>NC_040077.1:119246763-124046763 GCF_003369695.1 Bos indicus x Bos taurus
GAATAGCCTCTCTCAAACAAAAACCAACTCAGTGTCTGAAACACCCGGGGAAGGGGACAGAATCTATACAAGGGGCCGTCTTTGGACCCAGCTGAGGGCACACTGTCCCCTCGACAGGCAGTCTACACACCACACTAGGGACTTCCCTGGTGGTCCAGTGGCTAAAACTTCACACTCCCAATGCAGGGGGCTTGGGTTCGATTCCTGGTCAAGGAACTAGATCCCACCTGCCACAACTGAGAGTTCTCATGATGCAACAAAGATTGAAGATCCCGCATGGCGTGACCAAGACCCAGTGTAGCCAAATAAATAGATATTTTAAAAATACACAAACACCACCCCGCAAGTTCTGCCTAATCACAGATGAGCCCTGAGTGTGAAAACTAGATGGAGGTCAAGTCCTCATTTCACCCATTCCTCGTTAGTGAGGGGCGCTGTCCAGAAGGGGTCTTTTCCTGTTGTTCACGCTACACTTTCAGAGACTCCAGAACTGCTACTGCTGCTTTCCTGTTTACCAGGGTGGAATTTTTAGAATCGTTAACAAGTTGGTAAACTTGCCTTTCCCCTGCCTCCAAAAGCGGAAAAGAAACTTCAGGCGCGGTTTGTGAATTTCAAATTTTGAAAACCGTCCTCTAAGTTTTCACATTGTGTGTTCAGTGTTCGCATACTTGAATTTGAAAACCAACGTCAGAGGCATTCTTTGTAACTTGCAGACATTTCAAAAGAACAATCTCTGGCTAATGCTAATAAGTTACAGAAATAGACTATTTGGTCACTGGGTGATTACAATGGAAAAGCCAAAGGTTTTTTCGAGAGGAAACAAAAGGAGGTGAGGCTTTTAGACTCTGGCCACTCAGAAGAGTGCCCCGTGTCATCGAGTTATGACCGGAAGTATGGGGGGGGGGGTTGCTCCAGGACTGTCTAAATCTGGGTAAGCGTTTTGGGGGGTGAGCAGGCTGTTTAGTCACACAGCTGTTTCTGACTTGAAGGGTATGACTGAGAGCATATTCGTGTGGTAAGAGGCCGTGCAAGGGGCAGCCGGCTTCAAGCAGTCTGCCTGTGCAGAAACAATGCATGCGTCATCCCAGGGCTGGTGTGTGTCCTTGGGTCTGTCATTCCCTGCTGCTGGGCAACCCAGTGTGTCTGGGTGTGTCCCCTTAGCACGCTGTGCTCCCTCCTGCTAAAGTTCATGGGTACAGCCTGCACATGAGCATCTGGGCTGTGACCATCCCCACAGGAATCAGGTCTGTGGCAGCCCCTGTTCTCTCGTCTCAGGGAATAAAAGTGCTGCCTGGCTGATGTTCTCCCAAACTGCCGCCTCCGACTGTTGTTGTTTGGTCGCTGAGTTGTGTCCAACTCTTTCACAACCCCATGGACAGTAGCCCTTCAGGCTCCTCTGTCCATAGAATTTCCCACGCAAAAATACCCGAGTGGGTTGCTATTTCCTTCTCCAGGGGATCTTCCTGACCCAGGAATCGAACCCACGTCTCCTGTGGCTCCTGCATTGGCAGGTGGATTCTTTACCACTGAGCCACCAGTGAAGCCCACTTCCTCTGAAGTTGGGGTTTAAAACTGGAAGTTTCCGTTTGGCCATGAGTTTGCAGACCCCTCTAAGTCGGGGACTCTTTAAGGACTCTGATTATGGCTGAGGATTTGCAGAGTGGACTGGCTGCTCCAGGCACCTCTCGCCATCCTCCCAGGAATCTTTGAATTCAGGATTTGGAACCAGCCCAAAGCCTCTGAGTACCACGGGCAGTGATCCCTTCAGGCAGAAACGTCTGGAAAACACAACCAGGCAGACTTGTGAGTGCCTGAAACTGGTTCTAAAGGAATTTTTCAGGGGGAAAAAAAAAAAAGAAAAAACTTAAAAAATATTTTGCACAATGAAAGCAACCCTTTTGGAATAGAGAAGTTTCTGGGGTGATCCCTGTAGAGTTCTGTTCTATTTTGAATTTCAAGAGATCTATTGTTACTACTGTAGAGGTGGAAAAGTGGGTTCAGGAGAGGAACTGATTCGCTCAGGCCACACAGGGAGGTGGAGACAGCTGAAACCGGGCCTGGGCTGGGAGGGTTTTCCCAGTGTTTATTTCTGTTTACGTCGGTGAGTCTCTGGGCGTGGCCCCTTCTGGGTGGTGATGGACAGGCAGGCTCTAGGTGTGTCCCACCTCGGGGCAGCTCTGCTAGCGCGGTGATTTCTCCAGGACAGGGAAATTCCAGGGGGCAGATCCTGCCGCAGCTGCGGTGAGACATTATTTCCTTGGGAGGAAACCAGCTCTCAGCAGCCAGAAACGAAACAGTTTCCACTCCGGGAGAGAGGAGGGAGGAAGAAAGGGGGGAGTGGAAGGCCTTGATGCAGGAGGCCGGCCCAGAAGGGAGCCGGCCCAGGGCCCCGGCACCACCCCCCCCCAACCCCGGCTCTCTGAGGCCCCCAGACAGTTTAAATTTAGATCTTCTATTCTGGTCGCTGCTGTTCTGCTCTCGCCCTGTAGCCATAGAACCGGCCAGTTTTCCTGAGCACAACAGCTCCTCAAAGTAAGCTTCTCTCCCGGAAGCTGGTCCTTAGAGTTGTTCCGAGGAAGCCTGAGGCAGGGAGGCGTGGAAGACAGATCAAAGGCAGGAAAGTCCACCACCCTAACTCACATTTCCAAACCTGGGGCCCTTCTGTCCGCATCTTGGTCCCGGTTCACTGTGGGATCAGAGAAGGGTTGACTGCACAGCACATGGGAACGCAGCCGTAGGGGCAAAGAGCAAGGCCACTTCCTGTGGTCACCACTCCCTCCCACCTCCTCTGGAGTGGCCCCCCCCTGCCCATCCAAATCAAACCTCTCCGTCTCAGCCCCGACTTGCTTCCTGTTCTCAGAGTGCACATCCTCATCGGACCGCGGCCTGTGTTCCTCTCCAGAACGGAAGACGCAGGAGAGCGGGGACTTGATTTTGCTCGGTGCTGTATCCCCAGTGCCCAGAGCATTACCCAAACACTTGCTAGGTGTGGGGGGCACTGTATTAGGTGCTTTATTTACTTATTTATTTTTGTATTTGGTGCTTTAAAAGCATTATTGAATTTTATCCTCAGGACAATTCTATGAGGGTTTTTACCCAAGTAGGAGAATGACGCCCAGAGAAGTTGAGAATCTTGGCCGGGAACACAGTTGGACCCTGGAGTCCATGCCCCTGCGTGTACCCCTTAACTACTACACCGACCTGGCCACGAGAAGGTGGCCTCGTACCTCCTCTGCTGGGAAGGCCACCCCACTCGCTCCGCCTTTGCTCACTGAGCCGAACCCCTAGCTTCCACCAGCTCACCCCCAAACAGTCTGGTCTTTGGGTGAAGAGAAGAGGGTCATGCAGATAGATCCAGTACACCCCACTGTGAAGAGTTCTTTCTTGTTTTCTACTCCTCCCTGCCCACTCCCCTTATCTAGAAGCAGTGCCTCCTCAAAGCTCTGACTATCGTATATCCCCTCCCTCCAAAGTTTTGCAACCTCTTATCTCTGGAGAGAAGTCTACATAAATCACATGAGTATATAGTGCCACAAAACTATCCAATCTCTCATCTATTCTCCTAAGGGCTCTTTCAAAAAAGTCAGTTATTTTCCCATAAATGCCTTTTTCCATCTCCCCTTCCCCTCCTAAGATGATATGTGTGTGTGTGTGCGCGCACGCGCGCGTCGTGCGTGTGCTCTGCCGTCACTTCAGTCATGTCCGACTCTTAGCGACCCCCATGGATTGTAGCCCGCCAAGGCTCCTCTGTCCATGAGGCTCTCCAGACAAGAATACTGGAGTGGGTTGCCATGCCCTCCTCCAGGGATCTTCCTGACCCAGGGATCAAACCCATGTCTCCTGCATCTCCTGTCTTGCAAGTGGATTCTTTACCACTGAGCCACTGGGGAAGCCTTCGTAAGTTGATATATAAGTCCCCTAATTCTGACCACTGCCTGGAGTCACATTGTTCTGTGAATTTCCATGCATGCATGTAAATTAAACATCTGTCTTTTCTCTTGTGAATCTGTATTTTGCCAGATTAATTTGCAGGTTCAGAGGTACTGAACCTAACAGAGTAGAGAAAAAGATCATTATCTCCCAGATAATGCCGAGTTAGATCTGGAGGGAAAAACACTCCAGATGGAAGGAGGCCTGTAGACCCCTAGCTGCTTCTTGATTGTCAGAATGGATTTGTGCTCGTTTTTCTTCTGCCTGCTTGCTGTGGGAAATTCACCACAGTCTGCAGTGCAGCCCTTGGCTCTGTGGGCCAGAGGGGATCCCTTTCAGCAGGACTGACTCACACTAATCAAACTCACCAAGCACTGATGTAAAAATCAGAACGCTATCTTCCAAGTTTGCAGAGAAGCCTGTTTGGCCAGCAAGATGCTCACATTAGCAGGTCTGGACAGTCTCTCTCTCTCTCTCCCAGTGTGTGAGTCTGAGAGGAAACGGCACTCCAGTGAGAAGGTTGCTGGGTGGGCCTGGGAGCTGGCAGGAAAAGAAGCTGGTAAAGTTTGAGGCCAAGGCCCAGGGAGAGAGAGAAACTTACCATACTCTCTTCTCAACTTTTGACACTTGTTCCATGTGCTCCTGTATCAGTTCAAGGAACAATTTGTCTTTAAGTTTTCACTTGGCTTGATGGTCAACTGCAGAGGCTCCTGCCTCTAGCTCTTGGACCCAGTTCCGTGCTCTGCTGCTAACCTGCTCCCAGGTCTTCATCACAGGTCAGGCGAGCACCACACGTCTGTGCCAGGGACTCAGGGACCCTGGCAAGCAAGCGGGTGCAAGGAATGGCACAAGGGGTCCCACAGCAAGAGTTTGGGGCACATATCTTCATGTATTCCTCACAAGGCCCAGAAGGAATAGGAGGACCACAACACCTCACAAAGCCAACAGGTGCCATGTGGGCCAACCCCAGAAGATGATGGCTTGTGGCCAGGCTTCCAAGGAGGGGGCCAGCCACACACGGCACATAGGAGTGGGCACTGGAACCCCAGAGAGAGGGCTGGCAGGGTAACTGTGAGAGCGGGAGGGGCCCCAGGCAGGCTGGGCGGAATTCCTCATCTTCTCTGTGTCACAGGACCCTCTGGAGTCTGGTGAAGCCACCAGACCCCTCTCATAGTGAGAGCTTTAAATGCATAAAGTAAAATACCCAGGATTACCAAGGAAGCAAATTATATTGAAATACAATGACCATATGTGATTGGTTAAGGTCAGTTCAGTTTTCAGTCGCTCAGTCGTGTCCGACTCTTTGTAGCCCCATGGACTGCAGCACACCAGGCTTCACTGTCCATCACCAACTCCCAAAGCTTGCTCAAACTCATGTCCGACTCTTTGTAGCCCCATGGACTGCAGCACACCAGGCTTCACTGTCCATCACCAACTCCCAAAGCTTGCTCAAACTCATGTCCATTGAGTCAGTGATGCCATCCAACCATCTCATTCTCTGTCGTCCCCTTCTCCTCCCTCCTTCAATCTTTTCCAGCATCAGGGTCTTTTCCAATGAGTCAGTTCTTTGCATCAGCTGGCCAAAGTATTGGAGCTTCAGCTTCAGCATCAGTCCTTCCAACGAATATTCAGGACTGATTTCCTTTAGGATGGACTGGTTGGATCTCTTTGCAGTCCAAGGGACTCTCAAGAGTCTTCTCCAACACCACAGTTCAAAAGCATCAATTCTTCGGCATTCAGCTTTCTTTATGGCCCAACTCTAACATTATACATGACTATTCGAAAGACCATAGCTTTGACTATATGGATTTTTGTCGGGAAAGTAATGAAATGTTTCTGCTTTTTAACATGCTGTCTAGGTTTGTCATACTTTCCTTCCAAGATACTGTGATTGTAAGTCTTTATTAATGTATTAAATAAGGACCAGGTCTGGTGGTAGGCTTAATAACCTCTATGATTTTTAAGTCATGATGAAGGTAGACAGTTTTCAAAATATCTGCACCGACTGTTCTGTGATATGAAAATAGCTATGACTTCTATTGTGACGAGATCCCGGGAACTGCCTATACTACTTGTGGTGAGATGCCTACAGGCACAAGAGAAGGAAGTGCTAGATTTCAATAAAAGATTATTTAAAATAGACATGAAAATTTTTCCTGTCCAAGTTCACCAACTCCTAAAAACTTAACTGCAGGCTAAGAATCTGAGTGAAGGTTTGGAGTGCACCAAATGGGGAAGAAAAGATGGGTTTCTAGACCATCTCACCCAACCAGAGTTCATTTCTGCCATTCAAATAGAAACTGGAAGGTACAGGAGGGGCAGGGGAGATGGGGAGGCTGGGGGCTCGTCAAGCTGCTGCCAGCGCACTTTGCCCTGACTGGAAGCAGGCATGGAGTCTGCATGGGATGGGTGCCCTGTCCCAGCCTCCAGGCCCTCTGGTGACCAAAGGAAATCAGGGCTCCTGTCCTCCTCATTCCTCCGACTCCCATCCAAGCCCACCCTGGTTCACTTCACTTCAGGGGGAGCCCAGAGACTCTCTTCCTCCCCTGAGAGCCCCTCTTCCTTCCCTGAGGCTCACTTCCTCTCAATACGGGGCCAACAACAAGGAAGGGGGAGGTCCATCTACTCTGCTATGCCTCCACCTGAACCGGTGCTGCGGGTCTGAATCTACAGACAGGAGGCCAGACACTCCATTTGTCTAGATGATCCCCTTTTAGATCTGTGGGCTTGGCATATATATGAACGTGAAAGTGAAGTCACTCGGTCGTGTCCGACTCTTTGCGACCCCATGGATTGTAGCCTACCAGGTTCCTCCATCCATGGGATTTTCCAGGCAAGAGTACTGGAGTGGGTTGCCATTTCCTTCTCCAGGGGACCTTTCCGACTCAGGGATTGAACCTGGGTCCATGTATATTTATATATTTTTTAGTTTTTTTTTTTTTTGGTTTGCTTTTCCACTTTGTGTTTCATACTTTTTTTAAACATACATAAAAGTAGATAAAATGGACTCCCATATTCTACAGCTATCAACCTTTCACAACACTCCCTTTATTTGTCCCTTTATAGCATAATAATGGTCACTCCCAAAAGTCCTAGCTTGAACAACTATATGCAGTACCTGATCCTAGATGGTCCTACACGGGAGGGAAAAAAAAAATCTATTAAGGACATCTTGAGGTCAGTTGATAAAAGCTGGGATATAAACAATAGTGCGGGGGGTTCCCTGGCTGCCCAGTGGTTAGGACTCAGTGCTTTCACCGCCGAGGCCTAGGTTCAATCCCTGGTAGGGGAACTAAGATGCTGTAAGATGCATGGTGCGGCCAAACAACAACACGAGGAGTGGTGCAAATAGAAGTGTTATCTCAAAGTTATATTTACTCAAGTTGGTTTTAAAAATTACGGTTATGTAAGACAGACTCCTTATTCTTAGGAAATAAAGAGGAGTAAGAGGCCATGATATATGCAACTGACTTTCAAATGTTGCAGGAAAAAAAGTGTACACATATGTACATTTAAACATATATGTGTATATAGAGAGAAGGAGAAAATTGAAAATAAATAGGGAAAATGTTAAGATAGGTGAATCTGAGTAAAAGACATAGGAGTGTTCTTACACTATTTGTATTCTTGCAACTATTCTATAGGTTTGGGTTTTCAGAAAAAACTTCTTAAAAAACATATTACCTAACCAGTGAGGAGCACTAGTATGGACAATACATTGTACGACCACGCAGTTCATTTAAATAGTCTACAATGGGCAATACGGCTTGATTGGGAGGTGGGTCTGGGGTTCAGGATTTAAGGAGTTCCAGTTCGCAGTTCTGTGTTCATTCTCTGCCCCCGCACATGTTTGCATCCGTCTGAGAGGCTACAGAGAGTACCCATAAAACCAGCGCTGCTGCTGAACAGGGACTAGTTGCAGGACACTGGGGCCAGGGCAGGAGGGCCTAAGACTGGATATGGGCTGTGGGCAGGTGGACAGCGTTAGGGGCCAGTCCTGTTGGACAGAGAGCTCTTCTACCCCAGGTTTGTCCCTGCTGGTGGGGGCCCTGGAAACCCTCCGGGGCTGGAGTTCCACAGGCTGCCCCCCCACCCCCCCTCACCTGTGCCCTGGCCTGCAGCAAGCTCCTGCTGGGGGTGTCCCTCCACCTCATTGACACTGATGCCCAGTAGAACAAACCAGAACAAGAGCCAACTGTCCACGCCCTCACCCATCACCTTGGCTTTTGTCTAGAGTCCCCGAGAATTCCAAGAAAAGATTTCCTAGGCAGAAGCATTCTGCTCCATCATGTAATTTTCTGTACCCCTCTCTGGGCTGAAATTTAACATAATAACTCTAATCTCCCAGACATTTTTGCCTCAACTCGTGTGCCCCCTCCCTCTGCACTCTTCTCACACCCTTGAAACACACGTGTAACAAAATCAACAGCTGCTGTTTACTGACACTTTTTGTGCATCTGATCCTTTACTCATCCCAAGAAGCTAAGTACTATTATTCCATTCTGAACCGTTTGGTAAACATTAACCAAGTTCACCCAGTTAGAAAGTTATGGGGCAGATCTTCCATCACAGGAAGGCCTGGAAGGGGCAGGGCAGGAAGGCTGCACGTGGAAGGCATCTCCACCTCAACCCAGAGGTTGAACTGTCCACTCTGGAAAGCCCACATGGGTGAGGCATGTCCAAGATTTATGAATCTCCATGAATATGGCTGGGTATCCTGAGTACAGACTTGGGAACTGGCTGCTTGGATTCAAACCCCAGTTTAGCTGACCACCAGCTGGGTGACTTCAGGCAAGCGACTTAACCTTTCTGGACCTCAGTTTCCTCCTTTGTACAATGGGGATAACAATAGTCCCTCATGGGGTGGCTGTGAGGATTAATGAGTTACACACATAGAGACTGTAGGTCAGAATAAGTTCTTTATACAAAATGCTGCCTCTGTGCATCTCTCCCTCAAAGCCACTAGATTCAGAGGGCTCAGCAACTTTTTGAAAATCAGTTAATGAGTTCAGCCAATAGAGAGGTGATCACTAAAGTAGTTATCTCTTAAGAAAGTGCAAAATCTGAGAAAGAGAAGACTTAGGTCAAGGTGGGAAGATTTCAGGAATTGTGTGTGTGTGTGTGTGTGTGGCCTTTTTAAATGCAAGGATACACAGCTCTCTTATCTTGAGGGGAGGTGGCAGATGCAGAGAGCTGAAACAAAGGCTTTCACATTTTATTTTTGTAGGGTCAGCGTTTAAAAAAGAAAAAAATTAAGCATTTACGAACCGTTGCACACAGAAAAACTTATTAAGAAAAAGTCTTTTTCAAATACCTTCTTTTTCTCAATTCCTAGTCAGCCCATTGCATGTGGGGCTGAAAGTTTGGTATTACAATTAATACAGGAAGTTTTACTCAAACTAGCTGGAGGGCTTGGAATTTCCAACAGGGACAACAGAAAGGAATATTCTCAGCTGGGTCTTCTTTAGTTAAGAAGGTTCCCAGTGGCAGCCCAGATGTAATGTGAACCCATAGCCTGCCCTCCCAACAGTAATTTATCAGAGATGGATAGCTGTTGCCCAGCTAGCGAGTTGCCTGTGAACGGATGTGTTTTGAGACTTATCTGGGAGAAGGTCTACTTCTCCAGGACTTTGTTGAAGGAATTTATGCATCTTCAGCTAAAGACTGGACCAGCTGCTTGCCAACCCAGCATTGCTGGGGTTCCAGCACTCCAAATCTTCCCTCCAACACATCACGCTTTGAGTTCTTTAGAGCAGTACTTCTCCATGGTAAAATGTGCAAGGAAGTGCTGGAGGTTTTTGTAGGTCTGGGGTGGGGCCCCAGACTCTGCATTCCTAACCAGCTCCCTGAATATTCATTGAAAGGACTGATGCTGAAGCTGAAGCTCCAATACTTTGGCCACCTGATGGGAAGAGACAACTCATTGGAAAAGACCTGGATGCTGGGAAAGACTGAAGGCAGGAGGAGAAGGGGACAACAGAGGACGAGATGGTTGGATGGCATCACTGACTCAATGGACATGAGCTTGAGCAAACTCCAGGAGATTGTGAAGGACAGGGAAGCCTGGCGTGCTGCAGTCCAAGGGGTTGCAAAGAGTCAGACATGACTGAGCGACTGAACAACAACAACCAGCTCTCAGACACACGGCCTCACTTGAGAAGGGAGGATCTGGAGTACTTGACCTAGAGGGTCCCTGGTTCCTAATCTTGCTCCTTTGCATTTCCACAGTTTGTCAATGTCTATTAAAATGTGGCTGCTGGGACTTCCCTGATGGTACAGTGGATAAGAATCCGCATGCCAATGCAGGAGACACATGTTCAATCCCTGGTCCTGGAAGATTCCACATGCTATGAAGCAACTAAGCCTGTGCTCTGTAACTACTGAGCCTGTGTGCTGCAACTACTGAAGCCGGCACACACTAGAGCCTGTGCTCTGCAACAAGAAAAATCATTGCAACGGGAAGCCCCTGCTCGCTGCAACTAGAGGAAGCCTGTGTGCAGCCACGAAGATCCAGTGCAACCTAAAAAATAAAAACAAGAAATAAATAATTTAAAAAAGTAAAATGTGGCTGCTGGACAGTTCCTAGTGGAATCAGTATGAACAGAACCACTGCATCCCTTATTCCTGATGGATTGGCAGAATTTGGAGACAATGTCATCATGCTACTAGTGCCAGCTCCCCAGAGGGAGTCTTCTCATGCTAGGCCTGGTCCCATGGAGGGGTCTGGGCTGTACGGGGACCGCAACCCTCCCACCCGACCCCTACCTTCCATGAAGTGCCTCAGCTGCCAAGGCAAAGCATACATTTCTCAACTGCCCATAAAACCAGTTTCCCCAGGTCCTTGCAAGATGGCTCCTACTTATAGGGTGTGCCTCCTCCGTCCATCTGGGGAACAAAAGCCATTAGTCAAGTACTCAAAAATGGAAACATGTTGTTGACGGTATACAAGGAATCATACTCTTCTAATTTTTCACATGTTGAAAATTTAATATACATTTTTTACAATTTAAAGCAGTTTGTTCTCAAGGCAGATGACCTTAAAAGTACATACATAGAAAAAGTCTCTTGGTTCATTATCACTCACAACAAATTTGAAAGTCTGAAGAACTATAAAATTCAAGATGCCTAAGGAAAGCAGAGAAACTACTATTTCCAGTTCATCCCCTCATATCAGACCTAGTTGTAATTTCCAGTTTTATAAAGTAGTCCTGTAGCCATTTGGAAGATTCTAGAATAAAGGACAATGTGCTCACTAAGTAGTTCAGTTGGGAGCTCTGCATTTGTCAGATGTTTTTCCCATAAGAACCACTGGACCTTCGAACCAGGCACTTTTCTTAGCCCTTTAAATGTATTAACTCAATTATTCACCAATCCTACAAGAGTTACTACTATTGTCCCCATTTATGAAAAGAAAAATGAAACTCAAAGGAAGTGACTTGCCAAGATGACACAGCCAATTGGAGGTGAGCCCAGGCAATCCATTGCTGTTCTAAGCACAGTGTTTCTCATACTGGGGCCAGGCCCCAGGGCACTTGTCCCTACAAGGTATGAAAGCCTAACCCTCTAGAGTTTTCTGAGGCATATTTACACAGTGGAGTATTATTCCGCCATAAAAAGGAATGGAGTACTGTTACCCTCTACCACCTTGATGAACTTAAAAACAATATGCTAAGTGAAAGAAGCCAGACACAACGAACACATATCCTATTCTTCCATTTATATGAAGTATCTAGCATAGGCAAACCCACAGAAACAGTAAGTAGATCCATGGTGGGGTTGAAGGGAGGGGTAGATGAGGGGCGACTACTGAGGAGTACCAGGTTTCTTTTTGGGGTGATGGCTGCCCAACTATGTGAATATATTAGAAACAACTGAGTTATATATACTTTTAACGGGGTAGATTTTATGGTATGTGGATTATATCTCTGGACAAATAAGGAGAATACTGAACATTTAGTAAACCAAACCTGGTAAAGGGTGGCAGAATATGTTACCCCCAAATATGCCACTTTGGTGTAAGGATTATTTTTAGCTAAACAAGTGTGTGCATGCTGTGTCATGTCTGACTCTCCAACCCCCTGGACTGTAGTCCGCCAGGCTTCTCTGTCCATGGGATTTTCCAGGCAAGAATACTAGAGTGGGTTGTGATTTCCTCCTCCAGGGGATCTTCCCGACCCAGGGATCGAATCCGCGTCTCCTCTGTCTCCTGCATTGACAGGAGGATTCTTTACCACTGAGCAACCTAGGAAGCCCTCTTCTTATTTGGACATAAATTTGCAGAGGTGGCCCCTCTCCTCTCTACCAGGAAGAAGTTAATCACTGGAGGCAACCCTGGACACCAGTCTTGAGATGCCAAGAGAGGAACTTAAATGACAAACCTTCTTAAAACTAGCCCTTATCTACCACTGCTGCTGCTGCTAAGTCACTTCAGTCATGTCTGACTCTGTGCGACCCCATAGACGGCAGCCCACCAGGCTCCTCTGTCCCTGGGATTCTCCAGGCAAGAATACTGGAGTGGGTTGTCATTTCCTTCTCCGATGCATGAAAGTGAAAAGTGAAAGTGAAGTCACTCAGTCGTGCCTGCCTCTTAGCGACTCCATGGACCGCAGCCTACCAGGCTCCTCCATCCATGGGATTTTCCAGGCAAGAGTACTGGAGTGGGGGGGCCACTGCCTTCTCCGTATCTACCACTAGTACTCTATATATTTACCTTTGTACAATTTGTTCCCCTAGAAACTCAAAGTCCTTTCCTTTCTCTTGCCACTTCTCTAAAAGTTCATTGTTCTTGTGTCAAGATGCTATACAATAAGCTCCAGTTCTACCGCCCCATCAAGTTACTCCTCTCTGGGTGCTCCCTTGTGTACATGTCATTACATTTTAATAAACTTCTGTTTATTTTTCTCTTGGTGATATTTTGTTAGTGTACAGGGCTCTGGTCAGAGGACTTAGAATGGGTAGAGGAAAAAGATTCTTTTTCTTCTCCTGCTTATGCAGAATCCTTCATTGTTTGGCTCCTCCTTTCTGTGTCTCAGTTCCTGTCACTCCCTCCCCCTACCTCTCATGCCCAGACTTTCTGGACTTCAGTATTTCAACTTTAATGTGTCCTTTTCCTCTTCAAGAGTCTCAGAGAATGCTGGGCTCAGCTGAAGGATCACTGCCTCCAGGGAGCCTCCCTGGCCCTCTGCCTAAGTCACAGCCCCTGCCACCTCATGTACCACCTCACCATCCTACACTTGCCACCCTGGTAATTTGCTCAGGGTATGGCTTTCTTGTTAAACTTTAGGCTCCATGAGGGCGGGGATGAGTTATCTTGTTCACTGTTCTACCCCCTGCCACCAGCTCACAAACAGAGAATGCACTTAGAAATGTGCTGAACAAAAAAAAAGAAAAGAAAAGAAATGTGCTGAACAGAGACCTCAGGACCCAGTCGCAAAGAGAGAGCACTGTGGCTTTGAGGGAGCCCTGTTACTTTAAGTAGACAGAGGTCCTTCTCTGAGGGTTGCAATTAATCTTGAGCCCCCTTCTCCAGGCCCTTTCAAAGCTGAGAGTCGGACCTGACATGGTTCCACTTCATAGAGAACTTCTGTATTTTATTCCAGATAACACACATGCCTGATGCATCAAGCACTTGACTTGTTTCTCAAATGAATTTTAAAGCTTCTCTTTCCTTGACTAAAAGTTTGAGCAATCTTAGATGCTGTTCGGGGAGGAACTAGGTACACAGCTGTGATCTGCAGGGAGCTACAGTAATGTTTTCTCAAAGGCAACCAGCGAGTTGATTGTGCTACTTTCTTAATCGAGAAAAGCTAGCTTCGTTCCGCTCAACTGTTAAAAATAGACAATCTTTCACTAAGCAAGAGACGCAGCTATCATTTATCGGTAATGCTGGGTGTTGGCATTCCCACCTTGCTAAAGTTTAGACAAATAAGCATGGACATAATTATAGATCGGATGGAAGCCGCAGACTTGGTGACTGAGGTTGCAAAGCAGATGCCTCCAGCTGGATGAAGCATCTCTGCTCCACTGTGGATTAGTTTATGAACTTGGGCAAGACTTAAAACCCTAAATCCCAGCTGTGCTCAGTTATTCAGTCATGTCTGACTCTTTGCGACCCCATGGACTGTAGCCCGCCAGGTTCTTCTGCCCATGGGATTTCCCAGGCAAGAATACTGGAGTGGGATGCCATTTCCTTCTCCAGGGAATCTTCCCACTCAGGGATCAAACTTGCCTCTCCTGCATTGGCAGGTGGGTTCTTTACCACTGAGCCACGTGGGAAGCCTGTAAATGAGGAATCATTCCTTCCCTCCTCTTGAACTGACCCTATTCTGATCTGCAAAACTTCATTCCTCGGAGCTTGGGAAACTCAAGCAAGGCATTTATGACCTGAAAATGTGCTACAGCAAGAAGAGAAAGGAGGGAGGGCTAAGGAGGCTTTTCCTCCCAACCCCCAGAAATGATCACGAGTGGCAAGAATTCTCCTGGACCATGGGATGCCAACATTCTAGAGCTGGGGTGCTCCTCAGACATTACCCAGTGCTGTCTCCTAACTGCACAAGACCAAGAGGCCCCACAGACAGCGAGCAACCGGAGGAACAGGAACTTCCCAAGCCCCTCCTAGCTCCTTTTCCACTTGCCCACCCACAGCTCTCCCACTTAATCAAAAAATGCCACAGGCTGTGTGTATAACATGAACCAAACTTAAGACACAGAAAAACATTGGCGGGAACCACGCCAGTTTATTCAAGAGCAGTTGTCCTAGAAGGTTGGGTTTACTACTTTTCCTGCTTTCCTGAACTTGAAGTATATTTGTGTACTTAACCCCTCTGTGCTTCGGTTTTTCCATCTGTATCTGGTGATGAAAATTAAAGCACTTAAAACAGTACCCGGCATTATAAGTAGTCAGTGACATGCCACTTATTTCTTTCGAAATACTCTACCAAGAATATGCATTATTTGTATGATGAAAAAAAATTATTTTTACTTATTGCTTTTAAAAACCTCTCTTCAATTGAAAAAAATTTTTACTTTTTGTTCGTCCATGTCTTCACTCTTCCCCCAGAACCACATTCCTAATTTCAAGCAGCAAAATGCAAACTATATAGCACTTGGCGGAGGGGTCTGCTTTCCTTTTACGAAAAACTATGGCAATCACGTCCGAAAAACTATGGCAATCACGTCCGAAAAACTTTCTAAAGAGCTACTTCGCCTTGCTTCCGCGCTAAACCGCGCGGACGGAAGAAAGAATTCGTGGAGAAGGCCTCGGGCGTCCTCGGAGGTGAGCCCTCGCTCTGCTCTGAGGAAAAGGAGCCCAGCTGCCGCCATTAGGGCGCGCGAGGGAAAATGGAGGCGCCCGTTCGGCCGCACGGCGACCGCCAGCGCAGCGCCTGCGCCCTGCGCGCCCACCTCGGCCCGCGAGGCCGTTACGGCCGTTGAGGGAGGGCGAAGGGAGGGGCAGGAGGGCCGCACCACGCCCCACCCGGCGCCCCAGCGCGCGGTTCCGGCGAGTCCGGCTCCGGCCCGGCAGTCCGCTCCAGGCCGCTCTGGCCCGCCGGCCGCTCCGGAGGCGCAGCCGCTCTCCGTGCTTTCCCTCCAGCCCTTTGTGTCCTGGCGCGCGTCGGAGGGAACGCGGGAACGCGCGCCGCGCCGTGCGCCTGCGCCAGAGGGCGGGCGGCGCGCCCAGCCGGGAGTCGGGAATGGCTGCTGCTCCCGGACGCCCCGCCCTCCCCTCACCCCCTCCCCCGGCCGCCATTTCGTGCTCCGGCGCTCGCGGCCACCGCGTGATGGATGCCCGGAAACCAGGACAACAAAGGCCCGGGCGCAAGGGCTGCGCGGCCTGCAGGTCCTTCCGCTGCCCGCTGGGCGAAGATGGCGCTCAGAGACTGCAGCTCAGAGACCGAGCAGGGAGGGAAGTGGGCGCTTCCACTTCCTATGGATGGGCCTGCGAGCTGGCCTCAGTGCCACGCACGGCCTCGTGTGTGCACCACCGGGAGTGTGCACTCTTCCGAAGTATGCTCAACCTTGGGAGCTTCGTGGCCATAGGATTCCCACATTCGTGTTTGCGGCCTTGGGCGTGCACGAATCCGTGGGTTTCCACGCGTTCTAGTGTGCTCGACCTGAGTTATGCACACTTGGCGTTTCCACTGGCTGCTTCTACAGGCCTGGGTGTACACGGACTCGTGTTTGCACTAACCCGGTATGTGTATAGACGCGTGCCCTCCTGAATCTGGTGTATGCACCACCCTGTTTTCGTGACCCAGGATGTTCGCAGACCCAGGAGTGCAATTCCAACACCGCGGAAACGATCTTGGATTTGGCCTGTTTGGGATTCTTCTTCCATCTTGCAGAGTTTATGTGCAAATCATAATCACCCATCTGCTACCGTTTGCTTTTTTTTTTTTTTTAATTTGGTCACACCATGGGACTTGCAGCTTCCCAGGTGGCGCTGGTGCTAAAGAACCCGCCTGTCAGTGCAGGAGACAAAAGACACCGGTTGGATCCTTGGGTTGGGATGATCCCCTGGTGAAGGAAATGGCAACCCACTCCAATATTCTTGCTTGGAGCATTCCCATGGACAGAGGAACCTGGTGGGCTACAGTCCATAGGGTTGCACAGAGTCGTACACTGAGTGAAGTGATTTACATGCATGCATGGGGCATGTGGAGTCTTAGTTCCCTGAGCACGGCCAGGCAAGTCCCCCTCCCCCGACCCCGTTTGCTGCTATTAACCTTTTCTCTGGTGGACCTGACTTTGCACTGTGGGCACCTCGTGACAAAGACAGGGCTAGTGTGGGAAACTGACAGAGAAGCGGGCAGTTAAAGGCATCCTGATGCAGCTTTGGAGGCCCCTGGCCCAAAAAATTAAAAAAAAAAAGAGCTTCAGGGAGGAAGCCAAGAACCAAGGCCAGTCTAGCTGGTCAGGCCTTAGCTGAAGAAAGTATCAGGGGTCAATCCCCAAGTTTGGGCTCAGGCCTGAAAACTTTGTTCTGGGAGGCATATCAACAGGAAATACTATCAAATTTGCACTTAAGAACACAGGGGATTGAAAAGGGGCAGGTGATAGAAGGGTGTGTAGGAAAAGGAGGGCTGCTTGTGGGGCCCAGCTCAGCAGGGAAGTGGCCTCCCCAGGGAGGGTGGGGGAGGGAAAGCAGTGCGGGGGGACCACGGTGGCTCTGGTTTACACCTCCCCCTGCTCCTGGCTCTTCTGTGTTGCAAGCAGTCTTCTCTCCAGGAGAGAGGCATAGACTCAGGACCCAGCACTGCCCTTTACAGCTGGGCTTTGGGCAAGGGTCCGTGTCATTGGGGATGGAGGGAGATCTGGCTTGCAAGAGAACCCTCCAGGCACAGAGTAACTGTTGATGAACATGGGATGTTAGCCTTTGAACTGGACTGACTCCGAAGTCCTCTTGCCTGGACCTCCTTTTGCTTCCATCAGAGAACCACTTCATTTGGCTATCTTTGATAAGTTATGGGATGTTCTATTGTGCTCAGTATCCCTAGGTATATTTTAAGAGCATAAAAGTCCATCTCTCCTCTAACATACCACTGACATTCCCATTGAGAAGCCCTCTGCAATGTGGAGCCCCACCCCCTTGAATCTCATGACGGAGAAAGGACCACCTCATAGGATAGCCTTTTTAGTGAGACCCAGATGTTTGCGCTCTGAAACGAAGGATTTTCTTTTTTTTTTTTTTTTTCTGTTACCCAGAACATACTTTCTGAGCACATGCTGTATATTGGGCCTGTGTTAGGGTGGCTGCTGCTGCTGCTAAGTCGCTTCAGTCGTGTCCGACTCTGTGCGACCACATAGACAGCAGCCCACCAGGCTCCCCCGTCCCTGGGATTCTCCAGGCAAGAACACTGGAGTGGGTTGCCGTTTCCTTCTCCAATGCATGAAAGTGAAAAGTGAAAGTGAAGTCGCTCAGTCGTGTCCGACTCTTAGTGACCCCATGGACTGCACCCTACCAGGCTCTTCCACCCATGGGATTTTCCACGCAAGAGTACTGGAGTGGGCTGCCATTGCCTTCTCCGGCGTTAGGGCTAGGGTTACAGCACCCAAACAGTTCCTACATCCAGGAGCTTAGAGACCCAAACTGCAGGATCCCAGGGTCCAAGAGCAAACACAGCTTCTTCATACTTGATGTGTTCATGCTGGAAGTCCATGCAGTGTGTTGTTACAGGGCACTGATGTGCCCCTATGCATCCTGAATTAATACTGTAGGGGGCTTTGGGGGTGGGGATTGGACAGGCAGTGCCCTCCACTCCCCCAGTGATCTTGTTAAGCACAGCCTCCCTTTCCCTCATCCTTTTCACAGATGTCCGTGCCCTGGGCATGGTCCAGAGTCCATCCACCTGGGGATGGCAGGAACTGACACATGCTCAGAAGCACTGGCCACTTTTATAGAAAGAACCAGGAGGGATCCTCCTCAGACAGGGGGCTGTGGACATGGAGGACACCCTGGCTGGCCTCAGGGGTGGGGGCGATTCTGCTGAGCCCTCTTACCAGCCAGCTTCTGGGCAGCCCTGCCTCCCTGGGAGGTGGGGCCTGGGGATCCTATTTCCCTCAGGCTTGGGGCAGGTTTTTCCACCGTTTTAACTCACCAGCAGGGCTGCAGGCTAGATCCTCTGAGAGCTGATCTAAATAAACTCTGTCTAACCTGGAAGTAGACGAGGTGGTTCCCCTGCCTCTCCTGCTGAAGGGGGCCAGTTGTACCAGATCACTGCTCTACATTCCACACATTTCCCACAGGCCCAAGGGTCTGGGTGATGTCACCCTCCCTCAATGGCCCTTTCCTGGAATATGAGCTCCAGAGGTGGGCTCCCTGAGACCTCTGTTTCCGAGCAGGGACCAGAGCTGCTCCCTCTGAATTCTGTGGTGGGCATGGAAGTCTGGCCCAGGAAACACCTGGGGGGGCGGGGGCCACATCCCAGGAAATGCGGCTCCATTCTCTAGCTCCTAAGAATAAACCACAAGGACCTAGAAGGCTCCACCCTTGGGCAGCTTGTTATCTCCAGAGGGTCACATGTAAGAAAGGAGGGATCCCTCGGAAAAATGAGACTGTGCAGAAGAATAAATGCCACCTTGTGTCTTCCGACTTCCTGCAGAGGTTTGTGGGCTGCTTCTGTGTAAATAATTTAATGGAAAACTCCAGAAGGGGATGCAGCCCGTGTGAGCCTGACCTTGCCAGCCAGCAGACAGGTTATAAAATGTTTCCTCTTTATGCTGTGGCTGGGAGTCAGGGTGCTTCAGTCACAACCCAAGGAAAGAAAAGCCATAGCTCTCTGGGCTCTTGGGTAGGGACAATTTGGGGGGGGGGGGCGGGGGTGTGTGTGGAGTGTTTTCCAGGGAGACCCTTCGTCTGCGCTGCCCCCCGGAGGTTCTTGTTGGACACTCCAGGGTGTGGCGCCTCTGAGATGGCGAAGCCAGGTCCTCCCTGCCCCTCACCCAGGGCAGCCTCGGGGCTCCAGCAGTGGGCTGGGGGTCGGGGGCAGAGGAAGAGGCTTCCGGAGGCCCTCTCCCCCTCGCCGACCGGGTGTCCCCGTGGGCAGCCCGGCCCAGAGACCACCGATCACTGCCCGTGCCCGCCCACTTCCCCGCCCTCCGCCGAGACTAGCCCGGGGCTGGGCGGGTCCCCCCTGCCCTGCTCTGGGCGGTCCCTCGGGGTCAGGCCGCCCCAGCCGGGCTGGTCCGGAGGCGGCCGGGGCGGGGAGGAAGGCGGGAGCTTAGCAGAGCTGCTGCCCAGAGGCCGCGCCGCCCAGGCACAAACATTTCCTTATGTGGTGGCTCCGAGGGCCGGGGCGGCGCCCGGGGTGGTGGTGGGAGGGGGGAGCTAGACCCGCCTCGGGTGATCGCGGCTCGTTGGGATCTCGGCCTCATCCCCTGGGCTACACAAAGGAAAGGCCCCCTGCCCTATCCTTTGTCCCCTGGAGCGCGTCCCACATTCTCCAAGGAGGAAGCGGTCCCTGCGTCTCGGCGGGACCCTCTCTTTCCCAACCCCCCGACTTGCCCGGCGTTGGTGGGAAGGTGTCCTCTAGGGCTGAGGTTCAGGCCGAGACCTGGGGCCTGGGTGCAGGGGGGTGGGGTGCCTGGGCCCCTCCCTGGCCCGTTTGCCCAAAGCGCACAGCGCAGCGCCCTCCTCTGCCTTGGGAGCTATATTTGGCCCGGAGGGGCTAACGGGGTGACTCATGGGAGGGACAGCCCGGGGGTGGGACGTGAAGGAGCTGCATCCAAGGAAATGCGGCTCCATCCGTTCCAGGCGGGCTTAGGGCTCCTGGAGGGCTTTGACATCAAAAACATGGAGAAAGCACAGCCTTTCCACTGCAAGGCCAGGACTCTGGGGTCCCTGCCCTGGGGGACGCAGGGACAGTGACCTGGACAGGCACCCCAGCTTCCCAGAGCCTGATTAGTGCATCCTTGGCTACGACACCACCCCTCCCCAGGCCCGGTTCTGGGGTGCTTGCTCTGACTCCCCTGAACTACCCTGGATTCTTGGGTCATTACCTCACTTCTCCAATACTGAGCAGACTTTGATATCTGACAGGGCAGTTTCCCCGTGGGATAATTTTTAAATGGGGCTTTTAGTGGGACGCTCACCTCAGTGACTCTCTAGTGGGTCTAATTTCAGGGACCGGATTTGGAGGCTAGCGGCTGAGATAATCCCCATCCAGTCAGGGAGGACTTCGGTTCAGTGCCCTCCTCCCTCAGAGGGCTGAGGGAAAAGAAAGTCCCTCCATCTGCTCCCTGCTTCCTCCTTCCCGGCGTGACTCCCGTCCCTCCTCCTGCAGCCCCCAATCCCTGGCTCCCTTAGGTCTGTTCCTGAGTCTCAGGGCACTCATAGCCAAGCGGCCTGCCCCAGCCATGGCTGTTAACTCCCCAGTACAGGGAACAACATCATCTTCATCCCCATCCTGGTGCAGTGGGACCAGGCAGGGTTCCAGCCACCCAGTTAGACGAACACTCTTCTGTGGGACAGGAGGTTTCAGGAGCTGAAGTAAAGAATGCTGGCACTTCCCCAGTAGTCCAACAGTTAACACTCCACGCTTCCACTGCAGGGGCACTGGTTCCATCGCTGGTCAGGGAACTGAGATCTTGCATGCCACAAAGCAAGGACAGAAAGTTAAAAAAAAAAAAAAACAACAACCAACAACCCTAATCCTGTCAGTAAAATGGCAATGGCCCTCCTTTCCCAGTGGACTGAAACACTGCCTCAGTGGTAGACGGTCCCCTTTTGAGATTCTCCTCCTTTCACGCTGAGGACAGATCCCCAAGGAATCTGAAGAAGGGAGACGGGGAAATGGATACTCAAAAGCATGAGACGCTCAGTTATTCGTCTGCGGTTGAAAAGGCCAAGTCTCAGATTAGAAGGGACCTTAGTCGTCTCCTCATTCACTCCAACTATAATACCTGGAGCAGAAATAGCCTCTGAATTCCTGGATTGCTTTCAGCGGCAGGGAACTCACTTTTTCAGTGTGTTCTGTCTTACACAGAGTTGAGATCTGCCTTCTTTAACGCCCATCGTCATGGTTGTTGTCTGTCTGTGTGTCCTGTGAAGGCGGGGTCCCTGTGGGTCCTGCTGCTGCCCAAAGTGCTGGAGCACAGGGGTGTTCAGTGGACGTGTGGTAAGTACGAATGATGAAACCATACTGAATGTTTGCCCAAGAGCCACTTGGAGCCCTCCACTCTGCGCTAAACCACACCAGCTTCCCCCCCCTCCCCATCCCATATGAACCTTGGTTTCCAGAACATTCTTCATCCTTCCCACCCCACTGCTGCATCTGGGTGGCAGCGTTTCTTCTCAGCAGAGGACCCTGCGGTGAGTGGCACAGAGGTGGAGTGGGGCTGGTCTCTCTCACCGTGTGCTCTGTGCTGTCATCCATGAGGCCTGACCCTGCCAGGCCTTATTTTTAACATCCTGCTGCGGTTGCATCTGTCTGAGCCCGAGACTGGTCCCTTGTATGGCACCGCTGTAACTTTAACTTTTACAATTTTAACAAAGAGAGGGCTCCATTTTGCATGTGGCAATGCTGCTGTGCCCTGGGAAGGGCCTGTGGTTACAGTTGGCATCTCAGGAGGCTGGACTGGGGACTGGCAGCCCAAATGCTCCTGGGTAGGACCTGTTCACGGGCTTCCCCGGTGGCTCAGTGGTAAATTCACCTGCAATGCAGGAGACTCGAGACACGGGTTCAATCCCTGGGTCAGGAATAACTTCTTGAGGAGAGCATGGCAACCCACTCCAGTATTCTTGCCTGAAGTATCCCATGGACAGAGGAACCTGGTGGCCTACAGTCCAGAGGGTCGCAAAGAATCGGACACAACTGAGCCCAAAGACCTGTTCACGGGGCCAAGACTCTGGCTTGGGCAAAGAAGATGTCAAGGTGTGACTTTGGCTCAGCACACTTCTCTCCCCAAGACCCCAAGCTAAGACCCGTGTTCAGGTATTCAGCAAGTCCCTGACCACGGTTGGTGGGAGCCCCTTGGGGCCCTGGGGCTTCCGGACGCTGTGGCTCAGCTCTGTTCTCCCACAAAGCTGAGCAGGTGCAGGGTAGCTGTGAACACACTGCTCGGGGTTCATATGTGTTTGTTGTCTGACTCCTTGATAGCTAGGAGGCGGAGAGCAATCCTCGGTCATTGTCCCCATCTTGGACACCTGCTCCTCCCTGCCCCCTCTGCAGTTTGGGGCCAGGTCAGAATCCCGCACCCTGCCCCCAGTTTGTGGATCTGATGAAGGGTGATGAGAGGAGGCTCTGGCCCCGAGGCGGCTGCAGGTGGACTGGGAGTCAGCTTGGGACCAGGCCTGGCCTGAACTTCTAGATGGAAGGTGGGTAAAGGTCTACAAGGTCCTGGAAGGAAGGATGAGGGGGGCTCTATGCAAAGAGGTTTTTCTCCTCAGAAGGGGCTTTATGCCACCTGAGTGTCCACCCTCTAGAATGGCTGTCAGCTAGGGAGGGTGCACCCCAGGTCAGCAAGTGCCTGAGGGTGCAGGTGGCGGAGCTCATGGGGCAGTGGGCCGGGCTCGGCCGGCCTGGTCAGTGGGGGAGGGGCGCAAGGGCAAAGGGGGCGGGCCGGGCAGGATCACTGCTCCTGCTGACACCCACTGCAGGATCCTTGTGACAGAGAGGAAGCCCTAGAAAACCACAAGGTCAGTGCAGGGCAACAGAAAGGAAGAGTCTGAGAAAGGAAGGAAGGCTCGGGAGAGGCCCCTCTCCTCCAGCAGAATCCAACTCCTGTCCCAGCGGAGGGCAGAGGGTGGGCACTGGGGCAGCTGGCTCACCTCCAGGAGGACACCTGCTCAGTCCCTACACCACAGGGCTTAGCCGGGGGCGCCCAGACATGCCCGGGAGAGCCAGGGCTCACCCAGACCCCTCCTTACCCCCACCACCCTCCACGCAGCTACGATACACTGGATGCATTGACACTGGCACTCTGTCAGCCTCTCTGCACTGCTGACTCCCGGTGCAGGCAGGTGTCTCCCTCCCTGGCTGCTGAGAGTGGTGTGGTTTTGCAGGTGGGCGCTGCCCAGAGCTCCGGTCCTGCCTCATGCTTGAGAGAGCCTGATAGAGCCCCTGGAACCTGTTGTGGTCCATCTAACGCAGGCCGCGAGGCCGCAGGTGCTGGGGGAGGATCCTGGATGGGTTTTCTGGGCGAGGGTCAAGGTCCAGCCCTGACCCTAACTGGCTAGATGACCTCAGGAAGGTCACTCTGCTCACTGGCCCTCAGTCCCTGGATCCTAGCTCTGCTGGCCAGTATGTAATTGTGATTCTCAGAGAGTGGGCCCTGTGAGCCTTGCCTAGTTGTGAAGGAGCCAGGTGGAGAAGGTCAAGGCCAGAGCCTGGGTGAAATGCAAATGAGAGCCCAGTATGTAAATCAGTGTTTGTTCCTTCCCTTCTGACAAGACCCAGGGAGACCCAGATGCCTCAGAGAGTGCCCGTGACCTGGCCCCTGTGTGTCCTCGCCGAGGGAAGTGGGCTGGGCTCCTGGGGTCACGGTGGCATTGATCATCTCTCCACTACCTAAGCCCAGGACCCTTGGTGCCTGGTCTAATGAGACACACAGCATTCTGCCCCTTCTGCAGTCATTTGTGTCTGGTGTCATCCCACACACTGTGGGTGGCATCTGTCCCCCTCCCCCAGGTTCAGAGAAGAATGTCTTTCAGCCTGGGGCTGAGTTGGCCCTCTGAGTCTGGGGACTCATATGGCAAAGGTCTTTGAGGAGCTGGCTGGTCACCTACTATAACAGGGACAGTTGTGGCTTTGGGCAGGGGTCTCTAGCACCAAGCTCAGGACCCCTGCCTCCAAGGATGCTAGGCATTCACTTGAGACCGGGGGGAGGGGGTGGTTCTGTGACACGGGCACTGGGAAGCAGGGTGGTTGCTAAGGCTGCCGGCCAGTCAGGCAGCTGGGCCACCTGGGGAGACCCAGATGTTGTCTCTTTTCAGCTCGTTGCTTCCCAAAGTGGGAGGGGAAGACTGGGTAGAACACAAGGAGGAGCCAAAGAGCCCCCTGGGATTCAGGGAAGAGCCATCTGGGAGGGAGAGCCGGGGCCATCTGCTCCCCAGGCTGCGGGCTCAGGGAGCAGAACCGGCTACAGGGAGGGCCTTCTGAGCACCAGCACGCAGGGTCCCCCAGGCCACCCGCCCTCCTCTGGGAACGGGCTCCCAGGGGTCACGGATGGGTGCTGAGTGCATTGAGGAAGAGATGGGTTTCAAGACCTCTGCACAGCACAAGCCCCTGGGAATTTGTGAGGAGGGGCAGGAAGGAGGCCAGAAAAGGAGGGTCCTCCCCCACCTCCTTCCTTCCCCTGCCTAATGCAGGGCACCGCAGACAACCTTGAACCTAGACCACCTGGCCTTTTCAAAGCCCTTTCAGGCCCTGGACTGGAGAAGGAAATGGCAACCCACTCCAGTATTCTTGCCTGGAGAATCCCTGGGACGGAGGAGACTGGTAGGCTACAGTCCACGGACCCGGCTGAGGGACCTCACTTTCACTTTCGGGCTCTGGAGGTCCCCATTTTATTGAAACTCTTCTTTTCCATCCAAATCGATGAGCCTCGGTTCTTGGGAGGAGTTGGAGTCCCCCTGAAGAGCTGAGCGAGGGCCTCAGGGGGAAAAGGAAGGCACGGGGACGGTTACAGACTGGAGGGCCGGTCTCAGGGCCCTGTCCCCTTGGGGCTCTGGCCTCTGACTGTCCCCAGCTGGGAAGCCAGGCTCCCTCCCCCGCCCCCACCCTCCAGGTCCCAGAGAAAAGAGAGCCCCTCCCCAGAGGGCACCCCCCTTCCTGCTTCTGTCACCTGCCAGCAGCTGGAACCCCTGTCCCCAATGAGGAAGCAGAAGTGACCCTGCTACTGTGCTGGCTCCCTTCCCTGCCCCACCCCACTGGGCACCTGACTCCACATGGATCCTCAATGACAGCCCCCTCCCCCAATACCGAAGCCACCAAGTCCCTCCCCTGTTCATGGGAGTGCCCTGAGCCCACCTGTTCCTTGGCTTCCTTCCCCCACAGCCACCCTCCAGAAAGAGATGTCCACACCCACCTCCACTTCCTCCTGCCTTCCTCATTCCTTAGCCCGTGGCCACCCCAGGGCCGATTCAGAGGCAGATCTCTGCAGCACTGTGTCCCCCTTGCTGGGCTTCTCTTCCCTCCTCTCCCCCCGTCCTTCCTGTCCGCCCCGGCAGGTCCCTCTGTCTGCCTGGGTCAGAGTTCTCCCCCAAGAGTGGCAGAAGGTTGTGCCTGGATCAGAGTTCTCCCCCAAGAGCGGCAGAAGGTTGGGGGGGCGGGGACCCGGGCACTGACATCAGACACCCAGGGTACCAAGAGGCTTCCTGGCCTACCAGCTGGGTGGCCTTGGGCGGTTCCTTCTTCCTCTGTGCCCCGGTCTCCTCAGCTGTCAAGTGGGGAGGACAACACAGAGGTGACCCGCCAGGTCCCGCGAGGGTCTGGAAGCACTGACCTTCCCTCCGTCAGGGGCCAGCCCAGGGCGGCTGCGGCTCAGAGAGAACTCTGAGCTCTGCCTGCTGGCGCCTGGAGCCCGGCGCAGATACGCTCGGGCACAGCCATGGGCCAGATAACCAGGTGAAGGTTCACTGAGGCCTCCCCAGGGTGGTCAGGTCAGGTAGTCTGGCTGACTTGGGGCTCCCAGCCATCTGAGAAGTCACACCCGCACTCTCACACTCTCTGTGTCACTCATTCCTGAGCCATTTTAGGAGCGGCAATGATCCAGGATACCTTGTTCTCCCCTTGGCTGCCACTGCTCCCAAGGAGGTCAAATCCCCCCAGCCTCGCCCACCATGAACCCGGAGGTCCCTGGAGCCTAAGGGGTGGAGGCTGGCAGCAGACAGGTTAACCCCCTGGCCTGGCTCCTGGAAGAGATGCTTCCTAGGGCACCTAGCTCCCTACTCCGTTCCTGGACTTTCCTCGGCCCCCAAAGCAGCCGGCACCCCTTCCCTCTTCACAAATAACCCCCTCCAATGCCTTCTGACCAGAGGGAACACAGGGCTCCCCCAGGTGGCCAAACGTGCCAAGGCCTGAAGCTGGGGAGTGTGCAAGGACTCCCTTCAGATATCTTGTCCCTTTAGCCTGATAAATACATCTGCCCGGTCAGACCAGGTGTTCCAGTCTGAGGTTTGGAAACTCAGGTCACCTGGATGTGTGCTCACCGCTGTAGGAAACAAGCACTGTGTGTGGTCCAGGTGTAAACTACCCTTAGCTGGGCTGCGGGCAATTGCTGACAGCCATTCCAGACACGGGTGAAGGACTGTCTGCAGGGCCTGGACTTACACCCTGCTTTGTCATGGGTCACAGGACACGGGGACGGGAATCCCAGCTAGAAGCCAAAAGTACACTGGAACCGGTAATCATCGCCATTTATCACGCGCCTTTGGTCTGCCTTTCACCATGTTCCAGGTCTTCTATCCTTCATTGATTGTCCTGAGCACCAGCAGTGTTTCTTTACTTCTCACAACAACATAGGAAATGGTTGTTATTATCCAAATGTAGCAGATGAGGAAACTGAGGCTCAGTGAATTTAAATCCCTTGTTTAAAATCACCCAGCTAGGGGAAGCCTGAATTTGAACTCAAACATGCCTGACTCCAAATTCCTTGCTCTTATGCAAGCTGGCCTATGCACAGGAAGACGACCTGGCAAGGTAACGAGGAGAGGTATGAGTGTGCTCATGAGTGAGGGTGTACAGCTCCTTCCCACACCAGGAGCACACCCAGCAGGCGCTCAGCAGAAGTAAGTGGCACTGTAACAGGCCAGTTATACAAGCACGGTGAATACACAAATATGAGAGAAAGGGAGAGTTAAGTCAGCTTCCTGCCCAGGTGTACACAGAGGCCCAGGGTGACCCAGGAGCTGCTTGTGTGCAGGACAGCTCGGAGCTTGGGTATTAGTCTTTCTAGAACATACACCCCTGGACACCATGCAGGACACTGATGTCCAGAAAGTTCCAGTGACTGGCTGCAGTCTGCCCTCGGCTCAGTGCCAACTGAGGCCTAGAGTTGTAACCCTGACAGGCTTTGGTGACAGCCACACACAAGCAGGGGACACACACGAATACTGGCTTGGTCACACACGAATACTGGCTTGGTCACACATGCCCCGCTCACACATCTTCTGAAGATAGAACCTCTGCCACCATCGGTTCTCTGCAGACACAGCTGAACTCTTGGCCTCTTGGGCACATAGTGTAGCTCACGCTGACAAGTGTACAGACACACACACACACACACACACACACAGAACTCTCAGAGGAAAAAAGGTCAAGCTGGCTAGGGGCTGTGAATCTCTGGGACCACGTATAAATTTGTGCCTAAGCCCTGGGATCAACCCCCTAGGTCGCAGTCTGTCCTCAGTCATGGCCTCCCACCATCCCGGGTTTTGAGACTACTTTCTGCCTTCCTATTTGTTTTAAAGGATGGGCCAAGGCGTGAATGCCCAGAATGACCACCAGGGGGCGCACGAGCACTGACTAATCCTTTTCAGCCTAGCCTCCTTCCAAAACCTTTTTCATTCATTCTTAAATAGTCTTAAGCACTCATTCTGTACCAGATGATAGGACCCAGAGAAGAAAGGCTGAGGCGTGGGTGGGTGGGGAGTGGATGGATAGGGTAAGTGAAGAGGCAGGACTGGAGGTTAGATGGGGAAGGTGTTGGCAAGAGAGGCTGGGTCAAAAATAACAGACTGATTGATTGATTGTACTGAGCACCAGCAGTGTTTCAAACTCTTTGAAATTTTTATATGCATCAACTCATTTAATCCATAACTGTATGAAATAGGTACTCCATTATTCTACTTTTATTGTGGGTGCAGTAAAGCTAGCACTTACTGAATAAAATTGTTGTGAGGAGTAAAGGGATCAATATGATTATGTGCAAAACACTTGGAACACTGCCCAGTTGTTATCATCACGTCCATTTTACAGATGGGGAAAACAAGGCCCAGCTCACAAGGAGGCAATCCTAAGCAGGCTGGTCCCAGAGTGTGCGTTTACTCAGTTACTAGAACTCCCTGGTAGATCCAGTCAGGGCTTCCTGGGGAGAGAGAATTTTAGTAGGGACGAGATGAGGCCTAAAAATTTGAGTCTCATGCTGGCTGTAGGGTGGGCGAGCCTGGTGGGAGGGGCACTGGTCAGGTAAGACCAAGGTCCCAGCTAGGACCAGGAGGGCAGTGGAGGGTGGAGAGAAGACAGATTTGAGAGATGTGAGGGAAGCAGCCTGCAGGTCTTGGTGCCCAATTTCAAGCCAGGGTTGGAGGAAGGAGGGGGCAGAAAGCAGTGGCTGGGGAAGCAGAGTTGGGAGAGGG
The DNA here is from genome assembly GCF_003369695.1 of Bos indicus x Bos taurus. Taxonomy (NCBI): domain Eukaryota; kingdom Metazoa; phylum Chordata; class Mammalia; order Artiodactyla; family Bovidae; genus Bos; species Bos indicus x Bos taurus. Next base: position 119,275,490 of record NC_040077.1, read on the forward strand.
TAGGGGAGTGTGGGGCTCCCACCTGCCTTCTGACCGTCCCCTAGGAGAGGGCTCCTTACACTTGGGGCTGAAGACAAAAGAGAAGCAGCCCCAGATCCCTGTGCCCCATGTTTCCGAGAGAGCTGGGGATGGTATGACAGCAAGGGACTATGGGGCTCTGGGCTCAATGGGCTGGCACTGCACCCGTCTCTCCCATACTACCTAGCACCCTGGCCCTTGCCCACAGGGCAGGACGCAGGCATCCCACCGACCGTCTGCAGCATTGGGACAGTGAGAAAACGTCCCCCTCCCCTCCTTAATGTTGAGGCTTCAGCCTCACAAAGCCCCCTCCTCTACAAGCTCTCATTTAATCCTCAGAGCAACCTGGAGTTAGGCCCTTATTATATAGGTTTCACAACTGAGGGAGCCACCTTGGAGGTAAGGGGCCTGCCCTGGGTCCCTCTACCAGGACTTTTGTTGCAAATCATGGGCTTTTACCCCCTCCACTCCCAGAACTATTGGACCCTTGGTGGCCATCTTAGGGAGGTGGAGGCAGCTGTGACCATGTGTGGCGCTGAAAAGGGCTGGGAGTGTTAGTCGCTCAGTTGTGCCCGATTCTTTGCGACCCCACGGACTGTAAGCCGCCAGGCTCCTCTGTCTATGAAATTCTCCAGGCAAGAGTACTGGAGTGGGTAGCCCTTTCCTTCTCCGGGGGATCTTCCTGACCCAGGTTTCCTGCTTTGCAGGAGGATTCTTTACTGTCTGAGCCACCAAGGCCTGTGTGCAGAGCTGAGAAGGAATGGGAGAGGGGGGCCTGGTCTGGAGTCGCCAGGGTCCTCGGCAGAAGCAAGGTCGTTTCAGTCCCAGACAGGGGAAGCAGCTGGGTGGCGCACAGAATCTCCCAAAGGGTGGGGGGGTGGAGTGGGACATGCCTGGGCCGGCAAGTAGGGACAAAGAGGGCGCCAGCACACCTGGCGCCGGGCAGCCTGAGCCCGCCAGGCCAGATTCAAAGAGGAGCGGAGGCTGTGATTGGTGGCCCGGGTGCCTCGCTCCACCCCTTCTCTCTCACCTCCCAGGCAGCTGGGAAAGAGGGCTGGAGTAGAGAAGGCCCTTCATCCTAAATCCTTAAGCACCTAGCGGTGGACTGGCTGGCAGTGAGCTCAATTAACCCCCTCCTGTGCTGCGAGCCCTGCCAGGACCCTGTCTGGCTTCCTGGCACCGCCGTCAGCCCCAGCGACTCCCCAAGCCGCTGGGCTTGGGTACTCGGGTCTCAGGTCATCCAAACAACCCTCCTCTGAGCCATCCTGCAGTTCGCGGCCTCCTCAACTCGTTTTTTCCCTAGCCCGTCCTTTCGGGAGTGTCCTCTGACTCTTTTCCCAGTGCAAATACAGGCGCCGGCCAGCCTCTCGGAAGGGACAGCTTCCTGGGCCCTAGCCCCTTTCCACTTGGGCACCCCGGCCTCTGTGCTGCAGACCCGGCCCTCTGGGCGTCCCTGCGGGGCGGTGGCCCAGACCGCCCTACCCTGCCTGGGTCCCGGGGAACCCCGCGCCCAGTTGGGCGCTGGGTTGGGGTGGGGGGTGGGGTTGGGCGCATAGATTGCGAGACTATGCGGAGGACCAGCCTGGGGGTGTTGGGCAGGAACCCGACCCCCGCCTGCGTCCCGCCCTCGGCGCAGATGGCGAGGTGCGGGCGGTCCCGGGCCACAGTTTGGGGCTCGGGTTTCGGCCGCAAGGGGCCCTCTGAAGCCGCGGCCAATCACCGCCCGACCCGGCCTCCCCTCAGCGGCCGGCAGCCAATCGCGGCCCGGCCCGGCCGCCCCCGCCCCGCCGCGTCCTTTGTTCCAGCTCGCCCCGGCGGCCGGGCTCCCGGACCCCGGCCTCTGGCCTTGCGACTTCCGGCCCGAGCGGACCCAGCGGCATGCACGTGCCCATGTACCCGGTGTGTGCACGCGCGTGTGTGCCGGGTCCGCCCTGCCTGCCCCAGGGGCACTCCGGGTCCGGCCACCGGCACAGTCCTTGCCCACTCTCATGTCCCTAGATGGCCTGGCCAAAGCCCCAGAAAAGCTCTTCCGAGAGACTGGACTTGGACCATGGGCGGGGGGCTCCGAGTGAGCATCAGGACTGGGCAGTGGTCCAGCTGAGGCCCCACCTTTCCTTCCTGGGCCGCGGTTTTCCTCGCTCTCTCACGCTTCCTTGCCTTTGCTCAGGCTGCTTTCTTGTCTGCTGCCTTTCACATTGTTGTTGTTTAGTTGCTAAGTTGTGTGGGACTCTTTGTGACCCCCATGGTCTGTAGCCGGCCAGGCCCCTCTGTCCATGGGATTTCCCAGGCGAAGAATACTGGAGTGGGTTGCATTCCCTTCTCCAGGGGTTCTTGTTGGACCAGGGATCAAACCCGTGTCTCCTGTGCTGGCAGGGGGATTCTTTACCACCTGGGATACCTGCACCTGATGAGCAAGGAGTCTTCCCTCCGGACCTGCCTTGGGGTCGCAGCCTCTGTGACGCCTGTGAGGGCAGCAGATTCCTCCCTCCTCTGCCCTCATCACTCATCCGTCACATGATCCCCTCTAGTCTAGGATCTGCATCAACCACCAAGGGACTTAGACTTGGCAGCACCGAGTCCTCATCTCAAATACTTGGGGGGGTCACATAGACCTTCAGACCTATTCTTGGTTCCACTTGAAACGGAGGCTTGTTATCCCAGGCCTGCTGAAGGGATTAAAAAAGCTAAAATCTGCAAAGAACAGAGTGAGTGCCTGATCACCCACACAGACTGCCCTGCCATGCCATGGCTTTGCCCTCCCAGAGTCCCTGCCTCTTCTGAGTTGCCAAATCCAGTGGACGTTCCTCTTGCTCTTCCTCCCCTCCTCTCAGTCCCCTCCCGAGACCTCCTGGCCTTCTGCTCAGGACTCCATCCTCAGTCCCCTTCTTCCCTTATTTCCTCCATGAGCTCATCCATTCCCAGACCTCCATCTGCCCAGCCTGGATCTGTCTCCTGGGTCCTCTGGAGACCTCCACCTGGACATCACTCAGCACCTCAAACCCAGGTATGGTAAACTAAAGGTCTTCATCCAGCCACACCTGCTCCTATGCCTGTAAAGGACTCACGTCTTCATCACTGCCCAGGTGTGACCCAGGTGTCATCCCCACCCCCACCTGCTTGCTCACCACCCACTCTGACCATATCTTTGGCTCCCAGGTCTGGCTGTCCCCACTTTCCCAGGGCCAGTGTCTTCCTTGGCCCATACTCCTGTCCTTTTTACTATCTCTTCTAATTGGCCTCTTGCTCTCTGCCTCCCTAGTTCTGCAGGGCCCACTGCTTACAAGATTTCTCCTCCCCCTGGTCTCAGCATCCAGGTCCAACTCCTAGGTGTAACTGGTAGGGCCTTGCCATCTGGCCCTGCCTGCCTTTCCGTCTCAGCCACAGGCACACGAGTGCTTCAGTTGATAGCCCTTGACACAGCAAGGCGGTTGGGAGTGGGTCCACCTTCCCAGGGCTCCCGCAGAGGAGTGATGCCAGGCGCGGGGCGGTCAGAGGAACAGTGAAAACTGTGAAGTAGAACTAGCTCAGCAAACAGGTTCTGCACACAGGCACGCCTGGGTCTGGGTTATGGCTCTGCACTTGCCTGCTCTGTGACTTTGGCTTTGTGACTCACCCTCTCTGGCTCTCATGTCCCAGATGGGTTTAATACCATCTCTTTGAAGGGCCAGAGAAGAACATAGGACTCAGGGCCAAGAATGGGCAGGGGCTGCCCACCCCCACCCCGACCCCAGGTGCTCCCCAGAGCTTGAGCTTCTAAGTCACCTGGGGGCAGGGCAGAGCCTGGGCTGAAAGAGCCAGTTGGGAGGCCTGGGCGAGGAGGGAAAGGGGCGCGGTGGGGGAGGGGCGGGGGGGGGAGGAGAGGAGGGGAAGCTGACAAAAGAGACCAGCTGCTGTTTGCACACAAACCCCAAGTTGATAATGAGTGGAGGGGCGGGGGTGGGGCAGGAACTGTCTTGGCAGGAGCCTCTGCCAGCTGAAGAGTCTGCCCAGGATCACTGAGCCCCTCCCTCCACTGCCCCCAACCCTGGGCCCTCCCTGCTTGCACCCAGCTGTACATCTGCCCCTAGGACTGCGGCTGGCAGGGGAGAGCAGGAAGAGCCTAGGGCGGGGGATCTGGCCCTTCAGCCCAAGGCTCAAATCCGCCCGCTCGGGCTGTACTCGTCCTGAGAGCAGTCCTGGGGAAGCCCACAGGAAGGGCTGGGACCCAGGGGGGCCCAAGGGTGCCCGAGGACTCAGAGCCAGCCCAGACTCCCTGCCTCTGAGCTCCCGGCCAGAACGGAGGCCCTGAGTGGAGCTTGGAGGGCCCAGAGCTTGGAGAAGAGACAAGGCTCCCAGATAGGAGGCCGAGAAGAGTCCGCTGACCCTGGGGCCTCCCACAGGGGCAGAGTGACAGACCAGGGCTGAGGGGGAAGGCTGGAAGTCTGTCAGCTCCCCCCACCCCGGCCCCTGGCCCCAGTCATGCCAGAGGGCCCCTGGGTCGCCCATCAGACGGGGCAGATAAACAAGGCCTGAGGAAGACCAGCTGGGACCCTGGGTGTCAGGAGTGGGACCCCCACTCCAGTCACGCCTGCTGGGAGGGTCATGGAAGGGCCCTGCTCTACCTGTGCCCATCTCCCCAGCCCCCAGGGTCTGGCGGGCCCTTCAGCATCTCCCCGGGGCAAAGAGCTCCCCTCTTCCACAGCTGGCTCCTGCCATGGGGGCTGTGGGTGCAGCTGACAGGCTGAGCCTGTGAAGGAGCGCGCACCAGCCTAGCAACAGGTTCCCAGGGGCTGGGAGAGGCAGCACTAGGTGGGGAGGGCAGCTCCCATGCCCTACCCTCCTCCGCCCCCACCCCGTGCCTGAGTGCCCTGTTAACACCTGCTCCAGAAGAGGGTTAGCTCTGAGACCGAGGGGCAGGATCCAGCACAGTGCACCTCCTGGGGCTTTGGGCTTCTGCAGGCCAGACTCTAAGGAGTGGAGGGCCATGCTCTGCAGGGGGCAGCCTTGGGGCGGGGGGGGGGGGGGGGGGGGCGGGGCGGGGGGAGGGTGGCGGGAACCTCCCCTTTGTCGAACCTGAGCCCTGGGCTGGACACATCTGGAGAGAGACCTGACCCTGTGGGCTCCTTCTCAGCCATTGACTCTTCTTCTCTCAAGGCTGGAGGGGGACTGGGTGCCATGGGAGGGAAGGAGGGCAGTCCAGGGAGTTGGGACAGCTGGACAAAGGCTGGGCAGTGGGACTGGGAGGGGCACAGGAGACAGTGAGCAGGAGGCTTGAATTCCAAGGCGAATAAGGGGTGTTTTTCCTGAGGTCCGTGGGAATGACAGAGGATGCTGAGGAAGAAGCAATGAGACAGACGGGGCCATGGGGAGACCTTGGCCACAGTCCAGCGAGAGGCGGTGGCCAGGTGGGTCTGGGCGCAGGGGAGTCATGGTCCTGGTGTAGGGATAACACCGGGGGTCCTGGGGTCACGAGGGCCTGGCTCCCAGTCCCCATCGTGAGCCTCTCTGGGGCTCAGCTCCCACAGCTGTAATTTGGGGGTGCTATGAGGCCTCCCTGGCAGGTTGGTCAGGAGGGTTGGATGATGGAAGGCGTGCGACTGCTCCTGAAGGTGAACTGTTGTCCCTAGTGGGAGGAGGAGTGGCTTGAATGGGGCTCGGGCTCCTGAGTCACAGGTGGCCTCTGCGAGGTCAGAGGCGCACACCATGGCTCACTTCCCCTCCTGGGGGTGGGGGGTAGTGGGCGTACAGGGAGAAGGTTGATGGGCTGGGGGGTGGGGCTCAGAAGTGCATGATGTGTCCCTGAGCCCAAGTTCGGCCTGGGCAAGAACAGGGTTGCTGGCGCGGTGGCCTGCAGAAGCCTGGGTGCCACAGGGAAAAAGTGGGGCAGGGTCAGGAAGCCAGCACCCCACAATGGTCCAGGTGGTGAGTGGGGCTGGACCTTGAAGGCTGTTGGAGTGCAGAGAGGAAGCTCTCCCATCCCCAGTGTGTGCTCAGGCGCCCATTTTGCCAAGCCTGAATGAATGCGTGTTCAGGGGTTGCATCCTCAGGATGGAGAAGGCCCGCTTAAGACCCCTAGCCCAGTGCTGAGAAGGCCAGCCCGGTGCCACCCCGAGAGGGGACCAGGCTGGCTGGGGCCCAAAGCCTTACCCGGCCCACCCTCCCAGGCCCAGGCCACAGAGGAGGCATTGATGGCAAAAGAGGCGCCCAGAGGCTGCTGCAGCTGGGGTAACGTGGGCATTACTGGGCTGGCAGGAGAAGAAGAATGATCCTCGGGCTCCAGGGCCCACGTCTGAGCATCTGGGGTCAGCGAGGGAACCCCAGGCATCCTTGCCTTGAGAGGCTTCCACGTGGCAGGTAGGCGGGGCGCCTGACTCAGGGCCCGCACAGCCCAGAAGGAAACACCTTGGACCTTCCCTCCCAGGTGTTGGCAGAAGGCAGAGGGCCCCCCTCTGGCCTCATAATGGATGGTTTCAGCCCTGCCTAGACTCCGTCAGTGACCTTCCAGCACCAGGCAGAATCAGGGCACCTGTGCCTGGCCCACCTCTCAGGCTTTGCTCCCCCTCACCAACCACAGCTTTCACTCGCCTGGCATGCCCCCACTCCCTCTCTGATTCTCTGCCCTCTGTGCTCAGAGCCCACTGGGCTCCCCACCCACCTTGCCTGCCTGTTTTCAGGCTTTCCCCTACCCCTCAAGCCTCAGCTCAGCTTGCCTCCCCCACGGAGACTTCTAGGATTTCTCCAGGCCAGTTGTGGCCCTCCCACACTCTCCCTGCATTTTGCAGGCACCTCCAGTGTCCTTATCACCTTAATTATCATGATAGATTATAATTACTCACAGGCAGAACTGCTTAGGGACAAAAGCAGTTCTCTTCCTCTCTTTCCCCTCATAGGCAGCAAATAAACATTAGAGTGGCCAGTGGCCAACTCTGCCCCCCCGGAAGCCTTTCGCTGATGGCCACATGAGCTGCCCACTCCAGGGACCACCTAGCCAGGGTGCTTTCAGAACAGGCAACTGCTTCAGAGCAAGCCAGACCCCATTCACCTGTCCCTGAGCCCGGGGAGACAGATGTGTGCCAAGAGGCACCCACACAGACACAGGCACTCAAACACACCTGCACACACAAACGAGTACAAACACACGTGTGCACACACACTGACACATTCCTACGCAGCCAGATATGCATACACCTACATATGCATGCACACATACAGACACAAATGCACCCATAGACACATCTGCGGACACGTGCACCCAAGACCCACTCACATAACGCATACCCTCACAGACACATAGGTACACTTGCACACACACAACATACTTGCACACACAAGGACCCACCAGTGCCCAACCCTGCCAGGCCTCAGCGCCGGGAGGAGGGACTGCTAATCTAGGCTCCCCAGCTGCCCCTGCCTTCCTCCCGGAGCCCCCAGGCCGGCAGGGGGCGCCCGAGGCCCCTTCCGTCCGGGCCCAGCCCTGGCGGGAGGGAGCGCTCGCGGGTGCCACCCACCCTCCGCCCTCCCAAGCTAGGTCCCCTTTGTTCCCCCACCCGGAAAGAGGCCGCCGCGCCGGGGAAGCACCCAGCCACAGAGTCCTCCAGGTGCCGATCCTGCGCTTTCGTCTTGGTCCCGGAGATGACCGAGTCCAGCACACGGACCGCCACGACCACAGGGAGGGAGAGCCAGCTCATCATCGCCCACTGCCGGTCAGGCAGAACCATGCGGCCCCCAGGGCCCCCCGCAAGCCCACTGCCTCACAGGCCTGCAGCCCTGCCCCCTACCCCCTTGTCTCCCTGAAAGTTTGTTAAGTGTTCTCCCCTGGGAGAGGGCCACCCAGGAACATTGAAACAAGAGCAAGAATCCCAGAGGCAAGCCTTCCATCCTTCCCTTTTGCCAGTGTCCAGCTCTTCTGGCCCCAAGGAGCCTCCAGTGAGGACTTTGATTCCTAAAGAACAGAAGCCTGGGGGCCTCCCTCTCCTCTCACCCTGAAACCTGGAATCCTGGAGCTGTGCTAGGCAGAGATTATATACAACGGAGTCATTTAAGACCTGCCTCTGCTGCTAAGTTCTGGGCCTTGGGTGAGTGCGTGACCCTTCTGAGCCTCAGTTTTCCCATCTGTAAAATGGGCTTCCATTTTTTACAATGACATCTGTAAAATGTCATTGTAAAAAATGACATTCTCTACCTTGCAGGTGGGTGTGAGGATACACAACTCGGTGGAGACCTGGTGTGGGGCCTGGCGCACAGTGAGTGGAAGCTGGCTCCTGACCCTGTGGTGATTCCTGGGTGCTGACCCCTTTCCTGACTGAGCCCCTGGACAAGGTTTGGACCCCAGCAGAGAACCCCTCAGTACGTGCTCACTAAACCCTGGGACCTGCCCAGGATGGGGCAGCCTGGGGACGCTGCACCTGTGCCATCAGCAAACTGCGTGTGTCAGGGAGAGCCTGGCAAGACACCAGGCCATGTTTTTCAAGTGGTTGGTTTCTCCGGGATGCAGGGCTGGGCTCTCAACCCGGGTTTTTCCTCCTTGTTCAGGAGGGAGGGCTCGGCTGGCTCCCGCCTTCTACTCCTCCCCACCCCCTTCCCAGTTGTCCACCATAATTAGTCTCTCTGTGGCTCGGGAGTGGGTATCTGCACCTCCTCTCCACCCCCAGACTCAGGCTCGCCCAGGGAGAGGGTCCACCCGCCCTCAGGGGCATTGCTGCCCTCATGCAGGCAGATGGGGAGCCCTGGCCAAGCCTATGGCAGAGGTGGGCATTCCTGCCCTCGCCCTCAGCCTGGCCCCTTGCTCAGTGGTCAGCCGTGCGTGGGGCTCGGCAGGGCCCAGGAGGCTACTCTGGTCATTAACGGCCGGCCTCACTCCAAGTGAATTAGCTGGTCCTCAGGGAGTGAGCGCTGAGGCCTGCAGGCTCCTGGCACCGGCCAGTGATTCATTCAACATAGAGGCCAGCAGCATCCCTGCCCCCAGCCCAGCGGCCTGACTGGGGGCCGGAGCACAGGGCTGGTACCCAGAGCAGCCAAGGCTGCCTGTCCATCTGCCCCTGTCATCCTGTTCATTGGGCTGCTCCCCGCTGGCTCCGTGGCGCTTGCCTCCATCCACCAGCCCCTCCCACACACAGGCCTGGTGGCCTTGGACCTGCGCCCAGCTTCCGCCAACCTGGCCTGCCCCACCAGGCTCTGTCTCCTGCTCCCTTTGTCCCCTGGGTACCTTGAGTGACCGGAGGGAGGCCCCCTCATCCTTTTCCCTCCTCCCTCTGTGCCTTCCTGACCCCCTTCAACCGAAGCCCTGGGATCCACTTAACTGGTCTTGATGAAAAACAGAAGCTCAGTCTATGCATAGGAGGTTCCTGGTAGCTAGCTGCCTGGGACCAGTTCCTGCCAGGGGCCCTCAGGCCAGGCACCCCCCTGCCCTTCTTAGAACTAAGGTGGGTGGGGAAGACACAACCTTGGTCTCTGCCATAGAAGCCCTCAGGAGCCCACACGCGTCCTCTTGATGACCACCCTCCGCACTTTCATTTACTCAGCAGGAGCCAGGTGTTAAGAGGCCGGTGCTGCTGAATGAATGAGTGGATGCCCTCCCCACACAGAAGCAACTTCTCTTCATCAACACTTGTGACTCACATCTTGTCAAATCTCTCCAGCTTGAAAACCTTCTTCCTGCAGCTGCCGATTGGAGAGCGTCCACATTTCATGGCCAGAGACCTGAATTCCGGGGCCAGCCGGTTGTCCAGGAGCTGGATGATCACTCCTTTGAGCCAGCCGTTCCCCGTGGTCATGCGGGGCTTGCCGTCCCCCAGGCTGGCTCTGAGGATTAGACGCATTTTATCTTGTGCAGGGAACACAGGGCATCGAGATACCACCCAAAGACAGCCACCGCGGACTCACTCCAAGTGTTCTTCCTGGGGGGCTCCCTAGCACATATGTGGGCAATTTCCCCTGTATTGTTCTATAATCCTTGATGGTTGCTCTATAATTGCTCTCAAATGGTTTAATCATAATAAATAGCATCTGCAGAGCAGTTTACAAACTCTAACTCTTCCTGCACCCCCCCCTCCCACCTTTACAAAAAGAAACAGGCTCAGAGAAGTTAATGAACTTCTCTAAGACCTCACAGTGAGCAAGAAGGCAGAGCTCACTCCTCCCCAGGCTGTGGCGCTGGCAGTCCCCAGGCCACTGTGTCCTCAGGTCACTGTATCCCCAGTTCTGGGCAGGGGCGGGAGGCACAGGGAGCCTGGCAGAAGACATGGAGGCTGTCTGAGATCTGACCGCTGGTGGGGAGGGGGCATTTCACCAGGTGTGAGGGTGTCCAGGCAGGATTGTATGCTCACCTGTGGGTGCAGGTAGGCGTTTAGGCTAAGACCAGGTGACCCCCAAAGGGGGCTTATTTAGGGGTCATACCTCCCAGAGTGAGATGTGGAACCAACTTAGTGTCACAAACCCTTTCTGTTCTTAGGTTTAGGTGACTCAGAAACTTCTAGAAAAAGACTGGGCCAAATGAAATGCTTCCATTGCTTCCAGTCTCACCCAGATAGACTCTTTTATTAGCTGTTTGTTTGATTTGCTTGTGTGCTGTTGTTTTGGTCAGAAAACAGGCCCGAGGGAGGTACATGGACTGTGCCCATGAGCAAAGAGAGGTGAGAATGGAAGGTGGCGACAGCAAAGCAGAGCCCGTGTGAAGGGGATGCGGCAGGGAGGAGCGATCAGCAGGGGAGGCCCCCAATCCACCCAGAGCAGCCTCCTCATCTTTGAGTCCAGTTCGGAAGATGCCTCCTCTGGGAAGCCCTCCCTGACTGCTCAGCAGAACTTGTCTGCTCTCTCCCCGGGTTCTCCCTGTTGTGGCCCTTGTTACACTCATTGTATACTTTCCAGACTGTGCCTGCCTCCCTCAGTGGGCGGTGACCAGGGAGGGAGCCTGTGTGTGGATGCTAACACTTGTGAATGCTTGAAAATACAGAGAAATACAAAGGAAACTAAAGCAAACACCTGTGTACCTGCAGAGAGCGGCTCTGTGCGCCAACCCCTAGATGGGAGGGGCGCCAACATGACTGCAAACATGGCAAGCACGCGCTCATATTCGCGCATGCGTGAACACACATGTCTGGCTCACAGTAACGAAACCTGTTGCCAGACATGGCTATATGTTCACAGTTGCACTTCCAAGGCACGTGCACACCCATAATCAGGAGGTGGGAGGACTGGAATGGGGCCTGGTCCAGAGAAGGAAGCTGGGCCAAGGCCAGGGGTGTGGCTGCTGCACGCCGGCCGTGTGCCTGTCCGCCAAGGGTGTCCAGGCCAGCACCAGGCCTGCCCCCAGCTGTCACTTTCACTGTGTGCTTCTGTCCTGATTGGCAAGGCCGCCCCATCAATGGAGAGCCCACAAGGAAGCCACCAGGGTTGGGGCTCCCTGACCCTATTTCTGGGGTTTCAGGCTGCGACACTTCCTGGCCTTTCCTGCTGGCCCCTGTGGCTCCTGGATGACGTACACACGGGCACAGCCACTGTGGACAGATGAGGACTGAGGTCCCCTGGGAGGTGGATCCGTGGGCAGGGATCAGAGCCTTCAGGGTGGAGCTGGGTCACCTTGGGGCTAATACCACCAACCACACCGCCCCAGTGCCTTGAAAGGCAACCATCGTGAGCTGTGTGTGCGGAGAAGAGAAATTACCACCAAGTAATAATAAAGGGGCTTCCCTGGTGGCTTGGCTGGGAAAGAATGCGCCTGCCAATGCAAGAGACTCCAGAGATGCGAGTTTCATCCCTGGGTCAGGAAGATCCCCTGGAGAAGAAAATGGCAATCCTGTCCAGGATTCTTGCCTGGAAAATTCCTGGCAAGGAATTTTGAGGAGAGGAGCCTGGCGGGCTACAGTCCACAGGGTCACAAAGTGTTGGACATGACTGAGCACACACACAACAAGCTCTAAGTTGTAGGCTGCTTTCCTATTCAGATGTGAACAAAATGACTGCTGCCCAGTGTCCTGCAAGAGCTCCGGTCTCCCTCCCCGTATTCCATAATCACTTCAGTTCTCTCCATCTGACCCTAGCTCAGCTCTAGGCCTGCACGGGCACATCTGGGGCTTCAAAACTCAGCTGGACTCAAAGGCTCTGAGCCTCAGACGGCAGCTTGGAATTTGAAGAGGGTCCCCATTGCACTGGAAACTTATGAGCCCCTTGGGAGCCTGTGGCCTTCCCCAGGAAGCCAGTTCAGGGAATGAAGGGGCGCTAGGCTGGGTAGTGGCTCTTTCCAACACGCTGCGGGGTCCCCTGAGGGACCAGCTGGGGTTCAGCCGGGGAGACACCCAGGTTGACAAGTCCCAAGAAAGAGGTGGAGAGGCAGTCGGTGGCCCCCATGTTCTGCCCTCCTGGGGCTTGTTCCTGGGAGGGTTGGACCACACCTTCTTGTCCTGAGCAGTGTGCCAGCACTCAGGCCATCCGTTCCCTGTTGAGGACAGAGCCAAAGCTGAACTATCTGGTGGAAGCACCATAGAGGGGGCCATAGAGAGCAGAGGCAGATTTTTCAATCATCCTTAATGCAGTGGATTTTACCATTTCTTGGAAAGTCCCCACAAAGTCAAGAGAATGATAACAGGGAAATGGAGTGGGGTGGGAGGGAAATGTGAGGGAGGGGCAGAATCACTCAGCTGCTTGGGGGCAGGTGAGGGATTCTGGAAAGGGCTGGGAAAGTAGGTAGGGGGTGGCCACTTATGGAGCCAGGGCAGGAGTCCGGGGAGACTGGTGGTGGATGGCTCAGGTGGCGTGGAATGACCGGTGTCCACCCTGCCAGTTCCCTCCGGGGGCCTCCATTTCCTCTCCTGTAAAATGGGGCACCTACCTGGATTGGCCTGAGGCTTAAACAGCATATAACCTGCGAGGAAGTGCTTTGGTATAAAGGGCTGCAGTCTTTTTACCACGATAATTAATTTAGGCCTTAGTTCTAAAGCAGTGGTCCCCAATCTTTTTAGCACCAGGGACCAGTTTTGTGGGCCTTCCCTGCTGGCTCAGAGGTAAAGAATCTGCCTGCCAATGCAGGAGACTACCGGTTCGATCCCTGGTCTGGGAAGATCCTCTGGAGAAGGAAATGGCAACCCGCTCCAGTATTCTTGCCTGGGAAATCCCATGGACAGAGGAGCCTGGCGGGATACAGTCCATGGAGTTGCAAAAGAGCGACTGAACAACAACCGATTTCGTGGAAGACAATTTTTCTATGGACCGGGATGGTTTTGAGATGATTCCGGTGCATTACATTTATTGGGCACTTTTATTTCCAATCTAATGCCGCTGCTGGTCTGACAGGAAGTAAACCGGTACAAGGCCCGGAGGTCAGGGACCCGTGTCCTGAAGTTCATAGAAATACCAAAAGGCCAACAGGAAAAAAAAAAATGACTGAAGAGGTTGGGTTAAGGGAAAACAAGGTAGGAAGTAAGAGGGGATAGGGTTGATCTCATCCACCTCAGCGTGATCTGGAACTGGAGAGTGCCCTCAAGGTGGGTGCTGGGCCTCTGGCAGCCCAGACAGGGAGGGAAATGTGCTTAGTTACAAGACACAGAGGGTCTATAAAGAAAAACTAAAGCAAGTTATTTGGAAGAAGTCTTTTTTTTTTGACCGCCCCATGTGGTAGGCAGAACCTCAGTTCCCTGACCAGGGATCGAACCTGGGCAGTGAAAGCACGGAGTCCTAACTACCGGACTACCAGGGAATTCCCCAGGAGATGTCTCAGGAGGGTGTTATTTATTCCCATTTTACAGGTGAGAAAACTGAAACTTATGGAGGTTTCACCTTGCCCAAGGATTCACATGCTAAGCCACAGAGGCAGGCAAAGAACCCTGCTCTGATGGGCTCCTGCCCCCACTCACCCTCAACAGGAGGACAGCAGGGGGATCTGGAGTTTGTGCTTCTAATCACCAGGCTACACTGCCCTGCTGGTGTGGGGGCCTGAAAGGAATTTGTCCTGTGGGTCACTATAAAGGAACATTGGGCAACGTTGGGCTTCCACAGCCCGGAGCAAGGCCACAGTCAATGGTAGCCTGGAGAAATGTTCAAGGTGTTGTTGCCAACTGTCTACTGATGTCACGAAAAAGCTCAATGCAACAGCCCGGGAGTATTTAGTTTTCAGTAGGCTAACTTAGGTGAGTCCTTGGCCACAAACAGTTGCAAAATGCTGTTCTTCCGGGTCATAATATCCTGCCAGAAGGAATCCTGCCTCGCAACCAGAAATCACCCATCTGGGGAGAATTCTCTGCTCCTTCTGCAACCTGAAAGGCATCTATCTACTGGAGGACGAGCCCCTCAGCTGGTGAAAATAAACTCCTTACCAATCGACAGAGGAAAGTCCAAGACCCTGTCCGTGCCTTTGGAGGGGGTAGGGGTGGGCACAGGCTGGTGGGGGCAGGATTGCTTGTGACCAGCAGCTTTTCCCTTTGAAAGCAGGAGCTACACCTGGTTTAAAACCCAGCTCTGCCAGGTACCCTGGGCAACATCCACCCACTCTGTGCCTCTGTTTCCTCTCTCGTATTGTTGTTCAGTTGCTCAGTTGTGTCAGACTCTTTGTAGCCCCACAGACTGCAGCATGCCAGGCTTCCCTGTCCATCACGATCTCCCAGAGTTTGCTCAAACTCATGTCCATTGAGTCGGTGATACCATCCATCTCGTCCTCTGTTGTCCCCTTTTCCTCCAGCCTTCAGTCTTTCCCAGCATCAGGGTCTTTTCCAGTGAGTCAGCTCTTTGCATCAGGTGGCCAAAGTATCAGGCTTCGGCTTCAGCATCAGTCCTTCCAGTGAATGGCACAGGGTTGACTCCCATGAGTGTGGGTAGCTCACCACCTAGCACTGAATGGGTTAACGTGGGTCTGGAGTCCAGAGTCATGACTGACCCAGACTTTGTTCAGTAAACAGGAGCTGCCTGTCTCACCGCCCACTCTACTGCTTACACCGTGTAGCTCTGTCCCTTGCTGTGCCCCTGCTGGGGCAAGTGTTCAGGGTTCTAGCCCGGTAGCCAGGCCCCACTTGTGGAAGGGCACGTTTGGAACGTCTCTGCTTGTTTGGGGCAAGGCGGCTTTCAGAGGCACCCTCTCCCCTCTGACCCTCCTGCCTCACCCTCGTGTTCATGTGCCTACCTGGCTGGTTTCCCTGGTGGAGCTGCCCAGTCTCCCTCGCCTTTGCTCTCTCCCTTACTTCTTTCCCTGACCTTAGCCTCTTGCCAAGCCTGATTTGCTCCAGGAAGCACCTCTGCCCTGGGCCTTTGAGTTTTCAGAGCCAGCCTCTGCCAGGGCCCCCACTGCTCATTGAGAGGGAGGGTGGGTGGCACGGAGCCCTGGCAGCTGGGGCCAAGGGGTTCTCTTCCTGGCTAGGGGCTACTCTGCTGGCAAATCAGTTTCCTGCTCTGGATCCCAGCAACCCCACCTGTAAAAAGAGGCTCTTTCCCATTCTCTCCATCTGCAGAGGTGCTGCCGTAACTGTCGGAAGCACGTTCAGGTTTTCTCTTCTCTGGCACGGAGTTGGTGTTCACACCTGGGATCAGGGCTGGCTCAGTGGAACGTCAGGCCCAATGGCAATTGATTCAGAGAAATAGAATGGTCACTTCTTGATAAAGTATAGCCAGATGTGCAGAACACAGGGCCACGCCGAATGGGGGGATACAACCAGACCTGCCCCTGCCAGCCCCAGCCTGCACGTATGCCCAGAGATCCCCTCTCATTTCAGCCCAGATGATGGGAACCAGGTGGGGAGGATAAAGAAATTTGCTTAGAACCAGCGTCACTCAAGCCTAGGCACTCCTCGTCCTAGGCATCCTCCAGTCCCTGGCATGCCCCAACTCCTACCAGTGGCTCCATGAGGAAGAGAGGTAGGACTGAAGCGAGGAATCATGGAGGACCCCAACCACTGCCAGGTGCCAGGCTTGCATGAAGCTGAAAGCTTCCAGTAACCAGGAGCTGGGGTTCTCAGCTATGGATGTTTCTTAACGCTGGTCCTTGCCTGCTTTGAGAGCCATTTCAATTCAAGTGGGGCTTCCCAGGTGGCACTAGTGGTAAAGAACCTACCTGCCAACGCAAGAGACATGGGTTCAACCCCTGGCTCAGGAAGATCCCATGAGGCGGGCATGGCAACCCACTCCAGTGTTCTCGCCTGGAGAATCCCATGGACAGAGGAGCCTGGCAGGCTACAGTTCATAGGGTCGCAAAGAGTCAGACACGACTGAGCAACTAACGCTCGACACTCATTTCATGCAGGCTCACTTATTAACATTAATCATTAATTTCTGATTTCCCTTTTATCTTTTCTACAGGTATTCAGAACACATTTTACTTCCATCATGGCTGCCCCTTGTTTAATTATAGTGGTGACTTTGAAGAACATTCTGGAATACATTTTATCGTCCTAAAAGTCTTCATTGAGGAAACCTCCAACCTATCACATATGGCCCAAGAGGAGACTGGTGACTCCCTCAGTGATAGGTACTTTGCAGGGGGCGGAGGTGGGGGGTGGGTCTCAACACTGTCTTGGCCAAGGACGTTGATGTGGCCCCGTGAACGACTCAGGATGGAGGGGTACTGACAGCCATGCTGTTCCCTCCCTGGAACCTGGGCTATGTTCTTCCCTCCACTTAGCGATTGGGAAAACCGAGGCCTTGCCAGCAGCCAGGTGGATGGGGAGGTGTCTAGCCCACGCTTTCAAAGTAACACTCTTGAAGCACCTAAGTGGCAAGAGAGACTGGCCTGTCCTGGAGAAAGCTGCCAAGAGCCAGTACACAGTCACAATTCTAGGCTTGGCCACAACACTGTAAGTTAAGAACGCACTGCAGCTGAGGAGGCCTAGGGCTCTTGGTTCAGGTGGGTGAGCTGTGACTTTCCTCTCAGGCTCTAAATGCCCATGGAGCTTGCACTTCCTTAGAAAGGGTGCTCCTCTTTCCCTTCCCTGGGGAGGTTTGCTCTCTGGAGTAACCTTTCATCCTGTTTTGAGACTTCCTGTAGAATTGTCCGAGCCTCACTTTTTTTCCCCTGTGAAACCCTCAGAAAAACCTCTTGGAGGAGAGAACATTGCTTTAAAGGAGGCTGAAATCTCCTCCCCTCGTTCCCACCTGGATCTGGAAACCAACGGATTCCTATGCGCTGCACGGCACAGCTGCGAGCCCTCCCAGGAGGGTGCGGGAGGCCCGATCCCGGTGTCACCCACTGGCTCTGTGATCTCTGCTAAGCTTCTTCATTCTTCTGCTCTGTCACATGCAAACCAAATGCTCCCGGAGCCACCCTGGCTTCTCCATCGCAGAGAGGCAGCATCAGAGCTGGAAGCTGTTCTTGGACTGAGCGCTGCAGGTCCCTTCTTCCTGACAGTGTCTCAGATTTCTGCAGGAATGCCATAGTTACCAGCACACGAGTAAGGACCAGACCAGGGTAACTAGCCATCCAGCGTGTCCAGGCGTTTCCTGGTTGCACCACTGAGTGTTCTGAGCCCCGGAACCATCCAATCAATCACCTTGCCTGCACTCCCCTTGGCTGTGAGAAGGGGAGCTGGTGGTGTGTCCTCCATCCCTCATATCTTCTCCCCTCTAATCGAGACTGAGGGTGGCTCCTCTGCCAGGGGTGACGGAAAGGTAGAAAAGACCCATTTGAGTTTAACAGAAAGAGGGAAGAGGAACCTTCAAGATGTCAAAAAGCCGGCCTCTCCTAGCTTCAAGTTTAACCAGGTTGGGATTTCTGGCCTGGCCCAGACCACCGAGGTCCTCAGCTGGGGCCCGCTTTTGGTTCCTGTCTTGCTGGGTTTCCAAGTGGGGCCAGGTGCGGAGATGCCCCCTTAAATGCCTTCTCGCGGTCACATACCTGATTAACCTTTCTCCAGATGCCCTGCTTTTGCAGCCAGGGCAACAGGCTGTGCGCCCACACATGTTCTCCCCTAGCCAGCACCTTCACCTGCCACTGGGATGCTAGGCCCATGCACTCACAAACGGTACCCAGAGCTTAAGCAAAACACCTGCTTGGGCTATGCAGGGAGGCACGCTCACACAGACACACACACAGACACAAGGATACAGGGAAGAAGGCCTGGGAAATGGTACAGGCCGACAGAAGATCCCTGGAGACACCAGGGCATGTGTGCTCAGGGGGTGGCCAGGGACGTGTACACAGCACACACCCCTCTCCCCAAGCCTCCCCAGAACTCCAGTCTGGCATCAGTTTGGGATTAGGCCTTGAACTTCAAGAGATATCCCCCTCCCTCTCCCAACCAGGCAGGAGCCTTTGGGTGGCCAGACCTGTGTGGGTACCAGGGCCTTCTGGCCCGGCTCCCCGGGAGGACGGGCAGGCCCAGGCGTGCTGCACGAGAGAGCAGGCGTGTGGAGGGCGGCTCTTACACAATCCCATCCGGGCTCGGCAGGGCGGGAGAGTTGAAAGGGCCCTGGCAGCTCCCCAGGCCCTGATGCCTGGGCAAGGAAACCACAGCCTTAAACTCCTGGGTTTCTAAAGGCGGTTCTTTTGGAGGCTTGTTCCTCTCAGACTCTGTCCTTCCTCTGAGGCCAGAGGGGCTGCTGAGGATGTCAGGCACCGAGTCACAGGCTTCCAGAAACTCAACTCGGCTGGTGCCCTCCCTTCCCACCAAGTATAGGAAGAATTTGCTGAAGACATTGTTCCTTTGTCCAGAGTCCTGCGAAAACTGTGAAGCCAACCCACTTAGGTACAGATGGCAGCTGGAAAGTGGAATCCTGAGAACACTGACAGCTTTCCTGGTTGTGCCAGACCCTATTTTTAAGCACTTTCTGCATATGAACTCGTTCAGTTCCCACCAGAACCCGTGGAAGGTAGATACTATTCTTGTCATCTCCATTTTTCAAAGGTGGGAAGATAACTCTCCCAAATTCACACGGAGAGCATATGGCAGAGCTGGGATTTGAACCTAGGCAGCTTTACTAGCATTTATATTCTTTCTGGTCTCTTGGGTATCAAAATTGTGAGATGACCAATTAGGAATATGTTGGAAATGGCTTTGGAGCAAGAATTGCAAACTTAAGTGCCTACAGGGTGAGGCAACTGAAAAAAATGTGTGCCCCAGGCCAGCAGAGAAAGGCCTGTCGTCCAGCTGAGAGTGTGCAGGCCATACAGAGGTGTCCCTCGTGCAAATTCCCTAAAACCAAAACTAGCCTGGAGGCCAATTGGGTCCCCTGGCTTAAAGTAGCTCTAACCTAAGCCAGTGCGCCTCAGGCTGTAAACGACCAGGGACAGGACATGTGGGCTCCCAAGGCATTACCAGTTTGTCCTGGGGGTGGGGGTGGGGTGTTGAAAGGTCACAGAAGCAGCAAAGGGCAGAGAGGCACCAGTGAGTCAAAGTGACAGGGGAAGGGGATAACAACCTGTTCAGAAAGAGCAAAGGAGGTGAGGGGTTGCCTGTCACTGGAGATACGGGGCTTTTTCTCTTTTTGGCTGTGCTGAGTCCTCACTGCTGCCCTCAGGCTTTCTATGGCGGCAGCAAGTGGGGGCTCCACAGCATGGGTGCTAGGCACATGCGCTTCAGCTGTTGCGGCTGGTGGGCTCCAGAGCACTGGCTCAGTAGTTGTGGCACCTGGGCTTAGTTTCTCCACATGAGAGCTTCCCAGACCAGGGATTGAACCCATGGCAGGAGGATTCCTAATCACTGGACCATCAGGGAAGTCCTGGAATGAGGCTCTCCATTAGCCTAAATAACGCCTTCACTTACGAGGTGTCAAATACCACATGCCTTCAAATACCACATGCCTTCAAATACCACATGCCTAAGGCAGGAAGGAGGTTCAAGGCCATAGCTGATTCAGCGCTCATTTAACAACAAAGATTCCTCCACTCTAAGGTTTTAGCCTCAACTTGGTCACTGATTCACTTGGTTATCCCAAGTTCCTTGCTATAATCCCTTGGTCCGCTTTCCTGACCTGTTAAAAAGGAGAGTGATAGCATATTAGAGATTGAACCTATAAATCTGCCGATTTTCAGTTGGTTTTGACATTCAAAAAAACATCAGTTTCATAAAATCCAACCCTATAATTGTCCTACCTACTTTGGAAAGTGCGGAGAATACCTAAAAATGCTTGAAGCATGAGCCAGAGGCTAACTGCCACCTACACAGCAGGAACCCAGTGTGTGCTCAGTGAAGGGAACGCTGGTTCCAGAACCAGGTGGGCATGAGCCTTACTTACCCACCTAGCCAAGCCAGCTGTACAGGGACAGCGTCAGGCAAAGCAGTTCTT
The DNA here is from genome assembly GCF_003369695.1 of Bos indicus x Bos taurus. Taxonomy (NCBI): domain Eukaryota; kingdom Metazoa; phylum Chordata; class Mammalia; order Artiodactyla; family Bovidae; genus Bos; species Bos indicus x Bos taurus. The sequence goes on from NC_040077.1 coordinate 119,295,683, forward strand.
CGAGGGAAATTCACATTCACCCAGTTCCTCCCAGGATCTGCCCCCTCCCCTCGACTCCCCTCCCCCGTTCACTAAGGTCAGAATCCAGAACAATCATGACCAGTTTTCAGCCGTGGACACAAGAGACGACTGCCCAAGGCCACTATCCAGATAGGGAAGAAGACTCAGTCGCTCAAATGCGGCACAGAGCAAACTCTCAATGCATCCGCGTTTCGTGGACAAAACAATCCCTTCCAGGGTAACGAGAGTTTAAGGGTCGCGCCGCAGGAGGCTCTCTTGTACCCCAGGTAGGAGCCGCACAATCCCTCCACCTCTCGGGATAACGTGATACAAAGGAAGGGTCGCCGCCGCAGCTGCCAAGGAGACCCTTCCTACTCTGGGGCGAAGGGCGGCCCCGGTCTCCGTCTCAGCAAAGGCAACTGACGGCTGGCGGGAGCGGAGTGAACAAAAAGGTTGGGACGCGTGGCCCCGGGGGACACCACTTGCCAGTCCTTTGGTTTGGCAGGCGCCCGCCCTGGGGGAGAATCGCACCTCCAGCCATCGGGGCGCCCTGGGGCAGGGCGGGGACCCGGCGGGCGCCCCACCTCCGCGGTTGCGTACCCAGGACAGGATGGCGACCGCCAGGCAGCGGGAGGTGGCGCAGTGCCCTGTCCTGTCCAGCACCTGCCCCACGTTCCCTTCTGCCAGAAGACAGGGAGTCCGGGCTTCTCTTTTCCCCAAAGGACAAACTCGCTCGGGAAAGCCCCCACAGGCCAGCGGCCAGAAAGTCAGATGTAAACGGGGATGCGAGCCTGACAAGCGAGCGACAGGGGCAATGGGAGGGGACCCCGACCCGAGTGGCGCCCCGGCACTCCGCGCCTGCTCCCGGCTGGGCAGCGGAGTCTGTGGCCCGAGGTGGGGGCAGCCATGCGAGTGCGCGCTGAGCTTAGTTAACGGGGGTCTCGCGGTGGAAACAGGACCACGGGTCCTTGATTTAAATAAAAGAGAAGGGCGACCCACTCAGTCTCTCTTCTCGCCCCCCGACTTCAAGCCCTACTGGACTTGGCAATCGTCCCTCCTCCCCGATCCCAGACTCCGGGTTTTCTCCATTCCCAAATCGGCGGCCCCCAAGAGACAGACAGAGGAACCTGCCAATGGCAGGACGCAAAGCGTCAACTTTGTGTTCGCCCGCCACTCTCAGCCAGTGTGCGCTCGTTTCTCCCGAGTCCCGCCTTCCGTGTCGGGCGCCCCCTTCTGGCAACACGAGGATGAACACTATCTGTCGCCATCTTGTGTGTGGCACAGGTATTTTTTTTCTCTCGAACGTCTTTGCACTCAATTCGATCTTTCCTGCCACAAAGCCGGTGTCTCAGTTCGACAGCCAAGTGAAATGGCGATAAGAAGAGGGTGGCCTACGGTTTTTGGATCGTCCGAGTGGGTTGGGTCGCCACGTCACGCCACGCTCGCCGAGCCCAGCGCCATCTTGAGTGTGGCGGCCGGATGGTTCCCTTTTTCGGATTCCGCGTGTTCCCTAAATGGCGCCCAAAACTTCAAGGAGCCCCCAAGGACTAGCCCACCCGATCTGAGGGACCATTACTTCCCCTCGAATAACCTAGCAAGGAAATGTTCAAGTGCCCTTCACAGAGCTTTAAGTGGGGCGGGAGAGCGACAGACTCGAAGGCCGGGTCCTGGAAGCATCTCAGTAGCTGTCGCGACGGCAGTGACCGCTCGGGGCAGGCGCAAACCAGAACCCCGAAGTGCGGGCACCCGCTGTGTGTTGCGACGCCCGTGGGCTGTTCAGCTCGACGACGGAGCCCATGCCGGCCCTCGAGTCCCCTCGATGCACGAATACCCCCAATGTGAATGCTTGGCACGAAGCCCACTCGTCGGCTGGCTTTGGCGGCGGGCGCCTAGGCTGGGTAGTGGGCGAAGGGACCTCCCCAAAGACTCGGGGCACCCAGAACTGGACGCGGATAGAGGACGTAGGGGGTGGCCCAGGTACGCGGGCCTCGGCCTCACGCCCTCATCGCTCGTCGTGGGGCTTTCCACCGACTTGCGCTGGGAAAATTCGTGGTGGAATGTGCCAAGGCGCGGGGGTGGAGGAGTGAGCATCCCCGGGCACTACGCAGGGTACCGCCCGGGGCGAGCACAGCCCAGCACCCGGCCTGCCCCTCCCCCTCGCTGGCAGCCGTCGTGTGGGCCAGCCGCCTCCTTCTGTTCCCTTCCCCCGTCCTTCCGAGCAAGCGCGGGGAGGGGTGAGGACGGAGTGGGGGGAAGGTGGGGGCTGGGCGGGCAGCTTTGCCGCGCTTTGGCTTTCTGCGTCAGCAGCACCGAGCAAAACAGCGGCGGGAGCGCGCGCCCTGAATGCGAGCGCGCGCCCCTCCCCCAGCGGCGTCGGTGCCGCCGAGACCCGGCAAACTCAGACCCCGAATGACAGGGCTGTCGGCGACTGCGCAGCACGGACGCACCAAGGCACTGCCGCTTTAAGCATGCTTGCCCATTGTTCGGAATCGAGCCAATGAGCGAGCGCCCGCTCCCTGCCCGCAGCCAATGGCGTTCGGGCAAAGGAGGCCGAGCGCCGCCCACTAATCTATATTAAAGGTTCTGGCGCCGCGTGAGTTCCCCACTGGCTGCTCTGAAAAGCCATCTTTGCATTGTTCCCGTCTCCGGCTTCCCTGATCGCCGCAGCCACCTCCGCCGCGCGCCATCTCCGCCGCCGCGGGCTCCGGCAGCTTTACCGCCAGAGTCCTCGAACTCCCGCTTTTCTTCTCAGTCTGTTGCATCGGATCACCGGAGTGCCCCATCATGTCAGACGCGGCCGTGGACACCAGCTCCGAGATCACCACCAAGGTGAGGTTAGACGCCGCCCGCCCGCCCTTTTGGGGTCCGCGCGCCGCCACTGCCGGAGCGGTGTTTGGCGCGCCGCACCCGGCTCTGCCCCGAGCCCGCTGTTACTCCCATTCGCTGCGGAGCCCGCCCGCTCCCGGCCTAGGGTACTAGGTAGCCCACTCTTTGTGCGCGTGCGGGGGAGGGGGCGGGAAGCGCCGTGGGCAAACGTGATGCCCATCCGGGAGTGACCTGAGGGCCCTCAGGGACCCGGAGATGCGAGTGCGGAGGCCGACAGGCTCGAGGGGAGGTTGCCGCACGGGCTCCCGAAACTTGTTTGTGACTCTTCGGAGTCGCGGCCGGAGGATAGGGACCTGGCTGGGGGGTCGTCGGCCCACGGGGCGCGCTGAGGTAACTTTGAAACTGGAGCGCTTTTGGAATCGGAAGTGCCGGGGTTGGGGGGGCCAGCGTGTGCGGGCGCGGGCCGGCTGCGGGAAGTGGCGGCTCCGTGGCGAGCGCCCATCCGCGGCGCTGCTCTTTGTTAGGCGCCGGGCGGCCGACTTTTCGCGCCTTATAGTGGATCCGAAGAGGTTTATCTGGACTAGGCTCCGATAAGGCGGAGCGGGGCGGCGGGGCCGCGGTGTCGGTTGTCTTCCCGAGGAGGTGTGAAGGTCTCCTCCGCCCTGGCTGCCCTCGGGGAGGGAAGGTGGGTTTCCCGGGGTGTGGAGGAGTGTGCCGGGAGCAGCCGCCCAGCCTCAGTAATTCACCAGCGGTACCAGGCATCGCTGAGGAGGAGGCGAGCCCACGCGCTGGAGGGGAGGAAACGAAAAGTGAAGGATCGGCGCGCCGGGGCGACGATGGGCGCCCCCCGCGGCTGCCCGGGGGCACCAAGTGTGCGGCTGCTTCGGGCACTACGCGGGCGAACAAAAGCTGCGGCCACGACTACCTTCTTGTGGACCGAGCCGCGCGCCAGGGGCTGTTGAGGCCCGGTGATGCGGCTTCACTGCCCTCGGTTTTGAGATCCTGCGCGTTTGGCGCAGCTCCGCTCCTGCGCGCCGCGTCGGTCCCGCTCCCTGCCCTGGGGAGTGTCTCCGCCCTCGGCGGGAGCACGGCACTTTGAGGAGGAACCGCTTTTTTTTAATCCTTTGGTCCTTATTCGTGCCCCTGCGGAGACAGGCGCGAGTCACCTTGGCGTCTCCTTAACTCCTGTGCCCCTGCCGTCACCCCTCGTTCTTTCCCAGGGGCGACTCCACGAGAGGAGCGGGGCTTGGGACACGGATCTCCGCCGGGGCTCCCTCCGGTTCTCTCTGGGCCCAGCCAGGGAACTAGTTTGAAGGAGAGGGTCAGCCCTTCCCAGCGCGGGCGTTCGCTTTTCCCCCAAGGTGATTTCCCGCTAGGAGCCCTAAGTGCCCCTGTTGGGCGTCTCCGACGGCCTCCGGCTGCGGGACTGCTAAAGCCCCGCGGACTTCGGGGCGGCCTCCCGCGGGACTTTGCCCGCCAAATACAGAGACGTAGGCGCGCGCATCTAGGCCTGCGAGGGGAGGCGGCGGGGGCGCCCAGAGGCCCGGAAAGACTGGAGACCAACTGGCGCGCGCCCGGCGGTGCCGGTGCAGCCAGCGAGCGCCAGGTCTCCAGGGTCAGGGGCGCACTCGGAGGCCCCGGGGCCACGTGCTCCGCGCGCGCGGTGCGTGCAGAGGCCCGCGCGCAAAGCCCGCCGGGCGGGGGTGCGCGCCTGCGCGCCACGACCTCCCCGCCCCCACAACTCCCCGGGGCTCCGGCCGCCAGGGGGCGGGAGCGGGCGGTGCCGGGGTCCGCGCTGTGTCGGACAGGGAGCAGCACCAGGAGGATGGGGCCGGCAGGTGCCCCGGCGCCCTTCACCGGAAGGCGCCCGAGCAGCCTCGGGTTCCCTGGCTGCTCGAAGCCTGTTTGTGTTGGCGGCAGAGTGTGCCGCACTGGGTGGAAATAATTACGGGGCTTCGGGGTACCCGCGGCGGCGCTGCCCCTTGGGGCTCGGGCGAGGCGCGGCCTGACGGACACCGAGCTGGCCCTCGGACGGGCGAGAGAGCCACGGAGGGACATTTTGGTGCTCCCAACTGCCACATTTCAGGGACTGCGCGTCTGAGTGCAGCAAGGCCTCACTCGGGCCCAGGAGTGTTGTCGCCTGAGCCCGCGCCCATGTCCAGGGCTGTGGTCTGCCTCCTTCTGGGATGGCTGTGGCTTACGGAGGGATCGGTGGGATTCTGGTACCTTCAAAGAAAGCCCTGCGCTTGCCAGATCGTGGGCTCCGAGCTCGAGCTCGGCTGCGGGGCCTCTGGCTGGAGAAGCGGCTTCCCCAGTTTTGCCAGTTAGTTCCCTCCCATTCCCTTCCCAGGCTAGTCCACCCACGGGAATCCTCCCGCAGTGTCAGGGCCCTCCCCCATTGCCTTATTTATTTATGGCACATACCTGCTGTCTTCCAAGAAGGATTTGTGAGAGGCGGAGCTCTCTGGTTGGAAACAAGTCTGTGATGAGAGAGTGTGAGTGAAGTGTTCCCGGGCTCGTCTGCCCGGCCAGACAGGTTTCGGTCTGTGGTGCTACATGGCTTCTTTCCTAAGAAGCATGAGTAAAGGTGCGGTGGGAACCGCTGTTCTGGATCCATTTTTAAAAATGTGTGTGTTTTTAAGGGTAGAGAAGTAGGATGAGATCTCGGCCACAGACACTCAGTATTTTTTGCTCTCTCCCACCTGTAACTTTGAGCTTGTAATTTGGGACATCAGGATTGGCACTGAATCCCTCCTACCTGTAGGTCTGGGCCCCTTTGCCAGCCCTAGGCTACTCAGAAGACTTACTGGTTCCCTTTTCCTTTTTGAAGGACTTAAAGGAGAAGAAGGAAGTTGTGGAGGAGGCGGAGAATGGGAGAGAGGCACCTGCAAATGGGAATGCTGTGAGTGTCTGCTGTGGTCATGACCCCCAGCAGCTCCTGGCCTGGACTTCTTACTTAAGACTTTGGGCTTAATCAAGGGTGGGGCGGGGGGGGGGGGGGGGGGGGGGGGCAAGGCCTTGGCCAGTTCTGTACTGGGATCTCTGGCTAGAACTTCAGGGGGCATCTCTCCGGGGGTCTGGTCTGTAGAAGCCCAGGGCAGGGTCTGGAAGAAGGGACGTTGGGGGCAGAGTGATGTTCTGTCCTCATCAACAAGCTGCTCTGCTTTCTGTCGAGGAGAATGAGGAAAATGGGGAGCAGGAGGCAGACAATGAGGTAGACGAAGAAGAGGAGGAAGGTGGGGAGGAAGAGGAGGAGGAGGAGGAAGGTGACGGTGAGTAGCTTTGTTCCTCTAGTACCTTCTGGTCTTTCCTAGCAGATGGGGAGGGACTGGGGTCTTCCTGGGGCGGGGGGTGGGTCCAAGGGACCACTTCCAACTGGGCTTGAAGCCGCAGAGCCGGCATCTTTCTCACTTTAGGCCAGTGACTGTGGGGCTGTGCCCCCAGCACCATGCTCAACGCCCACTGGAGAGTGCCCTCCATGCCCCGATCAGTTGGTTGGTGGGGCTTCTCTGGTTTCACTTGGGTCTTCTTACCTCTGACGACAAGCTGCCCGTGATGGGCAGTGTGGGTGCAGCGACTGCCTAGTTTGTCAGGCAGCAGAGATGGCTCAGCGGCACTCAACCCTGGTTACTCTGTTACTGGAGATTGCCCAAGGAGCTGCAGTTTTCCTGTCATCGTGTCCACACCCCCCCCCCCCCACCCCGTTGTTGGCTACCACTGAGTGGGAGAGTCCCAGGACCCACTGTGCCTGGTTAGTTGAGGAAGGCAGAGCGGTTTACTTGGGCTTTGTTCTCACCAGGTGAGGAAGAGGACGGAGATGAAGATGAGGAGGCCGAGGCAGCTACGGGCAAACGGGCAGCTGAAGATGACGAGGTGGGTCTGGTCTGGCTTGAGTTGGGCGAGAGGGCTAGGATCTGAGACACTAACACTGGAGGGGCTGATGGAACTTAAGTGGTTATAAGATGCAGTGTATGGTCCTTCTCTTGAGCTGGAGTGGGAACAGAGGCCCTCTGGAACAGTGCATGCCTGGTTTTAGTTCTGCCAGCGGGAGTTCAGCCAGTGGGTGGGCGGGCCCAGGGGATTGGAAGAGGCCTTGACAATCCTTCCCTTCCCAGGATGACGATGTGGATACCAAGAAGCAGAAGACTGATGAAGATGACTAGACAGCAAAAAAGGAAAAGTTAAACTTAAAAAAAAAAGGCCACCGTGACCTATTCACCCTCCACTTCCCGTCTCAGAATCTATAAACGTGGTCACCTTCGAGTAGAGAGTCCCGCCCGCCCGCCCCTGGCGGGCAGCGCCACCCACAGACGACAGCGCTCTCCACCACCCAACCAAAACCACAACGTGAATTTGCAACAGGGGAGGAAAAAAGAACCAAAACTTCTAAGGCCCTGCTTTTTTTCTTAAAGTACTTTAAAAAGGAAAATTTGTTTGTATTTTTTATTTACATTTTATATTTTTGTACATATTGTTAGGGGTCAGCCATTTTTAATGATCTCGGATGACCAAACCAGCCTTCGGAGCGTTCTCTGTCCTACTCTGACTTTACTTGTGGTGTGACCATGTTCATTATAATCTCAAAGGAGAAAAAAAACCTTGTAAAAAAAGCAAAAACAACAACAAAAAAAACCAATCTTATTCCGAGCATTCCAGTAACTTTTTTTGTGTATGTACTTAGCTGTACTATAAGTAGTTGGTTTGTATGAGATGGTTAAAAAGGCCAAAGATAAAAGGTTTCTTTTTTTTCCTTTTTTTGTCTATGAAGTTGCTGTTTATTTTTTTGGCCTGTTTGATGTATGTGTGAAACAATGTTGTCCAACAATAAACCGGAATTTTATTTTGCTGAGTTGTTCTAACAAAGCTGTCTCAGGCCTGGTTTTTCTGTTTTGGTTTCTTTAGGCTTTCTCCAGAGGTGCAGGGGCAAGAAGAGGGGAGGATCTTGAACTCTGACCCTGCTGTCCTTCCTGGGGACAGTGGGTTGGAGACCTCAGTTGGGGGGGTGTGCCCCTTGGCACCAGGGTCTGGTGGATGGCCATCCTGTAGTCAAGGACTGAGCTGCAACTGGCTAATGGGGATGTGATGGGAGCACTATAGAGCTATGGGCTGAAGGGGGAGCCACTTACCAGCTTCATCCCTTCCTAGGATTGTAGTGAGAGCATCTTCACTGAAGTTGTTTAACCTAGTTTCATTGGAAAGGTGCTGACACCTCTATACGCTGGGGAAACAGGCTACATGCAGGGCTGCCCTCTGGATCCAGGAGGTGGGGTAGGGGGTGGTCCAGGCCCAAGTATGGACTCAGGGCCAAAGATCCCAGAGATGCTACCTCCCTATGGGACAGCTGCTAGCTGTGCCCTTCACCTCTAAGGCCTCACTAGATTATCCTGGCCACTGAATGGCTCCCCCTGGTGGTGGCATGTGGCACCTTCTGGTCCCTTAGGACATACATTCCAGGATACTAATGCAGCCTAGGTTCAGTCACTAAGAGCTAAGTCATGTCTGACCATTGGGACCCTGTAGATTGTAGCCTGCCAGGCTCCTCTGTCCATGGGATTTCCCAGGTAAGAATACTGGAGTAGATTGCCATTTTCTTGTCTAGGGGACCTTCTGGACCCAGGGATTGAACCTGGGTCTCCTGCATTGCAGGCAGATTACTTATCAAACTTGCACTTAACTCAAAATTCCGATCTCCAAAATAAATGCCTTGGTTGCGGGAGAGACACCCTGCCCCTTCAGCACAGTAAGGGGTGATAGGTGAGCTGCTTGGAATTTTCAGACAGGTGAGGAGCCCTCTTAAGAACCTAAGGTCTACAGATGAGCCTCATATGTGTGGTGGGAGGGGTCTACAGAGGAGCCTTGTGTGTGGTAGTGGGGGGGGGGCCAGAGAGGCGATTCATGTGTGTCTTTGTGGGGGTCCACACAGGAGCCGTGTGTGTGTGGTGTGAGGGGTCCACAGCAGAGCCTCCTGTGTGGTGTGACGACTCCAAGGCAGAGCCTCGTGTGCGGTGTGAGGGGTCCACAGAGGAGACTTGTGTGTGTGGTGTGAGGGGACCACAGCTGAGCCCCGTGTGTGTGTGTGGCGTGGGGTGTCAACAGCTGAGCCTCGTGTGTGGTGTGAGGGTCCACAGCGGAGCCTCGTGTGTGGTGTGAGGGTCCACAGCGGAGCCTCGTGTGTGGTGTGAGGGGTCCACAGCGGAGCCTCGTGTGTGGTGTGAGGGTCCACAGCGGAGCCTCGTGTGTGTGGTTTGAGGGGTCCACAGCGGAGCCTGGTGTGTGTGGTGTGAGGGGTCCACAGCGGAGCCTCGTGTGTGGTGTGAGGGGTCCAGAGAGGAGCCTCGTGTGTGGTGTGAGGGGACCAGAGAGGAGCCTCGTGTGTGGTGTGAGGGGTCCACAGCGGAGCCTCGTGTGTGGTGTGAGGGGTCCATAGCGGAGCCTTGTGTGTGTGGTGTGGCAGGTCCACAGAGGAGCCTCGTGTGTGGTGTGAGGGGTCCACAGCGGAGCCTCGTGTGTGTGTGTGGTGTGGGGGGTCCACAGCGGAGCCTCGTGTGTGTGGTGTGAGGGGTCCACAGAGGAGCCTCGTGTGTGTGGTGTGAGGGGTCCACAGCGGAGCCTCGTGTGTGGTGTGGCAGGTCCACAGAGGAGCCTCGTGTGTGGTGTGAGGGGTCGACAGCGGAGCCTCGTGTGTGTGGTGTGAGGGGTCCACAGCGGAGCCTCGTGTGTGTGGTGTGAGGGGTCCACAGCGGAGCCTCGTGTGTGGTTTGAGGGGCCCACAGCGGAGCCTCCTGTGTGTGGTGTGAGGGGTCCACAGCGGAGCCTCGTGTGTGGTGTGAGGGGTCCACAGCGGAGCCTCGTGTGTGGTGTGAGGGGTCCATAGCAGAGCCTCGTGTGTGTGGTGTGAGGGGTCCACAGGGGAGCCTTGTGTGTGGTGTGAGGGGTCCACAGTGTAGCCTCGTGTGTGTGTTGTGAGGGGTGCAGAGGGGAGCCTCATGTGTGTGGTGTGAGGGGTCCACAGCGGAGCTTCATGTGTGGTGTGAGGGGTCCACAGCGGAGCCTCGTGTGTGTGGTGTGAGGGGTCCAGAGGAGAGCCTCGTGTGTGGTGTGAGGGGTCCAGAGGAGAGCCTCGTGTGTGGTGTGAGGGGTCCACAGTGGAGCCTCGTGTGTGTGCTGTGAGGGGTCCAGAGGGGAGCCTCGTGTGTGTGGTGTGAGGGGTCCACAGCGGAGCCTCGTGTGTGTGGTGTGAGGGGTCCACAGTGGAGCCTTGTGTGTGTGGTGTGAGGGGACCACAGCGGAGCCTCGTGTGTGTGGTGTGAGGGGTCCACAGCGGAGCCTCGTGTGTGGTGTGAGAGGTCCACAGCGGAGCCTCGTGTGTGTTGTAGGGGTCCAAAACGGAGCCTCGTGTGTGGTGTGAGGGGTCCAGAGGGGAGCCTCGTGTGTGGTGTGAGGGGTCCACAGCGGAGCCTCGTGTGTGTGGTGTGAGGGGTCCACAGCGGAGCCTCGTGTGTGTGGTGTGAGGGGTCCACAGAGGAGACTCATGTGTGTGGTGTGGGGTGCCAACAGCTGAGCCTCGTGTGTGGTGTGAGGGATCCACAGTGGAGCCTCGTGTGTGGTGTGAGGGGTCCACAGTGGAGCCTCATGTGTGTGTGTGGTGTGGGGGGTCCACAGAGGAGCCTCGTGTGTGGTGTGAGGGGTCCACAGAGGAGCCTCGTGTGTGGTGTGGGGTGTCAACAGCTGAGCCTCGTGTGTGGTGTGAGGGTCCACAGCAGAGCCTCGTGTGTGTGGTGTGAGGGGTCCACAGCAGAGCCTCGTGTGTGTGGTGTGAGGGGTCCACAGCGGAGCCTCCTGTGTGTGTGAGGGGTCCACAGCGGAGCCTCGTGTGTGTGGTGTGAGGGGTCCACAGCGGAGCCTCGTGTGTGGTGTGAGGGGTCCACAGCGGAGCCTCGTGTGTGTGGTGTGAGGTGTCCACAGCGTAGCCTCGTGTGTGTGGTGTGAGGGGTCCACAGCGGAGCCTCGTGTGTGGTGTGAGGGGTCCACAGCGGAGCCTCGTGTGTGGTGTGAGGGGTCCAGAGGGGAGCCTCGTGTGTGGTGTGAGGGGTCCAGAGGGGAGCCTCGTGTGTGGTGTGAGGGGTCCACAGCGGAGCCTCGTGTGTGGTGTGAGGGGTCCACAGCGGAGCCTCGTGTGTGGTGTGAGGGGTCCAGAGGGGAGCCTCGTGTGTGGTGTGAGGGGTCCACAGCGGAGCCTCGTGTGTGTTGTGTGAGGGGTCCACAGCGGAGCCTCGTGTGTGTGTGTGGTGTGGGGGGTCCACAGAGGAGCCTCGTGTGTGGTGTGAGGGGTCCACAGCGGAGCCTAATGTGTGTGGTGTGAGGGGTCCAGAGGGGAGCCTCGTGTGTGGTGTGAGGGGTCCAGAGGGGAGCCTCGTGTGTGGTGTGAGGGGTCCACAGCGGAGCCTCGTGTGTGGTGTGAGGGGTCCAGAGGGGAGCCTCGTGTGTGTGGTGTGAGGGGTCCACAGAGGAGACTCATGTGTGTGGTGTGGGGTGTCAACAGCTGAGCCTCGTGTGTGGTGTGAGGGATCCACAGTGGAGCCTCGTGTGTGGTGTGAGGGGTCCACAGAGGAGCCTCGTGTGTGGTGTGGGGTGTCAACAGCTGAGCCTCGTGTGTGGTGTGAGGGTCCACAGCTGAGCCTCGTGTGTGTGGTGTGAGGTGTCCACAGCGGAGCCTCGTGTGTGTGGTGTGAGGGGTCCAGAGGGGAGCCTCGTGTGTGGTGTGAGGGGTCCACAGCGGAGCCTCGTGTGTGTGTGTGGTGTGAGGGGTCCACAGCGGAGCCTCGTGTGTGTGGTGTGAGGGGTCCACAGCGGAGCCTCGTGTGTGGTTTGAGGGGCCCACAGCGGAGCCTCGTGTGTGTGGTGTGAGGGGTCCACAGCGGAGCCTCGTGTGTGTGGTGTGAGGGGTCCACAGGGGAGCCTTGTGTGTGGTGTGAGGGGTCCACAGTGTAGCCTCGTGTGTGTGTTGTGAGGGGTGCAGAGGGGAGCCTCATGTGTGTGGTGTGAGGGGTCCACAGCGGAGCCTCGTGTGTGGTGTGAGGGGTCCACAGCGGAGCCTCGTGTGTGGTGTGAGGGGTCCACAGCGGAGCCTCGTGTGTGGTGTGAGGGGTCCACAGCGGAGCCTCGTGTGTGGTGTGAGGGGTCCACAGCGGAGCCTCGTGTGTGGTGTGAGGGGTCCAGAGGGGAGCCTCGTGTGTGGTGTGAGGGGTCCACAGCGGAGCCTCGTGTGTGGTGTGAGGGGTCCACAGCGGAGCCTCGTGTGTGGTGTGAGGGGTCCACAGTGGAGCCTCGTGTGTGGTGTGAGGGGTCCACAGCGGAGCCTCGTGTGTGTGGTGTGAGGTGTCCACAGCGGAGCCTCGTGTGTGTGGTGTGAGGGGTCCAGAGGGGAGCCTCGTGTGTGGTGTGAGGGGTCCACAGCGGAGCCTCGTGTGTGGTGTGAGGGGTCCACAGCAGAGCCTCGTGTGTGGTGTGAGGGGTCCAGAGGGGAGCCTCGTGTGTGGTGTGAGGGGTCCACAGCGGAGCCTCGTGTGTGGTGTGAGGGGTCCACAGCGGAGCCTCGTGTGTGTGGTGTGAGGTGTCCACAGCGGAGCCTCGTGTATGTGGTGTGAGGGGTCCAGAGGGGAGCCTCGTGTGTGTGGTGTGAGGGGTCCAGAGGGGAGCCTCGTGTGTGGTGTGAGGGGTCCACAGCGGAGCCTCGTGTGTGGTGTGAGGGGTCCAGAGGGGAGCCTCGTGTGTGGTGTGAGGGGTCCACAGCGGAACCTCGTGTGTGGTGTGAGGGGTCCACAGCGGAGCCTCGTGTGTGTGGTGTGAGGGGTCCACAGCGGAGCCTCGTGTGTGTGTGTGGTGTGGGGGGTCCACAGCGGAGCCTCGTGTGTGGTGTGAGGGGTCCAGAGCGGAGCCTCGTGTGTGTGGTGTGAGGGGTCCACAGCGGAGCCTCGTGTGTGGTGTGAGGGGTCCACAGCGGAGCCTCGTGTGTGTGGTGTGAGGGGTCCACAGCGGAGCCTCGTGTGTGTGTGTGGTGTGGGGGGTCCACAGAGGAGCCTCGTGTGTGGTGTGAGGGGTCCACAGCGGAGCCTCGTGTGTGTGGTGTGAGGGGTCCACAGCGGAGCCTCGTGTGTGGTGTGAGGGGTCCACAGTGGAGCCTCGTGTGTGTGGTGTGAGGGGTGCAGAGGGGAGCCTCGTGTGTGGTGTGAGGGGTCCACAGCGGAGCCTCGTGTGTGTGGTGTGAGGGGTCCAGAGGGGAGCCTTGTGTGTGGTGTGAGGGGTCCACAGTGGAGCCTCGTGTGTGTGTTGTGAGGGGTGCAGAGGGGAGCCTCGTGTGTGGTGTGAGGGGTCCACAGCGGAGCCTCGTGTGTGTGGTGTGAGGGGTCCAGAGGAGAGCCTCGTGTGTGGTGTGAGGGGTCCACAGTGGAGCCTCGTGTGTGTGGTGTGAGGGGTCCACAGCGGAGCCTCGTGTGTGTGGTGTGAGGGGTCCACAGCGGAGCCTCGTGTGTGTGGTGTGAGGGGTCCACAGCGGAGCCTCGTGTGTGTGGTGTGAGGGGTCCACAGCGGAGCCTAGTGTGTGTGGTGTGAGGGGTCCAGAGGGGAGCCTCGTGTGTGGTGTGAGGGGTCCACAGTGGAGCCTCGTGTGTGTGCTGTGAGGGGTCCAGAGGGGAGCCTCGTGTGTGTGCTGTGAGGGGTCCAGAGGGGAGCCTCGTGTGTGTGGTGTGAGGGGTCCACAGCGGAGCCTCGTGTGTGTGGTGTGAGGGGTCCACAGCGGAGCCTCGTGTGTGTTGTGAGGGGTCCACAGCGGAGCCTCGTGTGTGGTGTGAGGGGTCCAGAGGGGAGCCTCGTGTGTGGTGTGAGGGGTCCACAGTGGAGCCTCGTGTGTGTGTTGTGAGGGGTGCAGAGGGGAGCCTCATGTGTGTGGTGTGAGGGGTCCACAGCGGAGCTTCATGTGTGGTGTGAGGGGTCCACAGTGGAGCCTCGTGTGTGTGGTGTGAGGGGACCACAGCTGAGCCTCGTGTGTGTGGTGTGAGGGGTCCACAGCGGAGCCTCGTGTGTGGTGTGAGAGGTCCACAGCGGAGCCTCGTGTGTGTTGTGAGGGGTCCACAGCGGAGCCTCATGTGTGGTGTGAGGGGTCCAGAGGGGAGCCTCGTGTGTGGTGTGAGGGGTCCACAGTGGAGCCTCGTGTGTGTGTTGCGAGGGGTGCAGAGGGGAGCCTCATGTGTGTGGTGTGAGGGGTCCACAGTGGAGCCTCGTGTGTGTGGTGTGAGGGGTCCACAGCGGAGCCTCGTGTGTGGTGTGAGAGGTCCACAGCGGAGCCTCGTGTGTGTGGTGTGAGGGGTCCACAGCGGAGCCTAGTGTGTGTGGTGTGAGGGGTCCACAGCGGAGCCTAGTGTGTGTGGTGTGAGGGGTCCAGAGGGGAGCCTCGTGTGTGGTGTGAGGGGTCCAGAGGGGGCCTCGTGTGTGGTGTGAGGGGTCCACAGCGGAGCCTCGTGTGTGGTGTGAGGGGTCCAGAGGGGAGCCTCGTGTGTGTGGTGTGAGGGGTCCACAGAGGAGACTCATGTGTGTGGTGTGGGGTGTCAACAGCTGAGCCTCGTGTTTGGTGTGAGGGATCCACAGTGGAGCCTCGTGTGTGGTGTGAGGGGTCCACAGAGGAGCCTCGTGTGTGGTGTGGGGTGTCAACAGCTGAGCCTCGTGTGTGGTGTGAGGGTCCACAGCAGAGCCTCGTGTGTGTGGTGTGAGGTGTCCACAGCGGAGCCTCGTGTGTGTGGTGTGAGGGGTCCAGAGGGGAGCCTCGTGTGTGGTGTGAGGGGTCCACAGCGGAGCCTCGTGTGTGTGTGTGGTGTGAGGGGTCCACAGCGGAGCCTCGTGTGTGTGGTGTGAGGGGTCCACAGCGGAGCCTCGTGTGTGGTGTGGCAGGTCCACAGAGGAGCCTCGTGTGTGGTGTGAGGGGTCCACAGCGGAGCCTCGTATGTGTGGTGTGAGGGGTCCACAGCGGAGCCTCGTGTGTGGTTTGAGGGGCCCACAGCGGAGCCTCGTGTGTGTGGTGTGAGGGGTCCACAGTGGAGCCTCGTGTGTGTGGTGTGAGGGGTCCACAGCGGAGCCTCGTGTGTGTGGTGTGAGGGGTCCACAGGGGAGCCTTGTGTGTGGTGTGAGGGTCCACAGTGTAGCCTCGTGTGTGTGTTGTGAGGGGTGCAGAGGGGAGCCTCATGTGTGTGGTGTGAGGGGTCCACAGCGGAGCTTCATGTGTGGTGTGAGGGGTCCACAGTGGAGCCTCGTGTGTGTGGTCTGAGGGGTCCAGAGGGGAGCCTCGTGTGTGTGGTGTGAGGGGTCCACAGTGGAGCCTCGTGTGTGTGGTGTGAGGGGTCCAGAGGGGAGCCTCGTGTGTGTGGTGTGAGGTGTCCACAGCGGAGCCTCGTGTGTGTTGTGAGGGGTCCTCAGCGGAGCCTCGTGTGTGTTGTGAGGGGTCCACAGCGGAGCCTCGTGTGTTGTGAGGGGTCCACAGCGGAGCCTCGTGTGTCGTGTGAGGGGTCCACAGTGGAGCCTCGTGTGTGTGTGTGAGGGGTCCAGAGGGGAGCCTCGTGTGTGGTGTGAGGGGTCCACAGAGGAGACTCATGTGTGTGGTGTGGGGTGTCAACAGCTGAGCCTCGTGTGTGGTGTGAGGGGTCCACAGAGGAGACTGGTGTGTGTGGTGTAAGGGGTCCACAGCGGAGCCTCGTGTGTGTGGTGTGAGGGGTCCACAGCGGAGCCTCGTGTGTGTGGTGTGAGGGGTCCACAGCGGAGCCTCATGTGTGGTGTGAGGGGTCCACAGCGGAGCCTCGTGTGTGGTGTGAGGGGTCCACAACGGAGCCTCGTGTGTGTGGTGTGAGGGGTCCACAGTGGAGCCTCGTGTGTGTGGTGTGAGGGGTGCAGAGGGGAGCCTCGTGTGTGTGGTGTGAGGGGTCCACAGAGGAGCCTCGTGTGTGGTGTGAGGGGTGCACAGCGGAGCCTCGTGTGTGTGGTGTGAGGGGTCCAGAGGGGAGCCTTGTGTGTGGTGTGAGGGGTCCACAGCGGAGCCTCGTGTGTGTGGTGTGAGGGGTCCACAGAGGAGACTGGTGTGTGTGGTGTAAGGGGTCCACAGCCCAGCCTCGTGTGTGTGTGTGTGTGTGTGTGTGGTGTGGGGGTCCACAGCGGAGCCTCGTGTGTGGTGTGAGGGGTCCAGAGGGGAGCCTTGTGTGTGGTGTGAGGGGTCCACAGCGGCGCCTCGTGTTTGGTGTGAGGGGTCCACAGTGGAGCCTCGTGTGTGATGTGAGGGGTCCACAGAGGAGCCTCGTGTGTGTGTGTGTGGTGTGGGGGGTCCACAGCGGAGCCTCGTGTGTGGTGTGAGGGGTCCACAGCGGAGCCTTGTGTGTGTTGTAAGTGGTCCACAGCGGAGCCTCGTGTGTGTATGTGGTGTGAGGGGTCCACAGCGGAGCCTTGTGTGTGTGGTGTGAGGGGTCCACAGAGGAGCCTCGTGTGTGTGTGTGGTGTGGGGGGTCCACAGCGGAGCCTCGTGTGTGGTGTGAGGGGTCCACAGCGGAGCCTCGTGTGTGTGTGTGGTGTGGCGGGTCCACAGAGAAGCCTTGTGTGTGGTGTGAGGGGTCCACAGCGTAGCCTCGTGTGTGTGGTGTGAGGGGTCCAGAGCGGAACCTCGTGTGTGGTGTGAGGGGTCCACAGCGGAGCCTCGTGTGTGTGTGGGGTTTGGGGGAGTCCACAGCAGAGCGTCGTGTGTCGGGTGTGAGGGGTCCACAGCGGAGCCTCGTGTTTGGTGTGAGGACTCTCAAGAGTCTTCTCCAACATCACAGTTCAAAAGCATCTATTCTTCGGCCCTTAGCTTTCTTCACAGTCCAACTCTCACATCCATGCATGACCACAGGAAAAACCATAGCCTTGACTAGACGGACCTTTGTTGGCAAAGTAATGTCTCTGCTTTTGAATACAGTATCTAGGTTGGCCATAACTTTCCTTCCAAGGAGTAAGCGTCTTTTAATTTCGTGGCTGCAATCACCATCTCCAGTGATTTTGGAGCCCCCCAAAATTAAGTCTGCCACTGTTTCCACTGTTTCCCCATCTATTTACCATGAAGTGATGGGACCAGATGCCATGATATTAGTTTTCTGAATATTGAGCTTTAAGCCAACTTTTTCACTCTCCTTTTTCACTTTCATCAAGAGGCCCTTTAGTTCTTCTTCACTTTCTGCTATAAGGGTGGTTAATGTGGGGCAAATAACTGAGCCCAGCTGGGCCTCCATCTCCTACTCTGCCTGAAGGCAACACTAGCAAGAGGCGTGTGCCATGGCCCAGAGCTGCCTTTCCTAGGGTCTTAAGTCTGCACTGTGAGCTCTCCACACTCATTTTCCCATCCGTACCGCTCACCCCTCCAAAGGTTTGGTCTGGAATAGACCCTGCTACCTTTGGCAGAACCCACTTCTCTGTAGTCCTGAGTTTAGTACACAATTTATCAGTGCCTGCGACGTGTCCTCGGGATACAGGGTCACCTGGATCCTATTCAAGTTCTCTCCAAGGGGAAGGACAGGATTCTCAGGAACCCCAAGTTGGAAGATTTGTGGGGAATGGGCGCCCCCTGGTGGACATAGAGAAACTGCATGTGGCTCTCCTGCGTTCAGCACCTTCCAGGAAAGAGCCATTCTGGGCCCTGGCCCCTAGCAAACGCAGGCTTGGCCAAAAACAAGATCTTCCTCCCTCTCTGTTGCTGTAACTCCAGTCAGACATGAAAGTCGGTGGTCATTTCCCAAGCCTTCCCTCTGGTCCATCTCAGGGTTCTGATCCTTGTTTTCCTGGAGTGGAGACCGCAGGCCTCCCAGAGCCAGAGCTGAGGCCAGGGTTGGCTCCTCTGGAGTCATGGGAGTCCCCTGGATTCTGGACCCTCTTGTTTCAAACTCCCTCTTGTTTTAAAGTGTTAGTCGCTCAGTCATATCTGACTCTTTGCGACCCTGTAAACTGTAGCCCACCAAGGCTCCTCTGTCCATTGCCCTTCCCTTCTCCAGGGAATCTTCCCGACCCAGGAATCGAACCCGGGGTCTCCTGCACTGCAGGCAGATTATTTACCGGCTGAATACCAGGGAAGCCCTCTCTCTTGTTTAGTTCTGTTGAAATGCATGGTGTACAGAGCGTCCTCCTAGGGCAGGCACAGCTTTTGGCCATCTCTGGGCCCTATTGTAGGACTCCACACAGTGGCTGCTGCTCTGATGAGGCTCTAGGGCCTCAACTGATTGGATTTGGGGGTGGGGGGCGGGAGTTCCCAGCTGTACTCCCTGGAACTCTGCCTCCCTTCCAGGCTGCCCCAGGCCCAAGGTCCAGAATCTGGGGTCACCTCTCCACAGCTCCGTTGCTGGCCCAAGGGCCCAAAGGCCTCCCAGGTCCCAGTCCTTCCAGGACCCTGATGCCCAGTCTCCCCTGTGGCCTCCCGTGTCTTGGATGCAGGCCAGCCCTGCTTGCCTCAGGTCCCTGGCTACTCTGGTCTCTCCTAGTGGAAGTTGTTTTGTGAGGATGAAAACCCCAGTAACAGCTTTACTTGAGTTGGTCCAGTTCTGCTGTGTGGCTGCTTGTCCCTCCCAACTTCAACACTTTGTAGGCAAGGAGCTATACTCAGCCTATGGAGACCTCAGTCTATGCCCACAGGGTTTGGTCTGAGCTCAGAGAGCTGATGAAGGCTCAAACAAGGAAATAGAGGTAAAACATTCTAAAACCGCCTGGGACATTGACCTTATATACTGGGTGAATGATATGTGCGTTATTTATGGAGATGGCCTCGCAGCCAGTGACTGTTGTGGGATTCCACGAAGTTCTGGGCAGAGCCAAGAACCCAGTTAGAATGGTGTATGTGCCCTCGGGAGCTTTCCATCAAGGCTGCTGCCCATAGCAACATGAAGTGCCAGGTGGTCATTTGAGACAAGCTCATTTCACATGCACCCATGCTGGGGCCCAGCTGTGAGGCTCTTGGCAGCAAGCAAATCCCTTGAAGGAAGCAGATGCTAGTGAGGATTCCAGAAGGTACTGGGGACATCTGTTGTTTTTGCGACCAGCAATCTTTACTGTTCTCTTGGCAATAATCTCCTGAAACTGTCCAGTCTGCCTCCTGGATAATTTCCCCTCTCCCAATCTTAATCAAGCCTCACAGGAAGGATGTGGTTTGGTCCTGGTCAATCAGTGCCTGGAAGCCCCCTCTGGCTAAACAGATTGGCTCAAGTTGATCCAATCAGAGTGAGACCTGAGATTTTTGCCTGAGTTGCTGGGAAGAGAACAAATTTGATTCTGAGCCTTGGGCATTGAACTTGGGCAGCTGAGTAAGAAGCTGAGGCTGCAGCCCACATGGATAGCAGCAGAGTTGAGCCAAAAGGCAGAGGAACCCTGAGTTTTCTGATGACATTGCTCGAGCCCCTGAGTCTAGCCATGCCTGAAGCTAGAACAATCTTTTGACTTGTTAATTATACATGTCAGTAAATTTCTTCCTAGCTTAGGCTGGTTCACGTTGGGTTTTCTGTGGTCTCTGAGTCATACCAGTCAACAGGTGAATACAGGGCTCCAGGCCAACCAGGCTTCCATGAACAAAGACAGCCTGAAGGAGGAGGAGCATGGAGGTGTGGGGGATTGCTTCTCTGGTGAGGTTTCCAGGTTGAGAGGGAACAGAGGGAGGTGAATCAGCCTCAGAAGAGGCTGTGATGCTCATGGCCTAGCTCTCAGCAGGATGGCAGAATACTGCTGGATTCATTCTCAACTGGGGGTGGGCACTGGGGAGAGAGGGCCCGGGTCATCTGAGCTGCCCCTCATGTATCACCCGCCTGGAGACCCCCTTTCCCTCATCTCTAGTCCCAGGACTCTCTGGTTCTCTGATTTCCCAGCAGCTCACTGAACTTCCAGCATTCCCACCTGTGCCTCACAGTCTAAGTCTCACTGAACTAACTTGATTGCTCTTGAAGGCCAGAGGTGAAAGGTGAGACTCTCTGTCTTTATGCCTCCTGGTGCCTCCCAACTGTCTCTCTGCTTCAAGTTGGGCCTGAGAGGTGAGATCCCCTGTGTGCAGAACTGCTAGGCTAACCAGTGTCCAAGTGTCTTCTTTCCACAGAACTCATGGGGTCTTATTACCAAGGAGTCTCCAGAAATAAGGTTTAACATGCAGCTCTTCCCAAGTTTATTTGACCTGTATTTTTTTCATAGTAAGTCTATTAACATGTTGAAGGACATTCATGTCCTGAAAAAGCTGCTCTTGCACAAGGACCATCTCTAGGGCTCAGGGAATATTTGCTGAACTAAGCAGATGATGGGAAAGGATTCCCTTGGGAACTGGTTCCACAGGCGGCCTGGGGCCCTGTGCCCACAACAGTGGCCCTTGTTAACACAGCCTGGGAGGTGACCTATCAGTAGATTATGGGGATAACAAAAGGGGAACTGGTACAGACCCTTCTAGAAATGCTCTAGAAAGCATTTGACCCAAAATATCAAGATTCACAAAATAGGTACATACT
Organism: Bos indicus x Bos taurus; assembly: GCF_003369695.1. NCBI lineage: Eukaryota > Metazoa > Chordata > Mammalia > Artiodactyla > Bovidae > Bos > Bos indicus x Bos taurus. Next base: position 119,316,037 of record NC_040077.1, read on the forward strand.
TTTTTTGTGATAGAAATTCACCTGCAATGCCATTCTGCATCCTAGAAAAATCTCTACCCCCTCTCATCCTTCTCGCCAGTCTCCCCACAATGTCCCAGATCTGACTCTCATGGTTTCTACTGGAGCCCGGGGCTTGGCCTGCTGGGCAGTCACCCATCCTCAAAGAGGCTGAAGAATGGTGGGAGTGGGGGGGAGGGAGGGTGTTCCTTGTCCCAGGGGGGAGTGACAGTGGTTTCTACCCTTCGTCAACATTGTCCCTGATGAGCTGCACTACTCATCAACCTACTAGTGAGTGTCTCTCCCCAGGAGAAGCTCCTTCCTTTCCTTGGAGACCAGTGTGGTCTGACCCATTTTAAAATTTATATTTATTTTATTTATTCATTTTTGGCATGTGGGATCTTAGTTCCTCAACTAGGGATCAAACCTGTGCCCCTTGCATTGGAAGTGCAGTCTTAACCACTGGACCACCAGGGAGGTCCCTGAATCCATTTTAAAGAAAAAACATTTTACTGACCTTGGCACTTAAGGGGTCCCATTATTAGGTGGGTGGGCTTTCTATTATTTTCCTGTTCTGCTTGGGGAGAGGGTGGGAATCCTGCCAAAATAACAGACTTGACTTTTAAATGGTAGTCTCTTGTTATGCAATGACATTTTTCAGATGGGTACTCCCAGTGGCTACTGGCCTTCCAGGTAGGTCAAGGAGGTGTTTGTGAGCAGAGGCAAGATTTTCCTCTGCAAATAATTGTGTGTCCTCCAGAACATCACCAAATCCACAACGGAGCTACCAGAATTCTGGGTCATAATGATACTATTTGAGAGCCTGGAAACACTGAGGATCACTATTGGTCATAAAACCATTTCAGTATCACGAAACATCTACTTTTAAGTAAATGTGAACCCTCCAAGAGCTTCCCAGGTGGTGCAGTGGTAAAGAATTGGCCTGCCATTGCAGGAGACACAAGAGATGCACGTTTGATACCTTGGTCAGGAAGATCCCCTGGAGTAGGAAGTGGCAACCCAGTCCAGTATTTTTGCCTGGAAAGTTCCATGGACAGAGGAGCCTAGTGGTCTACAGTCCAAAGGGTTGCCAAGAGTCTGACGTGACTGAGGGACTGAGCATGCATGCACGCGTGCACAAACCCTCCAAGAAAAACCTTAGCCTAATTCTACCAAATACATTATAGATGGTTGCTGAATACAAGTCAATTAAAAGAGAGTAACACTTCATAGACAGTCTGCTGGAAGAGATGAGGTGGATTCCAGTTGTAGCCAAGGGTTGTGGTCCCCAGTAACCAATATGTATGACTGAAAATGTACCAGGAAAGAAAAGAAATGACCATGATCAACGTCTGTAATAATAGCACAAAGCAGTGGAATGAAATTCTTTTTCTCTAAACAGGTAGACCAATCATGTACACCTTGATTATACAGGGGTGTCCTGTGTACCATGCAGATGGCATATTGATAGCTCAGAATACACATTTTATCCCAACACAAAAGCAATAATTATAATATACCTGAAACATTCAAGGTGACAATAATTTTCCTTATTCCCTTATAATTGAGAAGAGCTGTTGGGGGTTGATTTGCATAAATCAAGTCACCTAAGAAATCATTCTAAAAAAATTGAGTAAATGCTATTTTTTTAACTTTGAATATATTTCCTCCAAATAACTGCAAGACTTTAAAAGCATTGCATGGAAACACGCAGCTGTTTCAGAGCTCGGAGCTGGGTGCTCAATACCCATTTGTTGGTACTGCTGCCGGTGATGGTGATATTTGTGTGTTTAAGTATGTTTCCAATCCTCTGAAAGACATAATTTTAAACTAAAGGTTTTATCAGAGAGCTGCAAATGCTCTCTGTTCACAGAAATCTTTGTGTCTCAGAAATGTTTTTCACAGTGCAACTAGACTGAAACAAATAACAATTCTCTTTATTAAGTAGTTAGGTCCAAACAACTTATTCAGTATTATAATGTCCTGCTTACTAGCCATATTATTTTGGAAAAAGAAAAGCCACATAAATAGAGAGCAAAAATATTTTTATTTCATTTATAATCACAAGGACTTACGAATGGAGTGTGTGTGCCTGTGGCACCCGGCACAGCTTTTTCAACCTGGAGTTAGATTGGACCACACCCCTCATTTCCTTTTCACAATGATTTTCAGCAGTGTGTAACAGATGTCCTGGACCATTACATTGCTTTTAAAAACTAAAAGATCCTGTGCCACCCCTGTGGACTCACTGTAGTGCCCTGGGGTGCCTCAGTGTACAGATTGGGAAACAAATGGATTGGATTGGCCAGAAAGTTCGTTTGGGTTTTTGGTATGCTGCCATGGAAAAGCCCAAACAGACTTTTTGGCCAACCTGATATTTACTATATTTCTGCTTCTCACTCCACTGCATTGCATTTCTCAGGTTCTTCAAAGCCATAGTCAAAGCTGCTCAGTTTCATACCAAATAAAAGCACCTGAAGGAGCTGCTAAGCGGCTTTATGTTTTCACTTTGAGGGCCATTTTAACGGTGCGTTTATGGAAGGCGGCAAAACGAGTGCCAGGTCACTAGCCAGAAATTCTAAAAATAAACTCGCCAGTACACAGGGATTGGTGAGCATATGCGCGCCCTGGGGCGCTCTCTGGTTGTGGTGTGAAGGATAAATGGGGGTTGGGGGCAGGCATGCCGCTGGCTGGACAGGCCCCAGATGGTTATAGGAACTTTAGCAGGGGTGGTGGGGATGGAGGACACGATGGGGGAGATGCTTATGGAAGCTGAGTCAACAGGCTCCCGTCTACTGGATGGCGGGCAGCCCACCCTCCCTACTGACTTCCAGAAGGCCCCATCATCCCCCACACCTGGGCAGATTAAAAAAATAATAATTATTTATTTGGCTGTGCTGGGTCTTTTGTTGCTGTGCAGGTGTTTCTCGAGTCTCCGCGAGCCGGGGCTCCTCTCTAGTTGCGGTGTGCGTGGGCTTCTCACTGCAGTGACTCCTCTTGTTGCCGAGCATGGCCTCTCTTGAGCTCGCCGGCTTCTAGTTGCAGCACTCGGGCTCAGGAGCACAGACTTGGTAGCTGTGGCGCACAGGCTTAGTTACTCTGTGGTGTGTGGGATCTTCCCAGATCAGGGGTCAAACCTGCAGGAGTTGCATTGGCAGGCAGATTCAACGGCTGAGCCACCAGGAAAGTCCCAGGCAGATGTTTCTATACAGCCATCCCCTCCAGGCCTGAGGGGTGGAGAGCAAGGATGTCAGCGTGGGAGTCTGTGCCCTGCTTTCTCCTCACCCTCCTCTCCATCCTTCACCAGGTGGAAGGGGCAGGCGGTCACTCCTCCCACAGGGCAGTGCTTTCCCCATCACACCCGGAGGTCTTTGTAGTATCAAGCTTGGCACATCTGGTTCTTACTTTGTTGATGACAGGTTAAAAGAGTGTAAAAAATCTTTCTGTTTGAGTCAAACCTGGCTTTCCAGACTGCTGGCTTACTGCGGGAGCTTGTCAATCCTTGTTTCGGGGTCAAGGGCTGAATGCTGACTTCTTTCCGTTTTTTTCACCTCCTCATTTCAGACATGCTGCCACTGCACTGCTCTGTTTTCTTCAGAGCAAATTGATTACCATCTGAAATTATCTGCTTTCTGTCTCTTCTCATTAGGCTTTCATGGTAGGGACTTTGCTCATCTTGTCCAGCAAGTGTCTCCATCACTTAAAACAGTGTCTGGCACATAAAAAGTGCTCAATAAATATGTGTGGAGTGAATGTATAATGCTTAAAGAATTTGACATGTTTTCAATATATACTAACTAACAACAACAACAAAAAAATCCCAAATTTACCAACATTTTAGGGACAGGGCAGCTGGAAGAAAATGAAGAGCCTGCAAAGTAACAAGGAGCAAACACTCAGGAAAGGGGCTCCCAGGACCCCAGCAGGTAAAAAGCAAGAAGGGCTTGACGGGGGCAGGGGCTCAGTGGAGTTCTCTGATGCCTCAGAAGAGGTGGCCACAGGCCAGGTGAGACAGCAGAGGGTCAAGCAGTAAATGAGAGGCAGGAGTGCAAAGAGTGTGAGGAGATAATTCTGGGGAACTTGACTCTGTGGAGAAAGAAAAGGATGAAGCAGGAGCTGAACTCTATGCAGGACTGAAGGAAAGCCTTTTTTTTTTTTAATTCATCTTTTTTTTAGGGTACCTTGAACATGTTTTGTCGGCTGAGAGTTGAAGGATCCAGAGAAGAGAGGGCTTTCCTGATTTTTTCTGCACTGTGTGTCATCTCTTCCTTTGAATGCCCACCTTGTCCTTTTCTCGTGGCAGGCATTTATAACTGCTCAACTGGAGACGACATTCGGAAATGCAGACCTGTGCTCTCTAACTGGTACACAGTGTGGCCTGAATGGGCCAGATCCCCTCTGCCAGACTGCGCGTCCTCCAACTCCCATGCCCGCCTGGGGCCAGACTCAGGGCTTCACCACATGCCCCATCACAAAAACCACCCAGCACTCTGGCCAGTAACACAGATGGGAAGGTGGACGAGACAGTTGACTCACATCACACAGGAAACCTTAACCAAAACTCTCTAAATAGAAGTCTGTGTTTGAAAGAGTCTCTTAAGTTGCTGCCTCGGGCTCTTGTCCTCCTCTAAAGATGACAAAGTTCCTCTGGATGGCCCCAAGCAACTGGACAAGTCAGAACTTGCACAGGTCAGAATAGGCCACTTGCACAAGTCAGAACTGGGACTGCCTTTGTTCCTTAAGCATGCTGCTTGGAGATCTCAGTTTATCTTATGGTCACCAGTGGACATATTATGTCTCTAATACTCACTGAATGCCAGTATTTTGGATTTAAAAAAAATGTGAAAGTGGGTCAAGCTTTTATTTTGCTTTCCAAAAATGCCTTTTCTCAGCATCAACCTGTTTCCTTCCTTTTTCCTGGACTGTCTTCTCCCTAGCATCCACCCAGGGAAGGCTCTCGGGCCTGGACACATCCTGATGGAGAAAGGACTTCCCAGGGGAGGCTTCTCCACCTGCTTAGACTTCCTTCACTGCCCTGCTCCACTCACCCACCCAGCCAGCACTGTCAGGGAAATACTGTGTTGTATCTGTATCCCTGTTGAAAAACAGGGACAGTGCTGTATTTGAAAGATTGTTCCACAGACCACCTGTAGCAGAATCAGCCGGGGTGCTTCCATAGGCAGGTATCTGGGCCTGATACCCGCTAAGTCATCATTCCTGGGGATGGGCAGATGTCCATAAATGTTAGAGAAACAGTGGCTGTACACTGTGCCAGGTCTGATCTGAATGCATCTCCTTCCAATAACATTTTGTGATCTTTAATATATCCACCCCCAACCCCACACAGATTTTCAGGCATTTGGACGAGCACTCACCCTACAGGGGCTGACCTGAACCCACCAAGGATCCTGGTCCCTGCAGGTCCCGTGTCCTCTCTTTCTGCCTGGCCTGTACCACCTCCCTTTTCCTCCCACCATAGCATTCAGCCATTCTCCCCATCAGTTCAAGTCCCACCCGTGCTTGGAACTCCTTGATTGGCATTGTTCCCAAAGCACACACTTTTCTTCCTTGTTTGTTTCATGATTTGCTGCTGTTGTTCAGTCACTCAGTCATGTCTCTTTGCAACCCCATGGACTGCAGCAGGGCAGGCTTCCCTGTCTTCTACTATCTCCTGCAGTTTGCTCAAACCCATGTCCATTGAGTCGGTAATGCCATCCAACCATCTCATCCTCTGTCATCCCCTTCTCCTTTTGCCTTCAATATTTCCCAGCATCAGTGTTTTTTCCAATGAGTTCGCTCTTCTCATCAGGTGGCCAAAGTATTGGAGCTTCAGCTTCAGCATTAGTCCTTCCATTGAGTATTCAGGCTTGATTTCCTTCAGGATTGACTCATTTGATCTCCTTGCTCTCCAAGGAACTCTCAAGAGTCTTCTCGAGCACCACAGTAAAAAAGCATCAGTTCTTTGCACATGTTCAATATTTCCTGAGCACATGTACCTTGGAGAGATGGCAAGCTTCTAAGAAGGACTGGGCCATGGTTCTTTTTGTTTTTCTCAGAGCAGCTAGCAAAGCAGTGCTAGCTGGGTGGGTGAGTGGGGCAGGGCAGTGAAGGAAGTCTAAGCAGGTGGAGAAGCCCCTTGGGAAGTCTTTTCTCCATCAGGATGTGTCCAGGCCCAAGAGCCTTCCCCGGGGGGATTCTGGGGAGAAGACTCAGTCCAGGAAAAAGGAAAGAGACAGGTTGATGCTGAGAAAAGACAAGGCATTTTTGGAAAGAAAAAGAAAAGCTTGACTCACTTTTATCTTTTTTTTTTAAATTCAACCTTTGGTATTTAAAAATTAGGTTTTGAAGATAACAGATCTAAGAATGGAGTCATCACTGAAAGATGGAGATACAGTACTAAAAATGTTCTGCTTCTCCCACCCACAGATGCAAACAGGCCCTTTGCGGTAACAGATGGAAGGAGAGCAGGGATCTAGGAGCAGGGGCTCCACCAAGAGGGCCCACTCAGTGTATTTTCCCTCCTCTGGCCTCAGACCTTACTACTTTAGGAACCAGAAAAATTTGCTTAAAAAATTTTTTTTTTGGATGTGGACCATTTTTTGAAGTCCTTTATTGAATTTGTTACAATATTGCTTCTCTTTTAAGTTTGTTTTCTTGGTAGTGAGGCATGTGAGAAGGCATGTACATTGGAAGATGAGGTCTTAATCCCTGGGCCTCCAGGGTAGTCCCAGAACCAGAAGACTTTTCATTGCTGGTATTTTATAAAGGACAGTGAAGGCTACTGATAGTTCACAGGTAAGTTCATAAAAAAGAACCCTTTCTTGTTGTTCTCTGTGTGCGTGTGGTTTTTTTTTTTTAACTCTTTTGGCCACCCTGCTTAGCATGTGGGAATCTTAGCTCCCAATCAGGGATCAAACCTGAGTCCCTTACATTGCAAGGCAGATGCTTAACCCCTGAACCACCAAGGAAGTCTCCAGAAGAACCCATTTTAGTTTTCTTTCCATTGTCATACTTAAAAGCACTGCAAATATAACTTCTGCTCCCCTACACGGGCTCCCTCTGATTGCGGTTTTCAACGTCTCCCAGTATCCCTCCTCATCCAGGTACTTCCTCATCACTGTTCTCCAGGTGAGTTTAGGGAGACCTTTTCTTCATTTTGTAACTTCTAGTGTCTCGTTTAGGAAGGTAAGAGTCCTTACTCGACCAACTTAGGACCTCCAACCTCTCTGGAAACCTCTTGAACAAATGCACATTATAAAAGAAGGGGAAAAGTTAAAAACAACAGACAAATGGAGGGCACATGTATGTTGAAGAGAGCCACTAAATACCACATCTAAAAGACAAATGTCAAGGTCATGGGTCTTGCTCAAGTGTGTTGTACGTTCTTGGAAAGCAGTGACTGAAGCACTCAGGAACTGCAAGATCTATCAGTTCTCTCTGGAGCAAAACAGAGCTGTGATCCTACAGTCTGATAAATGTCTTTCTTCCCATCATGGAGCCAGGTTCACATTCCAAAAAAAGGAGAAATGAAAGAAGTGTCATGCTAAAGACGTAGGAATATTTTAATTAACATGTTTTAATTAATTATGTAATAATAATAATATCAGTCTATTTTACAAGTTAAATGTATGAGAATGTATGAAATAGAAACAGTAGGAAAAAACTAAATGTGGGTCAGGAACATGAAGTTTTCCAAAACCAGGGGCCAAAAGAAGATGTGTTGCCTGCAGGGCCCAAGGAGGAGGCAGGGAGGGTGATGGGAACAGCTCGTGGTGTGTGTCTGTCCCTGGGGCTACTCCAGGAAGGAGTCGAGGCATGCCCTCTGCCCTGGTCTGGGACTGGGAGTTTATACTCTGGTCAACGGAAGATGGTGGCTTGAGAGAAAAAAGCCATCTGGTTACCTACACAGAGCTGGTCCCCTGGTGGCTGCAGGTGGGTTTTGCCGTAGAAGGAATCAGGGGTGAAAGTGCCAAAAATCAAAGGTGTAGAGGAAAAAAGTAAACAGTTTCCTCCATCCCCCTAAAAAAATGAATTCTTGAAATGCACACACATTCTTCTCTCAAACGTAGAAAAGCCTCACTCTGGATGTGCTTACGAGAAGATCGTCATCAAAAAACTTTGTCTCTATGATAACATTTCCACTGTAAGTCAGAAGAGAGGGCAGAAGAGTGAGCGTGTTAGCAACAGATTTCATTTCCACAAAGTAGTTTCAATCTAGGTCTACTGGGCCCGTGGACATGCACTCACCTATATAACCTTGGCTTGGGGATATTAAGATCACATGGGATTAGACATCTCACATGACCTTTTAATTTATGTGATGAGGTTCATCTTCTTCAAGTTTAGAAATTATAAGAGGGAGCATGTCTTAACCCACAGTACACCCAAGGCCCTCTGAGTGCTCTGCATGCAGAGGTGCCTATAAATACGACTTTCTGATTCACATGAAAACCTGAGACCGCAGGGGTGGTATCTTTTCTTATAAAACTCACTCTGGTGGAAGCTGTGGGTTGGCCTGTCCTGCATCTTTCTCCTCACTTTGGGTAACAACACTCTGTTCTTCTCTTGGGGGAACCCCTATCTCCAGTCCATGGTCAGTCAAGTGGCCCCTCCCTTGACTGACAAAAAGGCAGGCACAGGATATAATTTGAACCAATCAGAATCTCTCCTCTGAGCAAAATCCTTCCCATGGCTGCTCCTTGAGGAATCCATGATTCCTGCCACCTGCATCCTCTGACTGCTCAGGTCTCAGCCCTACCCTTTCAACTCTGTCCAATAAGCCAGAGTCAGTTTCTGTGGCTTACGGCTCAATAACCCCAAACGATACACCTGTATTGTACGCAGTGTACAATTTCATTCTTCTTGGTGGGTATGTCAGTGTTTCCAAATCAAACTCCTCTTGAACTGAGTTAAAAGCAAGAGTGGTGCTATTCTGGGGTTCTAAAAAGTAAGACAACTTAAATAACCTGAATATATTATCATAGACTTGCTGGTGTTAGCACCTGAAAGAAATCAGGCCTGGCCAAGAAGTCAAGTAAGGGTTAACAAAATCTAAAAAATGCCCATCTACTTATGACACTGTACTTTCCCAGGGTAGTTAATATCTACCAGATGCATTTTTGCTGGTAATTAATTATAAAAACATGGGTAAATAAGGAACTCAAAATCTGACTGACTGATTAAATATAAATTTATATTATTTTAGTTTATACTATTATATAGTTATAGTATTTTATAGTTTATACTATTATGTAAATAAAAATCTATCCAAGATATAAAATAAAAAAACCTCTATTTACAAATTCAATGTGGTTTTCATAAAGGACCTGTTTAAAGAGGTGATCCAATATCACACAATTATCTATCTGTGTACATGATTTGCTACCAGGCAATACTTCTAAAACCTTTAAAAGACTAAAATCTTTTCCCAAGAGAAAATGGTAGGTGGGCAGTGACTGACTGATTTGGGGGACAAAGGACAAACTATTCTTTGAGCAGGAAGCAAATTTATAAAAATGGTAAGTGAGTCTCTGAAAAACTACAATCAAACATTATCCTCTAAAACAGAATTAGGACTTTTCCAGATTCTGCTGAGGGTCAAATGAAGTACAGAGTATCAGGAGTTTGATAGTCAGGAAAGGGAGCAAATTAGCATAGATTTAATTTATGTTATGTGCTAGTTTTCTTCCATACGATCTCATTTTATCCTTACTCTACCTCTGTGAGACAGGATTATTAATTCTCTGTTTAGAGAAAAGAGTAAGGCCCAGAGAAATAAAGTACATAGCCAAGGTTACACTGCTGCTGCTGCTTCTCCTGCTAAGTTGCTTCAGTCGTGTCCGACTCTATGCGACCCCATAGACGGCAGCGCACCAGGCCCCACTGTCCCTGGGATTCTCCAGGCAAGAACACTGGAGTGGGTTGCCATTTCCTTCTCCAATGCATGAAAGTGAAAAGTGAAGGTGAAGTCGCTCAGTTGTGTCCGACCCTTAGCGACCCCATGGACTATAGCCCACCAGGTCCCTCCGTCCGTGGGATTCTCCAGGCAAGAGTACTGGAGTGGGGTGCCATTGCCCTCACTAGTCAGGGTTAATCAGGAATTTAGTCTAAAGGTCTAGTCTGAAGTTTTTAATTCTTTCCACTCTATCATACTGTCTTTTCACGTGACTGAAGCCAGTAAGCTGTAACCTTGGATACCCTGGATACTCTTACCCCTGTTCTCAATCTAGGTTGCCTGCCTGCTGAATGGAACCATGCGTCCCATGTGCCTGGACTTGCTGCTTCAGGACACCTCCACCGTCCCTGCGGCCCGATCACTCACGTTAGCACGCTGGCTGGCATCATCTGGGACTCGGGCGCGGCCTCTATCAGGGACTGCCAGGTGTTTGTTGAGTTAGGGATCACAAAGCCAAACTCGAAGAACCATTCTGAAGGAAGAAGGAAAAGTGGGTGAGCTGGAGCCCTGGGCAGAGTCTCGGGGCTCTGTGTCCCTATCCTTTTGAGCAAGCCTTTTCCTACCCCTGCTGCTAAGTTGCTTCAGTTGTATCTGACTCTTTGCGACTCCATAGATGGCAGCCCATCAGGCTCCACCGTCCCTGGGATTCTCCAGGCAAGAACACTGGAGTGGGTTGCTATTTCCTTCTTCAATGCATGAAAGTGAAAGTGAAGTCGCTCAGTCGTGCCCGACTCTTAGCGACCCCATGGACTGCAGCCTACCAGGCTCCTCCATCCATGGGATTTTCCAGGCAAGAGTACTGGAGTGGGTTGCCATTTCCTACCCCAGGAACCACCAATGAAGCCATCAGAAACCTCCCAGGCCAGAGGCCACAAGAAAGGACATGGAAGCCCCCTGAACCACACCAGAGGTCTGCTCCTATGCTCTGAGATCTAAAGCACTAGGACCAGCAGCATTTTCTTATAAGTAGGCTAGATGTAAATTATACACAGAGGCACAGAACAGGCCTTTTCACTTGTTACTTCAGATCTAAGACACAGAGTGCACTTTTATACTCTTACACATGGTGAAGAAAACTCACTGCAGGGTGCCCTTGCCAGTGGAATCTGTATGTGACAGTATGGAGAGCACTGTACCAGGGCCTAACCAGCAGCTTCCTCGTGACCACATCAGTGAAAAGCCAGCACCACCCCCAGGCCCTCCAGGGTCGGTAATCCTCTCACTGGGCTCAGAGCCCCTCACAGTTGCCAGCTTTGTTTCTGCTTTTTGCCCAAGCTCCCAATCTCCCAGGGTGTAGGAACCCTATCCAAGCTGAGTTGCAAAATGGATGTTATCAAAGCAGGGCTTTAGTTCCCTGAGTCTTGACTTCTGCCCCTGTCACCCTAAGCCCAGATACGAGGCATGTAGGCAGCAGAATACCTTCCAGACATTGCCCTTTGAAGTAGACTTTTTGTTCCAGGCGGAATTTTTCCATTTGCTCTGCTGAAGAGAAGTTCAGTTCTCGAGACACTGCCTTGCATTTGAGGATTTTCTTGGGAACACGGGCTGGTAAAGAAAAAGAAATACTGAAACCATTTCTGGGAGCTTCTTAGAGATGATTTAGAGCATATCTTATCTATGCTAAATCTCAGAGAATGCCTCGGTAACAGAGTTATACTTTTTGATTAAAGGCAGAGGTCCCAAACTGGTCCAATGCATCTGACTGAAAGATCTTCAAGGAACACCAGATTTAGTGCACCGAAAGGCCTTACCCAGCCCCTCTTATCAGGAAGGAGGCTGAATGGGAGCCTTCTTTCTAGTCTGTCCTGTCGGTTTTAACCCCTTGGTTTTTCTTTTATTTCAGGATGATAAAAAATCAAGATCTTACTTTATATCTTTGGGTATGTTTTAATGCTAAAATTTCAGCAGAGTTGGTTTTGGGAAGTAGGAGAAGGCACTAGAAATCTCAGCATCACGTGGATGGACGTGCTGTGCCTGTAGAGGCCTGTCCACTGGTGGTGCTGTGTCAACTCAGCTCCCTGACTCCCCAGGCCTGCTCTGCGTCGTCAGCCCTGTGCAGAAAAGGGTGGAAAGTACCTTCGTGCTCCACGCCAGGGACTGACAGGTCTTCTGTTCCTTGCCAAAGTATCTTCCCTGTCTCAGCATCCCGAAGGTTCATCCAATTTCTGATCAAGTATATTAAGGAAAAAGAAGACCCTAAAGCCGCCTACTTCGTCCTCCAGGTGTCTTAAATGTGCTCCTATTGACTCCTGTTTACTTCTCAGCAAGCTGGCCTGACTGCTAAGTGCCAAGAAAGCAAATATAAATGTGGAAGAGAGTGCAGAAGACATCTAAAGGAAGATGCAGAGACCCAGGGAAGATATTTTTATCTGCAACATGAGAGCTCACAGATGGTACACGTCTAGCAATTGCAAGAAAGAGGTAGAAAATGAACAGTGCAAAATTTTAAATTTTCCAACAGAAACTGACCAGCTGAGATAAAAAGACCTGAAGAAATAGGTATGAGAAAAATCCCAGGACATGACTCATGGAGATAGCCCTACAGTGAAAATCACTGTCCACAAGCGTTACTAACAAATCCAGACCTTTCAAGCAATGCTTTTTTTTGGCTGTGCCACTTAGCTTCTAGGATTTTAGTTCCCTGACTAGGGATTGAACTTGGGCCCAGCAGTGAAAGCATAGAGTCCTAACTACTGCCAAAGAGTTTCCTCAAGTAGCCTTCTTACCCCTTCACAATCAATATAAAGTCATTTATTTTTAAATTGGCAATAAAATTATCAAGTTTATATTTTTAAAAAATGGTACAAAAAACCCTTCACTTTGTATTCCAAATGGTAAGCCCCGGGCCTCAATCTCAGGAAAGCCAGGGTCTGAGATTGGAATTTGTCTGTCCTCCTTGCTGGAGCCTGGCCCGTGAAGGACATCATAGCCACAGGCAAAAGGGAGTCCCCTCGGCTCTGTCCGAGTTAAGTAGCTGCTGCAAAGGAAGCCAATGGGCTGTCTGGGTTAGGCTGTTCGCCTAGCCTGCTGCTGCTGCTGCTAAGTTGCTTCAGTCGTGTCCGACTCTGTACGACCCCATAGACGGCCTCCTACCAGGCTCCTCTGTCCCTGAGATTCTCCAGGCAAGAACACTGGAGTGGGCTGCCATTTCCTCCTCCAATGCATGAACGTGAAAAGTGAAAGTGAAATTGCTCAGTCATGTCCGACTCTTATCGACCCCATGGACTGCAGCCCACCAGGCTCCTCCGTCCATGGATTTTCCAGGTGAGAGTACTGGAGTGGGGTGCCATTGAGACCATTAAAGTCAAAGCTGAGATATCAATCTGGGAGGCTGGCAGGCAGAGACCAGCAGGGAGCCTAAGGAGGTCACATGGGCTCAGCAGTCTTTACACTTACAAATTTCCTAGCTGTTGTTTCCTGCAGGAGAAGTGGGAAGGCAGGGACAAGGGATCTATCAAGTCCATTAACCCGGGAGCAGGAAGAGCTGCTGAGTAGACCTTGGCCTCCTCAAGCTGGGCACAGGACATCCAAAGGTCACGGGGATGATATCAAACTGCTGTGGGATGTTCTCAGGACAAGCCTAGCCTAGGCAGCAAGAGGGGAGAGGCGTCAAGCTTGCCATACCATCTGTTTGCTATGTAGAAAAACCCAGTGGGGACTCACTTAGTCCTCACCCCAACGATCTATGATTCTCTGAGGGCCTGAGCAGAAAACAAGTTTCCCAATGACGTGGGAAGATCACATTTCTATTACAATTCATTGCAAGTAGGCAAATGTCTCTTACTTAATTTTTAGCCTGCGTGCATGCTAAGTCACTTCAGTCACGGTCAACTCTTTGCCACCCTATGGATCTTAGCCTGACAGCCTCCTTTGTCCATGGAATTCTCCAGGCAAGAATACTGGAGTGGGTTCCCCCTGCCTTCCTCCCAACCCAGGGATCAAAAGCACATCTCCCGCATCTCCTGCATTGGCAGGTAGGTTCTTTACCACCATTTTGAGGTTATATAATACCCTCATTTCCAGTTCCCTACTTCCTGAGAGATACATGCATATATGTACATACATGTGACACATAAAAATACATTTGGAACACATAAAATGACTGAATGTTCATAGGTGCCTCAGTCTGAAACATCCCGAACCTGAACTTCAAGCACCTCATCCCTGGTCTACTTTAACATGCCTGGTTATTCTGGGCCTCAAGGCAATGGCCTCACAAACATCACTTTAACAGTAAACAGCCCATTCCCAAGACAGAGACACAGAAACAGTGACCCCACATCTCCAGCATTTACAGATGACTGTCTCAGGTGGCATCTCTTTGAGTCAACATGAAGGAGTACAACATAGACAGAGATGGAAGTTAGCCATCCAGCTGAACACATGAAGAGCTTAACCGAAGGCTGCATTCCAAAGAAGTCAGCTTCCAAGACCAAAATGACCTCTGCTGTTCCCTCCTATTGTCAGGTCAGGGACAATAAGCTGTGAGAACTGGGACCCTGCCCCTGGGACTGCCCCAGTCCCCTGGGATGAAAGACAAAGTTGAGAGATACTTTTAGAAAGAAAAAAAGGCAAAAGGATAGAAAATGAGAGTAAAGATACAAAAACTGGACGCCAGTACAAGAGGCCCAACATCTAGCTAATATAACTTTGAGAAAGAAGAGAAAAAAACAAGGAGAGGAAGTCATCAAAAAAATGAATTCAAGAAAATGTCCCAGATTGAAAAGGTCCAGCAAGGGCCTGAATCGCATCACTGTGAACTTGCAGAACATCAAGGTTAAAAGACAAGCTTCCAGAAGGAAAATGAGTTGTTACCGAAAAGGTCAAAATCAGAATGCATAAGACTTTTCAACAGGGACTCTGGAGGACAGAAAAAAATGGAGCAGTGCCTTTAAAATTCTTAAAGAAATGATTCCTAAAACTAATAAACCTTTACTTTCTCAAGAAACTAATAGTAACACACTCCTTCAAAATGACAGGGAAGACCAAGGAAGAGGATAACATGGAATCCAGGAAGCAAGAGATCTAAAACAAGAAACAGCAAAGGGGTCCTCAGAGTGATGGTGAAGGAGACCCCAAGACAAGAGCTCCTTAACAGGCCTGGAGGGCGACTGGTTCAGGGTCCAGACAAGAGCAAGCCATAACACTCATGGAGACGTTTAAGAAGATGAAATTAAAAACAACAAAAACAAAAAGATGAAATTCATATATCTGATGTGTTTATATGAAAAGAGGGTTGATTCAATTAGGGGAGGTTTGGGGGTCAAATTAGTGAGAAGTATAGAAAATTTAAGCAAATTAAAAAAAACAATTATTAGCATCAGGGAAAAATTAAATGTAGTACTGGAGAAAAGAGTAGTCACAGCATACTACACAGCTTCATCGCAGTGCTGAAAAAGTGATGATAAAAACACAGATCATAGGTTCAACACAATTATCCTGGGAGGATGGGAAAAGAAGAGAATGTGTGTGTGACTAAGAGTAAAGTATTGAGACAGAAAAAAACTCATTTTCATCATGGAAAGTCGATAAATAATGTTTAAAAGGGAAACATTAAGATATAACCACAGTGCACTATTTGGAAATATCAAGATAAACACCAAATAAATCAGTTAGAAAGAAGTGAAAATAGTTTTCTGGAGTTCTTGCCTGGAGAATCAATCCCAAGGACGGGGAAGCCTGGTGGGCTCCTGTCTATGGGGTCGCAGAGTCGGACACAACTGAAGTGACTTAGCAGCAGCAGCAGGGAGTAGAAAATCGCAGTGTGAGCAATGAAATGCTCTTCGTCTTTAGAAACCAGGGAGAACTATGACTCTATGTGAAGTATACATACAACTCTGATAAAAATAAAGACTAAGTTTAAAAAAGATAGTCCCAAGTTTTCATTGTTCAAACAATGAACAAAGCATTAAAGGAAAAGAAAATTAATATTCTTCATGCATGGCTGAGCCTGAAAAAGATGGTTAATATTTGTAAAGAGACTGAGCTCCAGACAAATACAGTTGATAGTTTATATGTCTCCCCCCCCCACCCCCGGCTGTCTAGCAACCAAACCTTCTTCCCAACCAGCACCCTGCAGCCTCCTTTCCCCTGTGGGAGGCAGTGAGTGCTTTGCACTATAGCAACTAGGATTCAGCTTCTTCTCTCCTAGTCACGGTGCAGCTGGGGGCAAGCATATGACCTAGGCTGGGACACCCGGGGCCCTGAAGCTGTCGTCACACAAAGATTTGAGTAAAAGCCAGCAGTTCCTCAGGGTAGGGCAGCAGGTTGTGCCAACCTGATGCTTCCTGAAGTGTGTCCCTTGTCCCTCTGACTGCCAGTCAGTTCTGAAGCAGCAGAAAGCCTCTGAGAGTCTTTTCCATGGGTTGGGTAGTTTGCAGTGCAGAACTCTGAACAACACAGTTGATGAGCATCATTATGTATGGACTAGTTCTACATTTAACCCTCCGGAGAGACTCTAAGTTTTGCTGCGATATAAAAAAGGTCACAAAAGAGAACCAAGGGTTATCCAGTAGTGTGCCCCAAATGTGATTGGTACCTAAACCTCCCATGCCCTTGACCTGCTTGGGCACTGTCCTTGGACATGCACCCACCACTGCTTTGAAGTTGTGTTGGTTGTGCTCCTCTCCTCTCAGTGTGCGAAATCCTAACAAATTCTCCTGCAACCTCATTATATCTCTTGATACAGTTGCTCTGTTGCACCTACATGGTTTTCTCACCTCTTTCATATTTCTACATTCCACTTTTTAATTTTAGCAACTGAATCTAAAAGCAAGTTAAACGTATCCACACTTGCTTAGGCCACATCCTAAAAAGTGTAAACGGTGACAGATTTTCTTTTCTTGGGCTCCAAAATCACTGTGGATGGTGACTGCAGCCACGGAATTAAAAGATGTTTGCTCCTTGGAAGGAAAGCTATGACAAACCTAGATAGCATATTAAAAAGCAGAGACATCACTTTGCCAACAAAGGTCCATAGAGTCAAAGCTATGGTTTTTCCAGTATTCATGTACACATGTAAAAGTTGGACCATAAAGAAGGCTGAGTATCAAAGAAATGATGCTTTCAAATTGTGGTGCTGGAGAAGACTCTTGAGAGTCCCTTGGACAGCAAGGAGATCCAACCTGTCCATCCTAAAGGAAATCAGTCATGAATATTCACTGGAAGGACTGATGCTGAAACGAAGAGCCGACTCATTGGAAAAGACCCTGATGCTGGTAAAGAATAAGGGCAGGAGGAGAAGGGGGTGACAGAGGATGAGATGGTTGGATGGCATCACCGACTCAATGGACATGAGTTTGAGCAAACTCTGTGAGACAGTGAAGGACAGGGAAGCCTGGTGTTCATGGGGGTTGCAAAGAGTCGGACACAAATCTGCGACTGAACAACAACATACATATACTTACCCATTCTAGAGTCTCCGTGTATTAAGAGAAAGCTTCCCCAACTGGAGAAATAAAACAGGCACTACTGCTCTAGCAAGTCCATGCTGAACTCAGATCTAAACAGAACTGCCTTAGACATTTAAGCCCAAGGTTTTCAGAAGACAGTACTCATTCAACCTGCAGTGTACATGCTTTTCATTCTTTTCCTGCAGATAGTCTCTTATGTACTAATATAGCCACAATGGACACCAGCCTTTCTTAAATAAGAGAACTAAAATTACTTCTAAATTTCCAGGCTCACAATGCAAGTAGGACATTCTAGCAAAACTACTATAAGAAAAGCCTTGGGGAAGGAGTTCTCCTCACAAAGCAACAGATGGATCAGACCTAGTAGCTTCTAGAAAAAGCATTACTGTCCCTGACCCAGGTCAGCAAACAAAAGCCTGGGACCACAACATACTCTTCAATCTGTCAGGGGATAAAAAGAAAATAGCCTTAAATTATTCTGTCTGATAGTTAGTAGATAGTGAATTTGTTTCCTCCATTTTATAAGGCAGAGAGGCTGCTAAAAACATATAGCTTAATTCCTTAATGTAAACATCTCTTCTCTTTATAAATAATCAGATTAAGGACTTAATTAATATTGGGGAAAATATAGTAAAAAAAAAAAAAAAAAGTATCTTCGGCCACTTCAACAATTAGGCATTTCCTGTATGTACCCTAATCTGGAATATTATTTACTAGTGTCTATATCATATGTTCATTTCATAATCCTAAACCTGTGACATTTTAGCCCCAATAAATAATACAAAAAGCTTCCCAGGTAGCAGAGAGGTAAAGAATCCATCTGCCAATGCAGGAGACATGGGTTTGATTCCTGGGTTGGGAAGATCCTCTGGAGGAGGAAATGGCAACCCGCTCCATTATTCTTGCCTGGGGAATCCCATGGACAGAGCAGCCTGGTGGGCCACAGTCCAAGGGGTCGCAAAGAGTCGAACAAGACTAAGCAATTGAGCACATACATACACACACACCCACACATACAACACAAAATCAGAGAAATACAAACAGAGCTCCATTCAAAGATACTGGGGTGAAGGTTACTTAGAGACCCTCCAAGTTCTGTGATTTTAGGGGTGAAAAGAAAGGCTCTTAGCTCATTATAGAGATGCAGTCATTTTTGTTGTTGTTGTTAGTCAGACACTAAGTCATGTCTGACTCTTTGCGACCCCATTGACTATAGCCCACCAGGCTCCTCTGTCCATGGGATTCCCCAGGCAAGAATACTGGAGTGGGTTGCCATTTCCTCCTCCAGGGGACTGTCTTGACCCAGGGATCGAATCCACATCTCCTGTGGAGTCATTTGGGAACAGCTTTCTAAATCATAAAAATACAAATCCATGATACCCTATCAGTAAAAAGAAATAAAAATGATTGAGGAAAGTGTCTTAAAATAATAACAATGAGAAAAGCTGGTCCACAAAAGAAGAAGCATATTTGCCTAAAAATGTTGGAAATGAAAGATAAGCTCTTATGACCGATCATCATCTGGCTGAAAACATTTTTTAACAGCTTTTTGCCAACGAGATTTTTAAAAGAAAAAAGAATGTGAGTTTTAAGGCTCAAAGTTCAAGTCACTTCCTATCTTGAGAGAAGAGGATTAGGTGGACAAGCTTTAAGGAGCGGGGGCTGGAGGACTATTTATAAATACCACCTTCTGGGTCAGCCAGGTCTTTTCTCATTTAAAAGCTCCCTGGTGATTTATATATGAGATGAGCACAGAGGAACGCTCCTTTACTAAGGGAAGCCTCTGCTGGGGAAGAGGGGTTGTCCCTGGTACCTCTATATTTGGAACCAGGCACCCAAAAGGAGATGCACTCTCACATGTAAAATAAAAGCATCTTAAAAAGAAGCTTCAGAACAAAAGCAATAGTTTGTAATGTATCAGGCTTTACGAAAGTTAACAGAGGAAATAAACTAAGAGAAACTATGGAAGAATGAGACGTTTGGTTCAACGTGACAGTTGCATAAGTCCTCTGATGTTTTAAAGAACAGACATGGTCTGGTATGAATTAGATGCAGTCCAATGTAGGAGCTGGGGACAGTCCTGAGGTACAGAAGGCAGTGGAGGTGCAGAGGTGGTAGTGGAGTGGGAAGGGAGCGTATGGGGGTTGGAAGAAACCAGTTAGATGAGTGGTTGTGGTAGTGGTTTAGTTGCTAGGTCGTGTCCAACTCCTGCGATCCTGTGGACTGTAGCCTGCCAGGCTCCTCTGTCCATGGGATTCTCCAGGCAAGAATACTGGACATGAACAGGGTACTAGGTAAATTTCTCCTAGAGATGTCAGTTCAGGAACTGGGATACAAAGACTTAAAATACTTCATAACAATCATCTATAGAAGCATTTTGGAAGAGTACATTGAGTCTTGTGGGTCTTAATTAGTTTTAAATGGAAATAGTAAACATTAATTTTTGATTAATTACTGAATAAGATGAACATTCATTATTATACTGTATATATAATATACATTGTATTAACAACATTAATATGCTGAACAGAACAGACTCACTGGACATGCCAGTATCTCACTGGCCAGTTAAGGGAGAGAAAAATGAGGGACATTAAGGCAAGGCAAGGTAATAGAGAGGGAATGAGGAAGGCAAAGAGGGGAAAGAGGAAAGAAACACAGAACACACAAGAATAGGAAAAGGGACTCGAGGGAGAGAGCTAAAGAAGGAAAAAAAAAGCCCATATAAACTCAGAACCAAGAGATAGGGTGAGGACAGAAGGGAACAGAGAGGAAGAGGTTCGGCAAGTTGAGAGGTCAGTTCTAGTTTTTTCTACTTTAATATTGCACCATAGAGCGTTTTGGTTAATGACTTTCACAGAATGGTTTGAAATTGATGGGTGGAGAAGGAAACAGCAATCCAACCATTAAGCCCCTCTGAATTGGCTGATTCATAGTTTTCTGGAATTTATTATCCAAACTGTGGTTACCAGTGGTGAGAGGGTATGTTGAGGGGCAATACAGGAGTACATGAAGAGGAAGTACAAACTATTAGCGGTAAAATAAGCTACAAGGATATATTGAACAACATGGGGAATACAGCCATATTTTATAGTAACTATAAATGGAGTATAGCTTCCCTGGTGGCTCAGATGGTAAAGAACCTGCCTGCAATGCAGGAGACCTGGGTCAAGAAGGTCCCCTGGAGACAGGAATGGCTACCACTCCAGTATTCTTGCCTGGAGAATCCCATGGACAGAGGAGCCTGGTGGGCTACCGTCCACGGGGTTGGTTGCAAAGAGCTGGACACGAGTCAGCAACTAACACTTTCATAAATGGAGTATAACCTTTAAAAATTGTGAATTACAATATATTATACATCTGCAACTTATCTAATATTGTCCAGCAACTATATTAAAAAAAAAAAACAACAACTGTGGTATTTTCAAGAATGAAAGAGTTGCTTACTGGGAGGTACACTTAAGTGAGTTGGTTCATACAAGAGCTTAAAAAGTGCCTGGGCATTTAGTTAGCCATGTGTTAGCTATTATTATTATCACTATTATTGCTTATCATTTCCAACCTGGCCTCCTTGCTTCCAGTCTCCTTTTTATAAATTTATTTTTTGCCACACAGAGTCTTCATTGCTTTGTGTGGGCTTTCTTTACTTGCGGTGAATGGGAACTACTCTTCATTGTGGTGCTCGGGCTTTTCATTGCAGTGGTTTCTCTTGTTGCACAGCACAGGCTCTAGGTGCAAGGGCTTCAGCAGCTGTGGCACATGGGCTTAGGTGCCCCAGAACATGTGGAATCTTCCCAGATCAGGGATTGAACCCGTGTCCCCTGCACTGGCAGGCAGATTCTTAACCACTGGACCACCAGGGAAGTTCTGTTTCCATTCTTGCCTCCTCCTCAAACCCATTCTCACAGATGGAAGTGGTTTTTTAGAACTGTAAATCAGATGTCAATCCCCATTTTTTCCTTTGCACTTAGGAAAAAAAAAAGTCCTTTGTGTAGTTTCCAGGGTCCCCCAGTTGCTATGTTCTGCTCACACAGTCTCTTCTCCCTGCTTTTGTCCTGACTCTTCACACCCTCAGGTCCTGGCTTCAGTGCCACCTCCTCAAAGACACCTGGGACCACTCAGTTTCCAGCAGTTTCTAAAATCAGATCTGCCTGACTCCTGGGTCAAGGTTTCTTCTTGCCCCAAGGCCAACACCTGGCCACAGCTGGCTTCCCAGAAGCAGAGGATTTGTGGTACCTTCATCTCCCCTGAAAAAAAGGCTAAATACCCCTCCACCTTTGTGTGTTGCTCTCTTGGTAAAAAACCTTCAATGGATCCTCCCAGACTGACGCAGGGCTCCCCATATATCTGATTTCAAACTATCATTCATTCAATAAAAGCTTACTGACAACCTACTGTGTGCCGAAGACTGACATCAAAGTCACATGTGAAAAAAATCTAGGCAATGTTGTTTCATAAAAAGTGACAGGTGACCCACTCCAGTATTCTTGCCTGGAAAAGTCCATCGACAGAGGAGCCTGGTGGGCTGCAGTCCATGGGGTTACATGATTGACCATGTGTGTATCAGGGTGGAGGGAGATGTGTTGGTAGCAATAAACTGGTAGAACTAAAAAAAAAAAAAGTGACAGGTGGAGGGAAATAATAGTTCTAAATTAATATTATTTTATTAAAATTATGATCTTAAATATGTATGCAAAAATATTTCATCCACATCCCTTTTTAAAATATTTTTTCATTGGAAAGATAAGAAATTGCCTTATACTCAGGGTCACCATATATTTAGGCATTATTCTGATAATTTTGTGGGTTTTCTTTACTTAAAACCAAAAAATTTACTCACTTCCTTAAAGATAATTCATACTCAAGCTGGATAATCTGCAATGATACTGAGATAATTCTCTAATGATATTAACTGCAACCCTGATACCAATCTAAGGATGGAAGATACATAAGATTTCAATTCACAGCAATTCACCAAGAAGGGAATTGGCTTATCAAGTGTTATTCTATTCTAGCCCTTTTTAAAAAAAAATAAACTTTAAATTTTAGTTTTAGACTTACAGAAAAGCTGTAAGATAGTAGAGTTCTCATATACCCAACACCAGTTTCCCTTTATATAAACATCTTGTGTTTGCTGCAACTTATGAACCAACACTGATACATTAACATTAATTAAAGTCCTGGGTTCAATCCCTGGATTGGGAAGATTCACTGGAGAAGGGAAAGGCTACCCACTCCAGTATTCTGGCCTGGAGAATTCCACAGACCGTATAGTCCATGGGGTCGCAGAGTCAGACATGACTGAGCGACTTTCACTTCACTTCATAGTGTCTTCAGATTTCCTTAGTTTTTATGCAATGTCCTTTTTCTGTCCCAGGATCCCATTCAGGAATCCACATTACATTTAGTTGTCGTGTCTCCTGAAGTTCTTTTTTTTTAAACAATAACTTTTATTTATTTATTTTGGTTGTGCCACTATGTAGCATGCAGGATCTTAGTTCCCCATCCAGGGATTGAACTGGTGTCCCCTGCATTGGGAACACCGAGACTTAACCACTGGACCACCAGGGAAGTCCCTTGAAACTCTTCTTGGCTGTGAGAATTTCTCAGACCTTCCTTGTTTTTGGTGACCTTGACAGTGTTGAGAACTGGTTAGGTATTTCCTGGATGTCCATCAACTGGGGTTTGTCTGATGTTTTTTCTTATGATTAGACTGGAGTTGTGGGTTTTGAGGAGGAAGACCACTGAAGTAAAGGGCCATTTCCATCATATCATGTCAAGGGTACATAATGTCAACATGACTTATCACTGTTGATGCTGACCTCAATTGCCTGGCTGAGGTAGTATTTGTTAGCCTTCTCCATTGTACACAATCATTTCCCCTTCTTTCCATATTGTACTCTTAGAAATAAGTCACTGTATGCAGCATGAATTAAGGGGTGGGGAGTTATACTCCATGTCCCAGTGGGAAGAATAACTAGATGAATTATCTGGAACTCTGCAATGGAGATTTGTCTTTTTTCCTATTTATTTTAAAATCAAATTATTTATTTATATCAGTTCAGTTGGTTTTATTATCAAATAACTGTGCTCTGATACCTAAATGATCTATCTACATGAAAATATTTCAACACTAAGCAATTTGTTTAAAAATATTTAAGACGGGATTTCCTTGGTGGTCCAGTGGCTAAGACTCAGCTGTCTCAATGAAGAGGGCCTGTGTTCCATCCCTGGTCAAGGACTAGATCCCACATGCTGCAACTAAGTTTGCATGCCTCAGCTAAGACTTGGCTCAGCCAAATAAATAATACAAGTAAGTAAATATTTAAAAAAAAATATTTAAGATGTTCACCTGTTAAGTCTCAGGGATTCATTTGGATTGTAGAGGGGAAGACAGACACCACAGGGTATATTAGTATACAGTAACAAGGAAAAGCTGAGACAGAGGAAAACAAAATTGGTTTGGAGCAGAACACCTGGATGAGAGTCCAATTTCTACCATATAATATTTGTGTGATCTTAGATTAAGTCATTTATCCTGCCCAAGTTTTAGTTTGTCAACTACTGATAATACTTTAACCCTTAAGGTTACTGCAGGATTATATGAAATACCTATAAAAATGGTTTATAAACTGATAAACTTGATACAGGGCTTCCCAGAAGGCACCATGATAAAGAATCCACATGCCAATGCAGGAGACACAAGAGATGTGGGTTCAGTCTCTGGGTCAGGAAGAACCCCTGGAGTAGGAAATGATAACCTGCTCCAGTATTCTTGCCCGGAAAACTGCATGGACAGAGGAGCCTGGGGGGCCACAGTCCATGGGGGTCACAAAGAGTCAGACAAGACTGAGCACACACACAAACTTGATACACCAAACTGCTCAAGCCAATGGCAATTCCAGTTTCAGTCACTGGCTTCTACTCTAGGTGAAGCTGATTGCTCAGGAAACTGATTCACAGGTAGAACAGAGCTTTTAATTCTTTCAACCATTAATTCAGGTTTCCCTTATTTTTAGCTTATTCGTCCACATCCTGAGTTTTACTGTCTTTGGATGATGCAATTAAGGATGACTATTAGGCAACGGAAGAACAAATACAAGTTTTTAACAATGGATGAAAAGAAATATTTTGTGGAGAGAATGAGTCAAGAAATGTGGAGTATAAATGTACTTATTTACAAAACAGAGTCACAAGTGCAGAAAACAAACTTATGGTTAACAAGGGGGAAAAGAGGGGGGTGGAGGGATAAATCAGGAGACCCAGATTGACACACACACACTGCTATATATAAAATACACAACTAGTAAGGACCTATTGTATAGCACAGGGAACTCTATACTCAGTACTCTGTAATGGCCTACATGAGAAGAGAATCTAAAAAAGAGTGGAGAGGGAGTTTCCTCATTGCCTAGTGGTTAGGATTCCAGGCTTGCCCAGCTGTGGCCCGGGTTCAATTCCTGATTGGGGAACCGAGATCCCAAAAGCTGTGAGATGTGGCAAAAAAAAAAACAAACCTAAAATAAAAAAATAAAAAGGAATGGCTATATGACTATATGTAACTGATTCACTTTGCTGTACAGCAGAAACTACTACAACATTGCAAATCAACTATACTCCACTTAAAAAAAAAAAAAAAAGAAGTTCCACTCAGTAAGCAAATCAACTATACTCCACTTAAAAAAAAAAGTTCCACTCAGTAAACTTTAAATATTCCAATATTATCTATTTCACTTTTAGAAACTGTTGGTTCTTTTTTATTCTCGACTCATGTAAGAGATTTACAAATTAAAGATTATTTCCCTTTAAAAAAAAAAAGAAAGAAACGTTAAGTAAGGGACACTTACTTTGAGGCTATCAGCCCACTGTGGCTCCCTTTGCTTGGCAAAGCAATAAAGCTATCCTTTTCTACTTTACCTCATTCCCCCAAAAAAAGCTGAGTAAGGAGAAATAAAGATATTTATGTAAAACAAGCTATGATTCACACTTACTGGGTAAACACTAGAAACATTCCCTTTAAAGTCATAAGTAGGGCAGAGACATCTTCTAGCACCACTATTATTTACTGTATTCTGGAGGTACTAGACAACACAATTATAAGAGAAAGAAATAGGAAATATAAAAATTGGAAAAGAGAAAATAAAATAATCATTATGTGCCAGTGATATGGTTATTTATCTGGAAAACTGAAAAGAATCAAAAGAAAAGTTACTGTAAATAACAATAAAAGTAAGGCTGCTCGGCTCAAGCTCTATCAGAAAAAACTCTAAATGCTACTGAGGGACACAAAAGAAATATTAAATAAATGGAAAAGCATACCCTAATTTTGGATGGAAAAAATTAATGCCATAGATTCATCCATAAATTTAATGCAATTCAGATAAATGTAAACTATAGGATTTTTTAAAAACCCGAAAACTGATCTTAAAATTCATATGGAAAGTACGAGAATCATCAGTAAAATCCTGAAGAATAACAAGAAAAAAGTAACAAGAAATATATCCTTACAGATATTAAAACTTATAAAGTTATAACAACTAAAATAGTGTTGAATATGACTAGACAGATCAATGGAAGAGAAAAAAATCACATGGAATTCAGTACATATTAAAATTCTTAAAGAGTATTTTTAAAGAGATGGGAAAATTCTTAAAGAGATGGGAATACCAGACCACCTGACCTGCCTCCTGAGAAATCTGTATGCAGGTCAAGAAGCAACAGTTAGAACTGGACATGGAACAGACTGGTTCCAAATTGGGAAAGGAGTATGTCAAGGCTATATACTGTCGCCCTGTTTATTTAACTTATATGCTGAGTACATCATGAGAAATGCTGGGCTGGATGAAGCACAAGCTGGAATCAAGATTGGCGGGAGAAATATCAATAATCCCAGATATGCAGATGACACCACACTTAGGGCAGAAAGTGAAGAAGAACTAAAGAACCTCTTGATAAAAGTGAAAGAGAGTGAAAAAGTTGGCTTAAAACTCAACATTCAGAAAACGAAGATCATGGCATCTGGTCCCATCACTTCATGGCAAATAGATGGGGAAACAATGGAAACAGTGACAGACTTTATTATGGGGGGCTCCAAAATCACTGCAGATGGTGACTGCGGCCATAATATTAAAAGATGCTTGCTCCTTGGAAGAAAAGCTATGATAAACCTAGACAGCATATTAAAAAGCAGAGACATTACTTTGCCAACAAAGGTTTGTTTAGTCAAAACTATGGTTTTTCCATTAGTCATGTTTGGATGTGAGAGTTGGACTATAAAGACAGCTGAGCGCCAAAGAATTGATGCTTTTAAACTGTGGTGTTGGAGAAGACTCTTGAGAGTCCCTTGGACTGCAAGGAGATCCAACCAGGCCATCCTAAAGGAAATCAGTTCAGAATATTCATTGGAAGGACTGATGTTGAAGCTGAAACTCCAATACTTTGGCCACCTGATACAAAGAGCTGACTCATTTGAAAAGACCCTGATGTTGGGAAAGACTGAAGGCAGGAGGAGAAGGGGACAACAAAGGATGAAATGGTTGGATGGCATCACTGACTTGATGGACATGAGTTTGCACAAACTCCAAGAGTTGGTGATGGACAGGGAAGCCTGGCGTGCTACAGTCCATGGGGTCACAAAGAGTCGGACATGACTGAGTGACTGAACTGAACTGAATGTATTAACAGAAACATTTAAAATCAGTGGCAAAAAAAGATGGGACTATTGAATAAATAGTGTTAGGACAAAAGGGTGGTCATATAGAAAAAATTAAATCTCTACTTTACTCCTTCTATTAAAATGTACTTCAGACAGATCAAAGTTAAAAAAGAAAGAAAGGAAGGAAGGAGAAAAATACAAAGGGAAATATGGGGATCTTTTTTATAATGTAGGATTGGGAAAGGTGTGATATGATGAAAAATCCAGAAGCCTTTACATAAGTCTCTTCCTTCTCTGACCAAAACTGCAAAGTGCCAGAAATCCTCATTTCTTCTGTCATTGTCTTATCCCTCCCATTTAGATCTTCTAGAGGCTTTTCTTTTAATACATAATGTATTCCTCCATCTGATTTTTTTAAAGAAAACACAGTTCAGCTTTTAAACTGCAAAAGTTTTAGTTTTCACTGTATAACCTTTTATACTATTTGAAAACATTTTAATCTGTATATTATTTAAAAACAAAAGCACAAATAACTTCAATAAGAATCACTTCCTAATTCTTCACCAAAGAAGAGGCCTAATTTTTCATACCCTAGGTCACCTGAATTTCTTTCTCTGGAAGCTTTTCTCAGTAGTGAAGACTTGGCCCCGGCTCCCTCACTGCTCTAATATATGGTAACTTCTGCGGATAGAGAGGATTCCAGGAGGATCTATTGAATTTGATCAGATTAACCTTTGCAGCAGCTTCTGCCCCGGTCAGTTCTGGAGTCACTGGCTTCATAATGGCAGTGGTGTGCAGGCTACTTTAAAAAGAGGGGCAGAATAATCGCGTTACATGTGTGTATCTCCTGGCTAAGACAGACACTATAATCCACCATCTCTGAACGAATCAAGATTTAAAAATGAGCCTCTGCTTGCCAAATGGCTCTCCTGAATGCTTATTTTTGTCTTCCTCTGTCTGATTTTCTAGTACTTGCTCCTCATTATTCCTTTTATTCTGAACATTCACAGGCTTTTAGCAGCTGTTTTGTGTACTAGTTACAAATTTTCCCTAATTTGGTTTATGTACTTACTGAGGGCAGAGGTATTCCCACTCATTGAGTTGATAGCAAAAAATGGAAATCTTTGGCTATCGTGGCTTTTGCATCACATCAATCAGTAACTTTCCAGTGTGCCAAAAGTAATTAGCAAAAAAAAAAAAAAAAAAAAAAATTGGGGGGTGGGGTGGGGTAATAGGGCTAAGTAGAATGAACAAGATTTTGCTTCCAAATTATTAAGTCTAGGGTACTCTGTATAAGGACAGTCAACATTAGTTTTCATAGAGTATGTTTTCTTAGAAAGGATTTTTCTTTTAGGATAATGCCTGAATTAAGGCTTTAAAAGGGACTAATTTCTTAATTAGTATTTTATTCTTATTCTACTTTGTACTTTTTTTCATGACACATATTCTTCCCTGGTGGCTCAGCTGGTGAAGAATCCACCTGCAATGCAGGAGACCTGGGTTTGATCCCTAGGTTGGGAACATACCCTGGAGAAGGGAAAGGCTACCCACTCCAGTATTCTGGCCTGGAGAATTCCATCTGAGTGACTTTCACTTCACTATTAACAGGTATCTTAAAGTTACTGTACAGTTCTTGTTTACTCCGGACTTGGAATCCTAATCAATTTCTAGACATAATCCTTTTCTTCCATTTTAATTATAGTTTAGAATTATAAACTTTCGAAAATGTAGTCTCTTACAGATGCTACCAAAATCAAAACAGGGGCACATTCCTAAACTATGCCAGAGAAAACAAAAATCACTAGCTTTATTAGCTTGAAATTTGACGGAAGACAAAGGGATCATTTTTAAATGGACTATTATTATTATAAATAGAAGAGTATTTTTTATATTTTCATACTATTTTTAGAGATTTGCTAGTTTGTAAAAATAAATGTCTGCCTGTTGGTCATTTGAATGCACACATTTAACTAGAATGAGGTACCATATTTAAGATCCTGTGATATTCCTTCGTGTAACAGGAGAGAGAGATTGAGAGAGAAAAGAGGGAGAGAAGAGAGACAAAGATATAGATTGATATGAAGAGGGGGAAGGAGGGAAGGAGCGGGGAGAAGGGGGAGAGAAAAATGGGAGAGAGGGAGTGAGAGGGGGAGAGTGCCCCTGCTTTTTTATGCAGGTGAATTTAATGTTAGCAGTTTAGAACAGTTGTGTAAAAATGAAGCGTGGTTTTTGTTTGGGTTTTGGTTTTGTTTTTTTGGTAAATTACATGGTTTAAATTGCTCTGCAGGAGTTTTAAAAGTACCAAATAAGTTATCTCATAAATGGAGAAAATTTTCTGTAAATTAATGTTTAAAGCCCTAATTTGAGATTAACTAGCAAATCTCTAAAAGCAAATTTCTGTTTACTGTGATTTCTTCAGGCAGGGCACATCCATGGTAAGTCTTTATTGTGATAGGAAAAAATGCCAGTCATGTTAGTTAACAGCTTCTGAAGATTATACCCCAGTTAGATACAATCATATTTCAGATCTGAACCCCCTAAAAAGCCAGAACTTAATTTGTCACATCACTGTAATGTATCTTTCCCTACCACACAAGGCCTCTCTCTTAGAAAAAGATATCTTTGATGTCTTCATAAAGTGACATTTTTTTTCCTTTTTTTCCCCTAAGCCTAAGAACCTGAAGTGCATCATTATCACATCAATGGCACCTTATAATAAGCTTATGCTTGGCTTCCCTGGTGGCTCAGATGGTAAAGACTCTGCCTGCAGTGTGGGAGACCTGGGTTCTGTCCCTGGGTTGGGAAGATCTCCTGGAGAAGGGAATGGCAACTCACTCCAGCATTCTGGCCTGGAGAATCCCAGGGACAGAGGAGCCTGGTGGGCTATAGTTCATGGGGTTGCAAAGAATCATACATGACTAAGTGACCAATACTTTCATTTTCTTTCAATATGACCTCAAGCAAGTGCCAAGACCAAATTATCTGCATGAGAAACAACGTCCGGGGCAGCCCTAAGTTTACTCAACCAAGGTAACCTGAAATTCTCGGCTGTTCTAGCGTTTGCTGGCAGAGGTGGCCGCTGTCAATTCGCCCTTGTCACATTATTTTCCTTTGTCTCAGCCACAGGGGAGGGCAACAGGGTTTGCTTCTAACTTGTAACAGCAGCAGAGGTTATGGATTCCCTCTGCTGCCCTGACAAACCTGACTCCTGGCTCCTCGCCTGGAAACAGGGTAAAGCTGAAGAAAGATGTATTGTTACCAAACAGGACAAGAAATCTGCTATTCTATGAAATGTTTGGTTGGCTACTTGGGGAACATGGAAAAGTCTGTCAGAGGAAGGAAAAAAAGGAAATTGTGTAGAGCTGGCTTTGACCAGAATGTCCACTAGCTTCCTTGATATCCTCGGTTTCTTTACTCCACTTCTTATTTCTTTTAATACACACTGTGGAGTCTGACTGTAAATAAGATAGCTGAAAAGCAGCTACTTCCATGACTGTTTTGCATGGTTATTCACCAAGTGGACTCTCAGGGTAATCCTAGAAGGTATGTGACCCAGGAAAAACAGTGGTTAATAGTACTGTACCAATGTCCCTTTCCCGGTTTTGATAATGTAGTATAGCTATGTAAGATGTTCTCATTGAGGGACATTAGATAAAAGGTACATGAAGACTCACTTTCTATTTTCACAACTTCTTGTGGCCTAAAATTATTCCAAAATGGAATTTGAAAATTAAAAAATAGACACCCATGTGTATATTACACTAGTATTAGTTTCTAAGACATTTAAGACTCTATGAGCATGCTCAGTCGTGTCTGACTCTTTGCAACCCCATGGACTGTAGTCCACCAGGTTCCTCTGTCCATGGGATTTCCCAGGCAATAATACTGGAGTGGGTTGCCATTTCCTTCTCCAGCAGACCTTCTCAACCCAAGGATCGAACCCGGGTCTCCAGTATTGCAGGCAAATTTACTGTCTGAGCCACCAGGGAAGCCCTGCTTCGTTCTATACCATATGCTAAATTCCAAATTATTGAAGAAAAATGGTTAATTATCTCATATTGTTTACTATAATACACTGCAATTGACCTCAATAATTACATATAAAGAAAATACAGATGAATATGTAACCTAAGGATAAAGAATGCCTCTCTAAAAAGAAATGCAAAAGAAAAAAAAAACATAAAAGAATAAAGTGTGTACAAATTCCAGAATAAAACCCAAGTGGTTTCAGCAGGAGGGGGAGAGCACTAGACAGAGTGCTCTGGGGACAGAGATTGAAACAGACTAGGTTTTTCAAACTGTTTTAAGTTTTTACAAGAAGAATGTATCTCTATTACTTAATTTAAGAAGTATCTCAAAAGTCAAACCATAGAACACTTTATACCTCAAAATCATCATAAACAAAGTTAAGTCAAATGAAAAACTAGAAAAATATGACAGGCAAAGGGACAATGTCTTTACCACAGAAGGAGCACTTACATGAGAAAAAGACAAAATGGCTCAAAAGAACAGTAGGCAAAAACATGCAGGAAATGCAAGTTTTCACCTGTCACACTCCCCCAGCCCAGCCTGGCCCTCACAGGAGGGGAGAGAGAAAGAGCTGCCTCCCTGGGACCCCGAGGGAGAGGTGCCTCCTTGAGGGAGGACCAGGTTTCAGGGAAGGGGAGGGCTCCAGGAAGTGCTCCTGGAGGGAGGAGACCGTGTTTAGAGCAGAAAAGGGTTTTCTGATGGGGTGGTGTTGGGGAGAATTGGGTGGAGTAAAAGGCAAGAGGGTGAGACCACCAGAATGGACTGGTGCCTGGAGGAGCCTGCGCTTTGGGAGGGTACAGGAAGTTTATGGAGTCATTTATAGCCTGTTCTCAAGGTTTCCAACTTTTGACAAAATTATTTTGGTACTAAACTTGCCCAAAGGGCTTTGTTTCTTTGGGCATTGACCTTCCTGACCTCTCTTGACCTTCCTTTCCAGTCAGTCACCAAGTTCTGCTATTTTCTTCCATTAAAATGCAGTTTCACCTTTTTTCCCCTCTATCCAATCTACACACTACTGGCAGACTATTGTTTCTAAAATATCACTTGGATCTTGTCTCCTCCCTGCTCATAAACCTCTCAGAGCTTTCTGCTGTCACTGGGTCAAGCATAGACACACCACGAGCAGTCTCCGGTTCCCTTCAAAAACACCTGCTCCAGCCAAACTGGTTCCATCACAGACCTGTCCTTGTATGTGCCACCATCCCCCCAAAGCCTTTTTTATGTTTTTCCTAAGTCTGATTTCACACTCAAAAGACCCTTTCCTTTTTACTTCTCCATGGTCTAGCATTTTTTCACATTCAGTTTCATCCCCTCTTCTCCCACGAGTATACAATATGCTTAAAGCACAAGAGTGGAGTCTCACAGCCCCGGTGATAATCACGGCACCATTATTTAATAGTTTTGTGACCTTGGGGTCACTTTCTTTAGGTTTGCATGCTAAGTTGCTTCAGTCATGTCCAACTCTTTGTGGCCCCATGGACTGTAGCCCACCAGTGTTCTCTGTCCATGTGATTTTCCAGGCAAGAATACTGGAGTGGGCTGCCATTTCCTTCTCCAGAGGATCTTCCTGACCCAGGGATTGAACCCAGGTCTCCTTCATTGCAGACAGATTTTTTACCGTCAGAGCCACAGGGGAAGCGGCTTCCTTAAGGCTTAGTTTGCCTCAACTCCAAAATGTAATAAATATTTGTATGATTCTTGTGAAGATTCAATGAGAACTATGTATGTAAAACTAACACAGTGCCTGGAGCACAGGAGATCAGTAGTAATGCCCGGAAGTTCACTAGACAGTACTCATTATTACTGTCCAAAATACATTTCTTTTCTCTGAGTATAAAGTTTTTCTTATGATTTGGTGCTTGTGTGCACTGCTATTTTCTCTCTTACATTTAGATTTTTATACTCATTAACACTGGACGTAAAGCCCTGTGTTAGATGCTTTATGTACACAAAACGACATGTTAGGTACTGTTACTTCCATCACTTCACTTTCTGGATGGGAAAAAGTCTGGAGATATTAAAAACCGAACCTAATATTAAACAGCTGGAAGGAAGAAGCAGGTGATTTTCTTTTGATTGATCTATTTTTAAGGTTGAAAACTGTCTACGATTTCCATGAATGATCGCTGGACAGTCCTAATGAGTCAGGTCTGATCTTCCCTCATCGGGAGATTCCTCCCAAGGAGAACTGAGCACTGTCACCAGATCTGGCTTCAGCTTCGCTCCCCAAACAGCCAGAGCCTGCGCTTTCCTCCAGCGACTGCTCTGACCCTTTGACTTTAAGAAAGAAAGCACACGAGAAGCCCCATGTTTTGTTATAAGAAGAGAGGAAGATCATTTCTGGCATGAGAAATCATGCCATAAGTCATCAGAACAAAAACCAGGTTTCCATCAACAAGAAGCACCCTGTCTTCCCTGTCTTTCTGAGGAGAAAGAGAGGCTCTTAATAGAAAGAACCAAGCCTTCTGAGTACAGAAGAGGCCAACCTTTCCCAAAGGCAACATAAAAGAGTGTAAGTCTTAAAGAGTCAGAAAGACAAAACCCTAAAGGACAAAAGAAGGACAGACCCCACAACTGTGTATTATTTATTCTGATCTATTACATGAGAGTGCCAGTACATACAACTAGATTTGTTTGGTAAGAACTGAACGAACATAAAAATGAACCACTGTATTAACTGACATGGTAATTATGTTTACAAACTGATTGCCAGTAGAATCATCACACATTAGGCCTCTTCAGGAGCCTACAGTTTCCAGACCATGAGAAAGCACTGCCTCTGAGTGAAACCTGCAAATTTTATCTTGCTAACTCTCAAACTGTTTTGCCTGATAAAGGTGAAAGAACTTCTTTAAAACAAGCAAACAAAAGAAACCAACAGCCATAAAACAAGTTCATCTACTTAAGAAATAAACATGTCTCCCCCGCTCTACTGTCTCTTAACTATCAAGGGTACTTTAGAGGTCAGAAGGAATAGATATACATTCCTATCAGTAGGGGAGCTGCCCACTGCCAGCCTCTGGACAGACACCCTGGGCATGGATTCTCTAAGGCTGTGTCAGTAACTTCCTGAGTTGGGAGACTGAGATTGGTGGATGACCAACAGGAGTTTTAAGGTCTCTCCCTTCATTTACCCACTTATCAACAGAGGGTCTTTACTTGTGGAAAGAGGGCAAAGAACTTTTTTCTTTACAATGCTTCTCTCCTACATGTCAGAAGAGAATTATGAGGACTGGAGGGATTAAGATAATGATATTTCCCAAACTGCTTTACAAATTCAACTTAATAAAATCCCAGCTGGCTTTTTTTGGGCTGAAATTGACAAAATGATCCTAAAATTCATATGGAAATCAAGAGACTCAGAGAATTCAAACAGCCTTGAGAGAGAAACAAAGTTGGCCAAATCACACTTTCTGATTTCAAAACTTGCTATAAAGCTACAGTAATCAGATGGTGTGGTACTGGCATAAGGACAGACATATAGATCAATGGAAGAACTGAGAGTCCATAAATAAACCTCACATTTATGGTCACTTGATGTCTGACAAGGCTGCCAAGACAATTCAATGGGAGAAAGAATAGTTTTTTCAACAGATGGTGCAGGGACAATGGGCTATCTACATGCAAAAAGATAAAGCTGGACCCCCAACATTCACATCATACATAAAAATTAACTTAAAGTGGATCATAGCTCCACATGTAAGAGCTAAAATTACAAAACTCTTAGGAGCAATACAGGAATAACTCTTTGTGACCTTGGGTTAGTTAAAACCCTTCTTAGATATGACAGACTAGAAAAACATGATGACAAAAGAAAAAAAAGAAATAAACTGGATTTCATCAAAGTTAAAAACTCTTATGCTCCAAAGGACACCATTAAGAAAATGGAAAAACAACTCACATAGTGGGAGAAAATATTTGCAGATCACGGATCTGAGGAGCAAACTGTATCCAGAATATATAAAAAATTCTTACAACTCAATCAGACAAATAACCCAATTAAAAAATGGTCAGGCCGCATCCCGAACCGCAGCCATGGCTGCCTACAAGCTGGTGCTGATCCGGCACGGTGAGAGCACATGGAACCTGGAAAACTGTTTCAGCGGCTGGTACGACACGACCTGAGCCCAGCCAGGCACGAGGAGGTGAAGCGAGGCGGGCAGGCGCTGAGAGATGCTGGCTATGAGTTTGACATCTGCTTCACCTCAGTGCAGAAGAGAGCAATCTGGACCCTCTGGACAGTGCTGGATGCCACTGACCAAATGTGGCTGCCAGTGGTGAGGACTTGGCGCCTTAATGAGCGACACTACTGGGGTCTGACTGGCCTCAATAAGGCAGAAACTGCTGCCAAGCATGGTGAGGCCCAGGTAAAGCTCTGGAGGTGCTCCTATCATGTCCGGCCACCTCCATGGAGCCTGACCATCCCTTCTACAGCAACATCAGTAAGGATCACAGGTATGCAGACATCACTGAAGACCAGCTGCCCTCCTGTGAGAGTCTGAAGGACACAATTGCCAGAGCTCTGCCCTTTTGGAATGAAGAAATTGTCCCCCAGATCAAGGAGGGGAAACGGGTACTAATTGCAGCCCATGGCAACAGCCTTAGGGGCATCGTCAAGCATCTGGAGGGTCTCTCTGAAGAGGCTATCATGGAGCTGAACCTGCCAACTGCCATTCCCATGGTCTATGAATTGGACAAGAACTTGAAGCCCATCAAGCCCATGCAGTTCCTGGGGGATGAGGAGACTGTGCGTAAAGCCATGGAGGCTGTGGCTGCCCAGGGCAAGGCCAAGAAGTGAGGGCAAGCAGCAGATTACTTTCCCAAGGATTACCTTCCTCCCCTGCCCTGGCCTACCCTATTCCTCTGCACCTCTCCCTGGCACATGTCCCACTGATGACATCTGTAGGCATCGTAAGTTGTACCTGCAGGTGGGGACCAGCGGCTCCCAATTCCACATTAGCCATTTTATCTCTTGCACCCACTCCCTTCATACAGTCTAGTCAGAATGGCACGTCTGGGGCATGGTCCTCAGTCCAAGCTGAGGGAAGACTTATTCAAGTGTTGAGAGGTCATCACTGGGAGGTTTGATGGTGGTTTATTACTAAGGAGCTGCTTGAGTAGGGAACAGGGAGAAAACCATGCTGAGGTGTGACCAATGAGAAGTAAGAGCCTGTTCGTGTCCCCAGAGGCCAGCCGGGCACTGTTGTTAGGTGACTCGGGGCTCTAATCATTCCAGCGGAAGATGAATGTAACCTGCATGGTGACTCAATCAAATATTCCTCCCTGACTCTAAAAGGCTGGATCAATCCTGAATGTTTTTGTGTTGCATTTACTTAAAAAAAAAAAAAACATATATATATATATATATATATATATATATAAATACAAAAAAACAAACAAAACAAAACCCTTCTGGGGTTTTTAGTGGAGGTTGAAATATTCCCACATGTGGTCATCAGCAAATAAGTCATTCCTTACACTATCATGGGATAAGCTCCTGACGTCTAAGGTGTAGGAGTTCATCCTGCTGTGTTTTAGAATCCCTCCCCTGCCTTACTGTTTTGTGGCAGCGGAATGCCTCTTGATCATGTCCAAGTGTGTCTCTCACTGTACCTGACTTCTGAATCATGTTCCAGTTGCTTGGCCCAGCACTTGGGCCCAGTATTCATTTGAGCATAACTGTACTAAAAATGTCTTTTTTCCAGATCAGTATAAAATAAAGGAGTGATGTGCAACAAAAAAATAAATAAAAAATGGTCTAGAATCTGAATAGACATTTCTCCAAAGAAGATACAGAAATGGTCAAAAGCATATGAAAAGATACTCAACATCATTAGTCACCAGGGAAATGCAGATTAAAACCACACTGAGATATTACTTTACATCCTCTAGGAGGAGTATTCGTAGGAAGACATGTGTTCAAAACCATGTAGAGAAACTAGAACCCTCATACACTGCTGGTGGAAATGTAAAATGGAGCAACTTTTCAAAGAGTCTGGCAGTTACTCAGAAGGTTAAACAGAGTTACCTTATAGCCCAGCTATTCTGCTCCTAGGTATATGTCCAAGAGAAATGAGAACACATGTTCACACAAAAACTTGTACATGAATGTTGATAGCAATATTAGTCTTAATAACTAAAAAAAAAAAAAGTGAAGACAACCCAAATGTTCAACTGATGAATGGATAAATAAAATGTGGTACATCCACACTATGAACTATTATCTGGAATTGAAATGGAATTAGACACTATGAACCTTGAAAACATTAAGTGAAAGAAATCAGTCACAAAAGCCCCCAAATTCCTTGATTCCATTTATATGAAATATCCAGAATAGTGAAATCTATAGAGGCAGAAGGTAGATTAGTGGTTTCCTACAGCTGGGATGGGAGGGTAGAGGAAATGAAGAATGACTGCTAGAGGAAACAGGGTTTCTTTTAAAAAGGTGATGAAATGTTCCCAAAGTGACTGATGATGGCTACATAACATTGTGAATAGAATAAAACCCACTGAACTGTACATTATAAATGGGTGAACTATATCTCAATGAAGCTGTTAAATGTGTATTTTAAAAAGAATTACAGGTAAATAAATTTATATTAAAAAAAAATCACCACACTAAAAAAAATAAATAAAAAGAATTACAGGGATATCAAGAAAAAGGCTTCAACATTAATGAAAAGGTCAGGAAATATTTCAAAAACAAAAATCCACAAAAGAATCAGAAAAACACTTGGTAAGTATGTGAAAAGGAAAGCTGTAGGACTGGAAATTAAAAACATCCTTAGTCTGGATCTATTCTGAAAAACAAATTTTTAAAAAACACACTGTGGTCGGGAGGGATAAACTGGAAGTTTGGGATAACATGAAAAGTGAAAGTGTTAGTGGCTCAGTTGAGTCTGACTCTGAGACCCCAGGGACTGCAGCTGTCTGAGCCACATTATATTGTAGTGTGTGTATGTTAATCCCTGGGCTTCCCTCGTGGCTCAGATGGTAAAGAATCTGCCTGCAATGCAGGAGACTCCGGTTTGATCCCTGGCGGGAAGATACCCTGGAGGAGGGCATGGCAACCCACCCCAGTATTCTTGCTTGGAAATCATATGGACAGAGGAGCCTGGCAGGCTAAAGTCCATGGGGTCGAAAAGAGTAGGACACAACTAAGCGACTAACACTTTATTTCATATATAAAAAGATAAAGACCTACTGTATAGTACAGGGAACTATATTCAATATCTGGTAATAACCTATAATGAAGAAGAATCTAAAAAAGAATATCCATCTCTGAATATCTCTCGCAAAGAGTCGGACACGACTGAGCGACTGAACTGAACTGATCTCTGCACAACTTTGCTATACACCTGAAATTAACACAACTTTGCAAATCAACTATATTTCAATTTAAAAAACACATTATATGTCAATTCTATCTCAGTAAAACTAGAAAAAATTTAGAAAACACAAGAGGGAGAGTCTACCACAAACTGTTCCCCCTTGTTTTTTTGGTTGCAGTTTTATTGATATTAATAAATGACAAAAAAGGTCTGGTCTGCACATGGACTCTTTAGATATAGGAAGAGCTTAGTAGTAGTTATTTCTCATGCCAAACACACCTTCCACCCTAATATTTTCTAAATCATTGTTCTAATAAAAAAAAGATACAGAATTAGGCTATCAGATTTACTAAGGCAATCAATGAAATCCATCATTCATTTGCATAGAATCTTAAAGTTTATAAATCACTTTTACACATTTTATCTCAGCTGATCCTCTCAAAGCAAGTATCACCCCCATTTTAAAGATGAAGAAACAGCCTCAGAAATAGTAACAGACATTTAAAGCCTCACATCTAGTGAAAGGTATAGACAGATTAGAACCCAGGCCACTTTCTAAGTTTATAAAGAAACTGCTCTTTTGTATACAATATTCTTTTAGTAAATACAATTTTTTCTTGTTGAATTTTCTCTTACGAAAAGTGTTCGGAACTAATTTTAAATAGCAGTTTCGTCCATATTGAAACATAGTTTAATATACAGTATAATATATATTCTATACTAATTTCAATCCTATATTTCATTTTTTAAAAATCAAAAAAACAATTACACGGGGAGTTCCCTTGTGGTCCAGTGGTCAGGACTCGGCACTTTTACTGCTGTGGCCCTAGGTTCAATCCCTGGTTGGGAAACTAAGATCCCATAGGCTGTGTAGTGCAGTCAAAAAAACCCCTCAAAAACAATTACTCAGAAATGTACAAATTCCAAGCTGACTACTACAGAGTTTGACTAATGGCTAAGAAGTCAAAATAATGCTTTTGACTAATGGTTAAGAAGTCAAAGTAATGCTTTTGGGCAATAACTTTGCGATGCATCCAAAAGTCAAATGTGTGTCTCAACCATTTAATTTACTTAATATACTAATATCAGGAAATAATCTTTCCTTGTGTTTTCATATCTTATTTAAGAATTAAGGCACTATAATGACAGATACGGAGAAGGCAATGGCACCCCACTCCAGTACTCTTGCCTGGAAAATCCCATGGATGGAGGAGCCTGGAAGGCTGCAGTCCATGGGGTCGCTACGAGTCGGACACAACTGAGCAACTTCACTTTCACTTTTCACTTTCATGCATTGGAGGAGGAAATGGCAACCCACTCCAGTATTCTTGCCTGGAGAATCCCAGGGACTCGGGAGCCTGGTGGGCTGCCGTCTATGGGGCTGCACAGAGTCGGACATGACTGAAACGACTTAGCAGCAGCAGCAGCAGCAATGACAGATAGTATAGTACATGCATGTCCTCCAAAACACAATACCAGTCTGAATATAAATATGGTCTGAAAAGCTAATCCCCAAATTTTGATATAATTTTAGATAGAAGTTTTCCTAAATCATTTCCCCTTTATTTTCCTTCCAGAATGTCCAGAACTCCAGAACGATCATCTACTGTACAGTTGTTAAACACTGGTGTTAAGTAATGATCAACCTATAATTGTTGGGAAAAAAGAAAGAAATCAATTGAATCTACATTTGAATATGGCCAAAGGGTTCTGTATTACAACATGGCTGAATTGGACATTTCATTTGTCTAACTTTACTGAACATTTATGAGTGTTAGGCTAGCACACACTGTGACTAATAAGACATGACTGTGTGCATGTTCTCTGGAGTGCTCCTCCAGGTAGGGAAAACTATTAGGTAAAAGAATAATTACAATGCAATGTGAGAATGACTATCTATAATGAAGACTTGTACAAAGTACCATCTTTGGCTTGCTTATGATCAGGTCTTGTGAGATAAGATAAGTATCAGTGACTAAAACATGCCTCTAAAGCTGAATAGCCACTCACTAACCTGTATCATCTTTCGATACTGTGCCATACCCAGGTGTCTCCTCTCTTCCTGATTTGCATAACTAGGCAAGATAGCCCAGGTTGATAGCACTACTGTCTCAGGTTAAGACACAAACTCAGATCAAATACTACTCAAAGGAACATAAATTCCCTCATGATCTTAGTAGGTATAACTCCTGAAGTCTTTAGGTTGTGAAGTGTTGTGAAATTTTTCTCTTCAGAAGAAAAGCTAAGTTTAAAAGCTCAGTTAGAACCACAAATATGCAAATAAAACATTAAGCCTATTTCTCTGAAATGAAAGACTGTACATTTTTGAAACTTTTATATATAGATTCTGGTAGAGAAAAGGTTAAATGGAGTAAAAAAATAAGAATTTTTCTCCCACAAAGCTACTGTACATCTTTTAAAAGGTTCCCCAACTATAGAATGTATCTCCTTTCTTCCAACTGTAAAGACACTATCAGCAAAATTATTCCTTTCCCATATAGTGCAACTGGACTGGGTCAAGAATAGAACAGTCAAGAAGAATAGGCAAATCACTTATTTTTTCTTTTGAAGTTGGGGGAGGACTGGTATTTATTCCCAAGTTTGGGAAAAAGGAGGTACTTGAATTTCTTTAATTACAACACAGCCTGGCCCACTATAATACACCGTTGATGTTTTCAAGATTTTGCTCAAAGGATATTCTAGCTTTACATACCATAATGTACACAGTAATGTAGAGGAGACTCAAACTGTGAGAGGCATTTGTTGTATTGAAGCACAATTCCAACTAAACCAAAAAGGATTTGCAGAGAAAATTCAGAAGTATAATGTCCTTCAACAGGACATGTAGGCTGCAAGCCAAATAGCATTAAGGATTCCCTAGGGGGCAGCATCTTCTGGGATGGTAAAGTCAAGTTTTCTGTGTTAAGTGCTCAAAAAATGCTGGTATTCAATTGATGACAGCTGCAAAAGCCTCTGGGAAGGTCTGACCTGACCTCACTGCAGTTCTGACGTCTCCATTTAAACACAGTTTCTTCTGTGGACAAGGAAAGCTTCCAAACACTATAGGTTTCTCCAGGAGTTAGTCTCTCAAAGATTCTAGTCAGTATATAAACGTATCTTTTAAGTAAAAATACAGTCATCCTGGGTCAAGATTCACTTTAAACAATTATGCCTATTTAAATGATATTTAATGGTATGAGGAAATGTTATTTATTTGTGTGTGAAAAAAGATAAAATTTTAAAATTAAGAAGTTTACAAAACACATATAATGTGATCACATTTATTAAAAAGTATATATATATGTGAGGATTTTTTACCAAAAGGATTCATGGCTATTATAGAAAATTTGGAAAATAGAGGACAAAAAACAATAGTTGTATTCCTATAAACCAAAGATTACCACTTAATATTTGTGTCAGTATTTCCATTTTTTTCTGTCTATATATATATGTCCTCCCAATAAATGTAATTGTGAAAAACTTAATCTTTTTCTTAGTCATTAGTCTTGCACAGATTAACATATAATGATATTCTAGGAAAATAGGGTAAATTCAGAGAAGGCAATGGCACTCCACTCCAGTACCCTTTCCTGGAAAATCCCATGGATGGAGGAGCCTGGTAGGCTGCAGTCCATGGGGTCGCTAAGAGTCGGACACGACTGAGCGACTTCACTTTCACTTTTCGCTTTCATGCATTGGAGAAGGCAATGGCAACCCACTCCAGTGTTCTTGCCTGGAGAATCCCAGGGACGGGAGAGCCTGGTGGGCTGCCATCTCTGGGGTCGCACAGAGTCGGACACGACTGAGTCGACTTAGCAGCACTAGCAGCAGGGTAAATTATAAGATTCATGCACATGAGTGGTTTTCAACCTTGGTTGCATATTAGAATCGCCTAGGGGAATACTGAAAATTCCCAATGTCTGGACCACTCCCACAGACCAATTAAATCAGAATCTCAGGAGATGGGACCTAGGCATTAGTATTTTTCAGAGTTCCCCAGGTGATTCCACTGAATACCAGGGTTGAGAACCACCACTTGACAGCTTTCCCTGTTTTGAGCAAAACGTGATTTACAGCAGTGCTTTCTTAAACTTTCATGTGCATATATATAGATCATGTGGAAATCTTGTCAAAATCTAAATTCTGGCTCAGTAGGGCTGGGGTAGGACTTGAGATTCAGCATTGGCTCAAAGGCCGAGGTCTGAGTAGCTACAGGGTTCTGGGAAGGAAAACTCTTAAATGGAAAGAAACACTTACAGCCACTGAAGCCCATGCTCTATGCCACCAGGCAGGGAGGGCAGTCTACTACGATGGACAAAGAACTGATACGGGGAGTTAAAAGATGTTTCTAAAAAATAAGATTTTAGGGAAGTGAAAGTTTGGAATAACTACATTTTTCAGGGGAAAACAGTCGCTAGAGCTTATATAGTTTGTGTGCACAAAGAAGGACAAGAGATAATGAAGACAAAGAAAGATGGGCAGTGTAAGAAAAAAAAAACAACTTTCTAAAGAATTGTTATGGGAAAAATAAAATCTTTGGCTGCTGTGCTGGAAATGGATGGAGAAACACTACAAGGAGATTTGTAGAATATTTCACTGCCAAAAACATGTTTGGGAAGCAGTACAGCTAATAAACTGAAGTTGGTGCAGATTACTAACCATCCTCTATCAACCCACTCCTGGGACCTAAGAAGAGACCCCAGGAGTATAAGTCTCTCCTGGCAGCACTTAAGGAACCAACAACAAACAGTGGACTATTTGCCCAAACGCTTCTCACTGTGTGCAGAAAGAACACTGAGATGCTCAAACATGGGGTCTTACGAAGCTTCTTGGGGCTTCCCAGGTGGCATTAGTGGTAAAGAATCTGCCTGCCAATGCAGGAGATATAAGAGAAGGGGGTTTGATCCTTAGGTTGGGAAGATCCTCTGGAGTAGGAAATGGCAACCCACCCCAGTATTCTTGCCTGGTGAATCCCATGGACAGAGGAGCCTGGTGGGCTACAGTCCATGGGGTTGCAAAGAGTCGGACACGAATGAAGTGACTCAGCATGCATGAAGCTTCTTAGCAACACTCTACTTCAGATTTCTAAATTTCAATGGAGATGGAACA
This sequence comes from Bos indicus x Bos taurus, assembly GCF_003369695.1. NCBI lineage: Eukaryota > Metazoa > Chordata > Mammalia > Artiodactyla > Bovidae > Bos > Bos indicus x Bos taurus. The sequence goes on from NC_040077.1 coordinate 119,359,525, forward strand.
AAAAAGGTTTTTTTTCCTCCTGAAAATTAGAAGTTTAGCCTATTTTGTAGAATGACAAACAATGTAAGTATTCATAAATAGAAAACATAAGTTTTCATAAATCACCAGACTGTCCTTCAAAATAACTTTTAAAAACAATAAAATAGGAAAACTTTTGCATAAAATTATCTGGAAAATTATTTGAATCAGCTGGTACACTTTATCAGATATTGCTTATCAGCTCGGCCATGTCTGAGTAAAGCTCTGTTCAAATAAACTAAAGAGGAAGAAACTAAAGGGGAAGACTTTACCAAGTAATGAAGAGAATTCTGATGTCATATGATTCATGTTACACATCTCTTGGATGTAAGAATCTTTGGCAGAATCATACCCAACCATAACGGTTCCACTGATCTGTATATTCAGCACTTACTTACTGTGTGATGGTGATGGTTAACATGTGTTGAGTGCCAGATGTTGGCTAAGTGCTTTATCCACATCTAAGTTAATCCGCACAACCCTATGAAATAGGCATGATTATTACAGTCCTTGTATGGATAAGAAATCTGGTTTAGGGATGGCAAGTACCATGCTCAAAGGTCATGAAGCCAGTATGTCATAATGCTGGTTTTTGAGTGCCTGATTTCAATATCTATTCTCTTAACATTTATATGACATAAACAGCCCTCCTGTGTGCTAAGTCTGTACCAGGGAGAAACTATACTCAAGGCTGGGGGACAGAAGGTAAGTTATGATGTCTAAGTTTGTGGTACAGGATAAGCAGTTCTTCTGGGACACGAGGCTGGAAAGGTACTTCAAACACTGTAGAATACAGGATGCTGTATGGTGTTGTGGCATGTCAGCTCAGATTATGCTGCTGGTGTATTCCATGGGTCAGAACTCATTTACCTTTGGGGTCCCTGATTCTTGATCTTTTATATATTCTTGATGAGCAAAAGACATATTTACAAAGAGGACATACTATGTGACTATAGACATAATTTCTTTTAGCTTAGGCAAGCTTTCCAGAAATTACTGAACCACTCTAACTCTATAAAATCAAGAAAGCCACAACAATGTCCAGATAAGAGATCTAGTACTAGTTGAGGGGTTGGTCTCCTCCACATTCAAATGGTAAGGGGGGTTGCTGGATAATCTAGTCCAGTTAGGACTAGGAAAAAAGAAATCTGTCTCAGATTGAGGTTCTTGACTTTCTACTGAGTTTCTGTAAAAATCTCCAAAGGCTAAGGGAAACCCCACTGAAGGTATTAGCTAAACAGTGGTGATGAAGATCAATAATTCTTAATCAATGATTCATTACCAGTGCAGACAGATAAAGAAAGTCCTAACTTTTTTGCATTTCTCAGAGCTAGCTTTCTAGCATGCATTCGTGTTCAGTCACGTTCAACTCTTTGGGACCTCTCGGCTGTAGCCCGCCTGGCTCCTCTGTCCGTGGAAATTTTCCAGGCAAGAATACTGGAGTGGGTTGCCATTTCCTTCTCTAGAGGGTCTTCCCCACCCAGGGATGGAACCCACGTCTCCTGTCTTAGCAGGTGAATTCTTTACCACTAAGCCACCTGAGAAGCCAGTTTCCTAGCAGTCTTATTCAACTTGATAACTGCAAACTTACCAGGGAAAAGGCAAATAGTATTTCCAGCCTTATTTGACGTTTGGCTACATTAATTGCTTAAAGCTGGTCTTTCAAAGAAAGAGGCAGGGGAAAGAACTACTATCTGAGTACCTACATTCAATATACCAGTTAAGCACTGTCCTAAGAGCCCCTCTCTTTTCTGTTTTTCAATCTTATCTCACTTGATAATGACACTCACAGGAAACAGTACTGATCTCAGAAGTTAAACACCTTTCTTAGGAACTCATGAGAAAGGTACTCAGGTAGTCAACACAGCTCTCATTCAGGTGAGGCCTGTCCGTACTACGTGTTCTTGAAAAGAAGTGACTTCAGGCAGCTGCAAGATCCTGGGTATCTTTATGAGGATAGGCTTCCAGTGCTAGAAGAGCTGAGGAAACTGATGAGAGGATGATAAAGGCAGGCAGACCTCAAACATTTCACAAAAATGGTCCTTTTGCTCCACCTAACAATGTTCTCTTGGGATATGGTTAGTAGAGAGTAAGGACTATGGATTGAGTTATTGATGCTGTACAGCTGTACCCTCAGGTATCTGTGGGGGACTGGTTGTAGGACCCCCTCGCATCATAATCTGTGGATGCCCAAGTCCTTTCTTTATAAAATGGTATAGTATTTGCATACAACTTAGGTACATTCTCCCTATACTTTAAATAATCTCTAGAATATTTATAATATATAATACAATGTAAATGCTATGTAAATAGTTGCTGGCACGGCAAATTCAAGTTTTGCTTTTTGGAAAATTTCTGGAATTTTTTTTTCTTGAATATATATATTTTTTAAAATTTAACTACACCACTGGGCATGTAGGATTCTAGTTCCCCAACCAGGGATCATACCCATGCCCCCTCCCTGGAAGGGTGGAGTCCTAACCACTGCGCCACCAGGGAAGTCCCCTAAATATTTCTGATAATGTAGTTGGTTGAATCCCTGGATGTGGAACCCATGAATACGGAGGGCTGGTTTTACTGATCCACAATGGAAACAAGAATCTACTTATGACAGCAGAAGTCCCCTGTTATAAGCTGCATTCAGTTAATTAAATATCTTAGATTAATGATCTCCTTGAAATGCAGCTGTGAGTTCAAATATCAGAGTACACCTCCTGCTTTTTTATCCTCTGAACAATAGCAGGAATTTCTTACTGAAAGGAATTCAAGACCTTACAACTTGCTTTAAGGAACTGAAAATCTGTAGTGTAATAAGCAATCTGAAGTTATCTTACCTGACACAGAAAGCTTGTTTATTATAAAGTTTTTAATATAAAGACTTCTTACCTTACTCAGCTAATCTTCGAAAAGATGCAAAAGGAAACAAAATCTCAGGCAGGGAAAGCATTTGGCAGTATGGTCCATATTATGACATGGAGGATACTGTGACTGAAAGAGCAGGGTTACTATCTGAATCAATCCTTGCCAACTGTAGCTTTGCTCCTGAAAATTAGTTCAGATAAGCAGGTTGACAGTTCTCTATAGACATTCACAGTAACTTTTATATTTTTGTCAAGATCAAAACTAGTATTTCTCATAAATTCACACAGGTGATTTACTAGTATTTGCCTAGAGAGCCAAAGGAACAATGTTCAGAAAGTGATGACAGAAAGCTTGTTTTACATGGAGGGTAACACTGCTACGGTACTCTTTCTCACTAAACTATTTCCCTTCAACTCTCCAAAGAGAGCTGCCATTGTTCATTTTCCCTTTTCTACTACTATAATCTTGCTAACCATCTCATTCACATACTTACTCTTTAAATATGCACTGAAGTTCGACTGTGTATCAGGCACAAATTGTACTGGGGATTCTACAGCCATGTTACTCAAAAAGTGGTCCACAGACTGGTGCTGGTTTGTGAATGCATTGGTTACCTGTCTACGACAAGGGTCTAAAAAGTTTAACAGGAATTTGGCAGAGTAATTTGAATGTTGATTCTAATAATAAAATTTTTGACATTTTGTATGTCATCTTTCTAATAACTCATTTTTATTTATTTTATGAAAACACTAGTCTATAAAGGATTAGAAGTAAAAATCTGGCTTGTTACCAGTAATAGTTTAAGTAGCATTGATCTAAAGCTGCAGTCCCTAACCTTTCTGGCACCAGGGACTGGATTTGTGGAAGATAATTTTTCCCTGGATTGGGGTAAGGGATGATTTCAGGATGATTTCAGCGCATTACATTTACTGTGCATTTGATTTCTATTATTATTACATCATCTCCACCCCAGATCATCGGGCATTAGATCCAGAGGTTGGGGACCCCTGTTTGAGAGGATAGAAAGATAAGACCTTGGCTCTTGCTTGACATGGGCATAATTAATCCCATGTGAGCGTTAAAAAAAAAATCTTTCCATCCTCAGACACACACATTTCTAAGGAACTTGATATAAAGTTCAACCTTTGTAAATAGGTTTGGGGAATACTGACCCTCATTTTAAAGGTTATAAGTTAATAATAGGCTAAAAGAACAATGGAGAAGGGTGAGATAAGAAGGCAGGTCAAGTAGAAAGGACAATTTAACACAGAACAGGAAACCAACAGGCAGCCAGGAGGGTAGTAGGTATGATGAACTGCTGAAAGCCTGGAGTGAAGCTAAGAGGGTCAGTCAAGGCTTACTGGAGGGAGGGAGACAGAGTCTAGTCTCAGCCATCCTTTCCACTCTCCAGTAACCTCCTACCTTAGTTCCTAGGCACAGCCTACCCTCCAGCTACCCCTAATTGCTATACTTCCCAAAGACATTATTTTCTTCTGCTTGAGTGTTTAGCAGACTACTGCTCCACTCCACCTAGAGTATGTATCCCCCCATCCAGTACTCTTCTTAAGGACTCAAGTGTTGCTGTCAACCTCTCTGACCGTGGTCCCTGACACACCCTGAGGGAAAGCTTTTATCCCTCTTCAGCGCACTTGGACACTTGTTTAAACTTGGATCACATTACTTATCAGAATGTACCATGAATATAAGTCTGTGAGTCAAATTCCATTGGCACTGTATTATTTACCCTTCTCTTCTCTGTGCTCAGCACATAATTGCCTTTCAAATACGTGTTGAACCACACTGAACATCAGAGAGCAAGTTAGAGGGGTTGATTAGATTCTTGTTCAGGCTGAGCAATCAGAAAGCAAGGCTTGCTGAAAAGTGCCTAGAAGCCAAACAAGTAGAGCTGCTCACTCAGGGTTCAATAGGCTATGGAAAGGCCAGCTTAGAGATGGAGCTCAGCAAAAAACAAAAGGCAACAGACAGACCCCAAAACCCCATTCTCCTTAGGGAGAACAGTTTCTTCACTAAGCCAAACTGTACATGAAAACACATTAGAATGAAAAGCCCATTCTGTATTAAGTTGAATTCATCACTTGGCAGAGTAAATTATACATGGGAATGCGGCTCATTACCCATAGTCTGGAGGAATTTCAAGGTAAGTTGAATTGTCAGGCAAAACGGCTGACTAAGCACAAATGACATATGCTAATGTCTACTATGGCTGACCTGAGCAATAGGAGGCAAAGCTTCAACACCAAGGTCACAGGCATGAGGAAAAACCTCCCCCTTCTCATTCCTCTGGGGTGGAAGCAGCTGCAATGACCAGCAGTAAACAAAGGGAGTTTCTATTTAGTGGTATTCTGAGCATTTTCATCATAGGAGTGCCTTTCTTTGCTCTGCTTTCCTCATTTTTGGTTGTAGCTTTTTCTTTTTGTTCTCATTCTCTGTACTTTAACACTCTGCCTTTATGATCTCTCCCCTCTAGAACCCTCTCTTCCTAGTTCACTTTATGAATTCACTTCCTTCTCTTATTCCCATTATCATTCTTTTTTTTTTTTTTAAATAAGGTATTCATTCAGCAATCCTTTAAAAAATTATTTATTTGGCTGCACTGGGTCTTAGTTGTGGCATGTAGGCTCTTTTAGTTGTAGCATATGGGATCTAATTCCCTTACCAGGAATGGAAACAGGGCCCCCTGCTTTGGGAGCATGGAGTCTTAGCCACTGAACCACCAGAGAACTCCCCCTGCCTTTCATTAATTTTAAATACCAAAACCCTCCTTCTAGGCTCCTTCTGCCCTAGCATTGGTTATAGAGTGTGTCCTATTTTTTAGTATGTTTAAAGAACCAGTTCTAATTGATGGACATTTAAACTCCAAGAGATGGTGAGGGACAGGGAAGCCTGGTTTCCTGCAGTCCATGGAGTTGCAAAGAGTTGGACATGACTTGGCGACTGAACAACAACATTTTTCTTTGCCTAATAAGTTCCCAGTGATTTTTCCATGTGGTATTTCTCTTATGCATGGGGACAAGGTGAGAAAATATAAATGGATCCCTGAGAAACTTGCTATCAGTATCCTTGAAACATAATATGCACACTGTGATCAGTGGTGATATCCCAGTGAAATAATACTCTGGCCTGGCAGAGGTACTATGCTTGGAAAGTGCGTAATCAAAATTCAAACTGGCCTGGGAAAAGAGTGGAGGCAAGTAATTTATAATGAGAAAAAGATCAGTATTTGAAACATAACACAGCCTTCTCACTAGCAAAGACAACAATGAAACAAACCTTTCTTTTTCTAGTAGGTGTATTCTTCTACTGATATATGTGTGGTTATGTGTCTGAAACTGCTCAGAAACAAGCTAGAAGAGACACAACCAAAGAGATTCATAGAGACTCACTTCGCATTTTTACCTGCTTCCCAAAACCTCCTGATGGAGGAAGAGACAACACAGGGTACTTTCCCAAAAGGATCAGCAGCTGTTTCTTACACATTATTCAGAGGAACAGGAATATTACCTTAAATCCTATTGAAATCCACATTTAGAGATCCCAAATTTTACCTAGCTTTAAAAATGCTACCATATTGAAAAATCAACTTCCTCAAGTTATAACCCTTAAAAAAAAAAAAAAAAAAGGAAAACCAAAGATGATTTTGGCTTTCAAATGGGACATACGTGCCAAGGAGGGGGCTTATTTCATCACTCCAGCAGCCATAATTATCCTCCAGAATTGTGAAAAAGGCTTCAGATGTCTAATCTGGAGTTAAAAAAAAAGGATCACTAAGGCTCTGGTTTTATCAACACCCTGAAACATGGAACCTAAAATTTGAAAAATAGAAAGCAATCCTGAAATTTAAAGCAAAGATAAATAATTTAACAGTGTAATAGTAAGCACAATGCATCTATAGAGCTACCGTTTTTAAAGTGAGGTGACAAATATTATTCCACTCAAATTTCGTATCTCTATGAGGCAGATGGAACAAGCATTATCCTTGTCTTATAAGTGTTAAGCAACTTGCATAAAGTTGGATAAGCTTTAATAAGTGACTTCCACTATTTAATAAAATCTCTCTGCCTACTCAAGCTACTTCCCTAATCTCTGCTTTCTCAAGTCACCAGATTTCTTGGAAAAGTAATCTATTCTTGCTGAATTTATTTCCTCACCTATTATCCACTTTTTAAATCTTGGTAGTTAATTTGTTTCCCCAAATAGCTACTATTCTCAAAAAGATCACCAAGAAAGGATCATGGAACTTTCAGTAGAGTCTCAAATATGCAATGAGTGAATGAAATTTCCAGCAATCTCAAGGACTTGTTTTTGATCCTCATCCTTTCTCATTCTTTTTTAATTTATTTATTTATGGCTGTGCAAGGTCTTTGTTGTTGTGAGTGGGCTTTCTGAAGTTGCAGTGAGCAGGAGCTACTTTTCGTAGCAGTGTGTAAGCTTATTGTGGTGGCTTCTCTTTTTTAATTCAGCATTTTAATAAAGGATTTTACTGCAGCTTGCAAATTTTGCAGGTTCCACAAGAGAATGAGGTTTAAAGAAGTAGTTATGCCACCCTGTTTAATCTGTTCAGGGCACTGTGGGGGTTTGGGCTCTAGGCAGGAGGGCTCAGTAGTTGCAGCACCTGGGCTCAGTAGCTGTGGCATGTGGGCTCTAGAGCTCACGGGCTTCAGTACTTGCGGCTCCTGGGCTCTAGAGCATGGACTCAGTAGTTGTGTTGCACTGGCTCAGTTGGTCCGTGGCATGTGGAATCTTCTCAGACCAGGGATCACTGTGCCACCAGGGAAGCCCTCTTTCTCATTTTTGACCCCAACTCCCCTCTGAAATCCTCTCTTTCCTCATTTTCCATGCCATCACTTTCCTCCTCTGTTACTGTCTTGTATCTTTAAAATTAAACTGCTCAACACCTACTCATCATCCAAGACCTGATTCAAATGACAATTCTGAAGTCTTCTAGAACGCCTCCAGCCTCAGGTTCCACAGTATTCTGAGGTTCCTCAGTACTTCAAACTATTAGGCACTTATTGCATTGTATTCTGCTTGTTATCATCTCCGACTCGGTCTCTCCCTCCCTCATAAAAGCTCTTTGGATACACAAACTGGCTTATTATTCTACATCTCTTGGGTTTAGTAAATTACCTGGCACTTACAGACCCTGCCAACAAATGTCTGAATGAACCACCAGTAAGCAGGAGCCCTAAGGCCAGAGTTCCTCTGCCTTTATCCTTCTCACAGAAAGTGGCTCAAAAGCAAAAGACATTTAATTTAAATCTCTTAATTTCTATTCTGTGAAGTTAAGTGATCAGGCTAGATTCTCAGATTTAGTCACTTAAAAAAGTTTATTTGGCAGTGACCTGTCTACGAATCATCCTTTCCAAGTAGAACTGTCGGCCAGGCAGTGGTGCCACACATGGTAGAGTCATGACTCTCCTACGATTTGCCCATCTCCTCTCTCTCCACCACGTGAGGACTCAGGGAGAAGGTGGCCAGCTGGAAGCTAGGGACCAAATCAGTCACTATCTTGATCTTGGACTTCCAAGCCTCTAGAACTGTGAGAAATAAACTTCTGTTGTTCAAGGCCCCCAGTCTGTGGGGGAAATGTCTTTTTCTGAAAAACATCTTTTTTCCCCCCCAGCTAACTCTAATTGTTAGGAAATTCTCCCTTAGCCCTCTGTATCTGAGAATTGAGGAAAAACAAAGAATATAGGGGGTAGGATCACAACAGAAGAGAATAATTTCCAACTGAAAAATAAATCTGTGACTGGGGAAAATTTTCTTTTCTTTTTTTGAGGAAAAATTTCAAACTGAAAACCGATCAGATCAGATCAGATCAGTCGCTCAGTCGTTTCTGACTCTTTGCGACCCCATGAATCACAGCGCGCCAGGCCTTGCTGTCCCTCACCAACTCCCGGAGTTCACTCAGACTCACGTCCATCAAGTCAGTGATGCCATCCGATAATATAGCAACAAAAATAAATTCTCCAGAGAGGCATCATGATATGCTATAGAAAATAGTAGTTTGTAGAAAGACAAGCCAAGGTTTAAGTTAAGATTCTGCCTTTATCTTAGTGACAACCTTGTCAATCCTTACTTTTCTTGTCAATAAAGTGAGGTTAATATTGTATAGAGTTGTATATAATAATAATGTAATAATACATCAAAGGGCTTTGAAAAACTGAAAAAGACTACAAGAATGTGAGATATTATTAGACTATCCTCTTTCTTCTTGTGGCTATATATAAAGTGTTTTTTATATTAGAGCTACTTATGTTTAGTCCAAATTCAGAGGCAAAAATTGCTCTCCATAACTTTGAATCAGTGGATCTACAATACACTAAACAAAACACATTAACAATACTGAGTTCCTAAAGAGTTGTCTGAAAAACAAAAAGGAAACGACATCATGCTTTCATTATGTCAAATGACAAAAAAGTGTTTTGCCTATTTTAGGTATAGTACATATCTCAATAGAAATAAGCTGCTGAAGAGTCCTTGTTAACTAAGAAAGTTTGTCACCAAATCAAAGAACTGCAGTGTTGAAAGGATTTGAGACCTTTTGGAAACCATCTACTCTAATATCTTGTCTGATGCATATATAATTCCCTTCTGCAATACTGTTGATGGATAAGCATCCATCTGCTGCTTAAAATATTTTCTGGAAAAAATTTTTCTCTTCAGGTAACTCTAATTATTAAAACTGGGCTGGGACTTCCCTGGTGGTCCTGTGGTTAAGACTCTGCTTCTACTGTAGGGGGTACGGGTTTGATTCCTGGTCAAGGAACTAGATCCTGCCTGCTGCACAGAGGCCCACCCCGCAAAATCCTCCAAGACAAAAAACAACTGGGCTAACCTCTGTCCCTTATAACTGCTAACCTTGTGTCCTCTGAGAGCCACAAAGAATACATTCAATTTTAACTCTTTAGAACAGTTTTTTAAAACTTTACAACACTCATATCCTTTGCCCAATTAATCTTCAGGTTAATCTTCCTCAGTTCTCCAATTATTGTGCTGACATTTTTCAAGTGTCTTTCCTCTGGACCAGCTCCACTTCGCTGTGTCCCCACATCCTCACTGCAGTCTAAGCAAATTCCTCTATAAACAGTGTGCTTCTTTAGTCCAATCCATTGAGATCTTTATGGATATCTGACTTAAGAAAATATATTTGCTTTTCCTCTCAACTTCAAAATTATCAGCAGGTGAAAAGCAAAAGAAGAATGTTGCTCCTAAAATCTTGATAATTTGAGTTTTATGCATTCAAGCAATGGTTGGAACAGTCAGATTTTATTAGACAAGATGGCCTTGCCTTTTATAGCATCTCCCTCTGATGCCAAAGCTCAGGAATAGGGACAGGTCCATACTTTTAGAAGTCAAGTCCTCCTCTAACATGGTGATCTGGGGACGCAGAGTCCTGACAAGTGATGCCTGTGAGGCAAAAGTGAGGTCAAGCCTAATAAGAACCTAGAGCTGGCAAACCTCAGCACCACTGCTAGTCTTCTATCAAATACAATGATGATACAACTGGAATTTTCCATGGCAGTTTTACCATATTCTGTTCCATTTTTCCAGAAGTCAATACTATGCTGCTGCTGCTAAGTCACTTCAGTCGTGTCCGACTCTGTGTGACCCCAAAGAAGGCAGCCCACCAGGCTCCCCCTTCTCTGGGATTCTCCAGGCAAGAACACTGGAGTGGGTTGCCATTTCCTTCTCCAATGCATGAAAGTGAAAAGTGAAAGTGAAGTTGCTCAGTCGTGTCCGACCCTCAGCGACCCCATGGACTGCAGCCTTCCAGGCTCCTCCATCCATGGGATTTTCCAGGCAAGAATACTGGAGTGGGGTGCCATTGCCTTCTCTGAGTCAATACTATATTTCACTATAAATATAATCCTGGAAAGAAATTTAGAAGGTCTGAAGAATTTAAGTTCTAAATTCCTCCCCCAAATGCAAAAGCAGCAATTCCTGTTTAAAAATCCTAAATAACAAAAACAATAGGATGTTATCATCATTTAATCAATTCAGGATAGCAATAACTTCTCCAAGCCCACGCAAGAAGGTTCTGGAGAACAAACTACCAATCACAATCTCCATGAAGTCTATGATCTATGATCAAAACAATCTGTTTGGGGACTTCCCTGGTGGTCCAGTGGCTAAGACTCTGTGCTCCTAAGACAGGGCCCAGGTTCGATCCCTGGTCAGGGAACTAGATTCCACATGCCAAATAAAAAAGATTCTGCAAGCTGCAACTGAGACTTTGAGCAGCCAGATACATAAAATCAATCAATATTTTTAAAAAGTCTGTGTGTTCACAGGCTGTATGGGTGGTGTGTTTTACTTTCCCCAAATTTGGGGTTTATAAGATTAAAACTATATTTCCAGTTCAGTTCAGTCGCTCAGTCGTGTCCGACTCTTTGCGACCCCATGAATCGCAGCACGCCAGGCTTCCCTGTCCATCACCAACTCCCAGAGTTCACTCGGACTCACGTCCATCGAGTCAGTGATGCCATCCAGCCATCTCATCCCCTGTCGTCCCCTTCTCCTCCTGCCCCCAATCCCTCCCAGCATCAGAGACTTTTCCAATGAGTCAACTCTTTGCACAAGGTGGCCAAAGTACTGGAGTTTCAGCTTTAGCATCATTCCTTCTAAAGAAATCCCAGGGCTGATCTCCTTCAGAATGGACTGGTTGGATCTCCTTGCAGTCCAAGGGACTCTCAAGATTCTTCTCCAACACCACAGTTCCAAAGCATCAATTCTTCGGGCTCAGCCTTCTTCACAGTCCAACTCTCACATCCATACATGACCACAGGAAAAACCATAGCCTTGACTAGATGGTCCTTTGTTGGCAAAGTAATGTCTCTGCTTTTCAATATGCTATCTAGGTTGGTCATAACTTTCCTTCCAAGGAGTAAGCGTCTTTTAATCTCATGGCTGCAGTCACCACCTGTAGTGATTTTGGAGCCCCCCAAAATAAAGTCTGCCACTGTTTCCACTGTTTCCCCATCTATTTCCCATGAAGTGATGGGACCAGATGCCATGATCTTCGTTTTCTGAACGTTGAGCTTTAAGCCAACTTTTTCACTCTCCACTTTCATTTTCATCAAGAGGCTTTTGAGTTCCTCTTCACTTTCTGCCATAAGGGTGGTGTCATCTGCATATCTGAGGTTATTGATATTTCTCCTGGTAATCTTGATTCCAGCTTCTGTTTCTTCCAGCCCAGCATTTCTCATGATGTACTCTGCGTATAAGTTAAATAAGCAGGGTGACAATATACAGCCTTGATGTACTCCTTTTCCTATTTGGAACCAGTCTGTTGTTCCATGTCCAGTTCTAACTATTGCTTCCTGGCCTGCATACAGGTTTCTCAAGAGGCAGGTCAGGTGGCCTGGTATTCCCATCTCTTTCACAATTTTCCACAGTTGATTGTGATCCACACAGTCAAAGGCTTTGGCATAGTCAATAAAGCAGAAATAGATGTTTTTCTGGAACTCTCTTGCTTTTTCCATGATCCAGCGGATGTTGGCAATTTGATCTCTGGTTCCTCTGCCTTTTCTAAAACCAGCTTGAACATCAGGAAGTTCACGGTTCATGTATTGCTGAAGCCTGGCTTGGAGAATTTTGAGCATTACTTTACTAGCATGTGAGATGAGTGCAATTGTACGGTAGTTTGAGCATTCTTTGGCATTGCCTTTCTTTGGATTGGAATGAAAACTGACCTTTTCCAGTCCTGTGGCCACGGCTGAGTTTTCCAAATTTGTTGGCATATTGAATGCAGCACTTTCACAGCATCATCTTTCAGGATTTGAAATAGCTCCACTGGAATTCCATCACCTCCACTAGCTTTGTTTGTAGTGATGCTTTCTAAGGCCCACTTGACTTCACATTCTAGGATGTCTGGCTCTAGATGAGTGATTACACCATCGTGATTATCTGGGTCATGAAGATCTTTTTTTGTACAGTTCTTCTGTGTATTCTTGCCACCTCTTCTTAATATCTTCTGCTTCTGTTAGGTCCATACCATTTCTGTCCTTTATCGAGCCCATCTTTGCCTGAAGTGTTCCCTTGGTATATTTTAGGAATTATAAACTCCGGACTCACTTTTAACACTTGGTCAAGGTATCTCTTAGGCAATACTGACATTCAAGAAAAGTTCAACAGTCTACTACTCTTAACAAGGAAATCTAAGTGAATAGATGATGCAAAACCAATTATTTTTGACTGGAAGTAAAGTCAAAGATCAAAGTGCTCTGAGAAAGAGAAGGTGGGGGATCCAGGAGCAAACTATAGAGAGGAAATGCAACAACATAAGTGAAAGTTGCTTTCAGAAACCTCTGAGTCAAACTAGTTCTTTTTCTACTTACTGCCATAAATTGGAATGTGATTAGTTGCTAGAAAACAAGATAAATCCTAGGTATACATTGATGCTACTTAACTGAACCATTTCTTCAAAGAAGCAAAACAAATATTATAGCTGTTCAGTGAGAAAGAATGATAGCATGAAGTCATTGGTTATACCTCAGAAAAATAAGTGGCTTTCCCTGGTGGCTCAGATGGCAAAGAATACGCCTGCAATGGAGGAGACCTGGGTTTGATTCCTGGGTTGGAAAGATCCCCTGGAGAAGGGAATGCCTATCCACTGCAGTATTCTTGCCTGGAAAATTCCACAGACGGAGGAGCTACAGTTCCTGGGGTCACAAAGAGCTGAACATGATTGAGCGACTAACACTTTCACTTTTTTCACTTACAGTAATATTAACATTACTATTACTGTTAATAATAATAAGTATTAATAAAGCAAATAATATAGCACTTAACATTTATTACTTACTATGAGCCAGGCACTGTACTAATCACTTTATATGAAGTCTCATCTAATCCTCTTAACAACCCTCTAAAGAAATGAAATGGATACTGAGGTTCAGAGTTGAGGGCTCTGCCCATGGTCACACTGGTAGAGGCAATAAAATCTGAATCTATAGTCCATGCTCCAAAGACTGCTCTGTGCTTTGCTGCAGCTACATATACACTTTTGATAGATACCAATCACTTTCCATAAGGTCTTACACAGACACACACGCACACAGAGCAAACAAAGCACCCCTTTCCCCCAATAGTTGCCAACACTGACTATTATCAATCTTTTAAGTTTTTGTCAACTAATTAGGAAAATTTTTTTTTTTTGGTCACACCACGAGGCATGTGGGATCTTAGTTCCTCAACCAGAGATCGAGGAATACTCCCTATACTGGGAACAGAAGTCTCAGCCACTGGAACCCCAGGCAAGTCCCTTGTTGTTTTAAGAAGGTTGTACATCTCTGAATCTATTCATTGGTCATTTGCATTTTTCTTCTGTGAACTGTTTTTCATATCCTTTGCCCATTTTGAATTAAGTATTTATCTTATTGATTTGTAGGCAGTCACTTATATTCTGGATATTATATTAATATTTGGAGTATAAGGAAATGAAGAAATAAAGACAATTAGCAATCTTTATACGGAGAAGGCAATGGCACCCCATTCCAGTACTCTTGCCTGGAAAATCCCATGGATGGAGGAGCCTGGTGGGCTACAGTCCATGGGGTCGCTAGGAGTCGGACACAACTGAGAGACTTCACTTTCACTTTTCACTTTCATGCATTGGAGAAGGCAATGGCAACCCACTCCAGTGTTCTTGCCTGGAGAATCCCAGGGACGGGGGAGCCTGGTGGGCTGCCGTCTATGGGGTCGCACAGAGTCAGACACGACTGAAGCGACTTAGCAGCAGCAGCAGCAGCAGCAGCAGCAATCTTTATAAAATTAAATCACTGCTTCATACCTTATACCAAAACAAATTCCAGACAGATTAAAAATAATGAGATCATAAAAGCATAATTCTTTCTTCTGGCAGTGTGTCAGTTTCTTGATATTAACTTAATAAAATTATAGATTTATGTTGAGGAAAAAATAATCTGATAGGCAGAACAGTGCATTACAGCCTACACTACAAAACTAGTATAAGGCTTTCTGTGACAAATCTATGTCACTGGCTGCAATTCAAAGTATTAATACCTATCTTCAAAAATTATGAACACGATAAATTTATTCAGTTTAAAAAGTTTAAAAATAATACTTATGATTCCATTTAATAAGAGGAAATACAATAAACATTAGCTACACTAGAAGACTATATTAAAATATTAACAAAGGTCATATCTAGGTAGCTGGAGTCTGTAAAAGAAAAATTAAATACTATTTTAAAAAATGCATTGCTTTATAAGATATCCCTTCTAAACAGACACAAAAATGGTTAGACTTCTGAAGGGTTTGTGACTCATACATTTTTATGTCCTTTAAGTGCACAGTGCCCTGTTCAGAAATTGCCCAACAGACATTTATTGAATGAATAAAATACGGAATGCAGAATTCACAAACAAAATCTCCATATTAGCTACTTAAATACTCACAATCAAAACCTTGCAGGAGAATCACATTTGTTCCCCAAGTCATATTTCATTCACAACTTCAGTTTCTAACGTGTATGAGCTAAAAGCAGGTGGTGTGGAAGTGATGTGAAAAAGAAATCTTGGGAATTCCCTGGTGGTCCACTGGTTAAGGGCTCTGAGCTTCTACTGCAGGGTATATGGGTTCGATCCCTGGCTCAGGAACTGAGATTCCGCAAGCCTGAGCAGCCAAAAAAATTTTTTTAATATTTCATTTTTGAAAAAACTTATGACAAATATAAAGTTCATGTTGGATTCTCTCAGACACAAAGACTATGCCTGATTTATGAAGTATGTTATTCATGCTTATTGAATACCTATTATGAGCACATGGGCAAAGTTCTGTTTGTATAAACAGTACATGAATATTTATAAGGAACTTATATGACTTAAAACAAACACATAACTCTGTGACATACCAATCCTACTGTAAACTATACTAAATCACGCTATAAAACTATATTAAACCAATGCATACAGGAAAGGAATCGGAAGAGCTAAATGGATCAGTGAAACAGAAATATTCAAAAAATACACCCAGGTCTTATGGAGACTTAGAACACAACAGCAGCAGCAGTACACGACAAAGATAGCTTTCAAAACAGTGGGGAAAGGATTGCCTAACTACTTAGTAAATGGTAGTGGACAACGGTCTATCCAAATAGCAGAGGAAGTTAGATTTCCACCCCATACCATATGTATAAATACATTTCAGGTGGATTAAAGAGCTAAACATTGAAAAGAGAAAAAACATAGGAGGATATTTATTAACAGTAAGATAAGGAAGGTCTTCTTAAACAAGACACAAAATTCAAAAGTCACATGAAAAATATTGATGAATTTATAGTATTAAACTTCTGTTCAACAAAAAAAAAGTAAAATGTCGAGAGAAAACATTGGCAGTATGTAATGTACACAAAGGATTGATATTACAATAAAGAACACCTACAAAGCAACAAGAAAAATACGCAATTCCATAGTAAAATGGGCAAAAACAAAATCAACAAACAATCCATAGAAGAAAAAGAAATGGCCAAACAGAAGATTTTGTGACTTATAATAATAATAACAATGACAACGGTAATAGCTAATACAATGTGCTTATAGGCATCAAGTGCTTGGCTAAATGCTTTAGGTATCAACTCATTTAATGCTCACAATAACTCTAGGAGATAAGATACTATTTTTATCCTTTTTTAACTGCTGAGGAAATTGTAGCAGCAGTTAAAAGAAGCTCCTCAGGGACACACAACCTGAGCTGGAATTCCATTGCAGACAGTAAAGCTCTCAAGCCAGTATATCTCTTAACCACTATGCTGTTACCTCTCCAGAGATAGCAGTATCAGGGAAACACAAGTTAACGCAAGATGTCATCTACTGTTCAAACTGACAAAAAGAAATCTTGACCAACACAGTCAATGTGGAAAATGAGTACTATCAATATTGTTGGCAGGAGAATAAAATGGTGATTTCTTTTTGTAGAAATGACTCTTCTTACAAAAAAAGATACTCAGAACAATTTATCCAATAAAAGGTGGATAACAGGTAGTTTCTTATTAAAACATTAATTTTATTTTTCCCTGAAGGTAGTAAGAAATCCTAGAACTCTTTCCTTTTCTCTCTTAATTCTCGGATATGAATAAAAGCTACCAGAGGATGATATTCTGCTGTCTCCACGCTAACTTTTCTCAGTGGCTGCTCCCCATGTGATTTAATCAGCCCTGGTCAAATTTTCCCTGAAAGCCTGTTTCGTTCTACTTTATATTCTTTTCCATATTTGTCCTTTGCCTCTTTCTCAAGAGCCAAAGTTTCTCTTGAACAACATTCAAGAACCAAGGCTGAAGGTGAGAAGCTCAAACTTTCCCTTTTTGGTTTGTTCAAAGCCATTAAAAAGACCCTTTCTTATTTTCAGCAACATGTTAACTCCAATCAGATAAAAACATGGCTTCTGAAATCTCTCAATTCTTCATAGTCTTCAGTTTACCGTTTACAGCATAAATGTAAAGTAACAATATAAATTACTTAAGGGAAAAATAAAATCCGTGCCAGCTTTTGTAACACTTCAGCCATTCCTATCTATAGGCACTATTAGCAAGAGAAACAGGGGAAGGTACATGAAGCTATTAATATATAAAAGAGGCTGTTAGGAAACTTCACTGCATAAAAGTACTGAAAGTTTATCATAAATGGCAGTAAGCTTAGGTGATACTGCCTTCCCTTAAAAAAAAGCATAGCAGGTCAGTTCCCCTTTGAAAAACTTAATTTGCACCTTCAAAACTTCCTGTTAAACTTTTTTGCTGTTGGGTTCTAAAACTACCAACTTGGTTTCTGATTATGACAAGGCAATGAAAATTTGCAGGGGTGAAATGGACACTGTGGAAATACACAGTCAGCTCAGAGAACACTGCTTGAGTAAATCTCCAGGGGAGGAGCCCTACAGGAATGACTTAAGAGACGAACTGTTCTTAAAGTTCATTAAGAGACGAACTGAAGAATGTTCCATATTGTAAACATAGGATGTAAGAAGAGATTAAGGTCAGCAGGAAAATGTGAGATTGGAACGGACAAGGTTGCACTTTTTCCATCTGCATCAAATGGTCACAGATGAACACTGCATTCAAACACAGTTTCACTAGGGTAAGGGGAGAAGGTAGTATCCGCAGCATCACAACAGGCCCGAGACAATGATTTCTACACCCTACTAAACCCTACCGTGTCCCCAACGTAATCAAATAATTGCTGGACAGTTCCAGTGTGTCTACGCCTTAATCACACAAACTCGTGCGAGCAGACACACCTTCGCCAGGAGTCCCAGTGCAAAACCAAAACGCCTCAAGGCATCTCACACACACATCTAGGGTCCTCATTTCGCTGGAAAGACAACTGAGGAGCTGAGGGAGAAGCAGCGACCGTCCAACGCCTCCAAGGGCCAAGAGTTAAGGTGAGGTCCATCTCGGATTTCTCACTCCTAACCTTCCTCCGCTCCAGCCCTGGAAGGAGCCACAAGTGAGGAAGAGAAGTTGTGGAAACAAGAAGGGGAGTAGAGGGTGGGGTGGGGTTGAGGGGTGCGGAGTGGGATGCGAGAACCCCACTCGCATTGAGAGAGTTCAACACCAGCATCTGTATTTGTCCCACACAAGGTCACTCGCTCCAAGTCACTTTCCCCCTGCTGCCCGGTGGGCTTCCCGCCAGAGGCTGCTGGGCTTCGAGGCCAGCACACCGAGGTCCCTCGGCCCTCCCCTACGGGCCGCAGCCCCTTCCCTGCCTCCCTTCTCGGACCCAAGCGCGCCTCCCAGACTCCGGTTTCCGACGCCTGGAGTCTCTCCCAGTCCCATTCGGCGGCTCCTCTGCCTCTACCCACAGGGCTCCCATCAACGTCCCCTCCTTTCCTCCGGACGCCCCTTTCCCCGCCTCCCGCGCCGGGTCCAGCCGGGGGCCCCCGGACGCCGTTCCTGTCCTCCTTTCCCGCCACCCTCTCCCCGGATGCCCACCTGGCGCGGCCCCCGCCCCCGGTCCTTCTCCTCAGCGAGCGGCCGCCTCCCGAGCCCTCCCGGCCCCGCCCCGCTCCCGGGCGGATACAGTTTGAAGCCCCTCAGGATCTCCCTGGCACGCTCGTCCTTGGCTGACATGATGCGGCGGCCGCCGCCTGTGGCTCTCTCACGCTGGCCTGGCGGAGCCTCGCAGACGGTGCCCAGGAACTGAGGACGGAGCCGCAGCCCGGCCTGAAGACCTCGGGCGAACAGCGGCAGCGGCCAGACCCAAACCAGCCTCTCCCTCCCCTCAGCTCCCGCTCCTTATCCCTTCTCCTTCCCTCTAGCCTCTGAGCGCCCGCCCTGAAGCCAATAGAAAGCCCGCCTCGGCGATTGGCATCTTGATCGACCAATAGAAACACCCAGCGGCTTCGCAGGGGGACGAAGAGCGTCAATGGGAAGGGCCCTCACGGGGAAGTCCCGTAGGACAAAATTTTCATTCGGCGTGGTTGCCTAGAGTTTGTCCCAGAGGAGAGTTTGCTTCAGATTTGCAGAGGCTCTCCTGCGGCTGGGTACAGCAGGGCTTTGAGATGACAGCAGGTTGCCCTGTGCGATGTGGTAGAGACTACACTTCCCAGCATTCCAGGGGGCGCCCGGGGAGACCACAGATCCCAGCACGCAACAGAAAGCCCAGGGACTACAAATCCCAGCATTCTCCGCACTCAGTTCCTCTAACTTCGATTCCAGTGTGCCGCAAAGTGTGCGCAAATCCATAAATCTGCTTGTAGGCTTGGTGGTTTCTGAATCCCAGGGGTTGAAACCAGGCGGGAAGATCCTCTTCAGCCTCAAAAGATGACAGCCCACAGACAGGTAACTTCTATTTACATGGAACCCAGAAATCTCCTGCACATCATGGTAAGGCTGAAACAACAAACACAAACACTGATTAAATCATGAAAGAGAATGTAATAGAATGACTCCTTCAAGTCGTACTTGTTTGTTGGCCTGGGGAGCCGGTTAGGTATTTCGCAGGGATTTCTGGTGTGCTCCTGCGGTGGACCAAGAGATGTAAAGGTTGTGTACTCAGACTATCAATACAGTCAGAATTCAGAGGATTTGCTAATCCAACCTCTATTATTTTACGTATGAAGAAACTGAGGCCCAGAGAGGCAGAGAGATTGTCGGGGTCACAGAAAGTTGGGGCAGAGTTAGAATTCAGCTCTAAGACTCCTGCAGTCTGGGCTTTTTGCAGTACACTAGGGTAGTGATTATTTTTAGCAACATGGCTATGCGATCTTCCTCTCCTTGGTGAAGTTTTCCTATCAAGGTTGAAACACCCAGAGGATACTGTGGACAAAAAAATGTTGCCTGACATTTCAGTAAACAACAACAAACGTTGCCCACTGTCAAGCCGTCAGCCACTGAAGCCACCGCTGAAGATGGGCCCAGAGGAGGATTCAGGATGGAGAAAAATAGGAACTTGCCCTAGATAATTAAGATACATATCTAAGGAATGATGTCAATGAGCCCAGACAGTTGCATCTTCCCATGCATAGAAAACCACAGAAATCATCCATTTGAGTTCTCTGTTTCTTGTTAATTGGCAGTAATCTTTTGATGTTCAACTACAAGCTCTCTTTCAGCAAAAACTGCTATATATCCTGGCTCCTCCCTTACATATTTGGAGCAGTTCCTCAGGGCTATATGAGGCTGTCTCCTGGGCTATAGTCCTCAGTAAGGTCCCTGTATAAAACATAACTTGCAAGTTTTAGGTTGTGCGTTTTTCTTCAGTGGATATTAGGTGAACATTTATTTGGTGACTTTCCTACAAGTGAAGGAGTGCAGTGTTTGTTTATCCTCAGTCTAGGTAAGACTTGGTGTTTTGATTTGTTCTGTGTTCAAGGGCTTCCCTGGTAGCTCAGACAGTAAAGCTTTAATATGATTTCAGAAACTAGATAAATACTGTAGTTTAAGCTAAAGTTTCTTTAGCGATCTTATACTCTTTTTCTAGGCCTTCCTTCCTCTTCCTTTACTTCTTTTGCCCCTCTGGGCACCCACCTGATTTTTCCTTCCATGTAATTCAACAAACACCTTTTTCAGTTTCTGTTACTTGCCAGACTTTGTTGGTAGAAGGTGAAAGACATGGTCACTACCACCAGGAAGATAACCATGTAGTTAGGGAAATAAAGAGATTCCACTGGAATTCAAGATGAAATGGTAGGCATGGTACAAAAGAAAGGACATTAGAATGCTACAGAGGCCCCCATGGAAAGATACATTCAGTTGGCAAAACTTGATGGAGGAGGTGGCAGGGGTCTACGTTAAAATCTTTATCTGTAAATTGTTTTTGTTAATGAAATATAACACATACAGCAAGGGCACAATTTTTGCCTACGTATACACTTGTGTCATGAACCCCTAAATCCAGATAGAAAATGTTTGCAGCACCCCTTTGCCCCTTCCCAGTCATCCTTCCGTCCTGATAATCACTCTTCTGACTTCTATTACCATAGAACAGTTTTGCCTGTCCTTGAATTTAATTTATTTATGTATTATTTCTTTATTTTTGGCTGATCTGGTTCTGTGTTGCTGCACACTGGCTTTCTCTAGTTTAGGCGAGTGGGGGCTACTGGCTGGTTGCAGAGCCCTGGCTTCTTATCGTGGTGGTTTCTCTTGTTGCAGAGCATGGGCTCTAGGGCTGGCAGGCTCAGTAGTTGTGGTGCACGGGCCCTATTTCTCCACGGCTTGTGGGATCTTAGTTCCCAGACCAAGGACTGAACTTATGTCTTCTGCATTGGAGGGTGGATTCTTAACCACTGGACTACCAGGGAAGTCCCTTGAATTCCTATGTAATCATACACTATGTACAGTATAAGTCTGGCTTTTCTTGTTCAGTATTTTTGTGAGATTCATCTATGCTGTATGTGGCAGTAGCTAAGTTTTTTATTTTTACTTTTTAATTGCTAAGTAGTATTCCATTGTAGGTATGTAGCACTGTTTATCTTCTCTACTGTTCATGGACATTTAGGTTTTCGTTTACCAATTTTTGGCTTTTATTAACAGAGCTGCAGTGAACATTCTTAAACGGTTCTTTTTGTGGACTCGTGCACTTATTTCTAGGAGAGAAGTTTCTGGCTTGTCTGGAGGGTGTGTGATCAGCAATAGTAGATATTGCCAGTTTTCCAAAATATTTGTACCAATTTTCACCTTAAACAGCAACATAAGAGAGTTCTGGCTGACTCTTATCCTTGGCAATAGAGAGTGGTGTCAGTTTTTAAAAATCCTAGCCATTTTGACTAAAAGTGGTATCCCATTATGTTTTTGTTTACATTGTCTTTGGTGTTGAATCCTTGTCATATGCTTGTTGACTGTTTGCTATCCTCTTTTGTGAAGTGTTTGTTCAAGTCTTTTGTCCACTTTTTTAATTGGGCTGATTATCTTCTTGTTGATTTATAGTTCTTTATATGGTCTAGATACAGAGTTCCTTGTCTGATACACACTTTACAAATATCTTTTCCAAGTCTGTGTCCTGTCCCTTTAGTCTTGTACTGGTGTCTTTTGAGAAAGGGCAATTCTTAATTTTAATGAAGGGTCATAGTTCAGTGTTCCCTTTTCATGATTAGTACTTTTTTAATTGTTTAACTCTTTGCCTACATAGTTGGTGGAATTTTAGCAGACAAATATGAGGGAAGAGCACTGCACAAAGGAAGAGAGAGCAAGTCTGAGCCTAGGCCCTGGTGTCAGAGGCAAGATCTGAGTCCTGTTGTGTTGGGACGGCATGGAGTTTGAGCTCTGATGACGGGAGGGCAGTGAGACAAAGCTGGGTGGGGTGGGGGAGGCATCCTGAGCCTTCAAATATGAACATTATTCTGGAGGAAGCAGAGGCACAGCCAGAATATTTATGAACTTAAACAAGACTTATTAGTCCTCTTTCCAACACCAAATTTGTCCCTTTTCCTCCTCAGCCCTGTTCACTTACCACCACCTCCAGACAGCTCTGGCCTCCCCAGCCAGAATCCTGGGTGATATCTTCCATCTCTATCCCTGCATTCAACTGGTTGCCAGGATAGATTCTATGGTCTAAACGTCTCCAACAAGGACCTTTCTATTTCAAGCCCAACTGCTGCCACCTTTGTTCAAGATCTCACAATCTCTTAACCGGAATCCATCAGTCACCTCAAGGGTTTCCCAGCCTCTAGTTTTCTCCATATCCAGTCCATTCCTATAGCAGCTAGTGTCCAAAATGGCAATTATTCAGACCTCTCCACAGCTTAAAAACCTTTAGTAGCTCCCCAGTGCCTCTAAGATAAAAGAAAAACTCTTTTACATGGCTTGTCCTCTTTCTGATTTGCTTGCTCATTCTTCCAGGCTCAACTCAAGCCTCATTTCCTCTAGAAGGCTGCCTTGAATCACCTCTCCCCAGGGCACAGTCAGGAGAGCCTTGGCTGTACTTCTGGGATACCTGTGGCACCATCTGTCCTGGCCAGACAGGCCTGTCTCCCCCAGAACCATGAACTCTCCCAGGTAGGAACTTTGCTGTATTTAGGTTTTTATGGGTATAGTGCCTTGCATGTGGTTTCCAAGAACACAAGATGACCTGATGCTGGCTCTGCAGCCCCCATCTCTCACCCTGGGCTCCAGTCACTCTGGGTTTCTTTTTTGCATCAGTATACGCTACATAGTGCAGACCTTTTTTCTTCTCAGCTCTTGCCCATAAGATGCCCACTTTCTCTTCCCCAGTGCATTCTCTTCTGTGCTTCCAAAGTGGTGTCATCTCTCTCTCTCATAGCACTTAACAAATTGAAGCTTTTTGAGGGCAAGAACTTTATCTTCATAGAACCTTCTAGAATATAATAGGCACTAAAGAAATTTTCAAAATGAATGTGTTGGTGCTCCACACCTTTGCCGCTGTCTGATTTCTGCACTTGAATTCACGAAAGGTAAATAGGGTTTTGTTTTGTTTTCCCCTTCTCATTTTCAAGACCTTAGTCTGGTGCACACGTTAAAGGAGCCACCTTAGGTGTTCAGTTGCGTGGCATTCCTAGCTATCTTCCAGGGGCGTTGGTAAATACCAGATGCAACACCACAAATATCATTTTGGTCACAGAATCATGGTTGGTTCAACCCATCTTTTACTTATTTTTAAACATTTTCTGAATAGAGATGAAGAACATGGTCTTTGGCTTCAGAGAGCCTGGGTTTCAAAGCAGACTTCGACACACTGGCCTTTGGATCTGAAAAAATGGGAATAATGTTACAGGCCTGGAGTTGTTTTAAGAATTCAACCAGACGGTGTACAGCATTCGGCGCAAAGATGCTCTGTACCCCATGGGTAGCCACAGTTCTGCAGGGAGAATGGATTTAGGGCTCAAAGCTGCTGATGGCAATGGTTTGGGCCCCCAGTCCTGTCTAGGCTGCATTCCTCTCCTCAGGACCCCCACCCCAGCCGGCTCGGACCCCCTTTCTCTGGTGGAGGCCTCACTGGAGCTCCGAGGCTGCGAACGCGACAGAGGAACCGAGTGTGGGCGGAACTCGAGTGTAGCGGCGGGAGGCTTCCGGGGGAGCCGCAAGGGCAACGGGTCGGCGGAGGCAGAAAAGCGTCGGACGCCGGGCCGATCATGGACGCTTGACAACCTACAGGCAGGCGCCGGGAGGCCAAGCCAGCGACCGAGAGGACAGAGAGGCGGCCGAGGACAGGTAGGGGCCGGCGAGAGGGTGGGGCCCGGCGCGCCAGTCGCAGCTGGGCGGTCAGGCCTAGCGCCAGCCGTGGGAAAAGCCCGCGGCTACACCGCCCCGCCCCCGCCCCGGAGCGCGCCCCTCCGCTCCTCACCCTGCACCCGCGGCCCTGCGCGGTACACGCCGCCCGCCCTAAAGCCCACCCCAGCCCGCGACCCTCAGCGTCCGCACCGTGCTTGCTCTCGCTTCCCCACCCGCAAAGGCTGCGACTTTGCCCCTCTGCGGTCCATGAAAATAGCGCCCCCCGCAGGACGGGAATTCTCCCCTGAGTTCCTAGCCGCCTCCTTGGGCCCTCCCACTCCAGAGGAAAGCGGTTATCAGCACCTCCTTATTATCTCTTTGCCCCCACGGGGTTTGCTTTTCAGGCCGAGATTTTTTTTGAGGGACCGAAGTTGTGTCCATGTTTTTACCCCTTCTCCATGCCCTATCATTTAGTGTCCTCACACATCTCCACTTGGAAGGGAGGTTTTTGTTTTTTCCTCTCCGAACACATCACCTTCCCCCGACATCTCCCTCATACCCTCTCCTCTTCTCCCTCCAGTTTCCCCTTCCCTTAGCAACCTTTATTCCTTTTATTTAGCACTTCATTTTTTTCTGTTTCCAACAAGACCTTCTTAAGTAACCCTGGTGAAACGACATACTTGTTCCTGTAATACTGTGAAAGGACTGCAGCTCTTGGTGCCTGCCTGCAAAGGAAAACTTAGTTTCTCTTGCACCAAGCTATCCTTTTTCGGTTTGTTCTCTTCTTCCCTCTACTACTCCTTCATTTTGTCACACTGCCCAGGATATATCATTCTTAGAGAAGTGATCTTTTCTTATGTAGGATTCCTGTAGAGTAGATATACAATGTGTGTATGTTCACATACACTCAGCTTGTAGTCAGTAGATTTTACAATCGAGGAACCCTCCTGTCCTAATGTCTTCAGGATGGCTATACTGTATCTTCATTGTTTCCTCAAATCTTTTTATTGTTTTCTGGAGGTTTTCTACAAATTCTGAAGTCGTATTTTGTGAAATGTCACATACCGGTAGGAGGCCAAATAAAGGGATTTTCCACATGGACTTAAAGAGCATGTGTGTGTGTATTTTCTTAGTTTGAATATGTTGCTCTTTATCTTTCAAGATGATCCTCCTCTCCCCTTTTCTATTCAGTCAGTGATTTTGTTGATTAAATGCATCGTCTTTCTTGTCTGCCTTTTATTTTTCCTTATCTGTATCTGGTTGTAGGTGGGATTCTAATGATACAATGGAAGCTATAACTGATTGCTTTTGCTTACAACTGATGCCTCTGTGTTTTGACAAGATTCTCTGCTTCTTAACCAGAGTCTAAAAATGAGGTGAATATAAGACAGCTACTGAGATACTCCTGTGTGTTTCTTCAGGTCTTGGTTAGGTTTAAGGGCTTCGAAGGTGCTGCCTTTGGGGAAGGGTCAGATGGAATAAAGTGGCTTTTATTAAATGTTTCAAACCTCAGAATAAGGACCAAATCCCTGTAACTCCAGGTTAGACCCTACCATGTCACAAAGTGAGATCTGGACTCAGGACCTGTTTTTTCTTTTTGAATACTGCAAGACTATTCTGATGTCTGATCCAGCATGAAATAAGCATAGATTTTGCAAAGGAGGAGGAAAAATGACTGAAACGCTTTTCTTTTGGACAGATCTCAAGGCCAGAGAATGGCAGGTGAACAGAAGCCCTCAAGTAACCTCCTGGAACAGTTTATCTTACTAGCCAAAGGTACCAGTGGTTCAGCTCTCACTGCTCTCATAAGCCAAGTTTTGGAGGCTCCTGGAGTATATGTCTTCGGAGAACTGCTGGAGCTGGCCAACGTGCAGGAGGTAAGGGCAGTTTTCAGACAATATCTTCTTTGTTTTAAACCTTCCTGAGATTCTCCAGGCTTCCAGGGATTATTGGTGCTGAAGCATTGTGGACCTGTGAGGTGCTATTTTTGAGCAAGGGATGGAAATTGGTAAGGCAGGGGAAGTGAGTGGGGATGAAATTCTGGGCTCCTTCTGGTCAGTATTTTCATCTGAATTTGGAGTAAATTGAGATTAGTAGTAGTGTTAGTTGCTCAGTCGTATCTGACTTTTTGTGACCCTGTGGACTGTAGCCTGCTAGGCTCCTCTGTCCATGGAATTCTCCAGGCAAGAATACTAGAGTGGGTTGCCATTCCCTTTGCCAAGGGATCTTCCTGTCTTCCTGACCCAGGGATCGAACCCGGGTCTCCTGCACTGCAGACAGATTCTTTACTGTCTGAGTCACCAGGGAAGTGGTAGTAATTTGAAAGATAGGGGAAAAATCCAGTTGAACCTGATAAATTAGAAAAGTATAGTATCAGCATGAATGATGTTACTGGTAGTTCCAGTCATTCTTAGGGACAAAAAGCCTCCGGTGTAAATATGGACATTGAAGATTGGTCAGGCACATACGTAGCAGGAAGTATTTGTTATTGAGCATGAGATGGGCATGGATAAAGAATATTTTATTTCTGTGAAAAAGGCAGTTGAGTGCTAAAGATGTGTAAAAACAATATGACATGAAAAGCTGGGAAGTAGTCCTTTTTGCTTTGTTTGCTTGTTTGTTTGGTAGGTTATTAAAACCTTGGGTATCACCTTTGGTTGTTGTATCTTAAAAATGTGAATAACCAGGTGGAACAGAGCTGTAAAGGATCCCATACTTTTCCACCTCTGTTTTCCACCTAGGATATTTTCATATTTATTGATTAATGCTTTTATGTTGATTGATTTAAAAGTCTGGTGACATCTTTATTACATACTTTATTGTATTACATACTTTATTACACCCGGAGCTCTTGGAGTGGAAGGCTGGCTTCCTCTACACTGTCAGAGCTCTTTCCTGGTTGCCCAGTGTCACTCCTGCTCTGCTGAAGGCTGCCATGTACAGGTCTGGGTGGTCCTTGTTCTTGAGGATCAGGTGCATGATGCTACTTAGAGTTGCCCGGGCTTTCTTGTCGATGGTGGTCCACATAAGTGGGGTGACTGACTTTTGCTGGCCAGTTCTTCAGTTCATGACAGTAGGACACATGCCTTTGCCGTTGGCTGCTGGCTTCATGCTTATAGCCCTGCTGTTAGTCAGCCCGTTGTAGCAAAAGGAGTTGGGTCTTCAGGTTACTGGACTTGGGTTGTACATGTGCTCATTCCTCTTGATTAAGAAGCTCGAGCAGTTCCGCTGGATCATCCCGTGCAGATGTATGGGTGTGGCATCAGTTCCTGTCCCTGCAACAGTTGAAAACAGAAAGACCCACTTTTTTTTTAATTGTAAATTTTTATTTAATATCAGACTGGCTTGCTGGACTGTAAGCTCTGTGAGGGTAAGGTCTGTTCTGCCCACTGTTGTTTTCTTAGAGCTTCTTATGTACCCTGACACACCATAGACTTTCAGTAAAAATTTAATTACCAGAGATAGAAAAGGAATCCTGTGAGGAAAATTTAAGAAAATTTAAGTTCTTTTTTTTTTTTAAAGACTTAATTGTTTTAGATCAGTTTTAGATTTACAGCAAAATTGAGAGGGAGGTGCAGAGAGTTCTAACATATCCCTTGCTCTCATGCATGCATGGCCTGCCCCGTTACCAATGTCCCCCACCAGTGTGGAATGTCACTGATGCATGATCATCACCCAGAGACCAGAGTTTCTGTTAGGGTTCACACTTGGTGTTGTGCAGTCCATGGGTTGTGTGTGTGTGTGTGTGTGTGTGTGTGTGTGTGTGTGTGTGCTCAGGCATGTCTGACTCTTTGAGACCCCATGGACTATAGCCCATCAGGCTTCTCTGTCCATGGGATTTCCCAGGCAAGAATACTGGAGTGGGTTGTCATGCCCTCCTCCAGGGGATCTTCCTGACCTAGGGATTGAACCCATGTCTCTTGTGTCCCCTCCATTGGCAGGTGGATTCTTTACCATGGCACTACCTGGAAAGCCGTGGATTTAGAGAAGTGTTTGATGACATGTATCTACCATTACAGTATCAGGGAGAGCGTTTCACTGCCCACAAGATTCTCTTCCTCCCCTGTAATCCCTGACAACCACTGATGTTTTTACTTTTCTCAGAATGTCATATAGTTGGAAACATACATATGTAGCCTTTTCAGATTGGCTTCTTTCACTTAGTAATATTGCATTTAAATTTCCACCATGTCTTTTTGTGGTTTGATAGGTCATCATCTTTCAAAAGAAGAGATGGCCAGGTTTGTGAAAAGCCTGAATGAATATAAACAAGTAGTTGTTTTTTATGGAAGTTTGGGTAAGAGGAGATGGATGAAAATTAAAGTCAGAAAGATGTTACTGATTTGGGCCAGTGGGAGAAATTTTGGAGTGTCTGTCCTAGAGAAAATAGTCTTTTATGGCTGGTTTTGAAATTGTCTATCTGAAAAGTAGGGGCTAGATTTGATGGTCTCATCCACTTCTGATTCAGGACCTCAGGAGATTCTTGATAATCTGAGAAAGTAGGCCAGGGTATTAGGATGTCAGAGTTCTCATTGGCATGCTCAGCAGAACACCTTTATCTTCCCACAGTTGATGTTCTTTCCATTTATGAGCTGGGAATAAGCTAGTTGCCTTCCAGTGGTCAGAAATTATAGATGTAGTTTTCGGAACCTTTTAAAGTTGAGTGGTATTATTATCGGTGTCCACAGAATGCCAATTGGTTCCTGTTTAGACTTTCCTGAGTTTGGTAAATTGGGAGAGTAACAGGTCATATTTGCGAGTAGGGAAAGCACACAGTTATGGTGACTGGCAGCAGAGCAGAGCAGAGCAGGACCTCTTTCCTTTTTCTTCCGCAGTTAGTATTAGCGAGGAGCTGCTGCTGCTGGACGCTTCAGTCGTGTCCAACTCTGTGCGACCCCATAGACGGCAGCCCACCAGGCTCCCCCGTCCCTGGGATTCTCCAGGCAAGAACACTGGAGTGGGTTGCCATTTCCTTCTCTAATACATGAAAGTGAAAAGTGAAAGTGAAGTCTCTCAGTCGTATCCGACTCTTAGCGACCCCATGGATTGCAGCCTACCAGCCTCCTCCATCCATGGGATTTTCCAGGCAAGAGTACTGGAGTGGGGTGCCATTGCCTTCTCCAATTAGCGAGGAGCAGGTAATTTTAATGAACAGTTTTGTTTGGGGCTGGCGGATAGCCTGGTTTCCTGTCCCAGCTGGGCTGTGCTGTCGAATCTTAGGCTTTGCTAATCTCTGGCATTCATAGTCCACTTGTAGGCCTTGAAACTTGGAGCCACCCCTGTACTTTTTTCAGTTTGGATTAAGGGTGACTTACCCTGTATCCATCAAGCTGGGGTGTTGACAAAGATGCTCCAGTCCTTGTTTCAATGGTGGGGAACGCTGAGAAAATTCCACTTGCTCCCAGTGCTTATTGCTTTGTGTGCATGTGTGCGCATCTATGTGACAAAAGTAGTTCCTTGGGCAAGCTGGGTAGAGTGTAAAGTGTGTATTCCTGAGAGAGAGAATTTAAATATGGGCCCTTAATAACCTTATTTATTTTTTCCCAAAGAATCAGAGTTGGGAGGGATCTCAGGGACCAAGCAATAACACAGTACAGAACTGAGGCCTGTGATCACCTGCCCTCTGCTCAAATGCTACAGTGATGGGTAGACAGCTCACTCTGTGAACGGTTTTCTTTTTTCCCTCCTCAGCTTGCAGAAGGAGCCAACGCTGCTTACTTGCAGTTGCTGAATCTGTTTGCCTATGGAACATACCCCGATTACATAGGTGAGTTGGTAACATCCTCCAGTCTTCTCTCCACTATGTTACTCTGCCTGGATGTGTTGTCTTCCCGAGGCTCACTGAGGTCTGGGGTATAATGGGGTGGGCACTTACCTGGCTGTTTCTCATCTCACTGTGCTCTGTAGGTGACATCCCATGATGACCTTGGTTCCCTCCTTTTATTTCCCAGTGGGTTAAAGGGGGCTGTGTTTATGCTCATACATAAATACAGCCCTTGTTTTTTTTCAGATGAGGTTCTTGAGGACTGGTATTGGTAGAGCACTTGGAGTGTTGTGAAATGTCAGAATACCATTTGGAAAGTCTTTAAGTGTTAAATATTATCTAAATACCATCACCATATTGAAGAAGGTTTGGAAAATAGGGAAAAAAGTCACTTGTAGTTGTACCACCCATAACCACTGTTCATTTTATGGTCCTGGACTTTTTCTCCCTTGTGCTTATGATTTCTGTAGGTGTAATTAGATTACGTGTACAATTTTATATCTGGCTTTATTCACTTATTTCATAGGCGTTTATCCATGTTTTACGCCTTTATCAGATCAGATCAGTCGCTCAGTCGTGTCCGACTCTTTGCGACCCCATGAATCGCAGCACGCCAGGCTTCCCTGTCCATCACCAACTCCCGGAGTGCACTCAGACTCACGTCCGTCGAGTCAGTGATGCCATCCAGCCATCTCATCCTCTGTCGTCCCCTTCTCCTCCTGCCCCCAATCCCTCCCAGCATCAGAGTCTTTTCCAATGAGTCAACTCTTCACATGAGGTGGTCAAAGTACTGGAGTTCCAGCTTTAGCATCATTCCTTCCAAAGAAATCCCAGGGCTGATCTTCAGAATGGACTGGTTGGATCTCCTTGCAGTCCAAGGGACTCTCAAGATTCTTCTCCAACACCACAATTCCAAAGCATCAATTCTTCGGGGCTCAGCCTTCTTCACAGTCCAACTCTCACATCCATACATGACCACAGGAAAAACCATAGCCTTGACTAGATGGTCCTTTGTTGGCAAAGTAATGTCTCTGCTTTTCAATATGCTATCTAGGTTGGTCATAACTTTCCTCCCAAGGAGTAAGTGTCTTTTAATTTCATGGCTGCAGTCACCACCTGTAGTGATTTTGAAGCCCAGAAAAATAAAGTCTGACACTGTTTCCACTGTTTCCCCATCTTTTTCCCATGAAGTGGTGGGACTGGATGCCATGATCTTCGTTTTCTGAATGTTGAGCTTTAAGCCAACTTTTTAAGTCTCCACTTTCACTTTCATCAAGAGGCTTTTGAGTTCCTCTTCACTTTCTGCCATAAGGATGGTGTCATCTGCATATCTGAGGTTATTGATATTTCTCCCGGCAATCTTGATTCCAGCTTGTGTTTCTTCCAGTCCAGCGTTTCTCATGATGTACTCTGCATATAAGTTAAATAAACAGGGTGACAATATACAGCCTTGACGAACTCCTTTTCCTATTTGGAACCAGTCTGTTGTTCCATGTCCATTTCTAACTGTTGCTTCCTGATTGTTCCATGTCCAATTCTAACTGTTAATTCCTGACCTGCATACAGATTTCTCAAGAGGCAGGTCAGGTGGTCTGGTATTCCCATCTCTTTAAGAATTTTCCACAGTTTATTGTGATCCACACAGCAGAAATAGATGTTTTTATGGAACTC
Organism: Bos indicus x Bos taurus; assembly: GCF_003369695.1. NCBI lineage: Eukaryota > Metazoa > Chordata > Mammalia > Artiodactyla > Bovidae > Bos > Bos indicus x Bos taurus. The sequence goes on from NC_040077.1 coordinate 119,391,486, forward strand.
TCTTGCTTTTTCCATGATCCAGTGGATGTTGGCAATTTGATCTCTGGTTCCTCTGCCTTTTCTAAAACCAGCTTGAACATCAGGAAGTTCACGGTTCACATATTGCTGAAGCCTGGCTTGGAGAATTTTGAGTATTACTTTACTATACGTCTTTATAGTCATTTTTAATATTCTATAATCTAATACTCCATAATCTACTTACCTAGTTCTCTTTTCTAGATCATTTGAGTCATTGTAAATTATTGTACAGCATTGTCATTGTAACTGTCAGGAATGAGGTACATGCATGTCCATACACTAACTCATATTCCACTCAAGGCGTTTTTGTCTGGCTTTCCTAGTTTATTTTAGTGGTATGACATAGACCTGGCAGTTTATTTCAGTGGTATGACTCAAGGTCTTCACTGTGGTATCCCTGACTGCTTTTTCTCTCACTTTCTTTCTCCCTGGTCACTTCTACTTAACTCTTTGCTGCCATCACACTGGACAGTTTGCCACTTGCTAGTTTTTTCTGACCTTCACTTTGTTCCAGTGAGTGAATCCTTTGTTTCTGTCCTCACTAGAGAGCAGCATTTTACAGACTCTGGAACCAGGATTCTTGGCTTTTATACTCTGTCTCCACTTCCACCAGTTGTGTGTCCTTTGGCAAAATAAGTGATCTTCAGTACCTCAGTCCCCTCATCTGTCAGAGGGGAGTAATAAAAAGGTCCACAATCCTTTATTTGCACTTCTTGGGCTGGATGTTTCATCATTTAGAATTTTAGGGATTCTAAAAAGGTTATATGATTTTAAAAAGTTGTATGATGCATATACTTTTTTATGTAACACCCTTGAGAGATGTGGGCAAAACCAGTAGTCAAATGCATTCAAGTTTTGCAGCAAAACAAATGACTGTTCACAACAAATGGGATTAAAAAGCCTAACTCAGTTTAGGTCAGGAATTGCCATCACGTGAATTTCAGCAGGGTGCTCAAGGGGAAAAAAAGGCAGTTTGGATTCACCAGTTGGAATCTAGAATTATGAGTAAGGAACCGAAGACATTTGGAATCTGATTTGTGGGGTGGTTGTGAGGACTCCCTGGTTGTGTGTGTGTACGTGTGGATCTGTGTGTGCACTTGCACTAAGTACAACTTGCCGTCTGTTCCCTTGGTTGCTGCCATCGCAGTTGTTTTCATTATTGCCATTGCTCACATTGTGCCCGTCCTTCCACAGTCATCCAAAGCTCCACCTTTTTTTCTTTTTCTCTCCTATCTCCCCAGTGTGATTGCACTGACTTGTGCGCTCTCTTTTTCCCTTTCTTCTTCTCACCCTCTTGTCGTTTTCTGGTAACTTGTACCTTTCTTCTGGTAGTTCTCCTGCATTTGTAGCTGTTGAAATGTCAGATGACAACTGAGGACAAGTCCAAGGCCATTGAATTGCCCAACTGTGGGTGGTGGTTGGTGCTTCTGGAGTTGTGGAGTGCAGCAGCCCTGATAAGGCCCATCTTATTCCCCTTGAATCACTTAAGATAGTGCATTGTACATAACAGGTACGCTGGGAAGACATTGAAAATAGTATTTCATTAAGATAATTTTCATATCATTTTGTGCAGTCATGCCTGGCTTCTTAGGAGACCCAGCTTCTTAGGTGTAGAGATTCAGTTTTTTTCTTCTTTGGAAGCACATGGTCTTTGAGTGAAGACAGGAGGCGCTTATGGAACATTTGCCTCATGAGTAAGTGCAGAGGCATGACAGTGATTCAGTAGTAGGTTTGATGTGGGGAGTTTGTGTGCTTATTCCGTGAAGAAATCCTAATTTTGTTTTGTGTCTTGATTTTTGTGGTGGGTGGGACTGAGCAGCCAACAAGGAGAGCCTGCCAGAACTGAGCACAGCTCAGCAGAACAAGCTGAAACACCTTACCATCGTGAGCTTGGCGTCGAGGATGAAGGTATGGCCCCAGCCCTTTCCTGTCTTCTTCCTCACCTCGAGGCAGGTGTCTCGTTGGCATCAGTGTGGAAACTCCCAGCTGCACACGGTAGAGTTGCATCATAAATGCATAAAATTTGTCTGGCAAAGGACAAAAGAGAATAAGATAGCAGTTAAAATAGTGTAGATAATTACTCACGATTCCATTTAGGAAAAGTATGCCCAGGAGTGATGTGAATCAGCAGGTCTCAGCTCTGGCATGCCGTGGTACCCCACGTGCTCAAGCATTTGCCGTGCTTAAAGGAGACTGCTGTTTTAAGATGCAGATTTTTCAAACAGCAAGGCATCTGAAGGCAAGTTAACCACTTCAGCTGTTACTCAATACGCAGTGAACTGTTCTGTGCTGGAGGAATAACCTGTGTGTTGGACTTACTGAGAGGTCGATTTTTTAATAGGCTGCCTTCCTCTGGGGATTTTCAAGGTTGAATATACTGATTGGAATTTTTTGCCTTATATGCTAACTTCTGACCCTAACCTCCTGTAAAATACCACACCACTGTGTCTCTGAGGTCTTTGCCCCACTCAGTTTAGGTGACATGCAACCATCTGCTCATAGCCATTAACAAAGAAGATCCAGGTTCAGTCAATTTATAGTTGGGTTTTGGCTCTCTGCTCAATCCTAACCTAAATGTCTTAAGTTTTCATGAAGATGTGCCTTTGAAAAAGTTTGCTTTTTGCATTTTCCTTCTGTGATTGAGCCAGAAAGATGTATATTTGTTCTTGGATTGTTGTTTTCACTTATTAATATTATTTTATCTGGTCTAATCACAGATTTCTGATTCTCAGCTGGGCATTACAGGTGGGAGGCCTAATTTGTTAGGAAATGAGGACCTGAACTTTTTTTTTCCTTTTGTCCTGGTCATGGACTTCTCAAGTATAGCAAAGAGTAGTAGTGACTCTTTACCTCATGTTTGCAACCTCTCATTGTAAGCCCATGTACCAACTCTGGATTTCAGACCTTTAGTCATAGAACACCCCTCAGGTAGGTTTGTCATATTCTCTGCATACATCTTCCTCCTGTCTGTTTCGCAGATTTGATTGCTCTGTTAATTTTCAAGCAAATAGTGATGTGTCAGAGGAGTTGCAGAAAACTGGGTATTTAAATATCCATTTTCCTTGGAGTCATGCAGAATTTTGGTACAGCCCATTACAGGACTACTACTGGGGAGTTGACTTTGTTGGGTAAGAGACTAAGAAAGCAAATGTAAATTTCAGGATGACCCCTGAGCCGGCAGTACCCAGTGGCCACCTGTAGGTGGGTGTGTTAGCCTGTAAGTTTTTAAAATTTTTGCTCTGCTGGGCAAGCAGCCAGTTTGTCTCTCTGGTGTCTGAGATTGTTTGGAGTTTTTTGATGACCTAGCATGTTACACAAATTCTGCAAGCTTCCAGAAGGCAGCACAGTGCCAGATACTGAGTATTTCTCTCTTCTCAGCTGAAAGGTGAGCAACGTCCACTAGGCAGAGGATGGAGGAGAATGCATTCCTAGATACTGTGGGTCTGGTTTGGATCCCACCGGTCTCACAGCTCTTTTATCCATCTCTTGTTGCCATGAGTGAAAGTCACTCAGTCGTGTCCAACTCTTTGTGATCCCATGGACTCTACAGTCCATGGAATTCTCTAGACCAGAATTACTGGAGTGGGTAGCCTTTCCCCTCTTTAGGGGATCTTCCCAACCCAGGATTGGAACCCAGACCTCCTGCATTGCAGGCACATTCTTTACCAGCTGAGCCACTGGGGAAGCCCAGATCTCACCGCACTGTAAATGTTAATAATTACCACTGGACCGCACTTCCCAAAGCCCTGAGGCAGACGTTGGCTATCTGGGTAATAACTTGAATTTTCTTGAATGTTTACCAGTGGTTTTGTAAGTATGATGCATACCTTCTGCACAGTGTATCCCTTACTCCGTGCTGCTGAAGGACCTGGAGATGCGGAACCTCCGGGAACTGGAGGACCTCATCATTGAGGCAGTCTACACTGACATCATCCAGGGCAAGCTGGACCAGCGAAACCAGCTGCTGGAAGTGGATTTCTGCATTGGCCGTGACATCCGAAAGAAAGATATCAATAATATTGTCAAGACCTTGCATGAATGGTGAGGCTCCAAGAAGGGGGCGCCCCCACCTTTGTTGTTGTTTAGTCGCTAGGTTGTGTCTGACTCTTTCGTGACCCCAAGGGCTGTAGCCTGCCAGGCTCCTCTGTCCATGGGATTTCCCAGATGAGAATCCTAGAGTGGGTTGCCATTTCCTTCTCCAGGGGATTTTCCTGACCCAGGGCTCAAACCCACATCTCCTGCACTGCAGGCGGATTCTTGACCACTGAGCCACCAGGGAAGCCAACTGCCCCCTGCCGCCCGCCTTTAGGAAGGGGATATCTAGCCTGGCCTTTGGGCTTCTATTTGGGGAAATGTGGTCTTCAGGTATCAGCGGGGGCTGCCTGGGTGCTGGGATCTTGGGATAGCAAGCAGGGTGTGAGCTGCATTTGTGACTATATCTGTGTGACAGCAAGAATCACTTCAGGCTGCCTAATGTCATAGTTGTAAAATTGTTCTTGTCCTGTGCAACTGGGGGCTATTTAGCAGCAGGCTGTGAAATGCCCAGGGTTGGTAGGTGGAGTCTTTTAAGCCTGAAACTGATCCTATTGCTTCACAGACTCACCCTCAGCCTTCAACCAAGCTGGGGAATTTGTGTCAGTAAGATTTTGTGGATAAGAGAACCATATTCAGCATCAGTAACATTGGGCTGCTACTGCTGCTAAGTTGCTTCAGTCGTGTCCGACTCTGTGTGACCCCACAGACGGCAGCCCACTAGGCTCCCCCGTCCCTGGGATTCTCCAGGCAAGAACACTGGAGTGGGTTGCCATTGCCTTCTCCAATGCATGAAAGTGAAAAGTGAAATGAAGTCGCTCAGTCGTGTCCGACTCAGCGACGCCATGGATTGCAGCCTACCAGGCTCCTCCGTCCATGGGATTTTCCAGGCAAGAGTACTGGAGTGGGGTGCCATTGTTGTAAAACCCCATGAGGGATATTGAAGACAAGGAATGGGTTATTCTAAATTGGGATATAGACCCAGGTATAGAATATTTGATAACCGTATTCTGGTATATAAAAAGGAGTGGGACATTTGCACATAAACTATTTTAATGGAATTGGATGCTTGTGAAAGCTGTTGCACATTCTATAAGAATTTGTTATAGTTATTAAAAACCGAGTTGTGAAGGAGGGCCAGGATGAGAGTATAGTTGGAGGTGAGAAGAGTACAGTTGCAGGTGGGCTCATGTCATTTTTGAGATCATGAAACAGGGCAGGTAGACTTTGGGCAAGGGGTGGGGGTGGGGGTGAAAACTGTCTTTAAACAGACTGACTCTCCGGCTTAGCCGCAGGAGGTGCATATCAGGGAGGTACAGCCCGGCTTTGACCTTCTAGAGGCTTCCCTCGCTGCAGCTCCTGTCAGACCCCCAGGCTGTTGCTGCCCACACTTCACCCAGGGTTCCGTCCTAGGTGTGACTCCATACATCTTCCCTTTACAACATGTGACACATACAGGAGCTTTCAAAAGATTGTAAAACTGTTAAGTCAGAATAGATGGGAAAGAAACTTATAATGTACCCCTAACACGAACATGGTCTGGAAGAGAAGCTTTCGGTATCTAGTCCTGCTGAAGTTGGCTGTCTGTTTCTGTCTTTGAGATGACCGACACAGTTTTCACCTCCAACATCTGGCGTCAACATATTTGCACTCAGGGCTCTCCTAGCTCCCATCCCAGGGTGTCTACGAATTCTTACCCCTTGTTTTTAGGCATTGGAATCAGATTTGAAACAAAGCTGGTACGTAGAGTGGTTCCACAGGTATGGCAGGATGTTCACAACTGCTGACTCTGAAATGGAGGGGAGGTGGGTATTTACTGTACTACAGCTTCAACTGTTTTTTTTTTTAAGGCTTAAAATGTATTTTAATAAGTTTAGGTTGCATTATTTCATTTCTCAGAAAAACTTCAAAGGTACTAGGGACAAATCAAACATGGTACACCAATAAAAATGCACAGCATAACTCCCTAAGATAGGCAAAGCTAAGAGCTACCGTCTGACATTCAGCATACAGCAGCCCTGTTCTCAAGATTGTACTAGGCCTGTCAAGAAAGTTGTGAATGGCAACATCACAGACACAAAAGGGCCATTTCTGGGTTGTCCTTACCCAAGGAAAAGATGGAGGCAAGTTTAACACAAGATTTTTTAAAGATAACACTAAATGAAAATCTCTAAGAGAAAATGTCTTCCTTCGGACATGAAAGGATAATATATGGGACATAACAGAACCATATGTGTGTTGTCTGTGACCTCTGTGGACATGTGCCTGGATTCCCACCTGGGAGTGATTGGAGCAGTGGGGCCAAGGTCACTGTGGGTGTTTGGTTTTTGTGGTATATGTGGCAGGATCTCTGGGGTGAGACAGTGCACTAAGTCGTTTCCGACTCTTGCGACCCCATGGACTGTAGCCTGCCAGGCTCCTCTGTCTATGGGATTCTCCAGGCAAGAATACTCGAGTGGGTTGCCATTTCCTTCTCCCAACTGTTTTTTTTTACATTTTAAAATTTTCAAAATAAAAAGTGTGGAAAATGAAATAATGAGGAGGTGGGTGGCAACCAGGAAATAACACACTTCTAAGAAAAAGGGCAATCTTCAAAATAGAATGCTTTTAGAAAATAATTTTTTCTGATGAGAAAACTGATCAATCATTGCCACCTGTGCAGTCTCTCCTAATTCCTTTAATTGCATGGTCTGTGGGACACGTAGGTTGGAAATTGAAGCTGTATTCTAAGAAACCACCCCAGGGACTTCCTTGGTGGTCCTGTGGTTAAGACTCCGTGCTCCCACTGCTGGGGGCGAGGGTTTGATCCCTGGTTGGGGAACTAAGATCTTGCATTCTGCATGCCATGGTCAAAAATAAACTCTTAGGAAACTGCTCCATATCCTCTGTGTTTGTTTCCATATGCCTTGTCTTATGTATTTAGTAACAACGTGTCCTGTGGCAGGATTGAAGGGGCAAGAGCCCCTGCAGACGGAATGTTCCAGCAAGCGTCTATGGAGTTGGGGAGGGAGATTTGGGAGACTGGTGGACTCCCAGGCTTCTCTGCAGCTCAGGGCTGGTTCTCTCCTGTGTAGGTGTGATGGCTGTGAGGCTGTCCTGCTGGGCATCGAGCAGCAAGTTCTGAGAGCCAACCAGTACAAGGAGAACCACAGCCGAACTCAGCAGCAAGTAGAGGCCGAGGTAAGGCAGGGGGTGTCTGTCCCCACTCCCAGGTATCCCTGTTCCTTTTCTCGTGAATCTTGGCGTAGATGAAGCGCTCACGAGCGGGCCCTGGGCAAGGTGCTCAGGTAGAGGACAGTGTGACCCATCCCTGGGCTTGGTGCTCTCCGTCTCCTTTCTGATTCCCGGTCGCCAGAGGGTGAGTGGGCTTGGAGACCAGCATGTTGTAATTGCTCAGCTCACACACACTTTGCAGCTGCAGAGCACAAGAAACGAGTTTGGGGATGGCCTTCAGGGTGGATGGAAGGTTGATGGTTACTAGGCTGGGTAGATGGCGGGGTGAGGCTGGGCTGAGGCACCTGGCATCCAGGCCTAATGCTGCTCTGCTCCTCGGCTGTGTGGTGGGTACACTATGTTCGTTTTATTCTTCTCTAATCTGTGCGTGTTTGTCATAACCTTTGAAAATGCATCATATGTTTTATCCTGAACAAGGAAGAAAGGGAAAAGATTCGATGAATGAAACACAAGTGAAGGTAAAATTTGTGATTGTGGTATTAGACACCTGGTTATTCAGGACACTTTTAGCCTCTGGGGAGATGCAGGCTCCAGCCCTGGAGTGAATGGGCATTTGTGAGACTGTAGCCTGGACACCCGTGTGAGTCATCTCCCAATTTGTTTGGAGCCCTGAAGATCAGAATTTTAGCACTGAAAGTTCTGTTCTGGTATGATGGAGCTTGAGGCATTAATGATATTTAATGAATTTTAAAAGTCAGGTGTCCTAGAGTATGGCAGACTGGAACCCAGAGTTAGAGGTAAGGAACATAAGAAATAGGTGGTCATGCCTTTCAAAGGGGGATTTGTGAAATTTGAAGATTTCCCCTACTCTGTTGTATGTATTTCTTAAAAATAAAACCTGTGTCTTATTTAAATTAAAACCTGATCTTTGTAAGATCAGCTCTTTGCCCCCTGCCTCACATGATTGTTGTATATTTCAGGCACACCCTGTTTCAGTGAACTGCTGAAGTCTGCTTTTCACAAACCAGAGAGAATTTATGTGCACAAACACCCATGTATACTACACAGGCACACCTACTTTGGGAATGTTCCACCTGTTGTAAATTTTTAACCCTACTTCTTGCAGGAGAAGTGTGATCTATATTCAATTTAGCATTAGTCAAAGACAGAAACAATTAGGAAAGTAAGCCTGCTGCTCCTCTAGTGAGCTCTGTGATCCCCTGTTGAAGATTGTAGTTTCTTCTTTGACCTGGGATTGATGTCTGAGCGAAGTAGGAAAGGCTAGTCTCTCTCCTCTTCACTGACTGTTCCCTGTAAATCAGACCCCGGAAATAGGAGATTTAGAGGCAAAATGCTCACTTGACCTGGGATCACCTGAAACGCTCTTTAACCTGGTTGGTCGCCCAGGAGGAGCCTGATAGCTGCCGGCTGCCCCAGTGTGGTTGGAGTGCAGTGAAGTGAAAGTCACTGAATCGTGTCCGACTCTTTGTGACCCTGTGATACAGGCCATGGAATTCTCCAGGCCAGAATTCTGGAGTGGATAGCCTTTCCCTTCTCCAGGGGATCTTCCCAACCCAGGGATTGAATCCAGGTCTCCTGCATTGCAGGTGATTCTTTCTTTGTTTTTTTTTTTAATATAAATTTATTTATTTTAATTGGAGGTTAATTACTTTACAATATTGTATTGGTTTTGCCATACATCAATATGAATCCGCCACAGGTATACACGTGTTCCCCATCCTGAACCCCCCTCCCTCCTTGCAGGCGATTCTTTACCAGCTGAGCCACAAGGGAAGCCCAAGAATACTGGAGTGGGTAGCCTATCCCTTCTCCAGCAGATCTTCCCAACTCAAGAATCGAACCAGGGTGATTGGACTGCTGCTAATTGTGTGTCAGGTGGTGGGCTTGATTGTGGTGGTTTGCCAAAATGAATGATACTAGTTGTAGAACTTTGAATGGCTCCAGTTTATTTCCATAATAAATGGCATCTCATGAAAGAAGACACTGATTGCCTAATGTGGAAGCCCGACCAGTACTTAGACAACAGTGTGGACTCCTTAAAGTACGGTTATTAAACGAGAGAGCCAGCACGTGTGGACTTGGCTGTCAGCAGTCCGCTACTGGAAAACACAGCTGCTCCAGCTGGTAGGGCCTGATGCTGCCACCAGGTGGCAGTAAGGGCTTGCTTAAGTGCAAGAGAAAGAAATTTGAGCCAACTAGAGGACTTTTTGGAGAAGGAAATGGCAACCCACTTGCCTGGATTCTTGCCTGGAGAATCCCAGGGACAGTGGAGCCTGGTGGGCTGCCGTCTATGGGGTCGCACAGAGTCGGACACGACTGAAGTGACTTAACAGTAGCAGCAGAGGACTCTTGCCTGGAAAATCCCATGGACGGAGGAGCCTGGTGGGCTGCAGTCCATGGGGTCGCTAAGAGTTGGACACAACTGAGCGACTTCCCTTTCACCTTTCACGCATTGGAGAAGGAAAAGGCAACCCACTCCAGTGTTCTTGCCTGGAGAATCCCAGGGACAGCGGAGCCTGGTGGGCTGCCGTCTATGGGGTCGCACAGAGTCAGACACGACTGAAGCGACTTAGCAGCAGCAGCAGCAGAGGACAGGGAAGCCTGGCGTGCTGTAGTCCATGGGGTCACAAAGAATTGGACACAACTTAGCAATTGAACATCGACAACAATAACCAAGGTCACCTCCACTACCAATTAAGGCAGCCTTCTAATTTGGTCTTTCCTGGTGGCTCAGACAGTGAAGAATCTGCTTGTAATGCAGGAGACCTGGATTTGATCCCTGGGCCGAGAGGATACCGTGGAAAAGGGCATGGAAGCCCTCTCCAGGATTCTTGCCTGGGAAATATCCCATGGACAGAGGAGCCTGGCGGGCCACAGTCCATGGGGTCGCAAAGAGTTGGACATGACTGAGCAACTAACACTTTCACTTTTCACTAATTTGATACTCTTCTAGGAAATCTAGAGCAGAAACCTCTGAGAAGAGTAGGAGCGTGGTCAAAGCCCAGAGCCTTGTCAGTTTTTCTAAATGCATGACCTGGCTGCTACATGTAGCTCACTAAGTATTTGTTGACTTGAAAACAGATCTACCACCAAGTTGTAATTTTGTTCTATTCTGCTTGTATTTATGCTTCTGTTACTCTTAACTTTTTTAGTCATCTTCTCAACTAAGTTGATCTTTATTTATTTTTAAGTTAGATTGGTGTTCTCAGAGGGGAAAACTTCCATGTTTTTTTTTCCCTCAAATCTTATAACAGCAAACTTCTGGTGGCTATTAGCTTTAAGAGCTTTCCCTCTTAGTGAAGTCAGCCCCATGCAAACTGCCTAAGAATATTCTCTCATTTTAGTCTTTCACAGAAATAACACAAACTAATTAGTCACAATGCTAGCATACCTGCAGGAGATAAAGCAGTGATGTCACGAACTGTTTGTCATCCCCGAGCAAATGCTCTGGAGGGAGGTATTGGTCACCTCCACAAAGTACCTCATCACTTATATTTGATTTTGGAATGTATTCTTCTTCATATTTGAATGTGCTTATAAGTCTGATGTTCTGTGGAACGTCAATATATAGCTCTTGCTGCGTTTACAAGATAAGCCATTTTCCAGTCAGGTAGGTAATACAGCATAACTGGACAAAGTACACTCTTTTCTTTCAATATGGAAAATCCTCCAGAAGCTGAGTTAGTGACAGACCTAGAGCGCATTGGCTGTTAGCGTGTACTTCCCGTGCCTCCTGAGAGGCTTCTTGCCGTCTCCCTGGTCTCCTTTTTCTGTGTGGCCCTTTCCCCACTATGCGCTCTACTCATGTTGTCTGCCTTTGCTCGGCCCCACAGCTCAAAGGTGTCTTCCTGCCCTGAGCTGTCTCGATTCCCCTTTCACCTGAGTATCTAAAGTCTCTAGTAGAGCTAGGCTGTGATTGTGTCAGCACATGCAGTCCCATGTGAGAATCCGGCGCTCATAATCTGAGGGACCTGACAAACTCTAGGTCATCTGGGGTAATGGGATGGTTCTGGCCTGCAAGCCAGACTGCTCAAGGAAGAAAATTAGAAGGCAGCACGGCATTGAGGCCAAAGAGGTCCAGCCTGTGGGATAGCAATCATTGTTTCAAGAGTGGCTCTGTGAAGGCAGAGTTAGACTTCTCAGGATTGTTCCATGGAGCTGAGACAGGCTTAATTGACGGACCTGCCTGAGTGGCCAGTCTTGGGTTCTAAAAGGAGGTGTCTATGGTTAGACCTGGGGAGTTATTACAGAAAGCTGGTTGACTCTCCCTTCAACTCTGAGAGTCTGTAACTGGCTCAGCAGTCTCCTTTGTAAGTTCCGTGTGTTTTAAATGCCAACAGTCAAACTGATTGAGCATGGTATATGCATAACGACCCACTGTGAGCCATGTTATGACCCACTCCCACCCCCACCCCATCCAGCTGAGGCCTTGTGAGGATAAAGGGCCTCATTTCTTCAGGAAGCCCTCTTTTCACCTAGGTTTGTTTACCCGACTGTGGAGGGCTCAGCTTTGTCAGCGTGTAGTCTCACTGTAGGAAGCTAGATGTGAACCCCTGAAACAGAGGAGACATAGCATGTAGGAGGCCGCCATCTGACAGTGAGCGGCGCTGCCAGGCAGTGTAATTGAGGGGAGACAGGTCAGCGTGGGCGAGTGGTCAGGGTGGGTTTGTGGAAGAGGTGGGGTTGGAGGGGGCTAGTGAAGGAGGAGGCTTGCCCAGGCTGGAATGACAGGGTGTGCAGGACAGGTAGCCAGGTAGAGGGAAATGACTGCTCCTGTGTGTGTGGCTGGGGACTTGGTGTGGCTCGAATGGGGGGCATGTGTTGCGAAGGGAAGGATGGTACAAGGTCTTGAGTGGCATGTCAGAAATGGAGAACAAGCCAGATTTGTCCTTGAGGTAGGTCTCATTTCTTCATGTGGCATGCCAGTGTCACTGAGCACCCAGAATATCAGCTTATTGGGAGATAAGTTTCTATAAGAAACTGAAGAGGTAAATAGGCACTTGGAGTGTTGTTTTATAAAGCAGTGATAACTGAGAAGTCACATTTCTTAATCTCTCCTCCACGGCCATCAAATACGCCTTGAAGTAAGAGAAAGAGTGGCAGGCTGTCCACTTGCTTCACATTCTTTGCTCACTACCTCACCTCTCCTGAACAGGAGATAACAGAGCAGCAGTGAGCCCGGGAACGTGGGGTGCCCGGGGTCCTGAGATGGCATGTCTGGGCCTGGCTGACACCGGATGCACCCAGCCTTGGATTCGGTGGCCCTCTGTGTCCACTGTCCCCGTCCACAGTCCTCTGTTGATGCTCCTCTTAGAAATGCCATTGAGATGACTGAGGGGACAGCAGTGTTGAGGCGTGGCTGTTCCTACATCTTAGAACAACAAAAAACAAAATGACCTGCAGTCTAGTCTAGGCCCATTCCACAGATGACAGCTCTCCTCCAGGAACCTAATTTTTATGTTGCTTTCCTTTCTGCATTTGGACTGTCTCTTACTCAAGCTCCTGATACTCTGCCTGTTGAGAAGTGTTGACAGTAATAGCTCCCTTCTTGTTCTATAAGAAACCAGGGCTTCTTCCTAGAGAACACAGAAGCCACCAAACAGGGGAAGCTGCTTACTCTTACTAACAGGCATACACCTTTCTCTGCACCAGCTTTCTCCTCTTTCTTCCTTCTAATGATTGGGGGAAAAAGTTGATATTTCCTCTTCTGTTTTTCTTCCCTTTATTATTATTCTCAGCTAGCTGAAGGTCAAAGGTATGAATGATCCTTTAGAACTGGCGTTGGGAAATGTGTATAATATGGGCATAGGAGCTCATAGTTTGTAGGACAAGTTGGTACAGTCATGTTTCAGAAGGCAGTATAGCAGTAGTTACTAAAGTAAAATGTGTAAACCCTTTGATCTGGAAAGCTCCACAGGTGTTCACAAAAGTATGCCAAGGCTGTTCATTGAAGCACCATACATAAGTGGAAAGCAAGCTAGGAACTAATTAAGAAATGGTAGAACATTCATTGGAGAAGGAAATGGCAACCCACTCCAGTGTTCTTGCCTGGGGAATCCCAGGGACCGGGGAGCCTGGTGGGCTGCCGTCTACGGGGTCGCACAGAGTTGGACACGACTGAAGCGACTTAGCAGAACATTCATAGAACAGTACACCCATGTTACTGTATAGGATATGTTCAGGAGGAGGTGCTTAAATATCCGTTAAGAAAGGTCTGCTGAAAACAGTACTGTGATTTCATTTTTCTTTGACTACCTTTTTTGCCATTGGTCACTTAGTTGGCTGAAGTTTACCTTCTAGTTGCTTATTCAAGGAAGAAAATATTAGTTGCTCAGTCGTGTTCTTTGGACCCCACGGAATGCAGCGCACCAGGCTCCTGTGTCCATGGAATTCTCCAGGCAAGAATACTGGAGTGGGTTGCCATTCCCTTCTCCAGGGGATCTTCCCAACCCAGGAATTGAACCCAGGTCTCCTGCATTGCAGGCTGATTCTTTACCATCAGAGCCACCAGGGAAGCCGAAATAAAGGCTCATGCAATTGTATTCCAAAGTTCTTGTGAAAGTAGTCTGCGGTTTCATACCTGAAAGCGGTCAGCTGAGTATAGCATCTCGTGTCCCCCTTTCTTTTTCTGTGGCCATTTTAGTCAGTGCTTTCTCTCACCTGCTCTGTTGTACCTTTTTGCCAAATGGTCCACTACCACTTGGCTTGTTTCCCATTTTCAACCAAGAAAGCGTCATTAGTTCCGCTTTTCTGCTCCACTCACTTCCACATAATCTTCTCTGAGTAGCCCCTGCTTGAGGGTTTCCCCTCGCGTGGGTTTCTGAAGATAATCTCAGGTCTTCTTGCAGAGGGCTCTGGTTTCTTCGCTGAGTGGCCCCCGTTGTTGCAGGAGCAACTTGTGAGTTTCTGGCACGTACGGGCTGAGCACGCCAATTCTCTGTCTCCCTCCAGGTTACCAACATTAAGAAGACCCTCAAAGCTACCGCGTCCTCCTCGGCTCAGGAGATGGAACAGCAGTTGGCCGAACGAGAGTGTCCCCCTCACGCCGAGCAGAGGCAGCCCACTAAGAAGATGTCCAAAGTGAAAGGTCTGGTCTCCAGCCGCCACTAGGGCAGGCTGGGGCAGCTGGCACTCACCAGGCCTGGGTCAGGTGGGGAGGGGACACCGAGGGCCTTCTTCCTCCCCTCTCCACCTTCCGTGAGTTCCAGACCTGCCCGTGCCCTCACCAGCGCCTCCCCCCTCGTTGGTACTGTTCCAGAAGAACCGTTAAGTCCCTCCCCACCAGCCCACCGCCCCTGTCCCCAGTTGCTCCCTTCAGACTCAGGGGCTCCACGGATGCCATCCCAACAGGGCCGACACTGCCCAGCTTCCCTCCAGGAGGTTCTCGTTCCTGTCTAAGGGCTTGTCTCCCAGTTTTCCTTTTGCTTCGTGTCATTTTGTCAGGCTGTTCATAAGCCAGAAGCAGCTTTAACCGGCCCACAGGGATGGGTGCTCTCTGAGTGAGGGGGGCGCCTTCCTTCTCCAGCCCCTTGTACACAGTACCCACAGAGGTGTGGGCGCTCTCTAGTAGCCAGGTATCAAAATGCTTCTTTTTCCCTCTCCTGCCTTACTCCTTGTTGGCAGCTCCAATCAGGCCATGGAGGGATGCCGACGCTGGGCTGTGTTTACTAAACCTGCGGGTTTTCAGCCTCTTAATGCCCAGCTCCAATCTCTCATTAGCTGGGAGCACTGGGCTGTCTTTACCCCTGGTATCTGAGCACCAGTGCTGGGTTGCCATGGGTCTGCTGGGTGGCAGAAGTCTCTTCTGGCTTGGTGTTCTCTGCTGGCTTCGCTCCCTGCTGCCTTTTGACTACTCAGACTGGCCTTTGGTGTGAAGGCCCCGGCTGCCCACAGAGGCTGTCTGCCAACATTCGCTCTCCCGAGGTCTTTAATTCCTCCCGGCTGCATCTGTGGTGGGGATGGTGTGTCGTGGTCCCTCTGGTGAAGGATTTGTTGCTGCTTCTGTTTCTTTCTTCCCACCCTCCCTGGCTGGTGACCCAGAGCCCTCTGATGATGGCATTCTCCTGGCAAGAGAAAAGGACTTGACTAGTAGCCTTTCTGAACTTGAACAGTTTCAGGTTATATTTTAATTTTTTTTTTTTTTGTACAGGTTCTGATTCTAATACATTTCAACATGCTTTTTTTCCCCCTCGTGTCAATATTTGTTATAGACTAATCGCCGGGGATTTTCACCTGGTTGGAGGGTGGTGTGTGTGTATGTGTGCGTGTGGTGGTGTTTGTTGGCTTTTTTTTTAAGGGGAGGTGGAGGTCCTGGGCTGATATTAAAGAGAGAAAAAGCACATTTTAGAACAAAAAATAAACATAGATTTAATGTATGTGACTGTAAAATGTGGGGTTGCATAGCTGGTGGATCTCGAGGGGCTGGAATTAGGGGGTTCAGGGAACAGGTGATACTGTGTCAGTGCCATGGTAAAAAACAGATTTCTCCTTTTTCCAAAATGTCCAGCAGCTGCCTACCATTGACTGAATGTTAACAAAGTGTTCTTGTTTCCTTTCTTATAATCCATGTCCCCATATTACATGCCCAGCTGGAGGGTTTAATTCCCAAAGTATGTTTCATGAAACCCTTTGGTAGATGCTCTGTGGAAAGGAGGTTCTGTGGTTAAATAAATCTGGCACATCCTGCATCCCATATCCTCACTGGAAGTTCATTGTTAAGATCTCAGAGAAGGCATGGGGGAGGAAGTCGGTTCCCACACTCATCTCAGCATCCAGTCCTTTTTGGTAATTTTTAGTGGAACACATTTTGGGGATATTTTTGGAAACATAGTATTTCTCAAAAACACCTCCCAGCCTTATAGGTTTTTCCACCTATTCCTTCTAGATCCAAAACAGTCACTTGCTCTTGCAAGTGGTCATCGATCCTTATGTTTCCTGCCAGGGAGCAGGTTAGGAAACGTGACTCATCTGTAGGAAGTGTGCACCCGCTTGTTGTTTGACTGCCCCAGGCCCTCAGGGGCTCGAGGTTCACCTTCTCCACGGGTCTGCTGTTCTTACGAATAGTAGTGACAGTCATAAGAACAACACTCCCAAGGTGCTCTACAGAATGGCTTCATCTACAGTAAGTCATCGAATCCCTCCACTGAACAGTCTCCTGAGATTGGTAAGGTAAGTATTGCTAGAGCCATCCTCACTTTACATGTGAGAAAATGGAAGCTCAGAAATTCAGAGTCCCCTGGTGTTCAGGGGTGAAATGAAGACTCCTGGATCTCTGGACTTGAGTGCCCAGCTGTCTTCTCTAGGTAGTCCCCAAACTCACCCTCAGTACCCTTCTGCTTGCTTATTCCTCTGAGGGCCCCTCTTGCTCTTAACTGACACCCAATGCATCACAGCCTGTTTCCCAGACCCACGCAGCCACTTTGTAAGGAAGCAGAAGGTGGGGTGGGGCACCTGGCATCGTGGGGACAGCTGGAAGTTCTTGGCTCTGCTGGACTCTAGGAGGCCTGCCCTCCGAGCTCTGCAGTTTCCCACCTGGCCTGCTATGTCAGCCAGGCTTGGGTCTGAAATCTGCTTGAGTATTTTCCATATCAAAACAATGAATGTTCAGAAGAGGTGTCCACAGCAGCAGGGAACCCTCTGAGTTCGGGAAGGAGACACTGCAGTATGAAGCAGTTAGCTTGGTAGTAGCGCCCGCCCGTCTTTGACCCCTAAGCCATCCGCTTCCTAGAGGCCTCGTTGGTCGTCTTTACTTTCTGGATGAGAGGCATTATGTTGATAACATGAGGGAGGCGGTCAAAGTCCCCCAGATCCAGATGGCCACCACTGATAGTATTTCCGTCCCCAAACTTGAGAGTAATGGGAAAGGGTGGTCATCAAAGAAGCTGATATGACAACCTGTGATGTTTCACATAAAGGCGGTTTTCTGTATCTCATGTGCTGGGGTGCCTGAAACCAAACCACATTTAAGTTTTTGTACTTAGTCATTAACAGCTTGAGTCTCCAAACATTTGTTTGAAGTGCAGCAGTTGGTTCATTTTTACTGGACCTGATGGAGTGTCTCAGTACTCATGTGTTTGGCTTCCAAGTGTATTATACCCTTTTCATTCTGTGATCCTGTCTTCCTGGGGATCTGTATACAGCCATGAGCATCTGACTGCTTCACTAAGTCTTTATTCTTATAGTTATGCTTGAGATTTACAGATTAAGGTAAATTTTTTATTATAAATTTCATTTTACGTCTCCTTTACATTACCTATAGGGAATTAAGTAGATCCTTTAAACTTATGTCTGGAACTTCCCTGGTGGTCCAGTGGTTGAAAATCTGCCTGCCAGTGCAGGGGACACTGGTTTAATCCATGCTCCAGGAGGATTCCATAAGCTGCAAGGCAGCTAAGTCTGTGTGCTACAACTGAGCCCGTGTTCTAGGGCCTGCGAGCCTCAACTGCTGAGCCCTCTTGCTGCGACTACTGAAGCACGCATACCTAGAGCCTGCACTCCACAAGAGAAGCCACTGCAGCAAGAAGCCCGCACACCGAAAAGAGTAGCCCCTGCTCACTGCAACTGGAGAAAGCCTGTGCATAGCCGGGAACACCCGTGCAGCCAAAAAATGAATTTAGATTATTTATAATGACCTTAGGACTGTAAAAGTGGGTACAATACATGGTCATTACAAGAAGGGAGTGTTGATCTATTCAGTTCTGTTCAGTTGCTCAGTTGTGTCCGACTCTGCGACCCTATGGACTACAGTACGCCAGGCCTCCCTGTCCATCACCAACTCCCAGCACTTGCTCAAACTCATGTCCATCGATTCTGTAATGCCATCCAACCATCTCATTCTCTGTCGTCCCCTTCTCTTCCCACCTTCAATCTTCCCTAACATCAGGGTCTTCCAGTGTGTGTTCACATCAGGTGGCCAAAGTATTGGAGTTTCAGCTTCAGCATCAGTCCTTCCAATGAGTATTCAGGACTGATTTCCTTTAGGATGGACTGGTTGGATTCCTTGCTGTCCAAGGGACTCTCAAGAGTCTTTTCCAACACCACAGTTCAAAAACATTGATTTCTTCAGCATTCAGCTTTCTTATAGTCCAACTCTCACATCCATACATGACCACTGGAAAAACCATAGCCTTGACTAGACAGACCTTTGTTGGCAAAGTAATGTCTCTGCTTTTTAATATGTTGTCTAGGTTGGTCATAACTTTTCTTCCAAGGAGCAAGTGTCTTTTAATTTCATGGCCTCAGTTACCATCTGCAGTGATTTTGGAGCCCCCAAAAGTAAAGTCAGCCACTGTTTCCCCATCTATTTGCCATGAAGTGATGGGACTGGATGCCATGATCTTAGTTTTCTGAATGTTGAGTTTTAAGCCAGCTTTTTCACTCTCTCACTTTCATCAAGAGGTTCTTTAGTTCTTCACTTTCTGCCATAAGGGTGGTGTCATCTGCATATCTGAGGTTATTGATATTTCTCCTGGCAATCTTGATTCCAGCTTGTGCTTCATCCAGCCCAGCGTTTCTCATGATGTACTCTGCATATAAGTTAAATAAGCAGGATGACAATATACAGCCTTGATGGACTCCTCTCCATATTTGGAGCCAGTCTGTATGGATCACAGCAAACTGGAAAATTGTTAAAGATGGGAATACCAGATCACTTGACCTGCCTCTTGAGAAATCTGTATGCAGGTCAGGAAGCAACAGTTAGAATGACATGGAACAACAGACTGGTTGATCTGTTAGGGTTGAGAACTTTCTCCTTTGGTTAAGGATGAAACCCACAATGAAGTTAACTGGGAGAGCAAAGTTCAGAGGCAGCCCAAATTTTGGGGTCACTTGTTCCTGTCTTACATTGTTTTTTCCTAGCAAAACCCTATTAAGGTCTCATCCAGTTGGTTACCTTTCCAAATTTTTGAGTCACAGGAAATGAAGTGTCACCATGGGCGTGGATCATATGAGCTGTGGAGAATGTATACAAGTAAAAGAAGTCACAGTGGAACCATAGAAGATGCTTTGGTGGATTCTAAAGGAAGTGCTATCCCTGAAGAAATGTTACAACAGAGCACCCATGGAATCTAAGGAGAATGGGGCCTCATACAGTATCTCATACAGGCACTGGAGAAGGCACACAGCTGTGGGGTGGTGCCTCTTGTCTCTAAACAGGCTCCTCAGAGCTGTGGGGCCATCCCATCACACGCCTCTTGTCAGCTCTCACTCATTCCCTAGAGCTAAGTTTCATTTTTTTTTTTAATTGAAGGATAATTGCTTTACAGTACTGTGTTGATTCACTGTTCTTTTAAAGTCATTTACTCCATCTTACCCCTCACTTTGAGCAGAAGACTATTCTACTTCAGAGTAGAATAGTGAAAATCTCACCAGATGGGGAAATGCCCAGTTTCTTGTCTTTCATCTACAGAATCGCCTACATCTACCCTTTACACGCAGCCTCCTTCCACAGGAGTGTACTTTGTCCACCTGTGTGGTAGGGATCCGCCTCACCTCTTCTCCCAAGAGTTTTCACTTGTGTCTTTGGCCTCTCCTAGTGGCTGTATGTGATGGAGACCCTCTCTGAGCCTGATGTCTCTTTCTGACCACCACTGCTCTTTCTCTTTAACAAGTAAGTTTCTTGAGAGTTGTGTACACTTTGTTTCTACTTTCTCCCTCATCCACACCTAAATCCTTGGCCACATGGCTCCTATTGCCAGCCATCTGCTGGTGGTTTTCTTCCCAGGTCTACTCTCATAGACAGTAAATGATGCCCACAGTTCATCAAATGTATTGTTTTATAGGGCTGTCATAATGAAGCGCACAGACTAGCTGGCTTAAACAACAGAAATTTATTCCCTCACAGTTCTGGAGGGAATCAAGGTGTTGGCAGGTTTGGTGTCTCCTGAGGCTTCTCTCCATGATGTGCAGACAGCCACCTTCCCCTGTGTCCTCACACTGCTTTTCTTCTGAGCCTATGCATCCCCGGTGTCTCTTCCTCTTCTCATAAAGACATCAGTCATATTAGATTAGGGCTCCACCTTTATGACTTCATTTAACCTTAATTATTTTAAAGGACTAGTACAGTCATATTGGGGTTAAAACTTTAATATATATAAATTTGGGGAGAACGTAATTCAGTCCCATAACACAGCTACCTGAGCCAGAACTTGGGGGTTCATCCTTAATTCCTCCCTACCTCACATCTGATATACCACATCCTCACTATTCTATTTTTATTGTTTTTTGAACCCATCTTTTTCCCATTTTTCTGCCTCTTTGAAAATTCATTCATTCAGTGTACTCTGTGGATATCCACTATGTGTTAATAGTAGGAAGGCAGCCAAAGAAAAGTTAAAAAATATGAAATTAAGAAAAGTATATGGAAGGAAACTATAAAGATAAATGCAAAAATAAATTAACTGGCCAGATCAAAAGTTAGTTTAAGAGGGCTTTCTAAATAATGAAAAAGATATATACCTGGCAAATCTAATTAATAAAAGGCAATAAATGAATAAAGAGAACAGTATTTTAAAACTAAGATGTTACATCAATCTATTTGAAACTCAGTGATAAAGAGAATTTTCTGGAAAATTGAGTGACCATAATTCAAGAAATAAAATGCTAGAACTGGCTAAAAACCAAGAAATGAAACTTAAATGCTACTGAAGATGTATCTTTAACAAGGCTCTGAAAGTGAGTTTCTCTGTTGTATCTGACTCTTTGTGACCCCATGGATTTAGGAATTCTCCAGGCCAGAATAGTGGAGTGGGTAGCCTTTCCCTTCTCCAGAGGATCTCCCAACCCAGGGATCAGACCCAGGTCTCCCACATTGCAGGTGGATTCTTTACCAGCTGAGCCACCAGGGAAGCCCAAGAATACTGGAGTGGGTAGACTATCCCTTCTCCAGTGGATCTTCCTGACCCAGGAATTGAACTGAGGTCTCCTGCATTGCAGGTGGATTCTTTACCAACTGAGCTGTCAGGGAAGCCCCTAACAAGGCTTCACAAGGCTCTGGGTTCATATTATTTACTGGGTGAATTCCTGTTATTAAATGATTCAGTGATGCCCTTCATCATTATAGGCTGAACAGGTTTTTGTTTAAAAAAAAGGAACTGAAAACAAAAGTTTCTAGGTTAGTCCTATTAACCCAAATCTAAGATAGCTTTTATTTTTCTTGGTCTCATTTCATTTATGAATGTAGATGAAAAGAATTTTATAAAATTAGATATACAATCCTAAACAACCTTTTAGGAATCTAAGAGAAGGATGCTTCCTTAACATGATAAGGAACCATATATATTAAGTCCAGGGACCACATTGTCATTTCAGTAAATATGCCAGGATTTTCCCACTAAACCACTGGTCTTTCTGTGCTGCTGGCCATTGAGAAGGAGTTGTGAATCGGAGTGTTCTGGCGGGTGCTGATGGTTCTGGCGGGAAGAGCACCTTCACTCACCTCATAAGCTTCTCGAACACCTGAGGTCTTGAGTGGGACAGGGCCATGGAGAGGCAATATGGCCTGCTGGTTGGGGAAGAAACTCTGCAGCAGGCAGTGTGGCTGGCCCCTCTGGCTTCTTCCTTCCTCTGTAAAGAGTCATGAGAATTACAGGAAGCAAAGCCAGATTGCTATGAACACAGGTGTTAGTGCTGGTTAACTGACTTTCATATTTTGGTTGTAGATGTTTGCATTCCAGTGGGGTCAGGATCATGAAAAGAAAATGAAAGTGTTAGTCTCAGTTGTGTCCAGCTCTGCAACCCCACAGACTGTAGCCCACCAGGCTCATCTGTCCATGGAATTCTCCAGGCAAGAATACTAGAGCAGGTTGCCATCCCTTTCTCCAGGGAATTTTCCTGACCCAGGGATCGAATCCAGGTTTTCTGCATTGCAGGCAGATTTCTTTACCCTCTGAACCACCAGGAAGACCAAGAATTTCTAAGTAATACCTAGAAGTCACCAGCAGAGGACAGCAGTGCATCAGGATACCAAGGGGATGGTGCTGGAACCTGAAGCTTAATAGTATATTTTGGACAAAAACACAGCCTAGCCCCTGGGGCCTTGGCATCAGTGGACTAGGGAAACTTAGAACAAATAATGTGGTTAATTTCCTCTCCAAGTTGAATTATTTGTCTGAAAGTCTATAGGTGGGCTAGGAACAAGAAGAGGATAAACCGGTAGGTCCCAGAGTATCTGATGGGAGACTCAGGTTATCGCCAGAATAATGGGATATGTGTGTGAATAAAAATGTACACCCACCCTCCAGAAAGATAGCTGAATAAGCTTCATATATACCATCCTCTCTGTCTGAGCTGGCTCCTCCTCTGTCTCAGTGAGAAATTGAAGCGGCTTGATAGGCAGGGCCTGGGTGGTCACGTAGGCATGGGGGGGGCGGGTCCTAGAAGGGGGCCAGCCGGTGGGTACTTCTTTGCCTCTCCCTGGAGGAAGCTGGATGAGCCTCAGGGAGATGCAAAACCCCTGAAATCATATGCAGAATTGTCTATGTACTTACATTTATGTGCTTGTTGCTTAGTTGTGTTGGACTCTCTCTGACCCCATGGACTGTAGCCCATCAGGCTCCTCTGTCCATGGAATTCTCCAGCCAAAAATATTGGAGTGGGTAGCCATTCCCTCTCCAGGGGATATTCCTGACCCAGGGATGGAACCCGAGTCTCCTGCACCACAGGCGGGTTCTTTACTGTCTGAACCACCAGGGAAGCCCTGGTAAAAAACATTTAAATTTTAAATAATTTTAGATTCAGACACAGTTGCAAAAACAGTAGAGAGGCTCTGTGTACCTTTCACCCACTTATCCCCAATGATAACATCTCATGTAACTTTAACCAGGAAATTGACTTTGGTTCAATTCAGGCCTTATTCCGATTCATGCACGTGTGTGTGTGTGTGTGTGTGCGCGTGCGTGCGTGCACGTGACATTTCTGGGCTGTGTGAGAAGCTCTGGATCTCCATCTTTTGGGCTTTAGTAGAGCTTTCTGTACTTGAAGCCTTAACATTCCTAACCATAACATCTAATTATAACGTACAGAAAACCTCATGTAAACTGGCTCAATTTAAAAAGAAAAGAAAAAAGAAAGGGGGAGGAATATTGGTTCATGTAATGAAATCCAGAGGAATGACCTAACTGGTGCCAGTGGTTCAGGAGGTCATGCCAGAGCTCACTCCTTTTTTCTGCAGTGACCCCTCTCTGTGCATGTCTCAGTTCTGGTTTTATTCTCAGACATCCTCCCTCAAGGTCCCAGCAGTGGCTGTGGCTGTGATGATTCCAGACTTTTCATCATCATCCCATACCACAGAGGAAGCGGGGTTGGTGGGGTGGGGTTTCGGGGGGTGAGTCTCATCATTCCTATAGAAGTTGTAGGATTCATTCTGATTGGACTAGCTTGGATCCAGTGCCCACACCTCAACCAATCACAGGACCAGGAGAATGAGCTACACTAGTTGGCTCTTGCCTGGACTCCTAACCCCTCCATGAACACCTGGTGATTGGGATAATTTATTGGTTTACTCTAATCTCAGACGGAAGGTTGGTTTATTCCACCCTGACCACATGGGACAGGGAAAGTGTCTGAAAATAAATTTGGGTGATATTACTAGAGAGTGGGAATAGATGCTGGCAGTAAACCATAGGTGTCCCCCATCTTTGGCATGGAGTCTGTCCCTCCCTGATCAAATCAGCTGTGACCGGGAGGACCGGACCATGTGGTACAGACATGTCTCCTGGGATAGGGGTCAGTTCTTGCTTCCGGGGAGTGAGTGTTGGACAGGTGCCCCAGGAGGTCTCTACCACAGTCAGGGTTTATGTGTCTAAAACAGTGTTACTGCCCATCTCCCCTCGCCTTAGGATGTTAACCTGGTCATGGCATTTCTAGCCACTCCCGCTGGCCTGCTGTAGGTCTTCAGGGGCCCAGGGAACAGCAGAGGAGATGCTGTGTTTGAAGCAGGATCCTGGGTTTCAACTGTATATGTTGGGCTTGGGATGTATTTAGGTAGGACTCCCCAACAGCGCACCATGCCCACTGGCTGCCCTTTGTACCTTCCTGCTGTCCAATGTAGACATCAGTTTTCTGCTCTGCCCCTCCATGAAGTCCATGCATTCCCAAGGCTACGGGAAGGTGGGCAAGGTGGCTTCTAGGGTCCGAGTCACTCAGGTTTATGGAGAAGGTCGGCATTTCTCCAGGCATGCTGTTCATACCATTCTAGTTTGTGACTTATTTTTATAGATACGCATTAATTTGTAAACAGTCCTTATTTTGAACATCTTTTTGTGAAATAAAATACAGAAAAAGCTATGAGATAAACATAGAGTTTAATAAAGTTTAATAGGGCAAATACCCGCAGTGCTCTTGTAACCCAAGAGATGGAACATTGCAGCCACCCCAGCAGCTCCTCCATGTTGCCTGTTCCAGTGGTAGACCCTCTCTGCCACAGCCGGAGGAACCACCACCTGGCTTTTCCCCCGTGGTCAGGTACTCCTGTCTGCTCTCCCCTGGTGTTCTGCAAGCTCTTCCGTGTCTGAAGGTGTATTCCTGATGTATCCATGGAGAGAGACGTACTCCACGTCCACCTACTCCTCCACCATCCCCATTTGACTTTTATTGCAGTCACTTCCTCCTGTTTCTTGACAGTTGCATCATCCAAGTGTGCATCTTTCAACTATGGTTCAGTCTTGCCCCCTTTAAAAAAACCAACGTTTTACCTCTTATAATGCACAAGTTCTTCCTTCATTGCTTTCTTTTCCTTTCATTTTACTGCTTGAGGAAACCAGGCCATCTGACTGCAGTTTTTCCCACAGTCTGGATTTTGCTGGCTGCCCACTCTTGGGACAGTCAGCTGGATCTAGAGGCTCCACCAGACCCAGCTTCTGTCCTTTTGACAAGGCTCTATGGGTTCCTGCACCAGCTGCCTCTCTGCTGGATGTTCTTAGCCGTGGAGGCTCAGGCCCTGGATCCATTACTTCACTGGGGGGCCAACATGGTGACACATTCTTTTCACTGTGCTGTGGTTCACATTTTATTGCTTATTAATTTTGTCATTGCACACAATTTGTAAGTAAATAGGCTTTGAGAAAAATATACTTGAGTTCAACAGATGATGGCAACGTTGATGAGACTGTTCCCGTGTTTTACATAAGGTAATGAAAAGCACTACAGCTGCCACCCCTGCAAAATGATGATGCTATTCTAATTCCATCATTTCTTTTTCATTTATTTGCTGGAATTCTTCATAAACAGATGCTTTCTTTCGTCTATCATGAGGTTACCCAGTGGTATAGCTCACAGAAGAGAGGCAGGATAAATGCTCCCTTCTTTTCCTGTATTTGCCAGTTTGCAAAATAATAAACTGGTTCCTTATTATCATCTGGTGGAGACCATTTCATTTTTTCAATATCACCATGAACTCATGGATTTAAATAAATTTGGTGAGTTTTTGTTGTTGTCAAATCAGTCATGTTCGATTCTTTGCGACCCTGTGGATTGTCACCTGCCAAGCTCCTCTGTCCCTGGGATTCTCCGTGCATGAATACTGGAATGGGTTGCCATGCCCTCCTCCAAAGGATCTTCTCAACTCAGGGATTGAACCACGTCTCTTTTTTGTCAGGCAGATTCTTGGTGGGTGCTTGTTTTTTTGTTTTTTTTTTTTTTATGTGGACCATTTTAAAAACCTTTATTGAATTTGTTATAATATTGCTTCTGTTTTATGTTTTGGATTTTTGGCCACGAGGCATGTGGGATCTTAGCTCCCCAACCAGGGGTCAAGCCCATACCCCCTGCATTAGAAGGTGAAGTTGTAATCACTGGACAGACAGAGAAAGGCCCTCCTGTTTTCTTTTGGCACTGCTCCAGTCTGCATGTGGCTTATCTGTGGTGGCTTGTGTGCTGTCGTTTATGTCAAGATGCTCCAGGCTGCTTTTGTACATTTTTTCCTCAGACCAGCAATCAGTCACTTCTCCACACAGCCCTGACTTTTAGTGGGAAATGATGTTTCCTGACCACAGTGTGGACTCTGGGTATTCTCAGTGGTACTCAGCGGGTCATGGTTCCTAGGTCGTTTCAGTGGTTAGAGCTAATAGATACAGATAGAATGATAGATCAAATACCTTATAAGGTCGTGCTGTTATTTTCAATTAAGTTTCAGGACTACAGATTTTATATTTAATCTTTAAAAAAAATTACTGCTGTATCTCTTTTCTTCCATACTGAGAATCCTAGTTTTAGGACACAGGGGATAACATTTAAAATATCCCGTAATTACTCATTTGTTTCAGGCAACATTACACACACAACAGGGAATACTAATGCTACCACCACCAGAATGACAAGTGAAAATAGTTTTAAAGTTCTCACCCCCATTATAGTTATTGAATATCTACATCAATTGAGCCTATAGCCTCTTATACCATATTCTCTTATTTTTAGCTTATGTTTTTTATTGAAACATAGTTGGCGTATGGGGTTCCCAGGTGACACAGGTAGGTAAAGAACCCACCTGCCAATGCAGGAGACATAAGAGACAAGGGTTCGATCCCTGGGTCGGGAAGATCCCCTGGAGGAGGGCATGGCGACCCACTCCAGTATTCATGCTTGGAGAATCCCATGGACAGAGGAGCCTAGTGAGCTATAGTCCTGCTGCTGCTACTGCTAAGTCACTTCAGTAGCGTCCGACTCTGTGCGACCCCATAGACAGCAGCCTACTAGGCTCTGCCGTCCCTGGGATTCTCCAGGCAAGAACACTGGAGTGGGTTGCCATTTCCTTCTCCAATGCATGAAAGTGAAAAGTGAAAGTGAAGTCGCTCAGTCGTGTCCAACTCTTAGGGACTCCATGGACTGTAGCCCACCAGGCTCCTCCGTCCATGGGATTTTCTAGGCAAGAGTACTGGAGTGGGGTGCCAGGGCCTTCTCCGGAGCTATAGTCCATGAGGTCACAAAGAGTTAGACATGACTGAAGCAACTTAGCAGACATGCATGCATAGCTGACGTACAATATTACGTTAGGTCAGGTGTACATAACGATTTGACATTTGCATACATTTTGAAATGATCACCACAGTAAATCTGATAACCATCTGTCCCCATACAGTTATTACAGTATTACTGACCATATTCCTTATGCTGTGTACTACGTCCCCGTGACTTACTGACTTACTTATTGTTTAATTGGAGGTTTGTATCTCTTATTCCCTGTTGTCTATTTTCCCCCCACCTCTCTTCTGGCAACCACCTGTTCTCTGTGTCCAAGAATCTGTTTTTGTTTTGTCTTATTTGTTTTGTTTTTTAGAGTCCACATTTATACTCTCTTCCTTTTACTTCTCATATTGTTTTGGTACTCCAAGTAATGTATTTAATGGTCTCTACTAGTTTTTATGCTTTCTTATGCTGATGTGTCTAGTAATTTTGGCAGCCTGAGGCTTGTTTTCCAGTAAATTCTTCAGGAAGGGTTCTTAGGAACAATGTTCCCTGAGTTCTTGTATGCTGATAACAGTTTGTACCTTTTATACTTGATAGTTTTCCTGGATATAAAGTCAGTTTTCCTTGGCTTACTCTTTCACCCCCTTAGATAGGTCACACCCTTTTCTTCTGGTGCAAAGCAGTGTTGTTGAAAAGTCTGATGATAATCTAATTTTCATTTTCTCATAAGTCACTTATTCCTTTCTCCATAGTTGTCTAAAGGATTTTTCCCCTTTACTATCCAGTAAATTTACTAAAATTTACTAAGATATGACAGTGAAAGATGAACTCCCCAGGTCAGGAGGAGCCCAATATGCTACTGGAGAAGAGCAGAGAAATAGCTCCAGAAGGAACAAAGGGGCTGAGTCAAAGTGAAAACAATGCCCAGTTGTGGACGTGACTGGTGATGGAAGTAAAGTCCGATGCTGTAAAGATTCATGTTAGGTCCATGAATCATGGTAAATTGGAAGTGGTCAAACAGGAGATGGCAAGAGTGAACATCGACATTTTAGAAAGCAGTGAACTAAAATGGACCTGAATGGGTGAATTTAATTCAGATGACCATTACCTCTACTATTGTGGGCAAGAATTCCTTTGAAGAAATGGAGTAGCCCTCTAGTCAATGAAAGAGTCAATGCAATACTGTCATAATCCCAGCTGGCTTCTTTGCAGGGACTGACAAACTTATCTTAAAATCCATATGAAAACTCAAGAACATCAAAACAATCTTCAAAAAGAAGAAAGTTGGGGGATTTATCGATTTCAAAATTTAATAAAAAGAACAATGATTAAGACGGTGCGGTAATGGCTTAAGAATAGACATGTAGATCAATGGAAGAGAATTTAAAGTCCACAGATAAACCTCATATTTTCAGTCAATTGATTTTTTACAAGGTTGCCAAGACAAGTCAGTGTCTTTAACTAGTGGTGCTGGGACAACTGGAAATTGAAGTAAAAAAAAGTTGAAGTTGTAAACCCTCAGCACACCAGATACAAAATTAGCCCCAAATGAATCATGGGCTTAAATATGAGCTAAAACTATAAAATTCTTAGGAAAAAATCCATAGGAATAAAATTTCATCACCTTTATTGGTAATGGCTTCTTAGATATGACACCAAAAGCATGAGAAACCAAGAAAAAAAAAAGGTAAATCGGACTTCTGCAAAAGCTTTTGTGCTTCAAAAGACACCAACAAGAAAATTAAAAGACAACCCACTGAATGAGAGAAAAAATTTACAAATTACGTATCCGCTGCTGCTGCTAAGTCGCTTCAGTCGTGTCTGACTCTGTGCAACCCCATAGACGGCAGCCCACTAGGCTCCCCCGTCCCTGGGATTCTCCAGGCAAGAATATGGGAGTGGGTTGCCATTTCCTTCTCCAATGCATGAAAGTGAAAAGTGAAAGTGAAGTCGCTCAGTCGTGTCCAACTCTTAGCGACTCCATGGACTGTAGCCCACCAGGCTCCTCCGTCCATGGGATTTTCCAGGCAAGAGTACTGGAGTGGGGTGCCATTGCCTTCTCCATATATCTGCTAGGGGACTATATAAAGTACTTTTATAGCTCAATAATTAAAAGACAGTGCAACTGCGGTCTAGGTCCTAGTTCCTGGCACAGAGCTCCTAAAACCTTTGAAATTTCCCAAGTGATAAGGGTAATAGGAACATCTTTTGTTACTACTGAGGTGATTTTGGGTGTACCCCTAGGTAGCTCAGGATGGGAACTGGTTCCCAGAAAGACCAAGCCTCAATTGTAAGCTTGGAACTTTCAGCTCCATACCCCAACCTTCATGGAGGAAAGAGCTGGAGATAGAGTTAATCACCAATGGTCGAGACTTCTGTAGTGGCCCTGTGGTTAAGAATCTGCCTGCCAATGCAGGAGACACAGGTTCAATCCCTAGTCCAGGAAGATCCCACATGCCATGGAGCAACTAAGCCAGTGTGCCACAACTACTGGGCCCGAGAGCTACAACTACTGAAGCCTAAGTGTCTAGAGCCCCTGCTCCTCAACAAGAGAAGCTGCTGCAGTGACAAGCTCACACACTGCAACTAGAGAGTACCCTGTGAGCAGCAAAAGAGACCCAAAAATAAAAAATGAAAGTGTTAAAAAAAAAAAAGCCACCAATGGGCACATTAAGTTCTCATAAGAACACCTAAATGATGCTGTTAGGAGAGCGGATTTGTAGGTGAACATATCCATATGCCAGAAGGGTGTACACAGGGACTCTACAGGGACAGAGGCCCCTGTGCTCAGGATTCGCTGGCATTCTCCCGAGTTCTGTGAGTTGTTCTAGCAAACTGTTGAACCTGGGGCAGGTGGGAGCCTCTGACTGTAAGCCAAGTTGGACAGAATTACAGGTAACCTGGGAACTTGATCCTTGTGGCTGGTATCTGAAATGGGCCAGTCTTAGAGGACTGAGTTCTTAAACCTGTGGAATCTGATGCTCACTCCAGGTAGTGTCAGTGTAGGGTTAAATTGTAGGACTCCCTTCAGTTGGTGTTGGAAAGTTGGAAAAGTGAGATTGGAAAAGATACCGTGTGTTTGTGTCAGGAAAAAAAAAAAAACCACTCACTAATTGAAAAATGGGCAAAGGATCTGAATAGACATTTCTTCAAAGAAGATCTACGAATGGCCAATAAGCACATGAAAAGGTGCCCGACATATTTTATTGGGGAAATGCAAATGAAGACCACAAATAGATACCACTCTACACTTACTTGGAGGAGGGCATGGCAACCCACCCCAGTATTCTTGTCCAGAAAATGCCATGAACAGAAGAGCCTTGTGGGCTACAGTCCATGGCATCACGAAGAGTTGGACACAACTGAAGCGACTTAGCATGCATGCCACACTTACTAGAATAAGCTATCATCAAAAAGGCAGTTAATGCCAAGTGTTGGTGAGAATGTGAAGATATGGGAGGCTTCATACACTGCTGGTGGTGATGTGAAATGGTGCAACCACTCTGGACAATATGGCAACACTCAAAAAGTTTAACCCAGAGCTCTCATTTGATATGGCAATTCCACTCTTAGGTATATACCCAAGAAAACTGAAAATACACGTCTGCACAGAAACCTGTACATGAATGTTAGCCCTTCTTTCAATTGAAAGGCGGTGATCAAAGATGGATCAGGCGGACTCCTGGTTGAGTGTTCTTTCCAGGCTGTTTTTGATACCACTTAGAGGACAGTCTTTCCCCTCTGTCTTCTACATTACTGGGGAGGTGGGAAAAGCCTTATTGTAAGCCCCGAGGAGTGCTGTCAAGCACTCATCCATAACTAATCAGGCAGTATTGCAGGGCCTCTGGGTATGGGGCCTGAAATGTGACTTCCAAACCATGAAGACAGTGGGTATGGTGACAGGCACATGCACGTCTTGTTGTTTGGTCCAGCGTCCCAAAGGAACAGGAGGGTGGTCATCAGTGCTTTTCTGCCACGAAGAGTGAGTCCGTGGGCCTCCACATTGGAAAGTAAGTACTCTAACACAAGAATGGCAGACTCTAGGTGGCTGTCCCCCTATCTGGGCTTTCCTCTCAGAAGCATCTGGGAGATTAAATTCTATCCATGATATAGTTCACCAGAGACATTAGTCAGCTCTGACATTCTGTGACCTCATAAAAATGCGAACACTCTTTTTCTCATCCATATGTAACCCTAGAAAAAAATTAACCTGGCCTCAGCCATAATTTATATGGGCATTTAACACCCCACTTATACTTTAACACTGTCATTGAAAAACTTCCTTATCTTTGTCAGTAAATGGCACAATGGAAGTTTATTATCTGGCTCGGAAGCTTTCTTTTTATAGCTCTTTGAAGATGTATGGTCCTTCGACACACACAAGAGAGTTAAACAAACCAGCCGAACTTTCACCAAGAATGAGCTCCCATCGTAGCGAAATTCCTTTATAAATGATACGCTTCCAAAACCATGATTCTTATCAGCTGTCCCCTGAGGCCTGGTGCTCAGACCCCCGAGGTAGAGGCCTTGGTAGGGTGGGACTTACTTCGGGGCAGTGGGCATGTGGCTGGTATGAGGCCCATAGGTGCCTTTGCAGGACAGGGCAGGATTGTTTCTTAGGGAACTGGAGCCTGGGTGTGAGTTTGACGCCCTCTCCCATATGCTCTGCCCCACCCCCTGTGTGAATATATGTGCTGCAGGATGGCCACCCCTCTCTCTCCTGCTTTCTCTCTCACAACACTTGAGCCCACATGAATATTCTTCTGTCATCTAGTTCTCCCTCCTGCTGCTAGTTGTCCCTGTCCACGAATCACCTTCCTTCAAGGCTAAGTCCTCCCTGAAAACTTCTCCCCAAACGTAGCCTCCACCCAGCGCCTCTCTCCTTCTGTACCTCATCATGGGGCCTCTCTTAAAGCACTTACCTGATCCCTTCTTCACCCACCTGTGGGTGCGAGGCTCCCTGAGGCTCACTGGACTCCGTTCCTCTTTGGGTTACCTCTAGCCCTGCCCTTAGTGGGTGCTCCGTTTGTAATTCTTTTTTAAAAAACTGAATTAGTTAATTTTTAAATGTTTTGGCTGTGCTGGGTCTTCGCTGCTGCAGGGCTCTTCTCTAGTTGCGGCGAGCGGGGGCTTCTCTCTAGTTGTGCTGCGCGGGCGTCTCATGGCAGAGCCCAGGCTCAGGAGTTGTGTTGCTCAGGCTTAGTTGTTCCGTGGCACGCAGGATCTTCCCGGATCAGGGACTGAATCCGTATCTCCTGCATCGGCAGGCAGATTCTTCACTACTGAGCCACCAGGTGCTCTATTTACAAGACGTGAGAAATGATCTCTTGTTGCTGGTTTAAGTTGTGGATGTTTTTATTTCCAGCTGGAATGTATTTCCTATGCTGTGCTTTCTTTTTTGAGAAGGACCAGTTTTCACCCCTTGCCCATCTGTTTTTAAGGGCTTAGTGTTTTTATCAGTCTTTATGAACTCTTTATATAATTTTGTTGTAAATATTTTCTGTACTTGGATAAGCCTTATGATTATGGTAAGGTAAAAGAGGAAAAATACAGAAGTTATAAATTCCTATATAATCACATCTGTTCATGTTTTCCTTTGTGATTTCTTTCTTTGCATCTGAGTACAGTATATTCCTTCTGTCAGCAGAGTTTAACTTGACAGTCGATCAGGTTCTTTTGGTCTTCGTTCTAGTTGTATTCTGGGTAACACTTCCAGTGCTGATGTGCTAATAACCCAGGAGAAACTGGGGGTAACAGGCCTCCCTGTCCTCCCCCAGGAAAAGGGGCCTGGATGGTCCTGAGAAGAGGGACTCTCCTATTGTTCAGGGTTGTTCCTAACCCTTTGTCTTTACTCCCTCAGTGTTTAAAGGTTTCTGTGCTACTGCTGCTAAGTCACTTCAGTCGTGTCCGACTCTGTGTGACCCCATAGACGGCAGCCCACCAGGCTCCTCCATCCCTGGGATTCTCCAGGCAAGAACACTGGAGTGGGTTGCCATTTCCTTCTCCAGTGCAGGAAAGTGAAAAGTAAAAGTGAAGTCGCTTAGTCGTGTCTGACTCTTAGCGACTCCATGGACTGCAGCCTACCAGGCTCCTCCGTCCATGGGATTTTCCAGGCAAGAGTACTGGAGTGGGGTGCCATCTGTATCTTGCCTCAAACCAATAGATTGGAGACTCCTAAAAGCAAGGACCATTTTTGCCTTGTTCACTGCTATATCCCAATTGTTAGGAAAGTAACTAAAAATAAATGCTCCTTCTGCTATATGGTTTTAATGTCTGTGTCCCTTCCAAAAAGAAAAAAAAAATTCATATGTTGAAACCTATGGTTGTTGTTCAGTTGCTAAGTTGTGTCTGACTCTTTGTGACCCCATGGACTATGGCACACCAGGCTTCTCTATCCTTCACGGTCTCCTGGAGTTTGCTCAAACTCATGTCTACATTGAAACCTAACCCCCAGGTAATAGTAATAGGACGTGAGGCCTTTGGGAAGTGATTAGGTCATGAAGGTGGAGCCCTCAGGATTGGAGTAAGTGCCCTTGTGAGACCCCACACAAGGGTGGTGTCTAACTAGCTCATCCCTTCCACCAGTGGGGACACAGAGATCGTCTGTCTGCCACCTGGAAAATGGTTCTCACTAGAACCTGACCATGCTGAACTCTGAACTATTTTTCCTCCAGAATTGTGATAAATGTTATAAATTTATGTTATTTTGTTATCATAGCCCAAATGGACTAAGATACCTGCCAACTCAGAAAAACTCTCCACAAAGGTGGAAGAGAAAGAAAACAGTTTTACTATTGAATAAACACTGAACAAGACTGCATGAACATTACAGGTATCCACCAAAGAGATTGGAAAGACAGAAAGAAATCTCAGCCTTTCATATAGCCAGGCAGAGCCAGCCCATACATGTTAACGGTCTTTATCTGAAGGAAAGGTAAAACAGCTCAGATCCTTTACTTTCTTTCTTCTTCTTATTTTTTTTAAATGGGAGTATAGTTTCTTTCCAATGTTGTGTTAGTTTCTGCTGTACAGCAAAGTGAATCAGCTATACATACACATATATCCCCTCTTTTGTGGATTTCCTTCCCATTTAGGTCAACACAAAGCACTAATTAGAATTCCCTGTGCTATACAGTTGGTGAAGAAGGCTGAGCGCCGAAGAATTGATGCTTTTGAACTGTGGTGTTGGAGAAGACTCTTGAGAGTCCCTTGGACTGCAAGGAGATCCAACCAGTCCATTCTAAAGGAGATCAGCCCTGGGGTTTCTTTGGAAGAAATGATGCTAAAGCTGAAACTCCAGTACTTTGGCCACCTCATGCGAAGAGTTGACTCATTGGAAAAGACTCTGATGCTGGGAAGGATTGGGGGCAAGAGGAGAAGGGGACGACAGAGGATGAGGTGGCTGGATGCCATCACCGACTCGATGGACGTGAGTTTGAGTGAATTCCAGGAGTTGGTGATGGACAGGGAGGCCTGGTGTGCTGCAGTTCATGGGGTCGCAAAGAGTCGGACACGACTGAGCAACTGAACTGAACTGAACTGATACAGTTGGTTCTTATTAGTTATTTATTTTATACATAGTAGTGTATAATTGACAATCCCAATCCACCCCACCCCCACTTCTCCCCTTAGTATCTATATGTTTGTTCTCCATGCAAAACAGCTCAGATCTTCTCAATCAGCAGGAAGTTGCATCTGGAGTCAAGCACCTAGGCTAAAACTCCCATAGAGACAAACAGAAGGGGGTCCCCTTTATTGATGGTCACATTTCAGAGATGGCTTCAAGACCCCCAAGAAAGGCATTCCAGCGGCTGCAAAACAACAGACTCATTTGGCTTTTAAAAAGATTTACATACATCTCAGAGACATAGAAAGCATTCCAATTTCACATTTCTAAAGGGGATGCTAAAGAGGAGGGACATTTCCCTTTCCTGGTGGCTCAGATGGTAAAGAATCTGCCTGCAATGCAGGAGACCTGAGTTTGATTCCTGGGTTGGGAAGATCCCCTGGAGAAAGGGATGGCTACCCACTCCGGTATTCTGGCCTGGAGAATCCCATGGACAAAAGAGCCTGGTGGGCTGCAGTCCATGGGGTCCAAAAAAGAGTCAGACACAACTGGCACCAAGGGAAATCAAAATTAATTTTAAATTAGATTTGTATCTAACCTTACAGAAGCACCCAGCAGAGTACATGGCACACAGTAGGTGCTTGATGAATGCATGAATACACGATCTACTGCTTCCTTTTGGAGAGTGAGACTTGTCCCGAGCTTTCCAGGTTCCAGGAATGAAGTCCTGGCTCTGGCTCTGGGTGTTATCCTTCTCTAGGGGAAGGTGATAATCCCCTGGCCTCCAGAGCTCTTGTCTCCCCACCTACTGTTCCTGACTTTTCCCCCGGGACTCAGAAGGCAGGTGAGACCAGGGGAGGCAGAACCTTTGGGGTAGGGAGTCTGGGTTGGGTGGGTGAAGCCTCTGCAGTGGTCTGGGAACCCTGGTGAAATCTGGGAGCTTAGGTCTGGGCCCAGTCGAGAGAATCTGTCACCCCCTCTTTGAGGTCCTTGGCTTCTGAGAGTCCTCCTGCTAGTCACTTGGAGTCTCCTGGATAGGTGCCTAAGGAAATCCAAATAGGTAGCTGTCAGTGTGTGGGCAGCCCAGTCAGATCCAGGAACAAAGTCCATGGCCCCCAGCCCGAGGATTCCAACAGGGACTAGCTTGGAACTGGAGGGTGCTGGGAGTTTCCACACAGGCGCTGACACTGGTTTCTCCCTTTGGACCAGTACAAAGTCCAAAGCTGTTCCCTGGGCATTTTCTTCATCTGTTGAGAGGGGGCAGTAGGTGTGAAATCCAGGATTTTGAGGCAGCAGTTCTCCTATAAACCATTAAAAACCTACCATTTTAATACTTTTCCCACACAAAAGGCTTCCCAGGTGGTGCTAGTGGTAAAAACCCTGCCTGCCAATGCAGAAGACATAAGAGACAAGGGTTTGATCCCTGGGTTGGGAAGATCCCCTGGAGGAGGGCATGGCAACCTACTCAAGTGTTCTTCCTGGAGAATCCTGTGGACAGAGGAACCTGGTGGGCTACAGTCCATAGGGCTGCAAAGAGTCAGACATGACTGAAATGACTTAACACACACCCAGACAAAAATTTTTTTTCTGTAAGAATCTGCCTCTTCATATGAGATCACTAGGGCTTCCCCAGTAGCTCAGCAGTAAAGAATCCACCTACAATGCAGGAGCTGCAGGACATGCAGCTTAAACCCCTGGGTTGGGAAGATCCCCTGAGTTGGAGAAGGGCATGGTGACCCACTCCAGTATTCTTGCCTGGAGAATCCCCATGGACAGAGGAGCCTGGTGGGCTACAGTCCATGGGATTGCAGAGTTGGACATGACTGACGTGACTTAGCACACACACATCTGATCACTAAATGAAGAGCATTTCAAAGCAGAAACCAATGTGAGGTTTTAAATTGAGATGTAGCATGATTTCTGAACTTGTCCATTGTTTGCTGAGGACAGTCACTTGTACTGAGACATCAGGGTCCACGTGGAGGCCCCCTCCTTGCCCCTCTCTTGACCATTCTGCCGTCATCAGCCCTTTTTCCTGCAGGAGAGAGAACAGTGAGGGCAGCTGACTTGAAGGTCCTCCCTCCACTCTGTTCACTCTCAGAATAAGCGAGCATGAGATTTTGTTGTTGTTCCTGCCAGACTTTCTGCTTTTGGAGCTCTACCAAGGACTTTTTCCACCACTTCTTTTCCCTCCATGACAGGACTCCCTCTGCAGGTCAGTCAGCTTATCGAGAATGTTAACAGTGCGCAGTGATGAAAGTCACTGCCTTTGTTTGGGGAATGCAGAGCTCCAGGTTCAGCATTTGCAGATTGGATGTGAAGTGTTGAGGCAGCCCAAGCACGGGTTGAAAAAGAATTTCCAGACACAGAGCATTTCAGAATGGAGGGAGTTTATTAAGAACAAAGAGCAGAGATAATGTGGGCATTGTGAACACAGTGGGCCAACCTCCTGACAAACCAGGGAAAGTTGACCGTTTTTGTGGGTTAGTAGTCAATTTTTATAGCCTCAAAACAAAGAAAATTTCTGCTGGAGGTTGGCGTTAGGTGATTGGTTGGGGTGCTATAGGGTGTTTACTGGAGTGGGCATCTTTGCCAAATGGGGAATCAGGAAGCTTGTTAGTGATGGTTAGTGAGGTTTTGGCAAAGGGGCTCAGTCAGCTTTGGAGGTGTCCTTGATTCTGGGCTCTGCCTCTGTGGCCTTGGTGCAAGGCCTCGCACCTGCGGCCTTGGGGCAGGACTCAACATGAAGGAGAGGCACCTCGAATGCAGTAACACAGCCAGAAGACACCACTGCTTCACTCCTTCAGAATCTGATTTGTGTGACAGGAGAGATGAGGAGCTGGCAGTCGGGCTTGATTTATGTTTCAGAAGCAAAACCGAAGTTACCCTTTCGTGGTTCGCAGCTGTGTGTGTTAGTCGCTCAGTTGTGTTTGTCCCTTTGGGACCCCATGGACTTACCCCCCCAGGCTCCTCTGTCCATGGGATTTTTCGGGTAAGAATACTGGAGTGGGTGGCCATTTCCTTCTCCAGGGGATCTTCCCAACCCAGGGATTGCAGGTGAGTTCTTTACCATTAACGCCACCTGGGAAGCCCCTTGCAGCTGTAGATCATGAAACCGTAGGCTATTTTAAGGAGCACATACTGGGCATAGAGGGTACAGGCCAATAGGCTCTGTTAGACACTGCTGGTATCAACTGGTAAAACCTTCTTTCCTCAAGTGGGGAAGTCCTTTGGCATGAACATTGGTGTTTTAACTTTCTGACCCACTAATTTCCAGGCATTCAATCCTAAGACAATAATTCTATACATGGTGAAAGCTCAATGTCCAACTATATCTAGTATAACGTTATTATAATAGAAAAAAGCAGAAACAGCCTCATTATACATATGCATGGGGTTAGGTAAATATTTCATCTACTTGTACTTTACTTTGGTTTTTCCAGCTGCAAGGAAGAGACTCACATGGGGTTTGTTGCAAGGTGGCCAGGGGCTCGGGACAGGCTCTCATCCTTCCTCTGGGGCTTCCTGCAGTCTGCTCCACTTTCCTTGTGTGTCTGCCCTAACCCCCCAGCTGCTCTTGACAGCCTTCATGTGCACCTAAGATCCACCACCCCTTTCCCCCTTGCTTACAAATTCTCCTCCCTCCCTCTGCCCCAGCCTCCCAGATCTCCTTTCTATTTTCTCTCCTCTCTGTTGCTCTGAGGTAGAGGCACACTGAACATTCCTTAGAATACCATAGAAAACAAAATCAAAACTGCTTTTGCATCTTGTAAAATGTTCCATGAAATACAAATTGTCAGCTTTATACACAGTGAGAAGCCACAAGTCTGTACATCCGTACATCAGCTAAACTTATAAGATTGGTCACTCAGAAAAATTGGTATGAGAATTCTAACAGTGCTAAATATTGACAAAACAGAAGATAACTCAAGAGAATTCAAGAGAAATCAGTGTAAACTGAAAATTTCTATATGAATTGTTTTAAATTTGGAGTATCTTAATATAAAGAGTGAAGTCAAAAGGTTAATTTGGGATAGTTTTCAACAATTTGAACATTTCTTAAAATGATGGTAAGATATTAAAAAAGAATATTAAACATTTAAAAAGCATATTCCCTAAAACAGTGCTTTGAAAATCAATGTACATGCTAAGTTTGGTGAAGTGATCACTTGGGGACCAATTGATAAAAAAGAATTGAGAGACCCACAAAACTGAGAGTCAGGGGGCCCTGGAAGGTCATGGGTGGTTTCCCTGTTTCCTTGTTTCTGTCTCTCTTTTGTCCCTCTGTCTCCATCTGCATCTCTCTCTTTCTCTGTCCCCCTCTCTCTCTGTCCCTCTGTGTTTTTCTCTGTCTCTCTCTTCTGGGGACAGCCAAGTCCCTGCATTCCCTTAAACAGCTTCAGCTGCCTTCAGCTCCCACTCCTCAGCTGGCAGGTGGTCCAGCCTGTCCACTGCCCCTCACTCCCCACCCCCCACTGCTCAGCGCCCCTTTACTCAAGGATTCTGTTCAGTCAATGTGTCTGATTTAAAATTCCCTGAGAGAAACTGCCTGGCTGTCTCAGGTCCGGTGTCTCTCTAACTGGGCATGGCTACACCTTCCAAGGCAGCGAGGCTTCTGTGAAAAGGGAGTGAAGCAGGAGGGAGGGGATGGCCAACCCAGCCCTCCCCTGCCCAGGTCCTGCCCCTTGCTCTCACGGGTCCAGTTCTGGCGATGCCCTCACCCTGCATGACCGTGCAGCAATGATCCCACCCCCCATGGGTGCCTTCCTGTCCACTGGCTCTGACTCAGGTCCTTACAGCACCTTGATGTGCTAACACAAGTTCCTGGTCTGTGGTCAGCCTCCCCAGCTAACATCAACTCCTCAGGGCAGGGTTTTGTCTTGTTCAGCACTCCATCCCTGGTTCCTACAGTCATACCTGAAGCTCAGTGAATATTTGCTGAACAACTAAAATAAACTCACACCCTCCTCAGTGGGAAAAACCCAAAGTCTCCTTTGAAAGCTCAGGCACAGCTAGACCTCAAGTGACAGCTAGACCTCTGTCCCCATTTGTCCCTCCCACTCCTGCCATTAGGCCCCCTCACGCAGCCCAGGAGGAGAGGTAGGGAAAGGTAAGTCTCTTGTCTCTTTATTTTTCCAGATGAGCTTCAGAATTTTTTGGGCATGGTTCCCAAAAACTTCCACTGAGATTGTGATGGACATTGTTTAAATATATACATCAATTAGAAAAAAAAAAAATGACATCGTTACAATGTTGAGTCTTACCACAAGTCTCTATATTTCCTTGTCTTCTTTTATGACTCTCAGTTTTCATATAGTTCCTGCATATTTACTGTTAAAGTCATTTTCAGGGTACTTTACTCTCACAGTTGCTATTATGGCGGTATCTGCCCCCCTTCCACCCAACTCTTATTTTCTAATTGTTCGTATGGAGGAAAGGAATTGATTTGTGAATGTTTACTTTGTATCCATTCACTTTAACTAAAGTTTTATCAATCCTAAGAATTTTTCATTTGATTATCTTAGGAATAAAATCACATTATCAACAAATGACAATTTTATCTCCTTCCTTCCCTTCCTCTAGTTGAACCTCTTTTTCAGCTGTTTTTTATTGCGTTTGGCAGAGCAGATCCTTTCTTAAATAAACCTTTCATTAGGGAAGACATTTAGGACTCCACAGAATATTTAAAGAATAAAAGCATGCAAGTGACATATCTCGATTTCTGGGAAACTGCCAATGCAGTACTTAGGGGAGATTTATTGTTCCCAGGGCTTATATTAGGGAGGGAAAAAAAAAGAGCGAAACAATAAATCAAGTCGATACCTGATGAACTTTGTTCCCTTTAAGTTAGAAACCAAGAGAAACGAGAAAAAGGAAGTAATAAATTTAGGCAAAATGGGGGAAGAAGAGAGAGAATTGATAAATTTAATCAATAGCACATGGGAAGAAATGGCCCTTCAGCCGAGTGGGGCAAAGAGGGATAGGATGGAGGAAGAGACTTGGGTCCCACCCGGCAACCTGGCTCTTCCTTCTACTCAGATGCCGGGGGTTGGTGGGGAGCGGCGGGGAGGCAGGTGGGCTTGAGCTAGGGGGTTCTGTTGACCTTGTGGCCACCCACTGGCCATGAACTCTTGACTGGAGTTCTTGCCCCAGCCAGCCTGGAAGTTCGTGGGGTGGGTTAGAGAATGCTCACAGGACAGCACCCGGTGGACCCAGTATGCAGGGAGAGCGAGGTGCAGAGCTTGCGGTGAGCAGGGTGTGTGCCCTGGGTAAGCCCCTCTAGCCTCACGCTGCTTGTTGTGTCTTCCTTTCCCTCTGTCTCCTTGGTTTTAGTAACAGTCCAAAAAATTTCACCCTGATGGAGAAAAGGTTTTGCCTGCTCCCCAACCAGAGCAGGTGGGGGTCAGATACCCTGTGCTGGGTATAGTTGGGGCACAGGTCAGCCAGTGTGGGCTCAGAGAGGGGAGACTGGTTATGCTGGGCTCACAGGTTCTTTGGGGACTGGTTCTTTTGAGGATTTAACGTTATGTTTATCTGAAGGGGCCATTCCCCTTACAGTCAGCCTTAAAAAAAATTAACAAGTCATTAGCCAAACTCTAAATAGGAGCAAATGCAAATTAATATACTCTGGAAAAAGGAAGGAACTAATACAAAACATGTTTTACAAACAAAATGAGGGGATCAGATTCTCAGCAACCTGCTTGCATGTTTTTGTAGCAAAATGGAAATTAATCTCTTCCCAGGGGCTCATCATCCATTCCCTCGGCTCAGTGTAATATGCAGAATTTTTTTTTTTTAATAGAGAAGAAAAAGCTGCCAGCTGTTTTTTTTTTTTTTTACGAAGCCAAGACAGAAGGACATCTTGGAGCTGGGTCTGTGGAGAGTCACTGGGTGGCCCCTTTGTTT
Organism: Bos indicus x Bos taurus; assembly: GCF_003369695.1. Taxonomy (NCBI): domain Eukaryota; kingdom Metazoa; phylum Chordata; class Mammalia; order Artiodactyla; family Bovidae; genus Bos; species Bos indicus x Bos taurus. Next base: position 119,433,106 of record NC_040077.1, read on the forward strand.
TATGACGGAAGGAGAGTGATCTCTCATTTTCCAGGTGGGGGTCAGTGCAGAACATGCTTAGCAGGTGCTGGCTTCCCCTGTGTGCAGGGATCTGGCACAAGCAAACCAAGGGCGTCCTGAGACCTCAGCCCCTTCTCCCTGAGATTTTGAAGTTAGGGAGGCCTATAGAGTCATGTAACGGACTCTGGCCAAAGTTGCTTGACTGACAGGGCTATGCAGTTCCTGGCACAGTGTGGGCTGAGCCCGGAAGTCCAGCCACCCTGCTGGTGTGGAGGTTTGTGAAGATGGCCTAAGGAAACTGAGGCTTTGGAGCCCCAAAGAGGGGTACCCTTGGGTCAGAACCTACAGCGGCATCACTGCAGTGGCCCTCAGCATCCTGCAGACTTTGGGACCAGTTTTCAGCAGTGATGCTGGGTGATAGCATCGGTGGCAAAGACAGCATCTGGCTGCCCTCATCTGGGGCATGTTAGAGAGGCCTCAGGTGGAAGCACTGAGTTTCCTGCTAATAGAAGCCTGTAGACATGAGATTGGAAATTCAGAGAGATGTGACTCCTTTTTGTATGCTAAGCTGGTGGAGTGAAGTCCCACTGTTCCTCTCGGCACACTTAGTTGCTTCAGTCGTGTCTGACTCTGTGTGATCCCACGCATTGTAGCCCTCCAGGCTCCTCTGTCCATGGGGATTCTCCAGGCAAGAATACTAGAGTGGGCCCTCCTCCAGGGGATCTTCCCAACCCAGGGATCAAACCCAGGTCTCCCACCTTGCAGGTGGATTCTTTACTGTCTGAGCCATGAGGGAAGCCCATACACTTAGCACCATAGACTAATTTTCAGTATTTTGCAAAATCGAATTAGTTTGAGCAGCTTTTAGGAAGGAAGCAGATGTTTATCACAAACACATCTAAGTTTCAAAGTTTAGAATAGAACCACATTTTCTCTAATGGTCAAATATATCTTCCAGCTGGCTTTCCTTCCAGCTTTTACTTTAAAATAATGCTAGTGGCTATAACAAACAGACATCAAAATACCTAGGGCTGAAACATCTAGGAAATCCAGGTGGGTATTGTGCTTGGCTCGCTGGCTCTCTTCCAAGCACTGATGCCTGCACCCAGGATTCTGATCTCTGCAGCATGTCGCTTCTGGGGTCATCATGCTTGTCCCGAGGGTGAGGAGTATGAAGACCCATACATGGAAGCTTTCCACAGGCCAGGCCTGGGAGCAAGACATGTCATTTCTGCCCACAACCTACAGACTGGAACTCAGCTGCAGGGCCGCACCTCACCACGAGGAGACTGGGCAGAGACAACGAGAGATGCCTAGGAGGAAGGGAACACTGTTTGGTGAACAGATCACAGTTTGTGCCCCAGATGGCACACTGATTATCACAAGACATCCAGAACACCCCTCACAGAATCTGGACTGGAAATGCCAGGTTCAGTGTAAACCTGGCGGAGCCCTTGGAACAGGTATGTTGGATGAATAAGTGAGCCATTGCTCTGTAGAGGAACGAGCTGATGACCGTGACCCTGGAGCCAACTCGCTTGTGGTGTTGAAGCTGGCTTGAGCGCCTTTTCAGTTGGTGGTTCTGATAGCTTGGGTCAAGGAGCAGAATGACATTCTTCTTTTTGTTTTGACCTCACCATGTGGCTTGTGGGATCTTTGTTCCTTGACAAGGGATTGAACCCACACCCCCTTCATTAGAGGCAAAGTCTTTACCTCTGGACTATTAGGGAAGTCCCTAGAATGACACATTCTTTAAGACTCACATCTGAACCGTTGTTCTGGGTATGCCTCATAGCCCTTTGAGTGCCATCTGCCCAGGGGACACTGATGCAGCTCTGGCCCTTTGAGGCATCCAGAGTATTGCAGGCTGTGCCGAAGGGAGACATCTGTGCCTGCCTAGAACAGATGGGGTGGCTGTCACACACCCCAGGAGCTCCTATGTAACCTCCAGGGGTTCCTAGAGCATGCCTGTGGGGAACTTTGCAAAGGGGAGCATTCTTGGGAGTAGATGGGGGTTATTCCCCCAGAATACAGATGTAGGGAAAGAGTAAATTAGCTAAGATGACGGTGGTCAGGTTCTCTTGCCCCACGTTTTGTAAATACAAGATTATGTAACAGCTGAGATCACTTATATTACTGTGCATGCATCATGGTGGACCTGCTTGACCATGGGCCACTGTGTTCTATATAAGCATCACCTGAGAAGCCCTTGTGGCTGCGTTACAGCTGTGTCCACTGGGTTATGCACGAGAGGAGAGAATACAGCATGTCTGCTGCTAAGGCTGCCACACCAGCCAGGAGAGAATAAACATGTCTGCAGTTCCTATGGCTCCTCGAGTTTTCTTCCAACTTCCCTGCTCATTCCCTGTCTGCCCTCGGTTCAGTGAATGGTGTGCACAGTGAGGAACAGCAAGACAGTTGGCATAGGTCGGCAGGATTCCCAGCAGGTGGAGAAGCCTGAGGCGCCAATGGATGGAGGAAGCCAAGGGCCACCACATGGCATGTGGTACCAGTGGCTGTGGCCCTCTCGGCATGGGCCCAGTGGAAGACTGGGAGGTAGTGGACGGGTCACTGGAGAACATTGAAAAGGTGTTACGGGCAGTGAGTTCCCATTTGCCAGACAAAGTGGCATGGACTGCTGCTGACACTGTGGTGCAGATTTTCCAGACTTCTCTGAAAGCAAATATGGACAGTGTCCTGTGTGAAACCATGCAGGCATGTGATGTGCAGAGACGCTTGGAAGAACTAGAGCAATGTACGCTGACATTAGAGCAAGAACCCTGTGGCCCTGAAGAGCCCAGCGTCTCTGAGAGTGAGGCGGTAAGGGACAGTGATGATAAACATTATGGAACGTTTTGAGACTGCGGGTCCCCACTGGTTAGCGAGGCCTGTTCTGCAGCAGGATGGGGCCAAGAAGGCATGGAAGCCCTGGGAGGCCTTGGGCACTGAGGAGGCCAGTGCCCGACTCTGCAGCCACGAGGAAGTCCAGGAAGGCCGACAAGGAGCAAGGACCAATCCCACTGGAGAGAGAGAAGAAAGGAAAAAGGGAAGGGAAACCACAGGGGAGAGTTTAGAGCTGGATCAGGGCCTGCCGAGCCCATCCCTGCAGAGCCCAGAGGAGTCCACTGGGTCTGCAGACAGAAACATCACTCAGGACGGCAAATGAAGTTCAAAATATACAGTGAGGACCTGGACTTCAGGGTGGTGGACGACGATGGGGGAAACTATTGCAATGCTTGGAGCTGGCTGGAGGTCCACCCTCTCAGCTTCTACACTGGCTGGGCAGGAGGAGGAGCCTCCAGCAGATGGCGGGTGTTTTACAGACATCACACGAGATGTCATTTTGAACGATGCCCTGTCCACCTCTTTTTGGTTCCCTAACTGCTACCTCGATAGTGGCAAGCTTGGGGAGAGGTCGAGGGACGGCAGCAGGCAAAGGGGATAAGGAGTGAGATACACTCCGAAGAGGGCCGAGCTGGTAAAGGCCCAATCCGGGTATCGCAAATGTGGACAGATTTTCTGACAGCGGGAGTTGACAGGAATAAAACTGATAGACAGCCCAACGCTCTGCTCCTGGAGCTATGGAGGCAACTGAGGCCGGAGCAGCAGTTTACCAAGTTTGGGAAGCAGCCACAGCAAGAGATACAGGCGGTTCAGTTAGAAGATCACGTGGCTCCCAAGGATGTTCCTTTAGATATCCTTTTCTGCTTTGAATAGGGCTCAGACCATGGTGCCCACCCAAAGAGCCCAGGCCAGGGACTGGAGGCCCCATGTAGAACTTGCAATTCACTGGTCACCGGCTGATGTACAGAGAGTAACAGCCCTGGTTGACGCCGGTGCTGAACGTGGCCGTGCTTTCAGCAAGCTGAAGCAGTTTCCTGGCCCTAGAGCCTACATTGCTGGCTCTCGTGGCCAGATGATGTAGATTTAGTAGACAGTGTGCTGTAAAGGTTGTGTGTGGTGTGTTACTAACATCTATTTCTCTTGCAGATTTCGGACAGTGTGAAAGCATTTGGAATCACGTGGTGGGCTGTGAACACCACAAAAATCCCCTCCTTGGAGGGGTGGGCCTCCTGCCTGTGGGGGGTTTTTCAGTCCTTGGGGGGAAAAGAAACGAAAGGCGGGGTTGCCCTTGTGGGGGCTTTCCTGCAATCTCACAAGGACACATGGTGGACTGGCCTTGCCCATGGAAGATAAAGGGACTCCAGTCCCAGTGGGGCTGTTCTAGCCCCATGAGGGCAAGGACTGCAACAGGAGTTCCAGGTGATACCTGGCATTGAGTTTTGCTATGTGTTGGGGGTGTGACTGTTTGTTGTTGTAGCATCTACTGCTGTTGCAGAAGGGGGGTTCAAAGGTCGGTGTTACTCACCAAGAGAATATTGCAAAAGACGGACTGTGCGTAGGTTGTGAGGCGAGAGACCCTGAAGGGGTAAGAGCAAATTAGCCAAGATGGCGGTGGTCAGGCTCTCTTGCCCTGCATTTTGTAAATACAAGGGCATGTAACAGCTGAGGTCACTTATACTACTGCACATGCATGTCATGATGGACCTGCTTGACCACCGGCCACTTTTGATCTATATGAACACCACCTGAGAAGCCCTTGTGGCTGTTTCAGCTGTATCAACCACGAGAGGTGAGAATACAGCATGTCTAATGCTACAGCTGCTGTGCCAGCCTGCAGAGAATAAACGTGACTGCAGTTCCTATGGCACTTTCTTCCAGCTTCCCCGCTTGCGCCTTGCCTACCCCGGGTTCAGCGAACCGTGTGCACAGTGAGGAACAGCGAGACACCAGGTAACTACCACGGGGTCTGGGGAAATGGGCCATGCAAAATCCAGAGCACATTGGTGTTTCAGGAGGCACAGTGGTCCCTTTGAGGCATCTAACATCTGAGGAAGATGCGTTAGGGGCATTAAATTTTCTCCTGACAAATGCACCTGCCCTCTCAGTCCCTAGGTCAACAAGGCTCTTGCTTATCTCAGTAAGATCATTGCATGTTCCTCCCAGTGGATACTCTGGAGATGGTCCTGGTTGACCTCTGTGTGGTATGTGCGCTGGGCTCCTGCTCTGGGCCAGGTGCTGTGTTGGGCACTCAGTGGACACTGTTTCCTGGGTCCATGCAGCCCGTGGTGGGCAAGGTTCTGCTGCAGACTCTTGGCTCCAGGAGCAAGAGGCTTACTCTGGCTGCCGTTGGCTGCGGGTGCTCCTTGATCGATCTGGAAATTCCTAGGTACTGTCTTCTGCAGTATCTTTTAAATGGCCATTTTGTACTATTTTACTGAAGGTGTTGGATGTGGAAAGGCATAAACTGCTTCACTGTGAATATTTTTATAGTCTTAAGAAGGCTTTCTGTCTCCATCACAAGGAATTTCCCTGAATCCCTCTTAACTGCCTGTAGCCTCCAGAGTGCCAGAGAGGTGCCCCCAACCTAAGTGGATTCCACTTTGCTCCCTTAAAACTCGATCCTTCTCATTATGCTGAGCAGTTTAACTCCCCCCACACTGGGTCCTGGGCCTCCCTGGGCACCCCAAACCCAATAATATTCTCTGCTAAACAGAGAGCTCCCCTAGCCCACATTTTGGAAGCACCGAAGAAGTGCCAGAGGCATTACCCTTCCCACTTTTTTTTTTTTTACCTCCCCCACAAGCAGGTTGTGTCCATCACCTCCTCCTCCACCCCAGGAAAAGGTGGTTTCTTTATATAACAGGACAGAGAAGTGTCCTGTCACACTCCAAGCACAGGGACCCTGGGCTACCCCTGCTTGAAGATGAGCAGTTGTAGATTTAGGGCAACTCCAGGACCAGATATCCTGTCATCTGTTCCAAAGAGGAGCTTCACAACGTGGATGGACCTGAGAGTGTCACGCTGAGTGAAGTAAGTCAGACGGAGAAGGAGAACTATCATGGCATCCCTTATAGGTGGAATCTAAAAAGAAATGACAGAAATGAACTTACTTACAAAACGGAAACAGACTCACAGACTTCAGGAAAGAGCTTACGGTTGCTGGGGGGAACCACAGGGGATTGGATGCTTAGGGACTTTGGGAAGGTCATGTACACACTGCCATATTTAAAATGGATAACCAACAAGGACCTACTGTAGAGCACAGGGCACTCTGCTCAGTGTCATGTGGCAGCCTGGATGGGAGGTGAGTTTGGGGGAGAATGGATACATGTGTACATATGGCTGAGTCCCTTTGCTGTTCACCTGAAATATCACAACATTGTTAATCAGCTATACCTTAGTACAAAATAAAAGGTTTTTTTTTTTTTAAAAAGAGTTGCAGCTGGCCAGGCTTTCTGGCTGCTCACCGGTGCCTGGTCCCCAGCCCACCCCTTGACCAACTGAATGACTTGCTCCTTGTTTTTCGCAGTTAAGATTTCTGAAATGAAGTCTGATTGGTTCTCCTTTCATGCCAGGCACTCAAGGGTCAGACGCCCACTCTGGCCAATCGGCTGTGGTCAGTGTAACACTGCCCGTGGGCTCCCTTACTAGGAACCGCTTCTTTCAGAAAGGACCCAGGGGTAGAGTGTGTTCCCTTTAGAACAGGGTTCCCTGCTGCTCCCAGGACTGACTGTAGTACAGCCCCTACGCATACAGTTACAAGTGCTAGAGGCAAGCTGCAAATCTGAGCGTGCTCATGCCAAAGCCACTCAGTCCCTTGGTCTACATTGGGCTTTCAGACGTAGATATGGGAGATACAGGAAGAATAGCCAGAAAGGTAGAAATAAGAAAGTGGTATTTTTTTGATTCTCTCCTTTAGTATTGGGTTGGCCAAAATGTTCATTTGAGTTTTTCCATACCTGAACGAACGTTTTGGTCAACCCAATAGATACATTGACAACCCTCCTATCAAGGGCAGTTATTAAACAAACCAAAAAACCTCACACTGCAGAATAGTAAAAAAAAAAAAAAAAAAAGGCCAATAAATTGTTACCTGAATTTTAGAAAAGTGATGTGAATTGCATATTGAAAAGTTAAGGGAATGGGGTGAAGTCATCTTAAGATGGTGGAAGGCCCCTCAAATTAGAGCCAGCTGTGCTCAGCTCCACACCTGGCTCCACACACGGGTCTGTCAGCGTGAGAGACGAGTCAGGAGCAGAATACAAACCAGCTCGGGAACCCACAGGAAGCGAGAGTCCCTCACCAGGTAGGAGTTGAAGTGGGAATGAAATGATATTAGCAGCTCTTTCAACTCTCCACAGTTCAACACTTCAGAGAAATCCTCAAAGGTTTTTTTTTTTTTTTTTTTTTAAGCTTTCCATCCTTTTATTTTCTGAATTTTAAAAACTGCATTCTCCCAATCTCTGTCTCCTTTGGTCTCATGGTTATTTCCTGTTCCAGGCACCTGCAAAATAGTCCCTGTTTCCCTTGATTCAGACCTCTTGAGTATTTGTCCTGAGTTCCTGTGGCAACCTCTGAAGAAACATTAAATGATATTCATGGAAATATTAAGTGATTTCAACCAAGACTATCTGGGTTTGAATCCCCATTCAAATTCTCCTCAGCCTAGTGATGCTTTGCTTTTCTCATCTATAAAACAGGGCTAAGTATAAGAATCTCCTTAACACCCAGCTTTATTCTTCCTTCCTGACACTTTGCAAATCCACTCCCCTCTTTCCATTCCCTGACTGCATTCCTGCACATTCGTCTCACAGGTCTCCTGCCTCTGGTCTCTATGCCTCCTGAAGCCATCAGGCTGGTAGCAGATGGAATTCTCTGAGTACTGAAGGTTCATGATGGCCAGAGCTGGAGGAGATCTTGGGAACCCACCCAAACAACCATCGTATGTGGAGGAGGAGAATGGAGGTTGTTGATGAAATGACTTGCAAGCTGGGGTTAGAATCCAGGACCCCAGACCTCTCCCAGCACTCTGTTATACTACACAGCCACTCATGAACCAGGAGGTAAAGTTGAAGAAGGTAGGTTGGTGATGGCAGTAAACAAACCTTTGTTTCCAGTCTCTGACCCACGCCCTTTTTGGGGGGCTGCTGAGTCATCCCCACTAGAGTAGGCACAGTGTGATTCTCTGCTCTGTGGCTCTTGGGTTTGGCCATGTGATTTTCTTTGAGCATTAAAATATGGGCAGAGGTCAGTTCAAAGAGCATCTGTGTTGCCACCCACCCCTCTTGCACTTTCTGATGTTTATCATGGAAAGAACAAACTCCAGGTGGCCACTGGTCCCAGAATGTGAGACATGGAGAACTAAACACCATCAAGAGCCTGAGGTAGAGCTGCTACAGCCAACCTGCAGACCTGTGAATGTGAACTCGATGGCTGCCGCTCTCAGTCACTGAGATTTTTGAGTATGTTTGTTACCAGCAGGACTCAGCAGGAACCTGTCTGATAACAATGTTCTCAACCTCAAAGGTTGAGTAGTGTCAATAGCAGAGTTCTGGCTGCAGGCGTTGCCAGGGTCTGTGGAGTGAAATCCACTGTCCTTGGCGAAGGCTCCTCTCACCTGAAATGCAACCAATTTTTCAATCTGATCTCTTCTTTTCTCTGCCAATACCTAAGCCACCTGAACATTCCTCCCCAAGCCCAGCCTCTCTACTCCACCTAATTCAGCCCCAGACCTCATGAAGACAACCAACCCAGTCCCATTCATCCCTCCTTCCCCTGAACACAGGTTGTCAGACAGCAGGTCACTCAGCCATGCAGTCGAATTCTCACACTCTCTCTCACCCCAGTGCCCTGCCCTGGCCCCTCCATCCTTCTGTGTTAGAAGCAGGGTCTGGCACAGCCCTGCCTGCCTCTCACCCAGATTCCCCTGTTGCATAGTCCTGGCTGCCTTGCGTCACCCCTCTGCCACTCTGTGTCCTGGTCCATCCTCATGTTAGCAGGACCCAGGTGACTCCTTGAATGGAGGAGAGGATGTTGGAAGCTCAGGGGAAAAGCCCTCAAAGTGGCGAACAAGACAAAGCCGCTGGGGGCTTTGACCAGGCTGAACCTGGATGCCAGGCCTTTCCTGCCACCTGAACCTGGAGAGCCTGCTGGTGGGGACCCGGGGAAGCCCAACCTTGACACTGGGAGGTGACTTAGAGCTCACGAAGGCCCTTCTCTTCCTGGCAGGTGAGCATCAGGACTTCAGTGCATTCAGAGCAGAGTGGGAGGGAGGACCTGCCTGATCATGGCAAAGGAAAACAGCCCACTGTTTCACTGGAAATATTTTACTGAGTAAACTTTTTCCTAACTGGCCAGAGTACTCTAGAGGTGGATCACTCGGATCACAGAGGAAGTCCTCTGGAGGTCAGGGCAGCTCCTGATGCCCTGACTCAGAGAGTTGAAACCACCACCGGGAAACCTGACCCCTTGAGACCCCTGTCTGCAGTGCAGTCTAGAGAACCTTCAGCCCTCCAGGGCCCAAAGCTGGAGAATGTGCCTGAAGAGAGTTTTATTGCAGGAACCAAAATTTAACCAGTGGAAGGTCTTTTTAAACAATATACTTAAATTGTGCCTCCTTTAGCAGGCATTAAAATGGAAGATGGGACAGTGTTCTTGGCTGCGTTGGTCCGAGTCCAGGCTCCTCTTCAGGACTCCTCAGCGTGTGGTAGAGCGGATTTATTAATGTGCACATGTGTTTCAGGCCTGACAGTCTGGGGGCCCACATGTCTACACAGCAACAGCTGCCAACAAGCTGAATGGCACGTGGAGAAGCCTTTCCGAAATGAGGTCATTCTCTCCTGACCTTCTACCAGATGCCTGGAGGGAGCAGGGCAGTTAGAAAAGAGGAGTTTTAAAATGCTCAACGGATTTACCAAATATCTGGGTAAGAGACACTAAAATACTTTGTAGAGTTATAAAAGTTAAAATAGTGTGAAATGATTTTAAAAAATGAGCCAGTTCCAACAGATCAGTTTTGGTTTTTTTTTCACAATAGACTTTAGTTTGAGAATGATGTCAATACAAAATAAAGGGGAAAAGAGAATCATTTTTTGAAAATATCAACAAATGATGAAATTTGCTGGCCAGTCTTACAGAGGAAAAGTCCTCAGAATTAGAAATGAATGTGGAGACCCAGTCCCTGAGGCAGCTTTGATACCAAAACCTGAAAAAACAAACTTTTACCAAGATGGCAGAAAGTTACCAAAGAAGAATTGAATAAATGAAGAGATGTATTCTCTTTCAGGATGGAAAGTCTTTGTGGATGTTAGTTCTACCCCAAATGAATAAACACATTTAACACAATTCCTATGAAGAGCCATGAGAAAAATTTAACTTTATATAGGTATTGTAAAATTCATCTGGAAGAATAATAATTATCAGTTCAGTTCAGTCGCTCAGTCATGTCCGACTCTTTGCAACCCCATGGACTGCAGCACTCCAGGCCTCCCTGTCCATCACCAACTCCCGGAATTTACTCAAACTCATGTCCATTGAGTCGGTGATGCCATCAAACCATCTCATCCTCTGTGGTCCCCTTTTCCTCCCGCCTTCAATGTTTCCCAGCATCAGGGTCTTTTCCAATGAGTTCCAGGGTCTTTTCCAGTCAGTTCTTCAAATCAGGTGACCAAAGTATTAGAGTTTCAGCTTCAGCATCAGTCCCTCCAATGAATATTCAGGACTGAGAATAGAAAAGCATTTTTTTGGAAACAGCAATGAAATAAGAAGGCTTACCTTGTCATGTATTTTTAATTGAGATAATTTACATACGCTATAATGAACACATTTTAAGTGTACAATTGAATGAGTTTTGACAAATGTATACACCAACCCAGTCAAAATATAGAACATTTCCATTTCCCCAGAAGGCTCCCGTGTGCCCCTTTAGGTTAACCTTCGTCCAATCCCCCCTGGTCCCAACACTAAACTTGACTCAGGTGACCACTGATCTGACATTATAGGTGAGTTTAGTTTCACCTGCTCTGGAATATCATCTGACTAGGAACTTACGGAATGTTCTCTTTTGCATCTAGTTTCTTTCCCTCAGTGTGATTGATGTCTGTGAGATTCATACACTATCAGATATAAAAATTTATTGAACCTATAGAAATCAAAGAACTGACTCATTTGAAAAGACCTTGATGCTGGGAAAGATTGAAGGCAGGAACAAAAGGGGATGACAGAGGATGAGATGGTTGGATGGCATCACCGACTCAATGGACATGAGTTTGAGTAAACTCCAGGAGTTCGTGATGGACAGGGAGGCCTGGAGTGCTGTAGTCCATGGGGTTGCAAAGAGTCAGACAAGACTGGGCAACTGAACTGAACTGAATAGAAATCAAAACAGTGTCAGGTTAGCATAGGAATAAACAGATTGATCCACAGAATAGAAGAGAATCCAGATCTGACTCTAAGTTACAGTGGGAATTCAGCAGATAAAAAGATGGCAATTCAGATTAGTCTGGAAAGTATAGGTGAGTCAGTAAATGGCCTTGGCTCATCACTGGGGGAAATGAGATTAGATTCCCTCCTTTCCTCTTGGGCTTTCCAGGTGGCTCAGAGATTAAAGCATCTGCCTGCAATGCGGGAGACCTGGGTTTGATCCCTGGGTTGGGAAGATCCCCTGGAGAAGGAAATGGCAACCCACTCCAGTATTCTTACCTGGAGAATCCCATGGAGGGAGGAGCCTGGTCCGGACACGACTGAGTGACTTCACTTCACTTCACTTTTCTTCTCAGGCTTTCCAGGTGGCTCTAGTGGTTAAGAACCTGCCTGCCAAAGCAGGAGATGTAAGAGATGCAGGTTCGATCTCTGGGTCGGGAAGATCCCCTGGAGGAGGGAATGGCAACCCACTCCAGTATCCTTGCCTGGAGAGTCCCATGGACAGAGGAGCCTGGCAGGCTGCAGTCCACAGGGTCTCAAAGAGTCAGAGTTGAGAGCTGCAGAGTCGGACATGACTGAAGCCACTTAGCATGCATGCACTGTTCATCTTATGCTGAAATAAATGACAGATGGATTAAATATTTAAATAAAAACAAATCTGTCAAAGAAAAAAAATATAAGTAAAATACTTTATAGCCTTGAAGTTGGAGACATTTCTTTAAGCATTGATCTAAAGCCTATAAATATATATGTAAGACTGATAAAGATTCATTGTAAGATTTATCTGGCAAATTAAATCATCTGGGGAATGTAATTGCTACATATATGACAGATAAGGAGTAAATATGCTAAACAGCTTAAGAGCTACTGAAATCAATTAGGAGGCAAATACCCAAGAGGAACGGAGAAGGCAATGGCACCCTACTCCAGTACTCTTGCCTGGAAAATCCCATGGGTGGAGGAGCCTGGTAGGCTGCCATCCATGAGGTCTTGAAGAATCGGAAACGACTGAGCGACTTCACTTTCACTTTTCACTTTCACGCATTGGAGAAGGAAATGGCAACCCACTCCAGTGTTCTTGCCTGCAGAATCCCAGGGACAGGGGAGCCTGGTGGGCTGCCATCTATGGAGTCGCACAGAGTCGGATACGACTGAAGTGACTTAGCAGCAGCAGCAGCAGCACCCAAGAGGAAAATAGGCAAAGGATAAGAACAAGTCCTTCACTGAGGAAGAAATCCAAGTGGCCAATAAACAAGCAGTGAGGTTCAAAGAAACACAAATGATAGCAGTTGTTTAGTACCTAATTATTATTTTTTAACTATCTGATTGACTTCAGAAATGTTTCAAAGATTTCACCGCCGATCCAGTGGTCAGGACTTCGCCTTCCAGTGCAGGGGGTGTGGGTTCCATCCCTGACTGGGGAGCTAGGATCCCACAGGCTTCATGACCAAAAAACCAAAGCATAAAGCAGAATCAATATTGTAACAAATTCAATAAAGACTTTTAAAATGGCCCATATCAAAAAAATCTTAGAAAAATAAAAGACATCCATTTTTGGTATGCAGATTGAGACATCCATACATATTCTTCAGAAGCCTTAGTTTTGAGTGGTATTTTATGAAATGCCCTTGTGTGTGACCCTACTTGATCTTTAGCAGCTCCATACAGTAGGAAGGTGAGGTCTGATGTTATTTTACAAATAAAGAGCCCTAGGTTAAGTGAAGTTACTTTCCTGATGTCACAGAGATAGTAAGTAGTCAGGGGTTCATTTGTAGTTCTCTGAATGTTTATTAGATCATGGCTTCTTCCTGGATATCTTAGTTGGTAAAGAATCCTCCTGAAATGCTGGAGACTCCAGTTCAATTCCTGGGTTGGAGAAGGGATAGGCTATCCACTCCAGTATTCTTGGGCTTCCCTTGTGGCTCAGGTGGTAAAGAATCTGCCTGCAATGTGGGAGACCTGGGTTTGATCCCTGTGTTGGGAAGGTCTCCTGGAGACAGGAAAGGCTACTCACTCCAGTATTCTGGCCTGGAAAATTCCATGGACTGTACAGTCCATGGGGTCACAAAGAGTCAGACATGACTGAGCGACTTTCACTTTCAGTTTCTCAGAGCCAAGCTGGCTAAATCTTTCTTCAGTGAATTTCCATCAGTTCATACGTTTCAGAATTATTAATGCTAATATACGATGCTCTCATTTCAAGGAAAATAAATTTGATGCCGTAAGAATTTCCAAGCTTGTTTCTTTTTAAAAATAACTTTATTTATTTATTTATGGCTGTGCTGGTCTTTGCTGCTGCGTGGGCTTTCTCTAGTGGTAGTGCCTGGGCTTCGTATTGCTCTGGCTTCTCTGGTTGCAGAGCACAGGCTCTAGGTGCACGGGTTTCCATAGTTGCATCACGTGGGCTCGGTAGTTGTGGCTCTCTGGCTCTAGAGCACAGGTTCAATAGTTGTAGTGTTCAGGCTTAGTTGTTCCTTGGCATGTGGGATCTTGCCAGATCAGGGATCGAACCCTTGTCTCCTGCATTGGAAGGCAGATTCTTTACCCCTGAACCACTAGGGAAGCTCCAATCTTGTTTCTTAATAAAACATTGCATCCATTTACTGTAAGACACAACGGGCAGATTAAACATCTTAAGAAGAATGTGAGGATGACCGTCTTGTATTACTTCTGTAGTATGGCAAAGAAGCTATGAGTTATAGTGCCAAAGGTATTTTAAATTTGTGAAATTGATTAATTGGATAATCCCCTCCTTCAGCGAATACATATTGCACACCTGCTCTGTGACAGGGCTCTTTTCCGGACACTTGGGGAAGCAGAGATGAACAAGATAGGCAAAAATCCCTGCCTGCGTGGAGCTGAGGTTCTACATTTACTTTTCACATATTACAAAGCAATGTTTGTGTTAGTTTATAAAACACATGATGACTGCAATGTCTTAAATAATCTAAGTAGTATAAAAAGCAGATAATTTAATAAACATGAATTGTAGTGTAAAGTATACAAAAATGTTCACCATTTTTGTTATGTTCAGTGTTCCTTGTTAGGGGTTATGTTTGCATTTTGTTCCTCTTCTCCTTGAGAAGGTATCAGAAAGCCTCCTTGGATTCGAGGGCAGTCCTCACCCCCATTAGAGCAGGAAAGGACACGTGGGTCCCTATACTGAGTTTGCAGGAGAAGAGGGGTCAGGCAAGATGACTCCAGTCCTAGAGAAGGAACATAACAATGGCCTGTGCAAAGGGGAGGTAACCAGACCCTCTTGTTTCAAAGGTTTAAAAGAAAAAACTCTGACTAACCTCTTGGAGAATCCCTGAGAGACAGAGGACCTTAGTTGTAGGGCTTCTGGGAAACTGGCTTTGGAAAAACTCTGGGCATCCTGAACCAGCTCGTCCTGGGGGTGTGGTCAGGTATGTGCCCCAGACTGAGGTCCACCTGGTGGTGCTCTGCTGGCTGGAGGTGATGCCAGCCAAAGCTCCAGACCCCTATGTGCCCAGTGCCACCGGCAGCCCGAGCCTCTGTACACCTGGTCGTTGCTGAAAGACATGATGCCCTGCAGGCTCCTGGAGCAGTGGTGGTCAACCCCAGTCACACCCCAGAGCTTGACAGTCTCAGGGGCCACATGGAGGGGAACAAATGTTAGGGGTGCAGGTACCCGGACATCTGTCCATGGGACAGAAACACAGAAGGGAGCCAGGAGGACACTGGTTACTTGGTGATTCAAAACACTGACTATTTTGACATGGACACATTGGCTCAAGAAAGCTAAAGAGCGTATGATGCATCTAGAATATTGCGGTCCTTTCCCAACTGTGTGCCTGTGAGCTCGGCTGGTGTGCGTGTCAGCTGGCGGTGTCCTTTGCGCCTTGGATTTGACAGAAGCTCAGCCTGGGGCCCACCACACATGTTGAGCACTCTCCCAAGAGACTGCGCTAGATTCCTGCAGCGCCCGGTGGGGCCTGCTTTCCCCAGGTCACTGTGAAGTGACCCTGCATTGCAAGCAAAGTTCATGGCTGGGGCTCAGGCCTTCATCCCTCGTCCCCTCAAAAGCTGAGCCATGGGAGGTGGATTTATGTCTCAGCAAAACATCTTCAAAGGTTTTGCATCAGTGTCCTTCCTCATCACGCCCCTCCCCCGCCCCCAACCACCACAAACGGAACAACTCAGGCAGCTCAGCCTCCCAGACGCCTGTCACCTTCTATGTTCTGAAATCTCACCTTTCTCTCAAAATATCAAGGTGTTTTTCTCTACAAAGACAGCGCCTCTCCCATGGGGTCTCTGCTGCCAGCTGTTAAACTGAGAACAAGTTTACTTCCTTTCACCTGACATTGAACCTCTGAATCAGGAAGCACGACTGGACAAGGATGAGCTGTTTGGTATCAACTGTTAATTTAAAAACCAGCTATAGTTATGAAAATATTTTATGTAAGCCTCTGGCGATATACTTGGAGTTTGTTAATGATGGATATTTCGGAGGTTAAAAGGTGCATGCCAGGGACTTCCTAGGTGGTCCAATGGTTAAGACTCTGAACTTCTGCTGCAGGGGGCATGGGTTCGATCCCTGGTCCCGGAACTAAGATCCCACGTGCAATGCGGTGTGGCCAAAAAACAAACAAAAGGTGGAGGCTGTGTCCAGAGGTGGTAAGGTAACCTTTAACATTCTATGATGAATTGTACACTTTAAAAGGCAAATTGTACGATAGCTCAATAAAACTGTTACAAAAAGATCTTTAATTCTGGGATGGCTCCTGGTGAAGAAGGACCTGAGGCCCTCCAAGAGCTCTGTACTCCTGGGGGATCGTTCACTTGCTCTGGCACCACAGATGGAGGGGCCACTCCACTCTGATGAGGTGGCATAGAGCCCCCTGGAGGCACTACATTCTTGAGCACCCACCTGCTTCAGAAAGGGGCAGCACAGCCTTGTGCAGAGCCCAGCTGGGAGGAGAGCAGCCACGGAGGGAGGGAGCTTATGTCTTGGCAGGGGCGCTGCCTTGGCACTGGACTTGAACTCCAACCCCTGGGAGCCTGGGGAATAGTGTATGCCCCCACCAAGCTGCTGGGACCTTTGCTTTGTCTGCCCTGTTCCTCAGGAGGGTGAATCTTGTCCCAAGCCAAATTGTCCTCATGGGCAGAGGTGGCTCTCATGAGACCTCTGAACTCTGGCTACAGTTAATTGGCCCCAGGTAGGTATTTGACCCCTGCTAGGCCAGTTGGGGTCCAACTCTTGGACTTTTCTTTCCAGAGTGACCCCTGCCCAAGCCCCCAGACCCTCTGTGATGGTAGACCTGGGAGGGGGAAGGTGTGGGAACATCAGTGCTCATGGTAGGGCTAAGTGTAGCTCAAGCCTGACATCAGCAAACAAGTGGGACGGGGACTGGGGGTGGTGGGAGGAAAGGCATCTGGAGTCCTGGAAGAAGGTGAGAGATGGCTCAGAGGAAGAGGTGGCTCCTCCGGGGGCCCAGCCCTCATTTGGGGTGTCAGCCCCACAGCATTGGGGTACAGCCCTCATCTACCCGTTGGGCCTTTGCAAGCACAGCGCCTTAGACAGAAGGCTTAGAGTGGCCAAGAAGGGCCAGACTGAAGTGCCCAGTCCATCTTCACAAAAGTAGTCTGTGCTCATCTCTTGGGAGGGCACTATCGTAACAATTCTTCAACAAGAGTAATGGACTTCGGGTCTTCTTGGTTTTGCTAAAATTTTTTTTTTAGAGTCATGGCCATGGTACAAAATTTAGAAAAATCAACAAAAGCGTCACCCATAAACTACTACTGACATGTTGAAAACTGCTGTTTTAATGAATTTCCTAGCGTTCTTTAGTCACTAAATCGTGTCCGACTCTTCTGTGACACCATGGACTGTAGCCCTCCAGGCTCCTCTGTCCATGGGATTCTCCAGGCAAGAATACTGGAGTGGGTTGCCATATCCTTCTCCAGGGGATCTTCCCAACCCAGGGATGGAACCTGCGTCTCCAGCATTGCAAACAACTTCTTTACCACTGAGCCACCAGTGAAGCCCCGTTTCTTAGCACGCAGTTTAGTATGACACAAACAAGGTGCTGGGATGGATAAACCTACACCAGTGGTTCTCAAAGTGTGGCCTCAGGAACGGCAGCAGCAGTGGCAGTGTCAGCTGGGGACTTGTCAGAAATGCTGAGTCTCAGGCCTCGCCTTCCAAAATAGAAACCGGGGTGGGGCCCAGCCAGCTCTGCTTGAATAGATTTGATGAACTCCAATTGGGGAACCATGGGTTTGAGAAAACTCCAGGAGATAGTGAAAGACAGGGGCGCTGGGCGTGCTGCAGTCCATGGGGTGGCAAAGAGTCCGACACGACTTAGCCGCACTGAACAACAACAGTTGGGAAACCGTTGGTTGGCACCTTTGTGATCCCAACGCAGCCCTTCTACGTTACCACCAGAGGGCACCAGCAGGCTGTGATTTTCCCCTGCCTTGCCAACTTTTTCATTCTCTAAGGACCTGCAACAGAGACCTTGCAACACTTTCTTCCTTTTTAAAAATTGGAATAAAGATTGCCTGATGACATTTCGGTAATTATCGACAAACTTTAAATGCCACCGTGTTTGGGCCAAACTGAGCTGTCATTCTGGTCCTTGCTCGACCGTGGACCCAGTGTTTCGGCAGTGGTAGAACATACTTGACAGCACTCGTTTTGTTTGGAGCATCAAGAAATGCAGAAGCATTATGGGTCAGTAGTAAAGACGATCACTTAAGCTTTTCATGAAGATGGCGCCGAAGGCGAAGAAGGAAGCCCCTGCCCCTCCTAAAGTCGAAGCCAAAGCAAAGGCTTTGAAGGCCAAGGAAGCAGTGTCCACAGCCTCACACAAAAAATAAGATCCAGACGTCACCAACCTGCCGGTGGCCCAAAACACTGCAACTCAGGAGGCAGCCCAAATATCCTTGGAAGAGCACCCCTAGGAGAAACAAACTTGACCACTATGCCATCATCACCATCAAGTCAGCCGTGAAAAGAATAGAAGACAACACACTGGTACTCACTGTGGATGTCAGGGCCAACAAGCACCAGATGAAACAGGCTGTGAAGAAGCTCTATGACATTGTTGTGGCTAAGGTCAGTACTCTGATCAGGCCTGATGGAGAGAAGAAGGCATATGTTCGATTGGCTCCCGACTATGATGCTTTGGGGAGAAGGCAACGGCACTTCACTCCAGTACTCTTGCCTGGAAAATCCCATGCATGGAGGAGCCTGGTAGGCTGTAGTCCATGGGGTCGATAGGAGTCGGACACGACTGAGCGACTTCCCTTTCACTTTTCACTTTCATGAATTGGAGAAGGAAATGGCAACCCACTCCAGTGTTCTTGCCTGGAGAATCCCAGGGACGGGGGAGCCTGGTGGGTTTCCATCTATGGGGTCACACAGAGTCGGACACGACTGAAGTCACTTAGCAGCAGCAGCAGCATGATGCTTTGGATATTACCAACAAAATTGGGATCACCTAAGCTGAGTCCAAGTGGCTAATTCCAAATATAAAAGTTTTCACTATGTTAAAAAAAAAAGATGATCGCTTAAGAAATGTTTGTATTCTATAAAAAGCAGGAGACAGCTCTTCCTTTTTGTTTCTCTGCATTTCCTGACTTTCTATAACCATGGCTGGGGGAGTGCACCCTGGGCCGAGAGCCTGGCTCTCATCAGTGTCCCTTCCTCCCTCTGGTTGCCTCTTTTTTCCCTTGTTGTTATTTTCCAATCAATTGCACTGAGGTGTAATTTACATATGGTGAGTGTACCCACTGGAAGTGTACAATGAATTAAATTCAATACACTTTGAAAAATGTAGTCACTGCCCCCATGGATTTTTTTAAAAGTGAAACTTACAGTTCAGTTCAGTTCAGTTGCTCAGTCATGTCCGACTCTTTGGGACCCTGTGGACTGCAGAACGCCAGGCCTCCCTGTCCATTACCTTCCTGGAGTTTACTCAAACTCATGTCCATTGAGTCGGTGATGCCATCCAACCATCTCATCCTCCGTTGTCCCCTTCTCCTCCTGCCTTCAACCTTTCCCAGCATCAGGGTCTTTCCAGTGAGTCAGTTCTTCAGATCAGGTGGCCAAAGTATTGGAGTTTCAGCTTCAGTATCAGTCCTTCCAATGAATATTCAGGACTGATTTTCTTTAGGATGGACCCAATTATTTCCCTCTCTCCATCTTCCTTCAAACACAGTGTTTGGTGGCTATTAAATCACCTGATAGGTCTTCCGTGATATCAGGGCTTCCCTGGTAGCTCAGTTGGTAAAGAATCTGCCTGCAATGCAGGAGACTCCAGTTCGATTCCTGGGTTGGGAAGATCCCTTGGAGAAAGGAGCGGCCACCCACTCCAGTATTCTGGCCTGGAGAATTCCATGGACTCTATAGTCCACGGGGTTGCAAAGAGTCAGATACAACTGAGTGACTTTCACTTTCAAGGCACCTGAGGGCCTCCAAGTGCACTTCAGAACTCAGATCAGTGGGCCCTGGGCAGGGAATCCCTTCTTGCAAGTCCCAATAGAAGGACAGGGTCCAGCAGTGACTTGGTGGGTCCAACTTGGTGACACCTCGCAGGAGCGTTTGGCTCTCTGCCTCATATGTTTGCCGACGTCCTTTTTCTGAGAACAATTCAGACCTCAGCAGTCTCTCTGTGTAGTTTGCAAAGCCCCTAGACACCTCCCTCGGGTACCCAGGTGCTCTTCCTGGTCACAGGGCTTTGCAGGGTTTTGAACAAGATACAAACGTAAAAGAGAAGTCTAGATTTTCAGAACTGGATAAATTTTATGTATTCAAAAAAATTTTTTTAATTTATTTATGGCATTCAGGATCTTAGTTCCTCAACCAGGGATTGAACCCATGTTCTCTGTAGTGGAAGCGTGGAGTCTTAATCACTAGCCCACCAAAGAAGTCCCAAATTGCATATTTTTTTAAACCTACTTGTAACTGAATGTTTATCTAGGACTCAGCTGTCAAGTACTCATTTGACAAATATTTATTGAGTACTTATCATATTCTAGATGCTAGGCTTTCAGTGTAAACACAAATCCTGCCCCTACAAAATTTACATTTTAGTGCGAAAGGCAAGCAATAAATAAGCACAGAATATCATCAATCAGTTCAGTCTCTCAGTCGTGTCTGTCTGTTTGTGACCCCATGGACTGCAGAACACCTGGCCTCCCTGTCCATCACCAACTCCTGGAGTTTATTCAAACTCCTGTCCATTGAGTCAATGATGCCATCCAACCATCTCATCCTCTGTCGTTCCCTTCTTCTTCTGCCATCAATCTTTCCCAGCATCATGGTCTTTTCCAATGAGTCAGCTCTTTGCATCAGGTGACCAAAGTATTGGAGTTTCAGCTTCAACATCAGTCCTTCCAGTGAATATTCAGGAATGATTTCCTTTAGGATGGACTGGTTGGATCTCCTTGCTGTCCAAGAGACTCTCAAGAGTCTTCTCTAATACCACAGTTCAAAAGCATCAATTCTTCAGTGCTCAGCTTTCTTTATATTCCAACTCTCACATCCATACATGATTACTGGAAAAACCATAGCCTTGACTAGATGGACTTTTGTTGACAAAGTACTGTCTCTGCTTTTTAATATGCTGTCTAGTTTGGTCATGACTTTTCTTCCAAGGAGTAATCATCTTTTAATTTCATGGCTGCAATTACCATCTGCAGTGATTTTGGAGCCCCCCAAAATAAAGTATGCCACTGTTTCCACTGTTTCCCCATCTATTTGCCATGAAGTGATGGGACTGGATGCCATGATCTTCGTTTTCTGAATGTTGAGCTTTAAGCCAACTTTTTCACTCTCCTCTTTCACCTTCATCAAGAGGCTTTTTAGTTCCTCTTCACTTTCTGCCATAAGGGTGGTGTCATCTGCATATCTGAGGTTGTTGATATTTCTCCCGGCAATCTTGATTCCAGCTTGTGATTCATCCAGCCCAGCGTTTCTCATGATGTACTCTGCATATAAGTTAAATAAGCAGGGTGACAATATACAGCCTTGACGTACTCCTTTTCCTGTTTGGAACCAGTCTGTTGTTCCATGTCAGTTCTAACTGTTGCTTCCTGACCTGTATACAGATTTCTCAAGAGGCAGGTCAGGTGGTCTGGTATTCCCATCTCTTTCAGAATTTTCCACAGTTTGTTGTGATCCACACAGTCAAAGGCTTTAGCATAGTCAATAAAGCAGAAATAGATGTTTTTCTGGAACTCATCTGGAACTTACAGAATATAGTGTCAGAAGAAAAATAAAGCAGGGTGAGGGCATAACCACTGTGTGGGTGGTAAGATGGGAAGATATTTCAAATAAGATGGTTCAGGAGATTACAGATAAGACAGTTGGGACGGTCTGGCTAAGACGTTGGCATCTGAGCAAAGACCTGAATAATATTAATAAGCGAATCTATCAAGAGAATATCAGCCCTGAGTATTCATTGGAAGGACTGATGCTAAGGCTGAAGCTCCTATATTTTGGCCACCTGATTCAAAGAGCCAACTCATTGGAAAAGACCAAATGCTGGGAAAGACTGAGATCAGGAGGAGGAGGGGAGTGACAGAGGATGAGCTGGTTAGATAACACCATTGACTCAATGGACATGAATCTGAGCAAAGTCCAGGAGATAGTGCAGGACAGGGGAGCCTGGTGTGCTCCAGTCCCTGAGGTCTCAAAGAGTCAGACACAACTGAATGACTAAGACTCATACACATGCCAATAGCTGAGACATTATTCGGACATCTAGCTCTCTCACAGAGCTCTGAATTAGGTCTTATCTCAGTTTTACAGAATAAGAAACTGAGACTCAAACAGGCAAAGATATTTGTTTGACCACACGTCTCCTAAGTTGTTATTCATAAGTCCAAAGGATCAGAGAGACTTAGCAGATTGGGAACATTGTCAGAAGACAGATGGAAACCATGAGCCAGGGAAAATGGGCTTTGCACAAATTAGCCCTGAATATTCACTGGAAGGACTGATGCTGAAGCTGGAGCTCCAATACTTTGGCCATCTGATCTGAAGAACTGACTCACTGGAAAGACCCTGATGCTGGGAAAGGTTGAGGGCAGGAGGAGAAGGGGATGACAGGATGACATGGTTAGATAACACCACTGACTCAATGGACATGAGTTTGAGCAAACCCTGGGAAATAGTGAAGGACAGGGAAGCCTGGCGTGCTGCAGTCCATGGGGTCACAAACAGCCGGACACGACTGAGCGACTGAACAACGACAACAGGGGTCATAAAGGCAGTCTTGAAACTTTGGTGGTGGCAAGGACGGAGACTGAGCAGCCATTTCTGTTGCTCTTGAGCGGCGATGTGCAGGGAGTAAGCCCAGTTCTGAATGGGGCTTTTCCTAGAGGCCTCTCTCCTTTACCACGTGACTTGGATGCGACCTGTCCTGAGCACTCTGATTCTGGGACCATCTCAAGGGACAGATGCTCACATCCCCAGGCCAGCCACTTTGGCTTCGCTTACTGGAAATAAGAGTGTGATCTGCTCACAGCTCCCTGACCCTTCTGTGAGACCCCAGGGGTTTCACCCATGAGAGTCACTCATTTTCCCGTCAGCAGGGATCAGCGCTGGAATCTTGAGCCTGCTCTTTGTTGCCACAAACTTTCAGTGAGCGCCTGTGATGTGCCAGTCACTGGGCTGGATGCTGGGAACATCAGGATGAGAAGACCTCAACCTTGCCCTTGAAGAACTTGCAGCCACTCTGGGGGAGCATCTTGGTTCTGCCCAAATGGGATTGTTCTCACTGGGAGCTAATGATGCCATCTGACTACCTGTTAGTCGGTGTCAATAGGCACAAAGACCTTTACCGCTTGGCTGAAGGAGAAAGAAGTCTGGGAGGGGATTAGTGCTAGGAGGTGTTGGATGGCCTGTAAGGACAAAGCAAAGGACGAACACAACAGTGTGATGAGAAGAGAGGCGAGAACCTGGGGTCACCGGCCACCCTCCGCCCCTGCCCCTCCCCCTATGGATTGACTTCAAGACCCAAAGACCAGAGCGGCTGGTAGGGGCAGCTGAAGGAGGGGTTCATGAGATCCGACCCAGCAGCACCGCTTAGGGATCAGAGCTTCCCACACCCCAGCTCCAAACAGGAACGCCCAGCAAGCCTCAGAGTGGCCTCAGGGGGCAGTTTCCGTGTCCAGAAAGGTGGCATTCCTGGGGGTGGGGGCTTCGACAGTGTGAGGTGGCCAGTGTCCCCTTTGAGGGCTGTGAGCCATCGATGGTCCATCTGGAGGATGGGGAACGAAAGTGTTTGGAGATTTCCCTGAAATTACTGGGGTGACTGTGAGGGGAGGCACAATCCTACAGGCTGCGGTAATTCAGGTTGATGAGACCTGGCTTTCGTGTGCAGTTTGGGAAGCCTGGGCGCTCGTGTGGTAGAGTGTGCCTGCACCTCGTCTTGTACTGGATTGGCCAAGAAGTTCTTTTAGGTTTTCCCATAAGACGGTGTAGAAAGACCCAAACGAACTTTTTGGCCAGCCCAGTACTTTCTGCTTCTAGAGATTCACCTGTTCTGGACCTTTTGTGTATATGGAACCATTCAATACGTGATCTTTGTGTCTGACTTCTTTCACATGATGTTTCTAAGGTTCATCTATGTTGTGGCACGAATAAGAACTCCATTTCGTTTTATTTCCAAATAACATCCTGCTGTGGGAATAGACCAGGGGCTTCCCAGGCGGTGCTAGTGGTAAAGAACCCACCTGCCAATGCAGGACACGTAAGAGACATGGGTTCGATACCTGGGTCGGGAAGATTCCCTGGAGTAGGAAATGGCAACTCCAGTATTCTTTCTTGGGGAATCCAATGGACAGAGGAGCCTGGCGGAATACCGTCTGTAGGGTTGCATAGAGTCAGACAGCATTGAAGCAACTCAGCACTCAAGCGCACACATGTGGCTAGACCACATTTTACTTATCTATCCACTAATTGATGGACATTTGGGTTGTGATGGACTTTAAAAATTTTTTTAATTATTAATTTATTTATTACTCTGATAATTAAATGTTAGATAGATCAAAACATTTCCTTTTACTCATAGAGTGGTTCCAAGATCTATTAATCAAAATAGTTTTTACTAAATGGCAAACTTAAAATATAATAATGGCTTTCTTACTATAAATTAACATTATGAAGCTAGACTATTAATTATTTAATATTAATACTATAATTATATATTATAGTATTTATTATAGTAATTATTCATATATGTGGATAAGATGCTAAGCTTGGTATTAGAGCTAAATTTGATTCATTTCTTAGTATTAAATTTTTCACAAGCTTTTAAAACACTAGTAGTATATCAGAACAAACTGAAGAAATTCATTTGAGATTTTTTTTGTTGTTGTTATTATGAATAATGCGGCTGTGAACACCTGTGTGTGTCTATATGCTTGTGTCTGTGTGTGTGCTCAGTAGTGTCTGACTCTTTTTGATCCTATGGACTGTAGCCCGCCAGATTCCTCTGTCCATGGGATTATCCTGGGAAGAATACTGGAGTAGGTTGTTATTTCCTCCCCTAGGGAGTTTTCTTGACCCAGGAATTGAACCCGCATCTCCTACATTGCAGGCGGATTCTTTACCACTGAGCCACCGAGGAAGCCCCTATATACATGTTCATACAAATAACATATATATGTGTATGTATACACACACACACACATACACACACATATATATATCTTAATTGCAAACAAGTACAACCAAAAAGTACAAGAAATAAAAGCAGCCACCTGAAATCCCTCACCTAGAGGTAATAGCTGTCATCACTGGCAGACATCCTACCAGATGTTATCCCATTTCTAGTCTCAGAAATTATCTAAAAGGTTTCTTTGAGTTTGGGCCCTGCTTCCTCCCCGCTCATGGGTCATGGATCACACAGGAGAGGGACACCTTCCCCCCAGCAGGCCATGGATGCAAAGTTGCTGAAGGTTCTTTGGGTCAGTGCTCTGCAAAAGGAGTGTGAGTGCATCCCATGGCCTGGGAAGAAAGTATGTGTGTATACACACAATACTATCATACTTTTATTAACACAGAAGTGCTTGTATTTATTTGAGCCCTCAGTGGTAAAGAATCTGCCTGCAATGCAGGATGCAGGTTGGAGCCTTGGGTCAGAAAGATCCCCTAGGGGAGGAAATGGCAACCCACTCCAGTATTCTTGCTGGGACAATCCCACGCACAGAGGAGCCTGGAGGGCTACAGTCCATAGGTTTGCAAAGAGTCAGACGTGACTGAGCATGCACATGCTTGCACTTAATGTTCAAATAAATAATTATACTCAACCTTTTACTGATGGGGTATGTTCAGTGATGAAAAAGAGGTAGATTCGAGTGGATTTGGCAGCCTTTCTGCAGACGGCCGTCCAAAGGCTCCCAGTCCTTCTCCGAGCTGCCTGAGCCCTGGCGGCACTACAGCTTGCCTGCCTCTCTTTGCTCACATTCACAATTCACACCAGCCCTGGTGTCCACAGACCCCCCAAGTGACCTGAGCCCTAAGCCAGGAGAGGGAGCCCCGCAGTGCTTCTTGGGTCTCAAAGCCCACCTGGGGTCCCCTACCCCAGCCCGGGTAGAAGAGATGCCTTGGAGAGCCGGACAGCCCCAGAGATGACTGGTCTGTCCATTCTCCAGCTCCGGACCCACTACTCTTGGGCCAGAGGAGGACACGCTGCAGCTGTGAATTTCTCTCAGGAATGCAGTGCAGAGCTTGTGTCTGAACAGCCACTGGAGAAATGAAAGGTTTGGCTGACTCTAGTGGGGAAGCACACCTGTGCTGCCCAGTGTAACGCACAGCACTTGTACTGCCCTGAGACGCACACACATGTACACTCTCACACTCCATACACTGAACCTGAAATTCAAACCTCTGACACACACACACACACACACACACACACCCCATACACTGAACCTGAAATTCAAACCTCCAACACACACACACACACACACACACTCACACCCCATACACTGAACCTGAAATTCAAACCTCCAACACACACACACTCACACACACACACACTCTCACACCCCATACACTGAACCTGAAATTCAAACCTCCAACACACACACACACACCCCATACACTGAACCTGAAATTCAAACCTTTCTCTCTCTCTCTCACACACACACACTCACCCTATATACTGAACCTGAAAATCAAACCTCTCACACACACACACACACACACACACACCCACACACACCCACACACACACACACATGCTCACAACACCCCATACATATACTGAACCTGAAATTCAAACCTCACACTCGTGGGATGGGCCCGGCTGCCATGGAGAACAGGCCGTGGAGCGAGAAGCTAGCCCAGACTAAGATGTGTGCAATGGGGCCCTGTCTGGAGAAGTGGGTTTGGGTGGAAAAATCAGAATCTTTGATGAACCTGGGGGAACAAAAAGAAAGCTGAAGGTGTTTTGGAGAGAGGGTGTTTGGTAGCTGTAACATCCAGTGAGGGAGCTTGTCCTCAGATTATGTTAATAGAGACCCAGAGATGGCAGAGGAGGCAGGGGAAGGAGCAAATGGGCTGAATTCTTGTCCCTCATGTGAAGGAGCTCAGTGTTTGTTTGTGATTTTGATTTTGATAATAATATAAATGTGTGTTTAATAATTTTCATGAAAAACTAAATGGAACTGCTAACAGAATTAAAAACAGGATATCTACTTTCCAAATCATTGCAGAAGATAAAAGTAAGCACCAGAGTCTACAAAAGAAAAAAAAATTAAATTAAAAGGATCAAAAAACTTTAAAGAACCTTAAAAACACAAAGTCAAAATTCAGATGAAAAAGTTGGGCCAAGCATAAGCAATAATGACAATAACTGTGAACAATCTAGTTTCCTTATTAAAAGGCAAAATGTCTCGAATTACATATTTTTAATCTAATACATTATAAACACACCTAAATTTAAAAAAAATACCAGAAAGGGAAAGAATCAAAGCTTGGGCAAAGATATCAAGCACAAATAAAAATTAAGTAGGGCTGTTACATTCACACCAGATAACGTAGAATCTGCTAGGAAGTGGACAGCTCACATCGAAGGAAGGATTTAAGTGGTGCCTACATGTGGGTGCAGGCACTCGCTCCTGTTCCCTGAAGTCCAGGTCTCCTCCAATTCTGGGCACAAGGGAGAACTGTGCTTCCTCAGCTCCGAAAAGTAAGTTACGGGCCACGTGACTTGTTTTGGCCAGTTAAATGTGACTGTAAGTCTCACATCCTGGGTAGAAGCCTTCGGTTCCTTGAACTCCCAGCAGGCTCTCTTCTATGTCCCATCAACTGAGGAAAAATTCCTTGGTTTGGAGGTGCCACACTGAGCCATTGAATGGTAAGGAGCTGCCCTGGAGGGTTGCCCAGCCCCACGACAGACAGTGCAAGCAGGAAATAAATATTTTAACCCACTGCAATTTTGTGTTTGTTACCACAGCAAGACCTCACATTTCCTATCTAATATAAATACTAAAATTGAACCTTAACGTACTGAATAAATAACACCTATATGACTATTAAAATATAAGGACAAATAAACACCGTATCATTTCACTTATATGTGGAATCTAAAAAAATAAAACAAATATAACAAAACAGAAACAGACTCATAGATATGGAGAACAGCCTGGTTGGCGGGGGTTGAGGGGCGCTGAGTGAAGGATGTGAGGGGTGCTGAATGAAACAGGAGAGGGCGATAAGGAGGTACAAACTTCCAGTTATGGAATAAATAATTCACAGGGATATGACGTACAGCATAGGGAATATGGTCAATGATATTGTAATCCTTTTGTACAGTGACGGATCGTAACTAGACTTATTGTGGTGATCATTTTGTAATATATAAAAATACTGAAACGCTATGTTGTACAGGGCTTCTGTGATGACTCAGACAGTAAAGAATCTGCCTGAAATGTAGGAGACCCAGGTTTGATCCCTGAGTTGGGAAGATTCCCCTGGAGAAGGGTATGGCTACCCACTCCAGTATTCTTGCCATGGGGTGGCAAAGAGTCAGACATGACCGAGCAACTAACACTTTCACTCGCATGTTGTAACGCCTTGTAAATCAATTATAAATGATAATATTAATAATAAAAGAAAAAACAATGATAAACAGAAAAAAATCACGTGAATTTTTCTAACACCATTATCAGTCTTCAGGGGGCAGGAGGGCCGTGAAGGGTGTAGATGGTGTGGCGGGAGCCCCAGTGAGCCTCCAGACAAGTTCAGTAAAGACATGAATGTGGGACCATTCCTAGAACGGAAACTGCCGGTCACACAGCACCCACACTTCGTTTTATAGTTTTTTAAAATATTTTTATTTGTTTGCTTGGCTGTGCCAGGTCTTAGCTGTGGCCCGTGGGATCTTTGATCTTCATTGAGGCAAGCAGGATCTTTAATTGTGTCAAGCGGGATCGAGTTTCCCGACCAGGGATTGAACCCAGGCCCCCTGCATTGGGAGTGCGGAATCTAAGCCACTGGATTAGCTAAGCCCACAGGAAGGTCCCCGTGCCCATACTTTGGACCCAATCCTCTGTCTCCTACAATCAAGACAATCAGTGGCCTCTGGGGAGGTGACATCACCCCCACACCTCCTGCAGGACTCATTCTTGCAGGAAGGAGGTGTATGCAGGACCCCTGGCTCAAGCAACATCCCTCTGGTGCTTTGTGATTCTGTCTGCCTCCCATCCTACCCACCCTGCAGGCTGCAGGACCCAGGCTCCCCTGCTGGCTGGCTTCTGGTGGGTTTAGCCACCAGAATACTGCCATTCCCTCCTCCAGGGGATCTTCCCAACCCAGGAATAGAACCCAGGTCTTCTGCATTGCAGGCAGATTCTTTGCAGTCTGAGCCACCAGGAGAAATCCATCATACATGTTGTTTGCAGCTGATTCAGGGATGAGAGCTACTTAGGAGGAGACTCTGTGGTGCTTGGGCCCCAGGATCCTGGGTGTCCGGATACCGTCCACGGAGAAAATTTTTTTTCTTTCGGTGGCAGCTCCTTGAATCCCAGAATTCTCCATTCCTTGTATCTGGGCTTTGGAAGATATGCCCGCTTCCCTACCAGTGAAGCCCACAGTGGACCCGCCGCCTTCCTGCTCCTCCTACTCTGGCAGCACCCCTAAGCATCCTCTGGCAAGGGGTCGGTAGGCAGCCCAGCAAACTGAAGCACTGGCGAGCCCTGGGTACAGCAGCCCCTCACCCTCATTGACCTGGCATCTGAGTTCTGAGCTACGGAAGCTCGGTGAGACCGAGTAAGAGAGACAGCTCCTAGTGAACTCGGCTCAAAGAAGGGCCCCCGACAGTGGTGGAAATCAAGGGGTGGGAAGAAGGTCCCTTGTGTCCCCAGCTGGAACATGACTTCAGAGCTGTTTCCTTACCTAGGTGAGGTCACTGTGTTGGCCGTCCGCCCACCTGAGAACCCACGGCTCAGGGAAGAGAGGTCAGGGGCTCCGATGTCCGCAGAAAAGCCAGGTGCCACAGGTCACTTCCCTACCCTCAGTAGCAGCAGCATGGGGCTTCTTGGGTGGCTCAGACAGTAAAGAATCTGCCTGCAATGCGGGATACCTGAGTTCGATCCCTGGGTCAGGAAGATTTCCTGGAGAAGGGACTGGCAACCCACTCCAATCTTTTTGCCTGGAGAATTCCAGGGACAGAGGATCCTGGCTCCACTGGCCACTTTGCTACCCCCATCCCCAGCCAATTTTCCTCTGGAGACACTTGGACAGGCCCGCTGACCCCATGATCTTGGGGCCACAACCACTCTGGATCCCTCTGAGAGGAGTCATGCCCGCCTGGTAGAACCAGCCCAAGAGGCTCTATTTGTCCTTGTTTTCACCAAACTAGGGACAGAAGGCAGACGGGGGAGCTGTCCAGGAGAGGCACATATCAAGGATAGAGTAAGATTAGCTTGAAATGATTTAAATTTCCTGATGGCTTCAGGAGAAGAGGTTCTAAATATTCATAATTTCTCATGCAAGGCTCCATGGGGCGTATGAGCCAAAATTGTGAACAGCTTCAGGTGAAAAGAAAACCCACATCCCCCTCAAAAAGCACATCACACACACACACACACAAAAGCACATCACACGATGCAAATAGGAAACCAACCACAGAATGTGTTCTTTCTGAGATCCTTGGCCTTACCCCGCCAAGCCTGGAGAAAGCCACCCACCCCATAATTCCCTGAACTGAGATTCGTAAGGTAACCGGACCCACTCCGCAAGTTACACAGGAGCCTTCTGAGTCTCCAAAGCAGAAAGGAAAATTTCAGTCATTTGTTTCCTCTGATAACAGAGAGAAGATGGAGTAGAATTAGAGGGCCCTCTGTTAGCTAAATTTAATTTTAATTTAATTCACCACATCTGACTTCTCAGCTGTCCAGTGTCCTGAGCAGAGCTTCCTGACATGGCCAAGATGATCAGAATCACTTGGGACAAAAGCCACATGGCCAATCCTATCCTCGGAGACACGGATTCAGTGGATCAGGGGGTGGGTGGGGGAAGGAATCTGTATTTTTAACAAGATTCCTGGAGGATTTGGATACAAATCAAACCAGAATTGGGAACATGGCTGTTAGATCCATTCAGAGGCAAAATCCTTGTCTCCACCTCTTCCCTCCTCCTCAGACTAATTACTAAAAAAGAAGTGCCGTGAGTAAATAAAGACAGCTTTCAAGATGTTCACGGAATGAGTTTTTTTTTTTTTTTTTTTACATTTTTCAACTAGTTAAGACAAAAACATTACAATGATTGACTTCTTTCATTTAGTTACATAAATAAAATTTTTATAAATATCTCTTTATAAACAATATAAATAGCTTTACAACATAAATACATTTATGCATGACATGAATTTACAAACAGCAATGTTTTACAGCTGGTTTTGTCAGTCTCTTAAAAACTGTCCCTTGTCATCACGTTGGTGTAGGTGTGTGTGTTTCACGTATATAATATATATATAATATATAACTTTTTATTTTTCATTAAAAAAAAACAAATGACAAAATCATACCCCCCTCCCTAAATAATCATAAAACAGCTGGTGTTGTGTATCCCCAGTACCAGGAAAAAAAAAAAAAAGAAATGTAAAAGCCACATTGCGCTGGAGGTGCTTCCAGATGCGAGGAGGCTGATGACCAAGGGTGACCTCAGCAAAACGCAGCAAGTCCCCAGTCCTGAAACACAGAGGGCCAGGGGAACTCAGCTGAGCAAGCCCAGCCTGCAGGGCACATCTAGAACCTTCCTCCCACTCCAGCTGTAGCAGGAGGTGTAGTCCCTCCACCTCTGCCCTACAGGCCCTGACGGAGGCCTTGCTGCAGAGGGATAAGGCCCTTCCACTCAGGTCCTCCCCAGGCCCTCAGCCGTCACCTGTCCAAGCACAGGTGGAACCAGAAAGTCAGCCAGCCCTCCGCCCCCTCTGTCTAAGCGCAGGCGCTCAGTGGGACACAGTGAGGGAAGGGAAAGGGAAAACGCCCCTGCCCAACCCCCCCGCCCCCCAATTTTAGCTACGATACAGACCCTCGGTCACGTGCTTGCCTTGGCTTTGTAAGTCTGGGGGACAATGGAGGGAAGGGGGAGAGAAGCGTCTGAAGAGTGGGGAATTCTGGGCCCAAATCCCGACTCGGACAAGTACTTCCGGGACAGCTCTGGAGAGCTTTTTAGGCTCGCTTTCCTCACCCATAAAATGGGATAATAGCCACCTCCCAGGGCTGCCACACAGGGCACTGGCAGGGTGTCTGGGTCACAGCGGCCCAGTAAATAGCACTTCCTTCCCCGGCTGGCTTCTCCTGAGAACATCTCACACCTGCCCTGGGGAGATGAGTGGTCGTGCTGGGTTAGCAGAAGCGTTTGATGAGGGCTGCATCCAGTCTCTGCTAGTGGGTATGAGGGTGAACGGGTGTGAGGGTGCCACAGGACTGGAGGAAGGCTGCCTCGGAGGCAGGGTGGTGGACAGCGCGAGCAGAGGGTCCCTGGGCCTCAAGGCCTTGGTGAACTCTCCCCCGGCCCCCTTCTCTGGCCGTCCCATGTGTTTAAACAGATGACAGATGTCTGTGAGGTGTTCATTCAGGCACCCTCCACACCTCGTCTCTGTCATTAGCATTTTATAATCAAGGCTATAACCATCAGCGATAGTCATTTTGGCGGCTGGTTAGAGCCAAAGTCAACTCCTGAGTGGAGGCATGGCCACTGCTTCGGAAGAGCTTTCATCAATGGGGAACCCTAAGCTGTCTTTCTCTTTTTAGCCCAGACAGTGAGATAGCTTGGGCATCGCCACTAGGAGGCTGCTGGCAACAGGAAGGATGCTCTGCCTTCTCACGGAGATAGGGGTGAGGGTGGGGCTGAGACAGTTGTGGATGTTGGAGGTTAGCATTCAGCTAAAAGAGAACTTCCAGGAAGTTGACAAACTTCCTCATTCAAAGGGGTCAAGAAGTCTTAGCAACCTCGATTCCTCCCTCAGGGTCCTTCTCCCCACCCCCACTTGATACCCACAGACAACCACATCTGAGAACAAGGAACCTATGGGATGTGCACGGCAGGGGCTTGACCTGATGCCAGGACCTTATCCCATCCTCTGCTAACTCATAATACCATTTGTTTGGATTCTCAAGTTGGAACTTGATGCTTAAATCACAAGTTGAAAGTCTAAGGCCTGTGGCTCCATCTCTTCGTTGCTGAGATAGGAGAGAATAGAACAAACCCATCACAAGGGTAGCTTCTAAAGACTGGGGCACATGTGCTAGAATCACAGCAAGTTAAGATCTCAGACAAACGAAGCCCTTGCAGGAGGAGCACACAGCCCAGCCATGTCTGGCTGCAGAGAGGAAAGATACCAGCTAAATGCTAGGACAGGTGGGTGAGGAGTGCCCCTAAGTTGGGTGAGGCAGGTTTTGTGGATCATTGACAGACATTTTTCAGAGCCCCTTTGGGCATCTTACAGGCCCCAGACCATCTTTGGCTGGCATCTGGCCCTTAACATGCTCATGAGTTCATTTGGGGAGGTTCACAGACAACTATAGCTCAGGTGAGGTTTTCAAATTTTTTTTTTTTTTTTTTAGGTGAGGTTTTCTGTATCGAAGCCTCAGGCGTTGTGCTGGAGAGCTTCAGAGAGGGGCGCTCTTGTCCTCTGTGGGGGAAGACAGTGTGGACACTGATATGGCTTCTGGGATGAGAGAACAGCTTGGTCTGGAGTGGGACAGAAAGGCTGTGGGACAGGGAACGACAGCAGCTGGCCGCAGGCAAGGCTGGACACCGGAAAGGGTCAGATTCTAAAGCAGCTGAATGTCAGTTCCAGAGGTTGGATGTTGTTTGTTGTTCGGACACTGATGGGCAGCGGGGATGGAGAGGATGGGGAAAGGAGGGAAGGACCTTGGCCCAGTATCTTGCCAGGATGCAGCGCTCGGCAGGGGCAGAAGGTAGCACGGGGGTTTCCAGCCTGGTGCAGGGGTAGAAGGCCATGCCAGAAACCCGGGTGTGGAGCCTCCGCATGGTGGGGGTGGCGGGTAGCGGGTGGGGAGGAGCTCAGTTTGGGATATGTTTGAGTTTGAGGTTGGGGCAAAAAAAGATTTATTTTAGTTTCTGTTTCCTTGCCCTGAAATAGTGCCATGAACACTGAGGTTGGATCCTGAAGTCACATGGATTGCAGCA
The DNA here is from genome assembly GCF_003369695.1 of Bos indicus x Bos taurus. Classification (NCBI taxonomy): domain Eukaryota; kingdom Metazoa; phylum Chordata; class Mammalia; order Artiodactyla; family Bovidae; genus Bos; species Bos indicus x Bos taurus. Next base: position 119,467,016 of record NC_040077.1, read on the forward strand.
GCGTCAGGACCCTGGACAGGCCAGCTTGCCCACAGCCACGGTTTAGAGACCAGACAAGAACCAGAATGCTCTGGGACTGAAATGCTCCCTGGTGGTGCTAACAAGTGGCTATTCTGTATATTGGGAGGGGGCAGGTGTCACCCCAAGTCTGTCCCATCACAGGGACAACAGACCCAGGGAGCTGTCCTGACCCCTGGGCTGCTTACTACCCAGCACCATGATGCAGTGGCTGGCAAATGAATTTACCCTTGACTTGTATGTATGCCCTCCTCCTTTGCTCCCACAAACCCAGGATCACCCCTCAACCTCGCCCCTCCCCCACCCCCAGTTGGAGAACTGGGGCCAATGCTGCTGGTTGCTCTGTGGTCCTGGGGTGGTTGGGACCCCACCAAGCTGTCTCTGATTCTCCAGAGGAAGTCAGATGGGTTCATCTATGCTAAGCCATTTCTGACCTTGCCAAAGTTCCCCGACTACTTTTCCCTCACTTTATCCATCTGTAAAATGGGATGATAAATGTTCCTGGGGCAAAAGTCAAGCACACACACAGTCCTATGTCCGGATGGGCTGGTCGTGAGGAGGAAAGCTCCCAGGGCTACGGGATCAGGGGGGAACCGGCCTGCGGGAGAGGGTACAGGTTTGGTTCTGGGGGCTTCGCGGGGGTGCTGGGTGTGCAAGAGAGCCCGGAGGCCAGGGTTGGTGGTACTCACCGCCGCCAGGGGTCGCCGCACTAACATCCCAGGCCGCTCATGGAGCCGATCCTGTCCAGCTTGAGGCCGAAGCAGCCCTTGGACAAACCCTTCTTGTTGCCTCCTTTGTATTTGCGCGCGTTGGGGTGCTCGTGCAGGAGGCGGGTCCACGCCGCCCGGGACTTGGTGTCCACGCGCAGGTCCCGAAGCAGTCGCGATCGGTCGTCCTTGAGATTGGCGCCGCCGCCCCCGGGAGTCTTGTCGCCTTTCTTCTGACCGCCGCCCGCAGCCTGGGGCTCGGCCACCTCCTCGCCGGACGGAGTTCGCGGGACCTCCAAGGGAAAGGACGGGTAGGTGAAGGCACGCGCCGCGGCAGCGCGGGGGACTCTGCGGGGCCGCCGATGGTCCGGCGGGGAGTCCTGAGAACGCCCGTCACAGGTGCCCGGCAGCTCGGCCCTGCGTCCACCTGCCTCGAGGCCGCCGTGGTCCGCTCCCTCGGGGAGCCCTTTGCCCTCCTCTCCTTTACCCCTTGCGGGGCTGACCACTCTGTGGTCGGGGCTGCGCATTTTTGGACGCTATCCTGAGTCCGGGCTTCGAGGGCCCCCCAGCTGTCCCCCGCGCGCATCTCAGGGGAGAGAGCCGTCTTTCCGCCCCCACTGCTCTCACCCCTCACCCCGGTGCGCCACACCCTCCTAGACACCCCAGCCCTCCCATTGCCCCTCACAGGTTCCGACGTCCCCGCGACAGTACCCACCTTTGGCGGCGCCCCGGGCTTGGCTTCGGAGGGCCGGAGCGAGAGTAGCGCGAGCAGCAGGGCGCAGGCCAGCAGCTGGGAGAGGTGCATGGTGCCCGTGGGGTGCCTGGGCGCAGACGAGCGGCAGCGAGGGTGCGCGGGGCGGGCGAGCCGACAGGCAGGCGAGCGCGGAGCAGGCTGGCCGGGCTGCGAGGCGGACGCGGGTCCCAGTGCTGCGCGGCGCCGGCTGGGTGCGCTCTGAGTCCGCGGCTCCGCTCGCGCCTTTATAATCCAACCTGCCGCTGATGTCATCCTCCCGCCCACAGGGCCGTCCGGGCCAATGGCACACGCGCCGAGGGCCGGGAGGGGGCCGCGGGGGCTCCCCCTCGGCCCCCACCCTCACCCTACCCTGGAGGGATCCCGCGGCTCGGCGGGCTCCCTCTGGACTGCTCTCCAAGCTGCAAAGCGGCGCGCACAAGGGACCAAGGATTGCAGGGAGCGCGCCCTAGCATGCCAAGCGTCCGTGCACCCGGTGCCCTGCGCACAAGCTTGGCCCTCAACCCACACGCTCGTCCTGGAAAGGATCAGTTTTCCTCTTTGCAGGTGCAAAGATGGGCTCAGAGGAATTAAATCACTTGACCAAAAGCACACAGCCAGAAAGTTGGCACAGTCCGAAATCCACCCAGAGCTGCCTTGTTGCCAATCTCTTCCCCGGGGCACCTGACGGGCGAGAGGCACCGATGCCTTGAGACTGAGGAGGCGGATGGTGGAGCGGGAGGTCGGGGAGGGAGGCGCAAGAAGACAGGGATTTGCCCGGGGCCGCAGGGGGGGAGCGCAAGCCCTACACCACAGAATGCAAGCTTTTCGCCTGCGGGTGAGAGCAAAAAAACAGAAAACTGCGGGTGTGTTTGAGATGCGAGTGTTCCTGCGTGTGTACCGAAGCCCCGTGTGCCGGACGCGGTGACTCTAAGTGCGTCCTCAGCCCGGGTCGGCTGCACAGAACGTCCCCGGCTCTGACCCGCCAGATGGCTCCCGTCTGCACCGGCGGGGGCGCGCCTGACCCAGTCTGCACCCACGCGAGGATCCGCAGCGCGGGGCTGTCGCTCCAGTGTCCTGTGCACCTGCACAGTCTGGGGCGCGAGCTTCACCCGACCCCGAGCCGGGTCCGGCTTCTGTGAGCCGTAACAGGTGGTCGCGTTCGCGTTCTCTGCCCTGAGTGGTTCCCGTCGTAGTTGTCGGTACACGCCCAAGTATCCCTGCCGCCCACGACTCCTTCTCCTGGAAAGGGCGTCTCCGCAGGCTGAGGAGTCATTCGGGATGGGCGGCGGAGACAGAGGATCCTAAGAACTGAGTGAGGTGTGGGAATCTATGACTCCGTGACTGCCTCCGAACAGGACTCAGCTGGAGAGCAGAGACCAGGGGAGGGCGCGCTGGCGGACCCCTGCGGCCAAGACGACCCGGAGGGTTGGAGGCACCCGGATGACCTTTTTCGGGGAAAGGAAGCTGCTCCCCATGCCTGAAGGCTACTGGAGTCAAGAGGGACCGGGAGAACCAGGTGTCTTCTGGTGGATCCCACAGCAGAGGCTGATGCAAAACCATATGCTCTCTCTTTCCCACCCTAGCATTCTGCGCTGGAAAGTGCAGGTGCCTTTGTTTAGGAAATAACCTACGTGTGAGGCCTGAGCTTGGGGTAGCAGATCTCCTGAACTCCAAGATGACCATCAGCAGTGTGTCCTTTGTGTTTTGATGAGTTGGCTCACCACCTTCAGGCAGCCACCCTGATTGCCTGTCTATAGTTGCACCGGGACAGTGGCACCACTCTTTTCATTTGAAGAGAAAAGAAGAGATACTGAAGAGGAAAAGGGAGGGATCGCCGGGTGGAGGATGGAAGTTCCCTCTCCTTTTTGTCTATTGGACAAACAGGATTGTTACCAACCTGGAACTTCTTTGAGATTTGCTTTGTTTATACAGGTTTAAGGAGCCAGGCAGATTGGGCCAGGCATGGGGTTGGTTTCCAGGGAGCAGCAGCTACATCCTCTGAAACCCCTTATTAAGGACAGGTTGGGAGCTTCATGGGCACCTCCTTCTGTCTGAATATCTGTAGGCTGGTTCTTCCTGTCTTCTGTGTCCCTTGTTTGTACTTGGTGATGGCTGGGTAACCATCTAGGTAGGTCTCCTCTCTCTTTGAGCTTTGAGATTACATGCAGTAAATCAACCCTGCCCCACCCCCATCCCAGGGTGGACAGAATCAACACCTTGGGCTCTACCTGCCCCCGTCTATGGAACAGTTTTCTGGTGAGCCCTCACTTCTGAACACTAGCCTGCGGTCCTTTGGGGCAGGTCAGATCCTGGAAGAGTTACTTGTGGCATGAGGCTTCCCTGGGACAGATTAGGGTTCAGTTCCTGCTTCCCTGGGGCCTGAGAGGTGGGATGGATAGAAGTGGGAGGATGGTGCTGGAGGGACCTCCAGGGAAGGAGGTAGTCAGCACATGACTGCCTTGGCGATGGAAGCTCCCCACCCCTCCTCCCCGTTTCCTTGCTCAGAAAGCTGCAGAGAAGGCTCTCTCTGCCTCCTGGGCTAGACCTGGGACTCAGATTCCTTCTTCCTGTTTTTTCCTCCATAAGGTCTGCTCCTTCTTGCTCTGGCCCCAGAGGCCAGGCCTGGGAAAGTTGGAACCACTGAGCAGCTGAGCGTGAGCTGTTTGTGGCCCTTTATTGAATGCCCAGTGTGATAACTCCTCTTGATGGCAAAGGAGAGAGAAAAGGTCACTGGGTCTCAGGAGCCTGGCCGTTCTGTAGGGACTCTTGTCATTTGTCACTTCTCCATCCACTGATTCCCCCAAGTATTCACTGAACATCCATGCAACCTGTAGGGTTCCATCCTGGCAGGACCCCCTCCCCCCAATCCCCAGGCAGCAGACACTAGCTTTGTGGGCTGAAAAGGACAATGGCAGGGAGACAGGCAGTTTCCCCAGCTTGGGCTAGGAGGGCAAGCTTCCTGGAGAAGGAAAACTGTGTGCTGAGCCGGGAAAGGTCACCTGGCAGGCAGGAGGAGAGGAAGGAGAGGAGGGAGACGTAGATGGAAAACAGAGTGACTCCCTTTGGGTTAGTGGAGGGGGCATGCACCCAGGCTTAGAGCGGGCAGTGAAAGAAAAACACGAGTACTCAGACCTAGGGAAAGAAAGAGGGGGAGATCTTTGGGTGGGAGTGCCCAGAGGAGGGCAGACTTAGGAGAGAGGCAGGTAGAGACAAGGAGCTGGGGTAAAGAGGGGGAGGGGCTTGTCTTCCAAGGGTTGGGGGTGTTGTGCTCCTGAGGATGAGGAAGGCAAGCAGCTTAGGGGGTGGGGCTTGATTGATGGGGCCAAAGGAGAGTGGTCAGTTGTGGAGGGGACATAGAGAGGGAGTAGGAAAAGTCAGAGCCAGGCTGGATTGTGCCAAGCTCCAGGCATCCCAAAGTGGCATGCCTGGGACCTCTTCTTCCTCCTGAACCTCTGAGAGGTGGGGACATGGAGAGAAAAGACTCCATTATTATTGGCCCTTCTTCCTTTTTTCTCCTTCCTCCACAAGGGCAAGGTTAGATCCTTATGCCTACCATTGGTCGGCCCTTCCAGGGGGCAGTTGATGTTCAGTCCTTTACTAGGACCCTGTAGAAATGGGTGGCTCAGTGGTAAAGAACCCGCCTGTGATGCAGAAGATGCAGGAGACCCTGGGGTTCAGTTCCTGGGTGGGAAGATCCCCTGGAGGAGGGCATGGCAATCCACTCCAGTGTTCTTGCCTGGAGAATCCCTATGGACAGAGGAGCCTGGTGGGCTACAGTCCAATCCACTCCAGTATTCTTGCCTAAAGAATCCCATGGACAGAGAAGCCTGGCATGCTACAGTCCATAGGGTCGCAAAGAGTCGGTCGCGATTGAGCACCCACGCGCAGAGATGAGAGGGGGCCTTGATGAAGTAAGAAATGTGTGTATAACCTTTTAGGAGGCTGGGGAATGTGTGGCTAAGAGAGGATTGTCCAGCCCCCTCCCCAGGATTGGGGAACAAGCGCCCCGTGTAACAGCGCCCCCTCCTGGTCCTGCGGAGGATTCTCAGGCACACAGAGGAGGGAAAGATTGCTCCGAGGCCCATCTGTTTTTCTCTGCAATTATTTCATCCCGAGGGGGCCCCCTTCCAGTTGCATAACTTCCCAGAGAGGACACTGAACAGGCGGTGAGCAGATCTCAAGTAGGCCGGGCCGGGAAATTGCAGTGGGACCCTCGCCAATCCCATCACTGCATGGGGCCTTCAGTTTCACCACCTGAATCAGGGGGAAAAGCTTTCCTTGCCTCCTGGATGGGGGCAGATGAGTCTGGAGGCCCCTTCTAGAAGTTTCGGAGTCCTAGACGAAGGCAAGAGGAAGCAGCCAGGGCAGAAGAGGGTTCTCAGTGTCAGTGCACCAGACACACACCCCCAGGTGGGAGGGCCCTGCAACCCTGAGATTCTCAGATCTGTTGGTGATGGGGACCCACGGAGGGTGCAAGGGCACCACATGGCCAGGTCTCTTTGAGCTTGGACCTCTTCCATGAGTCCTGCACCTATAGGGCCTGGGTTTAGGAGAGGAGCCAGAGGCCAAGGAAGTATCATCCATCCTTCCCAGGCCAGAAATTCCAGAAAAGCTTAACTTCATCATGCCGTGAGGTCTTTGTTTGACCCCAGGACACCCCCCACCCGGTGAACCAGCTGCCCTCTCTCTCCTTTCCCAGGGGCCCTGCCAGCACCTGCTCCAGATGGCCTCCAACCCCCATGTCCGACGCCGGCCCATGACGTCAGAGTTTATCCCTTGCAACCCCTCCTTTTTTTTCCTTTTCAAAAATAAGAGACAGACAAGCCCTGCAGATAGGCTCAGTTCCCTGGGGGTAGTGGGTGGTGGTGGGGGACAACTGTTCCCTCTGTGGCTATCAACAGGCAGGTAAGGGAGGAGAGGCTAAGGCCTAAATCCTGAGAAAGTGAACGGGGTGGTGAGGGAGAGGGACCTTCCCAGCAGAAGACAGTTCAGCATCCTGACCTCAGCGTGGTGCGTGCACCAGATGTTTGCAGAGGGAATGGATTTGCTCCCAGGCTCCGTGCCCTGGGGACTGAGCTTGCCTTGGCTGGGTTTCTGCTATAATATTGGTCATATGGAGCTTTTCCAAGCAGGGAGCTACTTCTTGCTGGCCTGGGGGTCCCTGCGTGCAGTGAGCCCACCCCCTTGGTGGGTACCAGGAAGAGGCTGTCTACCATGTGGTCTTGGAGACAGGGTTTCAGATTTGTTGGAGGCCACAGTCTTCAAGGAAGGGGGTTTCTCCCAGGAAGAGAAGGGGCCCCAGGTGACTTCCAGAAGCCTCTTAATTTTGCCCTAGGCAAAATTGCCTAGGATGGGCCTGCTGGGACCCAGGGCCACCAGGCAGCTCAAGGAGTCACCTCTCTGGATTTTCCAAGCCAGAAACTCCTCTGCAGATTTCTGCCCTCAGAGTGTGTGATCACCAACTACTTTCTGGTGAACAGTCAATTTATGAAATGAAAATGACCAGAAAACCCTAGCAACAGAGGGTCATGACCAAGCCAGATGCTCACAAGGCTTGGAGGAACATACTTTTTTGCAATCTGGTCTCCACAGGGATTAGAAAACACTTTTAAGCCCAAGGTCCATAAATTGTTTGAAAACCACCCCAGTGCCTGTGTGAATTTTTTTCTGAGCTTCATGTGCAATAATACCATACAACAAACCTTTTCTCTTGGATCGCCTGGGAAGGTCCCTGTGTCCCAGTTCAGGCTGGGCAAGGAGAAGAAGGGTCTTGCCCTACAAATGACAACCTCTTTTCCTTGTGGGTGAAGTAATTTAAGAGAGCAGGCCCCCGCTTTGAGTTGAGCAGGGTTTAGAACTTCAGATTAAGCAATTGATTTGGGGGCTTGGGGTGCTTGGAGATGGTGAGGAGGGGAAAGAGTCTGTGTGTAGTTGACGCAAGTCAGTGGGTGTTTGCTGCCTGGCTCTCGGCCTGTTGAAGAAGCTGAGATGCCAAATGCTTGTCCCCCAGCCCCCACCCCCACAGACTGCACTGGTGTGTGACCTGGAGTCCCCTAGCCAGATGGGCCAGCCCTAGTTTTTAAACGAGGAGCCATTCCTTCAGAGAAGCCAGGGCCATGCAGAACAGTCTTCAACATGCTGCGGGAGCACTTCTTTGGGCACCTAGGTCACACCTCCACTGTCCTGTGTCAGGGTTGTCATTGTCGCAGTGCTATTATACATGCTGGTGGCAGTGGCAGCCTCGCCAGATCCATTCTGTCCTGGCTTAGTCCTGGATAGGTTGTTTCCAAGCCTTCTCCACTACCTGATAGCCACCTGCCCCCCCGCCCCGCCCCGCCCCGCCCTTTCCATGTGCTGTGTAGCACGTGGAATCTTAATTCCCCGACCAGGGATCGAACCTGTGCTCCCTGCACTGGGAGCAAGGAGTCTTAACCCCTGCACAGTCAGAGAAGTCCCTACACAATACCCTTTAAGTAGATTCTTTTCGTACTTGACCTACAGCCAGAGTCAGGATTCTTTCCTTGTAAGTAAGTACCCTGAAAGGCTTCCCAGGTGGTCCTGGTGATAAAGATCCTGCCTGCCAAATGCAGGAGACAAAAGAGATTCAGTTTCAGTCCCTGGGTGGGGAAGATCCTCTGGGGGCATGGCAACCCACTCTAGTATTCTTGCCTGGAGAATTCCATGGACAGAGGAGCCTGGCGGGCTACAGTCTAAAGGGTCACAAAGAGTCGGACACGACTGAAGCGACTTAGCACGCACACACAAGTACCCTGAATGATTCTCAGGGTTACCCAGGTGCTGGTGCCCACAGCCCGACCTCTCCAACATTTCATTCCTGGAATAACCAGTCTGCCAGAACCGCCCCCTGCACCGCCACCCCCTCGACAGCACCTGACGTGAAGGTAAGGACATCTGGGAACATTGGCCTTCTTCCTGCACCTTCAGTGATGGATACAAGGGTGAAGGGACAACACGGAGAGAAGCATGAGGAGGAGAGATGGAGTGGTTCCCCTATGGAAACAGAAAGCAAATAGTCAGGACAACGTTTGATGCTTGGGTCCAAGCTGCCTGTGCTGGCTGGGTTGTCCTGAAAAGTCTGTTTTAAATTATTTTATAAGATGACTAAAAATATCACCCTGATTCTGTGGGAGTAGACAGTCTCTGACCTGAGCTCACAGCCCGGTGGGGGAGAGTTAACTTCGGGAGAATGGATGTGACATAAGCATATACATATTACTAAATTAAGCAAATATTTCTAACTTCAGCACCTTCTTACCCTGTTAGATCCAAATGTGTTTCTCAAGCAGAAAAGTCTTCATGGAGCTAAAAGAAACACGGGGTGGTGAGTGATGTGTTATGAGAAAATCCAGGAAGCTGGGTGGTGGCTGAGTCAGGAAAGCAGGGGGTGGAGGGCTGAGAGTCTGCGCTCTGGGCTGGGAGAAGGGGCGCCGGGCTTCAGAGAACAGGGCCTGGGTCAAGGAGCCCAGAGGCTGGGGTCCTGCCCCTTCTTTTTACCAAAGGATCTTGACTCAGAGGGATTAAGCATCGTACGCTGGCCATCCTGGCCCCAGGACCCCAGGTGCTAGGCCCCACGTGGACCGTGGGCATGCCACCTCCTCTTCGTCCTCTTCGAGTTTTCGTATGGTGCGGCCTGCAGGGCAGCAGAGAAGCTGTCAGACAGGGATGGCCTGGCCAGGGCTGCTTACTGAGAACCGGCTGGGAGGTGAGGGTCATGGACGAGGGTGTGTGACCCTTGGGACTGGTTTCTGAGCCCTGCTGGGGCAGGACATGCTGTAGGACTGCCTGGTTTCAGACAGAAGGGCCTGGCCTGGACCTGAAATGCTGTGGGGTCTTGGTGTCATGACTCTGCAGAGCACTGTCTCTTCCCGGGCCAGTTGATGCCCACGGGCCTCTCCTCGGGTTCAGCACGGACAGTGGGGACCCAGCCCTGGCACCTGCAGGGCTTCCTTCTCTGCTCCTATCAGCTTCTCAGGGGCCTCCCGTGTCTCTCAGTAGCCCCAGCCTCCTGCCTGTCACAGAGTGGGCACTCCATAAATGCTCAGAGATGAGCGGCCAGCACTGTCCTAGGCCAGGGCAGGGGGGCAGCCTGGGCAGACACAGCCTCTGTCCTAGTTGGGGGGAAGGTGCTGGCAAATGGGGTCGTGGAGGCATTGACCAGCTACTCGCTCTGCCCTCAAGCCATACTACTCGGGGCTCTTCAGGCTGCTCCAGTTTAATGGGTGAGCTGGCCAGACTCTACGAGTCACGGGGATGGGCTGGGAGCGGGCGCCCCCTCCCCGCAAGCATCTGCTGAGAGGAACAGCTGTCTCCACGCTGCGCTCGGGCTCCCGTGGGAACGTGGTGAGCAGCTTGGCAGAGGCGCGGACACGGCTCCCTGGCCACTCTGGGGCCAACCATGGGGTGGGAGTGGGACTTCGAATCCTGGGGCCTTTGTCGTATCTGTCAGCGGCCAGTTTTCCAGGACGGTACTGTCCCTCTCCTTATTCTTTTCTATTTAATTTCTGGGAGGTCTGGACGGGACAGGCCTGGATCGCTTGGAAACCCTGGGGTCATAAGGTCTGGGGAAACAGAGCTCTAATGTCAGGAAAGCAGCTTCGGTGTGTGTGTGGGGGGAGTGGGGTGGGGCAGGGAGTCGTGTGCAATTAGGTGGTCTGGGGCCACAGCTGGCCAGCATGGGAGGTGGGTTCTGAAAGTGCAAAGCAAGGAGCCGCCTGCACAGGAAAAGAGCCAGGCCAGGGAGACCCTAAGGAGATGATGCTGGTGGGCAGTCTGGGGGGGTTGGGGAGTGCAGCTGGTGGAGCAGAAAGACCCACCCTGGATTTCCAGCAGCGGGGGGCCTGGCCCAGAGTGAGTCCCTCACGCCCGAGATCCATGAGTGAACCGCCTTTGACCCACCCGGAGAAGGAACCTGGCTGTACTCCCCCAGCCATGCTCCCCTCCCCTGCAGGCTGCCAGGGAAACCACCCTTTCTGCCTCTAGCAGGGGTTCTCCCAGCCTCTGACCCCCTCCCCCAGCATCTCCTCTGGCTGACACCCACCTGGGAGGCTGGGGTTCAGGGCTGCTGTGGAGTCTGGGACTGAGACAGAAACAAAGACGGTGGCGCAGGGGTGGGCAGGGGTCTGTCTGGTCACAGAGGCTGAGCAGTTCTCAGAACAGGCAAGGCCATGACAGGGGTTGGGGGGCAGACTGGGAGGGCCTGTTCACCTCCAGGACCTTGGCCGTGCTCACACAAGTCTCTGTTCTTGTGCGGAACCACGGAGTGGGAGTCAGGGCAGCCCTGTGTCTCCTGGGGGCACGGGGCAAGGAGCAGGAGGCTGGGAAAAGAGCTGTCCCTGGCAGTTATCTGACCTCAGGAGGACTTGCCCAGCAGCGATGAGCTCATGGGCACAGGGGCAGAGCTGGGTGGTGACAGGAAAAGGATGGCAAGTGTTCGCTGAAGACCTGGAGGCGTGGGGTTTTCACATGAGCTCATGAGATAAGACGCGCCCCAGGCCAGGAGCCGGCGGGCAGCTGTGTCCTGCAGAAGGAGCCCCTGCTGCCTGCCCTGCTAGCCCTCTACCCTTCATACACCCGCTCTCACTTGCTTGGAAATCTCGGGCTGAGACCTAAGAATCCAGTCTGGAGATGACCTGGGCAGCATCCAGCTTACGTGGGTAGAATGCTGAAGGTTCTTCCTAGTTTTGGTTTCTTAATTTTTATGGTGTATAGTTGATTTACAAAGTTGTGTTAGTTTCTGCAGTACAGCAAAGTGAAACAGTTATATGATACATATGCATAGATCCACTCTTTTTTTTTTAGATTCATTTCCCATATAGTTCATTACAGAGCGTTGGGTAGAGTTCTCTGTTATACAGTAGGTTCTTATTAGTTCTCTGTTATACAGTAGGTTCTTATTCCTATCTGAGGGGATATTCCTGACCCAGGGATCAAATCCACATCTCCTGCGTCTCCTGCATCAACAGGTGTATTCTTTACCACTGCACCACCTAGAAAGCCATTTTATATGTGTATGTCAATCCCGATCTCCCAATTTATTCCTCTTCCCCACTTTCTTCCTTGATAACCATAAGCTTGTTTTCTACATCTGTTTTGCAAATAAGTTCATTTGTGAAAGTTCTTTTGTGAAATCAATCCTTTAAAAAAATAGAATATTTACCCAATGATACAATGTGAGATCACCAAAAATGTCAAACTTACAGCAAATGAGCAAATACCTCTACTATTCTCCTAGACTTTCAGATACTTCTGGCAAAGATTATGCTTAGTTAGAATCAATGTGCACTTATTACCTTGTGATCAACTTTTTCATGCAGTGTTATTTTGTATAATTTTTTCCATGAGTTTTTCTGATGCAAAGAGTGACTCACTCATTGGAAAAGACCCTAATGCTGGGAAAGATCAAGGGCAGGAGGAGAAGGGGGCAACAGAGGATGAGATGGTTGGATGGTATCACCAGCTCAATGAACATGAGCTTGAGCAAACTCCAGGAGATATTGAAGGACAGTCAAGCCTGGTGTGTTGCAGTCTATGGGGTCACAAAGAGTCGGACATGACTTAGTAACTAAACAACAACAAGTAGTCTGAAATAGTAATAGTTCACAGGATGTGGGCTGTCTTAAGTGTTGTGTGCCTGCAAATCATATAGGTAAAAACATCTTGATACGAATAGGGTTTTTCTTTGTTCTCCTGCCCTCCCTTCTTTCTTTCCTTTCCTCCTTCTCTCCCTTCCTCTCTCTCTTTCTTCCTTCAATCAGGGGAACTGCTGGTTGAAAGGTTTGATGGTGTCAGTGTGTTGTGGTTGGTAGCTCTTCATCAGCTCTGGGCCAATGGGCATGATCTGGTATATGTGCAGTGTATTCTTTTTCAAGTCCTCTGCTAACTCCACATCTGTATTTGTATTTGCCAGAGACTGGGCTTTCTTAAACTTTTAAAATCAGTTTCATATATATTTTGATATTATTTTTCATATTTATCACGAAGTGTTCTTCCACTCCATTGCTTTTCTTTATGTTTATATAGAGATGCTTGCAAATTTTAAAAATGTGTTCTATTCTTATAGCCTCCCATACTTTTTTTTTGTTGTTCGTAAGTATTTTATTATTATTTTTAATTTAAATTTATTTATTTTAATTGGAGGCTAATTACTTTACAATATTGTATTGGTTCTGCCACGCATCAACATGAATCCACCACAGGCGTACACGTGTTCCCCATCCTGAACCCCCCTCCCACCTCCCTCCGCATACCATCCCTCCGGCTCATCCCTGTGCACCAGCCCCAAGGATCCTGTATCGAACCTGGACTAGCGATTCATTTCTTATATGATATTATACATGTTTCCATGCCATTCCCCCAAATCATCCTGCCCTCTCCCTCTCCCACAGAGTCCAAAAGACTCGTCTATACATCTGTGTCTCTTTTGCTGTCTCGCATACAGGGTTATCGTTACCATCTTTCTAAATTCCATATATATGCGTTAGTATACTGTATTGGTGTTTTCCTTTCTGGCTTACTTCAATCTGTATAATAGGCTCCAGTTTCATCCACCTTATTAGAACTGATTCAAATGTATTCTTTTTAATGGCTGAATAATACTCCATTGTGTACATGTACCACAACTTTCTTATCCATTCATCTGCTGATGGACATCTATCTAGACACTAATAATGAGAAAATAGAAAGAGAAATTAAGGAAATAATTCCATTCACCATTGCAATGAAAAGAATAAAATACTTAGGAATATATCTACCTAAAGAAACTAAAGACCTATATATAGAAAACTATAAAACACTGGTGAAAGAAATCAAAGAGGACACTAATAGGTGGAGAAATATACCATGTTCATGGATCAGAATAATCAATATAGTGAAAATGAGTATACTACCCAAAGCAATCTATAGATTCAATGCAATCCCTATCAAGCTACCAACGGTATTTTTCACAGAGCTAGAACAAATAATTTCACAATTTGTATGGAAATACAAAAAACCTCAAATAGCCAAAGCAATCTTGAGAAAGAAGAATGGAACTGGGGGAATCAACCTGCCTGACTTCAGGCTCTACTACAAAGCTACAGTCATCAAGACAGTTTGATACTGGCACAAAGACAGAAATATAGATCAATGGAACAAAATAGAAAGCCCAGAGATAAATCCATGCACCTATGGACACCTTATCTTTGACAAAGGAGGCAAGAATATACAATGGAGAAAAGACAATCTCTTTAACAAGTGGTGCTGGGAAAACTGGTCAACCACTTGTAAAAGAATGAAACTAGAACACTTTCTAACACCATACACAAAAATAAACTCAAAATAGATTAAAGATCTGAATATAAGACCAGAAACTATAAAGCTCTTAGAGGAGAACATAGGCAAAACACTCTCTGACATAAATCACAGCAGGATCATCTATGACCCACCTCCCAGAATATTGGAAATAAAAGCAAAAATAAACAAATGGGACCTAATTAAAATTAAAAGCTTCTGCATACTTTTATTTAATTACATACTTATATGGTTACTTGACTCAAATCTTTCTCCCCAAGGGCATCTATTCTCAAAGATGCCCCCTTGCAATCCCAGTACCCAGTCTGAGGAAGTCCACTACAGAGGTTAAAGTGGGGGCCATGAGGTGGCTTTGATTCTTGTGAACTGGGTATTTTTACCTACATTGTGGAGCTTCCCAGGTGGTGCTAGTAGTAAAGAACCCTCTTGCCAGTGTAAGAGACATGAGATGTGGGTTTGATTCCTGGGTTGGGAAGATCCCCTGGAGGAGGGCATGGCAACCCACTCTGGTATCGTTGGCTGGAGAATTGCTTGGACAGAGAAGCCTGATGGGCTACAGTCCATGCAGTCACAAAGAGTCAGACACGACTGAAGGGACTTAGCACACATGCACACACGAACTTACACTGAATAGATAAGGAACTGAGCTCACAGATGTTCAGAGGTCTGTTTCCTCTGAAACCCACACTTTGTCCTGACACCAGTGTCTCAGTAGACAGAGTGAGAAAACATTTTTATATTCTTCTGCTGTTGGAGAAGGCAATGGCACCCCACTCCAGTACTCTTGCCTGGATCCCATGGACAGAGGAGCCTGGTAGGCTGCAGTCCATGGGGTCGCTAAGAGTCGGGAACAACTGAGCGACTTCACTTTCACTTTTCACTTTCATGCATTGGAGAAGGAAATGGCAACCCACTCCAGTGTTCTTGCCTGGAGAATCCCAGGGATGCGGGAGGCTGGTGGGCTGCTGTCTTACGGGGTCGCACAGAGTTGGACACGACTGAAGCGACTTAGCAGCAGCAGCAGCAGCTGTGGGTTTATTTTTTTAATGGTTGTGTATGTGTACATAGCACAGGTGGCTGCAATGGTGCACAAGTGTGGCCAAGAGGAGCTACCCCACGTCCGAGGTCAGGGGTGGCGGCCGGGAGGAACAACCCCACGTCCAAAGGGCGGTGGCTGCGTGGGCACAGAAGGGCCTAGAGGAGCTATTCCACGTTCAAGGTCAGGAGGGGTGGTGGTGAGGAGATACTCCTCGTCCAAGGTAAGGAGCAGCGGCTGCGCGTTGCTGGAGCAGCCGTGAAGAGATACCCCACGTCCAAGGTAAGAGAAACCCAAGTAAGACGGTAGGTGTTGCAAGAGAGCATCAGAGGGCAGATACACTGAACCATAATCACAGAAAACTAGTCAATCTAATCACACCAGGACCACAGCCTTGTCTAACTCAATGAAACTAAGCCATGCCCGTGGGGCAACCCAAGACGGGTGGGTCATGGTGGAGAGGTCTGACAGAATGTGGTCCACTGGAGAAGAGAATGCAAACCACTTCAGTATTCTTGCCCTGAGAACCCCATGAACAGTATGAAAAGGCAAAATGATAGGATACTGAAAGAGGAACTCCCCAGGTCAGTAGGTGCCCAATATGCTACTGGAGATCAGTGGAGAAATAACTCCAGAAAGAATGAAGGGATGGAGCCAAAGCAAAAACAACACCCAGTTGTGGATGTGACTGGTGATAGAAGTGAGGTCCGATGCTGTAAAGAGCAATATTGCATAGGAACCTGGAATGTCAGGTCCATGAATCGAGGCAAATTGGAAGTGGTCAAACAGGAGATGGCAAGAGTGAACGTCGACATTCTAGGAATCAGCGAACTAAAATGGACTGGAATGGGTGAATTTAACTCAGATGACCATTATATCTACTACTGTGGGCAGGAATCCCTTAGAAGAAATGGAGTAGCCATTATGGTCAACAAAAGAGTCCAAAATGCAGTACTTGGATGCAATCTCAAAAACGACAGAATGATCTCTGTTTGTTTCCAAAGCAAACCATTCAATATCACAGTAAACCAAGTCTATGCCCCAACCAGTAATGCTGAAGAAGCTGAACGGTTCTATGAAGACCTACAAGACCTTTTAGAACTAACACCCAAAAAAGGTGTACTTTTCATTATAGGGGACTGGAATGCAAAAGTAGGAAGTCAAGAAACACCTGGAGTAACAGGCAAATTTGGCATTGAAATACGGAATGAAGCAGGGCAAAGACTGATAGAGTTTTGCCAAGAAAATGCACTGGTCATAGTAAACACCCTCTTCCAACAACACAAGAGAAAACTCTACACATGGACATCACCAGATGGTCAACACCGAAATCAGACTGATTATATTCTTTGCAACCAAAGATGGAGAAGCTCTATACAGTCAGCAAAAACAAGACCAGGAGCTGACTGTGGCTCAGGTCATGAACTCCTTATTGCCAAATTCAGACTTAAATTGAAGAAAGTAGGGAAAACCACTAGACCATTCAGATATGACCTAAATCAAATCCCTTATGATTATACAGTGGAAGTGAGAAATAGATTTAAGGGACTAGATCTGATAGATAGAATGCCTGATGAACTATGATCGGAGGTTCGTGACATTGTACAGGAGACAGGAATCAAGACCATCCCCATGGAAAAAAAAAATGCAAAAAAGGAAAATGGCTGTCTGAGGAGGCCTTACAAATAGCTGTGAAAAGAAGAGACGTGAAAAGCAAAGGAGAAAAGGAAAGATATAAGCATCTGAATACAGAGTTCCAAAGAATAGGAAGAAGAGATAAGAAAGCCTTCCTCAGTGATCAATGCAAAGAAATAGAGGAAAACAACAGAATGGGAAAAACTAGATCTCTTCAAGAAAATGAGAGATACCAAGGCAACATTTCATGCAAAGATGGGCTCGATAAAGGATGGAAATAGTATTGACCTTACAGAAGCAGAAAATATTAAGAAGAGGTGGCAAGAATATACAGAAGAACTGTACAAAAAAGATCTTTACAACCAAGATAATCACGATGGTGTGATCACTCACCTAGAGCCAGACATCCTGGAATGTGAAGTCAAGTGGGCCTTAGAAAACATCACTATGAACAAAGCTAGTGGAGGTGATGGAATTCCAGTTGAGCTATTTCAAATCCTGAAAGATGATGCTGTGAAAGTGCTGCACTCAATATGCCAGCAAATTTGGAAAACTCAGCAGTGGCCACAGGACTGGAAAAGGTCAGTTTTCATTCCAATCCAAAGAAAGGCAATACCAAAGAATGCTCAAACTACCGCATAATTGCACTCATCTCACACGGTAGTAAAGTAATGCTCAAAATTCTCCAGGCCAGGCTTCAGCAATACGTGAACGGTGAACTTCCAGATGTTCAAGCTGGTTTTAGAAAAGGCAGAGGAACCAGAGATCAAAGTGCCAACATCTGCTGGATCATCAAAAAAGCAAGAGTTCCAGAAAAACATCTATTTCTGCTTTATTGACTATGCCAGAGCCTTTGACTGTGTGGATCACAATAAACTGTGGAAAATTCTGAAAGAGATGGGAATACCAGACCACCCGACCTGCCTCTTGAGAAACCTATATGCAGGTCAGGAAGCAACAGTTCGAATTGGACATGGAACAACAGACTGGTTCCAAATAGGAAAAGGAGTATGTCAAGGCTGTATATTGTCACCCTGCTTATTTAACTTCTATGCAGAGTACATCATGAGAAATGCTGGGCTGGATGAAGCACAAGCTGGAATCAAGATTGCCAGGAGAAATATCAATAACCTCAGATATGCAGATGACACCACCCTTATGGCAGAAAGTGAAGAGGAACTAAAAAGCCTCTTGATGAAAGTGAAAGTGGAGAGTGAAAAAGTTGGCTTAAAGCTCAACATTCAGAAAATGAAGATCATGGCATCTGGTCCCATCACTTCATGGGAAATAAATGGGGAAACAGTGTCAGACTTTATTTTTGGGGGCTCCAAAATCACTGCAGATGGTAACTCAGCCATGAAATTAAAAGATGCTTACTCCTTGGAAGAAAAGATATGACCAACCTAGATAGCATATTCAAAAGCAGAGACATTACTTTGCCAACAAAGGTCCGTCTAGTCAAGGCTATGGTTTTTCAGTGGTCATGTATGGATGTGAGAGTTGGACTGTGAAGAAAGCTGAGCGCCGAAGAATTGATGCTTTTGAACTGTGATGTTGGAGAAGACTCTTGAGAGTCCCTTGGACTGCAAGGAGATCCAACCAGTCCATTCTGAAGGAGATCAGCCCTGGGATTTCTTTGGAAGGAATGATGCTAAAGCTGAAACTCCAGTACTTTGGCCACCTGATGCGAAGAGTTGACTCATTGGAAAAGACTCTGATGCTGGGAGGGATTGGGGGCAGGAGGAGAAGGGGACGACAGAGGATGAGGTGGCTGGATGGCATTACTGACTCGATGGACGTAAGTCTGAGTGAACTCTGGGAGTTGGTGATGGACAGGGAGGCCTGGCATGTTGCGATTCATGGGGTCGCAAAGAGTCAGACACGACTGAGCGACTGAACTGAACTGACTGTGTATGTGTATACATGTGTTTATTTAACTTTAATCTGTCTGGAATGTTCTGTGGTAAACGGTCTGAGTAAGCATTTGCTATTCACATGCCATTATTACCCATTTCCCTTATGAATATAGTGATAATTATTTCTTTCATCATTCTATTTTCACCTGATTTATTACATATTAAATATAGATAAGTGTGTTTACATCCTCTACCAGAAAGTTTTCACAACTGCCACATATGTTCTGTAGACTGGTACGTATTTCCCTGGTTTTGCCTTCAAATTAAAAAAAATTCCTGAACAGTTGCTTTTCCATATAAATGTTATTATAATATAAACTTTTATAAAATTACATTTAATTAGTTGTATTTTATTTCCATTTAAACTTTTCTTCCCATGTGGCTCAGATGGTAAAGAATCTGTCTGCAGTGCAGATGACCCGGGTTTGATCCCTGGGTTGGGAAGATCCCCTGGAAAAGGGAAAGGCTACCCACTCCAGTATTCTTGCCTGGAGAATTCCATGGACAGAGGAGCCATGGGGTCACAAAGAGTCAGACACAACTGAGTGGCTAACACTCTCACTTTCCAACTTTTCTTATGGATTTTTAATTTTATTGCATAGTGGTCAGAGACTAGAACTTACAATATTTCAAAGATTTGACATTTTCTTTATATTTGAATACATGTTATTTTCATAACTATTTCTTGGGCACTTAAAAATAGGACTGTTTTCTGTAGCATACAAAGCTTAATATATGCAATTTAATTAAATTTTCTATGTCCTTTTTCTTGTCAACTGATTTGTGATAAAGTACTAGGAGTGGATAAAACCCCCATTTATTTGATCAGTGACATTTCCATACTTGACTAGTCATTACTGTTGGCTGTGCCCCTCGGCAGCAAGTCCTCCTTTGGAGAAATCTTCCTCTACTCCTACCTTGTGGTTTTATTAGGGTCTACTAATCTCAGTGAGGAGAAGGAAATGGCAACCCATTCTAGTCTTCTTGCCTGGAGAATCCCGTGAACGGAGGAGCCTGGTGGGCTGCCGTCTATGGGGTTGTACAAAGTTGGACATGACTGAAGTGACTTAGCATGCACGCATGCATTGGAGAAGGAAATGGCAACCCATTCTAGTCTTCTTGCTTGGAGAATCCCAGGGACAGGGGAGCCTGGTGGGCTGCTGTCTATGGGGTTGTACAAAGTCGGACACGACTGAAGCGACTTAGCATGCATGCATGCATGCAATCTCAGTGACCTGTCTGTTTCATCACAGATAAGGGCACATGGTTTAGATCTCACCAGGCTCGGGCCTCTAAATTGGCCAATGACAGAAACCCAGCTCAAGCTGGAAAGGACTTTCTTGTTTGCATAGCTGGGAAGCCCAGGGAGGGTGGGCTGTTAGCTAATCCCAACCAGGTCAGTTCAGTTCAGTTGCTCAGTTGTGTCTGACTCTGCAACCCCATGGACTGCAGCACGCCAGGCCTCCCTGTCCATCACCAACTCCTGGAGTTTACTCAAACTCATGTCCATTGAGTCGGTGATGCCATCAAACCATCTCATCCTCTGTCATCTTTCTCCTCCTGCCTTCAATCTTTCCCAGCATCAGGGTCTTTTTCAGTGAGTCAGTTCTTTGCATCAGGTGGCCAAAGTATTGGAGTTTCAGCTTCAGCATCAGTCCTTCCAATGAATATTCAGGGCTGATTTCCTTTAGGATGGGCTGGTTGGATCTCCTTGCTGTCCAAGGGACTCTCAAGAGTCTTCTCCAACACCACAGTTCAAAAGTATCAAGTCTTCAGTGCTCAGCTTTCTTTATAGCCCAACTCTCACAACCATACATGGCTACTGGAAAAACCATAGCTTTGACTAGCTGGACCTTTGTTGGCAAAGTAATGTCCCAACCAGGTAAAGGGATTCAAATAGTGTCTCTTTCTCCCCACACCTCTCTTCTGCCTCTGTGGAATGACTATTCTCTCCCACCATGGGGGACCTTTCTTCATATGCTGGGAGATACCCTCAGGTATCTTCCTCACTTTATTGATAGAATATTATAGAAGGACCACCTGGTCCCATTTGACTTGAGCCTCCAATCACTGTGGCCAGGAAGATGGTTTTTCATAGACTGGCCAGTTTTAGCTCAAGTGCTCATTTCTGGGGCCAAGAGGTGGGGTGTGGAGATGCCAGCCCCAACAGAAACCTGTGAAATGAGGAAAGAATGAGTCTCCAAAGGAAGTCTGATACTGTTACCAGAAGAGGGAGGGAAAGGGGTGGTGAGAATTGAAGAACAACAGTGTCTACCACAAGTTACCTCACCCTGGCTATATGAATGACTGAGTGGTGGGCATGTGACTCATGCTAGGCCCTTTCAGAGAACTTGCAGGGATTTTCCCTCTCTGGAGCTGGCAGGGAAGAAACCTCTTTCCTGTAGTGCATAAGGTGGTCAGCCTTGAGCTGCTCGTGGGTGTTCAGTTTTGGGGGTTCCCACTGTACTGAAGCTGGGTGAATTTGGGGAAAAGGCTGAGGGCATTGGAACTTTCTATAGAAAGGAATTTGGTCCCCTCCAGCCCAGAGGGGTGGTGGTGGGGTTGATTTCCCATAGTCATAGTCCCCCAAGTGAGCCTCAAGCATTGTAATGTTTAAAAAATTATGAAGGTTTTTCATTATATTCTAACTTTTGAAAAATGAAAATAGTTTTTTTTTTTTCCTGATTAATATGTGACTGGTATTGCATCACCAAGTTCACATGTCAAGATTTTTTATGTTAAGGTTGACCAGAAACTTCTGGAAATCTTCTTTCTTGTCCATTTCCTGAACCAGTCTGAGAAGATAAAGTCTTAAGTGGTCACTATAACACGAACAATGCAATGATGCAAATGGATGTGTGAGCCACCACCTCAAAACAGGCACTGTTCACATTTTAGGTGATATCCTTCCATATGTTTTTCTACATATATACATATAAAGAAGCATATATATATATATATATTTATTATTTTAAACATTTTTTTCTGTTATTTTTTAATTGGAGGATCCTTGCTTTACAATTACTGTGCTGGCCTCTGCCATACATCAACATGAAGAACAGCATGGAAACATATACATTATTACTCTATGTAAAATAGATAGCAAGGGGGAATTTGCTGTGTGACACAGGGAGCTCAACCCAGTGCTCTGTGACAACCTAGAGGGGTGGGAGATGGGAGGGGAGATGGGAGGGGGTTAAGGATGGGAGGGGGCATCAGTGACTGATACCAGTGACTGATTCATGTTGATGGATTTTAAACTTTTTACTTTGTGTTGGGGTATAACCGATTAACAGTGTTGTGATAATTTCAGGGGAATAGGGAAGGCACTCAGCCATACACATACATGTATCCATTCTCCCCCAAACTCCCCTCCCATCCAGGCTGCCACATAACATGGAGCAGAGTTCCTGGTGCTATACGGTAGGTCCTTGTTGGTTATCCATTTTAAATATAGCAGTGTGTACAAGTCCATCCCAAATTGCCTAACTATCCCTTCCCCTTCCCCCCAGCCCCCTGCCCAGAACCATAAGTTTGTTCTCTAAGTCTGTGAGTCTCTTTCTGTTTCGTAAGCAAGTTCATTTGTAAAAGGTGCATATATTTTAATAACGAAGTGCTTTTGAACCATAACACTGTTTTGTAGTTTCTTTTCCCGCTTAACCACAAACTCTTGAGCACTCTGTGTGGCGGGTCCTGTGCTGAGCACTTGGATTGACTCAAGTCACCTTCCCATCCTCTTCATTTCATGTGACTATATATAGGCATATGTCATCATTCTCTATGCATTCTATGTGAGGAGGTCTCAGCTTACTTAGTCACTTTCTTAGTGATGAATGTGTACGTTTTCGTATTTTTACTCTCATAAATGTAAGAACAGGACCACAGTTGAGCTTAGATCTTGCAGTATAGTGTGATTATCTTAACGGAATCAGAGACTCAGACCCCAACCCTGGAGAGGCTGGAGAGGAGAGGCCCCTGCAGTGAGTGGGTATTTCCTGGGGCAGGAAGTGAAGAATAGGGAGGGTAGTGGAAAAACATCCTTTCTCTGAACTCATGGTTGCGTCAGTGGGGCCTGGCTCTGCCGAAAGGAGAGGGCCCGAGCCCAGTTCTGAGGAGGGTGATGACTGCCCTTGGCCGAATGGAAGCAGGGGCTTCCGGTGAGTGACCCTGGCCTGGGGCTGGGCCTGCAACGGTCATTATGCTGCTGTCTGTACTGTGCTTGTTGTTCAATTACGGGCACCTTCAGGCAACCTGACCTCTGATCTCTGGGGGAAATTAGGAGTGGGTCCCATGTTCTGGATGGCGTGCGTGGCCTAAGGGGACTGTGTCCCTGCCCTCAAGGCCAGATCAGGAGTAACAGGAGCATTATTAGGTTACAACATATCCATTTAAAAAGGCTTCTGATACATATTGAGCAACTGCTCTCCAAAAAGTTCCAGTATACTTAACACCCCTGGCACCAGCAGGGTGAGAAGCCCCTTTCAGAACCCTCACCCGCACTGGGTGTTGCAATCTTTTTTCACCTTTGTTCTTCTGGGGTGTGAGGAAGGACCATCCCACGAGCTTCGTTGTGGTGGCAGCATGAGTGGTTTTCTTTTTCCCTTTCTTCTTTTTAAAATATTCCCTCGCCTACGGGGAGGTTGAACATCCTCTCGTGAAGTCACTGCTAAGTCACTTCAGTCGTGTCCTACTCTGTGCGACCCCATGGACTGTAGCCCACCAGACTCCTCCATCCATGGGATTTTCCAGGCAAGAGTACTGGAGTGGGGTACCATTGCCTTCTCCTGTGAAGTCCCTGGCCATTTGCAAAGCTTGGTCAATTTCCACTTCATATTCATTGCTTATCTTCCTATTCAGCTCCGTTCAGTTCAGGCGCTCTGTCATGTCCGACTCTTTGTGACCCCATGGACTGCAGCACACCAGGCTTCCCTGTCCATCACTAACTCCCGGAACTTGTTCAAACAGTATTCTTTTACTCCTAATTGATTTGTAATGGCTCTTTGTGTGTGTGTGTGTGTGTGTGTGTGTGTGTGTGTGTGTGTATGCTCAGTCGCTCAGTAGTGTCTGACTTTTTGGGACCCCATGGACTGTAGCCTGCCAGGCTCCTCTGTCCATGGGATTTTCCAGGCAAGAATACCAGAGCAGGTTGCCATTTCCTCCTCCAGGGGATCTTCCCAACCCAGGGATTGAACCTGGGTCTCCCGCATCTCCTGCGTTGGCAGGCAGATTCTTTACCACTGAGCCACCTGGCTCTTCAGATGTCAGGAACATTATGCCTTTGCTTCTCACATGTAAAAATGCTGCTTTTTAGTTTCTGCTTTGACTTTTAAACATTTGTGAATACCATATGGAAGTCTAAGATTTTCATATAGTCAAATCCATCATATTTTGTCATGGTTTCTGGCTTTGGTGTCATTTTTAGAAAGGCCTACCTTTTCGCCTCCCAAGATTAAATAAACATAGCCTTCCCTAGAACTTTTATGGAGTTTTGTTATGTGTTGGTGTATGCATACATTTTTACTTCTAATCCATCTGGAATTTATTAGGGTGTGAGGTAGGGATCCAGCTTTACTTTTTAATATGGAAAAATTTAACACAGGTGTTACCAATCACCTACCACAATCATTTAAAAAATCCAAATAAAGCATAAAACATCTAACTTTAGACAATTATTATTTTTTGATGAAAACTCCAGGCTAGCATTATTTGCAGAACACACTGCCAGACCCAGCAATTAAATTTTTTGAATTCCTTTATTAAGTTGTTTAGCTACAAGCCTGTCATCAGTTGAGAAAGTTTTGTCCGGAAAGCACTACTTTTAAGAAAAAAATTACTGATGCTTAGCCATCTTTTCCTGGCAGTACTTAGGTATGTACCCTAGCCATTAACTGGGTCCACACTAGCTCGTGGCAGTCAGTCCCTGTCACAGGAGGGTGTGTAACTTTTCACTCTCTCTAGTGCAGTATTGTGTGGGGCACAGTTGGGAGAGGTGAGCATCCAGCTTACCCAAAGAAGACATCAGTTTGGCAGAAACCAACACAGTTTTATAAAGGAGTCATCCGTCAATTAGAAATAAATAAATTTGAAAAAAGACATCACGTCATTAAAATACAACTGAAGAAGCTTCATTGACGGGCCAGTGGTTAAGACTCCGCCCTTCCACTGCAGAGGGCATGGGTTCAATCCCTGGCCAGGGAATTAGGATCCTGCACGCTGTGCATAGCCCTGCAAAATTATATATATAATATAAAATTATATAATTTAATTTATTTTATATACTATTTAATATAAAATATTGTAATATTCTATAATATACTATGTGCTGTGCTGTGCTGTGCTTAGTCTGACTCTTTGTGACCACGTGGACTGTAAGCCCACCAGGCTCCTCTGTCCATGGGATTCTCCAGGCAAGAACACTGGAGTGGGTTGCCATGCCCTCCTCCAGGGGATCTTCTCAACCCAGGGATTGAACCCAGGTCACCTGCATTGCAGGCAGATTCTTCACTGTTTGAGCCAGCAGGGAAGCCCAATTTTATACTATACTATAAAATATAGTGTAAAATATTTATTGTATATATGTACACACACACACAAAACTTAAAGAGAAAGGAGAGCCGTATCCAACCGTTTTACTTTGCTTGAGATTCTATCCGATCAGTGTTTCTCTTTGTAACCAAAGTAGCCTGGTCCAGGGCCTTGGGTGGTTAAACTCTAGATCTGTGTGAGGAACTGGGCTCCTTCTGAGCACCTGGGGCTCAGATCCACACTGATTTTACCCCTGGAGCCGAAGCTAAGGAGAGAGCTTTAGACAAAATGATAAATGGTCAAAGCCACCTGAAATCTCTTCATGAAGTGATGAAGAATACGAGAGGACTCTGAGAGGCAAAGTGACCGAGAGCCCAACTGCTCCCAGAGGCCAGACGTTGGGTCACAGTGTGGATTTGCTCTGCAATACTAACGTGCAAGAAATGCTACATTTTTCTATTTTTCTGGATCAGATTAAATGTGGTTCAGCCTGCAGCTCTTCTACTGATAGGGTGGTCAATTTCATCATTGTTGGGAGTCAGTTGTCTACTCTAGGACTCCTCAAGCATCCTGGGGTGGGAGCCACTGGAGTCAGGCTCATGGCAACTCAGAGGGTTAAACTGGGAGAATTTAGTGAAGGGACTATTCACATGATAAAGGAAGTAATGGGGATAGTGACAGAGAGCTAGTACATGAAAGAAGAGCCTTTCAATACTACTTTTAAACAAAGAAAGTAGCTACTGTCAGAATCATGGCCAAGCAGGGCAGAGAATGGAGAGGACAGATTTGGGAGGTGAGCGGGTAAGTGGAGAATAACCAGCATGAGGACCCGTGGGATTGCTGAAAGAAACCCTCCCCTCAGGCTGTGGTCACTCTGGGTTCCCGTGCCCTGTTGTAGGGAATCGAGTCCTCCCAGGCAGGACTCACTCCCATCTCTGATCATCCAGGTCGAATGGCACCTGCCCGGGCCCCCAGGGCTTGGCTGTGTGTGCACAGGAAAGGCTGCACTTCCTTGGGGCGCTGGTGCTCTCCCTGGACACTCCGGCAACATGGGGAGGCAGCACCCCCTTCCCTTCTCTCTCAGGGACCCCTGTGGGAGAGCTCACCTCCAACGTGGCAGCAGAGGCAGCAGAAAGTTTGCACTAGCATTACAGGGACTGTGTTTCGGAGCCACTGCTGGGGCTCCCCTGGTGTCAGGAGCTGCAGTTGTACCACGGCCTGCAAGGCCAGGGGCTGGGTCCACCTCGGCATGGGGGCTACAGGGTGGGAGGCACCAAGGCCCGTGAGTGAGGCTGAAAGTGGGAGCAGAGGTGGGGTGGAGATCTAAAGTGGTTAAGGATTCTGGTCTTGACGGACTGTATTTCTGCTTCCCCAGCAGGTCGCCAGAGGGGAACCAGGAGGACAGATTCAGGATGTAGGCAAGCACCCCAGGAGGCCCTGACAGATTAGGGAAGGCTTCACCCTCAAAGCGACTGGCCTTCCTGCTGGCAAGGCGGGGAGGCCCCAAAGGCAGGGTGACGTGGCGCTGAATGAATGTGGGATCTTCCTTGTCTGCCAAGCAGGCCATGTCTATGGCTTTCCCATTACCTTAGTTTTGATATTGTGAAAATAATCAGTGTTTCTTGGGAAAACAGAAATGGATGCATGAAGTCCATGAACTTGCCTATATAAACCTGAAATTGAACAAAACCTGGAGCTGTAATTGCCTTTTGAAAAGTCACCTTATATGGTGGAGAGCTTTGAGTTTAGCCAATCACAAGGAAACCTCCTTTTTATGATATTGTCCCTGTGAAAAACAGAGTGCCAAATTTTTATCATAAGTCTACGCTTTGGACAAGCTTACATCTCTGGAAGGAGAAATTCACTTGGCATTTTGAAAAGTTGCCCCAGAGGCAAGAAATCTTCTCATTTTTCAGTGACTCAATACAAGTTTATAGAAATATTACAGGCACGCTTCAGAGATATTGTGGGTTTGGTTCCAGAACACTACAATAAAGCCATATCACAATAAAGCAAGTCAAATGAATTTTTTGATTTCCCACTGCACATAAAAGTTATATTTATACTATACTGTAGTCTATTAAGTGTGCAATAGCATTATCTCTAAAAAAAAAGTACATACCTACCTTAATGTAAAAATACTTTATTGCTAAAAAGTGCTAACCATCATCTGAACCTTCAGTGAGTCACAGTAATAACATCAAAGATCCCTAATCACTGATGCCTAGACTACAGCAATGATGAGAAAGTCAGTGGTATCATGACACCAGAATGTGACCCAGAAACACGCATCTGTACTGTGTCTGGAGAGAAGCGAGGTAGTGTGGTCCCTCTCAGGCCTGGCTGCCTGTACCTGCAGACCTTGAGCTGGTGGGGAAACCTAGCTCAGGGTGAGGGGGAAGAAGCCCTTAGTTTCCTCCAGAGGCTGACTGATTTGGGGTCAGCATGGTCACCTCACAGGTAGCAGCTCCCTGGGGGCAGAAGGAACCAAAAGCAGGAATGGAAGGAGAGACTGGCCTCCAGGCTGAAACTCCCCCAAATGTGGGAGTTTCTTTGTCTTCGTCTCTCCCAAGAATCCCTCCACTCACCAAAGATGCCCCTCCCCAGAGTGTGTTTTCTTAATATGTTCAGTGGCAAAGTGAGAACACTTTGTTAAAAAAAATAAACCCACTGGCAGTTTCCTGGCAGTCCAGTGGTTATGGCTGAACTCTCACTGCTGAGGGACTGGGTTCAATCCCTGGTCAGGGAACTAAGATCCTGCAAGCCATGCAACATGGCCAACAAACAAACAAACAAACAAACAATCACCACGCATGCTAAGTTGCTTTAGTTGTATCCAACTTTTTGTGACCCTATGATCTGTAGCTCACCAGGCTCCTCTGTCCACAGGAATTTCCCAGGCAAGAATACTGCAATGGGTTGCCATGCCCTCCTCCAGGGGATCTTCCCAACCTAGGGTTTGAACCTGTGTCTCTTATGTCTTCTGAATTGGCAGGCAGGTTCTTTACCACTGGCCCCGTCAGGAAAATCCAAACAAAAGCCCCATATCTGGAAATAGGTATTTTCAGACTGAAAACTTGCTCTTCTCTGCAGATAGATGGCCTGGCTGGTAGGGAAGATGTTGGCCAATATTTTCGAACAGAGTTCAGGGATGATTTTTCTTCAAGAAGAACAAAACCATGACGCCTGAACCAGGTGAGTGAGTTCACTGTCTATCTTTTCTCTCCATGGTTGAATACTTGCCATCCATAATATTTAGACAGAAGTATAAATGCTTTTACAGCTTCTGACAAGATAACACTGGTGAATATGATGCTTGATATTTAGTCAAAAATTCTCAGGGACAGAATCAGGCAGTGGGAAGCCCCAGGCTTCCACCTCATGCCTGTCTGCAGGGCCCAGCCCTGTGGATGGACTCCTTGCAGTTGCAGGAGAGATTCTAAGCTGGTAGCCAGAAAAACAGCCTGATCCAAAGAGGGGAAAACAGGAAGGGGGAGCTAAGATGCAGATCTGAGACGGGTGCTTGAACAGAGCTCTTGAGGACAGGGTTGACATCTGAGGACAGCTCTTGATGACATCTGGCTTCATGGTGGTATCCATAGCACCCAGGCCTCTGCTAGGTACCTTGTAATATATCTTCTTGATGATATATAAGGTAATTGTCTTTATCCTCATCTCACAGATGAGGAAACAGAGACTTGACCAAGTGGTCTGCTCGAGGCCATAGGATGTCAGTGGTAGACGTGGGATTCAAATCTTCCTGATCTACTGTACCTGGTTGTCTTCACACAGAGCAGACACCATGAAAATGTTAGTTGGATGGATGGATGGATGACAGATGTTGGGATGGAGGAAACTGGTAACAGAGAGAGGAGCTGGGTGCCGTTGGGAGACTTATTCACCAGCTTCTCTTTAGTATCTCTTAAATTTTGCACTAGGTGAATGCATTACTTTATAAAATGAATATATGAAATAACAAGGATTAATATCTTCCAGGTAGAATATAGGCGGCACTAGTGGTAAAGAACCCATCCGCCAGTGCAGGAGACAAAAGAGTCATGGGTTTGATCCTTGGGTTGGGAAAATCTCCTGGAGGAGCGCATAGCAACCCACTCTAGTATTCTTGCCTGGAGAATCTCCATGGACAGAGGAGCCTGGAGGGCTATGGTCCATAGGGTTGTAAAGAGTCAGACACGAATGAAGCAATGTAGCACACACACAAGTAGAATAAAAGGCCACTCCTGAAAGATTAAAAATCAGCATAGCTTCAGTTTTCATTTCTTCCCAAAATAGTCTAAGCAGCAAGATGCCCTGGCTGTTGTTTCACTCCTGAACATTACGAATAAATGAGACAAACAGAGACAGGAAATTGTTTATAGCAAGAATGACAGAAAATGGTTAATATTACACTTAAAAAATAATCTCATTGGTCTATTTATTTTTGGCTGTGCTGGGTCTTCGTTGCTGCACAGGCTTTTCTCATTGCAGCAAGCAGGGGCTACTCTTCAGTTGTGGCGCAGGGGCTTCTCACTGTGGTGGCTTCTCCTGTTGCAGAGCACAGGCTCTCGGGCACGTGGGCTCAGTAGCTGTGGCTCCCAGGCTCTAGAGCACAGGCTCAATAGTTGTGGCACATGGGCTTAGTTGCTCCGTGGCTTATGGGGTCTTCCTGCATGAGGGATGGAATCCATGTCTCCCACATAGGCAGGCAGATTCTTTACATCAAACCTCCAGGAAAGCCCAATATTACACTTTAATAGGAGATTTTACAGATTATTTGGATTGAAGGTCTTAATAGAGAATTGGGTAAACTCATGAAAAAAATATACGCAGAAGAAAATACATTTATAGTATCTAAGATAAGCCTAATAAGTAAAAATTAAGTTATTTATTAGAGCAAAAGGTTGGAAATAATCTATGAATCTAACAATATGCTATAATTATTCTGGTCAAATAGCTACTGGAAAATTCATGTAGGATACTACACATTTACTTAGACTGATGCCATAGAATTGTATTTGTTGACATGTTGATGTGAATATCTTCAAGTTTTTAAAGTGAAAAAGTTACAAAACACTGTTGAAGTATATTCTACTGGAGGACTCACTTTTCAGTTTTCAATTTCAGAACTTACGATAAAGCCACAGTAGTCATGACAATGTGGCACAGGCATGAAGAAAGATCAATGGACTAGAATTGAGCCCAGAAATAAATCCATATGTGTTAATTGATTTTGACAAGGATGATAAGATCATTCAATGGGAAAAAATAGTCTTTTGAACACTGGGACAACTGGATAACTGTATTCAAACAAGTGAAGTTAGACCTCTACCTCACTTCACAGACAAAAATTTATTCAAAATGGATCAAAAATCCAAACATATGTGCTAAAAGCATAAAATACTTGGAAGAAAACATAGGTATAAATTTTCATGACCTTGCATTAGGCAACAGTTTTTCTTAAGATATGATACCACTGCTGCTGCTGCTGCTGCTAAGTTGATTCAACCTCAACTCTGTGCAACCCCATAGACGGCAGCCCACCAAGCTCCCCCGTCCCTGGGATTCTGCAGGCAAGAACACTGGACTGGGTTGCCATTTCCTTCTCCAATGCATGAAAGTGAAATGTGAAAGTGAAGTCGCTCAGTCGCGCCCGACTCTTAGCAACCCCATGGACTGCAGCCTACCAGGCTCCTCCGTCCATGGGATTTTCCAGGCAAGAGTACTGGAGTGGTGTGCCATTGCCTTCTCTGTATGATACACTAAGGACAAGCAACCAAATGAAAAATAGATAATTTGGACTTCACCAAGCTTAAAGCTTACTTTTCATCAAAGGACATTATTAAGGTAGTGAAAAGACAACAGTCCAGATGAGAGAAAATATTTGTAAAAAATGTATTTGATAAGAACCTAGAATCCAGAATACATAAAGAATTCTTACAATCCAGCAACAAAAAGACAACCTAATTAAAAATGAGCAAAGGACTTGAATAGAAAGTTCTCCAAAGAAGATATACAAATGGTCAATAAACATCATTACTAGCCATTATGGAAATGCAAATTAAAACTACAATGAGATGCCACTTTACTAGATAGTACCGCATTCGAATGACTGCGTTTAAAAAATGGAAAATAACAAATGTTGTCGAGGTTGTGGAGAAATTGGGACACTTACACATTGTTGGTGGACATATAAAATGGCACTGTTATGATATGACCCAGTCCATATGACCAAGCAATTTTACTCCTATATACATATGCCCTAAAGAATTGAAAATGTATGTTCATGCAAAAACTTGTACTTGAATGTTCATAGTAGCTTTATTCATAATAGCCAAAAACTGGAAACAACTCAAATGTCCATTAACTGATGGACAAAGAAAATGTGATATATATATATGAATATGATTTTACGATAAAAAAGAATGAATCAGCGATCATATTATAATGTGGGTGAATCTTGAAAACATTATGCTAAGATAAATGGTTTTTCCAGTAGTCATGTATGGATGTGAGAGTTGGACCATAAAGAAAGCTAAGTGCCGAAGAATTGATGCTTTTGATCTGTGGTGTTGGAGAAGACTCTTGAGAGTCCCTTGGACTGTAAGGAAATTAAACCAGTCCATCCTAAAGGAAATCAGTCCTGAATATTCATTGGAAGGACTGATGCTGAAGATGAAACTACAATACTCTGGCCACCTGATTCGAAGAACTGACTCATTAGAAAAGCCCCTGATGGTGGGAAAGATTGAAGGCAGGAGGAGAAAGGGATGACAGAGGATGAGACAGTTGGATGGCATCACTGACTCAATGGACATGAGTTTGAGTAAGCTCCGGGAGTTGGTGATGAACAGGGAAGACTGGTGTGCTGCAGTCTACTGGGTCACAAAGAGTTGGACACGACTGAGCGACTGAACTGAAGTGAAGCTAAAGAGGCCAATCATAAAGGGCCATATATTGTATGATTCCATTTATATAAATGTCCAGAATAGGGAAATTCATAGAAACAAAAAGTAGATTGTGATTGCCTAGGGCTGGAAGGATGGGAGGGAAATGATGGCATGGGATTTCTTTTTTGGTGTGGTTAAAATGTTCTAAAATTTATTGTGGTGATGGTTGTACAACCCTGTGACTATACTATGAAGAACCAAATTGTACACTTTAAAATGGTGAATTTTATGTTATGTGAATTATATCTGTTTAAATTTTCAAAAAAGTATATTTCAATCTAAATCCAAATGTATGTGTACCTACCTACGAATGTATGTATGTGTGTTTGTACATATGTATCTACCTACAGGGACTTGCCAGGTGGCTTAGTGGTAAAGAATCTGCCTGCCAATGCAGGAGATGGAAGAGATGCACGTTTGATCCTTGGCTGGGGAGGATCCCCTGGAGTAGGAAATGGCAACCCACTCCAGTATTCCTGCCTGAAAATTTTCCTGGGCAGAGAAGCCTGGTGGGTGAAGGTTCTCGGGGTCACAAAGAGTTGGACACGACTAACACACATTCACTGGAGAAGGCAATGGCACCCCACTCCAGTACTCTTGCCTGGAAAATCCCATGGATGGAGGAGCCTGGTGGGCTGCAGTCCATGAGGTCGCTGAGAGTCAGACACGACTGAGCGACTTCATTTTGACTTTTCACTTTCATGCATGGGAGAAGGAAATGGCAATCCACTCCAGTATTCTTGCCTGGAGAATCCCAGGGACGGGGGAGTCTGGTGGGCTGCCGTCTATGGGGTCGCAGAGTCGGACACGACTGAAGCGATTAGCAGCAGCAGCAGCAGCAGCAGCAACACACATTCACACATCTACTTACCAGTCTATCTCATTTTGGGTATTGGAATTACACCTACATTTTGAGTTGCTTCTTCATGTGAATATTTATAATTTATATAACAAAGAAAAAAATAAAAGAAAACCCTAAAATATACATGCAACTGCTAAGATACAATTTGTAAAAGAAGGGATGTAAAATGGTTGCACTTTGTGCAGCTCTGCAACATAAAGATATGGTACTAGTAACAGAATAAAGTGAAAACAAACGCGCAAAAGTGGTAAAACTACATATGAGGCAAAATTTGTAAAACTTTTTTGTGTTATAATCTTTACCTTTACAAGTAGGCAGAAAGTGAACATATTTGTCTTAAATGAATTGAGGTTTTGTTTATTAACTTGCTACTGAAAATGTTAATGACAGCAATATCAAGTCTAGACGCTTTTTCCAAAAAATTCACTCATTCTACCAATCTTCATTGAATAGGTTTTAGATATTTCTTTTTTTTCCCCTAAACTTGTTATTTTCTATTGGGGTATAGCTGATGAACAAGCAATGTTGTGACAGTTTCAGATGAACAGCGAAGGGATACGCCCACACATATACATGTATCCACTCTTCCCCAGATTTTCCATATTTCCTGTGAATTTTTCCTTTCGCTCATCTTTTCCTGATGTTTTGAATTTTCTTCTTGTTTGGTTTTATTCAAAGTTATTAATTCCTTTTAATTTTAAAATGTATTCAATTTTAACTTTGAATTGTATTTCTTAATAATTGAAACATTTTTGCGTTTATATAGTCTTTAGGTTTTTGTACGTCTTATATTTTCTTGGCTACTTAATCGACTGTACTTGTAGTTTGAAAATATTATATTAGTTCATTTTAAATTATTTTGCATCTTAGCAGATATTCTTATTTTCCAATTAATTTATTTGATTTCATATTTATTCCTGTTCCTTTAAAAATTTGTTACTTATATCTTTTTAAAAAAATTTAGGTGTAAATTTAGTTGATATTTTTTTCCCTTTTTCTTTCTTGTTACCATAAGCCCAAAAGACACCAGAATTTTCTCAATGCAGCTTTAACTGTGTATCCAGTATCTCTTTTTTTGTTTTCTTTTAAATAACATTCCCATATTTGGTGTTGCCTTTTCAACCTATTAATAATTGTTCCATCACAGAACTTTCTTCCTTTCTTGCCTGGTCATGTGCATATACGTGGCATACCGGTTTTCTCCCCAATTTTATTGTCTGAGAAAGTATGTGTAAAATCTTTGGGTGCTAGGTCACTTCAGTCATGTCCGACTCTTTGCGACCCTATAGACTGTAGCCTGCCGGGCCCCTCTGTCCATGCGATTCTCCAGGCAAGAATACTGGAGTGGGTTGCCACGTCTTCCTCCACGGGCTCTTCCAGCCCAGGGATCGAACCCGTGTCTCTCATATCTCCTGCACTGGCTGGCGAGTTCCTTACCACTCCTGCTAGAATCTTTGTTTATCTATTGTGAATATCTTTATCTTCAAAATTGCAGTTCATTTCTGTGAAAGCCTAATACACATTTGAGAAAGCTCCCTATTTCCTAATTTTTCCCTTTTGGATCAGATCCTCTAATCACCGTTTTGTAGAAGAGAAAAGGAGGCCCCCTCACCACCACCCCAAGGTGTAGGGACTTGCTGACAATCCCTCAGCGGGGCTGGGTCAGAGCCTGTCTTGGGGGCCAATGAATGGAGTATTGTGGAGAGTTTCTGCCAGCAAGCTCCAACAGCACCCTGCCTTTGCTGGCGCTCTGTTCTGTTGAAAAGCTACAGAGCAGGGGGGCCTTGGGCCAAACAGCTTGTTTTGCCGGACTTCCCCTGCAGCCTCCCTGCTGTTCACAGCATTATACTGACCTGCTGTCTCAGGCTTCTCCGTGGCCCTGCCTGAACAAGGGATTATTTTCTAGGATGCTAGCTTCTCATGAAAACAGTCCTCCAGTGGGTCCTGCCATTGGTGTTCAGGGCATGCCCGGGTTTGCTGGAATCCTGGGATGAACACAACTTATTCAGTCAAGCTGGGACCCGCTACTCTTGCTTTTGTACAAGCCTGACTTATCTGAGCCAGGCTTTTAAATTATTCTCTCCCTTTTCTTTAAAAATTTTTTTTTTTTAAAAAACAAGATTCATAGGTGTGGATTTGTCTTTTTAATCCAGTCTATTATTCTATTTTTTTAAATAGGAGAATTTAGTCCCTTTACATGTAATCTTATAATTGTTCTAATTGTATTACTCTGTATTTTTCTCAGTTAATAAAACTGTTTTCTCTTTAACTTAAAATAGGATTTCTTTTGGATGCTGTGTTTTTTGATTCATTTAACTAAGATCAAATGTAACATTTTCTGAACAACTCAGCTTCCCTGTGTTTTTACTATATTTTCATTTATCCATCAAGTGACTGTGCACATTTCTTTTTATCTGTTTTAATTTAAAAAATGTTTTTCTTATGAATAGATTCAGAATTCTTTTTGTCATTCTCTCAACTTCTTCAAGTCCTCTTTGGTCAAATCCTCTTGGTTTGGTTTTGGCCTTTAGAAAAGTTAAATATTTAAAAATACACTATCACTCTTAATGACAACCATAGCTTTATGTCATTGCTTTTCAGGCTAGGATATGCATATCCGTGGAGACAGGCTATAATACAGTGCATGAAACTATCACTTCTCCCTTCACTGAAATTTTGCTCCCCTCTCCTCCAGTAAGTCTGCACCATGCACACACACATACATTCCCTGCCCACTCCAGCCCCTAAGAAAGGTGTATACTTGAGTAGCCCTAATTCTACTGGGTGATTCTCTTTCCCTTGCTCAGCTGATTGGCTCCAGTAGACCCCTAGCCCAACTCATAGACTGGCCTGAGCCATTCAATAAGATGTTTTCTCTCCAGAATTTTAGAATTCAGAGAGTCAATCAGGGTTGGACACTGAAAAAGGAGAAACAGATTCACCGGTCACTGAAATTGTTCCCCACCCCCACCCCACACATAAGTCCTTGGAGGAGTGTTGATATCTGAAAAAAATATATATTGGGTTTGGTTAGGAAGAGAAAGTGCCAAGGAGAACTTTGGTAGGCTACAGTGTCTGCTCTAAAAGGAAGAATAAAAGCTTCTTATGTCAATTAAGACCATCATTTACAAGATACTTGGCTATTTTATACTCCTAAAAGCAACTACTATATAGGATAACTACGTGTTAAATAATATTAACAAACACATGAATTTTACTATGTGCCAGGCACTGTTCTAGGTCCTTTACATATATTGACTCATTCAAATCTCACATAAGCCTTATGAGATGCTATCGTCATCATCTACATTCTACAGGTGAGGAAAATGGAGACACAGAGAGGTTGGTTAACTTACCCAAGGTCACACAGCAAGTAACTGGAGGAGTTGGATTTCAACCCAGCAGTTTGGTAACCCATGCCTTAAGTGCTATGCCACACTGGTGCTGTATCAGAGTTGCAACTTGAGAGTGCCTTTTCTCTTACACCAGCTTCTTATGTGGCTGGTATCTAGCAGGACACAAGGCATAGAAGAAAAGTAAAATTCTGTCCTATACATATCTCCCTCTGCAGTAAATTCTCCAGCAAAGAAAAGTATAAGCATTCTGGATTTTGTGAATGAAATATGACTCTTTATTTTCTCATTTAAAGTGCAATGATTGTTAGATGACATTTGCAGTTGCTGAGATACATGTATAATTAAAGTCCAAAACCAGAAAAAATATGCAAGATGGAAGATCAGAGAAATAAAAATCAAAATAAGATGATGAGGGAGTATAAAAATTAAGACAAATTTAAAGCTAAAGATGTGGAAATAAAAATTTAGGAAGAATAACACTGTAAATGAGAGCATTTTCTGAAATTCATATTTAAAGTAGCATATGTAAAGTTAAAAAAAAAGAGATAAAAAGGCAAAAAACTATAAAAATTTAAAAAATGAACCTAAAAAGTTAAGAATAATATGTTAATTGAATCCTGATAAAATAAATAGTGAAAATATTTAAAAAGATGAAAATTTAAAGAGAAGTTAGTAGGTTAAAGAGACATTAAGGCAAAAGCTAACACCTATGAGGCAAAAATGGGAATATTATAGAAGAATTTATGTCTTAAAAATTAGGATAAAAATAATACTATGAAGCTAGAAGGAAGAGAAAAATGTAATTTTTTTTGAATTTAAAAAATCTTGTATTTTTACTTTTACAATGAAAAACTATTAAGTATTTTTTTTGTAACTGCTGTATCACACACATGCATAGAAGAAATACACAGAATCAGCATCAGGATTAACAAAAGACAAAGGTCAGTAGGTCAAGACAAGAATGATAAGACATTAGATTCATGGATCAATAAGAAAAAATTGTCAAATAGGAAAAAAAATGAGAAAAAGCAATTCACTGAAGATGAAATGCAAATGACAGTGAATATATAAAAAGCTGCCCAACCTCACTAATAATTGGAAAAATGCAAAGTAAAACAAAATAAGATTGTATTTTCAAGCACAGGACTAGCAGAAATTAAAAAGATTTATGATATCCAGAGCTGGCAGTGATAAGTGCAAATAAGCACTCTCATACACTGTTGGTGGGAGTATAAATTAATAAGCCTATTTTGAAGAGCATTTGGCAGTATCACAAAATTTCAATTTGTAACTTTTAGCCAACTAGAACTCTTTTCCACAGAAATACTTTCACATGAGAACAAACTTATGTACAGGATACTGAAAGCACCATTATTTATGATAGAGAAAATTGAATGCAAATGAAGTATTCTCCAATACAGTAATATTGAATCAGTAATTACACATTTGTACAATAAAATATTATATAGATATTAAAAATAGTGAAGCTGACTTTCATGGATTGACTTGGAAAGATCTATAAAACATAGTGTTAAGGGAAAAAATTAAAAGCATATTGGGGATATAAATTTTTAAGACTAAATTTAAAGTGAGATGAGAACAGCATCAGACTATAGACAGACTCCAAGTTGGAAATCGTGGTCTGGGTGATCTAGCTGCAGCAGTCTGGGAGGCTAAGAACAATTGATATGGTGATGGTGATATTTTCTGCTTACTCAGAGCCCTCTAAGCCCACCATACTCTGCCTGCACAGGTATGGACTTTATAATGCATCCCACAGCTGATCTGGGCTTGATCAGCTAGTGGTAAAGAACCTGCCTTCCAAGGCAGGTAGACATAAAAGATGCTGGTTCGATCCCTGGGTTGGGAAGATCCCTTGGAGGAGGGCATGGCAACCCACTCCCAGTATTCTTGTCTGGAGAATCCCATGGACAGAGGAGCCTGGCAGGCTGCAGTCCATAGGGTCTCGAAGAGTCAGACACGACTGAAATGACTTAGCATGCATACACGCACAGCTGAGCTAAGACCTTCCAAAGTCACACTCCCAAGCCAGCAAGCATTCTTTTACTTTGGTTGTGGGAATGTGTTCAATTCTCTTTTTTAAAAAAATATTTATTTATTTGGCTGTGCCAGGCCTCAGCTGCATCATGTGGGATCTTCGATCTTCACTGTGGCACGCGGGATCTTTAGTTTCCGCATGCAAACTCTTAGTCATAGCATGAGATCTAATTCCCTGCTGCTGCTAAGTCACTTCAGTCGTGTCCGACTCTGTGCGACCCCATAGACGGAAGCCCACCAGGCTTCCCCATCCCTGGGACTCTCCAGGCAAGAACACTGTAGTGGGTTGCCATTTCCTTCTCCAATGCATGAAAGTGAAAAGTGAAAGTGAAGTTGCTCAGTCGTGTCCGACCCTCAGTGACCCCATGGACTGCAGCCAACCAGGCTCCTCTGTTCATGGGATTTTCCAGGCAAGAGTACTGGAGTGGGGTGCCATTGCCTTGAGCAAGGATCAAACCCAGGTTCCCCGCATTGTGGAGTGTGGAGTTTTAGCCACTGGATTACAGGGAAGTCCTGGAATATATTCAATTCTACCTTAGATTTTTCTTTAACCTATTTGGTAGTCCTTTCACTATCTTTTAACTTCCTTCAAGGTAAAATTAGCAGGTGAAAGGCAATCAAAATGTGTTGTTGAATGAATTTATTCCATCCTATCTCCTTGAAGTTTTTGTGCTGTTTGGTCAGTACGTTGTTCAGACACACACACACACACACACAGCTTTAGCACCTTGCGTCATCTCTGAGGTTGTAATCCCTTCTTACTGAACCCAAGTTGCTTGGTTATTTGCTCCTTTCACCGCAATTGGTGGCAATGGAATTGGGTGGGGGAAATGACACAGTCTATAGGACTTGTTCTTGGACTGGGTTATTAGGGTGAGAGTGTGGTGATGAGGGAAAGTGGAGTCAAGAGTGACTCCTGGGTGTCTGGCTTTGAGACAAGGTGGATGTTAGTAAAGGAGAAACCCAAGTTGGGGATGGTGGTGGTTAGGAATCAGGATTGGCACGGAAAGCTCTGGGGCAACAAAAACTTAGACTTCATAACAGACACAGTTCCTCCTAGGGCCAAAATGGAATTCTCCTGGAGGCAGCAGATGGCTCATCTCATATAAGAACCAGGCACAGTAACTCTGATCCTTCACTGATATCTTGGGTCTTGGGGGGCATTCCTCTAAGCCATTAACTGGCATCCATCAACCAGAGACCAGACAGACAACATCACTTGGAAACTTCCATGCCCATACCACTCTGAAAATACAGAGTTCACCTACAATTCCCTGCAGTTCTCTAAGAATATGCCCTTCATAGCAATGATAAATTTCTACCTCTTGAAGCATCATTGAGATGTCCCAGAAGCCTAGCCAACTTGAGCCTAATGAATTACCCTGGCCCTTCAATAGAACACAGTTCTTTAGAATAGATGCTATATTCAAGGTTGCCAGGAGAATGTGGGGTGGGCTTTATCTTATACTTCATGTATTTGGGTTTCCTTTTTCCAGGTTACAAGTTGACTTTGTCCCTCCTTTTCACAAAAAATTAATTGATTTAACTTTCTTTTACTGAGTTGTAACCATTTTCTGGGCTTCCCTGTTGACTCAGATGGTAAAGATTTCACCTGCAATGCAGGAGACCCGGGTTCAATCCCTGGGTTGGGAAGATGCCCTGGAGAAGGGAATAGTTACTCACTCCAGTATTCTTGCCTGGAGAATTCCATGGAAAGAGGAGTCTAGCAGGCTATAGTCCATATGGTTGAAATTTCCATGGGGTTGATGTTGCTTCTAGGCCCTCTGGGCTGATATGTTGGGTGTCCTAAACTCTTCAGCTACACATTTAGAATTTCATGGTTTCTTTCCATGGATGCCTGGTCACATCCATTGTGGACAGATTTAGCAGTCTCTCAGAGAATTATATTTCTCTCTCGGGCATACACGTGCACACACACACACACACACTGTAATATTTGTGATAACAAAAATTGATTGGAATTATGGACTGGGATATATGTTTTTGGGGCAAGCCTCTCATTTCAACTCACTCCAGAGTGTGTTGCGGTTACCCTTTGGCCCAATTGAAGAAGCCCAGGGTGCACTTCATTTAGACGACTTGGGGATATGTCTACCTAGCCCTGTAGCCTTCACACTGGCTGAAACCACGCTTTCTGCCTGCAGCCCAATCTCAGTGAGATATCTCTGTTATGGACAAAAGTTGTCTTTCTCTCCTATTCCTGTTTCTAATTATTTTTGGCTTCACTTCCCATTTCTGGCCCTGAAAGCCCAGCTTCTATGTTTTCAGTCCTTTATCTTTCTTCTGGATCTTCCCACCTCTCGCTCCACTGGGCTCTCTCCCATCTACTGAGTCCCTGGGCCTCCATCACACTCTGCTTCCTACCCTTGCTGAGTTTCTTCCACCCTCTACAGTTTGAATAGACAAGTAAATTCTGCCCACAACACACCTTTGCTGAGGGTTTGGAAGGGACTTGTGTGAACATTAAAAATCAGAGGCTCAGGGGTTCTTTTATTCTTTAAATAAACATCGATTGAGGCCTTTGCATGTGGCAGGCACTGTAGATGCAAGGTTAAATAACAATATCTTCCACCTTCAAGGAGATTGGTTATTAGTAGAGGAATTCTGAAATTTTCAAATACAGTGACAGTGCTTTTAGATACATCAGGCATTCAGGAACAATTTAATGTTATCTCTTTCCCTTGTTTCAACTAGGAGCATATGGTGGTGGACTCTCACTACACAGATTCAAGTCATTGTCAGCTTTGACAACCCAGTCCTGAATTTTGATTTTTCTATGGTCACCACTGGGCTCTGGATCCACACAGCATTTGACACTGGTGATCACCTCCTCACCGAAATTCTTCTGCTGTCTTCTCAGCAGTCTTTCAAACGAACAAGCTGCCTGCTCTTTGGGGGTTCTTTTTCCTTTGTGCACACCTACGATATGTTTTCTAGGTTCCAGCCTTAACCATACTCTCTTCTCTACACAGTTTCCAGGGGAGGCCCGTACATACCTTTCTTTCGGTGGGTTTCTCAACGGGGAGCCTACTCTCCTCCCTGGATCACTCTTCCCTACCCTTTTAACTTGGCTGAGGTCCCTACCCCTGGCTTTTCCCCACCTGAGTCTGGGTAGGCTCGCCTCGGGCTGGCTCCCCTACCTTTCTTCACTCTGAGCATCCCAGTCTGCAGGATACTGCCTGCCTGCCTGCCCTCCCACCCGCCTGTCCGTTCAGCGGGCAGGAACCACGCCTGGGTGGTCCACCTCGGTATCCCAAGGCCAGCCCTGCACCTAGCTAGCTCTGAGCAGGTGTAACCGAGCGTGGAGTAAGTCAAGGGATGAGTTAAACAAACAAACAAAAAAAAAACAAAAAACCAAACTTGTCACAGGAAAGGACCGGCAGGCTACACCCGGGAGCTAGAAGCTGCAGGCTGGCGGCGTCGGGGGCGAGGATAGCGGGGGTTGGGGGGCTATAGGGGGATAGGAGGATACGGGAGTGGGTGGTGTGAGACGCAGTTCAGCAGGGCACGGTACCGAAGACTGGGGCTGGGCGCGATCAGGAGCAGGGGCGGGAGGTCGCCCGCCAGCCGCT
Organism: Bos indicus x Bos taurus; assembly: GCF_003369695.1. Taxonomy (NCBI): domain Eukaryota; kingdom Metazoa; phylum Chordata; class Mammalia; order Artiodactyla; family Bovidae; genus Bos; species Bos indicus x Bos taurus. The sequence continues at coordinate 119,508,711 of NC_040077.1, forward strand.
GGCCCGGGAGCAGAGGGCCGGCATCTAGAGCCACTGGCTACAGCCTGCTGCCGGGAGAGCCCTCCGCTCGGGCTCTGCTGCCGCCGCCGCAACAGAGCTACCGCGGACCCACGGCCGCGCGCGCTCACCCCTGCGCTTCGCTTTTGGCCCCTCCCGGCCACCGTTGCTCTCTACAACTCGGCGCCCGTGACCCGGAAGAGCATTCTCCTTAGCAACTGCGGGACGGCGGCGGTGCTGGCCTCCCGGGAGCCACGGTGAGGCCTCCCCGCCCCCTGCCCCCCCCCGCGTCCGCGCGCCCATCTCGACCCCTCCCCAGAACCGACCTCGGGGCTGCCCTTCAAGGCCACCGCAACCCTTCGGGGTGGTGGGGGCACCTGCGCCGGCGGCCAGGCGCAAGTGCTCTCTGTCTCTGGCATCGATTCTCCGGTCCTGGCGTCGTCTCTGCCCACCCAACGCCCCCGGCTCAGGGCCCACCTGGTCTCTTAGGCCCGGCTCCTCGCGCCTGAGCCTCGCCGGCCCTCCCTTGTACCCAGTATGATGCCCCGGGAGGAAAAGTAGAGTTAAACAGCCTGTTGCTGTCCAGGGGACGCTTCCCGAGGTTCGGGTTACCTGTGGACGCGTTCTTTTGGGTCCCGATACAGATGTTTGGGATTGACAGGGGAGGGACGCCTTAGGATTCCTGAGCAGCAGCGACTTTGCTGTAATACTTGATGTTTGCCTGTTGCTTTGCGCCTTCCAGAGTGGTATACTTTTATCTGCTTCGTTGATCGTGGAGACTCATCTAGTTCAACATTTCGAACTGATCCTTTAGCTGGGGATTAGCTTTCTGGTTTTTAGTTTATTTGTGCTGTGCTGAGTCGAGTCGGAGTCTTTGCGACCCTATGGACTTGTAGCCCGCCAGGCTGCCCTGTCTATGGGGATTCTCCAGGCGAGAGTACTGGAGTGAGTTGCCATGCCCTCCTCCAAGGGATCTTCCCAACCCAGGTATGGAACCCAGGCCTCCTGCATTGCAGGCGGGATCTTTTACTGTCTGAGCTACCAGGGAATCCCAAGAATACTGGAGTGGGTAGCCTGTTCCTTCTGCAGGGGAACTTCCCAACCCAGAAATTGAACCGGGGTCTCCTGCATTGCCGGCAAATTCTTTACCAGCTGAGCTACCTGGGAATTTTAGTTTATTTAGTATTCTGTGAGTTAGATTTTGTGTCTTAACAGTTTTCTACAAAAGGAACTCTCCTTGGGACTGAGTGGATTTGGGGGAAAAAGACTCAAGTGACATTTACCACGTTGAAGAAGTAGGGACAGGTGTTGTTAATATCTCTGACTTACATTTGAAAACAGTTTCAACACAATAGTAAAATCCCAGCTGGCCTGTTTCCGACCCCCTCACCCCCACCCCCCGCCTCCACCCCAGAAATTGACAAAGTAAAATTTATATTAAAATACAAAGGACTGAAAACCTCCCTTAATTGAGTTTGAAGCAGTGGGACTAAGGATGCTCTAAGCCAGCAGTCGTAATCTTTTTGGCACCAGGGACTGGTTTGCTGAAGGTAATTTTTCTGGGGTTGCGTGGATGGCTTGGGGTTGATTTAAGTACATTACATTTATTGTGCATTTTATTTCTAGTATTACATTATGATGTATAATGAAATGGGGCTTCCCAGGTGGCACTAGGGGTAAAGAACCCGCCTGCCAATGTAGGAGATGTAAGCTAAGACATGCCAGATCGATCCCTGGGTGGGAAAGAACCCCCGGAAAAGTGCATGGCAACCCACTCCAGTACTCATGCCTGGAGAATCCCATGGGCAGAGAAGACTTGAGGGCTACAGTCCATAGGGTCGCGAAGAGTCGGCCGGGACTTAGCATGAACGCACATATAATGGAATAGTTTTACATATAATGGAATAATTGTACAGCTCACCATAATGCAGAATCAGTGGGAGCTCTGAGCTTGTTTTCCTGCAACTGGATGGTCCCATCTAGGGGTGATGGCGGACAATGACACCTGAAGTGTATTGCTTATGTCAGTCTACTCCATAGTCTTGTTTTGGTTTGAGCTCCTGTGAGAATCGCATGTGGCTGCTGATCTGACAGGAGGTGAAGCTCAGGCTGTAATGGGAGCGATGGGAAGCCGCTGTAAATACACCGGAAGCTTCGCTTGCTTACCGGCTATTCACTTCCTGCTGTGCTGCCCAATTCCTAACAGGCCACAGACCCGTACCATGGGGTTTGGGGACCCCCCGCTCTAAGCCTTATTCGAACGTTATTGGATAACGACATTATAATTAATCCAATGGTAATGGAGATAAAACTGAGGCATATGAACAATTTTTGGAAATATTATTTGGGACTAAAATACAGGAGTTTAGTTATCAAAATCCATTATTCAAAAGAGTATAATTTCATTTCAGTTCAGTAAGTATTTATTAAGTGCTTAGAGTGCTCAGTATTTGCTTAGAGACAGAAGGGCCAGGGAAATTTATACAGGCATTTGAGTTGACTTTCTTGTTTTTTTAAAGAGTTGAGTAGGGACTTCAGGCTCAGTTGCTTTGGGCATCCTCCAAGATTGATTTGTGAAGATGCATAGACTCCTAAGGAGACATTCTGTGATATTTTATTATTATAGATTTGGTGCCCGTTCACTTATTCAACAGGTATTTGAGTGCTTAGTTGGTACTAGGCGCTGAGTTTAGCATTGGAAATGGGGGAAGGTGAATGCATACAAGACCGTTGTGCTCAGCAGATGCCAGCAGATTAACCACACGAATGTAAAACTGCAACAGTGACAAGTATTTGAGTTAGGGACATCCCAGAAGTGACATTTGATCTGAGATCTGAAGGATGCACAGGAAAGGAAGAACGTTCCAGTCAGAACAAACGCAAGGATAAAAAGACCCTGTGATGGCAGGGTTCATGGAGATGACTGGGGACTTAAGGTACAGGCCTATGTATGGATCAGGAAGCGTACAGAAGAACCTGGGGGGAGAGGGGGCTGGTGAAGTGGGCCAGAAGGTGCTGGGCCTTGCAAGCAGGTAGAAGAGTTTTTCTTTATTCTTGGTGTAAAGAGAAGCTTCCATACAGATTTTTAAAGATTTAACGTAATTTTAATTTATTTGGTCACGCCAGGTCTTAGTTGTGGCACGCAGGATCTTTGATCTTTGTTGTGGCATGTGGGGTCTAGTTCCCTGAGCAGGGACTGAACTTGGGCCCCTGCATTGGGAGCACAAGAGTCTTAGCCATTGGGCCACCAGGGAAGTCCCTGTACAGTTTTCCTTTGAGCCTTAGACTAGATTGTGGGTGGGGATGGCTCCATTAGATTGGGTTTACTAGCCTGCTCTGTATTTTGTACCATCACTTAGTGTTTGTATTGTCTTCTTTTGGTTTTCTCGCTCCTTAAGTTTTATTGTAGTTGAGGAAACCTGCTTGTACCATTAGCAAGATACGTCTACTTTTTTTTTTCCCAATTAGGGACAAAAGGAATTTTAGAGATTAGGACTGAACACTGAAGTTAGTCAATTTGAAATATTTTTGCATTAGTATGACTGCCAGGGCACTAATTTTTGTGACTCTTTTTTTCTAATTGTAGTTTAAAAAAATGCGTAGTCTAAAATGGACCCTCGACCATTTTTCAGTGTACAGTTAGCTGTATTTACACTGTTGTGTAGCAGTGCTCACCCTTTTTCATCTTAGAAAAGCTAATCTCTGTACCAGTGAACAATTCCCCATTTCTCCTTCCCGCCACCTCCTGGCAGCCACCATTCTCCTTTCTGTTATCATGATTTTGACTACTCCAGATACTTCAGAGGAGTGAAATTATACAAGGTGTGTCCCCTGTACCTTCATATTCCTCCTCTGCACATGTCCTTCCTTCTCCCGTCAGTCAGTTCAAATCCTGCCTGTCCTTTTCCCTCTCGTTATGGCATGTATTTGCCCATGGCAAATACTTGGGTTCCCCTGCACAGTTTGATGAAAAAGCCATCAGAAAAGAAAAAGAACACGTTAAACGTTTTAGCTTGACTGATTTGAGACAAAGATTTGTGCTTATTTGTGAGTTTAATTATTGCTCAGTGGTTTTGAAAGAATCATATTTGTACCACATTTTATAGTGTTCACCTTGCAACACTTAGAGACCAGTTGATTTTAGGTATTGGATTGGAGATGATTTTGAGGTGGCTCGGTATTTTAAGTACAAAAAAGGTATAGCAAAGGATTTTCTTGTGTGGGGAAGATTTGTAAACTTTTGTTTTCAGTTTCCGCATTTATCCCAAACTTTGGTTTTCTGTAATGTTGACCAGCCTTAGAGGATCAGCCTCATAGGATCCAAGTTGCAGAGTGTCCTTTTATTTTAACCTTCAGAAGTATTTTGTTTTCTCTGGGGAGTTTCTGTAGGAAATGAAGCTCGTTTTCATTCAAATACTATTGAGCACATGTGCAAATCCCGCTATGGGCCTGGAATGGTTCTGTGACTCCCTCTGCGGTCTGGCCAGCTGTGCCATTTTTGGCGATGTGAAGGAAGCGCAGGCAGAATTCTTGTTATCGCTGTTAGACTGAGGGTGGTGGGAGGTACACAGGATGCTCCTCTGTGTTGTGTCACGAGAGGTAGAGGATTTGACAACAAGAACTTTTCAGAGAGCATTTAATTTGGAACCGTAGCAAGAACTGGATGCCCCAGAGCTGCAATTAGGTGATTAACTCATAGATTTAGTCAAGTGCAATCAACCACTAGTCCAAAAACACTCCCCACCCCCATTTTTAAAAATTGTGATAAAATACACAAAATCCAAAATTTGCCATCTTATCCATTTTCCGTGTGCTGTTCAGTGGTATTAAATATATTCATAATGTCTTGCAGTCATCATCATTCATCTCCAGAACTATTCATCCTGTAAAACTGAAACTCTTTACCCATTAAACCATGACTTCCTATTCTTCCCAGCCTCTGGCAACTATTCATCTACTTTCTGTCTCTGATCTTGAGTACTCTAAGTACCTCGTAACAGTGGAATCACACAGTATTTGTCTTTTTGTGCGCTGTGTTCTCAGGGTTTGGGCTTCCCTAGTGCCTGCAATGCTGGAGACCCAGGTTCGATCCCTGGGTCGGGAAGATCCCCTGGAGAAGGGCATGGTACTCCAGTAATCTTGGCTGGAGCATCCCATGGACAGAGGAGCCTGGCAGGCTATGGTCCATACGGTTGCAAAGAGTTGGACACGACTGAAATGACTTGGCATGCATGCACACATGAACCCATGTCTGATTTCACAGTCCATAATCCTTCCACAACTCTGCATTATGCATGCTAAGTCGCTTCAGACTCTTTGCGACACTGTGGACCATAGCCCATCAGTCTCCTCTGTCCATGGAATTTCCCAGGCAAGAATACTGGAGTGGGTTGCCATACTCTCCTCCAGGGGATCTTCCCGACCCAGGGATCGAACCCTCATCTCTTAAGTCTCCTGCATTGGCAGGTGGGTTCTTTACCACTTGGAGAAGGGAATGGCAACCCACTTCAGTATTGTTGCCTGGAGAATTCCATGGACAGAGGAGACTGGCGGGCTGTAGTCCATGGGGTCGCAAAGAGCTGGACATGACTGAGCAGCTAATACTTTTTTTTTTTTTTTACCACTACCACCACTTGGGAATCCCACACTGAATCATCCTACTTCTGTAAATCAGGTTCTGATTTCAGCATGAATGCTAGATGTGTCAACATCAACCTGAGATCTAAGGGAACTGTAAGGAAAAGGGCAAGTAATGAAGTAGGTGGATACAGTAGGAAGTCACCTGTTCCCTGTGGTTTGAAGAATCCTTCAAATGAAGGACAGTAATTGTTGGCGTATTTAATAGACTTGAGAGCTTGGGTGCCCAAACCAGGAGGAGGCAGGAAGTTATATAATGCTAACTGAGGAACTTTGCTCTTTAGGTTCCTTTGCAGGATTCCTTTAATGAAACTGAATTGTTTCTGTCTCCCATTAGGCTTTGATGAGGAAGAGGTTTCTAGTGATTGTTTAGGTGCTGAGGGATTTGCAGAGAATCTGCAAACATTTCTGTGTAGCTTCATGTCTTTTAGAGAGCATTTCTCTGCGTGGGAATAGTTGCTTCTTTCTCTCTTTGCCATGGTCCGCTTTAGTCAGTTTTAGAGTGTTGAATATGAAACTAGTAGCAATTGTACCAGGAAGGAGATAACAACACATGGTTATTTTTGTTTAATCCGATTTAAGATCCATAATTTACATGGTTATTCTTTTTAGTTATCTTACATTTAAAAAATGAAAATATATTTGCACTGTTCATATATCTTTTGCTGCATTAAGACATTTGTTACCATGATTTACTGAATTTTGTCAGTTCAAATCAGTCTTCCTTAATATTTTGCATAAAGATGCTCTGTGAATTTTATAACTATACATTATTCGGGCTTCCCAGGTAGCTCATATGGTAAAGAATCTGCCTGCAATGCGGGAAACCTGGGTTTGATCCCTGGTTTGGGAAGATCCCCTGGAGAAGGGCATGACAACCCACTCCAGTATTCTTGCCTGGAGAATTCCATGGACAGAGAAACCTGGTGGGCTACAGTCCATGCGGTCTCAAAGATTCGGACACGATTGAGTGTCCGAATACATATACATTATTAGCAGGAAATACTTTTAATGATTGAATACAAACCAGTTTGGATCATGAAGCATTATTAATTATTGGTTAAGACCATGTTTTTACAAAGCTGGTTTACTGAGATATAGTCAACATATATAAACAGTACTTATTAAAAATGTGCAATTTATAAAATGTTGATAGATATATGTACTTATGAGACTGTCATCACAGACAGGATAGTGAACATATCCATCACCCCCAAAACTTTCATTACATCGTTGGCTCCTTGATCCCCATCCATGACAACTACTGATTATTCTGTAATTATATATTAATTGTGTTTCCTAGAATTTCCTAGAATGTTATATAAACGGAATCATATAGTTTGTGGTTATGCTTCTTTCATTTAGCATGGTTATTTTGATATTCATTCTTTAGTATGTCAGTAGTTGATTCCTCTTTAATGCTGAATACTGTTCCTTTGAAGGGATATACTGCAGTTTATTGATACATTCACCTATTGTTGGACATATTGGTCATTTCCAATTTTTAGTTGGTAACAAATGAGGTTGTTATGAATATTTGTATACCAGTCTTTTTGTATGGATATATACTTTTATTCCTCTTGGTTAAGCACATAGAAGTAAAATGGCTAGATCATGTGGTAGGAACATACTTAACTTTTAAAGAAACTGTCAAAATTTTCCAAAGTGGCTGTACTCTTTTGCTTTACCACCAGCAGTGTATAAGAGGTCCAGTTCTTCCACATCCTTGCCAACACTTGGGATGGTCAGTCTTTTCAATTTTAGTCTTTCTTATAGATGTGGAATGGTATCTCATTGTGATTTTAAATTGTATTTCTCTAAGGACTAAGATGTTGTGTGTCTTTACATGAGCTTATTTCCTATCCATATAACTTCTTTGGTGAAATGGACAAAAAATGGTTTGTCCATTTTTGATTGGGTGTGTTTTCTTATCACTGATTTTTAGAAGTTCTTTATATATTCTGGATGTATATCCTTTTTCAGACACAGGATTTGCAAATGTTTTCTCTTCAGTTCAATCCAGTCTCTCAGCTGTGTCTGACTCTGTGAACCCATGGACTGCAGCATGCCAGGCTTCCCTGTCTATCACCAACTCCCGGAGCTTACTCAAACTCACGTCCATCAAGTCAGTGATGCCATCCAACCATCTCATCCTCTGTTGTCCCCTTCTCCTCCTGCCTTTAATCCTTCCCAGCATCAGGGTCTTTTCCACTGAGTCAGTTCTTCCCATCAGGTGGCCAAAGTATTGGAACTTCAGCTTCAGCATCAACTGAATATTCAGCTTCTAAGGAATATTCAGGACTGATTTCCTTTAGGATTGACTGATTTGATCTCCTTGCAGTCCAAGGGACTCTCAAGAGTCTTCTCCAACACCACAGTTCAAAAGCATCAATTCTGTGGCACTCAGCTTTCTTTATGGTCCAACTCTCACATGCATACATGATTACTGGAAAAACCATAGCTTTGATTAGACGGACCTTTGTTGGCAAACTAAAGTCCTGCTTTTTAACATGCTGTCTAGGTTGGTCATAGCTTTTCTTCCAAGGAGCAAGCATCTTTTAATATCATGGCTGCAGTCACCATCTGCAGTGGTTTTGGATCCCAAGAAAATAAGTCCATCACTGTTTCCATTGTTTCCCCATCTATTTGCCATGAAGTGATGGGGCCAGATGCCATGATCTTAGTTTTTTGAATGTTGAGTTTTAAGCCAGCTTTTTCACTCTTCTCTTTTACTTTCATTAAGAGACTCTTTAATTTCTCTTCACTTTCTGCCATAAAAGTGGTATCATCTGCATTATCTAAGGTTATTGATATTTCTCCCAGCAATCTTAATTCCAGCTTGTGGTTCCTCCAACCTGGCGGAGGAACCAGGCTGGAAGTTAAATAAGCAGGGTGACAATATACAGCCTTGACGTACTCCTTTCCCAATTTGGAACCAGTCAGTTGTTCCATGTCCAGTTCTAACTGTTGCTTCTTGACCTGCATACAGATTTTTCAGGAGGCAGGTCAGGTGGTCTGGTATTCCCATCTCTTGAAGAATTTCCCACAGTTTGTTGAAATACACAGTCAAAAGCTTTGGCGTAGTGAATAAAGCAGAAGTAGATATTTTTCTGGAACTCTCTTGCTTTTTTGCTGATCCAGCGGATATTGGCAGTTTGATCTCTGGTTCCTCTGCCTTTTCTAAATCCAGCTTAAATATCTGGAATTTCACTGTTCACGTACTGTTGAAGCCTGGCTTGGAGAATTTTGAGCATTACTTTGCTAGTGTGTGAGATGCATGCAATTGTGCAGTAGTTTGAACATTCTTTGGCATTGCCTTTCTTTGGGATTGGAATGAAAATGGACCTTTTCCAGTCCTGTGGCCACTGCTGAGTTTTCCAAATTTGCTGGCATATTGAGTGAAACACTTTCACAACATCATCTTTTAGGATTTGAAATAGCTCAACTGAAATTCCATCACCTTCTCTAGCTTTGTTTGTAGTGATGCTTCCTAAGGCCCGCTTGATTCTGCATTCTAGGATGTCTGGCTCTAGATGAGTGATCACACTATTGTGGTTATCTGAGTCATGAAGATCTTTCTTGCATAGTTCTTTTGTGTATTCTTTCCACCTCTTCTTAATATCTTCTGCTTCTGTTAGGTCTGTACTGTTTCTGTCCTTTATTGTGCCTATGTTTGCATGAAATTTTCTTGAAGAGATCTCTAGTCTTACCCATTCTGTTGTCTTCCTCTATTTCTTTGCGTTGATCACTGAGGAAGGCTTTCTTATCTCTCCTTGCTATTCTTTGGAACTCTGCATTTAAATGGGTATACCTTTCCTTTTCTCCTTTGCCTTTTACATGTCTTCTTTTCTAGCTATTTTTAAGACCTCCTCAGACAACCATTTTGCCTTTTTGCACTTCTTTTTCTTGGGGATGGTCTTGATCACCACCCTCTGCACAATGTCTTAAACTTGTGTCCATAGTTCTTCAGGCACTCTATCAGATCTAATCCCTTGAATCTATTTGTCACTTCCGAATAGAGTTCATGATGTGAGCCACAATCAGCTCCTGGTCTTGTTTTTGCTGACTATAGAGCTTCTCCATCTTCGGCTGTAAAGAATGTAATCAGTCTGATTTTGGTATTGACCACCTGGTGATGTCCATGTGTAGAGTCGTCTCTTGTGTCATTGGAAGAGGGTGTTTCCTATGACCAGTGTGTTCTCTTGGCAAAACTGTTAGCTTTTGCCCTGCTTCATTTTGTGTTCCAAGGCCAAACTTGTTTGTTAGTCCAGTTATCTGTTGACTTCCTACTTTTGTATTCCAGCCCCCTGTGATGAAAAGAACATCTTTTTTTGGTGTTAGTTCTAGAATGTCTTGTAGGTCTTCATAGAACCTTTCAGCTTCTTCAGCATCAGTGGTTGGGGCACAGCCTTGGGTTAGTGTAATATTGAATGGTTTGCCTTGAAAATGAACAGAGATCATTCTTGCACCCAAGTACTACTGCATTTCAGACTCTTTGGTTGACTGTGAGGGCTACTCCATTTCTTCGAAGGGATTCTTGCCCACAAGAATTTAATTTAATTTAATTCATCTGAATTAAATTCACCCATTCTGGTCCATTTTAGTTCACTGATTCCTAAAATGTTGATGTTCACTCTTGCCATCTCCTGTTTGACCACTTCCAATTTACCTTGATTCATGGATCTAACATTCCAGGTTCCTATGCAGTATTGCTTTTTACAGCATCGGACTTTACTTCTATCACCAGTCATATCCACAACTGGGTGTTGTTTCACTTTGACTCCATCTCTTCATTCTTTCTGGAATTATTTCTCCACTCTTCTCCAGTAGCATATTGGGCACCTACCGACCTGGGGAGTTCATCTTTCAGTGTCATATCTCTTTGCCTTTTCATACTGTTCATGGGGTTCTGAAGGCAAGAATACTGAAGTGGTTTGACATTTCTTTCTCCAGTGGACCATGTTTTGTCAGAACTCTCCAAAATGATGACTTTTGAAGAGCAGTTCTTAATTTTGATGAAGTCCAACTTAACAATTTTTTCTTTTATGGATTCTGCTTTTCTTGCTTAAAAAGTTTCTTTGCCTATTTTCACAATAATATGTTTGTGATATGTTCTAGAAGCTATAGTTTTAGATTTTACCCTATATCCCTGGTGGCTCAGATGGTAAAGAATCCGCCTGCAGTGCAGGAGATCTGGGTTTGACCTGGGTCAGAAGTATCCCCTGGAGAAGGGAATGGCAACCTACTCCAGTATTCTTGCCTGAAGAATTTCATGGACAGAGAAACCTGGCGGGCTACAGTCCATGGGTTTGCAAAGAGTCTGACGGGACTAAGTGACCAATACTTTCACTTTACTGTAGACTTGTGATCTACTTTCAGTTCATTTTTATACATAGTGCAAGCTATGGATCAGAGTTCATTTTTAAGTATATGGAATCTGATTGTTCTAGAACTGTTTGTTGAAAAGACTATATTTTCACTAAATTCCCTTGTACCTAGGTTATACCTCAGTTGAAAATTTATATATATTTTTGGTTCCGTTTCTGGTCTTTTTTTGTTTTCATTCATCTGTTGGTCTGTATTGATGCCAGTACTACACTGATTTGATTACTATAGCTTTGTAAAAAAGACTTGAAGTCAGACAGTGTAAGTCCTTCAGCTTTGCTGTTCTTTTGCAGACTTTGGCTTTTTGAGGTCCTTTTCATTTCATATTAATTTTATAATCAGCTTGTCAGCTTTTCAAAAAACTCTGCTTGAGAATTTGATTCAGGTTGTATTGTGTCTATCAGTAATTTGGGGAGAATTGCCATCTTAATGTGGAGAAGCCAATGGCACCCCACTCCAGTACTCTTGCCTGGAAAATCCCATGGACGGAGGAGCCTGGTAGGCTGCAGTCCATGGGGTTGCTAAGAGTCGGACATGACTGAGCGACTTCACTTTCACTTTTCACTTTCATGCATTGGAGAAGGAAATGGCAACCCACTCCAGTGTTCTTGCCTGGAGAATCCCAGGGATGGGGGAGCCTGGTGGGCTGCCGTCTATGGGGTCGCACAGAGTCGGACACGACTGAAGTGATTTAGCAGCAGCAGCCATCTTAATGTAATCTCTGTAGTTGTGGCGTACAGGCTCAGTGGTTGCAGTGCATGGGTTTTAGTTGCTCTGCAGCATGTGGGATCTTAGTTCTCAGACCAGGGATTGAACCTGTGTCCCGTCCCCTGCATTGCAAGGCAGATTCTCGACCCTTGGACCAGCAAGGAGGTCCCCAACACAGCTTTTTTATATATCTTGTCATTTCAACTGCTGCATGCTTCTTATTCAGTGATGTAGACTTTAAAATTTCCCTTCATTCCTTAGTACAGTCTTGCACATAATTCATTCCTAGGTTTATTGATTGATTGATAGCAGTTTCTTACATAGCACTCTTCAGTTCAGTCGCTCAGTTGTGTCTGACTCTTTTTAAGACCCTATGGACAGAAGCACACCAGGCTTCCCTGTCCATCACCAACTCCCAGAGCTTGCTCAAACTCATGTCCATCGAGTCGGTGATGCCATCCAACCTTTATTAGTACTTGTGATTGCATTGCTTATTGTATAAGAAGTCTTAAATCTTGTGTTCATAAAATTCCTTCTGAAGAAGTCAGCATACTTTACGCTAATTCATTTATTGATTGTGTCAGCAGTCAGCTTACCATACCCTAAGAGTATCCCACTTTCTCAGGCATCTAGAATCCTGCTTCAACTTAGGGGTCATTGTATAATCTTGTATTGTTCTAATGAAAGGAATGCTCAGATGACAGTGTTGTGGGCAGAGCCCAAGCCTGTTTCTTTGGGACGTTTTTACTTCTGGCTGCTAGTAGGAAGGAGTACATGTGATACTGTCTTTGCACTCACAACTGCCCACCACATGCAGAATTGGTCCGGCCACTTCAAGTGCTCAACTGGACTCACTCTGATCTTTGTATCTCAAAGAAATTGAGAACTGAGGTTTCATCCAGGATTTCATTATGTTTCAGTTGCTTAAAAAATAATTAATGGAAAAATGTCTTATTGTTCAAGTCACATCATTCTTCTTGCAGGGCTTTTAATTATCTTCAGCAAACCTTTTTACTCTTCGGTTCCAACAACTGCCCTTCTTTCTGGAGCCCCCTGAAGTGATCACTAGTGGTTCTCAGTGAGTTTCATCAAAGAGCACACACATGTCTTTTGCTGTTAACCCTCTCTACCCCCATGAATTCCTTGTTGATGCAACTTCAGAAGAAAAGATGAAAATCAAGGATTTCTAACTCCCTACCAGGTGACTGGGCTTCCCTGGTGGGCTCAGCAGTAAAGAATCTGCCTGCAGTGCAAGTAGACACAGGTTTGATTCCCTGGGTTGGGAGGATTCCCTGGAGAAGAAATGGCAGCCCACTTCAGTATTCTTGCCTGGGAAATCCCATGGACAGAGGATCCCGGAGGGCTATAGTCCATGGGGTTGCAAAGAGTCAGAGACAACTGAGTGATTAAAACCACCACCAACAGGTGTCTAGGAGTTATTTTCTAGATTTGAGTATGAATGAGCCTCATGATTTTGGACATCTTTTCATAAATTTCTTGGCTATTAATATATCTTTTCTGAAAGAATGTCTATTCACATTCTTTGCCCATTTTTTCTTCCATTTGATTTTTAAGATCAGCTTCTTAGTTTCTGTAAAAAAAGTTGTGACTGGAATTCAATTGTGGTTACGTTGAATTTTTTTTACTGTATCTGACCTGTGCCCCATGCATTGGAAGCACAGAGTCTTAACTACTGCTCCGCCATGGAAGTCTCAATTCCTCAACATTTTGTGATTTTGGTTGCTACTTAGAATTGATCTTTTATCCTCTCATATTTTTAAATTTATTATTGTGGGCATATAGGAATTTTGTTGATAATTTTTTGTTGTTGAATCTGCCTTTTCTGTCATTCTTGCTGAAATCATTGGTCTTAATAATTTGTGAGTTTATCCTTTGAGATTTTTCAAGATGGGCAGTCGTATTATCTGTAAATATTGAAAACCTCTTAAATTACTGAACCAACTTGATTTCTGAGAAAGCATAATTATTTTTAATTAACAAATCTAGACTGTTTTTATTATTAGTGAATAGAGGTAAAACTTTATGTGTACATATATATGTATATATAATGTTTGACAAAAGTAGTTCATGCTCTTATAAGAAAGAAAATACCAAACATTACTAAAATTAAAGAGATGGTTCATTGCTAGACTGCTGGCATTTTTAGGATGGTATAGGCCAGTGCCATATTTCGTTTGAGAATTTAATCCCCTGCTGTTTTTGGAGTGAAAATGTTACGAGAGAGTTGAATTTATATTAAAATAAAAGAAATTCTTCCTTTTCTTAAAAATGTATGCCGTTCTTTGCTTCTCTAATAGGCTCCATGCTCTTCAAGAACTATGAAAATAATTTATTTTCTTCTATCCTTTTTGCTTCTTAACTGAGGATGTTTCTTGTTATCCTGGGAGACCTGGAACTTAGCAGGAATGTATAAGGACTCTGTGTAAGGACTGAGACATGGTCTTGGCTTTTACCTAGGATGCACCCCATAACAGATCCACCTGGAGGAAATGGATTGGGCTGATGGTGGTTTAGCAGCAGCTCGCATTTGCAGTGGGGGCTCGTGTGAGAGGCTCTGACTAGAAATGGATGGATTAAATGTGATTCTACTCTAGAATGAGGTTCACTGTCTGTGAAATTGGAATTCATAGGAGAGAGAAACCTCTTGAAGATGTTCCTGAGGTCTGCAGAAGGATGCACTCTTAGAGTCTCCTAGAGCTGACTGAAGGGATTCTAGCTCCTGGCAAGATGGAGATTGAGAGCTGGAAGAAACCTTAGATCCTCATCTCTATATCTGGCTTGGGCTTGTTCCAAGTACTTAAAGCTTTGGAGAATTGGAAAATAGGTTTGAATCTGCTTTCTAGAATCTTTGGGTTCTCAAGTGAAGTGTGGACTGGATACTGAGGAAGAGCAAATCAGAGAAAGATAAACACAATACTTAATGGGGGAGAACTGGTAATATGTTGTTTTGGAGAAGCTTATTAGAGGTACATAGTCTTTATATTCCTGGGGGAAAAATTTAAGTAGTAAAAAATAGTTGCAAATGACTTATGTAAACGATTTAAAAGTATATATAAATAGAACAAAATTCTTTTTTACAAAATTTTCTAATTGATTATTCAGTTCAGTTCAGTCGCTCAGTCATGCCCAACTCTTTGCTACCCCATGGAAATTGATTATTAGTGGAATATAATAAAAAGACTGTTGACTTTTATATACAGATCTTCCTTATGTTGGGATCCTTGTTCAGTCACTAAGTCACATCCCACTCTTTGAGATCCCATGGACTGCAGCACACCAGGCTCCTCTGTCCTCTACTATCTCTTGGAGTTTGCTCAAATTCATGTCCATTGAGTTGGTGATGCTCTTCCAACCATCTGATCCTCTGGCATCCCCTTCTCCTGCCGTCTATCTTTCCCAGCATCAGGGTCTTTTCCAATGAGCCGGCTGTTTACATCAGGTGGCCAAAGTATTGGAGTTTCAGCTTCAGTCCTTCCAATGAATATTCAGAGTTGATTTTCTTTAAAATTTAGTGGTCTGATCTCCTTGCAGTCCAAGGGACTCTCAAGAGTCTTCCCCAGCACCACAATTCAAAAGCATCAGTTCTTTGGCACTCAGCCTTCTTTATGGTCCAATCCTCACATCCATACGTGACTACTGGAAAAATCATAGCTTTGACTAGATGGACCTTTGTTGACAAAGTGATGTCTCTGCTTTTTTAATACCCTGTCAAGGTTTGTCATGGCTTTTCCTTCAAGGGGCAAGTGTCTTTTAAAAAATTTCATGGCTGCAGTCACTATCTGCAGTGCTTTTGGAGCCCAAGAAAATAAACTTTGTCACTGCTTCCACTTTTTACCCTTCTATTTGCCATGAGGTGATGAGACTGGATGCCATCATCTTAGTTTTTTGAATGTTCAATTTCAAGCCAACTTTTTTACTCTTATCTTTCACCCTCATCAAGAGGCTCTTCAGTTCATCTTCACTTTCTGCCATTAGAGTGGTATCATCTGGGATTACTTCTCAAATCAGTGAACCAGTGAACTTGCTTAGTCGTGATCAACCCTTTGCAATCCCATGGACTGTAGCCTACCATGCTCCTCCATCCATGGAATTTTCCAGGCAAGAGTACTGAAGTGGGTTGCCATTTCCTTCTCCATTATTACACCTAACCTACCTAACTGGGCTTTCCTTGTGGCTCAGTTGGTAAAGAATCTGACCCCAGTTTGGTTCCTGGGTCGGGAAGATGCCCTGGAGAAAGGGAAAGGCTACCCACGAAATATTCTGGCCTGGAGAATTCCATGGACTGTATAGTCCATGGGGTCAAAAAGAGTTGGACACAACTGAGCGACTTTCACTTAATTTCACTTAACCTACCTAACATCATAGCATAGCCTTGCCACCTTAAACACGTTCAGAACACTTATATTAGCCTTCAGTGGTGCAGAATCATCTAACACAAAGTCTATTTTATAATAAAGTGTTGACTAGCTCATGAAATTTATTGACTGCTGTACTGAAAGTGAAGAACAGAAGGGTTGTCTGGGTCCAGAATGATTGTAAGTGTATCAGTTGGTCACCCTTCTAAGGGTGTGGATGACTGCTTGCTGCAGCTCAGCAGCAAGCATCACAGTAGATCATCTCCCATATATGACTAGCCTAGGAAAAGACCAAAATTCGAAGTAGAGTTTCTACAGGAACTCTCTGTGTGTCGCTTTCAACCGTTGTAAAGTTGAAAAACCCTCAGTCAGTTCCAGATAACAACCATCTGTGTTGTATTTGGACACTACTGAACTCATATTGTAATACTTTATCACTTGATTATGTTGGATTTTCTAGGTAGACGATGATTTCATTTATAATTGATCATTTTGTCTCTTTTCTAATATTTATATTATCCTTTTTGTCATATGGCAGCAACTAGCTTCTTTAGAACAATACTGAATAACTATTATAGCTGGCAGCCTTTTCCTGTTCTCAGAATGCCTCTAGTGCTTTACCATTATCCATGAATTATTTTCTGGCTGTTTGTCGTTTTAACTTTTATCCTTTTTAAACTTTACTTTTAAATTAGGCTCTTTATTTTGAGATACTTGTGGAATCACATGCAGTTGTAAGAGAGATCCTGTGTGCATTTCACCGAGTTTCCTCTTGTTGAGCTATAGTATATCACAACTTGGAAATTAATTATCAATACAACTCACCCATCTTATTGCAATTTTACCAGTTTTATTTGTACTCTGTGTGTGTATTTCATTCTGTCACATCTGTAGATTTGTATGATTACCACCACAGTCAAGACCGAGAATAATCCCTTCCCGAGGATCTCTTGTCTTGCACTTTCATAGCCGTAGTTGTTTCCCTTGCTCTCTGCCTCCCTGAACCCTGGCAGCCACTAAACTCTGTCTCTCTAATTTGTTGTTTCAAGAATGCATTGTACATGGGACGAGATACGTAGTACATAACCTCTGAGACTGACTTTTTTCACTCAAAATAGTTCCTTTGTGATTTCTCCAGGTTGTTGCGTGTATCAAGAGTTTGTTCCTTTTTACTGCTGAGCAGTATTCCATGGCATGGATGTACCATCACTTGTTTAACCATTCACCTGTGGAAGGGCAGCTGGGTTGTTTTCAGTGTTTGGCTGTCATGAATAAAGTTGCTATAAACATGCATAAGCAGGTTTTTGTGTGAACCTAAGTTTTCAGTTCTCTGGGATAAATGCCCAAGAGTGCATATACCCTTTTTGTGCTTGCTCACCCTCCCTCTCTCTCATCCTCTACACACACATGCACAGGCACACACACATATATAAAATAAAAATTTTCTTGAGCTTCTTGAGGTTATTGTGCATGATTGCACACGATTACTCCTAAATACTTCAATGAGTATTTTCCAAGTGTAGGGATATTTTTTATACACCTAAAGAAGAGTTATCAACTTAGTTCATTTAACACTGATACAGCTTTGATCATCAGTTCAGTTCAGTTGCTCAGTAGTGTCCGACTCTATGCAACCCCATGGACTGCCGCACGCCAGGCCTCCTTATGCATCAGCAACTCCTGGAGTTTACTCATATATGCCCTCTATTACAAGTTGTCAGTTGATCCAGTAAAGTCTCTTTCAGCATCTTTCCCCCTCGAGGACAGGATCTGTTGAGGGATCACACGTGGTATTTACTTGTCGTGTTTCTTATGTCTCCTTTAATCTAGAACAGTTCTGTAGTCTTCTTTGTCTTTTATGACATGATAGTTTTTGAAGAAGACAGCCTTTTTTTCTTTTTAAATATAACGTTCCTCATCTGGTTTGTCTGGTGTTTCCTCATAATTAGATTCAAATTATGTATTAATTTGGTCTGAATGCTACATAAGAGGTGTTGCTTCCTTGAGATCTTATCATATCAGAAGAAAATTTCTTTTTAGTCCTAGTTACTAAGAAGTCTTAATTAAGAATGGGAGTTGGGTGCACATTGTTAGAGCTTGGAGTTGAGGCTGTTGGCTGGCCAATGAATTCACAGACGTAGGTCATGTACTGTATGAGTGGCAAGAGTGACTGGCCCAGAGAGTGGAGTTTGATAGTAATCCTTGCTCCAACTAGAAAGAAAATGAAATGGATGTTGGACTTGATCCGTGCCTTTTGTCTTTTAGCTTGATGATAGCTTGATTCCATTGCATTTATTTAATTTACTGTATAGTGAATATGTTAACAGATTTCTTAATGTTAAAATAAACATTCTATACTGTGCATGCATGGAATTTAATTTTTAACATTTAAATGTTGGATAGATTTTTTATTTTATTTTGGGTTTTGCATTTATGTTTGTAACAAAAATTCTTATGTAATTCTGTATGTGAAAGAGTGTGTGTTCTTTCTTTGTCACATTTGGTATCTAGTTTATTATTTATCCTTAGAGCATAAATCCAAAAGTTTTTTTAAACCCCTCTCTCTCCCCAGCAGTTTAAATAACACTGAAATTACCTGTCTTTGAAACTATCTGAACCCGATGCATTTCGGGGAGGGCTTGTGGGTCTTTGGCAGCATTTTCTAGTTTCTTTTCTGGTTAAAGATCTATATAGGTTTTTACCTCTTCTTGGGCTTCCCTAATAGCTCAGTGGTAAAGAATCCTCCTGCAGTGCAGTAGTCGCAAAAGTTAATGTGGGTTCCATCTCTGGGTTGGGAAGATCCCCTGGAGGAGGAAATGGCAACCCACTCCAGTATTCTTTCCTGGAAAATTCCATGGGTAGAGGAGCCTAGTGGTCTACAGTCCATGGGGTTGCAAAGAATTGGACATGACTGAGCAGAGCAGAGCCTCCCTGAGGGGACTTCATCTACAGAAGTGATCAACTCCGCTCCGTGTAGCTACCCAACGCTTTGCTCTTTTGTGACTATAGTTACATCTACTGAAACTATTTTTGCTTATGTCTTTTTCTATTATTTTCTGTGGTCTTTTAAGGGCAGACTCTGTGTCATCTTTGCATATAATGTTAGCACACTGCTTGGCTCCATAGATTTTCAGATGCTTGTTGAATGAGTACAAGGTGTATTTAGAGGACTGTGAGAAAATTAGTTGAAACAGAAGGTTCTTACAGGAGTATGCAGGATGTTGAGCCAGGATGGACCAGCAGAGATGATGGAGCAATTTGAGTGTTTGGCTGAGGAGTTCGGATTCTGTCTTTAATTACAAGACAGGTAGAGGACAGAGGCAAGAGGAGAGAAGGTCATTTATTATTGTTGTGCTAAAGAGACTGGTTAAAATTTCATTATAGTATTAAAATTATTTTTAGATTTTTAAAATCTGTTTGTGTGGGTGCTGGTTTATCAAATAAAGATTGCTGCCAAGGTGAAATAAATAAAAATCTTTACATTAATAATGTGTGCTTAGTTTGCGACCTCATGGACTGTAGTGCACCAGGCTCCTTTGTCCATAGGGATTCTCCAGGCAAAAATATTGGAGTGGGTTGCCATGCCCTCTTCCAAAGGATCTTCCCAACCCAGGGATCGAACCCAAGTCTCCCGCATTGCAGGCAGATGCTTTATTGTCTGTGCCACCAGGGAAGCCCATGAATACTGGAGTGGGTAGTCTGTCCCTTCTCCAGGGAAACTTTCTGACCCAGGAATCAAAACAGAGTCTCCTGCATTGTGGGTGGATTCTCTCCTAGCTGAGCTACCAGGGAATGCTTATTGAGTGCTTACTGTCTGCCAGTTACTGCTCTGAGAACTTTGCAAATATTACCTCATTTTATACTCAAGACAGCTGCACATGCTAGGTTTTATTACTGCCCGTTTTAGATGGGGAAACAGGCACGGAGACATTAAGTGACTTGCCGAAAGCCACAACTTTTAAGTGGTAGAAGAGGATTCAAACCTGGGCTCTTTGGCTTCAGAAGTCTTTTAACCACTAAATTCTACTTTCTTCTATTAGCCTTTTAGCCTATTCTAGTAGTACTCAGCCCTCTGGAAACTGGCATTTTAACCTTAAATTAAGAACCAGGGAACCATTCTCTGTGTTAACTGACATAAGCAAGTATTATTTGACTTGTTTTTCAATAGATGATCTATTTAGTAATAATTTAAATATTTCATCTGTTGCTTCAAGTGAGAACTAAAATTGAGCCTATTCTGCATCTGATTAGCATTTGTTACTTTTTGAAAATATTAAATATTTGAAATGAAGTTCTAAATATCTAACAGCTGGTTGTCATAGCAAGTTAGAAGTGAGTGTTCAGAGGAAACCCCGTTAAGTTGTCTGGCCCTTGTCCTTCAGGCCAGGTAAGAATTGTTCCAGCATAATGTTCTTCAGTGCTTGGGCTAGTCTTTGTTAATTGTCTCAAAGAAAGAGCTCCACTCTCTCTGAAGGAAGGTAATTTTCTGATCTCCGATCTGTCTGGGAGTTTTTCTTTGTAATGTGCTTTGTTCTTTTTAAGGTCACTACCCATCTGAAGTAGTTCAAAATACATGTGTGTGGGTTTGCCAAGATTACAGTTGCCGTGGGAATCATAACTTTGGAATTCCTCACATCTGGATTAATGCCGTGTACACAGAGGCTCTGTGTGAATATAGGTTTCCTATTTTATGTGAATCTGAAAGTAGCAAGGTCTTGATAGTGGAGCTTCCCCTAAGTGACAAGTTGAACTCTCATAGCTGAAGTTTTAAAGTAACCCCAAGATCCTGAACTTTGCTGTGGAGCTGCTGTCACGTGTTCTGCTCATCTGCTGGGAAGGCTTATGTCAGTGCTGGGAAACTCAAGCTCTGGAGTGGAAGTGGAGGCCTGGCTTATTTCCTGATACCTGTAGACTTTAGGTTTGTTTTGTCTCCCTGAGAAGCAAGGATTCCAGTGCTGCTGTTTTGAGTTCTGTTTTTGAAGCAGTGATAAGGAAGGCTGCAGGTCTGTCTTTGTTGTGTTTCAGTATTTTTGGAATTGTTTCAGTTATTTGTTTTCTTGGATTGTCCTGTTTCTTTGCTATCTACCTGAAGTTATTACTTATTAAATCCATGGTGATGGTCTTATGAGTGGTAGAGGTTTTTATGTTGGAAACAGAGTTTTGAAAAGACTGCAAACCCTAGAGTCACCATCTTTCAAACTTACGTTGAGTGGTGTGAACATGGAACATAGTTTCTCTACAAAAAGGAGGACTGGCAGCAGTTTGTCTTTGTAAGGCCTCTTTCAGGTCTCCTGGTACAGGGTGATCACCTGACAGACCAGATCCAAAGTCCACAGATTGGCTGCGTGTCATTAAAGTGCCCTTGTCTTTCTATCTGTGGTCTGCATTTTGTCTTAGTCATTTTGCTGTTAAGGATTTTAGGTCTGGTATTCTTCCAGGTGCCTTGAATGATGCTACAGTTCTTCTCTGTGACTTTGAGGGGATGGTGTGATTGCTTCTGAGTTTGCATGTCTTCTTCTGGAATGTCCTGTGAGATGCCATGGCGACCTTGTGTTGGAGGCAGGAGCATGGTCCTTAGTGAGACCTTATCTTCCCTGGGGCTGAATCTGTAGGTTCAGTTCAGTTCAGTTCAGTCAATCAGTTGTGTCTGACTCTTTGCGATCCCGTGGTCAATAGCACGCCAGGCTTCCCTGTCCA
This sequence comes from Bos indicus x Bos taurus, assembly GCF_003369695.1. NCBI lineage: Eukaryota > Metazoa > Chordata > Mammalia > Artiodactyla > Bovidae > Bos > Bos indicus x Bos taurus. Next base: position 119,530,511 of record NC_040077.1, read on the forward strand.
TCACCAACTCCTGGAACTTCCTCAGACTTATGTCCATCCAGTCGGTGATGCCATCCAACCATGTCTGTAGGTAGAAAGTTCCAGATGTTTGTGGCTGCAGCCCTGAGAGTAGGCATTGGTGTAGCAACACCTTCCTGAGAAGAAAGTCAGATAGAACCGACATTAAAAAAGAGTAAAGAACTAATAGAAGCCAGGTTAATGTTAATCTCTTGTTTAACGTTTAAAAAAAAAGTAGTTTTCATGGAAACTGGCATTTGAAATAAAACGAACCTAGGGATGTGAGAGTTGGACTGTGAAGAAAGCTGAGTGCCGAAGAATTGATGCTTTTGAAGTGTGGTGTTGGAGAAGACTCTTGAGAGTCCCTTGGACTGCAAGGAGATCCAACCAGTCCATTCAAAACGAGCTTGGTCCTGGGTGTTCTTTGGAAGGAATGATGCTAAAGCTGAAACTCCAGTACTTTGGCCACCTCATGTGAAGAGTTGACTCATTGGAAAAGACTCTGATGCTGGGAGGGATTGGGGGCAGGAGGAGAAGGGGACGACAGAGGATGAGATGGTTGGATGGCACCACCGACTCGATGGACGTGAGTTTGAGTGAACTCCGGGAGTTGGTGATGGACAGGGAGGCCTGGCGTGCTGCGATTCATGGGGTCGCAAAGAGTCAGACACGACTGAGTGACTGAACTGAACTGAACTGAACTGAGGGAAGACTGCTTTAAATTATTGTATATTTTAGTCATTTTGCCCAGTTGATTATAGATTTCTGAAAGTCACATATTTTTCCAAAGTACTGTGGTAAAATTGGCCATATGAATAAGCTTTGTAGCTTTTTTCCTTTGTCTTATTAATTTTGAGATTGATGTATGTGGCTCGATGATGGCTTTTATTATCATTCACATTTTGCATATAGCTAGTGGATGAGTTAGTTTTCAGCTCAATGATTAAATTAGTTGCTTCTGTACCACAGCATGAAATTCGGACTAAACCTGTTAGTATAACCTTGCTCCATAAAATGTGTGCTTTATGTAAGGCCTTAAGTGATAATAGTAGTTTTTATTGAATTGTTTGTTGAGTAGAATATTTTGCCATTTATGACTTGTAATTTAGAGTTTTTAAAAGGGAAATTAAAAATCTTCTCACATGCTTCAGCATGATTTAATATATGTATGTGTGTATGGGGGAGTGAAGTGCTGTGTGTGTATAGGGGGAGATGAAATAACTTTGAGTATTGGTAATTATTGAATTTGAGTGATGAGCATACATTCATTACATCTTTCTACTTTGTGATTGTTTTAAAATTTCCAAAATAAAAGATAAAAAAGTCTTCCCCAAAGTAATGAAAATTTTAGGCAGACTTTTTGTTTGATAACAGGGGCTAGGAGTTCATGAAATACATGTCACAATTTTCAGTACCTTCTGAGTAGCTTTTTCAGTGCTGCTGAAGTACTGTCCTGAGTTACTTCAGGCCAGAGAATATTGTTTTATCCTATTATTGCCCGAGTTTACTGATCATGGAGAAGATATTCCAGTGTGACCACTCTTTCACATTATGACAATAAAACCTTTTTTTTTTTTTTTTTAAATGAGACACTTTCTTTTGCTATTTGGAACTGAGCATGAATTCTGATACCAGTGGGTGCTTTCTTGTGTTGCTTTAGATCCTGATTTCTGTTTTAAAAAAAACGAAGTTTTTCTTCAGTCTCTGCCCCTTTAGATTTCACAAGTTTATCTATCTGCTCCCTCCCACACAGGATGGGAAGAGATTTTTCCTCATTTCCTAAAGGTGCTTTTGTTTAGCCTGAGCCTTTTGCTACTTTGGCTAGAATTTGTCTTCCACATCTGTACATTTATCCCCAAAAGAGAAGATAGAATAAATTTCAGGGATTTGAAAGTACCAACTGGTATGAAAGTCTTTAAAGCATAAGAAGTAATCTTGTTCCAATTTAGAAATTCTGTAGGTGATGTTAATCGTAATAATAAAATATGGAAAAGAAATATAAGATTGAATTTATAATATAATTCTGTACAAAGTACACATGAGAAATGAAGCTGTTTGTTGAAAAATGGGGCAACTTCTACCTCATAACATTTTGGAGCCTTATTTGGTAGCAAAGTTTATATTTGAGAAGATCCTGGATGGTCTTTTTCAATTTTGGTTTTGTATGCTGCTGCCTCATAGAAAATCTTAAACACTTATTGTTGTGTTATTTATGATCTGAACTCTGGTACTTCAGTGACATTAAGATGATTCTGTCTTTATTAGGCAGGGAGATGATATTTAGATCTACTCTAGCAATATCCTTAATGTACTTCCTGCCTTTATTGATGTACTACTGTGCATTATCAAGATGTGAAAATATTAAACTTAAGAATTCAGATAAATATTACAATAAGCACTATGGTTCTAGAGTATTATATGAATTTAGAAGATAATTTCATAAGCAGGGGAAAGATAGTTCACTTGCTTTAAGAATTTTCTTAAATTCTGGAATATGGGGAAATGTTTTAGTATTTTGAAGCTAACTATTATTATTGCCTTTTAAAATATTAGTTGAGAAACATTACATAGATTTTTCTTTCTTTTTTAGCAGTGTCAAAGTTTATTGCCAGATTGTCTTTTTAATTCCCACTGTGACATTAGGCTGTGATCACTTATCATCATGTTATCAACAACATTTATTTAGTGTCTACTTTGTAGGCCACTGTGTAGAAACAGGCATAAGACATAGTTCCTGCTCTATAACAATAATTTATAGTTGTTGAAGAGTAACAGGACAGCTTTTTTTTTTTTTTTTTTTTATAGTTGATATACAATAGTATGTATAGAAAGTTTCAGGAATACAACATAGTGATTCACAATTTTTAAAGGTTATTCTTCATTTATACTTATTATAAAATATTGGCTAAGGGCATCTGTTTTAATTACTTCATTCAGTGAACATTTCCTGGGTGCCCTCTATGTGCCAGCCCTACTGCTGCTGCTGCTGCTAAGTCGCTTCAGTCATGTCTGACTCTGTGCTACCCCATAGACGGCAGCCCACCAGGCTCCTCTGTCCATGGGATTTTCCAGGCAAGAGTACTGGAGTGGGTTGCCATTGCCTTCTCCACCAGCCCTACTAGGCCCTGGGATATAGTGGTAAACCAAATGGACAAGGCCTCACGCTCACAGAGCTTACATTCTAGATCTGAGAAGAGCTCTAATATTCAACACATTGAGTAAAAATTTTTAAAATTACCATTCAGCTATGTCCAGGTCCTAGAAATGAAAAAAGAATACCAGTTAGTTTTTTTCCTTATGGACGATGTCTTTGGTGTCATAGAATCTAAGACTTAATTTGGAGTTTATTTATTTTAGAAGTTGTGGGGGTTGGGCCAAGGTTATTTTTTTGTCTACTGATGTTCATTTACTCCAGCGCCATTTGTTGAAAAGGGTGTTTTTCCTCCCTTCACTTGCCTTGCACCTCTGTCAAAAATCAGTTGGCTGTATTTGTGTGGGTCTGTTTCTGGGTTCTCTGTTGTTCCATTGGTCTGTATGTCTGTCTCTTATCATACTGTCTTGATTCCTGTAGCTTTAGAGCTTAAAATTGGGCACTTTATTCTCTTTTCCCCCTCTCATTATTTTGGTTATTCTAGTTCCTTTGCATTTAAATTTGAAAATAAGCTTGTCTGTATCTGCAGGAAATCATGGGATTCTGATAGGAATTGTGTTGAATTTATTTATTTTTTTAATCTTTTATTAAGAAAAAAAAAAACCCTCCCAGCTCCCTCCCCATCCCATCCCGCTGGGTCATCCCAGTGCACCAGCCCTGAGCACCCTGTCTCATGCATTGAACCTGGACTGGCGATCTGTTTCACATATGATAATATACATGTTTCAAAGCTATTCTCTCAAATCATCCCACCCTCGCCTTCTCCCACAGAGTCCAAAAGACTGTTGAATTTAAAAATCAGTTTGAGAGAGTTCCCTGGTGGTTCAGTGATTGGGACTTGGTGGTTTCGCTTCCATAGCTCCAGGTTCAATTCCTGGTCAGGGAACTAAGATAAGCTTGGCAAAAAAAAAAAAAACACGTCAGTTTGGGTAGAATTGACCTCTGTACTATGTCTTAGTCTGTTAGTGTTGATATCTTACCACTTCTGTTAAAATGTGGGAAACTTAACCACCACTTAGGCACCTTTATCTTCCCTACTTTCTAATTAGTTGTCTTAAATATCTTCTTTACATACATTGAGGATCACATCAGACAGTATACTTTTGTTTTTAACTAAATTTGGAAAACTCAGCAGTGGCCACAGGACTGGAAAAGGTCAGTTTTTATTCCAATCCCAAAGAAAGGCAATGCCAAAGAATGCTCAAACTACCGCACAATTGCACTCATCTCACACACTAGTAAAGTAACGCTCAAAATTCTCCAAGAATTTTCCCATATGGGAACCATGGGTTTTAGAAAAGGCAGAGGAACCAGAGATCAAATTGCCAACATCCACTGGATCATGGAAAAAGGAAAAGAGTTCCAGAAAAACATCTATTTTTGCTTTATTGACTATGCCAAAGCCTTTGACTGTGTGGATCACGATAAATTGTTGAAAATTCTGAAAGAGATGGGAATGCCAGACCACCTGACCTGCCTCTTGAGAAACCTGTATGCAGGTCAGGAAGCAACAGTTAGAACTGGACATGGAACAACAGACTGGTTCCAAATAGGAAAAGGAGTACGTCAAGGCTGTATATTGTCACCCTGCTTATTTAACTTATATGCAGAGTACATCATGAGAAACGCTGGGCTGGATGAATCACAAACTGGAATCAAGATTGCCGGGAGAAATATCAATAACCTCAGATATGCAGATGACACCACCCTTATGGCAGAAAGTGAAGAGGAACTAAAAAGCCTCTTGATGAAAGTAAAAGAGAGGGTGAAAAAGTTGGTTTAAAGCTCAACATTGAGAAAACTAAGATCATGGCATCTGGTCCCATCACTTCATGGGAAATAGATGGGGAAACAGTGGAAACAGTGTCAGACTTTATTTGGGGGGGCTCCAAAGTCACTGCTGATGGTGGCTGCAGCCATGAAATTAAAAGACACTTACTCCTTGGAAGGAAAGTTATGACCAACCTAGACAGCATACTAAAAAGCAGAGACAATACTTTGCCAATAAAGGTCTGTCTAGTCAAGGCTATGGTTTTCCCAGTGGTCATGTATGGATGTGAGAGTTGGACTGTGAAGAAAGCTGAGTGCCGAAGAATTGATGCTTTTGAAGTGTGGTGTTGGAGAAGACTCTTGAGAGTCCCTTGGACTGCAAGGAGATCCAACCAGTCCATTCTAAAGAAAATCAGTCCTGGGTGTTCTTTGGAAGGACTGATGTTGAAGCTGAAACTCCAATACTTTGGCCACCTCACGCGAAGAGTTGACTCATTGGAAAAGACTCTGATGCTGGGAGGGATTGAGGACAGGAGGAGAAGGGGTTGACAGAAGATGAGATGGCTGGATGGCATCACTGACTCGATGGACGTGAGTCTGAGTGAACTCCGGGAGTTGGTGATGGACAGGGAGGCCTGGCGTGCTGTGATTCATGGGGTCACAAAGAGTCGGACACGACTGAGCAACTGAACTGAACATGTTAAACTATCTAATGTTAAAAACTCAAGAGGAAAAGCAGTATAGTTTCATTTACCTATGAAGTTAATCACCATTAGTTACTTTTTACTTCTAAAAGTTCTGTTTACTTCTTTTAAAATTTGTCTTTTTTAAGGGTCTTTTAGTTGTTTGTATTTTTTCTTTTATTTCTTTATGCACAATATAATTTTAAAATATTATGTCTTGTAATCTTTATGACGCCACATTCCTTTGCATCACATTTTTCTGTTTTTGATTTCTGGTTGTGGTGGCGCTCTTCCTCATGTGTTTTGTAAGTACTTTTCCGGCTTTTGACTGTGGGAATATTCTGAAGTGAGTAGTTGTGATGATTTTTTTGGTTCAGCCAGCGCCCTGGGACACTGCCAGCATGGGGTACCTGAAGTTAGTGCCTGTGTTTGGGGTTAGCATGACTACAATGCATGAGTGCAGGCCTGTGGTTATGAATCTTCTGGGGCAACTCTCCTTTGCTCCCATTTGGAGCCCAGGTCAAAACAGGCATATCTCTTGACTTTTTTTTTTTATCAGTAGGTGTATTTTTTTTCCAGTCTACCTTTTCACTGAGTTGGTTGCCCCTCAGTGGTCTTGATTTTTTGCATTGGGGCTAATCTCTGCTCGTCTATATTTCATATCTTCAGGGCTTTGTCTCCTTTCCCCCTTGTAGCTTTATAGGCCTTTGGGTTCTTGGTTCTGATACCAGGACATGCTCCCACGGTCTCTGTAGCCTCAGCGTCTACATATACTGGTTTCTACCTCTCATTTGATTTTTAGCTCCAGGGGATTTTCTTTTCTCTCTTGAGAGCTCAGCTGTGCTCTCAAGTCGGTAATATTTTGTTCAGCAGTTGTAGTAATTTGGTATCAGAAGGTTTTTCAGAGAATATTGACTCCAATATGTTACCAGAAATAGACTGTTTCTGACACATCATTTGATAGATCGTAGATGTTGGGATAGGGACCTATTCCTGGTTCTTTTAGAACTGGTTCCCTGGGACAAAGGTTGTCATCTCTCAGGCGGGGCTATGGATGCGACCCTTGCTCTTCGAAGGAAGAAGCATGGACGTCTGTAGCACTTCTGTCTTGTCTGCCAAGGAGGTGGAGTCTCAGGAAGAGGTGGAATTTTCATCTGTGTGTCAAGTGCTAACACCAAGGTCAAGTGAGATCAAGTCTGAAAACTGACAGGATTTCACAATCTGGAGACCTTTGCCAGAACATTCTCCAAGGAATGGAGGGGAAGAAGCCTATTGTGTTTTTTTAATCTCTGGGAGGATTATCCTTAGTTCAGGCAATTCCTGTTTTTCTCAGAGAGAATGACTTCTTGTTTATCAGTATGTGGCTGTTTATTTTATAGTCTCTCATTTTAATTCTCTCTGGGTTCCAAACCTGCCTTAGATAGTTTATTTCTGTTTGTTATAAAAACTGGACTCAGCCGTAGAGTGTCAGACCTGTCTAGTGTGTACTTGTTCTGAAAACTTTCCTTTATGTCTCTTCAAATGAGGTAATCAGGATACAGAACTGCAGAGGTAAGAGCTGAGCTGAAATATTAAAGTAAGAGAAAGAAAATATGAATGAGGTTTTGCCATTTTTTGCATGAAGTTTCTGTTATGTGGAGTTTTCTAAAATAATTACAAAAAATTTCAAACATAGAAAAACTAGAAAGAGTTGTTCATCAGCCTTCATTTTTTACCAAAATCAAGAATTTTTTCACTTTTGCCTTATTCATTCATATTTTATATCTCTTTCCTTTAATGAAATATTTTCAAGAAATCTCTGATGTCGTTTATTCTATATACACATACATATGCAATATGTAAATTGTCATACAGAGTCACGGTGCCATTATCACACCTGATACAGACTTGACAATTCTGTGGTATCATCTACTGTATTGAGAATATTAATGAGATCCGTTTTTAAAAGTTCTTTGAACATTCTGAGATTGTTTCTCCTTTGTTGTCTTTGCGCTTGTCATTCCCTCTGCCCAGAAGGCCATACGCTGAGACCTTCACATGGATTTTTTGTCATTCAGATCTTTGCTTGGAATTAACTTTTCACTCGAGGCTTTTTCTAATTGCTAGAGGTATAGTTGTGTCCTCTTTCCCCATCTCATTTGTTACTACCTCATCATTCTGTTTCACTGCCTTGTTGTCTGTTTACTTGTTTATTGTCTTCTCCATCCCCTAGATTATAAGTACTATGAGAGGAGAGACCTTGTCGGTCATGCATTTATTGCTCTGTGCTCAGGGCCTGACAAGGTCCCTAGGATATATTAAGTTGGTGCAAACATAACTGGGGTTTCAGACTGTGACTTTTAAATCACTTTCAAAAGCATCTTTAATAATTAAAATAAGAACCGTTGCAATCAACACATTTTTGCCAACAAGAACTAAGTGTGTTTATTCCTATAGCATAAAAATCTGTGCTTCGGGATTTAACAAACTCTTGGAAAGCATTTTCTGTCTCCTGCTGGTTGTGGAAGTGGTTTCCCTGCAAAAGTTGTCGAAATGCTGGAAGAAGTGGTTGGCAAGAGGTCAGGTGAATATGGCCGATGAGGCAAAACTTCGTAGGCCAATTTGCTCAGCTTTTGAAGCGTTGACTGTGTGACGTGTGGTTGGGCGTTGTTGAGAAGAATTGGGCCCTTCCTGTTGACCAATGCTGCCTGCGGAGATTGCAGTTTTTGGTGCATCTCATCACTTGCTGAGCATACATCTCAGATGTAATGGTTTTGGTGGGATTCAGAAAACTGCAGTGGATCAGACTGGCAGCAGACCACCAAACAGTGACCATGAACCTTTTTTTGGTGCAACTTTGGCTTTGAGAAGTGCTTTGGAACTTCTTCTTGATCCAGTCACTGAGCTGGTCATCACTGGTTGTTGTATAAAATCCACTTTTCGTTGCACGTCACAATCTGATTGAGAAGTGATTCATTGTTGTTGCATAGAATAAGAGAAGATGACACTTCAAAACAATGATTTTTTTGATTTTTGGTCAGCTCATGAGGTACCCACTCACTGAGCTTTTTCACCTTCCAATTTGTTTCACATGCTGAATAACCGAAGAAATGGTCAATGTTGAGTTCTTCATCAACTTGTCCTCTAGTTCTAAGAGGAACAGCTTCGATGATCCTCTTAATTGGGTTGTCAACCTCCAGTGGCTGGCCACTGTGCTCCTCATCTTCAAGGCTCTTGTCTCCTTTGCAGAACTTCTTGAACCAACCACCACTGCACTGTAGGTTCATTAGCAGTTCCAGAGCCAAATGTGTTGTTGTTGAGAGTTGTCTCTGCTGCTTTACGGCCCATTTTGAACTCAAATAAGAAAATCACTTGCATTTGCTTTTTGTCTAACATCATTTCCCTGAAAAAGTGAAAGGGAAAGTTGTTCAGTTGGGTCTGACTGTGCAACCCCATGGACTATATACATCCACGGAATTCTCCAGACTAGAATACCGGAGTGGGTAGCTGTTCTCTTCTCCAGGGGATCTTCCCAACCCAAGGATCGAACCCAGGTTTCCTGCATTGTAGGTGGATTCTTTACCGGCTGAGCCACAAGGGAAGCCCTAGTCTAAAATAATTATAAAATAAACATCAAGTAATAAATCATTAGCAAAAAAACATAAAGTGAGAAATGCACATTAAAATGATGCTGAACATAATCACATTTATTTAAGGATGTATTTCAGTATCAAATGGCAAAGTTCAACAATGCAAAATTGCAGTTACTTTTGCACCAACCTAATAGTAATAAAGTACATATTTAGCAACAGGTCAGCTATTAAGGAGATTCCAAAATTTTCTTAGTATTTTATAACCATTATTTCTTCGTACAACTGATTCTCATTCCAGAGCTTTTCTTTTCTCAAGAGCTTTAACCAACAGCTGTGTTTGCAGAAAGTGCTGGGTTGTTGTCCCTTTCAGGACATTCAATCTTTTAAATCCTCCAAATATTTTGTAAAATTTAAGTGAGTAAAGTCACTTCTGACCTGTTGAGAGGCAGTGTTTTTATTGACATAACTCTCATTTGAGATCACTTTATTAGAGCCTGCAGCTAATAAATCTCTTGGCCCACGTGAAACAGGATGGAATGATTTTCTAGAACACATATCCTTTAACTGATTATTTGAGCTTCTTTTATTAAGTATATCATTTGTATAATGTTAGGGAGTGCTTTTCAATTGATATATTCTTAGCTGTTGGCAATGTTCTTTAGCATGATAAAATTATAACTCAATAAACAAATATGGTTTTATAATTAAAAACTTGGATTATTTTTGAAGATGTGTAATTTTAGACCAACAGAAAAGATGCGAGAATAGTACAAAATATTACTCTCTACTCTTCACCAGATTCCTCAGCATTAATATCTTACTGCATTTAGTTTAATAGCCCTTCCCACTTTACCTTTGTTTGGAGCTATTTGAGAGTAACTTGCAGATAGTCAAAACATAGCCTTTCTCTTTTGTGACCATTATGCAAGGATCAAAATCAGGAAATTAACATTGATATAATGCCATTAGCTAGTTTATAGATCGTATTCACACGTCTTCAAGTTTCCCAATTCTGGATCACAAGTTGCAAAGAGTTGTCATGTGTCTTTAGTTTCCTTTAACTTGGGAATTTTTCCTTTAATGAATTTAACATTTCTGAAGGTTATAGGCCAGTTATTTTGTAGCAGGTCCCTCAGTTTGGGTTTAATTGATGTTTCACAAGCGACATGTTTTTCTTAATGTGTCGTATCAGGAGGCATATGATATTGATTTGTCCCATTACAAGTGTTTACTTTGATCACTTGGTTAAAAGTGATCTTCCAGATTTCTCCACCATCAACATATGCTTTTCCTCCTTGTTTTCAATAAGTATCTTTGAGACTATTTTCAGACTATTTAATATTCTATTATTCCTGAAATTTTCATCCACTAGTTTTAACATCCATTGATGAATGTTAATTAATTATGATTATTACCAATGGTAATTTTCCAATTCCATCATTTTTTTCTACATTTACTATTTGGGGTTCTTAGGTAAGGAGAGCTTCCCCCATTTTATTTATTTACATATTTGTCTTTGTCAGTATGAACTCATGGATTCTCATTTTATTTAATGGGTTATATATAATCTGTTATCATGTAAAATTTTTGATACTTAAAAGTTGTCATAATTTTGGCCAGTAGGAGACTTTTTAACTGCCTCCTGTGAACTTTTGACATGTCCCCCTCATTTTTTGAGTCTTTCCTTACTTTCTGAAACAACAAGACATTCTCGGCCAGGGCTTGGCAAACTTTTTCTGTAAGTAGCCAGATAGTAAATATTTTTGGCTTAGTGGGCCATACGGTCTCTGTTGAAATTACTTGACTCCACCCTCACAACAGGAAAGCAGCCATAGACAATTTATAAATGAATGAGCATGGCTGTGTTCCAATAAAACTTTATTTACAAAGACAGGTGGCTGATTGGATTTGGCCTGTGGGCTGTAGTTTGCCAACTTCTTTTCTAGGCTCACTTTGTTCTTTCCCTTCTGCAGTCTAAGAGTTGGCCCTTTTTCTAAGGAGCCTTGATTCTTTTCAACAGTGAATCATATTTAAACACTGAGACATGGACCCCAGATATGCTCATTGCTACTGGAATATCACTGATTCCTGGCCCTCTTAGAAGACAGGTAATATATGAATATATACATACATACTTGTATACATTTGTGTGTGTGTATGCAATACAGACATATATATTTGTATATTATAAACCACTGAATTACAGTGATAGTTCCAATTACATCTCTGTACTGTGGAGTTTATTCTAGCCTTTCTACTTTCTATGTTTCTTTCTCCAGCATTGAAACACCTCGCTCTTATTATCTATAATAGTACCAACAAGTAAACAAATATTTAGTTATTTGTTCAAGCCTAGACTACACAGAGGAGAAGGCAATGGCACCCCACTCCAGTACTCTTGCCTGGAAAATCCCATGGATGGAAGAGCCTGGTAGGCTGCAGTCCATGGGGTCGCTAAGAGTCGGACACAACTGAGCGACTTCCCTTTCACTCTTCACTTTGCTGCATTGGAGAAGGAAATGGCAACCCACTCCAGTGTTCTTGCCTAGAGAATCCCAGGGACGGGGGAGCCTGGTGGGCTTCTGTCTATGGGGTTGCACAGAGTCGGACACAACTGAAGCGACTTAGCAGCAGCAGCAGACTACACAGAAAGTAGAGTTGCTAACTCATATCTCTGTGAAAAACTAATCTATGATTAGAATTTAATTCTCATTTACCCTTCTTTTTTGTCTTCAGCCTTAGGGCTTAGTTAAATAATATGCTTAAAAGTTACTTGGGTTAGTTTTGTCCCTCAATTCCTTTATTATGTTGTTTATTTTTCATTTTAAATATAGTAAGGATCACTTGTTTTTATTTGTACTGCATTTTAGCTATTTCCCCCATTCTTATTTTATTTTATGTTGCTTTTTTTTTTTGAGTACGTGAAACATGAGTATGATTTCAAAAGTTAGAATATACAAGAAGGCATATGCAGTAAAGTGTTAACATTGATTTCTTTTAGTGAGAAAAGAAATTCCAGTTCCTACTTTTCTCCTTTTTACCCTGTTCTCACCTACCCCCTGTAGTTATCTAGTCTCACTAGTTCTAATTTATTATTTTGCGTGTCTTTTTGCACAAATGAGCATATGTTTGTGTGTAATTTTTGTTTTTCCTTCTTTTTTATATATATAAAAGGAAGCATACCGTGCTTATAATCTGTCCTGTAATTAATTCACAAACTCATAAGTTGATGAAAGTAGAACACTTGCGTGTGGAGAAATGAGTGACTTCAGCTGAATCAAGTTACTGCAGGAGTGAGTGGGGACTTCATCTGGTTATGGTCAAGTTAACCCAAGAACAGGAAGCAGACTGGATTCACTCAGACTTTCTGCTTTAGGTTAAAAAGACAATAGTGATTTTGGTAGCAGGGATCTTCATATCATTCTCTGTCTTGAGACTATTCTGATCTACTCTCTTGTCCTCCAGTCTAGCAGTTGCCCTCTATACCTAGTGCATTTGTGATCCTGGAGCCTCCTCTCTCTGTCATCCTGGGCTTTGTACTTCTTTTGTGCTGTGTTTCTTCCTTATTGTATCCCATGTCATCCTTTTCCTTAGTTTACTTTGTCATTTTGTGGAACATATCCTTTTTTAGCTTCATAAGAAAAAAATACATGAATTTTTTTAGATCTATACTTCTGAATGTCTTTTATTCTACTCCCCCATATTTGATTTTTAGTTTGACTGCATATAGAATTCTAGGTTAGAAATAATCTTCCTTAAATTTTTTTTAGTATTTTATTGAGATCTAATTTATGTACATTAAATATTTCTAATACTTGACAGTTTTTTCTGAGGATCTAGTTTTTGCTCTGGTATCCCTTACCTTCAGTCTGAAGAACTTCCTTTGGTGTTTCTTGTAGTACAGTTATGCTGGTGATGGATTTCCTTGGTTCCCCTTTATCTGAAAATTGTCTTTATTTTGTGTTCATTCTGAAGAATATTTTTAATGGATGTAGAATTCAGGTTCGATAGTTTTTTCTTTCAGCTCTTTAAAAATGTTGTCCTGTTGTCTTCTGGCTATCATGAAAGAAGATGATGTGTGCTATGTCACTTCAGTTGTGTCCGACTCTGTGCGACCATATGGACTATAGTCTGCCAGGTTCCTCTGTCCATGGGATTTCCCAGGCAAGAAATACTAGAGTGGGTTGCCATTTCCTTCTCCAGGGGATCTTCCCAACCCAGGGATTGAACCCAAGTCTCTTAGGTCTCCTGCATTGGCAGGCGGATTCTTTACCTGTAGTGTCACCTGAGAAGCCCCTAGAAGATGATAAGAAGATGTTTTACAAGTGTTGACAGTGTTCCGCTGTCTTCTGGATGGCTTGAAAGAAGACAGTAAGAAAGGATAAGAGGAAATTCCCTGGTGGTCCAGTGGTTGGGACAATAAGCACTCACTGCTGAGGGCCTGGGTTCAATCCCTGGTCTCAGAAATCAGATCACAACAGATCAGATCAGTCGCTCAGTCATGTCCAACTCTTTGCGACCCCATGAATTGCAGCACGCCAGTCCTCCCTGTCCATCACCAACTCCCGGAGTTCACTCAGACTCACGTCCATCGAGTCGGTGATGCCATCCAGCCATCTCATCCTCTGTCGTCCCCTTCTCCTCCTGCCCCCAATCCCTCCCAGCGTCAGAGTCTTTTCCAGTGAATCAACTCTTCACATGAGGTGGCCAAAGTACTGGAATTTCAGCTTTAGCATCATTCCTTCCAAAGAAATCCCAAGGCTGATCTCCTTCAGAATGGACTGATTGGATCTCCTTGCAGTCCAAGGGACTCTCAAGAGTCTTCTCCAACACCACAGTTCAAAAGCATCAATTCTTTGGCGCTCAGGTCTCAGAAATAGGATCCCACAAACTGTGTGTCATGGCCAAAAGAAAAAAAAAAAAAAAGGAAATCTGCTGCCATTTGAATGTATTCCCTTCTGTGTAGTGTACCATTTTCCTTTGCTTGTTTTAGATTTTGTCTGTATCTTTGGTTTTTAGCAGTTTGATTATGATGAGTCTATATGTAGTTTTCTTTGAAGTTTTCCTTTTTGGAGTTCATTGAGCTTCTGAAAGAGATGGGAATACTAGACCACCTGATCTACCTCTTGAGAAATCTGTATGCAGGTCAGGAAGCAACAGTTAGAACTGGACATGGAACAACAGGCTGGTTCCAAATAGGGAAAGGAGTATGTCAAGGCTGTATATTGTCACCCTGCTTATTTAACTTCTATGCAGAGTACATCATGAGAAACGCTGGGCTGGAAGAAGCACAAGCTGGAATCAAGATTGCCGGGAGAAATATCAATAACCTCAGATATGCAGATGACACCACCCTTATGGCAGAAAGTGAAGAAGAACTAAAGAGCCTCTTGATGAAAGTGAAAGAGGAGAGTGAAAAAGTTGGCTTAAAGCTCAACATTCAGAAAACGAAGATCAGGGCATCTGGTCCCATCACTTCATGGCAAATAAATGGGGAGACAGTGGAAACAGTGTCAGACTTTATTTTGGGGGGCTCCAAAATCACTGCCGATGGTGGGTGCAGCCATGAAATTAAAAGACGCTTTCTCCTTGGAAGGAAAGTTATGACCAATCTAGACAGCATACTGAAAAGCAGAGACATTACTTTGCCAACAAAGGTCCGTCTAGTCAAGGCTATGGTTTTTCCAGTGGTCATGTATGGATGTGAGAGTTGGACTGTGAAGAAAGCTGAGTGCCGAAGAATTGATGCCTTTGAAGTATGGTGTTGGAGAAGACTCTTGAGAGTCCCTTGGACTGCAAGGAGATCCAACCAGTCCATCCTAAAGGTGATCAGTCCTGGGTGTTCACTGGAAGGACTGATGTTGAAGCTGAAACTCCAATACTTTGGCCACCTGATGTGAAGAGCTGACTCATTTGAAAAGACCCTGACCTAGATAGCATATTGAAAAGCAGAGACATTACTTTGCCAACAAAGGTCTGTCTAGTCAAGGCTATGGTTTTTCCAGTGGTCATGTATGGATGTGAGAGTTGGACTGTGAAGAAAGCTGAGTGCCGAAAAATTGATGCTTTTGAACTGTGGTGTTGGAGAAGACTCTTGAGAGTCCCTTGGACTGCAAGGAGATCCAACCAGTCCATTCTGAAGGAGATCAGTCTTGGGATTTCTTTGGAAGGAATGATGCTAAAGCTGAAACTCCAATACTTTGGCCACCTCATGCAAAGAGTTGACTCATCGGAAAAGACTCTGATGCTGGGAGGGATTGGGGGCAGGAGGAGAAGGGGACGACAGAGGATGAGATGGCTGGATGGCATCACCGATTCGATGGACGTGAGTCTGAGTGAACTCCGGGAGTTGGTGATGGACAGGGAGGCCTGGGGTGCTGCGATTCATGGGGTTGCGAAGAGTTGGACACGACTGAGTGACTGAACTGAACTGAACTGATGCTGGGAAAGATTGAGGGCAGGAGGAGAAGGGGACGACAGAGGATGAGATGGTTGGATGGCATCACTGACTCGATAGACATGAGTTTGTGTAAACTCCGGGAGTTGGTGATGGACAGGGAGGCCTGGCGTGCTGTGGTCCATGGGGTTGCAAAGAGTCAGACATGACTGAGTGACTGAACTGAACTGAGCTTCTTGAATCTATATATTTATGTCTTTTACACCAAATCTGGGATGTTTTGGTCAACATTTATTCTAGTTTTTTGGACTCATTCTCCATCTTTTGAAACTCCCAAGTACCTGCATGTTTGGTCTTTTAACATTATCCCTTAAGTCCATAAGACTCTGTTCATCTCTTTGTTCAATTTTTTTCCTCTATTTTTCAGATTGTATAATATGTATTAGTAAATTTAAGCTCATTGATTTTTTAATTATTATCTCTGTTTTGCTATTAAGATTATCCACTGAATTTTTAGTCTCAGCTATTGTATTTTTCTGTTTTAAAATTTCCATTTTTAAAGTAAATTTTATTTCTCTGTTGAGATTTTTCTATCATTTTATTCATTCACATGTCTTTTCCTTTACCTCAGAAAGCATAGTATTCATGGCTGGCTTAAAGTCCTTGTCTTTAATTCTAACCTCTGTGTCATTTGGAGATTGGCATGTATTAATCTTTTTCAGTTTAGAATAGGTCAGATTTTCTGGGCTCCTTATATGCTTTTTGATGTGGTTACCATGGGCTTCATCTATGATGACTTATAACTATACCTACTTGTTTTAAACTGACAGTCATATTAGTTCAGACACATTCTAAAAGATCTTCTATTTTTACTCCTCTCCCCCATATTTCATGTTTTTAATGTTTTAAACATTAAACATTTTAATGTTTATCCTTTGCTGTTTATTATAGTTATGCGTGCGTGCTAAGTCGCTTCAGTGGTGTCTAACTCTTTGCAACCCTATGGACGGTAGCCCTCCAGGCTCCTCTGTCCATGATTCTCCAGGCAAGAATACTGGAGTGGGTTGCCATGTCTTCCTCCAGGGGATCCTCCCAACCCAGGGATTGAACCCATGACTCTTACACCTCCTCCATTGGCAGGTGAATTCTTTACCACTAGCACCATCTGGGAAGCTCTATTATAGTTGCTTTAAAATATTTTTATAAATATTTTAAGCTCTAAGTTATAGTTGCTTTAAAATATTTTTGTCTTTTAATCTTCATAACACTTTATTTAAGTGGTTGATATCAGCCCTTAAAATTAGTTTGCCTTTCCTAGTGGGATTTTCCTTTTCCTGTAAATTGTTACTTCTTGTTATAGCCTTTTCTTTTTTACTTAGAAAAGACCCTTTAATATTTATTTTAGGGTAGGTTTAGTATTGGTGAACTCTTTTAGTTTTTAATTGTCTTGAAGTTCAATTTTAAATGATAATCTTGCTGGGTAGAGTATCCTAGGTTCCAGGTTTTTCCCTTTCAGCACTTTGAAGGTATCAGGTCATTCCCTTTTGGCCTTGCAAAGTTTCTGCAGAAAAATCAGCAGATAGCCTTATAGGGATTCCCTTGTACATGACTCTTTTTCTCTTGCTGCCTTTAGGATTCTCTCTTTATCTTAAGTCTTGCTGTTTTAATTATGACACAGCTTGGTATGAGTCTACTTAGGTTCAACTTGTTTGGGTCCTTCCGTGCTTTCTGTACCTTCTTCAGGTTTGGAAAGTTTTCAGCTGTAATTTCATCAAGTACGTTTTTGACCCTGTTCTCTCTCTTTTCATTTTCTGGGACCTGTATAGTGTGAATATTGGTATTGGTATGCTTGGTGTTATTTCAGAGATCTCTTAAATTGTTCTCATTTCTTAAAGATTTTTTTTTTTTGCTGGTCTTGTTGGGTGATTTCCATTATTCTGTCTTCCAGATCACCTGTACATTCTTTTGTTTCACTGAGTCTGCTACTCATTCCTTATAGTGTGATTTTCCTTTCAGTTATTGTATTCTTTATTTCTCACTACTTCTTTTTTATATTTTCTACTTCCTTTAAAAAGAAGTCACTGTTTGTCTATTCTTTTCCCTAATTCAGCTAGTATTTTTATTTACTAACGCTTTGAATTCTTTAGTTGGTAAATTGTTTATTTCTGTTTCATTATTTATTTATTTATTTTTAGGTGTGTTCACTTGCTCTTTTAGTTGAGAGCGTTTCCTCTGTATTTTTATTTTGCTTAACTTTTTCTATCTCTATGCATTTAGGTGAAATGGCTACCTATTGAGATTTTAAAATGTGACAGCGTTCCTGTACAGTCTCTGTTTACTAAGTGCCTTCAGTGGGAGAGCTGGATTTATTGTTAACAGGAGTCAACACCTTTCCCTGGTGTGTGCTGTCACCTTGGTAGGAGGTGGAGCTGGGTGGAGCCAGCTGTAAGGGCTTTCCCCTCTGTTCGGTAACCATTACTTCCTTATTGGGGGTGGGGTTGGATCTCAAGTTGATGAAGCAGAAGTCCTGGAGGTTCTGATCCAAGTGGCTCTGCTCCCTTTAAGTGTGTCTCCCCTCTCCCAGCACTGGCTCCCTTGCCCCAGAGGGGGTCATTGCTGGAGCAAGAAGGGCCTGTGTGGTCTCTGAACTCATGACAGGGCACAGGCTGTGGTGAGCTGGCTGCCGTCACAGATCAGAACTATCCCTATGTGCTGCCCATGTAAATGCCAGCAATGTCTGCCTTTGCCTTGCTGAGGGACACCACCCTGGTGTTACAGAGTCACCTCTGTGTCTCACAGCCAAATTCTCTTCCCACTTGTGGTAGCCTTCGCTCCTGTGTAGAGCTGCAAGGTGAATACGTGTGCCTCTGCTATTCACTTAGCTCAGGCTTAGGCACGTGCCAGTGCAGTTGTGGGAAACTTGGCAGCCACTGGAGCAGTCTTCAATCTGCCTTCTCCACCCTGCTTAGGATGCAAGCCAGCACTTGTGCACTCCTTGCGAGTGGAATCCAGGTGTCCTGCAGCTCTTCTGTTAGTCCAAATAGCTGTCCAACCAGCCAAGGAAACTTGTCTTCTCTGGCTTGGACCCCAGGACTGGGGCACCCTATATGGCTCGAAACACTCACTCCCCAGGGTGAATATCTGCCTGTCTATTCTCCCTTTTCCTCTGAATCCCTTCCCAGTGGCACAAGTCCTGACCTGATTGCTTCTCTTACCTTCCTACTCAAATCTGTGTGGATCTTTTTTACAGCCTCGGTTGTACAGGAGTCTTTCTGCCAGTTTCCAGTTAGTTTTCAGTGAGAATTGTTCCTCATGTAGATGTATCTTTGATGCGTTTGTCAGGGGGAGGTGGGTTCCATATCTTCCTCCTTTGCCATCTTGACTGATTCCCTCCCCACTTGCCCCTATTTGGTTTTAAGCTTTTCCAGCTTTGATGCCAAGCATGGGCTCTTCTGACTTATTTGTTTTCATCAGGAATTCACATGGTGTGATATTGAGAAAGTCTTTAGTAAAGGATTATTTTGCTGAAAGTTTAACTTTCATTTTAGATTCAAAGTATTTGTTAACAAAAGAAACCATTTGTTGTACAAAAACATTTTCAATTTTTTTATAGATTATTGAGTTAATTTCAATATATGGGCATTAAAAGAAAAGACATAGAAGCAATAGAGAGAAGTAATAGTGTGTACATCACCAAATTGGGACAGCAACCTACATCTAAACTTGAACAGTGCTGGGAATTTCCATGTTAACAGCAACCTGGAGTTTCAGTTGGAAAGGGGTCCTAGGAGGTGTGTCCACCCCATGGGCGAGACTTCAGATTGCAGCTTTGAGGGCTCTTGCTTATAATTCCAGGCCACAGAGTGGTATCATCATCAGTTTGCACTGCACATAAAAATAGCTGCTTTTCTTTAGCTTTTATAATGCTATTTGTTTCACCTTGTGAATCAGAAGATTTTGTTAGACCCCAGAGGGTTAGCCAGGCCCCCAGGGGCTTAAGCAATTCCAAGACCCATTCCCTTTCTTATCTTGGACTTGCTGGTAACAATTGATGTGTTTGCAAGTAGGCACATAGTCCAGGCAAGGTCCAGGCAAGCTCAGAAGTTGGTCAGAGGCCTGCTGCCCTACTTCTGAAGTCTGAACAAGACTACCTCTTCCTAACAAAGATGAGACCTAGAAGATAGATGCATTAGGGTTTTAAAGAAACAAAACTGCTAGGACATGGATATTGGAGGATATTTATTATGAGGATTGGCTCATGCAGTTATGAAGGCTGAGAAGGCCCATGATCTGCTCTCTGCAAGCTAGAGACCTAGGAAAGCAGGTGGAGTATTTCAGCCTGAGATGAAGGACTGAGAACCAGCGGGGCTGAAGGCAAGAGAAAACCAGGATCCCAGCTCAAGTAATCAGACTGGAAGGGTCAAATTCTTCCTTTCTCTGCCTTTTCATTTCACTCAGGCACTCAACTTAGTATGATCCCTCCCCCTCATTTGGGAGGGTGAACTGCTTTACTGAGTCCATCAATTCGAATGCTAATTTCATCCGGAAACACTTTCACAGATGGACTCGGAAGTAATGTTTAGCCAAATTTCTGGGCACCCTAGGATCCAGTGAAATTGACAGATAAAATTAACCATTACAGTAGGTTAGATTAAAGAGTTGCATTGAAGAACCCTGAAGAGTTTTGCAAATGCTGTGCCTTCAATGTATTTTGTATTTTTAGGTGAAACATGGATTAAAAAAAAAGAGATTAGTGGTTGAGAGACCTGTTAAACTGTTGTCATCTTTAGGCTTAGGCTACAACCTGAATTCACACAGTGCTAATCAAGTTGCAACGGAAGGAATCTGTTTAGGATACATTTTGAAGACTGAATAGACAAAATTTGGTAATAGAATATTCTTAATGGAGAGAAAGAAATTAGATGACTACTGTTTGCTGCCTAGAGATGATAATGATGTCATTAATCTGGATGCAGTAGAAGGCTGAAAATCTGGTTTGAAGACAATAATAACTTGAATTAGAAACATGTTGCATTCAAAGTGCTTGCCAATATTCAGCAGGAAGTTGGAAAGTTCAAGAACTGTAGAGAGAGGGGTTGGAGATGTAGATTTAAAACTTTTTAACAGAGAAGTGAGATGAGACTTAATAGAATGTTGCAAATGGTAGAAACTGAAGAGGTACAACAAAGAAGAGGAGTCAACAACAAAATCTGAGAACTGCAGAGAGAGAAGAGTGAAGAGACTGCTGTGTCCTGGATGTCAGTGGAGAAGAATGTGTAGTTCAAGGGGCTGATCAGTGGCTCCTGTTCTAGGCAGGGCCTGGAAGAGGAGTGAGACTGTACCATTGTTTTAGTGATGAGGATTTTTCTCCCTCAGAATTATGAAAGCCTTATTTCATTGTAGAGGTGAAGACAGAAGTCATATTCCAAGGGGGATTACAGAGTATGTCATGGGGAAATGGAGCTTATGAGTCTTGACCATATTTTCAAACTTTGGCGGAGATGAGAGTGAGAGAAATGGAATGGTAGCTGGTAGCTTGAAGTGTGCAGAATGAGAGCAGGGCCAGTCTTTTAATTCGAATGTATTCTGTTGGGGAGGCTGCTGTGAGAGAAAAATGAGTATGACGAAGTTCTAGAGTAGATAGATAAAAATTGGGTGAAGAACGCACATTAAGGAGGATGGGTTTTAAATCTGTAGGGATGTTTCTTCCTCTCATACAGGATGAGAGGATAGGATAGATGAAATCATAAGACAGCTTTTGTCAGCAAGAAAGAAGAGTGAGTCCGTATAGGTGTGAATTGGGAATTGAAGATATTGACTATGAATGAGAGAGTTAAGTGTCAGGTCGATACTTCCACTTCCAGTTATAGCATAGAAAATAATTTGAAACCGATCTTTCTTCTGAGAACTAGAAAAGCTCACTACTACCCTCCCTTCATCAACAAAGGAAAAAAAAACACGACACTGAAAGGTATTTGAAAGGTCATAAATGAACATCTAGGAGAGAATAAAAGCTTATGTTTTGGATTGTTTGCCTCCTACAGATGTTTACTAATTTTTTTGGAGGGATCAACTGAAAGACTTAGAAGCTGAGAAGCTGAGTAGTGCATATGATAATCCCTTAAGGCCAGAGTGATAAGGATTAAAATTTAGGCCCTGCTCATGTGGGAAGCGTCTGTCTACAATGCGGGAGACCTGGGTTCAATCCCTGGGTCGGAAGATCCCCTGGAGAAGGAAATGGCAATCCACTCCAGTACTATTGCCTGGAAAATCCCATGGACAGAGGAGCCTGGTTGGCTACAGTTCACGGGGTCGCAAAGAGTTGGACACGACGGAGAGACTTCACTTTCACTTTCTTTCACGTGGGAATCTGCCTGCAATGCAGGGAGACCCAGGTTCAGTCCTGGGTTGGGAAGATCCCCTGGAGAAGGGAATGGCAACCCACTCCAGTATTCTTGCCTGGAGAATCCCATGGACAGAGGAACCTGGAGGGCTGCAGTCTATGGGGTTGTAAAGAGTTGGATGTGACTGAAGTGACTTAGCACAACAGAAGATTAGATAGAGCTGGAGAGAGAATTAATGAATTGGAGAATTACTGAAGTGATTGAGGGAGACATCAAAACATTGAGAAGGTCAAAAGTGTGTGATTGGAGTCCCAAATGAGGGGTTGAGAGAGAATGGGACAGAAATGATACCCAAGGAGATTTATTTGCTGGAAGCTTTCTATTGGGTTGACTGAAAAGTTCATTTGGGTTTTTCCATAACTTCAGCCAACCCTGCATAACTGTTGAAACTTATCAAGCAGTAGATTCTCAAAACCTTACTAACACCAAGCAGAATAAAAGTAAGTTCATACCTTGGTTTATTGTAGTAAACCTATAGATAACCAAAGACAAAAAAAAAAAAAAAAAAATTCAAAAGGCACCAGAGATGGGGAGAAGGAATAGAGTATATTTTCAAAGAACCAACAAGTAGACTAATGGCTAACTTTTCAACAGACACAGTGGAAGCCAGAATGCAATGGAATGGCTGACAATCTGGAATTTTAAAACCTGCAATAATGTCCTATAAAAATAAAGATGAAATACAGATAATTCAGAATTTAGTTTTTCAGTTGTACTAGCCACTCTTTAAAATGCTCGGAAGACGTATGTGGCTAGAGGCTATTGTATTGGGCAGCACAAATAATGAAAATTTCCATCATTTCAGGAAGGATAGCAGACTGCTATTGGTATTAAAAAGATCATGAGGATATTTTAACATCCATCACCACCCCCACCCCCCCAACCCCCCCCCACCCCGAAGGAAAAAGGAACCTTTAAGTGAAATTGACAAATGCCTAAAAAATGCAAATTAACAAAACTGATCTAAAAAGAAATTTAAAAATTGAAACTATTTAAAGTTAAATTTTTGGGATGTCTTTGTCTGCTTATAGTATCGGGGAATACTGTCTCCATAAAATTAATTGGGGAAATATTTCCCCTATTTTTTAGAAGAATTGGAAAAGGATTGGTATTATGTTTTTTTTCACTGTGAAGGTTCCTGGACTTTTTTAATTGAAAGATTTAAAATCACCAGTTTAATTTCTTTATTTTTTACATGTCTATTTAAAATTTCTGTTTCTTAAGTCGGCTTCAGTAATTTGTGTTTTTCTAGGAATATATGCATTTCACCTAAGTTGTCTAGTTGGCATAAATTTGCTCATTGAGTCCCTTATAATTGTTTTCATTTCTATAAAGTTAGTAGACCTGTCCCTTCTTTCATTCCTGTTTTGTGGTCAACCTATGGAGGTGGAATGGACCCCTTCCCAGTTAGTAGGGTGCCTGTATTGATTGCACTCCATACATCAAGAAAGTTTGAGAGAAAATGTACTACTTACCCAGGAGACTCCTGGGCAAAGCAGGTCAGGTATAAGCATGTCTGGCCTGGCTTGAGCCAGGTGGAAGGAGTGAGATACGCCTTTATAGTGGTTAGGGGACTGGAGATTCAAAGGTCCCATGTGCAGGCTGGGCATTTTGAAATTTGAATTTCCCCCTTGTGCCAAAAAAGGTGAGGATCAATGGATTTTCTTACCAACCTGTCCAGGATGGGTCAAAGGGGAAGGGGGAGATGAGGCTTAAGATGAGTTAGTGGTCATACATGAAAAAAATGGAGCCATATTCTTTATTACAAATCCTGAATTTGAGTTAATTTTCTTTCATTTTTGTTTTTTTCTTCAGATTGGCTAATCTTGATTGATCTGTTTTTCCATGTCTACCTATTATTTCTTCTGTTAGCTCAAATCTGCTCTTGAGCTCTTCAAGTGAAATTTTCATTTCAGTTATTCTGTCTTTCAACTTGCAATTTACATTTAGTTCTTTTTAAAAAATAATTTGTATGTCTTTATGGATATTTTTGTTTGATGAATCATTGTCATCATGCTTTCCTTTAAAGACAGCTTCTTTTAGTTCTTTGAGCATATTTATAATAGCTGCTTTGAAGTCTTTGTTGACTGAATCTAAAAATCTAGACTCACTTAGAGATAATTTTTATTGAAACTATCCCCTGCCCCAGTGTATGGATCACACTTTCCTGGTTTTTTTTTTTTTTTTCTTTTTTGCATATCTTATAATTTTTTGTTGAAATCTGGACATTTTTGATAATATATTCTTCATTCTGATTCCTTTTCCTTCAGAGTTGAAGGTGGATGCTCTTTTGTTTAGTGGCTTGCATGGACTAATTCTATAGAGTCTGTTTTCTCCTGTAGTACGTAGCCACGCATGTGTCTGTTCAGTTCTTTCTTTCTTGTTTTTTTTAAGCATGACTGTCTGGTAGTTGCCTCGGAGTCAGCATGTCTTAGCAGTCAGCTTATGATTAGTTAGAAGTTATGTTTTAACTCCTTGCAACAATAAGGCCCCCATCCTGTGTCAGTGGTCCTGACCAGACTTGGGAAATGTATTCAAAATTGAGGCATTATATGGGTGTGCCCTGGCTTTTGCTTTCTGTATTTGCAAGGCTCACATTCATCCAGGGATGAGCGCTCTAGGGCCCACTCATTTGTCTCCTGCATGTTTACAGTCTTTCCTGCACATAGGAGGAAAAAGTAGATTCTTAACAAGGCACCCATTGGTTGTCTTGTTGCCTGATTCTCCCTGTTAAATTTTTGGTTAGTCTATTGGTCTGGTACTTGCCCTAACTAGTATTGCAATCTCAGACTAGCTGTGATATTGGCCTTCCCTGTTTTTTTGCACCTTGAATCACTATTGATTTTGAAAATGCCCATGGACATGGAATTCTTCTTGTTCTGCTCTAAACAAATTTAGTTCCTATGGCTGTGGGCTTGCTGCCTTAGTAGGACTTCCACGTCAAGGAACTGGGAGTAGGTGTAGGATGGTGGGAGCTCCAGCCTAAACCACCACACATTCTCACTGTTGTTACTGAGATTCAGTAGATTTTCTTGAATAAACACTTCTCAATTTGTTGTAGCCTTTGGTTAGCATCTAGACCCTTAAAATGGTTGGTTTTGATGATTTTGTCCATATTTATTGTTGGGGGTATATAATATTTGTCAGACTCTTCATTCAGCCATCCTGGGAGATTCTTCTCCCTGCCTTCTCTGTGTTTCTCTGACTCATTTTTAAACATTTATATTTTATTTAAATCTTAGTTCAGAATATGTTATGAAGTAGGGATTTACTGGCTATTTATAAAAAATAATATTAAGTAGTGTTTTAGCATTACTTAACTATTTTAGTGAAAGTGAAAGTCTCTCAGCTGTGTCCCGACTCGTTGCGGGTCACATGGACTATATAGTCTACGGAATTCTCCAGGGCAGAATACTAGAGTGGGCAGCCTTTCCCTTCTCCAGGGGATCTTCCCAACCCGGGGATCAAACCCAGGTCTCCCGCCTTGCAGGCAGATTCTTTACCAGCTGAGCCACCAGGGAAGCCCAAGAATACTGGAGTGGGTAGCCTATCCCTTCTCCATTGGATCTTCCTGACCCAGAAATTGAACTGGGGTCTCCTGCATTGCAGGCGGATTTTTTACCAGCTAAGCTACCAGGGAAGGCCTTAATTATTTTATGTGTTTCCTAATTATTTGTAATGTTAATTTTCTATTTTTAAATGTGATGCTTATTATAATCCTATCTCTTTTTTTCTTTATCCCTTGAATTATATCCTCTTCATGTGTTTTTATGATCTCTCGCTTTCCATTGGCTCCATCTTAGCTTCTGAATAGGCTCAACCTTTCTTTCTTTAAACCTCTCATGACTTTATCTCCTTGAGTTTCTTTCCTTCACTACCCAGATTCATAACTTTCTTCTGTTCTTGCTACTCATAAGGCTGATGGAGACGCAGGGCTAAGGCAGGTGCGATACTCTGGGCACAAACACTTCAGGAGGCACTTCCTCTCGGAGTCCTGCAAGCATGGAGTTGGCACTTGTGTGACTTTGCCTTTATGAATATTGTATCCTACATACCTTGCTTGCCTCTCCCTAGTCCTGGTCCTGCTACTCACATTTCTCTCTAGTATATATTCATTTTAACCTGGTTTTTGTCCCAGATAGTCTTCATTTATTCAAAATTTTGAGCACTTACTCTGTACTGAACATTGGGTCTCAAGCCATCACTTCTTTCACCCAAATGCTTTCTTCATTTTCACTTTCTCAAGTCTAGTGCTTTTGCTTCCTCATTCCTACTTTTTTGTACCACGTAGCACTCTTGCCCAGTACTGCGTGTTCATCCTCATCCCAGCCCAACTTTTCAGAATGTGTAGCTATTTCCATGGCAAAACACCCTCTCTAGGAGCTGGTGGGCGGTTGGGCGGTGTATCGGTGGCATGTGTTCTGGAAGCTGGTGAGGATCAGAGAGTAACCTGTGCTTGCAGTGTGCTTGTGCTTTCAGGATAGGAGCATGCAGGTCTTCTGCAGGGGTAATGGGCTTCACGGTCATATCACTGGGAAGGGAAGAGTGCTTGTTTGTCCACCTGCTGCTCAGTGTCTTATATTTTCGGAATCTTTCCATCTGCTTTCAGTACTTTGAAACCCAAAAGCAGACTTTGACTCTCTGCTCTGCTCAGCCGGTCTGGCTTATTCTTGCCAATGGGCTTTCCTGGTTTTTCCCATTCTTTGCTGACTTGTTTTTAGCATGGTTTCCCTGAATGACCCTGTTTTGCTTGGTGTTCTCACTGCTTGTTCATGAAAACAAAACTCGTCCAGTCATTTAAGGAATGATTATTGGGCACCTGTTCTGTCCTGGATACTATGGGAGCCAGTGGGGTTTACAGTAATGAACCCAACCAAACATTTCATATCTTCCTGAGCTAGAGAGAAAAGTTAGGTGCATATCACACCAACTGAGATATTTGCTGTGGAAAAAAGTTACAAAGGCAGCTTGCCTGTGGACTTTTGAGTTGAGATCTCTGTACCTCCATCTCACTGGACTGGCAGTACCTCCCTTGAATTTTGACCTCTTGCCTACATCTAGACTTGATAGGAAGTACCCCATTTTCAATTCTATCTCTTGTTTTTGAATTGTCTTTCTTCTGCTTGCAGCTTGCTCCAACCCCTCGCCCCACCCTAAGGCTACCATTTGTTTTCGTACCCTGGTGCAAACCCTGGTCATGAACCTGTCTTCCTTTGAAAGTTATTTTTCTCTTGTTTTCTTATCGTCAGACTATACTGGTTTTTCCCCACTATATCTTTACTAGCTTCTTTTACATAGCTTTTACTATGTTTTCTACTTCTTCTTCCTCTTTGCATTTCCTAAGAGTTGCCCTAACCCAGATTTTGTCCTAGGCCCTCTTCTGTATCAGCTTACCCTTTTGGGGCAGTCTCTTCCATTCTAGAAAACTTTGGCATACCGTCTTTGTGCAAATGGCAGGCTAATTTATCTCTCTAAGTAATGCTCCAGTTTTCAAGTTTTTGAGGTAGAAGTGTGTAGTTCCATGTGTAGAGTGTAAGTAGAGGTATGTAGTGCCACATAGAGGGATGTAATACTTCACGTCGTTTATATCTCCCAGTCTCCTTACTTGAAATCTCACCCAACTGCCACCTCCTTGCTCTCTTTCAGATACGCCTAGTTGCCAAGTGGTGCTAGGCTGGCCTGTGTAAGACCATGTTCACAGTCTCTTTGTTTCCATGTCTACAGCTGCAGCTCTAGTTCAGGCCTTCCTGTCCTCTTACCAGTCTGTTCTGGTTCTTTCCTAAGGTGCAGCTGCAGCCAGTCTCTCTGGACTCCAGATGACTCTCATTGCTCTGCCAGGTTAATCTTTCTTGAAACACAACTTTGATCTGTTGTTCTTCTCTTCCGTTCATTCACGCTTCAGAAACTTCCCTACTGCCTTTGAAAATGGGGCTGGTTTTCTAGACCTTCCAACTTGTTTTGTTTTCCTTGCCACTGCCTCCCTTCATATAGGCTGGACTCTGTCCAAATGGAATTAACGTTGCAAGAAGCTCCCTGTGTTTTTCTGTTTGCGTGTCCGTATTTCCCCCCCGCTTTTGCAGCAGCATGCATTTCTCACATTCTCAGCTCTTAAAATCTTTCCTGGAGCTCTCTCGGATTTCTGGACCTGGAGGTACTCTTCTTCCATCATACATACATATACCCATACTTTAAGAAAATAAAGTGCTTATCACTCCCCACC
The DNA here is from genome assembly GCF_003369695.1 of Bos indicus x Bos taurus. Lineage (NCBI taxonomy): Eukaryota > Metazoa > Chordata > Mammalia > Artiodactyla > Bovidae > Bos > Bos indicus x Bos taurus. The sequence goes on from NC_040077.1 coordinate 119,558,705, forward strand.
TGTATTACTTGTTATTTTAATATGATTTTTAAGTCTCCTTAACTTTTGTATCCCTCCTTGTGCCTAGCATAGTGCCTTGTGGAAACAGTTGTTGAATGAAGGAGTGGGTGAGCACATTTCTGAATAAAGCCAATGGGACAGCCTGGACTCTGGAAGGTGCCATTCCCTCTGCCTTGGTGCTTGTCTCAGACCATCTGTTTCTCTCCCTTCTTGAAACTTTTCGACTTTATCTCTGATTCTCTTCATGTATCTGAGTGGTACATGTACACTGAGTGGTTTGTTACTCTTGGTCTCTGTTGCTTGTTTCCTGAGTTAGTACTGATTTCGACTTAAAGAAGAATGACATCATTTTGGTGAAGGATATGTGTGGGAAATTTAGCAGAAATGGAAGCTAGTGTTCAGAATGACATCTTGATCCATTTTATTGGTAAGCAGGCTGCCCACCCGGATTTTGGAAATTTGCAAGTATAGGCTTGAAGCCTGGGCCGGTGGCCAGCAGAGAGTAGACGATGTCGTGATGACATGTTCAGTATCCAGGTGGAAGGCTGGGGTTGGGGGTGCTGGCTGCAGGGCCCCACATTCCAGTCTGCTGAGCCAGGCAGCTGCTTGTATTCCTTAGGAGTAGCCACCTGAGCTTCTAATCAGAGGACTGGTTTGAAGTGATGGCAGGTAAGAGAAGGGAAGTAGATGTCTAACTACAATATTTCATTTTTTTTTTTGAAAGCTAGTGAATCATCCATGCATAGTTTTGGACATCTGGTTGTGGCAGTAAGTTAGGTTATGTTGCTGAACTCTAAGAAATTGATTTATTTGATTTCACAGAAGAACATCGTTTGTCTAAAGTTAAATTTAGTAAATACTGCATCTCTTGAGCCCTAGTTTAGTACTTATTTCATGATAGCCTTTAGATTCTAGATCTTTATACCATCTTCAAAACCATATTCCCTCCTGCTCTTGTGCATTTTACTAGCTGAACAGGACCTCAGAATTCCTTAATTTTCACCCCATTACCCTATTTGTGGAGGTTTTTAGTAGAAGTGGTCCAAACAAGCAGGCTGTGATACCCATGAGGTTGAACGCTTTGAAAAGCAGCTCAGGACAGATGGTGTGCTTGACTAACTGCCGACCAGAAACTGACACCGGGATCCAGGGGGGGGATACCATGTTGCCTTTGCCATCCAAGTCCTACATTTCCTAGAGCACAGAGGAGGCTTCAGGTTAACTGTTTCTCAGTCACCTGTCTCTTTTTGGTTTCAGCTAGTGACACTTGAGCTGCTCAAGGCGGGAAGAATTCAGAGCAGTGGAGGCCCTGCAGGATCTGGAGAGAAGAGGTGACCTTGGAACCAGTAATGAGCCATCCTGACTACCGGGTGAACCTCCGGCCCCTGGGGACCCCCAGAGGTAGCACACGGAAAATGGAGTCTACTCTAGCAACTGGAAATAAAACTGGAATGGAGGCACAGGGCAGGTCTTAGGACTAAAGAGGGACTATAATTCTTTTGGTGATCTCTTAAATATTCTCCTGTAGGTTATTTACTTTAGAATTGTGTGGTTTCTTGTCTTAATATATTGTTATATTGAGTACAGCTGTTTGATTTCCTCTAGAAAAGTGATGATCTTTTAGTAATTCCTATTTTTGAAAGTTTGTGTCTATAAACAGCAAAGCATACTGAACCCATTACTTGTTTTCTGTTCCATGTATATTGTGGTGCTGATTTAAAATTCAGGTCTCATCTGTGTACATTTTATTCATGTTTTCTTACTCAGTTTTCCTTTTTATGACTATTTTAAATCATTATCAGGGGATTTTATTCTTTTTTTGGTCTTTAATTTTTTTTTTTAAAGGTAAAATATCCCCAGTTTTAAAAATACAGAGATGTTTGAAGAAAAAGTTGATTGCTGCCTCATGTTTCTAGGTGTGTCCTCTTTGGTTGGCCCACATGGTGTTGGTGCTTCGCCAGGTGACAAAAAGTCAAAGAGCAAGACCACACGAGGGAAGAAAAAGAGCATATTTGAAACCTACATGTCCAAGGAGGATGTTTCAGAAGGCCTGAAGAGAGGAACACTTATCCAGGTGCTTAAAATATACTAGAAGGCTATTCCTTGAATATATGGAATCAGAAGTAATCAATTATTCATGAAACTGTTTATTTTTCTGTGCTGTGTGCATGAAAGAAATGATGCCATCACAGGCTCAGGGCTTTCCACTTCTTGGACCTCCAGAGTAACTAGAGGTGAGAAGTGTCACAAGGCCATCACAGAGTGCTCTGAGATTTGAGAGGAGGGAGCCATGACTTCCGTAAGGGTTGTCTAGGAGTGCTTTATTGGAAGGGGTATATTAGAACCAGGCCGTGGACTGGTGCAGTTAAGTGAAGAGAAGGCGCTTCTCTTGGGGACCAGCGTGAGCTCCTGAGAGAGAGTGGGATATAGGGTGTGGCTGTAAGACACATTGTAGGTCAGTTTGCCTGGAGCACATGGACGCTGACTGCAGGGAATAAGGTCGAAGAGGAAACAGTTAACAGCAGCAGACAGTATTTGTTGAGAGCTTTATAGTTTGCTAAATATTTTTACAAGCTAGTTCAGCAGTTTGGCTCGGCAAACGCTGGGGTATGCACTGTGAGCCAGGAGCCGTTGTATAGGAGCACACCGCATAGGTGCTTCCAAGATGAAGGTGGGTGAGGCTGCCTTTCTGTACATTGAGCCTGTGGCCCCGTCGTGGAGCAGACATTTTTGTGGACAGATGATTTGAAGATAAAGGGTAAGTGCTCAGATAACAGTATGACCAGGGTGTATGGGAGAATGTTTGGGGAAACTGGGAAGCTGTAGCAGGTGACCCCTGCAGTGAATAGTGAAGGATGACTGTATTAAATGAGTGACATGTGTGTGGAAGGGAGATAAGGAGAGGGCGTGACTCTAATGAAGACGGGAACTGTGAAACAGTATGGAGCGGGACAGCTCAGGTCTTTTTAAGTGTGAAATCTGAGGCAGGTAGTCGGTAATGAGATGAACAGGCAGGCGAGGGCACATATCCTTTGAATTGAGTCTGTTTTATAAAATTCTTAGGTTAGTATACAAACATTGCCATGTGTTACTTGGCTCACTTGAAGATGTTGACTGTGTTCCATTTCTCTCATTCTGAGTGTCCGGCTTCTCTATTTGTATTTGGGGCTGGAGATCCAGCCAATTAACAGATCCTCTTATTTTCTTTTCCTTTTTTATCACCTTTTGTATTTACCTGTGGTCCAGTACATACGCTTAATATAGACTTTGAATGAAAAATTATTTTTAACAAATTAGCTGCTTTTTATGATTTCAGAGGTACCATTGGTTTTTTTTGTTTTTTTTTTAAGCATCCCTTGGTTTCTTTGATAAAGCCTCTCAGGAAAGTTAAAGCTTTAGCTGGACATTTGTTCATTCATTAATCCATTTATTTGCTGTTTATCGTTCAGCACACACACTGCACTCCATTCCTCTGCAAGTGTCTTGGCCCTCGTCTTGTTCCATGTATGAGGACCTGTTGTGCTTTTCCAAGTCTTATCTCCTGCCCTTCTCTTCCAGGTACGCTCTGCTCCATTCACTCTGATCTTCGAAACGTCCCCAATAAAAACTCTGCTCTTTGATTGCCCTGTGACTCTCTGTACACGCTGTTCCTGATGCTGGGAATGCTCTCTCCCACTATCTTGATATAATCATGCTTGACCTTACCTAAATGTTACCTCCTCTGTGAAGCTTTACTTAAGTCTCCAACCAGAATTGGTCATTACCACTTTTCCTGAAGCCAACCTTTTTGTTTACCCTTTATTCTAAACTTATTATCATTTCTTGGCATTTGAGTTTCCTCAAACAGATTGTTCACTTCCCTGTGGTCAGGGTCATGTCTTATTCCCACAGATAGGCCCAATGACTGGCATTTGATCGATGCTTAATACATTTATATCGAATGAATATTTATTTACTGACTGAATAAAGGATCAAGGTATAGTCTTGGAAGAAGAGTGAGCAGACCCTCAGTTGTTATGACTTGGAGGAAAAATCATTTATAAAATCCATAGAGATAGGCTGAGGGAAATATTCTGCAATGGTATTATTTTTGCTCCCTCATATTAATTTTTGCTTTTGAAACAACTCTTTGCTAATATTAAAACAAAAAGCTGATCAATATAACAACTCTGGTTCCCAGGAGTTTGTAAGTGATTCCTCCTGGCCTGTGACATCATGGGACTCTGCAGCCAGAGTATCCCCTCCACAGATGAGAGCAGTTGTTCTCTGCAGATGGGAAAGGAATGGGTTCCAGATATGAGGTCACCTTGTAAAATATACAACACTGTAAATAAGGGTTTCATAGGCAGAGAAACAGTCCATCTGTGCAGGCCCTGATGGGTAAGGTAAAAAGCTAGTCAAGGAAAGATACTTGAATGCTGTGGCCTTCAAATCTTAATGCTACATCTTAATTAGATGTAAGTGTTTGTTAACTTTTGTATGCAGGCTTAAGTATATCGTGACATCCTTTGTCTTTTCCCCATCTAAAGAAAATTTTATTGAAAGACAGATATTTTTTAATAGAGGAGAATAATTATTTTATTTTCAGTGCGTTCATTGTTTTGTCATGTGTGGTGAAGAGAAGTCCACAGTGACCAAAGAAATCTCTTTCCTGTGTTTGAACTGACCGGCAACAACAGATGGTCATGTCCATGTAGTTTTGAAATTTTTTTTTGGAAAATGAGTTTTCGTGTTGAAGAACATATGTCCTTTTTCTCTCCATAGGTACAGTATTGGGAAGTTATTATGTGAGGTATTGGGGAAAATGAGAGTCTGGGATAGAGCAGCCTGGAAGGAGTTCCGGTTTTGGGTGATGACCAAAGTGACATGGGTATAAAGATGGTAAAATTGGTTTGTTTCATATTCCTAGGTGGTTCTTTGGCAAAAGATGGTTCAGGCTGAGCCCCCAGAGCTGCCTGAGGCATGAAGTCAAGTTTCTCCTAGGCTAAAATGTTGGTGTAAAGTTGTTATTAGACCCTGAAAGAAATCCTTGTCCAGGAAGACAGGACAGGATGTCCTGTCTCTAGGACATTCACCATTTATTAAGAGGGAAAATCAGCTAGAGAACATTTAGATGTGAGTTAAAGAGAAGAATCAGTTCAGTTCAGTTCACTTGCTCATTCGTGTCTGATTGAGACCCCATGAATCGCAGCACGCCAGGCCTCCTGGTCCATCACCAACTCCCGGAGTTCACTCAGACTCACGTCCATCGAGTCAGTGATGCCATCCAGCCATCTCATCCTCTGTCGTCCCCTTCTCCTCCTGCCCCCAATCCCTCCCAGCATCAGAGTCTTTTCCGATGAGTCAGCTCTTTGCATGAGGTGGCCAAAGTACTGGAGTTTCAGCTTTAGCATCATTCCTTCCAAAGAAATCCCAGGGCTGATCTCTTTCAGAATGGACTGGTTGGATCTCCTTGCAGTCCAAGGGACTCTTCAAGAGTCTTCTCCAACACCGCAGTTCAAAAACATCAATTCTTCAGCGCTTAGCCTTCTTCACAGTCCAACTCTCACACCCATACATGACCACAGGAAAAACCATAGCCTTGACTAGATGGACCTTTAGTTGGCAAAGTAACGTCTCTGCTTTTGAATATGCTATCTAGGTTGGTCATAACTTTTCTTCCAAGGAGTAAGCGTCTTTAAATTTCATGGCTGCACTCACCATCTGCAGTGATTAGTGGGTTATAGTGGACTGCCCAGTCATTTAGAAGGAACAGATGATATGCATGACATTAATACTGGTGTGGTGGGAGAACTTCAACTCTGCAGACATGAATTAATAAGCTTTAACAAGTGTTTCTTGACCACCTGCTAAGTGCCAAGCATATACCAGTGAGCAAAATAGGCAATTCACTGGGGGAGACAGGCAAAAACAACTGAAGAAATAAAGAGAAAATTACAGTCTGTGTTGTGTGCTTATTAGAAAGCAAGAATAATGAGAGAGAATAACTATGGGGTGCTACTCTACATAGGGAGGTTAGGCCTCTTTGAGGAAGTGACTTGAGTTGAGATCTGAAGGGTGAGATTGAACCAGACATTTGGAGAACTAGGAAAAGAACATTATAGGCAGTGATATAAGTTAGTAGAAGAATGGCAAGTGGTGATTGTGAAAACTGATAAACATCTTTTACTATTGTGATTATGTAACTATTACTCACTTAATACCATTGTATCATGATTGGTCAACAGAAAAAATAATAGAACTCTGTATCACAGAAACTGCCATTTAATGGAAAAACCTGTAATCATTTTTAAAAATCCAGATGCATATCAGAATTATCTTGGAAGTTTTTGAAAAATACAAATGTGCAGGTATTGCTTTGTTTTCACTAGAGCTCCAGATATGTTTCTATGAGCAGCCATGTTAAAAACAGCTGGACTATATGATGATCTTTTACTTTTATCAGTTTGTTTCACTTTTTCTATTTCATATTCAGTGCTCCTATTTCATTTAGTTTACGTTTTCCAATTTCTCTGTCTCTTCATTTTTTTTTTTTGATCTTCTTTCTCAAGACTTTATCAGGTTTAATACAAAAGCTTTTGTATAGCATGTACATATAAATAATATGTATACTATATATATTTTAGAAAACTTAATCAGTTTTTGCCTAACAAAAAATTATGACATTTCTATTCTGTTTGTTTGACTTAGTATGAATAGAATGCTAGATTTCTAATTAAAACAAAAAGATATGCAATGAGCAATAAAGGTTTACTGTATAGCATAGGGAATGATAGTCAATATCTTGTAATAACCTATAAAGGAAAATAATTTCAAAAATAATATATGTGCAGATGTATAACTGAATCACCTTGCTGTGTACTTGAAACATTGTAAGTCAACTATACACCAGTAAAATATATACATTAAATTAAAAAAATGAACCTATACAAGGGAACAGATTGGAAAGTAGAAACAAACCTAATCTTGAGCTGTCATTTTATCCTCACTTGAAGCCACATAATCTTGGATTTTATAAACACATAAATCAATAAATGCCTTTATTCTTTTTTTTTTTTTTAAAGTATGGCAAGTGGAAAAAGGCCTAGTATTTTTGAGGACTTAGAAGAAGGCCTGTTGAATATACTGAGCAAAGGGGATTATGTTGGGAATGAATGGGAGAGTTAGGTGGCTGCCAGTCCATGTAGGTTCTCTAGGCTGTGTTGGAGGGTTGGATTTTGTTTAAAGAACTGATGGGGAGTCATGGAAGAGTAATAAGCAGGGGAAGGACATGGTCTATTTTATGCTTTTAAAACAACTCTCTGGCAATTGTGAGATGAATAGAGTAGAAGCTGGGAGATCACGTAAAAGGCTATCACTCTACACCAAGCAAGAAAATATGGCGATGTGAACATGGGTGGTGGCAGTGAAGTTGGAGAGAAGTGGGTGGACGTGGAGCTAGTGCTGGCATGACCTGCTGATGGGTGAATTGTGGAGGGTGAGGCAAAGGAGTCATAATGGATGGCTCCGCAGTGTTTGAGTTGAGCCGCTGGATGGATGATGATGCCATTCACCAAAATAGGGTAGACTGAGGGTTGAAATGTGGTACTGGTTTTTTGGGAGAAGGGGACAGATGGCACAAACGAGTGAAGAGGGGTCTGGTGGTGGCTGTGGCAAATGGAAGAGGAAGTCTGCAGTAGTTAAGACCAAGGACTCTAGAACCAGACTGCTTGGGCTTGAATGTGGTGTGCAAGCGGGCACCTCTCAGTTCAGTTCAGTCACTCAGTCATGTCCCACTCTTTGCGACTCCATGAATTGCAGCACGCCAGGCTTCCCTGTTCTTCACCAGCTCCCAGAGCTTGCTCAAACTCATGTCCATCGAGTCGGTGATGCCATCCGACCATCTCATCCTCTGTCTCCTTCTCCTCCTGCCTTCCATCTTTTCCAGCATCAGGGTCTTTTCCAATGAGTCAGTTCTTAATATCAGGTGGCCAAAGTATTGGAGCTTCAGCATCAGTCCTTCCAATGTATATTCAGAGTTGATTTCCATTAGGATTGACTGGTTTGATCTTGCTGTCCAAGGGGCTCTCAAGAGTCTTCTCCAACACGACAGTTCAAAAGCATCAATTCTTCAGTGCTCACCTATCTTTATGGCCCAACTCTCACATCCATACAGGACTACAGGAAAAAACCATAGCTTTGACTAGATGGACCTTTGTTGGCAAAGTAATGTCTCTGCTTTTGAATATGCTGTCTAGGTTGGTCATAGCTTTTCTTCCAAGGAGTAAACACCTTTTAATTTCATGGCTGCACTCACCATCTGCAGTGATTTTGGAGCCCGCCCCCCCGCCCCCCAAAATAAAGTCTCTCACTGTTTCAGTCGTTTCCCCATCTATTTGCCATGAAGTGATGGGACCGGATGCCAGGATCTTAGTTTTCTGAGGCACGTCTCAGTGCCCCCATTTTCTCATTTTATAAAAAGAGGGTAATGGTACCTACCTCATAGGGTTGTTTTGAGGGTTAAATTAGTTGTTAGACATAAAGCCCTTAAAACAGTGTGACATGTAATAAGCCAGTATAAGTGTTATTTGCGATTGTTTTCATTGCTGTAAGAGAAGCATCTGTTATTCTACTCAGGTGGTTGCTGCCATGTGGCTGATTTTTCATGAAAATCTGGAAATACATATTTATGTGTGAAATTCCTCAGTTTTAAGCATTTTCAAACATCCTGTAAGCCAAATAAAACATGTTTGTTATTGCCAAGTTAGACTCATTAGCCCAGCTATATGGTATTTTTCTACAGTAATGTTCAGCTCCTTGGGTGTAGGCATGGAGACTCAGGCAGGTAGTTGGAGTCAACTGAGAGTGATGTTTCATTAGCTGACTATAAGAGGAGAAGGACCCTTGGCTCAGGGTTTGCAGAGGTGATAGATAATGACAAGCCATGGCAACTCGGTAGCTGAGGAAGGAAATAAACATAGTGAGGGGAAGAGAGTGAGCTAAGAGGCAGAGCATTAGTAAATCAGGGATCTGACCAGAAGATCTGAAGATGACAGCACCAAGGTGCTGGAGCAGGAGCCAATGGATGAACTGCTAAGGATTCTGGGGATCTTGAGAGAGATTGGGCAAAAAAAGGATACTTTTAAAGTTGCAGTGGGGAAGCAAGGGGGGAAAGTTTTTCTCCTCTGGTCCTTGAGCTGTATGGGATAGGAGAGAAAAGCGGCTCCTTCTGAGAGGACTTGAAGGGAAGTGTTTCCGTGGTTTCCATGGAGGCCAGGAGGCACCAGAGCCTTCAGCAAAGAGATGGAGGATGTAGGAGCCACACATCCCAGGCCTAGGAGAGGGTTTGGGGGGAAATGAGGGGTGAGGGTTTGGGGCAAATTAGGCAATGGTCATAAAAAGGTGGAAATGGAAGTTCTAGACTTACGTAGGCAGTGAGTAAGACAAGGCGTCTGCTAGACGTCTCTTTCAGTTACAAGGCCATTTCTTGACATGCTTTGCTGACAGCGTCTTCTGTCAGGCTGTGGGGATGACTGAGGTCCTCTCTGGACTGTGCTAGAGATTCTTGTTTCTTAGTGTGGTCACTCACAGGGCGCTGTGTTCCTGAGGTGCAGTTCGTAAAGTCTGCTCCAGTCGAATTGCAAATGCTTTTCTCGAAACAGGCTTCTGTCCCTCCTTGTACACTTTTATGTATCAGGAAGTTTAGGATAGACAATCAAGAATAGAATCTTGGGACTTCCCTGGTGGTCCAGTGACTAGGACTTCGAGGTCCCAATGCAGAGGGGCCTGCGTTCGATCCCTGGTTGGGAAACTGGATCCCACATGCCACAACTAAAGATCCTGCGTGGCGCAACTAAGACCCAGCACAACCAAATAAACAAATGCTTTAAACAAAGAATAGAATCTTTTAGGTCCTTATAATATTTGTTCTTTTAAATAGAGCTGAGGTATTTTATAATAACTGTGAATGGAGTATATAACCTTTAAAAATTGTAAATCAGTACCTTGTACACCTGCAACTTATACAATGTTGCACATCAACTATATCTCAATTAAAAAAAAATCACACACACACAAAATCAGGCCAAGATACAGACCTGAGCAAACCTGTTTCTTTCCCCTGAACCCAGTCATGGCATCTCTGAGTGCTCTATACGTAAAGGAACTTTCAAAGCAGAAGGTATTCTTAGCTCTATGCTTCTTCATGTACTATTTACTGGAAAAAAAAAAAAAAAAGAAACTTGGGTCAGAAAATGAATTTTAAAAAATCAACAAGTTTACTTTTATTTATTTGGAGTGTTTATTTCCCCTCACTAAACAGTAAGCTCTGAGGGTAGAGACCCTCTTTCCATTGTGTCCTCATCACCTAGCAAAGTGCCTGGCATGCTAGCTGTCAGTAAATAAGGAAATATTTGTTGAGTGAGTGGATGAATATATAGGATAAATATAATAAGCTTTTTCCTCCCTCCCCCAACAAGAAACAGCTGTCCTAAAAGTGAAGTTGTAATGACATTTTTAAGAAGGGACAGGCCTCTGGGGGCTTTCCCTGCCTCACTTCCCAGTCCCTCTCTCTCTTACCCTGATACAACATGGTGGTAGAAAAGTGTTTGTCCTGTTAATCACTCTTTTTAAAAATACATATATTTAAAAATTTTTTTCATTTATTTACTTTTGGCCGCAGTGGATCTTTGTTGCTGTGTGCAGGCTTTCTCTAGTTGTTGTGCGTGGACTTTGCGTGGTGGTGGCTTCTCTTGCTGCAGAGCACAGACTCTAGAGCGCTCAGTCTTGAGTAGTTGCAGCACAGGCTCAGTGGTTGCAGCTCTTGGGCTCTAGAGCACTGGCTCAGTACTTGTGGCACACGGGCTTAGTTGCCCCTGGCATGTGGGATCCTCCTGAACCAGGGATTGAACCCATGTTCCCTGCCTTGGCAGGAGGGATTCTTAACCACTGGGCCATCAGAGAAGTCCCCTCCTAATCAGTCTTGCCTATATTTCTCTTCTGACTTATCTTCAAATTTTGCTCCTCCATCAAGGACCAAATCGGACACCATCTCTGGAGCCTTGCTTAGTATCCCCAACTAAAAGTAAGCTGTCCCCTCACTTGCAGCTTTCTTCATGTTTTACTCTATAAATAAGGACTGAGCTTGGTTCTCATTCTCTCTTCCACATTGTTTGTCTGAGGATCTTGCATGTAATCAGAATTCAATAAATAATTACTGAATTAAGGGCTGAATGAGGGTTTGTAGTAGTCTATGTGGGATTTAATAGTAGTATAAACTGTTACATGGAAATTTGTAATTTAAACATGGTGTACCAGTGAAAGAAATAATTACTTTCTGCTTTATTTTATGCCCTCACCTATTTTTTAATTGTGTATCTTTGAGTCTTTCAATATTTTAGGGGAGAAATGTTATTTAAAACACTTTCTCAAGACTCCCTTTGAGCCTAACTCTTAGGAAAATAACTGCCTCCATCATGTGTTCCAGTGGCCTTCCAGTGCAGCTGTAAGTGGGGAGGGTTACAGCTTCCTGCAAGGGCCTAAAATACTGAACTGCTATTGAAGACAGCCCCCACCTGCACCTCTGAGCATAAACAGAAGCAGACCCTGATTTGGTGCTGGAATAACATGAAGTTGAAGGCAGACTGGGTGGCCTGGCTGTTGGAGCCAGGATTCCCATTTACATTAAGAGCTGGTTCTGGACCAATTTGAATTATTGACTCATTCAGCTCTGCAGAGGGGCCCAGAGTAAAAAATATACATCCAGTATCTTGAGACTCACTATTCAACTTGGAAGTCAACCTGTATCACTTTGAAAATTGTCACAGAAACAAGCAGTTGTGGGAAGGTCCTGTAGAATTAAAAAAAGGGCGTTGTATAGTGATGCCTAATCCCCAGGTAACCTTGTTCTTTACACTTGAAGACTAGCATATAGGGGCACAGAAAACCCCAGTAGCTGCCACTTTCCCATTCCACGCCAAGCTCTGTTGCTTCTCACCTCTGCCCGTTCACTGCAAGGTGCCAGTGTGAGCTCTCAGTGTTTGATGGAACTCTGTAGTATAGACATCAATGTGAATCATTTTATGCATTCAATGAATAGTTCTCATACATCTAACTTGTTTCCTAGATCGAACTGTTTAATTAATTTTAACTTTTTATTGAATAATAACGTATGTATGGAAAAATCCTAAGCGTGTAACTAGTTAAATTTTCACAGATTTTATTTTATTTTTTTATTTTAAAGGGTGTTTTGAGAATTAATCCAAAGAAGTTTCATGAAGCCTTCATTCCTTCCCCGGTAAGTTCAATAACTTTATAATAAACCTAATGTCACGTTTAATTTTTTAGATGTGCTATGAAACTGAAATCATATATTCTAACTAAAAAAAGAGTAGTGAAACAGAATTGAAGATGGGCAAGGATTTGTTTCAAATTTAAATAAACAGCATTTGCCTTGGGTTAACAGCCCCTTCTGCCAGTCTTAAAAATCACACTTCAAATGAAAGGGATGGCATTTGTTACTGGCTGCAAGGCTCAGCTGAACCCTCACAGACAGCCACCACTTCTTAAAGGATTTATGGGTGTTTCCACTGGTTTAAGTTTAATCTTTCTTAAACAAACATGCTATCTACTTTCAATCTACTGCATGAGCTAATCTTCAGATATGTCCAAAAATAATGTGTGATGCTTTTTTTTTTTTTTTGGTTAGAGTTTCTCACTTCACTTTTCCACAGGTGATAGGACTTGGTACAAGGCTCTTTACTGCTAAGTCTTTATATGTTTTCTTAATTCATGACTCATTTGAACCTGCTGTCTCTGATTAAAGGAAGTTCACTCTGACATCTAATTAGCAGCAGGTCTCTGGGTAAGGCTTGATTGTGCAAAGCTGGGAGAGCAGTATTCTTAAATTCTTGACTTATCTTTTCCAGGATGCCATAAATAGTATAGCCATAGATGTAGGTTTTTCACAGTGGAAGAGATTATAGGAAGAAACTTTGGCTTCTACTTGAAGAAATGGAATACATATATTTCGGTTACTGCATTTCATTTTGAGAAATGACACATTTAACGAGCATACAAGTTCAGTGGTATACTCCATAGGTATTATTATTGTTGTCGTTTTCAGTAACCAAAGACCTATTCCAAAGCTCAGTTAGTCCTTTTTTCCCTTGCCCGTGTCCAGAAGCTAAGGATTCATGTTTGTACCTGAAGTTTAGGTCTTACCACTGGGTTAGATAAGCAGTATCCCATGTGACCTTGTGCTCTCGTAGTCATCTTCTATTCCCGTGACAGAACATGGTATGTATGTACTGACCGTGGTACTTAGATGAGAGAATTGAGTGTCAGCTTTGAGGTAGTAGCTTAGCTGTGGGAGCTGTTCCATCATGCAGTGGAAGCAGAGTTACATGGGTGTTAGATTTCAGAGTTTGCTCATAAGGTAAATTCATAGTCAAGATTGATAAAAATTACCCATGAAAACCTCTTAGGAATATGCAGTGTTGGAGATGGATTAACCATTTTTCAGAAATCTAGCATAACCAGCATTTTCTCTGCATTTGAAAGAAGGATTGTTTCTTCATTGGCACACCAGTTGGAGGAGCTCAATTGTATGAGGGGCCCCAGTGTGTGAAAAACATGGATTTTTAAGCATGAGAATCACACCTGTGCAGTAAGGAGTTGGCCCTGAGACGTACCTGGTTTCAAATCACCCATCTCCCTGCATACTGACGTTTGCTCTCTTTGATTTGAACGATAAGTGAAACTACATACAGCATTTTGAAAACTTCACTGCCTGCTTTCTCTCTCTCCTGAGTACACAGTATTGAATTTCTGTAAGTTAGTCCCCTGTGAGGCCGGTTCCTGATGAATGTATGGCCTAGGACCAAAGTACAAGTGGAGGCATGAATACCTTATATTAAATATGTAAAAGTAATACACCAGACAAACAAACTGTTAAGTGAAATATGTTCCTTGTTAAATATACCTCCATGTACTTGAACTTGGGTTCAAACGTAGAGTTCTCAGACTACTTGGAGCTCCATGCTGAAAGGTGGCTGCATGGAGAGGGTCCACCTTCTGGCCTGCCCCTCTTCCCTTCCCAGTCCTGGCTCCGTGTTGCCTCTTTGCTGCTTCCTGCCTCCTCCCCCCATTCAGTGACAGCCCTTGCCCTCTAGGTGGGCATCTCACCCCACATGTCCAAGATCTCCCCATACCCCTTAGAGATACCCACCCGTTAGCCGCCTGAGGTGTGTGTTTGGGAAGACAGACCTGGGGAAGATGCTCATATATGCCCTGGAAGTGGGCTTGGGGCTGATTACGATTCATCTGGCCTTGAAAACTCCTTACCTGATGAGGAGGGATGTGGTCAGAAGAGGGCCAGGGCAGGGGTTCTCTGAAGTGCGGGCCTACTTAGGGTCCCTTAAGTTAAATTCATGTGATTTAAATTTGCAAGTGACCTGCTGCCCCTGTTTAATCTGGCTTGTTAAAGAGAGTTAAGAAGCAAAAGTCATTGATGTTTCAAGAGCTCAAGTTGTTCTACTTGAAATTGTGTTCCTGGCATGTCCTACTTAGAATTTTTTATAAAGTTGTGATATTAAGACTGGCTTATTTCTATACCTCTTTTATTCTCTTATCTGGCTATTGATGGAGTAATAAAATTGTCTCAGAGGGAGGGAAAAAGTGCTAAATGACTCACCTCTAAGTAATTAAGAACCTAGCATAGGGAGCTTAGCTTGGTGCTCTGTGATGACCTGGGGTGGGGGGTGGGGTTGGGAAAGAGTGGCCCACGAGGGAGGGGATATATGTATACCTATGGCTGATTCACTTTGTTGTATAGCAGAAACTAACACAACATTGTAAAGCAGTTATACTTTAAAAGAAAAAAAAAAAAAGCCCAGTTGTAACTGATTGTAGATAGTCTGGTTTTGGACACTGGAACAATCCTGCATTCCAGTTTTGTGGGTTTTCTGGTCAGTTTCAGGTTTTAGAAGCATTATAGAAGGCAGTTGAAGGAGGAGATAATAGAGGCAGTGAATTACATGCCTCTGTAAATCCCATCACTGGTCTAGCTTTCTGAGTGTACGTAGCTCATGTCCATGTCAACTGTGAACTTGTATGAACTGGAAACATGCTCCTAGCCTCCTAGATAGGCTAGGAGGTGGGCTATGAGATCAGGGCCTGAATATTACCTGCCCTCTGCTTTACCAGGGAGAATAGAGATAGGAATTGATAGGAGATGTGGTTTCTGCTCTGACAATAAGAAACAGAAAGTTTGCTTAATTGTAAAATGAAGGGGTAGACTAAATATTGTCTAATGTTCCTCATAACTTTAAAATTCTGAAACTTTTTGAGAAACAAAATTAGACTAGATTTGATGAAATTTACTCTTGTTGACTCTGAAAACAGCTGAGAACTTACACAATGTCACTTTCTGTGTTAAAATTGCTACATATGTCAACAGGAACAGTGAATTGATCATCAGGTATAAAAAAAGTACTTTGTTTTGGGAGAATATGTTTTAGGTTTATTATAATTTCTACTGATAGAAAGTTGATATTCATTTTCTTATGACAAACTCAAGATACAGAAGTCATGTCTATGTGTACCTGCTGGTGTCCTGTTGTTCTCAGTGAAAGTAAGATATAGAATTAGAATAAAATCATGTGTCTTTTTCCAAAAGACCAAGATAAACTGATGTTATTGAGATGCTTTTTTATCCTCTTTGGGGATAAGATAAAGAGAAGAAATAGACTGGATGTCAAAACCTGGCTTTTTAGGTTTCAAAGTTTCAGCTCAGAACTATATTGCAAAAAGTTCTGTGCAGCTTTTTTGTGCATCTTATCACCAAGAGGCACTCTTTGTGTATCTGTAGAATTTATGTTTGGCCCAAAGGAAACTGTTCTATCGATGGAGGATGTTCTGATCATTATGGCATACTTGGGTTGCTTCCCAACTCCAGCCTCCTAAATACTTAGTTAGAATACCCCCAGATCCCTTTGTATTTCCAACAAATTGATCATTAACCACTTCCTCCCTGCCCAGTCTTTCTGATGGGTAGAGCAAGTCTTATGGCATTCAAATAAAGGACTGAACTCTTCGGCTTTAAAAGGTAGTTAGAAGAGGTTGACTCAAACTTTAAATTTTGAGCTGCCTGTGAGTATCTTTAAAATAAGAGATTCTGTAATAGATGCAAACTTCTGAATGAATCAAGTATGAGCTGAGTTGTAATGCAGTCTACTCATAGATCTGGATTGTTTGAGATTCAGCTGAGCTCTTCAGATTGCCGTAGGTAAAATAGGTAAGCAACAGGATTTACTATATAGCACAGGGAATTATTAGAGAAGGAAATGGCAACTCACTCTAGTATTCTTGCCTAGAGAATTCCATGGACAGAGGAGCCTGGCAGGCTACAGTCCATGGGGTTGCAAAGAGTTAGACACAACTGAGTGACTAACATTACACTACACTACAGGGAATTATTATATAATCAATATCTTATAATAACCTCTAATGGAATATAATCTGAAAAAATTACTCAGTCACTATGCTGGATACCTGAAGCTAACACTACAACTCTAAGTAAGTAAGTAAGTAAGTAAGTGAAGTCTCTCAGTTGTGTCCAACTCTTTGCGACCCTGTGTACTGTAGCCTTCCATGCTTCTCCGTCCCTGGGATTCTCCAGGCAAGAATACTGGAGTGAGTTACCATTTCCTTCTCCAGGGGATCTTCCCGACCCAGGGATCAAACCTGGGTCTCCCGCATTGGGGGCAGACGCTTTAACCTCTGAGCCACCAGGGAAGATACCAACACTACAACTGTACTTCAGTTAAAAAACAAACCACGATTTGCTTTCTCTGCTGCTTTCTTCGGGGGCGGGGGTGGGGGGAGGGCAGGGAATATGCCGGCTTCCTTGTAGAGAGCCCAAATCCTGGAGCTGGTTGTTGTCCCTGCCTGTGGTTGGTTTACTTAG
Organism: Bos indicus x Bos taurus; assembly: GCF_003369695.1. Classification (NCBI taxonomy): domain Eukaryota; kingdom Metazoa; phylum Chordata; class Mammalia; order Artiodactyla; family Bovidae; genus Bos; species Bos indicus x Bos taurus. Next base: position 119,575,650 of record NC_040077.1, read on the forward strand.
GGTTTTATATGTTGATTTTCTTCTATCTTTCAAACTGTCTGCTTTTTACCTTTCCCTTTGCTTAAAAAAATTCAGTATAGAAGGGGTACCATCATGCTTTATTTTATTCAAAACAAAAAAGGACAACTTACTCCTTTCGTATTTTGGTTATGAAAGCATGCAATCCTAGTTTTTTGCTTTATGTATTTTTGTTTTTGACCTGCCTATAGTAGATCTTCTCTTATTTGGTGATTTTTTAAAGAATCATGTTAACCTGCTCTTATGTGTTTATCACCAATTTTATTATTCCAAAGAGACTGAACTTCCAATTATTCCAAAGAGACTGAACTTCTCTAGGTCTGTTTGTGGCTAAATAGCAATACCAGTGTTCCTGTTAAGTCAATGGGCAGATTGTAGAGTCTACAGTTTGTAAGCCAAGGGAGTTATTTTTGATTCTAAGCCTTGGTAAGCTGACTCTTACATTCCTTTCTCCAACCTAGGATGGTGATCGAGACATTTTTATTGATGGCGTTGTTGCTCGTAATAGAGCCTTGAATGGGGATCTGGTGGTTGTGAAGCTGCTTCCAGAGGAGCAGTGGAAGGTGAGTTAAGTTTTCCTCTTAAAACTAGAGACTTCTCAGGGCCTTTTGCATTCCATAGTGCGTCAGCGAGACAGCATAAACTGATGCAGTCCCAGACCCCTCAGGCCCTTCGTTGTCTCAGAAGCAGGCCACAGGACACTTGGGACGTAGATTCATTGGATGGGCACACGCCTAATGATTTGAGTTCTCCTTGTTCCCGCCCCTGTGATCTGTCTGCCCTCTCACATGCTTTGCCTTGATTTCTGGTAATTTTTCAGGTAGAAGAAAAGCTTGCAGGGGACATTCAAACCTGGTAATGTGTTGTTATCCAACATTTAATCCTGGGAGAACTGGAAAGAAAAGACCATAGGGATGGTGGCCGTCTTCACACGTCCCTGTTGCCTTTCCTGTAAACCCAGGCAGTACATGTCTAGTTCTGTGATGTCCGGTTTGGTGGTTGGGCTTCCCTTGGCAGGCAAAAATAGATTGTGTATTTTTATAAAACAGAGATTTGATAGCAGATGAAAATGTTTTTAATATGAGAATATTCTGGGTTTTAGTTTCTATCTATGTCTATCAATTGAAAAGGAAGATTTGCTTTCGTTTTGACTATTGCTTTAAATAAGGGTCAGGCACTAGAATGATTCATAGCAGTTTCTTTTTAATTGTATAAAACTGGTAATGTATATCTAAATATTAATTTTTCTTCCTAGTATGCTTTATATCACATCTTTTATTTTATTTGTCTCAGTTTATTGCCACTGAGATTTTGGTGTCTTCTTCAGTGAGAGGTATTAAAGCAGAGTGCTTCATAGAGTGGGCTTTTAGGTGAGGCTACTTGGGTTTGCAGCTCATCTTTGCCACTTGCCTGTATAACCTTGGGTGAGTTATATAACCTCTCTGTGCTTCAAATGCCTCATCTATAGATTGGGAATAATCATAGTACCTACTTCATACCTACTTCCTAGATTTGTCATAGGATTAAATGTGAATATATGTAAAAATCTTAGAATAATTCTTGACCCATGGTAGCAGCTCAAGTTTTTATTATTAATTTTTCCAGGAATGTGGAAAGTACTACCTTATCTCAGAGCTTTGTTGAGGCATAAATTAAATTCTTTTTTGTTATCTCATAGGGCTATAGTAATTGAGTAAGACCTACGTGTCAGGGATTTGTAGGGTGCATGGACATTAGTAATGATCAAGGTGGACATAGTTGTTGCTCTCATGGAGTTTTTAGTTAAGTGCAGAGAGGGAATTATGCTAGTCCAGATCTACCCCCGACCCTGCCCCCAGCTCTCATCCGTCTGCTGTGATGTGCTTAGTCGCTCAGTTGTGTCCGACGCTTTGCGACCCCCTTGACTGTAGCCCGCCAGGCTCCTCTGTCCATGGGGTTCTGCAGGCGAGAATACTGGAGTGGGCTGCCGTGCCCTCCTCCAGGGAACTCCCATCCCTAGCTGCTGCCAGTTGTGCACAGTCTCCTTCCTTGATTCCTTGAAAGCGCCAACTAGGGGTTGGCTCCAGGTCCTAGGAATATAGATTGATGTAGGTCATTTCCTCTTTTCTTGAAAGCATCATCTAGCACAGTGTTGACCAGGTTTAAGATGACAGGAAGAGTACATTATAGTCTGGTCCAACCAGAGGAAGTATTTCTAGAGGTCATTAGAGAGCTCTATAGATAGCTTTATAGCAAACAGGCAGCTGTACAGTAAAGGTAAACCAGAGAAGGAACAAGAAAGATGAAGTCTCCCAGCTGTTCCATTCCTGGATATTTACCTTAGAGGAATTAAGGTATTTGTTCATATAAAGATTTATATATGAAAGTTCATAGCAGCTTTTTTAGTGATAGCCCCAGACAGATTGGAAACCACCCAAATGTCCATAAGCACGTCAACCAATTTTGTTATATCCATTCAATGGAATATGACTTCGCTGGTAAAAAAAAAAAACAACAAAAACTAATGGTATTGATTGATATTTAACATGGGTGAATCTCAAAATAGTTGTGATGGGTGAAAGAAGCTAGACAGTATATGCTCAATGATTCCTTTATATGACTAGAAAATGCAGACTAATTTATAGTGACGAAAGGCAAATCATTGGTTGCCTGAAGTGGGAGCAGGAGAGATGGATTACCTTGGGGCCCCAAAGAGACTTGGGGCTATAGGCATGTTCATTTTCATGATGGGATAGTTTCATAATTGTGTATGTTAAGACCAATCAATTTGTGTACTTTAAATATATGTAGTTTATTGAATGTCAGTTATACCTCAATAAAGCTGTAAAAAAAATCCTGAAAATGAAGAAACCAACGAATGAAATAAGATATTTGGACAAATGAGTCTGGAGCTTCAAGAAGAAGCTTGAAGCTCGAGATGTCAATTTGGGAGTCATCAGCCATATAGTGAATGAGGTCACCTAGAGAGTGTAGCCAGAGAAGGCAGCTGAATACTGCGTTTTGGGGAAAGCCAACATTTAGAAGTTAGCAGGAGGATCTTTAGAGGTCAGCTAAAGAGCCTGGAGAGAGGACTCTGCTCCTGATAAAGTGGAGTGTGAACCATGATGATTAAATTCCAACTCTGCCTGGTTTAGAGAAAAGGCTGCTGCATTCTGAGGGTGCAAGGGGCAGAGGTCTAAGTGAAATGGTATCAACACACTCAGGTGTTCATAGTCCATATAACCTGCTTGAATCTGGGGAGGCATTTTTTGATCTACCTTGCTTGATGACTTTTTCAGCCCTCTTGCTGGCAAGAGGAAGCTTCATGGAAGAAGTCAATATACCTTTAGCCCTTAAGCATGGAGGAGGAAGATGTTTGGTGAAATCTGTTCTCAGGATTAAGCATAGAAGCCAAGTCTGAAGAGGGGCAGAGTCAGGATCTTTAGAAATCCTTTTAGCTGTCATTTGTAATGTTCTTCCTGTTGTATTTGCACAGTATAAAAATTGCTTTTCAGTTAACAGTTGCTGTTGTTTAGTTGCTAAGTCATGTCTAACTCTTTTGGGACCCCACGGATTGTAGCCCACCAGGCTCCTCTGTCCATGGGATTCTTCAGGCAAAAATACTGGAGTGGGTTGCCATTTCTTTCTCCAGGGGAATCTTCCTGACCCAGGGATTGAACCTGCATCTCCTGCCTTGCAGGCAGACTCTTTACCACTGAGCCACCAGGGAAGCTTGCACTTCTTAAAATGCTAGTGCTCCTTGTTTATCCTTTATGTTGTCCACTCTTAATCTCTTTAATAGCAGTCTTGTAGTGAGAAATATTGCAGAGACTAGAGTGGACCGTGGCATCTTTCAAGTCAAAAGAAAAGGAGGCCAAGTCCCTAAATCTTAGGTGCTAGGTATTGGCTGAGACCCCAGAAATTGTGCTAGAGCTTAATTGTAGAAAAGCCTCTGATGATTTTCTTACCAATGCCTAAGACTTGTGAATCAGCACAGAAAGAGGAACTTTGGAGCTCTCTTGGCCCAGGAGGCTGCCTTCAGAGTTACTGGAAGGTAGGCCAGGCAGCTCATCAAGAATTACGGCAGTCACTGCCCCGTGTGGGAATGCTTTCTAGGCAGATGGGTAGAGGGGAGTCTGGAAAGGAATGGTATTCATGAAGGAGGTTTGCAGAGCAAAGCTAAGAGTAGCTGTTAGAGAAAGATAGATGCAAGACTGTCTCATTAGAATTGAGGCCAATCCTATAGGCCAGTACTTGTCTCTAAGCTGCAAATGATTCAGCCCAGGGATTTTGTTAAAATGCAGATTCTAATTCAGTAGATCTGAAGTGGTGCCCCAAATTGTGCAAGGCTCCAGTCAACATTGGTGCTACTGGTTCTGGAACCACACTGAGTAACAAGGCTATACTATGTGACTCAAGAGGGAAAAAGAAAGAAGAAGTTAGGGAGCTGGGGCTGAACTCTGTGGACCTAGGATCTGAGACTTGATTGGCGGAAAGATAGCTGAGGGAAGAAATGTGAACCTTAACGCCTTATGGCTGGGCCATGACCTCCCCCTGGGACGCTGGATCATTTATTAATGATATCTGCCGGGGTCCAGCCCTGGCTGATTCAGGGTATTCGAAGGGGAGACGGCGTCGGCGACTATTTAAATATTCATCAAAGATATAAAGAGTAATAGAATGAGGATAGCTCAGTAGTAAAATTCAGTGGAGAAAAGAGGCTGAGTAGCTTGGTTTACGCGGGAGACCAATAAAACTTCAAGACAAGAAGTTTGCACCACTTACGTAGGCCGCAGGCGTCCTTCCGTTCTCCCGAAGGAGAGGAGACACTGAGGCCTCCCCTGTCGGATCTTAGAAGCCCAGGCATAATTAGTAAGCATGGCAGGTTCCGCGCTCCATATGGAGACTCAGCCAGAGTGAGAGAGAGAGCGACATGGGGAGACCAGTATTTTGAGGAACTGATCCCCATTCTTTATTTTCCAGAGTCTGTTTTTATACACTGAGATGTTATACAAAAGTCACGTGGGGACAGCAGTCCTGACTTTTATTAAAGTCAGGTGCTTCATACAAATGTATACAGAGGTCTTAGGGGTGTTACATCATCTTCTGGCCAGGGGGGCCTGCTGACAATTTATGACCCTCTCCTTGTGACAGTGGTCAGTCAACCAGAACACTTTTTTCTCCAAGGGTGATTATTCTTAAAACAGACGCCACCCAGATAAAGTTACATTCCTATAGAGTGAGGGTGTAGTGGGTTTTAGTTAAGGAAAGAATTTACTTAGCCTAAGGTCTAATGTGATTTATATCAAAGGTTAATACTTATTTCTTCTATATATTCATTAATATGTGTAAGGGCAGGGGATGTGGAGTCTTAGCAACAAACATTGGCTCAACAAATGAAAAACCCTTCACCAATACAATTTCTAATCAGCCCACTATACTTATACTAATGGTTTTCTAACTTTTCTAAGGAACCTGTTTTTAGAAGGTTTAAAGCATCTCGTGCCTCTCACGGTTGGGAGGCTGTGAACAATCACATGTGGCCGGACAAGCCTGTCAGGCAGGCTAGAGACCCTTCAGAGGAGTTTGTAGGTTGAAACACTCCTATCACGCCCAGGAATTATTATTAACTGGAGCTCTAAGTTAACTCCTTCTCTGAAAGAGGTGGTGGGGGACAGCCCCCCGTAAAGTCAGAGGTGTAGGGGAGAGCACAAAGTAGTAAAGTAGGCAGGGTCTGATTATGGGGGTAGATGCTCGAGGATTTCCAGGGGGACTCCTGAGGCTTGATCCTGCCTTTGTGTATGTCGAGCCTCCTTCCTCATGACCTTTGCCATGGGCGGAGTGCCTCACACCGGCCCCCAACAGATATCCTTTTGAGCAGAGATTGGCATGGATACAGAGAAAGATCTAGACTGGCAAGAGGGACCCTACCCTTGGAGTTGCTGCTTGAAGTAGAATCAGGGCAATGACATGGGGTCTGTCTGCCTGGGTATATGTGTAGGCCCTCTTGGGCTTTCAGAAGATTTGAAGTATGGAGAATGGCTCAGGGTTCCTTACTTGTTCCATTTCTTTGGAGTTCCTAAGGGTCTTCACAGCGGCTACTTGACAATGCTTTTTATATTAAAGTCAGCCCTGTCTGTCTACCAGTGTAGGAGACGCAAGAGATGCAGGTTTGACTCCTGGGTTAGGAAGATCCCCTGGAGTAGGAAATGGCAATCTGCTCCACTATTCTTGCTTGGAAAATTCCAGGGACAGAGAAGCCTGGCAGGCTCCAGTCCTTGGGGTTGCAAAGGGTCAGACACAGCTGAACGACTGAGCACACACACACTAAGTGCAAGCATTTTACAACTTCCCCTTCTGAAGAGGGGAGCTCTGTTGGCTGTAGCCCACCTGTGACAGTCGTTGGTGACAGGTTCAGATGAGAGAGAAGAGAATATTCAGACTGTCATCAAGAACCCCTGACATGTAGAATATAAACATCTCACAGCATACTGGCCAATTGTATTACAGGTTTGTTAGTACAAAAGCATATTGTTATCAAAGGAATCTGTAGTCAATGGTGTGAGCAAATGCGAATTAATTGGATTATTCATCTTTGCTTCTTTATGCTTGTGTGCAAACCCCTCTTGGGTATGTAAACAACAGTTCTTTTCGCTGTAGTAGTAAATAGTCAATTTATTTCACAGCATGTTTTTTGGCAAAATAGATAGCTGTGAAAGTATCAAGCTGTGGAGCAGTAATAAGAAATAATTTGCTCTTACATAACAATTTCAATTTTAGAATTCCTCCATGCTTTTAGTATGTATCTGTATTTTTTATTACAGAAATCTGGTGAAGGATAGTTGAGGCAAAGGATAGTTTCTTCACTTTGTCAACTGATAAGTTTAGTGACTTGTTTGAGAACTTGGAGTTTTGGGAACCAAAGGTAGACTACATATCTCTTGACTTAGCTTATTGCTTGTTCCTTTCCTTATGTTTGCTTTTGTTGTTTTTTTTTTTTTTTTAAAGTGCGAGTGTGTGTATGGATTCTTATAGGCTGAGGGTCTGTAGCTTTCCTCAGGTTTTTAAGGTGGATGGTCATATTCCCAAATGGTTAGAACCATTGATCTTGATGATTCTGCCTGGAACAGTGCAGGGTACTTGATGGCTTCTCACCCTCCACACATCCTGCCCTGTGCTAGACGCTGGAGGTACACGCTCGAACAGGTCACGTGCTTTGCTCTTAAAATGCTCATAGGCTGGTTGGAAAAGGGATGGGAAAAACTGTAGTATAGTTTGTACGATGGAGAAATACATGTTGTTGTGGGAGCACTAAACTCTTGAGATAAATGGGGAAGATTTCATAGAGGAGGTTTCATTTGAACTATGGTTTGAAAGATGGGAATGGAGAAGGAGAGAGGTTTGGCTTTTTTTCTCTGGGGGAGGGGGCGCGGAATGAGAATGACTTGGGCTGAGAATTAATTTGTTAGCAGAGGGCTGTGAAAATTTCCACTTCCAGGGAGGAACACATGAAGTAAGGCTCTGTCTTCCTGCCGTGCAGTTGGCTAAGTGCTGCAGCCTTTCAACCAGCTCTCTTAGACACTGGGAAGAGCAGGGAATTCCTAATTGTTACCAAGATTCCCCCCTCCAGGAAGACTAACGTCCTTGACCCCGTTTTACTGAAGCTCACAGAATCCTGCTCTTTGCTCTGTAAACTCTTCTGATTGCCATTTATTTGATCTTTGCCTCTTCCATTTCCTTTCTTTTTCCCCATCAAGTTCATCTTCCATAATCATAAACAACCTTACCCTTCATCCTTTTTAAACTCTAATAAATTAATCCTCTTATTTTACTTCTCTTAATAATCGAATACAGTGCATTGCAAATAAGTTTATATAAACTCTGTGGCTGCTGCTGCTTGCTAACTTTTTAGTATTTACTGTGTACCAGGAATGTGTTTAGTGCCTCACACCATTCTTGAGTCTGCTCGTTTGTCTATCTCGTTTCGTAAATGGGAAACCTGAGCTTTTGCTTAAACATCTTACTAATTTAGGTAACGTATAACCAGGGAGTGACAGAGTTGGGATTGAGTCACATCAATTCATGATTCCATTGCTATTTGTTATTCCGTAGATACAAAGGAGAGAGTTATTTGATCTAGATATGATACTGTCAGGTATCATAAAAATCAACATAAATCCAGAAAACAATAATACATACTTTAGCATAAGGCAATATCCTGAGTTACCATCATGGGTAAAGAATTGACTTTATCATTTGAGATACCCAAAGGCCTAGTATTATTCTTATACGATAAAGAATTTAGAAATAGTTAATTAGAATTTGAGTGAATTGAGTGGTTGTATTCTGAAACTAGAGAGATATAATAGCTGCCCAGGGCATTATGAAGGCAGGTGTTAGGAATGTATCTTACTAGATATCTACCCTACATAGTAGATAAGAAACTGAGAGCGCTCACCCAATTATAAAGTCAAACCAAGAGATACAACCCGCTGGACAAGAATAGAATCAAAGAGGTTGCAGACCCCGATGCCATTCTGGCTCTTGGCACCAAGTCTCAAATTCATGGGGCATGTAACACAGGTATTCCGAAAGCAGGTAGGCATTTGTCATGTAGGGAGTACATCCTTCTGGGACTTTGGGACAGGGTTCTAATTCCAGAGATGTGGGACCATCTTATTACAAAAAGACTGGTAGATGCAGCCATTAGGCTGGGAGTCAAGGATAGTGTATAATCCCTAAGCTAGGAGAATTGGTTAGAGCAATACTGGGAACAGGAACCAACGCAGAAGACCAACCTTGAAAACCAGAATTCTGGGCCTTTTTTGACTGTACCAAAGGAGATTTGGGAGCCCAGAATTCAGCTGCAGTATCTTGGATCTGGGAGTTGGGTTCAAGCTAAGTCCTCTATAGGAGGAGCCAGAGTTGTTTAAATATTAACTTCTTTGCTTGATTGGTAACTAGGGTGAGCAGATTAGTTGATGCAGCCATAGTGAGTGACCCAGAGAAAATCAGAATAAAGGAGGCTGATAAGAGCATATTACAGTTAAATCAGGTGAAACTGAAACAAGAGTTGACTGGCTGATGAGTCAGGGGTGGATTTCAAGTGAAATTTCTTCTCATTGAAACTTAGCTTCTTTATTCTTTTGTCTGAATATTTAAAATATAGTAAGATAGACTGGAATAGGTTTGGTATATTGATGCCCCCTGGAAAACTATAATGTTATTCATTTATCACCTGGGTATTTGTTGAATACCTGTATTGTACTGAGAAGGTAGGGTGAGAATAAATCAACCAAGCACTTTGTTAGCCAAGTCTAAATTTCTCTTGGGACAGGATTATTTTACTTAGTTTACAACAGAGCAAAGTTTATACATGAATTAAGGATGGAAAAACAGGGACAATTATTTGATGTTTTCTAACACGTCTTTTGTACAGTTGAAATAAGAAAGAAAACTTATTTTTATTCAGAATACTCATACTTCAACAAGGAAATAATAGAAATATGGATGGGTATTTTGGAAGAGATTGGCACAGAAAGAACTTGAGCTTGAAAGAATAAAGGAAGTGCTGATAGGAATAGCTACTCTTGTTCTACATTAAACAAACAAAAAAAAATCAAAGTACACATTTAATCCCTAATTTTCAATGGCTGTTCCAAATCTTCTTATGGTCACATGAAATTGGTCTAGTACAGTAAATTGTTTCCTTTGACAACGAATTTTTCCTTCAAGTGATTGTTTTAAAGTTTTGTCTTCCAAGTTCTTCTTTAAATATGCACCCATCATACTAGATTATATTTAATCCAATCTCTTATATAACCACTATCATTTTGGATTGTTCTCAATTCCAGTGGAATTAGGATTTCTTAGAACTGTTTGGTTTCTTGGCTGGTGTGGCAGGCCCAAAAAAGGCTTGGAAGGTATTTCATCTTGAAGGGCAAGGTCTCCGGAGCCTCCACCCATAACAGTATGGTAGGTAAGGTATATCTACTACCATGATCAGATTTCCCCCAAATTGTTATATACACAAACCTATTTTTAACAATCTTCTTTTCTTCTTCTTTATTGCCAGCTCTCGGATCAAATACTTCAGGTTCTTGCCTGCTTTAAACATGCCTTCACATCTCTATAATTCAAATTGAAATGTCTAAAATAAGGAATGTATCATTTAAGGATAGAGTCGCTTATTTGTGCTGGGGAACTCCCAATTAATATTTTAGGATTATTTGCTAGAGAACTAATTCATTCCTCCTTAGATCCATAGAGATGGTTTGGTGAATTCACATTCATTGTAAGGAATGAGTTAATATAGATAAAGTACTTAAAGCAATATCGGCACATTATAAATGCACAAGAAATGTCAGATATTATTATTCTTCTTTGAAACGAGGACTGGGAGTTATAATTTGGCCAAGATCATGTAATGACTCAAGTTTACTATTCCTAGCTCTTGAATTTACCAGTGATAACATTTACTCATAGCAGACATAAAATGCTCCTACAAAGTGTTGACATAAAATGTTAGTATTTCAGTATACATTCCTTTGAGGAAATTGCTGGATAATTGGATGGTAGGCAAGATTATGCAATGATGTGGTTTATTTCTTACTCATGCCCTTTGCCCATCACTGTCATCTAGGGTTGTGTTTTGCCTGATCATCACTCCAGAGTCCAGGCTGACTGAAACAACTGCCGTCAGGAGGAGTCCACTTTTCTGTGGCAGAAGGAAACAGAGCCTCGGAGGGGCCATATTTAAAATATGGAAGCAGCTTGTCAGTTCTGTTCACAGCTCATTGGCCAGAATGAGTCACCTGACCCTCAACAAGAGGGCCAAAAAGTACAGTTCTCCAAAGTGTTTGCAATTTGGGGTGATCTGGTGAACTGCACTGATAACTGTCATGCTGGATTAATTAGATTCCTTATACTTGGCATTCCTGGCTAACCATCTGAAAAACGTATGCCACTGGTCATTAGGGAGATTGGGCAAAAATTTCTACATCACTTACTATAAATTCATCCCCACTAATGAAAAAAGAATTCAGAAATACCTGAAAATGATCTAGATGGGCTTTAAGATCACCCTTAATTATGTAATTCTTGCCTTAAAGTACAATGTGTAGTACAAAGTAAACTTATTAATCTTTGAATTAAGCTAATGATGTAATTTTTGTAATGAAAGGCAAGGAAATTTTAAGGCATTTATTTGGTAATATTTATAAACCATAAAGGGCTTCCTGGTGGCTCAGATGGTAAAGAATCTGCCCACAATATGGGAGACCCCAGTTCAGTCCCTGGGTTGGGAAGATCTCTGGGAGAAGGGAATGGCAACCCACTCCAGAATTCTTGCCTGGAGAATTCCATGGACAGAGGAGCCTGGTGGACTGCAGGTCATGAGGTTGCAAAGAGCTGGACACGACTGAGTGACTGACACACAGACACACACACACATAAAGAGTTTATCGTTATTATTAGTAGTATTTTGATCTTATTGCTTCCTACTGCTACTGTTAAAAATGTACATTTTTCATTTAAATTTTGTTAAAATTTTCATTTTTGAACAATTTTTCAATAGGCATATATTACCCTATCTTTTATAGAAACTAGTCATGATTTAGGACATAGACATAATTGTTTTATGAATTTAGGCAACTAGGGAGAGGAATGTGGTAGATTTGGAAACACCTACTATTTTAGTATTTTAGAGCTTAAAATGCAAGATAGAGATATAAAGTGGCAGGAGATGAGGCTGGGCTGGTAAATGGCAGGTCAGGAGAGCCACATCATGAAATGTCTACATACTGTGTAAAAGAGTTCTGCTGTTACCCTGTAGGTATTGGGGAGCCATTCAAGGATTTTGAGGAGAGGTAATGCAGTCAGATTTGAATAGTAGAATATCATTTTGGTGGTAGGGTGGAGAATTTAAAGGAAAGGAGTAAAATTGGTGGGAGATTGATAACAAAGTTATTAATATTTAAGAGTCTCAGTGCGAGATGGTAAGAGTCACAGTGGCCATGAGGGTTGTAAGGAGATGAATTTAAGCCTGTTTAGTAAGATAGAACATGGCAATTGGATGTAGTAGGCAAGAGAGAAGGAAGAAGCTAGGATGACTCCTACTTTTCAGGCTTGGGTAATTCAGAGGATGATGGCACCATGTGCTAAGTTAGGAAGGGGAGCAGGGACAGATGATGGGTTTGTTTGGATATGGTGAGTTTGTGAGGCCTGGGGATGTATACGTATGTAGAGCTGGGAGTCAGTTGGATATTAGAATTTGGAGTTCACAGGTGAGACCTTGGCTAGAGGTAGAGATTTGGGTAACCTCAATGACACTTGAATAAATTTCCTGGGGTTGACTTATGGAGAGATAAGGCCACCGAGAATGGAGTCTGAGGAACACCAACACTTCATGGCCTTGGAGAGGAAGAAAGATCCAATATAGGAGACTGAGAAATGGTGTCCAGAGAGGAAGGAGGAAAACCAGGAGAGAATGTTAGGCTGGGAGCCTAAACAAGGGACATTTGAATGAGGCGAAATAGTCCACAGTGCCCTGTTGCTGATAGACCCAGTGAGAAATTTTAATGAGAAGTTAGATTTGGCTAGTATGGAGCCATCTGTGGTACAGATCAGAGCAGTTTCAGTAGGGAAGAAAAGAAAAGGCAGAAACCAAGTCACAAAGAGTGAAGGACAGCACAAAGAAGGCTGAGAAAGGGTAGTAATTCAAGGAAAGAGACACAAAGATGATGGTTACCTTTGTTTTCATATGAGAAAGAAAAACTTGACCTAAATGTAGTATCTTAAGTCAGATTTCCTAGAGGCAGAGCTTGAGATAGAAAATCTTGCCCAAGTTGTCTATTTTTAATGAAAGATTTCTGAAATATACCAAATTACTTAAAATTTATCAGTCAAATCATGACAGATTAAAAGTTCAGATTTGAGAACAGTGTACAGAGAATGAACTAGATTTAATGCCAAAAGAAGTTGGGACTGGCTGGTAAGAGAATGAATTGATAATGCAGAGCACAGAGCCAAGGGTAGGACAGGGACACGCTGTGAAGAAAACCAGATCAGGTTTAGAAGCAAATGCCCTGTGCCCAGTTGATGTCCCTATGGTAGTTTGGGGGACATAGGCACCTTCGAGGGTAGGAATTGGCAAACTTCTAAAAAAGACAAGATAGTAAAATGTTTGAGGCATTGTGGGCCACATGGTTCTGCTACAACTTCTCAACTCTGCCATTGTAGCACAAAAGCAGCTATGTTCCAGAAAAACTTCATTTCCAAAAGCAGCTGGATGTGGCCGGTCAGCGGTGGTTTGCTGATCCTCGTTCTAGGGGTGCATTAGGCCTCACGAAGGACTTTGCTCCTGCCCAACTGACCAAGAAACTGTAGGAGCCTTCACAGACTCCTGCTTCTCCTCTTAAATAGTGTGACAGCTATGCTGGGAAGAGTTTTCCTGTTTTGACTCCATCTCAGTATTTCAAGCTTTTAGTTCTTGAATCTTTTGATTTTGAATTGGAAGATGTTAGAGTCTCTGGGGAAGAATGGATTCGTATATAGCTGAGTCCCTTCACTGTTCACCTGAAACTATCACAATATTGTTAATCGGCTGTACCCCAATAAAAAATAAAAAGTTTTTTAAAAAAGAAAATGTTAAGAGTCTCTATCTCTGTGAGTTCTTGGAGATTAGCTTGCTTGGATTCTGTGTTTTGTTTTGATTTGTTTTCCTTATAGTTTTCTCTTGAACAATATATGTGAAAATTATAGTGGCAAAATTAACCTTAACTTTGTTTCCTTACTGCTGCTTATTCCAGCTTCATTCAGTTTCTCATCCAGTGTCCCTGGGCTCTACCCTTACGCTTCAGGTCTTTTTGCCATTTACTTGAGCAGTAGGTAGTATGCATCTGTGCTTGAAGTGATCAGAGAGAAGATAAGCAATTTTCCACTCAATCCGTGTAAAGTACCAAACGAGGCCTATTTGTGTTGCAGGAAAAATTGTCAGTGGCACGGTTAGAGGAGGCCTATAGTAGATCAGCTCAAGGTCAGTGCTTGAAGCATTTGACAAAGATCAGTTAAGGGATGAGTATAAGGCTTCAAATGGGAAGTGAGCTCATGGTCAGGAACCAAGATTTCTAGCAGGTGGGAATATAGAATGAATGGTGGAGATAAACAGTTTAAAATACAGACTGTCAGCAGGGTCAGGGTAGGGCTTGTCCACTCATGCAACTCCTCTATTACCTCTTTGCTGCGTGCTTACTGTGACTCAGGCATCATGCTGTGCCTTAGAAATGCAATATAGAATGAGATCGGTGGGATCTGCTTCTGCATCTAAACCACAGACCATGGAAAATGACTTGAATTTTCTCAGTTCTCCCAAAGATGACGCTTAAATAGTGCTATTCTAAATTCAAAGTAGAGAAGGTAACTCATTATGTGTAACGGATGCCTCAGTGTATATGGGTTTAATTTTCTTGAGAAACCTGGGTTGAGAAGGTCAGTGTAGTAGAGCAGCCTTGAGTGCTGAGGGCAGTATATAGTAAATCCTGGAGTGTGGTGGGCCTCCATGATAGGGGTATCCTGTTAGGCTGCAGAGGGTCTGGGAATGCTTTCTGGGGGACATGAGGTCTGAATGGAAAGTAAGTTTTAACTCCATGAAGAATAAGGAAGAGAGATTGGATGGAAAGGAGAGCCTGCTGCTGCTGCTGAGTTGCTTCAGTTGTGTCCGACTCTGTGCGACCCCATAGATGGCAGCCCACCAGGCTCCACTGTTCCAGGGATTCTCCAGGCAAGAATACTGGAGTGGGTTGCCGTTTCCTTCTCCAATAAATGAAAGTGAAAAGTGAAAGTGAAGCTGCTCGGTCGAGCTGACTCTTAGCGACCCCCATGGACTGCAGCCCACCAGGCTCCTCCATCCATGGGATTTTCCAGGCAAAAGTACTGGAGTGGGTTGCCATTGCCTTCTCCGAAAGGAGAGCCTAGCCTGCTCTAAATCCTAAAAATTGTTTATTAGCTGGAATGGAGGCCGGGAGGAGAAAAGTAGTGCCTGGAGATAAGTCCTTGTCACCCTTGTGGGCTCCTCCTCGCTGGGCACTGGCCAAGGCTGGTTGTAGACTCTTAAGACCCTGATCTGTGAGCGTTAAGATGAGCTGGGTACTGTGGCAATTCTTAATGCATGGTTATTTCTTTTCCTGGAACTGCTGGTAGAATGAGTTTTGTAATACACTATGATGGAGTCATCAGCCCATAAACATAGTAGTCTCAGATACTTTGAGATAAGGTCGGGTTGTCTTTTGACAGTACAGAGTTTGGTTCTTGGCAGTCTGGGTGCATTGTTTTGGGGCCTTCTGTCTCTCCTCTTCAGTATGTACTCAGTTTTGGGTGTGGTATTCCTTTTGGGGTGATCTGGATCTTTGCAACTCAGAGTGTGGGATGTGTACCAGCAACATTACAGACTCTCCGGCTCTGCCCCAAGACCCACTTGGGAAAAGATTCCCGAGTTATTTGTGTGAACATTTTATTTTGTGAAGCACTGAGGTGGATGATAAGAGAGTTAACTCTTTGGTTTTTGTTTTTAAATTACTTTGGCACTATAGAGGAGGGAGGAAGAGATATATGACACCATTATAGGAGAGTCACAATTTCAGTGTAACTTGTTGGGGCTTCAGAAATTTGAAGTAATGTTTGCCGTGTTTTAACAGAATTAGACTTTGGACTTCCCCTTACACCCTGCTGTTTCCTCAGTTAGCTCTAGCAAATGAAGGATAGAGAGATTATTCTTGTAGCTGTAGTTAGAAAAAGTCTACTAATTAGTTTATTGAAAAAAGACTTCAGTCTGCATCTTGAGTTGTTTTTATGCCAGTGAGTTTTCTGTAGCGCCCTTCTCCCTCGTTTTTGGAGTTGAGAGGAGGGGACAGTTCTGCCTAAGGAAATTGGTTAAAATTTCTTAGAACAAATGACATTTGAATTTTAGTTTAAAAGGAGGGTTTGCCAAAAGAAAATTCAGGCAAGAAGAGAATCTTGTAGGCAAAGGAACTATATGTTTGAATGAATATAAGCATATAATTCCTCCCAGGTCTAATCTGGTGGGGCAAGCATTGTGTCCTATTTATGTTTATATTCATGGCATCTTGGGAAGAACATGTGCTTTTTGAGTTAGACTGGGACCTGCATTCTAGTGCATATGTGCTCAGTTGTGTCTGACTCTTTGCAACCCCATGGATATAGCCTGCCAAGCTCCTCTGTCCATGGGATTTTCTAGGCAAGAATACTGGAGTGGGTTGCCGTTGCTTCGTCCAGGGGAATCAAGCCCTAGTCTCCTTTGTCTCCTGCATTGCAGGCAGATTCTTCACCCCGAGCCACCCGGGAATACTAGAGTGGGTTGCTCTTTCCTCCTCCAGGGGATCCTCTGACCCAGGGATTGACCCTGAGTCTCCTGCGTCTTCTGCATGGCGGATGGCTCTTTACCACTGTGCCACCTGGGAAGCCCTGCATTCTAGGCCCTTTGCTTATTGACCCTGAGATTCAGAGCCCTCATTTACAAATATGATTTATACTTCAGTTTTTTGGTAAGGATTAATGAGCTACAGTGACCTAAAGTAGTGTCTGGGAAGTAAGTGCTTTAAAAAGTTCTTTCATTTCTTTCCCTTGTATCTAGTTTCCCAGTAACAGACGTACAGTAGGTACAGGATAAATACTTGAACGATTTTAGTGTTTCCAAACAACATGAGAAAAATGACTGATTTTGTTTCTTTTGATGTAAAATTTTGTAACTTAAAAGCACAGGGTGAATTCACTAAATTTAGTAGTCTTACAAAGCAAAAATTTGTTTTCTTAAGAATGAAGTTTAATTGTAGGAGAAAACAGCACTGGATCAAGTCAGGTTTGCTGGGTGTTTGAATATGGGAGCTGGATGTGATTTATACGCTCTGAATATCCAAGATGGACTGTGTTGATTGTAAATGTTTTCTATAATGTTTCTTCACTGCAGATGATTTTTTATTTATTTTCATCTTTGAAAGGTTTTATCTTTCAAACCTTCCTTTGGTTTGAAGAGTTAAATAAGTATGGTTGTAGAATAAATTGTTCCAGGGTAGTCTTTTTCTCCCCAAGGCCCAGATACTGCAGCTCACCTACTTCTCAGTTAATATTAGCTCAGACTGGAGTCATCCAGCCCTTTGTTCCAATTACATTCTTACTCCTTTGACATGAAAGCCGTTCATGACCTGCCCTCTGCCCTCTTGGGCAGTCTTAAGTGTACCCTTAGACTTTAGACATGGTAGACTGGAGGTCTTTAAGTAAGTACCATGCAACTGCATGCCTGCATTTTCTTTTCACACACATTGTTTCCTTTGCTTGCAGTTAGTTCTCTGCTTGTATCTCTCCCTCTCTCCCCAACTCATCTTTCAAGACTGGGTTCACAGGTTTTTGCTCCTGGGAATGTTTCCTTTCTACAGTTGTTACCCACGGTTGCTGTTTTACTCAATTGAAAAATCTTCAGGTTTTTTTATCCTTATTATGGAGCCTTTGTATTATTTTAGTTCACATTCCAATAGTATTTGATGTTTTCTTTTGGTTTTTATCTATGTTGCTTATTATGAATGATTCCAATTATATGGTGATGTTAAAATTCGCAGCTACCATTTATTGAGTCCTATTCCATAACAGGGAGGCCTGGCGTGCTGCGATTCATGGGGTTGCAAAGAGTTGGACACGACTGAGCGACTGATCTGATCTGATTCCGTAACAAGCACTCCAATAGGGCCTTTGTAAACATTGTATATTGCAAATATAAATTACTTTGTAAGGTGGGCTGAACTGTAGTATTTATTTTTCATTATTCATGTACTCATTTCTAAACAGGCCAAAGCATATTGATTTAATTCATGAAGGGGCAATGTGTGGCAACAGATGAAAAGTCAGTCCCTAAATCAGAAAATTCTTGAATTTAGGTTTTTGTTCATACTTCCATCTTCAAGGTATTTCTGTTAAGGCTGAAAAAACTTAGAAAATAGGTTGGTATCAGTTTTATTATTAAATTATTTTAAAAGTAGTTTAAAGATGTGTTTTTTATAATAAGCAGGCAGATACTTATATATATGTTAGTGTCTCCTTTATTCTTAATTCATTGGTGTGATGATTCATTATGCAAATACTATTCTGGACGTCTGTGGTGCACCAGATAAAGGAATAGATATGTCATTGAATATAACAGACAATGTGCTGCCCTCATGGAACATGCAGAAAGCTTATATCATCTGTTAGGCCTGAATGGATCCAGGGAGGCTTTTTTTCCAAACCTCTTTTTGTTTCTTTGTTTATGAACCCTAAGGAGATTTAACGAGATTTCCTAACATTTGAAAACTACTTTAACAAATGCAAAAATGAGAGGTGCTTTTTAACGGTTTCTAATTCAAAGGAAAATTCTCTTCTTTCATCAGAAAATAAGTTCTCTTTAGCTGAGTTCATTTGGGGAAAGAAAAACCAATACTGCTATTATATAGTTATAGTATGATTTTTGTCTTAGAATTAATAAATGACTTTCCTAAACTCATTCATTTTAGGGTTATTTGGCACATTTTATGAGGTGTAAAACTGATTAAAAATGAATCACCTTTCATTTTATTTTGCTTTCTTCCATTTTGCCTTGCAGCCTTCCACTGATAGCTTTTGTTTCTGAGAAGCTGCATTGGGAAAAGGAATAGCTCCCTTCCTACTTCCTTGTTCTTTAGGCCATCATCTTGAATCCCTAATGTGAGTTGAGAAACAGAATGTGCACTTATGTCTGTATGCATTTGTTTTGCCTAAAGTTTTACTTTTAAGTTCAATGGATTCGTTAACAAAAGAAACCACTTGTTACATACAAATAAACAGTTTCAATTTTTATAGATTATTTGACTTAATTGCAATATACAGTCATTAAGAGAAAAGAAGGAAAAATAATAGGGAGATGTAAAAGCATATATATCACCAAATTGGGGTGACAACTATATCTAGACTTGAACAGTGCTGGGAACTCTCAGGTTAACAGCAGTCTGGAGTCCCAGTTGGGAAAGGGTACTGGGCAGTGCATCCACCCCACTGGTGAGACTTCAAATTGCAGTTTTGGGGGCTTCCACTTACAATCCCAGGCTGCAAACTGGTATCATCAGCAGCAGCAGTTTGTGTGCAGAAATACATCTCTGGTTTTACTTTAACTTTTACAATGCTGTTTGTTTCACCTTGTGAGTCATAAGACTTCTTAGACCCTGGGGGCTTAGCCAGACCTCCAGGGGCTCAAGAAATTCTAAGACCCACTCCTTGTCTCATCTGAAGTACTGCTTGACTTGCTGGTAACAATTGGTGTGCTCACGGGCAGGCACATAATCTAGGCAGTGCCAGGCAGGTCAGAGGCCTGCTCTCCTGTTTCTGAAGCCTGCACAAGGAGGAAAGGAGAGAGAGAATGAGACTCAAACAGTATATTAAGGAATAATGGCCAAGAATTTTCCAAAACTTATAAAAGACATCAGGCCCAGATTTGAGAGACTTGAAGAAGCCCAAACAGGATTTAATACAAAGCAAATCATATGTAGGCACTCTATAATAAAACTTACCAAAGCCAAAGGGAAAATTCTTGAAAGGAGAGAGGAAAATAAGATACCTTCAAAGGAACAACAGGGGAAATAAACACTGACTTTTCAAATGAAACTGATGAAATCCAGAGGCTGATAGAATGGTATCTTTTAAAGTACAGAAAGGACATAATTGTGAACCTAGATATCTGTACTCAGGAAAAGTATTTTTCAAAAGTAAAAGAAAAATTTTGATGTAATAGATTTCTTGAAATGTCCAAGAAAATGTTTAGAAGAAAAATAGAAAATCTAAATAGTTTTATATCTAGCAAAAAATTGAATCTTTAATTCATTTTTTTAACAAGGTAAATTCCAGGGTCAAATAGCTTTGCTGATAAATGCTTCCAAATATTAAAGGATGAAAAATAGCATCAATCTTAAAAAAATTTTCAGGGGAATACAAAAATGTTTTATGAGGCCAACATATCCTTGATATTAAAAAATGACAAAGACAGTCCAATGTAAGAAAATTATAGGAAAATCTCTCTCATTAACAGAGATAGAAATATTAAAACAACAGGAAATTGAATCCATAGGTATATAAAAGGGATAACATATTAGGACCAAGTGGGGTTTATTCCAGGAATGCAAGGTTGGTTTACTATTCAGAACTCAATTAATAGGGGAGGTGATGGTCCAAGAATACAGAGTTATAGTTATACAAGATAAATTCTGGAGATTTGTTCTATAGCTTAAAATTTGCTAAGAGGGTTGATCTTAAGTATTTTTACCACAAAAATAAAATTAAAGTGAGTGGGAAAAAACTTGGGAGGTGATAGATACATCTATGGTCTTCATAATGGTGGTCATCGTTTCACTGGATGTAAACTTATCCCCAAACTTACTGACTTACATACGCTAAATATGTAGAGCTTTCTGTATGTCATTCATCATCTCAATAAAGTGGTTAAAAATAGGGGGAAAAACTCAATAAAATCAACCATTAATAGAAGAAAAGGAAAAATCATATGATTTACCTCAGTTTTTGCAGAAAAATGTTTGGTAAAATTCAGTACCCCCCCAACCCCTTTTTGGGGGCTGTCAGTCAGTTCAGTTTCTTAGTCGTGTCCGACTCTTTGTGACTCCATGAATCGCAGCACCCCAGGCCTCCCTGTCCATCATCAAATCCCGGAGTTTACTCAAACTCATGTCCATCGAGTCGGTGATGCCATCCAGCCATCTCATCCTCTGTCGTCCCCTTCTCCTCCTGCCCCCAATCCCTCCCAGCATCAGAGTCTTTTCCAATGAGTCAACTCTTTGTATGAGGTGGCCAAAGTATTGGAGTTTCAGCTTTAGCATCAGTCCTTCCAAAGAACACTAAGGACTGATCTCCTTTAGAATGGACTGGTTGGATCTCCTTGCAGTCCAAGGGACTCTCAAGAGTCTTCTCCAACACCACAGTTCAAAAGCATCAATTCTTTGGCTCTACTATGGCAAAAAAAATCTTGTGAGATCTTAGTTCTTGAGATCTTGTGGGATCTCAGTTCCCCAGCCAGGGACTGAACCTGGGCCATGGCACTGAAAGCCTAGAATCCTAACCATTAGGCCACCAGGGAACTCCCAGTACTCATTTTTTTATAGAAGTTCATAGCAAACTAGTAATAGAAGAAACTCCTTTAATGTGATAAAAACTTTTAACCAAAAACAGCTATAAAACGTCATAATTAATAATGAAACTCTGAAAGGTCTCCTTCTGATAGTCTAGGGTATAAAACAAAAATGCTCATTATCACAACTTCTGTTCCACGTTGTACCAGAAATCATAGTCAATGCTATAAAGCCTAGGAAAAAGGTATAAGGATTGGGAAAGGAAACCAGTGGTTGTTATTTTTAGACTGCTTGATTTTATACATGAAAAAATCCAAAACAGTTAAGGCTGCTACATGCAAAGTCAGCCTACAAAAATTATTTGTATCCCTGAATACCTATAACAAACCAATAATCATTAAAAAATGATACCCTTTACGTTAGCATATAAAAAGGAATGCCTTAGGGTAGATATAATGAAAGATTTATAAGACTTACTTCAACATGAAAAATGACATGATGTTATCAAGAGAAGTTAAAGATGCCTTAGCTAAATGTTCATGAACTGAAAGGTTTGATGTAGTAAAGATATTCTTTCCAAACTGATGTATAGATTCCATACGATCCCAGCAAGCTCCCTGTACACTCACTCTGTTGAGATTTGTCTTCTTCTTTTTTTAATAATAAATGGATGTTGAATTTTGTCAAATGCTTTTTTCTCCATCTATTGAGGTGGTCAAATGGTTTTTTATTTTCATTTTGTTAGTATAACTTCAGTATTTTAAAGGTGAGGAAGCTAGGATATGTTTCCAGTTAGAAGTAATGTGACATGCTTCAAGCTAAGCAAATCCAGGACCTTAGCTCTTGAGGGCTCTACTTCTGTGACTGTCTCTTGAATACCACAGACGTTCTGGAATCCAGAGGGTATTGGTGCACGCTGTTTGGTTGCCATGTCATGCATCAGTTTGGGTCAGGATGGAGGATGCTGAG
Organism: Bos indicus x Bos taurus; assembly: GCF_003369695.1. Classification (NCBI taxonomy): domain Eukaryota; kingdom Metazoa; phylum Chordata; class Mammalia; order Artiodactyla; family Bovidae; genus Bos; species Bos indicus x Bos taurus. The sequence goes on from NC_040077.1 coordinate 119,597,765, forward strand.
AGTGGGTGGATTTCTCTGGTTCTAATTAGAAATATAAGCTGATATTGAAGATTGCAGGGAGGTGCAGCCGAGAAATTCATTTAGCCATAAATGTCTACTATGCCTGTGTTAATGCTATGCCCTGGGATGTCCTTGTCATTGATTTTCATTGTTTTGGGTACTCACTTCCCAGAAATTGCTTCCTACTGTTCCAAGTTTTCTAAGACTCATGCTGGTTTATAGCCTTCCTTTTCCTTGAATCAGGATGAAATTAGATAATACCCTTACTTTTCCCAAGTGTGGAAAACAGGAACTGGACTCTATATAGTTGAATGAGTAGAAAGCCAGGTTGAAGTCAGTCATTGCTTACAAAGGATCTTTGGGGTAAAATGCCCACAGATTGAAATACTGCCTAAATGGTTGAAGAAAGCTCTTGAAAATTAATGTAACAGGTGTTGCAAATAAATATATGTAAACATGTTTGATCCATAAAACATTTTTATTTGTGGCTGTTTTTAAAAAGACAGCTTTATAACTTAGGGTTTCTTCTTTTTTACATCTCTGATCCTGAGTTCATAGTACTGTATTTTGGAAAAGCTAGAAATATTAAATAATGCTTTGAGGGTAAACCTTCTCTCAGTATTTCCATTATAAAATGCAATTTTAAAGGGTTTAGAAGTCAACTATAAAAATTTGTTCTTGGCTGATACTTTGTATACAAAAATCTCTGCCCAGGGTAATTTTCAGAAGAATTTTTGCAGTGGCATAAACTGTGAGGTTATATGGTAGTACCAGCTTCCATTGAACTCATTTTTTATGCTTCTATCAAAGTGGAGGAAAAATGACAGCTTTTAAAATGATTCAAATAAAACAATATGAAAATTATGTTTCTAGCTCTTGGTTAAAAAATGTTATTCTACCAACAGAAGACTCACCATTGGCCTAAGTATCCAAACCCAGCGTAAGCCACCAATCAAAATGATTTTAGAGTAATTCTTCTAAAACCAGATCTTAACAGCTGATTTTGAAAGTAGCATTTGGCCCATCAGTGACTGTGTAACCCTGAAGAGATCCTTTTGGGCCCTGCTTGTTGAAAAACAAACACAAACCATAGGGCTTCCTTGGTGGCTCAGATGGTAATAGAATCTGCCTGCAATGCAGGAGACACGGTTTTGATCCCTGGGTTGGGAAGAGCCCCTGGGGAAGGAAATGGCTACCCACTCCAGCAATCTTCCCTGGAGAATCCTATGGACAGAGGAGCCTGGCAGGCTACCATCATGGAGTCGTAGAGTCGGACACAACTGAGCAACAAACACCTCACTTCACTGTTGAAAAATGGCTTTTTGTTTGGTACCTGAGCTTACCTGTCTGCAAATTAAGGAAAAAATTACTAGTGGGAAAGCAAAGACATGTTTCTTCCATGATTGGAGAATTACCCAGTGAAGCTGGAAAACCTCTTGTTCTTGTAACATTCTCAAAGCTCTGGACAGGTCTTAGCTTGAAAAGGTCGACCACAGTGAAGATAAGCTCCTTTTGCTCTTATGTTATTGTGAATACATGTGCACTTTACAGCCTGTGGCCAGGTTTCCTTTTTGTTTTTTTCCTACTTCTTCTTCAAAGTTAAATCACATAAGCAGATTTCCTCAAGGGATAATTCTGTATGTGGTGGCCAGACTGGTCCCAGAGTTCATAATAACTTTCTCTGGTATGTCAACTTGTGAATGTCGGAAGTACAGTTGTTGTGCATGGAGCCCATAGGGAACAGTAGAGGTCTTGTCAGTTTGAAATGAAACATGACTTTGTGCGAAATATGAATAAAAAATTGTATTGGGTATATATAATTGTTCAGAAATATAGTCTGCATGGTAGAGAAGGGATTACCTCATTAGTGAAAGTCTTCCCTACTCTATTGTCTAAAGTAATGATGCTATATCATACTTTGGTCCAAGCAAGATAAAAACAACAGGACCAACAGCAAAACCTTTTAGTTTTTGCTCAGCAAACAACTTTCTTAAACAAATATATTTATCAACATTTATTCAAAGATCTTGGGAGGTTTGCTTTAGATTTATAAGGTCCTCTTGTGTACCTGCTGGGGCTTGTAGGTCTGGGTGTGCCGAGGTAGAAGAAAACTTGCCTTGGCTTCAGAGGTTGAGTCTTGTTGCTTTCTTTACATATAGTAAAATTTAGCCTTTTTAACATTCAGTTCTATGAATTTTAAAGCATGTGTAGATTTGTGTAACCTCTACCACAGTCAAGATAGAAAACAGTTTCATCCTACCCACAAATTCCCTCATGTCTCTTTTTACTCAACACTTCCCCTTACCCCACAGCCCCTGCCAACCATTAATCTGTTTTGTGTCCCTGTGGATTTGCCTTTTGCAGAATGTCATATAAATGGAATTGTTTTGAGTCTGGCCCTTTCCTATTAGCATAATGCATTTGAGATTCATGCACGTTGTTTAGAGTTGCTGAATAGTATTCCATTGTATTGATGTTCCAGAGTTTGTTTACCCATACACCAGTTGAAGAACATTTGGATTATTTTCAGCTTTTGACCATTAAGAAGAAAACTGCTGTGAATGTTGCTGTACATGTCTCTGTATGAACATTTTTTTTTTTTTCCCCTCTTGGTCAAATGCCTAGAAGTGGAATTGCTGGGTCATATGGTAAGCGTATGTTTGTCTTTATAAAAAACCATGCAGCTGTGTTCCAAAGTAGTTGTACCACTTTTCACTCCCATTAAAAATACGTGAGAGGTTCTGTTTTTCCACATCCTCACCAGGATATAGTAGTAGTATTCTAGCCGTTCTCATGGGCGGATGGTGATATTTACTTTTCGTTGTTGTAGTTGTTGATTATCTTTTGTTTTTGTGTTTTCCTGATGAAAAAATGATACTAAACAATTCGTGGGTGTGCTCACTGGCCATTCATATAAATTTAGTTTTTTTCTGGGATGTCTGTGCAAGTTTTTTACGCATTTTGCAGTTGGTTTGTTTTTGTGTTAATGAACTGTAAGACTTTGTGTCCTATGAATAAAGACTTCTGAGAGGTGTGTATGTGTATGTACATTTATTTATCTCAGGTCTTCTGTTACTGTTGTTGTTGTTTTTTTTGTCTAGTTGTTTTATTACCTGATAAATATCTGTGATTGAGGATCTTTTTTATTAGGTACATGTAACTTACAATCATTATAACTTGGTAATGCATTGACTCTTTAAAAATTAAAAAAAATTTATTATCTTTAAGATTTATTTGGCTGTGCCAGGTCTTAGTTGCAGTGCATGCGACCTCTAAGTTGTGGCATGTAGAATCTAGGTCCCTGACCTGGGATCAGACCCAGGCCCCCTGCATTGGGAGTGTGGAGTCTTAGCCCTGGACAATGGGAAGTCCCTGCATTGGCTCTTTCATTAACATGAAATAATCCTCCTTGACCCTTGTGATGCCTTTTTTTCTTGACTTCCACTCCGTGTGATTATTTAGCTACTTCAGTTTTATAAGAATGTTTTCCCAGGTGGGAAATGATAGAGAACATCTGACATGACATAAGAAAGATTAATCATGGAGGAGGAGGGGGCAGTGGCATCGTAGGGGAGAAGGTCCTACCCAGTGAGCAGAGCACTCAAGGGAAGAAAATAGGATTCCAAGCTGGATCACTCTGTCTGTGGTTTGAGGTGGGAGGAAGGAAAGGATGGTTGCAGATACAATTAGATTTTTTAGAGTTGGCCATACCTTAAATCTATTAAAAATCTAGCAGTAAGCACACAGATTATAGTGTGCCAGCAACCACTAATCAAATGTGGTTTCAGTTTTTATTATCAGTACATGAGTGTGGTAGTTAAGTGTTGGCTGACTTTTCAGATAATTGTGGTTAATCTGTTAGTAGTAAATTGGCTATATGGAACATCTTAGGTTCTGGGATTGTGGCCCTGTTTATATTAACGTCCTGAATATCCCTTGCTCTGAAAATTTTTTTATTGTATACTGCCTGTATACTGTATTGTATACACCATTTTTTGAAATGGTGTCTACAAATTGAGCTTATTTTTCAGTGAGGGCCAGCATAGTCAAGTATGTCTCAAGGATGTGAAATTCATTTTGCTACAGATGATGTGAAGTGAAGGAATCTGAGGGCAGGCACTGCAGCTACGTCTCTGTACATGTAAAAACTTCAAATACAAATAATCTTTATTTGACATGTGCTCTACATCCATGAGCATGTTGTTTAAATTTTTTTAGGTTCTTTTCTTTCCTGAAGGATGTTATGTTCTTGCTTTGATTCTGTATCAAAAATGATCATGATTCTAAAAAGGGAATGATCTTTGGTTCATGGAAACAGTTGAAAATTATTACTAGTAGGCTTCTGTGAATACAAATGCAAAGAAATTACCTTTAAAAAGAACCCTACTTTGATCATTTCTGAGGAGAACTTCAACTTTGTTCTTTACTAGGTTTGAAAACTGGCCACAATCCTCAGACACAGGAGGGTATCAGTCCAGTCTACCTCCTTGCTGCGGGAATGGGCATGTGATTGATTCAGGAATGAACGTGTGACCCGAATCAGTCCCAGCAACATAGTCCTGGGACTTTTGTGCAGAGCACCTGGGCACGAATTTCTCTCTCTTTTTTTTCCCCCACTCTAGTCTCTAAAAGAATGGGATATATTCTAGAGCTATTGGAGTCCTTGACACATGAAGAGAGAGGCTGCCCTGGTTTTGAAATTAATATTGAGGAAATCTGAAATCTGTCTCTCTACCTCTCTTCCCCACCCTCCCCCACTTCCATTCCTCCCTCCCTCTGCAAATTCAGATGAGCCTCTCAGTCTGATCAGAATGACTCAATTATGTAAGCTAATCAGTTACTTTAAAAAAGCCAATTCAAGTTTTTCTGTCTCTTGCAGCTAAAACAGTCATTATTAATACACTGAGTATATTTTAGAGACTTAAGTCAACATACAATAAAGAGTAAGGTTAAGAGAAAAGAAACCACTGTACAGAGTTACCAGTAAAATGTGTGTATTCTTTCACTAAATCTCAATAATCGTCTATTCCTTTCATGAACTCTGCTCTTGGAAGTTCTTCTGTCCAGTTCTTCTCTCTCTTAGGAACTCTTCCCTAGGGTTTGCTTTCCCACTTTTGCTTCTATCTACCTCTTGCCTGACTGTATTTGTTCCTGAGTTTCAGAACTTGGTGTGATAGTCTGCCAAATTCTCTTCCCTACCTCTGTACTCTTTCCTGGCGTCTAAATATTTGATATCTTGCTATGGAGAGTATTCTTGGTGGAAATCTGCTGAGTTCTGTGAATTGTCCCCACTCTAAGGGGAAGTGTGCCTGCTTCCTACTCTTCTTGGTGACTAGGCATAGAGGTTTGGTTGCATCAGGGTGAGGTTGTGGGTAGTTAGTTTCTTGTGGTGGCCATGAAGAAAAGAAAAGAGGGCATGTGTTACGAGACACCCAGAATTCTGTTTCAAGCCCTGCGATCTCTTAGGAACCATGTGCAGAAACCCTAAAGCCAGCCTCATCAGACCTCTGCACTCTGAGAGAAGTTCTTCTCCTGAGCCTAGGCCTGCCGCTGTATAGGCTCCTTGATGAATACAGATCGTTTCTCCAAGAGCCCTTTTTCCTTTTTTTCTTAAAATATTAAAAAAAAAAAAAGCTGAACAATTTAAAAAGGGAGTTAATAGTTCTCCTAACTGCTCACAGGGAAATAGAAAGGAGAGATGGATCCTACTGTTCTGAGTTGTTAGAAACCTGTGTTTGAGTTGCTGTGATCTAAGCCAGGAAGCAGTTTGAAGTCTGAGTGGTGTCTAATGGAACGAATTGGCAGATAAGATTAAAATGGTTAAAAAATGTCAGTGGATACTGAGAAGGTAAGGTCTTTGAATGCTAACTCAAAGAACAGAGAATTAGTTTCTTTAGGGAAGAAAAAACCATGAAAAATTTTGAGTAAGAAGGTAATTTAATCAGATTTTTTTTTTTTTTTAATTTCCGGAAATCTGTAAGATGGTGGCACTGAGAATACCAGGGAATTTGTGGAAATATAAGCACTCTTGTAAAAAAGACAAGTGAAGGACTTGGCAAAGCAGTATGCTTGGCAGCAGAAAGAGTCAAATTTGGTTGTGAGGTTTTGAGTTTGAAAGGCCTGGAAGAAAATGCTTGTGGTATTAATAAAAAAAGAGAAGAGGAAGGGGAAATGCTTTGAGGGGAAGGGCTAGAGTGGCTTTTGATGGTTTGAGTTTAGGTGATAGTAGCGCATGAGAGTGGAATCGTGTTGGAGACATTGTGCTAGGTTCTATGTTAAGTGCTGGGAATACAACATTGAACAAATGGGTGTGAAAAAGTCCCTGCTCTCATGGAGCTTGTGTTTCACTAGGAAAGACATAATAATGTACATACAATGCCATGGTCAATAGTGATAAGGACTGAAGAGGAAAAATAAAATAAGGAAGAGAGATGTGAATTTGGGGGTGGGGTTGAGATTTTACATAGGGTGACCAAAGAAGGCTTCATAGAGAAAGTGATGATGAGTAAGCACTGAAGGAAGTGAGGGTCCTTGTGAGGATCTTGGGGAACAGTGAATATATACCTAACTTGCTCAATGAGTAGTAGAGATGCTGAGGAGGGGAGTAATTGAAGTTGAAGTCTGAAGGATCACCAGGTAGGGGTAGAGCTCAGGTACGGCCTCTGCATCACTCAGGATCTGCGATTTAGCTCTGAGGGAGTCAGAAAGCCTTGCAGGATGTAGAGCAGAGAATTGACCTGATTTGACCACCTTTCATAGGCTCACTCTGACTGCTGTGTTGGGAGAAGACGAAAAGAGGACAAGAGTAGGAGCAGCCCCCTTACGAGGCTCTTGCCTGTATCTAGGTGAGAGATGATGGACCTGAACCAGGATGGAGGCCGTGGTGGCCACGAAGCTAGAGCTGATAGGATGAGTTGATGGCTGTGATGCAGGTTGGGGGAGAAGAGGAAGGAATTGATTGATTGATAAGGCTAACAAGAGTTTTGGCCTGAGTAACTGGAAGAAATGGGAATAGTTTTTTCTACTCTTGTTAACTGAATAAAAGGTACTTTTGGATTAACTACTATAGGCAAACAGAATTCCCGATTAACATATATACCTTTAAGAACATCTGTAATATGTCTTTAAATTGATAGGATCCCTGGTTCTGTTTTAAAATGAAAGAAGCATATTGGCAAGCCTTGTCAAGAACTCCCTGTGGAAATATCAATTGCTTTTCTTGGCTCCAAGGTATTTCCTGAACAGTGTATTATACTTTGTCCCAAGTGTGCCATTAAGGGATTTGAAAGTTTGTTAAAACATGTGTGGCAAGTGAGTGCCGTCACTTAAGCCCAGCCAGAGAAGCCAGGAAACGAAAAGCAGCTCCTCGTGGACTTTGTGACATGCATTACCTGTGAATCAGAGGCTCAGGTGGGTTAGGCAGGGCAGTATCTCCTGTGCACAAAGCCTCCAGCAGACTCTTGTAAACAGCCCTTTCAGTAGAAAGTGCCCGAGGACATAGGGATATGTAAATCTTCTCAGAGAAGCTCCATCCTACCAAGTTGATAACAACTCCCTGCCCCCCAGGAATGTCATAGAATTTATTTGCTTGGAACAGAATTTTCCAGTACTAATATAGACTTGCTCTTTTATGCGATTTAAAATAGTACTCTTCAGTGATGGCTTTTGTGTTCAGGGAACGGTTTTTTCTATATCGGTACACAGGGAGGCTATGAAATGTTTCATGTGTGGAGCTTGGGTAAGCCATCAAGATGAAAGGTTACTTGGCATTTTTCTTTAGGATTCTGTTTAAATTGGTTACAGGTACTCTGTTGCTCACCAGTTTTGAAATGCATTATATTAATTCTAAAAAAGATGGGGAAGAAAAAAACTAATATGAGTTTTGAAGTCACAGGTTTCTTCATTCTGGTGAGTTTGGGTTGCTCTCTGCAGTTGATCACGTATACCACTCAGTGTAGACATCACCCACCCCTCTTCTAAAAAACAGAGACATCACTTTGCTGACAAGTCAAAGCTATGGTTTTTCCAGTAGTCACGTATGAATGTGAGAGTTGGACCATAAAGAAAGCTGAGCACCAAAGAATTGATGCTTTTGAAGTGTGGTGTTGGAGAGGACTCTAGAGAGTCCCTTGGACTGCAAGGAGATCCAACCAGTCCATCCTAAAGGAAATCTGTCCTGAATATTCATTGAAAAGACTGATGCTGAAGCTGCAACTCCAGTACTTTTGCCACCTGATGTGAAGAACTGACTCATGGGAAAAAACCCTGATGCTGGAAAAGGTTGAGGCAGGAGGAAAAGGGGACCACAGAGGATGAGGTGGTTGGATGGCATCACTGACTTGATAGACATGAATTTGAGCAAGCTGTGGGAGTTGGTGATGCACAGGGAAGCCTGGAGTGCTGCAGTCCATGGGGTCACAGAGAATCAGATACGACTGAGCAAACTGAACTGACTGACCCCCTTCTAAGGGATGGATTGGTACTTCACACTGCGGGAAGCGGTGCTTGCATCTTGGCTTTCTCTTCATCTAGGCATTCATGGTTTTTCTAGCTAAAACTGTTGTTTTCAAATTGGTGACAGTGTACTTTATGGTTACATTTGGGTTTATATTGAAACTGGGGTTATAATTTAGATATAAAGGTTTAGAATTATTTCAGAAAAATGCATTTATGTAAACATCTTATGGTTTTATTCATTTGCATGTATACTTATGTTTGTGTCTTGTGATAAGTTTCTTCTCTGGTAAAATAACCAAGTTTCCAGACAGGGCAGTCATGGAGGGCAGTGCAGTATGGTGTAGACAAGCATGCTCGCTTTTCCTGAAGGAGAACGTGCATTCTCTTGTCTCCCTCTTCTGCACATGTGTCCTTCCCCAGCTTAGTCCCCTTTTCATGTGTTCACCTGTCCGAATCCTGAGGGAGGTGGGGTGTGAAGTGAATAAGCCAGGTTGGGAGTTGAGTGAATCTGTTTTCTACTTTTCCCTCAGTCTTGATCTGTTTCACAAAGGGCTGGACCAGTTTCTATTCATTTTGCTGTACATTCTTGCTGATATTTGGTGTTATCAGAATATTTAGATTTTGCCCATCTGTGGGTCTGTAGGGATATCTCATGGTGATTTTAATTTGTATTTCTGTGATGACTTAATGAGGCTGAGCTTCTTTCCATGTTTATTGGCTGTTTGGCAATAAAGATTCACTATTTTGTTAAGGGCCTTTAAGCCTTTTCCCCATTTGTCTATTGGATTGTCTTTCACTGATCTATAGTTGTTCTCTATGTATTCTGGATTATGAGCACTGCCATGGCTTATCTTTTTAAATTTCTTTTACATTACTGTAGGATAAAAGGAAAATTTAATTTTAATGGAGTTGAATTTATCATTATTTTCTTTCATGGCAGTGCTTTTTGGTTATGTTTGAAATGTATTTCCCTATGTATTTTCTAAAATTCTGCCAGCCTTTTAGATTAGCGTCTTCCTTAGCCATTTCCCCATCACATGGTTGCACAGGGTCTCTGATTTAGCAAGTGTTCTTGTTTTCAAATTAGGGATGTTCCTTAAGGCCTTTTGCCATTCCTTTGTTAACACTGGGCTTCTGTTCCCTTTAAATTACATAAGTCATGCTGTACTCACTGTCCTTTTCCAAAACGTGTATCTTTTCTTCTCTTTGTCTCTGGTCTCAAGATTCTGGGCTTAGGCCTATTCCTTTCAGAGGTAAGCTTCTTGGAACCTCCTCTCAATTTCATCCCTGACGGGTTCTCAGGGTCCAGGTCCTACTGAAGAGGCCACATTAATGCTGTCCAGCCTCCAGAGATTGCAGCCTGTTGGAAAAAGGGGATCACCTTTTCCTTTCATTACACTACCACCCTGTCTCCAAAAGGAGACAATAGGGAGATTACAGATGTATCCATGGTAAAACTAACTGCAGGGTATGTTTGACGAACATTTCTCTGTGTGTGTGTATGCACGTCCTTTTGTATTTTTACTGTTTGCTTTTATGAGCAGAGTTTTGTCATGCTTATCCTATCCCGTTTATGGAATAAGACTGAAAGTGAAAAAGTTTTGTGTGACCCAGTGATTTGGTTCCCGCACAAACCTGTTTCTGTCCTGTCCTCCAGAGACTGGACTAAACCTCCAAGAGAGAAATAGCCCCAGTTGCAGTGTGCACCGGAGAAGGCAATGGCACCCCACTCTAGTACTCTTGCCTGGAAAATCCCATGGATGGAGGAGCCTGGTAGGCTGCAGTCCTTAGTGTCGCTAAGAGTCAGGGACGACTGAGCGACTTCATTTTCACTTTTCACTTTCATGCGTTGAAGAAGGAAATGGCAACCCACTCCAGTGTTCTTGCCTGGAGAATCCCAGGGACGGGGGAGCCTGGGGGTCGCACAGAGTCGGACATGACTGAAGTGACTTAGCAGTAGCAGCAGCAGCAGTGTGCACTCTCAGAATAGTAAGTGCAGGCAGCTGCCTTGTTCCCTCAGGTCTGTGGAGGAAACCTGAGGAAGTTTTAAAGTCCTCAGTTAACCAGGTCAGTAATGTATCCATTTTCCTAAGGCCTCCCTCCTTTCACCCTGCGCTCAGAGCTTTCCAAAATACTGATCAATCTAAACTAGTAGCCTCCAGCACTAGACATTTCATATTGTACAAATATAAATTGTATTATATCCTCACAGAGCATTTACTATCTACTTGTAGATGTGTGTTTTTCTGTGGAGAAAGGGTTTACAGCTTTCATGTGATTATCAGAGGGAATGAAAATTATCACAGGGAATTCTTAGTATGTCATCTCTGTGAAACTTCAAAATTGAGAACCGCTGAACTAGACTTTTCCAACTTTTTCAAGATCAGTCCCACAGAAGAAGGCCTGTAACTTTACAGATCCAGGAAAAATTGGGCTGCTATTTTCTAACCCTCGTACTCTTGTGTCTGGAAACTATTCTGAAAACTCTCTTGCATCCTGATAGTCTTTTATATTCCTTTTTTCAATTTTCTACCCTTTTATCCATCTGTTTATTCCTTAAACATTGAGCACCTAGATTGACTATGCAAGTTGCTGTAGAATAATCAGATATATAATTGGCGAACATATAATCTTTAATAGATGAGGAAAATCACATGCATAGATAATACCTGTGCTTGTGTTCAGTCACTAAGTTGTGTCCACTCTGTGTGACCCCAAGACTGTAGCCTGCCAGGCTCCTCTGTCCATGGGATTTCCTGGGCAAGAATCTTAGAGTGAGTTGCCATTTCCTTCTCCAGGGAATCTTCCTGACTCACGGATTGAACCCTCATCTCCTGCATTGGCAGGCGGATCCTTTATCACTGAGCCACCTGGGAAGTCCATAGATACACTGTAGTGAAAGAAAAGGAAAGTCCAGTAGAGGAGGTGCGTATGAATTGCTTTTGGACTTTAGAAAAGGATACCTGCCTCTGTTCTGGGGCAAGTACCAAGGCGTGAGGAGGAAGTGAAAGACTATGTGGTGGATTCTAGGGTTATAGAATCCAAACGATTTGGGTCTTTAGAGATGGGTGGATTTTAGATATGTGTAGATGTTAAAGAAACCTGAGCACCGAAGAATTGATGCTTTTTAACTGTGGTGTTGGAGAAGACTCTTGAGAGTCCCTTGGACAGCAAGGATATCAAACCAGTCAATCCTAAAGGAAATAAGTCCTGAATATTCATTGAAAGGACTGATGCTGAAGCTGAAGCACCAATACTTTGGCAACCTGATGTGAAGAACTGACTAATTGGAAAAGACCTTGATGCTGAGAAAGAATGAAGGCAGGAGGAGAAGGGGGTGACAGGGAATGAGATGGTTGGATGGCATCATCGACTCAATGGACATGAGTTTGAGCAAGCTTGGGGAGTTGGCGATGGATAGGGAAGCCTGGCGTGCTGCTGCAGTTTATGGGGTTGCAAAGAATCAGACACGACTGAGCGACTGAACTGAACTGAGATGTTAAATGCAGTCATCTCTGGTTCTTTATTCATTCAAATGCGACTTGAGTATATATGTGACCTAGCCTTGGTCACTTTATGGAGTTTATATTTATCAGGGCAGGTGGATTCTGAACAGGTCATTTTCTAATTAATTGCTATTTATTCATTCATTCAACAAATACTTGAGTGGCTACTAAATGTTTTTCCCAACTCTTAGAATATAGCAGTAAAGAAAATAACCTCTGTGCTCATGAAACCCACATCCTAGTTGAGAGACAGAAAGTAGGTAAATATATAATAAATTGCCAGGTAGTAATAAGTGCAGTGATGAGAAATAACAGTGAGGTGGGGCTGTTTCAGTTAATGTGATTAAGGTAGGCCTCCCTGAGAGGAGGATATTTGAGCAGAGACTTAATCAGAATGAAGATAGCAATTCCTGTGAATAGCTGGACAGAGAGTTTCTTGATAGAGGGAATAGCAAATGTTAAAATCTCAAGATGAAGATGTTTATGTTCTAGGAACAGCAAGGAGATCTCTGGGATTGGAGTGTAATTTGCAAAGGAAGAAACTGTAGAAGATGAGAGTGGAAAAGTAGATGTGGGCCAGATTGGACAAGACACCATGGCCTGGTGATGGATTGATGTTGGGAAGCTATTGGGAGAATGACATGGTGTGATTTGTTTTAAAAAGACAACTCTATCTCCTTTGGTCCAAAATAGAAGTCGGGAGACCGGTTGTCATAGTAGTTCCACAAGGACATAAAGGTTGCTTGGATTTGTACAGTGACAGTTGAAACATCACGAAGCTATATTTTCAGGGAAGGATCAGTGGGCTATCTTGTTGGATTGGATGTGGGTGTGTGAGGGAGACAGTCAAGAGTGATGTCCCAGTTTGGTGCCGTCTGCCAAGAGGCAGCACTGGGAGAGGGGTGGGATCAGGTGGGGACCAAGGGTTCTTGTTTGAGGTGCCAGCTGACATCCAGATGATGTTAAGTAGGCAAATGGATATGAATCTGGAATTCAGGGAATGGTTGAGGCTAGGGTTTTAATTTTTTGGAGTTAATGGCATATAGAGAGATTTAAAGCCACGAGACTGGGTGAAATCATCTAGGGAGTGAGTGTAAATGATCCCCTCCCTAGTGGTGTTTAATATCTTCCTCTGTTCCTTAATCACGTCAGATTCAAGTTCAACTAGGGGAAAATACTTCACAGATAGTGGTATGTACTTCCTAATTATAGTACATCAGGAAGCAATTTGGTTCTTTCTCTTTTTTATGATATTTGTATTAATCAGTGGGTTCAGGTATTGCTGTTGTGGTCTATCTGTTATAAAATTCCATCCCCATCAGCATTTAGCAACCGTTCATGATCATTTTTGGAATCCATCATGTCAATAGGGATAGCAGAAAGGTGTTAATGGATGTCTTTCCTTCCTTCTTAATTAGCTGAAATTCTTCTGTAAAGAAGCACTTTACCTCATCAGCTGTTTGGTTAGCCTGAGGTACAGTTTGTACAGGAAAGGTAGGATGAATGTTTAGAATTTCCTAAGGTTGACCAGAGACACCTCTTTCATGATGATTTCTGAGTCCTTTTGATGAGACTCCAGTAGCCTGTAAGTGCTTCCTTGTTTTTCACATATGACAAGATCTTCCAGGTTCATCTTGTTGATTTCTTTTTCTAGACTTGAATTAGCCATTTCTCTAAGGAGTTGCACAGCCCTCACTCTTAATCAATATGTGGTATGGAAGGGTTAGAGTGCCTTTTGTATCCTATGACCTTCAGGTGATCTTTTCCCCCCATAACATTTATTCTAATGGGTACTGTGATAATAAAAATAGAATGAAAATACTTTAAAAATGCAGTGTATTGATTTATATTTTAACTACACAGTTTTGAATGACTTGATTTATACATTAAACCCTACTACCTTAACAGCATTTTCTGCTTTAGTAACTCAAAATTGAAATTAGTGCCTAAAACACTAATTCTTGAGTATAGCTAATCTAAACCATGGAGATTATCGCAAAATCAGAACTGGGTTGATTTTGAAATGTGCTCTTCAGTTAAGCTTGCTGTACTCTGGTTATTGTTTCCCACTGGGCTCTTCTTCCCATTGACTCTTCCTTGAACTTAGCGTGTATAAGCCAAAGCATAATTCTTCATATGTAGGTAGGCAGAATCATGGTGATTACAGAATTCTTTTTATAGATTACTCACACACTTATATACCCATACAAAGACTACGTTTCAGTGTGGGATAGTTAAGCCTTCACACTGTATAAAGTCCATATTCTGGTTAGCCCTCTAATATTTTCTCCATGGTCTATAGGAACCAAATCCTTTGTGGAAACCATTAGCAGCAGAAATAAAAACATAATACAGTGTAATTCAGGTATGACCTAAATCAAATCCCTTATGATTATACAGTGGAAGTGACAAATAGATTTAAGGGACTAGATCTGATAGATAGAGTGCCTGTGAACTATGGACAGAGGTTCGTGACATTGTACAGGAGACAGGTATCAAGACCATCCCCAGGAAAAAGAAATGCGAAAAAGCAAAATGGCTATCTGAGGAGGCCTTACAAATAGCTTTGAAAAGAATAGAAGCGAAAAGCAAAGGAGAAAAGAAAAGATATACCCATTTGAATGCAGAGTTCCAAAGAAAAGCAAGGAGAGAGAAGAAAGCCTTTCTAAGCGATCAATGCAAAGAAATAGAGGAAAACAATAGAATGGGAAAGACTAGAAATCTCTTCAATAAAATTATAGATACCAAGGGGACATTTCATGCAAAGATGGGCTCGATAAAGGACAGAAATGGTATGGACCTGACAGAAGCAGAAGATATTAAGAAGAGGTGGCAAGAATACACAGAACTGTACAAAAAAAAAATCTTCACGACCCAGATAATCACAATGGTGTGATCACTGACCTAGAGCCAGACATCCTGGAATGTGAAGTCAAGTGGGCCTTAGGAAGCATCACTACAATCAAAGCTAGTGGAGGTGATGGAATTCCAGTTGAGCTATTTAAAATCCTAAAAGATGATGCTGTGAAAGTGCTGCACTCAATATGTCAACAAATTTGGAAAACTCAACAGTGGCCACAGGACTGGAAAAGGTCAATTTTCATTCCAATCCCAAAGAAAGGCAATGCCAAAGAATGCTCAAACTACCGCACAATTGCACTCATCTCACACGCTAGTAAAGTAATGCTCAAAATTCTCCAAGTTCCAGATGTTCAAGCTGGAACAGAGATCAAAGTGCCAACATCTGCTGGATCACTGAAAAAGCAAGAGAGTTCCAGAAAAACATCTATTTCTGCTTTATTGACTATGCCAAAGCCTTTGACTGTGTGGATCACAATAAACTGTGGAAAATTCTGAAAGAGATGGGAATAGCAGACCACCTGACCTGCCTCTTGAGAAACCTATATGCAGGTCAGGAAACAACAGTTAGAACTGAACATGGAACAACGGACTGGTTCCATATAGGAAAAGGAGTACGTCAAGGCTGAATATTGTCACCCTGCTTATTTAACTTATATGCAGAGTACATCATGGGAAATGCTGGGCTGGAGGAAGCACAAGCTGGAATCAATATTGCCGGGAGAAATATCAATAACCTCAGATATGCAGATGACACCAAGTGAAGTGAAGTTGCCCAGTCGTGTCCGATTCTTTGCGACCCCATAGACTACAGCCTACAAGGCTCCTCTGTCCACGGAATTTTCCAGGCAAGAGTACTGGAGTGGGTTGCCATTTCCTTCTCCAGGGGATCTTCCTGACCCAGGGATTGAACCCAGGTCTCCCACATTACAGGCAGACACTTTACCTAGTGAAGAGGAACTAAAAAGCCTCTTGATGAAAGTGAAAGAGGAGAGTGAAAAAGTTGGCTTAAAGCTCAACATTCAGAAAACGAAGATCATGGCATCTGGTCCCATCACTTCATGAGAAATAAATGGGGAAACAGTGGCTGACTTTATTTTTCTGGGCTCCAAAATCACTGCAAATGGTGATTGCAGCCATGAAATTAAAAGACACTTGCTCTTTGGAAGGAAAGTTATGACCAACCTAGATAGCATATTCAAAAACAGAGACATTACTTTGCCAACAAAGGTCCGTCTAGTCAAGGCTATGGTTTTTCCAGTAGTCATGTGTGGATGTGAGAGTTGGACTATAAAGAAAGCTGAGTTCCAAATTGATGGTTTTGAACTGTGATGTTGGAGAAGACTCTTGAGAGTCCCTTGGACTTCAAGGAGATCCAATCAGTCCATCCTAAAGGAGATCAGTCATTGGTGTTCATTGGAAGGTCTGATGTTGAAGCTGAAACTCTAATACTTTGGCTACCTGATGCGAAGAGCTGACTCATTTAAAAAGACCCTGATGATGTCAGCAGATGAATGGATAAGAAAGCTGTGGTACATATACACAATGGAGTATTACTCAGCCATTAAAAAGAATACATTTGAATCAGTTCTAATGAGGTGGATGAAACTGGAGCCTATTATACAGAGTGAAGTAAGCCAGAAGGAAAAACATAAATACAGTATACTAACGCATATATATGGAATTTAGAAAGATGGTAACAATAACCCAGTGTACGAGACAGCAAAAGAGACACTGATGTATAGAACAGTCTTATGGACTCTGTGGGAGAGGGAGAGGGTGGGAAGATTTGGGAGAATGGCAATGAAACATGTAAAATATCATGTAGGAAACGAGTTGCCAGTCCAGGTTCGATGCACGATGCTGGATGCTTGGGGCTGGTGCACTGGGACGGCCCAGAGGGATGGTATGGGGAGGGAGGAGGGAGGAGGGTTCGGGATGGGGAACACATGTATACCTGTGGTGGATTCATTTTGATATTTGGCAAAACTAATACAATTATGTAAAGTTTAAAAATAAAATAAAATTGGAAGAATAAAAATAAATAAATAAATAAATAAATAAATAAAAAGACCCTGATGCTGGGAAAGATTGAGGGCAGGAGAAGAAGGGGATGACAGAGGATGAAATGGTTGGATGGCATCACCAACTCAATGGACATGAGTTTGGGTGGACTCCGGGAGTTGGTGATGGACAGGGAGGCCTGGCATGCTGCAGCTCATGGGGTCGTGAAGAGTCAGACACGAATGACTGACTGAACTGAACTGAACTGAACTGAAAGGCCTGGAACCTTTGTTTACCATCTTTCCAGAAACTGCATTTTACCTTCTAGTTTAACTCTGGCATGTCAGTTGTTTCCTCTCACCCCTGCCCCCAGCACTCCTCTCTCTGAGATGAGGTGTGTAAGGCATGACTCTTAGAAAAGAACAGTAGACCAGTGATCGTGTGTAGCCACCATGCTTAGATACGGGGTACACATGTGTACCTCCTGCCTGTGTTTTGGGCTGTTCTGACAGTGCCTGAGGTTGTGTTAATTCTGAGGATGATCAGGGGCAGATCTTCCTAAATGTTATTGAATTTGCTGGGCACGTTTAAGGAAATTGAGTGAGTCTGCTGATTTGAGAGATGACAGGTTCTTTTTCTTCTCTAATTTGTTAGTGAGTACTGTCTTTTGAATGATATGCTCTGGGTCAGGTGTGTAACCAGGACTTACGTATCAAGGTGAAGTGCACATAAAGGAGAACTGGTTTTGTAAATTGTGTATTAATTTCAAACTTAGCTGTTGCTTCAGTCTTATATATTCTCATACAGTAAAGGGTCTGAGGGGTATCTCTTCAGCTAGTTCTGGCTTAGCCAGTTGAGCTTTTCTTTTCTTTTTTTTTACTATCAAAGAAAAAAAGTCTTGTTTGTTTGGAAATAATGAACAAACGTGGAAATAATGAACAAATTAATGAATGACCAAGTGAATAAATCAGTGAATCTGACAAGAGTCAAAACAAGGCAAGAGTTGAAAGAAAATTTCATTAAATATATTCAGAAATTGGAAATCAAGTTTTCAAAAGATTTTATTAAAAGGCACCATTTGCTCAGAGAAGTTCACCATTTCTTACAATTATTTCTGTTATGACGTTTTCATGAAGTCAAATATTTTAAAACTTTGGGAATATATTTTTAGAGTCTATATTTTGATGGTGTGAATATCTTTGGAGTATTTTATTTTGATTTTTTTTGGTGGATATTATAATATTCTTTGTCTGGGGACAGTTGTGTTAATTGGAATCTGTCACATTATAGTGTTTGGAGAGAGATGTTTTTTGATAACTTTTTCTGCCTGTATAAAATGAAGATCTTTCATTAAGTGTGATCTTTTTGTGATCTAATTTGAACATTAATCTGGTTTGTTGAAAGCAAGCATTTAATTTGAAACCTCAAAGTTAAACTCAGGAAAATATTCAGTTTAGTCGCTCAGTTGTGTCTGACTCTTTGTGACCCCATTGACTGCAGTACCCCAGGCCTCCCTGTCCATCACCAACTCCCAGAGCTTGCTCAAACTCATGTCCATTGAATTGGTAATGCCATCCAACCATCTCATCCTCTGTCGTCCCCTTCTCCTCCTGTCTTCAATCTTTCCCAGCATCAGGGTCTTTTCCAATGAGTCAGTTCTTCCCATCAGGTGGCCAAAGTATTGGAACTTCAGCTTCAGCATCAGTCCTTCCAATGAATATTCAGGACTGATTTCCTTTAGGATTGACTGCAAGGATTGATCTCCTTGCAGTCCAAGAGACTCTCAAGAGTCTTCACCATCACCACAGTTTAAAAGCATCAATTCTTTGGCACTCAACTTTCTTTATGGTCCAACTCTCACATCCATACATGACTATTGGGAAAACCATAGCTTTGACTAGATGGACCTTTGTTGGCAAAGTAATGTCTCTGCTTCTTAATACGCTGTCTAGGTTGGTTATAGCTTTACTTCCAAGGAGCAAGAGTCTTTTAATTTCATGGCTGCAGTCATCATCTGCAGTGATTTTGGAGCCCAGGAAAATAACGTCTGTCACTGTTTCCATTGTTTCCCATTCTATTTGCCATGAAGTGATTAGACCTCTCGATTATAGACACGTAGGGAAACCGCTAGAAGCTCTCTCACTTCACTCAGGTCTCTGCTCAAATGTCGCTTCATCCAGGAGGCATCTACCCTAACCACCTTACTGGTAAACCAGCCTCAGTCTCCAGTGTCTATGTATGCTTTTTCATTAGTGTTAAACTTTTTGCTGTTTACACTGCTGCATCTTTGCCACTTAGAATAGTGCCTGGCACCATGAAAGGTATTCCATAATGGTTTGTTGAATGAGTAAATTGTTTACCGTCTGTCTCCCCAATAGAATTCAGGCCTCATAAGGATGCCTGGCACAAGTTTGGCCTTCTAGCATTTGCTTGAAAGAATGAAGTGAATGTAATACCAATAGTATTCAAATTCACGTGTGTGTGTGTGTGTGTGTGTGTGTGTATGCTGGTCAGTCGCTTCAGTTGTGTCCGACTCTTTGCGACTCGATGGACTGCTGCCCTTCAGGCTCCTCTGTCTGTGGGATTCTCTAGGTAAGAATACTTGAGTGGGTTGCTGTGCCCTTCTTCATATATATGTATATGATATGTATATGTATATATATATACATATATGATCACATCTTGGTTATATGTTTAAACTGCACATAGATTTCTCATCCAGAAATGGATTGTTGGAAGGATGTAGTCTCTAAGTAAAGTCTAGAACCAACACAGTCTGCTATCTTTTTTGCTAATGTGGATAGGCAGGTTTACATACAGGGTCACCTTTTTTTCAGTGGCTAAATAACACTGGTATATGTTAGTATCATGCTGATAGAAATCAAAGGGTACTGTCATGTGAGTATCACGTGACCAACTCATTGAATGGATTAGTAGTGAATTCTTTTCTCTTTGCTTCATTTTTTAAAGTTGAAAAAGTTTGTCATTCTTATTTCTAGTGTAAATGTCTGTTAGTTGTGTGCTTTCTATGCTGATCTCAGGTCTCAAAATGGAGGTTGAGGGCTTATATTTTTTATGAGAACATTTCATAAACTCTTGTTCACATTGGATTTTGTTTCTGTTTCATTTTACATTCTTGTGGTTTCATTTGGGAATGCAGTAACATACTGTGTTGACTTCTATCATTTCTCAACATCGTGGTTGGTCCCATGTGATGAACCCTTGTGAAGCAGGGTGGTACTTCTGGTATTCAGGTCCTTTGTGGGAGAGGGGATGAAAGTATATGTCAGAAAACTGAGAAGTGGATATAGCATTAATCTTGGGCATATTGAAGAGCTGGGTTGATCATAAGGCAGTCTGTACATCTGGAAAATAAAGATTCTTTTTCAAACTACATGGTGAGTATCTACTGCTTTCAAATGTGCAGATTTTTCCTTAGGAAAGAAGAATGAAGACAGAAGAATCTGCACTTTCCCTTTTTCTCCTCCAGTGATTTAGCAGAACATTTCAATTTTCTTCAGGTAATTAAACCGGAGAGCAATGACAAGGAAACAGAAGGTGCCTATGAGTCCGATCTCCCTGAGGAGCTCTGTGGAAGCCAGCTTCCGCAACAGTCCCTGAAAGGCTATAATGACAGCCCTGATGTCATTATAGAGGCGCAGTTTGATGACAGCGACTCAGAAGATGGACATGGCAACACTCAAAATGCTCTGGTTGATGGTGTTAAGAAACTCTCAGTGTGTGTGCAGGAAAAAGGTGAGTACAGGACGGCTTTCTGACATTTTATTTGGTAGATTGTCTTAAGTATTGGAATTCTTTCTGTGCCACAGAATTCATCACACAGTACAATTGGTGTCTTTCTAGTTTTTAACCTGTTGCAGCTTTTAGGAAAGGGGGATCTTTGACAGGCTTCAGCTGCTGTTTATGAGGCAGGAACAAACTGCTGCTGGTGATTTGTGTGGTCAGTGGCTGCTGTTGTCACAACAGCTGTTGTCCTAGGGGGCTTTGCATTGTGTTGATAGCTCACCTTGATTTTCCTGTGATGAGTCCAATCCCACCCTGTGGTTGATGGGAACAGAATTAAACCATTAAATCCTTCCCCCCAAAAAGCACTTCATTTTACCCTAGAATTTGCTTTAATTTTAACTCAGAACATTTTGTCCTTAGTGGTGGGAATGAAAAATGAAAAGTGTTTGCAAGTGAAAATGTTAGTCACTCAGTTGTGTCTGACTCTTGCAACCCCAGGGACTATATAGCCCACCAGGTTCCTTTGTGCTTGGAATTCTCCAGGCAAGAATACTGGAGTGGGTAGCCATTCCGTTCTCCAGGGGATCTTCCCAACCTGGGTCTCCTGCATTGCAGGGAGATTCTTTACCATCTGAGCCACCAGGGAAGCCCAGTGGTGGGAATGGATCACTTTACATGTGATAAGTAGATGATCCTTACAGAGTTTCGATTGTAAACTTTTAGAAAAGCTAGTCTTATTTTCTCTGATCAAAATTTAAACCATGAGTCCCCTGGATGCTGAAAAAGCAATTGCAGACATTTAGGGGAGGAGCTGTGACCAAAGACCCTACCTGAGTGCACTCTGAGAAACTTAAGGGAAAGGAGCAAAAACTGGAATATTTCAATGAATAGATTTCTAGAAGGTTTTAAGTGCAGGGAATCTGTTTTCTAGCCAGATTGAGTTTTATGTATGTCGTGAAATGGAAAAAATTGACCTGGCTAGGCCAACTAGATTATGAGGTTTTTTTAATCAGGAAGAAGTTTCTGGCACAGCCCCCATGAAAGGCTGGAAGAAATGCCAGAAGATTACTAAAGGAGGATGTTGAGCAGACACGCTGTGATAGAGACTGGTGAGCACAGTTCTCTGACTCCTGAAGAAAGTTGGAGGTGATTTCAGGAAGTGACTGCATATAAGGATCGTCCTGTGTCTCCACTGCTGATGAGGGAGTGATCTGGGGCAGCAAGCATTTTCTGAAAGCATATGTTGTGTTCTGGTGCCAAGTACTGCTCATCCAGAAGGACTTTCCAACTTTGAAATTCTGTCTGAATGAGGAGGCCACTGCTTCCTCACTGCCCTACCAGGTGTGCTGACCTGAGGACACCCAGGTTCTTTCTGTTTTTTGTGGCCTGTTTAGAGACAACTAGTGGTTTCACTGTTCACGGCCCAGCCGATTTCATTTGGATGTTATTCCTTGAAAATTCATTCTTCTGATGTTTCTTCTTTTTTCTTTCAAAAATAGTTGGATACTGTGACCCTCTTTTGAGAGTACATGTGTATCATAATGGCATTAATACTGTGAGTCATGTCTTTGTGGGAAGACCCTAAATAGTTAAATCGTTTATCAACAAGGTCACCGAGAGAGATACTTGAAGGACAAAGCCAAGGGGGGTTAGTACTTTGGAATTGAGGGGGTAATTATCCCAAAACTACTTTGTGGAATCCTTGCTCAGGTGATTGAAGTTAGTAGACCTCAGTAGCCTCTTTTCCCCCAGGCTCCAAGTTGAAGAGTTAAGATGCCTCAGTTTCTCATTAGTGGTTGGTACCAATACAAGCACAAGGAAGTACTGATGGATGGAAGTGATGGCAGAATTGATGCCTGGGGTGGATATTAGTAATCCACTTTGCTCTTTGTTTGGGAAATTCTGATGCTGGACCTACTCTTGATTTGTCATCTGGTCCCTCCATCTCTGTTGCAAGTAAGTATCATTGAGTGTTTTGCAAGTCCACTGTAAGCAGTGTTTTCCTTACTCTTTTTATGGTCTTCCTATCCTACTGTTATTTATATTGCTTCCTTACTGGCCCTGACTGAGGGAACAGCCTTAATCCTTCCCTCAGTATCTGGTACCAATTTCTCTTTCCCGCTAGCCTCTAAATAGAGAGAGTTGGTGAAACCGCATGGCTGTTTCTCATTTCTTGCCCTCTTGATATTTAGGAAAATTGCAATTTGCTCTTTTAAATATCATGGTGTTTTTAGAATATTTCAACCAGCTTCTCTTCTCTGGATAATATAAAATCTGGTTACAGTTAGGATGTTAGTACTTTTTGCACCATTTAAGGGTTTGAAATTTGTTATTGAAACAAACCATAACCTTAAGAACATCATAAACTTTTCCTATGACTTCTAGAAAGGTTCTTTGCTTTGTCTTCTAGTTACAGATTGTGTATTATCCTAATCACACTTATGTGCAGAAGAGGGGTTTTTATTTATTTTTGTTTTAATATCTTTTTTTTAAAACCTGAAGCAAATGCTATATATTACAGTATGCATTGTATATCCCTCTTTGCCCAGGAAACATTCATATCTTTATTGTAACTACCAGTTTCTCTGGTAAGTGAGCAAGTAACCTCAGCTGTCTGCAGCAAATACTTTGCATTCAGAGAAAAGTTTCTCTGAGCATCTCAGACCTACATAGTAGTTTCTTCTAGAAAGACAGCATGGATCTGGATCAGCCTCAGCCCTTGAGAGAGAATGGGCCAAAGACCTAGGGCCCTTTTCTAGGTCGAGCCCCACAGCCTCTCAAGGCTAAGCTTTTACCACTTTCTAGGCAGTGGCATTATCAGCATAGGAAATGGCCATCTGGTCGAGACCAGGGACAACCCAAATAAATATCTTTTGGTATCAAGTATTTGAGTAACAGTCACCTAATTAGTCAACTCCTAAGGAGAAGAAAAGTCATGACTGAGTGGCGCAGTAGCTCTTTATCATACATCTTTGGGAACTTTAAGAAGAGTTTTGAATCTTAGCATTGGTGACTCAATCAGGCTGTGACATACTTTTCCTGTTCTCTACCTTAGTAGGGTCTGTCAGAGATCTTGTTCAGTTTTCTGGTCTGGAAGTAGGCTTCTGCAAGTACCCTGAAGGCTGAACATGGGTTTGAATGTAGAGTCGGTGACATTTTCAATTCTCTCTTTTTGTCTCTGGCCGCCTTTAGCTCTTTCTTGAAGGGAGAATCCACAGGGAATCCTTGTCCCTTTATGGGGTTTGACTCAATCTGTTACTCCTCCTCCTGGGGCCTGCTCAGGTCAAGCTCAGGAATCAGGAAGAGCCCTTTCTTTCACACTTAAAATTCATCTCCTTCCAATGACAGCCCTGTTCAGTGTCTAGGTTTAAGTTGCCTTTCCTTTGATAAAAAGTAACTGTATTTCCCTTTGGCTGAGAAAAGCAGGTCTGTATGATTATTCATCTGTGATACTTTGAGGTTACTGAAATCCCAAGATCCCTAGCTGTTTGGAAACCCTTCTTTCCTTCACAGAGAGGAATGGTTGGTCTAGCATAGGATTTGGGTCTTAGGTAGACATTGTAGGTCCTGACCATCTTTCTCTGCCTGAATCACACATGATACGAATGCAACACCCATTTAGTCTAAAAAGCAGGGAAGCAAAAATCCCCACTGTACCCTTCTAGCATAGGTTTGGACAAGACTTTGCTCTCTCTTTCTTTTTAATGATACTTTAAAACACTGGCAGTCTTTTGGACTCTGTGGGAGAGGGAGAGGGTGGGATGATTTGGGAGAATGGCATTGAAATACGTAAAATATCATATATGGAACGAGTCGCCAGTCCAGGTTCGATACACGATACTGGATGCTTGGGGCTGGTGCACTGGGACGACCCAGAGGGATGGTATGGGGAGGGAGGAGGGTTCAGGATGGGGAACACATGTATACTTGTGGCGGATTCATTTCGATATTTGGCAAAACCAATACAATATTGTAAAGTTTAAAAAAAAACAAAACACTGGCACAAAACTTTATTCAAAAATTAAATAGATGGCAGTTCCCCATCAACCACAATTTTTGACTGAGTGGGCAACCATTCCTCCCCGTGAAGTCCTCAAAAGAAATATATGAACCAAGGATAGAGCAATGCAGAGGAGCAGTTCTTTATTAACTAAGGTTTTGACCAAGGCAGAGTGATTACACCAGTCTATACTTTCACCAGCAATTCATGAGGCTTAAAAATTTTTTTTTATTTTATTGAAGTATAGTTGATTTATAGTGGTATGTTAGTTTCTGCTATACAGTGGAGTGATTCAGTTATACACACACACATATATATGTGTGTGTCTATATATATATATTCTTTTTTCATGTTCTTTTCCATTATGGCTTATTACAGGATATTGAATATAGTTCCCTGTGCTATATCATAGGACCTTGTTGTTTATCCATTCTATAGAAAATAGTTTGCATATGCTAATCTCAAACTCCCAGTTCTTCCCTCTTCCACCCTGCCTCCCCCTTGGCAACCACAGGTATATTCTTTGTATCTGTGAGTCTGTTTTGTGGCAGTTTATTTATGCCATATTTTAGAGTCCACATATAAGTGATGTCATATGGTATTTGTCTCTCTTTTTCTGATTTTCTTCACTAGTGTGATAATCTCTAGGTCCATTGATGTTGCTGCAAATGGCATTATTTCACTCTTTTAAAAAATATTTATTTTTTAATTGAAGGATACTTGCTTTATAGAATTTTGTTGTTTTCTGTCAAACATCAACATGGATCAGCCATAGGTATACATATGTCCCCTCCCTACCTCACTCTCTTTTTTTTATGGCTGAGTATATTCCATTGTGTGTGTGTGTACACACAATATCTTCTTTATGCATTCATCTGTTGATGGATATGTCTTCCTATGTCTTGGCTTTTGTAAATAGTGCTGCTGTGAACAATAGAGGTACATGTATCTTTTTGATGTATGGTTTTGTCTGGATATATGATCAGGAATGGGATTGCTTGATCATATGGCAACTCTGTTTTTAGTTTCTTAAGAAACCTCCATACTGTTTTCCATAGCGACTGCATTAATTTACATTCCCACCAACAGTGTAGGAGGGTTCCCTTTTCTCCACACCTATGAGGCATCTTCTGTTTTCTTGTTCCTGCCAACAGTTTTCAAGTTTTTATCCTCTAGAGACTAAGTTCTGTAAATTGCCTTTTCATATTGTTTGCCCATTGTTCCATCAGAGTTACTGTTCTATCGTTGATTTGCAGGAATTTCTTGTCTATTCTCCATAATGATTGCTTTTCCATTTTAGGCATTGCAAACAACCTCTGTTTTTCTGTCCTTTATTCATTCATCTATTAACTTTATGGTGTTTTCATTGAACAAAATTTCTTAATTTTACTGCAGGAAAATTAATCAAATACTTTATAGTTTTTTTTAGTTTTTCCCTCTGCTGAGGTCACATATCCCACACAACCTTTATTAACTCCACAGTATTACCTTTTGCTGAACTTTATGAAGCTAATTCTTTACTGATTGAGAGTATTATTTGGTTTCTGTCCTTTAAATATATTTTTGTTATTGAACCATCCTTGAATTCCTAGGATAAATCCTACTTAATCCTGATATATTTTTATTTTTTAAATATAATACTAGATTTACTTAGGTAATATATAGTGTAGGGTTTTTAGTATTATGTTAAATGGCCCTATCATTTTCTTATCAGTATCTGATTTTTAGAATCAAGATTATGTTAGCTTCATGAAGTGTCCTGATCAGTTTTTGACTGTTTACTATTTTCCCGGAACGACTTGTATAAGAGAGGAATTAAGTGTTCCTTAGAATTTGGTAGAACTCATTGTAAAATTGTCTACACCTGCTGTTTTTCAGAAGGCGAGATCTTTGCTCTTTCAGTCTTTTATACTAATTGGTCTGTTTAATCTCTCTCTCTATTTTTGGTGCCAATTCTGGCATAATTTAAGGGGAATTTATCCATTTGAATTTATGAGCACATAAATATTCTTAATACTCATTGAAAGTAAAAGTTGCTCAGTCCTGTCCGACTCTTCATGACCCCGTGGACTATACAGCTCATGGAATTCTCCAGAGCAGAATCCTGGAGTGGGTATATGTTCCTTTCTCCAGGGGATCTTCCCAACCCAGGGATTGAACCCAGGTCTCCTGCATTGCAGGGGGTTTCTTTACCAGTTGAGCCACCAGGGAAGCCCAAGAATACTGGAATACTGGAATGTATAAGTCTATCCCTTCTCCAGGGAATCTTCCTGACCCAGGAATCAAACCAGGGTCTCTTGCATTGCTGGTGGATTCTTTACCAGCTGAGCTACCAGGGAAGCCCATTAATATTCTTTAATTGTTAATTTCCTTGTATCTGTACTTTTGCCTCCCTTTTCATTCTGTATTTTAATTGTTTGACCCTTCTCTCTTTTTTCTTAACTCTTGCTTGCCAAAGATCCATCTTATTGTGTTGCTAATCCTTTCATGACGCCAGTTGTCATGCTCTTCACACCATGCACACTGTTCGCTGAACCCATGGTAGGAAAGTTGCGAGCTAAGAGGCTGGAAGGAGACTCAAGGAACCGTAGGAACTGCAGACATGTTTTTTCTCTCCTGGCTGGCATGGCAGCCATAACACAGCCTCTCTGCTGGCTGATGCAGCAGCTGTAGCAGCAGCCACAACATAATTATAACATAATAATAACGAACTTTCACTTCTCACTTTCATGCATTGGAGAAGGAAATGGCAACCCACTCCAGTGTTCTTGCCTGGAGAATCCCACGGACGGGGGAGCCTGGTGGGCTGCCTTCTATGGGGTCGCACAGAGTCGGACACGACTGAAGCGACTTAGCAGCTTAGCAATAATAACAAAGCCATAACATAACCTCATATAACATAACCATGATGTTGCTCCAATGTAGCCCTGATGCAGTTCATACTGGTATCCCGCACAAAGTAGCCCATGACCAAGCGAGTGCCTTGTGATGTGCATGTACAGTGCTGTAAGCAATCTCAGCCTATACACAACTGTGCAAAGTCATTGTTTACAGAACATGGGGCCAGAGGGCATGAGAGTGTGGGGTGAGAGAGCCTGACTGACGCCATCTTGTTAATTTACCCACATTAATCTTTTCCAGGAGCATGATTTTTTGTTGTGTTATTCTTCTGTTTATTGTTGATGGGATGTTGTTCTTTGTATCATTGATATTTACCCTTATCGTAGTTACTTAATTCCTTATTTGGGAGGGTTTCCTTTTTTGCCCTTTTCCCAACTTCTTTTTTTAAAAATTCTTTTTATTTAATTAATTTATTTGGCTGTACCAGGTCTTAGTTGCAGTATGTGGGCTCTAGTTCCCTGACCAGGGATTGAACCCAGCCCTTTGCATTGGGAGCACAAAGTCTTAGCCACTGGACCACCAGGGAAGTCCCTTCCCAACTTCCTCAGTTCAGTAACTCTTTGCAACTTTTCTTGTTTCCTTTGAAATGCTTTTAAAGGTATAAATTTCCCTCTGAATACTACTTTTGCCATATCTAGGATATACCTGGATATATTTTTGTATACATACTAACCATATATGTAGTTACAAATAATAATCACTGATATTTATTGAGCATTAGCTATGTTCTAGGACCTAAGTACTTTATAATTAGTGATTATAACAGATTTCTATATATTAATATTGTATCCTGTAACATTACTGAAGTCATTAGTCACCATTGGGTGTGATGTTAGCTGAGAGTTTGTCATAAATAGCCTTTATTATATTGATATATATTCCTTCTCTACCAACTTTGATGAGAATTTTTATCATGAATGGATAATGAATTTTGTCAACTACTTTTTCTGTGTCTATTAAGATGATCATGTGATTTTTATCCTGTTTGCTAATGTATCGCATTGATTGATTTGCAGATATTGAACCATTCTTGTGTCCCTGGAATATATCCCACTTGATTACAGTGTATGATCCTTTTATATATTGTTGGATTTGGTTTGCTAATATTTTGTTGAGAATTTTTGTATCTATGTTCTTCCCAGATATTGGCTCGTAGGTTTTTTTTTGTCGTTTCTTTGGTTTTGGTATTAGGGTGATGGTGGCTTCATGGGGGTACTCTGTCCTCTTCACTTTTTTTAGACTAGTTCAGGGAGGATATTATATTACTACTTCTTTATATGTTTGGTAGAATTGCCTTGTGAAGCCATACAGTCCTGGACTTTCATTGGCGGGAATTTTTTTAAATTACAAATGCAGTTTCACTACTAGTAATCAGTGTATTCAAATTGTTTGTTTCTTCTTGATTTAGTCTTGGCAGTTTGTATGTTTCTAGAAATTTGTCCATTTCTTCTAGGTAATCTGTTAGTGTATAAGTGTTTATAGTATTTCCTTATGATTTTTTTTTTTTTTTTTGTATCTCTGTGGTATTGGTTGTTATTGTTCCTCTTTCATTTCTAATTTTGTTTGTTTGAGTTCTCATTTCTTCTTGGTGGGTCTGGTTAGAAGGTTATCAATTTTGTTTATTTATTCATTTAAAAAAAACAGCTCTTGGTTTCATTGATCTTTTCTGTTGTTTTTTCATCTCTATTTTATATCCTCTGTGATCTTTATTATTTCTTTACCACTGCTGACTTTGGGTTTTGTTTGTTCTTCTTTTTAGATGGTAGGTTAGATTGTTTATTTGAGATTTTCTTGTTTCTTGAGGAAGGCCTGTATTACTATAAACTTCCCTCTGAGAACTGATTTTGCTGCATCCAGTAGAGTTTGGAAGTCATTTCCATTTTCATTTGTCTTGAGGTATTTTCTGACTTCCCTGTTGACCCATTGGTTTTTTAGTAACATGTTGTTTAATCTTTACATGTTTGTTCTTTGCCCACTTTTCTTTCTGTAATTGACTTCTAGTTTCATACTGTTGTGGTTGGAAAAAGTGCTTAATATAATTTCTATCGTCTTAAATTTGTTGAGACTTGTTTTGTGGTGTAGCATGTGATTTATCCTGGGGAGTGTTCCTTGTGTTCTTGAAAAGAATGTGTATTCTGCTGCAATTCATTCTCATTTTCTCATGTCTGTAAAGTAAGGATCAGTAAGCTTAACTGGCCCCACAGGCCAGACCCAGTCATGGCCACTCATTTACGTATTCTCTACATCCACTTTCAGGCTACAAAAAGAGTTGAGTAGTTGTGACACAGAAGTCTGTCTCTGGGTATCCCACAAAGCCAGAAATACTCACAACTTATTTAAACCTGTAATTCTCAGGTTATTTGGTCTCAAGACACTTCTATGTTCTTAAGAATTACTGAAGACTCCAAGGTGCTCTTATGTATGTAGGTTATATCTATCAATATTTCTGTATTTAAAATGAAAACTAAGAAAGCTTTAAAATATTGCAAAATTCTGCAAGTACACAAGTCAACATTTAAGAAAAACTTCAGGTTTTAAAATAGTGATTTAAAATTGGGTATTAGTGAGGTTAATGAGATTATGGTAGATAAAACAATAGTCAAAATCCAGAGGCAAAAAATGGAAGTAACATCTAAAATGTGCTTGTTTATACTTTAAATTGATTATCTTAGAAAATTCTAGAAAACACAGGATACATCAGCACACATTCCAGTAGTCATTAGAGCAGGGGGTAGCAGAGGTATTCTGTAAAGGGCCACATTGTAAATATTTCCAGCTCTGTGGGATACCCAGAGACAGACTTCTGTGTCACAACTACTTAACTCTTTTTGTAGCCTGAAAGTGGATGTAGAGAATATGTAAATGAGTGGACATGACTGGGTTTGGCCTGTGGGGCCAGTTTAGCTTGAAGTGAAGTTGCTCAGTCGTGTCTGACTCTTTGCGACCCCATAGACTGTAGCCTATCAGGCTCTTCTGTCCATGGGATTTTTCAGGCAAGAGTGCTGGAGTGGATTGCCATTTCCTTCTCCAGGGGGATCTTCCCAACCCAGGAATCGAACCCGGGTCTCCCGCATTGCAGGCAGACGCTTTACTGTCTGAGCCACCAGGGAATCCCCAGTTTACCTTACTGATCCTTATTTTACAGACATGAGAAAATGAGAGTGAAAGAGACAAATAATGTCTTAGTATTATTACGAAGAGTCCTGACCGTGTGAATCCTTTGGCAGGATCTCAGACCACACTTGAAGAACCACTGGCTTAAGCTATTGAAATTGATAGTTGATGCTGAACAAGACTTTAGTGAATGTTTTAATTATATATTGTTAGGAAATGTAGCACCGCTTCATTTCCTTAGTTTCTTGTGGTTATTGGATTGGTTTTTTGTCCATGTATTGGTACTTAAAATAATTTGGATAAAAATTTATTGCCTCAATCCTTTTGCTCAATTGTGTGGTCCTTTTTGGGGACTGTTTGTGCCCTGTTTTGACTACAGCATGATCTGTATATGTCTTGGTTTATCAAACCTGTTCACAGTGTGAATTGCAGAATCTTTACATCCTCTTAATATGTTTAATAGTTTATAGCATTATTGTACTTTAGGAAAAACCAATGAGTATTTTGTGTTTTTTAGTATTAATTTGAAAGGAAAATTTCCAGCAATTTCCTACATATAATCATTGATACAATAAGAAAACTATTGGTGTTGTTTTGTCTCTTTAAACTAGATACCTTAATGAATGCTCTAATATTTCCAATAATTTTCTCATTGGTGGTTTTGATTTTCTAGGTATAAAACAATTTTATCTACAAATAATTTTGTCCTTACCATTCTAATTTTGTGCTTTTCATTTATTACCTCATTGCGTTGGCCATTACTTTAAAAACTGTATTACATAATGGTGGTGGATGCCTTCTTCCGGACTTTAATAGGAATGCTTCCAGTATTAAACCCTCAAGCACGGTGCTGGTTGTTGGCTTGAGACCTAGTTAACCAAGTGTCCTCTTTCTTTTCTACTTAAAGTTTATATGGGAATGGATATTGAATTTTTATTTTAAGTGCCTGTTGAGCTTCTTTCAAGATTTCATTTTTTCCCCTTTGGCTTGTTTACTTGATAATGTATATAACATTGAATAATTCTTACATCCCTCATACAACCGTGACCCTCATTTGGTCATGGTGTATAGCATGTTTTAACATGTAACTCAATTTGGTTTGCTAATGTTTATTTTTGATTTTTGGATTTATAATACAAGATGTGAGTTTCTTCTTACTAGGCAGTCTTTGTTATGTTTTGGTGTGTGTGTATATATGCTCAGTTGCTCAGTTGTGTCTGACTGTTTGTGACCCTATAGACTGTAGCCTTCCAGGCTCCTCTGTCTGTGGGATTTCCCAGGCAAGACTACTGGAATGGGTTGCCATTTCCTCTTCCAGGGAATTTTCTCCACCCAGGGAGTGAACCTGCGTCTCCTGCATTGGCAGGCAGATTCTTTACCACTGAGCCACGTGGGAAGCCCTGTGTCTTGGTATCAGGCTTTGTTAACTTTGTGGGAAGAACTGGGAGTCTTTCTTTTTCTCGCTGCTTTGGAGCACTTAGAATAGCATTCAGAAGGATGAAGTGTTCCTGGTACTTGAACCATTTAAAGCACTGATGGTTGAAACATGGGTTAAGACTTTATCTGGCAGCTTTTTCCATGTCTAATGATTGTTTGTTTCTGTAGGGTTTTCCCCTCTTCTTGTGTTAATGTTGATAATTTGTATTTTGCAAGAAAATTATACATTTTAGCACCTATTCTAATATTAATATTTTAGAATAGAGTTGTACAAAGTTTTTTTCAATTAATTTCCTCTGCATCTATAATCAAACCTTTCAGTTTGCCCCTAATTTTTTATTACACTAGGAAGTGACGTGTCTGTGTTTTAGTAGAGATTTATTTCTCTTATTTTTATTTATTGTCAGTAATCTCTACTTTTATCTTTAGACATGTTAAGTCTGAGGTAGTTAGGTGTAGTTGGAAATGTAGGTTAAATTTCATGTCATAGTTTGGGTGGGAAATGTAATTTAAAGAATCATTGGCATCTAGTTAGTTCCTTGAAGAGAACCCCTCCATTCTAAGGGTTTCTTTAAGGGACTGTCAGAGTACAGGGCCTACCTGTTCTCTCCTGCCACCTGAGTTTCCTTCCTTGAAAGAAATAAATATTATCGCACTGCTCCCTGCCCTACAGACTCCATAAGAAACTCTTATAGGTTTAAAAGTCTTCCGTGTGTGTGATGAAATATATATAGCACAAAATTTGCCTTTCTAATCATTTTAAAGTTTACACTTCTGTCCTGCTAATTACATTCATGATGTTCAACAGCCATTACTACTATCTAGTACTATCCCCACACTTTTTTAATCATGTTACACAGACACTCTAACGGTTAAACAGTAACTCCCTGTTTAATCCACCCCAGCCTCTGCTAACCACTAATCTGCTGCTGCTGCTAAGTTGCTTCAGTTGTGTCCGACTCTGTGCAACCCCATAGATGGCATACTTCTTCTCTTTAAGTGGTCTCTTCTTTTTTTTGTTTTGGTCTATTCTCGATATGTCATATGTAAATGGAGTCATACAACATTTCTCCTTTTGTGTCTGGCTTATTTCATTTAGTCTAATGTCTTCAAGATTCATCTATGTTGTCACATGTATGAGAATATCATTCCTTTTCATGACTGAGTAGTATTTCATTGAATATACATTTTGTTTATCCATTCATGTTAATGGACACTGTTTTGCTTCTACCTTTTGGCTCTTCAATAGTGAATAATGCCAAAATGAGCCTTGGTGTGCAAGTATTTGAGTGAAAGTGAAAAGTGAAAGTGAAAGTCACACAGTCGTGTCCTATTGTTTACGACCCCATAGACTGTACAGTCCATGGAATTCTCCAGGCCAGAATCCTAAATGTATTGTAAAAATGAGCATTGGTGTGCAAGTATCTGAGTACCTGTTTTCAGTTCAGTTGGAATTACATTCAGGAGTAGAATTGCTGGGTCATATTCTACTACCAGCATATTCTACTACCAGCATATTCTTCTACCAGCATATACTACTACTGCATTCAATATACTACCATATACTACTACCAGCATATTCTACTACCAGCATATACTACTACTATATTCAGGAGTAGAATTGCTGGGTCGTGTTCTACTACTACCTACATCACACTACCCACACTACCTATATCAACTGTTTGAGAAATGTGGGTATTTGTAAAAGAATTTCCACATGTACACCCATGGTGGATTCATGTTGATGTATGGCAAAACCAATACACTATTGTAAAGTAAAAATAATAATAAATAAAGGATAAAAAAATAAAATTTCAAAAAAAATCATTAAATACCTAGTGATTAGAAGGGTTAACAAAGATAGAAAACCATGAGGAATCTTGAAATAATAACAGTTGCATTTGTTCCTTATTGAAATATACCTGGAGCTTGTCTAGTTCTTTCTCTGGCTTGTTGTTTTCACTTTCTCCTCTTTCCATTTTTTATAGAGTCACTCCTACCTATTTTCTCTTTGATGTTTCATTGGACCTAGGAAATTGGAGCTTCAGAACATTTTTCTAACATTTTAAGTAGTTAATTTTATAGAATATACTCTGCTCCAATCCATTCCTTACAGCACCTAGGAATAGGCACACTTGTCAGCCTTTTTGCTAGCACTTAAACACTGAATTACTGGGATAGAAATTTAAATAAAAGGAAATAATCTGTATTGAGTGCAGTTCATGCTGTTACCGAGGAACAGAAGTTCCCCGGTCTCTAGCAGTCAGTCTCTACGTGTGCCTGCCCTTCTCCCAAGTAGAGGTGAATGAAGACTTGAAGGTCTCTGGAGCCACCCACTGCCCCCTGGTTCTTTTAACATCTTTTGTGGTATTACGTTCCTAATTCTCTTGTTTGACTTTTAGCTTTATACTTGCCTACCTGGATTACTTAATAATCTACTTTTGGGGAGCTTACAGATCAACATCTTTGTGTGATGGTATCATTTTCTCCCTTTTTCCAGTCATCCTTGGAATCTTTCTTCCAAGTATGTCTATTTAAACCCCTTTCTGGTACTTTTAGGTTAGGCAAGTCCATGCTAGTGACAAGAATCATATCTGTTTACAGTTACATTAGACATCATAAAATTTTGGACCTACTCAAGTCCTACAAGATCAAGTACTCTCCTTGACATGTGTTAGTCTATCCCAGGGGCTTCCCATGGAGCACTATTTCATGACAGTAAGTGAAAATAGTTCATTTACTTTAAGTAAGATGGCAAGGTCAACTTATTTTACTTTTGATACAAATGATACCAGCCTACCATGGTAATATAGACTTTTCTTGCTGATCAGAGGCTCTAATGAACAGTTGTGTGCTTTTGGTTAAGAAGTAGGATAACATTAATTTTTGATGCATGTAAGTTACTAAAAACACTTTAAAGTGTGAGATCTGAGGCAAAAGTTAATTAAAAATGTATTGTAAAAAATTCTGCTTTGATTAAAAGGTTAGAAACAACTGATCTAGTTCACCCCTTTTGTTTTACAGACGAGGAAACTGAGACTCAGAGAAGTTACTTGGCATGTCCAGTGTCCCGCAGGAAGTTAGTGAGTTCATAAAAGAAAAACACCTTATACCTCTAATTACAACAGATAATTTCTCCAAATGGGTTGCATTTTTTGAAGAGCAAATCGTGCCAGATCAGTTTAATTTCTTTCTACAAGAATTTGTTGAGCATTGTTCATTGCCCACCTAGAGTCTATTTCCCTCTTTCCCTTTTGCCTATATACCCAGATTTTCATCTGGACATCTGCCCATTCCCCGACTTCCTTGGACTTTGAGCTAAGTTGACCCCAGCTGCTGAATTTTGGTTGCCTTATACCAATTGGTTAAGTTGCTTGGTCACCTTGTGCCGATAGGACTTTCTGTACTGTTCAGTACTGTCTCTAGCCACTTAGTCACATGTGGCTATTGAGCACTTGAGATATGTGACTGAGAAACTGAATTTTTAATTATATTACTTTTAATTTATTAATAAATAGCTGAATGTGGTTTGTGACTACTGCATTGGGCACATTGTAGTGTCCTACCATTTCCTCTTCTCGTAGGCACATGACCTAAGCTGTCTAATCAGGGTGACTCCTGTTTAGAATTCTGGGATGTAAATAGTGTCCTGGTGGATGTGAACATGAAACACATATCCCTGATTGGTACTGGAAGCTGTCGTATGACTTGCCAAGTGTCGTGGAGAGAAGAGTGAAGAAGCAGAAAAAACTCTGGGCCCCTACAACCATCACTGGGCTGAGCCTTGGATCAACTGACTTAAGGCTTACCTTCCTTCTGAACTTCTAATTTCATTAGCCAGTGAATCACCTTTGAGACATAAGCCAGTTTATGTGGAATGTTCTGTCATCTCAACTAAGAGCATTCAGACAGATACAGAGGGAACGACCAGCCAGGCATCCTGCCACTTCCTCGGTAAAGAAAGGTGAATGAAGAGTAAAATCCAGATGCTTGTCCTTGAGGTGAAATTATTCCATGAGAGGAGATAAAGGAACAGACACGTGTTCTGGATCTTGACGGCCCTCTTCCCCTTCCATGGGAACTGCCTTTACTAAAGTGGTCAATGTGCTCTGCCCTGTCCCCAGGACTTATTTGGATCCTGAGTGGACATGTGACTTAAGTCATATCAATATATTGGCTGCCAGGGACCCATTAGATTTTGTTCTCCACAGCTTGAGGACTCTAGGGAATAGCACAGGATGCACAGGGCGGGGGATGAGGGGCAGTCTGGAGAGGAGGCTAGAGAAACAGGCTGTGGTGAACTTCTGTCCAGTTATCTGTGTTTGCTAAGAGATCTGGGTAACGGGAAGTCACCCAGCATTGTTAAGGAAACGAGACTGATTGTTAGGAAGAGGGGAGAGATTGGGGCATGGCAATGGAACCAGTTAAGATGTTTGAAGACCTGGCTGAGAGCAAAGGCAGCTGGCATGCAGGAGAAGGGATAGGGAGGCAAGATATTTTGGAACCAGAATTGACAGAGTTCGATAGTAGATCTGATATGGGACATAAGGCAGAGGAACACTCAAGAATTCAACTAACTTGATATCTAATTAGGCAACTGCACAGGTGTTGACATCTTACATGAGAAAAATAAGACCAGGTTTGAGAAGGACGATGAATCTAGATTCTGATTATGTGTTGAATTTGAGTTGTATGGGGGACATTCAGGTTGTGACATTCAGTGAGTGATTGAAAATAGAAATATAGACCCAGAGGAGGACTGATGCAAGTTCTAGATCTGAATATTGTTAGTTAAAGCTGTGGGAAATAGGAGAGATTATCGGGTAGATGGTCCACAGTTGGAATTACCTGAAGTAGTCAATGGCACCCCACTCCAGTACTCTCACCTGAAGAATCCCATGGACAGAGGAGCCTGGTAGGCTGCAGTCCATGGGGTTGCACAGAGTCAGACACGACTGAAGCGACTTAGCAGCAGCAGCAGCAGCAGTCATTATCCTATAAACCAAGGCCTGAGCTGGTACATATGGAAAACTCAGGGTCAAGGGTGATGTTTGGTACTTAACTCTCATAAAGATTTTGAAAGCCTTG
Source organism: Bos indicus x Bos taurus (assembly GCF_003369695.1). Lineage (NCBI taxonomy): Eukaryota > Metazoa > Chordata > Mammalia > Artiodactyla > Bovidae > Bos > Bos indicus x Bos taurus. The sequence continues at coordinate 119,634,878 of NC_040077.1, forward strand.
CACGGGGCCTAACAGAAAAGTGTATAGAAATAAGTGATGACTGTTTTCTAGAAATGAAGGAATGTCTTTCTTACCTTAATGAATATCGAATGATTAAAGATTATTTTTTAAAAAAAGACTGATTCTCACAATTATTTAAAGTAACTTTTATTCCTATCCACTCCAGTATTCTTGGGCTTCGCTTGTAGCTTAGCTGGCAAAGAGTCTGCCTGCAATGCGGGAGACCTGAATTCGATCCCTGGGTTGGGAAGATCCCCTGGAGAAGGGAAAGGCTACTCACTCCAGTATTCTGGCCTGGAGAATTCCAGGGACTGTATAGTCCCTGGGGTCACAGAGTCAGACACGACTGAGTGACTTTCAAATTATTCAGGAAGGGCCTCTTTTTTTTTTTTTTTTTTTTGCATTTAACCATTATTTTGAAAGAATGGCTTGAAAGAGAAAAGTTTAGTTTTGTACTTATTGAACTGGAAAGTGAGAATCATTACAGGTGGGGATGGTTAACGTCTACATCCCCACTTAGCTCGACCTGGGGTTCTGAACAGTTTTGTCTGTGAAGTTAGTTTTCAGGTCCTCAGACTCCAAGAAGGGAAGGCCCTGTCAAGACACCCTTCCGTGTCCACCCCTCCCGTCAGCGTATGCCAACTTTATTCAGTCGAGTAGTGAAGCCTTTTTTGTAGCTTAGTGTTTAACCTGCTTTCATAAGGTTTCATTTGGCTTTTTGCTTTGATGGAGACTCTTTCATTGCCACTCTGCAGATTTATGACTCATCTCTCTGGCATTGGTTTCCCCTTTTAGTTTGGTTCAGTTGCCCAGTCGTGTCTGACTCTTTGTGACCCCATGGACTGCAGCACACCAGGCTTCCCTGTCCATCACCAGCTCCTGGAGTTTACTCAAACTCATGTCCATCGTGTCGGTGATGCCATCCAACCATCTCATCCTCCATTGTCCCCTTCTCCTCCTACCTTCAGTCTTTCCCAGCATCAGGGTCTTTTCCAAGGAGTCAGTTCTTTGCATCAGGTGGCCAAAGTATTGGAGTTTCAGCTTCAGCATCAGTCCTTCCAATGAATATTTAGGACTGATTTCCTTTAGGTTTGACTAGTTTGATCTCCTTGCAGTCCAGGAGACTCTCAAGAGTCTTCTCCAACACCACAGTTCAAAAGCATCAATTCTTTGGCTCTCAGCCTTCTTTATAGTCCAGCTCTCACATCCATACATGACTACTGGAAAAACCATAGCTTTGACTGGACAGACCTTTGTTGACAAAGTAATGTCTCTGCTATTTAATATGCTGTCTAGGTTGGTTTTCAGATACTGCTTTAAAAAAGAAACCTAAAAAATGAATGAGTCACCTCTATCAGTTTAAGTGGAACCATCCTCCCACCCCTGCACACCTTTCACTAGGCCCCTGAGTCAAGCTCAGCTGCCTTAGTGAAGTCTCTCAGCTCTGCCTGCAGTTAGTTGACCCCTGTCTGGCCAGTCCCCTCCACTCTGACTCATTTGCTTGAGCCAGAGGCAGCAGTCGAGTATGAACTTGATAGGCTCGACTTGGGAGCTGATGTTCATTTCTACCCTCCTCATTTCAAGGCTGTCTTAATATCCGCTTCTGCAGACTCAACTACTATATTCTCAATTCTGCAGTTCTCCTAGGTCTCCCTGTACCTACTATTGCAGGTATAAATGCTCCTTGAGCCCACCCTGGAGCACTGAGGCCAGGATCCAAACCTGTCTGGCCAGTCCTGTTTGCATCTCCACCAGGGAAGGAGGAGCCAACAAAATGTGGCAACACTCCTAGTAGGAAACAAAAAAGTACTGAACAAAAGCTTTTGCCAGTCATTCTTGCCTCTTAGTGCTTCATTTTCCTTATTTGTTAAAAAAAAAAAACAAAAACACTTGAGAATAAATACCTGCCTTGAGTTCTTCACAGGTTCTTACATAAATCAAATGAGGTAATGGAAGGGAAAATACCTTGAAAGGGATAAATCGTAACATTGAGTTACAGGCCTTTTCCAAATCTTTTTTTTTTTTTTGAAGCCTGTTGCCTCTTAAAGCAACAAGTGTCAAATGAGTTTTCCTGTAGAAAACTGATACCACATGATGTCAGTGATGAGCTCTAACGGCCCTTTACAGCTGTCCTTGTCCACCAGGGGCCTCCTGCCTGTCTCTCCAGCTTATGTTCTTGGTCCTGCCCACTCAGACCTCACCCCCAACCAAAGTGGACCTTGTATTGTCCCTGAGCACCCACTTCCCTCTTCCACCTTGGTGTCTGCATGCCTCTTTTCTGCCGAGAATGCTGCCTAATTCCCCAACTCTTCCTCTGAAAATTCCTCTAACCTTGACATTCCTCTAATGTCAACTGTCATTTGAAGTATATATTAATTATCACTGTGTAACAAATTTGCCACAAGCTTAGTGGCTTAATAGAACATGTTTACTATCTCACATCTTCCTGTCCCACTGACTTATCCCACTGTAGGTCAGTAGAACATAGTAAGAAATATGTACTTGGCTTCTGCCTCTGGCTCCTGACGGGCTTCCCTGGTGGCTCAGCTGGTAAACAATCCACCTGCAATGAGGGAGACTGGGTTCAATCCCTGGGGTTGGGAAGATCCCCTGGAGAAGGGAACAGCTACCCACTCCATTATTCTGGCCTGGAGAATTCCATGGATTTGTACAGTCCATGGGGTTGCAAAGAGTCGGACATGACTGAGTGACTTTCACTTCTGGTTCCTGACACAGAGCTCCTAAAGACCTTGGAATTTCCTGAGTGATAGGGGTGCTTGCCCTCATATTTGGCCTTTGACCCTAGTTCCTTGACACAGAGTTCCTAAAACCCTTGTAATTTCCCAAGTAATGGTGGTAATAGCATCTTAACAGAGCTCCTACATCTCTTGGAATTTCCCAAGTGGTAGGAGCACTTACTGTTCTATGCGGCAAGTCTTGGTGGACTCCTGGATAGCTTCAGGATGGGGCTGTTCATGAAATGATTCTAACCATTTCACACAATGGTTAGAAGCTTGACATTTTCAGCCCTACTGCCATCCTTCAGGAGCAGAGAGCAACTGAAGGTTGAGTTAATAATTGCTGATGCCTACGTGGTGAAGCCTTCATAAAAAGTCCTGAACTGTGGGGTTTGGAGAGCTTATGGCTTGGTGAATACATCCACGTCCTGGAAGGGTGGTGCACCACTCTACTCCATGGGGACAGAAGCTCCTGTGCTTGGGGTCCTTCTGGGCCTCCGGTGTCCCTCTCTGGCTGTATCCTTTATACTAAGCAAGTCAGTATAAGTTAAGTGCTGCCCTGGTTGCTGTGATGACTCATCAGTCATAATGATGACAGATTATCAGACCTAAGGGTGGGCCATGGGAACCCTCCATTTGTGGCCAACTCAGAGTGTAGGGTATCTGGAGACCCACAGCTTGTGTTTGGTGTCTGAAGTGGGCAGGAGCAGTTTTGTGGGACTGAGCCCTTCACTTGTGAAGCCTGTGCTAATCCCAGATAGTTAGTGTCAGGACTGAATTAAAATGTAGGACTAGCAGGCAGTGTCCACAGAGAACTGGAGACGTGCTTGGTGTGGAAACCCATACAATTGGTATCCTAAGTGTCGTGAGTAGAGGAAACGAGGTTCCCCTTTGGTCAGGAATCCGGGCATGGCCCAGCGCAGTCCTCTGCTTCAGGGTTTCTCACAAGGTTGCAGTCAAGGTGCTGGTCATCGGAAGGCTCTACTGGGGAAGGGTCTTCTTCCAAGTTTATGTGGTTGTTGGCTGACCTCAGTTCCTGGTGGGCTTTTGGACTGAGCACCAGTTTCCTTGCCAGCTGCTGCCATGGGTCTCTCTGAATGGCAGCGGGCTTCATCAGATCCAGCAAGGGACAGAGTCTGTTATTAAGTGGACATTACAGCCTCTTAGAACCTAATCATGGACGTGACACCGTGTTGTCTTGGCCATGTTCTGTTGGTTAGAAGCAAGTCATCGTCCTGCCTACTCTCAGAGGGAGGAGGGAGTTATGTCATAGTGTGACGAGCAAGAGGTGTGAGGGTCCTTGGGGGCCCTCTTTAGAGTCCACTCACCACAAGAGGTTTTCCCCATGAGCCTCTACTTACTTCTTTCAACTAAATGTGTGATCTTTCCTTTCTGTGACTTCTTTTTTTCTGTGTGTGAGTCTTCTTTACAGCTACTTTTTTGTTTTTCATGACTTTCCATGACTGATATTATTGGGGTTGAATATTTCCTTTGTTTCCCTCATATAACTATTTTTGCTCACCTTTCATCTACTTCTAACCTCCAGAACAAAGTCTTGTACTCAGGAAATGTTCTGCAAAAGATTATTCTTTCCTCCTTTGAAACTGAAGAAGGACCAAACTAGTTGCTCTCCTGTCTAACACCTGAATCCTTTTTCTCCGTAGCAGCCACACAGGATCCATTATCAAACCTTCAGATTTGCCAGTTAGGCATCAGAAGCAGTGACTCATCCATGTCTATATAACCTGGCAGCAGTGATCTGCCTGATTTGCATTTAGAACTATTCTTGTTACCTTATTAAGGAGAAGAAATTTTCCATTAAAGAAGCTTCAAACATTAGCTACTTTTGAGTGGTGCATTGTTCCATTTGCTGGGGGCTTGATGGTTCTCAGGAATGACGTAACCTCTATGAATTTTTTTCTTCTTTAAACTGTTTTCTTTTGCCTGGTAATGATTATTTTGGAGCCCTGCCATTTTTAGGTATTTAATAATAACAACTGAATTGATAAAGGGGGCTGGTTCTTTAGAAGCAGCATTTTAATTCTTCCCTTTTGCCCAAGCAGTGAGCTGCATCTTATTATCCCTGTTGGAAATGTTCAAGAGGATGAAATGTCATATGTGCTTTAAGTGACTTAGAACATGAGATATATATGTATATATATATATGTTTGCTGTATGTGGGGTCCGGGTTCAAAACACAGGGGAACTCATTTTCTTTAGCTGCCTATGCTTTGAGGCCAGTCTCTACCCTCTACAATAGCACAGCACCTTGTTCAGTTTTTGAAGTTTTGATGGATAGCTAATCTTTAGAAGGCAGGTAAAGAAACATTAGTCAGACACTGTTATTTCAGGTACTGAAAAGTAGCAGGTCAAGCTTGGTGTCTTTAAGAAAAACTCAGATGGAAGTCAGCTTAAACTTGGAAGAGTCATTCATCTGTGGGGAAAAATGCAGAATTAGATGGGAGCACATAAGTATGTGTGCCTACATTTTGGGTCTTTGGGGAGCCATGAAGCTCAAAACCAAGTAAAGCTTTAGTAGAGAGAAATTTAAAAGTGGTTTCTCCTAAGGCAAGGGAAAGATTTGGAGCAGAGCGTATTCAAAGAAAAGCAATGTTGATGATGTAATTAATACAGTTAACAGCTGGAAATGGGAATTGGTGCAAAGCCCCATTTGAGAAGACCTTGTGAAGGATTCAAGTTTGGGCCCCCAAAGTCACTGTATCCAGGGCACAGCTTCAACTCAGGAACTTGAGCGTATCTTCATGGTCAGCCTGGTGAGAAGGGTGACCAAGTCCTGCCACAGTGAGTCCCCCCGTTCTTCATCTCTCATCAGTCTATGAATTAGAACAAGGAAGGGAACTGGTTGGTGAAGGAATTTTGTTTTTTTCCTTTTAATGCTGGAGTGTTAGCATTCTTTTCATTCATTTATTCATCTTGTTACTCTTGTGTGAAATCCTTCTTTTCCAGTCTATACACATCTGTCTACTTTCAGACAGTGTTATCATCTGATTGATAATCCCAACCTCTGCCCCAAGATGTAGAACTGGATCTCCAGCTTGAGTGGAGGAGGCAGTCACACTTATATCCCATAGTCACCCAAACTCAGGATGGGCCCAGGAGTTGATCAACTTTTCCTAGTATCTTATAAAGGCACATCTCTCTAAAATCATGTTTTCTTTTTCATTCTCCCTCCCACTGTTGTTCAGTCACCCAATCGTGTTTGACTCTTTGCGACCCCATGGACTGCAGCAACTAATCACTTCCATTAATGCTGTTCAAATCTTGAAAGTTCTGAGGCATCATGGGAAGAGGGTGAGATTTAGGATTGAATCCTGCCCTTGTCATTTCCTAGCTGGTATCCACAAGCAAGTGTGTTATTTAATTTTCGTGATCCTCAGTTCCTAAATGATCTTTTAGAGCCTCATCTCTAAAATTGGCATGATAATCGTGCCTACCTCATTGGAATATTGGAGAATATTACATGGGAGGGCATATAAGCCCCCTAACCCAGTGCCAGATGTGTGCCACAGGTGCTCAGTAACTAGTTACCATCACTGTTTTGAATTCATGGAGCACAGTGCCCGGCATGTTCAGGGCTGCTGTCTGAGGATGCCATTTGTTTGTAATCCCCCCCTGGGGTTGTGAAGCCTAGCTCTGAACGTATTAGGTATCCTCTGCCTCCCCTAGCACTTTTCAGCAGATGAATTGGCTTCTGTGTTTCAAAAAGCAAGAGCTGTCACCCACCGACTTCCCCTGTGGAACCCCCTCAACTTTCCAGCGCCAGACAGAGCAACTGGCTTGTGTCCAGGCTCATCCCCAACCTGATTTATTTTGATGCAGGGAAGGTGGACTCTCTCTGTCCTGCTGCCTGAGGTTAGTCCTTCCCTCTGGTTCTGGATCCTATCCCTTCCTGCCCAGGGTCCCCTCCCTTTCTTCATGGTGCCCTCTTCAACCACACCTTCCTTACTGATTCTTTCCTATCAGCAATTAACTGTGTTCAGGCTTCTCTTATCTTAAAAGCATAAAAGGAACCGTGTTGTGATTTCCTTCTCCCTCACAGCTTCCACCCTGTGCCGCGCCCACCTTCACAGCCAGCCTTCCGGAGCCTGGTGCATGCACACCCTCGACCCCCCAGTTCCCACGCCCCGTGTTCTGCTTCACTCCATTTCCTCCTGTGACCTTGTCACCACGTACACCCTACCGACCATACTTTCCTTATTGAGAGGCTTGCTTTCTTTGGCTCCTCTGACTTCACATTTGCCTGATCGTTCTCCTACCTTTTCTGATCATGCCTTACTTTCCCTTGCAGACTCTTCTACTTGTGCTTTCTTAATGCTGTTCCTGCTGTTGTTCCTAGGACTGCTCTGCTCTGGACTCTCTTCCCTTCTGATTCTGAACCATTTCCAAGGGAACTGGTCTATTCATCAGTCCTATGTACACGTGTTCAGTTCAGTTCAGTTCAGTTGCTCAGTCGTGTCTGACTCTTTGCAACCCCATGAATCGCAGCACGCCAGGCCTCCCTGTCCATCACCAACTCCCGGAGTTCACTCAGACTCACGTCCATCAAGTCAGTGATGCCATCCAGCCATCTCATCTTCTGTGGTCCCCTTCTCCTCCTGCCCCCAATCCCTCCCAGCATCAGAGTCTTTTCCAATGAGTCAACTCTTTGTGTGAGGTGGCCAAAGTACTGGAGTTTCAGCTTTAGCATCAGTCCTTCCAAAGAAATCCCAGGGCTGATCTCCTTCAGAATGAACTGGTTGGATCTCCTTGCAGTCCAAGGGACTGTAAAGAGTCTTCACCAACACCACAGTTCAAAAGCATCAATTCTTTGGCACTCAGCCTTCTTCACACATGTAATATGCTCTTTTCTCTCTCCTGCCCAGACCTCTCTCTCTTAAGCATCAGATCTCATAGCCATCGCCTCAGGCTCACCAAGTCCGACTGCACTTAGGTCCCTGCCTGGTTGCCTGAAGACTCTTCCTCTAGCTGGTCAGCGCACAATCGTTTAGAGCAGTGGTTCCTCACTTTAGGGGCCATCAGAGTCCCCTGGGAGGTGTGTTCAGTGGCTCGGCCCCATCCCTGGAGGGTCTGAGTCAGTAGGTCTGGGGTGGGGGTCTGAGAATATGTCTTTCTAAGAGTTCTCAGTTGATGCTGATGTTCCTGGTCGGGGAACTATACTTTGAGAATGTCTATTCCAAGGAAATGAGGCAGTCTTTTCCCATTCTTTATTGTTGTTGTTTAATCGCTGAGGCATATCCAACTCCTTTGCGACCCCATTGACTATATAGCCCACCAGGCTTCTCTGTCCATGGGATTTCCCAGGCAAGAATACTGGAGTGGGTTGCCATTTTCTCCTCTAGGGGATCTTCCCGACCCAGGGATCAAACCCACGTCTCTTGAATCTCTTGCATTGGCAGGTGGATTCTTTACTACTGAGCCATAAGGAAGCCCATTCCCATTCCTTACTCTACCCCATGTAATCTCCCCAGCCTCCAGTTTCCCACTAGCATCTGAATAATCTGGTAAGTTTTGCCTTTTAAATACCTCTCTATTCGGAATCCTCCATTCCCTTTGCCACTAGTCTGATTTATTGAAGTCACCTGCTACCTGGCCTTTCTGCCTCCAGTTTCACTTCTAAATCTGTTCCCCATTCAGCCACCGGTTAAACCATGAGCTGATTAAACCGTGTCATGTTAGTCCTCTGTATGCTTCCTTCCCTAGCTCTCCATTGCCTTTGGGATAAATCCAAACTTCATGACGTTGACCTCGTCTCTGCCTACTGATGTAGCACCATTTCTTCACCTTCCTTCCTTTGCACAGAATGCACCCAGCATACAGAAAAGTGCAGGCAATTTAAATACATATTATATAGCAGTTACTGAGTGCTTGCTGTGCTCTAGCCACTGTATATACGTTAATTTCATTTACCATTCCCACTAACTCTGTAAGATGGGTTACATTTTACAGATGAGGAAATGTGACCCATTTTGTAATGTTGCCATTGTCCTGCATACCAGTCCCTGTCCAGTCAGTTGTGTTCAGGGTAACAGGGTTGGATTTACTCAGAACTGACTACCAAGAGCTAATGATAATGACTGTGACAACAGTAACATTAATAGTAATACCTAACAATTTTTGTTAATGTACTTTCCGCCAGGACACTACATGTAAACATAACTTACGTGTACTGTTCTTGATTTCCAAAGGAGGAAGTTGAGAGAGGGAGTAACTTGTTCAAAGTTACAAATTCAAGATCACAGGACCTAGATTTGATTTTAGGTCTTGGGACTCCAAAGCTCATGCTTTTAACCACTCTTGTCATTTCTGTGAGTGGAAGCAATGAAGTTATTTAGAGAGCTGTTTATCACTTGGCACCTTCTAAAATTTAAAATCCAGAGGTATCTTTCAGTGAATTATACAACTTTTGGCAACCTTCCTATCTCCTCATTGGAACCCACCCACATTCACCTGTCTTGCTTCTAGATCTTGTCATACTGTGGTGAGAAGACTTTAGACTTGGAGTCTTACTGGGTTCTGATGCCACCTCTACTAACCATCTCCTTGGATGAACCCTGGGATAAGTTATTTTACCTCTGTGAACTGCTGATTGCTCTAAAAACCAGAATATTAATGCTTCCCTCATGGAGTTGCTGAGAATCAGTGTGAGAATACCTGGCTCTTCTCTCCATCCCTTGTGATTCTGCTTAATGTAGCACTGGGCCCTGTCACAGTACACTCCTTGCTGCGTTTCCTGCTCAGGTTACATTGTCACTCTCCTGTTCTCACTCCTGTCACTGCTCACTAGGCTCTACGCTGTTACCTGAAAAATATTTCTAAGATACAAACCTTAGTGACTTTCTGTTGATAGTAATGGTTGATGGTTACTCAGTCGTGTACACTCATACTGAAACAACAAAAAATATTTGGATAAAATATAAAACCAAGACCAAACCAAACCCAATCTTCTTCCTAAAGCATTAGAGAGCTCATAGGCATTACCATGTTAAAATTGTAATGGAGAACTCATGCAAGAGTGCAGATTTGCCCAGCGGCTGTAGGGGACAGAAATAAAGCCCAGATTTCTCATAAGGAACTGGGACCCCAAAGGACTACACTATCAGGCTGAGGGTAGACCTGAAACATACCAGCTCTCTTGTGAAATTGCAGCCCAGGTTCAAGCTGACTGGATCAACCAAGGAATCGAGTCTTGAACTGGTTTATGGGTTGGTTGTACCTCGGGGTATCTGGCAAAATCTAGTGGAAACTCTTTCAGAAGGAAGGTTTCTTCAGCCTAGGCCTCAAATTATTCAGTAACCAGCGCATAAATATAACCAGGTACCCAAGGAAACCATACTCAAGGGCAAGAATCATCAGCAACACAGACAACAGAAACAGCCCTTCATAGATGTCATCACATATTGGAATCATTACCATCTATAAAAGCTACTGTTTAAGGAAATAAAAGATAAGCTTGAATATATCTGCAAAGAATAGGAAACTGAAATGGGACATAGCAAATTTAAAAAGGAGCCAAATAAAACTTCTAGAAGTAAACATAACAGTAATGAAATTTAAGACTCAGTGGATGAGGAAAGATATATTAATTAAAAGTTTAAAGAGAAGAACTCAATGAATGAATATAACAGAAGATTGAATAAAGATGAAGAGAAAAATTAACAAACTGGAAGACAGTAAGAAAAAGTTATCCAGAGTAAAGCATGGCGAAAACAAATAGAAAATGCAGAGGGAGAGGGTTAGAGGCATGGAGAATAGAGAGGTCTAAATAAGAGACCTGGAAAGGGGATGAGAGAGAAAATGAGCCAAGGTGAAATTTAAAGGTAATCATGGCAATTTCCCATAACAACTGAGACACCAAACTTCAGATTTATGACCAATGATTATATGTAGAATTAAAAAAAAATTAAAACTTAGATACGTCAAGATGAAGTTACAGAAAACCAAAGGGAAAATCTCAAAAGCAGTTAGAGAAAAAGACAGATTATCTTCAAAGGAGCAATAGGCTGACCCTTGACTCCTCATCAGATATAGTTCTGATTACGTTATTCTCAAATCTTTCCATCCCTACAGGTAAAATACATGCGGTTCAGTGTGAGGCCTTTTGTAGTAGTCTGGTCCCCGCAACATGTTTAGACATAGAGAACCTTTGTTCTCCTCATTTTAGTCTTGATTGTGTACCTTTACACTTGGTTTTCTCCCTTTCTGGAATGCTCTGCATGCCCATACATCTAGCCAGCTCCTACTTAGCCCTCCCGTTTCAGCTCAGGGCTTCACCATCAAACTCCCTAGCCCCCTTCTTACTGTACTCACCAACTACGTGTACTTTCAGTAGTGTTTACATTTTGCTTCCCCTTGTGGCTCAGCTGGCAAAGAATCCACCTGCAATGTGGGAGACCTGGTTTCAGTCCCTGGGTTGGGAAGATCCCCTGGAGAAGGGAAAGGCTACCCACTCCAGTATTCTGGCCTGGAGAATTCCATGGACTGTATAAGTCCATGGGGTCGCAAAGAGTTGGACACTGAGCGACTTTCAATTTCACTTTCCCACACATGAGCTTTCTGAGGACAGAGCCAGGGTCATTTGTAGTGCCTGACACCCTACAGGTACCCAGGACCTTCACTGAGTTGATGCTTCAGGGAACGTTTCATACTCAAGGGCATACCATACTTGCCTTGAGTGGTATGCCCTTGAGCATTTCAGGGAGTCCCATGGCCACTTAAGCAATGTCTTTTTTAAAAAACATGGAACTGCGGGGTTTGATTTTTTAATTTAATTTATTTCATTTTATTTTTGATTGTGCTGAGTCTTTGTTGCTGCACGTGGGCTTTCTCTAGTTGTGGCAACCAGTGGCTACTCTTTGTTGAGGCGCACGGGCTTCTCATTGCAGTGGCTTCTCTTGCTGCAGAGCACAGACTCTAGGGCACTTGGGCTTCAGTAGTTGTAGTAATGGTGGCTGTTGGGCTCTAGAGCGTGAGCTCAGTAGTTATGATGCACAGGCTTAGTTGCTTCGTAGCATGTGGAATCTTCCCAGACCTGGGATTGAACCCATGTCTCCTGCAACTGGCAGGCAGATTCTTATCCACTGTAACACCAAGGAAGTCCTTAAGCAATATCTTGACGTAGGTTTTCATGGCATTTCCCCTGATGCTCTGATTCCTGCTTAAGTGGAGAATAGGCTGCCACAGCACCAGGATCTGCCTGTCGTCATCGCCTGCTCTGCCCTTTCATTACCCCCATTTCCCTGATGAACCTGGAATAACAATGTCCGCTCTACCTATTGTGTGAAGTTATGTTGTGGCTCAAACGAGGTCATGTGTGTGAACACACTGTGGACATTCTCTGGCACCAGGTGATTTCAGTAGTTTTACTTCAGAGTGAGAAACTTGCTCGGGCTGGCAAACTTGCAGCACAGAAAATGGGGATAACATGAGTGTTACCTGGCCTGGTGAGGACCTCTGTTGTCATTCCTACATTTCACTGGGGCCTGTAAAATAAGTTATCCTCATTGGCTCATTTTGAGAGATCTGAGGGGAATTGTTTTCATGTACCAATTTATATGACAGTTTTCATTGAATTCTTGGTGGAAATTGTAAATTTCTGTGACCACTCAGAGATGGAAAAGCTTAGATTTGTCAGAGTTTGTCACTCTTTGCATTGGAAAGGTTGAAACACCTTTTTTGCCCAATTTCTTGCTTTTTTCTTCACATTGCTTTCACTTATCATCACAGTCTAATCATCTGAAAAGCCGATGAATTTGTCAAGTGTTCAGAATCATCAGCCTTGTCGATCTGTTGCTTATGTATGAGAAGGCCAAATCAGAATGATTTTTAAGTAAGTGACAATGCCAACTCCAGCAGACCATGGTGTTTTACTTTTTGAATGTTTAAAATAGAAGTTTCAGATAATCAGCATAAAGAGATTAGGATTTCACTGGATTTTTCCTCAGAGTGTTTCTTGGTGAACATCATGAGCAGTTGCTGTCCTTGTAGTGTGTCTAGTTTTTAGAAAGTTCTCTTTTTTAGATGAAGAATATTGGTAGTCGCTAGTTTCTAGACATTTTAAGCTAGAAGGGACCACAGAATGCATGGGGCCAGCTCTGCCTTCAGTATGGCAAAACTGAAGACTGTGGGCCACACAGCCTTTTCCTTTGTTGAGGACTGCCAGCAACTCTGCCCTATTCTGGTAATTGATCAAGGAGTTTTATTGTTCTGTCAAAGCATTCTTCCTGATATTCAGTCAAAGGTCTTTTAACGTAGCCCCTTTTCTGGTACTAAGTCATTCATCGTGATGCAAACACACTTAGCAACATCCTTCTCAGAAATCTCCCTCAAATTTTGCCTCTGTTCACTCCCACTGCCACTATCTTAATTTAGATTCTGATTGTGTCTTGCCTAGCCTGTAAAACCAGCTTTCAAAGATCTCTTTAACTGTTGTTTCTCTGCTCCAGAATACCACCAAATTCAGAGCTATAAAATGTATGTGTCCCTGGCCTTTATAATGCTTGGTAGGATAGTATCTAAACTTATCAGTTTCACTGTAAGGACCTGTGTGTTCGGTTCAGTTCAGTTCAGTTGCTCAGTTGTGTTCGACTCTTTGCAACCCCATGGACTGCAGCTTGCCAGGTTTCCCTGTCCGTCACAAACTCCCAGAGCTTGTACAAACTCATGTCCATGTGTCTTAGGAAGTATGTTCTGCTGAGAGTGACATTAAATCCTAAAATATCACTGACTTAAATAAGGTTTTTTTTTTTTTTTCTAGCTCACAGAAAAGAACAGAGGTAGACAGGTCAAGTCTTGTAGGATAGCTCCATAGTCTTCAACTGTGCTGTGCTTCTCTGCACAGTAGAATGCACACTTGTCCTATAGCCTCTAGGACCAAGATGAGTGCCCGAGGGCCAGCTCTCACATCCAGATTCCAGCCAGCAAGAAGAAGGAAAGGAGAAAAGGCTGTGCCTCCATCCTTTAAATTACAACTTTAATCTTCATCTTCCTTTACCACGTCAGGCTCTTTCACAGCTCTGGGCCACTGTACCAGGGCTGGCCTTTACCTGGAATGCCTTTCAACTTTCTTTGTTCAAAACATCTGTATATCCTTCAAGTCCCAACTCACTTCCTCAGTGAATTGTTCTTTCTTCCTTAACAGTGACAGTACATTATTCCATACTTGAGCATGTGTCAGTGGTTGAGCTTCATGAACTTACCAGCTGAAGTGACTTGGGTTTGAATTTCTTCTCTGTGGCTTGTGCTGTAAAGTATAAATATGGTTTAGTTTAGTTCAGTCACTCAGCCGTGTCTGACTCTTTGCAACCCCATGGACTGCAGCACACCAGGCCTCCCTGTCCATCAGCAACTCCCGGAGTTTACCCAAACTCATGTCCATTGAGTTGGTGATGCTATCCAGCCATCTCATCCTCTGTTGTCCCCTTCTCCTCCCACCTTCAATCTTTCCAGCATCAGGGTCTTTTCAAATGAGTCAGTTCTTTGCATCAGGTGGCCAAAGTATTGGCATTTCAGCTTCAACATCAGTCCTTCCAATGAACAGCCAGGACTGATCTCCTTTAGGATGGTCTGGTTGGATCTCCTTGCTGTCCAAGGGACTCTGAAGAGTCTTCTCCAACACCACAGTTCAAAAGCATCAATTATTCGGCGCTCAGCTTTCTTTATAGTCCAACTCTCACATCCATACATGACTACTGGAAAAACTATAGCCTTGACTAGATGGACCTTTGTTGGCAAAGTAATGTCTCTGCTTTTTAATATGCTGTCTAGGTTAGTCATAACTTTCCTTCCAAGGAGTAAGTGTCTTTTAATTTCATGGCTGTATCACCATCTTCAGTGATGTTGGAGCCCCCCAAAATAAAGTCTGCCACTGTTTCCCCATCTATTTGCCCTAAAGTAATGGGGCTGGATGCCATGATCTTAATTTCTGAATGTTGAGCTTTAAGCCAACTTTTTCAGTCTCCACTTTCACTTTCATCAAGAGGCTCTTTAGTTCTTCACTTTCTGCCATAAGGGTGGTGTCATCTGCATATCTGAGGTTATTGATGTTCTTGGCATATAAATTATACTTTGAGCCAGGGTCCAGATCTCTTTTCTTGAGTTCCAGAACTTCATGTTGAACTGCTTACTCAATATCATCACTTGAAGGTGTCATTGGTGGCTTCTCAAATGGAACCTCCTCCGTAATACTGATTGAACTCCTGATTTTCACCTCCTCTAGTCTTCCCTGTGCCAGCAATTCCTCTAACAACCTAGCTGCAGATATCAGAAAGCTGAAGTAATCCTTCATTTCTTATATGTAATAATCCTCACACTCTCATTTAATTGCCACCAAAGTCTATTAGTTCAGCCCCAAAACATGTCTTAAATTGATCCTTTTAGTTCCATCTCCAGTGCCGGCCTTATAGCACTATCCTCTCATGTCTGAACTTGGCAGTAGCTCTTCACTGGCCTCCCTACATCCACCCTCTTAGGTTGGCCCAATCTCAAGTCAGGCAGTCACTTTCTTGAACAGAATCCTTAGCCAGCTTCCTAATGTATGCAGGTTTAAACCCAGGATCCTTAACTTCTGCAGGGCCCCATCTGACTTGACTCCTGTCTACCTCTCATTTCCATTTCTTGCCACGCCTTTTCTTGCTCACGTGCTCTAGCCTATTGGTCTTTCCATTCCTTGACCGTGCCTAGGACTTCACACCTCCACCCCTTCCCAAGTACCATTCCCCACCCAGGGTCTTTTGTCCCCTTCCTCACTCCTATGCATACCTCCTCATGTCTCAACTCAAATGTCACTTGCACACAGGGCCTTTCTGTGACTTCTTAATCTAAATCATATGTTCTCTGTTGTTCCTCCTTGCGAGTGTTCATTCTTAGCATTTATCACAGTTTATAACTTCATATTGATCAAGTGTGTATTTATGGAATATCAATTCAGTGTTAAACTGTATGTTCCCTAAGAGTTGGGATCATCTTTCTTTTATTCACACTGAATCCTCAATGCCCAATGCTAATAAATACACATGGAATAAGTATAATAAACAAATGGTCTTGTGATTAAACAATGCAGTAGGTTCTCTCATTAAATTGACAGCTTTGCTATTTGATATGCCAAGATGTAGGTTTGTTGGAAACTTATTAAGGTGACTCACTTTTCTAACCTGGCAGTGTGTTTCTTCACATTTATTGAACATATTTTTGGTGCTTACCTGTAAGGCTACAGGCTTCAGTTTACCTTATAATATTAGAATGCATCTTTGTCTGAACAAGCCTTATTTCTGCCAGGATATCCAATGCAGCATGCAAGTCTTTTTTGTCCTTCATTATCTCCTGGAGCTTGCTCAAACTCATGTCTGCTTGGTCAGTGGTGCCATCCAACCATCTTATCCTCTTTTGTCCCCTTCTCTTTCTGCCCTCAGTCTTTCCTAGCATCAGGGTCTTTTCCAGTGAATCAGCTCTTTGCATCAGGTGGCCAAAGTATTGGAGCTTCAGCTTCAGTATCAGTCCTTCCAATGAATATTCAGGGTTGATATCCTTTAGGATTGACTGGTTTGACCTCTTTGCTGTCCAAGGGACTCTCAAAAGTCTTCTCCAGCGATCCTTATGAACATAGACCCTGAAAAGGTCATCTCTGAAAATCACGATTGGCCACTTCCTCTTTTTTTTTTTAATGCAACTTGGCATAACCATTAGAACAGAAGAGTTGCTTATGGTTGGAATGGAATCTGAAGCAATAGTTATTTTAAGATGGAGCCATCAGTGACCATCACAGAAGGCTGCCTGCCCAGGATTTTGGGCTATCTTGGAAACCCCCTCATTACCTTTTCTTGATTGCCAGATCTTGATATCAGACATCTAGGTAGAGTATACTTGTTCGTGGTAATTCCAGCCTCCTAATCTTTCCTGAATTTGCCTTGTTCTGCAGAACACATTGACAAGATATGTTATGGGATAGGTCAACAATTTGTATAGGTCTTTTTTTTTCTCCCTAAGAGTGTCAATCTTCCCTGGTAGCTCAATCAGTAAAGAATCTGCCTGCAGTGCAGAAGACCTGGGTTCAATCCCTGGGATGGGATCCCCTGGAGAAGGAAATGGTAACCCACTTCAGTATTCTTGCCTGGAAAATCCCATGGAGGGGAGGAGCCTCGTGGGCTATAGTCCATGGGGTTGCAAAGAGTTGAATACGACTTAGCAACTAAACCACCAAGAGTATAAAAGAGGTTGTTCTGGAAGCATCTGATGCATTTGGAATCCTGAACTTGGTCTAAAATAAAAGATGAACTTAGATGATGTCCCTCTTTTACTGATAAACATGGTGATTGACAACGGGAAAGTTTTCATTTGTTTTTCTTTTCAGAAAACAGTAAGAATTCTGCTTTCAATGGGCACTAGGTAGGTAGATTTTAGCATAGATGGAAAAGCATACAGTTGATGGTTCTTAAGCCCCAATAGGTCAGATCATGTCAGTGTTTCCAGAGTACGCCCAGAGTAAAGTTGGCTTTCAGCTAAGCCTTTGCTAAGAGGCCAGTCCTGAAAAGGATTTACTTATTTATTTTGGCCATGATAATGTCTAAATGATGATAAGTACAAGTCTCTCTCAGCTAGCTGGAGTGGGTCCCACATGAATTGGTTGTGACCTCTAACATCTAGAAACTCCAGGGTAGTTGGATAAGAATATTTTGTGGGGGAAATCTAATGTAACACATGAAAATATAAAATATTAAATGTTCAGAAGTGTGTAATTTGCTGCTTTTTTTTCATGAGTGGTTTTAATACTTCTGGTCCAGAGCCTAACTCCCTCTTTACTGGAGAGATGTGGTTTCAGTTTTTTGGGTGAATGTGCATTTTATAAGTTTTTTAAGAAAGGAAATTAAACAGTAAAAGACTTTAAGTACTTTACTCTTTATATAATGTCACTAAGAAAAGCCAGGAAAATCAGGGTTGGCTTTTTTATTTGTTTATTTAATAAATATAATCTATTTTCCACCATTTTGTTTGTTATGGCTGGTACCAAAGTACTTTTAACAGTTAACATTTATTTTGCTTTTGTTTTATTTCAGCAGATGTGCATATAAGTTAACATGTCTCTCTTCTTCCTTACGGGTAGGGGCAGTGTATAGCATTTAGTTTTTTTGGCATTTTGACACAGGCGATTTAGTTTAATTCAACGTAACTCCACTTATATGATGCCTAATATATGAATAATGTTAAACAGATAAAATGTGGCCTGCTGAGTGTGAGCATTAATATAAGTTGGTGATGTAATTGACCTTAGCCAAGTCACCTAACCACCGTGGGCCCGGGTTTCCTTTTCTGTAAAATGAGTAGTTTGGGGTAAATGGTATCCAAGAATCCTTGCAGCTCTGAGTTTAAAAGCATCATAAGTCTGTATGCCTCATAGCTCTGCATCTACGTCTCCTCTTCTTCTGTTCTCTTGTTTTAAATTAGGCAAAGAGGATGCTGGTGCACCAGTGATAAAAGACGAGAACACCTTCACGTCACAGGACTCCAGAGTGTTACCAGAGAAGTCGCTGCAGAGATCAGCAAAGGTCTTTGCCTGTTTCTTTCACTTGTCTGACTCGTAGCTGCTTCCTCTTGCAGGCCTCGCGTACAATTCAGTTAGGACTGAAGTTGCTCAGTTCATAAGAAAAGTCAGTGGAAGCAGGGAATCATAAAAAATGAATCTTTTAAATACATACATATATATATATATATATATATATATATATATATGAGCTTCCCTGGTGGCTCAGACGGTAAAGCATCTGCCTGCAATGCGGGAGACCTGGGTTCGATTCCTGGGTCAGAAGATGCCCTGGAGAAGGAAATGGCAATCCACTCCAGCACTCTTGCCTGGAAAATCCCACGGACGGAGGAGCCTGATAGGCTACACTCCATGGTGTCGCAAAGAGTTGGACACGACTGAGCAACTTCACTCACTCATATATATATAAACTGTAAACATATACCTATATATTCACTTGCCTGTCTTTGGCTGAATGGCCAAGGCCCTTTCTTGGTGTATGGAGGTATTTATTGAGGTTCTGTGTTATCTTTCTGCATAAACTGCACTATAATTTCTGGTTTGGTTTATTTAAAGCAGTGTGAGAATTTAGGTACTGGTGAAGCAATATGAGTGTAGACGCCTAGATTTTTATTGTTGTCATGACCATATATAATTCAAAAGTAAGTTTTTAATAAGGTATTTTCTAGTTCCTCCAAAGCATTTAATTTAGTTATCATAGTAACAAAACCAATTTGTTTGTTTGTGGGTTTTTTTTTTTGCATAATTCAACTTTATTTTTTAATGATATATGCTGGTGACATATTCAGATATGGGATTAGATCCAGCCGATCCTCGCTATGGGGGTAGCTCTGGGTGGAAGGAGTGGTACCAAGGGCGAAGTGTGTGAGAGCACGTGGTCTCCTCTCTGTTGGTACGTGTACCCTGGGAGTGCAGTGTTGACGCTCAGTCTAGCAAGTTGGCTAGGAGAGTGTCTCCTGAATACCGACATGGGGAATTTCTAAATTATATTACATATATATTATTGCCCCCCACCCCACCCAGCCAAGTGCCCATTCAGTTACCTAGATCTTTATTTTAAGAAGCATTTTGAATACTAACCATACACTAGGCAACATGATAAGTGTGAAAGATTATAACAAATGGAAAGACCGTGGGCTGGATCTGGCTCACAAATTTGTGCCTTTAAAAAAAAAAAAAAGCTTTAGTTTTTTAATTTTTTTGGCCACACCACGCAGCTTGTAGGATCTTAGTTCCCCAACCCTGGATTGAACCTGGGTCCTCAGCAATGTAGTGGTAGTGGAGTCCTAACCACTGGACCACCAGGGAATTCTCACAAATTTGTTTTTTGTTTGACCTATGCAATGTTTAAAAATTTTGAGTTAGTAGCTTTCATTTAAAAAAGAAATGGAGTGGTTCGAGTTAAAAAAAAAAAAATCAGGCTTCTGGCTTCTCTTGACAAAACAAAACATCTGGGAACACTGGGCCGCCTTCTTAAATGGCTTTGACTTTGGTCAGAACTGAGTAGAAGCAACCTCTGTAGATGGAATTTGTGTTCTGCAATTTGCTGCTGCCCCCCAATGGTGCGCTCTCTATTTTGTGTGTGTGTGTGTGTAGTTTCTTTGTTTGATCTAAAATTACCAGGCAAACAGCACTCATATGCAAAACTGACACTGTGGTAAAGTCATTTAGTCACAGAGCCTCACTGAGAAGTAGTATTTCAGTAGGTCTTAGGAAAACTCTTGGACCCAGCGAGGTGACCAGGTAACGTTCTGCCTTCTCCCGACTGTTGTCTAGTTACTGTAGATAAACAACACTAACCATATATGTATCCTTGGTATTTTCAGGTGGTTTACATCTTGGAGAAAAAGCACTCACGTGCAGCGACTGGCTTCCTCAAACTCTTGGCTGATAAGAACAGTGAACTGTTTAGGAAATACGCCTTGTTTTCTCCCTCGGACCACCGGGTGCCTAGAATATATGTGCCTCTCAAGGACTGTCCGCAGGACTTTGTGACCCGGCCCAAAGACTATGCCAACACACTGTTCATCTGCCGCATCATGGACTGGAAGGAGGACAGCAACTTTGCCCTAGGGTAGGTGACCTTTGGCGAGAAAAACTACCGAAATCAGACACAATTTGGTTTAGGTAGCATTTAGATAAACGTTTTTATGTGTATTTTAATTACTATTTCTTCATTAAAGCATGGGTCCTAGGCATATTTTGCTCGTAGTTCCTCAGAAATGGCCCTTAGCTACCACCTCAACTGGTCACCTATAGGTTCCTTGAATTGCCACCCTTTTTGTTTGTTTCTGTTTTTTGGTGTAAAACGTAAGTACATTCTAAGCCTCGACTTACTTCCTGTTATGTTACGAATCCTGTTTGTACTTGTGAATTTGCAAAGAATTCATCACATCCAACAGTCACACCCCTCCTTTCATACACTAGCATTCAAATATGTGAAATTGGAGGTATATTTATGGGACCTCAGTTTCCCGGGCTTATAAACTAAGAATGTAAAGATATGTTTGAATGATATGCTTTTTTGGTATTGATCCTTCAGAGGTTTCCTGGAGGAAGAAATGGCAACCCACTCCAGTATTCTTGCCTGGAGAATCCCATGGATCCAGGAGCCTGGCGGGCTACAGTCTATGGGGTCGCAAAAAGTCAGACACGACTGAGCGACTAACACTTCAGAGGTTTCACTTAATAGCATTAAATGTTAAATCTTCCTGCCAAAAGCAAGGGAAGGGTGCCATGTTTTTAGGGAAGCTTTCAGAAACCAGTCTCACTTAAGTATAGATTCTGTAGCCACAGAGCATCAGCAGCAGCCACTTCATTATCATCTGAAGAAGCTGCTGGAACCAGCTGTTTGAGCAAATGCTGTGCCTGTTTCTTTCTTACAATTGATGTTCATTTTGAAAGAGAAGCAGTATTAAGTTTTAGCTAAATTTGTAGCCCTTTATTATGGGTGGCATGCTTCACAGGAGATGAAAATGAAGGCATAAAAGCTAGAAGAGTTTGCTCTGATGCTACTCTCAGCCTGATTTGGTGCCTTACTGTTGTACAGGACGGACCCTCCTGGGAATGTTCCTTGGTTATGAGTGTCAACACAATGGATGGCCACCAACTGCTGCCTTGATGAAGTTTATTCTCTGCTTAGCCTTTTATGGTTAGTGAAGTAAAGCAGGTCAAATCTGTGTGTCCTAATAATGCAATTTAAAATATACTATCCTGGGACATCCCTGGTGGTCCGGTGGCTAAGACCCTACACTCCCAATGCAGGGGGCCCAGGTTCGCTCCCTGATTAGGGAGCTAGATCCCACATGCTACAACTAAAAGTTGGCATGCCACAGCTAAAATTTCCACATACAGCAACTAAGATCTCCTGGCACAGCCAAATAAATAAATAAAAATATACACTATCCTGGGCCACTTTCTCAGTGATTTGATTGATATGTTCTCAGAGACACTCAGGAGCAGTTGCACTTTCTTTTCTGTTCTCAAGTGATGTGATTGCAGTGTCATCATTTTGAAGCCTAACTCATTATCCAAAAGTGACGTCAACCCCTTGAGCCCTAAATAGCCCTTCTCAGCAGCTTGCCAGTTTCTCACCATCCGCTCAAAAGGCTCGATAATGGCTGTGCCACCTGGCCCTGGTGGTTGTGCCCGCCACACTTTGCTTGGCAGTGAAAAGGGAACATTTCATATCAAGGCAGGAAATCCAGCCTTGTCTTTATCTGCCTTTCTGTCATATCCCATTGTGTATACTTGATTGGGCTACTTCCTTAGTTTTTGAGCTGTAAGGGTGTAGTCAGGGTATAGTCAGGAAATCTTCACAGACTGAGTTTCTTATTGTTCAAATGGCCCTTCAGGTGCCATTACTTCATCAAATGATGAAGACTTACTTCATCAAAAACTCTTTTCTTGTGGGTAAAGTACAACAGTAATCAAAAAAGGAGTTGAGTCTTTGAAGCAGCAAGGACATTTGCTGAATCCATAAAAATAATATTTTAAAATAATAACCATATGTTAATTGTCTTTTACGTACAAAAAATTGAAGATTCTCCTACTTAGATGGAAAGGTGTGCTTTTTCTCTACCTTCTTACTATAAAGATATTAAAAATTGTCTTTTATGGAAGTAAGCCTGTTAAAAAGTCTTTGTGGAAAAGAGAAAATTTATCTTCGGAAGTAAAGTGCGGCAAGTTTCCACGATGAAGTTCTCCGCTGACGTCTGTCTCACAGGGGGTGTGGGCCGCAGCTGTTGCACGTTGGTGGTCGCCTTGCCGTTTTGTTCTGGCTATCAGTTACTGATCTTCAGGAGCTGAGGTCACCGTTTCCCAACCAGAGCGTGCTGTGCTGTGACTGCCTGGGTTTCCTTTCTCATCCTTGCTAGGTTTTGACCAGGAGTGTGGAGGTAGTGCTTGCTACGGGTGTGAATATGTGTGGTTTGCTTCCATAGAAATCATGCCTCAAAACCAAGTTTAACCAAAAAGCCTTCCTTTTGAATTTGTTCTCTGCCCTAACACTCTATCCTTGAGAATTATTGAACCTCTACCTGTACAGTTGCCACGGATCATCCAAGTCCAAAGCCATTTACTTCATCTATAGTTAAATTCAGTTCACAAGACAGGTGTTAATCGTATGTGTAAGTCACTGCTGTATGATGTGAGAAATACAAAGGTAAACAAGCCCTGGTTTCTTTAGAGAAATTATAGCCTAACGCAGAAGGACTTTACATAAATGTCATAGGATTAATTATTTTCTAGGAAATAGACTTCTGCTTGTACTAATTGAAGTGAAAGTGGCAATTGGTGTAAGGAACTGGTGGTTTGCCTAAAGCCCAGGGCAGCAAGTATAGCACATCTCATGGGGAACTCAGAACTAACAAGGTAGCAAGGGAAACACAGCTTCTGTCTAAACCACCCTGACCAGTCCAGCCACCACATGGTATCTTTTCTTTACCCCGTTCTGCACATGAGCTGTTTTTATTCTGCTCTTTTCCACACAGTAGCCATTTAACTTCTCAATAACATACATGGCCCCTAAATGGTACTGCCAGTCCTCTGCAGGTCACACACTGAAGTCTAGAGCACAGAATTTCTAGAGTAGAAAATCTTTATTGGTCTATTGAGACCGTTATTTGCTCAACAATTTTAAACAGAGGAGGCGGGGGTCCAAGGTCCCACAATCCACTACCTGATTATCAGGGACCATGGGACTCAACTCTCTGTGAACAAAGCAGATGGATTGAATGGCCTGTCTTTTTAGCTCTATGTATAATACAAGGCAGAGTGCTATATGTTCTTCCTTAGAAATAAAATACTTTCCTGAAAGTGTAGAGAAGGTGGATGAAGGGGGAAATCTAGAGTTGTTTCTTGGAGAGTGGAAGCCTCTTTGCTAAAGAATCACTCTGACTAGGAGTCCAGAGTAGGTGGGACGGGCCATGGCTGGAAGCAAGCTAGATGTCACACTGAGATGAGATGTGAGAACCTGAAGTGAAGGAGCTATACAGAGGGAATCAGAAGGAATGAAAAGAGTCAGGGGAGAGGAAGAAGCAAATTTTATCAGACATGGTGACCAGCTGGAAATGGGGCATGAAGGAGAAGGACAGAATCTTGAATGAACTCTCAGGCTTCTGATTGGGTGACTGGATAAATAATGATGATGGCATTTAATCACGATTCACCAAGAGCATCTTTATCTCTTGCTGTTCCCTTCACTTGTGCCTCATTGCTTGCTATTTCATTGTTAACTCTGTTCATAGCTCCAAACTTCTGCACATAGCACTTCCTTTCTCAGCAGTGGCTTTCTCCTCTCTGTAGTGTTTAGTGAAATACTCAACTTTTAAACTTACGTCAGTTATCTGCTCAGAGAGTGTTCCCTGACTGAGTCTTCTGTCATGGGTACTCCTGTCATTTCTAATAATACCACTCTTATAGCTCTTGTCTGTATTACAGTTGCTTGTGTAAGTTACTTACTTAGCCATGAGCTTCTTTAGGACAAGGATACTCAGTGAATGTTTACTGGCTGGTCAGATAGGTAGATGAAAATGATTTGGTGACCCCAGGGTCTTTAGCCATGTTGACTAGCAAGATATTGTACCATAAATCAAACTGGAAAACACGAGTGGTTTAGAACAGAAGGTGATGAGAACCAAGGTTCCTTAGCTTCAAAATCAACACTTGATAACAACATCCAATCAGTATATAAACTCAGGGGGAGAACCCCAAGTTTCGAATTTTTAACAAAAAGGTTAAGTAGAATATGCACATTAATAGAATACATAATTTCAATAGCTTTGGAAGGGGCCTTCAGGAGGCCATCAGTCTTAGTGCCTCCATCAGTGTAAGCATGGCTTCTCTGGCACTCCCAGTAGCACCAAAGTGCCAATTAAGAAAAAAGAAAGAAAGAAAGTGAAGTTGCTCGGTCGTGTCCGACTCTTTGCGACCTCATGGACTGCAGCCTGCCAGGCTCCTCCATCCATGGGATTTTCCAGGCAAAAATACTGGAGTGGGTTGCCATTTCCTTCTCCAGGGGATCTTCCTGACCCAGGGATTGAACCCAGGTCTCCCACACTGCAGGCAGACTCTTTACCATCTGCACCACCAGGGTAGCCCATTTAAGGGGAGCCCAAAGAGTATTACAGTACTAGAGACTTCTGGTTGTTAAAAAGTTATTTTTTATTTTGTTCTTGGAATGGTCATGAGAGATTTCAGTTGAGCCCTATTCACCTATGTGTATGTATATATATCATATACCACACTTCCATGAATCTTAATCCTGTAATGCTATTAAAAGCCTAAAGGTAATCTGTTCTTAAGGAACTCTTACTGGCTTTAGGCATCACTGCTTTTTGCTATGCATCACAACATACTTAGTGCTTTTTCTATTTAGTACTAGAACTCTTGTCCAAGATACTTAAAAAGCCACATTTGCTTCCTTGCTGGAATGATTTGTAACTATATAATCAGACTTACAGTTTTAAGAGCTTCCCAACTCTCATAAAGGGATAACTAGAAAGTTTGGGATGGACATGTACACACTGGTATACTGAAAATGGATAACCAACGAGGACCTACTGTATAGCACGTGGAATTCTGCTCAGTGTTATGTGTCAGAGGGGAGTTTGGGGGAGGATGGACACTTGTATATATGCGTGTATGGCCGAGTCCTTTCACTGTCACCCAAAACTATCATAACGTTGTTTGTTAATTGGCTACACCCCAATACAAAATAAAAAGTTTAATTAAAAAAAAAGAGCTTCCCAACTCTCTTAAATAATTTTTTCCTTTAGAAACTCTTACAGTGAAATTCATGCCTGTATTATTTGTGAAATCTGTTCTCCTAAAGTCTAGAGTTTACAGTCCAAGCCTTTCCTCCCAGGATGTCATAAGCATGGAAGTACCAAGATCACTTTCTCCTAGATTGGTCATAGTTTCTTCTTCTGGAATATTTAAAGATAAATCTTGAAGAAGATGGAAAAGTTTTACAGCAACTACTGTGAAAAACATAACAGTGTCTCTTGGCAACACTGAAGACTGACTAAAGATCTATGGCATGAATTGACCTAGAACAAACTGACATATTTTATTTTATTAATACTATAAACTAGCAAAGTTTGGTAGCTTTGAGGCTTGAGAAAGAGGAAAATGAATAGGTCAGTGCATGTGCCGCATGGTTGAAAAAATTGGTGTTGAACATGGGATTGTCCAGGCTTAATGTCGTAGTACTACACATTTAAAGAGGGAATGGACGGCAGCTTGCACTGCAGAGAGGGACTGGGTGAGGTGAAAGGAGAAGGGGAGTTCTGATTGACGACGCGTGTGGTGGGGAGGGAAGTGGTTGATGGGGACGGGGGTCTGTTCTGGTATCTTCTTCAGCTCTTGCCTTTGTACCCTTAAGATTTCAGTAATCAGACCATCAGATACATTTGTTGACTGACAGAAGCAAATACTTTTACTCTTCTATTCAGGTTTGATAGATGCAAAATTTCTTATGTGGTAGATACGAATTTAGGAGGTAGACATTACATTAACGTGTATTTAGGAAGATGAAACAATAACTAGGTTGGTAGAAAAAAACAAACAGGATACATTGGTTTGTTTCATGGAAGCATAGCCTATAAGGTTAGTAAATTGAAAAAATAGCTCCATCCAGTCCTTCCCCCTGTGCAGAGTATTTCACCTTTTCAAGAGGATGTTCGTTGTCTGAAGACTCTCCTGAGGAAGAGGCTGTGTTATGTAATTCTGAAAACTTGTATTACCAAACTCAGACTTTGTAAGACCTTTTCAGGAGGAGTGACTCTGTCTTGGCTGGTGGACATGAAGCAAATTAGGCTGAGGAGGGAGCTCTTTCTGTGTGACTGTTGGGCTCTACCTCATGGCTTCTGAGGACCCACTTTGGAAAAAGCTATGTAAGCAACACTGAGAGCATCTTGGTCCAAACCAAACAAAAATAAAAGGAGTGGAAGAGAGTAGTCCTGATGCAGGCTTTGCTTCCGAATTGTTCCCTCCTTGCACCACGTGCAGTCATTAACACTTCTTCCACGGTTGTCAGCTTCATCCACAATCTTCTTGAAAATATTAAAGTACTAGAGAAGCTTAGCTACCATCAGCCTTCTCCTTTACCCCTTAAATGCTTTCAGCCTCCTCTTTGCTCCCTTCACATTGACGTTAAACTCTTTACTGTCAATCTTCTGGGCCTTCCCTAAAATCAAACGTTGTTGAGCCTTACTTCTCTTCCGCATTTTGTCATCACTGATCCGCCCGAGCTTTCTCTAAAATCCCCAATTCCTTACTTACTGACTTTTGCGGCATCATAATACTGAGCCAGAAAAGGGGAAATGATGTGTTCTTTTCTCTTGATTTTAGGAAATAATACCTAAAATAATACAGCCCAAGTATTTGCCACACTCTGTTTTCACTGTGTCTTGTTACTGAAGTTCTGAGCCCTAGATGAGGCCATGTTTATTGTTTTCCACTTGCAGGTTCTCAGGGATCGGATACCATTGTATCTGTTTGCATGGGGTTTCCAACATGGGCCAGTATGCGTGAAGGCGTGTGAGGGTGATAATGATAGTGACAATCACTGCAAGAGGGCAGGGCTGCCTTGCTGTGTGTAGCCGAGTTTTAAGGCTAAAACTTGATGAGAAGTTGTGATGGAAAAGGAGGATGAATGGCTTGCAACACCAGTGTTGACTGTTACCTTCCCAATTTTCTTTAAGGCCCAGGGGCCAATTTGTAGGACTTTCTTATCTTAATTTCTCCTGCCTGTAGCTGGTCTTTTCCCTCAGTAAGGTTTTAATGGCACATTACCCAGAACAGTGAACCCTAAAAATGCTGATGTGTATAGAATGTTTACATGTACACATAGCTCCCAACTGTAAGGAGCTAGAAATGTTTCAGCTCTGTCCTGATTAATTTTATAGTAGAACCCAGTTGTCATATCATGGATTGTGAATGGGAGCAGTATGTGTGGAAGAACTCTGGTGAATGAGAAAAATTGAGGTAGTGATCATTTAAATTATTCTAACTAGGAAAGCTTTCTCACATCTATTTGTTATTGCAGTAGCAAAAATTTTAGAAAATTTTAATTTTTTCCAGGACATATATGCTATATACTTAATATTATTTAAAATATATACTATAGAAAGTGAAAAATTTCCAGAATTTCATCCCCTGAAATAATCACTATTAAGGGTTTGGTATATATTTGTCTAAAATATTATTTTTAAAATATTTACTAACATCAATTGCAAAATATGTTTCACAGTTAAAAGAATACATGTAACATTTATGTGATTTTTGAGTTCTGGTATTTAAACCAACCCTTGAACTCACCACCCAGATTAAGGAATCTGTCACAATAGTGTTGAAGCTCCTTGTGTATTCCTCTCTATCCTAACCCTTAATGTTTTCCCAAGAGGTAACCATTGTCTCAGACATATGCTTTTCCTTATAATTTGCTCATATTTATATCCCTAAAAGTGTTAGTTTTGCTTGTTTCTGAACCTTATAAAAAATACAAGGCTACACATATTCTTCTGTGACTTGCCTTTTTTTCTTTTAACATTATGTTTCCAAGATGCATTCATATATTTCATTCATTTTAATTCATAATATTTCTATTTGCAGAAATATAATTTATTTATCTAGCAGTAAAGAGTAGGACTTGACTCAGCAACTGAACAAATGACAACAAATTACTAATGAGATTGAGCATCTTTTCATATATTTATAGTCATTATGTTTCCTCTCTTAGAGACTATCTTTGTGTCTTTCCTCATATTTTTTCCACAGTTAATTTTTTGTTTAGATAATTTAGATTTACAGAAATTGCAAAAATGGTAGAGAGTTCCTATGTTCTTTACCTAGCTTTTCCTTATGTGAACATCTTATTATAGAATATTTGTCAAAACTAAGAAATTAACCCTGGTACAATCCTATTACATAAAGTATAGAATTTATTCAGATCTTATCAGTTTTTCTACTAACCCCCTTTTTCTGTTCGAGAATCTGGTAGGATTCTACTTTGCAGTTGTCATGTCACTGTAGTTTTTCCAATTTGTGACCATTTCTCAGCCTTGTCTTCCGTTGACGATTTTGAAGAGTACTGGTCAGTTTTGTAGAATGTTTCTCAGTTTGTGTTTGTCTAATGTTTTCTCATGGCTGGATTCAGCTTAAGCATTATTGAGAAGGATACCACAAAATGAAGTGCAGCATATCAGTGGGTACATGATATCAGTATGTATACTGGTGATGTTGACCTTGATCACTTGACTAAGGAGTTATCTGCCAGGATTCCTAACTTTATTATTTTCCCTTATAAATATACTATTTAATATACTTGGGGTGATATTTTTGAGACTTTGTAATTCTCTTTTCTTAAAATTTTACCCACTCATGTTAGCATTCTTTTTAAATTGGCCTCTTTGTCATTTGATTTTCTGGAGTTAAAAAAAAAACCTAGAAAGTAGCCTTTTAGCAGTTAATAATATGGAAAACACCTTTTCCTTGGTTTGTGAATTGTCTGTTCATGTTGTTAATGTTGACTTCTGAAAAGCAGGCACTTAAATTGCATTTTTTAGCTTTTTGGTGCTTGTGTATAAAGTTATAATTAATTTTTAAAGTTATAATTAATTTTTGTTTATTAATCCTTTATCCAGCCTCATTGCTAAATCCCCTTATTAATTTTAATACTTTGGATATAATTTCCTTTGGATTTTTTCTGTAGGTAATCATATCATTGGTAAACAGATTTGTTTCTTTCATTCAAATCCCTAAAATATTTCTTTTTCAAGTCTTCTTGAACTGGCAACTCATAATTAAAGAAGTGATATTTTCCACATCAGTAAGTAATGTCAGGTCAATTTTGAGTGAAAGAAAT
The DNA here is from genome assembly GCF_003369695.1 of Bos indicus x Bos taurus. NCBI lineage: Eukaryota > Metazoa > Chordata > Mammalia > Artiodactyla > Bovidae > Bos > Bos indicus x Bos taurus. The sequence continues at coordinate 119,664,537 of NC_040077.1, forward strand.
AGTAGCAGGCATTTTTTTTCTTGTTCTTGGTTCTTTGATATGTTAATATTAATAACTTTGCTAATGTGGCAGCTGGTTATCAAAGGACTCAGGTGTTTACTTAGGTCCACGACTTTGGGTTTTATTTGGTTGTATTTTACCATCTTCAGTTTTCTTCTTTTCCTTTGGAGTTTCAAGTAAGGAATAGAATACATTTTTTCCAGGCTCAAGAGCATTCATTTGTTTATTTATTCATTCAACCATCTTTTACTGGGCTCTTAAGATGAACAGAGTCTCAGTGTAAGATACAGAAACAAAGAAATGTGTATTCCCTCTAGGATGATTCTCCTCATCTATTAATAAATAAGAGATGTACCTAAAGCATTGTTAGGCAGCTGGAAAGAGGCATGTTCCAGAAAGGAAATAGAACCAAAGGAGAGTAATAGTTCTGAGGAGAGAGATCTGCTCTGGGGGAGGAATGACTCCATAGCCTTGCTGCTATATTCTGTGAAGGTGAATGAGCTTGTTTTGTTTTGTGGGCCTAGTTCAACATGGAAGTCATAAAGGAAGTGCCTTTAAGATAGAGATACATTGCTTAAGGAAGGAGCTGTATAGCCCTTTTATGCTCTAGAACCAGCAGTACCATGTCAGTATGTCATGGATTTGTTGTTCAGTTGCTCAGTTGTGTCCAACTCTTTGTGACCCCATGGACTGCAGCACACCAGGCCTCCCTGTCCATCACCAACTCCTGGAGTTTACTCAAACTCATGTCCATTGAGTTGGGGGTGCCATCCAACCATCTCATCCTCTGTCGTCCCCTTTTCCTCCTGCCTTCAATCTTTCCCAGCATCAGGGTCTTTTCTAAGGTGTCAGTTCTTTGCATCAGGTGGCCAAAGTATTCTAGGTTCAGGTTCAGCATCAGTCCTTCCAATGAATATTCAGAACTGATTTCCTTTAGGATTGATGGGTTTGATCTCTTTGTAGTCCAAGGGACTCGCAAGAATCTTCTCCAGCACCACAGTTCAAAAGCAGCGCTCAACCTTCTTTATAGTCCAGCTCTCACATCCATACATGACTACTGGAAAAAATCATAGCTTTGGGTATATGAACCTTTATTGGCAAAGTAATGTCTCTGCTTTTTAATATGCTGTTTAGGTTGGTCATAGCTTTACTTCTAAGGAGCAAGCGTCTTTTAATTTCATGGCTGCAATCACCATCTGCAGTGATTTTGGAGCCAAAGAAAATAAAGGTCTCTCACTGTTTCCATTGTTTCCGCATCTATTTGCCATGAAGTGATGGAACCGGATGCCATAATCTTTGTTTTTTGAATGTTGAGTTTTAAATCAACTTTTTCACTCTCCTCTTTCACTTCCATCAAGAGGCTCTTTAGCTCCTCTTCACTTTGTGCCATAAGGGTGGTCTCATCTGCATATCTGAGGTTATTGATACTTCTCCTGGCAATCTTGATTCCAGCTTGTGGCTCCTCCAGACCGGCATTTCACATGATGTACTCTGCATAGAAGTTAAGCAGGGTAACAATATACAGCCTTGATGTGCTCCTTTCCCAATTTGGAATCAGTCAGTTGTTCCATGTCTGGTATTAACTGTTGCTTCTTGACCTGCATACAGGTTTCTCAGGAGGGGGTAAGGTAGTCTGGTATTCCCATCTCTTTCAGAATTTTCCACAGTTTGTTGTGATCCACATAGTCAAAGGCTTTAGCATAGTCAATGAAGCAGATGTTTTTCTGGAATTCTCTTGCTAGCAATTTTCGATGATCCAACAGATGTTGGCAATTTGATCTCTCCTTTTCTAAATACAGCTTGAACATCTGGAAGTTCTCGGTTCATGTACTGTTGAAGCCCAGCATAGAGAATTTTGAGCATTACTTTGCTAGCATGTGAAATGAGTACAATTGTGCATTAGTTTGAACATTCTTTGGCATTGCCCTTTTCTGGGATTGGAATGAAAACTGACCTTTTCCAGTCCTGTGGTCACTGCTGAGTTTTCCAAATTTGCTGGCATATTAAGTGTAGCACTTTAACAGCATCATCTGTTAGGATTAGAAATAGCTTAGTTGGAATTCCATTACCTCCGCTAGCTTTGTTCATAGTGATGCTTCCTAAGGCCCACTTGACTTCGCATTCCAGGATGTCTGGTTCTAGGTGCATGATCACACCATTGTGGTTATTTGGGTCATTAAGATCTTTTCTGTACAGTTCTTCTGTGTATTCTTGCCACCTCTTCTTAATATCTTCTGCTTCTGTTAGGTCCATACTGTTTCTGTCCTTTATTGTGCCTATCTGTGTATGTATGAAATATTCCCTTGGTGTCTCCAATTTTCTTGAAGATATCTCTAGTCTTTCCCATTCTATTATTTTCCTCTATTTCTTTCCATGTTCGCTTTGGAAGACTTTATTTCTCCATACTATTCTTTGGAACTCTGCATTCATATGGGTATATCTTTCCTTTTCTTCCTTGCCTTTTACTTCTCTTCTTTTCTTAGCCCTTTATAAGACCTCCTCAGGCAACCATTTTGCCTTTTTGCATTTCTTTTTCTTGGGAATGGTTTGATCACCCCCTCCTGTACAGTGTCACGAACCTCCATCCATAGTTCTTCAGACACTCTATCAGATCTAATCCCTTGTCTCTATTTGTCACTTGCACTGTATAATTGTAAGGGGTTTGATTTAGGTCATACTTGAGTTTCCTGGTGGTTTTCTCTACTTTCTCCAATCTAAATCTGTATTTTGCACTAAGGCATTCATGATCTGAGCCACAGTCAGCACCTGATCTTGTTTCTGCTGACTGTATAGAGCTTCTCCCTCTTCGGCTGCAAAGAATATAATCAGTCTGATTTCGGTATTGACCATCTGGTGATATCCATTTGTAGAGTCATCTCTCTGTGTTGTTGGAAGACGGTGTTTGCTATGACCAACGAGTTCTCTTGGCAGAACTCTGTTACCCTTTGCCCTGCTTCATTTGGTACACCAAGGCCAAATTTGCCTGTTACTCCAGGTATCTAGGAAATGGCAACCCACTCCAGTGTCCCCGTCCAGGGACGGGGGAGCCTGGTGGGCTGCCGCCTATGGGGTCACACAGAGTCAGACACGACTGAAGTGACTTAGCAGTAGCAGCAACAGCCAGGTATCTCTTTACTTGAACAACAACAATAAAGTTGGTTTTTAAGAGAATGGGCCAGACATTTTGATGCAACATTGAGTCATATTGTCCTAAAGCAACTGTTTCTATTTTTGCAGACAGTGAATGAAAGACAGAAATTACTTAGAAAGCTGTAATATTTGAGCTCTAACAGATGAAAGTTACTTTCAGTATTCATATAAAATAAAATTTACAACTGAAATAAAAATATAAAACAGATCCTTCTGTAAGAGGAAAATATACAGTGTACAAATCGATTCTCTACTAGATTCTGCTTTTGTTTAGATCCTAAGACATTATGGATTTTAGAGTGACAGCAGAATTCATAAGTAGGCAGCATATGATTCTTTCTGGGGCATCTAAGTTCTGAATGCATCTAAGTTTAATGCTGACCTGTTAGATTTTTATCTCCTGCAAGCTGTTTAGTCTATGCTGCTATCACATATATCTCAAGTGAATATCCATAATAAATTATTTAAATATGGCACTTGAGAAACGTTTTCTGGAACTTAATAAAAATAAATATTAATTACTACTAATAGAAACTTGGATGCACGATACTGGATGCTTGGGGCTGGTGCACTGGGACGACCCAGAGGGATGGTATGGGGAGGGAGGAGGGAGGAGGGTTCAGGATGGGGAACACATGTAAACCTGTGGCGGATTCATTTCGATATTTGGCAAAACCAATACAATATTATAAAGTTTAAAAATAAAATAAAATTAAAAAACAGAAAAAGAAACTTGGAGTCATTGATCGCAGTTGGAGGCCCTAATCAAAATATAATTTCATCTTTATGAGCCATGTTCCAATTTCAATGAACAATTCAAGATTCTTTGGACTTAGAATAGAGCCTGGTGAAAAAAATATTGCCAGAACACAAAGCAAGAATAAAATTAAATGAGATGAAAGATAAAGTGTTTTTTTCTTTAAATGTCAGCAAAGGGCTGATGATTGCAGTGACTTGTTCTGACAAATACTAGGTCCATCATCACCTGCTTACTTTTGTCCTTTCCTTTCACCTTCTCACCCCAGTGGAAGTGGATACAGCACTCAGCACTAGTCTTTTTTTATTTTATTAATGTTACATTTATTAATATGATACAGTAACATTATATATTGTTATTTTTTAAAACTTAATTTGACAACCAGGAGTCTAATGATTTTGTATTAAACAGCTTCTTACCCAGAATGGCACAACGTATAATACTTTCTAGTATTTTTTATGCAACTTTGCTTTGTTTTTGCAATGGTTTCTTTAGCAGATTTTCACCCAATTCGTGGCCACAGTCATAATTATGCTTATATACGTATCTATAAAGATAGAGCATAGGAAAATACTCTGAGAGCAGAATAAGTACAAAACAAGAAACTATGTTGAAATACATAGAAATAACATAAGTGTGCATGATACAGATGGAAAAGTCAGTGCAGATGACTTGGCAAACATTTACAAAACATTTGTTTTCATCCAAACATAAGGCACAATGCAAAAATGTTAGCACTAGTCTTCTTTTGGAAAATTTCTCCCTCTCTTGGTAGACTTGTTTTCACTTAGTAGTCTTTCAGAAAGGGTTTGTGAGAATTATATTCCCTGAGTTCTTGCGTGTTAAAAAACCCCCAAAAACTTCATCTTTAAGTCCACAAACTTCAGTGATAATTTTCTGTATTAGTTTTTCCTGAGACATGGCATACCATGTCTGTAAAATTTCTTTGATTTCAGGGAAATGGTCTTATGATATTTTTGAAAATGCTTTCTGTTTCATATATGTAGTTCCTTCCTTTAGGAGTATAAGTCATGCCAAAGTTTGTTCTCCTTCATTTGCCTTTCATATCTGTTTTCCCTGTAATCTTTTCACACTCTTTGCATAATACTTTCTAATTTCATTTTTCCCCCACTTCTTTCAGACTTTTCTCTATGAGTCTTATTTTTTCAAATAGTGTCAGTTCTTCATTAATTTTATTTTTCCTTTCTACTTATTTCCTATTTCCTAGACATAGTTAGAAAACTAGAAATCACACTAGTTTTTATTTCCTTTTGTGAAATTTATTTCTTATGCACTTGGATCTTTACTTTGAGCTGTTCTTCAGTGGTGATATTTTCATAAAATTTTTGAGTTCTTGCTAGCATCTCTGGTTGTTAGTAATTTATGTGTCTGCATGCATGTAAACTATGTTTTATTCTTCTCCCATTTCTCGTGCCTCTTTCTTCCTGTTTACATGAAGTATTTTTTTAATAGAACACCTGGAATGGCTCTTCTTCCTGCCTCCCACCGCATCTTTAATGAGTTCTTAGATTTTAGTGTTATATTTTTAAAGTTGGATATTACAAAATGCCTTCTGCTCAGGCATTTAAGCCCTCCATTACAAGCATAAGATAATTAGTTTTGACCACTGCAACCTCACCAAGTAGGAATAGGATGGCCACTGTATTTAAAGGCAGCCTCACAAAAACTGAGACTCTTACCACGTGTCAGAATGTGTTTCTTTTCATATTCTCTAATAAATGCTTTATGATCTGCTTTGTTGTTTATGCTTCTCCCAGAAACTGTGTATGCTGTTGGATTATATGTATGGTTAATTATTTTACATGGTATTTAATACTATGGGGAGAATCATGTGAAATTGTGTTTTCTAGGTAAAACATGGTCAAATATATTGGTAATTTCATGTGTCTCAATATATGATTATCTTCTTTACATCATTACTTGCTACCTTTGAATCCTTATTTCTGAATCATCTCTCAGCTGACTTGAATTGCAAATAGTTTTTTTAGAAAATATTTTTTCGCTGTGTCTGGTCTTAGTTGAGGCAGAAATTGTTGACTACAAAATATTGAATGAGATAACATAATAAGCTTGAACAGTATTTGATAAATCTATGGATTATGATGCTTATATAAGCAGGGTGGGTAGAACAAATGAAGACAGTCAAGCCAAACCCAGATTTAGTGTTTCTTTTAATGGAGAAAGATTACTGCCCTCTCCATCAGAGAAGAGCTCAGCAAACTTCATCTGCCTTCAGCAGGTTGGTGGGTCCTCCTGCCATGGTTCTGTATTGGAGGCTCAGAGTTGGTTGCTGCTGCTGGAAAACTGGCATCCTCTAAGTGTGGTAGCCTGGTTGTCGTTGGTGAGAGGAAGCTCATGTGTGGAGCTCATTTCCTGCTACCAGGTACTTTGTTCTGATGCCAGTTGAGCAAACACTGCAGTGCCTGGGGAAGGGGGTTGGTTGACATTTTCAAGGTAGATCATCTTGCCCCCACAGTGAGAGTCTTATGCTGAGCATTCTCATGGAACACAAATAGCTATACTCTAGGCCCATTTCTCCATGTCTGTCCCTCAGATGTCTTTGTCACCAGTCCTCCAATCTTTCTTCTTTCAGGTCCCTATCCATCTGGCTAAACTTGTAGCCACTGCCCATCAGGCCATCTTTCTTCAGCCAAAGTAGCCCATGGATGTATTGCTTCAAGTTCTACCTGCAGGGAGGAAGTTTCTGCTCCACTGTCTTTTCAGAGACCATCCCTTAGAATGGATATACTACCAGAGTCCACTTATGATTCGTGACAATGAAAGGTCAGTTGGAACTAGGCATCCAAGGTACTCAGACCTTTCTGCATCTTCCTGTATCTTGTATTTCTTAATCTTGTATTTCATGTATATATATATATATATATATGAAATATATATCATATAATATATATCTATATATACATATATAGATAAATATATATGGTTTGGTTCTCTTGAGGCTTACTCTTTCTGATAAGTATTCCTACTTTTCATGTAAGAGACTTGGTGAGACTCTGAATTTAATGATGGTAGTGATTTATCACCCTTTGATTTTTGTTTATTTGCTGTCTTAGCCTGGAAGCTGCAATAGACTCAGAAAACTTTTTTGATATACATAGGAAGTCACTGAGTTTCCATCTTAGCCTGAAATTAAGACTTTAGAGGTTGAGCACATAGTTCTTTTGTTTCTATCCTCTTTTCAGGTTTTCCACATCTCTCACTGTTTCTGTGAGCTTTTGGTATCTTTCCAAAAACTTTCTTTTCAAACCAGAGTTAGTTTCTCATGCTTATACCAAGAACCAGACAAACATGTTTGTATTAGGAAATGGGTGTAGAGAACAGAACCTTAGGAACCTGTGAGAATAATTAATTCTTTAAGTGGGTTGGACGTAACTCATGTCCCACTTGATTTTCAAAATACGAATCAGTCTCCAAAATGTCCTTTAAACTTAAAAGGCGTTGACAACAGATTTCCCAGATCCTCAACAGGAACTTCATTCTAGAGAATGAGGATAATACACAGGTAATAATGTTGTCATTTTGAAAATTAGTGAGACCTGAGTTTTTAACTATCTGGATCCTTGGTTGCAAAATAAGAGAAAACAACTGTGGTTGAAAAAGGAATTTATTAGAGGGATACTGAAGGGTTCATAGTAACAGTGAGAGTCTTGAATGTCCTGAGAAAGTTATGGGAAGGAAGAAAGGCCAACCTGGAAAGCCAAGAGCAAGGTCTAGCCATTGTCTTTTATCAGGATTAGTTTGGTCACGATGGCAGTGGTTCTTACCACTTGCAAGACAGCATTGCCACTGGGCACTGCTGCCACCACTGCTTTCACTGGCAGCCCTGTAGCCACCACGAATGGGTCCTAAGCACCCCTTTGTCTTTGTGTCACTCTCTTCACATTCAAAGCCTTGAGCTGAAGCAGAGTCTAAGTAGGAAGCTGCTCATTTCTGTAATGGGAATTATACTCCTTTGGCCCACTCACATGCAATGTGGAAGTCTTTCTCATTTGCATTCCTTTTCTTCATTTTCTTGCCTTATGGTTCTCACTGGGACATCTGATACCATGTTTGGTACTATTGGTGAACAGTACCAACCGAACCAAAGGGAGTGAACTTGTTTTCTTCCTGATCTTGAGGAAAGCATTTAGACTTTCTCTGTTAAATTGAAGATGTTCCTGTTCATTACTCATTTGCTGAGTGTTTTGGTCATAAATAGATGTTGAATTTTGTCAAATTTTTTTTTATTCTGTTGAGATGATTGTATGTATTTTTTCATTGTTTGCTAGCTGAGTAATTAAATAGAGTAAATTTTTGAATGTCGGACAGATCTTGAATTATTTGGCCCTTTTATATATTGCTGAACTCTGTTTGCTAATATTTCATAAGAATTTTAAGTCTGTTTTTCATGAGGGATATTGATCTCATGAATCTTTTGTCTCATTTTGGTATCAGAGTAATGCTGGCTTCATAAAACTAGTTAGGAAGTGTTCCGTCCTATTCTATATTCTGAAAGAGTTTGTGTGAAATTAGTATGAATTCTTTCATAAAGACTTGGTAGCATTCTCCAGTGAAACCATTTGGGCCTGCATTTTGTCTTTGTGGAAATATTTTAAACTATGAATTTGGTTTCTTTAGTAGATGAAGGGATATATAGTGTTGGTATCTCCTTGACTAGTCTTAGGCAGTGTGTGTCTTTCATGGAATTTATCCATTTCATCCAAGTTATTGGATTTATTGGCCTAAAGTCATTTATAATTCCCTTATTATTATTTTAATGCTCAAAAGATCTATAATAATGAAAACTTATTCCTTATTTTTCTTGATCAGCCTCACCAGAAACTTACCTATTTTATTTTCTTTTCAAAGAATCAGCTTTTGATTTTATTGGTTTTCTTTATTATTTATTAGTTTTCTAGTCATTGATTTTTATTTCTTTATTATGTCCTTCCTTCTGCTTACCTGGGATCTAGTTTGCTTTTCTTTTTTCAGTTTTTTAAGATAGAAGTTTAGTTCACTGACTCATTTCTTCTTTTCTAATATGAGCATTTAATGCTGTAAGTTTTCCTCAAAGCACTGCTTTAGCTGCATCTCACAAATATTGATATATTGTATTTCATTCAGTTCAAAATATTTTCTAATTCTCTTTTTATTTCTTCATTAACCCATGGGTTATTTAATTTTCATATATTCATGGATCTACCAGATAGCTTTCTTTCATTTTTTTTCCCATGTATTTTTGCTGTCTTTTTGATATGATTTGTGGGAAATCACCACCTAACTTTGAGAAGAGGCACTGGTCTGAGCCACCATTGTATGTGAAATGCCCACAGGCTGCCTCAAGCCTGTGCTGGTGGGCAGGTGTATGTATCAGCAGTGGGCTGCTCTCTCTTGGCTGGCATATGAGAAGTGGGGCCAACCGTTCTACCACCACTGCCATGTTCCAGGATTGAGGCCGAAAATTTGTTAAAAGTCTGCATATAAGGCAACCACGTCCCCAGTCCTCCTATACCACTGTGTACCTATGAACTCTAGTACCCAGGCATCTACCCTCATATAAGGAAACAGAATCTTCTTCAAAGAAATCACGTGGCCCCAGAGAAGGCCCTATCACCAGAGCTAAACTCCTTGCAGGAATTACTGAAGGTAGATTCCTGGGTCACCCTGGTGGATGAATAGACCTATGCAGTGGAGGAGGTAGCCAACTCTGGTCTCCTCAACACTCTCAACAAAGGCAGCTGATTTAAGACTCATTTCGTATTTCCTATTGACTATCAGCATTCACCACTTAACTTTAGACTTGGCTGTATGTGGCATGCCAGTACTTACAAGAATGGAGGGTTATCAGTTTTGATGTTTGTGTAGATGACTCACAGATAAAGAGTAAGATCAGCCTTCTAAAAGATGGAACCCTACTCATAGTGACAGGACTGTCCTGTTCAATACAGTCTTATTTTTAATGGTCCAGGACCCTAAAATGTGAATGATCATTTGCTGGGTGACTGGATTAAAGATAACTTCAGTTTTCTTCTTGGTATATTTCTATCTTTTCTATTAATAACTTCTCTAAAGTGAATATATATAGCTTTTGTGTTCAGACAAAACGTCTTAAACCATTAAGGCAAAAATTAGTAGTTGTGAAATAAATGAAAACATCAGATCTGATTTAGTGAGCATGACGTAAGGTATAATCAGTGTGAAACTAGTGATTTAACAGCAAACTGGGTTGATCAGAATTGTCTCTAAAGGTGTTTACAAGAGAAGTAATTGACAAAAGCTTTCACTTCTCCACGAAGAACAACTGCAGGAGTCCCACAGAGGGTTGTCTGGCCCTTCTCCGTGGGTCAGCATTCCTGAGGAAAGGTAACAGTACACTGTAATCATGGCATTAACAAGACAAGAGTATCCTAAGCTCTTCGGCTTGGCCCCCGTTCATTCACTGGTGATGGTGTTCCTGCCGGGGGAGGGGCAGGAGAGTTCGAAAGACAACCTTAACTTGAGAGAGGAGACAGGTTGCCCACGTTCCATTACTAACACAGTCTTTCCTGTCCATCCCGTACACAGGCAGCTGGCAAAGAGTCTTGGACAGGCTGGTGAAATTGAGCCTGAAACAGAAGGGATACTTACAGAATATGGTGTGGATTTCTCTGATTTCTCTTCAGAAGTTTTAGAATGCCTCCCTCAGGGCCTGCCTTGGACAATACCACCAGAGGAATTCAGCAGGAGAAGAGATTTAAGGTAAATATCTGAAACCCTTTAAAAAATGACATGTTTTCTACCTTTCTGTCTTCTGACTTAACTTTCTGAGGAGCTGGCCTCAGATGTTGCCATCTTTCCACCAACGCTCAAGTTCCGTACAACTGAAACTCAAGTGCTCTGTATCAGAGGTTGACCAGTCATGCCTTATGAGCTAAACCTAGCCTATTGCCTGTTTACTTACAGCCTGTGAGCTAAGAAGGCTTCCTAGGTGGCTCAATGGTAAACAATCCATCTGCCAATGCAGGAGACACCAGAGACGTGGGTTCCATCCCTGGGTCGGGAAGATCCCCTAGAGAAGGAAATGGCAACCCACTCCAGTATTCTTGCCTGGAAAATCCCATGGACAGAGGATCTTGTTAAGCTACAGCCCATGGAGTTGCAAAGAGTCAGACGTGACTGAGCACACTTGCATGCACTTGTGAGCTAAGAATGGTTTTTATATTTTTTCATGGTTGCAAAAAATTAAAACAATAATTTTTTATGAAAATTATATAAAATTCAAATTTCAGCATTCATAAAGTTGTGCTGAAACTTAGCCATGCTTATTTGATTATATATTGTCTTTGGCTGTTTTTTTGCAATACAATAGCAGGGTTGAATAGTTGCAACAGAGGCCATATGGCCTGCAAAGCCTAAGATATTTGCTGTCTAGCCCTTTATTGAAAATGTGTGCTGACTCTTCTAGACCATTCTAATTTCAACAGGTACAGTTGCCACCTTCTTTTCTCATTGCTAAGCCCCATAGGTCTGGTCCAATAAAGACAGTGTTATCTTGTTAGAAGTGCCCTCCTTTAAATGGGCCTCTTCAGACACAGAGCAAAGGATTCAAGACTTCTGTGCTTGGAGCTTCATTTTAAAGCTTTACTTTTAGGTCTGGAATTTGTTGGAAAGTACTTTTGTGGTATTTTTTTTAACAACATCTTCTTTGAAGATGTTTCTTCATTGTGGGATGTTAGTTCTTTTCTGATATTTCTCTTCAGAATTTGGTTTCAGTGCTGGCATTCATTTTGGATGCCACATGGAGATATTCAGAACCAAGAAACTTTTCATACAACCCACTGAGGCCGTGGAAGGTTTTTTGCTAAGGTCATCCCGTGTCAGAGTCTTTTCCACCACCACACTTGCTCGCTTCATGCAGCTGAACTTATGGTACCTTAAGCTTGTGGTGCCCATTACTCCACCTAGTTTGAGAATCCTCCTTTCTGGCTCCCTCTCGCTTTTGTATCTTTTAGGAATTTACTTTTTTTTTTTTTTTTCCTTTTCTTGCCAAGGGTAGGCAAGGAAAAGGAGTTGATGGTTCCCTTTCCTACTTGTTAGTGACTCAGATGGAACACACATTATATTTGAAGTCAGTTAACTCAAGTTGCTTTCTTGGCTTTCAGCAGTAACCATTGTTCATAGAACTGCTTCTGGTCAGTTATCTTGTCAAGGGTTTTGGGATCCTGAGGCCATAATCTTATTATTCTCTCTGAATCTTCATATTCTCATATATAAATGGAGGGACTTGTTTTCTGAGATCTTTTCCTAAATCTAGGAATCTATTTAAAAATTAATAAGAAAAAGATAGAATGGATGACTGAATTTTGTTGTTTGAAGTGTAAGTTAATAGAGCTATTCCTCCGTAGCTATCGACATTTTAAATGTACCTACCCTTTCAATTCATGCTATTCAAGGAAGTATATTAGGGCACATGTACTTGAATGTTTGTTGCTACCTTATTATAAAAGTGACACTGCTGATGTCCGCTAGTAAAGGAATGGTTACATAACCTATGTCATATCAGTAAGCTAGCATTCTCTGTCACTGTGAAAAAGAAGCTAGACCCATGTGGACTTTCCTAAAAGAATGGCTTATTGCAAAGTGAAAGAAGCAAGTTTCAGAACAGTAAGAATATGAGCCTAGTTTTTAAAAGTATGTAAAGGTATATGTATAATATACATGTATACATGAAAGTATATATATATATTTTAAAAAGTCCCGGAAGGAGACACAGCAAACTGCTGACAGTGATTATTGTGCATGGACTCAGTGAAGTGGTAGGAGGCATGGAGGCAGTATTTTACTTTTCATTTTATAAATTGCTCTATTATTCAAGTTATTTAAACAAATAACCTTTATAACTTTTTAAAATTATGAATGGAAATATCAGAAGAGAGAGGTGCTCAATCTTTCCAAGCCTGACTCCTAGTGTGCAGGTAAATAATAAGTCATGCCAATAGTCCCTGCAGCCAGTATTGCTCAATTCCCCTCTCATGGCCCCACATTACCTTTTTCTTCGGCCCCTGTTACCTTCTGAGTTAGACCACAGACTGGGAGGTCTTGCTCTGCACAAGGCTTCTGTTAAAATATACCTATGTGTCCTGCAAAAGGATCCAAAGATTCAGGGAGCCTGTGGGATGCTCTCTGCTGTTAGCATAGTAACAGGGATTTTTTTTTTTTCACTTTTGTAAATATAATTTTTGCCTATCACTATCTATTTTATTTTTTTTTTAATTTTATTTTTAAACTTTACATAATTGTATTAGTTTTGCCAAATATCACTATCTTTTTTAAATTTTTTATTTATTTATTTTAATTTGGAGGATAATTACTTTACAGTATTGTGATGGTTTTTGCCATACATCAACATGAATTGTTACAGGTATACATGTGTCCCCCCCATCCGAACCCCCCTCCCACCTCCCTTCCCACCCTATCCCTCTGGATTGTCCCAGAGCACCAGCTTTGGGTGCCCCGCTTCATGCATCGAACTTGCAATGGTCATCTGTTTTACATATGGTAATATCCATGTTTCAGTGCTATTCTCTGAAATCATCCCACCCTTGCCTTCTCCCACTGAGTCCAAAAGTTTGTTCTTTATGTCAGTAACAGGGTTGTTTTTTTTTTAAAAAAAAAAAAAAAACTTTAATTTCTAGGAGCTTTTTTCCTGTCCATTATCCTCTAGAATTATTTTTCTAAAATTCAAATCTTATTCTTTTGTTTCTACTCCTTTGGCTTAAAATCTTTCACCTGCTTCCTGATGCCTAAAGTGGTAACCTCTAAACTTTGTTGGACATGCATTTCCTGTAACTTCTGTGCCTTTATTCTAAAATTACAAGTGTACATACTACTTCACTAATTTATTATGTGTGTTATTAACATACATAAAAGTGGAAAAATAAGAATGAAACAAATTTTAATGTATTTTATTTTACTTTAAAATGGTAGAGAAAGATGTTCATATTATCATTAATCTTTTGGTGAAAGCAATGTGATTGAATATTTTAATTTTTTATTTTGCTTGAGCAACTTGCAATATGGAAATACAAAGGTCTGCTGCTAAATCGCTTCAGTCGTGTCCGACTCTGTGTGACCCCATAGACGGCAGCCCACCAGGCTCCACTGTCCCTGGGATTCTCCAGGCAAGAACACTGGAGTGGGTTGCCATTTCCTTCTCCAATGCATGAAAGTGAAAAATAAAAGTCAAGTTGCTCAGTCGTGTCCGACTCTTCGCGACCCCATGGACTGCAGCCTACCAGGCTCCTCCGTCCATGGGATTTTCCAGGCAAGAGTACTGGAGTGGGGTGCCATTGCCTTCTCCAACAAAGGTCTGAGTGTATTTTATATTTTGACACTTAGTTTTGGTTTTAATGGTTATCATAACTGAAAAAGATGCCTCATATCTTAGGAAGAAATGAGTTGAACTCACTAAATCATTTTTCAATCCTATTCACTGATCATATTCAGATTCATTTTGAAATCCATCTAATAGACTTCCACCTTTCATGATGTCAGTCCTTTCTTTTGAACAAATTGAAAGGTGCTACATTTTTAGAGTTTTTAAAAATGGTTTCATTATCTTCAATTATTTTTCAGTTGGCATCTTTAAAAACTAGTTATAAAATTACGTGAGAAAATTTAAGTGTACGGATATGAGCAGTTTGGTAGCTTATAAGATTAGGTCATTTTAGGTCCCCAAATTGTATAATAATGAAACATTTCAAAACATCCAATTTTAGAATTTTATATTAAAAACTTGAGTTTCTTGTTTTATTTTGCTTTCAAAAAGCAATAACTTTTAAAAATCGTTGTTAAAAGATCACATTTACTTGAAGGGACAGATTAAGTATATTTTTTTTTTCTAAGTATCTGCTAGGGAACATATGATTGACAGTCATTGTTTTGGAATCATAATGTGGCTGATGATGAATTCATGTTACGAGCAGAAGAAAATGTCAACTTTGCTATTTTCATGGTATTACTATTATTAGTTTAATATTATCTTCAATCTGGATCTTTGCAATAGTCTTTTTTTAGCCACGTACCTATTTTGTAAGGATTAACTTCGCTAAAACCATAAATCCATGGTACTGGGCATGTATAATTACCCACTGTTCATAGTTGGCTGAAAATAAAAGAACCAACAAACATGCCAGTATCATTGCCTTTTGTGTTCTGGAACACCTGAGGTTCACCTCATTTACCACCTGATCCACACATCTTGTGAGTATGCCAGGGTTAATTCATGTGTGTATGTAGCCACAGTAAATAATTTCTTATTTTTTTACAATAAAAAATAGAGAAGTACTTAGTATGCTGAAGCGTTTGGATCTGATTACCTTTTCCTCTCTTTGGTCTTGTAATAAATTTATTTCATTTTTCTATCAACAAATATTTATCGAACACCATCCACAGGCAGTAGAAATTCAGCATAAGTAAAAGTAGATGATGGTTTCTGTTCTTGTGGAACTCTGTCTTGGAGCAATAGTCAAATATGGAATTATAATGGACGAGAGATACTTGGTACAAGAATTTATAATACTCTTATTTATTCTGCTCAGAGGTTCAGTGCCCTCAAAGAGGTTTTGCCAATATTTTTCTAGGAAAGTCAAAAGAACTGAATCCTAATATACCCTAAGAAACATGCTATGAATAAATAATACATATTCTGTAAACTCCTAAATCAAACTTTTTTTCCTTTCCTCTCTTCTTCTCTCTATGGTGGTTTAGTCGCTAAATTGTGTCTAACTCTTGCAACTCCATGGACTGTAGCCCACCAGGCTCCTCTGTCCATGGGATTCTCCAGGCAAGAGTACTGGAGTGGTTTGCCATTTCTTTCTCCAGGGGATCTTGCCGACCCAGGAATCAAACCCAGGTCTCCTGCATTGCACGCACTCTTTACCAACTGAGCTATGAGGGAAGCCTCTTGTGTTTACATATATATATATTTTTTTTAAATATATATATTATATATATATATACAAATATATAAAATATATATGTACATATAATATATACCAAGTATACTAAATCAGTCACTGGAAATGCAAAGGCAAGTAAGGCCCAGCCCTTGTTCTTCATGACTTTACTGTTCACAGTAAGGCAGATTTATACTCAGATAAACTATAGCAGAGAATGGCAAGTCCTATAATATCCGTATGAACAAATTTCCAATGTCATTGGTGCTAGAGCTGAGATCTGAGAAATGAGCAGGCATTTCTAGAACTAGAGTGACTAAGTAGTCTTCAGTTTAGTGGCAGGCTATGGCTGCAGAAAGGGTAGGGTGTTCCCTTAAGCCTCCCAGATCTACTGTAACAGGGCTCACAGCTCCTATGGTTTTGATGGCTTCTTGACCCCCTCTGCTGGGCCGCCCTGCCGTGGAGCCTGTGATGTTGCCCTGGCTCTAGCTATGTAAGGACTTCTACATACCCGTTTAGGTTTGGTATTTGAACAATTATATTTGGAACAGAAAAGTTCCATCAATCTTTAAACCTCATAATCCAATTATGTCAGTAAAATTCCAGTTTTTTAGTCCAGTGGAATTGGGGTAATATTTTGCAAACTGAAGTTGAGAGAAATAGTGTTTATTTTGAAAAGAAAAATGGTTGGTTAGCAATTTTCAAGAAGGAAGGCTGGTGTGAACTCCTAGGAGGAATCTGGCCCTTCTGATTGGGAGCACCATTTTTCTGGACCTTGGGCTTCAGTCTCTGGAGAATTGGTGCTTGCATGGCCTAACCTGCAGCTCTCCTTAGCAGGGCATTTGAGGTTAAAAAAAAAAAAAAAAATGGAACGCCAATACTGCAAGCCTTTGGGGATCAGGAGGAGAATATATCCAAGGAAACTGCTTAAAGGGGGTTGCACCAGAAGCCCAAGAAACCCCAAGGTTATTTCTGAGACTGGCTCCAATTATTTCCAATTTCATTCATATTGTTTTGCTTCCTTTGTTGCTAAACTGAAACCAAAGCTTAAAAGCTCCATTAAAGTAGAAAGTGAAAACCTAAATTATTGGAGGGGGAAAATACCATGCTAAACTGATTTTTATACTTCAGTAGTATTGTAGAAGTTTGGATCATGTCACTTTTCAGTAAAACTATGAGCTTCCTTTAAGTAGAGGGGATTTCTATAGTTTTTCACAGCAGAACTTGTAGATATCTATTTCTTTACTATTCCCTCAATAAAAAGGAAGCCCAGTGACCTCCACTGGACCATTACAAATGCAAAACTTGGCACTTAAAATTGCTTGCTCTAAATTTTCCAATTGCTTCCCCCCCCCCTTTTTTTTTTTCCATTTAATGTCGTTCTGCCAACTAGTGATTTTATTATTATAAACAGGACATTGTATTCACTTTTAAGAAGAAATATGAAGCTGGAGGTAAAATTACAAACTGCACCTTCTCAGCTGCCAAAATAGAAAACAATGAGCTAAAAATACTGATCACAGAAAGGGTGTTGTGGTGAGAAATATTGAAATATCTTCAGGATGGAACTGTTCCAGATAGACAGAAATTTCCTCTCACTCCAGGTAAAACCAACCTTGAAATAGCAACTTGAAAGGAGAGACATATAATACTAACCTCTTTCAGGTCAAGCCTCTTGTGGGAAAGCTTTCAAACATAACTAACATTAAATGACTAATGATCTTGCTGTTTATCAGGAAGTCCAGTCTGATTAAATTGCCATTTAGAAAAGGTCCCTCTGGTGAGGGAGTGTGGCAGTGTAGAAGGAGCACTGGAAGTTAGGGACTAGCTGGGTGACCTTGGGAAAATTAATTACATTTGGGGAGACAGTGAACACAGATGAAACTGAAGTTTCATCTTTGGTAAAATGGATTATTTGACCAACTTAGGTTTTCCAAAAGGTGTTGGTAGGCTGCAAGTTCTTTGGGATTTTAATATGTGCTATGGAGAAAAAAGATTCCGTGGCCATCCTGTTTTGGAAAACGTTGGGTTAATACATTTCTTACAGCACTTTTTTGTGGATCATCTCATGAAACTAGTGTTCCTTAGTATACACTATGAAATTGCTAAACTAAATATTTCACAATGTAATAGGTCTAATGGTGTGTGACTGTGTTTGGGATGTCCTTTCTGAATTATTCAGAGCAAAATTCTTGGATTTGAAAGAAAGTGGTATTCCACTGGTGATTATCTGCCACATTTATCTGACAAATATTGACTGTGCTTCTCTGTGGGCAACAGAAGGAATTCAAGAACTGTGCTTTAAATTAAAGCATAGTCTTTAAAGCATTCTCAGCTCTTCCATTGCCAAGGGAACCCCTTCTTTTCTTGCCTGGTGGGAAGCAAAGTTTAATTGTGTTAGTTGCTTAGTTGTCTCCGACTGTTGCAACCCTATGGACTGTAGCCTGCCAGGCTCCTCTGTCCATGGAATTTCCCAGGTGAGAATACTGGAGTGGATTGCCTTTTCCTTCTCCAGGGCATCTTCCTGACCCAGGGATTGAACCTGGGTCTCCTGCATCGCAGGTAGACGCTTTACCGTCTAAACCACCAGGAAGTCTGGGGGAAGCTGTCATTGTCATTTGAAACAGCAATGCTATTCCCTTCATATAAATCCCAACTCACTGTTTATGAAAATACAAGAAACTCATAGATAGTAACAAAGATGAATGGGTCTGAAAGTAGATCCACAAGTGGATATTCTTAACTATAAGTACTTGAGTAGTTTGTTAACATAAAATTTATATTGATAAGTAGCACTAAATCTCAAAGAAAATAAATAGCCAAAGATTAGTAGATTTTATCTGAACAGGTAGAAAAATGCCTGTTGAGAGAGAAGACAGTATTTGAACTTATACTCAGAAATAATTTTGTACCATTTTGCAAATATGAATGCATAGGAAAGATGATTAATTTCTATATATTCTAAATAATTTTTATGTGGGTGGCTGAGGATTTAGAGTAAACTAGTAGGATTTAGGGATAATTAAATGTCAGAGTGGCAAAGTCTCTGAAATGTTTTTTATGTTGAGATATTCAAATACCATAAAATTCATCTTTTTAATGTACAATTTGACAATTTCTTGGACATTCTTAAAATTATGCAACCATCACCACTAATTTCAGAACATTTTCACCCCTCGCAAAAGAAATCCTAGACTTACTGGCAGTCGGTTCCTGTTCCCTCTCCACCCTAGGTCCTAGCAACAGTTAATCTACATTCTGTCTCTATGAATTTCCCTATTCTGGACATTTCATATAAGTAGATTCATGTAATAAGTGGCCTTTGTATCTGGCTTCTTTTACTTGGCATAATGTTTTCAAGGTTCACCCGTCCTGTAGCATGTGTCAATATTTCAACCCTTTTTATGGCTGAATAGTATTCCATTGTATGGATATACCACATTTTGTTTACCCATTTGTTAATGGACATTTAGGGTGTTTCTAGTTTTTAACTGTTATAAATAATGCTGCTGTAAATATTTGTGTACAGATTTTTGTGTGGACCTATGTTTTCAATTCTTTTGAGTGTATACCTAGGAGTGGAATTGCTGGTTCATATAGTCACTTTATATTTAACCTTTTGAGTAACTCAACTTTTTTCCAAAGTGACTGCACAGCTTTACATTCCTACTAGCGGTCTGTGAGTGTCCTAATTGCTCCATGTTTTCACCAACACTTGTTATCTGTATTCACAATTACAGTGATTCTTACAGGTATGGAATAGTAGCTCTTTGACAGTATCTTGCTGATAACATTCACTGGGTGGATTGATTCTATTATCATTATAAACTGTCCTTTTTGTCTCTAGTAACAGTTTTTATCTTGAAATCTATTTTGCTATTAGTTTAGGTACTCTGCTCTTTTTGATTATTGTTTGCATGCTGTATCTATAATCAAAAAGGTATACCTATATCTCTTCCATTTTAAATGATATAAATGAGAAATAGATTTAAGGGACTAGATCTGATAGACAGAGTGCCTGATGAACTATGGACGGAGGTTCGTAACACTGTACAGGAGACAGGAATCAAGACCATCCCCAAGAAGAAGAAATGCAAAAAAGCAAAATGGCTGTCTGAGGAAGCCTTACAAATAGCTGTGAAAAGAAGAGAAGCCAAAAGCAAAGGAGAAAAAGAAAGATATACTCATTTGAATGCAGAGTTCCAAAGAATAGCAAGGAGAGATAAGAAAGCCTTCCTCTGTGATCAATGCAAAGAAATAGAGGAAAACAACACAATGGGAAAGACTAGAGATCTCTTCAAGAAAATCAGAGAAACCAGGGTAACATTTCATGCAAAAATGGGATCAATAAAGGACAGAAATGGTAGGGACCTAACAGAAGCAGAAGATATTAAGAGGTGCCAAGAATACACAGAAGAACTGTACAAAAAAAATCTTCACAACCCAGATAATCACGGTAGTGTGATCACTCACACTCACCTAGAGCCAGACATCCTGGAAAGTGAAGTCAAGTGGGCCTTAGGAGGCATCACTATGAACAAAGCTAGTGGAAGTGATGAAATTCCAGTTGAGTTATTTCAAATCCTAAAAGATGATGCTGTGAAAGTGCTGCACTCAATATGGCAGCAAATTTGGAAAACTCAGCAGTGGCCATAGGACTGGAAAAGGTCAGTTTTCATTCCAATCCCAAAGAAAGGCAATGCCAAAGAAACTCAAACTACCACACAATTGCACTCATCTCACATGCTAGTAAAGTAATGCTCAAAATTATCCAAATCAGGCTTCAGCAATACGTGAATTGTGAAGTTCCAGATGTTCAAGCTGGTTTTACAAAAGGCAGGAACCAGAGATCAAATTGCCAACATTCACTGGATCATTGACAAACCAGAAAGAGAGTTCCAGAAAAACATCTATTTCTGCTTTATTGACTATGCCAAAGCCTTTGACTGTGTGGATCACAATAAACTGTGGATAAGTCTGAAATAGATGGGAATACCAGAACACCTGACCTGCCTCTTGAGAAACCTGTACGCAGGCCAGGAAGCAACAGTTAGAACTGGACATGAACAACAGACTGGTTCCAAATAGGAAAGAAGTACATCAAGGCTGTATATTGTTACCCTGCTTACTTATATGCAGAGTACATCATGAGAAATGCTGGCCTGAAAGAAGCACAAGCTGGAATCAAGATTGCTGGGAAAGAAATCAATAACCTCAGATATGCAGATGACACCACCCTCATGGCAGAAAGTGAAGAGGAACTAATGAGCCTCTTGATGAAAGTGAAAGAGGAGAGTGAAAAAGTTGGCTTAAAACTCAACATTCAGAAAACTAAGATCATGGCATCCGGTCTCATCACTTCATGGCAAGTAGATGGGGAAACAGTGGAAACAGTGGCTGACTTTATTTTTCTGGGCTCCAAAATCACTGCAGATGGTAATTGCAGCTATGAAATTAAAAGACGCTTACTCCTTGGAAGGAAAGTTATGACCAACTTAGACAGCATATTAAAAAGCAAAGACATTGCTTTGTCAACAAAGATCCGTCTAGTCAAGACTATGGTTTTTCCAGTAGTCATGTATGGATGTGAGAGTTGGACTATAAAGAAAGCTGAGCACTGAAGAACTGATGCCTTTGAACTGTGGTGTTGGAGAAGACTCTTGAGAGTCCCTTGGATTGCAAGGAGATCCAACCAGTCCATCCTAAAGGAGATCAGTCCTGGGTGTTCATTGGAAGGACTGGTGTTGAAGCTGAAACTCCAGTACTTTGGCCACCTGATGCGAAGAGCTGACTCATTTGAAAAGACCCTGATGCTGGGAAAGATTGAGGGCAGGAGGAGAAGGGGATGACAGAGGAAGAGATAGTTGGATGGCATCACTGACTCAATGGACATGGGTTTGGGTGGACTCTGGGAGTTGGTGATGGACAGGGAGGCCTGGCGTGTTGCGGTTCATGGGGTTGCAAAGAGTGGGACACGACTGAGCGACTGAACTGAACTAATGTGTGAACTCTGAAAATCACCTTCCTATCTCCCTAAGGTTTGTTATTGTTACTGTTTTTATTGCCCTTGTGACTTCACTGAACTAATTCTAATTGTGTAGAGTCTGTATTCTTTGTTGTGTGAAGTCACTAAAATTTCTGCTTTGCTAGCTTAATGGTCAGCTAATGAATGAACGGAGATTTTCTTAAATGCTTTGAACCAATGGTCTCCTAGCCTTTGCTGAGAGCCTCTGTGCATATACTGATTGGGTCATACCTCCAATGTTCAAACATGCACTTTACAGCTCTGCCTTAGTCTTCACTTCCTGCTGTGCAGAGCTTCAAGGTCAACCAGAGGTGAGAGCTTAAGTCCTTTTCTGGTGTCTGTTGGCATGTACGCAGCCTTATGCATGTATGCAGCTGTCTCAACCCCCAGGAATATGTCAAGTCTTTGCAAAGGCCCCTGGGGACTCCTTTAACTTTTTTGGTCAGCTTCTTATTTTCCAGCTGTTACTGCTATCTCAGAAATCTGTGATGTTAAATAATTGCTGCTGACTGTTTTTAGCAAGCACCCCTGAGGCTATAAGGCTTTTTGCATAGGAGTTAGGTATGAGTCAGGTCAAAGTAACATGAATGGGGTTTTTCAGAGAACTGCCAGACAACTTCCATAATGACAAGAATGCAGATTTTGGTGAGCTTCTGAACCTGCTGTGTCCCCTCCAGTGGCTGCTAGGCTGTTGGTTTTCACCAGAATTAGAAAGCTGTTGGTTTTCAAGGCCACCTCAGAGCTGGGGAGTGGGCCGTGGGAATTAAGGCAAGTAAAAAACGCACAGAGCTCACTGTTCTAATTGAAATTCATCTATTTCTCTTGAATAAATGTACATCAGATTTTTATAGGCCTCTGGTTAATTTCTGGAATTATGAAAAGGTTCATTTTAACCATTCCACCGGTGTTACTAATGCCTGTGTGGAGAGGTCCATACTCTGCCAGTCCCACTGCCGTCATTCTCAAGGCTCTTCACTTTTTCATGCCAGGGATGGGGCTAAAAGGAGACAACTTCCAGCAGAAAGTTTTGAGAAAGAAGCAAACCCGCACTGAAGATAATAGTGAGAAGAGAAAGAATTTGAAAATAAGGGCCATGAGAAGTAAATAATTGTATGGGCAAATCATTCTTAAGATTTAGAAATGTTGGACAGCTTGACATCCACATCAGTGGCGTGAAATTAACAACTTTATTGATAATAGGAAAAGAGGGGGATAAATGTCTTAGCTTTCTATGAGGTATCTTGTTCTGTACTTAACCCTTCATCTTTCCCCAAAGATCTTACTCTGTGCTAGTTCTGTCTCTCGCCCTTGCCCTGTACTGCATTTCATCCACTTTTCAGGACCCATCTTCACTACTGTGAATCTTTTGACATCTCACTCTGAAAGTATTAGTCATGCCCCGTTCTTCTTTCCCTTGACCATTTGTTCATACCTATGTTATAACACTTGCCATACTGTATTTCTAATTTACCTGTGTACAGCTCTCTCTTTCTGATGGAGAGCAGTGTCCTCAAGAACAAGGACTAGATCTTTCTGTTTCTAGAAACTAATTGGTATATAGTAAATCATATATGTATATATATGTATAAGATAAGGGAGAAAAAGACAAAAAGGGTTTTATTTAGAAGTTTGCAGAATGTGTTAATGGATTCAGAACTGAACTGAATGTGTTTTTAAGCAACAGTAGGAATCATTCCTATTTCTTTTTGATATTCCTAGGCAAAAATATAGATAAAACACAGTGCAGTGCCTTTAAAAAAGAAGTTGTTAAGATGTTTTCCTATCTGATTTTCACACTAAAGAGTAAAGTGTTAAAATTACTGTAATAAAATAAGGCACAACTTATATTTCTGACAAAGATGGAGTAAACGCATTCTTTCCTGGCTCTTTGTATTAACAGCTGTAAACGTGGAGCATAACACAACAAACACGTGTAGGAAGATTCTGAAGGAAGGGGAAGAGAAGGTGGATTGCCTAGGGGGGTCTCAGGACTCGAGGGCCAGCATGCCAGTGATCCCCTGGTTTTCTTATTGTCTCCTACAAATCCTAAATAGGGTACTGTGGAAATTGCCAACCTAGAATGGCCAAAAAGCACAGGAAAAGTGGTCTCCAAGAGAAACCTTTCTCTTCTAGCCAAAAGACCAAGAAAAGGATAGTCTAAAACAGAAAAGCTTTTAAGCAGTGCTCACCATACTCCAACCAAATGCCAGTGGAAAAGACACACACACACACACACACACACACCGTGGTTTCTGTGGGCCTGGGCACAGTGTTCACAGTCTACACCCCACCCCATCCTATCTCATGAAATCACGCAGCAGTGCTCCAATTGCTCCCTCCCTCCGCCCCACTTGGTGATGTCTGTGGAGCCATGCAGGGACTTAATCTTCCATTCTGCCTGCCACATTGCAGGTGACACTGATTCCTGCTTAGGGAGATGTCTGTGGATCTGAGCAGGGGACTAATCTTCCCTCCCCTGCCCAGGAGAAGTGGTTGGCGGTGCTCTAGTTCCCCTGCCAGAGTGGTGTCAGTGAAACTAAGCATGAAGCCGTTCTTCCTTCCCCTCCTAAGTGGAAGCAGGCATGCTCCAATTCCCTAACTGCGATAGTGTCACTGGGGCCAAGCAGAGAGCTCACCTGTTCCCATCCAGTGGAAGCAGACTTTTCTGTTTCCCCTGCATGGGTAGAACTGACAGAATCAAGAGTGGAACTGACCTTCCATCCGCTGTCCAGTAAAAGGAAGCATTTTCCCACTGTCCCCTGAGAGCAGTACCAGCAGCTTCCAGTGATGAGATGAGCCTCCATTCCTGCCTGGCAGCAAAGAGACTATTGGTCAGGGCCACTTACCATAACATCCTTGCCTGGTGTCAGTGGAGCTCAGGGCAAGCTGAGCCTCTGCCTTCTGCCAGCATAAACAACGTGGTGAGAGAGGGATATTTAGCACTTAACCTGCTTCCCTGTCCTTGTGTCAACAGGGATTTGAACTTGTGCCCCCAAATTATAGTGACAAAGTAGTATACACCAGACTTTAGCTTTTCCTGTTCCTGATGGCAGTGGGGCTTAGTGGGGAACTAAGCTTATACCCAGCTAATAATGGTTGATAACTTCCCGAATTTGGCCAAAGACAAGCCCACAGATTCGGTAAGCTCTGCATACCTATAAAGAAAAGCACGTTCCTCCTGTGTGTCTTCTGCTCTCCGTGCTTGCGTGCCTCTGACACCAGATGTGTGTAGGAGTAAGTCTTCGTCACCTTTGGTCAGGCAAAGGAAAAGTCATCACAGAAAAAAACAGATTAACTAGGATAGCTATGGTCAAAAATACAGATAACAAGTGTTAATGAGGGTGCAGAGAAATTGAAATCCTCACAGATTGCTGGTGTGAATGTAAAATGATGTAGCCACTTTGGAAAACTGTTTGGCAGTTCCTCAAAGGGTTAAACATAGAGGTAATGAGCCACCAATTTGGCTGTTAAAGAATTAGAAACATATGCACCCAAAAAGTTAAATGTGGATGGATGTTCATAACAGCATCTCCTTAATAGCCAAAAGATGGAAACAACCTAAATGCCCGTCAGCTGTAAACAGGTTAACACTACGTGGTGCATTCATTCATTGGAATATTTTTTGGCTGTGAAAAGAAATGAAGTACAGATACATGCTGCAACATGGATGAAACTTGAAGACATAATGCCAAGCTAAAGGAACCAGACATAAAAGGTCGCATGGTGTCCTACAGATAAGAGTCACATAGTGTTGGCTAGGGGCTACAGGGAAGGGGAGATGTGGAGTAAGTGCTAATGGGCACGGAGTTTCTATTTTGGGTGATGAAAATATTATGAGGGTAGGTAAGGGAAATGATTCTGTAACTCTCAAGTGTCCATGTGATTATTTCCAATTAGCAGTAATCATGCCTTGAATAAACCTCACTGGTTGCAGTACTACAGCTGTGCAAAGCTTGAATTGTATATTTTAAAGGGTGAATTTTATGGTGTGTGAATTATCAGATCAGATCAGATCAGTCGCTCAGTCGTGTCTGACTCTTTGCGACCCCATGAATCGCAGCACACCAGACCTCCCTGTCCATCACCAACTCCCAGAGTTCACTGAGACTCACGTCCATCAAGTCAGTGATGCCATCCAGCCATCTCATCCTCTGTCGTTCCCTTTTCCTCCTGCCCCCAATCCCTCCCAGCATCAGGGTCTTTTCCAATGAATCATCAACTCTTCGCATGAGGTGGCCAAATAAAATTATTATTAAGGGCTTCCCTGGTGGCTCAGTGGTAAAGAATCAGCCTGCCAATGCAGGAGACATGGGTTCAATCCCTGGTCTGGGAGGATCCCACGTGCTGCGGAGCAACTAAACCTATGCACCTCAACTATTGAGCGTGTGCTCTAGAACCCGGGAACCACAACTACTGAACCTTCTTACTGCAACTGCTGAAACCTATGTTCTAGAGCTCATGCTCACAGCAATGAGAAGCCTGCATGCCACAACTCAAGAAAAGTTTGGGCAGCAATGAAGACCCAGCACAGCCAAAAAAATATAAATAAAAAAATTTTAAAACCATTGTTAAAAATCAATACATGTAATCTATCATGTCAACAGAATAAACAAAAATTTAAAATTGTAAGATCCCGTCAACTATTACAGAAAAGGCATTTGGGAAAAATTCAACACACATTCATACCAAAAGCTCTCAGCAAACTAGACAAAGAGAAGAACATTCTCAGCTTGATAAAGATCATCTACAAAAAACCTATGGGCGATAGGCACGTCGATAAATGAAACAGAATAGAAAGCTCAGGATTAGTTCCACACAAACACGCCCAATTAATTTTTGATAGAGGATCAGAAGCAATTCAATGGAGGAAAGATAGCCTTCCAGCAAATGATGTTTGTTGGAGGAATTGAGCATATATAGACAAATGAATGATCCTTAACCTAAACCTCATGCTTTAGGCAAAAATTAACTGAAAATGGGCTTCATTATAAACTATAAAACTCACAGAAATGTGTATAGAATACTTGCATGATAGAAGGTTAGTAAAGGGATGGCTTCTACTTTGCCACTTGCCTGGTGGCTCAGTGGTAAAAGAATCCACCTGCCAATGCAGGAGACATGGGTTTGATCCCTGGTTCAGGAACATCCCCTGGAGAAGGAAATGGCAACCCACTTCTGTACTCTTCCCTGGGAAATCTCATGGACAGAGGAGCCTGGTGGGTTTTAGTCCATGGGGTTGCAAAGAATCAGACACAGCTGAACACACATGCTTCCACACTTCAAAAGAGTTATTAGACTTGACACAAAAAGCACAGTCCATGTCAGGAAAGATGGATAAATTGGTTCTCAATGACATTAGAAATTTTGTTTTCCTGTGAAAGACTCTGTTAAGAAGATGCAAAGACAAGCTAGACTGGGAGAAAATATTTGCAAACCGCATATGCAACAAAGGAATAGTATCTACAATATGTAGAGAACCCTTAAAACTCAACAGTATAAAAGCAATCCAGTTAGAAAATTGGCAGAAGACACATGCTGCTTATGGCAAATGCATAAACAAAAAAACATCTAAGAACTTCCCTGACTTTGGTCCAGTGGCTAAGACTCCACACTGCCAATGCAGGGTGCCTGAGTTCAATCCCTGGGCAGGGAACTAGATCCCACGTGCCACAACTGTGAGTTTGCAGGCTGCAACTTAAGATCTCCCTACTGCAGTGAAGATCAAAGAACCTGAGTGCTCCAGCTATGACCTGGTGCAGCCAAATGAATAAATAAATAATAAATATTTTTTAAGTTGAATATCATTAGCCACTAGAAAATGCAAATTAAGTCTACAATGAAAATACCAGTACTTACCTATCAGAATGGCTAAAGTAAAAGCAAAAACCAAAGTCTGTGAGAAGTTCCAAGCAGAGAAAGTGATTCATTCCCACACTGCTAGTGGAAATGTAAAATGGCACAGCCACTCTGGAAACACTTTTTGCAGTTTCTCAAAAAGCTAAGTGCAACCACCATATAGCCTGGTAATTGCATTCTTAGGCATTTATCCCAGAAGAATGAAAACTTATGTTTCACACAAAAACTTATGCACAGGTTTTCATAGCATCTTTAGTTGTAGCATCCTCAGACTGGAAACAACCCAGATTCCCTTCCATGGGTGAATGGTTAGACAAGCTGTGGTACATCCACATCATGGAATGGTACTCAGCAACAGAAAGGAATGGACTGTTGATATACACAACAATTGCATGAATCTTCAGGAAATAAGCTGAGTAAAAAAAAAGCCAGTCTGCAAGGTTTATAGCTGTATGATTCTACTGGTGTCACTTTTTAGGAAAGACACATTTTGAAAATGGAGAATAGGTTTGTAGTTGTCAGGGACTGAGGCGTGCAGACGGGTGGGAGTTAGGTATGATTATTATTAACAGACAACTTGAAGCATCCTTGAGATAAGATAGCATTCTTTATCTCGACTGAGGTGGTGCTTATATGAACCTCCGCGTATGATGAAATTGTTGAGGACTTCATGAATACAGGTACCAATGGGTTATCTAAATAAGATCAGTGCACTGTCTCAACATCAACATCCTGGTTTTGATATTGTACTATAATTTTATAAGATTTACCATTGGAAGTCACGTAAAAGGAAGATGTGTGTCTGCTCAGTTGTATCCAACTCTTTGTGACCCCGCAGACTGTAGCCTGCTAGGCTCCTCTGTCCATGTAATTTTCCTCTCCAGGCAAGAATACTGGAGCCAGTTGCCATTTCCTCATCCAGGAGATCTTCCCGACCCAGGCGTTGAACCCACATCTCTTGCATTCGCAGGCGGATTCTTTAACCCTGAGCCACCTCGGAAGCCCCAACAGAAAGATAGCATCTCTCTATTATTTCTTACATTGTGTATTAATCAATGATTATCTCAAAATAAAAGTTTAAAATTTTTTAAAGGGGCACCAGATGAACACAGATGAGAAAGTAATTAATTTTGCATGAGGAAACTTTAAAGCCAGGTAATCTTTGAACTTGATCATGAGGGATGAATAGAATTTCCACAGGCTTTTGTCTTATTATTATTTTAAAAGGAAGAGGAAAAGGCAATTAACACTGTCACTGACATCGTCTGAGAAGACCTCTCAGTAGGAGGATATGTCTGTATGTCAGTAACCTTAGGCCTAGGTTAAGTTCAGGAAAATCAGAGGGTGTGAGTTAGAGGGCGAGAACAGAAAGTTTGGATGGAGGAAGATGAGTAAAATTTGGGTATTAAGTGCCTAGGATAATCAATAGGAGATGTCCAAGAGGCAGAAAGAAACAGCTGGCACTCATGAATGGAGTCTGGGCTGCAGATACCTACTCGGGTACATGAAGTAGTAGTTAAAGCCACAAAGTGAATGCATATACCTGGTAAGCCTATAGTCAGAAAAGGGAAAGAGGACCAGTGATGGACTGTGAAGAGCTCCGACATTTAAAGGGTGGAAGCTTCTTAGGAAAAGGTGAGGAGCGGGCTACAGAAAGGAGGGTGTTAGAAGAGGTAAAGGGAAGGCAAGTTCCAAGCAAGGGTGAGCTGCCCTGGGCTCTGGGACAGAAGTCATTGCATTTATCTATCAAGCCCTTTTCTTTGTCTTTGGACTATCTCGTGAGTTGTTTCAGTGGCATCACCAGAGCCAAAAGAGTGGAAGGGACATGAAAAAGTGGGGACGCTAAATACATACATGCCTTTCAAAGAGCTTTGCCACGCCAGAGGCTGTGACAGGGAGCTTGACAGAAGCAGGGTCCTGAAGATGTTTGTGAGAATGAGGAGGGTTTGAGCCTGCTGGCAGGCAGCGGGTAAGGAGCCATACACATTTTTGGACTCCTCTTCGGAAATTGCCTTCAGAGCCTAAGGCACATTTTCAACAATGGCAAATCTTCATCTTTTGAGAGTACATTTGAATTTTGGAAACAGCTAAGTCAGTTTGGAGCCAAGAGTGGTAAATCAGGTGGGTGATCAGGCTGGATAATACGACTTCAAAAAAAAAAAAAGTATAATTATAAAGTAGTAAAACTGATTTTCTTGTGAAGCTTGTGAATTGGCTTAGAAAGTAGTTCTTACAGAATTCCAAAAACCTCTTGAGCAGTTGTGGCATGATGTGAGCAAGTGTATGAAGTCTCTTTGTAGGTTTCAGAGGAAGATATTGATGTGCATAGAGGTCCTGTTACATGTGTGATGGTTTTGTTGCATATATTTACTCATATTTGTTACATATATTCACTCAGAGTTTGCAAATGTAAAGTTGCCCTGTATTCTTTTTGCCTGAGAGGTGACCTAGTGGAATTATACCAAAGTTTGTATGTGGGAGAATCCAGAGTTTCAAATTGTGATTGTTTAAACAGTTCTCCTGTGGTCTTACAGATGTAATTAGAATTCCTAGGATAGGAGTGTTCCCACAAGCATAATAATGCTTTAAATGTGTGTTCAATTATCCTTTTCTATAGCCATATTTAATCGTTTCTTTTTGAAATAGAGCTACTTTGAAAATATTAAATCACTCGCATGATCTTGACTGTTGGTCAGACCTGACGCAGTGCTGGGCACGGAGGAGGTGCTCATTGGGTGTCCCTTTCCTGTTGTCTCTGCCTTGGGGCTTGATACACACCAAGGACACACCAAGAGAAAGACCCGTTCCCTAGTAATAGATCATCTCCGTTACGTTCTGCCAGACATATCCAGGATAAGGGAAATTAACACATGGGAAAGTCTGAAGTTTTCATTTAGCCTTGTTGTTAATGTGGCAAATAAACACATGTGCTAAGTTGCTTCAGTCATGCCCGACTCTTTGCAACCCCATGGACTGTAGCCCTCCAGGTTCCTCTGTCCATGGAATTCTCTAGGCAAGAATACTGGAGTGGGTTGCCATTCCCTTCTCCAGGGGATCTTCCCAAACCAGGGATCAAACCTGGGTCTCCTGAATTGCAGGCAGAGTCTTTACCATCTGAGCCACCAGGAAAGCCCAAATATACATATACCAAAATATAATTTATTGACTGCATCCTTTGTACTTTTTGATAGGTATAATTGTTTTATACTTAAGCATTACCCTATTTAATCATTAAAACAACCCTGTGAAATATTGGATTGGCCAAAAAGTTAGTTTGGGATGGTACAGAAAAACCCAAATGAACTTTTTAATCCAATAATCACCCCTGTTTGACAGATGAAGAAACTATGGCTCAGATGAGTGTAGTCACTTGCTCAAAGTCACATGGCTGAGAGGGGCAAAGCATGGACTTGAATTCAGTTCTGCAGTCTAGGAACCTCTTACCACCATCTCCGTTTGTCTCCACATTAAAACTCATACCCTTGATAAAACATTAAAAAAAACAAGGAAAACATCAAATCAAAACAAACAAACAAACAAACACCACATGCTTCCCCTCCCCATTTTGAGAAAGGAGAAGTTAGAACCTCCTTCAAATCTCTGCTGGCCAAAAAAATGTCATAGCATTCATTGTACTTTGTGTAATTCTAATTACAGAAGCAATCCTAAAACTTAATTTGTTTTTGAAATAGAAACTTGAGGGACTTCCCTCGTGGTCCAGCAGTTAAGACTCTGGGCTTCCACTGCAGGGGGCAAGGGTTCGATCCCTGGTTGGAACTAGATCCCGTGTGCTATACAGTGCGGCACTTCCCCTCCTCCCACAATAGTAACTCAATGTTGATACCCTGCCATGCCCTCCCTCTGCTTCCCAGCACCTGGTGCTCCCAGGAGTGGGCAGTGTGGAAGCATCAGCTGTAACATTCTGTCATGGCTTGCTAACGAGAAAGCCTTGGGGAAAGCCACAAGGAGTTAGCCATTCTAGGAAACTTTCCACAGCTGTTGCATTAATTAAGACTTTTGGTCCCAAATAACAGAAACCACTGGAGCTCACTTAAGCAGAAAGGGGAATTTGTTTTAAGGATCCTGTGATGACTCCCAGAATTCAAGGGCAGGGAACCAGGGACTGCAGTGAGGCAGGAAACCCAGAAAGGTTTCTTGCTTCACCTCCGCCCCTCACGCCCTCTACACCCTGGCTTCCCCTAATTCACACCAGCCTCTCTTGCTTCCTGTCCCTGAGGGGGATGGCTGCTACTAAGAGCTACCACAGCTACCCAGAAGGAGCCTTGCTTCTCTCTCCCTCTCCCCGCCTCACATGCCTTCCTGTTTCTTTCACTCTCCCTGTCCTGATTCCAAATTCAAGGGTGAGAATTAAATTTTGTCCTGCTTTGGGTTACGTGTTGGTTTGGGAGAGGGAGCGTCAAGCCAGTTAACAGTCCACCACAACTCTTGTTTCCTCCTCCCTTTATGCCGTGGTGCCACTGGTTACTTTTCTATCCCAGGAGTTTGAAAATGTTAATGGCCCTTATAGCATAGGAGTGAAATATTAGAATGTAGGTTTTAGAGACAAATTTGGCTAGTGTTATCACTCTGCCACTTACTAGGTATGTGTTCTTGGGCAAGTTACTTAAATACTCTGAGCCTTTCTTTCTGTACAAGTTAAAAGGAATGTACAGTTGCTATATTTCTTATGAGGTCGTGGCAGGGATTAAATATAACACGTATAATGCTTAGCCCAGGTCTAGCATACATTATGCTTGATAAAATACTGCCCCTTCCTTCTTTCTGGTGAGCATTAAGATGCATTGCCTTGGACTTGGCAAAGGACTTGGGTTTTAAACCTAGAAAAGTTTCTAGGGTTGTATTCTCAGGCCAGAGCTAGAGGTCCCTAGGTATCACCTGAAGTGGATTCCACTCTCACAGATAGATGGTACTTCCAGTCAAGGGGGTATCAGCTCTACCACAGCTCCAGCCTTTTTTCCTGTGGTTAGAGCTGAAGGAGCCTGATTAAAGATTCAATTCAGTAAATATTGATTATCTTTACTATTTGCAAGACCCTGAACTCTAGGTTCTAGATCCAACCAGTCAATCCTAAAGGAAATCAGCCCTGAATATTCATTAAAGGACTGATACTGAAGCTGAAACTCCAGTACTTCGGCTACCTGATGCGAAGAGCTGACTCATTGGAAAAGACCCTGATGCTGGGAAAGATTGAGGGCAGGAGGAGAAGGGGACGACAGAGGATGAGATGGTTGGATGGCATGCCCAACTCAGTGGACATGAGTTTGAGTAAACTCCAGGAGTTGATGATAGACAGGGAAGCCTGGCGTGCTGCAGTCAATGGGGTCACAAAAGAGTCAGACACGACTGAGTGACTGAACTGAACTCTAGGTATTGTTGGAACTGAAAAATATGTAATTGAAAGAGATAGTCCTTTCTACCAGAGAGAATAAAATCTAGAAAAAGAAATGATGGATCTACACAAGTCATTAATTCAGGATGCTGGTAGAACTGGCTTACTAAGGCACTATGTTGATGAAGATAGGTCATCTTAAGTAAGGGGGGGCAAAGTAGTTTGAAGCCAGACCATGGAGGATATGGAATGCCAAACTGAGGACTGTAATGTCAGGGTGGCTGGAAGCCAGTGCAGATTTTTGAGAAACCATACATTATGAGAAAGAAGCATAATCTAACGGTGTGTTTTAGGAACTTCATCCTGGTAGTCAAATGCTAAAGGATCTGAAAGGCAGGAAGGCAAGAGAGGAAGGAGACTGGAATCCAGCTGGGGAGCTGTTTCAGTAGGTTGTGAGGGTGGGATTATGAATTCGTGGTCAGTTCAAAATGTCATAAAGGCTAAAAGATGGGGATTGGGCTGAGATAGAGGAATTATGCTGGATAACTTGAACCCTGAAAGTGCAAGAAGAAGTGTAGGCTGTGGATGAGGTCATTGGGGATCACTTCGGGGCTCCTCGTCCCCTGAAGTTGGAGTGGGAATGAAGGGAACATTAATGGTTCACTGCACCCTGAAGGAATACCTCCTGTGACTAGAGGTGCTATATTAGAGCTTGACTTGCTGGGGAATTTTTGGGTGGTGGTGGTGTTTTTTGATAAAGGAAATCTAGATAAATTTCAGTGCCTTATTTGGAAACTCTATGGCGCAAACAGTATTTTGAACACATTTTCATCCAAAATCTAAGTATTCTATATTAAAATCAGCCAGAAAGTTACTACCAGGCTGCCTTTTTTTTTTTTTTTAACTATGGAATCAGTTCTGTGAACAATGAGAGAGAATTTTGACCTAAAATTAATATTTAAAAGACAAGACTAGAATTTGCTTTCTCCATTACTCTTTTCTGTTAAAAATTACAAAATCCTACTTATGTTGGCCAAAGTGATTTTTAAAGAGTCCCTGATCATCATGAAATACAGCTGAAATTTTTGACATTTTAGTTTGCTGTATTCATGTTATTATTATTTTCTACAGTAAATTTAATTAAAATGCTTATGTGTTTTCTTAAATCTCTCACTTTCCTGAACTGAGACTCTAGTAAATGTTCTCTGTACTTTGCAGAACTGATCGAGGTCTAATAAGGCTCATTCATGGTGCTCTTATTCATGCTTATAATAAAATCAGTCATTTAGGGGAATACATTTTCCAGGCAGTTCC
This sequence comes from Bos indicus x Bos taurus, assembly GCF_003369695.1. Classification (NCBI taxonomy): domain Eukaryota; kingdom Metazoa; phylum Chordata; class Mammalia; order Artiodactyla; family Bovidae; genus Bos; species Bos indicus x Bos taurus. The sequence goes on from NC_040077.1 coordinate 119,698,946, forward strand.
CCTGCCTCCCAGGGGAAATATTTCGAGGCCTCCCAGTGACCATGGGATTAAAAGGCTTGACAGGGAAGTCCTAGAATTCTTGAAGAACTGGGCCTTTGAAAGATTCATTGTTGTGGACTCTCCCTTTGAAAGAGACCACTTTATCTTGCTCCTAAACATCTATAGGACAGACATAGCACTTTCTGAAAAGAAATTCTGGGTGATGCGGAAGAGCAGACTATGTAGGTAATCCAGTATGGGTAGTGTGTAATTTGAAGAATGATAGTTCCATTTTTATGGTTGCCATAACAATCATACAGTTGTGCAGAAAATGTGTATAGCTTTTATAGAAGGGAGCTGGCACCATTGTAATGATTCTTCTCATATCAGAACAACTGTTTTCAGATCTGAAAAATAGGGGTGGCTTAACCCTTCCCCAGTTAGCTCAGCATGCTCCCTGAGAAGGCTCTTTGGAGCTCCAGTGCTGTGGAAATGTATTCACCACTTACATTTGCATTTTAGCCTGATAAATGGATTGAGAATTAAGGATGATGATCCTTTCAACAGCAGGTTCTGAATTCCTGGCTTGGGAATTCAAAGGATGACTGTTCCTCAAATAGAAATCTAGGAGAGATGTCTAGACATAGTGAATTCCTTGACTTTGTGACTATTCTTAATTCTGTCCACTAGAATTTAAATCTGTCCAATACTAGCCTTTACCATTGTGCTTAAGTTGCTAATAAAGTCATATTAAAGTTTGGTTTACATTTTCTGTTTTATTTTAATATATTAACTATGGCTTTTCTGGAAATTGCAAAGCCAAATTTAAAAGAGTGGTATTTTAAAGTAGTATACTTTATGCTCCTCTTTGGCTACCTTTTCCTGCTTTTGGATACTTAGAACTTGACTTTCTCTGGCATACTAAAGAATATTCATTTTGAATAATAACTTGATGTCAGAACTCTGTATGTGGATTTTCAGGCTGAGGGTAAAAAGTTGTCACATTTAGATTTGGTACCTAAAAATGAAGTCATTGTCAATTTAATCAACCATAGAGAAACATTTCTCAAAGAAATTTGGGGTAATTATTGGTTCCGCCAAAATGCTTCTGGGCTGTTTAAATCTTAAGTTAAACTATGGAACCAAGGGTGACTAGAAGAGATTTCAGCTTCCATTTGAAATCAAACTTCTTGGTCTAATTAACTTCTTTTAACGCCTTCTCTTTTGAATTCTTGTTCCTTTAAGTTAAAGTTCTGCAGTTCTGTGATGTTAGCAAGTTAGTTTAATTCTCTGAGCCTTAGTTTCCCATCCATAAAAGGAGAGTGAAAAATCACCTCTCATGAGATGATTTCTAGGTGATGTAGGGGGAGGAAAAAGCATTTTTAATGAGTGTGAGATTTCCTGTGTCTTGAGCTGAAGACCTCAGATACATTTTACACATAGGAGAACTTTTCATGCCTAAACTCTTAATCTTATATTTAGGGGTTTAGATATTTGATCCCCCTATGAGAGCATTTCCTGTAAGCTTACTGCTACTTCATTTTGTCTGATTTTAAAACTTATTATGTATCAATCACTGTTCTTCCACTCTGTTTTAAAGCAACCCCAATGTGATATTTTAAATCTGGGTTATAAGAAAGCTCTACTACCAGAGGTCAAAGAAGAGAGTGAGATGTTCAGTGAGCATTTCTGGTAGAAAGACTTTTCTGGACCCAGAAAGTGGAACTGGGCTGTTCTTGTTACTCCCTTAGCTGTGCAGAGCTGCGTTCTGAACATCCGCAAGCCTGGGTTTTAGACTTGGACTGGAAGTGAAAGAGCGAAGAGGACAAGCCATTCCTGATCTACACGTCAACTGTTTTGGTTGAATTGTGCCCAGTAGTTCAGGGCTTTCAGATAAACTAATTGGTGGCTTCCAGGCCTTTGCACTAGCTCTTCCTTTTGCCCAAGTCTTTCTTCCATATAAAGTCCGTGGCTCACTCCTCACCTTCATGTCATCTTCAGATGTCACCATCTCTTTTGAAGCCTATGTTGACTTTCCTATTTATAATTGTTATCAGTACTTCCAGCCCTCCTTACTCTGTTCTAATGTTCTTTTTTTTTTAACCTCCATCACACTTAATCACAATACTGTTTATTTTCTGCAGCCCTCTCCCTCACTAGAATGTAAATGGGTAAGATTCTTTACCCTGATGTTGGGAAAGATTGAAGGCAGGAGGAGAAGGGGACGACAGAGGATGAGATGGTTAGATGGCATCACCGACTCAATGGACATGAGTTTGGGTAAACTCCAGGAGTTGGTGATGGACAGGGAGGCCTGGCGTGCTGCGGTTCATGGGGTCACAAAGAGTTGGACACGACTGAGCAACTGAACTGAACTGAACACTCAATTACAATACTGTTGATTTTCTGCAGCCCCCTCCCCCACTAGAATGCAAATGGGTAAGATTCTTTGTTCTCAAATGTGTCCCAGACACCTAGAGTAGTAAATGCCCATAAACAATGAATGGAGGAATTCTGGCCTTCTTTCTGTTAACCTCTGATAGCTTCACCTCTGATAGCTTCACATTGACATTCTACTGGTTCCTACAGCTTCAATTTGTTCTTGACACAAAATAAGTGAAAATTTATGAAAAGAGCTGCACCTATACATAGGTATCAACCATTTAGTACAACAAAGTCGGACACAGCTTAGCGGCTGAACGACAGCAAAAGCAAAATATCTAAAACTGACGTAAGACAATAATAAATGGTCCTAATGTTTATCAGATGTGTGCCATCACCACAGGGAGGAAAAAGTAACTTTTGGGCACTGTGCTCGACCTCCTTTGTGCCTGTGTTCTAAGGATAAAGCTCCAAAGAAATCTTAACAGATACTTTGTTGCTGGCAGATATTGGGATTGTAATTCTGAAACTGTTTTGAATATTGAAGCCATGGGGAGCTGAGGTTCTCAACGGGAGAATAAAAATGTAAATATGGAATGGGAGAAGATGAGGAAGAACTCTGTAGTACTAGAGTACAGTCGGAGGTATAAATATGACTGAAACAGTATATACTAGGTTCTACCATATGAAACTACCAGTTTTAGGTCATAAGTAGTCAAATATCAGCAATTTCACATGACTTAACTCAGTATTTTCTAATTCTGCTTTTTAAAAGGGCCAAGTAATAATGAGCATAGCAATCTCTAGGACCCTATCTTGGTTTCTAAATAGCATTCATTCTCCACTGAAAGAAATTTGGGCTCCTTAGGGATGTGCTGATTATTAGTCTGGGGCAGGAAATGTTTAAGGTGAACCTGAACTATTTACTGTGCCAAAAAGCATAGAAGTGCTGGAAGACTTAAGGAGACACAGCGCAAGCACATAGAGATCACTGGAAGGGCTTCCACCAGCCTAATTTGGGACAATTTGAGTATTAGAATGAATAGTAATGGTAATGGATTATACTTCATATCATTTTTTTAAAGTCAGTGCACCTGTAATAATACTCAAAGAGAAACCAGAAACAAACAAAAAGTAGGGAGCAGAGCAGGAAAAGCTCTTGACAGGAGAGTGTCTGCTAATAATACAGAAGGTTAAAGCACCATTTTATAGCTTGCAAAGCTATGATTGATTCAGGCAAAATTCATCAGTGGAAGCTAAAATCACTGGCTGAAAGGTTATTTGAACCTTTCTTTAATTGTTGTTTTTGTTGTTTAGTTGCTAAGTCATGTCTGACTCTTTTGTGACCCCATGGACTCTCACCTACCAGGCTCCTCTGTCCGTGGAATTCTCCAGGCAAGAATACTGGAGTGGGTTACCATTCCCTTCTCCACAGGATCTTACCCACGCAGGGACTGAACCCACGTCTCCTCCATTGATAGGTGGATTCTTTACCACTGAGCCACCAGGGAAGCCATGAAAAGTTGTTTCCGAACAGGATATTCACATGATCTAAAACTTTTATTCCACAGATTAGTTATTAATTAATAAAGAGTAAAAGGAAGCCAGAACGATCTGGCTCTTAGCACCTTAGCAGATCAAATCTGGCACCCTGACAGCTTGTACCTTCTGAAGGAATGCAGTACAAAGCACGCCGTCACCTGTGAAGGGTTCATGTCAGAAGTTCCCCCTGAATCTAATCAAGACTTAAAACCTAACTTTCTGTTTCTTGGAAATTTAGACATTAGTTTTGCCACATTTGATTTATTTCTGTCCTTTCCTCTCTTCCTCCTTCCATAAGCTGATAAATCTAGAACATGAGACATTCTACAAAACAACTGGCCTGGACTCTTCAAAAAAAAAAGGCAGTGTTATATTTATAAGAAAAAAAAAAAAAAAAGAGGGATTCATATACACTAAACAAACTAAAGAGACATGATTACCAAACACAATGTAAACCTTGATTAGAGCCCAGATCAGGAGGAATACAAAAAGCTAAAGAGCCTCTGTGAGACAACTGAAGACATTTAAACATGATCTGCAGACTGTATATAGGGAAGTACTGTTCATCTTAACTGTGATAGTAGTACTGTGGTTCTGCAGAAGAATGCCTTTATTCTTGGAAGACACATGCAGAAGGATAAAGGGGTAAAGTTTCATGATCTGTACTATGTAATTTAAAATAGTTCATATGTTTAAGAAAAGCTAAGTATATGAAAAGAGGGACAGAGGGAAGAGAAAGATAAAAGAAATAGGTCAAAGTGTTGACATTTGATGAGTCTTAATGAGAGGTATATGGATGTTAATTTTACTATTCTTTAAACTTTCCTGAAAGTTTTACATTTTTCAAAATGAAAATTGAGAAGAAAGTTAATTTTAACATCTCTAAGATTTTAACATTTTCTTTAAGGTTTTTAAATTTTGTTTTCTTTATTGTTAATTGGCGGAAAATTGCTTTACAATATTGTGCAGGTTTCTGCCATACATCAACATGAATCCATAGATTCTCCAAGGTTAAACCATGGCTTTCCTGGCCTGTGCCGTGACCTCTGGCTCCCAGGGTACCAGGCTAGCCTCATCTGCTCCATGGTGTTGGGTTTTTGAAGTGTAAAAGAAGCATAGAATGGCGAGAGGTTCAGTGAATGGGTGAGTAAACAAATACAACAATGGAGACCATTTCGGTCATTTCTGACCCAGTTCTTGTCATATCACAATCCTTTGGAAAGTAATCTAACAACTACATTCATGTGGTCCTGGATTTTGCTAAAGCTGGAGGTAGACCTTCTGTGGACCCTAGATTAAAACCCTCTAGGTGGGTGAACAGATGCTCAGAGCACTGCACCCTTTCTTTATGTTCACTCTATGGCCTCATGGACTTCCCTAGTGGCTCAGACAGTAAAGAATCTGCCTGCAATGCAGGAGACCCAGGTTCGATTCCTGGGTCGGGAAGATCCCCTGGCAAAGGGAATGGACCCACTCCAGTATTCATGCCTGGAAAATTCCATGGACAGAGGAGTCTGGCAGGCTACAGTTCATGGGATCACAATGAGTCAGACACGACTGAGCGACTAACTCTTAACAGTATGGCCTCGTATGTGTCATTTCATCACTTAGGGGGAGTGGAGGGACAGATGGACCAAGATCTCTTCCTGCTTTAAATAGTCCTTAGTCTTTTTCTGTTCTGAAAAATCTGTGATTTGTGTCCGGCTTTTTAGCATCTGTTGTGGTAGTAGTCGTGAGTGAAAGAGTATTAACATATCCGCAGCTGCCATCAGAAAAAAATAAAAGGTCCAGCCCCGCTGTACTTAGGGGGGCTGATTTAGGTTTGAATGGTGCTCCCAGCTCCTTTTGCTTTTGACAGGAGAAGTCGGCCTGTCCTGGAGGAAAACCAGTGTAAAGTAGAAGCTCGGATGAATTCAGCATCTGACTTGACTGGTTCGTCCTAGCAATCATCTGGCTGGACTCTGTACATGATGCTCCATAGAGATGCATTATCATAGTGGAGTGCTTCAGCTCCGTAGTTATTTTTTCTGCTCCAATTTACATAAAATTTTCTGGTTTCTATATAAACTGTGTTGTTGTTTTTCAGTCACTGAGTTGTGTCCAACTTTGTGACCCCAGGGACTGCAACACACCAGGCCTCCCTGTCCATCACCAGCTCTTGGAGTTTGCTCAAACTCATGTCCATTGAATCAGTGATGCCATCTAACCATCTCATCCTCTTTTGTCCCCTTCTCTTCCTACTTTCAATCTTTACCAGCATCAGGGTCTTTTCCAATGAGTCAGCTCTTGGCATCAGTTGGCCAAAGTACTGGAGCTTCAGTTTCAGCATTAGTCCTTCAAATGAATATTCAGAGTTGATTTCCTTTAGAATTGACTGGTGTCCCATCTAATCTAAGAAGGCAAGTAAAAATAGTACTCTTTATCCCTTTAAGTTTATTTCTTAAATATTTTCCATCCCTTTCCATCCATTCACCATCATTGACCCAGATCTTCCTCACAGAATTGCTTGCTAGCAAGGAGACAAACCCAGAGTCACGGACAGAGGAGGGCCTCTATAAATTTTGTTAGTCTGGAAATGGTCCCTGAACCGCAGTTTGTAAAACACTGTTCTATGAGAAAAGAAGATGGGATGAAGACAGAAAAGGACACCCTTGGAAACAATAACAACTGTGGTGTGACCACAGGGTTGGACGCCAGGAGGTCATGAGTTCTAATCCTAAATGTATTTCCCAAGACACAGTGGCAAAACTGCATGGAAAAGTGCTCAAGGGAGCCCTTTTGGTCATTTTTTTTCATTCACTTATCCATCAGCTATTCATTACATGTGTGCCTTCAGTGTGCTGGAAGAGATCTACAGGTTGGTCAGTGTCAGAGCCAGACCTTGAGGAGCTCCCAGTCTTGTCACAGTGCTGAGGCATGCGTCCATAATTAACCCCCAGCATGCCGGTTGTAGTGGTCAGTGCTGTTGGATCGGGCCCAGTTTCAGGCTTGGGCAGGGCAGCTGTGGGGAGGTGACTTCTACTCTCTGGAGCCACAAAGCTTCCCTGGATAAAAAAAACAGAGTATTGCAGCCAGGCCTTTAAAAGCTAGATAGGTCTTAGGCCTTGGAGACCAGTGGGATAAATGTCCTAATGTTAGGAACTTCACCAGCAGTGTCTGAGGGACCAGAAGGTGTAGAGAAAAGGTTGGCACATAAGGTGCACTTTGGGAGTATGCAATCTGATTAGAAATATACGAATAGGTGCCATGTCATGAAAGGCTTTGAATTCTAAGCTGCATTTCTCTTTTCCTCAGTAAGGAGTTGATGAAGGTTTTTGACCAGACTCATGCTCTAAGATGATTAATCTGGCAGCAACCATGACCTTGGGGAGAACAATTTCTGTGATGTGGTAGGGGCCACGGCCCAGATCCAGGGAGGTAAATGGTGACAACATGGTGAGTAAGTGTTGCCGTGGAGACTGGACAGCTGCTTCCAGCTGCAAGGAGGCAGAGCGATGGGTGCCTTGAGGAGGAATAGGACTTAAGGTCAGAGGAAGAGCATGTGAGTGACAGAGGAGCAGAGGTTCTTTCTATGCTTCTGCTGTTTCCTGGGATCGTTGGCCAGGTTGTAAGAGATTGCAGAAGGCTTCTAGTTATTCTTCATGTGTTCTTTTCCAGGACCAATGGCCTTGAGCAAAACAGTCTTCGAGGTTTTCTGTCACTTTAAAAAGTTTGACTAAGCCCTTGAGTCACGTGCCTTCAGAAGCTGGTTACATAACCCGGCTCCGGATTGGGTTTCTGCAGCCTCATGCACTGCAGCCCCCGTCCTCTCCCTCCCCCACCTGGCACTTGATTTTCTGTGGGTCAGGGTTAGTTTCTTTCTAACCATTGTTGCGGAACTCTTTAAATATTTGGTCTCACAGGTTCTAAAAACTGGCAGGCCAGGCTGCTCCCTGCAGGTTGTGAGACCAAAGGCTTCCAGAAGAGGAGCCAGTACAATCCCAAGCATGTTAACCAAGTGTAACAGCTGCACGGAGCACCACCCCTGCAGGGCCGGGCTCCCAGGGCTGAGGCCAGCAGCTCCCAGCCGCTGTGGCCCGCAACCAGGAAGAGCCCTCCTGCACCACATCGTGGCCGAGTCATAATTGTGGCGATGACAACAGATTAAATCCCTGGCTCTCAGCACTGAGGACTGGGGTTTGTCAGGGTCACTCACTGTTCCCTCTCTTCTCCCAATTTTCCATAGTGAGAGAGCAAGCTTGGAGTCCACTGCTACAGTGCAAACACTGGCCCAGAGCTCTCTGAGTTTTACTCTCTCTAGAAGTTAGTTCTCTTAGTAGCCTAGACTGCCTGTCTCTCTTTTCTTCCAGCACCCCCTCAACACATGATTCCGAATGTTGTAACCCCTCAATATATGTGCATATGTTTTTATACACTGTTTTTTTTTAATAATTTAAGACCACTTGAAGATACACATATAATGCAGTGAATAACTTTTATATCAGGTTTCAGGGCAAAAGGAATATATGAATAGGAGAATAGGCACACCCAGGATAAAGATTAGTTCATAAAGTTCAAATTATAAATAAGATTCTCTCGAAACAGATCACACATGTTTTTTTCTGAGTTTCCTAGCAGCCAAAGCAAAGAAGGAAACTTAAAAAGGATAAAATTCACACGTGTGTGAGGTACAGGCAGACCGTCAGCTCAGGAAAAGAAGAGGGAGTCTTTGCACTGCATAAGCTTGTTGTGTAAGTGCCCGTGAAAGGGGCACTGAATGAGCAAGAGCAAGGCCCTCACTGGCTTCCCTGCAGTGAATAGCGCAGCCATTTGGTTGACTTCTTGTGGTGTCCCATGGGGTAGGCTTGGTGGTGAGGCCCTGTATGACAAGATTCCACTGTGATGGGTGTCTCAAGGGTGCATTTATCACCCCTCAAATCTGGGAGATTCTCTGCCACAAAAAAAGTACCAAGATCAAATGACTCTGGCAAGGATTATGCGATTCCAGCATGTTGAAGGCTCTGAGAAGTTCTTCAATTAAAAAATTGGCTCAAAAAAAAAAAAAAAAATTGGCTCAGCATTTACCAAAATGATTTAATTATATGACCTTTAAAAAAAATTAAAACACTTATTTTGCAAACACTGAAGGAAATGGCAACCCATTTCAGTATTCTTGCCTGGGAAATCCCATGGACAGAGAAGCCCGGTGGGATACAGTCCATCGGACAGTCCACGTGTCCACAAAGAGTTGTATACAACTGAGCGACTAACACTTTGACTTGATCTAAAACAAAGATCAGCACACTTTCTGCTAAGGGTCAGACAGATATTTTAGCACACAGCCCCTGCCAAAAGTACCCAGCTCAACTCTGCCATCGTATCCTAAAAGCTTGATGATGTTTTGATAAAGCTTCGTTTCTGTATGCTGAAATTTGAATTTCATACAATTTTCACATGTCATGAAATAACATTTTTCTTCTTATTTCTTTTTCAATCATTTAAAAAGACAAAAACCATTCTTAGTTTGCAGGCTGTTCACAAACAGGTGGCAGGCCTAGTTTGGTCTGAGAGCTGTAGTTGGCCAAACCCTGATCAAGATACTGTTTGGATGGTACATCTTCCAGTAACCCTTCCTGAATACCATTCCTCAGAGTTGTTTTCATTCAGACTTTTATCTTTCTGGTTTAAGAGCAGATTTTCTTGAAAAAGTGTAATGGAGCATTGGTTTGAGTGCTTATGGGCTAGTCTTAAGATTTTTCTCAAAGGTTGTTTGGGCCCTCTCAGACATATACAAACTAATAATTGAAGTCTTAAAGTTTTATTCTGTCACATATGGCTGAATCAGTTTGAGGCTGGAAATGTTTTAGCGAGCCTTATCTTTCTTTCATAGAAATAAAATTTTCAAAGCACCTAGAGACATTTGATTTTAAGAAAACTTAACTTCCCGGTTAAATCTCTAAGTAAACTAGTAAACTGCGGCCCTCATCAAGCTAACAGAATATCCTTTTTGATTTTTACTAGAGGAACGTTCTTTTAGTTTCTTATGCTGCCCTTACGGTGATTGTAGGTGGGTCAAAACTTTCCCACCACCAAGATGGACATTTCAGTTTCAATTTAAAAAGTATTTATTGAGTACTCAGGGTTTACAATGCAGTTTGCTGACTTTTATGGAGGATACTAAAAGGAACAAGAAATAGACAGCTTTACCTTGTGAATCAAGTTCAAGAGCCTCACCAATTTAGAGCCCATTGCCATGGTATCAGGATTAGTTTCACCTCGTTGTCTCTTCCCATAAGGTTACACTTGTTACTTCCTGTCAGGATGCATTCATTACTTCCCATCAGGTGGCATGCATTACTTCCTGTCAGGATGCACTCATTACCTCTGGAGGAGAGTCCAGTGGGAGTGGGGAGTGCTGACTCAAATAGCCTGCCTGTGGGGAAGGGAGGGTGGTTTCTTCCAAATACCCAAACCTCCAGGCCAGTGCCTGGGTAGATGGGGCGGGCGGTGTGGGGAACTAGACTGCCCAAATATTAGATATTTACATTGTAGGAAGGGCTGGGTTAGGTGGGGCATGTTACTTGGGAAATTATAAAGCAAAATGAGACTGTCCAGGGGCTTCACAGATTAGGAATGAGATGTGCACAGGGATACTGTGGTGATAAATAGGCGTGGGGTGTACTTAAGTGTATGAGCTTGGGGGAAGTATACGATTATTTGAAGAGAAAAAAAAAATTGTTATTAGGGCCATTTCCAAGTAGAACTGCGTCACAGCCAACTAAATGAGCCCAAAGCTTTTCACAGAACCTACTCTTGGGGCTCATCCCTGTGTCACGAGTCAGGCCATTTATTCTTAGGCACATCCTGCTTTTGCAAGGCCGGAGAAGACTCAGTAAATCTTGCTCATATAATCCTTGAAGGACAGACTCCCATCAGCCATCGAGAAAGAGGGAGGCGAAGAAAGGACAGCCCATCAGAGAGTTAATTTACCGAAGGGACTTGCCCCTCTTCAGATGGACTTCCTGGGAAGCCTCACTCCCAGAGGCTGCCTCACCTCCACGTGCCCACACCTGTTTCTCAGGATCAAAGAGAAAGAGGGGCCAGGCCACAGAGAGGAGAAGGGCCCTCAGAGACAGTACAGAGCCTTGTTAGCCTCCCTAGTTCACAGTTTACTAAAGATCCCCTTCTCAGAGAGACAAGAGAGAAGTTCCTCCCCACTTTGCCTACTATTTATACATTTGCAAAATAACTGTTCTTTAAAGCTGCTCTCCGGTGGGGTCAAGTTTCAGTTATTTGTGGCCTTGCTAATTATGTCTTCAATCTTTCCTAGAAAAGACTGTATCTTCACCATTGACCCGTCAACTGCCCGAGACCTCGATGACGCCCTCTCCTGCAAGTCCCTCGCTGATGGTAGGATGGGATTTCTGTGCACTCTGGGTGGCAGGCAAGGGCGCACAGTGTAATGTGCAGGATTAGGTTTGCTCTGTCCCTGAACTTGCCCCTGGCCACGGAGCCTCCACAAGTATGTGACTTCAAGACTGTGCTCCTGAGCCAACTTTGGTGAGAGGTGGGAATGAGAAATGTCCTCTTAAGGGATCCTCCTCAGGCCTCAGAAGGGGCAGCAGGGAGGGCGGAAGAACTGATTTCAGGCCTGGCCCTGCAGGAAGTGCCAGTGTGGGCATGGCGTGTTAGAGAAGAAGAAGCCCCTGAGCCCTGCCTGGGAGAAGCACGGAGTTCTTCATCTGAACTGAACGACACACAGTGGTGATTCCAGGCCCAGCAGGGTAGCAGGACAGCCCCTCTGAGGAAGCCCCTCAGGGCCAGTGCCGCTCAGCAAGGGTCTTCAACCTGCCCAGTAGGCTGTGGAAGGCAGTTGTTAGTGGCTCTTGAAACCTTCTTTGGGGACAGAGATAGGTAGGAAAAAGTAGGATTTGAAAACTACAGTAGCGGGAAGGGAAAGTGTGTGAGGTGTGAGAAGAGTAACCCTGCTATCTGCTTCTTCACGCCCCCCACCCCAACCACCATCATGTGCTGCTCCAGCTTCTCAAGCTGCCTCCTGCCCTGCTCTGGGGTGGGGAAAAGGGTGTCTGGTGACTGCTGTGGCATGAGTCATTCTCCAGTATGGCTTTCGCCGGCCTGCCCCTGATGGTATCCACCTTTGGGACTTAAATATACTGCAGAGGGTTGGTGGCCCAGCGACCTGGTCTTTGCAAACCCTGCAGAGATGTTCACATGTTCTATTAATATCCAGAACTCCATGGGTTCAGTGTGTTGTCTCTTCTCCATAATAGACAGGGAGGCTCTCAGTAGATGGAAAGCTGAGAGACAGAAAATACTACTGCCAAAAATGCTCTCATCTTCTTCTAGTAAGAGTTCTCCTTGAGATTCTGGGCCATGTTGCTTGGTGTTTTCAACCACAGAACACTCAAAGGACGAGAAAGGATAAAGAGAGAGGAAAGGTCTCATGGGAATTTCAGACGAATTACGTATTTTTACAGTCCAAAGTTAGAGCAGTCTACTTAAAAAAGCAAATAGCACATTGGTTTCTTATATCTGAGCAATCTTTGCTACATGCAAAGGCTTGGGCTTTCTCACACTCACGTCCACTCCCCTGAGCTGCAGCTGAAAAGTGTCCCCAGGGAGAAAGCCCAGTGACACTGGACCTCACTTCCTGTATTTCCTTTCTCTCCAGGTTCATAGCCCTGCTCTATTTGTAGCCAAATGCTTGGAAACTGTTGCTTCATTTACTTTGGCCGCTTCTGTAGTTAATGGTGGGAGGGTGGGCCTGGTCCCCATCTCCCCTGTCTCAGCTGGCCTGCATGGTATCCCCCTTGCAGGGACACTGGGGAGCAGGCGCGTGTCCTGCCCCCACTCACTCCACACGCTATGTGTCCTGTCTAGGGCACCAGGTTATCAGCAGAGGCTTCGTGTAGGAAAATGGTAAAAGATGGGGCCAGAAGGGTTGACTGGGGACAAGTTGTACATGTTTAGAAATTTCCAACGTATTCCAAAGAATATGCTTCATCAGACAATCGAAAACCGACTGTTTTCAAACTGCTCTTCAGGGAAAGCAGTCCCAGTGAGGGAAGTCATTTAGCAGCGCAAGGTAGAGGAAAAGGACAGGAAATAGGAGCCGAGAAACATTGTGATTGGTTAGAGAGACAGATCGAAGCGCCTGGACTGGAGAGGAGAGAAGTCTTAGCTGCTCAGTCATGTCTGACTCTTTGCGACCCCATGGACTGTAGCCCTCCAGGCTCCTCTGTCCATGGAATTCTCCAGAGGAGAATTGGGTGGGTAGCCATTCCCTTCTCTGGGTATCTTCCTGACCCAGGGATCGAACCTGGGTCTCCTGCATTGCAGGCAGATTCTTTACCATCTGAGCCACCAGGGAAGCCCGGACTGGAGATGCTGGCATTATTATTAATGGGGGTGGGGAGGACAGCTGTGAAAAAAGCAGTAATGACAGAAGATCAATGGGGTGGATGTTGGAGTGGAGGGAGGGGAATCCAAGATGGGGCAAAAGTTCCAACCTGGATGATGAGGACGTGGAATCTGTATGGTAGAAACTGGGAAACAAGGAGGACAAGCTGGTTTCAGAGAGAGCATGTCTATATGGAATCGCTGCCTGACGACATGTGTTTGGGTTTCCCTGTAACCTGCTGCAGATCCTCTGCAGAGGAGGTGGGGGACAGGTGGGCTAAATGTGTGTGGTTCATCTCGTCATATCCAGGGAGCCGTGGAGATGAGTAGATAATGCAGCAGAACTCAAAGGGTGATTTTCTTAGGATGATGGGACTGTAAGTGATTTTTCCCTTTTCCCTAGTTTCCAGATTTTCATAATGTGGTAATAATAGCTTTATAATGAAAAAATTTTGTAATAAAAAAAATTATGAGGTGCCAGAAATTACAGGCTGCCCGGTAGCCACCATCCCAGGTGATGAGATACCTTCCATCTGCTTCACTACTCCTGCATGCCAGAGGAGTAAGGAACGTCTGGTCATTTGGCAGAGCAACAGAAAAAGAACATGGAAAGGAGTCAGGGAAGAGTCTGAAAAGACCTGAGTTGGGTAGTCAAGCATTTTTTTGGTGGCACTTCTACAGTTGGCCTTTGTGACAGCAGTTTCTGCCAAGGCCATTTATCCAGGGGGATGAAAAGTGAAAGTCAATTCCAGTTTGGATTGGGGACAGGTTGGCTAAGTTCAGGTTCCGTTAGTTAACAGTTCGTGTCAGTTCTTGCTTAGAGGAAAAACTGTTTAATGTTTCAAAAAGCAAGTGATGTTTTCTGGGCATATGTTCATCATCTGCAACCATTTTTATGTAAAGAAAACATAAAGGCTAAACTTGCCTTTGGTCCCATTGAAATCGTCTGAATGACTCTTCTGTGAAAATGAAACACACAGTCCGAAGTAACTTATTTAGTCCTTACCCTCCCTTTCTGTAGAGTTCAGAGGCCCCCCAGGACTTATTACGAGTATCTCTCCCATAGGTATGAGATTTAGGCATTACAGTCTGCAATGAATCCTGCAGAAATGCTATGACACCTGCTCCCCAGTAGGCTTTGGTCAGGTTGGGAGGCTGAGGAGGAGGTGCCCTCTCCCTTTGAGGGATATCGGCCTTGGAAAAGATTCTGCTAGTCAACTCGCTTGGTAGTTCCCCACTTCTTACAGCCTGTGAACACACTCAAGGGCCCCATGAACACACTCGAGGCCCCCAGGAACACACTCGAGGGCATCATTCCCGCAAGCATTACCAGCCCGCCAACTTTAACATGGAGTCTTTCAGCTTAGCTCAAGAAAGTATTTAAATGCAAATGAGAAAGACTGGTGTCATAATGATAACCCAGCACCTAAAACCAGTAAATCACATGCTGCAGTGTTTGATGGCTGTAGCAGATCACTCACCGCACACCCCACAGTTGACCTCACCAGTCAAGTGTGGGAACGTCACAGTTGTCACACTACCCTCTGCTTTTCAGATTACTTCTCCAGCGTCTGCTTATTGAATATCCAGATTGCACTTTTAACTCTCTACCTGACAGGCAGCCCATTCAGCCTTAAGATTGTGTGACTATTGGGAAATCCTTCCCAGTAATGATCTCAAATACTCTTTCTTCCTGTGACTTTGCACTTGTTGGTCTCATGTGTGGCCCTTGGGGTCCTATAGAATAAATCTTGTCTCTCATGTGACAGGCCTCAGATACTATATAACAGCTGTCCTGTATGTCGAACCACAGCTTCTCAACTGAGCATCCGGTATATTTTTCTATGTCCTGTAGCTTATGAAATTTGAGCCCATTTCCCTTGTCACAGAATTACTTCTGCCTCTGTGAGTTCTGAGGTAGGTGGCTGCCTGTATTCGGACTTCTCCGTGTCTGCCAGAGCACGGTGATTCTGTTCCAGCCAGTTCCAGCCACCCATTTTATTCAGTTAAACCTGCCTTATTGCTTTGCTCTAGTCTCTGAGAGAGGAAGTCATCAGCCAGACAAGTCAGGACTTTTATTCAACTTTTATTCAGGCTCCCAACAGATCCTACAGGAAATTGCTGTTCTCTGCTTCTCTGGCTCTCTTTGCTTCTCTAATGTTTTATTCTGCAGTGAGTGCTCTGCCATTGAACATGGCAGGAGCAGCCTTGCCAGATCTTAGAGCTGAAGGACTGGGGAAGGAGTGGGGGGTTGGGACTGACTGCTAATGGGTTTGGGGTTTCTTTGGGGGGAGATGAAAATGTTCTGAAATGACTAGTTATACAACTCTGTGAATATACTAAAAACCATTGGAGGAAAAAGAGTGAGTAAATGAATAAGAATAAATACATAAACAAGTCCCTTCATCCTTGAGGCTTTCTGGAAATGGGAATTCACACCTTGACGATCACTGAACAGAAGTCTTGATGGAATGAACACCTGGCTGGATTCCCAGAGTCGCATCCCTCTTGCCTGTCTCTCCTCCTCGCTGCTTTCATCCATGAACCATGAAAATCTTGCCCAAGGAGCGAGCACACATCTTAGGTACTTAGCCACCTGCGCCTTTTCTCCACCCCCTCAGAGGGCAGCTGGCCAACTCACAGAAAGGAGGAACCGTCCAGCTGACCAGGTGTGAGAAAGTGCTCCGTGAGCGGACGGCATCCTGCCTGAGGGACCCTAGGAGAGCACTGTGCCTACGCTGCTGTAGGGGGGCACCAGTCTCCCTGCCACTTTGTCTCTGTGATCTGGCTTTCGCTTTCCCTTCCCTGAGGAGGGAGGACTCGGGAGCTCTGTTCCTGGGAGCCCTTCTCACTCAGGGAATAGGAACAAGACACTAGGAGAGAGCCTGTAAGAATTCCATAGAAGTCCTACCCATGTGGTTACATGTGTCACTTGCTGAGAGTTCTTGTCATGACCTGTCACCCTTGGAGGCAGTGAGGAAGTAGGAGCTGGAAAGACTCTGCCCCTGCTGTGTGCCAAGCTTAGGCCAGAGAACCTGAGCCATAGAAGGGGGCGGGGGTCGTAATTTTAATGAGTGGAGAGTGGCCTTGAAGGCTCTGGGTCTGCTGCTGGAAAGGAAGAGGGCATGGGAGTCCTGAAGGTATGAGCACAGGGTTCTGGCGAATCCTAGCACCCGGACTGGACCCTATTCCTGGGTTCAGTCCCACGTCTAGAAAGATCTCACCCCACCAGTCGCTCTCCACGGCCCCTTCATGTTTCCCTTTAGTCTGGCTTCCTCCTCTCACAAACTTAAGTCTCCATCCTGTAAAACCTTCCTCAGCCCCCTACAGCCTCAGGAGCAGCTGTGTTCCCTTGCCCATCAAAGAACCGTCTGTACTTGCTGCAGTCACTCTCCAGTCTCCCACTTTTTTCTTATTCCCTTTGCTACATGGCTCCAGAAAGTTCAGTGGCACAGGTTGTGCCTGATTTCAGTTCAGTAAACGTGTGCGTTGTTTTGCTTTTCACCTACTCTTCTTTGGGCTCTGGTGGCTCTAGTTGCTCTTGGTCATTGGACTCTTTTTCTCTGGTTGTCCTCTTTAACTCTTCTCTATCTTCCCCCTTCTCTGTCTGCCTCATGGGAGTCTGTGGGACTTCCACTCCAGTCCCCTTCCTTCCTAGTGCCTCAGCCTTTGTGCCCTGTTCCCTCTGCTTGATTGCTCTTTCCTTGGAGAGCTGCGTGGCTGATTCAAGACAGGTGGCTGTCTTCAGAAAGACCTTCCCTAGCCATCTTGCCTCTAATTTCTCCACTCCCCTCAGCCCTCTCCAACATCCTTGCTGTACTATTTTCCTCATCACTCATCACCCACTGACATGCTGTTGACTATCTTGTTTCTTATCTACCTTCTCACCATCCAGCCACCCCCTTGCAGTGCAAGACTCAGAGCAGGTGCTCAGTGAATCTCTGTACCTGTGCTGATGTTCATAACCTCTCAAGAGGGGAGGGGGTTCTCAGGTAGAGGGAAGATTGTGTGAAGAGCCCCAGGTGCCAGACACGTGGTAATTTGGAGGGAAACACACAGAATTGGGACTCTCTGGGCTGTGAGGTTCAAGTAGGGTGGTGGTTGTAGATGAAGCAGGGAGGAGACTCAATTCTTTCATAGGTCCTGCTAGAAAGTTTAGACTTTATGGAGAAGACAGCATTTAAGTTGGAGAGCAACATCATCCATCCATTCAAGAAACGAGAAATGTGATTTGAGGAGCAAGGGCTCCTCTTTCTGCTGGATCTACAACAGAGGAAAAGCCCTGACAAGCTCCCTGTCCTTCCCAGTTCAATGTCAAGTAACTGTCAACCAGAAGTATGGGAATGGCCCATGGTTGAGATGCGAGAGTGGTGTGAGGGACAGACAGTAGTATTTAAACCTAGATTTGAAGAATTAACGGAGTGAGCCACACAAAAGAGTGGGTAGAAAGAACGTTTCAAGCAAAGGGAACAGAGCATGTGGAGGCCCTGAAGTACAAAGACTTTGGTATGGAAAGGAACCGGAAGTCAGCATGGCTGAACTGTGGCGGGGTGGGAGGAGCCTCTGAGGACTTGCCGGAAGTCAGCATGGCTGAACTGTGGCGGGGTGGGAGGAGCCTCTGAGGGCTGGCAGGCTCTCTTCCAGAGTGGGAGTTTTATCCCAAGTGTAATGGTAAGCAGAGAGCTTTAAGCAGGAGAGATTCAGGATCCAGCCTGCAGGTTGGAGAGCTCGCTCTGGCAGCAGTGAGGAGTCAGGATGGAGCATGGGGTTAAGATAGTCCAGGTGGGAGATGGCAGTTGCCCCAACCAAGGCAGAGGCTGCGGAGCCAGAAGTGCGGGAGGCACTAGCCAAGGGTGACATCGGGGCAGCTGCAGGAGCCTCTTAAGTGCTCTCTCGTGACGGCCCTTTTCTTCCCACTCATGGAAACCAAGGCAGTCCTTATAAAATGAAGATCTGATCAGGTTGTTCCCCTACCCCACCCTTTCCAAGACTTCTCATCCTGCTGAGGATAAAAACCGAAGTCCTTACTGGGACCTACTGCTCTCTCTCTCTAACCACCTCTCCTCCAAGTCCTCAGCGGGACCTGCTGCTGTCTCTGGCTCTAACCACCCCTCCACCCTCCTTTCCTGCAGTCACTTTCTCACCCAAACTCCTCCAGCCATCATGGCCTCGGTGCTGTCCTTCAGATGGGCCAGGCTGCTCCTAGCTCAGCACTTGTGTACTTCCTGTTCCCTCTGTCTGGATCCCCTTCTCCCAGATCTCTCACTGCTCTTAAATTCTGCTCAAATTTCATCTGAAGGAAACCCTTCCTGACCACCCTGTCACTACAGTCTTCTCTCCCCACCCATTTGTTGATTTTCCTTAAGGTACTTGTGTGGGTCTGTCCCCCTGGAGGTGAGCTTTACGAGAGAAAAGACTGTCCTGTTGTTCACTGTTGAACCCTCAGTGCCCTGTGTACTGTGTGTTACATAGTTGACACGCGTGGCAGTGTTTGTAGAATGAGCAAGTTAGTAAGCTTTTGATACTGGAAGTAGGAGAAGAATCTAGAATGTCATCTAAGCTTCTGCCTTGGGCAGTAGGTGGAACATAATAGAGGAAACCAATAGAATGGGGAACACTAGAGATCTCTTCAAGAAAATTAGAGATACCAAGGGAACATTTCATACAAAGATAGGCTCAATAAAGGACAGAAATGGTAGGGACCTAACAGAAGCAGAAGATATTAAGAAGACTTGGCAAGAATACACAGAACAAGTACCAAAAAGTACAAAAAAGAACTTCACAATCCAGATAATCATGATGGTGTGATCACTCACTTAGAGCCAGATATCCTGGAATGTGAAGTCAAGTGGGCTTTAGGAAGCATCATTACAAACAAAGCTAGTGGAGGTGACAGAATTCCAGTTGAGCTATTTCAAATCCTGGAAGATGATGCTGTGAAAGTAGTGCACTCAGTATGCCAGCAAATTTGGAAAAGTCAGCAGTGACCACAGGACTGGAAAAAATCAGTTTTCATTCCAATCCCAAAGAAAGGCAATGCCAAAGAATGCTCAAACTACTGCACAATTGCACTCATCTCACACGCTAGGAAAGTAATGCTCAAAATTCTCCAAGCCAGGCTTCAGCAATACATAAACCGTGAAGTTCCAGATGTTCAAGCTGGTTTTAGAAAAGGCAGAGGAACCAGAGATCAAATTGCCAATGTCTGCTGGATCATCGAAAAAGCAAGAGAGTTCCAGAAAAACATCTATTTCTGCTTTATTGACTATGCCAAAGCCTTTGACTGTGTGGATCACAATAAACTGTGGAAAATTCTTCAAGAGATGGGAATACCAGACCACCTGACCTGCCTCTTGAAAAACCTGTACGCAGGTCAGGAAGCAACAATTAGAACTGGACATGGAACAACAGATTGGTTCCAAATAGGGAAAGGAGTACGTCAAGGCTGTATATTGTCACCCTGTTTATTTAACTTCTATGCAGAGTACATCATGAGAAACGCTCGGGCTGGAGGAGGCACAAGCTGGAATCAAGATTGCCAGGAGAAATATCAATAACCTCAGATATGCAGATGACACCACCCTTATAGCAGAAAGTGAAGAAGAACTAAAGAGCCTCTTGATGAAAGTGAAGGAGGAGAGTGAAAAAGTTGGCTTAAAGCTCAACATTCAGTAAACTAAGATCATGGCATCTGGTCCCATCACTTCATGGCAAATAGATGGGGAAACAGTGGCTGACTTTATTTTTCTGGGCTCCAAATCACTGCAGATGGTGATCGCAGCCATGAAATTAAAAGATGCTTACTCTTTGGAAGGAAAGTTATGACCAACCTAGACAGCATACTGAAAAGCAGAGATACTACTTTGTCAACAAAGGTCTGTCTAGTCAAGGCTATGGTTTTTCCAGTGGTCATGTATGGATGTGAGAGTTGGACTATAAAGAAAGCTGAGCGCCGAAGAATTAATGCTTTTGAACTGTGGTGTTGGAGAAGACTCCTGAGAGTCCCTTGAACTGCAAGAAGATCCAACCAGTCCATCCTAAAGGAGATCAGTCCTGGGTGTTCATTGGAAGGACTGATGTTGAAGCTGAAACTCCAGTACTTTGGCCACCTGATGCGAGGGGCTGACTCATTTGAAAAGACCCTGATGCTGGGAAAGATTGAGGGCAGGAGGAGAAGGGGATGACAGAAGATGAGACAGTTGGATGGCATCACTGACTCAATGGACATGGGTTTGGGTAAACTCCGGGAGTTGGTGATGGACAGGAAGGCCATGCTGCGGTTCATGGGGTTGCAAAGAGTCGGACATGACTGAGCGACTGAACTGAACTGAATGCTGTTCAACAAGAAATACTGAGAAGAGCCAACTTTAGAGGGGAGGATGGTGTGTTCAGACAAACACATGTTGGGTTTGCAGTCTGAGAGTCATTCAGATAGAAATACCAAGAGGACAAGTGAAAGGAGTCACTTGTCCAAGGCTGGAGATGGAGATATGGGGTCATCAGTGCATGGGTCTGGGAGAGATGGCCCAGGACAGGTCACAGGCAGAGAGAAGGACCCTAGCTGGACTCCCGGGAAGATGAGGAAAATTAACCAGGAGATGAGTCCAGGAAGACTGGAGGTGAAGGGGAGTGGGTAGAGGAGGCTAAAGTCAGAAAGCCTGAGTTAAGTCAGGTAGAAGAGAACTGGAGAGTCTGGGCTTGGCAACCAGGTCACTGACGACCTTGATGAGACTAATGTCAGGGACTTTGAGGAGGGGAGGCCAGACTGCAGGTGGCAGAGAAGGGAGTGGAAAACAGGACTGGAGATGGTAATGGCGATGGAGGGTGAACAGCTCTCCTTTTGAGACAGAGAAGCAGGACATAAGGAGTGGGATGCCTGCTGAGTATTTACAAAGGATAATACTTCAGTCATGAGAGGAAGTGGCTGGCCTGTTGAGGGCAGAAGGGGTGGGGGCTCTGTGGGGAGCAGGGGACAGTAGAACGGCTGGATGGGAGCTGACCAGGAGCCCATTGCACCCAGCTACCCTGGACTGAGCTGGAATACTGCCAAGCCTGGCTGATTTCCTCTAGCCTCTTAGATGTGGGAGCAGAAGTTGCAGTGATCCAAATTTGGGGGTTTGCTGCGAGGGAGGACATGGTGGGCACCAGGGCAAGGGCGCTGGGACCTTGCTTCCCCTTAAATCTGTTTCTTCTCCGTCCCCTGCTTTTATAAAGGCATCATCACCTGCTACCTAGTCAACCAAAGCTTTTTTTCAAAAGGGAATCCTGAAATCACAGTTAATTCCTTTTCCTCTCAGCACTGTTGTCATGGCCTTGTCAGTAATCTTCCCCCTCCTCCCTGTCCGTCCTGCACTTGGCTACCCAGCTAGTGTTCCTTCATGTACACGCAAATACCAGCTCATGTCACTGTTCTGCTTGAAAACCTCCTCATTCCTATAGCACAGTCCACGTTTTTTGGCAGAGCTTTGTTATCAAAGCCCTTTACTTTAAGATTAGCACCCAGCCTCCTTTCTCTCCTTCCCCACCTCCAAGTGCCACTTCTCCCAACACACATGTGCACGTGCACACACACACACACACCCTAATGAGACTTCTCCCAACACACACACATGCACAACACCCTAATGGGATCTGGCCACTCCTCGCTTTGCATGTCTACTGCACTCTACCCTGCGTCCCGGACCCCGCTTGCCCTCTGCCCTCCCCTTAGAACGCCTGGCCTCCCTGGATACTCCTGTGTCAGAATTTCATTCAAGAGCATGATGAAACCTCTGTGGAGCTTTCCTTTCCTCCTGGCAGAATGAACTGTTCCTACTCTATTAGCAGATTGTCTTCATGTGCCTAATGCAATAAACATCATGGCTTGTGGATGTAATTCTCCTTTTTGCTTGTTTCCTAAAAGCAGGGCATTCCTCAGACATCTCTGTATCCTGAGTATCATGCATGGTACCCTGCATTTGAAAACTGCTTGATCTAGTCAGCCTAAGCATCTTGTTACAGACTTTTCATGTTTCTCTCCCCTTTTTCTGTTTCTTGCCTTGCCCTTTTTATTTCCATCATGCTTCAGCCCTTATTTGTAGGTTGCCTGTATACTTAAAAGCTGACATATAAACTTATACCACATGTCCTCCTGTGATGTCTGTTTCTTTAGAATTAGGTTTTCCTTTCCCTCATCACAGTCAAGGTTTTGAGTCCATCTCATCATGTCTCAGTGATCGTGTAAGATCACTGAATTACATCCATGACCATGACATTTGTCCCTGTACCTCTAAGAGTTGGCATATCTGAGACTCACTTCTTCCCCAGTATTTTCTTGCATGAGTCTGTTGTATAGCCTGTACTACTCTTCTCATTTCATACCTACAGGCTTCCATAGTAACTTGTTTATTGCTTTTATTTGTCGTTTTTATCCATCTCCTTCTTGTTTGATCCTTACCATTTCCAAATTCAATGAGTGCTAATTTTCTGATAAAATTTACCTACTGAATGAACCTTAACATGATAGTGAAAAGCAACAATAACAAAACTGGTTTATGATATAAAAGCCAGAACTTTTTTCCTTTAATTATTTTGACAAACAGGCTTGCTAGTTAAGAAAGGGCTTTTTAGCAGCCAAGCACATCTGCAGTGACAATATGATCATCTGTTAGTTTGGAGAAATGGGAAGTTGGTATTACAAAAATCCAAGTGTCCCTTTGGTAACAGATCTTAATTAATGGTATGTTTCAGTTTAGTTCAGTCACTCAGTTGTGTCCAACTCTTTGCGACCCCATGAACCTCAGCACACCAGGCCTCCCTGTCCATCACCAACTCCTGGAGTTCACTCAAACTCATGTCCATTGAGTCGGTGATGCCATCCAGCCATCTCATCCTCTGTCGTCCCCTTCTCCTCCTGCCCTCAATCTTTCCCAGCATCAGGGTCTTTTCAAATGAGTCAGCTCTTCGCATCAGGTAGCCAAAGTATTGGAGTTTCAGCTTCAACATCAGTCCTTCCAAAGAACACCCAGGACTGATCTCCTTTATTTATTTATTTTTTTTTTACCAAAAAATTCATCATTTTATTTTTTTAAAATTTTATTTTATTTTTAAACTTTACAATATTGTGTTAGTTTTGCCCAACATTGAAATGATCTCCTTTAGGATGGACTGGTTGAATCTCCTTGCAGTCCAAGGGACTCTCAAGAGTCTTCTCCAACACCACAGTTCAAAAGCATCAATTCTTCAGTGCTCAGCTTTCTTCACAGTCCAACTCTCACATCCATACATGACCACGGGAAAAACCAAAGCTTTGACTAGACGGACCTTTGTTGGCAAAGTAATATCTCTGCTTTTCAGTATACTATCTGGGTTGGCCATAACTTTGCTTCCAAGGAGTAAGCGTCTTTTAATTTCATAGCTGCAATCACCATCTGCAGTGATTTTGGAACCCCAAAAAATAAAGTCTGACACTGTTTCCACTGTTTCCCCATCTATTTGCCATGAAATGATGGGACCGGATGCCATGATCTTCATTTTCTGAATGTTGAGCTTTAAGCCACCTTTTTCACTCTCCTCTTTGACTTTCATCAAGAGGCTTTTTAGTTCCTCTTCACTTTCTGCCATAAGGATGGTGTCATCTGCATATCTGAGGTTATTGATATTTTTCAAGTGGAAGTGAGAAATAGATTTAAGGGACTAGATCTGATAGAGTGCCGATAAACTATGGATGGAGGTTCGTGACACTATACAGGAGACAAGGATCAAGACCATCCCCATGGAAAAGAAATGCAAAAAAGCAAAATGGCTGTCTGAGGAAGCCTTACAAATAGCTATGAAAAGAAGAGAAGCGAAAAGCAAAGGAGAAAAGGAAAAATATACCCATCTGAATGCAGAGTTCCACAGAATAGCAAGGAGAGATAAGAAAGCCTTCCTCAGCGATCAATGCAAAGAAATAGAGGTAAACAACAGAATGGGAAAGACTAGAGATCTCTTCAAGAATATTAGAGATACCAAGGGAACATTTCATACAAAGATGGGCTCGATAAAGGACAGAAATGGTATGGACCTAACAGAAGCAGAAGATATTAAGAAGAGGTGGCAAGAATACACAGAAGAACTGCACAAAAAAGATCTTCACAACCAAGATAATCACAATGGTGTGATCACTCACCTAGAGCTAGACATCCTAGAACGTGAAGTCAAGTGGGCCTTAGAAAGCATCACTACGAACAAAGCTAATGGTATGTTTAGACTTCAAAAATTGAAGAAATTTGTGTCTAATTTCCCTCCATTGGAAATGTTTGGAGGTTAGGTTGGTATATGGAGGTAATGCCAAGGTGATACCAGGTTGTAGAAATCAGGTGACATTTTGAAAATGGGAATCAATTTTTAAAAAAAAATTATCTTATTGAAGTATAGCTGATTTCTAATGTCATGTTAGTTTCAGGTATACAGCACAATGATTTAGTTATACATTTATATGTATATAATCTCTATATACATATAATAGATATGATTATTTTTATATATTTAATATATATATTGGAGAAGGCAATGGCACCCCACTCCAGTACTCTTGCCTGGAAAATCCCATGGACGGAGGAGCCTGGTAGGCTGCAGTCCATGGGTTCGCTAAGAGTCGGACATGACTGAGCGACTTCACTTTCACTTTTCACTTTTATGCATTGGAGAAGGAAATGGCAACCCACTTCAGTGTTCTTGCCTGGAGAATCTCAGGGATGGGGGAGCCTGGTGGGCTGCTGTCTATGGGGTCGCACAGAGTCGGACACGACTGAGGCGACTTAGCAGCAGCAGTATATATATTATATATATATTTATGTGTGTTTTCTTTTCAGATTCTTTTCCCTTATTGGTTATTACAAAATATCACATTTAGTTCCCTATCCTATACAGTAGGTCCCTGTTGTTTATCTCTTTCATATATAGCAATGTATATATGTTAGTCCCAACCTCCAAGTTGAGCTTTCTCCCTCCTTTTCTCTTTGGTAACTATAAGCTTGTTTTCTTTGTCTGTGAGTCTATTTCTGTTTTGTAAATAAGTTCATTTGCATCTTTTTTCAAGATTCCACATCATAATGCTGTTTGTCTGGTTTACTTCACTTTGTGTGATAATCTCTGTGTCCATCCATGTTGTTGCAAATGGCATTATTCCATTCTTCTTTATCAATTCAGTTCAGTTCAGTTGCTTAGTTGTGTCTGACCAATGCCCAGAGCTTACTCAAACTCATATCCATCGAGTTGGTGATGCCATCTAACCATCTCATTCAGTCTTTCCCAGCCTCAGGGTCCTTTCCAATGAGTCAGTACTTTGCATTAGGTGGCCAACGTATTGGAGTTTCAGCTTCAACATCAGTCCTTCCAATGAATATTCAGGACTGATTTCCTTTAGGATTGACTGGTTGGATCTCTAAAAAAACTAAATTCTTTTTTACACCTGAGTAATATTCTATTACGTATGTGTATGTTTGTACACACACACATACCATATGTTCTTTATTCATCTGTCCTCTTGATTAAGGTGAAAGAGAAGATGAAAAGATTGGCTTAAAGCTCAACGTCCAGAAAACTAAGATCATGGCATCCAGTCCCATCACTTCATGGCAAATAGATGGGGAAACAGTGGAAACAGTGGCTGACTTTATTTTTCTGGGCTCCAAAATCACTGTAGATGGTGATTGCAGCCATGAAATTAAAAGATGCTTACTCCTTGGAAGGAAAGTTATGACCAAACTAAACAGGATACTGAAAAGCAGAGATATTACTTTGTCAACAAAGGTAGTCTAGTCAAGGCTATGTTTTTTCCAGTGGTCATGTATGGATGTGAGAGTTGAACTATAAAGAAGGCTGAGCACTGAAGAATTGATGCTTTTGAACTGTGGTGTTGGAGAAGACTCTTGAGGGTCCCTTGGACTGCAAGGAGATCCAATCAGTCCATCCTAAAGGAGATCGGTCCTGGGTGTTCATTGGAAGGACTGATGTTGAAGCTGAAACTCCAGTACTTTGGCCACCTGATGCGAGGGGCTGACTCATTTGAAAAGACCCTGATGCTGGGAAAGATTGAGGGCAGGAGGAGAAGGGAATGAAGAGGATGGCATGGTTGGATGACATCACTGACTCAGTGGACATGGGTTTGGGTAAACTCCGGGAGTTGGTGATGGACAGGGAGGCCTGCGTGCTGAGGTTCATGGGGTTGCAAAGAGTCGGACACGACTGAGCGACTGAACTGTCTGATGGCTTGGCTATTGTAAATAGTGCTACAGTGAACACTGGGATGCATGTATCTTTTTAAATTATAGTTTAAGACTGGAAATCAACTTTAAATGGTTATCTTAAAATTTCCTCTATCCTAGAGATCTGTAAAACATAAGATAAAATTTGCTACTTTAATTTGCATAAGGTTGAAACAGAATGTATGCTAGTGGTTTTAATCTATATTTAGAGTCACAGTCTCTCCTCAGAAAAAAGTACACAAATGTATATATTCACTACATTTTGCATAGGACTTACATTCCCAGTGGACTTCCCTGGTGTCTCAGACTGGAAAGACCCCGCCGGCAATGCATTAGACCCAGGTTCAGTTCTTACACTATATCACGTATGGGTCAGGAAGATTCCCCTGGAGAACGGAATGGCTGCACTCTCCAGTATTCATGCCTGGAGAATCCCAGGGACAGAGGCTCCAGTCCATGGGAGTCACAAAGAGTTGTACATGATTGAGTGACTAACTCTTTCACTTTACATTTCCAGTAATATGATAGAGTGGATAGCCTGAAAAACTCTTCTTCAATAAAAACTCTTTCAGATGATGCATCTTTTAGAAATGTATGGCTAAGGTGGCAATAAAGGGCTTGCCAGCCATTAGAAGCCAGTAGTGAAACAGGAGCAGATAACTGAAGAAAGAGGTATGTGCCAGCAGAGCTAGTGGTATCGTCTAATATCTAGTGACCTAGAAAGTTTGCTCCAGACCTGAATTAATACTCCCTGCATGGTCCATAAAATTCCAAGCCAAGTGCGTCTAGTTTAAAATGGCACCAGATGGATGGTGTTTCTAGAAATCAGTCAGAATCATAAGCATGTCTTTCCAGAAGAATTAACTCTTAGCCAGAGCCTTAAAGATTTGCCAGAGATAAAGTTCTAGTGAAACTGAATGTACAGAAAAGTTATGAAACATGGAATGATGCAGCTAAAGCAATACTTAGAGGAGATTTTATAGCTTTAAGTGCTTATAATGAAAAAGGAGAAAGTGTAAAAATTTGAGCCTATAAAGGTTAGCCTCACAAAGGTTCGGAGATCAGGAAAGGTAGAAGATGACTTGCTATAGGAACATAATTGTCGGTACAAGTACTGAACCAAAATATGAGAATTATCTATTATAACTGTAACAGTAGACATTCCCTCTACTCCCCAAAGAAACACAGCAAATAACTCAACTCTACTGTTCCTTTCATGCATGTCGTTGTGAAAGGTAGGATTCATTTACTTGAATAATAGAAGTTCCTGTTTCTACTTTTGGCCCTGCCAAAATGGAAAGCTTAAAAAGTAGAAACAAAATATCAAACATTGCTATTAGATCTCATTTTCAATTTTATAGTATTAGATTTACTATTAATTGTCAAATTAAGGTCTTTTCCGAAAAGTCATTACTGTTTGAAAAAACTTTGCCATGTTATTGTTAACTTTGTAACAGGCTTGGAAGCATATAAACATATGATTTTAAATATTCAGTTTCTGTGTTATTTTATATTTTATATCATATATATTATATTTATAGTGTTCATGTTCCATAAATGTTTCAACTATCTTTTAAATAATAATAGAAATACAGTAAATAACTTGCAAAGTAGTAGAGAGTGCAGGAAATATAAAAAGCGCATATTAAAGTACCAAAAAATTAATAAGCACATCAAATTTAACTGCAGTTAAAAAGCAAAGATTGTTAGACTGGATAAATCTAGCTATATGCTGTTTATAACTACGCACTTAAAACATGAGGATGAAAAGATGAAATGTAAAAAGATGAGGAAAGCTTTCAATAAGGTACTAAGCAAAAGAAAGCTAGTATATTTTTTTATAATGTCTGACAAATAGCTCTTAAAATAGAAAACATTACTAATTGTAAGGAAAGTATCTAAATGATAATTAGAAGGATCAGTTCATCAGAAAAGATAATGTCTAAACAGTGTGTCAGGCCTTCTATAGCCTCTTGGAATTTGACTTCATCTCTGACAAGGTACCTTAACTTAAGCCCTTAGATTCAGTCCCTCATATTCTCTTAGCCCATTGGTTATGTATGCTTGTCTCTGTTTCATTCACTTCAACAAGCTGAACCCTGAAGTACCATGTTTCTAAGGGATGTCCTTCCTAACTACTGATTACTATACTGTAAGAGGCAACTCACACTTAATTAGGAAAATTTAATTTATTAGCCATTGGAAATATATACCACACGTGGTTTAAAAATAAGATTTATGGGAATTCCCTGGTGGTCCAGTGGTTAGGACTCAGCAACACTTAATCAAAAACGGTGTTCTAAATCCATTCCTTGTTTTCTAGAAGAGAACCCCTGAAACTCTTAACACAGATTTTGGAAAAGAAAAATTGCACTTTAAGGCCATTTTCTACTTGGATCCATTTCTGGGTTTTGTCCCTGACATCTTTATGATGCCCAGCACTTCAAATACTATTCCTCCTACACTCCTCTTCTATGTGAAATAATTTCTAATCCTGGTTTTGAAACACTGATTATTGCTCTTACTATCATTTATGTCAGAGGTCATTCTGACCTCAGGCAAATACCAGGCAACCCAAGTACTTGATCACAGACAAATCCTATTTTCATAGTATGGCTCTTGATAATGAACCTGGGAAGAGAAATGGAAAATTTCTGTAGAACCATCAGCTCATAAGAAAGTGCATGTCTTCTCCGTTCATTTAGGGCACTGGTGAGTGAACAGTTTTAACTGTCCATGTTGAATGGTCATTTCCAAATTGAATTGTACCTTGACTCAAAAAATCCAAGTAACTGAATAGTCATGCAAAGCCTCTGGCATGGAAGTGGGCTTCTGGGATGCTTGCCAATGAGTTCCTGTTTTGAGGACACAGAATCGAAGTGGAAAGATTAAGTGGAGAGGCAGCTCCACCCCTCTAAGTCTTATTCCTATGTTCCATTCAAATCTTGCTTGCCTGATTCCTGTGGGGTCTGGGCTTTGGAAATTCTCTTTTTTCATGGATGTCTCAGTGCACCTTGTTAAACCAAATTTGGACTGTGGCCTGTTCATCTGCTTCCAGCTCTGCTGATTGGTTCCAGTTTCCTTGCTCATTAAAGCCAAGATAATCTGGCACCCACTACTCAGGCATCCTCAAGGACCTGGCACCAGGGTAAACCTGGAGGCCAGCTAAGAAGCCTCCATGATCCAGCACACTTGACTGCCTGATGAGAGGCAGTTGTGGTCCCAAAAAGAGCACTGAAATAGGAGCAGAGCTGGGTTCTTGTCTCATTGTTGCCTCTACTACATCACGTAAGTTGGGGCATATCTGCAATCTCTCTGGAAGTCTTTTTCCCCAACTATATATGTGTTTGGACTGGACAGTTTCTCAAGTGTCCTGCAGTTCCAAAATACTGAGTATATGAAAAGCTAAAGGAGCAAAACTTCATTTGTGCCTGTTGTTGCAAAAACACAACCTAGCTTTAAAGGTTTTAGCAATAAATGCCTAGAGTTGCATAGGTTACTGATGCTTTTGCACAAAGGTAGATAGTGTGGCCAAAAAATAAGAAGAGCACAGTTCATATTCTAGAGATTAGAATTAACCTCTCTAGGCCTGTAAAACTTGGATAATAATGCCCAATTGGAAATTGCCTAGAAGATTAAATGAGATAATCCTTGGTACTTAGAACTGTGCCAGACAAAAAGTAAGTGCTCACTGAAAACTATCATTAGTATAAAAATGGAAAGTTTAAAATTGGTGCAGAATTTTAGTAAGCTTGTGCTGAAATAATAAATACTCAATTGCTGTTCAGAAGTCAAGGTGAGAACAGAATAGAGAATCCAGACACACACCCACGTGTGTATGATCACCTGGTTTGCAGCAAAGATGCAGCATAGTGAGGAAAGGATGGGTCCATCACCACCTGGATCAGTTGACTGTCCATATGGAAAAAAATGAACTTGGACTCCGACTTTGTGCCATACATAGAAATCAGTTTCATGTGACTCATAGCATGAAAGGTAAACATTAATGCTTCTGGAAGTGTCAGCTCTTCTCTAGAACATTACATAGAAAAATAACCTCATGACCTTAGCAAAGATTTACGTGAGATACAAAAAGCATTAACTTCAAACAAAAAGAGTGGTAAATTAGATTTTGTTAAATTTAAGAACTGTTCATCAAAAGACATCATTAAGATAATGAAAAGGCAAGTCACAGAGGAGAGAATGTTTGTTTTACATATATTTGTGTGTGTATATATGTTTGTGTGTGTGTGTATCGAGCAAAGGATTCTTATTGAGAATATGTAGAGTTAGACACTTTATAAAAGAAGATAGCCAGTGCCAAAAACATATGAAAAAATGCTTAACATCATTAGTCCACAGGGGAAATGGAAATTAAAACCACAATAAGATATACTATGTTCCTACAAGAATAGTTGACAAATTTTAGAGCTGACAATACCAAATATAATGGGAATATGGATGGATCCATGGATCTAATGGATACATTAGAACTCTCATACACTGAAAAAGCTGACTTAAAGCTCAGCATTCAGAAAACTAAGATCATGACATCTGGTCCCATCACTTAGTGGCAAATAGAAGGGGGAAAAAGTGGAAACGGTGGCCGATTTTATTTTCTTGGGCTCCAAAATCACTGCAGATGGTAACTGTGGCCATGAAATTAAAAGACACTTGCTCCTTGAACGGAAAGCTATGACAGACCTAGACAGTCAATTAAAAAGCAGAGATGTTACTTTGCTGACAAGGTCCATATAGTCAAAGCTATGGTTTCTCCAGTAGTCATGTACAGAACTGAGAGATGGACCATAAAGAAGGCTGAGCATTGAAGAATTGATGCTTTCGAATTGTGGTGCTAGAAAAGACTCTTAAGAGTCCCTTGGACTGCAAGGATATCAAAGCAGTCAATCCTAAAGGAAATAAACCCTGAATATTCATTAGAAGGACTGATGCTGAAGCCCCAATACTTTGGCCACCTGATGCAGAGTGGACTTATTGGAAAAGACCCAACTCACTGGAAAAGACACTGATGTTGGGAAAGATTGGAGGCAAAAGGGGAAGAGGACAGCAGAAGATGAGATGGTTAGATGGCATCACTGACTCAATGAACATGAATTTGAGCAAATCCCAGGAGACAGTGAAGGACAGAGGAGCCTGGTGTGCTGCAGTCCATGGGGTTGCAGAAAGTTGGATACGACTTAGCGACTAAACAACAACAATGCTGAGTAGGGAAAAAGTTAGGTACAACTACTTTGAAAAACTGTTGTACAGTATGTAATAGATCTGGATAGATATATTCTCCATGACCCAGCAGTTTCATTCTTAGATAAATACCCACAGGAAGAGTACATGTGATGTGTAGAAGAATGCTCGTAGCAACATTATTTATAATAGCAAAAACTAAAAACAGCCTAAGTCTCTATCAACAATAAAATGGATAAATTGTACTGTGGAATACTGCACAGCAATGACACAGAGTAAATTCAGACACAACATGGATAGATCTCAAAAGCACATTGAGAAGAAGCCAAATACACACATACATACAGAATACATACTGTACAAATCCATTTATATAAAGTGCAAAGACAGGCAGAAATGACCTATGGTTATAGATTATAAAGATCAGAAAAGCAGTTATCTTTGGTGTGTATGGAGACTGAGGAGCGCCAAGAGAAGCTTCTGGAATTCTGGTTACGTTCTAATTTTTGAACTAGGGGGAGGTTCAGTTCAGTTCAGTCGCTCAGTTGTGTCCGACTCTTTGCAACCCCATGAACCGCAGCATGCCAGGCCTCCCTGCAGCATGCCAGGCCTCCGTGTCCATCACCAAGTCCCAAAGACCACCCAAATCCATGTCCATTGATTCAGTGATGCCATCCAACCATCTCATCCTCTGTTGTCCCCTTCTCTTCCTGCCCTCAATCTTTCCCAGCATCAGGGTCTTTTCAAATGAGTCAGCCCCTTGCATCAGGTGGCCAAAGTACTGGAGTTTCAGCTTCAACATCAGTCCTTCCAAAGAACACCCAGGACTGATCTCCTTTAGGATGGACTGTTTGGATCTCCTTGCAGTCCAAGGGACTCTCAAGAGTCTTCTCCAACACCATAGTTCAAAAGCATCAATTCTTCAGTGCTCAGCTTTCTTTATAGTCCAACTCTCACATCCATACATGACCACTGGAAAAACCGTAGCCTTGACTAGATGGACCTTTGTCGGCAAAGTAATGTCTCTGCTTTTTAATATGCTATCTAGGTTGGTCATAACTTTCCTTCCAAGGAGTAAGCGTCTTTTAATTTCATAGCTGCAATCACCATCTGCAGTGATTTTGGAGCCCAGAAAAATAAAGTCTGACACTGTTTCCACTGTTTCCCCATCTATTTGCCATGAAGTGATGGGACCGGATGCTATGATCTTAGTTTTCTGAATGTTGAGCTTTAAGCCAACTTTTTCACTCTCCTTCATTTTTATCAAAAGGCTCTTTAGTTCTTCCTCACTTTCTGCTGTAAGGGTGGTGTCATCTGCATATCTGAGGTTATTGATATTTCTCCTGGCAATCTTGATTCCAGCCTGTGCTTCCTCCAGCCCAGCGTTTCTCATGATGTACTCTGCATATAAGTTAAATAAGCAGGGTGACAATATACAGCCTTGACATACTCTAGGGGGAGGGGTGATTACCTAATTGTGTCTCTTTTATAAAAATTCACTGAGATGTGTACTTAAGGTGTGTATACTTTATGTATTTTATGCCTCAATAAAAGTTTATTTTAAAGAGTAAAGGAGTGCCCCCAAAGTGGAAACAGCCCAAATGTCTAGGAACCAGTGAATAGTTAAATAAATGTGGTGTAGCCACATGACAGAATATTATTCAGCCATGGAAAGAAATGAAGTACTGATGTAGGCTACAACATGAATGAACCTGGAAACCATTATGCTAGATGAAAGACAATCACAAAAGACTGTGCACATATCGTAAGATTCCAGTTAAGTGAGATGTCCAGAATAGACAGATCTACACAGACAGAAAGTCAATTAGTGGCTGCTTGTGGTTAAGACGGTTGGGAAGAAGCAGAGAGTGACTGAAAACAGATATGGGGTTTCTTTTGGGGTTGTTGAAATGTTCTAAAATCAATTATGGCAATGGTTGTGCAACATTGAATATACTAAAAACCATTGAATTGAACACTTTGAGGGAATTGTATGTGAATGAAATCTCAAGCTGCTATGAAAGCAAAAGCCAAGGGATACCAATAACTGTGGAATGATTAAACCCCTTAGGAAAAGGCTGTCCCATGTAGACCTGTGGCATGATGGTGAAGAACAGGATTCTAGAGTCCAACATTGCTCCAGTCCTAGCTCTGACGTTTGCTGTGTGGCATTGGGCAAATCATCACACCTCTCTGAGCCTGAGTGTTTTCATCTGTAAAATATGAATATTAATAGTATCTGTTCCATAAAAGTTTTATGAAGATGATTCATTTATGAGATGAGAATTAGATGAGTATTTTCTGTTTGCCAGG
This sequence comes from Bos indicus x Bos taurus, assembly GCF_003369695.1. Lineage (NCBI taxonomy): Eukaryota > Metazoa > Chordata > Mammalia > Artiodactyla > Bovidae > Bos > Bos indicus x Bos taurus. Next base: position 119,732,992 of record NC_040077.1, read on the forward strand.
TCAAATCAGTGATAACTGCTGTTATAGTTGGCCAGGAGGTTTTGCATCTGAAGAGTCTTTACTCCATTTTAGTGATGGGGGTGACAAGTAAATTTGAGTGTGTGTCCTGAGGCCAGGACACGTTTGCCCTATTGTTCTACACCAGCATCTATTGCCAAATGCAAAAGAAATGTTCATTTTAGTGACCCTAAGTTATTAATATTGAATTATATTCTGATATTGAGAAAAGGAAGTATATAATACATTTATAGAGGTTCCATCCAGAAATACTAAAGCTATAAACAATTATTAAAAGTTTGTCGTTCAGTTATCCAGAAGATTTAGCAATTCAGAATATTTTATACGAAAACTGAGTTATAACCATAATTGACATATCCCACCAGGTTCCTCCGCCCATGAAATTTTCCAGGCAGGACTAATGGAGTGGTGGGGTACCATTTCTTACCCCAGGGAATCTTCCCGACCCAGGGACTGAACCCATATCTCTTGCATCTCCTGCATTGACAGGTGGATTCTTTACCACTAGTACCACCTGCTGCTGCTGCTGCTAAGTCGCTTCAGTCGTGTCCGACTCTGTGTGACCCCATAGACGGCAGCCCACCAGGCTCCCCCGTCCCTGGGATTCTCCAGGCAAGAACACTGGAGTGGGTTGCCATTTCCTTCTCCAATGCATGAAAGTGAAAAGTGAAAGTGAAGTCACTCAGTCATGTCAGACTCCTAGAGACCCCATGGACAGCAGCCTACCAGGCTCCTCCATCCCTGGGATTTTCCAGGCAAGAGTACTGGAGTGGGGTGCCATTGCCTTTTCTAAGTACCACCTGCTGCTGCTGCTGCTAAGTCGCTTCAGTCGTGTCTGACTCTGTGCGACCCCATAGACGGCAGCCCACCAGGCTCCCCCGTCCCTGGGATTCTCCAGGCAAGAACACTGGAGTGGGTTGCCATTTCCTTCTCCAGTGCATGAGAGTGAAAAGTGAAAGTGAAGTCGCTCAGTCGTGTCCGACTCTTAGCGGTACCACCTGAGAAGCCCACAATTGATACATGGGTAATTCGGAAATAGAAAGTGACTATTGATTACAGAAGTGCATGACAGGGTTTTTGTTTCAGTGAATATGTATTGTTCCCAAAAAAGTCACATTTAGTCATGTTGAAAGTGATACTCTCTTTTAGTTGTCTTAAAAATGTATGTTCTGTGAAGTTAATGTATAACCCCTTTTAAACGTTGCATTGAGAGTGCTTGTAGCCCATAGGAGTTGAGAAAGAAGCAATTACAAGTTAGGCAAATACCTGACACTAAGGGGTAAATCCCATAAAGTACAGGTTAAGAGTTTAGTTTCAGGAGTCTGTCCTGCCTGGGCCCAGTGTCCTTATCCTTATCTAAAGAAATCTGTCTCACAGCGTTGGGAGCATCGACTGAATTAATACAAATGAAGTGCTCTAACAAGCAGGCAATTGACACGCTGTTATTATGGGAGAACCAATATGGTGGGTTCACACTGTCAATGTGCATAAATTACAGATACAATTTTTGGTTAACTTTTGTGAAGCTTTGGGGAATTAGAAAACAGTTTTTCCTTAATGCAAAGAGATTAATTCATAAAATTGAGTAATTAGATCTCAAAGGAGCTGATTGGATATGGTGAAAAAAAATCATGAACCCCAAAAGAGTTCTCCAGAATGAGAGAAAAGCCATGAAAGAGTTTTGTCACCAGGATATATTAAAAATATTTTACAAGCTTTTTATACCTCAGAATTCAAGGTGACTATGAAAGGTGCTTTGGGCTTCCCTGATAGCTCAGTCGATAAAGAATCCGCCTGCAATGCAAGAAACCCTGGTTCAATTCCTGGGTTGGAAAGATCCCCTGGAGAAGGGAAAGGCTACCCACTCCAGTATTCTTGGGCTTCCCTCGTGGCTCAGCTGGTAAAGAATCTGCCTGCAATGCAGGAGACCTGGGTTCAATCCCTGGGTTGGAAAGATCCCCTGGAGAAGGGAAAGGCTACCCACTCCAGTATTCTGGCCTGGAGAATTCCATGGACTGTGTAGTCTGTGGGGTTGCAAAGAGTTGGACACGACTGAACAACTTTCACTTTCAGGAAAGGTGCTTTACTTTTAACTGAAAGGATGTTTGGAATTGAAGTAAGCAGTTGTCTTCTTAAAAATTTGTTTGTTTGGCTGAGCTGGGTCTTAGTTGCAGCACACAGGATCTTTTGTCTTCTAGTTACAGCACGCAGGATCTTAGTTGCGGCCTGTGAACTCTTAGTTCACCGGGCTCTATTTCCCCCACCAGGGATTGAACCCGGGCCCCCTGCATTGGGAGTGTGGAGCCTTAGTCATTGGAACACCAGGAAAATCCCTGGATTAAGCAGTTGTTGATAACAGTTAACATTTTGTAAATAGTCATTTAAATACTCATGGATGTTTATATTTTAAACTTGTTGAAGATTGTTCATCTCTTTAAATTTGTATTTTGAGACACTAGTGATTATGTTTTGTTAATAGCGAGGCTTTTTAAAATAGAAAAATCCATAAGTGAATGTGCAAACATGCTAAAATTTGGTTTTCAGACTTGTATCTTTGGGAAACCAGTTTGCTGGACTCCTGCAAGCCTTGTTACGCTCTTGCGGGCAAGAGAAATAGGCTCTTCAAGCGAGCCATACACACCAAACCTCCAAAGTGGTGGCAGAAGCCTGGGAAGTCACCTTTCAGGCATGGGAATGGTTGTTTCCTGTTCCACAGGGGTGGGGTAGGCCCAGCTCCTGCTGCTTCATTTACTGAGCACACCTTCTGAGAGCTTGCCTGCAGAGTGCGGAGGTCCACTCTCCTCCAGGACAGTGGCTCGCGAGCTGCCACTGGCTCCTTCCTGCCTCCTGCCTGGGGTGGCCACTGGTGCTTTTCTCTTGCTGTGTGGTGAGGAGCCAGGAATGGGGGGCAGCTGCTGAGGAGGGACCCAGCATTTTGTTAGTGTGCATTAAAAAAAAAAACAACAAACTGTAAAATAAGTAACCCACTTACATAAAAATTAGAATTTATGTATCAGCAGAAAGAGAAGTCAGGGTCCTGCCCCTCAGAGAAAACGACTCTTACCATCTTGATATATTTCTTTCCAGACATTTTTAAACTGGTTTACTTTTTTTTTTTACTTTAGACTTTTCATCTTTATTCCCTTTCCAGCCTTTGGAAGCTGGAAACATGACAAATGTGTATGATGTAGGAAGGAACAGTCCCCGTATCCTCAGGCTGCAGAGGTCGTCACTGCGGGCATTTTTAATTCTGTTCCTCATAAGCGGTAACCCTCTCCTGCCTCTGTTGGCTGGCCTTCCTTTGAAAACTTGTAGCTAGTTTTACTTAACTGGATTTTTCCTTTTTAAACTTTTTTTTCTTTCCTTAGCTTCAACCTCTACAGTTGTGTTTTTTTGTTTTTTTTTTTTAATTTTGGATAGAAAATGTTGAACACGCACAAAAGCAGACAGAACAGTATAATGAAACCCCTTGTTCCCCTCTCCCAGCCCTGGCAACCCTGAAACCATGGCCAGTCCACCCCACTCCCAGCCCACTCCCAGCCCTTACATGGACCTGCGAACCTTGTAATTGCCTTTGAGGGTCCTTCTCGGCCCTTCTGACCTCACTCTCTTCTGGCAGTGAGGAAGGACGAAGTGCCTACCCTCCTGCACTCCAGACTTCTCGTGAGCCTGTGCTCTCTGTCCCAGGTCTGACCTGGGCTCTCCCCGCTCCTGAAACGCCTTAAAGTTCCCAGACGTTGGGTGTGGCAGCCTCCCATGCTCAACTGCTCATTCTCTTCCCTGTTAATGAAGGAGGCCATCGCTCAAATCATTTGGAAGGGGAAAAGTGGAATTTACTACCTGGGTGTTCCTCTTCCATGCTGTTCGTATAAATTTAAAACTTAGATTCCTGAGAATTAGATTGAACATGACAAAAATTGCTGTGTGGGCAGTTTAGTGAGCACTTGCAGATTGATAGAGCCCTTTGTAATAATGAAGGAAAAAGGTTCTGTAGGCTGCTTGGTTCCAGAAGGTGAGCTCACCAGTTACGGTGCTGCAGCTAATACTTCTCATTAACCCTTTGCTGGATGGCCAAAAGAAAATACAAGAAAGACAGTCCCAGACTCTTCAAATCCTAGCCTTCAGGAGAACCTAAGAAATCATCTTGTACAACCCTCTTCTTATGCACAGGGACCTTACATTGCATTCAGATTTACTTATCCTAGAATTTTTTATGTTGCCTCCTTTTAAGCTTATGAAATATTCTCAAACCATCACTACGTCATGGCCATGGACTTCTGCCATGGCTTGCTGTACCAGTGGTCAACTTTTGCATTTGATTACATAACCAAATACCACACAGAACTAGAAGACGTCAGACTTTTACTTGCCCCTCTCACCTGGCAGCCCAGTCAGTGTTTCCACCAGAGTCAGAGGGAATTTTCTTAGCCCAACTAAAAGATGGAGTTGGTTGTGTGACTACACGGTGATCCAAGCCCAGTTGTCCCTAGGAAAGGGAGTTGGTCTCTAAAATTTAGTGGGACCAAACTAAGGTCTTAGTTTAGTTTGGCTTCCCTCGTGGCTTTCCTGGTGGCTCAGATGGTAAAGCATCTGCCTGCAGTGCAGGAGACCCAGGTTCAATCCCTGAGTTGGGAAGATCCCCTGGAGAAGGAAATGGCAACCCACTCTAGTACTCTTGCCTGGAAAATTCCATGGACAGAGAAGCCTGGTGGGCTACAGTCCATGGGGTTGTAAAGAGTTGGACATGACTGAGTGACTTCACTAAGGTCAGGGCCTGCATTCCGACTGGGTTGCTGCTGTATGTGAGGCCCCTCCCAGCTGGGGATGTCTGATGGCAGAAAGTCCCTTTCTCTCCATCTTCTCGACTGGCTCACCATTTCTGAGCTTCCAGAACACTGTTGTTGTTTTTTTTTTTTTTTTTCACTCTCTTAAGACATGTTTTTAGGAAAACCGACCACAAGGTCAAGAGAGTGACCCTAGCCAGAGCAGCGTGTTCCCGTCACGTGGACCAGATGGAAAGCAGTCTGCGGGACAGGAAGCCCGACACCTGCTGCATCTGTCAGTGTGTCTAGTGGGCTGTGCTCCTTTTCATCTCCCTCTGTTTATCACACGTGTGACATCACCGAAGGATTGCTCAACTTTGTTTGCCTGTTGGTGTTGTTCCTGAGAGGTTGTGACCTCCTTCAGGCCTGCTGTTTTCAGTCCGGTCTGACCCTGGGTGCATCAGTAGAACATGGTACGAGGACGAGGTCACTGGCAGCATGAGGAGGTGAACGTGGCATATCCAACACGTGTCGCTTCTCTGCTTAAAACTCCCTGCTGGGTTCCAATTACACGCGAAATATAAACACTTCCTCCTGGCCCATCGGGGCATCTCTCGCTGGGCCTCCTCTCTAGCCTCCTGGCTTCCAGTTCCCTCCTTTCCTATCTTCTTTCTGTTTCTGGAATGCACCCAGCCACCCCGCACTGCCCACACCCCCAAACCTTTGCTCTAGTGATTTTCCTCCGTGGGATGCTCTCCACTCTGTCAATATATGACTTCCTTTTATATACACAAATCTCAGTCTGTTTCCTCAGGGACACCTTTCCAAACCAAATCTGAGGTAGGTCCCAGGCGTTCTCATCACTCACTGTGTTTTATTTTCTTCCAAGTCGTTTTTGCTATGGTAAGCAATCTTAGCATTTATTTGTTTGCTTATTGTCTTTCTCTCCTCTTCGAGAGTGTAAGCTCCACAAGAGAAGGAACCTCGTCAGTCTTGTTTACTTGTATGTCTCCAGCGCCTAGGAAAAAAACATGCCTGTCATATAGTAGGAGCCTAATAAGTATGTGTTAAGTGGCTAATTGAGTGAATGAAAGTGGTTAGGAGCACGTTTGGGAGGAGGGTGTTGAGGATTCCAAAGTGACTTGATCCCAAGCCACGTGGCTGTTTCACTGAGAGAAGACCCAGGGGCGGCAGACTCAGGGGGTAAACATTCGGAGCTGCTGCTGCTGCCCTCCAAGGAGAGCCCCTCCCCCTCCCCCCCACCCCCGGTGAAAGAGATGGGCCACTTCACTCATTATTGAAGGCAGAGTGCTGTCCCTGGAGGAGATGTGGCGGCCCCATGGGGGGTGGAACTGGGCCGTCAGGCGGGGATGCTCAGCAGGTGTTTTGGTTCTGAGGGGAGATTTGTCTACATCGTCATTGATGTCTGAGGGTGGAGTGGGCTGCACTAGCAAGTAGGGGTTTGGCAGGCACGTCGGACGTGCAAATGGAAGGTTGGACACTTTCAGGGAAGAACCTGGTGTGGGGAGGACTCTGCACAGTTAGACCAGGCAGGGTTTACAGTCCCTTTCCACCCAGAGTGGCAGCGAATCTGCCCTGTGTTTTTATTTTCTTGCGTGTGTGCTCAATCATGTCTGACTCTTTTGCAGCCCCATGGACTGTAGCCCACCAGGCTTCTCTGTCCGTGAGGTTCTCCCAGCAAGAGTACTAGAGTGACTTGCCATTTCCTTCTCTGTGTCTTTTCCCGACCTTCTCTTCCTGACCCATGGATCAAACCCCCATCTCTTGCATCTCCTGAAATGGTGGGCAGAGTCTTTACCACTAGCGCCACCTCATGTGCCAGCCGTGCACTCTATCTTTTCCTTGCTCTTTGTGCTGATTACAGAGGATAGGGGAGATACCTATGTCAGGACCTCCTTCCAGTGGGGGTGGGGGCTGCAGGGAGGGTGTAAGATTCTGTGGGAGACACCAAATTTGGGAGGGGGGCAACCTGGTCTAGATCATTGGGAAAGCCAGCCAGAGGGAGTGGGTTTTACACAGGGGTCTACAGGACTGGTGGGGGTCATCAGGAAAAGAAACAGGAAAGCGCCCTGCAAGGGAGGTGATGGGTTTGAACAGTTTAAGAAGTTTGGTGACAGTTTGTGGTACTCAAGGGCTTAGGGCCAGGAAAGTTGAACGTGCACAGGGCAGACCTACATGATGACAAATTTTGTCACGATTACTGCTTTGTGATACAGTGACAGAGCACAGCATGCAGAGAGAGGAGTGGAAGAAACAAGCCAAAGGGCAAGAACGCTGGCAGGAGCCAGGCTAGTAAGACCTTAGAAGCCAGGACTGGGCTGCATGCTCAGGGCTGTGGGGGCCTGCAGGGTTTGCGCAGGGGGTAAAGGTGAACACTGGTGACCCACGTCTGGAAGGCCCTGCTCTCACTCCTGGTAAAGGGACGCTTGGTACTTTCCCTTCTGCAACAGGCTTGACCCTTTCAAGTACCTAGGACAGTCACTCTGCCACTGCTAAAGATGACTGCAGAGCAGAAGTGTGGAAAGGAATGGTTCCATCTCAGGGACTTTTAATTGAATAGGACTAGAGTTGATGGCTTAGAGGTTGTTCTGCAGTCAGTCCCTGTGACAAGAGGCTAAAGAGATGGCTGTGGGAGTAGGGATGTGGCTGCAAACAGCACTGGGAAAAGTCCCTGACAGGACTGCTGAATCCAGAGCCAAGAATGTGGCTTCTGCTCAATGAGAAGAGACAGGGAGGGACTTCCAGCTGTGACCCACTGAGATGGAAACGTGGGCTGTGTTGGCTCGTCCTGGAGTTACCCCGACAGTGGTTGCTGGCGAGGGCGGTCATAAAAGGGAGCAGAGGCTCTGGATCTGCCCCAGTTTTGAATCCAGGGTTTATTGCATTACTAGCCAGGTAACCTTAGACAAGTGACCTGGAACCTCTCTGAGCCTCAGATGACTCATCTGTGAAACACGGTTTATATGGCTATTGTCAAAGCTACATGAATGTGTGTGGAGCCCCTGGCACAAAATAGATATTAAGTAAATGGTCACTACTGCTATCCTTATCATTTTTATGATCATCATTGTCAACGTTATGTTCATGTTGTTGTTCTAGATTGCAAAACACTTTCAAATGTTCTCAGTGAAGTTGAAACAGATTTCATCTCAGCTCGCTCCCACAGAATGCCCTGGTCACACCAGACCGCCACCGTGTTAGCGTGCCTGCCCGCCCCATTAGACTGCGGGTGCCTTACGCAGACGGATCCTCTCACAGATGCCCAGTGCTAGAATAATCTCATGGCCCCATTTCTGTGTATCCTGGGTCTGTGTAAGGAAGCTCTTGCTCACGACCAGAGCTCCTCAGAGCAAGTGGCTTCAGGATGTGAGCTCCCCACCCAGGAGGGCCTGTCACGGGCTGCCTGACAGGGACGCAGTCGGGATGTGGCTGACTGACTGGGAGGCCAGCTTGGAAGAGAAGACGCTTAAGCCCCTGCGTTGTGTTCTGTCAGCGTTTTCATTGGTGGAGCGCTGTGGTGTTCACTCAGGTTCATCCAAAGGGGCAGTCATGGAAGTCTGGGAGTGTGCACAGTGAGCCACACACGGCTGGCCTTGGGAACTCTCCCTTCCTCTGCTTCCGCAGCTCTTCACAACTCTCGGGACTCACCTTAGCCCCAGCAGATGAACATTTTTAATGTTTAAAAAAAAAATTAAGGAATACTTTTGTATGGAAGACTTCTTTTTGAAACATCAAATTGGTCCTAGATGTTTGGCAGCATATACTACATAACCTTTTGGATTTGTATTTTCTCTTTCATAGAATAAAAACTCAAGAGTTCTGCAAGTTCACATTATGTAAATATATGTAATAAAATATTTACTTAGGGTTTCCATAAAAAAAGGTCCAAAGGAGAGAGTAAGAGAGCTCCTCTTTGCTGGTTTTAGAGGCTCTTCTGGGAATCCCGAGAGAAATTTAAGCCTCTCAAATCTGTTTTGATTGGCCCCTGCATGTTTTATCTCCTGTAATGAGCTCTTTGTCAGTTTGTCAATTTTGACTAAGGACAGAAAGTTCATGTGTAGTAACAGCACACAGACTGAATTTAAAATGATGGTTTATATCATGATGTAATAATCCTCTCTCTTTTCCTTCAGTCAATATTGACCTGGTAGGCCAGTATATTACAACTCTGACTTCAAAAGAAGACACTTTATTTTACCTTCTCCCAGTGTTGGTTTTAGATACTGGTAATACGGAAATTGGGAGTTGAGCCGTCTGAGACGCTTGGCCACGTTCTCTCCGGGCTGAGTTCCTCGATCTTTGCAGGCAGGTCTCTCTGCTCCTGGTGACCCAACAACACAGCTGCGAAGCTCACACAGGGAAGCAGCTGAACTTTGAGCCACACTGGTTTTCCTCAGCTTTCCAGACAGCCCCTTCCTCTGTGGGAAATAGGCCTGTTCTGTGATCCCATAGCGGCCAATATTTCTTAGATGGGTTTGGGTTTCCCCTAAAGTATTAATGTTACAGGACTGGGTGGAAAACCCCAATGCTGCCCTGTAGGAGGGTGGGCCCCGAGTGTGAGACAGATGAGAGTGGGGAATCTTAAATTCTTTTTTTCCCTGAACCTCTTATTTTAACCACCCCAAGTTTAAACACTTTTCCATTTTAAAAAATTGAGGGAAAAATCTTCCCCCAGTTAAGAAGAAATAAGGGAAATAGCTACAATAGCAAGGAGATCAAACCCTTCAATCCTAAAGGAAATCAACCTGAATATTCATTGGAAGGATCGATGCTGAAGCTCAAGCTCAAGCTCCAATACTTTGGCCACCTGATGCAAAGAACTGACTCATTGGAAAAGACCCTGATGCTGGGAAGGATTGAGGGCAGGAGGAGAAGGGGACGACAGAGGATGAGATGGTTGGATGGCATCACCAACTCGAAGGACATGAGTTTGAGCAAGCTCTGGGAGTTGGTGATGGACAGGGAGGCCTGGCGTGCTGCAGTCCATGGGGTCACAAAGAGTTGGACACGACTGAGTGACTGAACTGAACTGAAATAGCTACAGAGTTTGCAGCTAAAATGTGAGATACCTTAAGACTGATTATCCAGGTAAAGCAGAAGAAAAAGTGGTGACATGTTAGCGAGCGCCTCTGAGTCAGCTTGGCTATCAGGCTTGGTTATTTTAGTGAGTCATAACCAAAAGGAAATTGATCGACACGTGAACTTCCAAGTCTCCAGGTAGGCTGGTTTCATGTTCAGCTGTGCCCTCAAGTCCAAACAAGGCCATTGTGCATCTCCCTGTGATTCTCAGCCTTGTTGTTTTCTCTGTCAGCATAATTATGGAGCAAAGGTGTTTCCTTGACAGTTCCAGACTTACTGTCCAGAGTCTGGGGAGAGAGACCCTCTTTTCTGAAGTCCATATCAACCCCTGGAAACAGGCTCAGACGTAAAGAATAGACTTATGGACATGGGGAGAGGTGAGGAGAGGGTGAGATGTATGGAAAGAGTAACATGGAAACTTACATTACCATATGTAACATAGATAGCCAACAGGAATTTGCTGTATGGCTCAGGAAACTCAAACAGGGGCTCTGTATCAACCTAGATGGGTGGGATGGGGAGGGAGATGGGAGGGAGTTTCAAAAGGGAGGGGATATATGTATACCTATGGCTGATTCATGTTGAGGTTTGACAGAAAACAGCAGAATTGTGTAAAGCAGTTATCCATCAATAAAAAATTAATTAATTAAAAAAAAAAAAACAGGCTCAGAGTAAATCTACTTGGGTCACATGCCTATACCTAGACCAGTCACTATGAACCGGAATGGGGTATAGTGGAATTCCGTCAAGCACATATTTAAATGGTGAGCAGTTCCCCCCTGTGCTTGTATCATCAGTGCCCATGCTGCTCACTGTCTCCAAGTCAAGGGCCATTTCACAGGTGTGCTCTTTTCCATATTCTGTCCACTCTGTGCATTTTCACGTGTACATGTTGGTGTGTATGTGTGTAATCACATACAGTATATCCGATAGATGATGTAGAGGATGTTCAAGAGTAAATCCTAAATGTATACCCTAACTAGCCCCCAAGCCCACTTTGATGCAGTTCCCACCAGCCTGAGTCCTTGGATCAGGTCTCTGGTAGAACTGATAGAGCAAGCGGGACCTGCTGAAAAAACAACTCCGCCAGGAAGGGAACAGGCAATTCTAAAAGGGAAAGAAAGTAGGTCTTTTACCAGAACAGCAAAGACAACAGGCAGACACACTAATTGTTGATTCATTCACTCAGGAAGTATTTATTGAGTGCCTGCCATGTCAGGGATTTCCCTGGTGGCTCAGATGGTAAACGCGTCTGCCTACAAATGCGGGAGACCCAGGTTCGATCCTGGGTCGGGAAGATCCCCTGGAGAAGGAAATGACAACCCACTCCAGTACTCTTGTCTGGAAAATTCCATGGATGAAGGAGTGTGGTAGGCTGTAGTTCATGGGGTCGCAAAGAGTCGGACACGGCTGAGTGACTTCACTTTCACTTTCACCATGTCAGGCATTCTTCTAGGCACTGGGCCCACAGCAGTGGACTTGACACTAAAGGCACTGCCTTACTGCAACCTTCACTGTAGGGGCAGACAGTGAACACAGGAGCAAGTAAAGATGCCCTGTGGTGTCTGGGAGTGATGATAGCTCTGAAAAGACCACGGTAAACATCTTCAGCTGTGGGTTAGGTACTGTAGTGGTGCAGGTGGGGGAAACAGGTCAGAGCATCTTGTCTTGTTCTGGGATTCTGTCTCCATCGACCCTTATATGGTGAGAAGGATTTGGGTGGGCAAATCCTGTTGCAGTTATTATCCCAAGTGTACGAAAAAGCATGAGCCAAGCAAGCATCCAAATGGGATGAGGTAAGATACGTTCTGGGAGTGGGAAGAGGTTTCCCACGACGTCTGTGTAGAGAGTGCGTGGAAGATGAGCCATAAGGCTGGCAAGGTGGATTGAGGCGAGCCTGTGCAAGGGCATGAGTAAGAGGCTCGACATCACTGCACCTGTGGTTCTGCCGGGTATTAGCAGCAGTGTGGAGGGTGGGATGGGGGGAAGGGTGAAATCAGGTAGGAAGGCCAGCCCTGGGGCTGAGTGAAGGCTGGCATAGACCGAAGGGGCAGTGCTTTCAGAGGCTTTAGGGACTAATTCCTTCTGGTGAGCTGAGGATTCATTAATCATCCAAAATGAGTCTTCTTCTGCAAGTGTACTGATGTTTACTCAGAGACAAAGAAAACTTTAGCAGTGGTAAACATCTTGTAAAAATGGTTAGTGTCGTCTATTCAGGATAAAAAAATCTCATCTGTTGGACTAGTGAGGAAAGTAACCCTAGCGTACTCCCCAGAGGGTCGGTGGGGAGCCTGAAGGAGGCAGCCTGGGCTCCACGCCCCCTGACCTCGGAGAGCGACCTTCTCGGGGTAGATTCCCAGGAAGGGTCACCCTGGCCTTCAGTTCCAGGCTGATCAACCTTCTTGTGCATTTACAGGCAACTTTGAAGTGGGCGTGCACATTGCTGATGTCAGTTACTTTGTTCCTGAGGGATCCAGTCTGGATAAAGTGGCTGCTGAGAGAGCTACGAGTGTCTACTTGGTTCAGAAGGTAAAAATCAGTCTCTAGTTTCTTGGGTTGAAAAACATGCTTCTGTTATGTTACCTTCCTTTGTTTGTTTGTCCTTTTAAAAAAAAATCATGAGGAACAGCTCTTGTGTGTGCTGCTTACTCTGGAAATGCCCCACCCCTGGGGTCCCAGGAGCCTGAGCCCATGCTCGTATCATGAGTGGGCCATGGCCATAGGACTTAGCCTAGGATGTCTAGTATTTACCAAGTTCCTCTGGCATGCCCAACTTGTCCACCCCAATCACTGACCCCCTCAGAAGGGAAAGGACAAAGATTAACTCAGGTGGACCACAGACCTAAAGGGAAGGACTCGTGTCATCCTGGCAATGTGAAGGGTGGCAGTGGGTCTTTTTAAGAGGCAGTACTCTACTGGGTCGTTTTTTACTTGGTAGAGACCTTAAAACTATCACTGACGATTTCATGTCAGTTTTCCCGCGTGTCCCTGTGGCACCACCATGCCCACTGCCTCCCCATCACGTCATTTCCCAGATCGTGCCATCTGCCAAGGGTGTGTCTTTTCAGACACAAAGACAGAGGAGCCACATTCCAAACGCGTGATTGGTGTGGGGCCCAAGGCCTGTAAGTTCGCCCCGCTATTAGAGTATACATTCCTTTCAAGTCTGAAACCAAGGCTCTGTACAAATAGAGGCATCAGCTGTGTCAGGGATTTCTTAGCTGCTCTCTCTTGTCTCTGGAGCCCACTTTGGCCAGGGTCACTGCAGCTTCAACATGGCTGTCATCTGAGGCTGTCACCTTGGATAATGGTGATATTATATATCCCATCATTCCTCAGCTCCAGGACCTTCTAGAGCTGTGCTCTGAGGCCTGAGCACCTCAGCCATACCTGGCAGCATGGGTGACATGTGGAAGATAGACTTCCAGACATGTCCCTGCCAGGGTCCAATAAGCCATGTCATTTGGCCTGTGAGTGCCCCAGCCGTCTGCTAACAGTAAGAATCTCTGCTGGGCAGAAGGGTTGTTGCATAGTTGAATCCTCATTCATTTCCCCAACCCAGTCCTGTACAGTCCAGCACTCCACCTGCCCCCCCCCTTACACACATGGTCTTGGATAACTTATACCAGCAGTCTCCTTGCCAACCCCAAGAGGGGTACATTCTAGAATCCCTGGAGTCCGGTTTTAGCAACGTGCCTGTGTTGTGCTTACAAAGGTGCTGGCAGTTCTAGAACAGGAGTCCTCAGGGACAATCCAAAAGGTCCTAGGATGTCTAGTATTTACCAGGTTCCTCTCACATGTTCAACTTGTCCACCCCAATCACTGACTCCCTCAGAAGGGAAAGGACATAAATTAACTCAAATGGACCACAGACCTAAATGTAAAATGTGAAACTATAAAACTCCTACAAGATAACATTGGAGAAGATTTAGATGCCCTCAGTTTGGCAATGACCTTTTTGATGCAGTACCAAAGACACACCTCTGAAAGAAAGAATCGATAAGCTGGGCTTAATTAAAATTAAAAATCTATGCTCAGCAAAAGACACTGTCAAGAAAATTGGACATCTGGTTTATTCAGGTGTTCAGCTTTGCCTGCCATTTATAGTAGGTGCTCAGAACCTCCATGTAGGTGTTTTCTGCTGCTCCAGATATGAGAATACTGAAAGAGAGGGGGATGGAGTTGATCATTGAGCTGTGAAATTCTGGGTCAGATGCTGCATAATCATTCAGACCCAGTTATAATTAACAGTGTGTTATCAGTGACAGGTAACCTCTAGGCATAGTGGTACTAAAAGACCCAGAACCTTCAGTCACCCCTCAGTGGGAATGGAAAGCTGTATCCTCTTCTGAACAGGAGGTGTTCTACCCCAAAGACTTAGCTTATGTCCAAGCATCCATGCCCGTCTGGCCTCTGTGGCCTGTTCAAACCTAAATGTGGTGTTTGAGGACTTCTGTTTGACCCCCATCCCACATGATGTCTGTGACACCTGTGTCCAAGCCGAGGGCAGGTATAGGTGGCCTAAGAGAATGCAGCCCAAATGCACCACCTACACAAATCACTGAACATCAACACGTGAGGCTTGCTGCCTGACCTCCCCTCCCCTGGCTGTGAAACCTGAGCCATCACCATTGCACTTCTATCCATGTGAATGAACAGTGCTGGCCCTCAGTGCGTGTTTGTGTTTTTTGGAGGGTCTACTCAACATTTTTCAAGTTCATATTCCACTCAGTGTTCACTTACAACCAAATAAGACCTATCAACTGGGACCAGAAGAAGTATTGTTATTGTTACACCCATTTCTACTGATGACATTCCTTGTTTCCTTTATGAGTTTCCTCATGCCTTTATTTAATATCCTCATTCATAGTAGCCTCAATTTCTGAGCTTCCCAGTATAGGGTAGCCCACTAGTACCTCAGGAGCCATGAGTTACTTAGGAGGATATTGCATTTCTGGTAGGCTGACCTGAAGTGAGAAATATATCATCAAGCCTGGGTCTCATAAGGCATCCATTCAGAGTTATGGACTGAATGTTTGTTTCCCCCTCAAACTCATGTATTGAAATCCTAATCCCTAATGTGATGATCTTATGAGGTGGGGCCTTTGGGAGGTGATTAGGTCTTTAGGGTGGAGTCCTCATGAATGAGATTAGTGCCCTTATAGGAAGAAAGCCCAGAGAAGGCAATGGCAACCCACTCCAGTATTCTTGCCTGGAGAATCCCAGGGACAGAGGAGCCTGGCGGGCTGCCATCTATGGGGTCGCACAGAGTTGGACACAACTGAAGTGACTTAGCAGCAGCAGCAACAGGAAGAGAGCCCAGAGAGCTTTCTCATCACCATATGAGGATCCTGCAGGAAGGTGTCATCCCTGAACCAGGAAACGGGCCCTCCTAGACATTGATCTGCCATCACCTTAATTCTAGATGTCCCAGCCCCCAGAACAGTGAGAAATTAGTATGTGTTGTTTAAGCCACCCGATCTGAGTGTGATAAGATAGGCAGAATCTTTTAAAGTTGAATGGCCTGACAGTTTTACTTCTAGGTATGTACTTAACAGAAATGCATGCATGTGTTAGAAGGAAAACGTATGACAATATTTGTTGCAACACTATTAAAGTAGCCAAAAAACTAGAAACTATTCAATCCCATCAGCTGTGGTATAGGCACTCAGTGGGATGCTGTACAACAATGAGTGACAGCTCCACACACGAACGTAACGGGGAAAGAAAGCAGACACGAGAGTACACACTGTGTGAGTCCATTTACATAACGTTCAAAAACAAGCAAAGCGAGAAGTCAGAATAGTGATGGTGCTCAGTTGCTTCCGTCGTGTCCAACTCTTTGTGACCCCATGGACTGCAGCCTGCCAGGTTCATCCGTCCACAGGGTTCTCCAGGCAGGAGTACTGGAGTGGGTTGCCATGCCCTTCTCCACAAGATAGTGATTACCCTTGAGGACAGGGGCCCATCTGGTGGGGGCTTCTTATGATTCTTGGTCTGGGCCCATGAGTGTTCAGTTTGTGAAAATGCTTCAAGCTCTTCCTTATGAATTGTGTGTGGGGGGTGTGTGTGTGTTGAAATCTTTTTTCTTCTGAAGCTTGTGGGGGTGACTTTCAGCATTCCACTCTGGTTCCTTTTAGCATATGCAAGCAGCCTACTCAGGCAAAGGAACTGACCTCAAAATCCAAGACCCCGACTCAGACTTGGCCCTCCTGAGAACACAGCTCTGATGTTTGTACCTTGACGACACTTATAACCTCAGGTTGGAGACATCCCGTCTACACCTCCTGCCCAGAAATGCAGTTGGCTCAATCCAGCCTTTGTTTGGCCCAGAGCCTTACTTAGGGAAGGGAGATGAGACTTTAAAACCCCTTTTATCTGCAAAAACTGTAACGTTGTGATGGAAAGAGAAATAGAGGTAGCAGTCAGACTCCATGAGGTGAATAAATGTGAAACGTTCTTCCCCTATAGATTCAAATGTTTAAGAAGTTTTGACCCAACTAGAAGTTCTTATTCCAAGCAGATGGCTTTCTCTTATCTAGCAGCCACACTCTCCTTTTTATAGCCAGGAATTACATTTCAAATTCAGAAAATGAAAATTGAGTTAAGTAACTAATCAGCCTGTTTCCTTTGCTCTTCTCTTTCCTTTGGTTTTGTGACTGTCACCGTTCTAGCATTTCTCTCTGGGACTGCAGAGTTGGGGCTTCTTGGCCCTGAAAGGCCAGGAGCTGAGTGGAGGGAGGGCTCCTGCTGCTGGACCCTGCCCCCAAGCTTGGCATTCGTGAGTGGTGCCGGCCGCAGCCTTGGGCAGCAGCAGCTGTGCTTTCTGATTCCTTTGAACTACTGCTCTGACCTTTCTTCCTACTCATTTGTGTTTCTTAAAGGACCGTGTCCAGGAACTTTTCTGCTGTTTTCACTTGACTTTGCCTATAAACGTCTGCTTCAAAGCTGCTGCTCTCCCCACCCCCCACCCAGGTTCCCTCTGTCTCATTTGGCAAAATCGTTTCTCTCTCTCTCAAGTTCATCAGACTGGGGCAGAGTGTGTGTGTTGGGGGGTGGGGGAGGGCATACCATCTGTAGGGAAGGTGGCATCAGTCTCTTTTCATTCCATGTTACTCACCTATAAGTAACTGACGTCAGCATTATAGTCGAAGCTTGATTTGGGAAATTCTCCCATAGATTAGGATAGTCTTCAGTGAAATAGATCTTGGGTCCAGATACTATGTTACTGTCCAGATTAGCATCATGTGCATGCATTCTAAGTTGCTTCAATCATGTCCCACTCTTTGCAACCCTATGGCCCTGTAGCCTGCCAGGCTCCATGTGGAGTCCATGGGGATTCTCCAGGCAAGAATACTGAAATGGGTTGCCATGCCCTCCTTTAGGGGATCTTCCCGACCCAGGGATCAAACCCGCGTCTCTTATGTCTCCTGCACTGGCAGGTGGATTCTTTACCACTGGCACCACCTGGGAAGCCTCAGATATCACCATACTATCTTATACATGAAATTCTTTTTGTTGGGATTTTACTCACACTAATACAGATTTAGTTACTCGTTAACATTAGGGTACACTTAGAAGGAAAGATAAATTTGTATATTGTATTTAAATCCTATGAAAAAGCACTCTTTTTGACAAAAGATAGATATCTGTTAGGATACGGGACAACTGTCTATCTCAGCTTAGTCTTGTCCTGCTCAGAAGGATGTGACAGCTAGCTACTTAATATCCCCAAGCTATTTTCTCTGAGAGGGAAATACAAGGCAATAATAGAATTTAAGGTAATGTTTAAAAAATAAGTGAAGAAGTTTTTAAAATAAAACCTAAACAGTTGAAACCTAAACCTAAATTTTCTGCCTGTTGGCTCAAGCACTTGTGTTATTTTAGGTGTGAAACAGCTCAAATGAAAGTTCTCCCATAAATCTCTACGATATTTTATTGGTACTGCTTTATAATAGAGATCAAAGATGGGGATTGGAAGCCCGTCTTAATATGGAGTCCAAAGAGTTTTAAGATGTTCCTTTATGACCCCAGCAGGTTGTCAGAGTGTTGATGTTTTGTTAATGTCAAACTGTGGAGCAAAGAGTTGATCAAATTCAGAATTCATGGAAGTGTTGATATGAAAAAGAAAACTCTTTAAGCAGAGATGTTGGCTGGCAGATGAATTATCTCTTCGCTGTAAGTCATTTCAGCCTGTGAGTGGGGAGCTAGCTCAATGTACCTTATCGTTAAAACCTCGAAGTCCTGAGAGAACAGGAGGAAAAACTCACCAAGTTCTCAGGCTCTCATAGCCAGTGGGCACTGCCGGTGGGAGAGAGGTTTGGGAGCTGGCAGAGGCCTGGGGTAAAAGGGGCAGAAGAAGCCCCTGCAGCCTGCCTCCACCCCCGTACCCCACCCGGCGCTGGAGAACCCCCAGTGGGCGTTGCCATCTGCCCCCTGCGAGCTGTTGTGACCCCTGTATCACGGCTAGTCCTTCCTGTTCCTTTTTTCCTAGATGATTGATTCTCCCCCGTCTGTGGCCCTTTCCGCTGGTCACAGGGCTGTCCTGGCTAACCCATTGCTGAACTTGGCCAGCCTGCCCGCTGTGGCTTTAGCAGATGTTTCTGCTCTGTGAGGCTAACAGAAGATTTTATAGTCTCGATGGTACCCCCACCCAGCTGCCTTGGGCAATTTACCTAAGTGATCCATTTCTCTCCACTGTCCTAAGCCCTGGTCCACAATGCTTAGAAAGTCAGTGTGGGATCTTCAGTGTCCTTTTTTCCTGTAACCGGCTTTTAAGATCTGCCCTGACCCAGCTTTGATTCTGGCCCTGAAACAGGCGTAAGAAGACTTAGCACCCTTTAAGCCCCTTTCCTTTTCTGCTGCCTGAAGTGTCACCAGTTAGCATTTGTTGAGTACTGGCTGTGTACCAGGTCTGGAAAGACAAGAGAGAGGCTGCTCTTGCCCTGGGTGGTCAGGGGAGGTAGGCAGGGAACAGTGACAGTACCCTGCACTGCCTGTGGGTGTGGAAGTGCTCCGCAGAGAGGGAGCATCAGAGGAGAGAGGAACTGTCTCTCCCTGGACTGGTGGTGGGAGAGGAAATTTTTTAAGAGCCAGGAAGGCTTCATCAATTGATTTTTGAGCAGTGTTTCAAATTGTGAGTAGAAAATTCCTTGGTAGACAAAAGTGGTTGGAGAGAGCATCTCAATTAGAGGTTAGAGAAAGCATGGAACATCCAAGGAACAGTACGTAGTTTGGAATTGCTGGGGTATGAACTGCAGGGGGAGCCAAGAGATGAAGTTTCAAAGGCAGACCAGGGAGCTTGGGTTTCATCTTGCGGTCAAGCAAGGAAGTGACATCATCTCCTTTGACTAAGATAGAAAATCACCTTAGCCACTGTGTGGTTGAGGAACAGTGAGACAGAGCAGAAAGGTACTTATCGGTACGAGGGCCCCTCCCCTCAGTCATGGCCCCTTGAGGCTTTGAGTAACCACCCCAAAACAGAGAGAGATCTTTGCTCACAGAATCATAGGCGAGTTGAGCACCGCAGTGGTATCCAACTGGACCCCAGAGAATAGAGCAGTAGATGTCTTCAGCCTGGTGGTTGAGGAACATCCTGAACAAGGAGCATTCACATCCGCCCCCAGACTCGTCTCCTCCCAATCTAGCAATCACATCCCACAGCAGAGCATGGCCAGGTACGTGGGAGAGGTTAGCATCCCCTGTCAACTCTGCCATCTCTTTGGAGATGGATTCTGTGGGCCCTCTGCCGGCTTCCTCTTGAGAGCTCCTGGCCGCTGCACATGGAGGATGCAGGCTTATACTGAAGACCTCTTGGCCTTCATGATGATGTTTGGGCCTTTGCTCATTAGCAGGATGAGCAAAAAAATAAAATTTCTGAATTCAGCTCATCAGCCATTGGGGGAGATAAAGACAATGTGTCCCAATGTAAATAGGATTGCAGATTATCACTGGGTGGAATTTAGTAAGAAGATTTGAAAGTCTGCAAAATGATATGGAAATCTTACCCAGAGTAATTTCAACTCTCGAACTCTGCTGATGGTTTAGGATACTTAGGATATGTCCCAAGACAGACGAAGGTTCCACATTCGAACAGCAGAAGAGGGAGAGGAAAAGACTCAGAGAGATTTTGAATGCACAACTTGTGGGACCCGGAGCTAATTGGATGGAGTAGGGGGGGAGGACCCGCCCCTCTTGGTTATTTTCTCCATCATTGTTCAGCCAGGACCTGTGCAAGACTGTCAGAGGACTTGTGGATCTGTAGAGTTGGGACAGGGAAAGTGAGAGCGTTTGAGAACTTAGAAGGAACTCTCCACGTGGGCCACACTGAGTAATGAAGCTGAAAAAGACACTGTGGAAAACTCCAGGGATGAGGGATGCCTATGCGTTCACAAGATGCTGGTGACGGTCAGCGGTTTCTCACCTGCTCGAGCACTCACTTCTCTTTTCCAGTCAGACATTGTGTCCTGTACTTAGCACCCTACCCCAGGGTCTCTCCAGGACCGTGGCAGGTCTCAAGTAGCCAAGTGTGGGGACCACTATGCTGTCTAGGCGAGTCTCCCCCGAAGCAACAGAACTGGTACGTGCAGAAGCCACTTTCCGAGTGGCTGTCTCAGCCTCCCTCCCACAAGGTCCCTGACGTGCTGCGCACTCGACACACATGCCGTGCGCTGCGGGGCAGTCCCAGCACCACGGGCGGAGAACAGGCCCAGTTTATGAGAGGCCCTGACATGCCGAACCACGGATGTGCTTGTAACATCTTCATTCCTTTGCTTTTCGGAAATAACTGTCTATACAAAACTATATGGATATAAAGACTGTTTTCTCAGAAGTCCACCTGAATCCTGCCTTAAGATCTAGTGAAAGCTTATTGAAAGGAATGCCCTTTAAAAATTAGGCATAATTATACTACCCCAAAAGTTTTAATGTTTAGCTTGTTTTCCTCTGTGTAAGACATAGGATATCAAGCAGTGTTTATAACCTTGGTCAGCTGCTGAGTGTACCGATAGTTTTTAAGCGAGAATAGCCAGAACAGTTTAATAACAATAACAATAATAATAATAATGTGTGCTCAGTCATGTTCAACCCTTTGCATCTCCAGGGACAATAGCCTACCAGGCCCCTCTGTCCATGGGGTTTTCCAGGCAAGAATACTGGATTGAGTTGCCATTTCCTTCTCCAGGGGATCTTCCCGACCCAGGGATCCAACCCTGGCCTCCTGCACTGGCAAGTGGATTCTTTACTACCAGCACCACCTGGGAAGCAGGCTTATCATACACTTAAAATACTAGCTGCCTATCAACTTATTAAGTACAGATGTTTAAGTGGAAGTTTACTATGTAGTTCATAAAATGTTTCATGTGATAATGATAAACAGTTAATTAACATAGACAAAAATAGGTGATTTGTTTTCTGGGCAAAAGTCAGCCATTCATTTGTAAACTGTAAGTGCCTGCTGTGTGTCAAAGCGCTGGACAGAGAGACAGAAACAGTCCTCATTCCTGAAGATTCCGTGGTCTAGTGGAGAGGAGAGTCACATAAAGGAGCAATTAGGCTGAGAGCAAGAGCCGTAGATGCGTTATGAGAGCTCAGGGGGATACAGTGAGTGACAGTTCAGAACTGCCTCAAGTCCTTTTGGAAAGAACAGGAGCAGGTCGGAGGGAGGTATAAAACACAGTGCCTGGTCCCCCTAGGGGAATCTGGATAACTGTTTCAGAGATGCTGATGAGCTGAATCTTAAAGGATGTACAAAAGTCGGCCACATGCGAAACTCTCAGAAAGGTGCTCCAGAAAGAGGGAACCACAGGTGCACGAGTGGAGCAGCAGGCAGGTCCGGGGCTCTGGTTACTGGAGGGGCCCAAGGCAAAGGCTTATGAAGAAGGAAGGTCCCCTGGGAGGACTGAGGGACCCGGCAGACCGTGGGGTGCCCAGTGGGCTGACTTTGAGCATCTCCAATATTAGTTTACTAATGACAGAGCCAAGACTCGGAATTACACTAGGTTTCCCAAATTACACAGGGCAAGACCCCTATGTCTGTCTTTTTTGTTTTTTTAGTGGTAAAGCCCTTTTTGCAAATCAAATCTTAACCCCAATCTCCAGTATGTAAAAATAGATTGTATTTCATTAACATAAACTTCTTCCACATTTAAATGTATAACAACCTCACACCAGTCACAATGACCGTCAAAGATTTATAACAGTTATGAGATTAAGTAATGAAAACCGGTGGCCTTCTTTTTATAAACTCTTCTGTTTTTGTAATAAATTTAAATTTACAGAAAAGTTGCAAAGATAGTACAGAGAGGTCCCGTATACCACACACCCAGCTCCCTCCACCCCTTCCTAACATCTTACATTACCATGGTACATTTGTCATAACTGAAAAGTTGACATTGGAACATTGCTATTAACTAAATCCATACTTTATTTGGATTTCCCCAGTCTTTCCACCAATTATCTTTCTGTTCCAGGGTTCAGTCCAGGGTACCACGTTGCATTTAGTTGCAATGACTTTCTTTTCACAAACACTAAAACACAAAGTCAGGAAATATGTTACATTCTCAGATGTTCAGCTGTATGATTGAAAAAAGATACTGCCTTGAACCCTTAGAAAAAATACTGCTGCTGCTGCTAAGTCGCTTCAGTTGCGTCTGACTCTGTGCGACCCCATAGACAGCAGCCCACCAGGCTCCCCCGTCCCTGGGATTCTCCAGACAAGAACACTGGAGTGGGTTGCCATTTCCTTCTCCAATGCGTGAAAGTAAAGTCGCTCAGTCGTACCCAACTCTTAGCGACCCCATGGACTGCAGCCTACCAGGCTCCTCCGTTCATGGGATTTTCCAGGCAAGAGTACTGGAGTGGGAGAAGAAATACTAACTCTCTGTAAAAGAAAAAAAGGTACTAAGCTTGGACTGCAAGCATGCAGGGCGAGCAGCTTGCTACTGAAATGGTGTGCTGTGCTTAGTCACTCAGTTGTGTCTGACTCTTTTCGAGCCCATGGACTGTAGCCCGCCAGGCTCCTGTGTCCATGGAATTCTCCAAGTAAGAATACTGGAGTGGGTTACCATGCCCTCCTCTAAGGGATCTTCCCAACTAAGGAATTGAACCCGGGTTTCTCACATTGCAGGCACATTCTTTAACATCTGAGCCACCAGGGAAGCCCAAGAATACTGGAGTGGGTGGCTTGTCCCTTCTCCAGGGGCTCTTCCCAACCCAGGAATTGGAACCGGGGTCTCCTGCATTGCAGGTGGATTCTTTACCAGCTGAGCTACCAGTTGGTATAATTGTCTGGTAATGCAGTGCAGAGAAGAACCCAACAATGCTCACTCAACAAACTCGATTTACTCTGTTTTACTCAGCTTGGGCCGCCATACAGTATACCATAGACTGAGCTTTTTTTTTTCACAGTTCTGAAGGCTGGAAGTCCTAGAAGAAGGTGCTGGCCAGTTCAGTTCCTAGTGGAGACTCTCTTCCTGGCTTGTGTAGGGCTGTGTGGGTCTTCACAAGGCTTTCTTTCTGTGTGTGTGCAGGGCAGGGAGCCACGAATGACTTCTCTACTTATCAGATCAGGGCCCCACCCTTATGACCTCATTTAACCTTAATTACACCTAAAGACCCCACCTTTGGGAGGTGACTGTATTGGGTACAGTCACATTGAGGGTTAGGGCTTCAATGTAGGAATTAGGGGGTGGGGGAGACATGATTCAGTCCATAGCCTAGTCCAAAGGCTGAAATTATGTGAAATCTTTACAATTCAATCCTGAGACAATATGGTATTAAAATTTTCTCCATTTTTATAGTACATTTATGCAGGTTAATAAGTGTTATTTTGCAAAGCACTCAATGCATGCAAGAAAATGTTAATTATTTAGATCACTTTTGAATACTCATTAAACAAGTTAACAAAGAAAATACAGTGTCATCTGAACAGATGGTTCAGAAACAATAGCAAGAACATTTTTTCAAAAGTAGGTGCCTTATAAAAAGCTTTTGGGCTTCCCTGGTGGCTCAGTGGTAAAGAGCCTGCCTGCCAGTACAGTAGACGTAGGTTCAATCCGGGATTCAGGAAGATCCCACGTGCTGTGGAGCAGCTGAGCCCATCTGCCACAACTGTTGGGTCTGTGCACTAGAGCCTGTGTTCTGCAACAAAAGAAGCCACTGCAATGAGAAGCCCACCCACCACAACTAGAGAAAGCCCACACAGCAATGAAGACTGTGTCCCAAGATTAAATAAATAAATAAAATTAAGTTTTTAAAAAAAAGCTGTTACCAGAAGTCTTCAGGTGGTCATTAGGTTTTTATATACAAAAGATTCAGCATCCTTCAGAATAATGCTGAGTAATGCCATATAGTTACTACCATTTTTTGTTACTGGTGTGGGCTTTTCCATATCAAAGGTTACTGTAACGTATTAAAACAGAATAAATGTCCAAATACTCTTCACACAGAGTAAGATACCACTGGGGTTTGTTTTGCTTTTGCTGAGGAAGGATCTTGACTAGCTAACTTGACCTCAGCTAGTGCACAGCTGCCGCTCCGTTACAGTGCTCCCTGTGCCTGACACTGCACATCCTGGAGGCCTGCAGTAAGTGTGCTGGGTAAACATCTGTTAATACGGCTGTTTTTAGTTTGGGAGGTGGATGGGAGTCGATGTCATTAATCAAAACTATGGGAGAAAGAAAAGATTTAAAGGCAGGAGGGAGACAGTCAGAAGTATCCTCAGGACATCCAGGAAGAGCCACTCATTTTGTCTTTGGAATTTTAGAGAAAACAAATAACATTCCAGGATGGCTGTAAGTCATCATTTGAAAGTACGTTGAAGAGGATTTCTTTTTTTTTTAATTGAAGAGGGTATACCATTGAACTGAGATAGTTATATCCAAAAGTACAAGTCATTCTTGAGTCTTGAGCTTCAATTTTAGTATATAGTAAATGTAGTTATTTTTTTTATTGCTATCATGTATTTTTCCCTGTATTACCAGTTCTCAGCTTTCCGGTTCACATTCCCATGTAATGTTAAAGCCTCACGGAAAAGTATCAGATAATGTGGTCTTTCTGCTGAATTTTCAGGGAAAAGAGCTTCCACCGTGTTCATCTCACTCTGGAAGCTCAGGCTATTCCCCGGAAGGAACCCCCCCTCCCTGGGCTGCTTCTCTGCTGGCAGGTAACTGCTGCAAATCTGGCAAAGCCACTCATAGCCTGTTCCCTGTCCATAGGTTGTCCCGATGCTTCCCAGGCTGCTGTGTGAAGAGCTGTGTAGCCTCAATCCCATGACTGACAAGCTGACCTTCTCCGTGATCTGGACGCTAACTCCGAAGGGCAAGGTAAGGACTTAACACACATGTCCCTTCTGTTTGGTGACTTCCTCATAAGCACCCACCGTGTTCCTGGCGTTGGTCTGGAGCCCCGTGGTGGGAGGAAGAGGGCAGTGAAGGAGCCTCCCCAGCAAGGAGGACATGGGAGAAAAGCTCTCAGTCTGTTTAGAAGGCTGAACCTCAGTGGTTTTCAGTGTGTCACGTGAAGGAAGAAACGGTGTAAGCAGAGTCCCGTGGGGGAGGCCTCGCGCAGCAGAGGGTGTCCGTGAAGGGGACAGTGGGCAGGCCCCGGCTGCAGTTAGGAGAGCAGACGGGGTGAAGGGGGTCATTTGGGGAAAGGGTGGCGAGTTTGGGTAGGTGAAGTGGACTCAAACCATGGGGACCTGCAAATGCCAGGCCCCATGAATGATGGCTGTTAGGGTTCCTCTGAAGTGTCATGAGAAAGGATACATTTTAGATTAGTGCTGTGACTTCCCTGGTGGTCCAGTGGTTAAGAATCCACCTGCCAGTGCAGGGTACATGGGCTCACTCCCTCATCCGGGAAGATTGCACATGCTGCAGAGCAGCTAAGCCTGTGTGTGCCCAAGAGCCTGTGCTCCACAACAAGAGAAGCCACTGCAGTGAGAAGCCTGCGCACCGCACCTAGAGAAAGCCCATGTGTAGTAACGAAGACCCAACACAGCCAAAACTGATTAAATAAATCTTTTTTAAAAAAGAAAGATGGGTGCTGCATCATGGTGCTGTTTGAAGAGGAGCAAAATTTGCATGAGGTCGTGCTGTAATCAAGGCCCAAGGCGACGAAACCATGGACTGAGAGCAGAGGGGAGCAGGATGTCAGGAGCCATTCCCTAAATATAGGGAATAAATGAGACAGATAAATGAAAGATGACTCCAGAAGAAACTAGGCACCTCCCCCACAACAGAAGCAACACTGAACTTCTGAAAATAGGGTAATGATTGGGGAAGCTATGGTACCAGCTCAGTGCAGTGCTGCACAATTTCTAAAGCTATTATGGAGACCGTGTAAGAACATGGGAACTGTTTATGCTGTAATATTAAATAGAAGTTAAAAAAAAAAAGATATTTAATTGTAAAGAGGTTCCAAATAAAGATGGAGGATCAAATGCCCACATTTACTTTCATTCCCTCCCAAAACCTCACTAAAACAACAGTGAAGAGATTTTTTTTTAAGACATAAACCCACAAGGACAAAGAGAATGGGAGAGGAGACAACAGCAACAAAAATTTGGAAGCCGGGAAGCAGATGGATGAGTGGTAACTGACTTAGCAGTCCCGAGAAAGCCAAATCCTGAGCCAACAATAGTGAAAGCCAAGAAACAACCCAGTTTACACAGAAGAACCCTGAAGAAGTTCAGAAATTGACAGCAGCAGCTATCTCTGGGAAGTAGGGGAGAGGTGGGCGAAGAGGAGACTAACTGTATTGGTTGAAGGTTTACTTTAAAAGGTTGTCGCTTCCATAACCTAGTAGAAGATCAGAAATTTGTCCCCAAGACAGGATAAAGGAAAGGATGCTGAACTGGGGGCCACCAAACACAGCTGTGGTCATGACCCACTGCATGAGGCTGAGTGAACGCTGGCACACCAAACATTAAGAGGCCCATCTTTTCTTCCCCAGCAACCTCAGAATTCTAGTAGCCAAGCCTATACCCTTGACTCAGAAGATAGGAAAATCTTTCTCTGAGGAATCTGAGTGGTGAAGATTTAAAGATAAAAACCTCAAGGATTTCCCAACCAGCAGCCCAGCTGTATTTCCCTACAGTAAACTCTGTGGACAACAAGCTCCACCCACTCAAGCAGAGCTTTTTAGGATTTCACTAAAAATCAGCCTTTTCACATTTCACTCTCCTGTATAGAGACAAGAGGAAAGCCTCTAACATGGAACAGGAAAACCAAAGTAAACAAGTGGGGAACAACTGGAGCAAAACAAACTACACAAGGAATGGAGGAGGAAGTGGCTACCGCTCTAGTATTCTTGCCTGGGAAATCCCATGGACAGAGGAGCTTGGCAGACTACAGTCCATGGGGTTGCAAAAGAGTCAGACATGACTGAATGACTAACAACACATAAGGAGAAGAAACTTTTTTGTATCCTCAGAGAGTCCCTTTCTAAAAGAAAGTATCTATACTACAAGATCTAGGTACTTTGAAAAAGAAACATTCAGAAGGGGGCAGGGGGAGGAGCTCTTTTTTAAAAATTCCATTAACAGCATGAAATTAAAAACATGATAGAAGAAATGAAGTCTCAGGGTTCAGATTGGAAGATAAAGTTGAAAAATTGTCCCAGAATAAGACAGAAAAGTAGAGCACCAGTCCAAGATATCCAACATCTATTCAGTGACCATTCCAGAAATAGGGAACAGAGAAAGAAGAAATCATCAACACGATCATTCAGAGAGATGCCCCATCACCACAGGGTGTGACCCTCCAGGCCAAAAGAGCGCACTGCCCAGCACGGTAATGGGAACACTGTCTCCAAGCCACATTGCCATAGAATTTCAGAGCACTGAGGATAAAGAAAAGATCCTATAGGCTGCTAAGAAGAAGAATAAAAAAGAAAGAAAGAGGCTCATACAGTAGATCAGAACTCAGAAAAAACTTCAGACTTTTTTGTTAGAACCCTAGAAGTTAGATGACAATGAAGCCAAGTTCTCTAATTTCTGGAAGACTGTGACCTCCGTGCTAAAATGCTGTACCTAACTAAGCCATCGATATAATGTGAGAGTAGGAAAGGACATTTTCAGACTTGCAAGGTCTCAAACAAAAAATGTTCATCTTACATACCCTTTCTCAGGAAGCTTTCACCAAGAAGAAAGAGTAAATCAGGAAGGAGGAAGACATGGGACTCGGGAAACTAATAAACCCATACAATAAAGAAGTGAAAGACTTACCTAGATCACAAGTCACCAGACTTCCTTGTCGGGGACCAGTTAGTAAACCTGTTTTTGGACACCATGTGGTCTGTTAGAGTTACTCATGAAAGAAGACTATATAAATAATGTGAGCAGGCTGTGACCCACTAAAACTTCTCTTAAAAACAAGTGACTGACTGAATTTGGCCCACAGACCATAATTTGTTGACCCCTGACCTAGATGATGGTGAAGAAAATTCCCAGGGTACCAGCTCTATGCAGATGCAGAAAACAGGGGATCAGATTGGAGCAGGTCAGAAGGTGACCATCTGCAAGTCAGGAAGAAAGCTGGCACCAGAAACTGAATTGACTGCCATCTTGGTCTTGGATTTCCCAGCCTCCAGAACTATGAGAAAGAAATTGTTCAAGCTCCCCGGTCTATGGTATTTTGTTATGGCAGCCCCAGTAGACCAACACCACATCAACTTGAACTTTTATACTGGGTTACATTAAAATCTATCCATCTGTTTTACACTTTGAATGGATTTTTATTCATGCATGATTTTTTATCCAATAGTCACGTATAGATGTGAGAGTTGGACCATAAAGAAGGTTGAGCACCAAAGAATTGATGCTTTCGAACTGTGGGTTGGAGAAGACTCTTGAGAGTCCCTTGGACTGCAAGGAGATCAAACCAGTCAATCTAAAAGGAAATCAATCCTGAATATTCATTGGAAGGACTGATGCTGAAGCTAAAGGTCCAATACTTTGGCTACCTGATGGGAAGAACTGACTCATTGGAAAAGACCCTGATGCTGGGAAAGATTGAGGGCAAGAGGAAAGGGGGGCAACAGAGGATGAGAGGGCTGGAAGGCATCACTGGCTCAGTGGACATGAGTTTGAGCAAACTCAGCCATGAAGGACAGGGAAGCCTGGTGTGCTGCAGTCCATGGAGTTGCAGAGTCAGACACGACTAAGTGACTGAACTGGCTGGTATTTTCAGACTAGTAGTCTGATTTTTTAAATGTGGACACATTTCATTATATTAAAAAGTCACATTTATTAGTGTCTACTTGTCTACAGATCCTAGACAAGTCTAAGTATTGGAAAACATGTATCATTTACATGGGTATATGATACAAGGTTTCCAAAATTCTAATTTTTATGACAGCTTGAATTTTATCATTAGCAATGGATAACGTTCGTTGTTTTTCTTGACGTGCCAGATAACCATAATGTGTCATTCTTCCTCCAAGTAAAAATGGTGTTCTGTAAAAAAAGATGGTCATTTCACCTCACTACAAAGTATGTGAGTGCTTTTCCCCAAGACAGCCGTCATACTTGGCCATGCTGCTAAGTGGAAAAGACAAGTACACAAGAGTTGAGCCACAGTAAAAGCAATAAACGCGGTAAGTTCCTTACCGCTTCATCAGGAACATGCTTAAGTGAAGGAGGTTTTTACTTTCCTGTCAGTGTGAGCCAGTGACAAGACCCTGACCTCTGGCAGCACTTGCTGTTGTGTGATTCATGCCAAGCATCAACAGTTTTCCCCACCAGTGCTTCTGGGCCATCAATATAAATGGAACATACACAGAAAAGGCCACCTGATGCCTTAGTATTAATACTATTACGAAAATAGTTTTGACCTCATGGATCCCTGAATGGAGTCCATAGACCGTACTTCAAGAACCACTGTTTTAAACAATTGATGGAAAGCTTGAAGTGCATTAATGTACAGAGCAGACAGAAAAACCAACCAAATTGAAACAAAACAGTTACTAATTTCACTAAAAATAAAAAGCTGTATAGGGAAGAATAGTAACCTTGAGTATTTACATAGTTGTAATAGTTAATTCTCATAGTGATTATGTAATTTTATTGGTAGGATGAGGGCCTGGGAATGCTTACGTGTGTGTGTGTGGTTGGGGGAAGGGAGCATGTGTGGCAAGAAGAGTTAATTTGCCCCTTCTATAGTGAAAAAGTTTGTGAATGATGCCTAAAACTGAAAAATCAAGAAGAAGTAATCCGGAAGATTGTATAGAACTGTGAAAGTAAATACCAAAAGAATCTACTGAGAGATGACAGTGGTTACCCCTGGGGAGGGGCAGAGGACTGCTGTTCTTTAACAAGCCTTTAAAACCACTTCACTGTTTGAAATGTGGCCACTTTAATTTTTTTATTTTTATTTTGAAAAATTTCAAATATACATGAAAGTGCAGAAAATAGCACAATAAATCCACCATCCCTATCTCCTAGATTTAACAACCGTCTTTTCTTTGCTAAAGCATTTTAAAGCAAACCATAGACATCACGTCATTTCATGCATACATATTTTCATATGTGGCTCTAAAAAATTTGGACATTTCCTTATATAACCACAATGCCATTGGCACACCTAATAGTTAATATTAGTGCCGCGGTGTCATTTAAAACCTAGTTCATAATTTCATTTCCCAGATTGTCTCCAATTGAGAGACAATCCACTCCAATCCACAGGGGAATCAAAACAAGTTACCTACATAACATTTGGGTTTTGTGACTTTGAATATCTGATAATAAGTTCCTTTTTAAGAGTTAAGAAGCAAACACTACCTGAAATACGAAGAAAGAAATGTGAAGACAGTAGGCCAGCAATCATATTTCTGTGAAAGTGGGAACTTGCATGGGGGAAAAAAAATGAATGGAAAAAGACCAGAAGGAAATAAAATAGAATGCCAGTAATGGTTGTGTTTGGGTAGCAAGGCTATGAGTAACTTTTTCTACTTTTTTGTATTTTCTAGTGTTTTTCGAAAATATGTATTACTTCCATATTTTTATAAATGTTTATTTTTGCAAAAGTTTAACTAAACAGAAAAATAAAAGCCTGAAAGTTAGAGGAAAACTAACTTGAGTCAACAGAAAAGAACTTTGAATCTGAACTAAGCCTGCCAGGGTCAGACCCAAGAAATAAAAAGCTTCCTGATCTAACAAGCTTCTAAAATATGAGGGTCATAAAAGAAGCACTCGGAAGAGGTAGACTCTGAAAACTTGGTTGGTCTGTAGGTTTTCTGTCGGAGGCAGTGTCTGGTGACCAAGCCTTCTGGCACGAGGGGCTGGAGAGCAGGTGTGAAGGAGGCACAGGGTCCAGGAAGGGATGCCGGGCCTCTGGCAAACCCAGTCAAAGAGGAAGTGTGAGGCTTTGGACCTGGGACAGTCATGGAGCAAGACTCACTAACCATACTCCTTATGCTGTAGTCAAACATCCTACTCAGAACAAGAGGCCACACGGTGGGTTGACCTGATCAGTTAGTCCTGGAGTGTAGTGACAGTAAGTGTCTTCCTGCTCACAGTCAAGATACATGAGAGTTCAGATCCCAAACTCATGTCCAGGAGCTAGTGCTTGTTCAGATCCCAAACTCGTGTCCAGGAGCTAGTGTTTGTTGAAGACACTGGCAAAGGAGAGCCTGAGTTGGTGGGGTTGTTGTTCAGTCACTCAGTCATGTCCATCTCTTTGCGACCCCATGGACTGTAGCACGCCAGGCTTCCCTATCCTTCACCATCTCCCAGAGCTTGCCCAAACTCATGAGTTGGTAGGGAGGGGTGGGAAAAAAGATGGGGTGGTTCAGGGGGCCAAAGAGAACTTCCCAGGTGGTGCTAGTGGTAAAGAACCTGCTTGCCAGTGAATCCATAAGAGACATGGATTCAGTCCCTGGGTTGGGAAAATCCCCTAGAGGAGGGCATGGCAACCCACCCCAGTATTCTTGCCTGGAGAATCCCATGGACCAAGGAGCCTGATGAGCAATGGTCCATAGAGTCTGAAAGAGTCAGACATGACTGAAGCGGCTTAGTACAGGGTGTCAGAGAAGGCTGGTAAGGAGGAAAGCAGCACGCATCAAGAACCCAGTAAGCCTGAGACTTGGTTAGTACACAGTGGTGGCTTCTCATAGTGCAAGGGCTTGGACTTCAAAGGAGCTGGGGCACGGCCAGCAGCATCAGGCATGGCTGCCAGTCTCCCCTGGAGCTGAAGTGGAGAAAGGTTTTGTTTTTTTCCTTCATCTACTGGAATGCCTTACTTTGTAGAGCTATAGAAAGCCTATTCTAACTGTTTTTAAACACCCAGTAGATTTTTTTAAGTATCTACTAGGAAACCTTGGTGTCATATATGTTAATAGTTTCCTTAAGCCAGTGTTCAGGTTTTTAGAATGAAAAACTCTGAAAGATCTGGTTTTTGGCGTGTTTCTCACATATTGGTGGTAAGAGTGTTGTCCTCTGATCTAGATAGCTCTGATTCTATGTTTTCCTAAGGGAAACACACCCAACTGAACCTTGTGCTTTGGAAGTCCAGCTCTGGACCCATGAAATCCTCTCCGACCATGTCAGTGCAATCTCATATCTGGTTACCTCCAGCACGTCTGTCTCACTGGGCACCAAGCTCCTGCAAAACAGAGACCATGTCCACAGGCCCTGGCTCATCAGAGGTGTCTCAATTTGAAGTCACCTTTGGGAAATAAACACCAATGTTACACTTTAAAGAAGGTCACAGACAATGAATCTAACTTGATACCTAAGTCCTAAAGCCTGGGAACCCTAAAATCTCAGGTCAGAGGTCAGAATAATAAAGGAAGAGTCTCGCAGTTACAGTAGCAATTCACAGCCTGTGTGTCCTGGCTGTGCTGTCTGGCTCAGGCAGAACGCAAGCATGTACTCCAGGGGGAGCCCAGTTCAGCCCCAGTCCATGGTGCACCTCTTTCAGCCACTTCTGTAGCCCCCAGCCCCAGTCATTGTTGACTCCGGTCATCTTCTGACCCCTCACCTCCTGGCCAGCAGTGAGTCACCTCAGCTTTGTCTCCAGCACCTCCTCTTCCTCACCACTGTCAGCACTGACGACTGCCTCCAAGCTGCCACCCTCCTCCACCTGGACTCCAGGGGCCTCCCAGCTGTCCCCCGACCTTCGGCTCCTACCCCACTTCATCTTCTCCCTACACATCGGTCCGAGGGAGTCTTCTAAATCAGAAATCAGGTCTCATCTCTCTGTCCTTTTTAATGAGCCTCCAGTCTCTCATTCGGAATAAAATCTAGGAAACCTTTAAAGTGGGAATTTTTTTCCTATTCTTTTTTTTCCTCTGTCTTCTCTGCTAGAAATGCATGGATTCCAGAGAGTTCTTGGGACTCGAGTCTTTCCTCGTTCCTGGACCATCTTTACTCACGTGGGAAGAGTGGCTTTTAGGGTGTGGCTGAGCTTTCCGCTGTGTGGCAGCTCCCCAGCCCACCTTCCGGGACCTGACCTCAGCGGGGGTCAGCCCTTCTCAGCCGCCACCTTAGAACACCCTGCAGGTCATTGGCCACTCCTCGTGGCTCTGGGGAAGTGTTTCCAGTCCCCACCTAACACCTCTTTCTGAACAGCAGACATTGTAGGGGCACTGTGGGATGTGCCAGTCCAGGCTGCCTTTTTTCAGCTGGACCTTCAGTGCTGCTTAGAGGGATCCTTTTATTTGTTGCTTATGTATTTGTTTCAAGCCCTTATTCTTGGACATCCTCGCAGTCCAGTGGTTAAGATGGTGCTCCCAGCTCAGGAGCACGGGTTCTATCACTGGTTGGGGAGGATCTCACATGCTGTGTATGGTGGCAAAAAAAAAAAAAACCAAAAAACGAATAACTTTGCAGTTAATAATAAAGATAAATAAGTGTGAAATGGTATTAAAAAAAACTTTATTCTTGGTTCTGGCTTCCAACTTTGCTTCCATTCCTCTCTACTTCGAGACCAATGATTCCCCCAGGTGACTTTCAGTTTTCCTTCTGGGAAACCAGAGAGATCAGCCAGCTGGGTCTGCTGAAGTTCCTCCCTTCGGAGTCATCCTTCCCGTCTCGTGATGCAGAAAAAAACACTCCTGCTCCAACCAGAGGGTAAGCCCTCCGTCCTCAGATCTGAAATGGCATCAGCATCCCTCTGAACCACTCAGATCTTCACTGTCTAGCCCACCTCACCCCTGCCACATCCCGGCAGTTCTAAGTGATAACAGCTCTACCTTTGCCAAGCGTCTCTCATCAGTTCTTCCTTTCCTATCGCCACAGTCACTGTCCCTACTCACCATCCTCCCTGGTTGACAAAGGCTGTTTATGGCCTCTTCCTTCCATTTCCCCGGTGGTGTTAGGTGACTTTTAGAAGCTGAATCTGGTCCCATTACACTACTACTTAGTATCCTCTTACAGTGGGACAGTGGGTTATGATTATCCACGAAAGTCTGTAATCTCCAGAGCATGACCAGCGCAGACCTCCACCAGCCCCTTCTCGAATTGCGTGGCCATCCTTCAGCCCCTCAACCTCTGCTGACCGGTTCATTTGGCCTCATACAGAATTGTTCTACTACTGAGACTTTGCATATGCTTTTTCCACTTCCTAGAGTGTCCTTCCCTTCATCCCTACTAACATGAATCCTACTTATCCTATGAGACTCAGCTAAAATGTCACATCTTCCATGAAAGTGTTATTATTCCTTCCTTCATTCATTTAGTAAATACTCATTGAAGATTTGCTATGTTGAGACACTATACAAGGTGTTGAAGATATAGGAATTAAATATGCACCAAAATAGAAACAGTAGTTAATTCCCAATGGTGGATTCATAGGAGATTTTTTTTTCCTTCTCCTTTTCCCACATATATATATTTTCTTAAGTTTTCTGCAGTGAATTGATATTGTCATTGTAGTAAAAATAAGATTTTGGGGGGTTTTTTTCCTGTTTTTTTTTTTTTTTTAAGTGAGGCAGGGGGAGATATTGGAGTATGTTTGTAGGCTGCATAGGGAGGCGAATCAGAGATGTTGCTGATGAAGAAAGAAGGAACAAAGCTTTGGAACCATGAAGGAAGGGGCTTCCCTGGTGGCTTAGACCTACAGTACAGGAACCATGAAGGAAGGGGCTTCCCTGGTGGCTTAGACCTACAGTACAGGAGACCCAGGTTCGATCCCTGGGTCGAGAAGATCCCCTGGAGAAGGAAATAGCAACTCACTCCAGTATTCTTGCCTGGAAAATTCCATGGACAGAGGAGCCTGATGAAAGAAGTGGGAATTTCAGGACCTAAACTCCAGGAGGGGAGATTAGCTCCCACTAGGAGGATGAGGACCACAGACTTCCCTAGCGCAGAGAAGGTGCAGCGTGGGGTCCCTGCTGAAATCTGGAAAGGAGGCAGGTTGGCCTTTCTGAGGATGTGCGTAGATGGGAAGAGCCCCGCCCTCCCTGTCAGAGCCCATTTTCCCACCTCGCTGCCCCTACAGCACCTGTCAGTGCCATTTGTATGCAGATCTATCATCCGACCGGACCTTAACATCATGCTTAATTTTTTTAAATCTCTTCTCCTCATATATAGCACAGGGTCAAAAGCCCAAAAATGCTTAAAAATTACTTCATAAAGTGAATTGCATATCCATTTTCCGGGACTTCCCTGGTGGCTCAGTGGTAAAGAATTCACCTGCCAAGCAGGAGACATGACTTTGAACCCTGGATCAGGAAGGTCCCCTGGAGGAGGAAATGGCAACCCAGTCCAGTATTCTTGTCTGGAAAATTCCATGGATAGAGGAACCTGGAGGGCTACAGTTGATGGGGTCACAAAGAGCTGGACACTAGTTAGCGACTAAAACAACAACATACCCATTTACACAGTTCTGTTTAGCCTGCTTTATTAGAATGGTGTTTCCTTGGTAAGGCGTTTTTATCGCAGCAGCCTTTTCAGCACCCTGAGCTGTATCCTGGGGTTGAGGAGGGTCTGACACAGCTGCCCGAGTGTCTTCCCCCTACTGCCTTCCCTGCTCACCTTGCTGCTAACACACCAGCTGCCACCCATGGAAATGCTATAGAACTTGAAAAATAAAACTATGATCCTCCCGGGTCATCTTGTGTCTGCAGCAAGCCCACAGAGCCAAGCACAAGCACAGGACTGTGTGACTGGGGGCTGCAGGTCATGATAAAGAAACAGTGCTGGGTTTTATGTCTCCTCTTAGGACACTTCAGTGCAAATCTTGCCCAATCAACTCCCAGTGAGAGACCATAGCTCCCGAGGCTGATTCTGAAAATAATAGAAAAGTTCCCTGAATTTTAATTTTTAGTCCTCAGCAGAGCAGGGCACAGTCGCTTTATTTCAGACCTATAGAGACAGCCGGGGCAGAGGAGCCTTTGGAAGAGCTCGGTTGTGTCCTTTGTGTCCTGGTTTGCTAACGAAGATAGCAGGCAATTAGGGGCTGACCTGAAGTGAGGTCACTTCAAGGGAACAGCAGACCTGAGCACAGATTTTGCTATGAATCCTTGAGTTTAAAGTAAAAATTCAAAATATTTTCAAGACATAACAAGACGTGTATCATTCATAGGATTGTTGTTGCTGTTGTTCAGTCACTAAGTCGTGTCCGATTCTTTTGCAGACAAAAAAAATTTTTTTTTAATCAGCCTTTCCTGCATTTTGAGGTTACTAATCATGAAGTTGATTTAAAGTTAAGGACTTGGGCTCTGAGGTTAATAAACAATGTGTTGCTATGCTGCCTGCCTTTAAAAGAAGGATGGACCTCGTTTTTGGCGAGATGACTTCGTTTGGTCTTTTTGGAAGGTTGGGACTGAATTATCCTCACTGGCTTTAGAAATCTGTGATTCTGTTTTTCCTGCATCTTTCTGAACCCAATCCTTAGAAGCTTCCTCCATGGCTCTCCTGTGCTTTCCTCCCTCTCCCCCACCTGCAGCTTCCTTCCCACAGCCCTCAGGCCTCCCAACCAGTCCACCACCTCCAAAGATTCCTCCTGCCCCCGCAACCTGCCTCTCAACTGTCTGCAGTAAAGGGAACACTTTTCAAAGACTTCCCTGGCTTCCCTGGTGTTTCAGATAGTAAAGAATCTGCCTGCAGTACTGGAAACCCAGGTTCAATCCCTGGGTCGGGAAGATCCCCTGAAGAAGGGAAGAGCAACCCACTCCAGTATTCTTGCCTTGGAGAATCCCATGGACAGAGGAGCCTGGCGGATTCCTTGGCATTGCAAAGAGTCAGATGCGACTGGGCGACTAACACTTTCCAAAGACTGCCCAGTCGGGGTCCCTCATCCTGTGTCACAGGAATGGAATTCTCGTCTCTTGACCATATCCTGCCTTCAGACTCTTGTGCCATTCTAAGGTTTACAAGGCAGACAGTTGAGGGAGTTGCCTTATTTCTTTCATCTTTGGATTTGAAGTTTAGACCTTTAGGTCAAAATGCTGGAGGGGAGTAAAATTTGGCATTCCAGAATATCTTTTGAGCTTCTCCTCATAGCTCAGTTGATAAAGAATCCGCTTGCAATGCAGGAGACCCCTATTCAATTCCTGGGTCGGAAAGATCCACTGGAGAAGGGAGGAATAGGCTGCCCACTCCAGTATTCTTGGGCTTCCCTTGTGGCTCAGCTGGTTAAGAATCTGCCTACAATGTGGGAGACCTGGGTTCAATCCCTGGAGAAGGGAACTTGCTACCCACTCCAGTATTCTGGCTTGGAGAATTCCATGGACTGTATAGTCCATGGGGTCACAAAGAATCAGACACGACTGAGTGACTTTCACTTTGACTTTCAGGATGTCTCTTGGGCATGTGGATTGTTTCAAGCTGAAAACAATCAGGATCCAAAAGACTCAGGAAGAAACTCTGACTTTACCTTCACTGTCTAAAGAATGTAGATAGATGACCTGCTTCTAAAAGGGAGAGAGCTATCATCACAGATAACTCTAGGATGGACTAGGTATGGTAGACAGGAGGAACCTTTCAAAATCTGTTTTGTTTTTTTAATTCCTGTGTGTGTCCCATTGTCTCTGCCCAGTCCGTACGTTGTAAACATTTGTTTATCAAACATTTGCTTTTCCACCTTCATGTGAATTTCCTTCCTCCCCTTCTAAGTCCTGAATCACTAGCCCAACATTCTCTTTTGTCATTAGCTGAAGATGGTATTTAAAGTGAAGCTTTCAGCCATTTTAGTGAGTTACTCAGCTTTCCTGAGTCTCTCCCATGTTTTGTTTTATTTTCTCCTGTTAATCTATCTCATGACAGTTTAATTCTTAGACCAGAAAAACCTGGAAAGGTAGGAAAAAATTTCTTCCTTCCCAACAATAGGAGTAGGCCTGATTATAGTCTGAGGGGCAACAGACTAGGCTGGCAGCAAGTGAGCTCAAACTGTAGATGAGAACACAGTTGACGCCATACAAGTTACTCTTCCAGAAAATTCTTGTACATACACTGCCTTATAAACTAACATTAGCAAACACATGGCCCTCTGGTACCCATGCTCCCTCCTCAGCTTCCGAAAACCGGGTTTGCCTCTTGATGGGTGTCGAGCCAAAAGACACCACTAATCCAGGGTGGGAGAAGGAAGGATTTATTACTTGCAGCAAGTAGGAATAACATGGGGGATCTTTCCCAAAGCAGTGTCTCCCCAGATAGCAAAATTGGGGACGTTTTAAGTTAGGATGCATGCAGGCTCCTAAAGGGGCTTCAGCCAAGGAGGGTTCAGCATAGAATTGGGGCAGAAGTTGGCAGAGTCCATATGATAGTTGATTGAAGTCACAGGCATCAGAAAAGGTCAACATCATCATTCATAGGTTCCAGTTAACCTGGTAGTTGAGCATTGTTAAGGGTGGTTGAATTCTGCAAAACAGCTTCAGGCTAATCTTTACCATTGGAACAGAACTAGGAGTCTTTACAACTGATGTATCATCTCCAATCTGGTGAAGTTAGCTCCCTGGCCTGGTAATAGCTATTTGTTTTTACCTTCTTTTGTTCCCTTAAAATCAACTACTGAGACCCATTCTTCTGCAAGAGCAAGCACTGTGGCCAGGCTCAGATCATCGAATGGCTTAGGGCTGAAGTGGTTTCTCTTATTTAAGAAAGTCGTGTCTGGCTCGCTACCTCCAGGGACCCCTACCCAATCTACTTACACAGCACCCCCAACACTGAGATATTTCACTCTTCTTTCTTGAGGGGCACAGAGCCAAAGGTCATTCTTCTGTAACTACTTCCTGCTGAGAATGAGCATTGCCATCTCCCTAGTTAGAGGAGTGAAGCTCTCTCTGCTACAGCTAGAGAAGTTTGGGGGTCCACAGAGTAGTGGCTGGATGTACATAGCATTATTCTAGCAGGTGTAGGTGAGGCACAGCAGGAGAGGCAGTTAACAGCAGCTTTGCAGCTTCACTGGCAGAGCCTTGTGCCAAGAGCCCCCTGACCCAAACTGTTATCTCTAAACTGGGAAGAGGATCCTTCAGAGGAGATTTAATTTTTTTTTCATATACATCATGAGGTTTGTCACATTAGAAACTCATCAGGTATAAAACCTAGCATTCAGTATGTCTTATAAGTTCCTCCTTGAACAGCTGTTAAAATATCAAGGGCCGCGCAGTTCTAGAGGATGACTTTTTGTATCATAGAAACTTCTGAGTTCATCAGATTGACAGCCTGATTACTATCATTGTAAGTATCGTTCTTACTGAGTTCAGTTCAGTTCAGTCACTCAGTCGTGTCTGACCCTTTGCGATCCCATGAATCGCAGCACACCAGGCCTCCCTGTCCATCACCATCTCACGGAGTTCACTCAGACTCACGTCCATCAAGTCAGTGATGCCATCCAGCCATCTCATCCTCTGTCGTCCCCTTCTCCTCCTGCCCCCAATCCCTCCCAGCATCAGAGTCTTTTCCAATGAGTCAACTCTTCGCATGAGGTGGCGGAAGTACTGGAGTTTCAGCTTTAGCATCATTCCTTCCAAAGAAATCCCAGGGCTGATCTCCTTTAGAATGGACTGGATGGATCTCCTTGCAGTCCAAGGGACTCCCAAGAGTCTTCTCCAACACCACAGTTCAAAAGCATCAATTCTTCGGCGCTCAGCTTTCTTCACAGTCCAACTCTCATATCCATACATGACCACAGGAAAAACCATAGCCTTGACTAGACGGACCTTTGTTGGCAAAGCAATGTCTCTGCTTTTCAATATGCTGTCTAGGTTGGTCATAACTTTCTTCCAAGGAGTAAGCATCTTTTAATTTCATGGCTGCAGTCACCATCTGCAGTGATTTTGGAGCCCCGTGTGCGTGAATGATGATGTCCTCTAGTTTTTTTTTTTTTTTAATGCATTTTTTTTCCTTAATAGCAAAAGCAGATACACATTCAAGAGGCCATTAAACAGGCCACTTCGGTCACTATAAACTTTAAGGTAAATCATGTATTAGCTGGAATGGCTTCCCAATACCTAACTCAGTT
This sequence comes from Bos indicus x Bos taurus, assembly GCF_003369695.1. NCBI lineage: Eukaryota > Metazoa > Chordata > Mammalia > Artiodactyla > Bovidae > Bos > Bos indicus x Bos taurus. The sequence goes on from NC_040077.1 coordinate 119,773,274, forward strand.
CATGAAAATTTATTTTATCATTTTTCCTTTTGATTACAAATCCCTTGGTAGGTCAGATTTGTCCCTCAGTGCCAGGGTGATTGCTGCCTGGCATCCATCATGTCCTTTGGTGCCACGCCTCCTTTTTGTTTATAAATAGTGGCCGAGTTGTCCCTCTTGGGGGACAACTCATCAGATACAGTGAACAAGCTCAGTTCAGTTCAGTTCAGTTCAGTCGCTCAGTCGTGTCCGACTTTTCGTGACCCCATGAATCACAGCACGCCAGGCCTCCCTGTCCATCACCAACTCCCAGAGTTCACTCAGACTCACGTCCATTGAGTCAGTGATGCCATCCAGCCATCTCATCCTCTGTCATCCCCTTCTCCTCTTGCCCCCAATCCCTCCCAGCATCAGAGTCTTTTCCAATGAGTCAGCTCTTTGCATGAGGTGGCCAAAGTACTGGAGTTTCAGCTTTAGCATCATTCCTTCCAAAGAAATCCCAGGGCTGATCTCCTTCAGAATGGACTGGTTGGATCTCCTTGCAGTCCAAGGGACTCTCAAGAGTCTTCTCCAACACCACAGTTCAAAAGCATCCATTCCGAGGTATGTTAATAGGGAAACATTTTATAAGCTATATGTTGTATCAGTTATACTGAATTGTCACACAGACATCATACATGTGCTTTTAGCAGTAGACTTAAAGCAAGCAATGATATTTGTTGTTATATGTCACACAGTAGTTATACTCTGTGACAGTTTCACTGGATAATTTTCTTTAGTTTTGTTGTGCGTGCACTAGTTAAGAGTACTTGATAAGGCTGCTGGGAATCTAGTCTTCCATTTTTAGAGGAATCAGGTAGAGACAAAAGATTAATGTCTCAATCCTACCCTCAAAGGTATAATTTACTAAGTTGGTGTAGGTTATAATTAGCTTAAGGGGAAAGGTATCTTTATATCTGGAAAACAGATTAAAAGCCAACGATATTTCTTTGGGAAAGATCCCCAGTGATCTCCTTACTTGCCGCAAGTAATAACTCCTTCCTTCTCCTGTCCTTTGGCTTGGTTGCATCTTTTGGCCAACATCCACCCAGAGGCAAACCCAGCTTTTGGGTAACAGGCCCAGCCGGGCCACAGCGCGAGAGGACACAGCTAGGTCTAAATGTGGCTGACAGTGTCTCCATATTGTCACTTACTCTTTGATCCTACCATGGTCTTCTCTGTTCTTTAGGAAGGGACCTGTGCCTCACTCTGTCACCACTGGCCTGGCCAAGAGTGGGCCCAGCAGAGGATACCCCTGCTTGCTCCTCATGAGCCACCGCCCTCACTGCCTCTGCCCTCTGCAGTCACCAGCACCTCCCCATCACAGACATATTGCCAGCGGCCTTTCCTCACTGTCTTTGAGTACTGCCTTTTTCTGCCCAGTTTCTTTTTGGATATGTTTCTCTTGGTACCTTTGACTTTTTTCACCCCTGGGCCCTCCCTACCCCAGGGGGGTTGCCTCGTGTTCACAGTAAGAAGAAGCAGAAATCCATGCACCCCCCTACCCCTGATCATCACAGCAGCCTGGTTTTGTTCCAATCAGGAAAATGTTTCTTTCTTCCTATTATGTTTTGTTTTTATTGAATTATAGTTGATTTACAATGTTTTATTTTCTGGTGTATAGCAAAGTGGTTCAGCTATATATATATATATATGAATATATGTATTCTTTTTCATCATAGGTTATTACAAAATATTGAATATAGTTTCCTGTGCTATATAGTAGGACCTTGTTATTTATCTGTTTTATGTACAGTAGTCTGTATCTGCTAATCTTGAACTCCCATCCCTCCCCTGCTTTCCCCTTTGGTAACCACAGATTTGTTTTCTGTGTCTGTGAGTCTGTTTTGTAAAGAAGTTCATTTTTCTGATATTGTTTTTTGAACCAAATAGTTTATATACAGAAGCCCAAAGCTGTAGTGGAAGTGATTTTGTATCTAATTAAAATTAAAATTACAAATTAACCCCATTAGCAGTTTTTTGAACCAAATATTTCTTAATGAGACACTGACTTTTTTTAGAAGATTAAAATTTTAAATACATTTGAATGGAAATTAATAGTTTTCAAATGATATGGTTTCCTCACGACTTTGTATCTATTAAATAGAAAGTCAATATTGTATTTTCTTTACTTCACTGTCTGTCTCTTTTGTGACCTTTAGCAAGATATAATAAAAAATAACACTTGATTTTGAGTCTTAGGTCTTTAGCACAGATCTGATCCTGGCCACCACTTAGGAGTTAGCATGACTTCACAAATCCCCAACCTCTTCTCTCAATGTAAAAGGGGCCAAATAACATACTTCAGGTGTGTTGGACTTCCTAGGTGGCAAAGAACCTGCCTGCCAATGCAAGAGATATAAGACATGCAGGTTAGAGTCAGCAAGATCCCCTGAGGAGGGCATGGCAACCCACTCCAGTATTCTTGCCTGGAGAATCCCATGTACAGAGAAGCCTGGTGGGATACAGTCCATGGGGTCACAGAGAGTCAGCCATGACTGGAGGGATTTAGCATGCACGCACATCCAGGTGTGTTAGAGAGATTTGAGACGGTTGGAGGTGTGAGAGCTCTGCCACTGAGCAGAGCCAGGTGGTCCGTGGTGTCAAGCCACTTCCTGTCCTACCTGGTACCAGAAAGTAGGTCTTGAGGTAGACAATATTTTCTCCTTTCTAACTAGGTTTTTTTTTCCCCCACGAGCCGGATACCTTCAGTGGATATTGGCACGTTGTTTAATCCAACATCCTAAATAGCAGTGTCCTAGAGTGTATGCAGGAAGCTTGCCGCCTGCAGAAAGAGAGTGACCCAAATCCTGTGATGAAATGAATGGCAGAGGAAGGCCATGATTCTTCCCTGAAGGGTTCTGTTTACGAAGCTCCTTGTGGCTTTTTTGCTTTTTCCATGAAAAACTCTTTGTCTTTTTGTCTTCTGCCACTGGCCCTGGTTACAAACAGGGCGTTGATGTGAATCCAGTTTCCAAATTGGAAATTAATGAGGTGTCCCATCCAGAGAGGCCTTCCTCCCGTTCTGTAGGGCGCGCTGGCCCTGGGAACCGATGCCCCCGCCCAGCCAGGTCTCTGCTTTCCTGTTGACCTTCGCTGGGTGAGGGGGCCATGGGCATCCTTGCCGCTTCACCACAATCTGGTTTCTTGGCCTGAGAGTTTTTTTAGTCCGTGTGTCAGGTGTGACTTTCAGAATCAATGGGTTGTTTTTAAGCTGCCTGACCGTCTCTGGGCCAGGAAGTTCTTACTGGCTCTTCAGAGCTCCTACTTCAGCCCTTCGTATGTTCAAAAAGAAGGTGCAGATTTTCTGGAACGGAGGCATTAAGGGAGGGGCGGCCCAAGTAAGGTGACAGAGTTGTGGGAAGCTTCTCATCAGGGCTGAGTCCCAGGTTTGCTGGTGTTCAAGTTCTCATTGACAGATAAGGAGACAAACCGAAGGGGCAGTGGGACCAGTGAGGAAGAAGAGGCAGACTGAGCAGTGCCACCCTTGTGAGTGGCTAGCGAGTTTTGATCAGGAGTGGGGGATTTCAGGTTTTGCCAAGTTACAGTGAACATGTTTTAAGAACTCCTCGGGATTCAAAGTGGCCCCTGGTCAGGGCCCAGCACTACAGAAGAGGGTTCAGAGGGAGCCACTGAGCTGTTTAGACCCAGGATACATAGACATTGGGGTGGCAGAGTATCTAGGAACCTCATGGAACTTACTGCAAAAGTTTGTCCATAAATACTTCAAGGGAGAGGGTCTGGACCTGTCACTAGCTTTTTAAAGTAGTTCTTGACTCACCAGTTTGTGTGAAAATGGATGCCCAGTCACGGTGATCCGAGTCTCCCCACCCTGTGTGCAGTGGTGACCCCTGGTACATATGTAGGACTTTCCTGTGTCTTCTAGGAAAAGGGGACAAAACCCCCAAGAGGCCAGATACCCTCTGACCCGGATGCCTGAGGGAGTGTGTGAAAAAAAGAGCAGTGGAACCGAATGAAAAGGGACATTTCCCCAAGCTAAAGACAGACTGTCCAGCAAAATGTTGACACACGGAAGGAGGAGGATTGACTGACTGGGTTTGGAATGAGTTGTAGAAAAGGAAACAAGCTGAGTCTCCAGGGGAAATCTTTGAGACCACAAGAATGAAGAGGTCGTGGCCCCGTCATCCTAGAGGAGGTTGGAGCAGCTCCACGAGTGGGAAGTTTTCAGGAAATATGGCTGTGACGGAGGGACAAGCATGGGCTGACCTTGAAAGGGGCTCTTCTGGGGACCTGCACACACTGCTTCCCCTAGGACTGCTGGGCAGTTGCTCTAATTGCCCTTACAATTTCTTCTGCATTCAGTGCATGCGCGCATGTGCGCACACACACACACACACACACACACACACACACAGTCCCTGGAATTGCCTCTACAATTTCTCCTGCGTTCAGCACATACACACACACATCTCCTGAGAGCCAAAGTCAGGACCCGCTTGCCACAGCAGAAGAGTCATCAGCATAATATTTTGAGTTGCTTGTATTTTGAGATGAGAGTAGTTTTTAAAATAATTCAGAAAGTATATTTTGAGGGTTTCCTTTTTTTTTTTAAGAACATTAAAGTCTGATATTCTAGATCAAGACTCTTCATAATAAGGCTCTTTGCACCAAACCAAAGAAAAACGTGAGTGGTTTCTATTGTTCACTTCCCCGTGCTTAATGGTTGCCATTATAAAGAGTAGTGGTTCTTCCTTCAAGGAAGGAGAGGGTGTCAGAGTGGTCTCTCTAGCTCTTCAGGTAGGAGCTGTGTGCCCTCGAATTCTCATGGTATGGACAGCTGTGGGCCGGGCCCTCCCTGTTCCCCACCGGGGAAAACCTAATAACCCTTCAGACAGGTGTTTTCAGGAAGCCTTGTCTCTGGAGTTGCGACCGGAATGGTTTAGCTGGTAAAGGGGGAAGGGGGCGGGGGGGTGCTCAAGTAAAAAAAAAAATAAAAGCTGGTACTCGTCCCTCCTCGTTTCCTCAGTCTCTGTAGAATGTGTACAGATGAATGGTTGCATGAAAGAAAAAGCTGAAGGAAAAAAAAAATTCTCCCTCACAATCCGTCCATCTCTGCAGATCCTCGCTGAATGGTTTGGCCGCACCATCATCCGCTCCTGCACCAAACTGAGCTACGAGCACGCGCAGAGCATGATTGAAAGCCCGACCAGGAGAATCCCGGAGAGGGAGCTGCCTGCCATCTCCCCCGAGCACACGTGTGACGAGGTGCACCGGGCTGTCTTGAACCTCCACGGAGTCGCGAAGGAGTTACGCCGACAGCGGTTTGCAGACGGCGCACTGCGTCTGGATCAGGTCAGTCGCTTCCTCTTTTCAACGCCGCCTACAGACCTGACTTCCGCCAAAGCCACGTGTGTGCGAGAATTAGCATAGCAGCCCTGGGGCTTGCCCCTCTGTCCTTTCCTCCGTCTCTGCCTTCAGATAATGGCCTCTGAGGCAGGCGGGAACCGCCTCCCTCGCGACTCTGCAGACACCCGGGGCCTCATGACGTGAGCCTGCTGGTCCTGTGGCAGAAGCCTCTTCCCTCAGCTCAACTCTGGCATTCCCTGAAGTTTGCCCACCCTCTTGTTTATTTCTCTTTCCACAATCCCTCCCTGAATGAACCCCTGTATTCTTATTTTAACTTCTTCGTGTCCAACTCTCTGTGACCCCATGGACTGTAGCCCACCAGGCTCCTCTGTCCATGGACAAGAGTACTGGAAGTGGGTAGCCATTCTCTTCACCAGGGACTCTTCCCGACCCAGGGATCGAACCAGGGTCTTCCGCGTCTCCTGTTTTGCAGGTGGATTCTTAACCGCTGAGCCACCAGGGAAGCTCATTTCTTATTTGAGCTATCAGTTATATGCTGAGGACACCAACATTAGTTTCTCCATCCCTGCCCTCCTTCCCCAGGCCCTACATCTGCCACCGGAAACTCCTCACCTGGCGCTCGCTGTCCCTTCTGCCTGACACAGTGACCAATACCCACAGGGAGCTGCACATGTGGACTGTATTCCCTTCCACCTCGGCTCCCTCCAGGGGAGCTGTGTGTTTCAATGGTCAGCCTTCTTTACCCCCATCCTGGCTATGCCGGTTGTACATGTTGTAATTACTCACTGTAACTGAATATTAGATACACTGATCAAATAAGAACATTTTTTAAAGCTGCCGTTCCTGTGAAAACTAAGTTAAATTGTTTGCAAACACTTGATGAAGATAAATCTTCAGAAATTGTGCTGTTTGGGTGTGATGACTATAAAAAGGAGGGGGGAAATCAAAATTCACGAGGAACTTTGTACTCAGATTGCATTATAGATATCTAAGCTCTCTCTTAATGAAACAAAAATGATAAATTATAGGCAATGAAGTATGCATAGTTTATCAGAAAAAAAGTATGTAAAAATCCGACTAGCATAGTCTTTTGTAAAAGTGAGGGTGAATTGAAGTGAAGTTGCTGTCGTGTCCAACTCTTTGTGACCCCATGGACTGTAGCCTACCAGGCTCCTCGTCCATGGGATTTTCCAGGCAAGAGTACTGAAGTGGGTTGCCATTCCTTTTCCAGAGGATCTTCCTGACCCAGGGATCAAACCCAGGTCTCCCACATTGTAGGCAGATGCTTTACCGTCTGAACCACCAGGGAAATCCTAAAAGTGAGTGGATGTGCATTTATATAAATTTGTTGTTATTGTTCAGTCACTTAGTCATGTCCGACTCTTTGTGATCCTATGGACTGCAGCACGCCAGGCCTCCGAGTCCATCACCATCTCCCGGAGCTTGCTCAAATTCATGTCCATTGAGTCAGTGATGCCATCCAACCATCTCATCCTCCTTCGTCCTCTTCTCCTCCTGTCTTCAATCTTTCCCAGCATCAGGGCTTTTTCCAATGAATTGGCTCTTTAAATCAGGTGGCCAAAGTACTGAAGCTTCAGTTTCAGCATCAGCCTTCCAGTGAATATTCAGGGTTGATTTCCTTTAGGATTGATTGGTTTGATCTCCTTCCTGTCCAAGGGACTCTCAAGCATATTTTCTAGCACCACAGTTCAAAAGCATTATATAAATTAAGTTAAACAAATGTTTAGTTATGTATGATTCCCCTCCTCAGCCAGCTTCTGGAAAAGCTAACCCACCACCACTTCAAGCACATCAAGTGAGAGAGTTCCGTTACACCATTTTAGAGACCCTTCCCCATCAGATCATTATAAAATTGGATTAATTAAATATGTTAAATACTCTAAATACTGTAAAAGACCATCAGTGATCTCAACTTGCATTAGGAGGTGTCAGTGTAGAAGAATGATCACAGTTTCAGATTGCTGCTGATCTGTTGGCATGTCTTAGAGTGAGAATTTTATTGCTGAAAATAACTTTTTTTTTTTCAATTATTTTTATTGGAGAATAGTTGATTTACAGTGTTGTGTTAGTTTCTCCTGTTCAGCAAAGTGAATCAATTATACATATACATATATCCACTCTTTTAGATTCTGTTCTCATATTGTCATTACAGAGTATTGAGTAGAACTTCCTGTGCTATACAGTAGGTCGTTATTAGTTATCTGTTTCATATATAATAGTGTGTATATGTCAATCCCAATGAAAATAATTTGAGGTACTTGTTTCATCAGCCCTCTCAACTTGTAGATTAGAAGCTGAAGTCCTCAAAGGTTAAATGAATTTCTTAATATGCAAGCAATCCAGATAGCCAACTCTTCTTTCACTTTTCTTCCATTTACACCATGCTGACTTGAGAGAAAGAAGTTTCCCTTCCAAGTGAGAAGAAAACCCTGAAGTCCTAATTAGGTTCCAGGTAATTAAGGTTTGAAAATAATGGAATTGCATCCTTGGGGCTGATTCCTTGGCTCCAGCTCAGTGGGTAAAGAACCCACCTGCCAGTGCAGGAGACGCAGGAGAGGCAGGTTCAATCCCTGGGTCGGGAAGATCCCCTGGAGGGGGAAATGGCAACCCACTCCAATACTCTTGCTGGGACAATCCCATGGTCAGAGGAGTCTGGTGGGCTACAGTCCATAAGGTCGCAAAGAGGAGGATGCAACTAGACTTATGGCACACCAGAAAACAAGTTTGTGGACCACAGCTTTGGAAGAAGGGGCACATTGGTCTCCTGCGGCAGGTTCCTGGCAAGATCGTTGATTAATCAGCCAGACAGCCCATCCAGCAGTCCCTGCGTTTGTTCCCCTTTGCCTGCTGCCTGCATCTGCCCTCACAAAAATCCATTTTTCCCCAGTGCCTTCAGCACAGCCTGCTGTTTGGAGTTGCCCTCTGATGCTTTGTGTGCCCCAGTTCACTGTGTCCACATTTTTGGTGACAGGTCTAAAAAAATATGTCCTTCTAGCCTCCTGTAAGAGGAGACAACATCTGTGTCCTGCTGCATGGCCTTGAATGCAGAACAAACCTGCTAAGCCAGAAATTTCCCCTTTCCAAGACATGTGTTTACCCTGATGATCTCCAGAATGAGTGAGGTGGAGGACGCCAGCATGGGGCCTGTTTGTTGAGTCGAGGGGAGACTGGTTCAGAGGTCACAGTAACTACACAAACACAGAGCAACTTGATCACCGGGTGACTGCAGGCAGCAGCTTAGTCCAGAGCTGCCTGGCCCACATGTGAGACAGTGTATTCCCCGAGTTACAGGCTGCCTGGGCTGGCTCCTGTCCCCTGGGACCCTGGGACCACCTGCCTGCAGTCCTGTGCACTTACCCAGTGTACGCTCAAGTATTAGCAAGTTCTGTGTGACCTGTGGTGTGAGACACACTGGGAAGCACTGCCTTTGGGTCGGATTGCTGAGAGGTCCTAGCTCAGGAAAGTGACACTCCGATGTTTCTCTGCCCCAAAGGTCAGGTCAGGTGCCAAGTGTGTTCTATTTGCTTTTTGGTTGGTTGAGTTGAAAAATATCCCCTTTTCTGCTGCCATGTTAAATCTAGAATTTAACACAGATACTTGTGTTATTTATTTATGACAAGTGCTCAGTTGCTAAGTTGTGTCTGACTCTTTGTGACCCCATACGCTGGAGCCTGCCAGGCTCCTCTGTCCATGGAACTTTCCAGGCAAGAATACTGGAATGGGTAGCCATTTCCTTCTCCAGGGGATCTTCCTGACGCAGGGATCAAACTCGCATCTCCTCCATTAGCAGGCAGATTCTTTACCACTGAGCCACCAGGGAACACACACCACTCTTGTTTCTTAAAAAGTGTTCAGTTTTGGTGGCCTGCTCCCTCCTAGGGGTAAAAGTGACCCTGCCTGACTCCAAAGTGATAGGATGACAAGGCCTCAACACCTTTTGGAGTTGTGGCCTGAGCCATTTCCTTTAGAAAGGTTGGCAAGGGAGGGTAGTGGGGTGCCAAATAGAGCCCCCAAACAAAGACATCTTAGGGAGTACTGACTGTTTTCAGGAAACTACAGCTTTCTGGTGCTTTTCCTTCAGCCTGCCCGTCCTCAGTCAGGTGAGAGTGCTTAGAGGCCACCCTGTGTGAGGGCTTCTAGAGAAGCAAGCATGACTGCAGGAGGGAAACAGCACCGCGTCCGGAGTCCCTGCAGGCAGGCAGGGCATGTGAACAGCTCCTGCTGAGCCGCTGACTTTCTGGGTTTAGAGAAAGTTGTAGTGAAGAAAGTTTGATGTTTCCATCTTCTTAACTTTGGAGGCAAAGTCGTCCAAACTAATGGAACCTTTACTAAATTCTCAGCTGCATCTTATGTGGATCCCACATAGTACAGTTTTGAAGCCCAAACTTAAAGCAGTTTCTTTGAGTGGACTTGATTATAAAGATCAACTTGGTGGAAACAGTTTTTAAATGCCTTGGGACCCAGGCTGCTGTAGAAGGTATCATGGATGACCTTGACCCTGCCCAGCCTTTAAGGCAGGCTCTGCAGACTTCCTGTAGGGAAGCAGTTTAGGGAAAGAGCAAGTTAGCCAAGACGGCATGGTCAGACTCTCTTGCCTCACAGACTCTTGCTCTTGCCCCACGTTTTGTAAATAATGGTTCCGTAATAGCTGACATCGCTTATAGCACTGCACGTGTGTCACGAGTTACTCACTTGGCCACCGGCTACTTTTGTTCTGTAAGCATATATAAGCTCCACCTGGAAAGCCCTTGTGGTTAGGTTAGGTTATGTTCTGTCTGCAGTTCCTACGGCTCCTTAAGTCTTCTTCCAACCTCTTAGCTCATGCCTTGCCTACCTTGGGTTCAGCAAACAGTGCACACAGTGAGATACAGCATGGCAACCAGATAGAAACTCTTGTTGTCATTCAGTCACTCAGTCGTGTCTGACTCTGCATCCCCACGGACTGGCAGCACACCAGGCTTCCCTGTCTCCACTCTCTCCTGAAGTTTCCTCAAGTTCATGTCCACTGAGTCAGTGATGCTATCTAACCGTCTCATCCTCTGTCACCCCCTTCTCCTCCTGCTCTCAATCTTCCCAGCATCAGGATCTTTTCCAATGAATTGGCTTTTCACATCAGGTGGCCAAAGTATTGGAGCTTCAGCATCAGTCCTGATTTAGGCTTTGTGGGCAAAAACAAGACCAGGAGCTGACTGTGGCTCAGATCATGAACTCCTTATTGCCAAATTCAGACTTAAATTGAAGAAAGTAGGGAAAACCACTAGACTATTCAGGTATGACCTAAATCAAATCCCTTATGATTATACAGTGAAAGTGAGAAATAGATTTAAGGGCCTAGATCTGATAGAGTGCCTGATGAACTATGGTCGGAGGTTCGTGACATTGTACAGGAGACAGGGATCAAGACCATCCCCATGGAAAAGAAATGCAAAAAAGCAAAATGGCTGTCTGGGGAGGCCTTACAAATAGCTGTGAAAAGAAGAGAAGCGAAAAGCAAAGGAGAAAAGGAAAAACATACCCATCTGAATGCAGAGTTCCACAGAATAGCAAGGAGAGATAAGAAAGCCTTCCTCAGAGATCAATGCAAAGAAATAGAGGAAAACAACAGAATGGGAAAGACTAGAGATCTCTTCAAGAATATTAGAGATACCAAGGGAACATTTCATGCAAAGATAGGCTCAATAAAGGACAGAAATGGTATGGACCTAACAGAAGCAGAAGATATTAAGAAGAGGTGGCAAGAATACACAGAAGAACTGTAAAAAAAGATCTTCACGACCAAGATAATCACGATAGTGTGATCACTCACCTAGAGCCAGACATCCTGGAATGTGAAGTCAAGTGGGCCTTAGAAAGCATCACTATGAACAAAGCTAGTGGAGGTGATGGAATTCCAGTTGAGCTATTTCCAATCCTGAAAGATGATGCTGTGAAAGTGCTGCACTCAATATGGCAGCAAATTTGGAAAACTCAGCAGTGGCCACAGGACTGGAAAAGGTCAGTTTTCGTTCCAATCCCAAAGAAAGGCAATGCCAAAGAATGCTCAAAGTACCACACAATTGCACTCATCTCACACGCTAGTAAAGTAATGCTCAAAATTCTCCAAGCCAGGCTTCAGCAATACGAGAACCATGAACTTCCTGATGTTCAAGCTGCTTTTAGAAAAGGCAGAGGAACCAGAGATCAAATTGCCAACATCCGCTGGATCATGGAAAAAGCAAGAGAGTTCCAGAAAAACATCCATTTCTGCTTTATTGACTATGCCAAAGCCTTTGACTGTGTGGGTCACAATAAACTGTGGAAAAGTCTGAAAGAGATGGGAATACCAGACCACCTGATCTGCCTCTTGAGAAATTTGTATGCAGGTCAGGAAGCAACGGTTAGAACTGGACATGGAACAACAGACTGGTTCCAAATAGGGAAAGGAGTACGTCAAGGCTGTATATTGTCAAGCTGTTTATTTAACTTATATGCAGAGTACATCATGAGAAACACTGGACTGGAAGAAGCACAAGCTGGAATCAAGATTGCTGGGAGAAATATCAATAACCTCAGATATGCAGATGACACCACCCTTATGGCAGAAAGTGAAGAGGAACTAAAAAGCCTCTTGATGAAAGTGAAAGAGGAGAGTGAAAAAATTGGCTTAAAGCTCAACATTCAGAAAACAAAGATCATGGCATCCGGTCCCATCACTTCATGGCAACTAGATGGGGAAACAGTGTCAGACTTTATTGTTTTGGGCTCCAAAATCACTGCAGATGGTGACTGCAGCCATGAAATTAAAAGACACTTACTCCTTGGAAGGAAAGTTATGACCAACCTAGATAGCATATTCAAAAGCAGAGACATTACTTTGCCAACAAAGGTCCATCTAGTCAAGGCTATGGTTTTTCCTGTGGTCATGTATGGATGTGAGTTGGACTGTGAAGAAGGCTGAGCACCGAAGAATTGATGCTTTTGAACTGTGGTGCTGGAGAAGACTCTTGGGAGTCCCTTGGACTGCAAGGAGATCCAACCAGTCCATTCTGAAGGAGATCAGCCCTGGGATTTCTTTGGAAGGAATGATGCTAAATCTGAAACTCCAGTACTTTGGCCACCTCATGCGAAGAGTTGACTCATTGGAAAGACTCTGATGCTGGGAGGGATTGGGGGCAGGAGGAGAAGGGGATGACAGAGGATGAGATGGCTGGATGGCATCACTGACTCGATGGATGTGAGTTTGAGTGAACTCCAGGAGTTGGTGATAGACAGGGAGGCTTGGCGTGCTGTGATTTATGGGGTCGCAAAGAGTCAGACACGACTGAGCGACTGAACTGAACTGGGCCATCTGGTCTCTGTCTCAGCTACTCAGCCCTGCTGCCATGGTGTGAAAACAGCCAGGGACAAACAAACAGATGAGCAGAGCTGTGTTCCAATACAGCTATAAGGACACTAAGAAGTTTGGATTTCATATAATTTTCATGTCAAAACATAGTATTCTTCCTTTGATTATTTCTGAATCATTTAAAAATGTAAAAACCATTCCTAGCTCATGAGCCATGCAGAAAGTAGGTGGTAGGCCAGAGTTGACCTCTGGTCCATAATATGCTGAGCCCTGCCTAAATGAGATCCAGCTCTCTCCTCAGTCAGCTTTCAGCAGCACGTCACCACTGCACTGGGAAACTGGGCTGGGTCCTGGAGAGCGCTTGTGCTAAGTTACCTCTCGGGATGGTTCCATGCAATTAAGCAAATTATTCCTTTGATTAGTACCATGCTTGGCAGGTCCAGTTGGAGGCCTAAAGGAACGGATCTGTGTAGCCCCAGTCCCCTTACCCTGTTTTCAGTCGGGTAGCTTTCATTAGCCTGAAGCAGAAAGAGCAGTGGTTCTTAATTTCCCACCTCTGCAAGCTTGGCAGCCTCTCACAGTCAGATCTCATCCCACCCACCCCGCCTTCCTGAGCCCATGTGCAGAGACGCTGGCTCCACCGTCTGGTAGGGTGTGCTGAAGTGGCAACTGTCAGAGTGAAGCTTGACTCTGAGCAAGCTCAGTGGCGTTTCTTCCCCAACCCTACCCCTGCTGCTGTATGCAGCAGTGTATTTTGTTGAATTATGCATTTAAAACTACCGTTAAGCATGTTTCTGTTCCTTCTCTGTAATATGGTTGTTCTTAAGAAATGAGCATTCCAGCTTTCTGCTGTTTAATTTTTGTACAGTGTGATAATACGTTCCAGAAAAGGAGAAGGAAATGGCAACCCACTCCAGTGTTCTTGCCTGGAGAATCCTGGGGATGGGGAGCCTGGTGGGCTGCCGTCTATGGGGTCGCACAGGGTCAGACACGACTGAAGCGACTTAGCAGCAGCAGCAAGGAGGATGGAAAATTCAAAGACGCTTGCCCCTTGGAAGGAAATCTATGACAAACCTGCTGCTGCTGCTGCTAAGTCGCTTCAGTCGTGTCCGACCCTGTGCGACCCCATAGATGGCAGCCCATCAGGCTCCACCGTCCCTGACATTCTCCAGGCAAGAACACTGGAGTGGGTTGCCATTTATTTCTCCAATTCAGGAAAGTGAAAAGTGAAAGTAAAGTCACTCAGTCCTGTCCGACTCCTAGTGACCCCACGGACTGCAGCCTACCAGGCTCCTCCGTCCATGGGATTTTCCAGGCAAGAGTACTGGAGTGGGGTGCCATTGCCTTCTCCTGACAAACCTAGACAATATATTAAAAAGCAGAGACATCACATTGCCAACAAAAGTCCATCTAGTCAAAGCTATAGTTTTTCCAGTAGTGATGTACGGGTGTGAGAGTTGGACCATAAAGAAAGCTGAGTGCCATAGAATTGATGCTTTTGAACTGTGGTGTTGGAGAAGAATCTTGAGAGTCCCTTGGACAACAAGGAGATCAAACCAGTCAGCCCTAAAGGAAATCAGCCCTGAGTATTCACTGGAAAAACTGATGCAGAAGCTTTGATACTTTGGCCACCCGATGCAAAGAGCCCACTTATTGGAAAATACCCTGATGCTGGGAAAGATTGAAGAGAGAAGGAGAAGGAGGCAGCAGAGGATGAGATGGTTAGAAGCATCCTGACTCAATGGAAGTGAATAAAAGCCAACTGCGGGAGATAGTGGAGGCTAGGGGAACCTGCAGCCAATGGGATCGTGAAGAGTCACACACGACGTAGCAGCTGAGCAACAACAAGGAGGATAGACATGACCATCCTGCCTGGCTCTTCCTGTCTTGTTCCTTATGTCCTCACTTACACACAAGAGACAGCTGTTGATCAGGCGGCTGGATGTGTTGGGAGCCTTGGTCTGTATTTTCTTAGTCACAGGGTCCTCTATTCAGCCTGTCTTCAGGAAATGTTTACTAAGTACAGAAAGCAGGTATGTGGTGGGTGCTGGAAACGAACAGTCCCCGTTCTCAAGTTTTCCGTGCAGTGCAGGAACCAGCAGACCACACAGTAAAGGCACGGTGCAGAGCCGTCCCAGGGGGCATGAGACCGCATGCGAGAGGACGGGCCCCGTCTCGGGATCCAGGATGACGTCCCAGCAGGGATGGTGTGCACAACAAGACTTTAAAAAGCTTGAGGGGCGAGCCAGGCTCTGGATGCAAGGGGGGTGCGTTTCAGGCAAACTGCTATTGCAGGCATGGAAGAGGTGCGAGACGGCACCTTTGGACAGCGTCCAATTGTTCCAGATCGTGGAGTGTGATGAGAGAGGACAGCTATGGGAGAGGGCAGGGGCCAGGCTCGAATTCTGCAGGAGTGGGCATGGGAGCCGTGGGACCATTTCAGACACAGAAGGGACATGAACGGAACTGTGTTCTAGAAGAGCTTACTGGCTGCCTCATGGAGAGTAGACTGAAAGAGAAGAAATAAAAAAGAAAGCTTATATTTCAGGAGAGGAATGATGAGGGCTAGACCTGAGATTGAGAATGTGGGGAGGTAGAAAATTACAGATCGAGAGAGGAAGGAAGATTGGCAAGCCTTGACAAATTGGCAAGCCTTGTCCTAATTAGATGTGGAAGGAAGGGGCGCGGGTGCTGAGGGAGGAGACGTGTTTTGTTTTGTTTTTTGGCTCTGCTGCATCTTCTTTGCTATCGAGGCTTTTCTCTAGTTGCGATGAGAGCTGGGGCTGCTTTTCTATCAGAGCGCAGGCTCTAGGGCATGTGGGCTCAGAAGTTGTGTGATTCCCAGGCTCCAGAGCACAGGCTCAGTAGTTGTGGTGCACAGGCCTAGTTGCTCTGAGGCATGTGGAATCTTCCCAGACCAGGGATTGAACCTGTGTCTCCTATACTGGCAGGCAGATTCTTTACTACTGAGCCACCAGGGAAGTCCAAGGGAGGAGAGTTGAATCAGGGACTCAGGCTTCAGGTTCGGGCACGTGCATTGATGCAGTACTACAACTGACAAGGACGTACCTTAGATTAGGAGAGCTGAGAAGTACCTGAGTACCTTTGGAGAGGAGAGTTGAGTTTGAGGGGCCACCTGGAGACAGAACAGGTCGAGATGTGGAATAAGCATGTGGGCATAGAGGTCTGGAGGTCGGTCGGTCGATCGGTCGGGCTCACCTAGAGGTAGCCATATGGGAGCCATGTCATCTCTGCCACCATAAGAATCGCTACCCTTCTCTTTCGGGTAGTGATAAACAGCACAGTAGGCTTCTACTAGAAGTTCAGGGTTCTGGTTGAATGTGGACAAGCCATGGAGATCGTTCTAGAACCAGGGAGGCTTGAAGAGTATTTATCACCCTGTCAGATTTCCCCCTCTTTTTTCCATTTACCAGCTTCATGATAATCATATAAGCAGGATTTTCATTTCCATGTGTACATCTCATTTATAAGTAAATCCACAGCCCAGGGTCTGTGCTCTCTTGAGAGGCTCCGGGAGTGAGGTTGGGGAGGGAATAGCCTCGGGCTCCAGCTCTCGGGGGGCATGGGGCACAGGACTTCCCAGTCAGAGGGTGTTGCAGTCCTTCCTTTGAGGGAGAGAGTGACTTAGCGATCACACTTTAATTTCATGTGGAATCAGGGAAAACAGTCCACATTTATGCATCCCAAGGCATGGATGAGACTTGAAAACTTGACCTGGTTGTATATAAACAACACTAATTACACCCACTTGTGTGAGCTGATCACTGTTTATGTCTTGTTAGCATACACATAAAAACTAACGCATATCATTAAGTGTTGGAGTAGGTCTGCTGAGCAGCTTGTTATTATAACCCTAAACTTTCATGTGCTCACCCTCCCTTTAGGCATGTCACATAGTCATTTACTCATAATTTTCAAAAATTAGAAGGAATGCAGGGAGTAGTATTCTGGAAGTTGTTAAAAATACAGACTCAGACATGATTTCTAGCCCTCACTGGACAGATGTTTCTTGGGCTCCTATTGTGTTACAACTACCGCTTCTAGTCCTACAAAGGAGCCTGAGGGCTGTGGAAGACAAACTTTCTTCTACCCTAGAGGTGTTTAGTGAATTTGTGAAGAGCTGAATTTGTGAAGAGCTCTGCACTTACAAGAATCTTCAGCAAGATAAAAGCAAGGGCGTAGTAAGTTGACTTCCCTGGTAGCTCAGTTGGTAAAGAATCTGCCTGCAGTGCAGGAGAACCTGGTTCAATTCCTGGGTTGGGAAGATCTGCTGGAGAGGGGATAGGCTACCCACTACAGTATTCTGGCCTAGAGAATTCCATAGACTGTATCATCCATGGGGTCACAAAGAGTTGGATACGACTAAGCGACTTTCACTTTCTATGTGCTTATGAGAAACTTCAGTAAGATAAAAGCAAGGCATAGTAAGCTGACACAGGGCTAAAGGAATACCCAGCCTCGTGGTTCTTAGGTAGATGGAGTTAGTGAAAGCAGGCTGCTTGGGAAGGGCAGTCCAGAATCACAAGATGATCAGAGTGAAAGGCATGCTTGGTGAAGAAGAGCTGAGGGCCAGCCAATGCCCACTCCATCGAGATTCAAGGGATGTGTTCCATCACACTCCTCTCCCATCTGAGTTCTGGACCCACTGAGAAATAGACACACAAGTCAGATTGAGATCAAAATCGCCCAACTATTACTGGTGAAGTTTGGATTAGAGAAAGGCAGCCTGAGCCACTTTAGGCATTTGGAACAGCTCAGAAGTTAATGCTGTAAAAGGAAACTCTGATGGGGCGACTCGAGGGAGGAGGGGTGTATGCTCTTCAGACAGGGAGCTGGGCACCGAGTGCTGGGATGGCCTTTGCGGCTCGGCACCCTCCATTGAGCACCGGTAAGTAGCTGATGCTTCAGCTCTTGGTCAGAATAGCTAGGACGCATCCTCAGCAGAAGGCTGAAGACTGGTGTTTATATAACTTCAGAAAGTAAACATGGCTCCCACTCAACCTCTAGAAGCTTTTCAGCTTGCCCTCTGGCTCTTTCTGCTTGCCTGTTATCCCGGCTCATCTCTTACAGAAGGGAGGACCTTCACCCCTATGCTGCTGCTGCTAAGTCATTTTAGTCATGTCCGACTCTGTGTGACCCCAGAGACGGCAGCCCACCAGGCTCCCCCATCCCTGGGATTCTCCAGGCAAGAACACTGGAGTGGGTTGCCATTTCCTTCTCCAGTGCATGAAGGTGAAAAGTGAAAGTGAAGTCGCTCAGTCATGTCCGACTCCTAGCGACTCCATGGATTGCAGCCTACCAGGCTCATCCGTCCATGGGATTTTCCAGGCATGAGTACTGGAGTAGGTTGCCATTGCCTTCTCCGTCCACCCCTATAGACCTGTCTTAAGTTTTCAGGCAGCTGAAAACTGAAACTCCAAATCCTGCTGCAGAGAAGCTTGCCTTGGCCAGCCCCTCCTGCCCTCCCGCTTAGGGCTCCCAGAGCATCTTATTTACACCCAACACCTGTCTGGATCATGTTTTCACATTGCTTTCACGTTTTCACATTTTCCATTCGCTTCCCTGTCTCCTTCTCTGAAACTATGAGTTCCCTCGGGCTAAGGACAGCATCTGTTCATCTTTATGTCTCTAGCCGCTGCCCAGTGCTTGTTTTTAAGGGTGTTTCAAGGTCTCTAAGCATCTCTATACACACTGGTCTTTTTGAAAAAAAACAATGGTAGTTATGATCTGGGAGAGGGACTAGCTCTGGAAGAGAGGTGTGCTTATGTAAGAGAAGCAAACACACGTTATGAATCAGAGAGGCTTCCTCCTGTTTTGAATAAAAGGCTTGGGTGTTTGACTACTTGCCAGGGCATACAGGGTTTAGGACAGGGTGTAATGAGGCCTTTCTCATGGAGGAGCTGCCTGGACAGGTGTGAGGAGCCAGGAAGCTTTAGCTCCCCAGGGGGCTGGCAATGCTTCTAAGGCTTCCTGAGCACTTCTGTGTGCACCTCTGCATCCTCAGCCCTCTGTGCCCTCAGGGAGCCTGGCAGAGTGGCTCTCAGGGGAAGGCACAGAGGCCCCCAGCGTGCCAGTCTGGAGATGGAGATGCTCAGGCTTGTCCGCAACGTGATTTGCCAGCCTAGAAAGGTGGGCCAGGCACCCAATCCCTCCCACCTGCACCTGCCTCTCGAAAAGCGTCCTTCCTGGGTTGAGCTAATACCAGCTGTCATCCCCCATCTCCCTGGTGAGATGGAAATGATTCTTACCCCACGGTGGGATCCCCAGCCTAACACTTCCTCTATGAATTCTGATCAGAGCCTGGTTTCGCTTTTAATGGAAATGATTTCCACAAGACAGGGGTTGTGTTAGTTGCTGCTGGGCTTTCTGAGAAGAGAACTCACATCACAGCTGGGATTGAGAGTGTGCCCAGATGATTCACACCTAAGTCCATAGCATCTCCAGGGGGCAGTGAAGTGAGATAGTGGGCTCTCACCCCAACCAAATGATACATGAGAAACTTCTGGGGGTCGAGCAGGGCGGTGGCCGATTCTCTCTGAGACGCGAGCCTTGCAGGTTAGTGGCCTTGACAGACAGAACGGATTTGGCTCTCCCAGGACCCTGGCTTTTGGGTAATTGTGCTCACAATGAGGAAGCTCTTGGACTCTCCCCTTCTATTCACAGGACACTCTGCACGTCCTCCTTCTGCCCCCATGTCAAATCCCACGTCACTCGAACATGAGCCAAACAGCTCCGTAAGAGGCATGGAATCCTTTGACGTTAGTAAAACCTGCACTGGGGAAAGGGAGCCCTTGCAGCTGATCCTTAGATTTCAACCATGACTGCTTCTTGGGGCAGGCCCAGTTGATTTCGATTTCCGTGGTTCTGTGAGCTGGGGGCTTCGCTGCTGCTGTTCGGTCAGCCATCTGTGCTGAACCCCTCTGCCAGACCCCGCTCCCCCAATGCCGCGTTCACCTGTCACTCAAGAACCTGCTGTCTCCTCCAGCAGATTTCACGGGTAGTGAGATTTTCGTTAATATTCTGGGATGAGAAATAGGATTTGGGGGTTACAATTTGCCAAACGAGAGCGTTTTCTTTAAAAGCCAGCAGCTGTCTACCACCTCCACGATTTTATAAATGAAACAGTTTAGCACCAGTACAAAGGAAGACTTCATTTCACAGCTCAGGGCAGTCTCTTCCATTGACCTGGCTGAGCTTCATGGAAAACCTTCCTCTCGTGTTGTAGATCTTAGACCAGCCTTTGAGAGCTGCTGGAGAGTTCCATCAGATCCACACATCCCCTGGCTTTGGAGGCCCTCAGCAGTCAATTCCCCGTTTCCCACCCAGCTGTCTCCCTTACTCACTCATCCTTCCCTGCCTTTGCATAGCCCAGGCCTCTACTCACTTCCCCCAGCTCCCCTGCACCCCACTTCCTCCAGAAGCCCACTTCAGAGAGGCCGCTTCCTCCTCCATCCATGTCTCTTGACCTCCTTCCTCATCTCCCCTCTCGGTGCCTGATGCAGTGCACCCTAGGTCTTCATTCATGTCACCCTGTCGTCTTGTCTCTTTATTCCCTTCCCCTCCCTCGCCGCAGAAGGCAGATACCTCGCTGACACTTCTCGCTCGCCATAAATCTGCGGCGTTGGTATGGAAGAGGCAGGCCGTAAGGTGTTCCTAGCACTCGAAGTGCCCCTGTGGTCAATGTACCCGTGGTCAATGGTGCTCCAGGACACGGTGCCCGTTTTACAGTCTAGAACTTGAAAATATAATCCTGTTTGTTATTCCTCAGGAAATTCCCACGTTTTTCAAGAATGGCATTATTGTAACCCAGTTGCTGCGTTCTGTAACTGCTCCTGTTCCTGTTTTAAATGGCACACGACAGACGTCTTTAACCAAAGACAACTTAAGAGCTTTAAAAGTATTTTATAACTTTAGACCATCCCTTTTGACTTCTGTTTTTAATTTCTCATATTAAAACATGTCTACCAGTTGGAGAGTACTGTGCTGGATACTGGGACCAAGAGATTAGAATGTGGCCCCAGCTCTCAGAGTAGCTTAATGTTTCACGGAGGGAACAGGGACACAGACAGAACAAGCAGGCGCACAGGGCAGGTTGGTTCGGGCTGAGTGTGGAAGTGGCTGCCGTGGTATTTTGCCTGAGGACTTTAGCTGTGATTTGAAGGGACCACTTTAAAACAAGGTCATTCTGTTTTTTAAGAGTTTTCTCCTGTACAAAATAAAAACTAGCAGTTTGCTATAAGAAAATGCTAGAAATGCTGAAAGTAAATTAGAAATGACTTAATTGCTTCCTGGAGATGTGACACCCCACCTCCCCAAACCCCACCCCACGTGTAATAGCTATGCTACGAGGATGTTGTTAGATTAAATAACTTGTGGTCATAAAACACTTAGAATGGTCCCTGACACATAACAGCAAATGGATGTTAGCCGTGTGCCGGGATGCTAAGAAAGGACATGAAGCAAAGGTGCAGGGGCGAGGAAGGCTGGGCTCCCACTGCTTGGTGTGAGTGGTCCGGTTAGGTTGGGTGTGTGAAGGGAACACTGCAGTAGGAGGTGAGACTGGGGGTATCCTGAAGCACTCAAGAGCCAGTACTGATGCTGGAATCACAGGGAGAGCTGGCAAGATTTGTGAGCGAGGAAGGAAGGAAAGTCACACGTCACCCCCCACCTCCCATCACTCAAACGTTCCCTTGGTACAGACATACCACCGTTTACATAACCCTTCCTAATGCTGTTACTGTTAGTGTTATTATAAATAACACTCCAATTAATATTCTTATGCATTGTTAATCACAGTTGTTTTGGATTATTTCCTTGGGAATATATGCTTAGAATGACCAGATTAAAGGGGAGTAGCTATTTTTCTGTGATACTTTATCTTTTTATTAACTTTTATGATTGTATTATAAAAGTAACACATTTGCGCTATGAAAATTTTAAATTAGCAAGTAAGCGCCAAAACAAAAGCAAAAAAACAAGTAAGCCCCAAATAGCCGTCACCTACTAATAACATGTTTCTAGGTATCTTGCAGCGTGCACGTTTTTTTTAGAGCTTTTGACACAAGCCATAGGATGATTTTCCAGAGAGGTTAAACTAATTTAGATCTTTCCCCGGCAGGAAACAATAGCAGATTGTCCCTGCCTCTCACCAAATTGAGAGTTTGTGGGTTTTATTTAACCTTTGTTAATATGGTAGCTTGGAAATGGTATTTTATTATCATTTTGGCTTGCCTTTGTGTTAACCGCTTGTGGGTTCAATCCGCTCTTGAGTCTTTCTATGAAACGAAGAAGCTTCCTTCTGCTATCACTACTCTCCTAAACCCTAGACACAAAAGCCACAATTTTAGCCAGAATTACTCTTTTTTCCCCAAGTAAGGTAATAATTTATATACAGTAAAATTTACTCTTTTTAGTATATGGTTCTGCAAGCAAAATCATTGTGGACAGTGACTGCAGCCATGAAATTAAAAGATACTCCTTGGAAGAAAAGCTGTGACAAACCTAGATAGTGTATTGAAAAGCAGAGACATCACTTTGCCAACAAAGGTCTGTATAGTCAAATCTATGGTTTTTCCAGTAGTCATGTATGGGTGTGAGAGTTGGACCATAAAGAAGGATGCTTTTGAACTGTGGTGCTGGAGAAGCTCTTGAGGGTCTCTTGGACAACAGAAAGGTCAAACCAGTCCATCCTGAAGGAAATCAACCCTGAATATTCATTGGAAGGACTAATGCTGAAGCTCCAATACTTTGGCCACCTGATTCGAATAACTGGCTCATTGGAAAAGACCCTGATGCTGGGAAAGATTGAAGGCAAGAGGAGAAGGGGGTGACAGAGGATGAGATGGTTGGATGGCATCACTGACTCGATGGACATGAGTTTGAGCAAGCTCAGGGAGATAGTGCAGGACAGGGAAGCCTGGGGTGCTGCAGTTCATGGAGTTGCAAAGAGTCAGACACGATTTAGCAACTGAACAACAAGCTACACACACCACAACCAAGACACAGAACAGTTTCCTCAGCCCAGAAAATTCACACACACCCCTTTGTAGTCAGCCCCCTCCCCTACCCTGGCAACCACTCCTCTGTTTTCTCTCCCTGTACTTTTACCTTTTCCAGAATGTCACGTAAGTAGAATCAGAATGTGGGTAGCTTTTAAGTCGAGCTTCTTTGACTTGGCATCACACCCTTGAGGTTCTCCCCTGTGTTTTGTGTGTATCAGTGTTCATTCCTTTTAATTGCAGAGTAGTATTCCATGGTATAGATGTTCCACAGTTTGTCCATTTATCAGTTGAAGGATATTTGGGTTGTTTCCGGTTTGGGGCCATTATAAATAATGCTGCCATAAACATTTGCCTATAGGTTTTTGTGTGATGGTTAAGTTTTCACTTGGATGAATACCTTGAAAGGGGGACTTGCTGGGTCATGTGGTCAGTGTGTGTGTAACTTTATAAAAAATTGCCAGTGACGTGGCACGCAGCAGGCAGAGAGGATGTGCGTGCCCTTTCTCAACTCCATCTTTGCGGTAGCGGCGGTGGTGTCCATGATCTAGTCGCCAACACACAGCTCTTAGTCCACGCCTAGGAGCTATACACTCTCGAGGTGACCAGCCAGGAGATGGTCGCCCAGATCAAGGCTCCTGTAGCCTTGTCGGAGGGCGTCACTCCAGAAGATCAAGTCCTGCTCCTGGCATGCATGCCCCTAGAGGATGAGGCTACTCTGGGGGCCAGTGTGGGGTGGAGGCTCTGAGCACCCTGGAAGTAGCTGATTGCATGCTTGGAGGTGAAGTCCATGGTTCCCTGGCCCATGCTGGGAAAGTGAGAGGTCAGACTCCCAAGGTGGCCAAGCAAGGGAAAAAGAAGACGACGACAGGCCGGCCCAAGAGGCGTGTGCAGTACAACCTGTGCTTTGTCAGTGTTGTGCCTACCTTTGGCAAGAAGAAGGGCCCTAATGCTAACTCCTAAGTCCTCTGTAATCTTGGCTTTCTGTAATAAAGCCACTTAACCCAAGCAAAAAAAAATTGCCAAACTGTTTTCCAGAGTGGCTGTACCACTCACCAGCAAAGTATGATAGTTCCAGTTTCTTTACCTGCTTATCAGCACTTGATATTATCCAGGTTTTTGTTTGTTTGTATGTTTTAGCCCTGCTAATAGGTGTGTAGTGGTATTTCATTGTGGTTTTAATTTGCATTTCCCTAGTGACTAAAGACCTTGAGCTTTTTCATGTGCATATTTTCTTTTTTTGGTGATGTGTCTCTTTGTATCTTTTGCCCACTTAACTGAATTGTTTGGTTTCTTATTACTGAGTTTTATGAGTTCTTTTTATATTATGGCTATAAATCCTCCATCAGATTTGCGAGATCTTTTCTCCCTGACTTTGTCTTGTCTTCTCATTCTCTTGTTTCTTTATTCCTTCTCGCTTAATCGTTTTAGACTCTTTTGAAGAGCAAAAGTCTTAAATTTTGATAAAGTCTAACTTACTGAATTTTTAATGGATTGTGTTTTGGTGTCACAGCTAGGAAATCTTTGACTGACCCCAGGTCACAAAGATTTATTCCTATGTTGAAGTTTTATAGTTTTAAGATTTACATTTAGGTTCCTCACTTATTTCCTAGCCCCAGAAGTTTTCTTTTAGAAAACATTTCCATTAAAGAGACAGACACCCCTGGGCAGATTTGGGATGGATTCAGTCCTGGCAGCCTACCCAGGTATGGTGCCCTTCAGGATCCATCTGGAAAGGAGTTGTGGGCCTCAGAAACTGCCCAGGAGTGGCTGTTAAGCAGATAGGAGTTTTCTCTGGCTTAAGACTGGGCATAATAGTGAAGGTTGCATCTTATAAAGGAGAGTTAGGGTGCTAAGAGAAAAACCTCCAAACTTTCTGGATAAATCCTCTGACTGCTGCCCAGAGTCCGGACGGTGAATGGTGCCAAGCACAGGACTTTGTCGATTACATGCAAACACCCATGTCAGTGACTCACTCGATCATGCTTTAATCTCATAACCGAGAGAGAGAGGCTTTTAAAAATTATCGTCAACAAGGCAGCTCGCTGGTTATGACTGCCATTGAAGTCGGGCTTTCCTCAGAACAGCTGGGGTGTAATGTGGTGGGAAGAAAGCCTGATGTGAGTGAGAGGCCAAGGACTGCTTGCCTGGGAAGGAAGGATGTGCAGCTAACATTTGACAGAAATCTGTGAGATGAATGACTTCAGCCAAGCTGAGTAGAGGCCTGCCATCTTTCATCCATGGGAAAATACACTGCAGCAAAAGAATTCAGAAAACAACACTGATTGTCAGTTTAGTGTCAGTCACTGCAGGGCAGGTAAGAAACAGTAGTCCAGAGCATGTGCCAGCCAGTAAAGTTGATGGGAACCAGGAGAAGATTCCTGTCCCAGTAAAGGAGAACACATAAGAGTAGGCTGGCCATGGCTTCTCCAAGGGTCTTCCAGGCAGAGCAGTGCGGGGGTTGGAGTGTTCTGGCAGGTGCAGGCCATTGGCCCAGCTGGGTCGTAGGAAGCACTCACAGAGACAGTGGGAAATGCTATTAGAAGTGTGTGTGCATGCTAAGTCACTTCAGTCGTGTCCAACTCTTTGCAACCCTATTGACTATAGCCTACCAGGCTCCTCTGTCCACTGGATTCTCCAGGCAAGAATACTGGAGTGGGTTGCTATACCCTTCTCCAGGGGATCTTCCAGACCCATTAATCGAACCTGTCTCTCATATCTCCTGCATTGGCAGGCAGGTTCTTTACCACTAGCGCCACCTGGGAAGCCCCATTGGAAGTGTGAAAAGTGAAAGCGAAAATCACTCAGTCGTGTCCAACTCTTTGCGACCCCATGGACTATATAGTCCATGGAATTCTCCAGGCCAGAATACTGGAGTGGGTAGCCTTTCCTGTCTCCAGGGTATCTTCCCAACACAGAGATTAAACCCAGGTCTTCCGCATTGCAGGCGAATTCTTTACCAGCTGAGTCACAAGGGAAGCCCATTGGAAGTGTAACCAGGGTCAGTCTCACAGGATCTTGTTTGTTCTACCCTGGTATACGAGTTCCTTCTTGAATTCAACTTGGTACCACTGAAGTATTTCTCATATGGGCATGATAGAACAGGACTTTCTTTTCAGAAAGATCTCTCTGGAAGCTCTGTGGAGAATTCAGAAAGATCTCTCTGGAAGCTCTGTGGAGAATGAATTAGAAAGGGCCAGTTGGATGGCTGCAGTGGTCATCTGAGGGAGACCCCATAACCTGCAGTCATACAGCCAACGGGAAGCCACAGGGAAGCCACAGGTGAGGAAGACCCTGAGGAAGTGGAATCAGAACCCAAGAAAGGGAGGGGCACCTGGATGGATGTTCCTGGATCTCTGGGCAGCGGCCTGGATGTGGCACCACCCGGGAGAGTCCCCCCACCATCGAGGGACCAAGAGTAGGACTGAGGACCCTCTGAGCTTGAGGTACACCGTGGCCATCCCGTTAAAAGACACCCGCGTGGCAGCTGGCCTCAGAAGCCTGGTACGTCTCCACCACCCCGCCCCAGGGGAACTATGCCTGTTCCTGGAAGCATTAGAAATACACATGCCTGCCCAAGTGCAGTGAGCAGGACAGGGAACATGCTATAAAGCTAGTGAGGTGGTGCGGACGCACAGAGCGTTGAGGAGCGACACGTGGCACAGCGCAGAAGCCTCTGTCCCTGACCACGAGCCAGGGCGCTGGACAGGGCTTCCCCAAGGCACGGAGCCGGGGGAGGGCAGCCATCCTCTGGACTCAGCCTCCCACCGCCACTGCCACCAACCCCTTACCTTCTCTCTTCCCAGCCCAGCTCTTCTCATCTGTTTTTTGTTTTTTTGAAAAAAGTGAATTCACTCTCAGTCCTTTTGAAACCCAACATGTCAGTGATAGATGAGGCAGTATTCTTTAACTTCAAAGGAGAAGGAGTGAGTGAGTGAAAGCGGTCCAGGGGAGTTGAAAAGTCCAAGGGAACAGGAGACGCATGGGGTGACCCCGCCGTCAGGAGGAGCGCCCTCAACCCCACCCCTGCTGGTGCCCTGCGGAGGCCCAGACAATGCCACTTTCAATAAATCATGAAGGATCCTGAATACCCGTTTTTGTCCGTTTTCAATGAACCCTGGGCATGTTGCTTAAGATATGGCCAGCCATTTGTGCTGGGTTCCCAGCTACTCAAAGCCTCGAAGTCAAGTGCTCTCTCGACTGAATAATGGAGTCTTTGCATATGAGATTTTGGGGAGCTTTTTTTTTTTTTCAGATTTCCATAGCTAGTCATGGTAAAGGTGACCTTGTGGGTAGTGTGGGCCATTGTGACCCTTCACACATCCATCCTTTGAGTGATGCTGAGCTTTGTGGGGTATCCATGCAGCACCTAATTCAATCACACGTCTGACCCCTGCCTCTCTTTGGCACTGTCCTCTCCTCTGTGCTCCCTGTGCTGCTGGCGGGGTGGGGTGGGGTGGGGGGGCTCTGCACAAACCCTGGCTGTCCTTGGGAGGCATTCTGTGCTAAACAGAGAGCTCTTGGCCATCTTTCCCACTTTGGGAATTCTAGGCCCCCTGGTGACTCTGGCCTGGGGAGCGGGTGCTTGTTCTCAGGAGGGTTTGCTCATGAAGATGCCTGCTGGAAGCGCCTTTTAAGCGTTCCTGGGTAGCTTCCACACTGGAGTCTTGAGAAGCAATGAGAAGAATAACCTGGGGTCATTTAAGGGCTGGCTGGTCATTTCCTTAATCGTCTGTGACCGTTAAGAGCCTGACTTTCTATAAAGAAGCACAGAGGCTTCCTTGACTTGTTATTAATAATAACAAACAGCTAGAATTTATTGAGCACCTGCCATTTGCCAAGTGCTTTCAGATGTTACCTCATTTAATCCGTAAACCTTATACCCATTTTTACAGATGAGGAAACTGAGATTTTTGGTTAACTTGTCAAAAGTCACATAGCTAGAAACGGCAGAACCGTGATAGAAACATTTCTTATTCTGCTTAATTTTTATCGTCATCTCTTGTTTTATATTCTTTTATGAACCTAAACAATGGATTAAGGGCTTCCCAGGTGGTGCTAGTGGTAAAGAACCCATCTGCTGGTGCAAGAGATGTAAAAGATTCAGGTTCGATCCCTGAGTCAGGAAGATCCCCTGGAGGAGGGCATGGCAACCCACTCCAGTATTCTTGCCTAGAGCATCCCATGGACCGAGGAGCCTGGCAGGCTGTAGTCCATGGGGTTGCAAAGAATCTGACACGGCTGAAGCGACTTAGCACACACACGCAGCACGTGAACCTAAACGATAGATCAAGTCCTACTAATAGGATAACTTGGAAAGGTTATCTTAAAATACCATGTGACCTCATTTATAAACATTCTTAAAATGAAGGAATGATAGAACTGGAGCACAGAGTTGTGGTTGCCAGGAGTTTAGGGATGGTGGGGGACAGGGAGGTCGTCTAAGGAAGACCTCAGTGGTGAAGGAAGAGTTCTATATCCAGGCTGCAGTGAGAGTTACACGAATCTACACGTGACTAAGTGACATAGAACTAGACACGCATGTCATGCCAGTGTGTTGCCTGGGTTTGATACTGTGTTAGGATCGTAGAAGATGTCACCTTTGGTGGAAGCTGGGTGGGGCCTCTCTGTTCCGTTTTTGCTACTTTAGTAAATCTGTAGTCATCTCGAGAAGTGTGTAGTTGAATTCACCTGAGTGGGACGTCAGCCTCGCACCTGGGAAGAGGCCAGGTCTCAGCTCAGAAGTTGCCTGCTCTCGGAAGGCAGTCCACATCAGAAAGCTGCAAGTGGCCTAGCAGAAGAACCTACACCAAGAAGAGGGCCCGGGATTCAGCCTCCATCAGAGGTGATCTGAGCCTCTGTCATCTCACAGGAAAGGACTGAGCTGAGAGTCAGGGCTCCTGGGCTCAAGTCCCAGGGCTGCAATTACGTGACTTGGGGCAGGCCTCCCAGTGTCTGTGAGCCTCCATGTCCCCAGCCATAAAGTTGGGTGGTCACAGCACTCACCGTCTGAGGTTGTTAAGAGATCCACTAAGAGGACACATTAATGTGCACATGTTTAGCACAGAAGGATTTACTGTGCGTGTTCATCCTGTTACCATCATCAGCGTGATTTGATCTGTTCCCAGGTGTGCCCTCTGCTTCGTAGTCAGACCAGTCTTGTACGTATTCACAGTGAATGTTCTCTCTTATTTCTCTAGTTTGGATCACTTATTCTTCCAACATTTATTTCTTGAGTGCCTACTTTGTCGAAGACTCTTGGGGACACAGTGATGGATGTGACCTGTGTGGTCTGCGCCCAGACAGAGCCGAAGTCCTGTTTCCTCCCCTTCCCTGCAATCTCCCACTCAAATCAGGGTGTCCTGCAGACTCACAAGGCCTTTTCTCTCCCATGCAGCCACGCTACCAGCCCCTTCTCTGAGCTCCAGCAGCGCTAGAGTCAGTGTGACTCGGTCACCTCTGCCAGCCTGGACTGCCCTTTTCCCTTGTGCCTCCTGGGGTGCCTCGCCTGGTGCTGAGCAGAACAGGGAGCATGTTTAGCAAGTAGTTGCCCAAAGAACTGTAAAGTTCATGGCTAGAGGCGCCCAGGACAGTCTCTCTTCTGAGGCCTTCACTTTACAGATGACGTGAGGGACAGCCCGTGGTCTACATAATGGAGACTGGCTCTCTGGGTCCCCAACACATTTCTTCAGTAGGATACTAATAGATCCTGTATTAATCTTAGTTTTTGTTGTTGCTCTTTTTTTTTTCATTCCTGCTATTCAGTGTTTTGACTAGCTGGCTGGTACTTCCCATTTTAGCAAACCCGGAAAGCCCTTGGCTGCAGTTTTGCTCTTCTAACTGTGCGACTGAGCCGTGTCAATCAGAGGGCAAGTGCATTGAACTGGAGAAACAGAGCCAGCCCACGTGGCTCTCTCTCCCTTGCCTTCAGTTGAGTGGGCTTACCCGGCACCCCCAGTCTGCCAGCAGGCTCTGGCCTCTGGCAGGCCCACCCAGGAGTCTCCCTTCTGTGGTCCAGCTTCTCCACCTGAAGCTGGGCGGACGGTCTGCACAGTTTCTCACTAAGGCAACTGGCCTTCAATTTTGGTTGTTCTTTGGTCAGACCTTTGCCAGTGAGCCCTGCAAGACTGACGCTCTGAACCCCAGTTACTGTCCTCTGTCTCTTGGAATCTAGAAGAGAGAAGAACATGGTTGGAGCCCCAGCATCCAGCTTAGTGCCCTCTTCACAGATGAAGGAATAGCAGGTGTGGCCCCCGGGACTGCCCAGACTGCAGTTAGGTGGGTTTGGGGTCCCTTTCTGGCTCTGCCAAGTGGGTTGATACAGCACCCGACCCTGGGTAGGCAAGCTACTCAACCTCTCTACACCTCGGTTTCCTCGCCTGAAATGGCAGTAACAGAACCTGTACATGTGGTGTGCTCGGTGCTGTGTCTGGTTGAATATTGGGACCTCTTATTTCTGCTGCTAATGGCACAGCCCTACAGCCTCTCGGAGTTCTTTTTTTTTTTTTAAGGTTTGTGGGGATCAAAAGCAGAAATCGATGGGGCTGTCTCTGTTGCAGCTGACAATCTAGTTGGACAGTGTGAGAGTTAAACAAATATACAGCTGGAGACATGTTTGAACTTGAGAATAAATGGGAAGAATCCGACCACGATAGAAGCAGTTTTCCCACATCCGGACTGTCAGAAGCCAGCCTCCGCCATGCTCTAGCAGGTCGTCGCGGCCTCTTCCCTTCCCAGGCAGGGATTAACAGACAAGTTGTTGCTGGTGCAGAGATGCCGGGCAGCTCCACCTTGAGACACATCTGCCAACCTGGCGGGGCCTTGGGAGCTTTTCTGTTGAGGCGCGAGCCTCGCGTTGGGGTACCGTGGCCTCCCTGCCTGCTGCTGCAGTGGGGAGCAACCCAGGAGACCGGGGACACGGTCCAGTAGGGCTGCCTGTGACGGACGACCCCGCAGCAGCACGGCCTCCCGGCCACCGCAAGAGCTGGCAGGGCTCCTGAAGCCAACAGGGAGGCCACGAAGCGTGTGTCCTCTTGCAGAGTACCCCCCTGCTGCATGTCCTGCGCACAGAGAAGGGGCTTCCCAAATACCACCCCAGTTAAGAAATTGAACCCTCTTACTGTGGAAATGCCTCTGGTATTAGAGGGATCACATCTGGAACTGTTGAGTCTCCCCCAGTCACTTGTTCCAGTGTGCTGTCCTCTAAATTTGATCTCAACTCATTATGAGGAATAACTCTAAGCCTTATTACATCAGGAACATTTATTTTGCCATAGCCAGGTACTGTTCTAATGTGCTTTCTCTCCTGTGATTTCCACACAACCCTGTGAAGTAGGTACCGTTATTGTCCCCATTTTACAGAGGAGGAAACTGAGGTCCAGAGAGGTAAGGTAACTTGCCTGGGGTCGAGTTGCTCATAGGAAGTAAAGCCAGGATTTGAAACCAGCTTCTTAAGTGTCTGTACCCATTCCTTCTCTGCAGTGTTGCTTGTTGTTTAGAGGGACCCCCACTCACAGGTGAAACGAACTCCTTTCTAATATAAGGCCTGTGCCCAGGCAGGAGGGTCACTGCTAAAGGTGACCTTTTAAGAGTGCTGGAAAGAAAACCTGTCCAATGCTCTGGACAGTTATCCTAGAGGATCCCCAAGGTCCCTGCAGTCTGTGGGGGGCCTCTGACAGCCCCCCAAGTTCCAGCCCAGAGCCCCTTGAGAGATTACACAAACATTGGAGGGAAAACACATTTCTGCCCATTGAAACTGTTTCTTTAAGATTATTGTGAAACTTATTCTTTTTAACATTGAACATTACGTCTAGTTTCTTAAAACGATTTTCAACTCTGCGAGATTATCCAAAGATTCTGTATTACCAAAGCTGATTTTTCAGTTAGCAAGGCAAATAGAAAGTTTGCTCTGCTGGATCCGAGCCCTTTCTAATATCCTCCCCTAACCTCCTTAGATGTTTTTAATCTTTGTATATCATCCTAGCTATAAGCTACTTTCTGTATTTTCTTTAAAGATCACAGTGCTCATCTGTTCTCTGGTTTTTACCATAGAATGGTACCTATTTGAGTGATATATTGTTCAAAAAGAAAAACCTGTTTAAGACACTAATCATTATTTTGGATGAGAATAGAGAGCTCCTGTAGCCCCAGGTATGGTTCCCCTAGGTGTCCCTTTCAGGCTGTTGTGAGCAATAGAGTAAGTGTTGTCCGATCAATAGCCAATTTGTGACTGGATGGCTGTGAACAGTGATGGTTTTGCCAGGAGGCGCTGCTAAGCCACTGCTGTAGTGAAGGCAGGAGCAGGACAGTGGGGCAGATTGGCAGCCCTCAGACCAGAAGGGACCTTAGAATGTTGTCCTGGAATACGTTGTCCAGACACTTGGCCTCATCTGGGTGGAAGGAAACACAGTGGTGTGGAATCAAGTCATGAACTTTGACAGTTGCTCTTGGCCACATAAGACACCAGGATGCAAGGGGATTCTTCTCTGCTGCCTCTTTATGAAACATCTAAAAATGTGAGCGCTGGGCCTCCTAAAATCTTCAGAGCTTCTCTTCTGACAGATTTAGCAGGGATTTATTACCATGGCTTTCTTCCAGTAAACCTGGAAAGTATCTCACATTCATCCATAAAACAAACCATGGGGATGACCGTAAAGGAACTCAGCCCCATTTTACAGGTGGGAAGGCTAAGGCCTTCAAAACCCCACACCAGCCCGGAGTCTGGGGAGGAACAGAGGCAAGGCCAGGGCTGCTGGCTTCCAGCGTGGGGTTATATAACTGCAACTCCTCAAGTCCCTGGAAACTGAGGCCAATTCCCTGGAAGATCATTCTGTTCTCTCCTGTTTTTTCAAGAATAGAGCCAGCTTGATCACTGGCTCTGAGGCTCGTGTCCCGTTTTCTTTCTTCCACAAACTGAGTGCCTACCATCATGATCCTTGTTCAGTCAAGTTGTATTCGAACTTGCCCGGATCTCCTATTTTTACGTATGTTTGGCTTTTATTTTATTTATGTGTACTCTTAACTGTTTCCAAAACAGATTTGAGGAGACTTACAACAAATGGAATACACAGTAAAATGAATACAGTAGAAAGAAAAATGGAAAATCAGAACCAAGGTGAGGAGGCAGGAGTAATAGGACATCTAGAAGAGTGAGCGTAATTCCTGTGATCGGGCATCATGTTTCCTGGTTTCAGTATCGGAAATGCAGAGGTAGCTTCCTGCTTTGCGGAGAAGAGAGATTTCATAACATTATTTCTTAGAACAAATCTCATTAAAAGTCAAGGGACCCTTTTCCTGGCACTACAGGCAGTTCTTCACATGAGGCTTGGTATCAGGTCCTTATGTATTGTAGTGGACAGATTTTACATGTTCGGCCAATGAAGAAAGGAGGTGTGATAAGGTTATTCACAAAAACACTCAGATGAAAGTTGGATAAAACACAGCTTGAAGAAGGCAGATAAGTGAGCAAGCTCATGTCATCTATAGATGTCACTTCCCTGCAGCCTAACTTGACTCAAGGGCAAAGTTGAGTCGACTTCCCTGAGTGAGCAGGTAGCCTGTCACTTAGGCTCCTTAGGAGGCAGAAGTAATAGGACATCTAGAAGAGTGAACATAATTCCTGTGATCAGGAATTCCTGTGATCATATATCCTGGTTTCAGTATTTAAAATGCAGAGGTAGAAACTAGGTAGCAAGGATGCCGAAGTGGGGGCTCTGCTGAGGGGATTTTCTCCACAGTTTGGGGTCAGCCACAGGCTTTAGAAAGCAAATGGGTAGGCCGCAGAACTGATGACATATTCTAAATGCCAAGGGACCCAGACAGTCTCTCTCCAAAATGCACAGCCAGCTCCATGCACATGGAGGGGCCACGTGCAGCCCGCCACCGTCCACAGGGGCACTCCTCTGTGGAAGCAGCTTCAGGCAGCTCCCATCCCAAAGAGTGGTTGGCTTGAGCCCTAGAGCTGAGCAGAGATGGTTCTGATCTGGTCATGTCCAACACAAGTCACCCTCTTTGGCCATGAAGACCCTCAAACCAGCTCCTGCTGTGGGGGTGTCGAGCACCTTCGTGACACCATCCCCACCTCTGACTGCGTGTGACAGCTGTAGACTTGCTCCCCATGCTTTGTGTTCCCTGTTGTCATATTTCTCAGGGATTTGAGGAGCCTAAGAGGAGGCCCAGTGACCAGGGAAGGGCCTGCTCAGGAAGGCTGGGGCAGAGGAGTGCCTTTTGTGCCAGCCCAGGTGCTGGGGAAGGCAGTGAGCACTTCTGTGCTGGTCTTATCCAGTGAGAAAGGCAGAGGTGCCATGGGGTCACGGCCGGCAGAGTGCCAGTGGCCTCGCCAGGCTGGTGAGCCATGAGGTAACCCTCGCATGGCGGACAGGACTGGCTTGCTGACTGAGGCAAACCCAGAGTGAACCAACCAGTCTGGCCTCTGTGACTCCCAAATAAGAGCACCCTTCCCCATGGGCTTCCTTTGTAGCTCAGTCGGTAAAGAATCGGCCTGCAGTGCAGTAGACCTGGATTCGATCCCTGGGTCAGGAAGATCCCCTGGAGAAGGAAATGGCACCCCACTCCAGTATCCTTGCCTGGAAAATCTCATGGACAGAGGAGCCTGGTGGGCTGCAGTCCATGGGGTCGCAAAGAGTTGGGCACGACTGAGCGACTAACACTTACTTACTCCCCATGGGTTGACCATAGCTGTGGAGACAGGCGGCTTTTCTGAGCAAGTAAAAATACCTCAGCTTTGGAGAATCTTTGACTTGTCATTCTCTTAAATGAATATTTATTGGAGTATAAGTGCTTTACAATGTTGTGTCAGTTTCTGCCGTACAGCAAAAGTGAGTCGGGTATATGTTTACATATATCCCCTCTGTTTTGGATTTCCTTCCCATTTAGGTCAACACAGAGCACTGGGTAGAGTTCCTTGTGCTGTGCAGTAGGTTCTCATTAGTTATCTATTTTATACACAGGAGTGTGTATATGTGGCCTGGTAAAAGAGTTCACCTACCAATGCAGGAGACCCAAGAGACGCAGGTTCAACCCCTGGGTTGGGAAGATCCCCTGGAGAAGGAAATGGGGAACCAGTATATTCTCCAGGCAAGAATACTCACTCCAGTATTCTTGCCTGGAGAATCCCATGGACAAAGGAGCCTGGTGGGGTACAGTCCAGGGGGTCACAAAGAGTTGGACACGACTGACTGAGAACACACACATGGTGTATATATGTCAATTCCAATCTCCCAATTCATCCCACCACCCTTTCCCGCCTTGGTGTTCATATGATTATTCTCTACATCTTTGTCTCCATTTCTGCTTTGCAAATAAGATCATCTATACCCTTTGGGCTTCCCTGGTGGTTCAGATGGTGAAGAATTGCAGGAGACCCAGGTTCAATCCCTAGGTCAAAGGGAAAATCCCTTGGAAAAGGGAATGGCTACCCATCTGAGTATTATTTCTTGGAGAATTCCATGGACAGAGGAGCCTGGTGGGCTGTAGTCCATGGGGTCACAAAGAGTTGGACACGACTGAGCAGCTTTCACTCACACACCCTTTTTCCAAATTGCACATACACACGTTAATATACAATATTTATTTTTCTCTTTCTGACTTCACTCTGTGTGACTTGACCTGTCATTTTGAACCTTAATGAGGATAGAATGAGCCTCTGGAACAAGGTGCGATGGAGTCAGGAGAAGTGGCCTTAAGTGAAAACACAGCTGTGGGGTTTATAGACGCCGCTGCAGGGAGGCGTCATCCAGTGGGGTCGGCCAGCCTCGCTGTAGACTTTCCAACACCAATGAATCGGGAACTCCATGCTGAACAGGATTTGGTTTGATGGGTCGCTGTGCCAGCAGATGGATGTATTTTTCTTGAAAGACCAAGGTGCCAGAAACCTCCATGATTACGTTACTGGAGCAAGCTTCTTTTTTGTGGTTTGTGCCGTTGAGCGTCAGGACTGCAGGATTCTCTTGCTCTTTCTCACTCTTATTTTTTCCAGGTCAGAACCAGAGCTTGGGGTGGGGAGGAAAATCCTGCTGAATGAGCAAGTTCTTTCTTAAAAAGCTCTCTCCAAGTCCAAAAAGACTTCAGTGGACTTAGGAGAAAGAAACTTAATACATTGCCATAGAATCACTGTGAACCAAGTGAAAGCCAAGTCCACAGCATCTTTGTCTTATAAAAGAAAGCACAGAGGAGATGGAAAAAAAGGAAATAATGCTGAGGAAATCCAAACCAAACAATGAAAACTAAAGAAGAAAAACTAACGATCACCTCAGAGAGAACGTGAAGATTTCCTTCTAATAAGATTTTCTCAGTTTGCAAAACTGAGGCTCAGGTAGAAGTAGCTTTTCTATTCTTTTTTAAGTGTGCCATAAATAGCATACCTGAGATGTTTGAACTGTGATGGGATTTGCCACTTTGGGCTTCAGGAAGAGTTGGACACCCTGCAGGACCCTTGGACTGTGAGGGAAAAGTCGGCCATGGAGAGGCTGGAGGTGTCCCAGCCTGGTCCCTGACCTGCGTTTGAACTTTGGTCCTAATAGCTAGCAGATTGAAGCAAGCTCGCAGGCCTCCTGCAGAACCCATGTTGGTTTGAACCAGAGCAGTCCTGGCCCCAGATCCAGCACTCTGCTTTCACCAGCTACCTCTCTTGTTACACCCCTGTGAGAGGAACTCAGAGTGGGGTCATGGGGGTCGCCCTTATTCAGTCACCGAGCAGCCTGCGGAGAGGGAAACTGCTCTCTTCTGCATGGCCTGCAGGTGCCATCCAGACCATGGCCAGAAAGAGAGCTGGGTGCCCATCAGAGGCCACCTTGGTTCTGGACAAGACAGGCCATTCCTAAACTTCTTAATGCGTCTCTTACCCTTCTTAGATCAGGCCAGCATTTTCAAAAGCACTGGAGTCTCTGAGATATTACTTAGCCATTTGGAGTTTAGTACCACATGGCCTGTGTGTCTGTTCCCCAGGAGTGTGGCTGTTTGGGAATGCCAGCTGTGCACCTGAGCGGACTAAAGACCAATTTGCTCATCAGCCTGGGGGAACATCTCACAAGCCACCCTCAGCCGTCTTTGTTGTCCAGTCCCATTCCTCTCTTCCAGTTATTCTCATGAATGTAATCCAGCCCGTTGACTTCCCTGGCCTGATGTACAAAGAAAGGTCTCTTTCTTTTCATGGTTACATTAAATGACTCCGTGGACCCCTCTGCTGCTTGGCCTGGGGCATTTGTTCTTCCCCTGAGATTCACCCGAAGGCCCTTCCTCAAGTGGTGTCTGAGAGCCCTGAGGAAGCCTGCCTCAGTC
Organism: Bos indicus x Bos taurus; assembly: GCF_003369695.1. Taxonomy (NCBI): domain Eukaryota; kingdom Metazoa; phylum Chordata; class Mammalia; order Artiodactyla; family Bovidae; genus Bos; species Bos indicus x Bos taurus. The sequence goes on from NC_040077.1 coordinate 119,810,282, forward strand.
CAGAGTCAGTTAGTCTTAATGCTCACCTATTGCACCAGCTGGGAAGATGGCCCTGTCCTCTTGCTTGCCAAGACCTGAGGGGGCTGAAGGAGGACCTTCGCAGGCCCAACAACTCCAACAGGGCCTGCACCCCACATTCCCACAGTCTGTGGGGGAGGCCTCCAGCCTCTTTTGCTCACCGCAGCTCCTTCAGATCACCCACAGTGCTGGTTTTCCCAGGGCCCACCCTGAAGCAGGCGGGCAAGGTCAGAAGGGTCCCAACAGGAGTCTCTGCCCTCCTCTGGGGTCCAGCCTGAGCCCCTGGGCGCCATAGGCTCTTCTCTTCCTGCTAGAGAGACTGGCTCGTCCTTTGTCCAAAAGAAAACCTTACCTCTAAGCAGACCCATTTAAAGCCTCCCTCCTCTGCTGATGGAAGTCGACAGAGCAGCCTTGTCACTTTCTCGTGGTTCCTTTGCTGCCTTCCCTCCGTACGCAGTACAGGAATGTCGTGCAGTTGGAAACTGTCCTCCCAGGGAGAAGGTTGACTCATAGCGGGCTCTTCTGCTTGACATGGCACTGCTTCTGGAAAGGGAAGGCCGGACCGCATGACGTCTCGGAGCAGCTGTCATCCTGGCAGGCCAGCGGCCCAAGCCGAGCCACTTGGTGGACGGGCCCTGATTAGAGCCAGCACTGGCACAGAGAGTGGGCTCTAGGCCTGCCTGTTTCTTCACCACGCTCAGCTCGTGAAGCGTCTTCTGTAAGTATTGTGGAGCAATGGACTGAGCGCCTCTTCAGAGGCGCTGTGAGATGGGAGCCCCTAGGCACTGGAAGGACTTGAGCCGCTGCTGGCAGTCTGGAGGTACAGTGACCAAAGGCAGGCAGACGGGCACAGGCTCTCTTTACAGAAGTGAGGACTTGCAAACTCCATAAAGTGGGGTGACTTCAGGAGCCTACAGGGGGTGTGATTCTGTGTCTGTAAATGAAATGACCTGAGCAGTTTGTGGTTGACAGGTAAACAAGATGCTCTGAACCTCTGCTCTGCAGTTCAGCTCAACACCAGGCTTTGGGCACCTGCTGTGGACAGAGCTAGGGCACCGAGTGCCCAGGGTACCTGGTGAAGCTCCCACTCCTGATCCCTTGGACGCCCTGGGGAAGAGCAGCCATGCCTCCAGTCCCCCGAGGAGGGAATTGGAAGATCCACTCTTACAGAGAGAATCTCGAAGGATGCTTGAGATCTTGCTGGGACAGACCAGAAGGACTCCTCCAGAAGCACATGGAAGGGCCTGGAAGTCTGACGTGCCTGGCACTGTCCAGGCTCGCAGTGAGCAGTGTGGTGTGGAAGGAGAGCGTGGAGCCTTCTGGCAGGAGGAGGCCAGGGTGCTCTTCCCATCAGGCTGACTCGAGCTTTTCCTCCAAGACTTCCTCGTCTCCCCTGAGGCCCTCCCTGGTGGGCGCACCCACTTCAGCACTTGCCACCTCACTCGACCCTCGGTCGCAGTCCACGTTCGATTATGCGGCAACCAACCTGCAGAAGGACTGGACTGTGTTTCATTCATTTCTGTACTTTCGATGTATAGACAGCAGGAGAAGCCATCAAAGGTCCTTACAGAGGGCCATGTCATCAGGCTTGTGTTTAGAAGGATGACTCAGCTGTGTTATGGAGAGTGGATTAGAGCAAGCGGAGCCAAGGAAGTGGAGTGTGTCGGTGTCCTCCAGAGAAATAATGAGCGGTTACAAAGAGCAGCCGAGGCCCGGGAGGCTGGCAGGGAGCAGGCTCGGCTCTTGTCGAGGCCCTGGCTCTGCTCTTCTCAGGTCTTTTGAGTCTGCTTCCTTCCTGAGTTGGCTTCCTCCTCGGGCTGGTAGCAAGCAAGTTGCAACAGTTCTGGCCCTCGCGCTCAGAAGCACCCAGCAAACATTGGCCTCCACTGGATCACATGTCCGTTCCTGAACCCATTCCTAGGGCCAGGAAATGCCATGCACTGACTGGCTTAGGTTCCTGATCAGTTACTGGAAGATGTGTGAGGTCACCTTAGAACCGCCAGGTCCAGCCCTGGAGACTGGATCTGATTCCCTCTGAATCCGCTGGCCTGGGGCAGGAGAGTGTAGCTGAATGAAGCTAGAGTCTCGTGAGGAAAGAGAAAGTGACTGCTGGACATGCTCTTACATCTGCAGAGGGACCAGTTGGACTGATTCATTCATGTATAGAGGAACCAGTTGGACTGATGCATTCATGTAGAACTGTTCACACAGTAGGTGCCTACACACACCCACACAACCTGAACACCTGCAGGACACGCCTTGTGAATTGGTTTATCTGGGAAACAGTGTATCATCATCCTGAATTGATATCTGACCTCTCACGGAGGACCCCACCCCCCACCCCCCTCAACCCTGGACTCTCCATTTCTTGACCTTTCTTTCGATCTTGTGATTGACTGTTCCGTCTCCAAGATCATATACAACCTACTCTCTGACCACAGCCCCCAGTCCCTCCCACTCCCTCATCCAGTTCAGTTCAGTTCAGTTCAGTCATGTCCAACTCTTTGTGACTCCATGGACTGCAGCACACCAGGCTTCCCTGTCTTATCACCAACTCCCAGAGTTTACTCATAATTCATGTCCATTGAGTTGGTGATGCCATCCATTTCATCCTCTGTCGTCCCCTTCTCATCCTGCCTTCAATCTTTCCCAGCATCAGGGTCTTTTCCAATGCGTCAGCTCTTCGCATCAGGTGGCCAAAGTATTGGAGTTTCAGCTTCAACATCAGTCCTTTCAATGAACATTCAGGACTGATTTCCTTTAAGATGGGCTGGTTGGATCTCCTTGCAGTCCAAAGGACTCCCAAGAGTCTTCTCCAACACCACAGTTCAAAAGCATTAATTGTTCCGTGCTCAGCTTTCTTTATAGTCCAACTCTAACATCCATACCTGACCACTGGAAAAACCATAGCCTTGACTAGACGGACCTTTGTTGGCAAAGTAATGTCTCTGCTTTTTAATATGCTGTCTAGGTTGGTCATAACTTTCTTCCAAGGAGTAAGCGTGTTTTAATTTCATGGCTGCAGTCACCATCTGCAGTAATTTTGGAGCCCCAGAAAATAAAGTCTGACACTGTTTCCACTGTTTCTCCATCTATTGGCCATGAAATGAAGGGAACAGATGCCATGATCTTTGTTTTCTGAATGTTGAGCTTTAAGCCAACTTTTTCACTCTCCTCTTTCACTTTCATCAAGAGACTCTAGTTCTTCTTCACTTCCTGCCGTAGTGGTGGTGTAATCTGCATATCTGAGGTTATTGAGATTTCTCCCAGCAGTCATGATTCCAGCTTGTGCTTCATCCAGCCCAGCGTTTCTCATGATGTACTCTGCATAGAAGTTAAATAAGCAGGGTGACAGTATACAGCCTTGACGTACTCCTTTTCCTATCTGGAACCAGTCTGTTGTTCCATGTCCAGTTCTAACTGTTGCTTCCTGACCTGCATATAGGTTTCTCAAGAGGCAGGGCAGGTGGTCTGGTATTCCCATCTCTTTCAGAATTTTCCACAGTTTATTGTGATCCACACAGTCAAAGGCTTTGGCATAGTCAATAAAGCGGAAGTAGATGTTTTTCTGGAACTCTTGCTTTTTCCATGATCCAGCAGATGTTGGCAATTTGATCTCTGGTTCCCCTGCCTTTTCTAAAACCAGCTTGAACATCTGGAAGTTCATGGTTCATGTATTGTTGAAGCCTGGCTTGGAGAATTTTGAGCATTACTTTCCTAGCGTGTGAGATGAGTGCAATTGTGCAGTAGTTTGAGCATTCTTTGGCATTGCCTTTCTTTGGGATTGGAATGAAAACTGACCTTTTCCAGTCCTATGGCCACTGCTGAGTTTTCCAAATTTGCTGGCATATTGACTGTAGCACTTTCACAGCATCATCTTTTAGAATTTGAAATGGCTCAACTGGAATTCCATCACCTCCACTGGCTTTGTTTGTAGTGATGCTTCCTAAGGCCCACTTGACTTCGCATTCCAGGATGTCTGGCTCTAGGTGAGTGATCACACCATCGTGATTATCTGGGTCTTGAAGATCCCTGTCATCTTACAATACACAAGTCCCTGTCATCTTACCATACACTCATCTTCGATTCTATCTCCTATTATTCAACCCCATTCCATTCCATTAGTCTTGGGTCTTCCCTGCCACTCTCGAATGTGCTGAGTTAACACACTCAAGATCCCCATTTCCGCACATGCTACTTACTCATCTTTCAACCTATCACACCCTGGTCTCTGCTCCCACCAAAGTCAGCTTGTCCAAAATGTCCTGAGAGTTCTTGTTGCTAAATCCAACAAGCTCTTGGCATGTTCCTTCTTCCTTGACCTCTTAGCAGGATTTGATGCTTCTGACTGCTCCCCTCTTAAGATATGTGCCACCTTGGCTTCTGTGACATTATAATTCAGAACTCAAGGCTACCCATCCTCAGTCTCCATTGTCCAGCTGTCAAATACAGTTGTGCTGTCAAAAACCTCATTTTTACTCCACATACGCTCTTGGGACAGTCTCGTGGCTTTGGTGCCATCTTCCTTTCCACCCAAAGCTTCCCAAATATGAAACTCCAGATAACAGTCTTGCTTATAAAATTCAGAATCACTTATGTAGTTCATCCTGGTCATCTCCACTAAGATCCCTCTTAGGGACCTTAAAATCAGCACTCCTCACCCAGTTATTCCTCCTTGTCACAGTAACTAGCAACACAATCTGGGCTTCCCTGGTGGCTCAGCTGGTAAAGAATCTGCCTGCCATGCAGGAGACCCTGGTTCAGTTCCTGGGTCGGGAAGATTCACTGGAGAAGGGAACGGCTACCCACTCCAGTATTCTTGGGCTTCCCTGGTGGCTCAGATGGCAAAGAATCCACCTGCAGTGAGGGAGACCAAAAGTTGATCCCTGGGTTGGGAGATCCCCTGGAGGAGGGCATGGCTACCCACTCCAGTGTTCCTGTCTGGAGAATCCCCATGGACAGAGGAGCCTGCAGTCCATGGGGTCGGACACAGCTGAGCGACTAAGCACACATCACAGCAACACCACCTACCCTACTGTCCACAGCCAAGAACCTCAGATGTTGTCTTTGCCACCTCCCTCTCAGTTTACATCCAGGCCATCACCAAGTCCTATAATTCTGGTAAGGTGGAAAGAACATAGGTTTTGGCTGAAATCCTAATTATGGTTTGACAACTTACCTTTCTCCATCACAAGTTCCTCACCTGTTAAAAGGAAATAGTAATACTGATTTCAAATAGTTGTGATCAGCATAAAGAAAGGCCTTTACTTGGTAGCATTTCAATAAATAGGAGCTCTCCATTCAATAAATATATGTGCTCTTCTGTCCCTGTCTCCTCTCCCTCCTCCCCCTCACCACCTCTACTCACTCACCATATTGAGTTTGTTCTTTTTTTTTTTAATTTTGGCTGTCCTGCATCTTCATTGCTGCACACAGCCTTTCTCTAGTTGAGGCACCTGGGGGCTACTCTCTAGTTACAGTGCAGAGCAGTGCCTTCTCTTATTTGCAGAGCATGGGCTTTAGAGTGCTTGGGCATTGGTAGTTGTGGCACACAGGCTTAGTTGCTCCTCAGCATGTGGATTCTTCCCCGATGAGGGATCAGACCTATGGGCTCTGCATTGGCAGGTGGATTCTTAACCACTGGACCATGAAGTCCTCACCATATTGTTGAATTGTAGATAAATAGTTTGTTAATTAAGAATTCAGTTCAGTTCAGTTGCTCAGTCATGTCCAACTCTGCGACCCCATGGACTACAGCACACCAGGCTTCCCTGTCTTATCACCAACTCCCAGAGCTTGCTTATATTTGTGTCCAACTGTCTCACCCTCTGTCATCCACCTCTCCTCCTGCCTTCAATCTTTCCCAGCATCAGGGTATTTTCCAAGGAGTCAGTTCTTCGCATCAGGTGGCCAAAGTATTGGAGTTTCAGTTTCAGCATCAGTTCTTCCAATGAATATTCAGGACTCATTTCCTTTAGGATTGACTTGTTTGATCTCCTTGCAGTCCAAGGGACTCTCAAGAGTCTTCTCCAACACCACAATTCAAAAGCACCATTCATTGGCGCTCAGCTTTCTTTATAGTCCAACTCTCACATCCACACACGACTACTGGAAAAACCATAGCCATGACTAGATGGGCCTTTGTTGGCAAACTAATGTCTCTGCTTTTTAATGTGCTGTCTAGATTGGTCATAGATTTTCTTCCAATGAGCAAGAATCTTTTAATTTCAAGGCTGCAGTCACCATCTGCAGTGATTTTGGAGCCCCCCCAAAATAAAGTCTCTCACTGTTTCCCTATCTATTTTCCATGAAGTTATGGGACCAGATGCCATGATCTTCATTTTTTGAATGTTGAATTTTGAGCCAGCCTTTTCACTCTCCTCTTTCACTTTCATCAAGAGGCTCTTCAGTTCCTCTTCACTTTCTTCCATAAGGGTGATGTCATCTGTATATCTGAGGTTATTGATATTTCTCCCAGCAATCTTGATTCTAGCCCTGGAATCAAGGGCTCGTGTTTCATCCAGCCCTGCATTTCTCATGATGTACTCTGCATGTAAGTTAAATAAGCAGGGTGGCAATATATAGCCTTGACGTACTCCTTTCCCAATTTGGAACCAGTTAGTTGTTCCATGTCTTGTTCTAACTGTTGCTTTGACCTGCATACAGATTTCTCAGGAAGCAGGTAAGGTGGTTTGGTATTCCCATCTCTTTAAGAATTTTCCAGAGTTTGTTGTGATCCATACAGTCAAAGGCTTTGGCGTAGTCAATAAAGTGGAAGTAGATGTTTTTCTGGAATTCTCTTGCTTTTTCTGTGATCCTACAGATGTTGGCAATTTGGTCTCTGGTTCCTCTGCCTTTTCTAAATCCAGCTTGAACATCTGGAAGTTCATCGTTCACATACTGTTGAAGCCTGGCTTGGAGAATTTTGAGTACTACTTTGCTAACATGTAAAATGAATGCAATTGTGGAATAGCTTGAACATTCTTTGGCATTGCCTTCCTTTGGGATTGAAATGAAAACTGATCTTTTCCAATCCTGTGGCCAATGCTGAGTTTTCCAAATTTGCTGGCATATTGACTGCAGCACTTTCACAGCATCATCTTTTAGGATTTAAAATAACTCGGCTAGAATTCCATCACCTCCACTAGCTGTGTTCGTAGTGATGCTTCCTAAGGCCCCACTTGACTTCTCATTCCAGGATGTCTGGCTCTAGGTGAGTGATCACACCATCGTGATTATCTGGGTCGTGAAGATCTTTTTTGTACAGTTCTTCTGTGTATTCTTGCCACCTCTTCTTAATGTCTTCTGCTTCTGTCAGGTACATACCATTTCTGTCCTTTATTGAGCCCATCTTTGCATGAAATGTTTCCTTGGTATCTCTAACTTTCTTGAAGAGATCTCTAGTCTTTCCCATTCTGTTGTTTTCCTCTATTTCTTTGCACTGATCTCTGAGGAAGGCTTTCTTATCTCTCCTTGCTAGTCTTTGGAACTCTGCATTCAGACTGGTATATCTTTCCTTTTCTCCTTTTCCTTTAGCTTCTCTTCTTTTCTCAGCTATTTGTAAGACCTCCTCAGACAACCATTTTGCCTTTTTGCATTTCTTTTTCTTAGGGATGGTCTTGATCATTGCCTCCTGTACAGTATCACAAACCTTTGTCCATAGTTCTTCAGGCACTCTTTCTATCAGATCTAATTCCTTGAACTTGAATCTATTTGTCACTTACACTGTATAATCATAAGGGATTTCAAATCCAGTAGTCATATGTGGATCTGAGAGTTGGACTATAAAGAAAGCTGAGCGCCAAAGAATTGAGGCTTTTGAACTGTGGTGTTGGAAAAGACTCTTGAGAGTCCCTTGGAGAGCAAGGAGCTCCAATCAGTCCATAAAGGAGATCAGACCTGGGTGTTCATTGGAAGGTTTGATGTTGAAGCTGAAACTCCAATACTTTGGCCACCTGATGCAAAGAGCTGGCTCACTGGAAAAGACCCTGATGATGGGAAAGATTGAAGGCAGGAGGAAAAGGGAACGACAGAGGATGAAATGGTTGGATGGCATCACTGACTCAATGGACATGAGTTTGGGTAGGCTCCGGGAGTTGGTGATGGACAAGGAGGCCTGACGTGCTGCAGTTCATGGAGTTGCAAAGAGTCGGACACAGCTGAGTGAACTGAACTGAACTGAGTGATCTGGTGGTTTTCCCTACTTTCTTTAAGTCTGAATTTTGCAATAAGGAGTTCATGATCTATGCCACAGTCAGCTCCCAGTCTTGTTTTTGCTGACTGTAGAGAGCTTCTCCATCTTCAGCTGCAAAGAATATAATCAATCTGTTTTCTGTATTGGCCATCTGGTGATGTCCATGTGTAGAGTCGTTGCTTGTGTTGTTGGAAGAGGGTGTTTGCTATGACCAATGTATTCTCTTGGGAAAACTCTATTAGCCTTTGCCCTGCTTCATTTTGTACTCCAAGGCCAAACTTGCCTGTTACTCCAGGTATCTCTTGACTTCCTACTTTTGCATTCCAGTCCCCTATAATAAAAAGGACATCTTTTTTTGGTGTTAGTTCTAGAAGATTTTGTTGGTCATCATAGAACCGTTCAGCTTCAGCTTCTTCAGCATTAGTGGTTGGGTCATAGACTTGGATTAAGAATTAAGTTTTCCAATTTTCCTCTGTGACTAAGGACAACAGATTTTAGCTCATCATGTTTCTCATAAAGACTTTAGAAAATGCAAAGAAAGTCAAGCCATCACTGTTGCAGTCTTGAGAGTCTCTTGGACAGTAAGGAGATCAAACCAGTCAGTCCTAAAGGAAATCAACCCTGAATATTCATCGGAAGGACTGATGCTGAAGCTGAAGCTCTGATACTTTGGCTACCTGATGAAAAGAGCCGACTTATTGGAAAAGACCCTGATGTTAGGAAAGATAGAAGGTAGGGAGAGAAAGGGATGACAGAGTTCAAGATGATTGGAGGGCATCACCAACTCAGTGGACATGAGTGTGAGCAAGCTCCTGGCAATGGTGAAGGACAGGGAAGCCTGGCATGCTGCAGTCCTGGGGGTTGCAAAGAGTTGGACATGAATGAGCAACTGAACAATGACAACAACAATTGCTGTTGCCATTTTGACATTGTTCCTTCCAGTCTTCTATGCCATCTGTGGTTTTTTTTTTTTTTTTTCTTTTTTTAATGTACTTTTTTGGGGTATGTGATCAAATATGATTATATTCTTTGCAGCCAAAGATGGAGAAGCTCTACACAGTCAGCAAAAACAAGACTGGGAGCTGACTGGCTCAGACCATGAACTCCTTATTGCGAAATTCAGACTTAAATTGAAGAAAGTGGGGAAAATCACTAGACCATTCAGGTATGACCTAAGTCAAATCCCTTATGATTATACAGTGGAAGTGAGAAATAGATTTAAGGGACTAGATCTGATAGATAGAGTGCCTGATGAACTATGGATGGAGGTTTGTGACATTGTACAGGAGACGGATCAAGACCATCCCCAAGAAAAAGAAATGCAAAAGAGCAAAATGGCTGTCTGAGGAGGCCTTACAAATAGCTGTGAAAAGAAGAGAAGCAAAAAGCAAAGGAGAAAAGGAAAGATATAAGCATCTGAATGCAGAGTTCCAAAGAATAGCAAGGAGATAAGAAAGTCTTCCTCAGAGATCAATGCAAAGAAATAGAGGAAAACAACAGAATGGGAAAGACTAGAGATCTCTTCAAGAATATTAGAGATACCAAGGGAACATTTCATGCAAAGATAGGCTCAATAAAGGACAGAAATGGTATGGACCTAACAGAAGCAGAAGACATTAAGAAGAGGTGGCAAGAATACACAGAAGAACTATACAGAAAATATCTTCACAATCAAGATAATCACGATGGTGTGATCACTCACCTAGAGCCAGACATCCTGGAAAGTGAAGTCAAGTGGGCCTTAGGAAGCATCACTATGAACAAAGCTAGTGGAGATGATGGAATTCCAGTGGAGCTATTTCCAATCCTGAAAGATGATGCTGTGAAAGTGCTGCACTCAATATGGCAGCAAATTTGGAAAACTCAGCAGTGGCCACAGGACTGGAAAAGGTCAGTTTTCATTCCAATCCCAAAGAAAAGTAGTGCCAAAGATTGCTCAAACTACCACACAATTGCACTCATCTCACACGCTAGTAAAGTAGTGCTCAAAATTCTCCAAGCCAGGCTTCAACAATACATGAACCGTGAACTTCCAGATGTTCAAGCTGATTTTAGAAAAGGCAGGGGAACCAGAGATCAAATTGCCAACATCCGCTGGATCATCAAAAAAGCAAGAGTTCCACAAAAACATCTACTTCCACTTTATTGACTATGCCAAAGCCTTTGACTGTGTGGATCACAATAAACTGTGGAAAATTCTGAAAGAGATGGGAATACCAGACCATCTGCCCTGCCTCTTGAGAAACCTATATGCAGGTCAGGAAGCAACAGTTAGAACTGGACATGGAACAACAGACTGGTTCCAAATAGGAAAAGGAGTACGTCAAGGCTGTATATTGTCACCCTGCTTATTTAACTTCTATGCAGAGTACATCATGAGAAATGCTGGGCTGGAAGAAGCACAAGCTGGAATCAAGATTGCTGGGAGAAATATCAATAACCTCAGATATGCAGATGACACCACCCTTATGGCAGAAAATGAAGAGGAACTAAAAAGCCTCTTGATGAAAATGAAAGAGGAGAGTGAAAAAGTTGGCTTAAAGCTCAACATTCAGAAAACTAAGATCATGGCATCTGGTCCCATCACTTCATGGGAAATAGATGGGGAAACAGTGGAAACAGTGTCAGACTTTATTGTTTTGGGCTCCAGAATCACTGCAGATGGTGATTGCAGCCATGAAATTAAAAGACACTTACTCCTTGGAAGGAAAGTTATGAGTAACCTAGATAGCATATTCAAAAGCAGAGACATTACTTTGCCAACAAAGGTCCGTCTAGTCAAGGCTATGGTTTTTCCAGTGGTCATGTATGGATGTGAGAGTTGGACTGTGAAGAAAGCTGAGCGCCGAAGAATTGATGCTTTGGAACTGTGGTGTTGGAGAAGACTCTTGAGAGTCCTTTGGAGTGCAAGGAGATCCAACCAGTCCATTCTAAAGGAGATCAATTCTGGGTGTTCTTTGGAAGGACTGATGTTGAAGCTGAAACTCCAATACTTTGGCCACCTCATGCGAAGAGTTGACTCATTGGAAAAGACCCTTATGCTGGGAGGGATTGGGGGCATGAGGAGAAGGGGACGAGAGAGAGTGAGATGGCTGGATGGCATCACCGACTTGATGGATGTGAGTTTGAGTGAACTCCGGGAGTTAGTGATAGACAGGGAGACCTGGCATGCGGCAATTCATGGGGTCGCAAAGAGTCGGACACAACTGAGCAACTGAACTGAACTGAACTGATCAAATGTGCATCTTGCTTCTTTTCATCTAACCCAAATATTTTCCCAGGTTAATAAAAATTCTTTATAAACCATTTAACAGCCATATGCTATTCTACACCTGACTCTAGTATGGTTTATTTAACTATTCTGCTATTTCTGGTTTTTCGGAGTCTTTCCAATAAATAATACTGAAATAAATAGTTTTTTAAAAAAGAAACCTCTTTCCTCTACATTTATGATACTTTCCCAAGCCATAAATTTGTAACTTGAATCACTGAATCGAAGGCTTTGAAAATTTCTAAACAGTAGAGACTTTGAAATGGACTAAATGTATAGAGACCTGAATTTAGCTACAAAAAGGAAAGTAAAGAAAAAAAAGGGGGTTGTAATTAACAGATATTTGTAAATAACTGTTTTCTGTTTTACTGAACGAGGGCTGGGAAGATCCAAGCGGTGCTCTGTGGGGAAAACATGCCTTTGACTTGAAGTTCCTGGCTCTATGCGGTGAAGCAGGGCTTGTTTCTGCTTTTGTATTTTCTTCTGGGTCAGTGAGAGGACAGGCCATTCCTACAAGCTCATGTCCCTCTAAGGAAGAGGAAAGGCATCCAGAATCTAATGATGCACATCAGTAGTTGTGTCAGCAGCTTTCAGTAAAAAAAGAGAAAAAAAGGTATAATAATGTATCCTCCTAACGTGCAGTTAATTTTAGTTAAAAAGTTCCCTGGTGATTTTTTAAAATTTAATTGAACTATTTTGGCCACACTGTGTGGCTTGCAGGATCTTAGATTGAACCCCAGACCATCACAGTAAAATCACCAAGTCCTAAGCACTGGACCTCTAGGGAATTCCCTCCCTAGTGATGTTTAAACCCAGGAAATTTGTAAATCTGATAACTAGCTCTGCATTTGGAAATGTTAGAGCTGCCCTAACCATCCGGGCCCCAGCAGGACAGACACATCTCACAAAGCTCCGGCTTCTCAGCCACACCTGAGCACTCCTCTCAGAATCCGGAAAGAAACCAAGACATCATCACCAGAATCCTTGTTCCTGATCTTCCCTAATCAGGAAAAAGCTAAGGAGCGCCTCCAAGTCAACATGGCCAAAATCAGACGTTGGACTGTCTGCCCGTCCCCGCTTTCAGTCCTCCAGCTCAGCAGTGGAACCACCACCTGCCTGGTTGTTTACATCAAAAACCTGAACCATCCTCAACTTCCTGTTTTCTGTCCTCACATTCTCCAGCACTGAATCCATCAGCATATTCTGTCCATTCTGTTCCTGAACCTTTACTCGAGATCTCACATTGTCCGTTTCTCTCCATCTCGCCCACGTGCCGTCTGGTCCCAGCCCCATCACCACTCACCCCCACTGCTCAGTCGCCTGCCACAGGGTCTCCTACTTCTGCTCTCCCTGCTGCGGTCTTTTCTCTAATAGACAAAGGTCTTTTCTGTAATAGACAAAGAGATCCTGCTAAAACATAACTTTGGTTGTGTCATCTACCCCTTTCTTAAAACATGTCAGAGGCTTCCCTTTGCTAGTAAGGTAAAGGTCAGAAATTCCAACATGGCTGAGAAGGCCCTGCATACCCTGCCCTGGCCTTCCTCTCTAGCATCATTGCCCAATATATGCCCCCCACCCCCAATCCATCCTTCAGCTCCTGCAAGTCTTGCACCCAGGGCTCTGCCAATGAGGGCCCTCTTCTCTCCCCTCCATCCTTCCCACTGTCTAGGTAACCCTGTCTTTGCACTTTCCCAGTCTAGGTCAGGTTATTTACCCCTATAGAAACAAAGGAGGTTTTTTTTTTTCCTTCTTCAGAGAACCTATTTAAAGTTTTATATATATATATATTATATATGTATATAAATGTTTTTTCCATTCATCAGCACGATTATGTGATGGATGTCTGTCTCCTACTAAACCATAGGATCCTCTCTGCTACTCTTCTCTGCTCTTTCCCCATTAGCTCACTCAGGGTCTGTCACCAAGTAGGGGCCTTAATAAAAGTTGGTTGCTCACCGAATGGAGAACTTGAGTCCTGGTGACAGTTCTTGACACCCGTGTCCCTGTAAGGTGCAGGCTCTTCCTGGGGCGGGCAGGCTAGGTTCTCCACAACACATCCTCTTGAGGGAAAGTGATTTTGCTTGTTTTCTTGTTTTTCATTTCAGCTGTCAGAATGAACAGAGCACACTGCCTAAAACGTACTCGTTTTTCTCTTCTCTCCTTATGCAGCTAAAGCTGGCTTTCACTCTGGACCACGAGACTGGGTTGCCTCAAGGATGTCATGTCTACGAGTACCGAGACAGCAACAAGTAAGCCACTCTGTGGGAAAGTTTGTCGCCTGACCCTGTCCTGTGGAGGTAGCACCCCTGGGCTTCCGTGTACGCGGCCTCCCTGACTAAGAGATTCTCGGGGAGGCAGTCACACTTTTTGTGACTGTACTAGAAAAGAGCTGGCACAGAAGTATTTCTCCTGTAAAATCTCTTTTGCCCTTCTGTATAGGGTGTGAAAATACTTGTGTCAGAACAGATGTAATGTATTAGAAGTATTGGGTTGGCTGAAAGATTAGTGCAGGGCTTACAGGAAGACCCAAACGAGGTTTGTAGCCAACCCAATATATTCCAAAGTGAACCTTCCTTTCCAGGCTCCAGCTCTTCTTGACCCCACACCCCTACTTCATCTCTAATCATGTGCTTGCTTACTGGGTTCACTGTGTGCCTTTTGTTGTAGTTCAGTCTGACTATACTGTTTATAGGAGTTTGTTGCGATAGTCCGCCTGCCTTGTGAATTTGTTTTCAATTTTTTAAAATAACTTTTAATGGAATATAGTTGATTTACAATGTTGTGTTAGTTTCTGCTGTCCAACAAAGTGAATCAGTTTTCCATATACATACATCCACTCTTTTTTTAGATTCTTTTCCCATATAGGTCATGACGGAGTAATGAGCGGAGTTCCCTGTGCTATATAGTACTTTCTTGTCTATTTTATATATAGTAGTGTGGGTATGTCAATCCCAATCTCCCAATGTATCCCTCCTCCTTACCTTGGGAATTTTAGAGATGGGCCATTCATGGGTACCTACTGAGGTTTAAGTTTGTGACCTTGTCCAAAGATGGCTCCTGGCATAGTTTTATACACTTCTTTTCTTCATCACAGACTGCCTCCTTGACTGCGTGTGTTTGTCTGTGGGACAGTGAAAGTGGTGATGAGTGAGGTGAGGGGTGTGCCCTGAAGAAGACAATGAGTGTGATGAATGGCGAAGGCAGCTACCATTGAGCACCTACTGTGTGTATCACGGACGAGGGATCAGTCAGTTCAATTTCGTCACTCAGTTGTGTCTGACTCTTTGCGACTCCATGGACTGCAGCACGCCAGGCTTCCCTGTCCATCACCAACTCCCAGAGTTTACTCAAACTCATGTCCATTGAGTCGGTGATGCCGTCCAACCATCTCATCCTCTGTCATCCCCTTCTCCTCCTGCCCTCAATCTTTCCCAGCACCAGAGTCTTTTCCAGTGAGTCAGCTCTTTGCATCAGGTGGCCAAAGTAGTGGAGTTTCAGCTTCAACATCAGTCCTTCCAATGAACACCCAGGACTGATCTCCTTTAGGATGGACTGGTTGGATCTCTTTGCAGTCCAAGGGACTCTCAAGAGTCTTATCCAACACCACAGTTCAAAAGCATCAATTCTTCGATGCTCAGCTTTCTTTATGGTCCAATTCTCACATCCATACATGACTACTAGAAAAACCATAGCTGTGACTAAACGGACTAGTCGAGGGATAGTACTGTAATTAAGTGTTATCCCACTTAATTCTCATGATAACCTGAAGAATTTTCTTCTATTACTATTGTATTTGCAGAAACTGAGGTCTAGGGAATGTAAGTAACTTGTTTAAGGTCACTTGCCACAGCTGAGTGAGGCAGAGTCAACATTATCACATTAACTCTGGGAAGAAAATAGATGAAAGACAACTGATGTCCCAAGGTGCTACTCAGTGATGACAAGAACCCAAACCGGTTAGTTTTGGGTCAAATAGGCACATGCCAGTGGAACTTTCTAGAAGAAAACTTGCATCTTCCTCAAGAACTCTTGCTCTGTTATTGGTGGCAGATGGGTTACTGAGTGCCTTCAAGACCAAATCTCCATTCAGATTACTTTCAAAGTGTTACTCGTCTTTGTAATTTATCCTTAGGCGAATGCTATCCTAAGCTATCTTGTACCCGCAATTCCCACCAAATCAGTCATTCAGGAAAGTTGACCAAGCATCCTTTAACACCATCACTCTTATTGGATGGCTCTGTTTCTGGAAAACAGTTGCAGGATTTCTAGGCCATTGTGTGAGAAGGCAGCCATTCACATGACAGATTGTGGCCCCAGAAACACAATGGTGTCAGGTTCATGGCCTGACTCTCTGCTCTTTGGAAATAAGGTTGGCAGAGTTTCTGTTCAGTGGGAGAAGGGCAGTAGCTTGAAGTCCGTGTCTGAGCAGTTCAGAGGTCTGGTGACAACAACTTACATTGGCCTAATCCCCAATTCTGATAACTAGCATGTTATCAGACAAAGCAATGTAGGAGAGAATGTAGGAGTTGTGAGTATTGATAAGCTTTGACTGAAGACCTGTAAGAGAAAGCCTTTGTGTAGGAAACTGGGTAGGAGCCATGATCTCAGGAAGTGTGACAGATGCCTCGGTGGCCCCCTCTGCAGTTTTCTATTGCTCCTCTTAGAGGCAG
This sequence comes from Bos indicus x Bos taurus, assembly GCF_003369695.1. NCBI lineage: Eukaryota > Metazoa > Chordata > Mammalia > Artiodactyla > Bovidae > Bos > Bos indicus x Bos taurus. The sequence goes on from NC_040077.1 coordinate 119,826,435, forward strand.
ACTTGGGGTTCATTCTCAACCTGTGGATAAGTTTTCTAGCCTCCCTGAGCCTCAAGTTTTTTTTATCTCTTAAGAGCAATGGGATTAATGATACTTTTCTGATATGATTGTCTTGGGGATTCAGTGGGGTGACATTGTAGCCCGCCTAGCGCATAGAATGCCTGCAGTAAGTGTTGATGGCCTCTCCTTCCCAAACAGAAAAATCATCTCGTGACTTCCCTTCTGTTTTCCCAGTGCCAGCAGGGCTGCCTTCATGAGCTACGGCTGCAGCTTGCAGAGTACTGACTGGGGCAGAGGCTGGTGCACATGCCTCTTGCAGGCCTCAGCCGTGAGCACTCTGTCTGAAGGCAGACTAGACTCTTCTCCCCGCTGTGACCTTGAAGTCAAGTGTGGAGACCCCCCTGAGCTTGGCTGAGACATTCTCCTCTCTCCCCTGGCTCTGCCCTGTCTGTGTTTCTCTGTTCACTTTCAGGGACAATTCCTCGACTGCCTGAATCTCAACAGTGGTGTTTAGGAAGTGAGATTTCAGCCCAGCCCCTAAGGGGACTCATTTTGTCTCAGCCAAAAAAATGAAGGCAACAGCAGCAGAGAAATAAGGTTCTATGTATAAAAGAAACTAGTGAATATTGGTGTTGTTTCAGTCCATCAGTCTCGCCCGACTCTTTTTGTGACCCCGTGGACTGTAGCCTACCAGGCTCCTCTGTCCGTGGGATTTCCCAGGCAAGAATAGTGGAGTGGGTAGCCATTCCCTCCTCTAAGGGATCTTACCGACCCAAGGATCAAATTCAGGTCTCCTGCATTGCAGGCAGATTCTTTACTGCTAAGCCACCAGGGGGAAGCCCCAGCTGAATATTAGTTGGGTACAATTAATTATTAAAACTCCTACTTTTATCTGGGTATTCCCTGCAATATAATTTGCAATCATTTTAGTATTTATCACTGCCAAATGCAATCCGTAAGCACTGAGTAATGCAATCTGAGTAAGTACTGAGGCTCTCAGTTCTCCCCAGTGGTCTTTCCCATCAGATGGAATAGCTTTGAAAATAGGCACTCTGCTTTTCTGCTCCCTGGACTCTTGTATCCACGTCCTTTCCTAGAACATCTTAGTAGCCCCAATCCATGATTCCACGTCATGCCATTCTCCTTCTCCATGAAGAAGTTCCTTTTGGCCTCCAGGCTCCAGGGAAAACAGACCCTCAGACTTGTCCAATATCCAGTAGGACTTCAACTCTGGAGGGCACAATTCTCAGGTAAATATTCTTTTTTTTTTTTAAGTTTTCCTTTTCAATATTCGTTTTATCTGGCCGCACCAGGTCTTAGTTGCGGCATGTGGGATCTTCAGTGGTGGCATGTGGGATCTAGTTCCCTGACCAAGGATTGAACTTGCATTGGGAGCATGGAGTCTTAGCCACTGGACCACCAGGGAAGTCCCCAGATAAACATTCTTAAAGCTCTGAGATCATTAGGGGAAAGAAGCTGCCCTCTTGTGCCTCAGGTTAGATTAGTAAAGCCTTCTCCTCCAATTATTCTGCCAGCCTCCCGAGGCTGTTCAAATCTGCATCTAAGGGGTGTGAGGCCTCTGTCTCCCCACTGCCCTTCACAGCCCATACACCTGTAGACCACCTTCTTTTTCTCTGTTACAGAAACTTCACCTGCCTTTAGTATGAAATCCAGTGAAGCCAGAGCTGATTCAGTCATGTTCCTCAAACTGGGTTTTGGAGATCTCTTCCTAGAGCAAGGAACAGGCCTCAAGGGGTGAACAAGTGATTGATGAGAATTCAGTTCAACATTTAGTAAGCCCCTACTCCAGGCAGTATATGTGTGTGTGAGGCGCTACGGAAACAAAGATAAATCAAGCCTGGCCCATGACTTCAAAGCAGTTGTTGCTTAGTCGCTAAGTCATTTCCAACACTTTTGCAACCCTACGGACTGCAGCCTGTCAGGTTCCTCTGTCCATGGGATTTCCCAGGCAAGAATACTGGAGTGGGTTGCTATTTCTTTCCCCACGGGATCTTCCTGACCCAGGGATTGAACCCACGTCTGTTACGTCACCTGCGTTGGCAGGCAGGTTCTCTACCACTAGCACTGCCTGGAAAGTCCACTGCTCTGCTGATAGCTGTTTATAGTCTGCTTTTTGAAACTCCATTCTGATTTGAGTGTTTAGTTTTTTATTTTTAATTTTTAGGTGTTATATTTGGAGCTTTTTAAAAATCAGCCTATCTTTTTTTTCCTGTTCTTTTTGTGTGTCCTAGTTTTTCACTATTTCTATTCTTTCATCTCTTCTAGTTATTTTGATTATACTTATTTTATAACCCCTTTCTGATTGTTCACTTATTTCTACTTCTAAGAGTACCTGTTCTCCCAAACGTGGTCGCTGAGGATTTGGCTTTAGGGTGGTTCATTTCCTCACATGGTTTGTTCTGTTTTTTCAGATCATCTTAAGTGGGGATTGTGTTCTCTGCGAGAGTCCCATATGTTCCTGGGTTGTGCGTGTGTCTTTTGCTGCTTTGGCGTTTATTCTTCTGGGACCCCAAGAGTTCCATAGGTCTTGCCAGTTTGACATTAACCTCTTGGTTTAGGATTCCCAGAAGTTGGGTGGTGTGCATTCAGCCTCCACACCCACAGGCGGTCCAGGCTTGCTTGGGATCCCCACCCCAGAAAGGAGCGCCTCCCCTCTGCTTCACCTACAGATGTTCCTCTGGGCTGCTCAAGAGGGCTTCCTGATCCCTGTTCGAAGACCAGCAGCCCTTCCTGGGTCCTGGCTTTCTGCGGGCCTCTCAGTTCCAGCTTCCAGCCAGATGGTCTCCCTTCTATGGGCATTAAAACCTTCGCTCCTGTAACTGTATCAGGGTATCATACTCCCAGCTCCCCTTTGCTCTGGTAATGATTACTGCTTTGACTTAGTTTCCTCTTCATTTCAAGCAACTGGCCATTTTCCCTTCTTTCTTTCATGCTCAGTCGTACATTTCAGTCAGTTTGGTCGCTCAGTCATGTCCAGCTCTTTGAGATCCCATGGACTGCAGCACGCCAGGCCTCCCTGTCCATCACCAACTCCCAGAGCTTGTTCAAACTCATGTCCATCGAGTCAGTGATGCCATCCAACCATCTCATCCTCTGTCATCCCCTTCTCCTCCAGTCATACACTTAGATGATTCTTTTGGAGTATCTCGTCCATCTTTTCCATGTGTTTGTGTTGGGAAAGAGGTCTACCTCAGTTCAGTCTTGTCAGAAACCGTAAGTCGAAATAAACTTTGTAAAATGTGACCCATTCATTCAACAAGCATACAGAGAGTTTCTGCGGGACACCAGTACAGAACTAGTCATTGAGGCTAGAGAGCTGAATGAACACTCATGTGATCCTGAGGGGCTAGTGGGAGGGACTGGGTACCACCAGCTCTGTGATGGGATGCCTACCCACTCCAGCAAACCCATCTTCCAGCCCTGCCTGACACCTCAAGCCTGCCATGTCCATGGTGTCTCTGGGTGATGGGGCCACGCCCTGCTTCTAGAACACAGCTCTTTCCCACCACCCCTTACGCCCATCTGGGTAACTTCTACTTCTCCTTTCACCCTCAGCGAAGCGTCACTTCTTCGGGGAAGCCATTCCAACCCCTGACAGCCATCATGAAAGGCTGAATCACAAGTGCCATCTGAGTGGTCCTGTGCCCCTCCTGCCTGGCTCTGCTCCAGCCTTCAGTGCACTCCAGGTGCTGGTTGGCTTGTCTGCTGCCTCCTCCTGGGCTGAGTCCTTTTAAGGTCAAGGCCTTGATTGGTTTCTTTCAGCACCCCTAGAGCCTAGCCCAGGACCTGGCACATACTGCTTGACGAAGGGATTGGGGGACCTAATTGAGTCCTTTTAGAGAAGGAACCTGGCTCCTGAGAAGTCAAATCTCTTTCCAGCCTTTGTCTTTTCTTTCTTTCTTTCTTTCTTTTTTTTTTTTTTGTGGGATTATCATGAGGATTACATTATGTCTGACGTCAGGGAAAACTGTCTCCTTGGATAGTTTATGAATTCTGAAGAACTAACACATAGAAGAAACAGGCTGCAAAAACTTCACTTGACTGTGTAAATATAGAGTTATTATAGTTACTTACATCACTCCGTACCATTTTTTGCCTGATGGGGGGGCATAGTAATCATTATAAAGAGCATTAAATATGCCAAGCATACTTGCAGAAGCTGAGCTGAATTGCAAGGCTGCACTTCACTCATGACCTCTAGAGTTTCTGATCCATGCAGCCTGACTATGGTAGAGGTGACCACCTCCTGAACACCCACAGCACACCTGCCCTGGGCTAGGGGCTGTGACCCCAAACCATCCAAGACAGATCTTAATTTTTATACCTTTACAGATTTTTTAAAAAGTCAACGAGGTTATATTATTTTCACAGTTTTAGCAGATTAAATAAAACAAGGCTGAGAGAGAGGTTAACCTGCCCTGGGTCGCACTATGGTCAAGAGCAGAGCCTGGATTTCACTCTAGTTCTAGCAGATTCCAGAGCTCATTGTGCCCTGTTCCTGTGAAGGAGAGGGGTGGGGAAAGGAGGCCAGGTGGGCAGAGTGTAGCCCACAGGGCCGTCCTCAGGGGCCAGTCTGCCTGGGGACCCCTGCCCTGCCCAGTCACCCCTGGTATCACAGAACCAGAGGGCCAAGACGGGGCCCTGTGTCTGGACGGGGCTTCTGGTGACAGCCACTGCTCACCCCTTGCCCTTTTAATTCACTTCTTCCTCTGCTCGGGACTCGTCCTCATCCCTCACCTAAATAAGCAGATGGAATATTTCCCAGCAGCCCTGACAACTTCAGACGAACACAAACCCTTCTCAGCATTTCCAGGACTTTGGAAATGACACTCTGTGTCTGCACCTCGGACCCGAGGCCAGTTCCTCGGAGCAATGTAACGGGCGGGGGCCGGGGGGAGGGTGGGGCGTGGCCTGCAGACCTCACACTGACACTGCCTGGTTAGAATGAAGAATGCCTTTCTTGTTCCTGGTGAAGCCCTTGTTGAGGAGAAAGGGGAGCTGGAAACCAAAGGTGACGGGGGGTCGGGGGTGGGGGGACGCGGGTGGTGAGGAGAGGTCTGGGGGGAAGTTGGAGGCAACTGAGCCAGAGAAAGGTGCCAGCAGTGAGCTCACAGGGCAAGCCTGCAGCTGCGGCGTGCGTGTTGGAGTTGGCCACTTGCAGGGCAGGTGTGTGCTCACTGCCTCCATCGCAGCCTGGAGTGTCGGCCTGTGGTGTGTGCAGGCCCTACTCCTGCCTCAGCCTCTGGAGTAAAGATGGTGATGGGCGAGGGCTGTGCTCCTCTGCTGTCACACCGCGCAGAGAGATTGGGGCGGGGTGGGGGGCTCCTTTCCCTCCCACCACCCCACTCCGGGCAAGAATGATATCCTGGGTGCCCAGATACAGTGTTTTGTTGGACCTCAGTCTTCCCTATAGGAAGGAAAGGGGGTATGAACACTCCCGCCTAAGACAAAAGGAAGCCAGGTCCCTAAGAGGTGCCCCGCCCCAGGTCAAGCTGTAAACTGGAGGAGAGCCAGCCAGCCAGCCGGCTCCTCTCCCTGGGAATCTGCCTCAGCCACGTGATACACAGCAGGGTGGGGCCTGAACAGCTGCACAGAGTGGGCCCTGGGGCAGGGAGGGCAACCAGGCCTGGGTCAGTGAGGCCGCCTCCCACGTGGCTTATGTTACCTCTGGGTTACTGTCACCTGCTCTCCTACCAAGGCAGTGCAGCCCACAGGTGGCAGGGCAGGGCACCTCTTGCTCAGCTGTGTTGAGTCAGCATCCTTTCCCTACCTCCAGGGAGAGTGGGGGAGGACTGGAGCCTGAGGCCATGCTGTGAAGCACTGAATTCTTCAGCAGAGATTTCCTGGGGCGGCTGGGCCAGGGCGCTCAGCCCCTGATGGAAACCCCAAGCCCTTCGGCTCCTGCTGGCATTCTAAAGGGCAGAAGCAACTAGAGTGAGGAAACATGGAAGCCAGCGGCTGTGGGGACATTGCAGTGGACAGCGGCCGGGTGCAGACACAGCCTGTACACTGGCCCATGTCTCAGCGTGTAGTGTGGCTTAATCCCGCTGCACTATTGTCTTCCATAGTCCACACACTGGAAAATAGATTCTTACATAAACTCATTTTTGAACTTTGACATGCACAGAGAAAAGTGCAGAAGCCATGTTCATCTGGTTCGTAGAGTATTAAAAAACAAACACACCACGTAGCTATCGCCCGGATCAAGAACTAGAACATTTTCTGCATACCCCTCTGTCCTCCAGAAAGGAATCCACCATCATACCTTCGAACACTGTAGATTAGTTTTGCCAGTTTTGAACTTCATTGCTCAGTTTCTCAGTCGTGTCCGACTCTGCTTATCCCGTGGACTGCAGTGCACCAGGCCTCCTTGTCCTTCACTATCTCTGAGAGTTTGCTCAGATTCACATGCATTGAGTTGCCGACGCCATCCACCTGTATGAATGGAATCATTTGGCATCTTCTCTTCTGCGTCTTTCTTCTTTCACATTTATGTTTGTGAGAATTCATCTTTGTTGCTGCACATGGTTCTAGTTCATTCATTTTCATTACTGTAAGACTTCCTTTGCATAAATACATTGTAATTGATCCAATCTGCATTAATTCAGTCAGCATTTGGGTTGCTTCCAATTTGGTCCCAATTTTATTATGTTTATACATGTCTTTTGGTGCACACATTTCTTTGGAGCATATACCTGGGAGTGAAACTGCTAACTCAAAGGAAATCCCCACTTTGGTGGGTATTATCAAACAATTTTCCCAAGTGGCTGACCAGTGTGACACTCCCACAGCAGCATATGAGATTTCATATATGTATTGGAGCGCCTTTTCAAATTTTGTGCCCATTACTCTTCTGGGTTTTCCATTTTTCTTGTTGACTTACCCTTCTCTCTATTCTGGGTATGAGTCCTTTGTTAGTTATCCATGTTGCTAATATCTTCTTCTACTCACTCTCTTTGGTGGTGTTTAAATGAACAGAACTTCTTTATTTCAGTGTAGTTCAGTGTATCAGTTTTTTTCTTTATGGTTAATTCTTCTTATATCCCTTTTAAGAAAACTCTGTAAAAATCATGAAGACATGTTTGTGTTAGAGTTCTCTAAGGAAATCCATAGGACATATATATTTATATTTGCACTTATATTTGTATGTATGTAAAAGAAGATTTGTTATGAGGGATTGGCTCATTTGATTATGTAGCCTGAGAAGTCCCATGACCTGCTGTCTGTAAGCTGGAGATCAGAAAGGCTGGTGGTAGAATTTAGTAGAGTCTGATGGGAGATGGGGAAACAGTGTCAGACTTTATTTTTGGGGGCTCCAAAATCACTGCAGATGGTGATTGCAGCCATGAAATTAAAAGACGCTTACTCCTTGGAAGAAAAGTTATGACCAACCTAGATAGCATATTCAAAAGCAGAGACATTACTTTGCCAACAAAGGTCCATCTAGTCAAGGCTATGGTTTTTCCAGTGGTCACGTATGGATGTGAGAGTTGGACTGTGAAGAAAGCTGAGCGCCGAAGAATTGATGCTTTGGAACTGTGGTGTTGGAGAAGACTCTTGAGAGTCCCTTGGACTGCAAGGAGATCCAACCAGTCCATTCTAAAGGAGATCAGTCCTGGGTGTGCATTGGAAGGACTGATGCTAAAGCTGAAACTCCAGTATTTTGGCCACCTCATGAGAAGAGTTGACTCATTGGAAAAGACCCTGATGCTGGGAGGGATTGGGGGCAGGAGGAGTAGGGGACAACAGAGGATGAGATGGCTGGATGGCATCGCTGACTCGATGGACATGAGTTTGAGTGAACTCCGAGAGTTGGTGATGGACAGGGAGGCCTGGCGTGCGATTCATGGGGTCGCAAAGACTTGGACACGACTGAGCGGCTGAACTGAACTGAACTGAACTGAAGGCCTGAGAACCAGGAATGTCAGTGGTAAATCACAGTCTGCAGACAGGAGTAGATGAGATGGTGAGCAGTGAGAGGAACGAACTCACTTTGCACACTTTTGTTCTATTCAGGCCTCCCACACTGGGGAGGGCAATCCACTTTATCCAGTTCTGCTCACAGACAACCAGAAACACACCCTCACAGACACACGTGGAATAATGTTTCATCTGGGCTCTCTGTGGTCTGTCTGGTTGACACATGCAATTAACCACCTAAATGTTCTTATATTATCTTCTAGAAGCTCTATTGTTTTACTTTTTCTATTTTATACCCATAATCTATTCAAAATTGAGTTTTGAATATGGAACAGCAAGTTTCTTTTGTTTCCATATGGGCATCTAATCAACCCAGCAGCATTCCCACTGCTCTCCAGGGTCACCTTCATCAAATGGAGGGTCCCTATCCACACAGGTCTGTGTCTGCACTCTGTTCTGTTCCACTGATCTACAGGTCTCTTCCTGTACCAATACCACACTGTCTTAATCATTGTACCTTTGTTAAAAGTCTCGATATTCAGTAGAGTTAGACTTTCCACCTTGCTCCTCCTCGGTTAAGAGCACTGAGGCTATTCTTGGCCTTTCCGTTGCCATGTAAATTATAGAATCAGATTTTCAGTTGCCACACATATGCACACACACTTGCTGAGATTTATTTTGAGATTGCTTTGGATCTATAAATCAATCTGAAGAAAAAATGAACCCTTTTATGATTGTCTTATTCTCCATGGTATATCCCACTCTTTACTTCAGTTCATTTCAGTTCAGTCATTCAGTCATGTCTGACTCCCCGTGACCCCATGAATCACAGCACGCCAGGCCTCCCTGTCCATCACCAACTTCCGGAGTTCACTCAGACTCACGTCCATCGAGTCAGTGATGCCATCCAGCCATCTCATCTTCTGTCTTCCCCTTTTTTCCTGTTCCCAATCCCTCCCAGCATCAGAGTCTTTTCCAATGAGTCAACTCTTCGCAAGAGGTGGCCAAAGTATTGGAGTTTCAGCTTTAGCATCATTCCTTCCAAAGAACACCCAGGACTGATCTCCTTTAGAATGGACTGGTTGGACCTCCTTGCAGTCCAAGGGACTCTAAAGAGTCTTCTCCAGCACCACAGTTCAAAAGCATCAATTCTTCGGCGCTCAGCTTTCTTCACAGTCCAACTCTCACATCCATACATGACCACAGGAAAAACCATAGCCTGGACTAGATGAACCTTTGTTGGCAAAGTAATGTCTCTGCTTTTGAATATGCTATCTAGGTTGGTCATAACTTCCCTTCCAAGGAGTAAGTGTCTTTTAATCTCATGGCTGCAGTCACCATCTGCAGTGATTTTGGAGCCCAAAAAAATAACGTCTGACACTGTTTCCACTGTTTCCCCATCTATTTCCCATGAAATGATGGGACCAGATGCCATGATCTTAGTTTTCTGAATGTTGAGCTTTAAGCCAACTTTTTCACTCTCCTCTTTCACCTTCATCAGACTGCCACTGCCGCATTTCAAACTCAAAAGTAGTCCTGAATTGGGGAAAAGTAAAATCAAATGTATACCAAAGGGAATTTTAGCATAAGTTTTTGTAATTTAAAAGTGAGTTTGTGATAAAAACTCTTTTCATCAAGAGGCTTTTTAGTTCCTCTTCACTTTCTGCCATAAGGGTGGTGTCATCTGCATATCTGAGGTTATTAGGTCTTCTTTAATTTTCCTTAGTAATTTTTTATAAACTTTTATACAGTAGTCTTCTTGATTGTCTCTCATTAGATTTATTCCTAGGTATTTAGTATTTGTGATACTATTTAAAATTTAAAATACTATTTAAAATTTATACATGTCCTTTTCTGTTTGTTGCTGAGGTATGAAAAGACAGTTCATTTTTATTGACCCTGTATCCAGTGACCTTGCCAAATTTGTTTATTCAAACCATTCATTTATAGATTCTTTCTGGTTTTTTCTGTGCCCAGTCTTTTTTCTTTCCAGTATCAGACCATTTGTTTCTTTTTCTTGCCTTATGGTGCTCAGTTCAGTTCAGTCGCTCAGTCGTGTCCGACTCTTTGCAAGCCCATGAATCGCAGCACGCCAGGCCTCCCTGTCCATCACCAACTCCCGGAGTTCACTCAAACTCAAGTGCATCGAGTCGGTGATGCCATCCAGCCATCTCATCCTCTGTCGTCCCCTTCTCCTCCTGCCCCCAATCCCTGCCAGCATCAGGTCTTTTCCAGTGAGTCATCTCTTTGCGTGAGGGGGCCAAATTGCTGCACATGTTTAATAGACATGATGATAGCAGGTGTCCATGTCTTGTTCCTGATCTCAGAGAAAAGAGTTTTTATCACAAACTCACTTTTAAATTACAAAAACTTATGCTAAAATTCCCTCTGGTATACATTTGATTTTACTTTTCCCCAATTCAGGACTACTTTTGAGTTTGAAATGCGGCAGTGGCAGTCTGTATGCCGCTGCTGTTGTTCAGTTGCCAAGTCTTGTCCAACTCTTAGGAACCCCATGGATTGCAGCACACCAGGCTTCCTTGTCTTCCACTGTCTCCCAGAGTTTGCTCAAGTTCATGTCCATTGAGTTGGTGATGCTATCTAACCATCTCATCCTCTGTATGCTAGGAGGTAGGCAGACGGGATTTATCACAAGACTGTAACCCTTTATTTTAACCTTGTGAGACACATTCTGCCCTGTCTGTTGTACAGAAGGATCACATGGCTGATAGAGCTGAGCAGGGATTCTAACAGGTGGTGTTGGACCCAAAGCCCAGGCTCTTCTTCTTACCCTGGGACTTCCTGGTAGAATATTGAATGTGTAGCCCTCAAGTTCACAAAATAACCACTTGTCCTAGATCTCCAAGAGAAGAGTTGTTAAGCTCCCTCACAGGCCATCTTTTCCTTTTCCCTCCCCACATCTCCTCCACCCCTGTCGTCTGCACATCCCACTTTCTCTCGTTTCCCTTGTCATGGATGCAAACTGGGACAGCCACAGTGTCGTGCTGAAGGGAGCCCTCTCTACCTGCCTGTGCCCCTGAAGGGCCACACCTGCAGCCCTCCCCAGCCCGCTGGCTGAGCCACCCACCACGCCAGGTGCAAAGCCTTCCCTGGCCTCTGCTCCCGTGTGACCTTTTGTCTGATGCCAAGGAGGTGTGGGCGGTGAGGACTGAGGGCTTTCCTTCAGGTCAGGCTGCTTGGGTTGCTGGTAGAACTTTGGATCTTTAAGCCAACAGCTGTCCCAGTTTGAGGATTATGACCTGTGCAGACGCACAGAATCTTTATTTGCTGAAATGTGGGAAGAGGAAGGAGGAGTGCAAGGAGACTAGAGACCCAAACCCAAACAGGCCCTGGGGCTGGCAGGGGCTCCCAGGGCCCAGCCTGGCTGAGAATGTCCGTTCCTGTAGCCCAAATAACTACCCAAGGATGACCCCAGACAGAGAATTCTAGGCCACCAGGAACTCTTGACACTAAGTACTTTGAAACTCTCAAAGACCTTATAAGAGAGAGTTCCCTTGGCTGACTTTACACAGGGCTACATTAAGCAAACAGCTCTTTTTCCCATGTTAAATTTCCTTTGTACAACGTCCCGGTTCCCGTTCCGCCTCTTTCTGTGACGGGCTGCCCTTCTGTCTACTCTAGGAGCCTCGGGGCTGCAGCCATCCGGTGTGACTTGAAGCTCTTCAGTTGTTTTCTTCCAAATGCCTTTTGAGCATATGGTGACATGACTGAAATAAGCATTTTTGTTTTCTCTGTACCTCTCTCCATCTGCCATATATATACGTTTTTCCAAAATTTCTGGCACAATCTATGTCTCTTCTGCCTCTCGGGGTGTTTGTCCATCCACAGATTCCCATTCTAGAGGAAAGACTGCTCTTTGGCTCCCCACAAGGCTAACCTTTCTAAATTGATGGCTCAGCCAGTTAGTTTTTAAACCCAATGAGGCCTGCCCCTATCCAAGACTTCAAGGAGTTCTAGAAGCTGATAGTGTTCAGGCCCGGCCCCTGCTTGATGAGCAGGCCCACTCCGTTCTGGCACGGGCTGCCAGTGTGCCGCACCAGCCTCCAGGGCACCTTCAGGTACTTAAGTAGCAAACGCCCCTGCAGTCAACACCCCTCTCAGGGAACTGGAAGCCGGAGCCCAGGCCCAGGCTGCAGGGCCTGCAGTGCTCTGAGGGAGGTTAGCCCAGACAAGAAACGGGCCACGGGACTGTGTGCTGGCTCTGAGCCTGGAGGAGGTGCCCGTGGCTGTCACCTCCTGCAGCTGCCTGGCAGGTAACCAGAACGTGCTTGGCTCTCTCCACGTTTGGCTGCGCTTTCTGTGGGGAAGTGTTTCTGATCTGTCTTCACTCCCACTCCCCACCTCTCCCCCGGGCCACTGTGGCTTTTTCTTGGTGGATGGGCAGGAAGCCTCCAGAGCCTGAGGGAGTTGCTGTGCTTGATGACAAAGGCCATCAATGGATGTAAATCACTGAGATATAAATCACTTTATTTATTGGAGAGGAATTGAACACAGTTTACTCTCCCCTCTGGGCTTCCCTGATAGCTCAGTTGGTAAAGAATCCACCTGCAATCCAAGAGGCCCCGGTTCGATTCCTGGGTTGGGAAGATCCCCTGGAGAAGGGAAAGGCTACCCACTCCAGTATTCTAACCTGGAGAATTCCATGGACTCTATAGTCCATGGGGTCGCAAAGAGGTGGACACGCCTGAGCGACTTTCACTTTCACTCTCCCCTCTGAGCACACTTCTCCAGTGGCGGACACCCAAGTGGACAAGGGCCTCACAGAGTGACCAGACCAAGTTCCCAACCCATGCCCACTGAGTCAGGTAAAAAGCACATGGCCAACTTATGCAGTTACTCTGAAAACCCAACCCAGCAAAGCCTAGCTGAGATGCAAGACACACAGCACTCTGCTGACCGCAAGCTGCCCGGGCCAGCCCCATGTGACCCCATGACCCAGGGACATGCTGGGGACTGCAGGCTCCAGGTCGGCATGGCAGAGGGCGTTTCCTGAGGTTGAGGACCTCCCTGTCATCACCCTGGACCTGACGGGCTGTGGGGAACGCTCAGAAGCAGAGCCCACAAAGGCAGTGCCACTGCTCTCCAGGCCCTGGGGGCCCGGCTCTCCCCCCAGCTTCCTTACCCGACGCTTCTCACTGGGTGTCTCACTCAGTGTTGGCCAGCCACGATCCTTCTCTGGACACCTTCATGTTTGAACTCCCTGGAACCTTCCAGAAGGAATTGCTCTCATTTTAATTTATAGATCTGTTGTTTGCTTTAACAGTGTCAGTTGGACATCATGTATCCCTTTTAGTAATTTAGGATTCTCCACACTGTGTATATGGTGATACCAAAGCACTTTTCTTGGGCTCTGCCGCGCCACGAGGCTTTGACTCTACGCTAAGTACCCCCACGGGGCCTTGTGCTTTCATTTGACTTTATCGAGACTCTGCCCCAGCTGCTCTTGTATCCACCTCGACAGCCCCAGCCCCTTATCACTTCCCCACCACTGTCCAGAGGAAACCAGTAGTACCTCTCAGCCTGGTTGTGAGCATGAGGCCCAGTAAGGGAATGGAATTAGCTGGGAAGCCAGGTCTAGTAGTCATAATTGTTGATGGAGAAGAGGAAAGGGTCTGAGTGAGGAACCAAGGAGGGACTTGCCTGCGAGTCACACTTGACGCCTGGCTCCAGCACCTGTCTTGGCCACCACAGGCTTTGTTAGCTGTTTCTGGCTTCTGCCCCGTGTATCAGATACTCAGAATTGCATATGTGGTTGAGTTTTAGATCAGTGAGTTGGTGTTGTACTTTTTAAATCAACTGGAATTAAATCATTTAATGCATTTGTCATGTTGAGAAATTCTTCCTTAGTTCTAACAGCCCTCCAGTTTCAACTCAATCTCTTTCTTCTTGTTAGTCTTCAGGGCAAATGAAAGACCAGTTAGCTGGTCGCCATCTTTTTGTGTCATAAATATTCTAGGAAACCATCAGTGTTCTGTTCTTGAAGCTGAAGGAACCCTTTACTCCTTTAGGCTTTTTTCCTGTTGTATTTTCCAACTGTTAGATTCATCAAACCTAACTTGTATGTTTCTGCGTAATCATTTGCCTCAGAAACACCAGCACTTTGCTGTGTGCCCCATGAGGCAGGCTGCACCTGAGGCTTCGTGGCCCTTGCCTCCTTGTAACAGAATGGAGGCGGTTTTGAGGGTAGAATGTGGAGGAATGAGTGTGAGACCACCTTCCTAAGATCCTCTGAGGGATCCGTTGCCCAAAGTGCTGGGAACACCGCTGTGGGAATTCAGTAAATAAAAGCCAATGCAAAGAGCCAGTTCATGACTAAGAAAAGTCTTACAGGGGCATGGGAGGGGGTGGAGAGGAGTGAGTATGTGTCCATCTCCCATTCCCTGGGCCCAAGGGTGAGGACGGTCTCTCTGTCCCAGCCCCCCACACAATTGCTAGCGCCCACAGGGGCCCAGCAAGTGCTGAATGCTTGTTTCCAGGGAGCAGGCTGCATTTGTTCTTTCCCCCTTCATGTTGTGTGTTTCCGCATTCTTCAGTATTCTAACGACACCAGACTCTTGTCACCTTAAGGTTTTCATATATAATAATTACTAGTATTTATGGAATACTTAACATGCTGGACCCTGAGATAAGACCTTTACCGTCACCCCATGGTGTGGGAAGTGAAGGTGAGGAAGTTTAGCTGTCAGGCTACGCAGGCCATGTGTGGTGGACCCCCCACCTCCCTCTTGACTTTAACAAGCAAGAGCACTAGGAGGTTGCTGCTGCCCTCTATGCTTTGTTCCAAAGCGAAGCTGCCCATCCACGGGGAGAAGCCTGCCTTCCTGCATGTCCTTCCCATCCAGGCCATACCAGGTCCTCACAGAGGGCTGAGGTCAGCGCTGGTCAGAGCCCCGAAAAGACTGAGCTCGTGCCAGGGGACCACAGGATTCTTTAAGAAGCCGTTATACATTCAGAATCATGTTATATGCAGAATGGATCATTTCCCACTGCCAGACTTAAAAAGTGACCCCTGGAAATTCCTCAGCAAGGGGAGGAGGTCTGCCCATGTGCCTTGTGGGCAAAGCATTTGCTGGGTGTTTCCTGGATCAGATCTAGACACCTTTCCTTTGTCTAGCAAACTATCGGACCCCTGCTAGTGCCAGCTACTGTGCTTCCCCAAAGCACACAGCCCACTGAGGCAGACACACGTGGAAGACAGCATTCACAGGTGGTGACAAAGGCCGTGGTGGAGGTGAGCGCACAGGCTGTATGTGAGGTCAGCAGTGGACACTTCCCTGAGCTATGTGCTGCCTATAAGGATGTTGTGGTGAAGTCAGCAGCCAAGCCTTTGTGTTGCTGCAAAATCACCAGTGGGCAGTGATTCTGCAACACTCAAACGTGATGTTGGGGGAACTGAACTAGAGTTTCCCAGGGATTTGCTGGGAAGTGGACTGGCATAGACACCACTGGGCAGGGAGTGTGGTCCCTCTCCACAGTGGCTGTGGAAGGTCGGCCACAGCCAGGGGACCACGCAGGGCCCTGCAGGGCACTGGGCAACTATGGGGGCAGCTGGGCTGAGGCCAGAGAGCCCTGGGTGCTGTGGCCTCTGCCTGCAGGAACAGTTCTCACCCTGAGGGAGGCCCGGATGGAATGGGCTGGTCGTCCCAGTCCTGATGGCTGCCCAGGCCTAGCCTGAGCCACCTGTGAGAAGCTCCCAGAGGGCATTGCGGATGCAGAAATCTGGTCAGCTTCCCAGTTACCTAGAGGCCTCTTTTAGAGTATTGCTAGGTCCTGGAAAAGCAGGACTCTCTGCATCCTGGGCTGTCCTAACAGATAGACTTGGCCTGCAGAGTGGTAGTTCGAGAAAGCAGAACCACGGGCTCCAGGCTGGCTTTAACATCCACTGGCCTAGACCCCGTCAATCCAGCTCACCTGGAGGAATAAAAGGCCTAATCCAGGCTGTTTAGGCCTTAGCTCTAAGATGGCATTGAGGTTAGCCCCTGGAAAGGACCGAAGTCTTCATACAGCCTGTATCTGAGA
Organism: Bos indicus x Bos taurus; assembly: GCF_003369695.1. Classification (NCBI taxonomy): domain Eukaryota; kingdom Metazoa; phylum Chordata; class Mammalia; order Artiodactyla; family Bovidae; genus Bos; species Bos indicus x Bos taurus. The sequence continues at coordinate 119,842,416 of NC_040077.1, forward strand.
GCTTCCCTCAGCCCAGGGGGAAGGGTAGGGTAGAGTGGGGCTGAAAAGAAGCAGACTTCTTGCTCACCACCCCCACCAGTGCACCAGTGTACACAGCCTGTGTGTGTGTGTCTGTGTGTGTGTGTGTGTGTGTGTGTGTGTCTGTGTGTGTGTGTCTCTCTCTAGGCGGGGACATGATGGTGTTGGGGAAGCCCAGAGACCCTGGATGGGAACAAATCCACTTGACCACTCTGAACCCAGTTCACGAAACTATAGGTCAATATTTGAAGAGCCACATAATTAATAAGAGCTCTGCCAGACTCAACACACCGCATCCCAGTGGGAGATAAGACAAGTGTTAGTTCAACAGAAACAGCCCAACAGGAGAGAGATTCTTTTTTTTTTTTTTGTAATATGTTAGGTTTCATATTTAGAGTGAGGTGGTCTGCTCTGGACAAGAGTGTTCATCTATCAGGTGACCAGCAAATGAGCCCCATCCACACTGACACCCTGTGTTGGATCTAAATGATGACTCTCTACAGGCAAGGAAGAACTGCATTAAAGCAGATTCAGCAGGTCCAATCAGGCTGGCAGAATCTGACATAGTTTCTGTTTTGTTCCCGTGCCTGCCTTCCAGCAGGGAAAAGCTGAGGGAAGCTACAGGAACCCCACTCCTAGGCCCTTCTCCTGAGGGGGATGCTGCTTCCACTCCCTCCCCCCCCAAAGCAGGCCTCCTTCCCTCTTTTCCCTGGAGCACCAAGCAGATCCTGTCTCAGAGGTACCTGGTTCGTTCCCCAGACAGGCATTTGACTAAGCCAGGTTGAACAGCGTCTATGTGTGCCCCCTTGGCCTTGAGATACAGAAATGGGCAAGGCCTGGTCTCCAGACAGGAAAACTGGCCTCAGAAGAGACAGTCTCAATCAAGTGATGAGTTCTGGGGCTAGAATCAGCTGAGAGGACCATGGGCTGAGAAGGGTGATGCCTGAACCGAGCCTTGAAAACTCAACCATGATGCGTGGAGGTGGACTAGGGCGTGGTAGGCGGAGGGAGCAGCCTGGAAACCCCAGGGTGGGGTCCTAAGAAGTGTGAGTGCGCATCACCCAAGAGGAAGCCTAAAGAGAGTGCCGGTTTCCTGCTGGCGGCTGGGGGAGCTGGACTGAGGCCAGCTGCAGGTCAGTGAGAAGTGCAGGGGCCAAGGGAGCTACAGCCTTTGAAGCTAGACGCCAGCCCACCCTCAGCTCAGCCCCTCTGAGGGCCCTTTACACAGTCGGGGCGGGGCAGTTCTGACGGTATGGAACTCCCCAGAGGAAACAAAAAAAGTACCTGAATTCTTTGCCCAGCTCAGAGTTCAGTGAGGAAACACCCTCTTGGGGCAGACTTAGAAAGGCTTGTGCGAGGCTTGTCGAGGTGTCTCAGCGGCTCCCAGGGCAGGCTTCCAGACCAGACTGTCTAAGGATCAAGGTGGCCACAGCCCTGTGGACAACTCTCCCTGGCGTTCTGACCCACTGGGCCAGCAGGTTTCCACAAGTGGAACAGGAGTAGTGTTTGCCAAAAAGAGGACCACAGATGAAAGAGGCAGAAGCTTCGAGTCTTTAGCCAGTGATAGGAGAACTAGAGCAGTAGAAGCAAATATGCTCAGCACCGCATTCATCCCAGAGGCAGCACCAGGAAGCTGGAGCCCCAAAGGCAGACGAGGGGAAGCGTTCATGTGGGGAGGTGTGGCGTGGGGGGAAGTCCTGTTCCTGTCCTCTTTGGCCCGCTGAGCAGGAGACAGGCAGAGGTAAAGCATGGGCTAAAGATAAGACCTCCAAGGTTACAGAAATGTCTCAGCCCAGCCGAGCCCCGAGGCAGGCTTGCGTGTTTGCTGGCGCAGCATGGCCGGCCTCCAACATGGGGGCCAGGAGCCTCAGGGAGACGTTCTGTCTCTCTGAGGTTGCTGGGGAGCTGGCGAGCCAGGTGGAGATGAATGACCATGGCTCCCCAGCTCTGCGACCCTTGCTGAAGGCCAGAGGTGCCCTTGACAGGAAGGAAAGACGGCAGTGGTAGTGACGCAGCATACCGCCCCGGGTGGCTGTCCCCTCGGGGGCCACCGTGGCCTCAGGGCAGGCCCTGTGCTCACCCCGCACTGTCAGCAGAGCCCTGGGTCGGGCACTGCTCAGGAAACCCTGCTGCCCAATCCTTAGAAAGCTTAAGGCAGCAACACGGGGCCACCTGAGGAAAAGCAGTGGGCAGGGCACCTGGCGTCCTTGGTTGGCGAGCACAGGGAGTGGCGGTCACGTGACCTCTCGGAGCCTCCCTCGCTCATGTGAACAATGAAGGGTCTAAGACTCGCTGTGAAACTTGAAAGGGCCAGCAGTGGAACTGCCCAGAGGCATCTCTGCTCACACCTGCAAGACTCAGGCCAGGCCCCCACCCCACAGTTGGGTGGACAGTGGCTGCACCTCCAGCCTGTCCCCTCTTCTGTGAAATGGAGATCTCAGAATCCCTTCTCTCTCCCTGTCCCTCAACTGTAACGAGGGTCATGTGGCTATCACACGTACAGACAATGTAAGTTCAGTTCAGTTCAGTTGCTCAGTCCTGTCCTACTCTTTGCAACCCCATGGACTGTAGCACGCCAGGCTTCCCTGTCCATCACCAACTCCCAGAGTTTACTCAAACTCATGTCCATTGAGTTGATGATGCCATCCAACCATCTCATCCTCTGTCGTCCCCTTCTCCTCCTGCCTTCAGTCTTTCCCAGCATCAGGGTCTTCTCTAATGAGTCAGCTTTTCCCATCAGGTGGCCAAAGTATTGGAGCTTCAGCTTCAACATCAGTCCTTCCAATGAATATTCAGGGTTGATTTCCTTTAGGATTGACTGGTTTGATCTCCTTGCAGTCCAAGGGACTCTCAAGAGTCTTCTCCAACACCACAGTTCAAAAGCATCAATTCTTCGGTGCTCAGCTTTCTTTATGGTCCAACTCTCACATCCATACATGACTACTGGAAAAACCATAGCTTTGACTAGATGACCTTTGTCAGTAAAGTGATGTCTGTGCTTTTTAACACGCTGTATAGGTTTGTCATAGTTTTACATCCAAGGAGCAAGCGTCTTTTAATTTCAAGGCTGCAGTCACCATCTGCAGTGATTTGGGAGCCTAAGAAAATAGTCTGTCGCTATTTCCATTGCTTTCCCATCTGTTTGCCATGAAGTGATGGGACCAGATGCCATGATCTTAGTTTTTTGTACGTTGAATGAACCACTAGACCATTCAGGCATGACCTAAATCAAATCCCTTAACGATTATACCGTGGAAGTGACAAATAGATTCAAGGGCTTAGATCTGATAAGAGTACCTGAGAAACTATGGATGGAAGTTTGTAACATTGTACAGGAGGTAGTGATCAAACACTGTGAAGCACCATAGAAACGTAAGGGATTGGTCTTGCATAGGCAAGGCAAAAAACTGCAGATAAAAGACATACTTAGTGAGTGCCTACTGTGTGCCCAACACTGTTCCAGGCCCTGGGACTCAAGGCAAATGGAACTGGCTGAGCTGGCCAGCATGAGGCCAGAGTGGGACAGATGACAGTGGGACAGCAGGAAGGGGGCCTGGCCAGTAAAGGTGCAGGGGAGTGGAGACCTGGGGGAGCAGAAGCCAGCACAGGGCCAGGGAGGGAGAGAGTAGGGTTTGTGTCAGCTAGGAGTTGAGGGGCGGCATCAAGGAGGCATCTGACAACACAATTCTTGGTTGCTCTCTGGGCCAGACTGAGCAGAGGCTGTGGAGCACGGAGACCCTCACTGGGCCCACAGCCCTGCCCCTGCCCCGGCATTGAAGACTTGTGGCCCTGGCTCCACAGGTCTGCCTTGGGTTCAGGGTGAAAAAGAAGGACTGATGTTTTCCCAAAAGATTTGACAAGAAACGCTGTCTTCAAAGAAGCTGATCCCACCCACCTGCTTGGCTAAAACTGTAGTTCACTCTTGGGCCTTGTTCCCAAACAAAGCCAAAAAGGGCACGTCAGGGTTATGAGGAACCCCACAGGGGCCTTTGCAGGGACCAGTACCCCGGCCCATCCTGCCCAGGCAGTCTCCCCAGGTGGTTTTATACCAGATCTGCCTGCCAGTGTGCATTCCTTCTGCTCCTTCCACCTGTCCGTCTCTTCCCAGTGGCCTCAGCACTGGTACCCACAGGAGGTCACTGTGTCGGGGCTCAGGCCCCACCCCTCCTCCTGCTGCTGCAGTGGGGCAAAGCAGCAGCCTGTGCGGAGCTCACTGCACCCTCCACCGCCCCCACAGCACTGCAAGCCCAGATTGCCTGTGTGCCCTGGGCAGCCGCACCCCCCACACACAGAAGAAGGCTGGTCACCCGACAGAAATCCAGAATCCCACAGGGCTCGCTGGCAGCGGAGCTGATGTCCTGGGACCAGGGGGAGGAGAACGTGGAGACTCAGGTTCCTTCTTTATGGCAGAGGAGCCACTACTTACCAAAAGGCTCGAATTCACAATCTGCCGTTCCAGAAAATCCTTTTCACCTGGACACATTACCCTTTCCTGCCAGTTGCATCAAGTAGGCCTGGCAGCCCCTCTCATCAAGTTGGGGCTGAGGCCAGTCTTCAGAGTCAAAAAGGCTAGTGTCCTGACCACGGTCCTGCCACACCCTCGCTCTATAATCTACATGGTAAAAAAAACATCACCTTGCCGACAAAGGTCCATATAGTCAAAGCTATGATTTTTCTAGTAGTCATGTACAGATATGAGAGTTGGACCCTAAAGAAGACTGAGCACTGAAGAACTGATGCTTTCAAATTGCGATGCTGGAAAAGACTCTTGAGAGTCCCTTGGACAGCAAGGAGATCAAACCAGTCACTGCTGAAGGAAATCAACTCTGAAGATTCATTAGAAGGACTGATGCTTAAGCTCTAGTACTTTGGCCACCTGATGTGAAGAGCCAACTCATTGGAAAAGACCCTGATGCTGGGAAAGATTGAAGGCAGGAGGAGAAGGGAACGACAGAGGATGAGATGGTTGGATGGCATCGTCAACACAATGAACGTGAGTTTGAGCAAACTCTGGGATATGGTGAAGGACAGAGAAGCCTGGCGTGCTGCAGTCCATGGGGTCGCAAAGAGTTGGACATGACTTAGGGATGAAACAACAACAGTCTCCATGGTCACCACACTTGACCTTTCAGACACTCGGTTTCCCTCTGTGCAGACTGGGGCTGACACCCCACTTTCCAAGCAAGGTTTGTGAGGATCTGATGAAATCATGTGTCCAGCCTAAGCCTAGCAGTTGTTCTTATTTCCTTGCAGCCTTTAGTGGCCTTTCGTGTGGCTGGGGTGGTGGCCCTGCCCAAGGGGAGCTGGCTGACTGGAAAGTGAGCACAGCACGCTCTTAACTTGCAAAAGCAAAGGAGCTTGAGTTCCCAGGGACATGTGTCCTGTCCTCTCTCATCTAGCTGCCTTTTGTAGTATGTGTGAGAAAGACCTGTATGTTCCAGAACACCCCATGTCCCATGTATTTCTGTACCCAAAGCCTAATTTCTAAATCATAGTTGAGCCCTCCCAGGATCAGTGATGACCCAGTCGGCTCTGACTGCGCTTGTCCAAATTCTGTCCATTATCCAAGGCTGACCAAGCAGCCCCCTCTGTTGGGCTGGGGCATTAAAGGGGCCCCAACCAGGGGGTCCAAGCCAGGCAGATAAGCCATTGCAGGGGGCACTTCTGTGTGGCTTCGCCCTTTCTCCTCTGGTCAGCGGCTCTAATTCTAGTTGGATAGCCACTGCAAGTGGAGGAAGACATGTGTGTCATCAAAAGGCAGAGCGAGCAAGCCCTAATTAAGCCCTAATTACTAGCTCTTCGTGGCGGCACAGCACAAACTGCCTCCTAGTTCTGCTTTGGGGCAATTTTTGGCCTCTAGTGCAGCCCAGGGCACTGGCCTGCCGGTGCCTCCCAGAGCTGAGCCCTGGGCCTAGAGAAGGGAACGAGGCTTCTCTAGCTTCTTTGCGCTGACAAAGGGCTTTCTGCCTGTCAGCCCAGCTCCAGGCAAGTCCCCTCCCGACTCCCTACCGCAGCCACTGGGCCTCCCTTTTGGCAGGACCCGACACTCGAGGCTCAAGGGCCGTGATGAACTCCCAGCCTCTGGAGACTTCTCTCAGAGCTAGAAAAAACAAGCAGCTGAAACGTGCCTCCTCACTGCAGCTGGGCCCCGCCCGCTGAACCTATAGGAAGGCCCTGGAGGGGATCCAGCCTCCCCCGAAGAGGAAATCTGGCTCCGGCCTCACCCGCAGGGCCTGTTATGTCTGGCTCCAGAGGCCTTCTCCTCTGGGGTTTTCCATGCCTGTGAACCCGGCCCCATTCATTTCCCTGTGGTTTCATGGGAATGTCCAAAATGCTCAGCAGGTTGCAGCGAGCCCAGGAGGAGAAGGGTCAGCGAGAGGCCCGGGCCGTGGCCGAAGCACCCTCCACTCAGAGGCCTGCAGCGGGGATCCAGGCCTGCTGTGGGTGGGCAACCACCTGTCAGTCAGCTGAGTTTTCCTCTGGTGCGATCCGCCCCCAGCCACCCACCCACCACCCAGGCGACTCTGCCTATGGTTCCCTTTCTCCAGGCCTCCCCTTTCCAGCTCTCCAGGGTATGAGTTCCCTGAGTTCCCCCCACTGCCACCCTCCCATCCCATCCCTAGCAGCTCCCACTGTTGCGTTATTTAGCCACTGACTCTCCACCTCACCCGGGCCAGGCCCTTGCGTTTTCCACCTCACTGCACTCAGTTAGGGGCCGCAGGGAGAGCCCCCCGACCCCCTCCAGAGCTGCTCAACCTCAGAGAAGGGGCCATGCTCGGGTGCACAGCTCTTACGAGAGGCCCAGCGGCTGCCTCCGCGGCCCACGCGAAGCCCAGGGGCTCCCAGCCCCACAGAGAGGATGTGCCCAAGTGGAGAAAATGTATAGTCTTCAGAAGAAATGAATTGAAAACTGGCTGGGAGCAATTCTTATCCAATTTCCAAGTTAGCAGTTTTCACCAAGAGCTAATTGAAACTGCTCTCTGTAAGCGGCCCGATTTCCATCTGCATGAGGCTCCCGCAGAGTGTCTGCGACAAGGGCCCTGGTGGCTCAGGGCAGAAGCAAAGTAGAGCTGTGCTCGTTGCCCCGAGTTGCTCTTGAGCTTTGAAAATGGATGCACTTTCAGGTTTGGGCAGCGGCCACGCCACTGTGCCCTGGCTGCCTGGCTCCCCAGTCATTTCCAAAGCCGCTTTCTGAGTGTTCTGGGTAGGGAAGGGGTGGGCTGAGTTCCTCACCTGGTTAGCCTGGTAAAAATGTATCTGGAAACGGAACATCCTAGGAGGCCCAGCCACTCTCGCCAGGCAGGGTTCCTTGGATGGGCGCAGAGGAGTGCGGGGGCCAGGGGCCTGCCTGCAGGTCGGCACAGTGCCCAGGCTGAGACCCCACTGCCAGTGCCAGCCTCGGCCATTGTCTCTGGGAGTTCTGTGGGAGTGCAGAGTAGCCCACCCAGCGTGCCCAGCCCCACTCTGACCTCAGTCTGGACCACGGCTGCCTTTTCCATGGTGCAGAAGACAGCAATCCCCACCCCGGGTCAGCCCATGGAGGGTGCCCTGTCCGTCGTCCCTTTTCAGGGGGCAACCCACTCCAGTATTCTTGCCTGGAGAATCCCATAGACAGAGGAGCCTGGTGGGCTGCAGTCCATGGGATCACAAAGAGTTGGACACGTCTGAGTGACTGTCACTTCACTCTCTGTTGACCCAGATGGGTATGGACCCTACTCTTCTCTCCTGCACCCAGTAGCCTTGAAACAATTTTAGGGACAGCGCCTTGGGCGAAGCTGCAAGGTTATTCAGTGCTCCTCACACAGGATCTCCCCCCGGGTCCTACCATCTTTTGGAAGCTTAAAGCAACAACTGGAAAAAATTACACAAGCCCTTCACAACATTTCTGCAAACTAACTCTTGCCTGTCTCACCCACACACATGCTGAGAGGAGTCCGCACGTGACCTCCCTCGCCCTTCAGTCTTTGGTTTTCTGAGCCTACGTCCCCAGCCTCACGGCCATGGCTGGCTGCTCCTTGCCAAGTCCAGGGCTCGCTCTCTCTTGCCTCTTCTTCCCCGACATGAGGTCTGCACAGCGGACACTTGCCCGCCTGCACCTTGGTCCCTGCTCTCACGCCCCTCGGACCTCCTCACCCCCCTCTGTGCCCCTGCCCCCTCCGCCCTCTGTGCCCATGACCAGCTCACTCCCGGGCCCTCACCTGCATGCAGCTCTGAATGCGGGCCTGCCCTGTCCTCCTCTGTCTCTGCTGCTGCCTGCAAGCCTCAGCCCCTCCGCTTCCGCCTGACTGCCCCGGGCCTCTGCTCCTTGCACCCCAGGGCCATGTGTGCTCCTTTCTGACCGTCCTCATCCAGCGTCTCCCCCAGCTCCCCCGTGCGCCCCCATCCTGGAGTCTGGCTCCCCAGGCTCTGCCCTCACCTCTTAGTCCTTCTCCCTCGATCCCTTATTTTCCAGACACGCCTGATGCTTTCTTTGCTCTCCTCCATGATTGACTCTTTCATCCTTTTCATGTAAAGTGTTTCCCACCTCTCGGCCATTGCTTGAGATTGATCTTGGATTTGTCAGCATATCCTACCCCCACCCTCGCGAGGTTGGGGGCTCCTGGAGGGCAGGCTGAGGCTTCCTGAGCAGTGCCTGGGACACAGCAGAGGCAGCAGGGCCTCCAGGTCACACAGGTGGGCGGTGAAGCCCAGCTGCTGGTTACAGAGCTGTGGGACCTGGGCCTGATCACCTCTTGTTTTTGCACCTTAAGCCTCGCCACGCATCAGAAAGGGGTGAGAGCACTTCCCAGGCTGCAGGAGGATTTGATTGGTCTGTGGCCTGTCCAGTGTCACAGGTGCTTAACGGATGTCTCTTCCCTTTCTCCTTGCACCGACCCACAGCAGCAGCTCCAAAGAAGTTTTAGAGGGTGAGGCAGTGAACAAATTAATGGCTGCAGATGGGAGACACCTTACTTTGGTTGGTTGAAATGACAAGGCCACCAGCTTCCTCTAAATAGGAATTGGTGCTCTGTAGACTTGGAAGATGGGTAAACAGCAGGAGAGGGCTGTAGGGGAATGATGTCAGTAGAGCTCTTCTCTTTGTTTTTGTTCAGTTGCTAAGTCGTGTCTGACTTTTTGCAACCCATGGACTATAGCACACCAGGCTCCTCTGTCCTCCACTGTCTCCTGGAGTTTGCTCAAATTCATATCTGTTGAGTAAGTAATGCTATCTAACCATCTCATCCTCTGTTGACCCCTTCTCCTTTTGCCTTCACTCTTTCCCAGCATCAGGGTCTTTCCAGTGAGTTAGCTCTTTGCATCAGGTGGCCAAAGTACTGGGGCTTCAGCTTCAGTATAAGTCCTTCCTTTGAATATTCATGGTTTTTTTTCCTTTAGGATTAACTAGTTTGATCTCCTTGCAGTCCAAGAGACTCTCACGAGTCTTCTCTAGCACCACAGTTCAAAAACATCAATTCTTCAGTGCTCAGCCTTCTTTATGGTCCAGCTCTCACATCCATACATGACTACTGGAAAAGCCGTAGCTTTGACTATACAAATCTTTGTCAGCAAAGTGTTGTCTCTGCTTTTTAATATGCTATCTAGGTTTGTCATAGCTTTCCTTCTAAGGAGCAAGTGTCCTTTAATTTCATGGCTGCAGTCACCATCCATGATGGTGATTTTTGAGCCCAGGAAAATAAAATCTGTCACTGTTTCCACTTTTTCCCTTTCTCTTTGCCATGAAGTGATGGGACTGGATGCTGTGGTCTTAGGTTTTTAATGCTGAGTTAGCGGATCAGAAATAGATGCATGAGGGCCGTGTACCCATGAAGAAAGGGGGCATTGTGGCAGGGGCATGGCCCTCTCGACTCCTGACTGTGCCCCTTCCTGGGAATCCTTCATCATGCACAGGCTTATTGAGCATCTACACTGTGCTGGACTCACACTGGGCTCAGGGTAGGCGGCACAGGGTAGAGAGGGGAGACACAGCCTGTGATCAAAGGGTGATGATGGTGCGGGCTGAGTGCTGTGACGGGGCAGGTCTGGGTGCCCCGGAAGCACGCAGCCGCCAGGTGGGCATCTCATGCTGCCTCCCCAGAGGAAGGGACATCAGAGAAAAAGAGATTCGAGGAGAAAGGTCTCAGATTCCAGGCTCAGGGAACAGCAGTGCAAAGGGACAGAAGCAAGAAAGAGGCCCGAGAATGAGCTGGAGTGTGAGGGGTGGGGGACAAAGAGGGGGAGGTGATGCTGGCACCAGACAAGGGGAAACCTCGTTTTACCAAGAGGTGGAACTGTCCCAGGACAGTGGTCACCACTGAAGGGCTTCATGTGGGAGAGGGGCGTGACCAGATTTGCCTTCGAGAAGGAAAGCGTCTCTCTGGATGTGAAGACAGAAACAGCTGGGAGTGGCCAGAAGTAGGGAGGCCAGTTGCTAAGAGATGAAGGCTGTGGACCAAGGCTCTGGCATCAGGGTGGGAAGCCTCTAGGATCTTGCTCTGTTCAGCCTGCATCCTAGGTTTGGGGCACCCAGGCCAGTCACTGCTGTAGTATGCATGATAATAATGTAATATTTAAGACCAGGTTAGTGCATGCCCATTTTTTCAGGTAAGTAAATTGAGATTCAGAGAGGTTAAGAAACGTTTCTGAAATCACACGGCTTGTGAGTGGCAGAGCTGCGACTCAAGACAAGCTCCTGAGCTGATACCACTAACTTTCCCCCTTCTCCTGTTGCCTTGGGCTATCCACATGCAGGATATCCTGCAGTAAAAAAAAAAAAAAAATCACGTAAAATTAGACCTTAGTATTTCATACATGTTTATACCTTTTCTTTAAGTAACGTACTTCGGCAAACGTTATGCTAGACAAGGCGTCGTTGCTGCGTGAGGAGGGCGCGTCCTTGTGTGGAGGTTGCTTGTGGTCTTTCCCTGCCGTCTGCTGTGGCAGGTGATTGTGACACCTCTAGGCTTGCTCACCTCCTCCCTGGGGTGAGACGCCTTCCCCTCCGGCACCCAGAGGCCCAGAGCACAGGTGGGTGGGGTGTTGCGGACTGAGTGCTGCTGAGCTTGCATCCTGGCACGGCCCCGGTAAGCCGTCCATGTGTTTGTCACTGCAGAGCCTGCCCCGGCCCTCCAGGTCACGGGGCCCCTGGTGGCAATGGGCTCAGATAGATGCTCAGCCGATGCCAGGCCTGGTGCCTGGCTCTGTCCATGTGGCCTGCTGTCTGGAAGATGCTCCCAGCTGGTGGCCTTTCCTGAGCCCTATTTAGGGCAGTTGTCGGTTGAAAGCTGAGATCCAGCACGCAGACACACACACACACACACACCGCCTTCCCTGCAGAGGTAGTGATCTCACACCTGTGTCAGGCTGGGGCGGGGGCAGGGTTACCATCAGGGCAGGGGCCCCGACCAGGGAGCATATCCAGCTCCATCCCCACTTGGATATCAGACCCCAGTATGTGCAGTTTGCTCTCAAAGGATGTCCTAACCACCCAGGGCATCTTGCAGCCCCATCTGAGCTCTGGCTACTGGCCTGGGCCTGTAGCTCTGCCTCTCAAAGGTGGGAGGAGATCAGGGTCAAGGGTGACAGGTCAGCGGCGGGAGCTTCTTCTAATAGCCTGTTCCTGCCCGAGCAAAGCCCTCAGCCCAGACCTGGCCTTGGACAAGGAAACACACATTGACTGGGAGCCCAGAGATCCCTGGGCCTCGATTCGCAGGGCTGCAATTTACAAAGCAAGACTGTCTCCTGCCCAGAAGTTCGTGGGTTCTAAGCGGCTCCTGCCACATCCTGGGTCCTGTGGGAGGAAGATGCTGGCCGCCCCCTGCAGGCCTGTCCAGGAACTGACCCACGAGGGGCCCAGAGAAGCCCTGAGAGAGGGGCCCCTTCGCTGGCCCAGATGAGAGCCCCCAGGACTGGCCAGCCGCCTCCCATTCCGGGTGCCCAGCCCCATTGCTGACTGTGAATCTGAACTCACTAGAATCTGACTGCTGACCGCTGGCCTTCCCCTTGGCCTCCTGTTCCCCGACTGCACAGGGGACCCCCACCATCTGTGCTGCACCCTCCAGCTCCCCCAGGGCTCTACTGGCTCGGGATCCAGGCCCCCGCTCTACTTTCTCATGTCCACACACTTGCATTTCCTCTCTCCCCCGCCTCCCACCTGCAGTGATAAGGACAGGTTGTGGGGAAGTGGCCCTTGAAGCTGTCCTAGACACTAGGGGTCTGTGTCCCATCCCTCCCAGGGGACATTGATGTTTTCTCTGGCAGGAATGCTCTGCCTCTCTGAACCATGTTGGAACGAGTTCCACAGGCTGCCTCTTAACCCCTGGCCCCTGTCCTGAGGGAAGCACGGAGATACCCAGGGGTGGGAGCCCCCCGAGGCACCAAGGGTCTCATCCAAGGTCAGCCCCCGTGACCAAGGCGTCCCCGGACTCTCTTCTCAAGGTAAACAGCAGCACACTTGTCTTTCTCTTACCACCCCAGCTGACGCATGGGACAGTACCAGGGCCCAGGGCAGACAAGTAATGGGGTGACTGGAGAAGCGGGGCCTAAGGGCTGTTGTTGCTGCTGGGGCTCCGGGCTTCACCCCCACCCTCCTGTCCCTTCCCTTTGGGGTCTCCTCCTTAAGATGGGGCTGGGGGAGGGGCCCTTCAGGAAATAGGGGCACGAGCACAGCCCCTGACTGGGGGGTCCCTGCACATTCAGTTCCTTTGACCCAAGGCCTTGTGGGTGGGAGCTCAGGCTGGAACCCCCAGCCCTGCCCTGCCGCGTGCCGGTCCTGGGCTGAGCTCACACAGCCCTGTCATGGGGCCATGCTGTCCCCTGCTGGCCGCGCCGTGAAATGCATCCCAGATCAGCCCCAAGGTGCAGGATGGAGACACGGGGCTCCGAGGAGCAGGCGGGGTGCCCACCCTATCCCCACCTACCCCCAGCCACAGCGACACTTGGACTGCATGAGGAGACATGTATGGATCCACCTGGCACACAATTGTATGTGCTGAGCGGGCAATGGATAGATGAATGAACTGTGTCTGAAACATTTAGGTGATAATGCTCCGCAGGGTCTGACCAACAGCAGTGTGGGGAGAAAAGTGTTAGTGACTCAGTGGTGTCTGACTTTGCAACCCCATGGACTGTAGCCCGCCAGGCTCCTCTGTCCATGGGATTCTCTAGGCAAAAATACTGGAGTGGGTTGCCGTGCCCTTCTCCAGGGGATCTTCCAGACCCAGGGATCGAACCCGTGTCTCCTGCATTGCGGGCAGATTCTTTACCATCTCAGCCACCAGAAAGCAGATAAGACATATCTAGCAGGACTTGAGACTCCTCTTCCGGTGACCAGAGCTAAACATGAAAACCAATGTGAGGTGTCATATGGTGCTAGACTGTGACATAGGTGGCCCTAGACAGGCTCAGTCATGTTCAATTCTTTGTGCCCTCATGGACTATACAGTCCATGGAATTCTCCAGGCCAGAATACTGCAGTGGGTTGCCATTCCCTTCTCCAAGGAATCTTCCTAACCCAGGTCTCCCACATTGCAGGCAGATTCTTTACCAGCTGAGCCACAAGGGAAGCCCCCTAGACAGGCTGACCCTCGTCAAAGTGGCTAGTCGTGCAGTAAGTGCCCAGGAGTGATGGAGATGGCCTTCATAGAAGCGTGGAGAGGTCAAAGGGGGTGTCAGATGGCAGGGATGGAAATCACAGGACCCCACGAGGAGACCCCAGGCCATTTAGCATGGAAGGTAGAAAGAGGGAAGCACCTCTTGTGTTTTTTTCGTTTTTTTTGGCTTGGCCTTGCTGCACCAACTGCAGGATCTTAGTTCCCCAATGACCAGTGCTTGAGCCATGCCCTTGGCAGTGGAAGCATGGTCCTAGCCACAGGACCTCCAGGGAATTCCCAGCACCTGCCATGTCTTTGATGCTGATGTCACACCAGGCACATTTTCCTCCTGTTGTTTCACAACCATTCTGTGAAATAAGTACTATTATTATCCCTGAAGGAAATGGATCAGACACGGTCAGTGCCTTGTTCGGGGTTCTACAGCAAGGACGTGCTGGAGCCAGGATGCAGGCCTCACCTCTCAAGACTTGATGGTCAGGTTCCCATGTGTGAACTCAAGGGTTTTCAGCAGGAAATGATGTGATCAGGACAGATGATAGGGAGGTCGGATGGCCGCTTGAAAGACTATTGCTGCAACCCCGTAGGGAAAGGAGAAGCTCCTTATTCCACACACAGGCCTCCTAGATGGCAGAAGGGCCTCTGAGACCAGACCTGTGGTCTCCTTTGCCCAACCTCTGTCCTACGGTGGGCGGTGGGCTGGAGGCGGCCCAGCAGGGTACCCAGAGAGGAGGAGCTGGCAGTGCAGGCGTGGGTGGACCTCCTCCCAAGGTCCAGGCCTGGCGCCGGTGGTGTCTGGCCTGGGGCATCCCACCACTCTTTCTCAGAGGGAGGCCTTTGTTGAGGGGCGGACATGCTGTGGGGGACAGTTTGTTAGACCAGAGCCAGTCCTCAGCAGGGAGACCCATCAGGAAGGCGGGGCTCTGCCTGCTCACACTCTCTTCCCCCCTCACCGGCTGTGACTTAAGAGCTTGGGGAGGGGATGGGGCTCACCCCAAGCACTGCCTGCACCTCCAGGAAGGGGACGCGTATCCCCCAACTGCCGCCCAGCCTCCCGGGGCTCCTCCCCGACCTCTCCCGCCCCCATGGGAGCAGCACGGGCTTGACGTGCAGCCCAGTGTGGGCTGCACTGAGGAGGATCTCCCCTAGGCTGGGCAAGGGCCTGCGAGTCTCCCCTGTGGTGGTGGCCCGGGGGCAGGCTCTCCCATACAGTGTGTTTGGGCTTCCCAGGCGGCACTAGTGGTAAAGAACCTGCCTGTCAGTGCAGGAGACATAAGAGATATGGGTTCAATCCCTGGGTTGGGAAGATCCCCTGGAGAAGGGTATGGCAACCCACTCCAGTATTCTTGCCTGGAGAATCCCACGAACACAAGAGGCTGGTGGGCTACAGTCCATAGCGTCGCAAAGAGTCAGACACGACTGAAGCAACTTAGCACGCACGCACACACACTACGTTTGCCTTATCCCCAAATGCCTGAGTTTCCTCTGCCACCTGTAACTCTCTTGTTCATCCTCAGAAACCCTCATCTTTCCAGGGAGGAAAAAGAGCCAAGCGCTCCTGGGAACAGGGAGCCCTGGGTCTGCACACCTGCCTCTGCACAGCCCCGCAGAGCCCCCTGGGTTCTCCTGGCCCGCCCAGGCACAGGAGATGCCCCCAGTGTTCTGGGAGACTTTGTCATTCATCAGAGATCTTTACTAATCACCTTCTCTGGGTCGGGTGAGGTCCCAAGCACTGGGGCTGCAGCCGGGAATAAGACAGGCACCCTCCCCGGACCCCTATCTGGTGGGAGACGCAGCACACGAGCTGACCCATCAGCAGAGAGGAGTACAGACTGGTTAGTGCAGTGAGAGGCATGAGCAGAGGGATGAGGGAGAAAGCAGCTTGCAGGAAACAAGCTGGGATGCGTGCTCCGGGATGATCTAGAGAGATAAGGTGGGAGGTGGGAAGGGGGGCAGGGAGGCTCACGAGGGAGGGGGGTTATATGTATACTCACAGCTGGTTCATGTTGTTGTACAGCAGAAACCAACACCACTATTGTAAAGCAATTATTCTCCAATTAAAAATAAGTTTATAAAAGTATATTGGATGCCAGGAGGGCATCTTTAAGCCAAAACAAGGATACAAGAGAGCCAGCCAACCGAGAAGCGAGAAAGAATGACCCCCCCACGTTCCCACCCCACCCCCCGCTGCAGGCTCGTGGAGGAGTTCATGCTTTTGGCCAACATGGCCGTGGCCCACAAGATCCACCGCGCCTTCCCTGAGCAAGCCCTGCTGCGGCGGCACCCCCCACCCCAGACCAAGATGCTCAATGACCTGGTGGAATTCTGTGACCAGATGGGGCTGCCCATGGACTTCAGCTCTGCAGGCGCCCTCAACGTGAGTGCTGGGAACATGGGGGCTGGGGAGGCCCTGCTGGGGAAAGCAGGAGGCAGGCCAGGAAGCCAGGGTTCAGCAGCCAACTGCATCCCACCAGGGTCCCTTGCCCTTCAGCCCGGTCTCCCCTGCAAGGGAGACAAAAGGCCCTGGGGACAAGGCCTTCATCTTGCAGGGCCTGGCGGGGAGCCCAGGAGACTGAGGGGGTGCCCTCAGGCCTAGCTGTGGGCAGGGGTCCTGTGGGCAGGAATGGGCTGAGCTCAGGCTCTCTCAGGGCACCAGGATTGGTGGAAACCAGAGGCTGTTTTTCATGGGGGGCTTTCAGATACCCACCCCCCAAGAACTGAGCATCACATGACTCAGGAATCCATGGCCTCTGCCCTGATTCCACAGCAGGGGGACCGGCCCCATCTGCTCTGGGCCTGGGGTGCCCGAGGTCAGACAGGAAGCCAGTCTGTCCAGGCCAGCCAGCCAGATGTGGAAAGACTTCCCTCGAGCCAGGACCCTCAAGGCAGGCCCAGCCTGGGACACAGGCTGGGGGCTGCTGGCCGTCCCCCACCCCACCAACAAACCCCTGCAGGCCACCCGTGGCCATCTGAGCAGGGCTGGGGCCCTCGGCTGGTCTTTCCTCCCAGAGCCAGGTCTCAGGTGATCAGCAGGGGACAGGGCCTCCGAGCCTCTCTCCCCAGGCCTGACTGCGTTTCACGTGGTTCTTCTAGAAAAGTCTGACCGAAATGTTCGGAGATGACAAGTACTCCCTGGCCCGGAAGGAGGTGCTCACCAACATGTGCTCCCGGCCCATGCAGGTAAGGCAGGGCCGGTCCTCCATCCACCCCGCCTCCCGCCCCGGGAGCACACAGGACCTCTCCGGGCTTGGAGAACCTGAGGGGAGGTGTGGGGAGAGGGGCGATGTGGGGAGGATGCCCCCTGGGAAGCATCCAGAACAGGTGGCCCCTGGGCTCCCTACCACCCCTGGCTCCGACTTGCCAACCTGTCCTGCTCAAGGGCCCCTTGTCTGGGCCTCAGAGGAGCCAATTGAGCCTTACTTCTCCCCCTGCACAGCCCCTGGGGCTCTGTTTCCTGACAGCAGGAGGGGAGCCAGCCCAGGCATCCCCCCCCCAAGACTCCAGGGCCTGGTCCCCACAGATCAGACCAGCTTGGGCTCAAATGCGGCCTAGTCAGCAACTCATGGGCAGATGGGGACCTGGGGCAGGAAAGTGTGTTGGTCTCCCTGAGTCCTCAGCCCCCACTGTGGCTTGGGGACCCCAGCCAGAGAAGTCTCCTTGTCCCAGATGACCATGAGAGAAGGAATCAGGCATGGGGCTCTGTCTGCAGCTGGAAGACAGGCTGGCCACCCAGGAGGTAGACAGTGGGCTGGCTTCTGGCCACCAGTTTCAGCCCTCCAAGACTGAGCTTGGAGGCCCTGGGGGGCCAAGCATTTTGGGAAGGACCCCTACCCCCTGGCCCCCAGTGCCCTGTCTGGTCAGCAAGTGCTGCCAGTGTGAACAGGAGCAGTGGTGGGCCCAGGGCAGCCTAGGGGTGCTGTCCAGAGGCTCCGTCACTGGGCAGATCCAGTCTGTCCACAAGAACCTCAGCAGCTCACAGTTGACTTCTGAGGCCTCTGGCGCTGCCAGGAATGGGACCATCAGATCCATTTGGGTCTGGTCGGAGAAGGACCCCTACCCCCTGGCTTCCGTCTATGGGGTCGCACAGAGTCAGACACGACTGAAGCGACTTAGCAGCAGCAGCAGCCATAACCCTGCCCCCACTCACAAATGTCTGCCCCACACCGGGCACCATAAAGCACCCCCCACCACCAATGGAGAGGGAGGGCGTGCATCTCTGGCCACTGGGCTTGACACCACAAACGAGGCCAGTGGGGACCCCATTTCCTCCACCAGCCTCTGGAAGCCACTCACCCTCAAGGTGAACCCAGCCCTGAAGCTCCAAGGGAAGGGGTCCCGTCCTCAGTCACCCAGAGCCTGACAAAGACCAGACTCACCCTGGCCTCGCCTGCAGTGACCTCAGAGACCAGCCTCGGCCTGGGATCTGATCTCAGGGAGGGACCAGAGAGACCAGGGTGCCTGGTCCTCTGTCTCTGCCCCATTTCTGGGTCCTCATCCATCTCACCCTGCCCAGAGACACCCCCACTGCCCAGGAAGGGGGCCAGGGCCCTCCGTCCTCCTCACCCAGCTCATCTGGGGACCTGGGCCACTGCTGATGACAAAGGCCAAACGTGGCTCTCGGGGGAGGCGGCTCCCACCTCCCTCGTTGACTCACCCCAGACGTAACCAGGGCCCAGGGGGACCAGAAGGGAAGCAGAGCTGGGCAGCAGAGCAGGTCTGCTCCAGCTGCGTCCTGGCTTCCAGGACCTTCGATCACAGAGTAAGTGGAGCTGGCTGTGCGTTTGTCCCAACACACAGGAGGGTATGAGAGAGTGTGAGGGTGTGAGTGTGAGGCAAGGGAGGGAGCGAGTGAACACACGTGGGTGTGACTGAGTTCCTGGCCGAGAAGCCTGGTCACTGGCTCCCGAGCATCATGGGTACCCTCCAGGGACCGTGGCCCAGGCTATCAGCACAGCTGCACCATGGGAGCCGGGCTGTTTGCTGTTTCCCCACCAACACTCAGTGTCTCCCCCTGAGCCTCAGGCCTAACTCCTGCCCTACAGGAGGCCCTTCTGACCTCAGCACTCAGGGTCTTGGTCTCAAGACAGGTTGTTAGAGACAAGAAGGGCCAAGGTTGGGAGGCTGACCAACTGCTGCCTCCCTTGGCTAACGAAAGGTCAAGCCTTGGGGGCACAGGGGTGCCAGGGTGCAGGCGTGGCCGTCAGCAGGTCAGGAGTCAGGGCCAGAGGGCTGGAGGTTGGTGAGTCATGACCCAGGAGTCAGGGCCAGGGCCAGAGAGGACAAGCCAGGCACGTGTTTTGCTCTGGGTAGGGGCATCCTGGACCTTCTCTCCTACTTTGCACTCTGGCCACATGGGGCCATCGGGCTTGTGTCCTGATGAAGGACACTTCTGGCCCCTGGCCCGGCATGGCCATGGTTTCCCGCATAGCCACCCCCAGCCCCGTCCTAGGGAGAGGCAACCAGAACTGTTCCTTCCTTCTGGGTCCTGGCAGTAACAGCCCCTAAAACCCAGCAGTGAGCTCCTGTGCACGAGGATGGGTCCAGCTCCTCCCTGAAGTCCTCTGACTTCAGCCCGTGGTCCCCCTGCCCTTCTCCCCACCTCCCCGAGGGCTTGCACAGCTGCTCCCCCAGGACTCTGAGAGAGGAGGCCTTTCAACATCTTAAGGGTTCCTAGCAAGAAGCACTGGAGAAGGCAATGGCACCCCACTCCAGTACTCTTGCCTGGAAAATCCCATGGACGGAGGAGCCTGGTGGGCTGCAGTCCATGGGGTCACTAAGAGTCGGACAGGACTGAGCGACTTCACTTTCACTTTTCACTTTCATGCATTGGAGAAGGAAATGGCAACCCACTCCAGTGTTCTTTCCTGGAGAATCCCAGGGATGGGGGAGCCTGGTGGGCTGTCGTCTATGGGGTCACACAGAGTCCAACACGACTGAAGTGACTTAGCAACAGCAGCAGCAAGAAGCACACATCCTTCCCCCGCCACCCCCCACCCCAGTGACTCCACTTCCAATCCCCAGCAGAGGGGTCTAGGTAAGCCCCACACTGGGCCTCAGCAGGAAAGGGGTGAGGGCCCCCATGACTCCAGTCAGCCCCATGGCAACCCCAAGGATAACCACCACCACTCCACCCCCACCCCCACCCCCCTGCCTCACATGGAACAGTCCCTGGTCTCTGCAGGCCTCCCCAGCTTTGTTCAGCTGTCCACAGCCTGGCAGGTGGGCCCATGCCCCCAGCGCCCCTCCTGGTGAGTCTCCCAGGCTTGCAGAGTATACCGGGCGCCAACCTGGTCCGGCCCAGCCCTGAGGTTCCCCCCCGTTTCTCCCCCCACCCCCCAGATGGCTGTGTACTTCTGCTCAGGAGCTCTGCGGGACCCAGCCCAGTTCCGCCACTACGCCCTCAATGTGCCGCTCTACACGCACTTCACCTCCCCGATCCGCCGTTTCGCGGATGTCCTGGTTCACCGCCTTCTGGCCAGTGCGCTGGGTAAGGGGGCAACCCGGGGGGGCGATGCCAGCCATGCCCAGAGTGGGTGCCTGGCGGCTAGAGACCACATGCCATCCCTGGGGAGGCCTTGCTGGGTGGGGTGGGCACCCTGAGCCGCAGGGCAGCCTGTGCCCAGAACCTCTCCCTATGAGCACATGCTCGGGGTCCCAGGGCCCTGACCGTGGCCACACCCCGTTCTTGGCCCTCCTGAGCCCAGCACAGGCAGGCCTCACTCCGCCTGGGCCAGTGGCACTGTGCCGCTGCTCCCCGCACCTTGACTGGTGCACAGAGGGCGCCCTCCCATCAACCCCAGACCATGCTCTGTCCAGGCTACCGGGAGCTTCCAGACGTGGAGCCCGACTCCCTGCAGAAGCAGGCCGACCACTGCAATGACCGCCGCATGGCGTCCAAGCGCGTGCAGGAGCTCAGCACCGGCCTCTTCTTCGCCATTCTGGTCAGGGTGAGGCCACCAGCTGTCCCCGCCCCTTTCCCTCCCTGCGCCCTACCACCCCGCCTGGCGCCTACACAAGGAGTCCCCCTGGGAGTCTGGGCCCTTTAGCAGCTGGGGTGGACCCCGGGGAAACGCCGCATTCCTTGGCCAAGCCCTGGCTGGAGCCCTGCCCCCGCAGGAGAGTGGCCCCCTGGAGTCAGAAGCCATGGTGATGGGCGTCCTGAACCAAGCCTTCGACGTGCTGGTGCTGCGCTATGGGGTGCAGAAGCGCGTCTACTGTAACGTGAGTGCCGGGCTCCTGGGGAGTCGGGATGCTCTGGGCCCCAGGGAGGAGTCGGGATGCTCTGGGCTGATTGAGGATGCTCTGGGCCCCAGAGGGGTCGGGATGCTCTGGGCTGATTGAGGATGCTCTGGGCCCCAGGGAGGAGTCGGGATGCTCTGGGCTGATTGAGGATGCTCTGGGCCCCAGAGGGGTCGGGATGCTCTGGGCTGATTGAGGATGTTCTGGGCCCCAGGGAGGAGTCAGGATGCTGTGGGCTGAATCAGAATGCTCTGGGCCCCAGGGGAGTCAGGATGGGAGGGCAGAGGGAGCACCAAGCTGTGTCCACTCAGCACACTTCCTTCCTACCTGCCTGTCCCTGTTCCCGCTGCGGGTCTACTTCGTTTTCCCAGCATCTGCTGTGGTCTCGGCCCAGGGACAGCCCTTATTAGACTCAGGAGCAGGCAGGATGGGAGCCTAGGCCGAGCCCCCATCCCTGTCCACATGAGGTGGTGACACGGACCTCACTTAGCTGTGGCAGCACCAAGTCCACCGAATGGGCCTACTGAGACACCCAGGGGTCCTGCCTGGGGCCAGGGGTCCAGGTCAAAGGTCGGCCTTGGGCCTCTTTCCCAAGGACTCGAGCAACCAGAGACCAGGTCCGTCCCAAACCAGTGTAGGCTGCAGGGAAGGCAGGTTTAGGAGACATTTTTTTTTAAGGAACATGAGAAAAGGAAAGATCAGAGAGAATGGCCCGAGGCCACGCTGGAAGCTGTGTCTCCTGAAAAGAAGGAAGAGGCCAGCCTTTGTCTCTGTCCCGCTCTGGGGGCACTCTGTTTGAGATTCTTTCTGAGGGTAGTTGGTGCCGGTCCAAGGCCACCTGAGGAACCTGTTCTAGCAGACCTCTGACCCCGGCTGTGATTTCCTGACACCCAGAGCACTTTGGGGAGTGCAGAGCCCAGCATGGAGTGTGGAATAAACACAGTATAAATAGAATGGACTAAAGCAGGGAGACAACATGGAGTCCAGCAGGAATCAAGTCGGGCTCCTGTTGGGAATTCCCCTGGCTGTCCAGTGGTTAAGGCTCTGCACTTTCATTACTGAAGGCAAGGGTTCGATCCCCAGTCAGGGAACGAAGGTCCCACAAGCTGCACGATGCAGCCAGGAAAAACACTGGGCTCTTGTCCTGAAGTTCATCGACACAATGGGATTCAGGTCTCGGTTGTCTCTGCTCACAGCCCAGCCCCTCCTCTGTCTGTGCTAACAGACCCAGGCTGGGAGGGGTGGCGGCCCTCCAGCCCCAGGTGCCCGGTCCACCTCCACTTGCATGAACAGTCCCTGATGAGGTGGACAGGGCTGCCACCTGCCCCAGCAATACACGGAGCCCCCAGCCCCTCCCCGCCCCTGCCCCTTGGCGAAGGTGGCCTCCCGGAAGTGCACCAGAGGCAAGAGGCGAAGGTTGGGGGGTCCTCCCCCATCAAAGGTCAAGCAGCCCAGAGCCGGGCGGCAGGGCGGAGAGCTCCATCATGGGTCAGTCAGAGGTGGGCCAAGGCGGGGACTGCTTCCAAGCACTGGGGGGAGAGGAGACCTTGCAGGGTCAGAGGTTAAGAGGTGGTGCCTGGAGCCTGAGTCCTGAGGCACAGGCTTGTGCACCGCCCCTGCCCCCCCCGCACACAGATGCTGCCCCTGCGGTCCCACCATTTCCAGAAGGTGGGCAAGAAGCCGGAGCTGACACTAGTCTGGGAGCCCGAGGACTTGGAACAGGAGCCAGTACAGCAGGTGAGGCGAGGGTGGGGCTGCCTTCCCAGATCTGCGCCGCATCCCCGTCTGCCCAGCTCTTTGGCGAGCCCCCTCCTGCCTCATGGGGTATCCTCTTCAGGGCTCCCCTCCTAGGTCCCCCTGCCCCCACCCTGCACCCAGCTCCCCTCAACCCTGGGTGGGAACTCAGGTTCCCCCCTTCCCCACCCTGTGGGCCCGGCCTCCTGGGATCGCCACTCTGGGGAGAGGCCGGGCCTCCGCCTGCCCCTCTAAAGCAGGGGGTCCTCAGCTTTGGGGTCCTTTCGAGACTCTGATGAACGCTGTGTAGACCTCCTACCCAGGAGGACAGATTTCACCTACAGCGGGCCTCAGAGGCCAGACCCAGATGGTGAAGTTTTCTCCCTGGCACTGCGCAGCCTCCACTAGGCGTCGCACACAGCAGCATCGGGCTCCTTCCCTTCTCACCAGGACCCCACGGCCTCCTCAGTCCTTGAACAAGCACGGCTTACTGACGGGCCCGTGGAGGCCGAGACAGGCAGGGCCAGGGCCCCTGGGGCCCAGCCGGGTGGACTGGCAGAGCTGGGCTTTGCCTGAAGCCCCAGCCCCAGCCCCTGCTGTGCTCCTGGCCGGGCCCTCCCCAGTCACCCTGCCGGGCCCTTCTCACCCTCAGGTCATCACCATCTTCAACCTGGTGGAGGTGGTGCTGCAGGCAGAGGCCACCGCCCTCAAGTACAGTGCTGTCCTGAAGAGACCGGGCACCGAGGGCCTCCTAGACCCGCAGGACCAGCTGGGGTGTGGTAACCACAAGGAGGAGCAAGACTGAAGCCACCAGCCTGGCCACACCCCTCTCCACCCCTGCCCCTCCGCCCCTGCTGGTTTTTAGGAATAGGACCTTTTGACACCAACAGGGATTTTTTTTTTAATTTGGTTTTTAACAACTCAGGGTTTTGTTTTTATTTTTTCATCCTGTTCTATTTCTGCAGTGCAGTTTTTAAGCTGGAGTGGGTAGAGGGTGGGGCTGGCCGGACGGAAGGCTGAGGTGCTCAGCCTCCCAGAGCTAGACCCGGTCCTCCCGGAGGCCAGCCCCCCTTCTGCCCGGTTACCCACTGCCCGCCCCTGCCCAGGAAACCGGGGGTTTTCAGCAAATCAGTGTCGTGGAATAAAATCAAGTGTGAAGTGCTGTCTGGTGTGTGGGGCAGCTGGGTGCCCCTTAGACCCAGGACGTGGGGCCTGGCCTGGCTCCACCCCTCACAGCTCAGCCAGGGCGGCCGCCCTCAGGAATCTCCCATCAGGTCCAGGAAGATTCACGGAGCTGGCCGCATGGCAGATGGACACCAGGGCCTCAGTCTGGCTGATTAGAAATGGAATTAGAATGCCAGACAGCAAGCGCACCCATCTCCCTGTGTCCATCCCCACCCCCCACTTCCTGCACCCCATGGCCTCAGAGAGGGGCCGGGATCCTGTGACACCCCCACTGCCAAGGCCGGGGCTCTGGAAGGGAAATAGGTGAGGTCTGGTGGTTTGGTGATGGGTGAAGGGGTTTCTGCAGCCCGGGCAGCCTGACTGAGAGCCCGAGCGTGAGACATCTCCACCTGCCCCCCACACCCTGCCCGGGGGGATCAGCCCCCTCTCCTCCAGGTGTCCCCGAGGGCCACCCACAGAGCCTGGGACCCAAGGGCAGAGGAGAGCCTCCTCAGAGGGACACCCTCAGGGCAGAGCTGGGTCAGCGTGCTGGGTGGGTCCAGGGCAGCATGGCCCCAGGCTGGACACCCTTCCTCACGGCCCCAGAGCCCCGGACCCCGGTGAAGCGTAGCCAGCTTGGTCAGCAGGCAAGGTGTTTGCTGCCTGGACTTGCCGGGGAGGCAGAGACTGGCCTCGCCCTGATGGGCCCAGAGCTGAGGGACCCGTAGCAACCCTAGCACCTCCTCCCATTTACAGAAGGGGAGCCGCACCCAGAAAGGGGGCAGGTCTCCAGCCAGGCCCAGAATTCGGCACCTGCCCGCCCCACACCCCTGGCCTGAAGGTCCAGAGCAAGTGGCCCAGTGCTCTTACCGCCTGACTGCAGCCGTGTCCTTCATCCACATCTGCTCAGATGGCAGGTGTCGTGGACACCACCCGAGTGCCGTGCGCTGGGGACACACCCCCAGGCTCAGGAGAGAGACGGCCATTGTGGCCCCTCACTTGGGGTTAGGGGGCTGTAGATAAAGGCGGTGACGAGACACAAAGCTTGTCAAAGAGACTTCCTGGTGGTACAGTGGATAGGTACAGATTCCTGGTCCAAGAAGATCCCACATGCCACAGAGCAGCTAGGCCCGCCAGCCACAACTCCTAAGCCCACATGCTGCAGCTCCTGAAGCCCGTGCACTCTGGGGACGGTGCTCCCAACACAGAGTAGCCCTGCTCGCAGCAACTAGAGAAAGCCCTCGCAGCAGTGAAGACCCAAGACAGCAAAAAAAAAAACTGTCTAAAAGGAAGCCTGTCATTCCTTCAGCTGCCCCAGAGCACCTGCATGTCTCCTCAGGGACCCACCTCAGGGCACTGCGGGCAGGGACGTGTAGATGCAAAGGATGTCACCGCAGGACAAGGTTCTAGTGAGGTTCAGAGGCTGAGGTGTGTGTTTCTAGCCAAGAAGGGGTGGCGCTCAGAGAAAGAAAGCGCCGGCCCCTGGCCTGCGTGTGTGAAGGAGCTGAGACTCCAAACTTTCTGACATGAGCCATGAAGGGCAGGGGTCACCAGGGTCAGAGGGTGCCCAGAGGACGGGCAAGGAGACGCTGGTGAGGTAGGAACAGGTAGGTCCCCACGGGCCACCTTCACCAGCCCGAGAGCTTGACTCTATGCTAAAGGCCGTCAGAGTCAGGGGAGGATCTCATCGGGGCTGTGACGTGATGTGACCTTTGTCCTTCACTCGTTTGTCAACAACCGTTGAGAGCCTCCCTGTGCTCATGTCCTTGGGGAGCGTGGGGTTGGGAGGGGAAGTTGTTTCTAGAGTGGCAGGTGGTGAGTGTGGTGTGGACGGCGGGCGAGGAAAACCAGCGCTGAGGAGGGGGCATGTGTGGCTGAGATGCCCAGGAGCTGCCTGGGGCCACTTGTGGGCACCCCTTAAGGCCGGAGTGGGCTTGGTCAGTGAAGGAGGCCTCTGGGGCTGTCTCCCCAGTGGACTCATGTCTTTGTGGGACCTGCTCCCCAGCTTCTAGCCCATTCCTCCCACCTTCTCAGGTTACTAGGAGGCACCATTCTGTACCATGACATCTCTGATGGGACTCCAATGGAGTGGACACCTGGCCCATTCTGGGGGTCTCCTAACTAGAATTGGGGGAAGGGGTCAGTCTCTCCCCAGGATGGTATGCTGCAAGATACAGAAGCCTGGGTTTCCAGAAAGTCACTGTGAAGGAAGCAGTGGGCCCCAGGAGGTAGGGAAGCGGCTCAGAGAAGGGAGACCGAGAGCCACGGAGGCACCAGGTTTCCGCCCCAGGAGACCTGGAGGGCTGCCACGTGGGGGGCTTCTCTGCCTTCTGGTGGTTCACCCACCACCAGGAGCCTTCCCGTCAATTCCCTTCCCCCGAAGCTGCTTCACATTAGGTTTTTTTTCTTCGCAATCAAGATAGGAATATTCTTAAAGCCTCAGGATGTTACCAAAGGGAACTTAGCTCCCCTCTCCCAGTTCAGTTAGTTCAGTTCAGCCGCTCAGTCATGTCTGACTCTCCGACCCCATGGACTGCAGCATGCCAGGCCTCCCTGTCCATCACCAACTCCCGGAGCTTACTCAAACTCACGTCCATCAAGTCGGTGGTGTCATCCAACCATCTCATCCTCTGTCGTCCCCTTCTCCTGCTTTCAATGTTTCCCAGCATCAGGGTCTTTTCAAATGAGTCAGTTCTTCACATCAGGTGGCCAAAGTATTGGAACTTCAGCTTCAGCATCATTCCTTCCAATGGATATTCAAGACTGATTTCCTTTAGGATGGACTGGTTTGATCTCCTTGCAGTCCAAAGGACTCAAGAGTCTTCTCCAGTGCCACAGTTCAAAAGCGTCAATTCTTCAGCACTCAACTTTCTTTATACCAGCGAGCAGCAAAGCCCATCTACTGACATTGCTTGTGGGGAAGCAAAGTTTTTTGCAGGTGCCAAACAAGGAGGAAGGGCAACTCATACTCAAAAGACCCATACTCCATGATGGCTTTCAGGGGAGGGTTTTAAAGGCAACATCAGGAGTGAGGGTCTGAGGTGCATGATCTGCTCATGGACCTTCTTCTGATTGGCTGGTGGTCCAGGTGCTGTTTTGGGAATCTCAGTTATCAACCTCCTGGTTCCAGGCAGTCTGGGGTCTGACTGCTTGGAGTCAGCATGTGGTCACCATCCTCCACCTGGGCAGGGGCGGGTAGCAGGCAGGCTTCATTCCTGCAGAACAACTCAGAGATTTGTGTCAGGTTGTTAGGTATAACCTTGAGGAGGAACTAGGTGTTCTGTGACTGTTGTTTAAGCTCGTCTTACTTTTCTGTTTTTAAAATTTTATTTATTTGGCTGCACCAAGTCTTAGTTGTGGCATGAGGGAAAATCAGTTGAGGCATGCGGGATCTACTTCCCTGACTAGGGATCGAACTCCAGCCCTCTGCATTCAGAGTGTGGCGTGTTAACCACTGGACCACCAGGGAAGTCCCTAGGCACTTCTTACTTTCCTTGCTTGACTGCTTCCTCTGTTTCCACATTCCCTCGCCTGTCTAGTTAGTAACTGCTTGAGCCTGTTCTTTGGAACTCAAGGAAGGCCTAGGAGACTTTACTCCTACAAACAAGAAATGGGGGACACAGTGGGGCTTTTGTACCCAGAAAGACTTCACAGGGTCCAGCTCAGTTTCAGTTCCCGTTTCCTTTGATCCTCTGCAATCCTGAGGGGAACTGGGACAGAACGAGAAAAGGAATAAAGGACTGGGGTGGGGAGGTTCGTCATAAACACGGCCGAGGAACTCAGTTTCAGGGGGCCTCGGTTTCTGGAAGCTGCCTGTTCTGACCCCATGTCCAGTCCAGCCACCCTGGCTAATGGTTCCCAGAGTAAACCCAAGCTACTCCCTCTAAGTCCCGCCCAAGTCTCAAGTTTGTGATCGAATTAACTGTTGTTCTTCCTCAAGGCTGTTTTGGTTTGTGACACAACCATCAACCGCAGAATATCAATAAATGTAGTTTCACATTGAAAAATGGGGATTCCCTGGTGGCTTGGTGGTAAAGAGTCAGCCTGCCAATGCAGAAGACGCCAGTTTGATCCCTGGTCCAGAAAGATCCCACAAACCACGGAACAACTAAGTCCGTGCACACGAACCACTGAGCCTGTGCTATAGAGAACGGAAGCCGAAACTGCTGAAGCCCGCTCCCCCTAGAGCCGGTCCTCAACAAGAGAAGCCACTGCAGTGGGAAACCCAGGCATGTCAACGGGAGAGTTGCCCCTGCTTGTCACGACTAGAGAAAAAGCTGGCAACAGCGAAGACCCAGCACAGCCAAGAATAAATAAATAAATTTTTAAATTGAAAAATATATAATTTAGAAACAGTGGTAAATATCAAAACTAAAACCCAACAGAGGGGAAACTGGTTGCCTCGGAGATGGGGAAAGGCAGTGGGGGAGACAGGAACCTGCTGCTTTGCTTTATTGTAACAAACCTTGTGGAGCTTTATGATATGTCAAACTACATTAATGTATAACTTGGATAAAAATTAAAGCTAAAACTCAATTTTTTTTTCCTTTTTTGGGTTTCTTTTTCCTTAGCAGAAATGGACCTACAATGGGTTTAAAAGGTTTCTTGTACACTCAGCAAGGGGTGTATTAAACAGTCCATTATTCCAGTAACTAAGATAAAATTCTTGCTGACAGGATACCTGGTATTGCCACTTGGCTAAAATGCTGCCTAAGGTCTTTCATTTAAAGATTCAGGTGACAGTCTGGGTGGTGACGAGTCCCGGTTGCCTCAGTGGAGCCCCTAGGTGCCTTGTCTGTTCTGTGTCTGAGCCCAGGCCAGGGCGGTCCCTCAGGTGAGGCTGCCGGCCCAGGGGTGGCGGCTCCACAGGAGAGCTGTGCCTCGGGGCCCTGGCTGGAGGAGTTGGTGGGTCAGAGTCATGGACTCCAGGGTTAAATGGAGTGGGGGGCGGGTGGGTGTGGAAGCAGATTGAATGGAAGGAGGAAGGTGCCTCCCACTACATTTCCTACCACCCCCCCAGAGGGGAGCCTGCCTCTGCCAACTGCCTGGCCGAGCCTCCCGCCCAGGCCTCAGCTGCACCCCAGCCTGTGGCAGGCTGAGCCTGAGCTCGGTACTGAGATGGGGCTCCACGGTCATCGAGAGTCCTCCCCAGGGCCTTCCATGGTGGTCCAGTGGCTGACTCTGTGCTCCCAATGGAGGGGGCCTGGGTTCAATCCCTGGTCAGGGAACTAGATCCCATGTGCCGCAACTAAGAGTTTGCAGGTGGCAGCTAAAGCTCCCACATGCCACATCTAACACCCAGCACAGCCAAAAAAAAGAATCCTCCCTAGGAATTGGGGAGTGGGCTGTCCTGGTCTGTCTCCTGCCTTGGTGGTGGGGTGGTCCCCTTTCCTCTCCTCACTCCAGGCACCTGAGCCAAGTTCCTCTGTGGAAGAGAAATGCCTGGATGTTTCTCCCTGGTTAGGAGGAATGGGCCAGAGGGAAACTGTTTACACAGACCTTGATTAGGAATTGTAAAACATTTGTTTTCTGGAAATGAGCCGCTTCATTTAACATTTGGCCACTTGTGTGTGGCTTTCTATGGACTTCCCAGGTGGTACAGTGGTAAAAATCCTGCCAATGCAGGAGATGCAAGAGACGGGTTCGATCCCTGGGTCAGGAAGATCCCCCGGAGAAGGGAATGGCAACCCACTTCAGTATTCTTGCCTGGGAAATCCCATGGACAGAGGAGCCTGGCGGGCTACAACCCGTGAGATCTCAGAGTCAGATGCAGCTGAGCACGCACACACTTGGCTTTCAGACACTCAGCTTACAAAAGTGCCTTCAGAATATCAAGTCCTGCCTCAGGTTAGGGTTTCACCCCTTCCTCTGCACCAGGCCCGCGCTAACGGCCCTGTGACACAGGTACTGTTATTTTCCCCATTTTGCAGATGAAGACATTAAGACTTGAAGAGGTTAAGTGACAATATCCGTAATAATTGGTGGATGTTGAATGAGCTCAGACCCAAAATCTACTGATTTCTTTCAAATCAATATTTCTCAAAGCTATAGCTATTCATATATCACTTTTGGGGGGCCATACTACATGGCTCGTGGGATCTTTGTTCCCCAACCAGGAATCAAACCTGAGCCCTAGCAGTGAAAGGGCCAAGTCCTAACCACTGGACCACTAGGGAATTCCTCACTTATCACCTTAATGAGTGTTTGCCATGGCCACAAGCTGCTTGTACTATTCCTAATTTAATTTTTAATTAAATTCTGTTTGTTTTTTAATTGAAGTATTGTTGTTTGGGCTCCCCTGGTGTTTCAGGTGGTAAAGAATCCACCTGCAATGCAGGAGACCTGGTGATCCCTGGGTTGAAAAGATCCCCTGGAGAAGGGAATGGCTACCCACTCCAGTATTCTTGCCTGGAGTATTTCATGGACAGAGGAGCCTGGTGGGCTACAGTCCATGGAGTCACAAAGAGTCAGTGCTGTGTTTCAGGTATAAAAGCCATTCAGTTATTTATATATATATCATGTTTTACATAACTATATACTCTTTTTCAGATTTGTTTCTGTTATAGGTTATTATAAGATTGACTGTAATTCCCTGTGCTATACAGTAAGCCCTTGTTGTTTATCTATTTTATATATGGCAGTGTGTATATAGTAACCCTAACCTAATTTATCCCTCCCCCTCACTTTACCCTTTGGTAACCAAAAGTTTACTTTCTATGTCTGTAATATATATCTCTTAAGTAAGTTCATTTGTAGCTTTTTTTTAGTTTCCACATATCAGTTCAGTTGCTCAGTTGTGTCTGACTCTTTGTGACTCCATGAATCACAGCACGCCAGGCCACCCTGTCCATTACCAACTCCTGGAATTTACTCAAACTCACGTCCATCGAGTCGGTGATGCCATCCAGCCATCTCATCCTCTCTCGTCCCCTTCTCCTCCTGCCCTTAGTCCCTCCCAGCATCAGAGTCTTTTCCAATGAGTCAACTCTTCACATGAGGTGGCCAAAGTATTGGAGTTTCAGCTTTAGCATCAGTCCTTCCAAAGAACACCCAGGACTGATCTCCTTTAGAGTGGACTGGTTGGATCTCCTTGCAGTCCAAGGGACTCTCAAGAGTCTTCTCCAACACCACAGTTCCAAAGCATCAATTCTGTGCTCAGCTTTCTTCACAGTCCAACTCTCACATCCATATATGACGACTGGAAAAACCATAGCCTTGACTAGACAGACCTTTGTTGGCAAAGTAATGTCTCTGCTTTTGAATATGCTATCTAGGTTGGTTATAACTTTCCTTGCAAGGAGTAAGCGTCATTTAATTTCATGGCTGCAATCACCATCTGCAGTGATTTTGGACCCCCCAAAAATAACATCTGACACTGTTTCCACTGTTTCCCCATCTAGTTGCCATGAAGTGATGGGACCAGATGCCATGATCTTAGTTTTCTGAATGTTGAGCTTTAACCCAACTTTTTCACTCTCCTCTTTCATCTTCATCAAGAGGCTTTTTAGTTCCTCTTCACTTTCTGCCACAAGGGTGGTGTCATCTGCATATCTGAGGTTATTGATATTTCTCCCAGCAATCTTGATTCCAGCTTGTGCTTCTTCCAGCCCAGCATTTCTCATGATGTACTCTGCATAGAAGTTAAATAAACAGGGTGACAATATACAGCCTTGACGTACTCCTTTTCCTCTTTGGAAACAGTCTGTTGTTCCATGTCCAGTTCTAACTGTTGCTTCCTGACCTGCATACAGGTTTCTCAACAGGCAGGTCAGGTGGTCTGGTATTCCCATCTCTTTCAGAATTTTCCACAGTTCAGTTCATTGTGATCCACACAGTCAAAGGCTTTGGCATAGTCAATAAAGCAGAAGTGGATGTTTTTCTGGAACTCTCTTCCTTTTTCCATGATCCAGTGGATGTTGGCAATTTGATCTCTGGTTCCTCTGCCTTTTCTAAAACCAGCTTGAACATCTGGAAGTTCACAATTCACTTATTGCTTGTTGCTGAAGCCTGGCTTGGAGAATTTTGAGCATTACTTTACTAGCATGTGGGATGAGTACAATTGTGCGGTAGTTTGAACATTCTTTGACATTGCCTTTCTTTGGGATTGGAATGAAAATTGACCTTTTCAAGACAGGCGGGTCATGGTGGAGAAGTCTGACAGAATGTGGTCCACTGGAGAAGGGAATGGCAAACCACTTCAGTATTCTTGCCTTGAGAACCCCATGAACAGTTTGAAAAGGCAAAATGATAGGATACCGAAAGAGGAACTCCCCAGGTCGGTAAGTGCCCAATATACTACTGGAGATCAGTGGAGAAATAACTCCAGAAAGAATGAAGAGATAGAGCCAAAGCAAAAACAATACCCAGTTGTGGATGTGACTGGTGATAGAGGCAAGGTCTGATGCTGTAAAGAACAGTATTGCATAGGAACCTGGAATGTTAGGTCCATGAATCAAGGCAAACTGGAAGTGGTCAAACAGGAGATGGCAAGAGTGAACATCGACATTCTAGGAATCAGCGAACTAAAAGGGACTGGAATGGGTGAATTTAACTCAGATTATGTCTTTCTACTTTGTATCTACTACTGTGGGCAAGAATCCCTTAGAAGAAATGGAGTAACCATCATGGTCAACAAAAGAGTCTGAAATGCAGTACTTGGATGCAATCTCAAAAACGACAGAATGATCTCTGTTCGTTTCCAAGGCAAACCATTCAATATCAGTAATCCAAGTCTATGCCCCAACCAGTAATGCTGAAGAAGCTGAAGTTGAACGGTTCTATGAAGACCTACAAGACGTTTTAGAACTAACACTCAAAAAAGATGTCTTTTTCATTATAGGGAACTGGAATGCAAAAGTAGGAAGTCAAGAAACACCTGGAGTAACAGGCTAATTTGGCCTTGGAATACGGAATGAAGCAGGGCAAAGGCTAATAGAGTTTTGCCAAGAGAACGCACTGGTCATAGCAAACACCCTCTTCCAACAACACAAGAGAAGACTCTACACAGGGACATCAGCAGATGGTCAACACCGAAAACAGATTGATTATATTCTTTGCAGTCAAAGATGGAGAAGTTCTATAAAGTCAGCAAAAACAAGACCGGGAGCTGACTGTGGCTCAGACCATGAACTCCTTATTGCCAAATTCAGACTTAAATTGAAGAAAGTGGGGAAAATCACTAGACCATTCAGGTATGACCTAAATCAAATCCCTTATGATTCTACAGTGGAAGTGAGAAATAGATTTAAGGGACTAGGTCTGATAGATAGAGTGCCTGATGAACTATGGACGGAGGTTTGTGACATTGTACAGGAGACAGGGATCAAGACCATCCCCATGGAAAAGAAATGCAAAAAAGCAAAATGGCTGTCTGAGGAGGCCTTACAAATAGCTGTGAAAAGAAGAGAAGTGAAAAGCAAAGGAGAAAAGGAAAGATATAAGCATCTGAATGTAGAGTTCCAAAGAATAGCAAGGAGAGATAAGAAAGCCTTCCTCAGCAATCAATGCAAAGAAATAGAGGAAAACAACAGAATGGGAAAGACTAGAGATCTCTTCAAGAAAATTAGAAATACCAAGGGAACATTTCATGCAAAGATGGGTTCGATAAAGGACAGAAATAGTATGGACCTAACAGAAGCAGAAGATATTAAGAAGAGGTGGCAAGAATACACAGAAGAACTGTACAAAAAAGATCTTCACGACCCAGATAATCATGATGGTGTGATCACGCACCTAGAGCCAGACATCCTGGAATGTGAAGTCAAGTGGACCTTAGAAAGCATCACTACGAACAAACGTAGTGGAGGTGATAGAATTCCAATGGAGCTGTTTCAAATCCTGGAAGATGATGCTGTGAAAGTGCTGCAATCAATATGCCAGCAAATTTGGAAAACTCAGCAATGGCCACAGGTTTCCACATATAAGTGATATCATTTGATATTTTTCTTCTCTGTCTGACTTACTTTAACTGATTGTGATAATCTCCAGGTCCATCCATGTTGCTGCAAATGGCATTTTTTATTCTTTTTATGGCTGAGTAATATTCCACTGTACATATATACCACATTTTCTTTATCCTTTCATCTGTTGATGGACATTTAGGTTGTTTATGTTGCTATGAACATTGGGATGCATATATCTTTTCAAATTAGAATTTTCTCCAGATTTATGCCCAGGAATAGGATTGCTGGATCACATGGTAAACTTAGTATTTTTTTTTTTTAATGAGCTCAGTTTTTCCTTGAATGTTTAGAAGAGAAAATGTATAACTACGAGAAATGGAAGACTACCATCTCTAGTCATAAGGAAGGCAACTGTATATTTCAAACAGACAGAAAGGCAATGTCAAACTCTGTTTAGATCCTGTACCTGCCTGGCCTCTCTGTCTAAAGCAGGCTTTATCCTTGTTTAAAGGAATATGGCAACATTAGGTACATTTGGTCATTATAGGATTAACTGAGATTGTCTCCTTGACATCAGAGGGGTTGGAAGAGAATAGAAGAGATAGTGATGTTCTCATTTTTGAAATTCAGCGCTCTTCTGTGTCTTGTCTGGATGCCAGGTAAAGCACACCCCATTCCACCTAAAATAATCTAGAATACCACACTGTGGAAATATGTGTATCCCACATTTTGGGGAATTCTGGTTGAAGTGAAAATAAGAAACACCGCAGGAACAAATACACCTAAATCTTAGTCAAATTTCAATGTCCTTCCTCCCTTTCTTCAATATGTGAAATGTTCAGAATAGTGCATAATACATAACAGTATAGCTTAAAGCATAATAATAGAATTGAACACTGAAATAACCACAACCAAACCAAGAAATAGATAAAATAGCCAAACTTGCCAACCACACGCCATACCCTTTCCCCCAAACAACCTATCCCTTCCTTTACCACCAAAGGGAACCACTGATTTT
This sequence comes from Bos indicus x Bos taurus, assembly GCF_003369695.1. Classification (NCBI taxonomy): domain Eukaryota; kingdom Metazoa; phylum Chordata; class Mammalia; order Artiodactyla; family Bovidae; genus Bos; species Bos indicus x Bos taurus. Next base: position 119,877,077 of record NC_040077.1, read on the forward strand.
TTTGAAAATCATTTTCTCATCAATGTTGTATCTGCAGTTATGGTTTAGTTTTGATTTGTCGACTTAAAGGAAAAAAATAACATAGGAGTTATGAGTTTTAGTTTGATTCAAGGACATTATTGAGGACTATAGCCTGGGAAACACCTCTAAGATTATCCTGAGGAACTGCTCTGAGGGGCTGGGGAAGAAGTCAATATATATGTGAGAAATTTTTGCCTATGAAAAAATGGCAAGCATACATCTTGGTAAAAGTTTACTGCTCATCAAGAAGAACAGATACCTCAAGCTAATCATTTTAGTTGCTTTTCTATGTATGGCTCATTGGAATTATTCCTGAGGTGTGCATCTTAACAGTCTTAAAGAGCCAGCAGTGAGTGGGGGCTTGGAGTGACATGTTAGTTCTCTTGAACCTGGGTAGCCTGGATGAAAACCAGGAATCCTAGCTGCTAACCCACCAGGGGCTACAGGCTAGAAACAAATTCCCCTGGCTCATACCTTCCTTGCGTAGGTTTGATCCCTGGGTTTGGAAGATTGCCTGGAGGAGGAAATGGCAACCTACTCCAGTATTCTTGCCTGGAAAATCTGATGGACTGAGGAGCCTGGCGGTCTACAGTCCGTGGAGCCTTATAGAGTCGGACACAACTAAGCCAATGAGAACATACCCTCCTTGAAAATTGCATTTCTCAAGGATGTAAAACCTATAAAAACAGGTATAAAATTTATTATTAGAGACACAGCAAAAGTAGGGAGAGCACTCAGAGAAATTGCTTAGTTAAGACAGAGGCAAGGCAGAGATGCACACCTGGAGAGAAAGGTGCAGACATGCCCCTAGGGAGGAGGAACGCAGTAAAGAGGTGGTTAAGTCATTTATAGAGGGCAGTTCTTCTGGGTCTTTGTTTACCTTTGGCAAACTATCTGGTTTCTTTTCCCACACCTGACCTGCTCTAGGACCCTCCCCAATATGTGTGTGAAAAATTTTTCCAAAATGGACTCCAGCCCACAGGCCTATGGGGGGCTTTGGCATCACTTATTCTGGGGTGGTGCCCCTCTTTTTGACCCCCAAGAAGCCTTTTATGCACATGTGTAATGTCTGCCTTGCCCCCAGGATGGAAAATATATGGATCTTTAACTCAAACAAGGGTTTAGCCCCTCTCCATTCCTGCCATGACTGTTACCTTACAGTGTCCGCAGGAGACAAAGCCTGATTATTTACTCTGTTTCTGTTGCTATTTCTGTGTCAAAGTGCACACAGGAGGCTGATAGTAAATGCCTAACCTGGAGCCCACCTAATCTCTTGACTCTAGAAGTGTAAAAAGGAGATTCCTATCTGGTCTGAAGCCCATGATTTTGCTGCCCAAAGAAATGTAATCAAGAGGACAGTTGTAAATGGAGCCTGGGGTCCATCTATCTCCTGCCTTACTAACTGTCTGAAAGAAAAAAAAAAAAAACAGTGAGGGGCTTCCCTGATGGCTTAGATGGTAAAGAATCTGCCCACGATGCAGGAGACCCGGGTTTGATCCCTGGGTCAGGAAGATCCCCTGCAGAATGGAATGGCTTAGGAATTAACTGAATAGGGACTCGTTTATCCAAAATATCAAACCCCTCACCCTGTTTTTTCCATCATGAACTCCCCTGAGGACACACCGTTGTTGGATGACTGCAGTAGATTTCGGTTTAAACCTCTGTGTAACTGGATAGTGAGTTCTCTCTGTTCCTTTGCTGCTGTTGTTGTTACAGTCGCTCCCATTTGTGGTCATAAGTTCAACCAAAGTTTGGGAGGCAGCATCTCATGGCAAATTTGTCCAGTGGCGCTAGGAAGTCATTCCTAGGTCAAATGAGGATTCCACTGATAGGTCATTCATGTGCCTTGTCTGGATTAGGTCATGTTAACAGCCTAAAACTTCTCTGTCTTCCTAGTCTATGATGATCCAGGAAATGTTTCTCCACTGTTACTCCTTCCCATATCTAAAGTTGTTGCTGTTTAGTTGCTAAGTCATGTCAGACTTTTTTGCTATCCCATGGACTGTAGCCCCCAGGCTCTGCTGTCTATGGGTTTCCCAGACAAAAATACTGGAGTGGGTTGCCATTTCCTTCTCCAGAGGATCTTCACAAGCCAGGGATGGAACTCCTGTCTCCTGCATTGGCAGGCAGCTTCTTTACCACTGAGCCGCCAGAGCTGTACCACTACGATGAATTTTATGGAGAGCTACATATGTGATCGATTGCCTCAGGACACTTAATCATCATTAATTTGGTCAGAAAACTGGTTACCTATCAGGTAACATAAGAAACAACAATCTTATAAAACAGACAGGATATAAATAATACAGCTAGCTAGTACGTTAAGAAGGAACAGAAGCAAGAGAAAGAAGAAGCAAGGATTTATTACTTGTGGCAAGTAGGGAGAACACAAAGATATTCCCCAAAGCAGCTTCTTCCCAAAAAGCAAAATTGGGGAACTTTTATGCTAAGGGTACATGCTTATTCATGGAAGGGGCTTGGACAGAGTTCAAGACGTAGTTGATTGAATCATGAAGGTCCACGAAGGCCATCATACATGCCTTAGATTCCAGTTGATCTGATGGTTGAGCGCCTTAGGAGGAGGATTTAAATTCTTCGGAAACTGCTCAAGATGGTGCTTCAGGCTAATTTTTACCATTGAAATAGGATTGTGAGTCTTTATCAGTTCAGTTCAGTTACTCAGTCGTGTTCTTCTCTTTGCGACCCCATGGACTGCAGCACGCCAGGCTTCTTTATACAAGCCATGGAGTCTTTATACCTGATTTCTTACATTTACAATTGTTACTTCTCTTGTCTGATAAGTTTGCCCTTCTCCTGAGATCATTACTACCAAGACCTGTGCAAGGGAAAGCACTGTGTCCAGGCTTACATGACAAAATGGCTTTGGGCCAAGACAGATCTCTCATGTCAGAGAAGAGATATAAGTCTCTCTGGTTCTCTTTCTCCAGGGACCCCTACCCAATCTGGGTACACCATCCACAAGTAGAGACATATCAGTAACATATGTACGACAAGTAAGCAGAAGCAGAGATCTCACAATTTCAAAACTTACACATGTATCAGGTATTACCATATAAAACCAATTTATAAATGGACTTTCCAGGTGGCACAGTGATAAAGAATCCGCCTGTCAATGCAGGAGATGCAGGAGACTCAGATTCTGTCCCTGGGTCAGAAAGATCCCCTGGAGATGGGAATGGCAACCCACTCCAGTATTCTTGCCTGGGAAATATCCCATGGACAGAGGAGTCTAGTGGGCTACAGTCCATGAGGTTGCAAAAGAGTCAGACACGACTGAGCAATTCAGGACAAAAACACACACAACAAATCAACAGAACCCAAAATCTCATATGCATGCTTGGTGGCTCAGTAGTGACCAGCTCTTTTGCAACCCCATGGACTGTAGCCCACCAGGCTCCTCTGTCCATAGGATTTCCCAGGCAAATATACTGGAAAGAGTAGCCATTCCTTTCTTCAGGGGATCTTCCTGACTCAGGGATCAAACCCAAGTCTCTGGCATTGCAGGCAGGTTCTTCAACATCTGAGCCACCAGGTATAGTATATTGTAATATAAAAATATATAATAAAATATATAAATATATATTATAAAACTAGTTTATAAACACCAGTTCAAATAAGTTTATCTGCTCAAATGGCTAAGGCTTTTACTAGTTTCAGAAAACACTTTTAAGATTTGTATTCACCTTGACAAATCCTCCCAGACATTTCTTTTCCATGGGGATGGTCTTGATCCCTGTCTCCTGTACAATGTCACAAACCTCCATCCATAGTTCATCAGGCACTCTATCAGATCTAGTCCCTTAAATCTATTTCTCACTTCCACTGTAGAATCATAAGGGATTTGATTTAGGTCATACCTGAATGGTCTAATGGTTTTCCCTACTTTCTTCAATTTAAGTCTGAATTTGGCAATAAGGAGTTTATGGTCTGAGCCACAGTCAGCTCCTGGTCTTGTTTTTGCTGACTGTTTAGAGCTTCTCCATCTTTGACTGCAAAGAATATAATCAATCTGATTTCGGTGTTGACCATCTGCTGATGTCCATGTGTAGAGTCTTCTCTTGTGTTGTTGGAAGAGGGTGTTTGCTATGACCAGTGCATTTTCTTGACAAAACTCTATTAGCCTTTGCCCTGCTTCATTCCGTATTCCAAGGCCAAATTTGCCTGTTACTCCAGGTGTTTCTTGACTTCCTACTTTTGCATTCCAGTCCCCTATAATGAAAAGGACATCTTTTTTGGATGTTAGTTCTGAAAGGTCTTGTAGGTCTTCATAGAACCGTTCAACTTCAGCTTCTTCAGCGTTACTGGTTGGGGCATAGACTTGGATTACTGATATTGAATGGTTTGCCTTGGAAATGAACAGAGATCATTCTGCCGTTTTTGAGATTGCATCCAAGAACTGCATTTTGGACTCTTGTGTTGACCATGATGGCTACTCCATTTCTTCTGAGGGATTCCTGCCTACAGTAGTAGATATAATGGTCATCTGAGTTAAATTCACCCATTCCAGTCCATTTCAATTTGCTGATTCCTAGAATGTCGATGTTCACTCTTGCCATCTCCTGTTTGACCACTTCCAGTTTGCCTTGATTCATGGACCTGACATTCCAGGTTCCTATGCAATATTGCTCTTTACAGCATTGGACCTTGCTTCTATCACCAGGCACATCCACAGCTGGGTATTGTTTTTGCTTTGGCTCCATCCCTTCATTCTTCTGGAGTTATTTCTCCACTGATCTCCAGTAGCATATTGGGTACCTACCAACCTGTGGAGGCCTTACAAATAGCTGTGAAAAGAAGAGAAGCAAAAAGCAAAGGAGAAAAGGAAAGATATAAACATCTGAATGCAGAGTTCCAAAGAATAGCAAGAAGAGATAAGAAAACCTTCCTCAGTGATCAATGCAAAGAAATAGAGGAAAACAACAGAATGGGAAAGACTAGAGATCTCTTCAAGAAAATTAGAGATACCAAGGGAACATTTCATGCATAGATGGGCTCGATAAAGGACAGAAATGGTATGGACCTAACAGAAGCAGAAGACATTAAGAAGAGGTGGCAAGAATACACAGAGGAACTGTACAAAAAAGATATTCATGATCAAGATAATCACGATGGTGTGATCACTGACCTAGAGTCAGACATCCTGGAATGCAAAGTCAAGTGGGCCTTAGGAAGCATCACTACGAACAAAGGTAGTGGAGGTGATGGAATTCCAGTGGAGCTATTTCAAATCCTGGAAGATGATGCTGTGAAAGTGCTGCACTCAATATGCCAGCACATTTGGAAAAGTCAGCAGTGGCCACAGGACTGGAAAAGGTCAGTTTTCATTCCAATCCCAAAGAAAGGCAATGCCAAAGAATGCTCAAACTACTGAACAATTGGACTCATCTCACACACTAGTAAAGTAATGCTCAAAATTCTCCAAGCCAGGCTTCAACAATACATGAACCGTGAACTTCCAGATGTTCAAGCTGGTTTTAGAAAGGCAGAGTAACCAGAAATCAAATTGACAACATCCACTGGATCATGGAAAAAGGAAGAGAGTTCCAGAAAAACATCCATTTCTGCTTTATTGACTATGCCAAAGCCTTTGACTGTGTGGATCACAATGAACTGAACTGTGGAAAATTCTGAAAGAGATGGGAATACCAGACCACGACCTGCCTGTTGAGAAACCTGTATGCAGGTCAGGAAGCAACAGTTAGAACTGGACATGAAAAAAAAAAAAAAAGAACTGGACATGGAACAACAGACTGTTTCCAAAGAGGAAAAGGAGTACGTCAAGGCTGTATATTGTCACCCTGCTTATTTAACTTCTATGCAGAGTACATCATGAGAAACGCTGGGCTGGAAGAAGCACAAGCTGGAATCAAGATTGCTGGGAGAAATATCAATAACCTCAGATATGCAGATGACACCACCCTTATGGCAGAAAGTGAAGAGGAACTAAAAAGCCTCTTGATGAAAGTGAAAGAAGAGAGTGAAAAAGTTGGTTTAAAGCTCAACATTCAGAAAACTAAGATCATGGCATCTGGTCCCATCACTTCATGGCAACTAGATGGGGAAACAGTGGAAACAGTGTCAGACTTTATATTTTTGGGCTCCAAAATCACTGCAAATGGTGACTGCAGCCATGAAATTAAAAGACCCTTACTCCTTGCAAGGAAAGTTATGACCAACCTAGATAGCATATTCAAAAGCAGAGACATTACTTTGCCAAAAAAGGTCCTTCTAGTCAAGGCTATGGTTTTTCCAGTGGTCATATATGGATGTGAAATTTGGACTGTGAAGAAAGCTGAGTGCCGAAGAACTGATGCTTTGAACTGTGGTGTTGGAGAAGACTCTTGAGAGTCCCTTGGACTGCAAGGAAATCCAACCAGTCCATTCTAAAGGAGATCAGTCCTGGGTGTTCTTTGGAAGAAATGATGCTAAAGCTGAAACTCCAATACTTTGGCCACCTCATGCAAAGAGTTGACTCATTGGAGAAGACTCTGATGCTGGGAGGGATTGAAGGCAGGAGGAGAAGGGGACGACAGATGATGAGATGGCTAGATGGCATCACTGACTCAATGGACATGAGTTTGGGTGAACTCCGGGAGTTGGTGATGGACAGGGAGGCCTGGCATGCTGTGATTCATGGAGTCTCAAAGAGTCAAACACGACTGAGCGACTGAAGTGAACTGAACTGACAAATCCTTAAAGAGGCTGTGAATTAGATTTTGGATGATGGAGTAGTTTGAATTTTAAAAGGCCTCTTTGCCTTTTTTCCCCCTTTGGTTTCAAGTTCTACCTGATAGAGTTAACTGGGCTCAGTTTTAGGCCATTATGGACTGTATTTCCGTTTCTGATTTCTAGAGGTTTGCAAGACGAGGACAGTTGCTTTTGATTCCCAAAGGAGCTGGCCTGCCACCTAAATGATGTCAAAAGATTGATTTGCCCAACTACATTATCTTTCATTTTCTACTTTATATTACTTAGAGTATTTCCAACTAAAATGGAAATAAAAGGATTTCTATATTCTAGAACTTTAGGATTCAAACTAGCATGCCTTCAAGAGTTCGCATAGGGTGTTCAACAAAGGCCATTATTTCTGATCTGGATTTCTGCTCAAACTCAGACCAATTCACCCTAGGAGGGAAAAAAGTCTCCATCATTGCTTTTATTAGTTCCTGGCTTTTGCCAAATACTGAATGGGCTCAGGTAACCCTATTGATTTCCTTTAGTATTTTGAACTAACATTTTTGAGAGGCAGATTTATATGGGCTGTCTTACATGCCAGGCAGGGGAAAATTTCCCAGTGAGATATAGGTCCATCCCCACAATATAATCCAGAAAAGGAGAAGTAGCCATCTTATATAAAGCTCACTCAAATACACCAATTTTATGTAAACTTGCATCTCTCAAATAAGTCCACTCCACTAACCCCAGTTTAGAAAAATGTAGAGGCTGCAAGAAAAAAGTTACACTTCAGATATATGACCAGCAATGACTTAGGGCAACAGTTAGACCAGTTAATCAAATTCAAGATTGACAAGAGGCCCTGGATCCCTTGGCTCACCACTCACTGGGGGACCCCAAAGCCTTTTATATAAGAATGGATAAGATGGTGGAGTAGGGGGATAAGAAAGGTTTCTGGGACTCCCTGCATGATGGAGATTTGTTAAGAGAGTCCTGATGGAGGCTAAGGGTAGGGGTATAAGAGTTGATGGAACTGAGATATGCCCTACTGTTTGCCTTCTTTTGTGATTGGCATCTTTCATTCTAGATTGTTGGTGAGAATCTGTTGCCTGCAACAAATGTCTCCTTATTCCCATTGCTGTGCAGTGTTCCATGTATCACAATGGGACAATTTTTTTTTTTTTCTGAAAGTTGAGCTGTTTCCAACATTTTGTGTGTGTTAGTCGCTCAGTCATGCCCAACTCTTTGCAACTCCATGGACTGTAGCCCACCAGGCTCCTCTGTCCATGGGGATTCTCCAGGCAAGAATACTGGAGTAGGTTGCCATGCCCTTCTCCAGGGGATCTTCCTGACCCAGGGATCAAACCCAGGTCTCCCACATTTGCCATTTGAGCCACCAGGGAAACCGTTTCCAGTTTTTTGCTGCTTATTAAATGGTGCTGCTGTAAATGGGTTGGCTACACGTGCCACAGAGTCTGCAGGACGTTTTACCCAGAGTAGAAGCTCTCCATCCTGGGACGAGTGGGTCCTGATGTCACAGAGAAGGCTTGTGTCTGCAGTGAGTGCAACTCCCATTCCCCCACCTTCTCTCCAAGGCTCACAGGGTGGGGTTTTTGCTCTTTGCCCACCTGGAGGTCTGTAAGAGCACCGTGTGGTTGATGCTACCTCACTTGAATGCCTTTCCACTGTCTCCCTGGGTGAAGAAGCTCTCCAGTGGCGGGTGGACAGGCGGCTCAAGCAGAGGGGAGAGTGGCTGGCAGAGAAAGGACAGTGGCAGAAGAGGGAGTGGGGGAGGAGCTGTCCAGGAGCACTAGCAGGAGGGAACCAGCTAGGAGGGCAGGGGCCAAGCAGAGGGCTGATTCTGAGGGCCAAAGTACCTGCCACCTTTCTCAGCCGTGACTCCCCAACTGCCTCTGCCCAAGCGCCCCCTCCTCCAGTACCACCCCTCCAGCAGCACCTTGCAGGCAGATCTCATCTGTGGATGAGGATGGTGGAGGGCCCAGCATCTCCCTACCTCTATACCCTCTTCTAGCCCCTGAAGTACCAATCTCGTGACCTCATCTTGGGAATTATTCATACATTCAGGTCCCACAGGAACCCACTCGACTTCTGCTCCTCTCCCATGGGGGCTGGACATTGTAAGCAGGGGAGGTCCCTGGGCTCCAGCGGGTAAGGTGTCCACACTCTTCCTATTGCCCAGCTGAGGGGACCTTGATCCTTCCCCAGGACAGTGTTCAGGAGCATGAATGAGTCACCGCACCCGGACACTCCTAGACAGGAGGCCCCACCCTGGGTGGGTCTGTGGGGGCCCCTCTGGGCCTCAAGGATGCTTTCCATGTGGTCACTGCTCAAGAGACTTTAACTGGAATCAAGTGTCTCCTTCAAAGAACAAGTAGCCGCCCAGCTTCTGATTTCGGTCCCTGAGGCCCTCTCTGAGCAGGGCCCCTCTCCACCGGCTCCCTGCGAGCCTCATCTCAGCCCCCTCCCCTGATCTGTGCCCAAGACCAGTATCATGAGCCCCCTCCACTAACAGCTGCTTCTGGGGCCTTCCTTTCAGCTTTGCCACCTCCCTCTGACCCCAAGTGCCACCACTGGTGCTGACTCTTCTGCAGGTAGAGCCCAGTGTGGGGGCAACTGCGATCCCTGGGGTCCCCGGGTGAACCCCAGTGTGCACTGCCCAGCTCTGCTGAGTCCGGACGTTTCCCCCCGGTGAGTCCTCGGGTGCCCCTGGGGCCATGCTGTCTCTGGGTCCTTCCATGGCCCCCAGGACTGGCCCTTCCCAAGGCCGGTCTCCAGTCTGCCCTTCGGAACATGCAGAGCCTGATCCTAAAGTTCATGAACCAGAGCTGCCAGCGCCTTCACGTTCACTGTGACCTTGGAGACTCTGGGCAGCTGGCCTCCACAAGAATCCCCGGGAGCCCATGACCGCACGGGGCGGCAGCACCCTTACTTGCTCTCACATGAGCCATCCTTCCTGAACCATCCATCGCTCCGGAGCCACGAGGCCACAAACTGCTGTGCGGCTGTGATCTCCTTCTGACCAACTTTCCTGATGGCCTTTCTCAGGGGGACTGGGAGGAGGGGTGGGTGGCCTGGCCTCCTCTCCTGGCCTCAGAACTGCAAGGACTGGCCTGGCTGGAGGCAAAGAAACTTCATCAGAAATCCTAGGATGGCTGGGCATGCATGGCCACTCTTGTCCTGGCTAGGCGGCAATGACGTCCTCCAGCCCAGTGCTCACTCAGCGTCCCCTGACCTCCCGGTCAACCCCTTGGGGGCTCTTCAGGAGGCTCGGAAATGCCCCAATCCCACGTGGCCCCCCAGAAAACAAGGACAAAACTAAACGTGTTTGCTTCCTGCATCCGAGCTCCAGTGGAGACATTCATACCATTTCTACGGGGCTGGTGGAGGAGGAAATAAAAGGTGGAGAGGAGGGTCCAGGGAGCCACGTGCCCTAGAAAGGGAGCCTCCATTTCTGCAAACTTCTGGAGTGTGGGGGCTGGGGGTGGGGTATCAATAATCAAAGCCTTCCTGTTTCCATCTGTTGCCTGCTCTCATCTGAGTGACAAGACTGTCACTACGTCTCAGGGGATATCCTGAGATTGGGTGGGCAGGACACAGGCAGAAGACATCCCCCCAGGGATCCCTTGGTGCCACTGTGGGCTCTGCACTGCCCCCTGCTGGCAGTGCCTGCCGTGGGCCGCATGCTGGGGGCTGAGACAGGGCCCAGAGAGCCCAGCGTGGTAAATGGGGACAACGGTAGAAGGTTCTGGGCTCCAGATGAGACCCCGCAGGACTCTGTTCTTCCCAAAGAACAGAGAGACTGGGACAACCGTCCCCCACAGAGCAGGCTCCATGGAGCTGGCCATCCCCTGGCCCCAGGCAGCCATAACCCCTGAGTACAGGACCAGAGGTGTTATCTCTTACTGCAGAGCAGAAGCCATGCTGCCTGCTGTCTGGTTATCACGGGCCCCAGGGGAGGGAGTGGAACAGCTTTTCATCTCAGGTGATTCAGGCCCAGAAGTGGGGAGCCAGATGCCCTGGTGGGAACTTGGACAAACACGCTTTGTTTACCGCAAGTGACACCTGGTTTGTATTAGGTCTTCAGTCCTGCTCAGGAACAGGAGAAAATTCACAAGAAACCAAGAGAGATCACAGTGCCTGATCATTTAATGTTGTCATAAGAACGTTGACGAAAACTTTATGCTCCACACCAGGCTAAATTGAAAACAGTGACAAAACTAAATGGTGGTGTGGATGCAGAGAAACGGTATCCCCCATAAGTTGCTGGTGGGGATGCAAAGTGCTGCGGCCGCTCTGCTGAACTACACATGCAGCAACCCTATGACCCTATGACCCAGCAGCTCCACTCCTGGACATACATCCCAGAGAAATGAAATGCAAACAAATATTCACACAGAAATGAGTCCGAGAAGACTCCTGGCTGCTTTACTTAAAACAGTCAAACCTGGAATCGGCCCAAAGGTCTTTGCACACATGAATGCTTAAACACGCCAGGGCGGGGGGTAGGGGCAGTGGTCCACTCACCCCGAGACTCTTCTCAGCAACACAAAGGAGTCCTGGCCCTAGTGAATCTCCAGGGGATTAGTCTGAGTGAAAAGAGGCCACTCCCAAAAGACTACCTGATTCCATTCATGTAGCTTAGAAGGCAGTGGCACCCTACTCCAGTACTCTTGCCTGGAAAATCCCATGGACGGAGGAGCCTGGTGGGCTGCAGTCCATGGGGTGGCTATGAGTCGGACACAACTGAGCGACTTCACTTTCACTCTTCACTTTCAAGCATTGGAGAAGGAAATGGCAACCCGCTCCAGAATTCTTGCCTGGAGAATCCCAGGGACAGGGGAGCCTTGTGGGCTGCCATCTATGGGGTCGCACAGAGTCGGACACGACTGAAGCGACTTAGCAGCAGCAGCTTACTTAGAAACACAGGAATGGGTTAGGGAAAGAGGGCAGGGTGGTTATAAAGGGGCCCTGGGGGTTGGAGCTGTTCAGACTCCTGACTATGGTGTGTTTACATGAACCCACACATGTGATAAATGGTACAGAACCCACACACATGCAAGTGAGTACAGGTAAAACAGCAGACTCTGAACAGAAATGTGAAAATCTGTGAGTTATTCCGTCGGAGAAGATTGGAGAAAGCATGCAAGGGATGTCTGTATTACTTCTTACAATCACGTGTGAATCTACAGTCATTTCACGTCAAAAATTTGAATTTAACAAAGGGACTGGGAATGAATCTTGGAGTAACAAAAATTTAAATTATGGCCTGATGAAAAGAACCAATCAGCTAATTAAGCACCTGCCCAGGAGTTAGTCCCTTCTGACCTTTAGCCAAGAATTTTCCAAGCACAAGACTATGTGGGGGACAGAGGCAGCTGACGGGGGTGGGGGGGGGGGCGGGGAGGGGGGAGCAGGAAGGAGCCCCCAGCAGGCAGGTCTTCTGGGAGCTGGAGGGTAACCTGGGTCAGTGTGGTGAGTGGGTGGAACAGCAGGTCAAGGAAGAGGAACCCGGAAGCTCTGCCTGAGGGGAGGGCACCTGGGCAGGGGGCTGGGCAGGAAGATGCTGGTGGCCAGTGCAGTGTGGCTCGGGGGTGAGGGGGCCCGAGTTGGGAGGGGGCTACCCAGGTCCACTGGTGTGGGTGAGGCAGGAGGGAAGGGGTTTCTTTCCTTTGGAAAAAAAAGTCTTAATTGTGGTAAAATAAAACACAATATAAAAGTTAAGAACTTGGGACTTGCCGGGTTGTCCAGCATTTAAGACTCCCCACTTCCACTTCAGGGAGGACAGTTTCCATTCTTGGTCAGGGAACTAAAATCTAGAATGCCCATGGTGCAGCCAAAAAAGAAAAAGTAAAGAAAAATAAAAAGTTACAATCTTAGCCATTTTTAAGGCCCAGTTCAGTAGTGCTGAGTATTCACACTAGGTTGGTCACACATCTCCAGAACTTTATCATCTTATAAAACTGAAAACCGTTAAACAAGTCCTTAGTCTCCCGCCTCCCAGCTCCTGGCAGCCACCATTCAACTTTCTATTTCTATGCATTAGACTACTAGAGATACCTAGGGAAGTAGAATCACACAGTATTTGTCTTTTTGTGAGTGTTTTTTTTTTTTTTCACTGAGCATCATGTCCTCGAGGTTCTGAAAGGTTGTTGCTGAGTTGTGAAAGATGGCGGGATTCTTGGCCTCCAGAGGAGATGAATTCAATCCAGAGCCAGTGACAGGCTTGATTGCTCAGAGCTTTTGTGTGATAAAGTTTTATTAAAATATAAAAGGGATAGACAAAGCTTCTGACATAGACATCAGATGGGGGCAGGAAGAGTGCCCCCCTGCTAGCCTTTAGCAGTATGTTATATACCTATCAGCAAACTGTTAATTAGAAAAAGGAAATGTCTCAAAACTCAGAGTGGCACCAGGCCCCTCACCCACAGCATGCATTTTGAGATAACATTGGCACAAGGTGAGCCATCCCAGGCCATAAAACGATTGACGTGAATCTTGAAGGAAGGCAGGTTTCCAAGTAAATATATAGTTTCATTAACACAGATTAGGAGAACAATGTATAAGTAAAACATACTTTACTCCAAACCAGTAAAACACACTGGCTTGTTGAGCCCTTATTGGTTCTGAGTCTTAAGCGGAACTGACTTGAAGAAGGACAGTCCAGGGCAAATACATAGTTCATTAACAGAGCTTAAGAGAAACATTTCCAGAAGAAAAATGCATTGTTTAGCTCCAGGTTTGAGAAAAGTTAAGTTCAGGTGGAACCAGGTGTTGTCATGGCAACACAGAATTTTAAGAGAAACCTACTTTTAATTTTGTATAGAGGAAGGAAAAAATCTGACACTTACAGTTTGTTTCCTCCTGCCACTTAAGAGAGAGAAAAAAACGTCTGACACACTTGCAGCCTATTTCCCCTGTTTAGAGACCCCTAGCCTTCCTGCCAGGCAATGGCACCCCACTCCAGTACTCTTGCCTGGAAAATCCCATGGACAGAGGAGCCTGGTAGGCTGCAGTCCATGGGGTCGCTAAGAGTCCGGCATGACTGAGTGACTTCACTTTCACTTTTAACTTTCATGCACTGGAGAAGGAAATGGCAACCCACTCCAGTGTTCTTGCCTGGAGAATCCCAGGGATGGGGGAGCCTGGTGGGCTGCCATCTATGCGGTCTCACAGAGTTGGACACGACTGAAGCGACTTAGCAGCCTTCCTGCCTGTTAGCCTCTCAGTTCATCCGTGTTGTAGCAGGGGTCAGACTTTCCTTCCTCTTTGAGGCAGCACAGTATTCCACTGTATAGCTCTATCATGCTTTGTTTATCCATTCATCTGCCAGTGGACTGTTGAATTACTTGCAAGTCTTGGCTATTGTGAATAATGCTACTACAAGTGTTGGTGTGCAAAACTTCTAGATCCTGCTTTGCATTCTCTGACACTATTTTGGCTGAGCCACACAGCTTGCAGGATCTTAGTTTCCTGACAAGGTATCGAAGCTGAGCCCCCTGCCATGAAAGCATGGAGTCCTAACCACTGGACCACCAGAGAATTCTCTCTGCCTTCAAAGCTTTGGGGATACACACCCAGAAGTGAGATTGCTGGATTGGAGAAATGTCTTTTTAACCCAACCTAGGGCTGCTGAAACCTCTTAGCTCCTATCACAAGCTATTCCTGTGAGTGTGGGTGGCCTGGGGAGAGAACAGATTCATCTCTGCCTTCCACCTACCTGTCTAAGCGAGCCGAGGTCTACGTCATGTATGAGGCACTGGGCCCGCATTCCTGGCCCTTCACAGGAAACACGCACGCAGAGTGCCGGCCGAGCTCAGCCCTCAGTAACTGAAGACACAGACAAGGCTCTGCTGTCACCTCAATTCGCCACAGAAGAAGTTGGGCCCAGGCTCCCAGGTGCCCCGCTAGCCCAGTGCCCACCCCACCTGCCCAGGCCAAGCCTGGTGAGGAGCTGTGTGGTGGGCAGGGCTCCCAGGCCACCCTTTCTGTCTCTGTGCCTCAGGCCATCGGGAACCCAAACCCAGGCCCCCGCCCAGTCTGTATGCTTCCAACCCCACCTCCCTCGGCACCCAGAACCAAACCTGAACACAGGAGGTGAATAAAGCAGAGATGATTCTCTCACAGCACTTGCTGAGCGAGGGTTAGAAGTAGCCTCTGTTAGGATCATGTAAATATTCCTCAGGCGAAAAACATCTGCACCCTAATCCCACCCCACTCTGAGGAGATGGCTGGGGACCATCCTGTGAGGGAGGGACCTGACTCAGATGCTTGGCCACATCTACCAATTCTGATGGTGACAGGGCCTAAAGTCATAGGGCAGGTGAGAGGCAGGGTGTGGCCCCCTAAGGCACTGGGAGGGACATGGAGACTTCACAGCAGGAATTTAAGCCAGTGCTGCAGCCAGTTCCTGGTGCCCCAGCCTTGCCCGAGACCCAGCCTCCCCAGGTCCCATCCTGACCCTCCACCATCACACAGCCATGCAGGGGGCCTGCGTGATGCTGCTGCTGGGCCTGCAGCTACAGGTCTCCCTCGGCCTCGTCCCAGGTAACCAGGCAGCTCCCGGTGCCCTCTACTCACAGGGGTGGCCCCAGGCTGACCTGACCTCCACTCTCCCCTTGGGCAGTCGAGGAGGAAGACCCCGCCTTCTGGAACCGCCAGGCAGCCCAGGCCCTCGATGTGGCTAAGAAGCTGCAGCCCATCCAGACAGCCGCCAAGAATGTCATCCTCTTCTTGGGCGATGGTGAGTGCGCTAGGCTGGTCCATACCCTGTCCCCCGACAACCCTGGAATCCTGGGCTGCCGGCTGACCCAGGCTGGCCCCAGGGACTCAGACCTGACACTGTGTACCTTCAGGGATGGGGGTTTCCACGGTGACAGCTGCTCGGATCCTAAAGGGGCAGATGGCTGGCAAGCCAGGACCTGAGACACCCCTGGCCATGGACCAGTTCCCATACCTGGCTCTGTCCAAAGTAAGCGCCAAGTGGCCTCAGGGTGGTCTACACCAGAGGGGTGGGTGTGGGCCTAGGGAGCAGGGTAGGAGGGAAAGCCCAGGAGGGTCTCGGGCTGAGATAGGGGCCGGGGGCTGTGAGGATGGGCCCAGGGCCTGGGTCAGGAGCTGGGTGTCTACCCCAGCAGAGCTGAAGGCATCTCTGTCCCCAGACATACAACGTGGACAGACAGGTGCCAGATAGCGCAGGCACTGCCACTGCCTACCTGTGTGGGGTCAAGGGCAACTACAGAACCATTGGTGTAAGTGCAGCCGCCCGCTTCGACCAGTGCAACACGACACGTGGGAATGAGGTCACGTCTGTGATGAACCGGGCCAAGAAACAGGTGGGCTTGGGCGTCAGCTTCCCGGGCAGGGACGGGCTCAGAGACCTCAGTGGTCCCCCGTGACCTCTGCCACCCTCAGGGAAGGCAGTGGGAGTGGTGACCACCACCAGGGTGCAGCACGCCTCCCCAGCTGGGGCCTACGCGTACACGGTGAACCGAAACTGGTACTCAGACGCCGACCTGCCTGCCGATGCCCAGATGAACGGCTGCCAGGACATCGCTGCACAGCTGGTCAACAACATGGATATTGACGTACGACATGAGGGGCTAAGGGCGGGGCTGGGCAGAGGGGGTGGGACAGACATCTGTCACAGACCCAGGAAACTCACAGCCCTGGGGACTGACAGCCCCTCCCATGTGTGGAGGGGGAGGAGGTGGGGACAGACCTTTCCCACAGACCTGGTGGGGGAGGTAGGGGCTGTGTGAGAGGCGTAAAGGGCCAAGTAGGCCCTGAACCCACCTGCCCTAATCTCTGGCTCCAGGTGATCCTGGGTGGAGGCTGAATGTACATGCTTCCTAAGGGGACCCCAGACCCTGAATACCCACATGATGCCAATCAAATTGGAGTCCAGAAGGACAAGCAGAACCTGGTGCAGGAGTGGCAGGCCAAGCACCAGGTGATGGGGACTCACGGATGCAGGGGGTACAGTGGGGCCGGGCCTGGGGTGTCGGGCTATGGGCTGAGGCCTGGTTCTGCCCTCCCAGGGAGCCCACTATGTGTGGAACCGCACGGAGCTCCTTCAGGCAGCCAATGACTCCAGTGTAACACACCTCATGGGTAACAACCCCACCCACCCCCACTGTCCTCCCAGGGATGGGTGCCACGGGCCCCCGGTCCCCAGCTTGCAGGTCTCCACTGGTCCCCTTTCCCACAGCCCTCTTTGAGCCAGTTGACATGGCCTATCAGACTCAGTGAGACCACACCAATGACCCGTCCCTGGAGGAGATGACGGAGGCGGCCCTGCAAGTGCTGAGCAGGAACCCCAGGGGCTTCTACCTCTTTGTGGAGGGTGAGTGGCAGCCCCTTGGGGAACAGAGGAGCGATGAGGGCCATCAGAGCGGGTTTAGTATCTTATATGTGACTTACCTGCAGGAGGCCGCATTGACCACGGTCACCATGATGGCAGAGCATATAGGGCGCTGACCGAGGCGGTCACGTTTGACAATGCCATCGCCAAGGCTAACGAGCTCACTAGCGAACTGGACACGCTGATCCTTGTCACTGCAGACCACTCTCATGTCTTCACTTTTGGTGGCTACCCCCTTCGTGGGAACTCCATTTTCGGTAAGCCCAGGGAGACTGGCAGGTCCTTGTCCCTAAGTTACGAGGCACAAAGTGCTCTGAGCCAGTTCCCTCCTCTGCAAAGTGGAGCAACTGCCCTGTATCACTCTGGTGAGGATTAAGCCAGTGAACAGACAAGACATGCCTGGGCTCAGCACACAGAAGGCACCCAAAAGGATTGGGTCAGTGTGATCACTGGGTCCCCTCCTCCTTGCAGGGTTGGCAGATGGCAAAGCCAGAGATGGCAAGTTCTATACTCCCTCCTCTATAGCAATGGCCCCGGGTACCAGATGAACAGGGACTCAAGACCTGATGTGGACGAAACCAAGAGCAGTGGGTGGGCCCTGGGGTGCAGGGGAAGAGGGATGGGAGGATCCTGGCTGGGAAGTCAGAGGAGGGGGAGGCCGCCTCCCTGCCGGCTCTAAACTCCCATTCTCTGCCAGGGGACCCCTCACACCAGCAGCAGGCGGCCGTGCCCCTGGTTAGGGAAACCCACGGGGGCGAGGACGTGGCGGTGTTTGCCACGACCCGCAGGCGCACCTGGTGTACGGTGTGCAGGAGGAGACCTTCGTGGCGCACATCATGGCCTTTGCGGGCTGCGTGGAGCCCTACACCGACTGCCATCTGCCGGCCCCCGCTCACCCCACCAATACTGCATGCCAGGCCGCCTGCCCACCTTCTCTGGCACTGCTGGCCGGGGCCCTGCTGCTGCTTCTGGCCCCTGCCCTGCACTGACCCCCACCAGCCCAGGCCTAGGGAATTCCTGCTCCCCTGCCCAGAAGCTTCAATGGACTCGAACCACCCTGGAGGCTGAGGCCCTGACTTTCCTGTGAGAGCCACAGTCTTCAGTGCCCCCGGCCTCGGTGTCCCCAGATTTTGTTGGAGCTGCCCCAGACCCCAGGAAAGGCAACGGCTCAGACCACCCAGTCTCTTCTCCCCACCCAACAGCCCTGCCTGAGGACCACACTGGCACCAGAGGTGTCCCCCATAAGGTATCAGGGCCTACCAGACCCCCACTGGGGGCTTCCGGGAGGCATGGTTTCTGGTTGCCTGACTTCCGGGAGGCGTGGCTCCCGGGGAGCTGTGGCTTCCCATCCTCCTGGAACCCACCCTGTGGGCACCTCGCCGGCCAAGGAGGTGTCTGGGGCCAGGAGCGCCGGGGGGCCCCTCGACACAGAGTCCTCAGCAGTCCCTCCTAGGAACCCAGCGGTACCATTACAGACAGGAGATAGCGACACAGAGGAGAGGAGACTTGTCCCAGGTCCCCCAGCTGCTGTGACGGTGGCCCCGGTGCCCCTTTCAGGCTGGGGCATCCCAGTAGCAGCAGGAGATCTGGGGGTGGGGACACAGGCCCCGCCTCCTGGGAGGGAGGAAGCAGCCCCCAAACAAACTGTTGTGAGTGTGATACAGGAGTGACACGTGTGGGAAGAGAAGCCCTTAGGTGGGGGCACAGAGCGTGTGTCTGTGTGAAGGGGGGTCAGGGTCACATCAGGGACGGGCTGATGAAGGGCTGACGTTGAGCAAAGACCAAAGGCGGTGAGGGCGGGAGCATCGCATAAAGACATCGGTGCAGGAGCCCCGAGGGGGCATCAGCAGGGCCAGGTGAGGCCAGCATGGGACCGAGTTGGGGGGAGCCGCAGGGTAAAGAAGGTCAAATTTGAGGGGACGGGAGGATGGGGCAGGAGCTGGTATTTCATCCAGAATGTGGGAGGGGAGTGGAAGGCTGTGGGCAGGGACATAACAGGACCAGAAGACTCTAGAAAATATCCTGCTGGCTACTGAGGAGAGAAGACTCTATTCTGTTTATGTGTTGTTGTGGGGGTGGGGCAGAGGTAGGAACTGGGAAACCCGCATTTCTGACCTCTCTCTGAAAACATTCCAGAGCGCCTGCTCCTATGTAATTACAGAGTATGTAATTACCCCTAAAGGAACGTTTCAAAGAATTTTATACAAGTGAACAGAGCCCTTTTTTTCGATAAATTTTACAAAATTACAGATTTATTTGTACTTTTACAAAGGTGTCAAATGGTATTTTGCTCTCATTGGAAATGTTAACGTGATTGAGTATGCTTCCTTATTTGCTAAAATTTTGATTTAAAACTATAAACATCAATTTGAAGGCCAGGCTCTCAGTGCAGTTTATGTAGCTCTGGGTTTTATTAACTGTCACAAATCTATGGAGCTGAATAGCACAAGGGCATCCGTAGCAAGATTTACTATATCGATGGACTCATTTTTTTAAATTGCGGGACAGTTGCTTTACAATGTTGTGTTAGTTTCTGCTGTACAACAAAGTGAATCAGCCATACAAGTGTTACTAGCTCAGTCGTGTCTGACTTTGTGACCCCATGGACTGTAGCCTGCCAGTCTCCTCTGTCCGTGAAATTCTCCAGGCAAGAATAACCATGGTGGGTAGCCGTTCCCTTCTCCAGGGGATCTTTCCGACCCAGGGATCGAACTCTAGTCTCCTGCATTGCAGGCAGATTCTTCACCATCTGAGCCACCTGGGAAGCCCTTATGAGTACATATATCCCTTCCCTCTTGGATCGCCCTCCCACCCCCATCCCCATCCCACCCATTGAGGTCACCACAGAGCATGAGTTGAGCTCCCAGCACTATACAGCTGGTTCCCACTAGCTGCGGTGACCACCCAGTAAAGTCCCAATCTCCCAAGCGCCACCCACCAATTGTGCAAAGGCATTTTGATACAAGGCAGCTTGCCTGGTTCTGCCTTCCCTGTTGTCAGTTAGCTGGTCCAACAAACCAAAGAGAAGGGGTTGCTTGTTTATGTTTCATAGTGTGTTGGTCGCTCATTCATGTCCAACTCTTTACCACCCCATGGACTGTAGCCCCGCCAGGCTCCTCTGTCCGTGGGATTCTCCAGGGCAAGAATACTGGCGTGGGTTGCCATTCCCTTCTCCAGAGGATCTTCCTGACCCAGGGGTTGAATCCAAATCTCCTGCCTTGCTGGCAGATTCTTTACCGTCTGAGCTACAAGTAAATCCCCTGGGTTCAAAACCCAAGGAAACTCTGGGAACCATGTTTTCCCTTGGGCAAACCATGAGTTTTATAAACAGATTATTCTGGAATACATGGTGATCTTTGCACAACTTTGATTATCCTGAAAATCACTGAACTGTACACTTGAAAAGGGTGAGTTTTGTGGTATATAAATTATACCTAAATGTTAAAAAGTTTCTGTTTCCAAGTTTTTTCTAAATTGTGTAGGTATGAGGGATTTTATCAGTCAAATACAGTGTTGGCCACAAGATCAAGGACAGATTCTCCAGCATCAGTTTTAATGTCTTGACCTTGAAGGGGCAGATGCAGGGGAAGTGTGCTTACTATATTCCAAGATTTTTATTTTATTGGGTGCTCAAGATGGACAGCACTTGTCACCTCAAGAAATCTCAGCACATGGGTCTTTAAGAAAGGAAGGGAGTCAGGAAGAAAGAGGGCAGGAGGACTCATGCCAGCTTTCTTCAATACCTTGCCAATAACATGGCTCATAATGTGGGGCTGATCAGGAACATTCTCATGGCCACCCCCAATCTCATTACCAAGTATCTATCATAAAGCTTCTCCTTTACTCGGACAATCTTGGTTTTAGAAAGTTAGCGACACTTACGGCTCCTACAGCTTGTTATGTATCCTCAAGGTTTCTGGATCTTCCCTGCAATGGTTGACTGTGGATGGACCAGTGAGTGAGCTGGGCAGGTTCTGCTGCGTCTACAGCTCTTATCATCCAGAATCCTTTAACATCACATCCTGTGAAGTAGCTATTCCATCAGGGGTGCACTGACACCGTTCTCCCCACATTACATTGCTTTCAGAAATTAAATGTTAGAAACATATTTTCCCTGCTAGATCTTTCCTTTAGTGGTTCACTCACAAAAAAATTAGTATATTTTATCATTTAAATATACATTATTATGTATTTCATCCAGCAAATACCTTACACTGAGATATGTAGAAACACCTCTGCTTTCAGCCAACTGACTATATAGCAAACCTCCCACACTGAATAATCTGCTCTAAGACTTTTGTTTCAATCTACAGCAATGTTTTCTCTACATCTTCCAAAGACATTTGTGGATGAAGAAATGCCTTTTAGTTTTGTGACAGATCATTTTCTGTTCATTGTTTCTGCCATTTTTACTGCAGCAGAAAGAATAAATGTCTGCCTGGTGGTAGGTGTTTTATGTCTTATGGTATTATGGAAGAACCTTTAAAAGAGCCTTCCAAATATTTATCATTGCTTAGGGAAAAGTCATAAAGTACTAGATGGAACTATGTATCACTTTAAACTTCACTGGGAAAACACTATGGGGGGCTGTCTCATGTTCTGAAAGCTTAGTTGCTAACCAGGAGGGTTTCTTCCAGTTGTTGTCGTTGTTGAGTCACTCAGTCATGTCTGACTCTTTGCGACCCAATGGACTGCAGCACACCAGGCCTCCTGTCGCTCACTATGTCCTGGAGTTTGCTCAGACAGATGTCCATTGAGTCAATGATGCCATCCAACCAACTCATCCTCTATCGCCCCCTTCTCCTCCTGCTCTCAATCTTTCCCTCATCAGGGTCTTTTCCAATGAGTTGCCTGTTCACATAAGCAGCCAAAGTATTGGAGCTTTAGCTTCAGCATCAGTCCTTCTAGTGAATATTCAGGGCTGATTTACTTTAGGATTGACTGGTTTCATCTCCTTGCAGTCCAAGGGACTCTCAAGAGTTTTCTCCAGCACCATAGTTCAAAAGCACAAATTCTTTGGTACTCAGCCTTCTTTATGGTCCAACTCTCACATCTGTACATGACCACTGAAAAACCATAGCTTTGACTAGATGGATCTTTGTCGGCAAAGTGATATCTCTGATTCTTAAGAGGCTGTCTAGGTTTGTCATAGCTTTTCTTCCAAGGAGCAAGCATATTTTAATTTCATGGCTGCAATCACTGTCTGCAGTGATTTTGGAGCTCAGGAAAATAAAATCTGTCACTGTTTCCATTTTTTCCCCATCTATTTGCCATGAAGTGATGGAACCACATACCATGATCTTAGTTTCTGAATGTTGAGCTTTAAGCCAACTTTTTCACTTTCCTCTTTCACTTTCATCAAGAGGCTCTTTAGTTCTTCACTTTCTGCCATTAGAGTACTATTGTCTGCACATATGAAGTTATTGATATTTCTCCTTGTAATCTTGATGAATGCAAAAGTAGGAAGTCAAGAAATACCTGGCTGCTGCTGCTAAGTCACTTCAGTTGTGTTGGACTCTGTGCGACCCCATAGATGGCAGCCCACCAGGCTCCCCCGTCCCTGGGATTCTCCAGGCAAGAACACTGGAGTGGGTTGCCATTTCCTTCTCCAATGCATGAAAGTGAAAAGTGAAAGCGAAGTCGCCCAGTCATATCCGACTCTTAGCAACCCCATGGACTGCAGCCTACCAGGCTCCTCCTTCCATAGGATTTTCAGGCAAGAGTACTGGAGTAGGGTGCCATTGCCTTCTCCTTTAGTAACAGGCAAATTTGGCCTTGGAGTACAGAATGAAGCAGGGCAAAGGCTAATAGAGTTTTGCCAAGAGAACACACTGGTCATAGCAAACACCCTCTTCCAACAACACAAGAGAAGACTCTACACATGGACACCACCAGATGGTCAATACCAAAATCAGATTAATTATATTCTTTGCAACCAAAGATGGAGAAGCTCTATACAGTCAGTAAAAAACAAGACTGGGAGCTGACAGTGGCTCAGATCATGAATTCTTTATTGCAGAATTCAGACTTAAATTGAAGAAAGTAGGGAAAACCACTAGACAATTCAGGTATGACCTAAATCAAATCCCTTATGATTATACAGTGGAAGTGAGAAATAATTCATGGGATTAGATCTGACAGAGTGCCTGAAGAACTATGGATAGAGGTTTGTGACATTGTACAGGAGGAAAGGATCAAGACCATCCCCAAGAAAAAGACATGCAAAAAGGCAAAATGGTTGTCTGAGGAGGCCTTACAAATAGATGAGAAAAGAAGAGAAGCTAAAGGCAAAGGAGAAAAGGAAAGATATACCCATTTGAATGCAAACTTCCAAAGAAAAGCACGAAGAGATAAGAAAGCCTTCCTCAGCGATCAATGCAAAGAAATAGAGGGAAACAATAGAATGGGAAAGACTACAGATCTCTTCAGAAAATTAGAGATACCAAGGGAGCATTTCTGCAAATATGGGCACAATAAAGGAAAGAAATGGTATGGACCTAACAGAAGCAGAAGATATTAAAAGAAGTGGCAAGAATACACAGAAGAACTGTACAAAAAAGATCTTCACGACCCAGTTAATCACGATGGTGTGATCACCCACCTGGAGCCAGGCATCTTGGAATATGAAGTCAAGTGGGCCTTAGGAAGCATCATTACGAACAAAGCTAGTAGAGGTGATGGAATTCCAGTTGAGCTATTTCAAATCCTAAAAGATTCTGTGACAGCGCTGCAGTCAATGTGCCAGCAAATTTGGAAAACTCAGCAGTGGCCACAGAACTGGCAAAGGTCAGTTTTCATTCCAATCCCAAAGAAAGGCAATGCCAAAGAA
Source organism: Bos indicus x Bos taurus (assembly GCF_003369695.1). Classification (NCBI taxonomy): domain Eukaryota; kingdom Metazoa; phylum Chordata; class Mammalia; order Artiodactyla; family Bovidae; genus Bos; species Bos indicus x Bos taurus. The sequence goes on from NC_040077.1 coordinate 119,901,004, forward strand.
TGCTCAAACTACCGCACAATTGCACTCATCTCACACGCTAGCAAAGTAATGCTCAAAATTCTCCAAGCCAGGCTTCAACAGTATGTGAACCATGAACTCCCAGATGTTCAAGCTGGATTTATTAAAGGCAGAGGAACCAGAGATCAAATTGTCAACATCTGTTGGATCATCAAAGAAGCAAGAGAGTTTCAGAAAAACATCTACTTTTGTTTTATTGACTATGCCAAAGCCTTTTGACTATGTGGATCACAACAAACTGTGTAAAATTCTTCAAGAGATGGGAATACCAGACCACCTTACCTGCCTCCTGAGAAATCTATACAGATTTTTATTACAGAAATCTATGCAGGTCAGCAAGCAACAGTTAGAACCGGACATGGAACAACAGACTGGTTCCAAATAGGAAAAGGAGTACATCAAGTCTGTATATTGTCACCCTGCTTATTTAACTTACATGCAGAGTACATCATGAGAAACACTGGGCTGGATGAAGCACAAGCTGGAATCAAGATTGCTGGAGAAATATCAATAACCTCAGCCATGCAGATGATACCACCCTTATGGCAGAAAGTGAAGAAGAACTAAAGAACCTCTTGATGAAAATGAAAGAGGAGAGTGAAAAAGTTGGCTTAAAATTCAACCTTCAGAAAACTAAGACCATGGCATCTGGTCCCATAATGGCAAATAGGTAGGGAAGCAATGGAAACAGTAACAGACTTTATTTTGGGGGGCTCCAAAATCACTGCAGATGGTGACTGCAGCCATGAAATTAAAAGATGCTTGCTTCTTGGAAGAAAAGTTATGACCAACCTAGACACCATATTAAAAAGCAGAGACATTACTTTGCCTACAAAGGTCCATCTAGTCAAAGCTATGGTTTTTCCAGTAGTCATGTATGGATGTGAGAGTTGGACTATAAAGAAAGGTGAGCACCGAAGAACTGATGCTTTTGAACTGTGGTGTTGGAGAAGACTCTTGAGAGTCCCTTGGACTGCAAGGAGATGCAACCAGTCCATTCTAAAGGAAATGAGTCCTGAATATTCATTGGAAGTACTGATGCTGAAGCTGAAACTCCAATATTTGGCCACCTGATCCAAAGAACTGACTCATTTGAAAAGACCCTGATGCTGGGAAAAATTGAAGGCGGGAGGAGAAAGAGATGACAGAGGATGAAATGGTTGGATGTCATCACCAATTCAATGAACTTGAGTTTGAGTAAACTCTGGGAGTTGGTGATGGACAGGAAGGCCTAGCATGCTGCGGTCCATGGGGTTGGAAAGAGTCAGACATGATAGAGCCACTAAACTGACTGAATCTTGATTCCAGCTTGAGCATCATCTAGCCCAGCATTTCACATGATATACTCTGCATAAAAGTTAAATAAGCAGGGTGACAATATACAGACTTGATGTACTCCTTTTCCAATTTGGAACCAATCTGTTGTTCCGTGTCCACTTCTAACTGTTGCTTCTTGACCTGCATACAGATTTCTCAGGAGGCAGGTAAGGTGGTCTGGTATTCCCATCTCTTGAAGAATTTTCCACAGTTTGTTGTGATCCACACAGTCAAAGAATTTGGCATAGTCAATAAAGCAGAAGTAGATGTTTTTCTGGAACTCTCTTGCTTTTTCAATCATCCAATGGATGAGATGGTTGGATGGCCTCACCGACTCAATGAACATGGGTTTGGGTAGACTCTGGGAGTTGGTGATGGACAGGGAGGCCTGGCGTGCTGCGGTTCATGGGGTCACAAAGAGTCGGACACAACTGAGCAACTGAACTGAACTAAACTGAATGGATGTTGGCAATTTGATCTCTGCTTCCTCTGCCTTTTCTAAATCCAGCTTGTACATCTGGAAGTACTGTTAGGGCTTGAAGAATTTTGAACATTAGCTTGCTAGCATGTGAGTTGAGTGCAATTGTGCGGTAATTTGAGCATTCTTTGGCATTGCCCTTCTTAGGGATTGGAATGAAAACTGATCTTTTCCAGTGCTGTGGCCACTGCTGAGTTTTCCATATTTGCTGGCCTATTGAGTGTAGCACTTTCACAGCATTGTCTTTTAGGATTTGAATTAACTCAGCTGGAATTCCATCAGCTTCATCAGCTTTGTTCATAGTAATGCTTCCTAAGGCCCACTTGACTTCACATTCCAGGATATCTGGCACTCGGTGAGTGATCACACCATCGTGGTCATCTGGGTGATTAAGACCTTTTTTGTACATGCTGTTACTTTTTTTAAAATATGTATTTATTTTCAGCTGCATAGGGTCTTCGTGCTTTGTGGGGGCTCACTCTAGCTGTGTTCCGCAGGAAATGCTCTCTAGTGGTGCTGCACCAGCTTCTCATTGCGTCGGCCTCTCTTGCTCTGGAGCAGAGGCTCCAGAGGCTCGAGGCATGTGGGCCTCAGTGGTTGCAAGTCATGGGCTCTAGAGGCAGGCCCAGTAGTTGTGGCACATGGGCTTAGTTGCCCCAGAGCATATGGAATCTTCCAGGACCAGGGATCAAACCAGTGTCCCCTGCATTGACAGGGGAATTCTTACCCATTGCATCACAGGGAAGCCCAGTTTTGTGTTGTTATTGATGAAGACCTCCAGGCACCCAGAGCAAGCTTCACCAATGACAATGGAGGTGGGGGTGCTTCAAACAGTTTGGTTTTGTTTAATGTTTTGTGTTTGGGGCTGACTTGTGTCAGCTCTGTACCGTGGGTGATGAGTATGTGTCAGGAGACAGGAAGTGGCTGCCACTTCTGTGGCTGTTCCCCTGGTCTGGATTATAGGTATTATTTGTATTACAGTTTCTTTACAGGAATTTTTGGTAAGCTGCCGGGGTCCAGCCCCAGTGGATCCAGGGAATTTGAAGAGGGGACGGTGTCAGCGAGGATCAGGAAACAACTGCTTAATTAAACGTTAATTAAGGATATAAAGAGTAATAGAATAAGGATAGCTCAGTGAGGAAATTTAGTGGAGAAAAGAGGCTGAATAATTCAGCCAGAAGGTAAGAGAAAGAACGACATGGGGAGACCAAGTTTCGACATGGGGAGACCAAGTTTCGGTGAACAAGGCCCGCACTTTATTTTCCAAAGTAGTTTTTATACCTTAAGTTATGCATAGAGGATAATGGGGGAAGGGGTAGAGTCATGCAGCAAGCCAGGCTTTCTTCCTGCAAACTTATCATATGCAAAAGCTTAGGTGATTTGCATCATCTTCTGGCCCAGAGGCCTGTTAACATTTTAAGACCCTTTCTTATTGGTCAGGAGCCATCCTCCAAAAGCATTAGATAAAGTTGCATTCCTACAGAGCAGAGGTGTGGTGGGCTACAACAAGAAAAAGAATTAACTCAAGGGTCCCAGATTACAAACATTAAAGCTACTACTTACACCAATTATATTAATCAATACACTGCCAGGGACACAGCAGGTAAGGGATATGGAGACTTAGCAGCAAACATTGGCCCAACAAGTGAAAATCCCTTCACCAATACAATTTCTAATCAATCTTTTAACTGCTCAAAGGAATCTGTATTTAGACAGTTTAGAACATCTCATGCCTCTCACAGTTGGGAGGCTCTGAGCAATCACATGTGGCCGGAAAAACCTATTCAGGCAGGCTAGAGGATTTCCAAAGGAGTTTGTAGGTTGAAACACTGTCACACCCAGGAATTATTAACTGGAGCTGTAAGCTAACTCTTTTTTCAGAGACAGGTGTGGGGGACAGCCCCCCGTAAAGTCAGAGGTGTAGGTGAAAGCACAAAGCAGAAAGTAGGCAGACTCTGGTTTTGGGGGTAGATGCTCGAGAATTTCCAGGGGGACCCCTGAGGCTCAATCCCACCTTTGCGTATGCCGAGCCTCCTTCCTCATGACCTTTGTCATGGGCAGAGTTCCTCACGCTGGCTCCCGGCAGTGATAGAATTCCAGTTGAGCTATTCCAGATCCTGAAAGATGATGCTGTGGAAAAGTGCTGCACTCAATGTGCAATATGCCATATGCACTCAATATGCAATATGCCGGCTCCCGGCAGTAAGCCACTTGATTGTTTGGGAAGATTCATTTGTTTAAAACTACAATAGATCATATAGTCTATAAACTTTCTTAGCTCAACACACTCAACCCTACTCTGTCCCAATCCACCAGAAGTGAGCAAACAGGGAGGAGACACTGTCGGCTCTCTGCCTGTAGCATCCGTATTCTCTTCCCCAGGACACCTGAGAACCATGCTGGAGGGTGGGTGCCCAATTGAGATAAAAATTGATAAAAAACTAATCAGTGATGATCTAAAGAGACAATTCTATTTGACCCATGAAGATTATAACTTGGGAGAGAATCTTAAAAAACTCCAAGGACTGTCCATACACATTTGTGAGATAAAGGATCATACATTAAAATGGCACACTCACATATTACACAAAGTTCATCTAAGATACAGGGTTCAGATAAGCACATACAAACTGAACAACAGGTCCCAGGACTCCTTATGGGATTTGGACAGAAAGGTAACATTAAAGGAGTTACATCGCTTGTGTCAGAAAAGATAACAAGAAACCCTGATCTTCCAGATACAGCAGGTGACTGAAGCTTCCAGAAGTACAGAGTCCTAACTACTGATAGCTTATGGTGAACAGTGACAGATTCATGATCTCTGAAGAAGAAGATTTCGCTTAGGACCAGGGACCAGGCTTGATCACCCAAGAGCTTTTGTATAGCAGAGTTTTATTAAAGGAACAGAGAAAGCTTCTGACATAGACATCAGAAGGGGCTTGGAGAGTGCCCCCCTAGCTAGTCTTATCAAGGCCATATATACTTTTACAACATACATCTGAAATTAACAAGATTAGAACTAGCAATAGGGAGGTCTTAATCAGATACACTCCCACAATATAAGTCTTAAGATAACAAGATTAGTCAGAAGGTTCATGTTAGGGAGAAACATGTCCTGGAGCAAGATACTTTGTTATATTGACAAGACAAAGCAATGTAGAAAAAAAAAAATCTTTGTCCTTTTCTCCTTGAGAGACCCAGACCCCTTTCTCCTTCTTAAGGGCTCTGGGCCCCTTTCTCCTCTTTGGGGACCCTGGACTTCTTATCAACCTACCTAGAAATGGACTCTCTCACTACTGGACTGCCAGGGAAGTCCTAAAGTAGAGAATTTTATATCACCCAAGTGAAGGTTATAACCCAGTAGGAAGTCTTTCAGAAAGCTCCAAAGAATGCTCCTACACATTTTTGAAATAAAGGGATCATACATTAAAAAGGAGACAGTCATATTCTACACAAAATTCACCTAAAAATACAGAGTCCAGACAAGCACATACAAAGTGAGCAACAGGTCCCAGGACTCCTTATGTGATTGGGAAAGAAATGGAACATTAAAGGAGTTACTGGTGTCAGAAAAAATAAAAAACAACACTGATCTTCATGATAGAGCAGGCAAAGAGCAGGTGCTCACAGCTTCGAGAAGGTCAGCTTTATGTATAATGCAGGTGCAGGCTGAAGTTTGGAGAGGGCCCACTACAGCAGGGAGTGCATTATGCTTAGATTGTCTTGAAGAGTGAAAGTGAAAGTCACCCAGTCCTGTTGGACTCTTTGTGACCCCATGGACTATACAGTCCATGGAATTTGGACTATACAGTCCATGGAATTCTCCAGGCCAGAATACTGGAGTGGGCAGCCATTCCCTTCTCCAGGGGATCCTCTCAACCCAGGGATCAAACCCAGGTCTCCCACATTGCAGGCATATTCTTTACCAGCTGAGCCACAAAGGAAGCCCAAGAATACTGGAGTGGGTAGCCTATCCCTTCTCCAGCAGATCTTCCTGACCCAGGAATTGAACTGGGGCCTCCTGCATTGCAGATGGATTCTTTACCAGCTGAGATATAGATTGTCTTGTCCTTCACTAAACACAAGTTTTATTCTATCAGGATAAAGGCTCCAGCATGGAGATAGACATTAAATAGGACCAGGGCTGAATGCCAGGGCTGTTGTAGCAAGGCTGGAATGAGATAAAGCCTGGGAGAACCAGGCACAAAGTAGGCACACTGGGAGGCCTGATGTCCCTTCAGCCAACCCACTGAGATCCAAATGGGAGACCTGGAGCCCTTGGGTGCCAGACAAGACTCAGGCCAAACAATTCCCCATGACTACAGGTGCATCACTCCCTGCAGAGTACAGACTGGGCTCTAGGGGACACCCCAGGTTCAGTCCCAGCCAGACCTGTAGCACAGCCCATCCTTGGCTCCTGGAGTCCCTCCTTTCTCCCACCCCTGGTCCCTGCACCAAGCCCAGAGGGGCTCTGGTGACCACACAGGATCCTTCCTGATGGGTAGTCACAGATGCTGCCTGGAAACCTTGGGAGACCTCAGACGAGATGACCTTCATCCTGACCTTGCAGCTGATGCTCCCATCTGAGGCTGTGACCCCCCTGCTTCCAGACACAGGTCTCCCCACCTGCTCAGCATCTGCATGACCAGCCATTGTGCCTTCCAGGATGCCTCCCCCATTCCTGTCTCCAGTAGGGGTGGGGTTAGGGGTCCAGAGACCTGCAGGAAGCTGAGTCATATTCTTAGTTGCACCCTCTGATCTAAAGTGACCCAGGGCCTGCTTCCTCCAGGTGAATAGAGCTTCAGGGTTGCTCCTGCATACACACCAGGCCACAGCCCAGAATCCCCTCAACATCCCCTCGCCACCAGGGATGCCCAATCTATGCCAATGTGCCAGGCACAGTGTCCAGGAGCCAGTTGTGTGTTTCTGGAAAGGCCCCTCAATGAAACTATGAACCATGCCATGTAGGGCCACCCAAGACAGCCAGGTCATGGAGAACAGTTCTGACAAAACATGGTCCACTGGAGAAGAGAATGGCAAACCACTTCAGTACTCTTGCCTTGAGAACCCCATGAACAGTATGAAAAGGCAAAAAGATATGACACTGAAAGATGAACTCCCCAGGTTGGTAGGTGCCCAATAGGCTACTGGAGAAGAGTGGAGAGATAACTCCAGAAAGAATGACGAGATGGAGCCAAAGTGAAAACAACACCCAGTTGTGGATGTGACTGGTGATGGAAGTAAAGTCTGATGCTGTAAAGAACAATATTGCATAGGAACCTGGAATGTTAGGTCCATGAATCAAGGTAAATTAGAAATGGTCAAACAGGAGATGCCAAGAGTGAACACTGACATTTTAGGAATCAGTGAACTAAAATGGACTGGAATGGGTGAATTTATTTCAGATGACCATTATATCTACTACTGTGGGCAAGAATCCCTTAGAAGAAATGGAATACCCATCATAGTCAACAAAAGAGTCCAAAATGCAGTACTTGGGTGCAATCTCAAAAACGACAGAATGATCTCTGTTAGTTTCCAAGGAAAACCATTCAATATCACAGTAATCCAAGTCTAGGCCCCAATGAGTAATGCTAAAGAAGCTGAAGTTGAATAGTTCTATGAAGACCTATAAGACCTTCTAGAACTAACACCCAAAAAAGATGTCCTTTGCATCATAGGGGACTGGAATGCAAAAGTAGAAAGTCAAGAGATAACCTGGGGTAACAGGCAAGTTTGGCCTTGGAATACGGAATGAAGCAGGGCAAAGGCTAACGGAGTTTTGCCAAGAGAATTCACTGGTCATAGTAAACACCCTCTTCAAACGACACAAGAGATGACTAGGCATGGACATCACCAGATGGTCAACACTGAAATCAGATTGATTATATTCTTTGCAACCAAAGATGGAGAAGCTCTATACAGTCAGCAAAAACAAGACTGGGAGTGACTGTAGCTCAGATCATGGACCCTTTATTGCCAAATTCAGACTTAAATTGAAGAAAGTAGGGAAAACCACTAGACCATTCAGGTATGACCTAAATCAAATCCCTTGCAATTATACAGTGGAAGTGACAAATAAATTCAAGGGATTAGATCTGACAGACAAAGTGCCTGAAGAAATATGGACGGAGGTTGGTGACATTCTATAGGAGGCAATGATCAAGATCATCCCCAAGAAAAAGAAATCCAAAAAGGCAAAATGGTTGTCTGAGGAGGCCTTACAAATAGCTGAGAAAAGAGAAGCAAAAGGTAAAGGAAAAAAGGAAAGATATACCCATTTGAATGTAGAGTTCCAAAGAATAGCAAGGAGAGATAAGAAAGCCTTTCTCAGTGATCAATGCAAAGAAATAGAGGAAAACAACAGAATGGGAAAGACTAGAGATCTCTTCAAGGAAAGTAGAGATACCAAGCGAACATTTCATGCAAAGATGGGCAGAAACAGTATGGACCTAACAGAAGTAGACGATATTAAGAAGAGGTGGCAAGAATACACAGAAGAACTATACAAAAAAGATCTTCATGACCCAGATAACCATGATGGTGTGATCACTCACCTAGAGCCAGACACCCTGAAATGCGAAGTCTAGTGGGCCTTAGGAAGCATCACTACAAACAAAGCTAGTGGAGTGAGAGAATTCCAGTCAAACTCTCAAATCCTAAAAGACGATGCTGTGAAAGTGCTGCAGTCAATATGCCAGAAAATTTGGAAAACTCAGCAGTGGCCATGGGACTGGAAAAGGTCAGTTTTCATTCTAATCTCAAAGAAAGGTATTGCAAAAGAATGTTCAAACTACCGCACAACTGCACTCATCTCACATGCTAGTAAAGTAATGCTCAAAATTTTCCAAGCCAGGCTTCAACAGTATGTGAACCGAGAACTTCCAGATGTTCAAGCTGGATTTAGAAAAGGCAGAGGAACCATAGATCAAATGGACAACATCATTGGATCATCAAAAAAAGCAAGAGAATTCCAGAAAAACATCTACTTCTGCTTTATTGATTATGTCAAAGCCTTTGACTGTGTGGACCACAACAAACTGTGGAAAATTCTTCAAGAGATGGGCATACCAGACCACCTGACCTGCCTCCTGAGAAATCTGTATGCAAGTCAAGAAGCAACAGTTAGAACCGCACATGGAACAACAGACTGGTTCCAAATTGGGAAAGGAGTACATCAAGTCTGTATATTGTCACCCTGCTTATTTAACTTATATGCAGAGTACATCATGAGAAATGCCGGGCTGGATGAAGCACAAGCTGGAATCAAGATAGCCAGGGAAAATATCAAAAACCTCAGATATGCAGATAACCACCCTTATGGCAGAAAGCAAAGAAGAACTAAAGACCCTCTTAATGAAGGTGAAAGAGGAAAGTGAAAAAGCTGGCTTAAAACTCACCATTCAAAAAACGAAGATCATGGTATCTGGTCCCATCACTTCATGGCAAATAGATGGGGAAACAGTGGAAACAGTGACAGACTTTATTTTTGGGGGCTCCAAAATCACTGCAGATGGTAACTGAAGCCATGAAATTAAAAGATGCTTGCTTCTTGGAAGAAAAGTTATGAGCAACCTAGACAGCATATTAAAAAGCAGAGACTTTACTTTGCCAACAAAGGTCCATCTAGTCAAAACTATGGTTTTCCAGTAGTCATGTATGGATGTGAGAGTTGGACTATAAAGAAAGGTGAGTGCTGAAGAATTGATGCTTTTGAACAGTGGTGTTGGAAAAGACTCTTGAGAGTCCCTTGGACTGCCAGATCAAACCAGTCAATCTTAAAGGAAATGAGTCCTGAATATTCATTGGAAGGACTGATGCTGAAACTGAAACTCCAATCCTTTGGCCACCTGATGCAAAGAACTGACTCATTTGAAAAGACCCTGATGCTGGAAAGATTGAAGGCAGGAAGAGAAGGGTACAACAGAGGATGACATGGTTGGATGGCATCACCAATTCAAAGGACATGAGTTTGAGCAAGCTCCGGGAGTTGGTGATGGACAGGCCTGGTATGCTGCAGTCCACAGGGTCAGAAAGAGTCGGACATGACTGAGCAACTGAACTGAACTTCAGTGGTCCTTCAGGGAGGAAACGGCCACCCTCCCATCCAGATATTGAAGCCACCGTCCACCTCAGTAGGGAGCACCCAGCTCTATGCCAGTTCTGGTCTTTTCTCTGCTCACCAGATGTCCCAGTTCCTGGTCATCAGCAGCAGGGCACCCCCTCCGCCCCCACCCCAGCCTGAGTTCCTTGAGCAACAAGAAAGTCGTTGCCTTCAGAGCTCTGTCAGCGGTGACCGCTATGGTTTGGTCCCGTGGGAAGCTAGGAGGGTTTTTTATTATTATTTATGCAAAGTAGACAAGGAGAGATGTGGCTTTGCAGCACCAGGGGACCACGGCTTGGGGATCTAAGCTGCCTGCTGCCCAGTGAATTGGCCTGAGCGGCAGCCAGAGACTCACAGGTCCAGGCCCAGCTGAGGTCGGGGTGGAGGGGGGCCAGGCGCCATGTCCTTTTCCTCTGACCCGGTGAGCTCATGGGGCCCGCAGCCCAACTGCAGGGCTGCTCAGAGGGCTGGACCCAAGGGATGGGCGGTGTGTCCCCCGCAGCCCCTGCAGTGGGAGCCCCCCACCCTGTGCAGGAGGCAGGGAGCGTGGGGAGGAGGGAGGCATCCACGAGCCTGGCTGGGCCGGGCCCTTGTTGAGGACAGCGGGCCACAGGGCAGAGAGGGACTGAAGGACACCCCCATACTAGTGTGGGGGGATGCGGTCAGTGGAACCTGAGGGTTGGTGCCTCAAGGGTGGCCTGTAACCAAGTGAGGGCTGAGAACCCCACCAGGGCCAACAAAGAGGCCCCAATGAGCCACAAGCCGTGTCCTATGAACAATGTTAGGGACAAAGTCTGGTGTTGGGTCTGCAGGGTTAGGAGCCTGGGATCCCCTTGAATATATGGGGCAGGGACCCCACCAGGACACCAGGGCTGAAGACCAGTTCCCAAGAGGGCTTTTCAAGATGGGTCAGGACAGAACAGGGCACAACTAGCTTTCCCCAAAGGTGAAGGGGACTAGGAATGTGGGACCCCAGCCCCTGGTGGTCTTGGACATGAGGACAGTGGCTCTGTGGCTGCTGCAGGGGCCAGTCACCCTGATCAGCCTCAGGGTGAAGTCCACCCTGTCAGAGTCCTGCTCAGCTACATGCTGTCCAAATTCAGGGTCTCCTCCAGGAAAAGGGAGCCTGCAGAGCAAGGACTTCTAGCGGGAGGATGGGCTGAGATTCATACTGTTCTGAAACCGTCAATAATCCCATGAAGGAATTTTAAATAGCATGCTCAGAGGCCTGCATTTTTCTGTCTACAGTCTTGGACCTATCTGGTTCTAATCAGTTTATGTGGTCCCCTCAGGCTATGTCATTCTGTTAAAAGTTGTCCCCTGCCCCCTTCCTTCCTGTTTCAAGACCAGCTAGGCAGTGCCAGGGACCAGCCCCGGCTGATCCAGGGTATTCGAAGGAGAGACGGCGTAGGCGAAGATCAGGAAACAATTGTTTAATTAAATGTTAATTAAGGATATAAAGAGTAATAGAATAAGGATAGCTCAGTGAGGAAATTCAGTGGAGAAAAGAGGCTGAAATAAGGATAGCTCAGTGAGGAAATTCAGTGGAGAAAAGAGGCTGAATAATTCAGCCAGAAGGTAAGAGAAAGAACGACATGGGGAGACCAAGTTTCGGTGAACAAGGCCCGCACTTTATTTTCCAAAGTAGTTTTTATACCTTAAGTTATGCATAGAGGGTAATGGGGGAAGGGGTAGAGTCAGGCAGCAAGCCAGGCTTTCTTCCTGCAAACTTATCATATGCAAAAGCTTAGGTGATTTGCATCATCTTCTGGCCCGGAGGCCTGTTAACATTTTAAGACCTTTTCTTCAGAAAACTTATTTTTCTCTAAAGGTGATTGGTCAGGAGCCGCCCTCCAAAAGCATTAGATAAAGTTGCATTCCTACAGAGCAAAGGTGTGGTGGGCTATAACAAGAAAAAGAATTAACTCAAGGGTCCCAGGTTACAAACATTAAAGCTACTATTTACACCAACTATATTAATCAATACACTGCCAGGGACACAGCAGGTAAGGGATATGGAAACTTAGCAGCAAACATTGGCCCAACAAGTGAAAATCCCTTCACCAAAACAATTTCTAATCAATCTTTTAACTATTCAAAAGAATCTGTGTTTACACAGTTTAGAACATCTCCTGCCTCTCACAGTTGGGAGGCTCTGAACAATCACATGTGGCCGGAAAAACCTATTCAGGCAGGCTAGAGGATTTCCAAAGGAGTTTGTAGGTTAAACACTGTCACACCCAGGAATTATTAACTGGAGCTGTAAGCTAACTTTTTTCAGAGAGGTAGTGGGGGACAGCCCCCCGTAAAGTCAGAGGTGTAGGTGAAAGCACAAAGCAGAAAGTAGGCAGACTCTGGTTTTGGGTGTAAATGCTCGAGAATTTCCAGGGGGACTCCTGAGGCTCGATCCCGCCTTTGCGTGTGCCGAGCCTCTTTCCTCATGACCTTTGTCATGGGCGGAGTTCCTCACTGGCTCCCAGCAGTGATAGAATTCCAGTTGAGCTATTCCAGATCCTGAAAGATGATGCTGTGGAAAGTGCTGCACTCAATATGCAATATGCACTATGCACTCAATATGCAATATGCAATATGCCGGCTCCCGGCAAGGCAGAACATAAAAAGATTACTGATAATTAAAGAAAATCAGACATCTCATCTTAATGAAAGTTGTGATGTGATGGTTGATAGGCTGCAACATCTTTTGTTTACTGATTTGACATGGAAGGATGGTTTTCATTGACATGGACCAGAAATTGCTTAGGGCAACAGTTAAGCTGGTTAATCAAGTGCAAGACTGATAAAAGGGCCTGGGTCCCTTGGATCAACCCTTCATCAGAGAGCCCTAAAGCTTTTTATATAAAATGGCCAAGTGGGGGGGTGGCGATAAAAAGAAAGATTTCTGGGACTCCTTGCAAGATGGAGACTTGTTAAGGGGGTCCTAATGGAGGCTTCCCTGGTGGCTCAGTGGTAAAGAATCCACTTGCCAAGTAGGAGATGTGGGTTTGATCCCTGGGTCAGGAAGATCCCTTGGAGGAGGAAATGGCAACCCATTGCATTATTCTGGCCTGGAGAATTCCATGAACAGAGGAGCCTGGTGGGCTACAGTCCATGGGGTTGCAAAGAGTCGGACATGACTGAGTGAATAACACTTTCTAAACGTATTGTAATATACCTCTTGGGGCACATGTGCCATGGATTTTCCTGGACATTTACCCAGAGTAGAACTGAAACAGAAAAGAGGGCAGGCCACAAACTTGAAAAGAATGACATAGCCCAAGAACATGACATAGACTGTTTAGAAGCAAACATGTCCAAGATGAGTTCACTTACAGTAGGACCTGAGCCTCAGTATACAATCGCTGTAACATGTACACACATACACAAGCTATGAGACACATCCACAGGCACCTTGACAGCTCTGAGGCCAACCATCAAAGATGAAAAAGTGGAGTGGCTGTTGGCTCAAATCCTGGAAATCATTCCCTTGCTCCTGAAGTAGATAAATAAACCTCCCCCCTCTTTGGACTATGAAATTACCCAGCCCATAAAACTAAACACACCATATTTCAGGTCCATGCTCACCTTCTGAGATGGTTAACACTCTGTCTGGAAGGTGTGTTTCTCACTACATGAATCCGCTACTAACCTATCACTTTGTCTTTCACTGAATTCTTTCTGCCATAAGATATTAAGAACTTGAATTCATGAAGGATCCTGCTTTCAAATATTTAGGATTGTTGTTGCTGTTGTTCAGTCCCTAAGTTGTGTCCAAATATTTGTGAACTCATGGAATGCAGCACACCTGGCGTCCCTGTCCTTCACTATCTCTCAGAGTTTGCTCAAACTCGTATCCATTGAGTCAGTTAGCCCAGTCACTCAGTTGTGCCCAACTTGTTGCGATTCCATGGACTGCAGCACACCAGGCTTCCCTGTCCATCACCAACTCCCAGACCTTGCTCAAACTCATGTCCATCGAGTCAGTGATGCATCCGACCATCTCATCCTCTGTCATCCCCTTCTCTTGACTTCAGTCTTTCCCAGCATCAGATCAGATCAGATCAGTCGCTCAGTTGTGTCCGACTCTTTGCGACCCCATGAATCACAGCACGCCAGGCCTCCCTGTCCATCACCAACTCCCAGAGTTCACCCAGACTCATGTCCATCGAGTCAGTGATGCCATCCAGCCATCTCATCCTCTGTCGTCCCCTTCTCCTCCTGCCCCCAATCCCTCCCAGCATCAGAGTCCTTGCCAATGAGTCAACTCTTCACATGAGGTGGCCAAAGTACTGGAGTTTCAGCTTTAGCATCATTCCTTCCAAAGAAATCCCAGATCCCTCCCAGCATCAGGGTCTTTTCAAATGAGTCAGTTCTCAGATGGCCAAATATTGGAGTTTCAGCTTCAACATCAGTCCTTCCAATGAATATTCAGAACTGATTTCCTTTAGGATTGATCTACCTTGATCTCCTTGCAGTCCAAGGGACTCTCAAGGGTCTTCTCCAACACAGCAGTTCAAAAGCATCAATTCTTCAGCACTCACCTTTCTTTATAGTCCAACTCTCATATCCATACATGACTACTGGAAAAACCATAGCTTTGATTAGATGGACCTTGTTTTCAAAGTAAAGTCTCTGCTTTTTAATATGCTGTCTAGGTTGCTCATAGCCTTTCTTCCAAGGAGCAAGCATCTTTTCATTTCATGGCTGCAGTCACCATCTGCAGTAATTTTGGAGACCAAGAAAATAAAGTCTGTCACTGTTTCCATTGTTTCCCCATTTATTTGCCATGAAGTGATGGGACCAGATACCATGATCTTAGTTTTCTGAATGTTGAGCTTTAAGCCAACTTTTTCACTTTCCTCTTTTACTTTCATCAAGAGGCTCTTCAGTTCCTCTTCACTTTCTGCCATAAAAGTGGTGTTATCTGCATATCTGAGGTTATTGATATTTCTCCAGCAATCTTGATTCCAACTTGTGCTTCATCCAGCCCAGTGTTTCTCATGATGTACTCTGCATGTAAGTTAAATAAGCAGGATGACAATACACAGACTTGATTTGGAACCAGTCTGTTGTTCCATGTGCGGTTCTAACTGTTGCTTCTTGACCTGCATACAGATTTCTCAGGAGGCAGGTCAGGTGGTCTGGTATGCCCATCTCTTGAAGAATTTTCCACAGTTTGTTGTGGTCCACACAGTCAAAGGCTTTGACATAATCAATAAAGCAGAAGTAGATGTTTTTCTGGAATTCTCTTGCTTTTTTTGATGATCCAACGGATGTTGTCAATTTGATCTATGGTTCCTCTGCCTTTTCTAAATCCAGCTTGAACATCTGGAAGTTCTCGGTTCACATACTGTTGAAGCCTGGCTTGGAAAATTTTGAGCATTACTTTGCTAGTGTGTGAGATGAGTGCAGTTGTGCGGTAGTTTGAACATTCTTTTGCAATACCTTTCTTTGAGATTAGAATGAAAACTGACCTTTTCCAGTCCCATGGCCACTGCTGAGTTTTCCAAATTTTCTGGCATATTGATTGCAGCACTTTCACAGCACCGTCTTTTAGGACTTGAAATAGCTCAGCTGGAATTCCATCACTTCCACTAGCTTTATTCATAGTGATGCTTTCTAAGGCCCACTTGACTTCACATTCCAGGATGCCTAGCTCTAGGTGAGTGATCACACCATCATGGTTATCTGGGTTATGAAGATCTTTTTTGTATAGTTCTGTGTATTCTTGCCACCTCTTTTTAATATCTTCTGCTTCTGTTAAGTCAATAATTTTAAGTTAGTAATGACATCCAACCATCTCATCCTCTGTTACACCCTTCCTCCTCTCCTCAATCTTTCCCAGCATCAAGGTCTCTTCCAACGAATTGGCTCTTCACAAGAGGCGGCCAAAGCATTGGAGCTTCAGATTCAGCATCAGTCAGTCCAGTGAATATTCAGGGTTGATTTCCTTTGAATTGACTGGTTTGATCTCCTTACAGTTCAAGGGACTTTCAAGAGTCTTCTTCAGCACCACAGTTAGAAAGCATCAGTTCTTTGATGTTCTGCTTTCTTTATGGTCCAAATCTCACATTCATACACGACTACTGGAAAAACCATAGCTTTGACTTGATGGACCTTTGTGGGCAAAGTGATGTCTCTGCTTTTTAATATGCTGTCTTTTTAATATGACTTCCCTGGTGGCTCAGATGGTAAAACATCTGCCTACAATGCGGGAGACCGGGTTCAATCCCTGGGTTGGGAAGATCTCCTGGAGGAGGAAATGGCAACCCACTCCAGTATTCTTGCCTGCAGAATCCCATGGATGGAGGAGCCTGGCAGGCTACAGAACATGGGGTCGCAAAGAGTCGGACACGACTGAGCAACTTCACTCACTCAGGTTAGTCACAGCATTTCTTCCAAGGAGCTAGCATTATTTAATTTTGTGGGTGCAGTCAGCCATCTACAGTGATTTAAAAGCCCAAGAAAATAAAATCTGTCACTGTTTCCACTTTTCCCTCGCCTATTTGCCAAGAAGTGATGGGACTGGATGCCATGATCTTAGTTTTTTGAAGGCTGAGTTTTAAGCTAACTTTTTCACTCTCCTCTTTCACCTTCATCAAGAGGCTCTTTAATTCCTCTTTACTGTCTGCCATTAGGGTGGTATCATCTGCGAATCTGGGGTTGTTGATATTTCTCCCAGCAATCGATTCCAGTTTGTGAGTCATCCAGTCTGGCATTATGCATGATATACTCTGCATAGAAGTTAAATAGGCAGAGTGACAATATACAGCCTTGATGTACTCCTTTCCCAGTTTAGAATCAGTCTGGTGTTCCATGTCCAGTTCTAACTGTTGCTTCTTGTCCTGCATATAGGTTTCTCGGGAAACAGGTAAGGTGGCCTGGTATAGCCACACTTTAAAATTTTTCCACAATGTGTTGTGATCCACAGAGTGAAAGCCTTTAGCATAGTCAATGAAACAGAAGTAAGACATTTTTCTGGAATTCCCTTGTTTGTCTATGACCCAACAGATGTTGGCAATTTAATCACTGGTTCCCCTGCCTTGTCTTAATCCAGCTTGTACTTGTGTAAGTTCTCGGTTCGCCCCTGCTAGCCCTTTATAGAAACCCTACACACACACACACACACACACACACACACACACAAACAGCCCAGTGCCCACTCCAATGTCTCCCTGTCTCCGGGCCTCAGGGCAACAGGAAAGCAAACACAGGCTCTGGCCCCGTTGCGTGCTTCCAACCCCACCTCCCTCAGCACTCAGAACCAAACCAGGCTAAAGCTGACTTTCAAAAACCACAGAACATATGAGGAGAAGAAAAGATGGTTCTCCCACAGGACTTGGCGAGCAGAGGGATGGGAGGAGCTCTTGACAGGACCTTGAAAATGTTCCTCAGGCCAAAGCCAACTGCACCCTAATCCCCACCCCACCCTGAAGAGACCACCTGTGAGGGAGGGACCTGAATCCTCAGGACCCCTGCTGGCTCAGCCACACCCACCACGTTCCTCTGGCAACAGGGCTCAAAGTCATAGCAGGTAAGGAACAGGGTGTGGCCACCTGGGGCTCTGGGAGGGACACGGAGACTTTTATAGCAGGGAATTAAGCCCAGACAGCCAAGCTGCAGTGGGTCCCTGGTGTCCCAGCTTTGCCTGAGACCTGGCATCCCCAGGTCCCATCCTGACCCTCCACCATCACACAGCCATGCAGGGGGCCTGTGTGCTGCTGCTGCTGGGCCTGCGGCTACAGCTCTCCCTCGGCCTCGTCCCAGGTAACCAGGCAGCTCCCGGCAACCCCTACTCACAGGGGCGACCCCCGGCTGACCTGACCTCCACTCTCCCCTTGGGCAGTCGAGGAGGAAGACCCCGCCTTCTGGAACCGCCAGGCAGCCCAGGCCCTCGATGTGGCTAAGAAGCTGCAGCCCATCCAGACAGCCGCCAAGAATGTCATCCTCTTCTTGGGCGATGGTGAGTGCGCTAGGCCAGTCCACCCCATCCCCCACAACTCTGGAGCCCTGGGCTGCCGGCTGACCCAGGCTGGCCCCAGGGACTCAGACCTGACACTGTGTACCTTCAGGGATGGGGGTTTCCACGGTGACAGCCACTCGGATCCTAAAGGGGCAGATGGCTGGCAAGCCGGGACCTGAGACACCCCTGGCCATGGACCAGTTCCCATACCTGGCTCTGTCCAAAGTAAGGGCCAAGTGGCCTCAGGGTGGTCTACACCAGAGGGGTGGGTGTGGGCCTAGGGAGCAGGGTAGGAGGGAAAGCCCAGGAGGGCTGGGGGCTGAGATAGGGGCTGGGGGCTGTAAGGATGGGCCCAGGGCCTGGGTCAGGAGCTGGATGTCTACCCCAGCAGAGCTAAAGGCGTCTCTGCCCCCAGACATACAACGTGGACAGAGATGTGCCCGACAGTGCAGGCACGACCACTGCCTACCTGTGTGGGGTCAAGACCCGTATGAAGGTCATCGGTGTAAGTGCAGCCGCCCAATTTAATCAGTGTAACACGACATATGGGAACGAGGTCACATCTGTGATGAACCGGGCCAAGAAAGCAGGTGGGCTTGGGCATCAGCTTCCTGGGCAGGGACGGGCTCAGAGACCTCGGTGGCCCACCGTGACCTCTGCCACCCTCAGGGAAGTCCGTGGGAGTGGTGACCACCACCACAGTGCAGCACGCCTCCCCAGCCGGGGCCTACGCGCACACGGTGAACCGAAACTGGTATTCTGATGCTCAAATGCCTGCCCAGGCCAAGAGGGAGGGCTGCCAGGACATTGCCACACAGCTGGTCTACAACATGGACATTGACGTGAGTTGTGACGTGAAAGGCAAGGGGCAGAGCTGGGAAGAAGGGGTGGGACACACACCTGACAGTCCTAGGTAACCCACAGCCCTGGGGCCTTGGGAGGTCTCCGTATGTTTGCAGGCAGTATTGTTGGCAGAGGTTGGGGTGGGGTGGGAGTGGGGCACGATGTAAGAACTAGAAGTGGGGACAGGCCTTTCTCACAGACCTGGTGGGTAAAGAGTCTAGGGGCTCTGTGTAAGAGGAGCAAAGGGCCAGCCAGGACCCAAACCCACCTGCCTTAATCTCTGGTCCCAGGTGATCCTGGGTGGAGGCCGAATATACATGTTTCCTGAGGGAACCCCAGACCCTGAATACCCAGGCAATACAAAACAGAATGGAGTCCGGAAGGACAAGCGGAACCTGGTGCAGGAGTGGCAGGCCAAGCACCAGGTGATGGGGGCTCACGGGTGCGGGGGGTACAGCAGGGCTGGGCCTGGCGTGTCGGGCTATGGGCTGAGGCCTGGTTCTGCCCTCCCAGGGAGCCCAGTATGTGTGGAACCGCACGGCGCTCCTTCAGGCGGCCAATGACTCCAGTGTAACACACCTCATGGGTAACGACGCCACCCACCCCGACTGTCCTCCCCAGGAAGGGTGCCACGGGTCCCCCCACCCCATCCCCAGCTTGCAGGTCGCCACTGGTCCCATTTCTCACAGGCCTCTTTGAGCCAGGAGATATGACCTATGACATCCACCGAGACCACATCAAGGACCCATCTCTGGAGGAGATGACGGAGGCAGCCGTGCGTGTGCTGAGCAGAAACCCTCGGGGCTTCTTCCTCTTCGTGGAGGGTGAGTGGCAGCTCCTTGCAGATCAGAGGGAAAGGGGTGGCACTCAGGGTGGCTTTTGCATCACCCACCTTCCACATGACGTTCTTGCAGGAGGCCGCATTGACCACGGTCACCATGAAAGCATAGCTTATCGGGCACTGACCGAGGCGGTCATGTTCGACAATGCCATCGCCAAGGCTAGCCAGCTCACCAGTGAAGCAGACACACTGACCCTTGTCACCGCCGACCACTCCCATGTCTTCACTTTCGGTGGCTACCCACTTCGTGGGACCTCCATTTTTGGTAAGCCAGGGAGAGTGGCAAGTTCTTGTCCTGAGTTACATTGCACAAAGTGCTCTTGAGTCAGCTCCCTCGTCTGCAAAGTGGAGTAATATTAATAATAGCAGCTGCCGTGCCTGGCTCTGGTAAGGATTAAGCCAGTGAACAAACAAGAGGTGCCTGAGCTCAGCACGCAGGAGGCACCCCAAAGGATCGGGTCAGTGTGATTATGGGGTCCCCTCTTCCCTGCAGGGCTGGCCGATGGCAAGGCCAAAGATGGCAAGTCCTATACCACCCTTCTCTATGGCAACGGCCCGGGGCACCGGCTGGTCATGGGCTCACGACCTGATGTGAATGAAAAGGAGAGCAGTGAGTGCAGTGGGTGGGCCCTGGGGAGCAAGGCGGGGGGCGGATGGGAGGAAGGGAAGACCCTACTCTGGAACTCCTGGGAGGGGGAGGCCGCCTCCCTGCTTGCTCTGAATCCCCTCCCTCCTCTCAGTGGACCCCGAGTACCAGCAGCAATCCGCAGTGCCCCTATGGGGCGAGACCCACGCCGGTGAGGATGTGGCAGTGTTTGCACGAGGCCCGTGGGCACACCTGGTGCACGGCGTGCAGGAGCAGACCTTCGTGGCGCATGTCATGGCCTTTGCTGCCTGCGTGGAGCCCTACACCACCGACTGCCACCCTCACCCCCATAGCGGTCCCTTGGACACCGCCCACCAGGCTGCCTGCCCATCCTCACTGGCACTGCTGGCCGGGGCCCTGATGCTGCTGCTGGTGCCCACTCTGCACTGACCCCCACCCACCCGGGCCTCAGGGCCTCCTCCCCACCCCCAACCTTAGTGGACCCAAACCACCCTGGAAGCTGAAACCCTGACTTTCCTGTGAGAGCCACAGTCCTCACTGCCCCCACCTCGGTAGCCTCAGATTTTATTGGAGCTGCCCAGACCCCAGGAAAGGCAGGGGCTCAGACCACCCAGTCTCTTCTCCCCACCCAACAGCCCTGCCTGAGGACCAGGCTGGCACCAGAGGTGTCCCCCAGGGAACCAGGACCTACCAAGACCCCCACTGGGGTCTTCCAGGAGGCATAGCTTCTGGGTGCGTGACTTCCGGGAGGCGTGGCTCCAGGAGGTGTGGTTTCTGAGCAGGCGTGGTTTCTGAGAGGGCATGGCTCTCGGGGAGCTCTGGCTTCCCGTCCTCCTGGAACCCACTCTGTGGGCACTTCGCCGGCCAAGGAGACGTCTGGGGCCAGGAGCGCCGGGGGACCCTGGACATACAATCCTCAGAGGCCCCTCCTAGGAACCCAGCAGTACCATTACAGAGAGGAGACAGCGACACAGAGAAGACGACACTTGTCCCAGGTCCCTCAGCTGCTGTGAGGGTGGCCCCAGTGCCCCTTCCAGGCTGGGGGATCCCAGGAGAAGCGGGGAAGCTGGGGATGGGGACACAGGCCCCGCACACCTGGGAGGGAGGAAGCAGCCCTCAAATAAACTGTTTCAAGTGTGATATGGGAGTATATGTGTGGGATGAGAAGCCCTTAGCAGGTGGGGGCACAGTGTGTGTTGGGGGGGACCGGGGGTGTGATTCACATCAGGAGGTCAGGGAGGGGCTGATGAGGGGCTGACATTGAGCAAAGGCCAAAGGCGGTGAGGGCGGGAGCTACTCAGGACAGAGCAATGCTGACGGCTCTGAGGGAGTGTGAGCAGGGCCAGGTGAGGCCAGCTGCGGTACCAAGTTGGGGCTTTCCCCTCCCCGAAGCCAGGCTTTCACCTTCTCTGAAAACAGGAAATTCCCGAGCCCCAGTGCTCACCCCTCCTACCTCCCTGCCTGACGCCCAGGTGGTCATCTGGTGGCTTGTCACCTCCTTGGTCCTGTGAGGTCCACTAGATGCAGCCCTCAAAAGACAGAGACCAACATAAACTTGTGTTTGCTTCTTGCTTCCCAGCTCCTGGGGGGAGGGGGGTACATTCCTACCACGCCCTACAGGGCTCAGTTCAGTTCAGTCGCTCAGTTGTGTCTGACTCTGTGACCCCATGAATCGCAGACGTCAGGCCTCCCTGTCCATCACCAACTCCCGGAGTGCACTCAGACTCACGTCCATCGAGTCAGTGATGCCATCCAGCCATCTCATCCTCTGTTGTCCCCTTCTCCTCCTGCCCTCAATCCTTCCCAGCATCAGAGTCTTTCCCAATGAGTCAACTCTTCACATGAGGTGGCCAAAGTACTGGAGTTTCAGCTTTAGCATCAGTCCTTCCAAAGAACACCCAGGACTGATCTCCTTTAGAATGGACTGGTTGGATCTCCTTGCAGTCCAAGGGACTCCCAAGAGTCTTGTCCAACACCACAGTTCAAAAGCATTAATTGTTCAGTGCTCAGCTTTCTTTATAGTCCAACTCTCACATCCATACCTGACCATAGGAAAAACCATAGCCTTGACTAGACGGACCTTTTTGGCAAAGTAATGTCTCTGCTTTTCAATATGCTATCTAGGTTGGTCATAACTTTCCTTCCAAGGAGTAAGCATCTTTTACTTTCATGGCTGCAATCACCATCTGCGGTGATTTTGGAGCCCCCAAAAATAAAGTCTGACACTGTTTCCACTGTTTCCCCATCTATTTCCTATGAAGTGATGGGACCGGATGCCATGATCTTAGTTTTCTGAATGTTGAGTTTTATGCCAACTTTTTCACTCTCCTCTTTCACCTTCATCAAGAGGCTTTTTAGTTCCTCTTCACTTTCTTCCGTAAGGGTGGTGTCATCTGCATATCTGAGGTTATTGGTATTTCTCCTGGCAATCTTGATTCCAGCTTGTGCTTCTTCCAGTCCAGCATTTCTCATGATGTACTCTGCATATAAGTTAAATAAGGGCTCAGTTCAGTTCATTCATTCAGTCATGTCTGACTCTTTGCAACCCCATGGGCTGCAGCATGCCAGACTTCCCTGTCCATCACCAACTCATCACCATCACCAACTCAGCTTGCTCAAACTCATGTCCATCGAGTCAGTGATGCCATCCAGCCATCTCATCCTCTGTCGTCCCTTTCTCCTCCTGCCTTCAATCTTTCCCAGCATCAGGGGTCGGAGGCAAAAACAGGAAGTGGGGAGGAGGTCCAGGGAACTCTTCTTCCTAGAAAGGGACCCTCCATTTGTGCGAAGTGCCGGGCTTGGGGGCAGGAGTGGTGGTGGTGATTTAGTCGGTAAGTCGTGTCCAGCTCTTTCAACCCTGTAGCCCGCCAGATTCCTCTGTCCGTGGAATTTCCCAGGCAAGAATACTGGAGTGGGTTTCCCACAGGATCTTTAACCCAGGGATCAAACCCAGGTTTCCTACATTAAAAGCGGATGCTTTACTGACTGAACCACTATGGAAGCTCCCCCCACCAGTCGGAGAGCCTTTCTGTTCCCAGCTGCTGTCCTGCTCCCCCTCAGGATAGAATTCTCACTGGATCCCTCAGGGGACAACCTGAGAGTGGGTGGTGGGATGCAAGCAGAAGACATCTCCCCATGGATCAGCTGGGCTTCCCTCGTAGCTCAATTGGTAAAGAATCTGCATGCAAGGCAGGAGACCCGCGTTCGATTCCTGGGTTGGGAAGATCCCCTGGAGAAGGAAATGGCAACCCACTCCAGTATTCTTGCCTGGAGAATTCCATGGACAGGGAAGCCTGGCAGGCTACAGTCCATGGAGTTGCAAAGAGTCAGACACGACTAAACCACCACCACCACCTATCAGCTGGTGCTGAGGTGGCCTTAACATTGCCCAGCCAGTGGCAACGCCTATGTCAATGTGAAAACTTTGTCTCACCTCTTGTTGATTGTGGAGCCAATAGACACCACCAACCCAAACATGTGAGAAGTAAGGTTTTATTATGATTAGCAGAAAGTAAGAACCCTGGATCTTTCCCAAAGCAGTGTCTCCTTGAACAGAAAAACTGGGGGAATTTTTTTAAATCTTTTAAAATAAATAATTGTTTTTAATTGATGATTGGTTTACAATATCAGTTTGATTTCTGTCACACATCAACATCCCTCCTTCTTGAATCTCCCTCCCAACTCCTACCCATTCCCACCCCTCTAGGTTATTACAGAGCCCCAGTTTGAGTCCCCTGAGTCATACAGCAAATTCCCATTTAAGTCAAAGGGAGTTTTAGGCATATTCATGAGGGGATTCAGCAGACGAGAATTCAACATAGGATTGGAGCAAGTTCTACAGTTAGTGGTTCAGTCGTGTCTAGCTCTTTGTGACTCCATGGACTGTAGCCATCAGGCTCCTCTGTCCATGGAATTCTCCAGGCATGAATAGTGGAGTGGGTTGTCATTTCCTTCTCCAGGGGATCTTCCCAACTCAGGGATTGAAGTCAGGTCTCCCGCATTGCAGGCAGATTCTTTACTGTCTGAGCCACCAGGGAAGCTTCATTGAAATCAAGAGGGTCAAAACCATCATTCCATCCTCCACCTAGTAGGGGCCTTAGGACCAGCAATTCTCCAAGACTTATTTGTGTAAATCCCTTAAAGAGGGATTAGAGCTGCTTTATCTGTACTACTATTTGACTGCATTTTTTCCTGCATTCCTTTGTTCTCTTAAGATAAGTAGTTACTGAGACCTTTTCAAGGTCAAGCACTGAGCTCAGGCTGAGACTGAAAGTAACTTAGGTCAAACTGGCTTCTCTTATGTCTTAAGCCCTTGGACAGCAAGGAGCAAGGTTCGATACCAGCCAATTCTAAAGGAAATCAACCTTGAATATTCATTGGAAGGACTGATGCTCAGGCTGAAGCTCCAATACTTTGGCAAACCTGTTTCCAAGAGCCAACTCATTGGAAAAGACCCTGATTCTGGGAAAGATTGAGGGCAGGACAAGAAGGGGGTGACAGAGGATGAGATGGTTGGATAGCATCACTGACTCAATGGACATAAGTTTGAGCAACCACTGGAGATGGTGAAGGACAGGAAAGCCTGGCGTGCTGCAGTCCATGGGGTTGCAAAGAGTTGGATGTGACTGAAAAACAACAATAAATGCCAAGAAAACCATTCCTAGTCTCTTTCTCTGGGGACTCCCTAACCTATCTGCTTACACCTACACGGGGCATCATGCTGGGGGCTAAGACAGGGCCCAGAGAGCCCAGGGTGGTAAATGGGGAAACTGGTGGAGGGTGCTGGGCAGCAGATGAGACCCCGCAGGACCAGGCCTTCTTCCCAGAGAACAGAGAGACCGGGACAACCGTCCCCCACAGAGCAGGTTCCATGGTGCTGGCCATCCCCTGGCCCAGGCATCTTTAACCCCGGAGTGCAGGACCGGAGGTGTTATCTCTTACTGCAGAGCAGAAGCCATGCTGCCTGCTGCCTGGTCATCCCTGGGCCCCAGGGGAGGGAGCATGACAGCCTCTCATCTCACTCAGGTGACTCAGGCCCAGAAAAGGGGAGCCAGGTGCCCTGGTGGGAACTTGGACAAACATTTTTATTTGCTGCAATGACATGTGGTTTGTGTCTGGTCTCAGGTCCTGCCCAGGCCCAGGACAAAATTCACAAGAAATCAAGCAGGAGCATAGATGATGATCACTTAATGTCATTGTAAGAAAAACATTCAAAGACACTTTAGGAATTTCCCTGGTGATCCCAGTTGTTAAGAATACTTCTGCCTATGCTAGGAACCTGGGATCAGTTATCTGGTCCAAGAAGTTCCCGCATGCCGCAGGGCAACTAAGGCTTTGTGCCACAAGTACCGAGCCAGCGCTCTAAAGCCTGCTAGTCAAAACCGCAGAGCCCACAAGCTCCAGAGCCTGGACTCTGCAACAAGAGAAGTCACCACAATGAGAAGCCTCACATCACAGCTGGAGAGTAGCCCTTGCTCAGCAACAGAGACTCAGTACAATGAAAATAAATACATTTTTTAAAAAGAAGAAACTTTATACTCCACACCTATCAGAAGGGCTAAAATTTAAAAATGTTCAAAAACAAAAACAGGGTCAACACCAAATGATGGTATGACTGGAGAGAAGCTGAATCCCTCATACATTGCTGATGGGAATGCAAAATGGTGTGGGCACTGCAAAATGGTTTGGCAGTTCCCTTTTTTTTTTTTTTTTGAGTGGGGCTCGGGATCAGGGGGAGATATCCTTAAAAAAAAAATCAAAAACAAAAACTAAACATGCAACAACCACCAAAGTGAAGTGAAAGTTGCTCAGTCGTGTCCGACTCTTTGCGACCCCATGGACTATACAGTACATGGAATTCTCGGCCAGAATACTGGAGTGGGTAGCCATTCCCTTCTCCAGGGGATCTTCCCAACCCAGGGATTAAACCCAGGTCTCCCACATTGCAGGCAGATTCTTTACCAGCTGAGCCACCAGGGAAGCCCAAGAAGACTGCAGTGGGTAGCCTATCCCTTCTCCAGGGGATCTTCCTGATCCAGGAATCAAACCAGGGTCTTCTGCATTGCAGGTGGATTCTTTACCAACTTAGCTATGAGGGAAGCAATTGCACTCCTGGGGGCTTACCCAGAGAAACTGAATGCAATGAAATGCTCACACAGAAACCCATTCATGAAGATGTGTGGCTCTTTTCCTTTTTCTCTTTGGGCCTCACTGTGCCACTTGCAGGATCTTAGTTCCCTGTCCAAGAATCGAACCAAGACCCACAGCAGGGGTAGTGCCCCTTCCTAACCCCAGGACCACCAGGGAATTCCCACAGCAGCTTTATTTATAACAGCCAAACCTGGAATCGGCCCAGAGGTCCTTCCACACGTGAACAGTTAAGCACGGCCTAGGCTCCACTCCATCGCAGACACAAGCCCTCCTCCAGTGAATGCCCAGGGAATTAGGCTGAGTGGGGGGAAAAGCCATTCCCAAAGATTGGGTGATTCTATTTCTGTAACACTTGAATTGACAAGGTTTCGGGGTTTTGTTTTGTTTTTTTTTGGTTGCACCAGGCAGCATGCAGGATCTTAGTTCCCAGGCCAGTATGGAACACCCACTGCCAGCAGTGAAAGTGTGGAGTCTTAACCAGTGGACCAAGAGGGAGTCCCTAAAATGACAACATTTTACAAACACAGGAAGCTATTAGGGACAGAGGGCAGGGTGATTATAAAGGGGTTGGAGCTGTTCAGTGTCCTGACTATGGTGTGATTACATGAACCCACGCACACGCAAGTGAGTGCAGGTAAAACGGCCAACTCTGAACAGAAATGTGAAAATCTGAGTTATACCGTCAGAGAAGATTGGAGAAAGCATGCAAGGGATGTCTGTATTATTTCTTAAAACCACCTGTGAATCTACAGTCATTTCATGTCAAAAATTCAAATTTAACAAAAGGACTGGGAATTCACTAGACTGAAGACAAATCTTGCAGTAATAAAAATTTAACCTATGGACTGATCAAAAGAATCAATCAATTAATTAATGGCCTACCCAGGAGTTAGTTCCTCCTGACCTTTAGCCAAGAATTTTCTGAGCACAGGACTATGAGGGGGACAGAGGCAGCTGTGGGGTAGCTGACAAAGGCAGGAAGGGTGACCCCCACCCCCAGCAGCCAGGTCCTCTAAAGCAGGGGTCTCCAAACTTTTCAGGACCAGGGACCAGTTTCCTGGAAGATAAACTTTCCACAAACTGGAAAGAAGGGGGATGGTTTCAGGATGATTCAAGTCCATTACATTTTATTGTGCACTTTATTTCCAATCAAATTCTGCCGCTGATCTAACAGGAGGTACCAGTCCTCAGTCTAGAAGGGTTGGGGACTCTTGCTCTAGAGGGTAAGTAGAGGATACCCTGGGTCAGTGTGCTGAGTGAGTGAACAGCAGGTCAAGGGAGGAAGAGCTCAGAGGCTCTGCCTGAGGGGAGGGCACGCTGGGGAGGGGGCTACCAAGGTCCACTGGGGTGGGCGGGACTGGGAGGAAAGGCTTTTGTTTTTTAATTGTTTTTTTGGACATGTACATACTGCTATTTATCATTTAGTTATTTGTTTTTGGCTGTGCTGGGTCTTCCTTGTTGCATGGGGTCTTCCTCTAGTTGCAATGCAGAGGCTTCTCATTGCGGTGACTTCTCTCGTTGCAGAACACAGGCTCTAGAAGCACAGCTTCAGCAGTTGAAGCACTCGGGCTCTGTAGTTGCAACTCATTGGCTCTCCTGCTTGCAAGCTTCTGTAGCTGCAGGCTCAGGGGCTCATGAGTTGTGGCTCCCAGTGACTCCAGTGTTCAGTGGTTGTGGCACACAGCCTAAGTACTTGCAGCTCCCAGGCTCTAGAGTGCCAGCTCAGTAGCTGTGGCACCCAAGATTAGTTGCTCCACGCCAAGTGGAATTAACTCACCAGGGATCAAACCCATATCCCCTGCACTGGCAAGCAAATTCTTATCCCCTAGGCCACCAGGGAAGTCTGAAAATTTTCTTAATTCTGACAAAAAGCACAACATAAAAATTACCATCGTGGGACTTTCCTGCAGTGCAGGGGTAAAGATTCCACTGCAGATAGCAAAGGCGCCCACCTCAGTGCTCCTGCCTGGAGAAGGCGATGGTGCCCACCCCAGTGCTCCTGCCTGGAAAACCCATGGACGGAGGAGCAGGGGAGGCTGCAGGCCAGGGATGGCAGAGCCTGGTGGGCTGCCGTCTCTAGGGTTGCACAGAGTCGGACACGACTGAAGCGACTTAGCAGCAGCTGCAGCAGCAGCAGCAGATGGCATAGATTCCACCCATGCTTGGGGAACTAAGATTCAGAATGCTCTGTTGTGCATTAAAAAAAAAAGAAAAAATTTAAAAGGGAAAAAAAGTTACCATCTTCACCATTTTTATACCCAGACCGTTAATGTTATGTCTATTCATATAGTTGGCCTCAGATCTACAGAACTTTGTCATCTTGTAAAACTGAAAGCCTGTATCTTGAACAAGTCCCCAGTCCCCTCCTTCCAACTCCTGGTGCCACAATCCAACTTTCTGATTCTAATCATTTGACTACTTGGGATCCCTAGTGAAGTAGAACCACGCAGTCTTTGTCTTTTCTGACTGACTTTTTTCACTGAGCATCATGTCCGCAGGTTCATCCATGTTGTAGCAGGTGTGAGACTTACCTTCCTTTTAAGGCAGCATAGTATTCCACTGCATAGCTACATCACAATTTGTTTATCCGTTCATCTGCTGTGGATGCTGGACTTGCTTGCTCCTCTTGCTACCATGAATAAGGCTGCTACAAATGTGGGTGTGCAAATTCCTCTTCCAGATCTTGATTTCAGTTCTTGGGGATACACACCCAGAAGAGAGCTTGCGGGATGGGAGGATTGCTTTTGAACCCAACCTGGGGTTACTGAAAGCTTTTAGCTCCTAGGCTATTCCTGTGAGAGTGTGTGGCCTGTGGAGAGAACAGACTCACCCCTGGCTTCCATCTACCTGTCCAAGGGAGCAGAGGTCAACGTCACGTACGGGGCACTAGGCCCACACCTGTCAGCCCTTTACAAGCACCTTATACACAAACAGCACTGCAGACCCAGCACTTCAGTAACTGAAGACACGGACAAGGCCCCCGCTCTGCTGTCACCTCCAGTCCCATCCTTCTCCACAGCAGAAGCTGGGCCCAGGCTCTCAGGTGCCCCCACTAGCCCAGTGCCCACACCTCCTGCCCAGGTCAAGTCTGGTGAGGAGCTGCGCAGGGGGCAGGGCAGACAGGCCACCCCATGGATCTCTGCCTCAGGGCGCCAGGGAACTAACCCAGGCCCCTGGCCCAGGCTGTGTGCCTCCAGCCCACCCCCCTCAGCATTGGGAACCAAACCAGGCCAAGGCTGAGTCTCAGAAAACGCTGAACACGTGAAGGAAGGAGAGACAGGTCTCCAACAGGACTTGGTGAGCAGAGGGCTGGGAGGGAGCTCGTCAGGACCCTGAATATGTTCCTCAGGCCTAAGACATCTGCACCCTAATCCCCACCGCACCCTGAGGAGACAGCTGGGGACCATCCTGTGAGGGAGGGACCTGCCTCCTCAGGACCCCTGCTGGCTCAGCCACACCCACAACCTCCCCCTGGCAACAGGGCTCAAAGTCATAGGGCAGGTGAGGGGCAGGGTGTGGCCACCCGGGGCACTGGGAGGGACATGGAGGCTTTTACAACAGGCAACCATAACCTCCCCAGATTTAAGCCCAGGCAGCTAGTACTGACCTGGTACCTGGTGTCCCAGCCTTGCCGGAGACCCGGCCTCCCCAGGTCCCATCCTGACCCTCCGCCATCACACAGCCATGCAGGGGGCCTGCGTGCTGCTGCTGCTGGGCCTGCGGCTACAGCTCTCCCTCGGCCTCATCCCAGGTAACCAGGCAGCTCCCGGCGCCCCCTACTCACAGGGGCGGCCCCAGGCTGACCTGACCTCCACTCTCCCCTTGGGCAGTCGAGGAGCAAGACCCCGCCTTCTGGAACCGCCAGGCAGCCCAGGCCCTTGATGTGGCTAAGAAGCTGCAGCCCATCCAGACAGCCGCCAAGAATGTCATCCTCTTCTTGGGCGATGGTGAGTGCCCTAGGCCAGTCCACCCCGTCCCCCCACAACTCTGGAGCCCTGCGCTGCCGGCTGACCCAGGTTG
The DNA here is from genome assembly GCF_003369695.1 of Bos indicus x Bos taurus. Lineage (NCBI taxonomy): Eukaryota > Metazoa > Chordata > Mammalia > Artiodactyla > Bovidae > Bos > Bos indicus x Bos taurus. The sequence continues at coordinate 119,931,342 of NC_040077.1, forward strand.
GCACAAGGGACTCAGACCTGACACAGTGTACCCTCAGGGATGGGGGTTTCCACGGTGACAGCCGCTCGGATCCTAAGGGGGCACATGGCTGGCAAGCCGGGACCTGAGACACCTCTGGCCATGGACCAGTTCCCATACCTGGCTCTGTCCAAGGTAAGCGCCAAGTGGCCTCAGGGTGGTCTACACCAGAGGGGTGGGTGTGGGCCTAGGGAGCAGGGTAGGAGGGAAAGCCCCAAGAGCGTTGGGAGCTGAGATAGGGGCTGGGGGCTGTGAGGATGGGCCCAGGGCCTGGCTCAGGAGCTGGGTGTCTACCCCAGCAGAGCTGAAGGCATCTCTGCCCCCAGACATACAACGTGGACAGAGATGTGCCTGACAGTGCAGGCACGACCACCGCCTACCTGTGTGGGGTCAAGACCAACATGAGGACCATTGGTGTAAGTGCAGCCGCCCGCTTCGACCAGTGCAACACGACACGTGGGAATGAGGTCACGTCTGTGATGAACCGGGCCAAGAAAGCAGGTGGGCTTGGGCGTCAGCTTCCTGGCAGGGACAGGCTCAGAGACCTCAATGGCCCACTGTGACCTCTGCCACCCTCAGGGAAGCCCGTGGGAGTGGTGACCACCACCAGGGTGCAGCAGGCCTCCCCAGCCGGGGCCTACGCGCACACGGTGAACCGAAACTGGTATTCTGATGCTCAAATGCCTGCCCAGGCCAAGAGGGAGGGCTGCCAGGACATCGCCAAACAGCTGGTCTACAACATGGACATTGACGTGAGTTGTGACATGAGGGGCTAAGGGCGGGGCTGGGAAGAGATGGTGGAACACATGTCCCAGTCCTAGGCAACCCACAGTCTGGGGTCTTGCAGAGTCTCTGTGTGTTTGCCAGAATGCGGGGAGGTAACCATGTAGGAGGTACAGGTGGGGACAGGCCATCCCACAGACCTGGTGGATAGAGTTAGGGGCTGTGTGAAGGCAGAGCCAAGGGCCAGCCCCAAATCCACCTGCCCTAACCTCTGGCCCCAGGTGATCCTGGGTGGAGGCCGAAAGTACATGTTTCCTGAGAGGACCCCAGACCCTGAATACCCAGAATATAGCAGACAGAACGGAGTCCGGAAGGACAAGTGGAATCTGGTGCAGGAGTGGCAGGCCAAGCACCAGGTGATGGGGGCTCACGGGTGCGGGGGGTACAGCAGGGCCGGGCCTGGCGTGTCGGGCTATGGGCTGAGGCCTGGTTCTGCCCTCCCAGGGAGCCCAGTATGTGTGGAACCGCACGGTGCTCCTTTAGGCGGCCAATGACTCCAGTGTAACACACCTCATGGGTAACCCCACCCACCCCCACTGTCCTCCCCAGGAAGGGTGCCACGGGCCCCCCACCCCCATCCCCAGCTTGCAGGTCACCACTGGTCCCATTTCCCACAGGCCTCTTTGAGCCAGGAGACATGGCCTATAACATCGACCGAGACACCACCAAGGAGCCATCCCTGGAGGAGATGACGCAGGCGGCCCTGCGAGTGCTGAGCAGAAACCCTCGGGGCTTCTTCCTCTTCGTGGAGGGTGAGCGGCAGCTCCTTGTGGATCAAGGGGAAAGGGGCAGCACTCAGGGTCGGCTTGGCATCACCCATCTTTCACGACCTTCTTGCAGGAGGCCGCATTGACCATGGACATCATGCAAACATAGCTTATTGGGCGCTGACTGAGGCGGTCATGTTTGATAATGCCATTGCCAGGGCTAACGAGCTCACCAGTGAAGCAGACACACTGACCCTTGTCACCGCCGACCACTCCCATGTCTTCACTTTTGGTGGCTACCCACTTCATGGGACCTCCATTTTCGGTAATCCCATGGACACTGGCAGGTCCTTGCCCAAAATTACCTGGCACAATGTGCTCTGAGCCAGTCCCCTTATCTGCCAAGTGGGGGAATATTAATACCAACTGCTCTTCTGAGCTCTGGTGAGGATTAAGTCAGTGAGCAGGCAAGAAGTGCTTGGGCTCAGCAACAGAGGAGGCGCCCCAAAGACTGGGGTCAGTGTGATCACGGGGTCCCCTCCACCCTGCAGGGCTGGCTGATAGCAAGGCCAATGTCGGTGGATCCTACACCTCCCTCCTTTATGGAAATGGCCCTGGACTCCAACTGTACTGGGGCTTACAACCTGATGTGGATGAAACCGAGAGCAGTGAGTGCATTGGGTGGGCCCTGGGGGTGCAGGGGATGGCAAGAGGGGAGAACTCAGGCCTGGAGCTCAGGCGAGGTCATGGCCACCTCCTTCCCACCCTGAATCCCCTCCCTCCTGCCAGTGGACCCCAACTACAAGCAACAAGCCGCAGTGCCCCTATGGAGCGAGACCCACGCTGGTGAGGACGTGGCAGTGTTTGCACGAGGCCCGTGGGCACACCTGGTGCATGGCGTGCAGGAGCAGACCTTCGTGGCACATGTCATGGCCTTTGCTGCCTGCATGGAGCCCTACACCATGGACTGCCGCCCTCAGCCCCCCACCAGCCCCATGGACACTGCCCACCAGGTTGCCTGCCCATCCTTACTGGCACTGCTGGTTGGGGTCCTGCTGCAGCTGCTGGTGCCTGCCCTGCACTGACCCCCCGACCAGCCCAGGCCTAGGGGTCTCCTGATCCCCTGCTTGGAATCTTCAGTGGACCCGAACCACCTGGAAGCTGAGGTTTGACTTTCCTGTAATACCCACAGTCCTCAGTGCCCCCATCTCGGTGGCCTCACATTTTGTGCAGATCCGCTCCAGACCCCAGGAAAGACCAGGGCTCAGACCACCCAGTATTTTCTGACCTAAGAGCCCTGCCTGAGGACCAGGCTGGCACCAGTGGTGTCCCCCAGGGGGCCAGGACCTACCCGACCCGAGGTGGGGGCTTCTGGGAGGTGCAGCTTTTGGTTGCATGGCTTCCGGGGAGCTGTTGCTTCCGGGGAGCTGTGGCTCCCTGTCCTCCTGGAACCTGTGGGCACCTGGCCGGCCAAGGAGGTGTCTGGGGCCAGGACAGTCTTGGGGCCCTTGACACAGAATCCTCAGCAGCCCCTCCTAGAAACCCAGCGGTACCATTACAGAGAGTAGACAGTGACACAGAGAAGAAGACACTCGTCCCAGGTCCCTCAGCTGCTGTGAGGGTGGCCCCCCGGTGCCCCTTCCAGGCTGGGGCATCCCAGGAGAAGCGGGGAAGCTGGGGGTGGGGACACAGGCCCCGTCCTCCTGGGAGGGAGGAAGCAGCCCTCAAATAAACTGTACTAAGTGTGATACAGGAGTGATACGCGTGGGAAGAAAAGCCCTTAGATGGGGGCACAGAGTGTGTGTCTGTGTGTGGGTATGTGGGGGTGTGATTCACGTCAGGAGGTCAGGGAGGGGCTGATGAAGGGCTGACACTGAGCAAAGACCAAAGGTGGTGAGGGCAGGAGCAACGCAGAAAGACAGCGGTGCAGGGGCCCCGAGGGGGTCAGCAGGGCCAGGTGAGGCCAGCGGCTGGACCAAATTGCAGTTTTCCCCTCCCCCCAAAGCCAGGCTTTCACCTTCTCTGAAAACAGAGAGACAGTCTCCAGCCCCAGTGCTCATCCTTCCTACCTCCCTGCCTGATGCCCATGTGGTCATCTGGTGGCTCGTCACCTCCTTGGTCCCATGAGTTCCACTAGATGTGGCCCTCAAGAAAAAGGCCTTCCCTGGCAGCTCAGCTGGTAAAGAATCCTCCTGCAATGTGGGAAACCAGGGTTTGATCCCTGGGTTGGGAAGATCCCCTGGAGAAGGGAAAGGCTATTCACTCCAGGATTCTGGCCTGGAGAAGTCCATGGACTGTATAGCCCATGGGGTTGCAAAGAGTCAGACACGACTGAGTGGCTTTCACTACTTTCACTATAAGCTTGTGTTTGCTTCTTGCATGCCAGTTCCTGTGGGGACATTCATACCACTCCTACGGGGCTGGTGGGAGACAGAAATGAGAGGTGGACATGCGGGCCCAAGGAGCACTTGCCCTAGAAAGACAGCCTCCATTTCTGCAAAGTTTGGGGAAGGAGTGGGTTGGTTCCAGATCTTCAAAGCCTTTCTGTTCCCAGCTGCTGCCCTACTCTCATCTGAGTGGCAGGACTGTCACTACGTCTCCAGGGGAACATCCTGAGATTCAGAGGGCAGGAAGAGGGCAGAAGGCAGTCCCTCCCCACCCCCATGGATGCCCTGGTGCTGCAAGGAGCTCAGCATTGTCCCCTGCTGACAGTGCCTACAGTGGGGGCTGAGACATGGCCCAGAGAGCCCAGGGTGGCAAATGTGGAAAATGATAGAGGGTGCTGAGCTCCGGCTGAGACCCCACAGGACAAGGCCTTCTTCCCAGAGAACAGGGAGACTGGAACAACTATCCCACACAGAGCAGGCTCCATGGAGCTGGCCTGGCCTCCCAGGCATCCATAACCCCAGAGAACAAGACCGGAGGTGTTATCTCTTACTGCAGAGCAGAAGCCATGCTGCCTGCTGCCTGGTTATCCCTGGGCCCCAAGGGAGGGAGTGTAACAGGCTCTCATCTCACTCAGGTGACTCAGGCCCAGAGTAGGGAGCCAGGTGCCCTGGTAGGAACTTGAACAAACACCCTTTGTTTACTGCAAGTGACATGTGGTTTGTATTTGGTCTTCAGTCCCACTCAGGCACAGGAGAAAATTCCTAAGAAACTGAGAAGGATCATAGCTCCTGATCACTTAATGTCATTATAAGAATAATATTCAAAGAAACTTTAGGGACTTCCCTGGTGGTCCAGTGGCTAAGAATCCTTTTGCCAAGGCAGGGAACCTGGATTCAATCTCTCATCCAGGAAGTTCCCACATGCTGCATGGCAACCAAGTCCTAGTCCCACAACGACTGAGCCAGCTCTTGAGAGCCTGTGCTCTGCAACAGGGAGGAGTCACCACAATGAGAAGCCATCCCACTGCAACTAGAAAGGAGTCCCTGATCACGGCAACCACAGAAAGTCCATGCTCAGCAACAAAGAACCAGGGCAGCCAAAGTAAATAAATACTCCATACCTATCAGAATGACTAAAATTAAAAACAGTGGCAACACCAAGTGGTGTGAACAGAGAAAAACTGACTTCCTCATACATTGCAAGTAGGAATGCAAAGTTGTGCAGCCAACAAAACAGTTTGGCAGGTTTTTTTTTTTTTTTCCCGGGGAAGGTGTTGGGGGGAGGTGAGATCCTAAAAAAAAAAACCAGCTACACACACAGCAACCATATGACCTAGCAATTGCACTCTTGAGCATATACCCAAAAAAATGCAATGAAATGGAATGCTCATACCTGTAAGTGAAGATTTGTGCTGTTTTTCTTTTTTCTCTCTCCTTTGGCATTCTTGCACAATTTGCAAGATCTTAGTTCCCTGACCAGGAATTGAACCCAGGCCCACAATAGCAAAAACATCCATCCCTAACCCCGGGACCTCCAGGGAATTCCCACAGCAGCTTTATTTACAACAGCCAAACCTGGAATCCGCCCAGAGGTCCTTCCACATGTAAATGGTTAAACACGGCCTAGGGTCCACTCAACCCCATATACAAGGTGTCAACTACTGAGCCTTGTTCCACTAAATCCCCAAAGAATTAGGCTGAGACTTAGGAATTAGGAAAAAAAGACCATTCCCAAAGATTGGGCAATTCCATTCCTGTAACTTATTTGAAATGACAGGGTTTTATTTATTTTTTGGTTGCACCATGTAGCATGCAGGATCTTACTTAGTTCAAAGGCCAGGTATGGAACATCCACCGCTGGCAGTGGAAGTGTGGAGTCTTAACCAGTGGACCAAGAGGGAGTCCCTAAAATGACATTTTAGGAGCACAGGAAGCTGTTAAGGACAGAGGGCAGCATGGTTATAAAGGGCCCTGGGGGTTGGAGCTGTTCAGTGTCCTGATTCTGGTGTGTTTACATGAACCCACACATGTGACAGATGGTACAGAATCCACACAAACGCAAGTAAGTGCAGGTAAAACGGCTGGCCCTGAACAGAAATGTGAAAATCTGTGAGTTATACCATCAGAGAAGATTGGAGAAAGCATGCAAGGGATGTCTATATTGCTTCTTAAAACCACGTGTGAATCTACAGTCATTTCATGTCAAAAACTCACATTTAACAAAGGGACAGGGAATATACTGGACTGAAGACGAATCTTGGAGTAACAAAAATTTAAGCTATGGACTGATCAAAAGAATCAATCAATTAATTAAGGGCCTGCCCAGGAGTTAGTTCCTCCTGAGCTTTAGCCAAAAAATTTCTGAGCACAGGACTATGAGGGGGACAGAGGCAGCTGAGGGATGGGGGACAGAGGCAGCAATGATGCCCCCCACCCCCAGCAGGCAGGTCCTCTAAAGCAGGGGTCTCCAACCTTTTAGGCACCAGGGACCAGTTTCCTGGAAGATAAACTTTCCACAAACTAGAAAGAAGGGGGATGGTTTCAGGATGATTCAAGTGCATTACATTTTATTGTGCTCTTTATTTCTTATCAAATTCCACCACTGACCTAATGGGAGGTACCAGTCCTCAGTCTGGAAGGGTTTGGGACCCCTGCTCTAGAGGGTAAGTAGAGGATACCCTGGGTCAGCGTGTTGAATGAGTGAACAGCAGGTCAAGGGAGGAGGAGCCCAGAGGCTCTGCCTGAGGGGAGGGCACGCTGGGCAGGGGGCTACCAAGGTCCCCTGGGGTGGGCAGGGCTTGTAGGAAGGAATTTTTTCTTTGGAAAAGAAATTTTTTTTTGGACACGTACACATTTCTGTATTTATTTGCCTGCATGCTAAGTCCCTTTAGTGGTGTCCAACTCTTTGCAACCATATGAACCATAGCCCGCTTCCCACCTCCCCCAGGCTCCTCTTTCCCTGGGATCTCCAGGCAAAAAATACAGGAGGGGGTTGCTATTTCCTCCTCCAGGGGGTCTTCCTGATCCAAGGATCGAACTCGTGTCTCTTAGGTCTCCTGCATTGGCAAGTGGGTTCTTTACCACTAGCACCACCTGGGAATCCCGTATTTATTTGTATATTATAGGCTGTGCTGTGTCTTCCTTGCTGCACACAGGCTGTCTCTAGTTGCAGGGAGTGGGGCCTACTCTTTAGTTGCGGTGCACAGGCTTCTCATTGCAGTGACTTCTCTGATTGCAGATCACAGGCTGTAGTGGAGCAAGCTCCAGTTATGACTTGCCGGCTTTAGGGTGGGAAAGCGTCAGTAATTGCATCACTGGGATGAATTATTTGGGGCTCCAAGGCTCTAGAGGGGCAAGCCTCAGTAATTGTGGAGCACAGCCTAAGTAGTTGTGACTCATAGGCACTAGAGTACAGGCTTAGTAGCTGTCTCGCCCAGGTTTAGTTGCTCCAGGGCATGTGGAATCTTCCCGGATCATGGATTGAACCTGCGTCCCGGGCACTGGCAGGCGGGTGGATGTTACCAACTGTGCCACCAGGCAAGTCCAAAAAAAATTTCTGATTTAAAAAAAAAAAATGTAAATTTCACCATCTTGGGACTTAACCTGTGGTCTAGGGGTTAAGATTCTCCACTTCCACCACTTAGGGCAGGTTCCATCCTTTCTGGAGAAACTAAGATCCTGAATGTCTGGCTATGCAGGAAAAAAATGAAAACTTAAAAAGGGAGAAAAAAGTTATCTTCTTCACCATTCTTATGACCCAGTTCAGTAGTGCTGTCTATTCATACAGTTGGCCACAGATCTCCAGAACTTTTTCATCTTGAAAACTGAAAGTCTGTATCCGTTAAACAAGTCCCCAGTCCCCTCCTCCCAGTTCCGGGAGGCCACCATCCAACTTTCTGTTTCTATGCATTTGACTACTAGAGCTACCTAGTGAAGTAGAATCACATAGCATTTGTCTTTTTTGTGAGTGTTTTTTTTCACTGAGCATCATGTCTACAAGGTTCATTCATGGTGTAGAAAGTGTCAGACTCCTTCCTTTCTAAGGTTGCGTAATACTCCATTGTATAACTGTATCACACTTTGTTGATCCATTTGTCTGCTGTGGATGGTTGAGGATGCCTGCACCTCTTGGTTACTGTGAATAATGCTGCTACAAACATGGGTGTGCAAATACCTCTTCCAGATCCTGCTTTCAATTCTTGAGGATACACAGCCAGAACTGGGATTGCCAGATGGGAGGAATGCTTTTGAACCTAACCTGGGGTTACTGAAACCTCTTAGCTCCTTATGATGAGCTACACTTGGGAGTGTGTGAATGACCTGTGGAGAGAATAGACTCACCCCTGCCTTCCATCTATCTGTCTAAAGAAGAGGAGGTCAATGTCATGTACTGAGCACTGGACCCACCCCTGCTGGCCCTTTACAGGCACCTAACACACTAACTTTTGACTGTGTGGATCACAAAAAACTGTGGAAAATTCTTCAAGAGATGGGAATACCAGACCACCTGACCTGCCTCTTGAGAAACCTGTATGCAGGTCAGGAAGCAACAGTTAGAACTGGACATGGAACAACAGACTGGTTCCAAATAGGAAAAGGAGTACGTCAAGGCTGTATATTGTCACCCTGTTTATTTAACTTATATGCAGAGTACATCATGAGAAATGCTGAACTGGAAGAAACACAAGCTGGAATTAAGATTGCCGGGAGAAATATCAATAACCTCAGATATGCAGATCACACCACCCTTATGGCAGAAAGTGAAGGGGAACTAAAAAGCCTCTTGATGAAAGTGAAAGTGGAGAGTGAAAAAGTTGGGTTAAAGCTCAACATTCAGAAAACAAAGACCATGACATCCGGTCCCATCACTTCTTGGGAAATAGATGGGGAAAGAGTGGAAACAGTGTCAGACTTTATTTTTCTGGGCTCCAAAATCACTGCAGATGGTGACTGCAGCCATGAAATTAAAAGACGCTTACTCCTTGGGAGGAAAGTTATGACCAACCTAGATAGCATATTCAAAAGCAGAGACATTATTTTGCCAACAAAGGTTCATCTAGTCAAGGCTATGGTTTTTCCTATGGTCATGTATGGATGTGAGAGTTGGACTGTGAAGAAGGCTGAGTGCTGAAGAATTGATGCTTTTGAACTGTGGTGTTGGAGAAGACTCTTGAGAGTCCCTTGGACTGCAAGGAGATCCAACCAGTCCATTCTAAAGGAGATCAGCCCTGGGATTTCTTTGGAAGGAATGATGCTAAAGCTGAAACTCCAGTACTTTGGCCACCTCATGCGAAGAGTTGACTCATTGGAAAAGACTCTGATGCTGGGAGGGATTTGGGGCAAGAAGAGAAGGGGACGACAGAGGATGAGATGGCTGGATGGCATCACTGACTCGATGGACATGAATCTGAGTGAACTCCGGGAGTTGGTGATGGATAGGGAGGCCTGGCGTGCTGCGATTCATGGGGTTGCAAAGAGTCTGACACGACTGAGCGACTGATCTAATCTGATCTGATCTGAACACACTAACAGGGAGAAATATCAGCAACCTCAGATATGCAGATTATACCACCCTTAAGGCAGAAAGCAAAGAGGAACTAAAGAGCCTCTTGATGAAAGTGAAAGAGGAGAGTGAAAAAGCTGGCTTAAAACGCAACATTCAAAAAACGAAGATCATGGCATCTGGTCCCATTGTGAAGTGAAGTTGCTCAGTCGTGTCTGACTCTTTGTGACCCCACGGACTGTAGCCTGCCAGGCTCCTCCATTCATGGGATTTTCCAGGCAAGAATATAGGAGTGGGTTGCCATTTCCTTCTGGTCCCATTACTTCAAGGCAAATAGATGGGAAAACAATGGAAATAGTGACAGACTTTATTTTCTTGGGCTCCAAGATAACTTCAGATGGTGACTGCAGTCATGAAATTAAAAGACGCTTGCTCCTTGGAAGAAAAGCTATGACTAACCTAGACAGCATATTAAAGGCAGAGGTATTACTTTCCTGACAAAGGTCTGTCCAGTCAAAGCTATGGTTTTTCCAGTAGTCATGTATGGATGTGAGAGTTGGACCATAAAGAAAGCTGAGTACCGAAGAAATGATCCTTTTGAGCTTTGGTATTGGAGAAGACTCTTGAGAGTCCCTTGGACCGCAAGGAGATCAAACCAGTCAATCCTAAAGGAAATCAGTCCTGTATATTCATTGGAAGGACTGATGCTGAAGCCAAAACTCCAGTACTTTGCCACCTGATGTGAAGAACTGACTCATTGAAAAAGACCCTGATGCTGGGAAAGATTGAAGGCAGGAGAAGGGGATGACAGAGGACGAGATGGTTGGATGGCATCGCTGACTTGATGGACATGAGTTTGGGCAAACCAGGGAGTCAGTGATGGCCAGCATGCTGCAGTCCATGGGGTGGCAAAGAGTCGGACACGACTGAGCAACTGAACTGACTGACTACACACAAACATCAGTGCTCACCCGGTCTGGCCTTCAGTAATTAAGACAAAGACAAGGCCCCCGCTCTGCTGTCACCTCTAGCCCCATCCTTCTCCATGGCAGAGGGGCCCCATCTAGCCCAGTGCCCACCCCACCGGTCCAGATCAAGCCTGCTGAGAAGTAGAGTGTCTCTCCGCCTCAGGAAACCAAACCTAGGGCCCCAAGCCCAGGCTCTGTGCTTCCAAGTACACCTCCCTCAGCACCCAGAACCAATGCTGAGGCTCAGAAAATATACATGAGAAGGAAGGAGAGATGGTTCTCCCACAGGACTTGGTGAGCAGAGGGACGGGAGGAGCCTCAGTCAAGACCTTGAAAGTGTTCCTCAGGCCTAAGTCATCTGCACCCTAATCCCCACCCCATCTTGAAGAGACACCTGGGGACCATCCTATGAGGAATCCTCAGGACTCCTGCTGGCTCAGCCACACCCACCACGTCCCTCTGGCAACAGGTCTCAAAGTCATATGGCAGGTAAGGGACAGGGTGTGGTTACCTGGGGCACTGGGAGGTACACGGAGACTTTTATAGCAGGGATTTAAGCCCAGGCAGCCAGTGCTGCAGCTTGTAACCTGGTGTCCCAGCCTTGCCTGAGACCCGGCCTCCGCAGGTCCCATCCTGACCCTCCACCATCACACAGCCATGCAGGGGGCCTGCGTGTTGCTGCTGCTGGGCCTGCAGCTACAGCTCTCCCTCGGCCTTGTCCCAGGTAATCAGGTGACTCCTGGCGCCCTACTCAGAGTGGGTGGCTCCAGGCTGACCTGACCTCCACTCTCCCCTTGAGCAGTTGAGGAAGAAGACCCCGCCTTCTGGAACCGCCAGGCAGCCCAGGCTCTTGACGTGGCTAAGAAACTGCAGCCCATCCAGACAGCCGCCAAGAATGTCATCCTCTTCTTGGGTGATGGTGAGTGCGCTAGGTCGGTCCACACCCTGTCTCCCCACAACCCTGGAATCCTGGGCTGCCGGCTGACCCAGGCTGGCCCCAGGGACTCAGACCTGACACTGTGTACTTTCAGGGATGGGGGTTTCCACGGTGACAGCTGCTCGGATCCTAAAGGGGCAGATGGCTGGCAAGCCGGGACCTGAGACACCCCTGGCCATGGACCAGTTCCCATACCTGGCTCTGTCCAAAGTAAGGGCCAAGTGGCCTCAGGGTGGTCTACACCAGAGGGGTGGGTGTGGGCCTAGGGAGCAGGGTAGGAGGGAAAGCCCCAGGAGGGCTGGGGGCTGAGATAGGGGCTGGGGGCTGTAAGGATGGGCCCAGGGCCTGGCTCAGGAGCTGGGTGTCTACCCCAGCAGAGCTAAAGGCGTCTCTGCCCCCAGACATACAACGTGGACAGAGATGTGCCCGACAGTGCAGGCACGACCACCGCCTACCTGTGTGGGGTCAAGACCAACATGAGGACCATTGGTGTAAGTGCAGCCGCCCGCTTCGACCAGTGCAACACGACACGTGGGAATGAGGTCACGTCTGTGATAAACCGGGCCAAGAAAGCAGGTGGGCTTGGGGGTCAGTTTCTTGGGCAGGGACAGGCTCAGAGAACTTGGTGGCCCACCGTGACCTCTGCCACCCTCAGGGAAGTCAGTGGGAGTGGTGACCACCACCAGGGTGCAGGATGCATCCCCAGCTGGGGCCTACGCGCACACTGTGAATCGAGACTGGTTCTCTGACGCTGACCTGCCTCCCGATGCACAGACGTATGGCTGCCTGGACATCGCCACTCAGCTCGTCTACAACATGGACATTGATGTGCGACATGATGGGCACAGGGCGAGGCTGGGCAGAGGGGGTGGGATACACTCTCAATACAGTTCCAGGCAACCCACAGTCCTGGGGTCTCGCAGGGTCTCTGTTGGTGGGGGTGGGGGTCACCCTGTAGAAGTTAACTGGTGGGGACAAACCATCCCACAGACCTGATTGGGGAGGCAGGGACTGTGTGAGGGGGGGTGAGTAAAGGGCCAGCCAGGCCCTGAACCCATCTGCCCTAATCTCTGGTCCCAGGTGATCCTGGGTGGAGGCCGAAAGTACATGTTTCCTGCGGGGACCCCAGACCCTGAATACCCAGATGACAATGGAGTCCGGAAGGACAAGCGGAACCTGGTGCAGGAGTGGCAGGCCAAGTACCAGGTGATGGGGGCTCATGGGTGCGGGGGTACAGCGGGGCTGGGCCTGGGGTGTCGGGCTAATGGACTGAGGCCTGGTTCTGCCCTCCCAGGGAGCCCAATATGTGTGGAACCGCACGGAGCTCCTTAAGGCGGCCGATGACTCCAGTGTAACACACCTCATGGGTAACGACCCCACCCCACCCACACCTGCCCAGGATGGGTGCCATGGGCCCCCCATCCCCAGCTTGAGGGTCACCATTGGTCCCATTTCCAATAGGCCTCTTTCAGCCAGGAGAAATGGCCTATGAAATCTTCAGAGACCACACCACGGACCCATCCCTGGAGGAGATGACGGAGGCAGCCCTGAGAGTGTTGAGCAGAAACCCTCGGGGCTTCTTCCTCTTCGTGGAGGGTGAGTGGCAGCTCCTTGTGGATCAGAGGGGGAAGGAGCTGCACTCAGGGTGGGTCTGGCATCACTCACCTTCCACATGACTTTCTTGCAGGAGGCCGCATTGACCATGGACATCATGCAAACACAGCTTATTGGGCGCTGAATGAGACAATCATGTTCGACAATGCCATCGCCAAGGCTAGCCAGCTCACCAGTGAAGCAGACACACTGACCCTTGTCACCGCCGACCACTCTCATGTCTTCACTTTCGGTGGCTACCCACTTCGTGGGACCTCCATTTTCGGTAATCCCACAGAGAGTGGCAGGTCCTTGCTCTTAAGTTACCTGGCACAAAGTGTTCTGAACCAGTTCTGCCAATTGGAGTAATAATAGTAACTGCCCCACTTCACTCTGGTAAGGATTAAACCAGTGAACACACAAGAGGTGCCTCGCTCAGCACACAGGAGGTGTCCCGAAAGCTGGGGTCAGTGTGATAACAGGGTCCCCTCTCCCTTGCAGGGCTGGCCGATGGCAAGGCCAAAGATGGCAAGTCCTACACCTCCCTCCTATATGGCAATGGTCCGGGGTACCGGTTGGACGTGGGCCCACGACCTGATGTGAATGAAAAGGAGAGCAGTGAGTGCAGTGGGTGGGCCCTGGGGAGCAAGGCGGAGGGATGGGAGGAGGGGAAGACCCTACTCCGGAACTCCTGGGAAGTGGAGGTCGCCTCCCTTCCTTCCCTGAACCACCTCTCTCCTCTCAGCGGACCCCGAGTACCAGCAGCAAGCTGCAGTGCCCCTAGACAGCGAGACCCACGCCGGTGAGGACGTGGCAGTGTTTGCACGAGGCCCGTGGGCACACCTGGTGCACGGCGTGCAGGAGCAGACCTTCGTGGCGCATGTCATGGCCTTTGCTGCCTGCGTGGAGCCCTACACCACCGACTGCCACCCTCACCCCCATAGTGGTCCCTCGGACACCGCCCACCAGGCTGCCTGCCCATCCTCACTGGCACTGCTGGCCGGGGCCCTGCTGCTGCTGCTGGTGCCCACCCTGCACTGAGGCCCACCCACCCGGGTCTCCTCCCCGCCCCCAACCTTGATGGACCCAAAACACCCTGGAGGTTGAGGTCCTGACTTTCCTGTGAGAGCCACAGTCCTCAGTGCCCCAGACCTCAGTGGCCTCAGCTATTTTGAGGAGCTGCCCCATATTCGAGGATATTCCAGGCAGGGCCTCAGACCACCCAGTCTCTTCTCCCCACCCAATAGCCCTGCCTGAGGACCAGGCTGGCACCAGAGGTGTTCCCCACAGCGGACCAGTTCCCCACAGCGGACCAGAGCCTACGAGACCCCCACTGGGGGCTTCCGGGAGGCGTGTCTTCTGATTGCCTGACTTCCAGGAGGCGTGGCTTCCGCGGAGTTGTGGTTTCCGTCCTCCTGGAACCCACTCTGTGGGCACTTCGCTGGCCAAAGAGACATCTGGGGCCAGGAGTGCCAGGCGGCCCTCAACACAGTCTTCAGCAGCCCCTTCTAGGAACCCAGCGGTATCTTTACAGAGAGACAGCGACCCAGAGGAGAGGAGACTTGTCCCAGGTCTCAGCTGCTGTGAGGGTGGCCCCGGTGCCCCTGGGAGATCCCAGGAGCAGCGGGAGAGCTGGGGGTGGGGACAGAGGCCCCGCCCTCCTGGGAGGGAGGAAGCTGCCCTCAAATAAACTGTTCCAAGTGTGATGCAGCAGTGATACTTGTGGGAAGAAAAGCCCTTAGCAGGTGGGGCACAGAGTGTGTGTCTGTGTGAGGGGCGTGGTGATTCACATCAGGAAGTCAGCGAGGGGCTGATGAGAGGCTGACACTGAGCAAAGACCAAAGGCGGTGAGGGTGGGAGCAATGCAGGACAGCGGTGCAGGGGCCCCAAGGGGGCCAGCATGGGGACCAGTTGGGAGGAGCAGAGCAGGTAAAGAAGGTCAAAGCTGAGGGAATGGGAGGATGGGGGAGGAGCAGAAACTTCATCCAGAATGTGGGAGAGGAATGGAAGGCTGTGAACATAACATGGACATAACAGGACTGGAAGATTCTAGAAAATATCATGCTGGCTACTGAGAAGGGAGTGACAGAGGATGAGATGGTTGGATGGAATCATCATGTCACTGGACATTAGTCTAAGCAAGCTTGGGGAGGTAGTGAAGGACAGGGAAGCTGTGTTTTTGTTTGAAAGCTGATGGATGGGGTGGGCATGGGGCAGAGGTGGGAGCTGGGGAACCAGAGAGGAAGTACAAGTGAAAGTTTCACATTTCTTCCTTTCTTCTGGCTGTGTTGGGTCTTTGCTGCTAGTGGCCTCTCCCTAGTGGTGAGTGGGGGCTACTGTCTAGCTGAGGTGTGAGGGCTTGTCGTGGTGGCTTCTCTTGTTGCAGAGCACAGGCTCTATGGTGTGTGGGCTTCAGTAACTGCAGTTTGTGGGCTCAGTTGTTCCACAGCATGTGGGATCTTCCCAGACCATAGATTCAATCCCTGTCCCCTGCATTGGCAGTCGGATCCTTAGCCAATGAACCACAAGGGAAGTCCCTAATATTTCTGAGCTCTAAAAACATTCCAGAGCAACCGCTCCAAAAAACCTACACTGATTGCGTATGTAACTTATCCTAAGTATTTCAAAGAATTTAAAAGGGTGAAAACAGCCATATTTTCCAATAAATTCTACACAGAAATTTTACAACTTTCTTTGTACATTTCCAAAGTTGCAAGAAAGCCTTTTGCCTTCACTAGAAATGTTAATATAACTGAGTATGCTTCCTTATTTACTAAACTTTTGATTTAGCAGTGTAAAATATCGATTTGAAGGCCAGGCTCTCAGGGCTATTTACTGAAACTCTGGGTTGTTGTTTAGTCACTCAGTCATGTCTGACTCTTTGTGGCCCCATGGACTGTAGCCTACCAGGTTCCTCCATCCATGGGATTCTCCAGGCAAGAATACTGGAGTGGGTTGCCATTTCCTTCTCCAGGGGATCTTCCCAACCCAGGAATCGAACCCAGGTCTCCCACGTTGCAGACAGACGCTTTAACCTCTGAGCCACCAGGGAAGTTATGAAACATTTATGTTTCATGAATGTGTTCAAAACCCAAGGGAACTCTGCATTTTCAAGCCACAGGTTTTAAAAGCAAATTATTCTGGAATTCATGGTGATCTCTGCACAGCTTTGAATACCCCAACAACCACTGAACTGTACACTTGAAAAGGGTGAATTTTGTGGTATATAAATTATACCTAAATGTTAAAAAGTTTCGTTTCCAAGTTTTTTCTAAATACGTAGGCATGAGGGATTTTATTAGCCAAACACCGTGTTGACCACAAGATCATGGACACGTTCTCAGCATCAGTTTGTTAAAAGTCTTGACCTTGACGAGGCAGATGCAGGGGAAGTATGCTTTTCCAAATTTTATTGGGTGCTCAAGATGGACAGTGCTTGTCACCTCAAGAACTCTCAGCACATGGGTCTTTAAGAAAGGAAGGGAGTCAGGAAGAAAGAGGGCAGGAGGACTCACGCCAGCCCCCTTCAGTACCTTGCCAATAACATGGCTCATAATGTGGGGCTGATCTGGAACATTCTCATGGTCACCCCCAATATCATTACCAAGTATCTATCATAAAGCTTCTCCTTGACTCAGACAATTTTGGTTTTAGAAAGGTAACACCACCAATTGCTTCCCTCATAGCTCAGTTGGTGAAGAATACGCCTGCAATGCAGGAGACCTTGGTTCCATTCCTGGGTCAGGAAGATCCACTAAAGCAGGAATACACTACCCACTCCAGTATTCTTGGGCTTCCCTGGTAGTTCAGCTGGTAAAGAATCTGCCTGTGATGCAGCAGACGTGGGTTCGATCCCTGGGTTGGGAAGCTCACTTGAAGAAGGGAAAGGCTACGCACTCCAGTATTCTGGCCTGGAGAATTCCATGGATTGTATAGCCCATATGGGGCCACAAAGAATCGGACATGACTGAGCAACTTTCACTTTCACCACTGATGGCTCTTACAGCATTTTATGTGCTCTCAAGGTTTCTGGATCTTCCCTGCAACGGTTGGCCATGGATGGACCAATGAGTGAGCTGTGCAGGTTCTGCTGCCTCTGCAGCTTTTTATCATCCAGAATCCTTTAACATCACAGCCTGTGGAGTAGCCATTCCATCAGTGGGCGCACTTACAGAGTTCTCCCCAAATGACACTGTTTTTGTTAAACAAACCATGAACTGTTGAAAACATATATTCCCTGCTATATCTTATCTCTAGTGGCTCACTCACAGAAAAAAGGAAAAGAAAAATCTGGTCTGCGTATTTCATTATTGGAACAGAATCCAGCAAATACCTTAAGCTGAGATGTGTAGAAACATCTGTGCTTTCAGCCAACTATTCCTCCCACACTGGGTAATTTGCTGTGACACTTTTTTTTTTTTCAATCTACAGCACTGTTTTTTCCAACAGTAATCATTGATGAAGAAACGCCTTCTGGTTTTTCCAAAGACCATTTTCTGTTCACTGTTTCTGCCATTTTTACTGCAGCAGAAAGAATAAATGTTTGCCTGGTGTTAGGTGCTTTTTGTCTTATGCTATTATGTAAGAAACTTTAAAAGAGCCTTCCAAATATTCATCATTGCTTAGGAAAATATCAAAAAAACTAGTGGAACAGCACATCACTTTAAACATCACTGGGAAAGAACTCTCTGTGTCTGTCTTCATGTTGGGATAGCTTAGTTTTTGAATGTCTTTCTAAACAGGAGAGTTTCTTGCTGTTATTGAGAATACCTCAAATTGTGTAGAGCAAACTTCCCCCAAGCAGCAAGCTCAGAGAGGTACTGGGGTTGGGAGGGGCTCACAAACACCAGAGGAAGGGCACAGGCCTAGGTCCAAAGGCTGGAGGCCACCCAGAGTCCCCAACAGCGAGTGGGTCTGGGGCCTGGCCTCCCTGCGCCACTCGGGGTTGGAGGGAGGGAGAAGGCTCCGAGCGGCCACCAACCACTGTAGGCACTGTCCGTCCATTACCGTCCCCTGTCCCCGCACACACGTGCCCGCCGCAGGCTGGGGAAGACCCCTGTAATAAAGCGCCGGGCACCGGGCTTGGCACATAGTAGGCCGTCAATGAAAGGCTGTTTCTCTTCTCTTCATTGCTTGCCCCCGACCTGCTACAGCCAAGGCCAGATGGGGGGAGGGGGGAAGCGGAGGCCGGGGAAAGGAGGTGTGGTCAGTGCGGCGTCTATGCGGGCCCTGAAGCCGACTTCAGCTTTCCGCACTGGAACCAGACGCTCAAGAAGGCGCCTCGAGAACCAAACTTTGTCCTCGCGGATGTCCGCAGAGCCATCCCCGGCCCTATCCTCTCTATTCAATGGCCAGAACCCTCACCAGTCCCTTTGCCAAACCCCCGCGCCGGCGCGCCGTCCCACCCTGGATCAGGGAGAAAGCCCCGACGGCCCTGGAGGACCCGGAACCGGTTCCGTCCCGCGTCCTCGCCCCGCCCTGCCCCGGCCCCTCCCGGCTTCAACAGGTTCTCCCCGGAACCCGGACGAAGTTTCATCCCCGGCACAGAGCGAGCTGGCCCGGTGCGCCCCGAGCCCTTGGTGCGCAGCCTCCCGCGTCGCGCCGGGCAGCCCGCGGAGCCCGAGCCCCGAGCCTGCGAGTCGCCGCCGCCGCCGCCGCCGGAGCCGGAGCCGCGAGGACGCAGACAAAGCCTGGAGGCTCGGCGCGGCGGCGGGGGTGGCTGACGGTGGCCGCGGCGGCGGCGGGTTCGAGTGCCACTTACCCGGCAGGTGCGCGCTCGGGCGGCGCGGAAACAGCGCAGACGGAGCCCGAGCCGGAGCCGGAGCCGGAGCCCGGGCGGAGTGCGGCGGCGACTAGGGACGCCCACCGTCCTCCGCCGCCCCCGCACCGCCTCCTTCTTCCTGCCTGCATCCCGGCGGCAACTCGAGGTGGGGGGATGCGGAACACGGTCCCCAGGGTCTGGCATCGGCTCTGGGCTCGAGGACTCCAGACTCGGCCGCGTCTGGAAAGGAGTGAGACATCTGGTACCCTAGGTTAGGAGTCTCTGCAGACCCATCCTATGCCTCTACTCAGGATGCTGAGCAGGGCCTCAAACCGAAAATAAAGAAGCCAGTGGGCCAGTCCAGCCCACAGGACTGGAGCGCCGTCCAGGGAGGACTCGCAGAAAGGCTGTGGAGGTGAGCTGAAATAGTGCCCATATCTCCTGGCACACCGCCTGGACCAGAGTGGACTTTAAAAAGGGGCTTTCTGGGTCCTTCCCTTTAGCTCCTGCTCTTGCTATTAGCCCTCCCCCACCCCACCCACCCGCGGGCACCTGGAGTGTTGGCAGTGGTGGGGAAAGGGCCCCGGATACTGCTACAAGAAGGGACCATCTCACCCTTGGCTGACCCTGGTACCAACTGCTCTGGAAGCCCCTGATGGGAAGGGGACGGTGCGCAGGGGGTGTACAATGACTAGAGGCTGATGAAAAAGCCCATCTTTAGGAGTTGGGGGGGATGGCTGGAAGGTGGGGACTATGCATTGATCCACCCACTCCCTTCTTCAGGTTCAATTTGCTCACCACTGTACCCACAGGGATACAGGAACTTGTGTTTTCTTGGAGGAATGGTATGGTTTCTATAACCCCTGCTTTCTCTGCCTTACCCTACCCATCCTCTCTGCTTCTAACTTTCTTAGGAGGGCACCCCACAAAGCACCCGCTCTCCACTGCCGGCTGGATGGTTCCAGCTTGCAGGGCTGGCCTAAACAACCTGAGAGGGACGTCCCTGGTGGTCCAGTGATCAAGAATCCACCTTACAATGCAAGGGACAAGGATTCAATCCCTGGTCAAGGAATTAACATCCCACATGCCACAAAGAAACTAAACCCCCAGGCCCTTGTGGCTCAGCCTGGGCGTTGTGGAGCCCGTGTGCCACAACTGAGACCCAATGCAGCCACATACACACATACATAAGAATTTACAAAAAAAACCCAGTAAACAAAAACCAAAAAAATAACCTCAGAGACAGCCCAAGACTGCTATGGAGCCCCATCTGATAAAAAACCACAGCGAGGCAGGGACTAAAGTACCTAACACCCTGTGCCCTCCTTGGGGCTACTCATCAGCCTCACTACTGGCCACCTCTGTCTCCATTCTGCCAGACCCTTGTCTGTCCACGTGTCCACCTCTGCTCTACCACTTTGGATATTCGCTGCCTCCATCTCTGGGCATCTCAGGGTCTTCCTTTTACCTGTGAGTTCTTCTTTCAACAAATTAATTCTGCCTAGGGAAGGTGGAGTTGTGTAGAATGTTGTGATTCCATAATGGAGGACAGAAGGGCAGTGTCTCTTTGTGGTTTTAATCTGCATTTTCCCCTCAACATTTCGTCTCCAGGAGGATAATTTCCCAGCCTTTTCAGGCCATGATTGGTATCATTTCTCCAGCAATGACAGCTTTTATTTTCCCTGAAATGAATGCCGTGAAATTTCCAAGAAATATAAAAATGGATATTGTCTCAGGGAGCTGACTCTCTTCCGACAGAAAGGCACAAAGGTAAACATGCTTCCCCAGGAACTCTGCCGCTCCAGCCACCGGGGGGGGGGGGGGGGGGGGGGGGGGGGGGGGGGGGGGGTGGGGGGGGGGGGGGGGGGTGGGGGGGTGGGGGGGGGGGGGGGGGGGGGGGGGGGGGGGGGTGGGGGACCCAGGCCCTCGGCTCCTCCTCCATCCCCCCTCCCTCCCAGGTCAGCCATAGGACCTCCCTCACAGCCAGCCCTCATGCACATGCTCAGCTGCCATTGATCCGTTCATCTGCCTCCCAACTGCCCTGGCCCAGCCGCCCTGTCTTCCTGGCTCCATCTCTTCTCTCTGTACAGCACCTCACCCCCACCCCCAGCCTAGAGGCTCCCCCAGGCCTGAGCACAGCCACCAGGGCCCACGGGGGCTGAGTGGGGGCTGGGCCCAGGACCCTTCAGTCCTAGACCCCCCTGCACCGCCCACCAATAGTGACCAGCCCTGCCTCCCAGGCACTTCTGTCCTCCTCAGAAAGCAGAGCTGAGTGGAGGTGAGTGGAGGGTAATGGGTATCTGGCTTCCAGCTCTCTCACTCAGCCTCCCAGTGTCCAGTGTCCCCTCTCATCAAAATGACTCCCTGACTGAGAAGCAAGAGGATGCCAGGACACAGCAAAGCCCAGAGGAGGCAGCTGGATGCCCGGTTTGGGGGGTGGGTGGGCAGCAGGGGTGCTGGTTAGAGAGGGAAAGGGGGAAGCGCTAGGGGCAGAGGTAGGGGGACCCTACCTCTGATTAGAAAGATATATAAATACATTCTTGTTTTATAGAGACAGCATATTAAAAAGCAGAGACATCACTTTGCCAACAAAGGTCCATATAGTCAAAGCTATGGTTTTTCCAACTGTCATGTATGGATGTGTGAGTTGGACCATAAGGAAGGCTGATTGCTAAAGAATTGATACTTTTGAACTGTGGTGTTGGAGAAGACACTTGAAAGCCTCTTGGACAGCAAGGAGATCCAACCAGTCCATCCTAAAGGAAATCAGTCCTGTATATTCATTGGAAGGACTGATGCTGAAGCTGAAGCTCCAGTACTTTGCCACCTGATGCAAAGAACTGACTCTTGAAAAAGACCCTGATGCTGGGAAAGATTGAAGGCAGGAGGAGAAGGGGATGACAGGATGAGCTGGTTGGATGGCATCACTGACTCAATGGACATGAGTCTGAGCAAGCTCTGGGAGATGGTGAAAGACAGGGAAGCCTGGTGTGCTACAGTCCATGGAGTCCCAAAGAGTCCAAGATATGACTGAGGACTGAACAACAGCAACAACAGCAAAATGGGACGCCACAAGCTGTGTGATTAGTGCCCTGTACCCACAGGCAAACACGTCTTCCACATAAAAGCCCCTAGGCCCACCATCCCGTACAGTGGGACACTGGTTATCTTGTCCACACCCATTTGGTCTCCAAATTCTGGCCTTATGTGGTGTCCTTCCTCTTATCCTAAGCACGGCCCACCCTGCCCACCCTCCCTGCTCCAGCTCTGCTCCATCCCCTGGGGGCTGTGCCCAGGTGGGGGCCCAGCCTTGCAACTCTGCCCTCTGGCTTCAGGTCCCACCTGTAGCTTCTGGCTCAGGAGGTGCCCTGCATTCCAAACCCAGCTCATGTTTACCTTTTCTCCTCTTCCTCATTCTTTCTTGTTGTTCAGTAGCTAACTCCCAAAGAGTCACTTTGGGACCCCATGGACTGTAGCCTGCCAGGCTCCTCTGTCCATGGAATTTCCCAGGCAAGAATCCTGGAGTGGGTTGCCATTTTCTTCTCCAGGGGATCTTCTTCACCCAAGGATCAAACCCTGTGTTTGATCTCCTGTGTTCTCTACTCTTGAGAGTCCCTTGGACTGTAAGGAGATCAAACTAGTCAATCTTAAAGGAAATCAACCCTGCATACTCATTGGAAGGAGTGATGCTAAAGTCAAAGCTCCAATTCTTTGGCCACTTGATGGAAAGAACTGACTCATTGGAAAAGACCCTGATCCTGGGAAAGATTGAAGGTAGGAGGAGAAGGGGACAACAGAGGATGAGATGATTGGATGGCATCACCAACTCAATGCGTATGAATTTGAGTAAACTCCAGGAGATAGTGGAGGACAGAGAAGCCTGGTGTGCTGCAGTCCATGAGGTCACAACGAGTTGGACACGATTGAGCGACTGAACAACAACAGGATGCCAGGGCTCCCAGCCCCAGACAGACACACAAGCAGGAACCCTGGCTGCCAAGGGTCTGCCTCCCCTCCACCCCTTACAGCCCAAGGCAGGTGCTGTGTCCCCACAGAGGTACCAGCAGTGGGCACACACCCACAGGTCACAAGTAGCAGCCACACCTGGGGCCTCCTTCAGCCTGGCACCAAGCTCCCTCCTAGTGGGATGTCCCAGGGCCTTCTGCCCGAACTGCCAATGTGGGTTCTTGGTTTTCTATTACCAGATAACAAATCACCACAAACGTAGCAACGTAAAACAGCACAAGTTTATTGTCCCCGTTTCTGCAGGTCAGAAGTCCGGGCGCAGCATGGCTGGATTCTCTGCTCAGGGCCTCAGAAGGCCGAAGTCCAGGTCTGCTATGGCCGGGGTCTCCTCTGGGGCCCGGGCTCCTCTCCCAGCTCAGGGGTTGTGGCTGAATTCTGTTCCTTCAGCTAGAGAATCACAGTGCCCCTCCTTTGCTAGTTATCAACGAGGGGTCTCCTCTGGGGCCCGGGCTCCTCTCCCAGCTCAGGGGTTGTGGCTGAACTCTGTTCCTTCCGCTGAAGAATCAAAGTGCCCCTCCTTTGCTAGTTATCAACCAGGGGCCGCTCAACTTCCAGAGGCCACCGTGTCCCCTGTGTTGAGGCCCCACCCCAACTCCAAAGTCAGTATCAGAATCCCCCCACGTGGAATTTTTGTCATACTTGGGATCTGACTTCCTTCATCCTCCGCCCAGAGAAGCTGTTTTTAAAGACCCTTGTAATTAGGACTGATAATCTATTTTAACATCAACTGCTTTGGAATTTTACTCACCCTCGGGTCTTTTTCCTTTAACTTGTTTGCCTCTGATCCTCAGATCTTTTGGAAACTTAAAACAGCAATCAGAAACAGTACAGAGGCTTTTCTCAACTTCTCTTCAAGCTGACTCTTGCCTCTCTTACCAGCTAATGTATTTTTGTTTGTTTGGTTTTTGTTTTGGGTTTTGTATTAGATAATATTATATAAATTAAGCTTATTTGCACTTTATTTTCATGTTTTTCTTGTAAAAAAACCCATTATTAGGGGGAAAGTTAAGTGAAAGTCGATCAGTTGTGTCCGACTCTTTTGTGACCTCTTTACAATGCATGGAATTCTCCAGGCCAGAATACTGGAGTGATAGCCTATCCCTTCTCCAGCAGATCTTCCCGACCCAGGAATCGAACCAGAGTCTCCTGCATTGCAGGCAGATTCTTTATCAACTGAGCTTTTGGGAAGCCCGTATTATTAGGGTAATAACATTTATTATTAAGAGGAGAGTGAAAAAGTTGGCTTAAAGCTCAACATTCAGAAAACTAAGATCATGGCATCCAGTCCCATCACTTCATGGTAAATAGATGGGGAAACAGTGGAAATGGTGGCTGACTTTATTTTGGGGGGCTCTAAAATCACTGCAAATGGTGCCTGCACCCATGAAATTAAAAGATGTTTATTCCTTGGAAGAAAAATTATGACCAACCTAGATAGCATATTAAAAAGCAGAGACATTACTTTGCCTACAAAGGTCCATCTAGTCAAGGCTATGGTTTTTCCAGCTTATAGCTTATAAGCTGAGCTATAAAGAAAGCTGAGCGCTGAAGAATTGATGCTTTTGAACTGCGGTGTTGGAGAAGACTCTTGAGAGTCCCTTGGACGGCAAGGAGATCCAACCAGTCCATCCTAAAGGAAATCAGTCCATGGGATTTCCTAGGCAAGAACACTGGAGTGGGTTGCTATTTCCTTCTCCAGGGGATCTTCCCAACCCAGGGATCAAACCTGTGTCTCCTGCTTGGCAGGTGGATTCTTTTACCACTAAGCCACCAGGGAAGCCCCTTATAAAACTTTATAGATGTAAAACAAAGAGTCCCAAAAAGCCTTATTTCAAAAATTATAAACCAAAAATCAAAGTATTGACATTGGAAGAAAACTTAATAAGCCTCTTAGAGTCTATAATTCACATGACAAAACATCATGGAAATGACCAGTAAATGTGCTGAGAGGAGTCCGCACGTGACCTCCCTCGCCCTTCAGTCTTTGGTTTTCTGAGCTTATGTCCCCAGCCTCACGGCCATGGCCGCAGGCTGCTCCTTGCCAAGTCCAGGGCTCGCTCTCCCTTGCCTCTTCCTCCCCAGCATAAGGTCTGCACAGCGGACACTTGCCCGCCTGCACCTTGCTCCCTGCTCTCACGCCCCTCGGACCTCCTCGCCCCACTCTGCGCCCCTGCCCCCTCCACCCTCTATGCCCGTGACCAGCTCACTCCCGGGGCCTCACCTGCATGCAGCTCTGAACGCAGACCTGCCCTGTCCTCCTCTGTCTCTGCTGCTGCCTGCAAGCCTCAGCCCCTCCGCTTCCGCCTGACTGCCCCGGGCCTCTGCTCCTTGCACCCCAGGGCCATGTGTGCTCCTTCCTGACCGTCCTCATCCAGCGTCTCCCCCAGCTCCCCCGTGCGCCCCCATCCTGGAGTCTGGCTCCCCAGGCTCTGCCCTCACCTCTTAGCCCTTCTCCCTCCATCCCTTATTTTCCAGACACACCTGATGCTTTCTTTGCTCTCCTCTGTAGTTGACTCTTTCATCCTGTTTGTGTAAAGTGTTTCCCGCCTCTTGGCCATTGCTTGGGATTCATCTTAGATTTATGGGTGTACCTTCACCCTCACCCCTCCACAAGGCTGGGGGTTTCTGGCAGCAGCAGTGCCCAGGACACGGTAGAGGCAGTTGAGACTCGAGGTCCAACAGGCAGGTGGTGAATCCCAGCTGCTGGTTATGGAGCCAAGGGACCTGGGCCTGATCATCTTTCCTTTTTGCACCTTAAGTTTCCCCATGCATCAGAAAGGGGTGAGAGCACCTCCCAGGCTGCAGGAGGATTTGATGGGTCTGTGGCCTGTCCACTGTCACAGGTGCTTAACGGATGTCTCTTCCCTTTCTCCTTGCACCGACCCACAGCGGAAGCTCCGAAGAAGTTTTGGAGGGTGAGGCAGTGAACAAATGAATGGCTGTAGATGCGAGACACCTTACTCTGGTTGGTTGAAATGGCAAGGTGACCAGCTTCCTCTAAGTGGGGATTGGTGCTCTGTAGACTTGGAAGATGGGGAAACAGCAGGGGAGGGCTGTAGGGGAGTGATGTCAGTAGAGCTCTTTTCTTTGGCAGAGCTTTTTGTTTTCAGCAATCTCTAGCAGCAGGTGTTAGTGGATCAGAAGTATAAGCATGAGGGCTGTGTGCCCACACAGAAAGGGGGCATTGTGGCAGGGGCATGGCCCTCTCGACTCCTGACTGTGCCCCTTCCTGGGAATCCTTCATCATGCACAGCCTTATTGAGCATCTACACTGTGCTGGACTCACACTGGGCTCAGGGTAGGCGGCACGGGGTGGAGAGGGGAGACACAGCCTGTGATCAAAGGGTGATGACGGTGCAGGCTGCGTGCTGTGACGGGACAGGTCTGGGCGCCCCGGAAGCACGCAGCCGCCAGGTGGGCACCTCATGCTGCCTCCTCAGAGGAGGGGACATCAGAGAAAAAGAGATTCGAGGAGAAAGGTCTCAGACTCCAGGCTCAGAGAACAGCAGTGCAAAGGGACAGAAGCAAGAAAGAGGCCCGAGAATGAGCTGGAGTGTGAGGGGTGGGGGACAATGAGAGGGGAGAGGTGACCTTGACACCCAACCAAGGGTGGCCTAGAAAGCCTCCTTTTACCAAAAGGTGGAACTGTCCGGAGGACAGTGGTTGCCACTAAAGGGCTTCAGGCAGGAAAGAGGCATAATCAGATTAACCTTTGAGAAGAAAAGCATCTCTCTGTGATGACAGAAACAGCTGGGAGGGGCCAATAGTAGGAAGGCTTGTTGCTAAGAGATGAAGGCCTGGACCCAGGTGATGGCATTGGGGTGGGAAGCCTTTGGGATCTTTCTGTGTTCAGCCTGCATCCTAGGCTTGGGAAGCCCAGGCCAGTCACCCTCAATATGCATAAGGACCAGGTTCTTGTCTATTGCATGTCCATTGTTTCAGGTAAATAAATTGAGATTCAGAGAGGTTAAGAAATTTATCTAAAATCACACAGCTGGTGAGTGGCAGAGTCAGCCCTCAAGGCAAGCTGCTGAGCTGGTACCACTAACCTCTCCCCTTCTCCCTTTGCCCCAGGCTGTCCACATGCAACAAGGAAGGAAGTGGGTCAAGTGAAAAGCACACACTCCTCACCATAGGGTACTCCCACCCACCCAGCCAGAGGCCTTCTATGGCCAGGGACACACCCAATTCCTTTCTGGACAAAGATGTACAGCCTTTCTTTGAAGCAGAAGACATTTTAGCCCATTCCTCATTTAGCCACTAGAGCTTCATAGGTGGCTCAGATGGTAAAGAATCTGCCTGCAATGCAGGAGACCTGGGTTCAATCTCTGGGTTGGGAAGATTCCCTGGAGAAGTGAATGACAACCTATTCCAGTATTCTTGCTTGGAGAATCCCACAGACAGAGGAGCCTGGCGGAGTCCACGGAGTCACAAAGAGTTGGAATGACTGAGCGACTAATATTTGCACTTTCATTTGGCCACTGTCTGACCCCTGCCAGGCACAGTGGCCTTTCCCACATGTAATACAGGACTTCTCTTGTGGTCTAGAAGTTAAGAATCCGCCTGCTGACGCTCGGCACACAGGTTTGATCCCTGGTCCGGGAAGATCCCACATGCCTCGGGGCAGCTAAACCCGTGCACCACAATTACTAAGCCTGCACTCTAGAGCCCACGAGCTGCAACTACTGAAGCCCATGAACTCTGAAGCCCCTGCTCTGCAACAGGAGAAACCACTGCAATGAGAAGCCTGTACACCGCAACTAGAGAGTAGCCCCTGCTTGCTGCAACTAGAGACAAGCCCTCACACAGCCATGAGGACCCAGTGCAGCCAAAAATAAATAAATAACAATCTTTTTAAAAAAGATGTGATACAGTGAATGCTGCCTCCCTGTAGCTCCTTCTCAGCAACTCCTGATGCACGTTAACAGTGTAAAGGCAAAGGATCCTATGATTTAAAAAAAAAAAAAAATCACGTAAAATAAGACCCTAGCCTTTCATACATGTTTGTATTGATGTTTTCAAACGCAGTGCTGGAGAAGACTCTTGAGAGTCCCGTGGACAGCAAAGAGATCAAACCAGTCAATCCTAAAAGAAATCAATCCTGAATATTCGTTGGAAGGACTGATGCTGAAACTGAAACTCCAATACGTCGGCCACCTGATGGAAAGAACCGACTCATTGGAAAAGACTCTGATGCTGGGAAAGGTTGAAGGCAAGAGGAGGAGGGGGCGACAGAGGATGAGATGGTTGGATGGCATCACTGACTCGACGGACATGAGTTTGAGCACACTCCAGGAGATAGTGAAGGACAGGGAAGCCTGGTGCGCTGCAGTCCAAGGGATTGCAAAGAGTTCAACACAACTTATCGATTTGTTTTTATCAAACAATAAAAACAAATACCTTTTTCATTAAGTAACATTATCAAACTTTGGTAAAGACCATTCTAGACAAGGTGTCGTTGCTGCGTGAGGAGGGCGCGTCCTTGTGTGGAGGTTGCTTGTGGTCTTTCCCTGCCGTCTGCTGTGGCAGGTGATTGTGACACCTCTAGGCTTGCTCACCTCCTCCCTGGGGTGAGACGCCTTCCCCTCCGGCACCCAGAGGCCCAGAGCACAGGTGGGTGGGGTGTTGAGGACTGAGTGCTGCTGAGCTTGCATCCTGGCACAGCCCCGGTAAGCCGTCCATGTGTTTGTCACAGCAGAGCCTGCGCTGGCCCTCCAGGTCACGAGGCCGCTGGTGGCAATGGGTTCCGGATAGATGCTCAGCCGATGCCAAGCCTGAGACCAACCCCAGCTCTGACCATGTGGCCTGCTGTCTGGAAGGTGCTCTTGGCTGGCAGCCTTCCTGAGCCTTATTTAGAGCAGTTGTTCCAGGTGGCTCAGACAGTAAACAACCCACCTGCAATGTAGGAGACTCAGGTTCAGTCCCTGGGTCCGGAAGATCACCTGGGGAAGGAAATGGCAACCCACTGCAGTATTTTTGCCTAGAGAATCCCATGGACAGAGGAGCCTGGCGGGCTACAATCCATGGGGTCACAAAGAGTCAGATACAACTGAGTGACTACCACACACGCAGAGGAGATCCAGCGACCCGCCCTCCTTCGCCCCTGTCTTCCCTACAGAGGGGAGTGATCTCACACCTGTGTCAGGCTGGAGCGGGGGCAGGGTTGCCATCAGGGCAGGGGCCCGGACCAGGGAGCATGCCCGGCTCCCTCCCCATTTGGGTATCAGACCCCAGTGTATGCGGTTTGCTCTCAGAGGACGTCCTAACCACCAAGGGCAGCTTGCAGCCCCATCTGAGCTCTGGCTACTGGCCTGGGCCGGCAGCTCTGCCCCTCAAAGGCAGGAGGAGATCAGGGTCAAGGATGACAGGTCAGCGGTGGGAGCTTCTTCTAACCAGCCCGTTCCTGCCCGAGCGAAGCCCTCAGCCTAGAGCTGGCCTTGGACAAGGAAACACACACTGACTGGGAGCCCAGAGACCCCTGGGCCTCGGTTCGCAGCGCTGCAATTTACAAAGCAAGACTCTCTCCTGGGTTCTAAGCGGCTCCTGCCACGTCCTGGATCCTGTGGGAGGAAGATGCTGGGCGCCCCCTGCAGGCCTCTCCAGGAACTGACCCGCGAGGGACCCAGGGGAGCCCTGAGAGAGGGGCCCCTTCGCTGGCCCAGATGAGAGCCCCCAGGACTGGCCAGCCCCCTCTCCTTCTGGGTGCCCAGCCCTGTTGCTGATTGTGAATCTGAACTCACTGGAATCTGACTGCTGACCGCTGGCCTTCCCCTTGGCCTCCTGTTCCCATGCCGCACAAAAGGACCCCCACCATCTGTGCTATGCCCTTCGCTCTCACTCCCTACCCCTACCAGGGCTCCACTGGCTCGGGCTCCCTGGACCCCACTCTAGTTTCTCAGGCCTGCATGCTTGCATTTCCTCTCTCCCCCTCCTTCCCACTCCTCGGAGATAAGGAAGGCTTAATGACAGGGAGGGCAAGTTATGACAAACCTAGACAGCGCATTAAAAAGCAGAAACACCACTTTACCAACAAAGGTCAATCTAGTCAAGGCTATGGTTTTTCCAGTAGTCATGAATGGATGTGAGAATTGGACTATAATTACAGAAAGCTGAGCGCCGAAGAATTGATGCTTTTGAACTGTGGTATTGGAGAAGACTCTTGAGAGTTCCTTGAGCTGCAAGGAGATCAAACCAGTCAATCCGAAAGGAAATCAGCCCTGAATATTCATTGGAAGGATTGACACTGAAGCTGAAATTCCAATACTTTAGCCACCTGATGCGAAGAGCTGACTCCTTGGAAAAGACCCTGATGCTGGGAAAGATGGAAGGCAGGAGGAGAAGGGGATGAGATGGCTGAATGGCATCACCGACTCGATGAACATGAGTCTGAGCAGGCTCCCGGAGGTGGTGATGGACAGGTAAGCCAGTGTGCTGCAGTCCATGGATTGCAAAGAGTCGGACAGGACTTAGCAACTGAACAGCAAAGGACAGGTTGTGGGGAAGCGGCCCCCGAAGCTGTCCTAGACACTAGGAGTCTGTGTCCCGTCCCTCCCAGGGTACACTGATGTTTTTCTGGGAGGAATGCTTTGCCTCTCTGAACTGTGTTGGAACGAGTTACACAGGCTGCCCCTTAACCCCTGGCCCCTGTCCTGAGGGAGGCACGGAGACACCCAGGGGTGGGAGCCCCCCGAGGCACCAAGGGTCTCGTCCAAGGTCAGCCCCCGTGACCAAGGCGTCCCCAGACTCTCTTCTCAAGGTAAACAGCAGCACACTTGTCTTTCTCTTACCACCCCAGCTGACGCATGGGACAGTACCAGGGCCCAGGGCAGACAAGTAATGGGGTGACTGGAGAAGCGGGGCCTAAGCGCTGTTGTCGCTGCTGGGGCTCCAGGTTTCACCCCCACCCTCCTGTCCCTTCTCTTTGGGGTCTCCTCCTTAAGGTAGGGTGGGGGGAGGGGCCCTGCAGGAAATAGGGGCACGAGCACAGCTCCTGACTGGGGGGTCCCTGCACATTCAGTTCCTTTGACCCGAGGCCGTGTGGGTGGGGGCTCAGGCTGGAGCCCCCAGCCCTGCCCTGTGACATGCAGGTCCTGGGCTGAGCTCACACAGCCCTGTCATGGGGCCATGCTGTCCCCTGCTGGCCACGCCGTGAAATGCAGCCCAGGTCAGCCCCAAAGTGCAGGCTGATGACGCCAGGCTCCGAGGAGGCCAGGTGCCCACCCCACCACCACCCCCAGCCACAGCGACACTTGGACTGCATGGGGAGACACGTCTAGATCCGCCTGGCATACAACCGTGTGCCCCCATCCCCACTGCCAGTTTCTGGAAGCCACCCAGCCCTGGAGCTCCAAGTTAAGGGGTCCCCTCCTCAGTCACGCAGTTCAGTTCAGTTGCTCAGTTGTGTCCAACTCTCTGTGACCCCATGGACTGCAGCATGCCAGGCCTCCCTGTCCATCTCTAATTCCCAGAGTTTGCTCAAACTCATGTCCATTGAGTCGGTGATGCCATCCAACCATCTCGTCCTCTGTCGTCCCCTTCTCCTCCCACCTTCATCAGGGTCTTTTCCAATGAGGCAGTTCTTCGCATCTGGTGGCCAAAGTACTGGAGTTTCAGCTTCAGCATCAGTCCTTCCAATGAATATCCAGGACTAATTTCTTTAGGATGGACTGGTTGGATCTCTTTGCAGTCCAAGGGACTCTTAGTCACCCAGAGCCTGACAAAGACCAGACTCACCATGGCCTTGCCTGCAGTGACCTCAGAGATCAGCCTCTGCCTGGGATCTGATCTCAGGGATCTGATCTCAGAGAGACCAGGGTTCCTGTTCCCCTGTCTCTGCCCCATTTCTGGGTCCCCATCTGTCCCACCCTGCCAGGGCCCTCCACCTTCCTCACCCAGCTCGTCCAGGGAACTGGGCCACTGCTGAGGACAAAGGACAATCGTGGCTCCCGGGGGAAGCAGCTCCCACCTCCCTCGCCAACTCACCCCGGACGTAACCAGGGCCCAGGGGGGACCAGAAGGGAAGCAGAGCCGGGCAGCAGAGCAGGTCTGCTCCGCTGTGTCCTGGCTTCCAGGGCCTTTGATCACAGAGTAAGTGGAGCTGGCTGTGCATTTGGCCTAACACACAGGAGGGTACGAGGGTGTGAGTGTGAGCAAGTGGCAAGGGAGGGAGCGAGTGAACACACATGGGTGTGACTGAGTTCCTGGCCAAGAAGCCTGGTCACTGGCTCCCGGGCATCATGGCATCTTCAGGGACGGTGACCCAGGCTCTCAGCACAGCTGCACCGTGGGAGCCGGGCTGTTTGCTGTTCCCCCAGCGACACTCAGTGTCTCCCCGAGCCTCGGTCCTAACTTCTGCCCTACAGGAGGCCCTTCTGACCTCAGCGCTTGGGGTCTTGGTCTCAGGCCAGGTTGTCAGAGACAAGAAGGGCCAATGGGAGGCTGGCCGACCACTGCCTGCGGCGAGCCAGGGCTACTCTCTAGCTGCAGTGGGCAGGCTTCTTACTGTGGGGGCTTCTTTCATTGCCAGCACGGGCTGTAGGGTACTCAGGTTCGGTAGCTGTATATACTGACTTTGTTGCCCCATTGCATGTGGAGTCTTCCAAGACCAGGGATCAAACCCATGTCGCCTGCATTGGTAGGCATTTTCTTATCCATTGTATCACTAGGGGAGTCCCAGTGGGGATTTGTAATTTGGGTTCTTTTTTAAGGCCTTTATATTTTTATTTACTTATTTATTTGGCCACGCCTCATGGCATGTGGGTTCTTAGTTCCCTGACTGGGAATCAAACCTCTGCCTTCTGCAGTAGAAGGGCAGAGGCCTAACCACTGGGCCATCAGGGAATTCTCTAATTTTGTTTTTAACAACTCAGGGTTTTGTTTTTATTTTTTCATCCTGTTCTATTTCTGCAGTGCAGTTTTTAAGCTGGAGTGGGTAGAGGGTGGGGCTGGCCGGACGGAAGGCTGAGGCCTGGCCGGTGCTCAGCCTCCCAGAGCTAGACCCGGTCCTCCCGGAGGCCAGCCCCCCTTCTGCCCGGTTACCCACTGCCCGCCCCTGCCCAGGAAACCAGGGGTTTTCAGCAAATCAGTGTCGTGGAATAAAATCAAGTGTGAAGTGCTGTCTGGTGTGTGGGGCAGCTGGGTGCCCCTTAGACCCAGGACGTGGGGCCTGGCCTGGCTCCACCCCTCATGGCTCAGGTGGGGCGGCCACCCTCAGGAATCTCCCATCAGGTCCAGGAAGATTCACGGAGCTGGCCGCATGATAGATGGACACCAGGGCCTCAGTCTGGCTGATTAGAAATGGAATTAGAATGCCAGATGGCAAGCTCACCATCACCCTGTGCAGGTGGCTGTGTCCATCCCCACCCCCACTTCCTCTCGGCCTGCTGGCCCCCCATGGCCTCAAGAGGGGGACCTGGGTCCTGCAATACCCCCACTCCCAAGGCTGGAGCTCTGGGTGACCCTATCCACCTTCTTTAGTGGGATCCAGCACCCCAGCACCTCCCGTCCCCATCTGTACCCTTACAGCAGATGGGGAACCTGGGGGCCGAGCAAGGCTGGGCCTGCCCAAGGGGAGGGACCTCCAGACGGGCATTCCTGACTAGAGGGGAAAATGGGCTCCAGGTGGCCCTGGCCTGGCCCAGCTGACTGCTTGGCACCTGCCCAAGCACCCAGTGATCCTTGGGGACCCAGGGATAAAGGTGGGAGGCACCCCATGGGGCTGTCTCTGCAGCTGGTTTGACCTAAGCCTGTGCTTCTTGCTTCCTCACCAAGCTCGAGAACCCCAGGTTGGCTTCCCCAGGAGTTGTCAGAAACTAGAATGAAAACCATGGTGACCAAGGCCCCGGCACCATCAGGCTGTCTCCTGGGGTGTGGGGATTGGCAAGTCACTTGATCTGGTTTCAGTGAGTTTTCTTCAAAGAAAAACTCCATATAGCACCTTGCAGGAGGGCCTCGCTGTGACTGGAGTCATGACTGGGCCTGGCTGCCTTGGTCTCAGCCACGGGCTGCCACGGTTCAGGTCCACCCAGCACTGGGCCGGGTGCCGGAGGGGACAAAAGACCCACCACTGTCCCTGCCCTCAGTTCCCGTCTCTCCTCCTCCAACGCCCGGCTGGCCCTCAGTCTGTCCGTCCTGCCACCCCCACGTCTTCCCAGAAGCCCCCGTTCCCTCTGCTCCCTCCCCAGAGCCTTCTAGGCCAAGTGTCTGGAAGGGAAATAGGTGAGGTCTGGTGGTGTGGTGATGGGTGAAGGGGTTTCTGCAGCCCGGGCAGCCTGACTGAGAGCCCAAGGGTGAGACATCTCCACCTGCCCCCCACACCCTGCCTGGGGGGATCAGCCCCCTCTCCTCCAGCTGTCCCCGAGGGCCACCCACGGAGCCTGGGACCCGAGGGCAGAGGAGAGCCTCCTCGGAGGGACACCCTCAGGGCAGAGCTGGGTCAGCATGCTGGGTGGGTCCAGCGCAGCATGGCCCCAGGCTGGACACCCTTCCTCACGGCCCCAGAGCCCTGAACCCCGGTGAAGCGTAGCCAGCTTGGTCAGCAGGGAAGGTGTTTGCTGCCTGGACTTGCCGGGGAGGCAGAGACTGGCCTCGCCCCGATGGGCCCAGAGCTGAGGGACCCGTAGCAACCCCAGCACCTCCTCCCATTTACAGAAGGGGAGCCGCACCCAGAAAGGGGGCAGGTCTCCAGCCAGGCCCAGAATTCGGCACCTGCCCGCCCCACACCCTGGCCTGAGGACCCAGAGCAATCGGCCCAGTGCTCTTCCCGCCTGACTGCAGCCGTGTCCTTCATCCACATCTGCTCAGACGGCAGGTGTCGTGGACACCACCAGAGTGCCATGTGCTGGGGACACACCCCCAGGCTCAGTGAGAGAGACGGCCACTGTGGCCCCTCACTTGGGGTTAGGGGGCTGTGGATAAATGCGGTGATGAGACACAAAGCTTGTCAAAAAGGAAGCCTTGGTCATTCCTTCAGCTGTCCCGGAGCACCTACACACTTCCTCAAGGAGTCACCTGGAGTCACCACGGGCAGGGATGCATAGATGCAAATGATGTCACTGCAGGACAAGGTTCTAGTGAGGTTCAGAGGTTAGGGTGTGTGTTCCCAGCTGGGAAGGGGTGGCGCTCAGAAGCAGAAAGCACTGGCCCCTGGCCCATGTGGGTGAAGTAACTGAGGCTCTGAAGTTCCTGACATGAGTCGTGAAGGGCAGAGGTCACCAGGGTCAGAGGGCGCCCAGAGGATGGGTGAGGAGACGCTGGTGAGGTAGGAACAGGTAGGTCCCCACGGGCCACCTATACCAGCCCGAGAGCTTGACTCTGTGCTAAAGGCCATCAGAGCCAGGGGAGGATCTCATCGGGCCGTGACGTGATGTGACCTTTGTCCTTCAGTCGTTTGTCAACAACCGTGAAAGCCTCCCTGTACTCATGTCCTTGGGGACCGTGGGTCAGGAGGAGAAGTCGAGTTTCTAGAGTGGCAGGTGGTGAGTGCGGTGTGGACAGCGGGGGAGGAAAACCAGTGCTGAGGAGGGGGCACGTGTGGCTGAGATGCCCAGGAGCCGCCCGGGGCCACTTGTAGGCACCCCTTAAGGCCGGAGTGGGCTTGGTCAGTGAAGGGGGCCAAAGGGCAGAGTGCTGGGGTAGAAAGAGCTAGAAAGAGAGCCTAGGGGCAGAGGGCAGGCTCACCTTGGAGATGGTGGGAGAGGGCTTTCTTTGCAGGATTTGAGCAAAAGAGTGGCACAAGCCAGCATCCAGGAGAGACCGAGGGGCCCAGTGGAGAGGCAAGGTCAGGGGCGAGGCCAGGTGGAGAGGAGTCAGGGGAAGCAATGGGTCTGATGAGAAGCGGGCAAGTTGGGGACCAGAGTGAAGGGGAAGTGACAGGATTGCTACAGGAGCAGGTGTGGAAATGACCAGAGGGGTCTGAGTGCAGGGAGAGGCGGAATTGAAAGCCTGCGACAGTGAGTTCAGTAGGGGAGGGAAGTGGGGGTAGCCAGGGGACTGAATGTCTGAGGTCAGGAAGATAAGAGCCCAGAAAGAGTAGGGTCCTTGAAACCGAGTCCCCCTGAAACTGAGTTTCCCTGCCAAGTTTATGATGAACTCTTTGTCTAGTCTTTCTCCCTTCCTCGTCCTGTCCCTGTTCCCCTCAGGAACGAGGAGGATCAAAGAAAAGGGAAATTGAGGCTGAGCAGGACCCTTTGAGGCCTTTCCAGGTGCAAAAGCCCTGCGTGTCCCCCATTTCTTGTTTCTAGAAAAAGGCTTTCATCTCCTAGGCCTTCCCTGAGTGCTGAAGAACAGACTCAAGTGTTACTAATTAGAGAAGTGAAGGAAGGGGAAACAGGAAAACAGTCTAGCTAGATATGTAAGAAATGCTTAAACAACAGAGCCACAGGACACCTTGCTCCTTCTCAAGTTTATCCAGAACAATCTGACACAAATCTCTGAGCTGTTCTGCAGAAACAAAGACACCCACTTATCCACCCACCCAGGTGGAAGATGGTGACTCCATGCCAACCACGAGCAGTTAGACAGACCCCAGACTGGTTGGAACCTGAAGTTTAATGACCAAGATTCATAAAACAGCACCCAGACCACCAACCAATGAGAAGAAGGTTCACAGGCTGATCGCACACCTCCGACCCTCACCTCTATTGTTGACTTTAAAACCTTCACCTGAAAGCCATCAGGGAGTTTGGGTCTTTCGAGCATGAGTTGCCCTTCTTCCTTGCCTGGCAACTGCATAAACGCTGTACTTTCCTTCCCCACAACCAATGTCAGTAAGTAGACTGGCTTTGCTGTTCGCCGGGGAGGGAAGCCATGTTCCCTTTGGTAACATCCCGAGGATTCAGGAAGATTCTTATCTAGGTTGCAAAGGAAAGAAACCTAATGTGAAGCAGCTTCGGGGGAAGGGAATTGACGGGAAGGCTGCTGGTGGTGGGTGAACCACCAGACGGTAGAGAAGCCCCTGACGTGGCGGTCCTCCAGGTCTCCTGGGGTGGAAACCTGGTGCCTCCGTGGCTCTCGGTCTCCCTTCTCTGAGTCACTTCCCTTCCTCCTGGTGTTTGCTGCTTCCTTCACAGTGACATTCTGGAAACCCAGGCTTCTGTATCTTTCAGCTTACCATCCTGGGGAAAGAGTGACCACTCTCCCAATTCTAGTTATAAGAGACCCCCAGAGAAAATAGGCCAGGTGCCCACACCCGGTCCCATCAGAGATGTCATGGTAACAGAATGGTGGTTCCTGGGGACCCGAACAGGTGGGAGGGATGGGCTAGAAGCTGGGGAGCAAGTCCCACAAAGAGATGAATCCACTGGGGAGACAGCCCCAGATGTCCACTGCAGTTGCTAGTACCACAGAGCTGTGAAGGGCTAGCGGGCAGGAGGCTGGAGGCAAGGTCAAAGGGGCTGCAATAATCCAGGTGAGATGAAAGCCTAAGAGAATGGAGCAAGTCCAGGACCTTGCAAGGCCAGGTGCTGAAGTCACAGACAAGGATGGGCCACCAACAGAGGAGGCGGGGAGGGGAGCCCTGGGGGAGAAAGGACAGGGCAGGGGACGGGTCTGAGGCAGCAATGGCCAGAGGTTGGGTTCCTGGGCACAAGAAAGCCTCAAATCCTGCTGCCAGGAGTTGAAAGAATGAGTTCAAGCCTCACAGTGGGGTTAGGAAAACAAGAATGACACAGCAAGTGCTGGGAAACAGAACTTTTCACAACAGCAGCCATGTGGAAACAGCCTGAATGTCCTTTCACAGAAGAAGGGATAAAAAGACATGGTTCCTATCAGTTCAGTTCAGTCGCTCAGTTGTGTCCAACTCTTTGCGACCCCATGAACCACAGCACGCCAGGCCTCCCTGTCCATCACCAACTGCCAGAGTCTACCCAAACCCATGTCCATTGAGTCGGTGATGCCATCTGACCATTTAATCCTCTGTCATCACCTTCTCCTCCTGCCCTCAATCTTTCCCAGCATCAGAGTCTTTTCAAATGAGTCAGCTCTTCGCATCAGGTGGCCAAAGTATTGGAGTTCCAGCTTCAAAATTAGTCCTTCCAATGAACACTCAGGACTGATCTCCTTTAGGATGGACTGGTTGGATCTCCTTGCAGTCCAAGGGACTCTCAAGAGTCTTCTCCAACACCACAGTTCAAAAGCATCAATTCTTCAGCGCTCAGCTTTCTTTATAGTCCAACTCTCACATCCATACATGACCACTGGAAAAATCATAGCCTTGCATAGACGGACATTTGTTGGCAAAGCAATGTCTCTGCTTTTTAATATGCTATCTAGGTTGGTCATAACTTTCCTTCCAAGGAGTAAGTGTCGTTTAATTTCATGGCTGCAGTCACCATCTGCAGTGATTTTGGAGCCCAGAAAAATAAAGTCTGACACTGTTTCCACTGTTTCCCCATCTATTTCCCATGAAGTGATGGGACGAGATGCCATGATCTTAGTTTTCTGAATGTTGAGCTTTAAGCCAACTTTTTCACTCTCTTCTTTCAGTTTCATCAAGAGGCTCTTTAGTTCCTCTTGACTTTCTGCCATAAGGGTGGTGTCATCTGCATATCTGAGGTTATTGATATTTCTCCTGGCAATCTTGATTCCAGCTTGTGCTTCTTCTACCCCAGCGTTTCTCATGATGTACTCTGCATATAAGTTAAATAAGCAGGGTGACAATATACAGCCTTGACGAACTCCTTTTCCTATTTGGAACCAGTCTGTTGTTCCATGTCCAGTTCTAACTGTTGCTTCCTGACCTGCATATAGATTTCTCAAAAGGCAGATCAGGTGGTCTGATATTCCCACCTCTTTCAGAATTTTCCAGTTTATTGTGATCCACACAGTCAAAGGCTTTGGCATAGTCAATAATATGCAACGGAATATTATTCAGCCACGAGAAAGAAAGAGATCCTGCATTTTCGACAAGAGGATGAGCCTGGAAGGCATTATGCTAAGTGAATCAAGCTAGTCACAGAAAATCAAACACTGCATCTTCTCACTGATATATGGAAGCTATAAGGTCAAACTCAGAAGCAGAGAGTAGAACGGTGGTTTCCAAAGGTGGGTCAAAGGAGAAAAATGCAGAGATGTTGGTGAAAAGTTGCAAAGTTTCAGTTATACGGTAAGTTCTGGGGATCTAACGTGTGACATGGTGACTCTATTATAACATCGTGTTGTATACTTCAACTTTGCTAACAGGGTAAATCTTAAGTGTTCTCACCACAAAAAGAAACAACAATAGTAACTATGAGGTGGTTGATATGTCAATTAGGTTGATCATGGTACTTATTTCATCGAAACAACAAGTTGGACCTAGAGGGGTAGGATGCGGGGTGTGGGAGAGAGGCTCAAGAAGGAGGGATATATGTATACATATAACTGATTCACTCAGTGGTACAGCAGAAACACAACATTGTAAAGCAATTATACTCCAATTAAAAAAAACTTTTAAAAGTATAGAAATATTTTCTAAGACAACCCCCCCCAAGTTGTAAACCTTAAATATATACAATGCCTATGTGTCAATTATTATAAGTGCCAATATTTTGGCCATCTGATGCAAAGAACCGACTCATTGGAAAAGACCTTGATGCTGGGAAAGATTGAAGGTAACGGGGGAAGAGGGTGGCAGAGGATGAGGTGGTTGGACAGCATCACCAAAGCAGTGGACATGAATTTGAGCAAACCCCGGGAGACGGAGAAGGACAGGGGAGCCTGGGGTGCTGCAGTCCGTGGGGTCGCAGAGTCAGACACAGCTTAGCGACTGAACAACAGCAACAGCAAATGTGTCAATTGTATGTCAATGAAGATGCTAAACAAATTAATTGACTACATAGATATGGAGGGTACGTCCCGCCCTTTGAATGTGGACGGGCGAGGCAGAAACGTGGCCCCAGGGACACTCTGGCAGCTACTCCCTGCCTCTCAGAGTCCACGCCATGTTGTGAAGAAGCTCAAGCAACTCTGTGGAGAAGCCCACGTGGATGGAAAGGGACCAGTGTGTCAGCCATACAACTGAGCCATCTTGAAAGCGGATCTCCTAACTCCTATCCAGCCACCCTGGCTAAAGAGTCCTGGAATAAACACAAGGTATTCCTTTCAAACCCAAATACCAAATTTGTGATCAAATAAACTATTGTTGCTTCTTAAGACTCTTTTGGGTTGGTTCATTACACAACCATAACCTGCAGAATACCAATAGAGTACATCCATAAATGTAGTTTTAAAATTCAAAAATGAAGAAGTATGTGATTTAGAAACAATGGTAAATACCCACATAAAATCCAAAAGAGGGGGAGATGGTTGCCTCAGAGAGCAGTGAGGGAGACAGGAAAGTGTTTTTGTTTTATTGCTACAAACCTTACAGATCTATCTGATACTTTAAATCACATTAATGTATAACTTGGATAAAAATTAAAGCTAAAACTAAAAAAAAATTTTTTTCCTTTTTTTGTTTCTTTTTCCTTAGCAGGAATGAATATGCAATAGGTTTAAAAGGTTTCTTGTACAT
Organism: Bos indicus x Bos taurus; assembly: GCF_003369695.1. NCBI lineage: Eukaryota > Metazoa > Chordata > Mammalia > Artiodactyla > Bovidae > Bos > Bos indicus x Bos taurus. The sequence goes on from NC_040077.1 coordinate 119,971,516, forward strand.
TCAGCAACGGATGTATTAAATAGTCCATTATTCCAGTAACCAAGATAAAATTCTTGCTGACAGGAGACCTGGTATTGCCATTTAGCTAAAATGCTGCCTAAGGTCTTTCATTTAAAGATTCAGGTAACAGTCTGGGTGGTGACGAGTCCTGGTTGCCTCAGTGGAGCCCCTAGGTGCCTTGTCTGGTCTGTGTCTGAGCCCAGGCCAGGGCGGTCCCTCAGGTGAGGCTGCCGGGCCAGGGGTGGCGGCTCCACAGAAGAGCTGTGCCTCGGGGCCCTGGCTGGAGGAGTTGGTGGGTCAGAGTCATGGACTCCAGGGTTAAATGGAGTGGGGGGCGGGTGGCTGTGGAAGCAGATTGAATGGAAGGAGGAAGGTGCCTTCTACAACAAAGAAGGTTCTGGACGTGGAGGAGGGTGCTTTCATCACTTGTCCATGACTGAGTTAGTGTGGCAGGATCATCTCTTTGAACTTTGTCTTTTTAGGGTTTTTATAATTTGAGGGTCTTTGTTGTTTAATATGTAGAAACCCATCTTGGTGGCGGGGGTGGGGGGAATACCTTTAAATACTTGAAAGAAGTTATTGTACTTAACCGGATTCATGAGTCGCATTGCTTCTTTAACGTTCTTAAACTGTACTTCCTCAGTTGTGGAAAGCCGTCAGCCAAACACTGAAAAAGCAACAGACACTGAAGTGCAAAATGAAACATGAAACAAAAACTCTCCTTTAGCATAAATTTACCTTAATAGGTTTTCAAACTAACCAAACTTCTATTGGAATAAAATTGTCCTCGTTCTTACGGTGCAAAATCAGAGTGAAATTGGTTTCGGTTCTGAGTTACAAGAGACTCTTGACTTTCTTAGGCTTTTATTTCCACACATTATATATATCCATGCCCAAACCACCTTGCAGCACCAGAGCTGTCTTTCGTATGGAATAACCCCCATGCTCACCCAGTGCCCACCTACCTCCCAGGCAGATACCCAGGAAGCTCAGCAACATCCCACGAGGCCCCCAGGAAAAGAGGACAGAATTAAACTTGTGTTCACTTCCTGTATCCCAGAGGCAGTGGGAACATTCAAACCACTTCTATGGGGTTGGGGGGAGGCCGAAAGGTGAGGTGAGGAGGAGGGTTCAGGGAGCACTTGCCCTAGAAAGAGAGCCTCCATTTCTGCAAATTTCTGGAGTGTGGGGACTGGGGGTTGGGTATCAATGATCAAAGCCTTCCTGTTCCCAGCTGTTGCCCTGCTCTCCCCTGAGTCACAGGACTGTCACTACGTCTCAAGGGATATCCTGAGATTGGGTGGGCAGGACGAAGGCAGAAGATATCCCCCCAGGGATCCCCTGGTGCCGCTGTGGGCTCTGCACTGCCCCCTGCTGGCAGTGCCTGCTGTGGGCCGCATGCTGGGGGCTAAGACAGGGCCCAGAGAGCCCAGGGTGGTAAATGGGGACACTGGTGGAGGGTGCTGGGCAGCAGATGAGACCCCGCAGGACTAGGCCTTCTTCCCAGAGAACAGAGAGACCGGGACAACTGTCCCCCACAGAGCAGGCTCCATGGCGCTGGCCATCCCCTGGCCCAGGCATCTTTAACCCCGGAGTGCAGAACCGGAGGTGTTATCTCTTACTGCAGAGCAGAAGCCATGCTGCCTGCTGCCTGGTCATCCCTGGGCCCCAGGGGAGGGAGCATGACAGCCTCTCATCTCACTCAGGTGACTCGGGCCCAGAAAAGGGGAACCAAGTGCCCTGGTGGGAACTTGGACAAACATTTTTATTTGCTGCAATGATATGTGGTTTGTGTCTGGTCTCAGGTCCTGCCCAGGCCCAGGACAAAATTCACAAGAAATCAAGCAGGAGCATAGATGATGATCACTTAATTTCATCATAAGAAGAACATTCAAAGAGACTGTGCCCTCCACACCTGTCATTGTGACTAAAATGAAAAACAGTGACAATACCTGATGGTGGTGTGGATGCAGAGAAACGGTAGCCCTCATGTGCTGCTGATGGAATCCAGTTATGTGGCCACTCTGCTAACAGTTTGGCAGTTCCTCCTTTTTCATTTTTTTCTGGAGGAGGGGAGAGGTGGTGGTGATAGAAATTTCTTAATAGACAAAAACAAAACAAAACAAAAACCAAACTACACGTGCACAGCCATATGACCTAGCAATTCCACTCCTGGGCATGTATCCCAGAGGAACGGAAGGAAATGAAATGTTCACAGAAAAACCTGTCCTTGAAGATTTGTGGCAGCTTGAATTAAAACAGGCAAAACTGGATCAGCCTTGAGGTCCTTGCACACGAGTACGGTTAAACATGCCCTAAAATCCACTCACCCCCAGACACTGCCCAGTGGCACAAAGGAGCCAACTGGGATTCTTGCTCTGGTGAATCTCCAGGGAATTAGGCTGAGTGGAAAATGGCAAACACCAAAGACTGCACAATTCCATTCATGTAACTTATTTGAAGTGACAGAATTCTAGGACAAAAGGACAGGTGTTAGGGTCAGAAGGTGAAGTGGTTATAAAGGGACCCGGGGGCTTGGAGCTGCTCAGTATCTTGACTGTGGTGTGTTTACATGAACTCACACATGTGATAAGATGTACAGAATCTACACACACACAAGTGAGAACGCGTAAAATGGCAGACTCTGAATAGAAATATGAAAATCTGTGAATTGTACCATGAGAGAGAATAGGAGCAAGCATACAAGCATACTGTATTATTTCTTGCAACCACATGTGACTCTACAGTTAGATCAGACATCCAAATTAAAAAAAAAAAGGGACTGGGAACTCAAGACTAATAGTGGAATAACAAACCTTTAACCTACATCCTGGTCAAAAGAATCAATCAATTAATTAAGGGCCTGCCCAGGAATTAGTCTCTCCTGACCTTTAGCCAAGAATTTTCTGAGCACAGGATTGTGCGGGGGACAGAGGCAGCTGTGGGGTGGGGGGCAGAGGCAGGAAGGAGGCCCCAGCGGGCAGGTCCTCTGGGAGCTGGAGAGTAACCTGGGTTAGTGTGGTGAGTGGGTGGAACAGCTGGTCAAGGTGGAGGAACCCGGACGCTCTTCCTGAGTGGGGGGCACCTGGGCAGGAAGATGCTGGTGGCCAGTGCAGTGTGGCTCGGGGGTGAGGGGGCCTGAGTTGGGAGGGGGCCACCCAGGTCCACTGGGGTGGGTGAGGCAGAGAGGGTTTTTTCCCTTTGAAAAGAATTTCTTAATTCTGATTTTAAAAAAGCACAGCATGGAAGTTGCCATCTTAACAATTCTTAAGACACAGTTCAGTGGTGCTAAGTCTATTCACATGGTTGGCCCCAGACCTCCAGAACGTGGTCATTTTGCAAAACTGAAAGTCTGTATCCATTAAACAACTCCTCAGTTCCCCCTTCCTCTCAGCTACTGGCAGCCGCCATCCAACTTTTCATTTCTAATCATTTGACTGCTTGAAATGCCTTTGTTGTTCAGTCGCTCAGTCCTGTCTGACTCTTTGTGACCCCATGGACTGTAGAACACCAGGCTTCCCTGTCGTTCAGTTTCTCCTGGAGCTTGCTCAAACTAATGTCCACTGAGTTGGTGATGCCATCCAGCCATCTCATCCTCTGTCACCCCCTTCTCCTCCTGCCTTCAATCTTTCCCAGCATCAGGGTCTAGAAAAGACCCTGAGTCAGCTCTTCAGACTAGGTGGCCAAAGTGTTGGAGTTTCAGCTTCAGCATCAGTTCTTCCAATGAATATTCAGGGTTTAATTCCTTTAGGATTGACTGGTTTGATCTCTTTGTAGTCCAAGGGACTCTCAAGAGTCTTCTCCAACACCACAGTTCAAAAGTATCAATTCTTCAGTGCCCAGCCTTCTTTATCGTCTAACTCTCACATCTATATGTGACTATGGGAAAAACCACAGCTTTGACTATATGGACCTTTGTTAGCAAAGTAATGTCTCTGCTTTTTAATACACTGTTTAGGTTTCTCTTGGCTTTTCTTTCAAAGAGCTTACTTGGGATGCCTAATGAAGTAAAACCACATAGTATTTGTCTTTTTGTGACTGGCGTACTTCATTGAGACTTCCCTGATGACTCAGGAGTGAAGAATCCACCTGCCAATGCAGGAGACATGGGATTGATCCCTGAATCAGAAAAATCCCCTGATATTTACTATGGACAGAGGAACCTGGCAGGAAACAGTCCGTGGGATGGCAAAAGAGTCAGACACAACTTAGCAACTAAACAACAACAACCGCAACTGCATCACTGAGCATCATGTCCTCAAGGTTCATCCATGTAATAGGAGGTATCACACTTTCCTTCCTTTTGAAGGCAGCATAATATTCCACTGGGGCTTCCCTGGTGGCGTAGATGGTAAGTAATTCACCTGCAATGCGGGAGATCTAGGTTTGATCCCTGGGACAAGAAGATCCCCTGAACGAGTGCATGACAACCCACCCCAGTATTCTTGCCTGGAGAATCCCCATAAGGTGGAAAAGAGTCAGACCATAACCTGGAAAAGAGTCAGACACAACTGAGCAGCTAAGAACAATATTCCCTTGTGGAGTTGTATCATGCTTTGCTTATCCATTTGTCTGCTGTGGATGTTGAGTTGCTTGCACCTCTTGGCTGCTGTGAATAACGCTGCTAAAATGTGAGTGTGCAAATACCTCTTTCAGACCTTGCTTTCAATTGCTGAGGATATACATCCAGAAGTCAGATTGTTGGATTGGAGGAATGCTTTTGAACCCAACTTGGGGTTACCGAAACCTTTTAGCTCCTTATCAGAAGCTTTTCCTGTGAGTGTGTGTGGCCTGTGGAGAGAACAGACTCACCTCTGCCTTCCATTTACCTGTTCAATGAAGCAGAGGTCAACTTCAGTTAATGGGGCACTGGGCCCACGCCTGTCGACCCATTTCAGGCACCTTACACACACACACACACAAACGCAAACAGCACTGCAGACCCAGCACTTCAGTAACTGAAGACACAGACAAGGCCCCCACTCTGCTGTCACCTCCAGTCCCATCCTTCTCCACAGCAGAAGCTGGGCCCAGGCTCTCAGGTGCCCCCACTAGCCCACTGCCCACACCTCCTGCCCAGGTCAAGTCTGGTGAGGAGCTGAGCAGGAGGCAGGGCAGACAGGCCTCCCCATGGATCTCTGCCTCAGGGCGCCAGGGAACTAACCCAGGCCCCTGGCCCAGGCTGTGTGCCTCCAGCCCACCCCCCTCAGCACTGGGAACCAAACCAGACCAAGGCTGAGTCTCAGAAAACGCTGAACACGTGAAGGAAGGAGAGATGGTTCTCCCACAGGACTTGGTGAGCAGAGGGCTGGGAGGAGCCTCAGTCAGGACCTTGAAAACGTTCCTCAGGCCTAAGACATCTGCACCCTAATCCCCACCCCACCCTGAGGAGACAGCTGGGGACCATCCTGGGAGGGAGGGACCTGAATCCTCAGGACCCCTACTGGCTAAGCCACACCCACCACATGCCCCTGGCAACAGGACTCAAAGTCATAGGGCAGGTGAGGGGCAAGGTGTGGCCACCCGCGAAACTGGGAGGGACAAGGAGACTTTAATAGCAGGGATTTCAGCCCGGACAGCTAGTACTGACCTGGTACCTGGTGTCCCAGCCTTGCCTAAGACCCAGGGCAAGCCTTGCCCTCCCCAGGTCCCATCCTGACCCTCTGCCATCACACCGTCATGCAGGGGGCCTGCGTGCTGCTGCTGCTGGGCCTGCAGCTACAGCTCTCCCTTGGCCTCATCCCAGGTAATCAGGCAGCTCCCGGCGCCCCCTACTCACAGGTGACGGCCCCAGGCTGACCTGACCAACACTCTCCCCTTGGGCAGTCGAGGAGGAAGACCCCGCCTTCTGGAACCGCCAGGCAGCCCAGGCTCTTGATGTGGCTAAGAAGCTGCAGCCCATCCAGACAGCCGCCAAGAATGTCATCCTCTTCTTGGGGGATGGTGAGTGCATGAGGCCAGCCCACCCCCTGTCCCCTGACAGGCCTGGAACCCTGTGATGCCAGCTGACCCAGGTTGGCCCCAGGAACTCGGACCTGAGACACTGTGTACCTTCAGGGATGGGGGTGCCTACGGTGACAGCCACTCGGATCCTAAAGGGGCAGATGAATGGCAAACTGGGACCTGAGACACCCCTGGCCATGGACCAGTTCCCATACGTGGCTCTGTCCAAGGTAAGGTCAACTGTCCAAGGTAAGGTCTACACTAGAGGGGTGGGTGTGGGCCGAGGGAGCAGGGTAGGAGGGAAAGCCCCAGGAGGGTCTGGGGCTGAGATAGGGGCTGGGGCTGTAAGGATGGGCCCAGGGGCTGGGGCAGGAGCTGGGTGTCTACCTCAGCAGAGCTGAAGCCATCTATGCTCCCAGACATACAACGTGGACAGACAGGTGCCAGACAGTGCAGGCACGGCCACCGCCTACCTGTGTGGGGTCAAGGGCAACTATAAGACCATTGGTGTAAGTGCAGCCGCCCGCTACAACCAATGCAACACGACAAGTGGGAATGAGGTCACGTCTGTGATGAACCGGGCCAAGAAAGCAGGTGGGCTTGGGCATCAGCTTCCCGGGCAGGGACAGGTTCAGAGACCTCGTGACCCACCGTCACCTCTGCCCCGCTCAGGGAAGGCAGTGGGAGTGGTGACCACGTCCAGGGTGCAGCACGCCTCCCCAGCCGGGGCCTACACGCACACGGTGAACCGAAACTGGTACTCAGACGCCGACCTGCCTGCCGATGCCCAGATGAACGGCTGCCAGGACATCGCCACTCAGCTGGTCTACAACATGGATATTGACGTGCGACACGATGAGCACAGGGCGAGGCTGGGCAGAGGGGGTGGGACACTCTCAACACAGTCCCAGGCAACCCACAGCCCTGGGGTCTTGAATGATCTCCATGGGTTTGTGGGGGCGAGGAGGGGCACCCTGTAGGAGTTACAGGTGGGAACATACCATCCCACAGACCTGGTGGAGGAGGTAGGGGCTGTGTGAGAGGAGTGAAGGGCCAGCCAGGCCCCTAACCCACCTGCCCTAATCTCTGGCTCCAGGTGATCCTGGGTGGAGGCCGAATGTACATGTTTCCTGAGGGAACCCCAGACCCTGAATATCCATATGATGTCAATCAGACCGGTGTCCGGAAGGACAAGCGGAATCTGGTACAGGAGTGGCAGGCCAAGCACCAGGTGATGGGGGCTCACGGGTGTGGGGGGTACAGAGGGGCCGGGCCTGGGGTGTCGGGCTATGGGCTGAGGCCTGGTTCTGCCCTCCCAGGGAGCCCAGTATGTGTGGAACCGCACGGCGCTCCTTCAGGCGGCTGATGACTCCAGTGTAACACACCTCATGGGTAACGAACCCTCTCACAACCACTGTCCTCCCCGGGATGGGTGCCACAGGCCACCCCCGTCCTCAGCTTGAGGGTCACCACTGCTCCCCTTTCCCACAGGCCTCTTTGAGCCAGCAGACATGAAGTATAATGTTCAGCAAGACCACACCAAGGACCCGACCCTGCAGGAAATGACAGAGGTGGCCCTGCGAGTGCTGAGCAGGAACCCCAGGGGCTTCTACCTCTTTGTGGAGGGTGAGTGGCAGCCCCTTGGGGAACAGAGGCGCGATGAGGGCCATCAGGGCAAGTTTGGTATCTTATATGTGACCTTCTTGCAGGAGGCCGCATTGACCACGGTCACCATGAAGGCAAAGCTTATATGGCGCTGACTGATACAGTCATGTTTGACAATGCCATCGCCAAGGCTAATGAGCTCACTAGCGAACTGGACACGCTGATCCTTGTCACTGCAGACCACTCTCATGTCTTCTCTTTTGGTGGCTATACACTGCGTGGGACCTCCATTTTTGGTAAGCCCAGGGAGAGTGGCAGGTCGTTGCCCCTAAGTTACGAGGCACAAAGTGCTCTGAGCCAGTTCCCTCATCTGTCTAGTGGGGTAGTAACAGCAACTGCCCTGCATCGCTCTGGTGAGGATTAAGTCACTGAACAGACAAGACCTGCCTAGGCTCTGCACACAGGGGGAGCCACAAAGGCTAGGGTCAGTGTGATCACGGGGTCCCCTCTTCCCTGAAGGTCTGGCCCCCAGCAAGGCCTTAGACAGCAAATCCTACACCTCCATCCTCTATGGCAATGGCCCTGGCTACGCGTTTGGTGGGGGCTCCAGACCTGATGTTAATGACAGCACAAGCGGTAAGTGTAGTGGGTGGGGTGCTGGGAAGTGGGGACCCTGGCCATGAACTCTAGGGAGGGGAAAGCTGCCTCCCTTGTCACATTAACTCCCCACCTTCTGGCCAGAGGACCCCTCGTACCGGCAGCAGGCGGCTGTGCCCCTGTCTAGTGAGTCCCACGGGGGCGAGGACGTGGCGGTGTTCGCGCGCGGCCCGCAGGCGCACCTGGTGCACGGCGTGCAGGAGGAGACCTTCGTGGCGCACATCATGGCCTTTGCGGGCTGCGTGGAGCCCTACACCGACTGCAATCTGCCGGCCCCCGCCAGCGTCCCCGACGCCGCGCACCTGGCGGCCAGCCCGCCTCCACTGGCGCTGCTGGCTGGGGCGATGCTGCTGCTGCTGGCGCCCACTTTGTACTAACCCCCACCAGTTCCAGGTCTCGGGATTTCCCGCTCTCCTGCCCAAAATCTCCCAGCGCAGGCCCTACCGAAGCTACCACCTCAGAGTCCCCACCCCGAAGTGCTATCCTAGCTGCCACTCCTGCAGACCCGACCCGGCCCTACCACCAGAGTTTCACCTCCCAGCATTGAAGGAGCCTCAGCTCACAGCCCTTCAAGGCCCAGCCTAACCCCGGAGGCTGAGGCTCTGATTTCCCTGTGACACGCGTAGACCTACTGCCCGACCCCAACTTTGGTGGCTTGGGATTTTGTGTTCTGCTACCCCGAACCCCAGTAAGGGGGCTCGGACCATCCAGACTCCCCACACTGCCCACAGCTGAGGACCAGGCTGGCACGGTCCCAGGGGTCCCAGGCCCGGCTGGAACCCACACCTTGCCTTTCAGGCAACTCTGGGACTCTGGGGTTTCCGGGAGGCGTGGCTTCTTAGGAGGCGTGGCAACTGAGGAGACATGGTACCCAAGGAGGCGTGGCTCCTGGGGAGCTATGGCTTCCGGTCCTCTTGGAACCCACCCTGTGGGCACTTGGCCGGCCACGGAGACATCTGGGGTCAGGAGCCCCGGGGAACCCTGGACAGAGCCTTCAGCAGCCCCTCCTAGGAACCCAGGGTACCATTACAGAGAGGAGACAGCAACACAGAGGAGAGGAGACTTGTCCCAGGTCCTTCAGCTGCTCTGAAGGTGGCCCCGGTGTCCATTCCAGGCTGGGAGATCCCAGGAACAGCGGGAGAGCTGGGGGTGGGGACACAGGCCCCGCCCTCCTGGGCAGGAGGAAGCAGCCCTCAAATAAACTGTTCTAAGTGTGATACAGGAGTGATACGTGTGGGAAGAAAAACCCTTAGGTGGGGGCACAGAGTGTGTGTCTGTGTGTGTGGTGGGAGGGGTGATTCACATCAATAAGTCAGAGAGGCTGATGAGGGGCCGACACTGAGCAAAGACCAAAGGTGGTGAGGGCGGGAGCAACGCAGAAGGACAGCGGTGCAAGGGTCCCGAGGGGGTCAGCAGGGCCAGGTGAGGCCAGCGGCTGGACCAAGTTGGGGCTTTCCCCTCCCCCGAAGCTTTCACCTTCTCTGAAAACAGAGAGACAGTCCTCAGCCCCAGTCCTCACCCTTCCTACCTCCCTGCCTGATGCCCAGGCAATCATCTGGTGGCGTGTCACCTCCCTGGTCCCATGAGTTCCACTAGATGTGGCCCTCAAGAAAAAGGGCTTCCCTGTTGGCTCAGCTGGTAAAGAATCCTCCAGCAATGTAGGAGACCTGGGTTCGATCCCTGGGTTGGGAGGATACCCTGGAGAAGGGAATGGCTACCCACTCCAGTATTCTTGCCTGGATAATCCCCATGGACAGAGGAGTCTGGCAGGCTGCAGACCATAAGGTAGAAAAGAGTCAGACATGACTGAGCAACTAAGCACAATATTCCACTGGATATATCATACTTTGTTCATCCATTTGTCTGCTGTGGATGGTTGAGTGGCTTGTGCCTCCTGGCTACTGTGAGTAATGCTACTAAAATGTGAGTGTGCAAATACCTCTTATAGATCTTGATTTCAATTATTGGGGATACACACCCAGAAGTGGGATTGTTGGATGTGAGAATGCTTTTTGAACCCAACCTGGGGTTACTGAAACCCTAGCTCCTTATCAGAATCTGTTCCTGTGAGTGTGTGTGGCCTGTGGAGAGAACAGACTCACCTCTGCCTTCCATTTACCTCTCCAATGGAGCAGAGGTCAACTTCAGTTAATGGGGCACTGGGCCCACGGCTGTCGACCCGTTACAGGCACCTTACACACACACACACACACACACACAAACAGCACTGCAGACCCAGCACTTCAGTAACTGAAGACACAGACAAGGCCCCCACTCTGCTGTCACCTCCAGTCCCATCCTTCTCCACAGCAGAAGCTGGGCCCAGGCTCCCATGTGCCCCCACTAGCCCAGTGCCCACACCTCCTGCCCAGGTCAAGTCTGGTGAGGAGCTGAGCAGGGGGCAGGGCAGACAGGCCTCCCCGTGGATCTCTGTCTCAGGGCGCCAGGGAACTAACCCAGGCCCCTGGCCCAGGCTGTGTCCCTAAGCACTGGGAACCAAACCAGGCCAAGGCTGAGTCTCAGAAAACACTGAACACGTGAAGGAAGGAGAGATGGTTCTCCCACAGGACTTGGTGAGCAGAGGGCTGGGAGGAGCCTCAGTCAGGACCTTGAAAACGTTCCTCAGGCCTAAGACATCTGCACCCTAATCCCCACCCCACCCTGAGGAGACAGCTGGGGACCATCCTGGGAGGGAGGGACCTGAATCCTCAGGACCCCTACTGGCTAAGCGACACCCACCACATGCCCCTGGCAACAGGGCTCAAAGTCATAGGGCAGGTGAGGGGCAGGGTGTGGCCACCCGGGGAACCTGGGAGGGACAAGGAGACTTTAATAGCAGGGACAAAGTCTATCTAGATTTAAGCCCAGGCAGCCAAGCTGCAGCCGGTCCCTGGTGTCCCAGCCTTGCCCTGAGACCCGGCCTCCCCAGGTCCCATCCTGACCCTCTGCCATCACACAGCCATGCAGGGGGCCTGCGTGCTGCTGCTGCTGGGCCTGCAGCTACAGCTCTCCCTAGGCCTCGTCCCAGGTAATCAGGCGGCTCCCAGCAGCCCCTACTCACAGGGGCGGCTCTAGGCTGACCTGACCAACACTCTCCCCTTGGGCAGTTGAGGAGGAAGACCCCGCCTTCTGGAACCGCCAGGCAGCCCAGGCCCTCGATGTGGCTAAGAAGCTGCAGCCCATCCAGACAGCCGCCAAGAATGTCATCCTCTTCTTGGGGGATGGTGAGTACATGAGGCCAGCCCACCCCCTGTCCCCTGACAGGCCTGGAACCCTGTGATGCCGGCTGACCCAGGTTGGCCCCAGAAACTCGGACCTGAGACACTGTGTACCTTCAGGGATGGGGGTGCCTACGGTGACAGCCACTCGGATCCTAAAGGGGCAGATGAATGGCAAACTGGGACCTGAGACACCCCTGGCCATGGACCAGTTCCCATACCTGGCTCTGTCCAAGGTAAGGGCCAAGTGGCCTCAGGGTGGTCTACACCAGAGGGGTGGGTGTGGGCCTAGGGAGCAGGGTAGGAGGGAAAGCCCAGGAGGGCTAGGGGCTGAGATAGGGGCTGGGGGCTGTGAGGATGGGCCCAGGGCCTGGGTCAGGAGCTGGGTGTCTACCCCAGCAGAGCTGAAGGCATCTCTGTCCCCAGACATACAACGTGGACAGACAGGTGCCAGACAGCGCAGGCACTGCCACTGCCTACCTGTGTGGGGTCAAGGGCAACTACAGAACCATTGGTGTAAGTGCAGCCGCCCGCTACAACCAGTGCAACACGACACGTGGGAATGAGGTCACGTCTGTGATGAACCGGGCCAAGAAAGCAGGTGGGCTTGGGCGTCAGCTTCCTGGGCAGGGACGGGCTCAGAGACCTCAGTGGCCCACCGTGACCTCTGCCACCCTCAGGGAAGTCCGTGGGAGTGGTGACCACCACCAGGGTGCAGCATGCCTCCCCAGCCGGGGCCTACGCGCACACGGTGAACCGAAACTGGTACTCAGACGCCGACCTGCCTGCCGATGCACAGATGAATGGCTGCCAGGACATCGCCGCACAGCTGGTCAACAACATGGATATTGACGTGCGACATGTTGGGCACAGGGCGGGGCTGGGCACAGGTGGTGGGGCACACTCGCAACACAGTCGTAGGTAACCTCCAGCCCTGCGGTGTTTCAGGGTTTTCATGGGTTTGTGTGTGTGTGTATGTGTGGTGGGGTGGCACCATGTAGGAGGTGGGGACAGGCCTTTCCCACAGACCTGGTGGGGGAGGTAGGGGCTGTGTGAGAGGAGTAAAGGGCCAGCCAGGTCCCTAACCCACCTGCCCTAATCTCTGGCTCCAGGTGATCCTGGGTGGAGGCCGAAAATACATGTTTCCTGTGGGGACCCCAGACCCTGAATACCCAGATGATGCCAGTGTGAATGGAGTCCGGAAGGACAAGCAGAACCTGGTGCAGGCATGGCAGGCCAAGCACCAGGTAATGGGGGCTCACGGATGTGGGGGTACAGTGGGGCTGGGCCTGGGGTGTCGGGCTATGGGCTGAGGCCTGGTTCTGCCCTCCCAGGGAGCCCAGTATGTGTGGAACCGCACTGCGCTCCTTCAGGCGGCTGATGACTCCAGTGTAACACACCTCATGGGTAACGACTCCACCCACCCTCACTGTCCTCCCCAGGATGGGTGCCATGGGCCACCCCCGTCCTCAGCTTGAGGGTCACCACTGCTCCCCTTTCCCACAGGCCTCTTTGAGCCGGCAGACATGAAGTATAATGTTCAGCAAGACCCCACCAAGGACCCGACCCTGGAGGAGATGACGGAGGTGGCCCTGCGAGTGCTAAGCAGGAACCCCAGGGGCTTCTACCTCTTTGTGGAGGGTGAGTGGCAGCCCCTTGGTGAACAGAGGTGTGATGAGGGCCATCAGGGTGGGTTTGGTATCTTATATGTGACTTATCTGCAGGAGGCCGCATTGACCACGGTCACCATGATGACAAAGCTTATATGGCACTGACCGAGGCGGTCATGTTTGACAATGCCATCGCCAAGGCTAATGAGCTCACTAGCGAACTGGACACGCTGATCCTTGTCACTGCAGACCACTCTCATGTCTTCTCTTTTGGTGGCTATACACTGCGTGGGACCTCCATTTTTGGTAAGCCCAGGGAGAGTGGCAGGTCGTTGCCCCTAAGTTACGAGGCACAAAGTGCTCTGAGCCAGTTCCCTCATCTGTCTAGTGGGGTAGTAACCGCAACTGCCCTGCATCGCTCTGGTGAGGATTAAGTCACTGAACAGACAAGACCTGCCTAGGCTCTGCACACAGGGGGAGCCACAAAGGCTAGGGTCAGTGTGATCACGGGGTCCCCTCTTCCCTGAAGGTCTGGCCCCCAGCAAGGCCTTAGACAGCAAGTCCTACACCTCCATCCTCTATGGCAATGGCCCTGGCTATGCGCTTGGCGGGGGCTCGAGGCCCGATGTTAATGACAGCACAAGCGGTAAGTGTAGTAGGTGGGGCGCTGGGAGGTGGGGACCCTGGCCAGAAATTGTGGGGAGGGGAAGGCTGCCTCCCTTGTCACATTAACTTCCCTTCTTCTGGCCAGAGGACCCCTCGTACCGGCAGCAGGCGGCCGTGCCCCTGGCTAGCGAGACCCACGGGGGCGAGGACGTGGCGGTGTTCGCGCGCGGCCCGCAGGCGCACCTGGTGCACGGCGTGCAGGAGGAGACCTTCGTGGCGCACATCATGGCCTTTGCGGGCTGCGTGGAGCCCTACACCGACTGCAATCTGCCAGCCCCCACCACCGCCACCAGCATCCCCGACGCCGCGCACCTGGCGGCCAGCCCGCCTCCACTTGCGCTGCTGGCTGGGGCGATGCTGCTGCTGCTGGCGCCCACCTTGTACTAACCCCCACCAGTTCCAGGTCTCGGGATTTCCCGCTCTCCTGCCCAAAACCTCCCAGCTCAGGCCCTACCGGAGCTACCACCTCAGAGTCCCCACCCCGAAGTCCTATCCTAGCTGCCACTCCTGCAGACCCGACCCGGCCCCACCACCAGAGTTTCACCTCCCAGCAGTGATTCACCTTCCAGCATTGAAGGAGCCTCAGCTCACAGCCCTTCATGGCCCGGCCCATCCCCGAGGCTGAGGCCCTGATTTCCCTGTGACACCCGTAGACCTACTGCCCGACCCCAACTTCGGTGGCTTGGGATTTTGTGTTCTGCCACCCTGAACCTCAGTAAGGGGGCTCGGACCATCCAGACTGCCCCTACTGCCCACAGCCCCACCTGAGGACGAAGCTGGCACGGTCCCAGGGGTCCCAGGCCCGGCTGGAACCCACACCTTGCCTTTCAGGCGACCCTGGGACTCTGGGGTTTCCGGGAGGAGTGGCTTTCGGGAGGCGTGGTTTCCGATGGGGCGTGGCTTCTTGGAAACGTGGCTCCCGCCCCTGGAACCCAACCTGTGATCATCTGGGGCCCAAGGAGACGTCTCAGCCCAGGAGCTCCGGGGGACCCTGGACAGAGCCCTCAGCAGCCCCTCCTAGGAACCCAACGGTACCATTACAGAGAGGAGACAGTGACACAGAGGAGAGGAGACTTGTCCCAGGTCCCTCAGCTGCTGTGAGGGCGGCCCTGGTGCCCCTTCCAGGCTGGGCATCCCAGTAGCAGCAGGGGACCCGGGGGTGGGGACACAGGCCCCGCCCTCCTGGGAGGCAGGAAGCAGCTCTCAAATAAACTGTTCTAAGTATGATACAGGAGTGATACATGTGTGAAGAGAAGCCCTTAGGTGGGGGCACAGAGTGTCTGGGTGAGGGGGGTCAGGGTCACATCAGGAGGTTAGGGAGGGGCTGATGAAGGGCTGACGTTGAGCAAAGACCAAAGGCAACTCAGAAGGACAGTGGTGCAGGACTGGGTGTGGTCAGCAGGGGGACTGGTTGGGGGATCCTGGCGGGTCAAGAGGGTCAAAGCCGAGAGAGTGGGAGGACCGGGGATCAACTGGAATTTCATCCAGAGTGTGGGAGAGGGGTGGAAGACTCTGAGCAGGGACATAACAGGACCGGAAGACTCTAGAAAATACCCTGCTGACCTCTGAGTAGGGAAGACTATTCTATTTCTTTTTCTGTTGTGCGGGTGTAGGTGGGAGCTGGGAAACCAGAGAGGAAGTACAGACTCCTAACATTTCTGACCTCTGTCTGAAAATATTCAGGAGCACCCACGCCAATATAAAAACACTGAGTATGTGAGAGTGAAAGTGTTAGCCACTCACTTGTGTCCACCTCTTTTGCAACCCCATGGACTGTAGCCTCCCAGGCTCCTCTGTCCATGGGATTCTCCAGTCAAGAAAACTGGAGTGGGTTGCCATTTCCTGCTCCAGGGGATCTTCCCTACCCATGGTTTGAACCCGGGTCTCTTGCATTGCAGGCAGATTCTTTACTGTCTGAGTCATGTAACCCACCCCACAGACACATTCCAAAGAATTTTATAGGATTGAAGACAGCCACATTTTCCAATACATTTTACAAAACTACAGATTTCTTTGTACTTTTACAAAGTTGCAGGGAAAGCATTTTGCCCTCACTAGAAATGTTAGTATGACTGAATGTGCTTCCTTATTTACTAAAATTTTGATTTCGCACTGTAAAACTTCAATCTGAAGGCCAGGCTCTCAGGACAGTTTGCTTCAACTCTGATTTTTAGTGACTGTCACAAACCATGGAGCTGAATGGAAGGAGGGCTTTACTAAATTACTGGACTGGTTTTTACACTCCACCCACCAACTGTGCAAAGGCATTTTGTTACAATACAGCTTGTGTGGTTCAACCTTCTCTGTTGTCAGTTAGCTGGTCCAAAAAACCAAAGGGAAAGAGCTGCTTGTTTATGTTTCATAAATGGGTTCAACTCCCAAGGAAACTCTTCATTTTCAAACCACAGGTTTGAAAAACAGATTATTCTGGAATTCGTGGTGATGGTCACACAACTTTGAATATTCTAAAAAAAACCTGCAGAATAGTACACTTGAAAAAGGTGAGTTTTATCATACATAAATGAAACCTAACTTACAAAAACAGTTTCTGTTTCCAAGCTTTTAAAAAGTGTGTAGGTCCAAGTGTTGGCACAAAATCATGTCCATGGACACATTTTCAAGCATCAGTTCTAAAATCTTTACCATGAAGGGGCAGATGCAGAGAAAGTATGCTTATTTTTTTCAAGCTTTTGTTTTTAGTGCTTAAGACTGATAATTGCTGATAAAATAAATTTTTACATACCAGGTATGGGGAACTCATTCTGTCTTACATGAGTTCACTTGATTTTTGGCCTATCAAATATACTTTGTACATCTAATTTAATTCTTAAGAAAAGGGCACATTGAGTAGGCATAAAGAATGTCCAAGTTAAAAAAAATTAAAAATTCCTCCCTTTCTGGGACACCAATCCTGGTCCAATCCTGGGACTCCCTCCCCAGCTGCCAAGGCCATACTGACTCTCTTTATGTGCTGATCTGATTTTTTTTTCAAACCTTGAAGGAATGTATTCATGACTTGTTTTATTTCTTTGTTCTGACAATATGTAAAACCATGCTGAAATCCATGCTTCTCCGGAGCAGTTTCTTCCAGTTTCCCCCAGACAGCAGGCTGTCTTCCAGGTTATAGTCCTTAGTTTGGCTCAAATAAAACTTTACAATTCCTACTAACATTATGGATTGTTTATAGATTATTTCTGTCAACATGCTTGTCACCTAGAGAAATATCAGCACGTTGAATTTTAAGAAGGAAAGGGAGTCAGGAAGAAAGAGGGCAGAAGGACTCATGCCAGCCCCCTTCAATATCTTGCCATAAAGATGGCTCATTCTGTGGGGTTAATCTGGAACATTCTCAAGGTCACACTCAATCCCATTACCAAGACTATCATGAAGCTTCTCCCTTACTCAGACAATCTTGGTTTTAGAAAGTGAACACCATGGATGGCTCCTATTGCATTTTATGTGCTCTCGAGGCTTCTAGTTCTTTCCTGCAATGGTTTGACCAGGGATGGCCTTTGCAGGTTCTGCTGCCTCTGCAGCTTTTATCATCCAGAATCGTTTTTTTTTTTTTTTCTTTAAATCCTTCCCAACTCTTTTCTCCGCCATCCTGTGTGTGGTTGAATTTGCACCTCACCACATCTTCTCACAAGACTTTCAGTCTCAAGAGATTCCTGGTCAAGATACAAAAGCAGAGTCATCCCATTCTCAATGGATTCAAATGAAAACTGGCAATAAAATCAGGTACACCTCCAAGAGAAGACGTTGGAGGAGAACCAAGCTGGGTCTACAAGAAGCCTCATGCAGGAGTGCACACATTTATACTGTGCTAAGGCCTGACTCATTTGAGAAGACCCTGACGCTGGGAAAGATTGAGGGCAGGAGGAGAAGGGGACGACAGAGGATGAGATGGCTGGATGGCATCATTGACTCAATGGACATGGGTTTGGGTGGATTCCGGGAGTTAGGGATGGACAGGGAGGCCTGGTGTGTGTGGTTCATGGGGTCGTAAAGAGTCGGACACGACTGAGCGACTGAGCTGAACTGAACTGAACGTCACCTACACATCAACCAACCAAATCACAATAATGAGACCATCACTGCTGTCTGAACAGCTCATGGGAGAGACGGAATGCTTGGCTCCTGATGTTTGCTCTTTCCTCACTAGCATTCTTTGCGGCTCAGGAATAAATAAGTGAAAGCTTTGTTGGAAAAAAATCCTTCCCACTAGCTGTTCCATCAATGGATGCACTTGCACTCTTTTCCCCACATGACATTGTTTTTTATTAAACAAAGTATGAACTGTTGGAAATACATCTTCCCTGCCACATCTTTCCTTTAGTGGATCATACACACACAAAGTGGTCTGTGTATTTCATTATTGGAACAGAATCCAGCAAATACTTTAAGCTGAGATGTGTAGAAACATCTGTACTTTCAGCCAACTGACTGTATAGCAAACCTCCCACACTGGGTAATTTGCTCTAACACTTTTTCTTCAATCTACAGCAATGTTTTCTCTACATCTTCCAAAGGTATTTGCTGACAAAGAAATGCCTTTCGGTTTTTCGACAGATCATTTTCTGTTCATTGTTTCTGCCATTTTTACTGCAGCAGAAAGAATAAATGTTTGCCTGGTGGTAGGTGTTTTTCGTCTTGTCCTATTACGCAAGAAACTTTAAAAGAGCCTTCCAAATATTTATCACTGCTTAGGAAAATATCAAAAAGTACAAGGTAGAACAGCACATCACTTTAAACATCACGGGGAAAAAACTGTGGGGGGGTTGTCTTCATGTCCTGAAAGCTAAGGTTTTAAATGCCTTGCAAACCAGAGAGGTTCATGCTGTTATTGAGACTATCTCAAGGTGCCCCCAGAGCAAACCAATGGTGATGGAGGTAGGGGTGCTTCAAACAGTTTGGTTTTGTTTAATGTTTTATGTTTGGGGCTGACTTCCCGTCAGCTCTGTACCATGGGTGATGAGCATGTGTCAGGAGGGAGGAAGTAGCAACCACTTAACCTGGTATGGATTACAAGTATTATTTGCAGTCTCTTTACAAGAAATTTTTGTAAGCCCACTTGATTTCTTGGGAGGAATCATTTGTTTAAAACTACATTAGATCATATAATCTATAGATCTACTTAGCTAGACACACTCAACTTACTCAGCCTCAATCCACCAGAACTGAGCAAATGAGAAAGGAACACAGCGTCAGCCCCCTGCCTGAAGTGCCCACATTCTCTTCCCAGGACACCTGCCAGCCAAGCTGGAGGGTGGGGGCCTGGTCAAAACCATTGCAGATAGAGAAGAGATAGATAACTTTTTTTTTTTTTGACTGCACAGCATGTGGGATCTTAGTTACCCAACCAAGAATCAAACGTGTGCCCCGTGTAATGGAAATGCAAGGTCCTAACCACTGGCCTGCCAGGGAAGTCCCCAGATAGAAAATTCTATTTGAGCCAAGTGGAGATTATAACCAAGTAGGAAGTCTTTCCGAAAACTCCAAGGACTGCTCCCACACATTTTTCAAATAAAGGATCATACATTAAGAGGAGACAGCCATATTTTACACAAAGTTCACCTAAAGATACAGAGTCCAGACAAGCACATACATAGTGAGCAACAGGTCCCAGAACCCCTTATGGGATTGGGAAAGAAATGTAACGTACTAAGGAGTTACGCTGCCTGTGTCAGAAAAAATAAAAAACAACACTGATCTTCATGATAGAGCAGGCACTCGCAGCTTCAAGAAGGTCGGCTTCATGTATAATGCAGATGCAGGCTGCACACTAGGGAGGGCCCGCTACGGGCAGGGAATGCGTTATGCTTAGATTGCCTTGCCCTGCCCCCAACATAAATTTTACTTCATCAGGATGAAGGTACCAGGATGGAGTGAAAGTGAAAGTTGCTCAGTCATGTCTGACTCTCTGCAACCCCATGGACTATACAGTCCATGGAATTCTCCAGGCCAGAATACTGGAGTGGGTAAACTTTCCCTTCTCTGGGGGCTCTTCCAAACCCAGGGATCGAATCCAGGTCTCCTGCATTGCAGGTGGATTCTTTACCAGCTGAACCACCAGGGAAATCAGGGCTGACGGCCCAGGTTTGTGGCAAGGCTGGAATGAGATAAAGCCTGGAAGAGCTGGACACACATTAGGCACTCTGGAAGGACTGATGTCCCTTCAACCAACCAGTTGAGATCTGAGTGGGAGACCAGTCATCCTTGGGCCCCAGACAGAACTCTCTCTTTGGGGAAAAAAAAAAAATTATTTGGCTGTGTTGGGTTGGCTCTTACAGTATGGGCTCAATAGTTGCAGGATGTGGGCTTAGTTTCTCCTCAGCAGCAAATGGGATCTTAGTTCCCCAACCACGGATCAAACCTACATCCCTTGCACTGCACGGTGATTCTTAACCACTGGATCACAAGAGTAGTCCCCCAGACAGGACTCTTAAGATTAACAATTCCTGATGACTACAGGTGCATCACTCCCTGCAAAGTTCAGACTGGGCTCTAGGGGGCGCCCCAGGTTCAGTCCCAGCCAAACCTGTAGCCCAGCCCAGCCCTGGTTTCTGGAGTCCCTCCTTCCCCCCGACTCAACCCCAACCCCTGGTCCCTGCACCAAGCCCAGCGGGGCTCTGGTGACCACACAGGATGCTTCCTGATGGGTAGGCACAGGTGCTGCCTGGAAATCTCGGGAGACCTCAGACGAAATGACCTTCATCCTGACCTTGTGGCCGATGCTCCCATCTGAGGCTGTGATCTCCCCTGTGTCTCCCGACCTGCTCAGCATCTGCATGACCAGCCGTTGTCCCTTTCAGGATGCCTCCCCCATCCCTGTCTCCGGTAGGGGTGGGGTTGGGGGTCCAGAGACCTGCAGGAAGCTGAGTCATATTCTTAGTCTCACACTCTGATCTAAAGTGACCCAGGGCCTGCTTCCTCCAGGTGAACAGAGCTTCAGGGTCGCTCCTGCACACACGCCAGGCCACAGCCCAGAATCCCCTCAACATCCCCTTGCCACCAGGGATGCCCAACCTGTGCCAACATGCCTGGCATGGTGCCCAGGAGCCAGTTGTGTGTCTCTGGAGCCGCCCCTCGGGACGAAATAGCTGCCCCACCATCCAGATGTTGAGGCCACCATCCACCTCAGTAGGGAGCATCCAGCTCTTTGAGGGTTCTAGCCCTTTCCCCCTTTTATGTCCCCAGTAAGAAGTGCTTTTACTAGTCATAAACACACAATGGAACTCTATTTGTAAGAATTAAAGACATGTCACTCTTTTTTTTTCCCTGCATGAAAACAGGTTATTTATTGGTGAGATAATTAGAAAAGCTCACTAGATGTCCCAGTTCCTGGTCATCAGCAGCAGGGCACCCCCTCCGCCCCCACCCCAGCCGGGGCTCCTCGAGTGACAGGAAAGTCATCTCCTTCAGACCTCTGTCAGTGGTGACCGCCATGGTCTGGTCCCATGGGAATCTAGGAGGGTTTTTTATTACTATTTACACAAAGTAGACCAGGAGAGACGCGGCTTTGCAGCACTACAGGACTGCGGCTTGGGGATCTAAGCTGCCTGTTGCCCAGTGAATTGGCCTGAGTGGCAGCCAGATGCTTGCAGGTCCGGGCCCAGATGAGGTCTGGGGGGGGGCAGGCGCCATGTCCTTTTCCTCTGACCCGGTGAGCTCATGCTGGCTCGCAGCCCGACTGCAGGGCTGCTCAGAGGGCTGGACCCGAGGGATGGGAGGTGTGTCCCCTGCAGCCCCTGCAGTGGGAGCCCCCCACCCTGTGCAGGAGGCAGGGAGTGTGGGGAGGAGGGAGGCATCCATGGGCCTGGCTGGGCCGGGCCCTTGTTGAGGACAGCGGGCCACAGGGCAGAGAGGGGCTGAAGGACACCCCCATACTAGTGTGGGGGGATGCAGTCAGTGGAACCTGAGGGTTGGTGCCTCAAGGGTGGCCTGTAACCGAGTGAGGGCTGAGAACCCCACCAGGGCCAACAAATAGGCCCCAAATGAGCCACAAGCCGTGTCCCAGGAACACAAAAGTTGGTGTTAGGTCTGCAGGGTTAGGAGCCTGGGGTCCCCTTGACCACACAGAGCTGAGACCCACCAGGGGTGGAGGCCTGATCCCGTGATAGCTCTGCAGGACAGGACAGGGTGCAACTAGCTTTCACCAAAGGCGAGGGGGCCTTGGGACGTGGTATCCCCGCCTGCAGTGGTTTTCGAGGTGAAGACATCCGCCCTGCCCAGCCTCAGGGTGAAGTCCACGCTGCCAGAGTCCTGCTCAGCCACATGCCACATGCTGTCCAAATTCAGGGTCTCCTTCAGGAAAATGGAGCCTGCAGAGCAAGGACTTCTAGGGGGAGGATGGGCTGAGAGTCATACTGTTCTGAAACCTTCAATAATCCCATGAAGGAATTATAAATAATGTGCTCGGAGGCCTGCATTTTTCTGTAAAATGTTCCCAAGAACTGCCTCATGTGGTTACCTGCTGTGCAGTGACAGGTACCCTGGAGGCTGCCTGGCTCCAAAGCAGAAAATGTCTCCATTATCCAGGAGCCCTCTGGGACCCCCGCAGGCTGGGGCAGAGACTGAGGTGTCTTGTGACCCCTCGCAAGTCAGCAGGGGAAACGCCATTGACTCTTCGTGACCCCATGGACTGTAGCCTGCCAGGTTCCTCCGTTCATGGGATTTTTCAGGCAAGAATACTGGAGTGGGTTGCCATTTCCTTTTCCAGGAGATCTTCCTGACCCAGGGATTGAACCCAGGTCTCCCCCATTATAGGCAGACTCTTTACCGTCTGAGCCACCAGGGAAGTCCAAGGAGTGGAAGACGGCACAATTCACTCCCTTCTACAGTCTCTCCTCAGATGTGGGGTTGGGGGCTGGAGGATACAACTGCCAGGGTCCTGCTCAGCGATGACCCCTCTAGATTCAAGTCCAAGCTCCTACACAGGTGGACAGGGGAGACAGAGGAGGAGGCTGGACTCTGGAGCTCTGTGCTCTGCCCTGTTCTGTCCTGTCCTGTGGCAGGGTGGCCCAGAGGTGGCCTCGGGAGCCCAGCACTCAGCCCCTGCACAGGCCTGGAGCTGGCAGGGGGACCGGGAAATTGCTCTTTTTATTGTACCAGGGGAGAGTGGGTTCCTCAAGCCAGTTTAGGGGAGGGGTGAGATGCCCCGAGGGCTTCCCAGGTGGCACTAGTGGTAAAGAACCCACCTGCCAATGCAGGAGACATAAGAAACGCAAGTTCGATCCCTAGGTCGGAAAGAGCCCTGGAGGAGGGCATGGCAACCCACTCCAGTATTCATGCTTGGAGAATCCTATGGACAGAGGAGCCTGGTGAGCTATGGTCCATAGGGTCGCAGAGTCAGACATGACTGAAGTGACTTAGCACGCGTGCACACAAGGTGCCCTGAAGGTGAGAGAAGGAGGCAGCGAAAGGGGCCCTCCAGCAACCAGCCCTTCCATGAGGTCTCTGACTCCACCTGCTCCCTGGGGAGGAAAGAATTCAGGGTACTGCCCAACATGGGATTATGGAGGTGGGGATGTAAGGAGGAACCCAACCCCCTGAGAACCCTGCAGAGGTATTTGCTCATGGAGGACACTGGGATTCCTAGCATGTCTGGAACAGGGGCTCTAGCCATTTAAAAATATTGCTTCTAGGGCTCCTCATGGGCTGGGGAGCTTGGGGTCCCTGGGGTGCTGGACATCTGGGTCTGCATACAAGCAACCACACAGGTGGCAGAAACTTGTATGTGGGCTCCACTGAACTTGTTGGAAAGGCCTGGGGGGCAGGGCTGCTCGGGGACACCTCGATGGCCCTGAGGACTCAGCTTGGGGCTCTCACTGCTGGAGCTGCAGCTGTGCAGTCTTGGGGTGGTGGAGGGGCCCACGTCCAGCCAGCACAGGTGGGCCCACCCCTCACCCACAGCCCTGCGTCCACCGGTGATGCCCGAGCCTGGAGAGGGTGAGACACTGGCCAAGGTCAGGCAGTAGTGACCCCCGGGGCTCAAGGCTGGGCCTCAAAGCTGCGGAGAGCAGAACCATGAGGCTCGACACACGAAGGCACACAGGTGGGTGCCTGGAAGCTTCAGCGCAGTTGTAAACCATCCCCCGGCTCCTTTATTCCCCTGCTGTTACATGCTTAGTCGCAGATTGCTTTCTGTCATCCCAATGAGCTCTGCTCAGAGGATCCCTGCTGTGGGCCAAGCCGTCCTCCTTCTCTGGGAGGGATGGAGCCAGCCTTGCGACAAGCTGCCCCGGGGCGACTTCTAGAATCGCTGCACAACCGGAAGGACCTTTACCAGGCGTTTGAGCCCCTCAGCCAACACAAGGGAAACAGAAGCCGAGTGGGCGGCTGTGCTGAGCTGGCTCAGCATCACGGCCAGTGGGTCCTCAGTTGGACTGCAGGCACAGGGCCTAGTGGACAGTGAAGTGGCCGACTCTATGCTGTGTGCTGGGTTTCCCAACAGGACTCATCAAGGGGAGATGCTGAGGGTGGGATGGACATCCGGAGCTCAAGAGGACCCAGCAACCAAGACGCGTCCATCAGCCGACACAAGCAGCGTGACCCTAGGCAGGCACGTGACTCCCCTCAGTTTCCCTGTCTGTAAAAGGGACTGCCTCTGTCCTCCATCCTCCGTCCACTTCACTGGGTTGCAATGAGGATGCTCTCAGGATCTGTCTGGAAAGGCAGTCTGGGAACCAATGGGTGGCACCCATGTCACCACTGTGCCCTGCAGGGCCACCCTGTAGCTCTGAGGTCCTTGGCTGTCTAAGTTTCATGGTCCCTAAGGGCTAGGGTGGGGGTGCGGGGGTGGGCTTCCCAATGCAGGAGATGTAAGAGCCATGGGTTCAATCCCTGGGTCAGGAAGATCCCCTGAAGGAAGGCATGGCAACCCACTCCAGTATTCTTGCCTGGAGAATTCCATGGACAGAGGAGCCTGGCGGGCTACAATCCATGGGGTTGCAGAGTTGGACATGACTGAAGCAACTTAGCACAAGGGCAGGAATGCTGTCCTTGGGATGCCCTTGGTTTGTGATCCCTCTGACCTCTGGTCTCCCTCCGTCCTCCCAGAAAGGTAGGTGCAAGGAGCCTGCAGCCCCAGGTAGCGGTGATGTCATCGCTGTGAGCCCAGCAGGAATCCATCAGGTTGAGGGGGTCTCCAGTGGCCTCATGGCCTGTTGTCCACAACCCTGCCAGGAGGGTGGGTAGTCCCCCCCAGGACACAACTGGGCATGAGGGCCCTGGCCAGCAGCTGAGACCCTTAGGCTTCCCAGCTTCCAGCTCGGGACCAGCCTGGAGGCCAGGAACCCCGTACCCTTTCCCAGGGGCCCACCTTCCTCTACAAGCCCAACCGCACTGGCCCCCTCAGCTGGGTACAGACAGGAAGGAAAGGAACTTGGCCCCAGGAGTACCTGGGCTTCACGGCACTTCCTGTTGGAGTCTCACCCCACTGGCCCCCCTAGCCCCAAAGGCCTCCCCTGTGCCAGCTGGGAGACAGGAAGGATCTGTCTTGTGTACAGCTGGGCCACTCAGGGAGCCGGAGGCAGGGCAAGAGGGGGTGCCTGAGGATCTAGTTTCGAACCAGGATGCCAGGCCAGAGGGAGGGGGTGAGGCATGGGACCAGGAGGTGCAGGGCAGATCGAGACAGGCATCTAGACAGTCTCTGCCTTCATTCCACAAAACGTGATATGCACATGCCCAGCCCAGGGGGAAAGAGGCTTCCAGAGGAAACCAAGGGAGATCCATAAACACAGCACTTCTAAGGAGCTCTGAATATGAGGGCCCCCTCACTACCACCACCACCACCCCCCACCACCCCGACAGGCAGCTCCCAGCAGGGCTCTGTGGCGTGGACTGATGCCTGTAGCCTCTGTGTGTGCAGAGCCCTGCCCCTCAAGAACTCGGCCACTCCCCCTTCTATGGGGTCCCCTCTTCATTCCTGCCTCTTCTCTGTGGACCCCCCTGCACCCTCCGCTGTGGCTCCGTCTGTGTGGTGGGTGTGCCTTCCATCTTCCCCTCCCCGAGTCTGGGGTATCCAAGGCTCAGATAACAGAGACTTTCTGAGAGCCTCTCAAGGCTGAGAGGTGGACGGACATTCTCTGAGCATAAAGACAGGAGGTGGACTGGCAAGAGGTTCACCTCTGCAGTGGGAGACAATTTAGGCACACCCACAGGGCAGGGCCCCGGGAGCGGCTGCCCTCTCTAGGCCACCCCTGATGTAACAGAAACAGGTCTGGAGGAGGAAGGGCGGCCAGCCTCATCATTGCAGACCCCTGGGACCCCTCAGGGGGGCTCCTCCCCCCCTTGCCCTCCTATCCAAGACAGAGCAGCACATCTCCTCCCCTCCCCCCACAGCCACATTGGGGCCTCCCCCCCTTCCCCTGTGCCCCATCCCCCACCACTCCCTTCCTTCTCTCTTCCCAAGGAGCTCCTGCCCCTGGCTGGAGGGGATGCCTTCAGATCACAGGTCATGTCCTCTTTCTCCAAGAAGATGAGCCAAAGCCTGGCCTGGGCTCCACGAATGGCTGGGGACACTGCAGAAACTCCTGCAGGGGTGAGCAGGGCACCACTCTGGACACCCAGGAGAAGTCAGGCCCCAGAGTCATGCTGGGGTGGAGGTCACTGGGCACGGCGTTCTGGCCCCCATAAGGCTAGTCCAGGGACCTCAGCAAGACTTTGAGGTGTGGGGGGCAGACTGGGTGAAAGTGTAAAAGTGAAAGTGAAACTTGCTCATTCGTGTCCGACTCTTTGTGACCCCATGGACTATACAGTCCATGCTCTAGGCCAGAATCATGGAGTGGGCAGCCCTTCCCTTCTCCAGGGGATCTTCCCAACCCAGGGATCAAACCCAGGTATCCCACATTGCAGACGGATTCTTTACCAACTAAGCTATCAGTGAAGCCCCAGAGTGTATGGTTGGTAAGAAAGACAAGAGCCGGGGAGGTGGGACAGAGTCGGCCCAGCTGAGGCCACCAGGAGGGGACAAGGTCTTCTTTAGGTCCCATTCCGTTAACGCAAGGAGTTCATCCAACCCCACCTGCTCCGGGGGCCCCTGAGGAGGCCAAGGTGACAGTAGAGCAGCTTTATTGACCAGACTCAGCAGCAAGAACACAGTGAAGGTGGGGGGCCTGGACAGTGCAAACTGGTGGAGGCTCTGGCTCCCAAGAGCCCAGTCTGGGGACCTTAGAGTCTCTGCCCCACGCCCTCCTGGAGCCCAGCCTCAGCCCTGCTCTGGGTCTCTCCTGGAGTGGGAGACAGAGGGGCGGTGCAGAGTCCCAAAAGGGCTGGGGAGGCGAGGACGAGGTGAGGGGTTCCCGAGTGGACCAGAGCCGGGTCCATGCCTGCCCCGGCAGCTGGCGGGAGGCGGTTCGTGCAGGGAGGGAGGGGGGCGCAGGTGGGCGGCCAGGCTCACCATACAGAGCACTTGTGGGCAGGGTTCATGGGCGAGTCCTTGGGGCAATGGAAGGCCCGGCCAAATTCCTCGAACTGGGACACGCTGCCCAGCACCCTAGAGAGAGACCCACAGAGTGTGTGTCCCAGGGGCCACCAGACCCCAGCTGTCCTTTCTCACCCCACCACGTCCCCCCTGCCACACCCCCCACCCCACCGACACAAGGAGGGGATGAGCCCCAGGCAGCCAGGGGGCGGACCTGTAGTGCTCGGGTGCGTGCTTGTCGGTCAGCACCTGCAGGTAGATGGACTGCGACCGCCGCTTGATGCACCAGTTCTGGGGCCAGATGGGGGATGGAGGGGAGCAGCGGGGGCGTGAGGCCAGGAGTCCACGGACCAGCCTGTACAATCACTCCTTCTGCACACTAGGTCCTCATCCCCCATCACAACCCGGGGGAGGGGGGTGGGCATTGCCTCTGAGGAGTGGCCCAGAGGAGACAGGCTGGAAGCTGACCCCAACCCCACTGGCCCCCACCCGGCCCACCTGGGCAAAAGCGATGAAGAAGAGCTGGTTGTGCGTATACTTGAGCCGGTGCAGCGGGTGCTCAGGGCCGTGCTCACGCACCCACTTCTGATATGCCTGGGGGTGCAGAGCATGGAGCTGGGGTGCCCATGCGGGGCCATCTGGCACCCTCCACCTAGCCAGCCGGTCACCCACCCCAGCTCCACACACCGCCCACCAGGCTGAGCCCTCGGGTCCCTAACTTCTTCCCTCTCCAGAAGGCTAAGCCCAGGCAGGGGCCACCTCCTCCAGGCAGCTCTCTTTGCTTTCCCAGAAGTTGAGGGACTTAGGAGGCCCTCTGCCCAGCACAGTACCTTCCCCTCCAAGACCAAAAGGATGGGGTCAGGGGGGAAGGGTGACGAGGTCTCTAGCCCAGTCCTCAGGGTCCCCTAGCCCTCCCCGCAGGGGTGGAGGGCATGGCAGGGGGGCTCACATAATAGGCAAGCTTGAGGCCGCCCATGTCTGCAATGTTCTCTCCAAGCGTGTGCTTCCCATTCACCTGGCGAGAAGCAAAGAGGCTGGAGGCTGCCCAGGCCTTCTGGACTCCTTCAGGTCTGGCCTCCCTGGGCCCTGCCCTCTCCCCACCTTCCCTTTCCCAGAAACTCTGGGTAGGGCTCCCCCACCTTGTGCCCACGTGCGTGTGCGTCTGTGTGAACTCACGCACGCATCCAAGTCAATGTGCACCCGGACCCTGGCAGGTGTGTAGGGACTGGGGTCCCAGGTTTGTGCAGGGCCAGGAGTGTGCCAAGGGGCATGCACGTGCCTAGTCTGTGCTGACCAGGCCTGCCTGAGGGACCCCAGGGACATGAGGCGGGGGCCCTACCCGCTGGTTGTAGACGGTGAAGTTGTCGTAGAGGTGGACGATGCACTCGGCCTTGCGCAGGAAACGGCCGTAGGAGGCCTCAGTCCACCAGTGCAGCAGGCTGCCTGAGCGGTCATAGTGGCCTCCTGGGGGCAGGCGGGGCAGGCTGAGGCTCCCTGTCCATGTACCCGCCAGCCGGCAGGCACGGGGCAGCTGCGGGGCCTCAATTAGTCCTCACCACCCCGCCTCCCTCACCCCCCACCATTGCCTGTCCCCCACCTCCTCAGGCCGCCTGCAGGCCTCACCCCAGTCATCGTAGCCGTGGGTCAGCTCGTGCCCGATGATGGTGCCGATGCCCCCGTAGTTGAGAGACCTGGGCCGGGGCAGTAGCGTCAGGCCCCAACCTCGCCCGCCCTCTGAGAGCCCCACTGGGCTGCTGCCCCGGCGGTCTCAGGAAGCCCCGGCCAGGCCACGAGGTAGCCCAGGAGGGCCAGTGTCTCCACTGTCCCAGGACTCTCGTGCCTCAGCTTCCTTGTGGGGTATGTGAAAGGGGCCAGTGATACCTGAAAGCTCTTTGAGGAAATAACATCTAACAGATTTCGGCGGTCAAGGCGGTGGGTGGAAACAGGGGTGGAGGGTAACTGAGGCACCCCATATGGGATCTAGCCTTTTTCCTAGATCTTTTTTCTTTAATCTTTTCCCTAGATTGCTTCACTTTTGAAATGCCCAGAGAAGCCTCAACCCAAGTGAAAAAGGGACTCCGGACATTTAAAAGAATGAAAAAAAAAAACAAAAACAACCTACACCTTTTTGTAAATAACCAATGAAATGGGATTATGGGGACCCAGGGTTGCAACTGACTCCTGTGCCCAGCCTGAGCCTCGGGCAGTCTGAGCAGTTCCCTGCCCACCCTGCAGACAAGGCCATGGCCGGGACTCTGGCTCACACCAGGCCCCATACTCACTGTGGAAAGTCAGGGTCGTACAGTGTTGGCTGCAGGATTCCAGCCGGGAACACTGCAGAGAGGGCGTGGTCAGCAGGAGACCCGCCCCACCTCCAGGCCCTGCCCACCCTCACCACAAACCCCACCCCAACCCCGTCCCGACACGCCCCCTTACCCATCTGGTTCTTGTTGGGCAGATAGTAGGCATTGAGTGCCTGTGGGGGGAGCAGCCACCTGTGGAGGGAGGCTGGGGTCAGCTGGGGGAACCCACACTCCGTCCTCTACCACCCCCTACCTCCTAGCTTCTCCTCCTTAAAGAATGGCCTGATGTCCCAGCCTAATGCTATGTCCTGGGCCTCTCCCAGGCGGACCCCACACCCTACGCAGGCCCGGTCCCCCCTCCCCATGCCAGCATGTCTGTGAGGCAGTGTGCCCTCCTCCAGGCATTGTTTAGAAACACTGTCTCCATGGCACACCATGGCACCCCTGACCCCTGCTCCAGGCCAGGTACCCACGTGGACTTGTCCACCTCCTGCCGGATCTTCTTGACTGAGAGCTGGATGCTGAAGCGGATGCTGTTCAAAATGTTCTTGAAGTAGGTCTTCTCGTGGACCTCAAACTGCACAGGGGATGGGCAGCACTCAGCAGCAGGCCAGGAGGCAGGGCCAGACCAGCACCAGGCAGGTCCCATGCCCTCCCAGTGTCCATCAGCTGAGGGCTTTAGCTCCTTCCCTGCGGTGGTTGGTCTCCATGGGGGTCTTGGCCATAGGCCTGGAGAAGCGTGGCTGGTTAGGGCAGGGGCAGCGGGCAGGCCCACCTCATACTCCTTGTCCACGGCCTCGGGTTTCAGCAGGAAGTCCGGGTAGCCCACCATCACCATCATGTACTGAAGCTGCAAGCGAGAGGGTCAGGAGTGGGCCGGGGCCTCAGGAGATAGCCCCCTAACCCCCCAAGGGAGAAAGCTCCAGGGCCAGTGAAGGAGTGGGGCTCAAGGAAGCGGGAGAGGAGGCTGGGTGATGCCAACTCCACAGAGGCATCTTTGTCTCTTTTGTTATCCCAGCACTTGGCATAGAGTAGGTACTCAATGCGTGTTTATGGAACCAACATATGGGACTGGGATCCCATCTCACCTTGGCCCGTGCGGCCGCCTTGGTTTCAGCATCCATCCAGTCTAGCTCCTCCAGGCGCTGACCCAAGATATACTTGATGTCTTCTACCAGCTGCTGTACCTGCAGGGTCAGGGGTCAAGGATCAAGGAATCAATCCAGGAGGCCATAGCTCTGGGTCCCCAGCACCTGGAGCAAGGGGTACCCCCCTAATCATTCAGCACCACTTCCAAAGCCCAGAACTTGGTGCTCAGCACCAAGGGGAGACCTTGGAGGTAATAGATTCAGGCCCTGGACCCTGAAAGGAAACTCAGTCTGGAAGGGGCTAACTGCCCCAGCAAAGATCACGTACATTCCTAGGGCCATCCCACTGAGCATGGCAGAGCAGGCCGGGCAGGAGCTTGGTGGGGAGAGCGTCCTGCGGCTGACAAATCAGGTAGGCTTCCTGGGGGAGGAGGCCCAGTGAGGAGCACCCTGGAGGCTCAGAGAGGGCTCAGCCCTCCCTGAGCCTGGTGCCCCTCGCTGCAGGGGGGATGTGCGGGGCTCCCCGTGCTCCTCATGCTTGGACCACAGTCATGCAAAAGCTTCATCCCTGGCTCAGCATCCACTCCCCCACTCCCCAACTCCCCAAGGCCAGGCAGCCTGACCTTGGCCTTGCTGGCAGCCGAGAAGTGCTCATGTACAAACAGGGCACCGAGTGCCATGCCAAAGTGACGGTTGGCCTGGCCCAGGCAGACACGGGCCAGCTCCTGTGGCTTGTCGCTGCCCTCCATCTCCCGGGCCAGCTCGTGCAGTGCCTCTCGGAATGGCGGGGACAGGTGCTCGCTCAGGACCACCACCACACGCCACACCAGGTAGTTGTGCAGGATCCTGAGGGCCAGATGAAGCAACGGGGTGTCCCGACAGGCGCCCCCCCCACCCCCCAGCCCGGGGCAGGACCAAGCACCTGCACAGGACTGAGGGTCCTCCCAGGTCCTCCCAGCCCCAGTCAGGGAGAAGGGCTGGACCCACACACAGCAGATACACCTCAGGCCAGGGAGAAAGCGCTGGGTGCTCCCGGAGCACAGGCCAGCACCGTTTTCCACTTGCCGTGTGGTGGGAGTGTGGGCACTTGGGGTGACTGCCTATCTCAGAGCTGGCCTCGAGGGGCCTCGGCTCCTTCCTGAGATGGGGCAGAGCCCAGGGAGGTTTTCCTCCCTGTGGCCCTGGGGGAGCAGAGTAACTGCCACAGCAGTTTTAACTTCAGGCTCACTCGAGTCTTGCCATCCCCACATGAGAAAACTGCAGCCCGGGAAACTCCCGGCCCTGCCCAGGGTCCCACACAGTAGCGGGGACAGCCAGGTCTGAACCCAGGGATCGGGACTCCTTTTCCAGTGCTCCTCACCTGCCTCCCCAATGCGGATACTGGACAGAAATGGAGGCAGGGATTCCAAGCTCTCCAAGCAGATAGCTCTGGGATGCAGGGGAGGGACCTGGGGGAGGGGGGCAGGTGGGTGACTGGCAGCCCTACCTGCGGGGGGTGGAGCGGATGAGCTGGGACACCTGCTGCATGTAGTCTGTGGCCAGGAGCACCACCTCCTCGTCCTCCGAGAAGTCCTCCTGGAAGATCTGGTCCAGCAGCCACTTCCACCGCAGCTGGGGGGGCCACGGATGGGGACGGTGGGACCAGGTGTGTCAGGGACCACAGAAGACAGAGAGGGGGCCAGGGAGAGGCGACCAGAGGTCACAGGAGTCCATGGCCACGGAAGGCCTCGGGGAGGGGACAGCCCAGGGGTCCCAAGATCAGCACCTCCCCACCACGCCGCAGGGCTGGGTGGCACTCACGTGGGGGGTGATCTTCTGCAGTTGCCCTAGGGTCACCTTGTTGTACACAGAGCTAACGTCTCGCCGGAGGTCATCATACTCGGACACTGTGATCTGGGGATGAAGGGCAGGGTTGACCCAGCCCCGCCCGAGACTTCCCGCCCCCATCAGGAAGCCGGTGCCTGCTCACGTTGGCCAGCCGCTGCTCCAGCTGCAGGATCTCCCGGGCCTTCTGCTCCACTGCCTCAGCACCCAGGAGGCTGAGCAGGCGCTCCATGAACACCCGGTACGCTGCTAGGATCTGCACCAGGAAGGGGCAGGGCAAGGATGCAGGCGGTGCTAGGTCCTGATCCATGCCTCCCGGAGCCCCAGGGCTTCCCCAGAACTCCATCCCATGCTCCCACACCTTTTCACTCTCCTCGTCCTGAGCTAAGTACAAGGTCCTTTCTGGCAGGGTGAGCCCGTCCTGGTCAATCTGGGGAGAGATGGGGGTCAGACATCAACACTCCGGATTCCTGCAAACAGACTGAATCCCCTTCCAAAAGGCAAACGGAGGACTTGCCAGGCAACCACTGTCACAAGCCCCCGGAGCATAAAGACGACAGCCCCCGCCTCAATCCAGAGCAGCTGATCTAAGCCTCCAGGACTGACTGGCCTAGACTGGGGACTGAATGGGTATGGCTCCCCGGCCCCCACCCTCCCTACCCCTCGACCAGGTCCCCGCCACCCGTCCCTGTCTTTCCTCTTGAAATCCTTTCCTTTCCCCACCTTTGAGGGGCACTCTAGCTCGCACTGACAGCTGACCCCTGCCCGCCCCCCCCCCCACCCCCCATACCCCCCATCCCCACCCCCCGCCACCAGGCATTCCAGCCAGCCTCAGCCCGACAGGCCTGTCACCACAGCCCATCAGCACACCCCTCCCAGAGCTCTCACCGCCTGCCAGAGGGCTGGGAAATTGCGGCTCCCGCGGCTCCGCTAAACACCGCAATTACTCGAGGGAAATTACTTGCGCCCTCCTCCCGCGCTCTGCCGGTGTGCGCTCCCCTCCATTCCCCTAACCTCCCTCTTCCGCACCGGTGTCCCGGGCGCACAGGGCGCGCGGGGCAGGCGTGCCAGGCCGAGGCACTCCTAGTTCCTAGCCGCCTGTGGGGGTGCCCGTGGCGGGGGGTTGGGGGGGGGGTGGTGGCTCACTCACGCGGATGACGTAGCGCGAGGAGTTCCTGTCATCCAGGCTGACGGTGAGCGAGAAGAGCGCGGCGGCGCTGTACACGCCCTGCGCCTTGTACAGCAGCCGGTTGAGGTCCCAGCGAGCCGCCGCCCCCGGGCGCTCCGCCGCGCCGCCCAGGTCCCAGCCCCCGCAGTCCTCGATGACCTCGAGCATGGGCCGCGGGCCGAGCCGTTCGATTTCCCGCATGTCCAGGCAAGAGCGGAAGAAAGCGCGCACCTTGCGCTGGGCCGCGCCCCCTGGCCCGCCCCTGGGCCTCGCCAGCAAGCGCCGCAGGCGCTCCTCGTTCTGCTCGCCGATGGCCGCGATGGTGCCGTAGGTGAGCTTGTCGTCCGGGATGGCGTGGCGCCGCAGCCAGCCGCCGCACGCGAAGGAGTAGAAGTCCTGGCACGGGTCTATGCTGGCGTCCAGGTTGGCGGCCAAGAAACGCGCGGCGCGCGCGAAGGCCTTCCGCTCCGGGCAGCCCTCGGAGCAGGCGGCGCCCCCCGCCGCCCCCGGACCCAGGTACTTGAGAGCCAGCATGGCGGCCAGGATGGCACAAAGGCCCGCGGCGAACACCAGCCCCGACAGCAGGCACACCTCGCGCCGGTTCCAGCGCGGCAGCCCGGCTCGGGCCCCGGTGGCGCTGCGCCCCGCACCCAGCGGGAAGCCAGGGGGCAGCGACGTTCCCCGTGCGCCTCCCCCACCGCACCGGCTCACGTACTTCACCTCCTGGAACTCGTCGTAATGTGCTGTCATCGAATACGGGGCCTCCATGGCTCCGCTGCCGCCGCCGCGCAGCCCTGGGCGGTCTCTGCTACAGCAGGCTGCACCGGGCCGCCAGGCTCCCAGCGGGCCTCTGCATGGCCCCTGGGCCGCAGCTGCAGGAAAGGCAGACAGGTTCAGAAAGGCACTGGGGCCCGACGGGACCCACGAGCCCAAAGAGAAAGAGCACAGGCCTAGGTCCAAAGGCTGGAGGCCACCCGGAGTCCCCAACAGCGAGTGGGTCTGGGGCCTGGCCTCCCTGCGCCACTCGGGGTTGGAGGGAGGGAGAAGGCTCCGAGCGGCCACCAGCCACTGTAGGCACTGTCCGTCCATTACCGTCCCCTGTCCCCGCACACACGGGCCCGCCGCAGGCTGGGGAGGACCCCTGTAATAAAGCGCCGGGCACCGGGCTTGGCACATAGTAGGCCGTCAATGAAAGGCTGTTTCTCTTCTCTTCATTGCTTGCCCCGGACCTGCTACAGCCAAGGCCAGATGGGGGGAGGGGGGAAGCGGAGGCCGGGGAAAGGAGGTGTGGTCAGTGCGGCGTCTATGCGGGCCCTGAAGCCGACTTCAGCTTTCCGCACTGGAACCAGACGCTCAAGAAGGCGCCTCGAGAACCAAACTTTGTCCTCGCGGATGTCCGCAGAGCCATCCCCGGCCCCGTCCTCTCTATTCAATGGCCAGAACCCTCACCAGTCCCTTTGCCAAGCCCCCGCGCCGGCGCGCCGTCCCGCCCTGGATCATGGAGAAAGCCCCGACGGCCCTGAAGGACCCGGAACCGGTTCCGTCCCGCGTCCTCGCCCCCCGGCCCCTCCCGGCTTCAACAGGTTCTCCCCGGAACCCAAACTTGGACGAAGTTTCATCCCCGGCGCAGAGCGAGCTGGTCCGGTGCGCCCCGAGCCCTTGGTGCGCAGCCTCCCGAGCCCTTGATGCGCAGCCTCCCGCGTCGCGCCCGGCAGTCCGCGGAGCCCGAACCCCGAGCCCGCGAGTTGCCGCCGCCGCCGGAGCCGGAGCCGCAAGGACGCAGACAAAGCCTGGAGGCTCGGCGCGGTGGCGGAGGTGGCTGACGTTGGCCGCGGCGGCGGCGGGCTCGAGTGCCACTTACCCGGCAGGTGCGCGCTCGGGCGGCGCGGAAACCGCGCAGATGGAGCCCGAGCCGGAGCCGGAGCCCGGGCGGAGCGGGGCGGGCAGCCGCTCTCTCCGTGCGCCCGCCGCCTCCTCTGCTGCCGCGCCGCGCTGCGCCGCCCGCCGGCCCCGAGGGAGGGGGCGCGCCGGCGGCTCCACCCTCCTCCGCGCGCCCCCCGCACCCCCTCCTTCTTCCTGCCTGCATCCCGGCTACCTGTCAGCTCGGTGGCAGCTCGGGGGCGGGGAAGGCGGCTGCGGGAACAATCTCCCAAGGGTCTGGCACCGACTCTGGGCTCGGGAATTCTAGTCCCGAGAGGAATGAGGGTCCCAGGTCCCCTCCGATTCGACGCCCCCCCCCCCTCCCCCCCACGCAGGGATGCCTGCCAGCCCGTCTGAAAGAGGCTCAAGCTAAAGCTGATGAGACGATGAGCCAGCCCAGCCCAGCCCAC
Source organism: Bos indicus x Bos taurus (assembly GCF_003369695.1). NCBI lineage: Eukaryota > Metazoa > Chordata > Mammalia > Artiodactyla > Bovidae > Bos > Bos indicus x Bos taurus. Next base: position 120,007,351 of record NC_040077.1, read on the forward strand.
AGGACTGGAGCACCGTCCAGGGAGGACTCACGGATAGGCTGTGGGGCGCGCTGAAATAGTGCCGGTACCGCCTGGACCAGAGTGCTTTCAATCAGGGGTTTCCCAGTCCTCTCCTTCAGCTCCTGTCCATGCCCAGGCCCACCTCCCAGCTCTCTCCACCGCCCCCCCCAACACCACCTCCCCACCCCCGCCGAGGGCGCCTGGGTGTTGGTTGGCAGTGATGGGGGAAGGGTTCTGGAGACTGCTACAAGAAGGGGCCACAGGGCCAGACTCAGCACTTCCCTCAAAACTTGGCTGGCCGTGGTACCCGCTGGAAGCCCCTGGCCCATGGGGGAGAAAACGACTGGAAAGTTATGAAAGAACCCACCCTGCAGGAGCCAGCTCCGGGAGCCTGCGGGCTCTGCCTCAAACAGGCCCTTGGACCTCAGGACCCTGGCATTTGGATAGGTGGGAGACAGATCAGCATGGGGGACTATGAATTTATCCACCCACTTCTTCTGGTTCCATTTGCGTTTGTTGTTTGTAGGGTTTTGGCTGTGCTGCATGGCATATGGGATCTTAGTTCCTGGAGACTGTACCTGTCTCCTGCACAGTGGGAGCATGGAATCTTAACCACTGGACCAGGAGGGAAGTCCCTCAACTTGCTTTTTCAATGTGGGACCTCCCTGCCACGACTCCCAGCCCCTGGACACGGCCTGCTGCTGCCAGACCTCACTCCACACTGTGCCGGCAGGGCCTGGTCCCTGCAGGACACACAGAACTCAGGGCTTGCTTCTCGTGTGAATGATACCATTTCCGGAGTCTCTGCTTTCTCTGCCCTGAGCTGTCCACCCACTCTGCTTCCACGGTCCCTAGCAGGGCACCCCACAAAGCACCAGTGCTGCCAGGCCTGAGGGTTCCAGCTTGCAGGACTCACCTAAATGGAGTTAGAGACTGCCGGAGACTGCCATGGGGCCCCATCTAAGATAAACCACGGTAAGGCGGGGACTAAAGGACCCACTGTCCAGTCCCCTCCCTGGGGCTGCTCATCAGTCAGGCCCTAAGGGGCCACCTCTGCCCACACCCTGCCTGTCCCTTGTCTGTCTCTGTGTCCACCTCTGCGTTACCCCTCTGGATACTCTCTGCCTCCATCTCTGGCCATTTCACAGTCCTCCTTTGACCCGTGAGTTAGTTCTTCCTGGGTTCAATTAATTCCACCTAGGGAAGGTGGAGTTATGTAAAATGTGGTGATTCCTTACAGGGGGAGGGGAGGGCAGGACCATGGTAAAGTGTCTCTTTGTGCTTTTAATCTGCATTTTTCCCTCAACATTTTGTCTCCAGGAGGATAATTTTCCAGCCTTTTCAGGCCCTGATTGGTATCATTTCTCCAGCAATGACAGCTTTTATTTTCCCTGAAATGAATGCCGTGAAATTTCCAAGAAATATAAAAATGGATATTGTCTCAGGGAGCTGACTCTCTTCCGACAGAAAGGCACAAAGGCAAACATGCTTCCCCAGGGACTCTGCTGTTCCAGCCACTGGGGGGTGGGCGACCCAGGCCCTCCGCTCCTCCTCCATCCCCCCTCCCTCCCAGGTCAGCCATAGGACCTCCCTCACAGCCAGCCCTCATGCACATGCTCAGCTGCCATTGATCCGTTCATCTGCCTCCCAACTGCCCTGGCCCAGCCACCCTGTCTTCCTGGCTCCATCTCCTCTCTCTGTACAGCACCTCACCCCCACCCCCAGCCCAGAGGCTCCCCCAGGCCTGAGCGCAGCCACCAGGGCCCATGGGGACTGAGTGGGGGCTGGGCCCAGGACCCTTCAGTCCTAGACCCCCTGCACTGCCCACCAATAAAGAGTGACCAGCCCTGCCTCCCAGGCACTTCTGTCCTCCTCAGGAAGCAAAGCTGAGTGGAGGTGAGTGGAGGGCGGTAGGTATCTGGCCTCCAGCTCCCTCACTTTCCTTTTGAGGCTCCCAGTGTCCAGTGTCCCTTCTTGTTGTCAAAATGACTCCCTGACTGAGAAGCAGGAGGATGACAGGACAGAGCCAAGCCCAGAGGAGGCAGCTGGATGCCCATTTTGGGGGGTGGGTGGGCAGCAAGGGAGCTGGTTAGAGACGGAAAGGGGGGCAGCGCTAGGGGCAGAGGTAGGGGGACCCTCTGCCTCTCTCCTTCCCAGATGGCAGCCACGCACCCCCCCACGCTGGGCAGGACATCCCCAGGTCTGGATGCTAGGGGAGGGGTGCAACCCCTTGTGTGCCCACACTGAGGACTCAGGTCTGTTCAGCTTCCACCAAGTCAGGTGCTAAGTGCTTGACTTCACAGGAGGGCTGCTGACCTGAAGCCAGCCTGGCCCCACCTGGAGCCTATGGTGATCAGACCCATTTCTATACCCATCTGGCTTGTATGTATGGGGACAGCCTGTGCCTCTGTTTTTGCCTGCTGCTCAAACCTGAACCCCGCAGCCCTGCCTCTGCTCTGGGAGATGCCCCCTGACTCCACCCCACCCCACCAGTCCACTTGCCCCACCAAGAGTGCTGCAGGATCTGTCTCACCATGGAAAACGTCTCCCCCAACCAGCTTCCTGTCCTCCCAGCCTCCCAGGGCTCATCCCATCTATTATTCACAGCACAGAATGGATTTTTAATTTGAGAAATGAAATGACTCTCCCAAGTGGCCCGGGTGGCGGGGAGGGGGCGGGGAAAGGACGGAGCTGCTGGGCGGCCATCACTGTATTGGCTCAGACTCCTGTTGGAAAGCTGGATGCCCGCAGCAGCCCTTGGGGGACCCCAAGGGGCCCTGTACCCCACCACCCAGCCTGTGCCTTCATTCTTCCTTCTCTGTTGCTAGCACCTGTCAGTCCTGCCTGAGCTCCCAGTGAGGTCCCCTCCTGATCAGGCAAAGCGCTAGGGAACTTGTTCTCCATTTGCTTTCAGATTCCTGGGCCTGAAAGGGTGGCCCTGGGGCTACCTGCTCTGGTCCCTCTCCTCCCCAGCTTCCTGGCCCTCACTGAGCTGGGCTCCAGAGTCTCCCCAGTGCTGACCTCCAGCTGAGCTCCTCCGCTAGGTTCCAACACGCTGCTGTGCCCACCCTAACCTGGATAGTTGTCCCAGTTTCCCCACTGGCCTCCAGCTCCCAGTGCCTCTCCTCACCCCCAGGAGAGAACTCGCACCTAAGTGGCCCCAGGGCAGTGACCTCTCCCCATCCTTCTCTCCTCTTCTCCTCTGTCTCCCTACCCGCTGCCTCTCTTCCCCCAGTAAGGAAGGGGAAGTAGGTCACTCTGGTCTGTCATTTCCCAGATCTCTGTTGGGAGACTCTCGCTCACCTCAGAGCCTTAGCACTTGCTGTTCCGGCTGCTGGAACAGCCCTCTCCCAGCACCTCTTCTATTGGCCAGTTGCCACTCATCCTTCTTGGGATGCCGGCTTCTCTTCTCTGGTCCTGGGCCACCTCCGTGGCTGGGGGCTTGCCCTCCCTGGACACCCACCACACCACCTGCATCTTAGCCAGTTGTGCAGTCCAGAGTCCAGAACAGATGACATGTTTGATAGTCATGGAAAGTTCTCACATGGCTGTGGTCAGCACATGGAGCAGCCTATGTGAAGCATCTCCTAGGGCCAGCTTCACACTGGGGGCAGCGCCCTCACCTACAAACCTGCCCAGACTTTCAGCCCTCACACACATCTCTCCTTGACTCTGGGGCCCATCAGATGACAGAGGGGGCATTCCTCCCCTCTCCTGTCCTCCCTGTGGTAGGCTTTCATCCCCATTGGGCATATTCTTCTCTGGTGTCACCTGCCAACCTCTAGAACAGCTTTTTATCTCTTATAAGAAAAACATACAAAAAAATTTTTTTTCATCTGTGCCATGCGGCATGTGGGATCTTATTCCCTGACCAGGGATTGAACTTGTGCCCCTCTGCAGTGAAAACATCCAGTTTTAACTACTGGATCACCAGGAATGTCTCCAATACATTCTTGCTTTCAAAGACTTAAACTGTGAAGCATATTGGGATCTTCCCTGGTAGCTCAGCTGGTAAATAATCCACCTGCAGTGCAGGGAACCCCAGGTCAATTCCTGGGTCGAGAAGATCTGCTAGAGAAGGGATAGGTTACCCACTACAATGTACTTGGGCTTCCCTGGTGGCTCAGATGGTAAAGAATTCACTTATGATGCAGGAGACCTGGGTTCGATCCCTGGCTTGGGAAGATCCCCTGGAGAGGGGAATGGCAACCCCCTCCAGTATTCTTGCCTGGAGAATCCCCTGGACAGAAGAGCCTGGCGGGCTAAAGTCCACGGGGTTGCAAAGAGTACAACATAACTTAGCTACTAAATAAAAACAACTTGGGACTCATTAAGAGAAAAATCTCCTGTAGTCCTCACCCACCATCTAACAACATTGCCACCCTCTGCCCGAGTGCCTCGTCCCCAGCCCTCCTGTCCTCCTTTAGGTCCATTTCAAGCTTCCCACACCCCGTTAGTCCCCAGGGTCAAGCAGGTCTCCATCCGAGTGAGGTTGCCTGAGTGCCTCTCCTTGCAAGACAGAGGTGACCCTCGTGGCCACCATGGAGCCCAGTGCAAGGCCTGAGCTGAGTGGACCAGGCAGCTGCTCAGATCTGGACCAGCCCCTTCACAGCTGTGGTGGAGCCCCCACAGTAACATGTGTGGGGCAGCTCCTGTGCACATGCTCTGTCCAAGCTCTGACAGTCAGGCCCCTTGTTTGACGGACAGGCCACAACAGGTGGCTCAGCTCCTGCTGCCAGATACAAGGCCCCAGAGGCAGGGGGTAAGGAACAGGGAGGTGGACCCTGGAGCCTGGGACACATATTCCTGGCAGGATCACCACAACCCATTGCCTGTGCTGGCCAGGAAGGGGGCTCGGGCTGGGCTAAGCCCAGAGAAGCCAGCATGCCCTTAAGGGCCTGTTCCTTGTCTCATGGGGTCACTGGGCTCAGGTCCCCTCCCCCAGCACCCTCTCATCTTTTCAAGTGACTGGAGCTGAAGGGGATCGTTAGCTAATTAAAGCGAAGGCCACTAACTGTCCCTTGTAGGAGAGAAAGCAGGGCTGCAGAGGGGAGGGAACAGCAGGACTCAGAGGGACTCCAGGGGGCTGGGCCCAAGGCCTGGCCCTGGGTAGGGCCCCCCTCTAAGCTGTGTCTTTTGGAGGGAGTTGTCCTTGATGAGGAGCTTTGGGACAGAGAGTAAGACTCCAGAATCAGAGCTCCTATCCAACACCTATGCTCACCATGAATATCCATGCCCATCTCTACCTAAGGCCTTCCCAGCCCAGGCTGTGGGGTGATGCATGGCCAGGGGCTCCCTGAGACATCCTCCGGATGCAGTGATAGGTCATATTTGAGGATGGGCAGCAGGATGCCAGGAGCCCCAGCCCTAGGCATGCCCACAAGCAGGAACCCTGGCTGCCAAGGGTCTGCCTCCCCTCCACCCCTTACAGCCCAAGGCAGGGGCTCTGTCCCCACAGAGGTACCAGCAGTGGGCACACACCCACAGATCCCAAGTAGCAGCCACACCTGGGGCCTCCCTCAGCCTGGCACCAAGCTCCCTCCTAGTGGGATGTCCCAGGGCCTTCTGCCCGAACTGCCAGTGTGGGTTCTTGGTTTTCTATTACCAGATAACAAATCACCACAAACGTAGCAACGTAAAACAGCACAAGTTTATTGTCCCCGTTTCTGCAGGTCAGAAGTCCAGGCGCAGCATGGCTGGATTCTCTGCTCAGGGCCTCAGAAGGCCGAGGTCCAGGTCTGCTACGGCCGGGGTCTCCTCTGGGGCCCGGGCTCCTCTCCCAGCTCAGGGGTTGTGGCTGAACTCTGTTCCTTCAGCTGGAGAATCAAAGTGCCCCTCCTTTGCTGATCATCAACCAGGGGCTGCTCTCAGCGGTATCCCATGCCTTGTGGCCCCTCCAACTCCAGAGTCATCAGTGGAAAAGTCTCCCCAACACTGAATTCTTCTCCTGCATTGCATCTGTCTTCCTCTCAGACACCAGCCCGAGAAACTGCTGTAATTAGGTCTGATGATCTCCGTATCTTAAGGTCAACTGATTTGGAATCTTAATTACATCTGCAACATCCCTTCATAATAGTACCTGGATTTATGTTTGGTTGAAAAGCAGAGAGAAGTGCGTGTGTACACCAGGGTTCAGGGATCTTGAGGGGCCTCTTAGAATTGTGCCTATCATAGGAGATATGAGCAAAAGAGCCAAGTTCGTGTAAGAATAAGAGAGGCTGACTCCCAGGCCAGGTCCTGGGCTTAAGCGCCAAGTTATCTCCTTTAATCTTCAGAATTCTCGGAGTGCGTGCTATGTGTATCACCGAAGAAATGGCAACCCACTCCAGTAATCTTGCCTGGGAAATCCCATGGACAGAGGAGCCTGCTGGGCTACAGTCCATGGGGTCACAAAGAGTCGGACATGATTCAGTGACTGTGCACACACATTCTGTAGAGGCAGCAGCTGAGGCCCTGAGAGATGAAGTGACTGTCACAAAGTCACGTGGCTGGTGAGTGACCAGGTTGGAATACTAGGTTAACACAAAGCCCTTACTGTGTGTTCTGGAGGAAGTTGTACAACCTCTCTGGGCCTCTGTGAAAGAAGAGAAATGCGGCCCATTTTCCATGGAGAAGTAGGCCAGACCTCAGGGCCCACATAGCCAGGGGCAGGTGGGCTCGGGCCTGCTCTATCCTCATCCCAGTGGGCGTGAAAGTGTGAGTCATTCAGTGGTGTCTGACTCTTTGCAACCCCATGGACCATAGCCCGCCAGGCTCCTCTGCCCATGTGATTCTCTAGGCAAGAATACTGGAGTGGGTTGCCAGTCCCTTCTCCAGGGGATCTTCTCAGGCTAGGGATCGAACCTGGGTCTCCCACATTGCGGGCAGATTCTTTACCATCTGAGCCAGGGGTCTCTGAATAGCACCTGTGGCTCCCAGTGAGGTGGGGTGGGACTGGGGTCCCTGATGTCAGCAGTTCAACTGCAGCCATTCTGGCTTCTGCCATCCAGTGACGTGTGTTCCTCGGCACTGAGACTGGGGGGCTGATGGTTACTGAGGACCCGACACAGCCTCAGGAACCCCAGGGTTAAAGGCCACTGTCCACAAGCAGCGGGGCCCCTCAGAGAACAGAATAGGGGCTTTCAGACCTTTGCGCAGGAATGAGCACCGTGTTTCGGTGGGGTGTGAGGTGGGACTGGTCCTTTCCCACCTCTAGGCTCTGGCTTTCCCATCTCAGCTGGGCACGCTGCAGCTCTGGAGGAGAAGGGGACCACAGAGGCGACAGTGGCTGCCTGCTCCCCCTCCCCATGAGAAAGACTGTCAGTCAGCCCCATCTCAGGCCCCCACACCATCAGCCTCCTCCCACCTCCCGCCCCCCGCCCCCACCCCCATGCTTGAGCGGCCTCCCTCGTAATGGGACTTAATCATAACATGCATTAGCTAGGGCCTGCTGCCTGCAATTACCGCTTCAATCAGCCACCCACCACCGGCCGCCCCCAGACTCAGGCCACCTGTGGGAACACCCCGCCCTGCCCTCCCTGGCCCCCTCCCTAAATGCAGCAAAGGTGCCCCAGGCTCTGCCGATGGACGATGGACGGAGAAGTGACCCCTGGCAGCGGGGGCCAGGGGGGCAGGGGCGGCCGGCGGACAGAGGACAGAGAGCTACGGCTTAGGGTCACAGGCAATTATTTTAAAAGCCTGTTGGAAGCAGTGCTGCTTTCCCAGCGCGGCAGGCTCATCCTGAGGGTTGCACTGCCCCAGGTTGCTGACACGCTTGCATGCACACACGGGTGTCCACACGTGCTAGACACACATGCACACGGGTGTGGACCAGGGCACATGCAGTGGGTGCATGTCCCTGGGGGGACCCACAAGGACCCCAGAGAGGTGGGTGGGTGCTGGCTGCCTCCAAGGTTTGGAGACATCCCTGTTCAGCCCTCAGCACAGACCACCTCCTGCCCTTTGCCACGCATGCCCCAGCCCTGAGGTTCAGGGGTCTGGGCTGAAATGGAGGGCATCCTGTTTCATCCAGCCCCAGAGCTTGGGTGGGGGCTGGAGAAAAAGGGGGGAAAGAGGACCTGGCAGGGGGAGGGAGTGGGGGAGGGGACTGCTGTTGTGCTGTGATTCTCTCTAATTGCTGTTTTGCTGAGAGGTAATTAAAATCCCTTTTTATTTCACACGTCAGAGCCCTCACCAGCCTGTGGAGAGGGCACAGGGGGAGGCTGGGAGGTGGGGGCAAACAAGGGCTGGCCGCCTGGCACAGGAAGGCAACGGGAGGTAGGGCGGCCAGGAAGGGAAAGGGGAGGTAGGGCGTCTGAGCCCAGATTGCCAACCCAGCCCGCCTGCCAGGAGGCCCAGCGGCTGGAGACGCCCCCCACCCCCACCGCCCGGCCCCAGGCCCAGCCCACGAGTACCCAGGGTCCGGCCCTGGCCAGGATCTGTGCAGCCCAGCAGAGCCAACAAAAGCCACATCTCCTGAGTGCCTCCTAGATGCCAGGCATTTTGCTGAGCTCCTAACTCATAGGATTATTACAAAAATAACTCTTATCAAGTAGATACCATATTAGCCCGTGTGTCAGGACAGTGACAAAGCTGAGACTCAGAGATTAAGAATCTGCAAAGACCCCCTGGCTCATCAGTGGTGGAAAAGAATTGGAAGTGGTCTGATACCAAACTCAGAAGCACTATGTCAACCTGACCCTCCAAGCCATGTAACTGTCCGCTCCTACAGAGCCTGCCAGAGTTCCACTGCCCTACCCCGACCCTCCTCAGAGCTCAGAGGGAAGAACCGTAACCTTGGGCCTTAGCCCTGTCCAAGGCCCATGCACAGTGCCATGCCTGCCACTCTGGACACCATGGTCACCTGCTGACAAGTCCCTTGGAGCAGGAGAACCAGGGCTTGCCTGCCCATCGGGACTGGCAGACATTCCGCAGAGGCCTAGGCCAAGAGGCTATGGTCAGATGAGAGCCCAAACTGATGCCCAGTCAGTGTCAGGCTGGAAAGAAGCAAAGCCCCTCCCTTCTCCTAGGCTGGCTGGGGGAGGTGGGCTAATAACATCTGGGCCACACTGAGTGGGGCAGGTGGAAGGTCACTGATCAGCACCTGTTTCATACTCCCTTTCTCTCCGTCTGTTCTCTCCTTCTTGTGAGCCAGAAATTGCATCACCCTATCCTTTTCATCATCCCCCTCTCTGCCACCATCAGCACCTCTATCACCATCCATTATCAGCAGCAGCAGCATCACCATTACCTTCTCTATCATCATCACCATTTCCTCCAAATTCACCATCATCTTCATTTCCACTCAAATCATCATCGCTGAGATCATCACCATCACAGCTATGAGCATCATCACCATCTTCTCTATTGCCACCATAATTTTTGCCAAATTCACCATTAGTATCTCCACTCATCTCACACGCTAGTAAAGTAATGCTCAAAATTCTCCAAGCCAGGCTTTAGCAATATGTGAACCGTGATGTTCAAGCTGGTTTTAGAAAAGGCAGAGGAACCAGAGATCAAATTGCCAACATCCGCTGGATCATAGAAAAAGCAAGAGAGTTCCAGAAAAGCATCTATTTCTGCTTTATTGACTATGCCAAAGCCTTTGACTGTGTGGATCACAATAAACTGTGGAAAATTCTTCAAGAGATGGGAATACCAGACCACCTGACCTGCCTCTTGAGAAATTTGTATGCAGGTCTGGAAGCAACAGTTAGAACTCGACATGGAACAATAGACTGGTTCCAAATAGGAAAAGGAGTTCGTCAAGGCTGTATATTGTCACCCTGTTTATTTAACTTATATGCAGAGTACATCATGAGAAATGCTGGACTGGAAGAAACACAAGCTGGAATCAAGATTGCTGGGAGAAATATCAATAACCTCAGATATGCAGATGACACCACCCTTACGGCAGAAAGTGAAGAGGAACTAAAAAGCCTCTTGATGAAAGTCAAAATGGAGAGTGAAAAAGTTGGCTTAAAGCTCAACATTCAGAAAACGAAGATCATGGCATCTGGTCCCACCACTTCATGGGAAATAGATGGGGAAACAGTGGAAACAGTGTCAGACTTTATTTTTCTGGGCTCCAAAATCACTACAGATGGTGACTGCAGCCATGAAATTAAAAGACGCTTACTCCTTGGAAGGAAAGTTATGACCAACCTAGATAGCATATTAAAAAGCAGAGACATTACTTTGCCAACAAAGGTTCATCTAGTCAAGGCTATGGTTTTTCCTGTGGTCATGTATGGATGTGAGAGTTGGACTGTGAAGAAGGCTGAGCGCCGAAGAATTGATGCTTTTGAACTGTGGTGTTGGAGAAGACTCTTGAGAGTCCCTTGGACTGCAAGGAGATCCAACCAGTCCATTCTGAAGGAGATCAGCCCTGGGATTTCTTTGGAAGGAATGATGGTAAAGCTGAAACTCCAGTACTTTGGCCACCTCATGCGAAGAGTTGACTCATTGGAAAAGACTCTGATGCTGGGAGGGACTGGGGGCAAGAGGAGAAGGGGACGACAGAGGATGACATGGCTGGATGGCATCACTGACTCGATGGACGTGAGTCTGAGTGAACTCCAGGAGTTGGTTATGGACAGGGAGGCCTGGCGTGCTGCGATTCATGGGGTCGCAAAGAGTCGGACATGACTGAGCGACTGATCTGATCTGATCTCCACCCACCCTCATTGCCATCACCACCATCATCATGACAATTATGACCATCATCACCATTACTTTCTCAATTATCGTCATCAATTCCATCAAAATCACCACCACCACCATTGCCATCAGTGATTGCCATCACTGTACCAGGAACTGTTCTAATAATGGTTCTTGTTGTTCAGTTGCTAAGTCACGTCAGACTGTGCAACCCCATGGACTGCAGCATGCCAGATTTCCCTGTCCTTTACTATCTCCCAGAGTTTGCTCAAACTCATGTCCATTAAGTCACTGATGCCATCCAACCATCTAATCCTCTGCTATCCCTTTCTCCTCTTGCTCTCAATCTTTCTCAGCATTAGGGTCTTTTCCAATGAGTCGGCTCTTTGCATCAGGTGGCCAAAGTATTAGAGCTTCAGCTTCAGCACCAGTCCCACTGAATATTCAGTGTTGATTTCCTTTAGGATTGACTGGTTTGATCTTCTCACAGTCCAATAATACGGACACTTTATCATATTGAATCCTCATAATACCCAAGAAGTAGGTGCCAGTATTATTCCTCCACTTCACATTAGAGAAGCCAAGGCTTATAAGGAAGGAGCTTCCCAAAGTCCCAAAGCTAGCAAGTAGCAGAGGAAGAGCTTGAACTAAAAACGGCCCAATAATAAAGCCAAAGTCATAACCAATATACATCACCACCTCTTAGTCAAGGAGCCTAGGGAATCAAGCCAGAGGACAAGGGGAAAAGGCTGTGGGGAGAGAGCCACCTGGTCTACCCAGGAGTTAGCAATCAGAGGCCTGCCCTCCCCCTGGCCCAGCTTTCCAAGAACCTAGCAGCCACCAGCTATCCCATCGCCCTGCTGGGCCTTGGCAGTCCTGTCCAAGCCTCCCTGTGGCTGACCTTTGCCAGGGCTGGAGGAGGAAAATGATCTAAAGGAGTCAATGACTTGAGAAACTGGATTCTAATCTTGTCTCCAGCCAGACAGAGGCTAGAGTGCTCCATCTCCCTCAGTATCCCCTCATGTTCTGGACCACAACTCTGGGAGCTCATTTATCTCTCGCACGTGGTGGCCAAGTCGGGGGTGAACAGTCGGACCTGGAGTGCGCAAGGCGGTGGCTGCACAGGGGGGCAGGGCACGCAGCAGCTCAGCAGCGCCCTTGGTGATATCTCAGGACACGGGACTAGATGGTAGCCAGGAGAGAAGGCTGCTCCCAAGCCTCCCAGCCTTTTTCTTTTTGGCCCGGAGAATGGACCTCACTGTATTGGGCATTCGGGAGGGCAAGAAGACAGTCAAATCCTCAGGGGACAGCTGGTACCTGCTGCCTTGCCTGAGGTCTGATGGCAGTGGGAAGGCTGGGGGCTGCAGAAGAAGGAACCATTTGCAGTCGATTCAGCCTCTCAAGGGCAGGCATGGTGACACAGAGCTTGGGGACACTAGCATCTGTGTGTCAGCAGATCAAGAGAGGATGGGAATAGCAGAGATGGCCGAGTAGCACAGAGGTTGCCAGGGTCTCCCCGGGGCCTGCAGGTCTGAGGGAGCTGCAGGCAGCAGCCAGGCCGGGCACAGGGAAGGGTCTTACCCATCACGTGTCCCCGGACCACAGTGCTGTTACTCGGAGGTACTTAATATTTATAGAATAAAAGAGTGAATGAAAACAATTTCAGGATTAAAGCTGTCCTTGAACAGGACATGACACCCGGTGAGGTAGCTTTCCATTGCTGAAGCAAAAGGATTAAACGTCTCAGGCTCTGGAGTCAGATGAATATGGATTAATCACCATTTCCTAGCTGTGGACACATCACTTGGCCTCTTTAAGCCTCCGTTTCCTCATCCAAACACAGGGACAATAATGTCTGAGATCATGCCCAGGTGGTCCTCCCTGGAGCATCTCCAGCAGGGAAGGCTGGAGCCCTCAGTCTCCCTCCAGCGTCCTCCTCTGGGCACCCAGGACTCCTCCCACACCCCATTTGTCTCCACTGAGGAGCAGCTGGGTGTGGCTGATCCCAACAAGGTAAACTCTGGGTCTGTCACCTGCCCCAGTGCAGTGAAACCCCACGATGGGCAGGGCCAGGAAACAGGGCAGAAACTTCAGGAGCCAGGCTCCTGGTGGATTTGGGGGTCACCAGGACACCTGGGAGGCCAGCAGTCCCAGACCAGGGTGTAAGTCCTCTCCCTGACATGCACAGAGCTACCTTACTTGAGAACTTCTTGTCTCCGAGCCTCAGTTTCCTCATCTGCAACATGGGAATAATTACAGGGTCAAAGTCTCAAGGCTGTTGCTGGGATTATATGAAGTGATGCTATGAAGGCCCCCAGCAGACTGTCTGGCATAGAGTGGGGCCCCAGCCACACACACACACACACACACACACACACACACTGGCAGCTGCCCATTCCCTGGGCCTTGCTAGATGGCTGGGGAGACCTGGAGTCCCACCCTATCCCCTGCTCCCTGCACACCCCACCCCTCCTCGCACATTTGTGGCAGGGATGCACACCGTTCTCCCCTTCTGTCCATGCTCTCCGCCGGCTAATGGGCCAATTTTTTAGCATTACAGAGATTTGGCCAATTTGGCTGCCCTGACAGAAAGGCGCAGAGAACAGTTGCCTGGGGGTGGGGTGGGGTGTGGAAGCAAGGGTGAGAGGAGGCGAGGAGGAGAAGGGTGGAGGGCTGCACCACCTCTGAGGCTGCTTCAGGCCCCTCTAAGTCCAGGCATGGAGGGAGTGGAGTCGGTGGGGAGATTACAGAGATAATTAGCCCCACTTATGCACCCCCTCCCTGTGCACAGGCCCTATGCTGAGCACTTTGCATATATTTTCTCTTCTAATCCTCCAATAACCCTCTGAGGCCAGTTCTATTATTTGCTCCATCCTCCCCGGTGTGGGACTCCGGCACAGAAGGCTCAGAGCTGGCCCAAGGTCACAGAGCCAGGAAGTGATGGAGCTGAGGCTGAAAGCCAGGTCTTTAAAACATTCCTGAGCTCAGTTTCTAACTAAAGGCTGAGAATCAGGCCAGGGCTCCCTCCACCCAACCACACACCCCAGCCTATCCAACCCCCTCCCCCGACACACGCACACAATCTCCAAGAGCCTCAGCCCTCCAGGGTGCTGGGGATCCCTGTCAGGACACGGGTCTCCACGTCCCTCTCTTCCTGGCTGTGGGTGCCTTGGCTTGAAGTCCCCAAACCCAGCATCTCTTCAAGGAGAGAGCCCTGGGCACAACTGCCAGGCATGAGCTGGGGTCCCAGCCCAGAGCTGGCTCGTCCCTCCTGCCCAGGCTCTGGGCTGGGGCCCCCATGCCAGCTGTGGCTTCCTGAGCACGTCCTGGGGCCGGTGCCAGGCTGGGAGTGGGCATCAGCTGTGCCCTCCACCACATTCTCTGGGCCCTTCCGGGAGCCAGGAGGCAGATCTGCCAGGGAAGATGGGAGAGGAGGGAAGGAGGAGGGAGGGAGCAGAGGGGAGGGGACTGCCTCTGGGTTGGGGGAGGGGGGCTGCGGGGCTCCCTGCATTAAGCGATCAGAGAGCACAATATTTCATTGCCGGCAATCGCAGCCAAGACATCAACTACTTGGGGAGAGCAGCCTTAAAAGCCTTTTGATTTTATTTCTTCCACTTCATTTTTTTTTTCCCCTTTCCTTGCTGGTGTCCTTGACAGGGCCTCCCTTCCCGCCCTGCCACCCCTTCCTCAATGCTCCCCTCCCACAAGGGGCCGGGGGCTGCAGGTCTGGGGGGGTGCCTGCAGGACCCCACAGTCTGACCTAGAGCAGTGCATGTGTGCACAGGTGTGGATGTGTAGCTGGGAGACTGCTGTGGTCCCCTGGGTCCCTTTCTGTGCACCAGGGCAGCACTGTGTATACATGTCTGGAAGCCTGCGCCTGTGGGCATACACCTGTGTCCGAGTGGGCCCTGTGTGCACCCGCATGTGCATGCCTGGGTGTGTAGGCACACGCGCTGGCCTCACTGCACACACTCACCAGAAAACTCCACCAAGGTAAGAGACTCGGGAGCAAGGCTGGGGAGGGAGGCAAATTCAGAGCGCAAAGAGGAGGAAGGAGCGGAGGAGTGGAGGGGCAGGTTGCATTCTTAGGGGTCAGCCTAGTTGGACCAAATCGTAGACCCATTGGAGACCTCGGAGCCCGTCCTTGCCCGGGTTGGGGGGACGGGGCGCAGCGCCCGGAGACACAGGCGTGCACTCTCACCCACAGGCGGACACACGCAAGCACACACTGCAGAGACCCAGGCGGGCCGGCTCGCTATGGGACTCCAGGCGGGCGCCCATGACGTCACCGCCGAGCCGTGACGTCACCCCCGCCCGCGGGGAGCTCCATCTCCTCTCGTGGCAGGCGACGCGGAATTGCACATCTGTCTTGTCGGGAATTAGTTAATTGAATCAAGCGTCCCGAGCTTCAGCAGCGACCTCGGCCTTGGCCCAAGAAGGGGGCTGGGCGGGCGCATGGCGGGTGCTCAGCTGCGTGGGTTGGGAGATGCGCACCCAAACAGGGGCCGGGAGTCCGAGCTCTCTCGGATATTGATCCTTGTCCCGCTTGGCCTCCCCGTCCCTCCCAATCCATCGAGGGCAGAGAAAAGAGTCCAGCGCCCGCCGGGGGAGCTGACGGGCTGGCCAGAAGCCAGACCTCTGCGGATTCCATCCAGGGGCTCTCGGGCAGAAGGCTCCAACCTGCCCCTTGAGCTTGCCCGCCTCCCTTCCACCCTCGGCTCCGCCCATCGGTGCCGAGAAACGCGGCTAATTCCCGGTCCCCAGGGCAGTGGCCTCCCGCCCCTCCCCCTTCCCCCCGTGTCCCTCCCTCCCCCCAGCTTCCCCCGGGCACCTCGGGATGAGGAGCCAGCCTCCAGACAATTTGTCCCAACTGCTGGAGCGCCCGGGAGCTTTCCTTGTCCCATTCCCTGAGCCTGTCCCTCACCTCAGCGCTCCCGGCCCTGTCCTGGAACCCCTTCCCTCCCTCTCCTCGCACCTCCATCCTTAGGTGACCCCTCCCTCGCCCACTCTTTCCTTCCTAACTTATAGGAGACAGCCCCGGAAATACGGAAAGACTTAGGAAGTGAGATTCCAGTCTCGGCTGTGTCTCCCCTCAGCTTCCAGAGCTTGCCATGTAATTTAACCTCTCTGAGTCCTAGGTTCCACATTTGACACTGGGATGAATTTTTGAAAAGCCTGTCTTATTGGGTAAAATTAAATAACATATATACAGGGCTTAGAACTTATCCAATTCTTGTAGCCTATACCTTGTAGTTTTAAGAAGGAGGCAGACCTGTTGTCGAGATGTGGTTCCTCTAGAAGGGTCCCTGGGTAACTGATGAGAGAAAGCATCGGATTTGGGACTGTGGTGGTCTGAAGGGTCAGGGAGTCTGAGAGGGGCTGCCAGGTAGGGTCCTTCATGTGGGGAGACCCACCCATTCCAGATTCCCACCTGGAACCCAGGCCCCACCTTCCTCTGCTCCTACCAGACTCACTAGTACCCCACTGGCCCTCTCTCATTCATTCCACACTTTTGCCTAGCTTCACAGTTTCCCAGATGATCAACTTAATTGTAAATTCTTCATCCTTGAACAATATCCCATTTCACAAATGAGAAAGTAGAGGTTCACAAATGAGAAAACAGAGGTTCAGAGAGGTTAAGTGACTTGCCGAAGACCTCACAGCTATGACCTGGCATAGCTGGGATTTGAACTCAACTTCTTTGGCCTCAAATGACAGCCACTCTCCACTGCTCTGCCTCCCACTCTGAGGACCACTTAGTTGCTAGGAGACAGCAAGCCAGTGGTTACTATGGGAACCAGGCTGATGTGGAAAGTGGAAAGAGTTTGTGTCCAGGCGGCAGCAAGAAGGCTCCAGGTGGGCTCTGCAGCCCCTCCTCTGCCCCTCCCATGGAGGCACCTCTTGGCTTTCAGCTTTGGAACTTGGGTTCCAGGCAGCAGATGCCTAGTGACAAGGCCAGAGAGAGGGGCAAGGAAGATAGGTTACTCTGAACTCTGCCCCTGCAAACCGAGAGCTCTGATGGAGAATGTGGCTCCAGAGATGGGGCTGAGGGGCAGACAGCCCAAGCCAGGAAGGCTCACATTACTGCTTTCCCCAAATCGGCTGAGTACAGAGACAAGCCTGGCCTTGGGACGCAAGAGAAAGGGAGGGCAGGACCAGAGTTAGGTACAGAGCCGCACCAGAGGGCTCCAGATCTGGGCAAATACCTCAGTTTTCTCATCTGTAAGAGGGTAATGACACTAATCCATCTCCACAGATACTGTTTTGCCTTTATTTCAGCTGAAATTATTGTTATTATAACCATGATTTTTACATAATAGGTATTCTACTCATGACAATGTCAGATTAGATATCCCCTCTTGAATCATTACAGTATTAAGAGATTTTAAAATATATGTAAGTATCTATTCTTTTGCAGATTCTTTTCCCACTTAGGTTATTACAGAATACTGAGCCGCACTCCCTGTGCTGTGTAGTAGATCCTTGTTGGTTTCCACAGATATTGTGCTGAGAAAATTAACAAAAATGTAAAGCACCGTAACTAACATATAGACTTCACTAGCTGTGTGACCTGGGGCAAGTCATTGAGCCTCTCTGAGCCTTTGCCAATGAAGATACTAATGGTACCTGCCTCATAGGGTTGTTACAAGGCCTGAATGAGTGAATACAGACAAGTAAAAGGCTTCAAACAAGGCTGGTAGGCTTTAAGGACAACATATATAGCATTGGTTGTTCTATTTTCATAGTAAATGTTCAATAGCTCCCAGGGGTCCTGGTCACTCTGGACCCAGCTCCTTTTCTCTCTCGCTCTCTCAGTAGAAAATCTCCCACCACCCCTCAACCCCCTGCCAGGTGAGGAGGACCAGAACCAAGAAACAGGACTGCCTGAGGCCTCAGACCTCCCCCTACTCAAAGTTCAAGGGACCCGGAGCCTGAGAGGCTGGGGCGGGAGGGAGTGAGGAGGCGGTGGCACTGGCAGCTAAATTTGTTCATCCGGCCTGTCAGTGCCTTAATCTGATCCCCGAGGAACAACGCAGAGGCTTCACTCTGGATGACAAACGAGGAGGGGAGAGGCCTGCCCTGCCTGGACTCCGGGTGAGTAATGGCTTTGCATTAAGATATTAAGCCTGGACGACAAGAAATGTGCTCCTGCTCCCACTCCGCCCCCAGCAAGGCCGGGAAGAGAGCTGGGGAGAGAAGGAGCCTTCCTGAAGACCAAGCTCTGGAAAGGTGGGGGGGCCTGGGGGTGGAGGGGTTGAGAGAGGAGGGCTTGGGACGCCTTGGGTGGGGGTACGGGATGGCAGAGAGAGAGACAGACAGGCCACAGAGAAACCCAGAAATACAGATACAGCCGGGAGAGAAGAAATGGGGCTGGGGGGTAGGGGGGATGGAGACTTGTGGGGGTGGGGTGTGCAAAGAGGCCAGATGCCTGTACTCTGTACAGGGCAAGGATGCCTTAGCCAGGGCCGCAGCCCAGCGGGGCAGGCCAAACACCAAGGGGGACTCTGCCTCCAGGCTGGAGGCCTGGCTTCAAGGCTGGCCTTGGTCTTCGATGTCCCTCTACTTGATCTGGAGCCTTCTGGGCCGGGAGGGCACTGGGTAGGGTGGTGGCCCTGTTGGAACTGGCTTAGGCCAACGGGCAAGGCCTCCAGCCACATGGACCACCTGTTTTATGGAGAAAGGGGGCCAATACAAAAGGGTAAGGTCCAGCTCCGAGTTCCCACACCATTCAAGGAGCACCCCCGCCCATTGAACCCCTGGTACACAATAGCCTGGGCCCCATGAGGCAGCGTTTGCTGGGTAGAGGGGACTCTGGAGGAGGAAAAGATGGGGCAAGCCCAGAATAGGACTTAGAGACAAGATGGTTCAGAGCAAGCAAGAAGGACAGAGACAGACCTCGGGGTGGCCTGCCCCTCTCCCATGACCTTAGAGGTGCTGGCCCAGACAGCAGATCTGGCCTGCCTGGGTCCAAGTCCTAGCTTCATCCATTCTGTGGCATGACCCCAGCAGGTTGTGTGACCTCGCTGTGCTTCTGTCAGACCCCATCTGTAAAGTAGGATGCTTATAGCCCCTTCAGCGTGAAGCTTCTGTGAGGGCTCCCCGAGTCAGTTCCTGCAGGATGCCTAGAATGGGGTCTGGTGCATCCTAATGGTTCAGCGAACTTCACAAATTGTCATTAATTGTCATATTTCCCCCAGGCCCCAGCCATGACCGTGTCAGCTAGACGACACCTGGAGCAAGTCCCCACAACCTGTTTTACTCCTGAGCGGGCTTTGTGCCTAGACCTGGGAATCCTGACTCACTTTGGTAAAGCTATCGACCTCTCCAAGCCTCAGTTTCCTCATCTTCAGTTTGGGCAGATCTTTAGGCTCAGTGGAGCCAAAACATGTAAGCACTTGATAAAGCCCGGAGTGGCCTGGTTCAGAGGCTCTGCTCAGAGGACCAGCACAAGCTGGTATGCGTGTGTGTGTGTGTGTGAGTGTGTGTGTGTGTGTGCGTGCATGCGCACACACACTAGTTGGGAAGCAGGGAAGGCCTGGGAGCCTCCCAGAGGAGAGAGGCTTAGGCATGATGATGGGGTGAGGGGGAGCCCCAAATCCCAGGCCCAGGGCCCCATGTCCCAGGGAGTAGGGGGTCAGGAGCCCAGCTATCTCCGCTTTCTGCACCCACCTCCTTCCAGCACCACCTTCTCCTGCAGCGCTGCCCTCTGGTCCTACTCAGCCTCATCTGTGCGGGCTGGTCCTACACTTTGCTCACTCGGGATTTTACACATGGGTAAGTCTGCCCAGGTCCGGGGCTTAAGCAGATAAAGGAGGATGCAGAGAACAGAGAGCAGCTGTCTTGGGGAAAAGGGGGAGAGGAGAGGTAGGGTGGAAATACATGGCAAGGGCAGAAAACACTGAAGGCTCACTCCCTGAACCCCAGAAGAACACTAGGCAGGCAGCTGTGCCCTTCTGCTGGGGAGGCCAGAGGGAGGGGATTTGGGGGGGCATGGGGGTCGTCGTAGGGGGCAGCGCTTCTGAAACTGATTTCCGCGCAGGCGGTGGTCCCTGGGGTAGCCCCCCTCACTGAGGTCTTCCTTCAACCGCCCAAGATCTCCCCCTGAGTCTCCCCAGTTCGAATCCCTTGTCCTCCAGCTGTGAGACCCGTGAGTTTAGTTAGCCCCCTACTCCTCCCTGGGGTGCGGGGGAGCTGGAACTTGATCCAGGGCTTGCTGGTTCTTCAGGGCCTGCGTCTCTCACGGAGGGCCACCAGGAGGCGCCACACGCCTGCTCGGCCTCCCCGTGGGCCCCCCAGTCCACCCGGCCGGTCGGTCTGGAGGCGGGGCGTCCTCGGGGTCCGGGTGTGCACGGTCTGCGGTTCAGCCCCGGCTCTAGCACGTGGCCCGCGGAGCCGCGCACCCTTTCTCTCTCTTGAACCCCCATCGGGTGGCGGGCGTCTCATCCAACCCTCTCTGCGCGATCCTGCTCCCTCTGCGCCCGCGGGCATCCGAGGTCCAGGCTTCTGTCACCCCCTAGCCCTACCCGCGAAGTCCTCTGTCATCCTGCGAGCACAGGACCCAGAGTGCTGTGCTGTGGTCCCCGTTCCCCCAGCTCCTATCCCTCTCTGAAGGTTGGATGAATAAACTGCTCTCAAAGCTGGTTTGTTTGGCCAGAGTTTTTTATTCTCCCGCCACTCCAGCTTGAAGGCGGGCCTAGAGTCAGTAAGTTTATCCAGGGACCAACATCCGCCCCAGGCGCTTCTGGTTCCTTCAGTCCTGCCCCACAGATTCCACCAGAGAGCCCGCAATCCTCCAGGAAGAAACAAAGTCTCTTAAACATTATTTTTAACAATTGCTTTTCAGTAGATAATATCTACATGGGATTGATTCAAAAATTAAAGCAATGCAAAGTAAAAAGCCTTCCGGCAACCCTGTCTCCAAGCCCCTGGTTCCAATCCACAAATACCTGCCAGGTAGCACTTTTATTTGGAGAAGGCAATGGCACCCCACTCCAGTGCTATTGCCTGGAAAATCCCATGGACGGAGGAGCCTGGAAGGCTGCAGTCCATGGGGTTGCTGGGGTCGGACACGACTGAGCAACTTCACTTTCAGTTTTCACTTTCATGCATTGGAGAAGGAAATGGCAATCCACTCCAGTGTTCTTGCCTGGAGAATCCCAGGGACGGGGGAGCCTGGTGGGCTGCCGTCTATGGGGTCGCACAGAGTCAGACACGACTTAAGTGACTTAGTAGTAGTAGTAGCACTTTTATTAATTTCTTAGGACGTCTTCAGCACAAAGTTAAAATCTATGCTCTTATTCCCCCACCCACCCATTCTCATACAGAAGGAAGCATATTATGTACACTTTGTCTTCACTAAATCTATCTTGACATTCTTTCCATAACAATAGATCCCTTGTTCATTTTTCCAGCTGTGTAGTATTCCATTGTGTGGCTTCATGCATGTTCAGTCATGTCCAGCTCTTTGGGACCCCGTGGTCTGTAGCCCACCAGGCTCCTCTATCCACGGGATTTTCCTGGCAAGAATACTAGAGTGGGTTGCCATGCCCTCCTCCAGGGGAGCTTCCCAACCCAAGGATCAAACCCAAGTCTTTTGCATTGGTAGACAGATCCTTTACTGTCTGAGCCATCAGGGAAGCCCTGTGTGGCTATACACAGTCTATGTAATCCAGTCCTTTCTTGATTAGTACCTAGGTGGTTGCTCCTTTTTGACTCTTAATAACAACATTGCAGAGAACACATCCTTATACCTCCGTGATTTCGTAAGTGTTTTTGTATGGATAGGCAGGATAAAATGCCCTGAGAGAGAGTACTCGTCACACAGTGATGGCATGTGTCACTTGGGTAGGTACTTGAGAGGTATTTCTAGTTGCCCTGCGTGGGGCTTGGACTGTTTGCCTTCCCCAGACAATGACCAGACTTTCTCCACAGTCTGACCAACAGAATGCACCGCTGAACTTTTGCGTTTTTGCCACACATTCACTTGTGTTCAGTTTCCCGGGGAGGCCTGTCTTTACCCGCAGACTGTCAGTCCCCTGCCCGTGTCCTCCAGCACACAGGTCTTCTCCTTCACAGCACCTTGTGCATTTGAAATTACATATACTGTACAGTTATTATTTCGTCAACATTTGCCTGCCACCAGCCTAAAAGCCCCATGTGCGCAGGGACTGTACCCCAGTCCCTGAAGCAACATAGGCACATCAGAGATGCTGACTATGCCTTCACTGGCTGGTACAGTTCCCTGTGTGCCCCACGTCCGTGGGTAGATGGGCTCAGCTGCGACTCCCAGCCCCCTTATGTGGGAGGCATGGGTACTAGTTCCATTGAGCAGATGAGGAGACTGAGGCTCAGAGATGAGGTCAAGGACTCATCAAGGACTTATCACTGGCCTTGTCTCTGTTCCTGAGACCTTGGTTTTACTTCCCTACTCAGGCCCATGGGAGCCCGCCCCCCACCCCCCACCAGCTGCCATCACCAGGAACAGTCAGGCCCAGGTCTGGGGGGCTCCAAACTCAGGATCGGCCCCCTCTCCCTGCCCGCAATGGTGGAGAGTCAAGCCAGGGATTTGTCAGAGCCCCCGGGGTCTTGTTGGCTTGCAGCCTCAGACACCCTGTTTGGTGGCAGTGCCAGGGCCACGGTGACCTGGTGGCTTGTGCAGTCACCAGAGCCCATTCCTGAAGGCCCCACGGCTGTGCTGGCTTTGTGCCCGACTGTCACTCTGCTCCCCAGCGGCTCTTTGTGGCGGCTGCCTGCCTCCCTGCCTCCCATTAATCATGTGTGCAGGATTTATTTTCTCCAGCAATTTATTTCAGCAAATGCAATCTGGGTGTGCCCACAGGTGGGCAGGATGCTCTGTTGCCGCCAGAGTCATGGAGCCCGGCTTTATTGTCAGACTGACAGGCATGACTCACCAGCACCCCCGCGGCAGATGCACCAGAGCCCTAGGGTGGGACGCTAGGTACTCCAGGGACCAGCCCCACCCCCACATCACTGCAACCTTAGCATCCCAAGCAGCCTGGAAGATTCCAGCTTGCTCCCCTGTTTTTTTTTTTGTTTTTTTTTTTTAAACTGGGGCTTTGCAGCCCCTGCCAAGGCCTGCTGGCTGAGGGGGTATGGGAAAGGATTAGGCCCCAGTGTCCTCACCCTGAAACAGCCTTTCAGAGGCTTTTGCTGAAGACCCAGGTGGTGGCTCATTTCAGTTTCCTGATCTGAGGAAGGAAGGGATCCGCCCCACCCCCCGGCCCCAGCATTGCTGGATAACCTGGCCCTGCTTCCCAGGTTCTGACGGTCACAGAGGGAAATAGCTCATGCCAACCCTGCCACCCCTTGCCATGCACACACGTGTCTTCCCTCCTGAAGGCTTTCATCACCCTTGCCCCCCCTGCCCAATCTGTGAGAGGATGCAGCAGCCCAGGACTGAGTAGCAGACATAGCCCTAAGGCCAGGACAGGACGCAGGGGCTGCTTGGCTATGATTTCAGGTCCTGAGTTAGTGCCCCTGGTTATTTGTCCACTTACAGGCCTTGGGCACAGGAAGGAAAGGACTGGACAGCAGTGGGCAGGGGCCAACCACCTGGGCCTGGCCCTCACCAAGCCCTTTGCATCCCACCCATGCCCCCGCCTCTGCAGTTTCCAGGCCCCCAGCTCCCACCCCTGGGGGCCTGCTTCCTCCCTTGGTATCCCCCAGGCTCAGCCTGGGGCCCCTGCCCTCAGCCTGCCCTCCACCCCCCACCCCAACCTGGCTGCTGCTAATGCTGCAGATAATTCCTGCTGTCGCAAAGCCATTACCGTGCAAATGGGCTGCATTTCAGTGTGTGTGTGTGTGTGTGTGCATGCGTGTGTACAGGGGAGGGGGCCTGGCAGGCAAGGCGCCTTGCTTATGCCTCGCTCACTGCCTTGGGGAGTTTATGCCGTTCCCCACCAACCTCTGGTCCCCTGCCCTGGCTGCCAGCCTCCACTGGACCTTGGCGCTCTGGCCAGGGGGCTGACATGCCCAACTGGAGGGTCCTGGTGTCCCTGTCCTCCCCCTTCTCCTCCATGGGTGGCAGCTGGACTCAGAGAGTAGCTGAACCACCCCCTACTCAGCCTTTGAGACCTCCAGGGCCCTTGGGGGACAGAACCAACCTAGGGGTACCAGATGGATGCTGGGAAGACTTCAGCGGCATTTGAGGCCCTGGCTTCCAGTCTCCCATCTTGCTCCAGCTCTTCCAGGCCCCTGGTCTCCCACCCGTTGCTTCATCTGCCTCCCGTAGACCGCCACCCTTTCCCCCAAGTGCCATCACAGTTGTTCCACCTTGCCTCTTCCTGCCTCAGCACAGCCAGGTCTCCCCCAGGGGGAGGCAAACCCTCTATACTATCAAGAAGAACCTTTGACTTTTGTGTCAGGAGCCTTCAGTGAACCTTGACAGCAGGCGGGAGGTCCCTGTGGGCTCAGGAGGGAGGGCAGGGCAGTGGTCAAGGGAGTGGCCTTCAGCAGCAAGTGGGATTGCTTTTCCTTTCTGCTCCTCCAGTTTCTGGTGATCTGATCTTGGCCACATCACGCAATATTTCTGCGTCTCAGTGGCCTTATCTGCAAACTGGGTCTGATAACACTTGGCTTAAATAATTATTATTAAAGGTATAATAGATTGTATTACATAGAACCACGAGAAATTGCTTATGCTCCAGCTGTTTCCCTGTTAATATTTACCGGGTGAGATACTGCATTAAGTCAACTTTGTATCATTGATAAGTATCTACTTGATGTCTGGCACTTTGCTTTTATACTCTTAATGCTTTGCATTTGTACAAATGCTTAAAGAGTTCAAGCTAACTGAGAAAGCACAAAGAAGAGGTAAGAAGCAAAACAAAATAAAAATAAATCTCCCTGTCAGAAATATAATAACCATTTCCAGAAATCTCTTTTTGCACTGATACAGGTAGAAATTTAGAGTGTTAAATGCATAGAAATATTGCTATGAGAAGGGATCTGACTATTTTAAATATATATTTTTAATTTTAGTTTATTTTCATGAAAGAAAATAAGTGAATAAATGGAAGGAAATTGAAAGAAACCACAAAACTTTAGTAAATGTCTCTTCATCAGAGAGACAATGCGTTCTACAAAGATCATCTCATATTAACAAAAAGATAGGAAATCCATAAGAATAAAAAGTATTGATTAGGGAGAATCTTTCACGTAGGAGTGGGGAGAAATGTGAATATTATAGTAGAAATTGAAGGCGTTAAATTAGCAAATTTCAAAGTAACAGCTGACAACAAGACTGGAAAAGAAAACTTATGGAGAGAGATCACAAGCAAGGAAGACAAAAGACAAGGAAGAAAATGAGAGGAAACAGGCACAATTGTGGACTGGTTTGCACAGGGTTGAACAATGGTATTCAAAATTGCACACGTATTCAACTTAAAAGAGTTTTGCCTACACGTGTTCTCCTTTCCTAAAGGTTTCTATCATGTTTGAATGATGAGAAAGATGTAGTTTCTGGCATGTAGTAAATATTGACATTTTAAAATAAAGCTGCTGTACTGCTTACAATAGCCAAGACATGGGGGCAGCATAAAAGTTCATCAACAGAGGGATGGATAAAGACGTGGTACATATACACAATGGGATATACACTCGGTCATTAAAAAGAATGAATAATGCCATTGACAGCAACATGAATGGACCTCAAGATGGTCATACTGAGTGAAGTACGCCAGACAGAGAAGGAGGAATATCGTATGACTTCCCTTATGCGTGGAATCTAAAAAGAATTGATACAAATGAACTTATAAAACAGAACCAGACTCACAGACCTAGAGAACGAATTTATGGTGGCCAGGGGGAAGGGTGGGGGCAAGGAATAATTAGGGAGTTTGGAATGGACATGCACTATCTGCTGTATTTAACCAACAAGGACCAACTGTTCATCACATGGAACTCTGCTCAATGTTATGTGGCACCCTGGACAAGAGGGGAGTTTAGGGAAGAAAGGGTATGTGTGTGTGTATGGCTGAGTCCCTTTGCTGTCCACCTGAAACTATCACAGCATTGTTAATCAGCAATGTGCTTGTGCTAAGTCACCTTAGTTCTGTCTGACTCTTTGCGACTCCACGGACTGTAGCCCACCAGGCTCCTCTGTCCATGCGGATCTCCAGGCAAGAATACTGGAGTCGGTTGCCACGCCCTCCTCCAGGGGATTTTCCTAACCCAGGGATAGAACCTGTGTCTCTTCTGTCTCCTGCATTGGCAGGTGAGTTCTTTACCACGAGCACCACTTGGGAAACTATAAAATAAAATTTGTTTAAATAAAATAAAAAAATCTACTGTAGCTCTTTTGAATTTATCAGACCACTTTGATGAACTTCATGTGGTTCAACTTAAGGGGTGAACTGCCCAGCCCACAGTGGTACCCACTTGGGCAGACACTGTTAGTAGGAGATGACCTCATGTTCTATGAACTCATCTGGACTTGAGTTTTTGTATTTTGCTTATGTTTTCCTGCTATTTTTTTTTGCAAAATTCCCCGTAACTCTCCAACATTTCTCACTAAATGAAGACAAAAAAGTTGGAGTCTGTGGTTACAGTGGAAAAGCATTGTGACCCTCCTCCCGTCCCCGCAGGATACCAGTGATGAGGGTAGGGGGCTGACCCTGCTGGAGAAGGCCAGAATGAGCCTGGGGGAGGGGAAGGGGTGGGGATGACCCCCTTCTCCTCCCAGCTGTTTTAAAAGGAAAGGGTTGAGTGGAGGAGGATGATGACTGAACGGTTTATGGGATGTACACAAAAGGTTGGGTTCTGAATTGGGGGCATGAAGGGCATGGTCTGCGTGCTTCCATGCCTGTGACCCCTGATGAACATACCCAGTCAGAAGCCAGGGGTCTCGCCAACCACAGAGAGTCCTTCGTGCAGGTCCAGTACCTGTCCATTCTTAAACACCCATGGAGCCTGCAGGAGGACAGGGTGTCGATGTGGGGGCCCCTGACTCGACACCCTGCCCCCAGCCCCAAGCAGCACTCTTGCCTCTCCCTTTTAAAGTCAAGTTCAGCCTAGGAGTTCCTTGGTGGCCTTGTTGCTGTTGTTACTGTTCAGTCGCTCAGTCGTGTCTGACTCTTCGTGACCCCATGGACTGCAGCACTACCAGGCTTCCCTGTCCTTCACCATCTCCTGGAGCTTGCTCAAACCCATGTCCATCGAGTCGGTGATGCCATCCAACCATCTCATCCTCTGTCATCCCCTTCTCCTCCTGCCTTTAATCTTTGCCAGCATCAGGGTCTTTTCCAATGAATCAGTTCTTCCCACCTGTGGCTAAAGTATTGGAGCTTCAGCTTCAGCATCAGTCCTTCCAATGAATATTCAGGGTTGATTTCCTTTAGGATTGAGCAGTTTAATCTCCTTGTAGTCTGAGAGACTCTCAAGAGTGGCCTAGTGGCTAGGATACCAGGCTTTCATTGCCATGGCCCACGTTCAATCCCTGGTCTGGAAACTGAGATCTTGCAAGCCTCGCAGTGTGGCCAAAGGCAAAAAAAGAGTAGTCAGGTACAGCCCAAAGGGCGGGAAAAATCAGAGCAACAACTAAAGCTGACAAGCTGAAGAAGACAGGCCATGCCTGGGGGAGGGCCCTCAGGGCAAGGGGAACCCGCAATACTCAGACACCTTCTGTGCATCAGGCCACACAGGACCTGGGGGGCCCCTCCCCCACTCCACACTGCTGCCCCAGGTCCCTTTCTCTTCCATTCTCGAGGCGCCAGCATCTCCCTTGGTGCCTTCCAGGATCGGGCCCTCGCTATTCTCATCATGTTTGTGCCAGGAGACAGCATCTTATGGATTCCCAGCATGTACAGAGCGCTGATCTACAGCAATGATGACAATCCCTGCCAGCTCTTTGCTGGAAGCCCAGTGGGTGTCCTTCACACCTCCCAGCAAGATGGGTGATATTATCCCATTTCCCAGACTGGCTGAGAAACAGGAAGTGTATGGTTCCCTGGGCTGCCATCACAAATGATCACACACTGGGCAGAAATTTATTCTCTCACAGTTCTGGAGGCTAGAGGCCAAGAGAATCACGGTGCTGGCAAGGTCATGCTCTTTCAAAGGCTATTTGGGAGGCTCTGTCCCATGACTCTCTCTTATTTCCCGTGTGGCCAGAAGTCCTTGGCTTGTCGCTACTCCAGTGTCTGCCTCCATTGTCACACTAGCTTCTCCCTGTGTATCTGTTCTCTTTTGCAAGGACACAGGGGCTTCCCCATTGTCTAGGCAGTAAAGAATCTGCCTGCAGTGCAGGAGACACAGGAGATCCAGGTTGGATCCCTGGGTTGGGAAGATCCCCCGGAGGAGGGCATGACAACCCACTCCAATAGTCTTGCCTGGAGAATCCCATGGATTGATAGGATCCTGGCAGGTTACAGTCCTTGGAATCGAAAAGAGTGAAGCAACTGAGCGCAGTGGATGAAGGGCCCACCCTTCTCCAGTATGACATTCTCAAGTTTTTTTACGTTTGCAAAAACTCTGTTTCCAAATCAGGTCACATTCTGAGGTTCTGGGGGTTAGGACAACATATCTTCTGGGGAACACAATCCAACCCTCAACAGGAAGTGACTCACCCCAAATCACCCAGAGGTACAGTCAGAACCCCCAGGCCTGAGCTCTGAATCACGGCCAGAGCAGCCTGTCATCCGAAGAACAGCCTGAGTCCCCCTCTCCTCATATTTCAATATGTCAGCAGCCGGCTCGTGGGTGCTTCTGTGTCCAGCTGGCCATGTTTGGCCCGAGAAGCCGGCATAGCTGTGGGTCCTACCCTCAGGTCCTGGGACACTGCCCTCAAAGGTGGCCTGGTCAGCTGTGGGTTAGTCACCCCTCCCCCAACCCAGCTGCCCTTTTGTCCACCTCTGGCAAGACCAGAAGGTCAGGGTGATTTGGGGTGAGGGGGGGCAAGCACATCCATGGCCTGGAGGGGCCTGATGGGGGAGGTGGGAAAGGTCCTCCCCCAGAGGACAAGTGTAGTGACCTGGAGAGGCAGTTCCGTCCAGGGTGGCAAGTGCCTAGGTCCCTCCTCACCATTTCCAAAGGCCCACGGTCCCCCTCCCATCCTCCTCTGAAAACAAGAGAGGGCCCAGTGCCAGCAGGGAGGCTGCAGGGCTGGCCCAGGTCACCAGAGTCCACAGGGGCCTCCTGACCCGAGCCTGCTGGGGCTTTCCTGAGGTATTGACTAAAAGGTCCAAGGTTCTCTCCTTCTCTCAGACTTCGCTCCTACCTGCAGGAGGGGTGAGGTGAAGCCACTGTGGCCTCAGAGGGCACCCATGGCAGGAGGGTCAGCAGACAAGGCCAGCTCACCTCGCAGGCAGGAGCCTGGGGCCTGGAAGGGAGGCTGGGAAAGCAGGGGCCGCAGGTGTCACTAACAGCCCCTCCTCATCTCGCACCCTGGACAAAGATCCTGCCCCCAGCCCCAGAAAAACCAGGAGGGAAAAAGGAAGGACAGGGGAGCAGGAGGTGAGGTGGAGACCCCAGCTCTGCCACCTGCTGGTTCAGAAATAACCATGGGACGTGATGGTTCCCACCGACCCCCAACCCTGCCTTGCTCCACTGACCTGCACTCCAAGGGAGACCCGCACTCCAGAGCAGAGGACAGACCAGGCAGAGTGAATGTGGGCCCAGGTGAGAGGGGGCAGCAGACCAGGCCCCACCCAGCTGCAATGAAAGGCAGCTGATGGGGAAGAGCCCACAGGGGCTGGGGAACCTAGAGATCCTGGACGGCTTCAGACAGATTGAAGCTGATGTGCCAGTCCCTGGAGCCAGAAGATGGGCCAGCCCTCATGTCTTCACCTGTTTAGCAAATACAGAGTGTCAGGCTCCGATCTAGGTGCTGGGGACACCATGGGGATGAGGCAGAAAGCCCTCCTCCTGGTAGCAGACAGACATCAAAGAACCGAGCTCACAACCGCAGGTGGCTCCCACCAGCTTACGGGGGTACTGCGACACAGCAGTATGTAGATTTAAATCAATTTAAGTTTTTCGGGCTTGCCCGAGACTGTGCCGGACAGAGACCCTTTTGTCACTGCAGGAAGCAGCTCTCATCCCAACATCCAGCCAGATTCTGAGCCCTTCTCCACCTTCCATGTTAGAGCCTTCTCCTGGGTGTCGTCCATGGAGACTCCAGGCTCTCACTTGATTAAAGCGCCTCTCCCTCTCCTGTGGGCTTCCCTCATGGCTCAGCTGGTAGAGTCCACCTGCAATGCGGGAGACTGTTCAATCCCTGGGTTGGGAAGATCCCCTGGAGAAGGGAAAGGCTACCCACTTTAGTATTCTGGCCTGGAGAATTCCATGGACTGTATAGTCCATGGGGTCACGAGGAGTCGGACATGACTGAGCGACTTTCACTTCTCCCTTTCCCGAGTGTAGGTGGAGCTCCAGGAGCTCTTGTGGGGTAGTGGGACGGTGAGTAGGGGTCTCCCCTCCTGCTTCATTATTCAGTGTTGGGGTGTGTGTGTGTGTCTTCAGTAACTCAATCGAATCTGACTCTTTGTGACCCCATGGACTGTAACCCACCAGCTTCCTCTCAGACAAAAGTACTGGAGTGGGTAACCATTCCCTTCTCCAGCGGCTCTTCCCGACCCAGGGATCAAACCCACATCTCCCCCATTCCCTGTATTGCAAGAAGATTCGTTACCATTGAGCCATCTGGGAAGCCCAGATTCAGTGTCAGCATCAGCAGAAAGACAAGGCCCTTGCTTCTGATTCACCTGGGCCAGGGAGCCCTAGAACCAGAGTCAAGGCCCTAAGGCTGCTGTAGCTCCTTTTCACTGAAAACGAGAAGTGCCAGGGGCCCAACCTGCCAGCGGACAGAGGTTTCTCTTAGGGTGACTCCCCTGGGCACAGGGCCCTTGCTCTGCAAGGCCCCACACTTGGTTTAATATTCAGCGTATCATGATCTTGAAACTCTTAACAACTGTTGAACAAGGGGCCCTGTGTTTTCATTTTGCATGGGGACCCCAGCACCTTATGGAGCTTGTCCTGCCTGCCAGACATGCGTTATGGCAACATAGGGCTGGCAGCATCTTAACTGTGCTGCCTTTTTTCTCCAAAAGCCACCAGTCTCATTCGCACTGGGTGCCAACTTCTAGGCCTGTGGACACACGTGGAAGGCCCTCTGTAAATGCTTAGGGACCAGCCATCACAGAGGTGGGGGGATGTAGGCCCCTCCCCACTCAGCACTTCCAGAGGCCTCAGCCAGTCAGCGAGTCCTCTGGTTGAGGTGACCTCCACTGGGCACTGGAATGCCAGTCTCTCCCTCTCCCAGCTCCCTGATTCCGGAGCAAGGGTTTCCTTGATTCCTTTAGGAATTCCACTCCTCTTCCTACCTGGCTAGAGCTGTGAGGGAAGACACTCTGTCCACCAACACTGCCATCCCAAAGGCCCTTCTCCCTTGTCCTTTTATCCAGTCCACTCAGAGGAGGGGCCCGGGGGGGAGTGGATTCTAGCAAGAGTGCAGCAGTGAGCCCTGCAGTGGGGTGGGGAGAGGAGGGAGCTGTCCACTCTAGAAGATGGAGACTGAGCCCCTTAAACAAGTAGAATCCCACTGGACAGCTGGCAACAGAGAAGTCACTGCTCTGAAGAAGCTATGAAAGGGTGAGGTGACAGAGATGAGAGGACCTGCTGGAACAGTGGCCGGAAGTCCTCTCCATCATGGTCCAACAGGAGAAGCAGGTAAGGAACGCATGCACCCATCGCCGATAATAGAATCATTTCATGAGATGTGGATGTAGACATAAGTTCTCAGGAGGTGACCTGTGGAAGTGAATGAAGTTGACCTGGACTTGGGGTGGTGTCAAGGCACAGGAGAGGGGAGGGCTTGTGATCCAGCCACGGGAACAGGAGTGGCAGAGGAGCCAGAGGAGGGTGAGCTGGGGTCTGAGCGGACTTGCAGTCCATGCTGTGAGCTCCCTAATTTTTCTTTGGCAGTGGTGGGGATCTTACCCTAAAGGGAGGTGTGGACAGTAAATAGACTCAGTATTTTCATGGCATTCCTGAATCAGAGGTATTATTTTTATGAGATGTGATGGTAATCAGGGGAAAAAGGTGTGCAGTGTCCAATAGTCAGGCACAGATGTGTGAGTTGGACCATAAAGAAGGCTGAGCACCAAACAATTGATGCTTTCGAAATGTGGTGCCATAGAAGACTCTTGAGAGTTCCTTGGACTGCAAGGAGGTCAAACCAGTCAGTCCTAAAGGAAATCAGCCCTGAATATTCACAGGAAGGTCTAATGCTGAAGCTCCAATGCTTTAGCCACCTGATAGGAAGAGCTGACTGCTTGGAAAAGACCCTGATGCTGGGAAAGACGGAAGGCAAAAGGAGAAGGGGGTGGCAGAGGATGTGATGGTTAGATAGCATAACCAACTGAATGGACAAGAATTTGAACAAATTCCCAGAGATAATGGTAGACAGAGGAGCCTGGCATGCTGCAGTCCATGGGGTCAAAGAGAGTTGGACATGACTTAGCGACCGAACAATGCAGTGGTGTGATAGTAAGTGCCAAATCATTGGCTCTCCTGGGAAAAAGAGCTCTGATCGTTAGCATTCACTGATTCCCACCAGAGCTGACTTCAAGATACAGAAGTGATGTCACCGAATGCAGACTTGGGAAGAGATGCTGGTGACTGGCTCTCGGGGGCAGGGCTGAGCTGACTCAGACTGGAGTTCCAGGGGTTGGGAGCCTCATTGTGATCAGTGCCCCAGGGAGGCTGGGGAGAACCAAACTCATGGGGCATTGCAACCTTCCAGGGAAGAGAATTTCAAGGAGAAACAAAAAAATCAAGCTTCTTGTCTGCTGCCCACAGTGGCACAGGAGGAACTTGGAGAAGCTGCTGGATCCAGCTGCCCCCTCTCTGCCTCTTACCCATCAACCCCATGGGACCCCTGACTTGGGCTATCTCTGCAGGTCTGAGGTTCTGTCTTGTCAAAGGTGGGACAGGTTCCCATCAGGCTGCATTCACCTATGCAGAAGGAGCAAAAGTGGAGAAGAAAGGACAATGTTAATGAACAGTTGTCATGACAGATCTACTCTGAAAAAAGCACCAGGCCGGGCCAAAGGCTCCCTGGGGTCACCAGAATGAATGGGGGCACCAGGACGGTTTTTTGGGTCCCAGGACATTCTGTGGGGTAGAAGGGCAGCTCCTCGATGCCCAGGTAGGGGACATGGACCCCTGAGAGCTGCCCATTTGTGGCCCTTCCCATGAGACACAGAAGACTCTCCTGCCAGATCAGGGTCACAGCAACTGAGAACAATGCCGCCCGGGCAGCCCGAGCGGGCCCTGCACAGGGCAGGGGGTCTGGGAGAGCGGCAGAGGCTGCTGGGGCCTGTCCTTCCTGAACTGGGCCACTGTGGGGGGGACTTTCATCTCCCGCCTTCCCCTCGGGGCCACTGCAGCGTCCGCCTGCCTCCGTCTCTTCCCACCCCGCTCCTCCCAGGGCGGCAATTACTGCGCTAATTAGGGCGCTTTGATCATCTTTAGAAATGGCCACACTGGGGAGGGACGCTGCCAAGCAATTAGGGGCAAAGAGGCTGGGAGCTTGGGCACTTCCTCAGGGGGCGGGGCTGCAGAAGACCCTCAGACACCCCCTGCCTCCTCCCCTCCAGGAGTGTCTGCACACACACACCCCCCCAACATAGCCGTAAACTCCTCAGGGAATAGAG
The DNA here is from genome assembly GCF_003369695.1 of Bos indicus x Bos taurus. Classification (NCBI taxonomy): domain Eukaryota; kingdom Metazoa; phylum Chordata; class Mammalia; order Artiodactyla; family Bovidae; genus Bos; species Bos indicus x Bos taurus. The sequence continues at coordinate 120,040,665 of NC_040077.1, forward strand.
GAGGATAGGAATACCCCCTCTTCTGCACCCTGGAGATGGGACCTGCCCACCAGGCCCCTCTGCCTGGCCCCCAGCCCAACGGTCAGCTCTTCTGGCCGGTCCAGGCCCCTTTGATGGAGCCGCAGAAACAAGGGCTCCTTTGACAGACGGAGGGGGGGGCTCAGAGCCCAGATGATGAGACTTCAAAGGTGAGCCCACTACCCTGTTCCCTCCCCCGACCCCGGCCCCCCTCCCGCAGTCTGTCCTCTCTATAGTGCCACCCCCCCAGCCCCAGGCCCCATTTCCCCCTGTGGGCTCCTGGGAGTAAAGGGCCAGGTGAGGGACGGGCCAAGGGAAGCGGGTCATTTTGAAGTGAGAGAACGGAGTCAGATGGTGTGAGGGCCGAGAACTCAGTGCCCAGGAGGCAGGCACCGAGGATAAGCGCCTGGAGGGCGGACCCCGAGGGGGACGGAGCGCCGGGGACAGGGTCACCATGCTGCTGGCTGCGCTGCTGCTGCTGCTGCAGCCTCTCCCAGACCCACAGTCTGCCCACGGGCACCCGCTGTACGTGCGCGTGCCCCCCAGCACCCTGCAAGGTGAGCTGGTCCAAGGAGAGAGGGGTGGTCTCAGGCAGGGGGCCCCTGAGCTTGCTATCTGCACTCACAGGGCCCTTTGGCCCCTTCTGCATCCCCGTCACCCACCTCTACTGGCAGAAGGGGCCAGAAATGAGACACAGGTGGGAGAGGAAAGGGGAGACCGAGGCGGGGGAGGGGGAGGGCAGCTGGCCAAAAGGTGTGCTTTCCAGAAGGTTCTGGGTCCAGCAGGGAGGAAGGGGCCCAGGGCAGCGTCCCCTTGGCTATCTGGGCCCCAGGGTGGGCAACTCAACCCACCATGGTCATTTTGTGTCCGTAAGTCCATGTCCTGTAATATCTGCACCTTTGGGGTCCTGTTTTTCCTTCAAGGTTTTTAAGGAAAGGCCCTCCTTTTTTAAGGACTCCAGCCCAGCCCTGTTGAAATCACAAAGCTATCTCAGGCCGAGCATCCGATCCTCTCTGCTCTGAGTGCTGGGTGCCATTCCCTCCCAGGACTCCGGCCGCCCAGCCTGCCTCCCTCCCGGGTCTCCCAAGGCAGGGCTCAGGGCTGGGGCAAGGCGGACGAGCCTGGGGCTCGTCCCCAACCCTGCGTGATGGATTTGTGTCCCCCACAGCTCTGTCCGCCCAGGGGACGAAGGTGTTGCAGGCTGCCCAGAGAAGTGCCCAGTGGGCAGTGAATCGGGTGGTGATGGAGATTCAGCACAGACTGCATGAGTGCCGGAGCTGTGCCAACCACACCACCCCATGCCCTGGTGAGCTTGCCCCAACTACCCCGGGGCCCCTTCTCCTGTCCACCCCATCCCTCCCTTCAGAAATCACCCCCTCTTGGGGACACACACGGACGGGGTGAGGCTGCAACCAAGAATAGGTGGGGGAGGGTCTCCCCAGGTGAAAGGGCACACCCACCAGGCTTGGGCACACAGCAGGTGCAAAGACAGGAGGGCTGGCACAGTCTGGGCTCATCTGGTGAACAGTGAGCCGTTTATGACTGCTGAAATAGACCCTTCCCTAGTAGCTCACAGGGCAAAGAACCTGCTGGCAATGCGGGAGACCTGGGTTCGATCCCTGGGTGGGGAAGATTCCCTGGAGGAGGGCATGGCAATCCACTCCGGTATTCTTGCCTGGAGTATCCCATGGACAGAGGAGCCTAGTGGGCTACAGTCCATGCGGTTGCAAGGAGTCGGAAACTGAGCGATTAACACACACAGACACACACAAACACACTACTGGGCAGGATAAGTAAGGGTGGGGTGGTTTGGGGTGCTCCCTGAGGCGGAGAGAGGGCTCAGGCCGAGCCTGGAGTGGAGAAGAGGGGAAGGGTGGCCGTGAGGCTCAGAGGTGTGTTTCTCAGCAGCACCTGGACGAACCAGGCCTCAAGCCCCCCTCCTGAAGGATTCACCTGAGCCAGGTGAGCTTGCAAAGGCTTGTGGGATAGAGGGGAGGGGAGCAGGGCTGAGGGCAGGGTGGACCCTGGAGGGGTCTCGATGATTAGGAAGACCGGGACTTGTGCCTCCTGACTTGTGCCCCTTCGGCCTTTCCAGGGTCTTGTGGCGAGAGGCGCCCGGGCGCTGTCAACGTGACGCGGGCGCACGGCCGCATTGTGGGGGGCAGCGCGGCACCGCCGGGGGCCTGGCCCTGGCTGGTGAGGCTGCAGCTCGGCGGGCAGCCTCTGTGCGGCGGCGTCCTGGTGGCCGCGTCCTGGGTGCTCACGGCGGCGCACTGCTTCGCGGGGTACGTTGGGCCCCCGGCCCCGGGATCCCCAGCGCGGGGCTCCAACTCGTCCGGGGTCGTCGGGGTGGGGTGCCGCGCGCGAGGCCCGGTCTCTGCTGCCCCCTGGCGGCGGCCGTCTCTTTCCCCGCCTCGGAGTCTTCCCGGGGCGCGCTGTCCGCGGCCTCTGGCTAGCTGGGGGTTGGGGGGTACCCGTGGGCGGAGGCAGGGTCTCCAGGGGGAAGCTTCTCGCATTCCTGTCTTGCGTGTCTCGCGCTGCAGCGCCCCGAACGAGCTTCTGTGGACGGTGACGCTGGCCGAGGGGTCCCCGGGGGAACCGGCGGAGGAGGTGCAGGTGAACCGCATCGTGGCCCACCCGAAGGTGAGAGGGCAGCCCCAGGCCCTCAGACTTGGGAACAGCACCCCCAGGCCACGCCTCGTTTACACGGCGCCGCCACCCCCTCCCCAGTTTAACCCTCGGACCTTCCACAACGACCTGGCCCTGGTGCAGCTGTGGACCCCGGTGAGCCCGACGGGGGCGGCGCGCCCTGTGTGCCTGCCCCAGGAGCCCCAGGAACCCCCCGCGGGCACTCCTTGCGCCATCGCGGGCTGGGGTGCCCTCTTCGAAGGTACTAGGCAGGACAGGGCCTGGGTGAGCCACGCGGGGGCGTGGGGGAAATGGGGGTCTGGAGTGATGGAGCTTGGGAAGGCTGGCGTGGAAGGATTCTGATGCTGTCTTTGCAAAATAATGCCCATCTCGCCAAGTGGGGAAGAATCAAGGAGGGCGGTGGGCAGGGGGAACCCTAAAACAGGACCCCTGCCATCCAGGCCTGAGCCCCTTCCACGGCTTCCCTGTAGATGGGCCAGAGGCCGAGGCGGTGAGGGAGGCCCGTGTGCCCTTGCTCAGCGCCGACACCTGCAGAAGGGCCCTGGGACCAGGGCTACGCCCCAGCAGCATGCTCTGTGCGGGCTACCTGGCCGGGGGCATCGATTCGTGCCAGGTATGAGACCCGCCGGATCGGAGGGTGGTAGTGGGCCACTCCCCGGCGGCGGGACCGCCTCCTTTCCTTCTACAATTAGGCTGTCACTCAACTTCTCTGCACCTCTGTGTCCTCATCGCTAAAATGGGTACAAGAGTGGTAACCCCAGTAGAGCTCAGAGCTGCCTGTAAGGGTGTCGTTGGGGTGAGGGGAGGTGATAAGTGGGTCCACACAGTGCCCTCTCTCTTGCCTCTCTCTTGGCCCTTGCAGGGTGACTCGGGAGGCCCCCTGACCTGTTCTGAGCCTGGCCCCCGCCCCAGGGAGGTCCTGTACGGGGTCACCTCCTGGGGGGACGGATGCGGGGAGCCAGGGAAGCCTGGGGTCTACACCCGTGTGGCTGTGTTCAAGGACTGGCTCCAGGAGCAGATGAGCGGTGAGCACCTTTCCCCCCACCCCCACCCCTTGCCCAGAGTGCCCCATAACTGCCCTGGGACGAGCCCGTTTCAATTCCACCGGCCCCCAGGCTCCTGCGTGGGGAAAGCCTATTTTCCTCCCGGGAGGGATTTGGGGGGCTAGGACTTAAAGCGAGGGCAAGGTGGTAAGCTAACCCCTGACGCCCCCTGCAGCCGCCCCCTTCAGCCGCGAGCCCAGCTGTAGGGAGCTTCTGGCTTGGGACCCGTCGGAGGAACCGCAGACAGAGGCCGCCCCACTCTGCACCTTCTACGCCCACCTATGCCTGGGGCCCGCGGGCGCCTGTGCGCGTCTGGCGCACCAGCAGTGTCTGCAGCGCCGGCGGCGATGTGGTCAGTCCGGTTCCCGGGGCTGGGCCGAGGGGGAGCCAGGGTCTGGCCCACGTCTGACCGCCGCTCGGACTCTCGTTCCTCCCGCAGAGCTGCGCTCGCTGGCGCACACTCTCCTGGAGCTACTGCGGGGGGCCCAGGAGCTGTTCGGCCCTCGCCTGGGGGTGCGGCGCCTGGCCCCAGCCCCGGCTCGCCCCGCTCCGTCGCTTCGGGATCCTCCCAGGCACCCCTCCCGCGAGCAGCGGCTGCACTCAGGTACCCCAAGCCCTTCGCAGCCCGGCCCCGGCCCACCCCAGCGCTGCCGCGCCGTTCCCCTAACCCTGCGTCTCCCCAGGATCGCCTCCCCGGGCTGCTGGCGCTCGGTTCTCTAAGCGGAGATCGGAGCGGCGCGGGGAAGTGAATGGTAATGACGCCCCCTACCGGCGGCCTCAAGGGGAGCCGGCCAAGGGAGGCCGAGTCCAGGAGGGGACTCTTGGGGTTGTCTGTGCTGGGATGCAGTTTCACCCCATCTGGCAGCGGTCAGACCCGCTCTCGCCCTCCCTCGCAGCAGGACGCATGATTCTTTGGGCGGGGGGCGGAACTTGTGACTTTGGGCCCGCTCCAGTGTCCATAGAGGCTGGGCTTTGTGTTACCATTTAACCCCTCTCAACTTCAGCTGCCCCATCCCAGCATGTGGAGGTCTGCCCACTGGGAGGTGTCCCGAGGTTCTGGTGGAATACCACCCCGACTCCACACTAGCGTCAGCTCTCTCTTATTCCTGAGGTCTCTCCTGCCCTGGGCTGGAGCCCTTGCGGCAGAAGCTGGCCACCCTCCAGGGCACCCACGCCTGGATCTTGCAGGTGCCCCCGGAGCGCCTGGCCATGGACTTTAATGAGGTGGGTCCCCAGGCTTCCCAGACTCCTTCACAGTGGCCTGGGAAGGCTAACCTGGGCCAGCCATGCTGGGGAGGGGAAACAGAAGGGACCCTCCCCCAACAGCCTGGGTGGAGGTGGGGGAGGGTGTCCATGGATGGAGGGACGGCTATGGGGAGGGCAGCTGAATGTGAGCTGGGTGCTGGGTGGGTGTGAAGGAGTGGAGAGGAGGTGGGAGTGGAGTGTAGGTGTGTCCAAGTGAGCAGGAAGTGTGCTGGATTAGCGGGAGGATCTGGGGACAGGGTAGCTCTGCCTGTGAGTTTCTGGGGCAAGAAGGAGGGGGACCAGGAGTGGGGTTGTGGGCCCCTGAGCTGTCTGCCTCCCTCCTCTGCAGATCCTGGCAGATCTGGGCTCCAAGACACTGACTGGGCTCTTCCGAGCCTGGGTTTGGGCAGGCTTGGGGGACCGGCATGTGGTCTTCGGTGGCCTGGTGGGTCTGGAGCCAACCACACTGGCCCGAAGCCTTCCCAGGCTGCTGCTGCAGGCCCTGCAGGCCTTCCGCCTGGCAGCCCTGGCAGAGGCAGAGCCCGAGGGAGCCCGCAAGGGTTCAAGGCAGGGCCGAGGGCTGGGGAGGAAGGGGCGCCACCCACTCAGCCCTCATGGGCCCCCAGTCAGGTGGCCCTGAGCCGGGTCTCCACTCCACCCCGTGTCCCCCCACCCTCATCAGAAACACTGCTCCAGGGCCTGGGAGGGGATCAAGGAGCACGATGACATACCATCACTGCCAGAGTGGGGTGGGGGCAGGGGGTTAGGGCTCCATGTGTTCTCAGATGCACCACCAGAAAATCACAGCTGCTTTAATAAACATTATTTATGATCCACAAAGACCACTTTAGAGCTTCTTTAGGGTGGGACTGGGGTGGGTGGACACTGGGGCTCAAGGGGTAGGGCCCAGCCTCCAGATTCAGCTGATAGAGGTCACAAAGACACTGGAGGAAGGCTGCAAACCCTCCAGCTCAGGATATCGGTCTGCCTCCCAAGAAATGGCAGCAGCCCACCTGCCTGTCCCCGCTGCCCTGTCCATGGTTGCCAGCGCTGCCCCCAGCCTCCAGCCTCTCTGCCCAGCCCCGACCCTCACCCGTAGCTGTGGGGAGTTCCTTTGCCTTATGTCCCTCGGCTCCTGCCCCAGCCAGCCAGTCCCTGTCCCCACCCCCTCATCACCTGCCCCAGTTTCTCTGCCCTGCCGCAGAGCCTAGAGGTGTCAGATTGCATTTCCGGCTGCCTCTTTCCTTTGCACCCCCCCACGCCCCCACCCTGCACCTGTCCCTTTGGCACTCACCCACACTCCCCAGCCCTGCCGACCGGAGGGACAGACCCAAGACCCAGTCAGAGGAACAGGATGGAAGGGTCTGTGTTAACACTAGTGCTGCTGGCCGCCCTGGTCGTGTGTGGTAAGAATGGCCATCACCCTCCCCAAAGTGTCCCCATTGCATGATCTCCTCCCTCCTCGCCCGGGACACCCTCTCCCAGCATCAGGCTCACCTCCCCACTCCCATGGCCACTTTTTTTCCCTGGAGGGGCCGCCCCCCGGGGTCCCACTGCATGCCCAGCAGGACCTCAGGGCAGCGTCCTCCCTGGGCCCCTGTCCCCCACCCTCCCCAGGCAGCTGGGGCTTGAACGAGGAGGAGCGGCTGATCCGGCACCTGTTTGAGGAGAAGGCCTACAACAAGGAACTGCGGCCCGCAGCGCACAAAGAGAGCGTGGAGATCTCCCTGGCTCTCACCCTCTCCAACCTCATCTCCCTGGTGAGCGGCCCCTCCTGGCTGGTGGGGGAAGGGCAGCAGCCACAGCTTCCTGGAGGTCCAGCTGGGATGGCCATGGGGAGGAAGGTCAAGGCCCCAGCCCCAGCTCCAGTAGGTCCTCTCCCCTGGAAATGTGCTCAGACCCTCTCCATGCCCCGTACTGCCTGCAGACCTCAGGTGATGCCCCTTCCCCTCCAGTTTCAGTCCTGGGTTCTCCCCCCACCACCACCCCATTTTGCACTTTCAAGGGTGCATGTGCCCTATGACATGTGCCACATGACACTTTCAAGAGGCCATGTGCCCTATCTGCTTTTTGGCCTGTCCATCCACTCCTGACTGCTAGGGACAGGTCATCATCGTGGTCTCCCCCTGGGTGGGAGCTGGGAGAAGGCACCTGGGGAACGTGTACCGGCCTCTGGGGCACCGGCTTCCTGTTTGATTACAGAAAGAAGTCGAAGAGACCCTCACCACGAATGTGTGGATCGAGCAGGTAAGGAGAACACCCCACACAGAGCCAGCGGGTGGGAGAGAGGATGCAGGGCCCAAATTCCCCTGTGCTTGCTTCTGCTGGGGGATTCCCAGCTTGCTTCAGACACTGTCCTCCAGGACAGACTGGCCCTTGCCTCCCAAGAAACCCCAGACCCAATTGCCCTCACCAGCTACTGCCACCACAGCCCAGATAGAGCCTTAGGTGAATTAGGATCTTCATCTCAGGGAACACTGTCACAGAGGCTTGATTTTATTAGAAGACACTGTCTGCTACCTGTCAGTCGGTCTCCTATGTCCACTATGGAAACAGTCCTCCCTTAGTTGTGCAGTGCACATCCTATACAGCTGTACATGACAGACCTGAGTCCCGCTCTGTACCCATCTCCCCCAACCTCTTTTGTCCCAGCCCCAGATCCTGTCGAGTCTCCCCGGCCAGGGAAGTGGTCGGCACAGGGTGTAGGGGGGGAGTGGGGGACCCCAGACAACAGCAGAGCCCACTGCTGACATTCCTTTTGGGCTTCCAGGGCTGGACAGACAGCCGGCTGCAGTGGGATGCAGAAGACTTTGGGAACATCAGCGTCCTGCGTCTGCCCGCTGACATGGTGTGGCTCCCAGAGATTGTGCTGGAGAACAAGTTGAGCCGTAGCCCTCCTCGCCTCCCACCGCCTTCCCACCTCTACCTTCCCCAACCCTGGCCAGCACTCACTGTGGCCCTTGTCCGTGTCCCCCAGCAATGACGGCTCCTTCCAGATCTCCTATTCCTGCAACGTGCTCATCTACCCCTCGGGCTCCGTCTACTGGCTGCCACCCGCCATCTTCCGTTCTTCCTGCCCCATCTCTGTCACCTACTTCCCCTTCGACTGGCAGAACTGCTCCCTCAAGTTCAGGTGCCCCCACTTCTCTGACCGCCCCTCCCCTCCAGGGCACCCTGCCAGGGGCCGAGGGAGGCAAACACTCCCCCCGCCCAGGCAGAGGCCCCATCCCCATCCCCACCATGGCCCCAGCCAGCGGCTGAGACCCACCCTCTGCCCTCTGCCCTCTGCCCTCCCCAGTTCGCTCAAGTACACGACCAAGGAGATCACCCTGAGCCTGAAGCAGGCTGAAGAAGATGGCCGCTCTTACCCCGTGGAGTGGATCATCATCGATCCCGAGGGCTTCACAGGTGCCAGGAGCAGCAGCTCCTGGGTGGCCAGGCTCCCCTGGACACCCGCCCACAGATATAGTCACAGAGCTGCACGTGTGTGTACATACACGGGGACATGGTCACACCGGTACACAGACGTGCAGGTGGACACAGACCCTTCCCAGTCTGGACAGGGTCCCTGGGGTCGATCTGGCCGACGGATGAGGGGGTGGTTTAGTTTTCCCATCCCCAGAGGGCCCAGGGGGTGGTTGGGGCTTTGGCTGTCATCTGATGTGTGTGCCGCGTGTCTTCCACTTGGTGTGTATGCCGCCCCCTCCCAACGCCGGCCCGCCCCCATCTGTGACCAGGCTCAGACCTTTTATGGGGCCCAACCACTTGCCCCTGTCTGTCAGAAGAGACCCGCATCCAGCTCGTCCCAAGGCTGGTATATCATGGCAGGGGTAGTGATTCCTCTGACTGCTTTGTTATTCCCCAAGGCTCTTATTTGAACCACATATGGCCTCAGCTTTTATTTTTCCCAAGGAGAAAAAAAATCCATCCCAGAGGAAAACTTTGCCCTTGTAGCGTGAAATGTTCATCCCAAGCCCCAGGGAAAGACACCCACAAACAGAACATGACCCCTCCTCTGTGTCCCCACCCCTATCCCCCTTAGGACACTGCAGACAGGCCTGGCTAAGCCCCTGGGCCGGCTCAGTCCCTGCTAGCCCCCCATCCTGCACCAAGCCTCTCCTTGGCCACCTTGCCCAGCCTGACCCCAAGGCGTCCACATGTCTCCCTCAGAGAACGGGGAATGGGAGATAGTGCACCGGCCAGCCAGGGTCAACGTGGACCCCAGTGTGCCGCTGGACAGTCCTAACCGCCAGGACGTCACCTTCTACCTCATTATCCGCCGCAAACCGCTCTTCTACGTCATCAACATCCTGGTGCCCTGTGTGCTCATCTCTTTCATGATCAACCTGGTCTTCTACCTGCCAGCCGACTGTGAGCCCAGCACCCGGCACCCCCTCTTCAAGGGCCCCTAAGCTTGGCCGCCCCAGCCCTGCCCCTCAATTTCCCCGGGAGCCACTTGGCTGGGGGGCGGTCACCACTCCTGGGGTTCCCTGCCCAGGGTCCTGCATGCAGAGCACGTGGCCTGTCAGCGGAAGGGCTCTGTGTCCCTGTGGGACATCCCTTAAGCAGACAAGGCCCCAGGGAGTCCCATCCCTCTTGGACCTCGCTTCTGCCTCTCATGCTGGGCTTCCCAAAGACCCTAGGGAGAACACTAGAGTCTCCCTCTGCTGGGGAGAGATTGGCTGCAGAGCCAATGGGTGGATCACAGGGTCTCTAGGAAGCCAGGGCAGGGGGCATACAATCTATACTCACCTGATTCTAGAAGGTATCATGTCACATGTCATCTGTGGTCACTTGGCTCCAGAACATTTATTATGAGCAGGGCATGGTGAGTGCCAGAGACAAATATGATCCAGCCCTGACCCTGGCAGACAGGGTGGAAAATACAGGATTGGGAGTACAGCCTGGGGGTGGTGGGGTGGGAACCAGAGCCAGGCTGTGAGGCACACTGCAGATGAAGAAGGGGCAGTGGGGCGGGGGCCCAGGGGTCTGTGACCATGAGGCCCACGCCCAGCACTTCTCAGGGGATCAGATGGGCAGGGCAGGGCGGTGCTGGGCTGGGGTCTGGGAGGACATCCTGGGGCTTCTACGCGGGGCAGGACACAGCAGATCTGTGGTCTAGGAGAGCTGAGTGGCAGGCGATTGGCTGACGAGGATGGCAAGTGTTCCTTGAGCTCTCACCCACTGCCAGGCAGAGTCGGAGCATTTAAGACATACTCTCACTTTATCCTCCCAACATTTAACAGTTGAGGAATGTGAGGCACAGAGAGGTTAGGCCGCTTGTCCAAGGTCACCTAGCAATAAGGAGAAAGATGGATGGGAACCCAAGCGCTCTAGCTCCTGAGCCCTGGGCACCATGGCATTGTGGACAGTAGTGCAGGGGTCACCGTGCGACCCTCCAGGCTCCGGGCCAGAGGTCATAGCTAAGGACAGGCTCCCGCAGGTGGTGAGAAGACATCCATGGCCATCTCGGTGCTCCTGGCCCAGTCTGTCTTCCTGCTGCTCATCTCCAAGCGGCTGCCAGCCACGTCCATGGCCATCCCCCTCATCGGCAAGTGAGCAGCCCTCCCCGACCGCCCACCCCTACCCCACCCTACCACTCCCCACCCTGGGCAGGGGCTCCAGACTGTACCTGCGCCTACAGGTTCCTGCTCTTTGGCATGGTGCTGGTGACCATGGTCGTGGTGATCTGTGTCATCGTGCTCAACATTCACTTCCGCACACCCAGCACCCACGTGCTGTCTGAGCCGGTGAAGAAGGTGAGGGCTCAGTAGCCAAAAGTTGGAATATTGTCCAGTGCCTTTCTGCAGCGGAATGCGCGAGGCGCATGCGTACACACGCACGGGCACGCGGGGGTGGTACCCGGGGGTGGTACCCGGCGGCGGTGGAGCGCATGCGTACATGCACTGCTTCTCGACTCGCCCCAGGCTGAATGTTACCCAGAAGTCAGACTTTAAAGAGACTGCAAGATTTCCTTTCTGTGAAGTTCAAGGACAGACAAAACCAGTCTTTAGTGCTAGAAGTCAGGGTGTGGTGATTCCCTCTGGGGCTGCGTAGGAATTGATGGCGGCCAGGCAGGAAAGAGGGGAGCTTCTCTGGTGGCTCAGATAAATAATCTGTGCCCACAGTGCAGGAGACCTAGGTTCGATCCCTGGGTCGGGAAGATCCCCTGGAGGAGGGCATGGCAACCCACTCCAGTATTATTGCCTGGAGAATGCCATGGACTGAGGAGCCTGGGGGGTTACAGCCCGTAGGGTCTCAAAGAGTCAAACAGGACTGAGCAGCTCACACACAACACAGGCAGGAGGGAACATCTTAGATACGTTCTTATCTGAGAGGTGTTTACACAGCGAAATGCTTCTGAAGAATTTCTCCCGGCTATACGAGGACAGTTTGTTGATTCTATTGTGTATTGGTATACCTCGATTCAAAACACAGTGAGAACTGTGGGGGCAGGGTCCCCAGGAGGGGTACTGTACTTGCCTCTTGGCCTCTGCAGGGCTGCCTGGTTGTTTGGGGACAGCTGAGGGGGGTCGTTTAGCAACTTTTCTGGTCTTAGCTCAGCAGTCAGGGCATTTTTCTGACTTTTTGTTTTTCACCCGGAATTCATTTTCAACCAATGAGTTCTTCTCTATGCTGAGTAATAAGGGAGAACTGGAAGCAACCTAAGTGTCCATCAGTTAGGGATCGGGGGGATAAATGATGGATTGGGGAACACCTTGTGGCAGCCGGGAGTGGAGCCCCGATATTTGGATGAGTGAAGGTGATCCACTTTGTATGATGGCCCCTCTGACCTGCCCAGCTCTTCCTGGAGACCCTTCCCGAGATCCTGCACATGTCCCGTCCGGCAGAGGACGGGCCCAGCCCCGGGACCCTGATCCGGAGAAGCAGCTCCCTGGGCTACATCTCCAAGGCAGAGGAGTACTTCTCGCTCAAGTCCCGAAGTGACCTCATGTTTGAGAAGCAATCAGAGCGGCATGGGCTGGCCCGGCGCCTCACCACGGCACGTGAGTCTCCAGTGGCTTGGAGTTTGGCCCATCCGTGGGACGTGGGGTAAGGGCAGGCCTCATGCCCACCTTTGGCCTGGTGTCCACAGGCCGGCCTCCAGCAGGCTCGGAGCAGGCCCAGCAGGAGCTCTTCAGTGAGCTGAAGCCAGCTGTGGATGGGGCCAACTTCATTGTCAACCACATGAAGGACCAGAACAATTACAATGAGGTGAGTAGCCACGGTGTTGCCATGTACAGGTGTTCCAGTAGTGCACTAATCAAGCATATCCTATCTTAAGGGGGCACAGCTCCCCTCTGAGATACCTGCCAACTTAGATGAAGGAGTGAATGGTGAGTGCAGATTCCAGGGCTGTAAGGGAGTGGGAGCCCCTGCTTATAACCTCATAGCAGTGTGTGTGGCCAGGCACACACTCAGGTATACATGCAAATGCATAGCTCTGCCCTGTTGGGGCCATACTCTGGACCTCCCTTAAGGTCCCTTCTTTCTCCTAGCTGCCAATCACTTTCTGTCCCTGCTCAACTCCAAGCCTGAAACTCCAGACAAAGCCAGACACTTAAAAGGCTGCCTTATATGGTTGTTCAATATTGTATGTGTGCGTATGTGCTAAGTCACTTCAGTCATGTCCGACTCTGTGATCCTATGGACGGTAGCCCTCCACAGTCTCCTCTGTCCATAGGATTCTCCAGGCAAGAATACTGGAGTGGGCTGCCATGCCCTCCTCCAAGGGATCTTCCTGACCCAAGGATCGAACCCGGGTCTCTTAGGTCTCCTGCATTGGTAGGCAGGTTCTTTACCCCTAGTGTATACAACCTGTAAAAATTCTCTCTTGAGATAGGGGCACTTTTTTCAGTTCACATACAGGCTTGTGGCAGCACTGCGTGGCTGGGGGGAGGCCATGGCCCTGCTCTCTGTCTCCTGGACAGATAGGACAACCAGCCCTGCCAGTTGCTGGGGAGCAGGGGGAGGGAGCTGGGTATTTGCTGCAGACACGCCAGCATCTCCCATCTGCTGCAAGCCAGAGGTAGCCCCCACAGCTATGCCAAGGCCGTGCGTCTGTCACCAGGCCCCAGCTTGGGGTGGGAGTCTGTGGTCTGGGGGCCCTTCTCACCCCACTATCTCTTACCCTTGGCCCCAGGAGAAGGACTGCTGGAACCGGGTTGCTCGCACCGTGGACCGACTCTGCCTGTTCGTGGTGACACCCATCATGGTGGTGGGCACAGCCTGGATCTTCCTGCAGGGCGCCTACAACCAGCCTCCGCCCCAGCCTTTCCCTGGGGACCCCTTCTCCTACCTCGAGAAGGACAAGCGCTTCATCTAGAGCCCCTGGCCCAGCCCAGCAACCAAGGCCGTTTCTGGGCGTAGCGGGGAGGGGGTTGGCCTGAAAGGGATGGGCCTGCAGGGGGTCGGGGTGGGGCGGGTAGCTGTGTGGATAGGGGCCTCTGAGAGACCACCAGCTCTTCCTGGGGTGGCTGTATCTTGGCCCTGAGACCCGAGCCCAGTTGGTCCTTGCAAGGCTGGGGCAGAGACAGCTGAGGTCCAGGATTAGAGGGGAGCCCATGTCTCAACGGTGGTTCTTTTGCAAATAAAACCAGGACCCCCTGCAGAAGGTCTGAGCGTGGACATTGGCTGGGGGTGGGGCAAGGTGACTTGTGGGGAGGCAGGGGGCTGGCTTGGGCTTCCCAGGTGGCGCTAGTGATTAAGAACCAGCCTGCCAGTGCAGGAGATGCAAGAGGCGTGAGTTAATCCCTGGGCTGGGAAGATCCTCTGGAAAAGGGCATGGCAGCCTACTCCAGGATTCTTGCCTAGAAAATCCCCATGGACAGGGGAGCCTGGCAGGCTACAGTCCATAGGGTTGCAAACAGTCAGACAGGACTGAGCAACTTAGCACATATGCCCGCAGTGGGCTGGCTTAGGGACCAGGAAGTTTGCACTGGAGCCGGCCTATTGGACCATTCTGTGAGGGGTCAGAGAGACAGAGGCATCTTCTAGCCTCCCCCTCCCCCTGGTGGGGGGTGGAGCAGGTGGGATCCTGGACCTTTCCTCCCCTGCTCCTCCAGCACCCCCCTTGCCAACCCCTAAGCCTTGGGCATCTGAGGCCCCACCTGGAGCCGAGTTTGGGGCTGCTTCTGTTTCCAGGTCTTCTAAGGAAGGAGTTTCTTGGCAGGCTCGGGAGCCTCAGGACTGCAGAATGGCCTTCCCCAGGCTTTTAAGCCTCCGCCACTCTCTCTGGGTCCCTCTGGGAAGCTGAGGGTGGGGGTGGAAAGGTCAGGTTCAGCATCCACAGAAGCCGGAGGTCAGCCTGTCCAGCTCAGGTCAGACACACCATCTGAAAGCCTCGGGACTCAGCTATCGCCCCAGGGACGGGGGCTTATTCCTCCTCCCAAAGTAGGGTTGTCAAGGTAAGACTTGGGACGTACATATACTAAAAAAAAAAGATGATTCATTGTCTACCTGAAATTCAAATTTAACTAGGAACACTGTATTTTATTTTGCTACATCTGACTAAATCTGACAACTCTACCCCAAAGGAAGCCCCCACCAATCCTATCCCAAGGGCCAAATTCTTTGAGGATGTGGTTCTGTGTGGTCACCTACCTCCAGGGTGGCCCGGGGACCCCCACCTCCTAGTACTCACACCTTGTGTGGCGCCTCCCGCACGGTGCTGAGATTGGTCTCTGCGACCCGTAGACTGAGGCAGAAGTGATAGGGTGTCACTTCTGAGGGTACATAGTGAAAGACATCACAGCACATTCTCGCTTGCTTGCTCTTACACCCTCACTCATGGTCAGCTAGCTCTCTGACTTTGGGGAAGACGGCTGGCATGATGAGCAGCCCCGTGGAGAGGTCCACGTGGCAAGGAACTGAGGCCTCCAGCCAACAGCCTTGTGAGTGACTCGGAAGTGGATCCTCTGGCCGAGGGGGCCTCTTCGGTCACAGTGGAGCCTTCAGATGAACCCGAAAGTCTCTGAGCCAGAACCACCCACTCAACTGCTCCTGGATTCCTGACCCTCAGAAACTGTGTGAGACAGTAAACGTCTGTAGTGTCGAGAGACAACGTTTGGGGGTTGTTCATTACGCTAGCAGTGTGACCTTGGGCCAACCACCCCTCACCTCTCAGCTGCAGATTTCTTATCTGCAAAGTGTGTCTTAAGTCTGGCTCATGAGGTGTTCTGAAGATCAAATTTGCTAGTAGGAGTCATGTTACATGTGTCCTGCAAATTTAAGCGGTGGCTATTTATCTCATTCCTCATTTGTGGGCCTCAGTCACTGAGAACGGGCCCCTGGGAGCTCACAGGGGCCTTCTACATCCAGGCCTGGCGTGGTGACTGAGAGGGGACTGAGGCAGGTTGGAAAACCTGATTCTTCACCTCCTTGATGTGCAGGCTTGAGACTCACAGCTGAGCCCACAGCTGAGAGGGAATCAGTGACCTCATGAGCTCAGGTATATAGAAGGAAAGATGTTTAATCTTTCCATGGAACTGAAAAGAAGAGAAATCATTTTAAATCAAAACTGACCCTACTTACTTCTGCTGTCCAATACGAACCTTCCAAAAATTCAAGGTACACATCTTTAGTTTTTTTCCCCCTCTCAATAGGAAAACTAGCTTAGACTTACACCTTTCAGATGAGCAGGGAGTCTGGGTCTTCCCTGGAGTTGGCCACCAACTCGGGAAGGGTCTCTGTCTCACTCAGAGAGATGCTTAAGTAGTGTATGTGTGCTCAATCATGTCTGCCTCTGTGACCTGATGGACTGCAGCCCTCCAGGCTCCTCTGTCCATGGTAATTCTCCAGGCAAGAATACTGGAGTGAGTTGCCAGTCCAGAGGATCTTCCCAACCTAGGGACCGAACCCGTCTCTGGCGTCTCTTGCATTGCAGGCAATGCTTTACCACTGAGCCACCTGGGAAGCCCACGCAGAGATGTGTGAGGGTGGAAAGGCTGAAACCAGATCCCTCGACCACTGTTGTTGCTTCTCTTTGCCACATGGTGGCTCTGTTTGCAGCAAGTCTTACACAATCCAATAGCAAGGCTTCAGTGTGTCAAGCCTGCTCAGATGCCTGGCTATAACCTTCTAGAGGAGAAGTTAAGTGAAAGTCGTTCAGTCATGTCCGACTCTTTGCGACCCCATGGACTATATAATATGTGAATTCTCCAGGCCAGAGTACTGGAGTGGGTTGCCTTCCCAACCCAGGGATCGAACCCAGGTCTCCCACATTGCAGGCGGATTCTTTACCAGCTGAGCCACAACCCTCAAATGCCCCTCCCGACTAAGGATGCCTCTTGAGCAGGTTCCCAGGGTCACAGTGGGTCCCCCAACAACACCCACTCGCCCAGTACTCCAGCCCCAGGGTGCTGTCAGGACTGGTTTACCCTCCAGGTGACATGGAACCCCATCTCCTTCCCTCCCCAGGAAGTGGCACCCATAGGAGACCAGCTTCCCATGAAGCCAGAGGGAGTCCCTACGCACTTTCCCCAGGCCAGCACAGCTACCCACCCCTCTCTCAAAGGGCGATAAATCCATCAGGAAAATGTGCCGGCCTGTGCCGGAACAGAAAATCCCCAAGACTCATGGTTTAAACATCAAGGTTTCCTCTTTCTCATATGGGAAGAATCTTGAGACAGCAGCTGCTTCCCCATCTCAGCTGCCCCACAAAGCTATGATGGACCCGGCTCTGTGCTCTCTGCCCAGCCCTCTCTCCTTCACGTGCTGATTTTGTCCTCCAGCCTGAAGCCTCAGGTAGCACCTTGACTGCCACAGCTCCATATTTCACATCATCTTCAAGGCAGGAAAGGGGTCAGCCTTTTCTGACCCTTTTAACAGGAAGAAAAAGCTGAAACCGCTCAGCTGACTTCAGCAGACACCCCATTGGTCAAGAGGTCATCACATGGCTGCCCCACCTGCAAAGGAGCCTGGAAAATGAACATTTTGCATTTCAGGCCTCTGGAGGAGTAGGTGGCAGAGTTGTTAGACAGCGAGTGAGGACTACAAGAGGCTTTCTCTTAATGGGTTCCAAGCTGTTGTTCCCTGATCCTGGGAAAGATTGAAGGCAGGAGGAGAAGGGGACGACAGAGGAGGAGATGGCTAGATGGCATCACCGACTCAATGGACATGAGTTTGAGTAAACTCCGGGAGTTGATGATAGACAGGGAGGCCTGGCATGCTGCAGCCCATGGGGTCGCAAAGAGTCGGACACGACTGAGCGACTGAACTGAAGCTGTTGTTGTTTAATCTCTAAGTTATGTCTGCTTATTTGCAACACCATGGACTGTGGCCCGCCAAGATCCTCTGTCCATGAGATTTCCAAGGTAAGAATACTGGAGTGGGTTGCCATTTCCTTCTCCAAGGGATCTTCCTGACCCAGGGATTGAACCCAAGTCTCCTGCACTGGCAGGTGAGTTCTTTACCACTGAGCTGCCAGGGAAGTCCAATGGTTCCCATACCCTGACCTTAACACATCCAGGGCAGAAACTGCCACTCCTCAGAGATGCCACAAGATCACCAAGGAGACCTCCCAGAGCCGAGAGAAGGGAAGAAACCGGGAGTTAAAATCTGCATCCAGAAGAAGGAGGTAAGTTCCTACCAGAAGGAAGTCACTCTCCAGAGTGTTCCTTTTCCTTCCCAGACACTTGTAGAGAAGAAAGTCAGAAGTGTCAAGAATCAGCTGACCATCTATGCCTGGGGGTGGTGGAGGAGGGTGGGCAGTAGGTGGTCCATGATTATGGGGAAGAAGCCATTAATGATCTTTGGCAAAGCATCATCTTGGAGGTGAGCAGAGAGGAGGAGGTGGGCTTCCCAGGTGGTACTAGTGGTAAAGAACCCGCCTGCCAATGCAGGAGACCTAAGAGACATGGATTCGATCCCTGGGTCGGGAAGATCCCCTGGAGAAAAGGCACGACAACCCACTCCGGTATTCTTGCCTGGAGAATCCCATGGACAGAGGAGCTTGGGGGGCTACAGTCCATAGGATCACAGAGTCAGACATGACTGTAGCAACTTAGCACAGCACAGAGAAGAGGAGAGGTACTGCTTTGCAAAACAGGTGATGGAATTGAGTCTGGCGGGGGCCGGGGGCAAAGTGGGGAAAAGGAGCCATTGGCTTGGTAAACTCCAGGGAAAGTGGGCTACACACCTAGATGCGTGGTGAGAGGGAAGCTTTTCAGGTTGGGGGCAGGGTCGTCCAGGAAAACCGAGCGCAGGGCCCAGAGCAGGACCAAATGAGAGATCGAGGTAGTTCAGGGAAGGCAGGGGCAACTGCTGTTACTCCCCAACCCCAAAGTCCTGGCAAGGACAGGAGGGCCTTGTGGCCCGATGCAGGGGGCTGGGGTCTGAGCCAACCTCACCTGGATCTCCAAGGACGGGGCACGTGGGCTGACTCCTGCTTCACAGTCACACATTGAAATGGCCAAAGACGCCGTTCACTCAGGGGGAGGGAGACACATCCTCTGATGGTGCCTTCTCTCCAGCTCTCAGAGACCTCCCCTACCCTTCCCCCAGCGTGCATAAGGGTGGGCGGCACGTCTGGGAACCTGCCCACCTACTGGGTCATGCTGAGCTGTCTGCTGGGAATAGCCGGTCAGAAGACAGGTGGTCACTGGCAGCAGGGCCCTCGGTGCCTAGATCAGCCTCAGCCCGCCCTCCCGCTGACCACAATCCACAGTGTGGATGGGGCTGGTTTTCTGGCTCCTCTTGGTTGGTTGGTTAAGTCGCTAAGTCATGTCTGACTCTAGTGGACCCCATGGATTGTAGCCCGCTAGGCTCCTCTGTCCATGGGGATTCTCCAGGCAAGAATACTGGAGTGGGTTGCCATTTCCTCCTCCAGGGGATCTTCCCCACCCAGGGATCGAACCCAGGTCTCCTGCATTGCAGGCAGATTCTTTACCGACTGAGCTATAAGGGAAGCCCTTTTGGGCCCTCTGGGTCACCTCATCAGACTCTACAGGGGCCACCGCCTTCATCCTGCCTGCCCCCACCTTGGACCATGAGTTCCCAGGAGCAGTTCAGGCTTATCCCTGGGTCCCCCTGGCCTCGCTATGTCCCCCCACAAGCTGGGGACTCCATGAATGGATGATTTCACAGATGCTGAGGCCCCACTAAGGAGCCCCTACTCAGGAACTGTCCTATTTCTTAGGGCCTGCATCCCAAATCGTCCTTGGTCCCCCTTCCTTTAAAGTTCACCAGACCTGAGTTCCCTGCCTCAGAGACTGGGGGACCCCAAAACCTGGTGCTCTCATTTATGTTCAGGTTTGGGGACCTCAACCATGTGACACAGAAACTCAAGCACCAAACATGTTTACCCATGGGCCTTCCCACCTCCCCAGATCCTGACCAAGCTGGAGGGAGCAGGAGGAGGGAGCACCGATCAGGACCCTTCCTCAGCGCTCCGCCTTTCTGTCCCATGCTCATCTATCCCCAGCTGTGTCCTCAGCCCCCAGCCGGAACAAGGACAGAGGACTGGGTCAACTGAGCCTGAGAGTGGGGACGGAGGCCGGACGGTCTGGGCAGATGGAGCCCCTCTGTCCTCCCCAGCCTGGGTAATCTGAGCCCGGCATTGTGTCCACCCGGGGACAGCTGACAGCGCTGTGGTCAGACAGCTGGCGGGGTTGGGCTGGGCTGGCCAGGGTGGCTTGGGGTGGGAGAATGTGGGCTGTTACATGAGCCCTGGAGGCTGCACCCCCAGCCCCGGGGGGGAACTGCAGTCCCACCCCGTCCCTACGGAGAACTGTGGCACCATGTGCGGGGGCCAGAGGCCACTGTTCCTTCTGCCGCTGCTAGCTGTCTGCTTGGGTGTGGACACAGCGGGTCCTCCTGGGGAGGCCGGGACCAGGATCCCAAGGACTCAGGGGATGGAGGGTCTGGGGAGGGGTGCTACCGAGGCCTGTCCCCCACCCCCCAACTCTCCACTTCTCCATGTCCCCTGCTCCCGTGGCCCGCCCCCACCCTGATCTGCCCCAGAGGCCGTGTCCCAGGCTCTCACCGCTGTTTGCTCCAGGGGCCAAGGGCCGGAACCAGGAGGAGCGTCTGCTCGGGGACCTGATGCAAGGCTACAACCCCCACCTGAGACCTGCTGAGCACGATTCGGACGTGGTCAACGTCAGCCTGAAGCTCACGCTTACCAACCTCATCTCCCTGGTGAGCACAGGCCTGTGTGTGTGTGTTGGGGGTGGGGGCAGGGATGGCAGCCCACTGCTCCCCCGGGACCCCGCTGGGGAGTGAAGGGGTGGCTCCAGCAGGCAGGAACAGGCAGGGCCCACAGGGGAGAGAGAGAGGGCTTGGGCAGCCCACCAGGGAGCTGGCCAACTCCCATGGGGGCTGCCCAAGAGGCTGGGGTCTTGTAGGGACGTCTGGGGAGTCAGTCCATGATGGGGACTTTGTCCTCTGTTCTGCACCCCTAGAATGAGCGAGAGGAGGCCCTCACCACCAACGTCTGGATAGAAATGGTAAGAAGCTGCTAGACTGCCCTCCTCCTTCCATCAGCTCCACTCTAGGCCCCCGAGGCCCCTTAGAGCTGCCTGTTTCCCTCTCACCCCATCCTGCCTCTTCTGCGTTCCCTGCCCTGGGAGGGGGCCCGGGTCCTGGGGGCAGGATGGGGTCTGGCAGCCCCTCCCCCTGCAGCAGTGGTGTGACTACCGGCTTCGCTGGGACCCTCGAGACTACGGCGGCCTGTGGGTGCTTCGGGTGCCATCCACCATGGTGTGGCGGCCAGACATCGTGCTGGAGAACAAGTGAGGAGGGGGCCCGGGCAGGGCAGGGCCCACAGGACAAGGGGGCCTCCGGGAAAGAGACAGGTGAACAGAGGGTGCAGCTGGGGCCCCTGAGGGCGCCAGGGCATGGGGACTGAGGGTGGGGCCCGGGAACCATCAGCACTGATCCAACCCCGGCTCCACCACCTCAGGGCTGGGGCGCCTGGGTGGCTGCTCTCCCCACTACCGTGGGTACAAGGACAGCTCCCTCGGGAGGCACAGGACAAGCGGGGAGCTTAACCACTGTTGGTCGTGGTCATGACCCGTATGGAGGAGAGCTGGGGTGGGTGTTGTAGGGTGGGTGTTGTGGGAGGTTGTTGGAGGAGGCAGTGGTCCCCGAGGCTGGGGTAGCGGGGGACCAGGCAGGGGCATGGTGGCTGGGAAGGGTTGGTGTCCCGGGGCCCCATCCACTCGGGGCAGAGGACTGGTCAGGGTTGGTGGGGGGGGGGTGTCTCAGTCTAGCAGGGACTGTCGGGGCGCGGGCCCCCAGCCCCACACCCTGGCCTGTCCGCAGCGTGGACGGCGTGTTCGAGGTGGCCCTCTACTGCAACGTGCTCGTGTCTCCCGATGGCTGTGTGTACTGGCTGCCGCCGGCCATCTTCCGCTCCTCCTGCCCCGTCTCTGTCACCTTCTTCCCCTTCGACTGGCAGAACTGCTCCCTCATCTTCCAGTGAGGAGACCCACGCATGGGGGTGGGGGGTTCTCCGAGCGGATCAAAGAGGGGTCCTGGCCAGGTGGGGATCTGAGGCTTCTGGCCAGGGGTGGGGAGCCGGGCTCCACCTCTCTGGGGCCCAGACATCTGGAGATGCCCACGACCCTCCCTGCTAAGCCCCAGACCCCTCACTCATTCTCCTTCACTGCCTCAGTTTCCCCGCCAAAGACAGCCATCAGGGACTGCCGTGGGTGGGCGAGAAGGCACATGCATGCCCATGACACATGTGCACAGACCCATGCACACACACTTTAGATCACTGCACCCTCAGACCCACGGAGAGGCCAGGGCTATCTCAGTGTCCTCCTCCATCAATGGGGGGACGGCGGTCTGTGGGAGGGGTTCCCTATATTTTAGAGAAGCAGCCTTTTTTTTTTTTTTTTAAATAAGGGAACCTATCGGGAGATCCTCTTCAGTAAAAACAGATCAGAGAGGTATAGGCTGTATTTCCTGTTCTCACCATCGGCCCCTTGTGCCCTGGAGGCAACGGAAGGAAGGGACCCCAGATAGCCCTCGGCTCTGGCTGCAACCTCCTGGTCCTTAAAATCTATAGTTTCCCCAGACTTCGAAAACCGGACTCCCTGCCCCGCCCCGCCCCGCCCCGCCCCATCTCATGCCAAGGCTTTGTGAAGAGCTCAGAAATTCTTGACTGTGCTTTTTGAGGCAAAACTGCCCACAGTTGCCCTCAGGAGATGGTCTGTGTGACTTCCTGGGTGAATCTACACACACTCCAATTTATCCTCTTTCCCACCTCCATCTCCCAGGTCCCAGACCTACAGCACCAATGAGATCAATTTGCAGCTGAGCCAGGAAGACGGTCAGACCATCGAATGGATTTTCATCGACCCCGAGGCCTTCACAGGTAATGGCCATCCAAGGTCCATGCAGGACCTGGCTGTGGGGGCGGAGCCAGACCGAGACCACGCCCCCCTCGGTGTCACTCAAGGTGAAAGCTCCCATAAACCATAAAATGCATGTCATTTAAAGGCCCAGCAAAGCTGATCTTCCTCACTGATAGTGACTCTGGTTTTGGTGGGAGGGGCGTCAAGCATCCTTCCCCGCACAGTGCTGCTCCTGTGGGCACTGGGTTCCGTGGGCTGCCGGGATCAGCTCGCCCCCAGTCCCTGTGCCCACCCCCGCCTGCTGCCTGCAGAAAATGGGGAGTGGGCCATCCGGCACCGGCCAGCCAAGATGCTGCTGGACGAGGCGGCCCCAGCCGAGGAGGCAGGCCACCAGAAGGTCGTCTTCTACCTGCTCATCCAGCGCAAGCCCCTCTTCTATGTCATCAACATCATTGCGCCCTGTGTCCTCATCTCCTCCGTAGCCATCCTCATCTACTTCCTTCCTGCCAAGGGTACCTAGTGTTGGTGGGAGGGGGGCGATGGCCCGGCCAGCGGCACAGGGAGCAGGGAGGACAGAATGGCACTATGACTTGGCACCAGGGTCATGGACTCCTTGTGGGGAGGGGACTGCCCCATGGTGGGGAGGTTGAGATCCGCTCTGAGGGCCTCTTGGTCATGGGCAGCGGGGGGCCAGAAGTGTACCGTCGCCATCAACGTGCTCCTGGCCCAGACCGTCTTCCTCTTCCTCGTGGCCAAGAAGGTGCCCGAGACCTCCCAGGCGGTGCCACTCATCAGCAAGTAAGGCTGGCTCTCATGCTTGAGCCCACTTCCTTTCCTCCGTTCTCATGAACACAGGGTACTGCCCTCTTGCCACTCCCTACAATCCTCAATCCCAGGGATGTGGGGGAGTCAGCCACTAGAGGGGTGGGACTGGTATCTGGAGATGAAGCAACCAGCCCCACCACCTGCCTATCCCGCCCTGCAGGTACCTGACCTTCCTCCTGGTGGTGACCATCCTCATTGTCGTGAACGCTGTGGTCGTACTCAACGTGTCTTTGCGGTCCCCCCACACACACTCCATGGCCCGAGGGGTCCGCAAGGCAAGCTCCCTACCCTTGCCTACTTCAGCCTCTTCCTGCCCTGTCTGTTCACATGCCCCTACTGGCCCTGGGCACATTCCTCACCCACCAAGTTCAGCAACAGACCAGCCCCATGTGTATCTTGAACATGCCCAGATGGATCAAGAATAATATAGTGCTTACTCTGTGGGAGGCATATTACGTATACTAACTTATTTAACCTTCCTAAGACTTCTGTGAAATGGGTATTGGTCTCATCTCCCATTTATACATGAGACAACTGAGGCACAGAGAGGTTAAGTATCCCAGACGAGGTTGCACAGCAAGAAAGTGGAGGAGGCAGGATTCTGCCCGGGCCGAGTGGCTCCAGTGCCTGTGTGAGCTGCGGCCCACCTGCAGCAGTCAGCCGGGACCCTTGTTACAAAGGCAGATTCCCAGGCCTGCCCCAGACATCCTGGGTCAGAGGTGGGGCCCAGGAACCTGTGTTCATGACAAGTGTCCTGGTGATTCTGATGTGGACAAAAGTTTGGGGGCTCCAGGTCAGTGTCTGGCTCAGGACAGGTAAGCCGTAGCAGGGCCAAGCCACTGCCCCTGCCAGGCTGCCTCGGGCCCCCATCACGTGAACTCTTTGTGCCAATTGTTACCTTCTGCTCCCAAGCCCGGTCACCCAGGAAGTTCTGCTATCCACTAGGCTAAGCCGCGCACATCTCTCCAGGTGTTCCTGCGGCTCTTGCCCCAGCTGTTACGGATGCACGTTCGCCCACTGGCCCCAGTGGCTGTGCAGGATGCCCACCCCCGTCTACAGAATGGTTCCTCCTCAGGGTGGCCAATCACAGCTGGGGAGGAGGTGGCCCTCTGCCTGCCCCGCAGTGAGCTTCTTTTCCGGCAGCGCCAGCGCAATGGGCTGGTGAGGGCAGCGCTGGAGAAGCTTGGTAAGGCAGGGGGTGTGATGGACAGGAAGGGTCATCTGTTGACCAAGGTGCCAGGCACAGTGGATGAGGGGTCGGCAAACGTCCAGGTTGGGAAGAGAGGGGCTGGGGTCCCTAAGAAAGTGGGGGCCACTTTTTCAGACTGTTCCTCCCCCATTCTACTCCCAAACCTTACCCTTCCTCATCAACAGAGAAAGGCCCAGAGTCAGGGCAGAGCCCAGAATGGTGTGGCAGCCTGAAGCAGGCCGCCCCGGCCATCCAGGCCTGCGTGGAGGCCTGCAACCTCATTGCCCGTGCCCGGCACCAGCAGACTCACTTTGACAGTGTAAGTCAGCAGGGGGTGGGGTAGGGTTTGCACACCTGGTGTGCAAACTTGAACCTGAGATGGGGGCAGGATGAGTGGGGTGGCCATGGTATGGCAATGGCATGGAAAAAGTGGAATTGGGAATGGCGCCATGGGACCATGGAGAAAGCCAGGGTCAGACCTGAAGTAGGTGAGAAGGGCTCAAGGAAATGAAGAGCAGAAGCCTGCTGGGTGGCTAAGGATGCTCCAGAGATCCAGCCTTGGTGTCACCTCTGGTCACCTCTTACCCTGCCTTCCACCCTCAGGGGAACAAGGAGTGGTTCCTGGTGGGCCGAGTGCTGGATCGAGTCTGCTTCCTGGCCATGCTCTCGCTCTTTGTCTGTGGCACTGCTGGCATCTTCCTCATGGCCCACTACAACCGAGTACCTGCCCTGCCTTTTCCTGGGGACCCCCGCTCCTATCTGCCCTCATCTGACTGAGCTGACCAATTGCTGCTAGCCACGTGGAGTCTTATCAGCTGTTTTCTGCTCCTGAGGTCATGAGTATACTATTTGGGAAACACTCTTGGGGGATATGTGAGAAAAGCTGGGGAAATAAAGAGACAGAGCTGGAACCCCAGAGTGGTTGGGGCTGGGATGTGGGCAGAGTGCAGTAGTGGAATCAGCATGCACGTGGCACTGGCTTGCTTGTCCTGGCATTGCCCTCACTTCAGCAAAGTGTTGTCAACTCCCATCACTTCTGAAACCCTAAGGACTCTGTTTATCCTATCCCCAGCTAGACAAGTTCCTAGCCCTCCAGGCCTGGGCCTCTCTTCCCTTTTGCAAGTTCCCTGCAGCTTCTTAAAGGAGGGGAGTCATGAGAGAAGTGAAGAGTGGCAGCCAATGCTCTCTTGAAAGGGAGGCAGCCCACTTCAGGTGGCATCTGCCTGCTTTATGGGGGCTGTAGGCATCAAACATTTTATGAGTTTTATTCTCTTTTTTTCATTCTCAAAAGCTCCTCATAGCATTAC
Source organism: Bos indicus x Bos taurus (assembly GCF_003369695.1). Taxonomy (NCBI): domain Eukaryota; kingdom Metazoa; phylum Chordata; class Mammalia; order Artiodactyla; family Bovidae; genus Bos; species Bos indicus x Bos taurus. Next base: position 120,066,244 of record NC_040077.1, read on the forward strand.
AGATAAGCAAGAGTCACTATTCCCCTGTGTTTAGGTTGGGCAAATTGGGGCCTAGAGTAAGAGGGGCTTGCCAGAACAATGGTGGATAAATAAGGTTTGGAGTTCAGAATTCCCAACTCTGACCCAATCTTAGACATTCTATGAAAGTTCTATGGCTTGGAAAATGGACCCCTCTTCTTTCTCTTCTCAAAGGCCAGGGAATTTGCACTGGTCTGAAGGGATGGTTAAGACAAGAAAGAGCTAGGGAGGGAAGTAGGGAGCCTGAGAGGAGACCCTGACCAGCCTCCCTTGGCCCTAGTTAGGAAACAAGGAGGCTAGCTGGTCTTTGGGGAAGGCCATGCTTTTAGAGTATGGCTGGAGCCTGAGCCCTGAGTTCTACTGGTGACAAGACACGAGCACATTTGTGCTTCCTGAAATTGTGTCTTCATCTGTAAATATGGGCACAGATATCAGTTCCTATCTACCTTCATCACAGGATCAAAGGTGCCGATGAAGATTAAAAAAATGTTACAGTATCCTGACAACGGGACATTGTTGGGGGGCGGGGAGCAAGACCCCGGAAATAGCCAGGGTTGCTGGCTTTCGAAATCACTCATCAGCAGGTTCATTGCATTTACTCCAGAGCGTGTGTGTGCGCTGCACGCACTGCTGTGTATTTGGAGCAGCAGGTAATTCGATGATGAAGGGACCACTGCTGGTTCCTGTAAGCCTCTTACAAGCTCAGCCACCTGGGGTGAGTCTCTCACCCTCTCTGCCTCGGAAGGTGGAGAGGAGCTCTGTAGCTCCTGGCACAAGTAAGCAAAGATGAACAATCGCTACCGTTTATTGAGGGCAACTTTGTGTAGAGCCTGACACTGATTATCTCGATCAATCCACAAGGCAACGTGAAGATACGGGTAGTGTATCAAAGGACGGCCAGTACCAAAGAAACAGCGTCAGGGAGGTTAGGAGAGAGTCCAGGATCGCGCAGCTCCACTGCAGGTGGAGTCGGGATTTTTAGCAAGAGCCGGCTCCCTCAGCGACTCGGAGCTGCCCTTCTCGGAGCCCGCCTCGGGAGGCGGTCAGGACGCCCTCGGCTAAGCAGAGCGGGCGGCAGGCAGGAACAAGGACCGGCACAGGAACCGAGACCCGACTTCACGCCACACAGGCGCCAAACCTGAGCGCCTCAGCCCAGGAGGAAAGCGTCCCGGGATATCCGCCCCCTACCCGGCCAAAGCGCCAACGTTCCGCTGTGCCCTGAGCAACCGGAAGTGGCCGGACCCTAGGCGGAGGGACCTGGGGGAGCGGAAGTCACTTCGTGAGGCAGTGGCGACGGTGGCGGCGAGAGGATGAACAACAAGTTCGACGCGTGAGTGGCGCGTGGCCGTCCCCCGGGGCCCCTTCCCCCCAACTGTTCCCTGCGCCCACCCCCGCCCGCACTGCAGGCGGCGCAAACTGCGGCACAGGCCACAATCTCTGACTCGGGCTGCGGTCTGGCCGGCCCTGTGCGGCCAGCGGGCATGAGGGGGTTAGGGACGAGGGATGCAGGGGTCTCGGGGACCCCAGGGTCGTACGGACCCAGGGCGAAGTGCGGTGTCCTGGGGGCAGGAGGTGGCCGTGCGGCCCGGAAGGAGATTTTGGGACGCCCCGCCCGAGTGCGGGTTACCCGCGGCGTGGAGGGGCGGAGACCTCGGCCGTTTGGCTGTTTCCGCAGCCTGGCCGCCCTGCCACTGAATTCAGCATTTCTCACACACCTCTCTGGCCTAAGCAGGTCACCTCTCCTCTGAGTCTCAGTTTTCTCATTTGCAAAGTAGGGACCGTAACAGAGCCCATGTTACAGAGTTGCGAGGATGCAGTGAGGTAATGTGGCTGCCGCGTTTAGCGCAGCGGCTGCTCTGTTACGGAATTTTCATCATCTTCCTGAGACTCCTTCCTACTTCCTTTCTTCTTCCTCCTCTTTTCGCCCTCTTCCAACATACTCTCCCAGAACTCAGTTTCTTACCCAACGGGTGAACCTTATCTATTGTTTGAGTCCTAGTTCTAGCATCAAACATTTTGGAGGTGCAGAAAGGAAATGCGTAAATTTTTGCACATTTCCCTCCAGCAATTGTATCTGGAGGTAGATTTTTGTTCTTGGCTTTCTTCTAATAGTCTAGCAGTAAATCTGTCTTCTTTTCCGAAGACCTAGATTTCCAGCCTCAGACCCACAAGTTACCAGCTATTTGACAGCAGGAAAATTACCGAGTCTCTGAGCCTCTGTTAATCCAAACTGCATTAGTGATTAGTGTCTTGCTGCTGCACTGGGTGTGATAAGGATCAAATCACATTCAGCAGTGCTTAAAGGTACTTTGTAAAGTGTTAAATAGAGAGATATACATGTAAAGTGGAATTACCATTAGTTTAGTTTGTGACCCACTGTTGCTGAGGGGAAATTGGACTTTTTCCAGGACAGTGAGTGCTGGTGTGCAAATTCATAGGTCCTGGATTCCAGCACTCTTGGCAGCTCCTCAGGAATGTTTCCTGGTTGCTGAGAGGGCTCTACTACTTGAAAAAAAGTCTTTGGGAGTTTGCTTCTGTAGCCCACTGTGTAGCTGAGCACATCCCTATACTGATTACCACTGTCCCACCCCCCATCTCCAGGGACTTCCCTGGTGGCTCACTGGTGAAGAATCTGCCTGCCAATGCAGGAGATGCAGGTTTGATCCCTGGGTCGGGAAGGTCCGCTGGAGAAGGAAATGGCAACCCATTCCAGTATTCCTGCCTGATAAATCCCATGGACAGAGGAGCCTGGCAGGCTATAGTCCATGGGGTTGCAAAAGAGTCTGACCCAACTTAGCGACTGAACAACAAAAACCCCATCCTGAGCCCTTCAAATCTTAGCTCTGGATTGGGGTCCTGTCTCAGTGGAGCTTTCTGCCAACCCTATACTCCTTTCTCCACCAAACTGAAGAAATCAAAATTTCATCTTAAGATACTTTATGGGTCATCTGGTCCATTCCTACCCAAATATTTCTTGATCTGCAGCTGCTGCTAAGTCGCTTCAGTTGTGTCCAACTCTGCGACCCCATAGACAGCAGCCCACCAGGCTCCTCTGTTTCTGGGATTCTCCAGGCAAGAATACTGGAGTGGATTGCCATTGCCTTCTCCAATGCATGCATGCTTGTTAAGGCACTTCAGTTGTGTCCGACTCTGTGCAACCCCATGGACAGCAGCCTACCAGGCTCCCCTCTCCACAGGATTCTCCAGGCAAGAACACTGGAATGGGTTGCCATTTCCTTCTCCATTTTTTGGTCTGCAGTAAACCATTATTGCCATTTTCAAATTAGCTTGCTGCTGCTGCTGCTGCTAAGTCGCTTCAGTCGTGTCCGACTCTGTGCGACCCCATAGACGGCAGCCCACCAGGCCCTGCTGTCCCTGGGATTCTCCAGGCAAGAACACTGGAGTGGGTTGCCATTTCCTTCTCCAGTGCATGAAAGTGAAAAGTGAAAGTGAAGTCGCTCAGTTGTGTCCGACTCTTAGCAACCCCATGGACTGCAGCCCACCAGGCTCCTCTGTCCATGGGATTTTCCAGGCAAGAGTACTGGAGTGGGGTGCCATTGCCTTCTATGGGGTCGCACAGAGTCAGACACGACTGAAGCGACTTAGCAGCAGCAGCAGCAAGCTAATTTGAAAATGGCAATAATGGCTTCTATAGGCACTTTGCTGCTTTTCACATATTAACTGATTCAAACAACCCTGTAAGGGGGATCTTGTTGCTTTGTTTTACAAATAGGGAAAATGAGACTCTCTGAGATGAAATATGGAGAAGGCAATGGCACCCCACTCCAGTACTCTTGCCTGGAAAATCCCATGGACGGAGGAGCCCTGGTGGGCTGCGGTCCATGGGGTTGCTAGGAGTCAGACACAACTGAGCGACTTCACTTTCACTTTTCGCTTTCATGCATTGAAGAAGGAAATGGCAACCCACTCCATTGCTCTTGCCTGGAGAATCCCAGGGACGGGGGAGCCTGGTGGGCTGCTGTCTCTGGGGTCGCACAGAGTCGGACACGACTGAAGTGACTTAGCAGAGAGATGAAATAAGTTGCCCACAACAGGAAGGGCCACATATGGTGAGATTCATACCCAGGTTGTTTAACGTTGGTTCAAGCACATCTTGACAAAAATTAACCCGGATTCTTTTCTTCCGGCTGTGCCCTGTGGCTCATGGGATCTTAGTTCCCTGACCGGAGTTTGAACTTGAGCCCCCTGCATTAAAAGTGTGAGATCTTAACCACTGGATCATCTGGGAAGTCCCTAACCTGGGTCATTTTTAATTAGTTCCAATTATTAACTATTCATTATACTGAGCCAGATTTTTTTAAACATCTGTCTTCTAGCTATTCACGAGAAAAAAGTAAACTGTCTTTCATTTGAAATTAGCAATTAAAGAAAGCACTCCAACCCTTAGGGTTTTTTTTTTTTTTTTTTTTTTTTAATTCAAAAAAGTGCAGTTTGTAGGCCACTGGTTGCCTGTTTGGTCTCTATATGGTTCACCACTTGGCTCCTAAGGACATGTGGACATGTTTCGGTTTGCCAGAGTCCTACAAGTCCAGTGTCTGGACTTGAGTATTCTAGTCTAATCTGATGGGCTCAGATTGCAGAGGAGTTCTAGTCTCCTTTTCTGTATGGCCTTCATGTGTAACCTAATCCACCCCCACACCCCCCTCCTTCCCCCCACTCCCATCAAGTCAGTAGGTGCCATTGCTATCAATCCTGTTCACATGTAAAACCGTTAAGATGCTTTCTAAGTATTGCAGTCCCTACTGGGTTGAGCTTGGTTTTCAAATCCAGGTGCCAGATTTTATTTTGTCCCTGTTCTCTTTGTTAGCTTTGGCCCATTCTTACCTACTATCTGAACCACTTATTTGGCACTTATTTGCCTTGTATTGCCTTGATTTTAGAAATCTGTGTGTTAAACTTGTTTCTTTTCTGCCCGAATTTCCTGATACTGGACATGTGAAGGTGGATTAGCCCAATTTCCTACCTGCAGTGAATTGTCCAGTCAGAGTATGAGGACATACCTGGGGAGAAGCTTGGTGAGCTGATCAGGCACCACTCAGCATGGATAGCTTCAGATGCTAATTGCCTGCCTGAGTCTAAGGAGCACTGATATTTCCACCTGGATAGTATCTTTGCTCAGATCCAGCATCCAGCTGGGAAGAGTGGCCTCTGAAGATAGGATGTGAATGACTTGCCTTAAATGTTATCCCAGAGTGCAGAGCTCCACCCTCAAGAAATAACAACATTAGATGAAGGTCCATTAAGGTTTCCAGTTACTGTTTTAGAAGGGAGTTGGGAGCTGAGGACCAGGGTCACAGTAGCATTGTTTCTTCTCTGACATCATTATTCTTGTTATTATTTTTCTGTTTCCCGGTAGTGGTTAGCAGCAAAAGCACTAAAAAGAAAGAAACTTACATGCTTTGCTTGGAGCTAGCAAAATGTGAGGTGCTAGAGCAACTGTGCCCTTTTTCAACCAAGATTGAAGGGAAAGGACCCCAGATGGTATAGTGGGAAGTTGGGGGCTGAGAAGAGAGAAATGGTTTGAGTCCCTGGTATATGCCCTAAAGAAGAGAATCAGGAGCTATCTTGGGCCTAAGCAATAAGAAAAAAGAAACAAAGACTCATGAAATATTTGTAATCAGGAGACAAAAAAACTGACAGTATAGCTAGGACAAGTAAAACATTGATATGGGGATGTTTAGAAGAAGGGGTCCCAACCCAGCCTAGAGAGAGATCAGGGAATATTTTTAAGAGAAAGTGGCCCTTAGTCTGGGTCCTAAAGGACAAGTTAAGGAGGGGAAGAGGAGCTCCTTGAAAGACCAGATGATGAACACAACAGAGGCGTGAAGCTGGGGACTGCAGTGGGTTGGTACTACTGGACGGAAAGGAGGGAAAAGACTGTGTGTCAGGTATTCATAGCATCTGATACACACAGTGTGCTGGTAATGTTGTGGGACTTGGATGCTAGGACAGGCCCCGCTTCAAAAGGAAACCCTGCGGACTCAAATTTCATAATGGGGAAGGAGTTATTGTAAGCACCATTAGGTCTCCCAGGCGTCCAGGGAAGCCAAAGAGATGGCAGCATCACGAAAAACCTCATTCTCCTCTCTGCTCATCTGCTCCATCCCCTTTGCCCCTCCTGGCCTTCTCTGCTTTTGCTTATTGTCTTTATTCCCTCATGGCTTTTCTTACATGCAGCTCATATGACTGACTGCACCAGCTCCTGAATCTGTAAGATCTTTCACCTCCTGGATGAAGACCTGAGGGAGGAGTCAGGAAGGCACTGAGGTGTAGGTTATTGGACAGGCTGGGCTACCAGTGCCCTTTATCGTCCTGCCTTGGCCAGGGAGGGGCTGGGGCTGGGCATGGCACAGTGCACGATCTCAGGAGTATATCCTACAGCCAGGGCTGTGAAATGGGCAGAGCGGGCACCCCAACACATGTGTAGTTTGTCCACTCTAAGGTTTGAATTAAGACGTACTTTTTTTTAGACATATTCCTAATGCCCTCTTAACAGACTACAGTGTAGCGTCAACTAACTTTTAAATGCACTGAGAAACCAAACAATCTGTGTGACTCCATTTCTTGTGATACTTGCTTTATTGCTGTGATGTGGAATCAAACCCACAATAGCTCTGAGGTATTCCTGTGTCTGAGTTACAGTTTGACCGCTTCTAGTAACTATCCTGAGAATTGTCAAATTCTGTGTGACTGGGTAGGGCCAGAAAAGTGATTTCAGAAAAGATCCGTAAGTTGATGGTCCAGCTCTAGACTGAACAGAATTTTTACTATCTTTGTGAATTCACCTTCCATTTATCTTTTTGTCTAGATCCAGTGAATTTTAGGTTCACTGAGAGCCCTAGTATTTTGTTTTGGAGGGTGACAGAATATGCTCAGGGGTAGATTTTCTTTGCCAGTAGTTTATTTAACACCGGTCCACTGTGGGAGTTAAAGTAATTTCATAAGCCAGTAACATGCTGATGCTAGTAAAGAAATAACATAACATATTCCAAACCAGTGGTAGATTACTCACAGTATTGTTCCAGGCACAGGGAGATGAAAGGAATACAGTTCAAATTTAGTCCCAGGTGTACCTTTATATGAATTGGCACTGGGTGAGAAGGCTTTGCCAATCAGGAACTGAAGTTCAGCTACCAGCTCAAAAATAAAAGTCAGTTGTTGCTAGAAAACTCCAGCACTGGTGGTTATGGGCAGGCTGATCTTTGCAGGGCCGCTAAACATTTTGTCACCACTGCTAAAGGAGTCAGCTTTACCACAGCAGAGCTAATGTCCCTTCTCTTCAGAGACAGCTGCAGGGTTTGACACCACTGCCCACCAAAGAGTTGGCTTGGTCACTGCAGAAGCAAGTGGCTCACAATCTTCGGAGAGCAAGATCAGCAAAGGACAGCTTTGCTCAGATGGAAACTTGGATATTCCTTACACAACACTCAGTATTTATAGTCTAAATGTCCCCTCACCATGCTCCCTTCTTTATCTGTTTTTGCTGATAAGCTCCCAGCAGGAGCTACTCGCCTACTGACCTGTTAATGTGTATGAATGACTACACATAATATCCTGATAGACTTCATTCGTTCAAGCTGGATATAGAAAAAGGCAGAGATCAAATTGCCAGCATCCATTGGATCATAGAAAAGGCAAGAGAGTTCCAGAAAAACATCTACTTCTGCTTTATTGACTATGCCAAAGGCTTCAACTGTGTGGATCACAACAAACTGTGGAAAATTCTTCAAGAGATGGAAATACTAGACCACCTTACCTGCCTCCTGAGAAATCTGTATGCAAGTCAAGAAGCAACAGTTAGGGCTGGACATGGAACAACAGACTGGTTCCAAATTGGGAAAGTAGTACATCAAGGCTGTATATTGTCACCCTGCCTATTAAACTTGTATGCAGAGTACATCATGTGAAATGCCAGGCTGGATGAAGCACAAGCTGGAATCAAGATTGCCAAGAAAAATATCAATAGCCTCAGATACGCAGATGACACCACCCTTATGGAAGAAGGCAAAGAAGAACTAAAGAGCCTCTTGATGAAAGTGAAAGAGGAAAGTGAAAAAGCGGGCTTAAAGCTCATCATTCAAAAAAGGAAGATAATGGCATCTGGTCTCATCACGTCATGGCAAATAGATGGGAAACAATGGAAACAGTGACACTTTATTTTCCTGGACTCCAAAATCACTGCAGATTGTGACTGCCGCCATGAAATTAAAAGACTTTGCTGCTTGGAAGAAAAGCTATGACCAACCTAGACAGCATATTAAAACACAGAGATGTTACTTTGTGATGAAGGTCCGTCTAATCAAAGCTTTGGTTTTTCCAATAGTCATCTATGGACATGAGAGTTGGACCATAAGGAACGCTGAGCACCGAAGAACTGATGCTTTTGAACTGTGGTGTTGGAGAAGACTCTTGAGAGTCTCTTGGACTGCAAAGAGATCCAACCAGTCACTCCTAAAGGAAATCAGTCCTGAATATTCATAGGAAGGACTGATGCTGAAGCTGAAGCTTTAATACTTTGGCCACCTGATGGGAAGAACTGACTTATTGGAAAAGACCCTGATGCTGGGAAAGATTGAAGGCAGGAGGAGAAGGGGACGACAGAGGATGAGATGGTTGGATGGCATCACTGACCTGATGGACATGAGTTTGAGCAAGCTCTGGGAGTTGGTGATGGACAGGGAAAAGAGTCGGACACGACTGAGTGACACAACTGAACTGACACTTCATTGTTATCTCAAAACAGCATCTTCATTTAAGTCATAAATAAGTGAGTTTGAAGTCATAGCAAACCAATACACAGCGCTGAGGGTAGTTTCACTGCTCCTGAAAGGTGGCACCTGATGTACTTTTGACTGAACTTACAAGACAAGAAGACATTTCTTCCTTCCTTTCATTTCTTTTTCATTTAACATCACTCCAGCATCATGTCATCGTTGCTGAAGATACAAAGGTTAATAAGACACCAATCTAGGGCCCCCTCTATCTAGTAGGAAAAACAGATGTGGGAGGAATGGTGCCTTAGGCTGAGGGGTGGTGTTTGCATATAGCACAGATGTGGAAATCTGGGTTGCTTTGGGAGGCAGAGAGGGAAAGGGGATGCCAGTTGACAGTCGAGTTGTAGAGGATCTTACATTTCCTTGTATTATATCCTGCATGGTGGGCATGGAAGGGCACAGGACAGTGGAGAGTTCTAAGCTTGGAAATTAAATGACTAGCAGTAGCAGCGGGGAATGGTAGGAAAGATAGTTAGAAGTGGCAGGATAGAAAGGGAAGTTTCTCAAGTTCATTTGAAATGCCAAAACAGTTATATAATCCAGAAATTCTCCTCGTTATTGACTATTTTTGGCATAGAAAACAACCCCTTACACTGTTTACCTCTTGCTTTTTTGTGCAGACTTTTAGAAAACTAGAATATGGTGCTTTCTGTAATTCACAAATTAGCTGATGGGCATTTTCATTTTTGCTTAATCCTCCCAGTTGCCTTTCTGCTTCCTTTTCTTTCTTTCATGGGCACCTCATTGCCTATGACTTGAGTGACTTCTGATTGGTTACATGGTGGTTCATCTGACCTGGTAGCCTTGTTAGATAAGCAAGAATCAGCTCAGTCATGGGGTACTGTTGTTTTGCCTTCCCATTCAGATTGAAAGATGATGACAGTGGGGACCATGATCAGAATGAAGAAAACAGCACACAGAAAGATGGTGAGAAGGAAAAAACGGAACGAGACAAGAGTCAGAGCAGCAGCAAGAGGAAGGTGAGTTCTGTGTTGTGCAGATGTCATTGCCTTTGGACTGGGGACTTGGTGATCTTGTGAAATCTGAAGGATGCTGGATGCACTTGATGACACCCTGTTTTGTAGTGTCTGATTTTGTTCTCTAAAAAGATTGTTGCATCACTGGAGTTCATCTTGGGACTTTGAAGGTTCCCCTTGCCACAGGATCTTGAGTTCTTGCCTTGCTTTCCAACATTCTCCTAGCCTGAGGTGGGGAGATTAATCCTGGAATTTAGCAAGGGTGTTAGTTGCTTCAGAAGCTGCTGTTCCGTATTTCAGTCCTGCCCATCACTTAGAATGTTCGACTCTTTAGTCGGTAATAATTCAGGCTGAAAGTGACTTGGAAGAGAGGAATTTTAGCGAACGAGAGATAGATCTCTCAGTTTCTTTCTTGAAATATTAAAGCAATTACTAATTCATTTATTGCACAATATTTACTACATTCCAAATACAGGCATTTTACATGCTAGAAGGACACAGGTGAGTGAGCCTGAATCAAGGCACTTACATTTAACAGTAGCAGTAATCCTAGGATCTGTCATTTTTTGAGTACTTCCTATGTGTCAGGCATGGTGCTAAGCACTTCACAGCTGTTAATTTGATCCTCTCAGCAGCCCCATGAGGGTGGTCATTATTGTTTTCCCTATTTTACAGATAAGGAACTGAGGCACAAACTGGTTAAGCAACTTGCCCAGTGTCATGAGCCAGTAAGTGATAGGGTGTCATAGAGGAGGCAGTGTTTGGCCTGGGAATATGTTGAGATGAGATATAAGCATAATACTCATGGTAGGAGGTAGAAAGTTACGAAAGCATTAAGAACACAGAAAGTGTTACAGGAACTTAGAGTTAACCACTAATTTACCATGTAAGTGGAATCTTGAGCCCATTGCAGGTAATTGAGGATGTATCCTTTTTAATGGAGGTGGTAAGGGGTAACACTGGGAAATGTTTTCTCAGTCTCAGAGCATGTGGAAAATGCCCAGATTAACACGCCTCCTTTGATTCACAGGCTGTCGTCCCTGGGCCGGCCGAGCACCCACTGCAGTATAACTACACTTTTTGGTACTCCAGGAGAACCCCCGGCCGTCCCACCAGCTCACAGAGCTATGAACAGAATATCAAACAGATTGGCACCTTTGCCTCTGTGAGTACTGGGTGGTTTAACGTAGTAAGCTTTGGTAGTACATTCTTGTCTGTATTTACATTTTTGTGTTTATCTACCCTCCTGGTAACCTACATAGGACTCTGGTTTCCTTAGTTGACTGACCTGAGTCTGTAAAGCTAAATTGGTTCATTCTTCTATTTCTCATTATATATCCGTAGGCAACATATGTCAGAATCAATAAGTGCATAAATCGTGGAATTGATCAGATGGGGACAGTACAAAAACACTGGTTTGTTTAAGTAGGTATTTATGGAGTCCTTTCTGTGTGCAAAGTGTTATGGGAGATACAAAATTTTATAGTACGTGGTATCCTCATGAAGCTTGTCAGTAAAATTGAGAATAAAATTTAAAAGTTTTTGTTTTAATAACCTCACATCGGGTTTCAGATATGTCAGTGATTACACATAAACTAGCGTCTTTGTTCTGTGTTCAGAAGGAAAAGCAAGTCTCTGTTTTTTTGTGGGCACTGTCAGTACAGTGAGCCCACGCACTGTCTCATCTTCCTCACAGAAAACTAGAGTTGTAAACCGTGAGAGGCTTGTCTGCGACTAAAGCCAGTCTTGTTTGGTGAAGATTGTTATGTATTTCGTACAGTTGATCTGTGGGCAGAATCAAATGCAGGAGTCGTTATTTTCTTGAAGTTATTAAGGTATTCGTTCTGTTTAAAATGCAGACACTGGAAAAGGAAACAATAATAGACAGTAAACTTTAAAATAAATTAGTAAAGAGGAAGGACACACAATAATAGTCACTTATATAGTTTCCTTTGATCGTTATGATGGCCCTATGAGGTCAGTGATGTTATCCATATTTTACAAATGAGAAAAATGAGACTTGGGTTAAGTATCTGATCTGAAGTCTCAAGTCAGTTATAATTGACTGGATTAAGTGGAGGAACCAGTATTGAGACTCAGGTTGGGTAGGCTGTAAAAACCACCTTCCAAAGCCTACATTCTTTCAGTCTTCTGTATACCCAAATGCATGCCAGGATGCTCCAGTTTTTCAAAGTGTTTGTTTACCAGACAGGCTATATTTATTAAACAGATGCATATATAATGATAATCATATCATCTGATTATGTTGAGTTGATATTTCAGCCACAAGCAAAGATCTTGTATTAGTTGGCCTGTGCTCTCTTATTACTGTTAAATTAAGACTTTTTTGAATTATTAGAAGTAGCTGTGCACGGGTACATATTTGGTTCAAGAAAAGTTTGTTGAATGAATTTGGGGCATAATAGTGTTCTAAAATGACTAAAAAAACCTTGCCCTTAGGGAAATAAGACATGCCCAGGAATTTCTAATACAGGGAGGCAGTTTAGGAGGTGCATAAATAGCTAGAGTGCTCTTGCAGTTCAGAGTGAAGGGATTCATTTCAGCCTGGAGAAGCCTCTTTGGGAAGGAGATGGGTTTAAGATTGAATTCAGAAAATTTGAACAAGTGATGAGAGGAAGGAATTCTTGGAAGAGAGAACAATAGAATTAAAAAAAACTATCCATGTCATCCTAACATTCCTGAATCCACAAAAATTTTGATAGCTTGCTAGACATTTCAGGTAAAATGGCAGCCATAGTGTTATGAACAACTGGTTAAGCACTTAGGATCAGAGAAGAAACTGAACTCTGGGGAATCAGCTTTCATTCAGGATTTTGTTCAATTATTTTAGCATAATTATAACTACTTCTAGCATTTTTCTTTCCCACTTAAAAAAAATATGTGTGAATTTTCCCAGCTTGTACAAGGAGAGTTTTTGTTTTCTTTGGGCATATATGCTAAGTTGAACAGTTCGATCATCAGCATCATCTTGGGTTAATGCTGCTTTATACTCACCAGTGTCATGTAAGTCGAGGCATTGGGAAGTGTCCCACAATATTCCTCACAGAAAAGTAGTTACGTTTTGAAACTAATGATGCTAAAGTAGTATTTCCCACTAGTCCTCGGTCCTAGTATTTGACACTAGTTAAAAGTTCTTGAGGTGACTAAGAAAACTATATCTTGAAATGAAAAAAGCGTTGGACTCGGGGATCACAAGTGTCATTCATTCTGCTGCTTGACTGTGAGCTGGGGCAAGTTCTGAAACCGTTTTCTCAATTATAAAGCAAAGAAAGTAGTCGAGATGATTTCTAAAGTCTTTTCTGCATTCCATGTTCTGAATCTAAACATTGATTTTTTGGTTTCAGTTGAAAGTTTTAAAAATGCAAGTTGCCTTAAGAGAATGAAAAAAAAAAGTTTTAATACTATTTCTCAACCTGCCTATTATTTCATCTCTGTTGTGATTTGGGTATAGAATTCTGGCCATAAGATTGTAGAGAATGGCTCTCAGATTGGTGGAGACCAAACTGTTAATAAAGCAGTGCTCCACTGGAGGATTGGGGGTGATTGGTATGCTCTGTCCCCACCACTTCCATCAAGTCCTTATTCACAGTGAGCTACAGTTTCTAGAAGGCGAGCTTCATTTCTTTGCACTGTGTTAGAGTGGGGAAAAGATTATTGCTCGTTGTATGCATAGGACCATTCACTGACCCAGATCCCTGGGTATCATTAAGCATGGCACTCGCTGAGGTGAAATACTGTGATGAAGTCCTGCAGATGGCTTCGTTCCTAATTTCCTTGTAACATGAGATGTTTCCCGTGTTTCTGTGCTCTAGAGGATTGAGAGGCACAGCCATTTCACACAGTCTAGGGTTTCTCCTCAGTTGCTATCCACATCCGGGAGTGTGACCTGAATCTCTGTCTGCATGGTACCTGTTTTTACCTGCACATTATGGAATCTTGCTTCATGTTTATTTAGAGTGTCTTCAGCAGTTTCTTGGCAAATACCAGCTGTTTTCTTCAGACTGTTACACATTTTTTCTTTACTTGGAAAGTGTGCACTTGACTGCCCAGTACTTTGTAGGTGCTCTCTGTGAGTTGCAGAGGAATAGGAAAGTAATCAAGGGCTTCCCAATTGGGAAGCGCCACTAGGCGCTAGTGGTGAAGAACCCGCCTGCCAATGCAGAAGATGTCAGAGATGTTAATTCGATCCCTGGGGTGGGAAGATTCCCTAGAGGAAGGCATGGCAACTCACTCTAGTATTCTTGTCCTGGACAATCCCATGGACAGAAGAACCTGGTGGGCTACAGTTTGTAACGTCCCAGAGAGTTGACCACAACTTGAGTGAGTTAGCATGAACGCATGCTTATGCACAGGGAAGTAATTTCTTATCAAATCACTAGTGAGAAAAACAGAAATAGTGTGATAAATATAAATAAGCATACATTTTATAGAGAAATATGTATATTTTCTAACAGGACTGTGAAGGAGGAGTAAAGAGAAATTTTATAGCTAAGAAGAGAGAATTAAACCCTGAGTGAGGAAGCTAAGGCCTGCTTGGTTTTTGGACCATCTGGGCCTTAGCAAGGGCACCATGGTATGGAGTAGTGCCTGCGGTTGATTCTGTCACTTAATGCTCAATAACTATTTCTATAGAAATAAAGTGTACTTTAGTGTAGCTAATGCTGTATTTTGGCAGTAAACCTCTGATCAGGAAGTGCCCAAACTTGCAGTTATAAATAAGTCTTGGGCATGTACTATAGAGCACAATGACTAGTTAATTCACAATGTTAATAATACTGTATTTTTTTTTTAAGTGATTTGGTTCAAGCTGAGGTTATGTGGCCCTGAATATACCTCAAACCTAAGTGGTTTTTATTGTGTAAAACAAAGTCCTCCTACAGCATGTGGTGATTCTCCTGCGGCTTCCACAGGAGGATGCGTATTGACATTTTACCAACTAAGGCTCCTGGCTGAGGCTGGGCAATTCTCGCCTAAAGAGTTTATTCTTGTGTCAACAGTATGACATTATTCTTTTATCAAAACAGATAGTCTGCTTCCCTTCTAGATGTTGTTCTTCCCCCACAATCCCCAGAATGAACACCTGTCCTCCAAAAAGTAGAGCCTCTAGCAGAGTGTCTTCCGTGGTTATGCTCTTCTCTTAAATCTCACATTCACCCAAAGAAAAAGAAGGCGCCTCTCTTGACTCTGCTGTCTTCTCTCTGCAGGTGGAGCAGTTCTGGAGGTTTTACAGCCACATGGTGCGTCCCGGGGACTTGACAGGCCACAGCGACTTCCATCTCTTCAAAGAAGGAATTAAACCCATGTGGGAGGTGAGAACTGAGAGCCTTAGACTGTTTTTCTGAGGAAGTTTTCTGTCTTTCGGGGGGTTTTTGTTTGTTTGGTTTGGGGGTTAGTGCCAGGTGTTGGTTAAAGTCTTCTTTGAAAGCTGCATAACAGTTTGGTACATCCTTGGAAATGGGAACTCTAGGAAAAAGCCCCGATTCCATTGTTCGTGTGGATGGTTTTCAAAGGTTGTTTTCTCACTAACATGGTGTTAGAGCAACATTGAAGGATTTTTTGGGGGGGGGATTACTCTTCCCATAGATGGGGAAACAGTGGAAACAGTGTCAGACTTTATTTTTTTGGGCTCCAAAATCACTCCAGATGGTGACTGCAGCCATGAAATTAAAAGACGCTTACTCCTTGGAAGAAAAGTTATGACCAACCTAGATAGCATATTCAAAAGCAGAGACATTACTTTGCCAACAAAGGTCTGTCTAGTCAAGGCTATGGTTTTTCCAGTGGTCATGTTTGGATGTGACAGTTGGACTGTGAAGAAAGCTGATCGCCGAAGAATTGATGCTTTTGAACTGTGGTGTTGGAGAAGACTCTTGAGAATCCCTTGAACTGCAAGGAGATGCAACCAGTCCATTCTGAAGGAGATCAGCCCTGGGATTTCTTTGGAAGAACTGATGCTGAAGCTGAAACTCCAGGACTTGGGCCACCTCATGCGAAGAGTTGGCTCATTGGAAAAGACTCTGATGCTGGGAGGGATTGGGGGCAGGAGGAGAAGGGGATGACAGAGGATGAGATGGCTGGATGGCATCACCGACTCAATGGACGTGAGTCTGAGTGAACTCCGGGAGTTGGTGATGGACAAGGAGGCCTGGCGTGCTGCGATTCATGGGGTCGCAAAGAGTCGGACACGACTGAGCAACTGAACTGAACTGAACTTCCCATAGACTAGTTTTATGTGTGTGTTATACATTACCATAGTATACATATGGTTAAAGTGAGTAAAAATAAGCTTAGGGGCAGTCACCGGAGACCCAGAGCTGAGCTCTATGATCTCTTTGCTGTAGTCCATCTTTTCTGTGCTGATGCCAGAGCATTCTTCCAGAAGACAGACATGATCACACACACATGTGCTATGCTGTGCTTAGTCATTAGTCACTCCATCCTGTCTGACTCTTTGCGACCCCGGACTGTAGCCCACCAGGATCCTCTGTCCACAGGGATTCTCCAGGCAAGAATACTGAAGTGGGTAGCCATTCCTTCCTTCAGGGGATCTTCCTGACCCAGGGATCGAACCCAGGTCTCCTGCATTGCAGGCTGGTTCCTTACCATCTGAGCCACCAGGGAACCCCCGCCCCTGCCACACACAAACACACCTTAATTAAAAATCTTATGCAGTTTTCTGTTGCACACATGATCTTACTCCTAATTACTTTTCAGCACTTGTCACCTGTCCTCTCTAGACCCTCCCTTCAGTGTAGCTAGATCTTCCTCTTTGCATCTCTGCCTCACAGTCAGTGTTTGCACATAGCCATGTCCTTCCCAGTGCCCACAGAGCCCTTCACCTGGCTAACTCCTGTGTCCCTTACAACCCAGCTGAAATGTTTTCCTTTTCCTGGGTGTTTCTGACTGTCTTGTTCTTCATAAACTTCCTGTATGTATCTCTGTTACAGCGGTACTTGTCAGACTGCACTACTGCAATTAGTTTTCTTGTTTGTCTGCTTCACTAGACTGGATCTGGGTAGAGACTGTGATGTCATGTCTGTATTTGGGGACATGGTGACACTTGATAAACTTTTAGCAAATGAAGTAAGGAATGATCTGTGTTTGAAATCTGACATTATTTCATTTTGATGTAGTTTTCAAAAAAGAGGGTTGGTTGGTTGGTTTGTTTTGGCCACACTGTATGGCTTGTGGGATCTTAGTTCCCCGACCAGAGATTGAACCTGGATCCTGGTACTGAAAGTGCTGAGCCTTAACCTCTGGACTGCCAGGGAGTTCCCAAAAGAGGATTGGTTTAAAGGGTCTGTGTGGCTGTTTTTCTTTAATGGCTGGTTGCAAGGATCCCCACCTTGTGTTTCTTTTTTCTCGTTTCTTCCTGTAGTCCTACCACATTTTCCTATAGAGTTGAATAGTTGGAAAACAGCAAGACTTCTCAGTGATCATGGATCCTTGGCCCTAATGCTATGAGACCATATTTTAACTTTTAATACTTTTTTTTTTACAGGATGATGCAAATAAAAATGGCGGAAAGTGGATAATTCGACTGCGGAAGGGCTTGGCATCCCGCTGCTGGGAGAATCTCATCTTGGCTATGCTGGGGGAACAGTTCATGGTTGGGGAGGAGATCTGCGGGGCTGTGGTCTCTGTCCGCTTTCAGGTAAGCCGCCTCGCGGGCAGGTCTGCTTTCATGTGTGTCACCTCTGCTCTTCTCACTGCCTCCAGTTTCCTTTGATGAATCCTTCTGTCGTCCCTCCTATAGGAGGACATTATTTCCATATGGAATAAGACTGCCAGCGATCAAGCCACCACGGCCCGCATACGGGATACGCTTCGGCGAGTGCTTAACCTACCTCCCAACACCATTATGGAATACAAAACCCACACCGACAGCATCAAGTATGTGTTGTGGGGGATTGGGGGGGTGTGGGGCGTGTCCCTGAGTTCAGCAAAAGTAGGTCCTTAGTCGGGTCCAGAGGAATATGGTCTTCCAGGAGACTGACTTAAGGAGAAGGGACAGACCAGTCTTCCCCCAGTGCTTCTGTCCACTCATAGCCGTTCTCTGCTGGTGCGGTTCTCTGCCTGCCTGCACCCTGGGTGCTCTGGATGAGAGATCCCTTTTGCAGAGTCCCAGCTGAACCACCTGGGCTTGCTGTATTCACACAGGCTGTCTTGTCTTTAGTTCACTAACCACTGTCTCAAAATGAAAGACAAAGTGCTCTTTTTCTTGCGGTTTCTAAAATAATTTCACTGAACAGTGAGGCCCTCCTCCCTGTCTGTCTCTCACTCCACTTTTGCATGTCTTTTTAACTTGTTAGCTTCAGTCTGCTCTCTGTCCCGGGAAATTGACTTCTTTACCAGGAATGATGACTCTATTTCCTTGTGTGCAGAGCTGAAGTCGAAGTGGAAGCAGAACAGTGTGTGTGTGAGAGTAGACTCTAAGGGGAGCAGGAATGCCAGAGGGGAAGTTAGCTCAGCAGTCTGCCTGAGACTCAGGGGAGTGGAGCTGGACGTCCACAAGTGAGAATCACTGGCCGGGGTTGCTCCTTCAGTGACCAAAGATCATAAATAAACTCAGGGTGTTATAGACACATTGTGGGGAGTGGCTGTTAAGAGTTTTCTCACATGTAAAGGGAGAGCAAGCCAGCTAGGAGTCAGGACCTATGGGTGTAGTTCTGTCCTTTGACTCAGATACCACTGCGTGCCTTTGAAAAGTCTCTGCCACTCTGCTTCACCTGTCCCATCGGAAAAGTGGGGGGTAAGAGGGCTTTACTGAGCAGGTTTGTTTGTGAGGCTGATTCAGTCTTTGTAATTGAAGGTCCTCAGATGGGGAATGCTCTCACAGGGTCAAGGATTATTGCTCTCATCATTGTTAGTAATAACATCACCACGCTGTTATTACAAGCATTATAGTAATGAGCCCAACGATGGCGCTCAGGCAGATCGTTTGGGAATCTTTTCCCATGCATTTACAGATCATGTTGTGGGTGGAACTGGCTTATACCAGCTAAGCTCCAGTTTTTAACTGGGAATGCTGCCATAGGAGGTGGTCTGTCTGAAATGGCTGGGTGTGGCTCATCACAGCCACCAGCAGTTATTAGCCATTACTACCCTGAGGGCTTGCCTTGGCAGCCCTGGGTCAGCACTGTTTTTCTCTTGGCAGGTTTTTCTTATTCTTTGTTCTGGAATACAAGTAGTTTCTGTCCTCCAGCCAGACTCAGTCTAGGCTGGAGAGGTCCACACCTACTTTTACTAGGACTCTTGTGTTCAGTGTTCCCAAATGCCCCACCCCCCCAATTCCCCCACTCCACCCCTAAGCAACCTTTTCACCCGGATAGGAAAGGGAAAGAGAGATTTTTCAACTCTCCCCTCTCCACTGTTCTCCCTTTCAAATACCCTGAAGCAGCTCTTCCTGACTTCTGTAGCAATGTATACAGGTCCATAGAGTCTAGGCTAGCCTTGGGGCTTGGTGCCTTAGTCTGCTGCTTGCTGCTTTATCAGAGGTCTGCCTAGTCCTCCAGCCCTGCAGCCACAGGGGCCAGAAACCCCTCCTTGACACCTAGATGCCACTTTCCCCTCGCGGCTCCCTCTCTTTCTCTCCCAACATGCCAACCTTTTGCACTTCCACTAGAATGCCAGGCAGGCTGGGCTCCCAAAGGCTCCTTTTTCAAAACCTCTGGAAGCCGCGGTTGAATGTGCCATGACCCTCTCCCTCTCTGGATGGCACCGTCATTGAAGCCGGCGTCATCGGAGTCTCTTGTTCTGTTGGTGTGCTACCTGGAAGATCCTTCCGTCCCGGACAAGAGGAATTGGAAGAGCATTTTATGTTTTAAGAACAGGCTGACACGCAGCAGCTACAACAACAGCTGAGATCACTTAATAAATGGTGCTAAACTAGCTTGTCTCATGCTCTTGCTCTTTATGGTGCATCAAAGAAGTGGCCTTTCAGACTGACTGTCACCATATTAAGGAATGGCACAGACTTCTCCGTGGAGGGCCATCTGGGGAATGCAGCCTCATTTCCATAAGCCCATGGTATCACATCACACGGTATTTTGTTCCATCTCCGCTGAGGTCTGACACTGAGGTGACATCTGGCTCTCAGAAAGAGACCCCAGTTTTTTTGGTATTTAAGTTTCCACCAGTCATGCTGAGGACAGGAACAGAGTGATTTCTGATTTAGAATTCAGCTCAAAAGTCCATCAGGTTGGAAAGGGGGATCCTTGACCTTCGCTTGGCTGACTTCATTTGTCTTACTTCAAAGACATCTCTTGCTTGGAGGTAAAGCCCTGCTTCCGTCTGTGTGCGGCTGTGTGTGTAGAGCTTCCTTGCTTTGTGTAAGTGGGCTTTCCTCACCGGCCAAAGCCTCCCAACCGCAAGCTCTCTGCCAGCCTTTCCCCTTCTGTTCTCCCCTTGGAGCCAGCTCATCTTCCTCTCTGAGCTCACCCTGCATACACTTCGCAAAGTTCTAGCCCTTCCCTTTGCCCAGTCCCTAGGGTTGTCGTGCACCAGGACCTGGGGTTGGGGACGTGTCTTAGTCCTGTGTGACTTTGCTCCTTAGGACATCTGACCACAGCATGGCCCAGCCCCCCATGTGTTTTTGAGGCTCAGCATGTATGTGCTGCAACTTGGCCTTCAAGCCCCTAACCTGCATGGAGAAATCTAGCAAGGCTTAATGTGACTTTAGGTTTTCTGTAGAGCTTCCACCCAAACCATAAATAAACCACTTTTGCCCACACTAGGCCACGTGGCCTGATAGCATCTGTGAAGATGGCTGTGGGCATAGCGTGGAGTTCTCCAAAGTGGCTGTGCTGCTCCATTTTGGCAGTGATGCCCTGAGCTGTGCCATCTGACCGCCCATCCGCCTCCATGAGGCCTGGGATCCCACAGACCACACATCAGGACTAGCACATGAGCTGAGCATCCTGGAGGTGGCTCTGTCATTGCTGCTTTTTGTGATCACTTACCCCAAATTACTTAAAAGTTCCTGAAAGATGGAGATGGTTGATGTGTGGAAATACATATTTTCTATGTTTTCAGCGTTTGTCAAAGAATGACGTTCTATGGCCCTTTCCCTCTTGCCTTCCGCTGTGATGTCCACATGTATTGATCTTAATTTCAGCTAATATAGCTGGTCCAGAGGTTGAGCCTGATGCCACCTACCAGTGTAAGAGTTGATCAGAAAGCACCAAACTGACCTTGACCCCTCTGAGCCTTGCCACATCTGAACGGAAGCCAGGACTGTTCTGCTTTGTCCTTCCACCATGGCTCTTCCACAGGCGTGGCTGTGTTTGAGCCAAGGAACAACAACTGCTTGGACTTGAGAATTGAAGGGACATGAGGAGGAAAGAGCAACACTTATTCTGTCCCACGTACTCTGGAGATGAGGGGTCCTGGAAATGGTGAGGGGAGTGTTCTAGGGGTGGCTCAGCTTTCTCAGTCAGGTGTCCCTCCCCCTTGCTGTGTTTCCATCCAGTCTCCAGCGTCCTATCTCAAGTGTCTCGTTCCCCAGCCTTCCTTCATCACACTGCTCATGGCCTTTTCCTGCTGCATTCCTTGCTAGCACCCCTTGCTGAGCTAAGAGGTGACTGCTGCCGCTGCGCAAGGGGCATGGTGAGCTGCTTTGCTGCAGAGGGAACACTGCTTGCTGCCTCACACCCTTGTTTACTGCTAACAGTCAGTCCCTTAAGGGTGCACGGGCCCACTGAGAAGTGGGAAAATGGTCAAATCGAGTGTTAGGTGTGTGGCTGAGGTTTCAGAGATTTGGGTCCTTGCAGGCGGACAGCCTCATAACACAGCCAGACTTGCACCCCAGAATCATGGGACCACCAGGAGAAGAGTTGGGTCGACCACAGGGCCGTATAAAACAGCAGTCTTTTGTGAGGAAATTCCTCTTTGGAATAGTCTGTTGAGTCCTTTTTTGCCTCTGGCCTGGGATGGGAAGGGGAAGACAGGGCCTGTTACACTCGGTGGGCCACAGTGTTGGGAAGACTGACCAGGCCCCTCTGCACAGAGAGCTGAGGGTAGGTGACTTGTCTTTATTCATTTGTTTTAGAGGAGAAATGGGTCAAATTGTGGGGACTCCACCACATCTAGATTTCATTGTATTTAAATATTGAACTTGGTAGGCAGGGACCAACCATCCCTTCTCTTGCCACAGCTAAATTGTAGCTGGGGGCGCTGCATCACCCAGCATCATTGCTGGCCAGGCTTTGCTTTTGGGAAATGTCCCTCTACGCTGATGTGCAAGGTAAAGCCCAAATCAGCAGGAGGCCCAGCTCATCTGTAAGCGTGAGGGCCAGCCGAGGGCAATGCTGTGAAGCGGGGCTGGGCCAGAGTGGGGGCAAATGCAGAGTTAAGGGATGAGATTTCTGCCCTTAGAATTTGCTCGCTGGTAAGCCAGCTGGTAAAAAGTGGTCTTGAAAGGATTCATTGTTACCCTGTCATTTGAATCTGTTTAGAATTCCCTGTAGGTTGTATTAGGATAATAGGGGGAAAAAGTGTTTTTAGGAAACTCAGTTTACATGCCAGATATAACATTTAACTTGTTCTTTGTTCACCTTTCAAAGAAACAAGTTTTAAAATTACATATATGCCTGGGATGCCAGGTGGAAAATAGCCAGAACATTCGCACCTAGTTTCAGGCGGTTGGTTTACTTAGTCAAGCATTGAAAACCAGTGATTGTACCAATGACTGTGAGCAGTGATTTTATCTCCACTGAATCCACCTGAGGAAATTTCTTTGCCCAGATTCTTCATGTTGAAGTTTTCCATGTAAAGAATATACTGCTGAAGAAAATAGGAGGGCAGTTTAATGCTAAACTGGATTAGAGGGGAACTCTGAAATCCCTATTTCTGTAAGTTCTTGACATAGAGAACTTCCGTTTGGACTAGTGTAGGCCTTTCTGGAAACTAAAGGATAAATGAGGTGAACCTTCAACACAGCCATGCAGTTTCTTGTTGACACCTAACTTGCTTAAATATAACTTAAACCTCACTCTTAGAATGAGAAGAGGGGTTTCCTGGGTCATTGCCTGGGTGTCAGATTTTGCTTTCTCTTTATCTTCACTTGGAGTTGAAGAGTGAAATGACCTCCTGCCATCACTGATGGACTCAAGGTTCATCGTGTTACCATCTCTCCAGAAAGAGCTGTGAAACATGTCTTTCCGTGGAAACTGAGTTTGTGAACTGACAAGACACATGCTTACTGAGCGCTCTTAACGTTTTCCTTCCATTCAGTGAACATACATGTATCTGGATTTTGGCGATACTCTGAAGAAACCATTAACTGTGGATCAGTCTCTTGTTCTGAGAGCTACATCATTAATTTATAAGTGTTGCTCTTCAAAAGGGAAATAACTAATGAAACTGATGTGATGATTGCATGCAAGAATGAATTTATTGGGCCAGGTCTTTGTTTCATCCCTTCCTATTTGAAAAAAGAAGAAAAGCTATCTGTAGGAGACCTAGTGATGAAGTGTAGTTTAGTGACCATAATATTAAACCTGTAGTGAGCAAATAATTTTAACATATTAAATGTTATTTCACCCCTTTAAGCCACAAATGGAATAATTGACGGTAAGGGATTTTAGATTCGAAGGCACCAAATTACCCATTTTATGTATAATTCCCAGGGAAGTTACCTGACAGTTTGTCCCTAAGTGGCTGAAAAATGGCTCAGGCAAAAAGGAAGGACATCAGCTCCTCTCAGAGAACTTAAGGTGGGTCAGGGCTTCGGAGGCACGAGGGAGCCTTTCTCCTGGTGTCTGGCCTGCAGCCACCAAGGCTCATTCTCTGTGGAACGTCATCCAAGAGACTCTGCCCCTCAGTCACATTCCTTATCCCTTCCTAGCTCCAGTTTCTAAATTTAGGTAATAAGCATTAAAGTTGCGTTGAGCATGGGTCCTGGGCAATTTCAAAGGAGTTTGGTCCTTGGAAATGCTGTGGCACATACAACTTTTTAAGATAATCATTACTTGTGTATTATCAGAAACGCATGGAACCTGATATGAATTTGGGGTCTGAGCTGAAAGGTTTGAAGTATGGAAGCAGATGAAGCAGTCTTATTTCCTCACCACGTCTTTGCATCAGCATCTTAATGCTGTTAGGTACTTGCCTTTACCTCATCAGGGTGAGGCCTGATGGAGAAAAATCATTTCTGCCTCCTGTCCTCACATCCCCAAGACAGAAAGCGCTGCTGCCCCTCACCTCGGTGAATGGGAAGTGTCTCCCATGGTGTGTGAATTTAATCTGACCTCCGTGGCCTCCCTAGTAGACTTGTGGAAGGAGTGGCTGGAAGGACGTGGAAGTCCTTTCGGGGACAGTGAGGGCCAGATGGGCAGTAGCACGAGCCAGAAGTGCCAGGTGCCCCTGAAAGGTGTCAGCCACCCTGCTTAACCGGAAAGTCTAGGCAGGGACCCTCGCTGCTGTGCTTCCAGGTATCAGTGGGCCCCACCTGACCTTGAGGGTATCTGAATTGGGGTGTGGGGTTATCTTGTCTGCTCTCTGTTAAAAAGCCTCTGATCTGAATGTGCTGTTGTGTTTTTTGTCTCTGGTTTGCCAGGGCCTGGGAGGAGTTTCATGGCCTGGTGAACAGCAGCGGCCGCTGATCGGACGCTCCCCCTCTGTCTCTCACACTCAGGGTAGGGCCTCGTCTATCTTACTCCGTAACCCTGTGATGTCCCTCCCAACCGTAGGACCCTCCTCCCAAGGGCTTGCCCCTCCCCATCTGCCCCTAGGCTTATCTCTGCCAACACTGAGCCTGTTCCAGGCACCCACCGTCTTGGAGGAAAACACTTGAGTCCAGAGCTGCTGACTTACCATCCTCCCTGGGTCATGTGTCTCCCAGTTAACCCCTGGGCAGGTCGATGAGCCTCACTGCACCTCTGCTTTCTGATCTGGAAAGTGAGGTTCCACAGACTAATATCTCTGGTCTCTGGATCCTGACATTTCATGACTATAAATGGACCAGAAGTCTTTTTTTTTTTTTTCAATTCCCAGACATGACCATGTTTAAGCTATCTGGCAGTGTCCTGTGACTAATAGGGCAGTTCCTCTGGCCCCTGTATGACTTAGGCGAGAGGTGTGTCTCATTTGCTGGTGGTATTTATCAATTGTGAGGAAACAGTGATGGAACCTCCAAGTTTCAAAGGCTAAAGTGAATGGTGGGGGATGGGGGAGATTTCAGGGCTATGTAGGAAGCATGGTTCCAGGTGGTATTATGGTGAGACCAACACGTGTTTGCTGGCAGAGAGGGGCCCTGGGATAGCAAAGGCTGGGTCAGCGAAGCATTCCTTTTAAGAATATTTATATTTCAGTTAAGGGAGTTCCCAGTCCATGTCTGTCTCTTTAGCAGAAGGGATTGGATGAATTTATTCTGGATGAGAGGAATGGCTACAGGGACAGGGTCTGCATGTGCCTGGCCCAAAAGCACATCCCTGGACGTTAACTATCCCCGCCCCCAACCCCCCGACCCCATCCCTAAGAAATGGAGGATTTCTCAAATTGGAAAAGAACATGCCAGCTGTAATAGTTGTTTCAGAACTCCGCTTCAGAACAGGAAGCAAGGGAGACTTTTTCAAGGAAAGGAGACCTGCCTTCTTCCCTAGATGAGCCAAAGAGTATGACCCTGTGAGGGACAGAGCGAGTGGCTGGGGTCTGAGTAACAAACAGTCCTGGAGTTCCTGTACACTCAGGCCACTCATATCTTTTTTTCAAATAGTTTAATTCCTTCATCACAAATTCAGTTTTTAGATGATAATGCTAGGTTTTCAGAATTGAAATTCAAAGGAATTCTCTGTAAAGTATACTCAATATAGAATTCTAAGATGGTGGCTAGTATATCAAAGAGGGATGAAAACATGTATTAGTTCTAATACCGACACGTTGATTTGTAGGCTGGGAGATAGCAGACATTCAAAATACGTCCGTAAGTAAAATTTCCAGAGTCCTGGTGCGATACAGGACTTCCTTTAACAGCATTACCATATATAAAATTCCTTTTTTTCCTGCTTTGAAGATCCCTAAAATTAGGATTTTTACACTGAATGTGATAAGAAAGGTTTTTGTCATAGTTTAATGGCAGTGTTTACTTCTCAAAGTACATAGAATGATGGTACCTTTAAAATTCAACAGCATCTTAGGTTCCATGGGCACCTGGGAGGGGGCTTTAAAATGAAGTTGGAAGAGACAGAATAGAAGAAAACTTAAAATTATTCATTCTCCCTTCAGCTGGCACTAGATTCCCCAGGAAAAATACCTTTGAATTTTTTTTGAAATTTGCATAATTGCTATTTTGTAGGCTCTTTGTTCTTTTTGTTGTCCCACCCCACCCCATGTCATTTTTATGGGGCAGGCTTGAAGGGTGCATTCCTTCAATGGGTTAAGTATTCTCCTTGAAGCACAGACTTGGGAGAATGAGAGGAGTGTTCGAGTCTAAACAAAAAACCCAGCTCACTTCCCTGTCACAACAGACTTGAGAAGGATTTTTTTATTTCATGTTTTTTGATTTTACCTTGAAAGTGTTTAACTGGGTGTTCCAAGAAGGAGTACATACCAGCTGCCATTTCAGAGGCCCCCTAGGACTTTAGCCTTCTCGTCCTCCCTCCCTTTTCTCCAGCCAAGTAAAAGGAGTAAACTGCTAGTTAAATAATTCTTAAACCACAAATACTTCTCCTCAATTTATCTGCTGTTTTGTGCCATTCCATGTAGCTGCTGATATTTTAGGACTGTGTCATGTGACCTCTATTAGCGTTACAAATAAGCATGGCACTGTTAACCATAGCTTCAGCAGAAGTCCCAGTTAGCTGCCGGGAGATAGGGGCGGAGATTCTGGGCCCTGTATGTCTAGACTGGCATGCGCAGAGCAGTGGTCTCTACTGATGGGGAATGAAGTTGATGTGGTCACTTGGCAGAGATGAGAGATTGAAGTTTACCCGAGTGAACCTAGGTGGTTTGCTGTTTGATTTAGTATGCAGGGAGGGAGCGAGGAGGAAGCCAGAGCTGGCCTGGGCTGGCAGCTGAATAGCCAGAGAATGTTCCTTTGAGACCATGATGTAAAAAGTGTTATCATTTCCTTCTGAACAGTCTTATATATTATTGAAAACCACTGAAAAAACAAAACTAATAAACCTTCCCAGTCTGCCCATCACAAGGTGCTTGTAGGGTCTAACTTTCCAGTGCTCAGTCTTAATTGTCTAAATTTTAATTTGCTTTTAAAAGAACAGAAACCCATCTTTAGGGGGGAAAACAAGTTGCTTGTGGCCTCTGCCACTTCCTGTCTACCTTCTCCCTTCCTGTCTTCTCGTCTGTCTGTGCACTGCAGTCTGGGGTGAGGGACAGCTGAGAGTTAGTTCCCAGCTGCTTTTGAGGTGAACACATTCCTCAGACTAAATTTGGCACCAGGCTGTTCTCAGCCCACTTTTTTTTTAAAAAAAAAAAAAGGCTGGACCTGAGGGGCCCACTGCCACCGGCCTGCTTCAGCCTGTCATCAGGAGCCTGTTGCCCACCCTCGTTCCTCTCTGTTTTTCTTTTATATCAGATTCTGGAGGAAAAACAGCTGGATTCTCTTAGCTCCGTTACTCTGTTCTTTCCCATTTCTGTTTTGCAAATAAACTTTAAAATGCTTCTGATTTCTTAGGATTTCTGTGAAGAGATCTATGACAGTAGAATTAAATATTATCTCTTTCTGAATGGGAATGCGTTGTAGAGCTCTTAGTTTACCTGCCACCCGAGAGAATTTGTTTCTGGCGCAGCTCCAGCACAGCACAGGAGTTCTCTCAGAAGATAAGATGCCCTGCTCATGGGAACAATTAATCCTAAGAATGCTCTTCTTTACATCACTAAACAGCTGTGAAAGGACTGAGTCCAGATATTTGCCTGCCATTTCTCCCACTTCAAGACAGATCCTTCTCCCATAGTCAGAAGATTCTCTGATTCTGCCTTCCTGAAGCTCTGCCTTTCTGATCTCCCTGTTGATTGACTTGTGATCCAGTTGATCTGTGGGGCTCTTCCCCACCCAGGGATCAAACCTGGGTCTTCTGCATTGCAGGAGGATTCTTTACCATCTGAGCCACCAGGTGGCCCATGGGGATCGAGATGGCATCAAAGGGGAAGAAGGAAGCCAAACAAATCCTTCCCTCCTAACCACGTCTTTGTTTTTAGAGGTGTTCCCATCATACAGCCCTCAGTATTGCAGCACAGTGTTCCTGGGGGTACTCAACTGGCACACCTCAGTGACTCCTGCTTTTCTGTCTTACTATCAGACGCCTCCTTCTTCGCTAGCTATTTGCGGCACCTCAGGGGAGTCTGTCCTGTTAGACGTCCCTTTAAAAAGATGATCACTCCTCTAAGTTCTCTTTGTGTTCAGTCAACTCCTTAGATGGGAATCATTCAAACTCTAGTAGCATTGATCATGGAGCTGCATGGTCATGCGTGTCAGTTACAAAATTGCCAGTGGGCTTTTGAGATAATATCAGTTTCTTCCCAGCCAGAGTTCACCCATGCCAGCTCCGGTTTCCCTCTCGGTGTTCTTATCTGCAGTTAACTTGTCTGTGTAGTGAGGGCTGTAAGTTACTGTCAGCCTGCCACCATCACGGGGGAGACTTGGTTAGCCATTGGCAGGAAGACGCTGCTGTTTGGCTGGGCTGAGCGTACGTTTTCGTCAGTATTAACTCTCTCCAGTCCAGTTGCCAGATACCCAGACAATTGTAGCAATTCTCCGACAGGTCAATGAAAACCAGAGCTTCTAGAATGTGCCATTAAAATTAAATGGAGGAAATGATTCCAAAATCAGATTAATGAGAAATTATGTCTCAAAAGTTCACACAAACTTAAGTCTGAAGCCTGGGGCCAGAGCAGTAGGTGCAATGACTTTTAAAGCCCCTTCTAGCCCTGAGATTTTGGGATTAAAATGGCTAAGGTGTTGGATTTCTAGGCTGAAACAGGAGAGGTTACTAGTGGGCAGCCAAACCTGTCTGCATCCCCTAGAAGGCAACTAAGAAGATATCTTGTGATCTGTTACACGCACACTTGCACACACACGCACACATGGATGTACATGCCAAGTTTTTAAAGTGAAGGGTGTCCAGATTTCACCTCCTGGAATATCCTTTTGTAAGCAGCTGTCAGTTTTGAACCAAGGGATTTCTGGTTGGTTGGTTTTTTTTTGAGTATATAATACAAATTAATGATTCAGGTTTTAAAACATTTTCTGTGTGCATATGTGTGTGTAAGAAAACCAAAAAAGAGGTTTCCCTTCCACTCGTTCTCCATCGGCCCAATTTCCAGAGTCCCCTTCCTCTGCCAGCACACGCCCCAGGTAGCCACTGTTACTGGTTCCCATGGAGCCTTACAGCGTTTTAGTATGTATGGCTTAACTCGAGGCAAATAAAAACCATATTTCCTCCACCTCTGCTTACACAGACAGTCGTGTGTCACGTGCACGTGCTATTCTGCACCTTACCCTATTGGTCTCTCTGGGAGAAAGACTTCTTTACAGAAGTCTCAGTAGAGAGCTTCTTTCTCCCTTTTTAAAAGCTGCACAGTATCCCATTAATATTTAGTCCCCTGTTCACATGCATTTGGGTTGTTTCTGACCTCTTGCTATTACAGCCAGTTGAGCCCAAGCATTTGAAGGGACTTGTGGGGCAGGTGGCCATGCTGGCATTAGATGAGCAAGGAAGGAATGTCCCAGGGTGTCAGGTGGGCCCCAGAGCTGCCGAGCTCAGGTTTCCCCCTGTGTGTGTGTGTTGCCTAGAGACGACACTGTGTATTGAATGCTCTCTTTTCTCCCATTTTTTCTTTCAGGGACAATTCAAGCTTTCGAAATACAAAAATCACCTTGTGAGAGTACACAAGCTGGCAATAATCCTTTCCTGTATGTGTGTGTTTGTCCGAAGTGGATGGGAGGTCTCCGGCTGGCCCCTCCATCTGCTCACTGAAGGGACGTCCCCGAGCTGCGTGCTCCCCTTTTGCACTCATTCCTGGAGGACGGATTCCGCTAGACACCCTCCAGCGTCGCTGACTTTATAAAGCGGAAAAAAACGGAACACGTGACTTTGTAATAGACAGACTTTTTTTTTTAACGGGGTTCTGTTGGGGGGGAGTTCAGCCTTTTGTCTTGATGTGTGCTGTCCAGGTGCCTCCCGGGCACTCTGTCGTGCTCGCCTCTGCTGTACGAAGGGTGTCGTGACCATGTGTACAAGCCAGAGCTGTCGACTGAGAGTGAGCAGTATTACGAATGTCTGTGCATCCAGGAAAAGCGTTTTGTTGGAGAGTCCCAGGATAGCTATAAATGCTCTCTTCTAGATCTGCCACTAAATTATTGGGACATTTTGTTTATTTCACACCTTTGTCCCCCAAGGCCACCCTTTCGGAACGTGTGTTACTGATTCTGTAGTCTCCTGCCTTATGCCCTCCAGTCTTCCCTCCTGTGGGACTCTTTCCTTTTAGGCACTGCTGCACTTAGAATTGTAACCAGTGGACCACACAGGTCTCACTGAGGCGGCTTAGAAGGTATGATTGTAAATTAAACTGCACCAAACTGCAGTTAGATGAGGAGCGAGGTTGTATTAGGGGTTCCAAGGGCAGGATTTGGAGCTGAGGGCAGTTTCTGACCCAGGTTCCCAGATGGGCAGGACCTGTTGTGTCCAGCCTGTTGTTGTGGGTTCTTGCATTCCCCTCATGCAAGAAGGGAAGCAGAAGTTGGCTGCTGCCAGGTGTTAACATGGTCAGTTCTGTGATCTCAAAACTAGGACATCTGGAGAAAAGGTGACCGTGATGGACGGCTTTCTTTGCACGGCTCTGCCTGTCTGCAATGGTAGAGAAATCTGCTGTCAGTCCTCATCATCTGGTAAATATGTTAGCTGGTGTGTGCTGATCCAGGAAGCCCAACACAAACCTTGTGGGGTGTTGCAGGCAGGCTCTAAAAATGACTAGGCACACGCCACAGAAGCCGGGTGATCTGACTCCAGAAGGACTGAAGTCAGAGAGGTCAGAGAACACCTAGGGTTGGACCAAGTGCCGAGGACCAGTCCTCAGCAGCCTCCGAGGAGTGCCATCTTACTTGGCTCTTGTGAGCACAGATTGCAGTACCTTAAATTAAGGCCTCCCCTAAAACCTATCCTTGCAGGCCAGGGTCCTTGGCCACCTGGTCTCAGAGAAGTCATAGGAGAGTAACAGGCATTTCCTTCTGGTATTTATATTAACTCTTCCTACTTTCCAGCTCCTGAACACTCTCATTACCACTGTCTTGGGGTGCTTATTCCTAAAAGAACAGAGGCGTATAGGGGCCAGAAGGGAGGTGCTTCCATTGCAGGTGAAATTAGATCAGAGAAGTCTAGCAGCAATTTAAACTCCAGGAGTATGAAGAATGAACTCTAGTGCCCAGACAGTTGTGAAGGGCTCAGACAAATACAGGAGCAACGTTGGCCCAAGCAGGGAACAAACGCTGCCTCCTGAGTTTAGACACCAGGGAGGTCTTCACTTATGCCTAAACTCAGATTTGCCCTGAAAATCCCAAAGAGAGCGGACGTTTGGATTTGCCCTCTGGGCATCTACCTGACTGACTGTTAGCATATGTGTGTGGGTGCATATGTTTGTTACATGTTCACAAGTGAAGGTTTTGTCAGATCGAGTGCTTAGTTGTCCATACTTGTGTTTTTGTTTTTTGGGGGGCGGGGGGGGGGTCTCGTTTTAATTTCTTAGTCTCTTGTGTTTTCTAGAGCTGCTGATGTCACTCCCCGCCCCCCACCTTCCTCTTTGTCTTTGCAGTATTTGAAAGTTATTTTTTCCCCATCAAAAATATGCTGGCTAGAACAAGAGTTATTTCTGCTAAGCAGTGTCTTTCCCTAGAACTCTCCAGATCTTCTGCCTAACAGCTTTAAATCAGAGATCGAAGAGTCAGTTCTCCAAACCACCTGTTTTCCACACTAGCTTACGAGGTCTTTTCAATTCCTAATGACTCCATGGACCTCTGTGACGCTGAGACAGGACACAGTTGCAGTTATGGTATCACCATTTCCAGAGAAAAAGGGAAAAAAAGGTGCACCAGGCATTTGCCAACCTAGCAGACGTGTTGGGTGGCTGCTGGAGGTGGGGCGTCCAGTGTGCCCAGGTGGGCTGTTCCCAGGACCCCCAGACACTGGCCCCACGCCTCGCCAGTGCTCTTTTCCTCTTACCCTCCTGTTCATGTGTGTGTGTGTTTGCCCTGTGACATTGGCAGTGACAGTTTTCCACCCAGAGAGACGCTTGTGGTCCACGATGCTCCAAGAATGAATTTCCAAGTATTTGCCAGTGGAGGAGCAGAGGCTGTGACAAGAGTGATTTAGTGTTGCACTTTCAGAGCAATTGTTTACTGCGGTAATAAATGGAAAATATCAGCAAGGACCTGGTTGTGGACTCTTTAATACAATGGAAAATGGGGATACTAGTAGTGTTTTGCTTCCTGCTTCTGCCCTTCAGCACGTGAGTCTTTGTTTTAAGTACATTCCAGAACAAAATACGTGGAAGAGTCCGGACACTGCCAGTATCATTTACATGAATGTAATATCAGAAAGCTGTTCTCTAATTGATATTAATTGCCAAAACTTAATTTACATTTTTAATACCAAAATATAGTTGTTAATTTTAATTCTGAATTTGGAATGAGGAGTGTTGGAATTCAAAGATTTAGATTTGGAAGTAAGAAACCACCCTGGGTCTTAGCCTGGAATGTTTTATTTAGCCCAAAGGTGGGCATGTAGCGCATTCCAGTGGCCATTGCTGATGTGAAATACCAAGGGACAATGAAACTTAATGCAGAGCCTTACAAAAGATTTAAAAGTGTAGTTTTGAGACTGCATTTCAATAGAAATTTCCTGTCTATTCGTCATGTCCAAGTGGAAACATAAACCAGGCGAGTTATTTTAACAATATGAACCAATTGTTGACTCAGCCACTAAAAAGACCTAAAGGAGACAAAACCAAGGAGGCGCCTCGGGGTGGATGCTGCTCACCTGGTGCTGGTGTCTGAGGGTGGAACGAAACTGGCCTGAGCCTGTTCAGCTTCAGGAACACATTGCTACCACTGAGATGAGGCTGGAGCTCATCCCTTCTCCTCCAGCACTCAAGTGCACCTTGCTGCAGAAATCCAGTGGTCCGCCAGCTGCCAAAGTAGAAGTCTGCTCAGGGAACTAAGATCCCACAAGCTGCAAGGTGGTGCCAAAAGAATAAGGAGGAGAAGAAAAGACTCCCTTCTAATGAGGGAATGCGTGGAAAATAAAAAATAGTAACTGTTAGTGGAGAAACCTGACAGAGACCCTCTTCGCCAAGTGATCCAGGGTCATGGCACCCCTGGGTCATGTTGACATCATGTGTGCTGATAAGTGTCGAGGACACTTCATCTCTGATGTCTTTCCCCCCAAATTCATAACCTGTCTACTCATGAGAAAACATCAGATAAATCCACACTGAGAGACAGTCTACAAAATACCAAAACACTTGACCAGTGCTATTCCCAAGGGTCAGCATCATGAAAGAAAAGGAAAGATCCAGAAACGATCAGATTGAGAGAAGGGAAGGAGACATGACTGATTAATGTGGAATCTTGGGCAAGTAAAAAGAGGACACCAATGGAAAACGTGGGGAAATCTGAAAACAGCCTGAAGTTTTGTAAGGAGTAATGTATCAGGGAGGGCTTTCCAGGTGGCGTTAGTGGTGAAGAACCCACCTGCCAATGCAGGCGATGTAAGAGAGATGCAGGAGGTGTTCCATCCCTGGGTCAGGAAGATCCCCTGGACCAGGGCATGGCAATACACTCCAGCATTCTTGCCTGGAGAATCCCATGGACAGGAGCCTGGCAGGCTACAGTCCATAGGGTTGCAAAGAATTAGACACGACTGAAGTGACTTAGCACACTCACAGTATATCAGGGAATTCCCTGGGGATCCAGTGGTTAGACCTCTCTGTGCTTCCACTGTAGGAGGCACAGGTTTGATCCCTGGTAGGGGAATTAAAATACCACATGCCACATGCATGCCCGCCCCCCAAAAAAGCAGTGTACTAATGCTCACTTCTTAGTTCTGAACAGTGTACCATGGTTACATAAGATGCTAATACTAGGTGAAACCAGGTGAAGTGTATATGGGAACTTTCAGTACTATTTCTGCAACTCTTGCATAAACCTAAAATTATTTCAATATAGAAAACCTAAGAAGTTTCTCGAGGGGCGATGCTCAATTTGAATGCCCAGATCTTACTCTATGGTGGCGCCTGGGTTTCTGCTTCCCAGAGCAGGTTCCAGCAGCTCCATCAGTGCCAGCACCAGGGGGAATGCCTGTTTTCCACCCACCAGCCTCCACCTTCCCCAATGCCTGTCCTAAGTCAGCACTCAGCCCGCAATTCCTGTAGGTTTCCAGCCTGACAGTAAGTCAACATGAGCCCCACCTGACACGAGCGAAATAGTTCCATGAGCTCAGATTTTTAAAAATGCTTATAAAGCTGAACAGAACCACCCCCGACCCTAACCACAGTGGGAGGGGAGGAACAGTAAGATCCAAAGGAGCAGAGGGTGAAGAAAGGGGCCCCAGAGAGCGGGTGTGACTCTTAAAGGGCCAGCAGAAAGGACAAGGTGGGAGCCCCAGGAGTGGGAGGCAGAGCCCTTCCCATCAAGGAGCCTCACAGATTCCCCCCACCAGCCCTGCGGGGGCTCTGGGTGAGCCATACAAGGCAGGGGGCTGGAGGCCAAAAGGAAGGGG
Organism: Bos indicus x Bos taurus; assembly: GCF_003369695.1. NCBI lineage: Eukaryota > Metazoa > Chordata > Mammalia > Artiodactyla > Bovidae > Bos > Bos indicus x Bos taurus. The sequence goes on from NC_040077.1 coordinate 120,100,783, forward strand.
GCACCCCACCGGCTGATGGGCCAATGGTAAGACTGTCTTCTCCTAAGTTAAGGCTTGGTAAGATGGTCACAGGTAAACCATACCAGGGGGAAAGGCAGGAAAAGGGCACCATAGCAAGACTGGACCTCTAGAACAACCATTGATAAGATGTAAGTCCCAAATGAGCACAGGCCCACCAAAATGATCACAGGCAACAGAAAGGATCATTTAATTGATGATCAGAGCATAAAAGGAATAAGGGCCAATTGGTGTGAGATCGTATTGTCAGAGGAAAATTGAACTGTCTACCCAGCATGGAAAGGGTGGGCCCAGCAGCATGGGAGCAGACAAGAGCCCAGAAATATGAATGCTCAGCACTAAGCCAGGCAGGAGATAGGAGGTGTGTTGATAACTGGAGAAGATCAAATCAGATCAGTCGCTCAGTCGTATCCGACTCTGCAACCCCATGAATCGCAGCACGCCAGGCCTCCCTGTCTATCAACTCCTGGAGTTGACTCAGACTCACGTCCATCAAGTCAGTGATGCTATCCAGCCATCTCATCCTCTGTCATCCCCTTTTCCTTCTGCCCCCAATCCCTCCCAGCATCAGAGTCTTTTCTAATGAGTGAACTCTTCGCATGAGGTGGCCAAAGTACTGGAGTTTCAGCTTTAGCATCAGGCCTTCCAAAGAAATCCCAGGGCTGATCTCCTTCAGAATGGACTGGTTGGATCTCCTTGCAATCCAAGGGACTCTCAAGAGTCTTCTCCAACACCAGAGTTCAAAAGCATCAATTCTTTGGCGCTCAGCCTTCTTCACAGTCCAACTCTCACATCCATACATGACCACGGGAAAAACCATAGCCTTGACTAAATGGACCTTTGTTGGCAAAGTAATGTCTCTGCTTTTTAATTAGCTATCTAGGTTGGTCATAACTTTCCTTCCAAGGAGTAAGTGTCTTTTAATTTCATGTCTTCAGTCACCATCTGTAGTGATTTTGGAGCCCAGAAAAATAAAGTTCAACACTGTTTCCACTGTTTCCCCATCTATTTCCCATGACGTGATGGGACCAGATGCCATGATCTTCGTTTTCTGAATGTTGAGCTTTAACCCAACTTTTTCACTCTCCGCTTTCACTTTCATCAAGAGGCTTTTTAGTTCCTCTTGACTTTCTGCCATAAGGGTGGTGTCATGTGCATATCTGAGGTTATTGATATTTCTCCTGGCAATCTTGATTCCAGCTTGTGTTTCTTCCAGTCCAGCGTTTCTCATGATGTACTCTGCATATAAGTTAAATAAACAGGGTGACAATATACAGCCTTGACGTACTCCTTTTCCTATTTGGAACCAGTCTGTTGTTCCATGTCCAGTTCTAACTGTTGCTTCCTGACCTGCATACAGATTTCTCAAGAGGCAGATCAGGTGGTCTGGTATTCCCATCTCTTTCAGAATTTTCCACAGTTTATTGTGATCCACACAGTCAAAGGCTTTGGCATAGTCAATAAAGCAGAAATAGATGCTTTTCTGGAATTGCTTTTTCCATGATCCAGTGGATGTTGGCAATTTGATCTCTGGTTCCTCTGCCTTTTCTAAAACCAGCTTGAACATCTGGAAGTTCACGGTTCACATATTGCTGAAGCCTGGCTCGGAGAATTTTGAGCATTACTTTACTAGCATGTGAGATGAGTGCAATTGTGCGGTAGTTTGAGCATTCTTTGGCATTGCCTTTCTTTGGGATTGGAATGAAAACTGACCTTTTCCAGTCCTGTGGCCACTGCTGACTTTTCCAAATGTGCTGACATATTGAATGCAGCACTTTCACAGCATCATCTTCCAGGATTTCAAATAGCTCAACTGGAATTCCATCACCTCCACTAGCTTTGTTGGTAGTGATGCTTTCTAAGGCCCACTTGACTTCACATTCCAGGATGTCTGGCTCTAGGTCAGTGATCACACCATCGTGATTATCTGGGTCATGAAGATCTTTTTTGTACAGTTCTTCTGTGTATTCTTGCCATCTCTTCTTAATATCTTCTACTTCTGTTAGGTCCATACCATTTCTGTCCTTTATCGAGCCCATCTTTGCATGAAATGTTCCTTTGGTATCTCTGATTTTCTTGAAGAGATCCCTAGTCTTTCCCATTCTGTTGTTTTCCTCTATTTCTTTGCATTGATCACTGAAGAAGGCTTTCTTATCTCTTCTTGCTATTCTTTGGGACTCTGCATTCAGATGCTTATATCTTTCCTTTTCTCCTTTGCCTTTTGCTTCTCTTCTTTTCACAGCTATTTGTAAGGCCTCCCCAGATAACTGGAGAAAGAGAAACCTAATTCAGTTCTCTGGAAGAAGAGAGACTCTAGCTAACTACATGCAGGGTTAATGCAGATGGTGGCTCTGATGGGGGAAGGCGGGTGGCCACAGAAGTCCTCTAGTCTGGAGAAAGGAACAGTGACAGGTGAATGGCTTCAAATGGCTCATTAACTATGGAAAAATGGCCCAGTGCCATGGAACCAGGACCTCTGGGTAGATAGAGACAGGCTTTCAATTTCAGAAAAGCTTCCTGATAATTTGAGCTGTCTATAGATGGAGTGACTGGTGCAGGCAGTGCAGGTAAATGAGCAGAGGCCGGAAGGTCACGTATTTGGGGGATTTACCGGAAGGATTCCAATGGCCCATTCCAGGGTAGACCAGATGGCCTTTAAGGACACAGTCATCCCTGGGACCTATTTGACAGTCTTAGAATTCAGGGAGCAACATCTCTGCCAACTCCTATAGCCACCCTGCTTCTAGAGATGCAATGGTGTCAGGCTTTCTGACTGTTGTTAGCTGGTGAATTACACCCCAGCACCAGTGACAACCAGCAGCCTGCCAGTTTGGCCACAAACGTGCTAAATGTCCAGGCTTTGAGCCTCTGGCCTCCTGGGAAATTCTTATAGCATATTTATAAATTGACAGCTCAGTGGTGAGCTTTTCCAGGCTGCAGCTGCTAGGAAGGGGTAGGATGAGTGGTTTGAAACCCACCATAAGCTGGGCAGGAAATTCCTCAAGACACAGGTCAACATGAAGCAACATAAGATCTAACTGCTCCGGCACCTGTCATGCCTCCGCCCTCTCTCCCAGGACCCAGAAGCCCAGGGCTCCAGCGAATCACCTCCTCCGTTGCCCTTCCTTCTGCAGTCCCCTCTCCAGCCCAGGCAAGCTGATGCCTGCCCCCTGGAATGCCTGGCTGTGCCCAGCCCACAGCACCATCATATGGTGTCTCTGCCACACAGTCTCATTTTCCCTTGAATGTGCTTTATACCCCTTTCTAAGAAAGGGTGTTTTTTTACTTATTTTAATAAGTGCTCAATAGATAAACAAACTGCTCCACTATACAGAGGGATGTTTTTAAGTAACATAAAAAGAAATGAACTATGAAGCTATGAAAAGACAGGAAGGAAACTTAAATGCATAGTACTCAATGAAAGAAGCCAGTCTGAAGAGCCTACATACCATGTGTTTCCATGACATGCTGGAAAAGATAAAATTACGGAGACAGCAAAATAATAATAATAATAGTTGCAGGGGGAAGGGAGAATAATGAGGGGGACACAGGATTTTTAGGGCAGTGAAACTGCTATTCTGTATGCTACTGTTTAAGAGTGGGTAACATTATTATACAACTGTAAAAATCCATAGGATGTGCCACACCAAGAGTGAACCCTAATGCAAAGTATGGGCTTTAGTTTAATAATAATGCACCAATACTGGCTTGTCAGTTGTGACAAATACACTACACTAACCAAGATGTGAAAAATACGGGGAGTTGGGGAGGGTGGTAGAGAGGATCTGGCAATTCTCTATAACTTTTGCTCAAATTTTCTTGTAACCCTAAAACTGCTCTGTTATAGGAAGTACAAACAGGGATGATGTGATCTAGAAAAATCCATTATCTCACTCAGAAAAACATTTTTACTACCAAGGTATGTGAAACCTTTACTCAGTTTGGTTCAGTTCAGTGGCTCAGTCATGTTCGACTCTTTTCGACCCCATGGACTGCAGCACACCAGGCCTCCCTGTCCATCACCGACTCCCAGAGTTTACTCAAACTCATGTCCATTGAGTCGGTGATGCCATCCAACCATCTCATCCTCTGTCGTCCCCTTCTCCTCCTGCCTTCAATCTTTCCCAGTATCAGGTCTTTTCTGATAAGTCAGCTCTTAGCATCAGGTGGCCAAAGTATTGGAGCTTCAGCTTCAGCATCAGTCCTTCCAATGAATATTCAGGACTGATTTCCTTTAGGATGGACTGGTTTGATCTCCTTGAAGTCTAAGGGACTCTCAAGTGTCTTCTCCAGCACCACAGTTCAAAGCACACTGTTCATGGGTCCACTTATGGATTTTCGGTTAAGTTCCTTGGATATGAATGATTGTTTCTCTTTTTTTTCTTTTACCTTTAGAAACGATTTCTTTTTTCTTAGCCATGATACTGCATTTACAATGTGCAAAAACACAAATAAAACTATCCAAGGTTTTTTGTCACTAAATGGCTATTTATATGCCTATACACATAGTTTTAATAACCATAGTTTAAAAATACATTTTAGTAACTGTAAGAAAGTCTGCTATCACATTATTTTTCTTGACTATTTTCATACATGTATTAGAATTTATTTTTAATTAAAAAGAATTAATGGAATTAAAATCTGAATATTTTAATAACATTATATATTATTTTCAAGGCCATAGTATATATTCTTCTCTAATCAAGTCTGTTATGTTTCTCTGCAAAGTGCTATTGTTTAGTTTTATTTTTGTTTACTTTTAAATCTAGGTTCTATTCATATTTGTTAAAGTCATTCGTGTAATTCATACTTTATATCTTACTGTGAATTTTTTTCATTATATTTTAAACTAATGATATAGTGGAGGGAAGAAGTATTGCTTTTGTAAATTTCTCTTTTATAATCACCTTTTGCTGAAAATCAGTTTATTAGTTCTAAAGTTTCTTGAGTTTGTAGGGTGTGTCTGTGTGTGTGTGTGTCTGTAGAGGGTGGTTGATTCTTTGGACTTTTCCAGCTAAATCTATCATTTTCATCTCCAGCTTCCTATTTCCCATAGTTCCTCAAGACAGAGGAGGTACAGAAGTTCTTTGTCCTGATCCTGCAGCTTTTCTGTAACTTTGAAGCCATTTTACCTTAAAATGTTGAAACAATTAGAGGATGGGGCTGCCAGCTCCAGTGAAGATTGGAATATTCTGCTTCCTGCCCTGAGAGCATCAGACAGTCCACACATGCACCCTGTCAGAAACAGCTGGATGACTAGATGAAATGCTCAAAAGGCCTTGGAAAGCAGGCATCACAGGAGAAGAGGGAGGAAATGAGGTGAGTTCTACGGTGGCTCAGATGGTAAAGAGTCTGCCTGCAATGCAGGAGACACCGGTTAGTTACCTGGGTCAGGAAGATCCCCTGGAGAAGGAAATAGCAACCCACTCCAGTGTTCTTGCCTGGAGAATTCCATGACAGAGGAGCCTGGCAGGCTACAGTCCATGGGGTTGCAAAGAGTCAGACTCGATCGAGCGACTAACACTTTCTTTTCTTTTCTTATTCTCTTTTTATGCCTGGAAGGTAAAATCCAAACTGGCACAAAGAAGGGAAACCCACACAGAGCCCAGGAATCTCACTGAGTTAAAGAGTCAGAGATGGAAATCTGCAGAGGTCAAGACAACCAGAACTGACAGGACAGAGCAAGCAGGCAGAGGGAAAGCAGATGAGGAGCTCTGCATGGGGTCCCCCGAGTCTTTGGCTAAACATGAATTGTACACACGTGGGGGGACATGCCATGAGGGAGATGAAAACACTTCCAGGGAAGGAACGATTCCTGCAGAGCCGAACAGTTCCCCAAACTCAGAAATATCAGGAACTGCATTTTATTCCCATCAGCCAACGTGAAGAGATTTCACTGAATGCATACGGTGTTGGGTAGAGAGTCCAGACATACCACGCCTTAAAAGTGGGTTGAATTGGCCAAAGAGGAAAGGCTAGACCAACCTTGGAAGAGCTTAAAAACAAGTCTTAAAAGATCAAAGTGATCTGCAAATAAACTACTAATAACTGCTTCCCATAAAAATTCCAACACTCTTTATTAGGTGTTCTTTAAAGCCTCTTTCAGTTTTGAAAGTCCATGATTTTTCACATTAACCAGCTAATCTTTTTGAATTTTAGCCTTATTGAAGTATAGTTGACATATATAAGTGGTAGGTTACAGTCCATGGGGTCGCAAGAGTCGGACACGACTGAGCGACTTCACTGACATATATAAGATTTGATATATGTATACATTGTGAAAACATTCCCCATCTAGTTAATTAACACATCCATCACCTCACATAATTATCTTTTTTTCTTTCTTTTTTGGTTAAAGCTCTACTCTCCTAGCAAATTTCTTGTAGCTGTGTAGGGACATGGTAATTCTTCATTGCCGCCACTGGGTGGCACTTGCAGTTTTAAAATTGCCTACCAGGCGGGGATTGACTTGACTGTATGGATCACAAAAAATTGTGGATAATTCTCAAAGAGAAGGGAATACCAGACCACCTGACCTGCCTTTTGAGAAATCTGTATGCAGGTCAGGAAGCAATAGTTAGAACTGGACATGGAACAACAGACTGGTTCCAAATAGGAAAAGGAGTACGTCAAGGCTGTATATTGTCACCCTGCTTACTTAACTTACATGGAGTAACGCTGGGCTTGGTGAAGCACAAGCTGGAATCCAGATTGCCGGAAGAAATATCAATAACCTTAGATATGCAGATGACACCACCCTTAGAGCAGAAAGCAAAGAAGAACTAAAGAACCTCTTGATGAAAGTGGAAGAGGAGAGTAAAAAAGTTGGCTTAAAACTCAACATTCAGAAAACTAAGATCATGGCATCTGGTCCCATCACTTCATGGGAAATAGATGGGGAAACAGTGGAAACAGTGACAGACTTTATTTTTTGGGGCTCCAAAATCACTGCAGATGGTGATTGCAGCCATGAAATTAAAAGACGCTTGCTCCTTGGAAGAAAAGTTATGACCAACCTAGACAGCATATTCAAAAGCAGAGACATTGCTTTGCCAACAAAGGTCCATCTAGTCAAAGCTATGGTTTTTCCAGTAGTCATGTATGGATGTGAGAGTTGAACGATAAAGAAAGCTGAGCACAGAAGAATTGATGCTTTTGAACGGTGGTGTTGGAGAAGACTCTTGAGAGTCCCTTGGACTGCAAGGAGATCCAACCAATCCATGATAAAGAAAATCAGTCCTGAATATTCATTGGAAGGACTGATGTTGAATCTGAAACTCCAATATTTTGGCTACCTTATCCAAAGAACTGACTCACTGGAAAAGACCCTGATGCTGGGAAAGATTGAAGAAGGGAGGAGAAGGGGACAACAGAGGATGAGATGGTTGGATGGCATCATGGACTCAATGGACATGAGTTTGCATAAACTCTGGGAGTTGGTGATGGATAGGGAATCCTGGCTTGCTATAGTCCATGGGGTCGCAAAGAGTTGGACACTACTGAGCAACTGAATGGAACTGAACTGAACTTACTATGGCTCAGCTGGTAAAGAATATTCCTGCAATTTGGGAGACCTGGATTTGATCCCTGGGTGGGGAAGATCCCCTGGAGAAGGGAAAGGCTACCCACTCCAGTATTCTGGCTAGGAGAATTCCATGGACCGAATAGTCCATGGGGTTGCAAAGAGTCGGATACGATTGAATGACTTTTTCACTTTTAAACCCATATTCAAGTTTGTCTTGTATAGAAGAGAGTATTGGTAACGCAAAGTTTGTAAGATCTCGTTGTCTCCTGAAACCCTGGGGTGAAGTCCACAGCAGACTCACCTGGAACATTAGTGAAGAGGGTCCCCACACTGTCCCTCCTCCTGGGCTCATGACTCACCTGCCTTCTTCCCTCTGAGGGGCAGTTCCAGTGAGGAGACCCACAAGGCTAGAGATGGCCTGAGCAAATTCTGCCCTGCACAGACCCTCATCTTTAAAGTTAGGGTCACAAGATCCATCTTCTTGGTATACTACAAACAAGGGATACCCCAAAACATCTAATTTCTAAAATAGAGATCTCCAGACTCCATCTCCAAGGATCCTGATTCTGGTTAGAGTGAGGGTATTTCCCAGGTTACTGGGAAGACTAAATAAGACTCCTCAGGATTTGGGGGAAATCAAGTGAGGCCGTATATGGAAAGTTCCTAGTGCCATGTGCAACAGAGAGTAAGTGTTGGCTGATTGGGAGCTTTAATTGTTTTTACCACCAGGAGTTAGCAGCCCAGGTGCCTATGACTGTGTCTGTATATAGTAGATACCAGTGTGTGCATGTGTGCATATTTTCTCAGTTGTGTCTGACTCTTTGCGACCCCATGGACCGTAGCCTGACAGGCTGCTCTGTCCATGGGATTTCCCAGGCAAGAATATTGCAGTGAGTTGCCCTTCCCTTCTCCAGGGGATCTTCCCAACCCAGGGACTGAAGCTGGGTCTCCTGTCTTGCAAGAAGGTTCTTTATCATCTGAGCCAGCAAGGAATCCAAGATACCCAGTAAATATTATCAAACAAGTGGAAAAAAACCCCAAAACCTTCAGGCAGACCCCTGGGGTGGAGGTTCCAGACCCCATCTGTAGGGACAAGGGAAATAGTATGACCACCTGCCCCACCAGCACCCCTACCTTCAGCTCCATGGTCATGGTCTTCACTGGTTCCTTCCTGGGAACCTACAGTGGCCTCATAAGTGGTTTCCCTGTCCTCATTTTGCCCTGAGTTAGAATCATCTTTCTAAACCGTAAAGTGTTTCTAGCATCTTCCTTCAGCTTTTGGCTCCCTGTGTTCAGTTTTCCTTCAGTTTTTGACTCCCCAGTATATTGCGTCCCTGTTTTCTCTAGGATGGCAAGTGAGCAGGGAAATGCTATGCAAAAACCTGTGGGAAAGTTCTGGTGTGGAAAATCAGCTTGTAAACGATGCAGAGCTTTCTGAACTGTGAATGGGCTCTGGATTGGGCACACACGAGGGTGAGTCACAAGATGATTGGCCCAGATCCAACTATGCGCACCAAGTCTACTCAACTCTGAACGCTGAAGAATTGATGCTTTTGAACTGTGATGTTGGAAAAGACTCTTGAGAGTCCCTTGGACTGCAAGGAGATCTAACCAGTCCATTCTAAAGGCAATAAGTCCTGAATATTCATTGGAAGGACTGATGCTGAAGCTGAAGTTCCAATTTTTGGCCACCTGTTTTGAAGAACTGACTCATTGGAAAAGACCCTGATGCTGGGAAAGATTGAAGGTGGGAGGAGAAGGGGATGACAGAGGACGAGATGGTTGGATGGCATCACTGACTCAACAGACATGACTTTGAGTATGCTCCAGGAGTTGGCAATGGACAGGGAGGCCTCGCGTGCTGCAGTTCATGGTGTGGCAAAGAGTCAGATACAACTGAGCGACTGAACTGAACTGAACTGTCTAAAAGGATTTTTCAAAAGAAATTGCTTTCTAAGAAGAGGGTCTTTGAAATACTTCAGACTATTTGAAAATGTAAAGAAATTAATTTCCTTTGAAATTTAGACACAGATCATTAAGAAATATAACCTGGAAGAAGTGCTTTTGTTTTTGTTTAGATTTAAGGTTTTTATTGGAGTATATTTGATTTACAATGTTGTGTTAGTTTCAGATGTCCAGCAAAGTGAGTCAGTTAAACATAATACATATATCGACTTTTTAAAAGATGTTCTTCTCATATAGGTCATTACAGGATATTGACTAGAGTTAATACAGTAGGTCCTTACTAGTTACCTATTCTCTATGTAGTAATGTGTATATGTCAGTCTCAGTTTCCCTATTTATCCCTCCCTGCCTTCCCTCCCTGTTGACTCTAAGACTGATTTCTACATTTGTGACTCTATTTCTATTTTGTAAATAAGTTCATTTGTTTTTTTAAAAAAAGATTCCACATAGAAGTGATATTTGTCCTTCTCTGACTTACTTCTGGAGAAGGAGTTGGCAACCCACTCCAGTATTCTTGCCTGGAGAATCCCAGGGACAGAGGAACCTGGTGGGCTGCTGTCTATGGGGTCACACAGGGTCAGACACCACTGAAGCGAGTTAGCAGCAGCAGCAGACTTACTTCACTCAATATGACAATCTCCACACTCATCTATCTTGCTGCAAATGGCACTGTCTTGTTCTTTTTTTTACAACTGAGTAATATTTCATGGTATATATGTATCACATCTTCTTTATCCATTCCTCTGTTGACGGACTCAATGCATTTTAAAAATTACTTATTTAGTTTTGGCTGTGCTGGGGCTTCACTGCGGCTCAAGCTTTTCTCTAGCTGCAGCAAGCCTGGGCTATTCTTCCTTGCGGTGGGCAGGATTCTCATTGCTGTGGCTTCTCTTGTTGCAGAGTATTGGCTCTAGAGCATGTGGGCTTTGGTAGTTGCAGCACACAGCCTCAGCAGTTGTGGTGCATGGGCTTAGTTGCCCCACGGTACACGGAATCTTCCTGGACCAGGGAGTAAACCTGAGTCCCCTGTATTGGCAGGCCGACTCTTATCCACTGCACCACCAGGGAAGTACAACTCATTGAATTTTAAATAAATAAAGATATATTCTTGAGTAAAGAAAGGATCCAGTCCAGCCAGTGACTTTCCTGTCTTCAAAACTGCCCTACTTATCCACCCTCGGAGGAATGAATGAGAATTCTTTGGGTTTATTCCTCGGTCACCCAGTGTGCAGATTTATTTTCCCTAGCCATTTCAGGCTGTATGCTCACTGAGGCCAAGTTACCTGGCTTTAAGATGCATATGGAGCTGAAGCTCCCTGGGCCCCAAAGCCATCTGCTCTCACCAAAGCCTTGGAAAATGAAAGTGACCATGATGAGAAGGCTGGCCATCTTTTCTTACCTTAGGGAGAGCAGACTCCAAACTGATTCTTATCATGAGATTTTAAGGACAGAGGGAATTTAGACTTGTGGTTTTATAATGAGCTGCGAGCCCAACTCTCTGAAGGCAGATTTCACGCGTCATTTTTTTGTGTAACGTATCTCCTCCTTTCAATGGAAGAGATGTTTTAACTCACATTTTTAATGGTAAAGAATTCCTCTTAATGATTTCTGTGTTGAATTTAAATTCTTTTTAGGATGAGGAGAGAAGCCAACAGAGCATCTACAGTATTTTTGAAGATATGTCATAAAAGTATAATTAATGTAGAAATACATAGCATTTTGTGAAATTTCATACAATAATGTGTGATACAGAGAGATGTAGACAACTTTGACTTATGATGATTTCCTGGGGAGTTGGGCAAGGAGTTCTTTTTTAGTTCTTTAGGATAAATATTTAGCAATGGAGCCTAATTTTGCTTCATGAATTTTTGTCATTAATAGATGTGTTAACAGATCATATTTTAAGAATTATTTTTAAAAGTTTGCATGTTTAAAAATGAGGATACCTGGTATTGTCATACAGGTAGGTGCAGAAGGAAAATGTATTTTCTGCTCTCATAGATGGAGAATGTCGTTTCATTTTTGTACCTTGAAGTTATTTTTTTAAAAGGAGTTGATGTTGAGAAGAAACAAACTTTCTTTGACATATACGAATAACCTCAGATATGCAGATGACAGCACCCTTATGGTGGAAAGCGAAGATGAACTTTAAGAGCCTCGAAGAAGGTAAAAGAGGAGAGTGAAAAATCTGGCTTAAAACTCAGCATTGAAAAAATGAAGATCATGGTATCCGATCCCATCACTTTATGGCAAATAGATGGGGAAACAGTGGAAACAGTGACAGACTTTAAGTACTTGGGCTCCAAAATCACTGCAGATGGTGACTGCAGCCATGAAATTAAAAGTCACTTGCTCCTTGTAAGAAAAGTTATGACAGCCTAGACAGCATCTTAAAAAGCAAAGACATTATTCTGCCGACAAAGTCCATCTAGTCATAGCTATGGTTTTTCCATTAGTCGTGTACGGTGTGAGAGTTGGACTGTAAAGATGTCTGAGAAGACATTGCTGTCTTTGAACTGTGGTGTTGGAGAAGACTCTTGAGTGTCCCTTGGACAGCAAGGAGATCAAACCAGTCAATCAAGCCTGAATGAATATTCATTGGAAGGACTGATGCTGAAACTGAAGCTCCAATACTTTGGCCACCTGATGCGAAGAGCCAACTCCTTGAAAAAGACCCTGACGCTGGGAAAGATTGAGGGCAGAAGGAGAAGACGACGACAGGATGAGATGGTTGGAGGGCATCACTGACTTAATGGTCCTGAGTTTCAGCAGGCTCTGGAAGAGGGGAAGGACAGGAAAACTTGGCGTGCTGTAGTCCACGGAGTCGCAGAGAGTCGTACATAATGACTCATAGGGACTGAACAGCATATTTGCTTTACCTCTGATTTTTTTTTCTTTCTCCTTTACCTCTAATTTTTTCTCTTTCTCCATATGTGCAGTTATATATGTATATGATTTTAATTTAATTTTAAATTTTTGTAGTTTTTTTCTGTTCCATTTGAGAGTCCTCAAATGGACTTACATGACCTCATGCACCTTTCCCTCCAAACATTTCAGCATTATTTTCTAAGAATGAGAACATTCCTCTACATAGTCACAATAAAAATTTCAGAATCATAGAAAAGTAACATTGGTATGATACCGTTGTCTAATCCATATTTCCTATTCAAATTGTTCTAATTATCTCTTTAATGTATCTTATAGCATTTTTTTTTTCTTGTTCAGGATAGAATTAAGAATCATACGTACACTTAGTTTTTATGTCTCTTTAGTCTCCCTTAATCTGGGATCATTCTTCAGCTTTTGACACTGATGTTTTTGGTGACTATGGTAGATTGATTTTGTGTCTGTCAATTTGGACTTCCCTGATTTTTTTTCAAGATTAATTTCAGTTTATGCATTTTTGTTGGGAATATGACATGAGTGATACTGCGTCCTTGTCAGTGTATCTCATCAGGAGGCACACAGTGCCAGTTTGTCTCGTTATTAGTGATGTTCCCTAAGTCAGTAACAGCTGGGCGGCAGGGATGCATAGGGCAAGGCATGTGGGAAGGGGCACATCAGAGTGCTTTATGCCATCCTTCCCACACCTTCACCAACCCTGAAGCTCCCGTGTATTTGCTTACTCATTCACCTGTTGATGGACATCTGTGTTGGTAAACATGATAGCTACGTGTCAGGTATGAATAAAGCTACTATGCATATCTTATACTCATCTCTGGGTAGAAATTTTCTTTGGTGAATGTATGTCTAGCAGTGGATTGTGGGGTCGCTGAATAGGTGTATATTTCAATGTAATAGATAACTGCTAAACAGTTTTTTGAAGTGGTTGAACTAATTTGCAGAAATGATGTTATTAATCTTGTGCTAATCCGGGTCTGGCTAAGATATGAATAGCTGGTTGCTGAAGTTCATGCTGTCTGACAGGACAGCTATCTCTTCCCCTTATTATCGTCAGATCTGGACCCTGTGGCATCATCCTTCATTTTCTTCTTTCTTCTCTCTGCCATTATCCTGAGGTTACTTCAGAGTCCATGGGATGACCCATCCTGTCTTCCCAGGCTCCTGATTCCGCGACTTACCTCCCACCTCTTATTCTTACCCTAACCTGCTTTTTGACATTACCAGCACATTTGTAAACTGTTTTGTTTTTACTTTCTTCCTCATTGTGCCTCAGTCACACTTTTGCCAGTACCCTCCCTTTGCCTTCGTATTCGTCATTTATTGTGATAACAAAATCCTAACCCAGATTCAGTCATGTTGTCAGCTCACTCTTAGGCTAAGTTGGAGAAAGAAGCCCACAACCATGCAGGCAGGTGCCATCTCCATCTTGATTGGGCCTTCAGAACTACTGCCTGTTACTGCAGTGTGGTGTCCTGGATTAGATCCTGGAACAGAACAAGGACGTTGTTGGAAAAATGGGTTAAGTCTGTGAATAGTTACTAGTGGTGTGCCAGTGTTGGTGTCTTAGTCTTGACAGGTGTACTGTGGTAATGTAAGTTGTTTGTATTAGGGGAAAGTGAGTGAGTATCTGTAATATCTTTGTAACATTTCTATAAACCCAGAATTATTCCTAAATAAAGTTTATTAAAAAAAAATACTATTGTAGATACAGCAGCTACCATTTCTGCATTCTTCTCGAAACTTACCCTGTAACCTACTGTCATCTGCCTACTTATCTGACAAAACTGAGGCCACTGAGTGTGAATTCCCCACCACTTGCTATTCCACCACCAAAAGCCTGCAGGTATCTTCAGTCATTTGAACATACTTTGCTCTTGTCACAAGTGGATAGGCATTGGCGTGTCTTTTTTCCCATTTGTTTTTTGAAGCCCCATCCAGCCTGCCTTCTGAGAGCTGCATTTCCATCATATTTTTGCTAAATTGTTTCTTCACTTTTTGATTGTACTAGTTGCTGCAGTCCATGGGGTCGCACAGAGTCAGACACGACTGAGCGACTTCACTTTGACTTTTCACTTTCATGCATTGAAGAAGGAAATGGCAACCCACTCCAGTATTCTTGCCAGGAGAATCCCAGGGACGGGGGAGCCTGGTGGGCTGCCGTCTATGGGGTCGCACAGAGTCAGACAAGACTGACACGACTTAGCAGCAGCAGCAGCAGTAGTACTTTTCCTTTAGGATATTTTCCTCTAAAATGAAAGTGGAAATTTTCTTTCTACTCTGCTTCATTTCGCTTCACCTTTCGCAGCTAAGATTCTAGAAAAAGTTGACTGCATTTGTAGTCTTCCCTTTCTTACCTCCCAACCTCTGAAATCTGGCTCTGTCCCTACCAAACTTCTTTAATTGTACTCTTCAAGGCACCAATGACTTCATCGTCGAAGCCAGTGAAGACTTTTCAGCCTTTCTCTTTTTTTACTTCAATATTTGAAACTTGTGAATTCTTCCATTCTTCTTCTTTTTTTTTTTTGGCCAATGTTATCTCTGTTTCAAACAAAAATTAGTAACTTACTAGGAGAAGAGTTACTCATAATTCCACTATTCAGTAGTAAATATTACATCTGGGGACATATAGGTAAATACCCACTAAGAATGTATTTTAAGACATCTTGATTGTAATTAAATCCTCTGTATCTGTCAGTCGGTTCAGTCACTCAGTTGTGTCCGCCTCTTTGCGACCCCGTAGACTGCAGCATGCCAGGCTTTTCTGTCCATAACGAACTCCCAGAGCTTGCTCAAATTCATGTCCATTGAGTTGGTAATACCATCCAACCATCTCACCCACTGTTGTCCTGTTCTCCTGCCTTCAATCTTTCCCGGCATCAGAGTCTTTTCCAATATGTTTCAATTTAGAATCATAGCATAATCTTTCTGAAGGCGTTATAAGCAGTCCTTAAAATCAGCTACTAGGAACAACACGATTGAGAAGATGATGATAATGAGCAGCTCTGACCAAGTTTATCCTTGTGCACATAGTGACAACTGTGACACAACTTCCATTGTGGGCCAGCAGCAGTTGTAGCATGGTGCTCATTAAGGTGCATTTATGACTGCAGTTGAGGTAATAAGTGTGAACAATGGTAGGCTACTTGGTCAGAGGATGGTTTGAGAGATTTAGGATTTAAAACTGTTGTTTAGTCGCTAAGTCATGTCTGACTCTTTTGTGGCCCCATAGACGTAGCTAGCCAGACTGCTCTTTCCATGGTGTTTTCCCAGGCAAGAATACTGGAGTGGGTTGCCGTTTCCTTCTCCAGGGGATCTTCCTGACCCAGGAATTGAACCCATGTCTCCTACATTAGCAGATGGGTTCTTTACACTGAGCACCAGGGAAGCCCTCAAAACAGGTAGAATGTGGTAACTGGGTATGGGAGATGATTAGATTAGGAGTAAAGGATGATTCCGAGACTCTTAATCCATTCGCTCAGTAGATGGTGGTACCCTTACCTGTCTTTGGGGATACAGGTGATGAAGGAGGTTTTGATGAGTAGGGTTTGGGGTCTGTTAGACCTAAAGGGCTGTGAGTGGTTGAATAAGAAAGCCTTACTCTGTAGGGGAGAGTTCACACCTGGAACTGAGAATCGTGACCTTACAGAGAGCTGCTTTTAGATTTGTACATCTTCACACATCTACAGAGACATTCTAAGCTGAAGTTTGGATTTTGAACAATAGTTAACAAGCAAGGATTGTGGTTATTGGGGAGGGCTTGTTTGAGAAGGCTCTGCTGCTGCTACCTGTCAGGTACTGCTAGTACTCCTGGGAGTAGCACTGGGCCTCCTGTGTTAAACAGATCTCCACTGGCCAGGAAGGTGAAGAAGATAAGGAGAGGGAAATTTCATTTGGGCCTAGTGTTGGGGTTGTTGAACTTTTCTGGAGGAGTGGAGTGGTTGGGGGGAAACCAGGTTGCACTGGGTTTTGAAGTGGTTGGGAAGTGAGGCGGTGAAGACGTCTCTGAAATGAAGAGGAAAGATGACCAGTGTTGCATCGCCAGAGAGGGATGCTGCATTGGAGGACTTTTAAGCAAATCAATATTAGATATACTTAGAGATGGTAGGGAAGGATGATGGGGAAGGAACGCTGATAGGGAAGGACTGAGTTTCTAGAAGAGAGGGCTATATGGAACACAATTCTAGAGGACGTAAAGACCATTGGTGGGTTTTTAAGGAAGGACATTATCCAAATATGCTTCAGCTTTTCCAGATATTTGTGGGTGAAGAAGGACTTTGGACAGGATTTGTTGGTTATTGAGTGGAGCACAACCATTGTCCTGGTTCAGGCTACTGTCTTCTCTAGGTTGCATTATGCTTAGCTTGCCTTCACAGTAGCTGGAGAACTCTCTCAAGTATGCATTCTTGGTCATGTTACTCTTTAGGTCTGGTACCTATGAGAAGTGTTCAGTTCCTAGGCATGGAAAGCCCTTGGGGGTTGTTGCTCAGTTGCTCAGTCGCGTCCGACTCTTTGTGACCCCATGGACTTCAGCATGCCAGGCTTCCCTGTCCTTACTATTTCCTGGAGGTATCAAACTCATGTCCATTGAGTTGATGATGCCATCCAACCATCTCATTCTCTGGGGGTTGGTGGGGGTTTGAAACCTTGTGAGGAGCAGATGAAGAAATTAGGGGTGTTGGGCAGTGAGTTGGAAAGCCTCTAGTGAGACTTAGTAATTGCAGATACTAGGATGGTTTTCCCTTAGAAAAGGGAAGAGAGCTTAGATGTGCCCTCTAGTGGCAGACACTCTTAGGGAGCATACTGATTCAGTATAAGATAGTTTAAACTGATTTCTAATTGATGTATATTTTAAAATTAATTTTTGGCAGACTGAACCGTGACTATTTTAAATAGAAATTTCAGACCTCGTTGTTGGAAAGATTTTGGTCTTTTTAGTCATAAAAACCTAGTTTTTGATTCTTGGTTCTGCTGACTGTGATTGTGGGTAAATGGCTTAACACCTTTGCTTTGTTTTTCTCATCTGTTTTATTGGGAGTGGTTGTGAAACTTATAAAATGAGTATGTGTAACACTAGCAGCTTCAGTTCTCAGTAGATATTAAGTCCACATTCTCAGGGAAGAGCCCAAATGTTCATGAATTTGATGTGAACCACTGTACTGGAAGGTCCTTCAGCAATGGTTGGGTCCTCTTTTGTGGGCATGTTGTTTTCTTACTGACTTGTTTAGCCTGTCTTATAGGAGTTGGACTCAATGACTTCTAAGTCCAAGAATAATTGGAAAGAAAACAAAAGACCAACCCAATAGCAGTGAACACTTCTAGCACCTGGACTGTGGTCTTAATATGTATATTACCAAAGAGAATCAGGCTCCCTGGTGAAATGGTTGATTCCACATCTGAGGCAAGAAATAAGCTGGTTTTGGAACATTTGACATGCCAGATAGAAATGAAGCTCTCAAAGACTACTAGCGTTGGGTCAGAAGGACTTGGGAGCAAACCTGAAGCCTCTTCCACTAGGCAAAGATGAGACAGTTTGAGTATTGTTAAGAATAATTGCAGTGAACTGAAATACATTAATGAATATAATTTTACTGTTGGAGGATTGTTAGTGAACCAAGTCATTATTATGAAAACTAATAAATGGAAAGGAAGAATGAAAGCTTTTTCTTTTCTTATATGAGCTGTATTCTATTAGGTAATACCAGATGTATAAAAGGGAAGTTTCTCTTTGTAGAACTACTCTGCTGCTGCTGCTGCTAAGTCGCTTCAGTCGTGTCCAACTCTGTGCCACCCCATAGACGGCAGCCCACCAGGCCCCGCTGTCCCTGGGATTCTCCAGGCAAGACCACTGAAGTGGGTTGCCATTTCCTCCTCCAATGCATGAAAGTGAAAAGTGAAAGTGAAGTCGCTCAGTCGTGTCCGACTCTTAGCAACCCCATGGACTGCAGCCTACCAGGCTCCTCCATCCGTGGGATTTTCCAGGCAAGAGTACTGGAGTGGGGTGCCATTGCCTTCTCCTAGTAAATAAAAAAGCAGTGATAGAATAAAGTCAGTCTGTAACCTTAGTGAATGTGGGGATCTCAGCTTGGCTTGTGAGGGACTGCTTAGCCTTGCAAAATGCACCAGGCGGTGCAGGCCTCGTGGTGGGATGACATACCGCCACGTGTGCATAGTCTTATCAAGTCTGATCAGATCTCTACGTCCAGCCACCAATTTACATGAAATGCAGAGAGCAGAGAAACGTAGTAAACTATATCACAGGGATAAAGTTAGCAAAATCCAGACTTAAATAAAAACCTATGTCTTTTAGAGATAACATTCTGAAATATTTAGAGGAAATGATAACTTTTCTTAAAAGAATTTTCTCCAAACTTAAAAATAATTTCCTTTAAAAATCTTGAAAGCCAAAGAGCTCCTTTGGAATAACATTAAAGGAGGGTTAGATGGGGCTGTAGAAGGAGTCAGATAGACTGTAGACTGGGTTGATGGGTATAGGGGAGTTTCTTCTTGGTGGTTTTATATATGTTCAAAATTGTCCATAATAAAACATTAAAAAAAAGTAAAACATTGAAATAAAAAAACCTTGTTTGTCTTACTGTACTAATACATACTCCTTTTTTTTTATGCTGGTATTGCTTTCTACATGTAAACACATTCTGTATATTTACTATGAATATGCTACTTTTTCTGCCATTGTTGAATAATTTGCAAGTATTTATTGTGCTTGGCCTTCATACTTTTTAATGTACAAGTTATAGACCAGTCCTTTCTTTTTTTGTTTTTGTCAATACAACTTAGCAATTTTGGGGACATATTTCAGTCGGTTCAGTTCAGTTGCTCAGTCGTGTCCGACTCTTTGCAACCCTATGGACTGCAGCACACCAGGCTTCCCTATCCATCACCAACTCCCAAAACTTGCTCGAACTCATGTCCATAGAGTCGGTGATGCCATCCAACCAACTCATCCTTTGTTATCCCCTTCTCCTCCTGCCTTCAATCTTTCCCAGCATCAGGGTCGTTTCCAGTGAATCAGTTCTTTGAATCAGGTGGCCAAAGTATTGGCCAAAGTATTCAGCTTCAGCATCTTCCAATGAATATTCAGGACTGATTTCCTTTAGGATTGACTGGTTTCAGCTCTTTGCAGTTCGAGGGACTCTGAAGGGTATTCTCCAACACCACAGTTCAAAAGCAGCAATTCTTCGGTGCTCAGCTTTCTTTATGGTCCAACTCTCACATCCATACATGACTACTGGAAAAACCATAGTTTTGACTAGATGGACTTTGTTGGCAAAATAATGTCTCTGCATTTTACTATGCTGTCTAGGTTGGTCATAGATTTTTCTTCCAAGCAGCAAGCATCTTTTAATTTTATGGCTGCAGGCACCATCTGCAGTGATTTGGGAGCCCAAGATAATAGTCTGTCACTGTTTCCACTGTTCCCCCATCGATTTGCCTTGAAGTGATGGGACCAGATGCCATGATGTTAGTTTTCTGAATGCTGAGTTTCAAGCCAGCTTTTTCACGCTCCTCTTTCACTTTCATCAAGAGGCTCCTTAGTTCCTCTTTGCTTTCTGCCATAAGGGTGGTGTCCTCTGCATATCTGACGTTATTGATATTTCTCCCAGCCATCTTGATTCCAGCTTGTGCTTCATCCAGCCTGGCATTTCACATGATGTACTCTACATACAAGTTAAGTAGGCAGGGTGACAATATACAGCCTTGATGTACTCCTCTCCCAATTTGGAACCAGTCAATTGTTCCATGTCGGGTTCTAACTGTTGCTTCTTGACCTACATACAGATTTCTCAGGAGGCAGGTAAGGTGGTCTAGTATTCTCATCTCCTGAAGAATTTTCCACAGTTTGTTGTGATCCACACAGTCAAAGCCTTTGGTGTAGTCAATAAAGCAGAAGTAGATGTTTTTCTGGAGCTCTCTCGCTTTTTTGATGATCCAATGGATGTTGGCAATCTGATCTCTGGTTCCTCTGCCTTTTCTAAATCCAGCCTGAACATCTGGAAGTTCACAGTTCATGTACTGTTGAAGCCTGGCTTGGAGAATTTTGAGCATTTCTTTGCTAGGGTGTGAGATGAGTGCAGCTATGCGGTAGTTTGAATTCTTTGGTATTGCCTTTCTTTGTGTTGGAGTAAAAACTGACCTTTTGCAGTCCTGTGGCCCCTGCTGAGTTTTCCAAATTTGCTGGCATATTGAGTGTAGCACTTTAACATCATCTGTAGTATTTGAAATAACTTAACTGGAATTCCTCACCTCCACTAGTTTCTTTCATAGCGATGCCTCCTAAGGCCCACTTGACTTTGGACTCCAGGACGTCTGGCTCTAGGTGAGTGATCACACCATCGTGGTTGTCTGTGTCATGATCTTTTTTGCACAGTTCTTCTGTGTATTCTTGTCACCTTTTCTTAATATCTTCTGCTTCTGTTAGGTCCATACCATCTCTGTCCTTTATCAAGCCTATCTTTGCATTAAATGTTCCCTTGGTATCTCTAATTTTCTTGAAGAGATCTCTAATCTTTCCCATTCTGTTGTTTTCCTCTATTTCTTTACAATGATCACTGAGGAAGGCTTTCTTTTCTCTCCTTGTTATTCTTTGGAACTCTGCATTCAGATGGGTATATCTCTCCTTTTCTCCTTTGCCTTTCTCTTCTCTTCTTTTCTCAACTGTTTGTAAAGCTTCCTCAGACAACCATTTTGCCTTTTTGCATTTATTTTTCTGAGGGATGGTTTTAATCACTGTCTCCTGTACAATGTCACAAACCTCTGTCCATAGTTCTTCGGGCACTCTTGTCTATCAGATCTAACCCCTTGAATCTGTTTTTCACTCCCACTGTATAATCGTAAGGGATTTGATTTAGGTCATACCTGGATGGTCTAATGGTTTTCCCTCTCTCTTCAATTTAAGTGTGAATTTGGCAATAAGGAGTTCATGATCTGAACCACAGTCAGGCCTTGTTTTTGTTGACCATATAGGGCTTCTCCTTCTTTGGCTGCAAAGAATATAATCAATCTGATTTCAATATTGACCATCTGGTGATGTCCATGTGTAGAGTCTTCTCTTGTGTTGTTAGAAGAGGGTGTTTGCTATGACCAGGGCGTTCTCTTGGCAAAACTCTGTTAGCCTTTGCCCTGCTTCATTTGAATTTCAGGGCCAAACTTGCCTGTTACTCTAGGTATCTCTTGGTTTCCTACTTTTGTATTCCAGTCCCCTATATTTCAGTGCTTCTGCTGAATTTTCCTTTGGGCTAAACTACTGACTTGCAGTACTTTGGCTCCTTTTACCCTTGTTATCAATTACTTTTTAGAACTTTGGGCCACTCCTTGATAATCAGCTGCTCTTGATGGTAGTTTTCCCAGGGGGAAAGCTTGCCATTTTTTGCTGAAGCTTAGCTCATTTTATTTATTTATTTTTTTCCGTTTTTCTTTTTTTTTTTTAATTTTATTTTATTTTTAAACTTTACATAATTGTATTAGTTTTGCCAAATATCAAAATGAATCCACCACAGGTATACATGTGTTCCCCATCCTGAACCCTCCTCCCTCCTCCCTCCCCATACCATCCCTTTGGGTCGTCCCAGTGCACTAGCCCTAAGCATCCAGTATCGTGCATCGAACCTGGACTGGCAACTCGTTTCTTACATGATATTTTACATGTTTCAGTGTCATTCTCCCAAATCTTCCCACCCTCTCCCTCTCCCACAGAGTCCATAAGACTGTTCTATACATCAGTGTCTCTTTTGCTGTCTCGTACACCGGGTTATTGTTACCATCTTTCTAAATTCCATATATATGCGTTAGTATACTGTATTTATGTTTTTCCTTCTGGCTTACTTCACTCTGTATAATAGGCTCCAGTTTCATCCACCTCATTAGAACTGATTCAAATGTATTCTTTTTAATGGCTGAGTAATACTCCATTGTGTATATGTACCACAGCTTTCTTATCCATTCATCTGCTGATGGACATCTAGGTTGCTTCCATGTCCTGGCTATTATAAACAGTGCTGTGATGAACATTGGGGTACACGTGTCTCTTTCCCTTCTGGTTTCCTCAGTGTGTATGCCCAGCAGTGGGATTGCTGGATCATAAGGCAGTTCTATTTCCAGTTTTTTAAGGAATCTCCACACTGTTCTCCATAGTGGCTGTACTAGTTTGCATTCCCACCAACAGTGTAAGAGGGTTCCCTTTTCTCCACACCCTCTCCAGCATTTATTATTTGTAGACTTTTGGATCGCAGCCATTCTGACTGGTGTTGACTTCAGGCTCTACTACAAAGCCACAGTTATCAAGACAGTATGGTACTGGCACAAAGACAGAAATATAGATCAATGGAATAAAATAGAAAGCCCAGAGATAAATCCACGCACATATGGACACCTTATCTTTGACAAAGGAGGCAAGAATATACAATGGATTAAAGACAATCTCTTTAACAAGTGGTGCTGGGAAATCTGGTCAACCACTTGTAAAAGAATGAAACTAGACCACTTTCTAACACCATACACAAAAATAAACTCAAAATGGATTAAAGATCTAAACGTAAGACCAGAAACTATAAAACTCCTAGAGGAGAACATAGGCAAAACACTCTCTGACATACATCACAGCAGGATCCTCTATGACCCACCTCCCAGAATATTGGAAATAAAATCAAAAATAAACAAATGGGACCTAATTAACCTTAAAAGCTTCTGCACATCAAAGGAAACTATTAGCAAGGTGAAAAGACAGCCTTCAGAATGGGAGAAAATAATAGCAAATGAAGCAACTGACAAACAACTAATCTCAAAAATATACAAGCAACTCCTACAGCTCAACTCCAGAAAAATAAACGACCCAATCAAAAAATGGGCCAAAGAACTAAATAGACATTTCTCCAAAGAAGACATACAGATGGCTAACAAACACATGAAAAGATGCTCAACATCACTCATTATCAGAGAAATGCAAATCAAAACCACTATGAGGTACCATTTCACACCAGTCAGAATGGCTGCGATCCAAAAGTCTTAGCTCCTTTTAAAAATGGCAACCCACTCCAGTGTTCTTGCCTGGAGAATCCCAGGAACAGAGGAGCCTGGTGGGCTGCCATCTATGGGGTTGCACAGAGTCGGACACGACTGAAGCGACTTAGCAGCAGCAGCAGCTGTATATCAAATCTGAGAGTGGTAGTCTGAAGGGAGGACGAGGTGAGTGACTGGGCTTTTTAATGTTTGACCCTGTCAGAATATTAATTGTGACTGAATAACCTTTTATTCTGTATTTTGATAATTAGCAGCAGATAAACCAAACAATATTTTCTTGTTCTGACTTCTTAGAATCGCAAGGAGAGCATTAACCTCATGGTCATGTGTTTGGTCAAACAGATCCCAGTGGGTATTGCCCTCCCCACCAGGGCCCAGAGCATCCCGACCCCCAGACCTTCTGGATAAGGATTTCTGCCTATCCTACAGGAGGAGCCCCTGCTGCCACTGGATCTGTGCCCTTCCCAGAAGAACAGATGTGTGTGTGTAGCTTTGAGCCTCAGGTCCCACCCTTGTTCCTTCCCACTGAGACATAAAAATAGGAAGTTCCCCCTTAGGCTCTCAGGAGTGTCCTTCCCCAGGTCTGCTTCCTTCTTACTCTTCTTGGCATATGGATGCCTCTTAGTTGACTATATTTTGCTTTAGATCTGAGGCTGTTGAGTACTATGTAGAGATAAGGACGTGTGTTAGAATAGAGAGAAAAGGGTATTTTTCAAGGAAGAGGAGCTTCTTTTCAGAAACATGTAGTTTTTCAGAAGTGATCTGCTAAACCTTAATTCACACCAGTTTTTACCACTGAAAGAAAATGTAAATATTCAGACCACAGTGTGCTTAAAACCATGCTTTTCTATCACAAACTTTTTTTTTTTTTAAACTTTTATTGAATTCGTTACAATATTGCTTCTGTTTTATGTTTTGATTATTTGGCCTCAGGGCATGTGAGATCTTTGCTCCCCGACCAGGGATCGAACCTGCACCCCCTGCATTGGAAGGCGAAGTCTTAACCACTGGACTGCCAGGGAAGTCCCTGTCACAAACTTTTTAAATGATATTGTGAGAAAAAGTTTTGGGCTGTAAAGTAACAGATTTTGTGTTTGTCCTATTATAGTATATGATGTCCATAGATAAATAATAGAGTTTCTGATTTTAAGGAACTGTGGTGATTATAGTAAAATAGAGATATAAAGAGCTTTGTTAGAATACCACTTTAAATGAGGAATCATCATTACTCTTTTTAAAAAAAACTGCTTTATTGGGACCTAAGTTACATGCCATAAAATTTTACAATTTTGTAGTTTTTAGTATATGCACAGAGTTGTATAACACATCACCACTATCTAATTCCAGAACTTTTTTTCATCTTTATTTTTTTGTGACAACTCAGGGTGTTTTTCTGCACCCTTGCCATGCTTCACATGGTGAAGTCAGTCTATTAAGAAGGAAAAGTCTATTAAAATAACTCTATTGAGACTTCTCTGGTTGTTCAGAACTGATGGGGAGCTAAGATCTCACAAGCCACAAGGCATGGCCAAAAAAATTAGACCTCTATTAACCTGCATTAAGTTTTAAGAAAGGTATATTTATTTGGTGACTTGGAGCATCATACTTTTATAAGTAATTTTGTTTCATTTGTGATTTCTCCTAAATCAGGTTTTGCTGTATGCTTAGTTCCTCAGTCATGTCCAAATCTTTATGACGGCTTGGACTGTAGCCCACCAAGCTCCTCTGTCCATGGGGATTCTCTAGGCAAGAATGGAGTGGGTCATCATGCCATCCTCCAGGGGATCTTCCCAACTCAGGGATCGAACCCAGGTCTCCCACCTTGCAGGTGGATTCTTAAACGTCTGAGCCGCCACGGAAGCCCAAGAATACTGGAGTGGGTATCCTATCTCTTCTCCAGGGGATCTTCCCGACCCTGGAAACCAACTGGGGTCTGCTGCATTGCAGGCGGATTCTTTACCAGCTGAGCTACCAGGGAAGTCCAAAATCAGCATGGTAATTCTGTCTTTATTCATGAAACCCAGTATCATCTAGAGTCATCAGAAAATATTTTCATTGATTAAAAGGTGTTGCTGTTATAAAGAATACATGGGAAAGGAAGGGTCCTATCTCCAGTAATTGCTAGAAAGTTCCTTTTCAAAAGTGGTAAATTTCCTTTAAAAAAAATCTGATATCTGGATCATAAGGCAGTTCTATTTCCAGTTTTTTAAGGCATCTCCACACTGTTCTCCATAGTGGCTGTACTAGTTTGCATTCCCACCAACAGTGTAAGAGGGTTCCCTTTTCTCCACACCCTCTCCAGCATTTATTATTTGTAGACTTTTGGATCGCAGCCATTCTGACTGGTGTGAAATGGTACCTCACAGTGGTTTTGATTTGCATTTCTCTGATAATGAGTGATGTTGAGCATCTTTTCATGTGTTTGTTAGCCATCTGTATGTCTTCTTTGGAGAAATGTCTATTTAGTTCTTTGGCCCATTTTTTGATTGGGTCGTTTATTTTTCTGGAGTTGAGCTGTAGGAGTTGCTTGTATATTTTTGAGATTAGTTGTTTGTCAGTTGCTTCATTTGCTTTTATTTTCTCCCATTCTGAAGGCTGTCTTTTCACCTTGCTAATAGTTTCCTTTGATGTGCAGAAGCTTTTAAGGTTAATTAGGTCCCATTTGTTTATTTTTGCTTTTATTTCCAATATTCTGGGAGGTGGGTCATAGAGAATCCTGCTGTGATGTATGTCGGAGAGTGTTTTGCCTATGTTCTCCTCTAGGAGTTTTATAGTTTCTGGTCTTACGTTTAGATCTTTAATCCATTTTGAGTTTATTTTTGTGTATGGCATACACACTGAGGAAACCAGAAGGGAAAGAGACACGTGTACCCCAATGTTCATCGCAGCACTGTTTATAATAGCCAGGACATGGAAGCAACCTAGATGTCCATCAGCAGATGAATGGATAAGAAAGCTGTGGTACATATACACAATGGAGTATTACTCAGCCATTAAAAAGAATACATTTGAATCAGTTCTAATGAGGTGGATGAAACTGGAGCCTATTATACAGAGTGAAGTAAGCCAGAAGGAAAAACATAAATGCAGTATACTAACGCATATATATGGAATTTAGAAAGATGGTAACAATAACCCGGTGTACGAGACAGCAAAAGAGACACTGATGTATAGAACAGTCTTATGGACTCTGTGGGAGAGGGAGAGGGTGGGAAGATTTGGGAGAATGACATTGAAACATGTAAAATATCATGTAAGAAATGAGTTGCCAGTCCAGGTTTGATGCACGATACTGGATGCTTGGGGCTAGTGCACTGGGACGACCCAGAGGGATGGTATGGGGAGGGAGGAGGGAGGAGGGTTCAGGATGGGGAACACATGTATACCTGTGGTGGATTCATTTTGATATTTGGCAAAACTAATACAATTATGTAAAGTTTAAAAATAAAATAAAATTAGAAAAAAAATCTGATATCTGGTTTAATTTTTCTCAAAAATATTTTTATTTAGAAGCATGTCAAATAGTATAGAGAATATTATTACAAAGATCTGAATATTTTCAACTCAAATGAATCTAATCTTAAAATAATCTGTGTATACCTTTGAAGAAACAAAATTTCTCATCCAGTTGAGACTGCCTGGGGTGTGTGCCCCTCTTTGCATTCCCAGGGATTACTATGAATCAGATTACTTTCATCATTCATGTTTTAATATTGTCATTACATATTTGTGTATCCATATGCTCCTAAGAGTTTCATTTTATAGGGTTATAAATTTTACATGGACTGTAGCCTGCGAGGCTCCTCAGTTCACAGAATTCCTCAGGGAAGAATACTGGAGTGGGTAGCCATCTCCTTCTCCAGGGGATCTTCCTGACCCAGAGATTGAACCCAGGACTCCCTCACTGCAGGCAGATTCTTTAATACGTAAGCCACCAGGAAAGGCCATACTGAAGATAGCTTACTGTATATTATTTTCTGCAACTTATTTTTTCTTTCAGTAATGATTTTTAGATTTCATCGTTTTTAGATTTCATATTCATACACATGGCTTCAGTTTGTTCATCTCTGCTATATAATATTTCATATATGAGAAAAATCAGTAAAATACTTATTCTTTTGCTATAAAAGATATTCATATTGGTTGTAGAAAATACAGAAAATATGAAGAGGGAAATCTTAACCTATAAACTTACAATGCAGAAATAATTACTTGTTAACATTTAGTACGTTTAAGCAATTTATTTTTGTGTGTGTATCTTTAATTGTCAAAATACAGCTGTAATACAGACTGAATCCAACAGCATATCGAAAGGATTAAATACCATGCCTAAGTGGGGTTTATCCCCAGAATTCCAGGGTGGCGCAACATAAAATCAATATAACATACCCCATTAATATAATGAAGAAAAGAAAAGCACTTGATCACTTTGGTTGCCTCAGAAAAGGCATTTGACGAAATTCAACACCCTTTCATGATAAGCAAACTTAACGAACTAGGAATAGAAGTGAACTTAGTATAATTTAGGGAATTTATGAAAAACACATAACCAACATTATACTCAGTGATGAAAAATTGAAAGCTTTCTTCTTAGATTGGAAATAAGATAAGTATATCTGCTTTCACTGATATCAAACATTATGTTGGAAGTTTTAGCCAAGCTCTTAGGCTAGAAAAGGAAATAAAAAGGATCCAGATCGGAAGGGAAGAAGTAAAATTATATCTGTTTGAAGATGACATAATATAGAAAATCCTAAAGAATCCACAGAATAGCTATTAACACCAGTAAGTGAATACAGCACAGTTGTATGCTTCAGAATCAGTATACAAAAATCAGTTGTATTTCCATATACTGTGCACTTAGTCACTCAGTCACGTCCAACTCTTTGCAACCCCATGGACTGTAGCCTGCCAAGCTCCTCTGTCCATGGCAGTTTTCCAGGCAAGAATATCCGAGAGGTTGCCATGCCCTCCTGCAGGGGATCTTTGCAACCCAGGGATCAAACCCAGGTCTCCACATTTCAGGTGGATTCTTTACTATCTCTGCCACCAGGGAAGCCCTTACTAGGTCCTAAGTATATAGAAAGTATTCAGGTAAAGATAAATTCCAAGAATTTTTGAGTTTAAAACTCTCTTGTTAAATTGTTTCATATGCCTAGAGTTTTGATATTTCATAGATCATTTTCCAGTATTTTTGTAATTGCTTCGTGCTTTACATTTTCCTAAGCTCTGTGTGTTCCGTTTATCCAGAAGTATCGACTAAACATATTTTTGAATCCCAGACTTCCTGTCTTCCTGTGTCCCCTCTTCATGTTTGAAGGACGCCCACCCACTACTGTTCTTGTCACATTTGACCCTTTTCCACATTGACTGTGGGTGCAAATGTAGGCTAATGACCAAGTGATTGGGGTATTGTTTATTCTTTTCAAGCATTCTCTTCTCCTACCCGCTTCTTACTTTTATCCTTCCCCATTTATCCCTGATACCTGTCATTCTATTAAACACTAGTTGGAGTTCCTGATTCACATTGGTCAGCAGCACGAGGCAAAATGATCAATTTTTTTTTTCTTTATCCTGTTACTATTGATTCAGACCTTTTGTGACTCCTGCTGATTTCCACCTTTCAGTAATTAAAGGACCCTTTCAAATCAGATTTCTTTTACTGTGTATTCTCTGTTTATTATGATGATGCATACATATCTTGCCTCCTTCTGGGTACATAGAGAGCCTAACATGGTGTAAGGCATTGGTTGTTCATGTTTGTTGATCTGAAATGTTAATTTAACATTTTCAGCTAAAATCAGGTTTTGGAACATCTTGGTGTGTTGTGCGGGGATCGTTTCCTGTCTCTAGTAGTCTTTAGATGCCATTTTATTGATGCAGTGGGAGATGGTGAGGAATAACATGCAGTTTTATCTGTTTCATCCATTTTTTTTCTTTCTCTTCTCTCTTTGGCAGAGAAACTTTTCCATGTCCGTAAGTAGTGCTGCTGTCCTGCGGTTGACAGGACGAGGAGGAGGAGGAACAGTGGTGGGGCTCCTCGAGGTCAAAGTTCTTCACGAGGGCGAGGTGAGATTTCACTCGAAAAGAAAGTAATAACGGAACGGTGGAGACAGAGGAGAGGGAAATAAATAATTCACTTTAAAAATATTTTGATATTTGATTTTTAAAAACTGCCCTTTGACATTAACTGCATAATAAGTGTCCTGAACATTTGTTTCCAGAACCATTTCTCAGTGTATCTACTCCACAACCCCTGGTTTGGAGTAGAAGAGGGTAATTCAAGCCTAGAGACTTGAGTGTGAATGATTCTAGATGGTCCTAATTCTCTTTGGCAAATATTCGTGATCCATATTCCTCACCCCCAGAGGACCTTATGCTGTGAGAGCCAGAGCTCCCTGAAGTGCCTTGGCTGCTGGAGTGGCACCCAGGGCCCTGCAGGCCTCTGTGACTCGGGTCTCCATATAAGGCCAGGTGCCAGGAGTGTCCCCAGCCAGAGAGAGGCTTTTGTAAAAGCCATCTCCTCAGTACGAGACCTATTTTAGGGTGTAGAAGAAATAAAAAATTATGCAACAATCCTTTATATAATCTGTACTTTTATATTTTATAGATTTGTATCTTTTCTTAGAAGAATAATTGATATTACTTGTTCTTTGATATCTCCTCCTTACTTGGAGTTTGTTGATCTTCTGCTACTTAAGGGCATTCTTAATGTTTGTAATATAAATGTTTACTTGGGCTTTTACTTCTAAGTTGGCCTAATCATAGCAGAAGTCTGAACATACCTTGCAATTTTAAGAGGTGCTTTAGGAAGAATTGGGTGTCTGCAAAAAAGAAGTGATTTTGGCCACAGCTTGCACTGTCTAGGTTGGCATGATCATGAGTGTGGAGTATCTACATTCTTTTTTCTTAAAGTTATGCTTTATGAATAGAGTGATGTATACACACTCTTTATAGAGACTGTATTAAATTGTGCATTCCTGTGGAGGGGTTTCATTCAGAATGTGGGAAAGCAGCTGTTGTGAATAATGAAGAGTCCAACTGAAACTCTGCTTGTAGGTCAAGTGCTATTACTGAGTTGTCCATGTTTCCTTCTGAATTTGTCAGTCTCTAGAACGGTGGTTTTTAACCTGGGGAGTTGTTAGAATCATCTATAAAACTCAACAAGAAATAATATCTGCAGCAGAATATACTGGGTGGTGAGATTTAAGCATGTGTATTTCAAAAGGTTCACAGGCCATTTAGATTCCCAAATGCACTTAGTTCAGTTGGTCCAGAAATTGTGTGAAGTCTGTGCTTCTTGGAGGCGTGCTGATGGTGTTTTGAGGACGGCTGTGGCCCGCTCCTTGGATGTTGCCTGTGTTTTCCTGCAGTGGGCTTGCACTGAGAAGAAGCTGTCCTTGGGGAGCTTTTCCTCTAGTGCCTTTCAGGGCATGATGGTGAGAGGTCTTATTAATTAAGAAGTGTGGCCCGTTCCTCAAGTGAGCACCAATGTTGTATGTTGCAAGTACCAACCAATCTCTAAATAGGTGTTAAACAAAAAATTCCAGGTCAAGAAACTGAGGAAGGGTTGGTAAATTTCTTCCTGCCTTCTAGTTTCTTTGAAGCATATATTGTTATCACATAGGATAGAACTCTTACATTCAGAATTTAAATGAGACATATATGAAAGATAGATGCTGTGATAAAAACAGTGACTTAATTAACATTGATATGAATGGATGACATGAAACTACTTAAATGAATGAACTAACTTAGTGAGAAATACTTCTGACACCATTGTCCCAACTCTGATTCTTAATGCTTTCATGAGACCTTTAATCTGTGGTTTTGTTTTCTCGCTTATTACTTAATTTTGACCTGTTAGTTAAATAAATAGTGATTAGTGTAGCTTTTTTTTGGCATGAGCAGACCTGACATCGGATGACTGGCCTGGCTCTTTTCAACTTGAGAGAAGTTTGATGTGAAAATTATTGACTTTCATACTTCGGAATATCATGAAACAGTAAAATGTAATAAATGAACAGGGAAATAACATGAATTCATCTTTTTATTTTATCTGGTGAAGATGTTTAAAAATAAAACATCTACACAATTGTTAGTACTGTCTTCACCATTATTAAAGGAAATATATTTTAATCCCCCCAAAGAAGAGGGTGAAATCTCAGAGATTAGGGCAGTCATTTAAATTTAACTTTGTGAAAGATTCTCCATGTTATATTTACTTGCTTCTTGTCACATGGGAACTACTTTTATAGATGATTATGGGCCTTGCACTTTGAAGAGTGTTCCTTACATTTGACAAGTGGAAAGCTCTAGAATCAGGGTTTTTTTTTTTTTTTGTGCCCACTTATAAAGCTTTGGGCTCATAAGGAGGACCAGTGCCGATGCTAGTCATAACTGGCAGGAAATATTTTGTGGTTTGCTTATTTTTCTGGCAAATTTTGAACACTGTTTTTCACAATCACATGTTTCCAGAATAAAATACTTTTTCAGGGTGCTTTGTGCTTAGTGGTTTTCTTGAGAAAATTGTTCTCTAAAAGGACAAGGGACTTTTATTCTTTCATCCTAAAAAGATCTTTGTAGAGATCACCACAGTGTTACATAACAGTTTGTATTAGATTGTGTTAAGATAGACCTTAAATAATACATCTGTATTTCCTAAGGACAGAGGTAGAAAACTGGACATGAAGTTCAAGTTAAGTTGATACAACTGGAAGGTAACTTTAGGATTATTATAGTTCAAGTCTAGTCCTCACTTCCATTTTACAAGTGAAGATATTGAATCTTGGACTAGTTAAGAGGGTACTCATTATTCTAAGATTACATACATAAAATTCTATGCATTATTCTTATATTCCATAATGTCATATAGAAGTATTATTGTATTTGAAGCCAATTCTTGATAAATGATGCTAAAAAGCAGAAATGCTGTATGGATATTTGAAACAGTTATTTAACTCAGTTGTATTTAGCTTTGGAATGCATTCATACTTTTATTCAAGATTCATCATTTTTTCTTGGGTGGTTTTAACTGTTGGAGAAGTTGAGGTGAGGATAATGGCTAAGATTTTATCTAGGTATAAATACATCCCTCAGTTCACTTCAGTCACTCAGTCGTGTCCAGCTCTTTGCAATCTGTGGACTGCAGCACTCCAGGCCTCCCTGTCCATCGCCAACTCCCGGAGTTTACTCAAACTCATGTCCATTGAGTCGGTGATGCCATTCAACCATCTCATCCTCTGTTGTCCCCTTCTCCTCCTGCCTTCAATCTTTCCCAGCATCAGGATCTTTTCCAATGAGTCAGTTCTTCACATCAGGTGGCCAAATTACTGGAGTTTAAGCTTCAGCATCGGTCCTTCCAATGAATATTCAGGACTGATCTCCTTTAGAGTGGACTGGTTGGATCTTCTTGCAGTCCAAGGGCATCCCTAGGCACAGTTCTTACCCCCCTCTCCCCAGTTTTCTAACCTATGTGTTGGATGCAAATGGCATACATTAGTTGGGAAATCCTCACACTACACAGAAAATAAAAAGCTGAAAGTGCATACTGCCTTTTGCCCCCAGATGCAGCATTTGAATTTATATCCTTCTTGATCCTAACCATTCAATCATACCATTTATATACATGGAATTTTTTTTTAGTATGTATTGCTCTTTGGCATGCTTTAGTTATTCAACAGAAAAATTTAGATTTCTTTTAATGACAGTACTTTATCTTTTGTGACTTCCTAGCATTCTACTGAAGGAGAAGGCAATGGCAACCCACTCCAGTACTCTTGCCTGGAAAATCCCATGGATGGAGGAGCCTGGTCTCCTGCAGTCCATGGAGACTGCAGTCCATGGGGTCGCTAAGGGTTGGGCACGACTGATTGACTTCACTTTCACTTTTCACTTTCATTCATTGGAGAAGGGAATGGCAACCCACTCCAGTATTCTTGCCTGGAGAATCCCAGGGACAGAAGAGCCTAGTGGGCTGCCATCTATGGGGTTACACAGAGTCGGACATGACTGAAGTGACTTAGCAGCATCAGCAGCAGTATTCTACTGAATTGCTTTATCAAAATTTACTTAGCCAGTTCTTTAGTGAATCAGTTCTAATGAGGTGGATGAAACTGGAGCCTATTATACAGAGTGAAGTAAGCCAGAAGGAAAAACCAATACAGTATACTAACACATATATATGGAATTTAGAAAGATGGTAACAATAACCCTGTATGTGAGACAGCAAAAGAGACACAGATGTATAGAACAGTCTTTTGGACTCTGTGGGAGAGGGAGAGGGTGGGATGATTTGGGAGAATGGCACTGAAACATGTATAATATCATATATGAAATGAATCACCAGTCCAGGTTCAATGCATGATACTGGTTGCTTGGGGCTGGTGCACTGGGATGACCCAGAGGGATGGTACGGGGAGGGAGGAGGGAGGGGGGTTCAGGATGGGGAACACATGTATACCTGTGGTGGATTCATGTTGATGTATGGCAAAACCAATACAATATTGTAAAGTAATTAACCTCCAATTAAAATAAATAAATTTATATCAAAAAAAAGCAAAAAAAATTGCAACAAAGATCTCCATATATATATATATATATATATATTTGCATATTTGTGCAAATATTTCTATTAGGATAAATTCTGATTAGAATGTTGAGTCAAATTTTGATAAATCTAATCAGATTGCCTTCAGTAAAGGCCAGTGTACATTTGAGCCACTGGAGCCTCTATAAATTCCTACATCCACACTTTTTTACCAGCTCTGTGGTTTGAATTTAGTGCTGCCTGATATTTTTCTCCAAGATTTGCACAAATGGGAAAGAGTGACTTTGGTTGCTGTGGAATATTCTTTAAGGAGTTAGTTCACAAAATTGATAGTTTAGAGTTGACCCTATTAAATTATCCTTTCTCTGGAATTAAAGAAATTAACATTTGTGCCTGGTTTTTGTACTTTATCTGCTCTCTTCTCAAACTCCTCACATTTTCCATTTTTAAAGAAAATAATCCAATAGAAGGTTTGATTTGTCATAATGGTTTACTGATCTTAGAATTCCACTATTGACTTTTCTGTCAAGGAGCTCAATGTTGACACTGTTTCTTGTTCAGGACTGGAACTGGGACTCTTACACAGTTTTCTAACTTTTTTTTTTAATCCTCCTGTGGTCTAGCTACTTCGCTGCCATCATTGCGATTACTGGTCTCACTGGTAAAGATTCAGTGGGCCTTGCTAAATATTTAAATGTAGATATCCTACTTCCCTAGTGGCTCAGACGGTAAAGCGTCTGTCTACAATGCTGGAGACCTGGGTTTGATCCCTGGGTTGGGAAGATCCCCTGGAGAAGGAAATGGCAATCCACTCCAGTACTACTGCCTGGAAAATCCCATGGACAGAGGAGTCTGGTAGGCTACAGTCCGTGGGGTTGCAAAGACTCGGAGACGACTGAGCGACTTCACTTCATCCTGCTTTGTATGTAGATAGCACTTCAAAGATTAATGTTTGTTTTGAACTTGTGCCAAATGTTGACATCTGACCATCATTTTCTGTGTGTTCTTGTTTTTAGGCAGAGGCAGAGGTGAATGTGGTTTCTACCAAGGAAGCTTTGATGAAGTGGATGTTTGGCCGAGGAGGCAGCAGGGAAATGGACAGGTCACAGAGCTGGGAGGAAAGATAACTGAAGGAGTCACATCTTGGGACAAAGATTCTTGGTGTAAAAGCATTTCTTCTCTGCTTTCTGCAGAGGAGAAGGCTCTCTGTACAGTTACAAGGTGTCATTTTCCCCCAAAATGCTAATTGAATAAGAATTATATTAGAAATGTTTAAACGATCCTTACTTAAAGGAAGAAACATTCTAGATAAATACATTAATATTTTTGTGCCAGCATGGATATTTAATAGTTAATTAGATGTGCTGTTTGATTAGCACTCAGTGAGACACATTTTCATTTTATTGTTTGTTGCTGTTAATCAAAGCATCTTCTCTATATATTGCTTGTGACTTTATATGAAGTCTTTCAAGCTAAGCAAAGGCAGTTGCACAGATACATATACAAAGATGTCCGTGTGATAACATGTATAATATAAAACAATGGGAAATAAGCCAAACAACTTAATTTCAGTGTGGTTTCTTATATAATGGCATATCTACACAATTGTTATTGTTTGGTCACTAAGTCATGTCTGACTCTTCTGTGACCCAATGAACTGTAGTCCAACCAGGCTCCTTTGTCCATGGAATTTCCCAGCAAAAATACTGGAGCGGGTTGCCATTTCCTCTTCCAGGGGATCTTCCCAACCTGGGAATCAAACCTGCATCTCCTGCGTTGGCAGGTGGATTCTTTACCTCTGAGCCACCAGGGAAGCCCTGTCTACACAGTAGAATACTATATGTACCATATAACCATAAAAGTTAGGATGAGTTTGAAAATATTTAATCCTGTGTAAAAACACATTCTGAAAGCAGTTTATAAAGCTCTGTATAGCAGATACCTAAAATCAAACATGAATTTGGCTAAAAATGTATCTAATAAAAAAAGCTTCTAGGTCTGTATAAGCTAGCTTTTGGTAGGTGAGATGGATATTTTTGTTTTTATATTTGTGCTTTTCTGTGTTTTCCAAATGTTAGGCAAAAACAATATATTTGTTTTATAATTTGAAAAAACTGCTATTAAAGATAGGAAATGGGTGTCATGGATGGGAAATCTATGTATTACTCTTACATTTGAAATTGGTTTTTACCTTTTCTAGGGGTGACATGTTTTGACAAACCAGGACAAAAAGATGTAGGTAAGACTCTCTTGCTGTTTTGAAGTATTTTTATCTAGATTTCCATGGCATTAGTTCTTAAGGCTCACAAAGGATACCTTTATTAAAAATTCACTCAGTTACTTGCCTCGCTTCAGTAGATGGGGTTGTAGCATTGCTTGCATTTAGAGTTCCATGGTTATTTGAGGGCTGTATTGCATGAAACCAAGGATAATAATTACAATCATTAGAACTGGTTTAACTTTTTAAGTCTGTGAGTTCTCTGCAAGACATATATTCTGTATTAAGGCTACCTTATGAAGTGAAATTTCAAGTTAGGAAGCAGCCTATTAACTCCTTTTCCAAAGTAGTTAGCATCTCACAGGTGAGAAGAAATAGAGAAAATAGTAGAATGTTTGCTTTTGTATTCGAGAGCAAAGACTAAAACTATGACTGTTCTTACTTTAGTCATTTATTCAGCTGGTCTTTTTGATAAATGACTGTCTTTCTTAAAGGGCAGTTTTCACATAGATCTAAAAAATATTTTATAGTGGCTTTTATTTAATGCTTTTTAATAAGATGTTCACTTCAGCCTATTAAACTATGCTAATGAATCAGTGAACTAAAATGGATTGGAATGGGTGAATTTAACTCAGATGACCATTATATCTACTACTGCGGGCAGGAATCTCTTAGAAGAAATGGAGTAGCCATCATGGTCAACAAAAGAGTCTGAAATGCAGTACTTGGATGCAATCTCAAAAATGACAGAATGATCTCTGTTCGTTTCCAAGGCAAACCATTCAACATCACAGTAATCCAAGTCTATGCCCCGACCAGTAACACTGAAGAAGCAGAAGTTGAACGGTTCTGTGAAGACCTACAAGACCTTTTAGAACTAACATCCAAAAAAGATGTCCTTTTCATTATAGGGGACTGGAATGGAAAAGTAGGAAGTCAAGAAACACCTGGAGTAACAGGTAAATTTGGCCTTGGAATACGGAATGAAGCAGGGCAAAGGCTAACAGAGTTCTTCCAAGAGAACGCACTGGTCATAGCAAACACCCTCTTCCAACAACACAGGAGAAGACTCTACACATGGACATCACCAGATGGTTAACACTGAAATCAGATTGATTATATCCTTTGCAACCAAAGATGGAGAAGCTCTATACAGTTAGCAAAAACAAGACCGGGAGCTGACTGAGACTCAAATCATGAACGCCTTATTGCCAAATTCAGACTTAAATTTAAGAAAGTAGGGAAAGCCACTAGACCATTCAGGTATGACCTAAATCAAATCCCTTATGATTATACAGTGGAAGTGAGAAATAGATTTAAGGGACTAGATCTGATAGATAGAGTGCCTGATGAACTATGGATGGAGGTTCATGACATTGTACAGGAGACAGGGATCAAGACCATCCCCATGGAAAAGAAATGCAAAAAAGCAAACTGGCTGTCTGGGGAGGCCTTACAAATAGCTGTGAGAAGAGATAAGTGAAAAGTAAAGGAAAAAAGGAAAGATATAAGCATCTGAATGCAGAGTTCCAAAGAATAGCAAGAAGAGATAAGAAAGCCTTCTTTAGCGATCAATGCAAAGAAATAGAGGAAAACAACAGAATGGGAAAGACTAGAGATCTCTTCAAGAAAATTAGAGATACCAAGGGAACATTTCATGCAAAGATGGGCTCGATAAATGACAGAAATGGTATGGACCTAACAGAAGTAGAAGATATTAAGAAGAGGTGGCAAGAATATACAGAAGAACTGTACAAAAAAGATCTTCATGACCCAGATAATCACGATGGTGTGATCACTGACCTAGAGCCAGACATCCTGGAATGTGAAGTCAAGTGGGCCTTAGAAAGCATCACTACCAACAAAGCCAGTGGAGGTGATGGAATTCCAGTTGAGCTATTTCAAATCCTGGAAGATGATGCTGTGAAAGTGCTGCACTCAATATGCCAGCACATTTGGAAAAGTCAGCAGTGGCCACAGGACTGGAAAAGGTCAGTTTTCATTCCAATCCCAAAGAAAGGCAATGCCAAAGAATGCTCAAACTACCGCACAATTGCACTCATCTCACATGCTAGTAAAGTAATGCTCAAAATTCTCCAAGCCAGGCTTCAGCAATATGTGAACTGTGAACTTCCAGATGTTCAAGCTGGTTTTAGAAAAGGCAGAGGAACAAGAGATCAAATTGCCAACATCCACTGGATCATCGAAAAAGCAAGAGAGTTCCAGATAAACATCTATTTCTGCTTTATTGACTATGCCAAAGCCTTTGACTGTGTGGATCACAACAAACTGTGGAAAATTCTGAAAGAGATGGGAATACCAGACCACCTGACCTGCCTCTTGAGAAACCTATATGCAGGTCAGGAGGCAACAGTTAGAACTGGACATGGAACAACAGACTGGTTCCAAATAGGAAAAGGACTTCATCAAGGCTGTATATTGTCACCCTGCTTATTTAACTTATATGCAGAGTACATCATGAGAAACGCTGGGCTGGAGGAAGTACAAGCTGGAATCAAGATTGCCAGGAGAAATATCAATAACCTCAGATATGCAGATGACACCACCCTTATGGCAGAAAGTGAAGAGGAACTAAAAAGCCTCTTGATGAAAGTGAAAGAGGAGAGTGAAAAAGTTGGCTTAAAGCTCAACATTCAGAAAATGAAGCTCATGGCATCCGGTCCCAT
The DNA here is from genome assembly GCF_003369695.1 of Bos indicus x Bos taurus. Taxonomy (NCBI): domain Eukaryota; kingdom Metazoa; phylum Chordata; class Mammalia; order Artiodactyla; family Bovidae; genus Bos; species Bos indicus x Bos taurus. Next base: position 120,139,683 of record NC_040077.1, read on the forward strand.
CACTTCATGGGAAATAGATGGGGAAACAGTGGAAACAGTGTCAGACTTTATTTTTGGGGGGCTCCAAAATCACTGCAGATGGTGACTGCAGCCATGAAATTAAAAGATGCTTACTCCTTGAAAGGAAAGTTATGACCAACCTAGATAGCATATTCAAAAGCAGAGACATTACTTTGCCAGCAAAGGTCCATCTAGTCAAGGCTATGGTTTTTTCAGTGCTCATGTATGGATGTGAGAGTTGTACTGTGAAGAAAGCTTGAGCTCTGAAGAATTGATGCTCTTGAACTGTGATGTTGGGGAAGACTCTTGAGAGTCCCTTGGACTGCAAGGAGATCCAACCAGTCCATTCTAAAGGAGACCAGTCCTGGGTGTTCTTTGGAAGGAATGATGCTAAAGCTGAAACTCCAGTACTTTGGCCACCTCATGGGAAGAGTTGACTCATTGGAAAAGGCTCTGATGCTGGGAGGGATTAGGGGCAGGAGGAGAAGGGGACGACAGAGGATAAGGTGGCTGGATGGCATCACCGACTCGATAGACGTGAGTTTGAGTGAACTCCGGGAGTTGATGATGGACAGGGAGGCCTGGCGTGCTGCAATTCATGGGGTCGCAAAGAGTCAGACATGACTGAGTGACTGAAGTGAATGATTCTGAACTTTCATAAGTAATGAACTTTTGTTGAAAATATTGTAGATTAAAAAAAAAATTGCTCATGGTATGTCTTACTGTCTCCCAGAACAGCAGTAGTTAACTAGTTTGTTGAGACATACTGACATACTGATCATTGTGAGGTGTCCTATGGCAGCAAATTAAAATCATTTAAATACTGAAAGTTCCAGAATGATTTGTTCTTTTTAAAGTTAGAGACAGTTCTTATCATGTATTTGCTTCTTATGAAGTAAGGAAGTAGAGAAGTGGGTTCAATTATAGAAATCTGAGTAAGAATTGTGCATGACCCTTGTGAATACCCACAGGAGGATGTAGAGGCAAAAAAAGGCCTGTAATACTCAAATTATAATTTCTGTTCATTAGAAATCATCTTACAGTATGATTCTGTGAGGATGAAATTAAAAGATCATTGAAGTAAAATCTAGGTGATATGGAAAGGTTCAACTCAGTGCATTTTGAAATACTTTGAAGCAGGCATAGCAATTTTTGGCTGTTAGGTTGCTGCTGGCAGTTGGTAATAAGGGCTTGTACATATATAAGGTGCTTCCCTTTTGGCTCCGATGGTAGAGAATCCACTTGCAGTGCAGGATACTCAAGTTCGATCCCTGGGTCGGGAATATCCCACATAGAAGGGAATGGCTTACCCACTTCAGTATTCTTGCCTGGAGAATTCCATTGACAGAGGAGCCTGGTGGGCTAAGTCCATGGGGTCACAAAGAGTAGGACACAATTGAGCGACTAACACAACAACACACATATAAAAGTGGGCTTTATGGGTTTTGGTGTCTACTTGTCTTCAGTTTATTGGGACTGTTATGCTATCTGTATTGGTTTCCACAAGCATTTTTTAACATCATTCCATTGTGGTCTCCTGGATCATGTATCCGAGATAGTATCACTAATTTCCCAGGTGGCCCAGGTAAGTGAGCTATAGAGCCAAGTGTTAGAGCTGCTGGTCCCACCTTCTAGGAAATTTCTCCTCTTTCAGTTTGCACTCCATTCACCTGAAAGGATAATGGGGCCTTTGCAGAAAACTTAATCTGCTTAACACAGAAGGTGTGATTCTTTGAAAGAATCATTCTCTCATAAGCTTTCAATCTCCTAGACAGAAGTATTTGATTGCATTTTTTAGCTGTCTGTTATTGTATAGCATTAGTATACCAATGGAGTTTTACTGGGGGGAGTCCATATGTGTCTAAGGAAAGTCGTATCTAATTTTCAGATGTAAAGTTTATGTATAAATAGTATGGTAAAAGATCCCTCTGGCTTGAATGGAGAAGGTACTGCATCTGTGCTGAGCCTGAGAGCCCAGACAGGCCTGTTCACTTCCTAGTTATGTTACTTTGGGCATCCTCTTTGTGTGACCCGTGTAAGTGATGTGGAGCTCTTAGGAAAAAACATACCATGTAAATCTTCAATACTACTTTATTTTCACAGGTTAGGTGAATCTTGTTACTTTATTATAGAAATAAGAATTCCTGCTGTCTGTCTGTGTTACAACAGTCTTGGGTTGGAAAAAAAATCTGTTGGTCTAGCTAGTACTTAAGAATGCCTAAAATTTTTAAACCACAAAGTACTCAATAATTAAGTTTATGTGTGATTGATATACTTTGCCATTATCAGTCTTAGAGCACTCCAGAGTTCTTTATTTTCTTCTCCTTTTGGTCAAAGAATAGGAAAATGTGACTTCCTGCTGTGCCCTGCTCTTCACAACTGCTTGCCTTTACTGGCTAGTATTTACTTCAGGAAATGATTCCTGCGTGGGTCATCACCAGTGGGGAGGGTTCATCTTTCACTTAGCCCACATAGGCCTGGATGGGGGAGATTTCAGAAGAGCAGCAACAAATCTGTTTGAAATCTGATAGGGTGAGTTTTTTGGGTCTTGTTTTGGTTGAGGACAGTTTAAATTTTTTTTTTTAATGGAAATGACAAGTATACAAAGGATAGTCTTAAGTTAAACCGGAGGTAAGGGAAAGGGTTCGTCTTAGTATCAGATCAGATGAAATCAGTCGCTCAGTCGTGTCCAACTCTTTGCGACCCCATGAACCGCAGCACGCCAGGCCTCTCTGTCCATCACCAACTCCCGGAGTTCACCCAGACTCACGTCCGTCAAGTCAGTGATGCCATCCAGCCATCTCATCCTCTGTCGTCCTCTTCTCCTCCTGCAAAACAGCAGAGAAAGCATAATTTTCATGGAGTATTAGATTTGGAAAGAAATAATGGTTTATCTAGTCCAACCTCCTACTGGTGAATAAACACTCATTTTGTATTTATAGAAAAACCTGTTATAAGTTTGAAACAGAAACTTGGATTTGAAAATGCTTCATTGCCTAATTATTTTTTGCTTTTTCTAGTGGTGGTTTTTCCCCTGGAGCTAAATTATATCTAAACCTTTATATCTACAAAAACATAAATATATTTACATCTATGAGGTTTTTATACTATTAAACGGATCCTAGGTAGAAAGGGAAGGTTTTTACTTTGGTCGGAAGTCATTCAGGTGAATAGTTGTAATATTTAAATCACTATTTGATTAATGTGCACAATAGCTTTATTTTTTTTAATTTAATTGGAGGCTAATTACTTTACAATATTCATTCATATGAATCAGCCATGGGTGTACATGTGTTCCCCATCCTGACCCTCCCTCCCCATAAAGTAGATAAAATTTTGCATCTTTGCCTAATAGTACCCTACAGTTTCCGTCAGGCTAGTGCTTGTTTTACTTGCTGTGATCACTTTCTGCCACAAATATATGAATATGTAAGTGTGTTTGAGTGTCATGCCCAAATGCTTTTAGAGTTATGGTTAAATCTATTTTTTTGGTGTTTTCTTGTGAATTTTTGTTCTTAGCTGTTAAAAATTAAGGGAGGAATATTTGCCCCAGTTTGGTTTTATAAGGAACCAAAGGAATGATCTTTGTTGTCTTGAAAAAAGAGCAGTTTAAAAAGGATGTTCACTAAATATTGTGAAATCATCATTCTACCCAGGGAGCTAGGTTTGAAACTAGACTGTTGCTCTGACTTGCAGAGGAAAATGAGAAGTTTGTGACTGATTTTCCTAGAGTTCACTGTGTAAAGTGTGTCCATTTTTACCTTCATTACTGGTATCATACCACATTCATATAAACTCACCAATAGCATTTCTGTTGTTATACATATCTGTTACCGTCACATGCATTGATTTCAGCAGATAACCGTAGATAGCAACTTTGTATAATGTTGTATTTCCACAGTGTGTATTGTTAGCTCAGCCATTTTTTATGGGTGGAGACTTGATCATCATGATGTAATCAGCATTGGAAAAAAAAGAAAAAAACATGAGATACAAGAAGGAAAAACAGCTACATAACTGGCTGAGTGTATTTAATACATTTAAAAATAGGGTGCTAAAATGGATACTTCTTACTCTATGAGTCCTGTTTCAGAGATCTGAAAGCTGTCAATGCTTTGTCCATTGATGTAGATGTCCAGGTCAGTCCTGTTTGGGCTCTTGGAGACCAGAGGAGTTTGAAATTCAGGAATAGTCTTGTCAAAATTCTCCATCTTGATTTGATATTCACCTTTGGAGCCTTGGGTCAACAGAGATGCAAAACAGCGATATAACATGATCTCGGGAGGACAGGTAGGATGTCCTCCTCTGGCATGTTTCTCCAGTGCCTTCCTGCGCTGTTGAAAGGAACACAACTAATTCAAAGTGGGAAGGATTTTCATACTGGAGCAGAGTAGCCAGAGGACTTGATGGTATAATAGAGTGGTAGTAGGTGAGTGGAAAGGTAAAGAATGGACATTCCTCAGAACTGATGCCATCAAGGTGGAAGTCCACACTGGTCTGGTAGAGTTTGCCGTTTCCTGATAGAGTATAGCTGAGACCCGAACATTGGTTAGAGGGCTAGGCTGAGTTTTGGCCACTTGGAAAATGAGATTAGGTTTACCATCTAGGTGAGCTACTACTGCTAAGTCAGTAAAGCAAATTGAGGAAGCTCGATTTTTTGGCCGGGCAATCTTCGCCACAAAGGCACCTAAATTAGAAACCATTGAGTTCTTTTTTTAGAATGAACACTAGAAATGTCATTACTTTTTCTGAGTGACAAGGATCTAGCAAATTGTTATACATTTCTTAGTGTCATGCCTGCCAAATAAGTCAGGAATTGAACTTGTTAATTTCTCATTAGCCTGAAGCGTTTTTCAAAATAGTACATATATTCTTATTTTAAAACTGATTTCAAAATGGATAAGAAAAATTCATTTGTCACATAGAGATGTAAAACTTTCGAAGTTTGTTAGGATGTCAGAGTCATCATTGCCTATATCCCTACCCCTGCTTAAAAAAAAATACAACAGAAAATAAATGCAATTTAGTTGCCATCAGATTACTTCAAGTTGAAATAGAGATTAGATTCATAGTAGAATGGTTTGGGGTAGGGAAGGGACCAGTAGACAAGTGGTCCATTGAAGAACTTTTAACTTTGAAATTTATAGAAACCTTTTTTTCTTTTAAAAAGGCTCTGGCTCTAAGGGGATTTCAGTGTATGCTTCAAGTGCATCCTCCTTTGAACCCCACCCCCACCCCCACAACTCTAGATCAGGGTTTCTTAACTACTAATGCACCACAGATATTGGCAGGCTGGTGAGGTCTATGGACCTCTTATCAAAATTATGCTTTAAATGCATTAAAGTAAAATACATAAAAGGATACCAAATATATATATATATTTTTTGCTAAGGATGTGTATTCTTGTTCTCTATCATGCAATACTGACTGTGGTGCTCTGGGCTCACTAGTGTTGAGTAAATGTTGAAAAAATGAACTCAGGAGAAAATTCTAACCCAGTAAATGTTTTAAAAAAAGAACAAATTCTTCTGCTAGGTAAAATGACAGTAATATGCATTGAACATATTTATTCACTTATTTAAGAAAATATTTAGCTCCTTTGAAAAATTCCTTTTAGATTTTTTTATTCATATGTTTTTGGCTAATATAGAATCAAATTTTTAAAAATTTCTCCAGTTGTTTGACCCTTGACTCTTTCTTCTCAGTCTCAGGCATTACTTGTCAATAATGCGAATGAATTGTTCTGTAGTATGATTGCTTATAACTGATTATACCCATTCCAAAATATTCCTATATTTTTTTAAAGAACAAAAACAATTACTTGTGATAAAAGCCTCTAGCATGAGGCCTAGGAGCATTTGTATGGCAAGGAGGGTGATTGCACTTGGACCGTCACCACTGGGGAACATGGTGCCGTAACCAGTTGTGAGCTGTGTCTCCAGGGAGAAGGTGAATGCCGCTGTGAAACTGGTGATGTACTTGACACAGATAGTGTGGTTTTCAGGTGGGGCATCATGATCCAGTCCCCGGTCACCATTCACCTCAGCTAGAACATACCAGAGTACTGCAAAGACAAGCCAGTGGATAACAAAAGAGGCGGAGAAAACCAGCATTATCTAGCGCCCCCACATGTACATTAGGATTCCCCAAGCGTCTCAAAGATACGCAAGACCTCCTGAAGCGTGCTGTGACCATCCTTGGTAACCATCCTCTGAGTCTCTGACTCAGGAGAGGAGCAGTAACTTTGCAGTGACTGCCATCCATCTCAGGCGATAATGCTCTGAAATCGAGAGTGCATTAGTAAACCCTTAACTGTTTCATAGTTAATATTAATAAATCCTGGTTTTGTAATGTTTTTTTGGAATGCTTCCCCAACTACCCGGCAGGCTTTCCCAGTCTGATAGCTCTTTCTGTTTTCAATAAGGGAGCATTCACTGACTTAGTCATTTGTTTGATAGCTCATCATGGATTGCCTTGAGATATCTCTTACTGGTTCCTTTATGCTATGCTATGCTATGCTAAGTCACTTCAGTCGTGTCCAACTCTGTGTGACCCCGTAGACGGCAGCCACCAGGCTCCCCCGTCCCTGGGATTCTCCAGGCAAGAACACTGGAGTGGGTTGCCATTTCCTTCTCCAATGCATGAAAGTGAAAAGTGAAAGTGAAGTCACTCAGTCGTGTCCAACTCTTAGCGACCCCATGGACTGCAGCCTACCAGGCTCCTCCATCCATGGGATTTTCCAGGCAAGAGTACTGGAGTGGGGTGCCATTGCCTTCTCCGGGTTCCTTTAAGGACTGTTAAAATACTATTTGGCACTTTAACAAATCTCTGAGGGCTGGGGTTACCACTAATGTCTTTTCTGGTGCTTTTGTATCTTTCTTGCTCAAGTCCAGGCTTTCAGTGTGTACTGATTTGACCAAATGTTATATGTAAATAACTTTTTGTAATTAAACTTATAACTGAATATTGAAAAGGAATACTAAATATGTGTTCCTTTGTTTAAATAAATGGAAATCATTTAGAAGTGTAGTGTTTAACTGAAAATGTTTTGAAGCCAAACTCAGTGCTAGGATAAGCTTTTAGACATCTGTAGTTCTATTGTATCTTTTATAATTAGCCTGTTGAAATTTTATAATTAGATTTTATTTGTTTTTGTTACTTTGTGGCCATTTTCATGGAGTCTTTCCTTCTATGGCTGGTGAATTGCCACCCTTTTGAATATTCTTGGTTCTGACTACATAGTAGAGAGGTAAGAAATTCCAGGTAGAGATTTCAAGATAATATTAATTTTGAAAGTAAATGAACCAGAAGAAAAAGTTTTAAGTTTAATGAACTAAAATAATCATTAAGACATCAAATGGCAATTTTTAAAACATATTAATAAAACTAGTTTTTAACTGTAGTCAGTTTTCATCTTTGTTTATGTTTTCTCTGATGAATAGAAATCTAACATGTGCTTTCCATGTGACCATCCTTGCATACAACAAAGGTGCGGAGGACTTAGGCAGAGGCAGCCAGAACAGAGTGGGAGATGCGGCTTTGCTTCCCTTGAGTGCTCCTTTCTTCTCTGCCTCAGTCCAGTACTTGGGGTTCATGTGTGACTCATTTTGTTTTGGGTTTTTTTTTTTTTTGAGGATTCTTCCTCAGAAGTAGATGCCCTCGGAAGTGTTGTGTATCACCTTCCTACCTTCTGAATGACAGCGAGGCACGTGGAGCTAGGCTATTGCTTGAGTTTACTGGACCCTCCTCTGTTTAGGAACTTTGCGGTTTTGGAGACTGCCTTCCCCTGTTGGAAATGGACCTTAGCAGCTGGGTAGATACTTTCCCTTTTGTCGTAAAGCTGATTTAACATTGCTTGCTGATATTAGAGACATTCTCTTATATTTTCTTTAGACTTGAGTTGCTGATGGAACACTGGGATGACTGTTAAATTTATTTAGATTAGATGGTCATTTCAGTTTCATATTATAAATTGAAAAAAAATCTTAGGAACTTAATGTTTTATAATTTATTATCCTAACAAGTTGTCATTATCATTTTATTTAGTGTTTTTTTTTTCTTGGCACAGATATTTAATGACTCATTTTACTAGATTTTTTGATGTTTTAGAAGACCTGATATCCGCCCTTTTGTAAATAATAATAATAATAACAAAATATTCATAAGCATTGTGCTAGGTGCTTTCATGTTGCATTGTCTCTAATTCTTTGGGGTCTCAGCAAAATAGATATTCATATCCCATTTTTCAGATGAGATCACTGAGGATCCACAGTGAAATTTTCACAGGGCATATGGATTATTTTCCAAATTTGGCTAACTTTATAGTTGGGTTTTTGTTTTTTTTTAACTACAAGAAGCTGTCTCATTTAGAGAGTTTGGTGAGATAAGTCTTCTCAAGATAATTGATACTGCATTCACAAGATAGTCTTTGACAGCCTAATTTTTAGCATCTTTAGTAATGCTTTAATGTCTCAAGTATCCATTTAAAATCATTGTTAGCTTTATTCATAATTTTTATGTCAATACTGATTATATTAGCTAATATAAATTATTTATTATTTGCCAGGAGGCATACCAAACACTTCACATGTGAAGCCAATAGTAGTGCCAGACACAGAATAACCTCTTGGGCTATTTGTTGCTTTATTGGTATTAATAATACTTATGTGCACATGACTGCTTGGTCGTGTCCGACTCTTTGTGACCCCATGGACTGTAGCCGCCAAGCTCCTCTGTCAATGGGATTCTTTAGGCAAGAATACTGGAGTGGGTTGCCATTTCCTCCTCCAGGGGATCTTCCCGACCCAGGGATACAACCTGTGTCTCTGTCTCTTGCACCGGCCACCAGGTTCTTTACCACTGAGCCACCTAGGCAGACCAACGTTTCTTAACTTTCATAGTAATAAGTGCCATTGTTAATGCAATTTTATAGGTAATGAAGCTGAGGCACAATGTGTCTCTTAAGATCACAAAAGTAGTAAGTGGTGGTGAATTCCTGCTCAGTCTGTAGACCAGAATCAGTACTATATTGCCTCAAAAATAGACATTTTGACCCTAGTAAGCCTAATTTTGTCCAAGAGCCCTACTGATTATTCTTCAGAAATGCTTAGGCTAAGACCTGTGATTTGTAGACAAGAAATATATTTTCAATTAAGGAAGACATCTTGAATGATTTGAAAATTAGTAAGGAATCTTCCATAAGGCTCTTATCCTTATCCATCAGAAGGCAGACAGAATGAAAACCACAGTCACAGAAAACTAATCAAACTGATTACATGGACCACAGCCTTGTCTAATGAAACTATGAGCCATGCCATGTAGGGCCACCCAAGACAGATGGGTCATGGTGGAGAGATCTGACAAAATGTGGTCCACGGGAGAAGGGAATGGCAAACCACTTTAGTATTCTTGCCTTGAGAACCCCATGAACAGTATGAAAAGGCAAAAAGATAGGGCACTGAAAGATGAACTCCTCAGGTTGGTAGGTGCCCAATATGCTACTGGAGAAGAGTGGAGGAATAGCTCCAGAAAGAATGCCGAGATGGAGCCAAAGCAAAAACAACACCCAGTTGTGGATGTGACAGGTGATGGAGGTAAAGTCTGATGCTATAGAGAACAATATTGCATAGGAGCCTGGAATGTTAGGTCCATGAATCAAAGTAAATTGGAAGTGGTCAAACCAGGAGATGGCAAGAGTGAACATTGACATTTTAGGAATCATTGAACGAAAATGGACTGGAATGGGTGAATTTAACTCAGATGACCATTATATCTACTACTGTGGGCAGGAATCCCTTAGAAGAAATGGAATAGCCTTCATAGTCAACAAAAGAGTCTGAAATGCACTAATTGGATGCAGTCTCAAAAACGACAGAATGATCTCTGTTTGTTTCTAAAAGTGGGTCTCTGTGTCATTCTCTCCCACGGCACCCTCATCTTTTGTTTTATAGCACTAATCGGGCTTTTATTGTATGTTTATCTATTTCCCTGCCAATTCTGTCTCTGCACTACCCTGGATACTCCATGTTAGTTTTATTCAGCTTGTATCCTCAGCACTATGTCCAGGCCTGGCATAAAGCTGCCATTCAATAAAAACATGTTAAATGAGTAGGTGAATGAGTAAAAGAATGACTTACTTTAGTTAACTTCTCTAAACTTCACTTTAAACAAGGCGAGTATTTAAAATATCTAACTAGTAAGGCAGAGGGCAGGAAAGCATCACAAAGCATGCCAAACAACAGAGTACTACTGTATAACACAGGGAACTAAATATACAGTATCCTGTGATAAACCATAATGGAAAACAATATGAAAAAAATCTATATGTGTGTGTGTGTGTACAGCTTCCCTGGCTCAGTTGGTAAAGAATCTGTTTGCAAAGCAGGATACCTAGGTTCAATCCCTGGGTTAGGAGATCCCCTGGAGAAGGGCATGACAACCCACTCCAGTATTCTTGCCTGGAGCATTTCACGGACAGAGGAGCCTGCCCAGCTATAGTCCATGGGGTTGCAAAAGAGTCGGACACAACTTAGCAACTAAACTAAACTGGGTTTCAAGTGTCCTCAGAGGAAGACCCAGAAAGAAGCTTTGCTAATGTAGCCTTGGGAGTCAGATTCCTGGACTTTCTCTGCACTCTACTTGTTAGCAGCTAGACACTAAGTTCTGCCCAAGTGGAAAGGGAGAGAAATGAGATTGCACGTTTGGTTGGGAGGAGAGCCCAAAAACTGTGGGTATGTTTTTATTTTTACTTATTTTTTAAAAATGTTTTGTTTTGTATTAAGATATAACTGATTAACAATATTGTGATAGTTTCAGGTGGACATGACTGAGCAACTAACACTTTAACTTTTAATGTGCATATATATGTGTATATATATATATATATATGTGTGTGTGTGTGTGTGTGTGTGTCTGAATCACTTTGCTGTACCACAGAAATTAACACAACTATACTTCAATAAAATCAAGACTTGACTTCAATAAAATAAGTTTTTTAAAAAAGTAAAATATAGATGTATTTTAAAACAGAGAAGAAAGCATCCCAAATGTTCAAGCCAAGTTCTAGAGCAGTGAGTATGCCAGAGGTCCCCGCTATGCTAAGTATTAACCTTTCAGTTGCCAGAAGGTGCAGAGGTCTGGGGGATTCCAGGGGAGAAAGTGAGGGTGATGGGAAGCTGGAGGGGCACTTAGGGGATTTGCAGCAGCAATCAATACAAACATTTCACTAATTTAGCAAGCATTTGAGACTGCACTGGTACAAACCAGCTAAATGTTACCCCTGTCTGTGAAATGGAAGAACTGACAGCCAGCTGATCAAAAGGGGTGCTGGGAGAGGTAACATCAACCAGCTCCATGACATGCTAGGAGAAGCAGGCCTGAGGCAAAGAAAATAGCAACAGCTTAGGAAATACTAGGACAGAAATGTCTACTTTCACCTTCTCGCTTCCCACCCCAAAGAGACAGACAAATCCTAACAAGCATGCCAAGTGTGGGGGGAATCCAGCTGCATTCGGAAAGGGTGCCTATGTTGAAGAAACTGCAAATATGAAAAAACAGAACACAACCAAGTGGCAGGAGAGACTGAGGCTCTCCAGGAGTTTCCTTCTTAACTAAGGAAAGTTAGAAATTGCAGTCCCTCCATGAAAAGCCTGACTGGCCCCCTGACTAGTGTTCAAGACCCTAGGCTCTTTCCTCCTCTCTCTGCTTCTAAAGTGCTCTGACCCAAAAGCTCATTCAAAGTAGGGGCAGAGGCTCCAGAGCTCTTTAGGTCTTTGGTCTTATCCACACCAAGACCTTTGAATTTGCTTCTCTTTTGAGCAGCCCTTCAGAAGTGGACTTCTTGAGCATGACAGAACCAGCTGCTGGAGGTAAACCTGCCTTCCTGGTGAAAACAAGAGATACCTTACATCTGACGTCCACAGAAAGAGGACTTTACTATAAAGCTAGAAGTCGTGTTGCAGAATCCAAAGCTGGGGACTGTGAAAGGGAGACCATCAGAAACTTCAATCCAAGCACTGGCTTTGCTTTTCTTCCCAACGTCAGGCTGACTGGCTTTGTTTCTTGGTATGCCTCATGGAAAATGCCCATTGTCAACATCTCCTTCGATTATAGCACCTCCATTCAGAATCAGGCAAGACAGCAGGGCTTCAGCACCATTCCAGGGTCCTGGAAATGGGACGTGATTGGTTGGCTTGAGTTAGGTGCCTGCCCTTGACCAGTCATCAGTGGCTTGGGTGAGAGGTGGACTCACAGTTATGTTTGGCTGTTCTCCCCAGTTCTATGCACACAGAAGGGGTATGGTGTTGCTAGACGAGGGATACTGGGCAGGCAGTAGATAGAAAGTACCCTGTAAATATGATTTATCCAATGTCAATCAGCTAGAAAATGGCATGCCAGGTTTAAATGACTCTGTGTTCTTCCATTTTGCTCTGTTTTGGGGGTATGAAATGAAGGTTATTTATTTCCCTGGGAGGTGGGGAGCCTTGTTGGAGGGACACCAGAAGTGAAGCCCACAGCCTCAGACTCCAGTAAGCGTTCAGAGAGCTGAAGTTAGTGAGTACAACAGTGCTTGCCAATCCCGGCTTCCAGGCTAGACTGTAAACTGAAGAGGATTGTATGTGTATAGCTTGGGTCCTGGTAGGGAGGTTTTTTTTTATGCTAAGTCACTTCAGTCATGTCTGAATCTTTGCAACCCTATGGACTATAGCCCACCAGGCTCCTCTGTCCATGGGATTCTCCAGGCAAGAATACTGGAGTGGGTTGCCATCCCTTTTCCAGGGGATCTTACTGACCCAGGCATGGAACCCGCATCTCTCTCTTACATCTCCTGCACTGGCAAGCGGGTTCTTTACCACTAGCACCACCTGGGAAACCCTGATAGGGAAGAGTCCTTGGTAATTGTTTAGGGAAGAGAGGGAGGGAAGGAAGAAAAAAGGAAGGAAGGAAAGAAGGAAGAGAGGGAGGGAGAGAAGGATTGTGATTTTAAATCACTCATAGAGCTTGGTACAAAGAAAGATAATCATAAGTAACATTTATTGAGCACTTAGTATTCTAAGACTTTGCATGTGTTAAATCATTAATCCTCACATACTATCAATTGACTGAAAATTATTGTTCTCTTTTATTCTATTCTTTTATCCTATTCTCTTTCATAGATAAGATACTGAAGCTCACGAAGGTGAAGTTCACCCAGGTTCACCATGTTAATGGCAAAACCATTACAAATCTAAGCAGGTCTGGCTCCAGAACCTCCACCCTGAACCACTGCACCACACAGTCTTTTTAGGTGTCAGTAGACCACTCAGAGAATCAGAATCTTTGGGGGTAAGACTTGGGGATCTGTATTTGAGCCAGGGTTCCCAGCTGATCCTGATGCATAACCAGCATTAGACCTAAAACCATAAATTTAAAAATTAGCGGCAGGCCTGGGGCCATGTGACTAAAACAAACAAGACTGCTTCCAGGCTTTTAAAGTTTATCTGATCATATGAACATGAGGCTTGCCAAATAATGTTGATTGATTGTATCCCCTTTGTGAGGAGGGAACTCATACCCAGATCAATTACAAAGAACCCTCCAGGGACCTTTGAGCAGGCGGCCAGCTCAGGGGACCTGCCTATGAGACATTTTCCAAAGGGGCTCCAGTCACAGGCCACCGTCCTTGGGAGAGCCAGGATTGACTGTGTACCTGCCTAGTTCCTGGACTTTGATCTCCCATCTGACCTCCTTCTCACCCCTGCTCTCATCTGACAACTCCTGCTGGGTTGACCCCATCTCTGACCCCAGCCTGCCCCAGTTTTCAGCCTCACTGCTCCAGGCTGCGATCTCACATGATGACAGCTTGAGGCAGGACAATATTTGTATCAGCCACCAATAATAGGAGCAAAATACCATCTCTTCTAATAATGTAGTGACAAATGGAATATTCATGTCAAAAGAACTGTGTCTTTCAGAGTGGAATTCAGGTATCTTAAACCAACTCTGCAACTGTCACTGAAAATTAGATGCAGAAACAGTGAGAAATAAATGACCCTTGGTACTAACTGGAGCAAATGTTCTTTCATTGATTAAACAAATGGTTATTGAGAGCCAATTTTATGATGGTTTTTATGTTACCACTGGGGGCAAAAAAGATGAACAAGACATTGTGTCTGCCCCCATGGAGTTCCCTCATGCTCATCTGCTGCAGGATTCAGAGAAGTGATGCTTCCAAGATTAGTCAATGGATGTGACTAAAGGGAAGAAAGGCTGCAGGATTGCACTGTCAGAGAGGGGATGGTTCTAGATTTGTCTGAAGTGCCAAAGTCCCTCAAATACTGGACCAGCCTATGGAAGCTTGGAGGAGCCAGTAATGAGCCTTGGAACACAAACACCTTTTAAAAACCTAGTGTCTTTGTAGACATAACCAAGTTAAGATGAGGTTTTAGAGCTTCACTGTGGGTTCAGCTGGTAAAGAATCTGCCTGCAATGCGAGAGACCTGGGTTTGATCCCTGGGTTGGGAAGATCCCCTGGAGAAGGAAAAGGCTACCCACTCCAGTATTCTGGCCTGGAGAATTCCATGGATTGTATAGTGGACATGGCTGAGTGACTTTCACTTTCACTTTACTGGATTAGAGTGGGTCCTACTCCAACAGGACTAGTATCCTTATAAGAAGAGGGCAAGTTGGACACAGACATACAGGGAATGCTGTGTGATGATGGAGGCAGAGATTTGAGTGATACACGACTAAGCCAAGGATTGCTGGCAACCACCAAAAGCTAGGAGAGAGGCACTGATTAGATTTTCCCTCTTCACCCACAGGAAAGAACCAATCCTGCTGGCACTTTGATTTTGGACTTCTGGTCTCCTGAATTGTGAGAGTAAATTTTTATGTTAAGTCACCTGGTTTGTGGTATTTTGTTACAGCAGCCCTAGTAAACTAATATACTTATCCAAGGCCATTATTTGGAAATGATCCCACTGATGGATATTAACAGAGCCCTTAAAAGCACCAGCGGCCCTGACATGTCTCCAAATGTTCATTGAAGATGAGTCATCATTGTGTCTCTCCTAGATCTCTGGGAAAAAAAAAAAAAGCAGCAGCAGCCTGATTCCCCCAGGGAGAGGGAGGAAAGCCTTCCACATGATTATTTAGCAGGAATAGGATGCTAGGAGGTGGGGAGGAGGGTTGCCAGCTGCTTCTCTTCCCCAATGGGGACAGTCCAAGAAAAAAAGGAGGCTTTCATCACTATAAGAGGATGTCATAGTCATTTACTTTCACCCATTCAGTAAACACACGTGGAGCACTTACTGTGCTGGGCACTGCTAGCCACCAGGGACAGTGTGTATATGGATGGGAGAGGAATGCTAAAGAAAGAGAACTGAGTTCCAAGAGCTGAGCTGGAGTGGAAAGCCTATGGCATGGAGGGTCATTAGCATGGACTTGGGTATTAGACAGTCCAGGCTTGAATCCTGGTTCCACCACTGACGTCCACTGTGTTTTTGGGTAAGTTCACATCTTGGACTCCAGGTGTTCATTCTACTCTAAGTATATATGATATATAGCACAGGGCCAGTGTTAGTGCTCACTAAATATTAGTTCATTACTGTAAAGTAAAGACATCACTAGAAATATCTCAGTAAAAGAGAAACATGATTATGATCAAGAAGGATCTCTGTCCTGAGAGTAGGAGGCTCTCATCACCTCCTACCAGATACGATCTTACTGGAATGCTCAGAACAACTCCAGGAGGAAGTAAGTCTCATTCTACAAATAATGTAACTCTGGCTTGAGGGTGTAAAATAACTTGACCAATTTCACAGAACAGAATGCGGCAGAGTCCACATTCAAAGTAGAACCCTGAAGCACATCTTCTTCCTATTGCAAGTCAGAAGGGAAAGGGGCAGCATGTAGTTAGGAGAGGGTCCAGAGCATTTTTCTTAGGGCTGCGGTCACCTCTACAGAAAGTACACTGTTGTATTGGACTCCATGTTTATTTTGTTGAATTAGCAAACATATCTCCAGGGCTTCCTGGAGTGAACACCTTATGTTAGTCACTCATTGATCTTCACAAGAGCCTGTAAGGTGGGCACTGTATTTTTCCCACTTTGCAGATGTGAAAATTGGGACACAGAGAGGTTAAGCAAGTTTCCCAAGGACACAGAGATAGAGAATAATGGAAGCAGGGTTCACACTTGTTTCTTCAGCTGCAGAGACAATGCTCTTAAATACTGTCTATACCGCTGCATCTTTCAGGATGGTGGCAGATTGGTTGTTGAAGTGTGTGCATCGGGGGACGGGGAAAGGATTAACATCCACCCCTGCAAGCCACCCTTTGGTGCTATTGCTGCAATAAGCCCTGAGTAATTTGACCCTATAAGGTGAATGGCAGGATGGGGGCTGTTTAGCCCTGGGATTCTCTGAGTCAACAGCTTCTCATCACTGCCCCACTTCCTGAAAACTCTTTACGCCTCAGCTTTGGAAACCCTTTGAGCACAAAGAACTCATTTCCTGTGGCCAGGAAGGTCGGGAAGAGTTCCTGATGACAGCTCATCTCCCTCATTAAGGCGCTCATAAAAGTGTTTCAAGAAGCCTGACTTATGGCTCCACTGTTTGTCAAGATCCCTTTCTGCAAGGACCCACTCCGGTAATTTGGTGCTAGGAGATGTACAGGAGAAACCAGCTCCTTTGAGTCCAGGAATTATTTATGATCCTAAGAAGAGAGGATGTCATTTGGAGAGATAACAAGCCTTCACCAGCACAACAGGCTGTTTAATATGCCACAAGGGATGAGAGACAGCTCCAGAATTCCAAAGCCAGCTAGGAAACTTTGAGAGATTCTGTACACGTGGGTTGTCTGTTCCTACTAAAGCTCCTGTGTCAATAACAGCTAACAATTATGGAGGTTTTACTTCTAAGCCATAGCTTGTGCTAAATACTTTTTGTTCATTAATTCATTTGATTCTCACACCATTCCTATCCTATTTTATAAATGAGGACATTGAGGCAGAGCAGTTAAGTAACTTTCCCTAGGCCACACAATTAGTGAGTAGGCAAATTAGGATTTTAACCCAATTAGGTCTGCCTCCAAGTTTGGGCTCTTGAACACCAAACATCACAGCTTAGGAGGAAATTGGGTTTTAAGTCAGCCCAATAAGGCTAAATGTACTTACAGACAAAATTACATTTGCTAATCTCTTTAAATGCCTATAAAGTTTAGTATATTTGGTTTGAGGTATTACTATTTTGTCCAATAATTAGTTAGAGATCCACTGAGCTAAACTAGAGGAAGAAGTAGAGGAAAGCCTAAATGGAGGCGCCTATTCTTTTAAGCTATTCAGCCTTCACCAAGCTATCAAATTCCCCAGGGGTAAAATTGAAGCACTGAGAATAATAGAGTGTCCTTAACCCACCTGCAGAGGTGACTCTGTTTTCCTTTAATATTTAGCCTCTGTGACCTTAACACATATCACCTGTCATGTAATATTTTGCAAGATTAAAGAGAACATGGTCACATCTTAAGAGGATAGGAGAGAAAGTTCTGTTTGAGAAGGGGTTCTGAAGTCTGAATCTAAATTAAATGAGCCTAGTCCCAATGAGACTCTAGGAGACTAGCTTTGCAGCCGGATAAACCTGGATTTGAACCTTTGTCTGTTACTTCCTAGCTGTGTCACCTTGGGCAATTTACTTAACTTCCCAAAGCCTCAGTTTCTTAATATGTAAAATAGTCATAGCAATACCATCATGTTTGAATTAAAAAGTTTATAAAGTAGCAAGCTTGAGTGTAAATCATAGTGATTAAGCACTAGTTCTTAATAGCTGTTTGACCAAAGATAGATCACTGTCACCTCTCAGAGCCTCATTTCTTATCTGCGATTTGGGCATCATTGTTCTGCCTACTAATCTCAAAGGTCATTGTAAGGAAACATTAAAGCCCTGTACAGAATTTCTATGAGGATTCTTCCAGCTGCTTGGTATACCTGGAATTGTGAGGAGGTGCTGGGAGACCCCTACTGGAGAAAATAACTCAGGGGCCCTGAAGTCAGAAATGGGCTTCAATCTCTAGTTTTGTCATTCAGTGTGCCTCTGTGACTTTGGGTGAGTGATCTACCCTCTCTGAGCCTCCTCTTTCCCTTCTACCAAGTGGGGTTACAGACATCACAGGGTTATCCAGGGAATCATATTCTGCAGAAAAGTGTTAGACCCATGGTAAACGCACGATAAATGTCTGCTGAATCTGAATACTTCTGAGAGGAGCCAAAGGAGCCAAATTCAGCCCCTCGCCTTCCACGGGGTGGGAAATGTGGGGATGCCTTCACACCAGCTCAGGTAGTGAAGATGCTCTGTGCCTCCCCCCTTCACCCCCTCCCTCTCAGACGTTGTCATGGCCACCGGTTCAGGCCCGGAGCAGCACCTAGGCGTGTTCAACCCAATCCCCGCCTCTCCACAGTGCCAATTGGCTGGAGAGGCCACGTGACGCACGCTGGTATGCTAATATATGGTAATCGCCCCCACGCCCCTCCTCCCCAGGCCTTGGCCGAGTAGCCAGCAGGGTGCGCGGCGCCGAGCCGAGGGGGCGGGCTGAGGGGCGGCCCCCGGGAAAGAGCAGCCAGGTGGAGGAGGAGCGCGAACGCGACCGCAGGTAACGGGCGGGCGCGTGCGCGCTGGGGCCAGCTCGCGGCGGACTGGCAGCGCGCGGGGCATTCCGGCCGCCGCGCTACCGGCTTAACCCTTTGGGCACCCAGCTGTCAAGGCCGGGCCGGGCCGGGCTGCGCTGGGCGGGGCATTGCCGTGGGCACCGGCAGGCAGGCGGCGGCGGCCTGACCTGGGATCCGCGCCGTGGGGCCCGCGTGGGGGCCGAGCAACCGGGCGAGCGGATCGACCGGCCGCCGCACGCCCTGGGGGTCGGGACGCAGCCGGGCGAGGACTGCGGGGCAGCTCTGGGGCCGGGACTCGCGGGGGGCTGCGGGGAACCGGCTGGAGTACCCGCACTCGCGCGGTTTATCTGGGGGGGGGGGCCCGAGTCCCCCGCCCCCCAACCCCCACCGCCCAGAGGCCCGCGCCTGAGTAGCCCGTGGCCTTGCGCGGCCTGCGTCTACTCCGCGCGTCCCGCGGAGTGGAGGAGACCTGGGGGTCGGGCCTGACCTCGGCGCTCCCTCCCAGCCGCGGCCTGACAGCCCAGCCGCCGGCACTTTTGACCCGGAGTCAAGCTGGGGCCCCGGTGGGACGAAGGCAAGAGCGGTGCTTGGGGGGCACCAGCCAAGGGACCTGGGGATTGTCGGTGCTGGGAGGAGCTGACAATCCCCTAAAGGAAAAGCAGGCCCCCCAAGATTTGCCAGGTTTCAGAAGGAGGGATGCCCAAGAAAGGCACTGGGCCCTGGTTTTCTGTGCTGGGTGATGGCCTGACACTCATGGGAAAAGGTCACTGCTGGACACCTGGATCGGGTCTGTCATGTCCAGAGGAAGCGGCTGTTTGCGTGAGTTTCTAACAAATTTCTTATTAGGCCAGGATTAAATTTATCTTCCTCCCTCACTCTCCTATTAGGTCTGCTAGAGAAGTGTGTTTTTTTAATTACCCACCACCACCAGTTCACTAAGAATGGTGGCAGCTTTAGGCTTACAGTGTAATTTAGCTTTCACTACAATGGAAATGGTAGGATGGGCCGTGTGCCACTAATACTAAGCTTGTCCTGGGAGCTTCTTGGAAGTGGTGGGGGGGGGGGGGGGCGCGGGAAGACGGCTATTTCTCTCAGTAGTGCAGATGACCGGTGATATCAATAGAATTTTTTTGAGTCTAAAGTCCTTTCTTCTGAATCAAGGGAAAGTGCAATTACACATGAAAAGTACCAGGACCCAATTTGATTTTTGCAAGTGAAGTGCAAATTTCACTTTCATGTTGCTCTTGATGTCTTTTATCACACAATAACAAACTCTTGCTGTTTGCCAGGCACTCTGCTATGTCTTGGGGATGCAAAGATGAATAAGATAATTAATCCTTGTCCTCAGAGAAGTAGTAGGAGAGACAGAAATAAAATTGGCAGTTGAAGTGGTAACAGCATAATAGATGTGTCGATAAAGAAGCACAGAGGAGGGAACAGATAGCTGTGTGAGATGATCTGGGAAGGCTTCCCAGAAAATAACACGTTTAAGTAAGGTCTTGAAGGATGAATAGGAGTTTGCCTTGCAGGGAAGATTGGAAAGAACAGAAAGAGCAGCCAAAGCAGAGGAAACTGTGAATATAGATGCTTTAGTTTAGTTTAGTCTAGTCACTCAGTCGTGTCCGACTCTTTGCGACCCCATGGACTGTAGCCTACCAGGCTCCTCCATCCTTGGGATTTTCCAGGCAAGAGTACTGGAATGGGTTGCCATTTCCCTCTCCAGAGGATATTCCCGACCCGGGGATCGAACCTGGGTCTCCCATATTGTAAGCAGACGCTGTACCATCTGAGCCACCAGGGAAGTCCTAGAGGCTTTAGGAGTATGGTATCTCTAGGCAACAGCTTTAATGCAGCCATAGCCTTTTTCCTTTCTTGACAAAGTAACCTAGAGTTTCTAATTCCCACCACAGTTTCCAGTGATAGATTCCATCTTGTTGATCTTCTCCCCCGCATTTTTCCCTCATCATTTTTTTGAGCTTCACTCCTGGTCTCTATCACTCATATCTTTCCAAGAAGGGTCCAACCATATGAAGGTGGGAAAGGAGTCATTTGCTATAGCTCCAAGGTAGAGGATTGGAACACTGGGCATAGATGTGATGCTAGAGTCACCATCCCAGGAGGGCAAGTCTAAACTATACAGTCAGGGAGCAATACGGGTCATACCCAGGGAAGCCATGCTGAACGTCCAGTCTGTGAAGTCAGATTTGTGAGATCTTGAGAAGTGGGTAATCAGATGAGAGGCTGGAAGGAGCTGGACTGTGATGTGGGTCAGGACAAACAGTTTGGGACTGAGACCATAAATCATGCAGAGATGATAGAGCCTGCTGTTAGTGGTCCAGCCCTGGAGAACAGAGTTGGATCTGACAGCTTCAAGGAACTGAAGAAAAGGGCACCACCATCTCTTCAGTAGAATATTTCCAGTACTTCCTTCTTTCTGTTCTTACTTCTTTTTACTATTATCTTACTATTATCCTCTTTGATCCAGTTTCCACTCATGATTCACTTTGATTAGGCTTCTTTTACTGAGGTCTTAGCTACCAGAGCAGAGAAAATCCTGTTCTGCTGCCTTAGCCTCTGCTTCTAGAACTGTAAATAGTCCATTTTTCTCTCATAAGCCATCAACTTAGCCAGCCTGTTTTTACTTCCTGCTCCTTTGGAAACAGAGGAAGGGTGGGCCCAGCGTTGGTCAAGTAGACCTCATCTCCAAAACTCACCTAATGTTTGACTCAGAGAAGGGGCCTTTTAGTTTTGCTGAAATCAAAATTTATTTTTAGAATGGAACATGGTGAATTTTTGGCAAATCCCCCTCTTGAACTCTAGTACAGATCAAGCCTCATAAAGAACATGACACTGGGTTGATAACGCTTAATTTGCTCTGCTGAGATTGACAATTCTGTAAGTGCTGAGACTCACAGGTGCTACTTAAGCAATCTTCTCAATCAGCATGTTTACTGAGCACCTGCTTGTGTGTAAATACTGTGCTGTATTTGAGCTTTGGAGGAGACAGGAAAATGAAAGAGGTGCTATAGTCCAGGGGTTACTTTCAGCTAAACAAGGATCTGGATCCCAGTTCTAGAAGTTACTTGCTGTGTGACTTGTGCGTGTTATTTGACCTTGTTTCTTTGTGTGTAATAATGCCACCTACTTTATAAACTTGTGAGAATTCAGTATAAAGCATACTTCCGTAAATTTTCAAAGTACTAAACGTGTGATATTATCAGAATTGCAAAAAGAGATCATTGTGGACTATGATTATCAAGGAAGGCTTTTTTTCAGAGATACGGTGGATTTTTTTATATACAGAGAAGGAAAGTGGGAGGGATTTCTAGACAGGAGAAAATATGTTCATAAAACACAGGACTGGAGCATGGAGGAAAGTTTTCAGGGGTCAGTTGATGAAACTGACCAATGTGGCAAGATCAGAAGATTTAACTATAGATGTTGTAAGATTGGAAGTGTTGATTGAAGCCAGATTTTTTAAAATTTATTAATTTTTTAAATTAAAGAATAATTGCTTTACAGTATTTTGTTGTTTTCTGTCTGAAACTAGATTTTAACAGGCATTGAATGCCAAACTAAGGAGTTAGGGCTTTATCCTGTATGATGGAAAGCCTGAAGATGTTTGGTTGAGGAAATGGGGGTTATAAAAGTAGTATGTTAAGAAGACTCTCAACAACAGTGTATAGAATAAACTTTAGAAGGGGTAGAAAGAGAACTGTACAACCAATTAGCTGGTTATTTAAATCGTTCAGATGTGAGGGGAGAAGGAATTAAATTAGGACGATGGCAGTGAAAATAGAAAGAGGTAGGTTCAATAAGTGTTATAAAGCAGGGGTCCCGAGGCCCTGGGCTGTGGTCTATTAGGTCAGCTGCACAGCAGGCAGTGAGCAGCAGGTAAGGGAAAGAAGCTTCGTCTGTGTTTACAGCCACTCCCCATCACTCACATTACCGCTTGAACGCTGCCTCCTGTCAGATCAGTAGTGGCATTAGATTCTCATAGGAGCTTGAACCCATCTGTGAACTTAGCATGTGAGGGATCGAGGTTGTGTGTTCGTTATGAGAATCATCCTGAAACCATCCCCTGACCAGCCCCGGTCCATGGAAGAAGTATCTTTCATGAAACTTATCCCTGATGCCAAAAAGGGTGGAGACCACTGTTATAAAGGAAGCATGAACAGTACTCTGACTGATAGATATGGAGAACAAGAAGGAAGGAAGAATCAAATATAGCCTTGAACTTGAGTGACAAGATCAACAGAAATAAGGCAGATGGAAAGAAAACTCAGTTTGGGGGAGAAGAGGAAAAGCTAAGTGCTAGATATCTTGAGGTGATACTGGAATTTATAAGTGGGTACATCCCCTAATTATTTGGAAGCTGGTGGGGGAGGCACTAGTGTTCAAAAGAGAGAAGTCAGGGAGTCTTATATGTAGGAGATCATTAAAGCCATGTGATTAGCGTAGTTCCCGCTTGATTCTTAGTGGCGTGACAGCATAGAAATAGAGGCGTAGAGGACCAAGGCTAAGCATGGAGATTGCCCGCATTCAAGGAGGTAAGAAGAAATGGGGCCAGTATGGTGGAAAATAAGGAATATCACAGAAACAAGAGAATCATCTTATTTATTCACCCCACAAACCCGATAGATACCTATCAGACATGCTGTTGGCCATGAGGGTATAGTACTGTAGAAATGAAGCAAAGAGAGGGTTTCAAGCTGAAGCGATTGATCAGTATGAAATTTTACATAAAAAGTGGGAAATGTCCATTCTATTTAGTGAACAAGAGTCATTAGTAGCTTTTTAAAAATAACCTCAATTTTGTGGAGGATAGCCATAGGGCTGTTAAATACCAGATTAAAGAGGATGGGGGCATGAGATGTGGGTAAGAAATGGAGACAGCGTGTATTTACCTTCTGCATGTTTGGCAGTAAAAGGAAAAAGAAATAGGGAAGAGATTAGAGAAGGCGGAAGAGTCAAACAGAAGATTTGCTCTTCCCTGTCTACTTCATTATTTTAGTTGTCCTGAAATATCATTTTCATTCTTTCATATCCTTAACAGCAGTTCAGCAATTCATTTCTTAAACTTACTGCTTTGAGAATTACCTGTACCTTTCATTGAACAATAATAGATAGCTACCATTTATTGAGTGCTTACCTGTGTTAAGCACCTTGTATACATTCTATTCATTATCCCATTTAATCCTCACAGTACTGAACTGCAACCATACAACCTACTAGAAGCATGGAGAGGCCAGGTGAATTGCCTGATCGCATAATTAATGAGGGGCAAAGATGGGATGTGGACCCAGTTTTGACTCTCAAGCTCTACAAAAGGACCATACTATACTGTCCCTGAAGGCCAGGCTAGCTTTACGGGTGTGTGACCTGTGCAGTCTCCCGGGGCCCTGAATTTATACAGACCTCACACTCAGTTGAATGCTCTGTTGTTGCTCTCTTGAAATTCTTGATAATTTTTTAACAAGGAGACCTGCCTTTTTATTTTGCACTGGTATGAAAGTGGTTCTACCCAAATGTATCAATACTCCTTCCTAAAGCTAGGAAAGCATTTGTCCTGATAATTCCTTTTGGTTGCATAACCTGAAGTCCTTGCTATATCATGGTACACCATCACATTTTCCTGTCTTTTCATTTTGACTCCTGATATAAAGGGCAAAAGGGGGGTATTTTGAAATTCAAGTATTAATAGATATCCAGTATGAAAAGAAAAAAGAGGCAAGGAATTATTTGCCCAGAATGGCTTCTGGAACCTCATTCATCATATCATGAGAGTATGATTAGATCGAGTTACTGTCCTGATCCTGTTGTTACTCCCAATTTAAGTAAGAAATAGTTAATTTATATTTCTTGTGTAGTCAGAAGTTCCCAACTGCTAGGAAGCTGGGAAGACCATTTCATAACCTACTGAAACAGAAATTGGGGTCGAACAGGTATTTGCCCTGATCTGATAACTTCTTAACCAGACTGGAGCCACTGGGGACTACCCAGCAGGTTTGAAACATGTGGCCCTGTTCCCCACATTTATCATGAATGTTACTATCCCTTTCTTGGCTTTTTTGCCCACTCTACTCCTTCATCTACCTACAGGGATCATGAAGACCAGAAACATTTAAGTTTTGGTATTGTCTTTGGTCTTAGGCTTTATAATCACTACTTGGAACTGACAACAAGTTCAGTTTTTCTGGTTTTCATGGTTATTGCTCTCTAGAAAACAACATGTACTCATTCTCAGGCTCCTCCCACTCCCAGTCTCTCTGAGTAATCATTTGACCAGGTACTGGCCAAATCCTGACACCACTTGACGCTAGCTGACCGCTTGACCGAGTCCTAGCACCAGCCAGCATAGATTCCTTTGTGAAGGATCTCAGGCAGGGTTTTGCAGTTGTGTTGCTTTCTCTATCACCAGCGTCATTCCCATTCCAGAACAAGCTACTTCCTTTCACTCCACTCCCATCATGGGTCAAGTGAGCCTAAGAATCTGTGAAATGAAAACCATGAAGAGGTTAGAGTACGGCCTATAGTGCACGTCAGGAAAGCGTCTAGTGGCCTGGTGCTCATGGTCTCCTGCCTGCGCTGCTTGCGGAGTCTCCATAAGGCACTGCAGTAATTCTCTATTGCTTAAACAATTATTCCCGAATGTATCAGCTTAAAACAACAAGCTTTTCTGTCTTTTAAGATCAAAGTATCACATCTCGGAAGCATCTCCCAGTTTGCTTTTCATGAGTCGTATCCTTCCTCTCTGGCCTTCCTTTGTGCTGCTGCTGTTCAGTCACTCAGTCATGTCTGACTGACTGAGACCCCAGGGCGTACAGCACGCCTGGCCTCCCTGTCCTTCCCATCTCCTGGAGCTTGCTCAAACTCATGTCCATTAAGTTGGTGATGCCATCCAGTCATCTTGTCCTTTGTCATCCCCTTCTCCTGCCTTCAATCTTTCCCAGCATCAGGGTCTTAATTCTAATGAGTCGGCTCTTCCCATCAGGTGGCCAAAGTACTGGGGCTTCAGCTTTAGCATCAGCCCTTCCAATGAATATTCAGGGTTGATTTCCCATAGGATTGACTAGTTTGATCTCCCTGCAGTCCAAGGGACTCTTCAAGAGTCTTCTCCAACACCACAGTTCAAAAGCATCAATTCTTTGGCGCTCAGCCTTCTTTATGGTCTAACTCCTACATCTACACATGACTATGGAAGAACCATAGCTTTGACTATACGGACCTTTGTTGGCAAACTAATGTCTCTACTTTTTAATATGCTGTCTAAACCTAGACCTGTTTGTAACATTAATAGCACTTAAAACATTGTTATAAGTGCTAGGGACTCAGTCTTTTTCATACCTGTAGCTTCAGTTCCTAAAACTATTTCTTGAACATAGAGGATGCTCCATAAATGGTTGCTGAGTATACTTAAGAATGGCTGATACCTTTATATGCTTTTTATTTATTTAAATTTTTATGTGTACTCTCTTCTTTAGTATGTATACTACAAAGTACCTAACTTTGTGCCCTATGATAAATACATTCTTCTTCATCTCTCTGTCTAGAGATGTGTCATTGTTGTTGAAGATATAAAGAAATCATTGTATATGTCAAAGATTCGGCTTGTCAACTCACCTTCTCCAAAGAGAACTTTTTGAGCTTGTTTCTGTCTGGAAGTTCCTGCTCCACCCTGAAACTAATTCTGGCCCTTGTAGGAAATCATATAATGAGCCCCTAGCCCAGAGATACTTGGTTCAATAACAAAGCCAATGCTGGATCACTATTGAAATATTTGACTATAAACTTTATGAAAGCAAAACCTGGGTCTGGCTTATCCACTGCTATATTCCCAGCACCAAGCACTGTTAGATGTTTAATAAATACTTGGTGATTGAATTAAGGACACTTTATTCTTAATATTCATATCACATTCCTTTACCCAGGTCCTGAGCTCTGATCACCCAGAGTCTTAGGCCTGAATTCATCATTTCACAGGGCTTAGACATCTTTGTCTTGGTCCTTGACTCGTCTCTTCTAGCTCTTTATCATAGCTGATCTCGCTTAACTTAGAAGTAAAGTACATCCTCCTCTCTTGATCTTCCTTAACTAATAATATTGACCAGATGCCATTAGGAGAATTTTCTTTTCTTTATCTATAGCCAGAAATATCCAGCACACATATTTGATGTGTTTTAAAATATTTGAACTGAACAGAATTACAATTTAGATTTCAAAAGAAAGGGGACAGTCCCCGCAAGAAGTGAGCTTTGGCTAGAAACCAAATTCTAACATTTTGTGAGTCTGTTAAACTGATTAACTTGTAAGCTTCAGCGATTCAATGCAAATTAATTTTTATACCAACCAGCGAATCAGAGGAGGGGAGGGAATTGAGTGTGTAAATATGGTTGCCAGGGAAACTTTTCGTAACAGAAGAGAGAACCTCCCAGGAATTTATACAGGCCCAAGACACCAATGTAACCTGATCTTCCTGTGTTCTCTTTCTGATGGGGGAGGAAACCAATGTAGAAACCGTGGATACAGAGAAAGGTGGCTCTAGGCTTTTCTAAAGACTTGAGGAGTTGAGTTGTCCCTCTTGAAGTGGGAATGAATATTTTCTCTAGGGGAAAGATGACTACTATAAGGCACCCATTCCTTCTGAAGAAACATCTGGAAATGCAGAGCTTCTCTGAATCCATGTGTGAAAGAGTTTTCATTTATTCACATATTTATTCATCAGGAAATATGCTTATAAGAGATAGTAATTTGATGATATTCTACTGCACATAGTGGATGTTCCTTAAATTTTGTCTAAATTAATCTTTTGAGGGGTGGGTGATGTGGACTTACATATTTAATGCTTTTTTAAAAAAGTAAAATTATGTTTTTGTAGAAAAAGTGTAAATCCAATTGTATCCTCTGAAAAGTGAAAGTGTTAGTCACTCAGTCGTGTCTGACTCTTTGCGACCCCATGGACTGCAGCCCGCCAGGTTCCTCTGTCTATGGAATTCTCCAGGCAAGAATACTGGAGTGGGTTGCCATTTCCTTCTCCAGGGGATCTTCCTAACCCAGGGATCAAACCCGTGTTTCTCATGTCTCCTGCCCTGGCCGGTGGGTTCTTTACCACTAGCGCCACCTTCACAGCCCTGTTCAAGTCTTCACCCTCCCTGTGCTCCGTGTTCTTGTGTGTAATGGGGATAATAATAGTACCTGCCTCAAAGGATTGTAGAATTAAATGGGTTAATACCTGTAAGGTGCGCAGGAACACATTTACTATTTCCTGTGACCTCCTGGAAATACGGTCAGTTGCATTTTAAGGAGGAGACTGTTGTAATGTAGAGGGGTATGATAACTTCCCTAACTGCTAAGTCACTTCAGTCATGTCCGACTCTATACGACCCCATAGACGGCAGCCCACCAGGCTCCCCCGTCCCTGGGATTCTCCAGGCAAGAACACTGGAGTGGGTTGCCATTTCCTTCTCCAATGCATGAAAGTGAAAAGTGAAAGTGAAGTCGCTCAGTCGTATCCAACTCTTAGCGAAAGGGAAATTTCAGTACTAAATTAAGGATGAAAATATTCTGAGCTCAAAGTTAATGTACAACTATAACTTCCCTAAAGTTGTACATTAACTTTGGGCTCAGAATATTTTCATCCTTAATTTAGTACTGAAATTTCCCTTTCTATTCAGTAAGAGACAAAGAAAATGTGAGCATGACAGAGGAACTTGGCTTTTGGAACATTCTGAAATGGTGACACTAAAGCGTATGAAAATGAAATTGCTTTCTCAAAGGCAAAATGAGTGTGAGAAATGGTTGGGGAAAATACAAGATAAGAAGTACCATCCTGGGCCAGGCCTCCAGTATATCCAGCCCCAAATTCTGTCTCTGATCAGTAACAGAGACAATTGGAGGGGAGCATTGTAGCTGCCATCCGTGGCACAACCTTCTAATTATAGGGAGGGACTTGTGCATCCCTAAGTGTCTCTTGGGCTTCCCTGGTGACTCAGCTGGTAAAGAATCCTCCTGCAGTTCAGGAGACCGGGTTCAATCCCTGGGTTGGGAAGATCCCCTGGAGAAGGGAACGGCTACCCACTCCAGTATTCTGGCCTGGAGAATTCCATGGGGTCACAAAGAGTTGGACACAACAGAGTGACTTCACTTTCAAGTGTCTCTTAGTAGTACTGCTACATCTTGTTCACCCAAGTATTTAAGCTTTATTTCTACTTTTGGCCTTTAAAATCTGTTCTTTGCTTTTTTTGTTGTTCAAAAAACATTTCTGAAGCTTCCATATCCCCATACTAGTAGCTAGGGATGCAAAGATGACTCGAACCCAGTCCTGGCAGTCTGGAAGTTTCTGAAGGAAGAGAGACATGGAAACATCAATTATGGTATTGTACTTAGTGCTCTAATAGAAGTATAGACAGGTATCCCTCATAGCTCAGTTGGTAAAGAATCCGCCTGCAATGCAGGAGACCCTGGTTCAATTCCTAGGTCGGGAAGATCCCCTGGAGAAGGGATAGGCTACCCACTCCAGTATTCTTGGCCTTCCCTTGTGGCTCAGCTGGTAAAGAATCTGCCTGCAATGCAGGAGACCTGGGTTCAATTCCTGGGTTGGGAAAATCCCCTGAAGAAGGGAATGGCAACCCACTCCAGTATTCTGGCCTGGAGAAAATTCCATGGACCGTATAGTCCACAGGATTGCAAAGAGTCGGACATGACTGGGTGACTTTCACTTTCACTTTCTGAAAGGTTAGAGGAAGGATCACGTAGTGCTGCTTAGAAGTGTCACCATCTGGAGGAAGAGACATTTGAAATGAGGAGTGCCTCAGGCAGAGAGAGCACCTCAGAGAGGAGAGCGGCATGTGCAAAGATGGGGTGTACATGTGAGACTGTAGTACACGTGGGGGATTTCAGTAGTCCCATGTGATGGGAGCATGACATATGTTGGGCAGGGACACAAACAAAGCTGAAAAGTAGGCCAGCGTCAAACACAGAACGCTGGTTTTCAGGCCAAGGAATTTGGACTTCGTGCTGAAGGCCACAGGGAGCTGTTGAAACACTTCAGAAGAAACATGATCAGAGTCTTCTTTTCAAAGGATCACACCCCCAGTGTGGAGGCTGGTTTGGACAGTAGTGAGACAGGAGGCAGAACCCTGGGATAAAGAGGAATTCCACTCCAGCGCAGCTTCTCTACTGCCAGTAGTTTTACTATCGAATATATATATTCACATCTCTTCCTTCAACCTGGATTTATTGACGTCATGCAGGGTGCTGGGCTAACTGCTGGGGATGTAAGACAACAACCGTCTGTATCTTGGAGTTGCTTGCGGAGTTTTGTTTGCCCTGAACCCAAGCTTTCCTGAGTTTGGAGCTTTCCTGGTCTGTTTGCTACTTCATCTCAGCCCCAGTGCTGGTGCCTGGGGTGTAAAAGCATCTGGTGTGTGTTTGTCTCATCTGCACTCTTCATGACTTACTGTCCCCATCATCACTCCTGCCTCTCCACCTTCATCTCTCCAGAGTGCAAGATGCCAACCACTTAACGAATTCCTGTAGAAAATGAATAGATTGTATCCCTTTTTTAGACTTTGCTATTTAAGTCCTTAATTTTCTCTCATTTCCCCCAAATCTCCAGTGCTGTATGTTAGCACTGTCGGTCACACACTTGACTCTTCGGGCCCTACTTCTTGTCCTTTCCTGTCTTATAAAATCCTTACTTTCTTCGCTCTTCTTTTCTTGTTTCCCCAAAGATATGCATCTCAGAATTGCAGATTGCATTATTGTCTTTGCTTTTTTTATATGGTGTTAAGGCCTTTTACCCATGAAATTATAGTCCCCAAAGGAAAAACCCTTCTATCCCCGAAAATTAATAAATGAAGATTTACATTCTATTTACAATAGAATGAAAGAGTTTTATGAGAATAGCATTTGTTACATAAAAATGAATCATGATCACAGTTTATCAAGTACCTAATATATGTGCTCATCTCCGTCCTGGGACATTATGCAAGTTCTTATTTAATTCTTACAACAACTGTGCAAGGCAATACTCTTCTTATTACTCCCACTTTACAGATGAAGAGAGCAGCTTTAAGGAGTGAAATGATTTGTCCACTGTAATATTACTAATATATATGGAAACAGAAACTCAGGCCTCAAACTCAGGCCTGATTCCAAAAGTGAAGTTCTTCGCTATTCCCTGGGAGAGTTTATATATTATTGGTATTATTTCTTTTTTGAATCTTTAGTAGAATTCACCAGTAAAACCATCTGGGCCTGGAGTTTGCTTTGTGAAATGGTTTTAAACCAAGGAGTCAGGCTCTTTAATAAATAAAGGGCTATTCAGGTTATCTGTTTTTTCTTGAGTGTGCCTTCCAAGGAATCTGTCTCGTTCACCTAAGTTGTTTACTTTGTTGCCACAAAATTGCTTGTATTCCCTTATTACCCTTATAATATCTGCCAAATCTTTCATTCCTATTATTGATAATCTATGCCTCCTCTCTTTTATTTTTCTCATCAGTCTGACTAGAGGCTTATCAAATTTTATTAATCTTTTCAAAGCCAGCTTTTCATTTTGTTGATTTTTCTCTGTAGTTTTTCTGCTTTCAATTTCACTGATTTCCAGTCTACTTAAGGTAGAAGCTGAGATTAATAATTTGAGATGTTTCTTCTTTTCTGATATATATGTTTAATGCTACAAAATTTCCTCCAAGTTATGCTTTAGTTATAGTCTATAATTTTTGATACGTAATGTTTTTCATTTCATTTGGCTCAAAATATTTTCTAATTTCCCTTTTGATTTCTTCTTTGATCCATGGATTAGTTTGAAGTATGCTGTTTTGTTTCCAGGATATTCTCAATATCTTTCTATTATTGATTTCAAATATAATTCTATTATGCTCAGAAAATGTACTTTGTATGGTTTTGATTTTTTCAAATTCATTGAGACTTATTTTATGATCCAGAATATGTGTATTCTGTTGTCACTGAGTGTAGTGTTCTAACTAAATTAGACTGGTAATGTTGTTCCAGACTTTTATACCTTTATGGATTTTTCTGTCCACTTGTTTTATCAGTTACTAGGATAAGAGTATTCAAATTTCTATAACTGTGAGTTTTTTTCTCTTTTTGGTTCTGTCAATTTTAACTTTTATGTGTTCTGATATTCTGATGCTGAGCGCATACACATTTAGGATTATAAGCCGTCTTGATGCGTTTGACCCCTGTATCACTCTGAATTGATCTTCTTTTTCTCCTGGTAATATTTCTTGTTTTGAAGCCTACTTTGCCTGATATTGATTCGGTCATGCAGCTTTCCTGTGCTTTTTGTGTGCCTGGTATCTTTTCCATCCTTTTACTTTTAAACTATATATGTCTTTACCTTTAAAATAGGTTTCTTTTAAAAAGCTTATAGTTGGGGCTTGCTTTTTATCCAGTATTAAAATTTCTGCCTTTTAATTGGAATGTTTAAACAATATACATTTATTATAATTATTGATATGGTTGCATTTAAATTGACTATCTTGCTGTTTTATTTCTATTTATCTCATCTGTTCTTTTTTCCCCTCTTTTGCCTGAGTTTGGATTATTCAAGTTTCTTATTTCTTACTTCATTGTATCTTTATTATTGACTTGTTGCCTATATCTTTGTTTTATCTTTTTTTAGTAATTGCTTTCATGTTTATAATATACATCTCTAAGTAGCCTTGTTTATCCTCAAACAAGATTATATCACCTTATGTCTAGGGTAGAACTTTAAAACTGTATCCTTCCATTTCTCCCTTCCTGTCATCTGTGCTGTTATCATATATTTTATTTAATACGTTACTACATTTGTCTTAAATAATTATCTTTTTTGAGAAACAGCTTTTATATTTACCTACTTATTTACTGTTTTGGACAATCTTTTTTCCTTTGCGTTTCCATCTTTTATCAATTTCCTTTAGCCTAAAGAACTTCCTTTAATATATTCAGTAGTTCAGGTATGCTAGAATTAGTTATTTCCATGTTTTTCTGTTTTAAAAGTTCAGTTTGAGAAAATTTTCACTGAGTAAAGAATTATCAGTTGACAGGTTTTTTTTTTCTTCTAGGGCTTTAAAGCTGTCTGACCATTTCCTACGGGCTCGAATACTTTATGATAAGGAATATGCTGTAATTCTTATCTTTGGTCCTCTGTAATGTGTCTCTCTTCTCTGGCTGCTTCTAAGATTTTCTTTTTATCACTTCCTCCATTTGATTATGATGCTCCTTGGAACTGTTTTCTGTATATTTATTCTGCTTGGATTTGAGCTCCTTGGACCTATGGGTTTATAATTTTCATCAGATTTGGAAAAATGTTAGTCATTATTTCTTCAGGTGTTTTTCTCTGTCCCTTTCCTCCCAGACCTCTTTTCCTTCTAAAACTCCATGAGTGTTACATTGCTGATATTGTCTCACAGGTCACTGGTGCTCTGTCCATTTTATTCTGTCTTCTGTCTGAGCTTCATTCTAGATGGTTTCTAATGTGGTGTCTTTACATTTACTTCTGAGGTTCCTATTCTGTTGTTAACCTAATTCACTGCATTTGTAATTTCAGATGGTATGTTTTAATCTCCAGATGTTTGTTGTTTTGCATCTCTTTCCTCTTGTCCTCATGTTTGTTTCCCTCCACTTCTCGAGCATGTGGAACATATTTATTATAGGTGTTTGAACAACCCCGTCTGCTAGTTCTTTCATCCTTGTCATTTCTGACTGTGTTTTTATTTATATTGTTTTCTTCTGGTTCATGACTTTTTTTTCCTGCCTGGTTGTTTTTATTGGATACTGGACATTGTTAATTTTATATTCTTGTTTGCTATACTTTGCTTTGGAATGTAGTTAAGTTACGTGGAATCAGTTGGATCCTTTCAGGGACTGGTTTTAAGCTTTGTTATGGTGGGTCCAAAGCAGTCTGTATTCTAGGACTAGCATAGCTCCCACTACTCTGGCAATACCCTTCTGAAGATTCTCATTCCTTGTATTTTACAAGGTCTTTCTTTTTTTTATCATTTTATTTTATTATTTAACTTTACAATATTGTATTGGCTCTGCCACACTTCAACATGAATCTGCCACAAGTATACACGTGTTCCCCATCCTGAACCCTCCTCCCTCCTCCCTCCCCGTACCATCCCTCTGGGTCATCCCAGTGCACCAGCCCCGAGCATCCAGTATCGTGCATCGAACCTGGACTGGTGACTCGTTTCATATATGCTATTACACATGCTTCAATGCCATGGTGGGATGATTTGGGAGAATGGCATTGAAACATGTACAAGGTCTTTCTACTCCGATGTGAACACAGCTTTTCCCAGCCCTGTGTGAACTCTGAGAATGGGTCTCCTAATTCGTTTATATAGTGGAATTGAGTAGTTTCCTCTCATGCCTGTGCAGATCTGTATTCAGCCAAAGACTCCAGGGAGGCCTGTCTATAAACAGAACTGTGGAGTGTGCACCTCTCTTTTGCCTTCTCCAGTGTAGCACCCATCTCTCTGGTTCTGTTTCACAAATTCTAGCCACTGTGCCCTCCTGCATCTCTGATCTCGCTCTCTTCAGCCCAGCGAGACCACTGAGCTCTGTTTGGGTTCCCCATCCTTGGGACGTTCTCTGGAAACTGCCTCCAGGCAGTAAACTGAGGCAGCCTCAGGGCTCACTTTCTCTTTTCTCTGATCACAGGCCCGCACTGTCTGTCAGCCAGTGTCTGAAAAGCATTGCTTTATGTATTTTGTCCACTTTTTTAGTTGTTCAAGGAAGGAAGGTCCTTGTTTCTCCAGTTTTTAAGTCAAAGTCTCTAACATCTTTCCTAGGGTCTTTACATGTTGATTGTTGAGTTCCTTTCTTTAAAGAAACTCTGTCACTTCAGACTTGGTTTCTGAATAGTTAAAAAGAAGATCTATACTTAAAGTAACAAAGCCATACATCTAGGTAAATCAAAATAGGGTTTGGGGGATTGAGAGACTAATTCATTGTTATTGAATGGCAGAGAGTCAAAAAGGAATTTCAAAATAGAGCTGAGACTGCCCAGATGATGATTTACTGAGGTTCCATGGTTGTACAGAGCTGTAACCAGCTCCATCTTGGCTTTAATAAGCTCCTTAACTGCCCTACTATCTGTTTAAATTCCTTCTTTGTTGATGGTCTTCAGTGTTTAAATGATCAGTTCCACAGCTCATCCCAACATTCAAACAAGGAGTGAAACATTCAGAACCGCTGAGATAAAGATCAAAAGTGTAGTGAGGTCAAAGAAAATGCTGATGGTGTTTGAACTGTGGGACCTTCCACCAACTACTGACTGTCTGGCCCCAGAACTAATATTTTTCTCCAAGTTCTTACTGGCCTCACTGAAAATAAGTGAAGCCAATTATAGCAGTCTATCCTTGGGCCACATTATGGCCAATAAATCAACCTCAAGTATTAACCTTTGCACATGCATGAGTGTGTGTGTGTGTGTATGAGAAACAGAGTTAGTGAGTGTGGGTGTATCATGGTTACATTTTTATTTAGCATCTTATATCTGCCAGGCATCTCATTTAATCTTTATAATAACCCTATAAATTCCAAATTTTATTGATGTTATACATTAGGTATTCAGTTGAAAAGCTGAGATCCAGAGATACCAAATGACTTGTTCAGATCTTCCCACCACACCATGCTACCTCTCGCGATGCCACACTGTATTCCCCTCAGCAGCGCCATAATTCTGTTGTCAATAGACCATAGACATAGCCTGGGGCCATTCATGTTGCAACCATGTACTCTGGGCCACAAGAGGGACAAGACAGAGTTGGATAGACAATAGGTGTCTTTCATTAGAAGAAGAATTCAAAGTTCATAATTTACATGCAGTGAAACAAAGCAACAATAAGGCAATGAGGACAATATATTATTTTCCACAGAGGCCAATTTAACTGAAAAAACCTGATCCATTCTTAGTACCAAACCACTTGTCACTCAGAGACAGACATTTTAGTTTGAGGTTGCAGTCACTATTAGCAAAGCCCAACAGTGTTGCAACTCTGTATTTTAAACTTCTGATCTTCATAAAGAGCCTTCACATTTGAGATTTCTATCACGGAATGGTTTTTCTGTGGTTGTTTTCTAGCTACACCAAATTCATACAATCTTATCTACTTTCCTGGCAGTGATATTGGCTTAGAGGAACACTCGAGAGCCGGGCTGCCTGGGTTTGAGTTCTGGCTTCTCTCTTACTATTTGAGTCAGCTTGGTCAAATTACCTCTTCCTGTTATTGTATCCTGTGACTTTGATAAATTCACTTTAATTCTAATAGGTTTTTTGAGTAGATTCCTTAGGATTTTTCTACAAACACAATCATGTTGTCTGCAAATAAGTATGGTATTACTTCTTCCTTTTTAATCTCTATGCCTTTTTTCCTAACTTTGTCAAGGACCTCCAGTATCATGTTGAATAGACTATTGAATCATTCCCAATCTTAAGAAGAACATATTTGGTCTTTAACTAAATAAATGTGATGTTAGTGGTAGGTTTTTGTTACATGGCCTTTATCAAATTGAGGACGTTTTCTTCTATCCATAGTGTGCTTAGAGCGGTCGAAATCGGTTATTGAATTTCATTAAGCGCTTCATCTTCATCTCTAGGGGTCATCAGATCTTGAGTATTAACCCGGTGATTTCTTAATGTAAAAACAAGAAAATAGAGCTATTCCAGCACATATTTCCTTGCTTTTTTTTTTTTTTTTTTTGGAAATAGGCAATATCTTAAAGTAGTTTAACATCTCCAGGCTTATTCCCTAGTTTTCTCTCAATTATGTTGGGCTTCCCTTGTGGCTCAGCTGGTAAAGAATCTGCCTGCAATGTGGGAGACCTGGGTTCAATCCCTGGGTTGGGAAGATCCCCTGGAGAAGGGAAAGACTACCCACTCCAGTATTCTGGCCTGGAACATGGGTAATTTTCTCTCAGTTATAGAGCTATGTGTTAAAGACATAATAATCAACAGTAATACATTTTTCTGGAGAAGGAAATGGCAACCCACTCCAATATTCTTGCCTGGAAAATCCATGGACAGAGGAGCCTGGCGGGTTACAGTCCATGGGGTCTCAAAGAGTTGAACACAACTTAGTGACCTTACAACAACAATACACTTTTCAAGGGATAAACAAATGATTATATTGAGTCTTCATAATTAATAATTTAAACACATTTTGGTGAAATCGGAATCAATGTCATGATAATATATCAGTAGTATTTACACAGACTTCCTGCTTCCCTGATAGCTCAGTTTGTAAAGAATCCACCTCAATGCAGGAGACCCCAGTTCGATTCCTGGGTCAGGAAGATCCTCTGGAGAAGGGATAGGCTACTCAGTCCAGTATTCTTGGGCTTCCCTTATGGCTCAGCTGGTAAAGAATCTGCCCGCAATGCAGGAGACCTGGGTTCAATCCCTGGGTTGGGAAGATCCCCTGGAGAAGGGAACGGCTACCCAGTCTGTTACTCTGGCCTGAAGAATTCCACAGACTGTATAGTCCATGGGGTCTCAAAGAGTCGGACATGACTGAGCAACTTTACTTTCACTTTCCTGATCATTTATTTCTCCTATAATCCATGGAAAAATAATCTTAACTCTATCAAGATCTTATATTTTAAAGAAATGAATATACTAGATAATGAAGCTAGCTGGGTAACACACAATTGTTGAGAAGTAGTTCTGTGCATATTTAGAAATTATTTTGGAGTAGTAATCATAATAAGCAAAAGTTTCCAGGTAAAGAAAGTCTTGGTTCTTCATCTGGTGATAAAGAAAAACAGGAAACCCCCCCTGCATAGTGGGGGCCTTGATTTTTCATTCTTGCTTTTTAACCATGACCATTATATGATGTTCATTCTCTTTATAGGAAGATATCTTTATTGTTGGTTACTAGGTATTTCTGGGGCTGCTTTTTTATAGCACCTGCTAATTTTGTAAGGAAGCCACTCAAATATAGTAAGAGTGATTCATCGCCTCCTTCTGCCAGTTCCAGTCCCACAAATGGAAAAGCACTGAAGGGGGACCTCCGCTGACTTAATCTTCCATTAAGGTTCTATTTGCATAGCCCATGATCTCGAGAGGCTTAGTGTGCTTTTGCCTGAGTCGACCTTTTGTACAAATAAAATTGAATCAAACAGATGAGTGGATAAGTGTGTCTGGAGAGCAGCCCTGGGTCTCACTGCCTGGCTCACGTGCATGGCTGCGTTTCCCAGCCTTCTCTGTGCACACACAGCCCCTGGGGTCAGACCCGAGGAGGTGCTCTCATCGACTCCTTTACAGGATTGGCCTTTTCAGCCTCAGAAGCAGCATGACCCGTTCCATTCAGCCGCCGCTCTCAGCCCATTCTTCAGTTTCTCCTCTCCTGTTCCCATGGAGGGAGGCTCTGGGCTGCTCCCGCACATGCTCCCTGAGCCAGTCATTCACAAAGACCAGTCTGCTCTCCAAGGCATAGCAGCAGAGCCAGGGAGGAAGCAGACGAGGAGTCATGCCAACCAGGGTGGGAGAGGAAGGTTTAAAATGGCACTGAAATGGCATCAGTGCAGTTATCCTACAGGGGCTTGAACTGAGCTCAGACATTTCTCCTGGAAATTCCAGTTCATTCCAGGCATTTATTTTTCTTCTGTAAAGGCATGGGGGCAGGTCTCATCCGCTCCCCTCGACTGCCCCCCACGCAGGAGAGACCATTAAACTTTATTGAGCAACTCTTCACAGAATGGCCAAGTACATAGAACAGACTCACCTTCCAGGGACAGTGCATGAAATCATCATAACCATAACTTTCCCCATGGTGATTCTCTCAAAACATTTTTATATAGTTTGGGTATAAGAGAACATATAATGCTATAAGGATAGTATAAAATGCAGATTATTTGGTAGAAAATGATCATATTTGAAATATGTGATATTCTGTTACCATTATGTGGGTAAATTTCTGACTTTAGCAATCTGTTTTCAGTTCAACAAATATCTATTTTATGAACCACCTACCCACTTCTGATGATGAAATGTTCCTCTTTATTCTGGGTGGCCCGAAAAGCTGAGAAAAGATGTATTTGGACTAAGCGTGGTAAAAGGATGGAATTAGGGGACTATAGACTTCTCTGCTAATTTGCTGGACTGGACCCAGAAGTAACTGGTCTGAGGTGGTGGATTAGATGTATCCATAAGCGAAAAGAACTCTATTTTATAATCAATCCATTTTTTTCTTATTATAGAATCCATTTTCATTATAGAAGGTGGGGGAGGGGTGGAGAATAAGCAAAGCCAAAGGGAAAAAACCCTGCTATCCTACCACCCCAAAGTGATGCTGCTAACGTTTTATTTTAGATCCTCCAATGAGTATATGAGGAAAGTCATGGAAGCTGGACATCATTGTAAGCTGGACATCACTGGACAGGATCAGACTCTGTATTTGTATTTACCTATTCATGCATCCCTGCACTCTGATTAAATCCTCAGACTTGATGTGCAGTCATTTTCATTGCTCTGGGTTTTCAGCTAATGCCCAACCACAAGTAGGTAGGAGGTGAGGGAAGAGATGAATTGGAGAATGTAGTTCTCCTAAGGTGGCCTGAAGGCCCAGGAGGGTGACAAAGAAGACAAGAAGACTGGCGTTTTATTTTGTCCTAGATTCTAGAGAAAGGAGTGGATGCTCACGAAACAGGGTCTTTACTCTTCAAGAGCTTACTTTCTAGTCTGGAGAAAACACACATTCCTGTAAAGCAGATGTTGTGCAAATACCAAATTCACACAATTCAAACTGTTATTTTCTTTTCTTGGTTAATGTTTAAATATGTTATCCCTTCTGCTTATAAACAGAGCCTGACAAAATGTGACCAAAATAAACTTAGTTGATTACTTTCCTCCTTTATTTCAAAGTCCTCTATTGGCTTCTCATCTCACTTAATCTAGGAATTTTCATATCTTATAATGTTGGGCTAGGTAATTAGGACCACTGAGGACAACTATAAAAGTTGAAAGAAATATTCTTTTTAATTTTCTTAAGTGTACTGAAGAGCTAACAAAATAGCAAGATTTGTAGACCTGAGTCAAAATCTTGGGTACAGCAAGAACTCAGAGATATAAGCTGAGCACTCAAAGCCTCTTTTTCTCTAAAAACATTTGCTAGTCTGGGAGGAATATCTGTGAAATCAAACTGGGTTGTTGGTAGCCTTACAGGACAAAGGAGACAGGAATCAAAACTTAAAATCTAATAAGCCCTTCCCTTCATAAACTGGGACCATGAAGAGCTATACCTTCAGTGTAAGAGTAAAGTGGAAGTAAACCAGCCCTGGAGCAGCTCAGGTTTGTTGACACAGGTGACCCAGGGAGCCTCACACTTTTATTAACTTAGGCCAGAATGAATACTAGTCATCTCCCCTGATGCCCGGCCGAAGTAAAAGAAAATCCTTTATAGAAGTCTGTACCATTATCCTAAGGACTCAACCTCAAAAGTGATTTTTTCCAAGTATAATGACCAGCAGTCAAAGATAATCAGTTCTAAAACATAACAGGCTATGCTGAGTAATAACCAATAGAAATGGCAGACAACATAAAGTCCCACAAAAAACTTCAGATATTGTGATTTTTAAGCAGACTCTAAACAACTCTGCTGACTACATGTAAATAATTTTTTTAATGGGCTTGAAAATATCTGCAGGAACTGGAATCTATAAAAAGTGCTGTAACAGATTGGAAAAATAAATAGAACTTCCAAAATTGAAAAATACAATCACCAAAATTAAGAACTCAGTGAATATATTAATCAACAGATTATACATGGCTGAGGAGAGAACTGAATGATGGTTCTGAAGAATTTACCCAGATTGCAGGAGAGAAAATGGTAGAACATATAGAAGATAGAATAAGAGACTAACTAGACTTAACATGCTTTTAGTGAGAGTCCCAGAAGGTAAAGAGAAGCAGCTGGAGACAGAGGCATATTTGAAGAGATGATGGCTGAGAATTCTTTCAAACTAATATAAAACAACAATCCATAGATTCAGGAAGCCTAATGAGTCCCAAGCTGGTAAATGAAAAGAAATACACACTCAAAATACATCATAGTAAAACTGCAGACAACCAAAGACAAACCTGTGATAAATAAATGTTATCTTCAAAGAAGTAGCAGACAGGCTGATGGCTAATTTCTCAATATCGACAGTGGAAGCCCGAAGACCAAGACTTCCGTAATTGTTTCTGCAGATGGTTTGCTTTACAAGGCCCTCCTGCCAGGGAGTTAATGGAAGCAAAAATCTAGTCCTCACTCCAGTCACCAGAACCCTGCCTGGCTCTGAGCTGCTTCTGCCCAGAGAAAAAGGGTGCCTTTTTCTCATTCCTACAAGGATATCTTCCACTTGCCAAGCCATGTGCCGGGGGACAGCAAATGCCCAAAGGAGATGTTTTGGCTTGTGTAAAATCACCAGATGGCCTGGCAAGTGCTCTGCAGCAAAAGTAAAATCACATTGCCGTGCCTCTGGTAGTTTTGAAGATTTGCATTCTTTCTGTTCTCGCTGTCAGTAGACCAAAGCAGAGGAAAACGCTCAGGTGGACGTCCCAGAAGGAAACTGAAAGATATTTTGAGGCAAACAAAAACTGAAAATTTACTAATATGACATTAAATGTGAATAGACTAAATGTTCCCATTAAAAGACAAAGATTGTCACTCTGAATAATAATTGAGTTGTATACTGTTTACAGAAGATTACCTAAAATATCAGCATCAGCCAGTGTTTCTCAATTGAGGGTGATTTTGCCCCCAAAGGGACATTTGGCATGTCTGGAGGTATTTTTGACTGTCATAACTGGAAAGAAGGGGGTGTCCTGTGGACAAGCAGTAGCTTGGGGTGGTGCTAGACTGCAGTGTGCAGGACTGCCCCCGACCACGAGGAGTCACGTGGTCCAAAGTGGTAACCCCGCCAAGGAAACTTTGACATAAGTAAACAGAAGGTTTGAAATTTTAAAAATGGAAAAAGCATATATCACGAAAATATACACCAAAAGGAAACTGATAATGCTATACCAGTAATGAACAAAACTGTCTTAAGGCAGGAAACATTTCTAGAGAGAAAAGTCATCACTTCAAAAAAATAAAACTTTCCATTTACCGGGAATATATATAAATTTTAAATTTGTAATTACCCGATAAAATGACTCAAAATACAGAAACCAAGAATTTGCAGAACAAAAATTCACAATTGAGGTGTTTTATGTTTACATTTCTCTCACAGCATTTGATATACAAGCAGTCAAAAAAACAGGATATAGGGACTTCCTGGTGGTCCAGTGGCTAAGACTCCGTGCTCCCAGTACAAGGGGCCTGGGTTCAATCCCTGGTCAGGGAACTAGATCCCACCTGCTACAACTAAAGATTGCACAGTGAAGGCCTTACATGCCACAACTAAAACCCGGTGTGGCCAAATAAATATATTTTTAAAATAGAATATATAAGATTTGAATAACAACTAATTTCACGGATGGACTTTGATAGAATCCTGTGCCTAACAGTGGTGGCTCAGTGGTAAAGAATCCGCCTGCCAGTGCAGGAGGCACACGGTTCAGTCCCTCTGTCGAACATATCCCCTGGAGAAAGAAATGGCAGCCGGCTCCAGTATTGTTGCCTGGGAAATCCCATGGACAGAGGAGCCTGGTGAGCTAAAGTCCACAGGGTCACAAAAGAGCTGGACACCACTTAGCGACTAAACAGCAACCGCCTAACATCTAACGAGTACGTATTTTCTTCAAGAGCACATGGGGAGCCTTTATAAAAGTTGACCACGTGTGTCCTGGCCGTGGAGCTAGTTCAGCACATTCCAAGAGATTAAAATTGCGCATAATTATGCTCTCTGACGTCAGTGTAATTAGGAACAAAAAGAAAAGGATGACTGAAAACACATACTCTGCCCCAAATATTTCAGTGTTAAGCAGTCCATTTCTATATAACCCCTGGGTCAAAGAACAAATCACAGTAGAAATCAGAAGTAACTAAATGATAATGAAAAACTCCTGGGGTATAAATAAAGTTGAGTTAAAGAGAATTTTATTCCTTTCAACTCACCCATCTCGAGAAGTAGGAGAAAAAACCAGCAAATTAAACTCCCAAAAAGTAGAAGGGAGGAAGTAAGGCAAAAACAGAAATTAATGAAAAAGGCAACAGTCAGAGAGAGGATCAGCAAAACCAAGAATTGGTGCTTTGTAAAGACTCATGGGGCTTCCCTGGCGGCTCAGGTGGTAAAGAATCCAGAATGTGAGAGTTGTGGCTTCCATCCCTGCATCAGGAAGATCCCCTGCAGGACAGCGTGGCAACCCATTCCAGTATTCTTGCCTGGAGAATCCCATGGGCAGAGAAGCCTGTTGGGCTACAGTCCATGGGGTCACAAAGAGTCGGACACGACTAAAGGACTAAGCACCCAAAGACTAATAGGATTCAAAATCCTTATGCAGACTGATGAAGAAAATTAAAAGGCAGAGATTTACCAGTATCCAGCGGTTAGGACTCTGCACTTCCACTGCAGGGGGTACAAGTTCTAGCCCTGGTCAGGAACTGAGATACCACATGCTGCGTGGCATGACAGGGTGGTGGTGGGGGGATGCAGAGAAAGAAAGCGAGAGCATCCCTGTAGAACCTAGAGGCATAAAGATAATA
This sequence comes from Bos indicus x Bos taurus, assembly GCF_003369695.1. Lineage (NCBI taxonomy): Eukaryota > Metazoa > Chordata > Mammalia > Artiodactyla > Bovidae > Bos > Bos indicus x Bos taurus. The sequence goes on from NC_040077.1 coordinate 120,182,968, forward strand.
TATTTCTAAAAGAGTGAACCCTAGCTTCTTACCCTGGTTGTACACAGCCCTGTGTGATCTAAGCCTTGCCTTCCTCTCGTTTTATACCACTGGCACACTTGTCTTGTCTGCTGTGCAGTCATCAGTCGTGCTAAGTCTGTTTCTGCCTTAGGGACTTTGCACCAATTCCTCACTTTTTCTGGAACACAATTTCTGTCTCCTTGTAGTTTGATCTCAATTTTAACCATAACCCTCCACAGGGCCTTTCCTGACCACTAGCCTAATGAAGCCACTAATCATTCCCCATCATGTGCTGCTAAGTTGCTTCAGTCGTGTCCAACTCTGTGCGACCCCATAGACAGCAGCCCACTAGGCTCCTCCGTCCCTGGGATTCTCCAGGCAAGAACACTGGACTGGGTTGCCATTTCCTTCTCCAGTGCATGAAAGTGAAAAGTGAAAGTAAAGTCGCTCAGCCGTGTCCGACTCTTAGCGACCCCATGGACTGCAGCCTACCAGGCTCCTCTGTCCATGGGATTTTCCAGGCAAGAGTACTGGAGTGGGGTGCCATTGCCTTCTCTGACCCCATCCCATGACCCAATTTTAATTCCCTAATGAGTGCATTACTATCTGGCTTTTTAATCGTTTGCTTTCTGCCTCAGATAAAAACACATGAGAGTAGGAATCTTATCTTGCTCACCACTCTGTCCAAGAGTGCACACAGTAGGTGCCCAGTAAATGTTTATTGGTTGAAGTAGCATTCAGTCAGGGAGAGGTGAGCTAGGACAAACAGGAAAAAAAGTAGAAACAGATAATGAAGAAAAATCAAACTATTTAAGAACTTATTATGTACAAAACTATAGTGTTTTTTAAAGAGAAAAAGAAGGGACAAGAAAATGTGCACAATGGATTGAAAGGAGGAGGGTGTAAAATACTTTAATTATATAGGAGTGCTGTTGTGTTTGAGAAGCTCTTGTAATTAGAGGGAAAGGAACTAACTTTACTGAGCTCCCTCTATGGAGGAAGCCTAAATTGCCAGGTGATGTTCTTTGAAAGATTTCATTTCTACTTAGAGCTGTAACCAATATAATTTTCTTTGTTTTCAACTCTTTTCTAGAAAAAAGAGAAAAGAGCAAGTTCTTTCATCTTATAGGAGGAAAAACAAAAGGCTCTTTACTTTCATGGTGTAATATTTGTCCAGGACTACTGGCAGTGCCATTCACTAAGAGAGAACACAAGAACACCCATTTTGGAGAGAAATCAAAAGTTTCCCTTTTAACAGGTTAAGATTTAGAGGGTTTTGGAATGTCCAAGTAGAGAGGTATTGACTAGATAAAGGATACATCAACCTAGATCTCACAGGAGAGGTCTTCGCTAGAGATCTAAATCTTTGATGTACAGAAGATAATTGAAACCATGAGCATGGTTGTGAATGTCTGGAGAGGAAGAGAAGGAAGTGTTAAAAATGAGGTTCCAGAGATGATCCTTGAGAAACTCCAGCATGGAATGGTTAGGTGGTGGGAAGCAAGCCCACTGAAGGAGCTTGAGAAGGAATGGTCAGGAGAATGTGGTTTCAAGAGAACCAAGGTTAGACACCATTCCAAGGAGAGAGGGGCGTCAGCAGTGCTGAATGCTGCTGAGACATCAAGGAGAACAAGGAATGAGCATGTTTGTTAGACTGAGTGACAGCAAAGCCTGTGAGCTCCGTGGAAGTCATGGTAGCAGAGTAGTGGTAGAATCTGAGCCGGTCTTAGCTCTGCACGCACAGTGTCTTTGCACAAGGTAGACCCTGGGTGTACTTGTTCATTTGTTTTACTGTGAAATGTTTAATGCAGAAATATGTATAATACGTGTATGTAGGATATAAAGAGTAATTATAAAGTCAGTATATTTACTGATCACCCAAGTTGAGAGAAACTTAGGAGACATCTATCTGCCCCTCCCTGGTTGCATCTTCTCTGCTCAGAGATACCACTCTGCCAACTGTGGCAATAAGTATTCCCTTGCTTTTTCTTTATAGTTTTACGACATATGAACGTTTCCCTAAACAATACACTGTTACTTTTACAATATACTTTTAGTTTTGACTGTTCTGAATTCTGTGTAAGTGGAATCATACTGTATCCATTGCTTTCAGTCTTGCTTCTGTTGCCCAGCTTTCTGTTTTTCTTGTCTGTCAGGGGTGAGATGAGGCTGTATGTCACTTGTTTTCACTGTTGTATAAATATACCACCATTTATTTTTGCATTCTGCTCTGATGGACATTTGGACCAGTTTCAGTTTTTGCTGTAACCAACACCACCTCCATGACCACCACTATATGCTGCCCTATGAACTTGTGTGACAGTGTTTCTAGGACAGGTGTGTACACAGGAGTAATCTCTGGGTCACACAGGTATTTTCAACTTTACTGTGAAGTGCTGCCTGTTCCATAAAGTGGTGTTTCAGCTTATACTCCTGCCTTCTCAGAGTGAGTAACCTCTGCACCGATCCTCCCCAGTGTTCGACGTTATCAGACTCTAAAATTGCTGCCAGTCTGATGGCTATGAAGTTTTACCTCATTGTGGCTTTAATTCACATTTTCCTGTTTATTAATAAGGTGAATATTTTTTGTATGTTTATGACCACACAGTATTTCACCAAAGGGAAAATCCAGTAGAGTCTATTGTCTGTTTTTCTGTTGTACATTTTTCTCATTGGTTCATAGATATTCTTTAATATTTTGGATGCAAATTCTTTTTTGGTGATGTGTGTCAAAAACATGTTTATCAGTTACAAGGTTTGAATTTGACTTTATCATGCCTTTTAATGAACAATAGTTTTTAATTTTAATATAGGCAAATTTATCAATCTTTTCTTATTTAAAAACCCTTTTCTAGAGACTTCCCTGGAGGTTCAGTGGTTAAGATTTCGCCTTCCAGTGCAAGGAGTAAGGGTTTAATCCCTGGTCGGGTAACTAAGACTCCACATACCTCAGGGCCAAAAAAAAAAACCAAAACATTAAACAGAAGCAATACTATAACAAATTCAAAAAGACTTTAAAAATGGTCCACATCAAACAATCTTTTCTAGAAGTTCCCGGTGGTCTAGTGCTTAATTCAATGCTTTCCTGCCGTGCTCTGGGTTCAGTCCCTCGTCAGTGACCTGAGATCCCACAAGCCACATATCACAGCCAGAACAAACAAACAAACAAAAAAGCTTTCCTACACTGAAATCATTATGATTTTCCTCTAAAGTCTTATAATTTTATCTTTTCTACTTAAGCATTTAATCTACCTAAAATTAACTGGGGGATTGGTGTGAAATGAGGTATCAGTTTCATTTTATTCCTGCACAGATACCTGATTTTCCCAGCACTGTTTAATGAAATGTCCATCCCTTTCCTGATCTGACATACCCATCTGTCAGGTAACAAGTCTTCTTAAATGTGTGGATCTCTTCTGGGAATCCCTGCTGGGTTTCATTCAGGGATGTGCTGATGTATGTTTAGCAGGCAGGTCTTCTCTCTCCTCTCTTGTATACTCAAAAAAGCCCTGACTTGCAGCACACGTTGATTTCTGGTGGGGTCTAAATACTTTGACCATGACCAGTTTCAAACTACCAACATGATGTCACAGAATGCAGACTTTGGAAGAGATGCCAAACTCTTGGATTCTTGAGAACAGAGTATATTCCACTGAGAAACCCAAACACTCTTAATGATTATAGCTTGATAACTGGTAGCACAATTTCCCTACATTATCATTCTCTTCCAGAGTGTCTTGCTTATTCTTGGTCTTTTGCATTTTCATATAAATTTTAGAATCAGGTTGTCATGTTTAAAATAAAAAAAACCTTGGGATTTATATTGAAGTTACACTTAATCTATGGATTGATTTAGGAAGAAATTTCTTCTTTATAATAGAGTTTTCCAAGTCTGAATATAGTATATGTCTCCATTTGTTTGGGTCTTTTTAAGTGTCTTTCACATCACTTCATGGGAAATATATGGGGAAACAGTGGAAACAGTGTCAGACTTTATTTTTTGGGGCTCCAAAATCACTGCAGATGGTGACTGCAGCCATGAAATTAAAAGATGCTTACTCCTTGGAAGGAAAGTTATGACCAACCTAGATAGCATATTCAAAAGCAGAGACATTACTTTGCCAACAAAGGTCCATCTAGTCAAGGCTATGGTTTTTCCGGTATGGTCATGTATGGATGTGAGAGTTGGACTGTGAAGAAAACTGAGAGCCGAAGAATTGATGTTTTTGAACTTCGGTGTTGGAGAAGACTCCTGAGAGTCCCTTGGACTGCAAGGAGATCCAACCAGTCCATTCTGAAGGAGATCAGCCCTGGGATTTCTTTGGAAGGAATGATGGTAAAGCTGAAACTCCAGTACTTTAGCCACCTCACGCGAAGAGTTGACTCACTGGAAAAGACTCTGATGCTGGGAGGGATTGGGGGCAGGAGGAGAAGGGGACGACAGAGGATGAGATGGCTGGATGGCATCATCGACTTGATGGACGTGAGTTTGAGTGAACTCCGGGAGTTGGTGATGGACAGGGAGGCCTGGCGTGCTGTGATTCGTGGGGTTGCAAAGAGTCGGACATGACTGAGCGACTGAACTGAACTGATGGCATTGCTGATTAATATTCATTGTTTCTAGGTTTTTGCTATGACAATGGTGGCCATCTAGTACATGTATCTTAAAATACTTTGGGGGTATATATGCTTGAGGGTAGATTTCTAGGAGCAGAGTTTCTTAAGATGTGCTTTAAAATGTTGATATCTGTTGCCAAATTGTCATCCCAAAAGGATATTCCAAATTACATTCCCACCAGCAAGTAGTATGAGAAATGTATTTACCCACCTTACATAAGCCCTGGTTATTAATCAAATTTCTGAATGTTTGCCAATCTTATATGTATTGTTTTGTTTTGCATCTCTTTAAATATGAGTGAGGTGAGACATCCTTTTATAGGTTTATCACCTTTTTTTAACAAATGGTGATGAACTGCTTGTTCATATCCTTTGCCTACATTCCTTCTAAATCGTATTTTTTAATTTTATTGAATATTGTTGGTTTACAATATTGTGTTAATTTCTGCTATACAGCCAAGTGATTCAGTTATATATATATATGCTCTTTTTCATATTCCACAGTATATTGAATATGTATAGTTCCCTATGCTATACAGTAGGACCTTGTTTTTTATCCAGCCTGTATATACTAGATTGGATCTGCTGATCCCAAGCTCCCAATCCTGTTACTGATTTCTATGAGCTCCTCAGTTCAGTTCAGTTCAGTTCAGTTGTTCAGTCGTGTCTGACTCTTTATGACCCCATGAGTTGCAGCATGCCAGGCCTCCCTGTCCATCACCAGCTCCCGGAGTTCACTCAGACTCACGTCCATCAAGTCAGTGATGCCATCCAGCCATCTCATCCTCTGTCGTCCCCTTCTCCTCCTGCCCCCAATCCCTCCCAGCATCAGTCTTTTCCACTGAGTCAACTCTTTGAATGAGGTGGCTAAAGTATTGGAGTTTCAGCTTTACCATCATTCCTTCCAAAGAAATCCCAGGGCTGATCTCCTTCAGAATGGACTGGTTGGATCTCCTTGCAGTCCAAGGGACTCTCAGGAGTCTTCTCCAACACCGAAGTTCAAAAACATCAATTCTTCAGTGCTCAGTTTTCTTCACAGTCCAACTCTCACATCCATACATGACCATACCGGAAAAACCATAGCCTTGACTAGATGGACCTTTGTTGGCAAAGTAATGTCTCTGCTTTTGAATATGCTATCTAGGTTGGTCATAACTTTCCTTTCAAGGAGTAAGCTTCTTCTAATTTCATGGCTGCAGTCACCATCTGCAGTGATTTTGGAGCCCAGAAAAATAGTCTGACACTGTTTCCACTGTTTCCCCATCTATTTCCCATGAAGTGATGGAACCGAATGCCATGATCTTCATTTTCTGAATGTTGAGCTTTAAGCCAACTTTTTCACTCTCCTCTTTCACCTTCATCAAGAGGCTTTTTAGTTCCTTCACTTTCTGGCATAAGGGTAGTGCCATCTGCATATCTGAGGTTATTGATATTTCTCCCGGCAATCTTGATTCCAGCTTGTGTTTCTTCCAGTCCAGCGTTTCTCATGATGTACTCTGCATATAAGTTAAATAAACAGGGTGACAATATACAGCCTTGACGTGCTCCTTTTCCTATTTGGAACCAGTCTGTTGTTCCATGTCCAGTTCTAACTGTTGCTTCCTAACCTGCATACAGATTTCTCAAGAGGCAGGTCAGGTGCTCTGGTATTCCCATCTCTTGAAGAATTTTCCACAGTTTATTGTGATCCACACAGTCAAAGGCTTTGGCATAGTCAATAAAGCAGAAATAGATGTTTTTCTGGAACTCTCTTGCTTTTTCCATGATCCAGCAGATGTTGGCAATTTGATCTCTGGTTCCTCTGCCTTTTCTAAAACCAGCTTGAACCTCAGTAGGATCTTTTAAATACAAAAATTAACACATGAATTTTCAGAAACATAGTTACTTGGAAAGTAAGACTTAACTGTGAATTAGTTCCATTCGTTTAATATTATCTTATAAATATTTTAAAGCTACCTTCGTCCCCACCCCTGCCTCCACACATATCCTGATCATTCCCACCTAAGAGTTCTTGGGGTCAGGGTTGTGACTTCTATTCCTGTAGTCTCTCCTTTCCCCACTTCCCCAGTAGCATCAGCTTCTTTGCCAAATCCAATGACTGGTAGAGGAGCCTTGCTAGAGAAATTTTGAAAGCGTGGACCAAGTCACAATTCTAGGATATGAACTGCTCATCAGATCATTTGCAGCCTGGGAAACAGACAGTTGTCTAGAGGCCAAGCAGACCCTTGCCATACGTCCAAGAGCAATGTTCAAGTCTAACAGCAAAGAGAAAGACTGGCCTTTTGTGTGGCATCATCCAGGAAACCTTGGCACCAATGACTGAACTTTTTCATACCCATTCACCTGTAACTGTGTGTCTCCACAGAACTCTTCTAATGGCGACAGTGGTGGTAGCGTCTGTAAGGTGGCCCTCATGACGCTTGTTGCCTTAGTGTCCGAAGCAGTAACAACTGCCATAGTTTCTGTGAATGCCTGCTGTGCGAGTGCTGCTCTAGAAGTTTTACAGGGAACCCTCTGTTGCTCACAGTGTCCCTTCAAGGGTGGTTATTCCATTTTACAGATGAGGAAATAGTGACACATTAAGGTGTGGCACCTTGTCCTCAGTCACACTGGTGACAGCGTGTGTCCCAGGCCTGGGTAACCCCAAAGCCACTGCCCCATACTGCTTTGTTCCACCCTTCACTTTGTAGGTCCGTGGCAGGATTCTCCACATTGTGCCTTGCGTTGTAGTTCTCTGTATTTCTATTGTCCTTACGATATTGTCAAAGTCCTTGCACGCAGAAACCACGTCTTTTCCATCTGCCATCCAAGCAATACTAAGTAAGGCTGACGAGGTGAATTGGGTTGAGTGACCTGCTGCAGGAACACTTCAGGGCCAGTGTGGGTCAGGAGTTGTACTCTCTGATTGGAGATGATCCCAGGAGTCCATGCCTCCCATCTTTGTGTGCTTCCTCACTCTGACAGCGACCTGGTAGTCCCTGGAATGTCCACTGCCAAGTGTACCAGAGAGACGAGGGCTGCCCCTAGCCCCGGTCAGCAGGATGCCACGGACAGACCTGCACCTCCAGCATCTGAATGACTGGCCACACGTTCTTCAGATGCGGGATGAACACCATTTACCCGAGATTTTCATTTTTCACTTATGCTTTCTTCTAAGAATATTGTGATATTTAAGCCCAGATACTTTTAAAAATATAGGCAATTTGGAAAATAAATAAGAGCATAAATGAACAGACAAAAATCAGCAGTAACCATATTATCCCATGCAACCATTATTAACATTTTGGTCCATATCCTCCCAGCTAGCTATACATTCAGTAATGTGGCATTAACAAAAACGAATTATGTTATGCATATTGCAATGGCACCCCACTCCAGTACTCTTGCCTGGAAAATCCATGGACGGAGGAGCCTGGTAGGCTGCAGTCCATGGGGTCGCTAGGAGTCAGTCACAACTGAGCGACTTCACTGTCACTTTTCACTTTCATGCATTGGAGAAGGAAATGGCAACCCACTCCAGTGTTCTTGCCTGGAGAATCCCAGGGACGGGGGAGCCTGGTGGGCTGCCGTCTATGGGGTCGCACGGAGTCGGACACAACTGAAGTGACTTAGCATATTATGTTTGTGATGTGCTTCATCCCCTTCCGTTTTGACTGGCTGTTCCAAACCCAGTGAAACCCCTGTTAGAGAAAAGTCCTCTTGTCCTACTCTCCGTGATCTAGTGGGTGAGATGGGGTTAAATCATAATTACACTTATTTAATGTCATTTAAAGGTTTGTAAAGCACTTCACATCCTAGTGAGGAAAAAAACTTAGTCTGACTCATAATGCAGAGGCAAGATCAATGTTTATATCTGCACACCAGCCTCAGAATCTTTCCACCACTGTTTATTCCGTCTTTCCACAAATGCTTTGAAGCTTCAGGTTTCAGGAGGAGAGAGGAAAAAAAAAAAAAAAAAGTACAGCTGTAAGTAGAGCTGGGTGATCAAATGGCAGGGCCAGACGGGGTGTTGTTTTTAATTGCACATCTATCTAAGGTATTCTTTTTAAAATTATTATTGACTAATTTCTGAGAGTTTTACATGCATAGGGAACAAAATTTTAAAGATATAAAGGATATAAAACAAAATTTTTATAACTTAAAAGATATTTGAAAGAAGTGAAAGCAGCCCCCACACAGACACCCTCTCAGCCTCTGGGTCCCTCAGCCGTGTAGTCACCACTCTGGAGCATCCCTGTTAGCAGTTCTTGTGCATCCTCATCCAAAGCTTTCTGAGTTCGAAGGGCAGGAGCGTGCAGAGGTGATCACGGGTGAGAAGAATGTGCTTCTGTATCTTCTTCCATCACATCTGTACCCTCTGGTGAGGTCATTCAAGTAATTGGGATGCAGTATTCCAAATGAAACGGAACCTCTGCCTACTAGAGCCCATAGTGGATGTATCTCAAGGCAACGTCAAAACCACCACCACCGAAACCGCTGCAAGGAAAGAAGCAGCGCGTGTGCCGCAGGAGGCCCTGCTGGGCTTGGACCAGTCTCGGGGTCAGAGGACGAAGCCTTGTCTGGGCTCTGCCCTGGGCTGACTCCAGGCAAGTTACCTGACTTTTCTGAGCTGCATGTTCTAACTAGGTCATCTCCAAGTCCCTTTCTTCTCTAACCATGTAAGATTATCTTAGCTTAGGCTGCTATGACAAAATAGCATAAACTGGTAGCTTATAAACAGCAGACATTTATTTCTTATAGTCTTGGAGGCTCAAGACTGAAGTCAGGGTGCCAGCATCATAGGGTTCCAAGGAGAGCCCTCTTCTGGGTTGTAGTCAGCTAACTTCTTATATCCTCACATGGCAGAGAGCAGAGCAAAGGAAGCAAGCTCTCTGGTGGCTCTCTTTTTTTTTTTTTAATTGGAGGATAATTGCTTTACAATATCGTCTTGGTTTCTGCCACACATCAACATGAATCGGCCATAAGTATACATATGTGTACCCTCTTGGACCTCCCGCCCACCTCCCACCCCATCCCACCCCTCTAGGTCTGGTGGCTCTTATAAGGGCATTAATCCCATTTGTGAGGGCTCCACCCTCATGACCTCATCTAATCCTAATTACCTCCTAATGCCATCACACTGAGGGGGTAGGGACTCAATATATGTATTTGTGGGGGACACAAGCATTCAGTCCATAACAGGGGATAACTTAAAACTTAAAACTTAAAAAAAGTGTTTCTCAATTTTTAATGAATTGTATATGAATCCCCCGGGAATCTTGCTACAAGGCAGATTCTGATTGAGGATGCAGCCTAAGAGTCTTCATTTTAAACCTGCTCCTACGTGATGTCATCTTGCTGATCTGAGGCTCAGGTCTTGAGTAGCAAGAACCTAGTTGGCCTGGCTAATGGCCCATGACCTATTCTAGGGATTAGACACCTGGGAGTTTGGAGTAACATTTTGATTTGAAGCTGAGATCTCCCTCTGTGGAATCCTGGTGCCTCGTTTCCTAAGATCCTTCTCTGCTGAACAGTGCTGACACCCCCTGAGCTCTACTGCATGCTGGGCTCTGTGCTGAACAGTGCTCTGAATACATTCTCTTAATCCTCACAGCTCGGCAATAAAGTCAGCATTGTGACTGTCCCCATTTTACTGATGAGGACACTAACCCTTAGAGATGTTAAAGTGCTCAAGATGACATGGCTGGTAAGGGGCAGAGCAAGCATTCCAACCCAGATTATGATTCCAGAGCCCTTATCTTACTGCTGAACTAAGTTGCAGAATGGCATTCTTGGTTCCAGCCTTGGAAGTAAACACCACGGCATCACATGTGTGCAGAAGCGGACACCGTTGTCCATCAGTGCAGAGTGTCTCCTCCAAGGGAACACAGCTCCACTTGCAGATCCAGCCTCTGCCTCAGATTCTCTTGGTAACTCCAAGGAGGTCTGATGGCAGCTATGTCAGCCAATGGGGTGGGAAGGCTGCTCTCGCCCCAAGGAAAGGATTCCTTGGCTGTGAACAGCACTTAGATCATGTCATGGTAAGACCATGGACCTTAACAGGCCACATGCATTTTCATTTACCTTCTGAAAGAAGATTAAGGAGAAAATTCAATTTTGCCTAATGCTTCCCCCAAATGGCTAATTTATATGCTAATTAGCAAGATAAGAATCGATGAAACTGGTAATCAATATGATAGCCAAGGCACCAGTAATAAAATTCATCTGGAGATGAACTGCCAGTGGAAAGGAAGCAATTACACAGAATAAATGGGGCAGCTCAGGGAACAGTGGTCCATATTGCTCTTGACAGCATTATTCCCCCCATTAATCCTCCCCTCACGCTCTCCCCACCCCATTGAAATCAACTGTCCACTCAGATCTTTCGGGGTGCCACACACCAGCTTCTCCCTCTCTAGTACCTAACCTTGCATGATCCCTGTGGATTTGTGGTCCAACCAGGAGAAAATGAAGGAGGGAAAATTATAGTCTGAGAAGATGTACAAGCCCTGGAGGAGAATTAGGGGCTGAATAGGGGCTTTTAAGTCAAATGCTGAGTCATGAATAGCACTTTACTCTCATACTTGCTGAGTGTAGTTTAAAGCTTTCCAATTCTAGAGCTTAAATATAGCCACTCTATTGCCTAGATTTTCCAGAGCTGTCCTGATTCCAGACATTTTGTCTCATCACACCATATGTCAAATGATGTGTCCTATTTAAGTCCAGTGTGAAGTAGGCCATAGGGTTTCCATAAGATTTAGTCTGACTCTTGGAAGTCTTATTTCAAATTGCCCATTTGTTCCAGGGCTCTAGGTATTTTTCTTTTCTGTGTGTGTGTGTTAAGGGTGTGATTACAGTCATCTCAGAAGGTTAGTCACACAGCATTATTCATTTTGGACTTTTCAATAAGACATTTAACATTTGTCTTTTATCCCCAGTGTCTGCTCACTGGTATCATCTGAGGATCTTTTTTCCCCAAAATGTATTTATTTATGAAAAAATTTTAAATATGAAAAAGTTGGAAGAATTGTGAAAACCAAGATTATGGCATCCGTTCCCATCACTTCATGGCAAATAGATGGGGAAACAGTGGCTGACTTTATTTTTTTGGGCTCCAAAATCACTACAGATGGTGATTGCAGCCATGAAATTAAAAGACGCTTACTCCTTGGAAGTAAGGATATTAAACATATTAAAAAGACAACCTAGACAGCATATTAAAAAGCAGAGACGTTACTTTGTCAACAAAGATCCGTCTAGTTAAGGCTTTAGTTTTTCCAGTAGTCATGTATGGATGTGAGAGTTGGATTATAAAGAAAGCTGAGCACCAAAGAATTGATGTTTTTGAACTGTGGTGTCGGAGAAGACTCTTGAGAGTCCCTTGGACTGCAAGGAGATCCAACCAGTCCATCCTAAAAGAGATCAGTCCTAGGTGTTCATTGGAAGGACTGATGCTGAAGCTGAAACTCCAATACTTTCGCCACCTCATGCGAAGAGCTGACTCATTTGAGAAGACCCTGATGCTGGGAAAGACTAAGGGAAGGAGGAGAAGGGGACGACAGAGGATGAGATGGTTGGATGGCATCACCGACTCGATGGACATGGGTTTGGGTAGACTCCGGGAGTTGGTGATGGACAGGGAGGCCTGGTGTGCTGCGGTTCATGGGGTCACAAAGAGTCGGACACGACTGAGCGACTGAACTGAACTGAACTGAACTGGATTTCAAGGAGATCCAACCAGTGCATCCTAAAGGAAATCACTCCTGAGCATTCACTGGAAGGACTGATGCTGAAGCTGAAGCTGAAACTGCAATACTTTGGCCACCTGATGAGAAGAACTGACTCATCTGAAAAGATCCTGATGCTGGGAAAGATTGAAGGCAGGAGAAGAAGGGGACAGCAGAGGATGAGATGGTTGGATGGCATCGCCGACTCAATGGACATGGGTTTGTTTAGACTCTGGGAGCTGGTGATGGACAGGGAGGCCTGGCGTACTGTGGTCCATGGGGTTGCAAAGAGTCAGACACGACTGAGTGACTGAACTGAACTGAACTGACACAGTGAATATTATATATATATGTTCATCTAGATTCTACAGTTAGCATCTTACCATACTTGCCTTATCACATATCTATCCAACTGTCCATCTCCCATCTGTTATGAGTCCATCTTCTATTTTATGCAATTTTAAAGTAAGTTTCAGGCATCAGAATGCTTCACCCCTAAATACTTCAGCGTAAGTGAAGTCACTCAGTTGTGTCTGACTCTTTGCAACCTCCTGAACTGTAGCTTACCAGGCTCCTCCATCCATGGGATTTTCTAGGCAAGAGTACTGGAGTGGGTACTGGAGTGGCCATTTCCTTCTCCAGGGGAATCTTCCTGACCCAGGGATGGAACCCAGGTCTCCCTCATTGCAGGCAGACACTTTACCATCTGAGCTACCAGGGGAGCCCCTTCAGCATGCATATCATTAATTAGAGTTCAATATTTCTTTTTTCTTTGAAGAAAAATATATGTATAATGAAATACACAGATCTGAAGTACACCATTCTGTTAAGTTTTGACAGATACATGCAACATGTGTATGTATATACTTGTATACATATAATATACATTAATATAATATCAACCCCTATCACCATATAAAACATTGCCATTCACCCTAGAAGTCCCCCCTGCCCAGTTATCCACCACACCCCACTTCCAGAGGTAATCACCTGTCTGATTTTGCCCACCCTAGTTTAACTTTTCCTATTTCTAGAATTTCATGTAAGTGGAACCATGCAGTATGCACTCTTGTGTAAGGTTTCTTTCATCCAGCATAGCATCTTTGAGATTCGTCTGAGGTATTGCCTGTATTGATAGTTTGTTCCTTTCTATTGCTGAATAGTAGTCCACTGTATGGATATACCACAGTTTTTAGCTAGTATGAATAAGGCAGCTAGGAACATGTTTGTATAAGACTTTTATGGACAAATGATTTCCTGGAATAATTCCTAAGAATGGAATTTCTGAGTTTTAGGGTAGGTATATGTTCAGTTTTATAAGAAATTGCCAGACCGTTTTCCAAAGCAGTTGTTCCTGGGAAGCTTTTAAAACACAACGCCTCCCCCTTATCCTCAGATATTCTTAATTAATTACTCTGGATTGGGGCCTACGTGTAAGTATGTCTGAAATAATCATCTGGTGGTTCTAATGTGCAGCCAGAGGTAAGAATCACTGGAGATACATTGCACTATGCATGTGTGGGCTCAGTCGCTCAGTCATGTCCGACTCTTTGTGACCCCATGGACTGCAGCCTGCCAGGCTCCTCTGTCCATGGAATTTTCCAGGCAAGAATACTGGAGTGGGTTGCCATTTCCTCCTCCAGGGAATCTTCCCAACCCAGGGATCGAACCCATGTCTCCTGCATCTTTTGTGTTGTCAGGCAGATTCTTTACCACTGCCCTACCAGGGAAGCCCCATATTGCACTGTATTAAATGCAAATGGATTTTTTTTTTTACCTTTGAAAAGTGGCTTTCTGTTGCTGTTTCGTTTTTTATTTTTCCTGCTCTAAAGACCTGGGCATGGTCTAGGATGATCTGAATGTCATAGTGCAGACTTGAGAGTGAGAAGACCAGCTTTCTGGTCCCAGCTTAACCACTTGTATCACTTGACCAAGCTACTCATCAGTTTCTTCTTCTATAAAATGGGGCTTATAGTGTGATTTCCAAGAAGGATAAAAGTGCCGACTCCAGGAATTTTCTGAAATTCACCATAGGATTGGGATGGGAAGAGAATTTCCAGCCCCCTAGATGAATGAGATTCCTTAACCCTTGCCTTTCTGAACAAAGGCAGATTGACAGTTCTTTTCTTTGGTTCCATAATAGGGCTGTGGATGGTGAGGCTGTGAATGTCAGGGGTTGGAAAGCTGTCACCACCTCCCTGCAATGACTGAAGTCTAATTATCTCGTCTTACACCTATGTAAAAGCTACACGTCAGCAGTATAAGGATTCTGAGTTGGTTTTCCATCCCAGTGGTAACTTGGGCTGCTCTGTCTATTCACCATGTGACCAACAACACACCTTTGTGAGACTGCTGGCTGAGACAGCAGTAAGGAGCTATCCAGCAGCTGATTACTGAGCTTTGAGTCAACAATGACAACAAAACAAAATCACTGAAATCTGATCCCTACCATCTGAAGCCTGGCTCACTCCCCCAGGGGAGAGACCTGGACTCTCTGTCTCCTGAGTTCATCTTTTTTGACCCCAGTTTTAGATCTGAGTGAACCAGCCCCTGAGCCTTATAGAAACCTGGTATCTATAACTCCTGACAATGTTTTATATCAAATACCCAATCCTTGTTGGGAAAACAACAACAAAGATCTCTTTAAGGAGGTCTTCTGAGAGCTTCACTCATTGTTCAACCCTTTGAATAAGGATTTGCCAGTGGGCTTCCCCGGTGGCTCAGATGGTAAAGAATCTGCCTGCAATTCAGGAGACCCAGGTTCGATCCCTGGTTTGGGAAGATCCCCTGGAGGAGGGAATGGCAGCCCACTCCAGTATTCTTGCCTGGGGAATTCCATGGACAGAGGAGCCTGGAGGGCTACAGTCCATGGGGTTGCAAAGAGTTGGGCACGACTGAAGCAACTTAGCACACACGCACCAGGAAGAATGCAATTGTGAACAATGGGCTTTCCCACGTGAGACAGGCCAACATGGACATAGATGAGGCTGTTTAAAAAAAAATTTTATTGGAGTATGAGTGCTTTATGATGTGTTAGTTTCTGCTAAACAATGAAGTGAATCAGCTATATGTATACATATCTTCCCTCCCTCTTGAGTCTCCCTCCCATCCCCCATCCCAGCCTAGAGGGTCAGCAAACCCCAAGCTGAGCTCCTGTGCTGTACAGCAGGTTCCCACTAGCTCTCTATTTTAACACAGTAGTGTATATGTGTCATTGCTGCTCTCCCGATCCAGCTTACCTTTCCCTTCCCCCACTGTGTCCACATGTCTGCTCTCTGTGTCTGCGTCTGTCTTCCAGGCCTGCAAACAGGCTCATCTGTAAAATCTTTCTAGATACCATACATAGGCATTCATATACTATATTTATTTTTCTCTTTCTGACTTACCTAAGAAAACCATAATTCAAAGAGACACATATATCCTAGTGTTCACTGCAGCAGTTTTTACAATAGCCAGGACATAGAAGCAGCCTAAATGTCTGTCAGCAGATGAATGGATAAAGAATATGTGGTACATAGATGAGGCTCTTAAATCAGCCTAGAACCACGAGGTTTTAGCTCCTTTCTGAACAGAGGGCTGTGGAGGCTCCTCCATCACATCCTGCACAGACAGCTACTAGAGCACAGCCTTCTTGCCTTCCCAGGAAAGTAGGTTTCCAGAGCATCAGAGGTGGTTCTGAGCTCCGGTTATCAGCACAGAGATTCAGGGTAAAGATGGCTGCTAATGAGCCCCTTTTCAACTTTTTTGGCCTCCATGAGTGTCTGTCTGTGGAACCTCATGTTCTGTTAGGAGGTGCAGGGCAGAGAGGGAAAGGAAAAGCAATCAGATGGCCTGCTATCTGAGGCATGTGACTGGCTTCAGTCACCCCCCTTTTGGCTTGGTTTTATTCTGTAATGCGTCCCCTGAGAAGACAGACTAAGCAGCCTGGGTTACCCTGCAATTTCTCCAAACTATTTGCATGAAATACTGCAGGCAAAAAGCCCAGCCCCCGATTGGCTGTTGCTAGGTAACAACATAATCATCAGGAAATTAGGCTGTCTTTTTTTTTTCCCCCAGCTCGGAGTATGTATGTGACTGCAGCATTGTGCAGGAAGAGAGAGGGAGTGAAACAAAGAGAGATAAAGGGGATGGTCTTGAAGGCGGGGACACCACAGCCACACACCTGCATCCCACGGTAGGACATTCTGCTTCGGGTTGGGCTTTTACTCAGTCAAGCCAGTATTGGTACATTTTCCTTTATTAAGAGAATGACAAAGCTAGCAGATCCTGCAGACAGCAGGAACAGAAGCTATGGAAGCAACTCTGACATTTGAAGTGATTTTTAGAAGCAGGAGATAGTGCTTAATAAATGAGAATGAATCCAGGTGATGATGAACAAATGAATGTGTCTGGAGAGTGTATGCAGGCAGATAAGCATCCATTCACATGGCTGCAGAATGCCTGCAAGGAACAGACCTGAGAATGTGCGTGTGAATGAGGCATGAAACAGGAAAACCAACCATGCTTTCCAATGTGTTAAGGAAGCCCTGTAAACTGAAGTTTGGGATCGTGTCTGTGATGACCCTACCAATGTTTAGGCATGTGGTCTTATTGTTGCTGAGCCAGGCAGTCCTCAGCCTATCCTTCTGCCTAGTTGGAATTGGCTGATGAATGAAGAGTAATGTGAAGAGAACATTTGTGTGTGAGTGTGTGTGTGCATGTGCACAGGCACACTTGAGTGCTCATACACATGCATGCACTTTGGAGCACCTAGATCATTTTCAAGATCACTTCCTTGAATAAGAGCATGGCAAGCCCTGACAGGTGTACAGCTACACCTGGACATTTCCTCCGGGTAATGAGTTGCCATGGAGACTACAAACACTTTCCTTTCCCCTCCTGCTAGTCCCAGATGGCTTTCCCACCTCTAACCTCCCTTATCTTGTCCTCTTTTTGAGTTTCCTAGCAATGACCCTGCATTACACCAGACTCTCCACTGGAGAACTGCATACTTCGTTGGCTGCTGCAAACCCCAGCAAGCTAATTGCCTTTTGCTATTCATGTCTGCCATATTAATGACTCCTCCCGTGTCTGGTTGGCCACAGCCTCCTCTAAGATTCCTCTGTGAACTCCCTCTGGCTTGTCTTTCCCTTCTTCACCTGCCTCTTCAGCTCAGTCTCTCTGAATTCCACATCTGAATTTTTAGAAGTCATTTAAATCCCAAAATAAAGGCACTTTTTTTTTTTTTTTTTTGGCCTGATCAATGGAGGTAGTCCCCAGCTCAATGCAGTGGGGACAGTTTGGTAACAGTGATAAAAATATACAAATGTATCAGGAGTAAGACAGAATGCATGCCAATAACCAAGAGGCAGAAAGGAATGCCCTCCCAAGTTCACAGCCGCCAGCAGTGAGCAGCTGCCTCCAGTAGATGAGCCTAGCAAGCTTCAAAGCCCCTTCCTCAGAGGAAGAAGTCATCAACTTCAGTTCAGTTCAGTCACTCAGTCGTGTCTGACTCTTTGTGACCTGATGGACTGTAGCACGCCAGGCTTCCCTGTCCATCACCAACTCCCAGAGCTTGCTCAAACTCATATCCATCGAGTCGGTGAACTATCTCATCCTCTATCATCCCCTTCTCCTCCTGCCTTCAATCTTTCCCAGCATCAGGGTCTTTTCCAATGAATCAATTCTTTGCATCAGGTGGCCAAGGTATTGGAGTTTCAGCTTCAGCATCAGTCCTTTAATTAATACTCAGCACTGATTTCCTCTAGGATTGACTGGTTGGATCTTGCTGTCCAAGGGACTCTCAAGAGTCTTCTCCAACACCACAGTTCAAAAGCATCAATTCTTTGGTGCTCAGCTTTCTTTATGGTCCAGCTCTCACATCCATACATGACTACTGGAAAAACCATAACCTTGACTAGATGGACCTTTGTTGGCAAAGTAATGTCTCTGCTTTTTAATATACTAAGTTTGTCATAGCTTTACTTCCAAGGAGCAAATGTCTTTTAATTTCATGGCTGCAGTCACTATCTGCAGTGATTTTGGGGCCCAAGAAAATTAGATCTGTCACAGTTGTCATTGTTTCCCCATCTGTTTGCCATGAAGTGATGGAACCGGATGCCATGATCTTAGTTTTCTGAATGTTGAGCTTTAAGCCAACTTTTTCATGCTCCTCTTTCACATTCATCAAGAGACTCTTTAGTTCCTGTTTGCTTTCTGGCATAATGGTGGTGTCATCTGCATCTGAGGTTATTGATATTCACCCAGAAATCTTGATTTCAGCTTGTGCTTCATCCAGTCCAGCATTTTGCATGATGTACTCTGCATATAAGTTAAATAAGCAGGGTGACAGTATACAGCCTTGACATACTCCTTTCCCAATTTGGAACCAGTCTGTTCCATGTTCAGTTCTAACTGTTGCTTCTTGACCTGCATACAGATTTCTCAGGTGGCAGGTCAGGTGATCTGGTATTCCCATCTCTTTGAGAATTTTCCACAGTTTATTGTGATCCACACAGTCAAAGGCTTTGGTGTAGTCAATAAAGCAGAAGTAGATGTTTTCCTGGAACTCTCTTCCTTTTTCTATGATCCAGTGGATGTTGGCAATTTGATCTCTGGTTCCTCTGCCTTTTCTAAATCCGGCCTGAACATCTGAAAGTCCTCAGTTCACATACTGTTGAAGCCTCGCTTGAAGAATTTTGAGCATTACTTTGCTAGCATGTGAGATGAGTGAAACTGAGCAGTAAGTTTGCACATTCTTTGGCATGGCCTTTCTTTGGTATTGGAATGAAAACTGACCTTTTCCAGTCCTGTGGCCACTGCTGAGTTTTCCAAATTTGCTGGCACATTGAGTACAGCACTTTCACTGCATCATCTTTTAGGATTTGAAATAGCTCAACTGAAATTCCATCACCTCTGCTAGCTTTATAGTGATGCTTCCTATGGCCTGCTTAACTTCACACTCCAGGATGTCTGGCTTAGATGAGTGATCACACCATCATGGTTACCTGGGTCATAAAGATCTTTTTTGCATAGTTCTGTGTATTCTTGCCACCTTTTCCTAATATCTTCTGCTTCTGTTAGATCCATACCATTTCTGTCCTTTATTATGCCCATTTTTGAATGAAATGTTCCCTTGGTATCTCTTACTTTCCTGAATAGACCTCTAGTCTTTCCCATTCTGTTGTTTTCCTCTATTTCTTTGCATTGATCGCTGAGGAAGGCTTTCTTATCTCTCCTTGCTATTCTTTGGAACTCTGCATTCAGATGGGTTTATCTTTCCTTTTCTCCTTTGCTTTTTGCTTCTCTTCTCAGCTATTTGTAAGGCCTCCTCAGACAACCATTTTACCTTTTTGCATTTATTTTTCTTGGGGATGTTCTTGATCACTGCCTCCTGTACAGTGTCACAAACCTCTGTCCATAGTTCTTCAGGCACTCTATCAGATCTAATCCCTTGAATCTATTTGTCCCTTCCACTGCATAATCATAAGGGATTTGATTTAGGTCATATCATTGCACTCATCTCACACGCTAGTAAAGTAATGCTCAAAATTTTCTAAGCCAGGCTTCAGCAATACGTGAACCGTAAACTTCCAGATGTTCAAGCTGGTTTTCGAAAAGGCAGAGGAACCAGAGATCAAATTGCCAACATCCACTGGATCATGGAAAAAGCAAGGGAGTTCCAGAAAAGCATCTATTTCTGCTTTATTGACTATGCCAAAGCCTTTGACTGTGTGGATCACAATAAACTGGAAAATTCTTCAAGAGATAGGAATACCAGACCACCTGACCTGCCTCTTGAGAAACCTATATGCAGGTCAGGAAGCAACAGTTAGAACTGGACATGGAACAACAGACTGGTTCCAAATAGGAAAAGGAGTACGTCAAGGGCTGTATATTGTTACCCTGATTATTTAACTTATATGCAGAGTACATCATGAGAAACGCTGGGCTGGAGGAAGCACGAGCTGGAATCAAGATTGCTGGGAGAAATATCAATAACCTCAGATATGCAAATGACACCACCCTTGTGGCAGAAAGCGAAGAGGAACTAAAAAGCCTCTTGATGAAAGTGAAAGAGGAGAGTGAAAAAGTTGGCTTAAAGCTCAACATTCAGAAAACAAAGATCATGGCATCTGGTCCCATCACTTCATGGGAAATAGATGGGGAAACAGTGGAAACAGTGTCAGACTTTATTTTTGGGGGCTCCAAAATCACTGCAGGTGGTGACTGTAGCCAAGAAATTAGAAGAAGCTTACTCCTTGAAAGGAAAGTTATGACCAACCTAGATAGCATATTGAAAAGCAGAGACATTACTTTGCCAACAAAGGTCTGTCTAGTCAAGGCTATGATTTTTCCAGTAGTCAGGTATGGATGTGAGAGTTGGACTGTGAAGAAGGCTGAGAGCCGAAGAATTGATGCTTTTGAACTGTGGTGTTGGAGAAGACTCTTGAGAGTCCCATGGACTGCAAGGAGATCCAACCAGTCCATTCTGAAGGAGATCAGTCCTGGGATTTTTTTGGAAGGAATGATGGTAAAGCTGAAACTCCAGTACTTTGGCCACCTCATGCGAAGAGTTGACTCATTGGAAAAGACTCTGATGCTGGGAGGGATTGGGGGCAGGAGGAGAAGGGGATGACAGAGGATGAGATGGCTGGATGGCATCACCGACTCGATGGACGTGAGTTTGAGTGAACTCCGGGGGTTGGTGATGGACAAGGAGGCCTGGCGTGTTGCAATTCATGGGGTTGCAAAGAGTTGGACATGACTGAGCGACTGAACTGAACTGAACTGAATGGTCTAGTGGTTTTCCCTACTTTCTTCAATTTAAGTTTGAATTTTACAGTAAGAAGTTCATGATTTGAGCCACAGTCAGCTCCCAGTCTAGTTTTTGCTGACTGTATAGAGGTTCTCCATCTTTGGCTGCAAAGAATATAATCAATCTGATTTCAGTATTGACCATCTGGTGATATCCATGTGTATAACTGTCTCTTGTGTTGTTGGAAGAGAGTGTTTGCTATGACCAGTGTGTTCTCTTGGCAAAACTATAAGGCCAAACTTGCCTGTAAATCCAGATATCTCTTGACGGCCTACCTTTGCATTCCATTCCCCATGATGAAACATATTTTTGGGGTGTTAGTTGTAGAAGATCTTGTAGGTCATCATAGAACCAGTCAACTTCAGCTTCTTGGGCATTAGTGGTTGGGGCATAGACTTGTATTACTGTGATACTGAATGGTTTGCCTTGGAAACGAACAGAGATCATTTGCCCTGTACCACACTCGTGCCCTGTAGTGCATGTACTCAGAAAGGGGCACGTACCCAAGTACTGCATTTCAGACTCTTTTGTTGTCTATGAGGGCTACTCCATTTCTTCTAAGAGATTCTTTCCCAAAGAGTGGATATAATGGTCATCTGAATTGAGTTTGCCCATTCCCATCCATTTTAGCTTGCTGATTCCTAAAATGTCAGTGTTCATTCTTGTCATCTCCTGTTTGACCACTTCCAATTTACCTTGATTCATGGACCTAACATTCCAGGTTCCTATGCTATATTGTTTTTTATAGCATCGGACTTTATTTCCATCACCAGTCACATCCACAATTGGGCATTGTTTTCGCTTTGGCTCCATCTTTTCATTCTTTCTGGAGTTATTTCTCCACTCTTCTCCAGTAGCATATTAGGCACCTACCAACCTGGGGAGTTCATCTTTCAGTGTTTTATCTTTTTGCCTTTTCATACTGTTCGTGGGGTTCTCAAGGCAAGAATACTGAAGTGGTTTGCCATTCCCTTCTCCAGTGGACACATTTTGTCAGAACTCTCCACCATGACCCGTCTGTCTTGGGTGGCCCTACATGGCATGGTTCATAGTTTGATTGAGTTAGGCTGTGGTCCACATGATAAGTTGAGCCAACTTACAGTAGCTCAAAGCCCCTTTCTGTGTACATGGACTAAAGGGCATGAGCCTGGTACAGGGCAAAGCTTCCAAACCGCTATGTACAGATTTGAGAGATGATACGATAGTGGTGCCTGGACCACCTGCATCAGAGATCAGTAGGTGGGATTGGCAGTCAGTTTTGACAAACTCTCCAGTGGATTTTCAGGTATGCTAAAGTTTGGGAATCACTGTGGGCCTGAAAATTAGCATTTTTAATAAGTGCCCAAGTGATACTGCCCACTCCTTGAAAACCTCTGCTCTAAGAATAGAGAAGAGGGGACAGTGTGTAATGGGGATAATCTCCTTCCCCCTAGAATGCAACCTCCCCACTTCCCGAGTCCCAGTCAAACCCATCTTTGAAGGCCCACTCCAAGGGAAACTTCTAGCTAACTGGACAGTAGGTTATCACATTACACCTTATTACATTTCAGGAATCAGCAGACTAGGAATGGTTGGGGGAGGGAGATCAAATAAGAAGTATGCAGCAGAGACTAGATGTGGCCCTCAGAGCCTGAGCTGTTTACTGTCTGGCCCTTTACAGAAAATGTTTGCCAATTCCTCTTATATTTATTTATGTACTTTTCTTATTTCTCCTCATAAACTGCTAACTCCAAAGTCAATATCTGAATCATATTTGTGTTTCATTCAGTACCAAGCACATGATAGTTGCTCAACAAACATGGAGAGGATGGATGTTGGTTGGGTGAGCCAGTTTTGTGTTTAACCAGTGTTCTGAGGTCCAAAAGAAATGATCAGCCTTTCTACTTAGCTACCTTTGTGGCTGCCATGTCCACGAAATAAGAACAATAGTTTCTCATTTGAGTAGATGATGAGAATCAAGAAGTTTACACTAATGGAATTTATTCTTTTTGTTAGTAACTTGAATGATGAAAACCAGTTAGGAGTTGTCCTGTTGCTTGAAAAACAAGACTAGTATTTTAGAATGTTCATAAATGTGAGTGTTAAAAATAAGCTAAAAGCTTGAATTTTCACTTGGATTTCTGGTGTCCAGTAAAAGATTTTCATGGTTACACACTACCAGAGTTAAAAAGAGACCCTGGAGGGACTTCCCTGGTGGTCCAGTGGTTAAAATTTTGCCTTCCAAGGCAGGGAGTGTGGGTTTGGTCCTTGATCCCTGATTGAGGAGCTAAGATCCCACATGCCTTGTGGTTAAAAAACCAAAACATAAAACAGAAACGATATTATGACAAATTCAATAAAGACTTTATAAAATGGTCCACATTAAAAAAAATCTTTAAAAAGAGAGAGAGACCCTAGAGGCAACACTGCATGGATCCCACAGTCCTGGCTCACCCTCTGCTTGAATGCCTCCACCAACTGAAAACTCATTTCTTCACAAAGCAGCCCTCCACTTTTAACAACTCCAACTGTTAGTAAGCACTTTTTTTCTGTTGAGTTGAAGTCTATCTCCTTACAGTTTCCACTCTGTAGTCCTATTCTAGCTATCACAATTAGCTACTGAAGTTTTATAATTATGAGGGGGAAAGTAAGGTAAATGTACACTTGCCTGGAAAGAGTGGAAAGTTGAAGAGGATCTACCCCTGTTTAGATAGTTTTCTTCTGCAAACAGTAGCAAGATGGTCTAAAAATACCAGAAGCTAAAAGCCAGCAGGTATGCCAAAAGAAATAAAGCAAACATATGGGTATAAAATGGGATAGAACATAACATTCCAAATACAATAGGAAGCAAAAGACTGGTGGTGACAGTAGATCACAGGCTGACCACAGACAGGCCGTGTTTCCGCTTGAGGGGAAGGTTAATAGCAATTAGAGGCTATTCTTTGGGACAAATGAGGGAAAGAGCTGGGCTGGGGCGGGGATGGGTGTGGGAGTGGGGGAAACTCTGAATTGCTTTGTGATCCCAAAGCTCTGAACTGGCTGCCAGGACAAGTTGCTAGGGCAGACACACAGCAAGAGAAACCCTCTTAGGAATGGCTGAGTCCTTTAACCGGTGGGCTGGGCCAAAGTAGTGAGGGCCTAAGGAGGGAGCTGTTGCAAAGGAGATGAGAGGAGTGGGCGGAGGAAGGATGCTCAATACCTGTCCACAGTATAATGTTGGCTGAGTACTCATCCAGACACCTTGCGAACTGACCAGCCGATCACTGCATGAAAAGTAGCTCCAGGACCCATTTTTATTTTCATTTTTCTGTTCATTTTTGTTTAGAGTACAGTTGCTTTATAATGTTGTGTCAGTTTCTGCCATACAGCAAAGTGAATCAATTATATGTATACATATATCCCCTCTTTCTTAGAGTTCCTTCCCATTTAGGTCACCAGAGAGCATTGAGTAGAGTTCCCTGTGCTATAAAGTAGGTTATAGCACTGTTATAACTTATTAGTTATCTATTTTATGCATGTGAATTCGCTCAGTCGTGTCCGACTCTTTGCGACCCCATGGACTGTAGCCCACCAGGCTCCTCCATCCATGGAATTTTCTAGGCAAGAGCACTGGAGTGGGTTGCCATTTCCTTCTCCAGGGGATCTTCCCAACCCAGGGATCGAACCTGGGTCTCCCGCATTGTGGGCAGACGCTTTACTGTCAGCCACCAGGGAATCCCATTTTATGCATAGTAGTGCATATATGT
This sequence comes from Bos indicus x Bos taurus, assembly GCF_003369695.1. Taxonomy (NCBI): domain Eukaryota; kingdom Metazoa; phylum Chordata; class Mammalia; order Artiodactyla; family Bovidae; genus Bos; species Bos indicus x Bos taurus. The sequence continues at coordinate 120,207,813 of NC_040077.1, forward strand.
CAATCCTAATCTCCCAGTTTGTCCCACCCCATCCCTCGGTATCCATACATTTCTTCTCTACATCTGTGTCTCCGTAAGAACAATGTTTATTGATCACTTACTCTCTGCTTTTCTAAAGCACCGTTACCACTCAGAGCCTGGGGTAGTGTGGGGCACTTAATCTAAAACTAGCAGACGCTAACAAGCTTCTGGTCTCATACCATCCGCCTGTCTTCCCAGCACACATGTGCATGAGTGCGCATGCATGAACCTGCCCCTCTCACACATACACACATCGTACATACCATGGTTAAATCTACATAGTTATCACCTCTTCTAGTTTCACCTGTGTGATGGGATTTTTTTTTCCTTTTTTTCTGCCGCCCTTTGCTTAGGAAGAAAATATCTTAGATTTGAGAAAGGGGCTTTTAGGATGCTGGGGAAGAGTTTATAATCAGCCTAGAATAGGAGTATGTTCAATAATTGTAAAGGGTTAAAAGCCCAAATTGTTGAGGGTCTTCCCTTCTCCACATTCAAGGAGCTCCCATATGACAGTTGAGACTTGAGTTCTAGATTCAGACTGTTTTGGTTTCTGCCATTTAGTAGCTGTGTGATCTTGGACAAGCTGTGTGACTTCTCAGAACCTGCTTCCTCAGCAGGTTCCTCAGCAGTGGTGGCTGTTGTTCAGTTGCCAAGTCATGTCCAACTCTTCACAATGCCATGGACTGTAGCACGCCAGGCTTCCCTGTCCCTCACCATCTCCAGGACTTTGTCCAAGTTCATGTCCATTGAATCTATGATGCCATCCAATCATCTCATCCTCTGTCACCCGCTTCTCCTTCTGATTTTAATCTTTCCCAGCATCAGGGTCTTTTCCAATGGATCAGCTGTTCGCATCAGGTGACCAAACTATTGGAGCATCAGCTTCAAAATCAGTCCTTCCAAAGAGTATTCAGGGTTGACTTCCTTTAAGATTGACTTGTTTGATCTCATTGCTTTCCAAGGGATTCTCAAGAGTCTTCTCCAGCACCACAGATCAAAAGCATCAGTTCTTTAGCACTCTGCCTTTTTTATGGTCCAGCTCTCACATCCATACATGACTACTAAAAAGACCATAGCTTTGACTAGATGAATCTTTGTCAGCAAAGTGATGTCTTTGCTTTTATTACCCTGCTTCCTCAGCAGTAATGATCAGTAATTACTACTCCAAAACAATGCCAGAAAGAGTAAGCAGGTGAGGAGGCTGATCATTATTAAATGCCTATTCTGTGCTGCAAATTGTACTTGCATTTTATTATTCAATTTTTCCAATCAGTCTTAAAAATCTATATCAGTAGCACTGTTTACAAATGAGGAAACTGAGGCCCATGGACTTAAGTAACCGAAGGTTTCCCAGCTAGAGCAGAGGCAGGAATGGAAGTAGCCTTCTCTGAATACAGAACTCTTCCTTTTTTCTTCTAAATCATGTTGCTCCCCGAGACTGTGCCTGGCACATAGTGGACTTTCAGGAAAGGTAGATGTCCTTCATCCCCCAAATGATTTTGTAAACAACGCGAACAGGACCAGACTTATATCTAAATAAGATAATTATCTGAAAATAGGTACAGGAAAGGCTTACAAATGTTAGACACACCCTAAATCCAGGTGTGATTTCTGGGATACACAGAGGCAAGCCTGGGGAGAGTTACAGTTGACAGATCTGCTGTGTACTGACACCCTGCTTGAGATAACACCTGTGAGATGGTCTATCAGACAGAAGGCCATAGGTGCCAAGTTAAACTGGTAAGAAATTCACTGGCCCAGAGAGACCTAGACTGGAGTGCACATAAGTCACTCTGCCATTTGTATGTAGACTTGCAACCCTGGTTTCAGAGCACATGCCATTTGCAAGCTCCATGGCCTCAAGTAACTTATTAGAGTGCTCTGAACCTCAATTTTCCTGTGGGAAATTGAAGACATAATCCCTGTATCATAGGTTTATTGTGAGGAATAAATAAGATCATGCATTTCAGGCTCCTATCACTAAGCAGGTACCCCCAGAATGGCAAGAATTATCAGTTACCAGCACTGGATCTAAGGGCACTGGCCTCCTAGTGCATAAAAGATCATTCACATACAGACCAAGAGTATGAGGTATCACTTCTACCCCAGGCTATCTATCTCTCTATAATATCTCAAAGCCCCATTTTTTAAGCTCCTCATAGCGAATAATAAAGGAAACTCTGAAGGAGGAAGGCTACACTCTTGGAGTAAGCTCTGGGGGGAGCATGTTCAAATGGCAGTGCCCCAACATAGCCCCTGCTTCTTCAAGGGACTCTTGACCCTGGTGTTCATAATGTGAGCAAATGCCAAGTCGAGTGATAGCTACAGGGCCACCGGTAGATCCAAGGTATATCCAGTTTGGAGCAGAGGACAAGAAGAGAAAATACGTCTGGTGAAGACTTTATAGAGGGTCGTCCTTGGTGGTCCAGTGGTTAAAAATCCACCTTCCAGTGCAGGGGACACAGGTTCGATCCGTGGTTGGGGAATTAAGATCCCACATGCCTCAGAGGTACTGAGCCCACACACGGCAACTAGAGAGTCCGTCCTCTCTAAAGCCTGTGCTCCACCACAAGAGAAGCTCTTCCCTTCACACACACACACACACACACACACACACCCCGCAACAAAGACTCAGCACAACCGGAAAAAAAAACCAAACACTTTATAGATAAATGTCCATGTCCTTGAACAATTACTTTGAAAGCCTGGCTATTTCCCCTAATCTCTGTCCTAGCTCAGTAATGCTTGTCAGAAAGTAGCAATAGTAGACAGACTAGCCTACTGTGACTTAACCCAACGTCAGGCCAGTTCAAGGCTGAGATGGGGTGGCAGAAAATGGAATGCACTAGAAATGGGGAGGGGGATGTGAGCTTGGCAGAGAAACTTAGTATGCAGAGGTTTTTATAGAGGCCTTTTTATAGCCTTGGCTCCTGAGACTTACATGTACAAATCCCAGGAAGGCAGAGTTCTGCTAAAACTATACAGGGGAAAACGGACTGAAACCATCAGATGAAGAGTTTACTTTGTCCCCAGGCATACAAAAGAAGAGTTTTCTAACTTTGAGGTTATTGGTGGAAATCAAAGTATCTTTTTCTCATAAAAGAGTCTTCTTTTACCCTACGGTGGCTCAGTGGGTAAAGAATCCACCTGCAATGCAAGAGACACGGGAGATGCTGGTTCGATCCCTGGATTGGGAAGATCCTGTGGAGAAGGAAATGGCAACCCACTCCGGTATTCTTTCCTGAAAAATCCCATGGATAGAGGAGCCTGGTGGGCTACAGTCCATGAGAGTGCAGAGTTGGACACAACTTAGCAACTAAACAACAACAACCTACTCTCTTTTGAGTCTGTGCCGTAATCTAGGAGGCTGTTCAAACAGCAGCCACTGTGTCCCATAGTTGTCCCATAGTTCTGGGGATTATAAATCCAAAGTCAAGGTCTTAATCCAGGTCAGCAGGGCCATGCTCCCCCTGACAGGCTTCCTTGCCTCTTCCTGGCTTCTGGTGACCCCAGGTATCCCCTGGTTTATGAAAACATTACTCCACTCTCTGCCCACATCTTCACGTGGCTGCTTTCTCTTCTTGTGTGTCTGCCTCTTCACACTGCACTCTTTCATAAGGACACCAGTCATTGGATGAGGGGCCTACCCTATGCAGGTATGACCTCGTGTTAGCTTAGTATATCTACAGCGCTTCCAAATTAGGCCTCTTTCTGACATGTCGGCATTAGGAATCGGGCATCTTTTTGAGGGGACACAGTTCAGCCCATAACAAGGAGTATTTGAAGTGAGAGAAAAAAGGACACAGATACAGTGTATGATGGCTGGCTGGGAAATTAAAGAGATGAATGTCCCAACATTAGGCACCAACTTAATGTAACAACTGGATTTAAGTTTGTCTGAACCAATAGAGTAGCATCCATCTTCAAACCCTGGAGTTAAGACTGAAGAACCTTTAATAATGTCAACAATAATAGCAATTAATAATAATCATGATAGCAGCAAATAACATTCATTAAGAGTTTACTAAGTGCCAGTTACATATCTAACTGCTATCTTTGTATTATCTCATCTAATACTCCGAACAACCCTACAAGGTGATATCGTTACCCCAGTTTTACAGTTGAGGAGACCAAAGCCTGGATGGGGTGGCGGGGGGAACTTCCTAACTTCCTTGGAGTCAAACTGAGAAGCTGAAGGTGGAGCCCAGGCAGGCTGGTTCGAGAGCACAGTACTTACTACGGAGATCAACTGTCTAAATCTTCTATTCCTGAAGAGCCTTCTGGAAAAACGGCCTTTTAAAAACAGGCGCAAATGTAAACAGATAAAACAGACCAGACCATGGTTCTTTATAAAGAGACTTCTGAATGTGACTGTGACTGATGACAGAAACAACCTTTGGGATCTTCACTATTGACCACATTTAAAGTAATCATTCTCCAAACCCCAAATCAGGCTTGCCTCCTCACGTTCAGCACGTGCTTACCATCTGCTCAGCGTGGCCCTCGGTGCTTTACAGATATCTCATTTACCCCACAGAACCAGCCTATGAGGGAAATGGGGTCTCATTTCTCTGCTGAAGAAACTGAGGCCCAATAGATGATATAACTTGCTCAAGGACACGTGGCTAGTGTGTGGCCTGCTCAGAATTTGAACCCAGGTCTTTCTAACACCAGAGCCCATGCTGTCAGCCAGCCTGCTGCAGGTGTGCAGTCAGCCGTGTGGGTCTGCACAAACCAGGGGCCCTGAAAACTACAGGCTGTGCACCAAACCCAGCCCACCTCCTTTTCGTAACCAATATTTTATTGGAATACAGCCACACTCTTCTTAGGGCTTGTCCGTGGCTGCTTTTGCACAGCAGAGCTGAGTGGTCTCAGCAGAGCCTAAAATATTTGCTCTCAGGCCCATTTCAGAAGTGCCGGTCCTGCCACAGAAGATGCAGGCTATATAGCTGCCCTGCCCTAGAGCAGTGGGGCTAAGGCTGCCTCTATCCCCAAACACCCAGGGCCGACATAACATGGCGTTATCTGCATGTTCCTTCCAAAAGAGATCAGATCCTTCTCCCCTTCATATTCTTCAGCCAGCCAGCACCAGCTTGTTAGAGAAACACTTGATAGAGTCTGCTGTCTGTAAATTACAAACAAAACAATGGGGTTTCAGAAAAAGTTTGCTCATTTAAATTTATAGGGTTCTGACCTTAACCAAGTAACTGAGGTTAACATCACCAATAACATATCACCCTGGAGATGAGGTACTGGGAAGGACACAGCAGCACTTTGCTGAAAAAAGGCTAACCTCAATCTGCTGCTGCTGCTGCCGCTAAGTTGCTTCAGTCATGTCCAACTCTGTGCGACCCCATAGACAGCAGCCCACCAGGCTCCTCCATCCCTGGGATTCTCCAGGCAAGAACACTGGAGTGGGCTGCCATTTCCTCCTCCAATGCATGAAAATGAAAAGTGAAAGTGAAGTTGCTCAGTCGTGTCCGACTCTTAGCAACCCCATGGACTGCAGCCTACCAGGCTCCTCTGTCCATGGGATTTTCCAGGCAAGAGTACTGGAGTGGGGGGCCATTGCTTTCTCCAAGCCTCAATCTAATCATGAGGGAAAAAAAAAAAACCCACCAAGTAAACTGAAATTGAAGAACAGTCGGGAGAATAATTGACCAGTTCTCATCAAAAAATGTCAATAACATAAAAGACCAGACAGAACTAAACTGTCACAGGTCAGAGGAGACTGAGGAGGCGTGAAAATCAAATGCTGTGTGGTATCCAGGACCAGTGGTGGTTTAGTCACTAAGTCGTGTCTGACTCTTGTGACCCCATGGACTGAGCCCACCAGGCTCCTCTGTCCATAGGATTTTCCAGGCAAGAATACTGGAGTGGGTTGCCCTTTCCTTCTCCAAGGGATCTTCCTGACCCAGGGAGTAAACCCGGGCCTCCTGCACTGCAGGCAGTTTCTTTACTGACTGAGCTACCAGGGAAGCCCATTCCAAGGACTAAAAGGAGGACCAAATATGGTCTGTAATTTGTTTAATAACAGTGTATCTATGTGACTTTCCTGGTTTTGATGATTATACTGTGGTTCATAAGAGTATATGGGAGCTCTTGCCTATTCTCCCAACTTTATAAATCTAAAATTATTTCCAAGTACAAAATAAAAGAGATGCATCCCATGGGCGTGCTTAGTCGTGTCCGACCCTTTGTGACCCCATGGACTCTTCTGTCCATGGAATTTTCCAAGTAAGAATACCTAGTGGGTTGCCATTTCCTCCTCTAGGGAATCTTCCCAACCCAGGAATTGAAACCGCATCTCTCAGTGCGTCTCTTAAAAATATTTTTTTTTATTTGTTGGGTTCTATTTCACAGTGAAATTGTTCTATTTTGATGGCTAGGACTACGTGACCAGTTTTAAACTCTCATCCTTCATTTCTGCCTTTGTGGGCCTTCTTTTATGTAGTTGGGTTTCTAGAGACACTAAAGGAGACAACATATAGAGGACTGGGGAGAGAGAAGAACTTTTCACAGCAGTTTGAGCTAAATCCATCTGGGCTGTTTCCAGTGTATCAGTAACCTCAGACAGCTGCCAGAGGCATAATCACATTAGTGCAAATCAGGACACTTATGTTGATGCAGAAACTGTAGGGAAGTGCAAGGAGTTCTCCTTTCGGGCCCCTGAGTCTAGAGAGCTTGAACACTTTGCTAACACTGACTTGTACCTCGACAGAGAAGCAGCCAGAGGAGAGGCAGATCCGCAGCAAAGAGCACTGTCCTCTGCCTCTTCAAACTCCCCATCCCCGCGCCAGCAGCCTCTGAGGGGCACTAGACTGCTCATCTCCCATCAGTCAGTCTCCACTTCCATTAGGGGAAGCCGACCCCACTCCACCCCCAAGGCTTTAAGCTCCATTTGGAGAGCTCTGTTTTCAGTTTCTTCTACTCTACTTCCCTGGAACCCCGGTCACAGCTGTAATCCGCAGCAAATGGATTTATTTCCCTGACCCTCGGGACAAAAGCCTAGTGTTCCCCAGACTTGGTGGCTCCTGGGAGGGCAGAACCATCAGTGTTTCTCCAGCTGCTGGTCTCAGGCCCTCTGGGCAGCAGGGACCTGTAATCAGATCACTATCGGAGCCAGTTACAGTCAGCATATCATTCAAAGTGGTCCCTCACGGTGGGGAAGGGGAAATGACTAAAGTACCAATCACAGCCTTTGGAGTGCCAGCTCACACAAAACTACACAGTGAGTTGGAACCCCGAGAAAAACAGACTACCAGTTCTAGACGTGAGCCATTTAACCAGATCTGGCTAGGTTTGCAGTGGGAGTCCACAGGGATGGGTGGCCTTGGGGGAGAAGTAAGGAACTAGTTAGGAGAAGGGAGGAATAAGGGTAGGAATTGAAAAGGAAATTGAATAGGGGTATGTGAAATGTTGAAAGCCGAGTTAAGTTTAAAGTATTCGGATTTTCTCATGTGGGGCCCCAGGGTGGGGGTGTAAGGAGACTCCACCCGTGCCTCCGTGGCTCCCATAAGCCTTCAGAGCATCTGCTGCTTCCCACAGAGCAGAGCTTCGGGGCAGAAGGCCCTGCAAGCTTGGCTTCAAAGAGTGGACTGTAGTCAAAAATGTCTAGAAGCTGCTATATTGTTCTACGCTTACTAATTAACTCTGTTTCTTTCTAACCCTAGTTCCTTTCCACCAGGAGACCAGTGAGAAAGTGACATATGGCAGGACCCTAGCTTCAGATTTCTCCTTAGGACAAACTCCAGTCCTCCAGTTGAGCAAATTCAACCACAGGTCCAGTAGGTTTGCCAGGGATGCCTCCATGTCCATGCTTCTGGAGGACAGTCAGCGAAGCCCAATCTCCTTAAGTGACTCACTTCCCCAAATGCTAGGCTTCAATTTTTGCATAGGGAAAACAAGGGGGATTATGGTAATGTTTGATTTCTTAAATTGATTAGTGAGTGCCCTTGCGTATTATCCTTTGTATATTATATACATGCGTGCTCAGTCCCTCAGCCATGTCGAACTCTCCGCAGCCCCATGGACTGTAGCCTGCTAGGCTCCTCTGTCCACGAGATTTCCCAGGCAGGACTATTGGAGTGGGTTGCCATTTCCTACTCCAGGGGATCTTCCTAACCCAGGGATGAACTCCCGTCTCCTGCATTAGCAGGCAGATCCTTTACCACTAAGCCACCTGGGAAGCCTATATTATATACAGAGAGAGGTTGTTTTGTAAGTATGCAATATTTAATAGACATTAATTAATAATTAGGGGTTAAATTTAGTGACCACAATTCTTTGCCACCTCTGAAAATCTAGTTTGCTCCGGTATAGACTTTGGCCAGTGTCATTGAAATAATTGCTCAAGCTGAGATCATGAATGACATCTCAGAGGGTGTAGTGTGGGAAGAGCTCTGGCTTTGGAGTCAGACTGAATTTGCATCCCAGTTCTGTGATGACCTTAGATAAGTTACTTTGATAAGTTCTTCATTGACAAAATTGGGATAAAATCTATCCCGTAAGAGAGATCATGTATATTTATAAAGCATCTACTATAGAGATTGATACATAATAGGTGCTCAATAAATAATCAATATTTTAGTGCAGATACTGATGGAAGGTACTGGAATTAAAACACCAGTGGTGTATGCTTTAAAGGAGTTGGTGAGAATTCTGCAGATGAGATAGAAATTAAGCAAAGCTTTCCAGCAAGAAGTAGGATGGAGTGTGGTATGTTTCACGCAATTTTGTTCAACAAAAATTTATGAAATAAAACACTAGGTATAAATGGGAAAACAGGATATAATCCTTGTTCCCCAGAAGTTCACAGTCTAGTGAGAAAGACAGACATATAAGCAGATCAGTTTCATGTGACATGACATTACAAGATCTAGGAGAGAGGTAAGCACAAAGTGTCATGGAATAGCCAACCAACTGGACGGCTCTAAGGGAGAAATTAAAACCTAGTTTGAAGTAAGCAAGACAAATGTTAGAGGAATCTGTGTTCAGTAAAATTTTCTCAGAAGAGCCTCAGGTTGTTCTGATGATCTGAGGAGCTCGTTTAGTGACAAATGGAAGACGGGCATTACAGGGAGGAGGGAGTAACATAAGTAAAAGCACGGAGGTCAGAAATAACTAGATGTCCGAAACTTCAAGTCTTTGGGAATCATGCCGTTTCCAGTGACAGTGTGGTGTGGAAAGTGAGGCCAGGGAGGCAGGCAGGGTCAGCTCATGGGCGTCCATATGCCACATTGAGAAACAGAGGGGAAACTGTGAGAGCCCAAGAACAGAGAGAATGACCAAATGGTGCAGGGACAACAGGAATATCAAAGAATGGAGTTGAGGGAAGCTGTTTGGTAGTTCCTCAGAAAGCTAAATATTGAACTCCCATCAGTTCAGTTCAGTCACTCAGTCGTGTCCGACTCTTTGGGATCCCATGAACGCAGCACACCAGGCCTCCCTGTCCATCTCCAACTGCCGGAGTCCACCCAAACCCACGTCCATTGAGTCGGTGATGCCATCCAGCCATCTCATCCTCTGTCGTTAGGGTCCTTTCAAATGAGTCAGCTCTTTTCATCAGGTGACCAAAGTATTGGAGTTTCAGCTTCAACATCAGTCCTTCCAGTGAACACCCAGGACTGATCTCCTCCAGGATGGACTGGTTGGATCGTCTTGCAGCCCAAGGGACTCTCAAGAGTCTTCTCTAACACCACAGTTCAAAAGCATCAATTCTTCAGTGCTCAGCTTTCTTCACAGTCCAACTCTCACATCCATACATGACCACTGGAAAAACCAGAGCCTTGACTAGATGGACCTTTGTTGGCAAAGTAATGTCTCTGCTTTTTAATATGCTGTCTTATGGTCTAGCGATTCCACTCCTAAGTATATACCCAAGAAGAATTGAAAGCAGGGACTCAAACAGGTACTTGTATACCCATGTTCATAGCAGTGTTATTCACAGTGGCCAAAACGTGGAAATAACCCAAGTGTGCATCAATGGATGAATTGATACACAAATGTGATAGATACATACAATGGGACGTTATTCAACCGTAAGGAGGGATGAAATTCTGATACATGCTACAAAACGGATAGACCTTGAAAAGTGAAAGCGAAACGTGAAAGTGTTAGTCACTTGATCATGTCCCACTCTTTGCAGCCCCATGGACTGCAGCCCACCAGGTTCCTCTGTCCCTGGGAGTTCTCCAGGCAAGAATACTGGAATGGGTTGCCATTCCATTCTCCAGTCTTTGAAAACACGCTAAATAAAATAAACTAGACACAAAAGGTCAAATATTACAGGATTCCACTTATATGAGATATCTAGAAGAGACATTTATAGAGATAGAAAGTAGATTAGAATTCATCAGGGGCTGGACATTCAGTTATTGCTAAATGATGATGGAGTTTGTGTTTGGAGTGGTGAAAATTCTGGACATAGATAGTGGTTGCCCAAGGCCATGCAGCTAGTCACAGTAGAGCTGGCATTCCCAAAGCCAGGATTACTGGACTCCTAAATCCATGCTCTGTCTTCTTTAGCATGTCTCCTCTCCTGGGACGATTGAGCACCAGAGAATGGGCAGAGGGAAAGGCTGGTGATCTGTTCACCTGCAGCAGTAACTACTCTGCATGTGCGAAACCTAGGGAAACCCTCCTTCTCTTTCCCTGCACCACACTGCACACATCCCTCAACACACCACTCTTCTGAATGCCAGTACGTGTGCTCTTACCACGCATTTGGAACTCATATCAGGGTGGGCAACATTATTGTTATTTTTAAATTTGTACTTTATGCCCAATCCCCACCAACTAAGAAACGGAGTCAGGAGTTAAGGGGCAGGCTTCTAAAGATTCATTAACCTCTACAATTGTAAGCACATTTTTTATATATCTGTGCATTTTTTTCTGGGCTACAGGGCTTAGGTGTCATCATTTCTGATAAGTCTCCAAAAGTTATGAATGTTGAAATGAGGGTCCATGTCTCCTTTCAGTTCCCAGTACTTAGCAACCATACCTCACATGCTATAGATGCTCATCAGAGGTTCAGGTTGTGGGAAAACTAGGAACGTGTTGATTGGGGAACATTTTAGAAGTTTTGACGAGTGGAAGGCAGGACTGGGCAGCTTCGTGCTTTGAAAGCAGAGACACAATGTAGGTTTGGGCAGCTCAAAGGTTACTTCTCCTTTGAAGTGATCCCTAGTCTGTATGGCAGAGTCTATTCTTCCCTCCTCTGTGCTCCACAGGAGACTGCAAGGGAGCCAGAGAGAGAGAGAGAGAGAAACTGGAGAGACAGTGGTAGCCTTCAAAAGTGAGAGCTAGAACAGAGAGAAACAGCCAGCAGAAAGGGAGGAAGAGGGAGTCTCCCTTCCTCTCCATGTGCCTGAGAATGAAAAAGAGGACGTGCCTGGTCAGCCCTGGGGGAGAGACAGAGCCAGGCAGGGGGACCGCAAGAGAGAGAAGAGGGAGCTGGAGCCCGGGGAGTGGGACCAAGAGTGAGCATCGGGGAGAGGGTGTGGGAGAGAAAACAGAGGGGAGGAGTAGGGAGAGAGCGCCTCTGGGTAACTGGAGTAGCCAGTCAGGGTCCATGGGAGGAGGACAATGGGGTGAGAGGGAGAGGGGAATACTATTCAAGAGGAGAGGTGAGTGTGAGCACACGGTGGGGGGTGGGGGGCGGGGGGGAGGGAGGGCAGCTGTGAGCATGGGGGTGAGAAAGGATGGGGTTGAGGGGGCAGCAACAAGAATGGGGAAACCAGGCGCTGGGGGCAAAAGTCAACAAGACAGAAGAGGGGTGCAGAAGCCAGGATTGAGGCGAAGAAGAGAGGAGGGAGAGGCATGCTTGGGAGCAGAAGAAACGGGCAGACAGGCAAGAGAGTTCAGGAAACACTGTGTCCCATGTTGCTGAAGTCAGTCTCTCTCTCTTTTCTCTTTCCCTCTCTCTTTCTTTCTCTTTCTCTCTCTGTCTCCTCTCTTTTCCTTTCTCTCTTTCCTCTTTTCTTCTCTTTCTCTTTCTCTCTCTTTCTTTCTCTCTCTTTCCCTTTGTCCCTCTCTCTTTCTCTTTCTCTCTCTGTCTCTCTCTCCCTCTCTCTTTCTCTTTCTCTCTCTGTCTTCTCTCTCTCTCTTCTCTTTCTCTCTCTGTCTCCCTTTCTCCCTCTCTCTTTCTCTTTCTTGTCTCTCTTCTCCCTCTCTCTTCTCTTTCTCTCTCTGTCTCTCTTTCTCCTCTCTCTTCTCTTTCTCTCTCTGTCTCTCTTTCTCCCTCTCTCTTTCTCTTTCTCTCTCTGTCTCTCTTTCTCTTTCTCTTCTCTCTCTGTCTCTCTTTCTCTCTCTCTTTCTCTTCTCTCTCTCTGTCTCTTTCTCTCTCTCTTTTTTTCTCTTTCTCTTCCTTTGTCTCTCTCTCTTTCTCTTTCTCTCTCTTTGTCTCTTTCTCTCTCTCTTTTTTTCTCTTTCTCTTTCCCCCTCTCTCTCTCACATGGGAGCAGCTGCTATCTTGCCTGTGCAGTTTTTCCATAAACAAATGCCTTGCCGTCTTTAGAATGTTGTCTTCTTTTATTTCTCATCAAGAATTGAGTGTACACTGTGCCCAAGATCTGCCCTGGCCACTGCAAAAACACAGTCAAGCCAAGGCCTGACCACTCAGGATGTAGCCTGCCCCCTCCTTTATTTGCTGTGGCTGCTGCCTTGTTTCATTTATTTGTTTATGTCTATAAGTGTACTACTTCCGTTGAGATTTCCTAGGGTGGGACGCAAAGCAAGAACTGAAACCCAATTCTGGTCAACAGTTTGGAAAAGGGAGGTGGGCATTGAACTAAAAGAAGACTTTGAGATTCTGTGGGATATTTCAAGTTTGAACGTAACTCTCATTTACTGACTTGTTGCTTGGTAAGCCTCCTAATTCCAACAGAGCCTTATCTCTACAACTAGGTTGTCAGTTTCTGCAAGATCAGAAGTATGCCTTCTGTCTGTCGCTTTTTATTAAGCCAACCCTTCCTTCCATAGAACATAAGGTAAATTTCAACTGAGCGGAGCACAGGAAATACTTGCTGGCTTTGCTGTTTCATCAGCCTGCACCACCATTATCATCATAAGCATTCTTAACAAGTGAGTGGCCAAAATGAGTCCTAGAGCTGAGTGCAGTTCACGACAAAGAGAATTCATGGAGGGCGGCCTTGCCCTGTGGCAGTAAAAGCAGACATAAAAATTAGGAGAGGGACTTCTCTAGCAGTCCAGTGGTTAAGACTCCACATTTCCAATGCAAGGGGGCGCAGGCTCAATCCCTGATCTGGGAAATTGGATCTCACATGTTTTGTTTGAGTGTGGCAAAACCTTTACTGACAGCTCAAACTTCAGTAGACATCAGAAAATTCATACAGGAGAGAAATTATTTAAATGTGATATATGTTACAAAGTCTTCAGCCAAAATGCACACCAGGATCTCACATGTTGCACAGCATGGCCAAGAAATTTTTTAAAAAGAACAAAATTAAATTTTAAAAAGCTAGGGGAAATCACTACTTAAGGACCCGGTCACGAGTATTGTTTGCTTTGCTTTGGAAGCCGTAGGCCTCTGAACTTCCACTTGCTGCCTTCCGCTGGGAGTAACCTGGGTTTCCTCACCTCCAACCTGCCTGTCCTTGAGCCTTCACCCATACTTTGTGCAGCCCGTGGTAAAACTTGCCCAGTCTGAGGACAGCATCCTGAGGAATGCTGACAACCTCCAAACTGAGCATGTTGAGAAGAAGATGGCAGGGTGTTATTAATGACTATTTTAGTTCTTTGCACTAAGGTTCTCAATATATTATTATTTTCTTCATTTATTAAGTTGGCATAATCTGCAAGCAGAGAATTGAATTCTATGATAGAATGACGAAGAAGTGTGGTTTTTAGATATAGGGAGGAGTGGGTAGAAGGAAAAGCTTATACACACACATATATATTAGGATTTTTAGGAATAGCATGAAAGAAGAAAAAGAGAGGAACTTGACCTGAGACCTGGGCATGACTTTCCCCTGACTCCTTCCTTTTTTCTCAGTTCTTCTCCACTCCCAATCACATTGCCTTGAAGGGATGCACAGCTTCCAGTTCTGAATCCCAAGCATACAATGGTCCCTGAAGGAATTTCTGGCACTTCCGTCCTTAGTGCCCAGGATAGAAGTTCCAGGAGACTCTGCCAGTTCCACCTTGGAAGAGGATCGATCTGTTGGAACTGGACAGTGGGAACCAGGCTGGGGACAGTTTTAATAACCACAATGGCCAGTGCATAAGGAACTCTCAGTATATGCTCGACTCCCCACTTAGCACTCTATCGTTAATATCCTCCCAACAATCCATCAGTCTCGTGTCTGCCAGGTTAAGACAGAACATTAGAGAAGGGTGACTTGCCAAGGCTTCCCAGCTGGTAAGTGGCGGAGCCAGGACTCAAACCCAAGTCTCTCTGACTCCAAAGCCTGTGGTTTTCACCACATTGCTCAACGTGGTGTCCTGCTCAGCATAGACCAGGGAGCACTCGCTGAGTACTTTGGGAAGGAAACAGACTCCAAACATACTCGAAGCTCTTCTGTCTTGGCAAACGAGACAAATACAAAAGCAAAGCAAACAATACTCATGACCTGGTCCTTAAGCAGTGATTTCCCCTAGCTTTTTAAAATTTAATTTTGTTCTTTTTTAAAAATTTCTTGGCCATGCTGTACAACATGTGAGATCCTGGTGTGCATTTCAGCTGAAGACTTTGTCACATATATCACATTTAAATAATTTATTTTTACAGTTTATTTTACTGCCTCTTTCTCTCATTCTGTTCTCTCTAGATTTTTTTAATTCCCATTTCTTTCGAGAACTGCCTGTGTAAATACAGACAAGTAATAATTTCTCTGATGTCCAGTTTCTCCACCCACTGATTAACAGGTTGCTGGTGCGAAGGATGCCCCCTAAGGAAGCCCATCACAGGGGGTCCTCCCTGGCTGTCTTTCACCTCCCCGAGCAGAATAACAGATCATAAGGTTTAGATTCGGGCTGACCTGATTTCACATCTCGCCTCGCGAGCCTTGTCCTGATGGCAGGGGTGGCTCAAGACCTCGGTTCAGAAGAGGTCCCACCACAGGCTGGGGGCGACAGATGCCTACTTGTGTGTTCTCTAGTTTGTTAAGCATTTCCCTTCTGCCTCTTTCCTCCCAGCACCTGCCTGCTCATCCGCTACCTGAGCACCCTGACTGTGCCATCCCATAGGCCATGGAGGACGAGCTGCCAGTCCCCCATACACCCAGCAGCACAAGTGTCACCAGCAGTGCCAGCGGCAGCAGCAGCAGCAGCAGTAGCAGTGGTGGGGGCAGTGGCCGGCCCACGGGGCCCCACATTTCTGTGTACAGCGGCATTCCTGACCGGCAGACTGTGCAGGTAAGGTGCCACCTGACTACTCATTAACCAGGAGGACGTGTTGGCGTGGTCCGGTCGGACAGCCAGGGTGCTAAGTCAAGAATGGGCACAAGGGCGTATGTTAGTGGCAGATGTCTGTGCATCATTGGAGAAGCAGTGATGCGAGATGGGTTCCCTCAAGGAGGTCTGGGGAGAGTGGAAATACTTAGCAGAGCCAGAAAATGCCTTTCTTACCTGGTGACTCAGACACCACAGGGCCATGTGGGGAGGAGATGCATGTGAAATTATTAAGGGCAAACAAGTGGAACTAGCAAACAGAAGAAAATGATCAGGATCAGCTCAGCTGCAACCTAGACCCACTATCTAAGTGACCGTTGCCCCATGGCAACTCGAAGTCTCTAACACACAGAGGACCAAAAAGGACCCCCAAACAACCCTTTGTCTTTGCAGCCTTCTGCCTTCTTCCCTAAAGCAGTGGTTTGCAAAATGTCATCCGTGAGGCCTTCTGGGTGACTACACACTGTTCCAAAATGCAGTCATGACCGCACATTGCCTGCCATCTGCCAGGCACCGCATGCTGTCCAAAGCATTTTGCCTATTTATCTTCTCCTCCAGCTGGGAGGAGGGTTCTTATTAGGCACAATTCTATAGTTGAGAAAACTGAGGCTCAGAGAAAGTAGTGTCTTATCCAGGGTCATGCAGGTAAAGACAAGAATGCTGAACCTGATCCTCACCCCTCACCCCCATCCCAAACCTGTGTTCTTATTCCCTACAATGTCTGGTTGAAGTTCCTGGATAAAATAGGCAGAAAAGAAAGACCACAGCAGAGAAATGTGTTTTCTGATGGCTTCGTTGTTGCAGTTTGAATGTACCAGATGAGTGTCCTTACCCTGCTTTGGCCCTAGGCCCAGATTAGGGGATGGAGAGGAAGCCACAGCAGATGGTGGGAGAGCCCGAGAAGTCTAGCTAGAGCAGACCCCATTAGATACTCTGGAGTCTCCTCTCCTAGCTATCTCACACTTAATAGCACCACGCTTCCATCCTTGCCGCCTCCTCCAGAGCCTCCTCCCCTGGCCCTTTGCACATGAGTATTTTAGCGTGTTTCTAGCTGCTGACATTAGGAGGTGCCCTCCTGCCCCTCCTGCCCCTCACCACAATTCCAGGCAAAAGGGATTTGAGATTTCTGCTCTGGCAAGTGGACTGACCCGAAGTTGTGTTCCACACCCAAGCAGAACCAGTGGGGTGCCTCCTACTTCCATTCGTTCACATCCTCCAGGGAGGAAGAGTCTGTCTCTGCCACTGCTATCTGGATGCTGGGAGGTGCTTTTAAGAGTCTAAGGAAAATAGAAAGGCTAGATAAAGGGAATAAGGAGAAAGAATTACGGGGAGAACAGGTATAAGAAGAACTGAGTACATGTAAAGCAGGAACCTCAGAGGGGAAAGTGCACTGAAGGAAGCATATGGAGGAGATGGTATGTGGAAAGGGTATCTGGGGAGACCCCAGAGCCCATGGAGAATCTGTGATATCAGCCTGTTTTTATAAAACCCCCAATCTGAGCCCCAAAGTGATTTTGTCCAAGAGCCACCAGCCCCTGGAAATCACTCTGAGCCAAAGAGAGCTAGACTGGAGGCTCACTGCCAGGGGGCAGAACCCAGGGTGGGAGCAGCCCTGTAGCCAAGGGATTCAGCAGAATAAGGGTGGGAAGTGGGCCAAAGCCTGGCCAGGGCCCAAGTAGGGCACCCCCCACCCTGGGAAGATGGCAGGAGAGTGACCAGGTAGGAAGAAAGGAGGAGAATAGAGAAGAAGATACAGGGTCTCGGGGCTGGAGGACAGGTGTTTGCTTTTCCTTGTTCCTGAGGGTGGAGGAGAGGCTTTGAGGAATGGGAGACTGGGAGGGGATCAAAGAGCAGCCGTTTGTTGTTTCCCAGAGAGTGTGGCTCAACCAGTCCCATCCGAAAAGAGGGAATAGCAGTAAGACTAGCGGGAGATGGTGGCTTGAGAGAGGGAGCAATGGAGAGAAGGAGGGAGAAAGTAAAAGAGGAGCACAGCATCCTACGGCTCCAGCAGCACCCTTGTACCTGTAGCATCTCTGTGGCTGTAGCATCCCTGCTCCGCAAGGCCAGAGAGACAGGCTCCTGAGGGACCAGTAGGACCTCTCAGCAGCTGGGGGCAGACCCTGCCAGGAGGGTGTTGCCCTTGGACAGATTTTAGTTTGGCTGGCTGGAACAGGCCCCCACTTCCAGCTTGTGTCTTTCTTCCCATCCCTTTCCCCCTCTCTGCCTTGTTGAGCTTTGGTTCCCTCTGTCCTCATCACCCCTGTGGGCCTGTTACTCTCATCTGAGGCTGCAGAGTGGTGGGGAGGGTACCTAACAAGCCTGCCATAGGACCCGGTGGCACAGGTCTCCTGTCTCCTGACCTGAGCGTTGTTGGAGGGGCATGTGCTGCCCGTATCCGGACAGAACAGGGAGTGTGTACCCTGAAGAGAGGTGGAAATAGATCAGGTGGGAACGTGTGGAGCTGTGCAAACAGCCATCTCCCCTGCTTCCTGGCGAGTGGGGATCACAGATCTGGTCATTCGGGGGGAGGGGTTGGAGCAGGCCTGACTGCAGAAGGGGCTCTTCCCTCCCCCGCCCCACCCTCCGCAGGTGATCCAGCAGGCCCTGCACCGGCAGCCCAGCACAGCGGCCCAGTACCTGCAGCAGATGTATGCAGCCCAGCAGCAGCACCTCATGCTGCAGACGGCGGCCTTGCAGCAGCAGCACCTCAGCAGCGCCCAGCTCCAGAGCCTGGCGGCCGTGCAGCAGGTGAGACCGAGGATGCCGCCAAAGGAAGTGGGGGAGGAGGCAGGTGCCCCGCCCCTCCCACACATTCTCTAACTGCCTCCTCATTGGAACCCCTGCAAAGTAGGCACCACTGTCATCTGCATCCTTCAGCAGATGAGGAGAGAGGCTCTGGGAGGCTCGGACCTCCCCTGGGGTCCACAGAGCTCTCGAGCAGAGGCTCAAGGAGGGACTGCCAGCTGCCTGCCTCACCACAACACCACACCTCAGGGAGGGGACTGAGGGTGCGAGAAGGCATCCACAGGAGAAGGCCGTCACCCATGCAGCCCACTTGTCTGCCCTCAGTGGCTGAGAAGAGCTCAGTCATCCAGTCAACAGAATGCTTATGCACCTACTGTATGCCAGAGTTCATGTCAGCCCTGGGTGCACCATGGACCTTGTCCTCCTGGAGCTTGTGGTGGGGAGACAGCAAGTAGACAGAAACCCAAATAGACAAGAAAGCAAAGTAGCTAAATACCAGAGTGCTGACAACCTGTCCCAAAGAGGAGTAACAAGGAGGCCCACCTTAGTCCGGGGGTGGGTGGGGGCCTATCTGCTGGAGGAACGGTGAATGAATGAATGAATGTCTGCCAGAGGAACATTGAGTGAATGAATGAATGTCTGCTGGAGGAACTGAAGAATGAGAGGAAGCTGGCCAAGGGGAGGGCACAGGCTGGACATTCCAGACAGTCTGTGCCCAGCTCGCCACGTGGGAGCCTGTGAGGCGGGTATAATAGAGTGGGGCGGGGTGAGGGGCTGAAGAAAGCTGGAAGCATGGGTGATGGTCCTTGCTGACAGCTGGAGTGCTTCTGTGTAAATGCTCGGCCTCATGTAAGCCTTTCGGCAATCCTGCAAGCAGTCCCCACTGTATAAAAGAGGAAGCCGAGGCACTTGCTTGAGGGCCTGTAGATGAGCCAGAGTAAGGACATGACTCCTCATCACTGCCCTGCAGTGCATCCCATGGTGGACGAGGGCCGAGGGCCTGGCTGGAGGAGATCTGGGCCTCAGTGACAAGGATTCTTCTTTCCCAGGCAAGCCTGGTGGCCAACAGACAAGGGAGCACTTCCGGCAGCAGTGTGTCCGCACAGGCCCCTACCCAGTCATCCTCGGTAAGTAGGGTGGGAGCAGCAGGCCAAGCCCACGGTTCCAGGACCACTTCCTTCCTCTTTGCCCAAAATGCTCATGAGCCTCCAGATGCAACGGTGGTGAATCCTCAGTCATGTAGAATCATGGCTGGAATCCATTACTCTCTCCAGAAAAAAAAAAATGTGTGCCACTTTCTAATTTCTGTTTGTAACTCCCTGTCATCTTTACAATGTCAGGGCTCCTGGTTCACGGCTCAGCCCTCTTCCCATGGGGTCCTTCCGACAGCACTGCACACAGGCCAGAGATGCAGCAGTGCTGGGGGGAGATCCAGGACCCAAGAATCAGAGCTGGTCCTAAAGAAGGCTGAGTTCACCAAGGAACAGAGGAGGTGGAGAGAAAGAAGTGGATGAAGGGGTGCAGTTAAGCCACAGAAGCACCCATTTCCTACTGCACGCGTCTCTCTCCTCAGATCAACCTGGCAGCCTCCCCAGCAGCAGCCCAGCTCATCAACCGGGCTCAGAGCGTCAACTCGGCAGCAGCCTCAGGTATCACCCAGCAGGCCGTGCTTCTGGGCAACACGTCTTCTCCAGCCCTGACTGCAAGCCAAGCACAGATGTATCTCCGGGCACAGATGGTGAGTCCCCAGCCTGGGCCATGGCTCAGGTAAGCCAAGAGGACAGAGGCAGAGAAGTTGGGAGCTGGGCGATTAAAGAAGGGTGGCAATTAGAGAAGGGTGGGGAAGAAGCACCAGGCGGACAGTTGGTAGGAAAGCAGGGGTGGCATAAAGAAGGCGGCCTGGAAGGCTGACAGGAGCTTTGATAGTGGCTCCATGACTCAAAGAAAGGTAGGGTTCCAGGCCAAAATTAAGTTACCCATGGTGCCTCCTTTCCTTTCCCTCTGAGAATGAAACAGAATTATCCTCCTCTTATCAGAAACCACTCCCTAAAATTAGTTACGGTAGGGAACGCAAGGGTCTGTGCCCAGGTGGTCTGTCCCCTCAGACACGTAAGACAAGCAAGTGCACAAACATCCGATACCCCACAGAAGTGGGGTCTTAGTCCGCTGGGACTGTCCTGCAGGGATTGGCCACCACTAGTTCGGGGCCATGGAGAAGGCAATGGCACCCCACTCCAGTACTCTTGCCTGGAAAATCCCATGGACGGAGGAGCCTGGTAGGCTGCAGTCCATGGGGTCACGAAGAGTCGGACACGACTGAGCGACTTCACTTTCACTTTTCACTTTCATGCATTGGAGAAGGAAATGGCGACCCACTCCAGTGTTCTTGCCTGGAGAATGCCAGGGACAGGGGAGCCTGGTGGGCTGCCGTCTCTGGGGTCGCACAGAGTTGGACACGACTGAAGCGACTTAGCAGCAGCAGCAGCAGTTCAGGGCCAAAAGTGCATTCCAGCCCAGGTGGTGAAGGCGGCCACCAGCTCCAGGAACTGTGTTGCCACCACTGCATTCCCAGCCGGGCCCCCATTCCCATGAGGGCCACCTGGTCAAACGTTCATCAGGTGGGCTTGCTCGGGCTGAATGTACAATATCAGCCCTCCACACACATACCTAGAGTCCCGCCTTGACACCTGTCCCTAAGAGGTACAGAGGCCCATAAGAAGCTGAGGGGTTCCTAAAATTAAGCAGACTTTCCCAGGAAAGCAGCAGTATTTGTTCACCCAAGGAAGCAGGCAGGTCTAGGTCTAGATTGGGCTCAGCCCACTCTGAGTCCGGTTCTCCCAGCCCTGCTCTGAATTGTTCTCCCTCCAGCTCCTTGACATACCATCCTGAAGGCTGTATGGCCCCAGCCCTTGCTTTGTTTTTGTGGCCAGAGCTTGACGCTGGGAACTTTTCTGGTTCTGCTCCAGCACGTCAGTTCTTGACTCTGAACTCACTGAGGTGCAGCTCCATTCCTGGGGAGTAGCCTCAGACACCCATGGGGACCAGGCTTCCACTTCTCCAGGGAGCCAGGCAGCCCACGTGACACCACCCACACCTGCTCTGTCTTCAGTTCACCCCATCCCTTCTCTGGCTCAACTGCTCCCACTGGAGCCCTGGAGCCTGGCCACCTCCCTCCCCAGAGTGGGGTGCCCTCACTCAGAGGAGCAGATATGCTGTCATATACATGTCCAGAGCTGGACTCACAAGGGTGGGAGTGTCGCACAGAGACCCTCAGTCCCTGCGCGCCATGCAAGGAGATGTAGACACGAGTACAACCTGGTTCCTCTTGGTTCCTCTAGCACTGTTGTCTCTGCTCATGCATGTATAAACACACACACACACACACACACACACACACACACAGAGCCTAATCTAAATTTGACTAAGAAATGGGCAAAAGAATCTAATCTGATCCCTTCTGGCAGAAAGTCCTGTTCTGACCCACACCTAGAGTCCAGAGCAGGTTAGATTTTTTTTTAAATTTTTTATCTTGTATTGGGGTATAGCTGATTAACAGACAATGTTGTGATGATTTCAGGTCAACAGCGAAGGGACTCAGTCATACATACACATGTATCCATTCTCCCCCAAACTCCCCTCCCATTCAGGCTGCCACAGAACTTGCAGGTGAGATTTAGAACATGGTTCCAGGGCATCTGTCTCAGCCCAGGGGCCCTGCTCCCCAGGATGCTGCAGAGACGGACTTGAGGGTGTCCGGCCATCACTATTGGCCCCTTCTCTGGGGTGAGCTCTTGGCAGAGGCTTCTGAAGTACACTTGACTTGGTGCAGCCCCAGGACAGCCCCCTAGCCCTGGCCCTTCCCTGCCCGGCCTGGATCAGGACTTGAGGGCCCTCTTGAGATTTTCAGGAGGCACCCCTGGATTCTCTCCCTCTCCCACCTCCCCCGCTTCCTCCCCCCA
The DNA here is from genome assembly GCF_003369695.1 of Bos indicus x Bos taurus. Lineage (NCBI taxonomy): Eukaryota > Metazoa > Chordata > Mammalia > Artiodactyla > Bovidae > Bos > Bos indicus x Bos taurus. The sequence continues at coordinate 120,229,949 of NC_040077.1, forward strand.
ACCCCGTCTGCTCCCTGGCTGAGCTGTCGTGTCCTGTGGCTGAGCCCACAGTGGGCAGGTAAAAGGCGCCTCGTTTCCTGTGATTCCAGGCCCAGCCAGGTAACCTGGTGCAGGTAGCTAGGAGCCTAGGCGGCACTGTTCCTTTGTCCCCTCAGCTCATCTTCACGCCCACGGCCACCGTCGCTACCGTGCAGCCTGAGCTCGGCACTGGCTCCCCCGCCCGGCCCCCCACCCCTGCCCAGGTGAGGATTCCATGCTTGTGGGCGGGCAGGGGGGTGGGGACCCCTGCCGAGGGGGCACTGATGCTGGGTCTGGGCCCGAGCCCTGGAGGAGCTTTGGACGTCTCGGGGTGCTCCAGGAAAGCAGGTGGGAGACGGTGTCCCATTACCCCTAGACTCACTCCTTGATTCCTCTCTGAGAAGGCCTCGGCCACTCCGGACCCTGCTTCGGGCCTCGACCACAGGGCAGGAGCAAGTGTGATTGCCAGAACCGGTGGCCCTCACTACCTTATACCCTCCCCAGGATGAGCTCTGCTGTCATTGCTTTTCAAGAGGAAAATTCCACTCTGATTACACATGCTAGCAGCTCTAGGAATCAGGAAAAACGACATGCAAGAGGGAGCAAGGATGAGTCCTAGGTCCCTTCTTTCTGCTGGGAGCACACAGACACAGCTGTGTCTGTAAAGATTCTGTGGGAGGTGGGAAGGAACCAGCCCCATCTAAAGGATGGGGGTCAGACGCGAGTCTGGCACAGCCTCCGTGTGTCCAGCAGAGGGTGCCAGGGACCAAGTTGAGTCAGCTTGCCCGTCCTGATGTGTAAACCCGATCCTCAGGACAGGATAATCCTTCACCTGGGAGACCTTGCTGGTCGACTCACTTTCACTTTTGCCCTGGCCTTTCCCAGTGTGGGAAGCCCCATGCCCTGCCATGATTCTAAGTGGTACACAGCCCATCCTGATAGATTGGGGGAGGAGGGGAGGTAACAGAAGGGAGAAGCAGCCCCGGCCTCCCTGCCCCCGCCTGCCCCAGCCAAGGCAGACATCCCTGCTCAGAATTTAGTTTCTTCTGCAGATGAATCCAATGACCAGCACTCTGTCTGTCCCCTTGAGAAACTCTGCTCCTGGTTTCTCCTTCAGCCCCTTGTCTCGTCTCTCTCGCTTTCCTTACGATCTAACAACTCTCACGTTCAGCACTCCTGGATCCATCCCTAACTCCTTCCCTGTCTGAACAATGTGTCGGCATTGCTCACACCCACATTCTCTGGACTCCTACAGACCCCTCTTTTCCAGGTACAGAACTTGACCCTCCGATCACAGCAGACACCAGCTGCAGCAGCCTCGGGCCCTACCCCCACCCAGCCTGTCCTGACCAGCTTGGCCCTGAAGCCCACGCCAGGTGGTAGCCAGCCTCTGCCTACCCCATCACAGGGCAGAAACACTGCTCAGGGTTCCCCTGCAGGTGCCAAGTCTGGCACAACTGACAGTGTGACAGAGCCACTCAAGAGAGGAGACAGCAACGGCAGTGTGCCTGGGAGCTTGGAGGGCCGGGCTGGGCTCAGCCGGATGGTGCCCACCGTGGCTACCCACCCGCTCATTGCACCAGGTAAGCACTCCAGGAGGAAGGATCCTATCCCAGAAAACTCAGAAGGACGATGGGTCAGGGGGAAACTTTCACACTCTCCTATTTCCCATGGGCAAGATAAGATGTCAGCCATGGGTCTCTCTTTCCCCTTCTACAGTCTTGAGATGTTCTTCAGCTCCAGATTCTGTTTCATGCTTCTTGTCCAGCTTTAAAGAAGGAAGCCATGTTAGTGGAAATAAATGGGACCTTCTTTTTCTTTTTTTTAAGAGGAGAACCTTGTTCATATAAATAGTCCATCATTTAATTTTCTTTTATTTGGCCACACCATGTGTCATGTGGGATCTTAGTTCCCCATCCAGGGATCAAACCCATGCCCCCTGTAGTGGGAGCACAGAGTTTTAACTGGACCGCCAGGGCAATCCCAAATAAGACCTTCTTCACAATGGGTACCATGATTCTCAGGGTACCAAATCATAGCTCTTCACCTAGGCAGTGGAGGTTTGGCAGTTACAGTATTTTGAAATTCTCTAAGAGTCAGCAAAAAAAGGATAGGGGCTAGCCAGAGGCATGTAAGAACCACACAGGGAGATGAGGAAGTGAGAAGTTTATTTTCTCATCACTCAACAGACATTTGTTGACTAATATGCGTTGGTTATGTTGCCAGTTCCGGGGGTGCCGAGATAAATAAGACATGGGCCCTGCCTCCCAGGTGGGCAGGGTCTGGAGAGACAGACGAGTGCAGCCTGTCGTAGATGTTAGCTCTGAGCCCCGGAGGATCACAGAGGCACCATCTAGCCTGGGAGAGAGGAGCCAAGAAAGGTTTGCCAGTAAGAGTGGTACTCAAGAATAAACCTTGCAGATTAAAAAAGTAATAATCCAGCAGATTACTTATGAGGCAAATTATATGAACAAGATGAATCAGTATTCCCTAGGGCTAGATTCTCTCTGCTGCTAAAATTCTCCCAGCGCTGCCTACTGAAGGCAATCTTTAATGAGGAAATCTGCCAACAGCCCTGGAAGCCAGACTAATCAGTCTTGGGAAGAAGACCAAGCTCTTATAGCACAGAAATGTAGTGATGGACCGTGTGACCTTGCATTAAAGATAGAGTCACCCTGGTCACATCCCTGAAATAACGACTCCCACTCCGTCCTCACCCAGACCATTTTACCATCCAGTCTAACCTGCGTTTTTATTTTTCTTGAGAGCCTACTTTGTGCTTGTTACTAGATTAACCACAATGATCAAAATGTGATTTCTCACCTAAAGGAGGGTGCAATCAAAAGGAGGGAGGTAGATTTTTAAGCAAATCCATTCAATTTCATAATTGCCATTGTAGGAGTAAGTATGAGGTACGGGGGGCCCAGATGGACACCTCTGTGCCAGGCAGGATGGACAGAGGTGCTGCCCCCAAGGAAATGGCACTGGATATTGAAGCAGGAGTCGTCTCCCCAACAAAGGACGGGAAGACATTCTAGACAGACGACAGAGGCGTAGGTAGAGCCTTGTAATGTGAACCGAGAAGAGCCTGAATTCAGGTCCTTTATTCACCCTCTGGAGGCTTCAAGGACAGAGGTGGTCTCTGCCTCCAGCGGACCCTCTGAGCTGAGGCAGGCAGCTCTCTGTAGAAGCCTAACCGCCCTGTGACTCCGAGCCTTTCTTCCTGTCTGGCATTGCTTTCTCCAGAGACTAGTCCAGCTTCTTCCTTTTATGGAGAAATAAACTGAGGCTCAGAGGGTAAAGTCTGGGTAGGGGGAGGTGGGGTGTCTTAAAATGAGCTGATATCAGCTGAGACTAAAGCAAGGACCCCAAATTAACATTTCTCCTACCTCCTCACACAACCTACAAACCATAGAGCTACATCTGCATTTCAAGACTTCCTGAGAATCCCGTTTCTACCCAGGTCAAAATGTAACCCCTGCCTAGATCTAATCCAGCGCCCACCCCCCAGATTCTAAGGACCCTTCAATGGAAAGACTAGTTCTTAGGTTTCCTCCTAAGGCTCCTAGGCAACCCTGGGGCCTCAAGAAAACTGAACACAAAGGGGACCAGCACTGATAAAAACCTCTGATGTGTATTAGACAATACGCTGGGCTTTTTTATGTACCCCACCTCTTCTGCTTTTCAGAAGAACCCCCGTAGATATTTTCATCCATTTTACAGATGAGAAAGCCGAAGTTCAGAGTGGTTACCCAAGAAATTACTATAAATATCACTCAAGGTCACATCAGTATTACGTGGCAGAACTGGAAACCGACTCCATGTCTGGCTGAGTCAGACAGTGCGCTCTTAATCATCAAGCCGTGTTTGCCTCTTTCAGCTCTTTTAGGGCTTCCTAGGCCTTTCTTATTCCTGACCCAAAGTTCAAAGAGTCTCGTGGTTCTCAGATTGTTCTGGGTTTTACAGTCTAGCAGAGGGCTCTCTTCTCTTGAGCCTGATAAAAGGGAAGGCCAATGAGTTACAGACCGAGGCCCAGGGCCCCAGCTGTGGCCTAAGACTAACAGTATGTGGCTATAGGCAGTACAAGAACTCTCTGTGGAGCAGCTGTGAGTTGCAGACCACAAAGACTCTCTCCCCAGTGACAGGAATCAGTAGGCTTTGCATTGTTCCTGCCTCCCACTGTCCCCCCAGTTCTTCCCTTCCCCTCCCACCCCTTCCTCTCCATGGTTCTACTCCCCACCCTCAACAGCCCGAATGGAAGGCAGCAGGGAGGCTTAAGATGCTAACAGATCCTTTCAGGGCCTCTAGAACAAAAAAAAGTCTGAAATAATTCTCCTGACCTGATGGGGGTGGGGAGGGGATGGCCAGGAGCAGCACCTGCCCTGGGCCGCCACTGTTCCCCAGGCAGGAGGTAACTTCTGGCCTCCTGCCCAGCCAACACACTGTGAATGAATGGCAGGGATCAGAGTGTGTGCGCATGTGCGTGTGTGTGTGTGTGTGTGTGTGTGTGTGTGTATGTATGTATGAGAGAGAGAGAGAGAGAGACTGAGAGAGAGGGACTGGGGAGCGGAGTGGCAGGTTTTTGTTTGTTATTGAAGCATTTTTTGAGCTGGCTGGCTGGCTGCCCGCAGGGAAAGTAACCAGTGGAGACTTGTGATGGGGGGCAGTGGCGGGGGTGGGGGGGGAGAGCAGAGAGGAATGTGTTCTCTGGGGGCCATTCCCTCCCCAGCAGGCAAATGCTGCAGTCCCAGCTGGGACTGCTCCCACTGACAGCTGTTTAGGGGCAAAGCCCCTCCCCCCATGGCAAGCTCCCTGCTGTTCCTGCTTCTGTCACCTTGGCAACGGGCTTCTTTAGGCTCTGCAAATAGAAAAGGTCCCTTATGCCAGCAAGGGCCTGGGTTGGTGTGGGGGGGGGAGAGGGGAGGGGGCGGAGAGCAGAGCAGAGAGGTTGGGCCTCGCAATGTGATGGAAAGACTGAACCAGGAGGGCAGAAGAAGGGTCTCCTTAGGTCTGGCCTCCAGAGGAGACCAGGGGGAGCTGGGTCACAGCTCCTGATAGAGGCTTGGTTCTTGGAGTCCCCATTCTAGTGGCTCCACTCAAGGCCCCTAGACGTACACGGAGGCCCAAAGGTGAGAAGAAAGTGGCTGGCCAGGAGGGAGATGCTGTCATAAAAGAGAGCCGTCCAGTCACTGAAAATCCTGGGCGCTTTTCACACAATTGTGCTCCAGATGCCGGGTCTTTGTTCTGTCTCTTCATCCCTCCTCAGGTCTCTGGAAGGAGAGAGAATTCACTGTTGGGAAGGCCTGCCACACAGTGGCTTTGTTTTTACCACAGAGAGGGTTTTGTGTCAGGGAGCGGGGATTCTGTCTGTGAGAAGCTGGACAGTGTGACGCGTGCTGATTCCAGGACCCTTGGGTACCATATTTTCCTCCCAAAGCACCTGCCAAACTGCGGGGTAGAAACACTTTTGCTGAGAAAGTTCAGTAAAAACCAAAACATTACATGAAGTCCTGTTTTCTAGCTCCAACAATTTTAATGTTAAAATCAGGCAACCAATTATGACGATCATTTCAGTTACCCACTGTAGGACCAGATTGAGATTACTAAGCATCTCCTCCTTGTATTAGGTCAGGGTTGGGAGAAGCCAGCAGATATTAGCAGAGAAGTTTTATATTTGCTGAACATTTCTCACCATGGGTGTGCGTGTGTGAGAGAGAGAAAGAGGAAAGGCAGACTGTGTGCCTTGGAACTGTCGGGCGTTCCTTCTTTCCCCGACTCTTTCCCCCTAAGCTCCTCTTATGTTACATCCATGGTTGCTGCCAGTAATAATAATTACCAACCAATAATGAACAACCATGTTCCAGGCACTGTACTAAATGCCTAACCTACATATCTCATTTACTCCTAGCAATAATTATTCATCTCACAAATGAAGAAGGTATGGCTCAGAAAAAAATAATTAGTTACCATCTCCATATAGCTTTCCCTCGTTAATTGTTCAGTTCAGCTCCACAAACACTCATTTAGCACCTATTATGTGCCAAACACGATGCCAACCATATGGGCATTAGAGTTGAACAAGTGTAAAATCTAAGAGGGGCTATGGAAATTTGAGTCGCGCCTTGAAAACTGAGTATGTTTCCAGAACAGAAGTGAAGGGGATTATCTCAGCTGGCACCGGGAGGCATCTATGCCCAGAGTGCCCACGTGGGCCTGGGACCATCTGTGCACATAGGTGGGCCCTGGAGCTCCTTGCTCCTCCCTGGCCCCACCGCCATTAGCTGTGGGACTCCCAAAACGCTCAGTCCATCCATCCCCCGTCATGTTTACCTCTCTTCTAGTGGACCTTGCCTTTTTTTACATTTCAGATGCCTGCCCCCACCATCCACAGATGACTCCTCAGTACACATCCAACTCTGCCCCCCACCCCCGTCCCCAGCGATTTCCAGCTGTCTATGGGATCCTCCCAAGAGGATGTTACCCCACCTGCATACACATTTTTAAAATTTGGAGATTCATACGTCAACCCCCAAAGCTGGAGGTCTCCCTCTTCAGAAAGGATCCCCCTTTCCCGTTCCTGGCCACTGTCCGCAGTCATCAGGTATTCCTGGACCCAGGCTTACAATCTCAAGACGGTTTTGATTCATTTCCCTTCAGGGAGGCAGGAGTGTTTGAATGGGAAAAGCATAGGCTTCACAGTGAGACCTGGTTTCAGACCCCAGCCTCATCACTTACTGGTTCTGTGACCAGCATCCAGTTACTTCATCTCTGTAAACCTTGATTTCTTTGTTTATAAGACTAAGATGGTTATTTTTACCACATGCTATAAAGATGGATGAGATGCGATGTGTCCAGCACTGAGCAGGCTCACAGTACTCATTCCCTTTCACTCCTTATTCCCACCCTCCATCACCACCCACTTTCTCACCATGTTCTGACCATATTTTCTCTGTGTCAGCTCCCAGGTTTGCTTAAGGCCCGCTGACCATATGAGGTTTAACTGACCACCTGACCCTCCTCCCATACTTGCCAGAGTCACCGTCCTCAGAGACTTGCTCCTTGCTTGTTTAGAAACCTTCACTGCGTCTTTTATTTCCTGCTTCATCGGGTCACAGGAGGGATTCAATAATTAGCATGTTAATGACTTCTGACCACTGACTCTGACTCTGGGTAGGGGCCTTCAAGACCCCAGAACCACTGTAATTGCTCAGGGCTTCCCCGCACAGATCCTCCACCTCTCCTCCCCCAACCCCAACCCCTTTGTGACCAACATGACCTGTGCAGACCTTCCATCTCTCCTCCTGGCATCACACTCCCCTTTCCTCATCCATCCAAGATCACCTCCAAAGTTCTCAACAGCCTCCAACTAACCCTTGAAAGCCTGCCATCTTAATTTGCACTTGCTGACTGCACCCTTCACTCACCCGTCAGCATTTTTCAAGCGTTTATGAGATTCAAGACACCCTGCCTCATGTGTCAAATGAAGTCAATTTTCCCTGAATCTGCTGCATTGTAGGAGTCTCCTGGAAACAACTCCCCTTGCTCGTAACATGGGAACACTGCCCATTCGCCTCAGAGCCTGCTTGTAAGGAGTAAATGAGACTCAGATTATAAGAATGCTTTGAGAAGTTCAAAGCAATGTATACATAGCAGGTAGTATTTTAAGAATAGCTACCGTGTATTGTGCATCTTCTCAGCATGAACAAAGGCAGTGAACCTCTCCTCTTTGTGGTTGAAACATAATCTTCCATTTGATACTAACAGACTGCTCTGTGAAGTGTATCACTGTTTGTAGAAGAGGAAATCAAGATTCGGAGAGGTTAAACAATTTGTCTTCAGTTGCACAGCCTGTAGGTGGCAGAACCAAGATTCAAACCAGATCGGTCTCTAAAATCCATGCCGTTAGCCACTTCTGCTGTATTTTCATCCCTCTACCAAGGGTGGGTAGTTTCCTTTCTAATGCTGCAAGCTGTCCTACAAGGAATCCTGCCTACAGAGGGTGTCTGGTGGTTTTGCCAGGTAGCTGCAGGGCAGGTCTAAAGATATTAGGGCATAGACAGCCCGCCACAGCATGTCCCAAAGGTGGGCAACCCTGTTTTTGTAAACTTGTTTCCTCTGCCAGGGAGATTCCCTCAGCTCCATTTCCCCTCTCACATTCCTCCTAGGCCTCAGCCTGGCAGGACTGCATCTCAGAAAATCCATGTGCCTATTTCTTCAGATTTTCCTAAAAGAGCTTCCTTGTCTAGTTATGTGTATGTGGGACTCTGACCTCCAGAGTCAACCTCAATTTCAGTCACTCCCTGAGGCCTAATCACGTGAGGTATCTTTGGAGATGAGCAAGCTCTGAAGGGTGCTGGCATCATTTAGACCCCCCCACCCCCCAGCAAACTGCCTCCTCTCTGGCTGTTCTCACACCAGTCACCAGGGGTTCAGCTGCACAGGATGCCCTGTAGGTCCCTGAAAGCACCATGGTATTTAAGGCCTCAGGTCTTCCCACGTGCTCTTCCTTTCATCATCTTCAGAACTCTGAATCATGCTAAATACTCACTTCCTCCAGGAAGCCTTCTCTGCTTTCCTTTCCAAGCTGAATCTCCTTTTCTGTGTTCTCAGTAATGTGTGCTTGTCTCCTGTCGTTAATATTTACCAAGTGATGCTGAGGGTATCTGTTTACCAACTCTCTCTTGCTAAACTGTATTCCACTAAACCTATTCTAGGGACCAGGTTTTGGCCAGCACCAAACACAGCGCTTGCTCTGTAGTCAGTGCTGTGATTTTTGTCGCGTGAACGAATAGCTGAAAGTATCTCTTCATTTAACTCTCTAAGCCCTGAAGAGTAGTAGGTAGTAGAAAGTTATGCCATTCCTCTCTCGCAAGCACCCTCCCTTCACTGGTAGTCCAGGTAATTCCAAACTCTAGTCAAGCATTGCAGCTCAGAGAAAAATGTGTTTGAGCAAACCTCCAACCTACATCTGGGATGCTCGCAGCTCCCGTGTGTTTTGAGGCAAGAATCCCAGCACTTCTGGACACTGAGCTTTTTCCTGCATCCAGGAAGACTTAGGATCAATCGAGATCCATTACTGGTCACAAGTTCTGGCAGTGCATGCAGCAAAGGGCGTGAGTCAGTGAACCCTCACAGCCGGCCCTCCTGCACAGGGGCCCTTAATCCTCTGGCTGCTAACAACCAACTGTTTGGGGAACGGTGAATTGGTCTCTTCAGATTCTAAGGCGGCTGTCAAGGTTAAAGCTCAAGACGGGAAAGAAGAGCTGGCCTAGAGTCTCTCCACTGAGCTGGGCCCTAATGTGGGGAGGCCCTAGGCCTGCCCCTCCTCTGTTCCGTAACAGAAAGGGCTGACGAGGCCTTCCAGAGCCATGGCTGAGGTCCCACGGAACCAAGCTTTTGTTCCCTAGAAGCAGTGAGCCTTCTAGCAGTGGGGGATGGGGGCAGCCAAAAGAGTTCCAAGCAAAAAATGAAGCCCCTGGACTGTAGGAGGAAATAAAGGCCCAGAGAGATTTCTGTGCATTAATATTTCAAAAAGTGACATGCCCCATCTGAGCTGTAGAGAAGAGGGGTGCGGCCGCCTTTGGTATGGTGGCTTCAGTGGGAAGTGCCCATCGTCAACCACCCCACTGACCTCACTATGATCGACAGCAGATAGATGCTGAGCATCTACGGACATGTAGATTATTGTGCTGGACAGTGTGGAAGGGAAAAGAAACACTGAACGTTAGTTCAACTAAAGCACATCTCTAAAGTTAAAAAAAAAATGAAACATAAAACTTTGACTCAAAAAGCATATAATCTGGCCAGATAGACAGGAAATAAACACACAAAAGCATAAAAAGTATTCCAGTTTAAGATACCACTGACTGTAAAATGCACCATGTTTTTGCCTCTAAGGAAAGCACTACCAATTAAACCAGCATCATCAACTGTAATATGCAGCCTAATTCAAAAGATGTTAAAATGGTGGTGGGGGATAAGAATTTTTAAACATTGATGAAATACATCTACAAGATAGTACATGTTAAATCACAAATGAATCAAAGAAATCAGCAGTAAAAGCAAGCGCATTCAGGACTTCCGAGGGAAAACCCGTAACTGAGGGTCAAGGCAGAGAGAACATGAGCTGAGCCTGGGCCAAAGAAGCTTATGCCTTACTGAGATCACTGAAGCAGAAGGAGGGCATTCCAGAAAATGGAAGCGCTGAAGTTGAAGCCAGAAGGGCACAGTGGAGAGGAATGCTGTACAGACAGTGAGCAGAGCAGTTAGGATGGATGAAGGTAAGGGCAGGCAGGCGGTGAGCAGAGGTTACACAGGAGGAAGGTCTTCAGTAAACCAGAGTGCTGATAAAACCAAAATGGCCTATAGGGTTATCCCCAACTCATGCCTGTCCGAGCTCTGAAGGGGAAGAGTTCTGTGGCACAAACAAGCTGGAGTTCCACCTTGCTGTCATTCATTCATACAGCCACACTGAGCATCTGCTAAATTCTAGGCACTTTGGAGGAAACAATCCTAAATTCTGTCTATCAAAGCAGATAAGTCATTCACTGAAATAACTGTGAGTGTAGATATCATCGTGACCCCCACTCTAAAGATGACGAGCCAGAGGTCCAGAGAGGTCCAGTGATTGCCCAGCCTCCCACTGCTGGGAAGTGGCAGGAAAGGGAGGTTGTGAGGATTTGATTTATGGCACTCTAGACAGTGTGAGACAGGGTACACACTTCTGTACAGGGTGCAGTGAACAGTAAAGATTGCTTGGATCAAAGAAATAATATTAAAAGGTTATTTTATGTTGTAAGAAGATCTTGAACACCAGGGGCCTTAGACAACCACAGACAGAGGAGAGTCCCTGATGGCTTTTAATCAGGGATCAGATCTGTGCCCTAGGAAGATTAATTTGTGATCTATCCACAAGTCAGATTATAGAGAGAAGAAACTAGAATCAGAAAGACCAATTAGAAATGTACTACAACGCTTTAAATAAAAGGAATTTGACTCAGCACAATGCTGGAGTTAAATCATGGTCTTTGCTTTTATTAACCTTGAAAGTTTAAGGACGTACATTCCCCCTGCCCCAAAATATCCTGGAGTCTTTGATCTATGAACTTCTCTAAGCTTTCATGAGCTTTGTTTCCAGCCTCAGCATATGCTAGCATCATCTGTCCTGAAACAATGGCCTTCCACAAGCAGCACAGGGTTGGGGAGAGTGGGACAGAGAGGAGGTCCAGGGATGGAGGGCTGGGAGGCCAACAGTTGCTTCTCCCAGTCTTGGTGAACACATGTGTACTGTGCCTAACTGTACTCTTATGCACTATAGATCTAGAACCTTCTCCAAACTTCCTTTTTCCACATTATAAATCCTGAATTTTAAACTCTTTTCCTATGATAGCCACCCTGCCCCCATCAGACTGTATGATCATCTAGCCCAAACCTCTTGTCTCACAGATAAAACCCTGAAGTCCTGGGAAGGAAAAGGACCTGTCTTGGGCCACATAGCCAGTGGGTGGCAGGACAAGCCTCTGACCCTCTTAGCCTCTCTGACCTGTACCATCTCCAGCTCTCAGCTCAAACCAGCAGCCCCTAGATGGACTCTGTTCCCAGGATAGGAATTCATGGTTTGGGGATAAGGGAGAACAAGTTTCACCTGAGTCTTCAGTGATACTTCCCCTCATCTGCAGATCTTTTTGACTGCTAGAGCCTATCCAGGCACTTCATGGCCTCTGCAGTATCTCTTGGGTGTCTTAACAAGGATCATCTTAAAAATCCCTGATTACTAAGTTTGCCTGATTAACAGTCTTTACCTGATTGTTAAGTTTTGAGCTGTTCAGGGTGAAATTAGGAGACAAAGCTCAGGTTGGGGTCAGGGGCAATTTATAATCACCAAATGCCTGCTGGCATTTCCAGTTGGATGCTCTACCATCACCTGAAGCCCCACACATTTCTCACAAAACCTCATTACCGTCCATGTTTCTCTCTGCCACAGTTCACCGTCATCCAGGGCCATCCATACACCCTCCTCCTCTGCCTCCAACAGTAGGTCACCAAGGAGCATTTTGTGTCGCTTTAACACCTCTTGTTTCTGTCCTCTCCTTTCCATTCCTGCTGACATTCTGCTTGAAACTCCACATGGGCTTGTGATGAGATAGCTGGGAACCTATGTGTAATATAGACAAAATTTAAGAAAGAAGGTGCCTCCCCTAACTGTGTGTGCAGTCTGCTTCCTTTGCACCTGTGTCACAGGATCCTTTCACATGTCAGCTTAGGACCCAGAATTGGCATTCCCCTCATTGGCTTGGAGCCTGTGGTTGTAAAAATCCACTTGCGAGCTTCCAGCCGTGGTCCTCTGTGTATTTGCACAGCACAGCCTCTCTCTGCCGGCCCTCCAGCTATACGAGTCTCTGCCAAGGACAGCTTTTTTAGGCAGGACCAGTCCAACTGAGCGGCCCTCATGCTAAGCTAGCCTGGATGCCACTAGTCAGAGTGAGCAAGGTGAGAACACCCAATCTCTGAGCTGAATTTCCTGAACCCCTACTGTCCATAAGGCATGAGCTGGACACTGGAAGGATGATGAGAAAATATAGGAATCCTCACCTCCACAAGCCAGCCTGGCTAAAAACGGAAGAAAGGGCAAGGAGCAAATGGCAACCCCTGAACCCCAGTCCATGACAATACATTTATTTATTCAGCCCTCATCTACTATTAAGTATCATACGAGGTTCTAGATAAAGCCATACGTGATTGTTTCCAATCATCAGGGGTTCATGACCTGTAAGGGAAGATAGCTAAGAAACAGTTCTTATCCATTGTGATACACGTCATTATGGTAGAGGTAAGTCCGGGACACTCAGAACCTAAGCTAAGACTGAAATAACACTTTTAATGATATGATTGAATATACAAATTAAATGACTGACCATGACCACACGTGTGCCAGGCACTGTGCTGTTCACATTATGTCATTTTTCTCATTTTATTTGCACAGTTTTTTTGTGTTGTTTCTTTTCTTTCTTTCTTTCTTTCATCCTTACAACATTCTGGGCAAGAGCTTTTTTTGTTTCTGGTTTTCAGACAAGACATCTAAGGCCTTGAGAGGTTAAACAGCTAGCCCAAGGTCCCCCACTTGTAACAGGAGGAAACTGTGGTCCAGCCCAGGCTGCCTCCCGCCAGAGTCTGAGGACTATGTGTGCAGCAGGCCCTCCCTGGAGGGGGCCCGGCTCGAGCAGAGCCAGGAGGGTGACTAACAGCCATCCTTACAGAGCTGGGCTGGGTGATGGGCTGCACCTGTTGCAAACATGGAGCAAAGCAAGTGCAGGGCATGGAGGAGAGAGAAAATGTATCACCCTGCAGTATCCAGGGTTTCTCTGAACAGCTGGAATGATCCAAGAAGGCTTCACAGAGGAGGTGAGCTTTGCATTGGGCTTTGAGGGCCAGCCAAGGGCCCAGTGTTTCCGAATAGGAAGAAAGCAAAAAAAAAACAGAGAAAGTCAGGCCCTAGCAATGGCCAGGCTAAGCTCTTGGCAAAGGAGGAAGAGATGAAAGCAAGAACATTGAGTTTGGAGAGCCTTCTATATATGGATGTGGGAGGGGGCGCAGATGGGGGGACACAGTAGAAGACCAGGCCAAGCCATGCCACCTAACCTGGCCTCTCCCTCTTCAGCCTATGCTCAGCTGCAGCCGCACCAGCTCCTCTCCCAACCGTCCTCAAAGCACCTGCAGCCCCAGTTTGTGATGCAGCAGCAGCAGCCATCACAGCAGCAGCAACCGCCCCAGCCATCACGGCCGGCGCTCCAAGCCCCATCCCATCCCCAGCTGGCCTCGGTCCCTCCGAGCCTGGCCCTGCAACCCAGCCCAGAAGCCCATGCCATGCCGCTAGGCCCAGTCCCATCCACCCTGCCTCTCCAGTGCCCCACTGCCAATCTGCACAAGCCTGGCAGCTCTCAGCAGTGTCCCCCTCCCACACCAGACACTGGGGCTCACAACGGATATCCCGAGGGCCTGGCCCACACCCCTCAGCGCAGGTTCCAGCATGCCTCGGCTGTCATCTTACAACTACAGCCTGCTTCACCGGTGGTGAGTAAGCCTATCCCAAGGCCCAGGGAACAGAGAGGGAGGTCACCACTCAGGCCATCCCATGGCCCCCAATGGGATGTGTATCTGTGTGGGCTGAGCATCAAAGTCCTTGTTGAGTACTCCAGGAAAGAAAAGGGGCCTCTCACTAACTTGGGGCTGGCTGAATCTTAATGTCCTTCTTCCCAAGCTCCACGGAAACAGGGGACACATCCAGAAAGGCAGAGACAATTCATGAGCAAATCATATCTGTCCTGTCCTTCAACAGCCCCAGCAGTGCACCCCTGATGACTGGAAGGAAGTGGTACCTGGGGAGAAGAGTGGGTCGGAGACTCGGTCTGGCCCATCACCACATCAGCAAGCCATCGTCACTGCCATGCCAGGTGGCCTGACTGTGCCCAAGAGCCCGAACATCCAGCAGTCCCCAGCTCACGGTATGAAGTGTAGTGGGGCCCTTGGGGGAGGGAAGAGAGTCAGCCCTCCTTGCCACCCCCTGGCACATTGCACTTGGGCCTCTAGAACGGGAAGGAAACTATAAACCCCAAGTGGCAAGAAAGAATTTGGGTAGGTGGGATCAGAGAGTGGATTGAGAGGATGAAGCAAGGATAAAGAAAGGGGACCCAGAAGGTATAAAAGGATAGAGAAAGAATTGAAAGTTCTAGATGAGGCCGGCCTGTCACTGCTGTCAGATGTATCCACTGCCGCCATGTGCTAGGTTGAGAGTTCACCCAGGGATCCAGTTGTCTCAGTCCTCTGCTCTGCTTGGTATGAGAGAGTGTTCTTGAAGTTGGCGATATGACAAGGCGGCTGCATAGCACACAGATGAGGGCAATGCCTAAGGGGAGCTAGCAGGGGATTCATGGAAAGCCTCATTGAAGGAACAGGCAGCTCTGCTCTGGGCTCCCCCACTGAGCGAGTGCTCAGTGGCAGTCAGGCTTCTCTAAGCCCTGGGTTTCAGGAGGCTCCACTGATCCCTCTACCCTGACAGGAGAACCATGGTGGTACCTCTGCCCCCACAGCAATCCCCTCACTTTCCTTTCCTTCTCTGCCAGTGTGTGCAGCCATCTTGGCCCAGATCTCGATGACATTCTGGGCCATGGGCCACGTATAATTCAGGGAGGCAGTTCCATTGTTGAACTCAATGTGCTGGGAGTGGGGGTGGAGAGAACAAGAGAAAGGGGGTTTTGGAAATGGAAGAAAGAGAAATGAGAATAAAAGAACTTTGGGGCAAAGTAGTTATAAATGTCCTATAAGGAATGGAAGAGGGATCAAGGAAAAGAAAAGCAAAGGAAAGCAAAGAACATTCGAAAAATTAAAAGAGAGGAGATCAGAGTTCTCTTGGCAAATTGCAATGAAAAGGGGTTCACCATTTTGTAAAGCAGCCCATTCCACTGTGGGTTTGCTCTAATTATCAGAAAGTGGCTTTTCAAATTAAGTCAAAATCTATTGTGCTGGAACTCCCACCACTGGCTGTGATTCCGTCTTGTGGATTGCAATGGAGTCCATCTCCTACAGTGTGTGTAGACAGTTATCATGTCTCTTTCTTCTCCCCATCCCCCCCCCCCATTAAAAAAAAAGAGAGAGAGAGAAAAAAAAACATCTCCAGGCTAAATATTTTAGATTTATTTCAATTTTTACCTGTCACACATCAAGACCTCCCATTTCCACCATGCTGATCATTCTTGTCTAGCCACATTCCACCTTTCCATGAATTCTCTTAAAGTGTGATTCCCCCAAATGAAGCACATTAATTCCAAATATAAAAAAGTGCTAGTGACCCAAGGTTGGCACCTAGACCTAGCTTTATAAGCCCTCCAAGAGGCAGAGCTCTGCATAGTATAGTAGAGAGGAACTAAAGTTTATTGAACACCTACTATGTGCCAACTTGTGTTTTCCTTTGCTCACTCATGATATCCCTGAGAGATCATTACTATTGTCCCCATTATTTAGAGGAGGAAATGAAAGGCTCCAGGTCTCACAGGTAAGAAAGGGCAGCCCCAAAATTCTGGCTTCAGGGGTAATGCCCTTACCTGCCTTCATCAGGACATTGCACCTATGACCCCATGTTAACTCCCCCAACCCAAGGGAATGATGCCCTTGGTTCACAGAGCACCGTGTCTTGTGAATCCCAGAGGGGTTGGGCTTGGTTTTGGTTTCTGGTTTTGTGGTTTCTTTTTACATGAACTGCTATCACTTCAGGTCCCCTCCATCTCAAACTTGTACAGTGTCTATTGTGAGCCAGAATGTTATTATGTCCATTCAATGGTGTCTTGTGAATTTAGCCCACAGTTTGAGGCACACCAGAAAATGGTAACAGTTAATAGCTAGCATTTAATGAGTCCTCTCTGCCAGCTTTACATGCATTTCCTCACTTAATCCTGCCAGTAATTCTCTGAAGCTGAAACCTTTATTATGCCCATTTTCAAGATAAGAAAACCGAGGCACAGAGAGAATAAGTGGTGGGTGAGGAATGTTTTATATCTGAATTTTGTCACTCATTCTACTAACGCCTCTGCTTAACTTTGCCATCTGTATATTATATAGCATGTCTTTAGCCAATTTGCTGATAGAAATGTTGAATAGGACCTGACTGAAGACATATGCCCTGTCTGCAGGTTGGTGGTAATCAACAGTCTTTGTTCAGTTATTTGTTATCCAACAATCTCTGAATGAACTGACATCTGCCTTCCTTTCTCCATCTTGTCTATAAAACTCTCAAAATTTTTTTCTGAAATCTAGTCCAAACGATACACATATAACAAAGCACCCTGTTCCTAACGTTCTATCTCATGAGAAAAGTAAGCTTTGCACTGTGGAAACAACCGTCAACCACCCAAGATTTAAATATCCATCTGTATTATGTTTGAATGCCTGCTTTGTGCAGAGCACTGTGAAATGGGAGGTAATCCACAGAGAAAGGAGGTCTGTACCCTACCTTCAAGGAGCTTAAGCTCCTCTGGAAAAGATGAGAAGTGCACAGGAAAAAAATACAGTAAAAGATATGATAAATGTCATAGAAAGATTATGGGTAAGTGCTTTAAAAAGTAAGAGAGAAAAGTTACTGCTGAGTAGAGATTATCTGGGTAGATTGCAGGGGGGTAAAGTGGCCTTATTCTAGAGCAAAGGTTGGCAAACTACATCCTAAGGGCCAAATTCATCATATTACCAGTATCCCTACAGCCCACAAGCTAATAATGGTTTTTTGCATTAAAAAATTTTTTTAAGACTCAAAAGAATATTTTGCGATACATGAAAATTATATGAAATCCAAAAGTCTGTGTCCACAAATAAAGTTTTATTGGAACACAGCCACATTCATGCATGTAGTGTTGTCTGTGGTCACTTTCCTGATGCAACAGTAGAGTTGAATGGTTGCAATAGAGACCACATGACCTACAAAATCTAAAATATTTACTATCTGATTTCTTACTGAAAAAGTTTGCCAGCTACTTTTCTTGAGTCTAGACCTTTAGGAGAGGTAGGACCTGGACATGTGGAGCTGGGCAGACAGCATTCCAGAAGGGACTACTGAAGTGGATAAAGGTAGGGAGTAGTGTGGGCATGTTTATAGAACAAAATACAAGTGTAAGAAATGTAAGGACAGAAAGGGGAAGGAAATGTGAATATTAATGAAAGAAGGCATTGAAAAATGGGCGGAGGGAGAGGGAAAGAAAAAGAGAGCAAAGTAAACCAACAGGGAATATAAAATAAATGTAAAATGTGGAAACAAAGAGAGATGAGGCCTGTGGGGAAAGGGATGGGGGGATGAATGAATGCTAAGAAAGGTAAGGATATGAGAAAATATTGGAAATAGAAGTCAAGCATGGAGAGAGAAATTCGGATCATCTATTCAGCATGAAGCTGGGCGTGGGGGGTGGGGGCTTGTGAAGGTCTCACAAGCTCTAGCACGTCTACTGAATGAAGGTGCTTCCCCACAGTTTAGTTTAAACCAGCGTGGTTTAGAAAAAGAAGTAACATTTACTGGGCTCCAACTGTGTGCCAGGCACTGCAGGCAATTTGTGTAAATGCCCTCAGTTAACCTGCATAGTAAGCCTAAAGAGGAGGCATTATCCCCATTTATGGAGGTGTAACTGGGGCACTTCGGTCATTAGTTAACCTCTCTGATACTTAGTTCCCAGTGGGGAGGATAATGACTACTTGTGGGGTTATTGTGAACTCTTTTAAGTGAGAGGAGAGCGCGAGCATGTAGGGCTTGACACAAATTAAGCACTCAATTAGTGCTAGTCGTTATTCTTCCTGCCTCCGACTTGGCCAGGCGACAGTCCATCACCGCACTGGGGACTTCTGACGGGGCGAGGGCGGAAGTCCGCGAGGCGCGGCGCGGCGCCTGCCTCCCTAAACCTCAAACTGACGTCTCTAACCGGCCACCGGCCTCGCGGAGCCTTCCCAAGGGCGCCGCGGGGGCGGGGCCGGCGCGGCCGCACAAAGGAAGCGCGCGGCCCAGCTTCCGCGCTGGCGCCCCGCCTCCTGGAGGCCCCGCCCCGCGCACCCAGGCCCCGCCCCCGCCCCTCGCCCCGCCCCCGGCGGAGGCGGCCGCGGGAGCCCTGCCGGGACGCGCCGCATTGTCTCCGCGGCGGCTGCAGCCCTAGAGCGCCCGCCGCGCGCGCGCGCGCAATCCGCCGCCGCCCGCACCCCCACCCCGGCCTCGCGCCCCTGCCGCCCTTTGTGGACGCCGGCTCGGCCGGTGCGGTCGGATGCGCCGCGGCAGCCCCGGGCCCCGGCTCGGAGGCTCCCGGCGGAGAGGAGGCGGCCCGCCCGGGCCCGGGACCCCGCGCGAGGCGGCGCCCGGCCGAGGGGTTGCGTAGGCCCCGCCCGGCCAGGCCCAGCCGGGCCCTGGACAGGTCAGTGTCCGTGGCGGGGGAGGGGTTCTCGCCCGGAGGGGTCCTGCGGCCCACGCTGGTCGCACCAGACAACGGCCACCGCCCTCCGGTGCCATTCCCGGCCCGGGCCTACTCGGCTGCCAGGCCGTGCCAGCCTGCGACTCTCGCCCTCCCGGCGCCAGGGAGGTGCCCTGCGCCTCCCCCGCCTCGTCGGGGACCCTGCCTGCCCCTCACTCCCCCGGCAGCCGTTGCGTCACCCTCGGCGTGCCCAACGCTTCCGTTGTGTCCCCGCACGCCCCCACCCCCGCTTCGGTCCTCCGGGGACGGCGCTTTCCCGGGGATGGACGGTCCGCTTAGGGACAGGGCTGCTGGCATCTGCTCTACTTTCTGGGTAGGCGACTGCCTATCTTGGAGGGCCTGCGACTTCGGTGGAGAGTTTTGTTTTTAATCTAGTCTCACGAGGCTTTTAATTGGATGGAAAGGGACAAGCTGTTCTGTGTCCTCCTCTCTTCCATTTTTAGAAGAGCGTTTTCTCTCCTTCCCATGCCAAATGAAGGCATATTGTATTGTGTGGGCTCTTTACATTAAAAATAGAGACCTGTGAGATTCCGTCGTTAAATTGAAGTCCACAGGGAGGGAAATAATCTGCCCAAGGTCAGGTTGCCAACTAACGGTGACCCTGCAGTGATGAGAACTCCTAGTCGGCGACTGCTATATTGCTGGATACCAGTTTGTGCCGGTGATACTCCACCGTCACAGTCCTCACCCTCCCTCCCCCAAGGCCGCTTTTGAGACCTGAACAGATTTCACTGACACAGTTTCAGTTCTAATCAACTTTCCTTTCCTTCCTGCTCCATACCTAGAATGTTCACCTTGTTGCCTTGCTGTCTACAGAGACACAGTTTTCTATTCCTTTTCCTGTTTAACAAATCAGTGACAGCTCTCCCCCTTAGATCTCCCATTCCAGATCTTTAATCCCTTTCCATTAGCATATTGGACCCAGAGGATCCCTTGTTGTGAAATAAGCTACCGACCTAAATCCACCATATGTCCCCAATTTTTCTAGGACAACCCCAATTTAAAATATTCCATCCCATTGTCTTATCAGCCAAGTGTCTCAATTTTTGGTTTAGAAAATAGTGTCATTTTAACCGTATCAGGCCCTGCTGTCCTGGCCTTTTCCAGCTATTTGACTCTGGGGCATAACTGGGTAATCCAATTACCATTCACCTGGGATTTTCTTTTTATTCCTCACCCCCACCCCCAGTCAACCCAAACGTTGGAACTGCTAGGATTTCTAGATGAGTCTGGAAATTGCAGGCTAATGAGGCAGGGAAATTCCTTCTTGCTCCTATATGTCTGCCCCTGCCCTCCCCAGTTTTTATTCTGTGTACAGGGCCTCAGACCTGTGGCAGTGTCTGTTGATTTAGGGCTTAAGTTGAGGTCACATGGGATGTAGGGCTTAATAGCATTTTGACTTTAGAAGAGAAAGAAACTTACTGTGTTGGTTACAGGGCAAGAGGTTCTATCTCGTATCTTAAGATACCTGCACAGCTAAGTAGTTTTGGTTCCTCTCAGATTTCACACACCTTGTTTGCCCTCCTGACCCATGCGAAGCATTGTCCTAGGCACTGTGGAGAATACAAAAGTGGCTTTCCCCGCTTCACCCTCAACATCTGGATCTGTGTGTGGAAATAACCACACTTTTGAATCAGCTGATGCCTGTGTGTTTCCCACTGTTTCTGTCCCTGAGTTCCAGTCCCTGCCAGACGGGAACCAGAGCTTCTGGCTCGGCTCCTTTACAAGGGCTGGCTTCTTTCACAGAGGGCCCAGCAGATGGGCAGTGGTGCTCGTGCGGCACCTGCCCTTTCCAGGCACTCACCATGGGAGCTCTGCCCCTCAGCCCACCCAGGATCTGTTTCCAGGCTTGTCCATACACATTGGGAAGAAGAGATGCCTTTTTTTCCCTCTCCAGCATTAATCTCAAGTCCACTTTCTGTTGTTCTTGAGCTGCTTTTTCAGTTGTCGAACTGCATTTTTGTGAGCCATAGCTCCTGTTTTCATCACCTTCCCCCCCACCCCCAACCGCCGCCTTTTTAAGCTGTTGTTGTATTGCTAGGTGGCACATAGATACTTAATGAATATTCGTATTTTTCATGGCCTCCTAGCCCCGTCCACTTCTCTGCCAGGTCCTGGCTTAATTTCTAACTTGCCTTTGTCAGGTGCACTCAAGATATTATTTCCACTGCCCTCAAAGTGAGGAGGAATCTCCAGCTCTTCTTCCTTCTGTGCCAGTAATGATTCTCCTGGCTGTGGGCCTCTTCAGCCCTTGTTGCTCTGCATTGCAGTGGAGCAGAACCTCTTGGGAAGGTGTCTCATGCTTCTCCAGACATCCCTCCTCTGACACTGACTTTCTAGTCTAAACTGGTGACCCTGAGACTTCTCTTCCTGTCCCAGAGGCCCCTTCCCCCATCTCTGACCCTGTGCCTGTGCCTTGCTCTGGCTCAGCCCCAGAATCCACTCTTTTCAAACCACATCCTTTTTCCTGCCTTACTCATTTCCTGTCTCAGATACTTTGGATCCCTTGGATCTTTCAGTGGGAGAGAGAATAAGGGGAATAAATAGATAGATGATTTTATGAAACTGAACTGTTCGTGCCTCTGGTCTTGCATGCTCTTCGGCGTCCCCTCTGTAGGTTTTCTTGTTTTAGGGGAAAGAAAACACTTACTCAGAATTAAGAACCTTTCCCTGAGTTTGTGAATGTCTTTTTGTCTCAGTTTTTTCCTGTTGTGATTAAGTCTCTGTCCTCCTCTGGGCTGTGGGCCTCTCTCTAGGCATTCAGTAACTTATTTGCTGAATAAAGTTCACCCCTTTCCTGTCAAACTCCTTCCCTTTCAGTTCACATTGATAGGTAGGTAAGCCAACATAAAGTTTAAATTGAAAAACTAGAGAATAGGATAGTGGTTCCAGTTCTAGTAAGGCTGCTCCATGGAAGTGTGACATTCACAGGGAGTTTTTACCTCCTCTTGGTTAGTCCCAGATTATATTATTAAAGTTCTTCCAGCTGTGCAGTGCCATTTACTCTCCAGGAAGATTTGATTCCCTCCTGGAAAAGATTCTCTGAAAAGCTACATCACATCTACTAGAAATAAGAATAAGGAAGCAAGACGCCTTCAGAAAAGCATAGTTTCTCTTTTATTCCCTTTCTTTGGTGCCAGTTTTTGCAACTGGAAGATGAAGATGATGATTTTCTGTGGTCAGGAGGAATCTCACAAAAGTGATTGTAGAGATGCTTGGGTGTTTTCCACTCCCTGGAGAAAGAGTGAGGACTAGCTGCCTTACGCAATCTGCTCCCCTGAGGGCTTTTGCCAGTAACAAAAATGACTCTGCAGTGCCTTACTAGCACCTGTCTGATGGAAATGAAAGCTGGGACTAACCCCTCAAGGTAGAGTGATGAACATATACAGATTTATGTTTTCAGTGTTTTTATGGCCTGCTTTAAACTGCAGTGTGAGTCACCAGTTTAAAAGACTCTGTTTGAATATGTGTTCTGTTAAAAATGTTTCAAGTGGGCCTGTTTAAGATAACTTGAAATACTTACCACAGTTCAAGTAGATGCAGGTTTCATTTTAAGCATTGACTTACTTAAAAATTTCAGCTTGAATTTAGTTACATCAGAACACAGATATACTTGTTTAAAAAAAAAAAAAACTCAGAGACAAACCATCTTTAATTCAACTTTATGACATTTTGGGAATTGTTAGGAAAAGAATCAGCCATTTGTTTATCCAAGACAACAGTCTTACAGACTCAGGGCTTTTTCCCCATTAGTTACAAAAGTAGAATTGACATGAATTAAAAAATGTTTTTTTTTATAGTTAATCCAGTTATATTATTAAGAATGATTAGTTTTTGAAGATATATACTAAAAAATAGCATATGATTTAAATAATAAATTGTTACTGTGTGATTCATTGTAAAATCATCTAGGCCAGCATACTTAATGGTTTTTTCTTTTTCCTTCCCCTTCCAAATTATTTATAGTTAGTGAAAAGGGATGTGTTTTCCTATACTTTAAATTTCCAAATGATTTTTTTTTTTAGTTCAATCCAAAAGAAAACATTCTTTCTACATCTGCCAAAGAAGTGATTGCTGTTAAACAGGGATTGCCAGTATTCTAAGATAAATCCAGATGTTGAAGAGAGTCCCAGTCTGCCATTGGGCTTTCTTTAAAGCAGAAACCTGTGTCTTGGATGATTTTATTCTTAGCAGTGAAATTTGTCATAGCTTCTCTTAAGAAAAATGGCTTTTAGATGCCATGTCATAACCGACTCTTCTCCAGTAGATTAGGAGGAGCAGGCCTGATGCTGAATATTGGAACTTTTGGCAAGAAAATGAGAGTTCATGACTGCTAGGAGTTATTTTTAAAGCCCTAGTTGCATGGCTATTATGTCTCAAATACAGTATAATTATCCCTAGTTACTGATATCTTTAGCATATTTGAAACCGTCCATATGTGGCCTAAATCCGCACTGCTATATTAAGACATTTTTAAACAGCCCAAGCAAATGACACTGAATTAAAATTAATGTGAGCCAAATACTATTTTTTTTTTAAATCAATTAAGTCCACATTTCTAGGCCTCCAGTATTAATCTCTTCTGTCAGCTTATTGGTAGCAAAGTAGGGTGATTGAAAATTTAGATGATGGTTATAAAAGGGAGAGGGCAGTGTTTTCTAAGAACAGAAATGATCAAGAAGATTGATTTTCAAGATAAGAATAATCTATCCCATTATATAGACAAGGACAACCAAGGTTGGATTTCTCTAGTGCATTCATTCTCTCTCTCTCTCTCTCTCTCTCACCCATTTCTCTAAAAATATTGTTGCTTCTGCAGCTGGTAGACAAAAGAGTCATATCCAGCAACATGGTGGCCTTTCCTTGTTATCAGCCTGAAAATAGAGAATTTTCTAAACATTTGTGGTGGTTTTTTTAACTGTTACAAATCCATCTTCCATGATTTTATCTTCAACTTTTTAAAGTAATTTCTTTTCACAGGCTAAACCACCTCCTGGCATTATAAGAACCACTGGGAAAAAGTGGTTCTTCTTTGGCTCCTAAATTCTTTGCTGGTTTCTGGGGTTCCTTTGATACCCTGAAACTCTATGAAATAAATGCATAGGAAGGAAATCTGGCACTTCTCATGTCCTTTGAATTAATGACTGTTGAAGGTGAATTGAGATGTGTGATCTGCCTTCAACAGCAGGTATATTTCCCTAGTGTTGCAGTTCATTGTCAAAGCGGAAGTATGATTTCTTCCTGAAGCCTGAACTCAGGAGTGCCGGGACAGGACGCTGAGTAGGCCACCGCATCTGAGGAACATGAGTGATAACCTGAGTTTGGGCCAGTGAAAGAACAGCTGTGCTCTGGAGCCGCAAGAGGCCAGGCCCAGTGCACTGAGCCTGGGGCGGCTTCCTGGTCTCTTGAGTCTCAGTGATGGGAGCCCTCCAATGGTAAGTCAGGCCTCTTGCACTGCATTGTATCTGCAGTATCACGTTTAATCCTTGCCACAGCCATATGAGACAAAGATAAGCATCCCATTTTACAGATGAGGAAACTGAGGCCTTCAGTAACTTGCCTGGGATAATCTAAGATTTAAGCTTAGGGTCTTTCTGATCCCAAGTGTTAACTGCTGTTTAACAGCTTCCAGATGTAATCAGTGCCAACCAAGCATTTTACATGTATAAACTCTGCTATTCACTGTCAACCTGCAAGACAGGCAGCATAATGGTCATTTATATAGATGGAGACACAAACACAGCAGGTACCAAGTGCTTGAAGCTGCCCAGGTGATCAAAGATGGAACCAGAGTGAACCCAGGTCTGCCCAGAGCCGGTGCCCTTTCCACTCTGCCATTTTTCCTGTCGTCTCCAGTGATTCTGATGTCCCTAGCAGAGGGCCTCTCATGTCCGTTCCACACCTTTTGCCTTGTGAAATCGCAGCATCTGCTAGAGAACTGTGACATCAGGGTATCTGGGAGCCCTCCCTGGGCACTGGAAAGGAGGACTGGCTCCAGTAAGTGGAGCTCTTGTTGAGAACTCCCCCTGGCTCCCTGCAGCCGGAGGTAGTCATTGCACGGTGCTCCTTGGCCTGAGCTGGGCAGCAGTGTTGCAGCTGTGTGGAAATCCCCCCTGAGTCCCCGCCCGAACTGAGCGGGGGCAGCTGGCTGTTCACTCCATTGATTCCTTCCTCCAGAGCTGGGGGTGGCCGCTTGGAAAACATTCAGCTGTTTACAATTCAGCTTATGTCCACTGTAGCTGGGGCCTATGGGTGAGTCAGAAGGGCTGTGCGCTCCGCCTGTGTCCAAAGAGACAGGCTGAAAGTCAGCTGTATGGTAATGGCTGCAAGGGAGGAGGATCCCTCCTACCAGGCTTGATGCTTAAGATCCAGGAAGCCCGTCTGCTCTCGAATCCTCTTAACCCAGACTTAACAAGGTCACTCCGCAGTGACACAGAGGCCCGTCTGAGGCCACCTGGCCCAGCTTCCCTGGCGTTGTGCCAGCCAGCTCTCCGCAGAGCGGGCCAAAGCGATCTTCCTGTCACAGTCCTTTTTTCCCTTCTCGGGAGAGGCTCCCAAGAGCAAAGGTGCTCTGAGGGCAGGATGGTGACAGCACCTCTGAGAAAAGGCCACAGCCTTTTGTGTGTCGGACATCTCGGTCCTTAGCAGAATTGCACAAGCTAAAAACATCTGGCCTTGGTGCCGCCTACCTTCTGGGTTCTCAGGGGAACCCAGGATGGGAAGCGAAGTACAATTTTCCCACCTCTAAGAGCTCCTTTTATGCATGGTTTAGTGGGTGGTGGTGGTGTTTATTTGCTAAATCACATCCGACTCTTTGCAACCCCAAGGATTGTAGCCCACCAGGCTCCTCTGTCCATGGGATTTCCCAGGCAAGAATACTGGAGCGGGATACCATTTTCTTCTCCAGGGGATCTTCCCAACCCAGGGATCAAACCGGGTCTCCTGCATTGGCAGGTGGTTTTCTTTGCCCCTGAGCCACCAGGGAAGCCCGTTTTAGAACGTAGTCTCTTCATTTAGGTGGCACACACTCTTGCCTTCATTCTGAAATGTAGACTTAATTACGCACCCTTTTTCTCCTCTGGAAAATTAAGATGTTAGACCCAGGACCCTCCTAACCCCAGTCCACAGAGGACTAGTGCCCCTGATCCAAAATATCCACTCTTCATCCCCCATGCCTCTTTCCAGACCTTCTGTCCCTAACTGGGGAGGAAAGCGCTCTGCTTCTCTAAATGATTCACAGCCAGGTGTGAATGACTGCAAGTGTATATTTGCATTTTAAAGCAGGTTGTTAACCAAATGCATCTCTTTAGTTGACTACTCTGTCAGGGTCCCAGGATGGAGCCACGATTCCTCTTTCCCTCTCTCTTCCCCCTCCCCCCTCTCCCCACTAACAGATTGGTACTTAACGAGATTTTGTACCTCCCTCACTTTCGGAGCGGCACTGATGTCTTTAGGGGCCCGACTATAATGAGATTGTAAAGGGTGGCCACAGCCTTTGCTGAGGGCTCACGGGCCCTCAGCTTGCCGCCCCATGTTAGCGCCCGGTGTGCCTGGTCTGCATCAGCTGCTCTCCGCCTGGGATGTGGCTTCCCTGGGTGTCCCTTTGCAGGCGCTCCGCTCAGGGTCTCTCTAGAGCAGGCAGTTGCTGAGGAGCCCTGCTGTCACCCCTCCTGCCCATGGGACTGGCCTGCCAAGCTGAGGCCCAGTGAGCAGGACTTCACAGCCAGGGGCCTGGAGAGAACGCTCTGTGTTGTGTAAGTGACCTTGTTTTGCCATTTGCTGAGCAGAATTTGCTGCAGGAAATGATCCGTGTTATCACCTACTATGCCTCCTTGAATCCTCTATTAACTTCATTAGCTTTGTCTTACTCCTGCTGCTGCCAGGCACGGGTAGTTAGAAGTCTTGAAAATTAAAATACTTCTTTTTCCTCATGTCTGTAGAAAGTGTAAATGGCCACTGGCCAAGCTGAGGGGTGTAGGGAGAGGTCCTGCTTGCTTTTCATCTCCTCTGAAGTCAGGTCTTCAAGGCTGCTTATTTTCGGGGCAAATAGACTTGGTCAGGTCATCTGAAACACCCACAATAAATGTTAGTACTGAACCGTATTTTAGCGTAACTGATGATTTTTGCCGTATCTGTGTTTATAAAGAGCACCATCTGCTGCTGCTGCTGCTAAGTCGCTTCAGTCGTGTCCGACTCTGTGCGACCCCATAGATGGCAGCCCACCAGGCTCCCCCATCCCTGGGATTCTCTAGGCAAGAACACTGGAGTGGGTTGCCATTTCCTTCTCCAATGCAGGAAAGTGAAAAGTGAAAGTGAAGTCGCTCAGTCGTGTCTGACTCTTCGGGACCCCATGGACTGCAGCCCACCAGGCTCCTCCGTCCATGGGATTTTCCAGGCAAGAGTACTGGAGTAGGGTGCCATTTCCTTCTCCAAAAGAGCACCATAACTGGTTCCAAAGTGGCCCAGATGGAACCTAGCTAGGGCCAGCCCGACCTCTGTCTTCGTGGGCAGGAGAGCTCAGCCTCTCTGGACACCTACCTCCTGGCCCTGGGGGCAAGGCTGTTTGTATAGGCGCCTCTGGCCTCTGCTTCTGGAGGACATCATTCCTTTCTGAATGCCTGGAGCCAGCGTCAGTGTTTCACAGCGGGCCAGGGAACCCAGAGCTGCAGTCTTTGGAGCTGATTTAATGCGAAATTTCCCATCCACTAAGGAAATCCCCGCTCTAACAAGAATAAATGGGCTGAGAAGTAGCTCTTATTCTTCTTCAGAGCCAGGTAGCCAGAAATGCCATTCTTGTAGGCAGGCACCAGCCCACCTGCTCTGTCTCAGTCACTATCGCCTCAGAAAGTGACTTGCCAATCTCAACTGGTGGTTGCTGTTGGAAGACTAGGGAGAACAAAACTGTGGTCAACCGTGAAGATGGAGACCACAGTTTCCACACGCTGTGGTTCAGCACCTATTAAATGGCTGTCATGTGTTGGTCACTGGGTTAGCCCTGAAGATACAGACAAGACCTGGACAGCCCTGCCTAAATAGGGCCCCTGCTTTGCCTAGCAGAGAAGACTGGCCCTGAGCAGATAATTTCACAAATGGGGCCCAGGGAGTGGGGAGGGGATTCGCCCTTCCTGTTTTAATCCAGTCCCTATAAGGACTGTTTCTGCCAGAGCCTGAGAGCAGATTGAGACGCAGCCTACAGGTTGAGGCCTGTGTTATGTAACAACGCCCCCAGAACACATTGCTTTGTTCATTCTCATCCGAATACTTGGCCCTTTGTGGTCAGCTTCAATCAAATGCTAGATTCTACCTCTCCCTTCCCCCGCCCCCACTGGAGCTTGGTTTTATTTCCTTATGCAGCTTCTCCTTCTCAGGGTGTCCTGGCCTCTGCCTTGCAGACCCAGGTACCTCACTCTGTATAAAGGCATTTGAGACCTCTGAGAATCCCAGCAGCACTTACAGTCTTGGGACCAGTCAAGGGAACTGAGTAAGGAAGAATTCCAAAGATAGAGGACTTCTTTGTCTCTCTCTCATCTGGCCTCAGGGCCAGCAGGGCAGGTTGTTGCACGTTTAAGCTGCTTTCCCTTAAGCAAGCCGCAGAGCAGTCTGGGAGAGCGGGAAGCAGATTAAATTAATCTCAGAGTGCTGAGCTTGGCAGGGGGTGAGATCGTGTATGGTCATTCTAGAAATAGCCCAAACTCCTTTGTTACTAGAGCAGATGATGAGGGTTTGCCTGCAAGATGACTGCAAAACAGAATCGTTGCAAACCTCTGTACAAGTTGTAAAGCACTCTCCTGCCCGTCCCTGGGACTCTTGTCTGTCCTGCAACCAGCCAGAGTTATAACGGAGAGTGATCGTTCTAAGGATGTAGTGAAAGGGCTTATTAGTTTGTTCTCTTGCTTGATAAGATCCGTTTTTTTTAGAACTTAAATTCAAAACAGGTCTTTTTCCAGAGTTAAGCATTGGCCCTGTAGCCCCTGGGCTGGTGAATATCTCTGTTTGCTACTGTATTTGGCATAAGGAAAGAATCTGCCCTCAGGAACCACCACCTCTTTGCAGTGTACATTTATCAGTAGGGTAGAGGGGCCAAAAAGAAGAGTCCAACAAGGTTGGAGAAATCTCAGGGAGATAAGGTATCAGCACCCATTTGGTGATAAATATCAGTGAAAAGTGGCAGGCGGGCATGATCCCAGAATGAAGAGGAAAACGGATCAATTCCAAGGAAGTGCTGTGAAGTGAAGTCGCTCAGTCGTGTCCGACTCTTTGTGACCCCATGGACTGTAGCCCACCAGGCTCCTCCATCCATGGAATTTTCCAGGCAAGAGTACTGGTGTGGTTGCCATTTCCTTCTTCAGGGGATCTTCCTGACCCAGGGATTGAACCCAGGTCTCCCGCATTGCAGGCAGACGCTTTACCATCTGAGCCACCAGGGAAGCCCTAGAAGTGCTGTGAACTAAAACAAGGGAGTCACTCATTGCCCATCTGTGCTCTCCAAAACAAAATTCTTACAAACTGGATCTCTTAGATCAATACTTGATATGATATGTTAGGGTTGACTACCTGACTTTAAAAAATGCTGACAGAGATGACAGAGGGTGATGAACTTGCAGCCTTTCAGATAAGAAGTAGTTGAAGGAGCAGAGGGAGTGTGGCCTGGAGGAGAAAATATGTACTGGGGTCATGAGTGCCACCCTTCATGACACCACGGGCATTTCTTGAGTGTTTCCCAGTGTGGTCACACTGCACTGCTATTCATCATCTCACTTAGCCCTCGTAGCAGGGCTATAGAGTTGTCGTCTTATCATCTATATTTTCTAGCTGGAGAAACCGAGGCTCAGAGACAGATAAGGACATGCTGCTAATCCTTGAGTGATAGAGACCAGTCTCTAAGCCAAGTCTAAGGCTGTGTTTTTACCCATTGTGCAAGTATGATTGGCCTTGTTCTGTGTGGTCTTAAGGAATAGAACCAGGATAAGTAGATAGAAATTAACAGATGGATTTTTGGCTCATTGTAAGGAAGAACTTCTTGAACTGTCCAAGTTGGGGACAAACTACTTCAGAGGTAGTGAGTTCCTTTGTCATTAGAGGTGTTCAAGCAAATGCCAGCAAAGCACTAAGTGGGGCTGTTACCGAGAAAGGTCAAGCACTGGTAAGGGCTTGAACCTAGGGAATATTCATCTAGGCTCTAATTGGAAGGAAATAGCTGCCATGTAAAAACAGGATTTTAATTTAAATACTAAGCTTTCTATCTTAACATTTACTCATTTTTAAAAATACGTATTTGTTTTTTCACGTATTTAAAATTTAAAAGCAAAGAAACTTAATTGATTGCATAGTTAACTCAGTCCTCCTAGTTATTCATGGATTGTTAAGGAAAGATTTTCTTTTCACTTCCTAAACACCTTTACAATTTAGAAACACTGAATCCAAAGTAGAAAATTTCCGTCCCTATAGAAAAGTCAAAACTGTCCAAAAATTTTTTTTCAAAGGAGACTATAAACATTGAAATGAATTTTTCTTAACTTGGTGGTATGACTATCTCTCCAAAGAATTATTTTAAAATCTCATTAATCACATCTCTCAGGTAACTCCTGCTCAGCTCTGAAGTTCATTACAGCTGAATTATAGAAGTCTGAGTACTGAAGATGTATGTCATGGTTAACTTTTTTTTAACAAAAAAGATTTATCCTGGTTTATTGTACGCTAGGACTACTAGTAAGAAAGCCAGTTATAAACCTTTCCTAAAATGAGTTTACTTTGATTCCTCCATCCTATATAATTAGGCCTTGTAAATTCCTCCTCTGTGGTGGATTTTGGATCTTTAACATGAAATAAGAGCATCTTCCTATAAATTTTGTGCAAAAATTGCTTTAATAATTATACTGAAATCGTTTTCCAAAGTGTGTACACATATACACACTGAGTTATGCTTACTGGCAGTAGGCTTGTTGCAATAAAGAAATGGCTTTTTCTTTCTTTCTCTTTTTTTCTTTTTTAGGAAGTTCCAGTTTAAAAGCAGCCTCAGCTCACACAGTTGGTGGTGGTAGACAATGGCCCTGGGAAGGGGTGGGAAGAGAGTTACAAAAGTGAGGAGATAAAAGTTGTTTCTCACAGTGAAGCAGCTCATGAGAGGTACTGTTTGAAGTGGAGACGAGGAGGTCCCTCATGCGGTTCCGCGGAGGCTCCCCTCACACTCTTTGGAGCTCTCTGTCAGGCCTTTCAGAGCAAGGCTGGCAGGCCTATGGGGAGAACTTAGGCAGCGCTGTCCATGGAGGAAGGAGACTGTGGTCAGCCAAGGATCAGATTGAGTGTGAAGCTGAGAACTGGATAAGAGGCTTGATTGGAAGCACAGGACCTGCAGAAACAGCATAGATAATCTCATCTCTGCCTGGTGGCTTCCTTGGTGGAGAAATAGAACACACACATATCTTAATGCAGTGATCCCAAGCAGCCAGTCTTTGCATAGGCAGATCTATATTAAAATGTTTACTTGGGGTTCAGTACTTTGACATTTCACAGCATGCTTAAAATTGGACCCTTGCCCGAGGAACTTCATGGAAGGTTCCTTCAATCTGTCTTCCCCCAAACCCATCAAGCCCCAAGCCCTCTACCTAGTTCAGCTTTTTTCATCCTGGTTTTAGATGGTACCTTGAATACACTTTTCTCCCTTGAGCTGAATGTTAACTTGTTTGTCCAGATCAATATTGACCAAGGTCTTCACTCCTCCAAAAGGCAGAATCCTTGTCTGTTTAACCTAGTCGAACTATTCTTAGCGCAGGATAAAAATAAGAAACATGTCTGGTTGTTTAGCTTCATTGTTGTAGAACAGACGAGACTCACATGGTGGTTTGTCCACGAAAACTGCCACTTTGAATGGGTCACGGAGGGAGGGGACTGCCTGGTGTGCATTATTGGGTGAGGTGGAGTCCCTGCTCTCCTTCTGCTGGCCTCGACCTGGTTCTGACCTCATCTGCTTGTGTTCTCCTGCTTTCCTTGCACAGAGACAGGGCAGGGCATTGTTCATGCACTGACCGACCTCAGCAGCCCCGGCATGACCTCAGGGAACGGAAACTCTGCCTCCAGCATCACCGGCACTGCCCCCCAGAATGGTGAGAATAAACCACCACAGGCCATTGTGAAACCCCAAATCCTGACGCATGTTATCGAAGGGTTTGTGATCCAGGAGGGGGCGGAGCCTTTCCCGGTACGGACTACTTCTTTTCCCCTCTTTTTTTTTTTTTTTTAAATAAGTATACTTTGGATGTGTATTAGAATATTTTTACATTTCCATGTAAATTTTCTAAAAATGTGAAAAGAAATTTGCTCTTTCCTTGCTAATTTCCCCCCAAAGGAATGTCAGAGTCATTTTCTTTGTAGGATTGAGTGTCTTCCTAAGATCCAGAAGGGGTCAGTAATTAAGAATAATTGGCATGACCCCTTCAGTTAGAAGTTTCCACACAGACTCAACTGTGTCCCCACCTGGTGAAGTGGGAACCCCTTGGTTAGAAGGGAGTTCACACTGGGGTGTTGGGTGCAGGATGATGGACTTTGGGAAATGAGACCTCGTTCAGGTTTGAATGCCTCAACTCCCAAATGGCAGCACTTTAGCCAGTTAGCAAACGGAACCTGTATGGAAGAGAATCCTCAAGGTCTATCTGAATGGAAGATAACTGATCAGAGTTCTAGCCTAAAACTTCTTTTCTGGGGACAGAGCCTTGAAAGAGGAGTGAGTGAGAGTAAGGGGCATTTCAGAAAGGGGCATTTCATCAAGTGTCTCAAGCATTATACTGCAGGGAGATACAGAAGCAGCAAGAAAGTGGCTCATTAAACGCAGCACCCAGCGCTGGTAGTGCCCGTGTAATTTGGTGAGACAGGTTGCCTGCTCCATAGGTGAGAGGAGCCCAGAGCCAAGTGCACTCCAGCCTCGCTCATGATGAAATTAACTGGTAGAGACACAGCATCTTCATGGGATGCCATCTGTCTTTTGAGCTTTCTTTGGATCCATGAGTGGTTTGAACAGTCAGTCAAAGCCTCTGAGCTTGATTAACTGCGATGGGTGGACTGCCTTTCTGAAATGCCAGAAGACAAAAATGCCTGGGCTGGTTCTCATCTGCTTTCCCTCTGGAGGTCCGTCAAGGCCTGTGGCACCTTAGCTACAAGGAGCTTTAGCCCTTCACATCCCCTCCCTCGTTAGACTCCGTCCTCCCTTTGGCCTCCTAGAGAAACACCAGAACCAGCTGACCTCACAGTGTAGATGCAGATGGGGTAGCAGCCCCAGTCTCCCTGCTAGAGGTCTGGCCACCAGGCTGCCCGAACAAAAGGCAACAAAGGGAGTAAAGCAAAGTGTGAATGAGCCAGTCCAGGGTTGGCCTTTCAGTGTGGCCCCGCGTCCCCATGTTCCTCTTCTCTGGCTGCCTGTCCCTCTGACTCGGGTAGGGCAGTGGTAAGGGAGAGAACAGAAAGGGATCCAGGAATGGTGGCCAGGACTCTGTGTCACCCATACACTCACACGCAGCCTCAGCCGTGTTCCTGCCCCAGGACATGTGAGGGCTGGGGCCTGGCCCTGGTTCCAGCGATGCCGGAACCTGACCCATGTCTCCACCTGTGCGCCTTAGACAACTGGGAAGAGGAGATATTCTCCTGACCTCTAAACCATCCATCAGTCCTGGGCTGAAGCCATTTTCATCCCTGTCCTTTGGTGGCCAGTGGCATCTTACCTCATGAGCTAAACAGCAAAACAGGCCTTGAGCAGGGTGTGCCTGGATGGTGGTGGGGTGGGGGCTGGCCTCTGTGCCTGGGTGCTTTATACTTGTGATTGTGATGAGGCTGAGAGCAAGCGAGCCTGCCCACCTGACCCTCACGGCCTCCCTGTCGCCTTGTCCTCTAGGTGGGACGCTCGTCCCTGCTGGTGGGGAATCTCAAGAAGAAGTATGCACAGGGGTTCTTGCCTGAGAAACTTCCGCAGCAGGACCATACCACCACCACTGACTCAGAGATGGAGGAGCCCTATCTGCAAGGTAGTGTGCCAGACCCTGGATGCCGGGGCTTTGGTTGGGGTGGAACCGGGACATCAGCAAGGATGGAAGGTCCTTTCCTGCTGTCCATGGAGGGTCTTGGAGCCAGAAATTGTGTGAACATGGCGGTCGACCAAACGTTTCCCCCAGTGCACACTCAGCCCTGTCCCTCGAAAGTGGATAGGAGCCCCTGTCCCCGGGGAAACGTGTGTCCTCCTCTCCAGCCCCGGATCCCCGGGAGTTACTGCTGAGTTATGGGCCAGCCGGCAAGTTGCGGCCTTCCTCCACTGCTTCAGGGGCCTGCTCTCAGGAGAGGGGCCAGTGCAGAGGCACACTGGAGCAAGTAAGGGCTGCACTTGCCACAGAAGCCCCTGGCTAAATGGAGGCGGGTGGGGTGCCTGCATGGCTACCATCTCCTGGGCTCTGATACCCAGGCTGGCAGCCAGCCGGAACCCCCCACCCCCCGCCCAGGAAGGGTAAAGTGATTGCAAACCAGCAGTGACAGACAGCATTAGCACTTTCCCTCTGGAGGGTCGCCTGCTTTCTTCTAGGGTTGTAAAGAAGGGGCGCTAGCCCTTCCCCACCGTGTTTTGTCTCCTAGCCCCTAAAAGAAGGAACTCTCAGGTGTCCAGGGTACGAAGTCATAAAACAGCAGCAAAAGTGGGTTGGCACTATCCAGGCTGCTGCTGCAGGGCACAGCTGTGGGCACGAGGAACAGGCTGGGCAGAGTGTGAGAGGCCCCAGGGCAGGCTGTGGACAGTCCTGTGGGGACCACTCACTGTCCACACTTACGAACTTTCATGCTTTCAGAGTCCAAAGAGGAGGGCACTCCCCTCAAACTCAAGTGTGAGCTCTGTGGCCGGGTGGACTTTGCCTACAAGTTCAAGCGTTCCAAGCGCTTCTGTTCCATGGCTTGTGCA
The DNA here is from genome assembly GCF_003369695.1 of Bos indicus x Bos taurus. NCBI lineage: Eukaryota > Metazoa > Chordata > Mammalia > Artiodactyla > Bovidae > Bos > Bos indicus x Bos taurus. The sequence continues at coordinate 120,264,881 of NC_040077.1, forward strand.
AAAAGGTAAGCACGCTCACTCCACTGCTGTGCCCAGCCCCTCCCCTCTCAGGGTTGCACCTTGATGCCCAGCTCCCTATTTCCGTGCCCTGCCTGGAAGCAGTGTCCTGTCACTTGTTCACCAAGAACTCCATGAGCAGGTCCAGGCAAGCAGCGGTAAGCCCACATGGAAGGAAGAGGCATTTAGCTTGTCTGGCCCTCCTCGGCACCCCGGCACCTGGCTTTGGCAGCTCCCATCTCCGTAGGGTTTGCCTAGGCCCCCACTGGAAACGCTGCCCTGAGCCCCTGTACTGACTGCACCTCCCTTGTGAGCTCCTCCCGACTCAGAAGACAGACGCTCACAGCAGGCAGCAGTGCTTACCGTGGGCCTGCCACGCGCAGGTTTCTGTGCTGAGCGTTGATACGCATGGTGTCGTCTCGTCTTCAGAGTAACCCTGTGAGCCAGGATTGCTGTCAGGCCCTCTGTACATGATGGGAAACTGAGGCACAAGAAGTACTTGTGCCTAAAGTCTTTGAGCTGGGGATCTAGACGTCTGACTCGTAAGTGCTGTGTGGTCCTTGTGCCAAGGTGGAAGGGGCCTGAGCTCCCAAAAGAAGGGACTCTAGGCCCCCAGGCAGAAGGGCCCTGCGGACCAGTTAGAGTAGGGTTACCCCCAGCCCTCCTTCCCTGGGCTATGCTGGAGGTCCTCCCGGCACCTTTGTGATGCTTTGCCAAGCTGTCCCCCATCAGAACAGGGGACACTAGCTTCTGGGCACAGGTAACATGTGGAGTAGAATAGGGCAGCCCTGGGTTCTTCCCGTGAGCCAGGCAGTTGTGTCAAGCACGAGCTTGTGTAACTGCCAGACCAGTTACAGAAAGTGAGTGGTCTCATCCCCAACTCCAGATGGGAAAACAGAGGCTCAGGGGCTGAGTGACTTGCCCAGATTCACACAGCCAGTCCTGAGTGATGGACTTAGGATTGGAATGAGCAGACAGACTCAGATTTTGCCCCTTGGCTGCTCTTACTCCTCCTGGGGCCTGTGGGCACCCTGCGACTGCCCTGACCTCCCTTGTTCCTCTGACTCTGGCAGGTACAACGTGGGGTGCACCAAACGAGTGGGGCTTTTCCACTCAGACCGGAGCAAGCTGCAGAAGGCGGGAGCCACGACCCACAACCGCCGTCGGGCCAGCAAAGCCAGTCTGCCGACACTTACCAAGGATACCAAGAAGCAGGTGAGAGGCCAGAGGAGCCTGGAGCTCATTCTCTCAAGTCTCCACCGACTCCCCTTCCTAGCACAGCCCTGGGCGCCCACTGTCCTTTCTGCTGTGGCTGTCAGTGCTCCATCATATTCTCATTTCTCCTGATGTGTCAAGTCAAGCCTTCCCCATGTCCCTTCAGAGAGCTCTCATTTAGACCCATGGATGCTCAAGAGGGACCCAGGGTCCCTCTTCCGCGACCTTGCCTCTGCTCACCCTGTTCTCCCAGTCTGCCTCCATCTTTGACTTCTGGGGCTGCACATGAAGACATAGGCTGTCCCAGGTAGCTACGCCTGCCTTACCTGAAGGGCTAGGGGAGAAGAAGCTAACACCCTTCATCTCCCCACCTTTTTGCTTCTCGGTGCATCAGAGCACTGAATCCTTAAAGGTCTCTATCAAAAACGAGGTGTTCTGTTCATTAAGTATGTTTCAGCACCAGCTATATGCCAGCAACTGTTAGGCACTAAAGCTCTGAATTGTGCTGTAAGAACTCACAGCCTAGTGTGATGCTTTAGACCATGTGTTTTGCTGTTTATTGTTATTGTTCTGGTCTTAAACCTCTTTAAGAATCTGATGAAAGCTATAGTAAAAAACGGACACATAAGGAAATCTACATGCTCTTTCGGGTCGTGCACAGACCAGTCCCCAAAACCCGTAGAGCCCTGGTTAAAAACCCACATTTACGAGAAAGAATAGACCTGTAATGAGATTACTGCAGTGTGGGGTGGTACGTGCACCAGTAGTAGGACTCTCTGCTTAGGATCAGAGAGAGGACGTTGCAAAAGATACTTTTTGATCTAGAGTTCAAAGGTACGTAGCAGCCAGCCAGATAGAACGGGGAGACTATACCTGCTTTTGCCCAGCACTCTTGTAGAGGCGGTTTACTCCCCCATCCTGAGGAAAACTGTTTCTGCTCCCAGCCAACAGGCACCGTCCCCCTTTCAGTTACCGCTGCCCTGCAGCTAACACACAGCCAGGAGGACTCCAGCCGTTGCTCAGATAACTCAAGCTATGAGGAACCCTTGTCCCCCATCTCAGCCAGCTCGTCCACCTCCCGCCGGCGACAAGGCCCGCGGGACCTGGAGCTCCCTGACGTGCACATGCGGGACCTGGTGGGCATGGGACACCACTTCCTGCCAAGTGAGCCCACCAAGTGGAACGTGGACGATGTCTACGAGTTCATCCGCTCTCTGCCAGGTAAGGCCCTGGGAGTTCCATGCCTGCCTGGAGTAGCAAAGAATGAGAGGGCGTGAGAGACCTCACCTCCTACCCCCAGGAGAGACCACAGGTTCAGTGAGAGATGCAGGTTCAGGAACAGGGGGCAGGGATAAGCGTGAGGAGATTACTGCCCATGAGACCTTACCTTCTAGCACAGAGCCCTGACTGGTGTCCTGTGGCCAGACGCCAACATATCTGTGGGCTCTGCGAGGGGCCTGTGTGGCAGATGATGACGTAACCTACCCTATGTGTCTCCAGGGCAAGTTGGGAGGGGCGTCAGGTGGGAATGAAGGAAAACTGTCAAGGAGAACGTCAGAACACAGGACATGGACACCAAGTGGCAGTGGCCACGCAGGCCTGTGCCTGATGGAGAGGTTGCATCAGGGAGCAGCCTGGACAGAGACGCAGAAGCACGTGAGGGAGCCACAGGCCGCCCGTGACCCTGGGCATGCAGGGTCTCAGGGCGAGGATCTAGAAAGGAAGCTCGAAAGACAGAGCTCGCATCTCCACGGCTGGGCTTGTTGAGGCCCCAAAGCCTTTTCACGGTTTCTCCTGCCAGTCTCACCCAGCCACTGGCCAGGTCAGGTAGTGATGGCAGCCATAAGCCAGTTCATTCAGAGACTAAAGTGGGCTATGGTGGTTGGCTATGGTGGTTGAGAGCGGGCTTCGGACTTAAACAGAACTGGGTTCAAATCCCGGCTCTGCCACTTAACCCAGTATGTTGGTTATCTATCGCTGCAGCCCCACCGTTTGTCAGCACACAGGTGGTTGGAGTGGGCATTCTTAGGCGGCTGTGGTGTCAGCCAAGGCTGAGGCCATCTGAAGGCTCGAGTGGGGCTGTTGGCTCCATCCTCAGGTGCCTCACTCGTGATTCTCAGGGAGGGAATGGCCGTTGGCAAGAGGCCTCGGTCACCGTCCACACGGGTCTCTTCAGAACACTCATGCTCTGGTATTCTCGTGATGTGGCAGCCAGTTGACCCCCCAGGAGGAGATCTAAGAGCGCAAGGTGGAAGCCACCTGCTGTGCCCTTTATGATCTAGCCTCAGAAATCACATATTGTCACTTCAACAGTATCTTATTGACCACACAGGTCAACCCCATTCATTGTGAAGGCCTCATGAAGGCATGAAAGCAGGGGTTATTGGAGGGAGCTACTTGGAGGCCAGTTAGCGTAGTTCACCCCAGTGATTCAGGTTCCCCCCTCATGCAGCACCCCCACCCCCACCCGAGGCCCCACGGGTCTCATCCCATCACAGCAGTGGTTCAGGGTCTTAAGATCTCAGCATCTGACTCAGGTCCAGGCCCAGATGAAATTCGCTGGGTCCAGCTCCTCCAGGGGAGTTCCCCCAGTCTTCACACCTGCGAACAAGGAGGGTCTTCGTTTCCCCTCCACTAACCTAGGAGATGGTGGGACGGGCACAGGGCCATCACAGTAGATGTGCCTGTTGAAGAAGGGAGCACACAAGAGGCCTCAGGAGTCACCAGCCCACACCAGGCATGTGTGGGCGTTTCCTTGATGACAAGGACGCCAAGCCTGGAGTGGTCCTCCTCCTCTCTGGGTCCTACCTGACCCCTCCTTCCTCTCCTTGGAAGGAGGTGGCTGGTGGAGTTGTTTGCTCAGCCTGCTTCCTGTTGCCTTTATTTCCTGTCACCTCTGGCCCTTGGAGTCCAAGTGAGCAGTGTTTCTGCCAGACGGGTCTCTCACTCTTTGTGGGCTTTTTAAATAAATCTTATTCAAAAGTGTCTTCAAGACAAGCCCTACTCCATATTAGGCTTCATCTGAAGCTGAGGGACTGAGGCCTTAACAGTGTAAGGAGCCCGTCTGTTGAATGGAGAGGCTCTGTGAGTCACACCCATAAAATCCTGAGAGAGCATTTGATCCAGCAGTTCTCTGAGGCCACACCTTAGAGCTTCCTGCAGTCTTAACAGATGATTTAAGACACCCCCGCTGTCTCATCTTTAGACTGTTTTTTTTACTGCGTCCTGGATTTGGTCTTTGCCTGGAAACTATTTTTTTTTTTTTTAAGATTGTGTGCTGCTGAAACAAGCACTAAAAACCATTTCTTAATTTTAGCGTCATTTGCCATCTGGAGAGGCTGAGGATTTTCAGAAGCAGCAAATCCAGGCTCTTTCCTGTTTCCCAGTGTTCCCCCTCGCATTTCCCACAGCCGCGCTGGGAAGCCAGGCAGTACCTGCAGGCTCTGCCTGGGGTCCCCTGAGCCGGAGTGCTGGTTCAGTGGGAGTCTCACACTCACCAGGTCACCACCAGGAACAGTGTGGCTGAATTTTCCATTTCATACCAAGGATCCCTCTTCTTCCAGTTTCCAGTAACCATTTCCTCACTTTGCTTTAAGCCTCCCCAGCAGTCTCCTCAAAGGCCATCAGGCTTCTGTGAAGTCTCTCAGGAAACCTTAGATATTCTTCTCGAAGTCACTCCCGCCCCCACCCACTACTGCATCCCAGGCCACACCCACACTGTTAAGGGGTGGTGATGGCAGCACTCCCTCTTCCAGATACCAAAATTTGCATTAGTTATTCACTGCTGGGAAATGTTATCCCAAGCCTAGTGGCCTATAATAGTCAACATCTCAAGAGTTCTGGGGAGTGGCTTAGTGGGTACTTCTGGCTTGGGGCATCTTTCAAGGCCCCCATAATGATGGCAGCAGGAGTGCAGGTACCTACAGGCCTGGAGGTGGAGGAGCCACCCTTCCCAGCCACAATCCCAGGGCAGCGGGGGGCTGACTCTGGGCAGAAGGCCTCAGTCCCTCTCCAAGTGGGCGCCTCCAGAGTGCTGCTTGAGTGCCCTCGTGACATAGTGGCTGACTCACTCCAAAAGAGATTATCCAAAAGACTAAGGTGAAGTCGCCTCCCCGGGGTAGCCCTGTCCATGGAGAGGGTGGTGGGTGAACAAGGACACATGTAAACAAGGAGGCCATGGTAGAGTCTGGCTACCCTGAGTAAGTCACTCAGCCTCTCAAGCTGTAAAGTGAGAACTGCATCGGCTTCCTCAAGGGCTGGTCGTGAGGGTTAAGTGAAATGGGGCTTCTGAAGGGCAGTGACCGCTTGTAGCCCAGGTTGACACTGTCTTTGGTCACATCCCCTCAGGCTGCCAGGAAATCGCAGAGGAGTTCCGTGCCCAGGAGATCGACGGGCAAGCTCTGCTGCTGCTCAAGGAGGACCACCTGATGAGTGCCATGAACATCAAGCTGGGGCCAGCCCTTAAGATCTACGCACGTATCAGCATGCTCAAGGACTCCTAGGGCTGGCCGGGCGCCGGGGCTCCTCCTCCCGACCGAGCAGAGCCGGTGGACACTCCTGGGGGCCCAGAGCAGGGCCGGTCAAGGGAAGGGCCCCCGCTGCGGGGCGTAGCTGGGGAGGAGGTCTCGGGACCTCCTTGGTGGCTCTCAGGGGCCTTTCTTTCTGTGGGAGGGGCAGAGAGGTAGGTGGCACAGAAGATGGGGCTTTATGCTTGTAAATATTGATAGCACTGGCTTCCTCCAAAGTCCCACGACTCTAGCCCCGCTTCTCTTCCCCTCTTTCTGTCCCCCATTTTCCAGGGGGTATGTGGTCAGGGCTCCCAACCTGAGTTGGGTCACTTCCCAGGGCAGCCGCCGGGCCTGGAGAGAGGCCTCGGAAGCCCTCGCCTGCCTTCCTCCTCTTCTTTCTCGGGGCCCAGCTCGCTCTTCCGTTGCCAGCTTCTCCCACTTCAGCCTGTTACTGAAGCCGCCAGAAGGGTTCTCCCCTCTCACCCCTGCAGGTGGAGGGAGAGAAGCTGGGCCCGGTTTGGCCACACCTGCTAGTACAGACGCCTTAACGCTGTGTGTGTGACTGTGTGACTGTGTGGGAGCCTGGACTGACTGACGGGCCGAGAGCCCCCCCGGCATCTCCGGGTGTTTTGTAGCAAACAGCCACTTAGTGCTTTGTCCCGGACTCCACTCAGCCTCGGGATGGGGAATAGGAAAAAGGGCTGCCTCGGTGCAGAGGCAGGATCAGAAAGCGATGCAGGTTAGCAGGAGATTTTCCTTTCCAGATTGTTGTGGTGTCTCTGCAGCCCTTTCCTGCACTGTGACGCCCCCCGCCCCGACTGCCCTGCTGTGTCACAGACGGCATTAAGGAAGCTGCCAGTGGGCTGGGCCACGCTGCGCCTCCTGGTCTTGCCTGTCCACCCACCCTGAGAGCCCAGTGGTGGGGCCCAGAGAACGTCCAAGGGCGGAAGAGCTGGAGTGACCGCCGAGGTGAAGAAGGCAGCCTTCGGCCTCGGCTCCCACACTTCTTTGCCTCTGGAACTTGCTGGCAGCAGTGTGAGCTGCCCGTGGAGGAGGCGGGGCAGGAAGGGCGAGGGCCGGCCTCTGACCTGCCCTGCACGCTGCAGGCTCCGGGGGAAGAGTTGGACTCTCCCCAGGGGAGGGTGGGTGCCCTTCTCAGTTCATGCTGTTCCCCACTCACACCCCCAGGCAGGGTTGGAAATGAAGGACTTTTTTAACCTTTTTTTGTTTTTTAAAAATAAATCCATAAAATCCATTCCTTCTGTGCCTTTCTCCCCGGGGATGCCTTTCTGTGATCCTGAAGAGCTACTTTTCACCTGCAAGGAGAGGGTGGGTCCCTGGGCTGGTAGGGGGATGACCACCTTGACTGGACAGCGTATCCTCCACACTTTGCCATGTCATCTGAAGGCACACTCAGCCCCGGTTCAGGTCCCACCTGTTCTTCACGGGTATTCCTTGGGAGTGCAAGGGTCCAGGGCCCCTTCAACTCTGAGCCTGCCGACCCGCCACTGCCACTGGGGAGACAGGACGCTGTTCGTCAGGAATACCTGGCACACCAGAGGCAGAGCCCAGAGCTCCCCACCCTCACGCGCACCTGTGGTGGGTGCGGCTCCGTGTCCAGCACCGCCCTTGGGGTGACTGCCTCACTCGACAGCTGAGCATTCTTTGGATGCTGGAATAGCGAACTATTAGGAGAGTCTCTGCCACAGGAGGCGATTGCCTAAGCCTCGAATAAAGAAGGGGCCTTCCAAGCACAGGCCGTTTGTGCACTCAATTAGTCTGTAACAGAGGGGCCCAGGGAGATTGATTAGCAGGGACCTTCTGAGAACTAATACCCACATCTTGATGACAACTCTGCAGAAAACCTTTAAGATGTAACTACTTCCTGGAAGAAGAGGAGAAACAAACAACTGACTAGTTGACCACCCACAGGATGGAGCTAGGACTTGGGAAGTCTGGTCTACAGAAGGTCGGGAATGGCTAGCCGGACAGGGGCCAGCATGGGACCCTGGGCTGAGGGAGAGTGGGGAGGGTCCCCCATGAAGACCCCCATGTTGCCCACCCCACTCCAGGGCAGGGGAGCGGGCCACTGTGGCCTGTGCAGCTTGGCGAGTCCATGCTGGACCTCGACTTTCGCTTTCTGGAGGACAAAGCCAGGCCCAGCTGGAGTGTCCTTGTATGTGAGGTGGGAGAGGGAGCTGGAACTCCTGAAAGAGGATAGCGTGGATCTGCAGGGCTGACACAGGTAAACACACCCCTGCTGTCTCCACTCTGGGTGGAAGGCCTCAGTCTGAAGGGTGCTTCCTTCAACATATTCGCTCCTGATGTTCATGCTTTACACAGAATTTTGCAAAACTTTTGATCGTGACCGACAGTTTGTTCCCCACCCTCATATATGTACTAAGATGTATGTAACTGAAGCAAAACAATAATACCTATCCTGATGTAAAATACATTCTGCTAATTTTCAGTTCATGTTCATAATTTTAAAATCTTGGTCATGATCTATGAATTGATTTCTGATGAATCATATTCTGCACTTGAAAAAAAAAAACCGCCTGGTGTAAACCTTCCCAGAACCTTTCCATCTTACAGTCTTGTGTTGCCCTTACCCTATCCTGGCTGACTGGTATGCACACACTGTTTTACTGAAGAGGTCAAGGGCTCCTGGAGGTGAAGTGTGCAAAGTCTCAATCAGGTGCCCTTGAGTTGTGGCTGGAACTCTGCAGAACAGGGTTCTCGATGGGTGGCAAACACCACAGAGGACCTGAAGAGGGGCACAAGGACCTGCCCCCCCGCCACCCCCAGGGGAGGAAAAAGCATTGGGACAACATGACTCGGTGCCTCTGGCCAACCAGAGCCACCTACTCAGATCCACCCTCTTCAAGGTGATTGGCCCCAGGGCAGGGGGTTCTCTCCGGGCAGTTCGTCCCACTTGGTCCTGGGGGCGTGGTTTCTGATACATGGCCTGGAACGGCTTTGTTCCAGTCACCAGGTCATTTCTTCCCTGGCTCTTGGCTGAGGTGGTTCTCAGAAGTCTGTCCCACCTGCTCCTTGACATGGCTTTCAGGGAAGGACCCAGGTGAGCGGGGACGCTGCCAGTGTCTGGGGGAAGATGGGGCATGACAACTGTCCTGAGAGGAGTCCAGTCTGGTGGCCAGAACAGTCAAGGAGGCACCAAGGCTGGCCCGCTGAGAATGAGCTGAGCCATAGAGGTCCTTGGGGGAAAGTGGCTGGACGGGCATCGCCGTGGGGTATGGTCAGTCCAGGGCACGAATGGGGCAGTGGGGGAAGACAGCATCCTGGGAGATCTCGTAGCTTGTGTAGAGTATGGTGACTCTCCTGCTGCCCTTAACTCTGACCCCATGGTGAACAGAAAACAGACTTTGGGATGCACTTCCCACTGAAACAGAGCTCTCTATTCCCACTGGGAGTGACCGTCCTGGTCTGCAAATTTATTCCCGCTTAGGAACTAACAATTGATCTTTAACCACCTCCTGAAAGTGAGGAGGGTCCAGGAGCCAGTGTGAGGCGGCCTTGAGAGATGGCCTCCTGCAGGTGGGAGCTGGGTGGGGGGTCCTTTTAAAATTATCTGAGCAAGGAACTGGGAACAGTGGGTCAGGCAGATGCCTCTGTGGACTAGGGTTCCCAGGCTGGGACATGGGAGGAGGGATTGGCAGGACCTGATGGGTGCTCGTTGAAGGCCTAGGTGTCAGAACCCTCCCAGGCCTGACAGAGCCCACCTGGACCACTTGGGGATGGCTCTGCCTGGCTGCCCTGGATGGAGGGACTGGCTAAGAGCATGGGATGGCAGAGAAGGCTCTGCTCCAGCATTTTCTGCCCTTGCCAACCCACCCACCCCATGGTGTCCCTGTAGGGGGCAGCCTCGTTTCCAAGAGCAACTGTAAAATAGCTCCATAATGTTTATATTTATTACATATTGAAAGGATATATTGGATTAAATTATTAAAACTTCAGTTTTTTCCACTCTCTCAACATGGCTACTATTACTAGAAAAATTTAATTTATATTCCTGGCTCACATTATATTTCTATTTTCTCATGTTTTTATAAAAGAACAGAGATGTACACGTCTATGTACATTTTATAAAAGAACACAGATGCACAGGTGCACAGGTATGGGAGCCTTCCCCTCACAGAAGTGAGGTCGGCCTCTATGCACAGTTCTGTTACTTCCTCTTCCACTGAGTCCCTTAGGCCCTCTTTTCCAGAGAGCACGTATCCACCAACCTCATCCTTTTCAATGGCCAGGCTGCTCTCCATTGCACGCGAATGCATTACTCATTCACCCTCCTCTCCACGGACCAACACTGGGGTGGTTTATCTCCATCTACTTTTTCCAGCAATACTCGGAGAACCACCTTGGTCTGCTGGCTGTGCAGTCTCATTTCCAGAAGGGTAAAGTTGGGTCTGGTGTGAGTGTGTGAAATGGTTTTGTAGGCCCTGTAGGCAGGACTGAGGTGGACTTCACCTTGCAGTCACTAGAAAGGCTTAAAACTGCTTGCTCTTTCCAAATGGCTCTGTATTTTTCCTTCATTAAAAGAAGCAATAAAAGCACATTAGAGACAGGTGGGAGGAAAAATAAAGGAAAAAAAAACCCTCCTGTAACCAATTACACAGATACTTCTTCTAGTCTTCTGGTGCATGTTTTCATTAGTAGACCTGTAATCACAGTGCCCATAAATTTTAGATCTTGCTTTTTCCATTGAAGGTTTTTGTGTAAGATCTTTCCATGTGACTACAGAATTTTCATAAAAAGTTTACTTCGCTGGACACTGGGGCCTTTTCCAGTTTATCTGAGCAGCCCGCGCAATGCCTTCTCCATGGGTGCTCTCCAGCCCTTGTTCAACCAAGCTCGTCTCCCTATGTAAAAGAAACACACACGCCTCCATCAGTCTCAATCCCTCAGCCTCTTCAGTTCCCATCCTTTCTCTTTCCTTTTACACAGACTTCTGGGAAGAGCCCCCTGCCCCTCCCTCCATTTCCTCCTCTGCTCACTCAGCCCCCTGCCCGCCCCCAGCCGTGTCCTCGGTGCTGGGCCCTGGCTCTCCGCCCCAGCTCTCTCCCTCCTCCACAGCATCCTTGCCCTCCGTGGGAATCCCAGAACTCTCTCCTGAGGCTGCCTGCCTGCCTTCTGGGCTCCTTAACCCCAATCAGACTAGTAGCCTTCATCTCCTTTGCTAGTCCCCCAGTCCTGCCCACCCAACCTCGACAGCCATTCATCACCTACTCCTCCCAACCCTCTGCCAACACTGACCTGTCTTCCTGCCTCCATGCCCCCTGCCTCCCACTCCATGTCCAGGCTGGAGTATTTCTCAAATAAAAATCTGGCTGCAGCACTTTTTGAAGGGAAGGCCCTGAAAAGGGTTCCCCAGGGCTTCAAGATGAAGTCCAAACCCCTTAGCCTAGAATGTGGGTCCTGGGTGATCTGGTTCCGGCTTATCCCCAGCCTCACCTTTCATCACTCCCCATCCACACTCCACCCACCCCTGTGGAGGACCTACAGTCCCACATGCTTTCTCTCTCTCACTTCCTCACTTCTACACATTGCTGTCCCTTTTTCACGGACCTCCCTTTCCCCTCCACTGTCTTCTCTACCTGGATAACTTCTAATCCTTCAGGTCCTAGCTTAAAGGGCACCTCCTCCAGGAAGCTTCCCTGACTTCCTCCCCATGTATCCAGGCTCAGGTGCCATCCACTAGTTTGCCCTTAATGCTATCTTGTATTTACACAGCCTTTGCTATGCTGTTCCATTCCTCTCTTTGCCATCTGTCCTCTGACCCCATTCCCCTCTTTCTGGCCATCACATCTTCCTGACCCTGCTCCTGGAAGACAAGGTCTGTGTCTCGCTCACCTCTGAATCCTTGACCTAGCGCAGTGCTCAGTTCTGAGCTTGTGACCACTAAGCGTGGGCTGAATGCAGGAATGAGCAGAAACTAGTGAACATCTTGATGCATAAAGTTTTCCCATGCTGAAGATGGTCTCCTTTGAACGGGTTCCCAGAAGCTGCAGTGATTGGATTAAAAGGGATGACTGCTGAAAGTTTCAATTCCCACAGCTAAGGAGCTTTCCATGAAAGCTGTAGTGATTTACATCCCACCGGCAGGTGTAAGAGTGCTTGTCTCGCTGTATTCTCACAGCGTGGCTATTTTCATTTCTTTTTAAAAAGTGCTCATTTTATAGGCAAAACATCTCGCCTGGTTCTAATCCGTAAGTCTTTGATTACTGTGAGGGTGAACATCTTTCCATATGTTTGCCTACTAAATGCATTTCCCCTTTGAAGATTTCCCTCATGCAATGTGGACACAGTTAAGGCAGCTGGCATTTTATGAGCTGACTCTGGGGGCTGTTCAGGGGAGGGGGAACTGGGAGCAGGCAGGTCCTGGTGGGGATGAGCAGGCAAGGTCACTGTGGGGGTTGGGGGGATAGGTGCGGCAAAGAAGGGGGAGATCAAGGAGGCAAAGCCAACACACCCTGAGGACTCGCAACAGACAGTGGGCGAGGCAGAGGGAGGGGTCAGTGCACCCAGGTTTGGCCACCTGAACAGAACCATGCGTCCAACGGAGATGCACGGGTGAATATGTACATACACAACTGCAAGGGGCCTCTCTGACCTATTTACTGGATACACCTGCTGAGGAACAGTGACATGGGGCAGCAGGAAAGGCAGGGGCATGAGGGTTTGATCAGGCTGCCTTCTTGGAAGAGACTGGAGGAGGCAGATTTTGGAAGGACTTTATAGGGCAGGGAGGGGAGCTGGGAGTTTGTGCTGAGAATCCTGAGGGCTTGTTCAGCAACGATAATATGAATGATAATCAACGATAGCTAAAGCTTATTGAGCTGTTACTGTGTGCAAGGCCTTGTTCTAATCACTTAGCAGGTATGAACTCAGTAGCCACCACAGCCCTCTAAGGTAGGTAATCTTATGAAGTACATGTCTAGATGAGCAGACTCAAGTGTAGAGGCCCAGAATCTTGCCCGAGGTCAGAGAGCTAAGAAGTGGTGGCCTGGGATTCAAACCTGGGGGTCTAGCTCCAGTGGCCAGGCTCCTCACCACAGGGGTTCAGTCTATCTAGAGACACTGGAACCCAGCAGGGGTAAGGAGAGCTGGAGGAGACCCCCTCACCCCCTGCCGAGGAGCTTATTAAAATTCTCAACTTTCAGAGCCCTTCTGGAAAACAAGCAACTACGGACAAATCGCAAAGTCCACCTCCTTGGAGCCAGCAATGGGGTTGCTGAGCTCTGCTGGAGGGACCCCACTCCATGACTGGAGCCGCCATAGACATACAGTCCCCTGACTGCAGCCTGCCCTCCAGGAAGCCCAGCAACTCATCCCTAAGCCCCAGATGCTCTCAACTCCCAGCCACAAACTTCCCTGCATTCCCTTCCAGACTCTTCCCTGTCCAAGTTCGATCCGACCCAGGCAAAGCACCCTGTTACTATCCCCCATATCTGCTGCTGGGGAAAAGCAAAAAAAATTACACATCTACATGCTCATCAGAAATGACCTGGTTAGGCAAATGATGCCGTCCCAATCAAAGGCATATTAGGCAGCCGGAAAAGAGGGTGAGGAAGCGCTTCAAGAATGCAGATGGACATAATGGTCCATGGAAAATGCAAGGTGGAGCAACCATTTGTGGGGGGAAAGCCAAGGAAGGGATGGAGGGAAGGAGAAAGAACTTGCTACCGCATTTATATTTGCCTGTTTATGCATAGACTAGCCCCCTGCAGAGGGTACTGGGTGGCTAAGAACAGGAGAGACTGCACTATCTACCCTCTTCTGTACCTTTCAATGTCTGTGCCAAATGACAGAATAATATATTAACATTAAATCACATCATTTTTCATATATAAATGTATAGGTGTGATGAGTTGCTGATGCTCCTTCCAGCTCAGTCGATAAAGAATCTGCCTGCAATGTAGGAGACCCCTGTTCAACTCCTCGGTCAGAAGATCCACTGGAGAAGGGAGAGGTTACCCACTCCAGTATTCTTGGGCTTCCCTTGTGGCTCAGCTGGTAAAGAATCCACCCACAATGTGGGAGACCTGGGTTTGATCCCTGGGTTGGAAAAATTTCCTGGAGAAAGGAAAGGGAAAATACTCCAGTATTCTGGCCTGGAGAATTCCATGGACTGTATAGTCCATGAGATCACAAAGAGCCGGACACGACTGAGCGACTTTCACTTTCATTCACTTTCACTCCCCACCTCCCAGGGCCTGGAAGAAAATCTTCTGGCAGCTGATCCTACTTGCACTTGGCATCTTAGGGCTGCTCCTGTTCGGGCTTCCTGTACTCAGGTATAACCCCTTCCCCAGCCCTCACAATGGGACGAGCAGGGGCAGGGCCCAAGTGGCCCTTTCCAAGTGCCTCCTTGAGGGATGAGGAGTGGCAGCTGTCACGGCTGCACAAGCATCCTCGGGGGCTCTCCCCCCTTGGAAGTAGCAGAGAAAGAGGGCTCCTGAGCAGGCTGGCACCCCCCTCACTACTGCTCCCACCCCACAGGCATCTGGAAGTCCTCATCCCTATGGGTGTCTGCCCTCTGGCCAGAACGCCCCTGCTGAGAGACAACTTCACAGGTCCCCTGCATCCTGGGTGAGAAGCCACCACCTCTCCCACTCTGAGAACACCCCCATACCCTACCGAGCTCTGCCCCAGTGTCCCTGTCCTCCTCGCATCCCCGACCCTGGCAGGGCTAGGCACTCCACCCAGGGCCCCTACTCTGCTGGATCTGGGATAGAGATTTCTAGGGGCAGGCCTGGGTGGTCCCGAGGGCCCAGGACTAGTGGGGGGTGGCAGTGAACATTCACCCAGCAGGTGAATGGATGAACCTGTCTCTCCCTCACTGCCCCGACCAGGGCCCGGCCTGAGGTCCTAACCTGTACTTCCTGGGGGGCTCCCATTATTTGGGATGGCACCTTCGACCCAGACGTGGCCCAGAAAGAGGCTGTACAGCGGAACCTCACTGTGGGTCTGACTGTCTTTGCTGTAGGCAGGTAAGGCCTGGGGAGGGAAATGGTGGCATCCTAGCAGGAAGGAGTGGGGATGCATGTGATATAGCAAGTGGGGCACCCCATTCTCCTGGGCCATAGGATGCCAAGGAGAAGCAGAGACAGCACCCCTTGTCCAGACCCCCATGGTGAGGGCAGACCCCTCCTCCCTGGACACCGCCATGGAATCCACCCGGCACAGGCAGCCAGGAGCTCAGAATCATAACCAAGAAGGAATCTGCCCAGGGTCTGGGACAGATCCATCCGGAGGCCTTGGGTTTTCAGTGAGAAAATGGTCTTTTCAGGTAAGACTTGTGAGAGCAGACGACAACGACTGGGTAAACAGAGGGGCTGGCCCAGCGGCAGAAGGGCCCGTGGCCAGTGGCTCAGGCACAAGCACAAGCACCCAACAAGGGGAAGCGGGAGGTTGGCCAAGCAACTCTGATGGCAGGAAAGGGACTGGGGAGCTGAGGGCTTTTGCAAGGGAGCGAATCTGGGCTGGGTAAAGAGGGATGTGAAGAAAGGGAGATGCTGAGAATGGCAGCGTCAGCAGACCAGAGGACTCTGAGGAAGGGCTGTTGGGGGTGGAATCACAGGACATGGGCTGGAAGGATGGGGGCTCCCAGAGTGGGACATGTGAAGGCTGCAACTTTGGCGGGGGGCCCAGACTGATGATGACCAAGTCTAGAGAGAGGCCATGGGGGCAGCTGACTGAATGGGGAGGGGACAGGATCAGGACAGGAGGCCAATCGAGGATATGAGGGGCCCCCAGGTATGGAGAAGGAGCCCTGAGTAGTAGGTGGAGAAGAAATCTCAGGGCACTGACTTTTTCATCTCCCCATTATGGACAGCAGGCTCTCCAAGCTGGTATTCACCTTCCAGTAGTGAGGCAAAATTCTGGCTAAGAGCAGCAATCAGATCCTGCAATCTAAGGGCACAGAGAGGTAGAGTTTAAGGCAATCTAAGGAAAAGTTTCTAATAATGGAACGGGCTGCTTTGGGAAGGCAGTGAGAGCTTTGCATCCAGAAAAAGATATCTAAAAGTCTGGGGAAGGAATTCTGTCATCAGATACCCCAGACAACTGCTCAAGGTTCCTCCAAATTTGTACCCCACACTCTGGAAGGGAGAGAAAGTCAGGAGGGCCCCTGGAAGGCCAGGGAGCAAACAGGACAAGGGCTGACCAGGCAGCTAGGTGGGCTGAACTGTGGCTTCTCCAGGACCGTGGTGCCCCCACTTCTGTTCTGGATGCTGAGTAAGGGGTTTCTCCACCAGCCTTCAGAGCTCAGTTGGTAAAGAATCCACCTGCAAAGCAGGAGACCCTGGTTCAATTCCTGGGTTGGGAAAATCTGCTGGAGAAGGGACAGGCTACTCACTCCAGTATTCTAGGGTTTCCCCTGTGGCTCAGGTGGTAAAGAATCTGTCTGCAGTGCAGGAGACCTGGGTTCAATCCCTGGGTTGGGAAAATCCCCTGGAGAAGGAAAAGGCTATCCACTCCAGTATTCTGGCCTGGAGAATTCCATGGACTGTATAGCCCATGCGGACGCAAACAGTCGACACAACTGGAGCGATTTTCGCTTTCACTTTCCACCAGCCTGAGGGACCCAGAGTCTCTGGGACCAGAAATTTCAGGGTCCTAAGTTCCAAGGTTCTATAAACCCAACATAGGACGCTGAGGCTTCTAAGTCTCTAATTCCAGCTTCTCCCAGTTCCACCCAGAATACAGCAAGTGCAGGTAAGGATACAGGCTCTAATGCCAGGCTGGGTTCAAATCCTGGTTTCACACTTACCAACTGTGTGTACACTTGGACAAGTTAATAAAGCTCTTTGTGACTCAGTTTCCTCACCTCAGATAAAGATAATAATGGTGAAGATTAAATGAGATAATGCACATTACTTTGAAAACTGTCTGCCACATGATTAATGTTCTAAAATATCAGGCATTATTACTATTATTTTAGGATCCCAGGATTCCAAAGTGTGTTTATAGAAAGTTACTAGTATTGCAAACATCCCACTTACCTAGGTTTGTGGTTTGTCACCACAAACTCAATGACAGAAAACAATTCATTATTACCATTGCTCAGGGTCTTGTGGCTCAGGAATTCCGACAGGACTCAGCAACGGGGGCCCCTCCCTGCTCCCAAACTTTTGGGTCCCCACCAGGCCAGTAGCCTGCAGAAAACCGGAGGGCGCTTTTCTCCATGGCTAGCTCAGGCTCTCTCACTTCGTGGCAGCCTCAGAGTGCTTAAGCAAAGGGCCAGAGCTCTAAAGAGACAAAGGCTAACGGGCCAGTCCTCCCAAGGACCAGCACAGCATCCCTTTCTTGGGACTCCACTGACCTAGGCGGTCAGGGAGTGCCGCGTTCAAGGGCAGGGACACAGAGCCCCTGTGGGCAGGGATGGCAAACAATGGGCAATGATTTTTAATTCACCTCGGACGACTCTGGGGCTGAATAGTTCTGGAGTTCTGGGGTCTGGGGTTGCAGGGTCCCAGGAAGGACATGGGGAGGGCTGGTAAGCCCAACGACTCCTCGGACTCCGGAGGGCGCAGCGGCCGGGCTGATTTGGCCTGGCCCCGCCCCGCCCGGCAGGTACCTGGAGAAGTACCTGGAGCGCTTCCTGGAGACGGCCGAGCAGCACATCATGGTGGGCCAGCGCGTGGTGTACTACGTGTTCACCGAGCGTCCGGCCGCGGTACGCCGCGTGCCGCTGGGCCCGGGCCGCCGGCTGCGCGTGGAGCGCGTGGGACGCGAGCGCCGCTGGCATGACGTGTCCATGGCGCGCATGCGCGCGCTGCACGCAGCGCTGGGCGGCCGCCTGGGCCGCGAGGCGCGCTTCGTGCTCTGCATGGACGTGGACTAGCACTTCAGCGGCACCTTCGGGCCCGAGGCGCTGGCCGAGTCGGTGGCGCAGCTGCACGCCTGGCACTACCGCTGGCCCCGGCGGCTGCTGCCATTCGAGCGCGACGCGCGGTCGGCCGCCGCCCTGGGCCCCGGGGAGGGCGACTTCTACTACCACGCGGCCGTGTTCGGGGGCAGCGTGGCGGCCCTGCGGCGGCTGACGGCGCACTGCGCGCGGGCCCTTCGGCGGGACCGCGCGCGCGCGGCCTGGAGGCGCGCTGGCACGACGAGAGCCACCTCAACAAGTTCTTCTGGCTGCACAAGCCCGCCAAGCTGCTGTCGCCCGAGTTCTGCTGGAGCCCCGACATAGGCCGCCGGGCCGAGATCCGCCGCCCGCGCCTGCTCTGGGCGCCCAAGGAGTATGCCTTGCTACGTCGCTAGCGGTGCACTGGGCCCCGGAGGTCCCAGACGCTGGCGGGGCCCCTTCTGCAAGCGGAGTGGCGCTGGAGGGGACGGAAAGACTGCATGAAAACCTGCCTGGCTGCGGGGATGGGGGACAGGGGGCTGGAGGAGGCCCGGCCTTGGGGGAGTGCCTCTCCGAGGCGGGCGGTCCATCCCTTCCCCAACTTTGTACAGCGACCCAGGCACCACCAGCTCCCTGGAAACCTTTCACTTCTGACCTTACTGAGTTCAGCAGAGGCCCCACCCCCGAAGAGATGTTTTAGCCCCTTCCTCATATCCCCCACAAAAAAAGGGGGGGGACTGAGGCCCAAAAAGGGAACGTAACTGTCTAAGGACCCAGAGCATCTGTGAGTCAGTCAGTGAGGTCAGCAGCTGGAAAGTCAGGACGGGCCCACAGGCCAAATAGAGCTGCCGCTGGGCAGGAGCCCCAGATGGAGAAACACAGTGGCATCCGGTTCACCTCCCCCGCTCTCGGCAGGGTTTGTACATATTTAAGCAATGCGATAATAAAATACATTACTCCACAGTGTCCTTGTGGCCCTTTCTCCTGGAGAATCCAGATTCATTAAAAAAAAAAAAAAAAAAATTTACTCGCCATGGGACCCACGGCTGTTTAGCCATAGTGTCTGGGAGATAAATTTCCTTATCCGTGGCTGCTGTCCAGACTCTTCATCCTCAATAGAGAAAGATGCATGTTCCGAATGGGAGCATGAAGTCATCAGGCCTTCCAGGAAAGGTGGTTCCCTCCGGGAAATAGGTGCAGAGTTGGGGAAGTTATCTGCTGGAAGTCCCTGAGATATTGTCTTAACAGCTGAAAACTAGAGGCCCGGAGAGGGTGGGATTTCCCTCCGGGTCTCCTGAACCATTTCTGTAATGTTCTCATAGACCTTCAATTTTTAACAGCCTCCACTGTTTTCAGGTGGGACAACAGTTCTGTAAGCCAACTCTGATGGCTTACACAGTAACCATTTTTTCAAACCATTTTTACAAACATTTTATCAACACAGTTGATGATGATCTCCCCTCTCCAAAGCAGTTCCTAGGTCCCAGTGTCTCCTGCCTAAACTAGATTAGCAGAACCCAGGAGGCCTTTTGGACTCTTGGTTAGAGCTAAGAACAGGCCAGGTGTGCCCGAGAACAGGTTATTACTTGATGACTCTAAGCTGACATCCCTTCCTCTGGTGGGAGAATGTCCACCTTACCCTGCAGCATTCACTAAAAGCCACACAGACCGACTCCTTGGCCAGCAGAGACCTGAGTTCGGATAGGTAAGATCTGGTTAGGAATCAGCTCCCTTTCTGACTCTGTGCATGGCTGTGGACTAGATCCTTAACCTTTGTTGAGTCTGTTTTCTCATATGTCAAGTGGGGATGCCAGTCACCCTCTGTGCAGGTGTTGTGACGCTCCAGAAAATAACTTGCCTTCTCCCGCTCCTTGCCTGCCCCTTCTCCAGCAACTTCAAGGAGTGCAGAGGAGTCAGCAAAGGCCAGTCATTTCCTGTTTTAAAGAGGAAGTGATGGCAGGAGTCAGGGGTTTTCTGGAGCTGGGCTGGAGCAGCCTCCTGCGGTGGGTTGAGACCTTTCTGAGGAGGGGGAGGGGTCAAGGAAGCTGCAGGGGAACAAAGTGGATGATCACTTGGCAGCAGGTCGTCCTTTGTCCCAGAGGCCCACCGTGAGGGTGGGGCTGTAGAGGCAGGAATAAGCTCCTTCTGCAATTCCTCATCAGTATCTCTGTCAATCATTCTCCTCAGTACCCATCCTGCGACCCTCAAGGACCCAATAAGCTCCTGGGAGCTTCCAGGTGAGCCGGTGAAAATCAGACTCCCATTCCCCTAGCGTCACTGCTACATGCAAAATCTTCACAGCCATCCTTAGTTCCATGCCAGCTCAGATGTCATCCCCCCAAATTCCCAAACATCGACAGCCCTCTGTAATCAGAGTTCACTGATCATAAAGGACATAGATTCATCAAGGCTACATCAAATAATAACAAGTTACATTTATTGGGTACTTACTGTGTTGCAGACACAGTTCTAAGCCTTAGATATCTATTGATTCATTCAGTCCTCATATCCATCCTATAAGTTACTATTATTATCCTCATATTACCCATGAGAAAATCGGGCACAGAGAGGTTAACTAACTTACCTGCTGCTACACCATTTAGTTCAGTTCAGTTGCTCAGTGATGTCTGACTCTTTGTGACCCCATGAATTGCAGCACGCCAGGCCTCCCTGTCCATCACCAACTCCCGGAGTTCACCCAAACTCATGTACATCGAGTCGGTGATGCCATCCAGCCATCTCATCCTCTATCATCCCCTTCTCCTCCTGCCCCCAATCCCTCCCAGCATCAGGGTCTTTTCCAATGAGTCAACTCTTTGCATGGTCAAAGTACTGGAGTTTCAGCCTCAACATCAGTCCTTCCAATGAACACCCAGGACTGGTCTCCTTTAGGATGGACTGGTTGGATCTCCTTGCAGTCCAAGGGACTCTCAAGAGTCTTCTCCAACACCACAGTTCAAAAGCATCAATTTTTCGGCGCTCAGCTTTCTTAATAGTCCAACTCTCACATCCATACATGACCACTGGAAAAACCATGGCCTTGACTAGACAGACCTTTGTTGGCAAAGTAATGTCTCTGCTTTTTAATATACTATCTAGGTTGGTCATAACTTTCTTTCCAAGCAGTAAGTGTCTTTTAATTTCATGGCTGCAGTCACAATCTGCAGTGATTTTGGAGCCCCCAAAAATAAAGTCTGCCACTGTTTCCACTGTTTCTCCATCTATTTCCCATGAAGTGATGGGACCAGATGCCATGATCTTAGTTTTCTGAATGTTGAGCTTTAAGCCAACTTTTTCACTCTCCTCTTTCACTTTCATCAAGAGGCTTTTGAGTTCCTCTTCACTTTCTGCCATAAGGGTGGTGTCATCTGCATATCTGAGGTTATTGATATTTCTCCCAGCAATCTTGGTTCCAGCTTGTGCTTCTTCCAGCCCAGCGTTTCTCATGATGTACTCTGCATATAAATTAAATAAGCAGGGTGACAATATACAGCCTTGACGGACTCCTTTTCCTATTTGGAACCAGCCTGTTGTTCCATGTCCAGTTCTAACTGTTGCTTCCTGACCTGCACACAGGTTTCTCAACAGGCAGGCCAGGTGGTCTGGTATTCCCATCTTTTGAAGAATTTTCCACAGTTTATTGTGATCCACACAGTCAAAGGCTTTGGCATAGTCAATAAAGCAGAAATATGTTTTTCTGGAACTCTCTTGCTTTTTTGATGATCCAGCTGATGTTGGCAATTTGATCTCTGGTTCCTCTGCATTTTCTAAAACCAGCTTGAACATCTGGAAGTTCACAGCTCATGTATTGCTGAAGCCTGGCTTGGAGAATTTTGAGCATTACTAGAATGTGAGATGAGTGCAATTATATGGTAGTTTGAGCATTCTTTGGCATTGCCTTTCTTTGGGATTGGAATGAAAACTGACCTTTTCTAGTCCTATGGCCACTGCTGAGTTTTCCAAATTTGCTGACATATTGAGTGCAGCACTTTCACAGCATCATCTTTCAGGATTTGAAATAGCTCAACTGGAATTCCATCACCTCCACTAGCTTTGTTCGTAGTGATGCTTTCTAAGGCCCACTTGACTTCACATTCCAGGATGTCTGGCTCTAGGTGAGTGATCACACCATCGTAATTATCTGGGTCGTGAAGATCTTTTTTGTACAGTTCTTCTGTGTATTCTTGCCACCTCTTCTTAATATCTTCTACTTCTGTTAGGTCCATACCATTTCTGTCCTTTATCGAGCCCATCTTTGCATGAAATGTTCCCTTGGTATCTCTAATTTTCTTGAAGAGATCTCTAGTCTTCCCCATTCGGTTGTTTTCCTCTATTTCCTTGCATTGATCGCTGAGGAAGGCTTTCTTATCTCTCCTTGCTATTCTTTGGTACTCTGCATTCAAATGGGAATATCTTTCAGATGACCATTATATCTACTACTGTGGGCAGGAATCCCTTAAAAGAAATGGAGTAGCCATCATGGTCAACAAAATAGTCTGAAATGCAGTACTTGGATGCAATCTCAAAAACGACAGAATGATCTCTGTTCATTTCCAAGGCACACCATTCAATATCACGGTGATCCAAGCCTATGCCCCAAACAGTAATGCTGAAGAAGCTGAAGTTGAACAATTCTATGAAGACCTACAAGACCTTTTAGAACTAACACCCAAAAAAGATGTCCTTTTCATTATAGGGGACTGGAATGCAAAAGTAGGAAATCAAGAAACACCTGGAGTAACAGGCAAATTTGGCCTTGGAATACAGAATGAAGCAGGGCAAAGGCTAACAGAGTTCTGCCAAGAGAACGCACTGGTCATAGCAAACACCCTCTTCCAACAATACAAGAGAAAGACTCTACACATGGACATCACCAGATGGTCAACACCGAAATCAGATTGATTATATTCTTTGCAGCCAAAGATAGAGAAGCTCTATACAGTCAGCAAAAATAAGACCGGGAGCTGACTGTGGCTCAGATCATGAACTCCTTATTGCCAAATTCAGACTTAAATTGAAGAAAGTAGAAGAACCACTAGACCATTCAGGTATGACCTAAATCAAATCCCTTATGATTATACAGTGGAAGTGAGAAATAGATTTAAGGGACTACATTTGATAGACAGAGTACCTGATGAACTATGGACAGAGGTTTGTGACGTTGTACAGGAGACAGGGATCAAGACCATCCCCATGGAAAAGAAATGTAAAAAAGCAAAATGGCTGTCTGAGGAGGCCTTGCAAATAGCTGTGAAAAGAAGAGAAGCTACACTATTTGCAATTTATAAATACTGAATAAATTCACTGATGTGAGAGCAAGCAGGGAATTAGAGCTAGCCAAAAGATGGAGACGAAGTCAGGGGCTGAGGGTGCCACTGGCCCTTGGTCTCTTCTGTCCATCTCTGCTTCTCTGCCTCCTTTGTCCTCCTGCTTGTCTCCCGCACAACACAGCCCACCCCACCCCTGCCTACATAGGATTTTCCCTATCAGGTGCCCACCAGCTCCAAACTTGTCCCTAACTCACCAAATGGAGATTTCTGATTGGAGAGTCAGCCAGTGGTGTGCTGGTCAACGTTTAGCAACTGACTCTAGGAGGAAAACGAAAGGACAACCCGAATGACGATTTACTGGCTTATGTAACAAGTCAGTGCTGGGACTGGGCCAGGTACAGGACTCCGTGATGTGTCTCCGGCTCTCCTCTTGGCTTTGTTCGGAGTCAGCTTCATCCTGGGACTCCTGCAGCAGCAGCAACAGCAGCTCCAGTTTCACAGCCTCCAGCTATCCCAGTGACTGAGGGGACCAAGAAGGCCCCTTCACACACAGCTTCCCCATGGGGGGTCGGGGGGTCAATGTTTTGATTGCCTAGGAGGGAAATGCAGGAATTCCCCAAGAGCTTAGCAAGGCTGGCCCTGGGAGAGAGAAATTGACTCAACCATGAGTCCCCATGGAGGACTGCACTCCTCGGAGCCCTCGTGGTTCTCGGCTGCAAGTGATGGACACGAGACAGGCCATTTCCCTTCCTTCCCAATTCTGGAGGGGGTGGCGCGGGGGAGGGGAGAGGAGCGTGGAAAGGTGCCCCCCGGCCCCGCCCTCGCACAGAGCACACACACCGCTGCCACCCGGCTGCAGGTACAGTTTATTCTTCACAACAGAGAAATACAAAGAGCAGAGGGTTTGGGATTCCTGTTTCTTGCCCCCTTTAGTGTCTTCCCCTACATTTGACCTTTTTCTCCTCCCCACCCCTTTTCTTAAATAGAACGCAAACTGTGTTCCTGAAGCGCATTGGGGGGGAGCACCTGCCCTCACCTCCCTGCCACCACAATGCAGACTGAGAAGCCAACAGACTGTTTTCTCTTTTTTAATAAGGTAACTAGTTCTAAATACGGTGGCCTGGAGGTCCCATAGAAAAAAAGCAAAGGGTGTTAACAGTATGTATAACAGCGTATTTACAGGGTAGTAACATGCGGACGAAAAGCTACAATACTGAGTATCAGACGACGCAAGTCAAACAAAGGGGTGGGGGCGGGGCGGAGAACTCCGTGGGAAAAGAAACCCCGGGAGACGTTAAACTGGTAAATCAATGGCGAGTTAAGGCTTAAAAAGTGTATAAAAATAACACAGTTAATATTCAAAACGGAACTCCAGATACAGAATATATAGATGAGTTTCTGTCTAGTTTTCTTTTTTTTTTCCCCAGGGGATGTAGAGGGGGCTTCTCCGGGCTCTGTACATAGTTCCTATATACACGGACACGCATGGCTTTCAGATTGGGGTGTGTCTGTGGGGGCTGAGGGCAGGGTCTGCTCTTGGGACCCTCCTCCCCAAGGATCTGTTCCCTGCCGAGCGGCCTAGGGCCTGGGCTGGGGATCCCCCTCCATGGCAGGGAAGACAAGTAACCCCTCCTTGGGCACTGCCCCAACCGGAGGAAATTCTGCAGAGCGGAGGGGGTCCTTGCCCCAGGCCCACTCCCTCCCCCGCTGCCCACAGTCTGGGATGGTGGGAGAGGTAGCCGATAGGTTTCCTGGCCAGCACTGAGGTAGACTGGGGTGGTCTTCAGGGCAGTGGGGGCACCGGGTCTTACCCAGCCCGCCCCCACCCCGTGTCCCTGGGCCTGCGCCCAGCCCAGCCAACCCTGCACCCTTCGGTCCTGCGGACCTCCCGGCCCCTCTCCATCTGTCTCCTGAAGCCCGGGCAGCCCTGGTAGCTGCCACGTCCCTCTGCTCAGTGATGCCCAGGGCGCAGCTCTGGAGGCTCGAGCTGGCAGCCGGCGGGGGGGCGAGTGGCTCACTCCAGCTGCTTCCTGCCCCTCCCACCGGGGAGCCCCACTGTGGTCCAGACTCTCAGGCCTGCGCCTTCCCCTCAAGACCCGAGGCCGCGGCAAGAGAAGGTCCCACGCAGCCCTCCGGGTCTCTGTGTCCATCTGTCCGGTTCTTTCCATTTCTCGGTCTTAGCAGCACCAACTTCTTGGCCAATAAATATCTTTTTTTTTTGTTATTTTCCAAAACAAACTTAAAACAAAACAAAAAAAACAGTGAAGCAAGTGAAGGATGGGGGAAGAAAAGGAAAACCCAGCGGAGAGGTTCAAAGTGCTCTGAGATCGTCTTTGGATGCCACCAAAACAGTCCAGAATCTTGCAGTTGGCCTGGCCGCCCCCGGGGTTGGACCGGGCAGGGCTTCTGCGGCCCAGGCTTTCTGGAAGGTCAGGAAGGTCATGAGAGAGCTCGGCTGTTCCTGGAGGGCCCCTGGAGGGAGTCGGGCCGGTGCTGCCTGGGTCTGTGTCTGCCAGTGGGCAGGACGGGGCGGCGCCTTGGGTCGGCTCAGATGAGGGAAATTCGCACCGGGATGCTGGGGGACTCCGTCCTCTGGGGCGAGTGATGGCTCACCAGGTGCTCCACCACTGTGTGTTTGGACATGTGCTTCATCAGGTAGGTCTCCTGTGGGCAGGGGTGAGATTCAGAACTTAAAACCAGCTGCTGGCAAGGGCGCAGGGGGAGCTGCAGTTCCTATAAGCGGCCACTGGAGGGCTCCTGGGTAGATGAGCCGGCTAAAGGTGGACAGCCACAGCTTTGGGGGTGCCAGACGGACATTGGTATTGGTTGCAGGGATACTGCATTTCTGCCAGTGGTGGGGGCTGGTTCATTTACCAGAGTCGGAGCCCACTGTGTGCTGACTAGAGAACAGGCAGGCATCAGGCTCGTCCCTCAGCAGTGACCACCTGGAACTCTCTAGGACCAGGCCATTAACCAATCATCTGCAGTGGAGTCCTGTCCAGTGGAGCAGACCTGCCCCCATCTGGCCGGTGCTCCCCGTGAGAGTGGAGCAGTAGGCCTCGGGTGACCCTGGCTCTGCCATTTCTCAGCAGTGGAACGCTGGACCAGTCATCTCGCCCCTCTAAGCCTTAGTTTCCTCCTCTGCAGGCAGGGATGGGGAAGGAAGGACTTCACAGGGTAGCTATGGTGATGAGGGTAAAGCTCTTAGCAAGCAGCAGGGCTGAGGGGACCACTGCTTCCCTAGTCTCTACATTTCATTCTAAGTGGTGATGGGAGCCCCAGCAGAAGCATCCCCAAGCTCTCCCCTCCCTTGGGAAGAATTGGGGCCTGATCTGACTGGTGACTTTAGAAGCATAAACTGGGCATGCTCGGTTCGTCCTTTGAGCACCACCCCCGCTTTGGCTGAGTCTGACCTGAGACACCCAAGACTGGGTGGGTGAGGTGACCCAAGGCTCACCTGCAGACCCACAGGCCCTCACACTAACCTGCCTGGTGGTGCTCTGGTTTCCATCTGCCACTTCTTGGCTTCCTACCTCAGTTTGCTCAACATCGGGCAGAGGAAGCCGTCAAATGTGGTGACAAAGTGCTATCAACCACCACCAAAGGGAAGCAGTCCGCAAAATCCAAACGAGGAGACTATTCTTCAGTGAGTAAGTTGCAAAGAAAAGGCAGTTGGGATCAGGGTGGGGGCAAGGAAGAATAGTTTAAAAGCTATACTGACCCAGTGCAATGTAAGAATTTTATTTGGATCTTGATTAAAAAATAAAATTTATAAATAAATAAAATTATAAATTATGCCATCCATGAGACAAATGAAAATGTGAATACCAACTGAGTATTTGATGATATTAAGGACTATGGTGAATCATTTTAAAGTATTATAAAGGTATTGTGGATAAGTTAAGACACAAAGTGAAAATTTTCAGATGGAACAATATGTCAGTTTTATTTCAAAAAAACAGGGATATGGATGAGGAAGGACTGGTTGATGCCAGGTCCTGGGGTCTGATGGCAGCCTGGCACCTGGTGCAGTCTGATGCAGTCTGGGGTCTGATGGCAGCGTGCGTGCGTGCTCAGTTGTGTCTGACTCTTTGCGACCCCATAGACTGAAGCCCGCCAGGTTCCTCTGTCTATGGGATTTCCCAGGCAAGAATACTGGAGTGGATTGCCATTTCCTCCTCCAGAGGATCTTCCCCACTCAGGGATCGAACCCAGATCTCCTGTATCTCCTGCATTGACAGGATTCTTTACCTCTGAGCCACCTGGGAAGCCCCAAGGGAAACATGAGGGCTCACTAGTCACAAATGTTTCTTTTATGTACTACAGTAGTTTAAACGTCAATCCACTAAAATGTTTTTTCAGAAAAGGTAATTATTCTTGTTCTGTGGAGTCTAGTCAGGCCCAGTTCAGGGTGGGGCCTTAGGCCAGGTGAGATCTGACAGCCCCTTTCTCCCAGAGTTCAGATCCCCTCTAAGAACCATGGCTCTGAAGGCTGGTGACCCCTCCTTTAAGGTGCGATCCATCTGCCCCCTCCAGCCAAAGTGAACTTTCAAAATAACCCTCCTGGACAGTCTTCTCCCCATGGTCCCCACTCCACCTGGGAAAACACGCAAACTTCCTAACAGGGCCCCACAGCCTCATGTGACCTAATTATTTTTCAGTTTCTGGAACACACTGCGTTGGTTCCACCTAGGGTGTTTGCATTCACTGTCCCCCTGCTTGGAAAGTTCCTCCCCTCCTCTTCTCCTCACCTGGAATTATCCCCCACGCCTTCTTCTAAATGCTACTTCCTCACACACCTACCCCAAACCATCTCCCTTCCCCAACTCCATTTTATCCTCCCTGCAGCTGTCTTTCAAAACATATGTTTCTTTTTTTCCTTTATAGCTGAGGTTCTCAATCAGAGGCAATTTCTCCCCCAAGGGACATTTGGCAATGTCTAGAGGCATTTTCCAAGAGCGGTTGCTAAGTGGAATGTGGCCAAGGATGTTGCTAAACATCCTATAATGCTCAGGGCAGCACCCCCAGAAAAACGTCAGCGTGGGCCGAGGTTGAGAAAGCCTGCTGGAGAGCAGTTGCCGTGGCCTGTCACTACATATTCACTTGTGTGGTTACTTGTTTAATGTCCGTCTCCAGCAGTAGACTCTTAACCTGCCTGGGGGCAAAGAATACGTCTGTCTGATTCATCCTGATTCCCAAGTGCCTGGCACAAGTGTTCAGTAAACACTGAGTAAATAAATAACTGTGTTAGCTGAGGTCTATCAGGCGCTGACTCTGCCAGTCAACAGTGCTATGAGTTAACAACTATTAGCTCCTCCATCTTACAGATGAGGAAACTGAGGCTTGGGGATCACTGGGTACATGTGGGGGTCTGTTAACCAGAATATCTGATTAGGCTGAAGGATACACATGAGTGACTCACCTGGACTCCCTCCCCTGGGTCTGAAAGGCCCTTGTTTAGGGAAATCCCCACCGGAGGACAGGGGATTGGCACCTTTCTGGCCCTGTTTGGACCTTTCCTGGTAGATCACCTTTCCAGGGCCAGGTCACTATGCCCCCTTGTGGCCATGGTAGGGGTTGCAGCTTCCCCAGTGGGGAAAAGGCCCCTTCCTTCCCTGGCCCTGGGAAGCAGGGTGACAGGCCCCCCTCCACCACTGCCTGGAGGAAACCACGCCTCTGGCACCCAGGCTAAAAGGCTGCCTGAGAGGAGCTTAGCCTGAGGCAGCCAAAAACAGAACGGGGAAGTGGATGGCCCAGCTCTGACATTCACTGTGATCTTACCCTCTTCCAGGGCCTCAGTTTCCTCATCTGGAAAATGGGAGCATCAGTACAGGTCTGAGGGGGCTGGGGTGAAGGAGAGGCTCCCAGGGGCCCGGCACTCACCGAGGTGTAGGCCCGCCCACACATGCTGCAGCAGTAGGCCTTGGCGTGCTTGATGGCATGGGCCGAGAGGTGGATCTGCAGGGAGGCGGAGTCCGAGTAGGCCCGGTAGCAGTTGGGACACTTGTAGGGCTTGTCCTTGTTGTGCTGGCGCTGGTGAGACTGTGGGGAGCACAGCAGGGGTCAGGAGGCAGCTGGGCTCCCCTGGAGGGGGTGGAGGGAGCCGTGCACCTAGCAGGCGGGGTGGGCAGGCAGGCACTCACCTGGAGGTTGGAGAGCTGAGTGAAAGCCTTTTCGCAGCCAGGATGTGGGCACTTGTAGGGTCTGTCGCCTGTGTGGATTCTGCAATGGGGAGCCCAGTGAGGTGGAGTCCCTGGCAGGTCCCCCAGGCCAGCTCCAGCTCTCAAGCCCTTGGCTGGCCTGCCCCACACCTCTGGCCCCCAAGCCTCCCAGGCTCCCTGCTCCACACACTTTCCCCTGACCCCGAGTGAGCCCCAGACAAGAGCTGGGACTTCAAAGGCGAGCCCTGTCCTTTCTTCTCCAGCCTCCCACTGCTGGTCTGTGACCAGAGCCTCCAGGCTCCTCACAGGGCCCCACTAAACCCAGCCCTCCACTAGCACCCACTCAGGCCTCGTAATCACTGTGGTGGGCTTACTTTGACTGCATTCTGCCCCTCTTCTAAAAGTCACCTGCAGACCAACCCAATGAAAAGAACAGATTCACAGCTTTGCCAGGACCTTTCCTGCCTGCCTGCCTCTCTCAGGAGACAACTCCCCAATTGGCCCCCAGTTTCTATGTCCTGCCCACTCTCACCCCCACCCTCAATGTGGCTATCTGGTCACCCCAGCTACTGAGAGACTTCAGGGCAGGGTGGCCCTGAAGGTCAGCCCCTCTGTGTCCTTCCTGTGAGCCCCTTTTTGTTCTCATCCTGGCTCCACCATTTACTAGCCGGGTGACCGTGGTCAAATCACTGAGCCTCAGTTTCCTCATCTGCAAAATGGGTATAAAAATGCAGTCGTCCACCTCACTGGGTAGGCTTTGTGAAGATTACATTAGATAATATGCAAAGGGGCTTAGCCAAATATCAGCACAAAGTCAGCACTCCATCACCACTTACCATTATTATTATTATTCATTCATTTAACAATTACTGTGTCAGGCACCTGTGTGCCAGGAACCACCCTGGGTGCTCAGAACATATAAGTGAACAAAACAGACAAACTCACTGCCTTGTAGAAACAAACAAGCAAGCATGAAATAAGTAAGTAAAGCGTGTGTAGAAGGTAATAAGTGCTCTGAGAAGAAAGCGGATGAGAGGGGTCATGTCGGGGTGTAATCTTAAATAGGGTGGTGGGGGTCCTCACTGAGAAGGAGACTTGGGAGCAGTGACTTCAAGGCTGATGGCTGCGCTTTCTGATGGCTGTTGCTGCTTGCACTTGCCCAGCAGCCAGGTGAGGATGGAGGGGGACTGGGATCTAGTGCAAAACAGGCTCAGGAGCGCTGCACACACACAGGGACGGGAGGCCCTCCCTGCTCTCCTAGGCTTGTCTTCAGTCATCTGCTCCGCAAATCCTGTGCCAAGCAGGTGGGCAATGAAATGCAGGCTAGACATGGACCTCTTTTGCCTAAGTTGCCAACAAGCATTAGATGAGAGGGGGAAATCCAGCTCTGACCATGTGGTCCACCTCCTTCCCAAAAGCCCCAACCCCCTTGGTTTACTCTGC
The DNA here is from genome assembly GCF_003369695.1 of Bos indicus x Bos taurus. Classification (NCBI taxonomy): domain Eukaryota; kingdom Metazoa; phylum Chordata; class Mammalia; order Artiodactyla; family Bovidae; genus Bos; species Bos indicus x Bos taurus. Next base: position 120,295,347 of record NC_040077.1, read on the forward strand.
CCATCAACAGATTCATCAAACAACTAAGGTCCCTCTGGCCAGGCCCTGTGCTGACCAGGCTGGAATAAGGAACACTCCCTGCCATCAGTGAGCCCATGACCTTGACTGCCCACTATGAACACTGACAGTCCAGATCCCTAGAGTGCCAGTCAGGGCCCTTCACCTGCGGTCGGCCTCACCTTTCTGCTCCTGCACCCTGCGTCCTGGTAGGAGGACCATTTCTCATCGGCAACCGTGTCTGATGGATGCTTCTGCTCACCACCCCTGTGCCCTGGCTGCATCCTCAGCACGTGACCGCCCCCTCCTCTGTTTTCTCTACTAGACGGGGAGCCCCAAGGGCAGGGACAGCGCATCTCAGGCTGCATGGAGACAGGCCAGGTGGAGCTGGGCTGCAATTCTGAGGACCTCTGTTCTACCTGCACATTTAGGGGTGTCACATGTTTGGGGACATCATCCCAGGCAGATGCACCCCGTCTCTACAATGGGAGCACCTTAACGGTCACCTGGACCAGTTGCACCTGCTGCCAGAAACCTTCCGTTTCATCCTATCCTTGTCCCCCTTAGGGCTTGGAACTTGGTCAGCTAGGGGTCAGGTGGCAGAGGGGACCAAGGCACCCCAGGATGTATGCTGATTTTGTTTTAAACCCCACAGTGCCCACCCCAAAGTCCTTGCCTCCCACTGCTGCCCAGGTCATGCCTCTTCCCCGCCCCAAGGCTCCAGCCCGGCCGCCTCCCCTCCACCCCACCCTGAACATTTCAGGTCCCTTCCTACCTTCGTCTTGTATCCAGACTGCTCCTCTTCTACACACACTCCCCCGAGCTCATACCTGGCTAGAACCTAGACTCCAGGTCCCAGTATAAAAGCCCCTTGATCGGGGAAGCTTTTCCTGACACCCCAGACTAGGCCTGGCCCCTGCACCTACCCCTGAGCAGAAGTCTGTGTGTGGGCACGTGCTTTGTCAATGTCTAGTCACTGACACTGGCTCCCTCCCTCCTTGAGAGCAAGAATGCTCTTGGTCTCTTCACCACCATCATCCCAGGGCCTGGCACAGGCTCCTCAGAGAGGACTTGAAACACAGGAAGGTGAGTTCTTTCCTCCTGAAGTCAGTCACTGACAGCAGTACTACGCTTCACATCATCACCACCTATCCTCACCACCTACTCCTCAGGGTATGTCGTAAGTGTTTGTTGACTGACTGACTGATGGTTCTCCAGGGATACCAGGTCCTTGCTCTGGACCTTGCTCCTCTGGCCTCCACCCCGAGTGCCCCAGCTGCCCAGCCTCCTTCCTAGACTCTCAGTTTCAGCCTCTCCTCTCCTGACCTCCACCACAGCAGCAGTGTGGGATCCGACCTTGTCACAGCCCTGCTTCACACCCCTACGTTACCCCCTTTTCTGGGACAGAATCCAAATCCCCAGCCCCCAACCAGCCTCTGAGCCTTGGCTCGTGCCATTCCCCTAGTTGGGAACACCATTCCCATCTCTCACTAGAAAGGGCTATGGACCCTTCCACACCCAACCCAGATGATCCTCCCCAACCTCCATCACATATTTCCCGCTTTCATGGGATTTTTCACATCCATCGGCCTCCCAGGTCGTGGTAGGAGTTCTTTTGGCCCAGAGCCTGCCTCTGGCCACTGATCTCTCATTATGCATGGCACTCAGCACTGGGCTGGCTCAGAAGGGCTTCAGGGAGCCACAGTTCCCCTGATAACTGGCCCCCAAGTTCTTCAGCCTCTGAAATTCAAGTCAGGGCCGTGTCCTCAATTCCAAAATGAGTCATCTCTTTGTAGGGCATCTTCCCACTAGGGGAGCACCTGGCCCTGACTCCCAACATCTGTAGTGATGGGGGGGAGCTCACCACCGACTCCAGGCATGGGCAGTGCAAGGAGGCAGAGCTGAAATCAGTGCCTCTGGGCTGCTCCTTCACCCCACTAACCGCCCCAAGCTCACCCTGGCATCCAGAAGACTCGCCTTGCTCTCCTGCCTGGACCTCGCCCCACCTTCTTCTGCAGCCTGACTTCCCAACCCCACCCACCTCCACGCACCCCCACCAAGCCACAGGCTGCTCCTTGGCACTCTGGCTCACATCTCACTTCTGCCTCCTCTTAGCGGGGTGGCCTTGGGCAAGAGACTTTGCCTCCCTGAGCTCCAGTTTCCTCACCTCTAAAATGGGGATAACAATAAGGATTGTAGGGACTTTCCCGGTGGTCCAGTGGTTAAGAATCTGCCTTTCAATGCAAGGGATTCAGGTTCAATCCCTGGTCTGGGAACTAAGATCCCACGAGGCAAGTAAGCCCACGTGCCACAGCTACTGAGCCTGTGCTGCTGCTGCTGCTAAGTCGCTTCAGTCGTGTCTGACTCTGTGCGACCCCATAGACAGCAGCCCACCAGGCTCACTTGTCCCTGGGATTCTCCAGGCAAGAATACTGGAGCGGGTTGCCATTTCCTTCTCCAATGCATGAAAGTGAAAAGTCAAAGTGAAGCCGCCTGTGCTCCCCACGAAAGATCCTACATGCCGCAACTAAGACTTGATGCACCCCAAAATAATAAATATTTTTTTAAAAATATGGATTGTTAAGGACTGTAACTTACAGAAGGAGCGTTCCTAAGACATTTTCACAACGTTAGCTTTTAATACACTCACATCTCTTTTAAGATAATTTATGAAAAACAAAGGGGGAATTTATTCTATGTTTAAATAGAATTATCGAGAAGTCATTAGTTACCATTTATCCTCTATCCTCCAGGTAAGAAATGGCATGTTACATTGAGTGACTTAGTCCCACTGTGTTTTGTAACTAAAACAATGATAGACACAGTAAAAATGGACCTTCCTTGAGATGGTTCTCTCTCTGTGGCACTTTTCAGATTCATTATCTCTTATTGAGAAACAGGTTCATGCTGTGTAAGGACTTTATGGATACCCTGTACGGACTTTATGGATACCCTGTATGTATACAAAGTAGGTATAAGGCATACCTTGCACGCCTTACGCGGGAGCGGACACTTGGAAGCTCTCTGACAAGGAGCGGTTGCTGCTAGGATGTCACTGTCATCACACTTGGGAAACCGACCCTGCCACAATTAGCATCGCACACGCACACAGCATCACAAAGCCAGGAGGAGGAAAACAGAGGCAAAGCCCACTCCGCAGCCTGAATAAACAGGCACAGCCAGGGCCACTGTCTAGCAGGTATTCCCCAAACAGGTAAAAACACCGAGCCCTTTCTCAGACCTCACAAACTGACTCCCTCATGAGGGCTAGTTTATGAGGACTAACCGCCTCATAAAACAAGGTTACCCCTGATTTCTGCGTCATGGCATCGACAGCTGTGTTACCTACAGATGTGTTACCTCATCTACAGAAACACAAGACATCTGCTGTATCTCTACCATGAATAGACTCACTACAAATTCCTGTTCATTTCTCCTTAAAGACACGTGGTATTTATGACTTACAGGGCTGACCCTTCTGAAGTCTGGATTTCCGCAAACACTTTGCGAGTCACCTTTCCATCTTGTGCCTTCCTTTCACAGATGGAGGTCCCACCCAGACGCTCCAGAGCCGCCAGGCCACTCAAACTACACGAGCCCCCACATGCTTCCAGGCACAGCTCTCTCAACTCCCAGGGGGATCTGGCTCAACCTGCTTCTAGCTCCACTTTTACTCCTTGACCGGAGCTGGTTCTGTTTTGACATGACCTTCTTTTACCCCCTTTATTGCTGGCACAATGTTGGGAAGATGGATTTGATTATATGCCTTGACCGTCTGGTTCTCGATCCAGGGGCAAAAAACAGGAGTCTCTGTGGAATAGTGGCAAACAAGAAACCTGGAATGTGGTTGCTTCTTTATGTTTGGCTTTTTTGGGTTTGTTTATCTAAAGGATTCTGGGACTTGCGGGCACTGGGGACACCCACCTCTTTGTCACTGGGTTAGGACACATTGGTTTAATTACATACGCCACTGCGTAATGACTAATAATTTGTCCTAAATGTTGATAGGACCCTCTTACGTTGCTTGTTTACTTTCCAACCACTATGAACTCAAATCACTCTGGAAAAAAAAGAGAAGGAAAAAAAACTGTGCCCTCAAGAACAGAGAGCAATCCCTGAACAAGGAACATTCTGACAAAATACTCTCCCCTCAAGGGCCTGTGAATTTTTTGTTTGGTCACAGCTTTAAATAATATTTTCAAACAAACAGCTATTTCTGAAAACACTAGGATTCTAATTATCACTTGCTACTGGGTTTATTTCCTACCAGACTGACGCTCCAACTCTGCCTCCTCTGCCAGCTTTGTGCCTACTCTGCCAGATTTCTCAAATCCAAGCCCCCAATTCAGAATAATAAATTATCAAGGTATCTTTTACACCCAGATGCTCTTGGGAGTTTCCAGCTGGCCACTGGGCAACACCAAAGATTTGCTCCCCAGCTTTACAAATGCTCCCAATGAGAGCACGTTTTGTACTCTTCGCATTTTATTAATTAGCCAAACACTAGAGTACCCATGTTCTATGAAGTTTCTAGCATAAGAAAGTTGGCAAATCAAAAGAAAAGAAGCTCAATCTCCGAGTTAATTTTATGTGTGTATATATGTAATTACATATAATTTATATAAATATAATATATAGTAATATAATATGTAATATATAATTACATGTAATATAAACATATATATTTGTGTACTTTTTAAGATGGAGGAAAAAAACCCAACAATTTATTTTCATGTATAGAGAGACCAGCACTAGAAGTATCCACAGAGAAATGTCTTTGAAAAGATTTTTCTCCTAGATTTAACTACTTATTGGTACCAGTCATAACACACGCTTTGACAGTGACCCCCCAACCTTTTTGGCACAGTGACCAGTTTTGCAGAAGACAACTTTTTCACAGAGGGGCAGGGCGGTAGTCTCAGTATGATTCAACCCGATTATATTTACTGTGTACTATATTTCTATTATTATTACATAATATATAATAAAATGATACATGGTGCATAATATATATGATGACCTATAATGAAATAATTATTCAACTCACCGTTACGCGGAATCAGGTCATCAGGCATTAGATTCCCATAAGGAGCACACAAACTAGACCCCTCACAGGCACAGTTCACAGCAGAGCTCCAACTTCTTTAAGAATCTACTGCTGCCACTGATCTGACAGGAGGTGGAGCTCAGGTGGCAATGCAAGCATTGGGGAGTGACTGTAAATACAGGCGACGCTTTGCTCGCTTGCTCACTGCTCGCCTCCTGCTATGCAGCCCAGTTCCTAACAGGCCATGGGCTGCTATTGGTCCATGGCCTGAGGGCTGGGGGCCGCTGTTTTACGAGATCAATTAAAAGATCATAATGATGAGTCAGTGCCTTTGCTGCCTGCAATATGCTCTGTGGGAATGTGAACTGGTACAGCCATGATGGACAGCAGCAAGGAGGTTCCTTAAAAAACTAAAAACAGAGCTACCATATGACCCTGCAATCCCACGCCTGGGCATATATCTGGAGAAAACATGATCCAAAAGGATACATGCACCCCGATGTTCACTGCAGCACTGTTTACAATAGCCAAGACATGGAAGCAACCTAGATGTCCATTGACAGATGAATGGATAAAGAAGTTGTGGTACATATACACAATGGAATATTACTCAGCCATTAAAAAGAATGAAATAATGCCATCTGCAGCAACATGGATGGATGCAGAGATTGTCATACTGAGTGAACTAAAGTCAGACAGAGAAGGAGAAATATCGTATGGCATCCCTTATATGTGGAATCTACAAGGAAATGAGAAAAATGAACTTACTTAAAAATAGGATAAGGCTCACACTTAAGAGAATGAACTTACGGTTGTCAGTGGGAAGAATGCAGGGACGGGATAGTTAGGGGGTTTGGGATAGACATGTGCACACTGCTACATTTAAAATGGATAACCGACAAGGACCTACTGTTTAGCACAGGGCGCTCTGCTCAATGTCATGTGGCAGCCTGGATGGCAGGGGAGTTTGGGGGAGAATAGATACATGTATATGCACAGCTGAATCCCTTCCCTGTTTATCTGAAACTATCACAACACTGGGAATCGGCTATACCCCAATACAAAGTAAAAAGTTTAAAAAAATTTGCTCTGAATCTGAACAACTGATTATACATCACACCTGAACAGAGGACCCCACTCTCCTCCACTCTGATTTTGTTGAGTATGTGATAAATAGACCAGAGTCATTCAATCTTAGCAACACATCTGGCTCTCTGCCTCACACTTGCGTAAAGCCCTGTGCTTCAGGTCAGAGCTTGAGTCTTCTGAAAGAAATATCAGGAGTGCGTGGCCTCAGGAGAGGACTGGACCAGTGCACTGGCTCTTTACACTTTGGGAAGAGACCCAGGGCACAGGCTTCCAAGATGCCCCATCACCATGACCTATACTGCCTGAGGCCAAGGCAGCCAGGATCCAAGTCTAGTCCAGAAGGAGATAATTTTGCAAAGCAGATAACTCCCCAAGATCAGGGAATAGGAATTATGATCTGGGACTGGATAAAAGTGACTTAATTGCAGTTAATATTCCATCTTCTAACAGAAATAGCTGCTAAGTCATGTCCGACTCTTGTGACTCCGTGGACTGTAGCCCGCTAGGCTCCTCTGTCCATGGGATTTCCCAGGCAAGAGTACTGGAGGGGGTTGCCATTTCCTCCTCCAAGGGATCTTCCTGACCCACGGGTCAACCCTGGGTCACCTGCACTGCAGGCAGATTGTTTACCAACTGAGCCATCACCAATATACGAGAAATCCCCCTTTTCTTTCCTTTGATCTACCACTATTATTCAGTTTAGAAGGCTATATTTGAACAAACTAGACTAGAATATTCCTTAAATGGTTCCTTGCTCCAGTTAGTCCTGCAGAATCACAGAGGGTAGGGTGCAGGGGGACTATACACATTTAACATAAACTGATGAAATATCAAGGAAATTTAAAAATGATAGTTCTATTAAAAAGACATGTAATTGGCCGTGTCTGCAAATCTACCCAGAACGATTGCTAAAAAATACTCAAAGTGCCTTTACTGAGACTTGTCCTTCGTAGAACCATTCGTTTCTCTAAACAGGTTCACTGAGAATCTGTCCTCCTTCCTAATGGGATATAATTGGGTAAATCAAATTTGTAACCATGACCATGCCAGAAATGTCACATTTGAAGACAAATTTCATTGAATTAGGCATGACAGCATGATAGCAAGAAACAAGGCCTGTACTTCATAAGTGGGAATACAGCCTCCCCAGGCTTCCAGGAAACCGGACTGAATCTACTCCATGGCTTGTGGAATCCTTGCCTTTAAGGTTATGAGCAAAGTCATTCCTGCCAGCCCAGAAACACTGACCAATGAGGGATTCTCCAAACAGATGGTAACTTTCCCATTACAGGTTGTATAGGCACAACCTGAACAAGAGGTGAAATCTGATGGGTCTAGGTTCCTAATCCTACGTAGGAACTTAGATAGATCTTTGATTAGATAACACGGTAAGAAAAATCTTTTCACACATACACAGATTAAAATTATAGCCCAGGGCCTTAAAAAATCTCCTGACAGAAGTTACGTTTCAAACCTTGGGGGTCACATGCTCTCATTTTAATAACCAAACAAGCAGAGGGACTTTGTTTACTGATCAGCACTTCACTGGGCTTTCCAGGTGGTATTAGTGATAAAGAACCTGCCTGCCAATGCAGGAGACATTAAAAGATGCAGGGCCAGATCCCTGGGTCAGGAAGATCCTCTGGAGGAGGGCATGGCATGGACAGAGGTAGCTACAGTCCATAGCGTTGCAGAGACTCAAACGCAACTGCAGCAACTTAGCACGCGTGCATGCATATCCATAAAGCTAGCCAAACTTCAAAAAATAAATTCATGACAAAATCAGAAAGTTTCTGAAACTAATCTATGTGGTCAAATCCATGCCTTAGGAGGCATGGGGATGAGAAAAGCAGACTGATGCCATCTTGAGGTCATCCTGTTATTTGTTCCTTACGATCAAACCTACTCATCATGCCTCAAAGTCCGAGAAACAGACATAACATCTTGCACTCTGGGACAAAGCATACAAAGACAATGGACAGACATGGATAAATTACAAAAACAAAACCAAACCTCAGGTCCCTCTGTCTAGTCTTAGTGCCCGAAAGACAGAAACCCCTGAGCACTTTCTGTGAGTTACGAATTCTGCAGCAGAAACTACTTTATCCTGACTTTTGCAATGCTGATATTGGCAGACAGCCGTGCTTAGAGATACAAGAACCATCATGCGAGAAAACTGCTGGGCTCCTTTCCTCTGAAGAGATGAACTGTAATTTGGTAACCTTTAGTTTATTTCTTTAAATACTATGGTGTTTTTATTTGGTGAGCCAGTCTGATGCCTGTACTCCCCTGCAAAAACTTTTTTCCCTTAAAACATGTCTATCTCTGAATCTCCCTTTCACATATTCGACTAGACTGCACACCCTAAGAGGGCAGGAATCTGTCTCTGTTTTGTTCACTGCTGTGTTCCCAGCACCGAGGGGCATGCCTGCACATGGTGGGGGCTGTGTAAATATTCGTTAAAGGGATGAATCACACGCCCTGGAAAAGTCAGTTCTATTTATTCCACAAATATTAAATAAATGCTTCACTGCTTAATATGTGCCACCCACTGGGGATGTGGAAATGGAGGAGACTGGGCCCTCACCTTCAAGAATCCCCAATATATTGGGGGTGGTGGGTAAATAACCAGGCAAGTCGAAGACTGTCTACCACTGCTTGGATGGGGAAGCCCAGGGGCTATGGAACCAGCACAGGGGGCCAGGGAGGGCTTCCTGGAGGAGGTTTTACTGACAGATGGATAAGAGAGGGCCAGAAAAACAAGGGAAAGGAGGGGGATGGTGCATCAGGTAAAGGACACAGCACATGCAAAGACAGATGACAAATGGTGGGCAGGGCAAGTAGTAAGAGTTGAGGCCAGGGAGGACCAAAGAGGCTGTATCACAAAAGGGCTTGTATGCCAAGCAAGAGTCTGGGGAAGGCACCTAGAGAAGGGCCTTGCATCGGGCGCAGGGGCTGAGCTGAAGCCAGCTGCAGTGGGGCAGCGCCAGGCTGGCCACTCACCTGGTGTGCTGTTGGAGGTGGGAGAGCTGTCGGAAGGACTTATCACAGTAGGAGCAGTGGTAGGGCTTGACGCCTAGGTGGATGCGCAGGTGCTGGGCCAGGTAGGAGGCGTTGGCAAAGGACTTGGAGCAGTGCGGGCACTTGTGGGGCTTGGCCTCTGTGTGCGACTTGGAGTGGATCTGCATCTCGGACTTGGTGAAGAAGGTCAGCGGGCATACCTTACACCTGCGGGCAAGAGGCAGCTTCACCCTGGGAAGATCCCTCCAACCATGCCTGGAGAGCTGAGGGGAGACCCTCTCTGTCAGAGAGACCTTGCACCAGGGCCAGAGCTTTGGGAGGAGGGTCCGGGGGGGGGTGCTACAGGCAGGCCCCCAGCCTGGACATCCTCCCCTCGAGGCACGCTGACACCAGGCTGGGAAGCAGGCTTCCACCTCACCGGGAAGAGCTGCCTGCTGGGCCGTGGTTCTGGGAGAGGGGCTCCAACACTCGGTGAGTTCTCTGCCCTGGCTATAGACACTTTAGAATCATCTGGGGAGCTTTCTGAAATGGCTCATCCCAGGCCCTCCATATGCCTCCCCTCGATAAGTTAAATCAGAATTTCTGGAGGTACCGCCCTGGCACTGGCATTTCTGAAAAGCTCTTCAGATGATCCTAACATTGAGGGTTGACAATACTGCTTGAAGAGAGAAGGAAGTAGACTCTCAAAATCCCAGGCTGTGGGATTTTGGGTGGGAGGCGTCAGGAGGCCCCACCCCTCTGGGCCACAACCTCCACGTTCAAGCCTCTGGGCCCCCCCTCTTTGCAATCTCCCACTGCTAGGCTCCAGAGGCAGCCCTGAGGCACCAGGTTCTGTCCCAAGCCCGCTGGACCCCTCCCACCAAGACCCCCACCTGTATGTCTTGCCCTCCTTGGCAGTCTCGCCCGAGGCCAGGATGGGGTAGGGGACTACGAGGACAGGCGGCCCCCCTGGGTTCTCCGCCTTGATCTTTTTCCGGCCGCGCTCGGACTTGGGGGGGCCAAGCAGGCCGTGGCCCTGGATTGTCTTGATGGAGTCCAGGAGGGGGGGGCTGGTGATCCCTGAGATGAGGGTGGGGGACGAGGCGATGAGGCGGCTCTGGCTCGTGGTGGTGGGTGTGGACGGGCTGCTGGTACCCGTGCCCGCGCTCGACTCCGACGTGCTCACAGCCGGGGTCCGGGAGGAGATTCCCAGACCTGTGAAGACATGGGGGTGGGAACAGGGGTGAGGGGCAGCCAGAGGCCAGGTCAGCCCCCGCCACCCAGCTGTGTGTCTCTGAGAGGTCGCCAGCCTTTCTGAGCCTCCCCTTCCCTTTGCAGAGTTTTACTCAGGGGTCAATAAATGAGAGCTGTGTAAGATTCTTTAGACATCTAAGGACAGTTGTTGTTAAGTCACTTTTGCAACCCCGTGATCTATAGCCCACCAGGCTCCTCTGTCATGGGATTTCCCAGGCAAGAATACTGGAGTGGGTTGTCATTTCCTTCTCCAGGGGATCTTTCCCACCCAGGGATGGAATCCCCTGTCTCCTGCATTGGCAAGTGGATTCTTTACCACTGAGCCACCAGGGAAGCCCATCTAAAGACTAAATGAGCCTGATTATCTATAACAGGGGCACTTTGGAAATCAGCCCAACAAAAAACAGACAAACAAAAAACTCTGAAGCACAAAGATGTTCACTACTATGTCATTTATAACAGCAAAAATCAGAGGCAACTGAAATATGCAATATTAGGGAAGGTTTCAATAAATTGTGATTAATTTTCTCTACTGAACATCAACTGCCCGATAAAAAGGAGACTGTAAAATTAAAAAAAAAAACAAAAACATTTAAGGCACAGAAAAAGTTAAGTAGGAGATGGAGATGCACCAACATGTGATATGGATGGTGGAATTAGGGGTAATTTTAAAACAATTTTTTTGGCTTAACTATCTGATTCTTTGACAACGAACTTTTCTTAAGTTCTGTATTAACAGCTATTATTTTAAAAACAAAGGGACTAGAAACATTTATAACATCAAGAAAAGTACACCAAAAAATGAAAATGATATCTATCATACAGTTAAAACTACACTTGAAAAAAAAAAAGAAACCCCAAATTTGCGCACTGGAAAAGATAATATCCAGAGTTGACACAGGTATTTGGCGTGTGTGTCATACATGCTGGGAGTGTATGCTTATCAACCTTAATCATAAAGGGTGCTTTGGCAACAGCCATTAAAACTTCAAATGTACATGACTTCTGACAAAGTAATTCTAATTCTAGAAATTGCCCATAAAGAGATATTTATCTGCACATAAGCACAAAGATCTGTGTACTTGGACCTTCCATACAAAACTATGATCAGACAAAACTGGACACAGTTTGCTTATCCTCAGTAGGGACTGTGTAAAGAGATGTGGTTCATCACAAGATGAAGAACAGGGAAACCACGAAGATAAGACAGACATGCAGTGACGAGGAAAGAATGCCAAACTGCTGTCAGGTGAAAAAGCAAATCCTACACAGCATGAACCCACGTCTTCAAAAAATACACACATCCAAACAACATATGTATATACAGACAATATGTGTGTGTGTGTGAAAGCACAGGAAGAGGTCTGAAAAGAGACACACCAAACTATGTGTAAATTGTGCTTCTCTCTAGGGAGGGCAAAGAATTTGTTGGTAAAAGGAGATTTTCATACGTTATCTGCTTCCATATTATTTGAATTTTTTACCTGGTGAATTCATCCATTTTTTATATCTGTGATTAAAGGATAAAATAAAATAAATACAGAGAAAACATATGAAAATGCTAACAATAGTAGGACAAGGGTTAATTTTTTTTCTCCTTTCAGCTTGTCTGCAATTTCTAAATTTTCTATAATGACTATGAATTACCTTTATAATAAAAATGCACTGAATATGTTTATGATAAAATGGTGAGTAGGAAAAGAAATTAAAGGCATGGGTACAGCCTTACCACAAACTCAGCAAAACACACCCCCTGCACATTAAAAAACAAACAAAAACGATGGAAAAAGAAGGAAAGGGACTAAAGGCTCTCTAAGCTGCTGGGTTACAAGCTGGGGATTATGAGTGACTTTTTTTTTTCTCAGTTTTTTTTTTTTCCAAATTTCCCTTAATATGCTTATATTACTTTTTTAATATTACTTTTATAATGAAAAAATAAATTTAATAAGGTCATAATAAGGAGGGAATGTGCAGAGGGTGGCTGGAGGAGGCCTGGATAGGGAGGCTCATGGGGCCCCAAGATTCTTAAGCATCTCTGAGAGGGAGGCGGGAGACGCGTCTGGCTGGTGGCAGGGGCCAGCTAGAGGAGGAACAATGGCCCAGTTGCAGTGGCCACCAGGAAAAGCCTGTCCAGCAGGGTGAGGTGGGCACCAGGCAGCCCAGACCCATAATATTGCCTAGGATGTCTTTCCAGCCCGCAGCCTCAATCTATCCAGGACTGGGCTCACAGTCAGTCCCCTACCCCGTTCCTCCTATGATTCCATCTCACTGGCAATGCCTGGGTGTCCCCGGTGCCCACCCTCCCACTCCTTCATCCAGCCCTGTGGGCTCTTCCTTCTCAGCATCCCTCAGTTCTTTTCCCTTCTCTCCATCCTCTCTGCCGCTGCCTGGCCCAGGCCACCACCCTCTCCTGCAGCTCTCCCTGCTTCCATGCCAGTGTCCCACCAAGCCAAGTCTTCACCTCACAGCCAGAGACCTAGCTTTCTAACCTCACCTACTTCCAGGGGCTCCCACTGCCTGAAGGTAAAAACCCAAACTGCCCAGGTGGCCCACGGGGTCCTTCACAATCTGGGGCCTCAGCAGAGCCCCGGCAGAGCGACAGGGTTCACACCTGGGCTCTGGAACCACATTGCCTGTCTCGGCCGCTTACTGGCTGTGAAACTGGGCCGCAGTTCGCTCATCTGCTGAATGGAGACGTTAGGGTGAACCACAGGAAGCTGCTGTTTTTTGTACTTCAGTCTGTAAAAGGCAGCCACCTCACGGAACGGGCGGGGAGTGATAACACAGACACTGATGAACACAGATGCTCACCTGGAGTTAGCTGCCACGTGATGGTGATGAGTTTCATCACCCTTTGACCTTCCCCACCTGGACGCCGTCCTACTCTTGCTTTCGACACACATGCTCGCTTTGCACGTGCTGCTCTATTTTCCCTAGTCAACCACCAACTCTTCCTCGCATGGGGACCCACCCAAGAAGTCTTCCCTCACCCTTCAATCCCCACACAAGTCTGGTTAGGGTTCTCCTCTAGATTCCTGAAATTCGCTGGAATTGGCTTCCTTGACGGGCAAGCAACCCAACCTCGACGCTCTCCGGCTGGCTTGGTGAAGCAGGTCAACAGGATACAGGATGGCAAGGCTGGAAGCTCCACCCCTCACCCCCGTCCCAGGCCCTGCCTGCCCCGCCCCGCTGCGGGCGACATGGCCACGCCCCTCCCCGTTAGTCCCCGCCCCGTCTTCACCAGCCCCGCCCACCCGGCCTCTGTACCTGTGACCGTGCTGGTGGCCGGCCGCGCGTGCAGCGCCACGTCGGGCTGCGGCACGGCCTGCGGGTGCAGGCCCGGCACCTGCTGCAGCTTCGGCAGCGACATGACCGCTTGGCTGCTCTCGGCTGGCGCTGGTGGCACGAGCAGCGGCTGCTGCGACGAGGCCGAAGTAGGCGGCAGGTGAGGCGGCCGGATCTTCTCCGCCATCAGCTGCTCCTTGATCTTGTTAATCAGGACCAGGTTGTCCAGCTGCGGGAGGGAGCAGAGAGGGACTGAGAGGGCTTGGGCCGTACCCGGCCCCGGCCCCGGGCAGCCAGGCCACCCTTGAACCCCTTGTCCCGCAGGCAGCAGCCAAAGCCCGGCGGAAACCCAAGCCGCTCCGAGAAGGGGAGGGCGGCAGGAGGGGAGACGCTCCGTCTTACCTGGCTAGGCATGGTGGGAGGAGGGGGCCAGAAGTAGGGGTTGTTAAATCGAGGCTCGGCCATCCTGTGGGGAGAGAGCGACTGTCACAGGGAAGAGGGCCCTCCCCATCGGCCAAGGGTGAGCTCCCATCAGCTATGCCCGCTCAAGTCTGGGCCAGTGTCTGGGATCCCTGCCCCCGTGGGACCCTCACCCCACAGCAGACCAGGATTTCCACCAGGCCCAAAGAACCACACCTCCAGGCTGAAGCTCTGGAATTCAGCGTTTCCCACAGTGGGCCCCAGAGAGCAAGGGCCTATCCCGAACAGAGCACCCGCCAGCCCAAATCACCCCTCCCAAATCACCCTGATGCCAGTGGACTACTCCCTGTCCCCCCACAGAGACCCTAGGCTGCAGAGCCAACCCCATGGATTAGACACACAAGTCTGCTGCCCAGGGACAAACTGAGGAGTCCTGGGGCAACCTTGTCAATGGCCGCAGAGCAGAGGCAACCGCCCCTCCCTGATCCCTGCCCTTCTGACCCACAGAACACAGCGGGCAACTTGGGTCACCAGGTAACTGCTTCTGTGTGTGAAGGGCAATTTGGCAGGATGATTTATGGGGACTCAAATGGTTACAGTATTGCCCTTTGACCCAGGGAATTGTACCTCTGGAAAGTTCTCCTCAAGAAACAAGCATGGCCAGGTACAACATTCTGCTTATAAGGATGTGTCAGAACACTGTACTTAAGAGGGGAATGAAGAGGCCTGAGGCTTGGGACCCTTCAGTAGAAGAATGTGACCATTTGTCTGGTGGCCCTCAGCTCTGGCAAGTTCCTGTGCAGTGAGAAGGGCTTTGCAACCAGGGCACTATGAAGGATGGGCCTTCAAAGCTATCTTTGTCTTCCAGAGGATTCACGTCTTCCTGTGGCCCTACAGTAAGTCAAGAAGTGACTTACAGAGACTGTGCTGGACAGGGGTATTCCATGAAGTCTCGCTCCCTATCAAATTTCTCTTCTTTATCTGTCCCTTACAGAAATCACTAACTAAATGCCTACTGGTATTGGTCGCTTACATGGAACTGCTTCTTTTGACAGGCAAGGCTGAAATGAAGTGTCTTTAACCTTTTTTTCCTGGCTCTACAAGCGGGAGAAGCCCTACTGGAATTGCAGGCAGAGGGTTTCAGGAAAAAAAAACCCTCTGTAAGGATACAACCTAATCTCAACACTTTAAGAAAGATCTTTTATATAAATTATTGCTTGTGATCTTTACTTGAAGAGTAGTCACAGGAGCTATTATCCCACTTTTGGTGAAGAAATTGAGGCTTGGAGAGAGGGGAAGAGACCTGTCCAAGACCACAGGGCTAGGGTGCCAAGAGTCAAAACTAGACATCAGATTTGCTCAAGCTGTTTCCTCTGGGGAATGTGTTTTGCAAACCCCAGCCCTTGGTGGAACAATTATCCACATGCATATAACTCAATACCTGTATATAAAAGTCTTGCCTCTCACTCCCAGCCTGGGGGTCGGTTTGGGTCTGAGTCTGGCCAGGTGGGAATCAGAGTGCCCTCCTCTTGGGTGGCTGGGCAGCTCTAAAAGCCCTCCTGTTTCCGCCACCCACAAACACCAAGCTGCCCTTCTCTCTACCCATCCAACACAGCCCATCCCTCACAACCCAATACCAGCACTTCCTGCCTGGAGTTCTCCCTGACTGCTCCAGGTCCCTGGATCATCTCCTTTCAAAGAAAGACCTCAACCCAGTAAAATCAGTGAGGAGGCTGCCATTTACTAAGTACCCACCTTGTGCCAGGCACACTGACACTAAAAGGCAGGTACACTCCTCATCCCCACTTTACAACTGAAGTTCAGAGAGGTAGAGTGACTTGGTCAAGGTCACACAGCAAGTAAGCAGGGAGCTGAGATCCCCACTCTGATCTGCCCGACTCCCAGCGTCCAGCTCATCAGTCCCTCCAGCTGTTCGGAGGAAGGACAAAGCATCCTGACTAGGATTGTGGACAGGCCCTGTGTTAGGATGGCATGGCACCCACTACCCTTCCATTCAGAAGTCTCAGACCTGTCCCTCCCCTGCTGTTGTCCACTGGGGAAAATGTGAAGTCATCTGAACTGTAGAGCCAGGGTAGGGAGGCTCCAGGGCTGAGGGAAAGGGGAGCTGGGGAGCTGCCTCAGAGAGGACTGGGAATTGAAGACACCTGTCTCATTCAGCTTGGCATCATCAGTGCCTAGGCCCAAAGGTGATCAACAATGTGAGTTGCGGGATAGAATGAATAAATGAAGGAATAAATAATCAGATTCATTTTAAAGGCAATCCCACACAATTATCCACCACCGCTGATGGTGTACAATGCCCTCTGTACCCAGCAGCATTCTCACCAGAGCCCCAGGAATCTGGGAAGATCTGCACCCCCATTTCGCCAAGGAGGAAGCTAGGCCACCACCAGGGAAGCACTTGCTCCTGGCCACACAGATGGGAAAACAGAAGCAAGCACTGCCCTGCAGTGTTGGGCATCGGCAATCTGAACCTCTGTTTTTCTCATCTGTAAAATGGGATTGACAGAGGCCCCTGTGCCTCTTTCCTGCCCTGGCCCAGTGCTCTGCCCACTGTACCCAACCATTCCTTGGACTGGTCCAGGGGAACTGTCCTCTCCTCCTCTTGAGTTTGATGCCAAGTCCAGGCTTCCCAAAGCTCCTCACTGGTCAGGGAGGTAGGGGGTCCCATAGCTGGGATAGAGCATCCTCTCTGCCACTTATCAGACCCCTGATCAGGAAGGGAACCACCCCTAACCCTGGACAAGAAGCAGGGTCTGCCCTGGGTCATGGAATCTGATCCACACAGCATTCACTCCTCTGTGTCCTTCTCGGGCTGGGCTTAAGGAACTCCATGATTTGGTCAATGCTCCAGATCCTGGTGTATGTCTACCTGTGTTAGCTGAGGGAAGACAGGCAGGGGGAGGAGTGGATTTTCTGAGCCCTTATTGAGGGCCCGACTCATTGCCAGACGCACATCAAGAGCATCTCACATGAGCCCCTCAACAAACCTTCAAGGTGAGTGTGCGTCTGTGCAGTCCTAGGACCTGCAAGACAGGGTGGGAAGGTGACCGGGGCCAAGCTAAGCCACGCAGACCTTATGTTGAGAGAGATTTTAAGCAGGATAGAGATGGCTGGATATCTGCTTAGGACAGGTGTACAAGGCAAAAGGGCATCCAGGTGGAGGCAACAGTTTGAGCAGACATGGAGCAGGTTTGGGACAGTGAGCAGCTACCCACTAACACCAAAGAGAGCTGGAGAGTGGTGAAGTGGGGAGAGACGGAGGCCAGCCAGCAGCATCCTGAAGGCTATGCTAGTGGTTGGGAAGGAATGCTGTCTGTGAGGAGGCATCAGGGAGTGTGCTGGGCGGGGCAGCCAGGTATCTCAGAGGACCAAGGTCAGCAGGTGGAGCCTGAGGACAGCACCGGGGGACAGAAGAACCGGAGACAGAGGAGGCTGAGTGTCCAGGCCAGACGGGCAGAAGAGACATGCTGGCAGTCAGGCAGGACATGCAGACTAGGCTTCAAAGCTCTAGACAGAAGCCAAGACTCTGGGCGGTGGGCCCCAAGGTACACACCCCTGATCCTTGCAGTAGGGCGAGCAAGGTGTCATTTTATTTTTCTTGCTCAAAAAGGTGAAAAAGTCAGATGGGTCAATGAAACACCTTCTAGAGCCACCCGCCCGCCCATCCACCCATCCACTGGTTCTGGATACATCCTCTGGGCCAAACTGGGGACTGGTGCTGGGGAATCGAAGGCAAAGAGAAGAGCCCTGTCCTCTGGGGGCCCCGAGCTAAGTGGAGGAAACAGACACATGACCCACAAGCTTCTGTGAAAAGAAAGAATTTTGGGCTATGAAACCTGCCACATGCCACCAGGGACCTCCATGTGGTTAAAGCCAGTGGGCCACCTCCCAGTCCTATCTTTCATGGCCTCCCAGCCACCCTGACCCTTGGAGATCAGTGCTATGAGCCCTGGGTTCCACATCTTCTCAGTCTCTTTCCCAGCTTGCACCTCCACAGCCTAGGCTTCTCAGGGTGAGCGGGAGCCTCCTCCTTCCACTGGCCCCAGTCCCTGGATGGTCCATCCACTCCAGGACTTTAAATACCAGAAAATCCCCAGGTCTGCACCCCTAGACCTGGCTGCCCCCTGAAGATCCAGGACCACCTTCCAGTTACCTCCCTGACCGCTCATGGGCTGTTCAGTCTGGAGTTGGCCTTCCCCTGGGATAAGTAAACCCTCTAGCCATCCCCTCTGAGTAGGGCATCCCAACCTGCCCAGGTGCTCCTGCCACAGACCCTGACCTCCCCGTTCCCAGTTCAGACCCACCACCAGCCACGTCCCCGGGATTCCATTTCCAAACTGAGATCCACTGCATCCTCTTCACAAGTCCTAGCTACTGTCCCCTCATCTGGACCATGGAACAACCTGCCTTAGTTGGAGCCCAGGGCACCCAGGTTCAAATCTTGGCTCCAAAACACTAGCTGTGTGATCTTGGGCAAGTCACTTGTTCTTACCCCCCAAGTCAGGGATGAGCAGGATGCAAAGAAAGGATCAGAGAGGACTTCCCAGCAGAGGTGATACGTGCTTTGGGTCTTAAAGGATGAGTGGAAGTTAGCCAGGCAAAGAAGGAGTGGGGAACATTGCTGGTGGAAGCAGCAGTCTTAACAAAAGTCCCAAGGTGAGAAACAGCATGGTGTGGGAGGGCAGCTAAAGTGATCAGCGTGGACGTGAGACAGGACATGAGGCTGAAGCCATTGGCCACTGCTAGACCTAGAAAGGCAGTTCCTGAATTCGAGGCCTGGGGTCTAGACTTGAAGAAGTTGGGTAATGGGACAGAATCTGTGGTTTAGAAAGGCCCCTCTGCCTGCTGAGCGTAGGTGGGACTGGAGAAGCCAGGAGAGGCAGCAGTGGGAGGGAACCGGTTGAAGGTCCCCAGGGAATAGAATGGAGGTGAGAGGCAGGAGCTACCCTGGGCAAGGGAGGAGAATGACCAAGGAGGCCTGGCTATTTGCTTAGAGCTAGAGACCAAGGAAGCATGCAGGTTGCCCCCCAGCACCACGGTGTGGCCTGGGAGGTCCCCTGGATACCAACGCAGACAGACAGAGTCACAGGAACATGCAGACAGACAGCACCAAACTCCGACAGACACAGATCTGTGATCCCAAACATGAACAGATGGGGACACAGCAGCTCCCGTGAGCGGGACCCCACAACCTCCAGGACAGAGTCACAGGTGGATGCTATGACAGGAGGGTGGGGGCACAAAGCCCCCAAGCAGACCCAGAGGGAGGCGGTGAGGGGCACTCAGGGGAGTTGGGATGAACACGATGCCTCAGTCACCCAAAGAACAAACCCCTCATTGACAGGTTTCAACCTGGAATCACAGGCTCCTTACCTAGAGTGTCCTTTCCCACTTGGTGAACTTCTACTCATCCTTCAAGACCCAGCTCAAGTGTTCCCTCTTCTACGGAGCTTTCCCTGAACCCCCAGTCAGTCACTCCTCTGTGTTCCCAACAGCACCTTGTATATGGGAATAACAATAACAGTAATAATAAAAATGGCAGCTACTACTGATTTCAACACCTATTAAGTGCCAGGCACTGTGCTGAGTATGTTGCACGCATCATGTCACCGTGAGACAGGCACCTAACAGAAAAGGAAGCTGCAGCTCAGAGAGGTCGGCCAATTTGCCCAAAGTCACACAGCTAGCAAGTGATGGAGTTAGGACGCCACCCAGATCTGGTGCAGCAGTGCAGGGGTGGTTGCATTCTGGTGCAGTCATGTTTCCCTGGGTGACTTCCCCACCAGACTGAGCTCTGTACACAGGTAGACCTGGTGCTCATTCACTTCTGCCATTCCAGCATCTAGTCCAAGGTGGTCTCAGAAACTCTTTGCAGAATGAGAAAGTACAATATCAACCATCTTTTCCTGAACATTTACAGTAGGCCAAGAAAGGTATCAGGGCATTTAATAGCCATTACTTAACTGTTGCAATAGACCCATTGTACGTATGAGAAAACTGAGGTCCAGAGAGGTTAAGTAACTTGCCTGAGGTCACAGAGCTGAGTCTGGATCGCAAACCAAGTCAGTCCATCACGCTTTCCCAGGAGGGTGGCCCCTGAGGGCAGCCTAGCAAGCTCCACAGAGAGGAACTAGGGGCAGGGGCACTGAGGAAGGGTTACACCAGGTGCCAGGCCCTCCCACCTGGGGAGGTTCAGGCCTAGACAAACAGTCGCAAAGAAAATGGGGCAGCCCAAGGGGAAGGCGATTAGCTTTGCCCACTGCAGAACAGAGGGTATATTTAAGCAACTTTTGTCCCACCCACCCCATCCCCAGGCCAGTCCAGATACGTTAAAAAATGAGATTTGCCCAGACCCCATGGCCACCAGGGAACTAGTTCCCAACAAGCAAATGGGAGAGAGCAGGACCCAAAACTGTCCAGATACTATGATTACAAAGAGGCAAAAATAAAAACCTGCGTCAGAAAAAGCAAGCTGCGGGGAACCACGCCCAGAGGGAGGCTGGCAGTGCTGGGGGAGGCAGCTGGAGCTAACCTGGTTTTTTTGTCTTTGTTTCTCTGATTTCCAAATACTCTGCAATGTTGTTGTTGCTTTTATAATGAAAACAATAAATTTATTCTTTAAAAAAGGAGAGAAAGAAAGTGGTTGGTAGCCGGAGGGAGGGGTGGAACGACAGACAAGCGTCTGGAGGCAGCGGGGAGCAGGTGGGATCAGGGTCAGTGATGGTGGGTGCTCAGCTGATAGCCACATGCTGAATCCCGCACAGGCCCCATCCTCCAGGCACACAGGACCGGGGCGGGGGGGTGGGTGTCCTGGCAGGTGTTGGCCAGGATCCATCCGGGAGTATTTCTACCACCTTCCTTGCCCTGGTACCGGCCCCCTTCTGCTCTGGCCTCAGCTATTCCAAGAGCCTCCTCCGAGGGACCCTCACCTCTACCCACGCCTCCCATACTGTTCTCCTATTGCAGTCCCTCTGCTGTTTCTAAAATACAAATCAGATCACAACATTGCCCTCATGAGAATCTTCAACATTCCCCTCATGAGAATCTTCAATGGCTCCCTCGTTCCTTCCAGACCAGGTCTTTGGACTCCTGAGGCCTTCCGTGACTGGCCTCTGCTGACCTCTTTGGCCTCACTGGCTCTTTCCACCTTCTGCTCTCCCCAGCCAGACCAAGGGCTTCCCCGGTGCTCCACTTCCCTTCTCACTTCCTCACCTTTCCCTGGAACTCTCTGCCTTCCCCTATTTCACTGGTTAACTACAACTTACTCCTTAGGCCCAAGTTTAAAGGCCACTTCCTCCTGGAAGCCTTCTGGGACTGCGAGGCTATGTTGGGCGCCGCGAGGCTATGTTGGGCGCCCCTCTTCTCTGTTCCCTCTGTGCCCTGCATTTCCATCATCAGACACCTGTCATTCCATTTTCTGTCTGTTTTCTCATCCATCTCTGCAGTTGGACATGCTCTCTGTCAGGGCACAATAGAGGCTGAGTCATTTACCTTTAAGCCAAAAAGTACCTGATAAATGTTTGAATGAATGAATAGTCTAAGTAGAGGGAACTGAAAGTGTCATGGCCTAGATAGAGGAAAGTCCCCTCCCCCTCCTCTGAGTCCCCGCCACCCACTATGGCACTATGTTGTCCCCTGTGTTATACTCTTCCCTATTTCCTGTATCTTAAGCCCTATCTTCCTAACTGATCTGAGAAGAGACTGTGTGCTGTAGACTGCTGCTGCTGCTAAGTCACTTCAGTCGTGTCCAACTCTATGCGACCCTGTAGACGGCAGCCCACCAGGCTTCCCCGTCCCTGGGATTCTCCAGGCAAGAACACTGGAGTGGGTTGCCATTGCCTTCTCCAATGCAGGAAAGTGAAAAGTGAAAGTGAAGTCGCTCAGTCGTGTTTGACTCTTAGCGACCCCATGGACTGCAGCCCACCAGGCTCCTCCATCCATGGGATTTTCCAGGCAAGAGTACTGGAGTGGGGTGCCATTGCCTTCTCAGTGCTGTAGACTAGCAGACCCAAAAAAGTTATTAACAGCTAATAAACATAGAACTGGTTCTGCTTCCCTAGCAGCGAAAATTAAATGAGCTTCACATGTTAAAATAGCAAAAAGCAAGAAGAACATGGTAATGCTCAATGCTGGTAAGGGTATGGTGAAATTGGCACTCTCCTGCATTATTTCTGGGAGTGTAAATTGGAAGTCATTTCTGAAAACAATCTGGCAATAATGTGTCATGAGCTCTATAAAAATGTTCAAACTTCCTGGTCTAGCGATCCTATTCTTGGTCATCTGTCCCTAGAAAATATAGACAAAATTTTATGCACAAAGCTGTTTGCTTCAGTGGGGTTTGTTTTTTTTTTTTTTTCCAGTAGCAAAAATCTGGAAAAACCAAAATTTTAAACAACAGGGGGATGGCTCTGTAAATCATGTTACACAGTGACACAGGCTATAGTCATTGATAATAGCCAATGTTTACTGGCATTGTAATGACTCATTTTACATTCATATTGACCTCACAAAGATCTGAGGCACAGAGAAATTAGGTAACTTGCCCAAAGTCATGCAGTGTGTGTGTGATCTGAACTCAGAAAGTCAGGCTCCGAAGCTCATGCTCTCCACCCTGACACTAGATCCATTAGAAAGGATTAAAACCACCCTGCAGTCATTTAGAAAACACTTGTGATGCAACAATAATGGGAGTGGGGGGAGAATTTGAAATTATTTGTATAGATAGAGCAATGACATCTATATAAAAACCAGGTGCTGGAAGAAAAGATAGGAAGGAAATACCAAAATACTAGCACTGTGTGTTTCGGGCTTGGGGTGGGGACAGAA
Source organism: Bos indicus x Bos taurus (assembly GCF_003369695.1). Classification (NCBI taxonomy): domain Eukaryota; kingdom Metazoa; phylum Chordata; class Mammalia; order Artiodactyla; family Bovidae; genus Bos; species Bos indicus x Bos taurus. The sequence goes on from NC_040077.1 coordinate 120,318,289, forward strand.
ATGGGGGTAGGTTTTGGTTTACTTCATTTCTCTATTCTTGACTTTTCTGCAGTGTGGCTACATGACTTTTTAAGGAATATTTTTAATAACACTAACAGTTCAGCCAGCTTTGGCCAAGCAAGACACCCCAGCCCCCGCCTATGGTCCCATTAGGATTCTGGCCTCAGGCCCTGCAGGTTTACCCAGGAGACCTGAGCTCAGAGAGGGCCAGGAGCTTGTTCAAAGGCCCACAGTAAGCCTCGAGCCCCACTCCAGACCCAAGCCAGGAGTGCAGTCAGAAAGGGATTCCTCTTTCCTATCTGGGGACTTTGGAGCCAAAGTCAGACAAAGGAAAGCCTGTCTACTTTCTCACTCACTCTCCTGTTTAAAATCCTTATTGGGTTGCCATAACTTTGGGAACACAGTTCAAACTCTCCAGGGTGGCCCAGAGGCCTTTGTTAAGGAGGCCTTGCTGGTCACATGCATCCGGACAGGTACATCCCTACAGCATCCCTCCCTCCAGCCTCACTACACTACTCTCAGGTTCCCAAAACAAACTGCTCTCATGCCACCGTGACTTTGCACAGGCTCTGCCCTTCCATGTGGGGGCCATCACCCAGCGGGAACCTTGTCAGATACCCATCAACCATCAGGAGTTAGGTGAGGTGTCACTGCCTAGAGGAAACCCTCCTGATCACCACCCCGGTCCTAGGCTCTATTTGCAGCCTCTCCCCTGAGCTCTTGCAGTGTCCTGGGCTCCTCCTCCACTGCAACCAAAGCACTGATCCCACTACCTTAGAACTGCCTGGTGACTTATCTGCCCGAGCCCCAGGGTGGCTGTGAGCTTCCCAAGATCAGGGCTTGAGTCTGGTTCTTGGCTGAGCAACTTCCTGGACAACCCTATACTGGGACTCAGCAGCACAGCCCACTAGGGCTCTTCCTTCAGGTCTCAGCTGAAGGTCACTCTCTGACCCTCTCCTGTTATACACACCCCATGGCCCTTTACACTTCCCCTCCCCTGCCTCTGTATCTTGGCTCTAAACATCCCCCTCCCCACCGCTGCTACCCTTGAACACAGGGTTGAGAACCTGCCACAACCCCAGAGCCTTGCACGGGACGCACAGTAGGTGCTTAAGTGCCTAGTTCACCCTAGCTGCTCAACAGATGTTCACTGAAGAAACACATGGGAGGAGGGGATGTGTCCATGTGGGCCTCAAAGATGGGGACATTTGCCAGGAAAGCGAGAGAGCAGAGGGAGAGCATTCCAGGCAGAAACCACGGATGCAAAGACATGGGAAAAGCTGCTTGCTTCTTAGGACAGCAGTGTGTTCAAAAATATGTCCCCTGCCCCAGACAGGGGGCTTCCCCAGTGGTTCATTGGTAAAGAATCTGCCTGCAATGCTGGAGATGCAGGTTTGATCCCTGGGTCAGGAAGATCCCGGGAACTGACAGCCCACTCTAGTACTCATGCCTACAGAATCCCATGGACAGAGGAACCTGGCAGACTACAGCCCATAGAGTCACAGAGTGGACACAACTGATCTGAAGTGACTCAGCATGCAGGCATGCCCCAGAGAGGGGCAACAAGGTACTGCTGGGGTAGGGCTGGGCTAGGGGTAGGGGTGCTCCTGAGAAGATGAGCTCATCCCACTGAGGGATGAACAAAGACTGCATGAAGGGAAGGGGAGATGTCAAGAGAGATGCCAACGAAGGGCAGGCTGGCTGGGAAGAACTGTATGTGCAAAGGCCCTGAGGCAGGAAAGCACCCAGCGTCATGTTGGTCTGGTGTGAGCCCAGTGTGGCTTCTCACGGGCTTCCCAGGTGGTGCAGTGGTAAAGAATCCACCTGCCAATGCAGGATGCAGGAGGCACAGGTTCAATCCTGGGTCGGGAAGATCCCCTGGAGGAGGAAATGGCAATCCACTCCAGCATTCTTGCTTGGAAAACCCCATGGAGAAAGGAACCTGGAGAACTTACAGTCATAGGGTCTACAAGAGCCCAGTGTAGGAATTCGCAGGGGAAGGAGGGAAAGGTAGCCAGGGCAATTCACAAAGGGCCAGAGTCCCAGGCTTAGACACTTAGATGAAAGGCCATGTGGGGCCATGTTCAGGGGTCCCTGAGCTGAGAAAGGCCATGGTCAAGGTTTTCAGTAGACAGGTCATCATGGGGCCAGGAGGATGGCCTGCATGGACAAGCAGGAGTTGGTCTAGGAGAAAGAGAAGCTGAAGTTTCCTGTCTTCCCAGCACCTTGAGACCCCATTCCCACGACCCCTCTGCCCTCCATATGCCCCTACTCTACACAGCCCGGAGTCCCGAGTCCCAGCTGCTGCACCCCACCCCATCCCCAAGACCCAGGCCAGCCTCGGAAACTTGCTCCTGGGAACTTCCTGTGAGGAACTAGGCTCCCGAGGGTCCTGGATCCAATTAGGCTGGGTTTCCGCAGCCCTGCAGGGCTGGGAAGGGCTGTTTTCATTGTGAGGCTGGGGCTGATCAGAGCAGAAGGGGGCTGCTGTCTGCGCCCTGGTCAGTGGGAGCTGGGATGCTGCACCCTCCCCTCCCAGTCCCCCCTCTCCCACGATCGGCCACTCAGACACCCAGGGTGGTAATCCCCTCTGGGAGCCCCAGCATCTCTGCCAGGGAACGGGCCATGACTGCCTTCTCAGGGCTGAGAGGACATTCTGCAGGCTTTGAACCCATGCCCTCCTCTGCTGCCACGTCCCCTGTGGACCCCCAGCTCCCATCCCCAGTGGGAACTCCTTCTGCCGGTGTGAAATGACCATAATAATAAGTCACTGAGCGCTTCTTCCATCCCAGGCACCGTTAGGTGCTTTACAAGCATTTCTCACTCAGGCTCCTAATGACCCCTGTGAGGTGGATGCTGTGCACATTTTGAAATATAACACACATTCAGGAAGATGCCTGGAACAAAAATGAGCAACTTGACGACTTATTACAAAGCCCACATCCAGGGTGCCCCAAAGCCCCCACCCATGTCTATTCAACACGTCTATTCAAAGTCCCCCACACCCCACAAAGATTCCACCCTGCTGGCTTCTACCGCAATCTCTCCCTTGCCTGTCTGGGTTCATGAATGAGACTTGGAGAGGATGTAACTTGCCAACCATGCAGCTGGTGGGGGCAGAGGGAGCCCCTTCTGTCCACTCACTGTGTGACCTTTAGCAAGTCCATTTCCTCTCTGGGCCTTTGTTCCTTCCTCTATAAAACAAAGAGATGCAACTAAACCACAGCCTGGGTTCTTGGACCCTCTGAGGGGCAATGTGGCCACTGAGTATTGAAAGTACAGATTCTGGAACAAGACAAGGTCAAAGCCACAGAGACTGTTACCGAACTGGGATGATCACAGTATCTCCTCAGCATTGCTGTGAGGATCTGATGAGTTAATAGGTATAACATCTTTAGAACAGAGCCTGGTCTGTGGTAAGGATTCCGTGGTGGCTGCTAACATTTTGCTATGAGGTTCTCCAAGGCACATGGGAGCCTTTCCTAACCTTCTGAAGACTCCTGGAAATGGGACCAACCAGAGATGTCAACTGGGCTGGGGGCAGGGGGCGGGGTGCAGTTTCTCAGGACCCACAGGGCTGCCCGGTGGCCTGGTAGAGAGCCAAGTCTGGGATTAGCTCAGAGCAAGAGCCAGCTGCTGAACCCCAGCTGCGGCCTGGCCCCCAGGAGCTTTCTAGATAGGTCCTTGGGGGTCCCAGGCTGGGAACCCCCAGCAGGTGATCACAGCCTGTACTGGGACTGTATCTCAGGACTCCTCGGGGGCAGCCTGTGGGGCAGGAAAGATGGGGCCCAAGGCTGGCGTGGCAGCCTGCAAAGTGAGCCCTGAGCCGCGAAGGGAGGGCTGGGCTGATCAGAGAGAGGGATGGGTTGGGTCTGGGCTGGACATGTGGGTGGGAGGGTCAAGGCCACGGAAGACCTAGCACAAGCCCCGGCAGACCAGGCCCACCTCCCCCAGGTCTCAGGGCCACCACCCTCTCCGTGGTCCTTGACTTCCCACCTCGGGGCCTTCACTCCGGCTCTTCCCTCCGCCTGGAATGCCCTCACCCGGAAAACTTCAAGCCAGATCACTTCATCCCTGAAGCACCTCTCCCCTATACACACCATCATCATCACTGGTTACAGTAAATGTAAAAGCACTAAGCTATAGGACAGCCCTCGTCATAGGAAAGTGGTTCCTTTCCAGCAGGTAATGGAAAGTCTGTAATCATATCCTCAGCTGTGTTTGCCTCAAGTCTCCAGACCAGGGCAGGGACGACATCGGTCCCCCCCACTGGTGTCCCCAGCATCGAGCAGGGGGCCTGGTACACAGTAAGTGCTCGAGAAGCATTGATGAGTGAAGGCGGGAGGTCCAGGCAGGCTGCAAGCAGATCTGGGTGGGGCATGGGCACACGTGAGTGCACAGGTGTGCGGGAGGGATCCTGGCCAAAGGATGTAAGGCCCGTGTAAGATGCACTGACGTGTAAAACACACGTGTGCAAGATTATGGCTGCGTGTAGGTGATCAACACAGCATGCACATGAGCGTGGAAGGACCTGAGCAGGGGCAGGCAGGCGGCCGTGTGTGGGTTCCTGGGAGGTACACGTGGGTATATGACTACCGTGTGTAATCCGTGGGTGGCAGGAGTGCATGCCTGTATTGACGTGTGTGGACACACACTCTAGCGGACTTGTCTTCTGAATGCCCAGCTCCTATAGCCCCAGTTCAGGGCATCTCTGGTAGTGTTTCTGAAATAGCAGGGCAGCCCCTCAAACTGGCAAAAGTGGGGTAGCGGAGGTAGGGTCAAAGGTGAATGTGGAAGGACTGGGGGTGTGAATATGTGTGTGCGTGATGTCTGGAGGGTGTATCCACCCCAACCAGGTGCCCCTGCATTGAATCCCAGAAGCTAAAATGGCTAGACTGTCCCCTCAAGGAGCATGAAGCCTTTGCTCAAAGCTCAGAGATGGACTCAAATGATGAGGACTACCCCCACGGACATTCTGCCACATGGATGAGGCAGAGACAAGGCAGGATGCTGTGGGCCCCACAGCCAAATCCCAAGGCCTTCCCCACACACCGTAACACTCAACACACCACTCAGTCCCCTCCCCAAATCCTTACCAGCTTCCAGAGTCTGACCATAGTCCTGGCAGTAGGAAGCTGAACCCACAGCCCCCAACACACTTCCACGCCACCCACCTCTCAATCCCACCCAAGTCCAGGTGGGGTGCTGGGCCCTCTGCAGCCCTGTGCATCAGAGAACATTCCCCACCAAAGTGGAGATAAGGAGGGCGCTGTGACAGAGGGAGCAGCTCCCCTACCAGGGCTGTTGCTGCCTTTGACCCCAAGACACATACCATGGCAGCCAAGTGACACCTGGGGAGAGGAAAGCCTACCAGGCAAGGCACCCAGAGGCGTGGGTGGCCCTGGACAAGGCCCACACCTCTCCTTTCCCGCTGCAGTCTCCCCAGTGGACAGACTGAGGTTTGGCTGGCTAATCTGTGAGGTCTGCCTCTTCAGTTAACATGTGACTTTAGATCGAGTGGTTCTCCGAGGACTGGGTACATATGGGGCTACATGGAGATGTCACTGTCCTGTTGCCTTAAGTACACCAAGCCTGTCCAATACCCTGGACCAGGGCCAAGCGCGATGCTACAGGGACAGGAGGGGCTAGGGAGGCATGTATGCTTGGTGCCAGGTCACACATACACCACCAGGCACCGGGTGGCCTGCCCCCAGGGAGCTCACAACCCAGTGGGGAGAAAGAAGCTGCTGAAGTCACAAAACAACAAGGTCAGAAGCACTGGGAAACCATAACGCTAACATCACTTCCCAAGTGTTATTCACAGGGTGGGAGCAGCACTTTGCCCTCTGTAAAGATGATCTTTCCAGAAATGACGATGGTCTGACAAAGGGAGGCTGAGGGGCCTGGTCAGGAGGGAACTCCCCATCACTCTAGTAGAGATCAGAGGCCCTCTTGTCAAGGATGGGGGAAGGGGGTTCCCGCTCTGCAGAGGGGTCGGGTGAGTTTGGGCTTCCCCTCAACAGCTGTGGGGTTCTAAGGCGGAGTCCTGGAGTGCTGCATTCAAGTCACACAATGTGCCTGATGAGCTCTGTGGACTTGGCTGTTACCTCATGTCTCTGTGCCTCTGTTTCCTTAGCTGTAAAATGGGGGTGATAACAATGAAGATTAAGCATGTCCATGTTTACAAAGCCTTTTGGAACATGGCCTGGCACAAAGTGAGCACTCGGGGCCACTAACAAATAAGGCAGTGAAGAGCCTCTACGTAAGGGTCTAAACCCCAGATCGGGGCTTCCCTGGTGGCTCAGTGGTAAAGAATCCTCCTGCGATGCAGGAGGTTTGGGTTCGATCCCTGGGTCGGGAAGATCCCCTGGAAAAGGAAATAGCAACCCACTCCAGTATTCTTGCCTGGAGAATTCCATGGACAGAGGAGCCCGGGGGGCTGCAGTCCACAGGGTAGCAAAGAAGTGGATAAAACTTAGCGACTAGACAGCAACAAAAAACCCCAGATTGGATCAAATGCAGACTCCAGTGTCAAAGGTTCTGAGTCAGAAAGCTTCTCAGATGCCAAGTTCTGAGATTGGAAGAGACTGGGATTCTTAGATCCTGTGATTTAATCATCTCATTATTTCCTGACAACAGCCTGGAGCCTCCCAGGGGAGAGAAGGGCAGAGAGCTCGGTGTCACTTCATCTCCCAGGAGCCGCCCCGCTGCAGGGCTTCCGCCACACCTGGGCTCCCTGGCATCTCCTCACCTCCATCAAAGCCACAGCCACCCCACACTAGACCCACCTGCCCACTCACCTGCATGGGGTTTAAGCACCTGCCAGCCGTGCAGACAGGCAAGAAGTGCAAATAAATACAGGAAGAAGTTTCAGATACTGGTAAGAGCTGCAAGGGATGATGTGGCCATGAGTGACAGTGGGAAGCTGTTACGGAGCAGGTGGCCAGGGAAGCCCCAACTGAGTCAAAGCCGGTGAAACAAGAAGGCACCAGCCATGCAAGCATTCTAGGTTTGGGTGGATGTGCAAAGGCCCTGTCAATAGGCTTTGTAAATTCAAGCTGCAGAAAGAAAGTTGGTCTGGCTGAACATGGTGAGACTGGGAGATAGGGGAGCTGAGATGGAGGGGCGGGCAGGCCCAGACCATAAAGGGCCTTGTGTGATGTCCTCGGTCACGTCCAACTCTTTGTGAACCCAAGGATTGTAGCCTGCCAGGCTTCCCTGTCCATGGAAGTCTCCAGGCAAGAACACTGGAGTGGGTTGCCATTTCTTCCTCCAGGGGATCTTCCTGGCCCAGGGACTGAACCTGTGTCTCTTGAGTCTCCTGCATTGCAGACAGATTCTTTACCACTGCGCCACTTGGGAGGCTCATAAAGGGCCTTGTAGGCCCCTAAAGGACACTGGGTTTTTGGTCTTTGAAATGCTTAGGAAATATGAGAAGAGTTTCAGCAGGGGAATGACAAGGTTAAACAAGGTTTTCAGGGTCCCCAGATCACTGGGCTCATTCTGAAACCATAATGGTTTTCAAAATCAAGGCAGGGCCTGAATTAGTAATCAACAATCCTTCTTGATACACACCAAGCTCTTATCACGTGCCTGGCCAGGGCAGGGAGAGGTCGTAGACACTCTTGTGGTGGTTCCCAACAAGCCATGAGTCATAGAGATTACCCCATTTTACAGATCAAGAAGTAGAGGCTCGGAGAGAATAATGTGCCCAAAGTCGTACAAGCCATATACCACGCTGTGACAAAAAAAAAAAAGGATCTTGGTCCCAGCACCCAGATTCACCATCACAAGAGTATTTTCAAGCCTCTACTTCTCAGACAGACCTTCCCTGAGAACTCATGTGGCACCACAAATACTGCCTGAGCTAGTGCTTTCTGCACCCTACTGGCTTTGGAGCCCTCGAAGACTGTACTTGTATATCACATGGCTGTCCAACCCGGACTAGGGAAGCTGGGGATTGAATGGAGGGATGGACAGATGGACGGGTGATGAATGACTACTGAAATGGCTAACCAATAAATTAACAAATGTACAATGAAAGAATAAAGGAATAATCTAGCAAACGAATGAATGAACTAATGGGTGGAGATGAAGGAAAGAAGGGAGGGAGGGAGAAAAGAAGGAAGGGACTCACTTTACAGAAAGGCAGGGAAGCATCTGCCCACAGAAGGGCTAGAGATAGACTAGTGTTGGCCATTATAATGCCCCCGGCCCCATCACTGCAACCAGCAACCAGTCATATCCTGGGCCCAGTGGAGTCTGGTGACCAGGGAAAGTGGTTCCCTCTCCCTCTGAGTGTCTCACAGAGAAAAGAAGACAGGAAACCATGGCTCTGCTCCTAGCTGAGACCCAAATCGCTGGGTGACTTCAAGCCAGTGGCTTCCCCTCTCTGAGCCCAGATGACCTCTCCGGGCCTTACCAGCTCTGATAGTCTTAAGGGGGCAGGCTTCTACATTTTTCTTTTTTTTTTTTACACAGTCACTGAGGTCAGTAGATGAATCTGAAAAATCAAAAACTAGAAGTTAGGAAAGACACCTATCCACAAGTACCAAAATCTACCCAGGAAAAGGCTCCCCGGACAAGGAATCCAGAAGCCTGAGTTTAAGCCCTCCTCTGCCACTGCTCAACCTCTCCAAGCCTCAGTTTCCTAAGTTTTAAAATGGAGTTGAGTATCCTCACCTTGACAATTTCACCCAAATGAGTTTCTGGGAGAACCTGATGTGATAACAACCATGCTCTACACCCAGGCAGGATTATGATGTTGGGGGCAGGGGGACAAGTGAAGGCGGACATGCTCTTCCATCCCAGTCCAGTTCTGTCCAAAATGACTCTTCCAGGAGTCAACTCCCACCTCCCCTGTCACTCTGCCAACAGAGAACAGTGGAGAGAGCCCAGACGTGAAAACCTGAACATCTCTGTCTCAGATCTCCTAACTGGCAGTGTGACTTTGGGCAAGTCACTTCCCCTCTCTGGACTTCAGTTTCTCCATCTGAAAAATGCCTAGCTTAGTTCCCCTCTGGCTCAGACACACCAAGTTCTGCAGCCCTGAATCCCTAAGTCTCAGCCTTCAACCCCTGGCTCTGCCTGAATTCAGCTCACCCTGCCCAGTGGAGCCAGAACATAGGAGTGACTGGAGGGGTCTTGCCTCCAGGAGACCTTGGGGCAGGAGTTAGACAGGCTTAGGGTCCTCCTAGGACAGACAGACTTTTCCAGAAGGGCAAGACCAGGCCCAACCTGCCCAGGCGCCTTGGACAGCGCCAGCCACACCAGACCTTGTAGACCTTGAGAACCCTTCTGTAGCCTGAAAGCCAGCAAGTCCTGACCTGTCCAGAGGGATGCTCCAGGAACTTCACCCAAGTGTAAACTCCCTTCAACAGGGAGCCTCCAGGATGCAGGGCAGAGGCGGTAAGAGCACACCACAGGGAAGAGGCTCAGACCACCCCCACCACCAAACTCTCCTGCCCCTCCCCTCAGACAGGACCCACTGGGGCTGCCCGCCTGCCCCCAGCCAAACAGCCAACCACCTGAGGGCATTCACCCAGATGGTACCTACCAGGGCCAGGAGGCCCACCAGGGGAAGGGGCTCTCCGGCAGGAGCCACCCCAGCACGGAGGACAAGATTTCCGCCTACAATAGGGCCCTGGCCACCCATGAAGGAGACAGGCCCACCCCCCACCCCCACCCCCCACAGAGCTCACAGCTCTGAGGGTTGCACACTGCTCCAGGGCACGGTGGCAGACAGCAGGATTATTTCCTCATGCCAAGGGTCTTAGCTGGAAACCGGGGGCCCACTCAGAGCCCCTACTGCCAACCCTTTCCTCCAAATTTGAGAATATAGCTCCTTACATGCCTCTTCCAAAAGACATTCCCTGGTCCCCGAAACCCCCATCCCCAACCTTCCACAATCCCCCCCGCAGTTCTGAGGAAATGGGCAGTTAACTTTTCCCAAAAATCCCGCAAAGGCGGCTGGCTGGGGGGAGAAATGCGCCCCGAGATCCTTTCGCGGCATTTCACCGCCTTCCAAAAAAAAAAAAAAAAAAAAGCTTAAAAAAAAAGAAAACTTTCGGAGTTAACTTTAAATTCCCAACCCTCCCCCCCAAATCGCCCAGCGGCTTCCTTTTTTTTTTTCTTTAAAGTGCAATTGCATTGTGTCTCACCTCCCCGAAAGGCTCGCGGCTCTCGCCAAAGAAAAGGAAAAAAGCCAACCCTTCGGGTGCCCCCTCTGCTTCCAGCCGCCTCTCCCACATTCTCAGACAGTTTTATTAAAATTTTCAGACAAAAGAAAAACAAAAATGGCAGCCTGGCTTATTTTTAAAACAGGACAGGGACGCCATATTCTGCAGATCTGCAAAAAAAGGGAGAAATCCGGCACTGGCCGCTCCACCGGGCCGGCTGCAAAGTGCGCGAACCGCGCCGTTTGCAATCCGTTTATTTGCATTAAGCCCCATGAATCATTGTTTACCGGAGAATTGCAGCAGGTTTGAATAGCCCGGCTTAAGAAAACACACACACGCGCGCACACCACACACACACACGCACACTCGGAGAACAGACCAGACACGCCGCCGGAGACACTTCCTACCCCGCGCGCCGCTGTCGCCACCGCCGCTCCGGGCCGGGCCCGAGGCGCAGGCGGCCCCGGGCCCTCGGAGCGCCCCGGCCCGCGCTGACAGCGCCCGCGCCCCGGCCGGCCCCCCGCCCGCAACTCGGCGCAACTTTCCCGCGGGCGAGTGCCCGCTGCCGCCGGGCCCGCTCCCCGCGCCCCGGGCCCGCACGGACCTGGCTGTGCTGGCGGCGGCTCCGGGACGCGGCCGCAGCCCCGCGCCCGGCGGCCCGAGCAGGGCCGGGCTGGGGCTCCGGCTCCGGGCTCCGGCTCCGGCTCGGTGCGGAGCCGCGCGCAAACCTTCCGGGTCGCCTGCTGTTCACTTCTGGGTTCTGCAAGCGCCGAGGCGGCGGCGGCGGCGGCGGGAGGCTGGGTCTGCAGCGCCGCGCGGCCCCCCGTGCGCTCGGCGAGCCCCCGCGCCAGGCGCCCGGCTCCGGGGGGGCCGCGTCGGGCCCCCGCCTCTCCAGCTGCGCAGCCCGTCCGGCCCCGGGGGCTCCCGCGAGTGGGCAGCGCCGGGCTCCGGCGACGGCGCGCGAGGGGAGGGGGCCGGGCGGGGGGCGGGGGCGGGCCGCGCGCTGGGGGCCCCGCTCGGGCCCCGGGGCCTCGTCTCGAGCTCGCCGCCGCCGCCGCCTCGCAAAGTTGCGCGGCGCCCCCCGCCCGCGCCGCGCCGGAGGCAGAGCCACAAAGGAACTCCTCGCCCCCCTCCGCCCGCCCGAGCCGCGCGGGGAGGGCACCGGAGCCCGCGGCCCTAGGCCAGCCCCTTCCCCAGCGCGGGGGCTCCCGGGGCCCCGGCGGCCGCGGCCATTGTCCCGCCCAGGCCCGGCCGTCGCCTCGCCGCCCCCTCCCCGGCGACGGCGGGCTGGGGGACCTGGGCCTGCCGGGCCGTGGCCCGGACCAGGCCGAGCCTGCGCGGGGCCAGGCGGCACCCGGGGGTCTTCCTCGCAGACCGCAGGCAGGAGGGGACCCCTAGGATGGGCCCTCCACACCTGATAACCAACGATCGCGTTCAAAATCCAGCCTAAGATTTTTTTTTTTTTAAGTCGAGGACACGGGGATGGGGGCAGAAGTTTGTACATGCCAGGCCACCCCTCCCTCATTAAGCTCCAGCCCTCCCTGGCCCTAGGCCTGAGCCCCCAAAGGGTGGGGCCGCCGGAGGCTGTCAGCGGCTCTCCTCGCCGAGTCTCTCAGAGGTGGCACCGGCTGTCCCCCAGCTCCAGACCTCAGAGCCATCTGTGTGTGACTCCTCCTCCCGCCTCACCCTCCCCAGCCAATCAGTCACCAAGTCCTCCCGATCCGGCCTCCCGGGCTGTGTCAGCTTCCAAACTTCACTTCTACCTGAGGCGGCGGCCAGTCCCCGCGTCCTTTCAGGGGCTCAGACCTCCTGTGACACTCAACTGCCACTCGGCCTCTAGGTCCCGATGAATCGAGGCTGGCCTTACCCTCAGGGAGCACCCAGTCCCTGGGGAAGGGCATACATAAACAATCACCTGCCAGTGTTTGCCTTTCTCCAGGAAGCATTTCCCAATTGGTTAAATGGTGATTAAGGGCCTCCTATCAGACACCCTGCTGGTTGGCTGGAAACACAGCTGTGAGCAAATTGGACAAAGTTCCTGCCCTCATGGAGCTTCCAGTCTAGCACAGGATGTCAAGGTTGTGAACAACTAGAGGACTCATGTGGACCGACTGTGATAAGTTCCAAGCACAGTACCTGGCGCAGAGCAGAGTACAGTACATATGCCGTGCTGCGTGCTAAGTCGCTTCAGTCGTGTCCAACTCTTTGCAGGCCTGTGGACTGTAGCCTGCCAGGCTGCTCTGGGATTCTCCAGACAAGAATACTGGAGTGGGTTGCTGTGCCCTCCTCCAGGGGGTCTTCCCGACCTAGGCATTGAACTCAGGTCTCTTATGTCTCCTGCATTGGCAGGCGGATTCTTTACCACTTTCGCCACCTGGGAAGCCCTACGATAGGTATGTGTAGTGGCAATTAGTTGTAGTTATAAAGGGGAAGGACTTGTAGAAGACAGGGAGAAGGTCATTCTTTTTTTCCTCAGGGAGCTGGAGAAGCTTTTCAGAAATTAGGTCCGGAGTGAGCTGGTTGGGAAGAAGAGACAGTTTTCTGGTTTCCAGGAAAGTAGGGGTGATAAATATCAGCCCACGTTGAGAAGTTCGGGGAAATGATAAGCTAAGAAATGGAAGAGGAAACAAATATCTCATGCAGAAGAATTTGAACACTACTGTAAAGCAACAATACTCCATTTTAAAAATACACATTTAGGACTTGCCTGTTGGCCCACTGGCTTCCCTGGTGGTTCAGTGGTAAAGAATCCACCTGCCGATGCAGGAGTCACAGGTTTGATCACTGATCCAGGAAGATCCCACGTGCTTCGGAGCAACTAAGCCTGTGAGCTACAACTATTGAGCCTGTGCTCTAGAGCCCAGGAGCCAAACTGAAACTACTGAACCCCCAGTGCCACAGTTACTGATGTGGCAGTAACTGTTACTCTAGCTCGTGTGCCCTAGAGCCCATGCAAAAGGAGAGAAGCCATGGCAACAAGAAACCCACGAACCACAGCTAGAGAGTAGGGCCCCCCCCTCCACAATTAGAGAAAAGCTCACAAAGCAATAAAACTCAGCACCGCCATAAATAAATAAATTTTTAAAAACTTAATTTTTTTAAATGCACATTTAAAAAATGAATTTGAAATAATTTATGTGGAAAGTCAAGGAGGTGGAAGATAATTCCCCACTCTTTGGTAATGGGTTACAAGGGTGACTTCCTTCCGAAGTGTACAGTATAAAAAAGGAGGAAAAGAGAACAACTTCACAGTAGAGAAACCTGACAACTGCCTCAGCCAGGTGATTGAGACCAACATCAGCAGTCACAAATCACATTGACAGTATGTATGCTTGACAGTATATGACAAAAATGACACTTACCTCTCTAGTTTTCCTCCCAATAACCTGTAATTTAAGTCATACTAGATAGAATAGTAGTAGAAAGTAGAAAGTGAAGTTGCTCAGTCGTGTCCGACTCTTCGTGACCCAATGGACTGTAGCCTGGTAGGCTCCTCCTACCAGGGGATTTTCCAGGCAAGAGTTCTAGAGTGGGTTGCCGTTTCCTTCTCCAGGGGATCTGCTAGAATAGTGGGGCATCCGAAAAAAATACCTAACTAGTACTCCTCAAAACTTTCAAGGTCATCAAAAAACAAGCCAGGTCTAAGAAACTGTCACAGCCCAGAAAAGTCTAGAGAGACATAACAACTAAATGTCATGTGGCATCCTACGTGGGATTCTGAAATATAAAGAAGACATTAGACCAAAAACTAAGGAAATCTTAATAAACAATGAACTTTAGTTGATAATAATAGATCAGTAAAAGTTTTCATCAGTAATTGCAACCAATTTTTTAAAAATATAACATACTAACATAAAATATAACTAATAGGGAAAACTGGATGGGGTGAGGGACATACAGGGACTCTTAATATCTTCTCAATTTGTTTGTAAATCTAAAACTGTTGTAACAGATAAAATCTAATAAGAAAAATTACTTAAAATACACACCAATCCATGTGATTGTTGATGTCATTGTTGTTCAAAGAAATGGTGCTTGACACAACACCTAACACATTTTAAGAGTGCAACAAATGTTATTATATTATCATCACCATCCTCACTGTAATTCTAGGCACTAATATCACAGGCAAAGGCACTGGAGTTTATGGGGGGGAGGGAGATGGGAGATAGAACCGTGAAGGCTTCGACTGTTGCTGAGCTGGAATCTTTATAAGGGGTTTATAGAGGAGGGTCACATTATCTGGCCCTGCCTCACCAGCCTCCTGTCTAACCACCTGGAAAGCTATGCTTCAGCCAGACAAAGTGAGCTGCCATCTCAGGCCTGACCCTTTGTCTTCCAAGGCCTTGGCACATGCCATTCCCTCTGCCTGAAATTCCCTCCCTTGTCCTTTCATCTCACCTTTCCTGGTCACTTTTACTTAGATGTGCTCTAAAAAGCCTTCTGGGACCCTCCCAGAGGTTTTTAATATCATCTGAATGGAGTCAGTGTGTGTTGAGGTGCAAGCCAGATGTGAAGAGATTGAACTCATCTCTTTGCCAGTGGTACCCAGACCCCTTGCCCCCAAATCCCAGCACACTGGACCCTGCTGCTTCCCTGAACACACTGTGCACCTTCTTGATTCCAGGTCTCTGCTCATGCTGTTCCCTCTGACTGGGATCCTCAGTTCTTTTCACTCGTCTCTTATCTCTCTGGCAAACACCTACTTATCAAGGCTTGGCTCAAACATCACCTCCTCTGGGAGGCTATTCAAGGTCCTCTACATGCGGAGGACACTTTCCTCTGGTTCCCAAGAGTACCAGAGCCCGCTGGCCACACTGCTGGTAAAGCACTGAGCAGGTGCGTTAGAATATATATTTGCTGGATGGAAGGACAAACGACAGAGTGAACAGCAACCCACCCTTATCCTCTCCGGTGCTTCCCTTGTAGCTCAGTTGGTAAAGAATCCACCTGCAATGCAGGAGGCTTGGGTTTGATCCCTGGGTCAGGAAGATCCCCTGGAGAAGGACACGGCAACCCACTCTGGTATTCTTGCTTGGAGAATCCCTGTGGACCTAGGAGCCTGGCGGGCTACAGCGCATGGGGTCACAAGAGTCAGACATGACTTAGCGATTAAAACACCACCTTATCCTCTCCAGTTCTTCAAATCCTCCTTATTCTCCTCCAGGAACCCCGCCATGACTACTCCAGCCCATTGATCTGCCTCCCTCCCTCTTCTTTATCTTTTTTGGCCATGCTGTACAGCATGTGGGATCTTAGTTTCCAGACCAGGGATTGAACCCATATTCCCTACAGTGGAAGCATAGAGTCTTAACCACTGGACCTCTGGAGAATCACCTCCTTCCTCTTTAATTTTTACAATTTAGTCTCTGGTTATATTCTAACTGTGTGTGTTCCAAGGGACACTGGAAGACTGTTTCTCTGGAAGGTGAAGAGAAGTGGGTCTTAGTGAGTTCTCCCACCATCTGTTCCAGGAGACAGAATTTAACAAATAACCAAGTGAATAATTAATTCATCTCATAAGAGTTTCAAAGGGGAGGTTTGAAGCGTGTGAGGAGGGGATAAGAGAAGATCAAGGAGAACTTCCCAGAGGAAGGCACACTGAAGCTGAGACCAGGGAAGAGATAAGAGAAAAGCACTTCTGGCAAAGAAAACAGTATGTGAAGGTTCTGAGGCAAAGAGGAGCTTCCTGTATCCCAAGGCCAGAAAGACAATTGAGTGCAAATGGAATGAGGGAGGCTGCAAAGGGACACTGAGGGTTAGAAGTCCCAGACAGGCTCTGGCAAGGATTTAGGATTTTAGTTTAAGAGCAATAGGAAGTCGTGGAGAGGTGAGTGTTAAGCAGAGAAGTAGCCAGACTTCTTCTCAAAAGGTCTCTGTGACTGCTGAGGAAAGAATGGGCTGCAATGGGGCAAAGCAGGAGGGCAGGGTGGCCAGGAGGGGGACTTTTAAAGTCTGCCAGATGGGCAATGGAGATGGATTGGACCAGGGTGGCACTAGCAGAGGTGGAAAAAAGTGGACAAACGTGGGACATATTAAAGACTTCGTGTCACCAGGACTTGGTGACAAATAGACGTGGGGAGTGAGGAAGCAGGAGGTGCCCAGGTGAGTCCCAGGTGAGCCCCAGGTGAGTCCCAGGTGAGTCCCAGGTGAGTTCCAGGTGAGTCCCAGGCACCGCAGCCCCATCTGGCAAGTACAAGGCTGGCTTCATAGCATTGCATCCCCAGCCTGTTCACAGTGGGACCCTTGATGCCATGAAATTTCCATCTTCCTCTCCTTGCCCTTCAAGCTAGCTGCCTCTTCATCCTGCAAACAGGGGTGTACCTCCCATCAGAACCAAAACAACAATCTGGAGCCTCATCACACACCTTCTAATTGCACCCCCATAGGATCCATGGGAGGATGGCTGGCAGGATGTTACCCCCACTTCACAGATGGGAAAACTGAGGCCCAAAGAAGGAAAATGGTTGGCTAAGTTTGGGGTCAGGTTTTCAGCTGAGGTCCTTGGACTCCTAGTGCAGAGCTCTATTTGCTACAGGGCCTGGTGCCTGGTGACAGCTTTGTTTTGTTAGCTAAGTGAATGAATGAATGAGCATGTGAGTTCTCTGCCCACCTAATTCTCTTTACCTTTGCTCATTTTGTTTCTCTCAAGATGGCCATAGACTTTAGAGTTAATAGATAAGTTTAAAAGTTCAATAGAGCTAGGTGAGCCTCAACTTTTTCTCTTATAGGCAAGTTTTTTCTCTCTCTAGCCTCGGTTTTCTCATTTGCAAACTGAGTATGGCAATACCTACTTCACAGGGGAAATAGGAAGTGAGATCATGTGTGGGTTAGGCCATTGCAGTGTTAACTACCCGTACTTATTTCAGGAATCCACTCCCACCTTATCTCCTCTGGAAAAAAATCTTCCTTGAAAACACCCACCCCCTAATAGGAACTTCTGGTGTCTTCAGGATGCTGCCATAACTCTATAAATTTCTCCTTTTGTGCACACTTATCCCTGATGTAATTCTGCATTCATATTGCTAATCCTTTCACTGGACATCAGATGGCAAATTGGATAGTCCGTACATATTTTTGCATTCATTCGTTCAATTAAAAATAATGGGGATTGAATTTTTGAAGGCAAGGAGAAATGAAATATGTGAGCACTGTCTTGAAATGTGAGGATGAGCAGGAAAATGGAAGAGCTTGAGGAGAGAGGTGGCCAGTGAATAGGGGGCTGCAGGACTTGTAAGCACAGTGATATCTATTATTCAACTTTCTGCTCATTGTGTTGCCTTGATACAACCCCCATTCTGCTTCCTTAAGCTTTTAGTAAGATGAAGTGTATGCTGACTGATAGGCTGGTACTAGTTAGGCTGGATTAGCAGAGAGGAAAGGCGGGGAAGGAGAAAGTCAGAGCTGGAAGAGACCGGGACTCTAACTCACTGGAATTTGAAGAAACCTTGAGGACATCATTGGATTTCTACCAAGTGTGAGGTAGGAAATGCCAGTCAATTTTTATTTAGATCTCAAAGGATTAGGAATCTGGCCTTTAGTCAGGAAGAATGTTGTGACTTTTTACTAATGAATGTTATGGGCTGGGCGAGCCTTCTTCAGGAATTTCCAGGTCCGCAATTGAGCTTAGTACTTGCAGATGATACCACACTAATAGCAGAAAGTGAAGAGGAGCTAAAGAGCTTCTTCTTAATGAAGGTGAAAGAGTAGAGTGAAAAAGCTTTCAAAAAACTGAGATCATGGCAAATAAAGGCGGAAAAGTGGAAAACAGTGGCAGATTTTATTTTCTTGGGCTTCGAAATAACTGTGGACGGTAACTACGACCATGAAATTAAAAGGTACTTTCTTCTTGAAAAAAAAGTTTGACAAACCTAGACAGCATATTAAAAAACAGAGCATCACTTTGCCTACAAGTGTCCATATAGTCAAAGCTATGGTGTTTCCAGTAGTCATGTATGGATGTGAGAGCTGAACCGTACAGAAGACTGAGTACTAAAGAATCAATGCTTTCGAACTGTGGTACTGGAGAAGACTCTTGAGAGTCCCTTGAACAGCAAGGAGATCAAATTAGTCGCTCCTAAAGGAAATCCACCCTGAATATTCATGGGAAGGACTGATGATGAAGCTGAAGCTCCAATACTTTGGCCACCAGATGAAAAGAGCTGACTCATTGGGAAAGACCCTGATGCTGGGCAAGACTGAGGGTAGAAGGAGAAGGGGGTGACAGAGGATGTAATGGTTGGATGGCATCACTGACTCAATGGACATTAGTTTGAGCAAGCTCTGGGAGCTAGTGAAGGACAGGGAAGCCTGGTGTGCTGCAGTCCATTGGGTCACAAAGACGCATACATAACTTAGAGTCTGAACAACAACAAGACTATGTCTTGGTCGTCTATGTGTCTCCATCGTCAGTAATGAGCTGGGGGTGGTGGGATAGAGGAAGGTACAGAAGGAAAGCCAGGGATAGGGGGAAGAATAGAGCCAGAAGCAAGTCAGAGCCCTAACCAGGCAAGGCAGGCCACGTAGATCCTGGTCCTGACTCTGTTAATAACGTCAGTGAGCTGGGGTAAGCCATGCTGCAGCTCTGGGCCTCAATTTCTTCAACTGTGAAATGGATCAAGAGCACCTGGGGCAAGTTGTCAGTGAAAAGCCTGAGTGCTTTGAGATCAGACACACAGGGTGCAAATACTGGCTCCCATGAGCTTTAGGACCAGAGGGCATCTTAGTCTGCTCCTTTATCAAATGAGAATAATCATCCTTGGGTTTCCCTGGTGGCTCAGATGGTAAAGAATATGCCTGCAATGCAGGAGATCTGGGTTTGATTCCTGGCTTGGGAAGATCCCTGGAGAAGGGAACGCTATCCACTCCAGTATTCTGGCCTGGAGAATTCCATACACTGTACAGTTCATGGGATCGCAAAGAGTTGGACACGACTGAGCTTTCACTCACATTCTTATTTCACAGGGCAGTGTGTCAGGATTAGAAATTGTATACAGCGCCATTGACCAAGAATTTACTATAAGTGAGGCCCCTTGCTGGGTCTTTTATGGGCATGATCTCACCTGGAGAATTACAACACCCAGAAGCACAGTGCCTAGGACCTGGAAGGAGCTCAGGGAGTGTTAATTCCCCCATCCCTACAGGGTCTAAGGAGTTCATGGGTATGGAAGGGCCTTATCATCCACAAATCACCTTCAGAAAGTGATGGCAGTGACTATTTTATTTTCAGCCCTTTTCCCTAGCTGGTCTCCACAAGCCTTCCGCAACTGGCTGTCACAGCAGATCTAAACCCAGCTCTTTTTTATGACTGGCCCAGGGGCTGCCAGAGGAAAAGGGCAAACGTGCCATAATGAAAGGGCAGACAATTACCTTCCCTTATAATTACCATTTGCAGTAATTAAATAATAATAGACTTTTGTAGGCCCCAAGAACTCAAAGCAGCCCACACGGGTAACATCTGGCTCCCTTTTCCTCTGCCAGGAATTGTATGCCCACAGGGATGGGATGGGGAAATGGAGGCAGAGAATGGAATAAGGCCAGCCACTCCAAGCCACTCACAAAGCAGCATGTCAGAGTCATGGAAAAGTCCGTGAAGACGTGACTCAGTGGTGGACAATTGGGGGCTTGCATTTGAAGTCCTGGCTCCACTGCTCACAGGCTGTGTGACTCTGGATGGCTAACTTTCCTCTCTGGTCAGCTGTCTCCCATAGGTAAAATGAGACAGAGCCAACATGTGACCTGATGTGAGTCTATTGTACTAGACTTCATTCTGTTCACAAGTAATACCAAGCAGTATTTATACACTTTAGATGGCAAGAAAGAGAACTCCATCTCAGGCTAGCAAATAAGCAGGAGAAAGGGGTTACTGGCTCACAGAATTCAAAAAAAGCTTAACAGCCAAGCTGTACAAGAAGCAGAGGTCTCAGGAACAATCAGCCCAGGGACTAGAATACCTCAGGCCCCTTTCCTCTCAGCCTCCCTAGAACCAGTGCTAATCTTTCTCCAGAGTGCAAGGGCACCAATGGCTACTCCAACCTCCAGATCAGAGCTTCAGCCTCTTGAAGGAGTCTGCTCTCATTGGCCCGGCTTGAGTCAGGTGTCCACTTTTGGACCAATCAAGTGCAGCCGGTAGGGCAGCATCTATAGCATCCCAGAGAAGCATTAGAGAGCCAGGAAGAGAAGGGGCAAGTTGCCCAGGGAGAAGTACGGGGCACTAGGCAGGCAAAATCATGGTTATTCACTAAAAACAAAAATCCCTGCAAGACTGAAAGGGAAGGAATGCCATTAAACCAAAGCAGTGGTATAAATCCCTGGGAATGCAGAAATACTAGAGGCGCACCGCTGGGGTGGGGTGGGGAGGAAGGAGAGAGCTTACAGGATTGACTTCAGACCCCAGTCCTGTCTGAGCATCTGAGCTGAGTACCCAGTCCTATCTGAACATCTCTTCTCGACACTTCATCCACCTGTAGAGAGGCAGTTTCCAGGCTTCTCAATGGCCTGGATGAAATACCTGTGTGCGGACATCAATTCATACTGCCTACTAGGCTGTTACCTTCTATGAGCACAACAGCCTCCCTCTTTAAAGAAATTGCTGTGCTTCTTATTCCAACCAGGTGGTTCCAGTGGGGACCAAAGGGTCACATAACCCAAACCAGGCCAATCAGAATCCTTTTCCTGGGCTTTCCTTGGTCACCTAAAGCCATGGCCCCAGAAGAAGCCATCTGAGAGACTAGAAATCTCATGCTGAGAGGGTTAGAGTCCAAAGAAGGTGCTGCAGCACCCCAAGACCTCAGCCCAGCCACCACCAAGTTCAGCCTAACGGCAAGCCCCTCCCTTGGTTTGGCTACAGTACGCAAGTTTACACGTGGGCAGGTGTACTAGTTTTTCAGGGCTGTTGTGACAAATTATGACAAACTTGATGGACTGAAATTATTCCTGTCTCAGTTCTGGAGGCCAGAAGTTTTGAATCAAGATGTGGGCAGGGCCACACTCCCTCCTCAGGTTCCAGAAGACAATCCTTCCTGGCCTCTTCCAGATTCTGGTGGCTCCCGGCGTCCCTGGGCTGTGGCTGCAAGCGTCCAGTCTTTGCTTTGGTCTTTACACAGCCTTCCTCTCCTCTGTCATTTACGGGCACACTTGTTATTGGATTAAGGGCCCATCCAGGTACTCCACAATGCTATGCTATGCTATGCTAAGTCGCTTCAGTCGTGTCCGACTCTGTGCGACCCCACAGATGGTAGCCCACCAGGCTCCCCGTCCCTGGGATTCTCCAGGCAAGAACACTGGAGTGGGTTGCCATTTCCTTCTCCAATGCATGAAAGTGAAAAGTGAAAGTGAAGTCGCTCAGTCGTGTCCGACTCTTAGCGACCCCATGGACTGCAGCCCACCAGGCTCCTCCATCCATGGGATTTTCCAGGCAAGAGGGGAGAAGGGTTCAATCCCTGGTCTGGGAGGATTCCACGTGCCATGGGGCAACTAAGCCCACGCGCCACAACTGCTGAAGCTCGCGCACCCTAGAGCCCATGCTGTACGACAAGAGAAGCCACCACAGTGAGAAGCCATGCACTGCAAGCAGAGAGGAACCCCCGCTCACAGAAACTAGAGAGAGCCTGTGGGCAGCTGCGGAGACCCAGTACATAGATAAATAAATTAATTAATTCAAAATCCTTCCAGGAATGCAGTCCCTCTCTCAGCCTCAGTTTTTGTTTTGTGAACCTGGAACCATCTATCTATCCACAGGGATGCTGAGTGGATTAAAGGGAGGCTGAGTGGATTAAAGCAAGACCCAGCCCCACTGGTTACACTCCACACAAGCTTGTCGCCTCAGGTCTGAAGGTAGACCCAGTACTCAGGTTACTACAAAGGAGACACTTGACACCTGATTTCTTCATCGGGATCCCAGGAGTATGAACCCCGGGACCTGACAAAATCAAATTTCTGTTCCTGCAGAGCTGAGGGCCAAGGAAAGAAATCTGAAGGCTGATTAAATGAGGTTCATGGCCATGTGGGGGAAATCCCAGAGAGAAGAAAAACACAATATTGGTAGCTCTTCCCTACTAGGTACCTCCTCCAAGCCAGGCTCCACACTCAGGCAACTGATCCCCCTTTAATGCTTCCCATAATCCCATGAGACAGCTTTGGTGATCTCCATTTTTACAAACCATGTTGCTGAGGCTCAGAGAGATGAAGTCAGTGGCCAAGGTCACACAGCAAGTGAATGCTGGGGACTGGTCTGACTCCGTTTCCTCTGCCTGTCTCCCTCTCACCCTCACAGTGGCGTGGGGTGCTTAGAAGCAGGGAGGGAGAGCATTCTGAAGCATCAGCTGAGGGGTTCCCCTTCTAAAATGCCCTTGTGCCTCCAGTCCTTTCTCCACTGGGCTTTGATTCTCGGTTGTATGCCTGGTGCCTGAAGCAGTGCCTGGCACACACCTGGCACTTGATCAATATTTGTTGCATGAAATAATTCCATTAGCTAGGGCACTCCTGTGGTTAGTGCCTCCAGGAAGAGATGACATGAAAGTGGGGGTGACAAAGGGCTCGTGTTCTGGACTTTTGTGTCAAAAGCCTAGGCCCAGATCTAAGATCGAAGAATTAAGCGAACATATGATAATCTCAGAGGCTGGCAAAGACACCGTCTCTGCACTCACCAGCCTGTGAGGGAGGGGAGATACAGAAGGATGAGAGGGGAAGGGGAAACAAAGCTTAGAATGCGGAAGCCCTCCCCTGAGAGGGGAACTCCAGAGGGCTCTTGGGATCTGATAACTGAGGCACATGTGCAAACCCGGTGGTCCTGGTGCCCTGCATGGTGCAAGGGGGAAGGAAATATAGCCTCAGGGCTACCAATGCACAACCCGGGAATAGAGCACGGCTAGGAGGGGCTAGGAAGATGCTGGGATGCAGGTCTTGCTGAGGCTTGGAGCACCCACAGAGTGCAGAGGAGATTTAGAGCCATGCTCTCTGGTTCTCTGTGACCTTGGGAAATCCCCTACCCTCTCTGTGCATTACATCCATAACATGAAGATGACCATAATATCTCCTACTTCACAGGACTCATGTGAAAGTGAAAGTCCCTCAGTTGTGTCCGACTCTTTGTGACCCATGGACTATACAGTCCATGGAATTCTCCAGGCCAGAATACTAGAGTGGGTAGCCTTTCCCTTCTCCAGGGGATCTTCCCAACCCAGGGATGGAATCCAGGTCCCCTGCATTGCAGGAGGATTCTTTATCAGCTGAGCCACCAGGGAAGCCCAAGAATACTGGAGTGGGTAGCCTATCCTTCTCCAGTGGATCTTCCCAATCCAGGAACTGAACCAGGGTCTCTCACATTGCAGGCAGATTCTTTACCAACTGAGCTATCAGGGAAGCCCAATAGGGAAGCCAAATAGGGACTCACGTGAGAATGAGCTAAATACCAGGCACTTTTGCTACTTAAGTGGTTTTGTTATCAATACATGAGCTGGGCCAGTACCCACTGTCAACTCTTAAGGGAGATCTCCCTTATACTGCAGTGATGGAGTTGACCCTGGGTCCCATTCAGCCAGCAAAGTCTACAAACTGAGATAATGTTTATAAAAACACTTTGCAAAACAGAAAGTGCTCTAGAAATGTCAGCGATTATTCATAGCAACTGCATTTCTGCTTCTTCCATCCCATCCCTCAACAATTCTTTCACCAGTCTCCAAACTCATAGGCACTTTTTCAACTTCCTTTTCCTTTAAAAATTTTTCTTTAATTTCACTCCATTATAAAAGCAATTCATGCTTATGATAGAAACATTTAAATCTATGAATTAATAAAAGTCATAGGAGGAGGGGAAAATCTCCTTTGATGGCCAATATTTGAATGTATACACCTCCAGTCTTTTTGTAGCCCAGGCCTTTTCACAAAGGCATTTGTCCGAACTTTCATATAATTATTTTGAATATCTTTCTTCTCTTATTATAATACATGAATAAAATTAGTACATAAAGAAAAAGAGAAAGAAAAAAGAAATGTTAACCTGAATCCTCCAAGTCAGGATACAATGCACTCCTAGGTCCCTCTCTCCACCACCTACTTGGTCATTTTCTAGGACTTGCAAGTTTTATATGGACTTTTTTAAGACAGAATTGTTGTGGAGACAACACTCTGGCTCCCCAAAAAGCATAAGCTTTAGAAGCACAGCTGCCCTTTTTTTCCAATTGCAACATACCTTAAGTGTCTGCCCCACGGACAGAAAGGGAAGGAAGGATGAGATATTTACAACCTGCCCTTTCCTATCAAATATCACTTGTGCCTTGCTAATTCCACCTCTTAATCCACTTCCCTCAGGTTCTAGTCAGTAGGAAGTCTTGATTCCAATCATGGCTGGAGTTCCAACCTTGGTTTTTGACGTCTTAATGAATTTTTGTCCTTTCCTGAGTCTTTATAGGTATGTTCTTGGGGTTATTGCTAACTGCTTGCTAGGTTCCACTTTAACAGCCTGTTGTCCTATTTGACTTTTCATGGCATTTGTCCCCAGTGACCATTTTCTCCTGCTTGACATTCTCACCTCCCTGACTTCTGTGACACCAGTGTCATTAACTCTCCCTTTGCCCTCTGATCACTGCTTTTCTATTTACTTTGCAGACCTCTCTTCTTCAGCCAGCTCTGAAATCTTGCTCTCCCTATGGTTCACCCCTGTTCTCTCTTCTCCGTGAAGTTTTGTCCATTCTTTCCAGGACTTGCACAAGGTTACTTCTCGCCACTCTGAAAGGTCCTTCCAGCACCAAGATCACATACCCAGTGGCTGAGATTCCACCTGTTCACAGCCTCCTCGTCACCTTCCCGTAATTCTTCTTGCTGCATTGATATGTTCCGCCCACCTTTTTCTGTTCACCCATAACAGATGGCTGTCATCTTCTTCCCGTTACCTCACATACCACTGGGTCCAGCTTAACCTGTGTAGGTATTCTTGGTTTTGTGGGAAGGGGGTAAATTTTCATTTTGAAATAATTTCAAATTTATAGAAAAGTCGCAACAATAGTACAAAAAACTCCCAAATATCCTTTACCCAGTTTCACCAATTGTATACATTTTGCCTCATTCACTCTAAAAAGAGTGTATCTTTTATCTGTATATAGATAAAAATGTATATCTGTCTGTGTATACATATATCTGCATACGCACACACACGCACACACTCATATGGTGACATCTTGCCCCTTTCCATTAAATATTTTCTAAGGAAAAAAGTACTCTTAAAGAAATTAACACAATCATCAAATACAGGAAATCTAGCACTGGTACAGTTTTGTTTAGTCCACAGTCCATGTTCAAATTTTGTCAATTACTACTCCATTAATGTCCTTTGTTACTATTCTTTCCTAGTCCAGGATCCAACCTACAATGGCACATTGCATTTAATTGTTGTATCTCTTAAGTCCCTTTCTGTCTGAAACAATTCCTGAGTCTTTCTTTGTTTTTCTTGACCTTGACATTTTTAAAGATTCATGGACAAGTTATTCTGTAAAATGGCTTCAGTTTTGGTTTGTCTGATGTTTCTTCATGATCAGAATCAGATTATACACTTTTGGCAGGAATACCACTGAAGGCTGTATCCTTCTCAGTGTCCTATTTGGGCACCCAACACCCAGAACAGACTCTCCTCGTACATATGACACAATTATCTTCAGAGATGTTCATGAAATGGTATGAGTGATAATAATGACCCAGAAAGGAAACACAGAAATGCCAATGAAAATATGAGGAAACAGAAATATTAAAACATATTCTAGGACCAAAAAATTTAATGGATTAATGATTTTTAATTACATCAGTATAGTTTTTAGAAGAAGGGAGAAAAATATACCTACATATTGGTCTGTCACTGAAATGCATAATAACTTAATAGCTTCTGTTTCTGTGCCTCAACTGCTATAAATTTATCACATCTTCAGCAGAATTGATCTTATTCATATTTTCATGATAAATGGAAAGCATAACTAGATTGATAAATCTGTCCTTTTAGTTGTTCCAAGAATAGTTTTTATTAATTTTAATTTAGAAAAGTTTGTTGCATATGAATCAACAGATAAACAAATAGAAAAACGGGGAAGTTTCTAAGACACTCAAGAAAATCCCCTTTCACAATAAATCCAAGAAATTTCAGTGCTGCTCATGGTTTTGTTTCTTTCAAATTGATACTGATTCAAACAGCTCCACAGTGGAAATATTTCTATTATACTTGGTTTTAAAAAAAAAAACTTCCACAGTTTTTCTTCTTTCATGAAAACTGGCAAAACGGCTGAAAATCGACATTCTATGATACACTGTTTTTCAAAAGTATCCAGTTCTTGGAGAAAATGATTGCAGCATTCAGACATCTCCCTTTTATTTTTTCTGGCCAGGTAAGACCGGCATCTTTTATTTTCTCAGCTCTATTTTTCGAAATCTGATGATCATTTCTATGTAAATGGTCACTTCCTCACATTTGCTGTTGCATAGTTAATGAGTTTCTCCACAATTTCTGTCCACCAACCTTCAAGAAGCAATTTCCAAGCTTGATGTTTTACTGTACAGGGATCAAGGCTGATTCCAGCTGCTTCAGATATTTCTGCGTCTAATGGACCTCACTGAAAACTTCACAATTGATCAAAGATAACTCAGGGGAAAATTGTCACACACCGCAGAAAGCAAAATCTGAACTGGTTCTCCTTTGGATCGTGCAGTTCTTCAAAGGTTGAGGTTAACTTTTCCAGCCTTGTTTCTACTGCATGCACAGCTTCACGTGGAGCAATCGTTTTTGTCTGGGAAAGTCTTTTCATGGTTCCTCATTCTACACCGTTTTCCATCAATGAAGTGAACCTGAAAAGGTGACTACACGTTTTCTAAAGTTCAAAAAAATGTCACACGTGGGGGAAAAACTCCAGGTAGTCACACAGAATGTCAGAATTAAACTATCTCAAGATCAGTTTCTTTGCCACCACTCTATTATTGCTTATCTTGAGTCTACTATTTAAATACTGGAATATATAGTACAACAGAGGTTGGGGGCACAAACAGCACCAAAGTTGGCTCAAATGATTTCAAGAACTGAAATTGATGTACTCTAAAAAAAAGTGGAAAAAACCCCCCACATTTTTCAGAGGCTGCATATGCCAAGGTCAGCTGTATAACTGGGAATTCTCCAAATACACTTCTGCTTTGAACTCAATATTTATTAAAAAATAAGTCACTAAAATATGTTCATGTGAAACACATGTGTATATATACGAAATATATAATTAAAACTCAAAAGTAACAGTGACAATTGCTTAGATTATTTTCCAATATTTTAATCACCAAACTGCTGGCATGTGGTCATCACAAACAGCAAATAAATTTTAGTCAGTTTTACTACTTTTAAATTCTTTGGAAATACAATTCATGTCTTTATTGCCTGCACCCAGGGCAGTGGACACCCCACCAGATAGCTCCATCTTTGGTCCACCGCTGATCCGGGACATCATATCAGAAAGCACAGCACGTCAGCTTATCCCAATATTGACGATGCTTACCTCGACACTAGGTGAACGTAGAAACCACTGGAAAGGCACACTAATAAAGAACAAGGGGGAATTACTCTGAGACCCCACTAATACCTTGTTCCTCATCAGGCTTTTACCCACCGGTTCTGTAATACCATCCCTTGGTGATTTTCTAACTCTCATTCTATCCATATTTAGTAGTTGTCATTCTATGATAAGGAAAAAACCATTTCCTTCTCATTCATTCATTCATTTGTATCAACAGGGACTCAGGTTGCTGTTTTACTCGATGGTGTATAATCCATTACTATCGTTTATTATTTTGGTTTTCAGACTGTCCCTGATACGGCCAGTGGGAACCCCTTCAAGTTAGCTCCTGTGCCCTTTGGAAGTCTCCTCATTGTTTGGAGCACTTTCTTACTTTCTGTGTAACAATACGCATAATGCATGGCAATGTGTGTATAAATACCTGTATGTGTCTATGTACCAATATGCATATATGAGTACCAGGAAAATAGACCTAAGGGGTCCCAGAAGGAATGTTGGGGGTCCCCATTGGAGCCCATGTGTTGGGTCTTGCCAAGGATGTTGAAGCAGGAGAGAGCAAATCTGAGATCTCCTTTCAATTTTTGTCTACAAATCCCCCCAGAGTAAGTTTGCGGCCATTGTTCTGTCCAATGGTATAATTATCAACCATTTATAATCCTCTATCATTAATAGTACTTGGTAATAATACAACAGGGGCTTCCCTTATGACTCAGTGGTAAAGAATCTGACTGCCAATGCAGGAGACACAGGTTTGATCCCTGAGTCGGGAAGATCCCTTGGAGAAGGAAATGACAACACACTCTAGTATTCTTGCCTGGGAAATTTCATAGACAGAGGAGCCTTACAGGCTACAGTCCATAGGGTCTCAAAGAGTCCAACCCAACTTAGCGACTAAACAACAACAGATAAGGCAACTGATACAGATTGGGGGATGGGGTGGGTGTTCCTTGGCTCACAGTGGTTCTCCCAGGGTTAATTCACCATGTTTGTGTTCCCAAGCCTGCGAGCAACACACAACCGTGTGGAAAACCCTCCTCCTGTATTTGCCTACTCAGACTACTGTAGCACGATAACAAAAAGACTGGGTGGCTTAAACAGCAGAAATTTATTTTCTCATGGTTCAGGAGGCTAGAAGTCCAAGATCAATGTTCCAGAAGGGTTAGTTTTCAGTGAGAACTGTCTCCTCTGCTTGCAGACAGCACCTTCTCACTGCGTCTTCACATGGAAAGAGACAGTGAGTCCTATTGTCTCTTCCTCTTGTAAGACCAGCAGTCCTGTGGGATTAAGGTCCCACCCATCTGTCTTTACTTAACCTTAATTATCACCCTTCCTCCAAGCAGTTACATTGTGGGTTAGAATTTCAACATGTGAATTTTAGGGGGACACAGTTCCGTCAATAACACCTACTTTGGCTCTGGCTTTACATCTTTTTTACACAACTTTGCCTTCCTTGAGGCATTCATTGGCTGAGGGACAAGGGCCTGATCTAAGCTTGGCCAATCACAGTGTCTTGTTCTCCTCGGCTATGATGATTGGCCCATCCATAGGCACATGATTCAATTTGACTTTCTAAGAGAATTCATTTTACAATTTGGAGCTGGAATCCTAATTTTTTAATGAAAGTATAGACAGTAAATATTTTCAGTTTTGAGGGAAAGGAAGATATGATCTCTTTCAGAACTCTTCAATCTGTGCTAAACTCTGTCCTTTTAGTCACTCAGTCATGTCTGACTCTTTGTGACCCCAAGGACTGCAGCTGGCCAGGCTCCTCTGTCCATGGAATTCTCCAGGCAAGAATACTGGAGTCGGTTGCAATTTCCTTCTGCAAGTGAAAGAGAAAAAGGCAATATGTAAAGGAACAGTCCTGGCTGGATTTGTCCCATGGTGCGCTGGAGTTCTGGCTTCTGATCAACAATATAGTAAGACAGATAAAATGTGGGTGCATGACTTAACCATGTTCAAATCCTGACTTTATTACCTGGTATTTTTGCAAAATATATATATATTATTTAACATCTTGGTGCATCAGTTTGCTCATCTGTAAAACATGGACTAAAAAATGTTTGTATTAAACAGACTGGATGATGCCAGTTGCTATAATAAACAACTCCAGTATCTCAGTGGTTTAGTACAACAAAGAAGTTATTTCTTATGCTGTTCATAGTCCACTGCTGATGGTCAGAAGCAGGTGGCAGTTAGTAGCAACTCTGCTCCATGAAGTCATTTGCAGATCACACTCATTCTACCATCTGGTTTCACCATCTTTAACATCTGGCTTTAAGGCTGCCCTGTCTTCAGTCAGGGGTCAGATTAAAGAAAGAGAGAGCATATAAGAGCATTCATTCTTAACTGCACTGGACCACAGGTCACTTCTACACATATTCCATTGGCAAGAACTAGTCTTGTGGTCCCACCTAGATGCAGGGGTTCTGGGAAATGTAGTTCACTTGTGGGTCCAGGAAGAGAAACTGCATCTGATGAGCATCTAGCCAATCTCTGCTCTGGACTCTAGGTTACCATAAGGACTGAAATAGAAAAAAAACTGTAGTGACTTAGAACAATATCTGATCCTCAGAAGCACTCAGTAAATGTTAGCTATGATTATTTGTAGTAAAGCCATATTGATGGCATATTAGAATAGCTGCTTAGAACACGAGGAGCTTCCCTGGTGGCTCAACTGGTAAATAATCTGCCTGCAATGTGGGAGACCTGAGTTCGATCCCTGGGTTGGAAAGATCCCCTGGTGAAGGGAATGGCAGCCCACTCCAGTATTCTGGCCTGGAGAATTCCGTGGACTGTATAGTCCATGGGGTCACAAAGAGTCAGACATGACTGAGTGACTTTCAGTAGAACAGCTGCAGCTATGGCTCCTACTGAATGGGAAAGCTGGAGTAAGGAAGAGATGCCAACACACTGAAAGAGGACCCCAGGTGAGTCACAGAGGCCAGAGAGAAAACCCTGATGGTACTGAAGTGCCTGCTACAGTCAAACCCGTCCTTCTCCAGTCTTGCTTGTTTGCCATGAATAATGACGATGATAGTAAGCCAATATTTATTGAGGCCTTATTACATGCCAGATGTTGTGCTAAGCTCTCTTTTTTAATGTGGATTCTTGTTGTTGTTTTTTTTAATACCCAACACATTCTGTATTGGGGTATAGTGAGTGACGTAAGTCAGACAGTAAAGGAAAACTATCATACAACATCACCTATATGTGGAATCTAAAAAGAAATGATACAAATGAACTTATAAAACAGAGACTCACAGACTTAGAAAACAAACTTATGGTTGCCAGGGGGAAAAGGGAAGGGATAATTGGGGACTTTGGGAAGGTCATGTACACATCACTATATTTAAGATGGATAACCAACTAAGCTCTTAATAGATGTGAATTAATTTTTAAACTCAAACCACAAGCCATGGCAAAGGGAGGGGTCATGAAATCATTTTAAGGAGTTGCTACCAATACTTATTTTTTCAATAAACAAAATAGACTAAACTAGAACTGGGACTAGACTAAGCTACAAAAGAAAATACCTGAGTATAACACACATAAGAAGAGAAAATATTGTTTTACAGACGCTTGTTTTGTAGTACATGTGTACTGGGTCATGATATAAAGTACCTTTCTTACTGTGGGTTGCCGTCACTGCCCTAATTCATTGACCCTTCCCAACAACCTATTGAAGGAGGCATTATTATAAGCTGCATCCTATAGGTGGAGAAATTAGAACACCAAGAAGTGACCTCATTGGCTCCTCATTTGCTGTACGCTGCACTGTTAGGAGCGGCACAGTCAACATTCGTACCCCCAGAGTCTGGCTCCTGGTCTCACTCTAAAATCTACCCTGATATCCTTCTAATAAATTGATAACTTCCTTTTTGACTTATGCTTCTTCAAGTTGGATTTCTGCACTGCACAAAGCCAAGAGCCCTGACCAGGGGAAGCAGAGAGGTGAGAGCATGGACAGGCACTGGATGTGGAGAAGGGAGGTGAGGGTCCTAGACCGGGCTCAGCCTGGAGGGACCCAGAGACTTTTTCTTTGTGGCTACACAGCTTGCGGGTTCTTAGTTCCCTGACCAGAGATTGAACCTGCGCCCTCGGCAGTGAAAGCTCTGAGTCCTAACCACTGGACCGCCAGGGAATTCCCTGCCCAGACACCTTCAGCATCTCTCATCCTCCCAAGTCTCTGTTCCCTCTTGCTGGAAAACAAAGACGGCAATGATGTGTGTCTCAGAGGCTTTTACCAGGATAAAGTGAGATGACCTAGGAAAGCACCAATCCTGTGTTTGGCTGTGAGTACCTGGGAGAGAAGGAACGCAGTGCAGCAGGGCAGGGACGGGATCTGTAAAGCTACAGAGGTGGCACTGAGCAGAGGCAGGAGAAATCAACCCGCTAGAGCCAGCCCGGGCAGGTGGCACTGGGCCTTAAAGGCCAGGTGAGGGACGTGGATGGGATCCCCTACCAATGCAGAGTCCAGGGAGGTTCCAGAAGGCCAGAGAGTAGGAAGTCCCCAGTGTCCTAAGGCACAGACAGACATTTCCCATGAATTATACTTCAAGAATACACAGCACGGTGCCTCCATCACAGGTGGCTAATGGAGGAAAATGGAGTCAAGTATCTCAAACCTCTGACTCAAGACTGGGGGTTGGGGAGGTGAGGAAACTCGATGTTGGGGCAGTGGCCTCCGCAGTTCCCAGGGCTACACTGCAGGCTCCATGCAGAGCAGGAAGCCCGGAGCTGCTCTGGAGGGCAGGCAGCTGGGAGGCCTCCTCTGGTGGAGCCATCCTTTGACCTCCCCGGCCCGCCAGCAGCCAAGGGGTCCCACTTCCTGCGTCCCAGAATGCCTGCTCCGGAAGAGACCTCAGAGGTCACAGAGTCCAACCCTGTTGGACAGATGGGGCCCAGGGAGCCCTGAGAGGTGCAGGAGCTGGTCAAGGTCACCCGGGGAAACCATAGTGCTCACCCAGGCTGTCTCTGCTCCTCAAAGCTCCTCCTGCTTCCTCTCTCTCAGTGGGAAGCAAGCAGGGAGGGCCTGCTCTTTCCAATCTCTCTGCTGTGGGGGGTCCATTTCCCGTCAAAGCTGAGTAAGTTCAAAGTACCCTGGAATGGTGTGTGTGTGGTGGGGGGGAGAAGGGGTGGGCCTGGACAGCTCAGGGTGGAGAGTGGGCCTTTAAATCACAAAGACCACTTTATCCTTTGAGATTTTGAGTGGCCAGAAGCCAACTTCCTAACATCCTTTCTTCTGATGTAGCCCTTGGCAAAAATTATGACATGGGGTGGGGGCAAGGAAACTTAAGGTATTTGAGCCACCACTATATTCTGGGCTCTGTGCCAAGCGAATCTTTCATAGACATAACAATCTCTCAAGGTAGGGATTGGCTTCCTCGTTTTACAGAGGAGGAAATGGAACCCAGTGAAGTGAAGTAACTTGCTTGAGGTCACACAGCTAGGATTTGAGCCCCTGTGTCTGATGTAAGAACCTTAATAGTGTTTAACTTCAGGCCACACCAGTGCCCAAGGGTATTGTTCTGGGTAACCTAAATTTCAACTCTGTATTAAGGTTCTCCATAGGAACAGAAATAGATAGATAGATAGATGTGTGTGCTTGGTCACTCAGTCATGTCTGACTCTTTGTGACCCCTTGGCTTGTAGCCTGCCAGGCTCCTCTGTCCATGGGGATTCTCCAGGCAAGAATACTGGAGTGGGTTGCAATGGGAACCATGGGCATCAAATCCAGGTCTCCTGCATTGCAGATGGATTCTTTACCCACTGAGCCACCAGGGAAGCCCAAGAATATTGGAGTGGGTAGTCTATCCCTTCTCCAGCAGATCTTCTTGACCCAGGAATCAAACCGGAGTCTCCTGCATTGCAGACAGATTCTTTACCAGCTGAGCTACCAGGGAATCCCTAGATAGACAGATAGATGATGTTTATTATAAGGAGTTGGCTCATTATGGAATTATGGAGGCTGAGAAGTTCCCCAGTCAGCTGAAGAACCAGGAAAGCTGATGGTGCGTTTCCAGTCCAAACCCAAAGGCCAAGAACCAGGAGAATCAATTATGTCAGTCCAAAACTGAGTGCAGAAGACCACAGTTCCAGCTCAAACATTCAGACTGACAGCAAATTCATTTCTTCTTCTGCCTCCCCCCGCCTTCCACCCAGGTCCTCTTCAGATTAGGTGATGCCCACCCACATTGGGGAGGGTAATCTGCTTTGCTATGCTATGCTATGCTAAATCACTGCAGTCGTGCCCGATTCTGTGTGACCCCATAGACAGCAGCCCACCAGGCTCCCCCGTCCCTGGGATTCTCCAGGCAAGAACACTGGAGTGGGTTGCCATTTCCTTCTCCAATACATGAAAGTGAAAAGTGAAAGTGAAGTCGCTCAGTCGCGTCCGACTCTCAGCGACCCCATAGACTGCAGCCTACCAGGCTCCTCCGTCCATGGGATTTTCCAGGCAAGAGTACTGGAGTGGGGTGTCATTGCCTTACTCAGTCTATTGATTTAAATGCTAATCTCTTCTGGAAATAACCTCACAGACACACTCAGAAATATTGTTTAAATAGATACCTGGATATCCTATAGTTTAGTCAAGTTGACATAAAACTAACTATCACAACTGCTCCATTCATTCCTTTAACAAATTGTCTGGTAGGTGCCAAGTGTTTGGAGTACAGAGGTAATAAAAATAGACAAGATTTATTGAGAACTTGCAATGTGCCAGGCAGTGTTCTAAGTATTTTACATGAATGAACTCATTTAATCCTCACAAAAGTTGTGAAGGGTAGAATCTATTTAATATCCTCATCTTATGGGGAGTGAAATTAAAGCACAGAAAGATGAAGGGATATACAAAGTCCCATAGCTGGGAAGCGATGGAGCTGGCAGTCACATTCAAGTCCCACATTCTGAACTTATGACCTCTGCACAACACTGCCCTGTTAAGCCTCTAGAATCTTACAATCTCATGGGAAGATAGACATGACTTCAGGCAACTATACAAAGGGTGAGGAGTGATAGGTGAGGGCATTGTGGGCATGCAGAGAAAGGGAAGACCAAAGCCAGTTCAGGTGATCGAGAAAGGCTTCTGACCGCAAAACTAACGCCCAAAGAGTGAAGAATCGTGCAGAAAGGAAGTGGATTATCCTGGGCAGATGGAGCAACATGTGCAAAGGGCACAACAGGGAAACTGATGTTTGGTCTGGCTAGAGTGAGATGGGGAATGCAGAATGGTGAGACTTGAAGCTGAAGAGGGTAGAGAGGACCAGGGATCCTGAAGGGTACTGAATGCTAGGGTAAGAAGTTTGGGTTTTATCCCATGAGCAAATAGCAATGTCTGTGTGGTCCTGGACAAATCACTTTACCAGGTAATACTTCAGTTTCCCTATCAGCATTGGAATTAAAAGTATCTACTTGGCAGTGGAATAAATAAGACAATGCATTTGTATTAGGAACCTCAAATGTTAGTTTCCACCCCCTACATGAGGGCTTAATGTGAAGACATGCAGCTGATCAACTAGACAAATGCCATAGGAGCCAGAGGCTCCATGTGTGCCAATCAAGAGTCTTTGAACAGCAAGAAACTCCAACTAAACAGATTTCAGCCATAAGGAGTTGATTTTCTTACATAACAAAGGAGAAATATTCTAGAGTTTGGAAATTCGGTGGCTTGGTGATGCCTTTAAAGATGCACCAGCTTCCTTCCCCTCTTGGCAATAGCTTGCCTCGTGGTTGCAAAATGGATGCAGCAGTGCCTGCCTTCATCTGCAGACATGACAATGTTAGATGAAGAAGGTGTTTCCTCCTATGTATGTTTAAAAGAAGAAAACTTTTATTTGAAGCATCTCATCAAAGTTCCCCTCAGTTCCTATTGACCATGATTAAATCATGTACTTTTCATTAAGCCAAAACTGGCAAAGGGAGTATAATCACCACGATTGGCTTAGCCCCATTCATGCCCAAGCCCTGAGGAGGGGCCTGTCTTCTGAATGCTTGACCGCAAGAGGGTGGCACCCAAATAAAATAGGCCTTTCCAGCAAGAAAGACGTAGGAATGCATTTGGCTAGTCCGTGGGCATTATAGTAACTCCAAGGACCTGGAGTTCTGGGCAATAAAGGTAATTCCAGGCCTTTATTGCCAGTGGGCTCAGGTGCTGAGATTATTTTATGACTCCTGAAGTTAAGACAGGCTGAGCCCAATGCCCTGAGCTTTAGAAACTGCCTCAGTGGGGCTGCATCCCCTGGGTCTAACTCAGTGCCTGTGGCATCATTCACTCATTCAAATCCACAAATAATAATTAACCACCTGTTCGTGGTGAGACAAATAATGAGCAAAACTCAATACAGACCTTGCCCTCACAGAGCTTACCCTCTAGTTGGGGAGACAATCCAATAACCACACCAGGTGTGTGTAAAATGACAACCATGATCTGGTTGTGCTCTGTTTCAGGCACACGATGCTAGGAGAGGAAACGGCAAGAGGACTTGACCCAGACAGGGAGGTCAAGGGTTTTGGACTCAGCAGGTGTCATTTTGAAACCATGGTCAGCCACTTACTGGCAGTGTGACTCCCAAAGGCAATTTGCTTGACATCCCTATGCCTTGGTCTTCATTGGCAAAGAGCAGAAATAATGGTAATCATCCCCTGGGATGGATAGGAAAACTAAAGAGATGCTATGGACTATTTCGACCATCATGCAATAACAAAGAAATCTCATGGTATCAATGATCCAATGGTACAATGAGGTTGAGACTTCTGCCTCAAGTCAGATCACATGTGTTTAAAGCCCAGCTCTGCCTCCTTCTGGCTGTGTGCCATTGAGCAATTGTCATGTCACTCTATGCCTCAGTTTCCCCGTCTGGAAAATAGCAATAACAAACAAACTGGTTGTAAAGATTAAATAGATTATGTATATAAAGCTCTTAGCATAGGGCCTGGCACATAGTAAGTTCAAGAAAGATTGATGAAGGTTATTACTGTCATTATCATTGTGTTGTTTTGAAATTAATCATAAAAACGAATGTGAAAATGGGCAGACTACAGACTTTCAATCTAGCCATTGCAAAATCATTTTCCTTACCGGTATTTTAATGATAAAGCTGCTTACCCTAGCAATATGTGTTCAGCAATGAATGTTAAACATCTCTGAGCATCTCTGGGTTTGATTCCATCTAGATATTCCTCTGGAGTTCTCGCCTTCCTATTTCTATCACCTCCAGCACCATCAGGAACACACCTTAAGCAACCATTGTTAGGATAAACAAAGCCAGACCCAGCCAGCAGCCGCACGCAGCTGCAGCTTCCGGCAGCTTCCAACTTGCAGTTGTGTATAACCAATCACAAGCCTCGGGATGCAAATTGTGTTCTCTAATTGATCCATCAAGCTCTGTGCAGTTCAGGTTATGAAAATCGGCGCTGTGGGAGGACTGCCTGCTCACGCAAACACTTAGCACTGGGCCCAACGGACGTTAATGTTCAGGGAACACCAGCTATTGTTTTTGGTATTACGAATCCTCCAGATGGTGGGAGCATCAGACTTTCCTGTAAACTAGAGAGAGAGCTCACCAGCGTTGCTTTCTCTTTCCTTTGTGAAAGCACTGCAGCCTCTTTATGTTACTGTGTTACCATTATAACCACACCTTCCATTGTGGCTCAGACGGTAAAGAATCTGCCTACAGTGCAGGAGACCCAGGTTCGATCCCAGGGTTGGGAGGATCCCCTGGGGAAGGGAATGGCAACCCACTCCAGTATTCTTGTCCAGAGAATTCCATGGGGAGAGGAGCCTGACAAGCTATAGTCCATGGGGTTGCAAAGAGTTGGACACGGCTGATCTACTAACATACAGACATACACACACACACACACACACATAACCACACCTACTTCATGGGGTGAGAGTAAGGACTGGACGACTTCAGTGCATGTAGCATGTCTGGAAAGGTGCCTGTCCAGCATAAGCAATCAGAAACAGCAACAATAACAATAGCTAATGGTTACTGAGCACTTACCCGGCTCACTGTTCACATTTAATACTCACAACCCACAAAGAAGGTAGGTATTAATACCATTCCCATTTTACGGGTGAGGAAACAGGCATAGAAAGGTGAAATGACATGCTTAAAGTTATATAATAAATTTAAATGTTAGCTGCCATGATGATAAGTTTCTTCAAAGTAGAGCATTCATTGGAGAATTGTCAGAAGCACTGGTATTTTTACAAAATGCAGTAGCTTATGCACACAAAAAGACTGGTAGGAAAACACTTCAAAATGTAAACAGTGCTTGTCTCTAAATGGTGGGGATGTGGGTGGGTTTTTTCCCCTCTTTTTTAATTGATATGTGTCTTCTAAGTTTTCCACTGGCAACATGTATTTTTACATTATTTTTATTTTTATGTTATTTTTATATTGGGGGGAAAGAATCAAAATTAATGTTTTAAGTGGCCTAGGAAGCAGCTGGAGGGACATTGTAATAGACAGCTGTGATAGTTGAAGTGGCAGGACCAGGGTGCTGACTTAGCAAGTGTGAAGGCGGCGGTGGGTCCAGGAGAATATAGAAATGACTTTGTGGCTGACTGGACATGGGTGAGGGAGCTGGTGGCATCATCCCTTCATTCCGCAGACAATTATTAAGGAGCCCACTAGTGATCTAGGAGCTGTTCTAGGAACCAGCATGTGCAAGACACATAAAACCCTAAGCTCTCAGAGCTTCCATTCAGCTGTGAGAAAGCAGATAATAAACAAGCAAGGCCTGAGGAGGCTGGTGTTAAGTATTATGGAGAAAAGCAAAGCCAGGTGAGGGGGACAGAGTGTGCCAATGTTGGGGGGGGGGCAGTGGAGGGCCGCTAGGGAAGGACTGTCTTTAAAAACAGTTGAGGAGAAATGTGTAATACCCAAATACTAGATGAGAAGTGAAGTGAAAGTCACTCAGTTGTGTCCGACTCTGCGACCCAATGGACTATACAGTCCATGGAATTCTCCAGGCCAGAATACTGGAGTGGGTAGCCTATCCCTTCTCCAATGGATCTTCCCAACTCAAGGATTGAACCACAGTCTCCTGCATTGCAGGTGGATTCTTTACCAACTGAGCTATCTCGGGAAGCACTAATGAGAAGGTCCAAGGGTAAGTATAGAGAAGATGATTAGAGGTTTTCAGGCTTGAGTGACTGGATGGATGGTTTTCCTTTTTCAGAGATGGAAAAAATGGGAGAAGGGACAGGTTTTAAAGGGAAGATGGTGTGTTAGCTATGCACACACTGATTTTAGGGGCTCTAGGACATCGGAGAAGGCAATGGCAC
The DNA here is from genome assembly GCF_003369695.1 of Bos indicus x Bos taurus. Taxonomy (NCBI): domain Eukaryota; kingdom Metazoa; phylum Chordata; class Mammalia; order Artiodactyla; family Bovidae; genus Bos; species Bos indicus x Bos taurus. The sequence continues at coordinate 120,357,300 of NC_040077.1, forward strand.
CCCAGTCCAGTACTCTTGCCTGGAAAATCCCATGTGCGGAGGAGCCTGGTAGGCTGCGGTCCAGGGGGTCGCTAAGAGTCGGACACGACTGAGCGACTTCACTTTGAATTTCACTTTCCTGCACTGGAGAAGGAAATGGCAACCCACTCCAGTGTTCTTGCCTGGAGAATCCCAGGGACAGGGGAGCCTGGTGGGCTGCCATCTATGAGGTCACACGGAATTGGACCCGACTGAAGCGACTTAGCAGCAGCCACAGCAGCAGGACATCATGACGGACAGGGAATGGCCTGGCAGTCAGGTCTCAAGGTCATGAGCTCAGGAGAGAAGTCTGAGCAAGAGACAGAGACAGAGGATAACTAAAGCTCAGCAAATTTATGTAAAAGAAATGCAAATCTATACAAACCCAATTCCTTTTCCTAATTCCTAGTGTCAGGGCAAACAGGTGTCAAGGCAGGTGTTCTAGGTATTAAAACAGGAATTTGAACTCACCGGTGAAACTGTCAACCATATATAATGTAAGGGAAGCACCCTAAGAAAAGAACTGAGTGAGAGGAAAAGAAGGACCCTGGCCCTCCCCAGTTCCAACCACCATCTGCTTCTCCAGGGCACCTGAATGAGGGACCTGGAAGGAGTCAGATGGAACGGAGATGAGACTGGGAGGAGGTGGTTCTCTGGTTTTCTAGTCAATCCTAAGGGAAATCAACCCTGAATGTTCATTGGAAGGACTGATGCTAAAGCTGAAGCTTCAATGCTTTGGCCACCTGATGTGAAGAGCTGACTCATTGGAAAACATCCTGATGCTCAGAAATTTGAAGACAAAAGGAGAAGAAGGGGATGACAGAGGATGAGATGGTTAGATAGCATCACTGACTCAATGGACATGAACTTGAGCAAACTCCGGGAGATAGTGGAGGACAGGGAAGCCTGGCGTGCTGCAGTCCATAGGGTCGCAAAGAGTCAGACATGATTTAGTGACTGAACAACAACAACAATGGTGGGAAGGGTTTGTCCCTGCTCCAAGATGTCTGAGGCTTCACCTGGGGAGACTCCAGTGGCTGGGGACAGAAATCATCTGGAGGCTCCTTCACTCACATGTCTGGCTCCTGGCCTTGGATGGCTGAAGGCTGAGCTTAACTGGGAAAGTCGCCTGGGAGTCTTATTATTTGTGGCCTCTCAATATGACTTCAAACATCATGGCAGTTGGATTCTGAGAGGGAATGTTTCAGGAACCAGTGTCTAGAGAGAACCAGGTGGAAGTTCCTGAAAGGTGGAGCCTCCGATGTTATGCATGGTCACTTCAGTCATACTCTATCAGTAAAAGCAGTCGCAAGCCCACTCAGACTCAAGAGTAGGCTACACAGACTCCACCTTTCCATAGGAGGATTGTTTTTCAAACAATTTGCAGCCAATTTCCTTGTTAATAGTTTGAGATAAAATTAATATGTCATATGATTCACTCATTTAAAGCATACAGTTCTTTGGTTTTGGGTATATTCACAGAATTGTCCAATCCATCACTGCAATTTTAGAACGTTTTCATCACCCCCAGAAGAAACCCTATATCCTTTAGTTTTTACCAACATCCCCTCTCCCTGACTACCCAGTCCTGGCAACACCTGATCTTTCTGTCTCAGTGGATTTGATTTTTCTGGACATTTCACATAAATGGAATCACATATGTAGTGTTATGTGCTGTTGAAGCAAGTATCAGAACTTCATTCCTTTTAATGGCCAAGTGATATTTCATTGTTTGCATATAACCATATTTTGTTTATCCTTTTATCAGATAATGGACATTTAGGTTGTTTCTGGTTCTGACTCATGTCAAATACTGCCGTGAATATTCATGTGTGAGTTTTGTGGCCAGTTTTTTAAACCATCACAGACCCGCAGGCAGGACATCTGTGGGTGGACCCCAAACAGAATCTTAACATGTCTTAGCTCTATGTTCTTCAGCAAGTCACCCAACATCTCTGAGCTTCATCTGCAAAATACAATGATAAAATACCCCTGGACAGTAAGGATTAATGAGCTCAAGGATGTGAAGTGACTATTAAAATGATAACCTGAAAGATGCTATGTAAGGAATCTTATGGGTTGGTTGCCCACCCAATTGCACTCCCTTTCTTGGCAACAGAACCTTGATTTTGGCCCAGTATCAAGCAACCATCTTCCTCATGAGTCTGAACCATTCCTACCATAGCAGACAAGTCAGGGTCAATCTAAGCCAATCATAATAATCCATTGTCTTTCCCTGTAAATGTTTTATAATGGCCTAGTGATGGGGTCCTGGTCAATGAAACAGGAAAGAGGTCTGCTGGGAGTCATGCAGAAGATGAGTCCCTTGGTCCTTAAAAGAAGATGGCGAGGGACTTCCCTGGTGGTCCAGTGGCTAAGACTCTGAGCTCCCAATGCAAGGGGCCCAGGTTTGATCCCTGGTCAGGGAACTAGATCCCGCTTGCCACAAGTAAGACTGGGTACAGCCACATAAATAAATAAATAAGAGAAGATGGAGAAGAATAGACTATTCCTCTTTAGCAAGATATTTTCATGTCTTCTTGTGAAACTGTGTAGCAACCAGCCTTCTGAGTGTGATAAAATGTGAAAATGGAAACCTAATTGATGTTAGCCTCAAACTAACACAGGCAAAGCCTTGTCTCTGGATGACTTCTTACATAAGATAATAAATATCTTTTTTCTCTAAGGTCACTTGTAGTTGGGTTTCCTGTAACATGCGGCTGAAAACATGCATACTTAAGCACCTATCAGTTTCTCTCCACCTGTCTATCACTCTCATCTGTTCTAGAGAGGATTAGTCTCTTCTTACAATAAAAGACACAGGGAAAAATCAGAACAAGGATAAACAAATAAAGAAGGGAGACTTCTGTTTCTGGCATCATGGTATACTGGATACCTTTAATGACCCTCTTGAGTTTAAAAACGCTGAAGTTATTTTAAATACATTTTAAATGAATCAATTGCATTTATCAGCTTATATTTAAGTCAAGGGAGAGAAAAAATCATAAAGTATTTCTTGGTGGCTCAGACAGTAAAGAATCTACCTGCAATGCAGGAGACCCAGGTTAAATCCCAAGGTTGGGAAGACCCACTGGAGAAGGGAATGGCTACCCACTCCAGTGTTCTTGCCTGGAGAATTCCATGTACAGAAGAGCCTGGTAGGCTATAGTCCATGGAGTTGCAGCAAAGAGTCGGACATGACTGAGTGACTAATACATTCATATTTTCACTTTCAATATGCCAGAAGGTAATAATATATGGAGAAAATAATTCAAGGAAGAAGAATCAAGAGTAAATGGATTACAGGCTAAAATAGGGTTTTATAAAGCAACTGTACCCCAACAAATAAATAAAATAGGTTGTCCTTAAAGGAACTATATTGTTGTCTAATCGTTAACTCATGTCTGACTCTTTGTGACCCCATGGACTGTAGCCCACCAGTCTCCTCTGTCCATGGGATTTCCCAAGCAAGAATACTGGAGTGGGTTTCCATTTCCTTCTCCAAGAGATTTTCACACCGAGGGATCAAACCCATGTCTCCTGCATTGGCAGGCAGATTCTTTACCACTGAGCCACCAGGAAAGCCCCAAAGCAACTATACCCCAGTAAAAAATAAATTCAGTTCAGTTCAGTTGTTCAGTCATGTCCAACTCTGCAATCCCATGGACTGCAGCACACCAGGCTTCCCTGTCCAGAACCAACTCCCGGAGCTTACTCAAACTCAAGTCCATCAAGTCAGTGATGCCATCCAACCCTCTCATCCTCTGTCATCCCCTTCTCCTCCAACTTTCAATCTTTCCCAGCATCACGGTCTTTTCAAATGAGTCAGTTCTTTGCATCAGGTGGCCAAAGTATTGGAGTTTCAGCTTCAGCATCAGTCCTTATGAATATTTGGGACTGATTTCCTTTAGGATGGACTGGTTGGATCTCCTTGCTGTCCAAGGGATTCTCAAGTCTTCTCCAACACCACAGTTCAAAAGCAATTCTTCGGCACTCAGTTTTCTTTATAGTCCAACTCTCACATCCATACATGATTACTGGAAAAACCAAAGCTTTAACTAGATGGACCTTTGTTGGCAAAGTAATGTCTCTGCTTTTTAATATGCTGTCTAGGTTGGTCATAACTCTTCTTCCAAGGAGCAAGCGTCTTTTAATTTCATGGCTGCAGTCACCATCTGCAGTGATTTTGGAGCCCAGAAAATAAAGTCTGTCACTGTTTCCACTGTTTCCCCATCTATTTGGAATGAAGTGACGAGACCAGATGGCATGATCTTAGTTTTCTGAATGTTGAGTTTTAAGCCAACTTTTTCCACTCTCCTCTTTCACTTTCATCAAGAGGCTTTTTAGTTCCTCTTCACTTTCTGCCATAAGGGTGGTATCATCTGTATATCTGAGGTTATTGATATTTCTCCCAGCAATCTTGATTCCATCTTGTGCTTCATCCAGCCCAGCATTTCTTATGATGTACTCTGCATAGAAGTTAAATAAGCAGGGTGACAATATACAGCCTTGACATACTCCTTTCCCAATTTGGAACCAGTCTGTTGTTCTATGTCCAGCTCTAACTGTTGCTTCTTGACCTGCATACAGATATCTCAGGAGGCAGGTCAGGTGGTCTGGTATTCCCATCTCTTTCAGAATTTTCCACAGTTTATTGTGATGCACACAGTCAAAGGATTTGGTGTAGTCAATAAAGCAAAAGTAGATGTTTTTCTGGAACTTTCTTGCTTTTTCAATGATCCAGCAGATGTTGGCAATTTGATCTCTGGTTCCTCTGCCTTTTCTAAATCCAGCTTCAACATCTGGAAGTTCACAGTTAACGCGTACTGTTGAAGCCTGGTTTGGAGAATTTTGAGCATTACTTTGCTAGCGTGTGAGATGAGTGCAACTGTGTGGTAGTTTGAGCATTCTTTGGCATTGTTTTCCTTTGGGATTGGAATGAAAACTGACCTTTTCCAGTCCTGTGGCCACTGCTGTGTTTTCCAAATTTGCTGGCATATTGAGTGCAGCACTTTCACAGCATCATCTTTTAGGATTTGAAATAGCTCAACTGGAATTCCATCACCTCCACTAGTGATGCTTCCTAAGGCCCACTTGACTTTGCATTCCAGGATGTCTGGTTCTAGGTGAGTGATCACACCATCGTGCTTATCTGGGTTGTGAAGATCTTTTTTGTTATAGTTCTTCTGTGTATTCTTGCCACCTCTCCTTAATATCTTCTGCTTCTGTTAGGTCCATACCACTTCTGTCCTTTATTGAGCCCATCTTTGCATGAAATATTCACTTGGTATCTCTACTTTCCTTGAAGAGATCTCTAGTCTTACCCATACTATTGTTTCCCTCTATTTCTTTGCACTAATCACTGAGAAAGGCTTTCTTATCTTTCCTTGCTATTCTCTGGAACTCTGTATTCAAATGGGTATATCTTTCCTTTTTTTTTCTCCTTTGCCTTTTGCTTCTCTTATTTTCACAGGTATTTGTAAGGCCTCCTCAGACAACCACTTTGCCTTTTTGCATTTCTTTTTCTTGGGGATGGTCTTGATCACTGCCTCCTATACAATGTCATGAACCTCCATCCACAATTCTTCAGACACTCTGTCTATCAGATCTAATCCCTTGAATCTATTTGTCACTTCCACTGTATAATCATAAGGGATTTGATTTAGTCATACCTGAATATTCTAGTGGTTTTCCCTACTTTCTTCAATTTAAGTCTGAATTTTGCAACAAGGAGTTCATGATGTGAGCCACAGTCAGCTCCCAGTCTTGTTTTTGCTGACTGTATAGAGATTCTCCATCTTTGGCTGCAAAAAATATAATCAATCTGATTTCCATATTGACCATCTGGTGATGTCCATGTGTAGAGTCTTCTCTTGTGTTGTTGTAAGAGGGTGTTTGCTATGACCAGTACATTCTCTTGGCAAAACTCTATTAGCCTTTGCCCTGCTTCATTCTGTACTCCAAGGCCAAATTTGCCTGTTACTCCAGGTATTTCTTGACTTCCTACTTTTGCATTCCAGTCCCCTATGATGAAAAGGACATCTTTTTGGGGTGTTAGTTCTAGAATATCTTGCAGGTCTTCATAGAACCATTCAACTTCAACTTCTTCAGCATTACTGGTTGAGACATAGACTTGGATTACTGTGATATTGAGTGGTTTGCTTTGGAAACAAATAGAGATCATTCTGTCATTTTTGAGATTGCATCCAGGTACTGAATTTCAGACTCTTTTGTTGACTATGAGGGCTACTCCATTTCTTCTAAGGGATTCTCGCCCACAATAGTAGATATAATGGTTATCTGAGTTAAATTCACCCATTCCAGTCCATTTTAGTTTGCTGATTCCTAAAATGTCAATGTTCACTCTTGGCATCTCCTGTTTGACCACTTCCAATTTGCTTTGATTCATGGACCTAACATTCCAGGTTTCTATGCAATATTGCTCTTTACAGCATCAGACTTTACTTCCATCACCAATCACATCCACAACTGGGTGTTGTTTTTGCTTTGGCTCCATCTCTTCATTGTTTCTGGAGTTATTTCTCACTGATCTCCAGTAGCATATTGGGCACCTACTGACATGGGGAGTTCATCTTTCAGTGTCCTATCTTTTTGCCTTTTCATACTGTTCATGGGGTTCTCAAGACAAGAACACTGAAGTGGTTTGTCATTCCCTTCTCCAGTAGACCACGTTCTGTCAGACCTCTCCACCATGACCTATCCATCTTGGGTAGCCCTACACATCATGGCTCATAGTTTCACTGAGTTAGACAAGGCTGTGGTCCATGTAATCAGATTGGTTAGTTTCCTGTGATTGTGGTTTTCATTCTGTCTGCCCTATGATGGAGAAGGATAAGAGGCTTATGGAAGGTTTCTGATGGGAGAGACTGACTGAGGGGGAAACTGGGTCTTGTTCTAATGGGCAGGGCCATGCTCAGTAAATCTTTAATCCAATTTTCTGATGATGGACAAGGCTGCATTTCCTCCCTGTTATTTGACCTGGGGCCAAACTATGGTGGAGGTAATGAAGATAATGGCGACCTCCTTCAAAAGGTCCCATGCATGCATTTCTGCACACATTTCAGGCCCCAACCCTGCAGCAGGCCACCGCTGACCCATGCCTCCACCAGGGACTCTTGGACACTCATGGGCAAGTCTGGGTCAATCTCTTGCAGGGTCACTGCGCCTTTCTTCTGGGTCCTGGTGCATACAAGGTTTTGTTTGTGCCCTCCAAGAGTCTGTTTCCCCAGTCCTGTGTAAGTTCTGGTGGCTCTGTGGTGGGGTTAATGGCAACCTCCTCCAAGAGGGCTTATGCCATACCCAGGTCTATTGCACCCAGAGCCCCTACCCCTGCAGCAGGCCAGTGCTGACCTGTACCTCCACAGGAGACACTCAAATACAGTTTTATCTGGGTCTCTGTGGGGTTGCTGGTCCTGGTGCACACAAGGTTTGTTTGAGCCCTCTGAGCATCTCTGGCACATATGGGGTTTGATTCTAAAAAATAAATTAAATTAAATATGGTGTTCAAGGTTGACCTCGTTGAAATGGTGACTTTGAGAAAAAAACTTGAAAGTGATGAGGGCAATAACCATATGAATATCTAATGGAAGGATGACTCAAGTAGAGGGAACAAACAGTAAAAAGAACCTATGGTATGAACATGCCTTTAATATATAAAAAATAAACCAGTATGACTTAAACTATACAAGTGCAGGGGAGAATAGATGAGGTCATAGTAGTAATGTATATAGAATTCTAGATTGGCAGTTTTTTCTTTCAGCAATTTGAGATTCTCATTCATTCAATTGTCTTCCAGCTTCCATGGTTTCTGTGTAGAACTCTGCCATAAGTCTTATTGCATAGTCTTTTGAAATACAATATTTTTTCCTCTCACTGTTTTTAAAATTTTCTGTCTTTAGTTTTCAGAAGTTTTGTTATTATGTGTCTGAATTCAGTTTTCTTTGTATTAATTGTATCTAGATTTCTATCTCGGAGAAGGCAATGGCACCCCACTCCAGTACTCTTGCCTGGAAAATCCCATGGATGGAGGGGCCTGGTGGGCTGCAGTCCATGGGGTGACTAAGAGTCAGACACGACTGAATGACTTCACTTTCACTTTTCACTTCCATGCATTGGAGAAGGAGATGGCAACCCACTCCAGTGTTCTTGCCTGGAGAATCCCAGGGACGGGGGAGCCTGGTGGGCTGCCGTTTATGGGGTCGCACAGAGTCAGACATGACTGAAGAGACTTAGCAGCAGCAGCAGCAGCAGAGTTCTATCTATAGTGCTTCATGCATCACGTGACTTGATGTCTTTCTTTGGCTTTGGAAATTCTCAACCATCATTTCTTTGAATATTGCATCTGATCTATTTTTTATTTCCTTTCATGAGATTTTAATTATGCATAATTTAGACATTTTCACTGTGTTTCATATATCTTTTACATTCTTTCTGTATTTTTTCATCCTTTAGCCTCTCTTTACCTGATAGCTCAGTCAGTAAAGAATCCGCCTGCAATGCAGGAGACCCCAGCTCAATTCCTGGGCTGGGCAGATCCGCTGGAGAAGGGATAAACTACCCACTCCAGTATTCTTGGGCTTCCCTTGTGGCTCAACTGGTAAAGAATCTGCCTGCAATGCAGGAGATCTGGGTTCAATCCCTGGGTTGGGACGATTCCCTGGAGAAGGTAAAGGCTACCCACTCCAGTATTCTGGCCTGGAGAATTCCATAGACTGTATAATCCATGAGGTAGCAAAGTGTCAGACATGACTGAGTGACTTTCACTTTACTTTAGTCTGGATGTTTTCTTTTTGCCTTTTTCTAGCCCACTAATTCTCTCTTCAGTTGTGTATAATCTGCTGTCAAGCCCATCTGTTGAGTTCTTAATGTCAATTTTTATATTTTTAAGTTGTAGAATTTATTTTTAATAATTTTGTATTTCTCTGCTGAAATTATCCATCTTTTTATTTAATTTATTGATTATATTAATCACTGTTATTGAAAAGCCTAATAATGCTAATAACTGGATCTCCTTTGGGTCTCTTTCTATTACATATTTTTTTCTCTTGATTTTGTTGGTCAATTCATGTTTCTTTGTGTATCTTAAAATTTTAATAAAATTTGACATTATGCATTAAAAAATGTAGAGATAATATGCAGCTCTGGCTTATGTTCCTGTCCTCAAGAAAGACTATACTTTCACTTTCAACAAATATTAGAGGCAGATCACCTTATTGCCATTAGAGATTGAGCTGACCTGAAGCTGGTATACAGTGTTTACAATGGCTAGTCTATTTGTAATTCACTTAAAATCTCAAACCATGATAAGTGCCATGAAGGAGGTAAACTGAATGGTGGAGAGAAATTTGGGATTGGAGTGAGAAGTGGATGCTTTCTTAGCTAGGGCACTCAAGGAAGGCCTTTGTGAGAGGTGATATTGAGGTGCAACCTGAATGATGAGAAAGAAACATCCATGTGAAGATGTAGGTTCTTCCAGATAAAGTTAGCAGTAAATGCAAGTTCTCTGAAACAGAAATGAGATTGGCAGCTTTGTGAAATAGAAAGAGGACATGATGGCATTACAAAGTGCCAGATATTAGCTTCAGATATAAGTGTCAGATATTAGCTTCCCTGGCAAAGAGCAGGAATTCCATTCCACATGCAATGGGAAATTATTGAAGAGTTTTACACAAGAGAGTGATAAGATCATTTATATTTTTGAAAGATTTCTCTGGTTGCTATGTGGAGAAATATTTATGACAGAACAAGAATTGAAGCAGAGAGACCACTGCTAAGGCTATTTGCAGTCACCCAAGTGGCAGATGATGGTGGCCTTGACTAGGGTGCCAGTGCAAATAAAGAGAAATGGATGGACTTGAGATAAATGTTGGAGGAAGGATTGGCAGGGCTTGTTGCTGGGTTAGGTATGGCGTGGGAAGACAAGGGTTTGAGTAATTGGGTGGATGGTTGTCCCTTATATCAAGATGGGGAAGTGCAGGAAAGGCATAGATTTGGGGGATAAAAGTCAAGAGTTCCATTTTGAAGACATTTACTTGCTCTACAAGTGGCATTAAGTTGGTGTCTTTCAGTTGTAAGTATCAAACTGGCTTAAGCAAAAATAGGAAATCATTGGCTGACTCTGCTGGGAAATACACCCTCATAAACAGCTAGATCCAGGCACTCTGTCATCACAACACACACCCACACTCACACACACACACACACACACACTCTCTCTCTCTCTCTCTCTCCATTATGCTCTTCTCCTCCTCCTTCTCAGAGATGATTTAAGACTTGAATGACTGCAGTCATGCCCCTCTCACCAGGAAAACTGTCCACAGTAGGAAAAAGGCAGTCATCCCATCACCAGTGCTCCTATCGCTGTATTCTTCTGCTCCATCACTCACACTGTGTGAGATTACCTAGCTATCTGTTTATTCCTCTAGGAAGAGGCTGGACACCCCTCAAGTGTAAGAACCACATCTTATTCCCTCTGAACCCCTAGCTTAGTAAAATAAGTGAGTCATCTTTGGAGTCAGACGCCTGGATTCCACAAAGCTCTGACATTTACAGTAGTAGCTGTGTAGCCTTGGACAAGTCACTTAACCTCTCTGAGATTTTCCTCATCCATAAACTAATGGTTAAAAATATGTGATTGGGTAGGTTACGAGGATTAAATAAGATCTTGAAGAGAAATGCCTGGTACAGTTCAGGTACTCTATGGTTTGATAAATGAGGACATAACAGAGGCTGTAACACCCAACCTGGGTTTGATCTTTGAGAAACAAGTGGGGAGATGTGAAGGTGAGTAGAGCTTGGCAGCTGGGGAGGGAAACCAGCTTGGGGCAGTGGGCAGAGATGCCTGACACTCACTGTGCAGTTTTCTTGATCAGCCCCACCCCAAGCCTGGCCTCAGACCAAACTTGCCTGGTGGGGACCCTTCTGAGGCTCCCCACCCACACCAAGACAGGCCCTGTCCTGTACCCCACTCCTGTGCCTGCGGCTGGGGTTTGCTAAAGCCACATACATTCCTGAGGTGTCAATAATATTCTGGAAGGCACGCCTACCACCCACTGCCTACCTCAGGCTGGATAGGAAAGGAGCACATGCTGCCCCCCTCCATACAGCAGGGGCTGCTGGCCAGGACACATGCACACCCCTGCCCCTTCTTCCCAGAACCACAGACAGCACAGCTTTAAGGACCCCAAAAGAGTCCCCAGCACCCTCCTTCACAGATGCCTGTGGCCCTGCCAATCTGTGAAAGGCCCCACCACGTTCCCCTAGTTAGCACCAACCAGCTTCATCCTCCCCCACGAAGCCCACAAATTTTAAAAATGTACTCAGAACCCTTTGACATCAGGGAAACCATGCCTAGGGTGACCTGATGATGGATGAATGTACCGATCACTGTTTGGGTATCTTTACCTTGACGATAGCTCCCAGGGCTCTGGGTGCCCAGGACCCAGGTGGAAACCCACTCATCTTCATGGGTGCAGCACACGGTCCAACCATGACTGAGGAGGGTGGTGCAGAGAGAAGATGGGAGTTCTTAGCCTCTGGGGTCAAACAGAGGACAGTGCCCTGACTCCCTGACTCTGCACTTGTGACCCAGGGGCAAATGGTTTAACCTCTCTGAGCTCCTGTGACCTCCTCTGTAAAACAGGGCTTGACAACAAGGCAAGCAAGGATTAAGTAAAGAAACATTTGTAAAGAAGTTAGCAGGAGGCTGGACACACAGTAAGCAATCTATAAAGTGAAGATCATCATTAATAGAAACAAAGGAATAAAAGTCTATGATTCCTGTCTCAGATTGGGACCAGGCTGGAGATTGAACAACCCCCTCCCCCCCTTCCCAACCCTGCCAGCATTGTAGAGTTCCAGGACCTCATTACCTCTTACCTGCCCACCTCTCCTCCCCCAGAAACCCACAGCTTAGGGTCCTGGGCCCAGCCCTGTCCTCCAACTCCTGCCCTCTCTGCCTGATGACTCATCCCAGCTCCAGGCCATAGTTGTTCCCATCAGAAACCCACTTTTCCGGTTTCCCCTCCTGAGTCGGGGACCCCTTGGGCCCTGCCTTGCTCCTAGCTTAAGGGAGTGGTAGGGGACCCTGAGTCAAATACAGGTCTCTCTCTTGTCCCCCTCCCCAGACCTGGGACCTCGAGGGAGCTGGGGGAGGGAGGAGAGAGATGGGAGCGAACTCAGGGAAGGAAATGACCCCCTTCCTTGGCCTGAATTATATCTAGAGCAGCTCTGATTCCTGGGCAGGGATGGACCCAGGTTTTGCAGGCCTAGGGGGAGTGGGGAGGTAAGACAGGGAGGAGGGGAAAGGTCAGGCTAGAGCTAGGATTTCCCACTGCTGGGGGTTGGCAGGGGCGGGGGCGGCGGGGTGGGGGGCGGCGCGCTGGTCCTGGAAGTCCCTCGGCAAAATGCAGGCAGAACTCTTCTCCTCTGTGAGCAATCTGCATCTCCCCCAGCGGGCCCTGGAGTCCCTCAGGTAGAACTCACCGCTCATCCACCCTTCCTCTGCCCAGAGCATCTCATCCGTTGCCAGTGCCGGCCTTTTCTGCCTCTCTCTCGCTGGTTGCTCCCACCACGTCTTCCCCACTGCCTGGTGTGGATCTGTATTACCTCTTCCCCTCCTCCCTGGTCTCCTCTCCTGCAATCTCCCTCCACACAGCTAGCTCACCAGGGATCTTCCTTACACCGAACCAAACATGGGGCAGGCCTGGGAAGGAGCAAACACAGCCATGACGGCAGGAGCCAGTGCTTCCCTCTGTTCAGTCAGTTGAGTTATGGGGCAGGGGGGTGGGGTAGGGGGTATGGGGCAGGGCCGTGGGGTTGGGGGAGCAGAGGGTAGGGAGGTGGATGGCCTGGGCTGTAATCTCTAAGCACACGCACATGCCAGACTACAGCGTCCCTCTGTTCACAGTTCCTTCATCACACCCTGGGAAGGGTATCATTGGACCCATTTTATAGATGAGAAAACCGAGAGGTAAAGAGATCATAAAGGTTGTGCCCAACCTGCAGCTAGGAGGTGACAGAGCTGGAGTTTGACTCCAGTCTTATTTTAGAACCGGATTTTCTTCAATGTTCACAGCTGTCTCCAGAGACTAAGGAGAAAAATCTGTGTTGGGGGCCCCTGAAGTGTCAGTGGACCAATTGGTTTCCTGAGAAGCTCTCTGAAAGGGTCTTTGTGTGTGTGTGTGTGTGTGTGTGTGCCCTGCTCCAGGCAGACCTGAGTGTGTCCTGCCTGAAGATGAATCTTGCCCACTGCTGCCCTCCGCTGACCGGAGGCAGAATTGCTTCAGTCTCTTGGGAACCTGACTGCAGGGGACCATGTTGCCCAACTCTAAGGACCCTGAAAAACCAGGTGGTCTGAAGTTAAATCTCTAATATATAAAGAGCTCTTAAAAAGCAATAAGAAACAAACAGACCCAACAGAAAAATAGATAAAGGACATAAACAGACCATTTGACAAAAGAAAATATCCAAATAGCTAATAAGCAGATGATCAACCTCACTAACAAACCAAAGAAATGAAAATAAAAACAATATCCAACCTAGACAACTAGACAGCATATTGCAAAGTAGAGACATTACTTTGCTGACAAAGGTCTGTCGAGTCAGAGCTATGGTTTTTCCAGTAGTCATGTATGGATGTGAGAGTTGGACCATAAAGAAGGTTGAGCACCGATGAATTGATGTTTCTGAATTGTGGTATTGAAGAAGACTCTTGAGAGTCCCTTGGACTGCAAGGCGATCCAACCAGTCCACCCTAAAGGAAATCAGTCCTGAATATTCATTGGAAGGACTGATGCTGAAGCTGAAACTCCAATACTTTGGCCACCTGATTCCAAGAACTGACTCATTGGAAAAGACCCTGATGCTGGGAAAAATTGAAGGCAGGAGGAGAAGGGGATGGCAGAGAATGAGATGGTTGGATGGCATCACTGATTCAATGGACATGAGTTAGAGCAAGCTCTGGGAGTTGGTGATGGACAGGGAAGCCTGGTGTGCTGCCGTCCATGGGGTCCCAAAAGAGTCATACACGACTGAGAGATTGAACTGAACTGAACTGAAGGACCCTGAAAAACCAGGTGGTCTGAGGTTAAATCTCTAATATAGAAAGAGCTCTTAAAAAGCAATAAGAAACAAACAGACCCAACAGAAAAATAAAGGACATAAACAGACCATTTCACAAAAGAAAATATCCAAATAGCTCCAAATAGCAGATGATCAACCTCACTAATAAACCAAAGAAATGAAAATAAAAACAATGAAGTTACATGTTCACCTATTAGATTAGAAATGCTTAATGCCTTCTGTTTAAAAAAAAAGATGTTGACCAAGGCAATCTTTATATATAAGTTTTATTTTTTGTAAGGCTTACAAAAACTGCTACCCACCAAAAAAAGGGGGGTGGTATTGAGAAGTGGGCACTCATATTGTTGGCAAAAGTGAGAACTGGTACTAACTTTGGGGAGGATAGTTGAGCAATATACATAAAAATTTTTAATATTCACATTTTGAACCCAATAATTCCACATCTGAATATTTCTTCTAAAAATGCAAAAGGATGTATGTTTAAAGATGTTCATTGTAGTAGTGTTCATAGTCCATTCTTTGATAGAGGAAAATCGGAAGCCATAAAAAATAAAGAAGTGACTAGGGTTTGCCCATGTTCATGCTGATCACATTTATGCATTGCATAAATGTCATGGTATATTTTTATGTGAGTATGTAATCAACATTTAAAAAAATTAAATAACAGAATATTTTTCCATAGATTCCATGACAATTTTTTCCATTGAGTGGAAAAAAATAGATTTTTTAGATTAGATTATAACATAATTACAACATAGTTAAAATACTATAATTTTATCACATCAAGTTGTGTGTGTGGATGTTTGAAGTGTATGTGTGCAGGTGTACATATGTGTGTGTGTGTGTGTGTGTGAACAGAGTGAATAGTCTAGAAGACTGTGGTCAAAATCTTAATAGTGACTACCTTTGCATATTAGGATTGCACTTGAATTTTATGTTCTCCCTTATACTTCTCTTATGGCTTAAACTTTTAACAATTAACTCATGAAAACAGTAATGCTATTTTCATTTTAGGAAAGGAAGAAATCAGAGAGTCTTGCTTCTCCAAGAGATGAAGCCCAGTGGTGGGGTTGGGACATGCTAATCCCCATGGATTGGGGCATGCTTGGGTTGCCCCCAATGCAACATGGTTGGGGCATGCTCACCCAGTGGGTTGGGATATTAAGGAGAGACAGAACTGGAGTCAGATCTGCAGGCTGATTGTGAAGGTCAAAGATGGGAAGGCTTGTCCAACACCCTCACTTTAAGGAGGGAGTTGACTGATTAGGTGGTGCTCAGAGAGGGCAAGGGACTTGGTGGAGGTTACACAGTGAGCCAGTGCTGACTCAGACACCAGAACCCAGACCTTCAGACCCAAGGCCAGGGCTCTTTGCTGGCTGCTCTCATGTCACAAGGCAGATCTGGAGGTCAGAAGTTAGGTCACTTTTAAATAGCATATTTCCACAGTTATGGTGCTGCCAGCGATTTGATGGGGAAACAATTCTCTCCAACTTAGTCTCATAAGATGCCTGGGGACATCTTCATAGCAAAAGGCCTGTCATTGATGGTGAGCAGGAAACTGAGTTGTAGGAGAATGAAAAATGGTTTCTTCCCTCTGTCTCCACAACCTCCCCTCCCTCTCACCACCTTCCCTGCCTCCAGTGTTGCCGCAATAATTCATTTTCTATACCACCCTCCAGGGAAGTGAAAGTCACTCAGTTGTGTCCGACTCTTTGTGACCCCATGGTCTGTAGTCTGCCAGACTCCTCTGTCGTTGGAACTCTCCAGGCCAGAAAACTGGAGTGGGTAGCCATTCCCTTCTGCAGATCACCCTCCAGGGATGTGTCAAAAACACCCTCCAACCACAACACCTCAGATTAGAAAATCTTTCTGGTGTTCCCCCTCTGTCATCACTTAGGGCCTTTAGTGAGAGGTCCCTCAGTTTGCAGCCTCCGGCCCCTCCCCAGGGGTCACATCCTATGTACTGACTCTAGCATGTCTTTTTTTTTTTTTTGGCTACACTGTGTGGCATGACGGATCTTAGTTCTCTGACCAGGGATCAAACTGTGCCCCTTGCACCGCAAGCATGGAGTCTTAACCACTGGACTGACAAAGAAGTCCATCTAGCTTGCCTCTTTATCTCCCCGTGCATTTGCTAATGCAACCCCCTCTATGTATTATATTTCTGCTCATCCTTTAAAACCATCTTAAATAAATGTCCCCTTTTCCAGGAAGCCTTCCTAGTCTCCCACAAACATTTTTAAGGCGGTGCATTAAGCTATTCCTACCTCCTTTCCTGTGACTTGAGCTACTTCCTGCTTTTTCTTTACTTCCTTTTTCTTATTTCACATTTTTTAATTGATTTAAAAAAAATCCCCTTTCTTTGTTCTCTCAGGTACCATGGAAGTGAAGCATGCATAATACCCAGTTAAAATAGAGAGTTGAATAAAAACCCCTTGCCTGATTTCTACCATCCAATACAAAATCAGATGTTTTCAATCCGTTTTATAATTCTTATCATTATGGCTTATTTAGATTCACCAACACATTTGCCAGGTTCTTTGTTCATCATTACCTCTCGCCTCCCACACTTTTCTTCTGGGATTGTTTTTTAACAGTTTTATTGAAGTCTAATTGGCATATGATAAATGGTGCAGAAAAATTGCACGTATTTTAAGTGAGCAATTTTGATAAGTTTTGACATATATACCACCTGTGAAATCATCACCACTGTCAAGATAATGAACATCGCCCCAAAAGTTTCCTGGTGCCTCTTTGTAATTTCTCCCTCCTTCCCTCCACTCCCTGCCCCACCCCATCCTCAGGCAACCACTGATCTGCTTTCTGTCACTATAGATTACTTTCATTTTCTAGAATTTTGTTTGAATGGAGTTATATAGTAAGTGGGCTTCCCTGATGGCTCAGTGGTAAAGAATCTGCTTGCCAATGCAGGAGATGTGAGTTCAATCGTTGGGTTGGGAAGATGCCCTGGAGAAGGAAATGGCAACCCACTCCAGTATTCTTGCCTGGGAAATCTCATAGACAGAGGAGCCTGGCAGGCTACAGTCAGTGGAGTTGTAAAAGAGTTGCACAGGACTTAGTGACTACACAAAACTCTTTTCTATCTTTTCACTCAGCACAATTATTTTGAGATTCAGCTGTGTTGCTACATATATAAACAATGTGTTCTTTGTATTGCTCAGTAGCATTCCATTTTATGGGTAGACCACAGTTTGTGTATCCATTTACTTGTTGATTTGAGACTTTTATTTCCAATTTGTTGTTGTTGTTTAGTTGCTAAGTCACCTCTGACTCTTGCTACTCCAAGGACTGTAACCCCCTAGGCTCCTGTCCATGGGATTTCCCAGGCAAGAATATTGGGTTGCTATTTCCTTCTCCAGGGGATCCTCCCAACCCAAGGGTTGAACCCACATCTCCTGCATTGGCAGGCAGTTTCTTTACCATTTGAGCCACCAAGGAAGCCCTACTTCCAATTTGGGCTATTATAAATAAAGCAGCAATGAACATTTGTGTACAAATCGTCATGCAACAATGGTTTTATTTCTCTTAAACACCTTGGAGTAGAATGGCTGAGTTATGTGGTTGGTGTATTTTTAACTTTTTAAGAAACTGCTTAACTGTTTTCCAAATTAGTTGTACATTGAACAGTTTCTCCAGCAATTTAAGAAAGATTTTGTTATTCCACACCCTCACCAGCACTTTGTATGGCCTTAGGTGTTACAGTAAGTGCATTGTAGTATCTCATTGTGGTTTTAATTTGCATTTTAATAATGACTAATGATGTCAAACACCCTTTTATATGCTTATTGGTCATCCACACATATTCTTCGGTGAAGCATTTGTACAAATCTTTTACCCATTTTGGGGGAAGCTGTGTGTTTTCTTTTTATTGAGTTTTTATAGTTCTTTATATTCTGCATAAAAGTCCTTTTTTAGATATGTGATTTGCAGTTATTTTCTCCCAGTCTGTGGCTTATCTTTTCATTATTGTAACAGTGTCTTTCAAAGAATAGATTTTTCTTAATTTTGATGAAGTCCAGTTTATCAATTTTTCCTTACATGCTGTAACCAATGTTTTAAAATTTCAGTACTATATACAGGAAACCATTGCCTAACTCAAGACCAACAAAGAATTTCTTTTGTTTTCTTCCAGCAGTTTTATAGTTTTATGGCATACATTTAAGTCCATGATTCAAGTCTTATTTTTGTTTTCATTTTTTGCCTATGGATGTTTAGTTGTTCCAATACTATTTTTTGAAAAGATTATCCTTTCTCCATTGAATTGCCTTCACGTATTTTCAAAAATCACTTGACTAAGTGTGGCTCTCTTTCTGGAATCTCTATTTTGTCCTATAGATCTAAGTGTCTATCTTGAAGCCAATACCACACTGTCTTGCTTACTGTAGCTTTATAATAAGTCCTTCAACATTCACATTCTTTTTCAAAACTGTTTTTACTATTTTACATCCTCTGTATTTTTATATAAATTTTGGAGTTAGCTTGTCAGTTTGTACACACACACACACACAAAGTCTACTAGGGTTTTCATTAAGATTGTGTTGAATCTATAGATGAATTTTGGGAGAATTGATTTAATATTGAGTCCACTAATCTAAGACCATGGTATAGCATCCCATTTGTTTAGGTCTTCTTTAATTTTTCTTAGCAAAGCGCTGTTATTGTGTACAGGTCTTACACGTTGTTGTCAGAGTCATCCCCAAGTATTTAATATATTTTACTATAAATAATGTTTTAAAATTTAATTTCTGATTATTTGTTTCTAAGAAATAGAAATAAAATGGATTTTTTCATATTAATTTTGTGTCAAACCTAACTCACTCACTTATTTGTTCCAGTAGCACTGGCAAGAATCTCTAGTATAATGTGCAATAAAATGATGAGTGCTGACATCTTTACTTTGATTCTGATACTAGGGGAAAGCATTCAATCTTTTACCATGAAATATGATAGAAATTTAAGTTTTTCATAAATGTCCTTTATCAAGTTGAGGAACTTCCCTATTATTTCTAGAGCATTGAGGGTTTTAATCAAGAATGGACTTGACTTTTGTGAAATGTTTTTTCTGCTTATTAAGATGATCACATGGCTTTTCTTTCTCAGTCTGTTAATATGATGGATTATATTGACTATATTCCTGGGGCATATTATCCTTTTGACCATGATGTGTTGATAGTATCCTGTTTATATATTGTTGAATTCAATTTGCTGGCCTCACAAAATAAATCAGGTAGTATTCCCTCCTCTTCGATTTTATGGAAGATTTTCATAAAATTAGTATTATTTCTTCCTTATACATTTGGAAGAATTCCTCAGTGAAGCCATCTGGAGTTGGAGTTTTCTTTGTGGAAAGATTTCAACTATAAATTCAATTTATTTGTGTGTGTATATGTGCTCAGTTGGAGAGTCGTGTCCAACTCTTTGCGAGCCCATGGACTATAGCCCACCAGGCTCCTCTGTCCAAGCGGGAATACTGGAGTGGGTTGCCAATTCCTTCTCCAGGGGACCTTCCCAACCCAAGGAATCAAGGAACCCTCATTGCCCACACTGGCGGGCAGATTCTTTACCACTGAGCCACCTAAGAAGCCCCAATTTATTTAATACTTATAAAATTATTCAGGTTATCTCTTTCTTCTTGAGTGAGCTTTGGTCATTTGTATTTTTCAAGGAATTTATCGTTTTTATCTAAATTATCAAACTTAGGTTGGCAGAGTACCTTCAGTATCTTTGAAGATCTGCCATCTTCTAGCTTGCATTGTTTCCAAATACAAAATCCGCTGTCATCACTCTTTGTTTTTCTGCATGTATTGTGTCTTTTTTAAAAAAATATTTTATTTATTTATTATTTTTGGTTGTGCTGGGTCTTCGTCGCTGCACACAGGCTTTCTCTAGTCAGAGCGAATGGGGCTACTCTCTAGATGTCGTTCAGGGGCCCCTCATTGCAGGGGCTTCTTTTGTTGCTGGAGTACAGGCTCTTGGCAATCTTCCCAGGTAACACTAATGATAAGAATCTGCCTGCCAAGGCAGGAGATGCAGCTCTGATTCCTGGGTCAGGAAGATCTCCTGGAGGAGGGCATGGCAACCCACTCCAGTATTCTTATCTGGAGAATTCCATGGACAGAGGAGCCTGGCGGGCTACTTCCAGTTCAGGTCCATCGCTCGTGAAGAGTCAAACACCACTGAAGCGACTTAGCATGCACACCTGTGCAGGCTCTAGGCACTCTGGCTTCAGTGGCTGCAGCTGGCAGGGTTTGTCGCCCCAAAGTCCTTCCAGAGCAAGGATCAAACCCGTGTCCCCTGCATTGGCAGGTGGACTCTCAACCATCAGACCACCAGGGAAGTCCCAGCAGTGTGTCTTCTTACTCTGACTGCCATGAAGATTTTCACTTTATCACTTGTCTTATGCAATTTGATATGCTGTGTCTTGTACTTTTCTTTACGTTTCTTGTGTTTGTGGTCTATTGAATTTCTTGGATCTGTGAATTTACAGTTTTCATCAGATTGGAAAATTTTCAGACATTTCTTCAAATTGCTTTTGGTCCCTCCCCTTCTCCTCTCCCTCCAAATACACATACGTTAGGCTGCTTTACAGTTATCCCACAGCTTGTTTATGCTCATTTCATTTGTTACATCTTTTTTTTTCTTTGTATGTTTTATTTTGGATAGTTTCTATAGCTATGTCTTTAGATTCACAAATCTTTTCTGCAGTATCAAAACTGTCATTAATTCCATTCGGTGTATTTTTCATTTTAAACATTGTAATTTTCATCTCTAGAAATTTGATTTGGGTCTTTTTTATATTTTCCATGACTCTACTTAACATACTTAATCTTTCTTCTAGCTTCTTGAACATATGGAATTCAGTTATAAATATGTGTTTTAATGTCTTGTCTCCTAATTCTATCATGTGTCACTTCTGGGTAGTTCTGATTGATTTTTCTCTTCCTGATAAGTTGTATTTTCCTCCTTCTTTACATGCCTGGTGCTTTGTTTTTGGATGCCAGACACTGTGAGTTTTACCTTGTGGGTGCTGGATCATTTTGTATTCTTATAAATATTCTTTAGCTTTGTTCTGGATATGGGTAGGCTCAGTTCAGTTCAGTTCAGTCACTCAGTCGTGTCCGACTCTTTGCGACCCCATGCACTGCAGCACGCCAGGCCTCCCTGTCCATCACCAACTCCCAGAGTTTACTCAAACTCATTTCCATTGAGTCGGTGATGCCATCCAACCATCTCATCCTCTATCATCCCCTTCTCCTCCTGCCTTCAATCTCTTCCAGGATCAGGGTCTTTTCCAATGAGTCAGTTCTTCACATCAGGTGGCCAAAGTATTGGAGTTTCAGCTTCAGCATCAGTCCTTCCAATGAACACCCAGGACTGATCTCCTTTAGGATGGAATGGTTGGATCTCCTTGCAGTCCAAGGGACTCTCAAGAGTCTTCTCCAACACCACAGTTCAAAAGCATCAATTCTTCGGCACTCAGCTTTCTTTATAGTTCAACTCTCACATCCATACATGACTACTGGAAAAACCATAGCCTTGACTAGACAGACCTTTGTTGGCAAAGTAGTGTCTCTGCTTTTTAATATGCTGGCTAGGTTGGTCATAACTTTTCTTCCAAGGAGCAAGCATCTTTTAATTTCACGGCTGCAGTCACCATCTGCAGTGATTTTGGAACCCCAAAAATAAAGTCCATCACAGTTTCCACTGTTTCCCCATCTATTTGACATGAAGTGATGGGACCAGATGTCATGATCTTAGTTTTCTGAATGTTGAGTTTTAAGCCAACTTTTTCACTCTCCTCTTTTACTTTCATTCAAGAGGCTTTTCAGTTCTTCTTTGCTTTCTGCCATAAGTGTGGTGTCATCTGCGTATCTGAGGTTATTGATATTTCTCCTGCCAATCTTGATTCCAGCTTGTGCTTCTTCCAGCCTAGCATTTCTCATGATGTACTCTGCATAGAAGTTAAATAAGCAAGGTGACAATATACAGCCTTGACATACTCCTTTTCCTATTTGGAACCAGTCTGTTCTTCCATGTCCAGTTCTAACTGTTGCTTCTTGACCTGAATACAGATTTCTCAGGAGGCAGGTCAGGTGGTCTAATATTCCCATCTCTTTCAGAATTTTCCACAGTTTGTTTCTCTGTGATCCACACAGTCAAAGGCTTTGGGGTAGTCAATAAAGCAAAAGTAGATGTTTTTCTGGAATGCTCTTGCTTTTTTGATGATCTAGCAGATGTTAGCAATTTGATCTCTGGTTCCTCTGCCTTTTCTAAATCCAGCTTGAACATCTGGTTAGGCTACTTGGAAATAATTTGACCCTTTCAAAAGTCTTGCTTCTAAACTTTTTGGACAGGATCAGAGTAGTATTTAGCCGAGAGATAATTCTCCCCATTACTGAGGTAAAATTCTTTTGATTTCTCTACTCAGATTC
Source organism: Bos indicus x Bos taurus (assembly GCF_003369695.1). Lineage (NCBI taxonomy): Eukaryota > Metazoa > Chordata > Mammalia > Artiodactyla > Bovidae > Bos > Bos indicus x Bos taurus. The sequence continues at coordinate 120,379,874 of NC_040077.1, forward strand.
CCAAGAACTATGATATTTTCCTCTCTAGTTGGTGGAAATGGCCTTTTTACTAGCTATATGTGAACTCTGAGAATTTTTTCCTCAAATCCTTCTGGGAGGTCCTTTCCCCTACCTTGGGTCCTGTCCTCATATGCGTACATTGATCAATACTCAGTATTGGGCTAGTACCCTAGCTGGTACTTTGTCCTGTAAACTCTAGCTTCCTTGGCCTCCCTGGACTCCCTGATCTCAGGGATCTGTCTCCTAATCTCAGGAAGACATCTGGAGTCTGTCTGAGGTCCCTCTCCCTACACTGTGGCCTGGAAACTTTGTCTAGGCAGTAAGCTGGGGCAACTACAGGGCTCAGTTTGTTAGTTTCCCGTCTCTCAGAGATCACTGGCCCTTAGAGCCTCATGTCTGACGCCTTGAGAACCACCACTTCATACATCTTTTCTAGCTTTTCTTAGTTGTTTCAAGCAGGAAGGTAAGTCTAGTTCTTGTTATTCTATCTTGACTGGAAGAGAAGTCTTTTCCACTGCATTTAATTTTCTTCTTTCTGAAGTTCATCCTTCATAAATTCTTGGAGCAACGTCTAAGATATGATTCTCTTATCTCCCAGTCTGTAAATCTCTGAAAATTTCTTTATTTTACACTCACATTTCAATGCTAGTTAGCTGAATGTAGGATCCTAATTGTTTTTCTGTTTACTCTGAAGTTTTATTCCATTGGCATCTATTGCTGCTGATGAGAAAATGGCTTCAGGCAGAAATCATTCATTTATAGATAACCTTCCTCTCTAGCAGTTTTTCAGATTTCTTTATCTTTATTATTTTCCAATTTCTTTACAACATCTCTAGGAATGACATTTTAAAAACTACTCAGAACTCAGTGTTTTCATTTTAGGGGCTCATTTTTCTTCATGTATAGAAAATTCTCATCATCATTTCTTGAAATGTTGCTTCTTTCCTATTGTCTCCATCTGGGACTGATTAGATAAGTGTTGGAACTTCTTGCTTTCTCCACCATGACTTTTAATTTATCTTTCATATTTTCCTTTTCTCTATTATACTAGATAATGTTTACTGAATACTTACTATGTGCTATAAGAACTATAACTCAGTGATAAGAACCATAAATTCAATTAATCCTAATGGCTCAGCAGTAAAGAATCTGCCTGCAGTGCAGGAGACCTGGGTTCAATGCCTGGGTCGGGAAGATCCCCTGGAGGAGGAAATGGCAACCCACTCCAGTATGCTTGCCTGGAGAATCCTGTGGACAGAGGAACCTGGTGGGCTACAGTCCATAGGGTCACAAAGAGTGACACGACTGAGTGCATACACAACAAACAGGTATAGTATATCTTCATTTTGCCTTTGAGAAAACTGAGACACAAGGAGGCTTAAAAATATGCCTAAGGCCTTACAACTGGGCTTCCCAGGTGGCTCTAGCGGTAAAGAACCCACCTGCAAATGCAGGAGGCATAAGAGACAAAGGTTCGGCCCCTAGGTTGGAAGAGGGCATGGCAACCCACTCTCGTCTTCTTGCTTGGAGAATCCCTTGGACAGAGGAGCCTGGCAGGCTATAGTCCACAGGGTCACACAGAGTCGGACACGACTGAAGCGACTTAGCACGCAAGGCCTCATAACTAGTAACAGAGTTGAAATTTAATCCCAGGTGTGTGGCTTCAGAGCCCCTGCACTCGGTTGATATTCTTTGCTAGCAGTCATAATTTCATTTCTTTGTGCTTCTTTGTGCTACAGCCTGGGTGATGTCTTCAGGCCAATCAAGTTTACTAATTCTCTCTCCAGCCTAATGTCTAGTCTACTTCTCAAAATACGAATGAGTTTTCAATAGTTCATTTCTATTATCTCTATTTGGTTCTTTCTTTATTTTAAAAAAGCTGTATGCCTTCTATTCCTAATTTTATCTCTTTAAACATACTTCTATTCTCATCTTTCGGACTCTTCTGTTTTGGGCATGTGCACCATTCAGATCTCCTGTCATTAAAAAGAAAAATTCACCCCATTCAACAAGGGGTGCAGTTAGCTGACAGCCTGGGACTATTAGTACCTTTACGACCTGCCTGGGCTTTTGAGTTGAGACCATGCTCTTCCTTGACAGTCTCCAAGCAATGACTGATTAGAAATAGGGAACTAGTGTCTCACCGTTTTTGTTCAACATGGGACTCCTCCAATGTGCAATATTTGCTCTGTAATTCCCCTTTGGGTTAGCAGCCAAGGCTTTGTCAAGTCTGCATCACATCCAAGGCTCTCACTGCCCAGTCTTGCTTCCTCCCCTCTTATCCTTCATAGGCAACACCCCAACTCCTAACTCTATCCCTGCCTTTATCTTCTGGAGGACACAACTAACACAGCATGCGAATTATCCAAGTTGTCTCATCTTCTAACTTTTATCTCCTAGAAGTCTTTCTCTTCTTATACTTTGTAATGGTTTCCTAGTGGGAGTTGATTCTAAAGAAATCCTATGTGCCCTGCATTGCAGAGGAGTACTTTGGGTAGTTTCACAAGAAACTTCATTCGCTTAACCTGCTCCGTGACAAATTTTCTTTCAATTTCTGGGTTTTCCCCTACCACCGACACCACCACCATTGTATTGTTAATACAAACTTAACCCTCTCCTGTGCTTCAGTCGTGTCCAACTCTGTGCGACCCCATAGACAGCAGCCCACCAGGCTTCCCCGTTCCTGGGATTCTCCTGGCAAGAACACTGGAGTGGGTTGCCATTTCCTTCTCCAATGCATGAAAGTGGAAAGTGAAAGTGAAGTCGCTCAGTCGTATCTGACTCCTAGCGACCCCATGGACTGCAGCCTACCAGGCTCCTCTGTCCATGGGATTTTCCAGGCAAGAGTACTGGAGTGGGGTGCCATTGCCTTCTCCGAACTTAACCCTCACACCCGCACTATAAGCAAGCTGTGGTGCGATTATTCCCAGGTGACTCTTTTCTGCCTACAGTTTTTTATCTCATTTTTAAATGTACATTTTTAAATACATTTTAAATGTATTTAAAAATACATTTTAAATGTATTTAAAATACATTTATTAGATTTTATCAATCATTTCTATTTATTTACAGTAGGAGGTGAAAGGGACTTCTTCACTGGAGTACCCCATACTTACTGAAATCAAACCCCAAAACACACAGTAAGTATATGTATTCAGTTAATTGCATGCAACTGGTTTCGCTGGTCATCCTGTTTTTTTAACTTTTAATTTTGAAATAATTATAGAGTCTCAGGAAGTTGTAGAGAAGTCTTACATGCTCTTCAGAGTTTCCCCCAATCAGGAATCTGCATTTTAACCAAATAATCAGATATGTAGATGCTGTCAGTTCCACATGTGTATCCCTTGGAGCTTTCCTATCAACTGCTAGCATCTGCCCATAACCAGTGATGCTCAGAGTTGGTACATAAAACACCTCGTGGGGCTTCCCTGGTGGTTCAGTGGCTAAGACTCTGTGCTCCGAGTGCAGGGGGCCTGGGTTCCATCTCTCATCAGGAAACTAGATCCCACATGCCAGCTAAAGGTCCCACATGCTACTACTAAGACCTGGCAGAGTCAAATAAATAAATATATATTTTTTAACCCATCTGCTTTACCCCTCACATGGGTTATTTCTGAAGAACATGTCTTTTACCATTTCCCAGAGTTTCCCTGCTAGGTGAAGCTTTGATTACCAACTGTGGTAACTGGTTGTCTTCCTTTCCTTCATCACCTCCCACTTTTCTCCCAATGCAACCGACACTTCCCAAACAAGTGAACTGAACTCAAATCCTTGTCAAATCTGGACAGTCTGTACCAGAAGTGGTATTAGGAATCAGATCCTTAGGATGGAATTCTAGAGTTGGGTCACCTGCCAGTCAGCAGCGACAGGACCCCGTAGTTGGAAGTCCTTGACGAGCCTTGAAGTTGGTCACCTTCACTATAACAGGTGACCAACTGCTGTTATAAACACTCTTATCTGTGGTGAATGGGGGGCCCGGATACAAGTGTAAGGGGGTGTGATGGTTTCTATAGCCTCTCTAACATTTGAGAGATATGGAGGCAATGGTAATTAAAAGAAGTTGTGGAATTTGCTGGTTGTTGTTAAGAACCATTGATGTGATGAAAGAAGAAAATGATAGGCTGTAACTAACTAGCCAACTAACCATCTAGGGCACAGCGCGAGAACCAGAAGACTTCTATGACAGCATGTAATGATCTCCTAATCTCCTTCGCTGGAGGGAAAACCAGAACCAGGACCCAATGATTAGAGTGGCAGAAGTGTCCCACTCCCCTTTGTTGGAGGGTAAGAGGCTCCCCCTTCTTGCCTAGAGACCAGGAAGAGGCCTCACCTAAGGCAGGTATGTTGCAAGAAGGATACTTGCCCTCTCGGAGGCCTGCTACTACTCCCTCTTGTCACTTCTGGGCTAGTCACTAAGGTCAAGTCCTAGCATAGCACCACTGAGGAAGTATTACCTCTGCTTGGAGACTTTTACCAAAAACAAACAAACAAAAAATGCTAATAAGTAATTAGCATTGTAATCTGACTAATACGTAGCAACAGCAATCTGGGAATGGATTTTGAGGGTGTTGAGTCGGGAGCAGAATGGAATGTGGAGTTGGATTACAGATGTTTGTTGAGATGGAAGTACTTTCCTGGGTCTCTGGATCTGTCATCCTGGCAAAGGCACCTGGAGCTGGGATGGCTCCTTGAAACTTGAAAAAAATAATGATCTGGGTTCAATCAGGAGACAGAAACCCCAACTCTATTTTAATAAAATCTAGTATGGACAGAGGAACCTGGCAGGCCACAGCCCATAGGGTCACAGTCAGACACAACTGAAGTGACTTAGCATATTGGATACACATAAAGTATTAAGTAGGCAAGAAGGGGGAGCCTCTTACCCTCCAACAAAGGGGAGTGGGACACTTCTGCCCCTCTAATCATTGGGTCCTGGTTCTGGTTTTCCCTCCAGCGAAGGAGATTAGGAGATCATTAAATGCTGACATTAACTAGACAACTGGGTAGGTAAAAAGAGCGATTGCTAAGTTATCACAAAGGCAGCAATTACAAGAGTAGATGCCATGTCCAAGGCTCATGAAATAAGGTAAGAGGGTGGAATTACAAAAATTGAAAAGCTTGGAGGAGGGATTCCAAGAAACTAAAACTGACCTCCAAGGAGAGGAACCAAAGTGTTGGAAACTGTTGCTACAGAGTGCTGGAAAAACTGCAAACTAGATTCAGCGGCGGCAAAGGCATTGCTGTGCTAGAAGGAAGAAGTAAGCATCTCCTTCATGCTTTAGCCTTGTCAACACCCTGCTGCACTCCTTATTGGCAGGGCATAATGGGGAGCAACTGGAGATGCTGACATGATTTTCTGAATCCTGGCTCCAGTACTAAACAACAGGGTATAGTATTTATGGTGTAGTGGTAAAGAATCTGCCTGCTAATGCAGGGGACGAAGGAGACGCAGGTTCAATCCCCGGGTCAGGAAGATCCCCTGGAGGAGGAAATGGCAAACCGCTCCAGTATTCTTGCCTGGAAAATTTCATGGACAGAGGAGCCTGGCGGGTTGCAGTCCATGGCGGGGTGCAAAGAGTCAGAGATGACTGAGCAATTATGCAAGCAAGCAGGTACATGTAGCATTTAGGCAATAGTTTAACAACTGACAGAAAGAATAGCTACAATCAGCGATAAAGCAACACATGAACTGCCAGGACTGGAGGAAGCAGTCAAAAGGTCGAGAGAAGTGGGCTCCCTGGAAGAACAGCATTACCTAAAATAAGAGGACCCCCTAGCTGAAATGTTCTCAGTAAGCTGCTTTCACTGATGCTCCCGGGAAATGAGCTTATGAAGGGGACACTGGCCCCATGGAGCAGCTCAGTGGTGGCTGTCCTTTCTTAGCTGAGGACTGTAGGGGAGGATGCTATGCGCCTGGACTCTGTAGTGTTTATATTAATGGTGTGACAGTGGGATTCCAGAACTGCAGAGGCCAGGTGGCAGCACTTGAGCATCAGAGGTCAAAGTGGATAGAAGGTCTACCAAGGGGCCCTGACCCACAGGGATCTGAGGGATCACTGATAGACCTTGGAGTTCTAAGCTTGGTTCAAAAGGGGAGGTGGCCTGCACATAAAGGTCACTCCTGGGCAGTGGTGATGGCTTGGTTGGTTAATCAGGAACCTGCAAAGGGCAAGACTGAAAACTTGGAGTTACGGAAATCTGGAGAAGAAGCTTGTGGATTAAGCTCGGAGAGAAGTTACAGAATGTATGGATCTCAGGCTCCTTTCAGTGTCTACTGGACAGTGCCCATTGTAGAGGAGGCATGGAATAGGCAGGTAGAGAGCACAGTTCATCCCATAGAAATGAGCCATCCTCTAACCTCAAAGCATGCACAATCGGCCAGTGAACCAAGTAGCCATGGCAGCAAGGATGGAAGCCCTGCTTGGCCCAAAGGCATGGACTCCCTCTCGCAAAGCCGATCTAGGTACTACCACTACTCAGTGCTCAGTCTGTCAGAGCAAAGACTGATATACTTGATAGGGTACCACCCCTGAAGGAGGGCACAGGGTGCCAGGCTGATTACAAAGAACCCAACCATCCCAGAGGGGCCATGATTCATCCACGACTTCTTGGGATTGATGCAGGCTTGTCTTCTCAGTTCATAATCTCTTGGCTAGCATTACTATCTGAAGGCTCCCGGAGTGTCTAATTTATCATGATGGGATCCCCCAATAACATGACCATGGAGGAAGTGGGCATGACCATATTAACCACTGGTCCTACTATATACCATATCAACCAGAAGCTGCCATCTTGAGAAAATATTGGGATAATCACTTGAAAGTATAACTAAGGCATCAGCTAGAAGATAGGGTCAAGATGCTGTCCTTAAGATATATACCTTCAGCCAGTAGCCATTACATAAATACATGCTATATTCCTGATCAGTAGACTATACAGCTCTGGGAACCATGGAAGTGGCCCTCCTCACCTTTATTCCTGGTGTCCCATTTGGTAAATTTATGCTTCCTATCCCCAAACCTTTAGGCTCTGCTAGACTAGAGATCCTATTTCCTAGAGGGTAAGAGAACACTCCTACCAGAAGCCACCATAATGGTTTTTACTAAATCTAAAATTATGTATGCCTCCTGGCAACTCTGAGCTGCTCATGTCAGGAGAAGTGCAGGCAAAGAAAGGAGTTACTGAACTGGCAGGAGTAAGGGACCCCAGCTGACTCAGGTGAGAGGCATCTAGAATGGGTGGTAGAGGGACTTCCCTGGAGGTCAGTGGTTAAGCATCCTTCTTGCAATGCAGGGGATGCAGGTTCAATCCCTGGTGGAGGAACTAAGATCCCACAAGCTATAAGATCCCACATGCCGTGGAGCAACTGAGCCCATGTGCCACACGAGAGAGTCTGTATGCCACAATGAAGATCCTGTGTACTACAGCTAAGACCTGATACAGCCAAATACAGTTTTTTTTTTAAAGGGTGGTAGAGAAGGAAGCTGACGAGCATCGCTTCATCTCAGGACCAACGACAGCAGTGGCATTTTGGCTTGTTCCACTGATCCTCCTGTTGTCTTCTTTTTTTAAAAAAAAATGACTGGTTACCACCTTGAAGAAGCAGGGGCAGGACATGAAACTTGAAGTGGGGTGCTAGTTGATCTGAGGGTGTGTAAGGAGGGCCGTCACAGATACTATTGTGCCCTGTCCTTATCCTTCAGCCCCCTCAGTGGGCCAGCATGTGTACCATGGCTGTGGCTGAGGGATCTTCTCCCCAGAACTGCAGGAAGCTGACTACATACATCACAAGTCACAAGTACTGGGGAGCAGCCTCAACATTCTGAGATGGTGTATAAATGCCCACCTTCCTCATCCTTGGGGTGGGATCACTGTGAGGCATGTTTTTTCCCACTCCTAGAGGCTTCCCTGCAGGAGAAATTGTCACTTGCCCTCTGTGCTAGCTGGCTTGATAGTACAGCCATAGGGGGCTGCCTCCTGTTCCCTGTATCACTCTCCCACTTCTCTGTAGTGTTACTTAAAAACATCTCCCAAATAAACTATTTTCTCAAGGTCAGCTCCTGGAAGGCCCTATGCTAAAGACACATGTGGCTCAAGAAAAGAAATTATTTAGAGAGTGAACTCATTTCTATTTTTAAAAAACCTCTCAAGAATTACCTTAATTTTTAAAAATATCCCTCTCTCCCCCTCCCTCTTCCCTTCTTCCTCGTGTGTGCATGCATGTGTGTATGTGTGTGTGTGTGTGTGTGCGCGCGCGCATGATAAACGCCTATGAGGATATAAGCCAAGTATTAACAATAGGTCTTTCTGGGTGGTGTAATCATGAATATTTCAAAGTTTCTCTTAATTTGTCTCTGTGTTTTGTTTCTCTGCAGCAGCAGCTATGTATTAGCAGCTATCTTTAATTGGCAATTAGGAGGTTATTAGTGAGTTTGGTGGAATGGTGGGGAGCAGGGCCAGGCTGCCATGGCTGATGAATGGCAGAGGAGGGCGGGCAGACAATTCTTCCAAGAGGCTGGGCTAGAGAAAGGCAAGAAGAAATGAGATGGTCGCTCAAGACAGGGGAAGTGGAGAGAGGGCTGTTTTAAGAGAAACTCGAGCCTGTTTATCGGCTGAGTGTAAGTAGTCAATGCCAAGGCAAGAAATGAAAATACAGGGTGGAGAGGGAGAAAACTGAAGGAGTCAGATCCCAGAGGAGGCCTGAGAGGATCCAACTCGGGCCTAGGTGGAAGAATTAAGGCAACTTCATCCTCAGACTAGAGGAAAGGAGCTGAGGATGAATCAAGTTATAAATGCACTGCCTTCATTCCATTTGTTTATTTTACACTCAGCTTCACTGCACAAAGGATGGATCTAGGCTGAAGGGGAGTGGGTGCTAAGAAAGCCCCCTGGAGGGACATTTTTCCTACTATGGGATGCTTGGTCCCCCACTGAGAAAGAAGCAGGAGGTGTCTATGGAACTTGAGCAAACAGGCAAAGGTTTGGTGTGGTGGAGAAGGGAAGAGAAAGGGAGGCTAGCTGGATAGCTTATAAAGACCATCGGATAGAGCTATGGGCCCAGGTATGACCCAGCTCCAAGATGCACAACTGTGGATTTTCTCTCCAGTATCTGGGGGTGAAAAAGTCTGTGCCTTTTACTTGCTCTGGTTTGAGGCAAGTCACGTCTCCCCTTTGAGCTGCAGTTTTCTCATCTGCAAAGGGGGAGAAAAAGGACAAGTCTGGAGGGCTGTTGCGAGGATTAAATAAAAGTCATGGACACCAAGCACCTAGTGCAGGGCCTGACACACAGAAGTGGCTCAACCCACGGTCATTCTCTTCCGCTCCCCCTTTGACAGACCTGAGCCAATGTTGCTTTGTATGCTACACATTCTCTGTGCCCCGGAGCTCAGTCATGTCCGACCCCGTGGACTACAGCCCACCAGGCTCCTCTGTCCCTGGGACTTTTCCAGCAAGAATACTGGAGTGTGTTGCCATTTCCTCCTCCAGAAGATCTTCTCAACCCAGGGATCAAACCTTCATCTGCCGCTTTGCAGGTGGATTCTTTACCGCTGAGCCACTGGGAAAGTCCTCAAGCCAATGTTACCTGGAGGGAAAGGGGCATGGGGTTTGGTACCTCCTACTGATGCGTGCTGCGATTCGTGGGGTCGCAAATAGTCAGACACGACTGAGCGACTGAACTGAACTGAACTGAACTGCTGTTAGACACAACGTTAAGTACAAGTGACTCTTGACATTCACACAGTTATGTTCCACTAAGTCGCTGCAGAGACTGAAATAGGGAATATTAAACCATTGCCCCTTGAGGAAATACAGAGGCAGGTTCCTGGGAGCCTCTGGCCGCATTTTTGTCAACCAATCAATACATAACCTTGTTTTAAGTGTGTTTCTGTTTAAAAACGCCTTATTTAATATATGTTGTTGATTCACTAACGTTGAACTCATGGCCAACAGCACTATAACTTATGCCTGAATGAAGTTTATCAAACACACTCCCCCAGCCGCCTCCAACCCCCAAGCCCGTCACAGCCCTGGTGCACTTGGGAACACAAGGCAGCACGTTAGTGCCCGGCTTCGGAGTAATTTTAAAACAGCAAAATCACCAACAAAAAGCCCCAAAAGTGAGGGAAAAAAGTGGTACTGAAAAGATCATGAAAAGTTGGTCGTAAGAGAGCTGAAACAAGAAGACTGGTTCCGCCTCTGTTGTGTATCAGACAGTCTAAATGTTTGCTACCCTGGACCTCTGTGTGTCCACAAATGACAGTGAAAACCCCTCAAGTGTTGATTGGGGGGCGGGGGTTACAAGTAAATGAGGGGTAGGCGAATTTGCAAACAAAAGCTATGAAGATGAGAATCAACTGTGTCTTTTTTTTTTTTTGAAGTATAGTTGATTTACAATGTTGTGCTGATCTTTATTGCAAATCTTTTTTGGGATTATAAAAGTAAACAATAAGCAAATAGAGCTATACAGTGTCATAAGTAAAGTCCCCCCACCCTAGCCTACATGTAAACACAGCTAGGATTGCTATAGTGGTCTACAGATTTTTGCTATACAAATAATGCCTGTGAGCATGCATAGGACTGCATGTGCCCATGTCCATGTATCTGTGTGTATGGGGTCTCCTTCTCCCTTTTTTTTTAATCACTCAACAACATCTCTTGGATGCATAAAAAAAATTTTAACTCCTGATATTATTCTTTAGAGTATGAATAGATGTGGGTAGCATACCCTGCAGTCAGGATCACAAAGTCTTGGTTGACCTCTCAGCCACATCAGGTTGGAGAAACAGATCCAGAAGGAGCAATGACTTGCCAAACAAATATAACTAACAGTTTGCAGGAGTGTGGTGCTCAGTATCTTAGTGGAAATGGGGGTAAATTCAGAAGAACAACAACTCGAAGGGCAAAAAGATTGAAAGCTGGAAAGAATTGTCATGGGTCTAAGAGACTGCAACTTTCAGCCAGAGAAAACCATGTTCTATACTCTTTAGAAGAGATTGGTGCTAGATTAAGAGGAATTTAGCTATTGAAAAGATTTGGACAGTAGCATAAAATAGTACCAAAGCCTCTTCTAAAAACAGCTATGAGTAGCATGGGGTAGACTAAGCTGCTACAACAGAGTCCCACATACAAAGGCTTCTAGAAAGAGGAAGTTTATTTCTCACTCTCTACTCCACATTGGTGGGTGATCCACTCCATGCAGTCATTCAGGAACCCAGGTTCCTTCCTCATCTTTGCTCTGTCAGCCTCACTGAAGCATTACTGAAGCTGGGTTCCTTACACATCTGTGTTTCAACATGAAAAGTCAAAGTGTTAGTTGCTCAGTCATGTCTGACTGTTTGCAACCCCTGGAGCCCACCAGTCTCCTCTCTCCATGGGGTTCTCCAGACAAGAATACTGGAGTGGGTTGCCATTTCCTTCTCTGGGGGATCTTGCTGACCCAGGGATCAAACCCAGGTATCCTGCATTGCAGGCAGATTCTTTACCATCTGAGACACCATGAGGGAAGAGGAAATGGAACACAGAAGAGCACATACCTTAGGCCTATTTCTATTACATTTTATTACAAAGGATTTAGTCACAAAACCACACTCAGCTGCAAGAGCAGCTGGAAAATGTGGCACCTAGCAACTCATCCTTTCTCTAGCTACTATATTGCTATAGAAGAGGAGGATGGATTACATATTGAATAAATGAAGCCCACTGCTTCATCCATCATCAAGCCTTTTTTCATTTCAAGTGCTTCAATAATTTAGACTCTGCCCTCTTTGTAAAAAAAATGAAGGTGCATATCAGTGTATCATTTGGGATTCTTTTGTTTGCCAAGAGAAAGCACAGTGCTATTAAACCTGCTTAAGCAGTAAGACAGACCATCTCATATATCCAAAAGCCTAGACTGTCCGTCAGTGCACCAGTTCCTCTTCCCCAGGATTCTCCTTGCCTCTGTCATGTATTGGCTGCATCCTCAGACTGGGAGCAATTCCAAGTATCACCACCAAACACATACAAGTATATCCAGCAAAAAGGGCAGACTGGTTTTGATAGGGAAGAGACCCTTTGCAGAAGCTGTCTCCTTGCCACAAGATTCCCCTCTGGTATTTAAGGCCAGACCTGCATCATATGTCCAAACCTAAGCCATCACTGGTGAGAGGAATGTAACCATCATGATGGATTTGGACTGAACAGGACTTATTCCTAGAGCTGGACTGGGGTCAGCCAACCCTTGGTCACTTGGGGAAGGCGGGGGGCGCCACCTGAACAAAATCAGGGCCCTGACTGCAAGGAAAAATCCATGAATAGTTGTTACACGGGCTACCAACTTATTTCTGGCAATGATGGAGACAAGAAACCAGGTAACGATGTGATGGAGGACACATAAATAGCAGAGGGGTAAACGTCAAGCTTTTTCTTAAATTGTGCTTTGATAAAGTTGCTTTGAAGACGTTGCTGGAGGAGCCAGAAACTGGGGGGAGCCACCTTCATGCCTCCTTCTTTCTCACTCCATAGTCCATCCATTACAAAATTTCAGAGTGTCTATACTTTGAGTATCCTGTCTTTCTCTCCTTACCCACTGTCATGGTGCCAGCTCAGGTCTCATCATCTGCAGGCACTATGACAACATGAATCTACTGCTGCCTGGTCTCTCTTCTTGAAACCCACATCTTTGCTTCTGTTATTAAGCTACACACCTTCACTGTCCACAGAGCACTGCACATATGCGGACAAATCAGAAAGTCTGCTTTCATCTTGCCAATGGGCTAATAAGCATCACCTTGACTTCCTGAAACCCACATCAGACCAGGTCAGTCCCCTGCTTGAAAGCTCAATGCTTTCAGGAAATCTTTCAGCAAGACCCTCAACGCCCTCCACCCCACTCTAGCCCCTTTTCCACCCCAACCCCAACAATAGAGAACTGCTCACACTTCCCCAAAATTTTCCTCCCCTTTCACACCTCCATGCTCCTGCACATGCTGCCCCCTCTGCCTAGAAATCCCTTATCCCCTCTCCATCTGGCATGCAGACCAGGTCTCCTATTACTCTTTCACCCTCTCCATAATACAGCACTCATACTATAGCACTCCAGAAATGCTTGCTAAGTGGAGACAACTCCTCAGGTTAGATATAAGTCAGGGCCAGGACTTTCCAACTTCCGCCATTAGCACTGCTTAAGAAAGTGAAGAGGAAATGGGACCCCAGGGCTTAGAAGTGTGAGGCTCTTGAACTTGCTCTAAGCAAGCAGGGTATTTCTCGAGTTTTATCTTTACATTTTATGCAAAAGTTGTATTCTACGCAGATTAAACAACATACCTGTGTTTGTTTTAATACAAAATATTATTTTTCACCAATCTTCACATTGATGATCCAAAAAGATCCTGTACTCCTTACCCTCTCAAAATAGAGGCCCACTTCTCCCGCCTCCCCTCCCCCGCCCACCTCCGCTGCAGGGACGCCAAGCGAGACCTGGATGTTGTTCCAAGTACAGACCCTGAAGGAACAGCTGGCTTTCGCACCCCTGGGAGCTGGGGAATGGTGGGGGCGGGGAGGCGTTTCGCAGGCTGGAGTCCCGGCCCTGCCCCTCCTCTCCCCCGCCCGCCGCGGGGGCGGAGTCACTGGGTCCCCGCCCGCGGAGGCGGGGAGGGAGCCGAGGCCGCCGGCAGCTTTGGCTCGGCTGGTTCCGGGTTGAGAGGCTGCGCTGGGACCGAAGCTGTGGCCTCTGAGCCGGCGAGGGTAAGAGGCCGCGCGGGGACGGGTCTTGGGGCCGGGATCGAACAGCTGAGCTTGCTCACGCCCCTCCTCTCCTCTGCCGGGAACAGCCGAGGGGAGGCTCTTCCCCCTCCCCGAGAATTCCCCATCCCCAGCTTCTCCCCCTCCCCCCACCGCACCCATCCTGGTATTACAGCCCCCCAAGGCCTCCGCCCCCCTCCCTGATCCTCTTCTCTCAGCACCCATACCTCGGGACTGCCCCTTTCCCTAGACTCTTCTTGCTGGGAGCACCCTCCCCCAGACACCCACGGCCCCCTCCCTCCAGCACCCATCGCTCCGGGTCACCCACTACCTCGAGACCACCTTCCTGGGCTCACTTCTCGGATAGTCTCTACCCCGGACCTCTTACTCGCATTACCCCGCTCTCGGACAACACCTCTTCCTTCTCTTGTAGCTCCTGCTTCTCCGGGCCTGCTCCTGGCACCCATTCCCAGGAGCTGCCCCCGACAGCGCCGCGCTCTCCCCGCCGCCCCCTGCATCTCGGGGGACCCTCTCCCACCGCCCCTGGCGCCATGGCATGCAGTCTCAAGGACGAGCTGCTTTGCTCCATCTGTCTGAGCATCTACCAGGACCCGGTGAGCCTGGGCTGCGAGCACTACTTCTGCCGCCGCTGCATCACCGAGCACTGGGTGAGGCAGGAAGCGCAGGGCGCCCGCGACTGCCCCGAGTGCCGGCGCACGTTTGCAGAGCCCGCGCTCGCGCCCAGCCTCAAGCTGGCCAACATCGTGGAGCGCTACAGCGCCTTCCCCCTGGACGCCATCCTCAACGCGCGCCGGGCCGCGCGACCGTGCCAGGCACACGACAAGGTCAAGCTCTTCTGCCTCACGGACCGCGCACTGCTCTGCTTCTTTTGCGATGAACCCGCACTACACGAGCAGCACCAGGTCACCGGCATCGATGATGCCTTCGAGGAGTTGCAGGTGAGCTGTTTGCTCGGCCTGGGGCGGGGGGCGGGGCGGGGCCGGGGGCGGGGTCAGGGCTGGACCGCGCGGGCAGGGCCCAGTCAGAATTGCCATAGGGCGGGGCCGCCGGCAGGGTCAGGGCCCTATCAGAATTAGGACGGGGCGGGGCCGCGGCGAGGAGGCGGTGTTGAGGGTGGGGCCTTGAGCCGAGTTCTCCAGGCTGGGTCTCAGAACTGAAGCCGGGAGTGGGTCCATGGCTGGGGAGAGAGCCCCAGTGGAGTGCGACGGCGGGGACAAATAGGATCAGAGCTGTACTGGCTGGGGCAAGGTTAGGGACGCGGCCGAATCTGAGCTGGGCAAGGGCAGGGCCACTGTGGGAGGTCCTAGAGTGGGACCTGGAGACAGGGCCCACATAAGAATGGTTCAGGATTGAGTTGGGGACAAAGACACAGGTGGGGAATGGGAACAAAGTCAGGACTGGACAGGGGTTGGGGCCGCCGTCCGAGGATGAGTCTGGACTAGACATTGTAGCTGAGCTGCAGGTTTTGGGGCATGATGTCCTTGGGGGTTCGATCAGGTGTGCATCAGGACCTGGGGATCAGTACCTGGGCTAGATCACTCTGAGCAGGTCAGGGTTAAATCTAAGAGAGGGTCTAAATGAGGGTCAGCAAACTGCTGAGAGAGTGGATTTGGGTGCCAGGGGCTAGGGCAAGGTGTGTGAGGGTCTAGGCTGGGATCAAGTTCAGATACTGTAAATATCATTCTGAATTGAAATCACAGTAGAGGCTAATTGAGAGTGAGATAGGACCTATAGGCTCAAGATCTGGGTAATAAGACCCTGAGGTGAGGTGATTCAAGAAAAGAGAAAGAGTGGACCTCTAGGAGTTTCCAGGGACTTTTAGTGACCTCTTTAGCTCTGTCGCCCACATCAGGACCTTGAGGACTATGTGAAACAGTACATGCAGGGTAGCCTGATCATAGTCAGCCTAGGACTGTAATTGATCTCCCTGCAGCCTTCCCATCCTCACTGACCGACTCCTGTTCAACTCTCAAAGCCCTGCTCAAATGCCCTCTCTGTATAAGCCTTCTCTAAACTCCAAAACAATAGCATTAGCACTGCAGTCTTTGTTAATAAGTATAATATTAAAAAAAAAAATAGTGTTCCAGGAACTTCTCTGATGATCCAGTGGCTAAGCCTCCACACTTCCAAGGCAGGGGGCTGGGGTTGATCCCTGGTCTGCAACCAAGAGTTTGCATTGCTGCAACTAAAGATCCCGCATCCCATAACTAAGACCCGGCATAACCAAATAAATAAATAAAAATAAATATTAAAATAGTGTTCCAAGATTAGCTATAATTAGGAAATAAAGTACATTCTCTATACCCTCCTTGGAGAATTCTCAGTGTACATTTGCATATTAAAGGCTTAGAGAAATCTTGTAGCAAAGAAACCCATCTTGCTGTGTTTAATAAAATGATTCCCAAGCTTTTTGTGAGCCTGGAATCTCTTTCTCAAGCTAAACCATTTAAATCTAGCAAACCTTGTGTCTTTGGCCTCAGGATACCAGACTAGCACACAGTCACCAAGAGAAGGGACAGTCTCTTAGTCGTCATATCTGTGGACCTAAAGCCTGGCACAAGGCCTGGCCCGCAGCGCACATCAGTAAAGGTTGAATGAATGACCATCCCTGACCTAAGTTGGCCCAGACTGTAGAGCCTTTGGAAGCAGAAGGTTTTTGACTCCTTAAGCAGGAGCTAAATGACTATTTTCCCTGTTGTAGGGGGTCACCCCCATTATACATGAGTCTCCGTGAGCCCGCCTGCATCAGCAGATACCCTGGCCCTAGGAGAAATGACCCTGTGTTCACCTCATCTGCTCCTTGTTCCTTTAATTCCCAAAACACCGCTGACTCCCTTTCAGTTTGGCTGTGTGGGGATGGAGAGCAAGAGCTGGGGGCTCTGGGAGCTGGCACAAGGATGGCATTGGCCCTCTACTCCCAGAGCCCCTTGTGCCAGGCTCTGGTGCTTCCATCTCCCCGTCTATGAAGTCACTTAAACAGGGAGAAGGAGAGAAGCTTGGACAGGACTGAGCACAGGTAGTAAGAGACTGGAGGGACTCTGAAACCATCTGTCCATCCTCTTCATTATGTAGACTCGGAGACAGGTCCAGAGAGGTGATGCAACATACCCAAAGTCACACTGCCAGATAGTGAGAGAGCCGGCCTAGAAAGCTCAGCCTGACCCCAGCCAGATCCCGTCCCTGCCACTCAGCCCCTCGTCTCTCTGTCTGACTTTCTAGCTAGGGAGAACTCTGCTTTCCAACATTTGAATCCCCTGTCTGCAAACCAGCAAATCCAAATCATGGTGTTGTGGGGTTTTGTCGTCTGTTCCATGACCTGGGGCAGGCAGGAGAAAATGAATATATATTTTCTCCAAATGTTTATTGAAACACTGTCATTCTTGGGTGAAAAGAAAAATAAGACTGCTACTCACTCATCCTCTAGTGTACTGTCCTGGGGTCAGTTACATTTAGGTTCCAAACCTTCCTTCAGCCCTCTCTGTCTAATCGGCACATTTCTTCATGGAAGCCTCCAGGCTCTCGCCTGTAAACTGGCATCAGAATGATTCTTTCCTACCAGGATTTTCACGAGGCTGACCTGAAATGAATCTGCTATTGAGATGCCTGGCACAGGTTAGGGGCTGGGTCAGCACGCACTCCCATCCTTTCTCCTTCTACGTATGAGACCTCAAGTGCCCAGCTGGGCAATTGCCCAGACCTGCCTCTCACCTGAGAAGGAGGCCTTGTTTTGGTACCTCCTTTGGGCTTGGCAAGAAAGTGGCAGAGAAACATCCTCTCCTGTGGAGAAGTAAGCTGCTGGGTGAGGCTCAAGCCACTCCCCACCCCCATGACTCCCTCTCTGTTCATGGGGAAGTGGGGCTCATTAGCTATTTATGCACTGGAAATGAGACTGGGCTTGCCTGTCACACCCCCTCCTCTCCCAGCAGCTGGTGGCTTGTCCCCAGGGCTCCTGAGGCCTGGGCTGGGCCCCTCTCCTGGAAAATAACAGACTCCGAGCCAGCAGGGCCTTGGAGATCATCTGGTACAAACTTCCTTTGACAGATGGGGAAATGGCAGAGCAGGGAGGAGAGGATCCTCCCCTTTCCCAAGGCCCTGAGGCCAGAAGAGGCTACTCCTGGCTCATCAGGAGTCTCCTCACAGCTCCCCCCTCCCCCCACCTCTCCTAACAGTTAGCCTGGAGCTGTTTTCATTTATTATAAATCCTAGACGCAGCAGAGGAGAGAGGTAGACTCTGGCTTTGTACTCAAGCAACTCCAAGTCTGCAGTACCATTTCTGGCTCTGTGACCTTAGGAAAGCTCCTTATCATCTCTGAGCCTCAGGAACCTCCTTCACAGCATGGGAATAACGGGGTTGAATTCAATAAGATGACATTGGCCAGAAGTTGGTGCTGCACTTGATGCATAGTAAGCACTCAATACATGACAGTTCTGGTTTGTTACATCGTACTTGGCACTATTAACATTTGGGGCCAGATAAGTCTATGTTATGCAGTGCTTCCCAGGTGGCACAGTGGTAAAGAATCCGCCTGCCGATGTAGGATGATGCAGGAGATGCAAGTTGGATTCCTGGGTCGGGAAGATCCCCTGAAGAAGGAAATGGCAACCCACCCCAGTATTCTTGCTGGGAGATCCCATGGACAGAGGAGCCTGGCAGACTACAGTCCATGGTATTGCAAAGAGCTGGACACCGCTGAGTGACTGAGCACGCACACACACAAGTCTATGTCATGCAGGGCAATCCTGTGCACTGTGGCCTGTTTAGTAGCATCCCTGGCCTCCACCCACTGGATGCTAGTAGCGTGACCCACCCCAAGCTCTGACAGTCAAAAATGCCTTCAGGCTTCATCAAATGTCCCCTAGGGTAAAAATCACAACAGGCTGAGAACCCAGGCCTGGAGAAGTCCTACTCAGCTTTCCAGGCTCAGCTCAAATAGCCCCTCCTTCATGAAGCTTTCCCTGACCTGCAAGTAGAATGGCTTTGTACCCTAGATTCCAATACTGGGGTCAGATCCTGGCATCCTCACCGATAAGCTGTGTGTCCTTGATCCAATCACTTCATTCTCTAAGCCTCCACCTGCTAACATGGGGATAATACGACCATCATGGCAAGGATGTCGTAAGAGGGAGGTTGTATCAAATGTGCCTGACACTGTGCTTGGCATACAGTTAGTGGTAGCAATTTTTAAATATCTTTATTTTTTCTGAGTATAAAATTAACATAAGAAACAGAGCTATATAATGTAAAAGTTAAAACCCCCCCATAGTCCCACCCCATGAAAAATAGGATTTTTTTCTTAAAGATTTGTTTACAGTTCTACAGAAATTTTGTCATGTAAACAGTGTGTGTGTGTGTGTGTGTATGCCTTCCCTTTTTTTCCACTGCTGAGCACTGGCCCACAGAGCAAAGTGGAGGGAAGGAACCACCATCTCAGAAGGGTTTGGGGCTTCTCAGTTAATATTACTGAGTCCTAAGTGCTAAGCACTTTTCGTGTACTGACTCATTTAATTTTTTTTTCATCTAATGTTTTTCATAACACCCTGTCAAATGGGTACTGTAATTTACTCTTTTTACAGATAAGGAAACAGAGGCTCAGAGGAATTCTGTGACTTGTTTGGTCACCCAGCTGGTAAACAGCAGGGACAGGATTTGAAGCCTGGCTGAGTGGACCATGCATAGCCTCTGAGCTACCTCTCAGGGCCAGGTGGCTGTCTCCCCCGCACCCTGCCTGTCTTTGTAGTTCAAGTGTACAGGGTCAGGCTCCGGACATCGTCTGCCTGTGCCAGCTGATGCTCCAAGGGCAGGTGCTGAATGTCATCTTACTTGGGCACAGCATCCGGCTCTCTGGCCATCTCAGCTTCCTAACCTCCAGGCAAGGGGTTGGATGCAGTCCCAGCCACCCCCTCCAGGTCTCATGTGACCGCTGGAGCCTTTCCCAAGGCCTCCTTCATGCCAAGGGAGACAGCAGTGGATCAGCCTTGGATGGGAGCCCTGAGGAGTTGGGCATGGGGCTCCAGAGACCCCCGAGGCAGCCACACAGGGAAAGAACAGAGCTGAGGGACTGGATTCAAATCCTGACACTGGCTTCTTCCAGCTGAGCAGAAGGTGCTGCCTTCTCTGCACCCTCTCCCAACCTGGGAAGTGGAAATCAGAACAAAACATAAAGAAGGAGAGCGAGTTGCTGCCTATCCAGAGACAGCTGGTGTGAAGGTGCTTTATTTGCTACTGTGGACAGCTGGGCTGTCTGTGTCTGGGGGAAGTGGCCTCTGCTGTTACTTTTGCAGGAGAGGGCAGGACTTGTGTGCACAAAGCAGGCTCCACTGGGGCAAGGCTGCCAGTGAGTCAGACCCACGGCCGCAGTTGGCATCTCTACTTCCCTCTTCACAGGTGTGTGTGGGCAACCAGGAAAAGCCCAGTTCATCCAGAACACCTTGGCTGAGCACAGGTCATGGGGCTGAAACTCAGAATGGAAGCTGGGGACCCCAGGATGTTTATTTTCTAGAGAGGAAAGGATCGGGTAGGAAGTGACAACAGAAACAATAACAACCCCATAAAACGAGCCAGAGTGTATTGGACCATTGTTATGTGCCAGGTGCTGTTACGGGCCTCGAATCCTTACAGAAGCCCTTTTTCTTTTCCCCGCTCCCCGAGTGGGACTAGGATCAGCCCCATTTCACAGATGAAGATGATGAGGCTGAGAGGCTCAGTAACTTGCCCAAGATCACGCTGCAAGTAGGAGGCAAAGCTGGGTCAGACTCTGGTCTGACTCAGAATTCTTCCCCCCTCACCAACACCACCCTAACTGCCTCAGGGAACATCCAAATGAGACCTCAGAAATCCGCTTCCACCCTCTCCCCACTGTGCAAATGGGGAAACTGACTTGCCCAAGTTTGGTCCAGAGCCCAGCTCCCTGGAATCTCAGTCCAGTGCTGTTTTTACAGCATCATTTACTTTCTGGACCTTGAATTCTGTTTGAACACAGAAGTGGTTGTCAAGGATGTGGAGATGGTGTCCTTCTTGGATTCAGAGATTTAGTCAGTAATTTACTCGGTTGACACTCCTCTGCTGGCTCACTGAGGGCCAAGGTCCTGGGCCCAGGAGAGAACAAGACAAGCTTGGCCCTGCTGTGGTTCTTGGGAGACAGGCCTATAAGCTGCCGCGTCATGTCCTAGGCTCCTGTGGGCACAACTGAGGGTTGGCCAGGTTCCCCAGCTGACAACTGGGTCTTGAGAGCAGAGAGAGGAGACGTTACACAGGGAGAAACAACACCCACGGTCCCATGTGCAGGGTGCCGGGGCAGATACCCGTTCTCGTTTCACCCTCACAGCCGCCCTAGGAGACAGGTCTCATTGCCCCATTTTTCACATGAGGAAACTGAGGCTCAGAAGTTGTGCCTAAGGCCACACAACCAGTACATGTTGCTGAAGCCAGAACTTGGACTCAGATGATGATCTGAGTCAGCCAGGGACAGGCATGAAGGTGAGCCGGCGGTTCATCGTGACTGGAGGGCGAAGGGTGGGAAAGGGGCTTGAATGCACCAGTCCTGCCCAAGGAGCTGGACACCAGTCCTGCCCAAGGAGCGTGGACTTGACCCTGGAGATGCGGGGGAACTAGAAACAGGCTGGAGCAGGCAAGGCGGGCCTGGTCAGTGTGCCTTAAGGGGTGGTGTGTGGGTGGGCCTGGTGGGCAGCCTGGAAGAGGGGGCACAATCACGCGGTGCTGCCCTGCCAGAGACCCTGAGGCTCAAAGTGGGCAGGGCAGGCTCAGAGGCCGAGAAGATGCAGCAGGGTTCAGGTCTGACAGAAGAAACAGAAACAGGAGAATCAGGGGTCTGCAAATAGAAGAGAGACCTGGGGGAAGGGAGAGAAGAGGCAAGTTCAGTGTGCCCTGTGAAGATCTGGGGCAGCTCTGGGCCAGAGGAGGGAAGAGAAGGCAGTACTGGGTGTGGAGGAGGGGAGGAGTCTTGAGCACCAAAGGGTCTTGAGTACCTATCGTGAGCCACGCCATGCTGGGCCCTTTCAAGGGTCTCGTCTCATTTTATCCTCATCACATCCCCTGCCAAGTGGCTCTGGTCCTCGTTTTATAGATAAGGCTCTGAGAGGGGAAGATGTGATCTACCCAGGGGCATGCAGCCAGGATTTGAAACCAGGTTTTTCTACACCCAAGTTCATGCTGTTACCACGGGGCAGAAGCGTGACACGGGTGTGAGGGTCCCTGAAGCTGGTGGAGATGGCTTCTGGCAGCACCTTTATCCTCTGGGCTGGAGGAGGAATGGCCTTGCAGGAAGGGAGGTCTGGCCTTGGGGGCCTGTGAGCCCTGGCTCTCTGTCCTCCCCCACAGCTGCTGCCCCAGGCCTGGCCTCTCTGTGCATGCGGGAGCCTCAGAGTCTCTCAACTGACATATTTGCATAATTGTGTGCTTAGGTCTGCACCAGCCCTAACTCTGCCCCCTCTCCAGCGGCTCTGCCCTCAGGAGGGCGTCCCCCCACCCCCCACCCCCATTCCTGTTCTGCCCCAGCATTGATGGGCCTGCAGAGTCCAGCTCCCCCAGGCTGACCTCCAAGGCCAACTCCACCCCACACCCTGCTGCCCTCATCCCAGCCAGCCCCACTGGCCTTTCCAGCTTGAGACTCCACCCACATACCTGACTCCAGCCACCCCCAACTGCCCCTCACTTCCTGCACACACCTGTGCCCCTACCTGACCAGTTCTCTCCACCTGGAATGCTCTGGCCCCACCCTGGAGACTAGAAGGGACCCTGCCCAGCCATCCATCCATCTTCCCAGATCTTTCCGTCAGAAATAAACTCTCTCTAAGAAACTTCCTATTTCACATACAATTATAATTATTGTGATGATAATGACAACTACGAGTGGCTGAGCACTTCCTGGGCCTCCGGACAGGTCCTGTATTAAGTCACCTAATCCTCACAACAACCACAGAGCCGGTGGTGTCATTAGCTGTACTTTATAGATTTGGCAACTGAGGTGGGAGGGAGTCACAAACACAGCCGGGCTCCTGGGTGTTCCCTCCACGTTTATCCTGTTCTCCCTTTGCAGTCTACCTGTTTCTATTTCTGCCTCTCCTACTCACTGCAAACTCTCAAGGGCAAAGGCTGTCTGCAGCCCCCCAGCCCCCTGGAGTGACTGGCCTAGAGCCTGACTGTGGGTGCCCAGACGTGATTGCTGTATTGCTGACAGAAGGACCGAGTGGTTTCCAGCATGGATTTTGGAGTCACTCAGATCCCCACTCCTGATTCTTACAAGCTCTGTCCCCTTTGGCACACTGCCTGACCTCTCTGAGACTCTCTTTCCCCCTCTGAGAGACCGAGTGACAAAGGCACCAATCTCATGAGGTTGTTGTGCGAACTAAGTGACACGCTGACTGTGAAATTCAAACCTAGGCCACACTGCCTCCAGACCCGGTTCTGAGCCTCCAGGAGGGTCAGTGTCCTTCCGCACAGTTAGCTCTATCACTTAGGAGTTCGTCAACAGCTTCGTTTCCTGTCTGACATCTGCTGGGAGATTTCCCAGTTGGTTCTCTGTCAAGCCGTGTGGCCATGGGCCACTCAGTCCCTTTTTCTTGGACCTCAGTCCCTGTTCTAGAAATCCAGATGGCTGGACTAGATGGTCCCTGGGGCCCCTTCCTATTCCGGCCGTCTGAGGAGGAAAGGAGGGGCCTGACACAGCAAACCATAGGGACGTGGAGAAGTGACCCAGGAACCTCACACGGGACATGGTGGCCCCCCGTCTCCCAAGCACCCAGTGTATGCCAGGCTCTCCACTGTAAGGCTAAACAACACTTCTTACCGTTATCTCATTTCACCCTCCAACCCTAGGAGATATTGTTATCCCCATTTCTCAGATGAGGGACTGGGGCCCAGAGAGGTTAGGTTACCTGCCCAAGATGACAAAGCCAGTCTCCTAACCCAGGGGGTCAGGTCTGATCCCAGGCCTGGAAGGAGGGAAGGCAGGGTGAGTAACAAAGCCCAGGCTGCTTCCTAGTCCTGCTCTGTGGGTTCTACATTTTGTTTTTCCTAACTTAGCTGTTCCCTCAGGATCTGTAGCTCACCTGAGGAGAGCTGCCTGCCTGGGGACTCTGCCCACCCTTTCAGAGGTGAGCCCTGACCCAGCCTAGCCTCTCCCCAGGGCAGATTCATGATATAAACTCTGTGCCTGGCCCTCTCCTAGGTACTGAGGGTGTGAAAATCTCTCAGACACAGTCCCTGGCCTAAAAGCCTATACCTCAGAGGGAAGACTGACAGATAACCTTGCTGTTAAGATGCAGCATGTGCCTGATAGTGTGAGGGAAGGCTCTGCACACAGGGATTGTCTGATGACAGAATGGAGTTGAGATATGGATTCTCAGTGGGGGTGATGTCTGTTCTAGGTCTTCCAAGATAAGCACTCACCCCACTCCAGCACTCCTGCCTGGAAAATCCCATGGACGGAGGAGCCTGGTGGGCTGCAGTCCATGGGGTGGCTAAGAGTCAGACACAACTGAAGCGAGTTAGCAGCAGCAGCAGCAACAAGTAGAGAAAACCATGTAGCTGAGCCTTCCAGATAGAGGGAACAGCATGTGTAAAGGCCTGGTGGAGGTCACTGCAAGTTGCTTCATGCATCTAGAGCAGCACTGTCCAGTAGAACTTTCTGGAATAATGGAAGTGTCCTGCATCTGCACCATCTGATACCATAGCCACCAGTCACCTGTGGCTGTTGAGCACTTGAAATGTTCACTCTAGTATAGCTGTTGTTTTTCTAGCTCTAGTATAACTGTTGCTCAGTTGTGTCCAACTCTTTGCAACCTCATGGACTGCAGCACACTAGGCTTCCCTGTCCTCCACCAACTCCCGGAGCTTGCTCAAACTCATGTGCATTGAGTTAGTGATGCCATCCAACCATCTCATCTTCTCCTGCCTTCTCCTCCTGCCTTCAATCTTGTCAAGCATCGGGGTCTTTTCCAATGAATTGGCACTTCACATCAGGTGGCCAAAGGATTGGAGCGTCAGCATCAGTCTTTCCAATGAATATTCAAGGTTGATTTCCTTTAGGATTTACTGATTTGATCTCCTTACTGTCCAAGGGACTCTCAAGAGTCTTCTCCAGAACCACAGTTCAAAAGCATCAATTCTTTGGCATTCAGCCTTATTTATGGTCCAACTCAGTACAGCTTAGGAACTGAATTTCAATTTTATTTTATTTCATTTGAATTTAAATAACCATGTGTGACTAGCAGCTACTGCATTGAATGTTAGGTCTGGATGAAGAGAAAAGGCTGGAAAAGAAATCTTGGGTCAATACTGAAGGACCTTGAATGCCTCACTCAGGCTTGGTGCCCTTTTCCCCAGAGTACGTGTGTGCTCAGTCACTCAGCCGTGTCCAGCTCTTTACAACTCCATGGACTATAGCCAGGTTCCTCTGTCCATGGAATTTTGCAAGCAAGAATACTGGAGTGGGTTGCCATTTCCTACTCCAGGAGATCTTCCTGACCCAGGGATTGAACCAGTGTTTCCTATAGCTCCTGCACTGGCAGATGGATTCTTTACCACTGAGCCAACTGGGATGCCCTCTTCTCCCCAGACAATGTGGAAATCCTACAGAGGGCCCTGGGGAGGAGATGCAGGAACACATCCATTCTGGAGAACCATCATCCCAGCTGCTCTGTGGGGCAGGGAGGAGCCTGGAGCCATGGCCCAGAAAAGAAGTGATAAAAACTGAACCGGGGTGGTGGGTATAGAGAGGAGAGGACAGATTCCAGGGCAAGCCCGATGACCGATTGGATTGGTGACTGGGCCATGTCAAGGGTGACTCCTAGATTTCTGGCTTGGGTAGCAGCAGGGGTAGGGGGTGTGCCCTGCACAGAGATGGGGAACATGAGAGGAAGGGCAGTTTGGGGTGCCATATCACTATTCCAGCTTTCACTGTGATGTAAATGTCTCTGTCCCTGTCTCCCACCCTCCCACCCAGCCCATCTACACACCTCCTGAGGCTTCATAGATTGGGACTCGCCCCCATCCTTCTCCCTGTCACTGACACAGCAGCATGTGGGGCCCAAAGAGGCCTCATTCAGCACATGTTTGTGGATGGATGAAAGAGTGTTCCATTGCTCCTGGGATCCTGTTGTTCCCTGACCCTGAAAGCAGGGAGGAATTTGGCCATGTCCCTGGGGTGCCCTGAGCAATGTGAAGAACGTGGCCTCCAGGGCAGTTTTCTCAGAGAATCTGAAGAAATGCCTGAGTGGTTGGGTCTATGAGGGCCACCAACCAAGAGAGTTGTAGCATTTGGTTCATCTCCTCAAACTCTGCATCTCAAGCAGACTGTCCCAAGCTGGACAGACCCAAGGCCATCAGGGAGGAGCAGTCATTTTGTATTCGTAGGTGAACGTGATCTGTCTATTCCAGTGGCTCAGATGCATGAGAATCTATTAGGAATAACTCCCAACTGTTAGTAATAGAGAGCTGCCCAAAGTAACTGAAATTAGGTGAGGGTGTATTTCTCTTCCACGTAAAACAGGTCTATAGGAAAATAGCCCAGGCAATGGTCTGCCAGGGCCAACTTGCCCCAGTTCCTGAGAACTAAATGTGCAAATCTTGTCTCAGCTCTGCGTCTGATGACCTCACTTGGAGAGCTTGAAATTGGCTTTGAGGGAGCCTTTACACCATGGAAATTGGCCAGCGCTATAAACTGAAGCTGTTTATCTTTTTTACAGAGGGCAAGCTTCCTAGCACATCCCTGAGTGCAGTGATGGTGTGGCTAACCCATCAGAGACCCAGGCTGCTTCTTCCTTCTGTTTCACTAGTTTCGGCCTGTCATATCCGCCTTTCTGGTTGCCTTATGGCCTGAGATGGTACTAGAGTTCCAGTCGTTAATGTCTGTGCAAGCTCTCTACTCCCATAAAACTAGCTATTCCGAGTTTTCTATCTAACTTGTATTTTCAAGGCTGGGTCTTCATCCTTCACCTGTCATCTGAGGTGTGCCCTCCATAGAGAAGCCTTCTCTGACACCCTACTAAATTCATCACCCATCCTACGCGGCTTTATTTTCACTAGAGCATAGACCATGTGTGCATGCTGTGCTGCTTCAGTCGTGTCTGACTCTTTGTGACCCTATGGACCATAGCCTGCCAGGCTCCTCTGTCCATGGCATAGACTATAATGGATAACTATCTGAAGGCTTCCCTGGTGGCTCAGTGGTAAAGAATCTGCCTACCAATGCAGGAGATGCAGGTTCAATTCCTGGGTCGGGAAGATCCCCTGGAGAAGAAAATGGCAACCCACTCCAGCATTCCTGCCTGGGAAAACCTATGGACAGAGGAGCTTGGAGAGCTACAGTCCATGGGGGTCACAAAAGAGTCAGACATGACTTAGTAACTAAACAACAATATTATCTGTCTTCCCCACTAGACTGGAAGATCCCTATCAGTAGGGACTATGTCTGTCTGGTTCTCTGCTCTGTTCCCAATGCCTCACACTGCCTGGTACATCATAATTGCTCAATAACTATTTGTTGAGTGAATAAGGGATAGTAAGCACAGATCATTTTGTTTTCTACATGCTTCCCTTAGCGTGTCATTGTGACCATTTTCTCACATTGCTATCTAGCCTGTAAAATTAGTTGGATTAGATGTTTTCAAGGGCTCTCCCTGCTCTGACGAGACAAGTGATAAGGAGGTGGGGTGAACAGGTAAGTCAGCTCCCTGGCACCACTCACACCCCAGGCTGACTAGAGAGCCCAGGCCAGAAGCTATTTCCATGGAGATTCACTCCCAAAGAAAACTTCTTGGAGCCTGATTTCAATGCCAGGCCATTGATGGGTGCAGGGGAGATAGAAAATGGTAGGGTAAGCCCGCCCTGCATGGGGATGGATGAAGGACAGCCAGAACGACCAGCTGTGATAGCATGGACTAAATGTCCAGAAGTACTGGGAGCCAGGGCCTCCCAGGTGGTGCTAGTGGTAAAGAACCCACCTGCCAATGCAGGTAGACATGAGACACAAGTTTGACCCTTGGGTCGGGAAGATCCCCTGGAGGAGGGCGTGGCAACCCACTTCAGTATTCTTGCCTGGAGAATCCCATGGACAGAGGAGCCTGACAGGCTGCAGTCCATAGGGTCGCACAAGAGTAGGACATGACTGAAGCGACTTAGCATGCACACACTCACTGGGAACCATCCATCTCTATGCCCCATTCATTCATTTGACAAATAATTATTGAGGCCCTACTGTACGCTGGGCACTATCCTAAGTGCTGGGGATAGAACAGTGAACATGTCAGTCAAGACTCTTGCCCTCCTAAAACTCACATTCCAGTGGAGGAGAGGAACAGTAAACACACTGTCAGATAAATAAGCAAGATCGTGGAGACCATGGAACAGGATGCGATGGAGGGTGGAAGGGATGCCACTGTGCGGGGCTGGTGAGGCAAGACCTCTCAGAGGAGGCAGCATCTGAGTTGTTACGTTAATGCTATAGAGGAATGGGCGGGGAGGGGGCGGGTGGCTGTGGGGTTGTGGATCTGAGAGTGAAGTGCACCAGGCAAAGGAAGCAGCAAGTGCAGTCACAGGGCTGAAACAGCCCAGAGTGAGGAACAGGAAGATCGCTTTGGCTGGCTGGGATTGATGGGGGAAGGATGGTGGAGACAGCGGTGGGACGAGCATGAGGTCACTGAGACACTTGCTTCAGGCACAAAGCTGAAGCAAATGCCCCAAAACTCAGTAATCAAGATGAATAATTTTTAATGAAATTTTTAAAAATCACAATTAATGCCCAAAAAACTGCATGATGAACAAAATATCAGATTTGTAAATAGAAACAAGATGACTAGCCATGTCTTACTGAGCCATATTGGAACCAGAGGCAAAGGAAAAATTAGTCATAATGATCCTGTCCTTTAAAATTTTGACATGTTGTCTATCATGGATTTTTGTTGTTGTTCATTACTGAAGAAAATTCATCACCTGGTGTCATGATCATGGTCTCCAGAACTAGACTTCCTGAGTTCCAATTCTGGCACTACCTTTCCGTGCTTAGCTGTAAGTTTGGGGTTATTGGGAGGATTAGATGACCCCATACAAGCTAAGGTCTGAGGACAGTGCCTAGCCCAGTGGAAGTGCTCAGAGGATGTGGGGAGTTTGTCACAGCCCTGGACAGTGGTACGGCCTTGGTTCCTGCCAGAGGATTCTAAGCAAGGAGTCTTGACCAGCACATCAGGGGGTCTGAAAGTATGTGGAGGTGGATTGGAGACTGGGGGGCCAGAAGCTCCTAGAATGGCCCTAGTGGAGGCTGTTACAAAACTCCGGATGAAAGATGGGCACAGACTCAGGAGATACTTGGGAGACAGACTCTACAGGACTTCGTGGTTGTTGAACTGTGACGGGAGGAGGGTGCTGGGGCAGGGGAGGCACGGGGTCAGGACAGCTTCCAGCGCCTGCAGCAGTTAGCCCTGGTCTCTGCATCACCGTCACCAGGAAATACCGGGCTGGCTCTGGCCTGCTCTGCCATTCCTGTCTTGTCTGTGTTCCAGAGGGAGCTGAAGGAGCAGCTTCAGGCCCTTCAGGACAGTGAGCGGGAGCACACAGAAGCGCTGCAGCTGCTCAAGCGACAGCTCGCAGAGACCAAGGTGAGCCTGGCCTGGAGGTGGGGGCGGGGCTGCCAGAGGTGGGGGTGGAGCTTCGTGGAGGCGGGGCCAGTTGGGCACTTGAAGGGCGGGGAATCGAGCCTGCTGCGGGGGAGGGGCTTCGAGGGTCCGAGCTCCAGGTGAGAAGGGTAGGGCATGCGAAACGTGGAGGCTGGGGCTTCTGCGAAGGTAAAGGGGCAGGGACCTTCTCCCAGATGACAGAAGGAAAGGATATGGGCTGGTGCCCGGGGTTAAGGATAGGATCCTCGCTCCCTGCTTTGGGTGAAATTTGAGGTGGGATCAGGGACCCTCTAGGAAAACCCTGACGTCCTACCGGACTGGAAGAAGGTACCTAGTCTCTTTTTCCTCTCCTGTTATTAAACACACCCATTTTCAGAGTTAGCAATCCCTCCAATCTCTTGGAGACAATGTTCCCTCCAAGCCCTCCTGATGATTTGTGGCTCAGCCCTGGTATAATCTCCTCTCCGAAACTCTGATGAAGATATAAACAGTAGGGGCAAACCCTGCAGGCTTTGGATACGATGGTCTCAAAAGAAAAGTCTTTTTCCTTGAGCCGAGAGGAAGGCTATGGGGTCTGATCCAGGCACTCCTTGCTGTGTGACTTTGGGTAAACTGCATACTTTTCTGCACTCTTAATCTTGCCATCTGTGCAGCAGGGACTCTGCCAGGCTCTGTCCAGCCGTGCTGTTCTGGACCCTAGCACACTTCCAAGGGGCTCCTTCCAAGTCCTCCACAGATATCTCTCTAACTGAGCAAGGCTTGCTTTACTCTCTGCTGTCCTTCTGGGACCACGCACCAGGGACCTAGACCTGGCTGCTAAGCTCTTGGGTGATTTCATTGACCTGGTAGCTCAGTGGTAAAGAACCTGCCTGCCAGTGCAGGAGACAAAAGAGAAGTGGGTTCAATCCCAGTGGGTTGGGAAGATCCCCTGGAGGAGGGCGAGGCAACTCCCAGTGTCCTTGCCTGGAGAACCCCATGAACAGAGGAGTCTGGCAGGCTACAGTCCATGGAGTCGCACAGAGTCGGACACGACTGAAGTGACTTAGCACACACAGCACAGTGCTCCATTTGCAGAGATGCCGCTGCCAGCAGCAGCTGGAAGCGAGCCTTAGGAATGTTCTGGGCCTCCAGAGGTCACTGGAGAGGCCATTGGAGATTCAGACTTGTGCCCCAGCTTGGCTGCCAACCCACTGTGGGGTCTCAGGGAGGTCATGACAGACATTTCTTCAGAGAACATTCTGGAGTGCCTCCAGGCAGGCCCCTCAGTGGGCAACAGATGAGAAACAGACCCAGAACTCCGGCATCTTTGCTTCTCACAGCCTCAGTTTCCCACCTGCAGGGGAATCCGGTACCTCTCAGGTGAAGAGAAGCAAATGGAAGCCTCTGTCTGGGTGAGAGGGGAATATTATGGTCTGTTTTTCTCCCCAGCATTCTGTTCTTCTCTCCAACCACCCCCCCTCCATTGTTTTTCTCCACTGACCTCTTCTTCCCCTGCCTTCCTGTCCATCTGTCTACCTCTGGGGGGTCCTGTGGGGCCACCTTCCCCTCCAGTTCCCCCAGCCCTGCTTCCTGTCTGGACTGGGGTGTTTATACAAGAAATGCCTATGGATGCTTTGGAGGTCATATTTCACCTGGTGCCTGACTCGGCTCAGCTTTCTTGCGGCGCCTGCCCCTCCAGTGGCCCGGCTTGAGGGCCCGTCTGATCTCCCTCCCCGGGCCCAATGTTTTCCTTGGTCGGCCCTGACCGAGTGACGCATTCTTGGCAGGGTATTTTTCTGAAACAGCCCCAGCTCCTCCGAGCCCCAGTGTGTTCCCAGGGATATGGTGGGCTGAGGTGGGGGCTGCTTTCCCAGTCGAGGCACTGAAGGGATTGGGGGTGGGGCAGGCCTGGCTCTGTCCTAGAAAAAACTAGAGTAAATGGGGCACACCAGTTTAGCTGAATCTTTCTCTGTGCTGGGAATTGTGTTCCCCATCCATTGTCCTGCTGAACTGCACAGAACGCCACCTTCATGAGCACAGGATTCCCCAGAACCGATACACTGTCCGGCACACAGTAAATCAGTTCAGTTCAGTCACTCAGTCATGTCCGACTCTGCGACTCCATAGACTGCGACACACCAGGCTTCCCTGTCCATCACCAACTCCCAGAGCTTGCTCAAACTCATGTCCATTGAGTCAGTGATGCCATCCTATCATCTCATCCTCCGTCGTCCCCTTCTCCTGCCTTCAGTCGCCTCCTGCCACAATTGTGCCTTCAATTGTGCCTGCTGCCACAATGATAAATAGTTGTGGAACAAACGAGTGAGGAAAAAACACACCTTTTGAAGTAGGAATTGTTGTCTCCATTTTATTAGCAAGGAGACTGAGGCATAGAGAGATTGTGGGACATGCCTGAGGCCCCATGGCTAGTAAGTAGCTAATTGAGAGCTAGTTCTGTCAGATCATAGGACATATTCCAGCCTCACGCTGGGTTGTCCTCAGCAAGATCTCTGGCTCTGTGGTCTGCAAGCCGGGGAGGCCTAGAGAACCCATTAGGGACACACTTAGGGCTCCTAGGGTGGCTGTCACTCTGATGTTTCACTTCTGAGCTGCCCTCTCCCAGCTTCTTTCTCTCCTCTTGTGTTGGAGACACTGGGCCCCCACCAAGAAAGATGATGGAGTCTGCACCCACCTCTGCATATCAGTCTTGGACGAGACCCTTCCCTCCTTCACCATTCAAGCAGGTTCTGACTATCAACCTTGTGCCAGGCCCTGGGATGGGCACAAGGAGTGCAGGGTTAAGAAAGATGTCATTCCCACCCAGGAGGGGTTCATTCATTAGCTGGGGAGCCACATAAAACGTGGGGCAGCATATTAAGAATATTTACAAAATATTGGGAACATTTAGCCTGTTTAACTGGCTTCAAAAGTTAGGGAAGGTATCACAGAGAAGGGAGCTTTTGGTCTGGGTCTCACAGGATGAGTAAGAGTTTGCCAGTTGAATAAAGCATTTGCTGGGGGAGGGGTCCACTCTAGGTGGGTAGACTTACAGTGCAATGGCACTAGAGTGGTAAGCTGGGATTAGAGTAAGGACTTTGAATTCCAGACTAAGGAATTTATCGCTGTACTAGTCATTAAGGCGCCAAGAGATGTTCCTGAACACAAGACTGACTGTGGCCCAGTTTGCACTTTAGAAGGATCACTCTGGTAGCAAGTTTGTTGGCAAAGATTAGGTGTAGTTGACACATTAAACCAGTGAGTTGGTGGAACCCAGGGGCATATGTGGAGGAGGCAGGTGGAAAGATGACTGTAGCGCTCAGGAGACATGTAAGGCCTTCAAGATGGATGGATCTGGAAAGCAGCCTCAGAGCAGCAGGAGTTGAAGACGAGGGAGGGCATGTCATGTATGAACAAAAGGAGCAAGGACTGGATGAGTCCTCAGGAACAGGGATGGCAGGGAGGGAGCAGCCACAGCGGTGGGAGGCAAACCAGAATTCTCGATTGGTAGAGGCTGGCTGTTGGGCCAAATGCTGCTGCAGACTGGCTGAGGAGGAGCCAGAAGGGCTGGCCATGAGATTTAGGGTTCTTTGGAGGCAGCAGCAGATGGTCCAGGGCGGGCAGGCCCCATCTTCCCCACCATGACCTGCCGCTGCAGGAACCTCACCTTCCCTGGGTGAGGGGGCTCCAAGAGGCCACAGGCAGCCTGGCCCCTCATCCCCAGCCTCTCCCTTCATCACCCCCTTTGTCTGCCTGGCGAGCTGGGTGGGCATGCGCAAGGAGGCTGGCCCACTGCCAGCAGCTCTTCCTGCCGGCCCACAGCCACGACCAGGAGGGAACAGGCCCTAATTGAGCCTTTGTGGAGCTTCCCACAGAGCCCTGGGCACTGAACACAGCGGGGTCTCTGACTCTGTGAACTCCCAGTCAGAATCCCACAAAGTCAAATTGCAGAGGCAGGCCCCACATGCTGCTGCTGCTGAGCAGCCCTTTTGTGTCCTGTGTCATCCTGCCTCTTGCTGTCCCCTCAGCCCGTCCCCCTCTCCACCCCCAACTGACATCCTGCTCACCCTTCAGGCCCCAGCTCAGCAGCCATCTCTCCACGAAGACTTTACTCTCCACGAACAGGGATGTGCCTGTTCCAGTGTTTAAATAACCAGGCTCTGGGGCTGTACCTCAAACAACGTCATGTACGTTGTGAACCTCCCCTCACTTATCGTAGCCCTGCAATGTCATTGTGTTACCCTCTTCCCAGATAAGAAAACCAAGGTTTAGAGATACCAGGCGACTAAAGTTGCCACAGCGGGAGACCCAGTGCCCTTGGGCACTGAAGCTATCTATGCCTTTTACCACTCAACCCCCCCTTGGGCCTGGCAGTGCCCTTGGAGACAAAGAGAATCAATCAAGTCCATGCTTATCTTTCTGTGACAATGGCTTTAACCCCCAACTCTTGTTCCCTGGCAAGAGGGTCTGGGGGTAGTGGGACAGGTTGCGTGACCCCCAGACTTGCCCAGTGTGTTGCCATTTATAAAGCTCTCTGACATCTGTGACCTCCTTGGCATCTTTGCTTAGGCTGCATGAGTGATGTTTTTTAAAAAATAAAAATTTCCCTGTCTCCTAGACTGAGCTCAGCATCTGCTCCCTGCCCATCCCCCCATATCTCTGGCCCACTTCCTCATCCCTCCCGTCCCCAAGCCAGAAATCCGGATATCATCCTCACACCTGTCTCTCCTTTACCCTTACAGCCAGTCAGTTGGTCACCAGGGCCACCGAGGCTCCCCCTACAGATGTCTTTCAAGCCATGTCCGTCTGCTGCTCCTCTAGCTCAAGCCTCATTGTCTTGCCTGGACCACTTCATTTGTTTCCTAACGGAGACTTTGTTGTCCCTGATCAGGCCAGTTCTCTTCTGCCGCCATGCTTTTTGCCATTTCCTCACTGAACGTACCTTTCCCGCCCTTTTCTCTCTGCGTGCCAAGACCCTCAGTTTCCTCCTCTCACACAGGGATCACCCCGTCCGTTCTCCCTGACTAACCCCTGATGACCGTGTTCACAGTCTTCCACCAAAAGCCTGCGGACCACCATCGGGGAGGCGTTCGAGCGGCTGCACCGGCTGCTGCGGGAGCGGCAGAAGGCCATGCTGGAGGAGCTGGAGGCAGACACGGCTCGCACGCTGACCGACATCGAGCAGAAAGTCCAGCGCTACAGCCAGCAGCTGCGCAAGGTGCAGGAGGGGGCGCAGATCCTGCAAGAGCGGCTGGCTGAGACCGACCGGCACACCTTCCTGGCCGGCATGGCCTCGCTCTCCGAGCGGTGAGTGCCTGCCTGCCCCAGCGTCTTCTCCACATGGGGCACCCCTCCCCGGCCCCTGTAGGATGCAGGGAATGGAGGCGGATGGGGGTGGTTAGTGGAGAAATCATTCATTCAGATCTCCATCAAACGCACAGGACATCTGCTCTGTGCCATAGCCTGGGGTGAAGGCTTTGTGTACGCACGCTATTTTATACATCATATTTATAATCCTATAAGATAGTACTTGTTTTGCGTGATTTGTATTATAAATATACATTTTATAGTATTTATCATAACAACTTTACCCTACTAGCCCCTTGGAGGTCGTCACCGCTGTCATCCCTATTTCACACATGTAGAAACTGAGGCACAGAGGAACTGGAGCAACTGGCAAAAGCCCTTCATCTAGTACGTGGGGGAGCCAGGATTCAAGCCCAGGTCTCTGGTTCCATGGCTACCTTTAATAATAAAACTTGGGACTTCCCTTGTGGCCCAGTGGTGAAAACTCCTTGTGCCCACTGCAGGGGGCAGAGATTCCATCCCTGGCTGGGGAACTAAGATCCCACATGCTGCATAGTGTGGCCCCCCCAAAACAACAAATAAATAAAACTTTAAAATAATAATAACACTTAATTATTGGTTTTCCCTTGTGGCTCAGCTGGTAAAGAATCTGCCTGTAATGTGAGAGACCTGGGTTCGATCCCTGGGTTGGGAAGATCCCCTACAGAAGGAAAAGGCTACCCACTGGAGAATTCCATGGACCATATAGTCTGTGGGGTTGCAAAGAGTCGGACATGACTGAATGACCTTGACTTTTACTTTCAATGACCAGTACTGATAGCTGATGTCATGTATTGTGTTGACCATGAGGCACACACTGTGCCAAGCGTTTTACATGCATTAAGCCTCACAGTGTTCACAAGCCTAGGAGGCAGGTGTTATCATAGTACCCATTTTAAAGATGAAGAAACTGAGGGTGATAGCTAGAGAGTTAGGAAGTGGTAGAAGCAAGCAGTTGAGTCTGGGTATGGCAGACTTCCCACGCATGGCCTCTCCCTATGCCAGCGACCCTGAAGGTGCTGGGATGGGAATCCAGCCCCCAATGTGGTCTTCTCTCTTGCTCTCTTTCCAGGCTCAAAGGGAAAATCCACGAGACCAACCTAACCTATGAAGACTTCCCAACCTCCAAGTACACAGGCCCCCTGCAGTACACCATCTGGAAGTCCCTGTTCCAAGACATCCACCCAGGTAAGGCCCTTCCTGCCACTCACCAGAGGGCCCAGGAAGAGGCAAGGATCATCACAGGTTGGAGCTGGATGGGCCACTGCCCAGTCCAGCCCCCTGCTCTACACACAGCATGGGGGCAGGGAAGAGGGATGGGAAGGGTGCCTTAATAAGCGCCTACTATGTTCCGGGGCCTGTGCTGGGCACCTGCAGTAGCTCAACCCAGGGAATCTTTATAATGATACAACTCCAGGAGGTTGGTTCTACTAGTGAGCCCATTCTCTAGATGAAGAGACTGAGGCTCTGGGCTGTTCACTCATTCACTCTATGAGTACAGAAGAGATCAAGCACCTGCCTCATACCAGGCACTATTCTAGGTACTGAAGATAAAGCAGTGAACGAAACAGGCAAAACTTCCTACCCTCGTGCATCTCAGTTACATCCTAGGGTGTGAGAGAGAAAGAAAACAAAATTAAATAAGATACATAGTTTATTAGATAGTGATAAAAGATGAGGAAGGAGGCTAACAGATGTTGAGGTAGGATAAAATGTTTAGTAGTGGATTCAGTCAGAAGACCTCCCGGAGAAGGAGGGAGTAAAGGCCTGAAGGAAGAAGGAGAAGAGTGAGCCACGTAGATACCCTGGGAAGAGTGCTCCTGGCAGTGGGAATGGCAAGTGCAAAGGCTCTGAGGCAGGAGCAGCTGGGCATGTTCAGGGAAGAGGAAGGAGACCAGTGTGGCTGGAGTGCAGTGAGTGAGAAGGAGAGTGGAGGTAGCAGTAGCCAGACCATGAGGGCCTGTGGGCCCAGGTGAAAACTTTCAATTTTGTGCTGAGTGAGATGGGAGCCAGTGGAGGGTCTGCGACAGTAACGTCAAGTAATGTGAGTTTTTAAGTTCTTGAAGTATTCCTCTGGCTGCTGAGTTGAGAATAGACGCGAGGAGTAAAGGGTAGAGGTCAGGAGCCTCTTGCAGTAATCCAGGTGAGAGGTGGTGCTGGCCTGAAGCAGGGTGATACCAGTGCACATGGTGAGACGTGATTGGATTTAGGATCCATACTGAACAGAAAGCCAACAGGAGTTTCTAATGCACTGGATCTCAGATGTGAGAAAGAGGGAAAAAAAAAAAAGGAAGACTACAATGATTTTGGCTGAGGTGACCGGGAAGATGGAGTTGTAAGCATGCGAGGTTCGTGATGCCAATTAGATGTCTCAGTGCAGATGTGGAGAAGGCAGTGGAAATGACACGTATGCAGTTCAGGAGGAGGGTCTGGGCCAGTGGTGTCCGCATGTGGACGGTACCGAATGAGCCAGGAGGAGATCACCTAGGAGGTGAGTTGAGGGTAGAGAGAAAAGAGAGAGGACCATGCTAACAATTGGAGCCCTGGGGTCCTCCTAGAAGTCAAGGACAGGAAGGGGACCCAGTCAAGGAAACTGAGAAGGAACAGCCAGAGAACAGGAGGGAGACCTGGTCCATCCTGGAAGCCAAGTGGAGAAAGTGTTTCGAGGAGGGGAAGTGGCTGGTGGTGGCCAGGCTGCAACGCCAAGTGTGGGAGGATCAGCACTGACTGTTCTCTTGGTCCCGATGGCCTTGACAGGAGCCACTGTGGTGGAGCAATGGAGGCAAATCCTGATTAGAGGCCATCCTAGAGAGAATGGGAGAGGAAGTGGAGACAGTGCTTTCAAAGAGTTTTATTTATGGGAAGGAGAGAGTGTGGTGGGAGCCATTTAAGATAGAAGAAATGATAGCATATTTGGGGGGAGGGGGGCTTTCCTGGTGGCTCAGCTGCTAAATAATCCACCTGCAAAGCAGCAGACCCTGGTTCGATTCCTAGGTTGGGAAGATCCCCTGGAGGAGAGCATGGCAACCCATTCCAGTATTCTTACCTGGAGAATCCCCATAGACAGAGGATCCTGGCAGACTACAGTCCATGGGGTCGAAAAGAGTCGGACATGACTGAGCAACTCAGCACAGCACGTGGGGGAAGTGGGGCACAGAAAAGATGCAATAGAAAAAGGTAGAATTGAGGATGAATGAGAGAGCATTGCTGGAGTGCTGTCAGGTGTGGGGTCCACCCCAGCCTCTGCTGGGAGCCCGCAGAAGGTAGAATACATGGGCACCGAAGCAGAGGGGCAGGTGGTGGGAGCTCGTGGGAATTGTGTTCTGATAGCTTTGCCTTTCCCAGTAAGGTAGGAAGCAAGATCATCCGGTGGGATGAAAATGGGAGGTTGGCTGAGAGGGGAGAAAGTCTGAAATGGATTTCTAGTAGAATCAGTAGACCCTGGGACTCTGAGATCAACATCTTCCCAACATTACACAACCCACCAGGGCATCAGTCTAACCTACTGGCAGCAGGGAACCTTCTGTGTTGAGTCAGGTGCAATGTCCAATAGAGAGGAGACAAGGATGCAGAGGAGACTAGTCCCTAAGAGATAGACACTATTATTATTTTTTAGATGAGGAAACTGAGGCACAGAACTGTTAGGAATTGGTCATGGTCATAACCTGGTAAATGGTACAACCACGATTTGAACCAGATCCATCAGACCCAAAGGGTGTCCCCTTCCCTACTAAGCCTACCAGGCATTCTCTGGCCTCATACCACCAACCCAGGAAGGCTGCTGGGGAGGCTGAGGCTCAGAGAGGCTCGCCGATTTTCCCAGGTCACACAGCAATCAGAGCTCTTTGCACCTGTCTGGATTCATTCTTTCAATCTACAAACATTGGAAGTCCTTTGAGGCACGTTCAGGAGAGACAGATGAGACAACAGACCCTGACAGTCCATGGGAAAAGGGCCATCATGAGGGACTTACACAGGGCCATGGGAGCCCAAGAGGCAACAGGAAGCTCTGGGTGGGTCAGGGAAGGAGCCAGGGGAACACTGAGCAGATGGTGTTTGCACTGAGCACTGAAAACTGAAGGTTTTCCCACTCAGGGAGGATTCGGCCTAGAGGTATCCCCAGACAGTCCCTGGCATTGAGAACAATACACGCAGAGAAGCATCCCAGGATGCTCACGATTGGCCTCCAGGTACAGATGGAGAAGGACTGAGGATGATCACTGAGGGTGTGTGTCGGACAGGGATGGGGCTCCCCTCTAGGTGATTGAAGGCCGCCTCTGATGCATCATGACCAATTTCACAAAGATGAAGGGATACCTCCTAGTACCCTTTAGTCTGGATCTGTGCCCTCGTTGACAAAGGGGGCAGTAGTTGGGGGAAGGGCCCATTTTCCAGCCAACTGGGTAGGGCTCTGGACTATCCTCCTGGGGTGGGGGTGGGGGGTCTCTGTGTGCTCCCAGCCTTGGAGGGACCTTCACAGTGGGACCCAGCAGGATGAGGGCCACGCATGGGTGAAGCGGCATAATTCAAAGAAGCAAGAAGCCCAGCCAAGGGTCCTGACCCCTCCCCTGACCCAGGGAAGCCCCTCAGGCAGATGGTCTCAGGAGCTGATTTATCTCAGCTGCCACCTGCCCCACCCCC
The DNA here is from genome assembly GCF_003369695.1 of Bos indicus x Bos taurus. Taxonomy (NCBI): domain Eukaryota; kingdom Metazoa; phylum Chordata; class Mammalia; order Artiodactyla; family Bovidae; genus Bos; species Bos indicus x Bos taurus. The sequence continues at coordinate 120,419,210 of NC_040077.1, forward strand.
ATCACAGCTCAGCAAGGCAATCCAGGCAGTTAAACCTTATATATCAAGGCACTGTGAGATCTGGGCCCTGCCAGTCTCTCCTTCTCCCTCTACATCACACCCAGACACAGTGAGCCATCTTCATGTCTTACATGAGCCATATTCCCTCTCCTGCACACTTTTCTCACTTTTGCACAAGCAGTTCCCTTAACCTAAAACCCTTGACACAAACCTCAGTCTTTGAGAACTAACTCCTACTCTCTTTCACATCGTAGTTTATAAACACCTCCTCTGAAATGCCTTCCTGGATTTCTCCAAGTAGCCCTGGGCTTTCCTGGTCTTGCTGTCTTATTAATGTCTGCATGGCTGTCTCTCTCACTAAACTGTGAGCTCTAAGAGGTCAGGGGCTGAGTCTGATTCATCACTCTACATCCCCAGCAGCCAGCGCAGTAAATGTTTGTGGATGATTGAATAAAGAAATGAATGAGTCCTGGTCTCAGTTCTGTTACTAGAATAGCCTGGTATTAAGTAGGTGCTCAGTGATTATTTGTTAAATGAAGGAACTTGCTGCACATCCTTGGATAAGTCCCTTCCTCCCTCCAAGCCTCTGTTTCCTCCTCTATTATAGGGATACTAGTGTTCCCTGGATAAGGCAATGGCACCCCACTCCAGCACTCTTGCCTGGAAAATCCCATGGACGGAGGAGCCTGGTAGGCTGCAGTCCATGGGGTCGATAGGAGTCGGACACAACTGAGCGACTTCACTTTGACTTTCAACTTTCATGCATTGGAGAAGGAAATGGCAACCCACTCCAGTGTTCTTGCCTAGAGAATCCCAGGGATGGGGGAGCCTGGTGGGCTGCCGTCTATGGGGTCGCACAGGGTCGGACACGACTGAAGTGACTTAGCAGCAGCAGCAGCAGTGTTCTCTTCTTGACTCCCCCGCAAGAGAGCAAACGGATGTGGGAATTTGCATTGCCCCAGGGCAGGCTTTCTCAGCCTCAGAACTATTGACATTTGGGGCTGGATAATTCCTTGTCTTGGGAGCTGTCCTGTCCATGGTAGGATGTTTAACAGTATCCCTGGTCTCTACCCAACTAGATGCTACACACACATACACACCCAGATGTGACAACCAAATATATCTCATTCATTGTCCAATGTCCCCTATGGGGCAGATCCACCCCAGTTAAGAATGACTTCCCCAGAGAAAGCAGCCTGTAGCAGAGGGGCTGAGAGAGCCCCAGTGTGTGCTCTGAACATCCTGCCAAGGATAGCAGCCCCTGGGGGTTCAGAGAACAGTGGCCTGGTTAGCGGGGCCTCTTCCTTTGTCTGTAGGGCCTGTGAAGTCACTCTGGCTCTTCTGCCAAAACCAAGGCCCTTTATGTCTAGATGGGAGGGGCAGGCGCCCCCAGGGACCTAGCCCTGGATTCTAGCAGCTTCCTGCCTACCTGCCTTCCAGTTCAGGCTTCCTACTGAGTCACCAGAGAATTTTATCTAGCACCTGTTACTCCCCTGCTCTGGAACCTCGACTCTCTACCTCCCACCCACACCCCTGCCCCACCCCTCAGCTGACACTGGAAATCCTCCTCCAACTGCCTGGCCTGACTGCCCCATCTCCTGGGCACCAACTTCCTCCCCACCCAGGACAAGTGGCCATTGTCCAGAGGACACCAGACACTGCTTCCTTTGCTCCTGCCACCTCCCTCTCTGGGCTGCTTTCTCCTCCCCCTGCTTATCTGAATCCAATCATTTTGGGTTCCAGCATATTCACTGTCAAGCTGTGTGACCCAGGGCAGATCTCCACCCTGTCTGAGCTTGTTTCCTCATCTGTGAAACAGATGGTGGAAGGTGTGATTTATGCCCACGGTAGGTAGGAGAATTAAATAAGATTATTTATTTGTGATAATAATCCTGGAACTTAGTAAACGAATGATACCTATTTCTTATGATTATTATGAATCATCAGATGTTCCCTCAGTCTTGCTGAACAGGCTTTCTGGGGCCTAAAGGAAAGAACATGAGTGAAAAGATCTTAGCTCGAGTTCTGGTTCCACATCCACCCCAAGTGGCAAATTAAGCAAGCCACTTAATTCAGAGAAATCTCCTTGGAACCTCAGTTTCCTCTTCTCAAAAATGGGTACAATAATTTGTGCTGCTGGGGCTGCTGTGTTGGTCTTATGAACTAGAGGATGTGAAAGTGGTTTTTTTTTAATGCCCTACTGGGTCCAGCTGAGGGCCTGAGTAGGCAGGAGGAATCAGACTTTTTAAAGGCCTGACCAGAGGAAAGAACTGATGGTATTTCTTGCTCTGTCAGGCTACAAAGTTGTCCTTGAGAACAAGGAGGCACAAATGACTTGCTGCCCAGTCTTTGGAGCTGCTGGACTTTGGAGTTTCTCTGTTGCTTGGGTCGCTGCAGTATGTGGTTGATGGTGACCAGGAGACAGATCCTGGGCCCCCTGCAGTCCACGCTCCTTCCTGAATGCCTTTTGACCTTGAGGTCTCAGTTCAGTCCCTCAGTCTTTGCAACTCCATGGACTGCAGCATGCCAGGCTTCCCTGTCCATCACCAGCTCCCAGAGCTTGCTCAGACTTCTGTCCATAGAGTCAGTGATGCCATCCAACCATCTCATCCTCTGTCATCCCCTTCTCCTCCTGCCTTCAATCTTTCCCAGAATCAGTGTCTTTTCAAATGAGTCAGTTCTTCGGATCAGGTAGCCAAAGTATTGGAGTTTCAGCTTTAGCATCAGTCCTTCCAATGAATATTCAGGACTGATTTCCTTTAGGATGGATTGGTTTGATCTCCTTGCAGTCCAAGGGACTCTCAACAGTCTTCTCCAACACCACAATTCAAAAGCATCAATTCTTCTGCACTCAGCTTTCTTTATAGTCCAACTCTCACATCCATACATGACTACTGGAAAAACCATATCCTTGACTAGATGGACCTTTGTTGGCAAAGTAATGTCTCTGCTTTTTAATATGCTGTCTAGGCTGGTCATAGCTTTTCTTCCAAGGAGTAAGCATCTTTTAATTTCATGACTGCAGTCACCATCTGCAGTGATCTTGGAGCCCAAGAAAATAAAGTCTGTCACTGTTTCCATTGTTTCCCCATTTATTTGCCATGAAGTGATGGGACTGGATGCCATGATCTTAGTTTTTTGAATGTTGAGTTTTAAGCCAACTTTTTCACTTTCATCAGGAGGCTCTTCAGTTCTTAGTTATTCTTCATTTTCTGCCATAAGGGTGGTGTTATCTGAATATCTGAGGTTATTGATATTTCTCCTGGCAATCTTGATTCCAGCTTGTGCTTCATCCAGCCTAGCGTTTCTCATGATGTACTCTGCATAGAAGTTAAATAAGCAGGATGACAATATACAGTCTTGACGAACTCCTTAACCAATTAGGAACCCGTCTGTTGTTTCTTGTCCAGTTCTAACTGTTGCTTCTTGACCTGAATACAGATTTCTCAGGAGGCAGATAAAGTGGTCTGGTATTCCCGTCTCTTGAAGAATTTTCCACAGTTTGTTGAGATCCACACAGTCAAAGGCGTTCACATAGTCAATAAAGCAGAAGTAGATGTTCTTCTGGCACTCTCTTGCTTTTTCGATGATCCAGCGGATGTTGGCAATTTGATCTCTGGTTCCTCTGCCTTTTCTAAATGAAGCTTGAACATCTGGAAGTTCTCGGTTCACGTACTATTGAAGCCTGGCTTGGAGAATTTTGAGCATTACTTTGCTAGTGTGTGAGATGAGTGCAATTGTGTGGTAGTTTGAACATTCTTTAGCATTGCTTTTCTCTGGGATTAGAATGAAAACTGACCTTTTCCAGTCCTGTGGCCACTGCTGAGTTTTCCAAATTTGCTGGCACGTTCAGTGCAGCACTTTAATAGCATCATCTTTTAGAATTTGAAACAGCTCAACTGGAATTCCATCACCTCCACTAGCTTTGTTCATAGTGATACTTCCTAAGACCCATTTGACTTTGCACTCCAGGATGTCTGGCTCTAGGGCAGTGATTACTGTGGTTATCTAGGTCATGAAGATCTTTTTTGTATAGTTCTTCTGTGTGTTCTTGCCACCTCTTCTTAATACCTTCTGCTTCTGCTAGGTCCATACAGTTTCTGCCCTTTAGTATGCCCATCTTTGCCTGAAATATTCCCTTGGTATTTCTAATTTCCTTGAAGAGATCTCTAGTCTTTCCTATCCTATTGTTTTCTTCTATTTCTTTGCATTGATCACTTAGGAAGGCTTTCTTATCTCTCCCTGCTATTCTTTAGAACTCTGCATTGAGATGGGTATATCTTTCCTTTTCTCCTTTGCTTTTCATGTCTCTTCTTTTCTCAGCTATTTTAAGGCCTTGTCAGACATCCACTTTGCCTTTTTGCATTTCTTTTTCTTGGAGACGTTCTTGATCACTGCCTCCTGTACAGTGTCACAAACCTCGTCCATAGTTCTTCAGGCAGTCTGTCTATCAGATCTAATACCTTGAATCTATTTGTCACTTCCACTGTATAATAGTAAGGGATCTGATTTAGGTCATACCTGAATGGTGTAGTGGTTTTCCCTACTTTCTTCAATTTAAGTCTGAATTTTGCAGTAAGAAGTTCATGATCTGAGCCACAGTCAGTTCCAGGTCTTGTTTTTGCTGCCTGTGTAGAGTTCCTCCATCTTCAGCTGCAAATATAATCAGTCTGATTTTGGTATTGATCATCTGTGATATCCATGTATAGAGTCTTCTGTTGTGTTGCTGAAAGAGTGTGTTTGCTATGACTATCGCATTCTCTTGGCAAAACTCTGTTAGCCTTTGCCCTGCTTCATTTTGTACTCCAAGGCCAAACTTGCCTGTTACTCCAGGTATCTCTTGACTTCCTACTTTTGCATTCCAGTCCCCTATGATGAAAAGGACATCTTTTTGGGTGTTAGTTCTAGAAGGTCTTGTAGGTGCTCATAGAACCATTCAATTTCAGCTTCTTCAGCATTAGTGGTTGGGGCATAGACTGGGATTACTGTGATATTGAATGGTTTGCCTTGGAAACTAACAGAGATCATTCTCTCATTTTTGAGACTACATCCAAGTACTGCATTTCTGACTCTTTTGTTGACTATGAGGGCTACTCCTTTCTTCTAAGGGATTCTTGCCCACAGTAGTAGGTATAATGGTCATCTGAATCAAATTTGCCCATTCCAGTCCATTTTAGTTCATTGATTCCTAGGAAGTTGATGTTCACTCTTGCTGTCTCCTGTTTGACCACTTCCAATTTACCTTGATTCATGGATCTAACATTCCAGGTTCCTATGCAGCGTTCTTTACAACATCGGACTTTACTTCCATCACCAGTCACATCCACAACTTGGCATTGTTTTCACTTTGACTCCATCTCTTTATTCTCTCTGGAGTTATTTCTCCTCTCTTATCCAGTAGCATATTGGGCACCTACTGACCTGGGGAGTTCATCTTTCAGAGTCCTATCCTTTTGCCTTTTCATACTGTTCATGGGTTCTCAAGGCAAGAATACTGAAGTGGTTTGCCACTCCCTTCTCCAGTGGACCACATTTTGTCAGAACTCTCCACCATGACGCATCCGTATTGGGTGGCCCTACACATCATGGCTCATAGTTTCATTGAGTTAGACAAGGCTGTGGTCCATGTGATCAGTTTGGTTACTTTTCAGAGATGCTTAAATGGATAGAGAACACACCTGGAGACCAGATGGGCTGCCTTGGCTCCTTCTTTCTGTTTGTGTAAAACGGTGTCCCAGGACCTAGAAAAGAGCTCTGACCTTTAAAATGTTGAACCCCAGGGGTCAGGATTTGTTCATTCTCAGGAGAGTCTGGCACCTCTCCTGAAAATAAAGGATGGGTGGAAGGTTTGCCAGTCCCCATACGGGGACTGACTTCTCAGAGTTCAGTTTGGTTCAGTCCCTCAGTTGTGCCCAACTCTTTGTGACCCCATGGACCGCAGCACGCCAGGCCTCCCTGTCCATCACCAACTCCCAGAGTTCACCCAGACTCACGTCCATTGAGTCGATGATGCCACCCAACCATCTCATTCTCTGTCATCCCCTTCTCCTCCTGCCCTCAATCTTTCCCAGCATCAGGGTCTTTTCAAATGAGTCACCTCTTTGCATCAGGTGGCCAAAGTTTTAGAGTTTCAGCTTCAACATCAGTCCTTCCAATGAACACTCAGGACTGATCTCCTTTAGGATGGACTGGTTGGATCTCGTTGCAGTCCAAGGGACTCTCAAGAGCCTTCTCCAACACCACAGTTCAAAAGCACAATTCTGTCCGGAAGTACAGAAGGGAGTACCGAAGACAGGACCTCTTTTTATGAGGGGTGGACCTCAGCCTAGGTTTTAGGGTGCAAGAGCCTCTTAAGAATCAGGTCACACCCTCTGCCTAATAAGGATGCCAGGCCCTGCCCCTAGCCTCGCCCTTTGGGCTGTTGGACCCTGCCTACTGTGGATCAGGTCCCGCCCCCAGCCTCGCCTCTACTGCCGGAAATGACCAATGAACAGCAGACCCCGCCCCTGCTGCTGCTCCTGCTGCTGCTAAGTCGCTTAAGTCGTGTCTGACTCTGTGCGACCCCATAGACGGCAGCCCACCAGGCTCCCCCATCCCTGGGATTCTCAAGGCAAGAACACTGGAGTGGGTTGCCATTTCCTTCTCCAATGCATGAGAGTGAAAAATGAAAGTGAAGTCGCTCAGTCGTGTCTGACTCTTAGCGACCCCATGGACTGTAGCCCACCAGGCTCCTCCATCCATGGGATTTTCCAGGCAAGAGTACTGGAGTGGGGTGCCATTGCCTTCTCCGGACCCCGCCCCTAGGCCCACCCAATGAGTGGCGGGTCCTGTCCCTTGCGGCTCCGCCCCCAGGAGTTAGCACTCAGTACGGATTTCCTCCATCCTACAGCTCATCCCTGTCGGTCCAATCTCAGAACCACTGAAAACCCACTTGGCTGCCTCCTAGAGTGCCCTCCGTACTCATCAGTGGCACTGTAAGCGCCCACGTTGCCCTACTTAGACGTAAGAGTACGGAGCTGAGCCCTCCAGCGTGCTAGTCTCTCGCCCCCTCCCCAGCCCCGTCCTTCTTCTCCCAGCCTGGGTTCTGCCTGTCGCTGGTCTCCTCAGATCATCCTGGCACCTCCAAGGCACTCACGACAGCTGCCCACACCTTGGCATTGTGCCCATCTCCTGTCTCTCTTGCTCCTCTGCCACGAACACCTGAGTATGACCCACATTCCACAGCCAGAGGAGTGGCCCCATGTGTATCTGATTAGATTTTTCTTCTCTCCCGAGCTCCCCACAACACACACATACCTCCAACACCCCCTTCACCTCCTACCTCTTGACCCCACGGTGGGAACGCCCACATTCCATGTGGCAGGAGCCTTCTGGTCTGACAGGCTGCGCTGTGACCAGAGGACAGGGTGAAACGTTCCTCTGCTGACTCGGTGTCCTCCTCCTCATGGCTCCCCTCGTCTGTGTCTCTGGATAGAGAATTATGTTTCCTTTGACCTCTCTATTCACAGGGCTAATTGTTTCCATACAGCCCTCTGGCTTCTAAGAATAGGAAAGGAGGGTGTAACACTCAAGACTAAATTTATTCCTGACAGAGCTCAGGAAAGGAGCTTGCTCTAAGTCAATGGTCAGCTTTGTTAGTCGACTGAGAACAGGAGCACAGTTCGAGGACTGGCTGTCACTCCCTGTTAGAGATGATGGCCATCACTGAGGCATTTTATTTCTCTGTATACACACAGCCAGGCGAGGTGGCTGAATTTGGAGGTGATGTTCAAGCCAAGCATCATCATGGCCCCTCTCCACCAGATAATGAAAGCACCAGGGAGTCAGATGGAGGAGTCCCTCCTTTGCTCCAAGGAACTAGTGACAGAATTTATTCTTCTTTTCTCCCCTCTGTCTTACTCTGCTGTGGCAATGCTCATCCAGGCTAACAGGAGCCAATTCTCAATTCCTTCTTCTGGCTAGGCATCAGCTCCTTCAGGGGGGCAAGAGTAAACAGAGTCTTTGACAAGAGTTCATGAGACTTTGAGAGCCAAGCCTGCGAAATCAGTGTGGCCACCTCAGAGCTGGGTGTCCCAGCCTGCCCAAAGACCAACACAAGCAGGGTCAGTTTAATTTGGTGAGCCTTTCTGGAAACCTTCCCCATGCCAGGCTGTGGGGAAGATTGTATATGTCAATAAGTAGATGCTGGGCACGGGGCACACCAGGGAGAACCTGGCTGGAAGAGTACGTGGTCCTTGACCTCCTGGTGTACATGATAAGTTATGGGCACAGAAGACTATACTAGGTGTCAGGAGAGAGGCACAAACAAAGTTGAGAAATTTCAGAGGAAGCAGCCAGGAAGGCTTCCCTGAGATGAGCGCTGGAATTGAGCCTCATGGGGATGATTACAACAAGCAGAGGTGAGGTGGAGGAGGGAAAAGTCTGCGTGAAGGCTTAGGCCTGACTGGAAGGGTGAGTGAGAGGTAGGCAGGAAGAGAAGGCTGGGGCTGGATTGCACCTGGTCTTGATTAGTCCTGGCTCTGCCAGTGTTTGCCTGTGACCTGAGACTAGTCAAGTCTCCTCTCTGGGTCTCAGTTTCCCCATCTGTCAAATGGGAGAACTGGCCTAGAATCAGTGGTTTTCAACTTTTTCAGACCCATCATATACATTTTTTTTTAGCATTTGGGTTTATTTTTTTTTTCATCATATACTTTTCATAACAAGTAATTTGTAATGACTCAAAATTAGTGTGACCTTCTCACAATTTCAAGTATATATGTACCTATATATATGTATATATTCGGAAAAAATAGAAGGAAAGTATTTATAATAAAATACTGTATATGTCAATATGTAGATGCTCACTCACAACCACCCCCAGAAAACATAATGAATGAGTCAGGTGCTCACACCATAGGTAAAACATCATTCTGCCTCAAATGCAGTCTGAAATAGGTAGGTTATCTTGGTCAATGGTGTTCTTCTTAGAGATGTACTTTCAAAAAAAAGCAAACAATTCTTAGTGAAGTTCCAGACAAAACAAATTCAGTGTTCCCCCAGTTTATAGGGTAGTTGCATTTCAAAATATTCAGTATATATTAAAACTGTACAAAAATTATTTCATATTTATGTATAAAATTGAGTTAAACTGTAGTTCTGGGTCATTGTAAAGATTTTTTCCATCCACATGAATATCTGGGGGAGCATCTGAAACTTATTGGTGGGGGGTATGGGACCACCCTGCACATTTCATTCAGGGCATTTAGCATCCCTGGATCCTACCTATGGAGACAACTCAAACACCCCCACAAGTTTCCAGATTACCCCATAGAGTGATTATCCAGCACCTGAAGAATCTTTAAACTCCCTCCCAGCTCTGAAATCTTCCAGTTCTGGACCTCATTCAGGTTTACTCAGCAAATTTTTGCAGAGTACCCACTGTGAGCCTTGCCCCCCAGGAAATCATCAGTGAACAAGCCACCATAGCTCTTGTCCCCTACCACCGAGTTTCAATCCAAAAAGCTCTTAACTGTCACCGTCCCATTTTACAAAGGAAGAAGCTGAGGCCCAGAGAGGGCAGGCTTGTATTCAGCATCACACAGCCTCCTGGGGGCCAGCCAGAACCTGGCCTCAGGGAAGCACCATAGAGTGGGTCCACAGCCTTCTCTCCACTCATCTTCTCTTCCTCCCCCATCCCCGCAGTGCCAGCCGCCCTGACCCTGGACCCGGGCACCGCCCACCAGCGCCTGATTCTGTCCGACGACTGCACCATCGTGGCCTATGGCAACCTCCACCCACAGCCGCTGCAGGACTCGCCTAAGCGCTTTGACGTGGAGGTGTCGGTGCTGGGTTCGGAGGCCTTCAGTAGCGGCGTCCACTACTGGGAGGTGGTGGTGGCGGAGAAGACCCAGTGGGTGATCGGGCTGGCGCACGAGGCCGCGAGCCGCAAGGGCAGCATCCAGATCCAGCCCAGCCGCGGCTTCTACTGCATCGTCATGCACGACGGCAACCAGTACAGCGCCTGCACGGAGCCCTGGACGCGGCTCAACGTCCGCGACAAGCTCGACAAGGTGGGCGTCTTCCTGGACTACGACCAAGGCCTGCTCATCTTCTACAACGCCGACGACATGTCTTGGCTCTACACCTTCCGCGAGAAGTTTCCGGGCAAGCTCTGCTCCTACTTCAGCCCCGGGCAGAGCCACGCCAATGGCAAAAATGTGCAGCCACTGCGGATCAACACCGTCCGCATTTAGTGCAGTGGAGGGCGACCATGGGCGCCTGGGCTTGGCCACCAGCAAGAGCCTTGCCCCCACAGACGGGAGGCCTGGACTCCAACCCAGCGAGGCCACCCCTGAGATCTCAGGCCTGTTGTTTACCCTTCAGCCTCATTTCCCCATCTGTGCAATGGAGGTTGTGCTCCGTGACTCGGGAAATGTCTTCCAGCACTGATGTTCTGTAGCTCTGACCTTGATGGGGATGCAGTTGTGGTCCAAGAACCAGACCTGGCTTCTCCTCATGGCAGCCCCTGCCTAACCCCTCATCCTCCTCTCGGGCAGGTGACTGCATCCCTGTCTCCTTCCTGCCCACATGCCCTGACCTCAGGATGTGTCAGAGTGTTGCCAGCAGTTGGCAACTGCAAAGAGAACCCTCTTATTCTCCCAGGCCTGAGACTTGCCCCTGACCAAGCTAGTGATGGGCTGTTTTGTCCTTGATCACAGCCCATGGTGGACACAGGTGGTAGCTAGCCCCTAAGTCGCCTGAGAACCACCCTCTCCTTCCACCCCTGTACCACAGGTTTTATAGTTCCTGATTTTCCCATTTATCTGTGGGTAAAAGTGATATTGGGCTTCCCTGGTGGCTCAGTGGTAAAGAATCCACCTGCAATGCAGGAGATGTGGGTTTGATCCCTGGGTTGGGAAGATTCCCTTGGAGAAGGAAATGGCAACCCACTCCAGTATTCTTGCCTGGAGAGTCCTATGAACAGAGGAGCCTGGTGGGCTGTAGTCGAAAAAGAGTCAGACATGACTTAGCGACTAAACAGCAACAGCAACAATACAAATGAGGCTGTGGCCTATGGAAGGCACCCAGTAGTTGAGCCCACGTGTTTCAGCCAGTAAGCCCACAGGCCTTAGGGCAACAGGATGGCACACCCCAAGGCTCATGTAGGACAAGCACCACTGGATGGTGGAGGTCCCCAGCAGCTCTGAACAAAGGTCCAGCCGGGCCTCTTGACTTGGTAAGGGTGTAGCAAGGCTGGGGAGAGCTGTTGTTTAGGCCTGAGCACTGGGGTGGGCTGTCGGTTAGGCCCCCCCATCAATCTTGGCATCTGTCTCAGCTGGGATACCATTGCGGAAAACATGAGCTGCTTTAGCTTTTTTTAATTAGACAAGGATTTATTACCAGGTCCCTAGTGGCTTTGCAAAATCACTGCAAGGGCTAGAGGAGCCGACTCTGCTGAATTTCCAGGAACAGCTCCCAGCCGCCAAATTCATCACGTCTGCTATGACCAGGAACGCTGCTCCCATCGGCAGGCAGCCACTGCATCAGAAGCTGCTGGCTGCAGAACTGTGCAGTCTCTGCTACTGTCCATGCCAGTAAATGATGTCCTGAGGCCTGCCTCCCTCCAGGCAATTCGGTTTCCAGATCCAGATCTCTACAAGGGATTCTGTTTGGGGAAACATAAATCAGATCCAGAACCTTGGCTGCAAGGGAGTCTGGGAAATGTACTTTTCTTCTTTCCAGCCTCATCCATACAAAAGGCACAATAGAAGAAAGTGAGAATGGGTCTTGAACAAGCTCACTTTCAGTTTTTGCCTTTGGAATCCACCTCTAGGCCTTGGCTTTGAGGCAGCAGAGCCTCTAGGTGTCCTGCTCCAAGGCTGTGTCCCTGTCCAGGACAGGCACCCCTAGAGTGAGCCTGCAGAACCAAGCTGAAAGCCTCCCACCCTAGGCTTTCCATTCCAGTTCTGGGGCCTAGATTCTGAACTTGGGGTCTTTGGTCATACCCATCTCAAAGGAACCAGACTAGCTGAACCTGGGGAGCTCCCACCTCACAACTGCTGCCCATGGGGACCTCCCTTGGGCAGGAGGAATCCTCAGTCTCACCCCACCCATTCAGCTACCAGAATCTGGGCCACCCCCAGCAGTATTTTTATCTTAAATGTTACCCATTTTGTGAGTTATGATGAATTTGTATTAAATTAAAGTTACAGGCTGTGAGTGGTCAGTGCCATTCATTTTGACACACACATCCTGGCCCAGGCAGCATACATAAATCGACATGGCTAATCCACAAAGCAACCCGGCTGAGTAGCAACATACCCATTTTACAGAGGGGGAAAATGAGGTTCATAGAGAGGACGTGACTTGCCTACAGTCCCATGTCCCACACTAAGCGAGTTCAGAATTGAGCCCAAGGCACTCTCATCACAACTTACCAGTCAAGGAAGACTGTCAGTCTTGGCCTGGAGGAAGGCATGGTGGTAGCCTTGGAAGCAGAGAGGAGCTCATGAGACAGTGGCAAGAGACTGGGCCCTAGAACCCCAGAGACCTAGGCTTAAATCCAGGCTCTGTCACTGCGTGCCTCTAGAAAAATGAATTAACTTCTCTGGACCTCCGTTTTCTCACATGGAAAATGGGGATAATCACACCAATCTCACATGATTTGTTACAAGCTGCAAAGTGCAGTGCATTTAGGGAGGACCTGCCTGTCACTAAGCTGCCTCCCATAATCTGTGCCTAGAACTGGGTGGGTTTTCTCAACCTCTGGGCTGGCTCTGCTCTTAAGGAGTCTATCTTCTTTCTTGTGCTTTGTGAGGGGGTGTGGGACCACCCAGGCCAGGCAGTTCCCCAGGTTCGCTATGTCAAAGGAGTCCATCCCACCTCCACCTGGCCAGGAGTCACAGCCCTGCATGTGGGCACACAGGTGTGTACACTAAGGAGAAAGGCCACTGGGACCCCCTGGAGTTGTGCAGTGCAGTGCAGCAGCCTTGGAAGCAGGACTCCTGGGCCTAGTCTTGCTTCTGTGCTGACTTGTTTTGTACCCTGAGGGTCCCTTCCTCCATTGCCTCACCTATAGAATGAGGGAGGTTAGACCGGGTGCTCTGTAAGGCGCCAGGTGGATCTTCACCTATACCTGGAGGCAGGGAGGAAAGAGAGAGGGAACTACCCAAGTCACTACTTGTTTGTGGTTCTTGGAAGATGGACATGAATGAGGAGGAGGAGGGGCTGTTGGCAAGGGCGGAGGGAACGGTGTCTGGATGGCTGATAGCGCCCCAGTTTACAGAGAAGCTGTAGGGAGTGGGCCTGGGACCAGAGAACCCCATCACCCCCTCACCCCATGCTCTCAGATCCCTGTGACTCCTCCCAAGCCCACTCCTCTATTTTGCTCAGGGCATCTGTCCCCTGGAGGAGTACCCTGTCCATGGTCCTTCCTTCCCCTCCCCCCACTCAGGCTCAGCACCTGGTCCCAGAAAGGCTGCTTGCTGCCCCATCTTCACCCCTGGTTTCCAAGTGTCTGGGAGTGTAGGGATCTAATCTGAACACCCAACTGGGGACTCTGGGAAATCAGGGGACCTCCAAGAGGTATGAAGTGTCTGGAGACTTCCTGAATGAAAGAATCTGCGGTTGCCAGTATAACACCAGGAACCCACTTAATACAGGTAAGTGAAGAGGGGAGACAAAAGCAGTCCAGCCTTGGGGTGGAAGCAGGGATCAGCAAGGATCTTCCCCAGGGCAGGAAAGAATTGATAGAATGACAAAAAACCCCATTCACAACCATGTTCATGGCCAGCAAGCGAAGCAGTGGGACTTCCTGCACCTTATCTAACATCAAAATAAGTCCATGAAATCAGTATCATTATCTCAGTATTTGAGCAGGGAAACACTACTTCCCAGGGGACCCACAGCTGGTACTCAGTAAAGCTGGAAATCAGACTCAGGCCTGTCCAAAGCTAAAGCCCAACTCTTCACTGGCCTCCCTGGAAATGCTTCTCAACTTTGAGAACAGCTTCAGTGACAGGCAGCACCCACCAGAAGTGTGATCCCCCTGGGATTCAAGGAGGGAACTTAACCCAGACTCCACACCATTGAATTATGCAACTGTGAGTTAAGTTTCACCTATAGACTCCACCTCATGTGCCTCCCAGATCAGAGGTGGACTCGTGAAGGCACTGTGACCCGGAGCGGGTCTCTCTCCCTTTCTGGACCTCTGTTTCCCCATTTCTATCAAGGAGGTTCAGATTCTAGCTAACTGATTGCCAAGGCAGTGGTTCTGATGGCCCAGGATCCTGTAAGTCTTATGTTGGTCCCAGGGCTTGGCCCGCTCAGCACCTAACAAGGCCATTAGCTCTGGGTCTTTCTCTCTGGGGTGGCAGCAGGAATAGAAAACAACAGAGATAAGGTCTCCTAGCAGCACAGTCTCAGCTCGGGGCTCTGGGGATGGGCCTCCCCTCCTGCCGGAGAGGCCATCCCAGGAGGCTGACTGCTCACACCTGGGCAGCATTCCTGGCTTCATCCCCTCCTGTCTGAGTCTTGGCTCTATTCACTCTCCCCAGATGCTCCACCAGAATGTAAGTTGCAAAGGACCCTGTCACAGGCTTAAATACAAACGGAAAGGCATGGGATGAGGTTGGGGGAGGGGCAGTGTGCTGACCGAGGTGCTGAATCTTCATTCCCACCAGGGAATGGTAATTTCTCCTTAGTCTGGGACATCTGCAATTCTAGCCAGTGTCTCTGGGGAAGAAGGAGTGCTGGGAAGCAGAGGAGAAATGAGAAGGAAAGGGAATGACAGAGGGAGGGAGGGAAGGAGAAGGAGAGAAAGAGAGAGAAAAGGAGAGACGCATTTAGGAGGCGTAACCTCTAAAAAATAGAAAGAGATGGGGACTTTTATTTTGAAATATGCTCATTTTCCTTTGTTTTTCTTTTCTATCTGGTTTAAATTATGTGGATTTTTGTTTACCCTAGATAGAGTATAGAACAGTCTTCCATCTTCTTTCAAAATGTTGACAGTTCTATCATATTTCTGACTGTTACAAAATGCTCCCTATTCACCCTAGGAATTCAGTGAAGTAGGGGAAGAGTGGCCACTTTGGACCCGAGGACCAGGGGGCTTGCTACTCTGATGTCGTGTCAAGGGAGGGCCTTTCAGGAAGCTAGAGCCAGAGGCACAAAGCCTCGGCCCTGGTGAGCTCCCCAAAACCATGGGCTGCAAGATGATCAAGTCTGAATGCTCAAGGCACCTAAGGGCTCCTCCAGCCCAATCTGGAGGCCCAGAGAGGGTTGGTTTCTAGTTCAAGGTCATATAGCACATGACAGAGCCAAGCCAGGGAACCCAGGTGAGGAAGAGGAATAAGCAGAGTCAGGAAGTCCTCTCTGGGTGGAGATAGCCCAGTTGAGCATGCTAGTCAGGATCATAGACTCCAGGATGGCTGCTAAGAGACCACTGGCCTCAACTCCATCATTTCACAGGTAAGAATACTGAGACCCCGACGGGAAGTCCATGAGGCAGAGCAGGCCCAGACCCAGGTCTCCAGACTCACAGCCATCAGTTTCTCATGCAACCTTTAATCTCCCCCCTGTGGATTCTGATGCCTCCTCCTACCCCATGGGAACTTGGAGTCAGAGCCAAAGGAGAAGGGGAGTGGCCAGGGTCCCTGCAGCTCCAGGCACTAAGAGCTGGTTACCTTTCTCCATCCTCCTCCCGGAAGAGAACAGAGAATTGGCCTGGACCCCAATGGCCCCTCCTCCAGGGCAGAGTCAGTCGGTGCCTACCCACACCTGGTACCTCCCTTACTGGCAACAGAGTCCAGAGCTAGTAACAGCCACAGCAGGGACAAAGCCACCTGGGCAGCTGCTGGAGCCACTGGGAGTCACAGGTAAGAGAGGGCACTGTGGGTGATGGCCCAAGAAGGTCCCCTGATTCCACAGGGATTTGGGATTTTTTTTCCCTAAAGAAGGGGCTTTTGCCCCTTCTCTCCCTGTAGGCTGAGCCCCTGGGCCTGCTTCCTGTGCTCACTGCAAACCCCAGGTGAAGCCCCTCGATGACTAAGCTGCCAGATCTACAAATCAGGAATGGGGTCCCAGGCTCAGCAGCTCTTCTCCTGCCCCTGGGAGGAAGGAGAAGCAGATAAGGGCCCCAGGAAGTCCCAGGAAAAAACAGAGACCAGCTGGAGGTGTGTGCTTCTCACAGGTGTGGGCTGTGGGCCGAGATCTAGACAAACCTGCTAAGTCTGGAGTGGACCCCCACTCAGTCTCACTGACTCACCAGTGACCCTGGACAACTCCCGGCATAGCCACCTTACTGATGTCCATTTCTTGTTGGTTCAATGGAAAAGATGGGTGGCCCTGGGCTATGGGACAAGTTTAGAACCTCCAGTTCTAAGGTTCTAGCTTGAGGCAGCCTCATGGAATTTGTCCAACAGTCTCCATCCACCCACTTCACCTTCCCTCTTCTTTGGGGGTCTCCCTCTATCACACTTCTGGAATGCCCTCCTCCACCCCTTTCATTCCTCCATCAATACTTACCCTCCTGCGTTCCTTAGAGTAACTGACTTGTGGTTTTCGATGGCTCCTTCCCCAACCCATGCACATGTATAAAGAAACCTCTTTTAAAGAACAGCTAGTGGTCAGATTTCAGACACCACACCAAGCAGGTGGGAGAAAGATAATAGTGGGACTAGGAAGGCAGAAGAGACCTCCATATAGGCAGCAATACAGCAGCAGTTACTGTGTGGACACAGATCTGGCCAGAAACGACCATGGCTCTCATGTACTGAACCGATCCAAGTCCTACTCTTGACCCAGCCTTCAGCCCTCACTCCCCCTCGCCAGCAACAAACAGGCTAATGGTGACACAATACTGCCTTTCTGGTTTGAGGATCTCCTGGTGGAGGAAAAAAATGATGATGTGTATAATATTAGCATCAGAGCACTCAGAATATTAAAATCAGGACTTCCCTTGTGATTCAGTGGCTAAGACTCTGTGTTCAAATGTAGGAGGCCTGGGTTCAATCCCTGATCAGGGAACTGGATCCCAGATGTTGCAATTAAAGATCCCAAATGCTGCAATGAAGATCGAAGATTCCAAGAGCTACAACTAAAACCCAGGGCACCCAAATAAATAAATAAATATTTTTTAAAAAAGAACATTGGGATCTCAAGTGGAGAGTGTGGAGCAGATTTCGGTCCTTAACACTTCCACTTGTGTAATACCCGTCTACCTCCTAGAATATCCTTGCCCTCCTTTTTCTTCCTGTTGAAATCTTACTCATCCTTCACGTCCCATTCAAGGTGAAGCTGTCCTGGTCATTCAGGTCCAGTGGAACCCAATGCTCTGCACCCTTGAAGCACTTTGGGTCTCCCACTACTACTAGATCATGAGCATCGTGAAGCAGGGATCATGTTCCCTGGGGTCATGGGTACAGAGAGGGTCACAGAAAATGTTTGCTGGGGAATTCCCTGGTGTCCAGGGGTTAAGACTTTGCCTTCCAATGCAGCGGGTGTAGGTTCAATTCCTGCTCTGGGAGCTAAGATCCCATATGCCTCGAGGCCAGAAAATCAAACAACATAAAACAGAAGCAATATTGTGAGAAGTTCAGTAAAAAGACTTTAAAAGTGATCCACATCCAAAAAAAGAACTTATGAAAAAAAGAAAGAAAGAAAATCTTTGCTGGCTGGAGCTGGTTAGTGTCCAAGCTGGAACCATGGTTCATGTGTCCAAGTTGGGAGGGAGCGCAGAGACCAGGAATGGCTCCTCCCTAAAGATGCCCAGGAGAGAGCACCAACACACCCCTGGCCAGGCTCTGCGCAGAGAGACCAGGAAGAGCTGGCAAAGACTAGGAACATTGCTTGATTGTTTTTTTTCCCCCCCATTATGAAATAACTTCTGCTTTTTGCAAAAAGATTACTATAGACATAAACCTATAAAACAGAAAGTCCCCTCCTTCTGCTCCGAGGAGTCAACACCTGTTTACAGTTTGTTGCAGGCCCTTCCAGCCATTCTTGTTTATACATAAACAAAGATAGCCTTTTCCTTTATAAAAATATGTTCGTTTTTAATTTCCTACGAGTTCTATGCGTGTGCGCATTGTGTCCGACTCTTTGTGACCCTGAGTTCTGTAAATTCCTACAATTTCCTGGTCAAAAGGCTTCCTCATTTTATTCTATTTTTAAATTTTACCTATTTATTTATCTCTGGCTGTGCTGGGTCTTCGTTGCTGTGCTCGGGCTTTCTCTAGTTGCGACCAGGGCTACTCCCTAGTTGCACCAGCTTGTGGCGCACAGACTTAGTTGCCCTGAAGCCATGTGGGATCTCCCCGGCGCAGGGATCAAACCCAGGGCCCCTGCATTGGCAGGCAGACTGTTCACCGCTGGAGCATGAGGGAAGTTCCTTGCTCATTTTAAATGTCTTGCTTTCCTAAGTAAACTTTTTTTCTTATAACATGTTCATTGTAAAAAAATTGTGACATACAGTCAAGACACACAGAGTACATATTTCCCATCAGCCACTGTTCAGAGATAACCACTGCTCGTGTCTAGGTGATTAGGTTTACAGGTTTTTCTCCATGTGAGTACATATGCTTGTTTACAAAAATTGGAACACACTCTCCTGTTGTTCGCTAGTTTATTTTTTTTCTCCACTTAATAATAGATTGTGTGCATTTTCCCGTATTGATGAATAGTCTTCTACAGCATCAATTTAATACAATAAGGTTGCTTGACCTTGAGGTCCCCCTAGTAGCCTGTTTTTCCTGACTCCCTTTCTGAGTATGGAGCCTGCTGCAACAGTGAGCCAGAGCCTGTTGCACCAGGGTTTAACCTTGGCCTGCTCCCTGCTTTCAGGAAGGGAAGGCCCTGGAAGGCCTTGAACCCTGCCACCTCCGCCCCTCCTGGGATAAGGTTCCAACACCCCACGGATGGGCCCAGGGCCCCCCTGCAACTTCTCCACCGCCGCCCACCGGTGCAGTAAGTAGACACCTGCCGCTTTCCCCTGCTGCTCTCTTAGACCCTGGGCTCCTTGAGTCCTGGAGGGTGGGGGACTTGGGCGATCTTGACCTTGAAGTGGAGTAGGGAGGCTGGAATCAAGTGGAAAGGGAGGGGCCGAGTGCCACTTGCCCTTGTACTTCAGCCAGCTCTTCAGCCAGCCATTTCCTCATGTTGCTGGGACTGGGGGAGTAACAGGGGCAGCTGGGGGTGGGGGGAGGGTGGGGGAAGGAGCTGAGCCACTTGAAAGTTTTCTGGTTCCCAAAGTAAACACCCAGCTTCCCAGCCCAAGCCCATGCTCTGCCCCAGGAATTTACCAGCCAAATAGTAAGGAATTAAGTGTGATCCTGGACCAGACTCTTATCCACTCTTTGGGCCGGGGGGCGGTGGTTGGGGGGCCTCAGTCTCCCCTCCAATGTACCATGTGGTTCTTAAGGCAAATTCCCTGCTCTGGAATTCTGTAACCCAATTCAAACCCATGTTTTCCCAAATGCTCTCTTTTCTCTCCAAGCCCCTGAAGACCTTATGATTGGTTAAATCTAATTGTGCACCAGGGCTTGTTTGAGGGATCATTAACATAATGTGTATGATTAGCTGTCAACTTGTTTAATCCTCACAACAAGCCTAAGAGGAGGTACCCACTTTTATCCCCATTTCACAGATGAGAACACTAAGCCCAAAGAGTTAAAATGATTTTCCACATTAAATGGTAAAGCTCAGATATGAACCCAGGGCTGTTGGACCCCCAAACCCACGTTCCTTATTATCATCCCATCCACATACCACTGTGCTGTATGTGCTGAGATCATTCTTCCCTTGCTACAGTTGAGGAAACTGAGACCAGAGAGGGGAGGTGGATTCCTCAAGGTCATACAGCATGTTCATGGCAGAGCTAGGTGAAGCCAGGCTTTCTGCCTCCCAGCCCACCCTCACCTCCTGTGCTGCCCTGGATAGCTTTCAAAGAGGGAAGCTGCTGAGCTAGAAACAGTCCTTGGACTGGAGTCAAATGCCCAGAACTGATTGGGGCAGTCAGGTAGAAAAGGTTATGTTTGTTCAGCCCAGCTTGGTTCTACCCTCCTCTGGCTCAGTTCCGGGAAGTGTTGACTTTGGGCAGGTCCCAAAGGAGAAAAGGTGACATTACTTGTGGGTGGGGGAGGGCTGGGCCTGAGGAGCCCCTTCCCCACTCTCCTCTTAGCCCCACTGTGCTCTCCACTCCTCACTCTGCCATTCAACCTCTTACCTGACAAACCCTTATTGAGCAGCTACTATGTGCTAGCACTGAGATGAGCAAGGACAGGTTTATCTCAGGTCTCCATCAAAGAGGCGACAGTGACCAGACAGTCACAGCACACGTGCAGAGGGCTGGGCTTGGACAGAGAAGAGAAAATCAGAGGGGCCACTGGAGGAGGTACCATGGAAGTTGAGACCTGCAGCATGAGTGAGAGTTGGGGACAGGGTTCCAGGCAACGGGAACAGCATGTGCCAGGGATAGGAGGCCAGAAATGAGATCATGTGGTTAGAGCATTGAATGTGAGCCAAAGAGGCAGCCTCTGCATCTCAGCTTCTTCATCTGGTAAATGGAGACAGCAGCTTGCTAGTGGGCTAAGACACGGTATGTAAAGCGCCTTGGGTTATAGCATCACTGCTCTCCCTTTTAGGCCACAAACATGTGCCTAGCAGCAAGTGCCAAACACTGGGGGAAATGAACCATTGCCTGCTTGTCCAAGGTCACTCAGTCTTTGCCTCCAAGCCTGTGACTGCTCTGTACCAGTCTTCCTTCAGACTTGCAGCCCCAATATGGGGCCCCAGCTACTGAGGCCCAGGGAACAGCCCGCCCTTGGGGAGCACTCCACTACCCCTGCCCTGATGCCTCTGTCCCTTCGTCCCCAGACGTGGGTGGCCTACCGGCTGCAGTGATCATCATCCCAACCCTGCTCTCCTCGTCGTCTCTCCTGATCATCAGCTTCATCTTATGGAAAACTTGCCGCCGGTTGTCCCAGGTCACCCAGCCCCGCCTGCCATCCACATGAGGGGCCCAGGTAAGCCACTTAAGCACCTTCAGCCCGGGGGGGGGGGGGGGGGGCGGGGAGGTTCTAGACCAGTTTTATTCTTTGTCTCTCATAAGAGAAGAAATTCTCCTTATTGTCTTGCGGCAACAAGGGATGATGTACTGAGTTGGATAAAGCCTCACAGAGGCCACAGCCACATGTGTGGCCTCACAGTCTCCTGTACCTCTGTCCAGGTGCTGCTGGATGTAATCATCAACTCCGCAGGTCAAGGAAGCCCATTCAGCAGCCCCCGTAACTGTGGCTCTGGGTGACTATGAGACCAACGCTGCCCTTACCACACTGCCCCCTTACCTTCCAGGGATGCTCCCTGCCTGGTGGGGCCTCCACAGGGAACCTGACCAAGGAGCAGGAAGTCCTCCTCCGGGGACTGAATGAGAATGCTCCGAGTTTCACCCCAGCTGTGGCATGGCTTAGCACAGTATCCAAGGCTTGCAGTCCTTCAACCTTTCCACTTCTCATATCTCTAAACACTAGCACTGCCAGTGCTTTCCTGAGGTCATGGTGTTTCAGCTTTTTCTATGGTTCTTAGAGGAGAACATAGCCCTTTAGCCCCTGGCAGGCAAGGCTTGGATGGCACAGAAATTTCCAGGAGACTCCTCGTCTACCACCTGAGACCTGGGATTCAGAGGAGCAACAAAGTGAGGAAATTGGGTCTCACACAGCTTAATACAAAAGCCCAGAATTCTCACCACTGCCCTAAGATGTCAGGATGTCTGCTCTGATTGTCTGCCAGCCACAGGTTCACGGCATCTTACATTCATCCAGTGGTACCCAGGTGTGTAACATGTGCCGGGCACGCCAGGTGCTGGATTTATAACGACAAATGAGACCCAGACTAGAATCTAGTGGCTGTTACAGAGCAGTGATAACAGGGTGTGAGAAGTGCTTGGATAGAGTACAGGAGTCTAGCAGGGCGTAAAGAAGAGATCAACTACAAGCTAGAGGAGGAGGGTTGGGGAAAGTTTCCAAGAAGTGGCATCTAAACTGGGACCTGCAGGATGATGGGAAGTTGCCAGAAGGAAGGTGGGAGAGGATAGTAGAGGCAGAGAGAAAAGAAAGTACAGTGTAAGGTGATGGCACACTATGGCCCACTTTTTAGTTTTATAAATACAGTTTTACTGAGACATAGTCACATCCATTCATTTATGTATTGTCTCTGCTTTTGCTTTACACAGCAGAGTGGCATAGTTGTCACAGAGACTCTTTGGCTCACAAAGCTTAAAACATTTATTATCTTGTCCTTGAAAGAAAAATATTGCTGGCTCCTAGAAGTTAGAGAGCTTATACTGCCCCTTAGGAACACAGTGGCTGTAGGGTTGAGGGTGAGAACTCTACAGTAAGCATCTCACAGCGAGTGCCTCTCCTCTTAGTCATTGTGGATTGATCCAGAAGTAGACACACCTGATTTAAACTGACCTAATCAAATTCTCTCTTCCCAGGAATCTGAATTGTGGAATGTGACACCCAGAAATGGAGCTGAGTTATATTAATGCCTGGGAACCTCTGCTGCTGAGGCCCCTGGAGCTACCCTGCTCCTTTCAAAGACCCATTCATCAATAATCCTTTTGATTCTGAAAGTCCTTGCAATCAATTCCCCAAACTTTTAATTTTCATTTCTTTCAGAATCAGTTTGTTACTTCTAAAGAAAAAACTTTGAAATTAACAGTGAAGACAGATGAAGCTGGTGGGGTATACAGTCAGCATGGTCCAGTGTATGTATAATAGGACCCACATATGTAATTTTGCATTTTCTAGTAGCCACATTTTAAAAATTGAAGTTAGTGAAATTAATATTAACAATGTTTCATTTCACCCAATATAGATAAGTATTATATTTCAGTATCTAGTCAAAATGTTTAAATTGCTAATGAGATGTTTTACATTCTTCTCTTTGAACCATGTCTTTGAAATGTGGGTGTATTTTACACATATAGCATATCTCAAATAAGACTGGCCACACTTTGAGTGCTCCATAGCCACATGAGGCTGGTCGCTTGCATAATGGATAGCACAGATTAAGATATTCAAGGTGATGAAGGATCTGCTAAGAAGTCCTGGCCTCATTCTGAAGAGATACATCCCCAGAAGAGATTCAAATCTAGAAGTAACATGATAAAATATATATATAACTTTAGGAAGATCACTCTGACTTCCACTTATAGAATGGACAGGAAAGGAATTGAAGCTTGAGTTAGGGAGATCAGTTAGGAGGAGCTGAAGAGAGAATGAGAGGTAAAGATGTTGATGATAGACTTTGGTGGCAGCAGCTGAAATATTAAGATGCAGTCCTTCCCATCACTCCATCTCACATATCTTCCCCTATTCTCTCTGGCAACCAAAGAGGCAAATCTATGATCTTTAAGGCATAGTCCCTGGCAGTTATGCCCACAAAGTGGTCCACAGTAGGAGATCAATCAACAGATGTGTCTTTCCTCCCTCAATGAAATGTCCTCTGAATGCTCCTGCCCGCACCTAACTGCTGATACTGAAATTTGAAAGACAGGAATATTGGCCCAATCTATGGTAAACTGGAGATCCTGTCCTAGGAATTTTCCAGCAACTCTAAGAAGAGCTTTCTGCTGCATGGGTGAAGGTGGAAAGTTATATTTAACCAGAGTTGTGGTTTTGCTTAGAGAGTATACATACAACAAATAAAAAAGAGGCAAGGAAGTAGTGGGTGAATGCAAGGGAATGATAATAAAAATAACTATGGAATTTAAGCCAGCATGGGAATATTTAAGAGATATTCATAAAAATTCCAGTTCTCCAACCCCACCCCTTGCTTCTGGACCCTGGGAAGAAATGCACTTTTCTGTCCATTTGAGGCTAGGTGTGGCCATGTGACTAGTTCTGGCCAATTAGATTACAGACTCTAGATGGAGCATTTAATTGCCAAGACCCTCCAGTTTCTCTTTTCCCTCTCATATACTGACCAATGTTATTTGAAATGGTGGCTTTTCCATCAGCCTGGGTTTCTCACTATGAAAAGCAGAGTCCTCTGTTTGTTGACCAACAATGTTCAAGTTGTGTGAGCAGGAAATAAATCTTTCTTCACTATATTAAAGCTTAAAATGCAAGCCTTAAATATAAACCTGAAATATTGGGATTGTTTTTTACTACAGCACCACATAGCCTAGCCTGACTGATATAACCAGAAGAGAGGACATTAATAGGGAGGGAGAAAATGAAAAATGTAAGATTAATAGATTTCAGTTCCTGGCACTGAAGATTGATGAAGTCCCAATAGGAGAGAGAATAACTGGAGAGATACTTGGTATTATTAGAGCGGTAAATTCATGGCAAGGTCTAGGACAAGATCTCTGAAGCAAGAAACTGAGAGAACAGTGTCAGGAGGATCATCTCTGTGTGTATTGAAATTGTCAAAGATTCAGACAGAAATAATGTCGAAGAGGGTTAACAGGCAGAAGCCAAAATTCTTATTGTTTCTCTTCCCACAAGGAAGACATGAATGCCATGAAGGTAAGACTTCTGTGCTCACATTTATGTCCCCAGTGCCTGGGACGGCACCTGCCACAGGGAAGACACTTAATATACACTTGCTGAATGAATGAGCAGAAGAAGGGGAGGATAGTACACCATACATTTTGACAAATAAATTTAATTCAGGCAACAGAGTACTTTCCAGTTCTTACTCCTTTGCTTCTGTTTTTTTCTGCAATACTTTCCCCCCAGACCACAGTGGCTGTTCTCTTTGTCCACGAGTCTGCTTGTTGATCTATCTTCTTGTTGCCAGAAATCTCAAGGAGCTACTTTTTAAACTTATCCCCAGAGGCTTGCATGCTGGCAACTCTAGCTAATACCATCCCCCATGTTACAAAACACCAGTGTTATTTTCTCCTCCACCTTCTCCCTCATTCCCACATCCAACTTCATTGCCAAATATCTTTTGTTTATTTCCAGACCTATCTCAGATTCATCCACCCCTACAGCCAATGCCCCACTCCAGATTCTCATTATCTCTTCCCTGGCCTAGAACAAGTGTCCCCTCCTAATCAGCCCGCTTTCTCTTTGCTTCTAATCCCTGTCTATTATCTAGTTATCTACTGCTGCATTAAAATTACCTTAAATTTTTGTTAAAGCTTAAAGCCACAAATATTTATTATCTCGAGGTTTCTGTGGGTCAGGAATCTGGGCACGGCTTAGGGGGTGCCTCTGGCTCAGGGTCTCTCACTTGACTGCCAGCAAGTGTTGACCAGGGCTACAGTCATGCCAATGTTCACCTGGAGGAGGATCCAACTTCAAGCCCCACTCATGGCTATTAGAAGCCCTCAAGTCTTTGTTATTGGACAGAGACATCCATTTCTGGACACCTAAACCTCTCCATAGGACAGCTTGTAACATGGAAGATGTCTTCCCCAAGAGCAAGTGAGCAAGAGAGGGTGCCAAAGACAGAAGCTACAGGTTTTTTTGTAATTTAATCTCAGAAGTGGTAACCCATCACTTCTAACATAGTCTATTCATTAGAATGGAATCAACAAGCCCAGTCCATACTCAAGGAGAGAGAATCATAGCAGGGTGTGAATACTGAAGTTTGAGGTCACTGGAGACATCTTGAAGACTGCATACCACAACCTCTTCACTGCCTCTAGTGAGCCACCTAAAGTGCAAAGCTGATTTCTTCTCTCCCTTTCTCAGAAACTTCTGTTAACTTGCCAGCACTACCACATTTCCCTTCATAATATGCCTCAATTGCTATTGCATTATCATCTTCCATCCTGTGCTCCAGTTCTTAAGAAAGTGCACCGAATTATTGCACCACTATCCCTTTACACACCATTTCCCTGGTTTGGAAAACTTCCCTCAGGCTTCTCAGGCTTTTCTACCTGGTCAGCTCCTACTTTTCCACCAAGGTTTCTGCTTCCATCCACTGCTTCTGCCAGGTCCACCCTAACTCTAGCAGGCAATTTCATCTATCACTAATCAGACCCCACTTGCAACCCTCTGTTTTCCACTAACACACAACTTACCACACCAAATTATAATTATTTCCATTTGGATCTCTCACAGGATCTCAGATTCAACACATTCAGAAGTTCATTTCTGCTGACTTTTATATCAATAAGATTTAGCAGGAGTGGACCTTACAGACTTACCATCTTCAATGGAGATGTATGACAGTGAAAAGTGTTAGTTGCTCAGTCGTGTCCAACTCTTTGCAACCACATGGTCTGTCCATGGAATTCTCCAGACAAGAATACTGGAGTGGGTTCCCATTCCCTTCTCCAAGGAATCTTCCCGACTTGGGGATCAAACCCAGGTCTCCTGCATTGTGGGTAGATTCTTTGCCATCTGAACTACCAGGGAAGCCCATCTTCAATGGAGATGTATAGAACAAGTTATAGAACCTCACTATCTCGACTGGTGTTATTTAAATGCCCAGAGAGCAATCATTTGGTAATAGGGTCTTACTAAATAAATACGTGTGGGGCTCTAAAGACAATCATGGTCCCCACAGGATTCCGCAGGAAGAGGGCTGGGTGAGTATGATTGAAAAGTTTCCTCCAGAGTGGGCAGAGCTGCTTCCCTACCTACCTCCACTAGTAATTAACACTATCAGTTCTAGAGAAGTTACTTCATTTCAAAGTCTCCGTTTCCTATTTTATAAGTGGAGGTCACCTAAGTGGTTCCTATGGTGACCACGAATCAGCTGCTGTTCTGAGTATTTTAAACATGCTAACTTATTTAATCCTCAGAATTAGGGTATGAGATAGGTGTATTATTTCATTTTACAGATGCACAGGAAACGCAGATAATAGCTGCTTAGGATTCCAGGATTCCAACACAGGCACTGAGGAATCGGCGTTCCTGTTATAATATCCACTTCACAGGCTTGCGAGGGTTAAATGAAAAAGATGAGAGTGAGGGGGTAGGGCAGAGCATGGCACAGTGAGTATCGTTTTCAAAGGTAAAACACATTGGCCTGCAAGTCAGGAATTCATTCAAAGCCCGTGATTTTCTGCGTGAATTCATGAGGCGTCTCCTCTAGGGAGTGAAATGGATGAGTGGGGAGGACACTGAGGACAAGCCTCCCAAGATCGATAAAGCTCTCACGTCCCGTTACTCATGGATACTCCTATTTTGCAAGGCGAAGTGGAAGTAGCTGGTGGGCAGAAGCCCACTTCCGGTGTTATGGCGGGCCTTTCTAGCCGAGCAGGGGCCCGGCTGCACCTTCGCCTGCTTCCTGCGTCCCGGGAGGACCCCTTGCCGGTGGGGGCCCTCCCTAGGCAAAGGTTCTATTTTCCATTCGTGGAGGCTGCGAGCTCCGTCTGTCTAGTCCTTCAACCAATGGACTCGGCTGTCTCTTCTCGCTGTTTGGTAAAGTCTTCCTCCGCTCAGGAAGGGGGCGCCAGAGCGCGGGGGCTCGAAACCTGGGAGGCACTCTGACGCGAAAGTGACGTCACGACGCCGGAAATCCGCGTCCCCGGGGACTTGGGATGAGACGTGAGCCGAGCAAGCGAGGCTAGTTTAGAAGGTGTTTAAAGGCATCGTTTCCACTCCGGATAGACTCGGAGACTCAAATGAGAAAAGTGAGCTTCTAGAGGCAGGGATATGTTCATATTCCAGCGAGAACCTCTCCGAGGACTAGCGCGCTTCCCACGCGACTCCTCGGAGCGGCGAGGGACGTCCTCGGGGTGGTTTGCTCCACCTGAGAAGTCCCTGAAGCAAGTGTCTCTGGAATACACCTATTGCACAGATGGGGAAAACAAACGGAGAGACAGACAGTGACTTGCAGGGTCGGGTTGCCGGATTGAGCAGCTAAAATGCAGGACGCCCAGTTAAAGGTGAAGTTCAGATAAACAGCAGTGTTAATACATGGGTCATATGTTTACTGAAAAAGTAGCCGTCTTTTTTCTGAATTCAGCTTTAACTGGGAGTCCTATATTTTACATGGTAATCCTACTCCAAGGTCACCCAGCTGAGTGGAAGAGCAGAAAGAGCTATTGAGGTATCTTGTATCCCTCCCCACCTAAGATTCACTAGTATGTGGACCCGGGCTCCTCCTGGGTTGGAATCCTGGAAGCCTGCCGGGCCCCTAGTCTTTTCTAGTTAGTGGTCTGCCCTTAGCGGGATCTAGGCTGCTGTTCAGGAGCTGAGGAGAAGGGCCTAGATATTTCTGCCTCGAGGTTCAGGGATAAACCCCCGCCATCCCATCCTCCAAGATTCGGTTCAGTCGCTCAGTCGTGTCTGACTCTTTGTGACCCCATGAATCGCAGCATGCCAGGCCTCCCTGTCCATCACCAACTCCTGGAGTTTACCCAAACTCATGTCCATCGAGTCGGTAATGCCATCCAGCCATCTCATCCTCTGTCGTCCCCTTCTCTTCCTGCCCCCAATCCCTCCCAGCATCAGGGTCTTTTCCAATGAGTTAACTCTTTGCATGAGGTGGCCAAAGTATTGGAGCTTCAGCTTCAGCTTCAGCATCAGTCCTTCCAGTGAATATTCAGAATTGATTTTCTTTAGGATTGTGGTTTAATCTCCTTGCAGTCCAAGGAACTCTCAAGAGTCTTCTCCAACACCACAGTTCAAAAGCATCAATTCTTCAGCGTTCAGCTTTCTTTATAGCTGGAAAGACTATACGCGACTCACATGTATACATGACCACTGGAAAAACCATAGCCTTGACTAGACAGACCTTTGTTGGCAAAGTAATGTCTCTGCTTTCTATATACTGTCTAGGTTGGTCATAATTTTTCTTCCAAGGCCACAGTCACCATCTGCAGTGATTTTGGAGCCCCTCAAAATAAAGTCTGTTACTGTTTCCATTGTTTCCCCATCTATTTGCCATGAAGTGATAGGACCAGATGCCATGATCTTAGTTTTCTGAATGTTGAGTTTTAAGCCAGTTTTTTCACTCTCCTCTTTCACTTTGATCAAAAGGCTCTTTAGTTCTTTGCTTTCTGCCCTAACTGTGGTGTCATCTGCACATCAGGTTATTGATTATTTCTCCCCACAAGCTTGATTTTCCAGCTTGTGCTTCATCCAGCATTTCTCTTGATGTACTCTGCATATAAGTTAAATACACAGGGTGACAATATACAACCTTGACGTACTCCTTTCCCGATTTGAAACCAGTCTGTTGTTCCATGTCCAGTTCTAACTGTTGTTTCTTGACCTGCATACAGATTTCTCGGGAGGCAGGTCAGGTGATCTGGTATTCCCATCTCTTGAAGAATTTCCCACAGTTTGTTGTGATCCACACAGTCAAAGGCTTTGGTGTAGTCAATAAAGCAGAAGTAGAAGTTTTTCTGGCACTCTCTTGCTTTTTTTGATGATCCAAAAGATGTTGGCAATTTGATTTCTGGCTCCTCAGCCTTTTCAAAATTTTAGGATTAAGAGCTTAATTGTAATTAAATGTATGTCAGGTGATGAGTTATGGGGAGTGGGAGGAGGAACGACTATGGAGGGGATCATGGGATAGTAGGGTGGGAGTGTTACAGTTTTAACAATGGTCAGGAAGGCCTCACTGAGAAGGTAGCATCTGAGCAAAGATCTGAAAGTGTGAGGGAGAGAGATCAGAGAGCTATTGGGGTTATAAGGAAATGCACCTGGCATGTCAGAGGAAGACAGAAATAATGAACTGCTTCCAATGGGATAGCTTTCTCAGGGATTTTCAGTGGCAACTGTGACTGTGTTCCTTGCCTTAAATGTTACCTTTAGAATCTACCTTCTGTAAAATGTGATCACCCCCCCACACACACACACACATAATTAGATGGGAGGGGCACTTTGAACAGGGTGTACAGAAAAGGCCTTCCTGATGTGCTCTTTAAGATGGGAATGAGTCAGCCCTGGAGAGCTCGAAGAAATGCAGTTTAGGCAGAGGGGACAGCAAGGGCAAAGGCCTGGAAGCAGAAAATAATTCCGATAAACATGAGGAACTGAAAAGAGGCCAAACAGGCCAGTGCTTGGTGAGAAAAGAGCGGCAGGAGATGAGGTTGGAAAGTGGTAGGAAATCTCAGGCAATTTAACTTCTATTGGGGCATCACAGTGGGAAGCCACCGAAGAGTTTTCAGCAGCGGATTGACAAGATTGGGTTCATATTGCAAAAAGATCCCTCTGACTGTTAGAAGCCTACGTCGAATAATTTTGCAGGTTAAGTTTACACAGGCTTAGCTACTCATCCGCTAGGTGCCAGGAAGAGGGTTTAAAATGGAACAAAGGGTTGACTGGAAACTCCCATCCTGTTGCCTTCCCTATGGCCCCTTTGCAGCTGGAATGAGCTGGCTTGGGCAGGTGGGTTTCCTAAAGGGGGAGGGGTGGAGGGGGTGGTGACACCCAGAGAGTCACCATCTTCCTCTTGTCACCTCACCAGGGATGGACAGAGGTGACAACTTGTGTCTTTTGGACCCCCTGGCTGGACCTGCCTTAAACAGGCTGGGGGTGAAGGAAGTGGATGCTACCTCCAGGTCTCCCTCTGCCCCTTGTGAATAAGCTTTCATTTATCCTCTCAAAGGTCTTACCATGCTTCTGCTGCAGAGGCATATAGGGTTCCCTGCTGCCTGCAGAATTAAATTCAGACTCCTTGCTTTGTTGTTCAGATTTGTAGGACTGAGCCCTTAACCTGTGGGATCTGATTCTATCTCTACTCTAGGTAGGTAGTATCAGAATTGAGTGGAGTTGTAGGACATCCAGCTGTTGTCAGAGAATTGTTTGGTGGTGTAGGGGGGAAAACGCACACATTGTACCAGGCTTACCCAGGAAGAAGCTCAAGTGAGACAACTTGAGCTTCTTGAACAACTTGAACAACAAGCTCAAGTAAAAACAACTGCAATGCAGAATATCTAGACCAGGCAAATCCACAGAGGTGGAAAATAATTAAGTGGGTACCAGGGGCTGGGGGAAAGGGAGAATGGGGAGTGAGTGCAAATATGCAGTTTCTTTTTGAGGTAATGGACATGTTCTAGAATTAGATACTGGTGATGGTTGCACAGACTCTGCAAATATACTAAAAACCACTGAATTCTACACTTTGAAAGGGTGAGTTTTAGGGAATATGAATTATATCTTTTTTAATTGCAAAAGAAAAATCTCTAGGATCACCCGTTAAAGCTGGGGGAACTCTAAAATCTAAACTCCTTTGCTAAGCAGCTCACACACTCCACATGCATAGTTTTGTGACCCTAACAATGTGAAGTCCTAACGAGAACTGCCAAACTGAGGAGCCGTGGGCCTCAGGGCCCTTGACACTGTATGCGGCAGTAGTCTATGGCCAACCATGTGCTAACGGTCACTGCCTGAATAAGCAAAACCAGCCATGTATTTGTATTGCTCCGATTGCCTTGCTGACCTGCAAGGAGAGGATGGGTAGGGGATCTCCTTAGAACCTCCCAGGTACCCACCTCTTCGCTCTTCATCTTTGTTAGGAACACCCAAAAGCTGTGTCAAATATTCGATTGCCCCCACTTTAGGCCAGGACTTAAGCTGGGTACGGGGGACACCCAGAGACACCTCTTCAGCCATGAGCTGCAGCTCCAGTGCTACAGGGAGGCAACCCTGACCGCCACCCCAACCCCTGACAGCTATGCCTTCCTCATGCTGCCAGCGTGGAAGCTTGGGGAGACAAGAGAGGTGAATCAGAGAAGCTGGAAGCCAGTAGGGGAGGCCCACACTGCAGCGTGAGGTTATCACTGTAGGATGGGGAAGTCTCAGCCCTGGCCTAACCCAGGCTGCTTTGTGAACTGAACTGCCGATTCCACTAGAGTATTAAAAAACCTAAATATTTTATTTGCTTCATATTTACAAAGGTGAGAAGGAGACCAAGGGAGACCCCCAAGAACACCCCCACACCTGGCTGACCAGGCCCCTTGCGCTGCAGAGGAGGCAGACACAGCTGGAAGGGACAGGATTTATGTTGCATACTTGAACTACAGTGAGTGTAAGACTGGTCCTATTTACAGGGCAGAAACACTACAGGTGGAGCGTGGGGGTTGGCAGAGCGAGCACCAGAGTCCTGGCCAGAGGGTGCCTCTGCTTGCCACTTTCCCCACCTCTCCCAGAGGCATCTCTGGGGCCCCGCTGGGGTTCTCCGGGGGGGAACGGGGCCCGCTCACATGATGCTCGCCGGGGTGAAGACGGGGCCCATGCACAAGGTGTCCGTGATCTCCCAGCCACAGGACAGAGGCTTGCACATGCCCTCGGCGTCCTCGTCCTGTTCTGCAGGCAGCAGCTGCCCTTGCAGGGCTTCCCTGCAAGGGAGAGGGCGTCTCTGAAGGCAGCTGGCACATGGCCCATGGGCCAAGAACTCCCCATGGCTCCTGCACTGGAAGACCTGGTGCCCAGCACCCAGGGGCAAGGGCAGGGGGAGGCCTGCTGCCCTCTCTTCCCCCAGTGCTGTCTTCTCCCCAGAGCCTAACCCACAGGGAAAGGAACCCACTTTCACTGATGTGCCCATTATTGTGCCAGGCACTTGGCTTACAGTATAAGTGTATCCTCCCAAAACCCTGTAAGGGTGACTTTATCGTCCCCATTTTACTCCAAGCAAACTGACTTAGAAGTTACCTGCCCAAGGTCACAATCCTAGAAGGAGGCAGAACTAGGACTCAACCCAACACTCACTTCAAAGCCCACATTCTTCATACCCCAAGCTTGGTACTTAAAAAAAAAAATCTGCCCTTCCCTCAAAAATTCTACAAACTGTTTCTCCTACATCCTCACATTAATAAACAGCTCCTGTTCTTACCATGAGTTGGGGATCTTGTTCCCACACCCAGTGGATCCCTGCTGAGCCCCATTCCTGAGCATCCCCAAAGGCACCCGCTTCTCTCCATTCCCACTGACACCACCATGTCTAGCCAGGAAAGCACAGTCTCCCAGAAAAGTCCAACCCATGTTCATCTTTCCAAAAAGCAAATCTCTTCTGAGTTGCCGGCAGTTTCCCTCCACACTCAGGCCACACAAGGTCTGGCCCCGGCCCGCCTCTCCCACCACGCACAACGGTGCAGCTGACTTCGGGCTCATATCCCATCCCAGGCACATCCTGTGCACATCCAGTCTCTGCCTGCATCAGCAACCCTTAGCTGAGTCCCACAGCACAGTGTAGTCCTTGATAACAATGAGCATTCAAAACATGCTTCCCTGACAATCCTCTAGCTACAGCGGGGCAGGGGATGTACCTGAGTTACTCACTGCCTAGTGCCCCTGACAGCAAGTAAATACACCCTTGGTGCAGAGAGGTGGACGCTGGGTGGAGGAAGGGGTAAGAGCACTGCGTTCGGTATCAAGAGGCCCGGTCGGGGCAGCATGACAGCCTGTTCCCTACTTCTACCAGGATCTGCTTCCCAGGACCCTCCCTCTTCCATCTATATCTTCCCTCCCCTCCTTTCATACTTCCAGCCTATTCTGGTCCCCCACCTGCAGGAAGGCCTCCCCCTTTGCCAATGTGTACAATTCAGCAGCAAATCAGTAGTCAGTCCAGTCAGGCCATTCCCTTCCAGGTGGGAGGTACTCTGGGCAAGTGCCCTCTGTCTGAACCTCTGTTTCCTTATCTAAATGGGCTT
Organism: Bos indicus x Bos taurus; assembly: GCF_003369695.1. Classification (NCBI taxonomy): domain Eukaryota; kingdom Metazoa; phylum Chordata; class Mammalia; order Artiodactyla; family Bovidae; genus Bos; species Bos indicus x Bos taurus. The sequence continues at coordinate 120,452,757 of NC_040077.1, forward strand.
TGAAAGATAAGTTTCTTAGAATCCCTCACTGGCTCCCCACTGCCTTCAAGATCAAGGCCAACGTGGGCCTCCGAGGTCCTTCTTGACTGAGTTGTCCCTTCATGCCACTGCAGCTAGACAGAACCACTTAAAACTCTGGATGAAGTGGACTCTGAAGCCCCCCTCCACCCCGGCCCAGGCCACCCTCCTGTCAGCTTGCCTGGCCCTCCAGTGCCTGGCTAACTCCTCCCTCACCCATCAGGTGGTGCCTCCTCCCCAGCTCACTGGCCACCCTCCCTCCTTAGTGACCTCTGCAGTCTGCTGGTGTGTGTCTATGTGTCTCTGTGTGTGTGTGTCTATCTGTGTATATCTGTGTGTGTGTGTGCGCGTGCAGGTCTGACCCTTGGCTCTCCATATTCTCAGATGTTCTTTTACCCTCCAGGATCCAGCACAGAGCCAGATTCTAAAGTAGGATGTGCCCACGAGGCCCCTTCGATATGGAGGATTTTTGGACATGGCCATTGCAATACATCAGAATTTTATGTTCCTAGTAACGTGTGCATCTGACTCCGTGCAACTTCATCCACCTGTGTTTGCTGACGATGGAGCCGGGATAGATAAGGAAGCCTGTGTGATTATTGGTTTCTTACGTTTGGTGTTTTGTGGGGTTTTTTTGGCCTTGTCAAAACACTCGTGATTTCAAAATGGCAGCATCAGCCTGTCCCGTGCAGGGAGTAGAAGCGGCAGGTTTGTTGACTGGATGAACTACAGGTGGCTCTGATCCCGAGCCCGTCAGGCCTGCCGTTTGGGACCACTGTTCCTGGGGTGGGGGGAGCTCAAGCCCCCAGCATGTCCCTGGGGGCACAGGCTTCATTCATTCCCCAGGACCCGGCATAAAAGCCCCTCCCAATGGCTCCTGCCCTCTGCAGCCGTCTCCCCAGCCCCATATGGGGGGAACTCTTCACTGCTGACCAGCTGTGTGACCTCAAGCAAGTGACCTCTGTTTGTGTCAACACTGATCCCATAGTGTTGTGTGTTTGAGTAAAAGAAAATCATCATACGACGCCTAGTGTAGAGCCTGACAGAAAGGCCCGGGACTTTCAGGCTTGTCTCGCTGGATCCCAGTGCCGGCCTGGTGAGGGCATGCTCAGTGAGTAGCCACCCGACTGGTCAGCTCTGTCTACACCTGCCCTTGTCTTCCCTTCATCCACCCAGTAGCTACAGTGGTCTTTCTAAATCCAAATCAGACCATGTCACCCCCAGACTTCCAATCAGTCCCCACCAGCACTGCTGGAAGCTCTAAGCGACCCTTCGTGGCCCTTCCCACGTCCAGCCCTGCTCCCTCTCCAGCCCCGACCAACCTCATGTTTTTCGAAGGCATGTTTGCCCCCAATTCCTTCTAAAATCCAAATCGGACCATGTCCCCCCTCATGGAAGGTCCCTCTTCTGGGGGACCTTGGAACAGAACCCCCTTCCTGCCCTTCCAGCCATTTAACTCCCGCCAGGCTTTGACTTCATCCTTCTTTCCTCAGGGAGGTAGATCTGGGCCTCGGGGAGGTGGGGGTGGGGATCTAAGCCTCCAAAACCCGGCCCCTCCCCGCAGCACTGTATTCTCAGGTGCGCCTGTCTGCTTCTGTGTCCCTCCAGGGCTCTGAGCTCCCCAGGGGAAACTCGGTCTCATTAAAGACCACAGCCAGGTGCCCGGCACAGGCCTCACTTGAAATCAGTAGCCCAGGATTACTTGTCCCATTGGGTTACACAGGGGCAGGGCCCCAAACCGGAGGCTCCCCATGTGGCTTCAGTCCAGCCTGCCCCCCTCTCCAATCCCCATTCCATTTCCCAGCAGGGCCCCCTTACCAGGCCACCCGGGACATGGCATAGGTGATGCGGCAGGTCTGGGCACCCCTGAGGAGGGAACCCACGCCCACGGTGTAGGCGCCCATGTTCTCAAAGACCAGCCAGTCCCCTACGTGTAGTTGCGGCAGCCACAAGCCCTCAGCTACGCAGTCACAGCCACTGGCCACCGGGCCCCACAGGCTGCTGCTGTACAGGGGCTGTTCCGTGGATGGTTTCTGCAGGAGAGACGGACAGTCAGCTTTCCCGGGCATACGTGCACAGTCTGAGCACTCCCTCCCTCCAAAGCCTGCACGGCTCCCAGAGCAAACAGGATCAAGACCAGCTGGGCCTCCTAGCCTGCATTTAAGGCCCCCCCCTTCTCTGCATTCATTGCCTCCTATACTCAGAAGCCACAGTGCCTGGTCTTAAATGCAGGCTCCAACACTTGCTAACTGTGTGACCTTGGGCAAGATACTTAATCCGTCAGTTTGCTCATTTGTAAAACGGGAATAGTAGCAGTTACCTACCTGCCAGGGTTAGTGAAAAGATACATGAGTATAGGATGAGTGTGTGAACCAGCGTCTGACACATGGCAGGGGCCCAGTAAGTTAGCACCATCTTTATTAATCGCTGGCATTGCCGTCAGCCTCTGGCTTCAGTCTTCACTGGAGCATCTGCTGCTTTGCAGACCCTGGGTGTTTCCCCACCTCTGCAGCCCTTCCCCCTCCCTCAAATCGAGATTGTCCTCTGGGCCCAGCCCTGAGGCTCCTTCTACGCAGGCTGTCACGATCCCCTCCTTCCAGGCCTGGCCCAGTAACAGGAGCCAGAAGGACACCAGTGAGTTAGACCCTCCCTCAGGCTCGCACGGCACTCAGTCTGGTGAGGAGGACCGGCCTCCCATAGACAGTCACAGGGTGGCCTGGCAGAGGTCACAGAGGACCTCACAGACTCAACAGAATTACTTCCATTTCAGAGAAACTGAGGAATTCTGAGAGGTTAAGTGACTTACCCAAAGACACAACTAACAATGACGTAAAATTTTTACTTTTTCCTTAAGTGACTTCCAAATCCAGAAAAAAATCTGTAGCACAGACCATCTGAAGACAACCAAGATATCAGTGCCATTTGTCACAGTGTAGGGATGCTGCTAGGCAGGTTGTGACTGGAGCTGTGACTCCCCCGGTAAACCCTGCTTCTGTCCCCTCCCTCCCCTCACCCCTGGCTCCCCAAGCCATCCCCATGCTATTCCCTGAGGTCCCAAACCTACCAACTCCTAATTTTCCTTTAGATCTCAGTTTTCTCCTGGAAGCCTTTACTAAGGCTCTGCAAGCTTTGCCTTCATAGCATTTCCTATCATTTATAATTCGATATTTAAGAAGTGTATCTCCTCAGGCCTGTCTTCCCGTCAGACTATAAATTTGGTTGAGTCTCGTTTACCCCCATCTCCTCCAAGCCTAGCGGTCTGGCATACAGTAAGTGCTTTTGTGAAGACTGCTTAAGGGAATGAATGAATAAATAAATGAATAGGGAATACCTGAGTGATGGGAAAGAACAAAAAAGAAAAAGAAGGTACAAATAGAAGCTATTCAAGAGCCTTAGGAGGAGGCAGCAGAGGAGACCAATGGAAGGAGGAGGAAAGGTGTTTTGGTACCTCAGCCAGGAGCAGGAAGAGCCACAGGCACCATGAGCAGAAATAATACTCATTTGTTACTGCATAAGTCATTAGTCTCATTAATAAAGACACGCACATATTATTAAAATCAAACGTGAGAACTATCCTATACTCATTCATTCATTCAACAGAAACTTATTAAGCACCTACTATGTGCCAGGCTCTGATTTAAGAGCCTGGGATGCAACAGTGAACACACAAGAAAACAAAGTTCCTGTGCTCATGAACCTCACATGCTAGAAAAATACAAATCAATACATTCTTGTTCATACAACTTAACACTCTTGTTCATAAGCTTATTAATGAGTAAAATTCATCTCAGTTGCTCTGAATTAATTACCTTAGCTCCAATTGTTAAAAAACAATTTGGACTTTTAAAGACGTGTGAGGGGAAATGCTATATAAATGTGTCCATGAGGATCCTTAAGAAATCCTTAAGAAAATAGGTTTCAAAGCTTCTTCCACAATAAAATGAAAAGAAAAGGCACCCTTGAGTTATAATCAGATTTCTCTCACTTATTAGTGGTATAAATTTAAAATGGGTAGAAAGGAAAGATTTTAAAATTCCACAGGAAATAAGGCAATTACCATTTAAAACCTTTTTTTAAAAAAGGAAATAAAAAAGGAAATAGCAAAATAAATGTTCCAAAAGCATGTGGGAGCAGGCTTTTAAGTCTCAGTTCTGTTTTTGAGTCGGAAAACTAAGCAGAAATGGACAAGCCCCTGTAAAAATACAAGAAGCCCGATCAGCTACTAAGGCCCCCTTCTGAGAGCAGGCAGAGGGTCCCACTTCACAAAGCACACCCACCACTGCTTCACACTTCATCTGGGCGGCAGCTGCATTCCCATCTTACAGATGAGAAAACTCAGAAGAAGTGACCTGCTCCGGGTTCTGGAGCGAGTGGCACAGCTCCTGGGGGTCCCAGACAAGGGCCCTCCCAGCTGCACCTGGATGGCAGCTTTCCTCAAAGAGGCCCAACAGGAGACCAGATCCACAGAAGAAACATAATGAAACATTTAAAATGGCACATGGCCCTGAGGGAATCCCTAAATAATTCTCCAACTTTTAAAGTATACATAAGTTAGCTCCTATACTGCATAAAGTATACAAAAATATTTTAAAAGGAAAAAAAAAATGGGATGAACAAGGACGGCACACAAAAAGGAAGAAACATAACAAAAGCCTGTGATCAAAATCTCACTTGTGAACATACAGGCAAAAATCCAAAATGAAACCCTAGCTAATCAAATCCATACTCTTTTTCAAAAAATCACTTTCAATGGTCAGATGATTTAAATGGAAGGCAGGGACAATGAGCAAGGTGATCACTGGCTTCATCGTAACACGGAAAATATAGATCTACAATTCAAATTTAATTTTCCCAATCATGGCATTCAATAGCCTATAGCACCCCTTCTTGATTAAAACTACAGACAAAATTAAACTCCACAATAAAGAGAAACTATTTAAAATAAGGAGCCAACTCTAACTTAATGGAGATATACTAGAATGGCTTCATTTCAGAACTAGAAGCAACCTTAACTGCTACAGTTAAGCCCCCTCATTTTCCAGATGAAGAGACTATAGAAACAGGGCCCAGAGAGGTTAAGTAACTTGCCTAATGTTACTCAGCTACTAGATGGCAGAGCCAAGAACCAGACCCATGTCTTCTGACTCCAAGTCTGAACCTTTCTGTCATTTCTATTTTACATAGCATGAGAAATGCTGACAATAGCTATTATCTGGAAAAAAAGAAACAAAAAGGTATAATATAGAAAAATAAATAAAATATTATACTGCAGACAAAGCTTGCCCACCTAGAAAATTCAGAGGGGAGAGGAGTAGTTACTAGAGATTAGTGAGTTTTTACATGTAAGCCGATGTCTCAGCTTAAACACAAAAGGGACCATCTCCACTCACACAATGATGAAAGCATTAAGTCACTAAACTCAGGGATGTACTTGGGCCACAATAATACTTAACCCATGAAAATAATAAAACCTTGAAAGGAGAGATGAAATACAAGGACTCTACCTTCTCCTAGCTGGAAAAACTTAATAAAGCCAAAAAGAGAATTTCCTCCAATTTCAGAAATAAATAAGCTACTACTAATTAAAAGCCCCAGAGATCGGGATCCAATTTCATTTTTTGCATACGGGCAATCAGGTGACCTAGCATCATATATTAGGCAATTCCCAATGATGTGCTTTGCAAGCCTTGTCAAAATCAAGTTTCCAGATATATGTGGATTTTTTGTGTGTGTGCTCTAATCTATGTTTTGCTGGTCTATGTTTTTATGGCCACTCTCCAAACCAAACTGTTTTAATAAACTCCTACTATTTTAGTGGTTACTCCAGATACTTACTTTGTAATATGTATACTTGCTGCTGCTGCTGCTAAGTCGCTTCAGTCGTGTCCGACTCTGTGCGACCCCATAATCGGCAGCCCACCAGGCTCCCTCGTCCCTGGGATTCTCCAGGCAAGAATACTGGAGTGGGTTGCCATTTCCTTCTCCAATGCATGAAAGTGAAAAGTGAAAGTGAAGTCTCTCAGTTGTGTCCATTCCTAGCGACCCCATGGACTACAGGCTCCTCTTTCCATGGGATTTTCCAGGCAAGAGTACTGGAGTGGGGTGCCATTGCCTTCTCCGAATATGTATGCTTAAGGTAGTCTAAAATCACTCAACATCTTTACCCTCTGCTCAAGCAACTGAAGGGCTTCCCAGGTGGTGCTAGTGGTAAAGAACCCGCCTTCCAAGGCAGGAGACTTAAGAGATGTGGGTTTGATCCCTGGGTTGGGAAGATCTTTTGGAGGACGGCACAGCAACCCACTCTAGTATTCTTGCCTGAAGAATCCCATGGACAGAGGAGCCTGGCAGGCTACAGTCCATAGCGCCGTACAGAGTGGGACATGACTAAAGCGACTTAGCACACACACAAGAAATTCAAAACCTTAGAATGCCAACTCAGTCACTCCACCTCCCAACTTACATTCTACTGCTATCCAGTGAAGGCTGATAGATCGAAGTTGCTATTTCACTATCTTCTGCCTTCCATTGTTATGGGGGGAAATAAGCTGTAAGTCTAATAAATATTCCTCTACAGGTATTCTTTTATCTGTCTCATTTCTCTCACTAGTTTTATGATCTTCTGTCTCTGGTGTTCAGTTTCACTAATATGTTGTCTACGTATGGATTCATTTTTAGGTAATATACTTGGAATTTGTTGGATTTCCTGAATCTGAGAATAAACGTTCCTCTCGTTTACTCTCTGCCAGCAATTCATTTTTAATTTATTTATTTAGCCTCAGCTCCAAATCTACCCTTCTTCGCCCTGCTTTGTGATACTAGAGTGAGACATTTCTTCCTGACTAGGCAGCTCTATGCTCTTGATGATGTGGTTTAGTTGCTATGTCTGACTCTTTTGCAACCCCATGGACTATAGCTCACCCCTCTCTCCATGGAATTTCTCAGGCAAGAATACTGGAATGGGTTGCCATTTCCTTCTCCAGGGGATCTTCCTGACCCAGGGATCAAACCCATGTCTCCTGAATTGGCAGGCAGATTCTTTATCACTGAGCAACCAGGGAAGCCCAGCTAGCTCTATGTTAGGCTTTGTCTATATAAGTTGCTTGAAAAACACTGCAAGGGCAGATCAGGAAGAAGGAACTCTCTCCCTTTCGGCTTGCTGTTTTCCGTGTGACCACCTTTGGTTCAGGGTATGAGGGTGTGGTTGCGTTCACCTCAATGGCCTTCAGTTCAACTTTGGCCTGCACAGTCCAACAAGCTTCTCTCCACTCCACAGCAGGCTACTTCTGCAATTCAGTTGTGTTGGCAACCCTCTGAAAGGCTGCACACCATGGCCTTTCCTCAAAGGTTTCAATCTCAGACTTGCAGGGAGGAGCTCTCCTCTAAGCTGCTTCATTTTCCACTCTCCCAATAGCACCCCATTCCAGTACTGTTGCCCGGAAAATCCCATGGATGGAGGAGCCTGGTGGGCGGCAGTCCATGGGGTGCTAAGGGTCGGACACGACTGAGCGGCTTCACTTTCACTTTCCACTTTCATGCATTGGAGAAGCAAATGGTAACCCACTCCAGTGTTCTTGCCTGGAGAATCCCATGGACTGAGAAGCCTGGTAGGCTGCAGTCCATGGGGTCGCACAGAGTCGGACACGACTGAAGCGACTTAGTAGTAGTAGTAGTACCAGATATAGTAACTGCTTTTATCCTTTTTAGTAATTAGCCATCTTTAAAGTTAGCAATTCTTTATGTTAAAATTTCCCTGTTCAAACTACCTGTCTTGTTTCTGTATCCTGATACAACCTCTTCCTGAAACTATGATTAGACATTACACCCTCTGGCTCTACCACTTCCTTTGCCTTTATTTTCTTTCTGTCTCTTTGTGCTACATTTGCAAAGTTCCTTCAGCTCTATGTTCCAATTCCTTCTTTATCTTCTCATATCTTCTCTCTTCAACTGTCTCTAATATCTCGCTTTGTTGTTGTTTAGTCGTTAAGTCATGTCTGACTTTTTTGCTACTGCGTGGACTGTAGCCTGCCAGGCTCCTCTGTCCATGGACAGGCTGCTCTGTCCTCTGTCCCAGGCAAGAATACTGGAGTAGGTTGCCATTTTCTTCTCCAGGGGATCTTCTTGACCCAGGGATCAAACCCACATCTCTTGCATTGGCAGGTGCATTCTTTACCACTGAGCTACCTGGGAAGCCCCAATATCTTGCTTACCCTGTGTATAATTTCAATGTTCATATATTTCACTTCTACAAATTCTATTTAGTCCTTTTAAAAATCTGTTAAGTCAAATTTTTATATTTGCTTACTCTTTGGTAAGCAATTTTCAATTTACTTATTTTCAATTTTTTATTTCTTTAAACACAGTAAATATTTTTGTTTTATTTTTCAGTTCAGTTCCAACTCTTTGTGACCCCATGGACTGCAGCACGCCAAGTTTACCTGTCCATCACCAACTCCCAGAGCTCACTCAGACTCATGTCCATCAAGTCAGTGATGTCATCCAACCATCTCATCCTCTGTCGTCCCCTTCACCTTCTGCCTTTAATCTTTCCCAGCATCAGGGACTTTTCAAACGAGTCAGTTCCTTGCATCAGGTGGCCATAAGTATTGGAGTTTCAGCTTCATCATCAGTCCTTCCAATGAATATTCAGGACTGATTTCCTTTAGGATGGACTGGTTGGATCTCCTTGCAGTCCAAGGGACTCTCAAGAGTCTTCTCCAACACCACAGTTCAAGAGCATCAATTCTTTGGTGCTCAGCTTTCTTCACAGTCCAACTCTCACATCCATACATGACTACTGGAAAAACCATAGCTTTGACTAGAAGGACCTTTTTGGCAAAGTAATGTCTCTCTGCTTTTTAATATGCTGTCTAGGTTGGTCATTCTTTAGGAGGAAGCATCTTTTAATTTCATGACTGCAGTCACCATCTGCAGTGGTTTGGGAGCCCCCCAAAATAAAGTCTGTTACTGCTTCCATTGTTTCCCCATCTATTTGCCATTAAGTGATGGGACCAGATGCTGTGATCTTAGTTTCCTGAATGCTGAATTTTAAGCCAACTTTTTGACTCTCCTCTTTCACTTTCATCAACAGGCTCTTTAGTTCTTCTTTGCTTTCTGCCATAAGGGTGGTGTCATCTGCATAGCTGAGGTTATTGAGATTTGTCCCAACAATCTTGATTCCAGCTTGTGCTTCATCCAGCCCAGTGTTTCTCATGATGTACTTACTCTGCATATAAGTTAAATAAACAGGGTGACAATATACAGTTTTGATGTACTCCTTTACTGATTTGGAACCAGTCTGTTGTTCCATGTCCAGTCCTAACTGTTGCTCCCTGACCTGCATATAAGTTTCTCAAGAGGCAGGTCAGGTGGTCTGGTATTCCCACCTCCTGAAGAACTTTCCATAGTTTGTTGTGATCCACACAGTCAAAGCCTTTGGTGTAGTCAATAAAGCAGAAGTAGATGTTATTCTGGAACTCTCTTGCTTTTCCAATGATCCAGCAGATGTTGGCAATTTGATCTCTGGTTCCTCTGCCTTTTCTAAATCCAGCTTTAACATCTGGAAGTTCACAGTTCATGAACTGTTGAAGCCTGGCTTGGAGAATTTTGAGCATTACTTTACTAGCGTGTGAAATGAGTGCAATTGCGCGTTAGTCTGAGCATTCTTTGGCATTGCCTTTCTTTGGGATTGGAATGAAAACTGACCTTTTCTAGTCCTGTGGCCACTGCTGAGTGCATACTGAGTGCTGTAGCATATTGAGTGCAGTACTTTCACAGCATCATCTTTCAGGATTTGAAATAGCTCAACTGGAATTCCATCACCTCCACTAGCTTTGTTTGTAGTGATTCTTCCTAAGGCCCACTTGACTTTGCACTCCAGGATGTCTGGCTCTAGGTCAGTGATCACACCATCGTGATTATCTGGGTCATGAAGATCTTTTTTGTGTAGTTCTTCTGTGTATTCTTGCCACCTCTTCTTAATATCTTCTGCTTCTGTTAGGTCTATATTGTTTCTGTCCTTTATTGTGCCCATCTTTGCATGAAAAGTTCCCTTGGTATCTCTAATTTCCTTGAAGAGATCTCTAGTGTTTCCCATTCCGTTGTTTTCCTCTATTTCTTTGCATTGATCACTTAGAAAGGCTTTCTTATCTCTCCTTGCTATTCTTTGGAACTCTGCATTCAAATGGATATATCTTTTCTTTTCTCCTTTGCCTTTTACTTCTCTTCTTTTCTCAGCTATTTGTAAGGCCTCATCAAACAACCATTTTGCCTTTTTGCATTTCTTTTTCTTGGGGATGATCTTGATCACTGCCTCCTGTACAATGTCATGAACCTTGTCCATAGTTCTTTAGGCACTCGGTCTACCAGATCAAATCCCTTGAATCTATTTGTCACTTCCACTATATAATCCTAAGGGATATAAATTTAGGTCATACCTGAATGGTCTAGTGGTTTTCCCTACTTTCTTCAATTTTTAGTGTCTGATAATTCCAGTACATGAAGTAATTACAGGTTTAAATCTGCTGTCTATTGCTTATGCTGGCTCCCCATCATGGTGACTTGTTTCTTTGTGTTTGTGATTTTTTATTGTGAGCTCATGTGCTTGAAACTTTATCTGTGATAATTATTAAAAGCCTAGTTGGAAGATTCCTCAAGAGAGAGTTTGTGTTTGCTTCTGCAAGATAAAATAAATTCTAGGCTTCAGGCTTCCAGTGAAAATAAAAGTGAAAGTGAAAGTCACTCGTCGAGTCCGACTCTTTGCGACCCCATGGACTTTACAGCCCATGGAATTCTCCAGGCCAGAATACTGGAGTGGGTAGCCTTTTCCTTTTCCAGAGGATCTTCCCAACCCAGGGATCGAACCCAGGTCTCTCACATTGCAGGCGGATTCTTTACCAGCTGAACCGCAAGCAAAGGCCAAGAATACTGGAGTGGGTAGCCTATCCCTTCTCCAGGGGATCTTCCTGACCCAGGAATTGAATCCGGGTCTCCTGCATTGCAGGTGGATTCTTTTCCAACTGAGCTATGAGGGGAGCTTCTAGATCACATAGTTAATATGAATTTGGGCAATGAACCCAAGAAAAGACTGGCTTGTGGCTTCAAATTCTCAATTTTTTGCTCTCTTCCAACCACTAACAAGATCAAAACAGACACATTTTCTTGCTGTCCTCCTCTATGGGGGGGGGGGTTCCTAATATTCTCTTATACTAATGATGATGTACTTTGTTTAGGGTTCCCAGCTTTATATGAGGGATCTTATCAGATTCTCTATCTTGGCTAGTCCCTAGGAACACTCATAGCTATCAAAACTGAAGATCAGTGCTAAAAGGATTCAGCATACATCCCCAGAGAGAAGGCCAATTTCAGAGTTAGGTTTTCTCTCTGGATTAATTCACTTAACATATTTGAATAGTCACTATTGTACATGCTTGGGACACGCTAGTGAACAAAATAGACAAAGATCCTTGTCCTCACAGGGTTTATAGTCTAGCAGGAGGGAGGAAGACAAAGAAGTAAATTCTATACTATGCTATAAAGTAATTTAAAAAACAGATTAGGTGAGGGGTACAGGTGTAACATTAAATACGGTATAAGGTGTCAGGGTGTAAGGAGATGATTTTTCAGCAAAGACCTAAAGGAGGTGAGGAGCAAACCAGGGTGGTACCTGGAAGAGAAGTGATCCGGTCAGAGGGGAAAGCTGGTGCAAAAGTGCTGAGGCAGGAATATGCCTGGTGAGTTCAGGGAGCTGCAAGGAGGCTGGAGTGATTAGAGTAGGATGAGCAAGGGGATGTGGGTGAGGGAGGTGGTGTGAGAGGTAACAGGGTCAGATCTCAAAGAGCCTTGGGAGCTACTGGAAGGGCTCTGGCTTTAATGCAGAGTGAGACAGGAGCCCAAGCAGAGTTTCAGGTAGAAAAGAGACATGATTTGACTTACACTTGAAAAGGATCCCTCAGACTGGTGGGTTGACTGACTTTTACACTAAGTGAAACGGAGATGCCTGCTTTTGTTTGTGTATTGACCTCTGAAGAGTCCCTGCTATCTTGTAAGTCAGGACACAGTCTTCTTTGTCAGTGGGGAGGCTGTTCAGAGTATCTCGTCTACCACATTAGAAACTCCCAGGTTTCTAAACATAGCACAAAGCTGTTGTCCAAAGAACAGGATAAAAACTAGAGATCATTGAAAAATAAAAGTAATGGATAGTATGGCAAAGCAGAAATGAAATAGGATTAGAAATCATTACTTAAGAATTTTTAAGACAAGAACTAACCAGATCCAGACCTGAAAAAGTACTACTGCAATGTACTCCAGATGGAACCCTACTTTTTAAACCATAAAATAATTAGAATAAAATATAATGACAAATGAAAGAACCCGGTCTTGGCAACAAAGTTGTCTCTGTACAGAGCGGGGTGATCAGAGCTTGTAACCTGAATTGTGCCTCTGAAAAGTCTCGTAAAACTCCCATGGTACTTGCCCCCTCTGGGACCCTCCCCACACCTAACTATACCTTGCATTCATGAAGTACTAATACACATTTATTGAACTGCATTTTAGACCACTCAGTGAATATTTAAAATGTTTATAAATAAAAAGTCTACCTAACATATCAGTAAAGAAAATCATGTCTTGGAGAAGATGATGGCAAACCACTCCAGTATTCTTGCCTGGAGAAGCCCATGGACAGAGGAGCCTGGTGGGCTATGTCTGTGGGGTCGAAAAACAGTCAGACACAACTTAGTGACTAAACAAGGCCATGCCAAAAATATTTTCAAGAGTAAAGGATATTTTCTTACCTCAATTGTTGCTTTTAAAATAGCATTTTAAAAAGATAAAATTAATATGCCCAAACATTGTTAATAAAAGACAAAGTTACTAAGTTATTATATATCCAGGGCATCTCTGGGAGGCAGAGGTTATATATTGGCTTCTAATTTAAAAGTGTTCACTTTATGAAACATGATTTGGCTTTGGTTGGCCTTTTATAATTTACATAAAACAAAGTCGATTTTCCTCAATTCTGTGATTCAGATATTTCCCACACTGAGCAAATAATGAAATTTGAATTAATACAAAAAAGAAAACCATGTCTCATAATATGTTTTTTTTTAAGTTAAAACAATGTGCACTATGACACTTAAAGAAATGAAAGTAAAATTTAACAATAGTCATATCTGAATGGTGGGATTAGTGGATTATTACTTTTTGTGCTAAATTTTCCCCAGTAAATGTTCTATGTATTACACACACACACACACCATAAATATATGGTAAATCTATAACCTGCAGAGCAGGTAGAAAGAGATAAATATCATTACTATTAATTGCAGAAGACTTAGTTAAGACATATGAGAGCATGTTGAAATATCTATTAAAGAAGGCTTTATACTTGTCAAAGAAACAAAAATGAAAGACTGAGGTATACCATTTCAGATAAATTAGCCAGCAAGAAAAAGGTCACAGTGTGGAATGCTGGTGAGCTTATTGTGAAATAGCACTGCTGGTAATAATACATATTAGTCCAAGCGTGGACGAAAACAGTCTAACAATACGTATCAAGAGGAATAAAAACGCTCAAATCCTCTTACTCAGTAACCCTATTCCAGAGACTCACCATAAGAAAATGGTTTTTAAAAGGGAATATACTTTAAGCATGTACACTGAGCCACCTATACAAGAGACTAACAAAGAACAATTTTTTGACAGAGGATACTCAAAGAAACATGAACAAGAATAATAAAAAATTAGCAATGCCCAAATGCTAATGAAGACATTTTATAAGGAGGCAGCGATTTTACAGGGAGATAATCATTTTATAGGAAAGTAGTTCAGAGTTTGGTCTTTAGCAACAGACAGATAATCAAAGATGAATAAGACATGAACCCTACCCCAAGGGTCTACAGTTTAAAACACTGCCATTTATCAACTGTGTGACTTTGAGTAAGTTCCTTCACCTCCCTACCCCTCAGTTTTCTCACCTGTAAAATCAACTATAAAAACCATTTATAAGGGAATATCTGAACACTCACTAGGTGACAAGGGATACTATGGAATTGCTTCGTTTTTAGTCTGATGATGATACTGTGTTTCTTAAGTCCTTATCTTTTAGTTGTTAAGTACTAAAATATTTTTGAAGAAAATGCAGTAACATTTGTCTGTACTTTTCGTACTTTTCTTATGACATTGCTGTAGTCTGTGTACTTCTGTGTGTGTGTGTGTGTCGCACACACACGTTTCTACTCAGCAAGACTATATTTCCAAGGCACAAGCAATCCTTCCGTACCTACTACCTTCTGCAGACCTCAGTGCATGCGGAAGGTGCTCAAATATTTGTTAAATTAAACAAGCAAACAAAAAAAGGCCACACATATTCCAATGATGAGAAAAATACCCTGAAGCAAGGATTACGTTTAATACACCTTTTTCTACCTGAGGTCCAAAATCAAAGTCCATGGGCACGAAGAGCAGGGTAGAAAGCTGCCCTCCTGGCTGGTGAGGGGCTCCTTCCTTGGGGAGGGAAGTGCAGATACCGTGGCCAGGCTGGGCCCTCCCGACACACTCCTAGCACAGCCGTAGCTCATTTACTAGGCGTGCTCCATCTACACAGTCTCCATGGCCACACTGTGGGCCCACCCTGGGTATGGTCTCCTAAGTGGTGGGCAGCCCGAAGAAGAAGCCCGGGCACCCCCCAGAGGAGCAGCAGCATAGACCACTGAAAGACTTAGGAACATCCTGGTGCCCAAGCCAGGAATACCAGCTGGAGACTGAGCCACCAGGCTCCTGGGGCAGGTGTGGTGCTGGGCTGGGACCACAGCTCCGCTCCTCAGAGGAGCTGATGAAGGGAACGGGGAGTGGGTCAGGGATGGCCTGCAACAGGAAGAAGGGACTGGGACCCGGAAGGGACTAGGAAGCAACTGCTGCCTGCTGTGTAACCTGGGGCTTGGCTGGCCTAGGCCGGTCCTTCCCCTGTGCGGTAGGATGTGGGAGACCACAGGAATGCCAGCAACGCTAGTACATCACTGTAGAAAACTGAATTCCTGAGCACTTCACTATCGGGGAGGCTTACTCAGACAACGACACAGCTATGGAATGAGGACTCATCCAGTTGTGGGGGGTGGTGGTGGGCGCCTGGAGGAGGGAAGCTCCCTCTGCCTGCAGTAGAGGACGGGCAGGAAGAGCTACAAAGAGGAGCCCACATCTGGTTGACTCTGGGGGTGGAGAAAAAGATGGAAAGAAAAACAACAGCACGTATTGAAAGCTCACGGTGGTCTAGGTGCTGGTTAGGCACTTAAGCTTCCTTCCTGAAGCAGGACCACACAAAGGCCTGTGAAAATACAAGTGTGTCTGATTTCTTTCCCCTCCTAACGAAGCCCACTAAAGCTGCCAGAGGCCCTGGGCTGGATTCAGTAGGCTAGGAGGAACCTTCTATCTATTCCTCTTCCCTTGTTAACATGGAAAAACTCAATAAAATGAATTTTTAGACTTCCCTGGTGATCCAGTGGTTAAGAATCTGCCTTGCAATGCAGGGGATGAAGTTTCGATCCCTGGTCAGGGAACTAAGATCCCACATGCTCTGGGGAAACGAAGCCCACGCAGCACAGTGAAGACCCAGCCCACGAGCAGTGATCAGAGATGGATGTCAAGATAGACTCAGGAAGCTCAAAAACAGGAAACCAAATGGATAATTGCTAGAGTTAGATTGCCTAAAATATTATATGGTCATCAAGAAGCATGTTGTTAAAGATTCGTGAATGGCATGCACACCCCATATGAAGTGAAAAAGAATCAGGTTACAAATGAATATGATCCCAACTTTATGGGGGAAAAGTATAACACGTTTTTTAAAAGACTGAAATCTAAATATTCAAGGGGTCTATCTCCATGTGGTGGAATTAGGGGTGATAAGCTTCTTCCTTCTTAGTGTCTGTTTTCTCCAACAAATATGTTTTACTTTTTTAAAATTAGATAACAACACACACCAAAAAAAAAATGTTCTTTAAATGCACCCACACAATTGAAAACAGGCCCAGCAGGGCAGGCTCACCTTCTGCAGGATGGGGGCGGGGCAGGCGCTGTCAAACAGGACTGAGTTGAAGACTCCATACACGCCCTCGCCAAGGTGGTACACAACGCTCTTGGGGGAGGAACTGGTTTCCTCTGCAGGGAGGGGAGGGGTCGGGGGGCACAAGCAGCATGTGAGGGGGTGGGACAACGGCGGGCTCAGCAAGCAGACAGGAGGGCTGCCCCTCCTCAGCTATGGGGCTGCTCCTGCCTCCTCCTGTGTTCATGGCTGGGTTGGAAACACCTGGCAGCTGAGCAACCCTGCCTAGAACACCCTCCAGGCTTGCACCTGAGCCCCTCGATGCCCCAGCAAAGGCTGAAAAGCAGCCCACCAGAACTCAAGACCCCAAGAGACTGAGTCAGCGGCTCAGAAGTATGCACAGTGGGGCAACGCATGAGCTGGAATGAGAAGTCGGGTCTCCAGGCTGGGCTAGAAAGTATAATCCCAGATCTGGAAAGGAGGCCAGAAGAATTCCATCGCTATGCACACATACACACAAAGAAGACCTTCCACCTGGAGCCTACCACCCATCTCTGGGAAAAACACCCAGACCTTCAGGCTGGGGGTCCCAGAGCAGAGAAAAAAGCTCCAAGATCAGAGTCAGACCTCTCACTCAAGAGTCTGCTGAGAGGACTGATCTATCGGAAGGCCAGTGAGGAGCACTGATGTTGGCAGTGTGGACAGAAAAGCCTTGAGTCAGCCTGAAAGTGTTAGTCGCTTCAGTCGTGTCCAACTCTTTGCGACCCCACGGACTGTAGCCCGCCAAGCTCCTCTGTCCATGAGTCAGCCTAGCCTGGACTTGAACCCTGGCGCTGCCCCCTTCTCAGCTGTGTGACCTTGGGTGAGTGACTCATCCTCTTCATGCCTATGTTCTGTAGTCTGCAAAATGGGCTTAGACCAGTATAAGTTGTTGTCAATTATTTTCATTATGTTATGAGAAGCAGTAGGATGAGTAAGAGCTTGGACTCTGGAAAGGAGACAAACATGGGGTCAAATGCAGGGTTTACCACTTACTAGCTCTTAAGCAACTCACTTGTATTCTGTCTGGCTCTCAATTTCCTCATCTGTACTATAAAATGTGTGCTCAGTCATGTCCAACTCTTTGCAACCCCGTGCACTGTAGCCCGCCAGGCTCCTCTGTCCATGGGATTTTCCAGGCAAGAATACTACAGTGGGTTGCCATTTCCTTCTCCAGGGAATCTTTCTGACCCAGGGATCGAACCTGTGTCTCTTGCATCTCCTGCATTGGCAGGCAGATTCTTTACCACTGCACCACATAGGAAACCCATATACAATAGGTTTAATAAAGTATCTGTTCTCCCCAAGGTTGCTTTGATCTCAATCTTCATAAAATATAAACATGCACAGGGGGAAAAAAAAGATGCTAAAAGAGTGTCTTGGGGGTGAGGAGACATGACTGTCAATTTCCCTAAAGAAGGAGCCAGTCTTCAGATTTCCCCACCCCCTAAAATCAGACCCAGCCTAGCCAACAACCGTCCTTGGCTTTAGGGAAGAACAGGCCTCCACTGCCCACCTGGAACCTACCCTCCCTGCCTGGCTGATCCAGAAGAACCTCCTTCTTGGCAATGATGCTGACTGCCAAGGTGAAGGCCGAGGTCACGTAGTAGCGCCCCAGCTTGGCAAGGATGTCCACACCGCAGCCCTCCGGGAAGTATAGGTCCAAGGCTGAGTTGATCACAGAAGCAATCTGAGGGTAGAGAGACAATTACATGTTTGAAATGTGGGGTTTATGCTGGAGACTAGCTACAGCTCCAAGTCTTACTTCTTGAAAGCAGCTTTGATTTCAGGAAGAAGAACTTGGCAGCTGCTAAGACCCCAGCTGGTAACCACAGACAGCTGGCCAAGGCAGGCAGGCAAAGATGGAGCAGGGTCAAGACCCTTACCCTTGAAAATCACCCTTCAATGCCCCCCACAATGGAAAAAGGAACTTTTAATCTGACAGTTGGTACTCAGATGGCAGAATCTGTGATGCAGATCTTTCTTTGCTGAGTAACCAGTATGCTAAACAACATATTTTTATAGACAAGATAGAGAAGGAAAAAGAAGACCAAAGTCACCCCTAATTCTAACCCCAGATTAACCTATTCAATGCTAACTTATTGGAATCACTCCTTTAATTTCTTTTTATACAAACCTGAAAATCTGATTTTTTATTATAAACATAATAGGGCTATAAGTATACAGGTTTTTATAACCTGCTTTACTCAATAAATTGAATGATCTCTCTATGTATGTAAATCTATGTAAATTCTTTTTACATAAGAATATACCATAATTTACTCAGGGACCTCAAACAGAGCCTCTGTGACAATCTAGAGAGGTGGGAGGTTCAAGAGGAAGGGAACATATGTATACCTATGGCTGATTCATGTGGATGTTTGGCAGAAAACAAACTTCTGTAAAACAATTATCCTTCAGTTAAAATAACTTTTTTTAAGTAATTAAAGAGAAAGATTTAAAAATAAAAATATTTTAATAAATCTTATTTGCATTTACCCATAAAATATACTGGTATCATTTCCATATGATAAATATTTTTATAAAAACATTTTTATAAAAAATTATATCTTTATAAAAGTAAAAATATTTTACATAAAAAGAATGTACTGTAATTTAGCCAATCCCTGAGCGACTTCACTTTCACTTTTCACTTTTCACTTTCATGCATTGGAGAAGGAAATGGCAACCCACTCCAGTGTTCTTGCCTGGAGAATCCCAGGGACAGGGGAGCCTGGTGGGCTGCTGTCTATGGCGTCGCACAGAGTTGGACACAACTGAAGCGACCTAGCAGCAGCAGCAGCAGCAGCAGCAGAGTGTTAGTTGGACCAGGGAAGTCCACTGAACTTCTGTTACGAAGAATGTTGCAATGCTCATCTTTGAAGCTAATTCTTAGTGTCCGTCACAGATTATTTTCTTAAATTCAGTTCCAAGATGTTAATATTCCAGAATGAGGCACTTACTAAGGAAAAGCGACCCCTAGTGGTTCCAGTGGGGATTGCAATGACACATTTTTCCTGATTTAATTGAGGGCAGGAGGAGAAGGGGAGGACAGAGGATGAGATGGCTGGATGGCATCACTGACTCGATGGACGTGAGTCTGAGTAAACTCCAGGAGTTGGTGATGGACAGGGAGGCCTGGCGTGCTGCGATTCATGGGGTCGCAAAGAGTCGGACACGACTGAGCGACTGAACTGAACTGAATCTTGGCATCCAGTCCCATCACTTCATGGCAAATAGATGGGGAAACAGTGGAAACAGTGACAGACTTTGTTTTTTGGGGCTCCAAAATCACTGCAGATGGTTACCGCAGCCATGAAATTAAAAGACGCTTACTTCCTGGAAGGAAAGTTATGACCAAAAGAGTAGAGACATTACTTTGCCAACAAAGGTCCATCTAGTCAAGGCTATGATTTTTCCAGTAGTCATGTATGGATGTGAGAGTTGGACTATAAAGAAAGCTGAGTGCCGAAGAATTGACGCTTTTGAACTGTGGTGTTGGAGAAGACTCTTGAGAGTCCCTTGGACTGCAAGGAGATCCAACCAGTCCATCCTAAAGGAAATCAGTCCTGAATATTCATTGGAAGGACTGATGATGAAGTTGAAACTCCAATACTTTGGCCACCTGATGGGAAGAGCTGACTCATTTGAAAAGACCCTGATGCTGGGAAAGATTGAAGGCAGGAGGAGAAAGGGACGACAGAGGATGAGATGGTTGGATGGCATCACTGACTCAATGGACATGAGTTTGGATAAACTCCGGGAGTTGGTGATGGACAGGGAGGCCTGGTGTGCTGCAGTCCATGAGGTCGCAAAGAGTCGGGCACAACTGAGCGACTGAACTGAACTGAAACTTGCAGGTGGGAAGGAGACAGATGGACTAGAAGTGGATAGAAGGTTGGCTTTTCCTTCCCCTGCCCAACTTGATTTCTCATCATCCCATAGGAGGGTGAACAGGGCACACCCAGGCCCTCAGAAAGCCTTATGACTTATGCAGATATGGCCCGATTAAGCCTCAAATATGTGCATGTTCAGAGTCCGGGCAGAGCTGGGTGCGCAGCCGGCCCTGCCATGGACTCAGGAAATGAAGTAGCTTCTGTGAGCCTCAGTTTGCTCAGCTGTAACACAGGGTTAATAATGAGATAATCCAGGCAAACCACCGAGCGCAGTACATAGTACAGAGGACCCACTCGCAGTGGGCTTCCCAGGATCACTGTAGCCCTCCCTCCAACCCTCGCCCAGCCCAGCGCAACACCTGTGACCCCACTTACCTCCTCGAATCTCACTTTGGCGTCCTCCACTCCGGGGAAGCCGCCACCAAGGTCCAGGATGTGCATCCTGTGGCCCAGCTCAGCACCCATTTCGAACACAACCCGGGCGTCCGCAATGGACTGAGCGTAGGCCTGAGGGTCAGGACAGCCACTGCCAATGTGAAAACTGGGGAGGAAGAGTCTTGGCTTACACACAGGACCCCGGGTATCACCACTTCAGCCTCAGCCAGCAGCAGCCTTGCCCAAGCATACTGGGCGCTGTGCCCATTTTCCAGATGCAGTGACTGTGGGCCTAAAAGGTTGAGGGGGTTGCCAAGGGCCATGTGGCAAATGAAGGTGGACAGGAGACTAGATCCAAGGACCTTTGGCACTTGGTGCCCCTCTCCTCCCTCCACGCTGCCTCTGGAGGCTGAGCCTTCCTAGGATGAAGGCTAGGGCCCCAAAGTCAGCCAGAACTAATGTATATCTCACTGAGCAGTGTGGCCGGCCATGCTTCAGTTTCTCCATCTATAAAGTGGGGATAAGGTCCCACAATTGCGGGACGTGTATTTAGCACAGTGCCTGGCCATGCGAAATGCATAGCATAGGAAAGTTATATCATCAGGTCATAGTTCTGGCTCCTTCCACATCCCCACCAGAAAAGCGGCAGAGCCAAGGTGTGCCAGGATGACCTTTGGCTTCAGGCCAGGGACACTTCCTGCAAAGCCAGGTCCCTCCTGGAACCTCCTGGGACAGGACGTTCTGCAGACTATGGGGTTGGGGCGGTGGGACACTCCAAACCTTCTTTCCAAAAGGAGGAAACTCTCAAATAGCAGAATTCCAGACCCAGGGACAGGCCTGCCTTGGGGGCCCTGGGGGAGGTTCCACACAGAATTGAGTAAGTCCTGGGAAAGAAGCAGGAGGCAGCGGGTATGGTGGGGGATGGCGGGGTTCCAGCACTCACCTCACACCTACCACCTCTACATGGTCCCTCTTGGCATTCTCAAGCAGGTGTCGGCAAGATTTCAGCGAGGCTCCGAACTTGAGGCTCAGGCGGCTCAGAGAGTGGGAGTCCTCCGTGGCAACGCACAGAACCATCCTGAGGGGGGAGACAGGGCGCAGCACCTCGGCGGGGGTGGGAGCCCGCTTCCCCTACACCAACCACGTCTTCTCTAGTCAAGGGGGATGAACCCTCATGGCTCAGAGCTATGTCCAACCCCATAAGCCCCGGCCCCCTTCCTCCCCCTGCACAGCCAGTCAACCTCTGAGTACTGTCCAATCCACTCCCTAAATGTCCCCGGACCCTTCCATGGGACCCCTGCCCTGGTCCCAATTTCACCAGTTTCCCCCTGGGCAGCCCTACTTCCTCCCAATCAGCCAGGCTTTTCCAACTTCTCTTGTATGGTGGGGTGGAGGGGACCTTTTTTTTTTAAACAGTCTTATTGAAAACACCTATATCCTCAGTATGTGAAATAGTCAAAACGGAAGCTGCTTTGGGTGAACCCGAGTGGTGCCCCTCTTGGCCCCTCCAGCGTGTCCAGTGACCAGGTGAGGGGGACACCCTGAAAAAGATGTCCAGCCCTGACCCCTTCCAAAGCCCACGTGCATCGGGGTCCTTGCCCTGTGACCAGCATCACTGACTTCTTCACCCCCGGCCGCACATGGTATGATCCAGCAACATCAATTTCTGCTTATCCTGCAAATGCCCTGTGCTGCTTCCGGCCTCCATGTGCTTGCTCCTGCAGCTCCCTCTGATGCACTGTTTATGCCCACTCCAGATGGCAGTCACCCCTGAAGGCCCACCTCAAATGCCGCCTCCTCCGTGTAACTTTCCTGACCACTGCTCCCTCTGCCACGGCTTTGACCTCTGCAGTACCCTGGGCTTTGCCTGGACTGTAATCCATCATTTCTATCTCCACCCTAGTCAGGCTCTGGCATCCTGGGTCCAGCCCAGGAGTGCCCGCCCCAACCTCCTGTGGCTATGGCCGGCTCCAGGGCAGGATCCTCAGCCCCAGCCCTATTTCGCCTACTCCCCCCACCCTCACCCACAGCCCAGCCTCCCACCTGAGTGGTTCTCAGCTTACTTGGCACTGGGGTGGCTTTTCACCACCTTTGCCAGCTCCATCTCGTTGTCAAAGCTCAGCAGCCGGACCCCGTGCTTGGCAGCATACTTGATGTGTGCAATTTGCTTACAGGGATTGGCATAGATGATCTTACTGGCAGGGACACCAATATGCTGGACCAACTCCATCTCTGCCTGTGGGGTCCCAAAGGTGGTGGTGAGGAAGCGCCAGAGCCTGCTGGGCCCATGGAGGCCAAGGAAGCACAGATGAGGGGCAAAGTCATAGCTATGCCTAAGGAGGTCCATAAGAAGTGGGCCTCACTTTTAGACAACAGATACACAACAATCAGAACTCACACTGATTCCCGGTTGACAAGAAGGGCTGCCACGTACAGCTGTGCAGAGGGTGAACCGCTCAATCCTAGGGAGGGTGGGGCCCCATTCAGAGAATCACGCATGCGTATTCAGTCGCTCAGTTGTATCCGACTGTTTGCAACCCCATGGACTATAGCCCACCAGGCTCTGCTGTCCATGGAATTTTCCCAGCAAGAATACTGGAGTGGGTTGCCATTTCCTATTCCAGGGGATCTTCCCAACCCAGGGATCGAACCCAGGTCTCCTGTGTCTCCTGCATTAGTAGGCATATTCTTAAACACTGCACCACCTGGGAAGCTCCATTCAGAGACTACATAGTATACTGGTATGTTTACTACAACTTCCTAATCGCAAAGAGTCGGACACGACTGAGCGACTGAACTGAACTGAACTGAATGGTGAGCATCTTACTCTAACAAACTCTATGTATTTGTAACAGTGTCTTCAAGATACATTTTTTAATTCCCACAAAGGCACTGTACAGATTCATGGTGGCCCTGAAAACAGACTTCTGACATATTTTCCTGGCAGATTTAAATGGATAGAGAATATTATTTGATGTATTAGAAAGTTTGCCAGCTCAAGAGTCTTCTTGGCACAGGTCATCCACATCCAAAGGCCGGCCCTGTGTGTGGCACTGTGTCGGGTGCTCCAGCAAGGCCTCTTCCTCCTCATCTTTCCAGAACAGTGCTTCACCTGATTGCTGCACTAATGATACAGACAACGATGATGGTGTTGGTGAAGAAAGCGACCATGGGCATGGAGCACCTACCACAAGGAGGCACCGAATGAGAGGCTTTACATGGGCCTTGACAAACTTTTCCCATGAAAGGCCAGAGAGTAAATATTTTACGTTTTCTGAGCCAGTAGTTTCTGCATAGCTAAACTGCCTTTGTAACACCAAGCAGCCACAGATAAAGCATAAGTGAGTGAACGTGGCCGTGGGCCAGTAAAACCCTGCAAAACCCACCATCCATAATTTGTCAACCCTTGTTTTAGATTCGCTCTTATTTCCTCCTTACAATACCCCGCCAGAAGGTTATTAGCTCCATTCTACAGAGAAAAAAACATGCTCAGAGAGGCCACACAGCAAGTAGGAGGCAGAACCAACTTTCAAACTCAAACCTGACTCTCCATGATTAACAAAGAAGCAGTTTTGAAACATGGTAGAGACACACAGGGCCATCGTTAGCCATCCTGAGTTTGTAACAAGACTATGTAATTTTAATGTAGCAACTTTTCAGCATGAGGTATTTATGTGCATTATCTCATGTGATGTCTGTAACTATCCCATGAAATATTTATGGCCACATCCTACAGAGGACGAAATTGAGTTCAAAGGAGCCCACCTGTCTGAGTGACACAGCCGGTGACACAGCAGACGGAGAAACAAAGGTCCCCCTCCAGAGCTGAAACTGCCGTCATCAGAGCTTGCTTCCAAAGACCCTGCCTCTCTGCAGATATGAAAATGTGGTTCCGCTCCTGGCTTCACCCATGAGGTGAGAGGAAGCGGCAAGGGTTGCACTTTGGGGACCTGTGGTTGAGCTTGGATTATAGTTATTTAAATAATAACCATTGTCACTCATTGACGGATTACCATATGCCAGTCATTGCATTAAATATTTTATAGACATTCTCATCATCCTCATAATAATCTTATGAGACAGGGAACAGAGGCCCCGAGAGGCCTTAGGTGACTTGTTCAAAGTCACATGGCTTGCAGGTGGCACAGCTGGAATTCTAACCCAGGACTGTGCGACTTTAGCACACTGGCTCTCAACCACAGCACTTCGGCGGAGAAGACACCTCAATGCTGCCCTGGCAAGTGTCTCTTGAGCATCTATCGAGTCGCCAGGCTCTGTGACAAATGCAAATGAAAGCAAAGCGCTGAGTAAAGCAGACAGGGTCTGACTGTGGAGCTTTCAGACAGATGGGAAAGAAGGGGAGGAACGAATGAACACTGAATAGTGATAGAGTTACAAATGGATAGGAGCCATAGAGAAAAAGTATGGGATACTAGAGAATGTGGGATGCAGAGACCTGGGTGAGAGGTGTGGCAGGCAGCTTTCTGAGGGTCAGAAATTTAAGCTGAGGAGAAAGTGTGGGGAAAAGGGAACCCTTCTAGCCTGCTGGTGGGAATGTAAATTGGTATAGTCACTAAGGAAAATAGAAGGGAGGTTCCTTAAAAAAACTAAAAATAGAGCTGCCATATATATGATCCAGTAACCCCACTCCTGGGCATATACCCAGAAAAGATGAAAGCTGCAATTTGAAAAGATGCATGTACCACAGTGTTCATTGCAGCACTGTTTATAATAGTCAAGGCATGGAAGCAACCTAAGTGTCCAATTACAGATCAGGAGATGAGGAAGATGTGGTAGATACACACAATGGAATATTACGCAGCTATAAAAAATGAAACCCTGCCATTTGCAGTAATGTGGACGGAACTAGAGATTATCACAGTAAGTGAATAAGTTAGAGAAAGAAAAACACCACATGATATCACTTATATGTGGAGTCTAAAATGTGACACAAATGTACTTATTTACAAAACAGACTCAGACATAGAATGTAAACACATGGCTACCAAAGGGAAGGCAGGGGAGGGATAAACTGGGAGTATGTGATTGACAGATGCACTCATCCATATGCAGAATAGGTCAAGTATTTACCATATAGCACAGGGAACTATGTTCAATGCTATAATAATGGAAAAGAATTTTAAATATATATACACACACACACACATATATATAACAGAACCACTTTGCTGTACACCCCAAACTAACACAATATTGTAAATCAACTGTACTTCAATGAAAAAAATAGATTTGAGCTGAGCCCTGCAGGAGGAGTCAGCCAGGCTGGAAGGGAAGCAAAGAATATTTCTGGTACAGGAAGCGGCCTGTGCGGAGGTTCTGAGATAAGACTGTGCTCAGCCTGATGGAGGAGCAGAGAATGCTGGTGTGGTCTGGGCAGGGTGACCAGTGTGGGAGGACGAGGTTGGAGGGAGGCAGGCAGAGCCAACGGGGAGAACAAGAAGGCCGATGTGGATTTATATTCGACGCTGCAGGTTGTGGGAGATGGTTTGATGGAATCGCAAGAGGGAAAAGGACATGGTCAGATGTGCATCTTGAAGGCAAGGCCTAAGTGCTTGTCACTCCAGACATCATGTGGAAACGGACCAAGGGAGGGCCCGGAAGGACCTCCCCGGGGACACGACAGGCTGTGCTAGGAAGGGGGCAGGGTGTGGTCTGGAGGCAGGGCTGGCAAGCTTGCTGATGGATGGCACGTGGGGATGTGGGGTAAGAGGGGGACTTCACACCCAGCAGACCTAGGGGCCCCTCTTGAAGGGAAGATTGTGAATGCATTTGAACACGCTGGGCTCCAGGCATCCTGTAGTATCAACTAGGAGTCCGCGTGCCAATGCAGGGGACACGGGTTTGATCCCTCGTCTGGGAGGATCCCACAGGCTGCAGCACAACTGGGCCCATGCACCACAACTATTGAGCCCATGGTCTGCAACGAGAGGTCACCGCAGAGGAGCACCGCAACAAAGAGCAGCACCTGCTCCCCATAACTAGAAAAAGCCTGCAAAAGCAACGAAGACCCAGGGCAGCCAAAAAGTTAATTAAAAAAAACAAAAACTGGGGAGGTGGTGGCATCTTGGGGATATTTGAAGCCATGGGAGATGAAATCCCCTAGGAAGATGGAGAGTTTATAAAAGAAGGGAGCCTGAGCTGGAATCCAGAGGAACACTTCCAGCTAGAGAGAGGGGCAAGCTGGCATAGGACTGGCAGAGGGGAAGAGACAGCGTCTCCAGAAGAGGCAGGACAATGCAGAGGTTACTATGCCATTCCTGCCGAGGTAACCCTGTCTTACAGTTCACATCTGGGCGGGAGACGCCTGCACTGTCAGAGGCCTCAGACTTCACTGTCAGACTTCACTTTGCTGTGCTTCACAGATATTGGGGTTTTTCTTTAAAATTGATAGTTTGTGGCAACCTTGAGTGAAGCGAGTCTACTGGCACCATTTTTCCAACAGCGTTTGCTCACTTCACCTGTGTCACATTTTAGTAATTCTCTGGATATTTCAGACATTTTCAGTGTAATTGTATCTGTTATGGTGATCTGTGATCAATGATCCTTGATTTGACTATTGCCATTGTTTTGGGGTGCCACGAACTGCGCCCATATGAGATGATGAACTTAATGGATAAATGTTGTGTGTTCTGATGGCTCCACCCACTAGCTATTCCCCAACTCTCTCTCCCTCTTTTTGGGCCTCCCTATTCCCTGAGACATAACAACCCAACCATACTGAAATTAGGCCAATTAATAATCGTACAACAACCTCTAGCTGTTCAAGTGAAAAGTAGAGCTATCCGTTAAGAAACAGCCACCCCAAACTTCAGCAACCACCACCCTGATCAACGACCAGCCATCAACATCGAAGCAAGACTGTCCACCAGCAAAAAGATCACAACTCACTGAAGCCTCAGATGATAGTTAGCATTTTTTAGAAATAAAATACTTTTGACTTAAGGTATGTACATTTTACTTAAGGTATGTTTTTTTAAGACATAATGCTACTTACTGCACATTTAATAGACTACAATATAGTATAAGCATAGCTTTTATATGCACTGGGAAACCAAAATATTTATGTGACTCATTTTATTGTGACCTCTACTGTAGTTGTCTGGAACCTAACCCACAATATCTCTAAGTTATGCCTGTGTTTTTAAAAAGACTATATTTCAACGGCTGCAACTAGAAATTATTATTCTAAGTGAAGTAAGTCAGAAAGAGAAAGACAAATACTCTAAGATGTTATTATATGTGGAATCCAAACTATGACATAATTGAACCTATCTAAGAAATAGAAACAGAATCAGGGGCCTAGAGAGGAAACTGGCGGTTGCCAAGGGGATGGGCTGTGGGAGAGGGTTGAATTGGGAGTTTGGGATTAGCAGACACAAACTGGTATACAGAAAAAGGATAAACAAAAAGTCCTGCGGTACAGCACAGGGAACTATATTCAATACCCTGTGATAAACTGTAACGGAAAAGAATATGAAAAAGAATATATATATATGTATAACTGAGTTACTTTATTGTATAGCAGTAATTAATACAGTATTGCAATTTAAATATACTTCAATTATAAATAAATTCTAAAAACTAAAAAAAAAAAAGAGTGTGTTTCAAATGGGGAGTTACTATTCAGTGGGTATAGTGTCAGTACCGCAAGGTGAATAAGTTCTAGAGATCTGCCGTACGACACAGTGCATATTGTCAACAACTGCTTGTTGTTCAGTCGCTCAGTTGTGTCCGCCTCTTTGGGATCCCATGGACTGCAGCACGCCAGGCTTCCCTGTCCTTCACCATCTGAGTTACTTATATACGTAAAAAATTGTGAGGAAAGATCTCACGTTAAATGTTCGCTCCACACACACACACATGCACACACTCCAAAAAACAGTACAAAACAAACAAAACATTTTTTCGTGGTAAGAGCAAAAAAAACATAGGAGGATCAAGGAATGTCCCCTACAAGGTCTAAATGCATCAACACAGACAGATCTCCAGCCTGGTGAGTTTTAAACCCACTGAGGCACGGTGCGTACCAGATGAATATTTTATATTTTGTTACAAAATCACAGCATACTTTATATATTTTCTATGGATCATATTTGTAAGTATTTTTAGAATATAGCCACCAAACTCAAACTCAGAATGTTGATTATCTCTGGAGATATAAAGCTGATGTTCTACTTCTCTTCTGCAGATGAATCAATGTATTATTTGAATAATTCAAGATGAGTGTTTAGTATAAAGTGCTCACTGGATCCTGCAGATCACTGGGGACATTGGTAAGAGGAAATTCCTTGAAATGATGAGTGGAGGTCAGGAAGCAGTGGCTTAAGGAGTGGGTGCTAAGGGAAAGAGACAAGTGAGTATAGATAAGTGAGTGTAGACAACTCAGTTTGGTTTTCAAGAGGGAGCAAGGGATTGGACCGGGGGGAAATGTGGTGTCCAGAGAAGGCTTTTTAAGATGGGAGGATGCTGAGGGAGACAACAAGAGAGGGCAAGGGATGGCGCGGGAGAGATGACAGAAGGTCCTTGGGAAGGTGGGTGGGTGGACCAAAGCCCCACATAAGGAATGGTTGGTGCCCTTGACCCTGGAGCCTGTCTGGGGCATATCTGTACACAAAGCCCCAGCTCACGCCTGTCCCTTGGCCATGCATGTGTGTGCGTGCTTAGTCGCATCCAATTCTTTGCGACCCCATGGACTGTAGCCCGCCAGGCTCCTCTGTCTGTGGGACTTCCCAGACAAGAATACTGGAGTAGGTTGCCATTTCCTTCTCCAAACTGTCTTCCCAACCCAGAGACTGAACTCATGTCTCCTGCGATTGCAGGTGGATTCTTTACCACTGAGCCACTCGTGAAGCACCAAAGCATGATGCTGTACAGGGTGGCCACCAGCTCTAGCCTACCAGAAGAGGGCAGCCTCGGGCTTCCAAGAAAAGCTGTACCACCTCGGAGTAAAAGCACCCAAGGGCTAGGTGATCCCACCTACCCAGGAGGGGTCCCATCTCTGCCATCCCCTCCAGAAGACCTTCATGAAGACAGCAGCCATAAAGTCAGAGGCCCTCGCCATAATCAAGTGGCCCTTCCCTGTGCATCCCTCAAACCTCTGGGCCTCCTTCCCTTATATGCTAACTGCTTCCTCATGGGACTGTTGTCAGAATCACCGTGATAATAATTACTTTACAGAGTTGTTTCGAGAATCAAATGAGATCATGTACAGAAAGCTCTTGGCAGAGAGCCTGGCACAACAGATGCCCTCGGCAAACAGTAGATGCTTTTAACATTCCCCACTGACTTCTAAGCCCTAACACCACAGTTTTGCTCTTTGAAGGCCAGTCCTGAAGCTTGAGGGCCAGCACAGGGCCCACCTCTAGGTTTCCAGAAGCAGAGGAGTCTAGTCAGTAAGGTTTGGTCTTGTTCTTCACTCCTACACTAAGCAGGCTGGAAAAGGGTCCCCTTTCACCTCGATCAGAGCAGAGACTCTGAGAGCTGCAAGGGGCAAGTCCTGGCTCTGCCATCAGCAAGTTTGGTGCAGCTGGTCCCCAATTTCAACTGCAAAATGGTGATCTCCTCCTCAGATACCTCACCGGGTCTTATGTAGGCCATGCATGAAACTTGGTGTGCAAAATAAGAACTGATGCAAAGGGGCTTCATGGGTGACAAAAGAGAGACTTATCTGCAAAGGACACTAATGTGTATCTCTGATGAAGGTGAACCTGCTCATTCCAACCCCCACCATTGGTGCGTACCTTTCTTCCACTTAGAATCCCTCCATCCCTGCACGCCGCCCAGGCAAACTCTCCTTCTGTCTCCTTCAGGATCTCTTTCTAGAATCCTTACAACACCCAGCCATATTGCTGATCAGGATTTAAAAGGGGTTCCCTCTCAAAACAATCACTGCTGCTGCTGCTAAGTCGCTTCAGTTGTATCCGACTCTGTGCGACCCCATAGACGGCAGCCCACCGGGCTCTCCGTCCCTGGGATTCTCCAGGCAAGAACACTGGATTGGGTTGCCATTTCCTTCTCCAATGCATGAAAGTGAAAAGTGAAAGTGAAGTCGCTCAGTCATGTCCGACTCCTAGCGACCCCATGGACTGCAGCCTACCAGGCCCCTCCGTCCATGGGATTTTCCAGGCAAGAGTACTGGAATGGGTTGCCATTGCCTTCTCCAAAACAATCATTACTAACCATTTTAAAAAATAACAGTAATAACAATATCACAAACCAATGCCCACCAGGCTTTCTCCCACCTCAGGGCCTTGGCGCTTGCTGGTCCTTTTGCCTGGAATGCTCTTCCCCTAGTTATCCACCGGGATTGATCCTTTGTTTTCTGCAGAACACTGTTCAGATCTCAGTGAAGCCTTCCTTGGCCAAACTTTCTAAAAGTACAACCCTCTCTCCCAACAACCATGTCTCTTCCCTACTTCCCTTTCCGACCGTAATTTTCTCCACAGCATTTACCATCTAAAGTACCATAGATTTTCATTGTTTGCTTGTTCTTTAGAAAGCAAGTTCCATGAAGGAAGAATCTTTTTTTTGTTTTGGTCACTTGCTAAGTCCCACTGAGAAAAGAACCTGACCCCACAGTAGGTGCTCAATAAGTACTTGCTGAATGCATAACTATGTCAAACCTGTCTATGTCTCGGAGGAAACTATGTCTCATAGGAAACTCTATAGCTAAAAGACTTTATCAAGTGAGAACAGAATGAAGATAGATAAGCTGTGCATTCAATTCAATGACAACAGAGTCTGTTTTACTCAATACTATATTGCCAGCTGAGGAAGGCTTTCTAATCTCTCCTTGCTATTCTTTGGAACTCTGCATTCAGATGCTTATATCTTTCCTTTTCTTTGCTTTTTGCTTCTCTTCTTTTCACAGCTATTTGCAAGGCCTCCTCAGACAGCCATTTTGCTTTTTTGCATTTCTTTTTCTTGGGGATGGTCTTGATCCCTGTCTCCTGTACAATGTCACGAACCTCCGTCCATAGTTCATCAGGCACTCTATCTATCAGATCTAGTCCCTTAAATCTATTTCTCATTTCAACTGTATAATTATAAGGGATTTGATTTAGGTCATACCTGAATGGTCTAGTGGTTTTCCCCACTTTTTTCAATTTAAGTCTGAATTAGGCAATAAGGAGTTCACAATCTGAGCCACAGTCAGCTCCCGGTCTTGTTTTTGCTGACTACATAGAGCTTTTCCATATTTGACTGCAAAGAATATAATCAATCTGATTTCGGTGTTAGCCATCTGGTGATGTCCATGGGTGGAGTCTTCTCTTTGTTGTTGGAAGAGGGTGTTTGTTATGACCAGTGCATTCTCTTGGCAAAACTCTATTAGACTTTGCCTTGCTTCATTCTATACTCCAAGGCCAAATTTGCCTGTTACTCCAGGTGTTTCTTGACTTCCTACTTTTGCATTCCAGTCCCCTATAATGAAAAGGACATCTTTTTTGGGTGTTAGTTCTAGAAGGTCTTGTAGGTCTTCATAGAACTGTTCAATTTCAACTTCTTCAGCATTACTGGTTAGGGCATAGATTTGGATTACCGTGATACTGAATGGTTTGCCTTGGAAATGAACAGAGATCATTCTGTCGTTTTTGAGATTGCATCCAAGTACTGAATTTCAGACTCTTTTGTTGACTATGATGGCTACTCCATTTCTTCTAAGGGATTCCTGCCCACAGCAGTAGACATAATGGTCATCTGAGTTAAATTCACCCATTCCAGTCCACTTTAGTTTGCTGATTCCTAGAATGTCAACGTTCACTCTTGCCATCTCCTGTTTGACCACTTCCAATTTGCTCGATTCATGAACCTAACATTCCAGGTTCCTATGCAATATTGCTCTTTAAGAGCATTGGACCTTGCTTCTATCGGACCTTGCTTCTATGCTTAATAAAGGACAGAAATGATATAGACCTAACAGAAGCAGAAGATATTAAGAAGAGGTGGCAAGAATATGCAGAGGAACTGTACAAAAAAGATCTTCACGACCCAGATAATCATGATGGGATGATCACTCACCTAGAGCCAGACATCCTGGAATGTGAAGTCAAGTGGGCCTTAGGAAGCATCACTACGAACAAAACCAGTGGAAGTGACGGAATTCCAGTTGAGCTATTTCAAATCCTAAAAGATGATGCTGTGAAACTGCTGCACTCAATATGTCAGCAAATTTGAAAAAGTCAACAGTGGCCACAGGACTGGAAAAGGTCAGTTTTCATTCCAATCCCAAAGAAAGGCAATGCCAAAGAATGCTCCAGCTACTACACAATTACATTCATCTCACACGCTAGTAAAGTAATGCTCAAAATTCTCCAAGCCAGGCTTCAGCAATACGTGAACCGTGAACTTCCAGATGTTCAAGCTGGTTTTAGAAAAAGCAGAGCAACCAGAGATCAAATTGCCAACATCAACTGGATCATCGAAAAAGCATAAAACATCTATTTCTGCCTTATTGACTATGCCAAAGCCTTTGACTGTGTGGATCACAACAAATTGTGGAAAATTCTAAAAGAGATGGGAATACCAGACCACCTGATCTGCCTCCTGAGAAACCTGTATGCAGGTCAGGAAGCAACAGTTAGAACTGGACATGGAACAGCAGACTGGTTCCAAATTGGGAAAGGAGTACGTCAAGGCTGTATATTGTCACCCTGCTTATTTAACTTATATGCAGAGTACATCATGAGAAATGCTGGGCTGGAGGAAGCACAAGCTGGAATCAAGACTGCCAGGAGAAATATCAATAACCTCAGATATGCAGATGACACCACCCTTATGGCAGAAAGTGAAGAACTAAAGAGCCTCTTGATGAAAGTGAAAAGAGGAGAGTGAAAAAGTTGGCTTAAAGCTTAACATTCTGAAAATTAAGATCATGGCATCTGGTCCCATCAATTCATGGCAAATAGATGAGGAAACAGTGGAAACAGTGGCTGACTTTATTTTGGGGGGTTCCAAAATCACTGCAGATGGTGATTGCAGCCATGAAATTAAAAGACCCTTACTCCTTGGAAGGAAAGTTATGAGCAACCTGGACAGCATATTAAGAAGCAGAGACATTATTTGTCAACAAAGATCCGTCTAGTTAAGGCTATGGTTTTTCCAGTGTTCATGTATGGATGTGAGAGTTGGACTATAAAGAAAGCTGAGCACCAAAGAATTGATGCTTTTGAACTGTGGTGTTGGAGAAGACTCTTGAGAGTTCCTTGGACTGCAAGGAGATTAAACCAGTCAATCCTAAAGAAAATCAATTCTGAATATTCACTGGAAGGACTGATGCTGAAGCTGAAACTCCAATACTTTGGCCACCTGATGCGAAGAGCTGACTCATTTGAAAAGACCCTGCTGCTGGGAAAGATTGAGGGCAAGAGGAGAAGGGGACGACAGAGGATGAGATGGTTGGATGGCATCACCAACTCAATGGAGTTGAGTCTTGGTAAACTCCGGGAGTTGATGATGGACAGGGAGGCCTGGCGTGCTGCGGTTCATGGGGTCACAAAATGTCAGACACAAATGAGTGACTGAACTGAACTGAACTGCATTGCCAGCCCTACCTAGCAGAGTGTCTAGCATACTGCAGGAGTAAAATGAATAGAGATAGTAAATAAACAAATCTAAAGAGAACAGTCCATTCTAAAGGAGATCAGTCCTGGGTGTTCATTGGAAGGACTGATGCTAAAGCTGAAACTCCAATACTTTGGCCACCTCATGCAAAGAGTTGACTCATTGGAAAAGACCCTGATGTTGGGAGGGATTGGGGGCAGGAGGAGAAGGGGACGACAGAGGATGAGATGGCTGGATGGCATCACCAACTCGATGCACATGAATTTGTGTGAACTCCAGGAGTTGGTGATGGACAGGGAGGCCTGGTGTGCTGCAATTCATGGGGTTGCAAAGAGTTGGACACGACTGAGTGACCGAACTAACTTAAAGAGAGCAGGAGGGAATTAAGACAATCAGATCAGATCAGTCGCCCAGTCATGTCTGACTCTTTGCAACCCTGTGAATCGCAGCAAGCCAGGCCTCCCTGGCAGCAGAACTGGCAACAATAACAAAATTCTAAGAGTATTAGTTAAAAAAAAAAATACAGTCACACATTAATATTATAAAAGAAAAAAATAAAACCAATGATAGAAAGATGTTTTTGTTATGTCTTAATTAGAAGAATATCACATATAGCTCTATGCCAAGAAGTTTTAAAATCTCCATTAAAAAGGTGACCCACCTGCCCAGGGACACATGTGGTTCCAATGCGGAACTTCAAGGCTGGCAAATTCCTCCCTCATCCCTTAAACTCCTCCCAGAGGACAGGGGCCACCACAGGTCACTCCTGCCTCCCCTGGTCCACCCGATTGCAGCAGCTGCAATCGGGCCAGGTGTGAGCATTCAGTAAGTCAGTTTGCAGGTAGGGGATAGGGGCTCACCTTGTTGGCACAGCTGAAGCCCAGCCCCAGCTCGGCCAGGACCTTCAGCACGCCCGGGCTGCTGTTGCACTTGACAGCGTAAAAGGATCGGACTCGAGGCAGGCACTTCAGAAAGCAGAAGTGCTTCCTCACCACGGCACCCAGGTCGGCCACGAAGAAGGCAGCGACCTCTTCCTGTCCAAGAAGAGGGGTGAAGATGAGACCCCACTCAGCTCCCTGCTAGGGCATGCCACCCACGTTCCCCCCAAGTACCCTGCTCTAAAATTCTCTGGGGCTCCCCAAGCCTACAGGGTGTGCAAGGTTCTGTGATCCAGCTCCAGTCCCTCCCCTCACGGCAGCTCAAACTCCAGCTCTGTCTTCCATCATTTTCCACCTCCCAGCCTTTACTGTCACCACGCCTCCATGTAGAATACCCTGCCCCCGTAGGAGTCTGGCAAATTCTTAATCTACCTTCAAGTTTCAGCTCAAATGCCACCTGCCCCAAACCAATAAGGCAATTCTGCCTTTAATGCTCGCACTGCATTTTGCACATGTTGCCAAAGTATCAGAACTGGGTTATATATACATCTTTCTCCTCCAGATCAATTCCTTGAAGACCAAAGCTATGGCCTTCAGCCACTGGCTTTCACGTTTAGGAACTCAATGAAGCCTTGAGGTAGTCCCATTGTAGAACTGCAGCCCAAACCTGTGGACAACTGTCTGCTGATGGCTGGATGTGTATGAGGCCATGGGTGAGACTACATTATTTAAACCTTTCCTGCGCCTCAGTTTCCCTTTTATGCAACACCTTTTTACTGATGCCCACTTGGCATCTGATCAAGCATATTTATGCAAGTATGCTAAATAAGGTACAAAGATGAACAGACAGGGCTCTAGCCGTAAAGGGCCTTGAGTCTGGACAAGAACTAACCCTGCAAGCAATTACAAGCCCATTCAGGAAATGCTAAGCAGGAGTTTCTACAAAATGCAGCCGGAGAAGTACAAAACCTGCCTGGGGCAATCAGGAAGAGGTGACACAGATGAGTGATAAGTAAAGAGTAGAAACGGGTATTGGAGAAGGAAATGGCAACCCACTTCAGTGTTCTTGCCTGGAGAATCCCAGGGATGGGGGAGCTTCGTGGGCTTCCGTCTACGGGGTCGCACAGAGTCAGACATGACTAAAGCGACTTAGCAGTAGCAGCAGAAACAGGTAAGAGGCAAAGAGGCTGGGAGAAGGGTGTTCCATGCTGAAGGAACAGCCTGGACAACAGAGTGATAATGGAGCACATGGAATCATTGGGGAATATGAGCAGAGTAGTTCAGTTCAGATGGAGCACGATACATACCCTGGGAAAAGCCAGAAATGGGGCTATGAAGGCAGAGGGGTTCTGACTTGGATCCTGTAGGCAGTGGGAAACTGCCAAAGAATTTAGATTTTGAGCAGGGCTGTGATAAAGTTGGAGGGGGTGGGATGAGGCAGGGAAAAGTTTAGGGGGGTTATCAAGAGATGAGGCCTAAACTACAAAGTGAGGTTCCAGAAGAGCACGTGTGTGCGTGCTAAGTCCCTTCAGTTGTGTCTGGCTCTGCGACCCTATGGACTGTAGCCCTCCAGACTCCTCTGTCCATGGGGATTCTCCAGGCAAGAATACTGAAGTGGGTTGCCATGCCCTCCTCCAGAGGATCTTCCTGACCCAGGGATTTAACCCTTATCTCTTATGTCTCCTGCACCCTGAAGGATAATTTAAGGAGGCTGAATTTACAGAACTTGTGGTGCCCAGGTGTGGGAGAGAAAGTGAGGATTCCCAGGTTTCTGACTTAGAGGGCTGGGTAGATGATGGTAGTGTTGTTCATGAAAGTGGAGGACACAGGAGGGGCAGGATTGGGGCAAGGACCAGGTATTTGCAGATGAAATGAGCCGTTCTCTTGCATACAGCAAGGATAGAATACCAAATGAGTGAAAACAACCAGATGAGGGCCCTAGGGGGCAGCTGAGCCTGCTGTGAGAATAGAGGTCCCACCCCCACCCCCAGACCCTCACCGTGGTGGCCTGTGAGGCCCCCAGAGTGAGCTCCTCCAGCAGGTCTCGGGTGCTGAAACCCTCCTCCACCATCACAAAGTCCGTTTCTCTCAGGTAGCCAGCCATGCCGAGGGGGAGGACCCGATGGGCTGGATGGAGTTGCCGCTGCCTCCGGCCGCCTTAGAAAGTATGCAATACACTGCGGGAGGAGAGTGAGGGACGGCTGGGGGACTGGCCTCAGCTGCGCCCCTCCCCTCCCCAAGCCAGGGCACCCAGTCCTGTCACACCCTGCCCCCAGCACAAGCCTGGGGAGCTTAGGCTCACTGAGGAAAGTGAGGACGATCAGGACTTCTGGCCTGGGACAAGGTATTATATGCCTAGATGTCATTGCCTCTCCGAACCTCAGTTTCCCCATCTGTAAAATGGATAAATTGCTTTGGTGATCCTTTCCAGTTCTGAAATTAGGGTTTTGGTTAAAAGGGAAAGAATGAGAGGGAAAGGGCAGAACAATCGAGGGGAGAAGTTTCCAGGTGCCCCCCCCCCTATCGTGACCACGCCCAGTTAAAGTGGCCGCAGGTGGCTCCACCAAGGAGTCTCAGCTCTCTCTCTGACCCTGGATATGCCCGACCCCCTCTCAGAGTCTACTTTCACCGTTTGTAAAGTCGGGGGCGGGCTGGTCCTGATGTGCTAGGATTCTAAGCATGCATAGGAGCTCCACATGGTGGGTGGGGGCCGCGGACTGAGATTCTGTCCTGGTGAGCCCTCCTGAGTGCACAGCCGAGGTCCCGCCCCCACAAAACCCCCTTACCAAGCCCCGTGCTCCTTCGCGGGGGCCAGAGCCAGGCGCGCTGCTAGGGGGGTCGCCGGTGACCTCGAAACCTGTGCAACACCCCGAGGAGTGGCAGTTGCGGAGCCGAGGCCCCTGCTGAGAGGAGGCAAGAGTAGCCAGAGAGCAGGTCAGCATCGGAGCCGAGAGCGCCCGCTCCCGAGGCTCCCCGAGGGTCTCCCCGCACTCGCCTTAAAACGCATTTACACGGCTTCGGCCCATAGGTCTCCCCAGCGAGTGAATCGGATCCTCCGCGCCTCCGCTCGCTCGCTCCCCCCGGCTCGGGCCCCGCGGCCTGCGCCCCGCCCGCCCAGCAGCTACCGACCCCCCACGCCCCGCCTTCCACCCGCCACCCACTTATATAAGCCCCGCCCAGACCCCGCCCCTGGCACACAAGCCCCGCCTCCACTCGGCGGCCCCTCCGTAGCCCTGGCAACTGGGTGCCGCCATCCCATTGGTCGATTCCGACATAAAGCCTTCAACTCTGCTAGCCAGCTCCGCAAACCTGAGCCTCAGTCCCAGGGAGACCCCTGCGCGACTCGCCTACGCTGGTAAATCGGTATTGCAGGACCGCCAACTCAGAATTCTGAGCGCCTACGCCATGGGACCCTTAGCTCCTGGATCTTGGGTCTTAGAGAATGTGCAGAAAGCCAGGAGATTTACTATTCGCTGAGAAGCCTTTGCTGACGGTGTCTCTCCTCTGATCTGGTGAACTGCCCACTCGTCCCTGGAAGCCCAGGCCAAATGTCATCTCCTTGTATTACTTTTCTCATCAAGTCCTTTTCATTTGTCTCTTCCAGCATCCTCCAACTCAAAACCCAGATGAAATGTCTTCAACGATGCTTCTTGTCATATTCTCAGCTCAGGGCAATACCTCCCTGCATCCCATCTTCTGAATCGGGCAAACTTCTACTCACTTCTCAAGTAAAATGTGTCCCCCCCTCTCCAAGAAGCGTTCTCTGACTTTCTCAAAAGAGCTTCTTCTTTTATATCTAATGAACTCCTGCTCCTGCGCATCCATCAAAGCCCAGTATGTCACCTCCCCCATTGAGCCTACCAAGACTTTCCTAGCTTGGAGAAGCAACGGAACTCACAGTACTTACCTCTGGGTGGACTCCTTCCTTTTTCCGCTTTTGTTTCCTCATCTCATAACATGATATTCCTGTTGTTGTTTTACACTTCTTGTTTGGTTACACTTCCCGGTTGGTTTGAGAGCTCCCAAGGGCAGGAACTGAGTGCCTGCCTCCTCAGAGTGCCCAGCACTGGGCATAAACAAGAGTGCTGAGGAAGATTCAATATCTCTGCTATTCAAAATCGAACTGAAACGTTCATCTGAAACTGTAATTGTACTAGAACAGCCAAGACATTCTTGAAAAAAGAAGAGGATGTCTTCTACAAGATAGCAAAGTATTTTATAAAGGAAATGGCAACCCACTCCAGTATTCTTGCCTGGAGAATCCCATGGACAGAGGAGCCTGGTGGGCTACAGTCCACGGGGTCGCAAAGAGTCGGACACGACTGAGCAACTTCACACACACACATGGTCTTTAAAACAGCATGGTGCTGGTGCAGGAAAAGGCAGTGGTAGAACAGAATAGAGTTTAGAACAGTCTTGTGCATGTTGGAGAATTTGGTACACAGTGAAGGCAGCATGTCAAATAAATCAGTGTGGCCAAAGAGCTTTTGGTCTGACATATGTGTTCACATCCCGTTGTCAGGCTATAGGCTTCTTGAAAGTCAGAGGCAATTCTTTTTTTATATACATGAACTTTTTTTGTATTGGGATATATTCAATTAACAAACCATGTTGTGATAATTCCAGGTGAATAGTACAGGGACTCAGCCTTACCTATACATGTATCCATTCTCTCCCAAACTCCCTTCCCATCCAGGCTGCCACATAACATTGAGCAAGGGTTCCATGTGCTACCCAGTAGGTCCTTGTTGGTTATCCATTTTAAATATAGCAGTTTGTACATGTCCATCCCAAACTCTCTAACTACCCCTTCCCCATTTTTTTCACCCTGGCAACCATAAGTTTGTTCTCTAAGTCTGTGAGTCTCTTTCTGGTTTATAACTAAGTTCATTTGTATCATTTCTTTTTAGATCCCACATATAAGGGATGCCCTTTGACATTTCTCCTTCTCTGATTTACTTCACTCAGTATAACGATCTCCCAATCCATGCGTGTTGCTGCAAATGGTATTATTTCATTCTTTTTAATGGTTGAGTAATACTCTATTGTGTATATCTTCTTTATCTATTCCTCCATCAGTGGACTTTTAGGTTGCTTCCTTGTCTGAAAGTCAGAGGCACTTCTTGTTCTGCATCAGTATCTCCCTAGGGCACCCTGCACAACCTAATCAAAGCATCCTTAGCACACAGATGGTATAGAACCTTGAAGTCTGGAAGAACCATTTTCTGCTCCCCACCTAGCGTAGCTGCATAACTGATGGATGTCCTTGGTTGGACCATCCTGCTGAGACCAGGGTCACGTCTGCCTGGTTTGATTTCCCCCTGTGAACTGAGAGCATCCAGATTAATGATTTCTGTGTGCCTTTCTGCCTGGAACACTCGTGCTTTCTATACTAGGAACAGCCTTTCAGAAAGCAGTCACTTTTACCAGAGGGGTCATTTGGCAGATCCATTCTGAGACATCTGTAGCCATTTGCACCGTAGTATGAATTAGTGACTGAAATCCTCCTAAGAATAAGCATCTACTGACTCGGAAGGAGTAGACCAAGATGGCCATGGCAGAAACCTCAAAGGGAGCCCTCAAGAAAAGATGACAGTAAGAGGAGGGAGGGGCACCCAAACGAACTGTCTTTACTTTTTAAAAAATCATTGTTGAGCTGGCTTTATGATGCCATAGTCTAAGTTTGCCTCACTAGCTCTTTTCATCACCTGATATAGTGTAGGCATGTAACAGACATATTCAATGTGCTAACTGAATGAACCAATAAAGATAAAAAGAAACAAACCATAATCCAGTCTGTCCATTTGAAAACTGTTAAGGGTTGGTAGTCAGAGCAGAAAAACCATCTCCTGAAC
This sequence comes from Bos indicus x Bos taurus, assembly GCF_003369695.1. NCBI lineage: Eukaryota > Metazoa > Chordata > Mammalia > Artiodactyla > Bovidae > Bos > Bos indicus x Bos taurus. Next base: position 120,493,435 of record NC_040077.1, read on the forward strand.
TGGATACAAATACACTGTGGATTTATCTTTTACCCTACTGGGTATATGATGTCACTGAATCACCATGACAACCCTATGTCATAAGGCTATAATTGTCCCCATTTTACAGATAAAGAATCTGAGATTCAGAGAAGTCAGTAACTTACTCGGGGTCACACAGCAAGTCAGGGTGGACCCTAGGCTTAAACCCATCTGACCTGACCCTTCACCTTCATGCTTAACTGCCAACCAGTGGCTGAGCATTCAGGCCCCAGCTCAAAAAATGTCAGCCAGTCATGCTGCTGGCATCCAGGCTGAGATCTGGTGGCTCTTCTCCTGCTAGTCTCTATGCACTGTTATCAATGCGCACTGTTATCAATGCACTCTGTGCAGAGCCCTCAAAAACATATTGCCGAAGCAGGACAAAGAGACTTTGATCATTGTATAAGTCAATTTCAGCCTGTTCTGCTTAAATCAGTCATAATTGTATTCACAAACACTCAATAATAAAAATGCCTCATGTGTGCCTATGGAACAACAGACTGGTTCCAAATAGGAAAAGGAGTACATCAAGGCTGTTTATTGTCACCCTGCTTATTTAACTTATATGCAGAGTACATCATGAGAAATGCTGGGCTGGAAGAAGCACAAGCTGGAATCAAGATTGCCAGGAGAAATCTCAATAACCTCAGATACGCAGATACCACCACCCTGTGGCAGAAAGTGAAGAGGAACTAAAGAGCCTCTTGATGAAAGTGGAAGAGAAGAGTGAAAAAGTTGGCTTAAAGCTCAACATTCAGAAAACTAAGATCATGGTATCTGGTCCCATCACTTCATGGCAAATAGGTGGGGAAACAGTGGAAACAGTGTCAGACTTTATTTCTTTGGGCTCCAAAATCACTGCAGACAGTGATTGCAGCCATGAAATTAAAAGACGCTTACTCCTTGGAAGGAAAGTTATGAGCAACCTAGACAGCATACTAAAAAGCAGAGACATTACTTTGCCAACAAAGGTCTGTCTAGTCAAGGCTATGGTTTTTCCAGTAGTCATGCATGGATGTGAGAGTTGGACTGTGAAGAAGGCTGAGTGCCAAAGAATTGATGCTTTTGAACTGTGATGCTGGAGAAGACTCTTGCGAGTCCCTTGGACTGCAAGGAGATCCAACCAGTCTATTCTAAAGGAGGTCAGTCCTGGGTGTTCTTTGGAAGGACTGATGCTGAAGCTGAAACTCCAATACTTTGGCCACCTCATAAGAAGAGCTGACTCATTGGAAAAGACCCTGATGCTGGGAGAGATTGGGGCAGGAGGAGAAGGGGACAACAGAGTTGGTGATGGACAGAGAGGCCTGGCGTGCTGCGATTCATGGGGTCGCAAAGAATCTTACACGACTGAGAGACTGAACTGATGTATGCCTAGAACTGAAGAGTTTGTAAAATACTTTCCTGTTCATCATTTTATTTGGGCTTCCCAGTATTTTATGGGATTTGATATCAGATAAATTTAGGTTTGGCTGAGGAAAACAGAAATGTCAAATGCAATAGAACCATGAACAAACAGGTTTACTCTACTATGCATGAAGTACTGCCTATGAAGTAGGCAGTCCAAATCTGGTATGGAAGCTCCACAAGGTCATCAGGAATGAAAGTGCCTCCTTTCTTTCAGTTCTACCTGGCTTCTAACCTCATGGTTCAAAATGGCTGCAAGAGCTCCAGCCACATTTGTAGGACTCCTATTTAACCAGTATACATGAATGTAACCAAATCATTCATGGCCAGTGTCCTTTCTGGTTGATCAGTGCCCATCTTTATATTGATTGTTAAATATTTTAAACACCAACCCTGCACATTCCAGGCAGGAGGAAGCAGCCACCCCCAAATTCTACACATGCTAATTTTCCAAGGGTTGCCATAACAAAGTACCAAACTCTGGGTGGCTTAAAACAACAGATATTTATTGTCTCACAGTTCTGGAGGCTAGAATTCCAAAATCAAACTATTGGCAGCACCACGCTCTGTCTGCTAATTCTAAGGAAGAATCCTTCCTGCCCCTTCTGTTAATAGCTTCTGCTGTCCACAGTCAATCCTTAGTGTTTATTGGCTTATAGATGCATCGCTCAGGTCACATGGCTATCTTCTTCTCCCTGTGTCTTCATATCATTCTCCCTGTGAACATGTCGGTCTCTGTGACCAAATTACCCCTTTTAATAAGGACTCCAGTCATATTAGATTACAGCCCACCCAAACGACCTCATTAAAACTAGATCACCTGTGTAAAGACCTTATTTCTTTTTTTTTTTAAAGACCTTATTTCAAAATAGAATATGAAATAAGAAATTTCATAATATGAATATGTAAAGACCTTATTTCAAAACAGAATATGGTATCATATTCTGTGATCCTGAGGATTAGAACTTTAACTTATCTTTTGTGGGGACACAATTCAAACCATACCAGCACTCCAATATTTCTTGTAATATTGTTGGCAAAATATAGATACAGGGTGCCACCTAGCTGCAAAGGAGGCGGGAAGGTCTAGTTTTTAGTTGGGTACATTGTTGCTTTCTCCCACTCCCATTAAAGTCAAGATACTAAAGAAGAAAGGGAGACTGGATATTGGGTGGAGCCTGGCAATCTCTGCCACAAGTAGGAAAGGTTATTTTCTCCTTTTACAGATACACCAGCTCAGAATAACTATGGGATTTGCAGGGAAGTAAATAAACATATATTGAGCACCAATTGTGTGACAGACACCCTGCTGAATACATATCACATTTAATCTTTAGACAACCCTGCAAGACAGGCATTGTTAGTCCCATATTACAGATGAGAAAAGTGTGATTAAATCCATTGTCTGGTGAGTACAGAGCTGAGACTTAATTCTGCCCTGACTGATATTATGTCTGTGAGACGGACCCCAGGAATGGGGCATGAATGCTGAAAACAAAGGATTCTGAGACGAAGCCAAGGGCAAACAGCAGGAGCCTCAGAGAGGCTGGAACTCAGAGTCAGACACAAGGTGAATTGGCAGAAAAGGCACCAACCCCAAGTTAGCACTGCAAACTCCCCAAAGGCATTAGTGAGATGGAGACCCTTAAGAAACTAGAAGCGAAAAGCTCAAAGCAGCCATAGGCATTGTTAGGTCAAAGATGTATTCACATTAAGATGGAAAGTAACAGGACTTCCCTGGTGGTCCAGTGGTTAAGAACCCACCTTCCAAATGTAGGGGGATATAGGTTTGAGGAACTAAGACCCTAAAGCCCATAGGGCAACTAAGCCCTTGCACTACAGCTAAGACCTGACACTGCCAAGTAAATAAATAAAGAAAATACTATTTTGAAAAGACAGAAACTAACAGTAACCACCATTTATTGACCATCTTCTGTGCTCCAATAATAACGATAGTAGCTTTATTATCAGTTCAGTTCAGTTCAGTTCAGTCACTCAGTCGTGTCCGACTCTTTGTGACCCCATGAATTGCAGCACGCCAGGCCTCCCTGTCCATCACAAACTCCTGGAGTTCACCCAAACTCATGTCCATCGAGTCGGTGATGCATTCCAGGCATCTCATCCTCTGTTGTCCCCTTCTCCTCCTGCCCCCAATCCCTCCCAGCATCAGTCTTTTCCAATGAGTCAACTCTTCACATGAGGTGGCCAAAGTATTGGAGTTTCAGCTTCAGCATCAGTCCTTCCAATGAACACCCAGGACCAATCTCCTTTAGAATGGACTGGCTGGATCTCCTTGCAGTCCAAGGGACTCGCAAGAGTCTTCTCCAACACCACAGTTCAAAAGCATCAATTCTTTGTCACTCAGCTTTCTTCACGGTCCAACTCTCATATCCATACATGACTACTGGAAAAACCATAGCCTTGACTAGACGGACCTTTGTTGGCAAAGTAATGTCTCTGCCTTTGAATATGCTATCTAGGTTGGTCATAACTTTCCTTCCAAGGAGTAAGTGTCTTTTAATTTCATGGCTGCAATCACTATCTACAGTGATTTTGGAGCCCAAAGAAATAAAGTCTGACACTGTTTCCACTGTTTCCCCACCTATTTGCCATGAAGTGATGGGACCAGATGCCATGATCTTAGTTTTCTGAATGTTGAGCTTTAAGCCAACTTTTTCACTCTCCTCTTTCACTTTCATCAAGAGGCTCTTTAGTTCCTCTTCACTTTCTGCCACAGGGTGGTGGTATCTGCATATCTGAGGTTATTGAGATTTCTCCTGGCAACCTTGATTCCAGCTTGTGCTTCTTCCAGCCCAGCATTTCTCATGATGTACTCTGCATATAAGTTAAATAAGCAGGGTGACAATATACAGCCTTGACGTACTCCTTTTCCTATTTGGAACCAGTCTGTTGTTCCATGTCCAGTTCTAACTGTTGCTTCCTGACCTGCATATAGGTTTCTCAAGAGGCAGGTCAGGTGGTCTGGTATTCCTATCTCTTTCAGAATTTTCCACAGTTTGTTGAGGAGCTCCACCTGTGGCAAAGGTCATGCGGGAGGAGGCTCGGCATACGCAAAGGCGGGATCAAGCCTCAGGAGTCCCCCTGGAAATTCTCGAGCATCTACCCCCAAAACCAGAGTCTGCCTACTTTCTGCTCTCACCTACACCTCTGACTTTATGGGGGGCTGTCCCCCACTACCTCTCTCTGAAAAAAGAGTTAGCTTACAGCTCCAGTTAATAATTCCTGGGTGTGACAGTGTTTCAACCTACAAACTCCTTTGGAAGTCCTCTAGCCTGCCTGAATAGGTTTTTCCGGCCACATGTGGTTGTTCAGAGCCTCCCAACTGTGAGAGGCAGGAGATGTTCTAAACTGTCTAAATACAGATTCCTTTGAGCAGCTAAAAGATTGATTAGAAATTGTATTGGTGAAGGGTTTTTCACTTGTTGGACCAATGTTTGCTGCTAAGTTTCCATATCCCTTACCTGCTGTGTCCCTGGCAGTGTATTGATTAATATGATTGGTGTAAGTAGTAGCTCTAATGTTTGTAACCTTGGACCCTTGAGTTAATTCTTTTTCTTGTTATAGCCCACCACACCTTTGCCCTATAGGAATGCAACTTTATCTAATGCTTTTGGAGGGTGGCGCCTGACTAATCACCTTTAGAGAAAAATAAGTTTTCTGAAGAAAGGGTCTTAAAATGTTAACAGGCCTCCAGGCCAGAAGATGATGCAAATCACCTAAACTTTTGCATATGATAAGTTTGCAGGAAGAAAGCCTGGCTTACTGCATGACTCTACCCCTTCCCCCATTATCCTCTATGCATAACTTAAGGTATAAAAACTACTTTGGAAAATAAAGTACGTCCTTTTGTTCACCGAAATTTGGTCTCCCCATGTTGTTCTTCCTTTCGCCTTCTGGCTGAATTTTTCCTCTGAGGTGGGGAAGCTCGTCAAGCCTACTAATTTTGCCTGGGCTTCTAAGATCTGACTGGGGAGGCCTTAGTGTCTCCTCTCCTTCGGGAGAACGGGAGGACACCTGCGGCCTTCGTAGGTGACGTAAATTCCCTGCTTTGGAATTTTGTTCAGCCTCTTTTCTTCACTGAATTTCTTCGCTGAGCTATCCTTATTTCACCACTCTTTATATCCTTAATTAACGTTTAATTAAGCAGTTGTTTCCTGATCCTCGCCAACGCCGTCCCCGCTTCGAATTCCCTGAATCCACCGGGGCTGGACCCCAGCAATCCACACAGTCAAAGGCTTTGGCATAGTCAATAAAGCAGAAATAGATGTTTTTCTGGAACTCTCTTGCTTTTTGATGATCCAGCAGATTTTGGGAATTTGATTTGGTTCCTCTGCCATTTCTAAAACCAGCTTGAACATCTGGAAGTTCACGGTTCACATATTGCTGAAGCCTGGCTTGGAGAATTTTGAGCATTACTTTACTAGTGTGTGAGATGAGTGCAATTGTGCGGTAGTTTGAGCATTCTTTGGCATTGCCTTTCTTTGGGATTGGAATGAAAACTGACCTTTTCCAGTCCTGTGGCCACTGCTGAGTATTCCAAATTTGCTGGCATATTGAGTGCAGCACTTTCACAGCATCATCTTTTAGGATTTGAAATAGCTCAACTGGGATTCCATCACTTCCACTAGCTTTGTTCGTAGTGATGCTTTCTAAGGCCCACTTGACTTCACATTCCAGGATGTCTGGCTCTAGGTGAGTGATCACACCATCATGATTATCTTGGTCATGAAGATCTTTTTTGTACAGTTCTTCCGTGTATTCTTGCCACCTCTTCTTAATATCTTCTGCTTCTGTTAGGTCTATACCATTTCTGTCCTTTCTCGAGCCCATCTTTGCATGAAGTATTCCTTTGGTATCTCTAATTTTCTTGAAGAGATCTCTAGTCTTTCCCATTCTGTTGTTTTCCTCTATTTCTTTGCATTGACCACTGAGGAAGGCTTTCTTATCTCTCCTTGCTATTCTCTGGAACTCTACATTCAGATGCTTATATCTTTCCTTTTCTCCTTTGCTTTTTGCTTCTCTTCTTTTCACAGCTATTTGTAAGGCCTCCCCAGACAGCCATTTTGCTTTTTTGCATTTCTTTTTCTTGGGGATGGTCTTCATCCCTGTCTTCTGTACAATGTCACGAACCTCCCTCCATAGTTCATCAGGCACTCTATCAGATCTAGTCCCTTAAATCTATTTCTCACTTCTACTGTATAATCATAAGGAATTTGATTTAGGTCATACCTGAATGGTCTAGTGGTTTTCCATACTTTTTTCAATTTAAGTCTGAATTTGGCAATAAGGAGTTCATGATCTGAGCCACAGTCAGCTCCCGGTCTTGTTTTTGCTGACTTTATAGAACTTCTCCATCTTTGGCTGCAAGAATATAATCAATCTGATTTCAGTGTTGATCATCTGGTGATGTCCATGTGTAGAGTCTTCTTTTGTGTTGTTGGAAGAGGGTGTTTGCTATGACCAGTGCATTTTCTTGGCAAAACTCTATTAGTCTTTGCGCTGCTTCATTCCATATTCCAAGGCCAAATTTGCCTGTTACCCCAGGTGTTTCTTGACTTCCTACTTTTGCATTCCAGTCCCCTATAATGAAAAGGACATCTTTTTTGGGTGTTAGTTCTAACAGGTCTTGGAGGTCTTCATAGAACCGTTCAACTTCAGCTTCTTCAGCATTAGTGGTTGGGGCATAGACTTGGATTACTGTGATATTGAATGGTTTGCCTTGAAAACGAACAGAGATCATTCTGTCGTTTTTGAGATTGCATCCAAGTACTGCATTTTGGACTCTTTTGTTGACCATGATGGCTACTCCATTTCTTCTAAGGGATTCCTGCCTGCAGTAGTAGATATAATGGTCATCTGAGTTAAATTCACCCCTTCCAGTCCATTTTAGTTCACTGATTCCTAGAATGTCGACGTTCACTCTTGCCATCTCCTGTTTGCCTGCTTGCCACTTCCAATTTGCCTTGATTCATGGACCTAACATTCCAGGTTCCTATGCAATATTGCTCTTTACAGCATCAGAACTTGCCTCTATCTATCACCAGTCACATCCACAACTGGGTATTGTTTTTGCTTTGGCTCCATCCCTTCATTCTTTCTGGAGTTATTTCTCCACTGATCTCCAGTAGCATGTTGGGCACCTACCGACCCGGGGAGTTCCTCTTTCAGTATCCTATCATTTTGCCTTTTCATACTGTTCATGGGGTTCTCAAGGCAAGAATACTGAAGCGGTTTGCCATTCCCTTCTCCAGTGGACCACATTCTGTCAGACCTCTCCACCATGACCCGCCCATCTTGGGTGGCCCCACACGGCATGGCTTAGTTTCACTGAGTTAGACAAGGCTGTGGCCCGTGTGATTAGATTGACTAGTTTTCTATGATTATGGTTTGTGTGTCTGCCCTCTGATGTCACTTGCAACACCTACCATCTTACTTGGGTTTATCTTACCTTGGACGTGGGGTATCTCTTCACGGCTGCTCCTATTATAGGGGACTGGAATGCAAAAGTAGGAAGTCAAGAGCTACCTTGAGTAACAGGCAAATTTGACCTTTGAGTACAAAACAAAGCAGGTCAAAGGCTAACAGAGTTTCACCAAGAGAATGCACTGGTCATAGCAAACACCCTCTTACAACAAAACAAGAGAAGATTGTACACATGGACATCACCAGATGATCAATACCAAAATCAGATTGATTATATTCTTTGTAGCCAGAGATGGAGAAGCTCTATGCAGTTGGCAAAAACAAGACTGGGAGCTGACTGTGGCTCAGATAATGAGCTCCTTATTGCCAAATTCAGACTTAAATTGAAGTAGGGAAGACCACTAAATCATTCAGGTACTACCTAAATCAAATTCCTTATGATTATACAGTGGAAGTGACAAATAGATTCAAGGGATTAGATCTGATAGACAGAATGCCTGAAGAATGATGGATGGAGGTTCATGACATTGTACAGAAGGCAGGGATCAAGACCATCCCCAAGAAAAGGAAATGCAAAAAGGCAAAATGGTTTCTGAGGAGGCCTTACAAATAGCTGTGAAAAGAAGAGAAGCAAAAGGCAAAGGAGAAAAGGAAAGATATAAGCATCTGAATGCAGAGTTCCAAAGAATAGCAAGGAGAGATAAGAAAGCCTTCCTCAGTGATCAATGCAAAGAAATAGAGGAAAACAATAGAATGGGAAAGACTAGAGATCTTTTCAAGAAAATTGGAGATACCAACGGAATATTTCATGCAAAGATGGGCATAATAAAGGACAGAAATGGTATGGGCCTAACAGAAGCAGAAGATATTAAGAAGAGGTGGCAAGAATACACAGAAGAACTATATAAAAAAGATCTTCATGACCCAGATAACCACGATGATGTGATCACTCACCTAGAGCCAGACATCCTGGAATGAGAAGTCAAGTGGGCCTTAGGAAGCATCATTATGAACAAAGCTAGTGGAAGTGATGGAATTTCAGTTGAGCTATTTCAAATCCTTTAAGATGATGCTGTGAAAGTGCTGCACTCAATATGCCAGCAAATTTGGAAAACTCAGCATTGGCCACAGGATCAGAAAAGGTCGGTTTTCATTCCAATCCCAAAGAAAGGCAATGCCAAAGAATGCTCAAAGTACCGCACAGTTGCATTCATCTCACACACTAGCAAAGTAATGCTCAAAATTCTCCAAGCTAGGCTTCAACAGTACATGAACTGTGAACTTCCAGATGTTCAAGGTGGATTTAGAAAAGGCAGAGGAACCAGAGATCAAATTGTCAACATCCGTTGGATCATTGAAAAAGCAAAAGAATTCCAGAAAAACATCTGCTTTACTGACTACACCAAAGTCTTTGACTGTGTGGATCACAACAAACAGTGGAAAATTCTTCAAGAGATGGGAACACCAGACCACCTGACCTCCCTCCTAAGAAATCTGTATGCAGGTCAGGAAGCAACAGTTAGAACTGGACATGGAACAACAGACTGGTTCCAAATCAGGAATGGAGTATGTCAAGGCTGTATATTGTCATCCTATTTATTTAACTTATATGCAGAGTACATCATGTGAAATGCCAGGCTGGATGAATCACAAACTGGAATCAAGGTTGCCAGGAGAAATATCAATAACCTCAGATATGCAGATGACACCACCCTTATGGCAGAAAGTGAAGAGGAACTAAAAAGCCTCTTGATGAAAGTGAAAGAGGAGAGTCAAAAAGTTGGCTTAAAACTCAAGATTCAGAAAACTAATATCATGGCATCCAGTCCTATCATTTCATGGCAAATAGATGGGGAAACTGTGGAAACAGAGAGACTTTACTTTTTGGGGCTCCAAAATCACTGCAGATGGTGACTGCAGCCATGAAATTAAAAGATGCTTGCTCCTAGGAAGGAAAGTTATGATCAACCTAGACAGCATGTTAAAAAGCAGAGACATTACTTTGCCAACAAAGGTCCGTCTAGTCAAAGCTATGGTTTTTCCAGTAGTCATGTATGCATGTGAGAGTTGGACTATAAAGAAAACTGAGTGCCGAAGAATTTATGCTTTTGAACTGTGGTGTTGGAGAAGACTCCTGAGAGTCCCTTGGACTGCAAGGAGATCCAACCAGTCAATCCTAGAGGAAATCAGTGCTGAATATTTATTGGAAGGACTGATGCTCCAATACTTTGGCTACCTGATGTAAAGTACTGACTCATTGGAAAAGACCCTGATGCTGAGAAAGATTGAAGGCAGGAGGAGAAGGGGACGACAGAGGATGAGATGGTTGGATGGTATTGCCGACACTTCGGACTTGAGTTTGAGCAAGCTCCAGGAGTTGATGATGGACAGGGAAGCCTGGTGTGCTGCAGTCCACGGGGTCACAAGGAGTCGGACATGACTGAGTGACTGAACTGAACTGAACTGAGCTAACATTCTACTAACATTTTACTACTAGTAATTACTATCCTGCAGTTTTGTTGTAAATTCATGCTATGGGTATGGCAGGGCAGAAAACAAGCTTGAGAGACTAACAAACCTGCTCTAGGTCATGCAGCTAATGAATGGCATCACTATGCTACATACATTTCCTCCATCCTCACAACAAGCCAGCAAGGTGGAAATTATTTCTCTCATTTGTCAGTGGAGGAACCTGAAGCCCAGAGAGGCCAGGTGATTTGCCCAAAATCACACAACTGGTAAGTGGCAGAACCTGACCCAAACTCAGGGCTATGTTCTGGTAATGCAAAGTCATGCTAAGTCGCTTCAGTTGTGTCCGACTCTGTGTGACCCCATAGACTGCAACCCACCAGGCTCCGCCGTCCCTGGGATTCTCCAGGCAAGAATACTGGAGTGGGTTGCCATTTCCTTCTCCAATGCATGAAAGAGAAAAGTGAAAGTGAAGTCCCTCAGTCGTGTCCAACTCTTAGTGACCCCATGGACTGCAGCCTACCAGGCTCCTCTGTACTCTTTCCAGGCAAGAGTACTGGAGTGGGGTGCCATTGCCTTCTCTGATGTTCTGGTAAGGAACTTGAAATGGTGCAGCCCAGAGTTATATTGGAGCAGACTCTGAACCCCAAGTCTTGGAACCCCCAAATTCTAGTTAGTGAGTTGTCTGTGCCCCTGACACAGAGTCAGGCAGGAAAGAGACCCAATGTGTGCCTCAGAGCCCAGCCTGGGACTGGGCACCAAGGAGGCAAAGCTTGAGTGTGTGGGCTGAATGTGGGATTATAGTCATAGACCTTCCCTAGACAGACAGGATTCTAAGATGCTGAATTTGGTCCTTTGGATTTCTTTACGTTTATTTTCACTCTTTTAGGCTGAACACAAATGTGAAAAATAATAATAATAGTATGCAACAGTTAAGGATTCACACACTATCTCTCAAGCCAGCCCTGAGTCATTTCTAACAAATGTGATGAGAAAGCAACAACAACAACCAAATTAAACATAAAAAATACTCAGATGAAAGTTTTTGCTTTGGCCAGAGTCCCCTGGGAGTAGAATGGAAAGGGTGTTGATTCTTCTGCATTCTTCAACGGTTCGCAAATGAGTGTGTATCAGAAGCACCTGGAAGTCTTGCTAAATAACAGATTTCTGGGGCCCGCCCTCGAGTTTCTGATTCAGTAAGCCTGAGGTGGGCCTGAGAATATGCATTCTGACAATTTCCTGACCATTTCCCAGGTGATGCGGATGCTGCCAGCCCAGGAACCAGACTTTGAGAACCCCTGCCCTAAATGAAGAGAAGGCAATGGCACCCCACTCCAGTACTCTTGCCTGGAAAATCCCATCGACCGAGGGGCCTGGTAGGCTGCAGTCCATGGGGTCGCAAAGAGTCGGACACGACTGAGCGACTTCACTTTCACTTTTCACTTTCATGCATTGTAGAAGGAAATGGCAACCCACTCCAACATTCTTGCCTGGAGAATCCCAGGGATGGTGGAGCCTGGTGGGCTGCCGTCTATGGGGTCGCACAGAGTCTGACATGATTGAAGCGACTTAGCAGCAGCAGCAGCAGCCCTAAATGAACTTGAAGTACAGCAGGCAAAGGGGTCAAAACTACGTACCCTTGAAAAATCTCATCAGGCTCTTAACTCTATCCCCTCTCTGGTAGGGAAGTAGAGTGAGCCCAAAACCTACCTGGGCTAGCCGAACAACTGTACAGTTTCTAAGTAACAAGAGAATACACTGCATGTGTATATAAGCTTTGCTCTGTTTCCTGGGGCCACACTCACTGGCTGTGTGACCTTGGAAAATTTATTTATTTTGTGTGAGCCTCACTTTGAAGGTTAAAGTGTTAGTTGCTCAGTCATGTCCAATTCTGTAGCCTGCCAGGATCCTCTGTCCATGGAATTCTCCAGGCAAGAATACTGGAGTGGATTGCCATTCCCTTCTCCAGGGGATCTTCCTCACCCAGGGATTGAACCCAGGTCTCCTGCAGTGCGGGCAGATTCTTTACCATCTGAGCCACCAGCCAAGGTCATACAGCCAGTGAGTGTGCACCCAGGAAATGGAGCAAAATTTATATACTCACGAATTTTGTTCTTGTTACTTAGAAACTGTATAGCTGTTTGGCTAGCCCAGGTAGGTTTTTGCCCCACCCTACTTTATACATCTGTAAAATGGGCATAATAGTAACTACTTCCTAGCATTGATGTCAGAAATTCATAAACTTATAAAAACTCTTGCCTAGAGCTCTGCTGGTGGTGCAGTGGATAAGAATCTGCCTGCCAGTGCAGGGGACACAGGTTCAGTCCCTGGTCCGGGAAGTTTCCACATGCCGAGGAGCAACTAAGCCCATGAGTCACAACTACTGAGCCCAAGTGCTGCAACTACCGAAGCCCGTGAGCCTAGGGCCTGTGCTCCGCAACAAGAGAAGCCACTACAGCGAGAATCCCGCACACCGCAAAGAAGAGTAACCCCTGCTCGCCAAAACTCGAGAAAGTCCTCTTGTAGCAATGAAGACCCAGTGCAACCTAAATAAATAAAATTATTTTTAATAAAGCTCTTGTGTAGTATCTGGCACACACATTCGTATAGGCATTCTACATAGTAGCTGTTAGTATTATTACCCTGAGCCGGGGTGTGCAGGGGACCAGAGGAGAAAACCTAAACTGTGTCAAAAACTAAAATTGTCAGAGCGACACTGCTGGGACAGGATGGGAGAAGCAGCTCCACAGGAATGCTCTGGGACCCAAGCCGAGGAACACCCAGCAGGGGTCAAGGGCTCAGTGTGAGGGGATGGGTGGATGGGTAATGGAATTCCATTCCAACCCCATGGGATTGCACAGGGGCAGCACCAGTGTGCTGGCTACTGAGTCATGGAAGCCTGACCCAAGTTGGGCTTCTTCCTAAATTGCTGTAGTGTCATGGTCTCCCCTTGAAAACTGCTCCCTCGCCCCCAGAGTGGCCAGGTAGCCATGTCTGTACCTCAGGGTTCCTGCTCCCCTGCCCCACGGCCAGTAGAATCACAGAGCATCCATATACCTCCAGTTAATTGGCCAACCAGAGACGGAGACTGTGGTCAAGTAATAGGTCAAAGCCAGGGTCAGTGAAATCCTCTCCAGAGGGAGCCAGAGAGTAAGTACTTGCCTCTGTCTCTGAGGCTTCCCTTGTAGCTCAGTTGGTAAAGAATCCACCTACAATACAGGAGACCCAGCTTCAATTCCTGGGTTGGGAAGATCCCCTGGAGAAGGAAATGGCAACCCACTCCAGTATTCTTGCCTGGAGAATCCCATGGACTGTAGCCTGCCAGGCTCCTCTGTCCATGGGGTCGCAAGAGTTGGACACGACTTAGTGACTAAACCACCATTGAGGCTTCCAGCCCTGCCTGATATCTATGAGAGGGCCTGCATCCTTTGGGCAAACCCCTTCACAGATGCCATGTGGCTATATAGGGCCTTCCCAGGTGGTGTAAGCGGTAAAGAACACACTTGCCAATGCAGGACACCGGGTTCGACCCCTGTGTCAGGAATATCCCCTGGAGAAGGGCATGGCAGCCCACTTTCCAGAATCTTAGAATTTATATATTAAGTCTATGTACTTTATGCTTCATAAAGGCAAGTCTCTTGTGTTCACTGAAATATCCTAAGCTCCTAAAACAGTACTTCACACAAAGCAGATAGTCAATAAATATTTATTGAATGAATGAATGAGCCAACTCGGAGTCACAGCAATGACGGCACAGTGCTTTTCAGCAGGTGGTGCCACGGGCCTGGCTCTGTTCTTGGAGCTTTTCTGTGATGTCCTCTGAGGTGCCCAGGCTCTCCATGGGTCAATCTATGATGCTGGTTTATGTATTCCCTAGCCAAGGTGGGGATGACCCAAGACAAAACCAAGATGTCCATTTTGCTATTACCTTGGCTCCTCTTTTTCTCTCCATCCACCCCAAAGCTACCCTGTACCCCAGTATTATTTCCCCACATGGCAACCATTCCCCTCTTGTGTGTCAGGGACAGGGCAGTTCTGTGCAAAGAGCACCAGGCAGGAACCCTTGGAAAAGTCACTTTCCTCTGTGGGTCCACACTCCCTCCTTCATGACTCCATCTCTGAGACTCTCGGTGGCTCAGATATCCTGCACAATCTCTTTACATCTCTGCCCTGGGAAATCTAGGTTGAGATGGTACCCTTTTCTCTGATGGAAGCCTGTGTGTCTTCTTCTTACAGGGAATGGATGATGAAAGTATTTTCAGGTCAGAAGCTTCTATTTCCTAGTCTCCCAGTTTGGGACCTAAACACAGCGGAATTTAAATCTAAAGCTGCCACACCGAAGTAACTCTATGACCCGGCAATTTGCTTGAGTGTTCTGAACCTCAGCTCTCTCCACTGTGAAACAGGTTTAGTAATATCTCCTGCAGAAGGTTGTTGAGAAGAGTAAATTAAAAGATGCACACAGCTCTGCACATCACCTGACACACAGAAAGTGTTCTAAAAATAGTAGCTGCTGTTAGCTTCTGAGCCCCAAGTGGATCCCTGCAGGTGCACATGGCTGAGGTTGGGTGGGGCGCGTTTCTGGAGTCCTCTCTGCTCTGCAGGTGTGGGCCTGGGCACTGTGTGCAGCTGGCTCCTGCGGTGGACATGGGTGGAGGCTGTGGCTGTTCTGGAGACACCAGTTCCTGATGCTCAGGCCTCTCATTTCCCCACTGCGGAGATGGAGCCCAGAAGTCTGAGTCACAGAAAACACTTGAAAAAGTCTCTGGGAAAGCTCTCTGGGCCAGGAGCCCTTAGAAGATGTTCTTCCCACATGTTTAGTTTGTTGAAATATTGTATTTGTCATTTACATCTGCAAAACAAAATAACTCTGAAAATATAATGGCTTCAAACAGCAAACATATATTCTTTCACACCGTTTCTGAGGCTTAGCAATCAGGAGGCAGCTTAGCTGGGTGGCCTGGCTCAGGGTCTTTCATGAGTTTGTGGTCAACCAAGGTTGCAAACAAATGAGAGCTTTAACTGAGGCTGAAGGATCCTCTTACTGGAAGCTCAGTCACATAGCCAGGAAGCTTGGGTTCTTCGCCTTGTGCATTTCTCCCAGGGGATGCCTAACACTGGGCAGAATAAGCAAAATAAAAGAGAGAAAGTACAGGACAGAACCTCAGCATCTTTTATAACCTAATCTCAAAAGTGACATGCCATCATTTCTGCCACGTTCTAGTCACCAACAGACCAGCCTGATACAAGGTGCACGCAGGGATCACACGAGGAGGCAGGGCTCCCTGGGAGCTATTTTGAAAGCTGCCCATCACAGGTATAATTTCCATATAATGAAATCCATAGATCTTAGCTATACAGCTTGATCAGATTTTTAATATATATTTGACCCTCCATGTGATTGATTGATTGATTGATTGACTGATGTTTGGCTGCACTGGGTCTTCACTGGGCTTACTCTTGTTGCAGGGAAGCGGGGCTACTCTTCAGTGTGGCGTGAGGGCTTCTCTCGCGGTAGCGCTAGAGCTCGGGCTCAGTAGCTGTGGGGAATGGGCTTAGTTGCCCCATAGCATGTGCGATCTTCCTGGACCGGGGGTCGAACCCGTGTCCCCTGTATTGGCAGGTAAATTAACCACTGGACCACCAAGGAAGCCCAAGCCCAGGTTGATGAGTTTTAGCAATCAAATATTCTCCTGAAGCTCACACTCCTGTCGAGGTTTAGAATGTGTCCATCCCCTCACAATGCCCCGCATCCTCAGAACGTTCCTCAGAACAGCCGTCACCTCACGCCTCGTCAGGGTGGGTCCTCTCTCCCCCAAGCAACCGCTGATCTTACTTCTATCTATACCCGACCCACACTTGTGCCTGATCTAGAACTTCATAAACGCGGATTTGGACCGCCTGTACTCCTTTGTGTCTGGCTTCTTGCGTTCTGAATGATGATTGTGAGATTCATCCCCGTGGTTGCGTGTGTCAGTGGTTCGTTCCTTTTTACTCCTGAGTGAGGCACTCTCGCCTCAGTGTGAGTCTTACCCTTCTTCAGTGTGCCCTGGGACGTGTGAGGACAAAGAATGTCACCTGCCATTTCAGTAAACAAAGGCTGTTGAGGCCATCGTGCCATCGGCCACTGCAGCCGCCCCAA
The DNA here is from genome assembly GCF_003369695.1 of Bos indicus x Bos taurus. Lineage (NCBI taxonomy): Eukaryota > Metazoa > Chordata > Mammalia > Artiodactyla > Bovidae > Bos > Bos indicus x Bos taurus. The sequence goes on from NC_040077.1 coordinate 120,509,915, forward strand.
CTGTGTACCCTGAGGGGATTCAGGCTGGAGATAAAGAGGATGCTGGCCCTAGATATTTAAGATGCATATCAAAAGAGTGATTTCAAGGAGCCCAGACTCTTGCATCTTCCCATGTACAAGAAAGTGCTAAATTTATTAGCTTTTTCTTTAATTAACATTAATCATTTGATATTCTGACTACCTGGGGGATTTTTTTTTTTGCAACCCTATATGTCCTGTCTCCTTCCTTAGCTCTTCAGAAGAGTCCCTCAGAGCTATCTGAGAGGCTTTAGTCCTCAATATGTCCACTGAATAAATCATAATTCTCAGCTTTTAGGTTGTGCTTTTCTTCAGTTGATTCCTGACAGCTGGCAGTGAATTCTGCATTTTTCTCCTCCTGTTGAACTGTGACCTGCTTGAGGACAGAGGCTGTCTCTCTCTTTTTTTTTTTTTAGCAGCACTATGTGGCATGCAAGATCTTAGTTCCCTGACCAGGGAATGAACCCTCACCCCTTGCAGTGGAAGCAGAATCTTAACCACTGGACCACCAGGGAAGTCCCTGTATCTCATTTATTTAAGGGTCCCCAATATAAGCTCGGGGCTTCCCTGGTGGCTCCATGGCAAAGAATCTGCCTCCTAGGCAGGAGCCACTGGAGATGTGTGTTTGATCCCTGGGTTGGGAAGATCCCCTGGAGGTGGGCATGGCAGCCCACTCCAGTATTCTTGACTGAAGAATCCCCAGGGACGAAGGACCTGGCCAGCTACAGTCCACAGGGTTACATAGAGTTGGACACAAATGAAGTGACTTAGCACAGCACACAATATGAGCTCAGTGCTTGACTAGACAGTGAGTGCTGGGAACTTGAAAGTGGGACATGATAGGAAGTAGGGGTCAACAGGGAGCCAAGTGGTGGGGCAGGCAGGCTGGACACTGGTGGGAGACCTGGCCACTGGAGCCAGAAATCACTCCAAGATCCAGAATCCCCAGGCCTCGGGAGCTCAAAGAGATCTCCACCCAGAGGTTCTAGGACAGAGAGGGGCCTCCAGGCCAACAAACACAGAAGGGCCCGAGTCCAGGGCTGTTACCTTGGGCCACTGAAAATCTCACTGGTTGAGGACTGACTCAATAAGATGGTAAATCCTGATTATCCTTCTCTTGTTTCCTCCCTTTTCACCCAAACAGCATACCTGCTAACTAGCCCCAACACTCAGGCAAAGGTTGGAAGCCAGGCCTCTCTGAGAACTTCTGTTCAGCCCCTCCCTCTCACACTGCACACTGGCCTCACCCTTGGCAGAGCCTTGAGAAAGACCAGGGCTAAGCTTCCAACATCCAGTGGGCTTTTTGGAATCTCAGGGCCCCTGGAGCATGGACCTAGGGGTCAGGGTGCTAAGCCCTCCTCTACCACCTTCCGGCTATGTGACTTTGGCTAGAGAGCTCCCTTGTCCGTAAAATGGGTGCTAGCTAGTAGAGTGAGTGTAGGACCGATTAAGATAAAGTGCTAAGTGCAGTAGCTGGCAGAGAAAAGGTAATGCGACTTGGTGGGACAAGATACCACGCAGGACCGTCTCTGTTTATCCAGAAAGGTAGGATTAACACCAGAAGCCAGGACTGAGATCAAAAGGCAAAAAGTATTCCACCTTCCAAGCTTGGAGGACTGCTGGCTCCCCACAGGGCCTGGCAGGAAACGCCTTTTAAGCAGACCCAGAACTATTCACAGGGTGGAGGTGTGTCCCTCTCTCCCTGGGCAGAGCAGGGAGCAATGGATTGGTTCCGCTCCCTGCATCTGGGCAGCTATGTCCAACTATGCCCCCCATAGTATGTCTCTTCCCACTGGGCCTTCTGCAATGTGACCTGATCACTCCTGCATCAAGAGGACAAGTCACATCCCCTCCCCTTGAATCTGGGCTGACCTTGGAGATAGAATACAAGTGTCCCAGGTGATTTTTGAGACAAGGCCAAAAGGAACCTTGCAACTTCTTCCTTAGTCTCTTGGAAAGCTCACTCCGTAGACAGTCCCTCTTGAGACAGTCCTTCTCCAAGAACCCAGTGACTTTGCTGTGAGAAGCCAAGCCATGTGAACCGGCCGTGTGTTGTCCCTCTGGGTTAATTTTGGACATGTACAGAAGTAAGCAGCAGCTTGCAGCAAGCAGCAGTGAGTGGTAACTGGAAGCAGGGTCTCAATTTCCCAGGCCAGGAGTCCTAACCACTGGACCACAGGAGCCAGCAGTTAGGGCTAAGGTCCCTAGTCTTGCTTGCCTAGTCAAGAACAAATTCAGGTGAGGAGGCAGAAGGTAAAGTAAAAAGTTTATTGAAAAGAAAAGTATATGTAGAAAGGCACATGGGCGAGTTCACAGAGAGAGAGTCTGTCTTTGGAAAGTTTAACTCCTTTATACAGGGGCAGTTTTTTGGATTTTTCTCTCCCCTCAGGCCAATCACCTTGCTGTGTCCCCCATCCCCCGGTTAATTTGTCTCAGGACCCTTCCCTGGGGTGCGCCCCCACACCTTAGCCAAGATGGATCTCAAAGTGAAGGCTTCTGGAAGGAGCAAGACTCATTATGGTCTGGAATTATCACCTGACTTTTGACTCCAAGAAGGCTTTCTGCACCTGTGTAATGTCTTCCATATCCTTTACTCAGACAGGGTTTTGGTCTCTCTCCATAAACAAGACAGTTTGTGGAAAATTCTTAAAGAGATGGGAATACCAGACCACATGACCTGCCTCTTGAGAAATATGTATGCAGGTCAGGAATCAATCGTTAGAACTGGACATGGAACAACAGACTGGTTCCAAACAGGAAAAGGAGTACGTCAAGGCTGTATATTGTCACCCTGCTTATTTAACTTATATGCAGGGTACATCATGAGAAATGCTGGGCTGGATGAAGCACAAGCTGGAATCAAGATTGCCAGGAGAAATATCAATAACCTCAGATATGCAGATGATATCATCCTTATGGCAGAAAGTGAAGAGGAACTAAAGAGCCTCTTGATGAAAGTGAAAAGAGGAGAGTGAAAAAGTTGGCTTAAAGCTCAATATTCAGAAAACTAAGATCATGGCATCCAGTCCCACCAGATCAGTCACTCAGTCGTGTCCGACTCTTTGCGACCCCATGAATCGCAGCATGCCAGGCCTCCCTGTCCATCACCAACTCCCGGAGTTCACTCAGACTCAGGTCCATCGAGTCAGTGATGCCATCCAGCCATCTCATCCTCTGTCGTCCCCTTCTCCTCCTGCCCCCAGTCCCTCCCAGCATCAGAGTCTTTTCCAATGAGTCAACTCTTCGCATGAGGTGGCCAAAGTACTGAAGTTTCAGCTTTAGCATCATTCCTTCCAAAGAAATCCCAGGGCTGATCTCCTTCAGAATGGACTGGTTGGATCTCCTTGCAGTCCAAGGGACTCTCAAGAGTTTTCTCCAACACCACAGTTCAAAAGCATCAATTCTTTGGCGCTCAGCCCTCTTCACAGTCCAACTCTCACATGGCAAATAGATGGGGAAACAATGGAAACAGTGACAGACTTTATTTTCTTGGGCTCCAAAATCACTGCAGATGGTGACTGCAGCCATGAAATTAAAAGACGCTTACTCCTTGGAAGGAAAGTTATGAGCAACCTAGACAGCATATTAAAAAGCAGAGACATTACTTTGTCCACAAAGGTCCGTCTAGTCAAGGCTATGGTTTTTCCAGTGGTCATGTATGGATGTGAGAGCTGGACTATTAAGAAAGCTGAGTGCCAAAGAATTGATGCTTTTGAACTGTGGTATTGGAGAAGACTCTTGAGAGTCCCTTGGACTGCAAGGAGATCCAACCAGTCCATCCTAAAGGAAATCAATTCTGAATATTCATTGGAAGGACTGATGTTGAAGCTGAAACTCCAATACTTTGGCCACCTGATGCAAAGAACTGACTCATTTGGAAAGACCCTGATGGTGGGAAAGATTGAAGGCAGGAGGAGAAGGGGACGACAGAGGATGAGATGGTTGTATGGCATCACCAACTCAGAGGACATGAGTTTGGGTAAACTCCAGGAGTTGGTGATGGACAGAGAGACCTGGCGTGCTGCAGTGCCTGGGGTCGCAAAGAGTTGGACACGATTGAGTGACTGAACTGAACTGAACTGTCCTTCTGTGATTATTCCCTTGAGGTGTTTACAAGAGGTAAAGACTGGCTATTTACCTGTTTCTGTTGTTACTTCCATTTCTGAGAGCAAACAGGAGGCTTGTTATAAATTCCTCAACTGGAGCCCACGTATCTCTTATCTCAGGAAATGCAAACAGAAGGGTGGCTGATTGTAAATGTTCAACCTGGAGCCGGTCTATCTCCTACCTCAAGGTGACAGAGTCCGCTGAGCCTTCAAGCCATCCCAGCTCAGGCACCTGTCCCAAGAATTAAGCTGCCTCCAGGTAATTCCAGCCCCACCCATTTGAATATTGCCAGCAAAGGGTCCAGACATCATGGAGCAATGTATTAGTTATCTATCGCTGTATAACAAATTATCCCCTAAATGCTATAGCTTAAAACAACAAACATTTGTGATCTCACAGTTTCTGACAGTTAGGAATCCGAGAGGAGCACCTCTAGATGGTTCTGACTCAGGGTCTCTCGTGAAGTTGCAGTCAAGCTGTTGGCCTAGGGCTGCAGTCATCTCTCTCTGGGGTCAGCAGGAGGCCTCAGTTCTTCCCTAGAAGGGTCTTTCCATATATGAGTGTCCTCACTCATGGTAGCTGGCTTCTTGCTGGAAAAGAGAGGCACAGCCTCTGAGTGTATTCAACACAATTACCAGGTTTCCTCAGGGAAAAAATTCTGCCGAATTCAAAGTCATTTCTATTAGCCTTATTGGGATATGCTGGGAAATTCTCTGTGTTATATTTCATTGGGAGAAATAGCAGGTTTTTGATTTGAGAGTATTAAATCTGGAAAAGTAAATCAAAAAGAGGGAGAGAGGCAAAAACCACAGTATCTTTTAGAACCTAGACTCCAAAGTGACATCCTATCTCTTCTGCCATGTACTGTTGGTTACACAAACCAAGCTGATGGAAAGTGGGATGGGACTACACAAGGAAGGGGTCATCGGGAACCATCTTGGAGGCTACCTAAGGCAAGCAGAGCCTAGGCATCTCCCCTGTGCCCTGTAACATTCTTGACCCACAGAATCCTTGAGCATGATCAAATGCTGATTGCTTGCCCCCATGAAGCTCAGGGTGCTCTATTACACAGTCGTAGGCTTCCCCAGTGGCTCAGCAATAAAGAATCTGCCTGCAATGCAGCAGATACAGGTTCAATCTTCCTGGGTTGGGAAGATTCCCTGGAGAAGGAAATGGCAACCCACTCCAGTATTCTTGCCTGGAAAATTACATAAACAGAGGACCCTGGAGGGCTACAGTCCATGGGATTGCAGAGTGGGACACATCTTAGCAACTAAACAACAAGATAATGAGAACAGAGCCAAGAGAATTATTCATCTAGTCCCAGATGCCACTAGAGGGCGTCTGACTGCTCATTCCCCGTGGGTGTCAACTGAGTCTCTGGCATTTGCCCAAATAAAGGGCAATGAAAAGAAACAACCAAGGAGGTGACCAGGTGGCAAATGGGCAAGAAGACGAAGAAAGACTAATTCTGCCCATGTCCATGGGCCCTGGGATTGGGGCTGCAGAGAGCAGAAACTTGGGGGCAGCAGGCCAGTGGGGGCTAAGAGCAAGCCTTGTCAGGGAGTTTGAGGCTGCCAGCAGAGGAGGTTATTTGTCACAGAGTCCTTGAACAGCATGGCCTTGCGGAGGGGAGAGCACCTCCACGCACCCTGTCTGTAGATAATGAATGAGTTGAGCAACTGTGATGACAGGAACACAGCTGTGCTATAAGCAGTCACTGAAGGGTCAGCCAAGGGTCAGCAAGAGACACCTAAGGAAACAAGTCTTTTTTTTTTTTTTCTTTTCCCCTTCTAGTTCCTCCACCAGAGGGCAGGGAAGAGACAGATCTGAGCACTCCAGTCTCCTCTCCTGCCACAGGTCCTGCCTGCTGCAACTTTGAATCCAATAGAGATTGATCTTTAAGAAAGGAAAAACCAAGGTAATGTCTCAAACTAAAGACTGCACTAAAAACTAGGGAATTCCCTGGCAGTTGAGTGGTTAGGATGCTGGACTTCCACTGCAGGGGATGGGAGTTCCATCCCTGGTTGGGGAACTGGGATCTGGTATGCCCCTGGGGCAGCCAAAAAAATAGGAAAACAGGAGAGAGAGAGAGACTGCACTAAAAACCAAAAATGACTGAAAGTTTTGGAACCAGCTGGCAACTTCATAGGAGGTGGGGGGAGGCAAGAGCCTATCAGGAAAGGAGGAGTGATAGGTTAGAGCTGGTATTTTTTTAACTATCTGATGCTAAGTCGCTGCTAAGTCGCTTCAGTCGTGTCTGACTCTGTGCGACCCCATAGACGGCAGCCCACCAGGCTCCGCCGTCCCTGGGATTCTCCAGGCAAGATCACTGGAGTGGGTTGCCATTTCCTTCTCCAATGTATGAAACTGAAAAGTGAAAGTGAAGTCGCTCAGTCGTGTCCGACCCTCAGCGACCCCACGGACTGCAGCCCACCAGGCTCCTCCATCCATGGGGTTTTCCAGGCAAGAGTACTGGACTGGGGTGCCATCGCCTTCTTCAAACTATCTGATATATACCTTTAAATGTTGATATTCCTCAAACTAGTTGCTGAAGCCATTATTATTGTTGTTCTTGACTCCTCCTGTTTCGCCTCATTCATTCACTCACTTTTTCACTCCCCTTTCACCTCATATATTCATTCACTCATAAGCACGTATTGTGTGCCAGGCACTGTACTAGGCACAGTTATGGTAAGCACAGTGAATTAGAAGTTCAGTCAATTGACCACCAGGTCCTGTCCATTCAACTTTCAAATATCTCCTAAGCCTTTTTTGTCCACTTCTCCGACCCTAGATGTTTCTGCCTTGGCTCAAGCCTCAGTAGCTCTCATTGGATTATACTTTTGGCTCTGACCTCTTACCATCCAGTCTGTTCTCCACCCTTCCCAAGAGAGACCTTTCCAAAAGGCAAATAGGATTATCACTCTCTGATGAAGACAGCTCGTTGTCCCCCAGTGTCCATCGTTCCTTTAGTAAGAGTCTCTAGATTTTAGATGAGCACATGTCTGTCCAGAATTAAAACTGTTTCCTGGCACTCTGGCTGCCAGGGGTGGCCATGAGACTACATTCTGGATGGAGCAATGAATGACAGTGATATGTGCAAGCTGGAGGTGATGCCTTTCAAGGAAAGGCGTGTGTCTTCCACAGCCCCTTCATTCCTCCCTGCTGGCTGAAATGCAGAAGTGATGATCGGAGCTGAAGCCTCCCTCTTGGACCACTAGAAGGAAGCAGTATATTAAGGATGTCTGGGCACCAGGAGGGAAGGAGCCAGGCAGGGTCCCTGAGGATTGTGGAACCACTATGCCCACTCTGGCTTTCCTACCTGGGTTTTTACGTAAGCGACAAGTAAACTTCTATCTTGTTTAACCCATAGTTATTTTGGAGTCTTTGTTATAGTAGTTGAGCCTGTTTTCTAATTAATAAACTCTCCAACTCAAACTCTTCCCATGGCTCCTACTGTTCCCAGGTTAAGTCCAAGCAGATGAACCCAGAACTTAGGACTCTTTGAGATAAAAAGTGCCTGTCGGACTAGTTTCTCACCTTATCTCTTTCTCTTCTTTAGTATAAACTCTATGCTTCACTCACACCAAACTACTTGCACTTACTAAGTGCACTAAGCTGATTCATGCTTTGAGGCCTTTGCTTAAACAGTTCCCTCTTCCTGGAATGCCCTTCCTGCTTCTTCTTTGCTGCCTCCTTCCTGCTCATCCTTCAGGACTCAGTTCTGGAATCATGTCCTTTGTAAAGTTATCTCAGAACGCCCACCCCAATCCCAGATTATTCACCTCTACTAAATGCTTCCTTAGTACGCTGTGTATATTTCTCTGGTGTCTGGTAGACTAGGAACTTCAGCAGGGCAGGGACTTCCCTGGTGGTCCAGTGGTTAAGAATCCGCCTGCCAATGGAGGGGGCGCGGTCCTATCCCTGGTCTGGGGAGATTCCACATGCCGCCGGACAGCTGAGCCCATGCACCACAGCTACCGAGCCTGCATGGCCTACAGCCTGTGCTCTGCAACAAGAGAAGCCACTGCAATGAGAAGCCTGCACACAGCAACTAGAGAGTAGCCCCCGCTCGCCACCACTAGAGAAAGCCCGTGCACGAAGCAATGAAGAGCCCGTGTACCACAACAAAGACCCAGTGCAGCCAGAAGTTAAAAAAAAAAAATTTAAGCATAAAAAAAAAAATCAGCAGGGCAGTGAGAGCCCCTGTCTGGTTTGCACTAAATGTCCAGTCTCTAACATATCAGAAGAGCCCAATAAATATGCATCAGATGAATGAATGGCTAAATTAACCAGCCCACCTCATTTATCACACTATATTATCTTTCTCTGCTCACTCTCGTCTGTGTCCACTGTCATCTGAGATCCCTGACACAGGGACCACGGAGTTCTGACCACTAGGCATAGTAGGTGCTTAGTAAACGTTGTTCTAGGAGCAATTCCAACCCACTGCCCTCTGTTCTGCATCATTTTCCAACAGAACTTCTAGCTCATTTCTCACAGGCAGTATCCAATGTGCAGCCTTCCCCGCAGAGCGCGTATTGGTTGCTGTTAACAACATAAGCCTTTTCTTGGTAGGCTAGCCGCATTTATGGAAATTAACATTTGGCCACTGTGACCTCAGAACACTGAGAGCTGAAAGGCTTTGCTTGTTGAAGTGGCTTGGGCTTAGCCAGTTCTTTAGAAAACTATATCTCAGCATTGTGGTTTGGATGGCAAAGGGACAGGAAGCAAGTTACAGAGACTGGGAAGTGGGCACCAGGTCAGGGGAGGTTGTAGAGCCCCAGGAAGGCACAGTGGGTGTGCTCTGGTAGATGGGGGATGGGTAATTGAAACCCAAAGTCCATGGTAAGTAGGTCTTGGTTCACTTGGCAAGAGCCTCTTGTCCAGCCACTTTGTTTTAACCCCAGTGAGGGATAGATCAGTTTGGATGGACTTGGTTTTGCTATAGTAAGAAACAACAGGGGCAACCTCAGTAGCCGGAAACAACAAAATAAATTTCTTTTCTATATAAATCACTTTATTTATTTTTGCTTGTGCTGGATCTTCATTGCTGTGCACAGGCTTCCTCTATTTGCAACAAGCCGGGGCTACTCTTCATTGCAGCGTGCGGGCTTCTCATTGCAGAGGCTTCTCTTGTTGCAAAGCACAGGCTGTAGGCTCCAGGTGCCTGGGCTTCAGGAATTGCAGCACATGGGCTCAGTAGCTGCAGCTTACAGGCTCTAGAGTGCGGGCTCAGTAGTGGTGGCACAAAGGCTTAGTTGTTCTGCAGCATGTGGAATCTTCCTAGACCAGGGATCAAACCTGGGTCCCCAGCATTGGCAGGTGAACTCCTATCCACTACACCACCAGGGAAAGTCCACAAAATAAATTCTTGCTCATACTCTCCACTCATGTGAATCAAATAGGGGTTTTACCTCAATGCAGGTTCTCAGAGACCTAGTCCAAGAGAGGATCCGTCTCAACACAGGTTTCTGTGTCTGCAGAGGCAGGGCAAAGGGAACATAGAAACTCTGCACTGGCTCTCAAAAGCTCTGCCCTGAAGAGCCATGTATGTCACTTCTGCCCGCATTTCATTGGCCAAAGCAAGTCCTACGCTCTTGCTGAAGTTTCACAAAGCAGGGATATGTAACAGGGAGAGGCAGAAATTATCTTCGAATGACAGTGATCTACCACCAAAGAAAATGCCATTTGGTGGAAGCTTTCACTAACTGCAGGATTTCAAGCAAGCAATCAACCAGGCTGGGACTTGATTTTCCCAAACAGAAAACAGGATAGTGACAGTTCTGACACAGCCCAAGAGGTGTGATGACTCAGTAAAATTATATGCAGAAAGTTAAACACAGGGCTTGGGATAAATACTTGCTAAATAAATGATTCTTCAGGGAATTCCCTGGCGGTCCAGTGGTTAGGACTCCGTGCTCTCATTGCTAAGGGCCTCAATTCAATCCCTGTGTTAGAGAATTGAATCTTGCAAGCCTTGAGGCCAAAAAATAAACAAAAAATGATTTTAAAGTTAAATTATGGAGAACCATTATAGCCAAAAAGCAAGAGTGAAATGGAAACCCCGTGATCATGCAGGATCACTGAAGCTAGAACAGTAAAAACCCTAAGTTGCATTTTTCTCTCTTTTTTTTTCATACATGCAGCAGCTGGGATCAAAGGCTGCTGTTCTGCCTTGAGAAGGCCTTTGACCTTTATGGGCCCAAGCAGGCATAGCTGACCTCTTGGCCTGCTTTGGTTCTTGCCAGCTGGGCCGACGTAGCCTGTGAAACAGAACCGTGATTGTGGCCAGCCAGCCAGGCCCTCTGGAGGTCAGCATTGGATTTGGGAGTTGCAAGGAGAGCTCTCAGGCTGACTGAACCCTGGTCCTCCTAGGCCTGAGAAATTAACTCTGAGATGTATATTTTGTGCTAGTTACCTGTACCGGGCAGGCACATAACCAGCTCCTGTCTAAGCAGTCAGCCAGAAGCCAGGAGGAGATGGGGGCTTCTCACACCTAGCAGAACCCTCTTTCTGTGGGGGAGCAGCAGCTTACATCTCAGTGTGGATTTGGGAGGCCTCAGCTCCCTGTACCTCTATCTGGGAACATGCATAATGTCTCCTGCTTAGTGGACTTCCAATAGATAGATTTCCATGGGTGCTAAGTCACTTCGGGCATGATTGACTCTGTGACCCTATGGACTGTAGGCTGCCAGGCTTCTCTGTCCGTGGGATTCTCTAGGCAAGAATATTGGAATGGATTGCCATGCCCTCCTCCAGGGAATCTTCCAGATGCAGAGATTGGACCCACGTCTCTTAAGTCTCCTGCGTTAGCAGCTGGGTGCATTGGCCACCTGGAAAGCCCAGGTTTCCATACGCTGGGCCATTAAAGAAAAGTTGGCATTCTTCAGTTCTGCTGGTGTTTTTCATTAATCATTTCAGTCTCCTGATGGAACACCCCAGCCAGGCCAAAAGTTTGCATTCTAGAGCAGCTCCTCTGAGAGCAATACCGGGGAGAAACTGGAGGCTATAGGAGGCCAGCCAGAGGGCAGCTGAGATAATCCTGGTGAGACGGGAAGGTGGCCTAAACCAGGATGGAGCCAGAGGGATGGAAGGAAGGACACAGACATGAGAGGTGTTAAGGAGATAGGGCAGATACAACTTGCTGACCACTTAGATCTGGGGGAGGGATGGGAATGAGGCAGGCTGACTCCCAGGACTGCCTTAGGAAAGATTTTTTAAATTTGGCCCCAAAAGTACCTTGACAGCCAAATCTGACCTGAAAGACATTCTGACTTGAAGGAAGGATATGAGTATAATCCTTAGGCATCTCATACATTTAATGCAGAAATATTCATGTATTTTATTACACGGGGCTGCCCCCGACCACACTCACAGCGTTACATAATGCACTGCTCTACCCCATGTCACCTTTGTCTAAAGTCCAAAAGAACTCCAAATTCTGAATCACACTTGGTCCTAGATAAGGGACTGTGGGCCTATAAAAATAGCAGTGGCGGCAGCTGACCGCCACACTAGGCTCCTCCTGAGAGGGCCTGCAGGGCTGTCCTTGTCCCCATTTGCTTTCCAGTCATCAGTCCACAGAGGTCTCTCCTTTGAGCTCCTTGTAACTCTCTCAAGGCCTCTTCTAATTCACCCGTCACCAGTGTCCACTTGGCCACTCCTCAGGTTGCCAGCTCACTGTCTCCCTCCTTTCCTGGCCCAGCCTCAAGAATGAGGAATCTTGACTCACACCTCCCCCACCTCAAACTGCTCCCTTGTTAAAGGTAATGGACAAACTCCTTGAGGCCAATTCCAAGGAGCTTTTCTCAGTCTTCATTTTGATTCCTTCAGGAAGCAGATTATATTATTGTTCATGAATGTTCACTGCTCCTCCTATCGGGGCCCTCCCAGTGAGAGAAATATATCCCAGTCTCCTTGGCTGCTGTATGGCCGGGAGACTTGCTTTTGCAAATAAAATGTGAGTGCATGTGACCTGTGGCATTTCCATAGCCTGTGCCATTTCTGGGCAGAAGCTTTAAGAACCAACATCACTGTCCTTTTTTATTGCTGTGCTTCAGTTCAGTTCAGTCGCTCAGTTGTGTCCGACTTTTTGCGATCCCATGGACTGCAGCATGCCAGGCTCCCCTGTCCATCACCAACTCCGGGAGCTTACTCAGACTCATGTCCATTCAGTCGGTGATGCCATACAACCATCTCATCCTCTGTCGTCCCCTTCTCCTCCTGCCTTCAATCTTTCCCACCATCAGGGTCTTTTCAAATGAGTCATTTCTTCACGTTAGGTGGCCAAAGTATTGGGGTTTCAGCTTCAATATCTGTCCTTCCAATGAATATTCAGGACTGATTTCCTTTAGGATGGACTGGTTTGATCTCCTAGCAGTCCAAAGGACTCTCAAGAGTCTTCTCCAACACCACAGTTCAAAAGCATCAATTCTTCAGCACTTCTTTATAGTCCAACTCTCACATCCATACATGACCACTGGAAAAACCATAGCCTTGACTAGACGGACCTTTGTTGGCAAAATAATGTCTCTGCTTTTTAATATGCTGTCTAGGTTGCTCATAACTTTTCTCCCAAGGAGTAAGCATCTCTTAATTTCATGGCTGCAGTCACCATCTGCAGTGATTTTGGAGCCAAAAAAAAATAAATAAATAAAGTCTCTCACTGTTTCCACTGTTTCCCCATCTATTTGCCATGAAGTGATGGGACCAGATGCCATGATTTTCGTTTTCTGAATGTTGAGCTTTAAGCCAACTTTTTCACTCTCCTCTTTCACTTGCATCAAGAGGCTTTTTAGTTCCTCTTCACTTTCTGCCATAAGGGTGGTGTCATCTGCATATCTGAGATTATTGATATTTCTCCCAGCAATCTTGATTCCAGCTTGTGCTTCTTCCAGCCCAGCATTTCTCATGATGTACTCTGCATGTAAGTTAAATAAGCAGGGTGACAGTATACAGCCTTGACGTACTCCTTTTCCTATTTGGAACCAGTCTATTGTCCCATGTCCAGTTCTAACTGTTGCTTCCTGACCTGCATACAGATTTCTCAGGAGGAAGGTCAGGTGGTCTGGTGTTCCCATCTCTTGAAGAATTTTCCAGTTTGTTGTGATCCACACAGTCAAAGGCTTTAGTGTAGTCAATAAAGCAGAAGTAGATGTTATTCTGGAACTCTCTCACTTTTTCAATGATCCAACGGATGTTGGCAATTTGATATCTGGTTCCTCTGCCTTTTCTAAATCCAGCCTGAATATCTGGAAGTTCATGGTTCACATACTGTTGAGGCCTGGCTTGGATAATTTTGAGCATTACTTCACTAGCATGTGAGATGAGTACAATTGTGCGGTAGTTTGAGCACTCTTTGGCATTGCCTTTCTTAGGGATTGGAATGAAAACTGACATTTTCCAGTCCTGTGGCCACTGCTGAGTTTTCCAAATTTGCTGGCATATTGAGTGCAGCACTTTCACAGCATCATCTTTTAGTATTTGAAATAGCTCAGCTGGAATTCCATCACCTCCCCTAGCTTTGTCTGTAGTGATGCTTTCTAAGGCCCACTTGATTTTGCATTCCAGGATGTCTGGCTCTAGGTAAGTGGTCACACCATTGTGGCTATCTGGGTCATGAAGATCTTTTTTGTATAGTCCTTCTGTGTATTCTTGCTGCCTCTTTGTATCTTCTCCTTCTGTTGGGTCCATACCATTTCGGCTGTCAGTAGTACAAGCCATCTCTAACAAACACATGTACCACTTCCCCCTCACCTGAGATCAGCTTTGTCTGGATAGGGGCTGCCCTGATATACAACAGAACCAAAGCTGACCTGCAGCTGCCATGCACCCTTTTCTGTAAGTTAATATTTTGGGGTTATTTGTCATTGCAGCATGACTGAGCTGAAGCTGACTAATGCACTCACTGAACTCTTTCTTTGGCTTCAGTAATACTCTTCATCATTTCAATTAACAAACATTTATCACTGTCCATATGAGAGACACTGTAGCATATGGTTAACAGCACAGGCTAGAGAGCCAGGCCACCAAAATTCACAGTTCAGCTTAGCTGTGCCATTGACTAGCTATGACCTTCGGTAAACTACTTAACCTCTCAGTTCTTCCTTTTCTTCATCTGCAAAATGGAACTAATAATAGCATCTACCTTATAAAAGTTGTCATAAGCATTAAATGATTTAATAAATACAAAGCACTTAGCATGCCTGGCACAGGGTAATCAATCATCAAGTATTAGCTTGTATTACATATTATTTCCCCTAGCCACCAGGCCCCACACTAGGGGCAAAAGATGCAGCCAGGGCAGTCTTGCTGTCAGGGAATTCATTCACAGTCTGAGGCAGCAATCACAATAAAAGCAGAAAATCACAATAAATCATGACAGGTGCAAGAAAAGAGGAATACCAGCTGTTGCATTGGTAAAGAATATGACTGCCAATGAAGGAGGTGCAGGAGATGAGGTTTCAATCCCTGGGTCAGGAAGATCCCCTGGAGAAGGAAATGGCAACCCACTCCAGTATTCCTGCCTGAAAAATCCCACGGACAGAGGAGCCTGGCTGGCTACAGTCCATGGGGTTGCAAAGAGTCAGACACAACAGAGCACATACAAATTCAGCACACATGGACATGCAGCACGCTGTGGGAGCCAGAGCATCAGGACAACTAACTCAGAGTGTGAGGCTGTGGTCAAGTGCCCAGGAAGACTTCACAGAAAGGGAATAAGTAAACTGGGCTTTAAAGGATAAGTAGGAGTTTTCCGGATAAAAAAGGGTAAGTTTTCCTCTCTTTTTTTTAAATTTTGATTGCGCTGGGTCTTCATTGCAGGGCATGGACACGGGCTTCTCTCTAGTTGTGGCACACTGACCTGGTTGTCCCATGAAGTGTGGGATCTTAGTTCCCCGACTGGGGATGGAAGGTGATTCTTAACCACTGGACCACCAGGTAAGTCCCTCAAGTTTTCCTCTTAACTCTCTAATCATTCCCTTAATCGTTTGCAGGCTACCTTTTTCTCCTTAAAGTTTGGTTTCCCCGATTTAGTTTTCATTCCCCTTCTCTTCTCTCTACCCTCTCCCAAGACAAACTCATCTGCTCCCTGGTTTTGATGCAGGTAGTAATAGTTAAGGCACCGTGATAAATACATAACATCCATTATCTAATTCCACTTTCATGGATCACAGCTTCGTTGTGGTGAATAATTTGCAGGCTTGCATAACTCAATGAAGCTATGAGCCATGCTATGCCGGACCACCCAAGTTGGATGGGTCTCAGTGAAGAGTTCTGACAAGACATGGCCCACTGGAGAAGGAAATGGCAACCAACTCCAGTATTCTTACCTGGAGAACCCCATGGACAGTATGAAAAGGCAAAAAAGATATGACACCAGAAGATAAGCCCCCCAGGTCAGAAGGTGTCCAATATGCCCCTGGGGAAGAGTGAAGGGCAATTACTAATAGCTCCAGTAAGAATGAAGCAACTGGGCTGAAGCAGAAATGATGCTCAGTCATGTATGGGTGTGAGAGTTGGACCATAAAGAAGGCTGAGCACTGGAGAACTGATGGTTTCAAATTGTGGTGCTGCAGAAGACTCTTGAAAGTCCTTTTGACTATAAGGAGATCAAATCAGTTAATCCTAAAGGAAATAAACCCTGAATATTCATCAGAAGGATTGCTGCTGAAGCTCAAGCTCCAATACTTTGCCCACTTGATTCGAAGAACTGACTCATTGGAAAAGACCCTGATGCTGGGAAAGACTGAAGACAAAGGAGAAGGGGGCATCAGAGGATGACAGCATCACCGACGCAACGGACATGAGTTTGAGCAAACTCTGGGAGATAGTGGAGGACAGATGAGCCTGGCATGCTGCAGTCCATGGGGTTACAAAGCGTGGACTTAGTGACTGAACAACAGCAACAAATTATCTAGTTCAATGTTTACTATGCTCCTGTGAGGCAGGTATGATCATCCTCACTCTGCAAAGAGAAACTGAGGCCCAGAGAGGTTAGGTATCTTGCCCAATAAGTCCCAAAAGTCCCATAGGGTGCCTTTAGCAGCAGACGTCAGAGCACCCAAATAAATGTGGCTTGAACATGAGTTTATCTCTCATCACAAGGGACCTAGAGGAAGGCAGTGGTAGGTATCAGGTTGTTTAACCGAGCAGCTCAGTGATGTCCAACTCTGGGTCAGCTTCTCTGAGAGTTTTGGTTCCTACCTAATGCTCCCAGGATGGCTATTAAGCTAAGCATTGCATGCTTCCCAAACATACAGAGGCAAGCAGGAAGGGGCATTTTCCTCCTGGACATCTTTCTTTTTACTGTAAAAGAAAGTCTTCCATAAAAGCTCCCAGCAAATTCTGAGTCCCTGCCTCTTCACACTCTCTCTGTTTTTTTCTCTTCCCTCTTGTGGTAGCTGCAACCAGACTGACTCTCTCTCAGCTCAGTAGGATCAGGGTTTTGGTGCCTAACCTAAACAGTGAAGGAGTTTATTGAATAATGTGGGGGATTTACAAATTCCAAATGTAGACAGGAACCAAAAGCAGTTAGGCTAAGGACACAGGCAAAGCCGTAACACAGGAAAAGCCTGGTTGGACAGCCACTACTGGCCATTGGCTACACACTGCGGCGGGACTCTCCTCTCCAAGAACAGGCAGTGACACTTCACTTCTCTCTCTCTCTCAAGGGTCGAAGTCCTGGGCAGAAATATCCCACTAGTCAGGCCTGGTCATGTGCTCATTTCCCAGTTGCCAGGAAGGCAATCAAGATGCCACCCTTTCAGCTTTGTAGGTGAGAGCTGGCTCCTTCTTCCCCAAGCCCTTTGCAGGACAGAATTTCCATGGCATAAAAGAGACATTCTTCTTCAGAGTACCAAGGTTCCCCTCAACTTTCCACAGTCTCTCTTGCCTCCAGGGCTTTACATACACTCTCCCCCTTTTCCCCTCCCTCTTCTCCAGGC
Organism: Bos indicus x Bos taurus; assembly: GCF_003369695.1. Classification (NCBI taxonomy): domain Eukaryota; kingdom Metazoa; phylum Chordata; class Mammalia; order Artiodactyla; family Bovidae; genus Bos; species Bos indicus x Bos taurus. The sequence continues at coordinate 120,526,993 of NC_040077.1, forward strand.
AAATCCTCCTCATTCTTTTTTTTTTTTCTGGCTTCACCAGGTATTAGTTGTGTCACACAGGATCTTTCGTTGCGGCATGCAAACTCTTTGTTGCAGCCTGTGGGATCTAGTTCCCTGATCAGGGATCGAAGTTAGGCCCCCTGCGTTGGGAGCGTAAAGTCTTAGCCACTGGGCCACCAGGGATGTCCTCCTCCACATTCTTGAGAGTTCACGTCTTAGATGTCACGTCCCTTCAAATCTGGGCTAGGTGCTCCCACCCATTGTGTTTCTGCTGCAGGCTGTACTTTCCCCAGCATAACCTCCATCACCGTGCTGAAATCACCATCTTGTCTTTTTTCCCCACTAGACTGCAACTTTTATGACTGATCTCTTCGTCCCAAGATGCAGGAACCGATCCCTAGCACCCAGCACAATACTGGGCACATAACATATGCTCAATAAATGTATATTGAATGAGTCAATTAAGGAATGAATGAGATGAGTTAATGGCACCACCATCCCCCTAATCACCTGGGACGCTGTCATCCCCATCTGGTCTGGTGCCAAGTCCCATTAATTCTACCTTCACACTCCAGTCCCGTGTTCTCTCTCTCCTGGGCCTTTACCATAGCTACTTCTGACTTGACATCTGTCACTTCTGCATGCCGAACAGCTTTTCCCTCTTGTTTTGGAAACTGTCATCATTTGTTTTTGAAAAACTACTTCTCCCTCCTTTCAGTCTTGAGGGAACTGTCAGTCAAGGTACTCTCCACCTTTGGCAAGGGGTGAACATGAGATCCAAACCAAGCCAGGACTTTAAATATTGAGTGGAATGACACAGGTATAGAAGACAGTTGAACTGAGTCATTCCAATCATAGCATCCATGAGAAACTGTTGAGTTTGGGGATAGTACTTGAGGGGTAGAACTTGGTTCTCATCCAAGTTTAGAAACAAAAGAGAGATAGCTACAGAAGCTGGGAGAGCTTCAGCAGAGGGAGATCAGAATATCAGCTTTGCTACTGACAAAGTTGCTGGGAACCTACCTTTAGGTCCGATTGACATGTGGGTTTACTAATACTGAACCCCCAAAATAATCTCCTCTACCCAATCTCAGGCAGTGCTGGAATATCATAGCCCTTTCTATAAGGATCAGACCCTGAGAAATTTAGAACTTTGAGGAAGGGCATAAAAAACCAAGGTTCCTGTGGGCAGGTAGGTCCGAAAGAAGGAAGAAAAGCTGAGTTGAGCTCCATTCATTCTCCCTAAACTCACCAATCAGATAATTCACTCCTCCTCCTCCCTCTCTGGGGAAGATAGATGGATGAAGTAGGGAGGCAATAGACAAGAGTGTTATCTGAAAGAGGTCTCTCCACATGGAAAAAGCTGGAGAAGGAAATAAACATTCCCCTCTGCACTGTCCCCTTGTTCCTGACACGTAGATTACCCAAAGCACCTCCGGCTCCTCTCATCCCTAAGGCTCAAAGTTGTACAACTGTATCCTCTGAATTAATTCCTTTTTTTTTTTTTTTTTTTTGCTTAGTGTAGTCAAAGCCTGTTTCTGTTGCTTGCACCCAAAGAACATGTTTTAGTTTCCTATTGCTGCTGTTAACAAATTTGGTGGCTCAGAAGAACACAAATGAAAAAAAAAAAGAAGAAGAACACAAATGTATTATCTTCCGATGCTGGAGGTCAGAAGTCTGAAACGGGTCTTCTGGGGCTAACATCAAGGTGTGACCAGAAACTGTGTTCCTTCTGGAGGCTCTAGGGGAGAATCTGTCTCCCTGCCTTTCTAGCTTCAGAAGCTGCCATCATTCCCTGACTTGTGGTCTGCAGCCAACAATCACACTACTCTGACCTCTGCTAATGTCATCACATCTTCTCTGGCTCTCTTCCTCCCTTTTACCCTTAGAAGGACCTTTGTGACTATATTGGGCCCATCCAGATAATCCAGGATAATCTTTCCATCTCAAAATCCTTAACTTAATCACATCTACAAAGTCTGCTTCGCCAAGCATGGTAACATGATCACAAATTCCCAGGATTAGGACCTGGATATCTTTGGGGGGTATTATTTTGTCTACCACAGAACACTAACAGAAAGATTTCTTAGCTTCTCTTGCATTCATCTCTTTCATCTCCAGTCTTCCAGATCTTTATAAAATGTGAATCTGATCATGACTATCCTACCTAAGAAAATTCCTGATTCCCCAAAACCCATTGAATGAACCCCACGGCACCCCTGACTCTCTCTCACTTCTGGTGGTTTGCTCCAAATGTTCTCTCAGCCTGAAAAGTACCCCCACCCCAAAGCCAAGTCCTCAGTAATCTTCAGACCTCTCACAGAAACCTCCATGATTCCTCTGACTGGAACCCAGCTGCGCTGTGTGTCTCACATCTACAGAAACTGTCTTTTCACCTGGCAGTGCTGGGTACTAGCCAGTCAGATCTAACCTCTCTGTGCCTTTGTTTCCTCTATTTAAATAATGCAGATAATAAAGCAGTGACCCCATATATAGTCTGTTGTGAGAATTAAATGAGACAATGGATATAAAGTTTTGAGCACAGTTGCTGCTGCTGCTGCTAAGTCGCTTCAGTTGTGTCTAACCCTGTGCGATCCCATAGACGGCAGCCCACCAGGCTCCCCCATCCCTGGGATTCTCTAGGCAAGAATACTGGAGTGGGTCGCCATTTCCTTCTCCAATGCATGAAAGTGAAAAGTGAAAGTGAAGTCGCTCAGTCGTGCCGACTCTTAGCGACCCCATGGACTTCAGCCTACCAGGCTCCTCTGTCCATGGGATTTTCCAGGCAAGAGTACTGGAGTGGGGTGCCATTGCCTTCTCCTTTGAGCATAGTGCTGGCATGCAATTTGGCACACAGTACTCAATAATAGGTAGATGACAGCAGTTATTATTAAAATTTAATAGTTGAGTGAAAAAAGAATGAAGTACTCTCTCCTTCCCCTGAGCTGTCAATATTCCCTTTATGATCCTTAGTATGCCTAAAGACTAGGACATTTTAAAAACTTGAATGAATACCTCTGATATTTTGTGTGTTTCTGTGTAATCTTAGCTGTTTTCCCTTTTGGGAGCTCCATCTCTGGCTAGAATCATTGTAGGGATTGATGGTAGAAGGGAAAGGAATAAGAATTCCTTCTTGTTCTAGTGTCCTGAACACATCAGACTTCAATCAATTCTGACCTTCTTGAAGTGAATTTCAGGCACACAGAGGTTTCCACTCTCACCTGCGTGAATCTTGTGCTCCCTGGGGCACCAGCTTGCCGTTCTCAGTGTCAACTGTGACTCCTCTACTGTATGGCTTTGGGCTGGTCACTGCATATCTTCCTGAAAAAATGGGCATAATGGGACTTTCCTGGTGGTCCAGTGGCTAAAACACTGTGCTCCCAAAGCAGGGGGCCCAGGGGGCCCAGGTTCAATCCCTGGTCAAGCAACTAGATCCCACATGCTGCAACCAAGAGTTTGCGCGCTGAAACAAAAGGTCCCACATGCTGAAACGCCTCAACTAATACCTGTGTGGCCAAATAAATCATTTTTTTAAATAAAATGGCATAACCGTCACTGCATTCTCTAAGGTCAGGAACCTTGTAGAAGACGAGTATGGGCATGAGGAATGAATGTCAACTTCTTTTGTGAGGTAAAATAGAAGAAACCAAGCGGAAAAGTTAGCAAATTCATTTCCAGGATGTAGAAAATGCGCTGTGGGACTTTCCTGGCAGTCCAGTGGTTAAAACTCTGTCCTTTCACTGCAGGGGCCATGGGTTCTATTACAAGTTGAGGAACTAAGATCCTGCATGCCACTTGGCACAGCTAGGGGGAAAAAAAGAAAAAAAAAAAGGAAGTGAGTTGCCATAAGTCTGTGGAGAAAGAAAACTGTTTCATAATCACACTCTGGTCTAAAGGTCCAAAGGGGCCCTTGGGGCTGATCTTGAGAGGACCTTAGGATTTAAACTGTCCAAGAAAAGGACATTTCTTTTGAGGAAAAACTCCCTTTTCCTGCTTATTACAGAATTCATTACAGAATTTTTTGAAAATATAAAAATGCACAGAAAAGGGAAGAAGCTCTGGTAATCACACTCGGTAGAGATCATCACCTGTAACTATCAAACAAAACTGTGATTTTGTTGTAACTGCAATTTTGTATCCATTTTCCCATGTGATTAAATATACAACGAGGAGAGCGGGTTTCAGTATACAAACCTGTTGCTACTTATTTAACTCAGCTTATTGTTGAAACATTTAGGATATTGCCTTTGTTGTTGTTGTTATGTGTTTTAGGTTTGGGGACCGTTTTAAGTGCTACAACTAATATTTTTGTTTAACAAGTCTTTGCTGCTGCTAAGTCGCTTCAGTTGTGTCCGACTCTGTGCGACCCCATAGACGGCAGCCCACTAGGCTCCTCTGTCCCTGGGATTCTCCAGGCAAGAATAGTGGAGTGGGTTGCCATTTCCTTCTCCAATGCACCAAAGTGAAAAGGGAAAGTGAAGTCGCTCAGTCGTGTCCGACTCCTAGCGACCCCATGGACTGCAGCCCACCAGGCTCCTCCGTCCATGGGATTTTCCAGGCAAGAGTACTGGGGTGGGTTGCCATTGCCTTCTCCAAACAAGTCTTTACATATATCCTAGATTATGTCCTTGGATTTCCTGGAAGTAGAATTGCTAGACCAAAGGATATTTGATACATATTAGCCAATTTGTCTTCTAAAACTGATTGCACTCATTTGTACTCCCACGGGCAATTTTATAGGACTTCACTCGGGTTGCCCGTGCCATTAACTGTCAAAAGCCTACCTAGAACCCGGAGGCAGGCCTCTAGGCTTGCTTCACGTTTTCCCGCCCACTCCGCACACCGGGCGCGAGCCCCGCCCCTTCGTACATAGTGGCCCGCCCCTTCCTACTCACTCACCGATTCTGTCCAATCAAAAGCAGCTTTCCCCACTCTGGCTGCGTGGTTGGTAAGCTGAAGTTTCCGTCGCGCTCAGGGGCGGGCGGAGCGGACTGACAGACATGGCAACGGACCAGTGTGAGCGGCGAGCGAGGCGTGCGTGGCGTGCGTGGCGCGCTGGCCTGGAAGCGCTGGATCTGAGAGGTGTGCGGGCGGGTTGAGCAGTGCGAGGTTTTGGCGGCCATGGCTCCCAACGTGCCTGCGGCCGAACCGGTCCCGGAGTCTCCTAAAGGCGTCCGGGCCGTGCTCTTAGGGCCGCCCGGAGCCGGCAAGGGTACCCAGGTGAGCTGCTGAGCCGGGCTTGTCGGTGGAGCTCGTGAAACTTCAAGGTCAGGGCGGCCGAAGGTCCGGTTCGCCCCAGACTCAGGCCGCGCGGGCTGAGGCCTGGACGGGGGGTTCCCTGGCTGGCGTTTGGGGTTCTGGCAGGTGTTTTGGGGAGGGTCCAAGTTGGAGGTCGAGGGAGTCTGAGTTAGAGTTCTTGAGTGCCCCAGGCCTGAGGTGCTGGGTTAGGGGATCAAAGGACTGAGTAGATTCCTTTAGGGTTTAGAAGCTGAGAAGATTTGAAGGGTAAGTGTGAGCCCTGGACTGAGACATGTAGATCGGAACCCGAGTTGGAGACAGGGACCCTAGATTCAGTGCGATTTGACAGTAGATTACGTTCTAGGGTTACGTTCCAGGCACTCGCGGTAGGGGCACGTTTCTGGTATTGACTAATGTCTGAAGGCGGAGGAGCATCTCCCGGACGTGGGGGAAAGCGCCAGCTGTAGTATGCTGCTGATAAGGAGAACTGCTCAGAGAAGTGATATGACCTGTCTGAGCCAAGTTAGGTGGATAGGAGAGGGTACCTCAATGTACAGGTAAGAAAAGCGGCCTGGAGAGGTCAGATGACTTTCCCAAGTTAGTAAAATTGACCTCAAGGAGCCTGGAACCTCAAGGTTCTGCGTGATTGGAGTGAGGTCACCTTCTGCTGACTGTGAGGCCTCTCTTGGCACCTGGGACATAATGGGCCCATAGATCAGGGATGAGATTTATGATCTCAGAATTTGGAAGCCCATGCTGCTGCTGCTAAGTCACTTAAGTCGTGTCCGACTCTGTGAGACCCCACAGACGGCAGCCCACCAGGCTCCGCGGTCCCTGGGATCCTCCAGGCAAGAACACTGGAGTGGGTTGCCATTTCCTTCTCCAATGCACGAAAGTGAAAAGGGAAAGTGAAGTCGCTCAGTCGTGTCAGACCCTTAGCGACCCCATGGACTGCAGCCTCCCAGGCTCCTCCGTCCATGGGATTTTCCAAGCAAGAGTACTGGAGTGGGGTGCCACTGCCTTCTCCTGGAAGCCCATAGATTGGGTTATTATCCTCCTGGAATTGCCCCCGCCCCTCCCAGACCTCAGGATTTTGCTGGTTGTTAGGGTCTAAAGAGAGAATTCCTGAAAATCTGAGCTCTTAAGGAAATGAGGTTCTGGATGCTGCTCTGTGCCCCCTCTTCTAGTCCTAGTCCTTGCAAAGATTACAGACAATTTGTCTTACTCTTTCTTGGAACTCTTGTGACACCCAGCACATTACTTGGCACTTGATGAGTTTACTAGATATGGATGATGCTGAGAAGGGGAGTCTGGGAGGATTCAGTTCATTCCTGTGACTTTGCTTTTTGGCTCTGGCTACTAGGTCAAGAAAAGCTTCCGAAATGGCTCAATGGTAGAGAATCTGCCTGCCAGTGATCCTTGGGTGGGAATGATCCTGCGGAGAAGGGAATGGCAACCCACTGCAGTATTCTTGCCTGAAAATCCCCATGGACAGGACCTGGTGGGCTGCAGACCATGGAATTGCAAAGAGTTGAACATAACTGAGCACGCATGCACTCAGTCAAGAAAGACCACTTTCCCTTTTCTCTCTGTAGGCAGAGCCGATTTGCCCTTGAGGCTCACAGTTAGCCTAATCCCCTTGTCCTTTCATACGGAAGGTTCCTCTCCTGTTTCTGCCACCCTCAGTTATTAGGTAACCTGTGGCTAGGTATATTTAATCCCAAACTCTATGGACTTCTGCTGTGAGTGACCAAGATAAACAAGGTAACTCAAATGCATTGATTTTTTTTTCCCCTTGGTCCATATTGAGGTTAATAATTTCAGTGGTTGTGAAATGGGCAGCCAATCTCAGTGCTGAGGCAAGGGCTTGACAGTTTAACAGACTTGTAACTTCTAGGCCTCACTGCTGTCAGCTGAAAAATGGGGATAATGCTTATGCGGTCAGCATTTCTTGAGCACCAGACATTGGAGATAGAACAGTAAACAAGACGGAGAAGGTCCTTGTCCCTCTAGACCAAAAGTTAACAAGGATACTGGAAAATTGTGTGTGTAAAGCACACCTAGATGACAACCAGGCGCATAGTAGGTGTTCACTAATTGTTGACTCACTCATCTTAATTGATAATACATTCCCTCAACCCCCAACTCAGTTGTAGCTCAGTGTAAAGGGTGATGTACTCAGGAAGTTTTGAGGGAAATTCTACTTGTGAGCTGACTTACAAGGGTGTATATATGATGAGAGTTGGTCAGAGAAGGCCTTATGGAAGTCAGGGAGATGTGACTTTAGCTGGGACTTGAAAGGGTAAAATTTACACAAGTTGCTTAACCTCTGTACACCTTTCTTAAGGTATTGGGAACCATAGGGATACTGGCAGTTGTAGTTTTAAGGAATTAAAACTGTTCATAAATCAGAGGTTGCAGAGTGGCAGCCTGCAGCAGCTTGTAGCCTGCAGACACACCCCAGCTTTTAATTATGAAGAGTTTGAATACACAAAAGATGACAGGATGGTGTAATGAGCCCCCAGGTACACGTCCAGGCCCAGCTACCATCAGCTGGTGGCCATTCCTTCCCCATCTGGTCTCCCTTCACAAATGATTTTAAAGAAGCTCCCAGATACTGTAACATTTCATTTGTAAATATTTCAGTGTGTATCTAAAAGACATTCTTTTTTGTAGAAAAACATAATATTCCATAAAAAATAAATAGTAGGAGTAAATGTTTATGTTTCTATTCATTTGCATTTCAAGTCTCATTTTTTATTAGTTTTTTTTTTAAGTGTTTATGTATTTATTTGACTGCACTGGATCTTAGTGGCCACTCGCAGCATCTTCGATCTTTAGTTGCAGCATGTGGGATCTCATTCCCTGACTGAGGGTTGAACACCGAGCCCCCTGCATAGGGAGCTTGGAGTCAGCTGCTGGACCACTGGGGAAGTCCCTCAAGTCTCTTTCAATTTACAGGTTGTCCTGTACCTTGGGTTAGTGCCTAGTACCTACTCAGTAATTTTTTTCTTCCCACTGGTGCTTCCTTTTACACCTGTATAAACTCAGTATCTTAGGTATTTAATGTTGGCATGGCTGAAATAATTGTTTCCTTTTAAAAGTTAGTTTTAACTGAAATAGGTAAACATTTTTAAGCTGCCTGCTTTTGCATCAGCATGCTGCTGCTGCTGCTAAGTCACTTCAGTCGTGTCCGACTCTGTGAGACCCCACAGACGGCAGCCCACCAGGCTCCGAGGTCCCTGGGATCCTCCAGGCAAGAACACTGGAGTGGGTTGCCATTTCCTTCTCCAATGCACGAAAGTGAAAAGGGAAAGTGAAGTCGCTCAGTCGTGTCAGACCCTTAGCGACCCCATGGACTGCAGCCTCCCAGGCTCCTCCGTCCATGGGATTTTCCAAGCAAGAGTACTGGAGTGGGGTGCCACTGCCTTCTCCTGGAAGCCCATAGATTGGGTTATTATCCTCCTGGAATTGCCCCCGCCCCTCCCAGACCTCAGGATTTTGCTGGTTGTTAGGGTCTAAAGAGAGAATTCCTGAAAATCTGAGCTCCTAAGGAAATGAGGTTCTGGATGCTGCTCTGTGCCCCCTCTTCTATTCCTAGTCCTTGCAAAGATTACAAAGTCTGGGCAGACAATTTGTCTTACTCTTTCTTGGAACTCTTGTGACACCCAGCACATTACTTGGCACTTGATGAGGTTACTAGATATGGATGATGCCGAGAAGGGGAGTCTGGGAGGATTCAGTTCATTCCTGTGACTTTGCTTTTTGGCTCTGGCTACTAGGTCAAGAAAAGCTTCCGAAATGGCTCAATGGTAGAGAATCTGCCTGCCAGTGATCCTTGGGTGGGAATGATCCTGCGGAGAAGGGAATGGCAACCCACTGCAGTATTCTTGCCTGAAAATCCCCATGGACAGAGGACCTGGTGGGCTGCAGACCATGGAATTGCAAAGAGTTGAACATAACTGAGCACGCATGCACTCAGTCAAGAAAGACCACTTTCCCTTTTCTCTCTGTAGGCAGAGCCGATTTGCCCTTGAGGCTCACAGTTAGCCTAATCCCCTTGTCCTTTCATACAGAAGGTTCCTCTTTCCTGTTTCTGCCACCCTCAGTTATTAGGTAACCTGTGGCTAGGTATATTTAATCCCAAACTCTATGGACTTCTGCTGTGAGTGACCAAGATAAACAAGGTAACTCAAATGCATTGATTTTTTTTTCCCCTTGGTTCATATTGAAGTTAATAATTTCAGTGGTTGTGAAATGGGCAGCCAATCTCAGTGCTGAGGCAAGGGCTTGACAGTTTAACAGACTTGTAACTTCTAGGCCTCACTGCTGTCAGCTGAAAAATGGGGATAATGCTTATGCGGTCAGCATTTCTTGAGCACCAGACATTGGAGATAGAACAGTAAACAAGACGGAGAAGGTCCTTGTCCCTCTAGACCAAAAGTTAACAAGGATACTGGAAAATTATGTGTGTGTAAAGCACACCTAGATGACAACCAGGCGCATAGTAGGTGTTCACTAATTGTTGACTCACTCATCTTAATTGATAATACATTCCCTCAACCCCCAACTCAGTTGTAGCTCAGTGTAAAGGGTGATGTACTCAGGAAGTTTTGAGGGAAATTCTACTTGTGAGCTGACTTACAGGGGTGTATATATGATGAGAGTTGGTCAGAGAAGGCCTTATGGAAGTCAGGGAGATGTGACTTTAGCTGGGACTTGAAAGGGTAAAATTTACACAAGTTGCTTAACCTCTGTACACCTTTCTTAAGGTATTGGGAACCATAGGGATACTGGCAGTTGTAGTTTTAAGGAATTAAAACTTCATAAATCAGAGGTTGCAGAGTGGCAGCCTGCAGCAGCTTGTAGCCTGCAGACACACCCCAGCTTTTAATTATGAAGAGTTTGAATGCGCAAAAGATGACAGGATGGTGTAATGAGCCCCCAGGTACACGTCCAGGCCCAGCTACCATCAGCTGGTGGCCATTCCTTCCCCATCTGGTCTCCCTTCACAAATGATTTTAAAGAAGCTCCCAGATACTGTAACATTTCATTTGTAAATATTTCAGTGTGTATCTAAAAGACATTCTTTTTTGTAGAAAAACATAATATTCCATAAAAAATAAATAGTAGGAGTAAATGTTTATGTTTCTATTCATTTGCATTTCAAGTCTCATTTTTTATTAGTTTTTTTTTTAAGTGTTTATGTATTTATTTGACTGCACTGGATCTTAGTGGCCACTCGCAGCATCTTCGATCTTTAGTTGCAGCATGTGGGATCTCATTCCCTGACTGAGGGTTGAACACCGAGCCCCCTGCATAGGGAGCTTGGAGTCAGCTGCTGGACCACTGGGGAAGTCCCTCAAGTCTCTTTCAATTTACAGGTTGTCCTGTACCTTGGGTTAGTGCCTAGTACCTACTCAGTAATTTTTTTCTTCCCACTGGTGCTTCCTTTTACACCTGTATAAACTCAGTATCTTAGGTATTTAATGTTGGCATGGCTGAAATAATTGTTTCCTTTTAAAAGTTAGTTTTAACTGAAATAGGTAAACATTTTTAAGCTGCCTGCTTTTGCATCAGCATGCTGCTGCTGCTGCTAAGTCACTTCAGTCGTGTCCGACTCTGTGAGACCCCACAGACGGCAGCCCACCAGGCTCCGAGGTCCCTGGGATCCTCCAGGCAAGAACACTGGAGTGGGTTGCCATTTCCTTCTCCAATGCATGAAAGTGAAAGTGAAGTCACTCAGTCGTGTCTGACTCTTCGTGATCCCATGGACTGCAGCCTCCCAGGCTCCTCCGTCCATGGGATTTTCCAGGCAAGAGTACTGGAGTGGGTTGCCATTGCTTTCTCCATAATAATGTCTAAAATATCTGGACCTCGTGGGTTTGTTGTTTTGTTTAAATAACCTTATTTCCCTGTCTCCCTTTTGGGGTTGGATGTTCTTAGGGTGCGGCCAAAACCACAGTGTGTTTCCTGTTTTCCTCTGCTAACCCCTCTCATAGTTTCTTCCATGTGTCCAGCTGACACCGGCTCTTCACGGCCAGCACGTGTAGGCTGTCAGCTGCTGTCTTGCAGATCAGGCTTGGTCAGTTATGTCTGTGCACTAACCCAGTGCAGAAGCAAACTCAGTGAGACCCACGTTCCTATTCCCCCTTTTACAGATAGAGAAACTAAAGCCCAAATAGCTTGTTCTCTAGGTTACGGGGCAAGTAACTGGCTGCTCTTGCATCTGAATGACTCTGGAGCTCCTGCTCTTTCTGCTGCCCTGGGTTAGATTTGTCTCCTACCCTGTGCATGTTTTCTTAGGTAAGTTCCTTGCTAGAGCTGCAGGGTAGCCCTCAAGAGGGTGTAGTATCGCAAAATAGTCACCCTTTCCTGGGTTCTGTGACAGACTCCCCGTATTCCCCCCCATCTCCACCACCCCCCCCCCCCAGCCAGAGATTTAATCCTTTTAATCCAGATTTAATGTCATCTGATTTAATCTTTCAGCCCTTGGAGGAAGGTCCTGTTGTTATCTTTGCCTTTTTACTGATAAACTGAGGCCCAGTCTGTATCTTGCCCTAGGACATAGGTAAAGTAGCGAAGATAGGATTTGAACGTGTGACTGATTTCTTGAACAGCATTAGCATCCTGTTGCTTGCAGTCTTAAATGTAGGAGCAGAAACCAACATACATGTAGGCAGTACTTACTAGTGCAGAGTACCACAGGGGAAGTACTGATGAGTGACTGACAACTGCTCAGATAGTTCAGGGTTAGAACAAGGACTGTGATTTGTTGAGGGCTTCCCTGATAGCTCAGTTGGTAAAGAATCTGCCTGTAATGCAGGAGACCCCAGTTCAATTCCTGGTTTCGGGAAGATCTGCTGGAGAAGGGATAGGTGACCCACTCCAGTATTCTTGGGCTTCCCTTGTGGCTCAGCTGGTAAAGAATCTGCTTGTAATGTGAGAGACCTGGGTTCAATCCCTGGGTTGGGAAGATACCCTGGAGAAGGGAAAGGCTACCCACTCCAGTATTCTGGCCTGGACAATTCCATGGACTGTATAGTCCATGGGGTCGCAAAGAGTCGGACATGACTGAGCCACTTTCACTTATGATTTGTTGAGAATCTTCTATTCTTCCTCCTAACCTCCCAGTGAAGAATGTTCCATTCTTTCTCCTACTTACCCACTGATACACCCAATTTATAGATGAAGAAATAGTCTCAAAGAATCACTAACCTGAGGTTACATGGTCAGTTAAAAGGTACAGCTGAAATTCAAACGCAGGTTTCTGTGCTCTTAAATGACTTTAAGTATAATACACACAGAGAAAGGTGCAGACATCTTAAGAGGGCGGCTTGATGAATTTTCACATGTGAACACACTTGTGTAGCTTGTACCCATATCAAGAAACAGAACATTGCCAGCACTGTGAAGGCTTCTTGCACTCCCTTCCACACACACACACATACACACCTTCCCCAAGGACAGCCACTAAGGCTTTGGGGGTGGTGGTGGCATGTTTTGTTAGGTAAGTTCCTTGCTAGAGCTGCAGGGTAAAGAAGCCTATTTAGTGTCATGGATAAGAGCTAGGGCTTGACAGTCTTGAGACCAGTTACCAGATCTGCTGTTACTAACTTTGCAATTTGGGTCAACTTAGCCTCTGAATTTCATTTGTAAAACACAGATAAAACTAGTTACTACCTCCTGTATTTGTTATGTATTAATGTGGTTTAGTTGCTAAGTCATGTCTAAGTCTTTGCAACCCCATGGACGGTAGCCCGCCAGGCTCCTCTGTCCATGGGATTTCCCAGGCAAGAATACTGGAGTGGGGTGCCATTTCCTTCTCCAGTTACGTATTATACATACTGTAAAACAGTGCATGGGAAAATTGCTTGGCATCTTGCAAACACCGAGTTAGCTGATGATTCCTTCTCAGAGGAAGAAAGGACAGTTGGGGAGGTTTTTGGTGGGGGAGAGATGCTCAGAAGTTGACTCTAGAAGGGAGAGGGTAGAACTTGGACCAGTAAGGGGAAGGGAGAGGGTATTCCTGCATAGAGAGGAGCTTGAGTTGAGGTCCTTGGAGAGGCTTATGTATTTGGAAATCAAACATAGAGCAGCTGTCAGCAGTGGTGCAGGGCATCCAGGTAGGGGGCTTGTGGGGACAAATTTGAGTAGCTTGGGAGGTAAAGGAAGTTGGTTGGGGAGGGCATGGAGCACACTACTAAGCTATTAGAACTTCTCCCTCGTTGCTTAGGGGAACGTTGAGGCTTCTGAATGTGTGTGTGGTTTGCGGGGTGGGTGGCGCGTCCAACAGTATTTTAGATGATTGCAACTGTATGTGCAGAGGCACTGGAGGTGAAAGTGGGAAAGACTGCACGGATGACGATTGTGAGGTGAGAAAACAAGTGTGTGTGCTCAGTCACTCAGGCCGACTCTTTGCAACACTGTGGAGTGTAGCCCACCAGACTCCTCTGTCCATGGAATTTTCCAGGCAGGAGTACTGGAGGAGTTGCCATTTCCTCCTCCATGGGATCTTCCCAACGCAGGGATCAAACCCGTGTCTCTTACGTCTCCTGCATTAGCAGGTGGATTCTTTACCACTGAGCCACCTGGGAAGCCCCCTAGAAGACAAGTGATCTTGATTAAATCAAATCTTGACTATCTTGACTATCAGTTTCCCTTTATTTCCCTAGTTGTCGGGCACTGTGCTGAATTATTTTGTGGATATATAATCTTATCAAGTCCCCATAACAGGTCTGAAAGTCGCTCAATCATACACTTTAAAGAGGGGCCAGACTTTGTATTTTTAGCACGTGCCCTAGATGATTGTGGTAACACACTGAAGTTGAAGAGTGGGGACGGGGGAGCCTGGTGGGCTGCCGTCTATGGGGTCGAACAGAGTCGGACACAACTGAAGCGACTTAGCAGCAGCAGCAGCCCCACCGTGCAGCCTCCCATCCTAACAGTTTGAGCCTTTCTGACCTACACCTTCCCCAACCACAGGTTTCTCACACAGGTGGGGTGCCTATTTCTTGGGCTCAAAAGTGGCCCTTGGCTAGTGAGACATGTGGCTCAGGGCCTCAGCCACAGCAGAATATGGCCCAGGGGTCAGCAGCATAGCCAGTCCTGTGGCGTGTTTAAAATCGGATGCTCAGGCCCCACCCTACTAAATTAGAATCTGTATTTTAGCAGCACCCTTAGGTGGTTTGGAGTAGGAAAAGCGTTGCTTTAAAGTATAAGCGTGAAGTCAGGGGAATATAATACAGCCATTTCATTAGGGTTCTTCTATAGTTTGCAATTAAAGAATAGTGTAAGAAATGAAGACCATGAAGGAGGCCTTCTAATTACTGAATGCCTACAGTGTCTGGGGCTTCCCAGGTGGCGCACTGGTAAAGAATCCGCCTGGGGGTCGCATAGAGTCAGACACAACTGAGTGAGTGCACACACACGCACAGAGTGTGTCTGATGTTTTGGGTACTTTATTTCATTTTATCCTCACAACAGCCCTGTGAAGTAGACATCATCCCCCATTTAACTGGTGAGGAAACAGATTCTGAGACGTTAAGTAACTAGCCAAAGGTCATCCAGCTTTTGGGGGCCGCCAGGTTCATATGCAGATCTGTCTGACTCCTCGGTTCATGCTCTTTGCAGCCCACCACAATGATTCCTGTGCAGCCAGCAAAAAATGAAGGAGTTAGTCTTCCTCCGTGTCACCCCTTCCCTCTGAGAGTGTTGTTCCACAGAGCTGCAGAGTCCAGTCGCCTGGAACAGGACAAAAGTGTCCTGTGGTTTGGGGTGATAAAAATAGGATGGTTAGGTTCTGTGCTGACAGCGCTTCGCTGGTGTTTTGGTTAGTCTCTCCCTTGGAAGAGGCGTGACCTCCAAATTTTCCACCCAAGTTAATTTCAACAACCAAGAAGAAAGATCGCCAGAAAAGCACAGCTTTCTGGTTTTGTGGCCGCTGTGCCAGCCCAAAAGACCAGAGACTTTCCATTGCCAGAGGGGCCTGACTTTCATTGCTTTTCTAAAGTGCTGTTTTTAACACCTCACCTGGATTCTGTTTTGCTCGGAAATCAGTTCTTTGCTTGAGCTGAATCAGTCCGTGACTCACAAATCAGCACTTGTTACACTGAACCCTATTTGGCTTTTATCATGTGCATCTGAGAAAACTCCCAACCAACTAGTTTGAACAAGGTCCCCACCCTACTTATTTTCTATAACAGTTGAACCAGAAAGGTAAGTGTTAGGCTTTTGAACTGATTCTATTCCTTTTGAATTCTACATTCTTTTTTGCCTCTGCGAAACCAACGTAGAACTGTCCAGGGTCTCTTCCTCTTTTGGTATTCATTCAGTTGTGTAGTCTACTGAACTGTGAGCTCATACAGGACAGAGTCTGTGTCTCCTATTCATCTGTTTCGCTGGCTCCCAGCGAGGTTCTAGGAAGAGGCGTATGAGTGAACATGGAATTAAGGCAAGGGTCACAGTAACAGTTGATGCTTCCTGAACGCTTACAGTGATCCTTCATAATCTCTCATCAATCCAGTGATACAGGAGATGATAGTACCATCTCCATTTTACCTAGAGGAAATTTAAAATTTACAGAAGTGATACAGTTTTTCTCAAGTCACATATCCAGGCTTGGTGGACCTGGTGTCTGAAACCCAGGCAGTTTGACTCTGCAGCCCATGCTGTTAACCAAAAGGCTGTCCTGCCTACTAGAACTACCAAGAGCTTACTTTGCCAGGTGCTGTGCTGTTCTAAGTCGCTTCAGTCGTGTCTGACTCCACAATCCTATGGAATGTAGTCTGCCAGGGTCCTCTGCCCATGGGATTCTCCAGGCAAAAATACTGGAGTGGGTTGCCGTTTCCTCTTCAGGGGATCTTCCCGACCCAGGGATCAAACTCACATCTCTTATGTCTCCTGCACTGGCAGGCGGGTTCTTTACCACAGCACCACTTGGGAAGCCCCACTGCTTGTCAGGTGGTCTTCATACATAGCTCATCTGATGCTCACTGCTACCTTTTGAGATGGAGCCTTTGTACTTTCATTTTATTTTATTTTTTATTTTTTTTGTACTTTCATTTTAAACAGATTAGAAAACTGTGCCTCTTGAGAGGTTAAGTGATTTGGCGCAGGTAATGCAGCTACCTGGTGACAGGGAAGGGGAAGGCCAAGTCTGCCCGGGGAAGACTTCTGCATCTGGCCCCAGCCGCCTCCCACACTAGTGACCACAGTACTTGACATCCACACATCCATTCCTTTGGCAAATATTCATTCAGCATGTTACATGCCAGGCATTGTGCCAAGTGCTTTATATACGTGAACTCATTTAAACTTCAGAGCAACTGTCTGTTTCTATTCCCATTCATAATGGGGAAGCTGAGGCTTAAGTGTCACTAGTGTGTCTAGTGAAAGCAGCGATAATAGCTGATATTTATGACAGTTTCCTGTGTTAGGTGCACTGTTGCAAGTGCTTCCATGTATTATCTCATGTAATTCTTCCTGCAACCCTATAATCATGGGTTAGAATATAACATAAGGTAGTTTTATCCCTGTTACAGGTGAGGAAATTGGCATTTCTGCACACACCCAGAAAGTGGCAGAGTCAGCTTCACACCCCGGCAGTCAAACTCCAAGGCCTGCACTGTTAACCGTATCCCGTGTTTTGTCCTGCCCTCCACAGGCACCCAAATTGGCTAAAAACTTCTGTGTCTGCCATTTGGCTACCGGAGACATGCTGAGGGCCATGGTGGCTTCCGGCTCAGAGCTGGGAAAGAAGCTGAAGGCGACTATGGATGCCGGGAAGCTGGTAGGTTCGGTGGGACCAATGAATGTTGATCTTCCTCAGTCCAGGTCTGCCCCGCCAGGGTGACCACCAGCCACGTGCAGCTATTGAAATTCATTTTAATTTAAAATTAACTTTCTCAGCTTCACTTGCCACATTTCAGGGTTTTGCTATCCAATACAGATATAGAACTTTTTAATATTTATAATTGTATTTCTGTATTTTCGGGTGTGCTGCATCGTCATTGCTGCACAGGCTTTCCTCTAGTTGTGGCGAGTGGGAGCTACTCTCGTTGCGGTGTGCAGGCTCCTTGTTTCGGTGGCTTCTCTTGTGGTTGAGCATGAGCGCCACAGTATTTGCGGCACGTGGGCTCAGTAGTTGTGGCTCCTGGGCTCTAGAGCACAGGCTCAGTAGTTGTGGCACATGGGCTTAGTTGACCTGCAGCATGTGGGATCCTCCCGGATCAGGGATCGAACCTGTCTTCTACATTGTCAGGCAGATTCGTTCAGGCAGATCACTGAGCCACCAGGGAAGCCCCGAGATAGAACATTTTAATCATTGTAGAAAGTTCTGTCAGACAGCCCTGTGCTGTGGGGTGTTTTAACAAACTGGAAGATTATATGAACTTTTACATTAGCAAGTCTGCTTGGTTCATTCTGAATTTATGGCACTGATTTTATTCACAGTATTCTTGAAGTTCCTTTGTGCTGGCGTATTTTGTAATACAACCCTAGTTTTTAGAGCCAGAAACAAAATTGACATCCCTAGACCAGAACTCAAGGGTCCTTCAAGAGAGGACTCAAGAAGGCACAGGGTGCTTTTACTTACTTTTGTGACTCTCTTCTGTGTCTCTTAACAGAGGGGTTGCTTGGCAGTTAACAAAAGTATCCTTCTTATTTGGAGAATATAATAGCATTTTCTCTTGTTTTTAGCCCAGTTGATCTGATAGGAGAAGTACAGTTTGTTATCCACTAGATCGTTTTGGTTGGTGTGTGTGCTAAGTTGCTTCAGCAGTATCTGACTCTGTGCGACCATATGGACTGTAGCCTGCCAGACTCCTCTGTCCATGGAGTTCTCCAGGCAAGAATACTGGAATCAATTGCCATCCCCTCCTCCAGGGAATCTTCGCATCCCCGGGATCGAACCCCCATCTCTTATGTCTCCTGCATTGGCAGGCGGATTCTTTACCACCAGCACCACCTAGGTGCCAGAGCTTAATTGTAACTGAGTTTTTCTGGGATTTGGTCTTGGGAAGAATCGTTTTGTGCTTGGGCCTCTGGTCTTCATATCTCAGTATGTTGGTTAGGGCAGGTGCTGGGCTGAGTTAACCTCCTGTCAGGCTTTGAGATTGTGGATCTGGGCTAGCTCTGCTGACGCGCCCACTGCCCCTTTACTTCTGGCCTGCCCTTCATGTGAGTGAGGCCGTCAGTCACTCCTGAGAGCTGGGTATTTTGGACTTTGGACCTTGATAGAAGATCCTGTACTGAGAACAAAATGGGATGTGGCAATGAGATTACTTACCTCCAGCCTTCACTTAGTCGTAGAGCTTATACTTTGTCCCCAAGTTCACAGCTGGTCCCAGGAGATAAGAGCGTTAGCTACCAAAATGGGCAGCCTTCACTTTAACACTGGCAGGGAGCTTTTCTTCCAGCTTTTGAAAGCCAAAGAGGGTCCTCACTAGAGTTTTCAGAGAGGCTCAGAGGCCGTTGGGCTGGCTCCTTGGTTCTGACCCAGTCTTGTCAGGTCAGTAAACTTCTCTGTTGCTTCCTGTCCAAGGTGGCCTGGGTCCCTTTACTGTTAGCCTAATCAAAATTGTGAAACAGGTTAAGTTGGTGCCTTTTGACATTTTGGTCAACGCTCATTCTCTCCTGGAGCCTCCCTCAAGTGGTCTCTCAGCTGTGTACCCTCACTTTCTTGTGTCTGGAGGACAGCTAATTGCCGAGAAGCTGTTATTTGATGGTTAGGACTCTGACTAATAGCCAGAGAGGCCTTCGGGACCTAAGACTTGGAGGTCTCTAGATGGAATCCTGGAATCCTCTTTCCTCTCCCTGATTACTGGGACACAGGAGAGTCTCAAGGGAAGAGAATGTGTGTGTGGCAAGCACAGAAATAATCATGAAACTGAATCTTCCAAAGGGAGCCACTCCATAGTTGCTCTGATTTTTGCTTCTTTGGGGTCAAGAACCTGTTTAGTAATCAGGCTATACAGACACAGACTTAAATAACCCTGGAGTTGGGCTATTGCCACCTAGTTAATGGATATAACCCCAACAACTGTTTTGTTCTTGACTTCCAGGTGAGTGATGAAATGGTCTTGGAGCTCATTGAAAAGAATTTGGAGACCCCTCCATGCAAAAATGGTTTTCTTCTGGATGGCTTCCCTCGGACCGTGAGGCAGGCAGAAATGGTGAGTGACTTGGTTTTGTAACACCAAGCCAGGAAAGCAAATCCTGGTCCTTTATCTCTTTATTCCTTTGAGGGAAATGGGTCTTATCAAGCTCTGGTAGCTTAGGTGGGCCACATGCTCTTTTTACAGCTTGATGACCTCATGGAGAAGAGGAAAGAGAAGCTTGATTCTGTGATTGAATTCAGCATCCCAGACTCTCTGCTCATCCGGAGAATCACAGGAAGGTATTTGTCTCCTGAAGGTCCCTTCTTTTCATGCTTCATCAGAGCTTTGGCAGACCACAGGAACTGCTCTGGCCTAATCCCAGCCATGAAGCTTAGTGCCGTTTCCAGGGGGATTGATCTTATTTGGTGACATGGGATGGGGATGTGGAAAGAAGAGCAAGGGATCCAAAGTCCAGCAGCAGCTCAGTCCTGTCACCTTTTAACTCTGACCCTAGGCAAGTTTCTTAACCTCTCTAAGGCTGTATCCTTATGTTGCATGGGGGTAATAGTACCTGCTTCAAGGAACGGTTGTGCATGATAGATAGCTTGTTGTGCATAGTTCAGAACCTTGCTGACATGGGTGCTTAAGAAATACTAAATTCCTTACATGTGTATCTCCATTTCAGTGCTTTTTAAGTTTGATTTCAGTTGGAGTTGCCATACCTTGCTGTAGGCTTTTTATTTCTTATAAAAATAGTAGGACCATCTTCACAGAGTTTAGAAAATTGAAGAAATTTTGTTCACGGTACAGCCAGCTTAGCAAAAAACACTAATTTATTTGTGTGTTTTGTTTTAAAGTGCTGACTTCTCTATAGGGGTTAACATTGAACACAGAAACGCTTCAGCTTCTGACGAGTGGCTCTTAAAGAGTGCCTCTTAAAGAGTGCGAGTGGCTCTTAAAGAGTGCCGTTGCTCCAGGCTACAGTTTACTTAACCCTTTCACCGACACTCTACATCTGCTTTGTGCTGCCTTCCAGAGATACTCGGGAAGCTTCCAACTACTAATAGACCCTCCCATTCTTATCTTTATTATAGACCATATCTTATTTTTATCCCTTAGTCATTTTATTTTTTTTTTAAAAATTCATCTGTCTATTACTGTACCAATAGTACACTTTATTTTTAAACCTGGGTTTTTTTTTTTTTTAATGTGGACCATTTTTAAAGTCTTTTATTGAATTTGTTACAATATTGTTTCTGTTTTATATTTTGGTTTTTGGCCACAAGGCATGTGGAATCTTAGCTCCCCTGCCAGGGATGGAAACCAAGCCCCCTCTTTGGAAGGCAAAGTCTTAACCACTGGACCGCCAGGGAAGTCCCCCTTTAGTCATTTTAATGGAATCTCAGGAAGGTGGTCAGCTTTCCATCTTGAACCAGCCTCCTGTGACCATTATTCTTCATTGCTGCATGTTGTTTCACAGTAGATGAACCATCATTTACTTCATTATTCCCTAGTTGTTGTATATTTGTGTTTCTACTAGTTGTCTACTGGCAAACTGATGCTCTGACCATTGTAGTACATGTAAGTTAGTAATTAAGGGGGACATGATTTTTTTTATTATAAATGTACTACTTTGATTTCCTAATGAGGTTGAGCATTTTCCCCCGTGTGTCTGCAGTTCGTGTCTTTAAGGAGAGCCTCAGGCAGCAGAATAAGTGTTAGATGTGTTCTGGAAGGTGGTGTTGGATACAGGGGAATGCACCTTGTATTAATTTCCTTTTCAAATGTCCAGGTTTCATATTTCCAGCTATTGCATAGGCTCCTTCAGTGCAGATTTTTTGTTTCTTTGCACTGGCACAGAGTAGGCAAAGTTGATACAGTCCAAGAAGCAGTAGGGTTGTTAGGAAGGGACATCACCAGGGCTGGGGTCCCAGACATTGCAAAGTAAATGTTAACAGAACTAGATGACACAAGGGACCTTTGATCTGATTGGCCCAGCTTCCTAAGTGCCTGCTTTGTGCACAGCACAGCTCTGGGAGCAAGGGACCAAGAGAGGATATACCAGTGCCCATCTCTGACCTCAGAGTGTCCACAAACCCTACATGAAACGTGGGCTGTTTAGTGCAATAGGAGTCCAGTAAGAGAGCCTGTGGGCAGAGAGGGAAGGCTGGCTAGGAGAGAGGCATAAAGTGAGACTTGACCTTCCTGGGTAGAGAGGATTTTATTGAGGTTTTCCCAGAAGGAAGTAGAGGCAAGAATGTCCAGAGCTGGAGAAATGGCCTGGGAGGCTGGATGGTAGAATGAGAGAGGTTGGGAAGCTGCAAGGTCTGCCAAGGAGCAGAGAGGGTAGACCTGCCTGAGTCAGGAGTCATGGGATGTTCTTAAGCCACTAGGTGCTGTGGCCGATACAGCATTGTAATAATATTGGCTTGGTCCTGGGATACAGGCTCAGTTGAGGGAAAGAAGAAACAGACAAGGACCCCACCAAGGAGCCTCGTGTGATCCACCTGTGGAGTGACGAGGCTGAAGTTGGCTGGTGGGGAACCGAGAGATTCTGAAAACAAACTACACAATTGTAGAGGGCGAAAGAGGGAAGGCTCAGTCTCTCGGTTTGGAAGTGAGTGCTCTCCTCACAGAGGAGGAAACAGAACAGGTCAGACTGTGTGAAAGTGCTTTTCCAAGTCCATTTGTACGTATGTCAGTGGCAGAACAGGCACCAAAAGCCTGCTTTCTGCCTCATCGTCCACTGTGCTGATGGTTGCCAGAAAAAGAGTCAGGAACTAACCAGTTTAATATGGATCTTATCTGACATGATAAGATTGAATTGGCTCAGGCCTCACTTCTAATAATTTTATGGGTGATTATTTTATTCCTTGCCATAAGTATGGCTGGTGGGTTTTGTTTAACCTGTTCAGTGTTGGCTCTCTGGTTTCATTGGTTTCTTATGTCTTGTGCCGTTGCCATTCTGTGGATGAGAACGCAGGTGTCTGAAGTATCTCAGCCAAGGCAGCAGTGGCTGTAGCATCCCAGCCTGGTCCCCCCACATCTTCACCTCCAGGCCAGGCTCAGTGGGTCTAAGAGCTGTTTTGGTACTTTGGTCCTTGAGACCAGTCCCATTTTAAGAACTTGGAGATTGATTTCTTTTCCCTTCTAAAAAATGAGTCTTGCATTCTTCTTAAAATGATATTTGAGGGTGGAGAAGGAGCAGTGTATTTATATGTAACTGGAGGGCTGAGGGAATCTGAGAGTGAGCGAGAGCTGATGTAGAGACATGGAGAGGAGAGAGTTGTGTTTGTTGCTGCCTGGCTGCTGTATGCCCTGTGCTATTCAGAAGGTGATGAAACATGGTCCAGGGACTTCCCTGGTGGTCCAGTGGTTAAGACTTCATGCTTGGGGGCATGGGTTCAGATCCCGGTTGAGGAACTAAGATCCCACATCCTTCGAGGTTCAGCCAGAAAAAAAAAAAAAAACATGGTCCCCATCTCATGCCCCCAGCCCTTCCCAAAGAGAAAGCTGTAGTCGAGCCCCAGCTCCTGCTCTTCCTCTCTCTGGGTCTCCCAGTGGGCATCATTTCCAGTGAATGCACCAGAGGAACCCCTCCAGCAACTCAAAGAAAGGCTCAACCTTGGGCTGTGTGATTGCAGTCACTTGTCCCCTGACCACCTTATTCTATAAATGGACCCCTTGGCCCCCCAAAATTATGCTGTCATGGAAACACAGTGCCACATTTTGCAAATTTGTGTGGCTTCAGAAGTCTGACTCAGACTTTCCCAACTGATGTGTTGAAATACTGACCCCCTCTGCCACCAGACCAAGCACGCTGAGTACTTTCTGTGCCTGCCAAGAGGTAGAAAATGTTGGGAAGCTCTGGTCTAACAGACTTCATGAAGAGAGCAGCATCGGTTAAATAAGCAGATCTTGGTTGGCATAGAATTGGGAGACCACGGGAATTTGAGAGGGCCCCAGCCGCGGAGCAGCATTTGGCCTGCCTCCTTCCCTTCTTAGGTTTCGGGGCTCCTGTGGTGTGGCCACTGCCAGTCAGGGGCGTGGGCTTATTGCTTAAGGGGACATGGCAGAGATGCAGCTGCCAGCTACATATCCCGTGCCAGATAAAAGCTGCTTCTTGAGCTCTTTGTTCTGTGACTTAATGTGTCAGTTTTCTTGACACCTTGAGCATTGCCCTCTGATGGCTGGGCTGTCTGTGTCTCTGTGGTCAGAGGTGTGCGGCGTTGTCTGGTGACATCTGCGTCCATAGCACGTGTTTTTTCCTATAGCGCCTTTCTTGTTTTTTACCCAAAGTAGGTTAGAAAATAAGGGTAGTCTCTCTGTCCTCTGTCCCCCATGCCCCATGGCACGTTGTCCAAGTCTCTGTTAAAGGATTACCACATCTACTGTAGTTACTTATTTCCACATTTGTCTCCCTCTCTACATTAAGCACTCTTTGTGACCAGGGATCTTGACTCACTTCTCTGTAGCCCCTGGATTCAGCTCAAGACCTGAACTGGACTAGGCAGTTAGTCAGCACTTGTTGAATGAACAGGTGAATACATGGGTGGCTGTGTGAGACCTATGGGACACACAGCCCACAGGCTGTCATGCCAGCCTCCAGCCAGACAGACACTTATTTTAATGTTGGGTCAAAAGAGAAAAGATACTCGCTCTGGTATATGCCCAGTTACTTTCCTAAGCAAGGGATGCCTGTAACTGGTTTCTCTGCTGGATTAAAGTCGTTGCATCCAGCTTCTCTGTGCCTGTGGTCTTGGAGACCCCTGGAGTTCCAGCGGCCTGATTGACGTTCATTTGCTGTCTTGCAGACTGATTCACCCCCAGAGTGGCCGCTCCTACCACGAGGAGTTCAATCCCCCAAAGGAACCCATGAAAGATGATGTATGTAAATTGAGGACGGGAAACGTCCTTTTCTTTCTTTACTCTTTCTTTCTTCACTTTTTCTTCCTTTTGTTCTTCTCATCTTCCCTCTGTTCCTCCCACCATCATTAAACTATGAGAAGTATCACTGTCACGTAAATCACATGGACTGTGGCTCGTCTTTAGAGTGTCCCTCCAGGTGACTTACTGTTTGACCTTGAGGTAGCCACCAGTGCCAGCTACTTGATGGTGCCCAGTTTGTACCTGTTTTGTCCAGAGCAGCCCCTTCCTGGCATCATGGGAACCTCAGTGGTGACCTAATCAGGAGGAGAAGGCTGCTTGGAAGCCTGAATTAAAGCCAGGGTTGGGAGGACAGGACTGAAGAGAGGTTTGTTGACCAGCCCCACTTCAGAAGAATATCCTCTCTCTAATGACTCTACTGTGCCCTGCAGATTCCAGAAGGGCTTGGCCAGGTTAACACTGCCAAGTTCCTATGACAGTCTTCAGTTGTTTGCAGATGTAAAAGGGAGGGTCTCATACATAGTCACTGAAATATTTGCATAAATAGTTCATTTAGTCTGTTTTAGAACATGCAGGCCACAACAGAATGAATTTCCTGGACTTAACCTTATCAAATGAGACAAGTTCATCAGGTCACACAGGTTGCAAAGCCATCTGTCAGCTCTGTCGCATTTCAGATCTGCAGTGCTATCACTCAGCACCCCCCACCCCACTTGCCACGTTTAGAACGTTGATGGCCTGGTAAAAAACTGAAGCAGTTAAGATCGTAATTTCTACTGCAGCTCTGATTTTGATGTATTCTCCTGGTCTCAGGGGCCTCTCTTTCTTGTTTCTCACCCTCCAAGTGTTTGTCGTGGAAGCTGAACAGCCTGAGCACCAGCTATGAGATAAAGACATTGCCCATCGCCTCCCTCAGCCCTGTTCTTGCAGTTGCTATTTCAGGCTCCCCGATTTCTCTGGACCAGGTGGTCTGCTCCTGGGACCAGCTTGCTGGGAATAGTGAAGGTCTTCATAGTTCTCTATTGAAGGAGGTCTAGATTGTCTGTCTCTCCCTGTGATGGACTTTGGGATCAGACAGCATCTCAGATCTGCATCTGGCCTTGGATTAGGAGACCTTGCTGAGTCCCAGCCTTTCATTGCCCTCTTCTTCTTCTCAGATCACTGGGGAACCGTTGATCCGCCGATCAGATGATAATAAGAAGGCCTTGAAAATCCGCCTGGAAGCCTACCACACTCAAACCACCCCGCTGGTGGAGTACTACAGTAAACGGGGGATCCACTCCGCCATCGATGCGTCCCAGACCCCTGACGTCGTGTTTGCAAGCATCCTAGCAGCATTCTCCAAAGCCACATGTAAAGACTTGGTTATGTTTATTTAATGTTGGGTCCAAAAAGGAACTTCTTTCTTCTTCCTTTCCCTGTTGAACGAGTGGGTGGGAATGGCAGAGTAGGCAGAGGGAAGCTTCCTCAGGCCAGCAAGAATATCATTTGATGTATTGATTAAAAAAGCACTTGCTTCATGTACCTTTGGTGTGTGCGCAAGTCTCATCTCATCTGTGTGTGTGTGTGGTGTGTATGTGCGTGCACGTGCACACACGTGTGTAAGTATAAGTATGTGTACACTCTTATACTTCTTAAATTGTAGGCGAGACTGTTTACTTCTTTAGCCGTACTCTTTATTTTCGACTTCCCTGGTGGCTCAGACGGTAAAGCATCTGTCTACAATGCAGGAGACCCGGGTTCGATCCCTGGGTTGGGAATATCCCCTGGAGAAGGAAATGGCAATCCACTCTAGGACTGTTGCCTGGAAAATCCCATGGACAGAGGAGCCTGGTAGGCTACAGTCCATGGGGTTGCAAAGAGTCAGACACAACTGAGCGACTTCACTTCACTTCACTTTATTTTCAACCAAAATAAACTAACTCAAGTATCCGCCAGGCAGACAAGTTCCTGGGTATTTTTCCATCTCCAGCAGCTAATTAGAAGTCCTGGGTCACATGCAGTCAGGCAGGGCTACAGTTCCTGATGGCAGCCTGTTGGCCAGAAATTCCACTTGTTTTCTCACCCATAATGAAAAGTCAATGAGTCATTGTGGAAAGGGATCATTAATTTTTTCCCCCTAAACAGGAATGAAAAGGCACTTACTTTATAGATTCCAGAAATTACTGGGAGAGGGTATCACCATAGAAAGAGCCTGGCCAAGTTGAATTATTTTTGTGATCTGCCCCATGGTTCTATAAAGTAGGAATCATTCGGCACCTGTGTTGAATACTAAATTGATGCCAAAGAATTAAACCAGGTGAAAGGTCCTCTTGAATTCAGACTGTCTTCTGAACATCCAGGCTAGGCATCTGAGAGCAGCCAGTCCACTTCCCCAAAGACAGCAGGATAGATTTGTCTTTATTTTCAATGTTTGCTCTGTTTGCAAGTGTGAACAAACGGTGATTTGAGGATCATTTGGGGATCATGTTGATTAGCATTTATTCAAGCCCAGTCTCTACAGGATATGAAGTCACATATATCCCTTTTGAACTCAGCCCTCTCCCTTCCATATCTAGTCCTTCACCCCTTATGTCATGACGGTGGTGGCCACAGTCTCCCCAAGAAAGGACCACCCCCAAAATAAGATCACCTATGGCCGTAACCAGCTTTTCTTCCTAACCTCGGCTCCCGGCTCTTAGGCATCTCTTGAGATCCACACTGTGCCTTTTGGTCTCTGGTTTGATCTGTGGCAAACGGAGGAATTAATAGACTGCTATGAGGGACCACAAAAACAGCAGGCTCTGGAAAAACCATTAAAAAGTCAGTGACAGGTCCAGTAAATAATGCCACCTGCCCAGGGTACTCTGCTGACTCAGTGCAGTGGCCTCGGAAGTGCCCAGCCCCCACCTGACCTGAGCTCTCCTGCTGTCTGTGAGACCACCAGAGGGCTTGTCCTCTGTCCGCCTGGAAACTGGCTGCGGTACGTGGCCACCTGTGTCCCTCTCTGTCTGCTTCAAGTGAGTGTCTGCTGGCTCTGCTCTGCCTTGTTTCCCTGGTTGGAGACTAACTCCACCCATTCTTAACGGAAACCCAGCCTGGCATGGGATGTTTCTGGGAAGCACATGATTTCTGAGAATGGACAAGGAAAGGGAGTGAAACCAAAACTGTCTGCTGTGTCTGCAGGGATCTGGGCTGCTTCTCTGGGTGAGGTGGCCTCATGAATCTTAGAGTTGACTCCCCTTTGACGGGGGACAGTTGCAGGCACTTGGCCTCAAAGTTGAGGTCCTTGAATGATTGCTGATAGCGTGTGCATGATCTGTGCTCAAATATTTGTCTGTGTGCATTCACACGTGCACACATATACATGTGATATTTGGGCTGCCAATGGGAAAGGGAAGGTCGTCGGGGGTGCATATGTCCTCTTGGGGGTGGGTAGAATTCAATTTTTGCTTTGCTTAATTCCAGAGCCTTAACCTCAGCAGGCATGAGAGCTTTCACCTGGCAGAGAAATGTCCAGTGTTTAATGCATTTGGTTACTGGGGTGTGCATGCCAACCTTCTCTGATGGTTACTTGGTTTTTAAAAATGCATTTTGTTTTCTCTTGTCTCCTCTTTATTTCAGCCTAGTAACAGAAGGCCAGGCGGGACTGCACCACTACTCATCACCCCACGGCATGATCCCTGCTCTTAGGTGCTGGGCAGAGGGAGGGGCGGTCAGGGTAAGGATGGGGACAGAGGAGCGGTGAGGGCCCAAGCGGGGGAGAGGAGCTGTGTTGCCATGAAGCAGTTTCATTTACGTGGAGTAGAACTCTTAAAAGCATAAGCAAAGGGGAAAATTAATTTTTTAAAACACTTGATTGGAGGGTATAAATAGAAACAAGGAGATGCAATATTATTTCTAAGGAATCATGCTTTCATTTACTTTGGACTGGTGACAACTGGACAGGTCTCAGTGCCCTGAGACCTCAGCTTTGATCAGAACCTCATGCCAGCCCAGGAATGCGGGAAATCACACTGTTGTCCTGTCTGACCCATAGCTTGGAACAGGGCAGGAGTTGATTACTAATCCTGGTTACCCATACCATGAAATCAGAACGTCATCTCCCCACGTGCAATAGACATGGAATGTGTTCCTGGGGGCGGCGTCTCAACAAATCCGGCTTACTGGAGTCATGGGGCAGGCTGGTGTCCCTCCCTTCCATACTCACCACTGATTTACCAGCCCACCTGCCCTCACGGGTGAGCCCTCGGCAGCCACCCAGCATACGCCACAGTCCTGTGCTCTTGCCTTCCTCCATCCACATCATGTGAAAGGACTCTTTTTAATCAATGAGCAAGTGTCCTAAGCAACATTATCCAAAGACTGTCCTTTCCATCCTCAAATCCTATGACTGGGATCAGTCTACAACACTGTGATGTATTATTTTCAATGAGGTGCCTTTCTTAACTGTCCAAATGCTGCCTTGTTTGGCCCTTAAATAAAGTGTGTTAAAAGTTTGTATCCCCTGTTGTGGCATTTTTTAAGGAGCTGTGGGCTAGTAAAATGACGCTGAATTCTGGATCTGACTTAGAAGCCCTTTTCTGGGTCATTAGAAGTCATAAGAAGGCAGAAAGGTCCAAGAGTGTGTTCATAAGAAGAGTCTGCTCCCTCTTGGCCTTCAGCTCATCTGCAGGATTTTCTTGAGCCCAAGGACAAGGCAGCTTGGGCCAATGGAGACAGTGCTGTGCTTTGGGTTCAGGGATGTACAACAAATCCCAGCCAATCATTTGCTCCTGCTTCCTTGTGTGAGAAAGAGACTAGTGGTGGTCCAGTGGTTAAGACTCTTACCTGCCACTGCAGAGGACACTGGTTCGATCCCGGGTCTGGGAAGATCCCACATGCCGTGGGGCACCTGGACCCATGTACCACAGCTACTGAGCCTGTGCTCTGAAGCCTGCAAGGTGCAACTGTTGAGCCCACATGCAGCAACTGCTGAAGGCCACGTGCCCTAGAACCTGTGCTCCTTGACAAGAGAAGCCACCACAGTGAGAAGCTAGCGCAACACAACTAGAGAGTGGCCTGTGCTCTCCGCAACTGAAGAAAGCCTACGGGCAGCAACCAAGACCCAGCGCAGCCAAAAGTTGATAAATAATTTTTAATAAGAGGCTGGTGATGCTACCTTCTCAGACTCATTTGGCAGTTAATGAAGTTTATAAGGAGAAGGTTTCTACTTGGTACCTGGCACACAACAGACTGGATAAATGCTAGCTGAATCCGAGGATACATAGAAAAATAACCTGTTTCCTGCCAGGGTGGATGATTGTTAAGCAAACAGTTGTCCACAGCCTAGAAAGCCAGTGCTTCTAATCCCTAAGCCAGATTTTTGGCTGCCTTTTCAGCTGCCTCTTTAATACCCTTGGTTGCTTCTTTGTAAATCCATCTCTTCCCCTGCAAAAACGAGCTTAAATCATTTGTCCAAACTGAAGCTCTCGTGCTCTTTGAATGGGCTGCCTTTGCACTGGGGTTTCTGAGAGTGACTGCTATTGCTGAAAGCAGATGGAGCTGAGCTGGAAGCACCTTCCTGCTCCAGGCAGGTGTTCTTACTCTGGAGAGAGGCAGGCCTGTTTCTGGTGTCTGAATTCCTGCTCCCTCTTCCAACTCCTCCCTCTCCTGCTCTACCACGTCCCGCACCTCTGCAGGGTCATTCTCACGTGATTTATCTGCCTTGATCTTTTCATCCCCCAAAGTATTTAAATACCCCATGAAAATTTTTCTTCTGTTCCTTGATCGTCATGCAACAAACTGAGGGAAATCTTTGTCAGAGCAGCCTGGGAGGATACGTGGTATGAGTGGAAAGAATAAACTGGAAGAAGACCAGGTGAGCTCTTGCTCGCTCCTTTGGGCTTGGCCTCCTCTCTGGAAACCGAGATTGGATGAGGAAGACTGACACGTCAGGTGCTGTGCAGCAGCCCCACACCCACGACCTTGCTTGACCTCTCCCCGGCCCCTGCAAAGCCCCGGAGGTGGTCAGTGCTGTCTTCTGTCTCAGGGAAGGAGACCAGGCCTCAGCAGTGGTCACATTCCTGAGGGCACCGTAAGCAGAGTCAGGACTCACACAGTCTCTGACACCTTGCTGCTGAAGTGATCCAGTGATGCAGTGCCACTGTAGCAGAAAGGGCCCTTCCAGATGGATTCTTCTTCGTGGACGCCCCACACCGCCAGAGCCAGTTTGGGGTAAATCATTGACAGTCTGAGGACCCAAGGTATGTGTTTAGGATCTCATGTGCACGAAATGTCACAGACAGGACGGAGCGGGGTGAAGAGCAGGCTCGGTCCTCTGGAAGCCTAACCAGCCTTTTCTCAGGAAGAAGCTACATGAGTCAGAAATGACAGGTTTCAGCAGCAGCTCCTCCACCATCAGCCTTCCAGCAAATCATTGCACCTTAGCCGTTGAATGGGAATGATCTCCACCCCTCAGATGTGCTGACGACACTGGTGAGCAAGACTTTGTGTGGGCATGCAGCAGGCGCTCAGTGTGTGCTGATGGAGCTCAGTGAAAATGTGGGTGTGGGCAAGAGCTGTTTTCCTGAGTCAGTAGCCAGGCTAGGCTAAAGATTCTTCTGTTTTTTTCTTTTTTAAAACAAGTGTAGTTGACTTACAATGTGCCAATCTCTGCTATACAACAAAATGGCTGTTTATATATATATTTATATATATATATATATACACACACACACACATATATACACATTCTCTTTTTAATATTCTTTTCTGTTATGGTTTATCCCAGGAGATTGGATAATTCCCTGTACTATCGAGTAACACCTTGTTGTTTATCCATCCTATATATGATAGTTTACATCTGCTAATCCCAAACTCCCCGGCCTTCCTTCCCCACCCTCTCCCCATCTTGGCAACCACAAGTCTGATCTCTGTGTTTGTGTGTCTGTTTCTGTTCTGTAGATAGCTTCGTTTGTGCCATGTTTTAGATTCCACACATAAATGATTTCATAAGGTATTTGTCTTTCTCTTTCCTGCTTTACTTATTATGATAATCTAGTGGCATCCATGTTGCTGCAAATGGCGTTATTTCATTCTTTTTATGTCTGAGTCGTATTCCATTATGTATGTGTACCACATCCTTTTTATCTAGTCATCCATTGATGGACATTTAATTTGCAAGAATTCTTAACCTGAAGATCTCCTAGAAGTCTATGGATGCCTGAAATTGTATGCAGAATTCTGTATTTTTGTATATTCATAATTAATAGTAGATTAACATTTCATGCTTATTGTTTGGTAGGTTCTGCATATATTATCTCATTTATTCTCAATGACCATGTGGAAGTAAGTACTATCATTATCTCATATGTATGCATTTTGAGGCTCATATACCTATGAATGGCTAAGCCTGGTCTGTGACTCCATGCAACACCATTGTGCCAATTGCTTTGACATTTTTCTGGAAGACAGATTCTGAAGGCACCTGTGATACAGAGAAGCCTGGATGAACAGAGAAGAAAGCTAAGTAGGTTTGCTCTGTCCCAGCGAAGGGCCTGGGTCAGGAGTGCCACCTCAGGGTAAAGTTGTTTTCTGTGTTGTTTTTCTTGCTTGCTTCCTTGTTATGGGCATGAAGGTGCTAATGTGTTGGATTTGCAAAGCTCTTGGAATAACCCCTGCTTCTGGGAAGGGTGGCAACAGGAGGTTCTGCCTCGCAGTCTTTCCTCTCTGGCTGCAGCTTCGCACGTCTCATGGCTCTCACACCCCAGAGGGAGCATTGCCCTGCTGATGTCTTGGGAATGTGGTGGCTCTGTGTTTGGAATCATCCAGGGCACTGCGATGGTGAGCTGCCTTACAGAAGGCCCCTTCCAAGTACCCAGTCTGGATGAGGTGCCCCCAAGCAAAGAGCAGAAGGGAGGAGAAAGACAGGTGTCAGAGAGCAAAGGCAAGACAAGACTTAGGCCCCCCACCCTATGCTGGTAACTTAGGCTAAATAGAGCTGCACTTTGAGGGTAACATTGCTGCATAGCAAATGACTACTCTGTATGGGGTCCCTTAGATAAAGACTTTGGGGGCAAACCTCTCT
The DNA here is from genome assembly GCF_003369695.1 of Bos indicus x Bos taurus. Lineage (NCBI taxonomy): Eukaryota > Metazoa > Chordata > Mammalia > Artiodactyla > Bovidae > Bos > Bos indicus x Bos taurus. Next base: position 120,559,264 of record NC_040077.1, read on the forward strand.
GAGCTTGGAGCTAGGAGATCCTTTTGCTTCCTACTTAGCTGGTCTGCACTCTTCAGTTAGATAAAGGAATGCTTCATTTTCTACTGTTTCCTTTTTGCCCGATGTAAGAAAGCTCCCCTAATGTTCACTTGCTATGCTTTCCTCTGCCACTGTTTCTTAATGAGATTCTTACTCCACCTCACCCAAACTCTGCTTTTGTAATTTTAGTGTTCTGTGCCCCCATGTGTGTTGTAAACTGCCTTGAGTCTGTTTTGGAAAAGAAATGGGATGTGGAAGAAGTGCTAATTATGTGGTGCAGGAAGTCAGACTGCAGAGAAGCGGGTAGCTTCATGGAGGAGGTGGGTCGGGGTGGGTCTGTGGAGGGAGGATGGGCACTGCAGACAGGGGTCATGGCCCAAGGGGAGGTACAGAGGCCGCTGGCACTTACTGGCAGCTTTTACCTAGTGAGCCTCTAGAATTCTTGGGAAATCTGCAACTGGTTAGAAATATGCTTGAAACCACGCACAGGGAAGAGAAGGTTTTCAGCTCAAGAGTAATGTCGAGGGATTTCCCTGGTGGTCCAGTGGCTAAGACACTGCACTCCCAGTGCAGGGGACCCAGGTTCCATCCCTGGTCAGGGAGCTAGATCCCACATGCTGCAACTAAGAGTTTGTATGCCACAGCTCAAGATCCCACATGCCGAGATGTATATCAAAGATTCTGCATGCTGCAACTAAGACCCAGCACAGCCAAATAAATAATAAATATTGTTTTTTGTAAAAGTAATGTCAGGAACACAGAAGAGCACAGGGGCATGTACATGTAGGCTTGAGGGCCCACTGAAGCTCAACCACAGGCCACCCTTCTTTCTGCTTCCCCCAAACTCTCCGCATGGGTGCTTTGACCGTGAATTGTGTGATTCTTTGCTGTGGGACACAGCAGTCCCTCAGAAGAGGGAGAAACCCCTGTCTTACTGTAGCTCAGTGTTCATTCATGTGCCTAGTGGTTGTGGGCCTGGGTTGGGGGTGACGAAGATGACCTGTTGTTAGATCTTGGCACTGACTGTAGCTCCCCTGTGTGCCTTGGGGAGACACTTCGTTGTGAAGCCTCAACAAACTTACTGTAAAATGAGGATCATAGCACTTGTCTATGGGTGGGCAGAGTCAATGTGAAATATAGCAGCTGCCCAATAAATGACCCTTTTTTTCTCCTTTCCCGTGGCCACTTGCTGAGGATAAAAGGACGTTACCATAGCCACCAGGTATATTTCAGAATGTCTGTCTTAACCCTTTCCTACTCCCCAGTGCTACCTCCACCCCCCATGGCTACCACACCAAACCAGGAAAGGCTGCTTGACACTGGAGTGTTTGCCGAAACCACCTCTGGTACCTGCCTTTATTCCACGGACCACCTGTTGGCTGCCTGCAGGAACTGCCCTCCTGGAAGCCAGAATGAGAAGGAGTGCAAAAGAGCAAGAGAGGTCTGTGTGCGTCCACGGCAGGGGCACCAGGGAGGTGCTGGACTGGGCTGAAAGAGTGCTGAGAATTTGTTGGCTCATCCTTTGAAAACCTTTGAAAATTGCCCTAAAGGAATGAGAGCGGTGCCTCCCCCTTGTGGTTGGCCGATCAAGTTTATGTATATCAGACCCTTGTGAATAGTGTTAGAGCCCGTGGTGCTCGGCATGTGTTCCCTAGCTGGCAGCTCCACCTCAGCAATTCCACTTTGTTAAATATCCGAAGGAAATGACTAAGTGTTCACAGCATTTGTATGACAGGGTAAGAATTGGAAACAACCTAAATTTCCAACAATAGGGGGGATAGGCTATGATTCATTCAAGGGATGAAATAGAATGCTATCATATCATTCCAAGACAAAAAAATTTCATGATAAACTATTGAGTGAATAAACAAAATCTATTAAACAATAGAGAATGGGTCCATTTTTTAAAGTAAACGTTTGATTTGTAATAATTTTAAGTTTACAGGAAGATTCCAAAGATAGTACAGAGAGTTTCTGCATACACTTCACCTAGCTTCTCCAAATGTTAACATCTTACATAACCGTGTAACAAACGTGGGTACATTATTAGACTCTGACTTTATTTGGTTTTCACCAGTTTTTCCACTAATGTCCTTTCTTTCTGTTCCAGGATCCAACCCAATATATTACATTGCATTTAGGGTTGTTTTTTGTTTTGTTTTGTTTTGTTTTTAAGTTTATACACACAGAAAAAGCATGGGAGGTTACAGATGAAAGTATTTTAACTGTGATCATAGCTGAGTGTTGAAACTATGGAGTTTTTAAAAAGCTTTCTTGGGTCTTCTAATTTTTCTGTGTATAATTATCGCATACTTAAAAACAGAAAACTAATACCTTCAGGCTGAGGTGGTGTCTCTCTGGTGACTCCTAGTATGGCTAGGCTGTGTTGTGATTATTTATTCATTTGTCCTCTTTAGACTGACCTCAAAAGGAGGGGCCGTGTCTTCTTCATCTCCTTTTCCCCAGTCTTGCAGCTTGGGTGGGGGCACTGAATTCTGGTTGAATGAATGAGTAAAATCAAAGAATTTTATTGCTACCAACTTTCACAACTAGTCTTAGCATTCTCTCAACTCAAGGAAACCCCAGGCTTATGTTTCTCTAGTTGGGTGACCCCTGCAGAAGTACTGGAACTGTTTTTAAAGTCTGCAGCCCCAGAGTTGACCCTAATGCCCATTACTGATTGAGTCACTGTGGGCAGAGTCATGGACTATGCCAGATAGCCAGACCTAGGTCAGCTGACCAGGCGTTTATATGGTGTCCAAAGAAAAGACAGAGTTCTATTGTCCAAGGGAGTGGGGTTGGATGTTAAGCAGGTTAAAAATAAATACAACATCAGAGTCAGGTCCCAAAGCAGTTGCTTAAATTCCTGATTCTTTCCACTAAACTATAAACTTGAGGAGGATAGGTCCACATCAGTACTGTTTATTGTTAAATCCCCAACACCTAGCACAGAACTTGATATGTGCTGCTGAGTCACTTCAGTCGTGTCCAACTCTGTGCGAACCCACAGACGGCAGCCCACCAGGCTCCCCCGTCCCTGGGATTCTCCAGGCAAGAACACTGGAGTGGGTTGCCATTTCCTTCTCCAATGCATGAAAGTGAAAAGTGAAAGTGAAGTCACTCAGTCATGTCCAACCCTCAGCGACCCCATGGACTGCAGCCTTCCAGGCTCCTCTGTCCATGGGATTTTCCAGGCAAGAGTACTGCAGTGGGGTGCCATTGCCTTCTCCAAACTTGATATGTAGCAGGGGCCTAATCAATATGTAGTGAAGAAAATACATCTCTTTGTAAAAGTAGTTTATTAATAGATAGTGTTTGAATCAGAATGATTTTAGTTGCAAATAACAGCAAACTGGCTTTGAAAAGGAAATTTGTTGGCTCATGCAGCTGAAAAGTCTTGTGGAGGCTGGGAGGCATGATTTGATCTATTTCTCTGCTAATCCCCTAGCTCTGTACTCTCAGGATCATCCTCAGGTTGGCTACTCTCATGACAGCAAAAGGACTGCAGCAGTTCCAGACCTCACATCTACACTCTGTACCATCTGGAGCCAGAGAGAGACTCTGTATCCAAGAGTTCCCAGCAGGATTCACTGTGGACTAAGATCATCTGTTGTTCAGTTGCTAAGTCATGTCCGACTCTGTGACCCCATGGGCTGCAGCACACCAGGCTTCCCTGTCCTTCACTGTCTCCTGGAGTTTGCTCAAATTCATGTCCATTGAGTCAGTGATGCTATCTAACCATCTCATCCTCTGCCACCCTCTTCTTTTGCCTTTAATCTTTGCCAGCATCAGGGTCTTTTCCAATGAGTCAGCTCTTCGCGTTTGATTAGCTTCTTCACAAAGATCATCTGATCACTTGTGACCTGGCCATTAGTGGGAGGGGTTATTTATTGGCTTAGCTTAGATCATGTGCCCTACCATTAGAACAAGTGCAGGAGGGAGTAGAATCAGCTTTCCTGAAATCATGTGGAACCCCAATGGAAACTGAGATTTTTGAGAAGGCAAAAGCAGTCTAGGTCCTGGAGAGGTAACAAGCAGTCATCTGACTCAGTTGCTGAGTTGTGTGGAATAGACATAGGCTGCAAGAGTTAAGGGAAGGCAGTGAGTGAGGGCTGCAGCAGCCGGAGAAGGGAAGCTTCACGGAGGAGGAGAAGAGCCTGAACTAAGACCTGAGATGAACGATTTAGGCAATGGAGAGTTGTGGGCTGGGGGGCAGTGAAGAGGAGGGAAGGACCTCTTGTGAAGATGTCATGAGCGTTTCCATGTGCCAGACGGCATGCTAACCCCTCTTTAGGCATTTTCTCCATTAATCACCACAACAACCTGCAAATTTAGTATCTTCATCGTCTCCATTTTACAGGTGACAATCTGAAACCCAGGGGACACACGGTAACTGTTGACGTTGGGCCTTGGACCCAGCCTGTCTGGCTCTGGAGCCATGATGCTAGTGAGTGAAGAGGGCTGAGGCCATCTGAGGTGTGTGTGCGCTAGTGGAGTGGCCTGACCTCAGAGATCATCACAGATGTAGTTAAGAGTGTGAAGCGAGGCTCCAGAGTTTCATCTCCCAGCCTGTGTTCATGCTGTTTTCTCCACCTGGAGTTCCTTCTCCCCATCCCTCTCTAAACCCTACTCCTTCATGGCCTGAGCCCCCTAATACATTGTAACACCTAGCCCATGTGAACTGCATGAGACTGTTCTCACTAGACTTCCGTGAGCTCCTCACAAAAACTGCACTTCACCTTTGTATTTGGGGGCTTGACACAGTGAACAGCCCTTTATGGTTGCCATGGTGACCTCCTCTTCTGAGGACTGGAGGGATATCAAAGACACAGATTGTTAGAGCCCTCAGCTTTACCTTATCTAATCCTCTTGCTTTATAGGAAAAGAAATAGGCCAGAGAGGTTGGGACTTTCCCAAGGAACCAGTTAAGTCTAGAACTCAGGATCCTGGGATTTGAAAAGAATATGGCTTGAAGAGCATTATTAGCTCTGGAACCAGATTGAACTCAGATCCCAGTTTCTCTGTGCCAGTCTGTGTGACTTGGGCAAGTCACTTACCCTCTCTGAGCTTCATTTCCCTCAGCTGTATAGTGGGGTTATAATGGAGCCTCCTCCCAGGGCTGTTGTGAGAAATAGTTCTTTTGAGTTTCCAGCACAGAACCTGGCACATGATGATTCTGCAGGAAATGCAGGCTTTCGTCATCCAAGTTATGGACACCAGCCCCACCCAGCAGGGCCTTCAGAATCCTCCTGTCCTCTTCCACATCCCAGTCCACACATCTTCCCTTCAGAACAGCTGAGAGACCAAAAGGAAGTCGCTGTGATGACTTTGGGGTGGAGGTGGGCCAGAGTCCCCTCCTTTGAGATACTGGCTTGGGCTCATATGACTCCCTTGTAGGTCAGAGCCCCACCTGTTGCTGCCCCACTGGCTTGAGGCCACCAAGGCCGGGCCCTGAGACTCCCTGCTTCCGCCTCAGGCTGGCACAGGTGTGGAGCTGCAGTGTGGTCCCTCACATGCTCTGTGCCAGACCAAGAAGGCAGCAGGAATAACAGACAGCCCTGGGCAGACACCCAGAATGCAAGGTCCTTTGTCTCTGGGGTGGAGGTGCTCCCAGGGCTGGATGGCACAATCACATGACTGGGCCCCGCCCATCCGAAAGATATACTAAGTCATCCCCTTTTGAGAGCCGCCACCCAACCCCTGCTCCTGCTCATATAAGCCCCTGACTCCCCATCTTCTGTGTCTCCCTGGCTGGGGGATGGTGGACAAGTCACTTTAGTCCTGTGTGTTTCGGCTTCCTCCTCTGTACTATGGGGACAGTGATGCCTTCTTCAGAATTAAACAGAATCCCATATATGAGAGTGTCCCATGCTAGGTCTTCACACAGTAGGTGCTCAATATATGTTTCTCCCCTCCTCACTCAGCTGTGCCATTGTCTGGGCAGCGGGGATCAGAACCGAGGCATGATGCCTTTGAAAGTTCACCAAGCTCTGAGCACAGCTGTCTGAAATCATACCTTCTGTTCCCACTGGATGGACTCCCAACACCTGGGCTTGGTCCTGGTTCTGCCCCTTACCAGGCAGCTTTTATTAATATGTATCATTCACATTCTGTGAGCCTCGGTTTCCTCATCTGCAAAATAAACACATTTATTGATTCAATATATTTACTCTTTTGTACTGGGCTCTGGGCACCAAGAAACAAATGAGATTGCTTGCCTTCAAGGACCTCCCGGTCTAGTAGAGGAGACAGATGTAAAATCAGAGACACGTGGAGGGAGCAGTAAGAGCATAGCAGGGGGTGAAGAGCTTAGCCTAGGTGGATCTGGGAAGACCTCAGAGGAAGGGACATCTGAGCCACACCTTGAAATATGAGTGCAAATTTGCCAGGCAGCCGTGGGGGACAGATTTTGTGTCAAATGTGTTTTATTAATTGGGCTGCCTGGCCCTGCTAGCTCCTACCTCAGCCCACCTTGCTTACAGAGGAAACAAAGAAATGCGCTAGAAACTCATCTCCAGGCCAAGAGCTCCTAGGACAAGGGGCAAGGGAGGTGTAGCCACCTGCAGGGCAAAATCTAGACTCACCAGCCCACCACACGGAGGCCCATTCACCTTCATATCCCCCTTGTATTTTACACTCTGGCACAACAGAACCTCTTAAAGGTTCCTGAGATCAACATCAACCTGTCTCTCCTCCTTGAGTCCCCTCCCTCTCCACATCCACCTGGCAACCTCCAGTTCATCTCCTGGAAACGTGATTGGGCCCACAAGCCACCTGGACACCTCTTTATTTATAAATACACAGACTCAACCTATGTTGAGGAGTGACTGAGGATCCTTCAAAGACAAAAAGTAGGTTTACGCAGTGTCCAGCATAGGATTGACCCAGGGCTGCATTTCTGGATGAATGGTTCAAAGTCCACTTCTTCAGCCAACATTGGGCTTCTGCCTCTGGCCTGCTGGTGGTCAGCAAGGCATAGAGGATGCAAGAAGCACAGGGTACCGTCCAGGGAGAAACACACATTAACAGGTAATTATAGCATTGGGTGATACGGTGGGAAAACAAGTGAGAGCAATTATAGGTTTCCCCTGATATCTGAAATCGGGGCTTTCCACTGCAACCTTTCATAAGCCAAAATGGCATAAGGCAAAGAAGCAGTTATCTCAGGACACAAGGACGCACAAGATAGAGCACAGATGCTCACAGACACAGGTGAAAGCTATGGCAGCTTGATGCTGAGACGCTGAGTGGGGTGCCCGGAGAAGGAGCTTCGTCGTGCCACTCTCTGCTCTGCTCTGGATGCCCACTGCCTCTACAGCTGGCTGCAGAGCAAACACTGAATGCTGTTTTTGCTTTTTGCCTTGTTTTGTAAAAGTGAAAATCCCCTTCAGATTCCTCTTGGTTAGCAAAAACAGGTACTAATGTGGGTCTTCTATAAACAAAGTGGTGGAAAGCAAACTTTTGAAAAACAAGGGATACCTGTAACTTTGGGTGCACTGGAGAAGACTTGGAGTAGCCAACATGAAGCTGGGCCTTGAAAGCAAAGCAGGAGTTTGCTGGATGGTGAGAGAAGAAAAACGTATACAAGGCACAGAGACATGAAAAAGGATAGCATGCTCCAGGGACAGCAAAGTATTCCTCATGGCTGGAGCCTGAGAGGAATGGCTAGTGGCGGGGGGATGGGTGGGAGGGCTGAATATGGGAGATGAGGCTAGGGAGGCAGGCCGGGGCCAAGGAGCAGCAGACCTCACCCTCATGTCAAGGAGTTTAGACACATACACATCCTAGAGCCAGTTATTGAAGATCTTCAAACGAACAGAGTGACATGGTCAGTTTGAGGGATTCTGTTTTTTAGGCCCCAGAGCAAGGCATTCAAGATCTTAGTTCCCTGACTAGGGATCAAACCTGGGCCCCCTGCACTGGGCCCCAGCCAGGGAAGTCCCAGTTTGCATTTCAATGTAGAGGGGAGAGGGGATATAGAAGCCCTAGAGGAAGCTGTTAGTCCAGGGATTTGGGCCACTCAATACTGTTAACACTCAGTCATCACTCTGTTCGGCTGCATGCTCATTACCTTATACAGATCCCATTCTCCCAGGACCCTCTTTCAAAGGCTGAAAAACTGAGGTGTAAAGAAGTTAAGTACCTTGCTTTACTTGGTAAGTGGTGAAGCCTGGATTTGCACCATGGTGGCACACTTCAGGGCCTGTGCTTTCAGTTTCTGTGCTATATGGGTTCTCACTAGCATCACAGCAATAATAATAATGCTATGCTAATGAGGTTTGCCGAGTGCATATTCAACTTTGGACTCTTACCTCAGGTTTAATCAAGTTCTAATCAGGCTGGCAAGGAGGATACTGTCCAGCTGGAAGGCCATCCCCAGAGCCCAGAGTCCAGTGGAGACAGTGCTCCAGGCCTTGCTGTATCCAAGCCACTCAGAGGGAAGTGACCTGGCCACCTCCCCAAACTGCTGACAGTGACCTTTGGCAGAGGCATCCAGAGCCTCGTGCTGCAGTTGGCCGACAGCCCAGCCAGAACGGCTGAGCCAGTATGGCCTGGGCAGCTGCGGGGCCTGGGCCCCAGGGGCCTCCAGACACCCTGGCTTAAAGCCAGGACACTGTACAAGGCTGCTAGAGCCCATAGCGTTGGACCCAGCATTAGGAGCCCAGCTTGGTCACTGATGTGCTATGGAATCTTGGGCAAATCCCTACCCCTCCGTGGGCCTCAGTTTTCTAGAAGGTGAATGAGTAAAACTTGCCCCTTCCTTACATGGCCTGTGATGGGCAGGGCACTGGGAGTACCACAGAGTCATCTCTTCTGCCAGGAAAGCTGACCCGCACGTTACTTAGGATCTCTCCTTAGTGCCAGGCCCTGTGCTCTATACTGAGGCCACAGAGCAGGGCTGAGCTGACTCCTGCCTCCAAGCAGTTCCCAGTTAGTTGTGGGACTGGGGGACAGACAGTAAAATCAATTGCAGCCCAGTGTAGTAGGTACTGTATTGCATAGAGAGAAGGATACCTGTGGGGCTCCAAGGAGGGAGCAGCTGGCTCTGTCTGCAGAGACCGGGAGGGCCTCCAAATAGGAAGAACAGGGAACTGCACCCTGCATCTTCCAGGTCGAGAAGGGGGTGGGGTGCGTTCCTATTGAGGCAACAACCTGTGCAAAGGCCTGGAGGCAGAAAAGACTGGTCCGTTGAGGAAAAGGTGAGCATATGGCAGGTGGTGGGGAGGGGAGTGTGTATGTGTTCAAGGAAATGGGGCTGAAGGGGCAGGTGGGAGGCAGCATGGGGCTGCACTGAGTCCCAGGCTGCCAAGGCACAGCTGAAGACTCCTCGGCCAGGAGCAGAGCCCACACACAGGCCTCGTGGGCAGCTGGGAAGGAGCCTCTGGAGCCCCAGGTGGCCGGTTCCTCCTCCCTTCCAAGGCCAAAAGTCACCCTGCCCTCCTGTTCAGGGCACTCCATCCCCTCCAATCTCAGACAAAGCCCTTCACAGAGCAGCCCAATTATCTCAAGCACCTCATCCTTGGGAGCTTCATCCTCTATCTTCTAGGTTTCCTTGGCAGTCCAGTGAGGCAGCTGAGGCTCAAAGCCACCAGGTGGTGCAGAGACAGTTTTAAGCACCTGTGGGTCAGTCCCCATGTTAATCTCTGGAGAAGGAGCCAGACAGGATGCCTGCAAGGAGCTCACAGTCTGGCTGGGAGAACAAATGCTAAACGGGGGAGCATGCTGATAATTAATTATTTACTGTTGTTTTGGTTGTTTAGAAAAACACATCAGCCATAAAAAAAGAATGAAAATAATGCCATTTGTAGCAACATGCATGGACCTAGAAATTGCCATAGTAAGTGAAGTAAGTCAGAGAAAGACAACCATCGTATAATATCCACCTATACATAGAATCTTTAAAAATGATGCAAATGAATTTATTTACAAAACAGAAGTTGAGTCACAGATGTAGAAAACAAATCTGTGGTTACCAGAGGGGAAAGGGAGGGATAAACTGGGACATCGGGACTGACATACACACACTCCTATATATAGAACAGGTAACTAATAAAAACCTACTGAATAGCACAGGGAACTCTCTCCAATATTCTGTAGTGACGTATACGGGAACAGAACCTTAAAAAAAAAGTGGATATACCTGTATGTATAACTGACTCATTTTGCTATACAGCAGAAACTAACGCAATAGTGTAAAGCAACCATAATCCAATTTTAAAAATTAATTCAAGGGTGGGATGGGAAGGGGGAGGAAGGCTCGAGAGGAAGGGGATATATATAATTATGACTGATTTGAGTTGTCGTATGGCAGAAATCAACACAACACTGTAAAGCAATTATCCTCTGATTAAAAAAACATAGTGAAAAAATTTTTGCAACAAAAAATAATAAAATTAATTCAAAAATTAAAAATAAATTAATAAATAAATGAAAAATACATGTAGCTGGAGAACTTTATAAGAGGGAGCTGACCTCTCCGGGCAGACAGAAAAGGCATTCCTGAGAAGTAATGTTGCAGTCTGAGCCTGAGGAAGCAGTGTTGCTGGCTTACTCATTGAAGCAGGAGTGGGGAGAATGTTACCAAGTCCCAAATGACTTGTCCCAGGTCCTCTGTTCACAAAGGGGATTTGACTCCAGGTCCACTGTCTCACAGTCCTCCTCCCATCAGGATTTTTCTCTAATTATTCAGATGTCACCAGTAAAGAATTTCCATATCTTTGATCTTGCTGGATCCTCCCTGAGGTAGGGCCCACCTGCCCATTTAGAGGCAAGCTGAAACATAGGGAGTCCAAGTGACTCACCCAAGTCCACACAGCGAGTCAGATCTAGGGCAAGAACCCACATGTCTGGGCTCTGAGATACCCGATGAGATCACAGAGGAAATTCGATGCTGTCTTTCCCAGCTTTGCCTTGGACCAGACCATCCCTGGAATGACAGACACCCAAGGGGCTTTCCTGGAAAACAACTTCCTTGAGGGACATGAGAGCTGCTAAGAAATATTTTCAGCTCTGGGGCAGCCCCATGCTAAGTCCATGTTCCTGGGCTTAGCGTGCCCAGGAACCTCCCTTACTGATAGCCCTGAGCTCAGAGCAAACACTTGGACCATGATTCTTTCTGCCCTTGATGTTTCAAACAGAACTGCTGCTGAATGAAATGGAGTGTAAGCAAGGGCTGGACAGGCCTCTAGGGCACACAGGCACCACCTTCAGAAAGACCTGTAAACTGTAGTAAGCTCTAAGCCCTGGAGCACAGGGCCCTCAAGCCCTGAAGAGGGATGAGTATCTTTGGATCCCAAGGGGATATCATCCCCATTCAGGGGCCTCTGGGTCCCAGTGGGAAGACCTCTAGACCATTACAGATGGATCTTTTGGGGTTTTAATGAGGAGTCTTTGAATACTGTGGACCCTGGTGACGGGGTTCAAACAATAACAGATCACTTGTCAGAATCATGGTAACAGTTGAAGTGTTTGCATGTATTTGCTGTGTATCTATGGAGTTGCTTCAGTTCTTTTCATCCCCAGAGCACGCACTCCTTGATGGTCTTATGCTCCACACTGGCCCTCAGAGCTTCATCTTACGGCGCCAAAGAGACTGAAGATGGAAAAATTAAATCCAAATCCCCTTAGAGAAGCACACATCTGGAATCAGACCTTATCCTGTCCTGGGGCCTCCATCTGCCCTTGCACCCTCCCCCCCGCCCCCCACCACCCAGCTGGCCCTGCCTTTCCAACTCCTGCTGAGCAGCGGGCCTTAGAAGCCAAATAACCAGCCCCTACTCCCTACTCCTTTCTGAAAAAGCCTTGTCTGGGGAGGTGGGATGAACTGGAGACCTTCATCCTGACTCTGCCTCCTTCCCTGCTTTGCTAGGAGTTTAAGTGAAATCCTGGGTCTGGGACCTCCCTGGTAGTCCAGTGGCTAAGAAGCTGCATTCCCGATGCAGGGGGCCTGGGTCCAATCCCTGGTCAGGGAACTAGATCCCACATGCCACAACTAAAGATCCTGCATGCTGCAACGAAGACCCAACACAGCCAAAAAAAATAAGTAAAATCATGGATCTGAAAGTACTTGGTAAACTGAAAAACATTGAACTGACACAAACCAGGGAAAACACCACCTGTTTGGTACAGAGATGAGTGGTTTAACATCATGCCTCTGAGGGGCTCACAGTCTGGGTAGACAGACACACAGACCAACATGGCATGGTTAGTGTGACGGCCACAGGGTGTGCCAGGCGCTGTGAGGGTACAGACAACTCCTGAGGGAGAAAGAGAAGGTCTTGAGAGGAGGACACCTTGGAGATGGGCCCTGAGGGAGGTGTGAGAGTTTACCAAGTAGACAAAAGAGAATATGTGCATTTCAAAGGCAGGAACAGCTGGTGCAAAGGCAGGGGGCCTGGAGAGGGAATGACATCCAGCTAGAGCCAGAGAGTCCAGTCAGGGATGGGCAAATGAGTCTTGGCAAGGCAGTCAGTTCCGTTCAGTTCAGTTCAGTCGCTCAGTCGTGTCTGACTCTTTGCAACCCCATGAACTGCAGCACGCCAGGCCTCCCTGTCCATCACCAATTCCCAGAGTTTACTCAAACTCATGTCCATCGAGTCGGTGATGCCATCCAGCCATCTCATCCTCTGTTGTCCCCTTCTCCTCCTGCCCCCAATCCCTCCCAGCGTCAGGGTCTTTTCCAGTGAGTCAACTCTTCGCATGAGGTGGCCAAAGTACCAAAGTATTGGAGTTTCAGCTTCAGCATCAGTCCTTCCAATGAACACCCAGGACTGATCTCCTTTAGGATGGACTGGTTGGATCTCCTTGCAGTCCAAGGGAGTCACGGCAGGGCAAACAGTGCTGAAAAGCTTACTAAGAAGATTTGGAGTTCTTTTCAGTAAATAACAAAACTTCTAAAGTAGGGAAGTGGTACTTAAGCAAGAAATGCTTATTTCAATTCTTCACAAGTTTCAAAATAGAGACTTAGAGTAAGGAAGCAAATTGCTCAAAGCCTCAGTATTAGTCAGGAAAACAGAACTAATAGGAGATATGTATATTGCCACACTTATATTTTTATATGTAAATATTTATACTTATATCTATATAAGATTTATTATAAGTGTGTATACACACACACACACACACACACATATATGGGGCTCTCCAGGTGATACTAGATGTAAAGAACCCACCTGCCAATGCAGGATATATAAAGAGACACAAATTTAATCCCTGGGTCGGGAAGATCCCCTGGAGGAGGGCATAGCAACCCACTCCAGAATTCTTGCCTGGAGAATCTCATGGACAGAGGAGCCTGGTGGGCTACAGTCCATGGGGTCGCAAAGAATCAGACACTACTGAAGTGACTTAGCACACACACGCATATATAGGAGATTTTTTTTGTAAAGAATCGGCTTGTGCGGTTATGAAGGCCAGCAAGTCCCAGGATCTGCAGGGTGAATCAGCAAACTGGAGGCCCAGGGGAGCTAATGGTTTAATTCTAGTTCAAGTCTGGAGCTATCTGGACACCCTGTGATCCAGTCAAATTGGCACATAAAATTATCACATCCTCACAGCTAAACAGCGGTAGGGCTCAGGTTCGATCCCAGGACTATCTGACTCGAGAACACATTGCCACAGCAGCCTCTGGGCAGAGATCCAGGGCTCTCCTTTCCCAGCCTGATCTCCAGCCTCATGCCAGCTGGAAAGAAGCAGCCAGTTACCAGCCAGGTCAGGCCATGGGCCAGCCAGAGATAACCAAGCGGGGCTTGGGGAAGGACTAAACAACAGCTTCTCTGTTTTAGGCAAGGCTTTACAAAGGGTTCCACGCCCTCTTGGGTGACCAGGTGAGGACAAGGGGGTTGGGGCTCCAAAGGAACTGGCCAGCAGGAGCAGGACCTCCTTTGCTCACATCAGATGTCTAAACAGCTGTGCCTCTGTCTCCCTCCCCACCTCCTGCTCCCTGACCTAGAGAGTCATTGCTTTCAAGATTGCTGGAACTGGAAAAGCCCCCAATCTTCCCTTCTTCAAATCAGTTCCACACCATTATGCAGGTGGCAAAACAGAGATCCAACGGGCTTCCCCACTGAGCCAATTCAGTTCTTGTCAACCCATGTTTATAGGTCTCACTGCGTTCTACCGTGTAGAGGCTCAGATGGTAAAGGAACAGAAGAGGCAAGTCCAAGAGAGCGGTTACGTGACTCTCTCCCCACCAGCCTGGAACCCCTAAGGAATAAAGATGCACCCACCTCTGTACCTCCAAAGTGAGCACAGGGCCTAGCATAGAAAAGGTGTGTGTGCCGGCTATTCAGTAAAGTCCCCACATGTCCCACAAGGTCCTGGGGTACCTACGAGAGACACAGAGAACAGAATCTTCATAGGCTGGGGCTAGTATAAAGGTGGGTGGTGAGAGAAAAGAAGTGGAGGATAAAACATGACAGGTTCCAGGCTTCAGCTCCTGGGTACATGGGGGTATCCTTCCCTAATTTGAAGGACAGCTGGAAGAAGTGCAAATCTAAAGGGAAGATGACAAGCACAGCGGGGACCCTGAAATTATGAGTAAAGGTCTGGAGAAGGAAAAGTAAAAGGTTTGTTTGGGGAAGGCTGTTGGTATGTCTTGGAGAGCAGGAAGAATTAGGTATGAGTGGTAGGAGGTTTGGAATGGAGGCTGAGATTGGTCCTTGATTCCTTTCTGGCAGTGGAGAGCCACTGCAGGTCTGTAACAGATCCTCAGAGAGATGATTCCAGAAGTCACTTCCAGGACCTTCCCTGGTGGTCCAGTGGCTAAGAGTCCAAGTTCCCAATGCAGGGCGCTTGGGTTCAATCCCTGGTCAGGAAACTAGATCCCACATGCTGCAACCAAGAAAGCATTTGCATGCCACAACAAAGATAAAAGATTATGCGTGCTGCAACTAAGAACTGGTACAGCCAAATATATAATTTTTTTAATTCTTAAAAAAAAAAAGGTCACTCCCAGTAAGCACCATGGAAACAGCACCGCCAGATTCCTCAGGGAGTAGGGGAGATGAAGCCAGACTCTGCCCACATCAGTGCCCACTTTCTTCCCTGTTCACCATATTTCTTCCCTGTTCACAATATTTACCCCTCCCCATTGGGCTGACGAAGAAACTAACACAGGGAAGTGAAGTGTGTGCCTGGGGTCACAGCTGGGAAGAAGAGAATCACTTGGAGCCCATCCCCCTCCTACCTTACAGAGAAAGAATAAGAGGCCCAGAGGGGAAGGTCCCCATTTTGCCCATGAGGAAGTAGAAACACAGGAAGGTTGGGTCTTTTCCAAGCTATTCAGTAAATAGTGATCAAGCCCTACAAACATCCTGAGTGTTTTTTCATCTCTCCACAGAACCAGGCCTTTCTACAGTCCTCAAGCCCAGAGTTTCCAAAATACTTGTCTTGGCCGCTGTATCTTTGGTTCAAGATGATGCCACTGCGGAACCAGATGCAACCTGACTGCATACTGAGACCCAGGGAGGGGAAACAACCTCCCATCACCCAGAAAATCAGGGTCTAAGGTCAACGGCTATTTCCCTGGGCTGTCCCATAGAGTGGCAGGATAGAGGCTCGAGGGGTGGTGGGAGCAGCCTCTGGGTGACCCTGGGAAACGTCTCTGGGGAAACGAAGATTCTGAGGCCCAGAGACGGCAAGGGGCTGGCCCCAAGCTCCATCAGCTGAGACCTGCTGTTGCCCTACCTCAGCACTTGGCGAACACCAGGTACTTTCTGGCGGTGAGGAGGATGGGCCCAGCCCCCGCACTCACCCCACATCCCACCATGAGAGGGCACCAGGACAGAGGGGCTTTCCACTCAGATCCCCGAGAGAAGTTGCTCCATCATCCTGTCTCACCACAACCATTTCCTTCTCTAAAAACTCCCTTCCCCACAGGCCCGGAGGCCAGCCAGGCTCTTCTCAACACAGAGGGACTAGCTTCTCGGGCTGAAGCCAGGCTGGGCTCAGGAATGTCCCAGGAGACCCTCTTACCTCTGCCACGGCCACAGAGGGTGTGTGCCGGGTTGGCCCCAGGCTGGGCGGGGCCTGAAGCTAGCCCCTCTCTGAGAGGAAGAGTCACACACTCCCACGGTTGCAAAGGCTTCACACACACAGGAGCTCACTTAATCCTCCCAGCCAACCCGCAGCGGCGGAACAGTTATTACCAATGGCCCTTTTCCAGGTAAGGAAAGTGAAAGCAGGAAGGAGCTCTGAGTAATAACGACTTTTCCGTCTGACTGAGCAATTTGTTCCTCCTAAGGGTCTGCTCAGTAGTGTATCAGCAGAGTATCAGGTTCTGAGTTTTGTTTAGCTTTCGCAGACTTTTTTGGAAGTTGCCCGGGAAAGAGCCAAGCCTCACCCGTCGTTTCCAAAGTGGAAGCCCCCTGGATTGGGAAAACCGGAGCAGGAAAGGAGACTTGACTTAGCGAAGTTCACACAGGGCAAGTGAACTAACTGGCTGGGGTCAGACTTGGCGGCGGGAAGTACCTGCCAGGCTTGTACCCTGACACCCAGGCTGCCGCCTGCCGCCTCCCATCCCTAAGGCCTCAGCTTCTCGGCCCTTCCAGAGCTCACGCCTCCGGTGGGGCCGCAGACTGTGGGAGCCTGGTGTGCTGAAACCCGTCGATCTCTGTGGGTGGAAAGAGTCCGACCCCACCCGCTTTGGGCGCCGGCAGCTCCTCCAGCCCCCGCTGGCCTCCCTGACCCTTCCAGCCCTGCCCCCGGCCCACCACCTATACACCAAGCACCTGAGACTTGAAAGGCTCCACCCCCAGCGGTGCGACAGGTGTAAGGGGCGGGGCCAGGCCGAAGCTCTGCCCCTTTACCTGCGGAGGCCCACCTTGGGAGACGAAAGGTTCGCTCCCCCTAGAAGAAAGAAGGTATGGCTGGTAGGTGTCGCCAGCAGTTACTGACTCACACTCATCCATTCTTTCATTCAACCTCCCTGATGTTTATTCATGGACTTCCTAGGCAAATTCTTAAACCCCAGAACCTGCTAATTCTCTCACTAGACTCTTCCGGACAGCCAAACTGGGTCATGCCTTTTTCTGAACCCTGGGGACACAGCAATGCATAAGGTGAACACAATCTCTGACCTGGAGGAGTTTAGTAGTGCAAGGGGCACAGCAGCATGTGTCTGGTACTGTAAAGGATGGGCACAAGGCAGCAAGGAAACAGTGAAGAAGCGTCATGTGTAACAGCATTCCAGGCAAGGCTACAGAGAGGAGTGGTGTCCCACCTGGATCAGGAAGGGAGCAACAACTGGCCAATGGTGGAGTTAGCAATAGTCAGATCAGATCAGATCAGATCAGTTGCTCAGTCGTGTCCAACTCTTTGCGACCCCATGAATCGCAGCACACCAGGCTTCCCTGTCCAGCACCAACTCCCGGAGTTCACTCAGACTCACGTCCATCGAGTCAGTGATGCTATCCAGCCATCTCATCCTCTGTCATCCCCTTCTCCTCCTGCCCCCAATCCCTCCCAGCATCAGAGTCTTTTCCAATGAGTCAACCCTTCGCATGAGGTGGCCAAAGTACTGGAGTTTCAGCTTTAGCGTCATTCCTTCCAAAGAAATCCCAGGGCTGATCTCCTTCAGAATGGACTGATTGGATCTCCTTGCAGTCCAAGGGACTCTCAAGAGTCTTCTCCAACACCACAGTTCAAAAGCATCAATTCTTTGGCGCTCAGCCTTCTTCACAGTCCAACTCTCACATCCATACATGACCACAGGAAAAACCATAGCCTTGACTAGAAGAACCTTTGTTGGCAAAGTAATGTCTCTACTTTTGAATATGCTATCTAGGTTGGCAGCAATAGTAACAACCCAAATGTAAGCTCTTTTCAGTCTCTTACTGTGTACTTTGGCTTTCCCAGTGGCTCAGAGGTAAAGGATCTGCCTGCCAATGCAGAAGACGCGAGTTTGATCCCTGGGTGGGGAAGATCCCCTGAAGAAGGAAATGGCCACCCACTCTAATATTTTTGTCTGGGAGATCCAATAGACAGAGGATCCTGGAGGGATGCAGTCCATGGGGTCACAAAAGAGTGGGACACAACTTAGCGACTAAAACAACTATGTGCTTTATTTCCATTAATTTTCATCTTTATCACAATCTTGGGAAGTAGAGATTATCACCTTCATTTTACAGATGAGAAAATTGAGGCTTCAAGAGTTTAAATCAATTGTCCAAAGTGATATAACCAATAAATACAAAACCCAGAATCTGAGCCAGGTCCATATCTGAGTTTAGACCTAGATTTAAGTTTAAAAATACAGAATGTTACACATAAAGGCCTGGAGGCTATATCAAAAATATTAACAATGGTAGTCTCTGGGAGATGAATTTATATTATTATACATTTGAATTATGTATGAGATGAGATATCTATGTATGTTAGAATTCACAATTTCCCTATGGCAGATTAGTTTTGCTTTCTCCAATTCTTTTTTCTTTCTCTAGAAATGGAAATTGCTTGACAGTGGTGTTTTCCCCTTGATTACAAAAATATAGGGTCATTTTTGAAAATCAGTCCATTTAAAAATAATCATTTCCAGTGATTATTTTCCCTCTGTGTTTTCCTAACTTACTGCATCAAGCATATATTACCTTTGTAATTCGAAAGCAAATGCTATTTTTAAGAAATGAATTGCACACATCCAGGACTGAGTGATCCGAACAACTAGAGCTCAGACAGTTCCTGAGAAAAAGGCTTGGGGGTTTTGGTTGACCTCATACCAGAGTGAGTCATCCCAGTAAAGTAGCTGCCAAACACTGGGCAGACAAGTAGAAATGCAGGTCCCAGACTGGAGAAGGAAACCTCCCTTGCACCTCAGGGCTGTCAGACTTTAGGTGGGCTGGAGAGCTGCCCTGCAGCTGAGGAGAACCTGAGTGCAGTTGAAGGACCTTGGAAAAGAGGCACCTGGGGAGAGGTCTTCACAATACACCTACAGTTGGCATGCAGGTATGGGCAGGGTGACCAAGGGGGCTTAACTTGTCTGGAGAAATAGTGAGCAAGGAGAGGCTAGAAGCCCATCTCACTAGTTGATCACATTAGGAGACCTCCCTAATGTTTGTAGAATAGGAGTAGGAAGAGATACATCCCCAACTCAATATCTCAGAGGGAATGTGCTGAAACTATTAACAGTAAGCAATAGTGATAACAATAATGAGAATTGGTGTGTGCCAGACTCTTTGTGCCTAGCACATTATATATAATACATTATAATATATGTAATTATATACAATATATAATACTAATTATGTTGATTATTATATATAATACATGGTATGTTATGTAATTGGAACTTCTCAAGTGGCTCAGTGGTAAAAGAATCCTCCTGCAATATAGGAGATGCAGGTTTGATCCCTAGGTGGGAAATATCCCCTGGAGAAGGAAATGGCAATCCACTCCAGTATTCTTGCCTGGGAAATCCCATGGACAGAGGAGCCTGGCAGGCTACAGTCCAGAAGGTCACACAGAGTCAAACACCACTGAAGCAACTTAGCACGAACACAAGTGTGTGTCTGTGTGTGTGTGTGTGTAGTTAGGCATAAAGGGCCTGGTTGGTATATATAATCAGTGGCTTTCAAATTCAATCTATACTAGACTCCTCTGGAAGGCCTCTTGCAACACAGACTGCTGGGTCCCACTCCAAGAGTTGCAGATTCAGTATGTCAGGAGCGGGGCTAATTCACAGGTGATTAAATGTGGCTGGTCTGGGAACCACACTTTGAGAACCACAATATACTTTATCTTATTATTTGTCACAACCACCTTGCAGTAGAGATTCTGTTGTTATCCCCATTTTACAGATCAAAAAACAAACAAAACAAAACACATCATCTGAGGTTCCTTACAGAGGCAAAATTACTGTTTACAGCTAGTAAGTGCCAGAACCTAGATTTGAATCTAGGCTTTCCTGACTCCAAAGTTCATGCTTAACAAAAACAATCAGTTCTTTTTTTTCAATTAATTGATAAGTAGAAATCAAGATTGCATTGTTTGAAATTAACACAACATTGTAAATCAACTATACTTCAATAAAATTTTTAAAAAGATTCTATGGTTTGGTAACAAACTTATAAATTGTTCCTTGGAGTTATCAAAAAAAAAAAGTCAAAATTTTGATCCCCAGAAGAAGCTTGACAGGAGTTGCCAGTGTTTCAGAGGTACAGAAAGAGCAATGCCTTGAGGGAGGAAGAGGGACTTTGGATATACCTTGTCCAAGTTTTCTCAGTTCTTACAGCTTCAGGATCTTGTGCTGTGGGTTCTCTGCTAGAGCAGTTGTTCTTCCCTTTCTTAGGATGCAATATACCAAATGTGCATTGACCATCTTGTTCGATTGAGCAGGGTAGGCTGAATGACGGCCACCAATGATATCAGGTCCTAATCCCCAGAAGCTATGAATGTTACCTTATATGGCAAAAGGAACTTAACAGATGTGTTTATATCAAGAATCTTAGACCTAAACAGACATTTCTCCAAAGAAGACATACAGATGGCCAATAAACACATTGAAAAAATGTTCAACATCACTCATTATTAGAGAAATGCAAATCAAAACTACAATGAGGTATCACCTCACACTCTTCAGAATGGCCATCACCAAAAAAAAAAAAAAAAAATCTACAAACAATAAATGCTGGAGAGGATGGGGAAAAAAGGGAACCCTTTTGCCCTGTTGGTGGGAATGTAAACTGATACAGCCACTATGGAGAACAATATGGTGATTCTTTAAAAAACTAGGAATAAAACTACCATATGATTCAGCAATCCCACTACTGGGCATATGACCTAAGAAAATTGTAATTCAAAAAGACATATTTAATACTTAGGAATAAATCTACCTAAAGAAACAAAAAACCTATATATAGAAAACTATAAAACACTGATGAAAGAAATCAAATATGACACAAATAGATGGAGAAATATACCATGTTCATGGATTGGAAGAATCAATATAGTGAAAATGGGTATACTACCCAAAGCAATCTACAGATTCAATGCAATGCCTATCAAGTTACCAATGGTATTTTTCACAGAACTAGAACAAATAATTTCACAATTTGTATGGAAATATAAAAAACCTCAAATAGCCAAAGCAATCTTGAGAAAGAAGAATAGAACTGGAGGAATCAACCTGCCTGACTTCAGACTATACTACAAAGCTACAGTCATCAAGACAGTATGGTACTGGCACAAAGACAGAAATATAGATCAATGGAACAAAATAGAAAGCCTAGAGATAAATCCACTCACCTACAGACAACTTATCTTTGACAAAGGAGGCAAAAATATACAATGGAGAAAAGACAATCTCTTTAACAAGTGGTGCTGGGAAAACTGGTCAACCACCTGTAAAAGAATAAAACTAGAACACTTTCTAACACCACACACAAAAATAAACTCAAAATGGATTAGAGATCTAAATGTAAGACCAGAAACTATAAAACTCCTATAGGAAAACATAGGCAAAACACTCTGACATAAATCACAGCAAGATCCTCTATGACCCACCTCCCAGAGTAATGGAAATAAAAGCAAAAATAAACAAATGGCACCTAATTAAATTTAAAAGTTTTTGCACAACAAAGGAAACTATAAGCAAGGTGAAAAGACAGCTTTCAGAATGAGAGAAAATAGTAGCAAATGAAGCAACTGACAAAGAATTAATTTCAAAAATATACAAGCAGCTCATGCAGCTCAATACCAGAAAAATAAATGACCCAATCAAAAAATGGGCCAAAGAACTAAACAGACATTTCTCCAAAGAAAACACATAGATGGCTAACAAACACATGAAAAGATGCTCAACATCACTCATTATCAGAGAAATGCAAATCAAAACCACAATGAGGTACCATCTCATGCCAGTCAGAATGGCTGCTATCAAAAAGTCTACAAACAATAAATGCTGGAGAGGGTGTGGAGAAAAGGGAACCCCCTTACACTGTTGGTGGTACAGTGTACAGCCACTATGGATAACAGTGTGGAGATTCCTTAAAAAAATGGAAATAGAACTGCCATATGACCCAGCAATCCCACTGCTGGGCATACACACCAAGGAAACCAGAATTGAAAGAGACACGTGTACCCCAATGTTCATCGCAGCACTGTTTATAATAGCCAGGACATGGAAGCAACCTAGAAGTCCATCAGCAGAAGAATGGGTAAGAAAGTTGTGGTACATATACACAATGGAATATTACTCAGCTATTAAAAAGAATGCATTTGAATCGGTTCTAATGAGGTGGATGAAACTGGAGCCTATTATACAGAGTGAAGTAAGTCAGAAAGAAAAACACCAAAATAGTATATTAACACATATATATGGAATTTAGAAAGATGGGAATGACAACCCTATACATGAGACAGCAAAAGAGACACAGATATAAAGAACAGACTTTTAGACTCTGCGGGATGATCTGAGAGAATAGCATTGAAACATGTGTATTACCATACGTGAAATAGATGACCAGTCCAAGTTCGATGCATGAAACAGGGCACTCAAAGCCAGTGCACTGGGACAACTCAGAGGGATGGGGTGGGAAGGGAGGTGGGAGCAGGGTTTGGGATGGGGGACACATATCCACCCGTAGCTGATTCATGTCAGTGTACGGCAAAAAACCACCACGGTATTGTAAAGTAATTAGCCTCCAATTAAAATAAACAAATAAATGTTTTTTAAAAAGACACTTGTACCCCAATGTTCATTGCCACAGCATTTACCACAGTCAGGACATGGAAACAACCTAGCTGTCCATCAATAGATGAATGGGTAAAGAAGGTGTGATACATGTATACAACAGAATATTAATCTGCCATAAAAAGGAATGAATTTGAGTCAGTGGATGAGTAGTGAGGTGGATGGACCTAGAGCCTGTTGTATACAGAGTGAGGAAAATCAGAAAGAAAAAAACAAATATCATGTATTAACACATATGTATGGAATCAAGGAAGATGGTACCCATGAACCTATTTGCAGGGCAGGAACACAGACACAGACGTAGAGAACAGACTTGTGGACACAGCGGGAGGAGGAGAGGGTAGGATGAATTGAGAGAGCAGCATTGAAATATACGCATTACCCTGTGCAAGACAGCCAATGGGAAGCTGTTGTATAACACAGAGAGCTCAGCCTGGTGCTCTGTGACAACCTAGAGGGCTGGGAGGTGGGAGGGAGGTTCAAGAGGGAAGGGACATATGCATAGTGATGGCTAATTCACGTTGTTGTATGGCAGAAACCAACACAACACTGTAAAGCAATTATCCTCAAATTAAAAATAAATTCTTGTAAAAGAAAATTAAAATGGGGAGATCATCCTGGGTTATCGCAGTGGACCTATACCAGTCGCAAGGATCCTCCAGGAGAGAAGGCAAGCACAGAGAAAGAGACTGGAAGATGTGATGCTGCTAGTTTTGAAGATGGAGGAAAGGCCACAAGCCAAGGAATGCAGCTCTAGCTTGATTGAAAAAGCAAGGAAGCAGATTCTTCCCCAAAGCCTCCAGAAGAAACGCAAGCCCTGTCAATACCTTGATTTTAACCCCTGCGAGACCCTTTTTGGATCTCTGACCTCCAACTCTAAGATAAAAATATTGTCTTAAACCATTAAATTTATGGTAATGTGTTACAGAAGCTACAGGAAACTGTTATGAAATTAAGTGCTGCAAATAGAAAACTGCCTCTGGTTGTCACAGAAATGTGTGAGCCAATAAACATGCACACATCCAAACTCACACTCACATGGCTTCTGCCCTGTGCATGTAGAGGAGCAGGTGCAGACAGGTGCCTCAGTGGCTTCTGGCCTCAAACAGTGAGAGAACCCATAGCCATCTGGACCCACACAGACCTCTTCTGGTCTGTCTTTCAGTAAGTAAGAAAGCAAAGGTGATTCATTCCCTCAATAAACATTTACTGAGTACCTGCTCTGTGCCCAGTTTCATGCTGGATATGGGTATGAGAGATGAGGCAATCAAATCCTCGTGGGCTTCCGGTCCAGAGGTGCAATACTCTTTCACGTTCGTAATTATAGTGTGGGTGTCTCAGAAGCAGGCTCGATTCAAAAGTCAGCACCCATGTGGAAAGCATATATCATTCACAATTACATTTGAAAACCCTTAAATTACCTATAATGCACAATAATTTTTTTAAACTGATGATGTTGATTGCCTGATTGTTCTTTTTTCCCCCAGGAATGGCAGCTTTATTTATTTATTTATTTATTTTTGACCGTGCCATGTGGCATCCAGGATGGTTCCCTAAGAATCTCACTCAGGCCTCCACCATGAAAGTGCCATAAACTAACCACTAGGCCACCAAAGAACTCCCCACAGTAATTCTTTTGTATGCCTAGATCTTAGAACTCAGCCAAAGGGAGTGACTAAAGCAAAGGCTGTCTTAAGATATCTGCACATTGAAGCCACTCTGCCTTTAAGAAAAAGACCCTATCTCTACGGGTGAATTGAGATTGGGCAGAGAATTTGGGAGTGCTCCTGGCAGCTGCAGGGTGATTCCAATCTGTCTTTATATTAAGCATCTATCATCTTAGTGAATGTTCAAAGATTAGTTTGTTTTTATGAGGATAATACAAACTCTGGAGTTGCATCTTTAGGGGTCACTTGGAGGATGAAACTGAAGTGAAAGTGTTAGTTGCTCAGTGTGTCCAACTCTTTGCAACCCCATGGATTGTAGCCTGCCAGGCTCCTCTGTCCACGGGATTCTCCAGGCAAGAATACTGGAGTGGGTTGCCATTCCCTTCTCCAGGGGATCTTCCTGACCCAGGGATCAAATCCTGGTCTTCTGCACTGCACTGCAGGCAGATTCTTTATCGTCTGAGCCACGAGGGAAGCCTGATGGAGGGAGGGTAAGTTGATGTTTTAAATGTGCTTTGGATATGAATCTACAGGGCAAACTGTGGTCAGCATTATTACAGAAAAGAGCTGAACCCATGAAAATCTATGGTAGGGGAAGCATGGGGTCCCACAGAGGTCTTCCCAGAGGAAGTGACATTGAACTGATACCTACAGGTCAGGTGGACAGGTGAACATTAACCAGGCAATACCACTAACTGGGAGAATATTCCAGACACACCAAAGTACCTCAGATGTGGCTAGAGTTGAGACCTCCTCTGTAGACTCAAGACAGTGACACCCACAGTCTTTTGCTGCCCAAAGAAACTCTGGGACACGCTGTCCTAACACTGAGACTTTTAGAGATCCTTGTCAGTGAACCCTAGGCAATGTTCCACTTTGTAGGAACTGCTGGGGACTTCTTAAGACTAGGGATTTTTTGCTCACACATGAGGAACTGTTTGTTTTCTACTGTGTGGTGAGGCTCTGCAGGGACTGGTCCTAGAATCTGTCCTAACATTAACTCGCCGAGTGATCTTGGGCCAGTCACTTCTCTCTGGACCTTGATTTGTCCATCTGTAAAGCGGGTTGAGCCCTCCTCTGGGATTGTGGAGAAATAGCACCCTACAGTGGCTTGAAACCCCAGGCTGTGGCACTAGCTCTGAATGGGAGTCCTGACTCCACTATTTACTGGGACCTGGGGCAAGTCATTTTACCTCTCTGAGGTTCCATTTCCTCATCTGTAAAACAGGGGCCTTTGTTCCCATCCCTCTGGATTGTACGAGGATTAAGTGAGATCAGGGACATAAAGCATTTGTTGCCCTTGCAGCTGCAGTCATTTTTTGTTATGGTTGTGAAATGGAATGAGTTAACTCTGCTGATTTCTGCAGAATGCACCACCCTCAGGGTTTACCACCAGTGCAATCTCGGCAAACAGCGTCAGAAGGTCCTCTGATGGATATTCAGGGAAACACCCAGAACTGGGTAGCTGCATTTGGCAGGAACAGAGGAAACTCCCCACGGGGAAAGTTATGATGGGTGGGCGGTGGCTGCACTAACTTGTGAGTACAAAGATGATTCCCAGACGGAGCTGTAGGAGTGGGCCTGGGATGGAGTCTGGGTGGCCTGAAATAGCTCAGGGTGGGAAAGGAAATGTCTATGCCCTCAGCTGGTAACCAGGGCCAGGACAGCTAGGACAGAATGGGCAGGAGGAGGACTGAGTCTTCACTCACCGATGACCAGCTCCTGAGCCTCTGGTCCCACCCCACTTTGATTCTGACCATCTGGTGTCTATTCATATTGCAGCTTAGACAGTCTGACTGTGCTTTATACAAGAGATAGGAAACTGAGTCCCCAAAAAGGACAGGGACTTGCCCAAGATCACACAGCAAATGAGAACTAGAATTGACATCTTTCGGTTTCAGATCCAAGAATCTCTGACTGCATCAGGCAGCCTTCTTGACTCGGTCAAGAGAGTGTGTAGCTGGTGGTTGCCTGGCAACTGCAGCAGTCCCACATGTTTTCTATCTCCACACGTCCATGGGAATCAGGCCACCCAGTGACTGGGCTCAGACCTCAGAGAGAAGTCTCTAGCTTACGGGACAGTTGGCAAGAAGGTTTCTCTTTCTGAAGCACTGACCAGGGCAAGGCACAGGCAGTTCCCTTCCAGGTTCTAGCGGTCCTCCCAGGCATCGCAGACTTGTCTGTCTTTCCAGCTCAGGGTCAGACTCCCACGATGCCTTCCCTCTAGGCAGAGCTGAGCTGTGGGCTGTCAGCACACACAGCAGCAAGTGATGGAGAGGAAAAGCCAGCCGGGGCCTTTCCATCACCACTGTGAGGCACCTTACGAAGAGTGCCTCATTGGCTAAGTGACCCTAGTCAGGTCACTCCACCTCTCTGAGTTGGTTCCTTCATCTGTAAAGTGGGGTTCATCATATCTATCTCTCACATCTGGATAAAGAGCAAATGAAATAATGAATGTAAAGTACCAGGCCTGGAAGTGGGTACTCAGAATGATACCTGGATCAGTTAGTTTTATTAATTGTAAACAAGTCCGCTCTAGGTCATCTAGCAGAAAAGGGCCAGAAAATCAGGCTGGGAGGCTACATGGCAAAGAAACAACACCCTCAGAATGCAAGCACATGGTGCAGGGTGGGCAGCGTGCACCGGGGGGATGCTCCTCAGGCTCACTTCCCTGACACCCCTGTTTAACACTGCACCCTCCTTCCTCCTCAGCATTCCCCGACCCCCTCACCCTGCTTAGCCCTTATCATTTTCTGACATAATTTACTGACTGTGGTTACAAGTTGTCTGCTTTCCCTTGTAAGCACCGTGAGAGCACAGATCTTTGTTTTGTTCACTAAACAAAGTATGGCACATAGTAGGTGTTCAAAAACATTTATTGAATGAATGTCAGTAAGGTCTCTGAGGTCACACAGCTGGGGAGCAGCATGACTGTGGTTAGAACCCGATTTTATTTGACCCC
Organism: Bos indicus x Bos taurus; assembly: GCF_003369695.1. Classification (NCBI taxonomy): domain Eukaryota; kingdom Metazoa; phylum Chordata; class Mammalia; order Artiodactyla; family Bovidae; genus Bos; species Bos indicus x Bos taurus. The sequence continues at coordinate 120,586,598 of NC_040077.1, forward strand.
AAAGCTATAGAATCTTCTTCCTAGGGCAGTTATGAGACTCAAATGAGTTCACTTGTGTTAGCCACTTAGTGCCTGGTATAAAGGTTTTTGTACCATAAACATGGGCCATCATTATCATCGCCATCATCACCATCATTATTAGCATCATTATTATTGAGGGGGGCCCCGTCTTCTTTCCTCGTGGGCTCATTTTTCTAAACTCCATAATAGTTCATCCAGCGATCTGGGGTATGACTTCAAGCCTGGGCAGACACACTAACATGACCCTCAGGAAGGAAAAATACAGGTCCCTCTGAACAGCCCTGGTGGCAGGAAGCCCTGCCTCCCCCTTCAGACCCCCACTCCCCCAACCCCCACTCCCCCACCCCCACAAGACACAGTCTTCTACGTGGCCCCGCCTATACTGTAACTGACCTGAAATTGTTCTCTCACTGCTGCAAACAACACAGACTTCCTGTGTTTTGAGAAAGGGGAAGTCCAGCAATTTACCTTAAGTCACTTGTTTCAAGAAGGAAGCCCCTGCAGTTGGCAGAAGGTGGCGGAAGGAGGAAGGCTGCCCAAAGAGAGAAAGGAGGATTCTCGGAGCGCCGCCACGTTGTGACTCTATGCTGAGCAAGTCTCCTCTCTGGCCTTTTCTCATTTGGGAAACAGGACAGTGATCTTTATCTCACCCACCCCTCTGCCTTGTACTAGTATCAGTTAGTGTGTGTGAAGAACTGGGAATATGCAAATGTTGTGCAACTGGAAGGTCTTGAAATGGCCCCCGAGTCCAGAAGTTAAAAATACCCTGATCTGGATTCAAATCCTGCCTCCATCACTTTCTAGCTGTGTGTTCCTGGACAAGTAATGGAACCTCTCTGAGTCTTGGTTTCTTTTTCTGTGAAATTGGCTTTTGGTTTCCTCAGCTGTGAAATAATAGCTTATCTCCTAAGCTGGTTTTGAGGGTTAACTGAGAATCGCACGTCAAGGAACGGTGGCCCTTGTTTTTAATCCTCGATGACCTCTCACTTCCTCACCTCTCCCATGTGTCACCTTGTCCAGTCCCTTCTGTACTCAGGGCAAATCCCCTTCTGAGACTGCTTCTTATAGACCTTCCCCCACACCTATGAGGCCACAGATAATTGTGAAAATAGTTTTACTGATTACAAAAGTAGTAAATCCATGGTAGAAAAAAATGTAAGCAAGTAAGTAAGAAGAAGAAAATAGAGATTACACATAATCACTATTGATTGGGTGACTTTCCTTCCTGATTTCTTTTTAATGAATGTGTAACAGGATGTTAAATGCCAGTTTCCTGTCATTCTGGCAGAGGTAACAAATGCCATGAACCATGGACCACCCAGGCAGGGCATGCCTGAAGGGTGGAGAAACCGGTTCTACCAGCAGTACCCCATCACCCACCTCATGAGAGGTTGTGTGTCTGTGAGAGACAGAGAGTGAGAAAGAGACAGAAACAGAGATGAAGGGAGAGGAGAGGCTGGTTAGTAGGGATTTCTTTTGGAGAGGATTATTGGTTATTCTCTGGTCCCCACTGCAAAACCCCCTCCACCCGAGAGAGGTGGTAGACTTGAAGGGAACAACCTAGTGAGTTTGAGATGTACCTGGGGTCCGCAGACCAAAGAGAATGGCAGGTAGCACTCTCTTCTATTGTTAGAGGAACTACTGACTGAAACTGCCCACCCTGGCCAGACACCAGAGTAACCGCTTGCATGAGCAATCTTAAATAGGAGGTCCTGGTAAGGAATGTGGAACTAACAAGCTACCACCAACTGGAAGAATTCAGGAAAGGTCAAAAGGAGAGAAGACTCCAGTTCATATCGCCTACCAACTTCCCAGAACCCTTCTCACTGGGATCCATCTTGGCTGAGTGATGCATATGCCACCAGGAAGGACCCTGAATCAGAGTGATTGGCCAGAGACAACCCAGGCACTAGCCTAATTACCATGAAACTCAAGACTTCAAGCCGTGTGGCAGAGTAGTCCTCCTGGGTTCCCTTGCCCTACTGCTCTCTGCCTGGGCACCCCTTTCCAATAAAGTCTCTTGCATTGTCAGCACATGTGTCTCTTTGGACAATTCATTTCTGAATATTAGACAAGGGCCCACTTTTGGACCCTGGAAGGGGTTCCCCTTGCAACTCTATCACTCACACTTGACCCAACACAGAGCTTATCAGGCTGAATTTTTAAATATCCACTGAGTTGTCTGCCTCCCAGCTTGTCCTGGAAAAGACTTTCAGATAGTCTAGGCCTTGTATCCCCTAGTACTTAGCTGATGTTTGATAAATGTGCTGGTGAATCAGGAGAAGACTGAAGAAGCTGTGGCATCGAAAGCAGAATGAACAAGGGGTTTAGACCCACACAGATCTAACTTCAAATCCCGCTTCTGCCACTCCGTAGCTGTGTTCTCTTTGTGGAAGTCACATCATATTTCTTACCTCATCTTTTTTTCACTTGTAGAGTGAGAATAACTTGAGTATCTGTTCTGCAGAGTTTCAGATGAAATGTAATCAAGCAGTGGCACATAGTATGTGTTCCAGCAATGATGAACGAATGAAGACACTGTAGTCTTGGAAACTGCACAGTGGCTGGGCCTCCTAAGAATTCCTCTTTGAACTGATACAGTTCTGGAATTTCTGGATTTTTTTTTTTTCTGAATAGTTTCTTTATCTATCAAAATCATTTCTGGATAGCTTCTTTCCCTGCTCCTTTTTCCAGCATCATCCTCATGTTATCATTATCATCAGCTGCTAGTTGTATGGAAATTCCATGACCTGGTCTCATTTAAATCTCACAATAAACCTGTGAGATCTATAATCCCCATTCCACAGGCAAGAAAACTGAGACCTAGAAAGGGTGAATCACTTCCTTAAGAGCACGAACACCTTAGACTTGAGGGCGCTGCTTTTGGTCTTCCTTAAACGAATTGATTTAACGTGTACTCAACACCCCCTCTGTGTGTCAGGCACTTGAAATTACTGGCTTGGCTCCTGTCCCCTTATAGATGAATGAGAAGGACAGACACACAAATTAAAACAATAATTATAACTCTGCATACTAAGTGCCGTCCAGAAAAACCCCAAAGAAGATGATTATTTCTTCTGCTCAGGGCAATCGGCTGGAGAGCAAGTCCAGCCTACCATTTCCTGTCTCTGTGACTTTGGGCAACTCACTTCATCTTTCTGAGCTTTAATTTCTTCATCAGTAAAATGAAGATTATGATAATATCTCATACAGTCACTGTGAGGATTGTAGAGATAATGTATGTACGTGCACAATGTCCGGTGCAAGTAACCACTTAGTAAATTATAGCTGGTTCGTTATTACTGTAACCTAGATGTCAGCCAGGGATCTCCTGACCCCTTGAGATCATGGGACGAATCCAAGTACCTATTCCAAAACCCTCTCCAAGATTACTGCAAATTCCTGGGAGGCTTTATGTCTTGTGGTCCAGCTATTGATTCAGCCTGTACTGTGTTTGGTCAGCACGATACCAAAACAGATGGAAAACTTGGCCCCTTCAGCCCTTTTCACAAACACTCCAGTTGAGGCAGGCTCTGAATACAGGAGATTTTTTGAAGATTTCCAGGAATGGGAGACAGAGGAAGAGACCACATCATAGTTATATCAACAAAAGACCTCAGGGTGGACTTCCCTGGTGGTCCAGTAGCTAATACTCCACAATCACAATGCAGGGGGCCTGGGTTCAGTCCTTGGTCAGGAAACTAAATCCTCCATGCCGAAACTAAGACCCAGCACAGCCAAGGCTGTGGTGGGTCCTCATTGCATCACTTGGGCTTTCTCTAGTTGCAGTGAGGGAGGCTACTCTTCATTGCAGTGTGTGGGCTTCTCATAGCAGTGGCTTCTCCTGTTGCAGAACACAGGCTCTAGGTGCACAGGCTTCAACAGTTGCAGCACGGGGGCTCAGTAGTTTCAGCTCACAGGCTCTAGAACACAGGCTCAGTAATTGTGGCACGCAGGCTTAGTTGCTCCATGGCATGTGGGATCTTCTCAGACCACGGATTGAACCAGTGTCCCTTGCATTGCAAGGTGGATTCTTTTTTTTTTTTTTCTCGCAAGTTGGATTCTTAATCACTGGACCATCACTTAGTGCCCAAATAAATGGTTTTTAAGAAATGATTAAAAAAAAAAAAAGATCTTGGGGTGAACTAGTAATACACTGGTTCCCAAGACAGCCTTAACAGCTCTTCTGCTTCCCTCCACACTATTCCTCAGCCGTGGCCAACTCCTATCTCCTGGTCATGGGTATCTGCCGTATGGAGCTCCGAAGAAAGCTCCAATTTCCCTTCCAGGCATTACCCCACTGTGTGAAGCCTTAGGAGTTGGGGAGTTGGCTTCCCCTCCTGTCTTCAGGTCACCCCCTTCACCCCACCCTTTGCAAGTCCAAGCCCCTCCCTGGCAGGGCCCCTCCCTGGCCCTCATGCGGGCCCCCATGAGGATGGGAGGAAATGTTTGCTATCATTCACAGCGGTTGATGCTGGCGGGTGGGTCCCCCAGGGTGGCTTCCTGCTGTCTCACTTCTACCTCCCACAATCCTGACCCCTACTCTTGGTTCCTGCCCATTTCCCAAACTCAGTCCTCCAGTTTCTGATAGATTCTCTGAGTCCTCAGTAGCTTAAAACATCTAGAATCATTTTAGGAACAAATTCAAATCCAAATCCTCTTCCTCATTGCCTCCACAACAGCTGCCTCTGAAAGTTTCAAGAATCACACCTTCTTAAAGAGTTTTTCAAAGTATTTTCCCAGCGAAAGGCATCCTCTTTCCTAAAGAGAAGAGGTCACACACTGAGGTCTATGAGCTGCATCTGGTCCACGGGATGTTTAAAAAATTTTAAATCAATATTTTAAAAGTGAGTGATTACACATAAAAATCTGGGTTTGTGGTTTTTCCTGCAAACTCATAATATCTGGCATCATAGGGTCCACAGTCCCCCAAGGAACGTGTTGGCCTCAGTGGAGGGCTGGGTCCCTGCCCTTTAGGCATAAGATTTTCTTATGCCTCTGCCCACTGGCCCTGTTTATTTCTCCTACTTAACCCTGTAGTCTTTCAACTTTGTGATCTTTGTTGAGACATTTCAGCACCAGTTCCCACCCTCCATAGAATTATAATAAAGTTCAGTTCAGTTCAGTCGCTCAGTCGTATCCGATTCTTTGCGACCCCGTGGACTGCATCATGCCAGGCCTCCCTGTCCATCACCAGCTCCCGGAGTCTACTCAAACTCATGTCCATAGCGTCAGGGATGCCATCCAACCATCTCATCCTCTGTCGTCCCCTTCACCTCCCGCCTTCAATCTTTCCCAGCATCAGCGTCTTTTCTAATGAGTCGGTTCTTTGCATCAGGTGGTCTAAGTATTGGGAGTTTCAGCTTCAGCATCAGTGCTTCCAATGAATATTCAGGACTGATTTCCTTTAGGATGGACTGGTTGGATTTCCTGGCAGTCCAAGGGCCTCTCAAGAGTCTTCTCCAACATAATAAAGCTGGGTCTTGTAAATGTGCTGTGTTCGCAAAGGGCACCCTAGGCACAAGGTACAGTAAGAGTAGTCACTTGAGTATGTAAGTGATGGCTGGACCTGAAAGGGCAGGAGATCCAGAGGGACTGGGTCTCTAATGCAAGGGGGCCGTGGGACTGGAAAGGGTTAACCCGGGCTTGGCTATGAGGGGCCTTAATGCTCCCCTATAGGGTTATCGGGAGCCAGTTTAGGGTTTAAAGCTGGGTGACACAACATGAGGTGTGTGACTGGGAAGCTAGTGGGGCAGGATAGATTGAGACCCTCTTGTTCCCCGCTGTTCCTGCAGGAAGCCCAGTGAGAGCCTGCGGCAGTGGTCCAGATGGTCCAGGGATGCTGCGGCCCGCCTGCGTGGCTGCAGTGGCGGTAATGGCTGGGAGGGATTCCCGAGGCAGCCTTGCCGGGAAGTGGGTACGCTTGACCTTGATGGAAAAAAATTGCGTGCGCTGCGGCTGCAGCTTTCTCTCCTCCCCGCCCCTCCCCCGCGCCGCAGCGGACTGCGGCGGAATCCCTGAGGCTCGCGGGAGCTCACGCCCGCGCGGCTGCGGCACGCGAGGGGTGGGGGCGGGATGGCCGGGGTGGCACCATGACGGGGATGCCCGTCTTCCCTGGAAAGCGAGGAGGGGAGGAGATAGGGAGGCGAGTCACGTGGTGCCGCCACCAGGCACAGCCCGATTGGCGGGTCCTGCCGCGGAGCCAGCCGCACGGCTCGGGTTTCCAGGCACGGAGCAGTCCCCTCCCCTCGTTAGAGCGCCCGGGGGTGCGCTGGCCCCTAGAGGAGGAGGGTGGCGCGGCGATCCTGCTCTCTCCGTTGGATGTAACGCAGCCCGGTCCTTGGCTGCTTGCCGCGGTCTTCACTGCAGCTTGGGAGGTCTGATTATTGTTTCCGTGAGCACATCCTTTCTCTGCTTATCTTCTGCCTTCTGCCCCTCTTAGAACCACCATGCTAGCTGGAGGCCAGCTCTCTTTGGGCTGGCTGAAGGGGGTTTCTTTCCCTTGCCACAATTTTTCAGTTTGGAGCAAATCAGTTAACCTGGCTAGACGTGGGAAGATTAAAACAGAAACCCCACAGGCACGTCCAGCCCCACACATCCAAACCGACATTTTTCTCTTTCCAAACTGCGTCTTCTTTTTGTCTTCATCTATTTCAGCCATCCAATCTATGATAAAAACCTACAAAATGTACCTCCAAAATAGCTCTTAAAATTCAGTATCTAGTATTTTTCCTTAGCATTTATCTTGATTTGTAACTGTGTTTATTTGTGATTGTACGTTTTCCCCCACGGGACTGTAAGCCCCATGAGAACCAGGACCTTGTCTATTTTGTTCATTGCTGCATCACCGGCACAGTACCAGGCATGTGGTAGGTGATTAATAAGTGTTACTGGAATGAACAGATGCATAGCAAGCACTGTGCTAGGTACCAGGTGTGGAAAAGGGGCTCAGATTTTAAGAAGAAACTACACAGAGAGTTCCCTGGTCATCCAGTGGCTAAGAATCTGAGCTCCCAATGCAGAGGGCTCGGGTTTGATCCCTGGCCAAGGAACTAGATCCCACATGCTGCAACTCAAGATCCCTTGTGCCACAAGGAAGATCCCGCATGCTGCAACTACAACCCAGCACAGTCAAACAAATAAATATTTTTTAAAAGATGAAACATAAAGCTCTAACCTCAAGAAGTCATCTGTCCAACAAACATGCCCTAAGACCTTTTCTACACCAAGGGCTGGGGGGAACTGGTGCACAAGATAAGTAAGACTGCATTTCTACCTTCCCTCTACATCTTGGATCTGGGGGAGAACCACACATGACTAACTTAGTAAGACTCTGTGGTACTAGGGAGTCGGGTGTGGTGGTACCTACCGATCTCTAGAGTCAGAAGAGCCCAAGATTTGAAATCTGATGTTCTAACTTCCCAGGCCAGTTTTGCTGCCTTCTTGGTGTGAGACCATAAGTCTCTTCTCTGTCTCAGGCTCTATCTCCTCATCTTAAAAATGGGGATAACAATGGGACATCTCTGTCAGTCCAGTGGGTAAGACTTCACCATCCAATGCAGGGGGTGTGGGTTCAACCCAGGGTCTCGGGAGCTAAGATTCCACATATCTCACGGCCAAAAATCAAAACATAAAACAGAAACAATACTGTAACAAATTTGATAAAGACCTTAAAAATGGTCCACATTTAAAAAAAATTAAAAATATATGGATAGCAATATCATCTCAAAGGGCTGAGACATGAAAGCATCAAGTGTCAGGTTTTATGACGTTGGGTATAGGTGTGGGTGACCATAATTTTTAGTTTGCCTGGAACAGATTGATTGACACCTGTTGAGCTGAAGCAATTGATGATAGCATTCCCTTTCATTCTCAAATGGGGCTTTTTCCCTCATAGCTCAGCTGGTGAAGAATCCGCCTGCAATGCGAGAGACCTGGGTTCGATCCCTGTGTTGGGAAGATCCCCTGGAGAAGGGAAAGGCTACCAAACTCCAGTATTCTGGCCTGGAGAATTCCATGGACTATAGTCCATGGAGTCACAAAGAGTTGAACATGACTGAGCCACTTTCACTTTCATGTTTCACTTTTCATTCTCAAAAGTGTCCTGGGTTTGGACAGTAAATCACGTGGTCATTCTGGTAATAGGTTTGACTGACACTGGGATTATCTACATCATGTCCTGGGGACATGAGAGGAGGTGAGTCTGAAAGTAGAAAGGAGGGTGATGACCATGAAAATGAACCTGAAAGCATGCATGGGATTACAAGGAGAGGGATTAGCATTTGCAAAGAAGCAAGAAGCATGGAAGGAGATGCAGCTGGTTGTGGGAACTGTAGAAAGTTTTGAGGAAGGGCTGACACAAGCTTTCTTATCTACAACTCCATTAGACTGTTCCTCTCCATGACCCTAGTGCTTGGCAAACAGCCTTCCACAAAGTAAGTATAATAAATGTTTACTGAATGAACAGATGAGAGTCCTTCTCTTTCCTGTCATCTTCCTGAGTCACTGCTCTGCTTGTATCAAGTGGAGACACAGAGGAAAAAGTGACAGGAATTGCTTTAGTCCCTTGCTTCAAGGGTGATGGGTTCAGGAGACAAAACCCAGAAGAAATGGGGTCATAGCAAAGTCCAGTGATATTTATGAGAGGTCACTTTCCTGCCAAAGCACTGGTGGTGGCAGCTTTGAGCTGAGGCAGGGTTTGTTTGAGAACCAGAGCCAAGACAAGCAAGCATTTGGTGTGTTGAGCTTTTCAGCAAGCTATTCAACAATTCTGACAGTTGTTTCTGTCAGCTGCACAGGAGGAAGCATCTCAAAGCCAGCTGGGTCTGTCTGGAATCACAGGTCCCCAGGTCCTTCAGCACACTCTAACCCAAGGAACAAAGCAGCCTTCTCCCCCATCTTTCATCCCTACAACAGGCACACATCTCCTCCAAGCAACTGCTCAGAACATTGGTCACCAAGAACAGAGTCAATGATGATTACAGGGAACTGTGGCTGAGATAAGGTCACTTACTATTATAAATAGTCCATGCCTCCCCCCTACATTTCTCAGCCACCTTTGCAATTAAATTGAGCCTGTGTCACAAGTTCTAATAGTCTATGAGTGGAAGTTACATATGTCATTTCCAGGCTGAAGTATTTAATTGCTGGTGCACAACCCTCCTGCTTCCCAGGAGGCGCAGTGGTAAAGAATCAGCCTGCCAATGCCAGAGACACAAGAGATGCAGGTTCGATCCCTGGGTTGGGAAGATCCCCTGGAGTAGGAAATGGCAACCCATTCCAGTATTCTTGCCTGGAAAAGCTCATGGACAGAGGAGCCAGATGGGCTACAGTCCATGGGGTCGCAAAGTGTTGGACATGACTGAACACGCGTGTGTACACACACACACACACACACACACACACACACACACACACACCCTCCAGCTCTCTTTCCCCTATTGAGGCCATCCTTAAGACCTTGGGTTGAGATGGTAGCTGCTGCTGCTGCTAAGTTGCTTCAGTCGTGTCTGACTCTGTGCGACCCCATAGACGGCAGCCCACCAGGCTCTCCCATCCCTGGGATTCTCCAGGCAAGAACACTGGAGTGGGTTGCCATTTCTTTCTCCAATGTAGGAAAGTGAAAAGTGAAAGTGAAGTTGCTCAGTCGTGTCGGACTCTTAGCGACCCCATGGACTGCAGCCTACCAGGCTCCTCTGTCCATGGGATTTTCCAGGCAAGAGTACTGGAGTGGGGTGCCATTGCCTTCTCTGAGCCCAGGAAGAAAGTGCCATGGACCTCCCTGAGTGACTGGAAGAGTGCCTTGCCCCAATAGGCAGGCTTTGTATGAGTGGGAGAAATATACCAATGTGTTGAAGCATTGAGATATACGGGTTGTTACCACAGCAGAGCCCAGCATACTTTGACCAGTATACAGAAATCAATTGTTGTTTTAGCCATCTAGCATCAAATCTCCTTCCTCCTTGAGGAGGAACATTTCGCCTCCTTATGGACCTCTTTGGTATTGCTAAATCCAGTGATCACTTCCCTGTTCTTATCTGCGTTGATTTCTCAGTGGGATTTGTCATAATTGACCACTCCCCCTGGAAACCTTTTATCTAGGTGTCTGTGACATCATGCCAGCTTGAATTTTCTCCTGTGTCACAGCCCCTGCTTCTCAGTTTCTTTCGCTGGCTTTTCTTCCACTGTTTTACCTCAAAAGTTTGAAGTTTCCCAGGGTTTATTCCTAGGGACCTTTCTCACGGTTTTAAATACCACCCATGAAAGACAGCTGGTTATCTTTTAGTACAATTTCTACCAATCTTTATTAATAACAGAGCACCTATTTTTAGGGACACATTGTGCCCAGTTAAAATCCCCACTGGGATTGTGCTACATATCCCAGTATAGCCATGTGACTACGCATTGGCTAGTGAGATGTAAGCAAATATGTGCCGGGCTTTCAAGGCAGTCTTCTTAAAAGGAAAAGTGTACCTTTCTTCTCTTTTCCCTCCCCACTGTCTGGAATGTGGGCCATAATGTGTCGACCTTAAGATTAGAAACTAATTGCTGAGAATGGCAGAGCAGCCTTGAACTTCTATGAATTATTTCTCATGAATTGAGAAATAAATTTCTATCATAAGCCTTTATTTATTTATTTTTTTGGTATTTGCAACTGAGTCTAATCCTAACCTGACACCTTCCCATTGCTGTTAAAGCGGCTTGCTTGTCTCCCATGTCTCCCATTTGTAAGGCTGATTCCGTATCTTTCCCCAGTCAGACCAGTGGGGGGTCAGAAGAAAGGCACTTCCAGGCACCCCCCAAAATGCTGGGCATCCGTCCACAATTTGTAAGTAAACAAACTACCAGAAGGTTAGAATGGGCTGTGGACCTAGGAATAGTTTAGTAGCTCACAGAAAGTACTGAATGCTAGATTGGAGGGATTTGGATTTTGTAAACCTCTCGCAGATAGGGAGATCCTGTCTGTTTCACCTAGTAATGCCTCCATTTAATAGAAGCTCAATGAATATATTCTTTATTAATTACTGCTTAATATACATCAAAAGATGTATTGGAAGGTAGACCAGTTGGGAATCACTATCTGATTTACCCTCATCAGCTTTTTACAGATGGAGTAAATGAAATATCATTTGCTGGAAGCAGCAGTCGGCCCAACCTCGAGGAAAGGCAAACCGAAAACTCTGCCGCAGGTTCGATGCCGCTAAGGGAGATGATCTTGACGAAACAGGCCGAGTAAACTATTTGAGTTACCGTCTTCTCAAGATGGCGGCCCTGGAGTCACCTGCCCTCCGAGGAGGCGGGGCTCGGCCCCAGCACGCCCAGCACGCCCCACCCGGCTCGGCCCCGCCCAGCGCCCCCCCTCCGGCATGGGCGGTGCGGGTTGTGAGGTGTCTCCGCGAAGCGCCTGCGCAGTGGGCATCGGCGCGCGGGGCGGAGGCTTTATAACCACTTCGTCGGTACTGCTCGGTTTCTATCTCTGGGAGGGCGGCTGAGGCGGCGGCGGCCGGGGCGCCGGCTGTGGGGGCGCTGAGGCGGGAGCTGTGGTGGCGCTGGGCGCCCCTCGCCCCTCGGCCTCTGGGGACCATGGGCTCTGAGAAAGACTCCGAGTCGCCGCGCTCTACATCGCTACACGCGGCTGCGCCCGACCCCAAGTGCCGCAGCGGCGGCCGGCGCCGGCGCCTCACCTTCCACAGCGTCTTCTCCTCCTCGGCCCGTGGCCGCCGCGCCCGAGCCAAACCGCAGGCCGAGCCGCCGCCCCCGGCCGCGCCGCCGCCGCCCACCCCGGCCCAAGCCTCGCCGCCCGAGGCGCTGCCCGCCGAGCCAGCCGCCGAGGCCGAGGCGGAGGCCGCGGCGACAGTGGGGCCCGGGTTAGACGATGAGGAGGCGGCGGAGGGCGGTGGCTCGGGCCCGGAGGAGGTGGAGTGCCCGCTGTGCCTGGTGCGGCTGCCGCCCGAGCGGGCCCCGCGCCTCCTCAGCTGCCCGCACCGCTCGTGCCGGGACTGCCTCCGCCACTACCTGCGCCTGGAGATCAGCGAGAGCCGGGTCCCCATCAGCTGCCCCGAGTGCAGCGAGCGACTCAACCCGCACGACATCCGCCTGCTGCTTGCCGACCCGCCGCTCATGCACAAGTACGAGGAGTTCATGCTGCGCCGCTACCTGGCCTCGGACCCCGACTGCCGCTGGTGCCCAGCCCCGGACTGCGGGTGAGCGCGGGGGCGTGGCCCTGGGGCGGTGGCCGCGGCGGAGGGGACCTGGGGCCGAAGGCTAGACCCTGCGTGTGGCCGGCCGTGAGGGGCGGTCCTCCACGCACCGTGTGTGTGTGTGTCCGTGTCCCAGCGTGGAGGGAGAGGTGAGGGATGACCAGAGGAAGGGAGGCCAGGCGGCAGTTACGGCGGGTAACCGGTAACCATTGGCAAGCCCAGACGGGTGAGGTGAACGCACCCAGTACCCAACCCCTGCCTGAGGACTTGAGGTGGGGGTCGAGCAGTGGGTAAGAAGGGAGCTGTCCATCAAGTCAGGAGGCAGCCAGAGGCTGTTTTTGGTCCGGCGAACGCCCCTCTCCAGAGGAAGCGGGTATCTCTGAATGAGGACAGGGAGGGGATATCTGGCAAAAGACGGAATAAGAACATCATTCTGAAAGAGCAGCGCTTTGGAGGGGTGTGTCCAGTTGACTAGGGGCAAACTTCGCAGCGTTGCAGGAGAAGGTGTGCTCTTGCTGAGACCACCACTGCTGAAAGTTGGGATGCAGGTGACTGAAATGGCTCTAGCGGGAAAGGACAGCTCACTGGCAGCGCTCTGGGGGCAACCTGGGCATTGTGGTGTGTCTTCTGTGCCTGGCTATTGTGTGGCCACCCCAGTGGTCCTTACACTGCTGCCTTGGGCAGGGTGTGGAGTGGACAGACCCTTTCTTTGTCCAGAGAGGCAATGGGGGCACTGAGAAGGATGCCCAGAGATTGATATGATTAAGAGAAAATGTGGTTTCCCAACTCCTCCGATCTTGAGTTCTTGATGTTGCACTGTGTAGATGCAGAGACTTAATACCACCAGATTTTGCCATCTAGAGAATTCAGTGGAAAGCCCCCCACCCCACCCCCGGCGCCTCCCGCCCCCACCCTTTACTTTTAAAAATCTGATTGTGTTACTGTCAGTAATAGTAAGTTAATAATAACATCCCATAAATGGTTGCCTGCAGGAAAGAGGGACATCAGAGTGTGTCATTACCTGCTCTGTGACCTTGGCCGGATCATTTTATTCTTGTGTGTCATGTTTTGAGGACAGAAAGGGGCTAGGGACTCCTAGTAAAAAGCTGTATGTTCTTTTCTTTCAAAAGAACTAAGGGCTTTTAATCATAGCCTATATATCAAGGCTCTTTCATGATTTCCATGATGCTGCTATTTGTCTCCTTCAGAAGAAGCTGTCATAGAGTGTTTAGGCGGGGTGAAAGTGAAAGTGAAGTTGCTCAGTCGTTTCCGACTCTTTGGAACCCCATGGACTGTAGCCTATCAGGGTCCTCTGTCCATGGGATTCTCCAGGGAAGAATACTGGAGTGGGTTGCCATTTCCTTCTCCAGGGGATCTTCCCAACCCAGGGATCGAACCCGGGTCTCCCGCATTGCAGGCGGGCGCTTTATCGTCTGAGCCACCAGGGAAGCCCATGTCTAGGGGGGTAAGATGAGTTAATTTCTTATTATTTTTCTATTCTGCCAAACTTATTTAGAATGTATGTGTTATTTAAGCTCACTGAGATGAGGTTTCTAAATTACTTTGAAATGTGGTGGTCAAAGGTTGAGGTGTTTGTCTATGGTAGGTCACTTTCACTTTCAGTTATTAATAATAAGTATCAGAAAAAAACCTTGTAGGCCCTTGGAAAAGTTTGCTTTTATCTGGAGATCTGGTAGTCTTCCTAGCCTTAAGAGGTTAATTTATGTGGTATTGAAGTTTTACAGACAGTATTGATCTATTTTCTGAACTAAGGGAATATTTACTTAAGAGAACACTATTTGGTTCATTTTGGAACCAAATTTGGTTCATATTATCTCCTTTTTGAGATGTGAATTTCCTTGAATTTTAACTGAGAAATGTGGGATCACTGACATTTTATTTCTGGGAAAGTTCTCTTTTTTGTTTATTTCTCTGAGTCAATCTCTGTCTTTGCTCACATCAATTAAAATGGACAGGAATTAACTTACAATCTTGATGATAACTCTACACCATTCCTGACTTGGAAGTTATTAAAGTATTAGGCCATTTTTATATTAATCAAGTATTGAATTACTATCATATTATCATCCAGAGTTTTTTTTTAATTAGTTAAAAAATTATAACAATTTTAATATAACTTTTAAATCTGTGGGTTTAAAGAAGGTGAAGTGTAGGGAGAGCAAGCAAACTAGCATCTGAGTATCCATGTGCCAGGCATACATAATTTAATTTGCTCCTTGCAACATAATAAGATACATTTGATCTAGTTTTACAGATAAGGAAACTGAAGTTTAAATGAATTGAGTGACTTATTTAGGGTCATACAACTAGTGGGTGGTGGAACCAGGCTTGGAACACTGGTGTTAATTCCAACCAAGGCCAGTATGCTTCTCTCTCAAAGCTTTAGAAAGCACAAGCTTATCAGCATTATTGGGGATGCTACTGTTTGGGTCATTTCATCAAGTGTGGCCTACAACATTGAGAGAGCCAAAGAGGCTAGAATCTGGTTTCTTTTCTGATTCTTCTTGTTAACTGCCTCTTACCTACTTTTATTTTTCTTATCTAATATAGGCCTAATCTTTTCCTTCCTTGAGAGGCCTAATTGATATTTTCAGAGTGTTTTGAGAATTCAGGTGAAGATATTAGATAAACAGGGAGTAACTTTGTATTTCTATCACTTCTCAAATAGGTGGGGATGTGGCCAGTGGTTTTGCCATCTCTTTTTAATGTCATGAGAAAAATAGTTGTTTTGTTTTAATCAAACTGTTGTTCTTTTGGGTCAGATAAAAGTCATGGATGAGAACTAGAAGAGAAGCCTAAGACCCCAGTTATTTCTTCTCATACCTGATCATCTTACTGACCACAGATCAAGTTTCTGTCAGCCAAATTTATCAAGTTCTTTACTCTGTGTGTGTGTGTGTGTCTATTTGGTGGGGTGAGGGGAGCATATGAGTGATCTTACAGAGTTCTGATCACTAGTTTCTCTGTGATTGCTCATGATAAAAGCACTATATGTTAAAAGATTATTTGCTTATGAATATTTTTGGAACATAGAAAAAAGTCTTGAATTTTTCTTTTCCTATACTTGAATACAATTTTATTATATTCATAAATAAGGAAACCAATTTCTGTGGGAAAACTTTCACATTAATATTATTAAGTACAGTGTTACTGAAGGTAATCTTTCTTTTCTTTTTTTACTGTGCATGCACAGTTTGTGGGATCTTAGTTCTCAGACCAGGGATCAAACCCCAGGCCATGGCAGTGAAAGCTGCTGAGTCTTAACCACTGGACCACCAGGCAATTCCCACCAAGTATAACCTTTAAAACATGCTTTCAAATGAGATAAAATTCATTCAGAATACAGTTAACTGACATTTTTATAGTCCTTTATAATCTTCAGACTGTAACTGTTTTATGCAGGTAGATGGTGGTAAACTCATTTGATAAAGGAGAAGGCAGTTCAGAGAAGTTTAAGTGTGGGACCCAGTGTCTCACAGTTGATAAATGGTACAACTGATCTGCTATCCTTTAGAGTCTCTACTTAAGCACAGGGTCTTTTCAGAAACCTCCAAATCATGTAAACATGTAATGTTTTCCTCTCAAGTGCCCTGTCTTTAAATCTTTCAGAAGCTCTAGATTGTTGTTGTTGTTGTTCAGTCACTAAGTCATGTCCAGGTCTTTGCGACTCCATGAACTGCACCATGCCAGGCTTCCCCGTCCTTCACTAGCTCCCTGAGTTTGCTCAGACTCAAGTCCATTGAATCAGTGATGCTATCCAACCTTCTCATCCTCTGTCACCCGCCTTTTTCTCTTGCCCTCAGTCTTTCGCAGCATCAGGGTCTTTTCCATTGAGTCAACTCTTTGCATCAGGTGGCCAAAATATTGGAGCTTCAGCTTCAGCACAAGTCCTTCCAATGAATATTCAGGGTTGATTTCCTTTGGGATTGATTGGTTTGATCTCCTTACTGTCCGAGGGACTCTCAAGAGTCTTCTCCAGCACCACAGTTGGAAAGCATCAAATCTTCAGGGCTTGGGTTTCTTTATGGTCCAACTCTCACATCCATACATGACTACTAGAAAAACCACAGCTTTGACTATATGGACCTTTTTCGACTATACACTATCTAGGTTTGTCCTAGAAGACTTGAGGGTTTGGCAAAGGAGACAACAGAATATTTCCTGGCATACAGGGGGCAGATCTTCTGTACAGATGAATAGGAGATAAGACTGTCTTGACCTAAATTCTTTGTGCAGTCCACCACTTCAGCCTCTCATTGCTGCCTTTGTCTCCTGCAGAGTCCCCCTGCATACCTGTTCCCAGAAGGTAGTATTGTCTATTGGCCTTCCTAGACAACTGGACTGAATTATCTTAAAAACAGGAAGCTTCTGTTTGTTCCTAATACATTTATGAGAGAAGAGTAAGCTCCCTGAGCAAGACAGATTTCTCAGTCAGTGAGGGAGGATTTTTCCTTTCTGAAGCTTTCTTGAATCTTTTCT
Organism: Bos indicus x Bos taurus; assembly: GCF_003369695.1. Classification (NCBI taxonomy): domain Eukaryota; kingdom Metazoa; phylum Chordata; class Mammalia; order Artiodactyla; family Bovidae; genus Bos; species Bos indicus x Bos taurus. The sequence continues at coordinate 120,603,319 of NC_040077.1, forward strand.
CTTAATTTAGCTCTTTAGCTTCATTTTTGCACCTCTGTATCCCCTACAATCCACCATTTACATCATCTTCCAGCCCAATGTATCTTTCTCATATTTGCCAAAGTATTCATTCTAAAACAGAACATTTTATATCAGTCGCCTGCTTAAAACTGCTCATACCTAACCTATAAGATGACTTCTTATGTCTTTAAGAACATATTATTTATATGATCTATCCTTATGATTTAAGAGCCTTTATGGTTTCCAACCATCTTTTGATCTTATTTTCTATTTTTCACCTACATCAGTATTTCCTCAGGGTATAGGTATTATTGAAAAGAAAAATGTGTTGGGATTGAATAAGCTTGGGAAATGTTGGATTGAACAAAATAAAGCAACCCTTATTTCTGAGCTCCTTAGACCCTTTAAACAATTCTGATATACACTGTAAATCTTGTTAATGCTAATATGCAGGGTAAAGAAACATATTTGTTTTTGTTTTTTGATGACATCTTTAAAGCAGACTTGAAACTTTGGTTGTTTGTAGTTCTCTGAGCTCCTTTAACAGTTATTCTGGCCTGTCTTCTGTTAGTGTCCTTATTTAACACTAAATCTTGTGCTCTGAGTAAATTGAGAGCTCTTCTAGACTAAGATATCTATGTTCCAACTTTTTCTACAACTCTGAACAAAGTCTTTCAATTAGGTCCCAAAAGAATGGTATGAGTAGTTAAATTTTTGATAATGGAGGTAAAGAATACAAACACCACAGTTTTGAGAGGAGAAACAGATAAGAGAAGGGTGGGCAAGAAGAGGACAGACAGGTAATCAGCGGTCCTTTTCGGAATCATATGGTGTTGAACCTTAGGTGAGGTCTGAGTATTGCAAAAAGAACTTAGACATGGTCCTCTTGACAGGATGTTTGGCCTGGTGGAGGAGACAGACAGATAGTTATAAATGCAGTGTAATAGATATTGAAGAAAATACAAGTGTTCTTAGAAGATGAATGAAAGGTTTTGCATGATTGTGTCACTAAAGACTTCATGGAGGAGGTGATACCTAATCAGGGCTTGAAGAATATGAGTAGAAATTTATGGTGGCTCAGACGGTAAAAGTGTCTGTCTACAATGTGGGAGACCCGGGTTCGATCCCTGTATCAGGAAGATCCCCTGGAGAAGGAAATGGCAACCCACTCCAGTACTCTTGCCTGGAGAATCCCATGGATGGAAGACCCTGGTAGGCTACAATCCATGGGGTCGCAAAGAGTTGGACACGGCTGAGCGACTTCATTTCACTTCACTTCAAACAAAGATGAGGGTAGAGAAAATTAGGCGTCTTAAACCAGAATGTTACAAGCAAATGCGTGGAGGTATGTAAATTCAGGACTAAGTCTGCGGTCTAATTTGGTTTGCCTCTGGATGTGCAGTGTGGGGAGCATGATCTGGGAAGTGACTTGAGATTGATCTGAAAAGGTAGACTGGATTCAAATTGGTAGGTCTAAGTATGCCATGCAAAGAAGTATAGATTTGAAGGAATTTTTTCTTTCTTTCTTTTTTTTTTTGAAGGATTTTAAGCAAAAGAGTAACATTATGATAGATAAACTTTTGGCATTGGAATTTGGATTGGAGTAGGGAATAAGCAGACCAGATAGTCTTACAGTTGTCTGTTCAAGAGATGACATGGTTTTGAACTAGGGCAGTAAAAAGGAAGGTAGTGATAGTATGGCTCACTCGGCCTGTGTCATCCACCCTTATATATGTTCAGAGTCTGTTTGTAAAGAAGTTACATGGCCTGGAACAGTGAAGTATAGACATAATATAGGAACACATTTCTTTAACTACCAGGATTTGTTGGCACTTAATCAAATTTATACTAATGGGATTTCCATCCCCCCAGGCTAGAGTAAGGTATTGTGGTCTAGCCTGTCACATTATAATGTTTCTGAAGATGGCAAATTGACAGAATTAATAAGTTGTATGAACTTAAGAGGGAGAAAGGATGCTTCTGTTTTCTTGGCATCATGTAATTTCCTAGACCTTACATTTAGCTTCTAATTAGCAAACCTGAATGCTCTGTTGAGCTAAGAAAGCAGAGTAGGAGAGAGATCCAATGTAGGCCAGAGAAGAGAAAGAACAAAACAGTTTTTTTTTTCTTTTCTTTTTTTGACTACCTAGAGTAGGAGATTGCCCTATTCAGAATATAGGAATTTACTCCTCAAAAGGGCTTATACAGAATTTTAGGATTAAGTTACAATAATTGGCATATAGAAAGCCAATAGATACATAGATAAGTTTAAAAGATTGCTTTAGGGAAATGTAATGGCCCAAGAGAAGAGACCTGGGTAAAATAAAAAACCCAAAGAGGAGAGGGTCTCTATATCATTCCTTCAAAACAGGTGTTTTAAGCATGAATCAGTGTGCTAGACCCTGGAGATTAAAAAATGGTTGGTATTTTTTCTTGCTTAGTCTGGTTGGGAGAAGCATACATAAAAACAGATATTTACTGTATAATGTGTTAAGTATTGTGAAGTAATTATGCACAGACAGGAAGTGGGCAACCAACTGCCTGGAGAGGTTAAGTGGATTTTATAGAAAGGATGACATTTGAGCTGGTTCTTAAACAGATTAGTATTTGCCAGGGCAAGAAGTAAGCAAAGGGCATTTCAAGGCAGAAAGGAATAGAATATGCAAAGGCCAGGAAGTACGACAACATGTGCTGTGTATTTATACCATAACTTTCAGGGCAAGATCTCAAATGCAGTTTTAAAACATGTTTAGTTACACTTGAAAGCGGCAAGCACCTATACTTCCATTTTAGGGATAGAATCTAAAGTTGGGAGATTTTAATTAGCTCAGTGTCATGCAGTATGAGTCAGGGGCAAAGAGCCTAGACCAGGCACCCAAAAACCGGAATGCCAAGTCTCGTGCCCTGAGTAATTCTGTGTCACAATAATAGGTTGCTGTAGGTTCATGAGTATTTGAGGTTATTTTACTTCCTTCAGAATTCCACACCCAAAATTGATATTGTCAGTCCTATCAAATGTTCTTTAAAAAAAAAGAAAAAGAAAAATCTGTTAATAAATATTACTTCCACTATGTGAGGTAGAAATGTATCATGAAATGTTCAAAGGCTTCCTGACTGGCAATCTGTCTAATTTGTATTGTCTTGTCTGAAGTTGACTTAATACTTTTTTCTGAGATCACCTAGTACCTTTTTTATTTAACACAAAATAGCAAGCAAATCACTTTCTTCAAGAAAAATGTTGTTTATCTTTAGTAGTTATTTTGCAACTAGGTGGGATAAATTTGCTCAGAACTCCTACAGGATATGAATCATTTGTATTTATACATTGAACTCACTTTGCTCTTTTTGAAAAGTGTTTTAATACAGCCTGTATTGTGTAACATAGATGAAACCTTGTCATTGATATTTTCAGTGTCATTCTCAAATCAACTTGCAGAATCTATGATAAGCCTGGAACTTAAGTTGCTGTCATAAATATCTAGTGTACAATCAAATAAGCAAACTGTAAAATAGATCTAAGAAAATGCTATTATTCTTTTGTTTAAGTTGTTTGAGGTCTTTGGCTGTTGGAGGAGAGCATGGAATAGGGGATGACAACACCAAGCCTGCAATCGTTGACTTGTTTAAAAATTGTTTGAAAAAAAAAAAAATTGTTTGAACTTTCACTACTGCTGTCTTCCCTTCTTCGTTTGTTTAAATTACTTTTTTTTTTAAATTCTTATTTTAAATGCATCCACTTACTAGGGTAGCCTGTGCATTTAGTTGAGATTTTTAGAGTTAGAAAGGCTAATAGTTGTAAATACATTGGATTGTTTGTAGGAAAATAATTCTTGCTAAATAAACATGAATTGTAAGAAACAGTTAATTCTGGTTGGTGCTGATAGATTCTGAATTGTGTTTCATAACTAAGAATATTTTATCAGAAGGGATTAGGAGGAAATAATCGCCATATTCCATGTTGATTAATAAGACTGATGAGTGGTATTCTTGGATTCTGGAACCTGTCAAGAAAGAAGATATTTCAAGGTGTACATTCAAGTTGGAAAAAATTATGGAAAGATAAAATGAGCTTTCAATTGTCTTTCAGTCTGTCATCAGGTCAATTTCACTGTGAAACCTAAAAACGAAAAAGTATTGAAATCATAAAACTCCCAGAAGAAAATATAGGAAGAACACTGTTTGACATAAATTGTAGCAGTATTTTTTTTTTCATCTGTCTCCTAAAGCAGAGGCAATAGCAAAAATAAATGATCCTTGGACTTCCCTGGTGGTCCAGTGGATAAGAATCTAGCTGCCAATGCAGGGGACATGGGTTCGATCCCTGGTTCTGGAAAATTCCACATGCCCGGGAGCAACTAAGCCCACTTGTTACAACTACTGAGCCCAAGCTCTTGAGCCCATGAGCTGCATCTATTGAGTCCGCATACCACAACTCCTGAAGCCCATGCCCTGGAGAATGTACTCTGCAGTAAAAGAAGCCGCCACAGTGAGAAGCCCTGAACCGCAGTAAAGAGGAGCCTCTACTCACTGCAACTAGAGAAAGCTTGTGCACAGCAACAAAGACTCAGCACAGCCAAAAAAAAAATAAGTAATTTTTTTAAAAAGTATTTCTTAAAAAAAATAAATGAGACCTGATTAAACTTAAAAGCTTCTGTACCACAAAGGAAACCATTGACAAAACAAAAAGACAACCTACTGAATGAGAGAAAATATTTTCTAATGATATGAGTGATAAGGAGTTAATATCCAAAATATATAAGCAGCTCATACAAATCAACATCAAAAAAACAAAAACAGTCCAGTTGAAAAATGGGCAGACTTGAATAGACATTTTTCCAGAGAAGACATACAAATGACCAACAGTCACATGAAGAGATGCTCAGCATCATTCATTAATCATCAGAGAAATGCAAATTAAAATCAGTGAGATGTTACCTACACCTCTCAGAATGGCTATCATCAACATGGCCACAAATAACAAATGCCGGCAAGGATGCAGAGAAAAGGGAACCCTCATACACCGTTGGTGGCAATGTAAATTGTGTCACTATTATGAAAAACAGTATGGAGATTTCTCCAAAAATTAAAAATAGAATTACCATGTGTGCATGCATGCTAAATTGCTTCAGTCATGTCCAACTCTTTGCTACCCTGTGTACTGTAGCCTGCCAGGCTCCTCTGTCTATGGGATTCTCCAGGCAAGAATACTGGAGTGGGTTGTCCTGCCCTCCTCCAGGGGATCGTCCCAATCCAGGGATGGAGCCTGTGTCTCTTATGTTTCCTGCATTGGCAGGCAGGTTCTTTACCACTAGTGCCACCTGCGAAGCCCCTGGAACCCAGCAATTCCATTCCTGGGTATTTATCTGAAAAAAAAAAAAAAAACAACCCAACACCAGTTGAAAAAGATACATGCACCTTTATAGCAGCATTTATAACAGCATTATTTGCTGTTGCCAAAATATGAAAGTTGCCAAGATATGCAGTTGCCGAGATATAAGACTTCCCTGATAGCCCAGCTGGTAAAGAATCTGCCTGCAATGCAGGAGACCCCAGTTCAATTCCTGGATTGGAAAGATCTGCTGCAGAAGGGATAGGCTACCCACTCCAGTATTCTTGGGTTTCCCTTGTGGCTCAGCTGGTAAAGAATTTGCCTGCAATTCAGGAGACCTGGATTCGACCCCTGGGTTAGGAAGATCCCTGCAGAAGGGAAGGACTACCCACTCTGGTATTCTGACTTGGAGAATTCTGTGAACTGTATAGTCCATGGGGTCACAAAGAGTCGGACATGAATGAGTGACTTTCACTTTCACTTTTAAGATATGAAAACAACGTAAGTGTCCATCAACAGATGAATGGATTTTAAAAATATGGTGTACATATACAATAGAATGCTACTCAGCCATAAAAAATGAAATTTTGCCATTTTCAACAACATTGTTGGACCCAGAAGATATTATGCTAAATGAAATAAGCCAGAGAAAGAAAAATATAGATGATATTACTTATATGTGCAATCTAAAAAATAAACTAGTGACTATTAAAAAACAGACACACAGATATAGAGAACAAACTAGCGGTTACCCTTGGGGGAGAGGGGAGGGATATGGGACAGACAGGATAGGGGCAGGGCATTAAGAGGTACAAACTACTATGTCTTAAAATGTTACAGGGATACATAGTACAACACAGGGAATATAGCCAAAATTTTATAACTATAAATGGAATACAGCTTAAAAGTTGTGAATCATTGTTGTACCCCTGAAACATATAATATTGTACATGAACTATACCACAGTTTTTTTAAAAGTATACTTGCTTTAGTTTTTTCTATTGTTCTTGATTATACAAATGTTCTGTCCTTTAAATAAATTCTGATTTCTCTAAATATAGCAAACCATCGAAAGGAAATAGTTTTGTACCCTTATTTATGAAACTTGCTATGACAAACTGTTCCCAAAGCAGCTTAAACTATGACTGAATACATGCTAGGAATTCAGGCTGAAAGTCCAGTTGTTAAGACTCTGTGCTTCCACTGCAGGGGACATGGGTTCAAACTCTGGTTGGAACTTTCTCACACAGAATATGCGTGCGTGTTACACATACGTGTGTTCTTTCCTCTATATCATATGAACTGTGGGGTACACCAAACAGTGTTACCCCACTGGAACCAATGCATAATGTCTTAGCTTATTTATATCTTGTCCTATTTCCTTACCCAGGTATGCAGTTATTGCCTATGGCTGTGCCAGCTGCCCAAAGCTGACCTGTGAGAGGGAAGGCTGCCAGACTGAGTTCTGTTACCACTGCAAGCAAATATGGCATCCAAATCAGACATGCGATATGGCCCGTCAGCAGAGGGCACAGACATTGCGAGTCCGCACCAAGCACACTTCAGGTCTCAGTTATGGACAAGAATCTGGACCAGGTATAAGTTGGCGTAGTCTCATTTGTCTCTTTATTTGATATTTCATAATGTGAGCCCAAAGTTGGGAGAGATTACCTTAATGTATGATTCAAGGATTAGAAAGCAGAAACTATTTGCTAATACTCTGAATACTATATTTAATATGTAGCTTCTCTCTCTGGCCGTTTATAGGCTGTCCAACCCAGGTGAATTGGAATAAAGCAAAACTGAATTCTGTAGTTTCTACCTTCTTAGTAATATGTCTCAAATTGGAGAGCAGTTAGGTACTTTTGCTAGGGGCATTTTCAGTCCTTTCATCATGAGCAGAAAGACATTTAGTATTAGACCTATCCTGTTTTCCTACTAGCTTTAAGTACATCACTGTTTTTGGAAGTAGGGTACAGATTTGAGGAAAGCAAATGATGTTAGTATGGATTAATGATTAACCTTAAAAGGAGGAATATCACACATTCAGTTTCAACCTTGCCATGTCAAAGGAAACCTGTTTTAAAATGTCAGTGGGCTTACTAACTTTTATAAATGTGCTTTATTTCACTGATGTCATTTGGGAAAAGCTAGTAGGAAAGATTTACCAATCACTTTTTCCTGGCACAACCTAATCTCCTTTTTGTTTTTAATAGGTTAGTTCCTAGCTTGCTGTGAAAATTACCAGGTGTATGCTACTTAGCACACACAGTGTTTTTAGGTTTTGAATTTTAAAGTATCATGGCAAGAGGCTGTGGAGTGTGTTAACAACAAACCACAGTAATACTTGTTGAACCTGTGAAAGGAGTTTCCTGAACTAAGATTTTTCAAGACTTAAAGCCAAATGCAGGCTACAGACTGTTCTTCCTGTAGAACTGTGCTTTTAATTTGCCAGCCTATTGACTGCTGAAATTCCATTTTTCTTGGAACCATCTTTCTCCCTAGGGAAGTCTCTTTGCTCAGAGTGTGGCTCACGTGCTGTGTAAGATGCCAGTTTGGGGGATAGGCAGCTCAATATGAGACAGGATCCATTTTATGAAATTTCCTGAGGTCTAGACGTAGCCAGCCTTCCAGCGAAGTGGGTTTGCACAATCTGGAATCCTCAGTCAGAAATTCTTGACTGTCTCATTTCTTATGCATACTCCTGGGAATAATAAAACCAAACTAGGTTTAAATAGGGGTATTTTTCTACCCATTCTTCTTCCCTCCCCTCAGCAGATGACATCAAGCCATGCCCACGATGCAGTGCTTACATTATCAAGATGAATGATGGAAGCTGTAATCATATGACCTGTGCAGTGTGTGGCTGTGAATTCTGTTGGCTTTGTATGAAAGAGATCTCAGATTTGCATTACCTCAGGTGAGATGAGAATAATTTTTTTTTTTTTTGGAGTATAATTGCTTTACAATGTGTTAGTCTCTGCTGTACAATGAAGTAAATAAATCAGCTAAAATGTACACTTATATCTCCTCCCTCTTGAACCTCCCTTCTGCCTCCACCGTCCCACCCATCTAGGTCATCACAGAGCACCAAGCTGAGCTCCCTGTGCTATACTGCTGTTTCTCACTAGCTCTCTGCTTTACACACAGTAGTGTATGTATGTCAGTCCTACTCTCCCAGTTCATCTCACCCTTCCCTCTGACATCCTTTTACGTAAATCAGTAAGAGAACAAGACCATAAAAACAGTAGGTCCATTGTTTTTATTTATAATCTTCATCTCTTACTGATTGAGGGTAAAGGATGTCAAAGAGACATCATCTGTCCTCTCATTACAGCATTCAGTTCAGTTCAGTCGCTCAGTCATGTCTGACTCTTCGCGACCCCATGAATTGCAGCACACCAGGCCTCCCTGTCCATCACCAACTCCTGGAATTCACTCAAACCCACATCCATCGAGTCGGTGATGCCATCCAGCCATCTCATCCTCTGTCGTCCCCTTCTCTTCTGCCCCCAATCCCTCCCAGCATCAGAGTCTTTTCCAATGAGTCATCTCTTTGCATGAGGTGGCCAAAGTACTGGAGTTTCAGCTTTAGCATCATTCCTTCCAAAGAACACCCAGGACTGATCTCCTTTAGAATGGACTGGTTGGATCTCCTTGCAGTCCAAGGGACTCTCAAGAGTCTTCTCCAACACCACAGTTCAAAAGCATCAATTCTTTGGCGCTCAGCTTTCTTCACAGTCCAACTCTCACATCCATGCATGACTACTGGAAAAACCATAGCCTTGACTAGACAGACCTTTGTTGGCAAAGTAATGTCTCTGCTTTTTAATATGCTATCTAGGTTGGTCATAACTTTCCTTCCAAGGAGTAAGCGTCTTTTAATTTCATGGCTGCAGTCACCATCTGCAGTGATTTTGGAGCCCAAAAAAATAAAGTCTGACACTGTTTCCACTGTTTCCCCATCTATTTCCCATGAAGTGATGGGACCAGATGCCATTACAGCATAAGGAAGCTATAAAAACTTCCTCTGAAACACCCTTCCAATCATGTTTTTCTCCAGCTCAGCAACTTCCAGTGACTGTTTTCCCTTACCTTCCAGATAGAGTTCAACTTCCTTAGGATGGTTTTTAAGGTTTTTTTTACAGTCTGGCCCCAATATACTTTTTACTTTTTTCCATTTTGCTTTCATACATACTGTATCCCAGATTATCTGTGTCTCTTCTGTGCTCTTAGCTCCCTGACCGTTCATGTTCTTTCCTTTGCCTGGAATGCCTTCTAATCACCTCACCTCCCAGCAACCCCATTTTATCTCAACCTGTTCAGTTCTTATCAAGTCTTCAAGAGCCACTTTAAATGCCATTCCATCTGTGATGCCTTCCCCCAGCTTCTTCTGCCTCATTCTTCTTTACTGACATTCTTTACATGTTCCTTTATAAACACTATGACTGTTACTTCGTTTACATGTCTAATTTTGTTAAGCTATATTATGAATCTTCGGCCGATGTTAACCTTTTTACAGTACCTTGGATGTAGTAGTCATTGAAATATTGTCCTGAAGGAGGTAATATTTACAAATTTAACATTCATTGTGTAGATGAAACACTTTCATTTCCAATTTAGCAAACATTTGAGTACTTACAGTATACCAGTTATTACGGACCTAGGAGTACATAAGACGTGACCCCTAACTTTCAAAATTGCTTACCCTGTCTAGTAGAAAAGACAGCACAAAGGGAGTAAACAAAAATGGCTGGACTCAGAACGACTAAGTGTAAAAGTGGGCAAACTCAGAGTATGAAACTGCTGTAAAGGGTGTGATGAAATATTTTTATATCTTATCCCAGGAACATGATTTGCAGTATCTATATATGCCAAGAAAACTATGCAAATCAAAGAGAGTTCCTTCACTGCAGAATACAAAATGTTTGGATGAGATGTCAAGTGTATAGACTTACAGGTTCCTGTGTAGTATCACACAAAGAAGTAGGTTCATTTTGGTGGGTTAGAGAGGATGGAGTTCAGCAGAAAAGAATGGAAAAGAGGTTTCAAGTTTAGAGACCTGCTTTTACAAAAAAAATAAAGAGCCAGAACTCTAAATAGTTTCCCCTCATGCAATATATTCATTTCTTATAACCTTCTATAACTATTAACTCTTGCTCTTATCAAACTCTCTGGTAACAACAGCAGCATTTGTAATATTGACATTAACTTTGGCATATTTCCTCTGCAGCCCCTCTGGCTGTACATTCTGGGGCAAGAAGCCATGGAGCCGTAAGAAGAAAATTCTGTGGCAGCTGGGCACATTGATTGGTGCTCCAGTGGGGATTTCCCTCATTGCTGGCATTGCCATTCCTGCCATGGTCATCGGCATTCCTGTTTATGTTGGTAGGAAGGTAAGATGTTGAGTTCTGTCCCTCTTCCATCTTCAGATCTGTTGGTAGAGTTTTGAAGGAAATGGGGAGGAGCTTATATTTCAGAGCTGCCTAAAAGCCAACTGGTTCTTGAATAATAACATTAATTTCTTAGATGGATTTTCATAAACCCCCAAGAGATCTAAAAGTTCTTTTTAACATCCTGGGCCTGGTTTGTCTCAGTGACTTAAAGGTTGAAATGCTTACTTCATTCCCCTACATTGTCTCTTGTATTAACTTTTTCATATTAGTTTATACCTTCCTGGGGCTTCCCTGGTGGCTCAGAGGTTAAAGCGTCTGCCTCTATTGCGGGAGACCTGGGTTCGATCCCTGGGTCTGGAAGATCCTCTGGAGAAGAAATGGCAACCCACTCCAGTATTCTTGCCCGGAGAATCCCATGGACAGAGGAGCGTGGTGGGCTACAGTCCACGGGGTCACAAAGAGTCAGACACGACTGAGCAACTTAACTATACCTTCCTGGTCTGAGTTAGATTAAAATGTGAGAAAGATGTCTCTTTGAGATGAGGGACTATGTTTTAATATAGATAACTTATAAGGGAATATTTACTTATCCTTTTTCTCCCCAGCAAAAAGATTGATGTCCTAACTCACTGACAGGTATTTTCTTTCTTCTTAGATTCATAGCAGGTATGAGGGAAGGAAAACCTCCAAACATAAGAGGAATTTGGCGATCACAGGAGGAGTGACTTTGTCGGTCATCGCATCCCCTGTCATTGCTGCGGTTAGCGTTGGTAAGAAGCTAGCCAAGATTACGACTCCCTCTACCACCTGGCCTCACCCCACCCCACCTACTCCAATCAGCTTTCTGGCCTCACAGTTTAGCCAGCTGGCCAGATGTTTCACCTTTGGAGGCTCCTACATTTTTATGTCAGACCCACCTTGGGAGTTAACTCTTGTAGGCACTGTTATTGTTATTATTATCAAGCTTCCCTGGTGGCTCAGATGGTACAGAACCTGCCTACAATGTGGGAGACCTGGGTTTGATCCTCGCGTCGGGAAGATCTCCTGGAGAAGAGAATGGCAACCTACTCCAGTATGTTTGCCTAGAGAATTCCATGGACAGAAGGGCCTAGAAGGCTACCGTCCAAGGGGTCTCAAAGAGTCGGACATGACTGAGCAAATAACACTTCACTTTCGTTATTATTATCAGCCACGCTAAAGTATCAGAGTTTGGGATCTTTTATTCTTAAGTTAGTACCTAGAACTCCATCTGGCACATAAAAAAGGTTGAATTAAAGGATATTACTTTAAGGCCTAGGTTTTCACCTTTTCTCTTCCCTCTCCACTTGCCATAAAACCCACAAAACAAAATTTTTATATACTTAATGCCTCATAGTATTTTGGGAGGCATGAGGGTTTGTTTTAGAATAATAATAAGATAACTCCATTTGCCAGGAGCAGGTCTGAGGGTTTGCCTGTATTAATTCATTTAATCCTCACAACAGCATAGTTGTGACAGAAGGTATAGTAAGTTGTCCTGTTAGCTGGGACATGAATCAGGGCAGTCTGATTTCAGAGTCTGGGCTCTTAACAATTAAGCCTTTCTGCCTTCCACAGCAGTAAGATTTTAGAATTAACACTCAGGGGTGGGGCAGGGATCCTAAACCCTCAGTCACTTATTTCATGTTTGATTATTAATTTGTTCTGGGATTAGCATCTCAGCAATGAAGGGAAGTGGGGAAACGAAAGCAACATACATGTGCTGTGCTGGGCCCTATGCATGCATTGATCGTTGGCAGCCCAAGGAAGACATGTCCAAGGTTGTAATGGCTGGTAAATTGAATCCAGGATGCTAACCCAGGCCTTTCTGATTCCAAGTCCAGTCATCATTCTGTTAGACCAGGCTGCGTCTTTAGCACAGTCATATTCTTTCTTTGACCCTTTATAAAGTGGTTTGTCTGTCTTCACCTATGGGAAGGAGAATTCAGGACAGCTGCAACCCGATGGCTTGCTGACGTGTTTCCTTCTCTTCCCAGGTATTGGCGTCCCTATCATGCTGGCTTATGTCTATGGGGTTGTGCCTATTTCTCTCTGTCGAGGAGGTGGCTGTGGAGTTAGTACAGCCAATGGAAAGGGAGTGAAAATTGAGTTTGATGAAGATGATGGTCCAATCACAGGTAAAAGAATTTTCATTTCCCTTTGAATTTATGGGACACAAGATAAAAGTCAGTGAAATTCAGCACATTTTACAGAGAGATTGACATTGGATTACTTTGGATAATGAGCTTTATAAGAGGTAAAGTATTTTTAGCTTTTAATTTCTTTGTTCCAGAGTTATTAGGTTAATTCCTCTGGTACTTGCCTCTGTGTGGCAGGTACTCCAAGTAACTCTTAAATATGCTGGTAATAGTAAATTATATAAGTATAATAAAGTCTTATATCTGCACAATACTTTATAATTTTCAGAAGACTTTACACAGTTATTATTTCACTTGGTTTTTACAACAGCTCTGAAGAGAGAGGACTAGGGCTGTTATTATCCCCAATTAACTGGAACTTCTTTATGCCTTTGTCTCAACATCTGTTAAATGGGTTTAAGAACTTCTGAAGAGCTGGAACTGTAGCAGGTCTTCTGACTTATGCTTTGATATTGTTTCCACTTTATCATATTAACTAGCCTGAGACACAGAGATCCCCAGAGATTTTTCAGACTTCCTACTAGAATCAGCACATGACCTAAATGTATTTGGAAATATTTATGTTTGATTAGGTGGCATCTGTAGCATAATGGAAAGAATAGTGGACTCAGAATCACATGGTAGTATTGTGTGACTGACCATAGACAAGGCATTTAGTTCTAAGCTTTCATTTCCTCATCTAAAATTGAGGTTACTAGTCCCTATTTCTTGGGAAAATTAAATGTGAGCATATGTTAAAATACCTGATACATGGTGGCTGCTTGTAGATGCTATTCATTAAGTGAATAAATGAGTGTTTTTCTATATGACTGTTCTCTACTCTAAAGAGTCATTGCAAGAAGATGCCAGACCCTGTTTTGATGTTGTGCTATCTTCAATTGTGATGTTTGGTTCCATCCCCAGTGGCAGATGCCTGGCGAGCCCTAAAGAATCCCAGCATTGGGGAAAGCAGCATTGAAGGTCTAACTAGCGTACTGAGCACCAGTGGAAGCCCTACAGATGGACTCAGTGTTATGCAAGGTCCATACAGCGAAACAGCCAGCTTTGCAGCCCTCTCAGGGGGCACACTGAGTGGTGGCATTCTTTCCAGTGGCAAGGGAAAATACAGCAGGTAAGCGATTTCTGACAGAACTAGTTGGAATTATAAGAAGTAACATATCATGTTGAGCCATTTCTCTGTACCAGGCACGTCTCATATAGCATCTCATTTTAATCTAATCATCAATGGGGTTTTGGGTTTTTTTTTAACTTTTGCAATTAGAAAACAGGCTAAAAAGGTTGAGTGACACAACATAAAAATTCTGTTTTTCTTCCCACTGTACCATAGTGACTCCATATAAAGAATAATCTTGACTTCAGATCCTCCCTCTACTGTGTTAGGCTGCCTCTTTTAGGAAGGGGCAGCATGCATTTTTGTAGAATTCCCAAGACTGTGCCCTCCATTAGGCTTGTCACTGGCTTTTAGTTGAACAGCATTTATGCTGTATCTTGTTGGCTTATTGGTACTGTGACCTTATAACCTTCCTGTTCTGATTCCCGTTTGATAAGAAAAATCAATTCTATACACTTGTGTTCAGAATATGTAAGTCTTTATGACTAAAATGGTTGTGACTTGGTTGGTTGTTTCACCAGGTAGATAAAACAGAACACATTCAGAGGAGCATAGCAGATGTTACGTGAGAAGCAGTTATTTGAATGCACTGGAGAAGAGAGGCCTGAGGAGGGGTAAAGGTGATACAGAACAAGGTACAGAGGTAGAGGAGATGCTTACCTTCAGGTATCGGAAGGGCCTTGAAGTGGAAAGAAGGATTAAGACTTCTGCCTCATGCCAAGAGATAGATTAAGATGATTCGGCAGAGGCTAGAGGGAAACAAATTTTGTTTCATTACAGTGACTGTAGGAAAAATCTGTATAAAGTCCAAAGAAGGAATGGATTATATCAGTAGATACTGAGCTCTGTACCTCTGGAAGTATTTGAAGTGAGACCAGAGGGCCAACTGGCTATTAGGAGGTCAAGCAGCAGTTGGCAGATGGGCTGGATCCCACACCTGAATGCGTGTCACTCGCTTGAGAGCCTTTTAAAAATAGATTGCAGTGCCCTATCCCAGAATTAATAAATTAGAATCTCCCAGAGTGGGACCTAGGAATCTCTGTTTTGAAAATTCTCCCCAGCTGATTCTAGCATAACCATTGCACAGACCAGCTTCTGGGAACCACCCAAGGAGATGGCCTTTGTGAAAGGCCTCTTCCAGTTCTGAGAGTGATCTGTGGCAGAGCTGAAACTAGGACCCAGGTCTCTGACTCAATGCACTTCCCACTACACTGCCTCATTTTCCCGGACTAAGGCACATTCCTGAAGGGCATCTAAGGCTGGAGGAGCAGAGCAGAGACTCAGACAGCAGGATGGAGGTTGACTGAATGTGCAGCTGTAGGCTGCTGCTGACCTGTTGGTGTCTCCTGACTGTGGTTCTCTCTTGTTAGGGGATCCCGCCTCCACATGCTGGAGAATTCACTGCTGTGCTTTGTTAAAACCAACACCCCTGTAAATAAGCAGACATAATTGGGGACTGACTTGCTGAAACTGCAGCTTAGCCAGGCCAGCTGTTCCAGTTCTGTGAAAGCCTTTTATAGGAAGTGAATGAGTCAGATGGGTTTGACTGTGAAACCCATTATGAGGAAATACTTAAATGTGCAACCAAATGATATTGGAGCCAAGATAGGAAAAGCTATGGGTCCTCTGAGACACCATTGGGAAAGTTTGCTGCCGTTGTTGGAGGCTGACTCTTACGTGTCCTTGAAGCTGAATGTTTAAGTTCCTAGTACATGGAAGACATGGAGGGTAAAGTGTAAATGAGATGTGGCCTTTCCTCTTGGAGCTCACAACTGAGTGTGAGAGAGATGTGTAAATTGATTTAATACATAGGTAGTTGCTGTGAAGCACTTTGCAGAAAGTGGTTTGACGGAAGAAGGGAGGGAGATAAAGGTTCCTTTGTTGTTAAGAACTGAGTGTGAATTTGTCACATAGAGAAAGGAAACTTCAAAGAGAGGGACTAGCATATGCAAAGTCAGAGAGGTATACAATGTGTATAGGTGTGTAAGGGGAAAACATCCAATGTGATTAGGATTTAGGATCTGTGGTTAGAGGTGGAACTGGAAACAGAGCTTGGAGGCAGATCAGGTAGACCTTAAATGCCCAGTGGCAAGAGGGAGCCAAGAGAGGGGCTGTTAGAGTGATCAGGTTATTATCCACTTTGGCACTGATCTGAAAGTTGTTTGACTTGAACTTATGGCTACTGGAGACAGCACAATTGCAGTTACCCACGCGGGAGCTGTTAAGAGCCTGAAGTTAAGCAGTAGCAGTGGGGATGGAAAGGAGGGGACGATTTCAAAAGATAACTTTAAGAGAGAAAATGTGTGGGCATCTCTTTGAGCTATTTGGCATTTGGAGAAGATCAGATCAACTCAATTTGCAAGAGAATAATGTAAGAGGTATGTGCCAGGAAGCAGACTGTCTTGGAATACCCAGGTCTCATATTAACTTAAACGTCCCCTCTTTACACAGGTTAGAAGTCCAAGCCGATGTCCAAAAGGAAATTTTCCCTAAAGACACAGCCAGTCTTGGTGCAATTAGCGACAACGCAAGCACTCGTGCCATGGCCGGTTCCATAATCAGTTCCTACAACCCACAGGACAGGTATGTGAACAGTCAGATGCCTAGGAGAAGTTGCATTTTTTGGTTGAGTTTTGGCCCTAGAAGCTCAATGCCTCATGTTAGGGCTCTGTGTACCATACAGTGGGATACATGGTGTGTATACCCTGTGAATTCATTGAGCACATTCTTGGTATGGGAGTGTTTGGCATCTCTTGATTGATTCTTCTTGTTAGCACTTGATTTTTAGAGGTTTTTTCTTCCTTTTTCTTTTTTTTTTTGGCTGTTTTAACAGTGTAATTATTCACATGGAACTTAACAGGCTAGATGGGTATTCACTGATGTCTGTGGCTCTATGGTTTCTGCTCTTACGTTGATCCTTGCTTGACGTGGCTCCTTGTAGCCTATTTCTCTATTTTTGAGAAGCTCGTGTATCTGGTATGGTGTGATTACAGCACTCCCTACTGGAGAGATTCTGGTTTCTTCTCATTGTAGCGGAGAAGTAAAAAGCTGTGACTCTTTCACTTTCATATTTTGAGGAAGATAGTGTGAGGTTCTGATCCTTACTTGAATTTTGGAAGCTCATTTTTAGTTGTTTAAAGAAATTGGCAGAATAACTAATAAGGATATATAGCACAGGAAACTCTTTTCAATATTCTATAATGACCTATGTGGGGAAAGAATCTTTAAAAAGAGTGGCTATGTGTATAGGTATAACTGATTCACTTTGCAGTACAGCAGAAACTAATGCAACATTGTAAATCAGCTATACTCCAATAAAAATTTTAAAAGAAATAAATTGTCAGAGATGTTTGTGTGCGTATTTTAAATCAGCAAGGAGATCTCATTGTTCTTCTCCATCTTATTTGAGTACTAGATTAAATTTTATTTTCTCTAAAAGTGAGCTCTAGTCTACTATTTACCTATTTTTTTGGACTTTCTAATCCTGAACCCACAAACTGCTTTTACCAACAGGTGTAGCATGACCCATGCATGATTCAGCAAAGTGGATTTTGTCTCCACAGAGAATGCAACAATATGGAAATCCAAGTGGACATTGAAGCCAAACCAAGTCACTATCAGCTAGTGAGTGGCAGCAGTACAGAGGACTCACTCCATGTTCATGCACAGATGGCAGAGAATGAAGAAGAAGGCGGCGGTGGTAGTTCCGGCAGCAGTGGCAACGGTGAAGAGGACCCCCCCTGCAAACACCAAAGCTGTGAACAGAAAGACTGCCTGGCCAGCAAACCTTGGGACATCAGCCTGGCCCAGCCCGAGAGCATCCGCAGTGACCTTGAGAGCTCTGATACACAGTCAGATGACGTGCCAGACATCACCTCAGATGAGTGTGGCTCCCCTCGCTCCCAAGCCGCAGCCTGCCCCTCAACACCCAGAGCCCCCGGTGCACCAAGCCCAAGTGCCCATATGAACCTCTCTGCCCCAGCTGAGGGCAAGACTATCTTGAGGCCAGAAGATGCAGAAGCCAGAGTATGAAGTGGAATGAATGCTCCTGTTTTGAGAAGCACACTTGTAACTGCATCTTTTGGAATCTTTTTGGGGGGCAGGGATTTCTGTACTTTTATTTCAGAGATTCTCTGGTCACAGGTTTTCCCCAGGGAAATTCTGAGAAATTTGCAGTTTCTTACCAGATGAAACATGGAAATTTTGCCCTTAGTTCCATGCATCCCCACATCTCCTTCGCCCCCCCTACCCTTTTTTAGTTTTAATTTATTGGTTAAACTTATGGTGGCAATCCGTGAGGTGTGTCAAAGAGTGTACAGATGTATGTGTGTATATTGTATGTATGCTAACATATTACTGAAGGACACATTTTAATAAATAAAAATTTCTGTCGTAATTCAGCTCCTCTCATTTTCCTTGGCTTGGATAGTCCTCCAGAGCCAAGTGTTTGATTGAAACAGACCACTACATCTTTAACAGTCTATAAATCTGAACTTTCCTAATCCCAGGGAAGAAAGATGGTATTCTAACCAGACTGGAAGGAAGTGAAGTCGCTCAGTCGTGTCCGATTCTTTGCGACCCCACGGACTGCAGCCTCCCAGGCTCCTCTGTCCATGGGATTTTCCAGGCGAAAGTACTGGAGTGGGGTGCCATTCATATATAAACCCACGACTCCTAGCATGACAGAAAGCAAAGCCAAGATTGTCTTGGACTGTGTAGTCAGACTGAAGAATTAGCTGGAGTCAGTCAGATGCCCTCTAGAGGCAGCTGTGCAGTTTTCCTGTTAAGCTGTATTTACCCCTTTTTGCATTATACTCACTGTTAGAAATGTGCTTCCAAGGAGGGAAGGGGTGTCAGTTCTACTGGCTCTTCAGAAATCCCAGTGAATGTTGCATGGTTGTACGTTGGGGAACAGAGGATTCTTCCTAGATGAAGAAATGTACCTATTCTGCTTAATCACCAAGCAATACCTAGGTGTTTGTTATGCTTTCCAGTACACATTCCCTGTTGCAAAAAACAACTTTCTAGTTTTGCCAATCTAGTTTTAAGTAAGGGACAAAGGAATCTGACTAGAACTTGTAATGAAAGGAGAGAGGAGACATGCCGTCAAAATCACAGCATATTTAATTTTATCTCATCTTATAAATTTGTCAGAATTGAGCTACTCCTTGGTTTTGGCTCTGTCGAGAATAATGGTCTTAGAAATGAATGTTCATACATAGTATAGCAGAAAAATTAAAAGATTCATGAGACCTGATGTGAGTTTCCAAATCTGGCAGTAATTTACTTTGTGACTGTTTGAATCAGTTACTCTCATGCCCCTAATTTACTGACTCTCAGACATTAAGTGAGTATTTAAGGAGCTTCCAGTGCCAAACTTCTCTGTCACTTTAACCCTGGGCCCAGAGGAAGAATTGAAAACATCCTTTCCCCGAGGACCAGATGGCTTTCTGTTTCCTTTCACAGATGCACCTGCTCTTTGTCTTCCTGGCCTGTGCTTTACTACGATGAGGATGAGTCTGGACCACAGCCAGCTTGGAAGATTCTTAGCTCTTAGCACATTGCCCTGCACCTGGGCCGGGAAGTGCTGTTGGCGGACTTTGGGTCTCTGAAAGAATGCCCGAGAGGGTGTCTGTGTGAAAAAGGGAGCTTGTTGGGAAAAGGGCAGACAGTATGGGAATCTCTGAAATGCAAATTATCAACTCAAAGACTTGTATTTCTCTCAGAGCCTCATCAAGGGAGCAATTAACAGGATAAGATCAAGAAAGTCTTTTGAAGGGGCAGGAGTTTGCAGCCACAGCTATATTCTTACCCAGATTTCAGTTCTTACTGCTGTGAGAGTTGTGTGAGTATGTTTTCACTTAGCCAAAGTGGGGAGTTGTAAAGATTGTTAGATGGAGTACCAAAAATGGCTTTTGTTAAAGGCCCATGTGTATTTTTTTTCCTCTGGTAGGAATAAGAAGAAAAAAATTAAGGGAGATTATGGATGCCATCTAAAAAAGCTCACAACTCTAGACCAGAGGCCATGAAAAACCAAGCTTATTCTAATCCTTTGGAACGTTGTTGTATCTCCTAGACATTAGCAGACAAAAAGACCCCTCAGCACCACCTGGAGGAGAACATGAGTAATGCGTGGGAAAAGTTGATGCTCGGCTTAGAAAATGGGGAAAGCTGAATTTCTTTGTACAGCAGTGTTCACTCATTCTGAAATACCTGTTTCAGGTGCAGGATGCAGCAATAAGGAAAACACAAAAATGCCTGACCTTGTGAAACTCACCCTGTAGTGGGAAAGGGCAATCGATATAAAGTCTGGATGAGGATAAATGCAGTGAAGAAAGCAGGGAAAGCAAAAAGAGTAGTAGATGGTGCTACATTAGGTAGGTACTGCGGGCCTCTTTGATAAAGGTACATTTTGTTAGAGGCTTGAATGAGAAAGAACCATGTGTCTAGGCAAGAATATACCGGACATGAAGAATAAAGTACAAACACCTTTTGATGAAACATCCTTAGTCTGTTTAAACACATACACACACCTACAGCATAGAGGCCTAAATGAATGGAACAGAGTGGACCAAGGAGGAGGGTAGTAAAAGGTTGAAAAGGTGGCTGAGGACAAGATTGTGTAGACAAGGACATTTTAGGTTCCTCTGAGGCCAGGAGAAGTCATCTTCAAAGCCAGACAGATGGGGTGCTTGTGGTCAACTTTAAAAGGCTAAAACTGGGAGAGGGCATGTCTGGTCACCAACCCTACTTGGATGGGTCAATGAAAGAAATTTATGGAAATGATAAATGGGTACTTATTCACTCTGACCACTTTCTAATGTACTTTTTTGTATAAAACTGCACATCTTACACTTCGTTGAAACCAAGGTTCTGAATGTAATCTGTTTTGCCAGTTAGATGTACAAACAAGGATGCTGAAGGAGGAAGTGATTCAGGGATCTTTAGCAACCTTATTGCTCCTGCAAAGACACAGAAGACAGGTTTCCCTCCAGCGGTACACCAGTATCCATCAGTATCTGTGTGGGTGTCAAAGGGCTTCCTGACCCATAAATAACCATTTGTGATGTATGTTCTCACAGTGAGCCAGTGCTCGCCTCCTGGTTCCTCCTCTTCCCGGTGGTGGCAAAGGGAGCAGTTCCCATAGTGGACTAATCTGGGAGTCTCCTGGACGCCCAGCCTAGAGCCCACTTGCCCAGCTTTCCAGTTCTTCTGTAAGCGCCTAATTTACCTGTATTGCATTCTCTTCTACTTAAAATAGGTGGAACAGTTTTGTTTCCTGAAGTTTCAGAACCCTAACTGATACAGTATTTGGTTCCAAAACTGGTTATAGATAACAGGCCCTAAAAAATGAGATTTTTGCTTAGTTATGACTAAGTTGGATTTGAAGGAAGTGAGAATCTAGTTGTCATTGGAAAATGGTAAACTGGTAAAGATTATTTACACTTGTGGTCATGTTAAATGAACTGTCATGGATAAAAGACTTTGATAGACCAAGTGGCTGCCAGAATGGACCACTGTGTAAGAAATGAAGACTTAAATGGTGGTGCTTTTGCTAGAGAGGTTAAAAAAAGAAAATGAAAGTCTCAAGTGCTTTTAAATTTTCAGCTCAGGGCTGTCTTGTAGCCACAAGGCTGATGTACATGAAAAATCAAGGCAAGATTCTGGGTTATTGAATTACAACATAAGTTAAATTCTTAGCTTACCAGGTCTCTTAGGTGAAAATTAGGATCCTGTTTGGGAAAGAGTAAAGTGAAAATCGGGACATTTGAGTAGATTTGGATAAATCCTAGTGTTCTGAACCCACAAACTCTACACTTTGCTTCTCTTACCAGCAGAAGCAGCCCTTCTTTCCCCTGTTGATAGGGCTAGTGCTATCTTACTTGGAGACCTTGGGTAGTTGAGTTGAAAGGAAATGCTTATTGCTGCCCCTTATTGCTATCAGATCTGTGGCTATAGTCAGATCCCAATATGCTTCTGAAGCATATTGAAGTGAAAGTCACTCAGTCGTGTCCAACTCTGCAACCCCATGGACTATACAGTCCATGGAATTCTCCAGGCCAGAATACTGGAGTGGGTAACCACAAAATCTGACCTTAGAGAAGGAAAGGTTACAGAATTATAAGATTTTGCTCATTTGAATCAGTAGAAACCTGGGGAATGAACGTGTGTGGACTGGATTCTAAAGGTATTAGACCAGGAAGAAACTAACATAATTTTATTTTCATCTGGTTGAGTTTATTAATATGGGCATTCTCGAGATTCTGGAATTAGTATATTGGTGTTAGCAGCTAAAAGTGGCTCTTAGCTGGTTGGTTGGATGAAACCTGGACTTAAGAGGGGTCTACACTTGCTAAGAGCTGACTCATTTGAAAAGACCCTGATACTGGGAAAGATTGAAGGCGGGAGGTGAAGGGACACAGAGGATGAGATGGTTGGATGGCATCACCGACTCAATGGACATAGGTTTGGGTGGACTCCGGGAGTTGGTGATGGACAGGGAGGCCTGGAGTGCTGTACTTCATGGGGTCACAAAGAGTCGGACACAACTGAGTGAACTGAACTGAACTGAACACTTACTAAAAATTTCTTACTATAGTATTAGAAGATGAATGCAGAAACATAGCGATAGTAGAGTTGGTGGAGGTTTATCATGTGTACCTACTCGTCTCCTAATTTTGCCTCTAGAATTGCTCAGAGGACATTTCTTACACACACACACACACAAAGTACATAGATAAGGGGACACTTTCACCTTGAAAATGCTATAGTGTATATCCCCTATAGGCCGGGGATGAAGCTTAGAGATGTTGCCATTGAAATGGAATCCTTGATATCAGTAGAGATGACAGGATCCTAGAGCGGCAGGGGCCAAGAAGCAGTGCAAAGGCAGCAGAGCAGGAGTGAGGAAATATAACCTACCAAGGTCCTACTCGGTGTGCTGAACACAAAGCAGAAGTCTGGCAAAGGGAGGCCTGTTTAAAGTCACTAAGTGGAGGGTCACAGACACTCACTGAATTCTCAGACCAAAGCTCTGAGGGAAGCACCCAGCACTATTACCGTAACTAAACTGTTAATCTTCTAGTCTTCCCCAAAGGAATCTTAAGTCAATTAACTATGTGCTGTGCTTAAGGAAATGAAAATACCCAAGCCTTTAGGAAATACTTGGAAACTATAAACCCTAAACCAGTACTAATCTCAAAGAAACTAAAAGGTCTTTGTGGACCACTAGTTTAAAATAGAGGCTTGGGACTTCCTGGCGTTCCAGTGGTTAAGACTGAGTTTCCACTGCAGGTGAAGTGAAAGTTGCTCAGTCGTGTCTGACTCCGTGACCCCATAGACTGTATAGTCCATGGAATTCTTCAGGCCAGAATACTGGAGTGGGTAGCCTTTCCCTTCTCCAGGGGATCTTCTCAACCCAGGGATCGAACCTAGGTCTCCTGCATTGCAAGCGGATTCTTCACCAGCTAAGCCATAAGGGAAGCCCCAAAATACTGGAGTGGGTAGACTAGCCCTTAGGAATCGAACCAGGGTCTCCTGCATTGCAGGCGGATTCTTTACCAACTGAGCTATGAGGTAAGCCAACTGCAGGGGCACAGGTTTAATCCCTGGTCTGGGAACTAAGATCCTGCAAGTCATACGGTGCAAGCAAACATGAAGTGAAGTCGCTCAGTCGTGTCCGACTCTTTGCAACCCCATGGACTGTAGCCCACCAGGCTCCTCCGTTCATGGGATTTTCCAGGCAAGAACACTGGAGTGGGTTGCCATTTCCTCCTCCAATGCATGAAAGTGAAAAGTGAAAGTGAAGTCGCCCAGTTGTGTCCGACTCTTAGTGACCCCATGGACTGTAGCCCATCAGGCTCCTCCGTCCATAGGATTTTCCAGGCAAGAATACTGGAATGGGTTGCCATTTCCTTCTCCAGGGGAACTTCCTGACCCAGGGCTCAAACCCAGGTCTCCCACGTTGTAGGCAGACGCTTTACCGTCTGAGCCATATATATATATTTATCCTTATGAGGTATTATGGGTTGAAAACTCATATGTAGGAGTCCTAATCTCCAATACCTCAGAGTGTTACCCTATTTGAAAATTGGGTTGTTGTAGATATAATTATGGAGAAGGCAATGGCAACCCACTCCAGTACTCTTGCCTGGAAAATCCCATGGATGGAGGAGCCTGATAGGCTGCAGTCCATGGGGTCGCTAAGAGTCGGACACGACTGGGCGACTTCACTTTCACTTTTCACTTTCATGCATTGGAGGAGGAAATGGCAACCCACTCCAGTGTTCTTGCCTGGAGGATCCCAGGGACGGTGGGGCCTGGTGGGCTGCCGTCTATGGGGTTGCACAGAGTCGGACATAACTGAATCGACTTAGCAGCAGTAGCAGCAGCAGTAGCAGCAGCAGCAGAGTGGGCCCCTAATCCAATATGATTGGGCCAAAGGGGAACTTTGGACAAAGAGTCACTCACACCAGGAGAATGCCATGTGAAGATGAAGGCAGAGATCGGGATGATGTGGTGGAACCAGCCACCAAATTCCAAAGATTGCCTGCAAACCACCAGAAGCTAGGGAGAGGCATGGAACAGATTCCTCCTCACAGCCCTCGGCAGGAACCAGCCCTGTCGACAGTTTGATCTTGGATTTCTAGTCTCCAGATCTGTGAGACAATAAATTCATGTTGCTTAAGTCAGTCAATTTGTAGTCCTTTGTTGCATACCTAGCAAAGTAATACACAAGGATCATGTAATTTATAAGGAATCTCAGCCTGGATCTATCTCACATATCCACCCTGGTTATTTCCCAGTTCCTATAAGCACAGTTGTAATGGGTGTATTTGGCACCGGGCAGAATCTTCACATTGACCTATAGAGTGCAAGTTATTGTGAGGAGAAAAGCAAAGGAAAGCCCCTGGAACTCTCCTCCACCAGAACTATAAGCCAAAAGCAATAGTGTATCCCTGAGGGCATGATAAATACTACCACCACTATCAAAGACTTGAGAAATTCCAAAGGTGATCCCTATCTTATCTGTGGTACTTCCCCAGTGGCTCAGACAGTAAAGCTTCTGCCTACAATGTGGGAGACCTGGGTTTGATCCCTGGGTCAGGAAGATCCCCTGGAGTGGGAAATGGCAACCCACTCCAGAACTCTTGCCTGGAAAATCTTATCTATATTTAAATTATTTGCAAGACTTGACTTGTAGCTGTTATTTCAGATATAATCACTTTGAAGCAAATCAATACCTGCCCCAGCACCTGCAGCCATACAGCTATTGACCTGGAATATGATGTTTTTCTCTCACCCAAAGAATAGAAATTGTGAAAAGCAGATTACTTTTACCTGTCAAAGTCAACAGTACTGCTTACTGCCATACCTCTGGGTAGTAGCACCTCTCCAGTTCAGTTCAGTTCAGTCGCTCAGTTGTGTCCAACTCTGCAGTCCCATGGACTGCAGCACGCCAGGCTTCCCTGTCCATCACCAACTCCTGGAGCTTACTCAAACTCATGTCCATTGAGTCAGTGATGCTATCCAACCATCTCATCCTCTGTCATCCCCTTCTCCTCCTGCCTTCAATCTTTCCCAGCATCAGGGTCTTTTCAAATGAGTCAGCTCTTCGCATCAGGGGGCCAAAGGATTGGAGTTTCAGCTTCCACGTCAGTCCTTCCAATGAATATTCAGGAGATTTCCTTTAGGATGGACTGGTTGGATCTCCTTGCAGTCCAAGGAACTCTTGAGTCTTCTCCAACACCGCAGTTCAAAAGCATCAATTCTTTGGCGCTCAGCTTTCTTTATAGTCCAACTCTCACATCCATACATGACTACTGGAAAAACCATAGCCTTGACTAGATGGACCTTTATTGGCAAAGTAATGTCTCTGCTTTTTAATATGCTGTCTAGGTTGGTCATAACTTTCCTTCCAGCTCTGCTGAAATCTAATGTGCAGGCATTTTAATCATTTCACATTTCCCAGAACATCACTCTGTTATGTGATGATGTGTTTTTGGACCTAATAAGCAAGAAGTAGCAGATATCTAAATGCCATGGAAAACACATGTGTTCTGGAGGATAAGAGACATTTAAGGGCACTTCTACCTCCATGAAATTTTTAGGAATCCAGAACAGGAATCTGGAGGATGGCAGTTTTTATTTGTTGGTTTTTTAGTTTTGTTGTTGTTTTTTATTTTTGCTGCACTGGGTCTTCCTTGCCATCTCTAGTTGCAGCAAATGGGCTTAGCTGCCCCACAGCATGCTGGATCTTAATTCCCCCCAGACCAGGGATCAGATCAAACCCACATCCCCCACACTAGAAGGCAGATTCTTAGCCACTGGACCACCAGGGAAATCCTAGGTGATCACAATTTATCTAAAGTGAAAGATAAGCTGTTGCATTGTACATCGCCTCCCACTAAGAAAAATCCCAAGCATTTGGTGGATTTCTGTGTTTTGGAGGTAGCATACCACGTTTGATTATGCTGCACTGACCCAATTTCCAAGTAACCCATGAGGGCTACTAACTTCAATGGGCCCAGAAAAAGAGGATGGTCGCCAGTTGGTATAGGGTGCTGTGTAAGCAGTTTGAATTTTATGATCTAGCACATCCAGTAGTGTGCACATGCCTTGGCAAATGGGGCTACTTTATACACACCGTGGCAAACATAAGAGAAAAACAGCACAGGGCTTTCAGATTCTGGAGTCAAGCCAGGCTATTTTTGGCAATTCTCCTTTTGAGAAGCTGATGTTGGCTCACAACTGAGCCCTGCTCCAAGCTCTGGAGGGACCAGCTGGGCACTTAATATCAGATCAGCTCCCTTCCATCACAGAGTAGTCAGGGATTTGTCCTCACTGGAAAAGACACTCAAGATATGAATTGTTTCCATGTATACCGAGTCTCAAATATAAAGAAAAAATCCTACATGAGAAAAATACCAATTATTATCAAACCAAAGACCTCCCACCCCAATTATTCTAAATTTGATTATTTGTTAACTTTGACAAGCACAGTGGTTAAGAGGATAGATGCCAGAGCCAGAATGCCTGGGTAGGAATTCTAACTCCACCATTTATTTAAACAGCTTATGCTCATGCATGTTCGATCACTCAGTTGTGTCCAATTCTCTGTAGCCCCATGGACTATAGCCCATCAGGCTCCTCTGGCCATGGGATTTTCCAGGTAAGACTATCAGAGTGGGTTACCATTTCCTTCTCCAGGGTAGTAGCTTATGACCTTGGGCATATTGTTAACTCTTTCTATCTCCATGTCTTCATTTGGAACTATGAGGATTAAATGAATGCAAATAGCAATGCCTTGCTTGTAGGCTTCCCAGATGAAGCTAATGGTCAAGAATCTGCCTGCCAATGCAGAAGATAGAAAAGACATGGATTCAATCCCTGAGTTGGGAAGATCTTCTGGAGGAGGGCATGGCAGCCCACTCCAGTATTCTTGCCTGGAGAATCCCCATGAACAGAGGAGCCAACTATTGGGCTATGGTCCATAGGGTCGAAAAGAGTCGGACTCGACTGAAGTGACTTAGCATGCAGCAGGCACAGCCTGTAGTAAGAGCTATATACATTAGCTAGTGTCATTCTTTTCACTTATTATTACCATGCTTATCATCGTCATCATCATCACTATCCATGAATTTACTGAATGTCTATTCATCCTGTATTCCACATAACACCTCCTCTCATCAAGTGAGGCAATGGGCTAAGACCCATGTGATCACCCCAAAGCAGCTGGCCTCACACAACAGTTAAATGGTTTACTAAAGACTCATTTATGGCACTATTGAAAGACAAGACCTTGTGAAGGAAGTTCTGTCCTATAGAATGCGGTATGTGTTCTGAAACAGTGATCTACGTATAACCCCTTCACGGAAGTTGCTTCTTGCCCCTGTGACTTTGGTCTTTGTTAGTTTAAGATGTCTTAATCCCCAGAGGGGAAATACTTCCACCAGGGCTAATAATAATGAGTCCACTGAACTGTAAGTTTTTTTGGCAAATCTGTGCTCCTCATCCACTGAACTAATAGCCTAAAAAAGGACAATTGTGTTAGATGCAGTCATTGATCCTGATTATCAAGAGAAATAGGTTTGTTGTTGCTCGGTGAGGGCAGGAAGGATTATGTCTAGAATTTAAAGGGCCCTCTGGGCTACTTCTGGTGGTTTAGTTGCTAAGTCGTGTCCAACTCTTGTTACCCCATGGACTGGGGCCTGCCAGGCTCCTCTGTCCATGGGATTTCCTAGGCAAGAATAGTAGAGTGGGTTGTCATTTCCTTCTCCAGGGGATCTTCCCGACCTAGAGATCGAACCCTTATCTCCTGCATTGCAAGTGGTCTCCTTCATTGCAGGCAGATTCTTTACCAACTGAGCCACTAGGGCTACTTCTAGTACTGCTGTATTCAGGAGTCAAGGTTAAAAGGCTATTCCAGTGAGGGCTTAAGTCCCTTAGAAATGAAGACTTGGCTCACCACACCAGATAAAGAGCCTCATCCAGCTGAGGTACTGACTGTGGGAAAAGGAACTTCATAAGTAGTAAAGAAAGATATTTATGAATGTAAAGAATTCATGAAAGGTAGAGAAGTGAGGACTATATTAGCATTTCACATTTTTACCTTTCTCTGGCATATATATATTTATAGATATCCACCCATTTCTCTCCCCCCAACTCCCACCACATTTTGCCTAGTATCATCAAGTGTGTTGGTAACTTGATCAGTTAGTCTTTAGGTTGCAGCTTGTTTCTTTTTAAGTCAGTTTCTGGCTGCACTGGCTCCTTGTTGTTACACACAGGCTTTCTCTAGTTGCAGTGAGCAGGGGTTACACTTCACTGTGGTGCGGGGTCTTCTCATTGCAGAGGCTTTTCTTGTTGTGAAGCATTGGCTCTAGAGCACGGGGTCAGTAGTTGTGGCACATGGGCTTCATTGCCCTGCAGCAAGTGGGATCTTCCCAGACCAGGGATTGAACCTCTTTCCCCTGCTTTACAAGGCAAACTCTTAACCTCTGGACCACCAGGGAAGCCCTAGGTTACAGATTGACGAGGCAGGATTGTAACAGAGCTAGAATGACTATCACCCAGAGCTGGATACAGGACTAACAGAATTTTGGATCTCTCCTTCTAGGAAGGGTGTTTAGACTCCTAACTGGTCAAAGGATGAATTTGTGTAGATGTGGTGAGTTGGTTATCAGCATGCATTCCAATCTTTTTCTCATACTGCCAAAGCCACAGAGTTAAATGCTGCACTTCCCAGAATCCCTTGCAGTTAACATTTTACATGCAAATTAGGGTCTATAAATTGCATCCACTTATATAAGAGCTGGGAGGAAAAAGTAAGGCGAAGGCCATCTCCCAGCTGTGTGGTTGTTGCTTCGTGTTTGTGGCAACCTTGAGTAACGACGGAGCACCCTGATGTCCAAACACTAGCTTCGTGACGTTGGGAAGCAGCGGCGGCAGCAGCAGAGGTAGCTTTCTGACCCCTGATCCTCGGGTTGCAGCCACAGTGCCGTGTGTGTTTGCTAACCATCCTATTTCTCGATGGAGATATTACTCACCTAACATGAAATTTACCACTTTACTTTTTTTTGGCACAGCATGCGGGATCTTAGTTCCCTGACCAGGGATGGGACCCAAGGCCCCTGCAGTATAAGCACAGAGGCTTAACTGGTCTGCCAAGGAAGGTCTGAAATTCACCATTTTAAAGTGTGCAACTCAGATTTTAAATGTATTCAGAAAGTTGTACAACAATCATTACTAATTCCCGATCATTGCCATCACCCCCTGAAGTACCTTGCTATTATTAGTCAGTCCCATTTCCCCCCTCTTTCCAGGCCTGGCAACAGCTAGTCTACTTTCTCTGTGAATTTGCCTATTCTGGGCATTTCATATAATCACATTAGGTAGCTTTTTGTGTATGACTTCTTTCACTTGGCATAGGTTTTCAAGGTTCATCCACACTGTAGCACCTATCAGTACTTCATTTCTTTTTGGCTGAGTAATACTCCATTGGATATCGTAAAGTTATTGTATGTATACATCACATTTTGCTTATCCATTCATCGGTTGATGGACATTTAGTTTCTTTCCACTTTTTGGCTATTGTGTATAATGCTGCTATGAATATGGGTACACAGACATCTGTTCAACCCTGCTCTCAGTTCTTACAGGTATGTACCCCAGAAGTGGAGTTGCTGGATCAGAGGGAAATTCTATGTTTATTTTTTTGAGGAACCACCATCCTGTTTCCACAGGGGCTATACCATTTTACCCAGCAGCAGTACAGCAATTTCTCCACATCCTTGTCAACACTTGTTATTGTCTTTTTCATCATAACCATCCTACTGGGCATGAAGTGGTACCTCACTGTGATTTTTATTTACATTTCCCTAATGACTAATAATGTTGACATCTTTTCATGTACTCCTTGGCTATTTGTATATCTTTTTTTGAAGAAATATCTATTCAGGACTTCCCTGGTGGTGCAGTGGATAAGATTCCATCTGCCAATGCAGTGGACACCATTTGACCCCTGACCCAGAAAGATTCCACATGCCTCAGGGCAACTAAGCCTGCTTGCTGCAGCTACTGAGCCTGTGCACCTAGAGCCTATGCTCTGCAGCAAGAGAAGCCCCGAAATGAGAAGCCTGCCCACCGCAACTAGAGAAAGCCTGCACAAAGCAATGAGACCCAGCACGGCCAAAGAGAAACATAAAGAAAGAAAAAGTTTTTTTTAAGAAATATCTATTCAAATCCTTTGCTCATTTTTAATTTGGATTTTTGTATTGTTGATTTATAAAGACTTCTTTATATATTCTGGTTATGAGTCCCTTGATAGATATATGATTTGCAAATGCTTTCATTCTGTGGGTTGTCTTTTTACTTGGTGCGTTCTTTAACACAAGAATTCTAGAAGCGGCCTCCTGTCTCACCAACTTCATGATTGCACCAATTGGCAGCTCTTTTGGGGTCTTTTTCTGGGGCTCATCCCTGGAGCCCACTCCTCCAGCCCTCCCAACTATTTTTTTTTAAACATCTGATTCCCTGTATCAAAGCCTTTTCTGCTTAAAATAGGTTTCTGTTTCCTGCAGCTGCTCTCTGGTTAATAAATCTCACAACTTGAAACCTTCGAGCAGAGATGTGACATGTCATTTTGTAGGAGCTGATGTACAGCCAAACTATAATAATAATACATTCCTGGAAAGTCAAAGTTGGAAACACCTTTGAAGATCGACTGGTCTGAACCCTTCGTTTGTCAAACACTGGAAGGAAATGGAGACACAAGGAGGAAGACACAAAAACCTTGACGCTGAGGGCCTGCACCTCTGTCTGCCATCTCCCAGGGCTGGCAGACCTCAGCTGACCTTGCTTCATGAAATCAGTGGGACGTGGGTCACGTAAATCCAGTGAGGCTAGGCCTGCCAACCTTACTGCAGCTGATTGGACACGGGATCTGGGCCCGAGCCAGATGCTGCTGTGAACCACTTGGATGTGATGGTGGCCACGCACCCGTGAAAGACTGTCTGGTGTAAGAGGCTTCAGTGCTAGGAGCATACCCAGAGTGTCATTATTCCTGTTCTCCAGGGACCTGCTTTGGGGCCCCCTAAGATGACTTCCCCTGACACCCCACTTCCTCTGAATCTGCACCATGGCTCCCATTCCTGAAAATCACCTGAGCACCTACAGAAGCTCAGGAATGAATGTACCCAACCACAGCCGATGATTTTCTGGAGACTGAAGCCTGATCAAAAAAGAGAAAAAGAAGCAAGCCACAAACGCAAATCTGGAATTTCAGATAGCATGCTCTTCCCACTCCGACATGGCTGTCCCACATGCAGACATGAGGAACAGGGCTTCATGAATGGAGTGTGACAAGGAGAGAAGACTAAGGGTGTTATGTGGCTGAACTGTCATCAGGATACAGCAAGGGTGGGATAACCACCCCTCCTCTTACTTTTTTTGGGAGGCTGTGTCACACATTTTGTGGGATCTTAGTTCCCCAACCAGAGAATGAACCTGAGCACCCAGGATTGGAAATTTGGAGTCCTAACCACTGGACCACTAGGGAATTTCTCCTCCTCTTACTTTTGAGCATTTGCCTTTGTGAGTGGCTTGGGACAGAGTTCCAGCTCTGGGTACTGCCTTGTCATTCCTTAGGCACCGGTCTTTAAGGAAATCCACTCTATGTGGATGGCTGCTCTGTTCAGGCTCTGTGTCAAGGCACAGAAATTGACATCTGGAGACACCCAGGCCCTGAAGATGGGAAATCACTGATGAAAAAATGGCTCTTGAAACTATAGCCAGGAATAAATGGGCGATTGGCCTCCTCTTTTCATAAACCCTAACCAGTGAGTGCAGGAAAGGAGCAACCAGGAAAGGGAGGAGGAGAACCGGGAATAAAGAAAATGACGAAAACCAAGTAGGGTGAGGATTTCAGGAAGGAGAACAGGGCTGGTTTGGAGACAGGTCAGGCTGGCTGAAGACTGGATTTGTCGTGGGGGAAGTAATTGGTGACTTTAGAAAGAGCAACTTCAGAAGACGGCAGCAAGAGAAAACTGATTGCATTTAGTTGAGGCGTGAGTGAAAGGGGAGGAGGTGGAGTGGTAAACAACTATTCCCTAAGAAGAGGAGAATTTTTTTTTTAAGTAAGAGACTTGAGCATGTTTGGAGGCTCAGGAGAAAATAGGGGAGAAACGGAGAGAGTGGCAATATCAGAGAAGACTTCCCTGGTGGTCCAGTGGTTAGGAATCCCCCCGCCAGTGAGGGGATATGGGTTTGATCCCTGATCCAGGAAGATTCCACATGCTGCAGGGCGACCAAGTCCATGTGCCACAACTACTGAGCCCATGTGCTCTAGAGCCTGGGAGCCCCAGCGAGTGGGTCCACACACCACAACTACTGAAGCCCAGATGCCTAGAGTCTGTTCTCTGCAACAAGAGAAGGCACCACACTGAGAAGCCTGAGCACTGCAATGAAGAGTAGCCCCTACTCTCCACCACTAGAGAAAGTCCGAGCAGCAACGAAGACCCAGCGCAGCCATAAAATAAATAAATAAAAACAGAGAGGAAGCTATTTGGTGATGCTCTGTCTTTAGGAAGATAGAATGGGACCAGGGGCACAGGCAGAGGGGCTGGCCGTGGACAAGAGAAGGAGCCCATCTGCTCTCAGCTTGGAGGAAGGTGGAGACCACCATGGGGTTTAGTTTCCTTCCCCAAAAGGGATCATCTTCACCATGAGAAGATATGAGATGCCACCGAATAAATGGTTGACAAATATCAAGTTTTCCTCCCTTCCCTGGCTGTTTCAGTCCTCTGCGGCCACATATGATGTCATTCTGGGATGTTACTAAGGCTAAGGAACACACCTCTAGCTGGAGAAGTTAAAGGCAGTCAGTCCCAAGCTTTTCTGGAATTCCAGGGGAATAGAGGATGCTTGCTGCTAAGGTTCCAAATCTGGGAAATTGTAAGCATAGATCTTTCACTTCATGGACAGGGACAGCCTGATCTTGCCACCAGCACAGAGGAAGGCAGAGCTGAGAAATGGAGTGAGGACAAGAGACAGAGGCACCAGATGACACTGGGATTTTTTTGGTTATTGTTGTTGTTGTTTGACTGTGCTGTGCGGCTTGCAGAATTTCAGTTCCCCAGCCAGGGATTGAACCTGGGCTATAGTGGTGAAAACGAGATCCTAACCACTAGACCAGCAGAGAACTCCCTAGATGACATTGTTTTAATGCCAGGATCTAACTATGCTTAAGGCCTCCTGTAATCCAACAAATTCCTTCCTCCTACCCAAAGCCCGTTTCTGTCAAGATTCTGTCACCTGCAAGTGAAGTTCTGACTATTATAAGAAGTGGAGTGTTGCTAGTGATGTCCCTGACACGCAGAATTGACCGAGCTGAGGTGGGGTACAGATCAGATTTTCCAACTGTTGGGAATAACCTGGGATTTTCCATTCCCAGGAGGCTAGGAGGTAAGCATTCCTTGTAATGCAGCTGCAAAGCCAAGGGCCCCTGAATCTCAGACCATGTGTTTAACAAAGGCAGGAGTTCAGGAGACTTGGTAAAGAGATGTCAGGAGGTTGTGTGTGTTGGCTATTTTCCCAAGCCTTGAGCCAAAGAGATAAATTCTGCAGAAAGAATAATCAAGAATAAAAGCTAACATTTCTGAAGCATTCATCATGTGCCAGGCTCTAAGTGCTTCACACACATTAACTCATTTAATCTTCATAAGAACACAAAGAAATGGATACCATTGTTATTTCCCATTTTACATTTGAGGAACTGAGGTGCAAAGGATTTGCCCAAGATCATAAAGCTAGACAGGGCTAGAGCTCTGCCTTGAATCCAGGCAGCCTGACCTCTGAACTTAAGTGCCTACAGCTTTGCTGAGAAAGACAGCCTGTAGCCAGCGATCCAAGCTGATGCAGAGTCTGATGATCACATGCTTTGCAAGACTGAAAAAGCTCATCTATTCATGTCAAAGCTAAAGTGAGTGGGAATAAAGACAGGGAGGCAGGAAATACAACCCCTCCCAAGCCCTTCCTACCTGCCTACTAAAAAGACAGTCTCCCTATGTAAAGAGCCTTCCAATGGGATGCAGCCTAGGGATGGGGGCAGCCAGCTGTGCCAAGCCCCCATGCCGGGTGTTCAATGGCTCCAAGGCAGAGGTGAAGCTGGAGTCTCTGAGCTGAGGACTGGGAGCTCCTGTTGCTAAGACCCTGTATACCAAGATCAAAGTCTAGATTCAGGGGCTATAATTTATCATTCTTTTTTAAAAGATTATTTATTTGGCTGTTTGCTGGGTCATAGTGCCATGCAGAATCTTAGTTATGGCATGTGAGATCTAGTTGCCTGACCAGGGATCGAACCCCAGCCCCCTGCATTGGGAACCCATTGTGTTAGCCACTGGACCACCAGGAAAGGCCCTCATCATTCTTCTGACTTGGTTATTAACCCATGGAATTACCCAAATGCGAATACCCAGAAAACTTATACATCTTTTAAAGGAGTGGTTCTGTGAGAGAAACCCCAGTCCTGGTATAACTGAAAGTGGGGTTTAATTGCTCACCGTTCAGAAGCCAATAAAGAGGTAAGCCTGGTGGAAAGGAAAGTTTATTTCAGGCTGTCTTTCTCAGCAAAGCCAGCAATGGAGGGAGGGGGAGGGCAGATGCCTGTCCAAAGGCAGAACCCACCCCACTGACAATCGGGGGCAAAAGCTTTTATAGATGGAGGGAGGGGCTACATGTAGACACAGTACAGTCAGCTCTGACAGTCCTCTTGAAATTGGTCACGTGGTGGTCTGACCAGCGTCGTTTTGATTGTTTTAAGTACAGCTAATCTTCAGTTCCAGGCTCTCTTTTGTTTCCATTTTCTGAATGCCAACTGTCTGCATTGTGGCAGCTTTATGTCATGGCTGCAGTCTGGGCATCATGTAGTTAACTTCTTCCACCTGGTGGGAGTCTCAGTATTTACAAGACAGTTCACAGGATATGGCTCAGAATTTTATCTACAGTCCTTGAGAAGGAATAAAGGTCCTTGACTTTGCCTAATGACTAAACTATTATTATCTGGTCTCCCTTGATGGTTTTCCTTTCTTTCATTTTCTCACATCTCTGATTAAACTTACTCCTTTTCTAAGAAATTTAGATCGTATATAGTTTTATTTTTGTGTCCGACTCTTTGCGACCCAATGGACTGTGGCCTGCCAGGCTCCTCTGTCCATGGGGATTCTCCAGGCAAGAATACTGGAGTGGGTTGCCATGCCCTCCTCCAGGGGATCTTCCGCACCCAGGGATCAAACCCAGGTCTCCCGCATTGTGGGCAGATTCTTTATTGACTTAGCCACCAGGGAAGCCCATTTGTACTTACTTATTTTAATTCATTGGTTTTATTTGATTATGATTATTAATTTTTCTGTAGTTATATTAAACTCATTCTTAGGCCAAAGTTTTTCTACAGACAAAAGGCAGATGGAGGCCGTCGGGGGAAGGAACATAGTGTCCGGCTACATTTCATTGTCACATGGAATCCTGTAATTGATCAATCCCTGAGGCAGTGTCTTGGCTCCAAACAATACTAGAAATGCTCAAAATCCTCGTGAGATGTGTCCGCAGTTATGTTAGCCAGAGAGATCTCTCAGCATGGCAGAGCACCCAGTCTGCCTCATTCTACCAAGGCAGGGGATTCTGGCTGCTCTTTATCTGCAGGTTGCCACACCCAGTGCACACTGCAGACCAGTAGGTGTCATTGCCCCTCCTCTTCTGTTCAAAATGAGATTGTTTACTTATAATGACTTTGTTACCCCTTTGTCAATGTACCAAGGTGTTAGAGACTGATCAGATTTATTGCTCATCTATAGCAGTGTTTTCCAGCTTTTTGGTCTCAGGACCCCTATACACTCTGAAAAATTGAAGACTTGAAAGAGATTTTTGTTGATGTGGGTTACATTATTGATATTTATGATATTAGAAATTAAGAATTTTAAAAAATTATGTATCTGAAAGTAGGAAAATTATTTACATGAAAATAATAAACCCCTCAATGTTAACATAAATAATACCCTTTTCGATGAAAAGTAATTACATTTTGCAAATCAAAAAGATGAGTGAAATGAATGACATTGTTTGACATTTTTGCAAATCTCTTTAATGTCTGACTTAATAAAAGGCAGTTAGAATTCCCATAGCTGCTTCTTTATTCAATATATTGAGCTGTGTTGTTTTGGTTGAAATATATAAAAAATATTCAGCCTTGTTTGCTTGTCTATTCGTTTGTTGGAGGCTATTTGAGCTTCCCAGGTAACTCAGTGATAAAGAATATGCCTTCAATGCAGGAGATGTGGGTTCAACTCCTGGGTCAGGAAGATGCCCTTGAGTTAAAAAATGGCAACCCACTCCAGTATTCTTGCCTGGAAAATTCCATGGACAGAGGAGCCTGGTGGGTTACAGTCCATGGGATCGCAAAGAGTTGGACACGACTGAGTGACTGAGCACATTTGGGTTTTCAGTTTGGAGTTTTTCAAATAAAGCTGCTATGAACATTAAAAAATGAAATAAAATTCAACCTCACACAGGTATATAACTGGAAAAAGGAGGAGTATATTAAAAGGATATTCAGATAATTGTGGATATTCATCCTTGATCCTATACCTAAACTCGACAAATGACAGTTTTGTAAAATTTAGTTTCCATGTGGAATCTGAAACCATTATTGGTCAACTTTTCATTATATTAAAGTACATTGGTCTGGGACTTCCCTGGTGGCCTGGTGGTTAAGAATTCTTCAGCCAATGCAGGGGACATGGGTTCAGTCCCTGGTCTGGGAAGATCCCTAACGCCAGGGAACAAGGAAGCCCATGCACCACAACTACTGAAGCTTGTACGCTCTATGGCCCGTGTTCCACAACTTGCTGTCACGACAACGAGACGTCCATGCACCACACCCAAAGAGCAGCAGCCCCCCGGCTCACCACAACTAGAGAAAGCCCACCCTCCACAAAGAAGACCCAGCACAGCCAAAAAATTTTAAATGAATTTGAAAATGGGAAAAAAAATTGGTCTATCTTGCACTTTGAATTCATCCTCTACTTGTGCATGATTTTGTACCATCACATGTTAGTCACTTGCAAAGTATTGGTTCACTAAGTTACACAGATCTCCCAAATGTTGACACATTTTGTTTTACAACATAAAAATATCATATACGTTAGTGTCACCACTGAAAGTCTTGAAGTATTGGGAAGCTGCTAAGCTCACAGCAGTGGATACAAATTTTCCAAAAATCTAATTTTCACTCAAAAGCTCAAGTTTCTTCTTTGACAGCAAATATTGTCAATTTTTTCCTCTTGAATTGACAGCGCTCTTCCTTCATTTTAGAGAAAATGTCTGCAAAAAACTACATTTGCATAACCATAGTGTGTCTTTCAATCCTTCTCTCAAGTAGAAATGGTGCTCATGAAAAGAAGCAGCTAGTTCAGCTTGCAACTCAAACAGTTGCACAAGTGCTTTTCCTGGAGACAACCATGGTACTTAGGCAGGCAGCAGAATTCTTCCCATTCTGTCAAAATATTTAAAAGAGATATACTCAAGGGTGGAGAGTTAATAAAGTTAATAATTTTTACTGCTTCATCAAGTCGTTCTTAAGTGAATCTGGTATATTTACCTCTGTTGCTGTGCGTGCATGCCAGTTCGGGATACAGTGACTACAAGGGTGGCCTGAAGTCCTGCCTTGTTTAATGCTAAGGGGCCAGTTATTTGACCTGCCATTGCTTTTCCACCATCAAAACCACAAAATAACATCTTAGAATTATTATAAAAATAGTTTTGACTTCACAGACCCCATAATAAGGTCCTGAGGATCCTCAAAGGTTTGCAGGCCACGCTTGGAGAACCACAATCTTAACACTTTATTCATCAGTTAACAAATATGTATCATGACAGCATATTAAAAAACAGAGGCATCACTTGGCCAACAAAGGTCCATCTAGTCAAAGCTATGGTTTTTCCAGTAGTCATGTACGGACTGTGGTGCTGAAGAAGACTCTTGAGAGTCCCTTGGACTGCATGGAGATCCAACCAGTCAGCCCTAAAGGAAATCAACCCTGAATACGCATCGGAAGTACTGATACTGAAGCTGAAGCTCCAATACGTTGGCCACATGATGTGAAGAGCCCATTCTTTGGAAAAGACCCTGATGCTGGGAAAGATTGAGGGCAGGAAGAAAAGAGGGTGATAGAGGATGAGACGGTTGGATGGCATCACTGACTCAATGGGACTGAGTTTGAGCAAACTCAGGGAGATAGTGAAGGATGGGAAAGCCTGGTGTGCTGCAGTCCACGGGGTCGCAAAGAGTCAGACATGACTGAGGGCCAAAAAACAACAAATCACACACCTGCATTTCCCTGACACCAATCCGGGTCTTGAGCTCTTCGTTGATGTTGTCGTTTGTTTTGATTTCTGGCTAGGCGGGGTCTATGCACGGACTTCCTCTAGCTGCGAAGAGCGGGACTACTCCTCACTGCCGCGTATGGGCCTCTCATTGCAGTGGTTTCTCTCTTTTGTCGCGGAGCACAGGCTCCAGGGCAACAGACCTTAGTAGCTGGGCACTCTGGCTTAGTTGTGCCACAGCGCATGGCATCTTCCTGGACTAGGGATTGAACCAGTGTTCCCTGCATTGGAAAGGAGGATTCCTTTCTTTTTAAAAAATTATTTTAAATTGAGAGGAAATTGCCTTACAATGTTGTGTTGGTTTCTGCCATACACCAATGCAAATTAGCCATAATTATATACATATATCACCTGCCTCTTGAGCCTCGCACCCCTCTAGGTATCACAGAACACCAGGGTGGGCTCCCTGTGTTATACAGCAACTTGTCAACAGCTACCCATTTTACACATGAGAGTGTATTTATGTCGACGCCACTTTCCATTCGCCCCACTCTCTCCTTCCCCCACTGTGGACAGGAGGATTCTTATCCACTGTACCACCAGGGAAGTCCCCAGGCCCTGGATTTTGGGTGATGAGTTTTATATGAGATACCCAAGGCCTCTGCTCTCATATGGCCACATTCTCATAGAAAGAGCAGAAAATAAATCAATAAATGAATAAGGTTACTTCACCTAGAGAAAAGTGCCTTGGAGAAAGTAAAACTCTATAGTCCTTAAGCTTTATATAGTGATAGATGTGAATTATTTCCCATTAAAACTAAGGGCAAACATAAAAGAAAACTGGATAGTTTAACAGAAAGTGACTTGGGGTAATTTCCCTTCATGGTTAAATATGGTATCCACAAACCCCCTTGCTTGTTTCAATTTAAATTTTTTAATTAAGTAAATTAAATAGTTCAGTTTCTCAGTCACAATAGCCACATTTTAAGTGTTTGATAACCCTGTGTGGTTAGTGGCCACCATATTGGAGTGGATTGCCATTTTCTCTTCCAGGGAATCTTCTTGACCCAGGGATTCTTTACCGCTGAGCCACCAGGGAAACCCAGTGGCCACCGTATTGGACAGTACAGATATGGAGCCTTGCCATGATGGCAAAAGTTTCTCCTAGACAGCATTGATTTAGATGGTGAGACAGAGAAAACCTCCCTGAAGATTTGAGGAGAGAGTAATAGCAAAGATCCTGAGACAATCTACTTTGGCACCTTGAAAGAAAAAAAGAGAGGGACTTCTCTGGCAGTCCAGTGGTTAAGACTCAGTGATTTCAATGCAAGGTGCAGAGGTTTGATCCCTAGTTGGCGAACTAAGATCCATGTGCCACAGAGCGTGGCTGTGTGACTTCAGACAATGACTGCAGCCATGAAATTAAAAGATGCTTGCTCCTTGGAAAGAAAGCTATACAAACCTAGACTGCATATTAAAAAGCAGAGAAATCACTTTGCCAGCAAAGGTCTGTATAGTCAAAGCTATGTTTTTTCCAGTAGTCATGTAAAGTCATGAGGGTTGGACCACAAAGAAGGCTGAATGCCGAAGAATTGATGTTTTCAACCTGTGGTGCTGGAGAAGACTCCTGAGAGTCCCTTGGACAGCAAGGACATCAAACCAGTTAATCCTAAAGAAAATCAACTCTGAATATTCCCTGGAAGGACTGATGCTGAAGCTGAAGCTCCAATACTCTGACCACCTGATGTGAAGAGCCAACTCACGGGAAAAAATCCTAATGCTGGAAAAGATTAAAGGCGAAAGAAGGGGGCATAGAATGAGATGGATAGATAGCATCACCAACTCAATGGACGTGAATTTGAACAAACTCCAGAAGATAATAGAGGTCAGAGGAACTTGGCATACTGCAGTCCATGGGGTCACAAAGAGTCAGACATGACTTAGCAACTGAACAACAAAGCTGGAAAGATAGGAGAAGGATGTCAGAGTGCTGAAACATAAGGTCTTAGAGTTAGCATGGTAACTGAAAACGACGAGGTCAAGGGTTTGACCTCAGAATGGGGAATTGAAAACTAGACTTAGAGGTCCAAATCCAGGAGAGGGAAATCAACTAAAAGACCAGGGCTTCCCTGGTGGCTCAGTGGTAGAGAATCTGTCTGCCAATTCAAGGGACACGGGTTTGATCCTTGGTCAGGGAGGATCATGCCATGGGGCAACTGAGCCCCTGAGCAAAAACTGTCGAGCCTGTGCTCCAGAGCCAGCGGGCCACAATTACTGAAGCCAGCACACCCTAGAGCCCAAACTCCGCAGCAAGAGAAGCCAGCATGATAAGAAGCCCGTGCACTGCCCCCACCCACCGTAACTAGAGAAATGCCCTTGCAACAACAAAAACCCAACACAGCCCAAAATTAATAAATAAATAAAATCATATATAAACAAAAGAGACAAAGAATGAACAGCTACAGCAGTAGGAGGAAACTCTGAAGGGTGCAGAGTCACAGAAGCATGTTTTAAGCAAGACGTAGTAATGACCTTGCTTGACTATTACTGAGACATCTAAGATAAGAACAGAAGAGTGACTGCTGGCTCTGGCAACGTGGAAAACATGCATGTCCGCGGCAGGAGCAGGTTCAGTAGAGTGCTGAAGTTAGAAGCCCACAGAGAATGAATGGGTTGAAGAGTGATGAGATTTGAAAAAGTAGGAAGGGAGTGGAAAAATGAGTGGTAACTGGAAAGCAGGTAGAGTCCAGGAAGGTTTTGCTTTGTATTGTTTGAAGAGGGAGATACACAGCAGTTTGGGCATTGATTGGAGTGATCCATTGATAAGGAGAGGGTTCAGTCTTGGAAAGGAGCAAAAGTGGTCTTCCCTAATGGCCCAGCAGTGAAGAAGCCATCTGCCAATGCAGGGGACCTGGGTTCGATCCCTGGTCTGGGAAGATTCCACATACCATGGGGCAACTAAGCGCCTGAGCCCCAGCTACTGAAGCCCACCTGCCCTAGAGCCTGGGCTCCACAGCAAGAGAAGCCACCGCAGTGAGGGGCCCACGTGACGCAAGGCCTCTGCAACTAGACAGTAGCCCAGCTCTCTGCAGCCTGAGAAAGCTCAAGGGTAGCAACAAAGACTCAGCTCATCCAAAAATAAAATAAATAAATAAAATATTTTTTAAAAAGAAAGGAGCAAGAAGACTTCATTTATGATAATGGGGAAGAAGGCAGAGAGTGTGGGTTCCTATTCTGGATGTAGTGCTATAATTATGAGAAAAGCTGCTCTGAACATTCAAGTACAATTTTTTGTGTGAATATATGTCTTTATGTCTCTTGAGTACGTACGTAGGTTTTGCAAAATACCTGGACCATTTTACATTCCCACCAGCAGTACCTGAAGGCTCCAATGTCTCCACGACCTCAATTATCTAATTATAGATTTTATCTGAATTCTTCTACTGACCAATGATGATGAGTATCTTCATGTGCTTATTGGCCATCTGTATACCTTCTATTTAGGCTTCTCGGTGGCTCAGTGGTAAGGACTCTGCCTGCAAATGCAGGATACATAGGTTCAATCCCTGGGTCAGGAAGATTCCCTGGAGGAGGAAATGGCAACCCACTCCTGTATTCTTGCCTGGAGAAACCCATGGACAGAGGAGCCTGGCGAGCTCCTCATGGGGTCACAAAGAGTTGGACACTAAGCACACACACACACACACACACACACACACACGCAGACCTTCATTAGAGAAATGTCTCTTTGAATCCCTTGCCTACATTTCGGTTGCCTGTTTTTACTGTTGAGTTGTTAATAGTTCTTTAGTATGTTAATAGTATGCTGGATGCTAGACCCTTATCAGTCATATGCTTTGCAAATATTTCCTCTCAGTCAGTGGGTTGGCTTTCTTGATAATGTCCTTTGAAGTACGGAAGTTTGAAATTTTGATGAAGTCAAACTTCTCTATCTTTTCTTCGTGCTTTTGGTGTCATATCTAAGAAACCACTCTTAATCCAAGGTCACAAAGACTTATGCCTGAAGAGTTTTGTTGTTTTAGCACTGGTCTTTAGGTCTTTGATTCATGGAGTTCACTTTTGCGTGTGGTATAAGGTAAGAGACCAATTTTATTTGTACATGGATACACAGTTGTCCCAGCTTTATTTGTTGAAAACACATTTTTGTCTACCTTGAATCATCTTGGTACCCTTGTTAAACATTAGCCAACCATGTGTATTTTTATTTCTGTTTTATTTTTGGCATCTTTATTTTTGGTCTCCCAATTCTATTCCATTGAATTATTATGCCTTTTGCCAGCACTACATTGCGTTGATCACTCTAGCTTTATATAATAGTAAAATTTGAAATTGAAATATGTGATTCCTCCAATTTGTTTCCTTTTCAAGATATTTTGGCTTATTCTAGACTTCTGCATTTCCATATGAATTTTAGGATCAGCTTGTCAATATCTGCAAAAAAAAAAAAAAGCGGCAACTTTGATTTTGAGAGAGATTGCAGAGAATCTGTAGATCAGTTTGGAGAGAATTGCTATCCTAATAATATTAAGGCTTATAATCCATGAATGCGGGAAGTCTTTCCATTTATTTGTCTTAATTTCTTTTATGTTACTGAATTTAAGCAGAAGAGTGACATGATCAGGCTTCCCTGGTAGCTCAGTGGTAAAGAATCTGCCTGCCAATGCAGGAGACACGGGTTCGATCCCTGGTCAGGGAGGATCCCACATGCCGAGCAGCAACGAAGCCCGTGGGCCACAACTACTGAGCCGGTGTTCTAGAGCCTGGGAGCTGCAACTACTCAAGCCGCGAAAGCTAGAGCCCATGCTTGGAAACAGGAGAAGCCACTGCAATGAGAAGCCCGCCCACCACAACTGGAGAGTGGCCTCCCCAACCTTGCTACAACTAGAGAAAAAAAGCCCAAACAGCAACAAAGACCCAGCACAGCCAAAAATAAAATAAATAAGTAAAATCTACCAAGAAAAAAAAACCAGACTGGATCTTTCCAAATCCTAAAAAAATAAGAAGAGTGATATGATCTGATTTATACTTTAGGAAGATTACTCAGTAGTATGAAAAACCAGCTGGGGGGAAGAAATGCTGCATGAACGAGGACAGTAGTAGCAGAGACAAGGAGGAAGCACTAGTTACAGAAATATCTATGATGTAAACCGGCGGGACTTGACAATTGACTTATATAGAAAGAGAGGAAGGAGTAGAGAA
Organism: Bos indicus x Bos taurus; assembly: GCF_003369695.1. NCBI lineage: Eukaryota > Metazoa > Chordata > Mammalia > Artiodactyla > Bovidae > Bos > Bos indicus x Bos taurus. Next base: position 120,647,428 of record NC_040077.1, read on the forward strand.
TGACTCCCAGGTTTTTGGCTTGCGTACATTGTGATGCCACCGACTCAAATGGAAAACACAAGAAGCAGTTTGGGGGAAAGTTGGTACATGTTCAGCATGAGGTGACTGGACACCCAGGCGGAGAGGCAAAATCACTGGATATTTATGTCTGATCCTCAAGGAAGCTCTCTAGTCTGGGAGAATCATTAAATAAAAGGGGAGCCATGAGACTGCATGAAATAACCAATGGGACCCATAGAGGAAGCAGAAAGGATACAAAAGAATACCAACATTCAAGAGTTGAGCTGATGACAAAAAGTCCAAAATGGAGACTGAGAAGGAATAACCAGAGGTAGGAGGAAATCCAGAAAGGAGGTGCGTAACAAGAGTGTGGAGAGTAAGTTAGGGACTGAAATGTGGCTTCAGCGTGGTCGGCAGTCGCTGGTGACCTAGATGAGGGCTCTTCCAGCGGAGGGCCGAATCGCACAGCTGTGGACTGGGGAGGAGATGGGAGTCGAGAAGATGGAAACAGCATGTAAAGATAATTCATTCCAGAAGTTTGGCGAGGAAGGGAGAGAAAGTTAAAAAGCAGTAACTAGAAACGTAAAGGGAGCCAAGGGAACGTGTGTTTTTTTAGAATAGAAGAGACTTGGGTATGTTTATTGGCTGATGGGAAAGACTTGGCAGAAATGAAGAGGATGAGAGATGAAGTGTGGTCCATGTGGAGCTGGAGGAGTGACTGAGAGCAGGAATGAGGCGAGTGGATTCAGAACAGGGCTTTTCAAATTGTAACATGCATCCGAATCATAAGTCTTACTTCTCCCCTCTTCTCTCCATCTTCACAGCCACCATCCTGGCCCAAGTCCAAGTCTCCTATACTTCTCACCAGATGCTCAACCTTGTGATGTAAGTTTGGTGTGAAGAGGCCAGGAGGGGGTAAGCTGAACAGAAGAAAGCAGAATAGGCCAGTGTCCTCTGGGAGGTCAGAGTACAAGGCCATGGGAGTCAAAAGACAGATATGCTGCCAGAGAGGCTTTTGTGGGATGCTCGAGGCTGAGATTTCAAAAGGGACCATTCAAAACCTAAACCCGGAGGGAATAACTGAGGTCATGATGAAGGTCAAGGGAGGGTATTAGAGGGTCCTTCACATGGATGAGCAGAACATGAGGAATGACTGCCAGATCTAGATCTGGAAACCCAAGTCCTTGATAGATAGAAGTCGGTGACACGGCGGGCAACAGACCAAGGCGATGAGAACGGGTGGCAGAGGAGGGGTGGCAGGAGTCACAGAGAAGCAGAAAATTACATAGGCACTTAGGAAAACATCCTCCAAAATGTGAACCATGGTTATCTGTGGGGCAGAGAAGGTTATGAGTAGCTCCAATTTTTTTCTTTATACTTTCCTGTTTTTCCTCTAAGTTTTCTACAATAAGCTTTTTAAAAAATCTCCAGTGGTTAGGACTCCACACATCCAGTGGTGGGGAGGGTAGGGTTGGGGGGTGATGTTTGATCCCTGATTGGGGAATTAAGATCCCACACAAACTCGGGATGGTCTAAAAATAAAAGAATACATAAGTAAAATAAATAGAAAGGTAAAAGGTGGAAAAAATACAAAGAATAACAAATTCCTCATTCACACCATGGAGACTTGGGCATTGTAAACAAGCCTCAGTCCCCTTCAACCACCTCCTCCTCTCAGACAAGCTTGATCACTTGGCTTTTTGTTTTGTGTGTGTGTGTATATACACACGCACAAAACTGAATATGGTAGGGTGTGTGTGTGATCGTTCTACTTACAGGCAGAACTGTTCTAATAATCAGGGAGGGAAAAGCCTTCCTAAGGTGAAGAGGACTCACTCAGGGACTGGAAGCCTGAACCCCTTCCCAGCTGAGCAGCCCTATGGGGAGGACCCAGAGTCCAATTTGAGTGTACTAGGCCACACCTGGTTGTTAAACGCTCTAGGAAGAGAGAGAATGTCTATTTGTATTTCTCTGGCTAGGTTTCAACCCACTCTCATATCTCTCAAGTCATTTTATCCCTCAGAAATCTGAGAAGGCTATCACTATCTCCATTTGACAGATAGGAAAACTGAGGCTTAGAGAAGGACAGTGAGCTCCCAGAGTGTCATAGTGAGTTGGTGGAGCACAGGGGGCTAGTTCTCTAGTCTAGGCTTCTTCCCAGAACCCCAGAAACCTAGGCCAGTGTGCAGAAGGGTGGGGCACAGGCAGGGGACACTGGGCAACTCAGATGAATGGACTTTGGCCACTTGGCAATAAGGAAGAGAAGTGGTGATAACTTCAGGCGGCTAAGGCTGGGCCGTGGCCAGGAAACTGGGTCAGAGGAGTAAAAGGTGGGTGGTTCCCTCCTCAGAGGTCCCAGAGAGCAGGCCTACTCCCTGGAGACTACGACCTCTCGTCCCCCCACCTCACTCAGAAGCAGCTTTCAGAGTTACATAGATCTGGATTCAAGTCTCAGTTCTACCATTTATACCCGCTGAATGCTATTTGAAAAGCCACTTTACCTTTCTAGGCCTCAATTTTCTCATTTGTAAAATGGAGTAATAATATTTAACTCTCAGTATTGGTCTAAGGTTAGAAAGAGAGAACTCTCTTTTATTCGTTTGTAAGCAATGACATTTAAAACGTCTGGGTCTCCAGCCCCATTCCAGAGTGCCCCAAATGTGCTCAGTGTCAAGGGGACTGCCTGACACGGATAGGGAAGCCACATACATGCACACGAGTGAGATCTGACATTGGCTTTGCAGTGACCACACGCACTCTCCAGGGCAGCCCCTGAGAGATGGACTTGGTCATCTGTAACTTGTGTGCCCTGCACACAAGGCACAGGCATCAGTGGATAGCTGGTGTTAGATGCATCAAGCCAGCTCCTGCCCTCAAGGCCACTGACCAGGGGGGTGCAGGGTGCAGACTGTGAACTGATGCTGCCTGGAGACCATAAAAGTGCTTCCCAGAGGCCTGCCCGAGGGCCAAGAGCACAGGCAGGCAGCCACAGCCCTGCCACATTAGAGAATGTGAGCACAGAGACCCTCTACTCCACCACTTCCCCTGGACACTCTTGCTTGCATCCATTTCTACATGTTGAGGATGAAACAAAGGAGGACTCAGGTCATGCTGGTACATTGAAGAGGCACAGTAACCAGCAGCCAGGAATAGTACAGCTCCTATTATGTGCTCCTGCTAGCTCTGCACTTTGTCTGTAAACATACTCTGGAGGGTTTGCAAAGTGCTTTCTCATCCCTTTTTTGTACTTCACCACAACTCGGGGCTTCCCTGGTGGCTCCCATGGTAAAGAATCTGCCTGCAGTGCAGGAGACCCAAGTTTGATCCCTGGGTAGGGAAGATCCCCTGAAGAAAGGAATGGCTACCCACTCCAGTACTCTTGCCTGGAAAATTCCATGGACAGAGGAGCCTGGCCGGCTGCACTCCATCAGGTCACAAAGAGTGGGACATTACTGAGCGACTTTCACGACTTTCAGATCAGTCGCTCAGTCGTGTCCGACTCTTTGTGACCCTATGAATCGCAGCACACCAGTCCTCCCTGTCCATCACCAACTCGCCGAGTTCGCTGAGACTCACGTGCATCAAGTCAGTGATGCCATCCAGCCATCTCATCCTCTGTTGTCCCCTTCTCCTCTTGCCCCCAATCCCTCCCAGCATCAGAGTCTTTTCCAATGAGTCAACTCTTCGCATGAGGTGGCCAAAGTACTGGAGTTTCGGCTTTAGCATCATTCCTTCCAAAGAAATCCCAGGGCTGATCTCCTTAGGGGACAAGAATTATTATCCTGGATTTTCTGAGAGAACAGAGACCGTCTCCAACCACACCCCACAAGTAAAGTGGCTTGTTCAGTGTGGGGCACAGAAGGATCCTGGGCCGGGGCAGCAGGAAATGTGATTTACCTGCGGTCATGCAGCAGGTCGAGGTCAGTCCCCAATTCTCTAGGTAGCTCTCTTTCATCACTCACCGTGGCATTTCCCCACCCTATAGAAAGAAGTGGATTCCCAGCCTTCACCCAGGGGCTTTCCTGTCATGTGCCCACCCGTCAGGACAACCAAGCACCAGGCCCCCATCTCACTCCCTAGCCAGGACGATCGCAGCTCCTCTGAGCCTGTTTCCATCTGTAAAATGGGCATCCCTGGAATGGGGTGGGCTGGAGGAGTCGGTGGCCGGGAGCTGGCCGGCATCCGAGGCCGGCGCAGGTGGGTGGGGCCAGCGCTGTGAATCAGCCGGGCGGGCTTTGGAGGGGTTGTCCAGCCGGTCGGACCGGCCCAGGATGTAAATGAGGTGCTAGGGCTCTCCCGGGGCCGGGTCGCCCGGGGAGTGACGGGAAGGGAGGCCGGCCGGGCGCCGGGAGCTCGGGGCTCCCGGCGGGAAGTGGGCGCGGCGCGGGCTCTGCAGGGCGCGCGGCGGCTGCGGCCCGGGATGGAGCCCCGCTGAAGCCGCCGCGGAGACGCGGCGCCGGAGCCAAGATGTGTCTCCGCCTGGGTGAGCGCCGGGGGTGGGGGTGGGGGTAGGGGTAGGGATCGGGGGGCGGCTCGGGAGGCCCGACGCCGCCCCAAGTCCTCCCGCAGGGGCGGAGCACTGTAGTGGGCGCCCGGAAACCCCCGCGGTCCAGGCCACCTTCTCTGCTGGTCACTTTCTGCTCTGGGCCTCAGTTTCCCCGCACTGAGCCGGCGAGAGGCGGGCTGCTGGTATCTTCCCGAGGTGGAGTCGCACCTTGCCCGCTTGCACTTTCCTTTCTTGCGGAGGAGGGACCCCTTCCCCCAGATGGGAGGAAAGCAGCGCCCGCTCCCCAGAAGCCAGAGCGGAGGGAGGGGTATCCAGAGCCCAGGGAGTTCTGAGCCTGAGGCTGCCTGCCCTTGGCTCCCTTAGCCTCGCAAAGGGCTCCGGTTTCCCTACCCTCTGCTCCCCAGATCCATACAGAGGAATGAGACAGACGGGTCCCCTCCCCTCACTCCCTGGACACAGTGATGCTGTTCGCCGTCACAGGACAGATCTGGGGAATCCCTACTCTCTAACCGAGAGAACTTTCAAGCCTCGGTTTCCTCATCTGTAAAGTGCTGAGGGCAGCAACCCCTCCTAGGACCTTCCTGAGCAGGACTGCCCCGAGACTCTGTCCAGTGCTCCAAGCACAGCCCCATGCTGGCGCTGTACCTCCGATTTGACCAAGTCTTGGTCCTGGGATGCTGCTGCTCATGAGCCCAGTTGGTGTGTCTGGGTGGCCAGGGAGGTGGGTGGACCGAGTGAAGTGGGTCAGGCTCCTGGGACAAGGCTGCCATGCCCCTTCCTGTTTGACCAGCACTTAATCTTCATGACGCCATCCAGTCCCGCGGTGGCTGTCCCGCCCTTCGTCTGCCCTCTCCTCCTAGATCTGGTATAGTTCCAGAGCATCCTGCAGGCTGCAGGGGTCTCAGAAACCGGCTAGGCCAACCCCTTCCCATTCTACCTCTGGGGAAAGAAACTGGGGCCCAGAAAGGAGAGAGGCTGGTGGGGGGTCAAAGAGGGGCTGTGACTGAGGAGCTCCAGCCCTCCCTGCTCCCTGGGGGCCTCCTCTTGGCATAGGGCCCCCAAGAACATCCAATCCAGGGATTCCTTCCTTCCTACCTCACACTCCCTTTTTTCCTTTCTTTCTGCAAAACCCCCATATATGAAATATGACCCAATCTGCCCTTCTGCCACCGATGGGGACATCGAGATCTGGAAAGGGACTCAGAGGCTCCACAAGGAGCAGCTAAAGGAAGAAGGGGGGGCTTGTTTAGTTCTAGGGGCCAGGCCAGTCTTTCAGTCTCACAGAGCTGGCTAGAGTGAAGGGGCTGGTGGGTCCAGGGGCCATCATATGCAGAGCCAGGCACCACAGGGTACATTCCAGCTATCTGGAACAGCTGCGAGGAGGACTCCCTGGTCCTGGGGGGTGTGCAGATGGGAGCTGAGCAGCCACCTGTGGGCGCTCAGATAGGATTTGCATACGACATTCTTTTGACCCCAGCCTCCCTACCTTGCTGTGTCCCTGCCCAGTGCCCTTGCACCCAGGGTATGCCCTCCTTTCCCGTCTATCTTCTCATGGGGACCCTCTTTCCCCACTGGGAAGCAAGGGTTATTCTTCCCATTTTGTAGATGGGGAAATGGAGACTCAGAAGCTTGAGTTTCTTACCCTGAGTCTGTTCAGCAGTTGTGAGCTGAGTCCCTACTATGTGCCAGGTCCTATCCACCAAACTGAGTCCTGCATAGTACCTGATCCCTGACCAGTGAACTGGGGGCTCCCTGGCGTTTAGACCAGTGACCATCAAGCTCTCTATGGTGCCTCAGGGCCTGGCATGGAACAGGCATTCAGTGAACACTGATGTAACAAATGTATGGATGAAAAAAATCAGGGGATGCAAAGCTTAGAGGATTATGGGTCTAGAGCTAGAGACCTGGGTTCAAATCCTGACTGTGCCACTCATGACCCTGAACACTAACAAAGACTATTACCCCTTATTATTAAGTACCACCTGTATGCTTTTCCAACCTTAGAGATCCAAGGATTCCCATGAAAGTAATGTGAACCCCTTTCCCTGATAAGGAAACTGAGACTCAGAGAAGACTGGCCCCGAATCATCCAGAAATAGATTTAGAACCTAATGTCCATCACTCCTGCCAGGGCCTCAGTTTCCTCCTCTGCCCAGCGGAATGAGTCCCACCCATGGCCCTGATGTGGCTGTCCCTCCCAGGTGGCCTGAGCGTGGGTGACTTCCGGAAGGTACTGATGAAGACCGGGCTGGTGCTGGTCGTGCTGGGCCACGTGAGCTTCATCACAGCCGCTCTCCTCCATGGCACCGTGCTGCGCTACGTGGCTGCCCCCAATGACGCTGTGGCTCTGCAGTACTGCGTGGTCGACATCCTTTCTGTCACTTCTGCCATCGTGGTATGGCCAGGCTGGGAGGATGACTGGCAGGAGGGGGCTGGCAGGGGCTGGCAGGGTCTTTGATGAGTCCCCACCCACAGCCTGGAGTGTGCAGGCAGAGAGCCCTGAGCACTCACCCCTATTCCACCACTACCAACCAGACCAGTCACTCAAGCTCTCTTTGCCTTAGCTTCCTCATCTATAAAATGGGGATGGTAACACTGTCCATCTGAGAGGGTCCTGATGAGTACTGAAGGCGATCATCCACATAAAGTGCTGAGCACAGTGCCTGGTACATAGTTAGCACTCACTACTGCGAGCAAGGATTATTACTGCAATAGGGAAATAGTCAAGGCACTGTTGGACAGAGGGAAGGAGCATCAGCTCAGCTTGGGAGTATTCACAGAGGTGGAGGCCCCCGAGGTGGGTCTTAATGGATGAATAGGAATTCAAAGATGATATGCTACAGTTACCATAACCCGGACAGGAAGCCTGCTGGGGCCAGCAGGTAGGAAAGGAAACTGGGATGGCATTTCAAGTATAGAGGATGGCAGATGCAAAGGTGTAGAGGTGGGAATGGATATGGTCTCCTCTGGAGACACTGAAAAAGCCAATTTGGCAGGAGCTTTAGCATTAGGCCCGGACTGTCATAAAATGGGCTTCCCTGGTGGCTCAGACAGTAAATCTGCCTGCAATGCAGGAGACCTGAGTTTGATCCCTGGATTGGGAAAATACCCTGAAGAAGAGAATAGCTACCCACTCCTTCATAATGAAGTGAAAATGAAAGTGTTAGTCTCGCTCAGTAGTGGCTGACTCTTTGTGACCCTGTGGATTGTAGCCTGACAGGCCTTCTGTCCATGGGATTCTCCAGGCAAGCATTATGGAGTGGGTTGCCATTCCCTTCTCCAGGGGATCTTCCCGACCTAGGGATTGAACCCAGGTCTCCGGAACTGCAGACAGATTCTGCAGGCATAGCCATCAGGGAAGCCCCGGACTATAATACGGGCTCAATAAATAGAAGCCGTGGGTATGACCGGATGTCAGTACCTGGTTGATGAATATAAGAATGAAGGGGTCTGGTATTCTCAAGTTCACAAAACCCTTTCCCAGCTGTCAGCAGCCTTTGGGGAACATTGTCACATCAGTGTCCGAGTTCCATCCCTGCCACCTCCTGGCTGAGGGACTTCTTTCTCCCTCTAAGCCTGCTCCCTCCCCTGCAAAGTGACGCTTAGATAGCTTGCTGCCCCAAGCCTTGGATAAGTGAGGATCAGAAGCCCCAGCAAGTAGAAGAGCCTCTGTCAGTGGGATAGAGCTAGGCCGTGCAGATACGTGTAGTGTGTTATTGTACTTTGTTCCTCTGACCAGCCTTGTGAGAAAGGCAGTGAGCCCAGGGTTGAAGGTCCACCAGAGATGGGCTCTGGGGTGGACCACTTCAGCTGTGCTCTTATTTCCTCAAGTAATCCCCACAGCTCCCTGCAACACGGGGCCGCTCTTATCCTCACTTTACAGATGAGGAAACTGAGACTCAGGGATTCACTCAACCTCCTGCTGATACAAAGAAGCCACCCTAGATGTGAAACAATGTGACCTACACCAAAGTCAGTGTCATTCTGACTGTCAAATGAGCTCATTCTGCTGAGCAGACTTAGTTTGCCCAGAGAGTCTGAGGCACTTTCTTGTGTCTGCACAGCAAATTATAGGCATTACTGGGCCCTCCAGAGTCTAAGCTGCCTCCTGTGGGTCCAGCCCAGGCCTGATAAAGTGAGGGGACTGAAGGAAGGAGTCTGGCTGAGTGGAACCCAAAAGATCCAGAAGGCAGCTGGTGGGCTTAATAGTGGAGTCACCCCACCTATTGGGACCAGGGCTGTTTAGGGAGGCCTGCAGGAGGAAGAACCCAAGCAGGTGAAGAGGAGCCGGAAAGGTGTTCCTGAGAAGGCGCTGTGTAGCTGGCATCAAGGCCAGGCCCTGCGTGGGTGTCCACATCCAGGGTGATGAGGGAAGAGCCTGGCCCAGGGTGGAGTTGAGAAACTGGTGGGACAGGGCCAGGTCACTGAGAGCCTGGGAGAGTTTAACATATTCTTGCTGCCACTAAGTTGCTTCAGTCGTGTCTGACTCTAGTGACCCCATGGACTGCAGCCCACCAGGCTCCTCCGTCCATGGGATTTTCCAGGCAAGAGTACTGGAGTGGGTTGCCATTGCCTTCTCCTAGGGATTTGGAATTCTACTCCATAAAGTGTCCTGCTGCTGCTGCTGCGTTGCTTCAGTCATGTCCGACTCTGTGCGACCCCATAGATGGCAGCCCACCAGGCTCCGCCGTCCCTGGGATTCTCCAGGCAAGAACACTGGAGTGGGTTGCCATTTCCTTCTCCAATGAGTGAAAGTGAAGTCGCTCAGTCGTGTCTGACTCTAGTGACCCCATGGACTGCAGCCTACCAGGCTCCTCAGTCCATGGGATTCTCCAGGCAAAAGTACTAGTCTATTTTAAAATAACAATTTTGTTTTTTTACTTCCTTGCCAGTCAAGTTACTTAGTTTCTTCCAAAACCTTTTCCACTCCAGGGAGACATGTCATGTATATCCTGTGACGTGCCTCTATGACCCTTGAGATACAGAGGTTTGAGAAATATAGCTGTAGGCAGTGGGGAGTCAGGGAAGGTTGTAGGCAGGGGGTGACAGTGTTTTAGAAGCGTCACTTCGGGGCTGGACCATGAAGAGACAGCGCCCCTAAACAGATGGAGGAAGTGAGATCAAAGCTAAGCAGGTGGTAGGGGTTTGAAGGGCTAGAGTTGGCGATGATGGACTCTTTACTGGAGAGCGGCCGGCCCCCCTGCCCATTCTCCCCCAGGAGGGGAGGGGGCAGAGCTGACTTGAGTCTCCCCCACAGGTCATCACCTCAGGCATTTCAGTCATCGTGTTGTCACGCTACCTCCCCAGCATCCCCCTGGTACGTGGTACCTCCTGGGACGGGTCTGCGGGGGTTGGGACAGCAGCTACCGCCAAGGGTCTGGCCTGCTTGGAGGGCGTAACCCCACGGGGGCTAGAGCTGCCCAGGGGGCCAGGCCTGATGTCCAATGACCAGTGGTCTTCTCCATCTAGCGCTGGACAGTGTTTAGCTCGAGTGTGGCCTGTGCCCTTCTCTCTCTGACCTGTGCTCTCGGCCTCTTGGCTTCGATCGCCATGACCTTTGCCACCCAGGGCCGGGCACTGCTGGCCGCCTGCACTTTTGGGGGCCCCGAACGCCTGGCACTGGCACCCGACTGTCCCTTCGACCCTACACGCATTTACGTAAGTGCTTAGGCCTGGGCTGGGGGAAGGGAGGGGGGCAACCAGGGGCTCATCAGAGGTGGGAAGGGTTCTTGGAGTCCCGCCCTTCACTCCCCAACCCCAGGTGACCATCTCTGCCCCTTTCCCCACCCTGCAGAGCTCCAGCCTGTGTCTCTGGGGCATCTCGTTACTGTTCTGTGTGGCAGAGAGTGTGTTTGCTGTCCGCAGCGCCCAGCTCGCCTACCAGGTGCTGGAACTGAGGCCCTGGTTGGGGAAAAGCAGCCATCGCATGGTAAGGCATGCTATCCAGCACCCTCCCCTCCAGCCCTAAAAACTCCCCCATATCCCCTGGGAGCCCCTGCTGGGGGGCTTAGGCTGATCTGCCCCCACCCCTCTGTAAAGGGCCCCCACCTTGAAAACTGGGGCAACAGTCTTCTCCCCCAGGACAAAAGGGAGAACACAGAGGCTCAGAGAACTCAGCTCTCCCAGGTAAGTCACACAGCTGACACTTGGCTCTCCCGAGCCCCAGGATGAGTCTTGAGCAGGGGGAGAGGTGTCTGGACAGGAACTGGGCGCACTGCAGGCATATGGCCTCGCTCTTGCATAGTAGAGAGTAATGGTATCCTTTCACCCCAAAGATCCTCTCAGGCCTCCCCTCCTCCCACTTCCTGGATGTCCTGACATCCAAACCCAGCCCCAGCCAGCCTGGCAGCCTCTGGTGTCTCCACAGATGCAGGAGAGTCCAGAGCCCGTGGAGGACCCTGACCTGCCAAGCCGCACTAGCTCCGGGCCCATGACTCTCTGACAGCTGATGCCTCATCCAGGCCCCGTGGCCGCTGGGGCCCTGCAACCAAGTCCACACTGCGATCAGGCCAGTATTCCTGGAACCAGCCAAGAGGGCTCAATGGCCACTACTCCAGGACCCGGGTGAGGTTTTCACCCCTCTCCTCCGGCCACCCAGCCCGCTGCACTGAAAGGAGACTTTATTCTGAAGTCATTAAAAAGAACAGAGATGCTCCACGTGGGTGCATGCAGCGGGGGAGGGGTGCGGCCAGGGGGGTCTGTTCTTTTCCATACAGGACGCTTTGGGGTTGGGGTGGGGGGTTTCCAATTGTGTCTGCCTGTCTGTCTGTAGGTCTGTGTGTGTATCTGAGAGATACAAAGAGGGGTCCATGGGTCTGTGTTCATCAGAATGCCAAAACGTAGGCGTAGGATCCTGGGCCTCACAGCTTGGGGGCCGGAAACAGGAGGTTTCCCTCTTGCATCAGGGCCTCCAGGCCAGCAAGGGCAGGAGCAGGCGGAGTTAAGGCCCTCCTGCCAGGAAGGATGGCTCAAAGATGGTTTCTCCTCAAGCCTCTAGGCCTCTGGAATCCTTCTCTCCCCTCCAAATAAAAAGACAAGCTCCTTACCTGGGTGCGATTCCCAGCTCCACCAAGGCTGAGATCTACAAGGGTCGGGGTGGAGGTGGGGGAGCCTGCCCCATGGTTGGGCGAGGGAAGTCTGGCCTCATGGCTGGGGGGTGGGGGTTACAGGGGAGGGGAGAGTGGCTTAAGTCCTGATATCTAGGTAAGGGAAGGCTGACTCTGAGGGGCAGACCAGGCCAGAACCCTTGTCTCGATCATTGCGGAAGGCTGATATTGCCTCTTGGATGGATAGGGTGGTGGGTTGGGACGAGGGTGCTAACCACTTGCTGGCTTGGGCCTCGGGGGGGACAGCAGGGTTCCATTCCCCATAGGCTCCCCACCAGAGTGCAGACCCTGGGGGTGGCCATCTGCCCCCCAGCCTGGATAGACACAAGGGCGAGGAAGCTGAGAGCCGGGAGAGGGTCAGTGAAGGCAGGGAGGGGAAACCTGGCTCCTCTCGCTCAGAACTGGGAGGCGCTGCTGGGGTCGCACTGCAGCAGACGCACGATGGACGGGTCGCTTTTGGCCCCGCGGATGAACTCCTCCAGGGACAGCTTGCCTGCGGGGCGAGGCGGGGAGCAATGAAGGGGGGAGAAGGCAACAGCAGCTAGGGGTGGCCGAGCAGAGCTGCGGCATAGGAAGTGGGAGTGGTGCCCGCCGCGCCCGCCCCTGCCTCCTCACCGTCGTTGTTTGTGTCCATTTGGCGGAAGATTTTCTCGGTCCTCTTTTCCGGGGTCGACTCGTCCTCCGGCATCTTCATCACGGACGAAACCATCTTGTAAATGGCCTGGGGGGCGGGTGGGGAAGGCAAAGCGTAAGGGGAGCCTGCCTGAGCTCTCCACCCCCAACTATGTCCAAAAACGCCCGCAGGTGCGCTGACGATCACCGCTCCCAACGAGGTGAGGCGGAGAGGGACCGGCGGAGGCGTGGGGAGCTGGGGGGTTCTGGAAGGAGTGACCGGGAAGGCTTCCCGGAAGAGGGGGCTATGGGAGCGGTCGGTCCCTGACCAAGTTCCTCTGGAGCGTTCGGTGGGAAACGAATTGCTGGCAGAGGAATTTTCATGCACAAAGGCCTCGCAGAGGGCAGCTCTGAGTGGGCACAGGGGCTGGCTGAAAGCAGGGGGTCAGGAGAGATGTTGGAGGACATCGGGGCCCAGATGGCGAAGGGTCCGGGACTCCCAGCTAAGGAGTTTGTGCCAGACGCCGAAGGTTCCCAGTTAAGCACCAGGTTAGAAGAGCCGCTTCTCAGAAACTTCGGGGCTCCGGGTGGCCCGCCCTCGATGGTCGACAGGGAGCGCTGGGCAGGAGCGGGTGGCACTGGACTGCGATGCGACTGTGGCTGGCAGGGGGCGCAGGGCCGCCCTAAGGGCTGGAGGGCGGGAGGCGACTAGGTCCACAGGGGGCGGGGCATGTTATGCAAATAAACGCACGGACCATCAGTCGGGGGCGGGGACAGCCTGGGCTGTGGCTGGGCGGAGGACCGCAGCCGCCAGGTACAGGAGCTACGGAGGCGACTCGAAGGAGGGGTTTTGCGCTAAATGTACACAGAGCACGTAGGACTTGGCCTGTGGGCTGGGTCCCGCAGTCCCGGAGCTCAGGGACCCAGATTGGTCGCCTCAGTCTGCCAGCTTTTTGCTACTGACACCTCCTCCGAGAAGCCTTCCTTCTTCTCCCAGACCATAAACTTCCCTAGCTTCAGATCCAGCTTTGGTCTCCGCAGTGGTCTCTTCCGGCCTCTCTCGGGTCTGTTCCCAGGGCCACCTCTGAAAACTCTTTCCAAACACAGATCTCCACTGCCACGTCCCCAGCCCAGGGCCGCCCCCACGTTCCCGTGATACACAGGCCTCCCTCCAGGCCTGCCGTGCACCCAGCTCCTTCTGGATGCTGCCCCACGCTCCTTCTGCTGCCTCCCACTCCTCCTTGGGACTCAGCTTACATGGTGCTTTCTTAGGGAGGCCTTCTCTGATGCATGCTGGGTCAGGGCCCATATGCTGCCCTAGCGCCTCCATTGGGGACCCCTCTCCAGAAGTACTTCTTTGCCTTTGCTCCTTACCCCCAGCATACAGATAAGAACAAAGTACCCAGACCTGCAGAATTTAGCAGGATGCCTGGCATCTGGCAGGGACTCCCCTCTTTAAAAGCCACTGGCACTTCCCACTGCCCTGTTACCAAGTCCAAACATTAGTCCCTTGGCATTCAAGGCACTTCACACTCTGGTCCCTGCTCTCCACCATCAGGCTTCCCCTAGTAGATGATTTTGCCATATCCAGATACCCCTCCACCTTTCAGGTTTTATAGCCTCTGCCTGGAACAATAATACTAGCTACCATTTACAGACACCCACTATGTGCAAGGTACTTTTACATACTTTATTCTCACCCTTGCAATAGCCCTGAAAAGCAGGTACTGAGATCCCCATTTTCCAGAAAAGAAATTGAGACTCAGAAAGGAAACTGATGGCAGAGACCAGATTAGAACCCTCTCCCTCTTAGTCATTGATAGATGATTTTGGAGGGCTAACGACCCCTCAAAACAGGGTCTTTGAAGTAAGGTTGACCAGGAATAGCATCTTGGTTCCACTAATCACTTGCTCTGTAGCCTTGGACAAGTATATAACCTCAGTTTCCTCATCTGTAAAACAGGGAGTAATCATATCTCCCTCATTTGTACCATCCAGAGTATTAAATGAGATAATGTACGTAGTTGGCTGCAGTCAGTGGTCAGTAAACAGCAGCTTATACTATAATCATTACTCACTCACCACATCCTCAGGTCTTCCCTGCCCTTTACTTCCCTGGACTCTCAAATCACCTTTGTACCCCTGTCCTGAGCTGGTCTGTGTGGCCTGCACAGTTGTCTCTCCCAGCAGAATGGGGGCTCCAAGAGACTGAGGCAAGATCTCTTCCCTTCTAGTATGCCCACCACCTGGCTCAGGGCTGGGTCCTGAGAAGGACTGAGTGAGTGACTTAGAGAGTGACTGCTCCCCGGTGACTGGCCTTCTCCTGGGCTTCCTAATTAATTGTCTGGAATTACTGCTCATTCATTGTTTCACTGGAGCCAACTTGTAATTAATCAGTCACTAGGGTTTGCAGAGTTCTGTCTGCACTGGCTGTCTGGGTCCCCTGGGCTGCTGTAAAAAAAACCAGGGTCTGTCTAAATAGCAGAGGCCAGTCTGGAAGGGATCCTGAGGATGTCCAGAGAATGGTGCTGGCTTGACCAATGCCCTGGGCTTGGAGCTTCCAGCAAGGCTGAGATTTACCAGTGTACACCAGTGCAACCACACTATGTGGTAAAACATGGACATTCATGTGGATTGGCTGGTATTGACCTGCTGCCCAATCCCTGAGAGATTGTCCACCACCCTGGCTACCCCAACCCTTCCACCAGGACCCTGAGAACTCCCCACTATCCATCAACTAGTGAGTTATTGCCTGGCCCAGGGGAGTTACTGACACTCATTAAGCCTTTTCCCTAGTAATAGACATAGGGAAGACACCACATCCCAAGGTAGCCCATCCTATTCTAGCTGGAGAGAGCAGACCCAGAAGCCAAAGTCAAAAGTCCAATAGAGACTGGATGAGTTGGGAGGGGGGCAGTCAGCAGTGCTGAGGGACCAGAAGGGAAGGGATTCAGAGAGACAGAAGGAAAAGGAACAAGAGCGTGTACAAAGTAGCACATTCTGAGGATGTTGGAAAGGCCATTCCAGCTGGAGTGGAGAATGTGCAGAAGAGAAAACAACAACTGACAATTACTAACGTTTACCGAGAACCAGATATCTGCCAGGCCCTCTGCTAGCTTTCCCATCTTGCTTTATACCCACAATAGCCTGGGGAGTAGGGGTTAACACCCTCATTTTACAGGTGAAGAAACAGAGGCTCAGGAAAAAAGTGAACAAGGAATTGACTAGGTAAAATAGAACCAGATCTCTGATGGACCTCAACGTGCTGAGGAGATGGGCACCCTAGAAGATTTTTGACATAAAGCTAACATGCTATACTTAAATTTGTACTAAGAAAGGACATTCCTAACAGGTCCTTAAGTTGCCCTGTGAGATATGCCTCACCATCCCCATTTTACAGATGAGCTATGTAAGAGTTGAAGCCAACTCCAGAATTGGAAGTCAGACTCCTTTAAAGAGGCAGCTCTGAGTGTTGGCCAACTTGAACCTGACTCCACTTATGTGCTGTGTGACGTTAGGCAAGCCACTTCACCTCTCTGAGCCTCATGGGGTTGTTGTAAGGATGTACTGAGCTTATGGGTGTAAGGATTTCACTCAGTACTAGGCTCTTAGTGGGCTCTCAATCAATTAGTTGGAAGATGGCTGGGGATCCAGATGGAATGTGGGCGACAGAGCCAGGTGGCCCATTCACAGTCTGTGTGATCTCAAGCAAATGTCTTTACCTCTCTGAGCATCTGTTTCCTCCTGAGTAAGTTGGGATCAATGAAACACAACTGGCCTGTACTCTGCAGAAATGTCAAGTCTTGAAAGACAAAGGAAGGCTGAGGAACTGTTACAGATTAAAGTGGCCTAAAGAGATGGGATGACTAAATGCAATGTGTGATCTTGGGGCAGAGGAAAAAAATGCTATAAAGAACATTATTGAGATAGCTGGCAGAATTCAATGTGGTCTGTAAGTTAGATAATAACATTGTTTCTATGTTAAACGTCCTGACTTTTGATAATCATATTATGGGTTATATAAGAGAATGTCCTTGTTCTTAGGAAATCTATCCTGATGTATTCAGGGGTAGAGGGTCATGTTTAGAACAACAGAACATCTCACACATACACACACACACACACACATATACACACACATAATGATAAAGCAAATGTGATAAAAATGTTCATTGGTGAAGTTGGGTAAGGGGTACATGGAAGTTTTCTCAACTTTTCTTTAAATCAGAAATTACTTCATATTAAAGACTTTTAAAAATAGGCTATAAGAAGAGCACCTGCCACTCGCCTACCCACAAGGACTGTTGGGAGGGTAAAGAGGGCTGGCGGGTGCAAGCTGCTGGGACCTGCGCCTGGTATTCTGAGGGGTCCAGGGGCCCACCTGCACGATCTCCAGCATCTCCTCGCGGCTGATGTAGCCGTTGCCGTCCAAGTCGTACATGCTGAAGGCCCACATGAGCTTCTGCTCCAGGCGGCCCCTCGAGGTCACGCTCAGCGCAATGATGAACTCCCGGAAGTCGATGGTGCCGTCGCTGTTGGTGTCGAAGGTGCGGAAGACATGCTCCGCGAACTTGGAGGCGTCACCATAGGGGAAGAAGTTGGCATAGATCTTCTTGAACTCATCCACGTTGAGAATGCCGGTGGGGCAGTCCTTGAGGAAGCCCTTGTACCACTCCTGCAGCTCCAACTCGGAGAACTCTGTGTTCTCCCGCAGGTCCTGCAGCATCTCCGGCCGCAGCTTGCTGTTTTGCTTGCCCATGGCCACGAGCCAAGTCCCACCTGGGTCCCCCAGGGGGGTCAAAGGACAAAGAGGAGAAGTCAGGCCCTCCTGGCCCTTTGACAACACTCCAAGAAAGTCCCAAGCCACCCCAGGCTCTCCTTTGACCCAGTGAGAGACAGAGGAGCTGGCCCAAGATCGCACAGCCTGCCAAGCACCCTGCCACTTTGTCAGCCCCACACCATTTCCCCAGACCTTCTACTTCTGCAGGGAACAGATCTGGAGAGAGAGGAAGAGAAGGGGCTCACCTTTCTGAAGCCCTTCTCAGTGCCAGCTACCAAGCCTTCCCAGGAGAACACCACTTCACCCTCACACAAGTGAAGCCTAGCGATTAGCCCATTTTACAGATGAAAAGGTAGGCTCAAGGAAATGAGGTGAGCTGGATCAGGTCACACAGCCATGGAGACACAGTGCTAACTCCCAGAGTTTCCAGCCAGGTTCAAAAAGGCCCTCTGATCTTCCTCCCTGCTGCCCACTGCCCCCCTATGGCATCATATACACCTGCTCACATAAAATACACCTGCAACCCAAACACTGACCTGTTCTCCCTCCCACACATGTGTGCTTGACAAGAGGCAGAACAAGATAGGTATTAGCCTGAGCTCCAGAGCCGGACCACGTGAATTTGAATTCCAGCTCTGCTTCTTACCACCTATGTAACCTTGAGCAAGTTCCTTAAACTGCCTTGTCTGTGAAGTGGGAGTAATAGTACCTACCTCATTATTGTTGTGAGGATTAAATTAGTTAATACATATGAAGAACTTAGATGCCTGCACATATAGTGCTACCTAAGTGTTAAATAAATAAAAGAGATTTACAGGTATCCAGATGCCAACAGTAAACAAATGAATACATACTGATGTCTATTAAGCCAAACAGCTCACCAAATCCACACACAGATTCCCCTGCCACTCACATGCCAGCACCCAGCACACACACACCCAGGGTCACCATGCCTCCACACACAGCAACATTCCCTCTGCTCCACAGCTCATACGTACTGACACAGCACCACACACACACAACTCCCATACCCTGTGCATCAAGACACACCAGCCCACGACCCCACATGTCTCATGAATGCATCATAAGCCAGCTCCCATGCCGACACCTCTCACATGGCCAGCTGCACGTGGGACCCTCAGACACCCTTGCCATCTTTCTTTACCCAGGGTGCCAGGTGCCAGGAGAGGGAGCTGCAACCCTTCTCAGACCTGTGAAGGTCCCCTCGTCCAGGGAGACCCCTAGCCATCAACCATCCCCCAACACTTAACCTTTCATCTAGTTCAGAAAGGCTCCCTCAGTGCAAGAGGTTAGACTGTGGAGGGCTAAGGGGAAGGTATTGGAGAGGAGGCAGCCAAGCAGTTCTGGGCAGGGATGCAGGGGTGTATGCAGGTGAATCTCGCCCCCCCCCCCAGCCTGGGGCTGTGAGATAGAGCAGAGGGGAGGGGGATTCCTTGTGTGTGCATGTGCACTTATGTATGAGCGTGTGTGAGTGCATGTGCTCATGCATGCATGTCTGTCCCTGGCTTCTGCATTGCATTTGTCTCCCTGCATGTTTCAATTCATATCTGTGCATGTGCATATATGTGCATGTGACTAGGTGTGCACCATCACAGTGTCAGGAGGATGTGCCTGTGTGGCCATTTGGAGGACCTCTGTGTGTCCTAAGCAGTGTGTCACACGCATGTTTCTGTAAGTTGGTGGCCCTCTTTTCTAAATCAGCCTTTCCTGCCCCAGGCTGTGGACCCACTGAACAAGTGTGTGGGAGGACACTGAGGAAATGCCAGGGGCCAGGGCGGCTGAGTGTGTCCCTTGGTCCCCTCCTCAAGGTCCAAGGAACTGGGTCATCTGGGCGGGGGCAGAGAGATGCGCTGGGCAGGAGAGATCTTCCAGTGCCCCCCTCCTCCCTGCCACCCTCAGAGTTGCCCCCCTCCCAGTTGGAAGACTTGGAAACGAGGGTGGCAGAAGGTTCTGCGGTCTCCGCGAAGACCCCCAGTCCCCAAAATGGGAAGGACCTAAGCTGAGTCTAAGAAACCCGCCTCGGAGACCCTCTCCAAACCTCTCCTCAGTTCTCGCCCTGGCCCTCGCCTCAATCCTTTCAGCTCTGGGAGAGCGCCAGGCGCGTGGCCCCTCCTAGAGGGGACGTCCCGAGGCGGCCCAAACGCCGCTCCCAGGCTGGCCACTCGGCGGTCAGGACCCTGGAGAGCGCCGCGCGTTTTCCTGGGGCAGCCCCACTCCCTGGGTCCCCGAAGGGAAAATACCTGGGAGGTCCGGGAGCGGCAGGATTGGGGAGTCCAGGACGTGGCCCCCCCGCCTCCGGGATGCCCCCTCCTCGCACCCTCTAGCCCCGGCCGAGCGGCCCCCACTCACCCAGCGACACGGAGACACCGACTGCGCAGGGAAGGCGGCGCTGCTGCGGCGCGCGGCGGCAGAGGCGGCCTGAGGGGCGGGCGGGGGGCGGGGGGCGGGCCTGCGAGGGAGACGCCCCGCAGCGTTCGCCCCGGGCCCCTCCCCTGGGGGGGTCCCCGTTCCTCCCCTTTCCCTCCAGCCCTGTGAGCGCGGGCAGCATTGGTCTAGGCTCCGCCCCCGCCCTGCGGGGGAGAGGGAAGGGGGCGCCCTCTCGAGGCAGCACCCGGCCGGGGGACGAAGACAAGAGGTCTCCATCTCAGCATCCGGACTCAGGTAGCCTGAATAGGGTGGGGATTGCGGGGAATTGGGGTGGGGGGGGGGGGCGGGCGGTCAGTGCCCAGAGACCTTTTTCTTAAGCCGAGAACAAGCCCCGACAGCCCCGCCCCTTGCCTTCCCAGTCCCTACCTGGCGTCCCTTCGAGGGCGGAATTTGGATCCTGGGCGGTTCGTTAGGCACTCTCCCTGCCCCTAATCCTCAACTCCAGAACTAACGGAGCTCTTCAGAGAAGGGGCAGCGCCCACTCCTCCAGTCTTTGAGGTCTGGGGTGGGGAGGGGGGAGCAGACACGCCCCCTACCTCACCTCTGCCTTAGAGAGCACCGCCCCCATTTCCTGCCTGCCACACCCGATCTCCTGCCCAGGACCCCATTCAGAATGAATCCCACCTCCTAACAACGACCTAAATTGCCCCTCCCATTTCCCCCCGACTCCAATCAAGAAATCCTCTCCCTCCCTCCCCAGCCAGTGCCTGCACTGGATTACACTAAGTGAAGGCTAGGGAGCGTCTCCAGCCTGGGGAATTCTGAGGTGTGTAGGCCCCCTGCCTGAAGACAGGAAAGCCCCTTTCCAGAGTCGCTAACCCTTATCAAAGCTTCTCCTGCCAAAACGGTGGCTGCATCCTCCTTCCCCCAGCCTGAGCAACAGTCCAACATCTTGGGCTCAAATTTTGCTTTTTCAGTATTTCCGGGGAAGGGGTGGTGATCCTTATTGTCCCACTTCACAGATGAGAAAACTGAGGTTCACAGAGGTTAAATGATATTTTCCAGTGTCTGACAGCGAACGAGTGGGCTTGGACTTGAATCCATGTGCCCTCATCCATTCATTGCACCAATATTTATCAAGCATTAGTTCTATGCCGAGCACTGTTCTAGGCAGTGGGGTCACAGGAGGGGACGGTAAGGCATGGATATAATATACAAGTCAATTCTATAGTGTATTAGATAAATGTTTTGGGGAAAGTTGAGATCAGTGTGTAGAGGTTGGGATAGTGGCAATGCAAGGACTTTAGGTGAGATGGGAAACTTGGGGTTTTGAGCAGATTGAGAGGGTTTGAGCTTACTCAGGCAGTCTGTCCTCAACTGACTTTGAGGAGTGGGGTGGGATCAGCAGGCCCTCGCAAGGTGAAAGATGAACAGGGTGGCAGAGATGGGTCTGCTCTCTGGACCTACTTTGAAGGTGAGCTGACGTCATTTGTCATCTGACCTCCGTGGCAGCAGCTGGGACCTTTCTGGCTCCCCAGGGCTCAGACCAAGCCTCTCGGGTCATCCAAGTCTAGCCGTGGTGTCTCCTGGAGGATGAATGAACAGAGTCTCAACCTCTCAACTGGAGGAGCTGGGGAGCCAGGCTGTGGGGGTTGGGGGCAGCTGGGCCCTTCAGAACATCAGCTCCTCCTCTGTGTGCCTTGGCTCTGGTGTTGGGACCCCCGTGGAGGTGCCAGACATGCGTGGGTGGTTCCCAGATGCCTCCTGCATGAGGACGTGGGGGTGGGGAGAGGCTTGCCACTCAGGATCCTTGAGTGACAAGCTCCCACCCCTCTCCCCACCCGGTCTGGAATCCTGGCTCTGCTTTGGGCTGGGAGAGGAACCTGCCCTTGGCTCCTCCTCTCTTTCCTCCTCTTTCCCCTCTCCCCTGCCTGAACCCTGAGAATCTTCCCAGCCAGGTCTGGATCCTCCTTTCCAGTGGGGTCTCAGTTTTCCCTCACCAGCGGCTGCCCTGCCACTCTGCTTCCTCCCACTCCCCCACCCCAGCTTCACCTCCTGTGGGCTGACTTTTCGGTTCAGCCTCTTGGGAGCCTACTTCCCCCACCCACTGTTTTTCTTATCTGTGCAGTTGACTCTGACGTCCTGCCCTCAGGACCTCCAGTCTGCAGCCTGACTCCCGAATAGATGGGGCTTCTGAAGACAAGGCTATGTCTTTTCCTCACCTCAGGTACCCCACATCCCTCTGACTTTCCAGTACCTCAAATGAGTAGGGTGGATGGTAGGGGGAGAGGGCAGTTTGAGCTCTAGTAGGCTCTGCTGATTGCTTCCCATTAGCCACCTCTCCCCTCCTGGAGTCCTGAGAAGTACTGGGAGATGCCTGAGCCAAAGGGAAGACTTGGGATTCCCCACACTGTCCACCAAGGCCACTGGCCCAGGACCGAGTGCCCCAAGATATAGTCTGGAAAAGGAGGGCAGAGGGGCAGCTTTCAGAAGGCCTGGGTCCCTCACTTCGGATGCCGTGGAGCAAGTCTCTTCCCCTTTGTGAGCAGAAAGGTGAAGTGACCTGCGTACGTTGACATCTATCAAAAACCCTAACCAGAGTACAAACAAGACCGGCTTCACTTATTGCCTCACTGGCTCCTGGGGGTTGGGGGTGGGTGATTCTGGACATGAGCTTAACACAGATGAGGCTCCAGCAACCCTGGAACCCTGTGGATTGGAAGGGTTCCACGAAAGCCTTTGGCAGGGGTGGAGGTGAGGGGTGTCCTTGCTGATGATACTCAGCCCCCTTCTATCCCAGACTGAGGCATCCAGAAGAGCGGACAATGCAGGAGGGAGTCATTGAGAGAATTAAGTGAGGGATGAATGAAAAGGGGACCTCATATCTCTTGAGCACCTACTGTATGCAGAGTGCTTTGCATATGTCACCTCCTTTGATCCAAATGGGTTTCCCTGGCGGCTCAGATGGTAAAGAATCTGCCTGCAATGCAGGAGACAGCGGTTCAATCCCTGGGTCAGGAAGATCCCCTGGAGAAGGGAATGGCTACCCACCCCAGTATCCTTGTCTGGAGAATTCTATGGACAGAAGAGCCTGGTGGGCTAACAGTCCCTGGGATCACAGAGAGTTGGACATGACTGAGTGGCTAACATTGATCCAAATTAACGCTGAGGAGTCAGTAATGTGACTGCCATTTTACAGATGTGAAGACTGAGGCTAGGACAAGTGAAGTCACCCGCCTGAGGTAAAAGAGCAAGAAAGTGACAAAGCCAGAGTTTGAACCCAGTTCCACGTGATTCAGGGGCCCAGGTCCCTCTCTGGAACCTCTTAGTGAGGCAGGTGGAGGGAGCCCCTCCCTAGCCCCCCTCAGAGGCACAGCCCCCACCCTCTCCTCTTGGGTCCCAAATGGTTTGGAAAATCCTGATGGGAGCAGATGGTGGGGACAGATGGAGGGAAAAGCATCTCAAGGGCTGAATTACACAAACAAACATTGATAAAGTGATTAAAACCTCAAGCCACCCCTTTCCAAAGGGCCCTGCCCACCCCAGTCTGGAGCACGGTAGACCTCAAGGTGGGAGCCTGGGGGGGCAGGTGGTCTCTGGATACCTTGCATCTCAGCCCATCTGATCTCAGCTTCTGCCTGCCCGCCTCACTGCCGGGGACCACCCCCGGACCAGAGCCCAGGGTGGCAGAGCTGCCAGGAGCACAGCCCGGGAGGGGGATGGGGTGGGCCTGGCTGTTCCCAGGGAGCTGGGTGAGCTGGGCTGAGAGGAACAGAAAGCAGAGAGGGTGGGGTGATGGGGAAGTCCTGCAACGCAGACCTGAAGTCAGTGGTGGGCGCAGGGGATTGTGGCGGGGTAGGAGGCTCTTGAGCCAGCCTCACTTTACAGGTAGGGCTCAGTTCCCATGGAGCAGGGCCAAACCTTATCCCACCACCCACCCCCACGGTGGAGCGGGGCAAGGCCCTTCACCTCTGGCAGATTTTTTTTAATTAATTTATTTATTTTAATTGGAGGATAATTACTTTACAATACTGTGGGTTTTGCCATACATCACATGAATCTGCCACGGGTCTGACGGGTTTCTTCATCTGTAAGATGGAAACAATAATATTAGCCCTTCCCTGGAAGGGGCCTATGAGGATTGAATGAGACGGAGCCTGTAAAGTTCAGGGCACTGAGCCTGACACAGGCGGCCTCCAGGCTGCTAACAGGGCCTCCCCGCTGACAGATGATCAGGAAGGCTGGGGCTGGTTGTAGACGGTCCCTCCCCAGAGCAGCAGGCAGAGCCCCTGAGGCTGCCGGCTTCTGAAACAGAGGCTCCTCATGGATAAGGCTGATCTCTCTACCAAGCCCAAAATCCAGGACCCCCAGGGAAAGGGAAGGGGCTGCGTCTCTGCTGGGCCCTCACTATGAAGGGACATACAAGGGACATACCCTAACTATGAAGGAGGGCAATAGACCCAGGCTCAGATCTTGAAGTGGCCCCTTCCCAGCCTTGATAAGTTGAACAAAAACAACTCTTCTGACCCTCTGGCTCCTTTTTTGTAAAACCTGCATTTCCAGCTGCTTTCTGGACTTGCTCCCAGAAACCCATAGACACACCTCAGACTCAAGCCAGCCAGTATCCAGTTCATCACCTCCCACCCCAGCCTGCCCTGTGCCTGGGTCCCCCTCCATCACCACACCAGGACCCCTTCCTGCTCTTAACTCCCACACCTGATTCCTTCCCAAGTCAGCCTGTCTACTAGGGACATCTCTCAGACCTGCCCTCCTCTCTCCTTGCCACCTCCTCTGCCCAACACCCTCGTCAGATTGGCCCTGTACGCTGGCTCTGGCTCTCTTACACTTCGTGCCTTCGGTTTCTCTAAATCTAATCCCGTTCCTCTCTGTTTAATAATCTTCCATGGCTTCCCACCGCCCACCAGAGTAGGTGGACATTTCAGGCCGAGACCCCTGTCTTGGCTCTTCTTCTTCACCTTCCTTTTACAGCTCCCCACCAGCCAGCTCCTCCTCTACCAGACGGTCAGGATCGCCCTAACACCTAGAAAAGGGATCTAGAGCCAAGGCAGGGGAAAAGGGGCTCCCTGACCCCCATATCCTGCATGTGAGTTTAACCTAGTTAGAGGTGGAGTTAGAGGCGAAGCAGTGACCTTGGGGTCAGGCCCCAGCCAACACTTGCCTGCACAATAATCCCTCTGCTGGTGTAAGCACCTCTTAGGTGGAAAGCCTTCCAGCTCTGCCAAGGAGGGACGGTGCCTTACCCGAGGTCACCTCTCCAGGTGCACCCTTTTGTCCCCTCCCCAAGTCATAAGTGACCCCTTCTGCAACAGCTTTCCTGACAGAGAAGCACTCAGATCTTTCTCAGGCATTTTCATTTCTGGCAGGTTTGCCCCTCCCGGTCCATCTCTGACTATCTGAAAATTGTTCCTGGGTTCACAGCAAATGGAATGTCACTCTTGAAAGTGGAACGAAGGGCAGGAGGCTGAGTGTCCACTTGTGACTTCAGAAGCAATTCTGCCTGGATGTATTAAAACCTGCAGATAGGACACTTGAGATTTGAGTTAAAATTAGAGTCAAGATTTTTAAAAGATGGTTCTTCCACTGGGACCTGCCTTCCAGAAGCCTTCTGGCAGCCCAGCTCTGCCCCAGGGGTTGCCTAAGCTGAAAGCTGCACCCAATACTCATGGCCAGTGACTCTCCTTCTGGGGGTCATGGGGACAGCAGACCTGACCCCACCCCTGGCCAGCGGTGTCTTCCTGGAGCCCCAGTTCCACTTCTGGGAACAGCCTCCATCCCAGAGTTGCTGGGAGGAGCCCACGAGACCCTGGGAGGGTTGTATACATGAAGGAGGCTGCTCTGTGGCATCCAGGGCTCTGCGGTGTACATTCATACAGCCCAGGGCCCCCAGCAAGAGAAAAGGTAACATCCCAGCTCAAGGCTTCTGCTGGCATGTGTGATTATTCCTATTTTATGGAAGAGGAAACAAAAAGACCACGTTCCCTGCCTGAGCCTGGGCACAGGGGTAGAGCCACATCCAGGATGGGACTCAGCTCTGTTTCCTGAGCTCTTTCCAGAAGGCTGGGATGCTGTGGGGGACTGGAATGCTGTGGAGAAGTGAGAGCTTCTAGAGGGTTCAAAAGAATGCAGAGTCCCAGAAGCCAACCAGCCCCCGGAGGCTGAGGTTGCCAAATCCCAAGGGCATCATGCTTTGGCTCTGTCTTTCTGGGAAGACAGGGTCAGCTCTCATTTCTGGTATCTTAGGCTCTTCCCGAGGCTGGGGATTGCCTCTTTGTTTCCATGGTAACAGCTCACAGAGGGGCCTCCCGAATCAGTGCAGGGGTACTGTACGGGTGCCCGCAGGTACGCATGTGCCCTGGGAACCCCTGGGATGGAGAGCCTGATGCACATGCATGCATACCCATGCACATCCTTGCATATGCTTGCACACCCAGTGCACGTGTGTGCATGCCCACACCCCCTGCACATTAAGTTACACGAACCATGTGCCCGCTAGCCGAGAAGTGGGTCAGGACACCACCCTGCCAGACATGATCCACTCTCACGGCCACCCTGACCCACTCAGGCTCAGGGAGGGACTTGGAGAAATGAAGCATTTCCACTTTGTAATGATATTTCGGGAAGATCCCTTGGATCAGGAAATGGCAACCCACTCTAGTAATCTTGCCTGGAGAATTCCATGGACAGCAGAGCCTGGCAGGCTACAGTCCATGGGGCTGCAAAGAGTCAGGCATGACTGAGCAACTTTCACTCACTTACACTATTTACTATGCGCCCAGTACTGCGTTTTCCTTTTCACATGTAACAGCTCCTATACTCCCCACAGCACCACTCTGAGAGGTGCCTGGTGAGAAAACAGGCTCAGAACAGGAAAGTGATTTGCCTGAGGTCACACAGTAGCCAAGATTTAGCCCAGGACTATTTGGCTCCTGCTCTCACCACCAGATCCCTTGGTGCCAGACCCAAGAGCACTCACACTGGGACCCACAAACACAGATGGGGTGCCTGGCAGCAGGTGGGACCGGAGCTGAGGCCTCCCACCTGGGATGCCAGGCTTCCTGAACTTACAGCTCTGAATTCCCGTTCCAGCCTCCAGCCATGGAGTGAAGGGAGGCCCAAAGGATGGCAAGGACTTGCCTTCTACTGATTTCTCCCAGTCAGTAGAAAAGAATACTGAACAGCCAGAGCAAGACCCACCGGGAATCTCCTGCTGGCAAAGCCACCTGGGTTCACTTGTCGGCTCCCTGCCCTTCCTGAGGAGGCAAGAATCCAGCTGCCAGCGTCCTGGTTCCCCAACCTCTTGAGCCTCTCAGGCAGAACTTGGGGAAACAAGGGGGCCTGAGGCCAGAGGCTAAGCCAGCCGGGTCATCCTGATAGGGAGCTGGCAGGTGAGCTGTCTTCCAGGAGCCAGCTTTCAGCAAAACGATGATGTGACCGTGAGAACAGGCTGCTGGGGAGGGAGTGAGCTCCCTGTCACTGGAGGCATCCCAGGTTGATAGGCACCGGATGCTCCCTGGTTAGGAAATTCAGGGACAGCATCATTCTCATCGTCACTGTCGTCATAGCACCAATGACTGGATACCCTTTGTGTCAGTCACTTTAAGGTACAGTAAGACTGCCACCACTGTTAATAAAAATAGCAGCTCCTGTGTATTCAGCCCTTATGTGGTTGATCATCACTGAATCCTGTGAGGCAGGCACTATTATTAGGCCCATTTACAAAGGAGGAAACTGAGGTTCCTCTGAGAGGTACGACAGCAAGGTTCAGGTTCTGCTTGGCTGGAGTCTGCGAGCTGGCCTCTTGGCACCCGGGCAGAGGAGCAAAGCAGGAGGCAGGGCGGCCTTCCCAGCTGGGGCTCTGGGTCCCCAGAGCTATTCCTATTCTGGGCCAGCACTGGCTTCCCTGTGGCCCTGGCTGGCACCCTCTGCTGGCCATGCCCTACTTCTGCAGAGTCGCTTTTTTTTTTTTTCCAGGCTGAGGGAGACCCTGAGATGTGGGAGGTGAGTGGGCTCTTGAACCTAGATCCTCACTTTAGATGGTGATACCTGAGGTCACCCAGCCAGTCAGGGGGCTGAGAGCTATCTTATTCTCAGGCTCTCACCCTTCCACCCCTCCCTGACGGGGAAGGAGTTTTATTCCTGCAGCCTTTGCTTCCCACCCCCTGCCACATCTGGAACCCCTAAAACAGAGCCTCCAGCCCCACTAGTCCTCGGGGATTTCAGTGACTGTGGCTTGTAAGCTGAGAATCTGTCTCCAAAGGCAAATCTGGGATCCAGGGTTTGAGGTAATTTAAGGCACGAAGATGATACTGACTGGCTGTGTGACGCTGGGCAAGATTCTCAACCTCTCTGAGCACTGTCAGATGGGAGTCAGTTCCTTTGTGGACTCTGAAGAATTGAAGAAATCTTTTTAAAAGAAGAGGTCTCTTTTACCCAATTCGAAGGCCTTCACTCAGACTTCTCCTCCAACTCCTCCCTTTTCCCCCTTGTCCCTCCCCACTCAACCCAGTCTTCCCTCTTCTTTATCTCTTCTCCCCACCCCCCACTATCTCTTCCACTGTTCTGCGGTGTGGATATTACCTTTCTTTTCAAGAGGAGGCATTTGAGGCTCAGAGCGGCAGAGTAACTGGCCCAGCAACACCCAGCCAGATGTTTCGGCTTAGAATCCAGACTTTGACAAGCTGCCCCCTGTCCCGTTCCCTCTCCATCTCCTCTCTCCTCACTCATCAGATCGCATCCATCAGCTTCTCCTACAAGGAGTGTCCCCAAATCCTCCATCAGCTCCTCTCCTTGTCCCTTGCCAAGACCCATCTGAGACCCATCATGATGGCTTGGCGACTGCAACAGCTTCCCTGCTTCCTCACAGGGCAGTGACTGTATGATGGTGGACTTCAGGATCATTTCCTACGTGGGTGAGCTGGTCACACAATTTTAAAAGCAGTAAGTGGGGCTTATGAAGAACTCCCAGGAGTGGGTGATTGGTGGAAGCCCCGGGACCTACCTCTCCGGAGCCTTGAGCAGGACCCACAGCTGAAAGAACAATGATAATTAAGGTAAACCTCCCGGGGGCCACCGAGGAAGATGGTTTCAGACGCACACATGAGCTTCTGCTCCATCCCAGCGTGACCATGAGGAACACTGTCTTGGTCCTGCCTTCTAGGATTTACAACCCAACCAGAGACAAGCCCTGCTATGCCTGCTGTCGGCATGCCTCGTGCCTTCCTCATGCAGGGACCCGGAGGGAAGCATCACTCTCCTATCTTAAAGGACAGGCTCAGGTTAAATACCCCCTTAAATACCCCCTGAAAGCTACAGAGTTAGCCAGGGGCCCAGCCAGGATGAAGACTCAGAGCTCCAACATCAAAGCTTGCTGCCGTACCCACTACTGCATGTGTGTGTGTGTGTGTGTGTGTGTGTGTGTGTGCGCGCGTGCGCGCGTGCGCGCACACGCTTAGTCACTATGTCTGACTCTTTACGAACTTTTGGACTGTTGTCTGCCAGGCTCCTCTATCTGTGGGATTTCCCAGGCAATCATGCTAGAGTGGGTTGCCATGCCCTCCTCCAGGGGATCTTCCTGACTCAGGGATCAGACTCGCGTCTCCTGTGTCTCCTACATTGCAGGGGAATTCTTTACCCGCTGAGCCATCAGGGAAGTCCAACCACTACATGGCCTCATCCAAATCTAAGGCAAAGCAGTACCAGACGATTTAAAAATCACCATCCCACGGTGATTTGGTCCTCGCACCGTCTGTCAGGCAGAGACCTGAATGTTCAGCAGGGCGAGGACCTGTCCGTCACATGAGAAAGTAACACTTTAAAAATGTCAATCAGATCACATCACATTTCTTCTAGAAGCTTTCCACTGCAGGCAGGATAAATCTAAGCTCTGTTCCACACCCCTGGTCCCTGTGCTACTGCTTCTAGCCACCTGCATGTCCTCCTTCCTCCTCACGAAGCCCCAGTCCCGTTGGCTTCTGTGAGTTTTCTGATGGTGCCAAACCTGTCATGTCTGTTGTACCTGCCTGCTTTTTCCTTCTTAGCTCAGATGTCACAGTCTCAGACCACACTTTGCAACATTTCCCCACCCATTTTCCCACTCTAAATCATGTTCCCCCATTTTTGCTACAGCCGTGTGAGTCTCTGAAGGTATTTTAGTTAGTCACTGGTATTGTCGTTCAGTCGCCAAGTCGTGTCCGACTCTTTGCGACCCCAAGGACTGCAGCACGCCAGGCTTCCCTGTCCATCATCAACTCCTGGAGCTTGCTCAAACTCATGACCATCGAGTTGGTGATGCCATCCAACCATCTCATCCTCTGTCGTCCCCTTCTCCTCCTGCCTTCAATCTTTCCCAGCATCAGGGTCTTTTCCATTGAGTCGGTTTGTCAATCAGGTGGTCAAAGTATTGGAGCTTCAGCTTCAGTATCAGTCCTTCCAATGAATATTCAGGGTTGATTTTCTTAAGGATTGACTGGTTTGATCTCCTTGCTGAGAGTCTAAAAGACTCTTAAGTCATTATCTCACTTGTTTATTGCCTGTCTCTCCCACTGGAACATGAGATTCATGGGGGCAGGGATGTTGTCATCCCCTTCACAGCTGTGTCCTCAGGACCTAGCAAGGAACCTGGCACTTAATAGGTGCACAATATATGCTTGTTGAATGCAGAAAGCCCTCCCCAGTCCCGACTTCTCTTGCAAGCTCAGAGCAGTCTTTCACACCAATCCTGTTTTTCCTGCTCCCACTGTCACAGCCCAGAGCTTATAGCGACCCCTCCCTGCTGCCCTACTCTGCCTCCGTGTTTCCCCTCCACGTGTTTCCCCTCCACATAGACGCTATGGCCTCAGGGCCAATGTTTCCTTTTTCCCCTCTGCCTCTTTCCCCTCATTTGACTAATTCCCACCTGACTGTCAGTACTAATTAAGATGCCCTCCCTGCTTTCCTTTTAAGTTTTATTTGTTTTTGGCTTTGCTGTGAGGCTGTGGGATCTTAGTTTCCCAACTGGGGATCGAACCCATACCTCTTGTGATGGAAGCACTGAGTCCTAACCACTGGACCACCAGGGAATTCCATCCTTTTACGTTAGTACTCTCTCCTGGCTCCTATAGATCTGTGGTCCCTCTTGGTCCAGAAGGCAGTCCTTTGTCTTTTAAGAGTGTCTGTCTCTTTAAGGAGTTCCTCAAGAACTTGGACCAATCTGGTTCATCATGATGTCTTTGGCACCCAGCCCCAGGCTGTCCTGGTGCAAACATTCAAGAAACATTAAGCTGGGTTGGCCTCATCATTGCTGCGATGGGGACTTTGGGAGATTAGACAGGCCAGACCATTGTCTCCCAGCTGTATGACCCATGGCAAGCTACCTCCTCTCTTTAAGACTCAGTTTCTACATCCGTAAATGAGTATAACATTCCCAACGTCTCAGGGTGGTGAGGACTCAGGAGAAGCTTCTAGAGTGTGTGTAATGCACGGGCACATAGAAACTGTTGGGTCAGTGGGGGGTCCCTTTCCCAGTATGGTCTTGGCATACTTAGCTTAGCAACTGCCTCTGTGAGCAACCAGCCTCCTCAAGCCCTCTAGGGAACGAAAATGTATATTCGCTGGTGGGACCTGGGCCCAGGACCCTTGAGGAGCCCCCAGAGCTGAAGGAAGGATATAGGCAGACCAGATCAAGCCCTGAACTGGAAGCCACATCACTGAATTTGAGCCATGGCTCCATAATTTACTGGCTGTGCAACCCAGAGTGAGTCCTCACACCTCTCTGAGCCTCAATTTCCTGATCTGGAACAGCAGCTAATAACACTTATCAGTCTAAGACTCAA
Organism: Bos indicus x Bos taurus; assembly: GCF_003369695.1. Classification (NCBI taxonomy): domain Eukaryota; kingdom Metazoa; phylum Chordata; class Mammalia; order Artiodactyla; family Bovidae; genus Bos; species Bos indicus x Bos taurus. The sequence continues at coordinate 120,678,652 of NC_040077.1, forward strand.
AGTAACATGGACAGCCTTTCTGCCTCTGCAGCCACCATGGTGCCTGTGAAAAAGCTTGTGGTGAAGGTGGGCAAGAAAAAAAGAAGCAGGTCCTGAAGTTTCCTCTTGACTGTACCCATCCTGAGAAGACGGACTCATGGATGCTGCCAGTTTTGAGCAGTTACTTCAAGAGACAAAGTGAAAGGAAAAACTGGGAATCTTGGGGAAGGGTCAGTGACAATCAAAAGAAGAGTAAGCAAAATTACTGCAACTTCTGTGGTGCCTTTTTCCAAAGGTATTTGAAATATCTCACCAAAAAAATATTTGAAGAAGAATAATCCATGTGATTGGTTGCATGGAGTTGCTAACAGCAAAGAAAGTTACCAATTGAACTACTTCCAGATTAACCAAGATGAAGAAAAGGAGGAAGAGGAGGATGAAAACTCAGTTATCTTGGGGGGAGGGGCTTTCTTGGTGGCTCAGTGGTAAAGAATCCACCTTCCAATGCAGGGGATATGAGTTCAACCCCTGGTCCCAGAAGGTCTCACATGCCTCGGAGCAACTACTGAAGCCCACGCACCTAGAGCCCATGCTCCAAAAGCAGCCCATGCAACAAAAGAAGGCACCTCAATGAGAAGTCCACGCAGCAACCAGAGAGTAGCCCCCACGCACCACATCTAGAGAAAAGCCCACGCAGCAACAAAGACCCAGCACAGCCATAAATAAATAGATACAATTTTAAAGCCCTCCAAACTCAGTTATCTGGAATATTTTGTATGGGTTCTTGAATAAAACTCAGGAACCAAAATAAATAAATAAGATGGACAAAAAGCCAAGTTCTGGGTAGGTGCTTGATTACCCTCAAAGCAATCTCCTGTCCTTCTCCTAATTCTTCCTGTGATTTGAAGTGTGTGTACCCATGAGGCACCCTAGACAGGGCCATGACCATTCTAGGTGGCAAAGAGGAGACTTTCCATCCTAAATGTCTGCAGCCTGGGTTAGGCACTGGAACGCTGGAGAACTCGACACTCAGGAAGATCCAAGTGCTCATGACCTCACCAGGTGTGCCAATGTGTAAGTGATCAGTCAGCCCCCCAGGAGGTTTCTGTGGAGTCCTCCTCCAAATGGAGATCTGTGCAGTTTTGGGGGACAGAGGTACACCCCTCTCCCCCTCCCACCCACATCCCCATTCATGCATTCATTCATTCTTCCACTGCTGTATTTCCAGAATGTTGCACAGAGCCTGGGACATAAGTCTCAATAAATAAATGATAGAAGAACAAGTTTTTACATGCAACACACCCTTATTGATTGTCTGCTGCTCTTAGCCCTGTGCTAAGAGATAGTGTATGGTGCACATAAAGGAACTAGCCCTGACAGCTCTCTCCCAAGATCACCCAGGGGGCTTCTAAATCCTCCCAACTCTTCCCACCCCAGACCCAGCTTCCACTGGTTGCCACGCTTCAGGCATCAGGACTTTCCCCAGAACTGAGGTAATGCCCAAGCACCCCACGCATCATGGAACCCGGGAAGGCAGCATGCCCGCAGCCACAATTCTTCAAATCCTGTCTTTCATGCCCGGTCCATCCTCCAGCCACGCTTCCCCGTCTTCTCAAACCCTCAAACACAGCCATCTCCCGCCTCCCAATGCCCTACATCTACCTGGGGTTATACCCGACGCGGCCAGCAGGTGGCGCGGAGACTCCCTTTTCCCCTTCGCTGGACTGGACTCCGGACCCCACCAGGACCCCGTCCCTCCCTCCTCTTGTCCCCAGCAGGGACAGGCGTGGACTCTGTGACCTCTAACTGACCCCTCTCCTTCCTGCTGGCTCCTGCGATGAGGCCTGAGGAGACTCCAGTTGCTCCTGCAGGCCCCGGGTTTTCTTTTCCTGCCTGGTGGGTGAGGAGGGTCCCTAAGGGGCCAAGCTGCAGCTGGTGGGGCGGGGCTGGGCGGGGTTGGGCTGAAAGCAGCTGCCAGGGAGAGAGAAAGAGAAAGAAGAAAGGGGAGAGAGAGAAAAAAGAGAGAGAAGAGGGAAAGGAGAGGAAGGGCGAGGCGCTCTGGTTCCCGGCTCCTATCCCAAACAGGTGGAGATCCCAGCTGAAGCTCACCCCAGGATAAGGTATGTAGTTGAGTAAACAGAGGGGCGGGGGTGTCAGCTAGCCAAGCAGAGCAGGCCTGGGGGTACTGAGGGGCTGGTGCTCAGCCAGAACCCTTGAGCTCCCTCCCATCTCAGCCCTTCCAAGGTGACCAAATAGAGACTTGGGGGCAGTACAGGGAGTTGTAGGATGGGCATTAGGAGATGAGGGCTCTATTGCTGCTCTGGACTTGGCTCTGTGAATCTGCACCAAGCTCTTCTCCTCTCTGAACCTCAGGTTCAGAGAGACAGAGGCAGGGGGAATCCTGAATGTGTTGTGGGATAACTTTGCAAGATGTCCCCTTTTCAAAAAGAATTAGGTCTTCCAGGGGCTTCTGAAGACCAGAAGGCTTTTAAGACCCAAAGGGATGCTCATGGTGGGATTTCAAACAATGGGGGAGGGGGCTCATTGAGAGAGAAGGGTGGTCCCTCCCTGTCAGGGGCCCTAAGGCCCTGGTCTGTTCTTCGCTACTCAGCCTTGTTTCTCTGACTGGGACTCAGCGTGAAGAGTGACACAGGGTGGGGGGTGGGGGGGCTTTCCCAGGAGTCTGGTGCTCCAGAGATGCTCTCATTATTAGGGAGAGGGTGGTGGGTGCAGCGTGAGGGCGTTTCTCTGCCACTCCAAGATCAGAAGAGTGGATGAGACCGAAGGATGTGTGGGCCGAGGCAGGCAGTGGTAGGCATATGGATGTCCCCAGGGTGATGATGGAGGGGTACTCAAGCCCTTTCTGAACTGTGGCTGCCCTTTAGAGTCATTAGCTCATTCACTGCATTCAACCAGGGCCTGAAGGGCGGGGGTCGGGGGTTGCTGGAACAACTCCTCCCTCATCCCTGCTGTTGAGAAGAGATTGTTCCAGATTGTTCTCTCTCTGGGGAGAAGCTGGCGCAGGCAGTTCTAGGATCTCAGGGATCCCAAGTGGGGAGACAGTCCAGTCAGGCACAGGATGGGGAGTCAGATGGGCCTGTATTCCCATCCTGGCTCTGCTGTGGATCCTTGGGCAAGTCCAAGCTGCTGGCTCCTGTGCAAAATGGGGATAGCAGAGCGGGCCCTGACAGGGCCGCAGGCCCTCTCGTGCATCTGGCACCTCGGGGATGCTCACTGTGGAGAGAAAAACGGAGGCCCAAGAAGGGGAAGGACTGGCCTGGGGTCTCAGGCCCTGGCCCTCACTCTCCCTCTTCCCAGCCTCAGGGTAAACACTGAGCACCCTAGCACCTACTGAGCACTCTATAGAGTCACCCACATCCCTACTGGGATTGCTCCCCGCTGCTCCCTCCTGCCCCAGTCTGCAAAGCCTGCTTGTTCTGGGGCAGGGGCAGACTGAGGGTGGGGACCCCCAGGCGAGGGGGCACAGAGGAGAGTCTCCGTGGCACTCGCCCTCCCTCTCCCCGCCGACAAAGGGCAGCGGTGGCGGCCGGGTCAGGGCTGCGCGCGGCGGGCACAGGCGCTGCGAGGCCGGGGCTCACTCAGCACGGCGGGGCGCCTAGAGCCCGGCTCGGGCTCGGGCACGGGCACAGGCGAGAGGGTGGGAGCGCCAGCTGGCGCAGCCGCGCGGGCCGGGTCGGGGCCCTCGGGGTGGGGGTGGCTGGGGGGCGCCCTCCGGCCCTCACCCCGCCCCCGCGCCTCTCCCCGCAGCGGGGGCGCCCCGCCCCCCTGGGCGCCCGACGTGGACGCGGTCGCCGCCGCCGCCGCCGCCGCCGTGCGGGAGTCGCTGTCCGCGAAGCCGACATGCAGGCGGCGCGGGGCGGCGCGGGGCGGCCGGACCGGGCGGGCGGCGGGCCGGAGCGCCAGCGCGAGCGGCCGCCGGGCGCCGGAGCCGCGTCCGCCTGCGCCGCCCCGGGCCGGCCGGCCGGAGCCGCCGCCATGCACCCCGGCCCGCCCCGCGCCGCGCTCCGCCTGTGGCTGGGCTGCGTCTGCCTCGCGCTGGTGCAGGCGGGTAAGGGGGCCCCGGGCGGGGGCGCGGGTGGGCGTCCTCCGGTCCCTTCCGGGCTCCCTGGGGACCCCGTGTCTGGCCCGCTCACTGATCCCCCTTTGCCGCACCTCCAGCCCCTTTCCTGCCTACTTGACCCCCGACCCGACCTCCAGCTCTCAAACCCCCTCCCGCCACCCCTGGCCCTGGGATCTAGGGTCTTGGGATCCCCAGCCCCCTCCTCTGTTGCCCTGACCCCAGGCCTTTCCTTCAGGAGCCCTGGCTCCTTTCTGTGGCCCAGGGAGCAGCTGAGGACACGGTCCCCGCACCTCAGGCCTCTCTCCCTGTCCCCAAAGCCTTGCAGGCCAACTCTGCAGGTCGGAGTGGCCTGGGTCCTGCGGGGGAGAGTGGGGAGAGGATTGGCACCCTAGGGCACCGGGAGGTGGGGGGGTGGACCCCGAGCCTGGAGGCTGGTTGCCCCCTGGGGCCTGGCCTCCCGGGCACTCTGCCTCTCCTGATGCCCTGTGCCAGTCCCTTCTGGCTGCTGCCGCCTTGCTAGTATCCCTTCCTGCCCCCCTCCCTGGCCCAGTGCTGTCTCCCTGCTCCTGCCCTGTGTCTGTCCCCCGTCCCCCCTTGCCTCTTCTGGGGTGCAGTGTCTGCTGCCCCTGTCTGTGTATCTCTGTCTCTCTTGGACTCCACGTCTGGCTTTGTGTCCCCAGGCCCCATGCCTACGGGGCAAGGGGGGCGGCTCTAGGCTTAGGTCTTCTTCCCCTTTCAGCGCCTGCCCCTGGGGGATACAGAAGCTTCAGTGATTCTGCTGCCCCTCTCTTGGAAGGTTCTTGCTTCTCTAACCCCCACCATCCCCCTCACTCTCATTTCCTCTGGTCCTCTTTGTTCTGTCCCCACTTCCAAAAGGCCCTACCCTGTTCCCTTGACTCTCCTGTAGGGGCTCTGCTCTCAGTGACCCCGTCTTCCTCTGCTGCCTCCCCACCTGCTTCCTGGGGTTGGCAGGGTCTGGAGAAGGCCCTTCCCTGGGCTTCTCCTGCCTGGCCCTCCACAATCCTGGGGCTTCCTCTCTCAAGCCTCAGTCCCATCCCAGGGCTCGCCCAGCTAGACTCTTCTCGACCTCTGGGTCTTTCTCCTTCCCTCAAGGTCACTCACTTGACAGTGCTGTTTGTAGCAAGAGCCCTGGACTGGGAGGCCTTCTAACCGCTTTCACCAGACTCACCTTCAGCTCCTGCAACCCCGGCCACCTATGTGTCCTCCGTGCCTGTCCTCCACCCCACTCCCCACCTCCCACTGACCCTCCATGAGCCCTGGCCCTGGCCCAGGCTCATCAATTTTAGTTGGACTCTAGTGGGGCCAGTTGTGGCCAGCACGGGCCTCTGCCCTGGATTCAAGGAGCCTGGGGCTTCTCAGGCCTGGCTCTTCAGCCCCTAAGAAACTGAGACCACCCCGGGTGCCAGTCCCACCAGAGGCCTGGATTTCTTCCTTGTCACCACATAGCCACCTCAGGTTCGCCTTTCATACTTATGAGACGGTGGATCTGCACCTCACAGCAGGGGTGCTCAGACTCAGATGCCTCCCCACCCCCAGACAGCCCCTCGGCCCCAGTGAACGTCACCGTCAGGCACCTCAAGGCCAACTCTGCGGTGGTAAGCTGGGATGTCTTGGAGGACGAGGTTGTCATCGGATTTGCCATCTCTCAGCAGGTAACCCTCAAGGGGCCCTGGGAGGGAAGAACACATCCAGATACAAGTGATGGTTGGGAGAGGAGGGAAGCAGAAAGACAGAGGAACAAGGAGCAAGAGAGATGGGCAGAAAGCTGCATAGGGGGCTGGGAAAAGAGGCCCCAGAAGGGAAATCTATGGTTGGAACCTAGGAATTAGGGGCAGGATTTTGATCGTAAACAGACGTGAGTTTAGGACCTGGTTCCAGTCCATGGGGTCGCAAAGAGTTGGACACGACTGAGCAACTAACACACCAGTTCTCTTGGGTTTCCCTCGTGGCTGAGTGGTAAACAATCCACCTGCCAGTGCAGGCGACTCGGGTTCCATCCCTGGGTCAGGAGAACCCCTGGAGAAGGAAATGGCAACCCACTCCAGTATTCTTGTCTGGGAAATCCCATGGACAGAGGAGCCTGGCGGGCCACAGTCCATGGGGTCACAAAGAGCTGGGCATGATTTAGTAACTAAACAAAACAACCACCACCACCAGTTCTCTCAAGATATATGTCCTTGGACAGCTTTTGAAACCTCTCTGAGCCTATCTCCTGGCCTGTAAAATGGAGAGGTGGATACCTACCTGCAGAGGTGATGGGATGCTTGAGTCAGATTGTGGCTGTAGGGGGTTTAGCATGGTAGCCAGGGTGAAGCCTCATCACTGCTGGAGAGGTGGGCAGATGTGGCATGGTGGCCTGGGCACTGAAACCTGGGGCCCGGCTTTGCTCTCGGCAGAAGAAGGACGTGCGGATGCTGCGCTTCATCCAGGAGGTGAACACCACCACCCGCTCGTGCGCGCTCTGGGACCTGGAGGAGGACACGGAGTACATCGTGCACGTGCAGGCCATATCCATCCAGGGTCAGAGTCCCGCCAGCGAGCCCGTGCTCTTCAAGACGCCGCGCGAGGCTGAGAAGATGGCCTCGAAGAACAAAGGCAGGCCCAGGCCACCATCAGCACGGGATGGGGTGTGGGGAGGGGTGGTCCAGACTGGAAGGGTGCATGGCTGACAGAAAGCACAAAACCCGCCCCCCATCCCTCCTCAGGGCCCTGCCACCTAGTCAGACAGCCCCCTGAGAGAGGGAGGTCCACTCAGGTCCCCCAAACAATGGGACTCAAACTCGCAGCTTTAAGTCCAGTTACTGCCCCCTAAGTAGCCATCAGTATGTTCTCGAATCTCTTTTTGGGCACAAGTAGAAATAAGCCCTGATGCCGGGAGAGATTGAAGGCAGGAGGAGAAGGGGACAACAGAGGATGAGGTGGTTGGATGGCATCACCGACTCAATGGCATGAGTTTGAGTAAACTCTGGGGAGTTGGTGATGGACAGGGAGCCTGGTGTGCTGCAGTCCATGGAGTTGCAAAGAATCAGACACGACTGAGCGACTGAACTGAGAAATAGCACTTAAATTGGGGCTTGGCCCTCGATGGGTGGCTGTTGGAGGGGCAGGGAGTCCCAGACCTAGTGACCTAGCATCTCTATCCACGCAGATGAGGTGACCATGAAGGAGATGGGGAGGAACCAACAGCTGCGGACGGGCGAGGTGCTGATCATCGTCGTGGTCCTGTTCATGTGGGCCGGTGAGTCGGGCCCCGAGCTCCCCTTCACTTCACCTGGTGGGAGGGGGAAATGGGGGACCCTGACCAGACCCTTTTCTCATGGAAATGAAGGACGAGGGGCTTAGAGACAGTGAGAGAGGAGGATTTAGGAACCTAAGTTCTGCTCTGGTGGGCCAGATCTGATCCTTTCTGTAACTCACCCCTCACCAAAAAAAAAAAAAAAAACAATTCAGTAGCTGCCTGGGTGGGGTTGGCCAAAAGGTTCATTTGGTTTTTCCCAGAACGTTATATAGAAAACCCCGAACGAACTTTTTGGCCAACCCAATAGGATTCTGTGAGTGCTTGTCCTCCCTCGCCCTCAAAGCAGCCATGGCTACAGCAGCTTCTCCGTCCGAGCATCTCAGGCTTGGGCCCCCTCTTATCCCACTCATCTGTCTAGACACAGCTCTGAGACCGCCTGCATGAAGCCTCCCAATCCATGCATTAGAATGTTTCTCCTGCTTCCAGGCTCCCATGGCACACTGTGGTGCTCCTCTCTGAATGTAGCTCTTCCTAGCTAAGTTAGTTGGGCTCCTCCCTCTCTCTTTTCCCACTTGTCTGTGAGCTCCCTGAGGACAGAGACCCCTCAACCTAACCAGAATTTACTGAACAGCCACTCCATTCCAGAGAGAAGTGCTACAGCTGGGACCAAGAAGAGTCAGATGCTTGTAAGGATCTCAGCCTGGGCGATGCCAGGCCGATATTTAACTATAACTTGACGTGATGAGTGCGGTCAGAGCATCAGGCATGGGAGCAGAGGACAGGGACTTCATTCTGGGGCTTGGAGTAGAAATCAAGAAAAACCCAGAGAGGAGGTAAATGCGGATTGTGTTTTGAAGGATGAGTAGGAGTTCACCAAGCAGCCAAAAAAGAAACGGTGTTTGGGGCATAGCGTGTGTAAGAAATGAATTAAGCTCAGTCTGGCTCAGTGTAGCTGTGACCCTAGAGAAAAGGTAGAGAGTGAGAAGGAAAGGATGGTGAGGCTGTGGACTGAAGTCTTTTTGAAGGAATTAAATACCATGTCAAAGTTATATTAACATCCATGGTTGAGAGGGCATCCGTGGTCGTTGAGGCATATGGAAAAATATGTTCTATAGATGCAAAGAGAAGCAGACGCTTGAAAGAGAAAGGAAAAGCAAAGGATTGTACAAAAGGGGAGCTTTGCTTATGTGGCGTGCTATTAGACTTGGCACAGATAGTATTCACATAATTGAAACAATATAAAATAGTGAATTAACCCCAAATTGTGGTGTAATTCTGCTAGAATGATGGGGAAGGAAGTTGAGGGGGGTTGGTGGGCTTTGTCTCCCATGGAGGGGACATCAACAGATAATCTCTCAAACAGACCAAGAAGTAGCACTCTATTAGAGTTCCCTGGTTGCCTAATGGTTAGGATTCTGAGCTTTCACTGCTGTGACCTGGGTTCAGTCCCTGGTCAAGGAACTAAGATCCCGCAAGCCATGCCAAAAGAGAAAAATAAAAAGCACTGTAAATCAAGTATAGAGGTGAAAATAGGGAAGGCCTCTATGAGAGTTGGAAGTGGTTGCCTTAATATTACACTAATGGCCTTTCAAAAACTAAAAAAGTATTAGTTTAACAGCGTTAAACATTTAGGAGAGTGCAGGCCCCGGAGTGCACACCCCAGCTGGACCCTGTGACGGTGAGTGAGTTATCTGAGCTCTGCCTCAGGTCCTCCTTGGTAACCTGGGGAGGGTAATAACTGGTGCCCCCCGAGAGCTGTGAGGGCTCAGCGAGGTGGACTGTCAGGCCCTGGCACGTGCTAGATGGATGCTCTCATTGCTCTTTGCTCTAAAGGAAAGGGGAGCCCTCTGAGGTTTAGAAAAGGGAAGGGAGGAGACAGCCTCAGAAGGGTGTTGTGGGAAGGCCGGTGAGGTGAAGGGGTTTCGGGGCTAGGGACAGGTGGACATGGGAGCCAGAGGCAGCCTCCTGCAACGGAGCGGGTGAGAGGCCACCGCAGGAGAGCTCAGCCGGGTCTAGGGGGAATGAGGCGGAGGGGCAGGGACTGGGGCTCTGGCCTCTGACTCCTCCCCCTTGTCCCCTGCAGGTGTCATCGCCCTCTTCTGCCGCCAGTATGACATCATCAAGGACAACGAACCCAACAACAACAAGGAAAAAACCAAGAGTGCGTCAGAAACCAGCACACCAGAGCACCAAGGCGGGGGGCTTCTCCGTAGCAAGGTGAGGGCAAGGTCTGAACCCTGGGGCTGGCTCCCTGGTAGTCCCTGGGCTACCGAGGCGTCAGCTTGGGGCCTGGCGTGGCTGCCGCAGGACAGAGCCCAGCTTGGCCGCTGCCCGTGTGACCCAGGGCAAGCTGCAGATTGATTTTGGACCCTCTCCTTTTGCAGAGTGCCAGGGGCCAGGAGGGGTTTAACCAGAGTGCAGCAAATAGGGGGGGCAGAGTTCCTGGTTGACGCGGGATGACGAGAGTCGGGGTTCTGGGCTCCTTCTGCTCCTGCTCTGCTGTGTGACCTTGGGCAGGTGCTTCACCTCTTTGTACCTTCGTTTCCTCTCCTGTAAAACAGATATGAAAACCCTTTCAGTGCTTGCTCTGGGCAGCTCAGAAGGAAGACGTAGAGAATGGGAGAGAATCTCATGGTTCTGACGATGGTTGTCCAACAAACATCTGGCCCTCTCCACATTTCCTCCCCTCTCCGTCTCCTTACACCCTCTGGCTTCCTGTCCTCTCTCTCGGCTTCTATCTGGCACTTTCCTGAAGCCTCTTACTAACCCCCATCTCCAGAGGCACCTCAGCAATGTCAGTGGCTGAGGCTATGCTCAAGAGGCAGATCTGCAGGAGGTGAGAGAACCGGCCGGCGGGGCGGCTCTGCTGGGGCCCGTCCTGGCCATTCAGCTCAGTGAGGCCGGAGGCTGGGCGTGAGAAGGCAGAGACCAGGCACCCAGGCGGGGCTCCTGCTTGCCTTCCACCTGAGACAAGAGCCTGGCTTTTAGGCTGCAACCCTGCTGCTCCCTTCCTTCTGGCGTCTTCTCCCTGTTTCCAAACCTTGCAAGAACTCTGTTCAATTCAGCCCTGGCCGCTTCTCTCATTTCTTCCCTCCCAGTTTCCAAACAAGCCCTCGGTGAACATCATCGAAGCGTGACTGCCTGTCTGCAGGAAGAATGATTTTATTTTTCTTCTCTGCTGGTCCCTGGGTCCATGGTCTCAGGGAGAGAGGGGGCTGCCGAGGTTGGAGATGGGGAGGCCCCGCTAGCTGCAGTCTCCCTCTGGACTCCCATCCTGGTCTGATGACGAAGGCTAAACTACAGACCCCAACTCTGCAAAAAATAAAACAAGCCACCAAACTAAAAGGCCTGGCCCCATTCTGGAAAAGGCAAAGCTGCATGAGACACAGCCTTCTTTCTGCCTCCTCGCCTCTCCTGGACTGGCCTCCTCTCTGAGAAAATGCACAAAGCTCCTGGGAGCTGACACGCACCTGGACTGACAGAAGCTGTGTCTTTCAGGGAAGCTGTGGGGCTGCCTGCCGGGCAGAGTCCTGGCTGCCATCAAGCCTTCGCTGGATCCAGCCATCAAGGACTTGTTTGTGGTGCGATGCACAACTTTGCGAGTGTGTAAGATGTTTTCTGTTCTGTTTCTTTTGGAAAACACAATTGAAGGGCTTCACTCCAGAGGGCAGAGGGATTCCCCGACTAGTGGCCTGTATCTTCTACCTTCTTTGACCCTTGTTTTTGACTGTAAGATCATCAGTCTGGGGTCTGAAGAAGACAGAATGGGAAAGAGACCTTTGAAGGTATGGGCTCCATTTCTTTAGAAAAAAAATCTCTTGGAGTTGCAACAGTGCTGGCTTGCACAACTGAAAAGATACGTCCACATGGGATACCCTGGGGGCTGCTCATCACCCCCTCCGGGTTGGACTCTGCTGGAAGGCAGGCCCAAGCCATTCACCATGGACAGTCAGCAGTCCCAGCCTCTGGGGTCTCCATATCTTGCCATCTCATCCAGGGTTCTGTGAAAGCTCCCCAGGGTCCTCATGTCCTTCCCTAGAGCCTGAGTGGTGTGAGGTGATGGGTCCCTCCCTCCACTGCCTCTTTCTGGTTTAAAACACAAATGGTGCTTGCTAAGGGAGGGCAGAGCCTTCCCTGGGACTGACAAGTTACGGCTGCGGAGTGCCTGCGTGGGAAGAGACGGACCTCTGCGTCTTCCATCGGTGACTGAGGACGAGCGTGTGGGAGACCACGCTTGGCACAAGCCTGGCACACCATAGGCGCCCAGTGCATACCTGTGGAACTGAACGATAAGAGCAATGGCCCCCAAGCTAGAGAGCTGAAAGCCATTACCCCTGACCACCCCTTCCTTCCGGTCTACAAGAGCTCTCATGGCTGGGGCAGCCGCCCCTCTGCTTTGCCCAAGTGTGGAGCACAGGGAGGGAGGAGACACAGGGTAAAAGGCAGATGTCGACAACACTAAGGGCTTCCTCATGGGAGGGCATGAGGCTCTACTCATTGTCTTGTGACTTCCATCCCTGCTGAATGGGGCTGCAAGGCCAAGGCTCCTTAGGGCAGAGGTCCTTACCTCTGATCCAGTTAGAGCAATAACCACTTTTTAAATGTAAAATAAAAAGACAAATGAAAAGGCACATCCTCGTCTTCTGGTAAATGCCCAAATGTTGCCCTCTTTTTCTGGCAGTTGGCAGCAAGTCAGGATGTGTGGAGGAGGGAGGCAGTTCTCCGTTTTGGCCTGCAGCTTCTTTAGGGACAAGCCTGCCAGCCAAGCTGGAGTTGGAAGGGAAATCTCTAACAGATGGGGGTGCACGTGTAGGAGGAGAAAATAGCTGCTCTATCCTATGACTGAGCCCCTCCCCCCACCACCCCAACCGAGGTTGGGCTGCCTCATCACATAGGTATGCAGGCTGGAGCTCAGTTTTTAAAACAAAGGGTTTTCCCCTCTGGATGGGGTTGGTGCTTTCCCTGGCCAAAGGAATGCACACAGCCCTGCTTCTCCCAGCATGAGGGGGAAGTCAGGAAGAACTGCAGGAGCTGCTGGCTGCTGCAGCTCAGAATTCACAGCATGCTGTTAAGGCTGTTAAAGGAACATCATTCTGATCCCACAGCAGGCTGGAAGGTAGAGTAATGATGCCATTAGCCAATGAGCAGACCAGTAAATGGGGCACCTTGAACATTTCTGTCTAGAGCAGGGAGGAGCTTAGAAAACATCAAGTGAGTGGGGCTTAGAGTAGGCTATTCTGGAAGGTTTTGAGAGCAGAGGGAAGCAGGTCTTGGAGTCTGGGTAAGAAAGTGGGAAATTGATTAGCACACAGAACTCCAAGCCAGACCTCAAAGAGGTACTTCCCAGGCCCTCTGAGCCTGTCCAGCGCCAGAGGATGGAGAATGTCCAGGCTGGCATCCGGTATAGACGGCTATCCGTGGGGTCCTGGGAGTGCCGCTTGCAGTCTTCACCTTGTCAGTGCCTGAAGCACGTCATCTTAGGGCTTGAGGGGAGTGGCGCAAACCACACTCCTAACTCAGTTCCATTCCCTGTAGTCATCTCCCTAAACTCCCAAGTTCCCCAACAATTGAGCTGGTCTCCAGTTAACTGGAGTTGCGCAGTGGAACCCGACCACTGTGACTTGGGCTGTCCCCTTTCTTCAGCCCTCACTTCGATCTACAGATTCCCCACAGCTTGGGAAGGGCCCAGGCAAGCCTCCTGAGACTGAGACCCCTGCCCTGCAAGACCACAGCAGGCCTGCAGGCGGATTGCTGGACTGAGGCCGGAGACCTTCAGGCCAGTTACTTCTCTGAGGGGGTCCTGGTCTCCTCTGTCAAAAACAAGAGGGTAAGAACAGAGGATTCCCAGACCTCACCCCCGCTAGAGTAGGAGCCAAAGCACTTCCCTCTGAGAACAGCGGGGAGACCCCAGGGTCTGAGGAGAGGAAGAAGGACTGGTGAATCTCCACGGGGCAGGAGGCTTTCCTTTCTCCAGTCCAGTCCCCTCCCAAAGCTCCAGACCCCAGCTTTTCAGTGTGGGCCTTCCCTGACGCTGGGAAAGATTTAGAGCAAAAGGAGAAGGGGGCAGCAGAGGATTAGATGGTTGGATAGAATCACCAACTCAAAGGACATGAATTTGAGCTAACTCTGGGAGACAGTGGAGGACAGAGGAACCTGGCATGCTGCAGTCTGTGGGCTTGCAGAGTCAGACATGACTTAGCAACTGAGCAACAGCTCCTCTCAAATCCACTTTAAAGATGTCTAGTTCAGTCCTTTACAGAAATATGTGGGATCTCACCCCTCCAGTCATGTGATGTTTCAGACCTCTACTTTCTCATCCTCTTTAAATCTATTTGAGATTTTGGATTTTGCTTTTAAAAAGTGGCCTCCAAGAACAAAATGCTTCTGTAAACAGGACAACCCTCGCTCCCAAGCTCCATGGGTATAATATGCCCAAACCCTTGTTATTTGAAGATCTTTGTATACAAATAATTCCTTAATGATTCAGCATTTCAGGACTAGATGGCTTTAAAGATTATCCAAAAGATGACATTCCACTGCTTCCCAACAGGTGCTCGGATGGTCAGATTTTCTGTCTGTGGCACGTTCCAGTTGTCACAGGGTGAGGACAGGTGGGGAGGATTGACAAGGCGGGAGCTTTTAGTTAAGGAATTCCACTGTTAGCCAGCTGATACTTCCTGTGACAAATGGACATTTTTTTCCTGACAGGTGCTCTGGCCTACAAAGCAGGCATACCCTAGAATCAGCTTAGGAATAATTGCCTTCTCTTAGAAAAGCAGGACAGCACTAAGAAAAGCAGGGGACTCTGCTTTCTAGTTTTAGATGGTTGGGATTTTTTCTTCCTGTACAAGCTCACAAGAGGCTGGTTAGAAAATGAGCTTTTAGAGAAGGTCCACTTCTCCTCCTCCTTACTTCTCCACAACATAAACTGAGGGTAAGGGACATCACCAGCTCGGAGAACCCCGCCTGGTCTCTGAAACCTTTGATGCCTACAGTAACACACTGTTAAAAAGGAAATAAGCGGTTACTGGACAAAGGAACACCTACGCCTGCAAGGACAAAATGGGTATGTGTATATATGCGAGTCAAGAAACCCTTGGGTTCAGACAAGACTATCAAATAGCTGGGTATTTAGCAAATTAATATTGAGCCTTTCGCCTGCACTATAGAATACATGTTAGACAAAACTTACGGCACAGCAGGACAGAGACCCTGTCCAAACACGTTGCTCCTTATTTCCTCAGCACAAGCTGAGACGGTGAACGCAGGGGCAAATGCAGTGACAGCTTCTGCCTTCCCCTTCATCCTGCTCCTGAGGTGAGTCTAAGAAGCTTAGGTTCACAAAAGGGATCTAAGCAAGAAACGCTGTGTCTCCCGCACCTACCCACACTTATCTGACCTTCGCCCCAGGTTCTAGGAGCGGATTTCTGGAGAGGCTGGGTTAAGAACAACTATCAGTTCTGGTTTCTCACATCCCTTTCAAAGGAAGACGGCCCCAGGTAGCTTGGTTTCTTCCTCAGTCAGTGCTGGCGCTGGGGGCAGAGCCACAGGGGGCAGCTGTCCAGCCACAGGAAGGAATCACGGCAACGCCTGTGTGACGGGCCGAGCCCTCCCCCCACTCTGCAGAAACAGCAGCACAGGGATATTTCAGGCTCGCTCTGTGTCAGGCTCCTGACGTGCACTATATGTAGCTGCAAATCCCAATCAATCTCAACATTTCTTAACTGCTGGAACGCCTTTCTCAACACTGTAATTTACCCTCAGAAGAATTGGGAGCACACACCCTCGCCTCCCCAATGCCACGTTCTACTAACTGCCACCCCCTCCCACGCCCCACCAACCTACCTACGTAGAGAAGGAAGGAACCCTCCCTTAGAGGCCGCAACAGAAGGCCATAGTACATAAGCCACTGACAAGAACTTTTATTTCTTCTTAATGACATTAAACACAACTGCTACAGGGGAAAAACATGATACACAGGAGGCACCAAACTTCAGTTTCATAATTGATCCTGACAACAACCGAAGTAAACTGGGGTCGAATTAGATGCAAAACTACAGGTTATTTCAGGCTCTTTTAGTTACAAGTGAACTATGTAAACAGCACAAGTCTACTCTGCACTGTTAAGACCCCTGTGGTGAGAATGTCATCACAGATGAAGAAAGCTTGGTAGGCAGTTCAGTGCACAGAGCCCTTACTCAAATAAAACAATATGGCAAGAATTCTACACGAAAATTAGATTTAAGAGGCCAACACCAAATATGAGATACGTAGCGTTTAAAAACAAATTCAAACGCCAGATTCTAAGCACTACCATCTTTAAGGCGAACATGCCTGATAATGAGTTTTCTTTGGCTTTGTTTTTCTTCTTAAAGAATACCATGTTAACCGCTAGGGAACAGTTCTCTCCTCCCCCAGTCCAAGAGATTTAATTAAGCTGCTAAAGCTTTGGAAAAATAGAATTATTTGAGCAAAGAGGAAATGTGATTGTCACATTTTCAAGATAACCCATCACTCATTAGATTTGGCAAAGGCGATGCTCCCGTGACATGTCAGTCTTAGACCTTCCTGCACCAGGGAGGCAAGAGCGTGAGACTTCAGACTTCTGCCCAAGCCAACGGCCATCCCTTTACTCCCTGGTGATCGGTGGGCAATAAGACACTACAAGGCTAGATATTCCAGCAATACTTAGTTCTAACTATGCTATAGTTTCAAAGTTGGATGTTCGTCTGTCCCACTCCATCAAGCTGATTTACGCAAACTTGGAGAAGTGACTGACGTTGTAAATGCCAACTGAAATAACAGATTTTGACTCTTGCCTTTGAACAGAACTTCTCCTTTGCATTTTGGCCCCAGACTCGCAACCAAATTTCCAAGAAAAGAGACTCCTTGACTGGACAGAAATGGTAAACACTTAGGGACATCCATCTAAATTTACTGATAACAATGACTAAGTTTCTCCCAAGTCAGTTTCTAAAGCAGAGTAGGATGTTTATGTTAGATTACTTGCAGACAAAGATGGGGCTGATGGAGCAACAAAACCTGACAGGCAGCGAGCCCAGTATCACAGGCTGTGCCATAGCAACTAGGTACAACCTTCACAGAGAGTGAACAAGAGCACAGATGCCAAACTGCAAAATCTCCCAAGAGATGTCTAGAGCTGTCTGTAAAGAGAATAACAAACTCCAAAGACATTAAGGTAGCTGCACAAAGCTCGTCAACTTAGCTTAGAGTACTATTCCTTAAGATCAGGTAATGCTTTGTGCACCGGCTTCATCAAAACTATTTTTCATCAAAACTATTTTAAATCCACTTTAGTAGTTTTGTAAAACTGTACATCCTCTGACCAAGTGAGGAGGTGGTAACATCTGGATCAAAAGGCACCTCTTATTAACTAATAACGGAGACAAAGGACAGCTTCCCAAAGTCTCTTCCACAGGATGGAGGCTCACTAACTCGCCAACTCATACTCAAAGCTGGGTTCAGCAGATGAGACTGAAGACCAACTGACACCTCTCAATAGCACTGCCTTCTGGCCTGTCCTAGAGTCAAGACTCTGGGTGGGCAGCTCTTCAGTAAAGAGTGCAATGAGGCTGTTCTTAAGAGGCATCTCTATGTCAAACAGGATACAGGAATATGCCAGTAGAGCCCTAAGATCACTGGGGAAACAAGGAAGGAAGGAAAATCCTTGAAGAAAGACAGAGAAGGCAATCAGTCACAATACCACAAATCAAAAGAGGTTGTTAGTCACCAGTCTTCTGTTAAGAGTTAAGCTATCTAAGACTTAGAAACACTACTGTGCAAAATAAATTTAATGAAGAATGGAAAAAAAAAAAAAGCCAAAAAAGGCAGCCAGTAGGTACAAAAAGAAGAGAAGATTTACACTTTTAATTTGTCCTTTCAACTACTTCAGATGTCCTGGATTACCAACTTTAAAATACTGACAGGTATTCAGAGATGCAAATAAAAAAAGTAGAAGGGTTGTTAAAAGTGACTTGTATCCATTTATAAGTCATCAGCAATAATTAAAACTGGTTTGCAGCCTGATAAAGAACCTCTTCCTTCAAGAGATTAAAGAATGATTTCTTTTGGGCACCAGAAGTAGACTTCACCTCTGCACAGAGGTGGCTCTTTGCTTGAGCCGGGATGTTCTGACTTAATGCTGGCTTTCAGGAGGCAGCCACCTTTAATTTAAATTAAAAAATTAAAACTATGCCAACTCAACACTGCTTAAATGCACACACACACAAAAACAAAGGACCTTATACAAAAAATTTCAAGTCAGCAATATGCATTTCCAAAAGGTGACAAGTTCTTTAAATAAAAATATTGTGAAAAATAAAATTCGAAATCTACAAAGCATGGAACAGCAGAAGATGAGATGCTGCTCTGGACAGGACCCTGGGTAGGGCCCTTCACTGCTGATGGGAGGAGACAAATGGACCGTATGGGAAATCTGGTAGACGCTGGAACCGATGGTGGCTTCGCTTATTCCGGTCAACCCACTGGGTCAGACTGTATCTTTGCAGAGATTTCTGTCGGAACCGGGCGTAGTTTCTATCAGGAAAGGGGGAAAATAAAAAGAGGACAGATGAGGGTTTCGGCTGGAATGGCTATTTATACACAAAAAAAGGCCAAGATAACTATTTAAAGAATATTGTTATTTTAGAAAATTGGATATTCATATTTTGATTCTCACAATTTTAGAAATTTGTATTATCTTCCTGATATGAAAGTCATTCTGTAAGCATTTCCCTTCAATTTCCAAAGCCACCTAATTCCCATATAAGTATTATGGTAACATGGTCCACATACATGAATGTTCTAAGAAAAACCAGTGTGTAGTATATAGTAATGTTTAAGTGGGAAAAAACCATTTCTTTCCTCGGGAAACATTCAAGACAGGATTTATACTTTGTTGCTTGCATCAGATCCGTACCTCCAACAGGACCTCACTGTCTGACACAGCTCAAGGTTGCTCAGGACACAGCAGTTAAAATTAGAATAAAATTCCCAGAGAAGGTAAGGCATCACATGAGTATCACATTGTAAGTTAGGAGACTGAACAGACTCAAAGACTGAGAGCCTCCTTTAGTCTTATACTGGGCTAGGGCTTGGAGCAGGACCCTCTGAGTTAATTTCATCCCATTCTCAACTCAGCTGTTCCTAATAAACACCTGGGGAGCTTTTTATTTTTTTCTTTTTCAAGATACAGATTCTTGGCCCCTCTCTCCACCTTTAGACTTAATAACTTAAGAGTCCCTGGACATCTGTATTTCTAGGTATCTCCATAGGTAATTTTGTGGAAGAGCCAAAGTTGAAAGTAATTTTAGCAGCACTTAGCATTTATCTAGCCCTATATGCAAATACTTGCTGAATTCTTTAAACATGTCACCTCATTTAATCCTAATGACAATCCTACCAGCAAAGTTACTCCAATTTAAACTCCTTGTACAGATTTAGGAAACTGAGCCTCAGATAAAGTAACTTCCCCAAGGTTATATAGTTGAGTAAGTAGAAGGGCCTAGATTTGAATTCACATCTGACTGCATAATTTAATAACTATTACACAACACTGCTGTTCTAAGAACCGCTGTCATTTTGGTTACTATAGAGGAAATGCTGAGTGTAAAGGCCGGATGTGGGAGCACATCTGATATACTTGGAAAATAGCGGGGAAGCCAGTGTGACCAGAGCAGACTTGAGCAAAGTGAACAGTAGAGGAGAGGGCGTTGATGAGCTAACCAAGCCAGGTTAGACCATGCAGATAGGCACTTGCAGGGGATCATGGAGATGGGAAGCCACTGGAAAATTCTGAGCAAAGAGAATCTGACTTATGCTTATGGCCGACAATCTCTTTGGCTGCTCAAGTTGAGAACAGTACACAGGCAAGGGCAGAAGTAGGAAGATCATTTAGGAGACTTGCAACAACCCAAGTGAAAATGATTGGAAATGGTCAAGTTCTGGATAATATACATAAGAGCTTATAGGATCTGCTGATGCACCGACTATGGAGTAAGGACTTACAGGTGACTCCAAGGTTTCTGAGTAATTGGATCAAGTAACCGAATAGAACTGTAAAACAACAATGCATCAAGAAACCAGAAGATTTCAAGACTAGAAAGACCCTTTGAGGTCAATTAGTCTAATATCTTATTTTACTGTTGATAGGACCAGAGAAATGAAGTAACTGGATCACAATCATGTAGCTAGTTAAAAAGTGCAAAGCTAGGATCAAATCCCAAGTTTCCTGAATTGTAGTCCAATTCTTATTCCATTATACTATCTCACTTCTTTTCTACCTCTGTAGTTAAACAACAATTACAGCCCCATGCCCTACCACAATTCTCCCGCAGCAAAATTCTACCCTTTTCTTGCTTCTTCTAAATACCCACTTACCGCCTGGTGAGGTCTGAAGGGTGCTGCCATTTCTGGTTGTGCATGTGATGAACTTGATCCATCAAGGCACACAGCTCCCCCAAGGTACCTGTGACACAGAGAGATCAGTGGTGAGGAAGCAGCTCAGGGAACTACCATGTCAGCCTAGGTCAAAATATGTGCTTTTAGGAAAAGAGAAAATAGGCACTGGTTCTAAAACTATTTATGATTATCACAAGCACAAAAACTACAAGCCAGAGAGGAAACCTTGCTCTTGGATGATATGAAGATGAAGCAGCAATAATGACAGCCACCATTCGTTCATTCAACATTTATTAGCTCCTATAATATGTGAGAATCTTTACTGGGCCCCAGAATATGGTGCAGACGAGACACTGGACCTATCCAATGATGTTTATACAGGAGACAGGCAATTCCAAAGCTGTGCTAAGTGTAGTGTCAGGAGGAATACGTGATGCTATATGAACACAAAGACTGGAGAATGGGGGTTTAAAAAAGTCCCGTCCAGGGGAAGTAAATTATAAGCAGGGATCTAAAGGATGTATAGAAGTTAATGAGGTAAAGGGGTAGGAGGTAGGAGTAGCCAATAGAAATAGCTAATATAAAGGCCCAGAGACACAAGACAGTGAAACATTCAAGAAACAAGAGAAGTTGAGAATAGAAGGTGGGTGGGAGCTTTCTGCTTAACAAGAAAAATCACTGGAGGCAATTTCTCAAACACCTAGGATCCAGGCAAGGTCCTAGGCACTTTAGATATTATCTTACTAATTCTGAAAAAATACCTTGAATGGAGATAGATTTTATAAACATCATTTGAGAGATGGGAAACTGTGGCTCAGGGAGGTGAACCTGCCTTAAATGATTATTAAACTGGACTCAAAACCGGCTCCTGTTAGGTTCTATGCTTTTGTCACTTTGATAACACTTATTTTGCACTTAAGGGCTAAGACTTAGGCTGAAGCTCACAAAAGCAAAACTTATGGTTAGAATAAAATAATTACCCTTGACCAGTGGCTCTCAAATTTTAACACGCATCAAAATCAGCTGCAAATATAAAGCAGGTGCTGGGCCCCACCCCTAGCTTCTGTAGGTTTGGAGTGTGACAGGAGAATTTGCTTTTCTAACAAAGGCCCAAGTGATGTGCTGCTGCTGGTCTGGATATCACACTTTGAGAACCACTGTCCTAGACAGTGGAAACCTTTCTTCCAGCGGCTTTACATATTTCTCATTACCTTTCCTACTCTGCTCTCAGAAACCAAGAGCTGTCCAACTAGGCTACAGATCATCTTTTCAAGTTCTGGTGAAAGATATTTACTCAACTTTTACAACCCATTTAATTTATTTGAAGCCTCAAAAAGCCCAACTCTGTAGAAAAAGTATATACTTTGGAATTACGCATACTTGAGTTAAAATTCCAATCCAGCCACTAACTAGCTCGGTGACCCTGGGCAAATCATTTCACTTACCTATGAAATGTGGACAGTAGTAATATTTTGCTTGAAGTTGAATATTAGAGATATAGTACATAAAAGATCTAGCATACTTCCTGGCACACAGGCAGCGTGCAGTAAGTGGTAGCTATTATCATTATGTTACAGCCTCAGGACTGTTAGTTTGCAAAGACTCTTCCTATGATAGTCAATCACCTATTTACATGGAAAAATGCCTATTATATGCATCAGTCTACATATAAACTATGACGTTTTACAACACTCAGCTGAAATTCTCTAACCATAATGAGACGATACTTTTCAGGAAAAATTTAAGATTCATTACATTAAAAATTTCTATGCAGTTTAAAAAAGCACAACCAAGGGAAAAAGAAGGTAACTGACAAGATGAAAAGTATACTTGAAATGTATTTGCAAGGGTTTACTGTCCTTATTCTATAAAGATCAGTTTCCTCATGAAACAAGCAAAGGAGATCAAGGACATGAATAGGTAATTCACGAATGTAATATAGTAATCAAGGTTGTTGTTCAGCTGCTAAATCATGTCCAGTGCTTTGTGACCCAGTGAACTGCAGCACACCAGGCTTCCCTGTCCTTCACTATCCCAGAGCTTGCTCAAACTCATCCATGAGTAGATGATGCCATCCAACCATGTCCTTCTCCTCATGCCCTCAGTCTCTCCCAACATCAGGGTCTTTTTCAATCAATAAACACAACAAAAAGATGTTCAATTTCATTAATATAAAAATAAAACATATTAATCTCACTTCTTGAGAAGGAAATACAAATCAGAAATGAGTTTTCCCTTTAAGAGAGAGGTAGCTTTTGATTAGAAAATCCTTGGCCAATTTGATTTGTTAAGCTAAAATCAAAGTTTTCTATTCAAATTGCCTTTCCTTTATCATACTTTCACATCATTAGCGGCCCCCTTCTTCTACCCCCCACAAAAAGAACATTTCAATGTTCTTTGGCGAGGAAATCAGGTTTGTAAGAATTTCAAGATACATTTTTTTCTGACAAAGCATCATCAAAGGAGGGCTGGCAAGATATGAAAAGTCTAGTGTCCAATCTCAAAATGGAACATGATAATCTTCAAACCATGTCCTTCAGCTCACTCAACTCTTCCACCTAGACTCAACTGTCCTGATGATGGAGACTAAAGATACACCATAAACCTCCAACAAAGAAACTCATTCACTTTAAGAAAAGAAAATGGCTGATTGATTAGGCCCAAGTATTCCAAGTATTCAACTGCTAGCATTTACCATGTATCAGGCAGTATTCTACGTGCTTTACATATATTAGCTCATTTATTCCTTACAACAATCTTATAAGGTATTTCCTCCAATTTACAAATGAAGAAACTGAGGCACAGAGAGGAAATTCAAACAGCTAGTTACAGAGTCCGAATTCCAACAAAATAATACCATCACAGGGTTGAGTTTCCTTAAACATTTTCTAGGACTGACATTTCACTGTGGGGATTAGAAAACAAGAATCATATATTGCAAAATGTCTTGTATATCCAGTTGGTACCTAACACAGCACTGAATAAACAAAGGCCCAAAAATTAGCTTATGCATCAAGAAATGTTAATTTTCATTAGCACTATGAACTTATTGATGTACCAGGGTAAGCTTTATTATTAGTAAGACAATGATCTAGAGATACTGGGAACTAATATTTTTCAAGTATGTATTATGTACCAAGCACTCGGCTAACTGCTTTGCATTCTTGCTGTTGTTCAGTCACTCAGTCATGTCCGACTTCGCAACTCCATGGACTACAGCACACCAAGATTCCCTGTCCTTCATCATCTATCGGAGCTTGCTCAAACTCATGTCCAACGAGTCGGTGTATATATCCTATCATTTAATCCCAACACCTACATGAGGCAAATTACATAATCTCCATTTTATTCATGAATAAACTGAAACTTAGAAAAGATACTCATCTGTGTGTGCATGCTAAGTTGCTTCGTTTGTGCCTGACTCTTTGCATCCCTATAGACTGTAGCCTGCCAGGCTCCTCTGTCCATGGGATTCTCCAGGCAAGAATACTGGAGTGGGTTGCCATTTCCTACTCCAGGAGATCTTCCCAACCCAGGGATTGAACCTCCATCTCCTCCAGCTCCTGTGTTGCAGGTGGATTCTTTCCTGTTGAGCCACTGGGGAAGCCTGATACTCAACTATCATCAAGTAAATGGGAAAGCCAGCATTCAAACCCATATGGAGCTATTAATCCAAAAACCTTATTTCAGCTCATAGCTTCAGTCTCTTCTTCCTACAAATTTAGAGATGCTAACAAGAATGGAAACACTTTACTTTTCTCTTCTCTTCATAGTTTTTAACAGATGGGCTTTCTTGGACCAATAATCAGGACCACGGTTTTATTTTAAGTCGTGGCTAAAAGGTGGTGAAGACCGTCCTTTGTTTTGTGGCTAAGAATGAAATTCATCTAAGAATGAAATTAGGAGGAAAAAACCTCAACATTTCAAACATGGGATCAGCAGTTCACTGAAACCTTAATCTATAAATATGCAGCTGACTGATTTGAGGGAAAATCCAGTCTAGTAATTATCCTTAATAGGTTAAAAGTAAATCAATTATTGTAATATAATTGATAATGTTGAATGCTTGCTATGCCAATGGCCCTTCTGACAGGTCTTACACATCACCATACTTTGTACCATGTGACCAAGAACAAAGACTCTCTCTGCTGGCTAATGATCTAAGAGCTGGCCTAGCACCAGCAGATCATTAAGTGAATCAATCAGATCCTCTCCCTTGGAATGTGAACAAGAGCCTAAATAATAAGAAGACAGAGAACAGCACACACAGGCAGGGCTCTAGGACAGGATGGACACTTGAGATAGCTAGTAAAGAGCAGCAGAAGCACTAGTTATGGAGACAGATTAGAAGGATCAGGATCAATAACTCAGCAGGGAAAACCTATTATATAGGAAACAAAAGGCACTTGTTTTGAAGGGGCCTGGCTCTATGGCTGATTCTTCTTTAGTATGAGACAGAGCTACATTGTTGAGCCTCTAATCTTCCTCTTTTCCTATAAATCCTTAAATTCAGTTACTTAAAGGCAATCACAATGTCTCTATTTAATGTAATAAAAAAATACCTAGTACAGGGGAGGGAATGAAAAAGGAAAGGAAAAAAAACTGTGCTACAGGGTTACAGGCTACTGCTTTTCAGTTCATTTGCTCAGTCGTGTCTGACTCTTTGTGACCCCATGGCCTGCAATACGCCAGGCTTCCCTGTCCATCACCAACTCCTGGAGCTCGCTCAAACTCATGTCCATTGAGTTGGTGATGCCATCCAACCATCTCATCCTCTGTCGTCCCTTTCCCCTCCCGCCTTCAATCTTTCCCAGCATCAGGATCTTTTCCAATGAATCAGTTCTTTACATCAGGTGGCCAAAGTATTGGAGCTTCAGCTTCAGCATCAGTCCTTCTAATGAATATTCAGGATTGATTTCCTTTAGGATTGACTGGTTGATCTTCTTGCTGTCCAAGGGACTCTTTTACAAAGAGATTAATTAAATAGGAGTAGGGAATTCCCTGGCAGTCCAATGGTTAGGACTCTGAGCTCTCACTGCTGAGGGCCCTGGGTTCAATCCCTGGTAGGGGAATTAAGATCCCACATCCCACAAGTCATGTGGTACCATCAAAACAGAAAAAAGAAAAAAAAAAGATTAACCGGAAAGCAAGAATGCAAACATGTCACCTCCGGGTCAATGGAACTATGATAAGGGATTTTACTTGCAGTCCAGTGGTTAAGACTCCATGCTCCTAATGCAGGAGACACAGGTTCAGTCCCTGCGCTCAGAACTAACATCCCACATACCATGAAGTATGGCCAAAAAACCAGCAAACAAACAAAAAAAAACCCCTATGATGATTTAGTACAAATCTTGACTGGTTTTCCATGCACACAAGGCAAAAAGCGAAAAAAATAGAAGTTACATAATTCACTTCTGCAGTGATGTATTATATAGGGGATACTGAATGATGTATGAATGCCCTTAACAGTACTGGCAAATACAGAAACAGAATTTACATAACCACTGCTGCTTATGATCTTCAGCAAAAATCAAAGCAGAGACTTCTAATCATAACGAATGGGCATATCTCTACTGCAAGCAACTAGAGACTAGGCAAAATGTATGAAACAACTGTTTTCAGACTGCTCAGAATTGTGATCTGTAAGGGAAGGTAACAGATTCCTTTAGTCTTAAAGGAAATCAGTCCTGAATATTCATTGGAAGGACTGATGCTGAAGCGCCAATACTTTGGTCACCTGATGCAAAGAACTGACTCATTGGGAAACACCCTGACGCTGGGAAAGATTGAAGGCAGGAGGAGAAGGGGACTACAGAGGATGAGATGGTTGGATGGCATCACCGACTCGATGGACATGAGTTTGAGCAAGCTCCGGGAGTTGGTGATGGACAGGGAAGCCTGGCGTGCTTCGGTCCATGGGGTCGCAAAGAGTCGGACACAACTGAGCGACTGAACTGAAATGAAAGGAAGGGAAACAAGTGAGATGAGACTCGAAATTTCCTATGAGTCTAGGAGCTTATAATTTTTTAAAATTAAAATACTGTTTTTTAAATGAAGGCCCAACAAACATAAAATAAGTAAACAAAAGCAAAGAGACTTCATCACCAGCAGATCTGCACCATGGGAAACTAAAAGGAGTTCACCAGGAAAAAAGAAAATGTGAGACGGAAACAAATCAAGAGCACTGGAAATGGAAATATGTGAGTAAATATAAAAATCCTTTTCTCATTTAAAAAACATTTTAAAAAGATATCTGTCTTGGGACTTTCCTGGAGGTCCAATGGTTAAGACTTCTCACTTCCCGTGCAGAAGGTGTGGGTTTGATCCCTGCTTAGGGAACAAAGATTCTGCATGTCATGCAGCATGGCCAAGAAATTAAAAAAAATAACTACTTACATTAAAAGCAATAATATATTGAAGAGTTTATAATATATGTATATATGAAATCAATAGCAAAAAAGTGCAGATTTGGAAGGGTACTGCTGTCAGGGCCTTCCAGTATATGTTAAAGTGTTAGTCATTCAGTCCTGTCCAGCTCTTTGAGACCCATGGACTGTAGGCTGCCAGGCTCCTCTGTTCATGGAATTCTCCAGGCAAGAATACTCTAGTAAGTTGCCATTCCCTTCTTCAGAGGATCTTCCCGACCCAGGGATGGAACTCAGGTCTCCTGCATGGCAGGCATATTCTTTACCATCTGAGCCACTAGGGAAGCTTAACAGTATAAGTGGTAACTATCTGAAGGTAGAGTGATTAAAGATGTGTACTGTAATCTATAGAGCAACAGTTCTCAAAGTATGTCCTATGGTCCCCAGGAGTTCTCAGTTCTCTTCAAAGCCTTCACAAGATCAAAACTATTTTCATAACAATACTAAAATGTTATTTGCTTTTACTACTTGTAACTTACCAGTGTACTGGGGAGTTTTCAAGAGGCTACATGACATGATATGGAACCCAGAACCACATATGAGAATCTGGTAGTTTTCTATTAAGCCAGATATTAAATGTAATCATTGCATTCTTCTCCCTAAAATTTTTTTAAAATTCTTTTTATTTATTTAATGAATTTATTTGGCTGTACCAGGTCTTAGTTATGGCATATGGGATCTTAGTTTCCTGACCAGGGACTGAACCCAGGCCCCCTGCGTTGGGAGCATGGAGTCTTTTTAGTCACTGGACCACCAGGAAAGTCCCAAAATTTTGGCTTTGTTTTGAAAATTACAGTTATTTCTAATAAAAACACTATGTTAACATGCAATGAATTTGTTACCTTAAAATATATGAATAAACATTTTAATAATTTACCAGTTATCTGGTTGCATAAAGATAGATACAATGCACACAAACAAACACTTTGGGACTCTCAATTTTTAAGAGTATGAATAATCTGTAAAACTGCAAATGAGTCCTGAGACCAAAAACTTTGAAAACTACTATCCTAGAACCACCACTGAAAATAAAACAAAGAGGTATAGGTAGTAAGTCAAGCATGGAGATAAGAGAAAATACTTAAAAATACTCAAAAAAAGCAGGAAAAGATGAAAGAAGAAACAACTGGTAGACAAACAGAAAACAAGTGATAAATGTTAGATTTAAATCCAACCATGCTGATAATTATATTAAATATAACCGAAATAACACCTGAATTAAAAGACAGACTGTGAGACACTAGGGGAAAAAAGCAAGACCTAACTATATGTTGTCTATAAGACATCCATTTTAAACACAAAGATATAGCTAGGTTAAAAGGATGAAAAAAAACATACCATGCAAACACTAGTCAAAAGAAAGCTCAAATGGCAATATTAATATTAGACAAATAAGACTCCAAAACAAGAAATATTACTAAGAGTATAGAGAGTTCATAATGATAAAGGAATCAATTTTATGTCAATATTATGTCACAAGGACGTAATATTCCTAAACATATTACGCATCAAATTGCAGAGTTTCAAAATACATGAGGCAAAAATGACAGAACCGAAAAGAGAAATAAAAACATCTTCAACTAGGGTTAGAGATATGAACACTTCTTTTTTAATAAAAAAATCTGTAAGGATATAGAATTGAACACCACTATCAACCACCAAAACCTCATTGAAATTTATAGAACACTTTACCAAAATCAGAATATACATTTTCAAGTACACATGGAACATTCACCAAGATAGACCATATGCTGGCCTATAAAGTAAGCCACAGTTTATTTAAAAGGACTGAAATCACACCAAGTATATTCTCTAACCGTAAGAGAATTAAACTAGATATAATAGGAAGATAGCTGAAAATTCCTAAATATTTGGAAATAAAGCAACACACTTCAAGAAATCACAAAGGAAATTAGAAATTGCTTTGAAAGAAATGAAAATGAACACACATCAAATTTGTGAGATGCACCTAAGTAGCACTTAAGAGGGAAATCTGAGACTTTAAATGCTTACAGGAGTTAGAAGGTCTCAAACCAGTGCTCTAAGTTTCCACAATAAAAGCTACAGAACAAGAGCAAATTAAACCCAAAGTAAATGGAAAAGAAATAATAAAGTGAAGAAAAGAAAATAGCCAAAAATAATATAGAAATATGAAACTAAAGACTTACTTTTTAGGAAAAAATAAAATTAATAAAGCTTTAACTAGATTTAAGAAAAAAAATGACAAATTACCAATATTAGAAATGAAACAGTGAACATCACTACAGATCCTACAGTAAAGAAATAATAAGGAAATATTAAGAATAATTTTATGCCAATAAAGTAATCAACTTAGATAAAATGGACAAATTCCTTGTAAGAGAAATTACTAAAATGGACTCAAGACGATAAAGAAATTCTGAAAAGCCCTATACCCACTATTAATACATCTGTAGTTAGAAACCCTGCCAGTAAGAAAAGTCCAGGCTTTATGAGTAAATTCTACCAAACATATAAAGGAAGAAACAATACCAATCCTGCAACAAACTGAGAAACTGAGAAGAAAACAATTCCCAACTAATTTTATGAAGCCAGCATCACCATGATACTTGAACCAGAAGAGGACAATACATACAAGAAAAATTAAAGACCAATATTCGTTATGAACAAGACAAAAAAAAAACCTAAAAAGACTAGCATATTGACTAAAGATAATTCATCAAGACCTAGTGAGATTATCCCAGGAATGCACATTGGTCTAACAGACAAAAAAAGGTCAATAAATGTAATACACATTACAGAAAAAAGGAGAAACACCACGACTCAAGTAAAGTTCATTCGACAAAGTTCACTTATTCATGATAAAAACTCCCACAAAACTACTAATAAAAAGGGAACTTCCTTACCTGATAAAGAGCATCTATGATAAAGCTATATCTAATGTATCATACTTAATGTACTAGAGGTCCTAGAGGTCCTAATAATGTACTAATGTATGATAAAGGTGCTATCAGGCAAGAAATAAAAAGCTTACAGATCAGAAAGGAAGGAGTAAACTGTCCTTATTTGCAGATAAGGTCATGTTAACATAGTCTAAGGAGTCTATTAAAAAGTTACTAGAAGTTAACAGAAAAATTTAGCATGGTTGTAGGATGTTAAGTTCAACATAAAAAATCAATTGTAAAAAAACCCAACACAACCATCTCATCCTCTGTCATCCCCTTCTCCCAGAAAAG
This sequence comes from Bos indicus x Bos taurus, assembly GCF_003369695.1. Taxonomy (NCBI): domain Eukaryota; kingdom Metazoa; phylum Chordata; class Mammalia; order Artiodactyla; family Bovidae; genus Bos; species Bos indicus x Bos taurus. Next base: position 120,708,034 of record NC_040077.1, read on the forward strand.
CCAAATAAATAAATACTAAATATATATATATATATATAGTCTGTATATGCTAGCAATGACCAGCTAGAAATTGAAATTTTATCAGTTACAATATCATAAAAAGCATAAATGCTTATGAATTAATTTAACAAAGTATGTACAAGACCTGCACAAAAAACTGCTAAGAAATTAAACACAGAAATAAATGGAGATATATCCTCATCCATGATCCTCATCATGCATTGGAAGCCTCAAAATCATTATAATATCAACTTTCCCCAAACTGCTCTACAGATGCAACACAATCCCAATGAAATACCCAACAGGTATTTTTTTTTAAACAAATTGACATGCTAAAACTGATTTTTTAAAATTATGGAAATTCAAAGGACCAAACAATTTTAAGACTTACTATAAAGTTATAGTAATATTGACATAAGAAAAGATTCATGTACCAATGGAACAGACAATTCAGAAATAAATCCATGGAAAATATAATCTTTTTAATGTTAGAACTAGATACTCATATTTAAAAACAAAACAATCACAACAAAAAGCCTAAGACTTTGCCTTACAAAAGCCATAAAATAGTATAATCACTTTGGAAAACAGTTTGAAAGTTTCTTATAGAGTTAAAAAAAGACAGATATTAAATGACTCAGTAATTCCACTAATTATTTACCTTAGAGAAATGAACACATTAACACAAAAATCCCATATATGTATGTTCATAGATGCTTTATTCATAATAACAAAAAACTAGAAACAGAAATGTCTATCAACAAATGACTAAACTGTGGTATATTTATACAAGGAAAAATTCAGCAGTGAAAAACTACTGATATAGACAACAATATGGAGTCATTTGTTGTTGTTTTAAAAAAACTATTTCAAGTAAAAAACCAAACACAAGAGCACATATTGCATGATTCCATTTATATGAAATCCTGCTGCTGCTGCTGCTAAGTCGCTTCAGTCGTGTCCGACTCTGTGCAGCCCCATAGACGGAAGCCCACTAGGCTCCCCCGTCCCTGGGATTCTCCAGGTAAGAACACTGGAGTGGGTTGCCATTTCCTTCTCCAATGCACGAAAGTGAAAAGTGAAGTCGCTCAGTCGTGTCTGACTCCTAGCGACCCCATGGACTGCAGCCTACCAGGCTCCTCCGTCCATGGGATTTTCCAGGCAAGAGTACTGGAGCGGGTTGCCATTGCCTTCTCCGATATGAAATCCTAGAAAAGACAAATCTAATCTACAGTGACCAAAAACAAATCAGTGCTTTCCCAAAGCTGGAGTTGGGGCAGGGACAGACTGACTGGGATGGAGCACAAGGGAAATTTTTAGGGTGATGGGAATCTTTTATCAATTGTGATTGCTATGATGATCTCACAAGTACATAAAACTGTCAAAACTCACCAAAGTGTACACTTAAAAGGGGCTCATTTTATTGCATTAAAACATACTATAATAAAGTTGATTTAAAAAAAGAAAAAGATAAGGCTTATTTCCAGATAAACATACCAGGTTGGCATGAGTTTATCTCCTCTTGCCCCTAACATCCTTCACTAAATTAGAAATGAAAGGTCTGAAATCAATGATCTTAGCAACCATCTAAAGAAAACTAGAAAAAGAAAAGCAAATGAAACTCAAAGTAATCAGAAAAAAGGAAGCAATAAATATCTATCAGAATAGAAATTAGTAAAACAAAAAAATAGAAAAAAATCAATGAAAAGGCTGTTTTTAAAAAAGAAAAAAAAAAGAGAATACTACTGTTTATAAAGTTTTAAACCAGACTGATTAGAAGACAGAAAACACAAATGATCAATACTAAAAATGGGAAAGATATCACTAGATAATATATAAAAGGCTTATAAGGGAATATTATTAACTGTGAGCCAATGAATTTAACAACTTAAATGAAATAAATTCCTTGAAAGATTACCCAAGTTCACCCCAAAAGGGATACCAGTTTTTCTATACAAATTCTTCCAGAGAATTCTCAATTCATTCTGTTAGGCCAACATTACTTTGCTACCAAGACCACACAAAGAGATTACAAGGAAAGTGCAGACCACATCCCTTGTGAAGATAGACTCATAACAAAATTCATGACAAAATTTTAGCAAATCAACCCAATGCTATTATTATAAAGATAATACTTTAAGACCAAGTACAGAATGCATAAGACCAGGAATGCATGATTGGTTTAACAATGGAAAATCAAAGAATATAATTCTCTAACACTGTATGATTATCTCAATAGATGCAGAAGGATTTAATAAAACCCAACACCCATTTCTAATAAGACCTCTCAAGAGATCTTAAATATGAGGGAACATTCTCAAGTTGATAAAGGGTATTAAAAGAAACATAAAGCTAACATAATAGTTAATGGTGAAATACTAAACGTTTTCCTCTTAAGAGCAGCAGCAAATTACTTGTATTACTTGTATTCAGCACTGTACTGGAGGTTCTAGCCAGCCTAATAAGTCCAAGAAAAATAAACGGCATCCAAATTGGAAATGAACAAGTAAAATGTATTTATTTGCTAATGACATGATTACATATGTAGAAGCTGATGGAATCTACAAAATAGGTACCAAAACTAATAAATTGATTTAGCAAGGTTGTCGGAGAAGGCAATGGCACCCCACTCCAGTACTCTTGCCTAGAAAATCCTATGGACGGAGGAGCCTGGTAGGCTGCAGTCCATGGGGTCTCGAAGAGTCGGACACGACTGAGCGACTTCCCTTTCACTTTCCACTCTCATGCATTGGAGAAGGAAATGGCAACCCGCTCCAGTGTTCTTGACTGGAGAATCCCAGGGACGGGGGAGCCTGGTGGGCTGCCGTCTATGGGGTTGCACAGAGTCAGACACGACTGAAGCGACTTAGCAGCAGCAAGGTTGTAGAATATAAGATCAATGTACAAAAATAAATTGAATTTCCATATACTGCTGCTGCTGCTAAGTCATATCTACCATATCTACCATATGACCCTGTCATTGACAGTATATCCATACAAAGATTTGTACATGAAAGTTTGTAACAGCTTTATTAAATAGCCAAAAACTGGAAACAATCCAAATGCCCATCAACAGAGGAATGGATGGATACACAAACTGTGGTATAGCTATTCAGGGAATACTACTCAGCAATAAAAAGGAGTAAACTACCAAGAATATGATGAATTTCAAAATAATTACTTTTTAAGAAAGAAGCTATGCTCAAAGAAGTGCATAAAATGACAGCAAACCAGTGATGGCCTGGGGAGTGGAGGGAACAAGAAAAGACAGAAAGGGAAGAATTACAAAGGGGCACAAAGAAATTTTGGGGTGTTACAGTAGTTTTATTTTGGTTGCAGTTAGTTTCAGGGTGTTTACATATGTCAAAATTTAACAAACTGTATTTAAATTTGTACAGTTTATTGTATTTCATCAATTATAACTCAAAAGAGAAAAAAATATCTGGAGATAAATAAATTAATTCATAAAATAAGAATATTCTAAGAAAAAAGGAAAGAAAAACAGGAAAGAATTCTTGGAAATCACAAATGTGAATGTAAAAATAAAGAAGTCAATACAAGAATAGGAAATATCCCAGAAAATATTAACAGAAAAAGAGACAGGTAGAAAAAAGGAAAGAAAAGATAAGAGACATAGAATCAGTTCCTGGAAATTCAATATCTAACTATTAGGAATTTCTTAGAGAACAGATTATACAAAGAAGAAACAATTATCAAAGAAATATAAGAACTTCTCAGAATTGAGAAATACATATCCAAATTAAAAAGGCCCACTTAGTGTCTATAAAGTACAAAGAATGGAAGAAAGAAGAAAAACAGCTACATGGACTTCCCTGGTGGTCCAGTGGGCTAAGACTCCGTGCTCCCAATTTAGGAGGCCTGGGGTTCGATCCTGGTCAGGGAACCAGATCCCACATGCTACAGCTAAGAATTCCCATGCCCCAACTAAAGAATCCCACATGCTGCAACTAGAAAGATCCCACAAGCCACAACAAAGATCCTGCATGCCACAACTAAGACCTGACACAACCAAATAAATAAATACTTAAAAAAAAATGTTAAAAAAAACTGCACCAAGATATCTCAATAATCAGTATAAATTATCAGATACAGTGGATAGAAAAGACTAAAAATTTTCAGAGAGAAAAAACAGGTCACATACAAAGAAATAAAAATTAAACTGAGGGACTTCCCTGGTGGTCCAGTGGTTGGAAATCTGCCTTTCAATGCAGGGGATGAGGGTTCGATCCCTGGTTCAGGAACTAAGATCCCACATGCCCAGGGTTACTGAGCCCCCAAGCTCTAGAGCCTGCAGGCCACAACTAGAGAGAAGCCCACGCCCACAACGAAAGATCCCGCAAGCTAAAACTAAGACCTAGTGTAGCCAAAAACAAATAAATGAATATTTTTTAAAAATTAAACTGAAACCAGATTTCTTAATAGCAACACTGGATGTATGCCTTCAAATTTCTAAGCAAAAATGACTTTTCAATTTAGAATTCTCTATCAAACCATCAATCAAATATGAGGACAAAGACATTTTCAGATATGAAGGAGCCCCACAAATTTATTTCCTATATGCCCTTACTTAGAAATTCTCAAAAAAGAAAAAAGAAATTCTCAAATGTGCTTCACTAAGACAAAGATCAAGAAAGAGGAAGAAATGGAATTTAGAAAACAGGATTTAACCCAAAAGGGCAGTAAAGGAAAATACTAAGATGACAGCTCTGCAGCAGGCCTAGAGAACAAGCAGTACAGATTAGAGCAGGAGAACAGAAGGCTCGAGGAAGAAAGTCTCCAAAAAATAATTAAAAATGAATTGATAATTATTGGGTATATCTGAGCATTTCCAGGGGAAGAAGTGAGTAAGTGTGAACAACAGTCGCTCAGTCGTGTCTGACTCTTTGCGACCCCATGCACTGTAGTCTGCCAGGCTCCTCTGTCCATGGAATTCTCCAGACAAGAGTACTGGAATGGATTGCCATTTCCTTCTCTAAGGGGAAGGGGAAATACTAATAATGTAAGTTGTACTTGTAAAAAAAATAAACTCATTTGTAATTTTTAAAAAGTGAGCTAATTAACAACTCGAGAAAAACAAATAAATTCAAGAAAAAAAAATGAAGCCATAGTACTATACCACTTGGCTTTGCAGTATACAGTATTTACTTAGTTGTAATACAAATAATGAATACTGATTTAAGACTCATTAGGAAAGCTACCACAGAAAACAGAAAATAACAAGCATTGGTGGGGATGTAGAAAAGCTGGAACTCATGTGCATTGTTGGTGAGATTCCAAAATACTATGGTACAATCACTGTGTTAAACACTATGGAAGTAAAAAATTAGAAACAGAACTACCATATGACCCAGCAACCCCACTTCTGGGGACATATCCAAAGAACTGAAAGCAGGGTCTCAAAGAGGTATGCACACCCATGTCCATAAGCAGCACTATTCACAATAGCCAAGAGGTGGAAGCAATCCAAATGTCCACAAAAGGGGGAATGGATAAACAAAATGTGGTATATTTTATACACACAATGGAATATTATTCATCCATAAGGAAGGAAATTCTGGAACATGCTATACCACAGATGAACCTTGAGGACATTATAATAAGTCAAATAAACCAGTCACAAAAAGTCCAGTATGGTATGATTCTATAAAGAATTAAAATTCATAGAAACAAAATGGTTACTAGGGGCTTTGGAGGAGTGTTGGGGGAAGTTAGTTATTTTTTAATGGGTACAGAGTTTAAGATTTGCAAGACAGAAATGTTTTAGAGATTTGTTTCACAACAACGTGAATAAACAACACTACTAAACTGTACACTTAAAAATGGCTAAAGATAAATTTCATGTTTTGTTGTTGTTCAGTCACTAAGCCATGTTCTACTTTTATGTTACTTTTTAAAAATCACAATTAAAAAAAAAGACTTACGGGGTCATGTCAGAAGACATAAGAGCTCACTTAAAGGATTTCTCATTAGTCAAAACCGGAACAAATGAAGCAACAAAAAGGGTCATGACTATAACTGATTAGAAGATACTGATTTTTTTAAAAAACCATAATAGTGATACTAAAAAAACATTAAATTCTTTATACAAGAATTAACAACTAGTAATTCTAGAAGAAATGATGTATTTAGGAAACAAACATTTCCTACACAACTCTCTGTGTAGTAGCTAATTCAGACCGAGATCACCAATGAATGTTCAAACCATTAGATGAATAACAGTTGTGCAAGGATTTTCAAATGGTACCAAAGCATCACCCCCAGATAATTTACTAATTACAAAGGGGAAAATGTACCTTCAAATGGAAAGATGTAGCAGTGAACATTTAACAAAGTGATCAAACTTAGCATCTCTATCAGTGGACCAATCTGTCATTAGATGGTGCCTCCTTACTTGATACAGGATGTATACACAACGGTATCTATGAATTATTCCAGCTTATTTTAAATGCTTAATCTGAATCTAATCCCTCCTCTAGGCCCAACTTCCAGTTTACAGGAAATACAGTGGATGGAGGAACAAGTTAAACAACACCACAAGGAAACAATCAGACACAATTCAGAAGGAGGGACAATCTACAAAACAAGTGACCTAGATTATGAGAGACTAAGGAGATGATAACCAAACACATGATCCTTGATTAGATTCTGTTTGAACACTTTACAAGACATTTTTGGGAAAACTGGATGGAATACAGACTAGATATTAGATAATTTTAAGGAATTATGATTAAATATAAATTACCAAAAAACATGTGAAAATGTTTAATCTCACTAATTATTAGAACAAAATGTTAAAATTTACTCTTAAATTGGTGGCAAAAATTAATACTAGTTTTTGGGGCAGGACAATCTGGTAACATTTAACAAAAGTTTTAAAAATGTTTATATACTTTACCCAGCAATTCCACTTCTAGGCATTCATCCTATAGAAATAAGAGTTGTACATAAACATTTATGAACCAGAATGTTCACTGCAGCATTACTAATGAAAATGGACATAACCTAATTTATCAAGATGGAATAATAATTATATGATTCTTTTAATCATTAAAAACACTTTGAGATATTTAATATGGAAAGGCCCTTAAATATATTAAGTAAATGGAAGAGAGTAGTTATTTTTTGTGATCCTAGAGGGCAGAACTAGGAACTACCACTGGAAATTATAAGGAAGCACAAGTTGGTCAATGTAAGGACTAATTTTCTAACAATTAGAATTTTCTGAAAAGCATCTGAAAAAGAATGAATATATGCACATGTGTAACTAAATCACTTTGCTGTACACCTGAAACTAATACAACATTGTATATCACATTAAATAAAAAAGAATTTTCCAAGCAATAAATGGCCTGCTTCATGAGGTAACGGGTTCTGCACTATTAGACGCTAAGCAAAGGCTTAATAATCTTTTTTGGCAAAGATATATGGCATAGATTTACATGGTAGGAGATTAAGGAGAAGATCTTAATGGTACTTTCCAACTCTAAGAATTTATAATCCAATATAAAGTTATCTGTTAGCGGGGATGACAGAAAGGAAGTGGTAGGTATTTCTCTGTAAATGCTATTAATGACCCATGTGGCACTAAACTAAACAGAGATTATACCTATAATAATGGAGTTGAAGGATGATTTAATTATTATATTCTGTATCAGTAATATACAAATTACTGATAAACTGAGAAAGATGATTTAACTTAATGCAGAGGGTTCAAATTGAATTGATAGGAACTAATTTTGAATCTGCCCCCTATTATTTTTCTGTGTCTAATAAAGAGCCTGCAGAGTTAAGCTCTTCCAAGGTAAACAGCACTAAACATCTCAAAAAGGACAAGGGGTGCTCTGCTCCTTCTGTTTGCTTCCGGCTGCCCAGAAATTCATATATAAAGAAAGGAGAGAAAGAATATGCCCATATCCCCCCTGCAATATGATATATAAAATCTTTAAATTCTTGAGATGTGGAAAGTGACACAGAATTTAGAATCACACTGGGTTTCTGGAAGGCAGAAGAAAACACTTGAGGCCTATGAAGATTTTAGAGTAGCTGGTAATGTTGAAAATTCTTAGATGTCAAAAAAGAAATTCCCTAAAAGATGCACTTAAAAAAACAAACACCTTTTATCATGGAAAATTTCAAATATACACAAAAGTAGAGAATAGCATATAATAAGCACCCTCACCCTCAATGACTCAGTCATTGAGCTTCATTTATCAACATTTTTGTAAAGCTGTTTTCTCTAATTTTTCAGATTGTTTTTTTATATTGTTTTGTTTTTAGATTTAAAAACAAATACCTGACATCACATTATTTTACCTATAAAAATTTCAGTATGAAAAGACACAATTTCTTGCTAATAATACTAAATATTCAATAAACTTGCTATGGCAATGTACTGTTCTATGTATTATACCACCACTTACACATATAATTTTCATGTCAGTTAGGCTTCACTGTTATCTTCATCTTATAAATGAGAAAACGGAGTTTTTACTGGCTCAAGGTCACAAAGTCAGTAAAGCAGTGGTGCTAGGGTATGAAACCAGATGTTAACTCTAGACCAGACTTTGTTCTCCCAACCATTAAAGCAACTGACTTTTCTCTTAGTTATTCTAGTTGTTCCTTATGGGATATAGATTGTTGTGATAAAATGGAAGAGGGATTGCTGAATGAGGAAGAGATTGGGAAAGATACAGTAATATGAGCAGCTACTCACTGCTCTTCCCATGAAATTTTCTTTTTAAATGCCCCAAATGAGAAAGGAAAATGTGACTGGATATGATCATTGTCAACTACCTAAGATATAAAAGAAAGTAAGTCACCTTAGAGAGGGGAGCAATGATCAAGTCTCTTCCACAAAGGTTGAATATACATGAACTACTTTTAATCTGCCCCTTTAATGACAGCAGGGGTGGGGTGATGGGGGTGGCGGTGGGGATGTCTTTAGTTTCACACATCCTTTTAGTTCAAGCAAAGGGATCTCACAAGTAGAGGGCCAAGCAATCAGTACAAGTGTACTTAATTGCTTAATGAAATCTGAGGAAAAACATAAAAACCTGGAGTAAAAATTCTTCTGGCTGATATCTCAGAGTTCTCAACCTTTAGCTCATAGCCTTATAAAACAAAAAAGAAAAAACTACCAAGTAATTCAAGATTTGTCAAAGAAAGGAGAGTTCTCCTTGGATCTTTGGCCAAAAATCCTTCTAAAATCCTCCCTACTGATTTACAATACATCTTAGAGTAACTGAACTAAATTATCTTCTGAATGGAGGCTGCTTAGAACATCCTTCTTTACCAAACACAAACTCCTTCCCTGTTCCTACTGCACTTCATTCATAGTTCTATTAGAACACTAATCAATATTGCAGGATAATTATGTTTTCTTTCTTTGGACTATCAATTTCCAGAGTCCAAGACCCACCTTACTCTTTACATTTTCAATCCCTTACCTTCAAACTGAGCACTACTGAAAGTACCTGAGAAAACTGTGCTGAATGAACAGAGAAAGAAGCTAAGATGATAGAATATGAACTGATCTTTCTGAGAAGCAATTCTTTCATCAGTATTTTCTAATCTCCATACCTTCAGTATAATTTACAAGCTTCCCTTTAGGAACTAATAGTTTAGGATGAACAAAAACATGAACATGAGGCCTGGAGAAAGAATCTAGCCATTTTGGTTTACAACAGCTTTTAATCAACTAGGAAAAACTCAGACTGAAGATTCTGAACGGTAGTCAACCCTTCCAAGAGCTTTTATTCAGATGCCAAGATGCAAGATGGTATCCAAAATACCTGTTTTTTACTTTTAAAGGCTGAAGGCAACAAGGATAAAAATTTCAAAAAACAAACAAACAAAAAACCCCAATGATTACTAAGCAGTGCCTCGTTGTTGTCATTTCTACTATCTTTCAGACCAAAAAAATCCGAAGCAAAAAAAATCCCAGACAAAAAATGTCTGGTTATAGACCTCAACCATGAGGGAGACTCTTTTCATGTACTGGTATGAGTTGCCTTGGATGCCTCTCTAATACCAGTTAGCCAAACAAGTTTGAGGATTATCTGGTTAGGCAATCCCTTAAAGTGAAAACCTTTGGATAAGGAAATTACCTTTCTCACCAACTTACAAAAATTCAAGATGATCTCCCAGTTTAAGCTATATCACACTGGAATAAAAAAGTCTCATCATATTTTTTACAGGCCATTCTTTGGTTACCATGTTACCTTGGTTTGAATCCACTGGGTCTTCTATATGAGCAATGACATTCCTGAGATAACTTTGCTTCTGCTTTTCCAGGTCTGACGGTGAAAATGTCGGAACATTAGTCCTTTAACAAAGCAAACCAGGAGGAAAAACAATTGGTTAGAACCATGAATATAGTGCTTTGTACAGAGAAGTCATATACTGTTGATGGGTTGTGTGTGCTTAGTTGCTCCGTTGTATCCAACTCTGCAACGCCATGGACTGTAGCCCACCAGGCTCCTTTGTCCATGGGGATTCTTGAGGCAAGAATACTGGAGTGGGTTGCCATGCCCACCTCTAGGGGATCTTCCCAAACCAGGGATCAAACCCAGGCCTCCGCATTGCATGTGGATTCTTTACCATCTGAGCCACCAAGGAAGCGATGGATTAGAACAACTAACTCTCAAAACACTAAGATGCAATGACAAAAGACAGTGTTAGTCACGTAATGCAAAGCTGCAATCAAGCATAGAGCTGAGGAAAAAAGATACAACCTCCTGTTAGCAAGGTATAGCAAAGTGAAGACTACCTACTCCACAGAGAGAGAAAGCATTTCGAGAAATTCAAGGTTAGTAAGGAAATAACTAACTTCATAGAGCCACACAAAAACTGAGTAAGCTAAAGACCAAAAAGAATCAGCTAGATCTGGCAATCTTTGCTCATGCTGATCACACTGTACTGAGTGTCTGTGGATGAGATCGTGAATTTATTATTGCTCCAAGTAGCCTGACTTGTGTACCTTGGTATAATTTTCATTGTATGCAATTCACAAAGCTCCTCGAAGTAACCCAAACAAAACAAAGAGAAAAAAACCAGAAAACTGGGATTAGGGGGTTATAGTCAATTTTAGCCTTATCTGTACTACTGAAAACATTTAATATCTGTAATCAAATTTTAAAAAAAAATCTCACTGTAAGGAAGCACATATGACACAACCTAAAAAAATAGCTTTGCTAATTGAAAAGGCCCATGGAAAGATACTGCCATCTCCTGGCAACAAGAGAATAGACTGAAAAGGTAACCCAAATCTGCAACCTCTATAAAATTTTTTCACCAAGGACAGATATATGCAAGTTGGGAGAAATGTTTAAATGACTTTCTATAGATGTATCTTAACATTTTTGTTAAAATTATTCTAACTTCCTATGCCTGTGACCAGGCTTCCCCACACATACGAAAAGAAATCTTACATTTATACAGTGCTTTCACTAAAGTCTTTTTCTTTCTTAAAAATAACCCTATGAGGCAGCAGAGAAGGCATCATTAGCCTCATTTTACTGACCAAAAAACTGAAGTCATTTGATTTGTCCAAGGTCACATAGTTATTGGTAGTTCCAGAACTTCAAGTATTCTTACTCAAGGTGCAGGGCTTTTTTCCCACACTAAGGAGAAACTCAGGAGAAGAAGAAAGCAACTGAATTGAACCAACAAAAAACAGAATATTTCACTATGTCCTTACCTCGTTTTGGCTTGCAGAACAGGAATGACTTTGCCTAGTCTTTTTTCATGGACCTTTAGCTTCCCAGAATCCTTGTCAAGAACATCCTGCTTTTTTCAGAGCAAGGAAAGATGGCCTTAGTTATAAGAAAATAACTGAAAATAGTACTTAGGGAAATATTCTTGAACTAAAGGTTATACAAGCATACTTGTGAACTTTACTGTACCAGGTACCAACACAGGTGCTTTAAATGAGATAATGATAGTAATCTCAAGAAAAAAGTAGAATAGTAAAATCATCTTATTCAATAAATGGTTAATTTTATATGTTACTATGATTATTTTATTAATTTTCAATATACTATAAAGTACTACTTAATCCAATTTACAGATAAGAAATTGTGAGGAAACAGAGAAGCTAAATAATTTGCCCAAGGACACAGTGCTAGTTAGGCTTCAAACCCCAATTTATCTGAATACAAAGCTCTATTACATAGTTTCATTCCTCTCTTCACCTTGAAAAACATACTTACCTTGCTGGATGAACTGGAAACTGGTAACTTCATTTCAAAACTTGATTTATATGATCCATTTCTCCGGGATGACCCTGTATTAGGAGTCTCTGAATGGTCCAAGATCTGAGAGAATACAGGCGTAGCTTTCTTACTGTCGGACATATTTTTATCAGAGACAGTATGCTGATAATTACTGTTTGAAGAAGGGAGTGGGGGCCCATCAGAGGCAGAGTTATCGGGGCTGATCCCTTCAGATTCTGTGCAAAGTGTGCTCTCGTTTGGGCTAAGATCATCTTCTCTCATCTCTTCCCCAAGGGAGGAGGGTTTTTCAGTAACTCTGGATGTAACTTCGGACACGTAAGTCTTGTCCTTATCAAGTGCAACATCACAAACTGTTGGATCAAATGGTGCAACTGTAACTTTTATAAGATTCTTTTCTAGTGCAAAGCGTCTGTTCAACGATTTAGCAGGAGTTGGTCCATGACCAACTGATGTAGTTAGTTGAGGTAGTTTGAATGTGTCAGGGGTCTCAGCTTCTGGTCCCATGTTGTACGGTGAATCTTTCTCTTGGGGAGTGTCAAGTGGAATTTGACTCCCTTTCTCTCCCTTCTCAACATTCCTGCTGTCATCACTAGGCAACCCTCCTCCCCAAGGAAAGTGCTCATTTGATAGGTCATCATCCTTCAAGAGTTCCTGAATCTGTTCCTCTGTGAAACTGAAATGGCCATCATCTTCTCCATCAGATAGCTCCAGCAAGGAGTCATCCAATTCATCCTCATCCAAGGAACTCCAAGAAAAAGGAGCATTGTCTTTAGGCAAGAGAGAGGTACCAGAAGACTGTTCAGAGGGCACTAGTGAGCACATCATATCTGGAGAAATAAGAGGCAGTTTCACTGAGAACAGGAAATACCCTTTTATCAACTCCAATCTGCTTTAGAGAGTTATGGTGTCTTAGTATTTCAAATTCTTTGCACTATGATTTGTAACATGAGAAAGTTTTAAGATATTTAACTTTACCAGAATCATGGAAATAGGTATCAGAACAATGAGATTTTTTTTTCCTATCAAAGTGGCAAAAATTAAAATGACAAGATAATCTATTTTGGTGAGAATGTGAGAAATAAGGATTCTCACATACTATCAGTGAGAGTGTAAGTCAGTACAATATTTTGTAGAGAGTAATTTGGCCATAGCATCTGACTCAGCAATTTCACTTCTGGAAATTTACCTTGCAGAAATACCTGTACAAAGACACACAGATACAGTTACAAAGGTGTTCAAAGCAGCATTATTCAGAACATCCAAATATTGGAAACAAGCTAGATGTCCATCCCCAGACTGTTCACTAAAATCATGGTGCATTCATCTTATGGAATACTTTACAATTATTTAAAAACAATGAAGTGGATCTGTATGTACTATCACTGGAATAATATTTATAACATACAACAAAACAAATACATACATATAAAATGTTTGGATTTTCACAGTGTATACTTTTTAGAAAACACACACGTATTACTTTTGAAATTTAAAAAGAAACAACTGTATGCATACAAGAAGAAAAAAAATTGTCTTTCATACTGTGTGGAGCTGCTGGTGTGATCTCTGCCTTTGCCACGAGACCAAATGGAAAAAGGGTTCAGCTCCTGCTAGCTGTTCCTTTCAGGAGACTTGTCAAAATGATTGACTCCCACCTTCCTGCAGGCACAAAGAAAATTAGAGGATCTTCTCATCACTTTCAACTCTGCTAATTACAAAGTCAACTGCATTATGCTTTAAGGCGCTCCATCTATTAATTTCGATCTTGATATTTTTTAAAATACCACAAAGTTGGATTCTGAGTCAAGAACATCAAAGAAAAATCTTTAGAGGAAAAATTATGCAACTTAAGGAACTAGTTTTCTTCCTCCCAACAATTTATACTTTCTTAATATCATTCACTCTAGTAGGATGAGCATGGTCTTGAGAGTCTAAAGACCTAGGCTACAGTCCTGGTTCTGTCACTAACTAGTTGTGATAATTTGGGCAAACCATTTAACCAGGGACTTGTTTCCTCATTTAAAAAATATAGAAGGGACAGAGAACTGGGATTAGGTGATGTCTAAGATTCCACCAAGATCCAAAAGTTGTAGTCATGACCATACATACAAAAACCTCATTTTCAATACATACATAAACACAAAGAACAGGTCTAGAAAAACACAACACAAAATTGATGATTATAATAACCTGCAGGGGCATCAAGAGAGGGACAAGGGGAGACTTCACTATTTTACTTGATATTTATATATACTTGTGTAATTAAAAATTAGGTCTTAAGTAGCTAATGACGGACCTGATCTCTCATTATTTTCTACATGGCAAAAGTGATAGAAAATTTGGAAAATTCTTATAGCCTTTTAACTGTAAATTCTTCCCCACTCCACTTCCCTCTCTAAATTTTAGTTTTGGCTCATGCATTCTTTCAGAAAACATTTTCTGAGCTACTATCAACACACATGACTGAGCTAGATAGTACGTCTCTACATGACTTCTAATAAATAAAGATATGGATTCCACCCTCAAGGAATGTATAATCTTCTAATAGAGACAACACTCAAGTTATGCACCAATATGAGAAAACACAAAATGGTTTGGGCAATAAAGCACTAGAGAACTACCTGAAGTAATGTATGTTAACTAAACTCATTGTTGCAATCATCTTGCATTATAGGCGTATGTCAAGTCATGTTGTAAACCTTAAACCAATACAATGTTAGTCAGTCGTGTCCAACTCTTTGCAACGACTCTTTGCAACTCCATGGATTGTAGCCCACCAGGCTCCTCTGTCCATGGGATTCTCCAGGCAAGAATACTGGAGTGGGTTTCCATTTCCTTCTCCAGGGGATCTTTCCAAACCAGGGATCGAACCTGGGTCTCCTGCATTACAGGCAGATTCTTTACTGACTGATCCACCAGGGAAGCCCCAAACTAATACATTGTTATATGGGAATTATATCTCAATAAAATAGGGGAAAATTTAAAAAAAAAAAAAGCCTTGCTCATCTTAGAAATTAGATAAATGGGACAAAAAGGGAAAAACTATTAAGCACCCATACTATAAACTACGCACCGAGAGACACATTTTACAACTCTAACTCATGTTAACTCTGTAACACAGGTCTTATCAAAGAAACTAAACTGTTATAGTTAAACTTAAGAATTGCTATGACTTTTTATCTTATTTTACCAATTTTTTAGCAATCGTGGAAGAGTTCTAGGCACCAGCCTTCCCAGGTGGCCCTAGGGGTAAAGAATCTGCCTGCCTATGCAGGAGATGCGAGAGAGAGATGCTGGTTGGATCCCTGAGTCAGGAAAATCCCCTGGAGTAGGAAATGGGAACCCACTCCAGTATTCTTGACTGGGAAATCTTATGAAGAAAGGAGCCTGGCGGGCTATAGACCATGGGGCCACAAACAGCTGGACACAGTTGAGTGACTGAACACACACTCTAGGCACTGAAGCAGGTGTCTCTATGAAGAAAAAAGTAATTTTTCTGCCCAGTGACTGGGTTATAGAGTAAAGTTATTTCTTCAGGCAGCAATAGAAAAAAGGTTTACTTTTGAAAAATGTTTCCTTTACTTAATAAAGTTTGTGCTTATCAAGCACAAGTATGACAGACACTGGGGTTAAGTAGCCATTTTCTGAGAAGTCACTACCACCGTCCTACTCCTTCCAAAAGTCTAGTTCTGGGAGTTCCCAGGCAGTCCAGTCAGGTAAGGATTCTGCGCTTCCACTGCAGGGGGCTTCCACTGCAGACGGCTTCCACTGGAGGGAGCATGGGATCCCACACATTGTGCGATGCAGCCAAAAAAACCAAAAAACAAAGGGTCTAGTCCAAGCACTTGCTTAACCAAATGAAGAATTCGATACATTTTCACTCTTGGGAAACTAAAGTTCAGAGGCATTTAAGGTACCGAGTATACAGAACTAATATGCTAGAACAAGGATCCAAACCCAAGTCTAACTTCAAAGGCAATGTTTTTTCTTGCTTTTTCTACCATCCTTGTGATAGACTTGCCTGGAGTCAGTCAGCAAATGGCAATCTTCTACATTCAGTAACTCTAATATACTATGAAGGATGCAGACATCAGAGGGCTTGTAGTCCCTTGGCAAAAATGATTTAAGCCACTGTATTACGCACAGGCTCTGCTTGATTTCCCAAGTGGAATGGAAGAATGTAGGAATGACCTGTGAATGTGGTCAAACCTCAATGGGAAAAAAAATCATTGCTTGCTAACTTTACTGTGCACACACAGGACCAACAGTCTCCATAGCCACCGAAAGCCTCAATTCCTTTGCCACATGACATCCAGAGGCACAGAGCCAGCTCTTCTGAGCTTTCCTCACAGAATGCTCCAATAGGTCTAACTTTGCTCTAAATTTGTATGCTCTTAAAAAAATAAATAAATAAATAAATTTGTATGCTCTTAGCATGCAAAACAATATCATAAACATATATTTAACTTGCACAAATCATTCTCTTCACAATTTTATTACCTCATTAAAATTTTTTTATAATAATTGAAAACATATGCAAAAACAACGTAATAATGAATACCCACATACCCATCGCCCAGCCCCAACAACTATCAACCCGTTGCTAATCTTGCCCCATCCACTTTCCCCTTTACCAGATTATTTTGAAGCAAATCCCAGGCATCACATCATTTCATCTGTAAATAACAAAAATTCCTTATCATAAAATATCCAGTTCATATTTCCAGCTATTTTTAAAATGTCAAATTTAAAAAAAAAACAAAAACAGTATCCAAGTAAGGTCCATACATTAAAGTCAGCTGATAAATCTTGTATTTTAATCTACAGATTCCCATCTTTTTTTTCTAGCAATTTGCTAAAGAAACAATAACGTAAACTGTGTATGGATACAAACATGGATATATTATAAAATTATAAAAACATGCCATTTCAAGATAGTGATTACTTCTGGTGGTGAGGAGGGAAGAGGAATGGTAAGGGGGCGTGAGTAGCTTCAATTCTTTTTGTAATGTTTTATTTCTTTAAAAATCACTAACAGGAAAAGACCTAAAACAATAAAGCTGAGTGGGGGTTTAATAGTACTCATTATTATGTTATATGGTGTAACTGTAACTTTTATATGCTTGAAATATTTACTAATAAAACCATTTTAAAATTAAGAAGCCAGTGGGGAAACAATGATTACATTTTGAAGTTTCAAATGTCCTCTCAAGTAAAATAGGGACCATCATAGTACCTACCTCATAAGGTTGTTGTAAGAATTATAAATGAGATTATGAATACAAAAGCACTTAGCATACTACAGGCACAATGTAAAAGATAATAAAGTGAAGTTCCACAAAGACGGCCTTAGTATTTGCCTGTCTGCCATTCTACCATCACCTGCCTTTCCTGGCACTTGCTTTGTAGTAATCTTAAATACGAAGATCCTGGGACTTCCTTAGCAATCCAGTGGTTAAGACTCCATGCTCCCAAAGCAGGGGGCTCGGGGTTCAAACCCTGGTTAGGAAACTAAGATCCCACATGCCACCACCAAAAAAAAAAAATTTTAATAAAATATGAAAATCGTATTTTTAAAGGAAAAATATATTTCCCATCTCCCGTTTCTCTCTTAATTCTCTGTGACCCTATTCTGTCCTTCCATGTCTCTCTCATCTGTCCACCCCCTTCTTCACACTTCAGTTTACCACCCCCTCGCTCTGTTCTCTAACCTGGTTGCAACCTCAGAAACTAGCTCCCTTTCTATTTTTATCGTACCTAAGAAAACCTATTGCCTTAAAACACAAAGCCTTATATTATTCAGGCCACTAAAACTGCAACACCAAACACAACCTCATACCCCTTTCAAGGCTCTAAAACCATTACCAAGCTGGATCTGACAGGTTTGGCCAAGGGCAAGGATTATTTCCAAAAGACCCATTGATCTTTGAGCTTTGATTTCCAACCTTTCCTATGTGCAATACGTGTGAGACATACAGCATTAAAGACACTCGGTAGCCTTTATCACTCCATGAAACGGGCATAAAGTTTAAGCGAAATTAAACTGAACTGCAATTATCTGTAAGAATTCTGCAGACACTGCAGGAAAGAAAAACAACTCGGGCTGCAAATCTCTGCTTTAGGTAACGGCTCACTTAGATAAGGGTGCCAGGACTTTCCTCCCACAGAAACCAAATACTACTCAGCCGGAGCAACAGGTTTCTTTTTAAAAAAGAAAATGTTTTTTAAATGATTTAGACAGGATTGCTAAAGCTTGAAGCCTCTAACAAACCCATCAAACTGGAAATTAGGTTGGGGCAGCAGATGGGCAATTCAATTACTTCCTCTCCCGAGCCCACCAGGCGGTGCCAAGTGCCCGCTCTCCTGCCCTGGAAGGAACTGGTGGCACCTCCGATCCTCGAGTGCTTGATCGCAGTTCGCCCAACGCAGGATACGGCTTGGCCGCCCCCAGCTCTTCCTAAGAAGCTCTATAGGCGCCGTACTGCACTGCCCTGCGGGCAGGGCCTTCGCACTCCCCTCCTCCCCCAAAGACCAAGAATTCCCGCCTCTCCACGGAAGGCGGGAGCAGCTCGGGGCTTGCTTCCCATTCCCCCAGCAGGAGCCAAAGCAGCCCCTCAGCAGAGCGGCGCGGTACACCCTCATCCTGCGGATGGCTGCCCGTCCCACACCTCCACTCTCCCCTGGGGCGGGCCACCCTCTCTCCGCTGCCTACCCGCCCGCAAGGCGCGGCCGGAAAGACAGCAATTTTTTGCCTAGCAACACCCTCCCCGCCTCGGGGCAGGGGACAGAGGCAACCCCCACCGCCACCTCCCCACCCCCACCGGGCACAGAAAACGGACGTCGTTCGCCCCTCTCGGGTAACCAGACGGCACCCTTTGCCTGGGCAGGGTGAGGGGCATCTACCGTCCGCCGACGTGAATGGGGGGGGCACAGACACTCCCCCCTCCCGCCGCCATCACCTCAGAAACGAAAACGAGCCCTTCTCCCAGCAGGGTGAAGGCCTCAACCCCTCAACGGGGCGGACGGCATGCGCGGCCCTCTGGAGATGCAACAGGCGCCCCCCTCCCCCTCCCAGCCGAGGCTCGCCGACCACCGCTCCTCCCTCAGCTGTTCACCTCCGGAAGCCGGGCCAAAGCCTAGGCGAACGACTGCGCATCACTCCGCCCCCTGCGCCATCTTATCGCCCCCTCCCCGACCTCCCCCACCCCGAGGGTGCCGGGCCAGCGCCAGGGGGAGGGCAAACAGGCAATGATTGGCAGGAAACCGCCCCGCCTCTCAGAGGGTTGCGCCCGGCGCAGGCGCCGAAACCCCGCCCTCCACACCGCCTACCCCCGCCTACGGGCTCCATCCCTTTTCGTTTCATCGACCCGCTCGACACTTGGCTGTTACTGGCTACTGGTAGGAGGAGAAGGGTGCAGGCGGATCAAGCCGAGCGACGAGTTGAGCTGATGCAACCTAACCTGGACCCGCGTGACAGTTTCCGGCACGCGGCAGCGGCGGCGGCTGCGACCGAGAAAGGGGCCTGGGTGCCGGGCTAACCGCTGGAGACTGCAGCGACAGAGCCATGGGGGACTCTCTGAGCCCTGAAGAGAAGCTAAGCCTTATCACCCGGAACCTGCAGGTCGGGCTTCGGGGTTGAAAGTGCGCGGTTGGGGGACTGGGGGCCGGAGGTCCAAGTGATCCTTAGCACCTCTTACGGGGTCCTAAGTAAGAGGTGGGGACCCGGGATTCCGCGCCGAGGCAGCTCGGAGAGAGATTGCAGTCCCTGCTGCCGGTCGGTCAGTCAATCCATCACTACAGAAATCACAGTAGTCACACCTCCTGAGTGCCATTACTTGTGTTGAGCCAGGCTTTGAATCCACGCCACCCACCCTATTATGTGCCAGGCGCGGTGCTAAGGTGCTGGGGGGTACGTCAGGACCCTACCCTCCCAGAGCATGTCTGGAGGAAATCAGACGTTTGCAAGGACCCAGGATCCAGACATTTAATTAAGTCGAAACTAGTGCTGAAAGGTGCTTTACGCGGAGATCTTTATTAAAAGGAAGTTAGGAGGAAGGCTGCGGAGAGTGTTCAGGGAAGGCTGAGAAATAACCTCTAAACTGCCCTGAGGGATACGGATCACCTCTTCACTTTACCTATGTTTTGCTGGTTCCAGAAACTGCAGTAGTAAAAGTTAACCAGGATAATGGGGGTTAAAAACGCATCAGGTAGAATAGAGGGAACCCAGGTCAAGAGCCAGAGGGGAGAAAGAACTCTGTGGTTCTGAGAGAAGGCTAAGTTGGAGTAAAGGAAGCAAAGTGCAGATCAAGCACTTAGAAAATATTTACATTGCTCATTCTCTTGACTCTCTCAGGCCTCTGTTGTCACATCATCTGTGGCCTTTATTTAAATAACAAACCCCTGCCACCAAAACTGCCTTATCCCTTGCTGCTGCTGCTGCTAAGTCGCTTCAGTCGTATCCGACTCTGTGCGACCCCATAGACGGCAGCCCACCAGGCTCTCTGTCCCTGGGATTCTCCAGGCAAGAACACTGGAGTGGGTTGCCATTTCCTTCTCCAGTGCATGAAAGTGAAAAGTGAAAGTGAAGTTGCTCAGTCGTGTCTGACTCCTAGTGACCTCATGGACTGCAGCCTACCAGGCCCCTCCGTCCATGGGATTTTCCAGGCAAGAGTACTGGAGTGGGTTGCCATTGCCTTCTCCAACTTTATTGTCTAGATATTTACTCTACCTTTTTTTGTTATTTCTCCATAGAACTGATCACAATCTGACAATATGGTACATTTTTCTAGTTTGTTTAGG
The DNA here is from genome assembly GCF_003369695.1 of Bos indicus x Bos taurus. Lineage (NCBI taxonomy): Eukaryota > Metazoa > Chordata > Mammalia > Artiodactyla > Bovidae > Bos > Bos indicus x Bos taurus. The sequence goes on from NC_040077.1 coordinate 120,729,087, forward strand.
AGGAGCAGGCAAAGACCAGGTCATGAGGGTGGTGTTGGCGATGTTTGACAGTGGGGTTTATTCTGAAGGCAGTTTTTCTCTTTTTATAAGATACAATTCACATACCATAAAATCCACCCTTTTAAAGTGTGTGGGTCAGTGAGTTTTGATGTAGTCACATGGTGTTCAATTACCATCATTATTTAATTCCAGAGCATTTTCTTCATCAAAAATAGCCTGTACTTATTACTAATCACTGTTCAGTCTTCGCCTCTCCCCAGTCCTATGGAACCACTGATCTGCTTTCTGTCTCTAATTTGCCTATTCTAGGCATTTCATATAAATGGAATCACAGTATGTGGACTTTTATGTCTAGCTTCTTTCACTAGGCTTAATGTTTCCATGTTTCATCCATGTTGTTACACTTACCAGAACTCTGTTCCTTATTACAGCTGAATAATATCCCATTATATATTGGATTCCTGGATCGGAAAGATCCCCTGGAGAAGGGTATGGCAACCCACTCCAGTATTCTTGCCTGGAGAATTCCATGGACAGAGGTGCCTGGCAAGCTACAGTCCATGGGGTCACAAAGAGTTGGACACAATTGAGCAACTAATACTACTTTTATATGAATATACTACATTTTATTTCTCCGTTTGTCAGTTTATGGACCTTTGAGTTATTTTCACTCATAACTTGATCTTTTTTTTTTGTCCACACCACACAGCATGTGGGATTTTTTTCCAACCAGATATTGAACCCACGTCCCTTGCAGTGGAAGCACGGGGTCTTAACCACTGAACCAGAGAAGTCCCATTCTCATAACTTCATCTTAACCAGAGATTCTTGCATGCTTCACCTTAGCCAGATTCTTTGTTTCCTAGCCTCTCTCCATAAGGAGAGGTTAGGGAGAAACAACACACAAAGCTAGTAGCATTGATTTACTCAGGTTTTAAAGATTAAGTGATACGACCTTTTTTGAGTAGTAAAAACTCCAAGTGTCTGCATAGTCAGGGGCTTGAAGGATGCAGGATCAGCCTCGCAACTGGCTTGGAACATACGATTTTAACAAGTCCTGCTAATAGATATTAAACCAGCAAAACAATTTTTGTCTTTCATGACTTCCAATAGTTTCCCCAAACCATCACCTGAAGAAACACTAAAATCTCTTGTCACAGCATACTAGCCTATTGGGCTTCCCTGGTGGCTCAGCAGTGAAGAATCTGCCTGCAATGCAGGAGACCTGGGTTCAGTCCCTGGGTTGGGAATATCCCCTGGAGAAGGGAAAGGCTAACCACTCCAGTATTCCGGCCTGGAGAATTCCATGGACTGTATAGTCCATGGGGTCTCAAAGAGTCGGACACGACTGAGCGAACTTTCACTTTCAGTAGCCTATTAGGATTTTTCTAATATTGTCTTAGGGCAAAGGAAATTATTAAATAAACCATTTAAATAGGCAAATGAGTTAATCGAATTTTGTTCTGAAGACCTCTCTGGCTTCCTTTTGCGGTGTGGATTGAAGAAAACGAATAGATTTGGGGGACCTGTTAAGCTATTACAGTTACCTTGGTGTGATCTAATGATGGCCAAGACTTCATTGGTTGTGTAAAGGTGGAAAGAAGTAGGAGGACTTAAGAGCTGTTTGAGAGTAACTTTTGCAACTCAGTACCATTTACTGCACTAGGGGTGAAACTGTAAGTCAAAAAGATGCCTGGGGAGTGAAGGAGAAAGGTGAAAGCGTGAGTTTAATTTTGAACATGTGATTGAATTAACTGGGTTGATAACAAGTACATGTTCTATATAGGTGTGAGCAGAAGATTTGGTAGTTACTGGGGAGACCTGGGTTCAATCCCTGAGTTGGGAAGATTCCCCTGGAGGAGGGCATGGCAACCCATTCCAGTATTCTTGCCTGGAGAATCCCCATGGACAGAGGAGCTTGGCGGGCTACAGTCCATGGGGTCGCGAAGACTCGGACACTGAGCAACTAAGCACAGCACACAGCACAGCTCATAAGTAGTAATTGAAGCAACTGAAGAGGATCAGTTACGGAGAATGTAGAGTAAAAAGAGATAGGCCCCAAGGATTGCTAACATTTAAATAATGAGGAAGACAAATAGCTGCAAAGAAATCTGAAAGACAGAAGCCAGAGAAGTAGGAGGAAAACTAAGAGTAAAATAGAGGAAACCCAAAGAGATTTCCATGAAGTGAGGACTAAAAAGTATTCATTCAATTTAGCAACTTGGAGGCCATCTATGATCTTACCAAGAGCATTTTCAGTTGTGTGATGCTGTGTGGAATTCAGACTGGAATGGGAGATAAGGAATGGAGAGCAGAAGAGACACCTTTCAAGAAACTGGCTGTGAAAGGAAGGAGCATGAGCTGAAGGTAGTTGGAGGGGAAGATACGGTTAGGGACAGTCTCCGTTTCCCTAAAGTCACTGTCATTACACCAGAGTGGTACTAGCACCAGCACCAGCTTCCTTTGGTTCTCACTCAGCGCTGAGAGCCTGGCTAGACCTCCCTGCTAACTCTGAGTCTGGACTCAGTGAAACGTACCTTTGTTTTCCTTGTCACAGGGTAAAGGATGAGCAGGTGTTGTTTGGTTACTCAGTTGTGGCTGACTCTTTGGGACCCCATAGACTGCAGCATGCCAGGCTTCCCTGTCTTCACTATCTCCCAGAATTTGCTCAAAGTCATGTCCTTTGAGTCGGTGATGCCATCCAACTATCTCCTCCTCTGTCGCCCCCTTCTCCTCCTGCCCTCAATCTTTCCTAGCATCAGGGTCTTTTCCAGGAATTGGCTCTTCGAATCAGGTGGCAAAGGATTGATTGGAGTTTCAGTATCAGTCCTTCCAATGAATACTCAGGATTGATTTCCTTTAGGATTGACTGGATCTCATTGCTGTACAAGGGACTCTGAAGAGTCTTTAGCACCACAGTTTGAAAGCCTCAGTTCTTCGGCACTCAGCCTTCTTTACGGTCTGACTCTCATGTTTGTATATGACTGCTGGAAAAGCCATAGCCTTGACTATGTCAGCAAAGTGATGTCTCTGCTTTTTAATACGCAGTCTAGGTTTGTCATAACTTTTCTTCCAAGGAGCATCTTTTAATTTCATGGCTGCAGTCACTTTGGAGTGATCACTGCAGTGATTTTGGAGCCCAAGGAAACAGAGTCTGTCACTGTTTCCATTTTTTTCCTCCATCTATTTGCCTTGAAGTAGTGGGACTGGACAACTGAAGCGACTTAGCAGCAGCAGCAGCAGTGGGACCGGATGCCATGATCTTCGTTTTTTGAATATTGGGTTTTAAGCCAACTTTTTTACTCTTCTTTCACCTTCATCAAGAAGTTCTTTAGTTCCTCTTTGCCTTCTGCCGTTAGGGTGGTATAATCCGCATATCTGAGGTTATTGGGTTGAGTGAGGTGGGACACTGCCATTAAAGCAGCTCTTCTGCTTCCACTACAGGAGGTTCTCGGGGAAGAGAAGCTGAAGGAGATACTGAAGGAGCGAGAACTTAAAGTTTACTGGGGGACAGCAACTACAGGCAAGCCACATGTGGCTTACTTTGTGCCCATGTCTAAGATCGCAGACTTCCTGAAAGCAGGATGTGAGGTAAGAACTAATATTATAAACCGAGCAGTTGCCCTTGAGCAACGGCCAAAAGAGAGACTTACTCGCTTGTTTGGAGGTACTTGAACAAATTCACATTTTGGTGACCCCTTTTATCTTTTCTGTCCAGGTAACGATTCTGTTTGCGGACCTGCACGCATACCTGGATAACATGAAGGCTCCGTGGGAGCTTCTAGAACTTCGAACCAGCTATTATGAGAATGTGATCAAGGCAATGCTGGAGAGCATTGGGGTGCCCTTAGAGAAGCTCAGGTTCATCAAAGGCACTGATTACCAGCTCAGCAAGTAAGTGCTCCACCCTCCTCGCGGGTCTGGTGCTTCTAGTTACCGCCTGGGGAGTCAAGGCACTCTAAATTTGGATTCGAAGGTGCTGGGCTCTCCTTGTTAAGAACCATTAAAAATTGTATACACTTTGTCCTTTTAATTCATCTATCAAAAATCTACTGACTAGTAAATGCCTAGGTACCATACTATTTGCTGGGAATATAAAAGTCACCACAACAAAGTCTTTGGCCTTGTAGACCTCACAGCATATGGGAAAGTGGCAGCCTCCCTTTCTCCTTCCAGACTCAGCAAATAGTAATAAAAGAAATGTGAAAAAAAATCACATTTGTAACATCAGCATTCATATAATTTTTTGCTCTAATTTTTAAAAAATTATTTATTAGGCTCTGCCAGGTCTTAGTTGCAGCATGCAGGATCTTTAGTTGTGGCATGCCGGATTTAGTTCCCCGATCAGAAATCGAAGCCAGGTCCCTCCATTGGGATTACGGAGTCTCAGCCACTGGACCGCCAGGAAAGTCCCTGTGCCCTAATTTTTTAGCTTCCAGTTTCCTAAGTAATCCTCCCTGCCCACTGCCTCATAGCCTCCACATTATTTTTTTAATCTTTCAAATAAGCCATGTATCTCTATAATGGTCACTTTTACATTTAAACCCTTAGACCAACTTTTTAAAAGGTAAGCATTGTTCTATCCTATTTCACAGATACGGAAAGGGATTCAGATTTAACTTTCCCAAGTTCATGCAGCTAGTAAGTGTAAAGGCCATGATGTGAACTCAGATCTCTTGCTTACAAGTTGATTTTTATTTCATCTAACGTAATTTTCTTTATATTCCCCACTGTTGGACATGTAGAGTTTTAAATAAAGCGTATACCTCAGAGATATTGCAGGTTTGGTTCTAGACCACCTCAGTAAAGGGAATGTCACAATAAAGTGAGTCACATGAATATTTTAATTTCCTAGTGCATATAAAAATATATGAAAATATGTGTTGGACTTCCCTGGTGGTCCAGTGGTTAATACTCCCTGCTTCCACTACAGGGGGCATGGGTTCAATCCCTGGTCAGGGAAGTTCTGCATGCTGCAACTACATGTGGACAAAAATAATAAATAAAAGTTATGTTTATGCAGTACTATAGTCTGTTAAGTGTGCAATAGCATTATGTCTAAAAAAGTAGTGTGTGTGCCTTAATTCAAAAATACTGTGTTGTTAAAAAATGCTAACCATCATCTGAGCCCTTGGTGAGTCATAATTTTTTAGCTGGTGGAGGGTCTCTCCTCAGTGTTGATGAATGGCAACCGATCAGGGTGGTGGTCGCCAAAGGTTGCGATGACTATGGCAGTTTCTTAAGACAACAATGGAGTTTGTCACATCAATTAAGTCTTTCACAAACAATTTCTCTGTAATTTGTGATGCCTTGTGATAGCATTTTACCCACAGCAGAACTTCTTTCAAAGTCGCAATTAGTCCCCTCAAACCCTGCCACTGCTTCATCAACTAAGTTGATACAATGTTCTAAATCTTTGGTTGTCTTTTCAACAGTCTCCGTTGCATCTCCACCAGGAGTAGTTTCTATCTCAAGAATCCACTTTCTCTGCTCATCCATAAGAAGCAACTTCTCATCCATTTAAGTTTTATCATGAGATTGCAGCAGTTTGGGTTCCACTTCTAATTCTAGTTCTCTTGCTCTTTCCATTATATCTACAGTTACTTCCTTCACTGAAGTTTTGAACCCTTCACTTCCACCTGTGAAAATTGGAAGCAATTTCTTCCAAATCCTTGTAATGTTGATATTTTGCCCACTTCCCATGAATGACAAGTTTTGTTGCATTTCTAAAATTATGAGACTTTAATGTTGAAATTACTGTTTGAGCCACAGGCTGCAGAATGGATATTGTGTTAGCAGGCATGAAAATAATGCCAATCTCATTGTACACCTCAATCAGAGCTCTTGGATGACCAGATGCATTGTCAATGAGCAGTAATGTTTTGAAAAGAATCTTTTTCTGAGTTTTTGTTGTTCAGTTGCTCAGTTGTATCCCACTCTTTGTGATCCCACAGACTGCAGCATGCCAGGCTTCCCTGTCCTTCACCATCTCCCAGAGCTCGCTCAAACTCATGTCCATTGAATCGGTGACACCATCCTACCATCCAAGCATCTCGTCTTCTGTCGTCCCCTTCTCCTCCTGCCTCAGTCTCTCCTAGTGTCAGGGTCTTTTCCAGTGAGTCAGTTCTTCACATCAGGTGGCCAAAGAATGGAGCTTCAGCTTCAGCATCAGTCCTTCCAGTGAGTATTCAGGACTGATTTCCTTTAGGCTTGACTGGTTTGATCTCCTTGCAGTCCAAGGGGCTCTCAAGAGTCTTCTCCAACACCACGGTTCACAAGGCTCAATTCTTCAGAGCTCAGCCTTCTTTATGGTCCAGCTCTCACATCCATACGTGACTATTGGAAAAACCATGGCTTTGACCATGCAGACCTTTGTCTACAAAATAATGTCTGTGCTTTTTAATATGCTGCCTAGGTTTGCCATAGCTTTTCTTCCAAGGAACAAGCGTCTTTTAATTTCGTGGCTGCAGTCACCATCTGCAGTGTTTTTGGAGCCCAAAAGAATAAAGTCCGTCATTGTTTCCCCATTTGCCATGAAATGGTGGGACTGGATGCCATGATCTTGGTTTTTTGAATGTTGAGTTTTAAGCCAGCTTTTTCACTCTCCTCTTTCACCTTCATCAAGAAGCTCTTTAGTTCCTCTTCACTTTCTGCCATAAGGATAGTATGGGCTTAAAATATTCAGTAAACCATGCTGTAAACAGATGTGCTTTCATCCAGGTTTTGTTGTTCCATTTATAGAGGACAGGCAAAATAGATTTAACATAATTCTTAAGGGCATTGGATTTTTGAAATGATGAATGAGCATTAGCTTCAACGTAAAGTTAACTGTATTCCCCCTAACAAGACAGTCACCCTGTCCTTGACGCTTTGCAGTCTGGCACTGACTTTTCTCTAGCTATGGAAGTCCTAGATGGCATCTTCTTCCAATATAAGGTGTTTCGTCTACACTGAAAACCTGTTGTTTGATGGAGCCACCTTCGCTAATTTTCTTATCTAGATCTTCTAGATGACTTGCTGCAGCTTCTGTATCAGCACCTGCTTCTTCACCTTGCACTTTAATGTTATGGCTTCTTTTCTCTTAAACCTCATGAAGTCTGAAGTTAACAAAACCCCTATTGATGTTACTGTTGCAAAAAAATTATAGTTTGATGAAGGCTCAGATGATGGTTAGCATTTTTTAGCATGTATTTACTAAGGCATGTACATTTTAGTTTTCAGGTATGTATAGTTTTTAGGCATAATGCTATTGCACACTTAATAGAATGCAGCATAGTATAAATATAACTTGAATATGCACTAGGGAACCAAAACTTTATATGACTTACTTTATTGCAATATTCATTTCCTTGTGGTCATCTGGAACTGAACCCACAGTATTCCCAAGGTATGCTTGTAACATGAAAGATCACGTATGACAATAGTGAAGAAATTTGAAATATTGCAAGAGTTAACCAAAATGTGACACAGACATGAAAGGAACAAACACTGTTGGAAAAATGGCACCAGTAGACTTGCTTCATGTGCCGAAAAGTTGCCACAGAAGAAACCCTTCAATTTTTAACAAACAGTATCTGAGGCACAATAAAGTGAAGTGCAGTAAAATGAGGTCTGCCTGTACTAGAAAATTCACCTAGAATGCAGCTCAGAAATGGACAAAAAAGCTTTAAGCATGATTAAGTTATGGATAAGAACTTTTGTTTCCAGCAATCTGACAGACTAGGTACTCTGATCAACCTTCCTGCTGAAAAGTGTTTTTTTAAATGCTGGATAATATATTTTTTAAGCCTTCTAAATGCTCAAATATGGGCTTCCCTAGTGGCTCAGACAGTAAAGAATCTGCCTGCAAGGCAGGAGACCCGGATTCAGTCCCTGGGTTGGGAAGATCCCCTGGAAAAGGGAATGGCTACCCAGTATTCTTTTTTTTTAAATCACACTTTAATCTGGTAACAATAGGTGTGCATGCATGCATGTGTGTGTGCAAAGTCACTTCAGTCATGTTCGACTGTTTGCAGCCCCATGGACTGTAGCCTGCCTGGCTCCTCCATCCATGGGATTCTCCAGGCAAGAGTACTGGAGCGGGTTGCCATTTCCTTCTCCAGGGGATCTTCCCAACCCAGGGATCAAACCCAGGTCTCCTGCTTTAGCAGGCAAGTTCTTTACCACTAGCGCCACCTGGGAAGCCCCACCTCCGGTATTCAGTCAGTCTATGGAGTCGCAAAGAGTCAGACACGGCTGAGCAATGAACACAAGTGTTCAAATAAATCGATTGACAAATTGGTCAAGAATACTCAGTGGCCGGGAACCAAGTGAAGGTGGGAGCACAAAGAGGTTTGTATTTCAGTTAATCTAAGATGTTTTTTTAAATGCTGCTGATTAATCTAATGTGCCTGAATTTTTAATAGTCATCTAGGTTTCAGAGATGCTAAATGTTTAAATAAATATGTCTTAAAATCTATAAAAGATGATAAGAGGAACACTGAAGACTACACGTACCTTGAGGAAACTCCTTGAATTGTATGTACTTGAACTGTAGTTTTCATGGCCTCACAGACCACAGTGGGAAAAAAGGAAAAGGTAAAACTAGAGTACTAGGCCAAGAGGCACAATATTTGAGTTAGTAAGTGTTCCAGAAAAACGAAAAACAGACTCAGAGGGAAGGAAGTCATCAATGAAACGATGTAAGGACAATTAAAGGACATGAATTTCCAGACTGAAAGGGCTCATTGAGTGCCTAATACAGTGAATGAAAATAAACCTACACTGAAGTGCATTATTTTGAAATTTTAAAGCACTGGGAACAAAAAAGTATATGCAAAGGGACAAAAGTCACATACAAAATAATAGCAATCATAATGGTTCTGCACTTCTCCAAAGGGACCCTGAAAACTAAAAGGGGATGAAACAGAGCCATTAAAATTCTGAGGGAAAGGAATTTCCAACCTAAAAATCTGTACCTACACAAACCACCATTCAAGTGTAAAGGCAAAATACCTGAAAATATTTATTGAAAAAAATTATTTTCAAGTTTTTGTTTGCCATTTGTATTTCCTTTTCTATCAATCAAGTGTCTATGCAAGTGTCTTGGCCCATTTTTTTTTCACTTTTTTTAATAAAGTTCCTTGTGTTTTCTAGATGCCAGGTCCTTTGTCATTTATATAGCATGGAGATAGGATAAACAACTGGAACAGAATAAACATAAACAACTGAAGCAGAGTTGAGAAATAGGTCCCCACAAATATCGAAACTTGATATGTGACAGAGCTGGCAGTGCAGGTCAGCAGAGCAAGAATAAACTTTTTAAGAAAAAAATGATGCAGAGATATTTAGCTATCCATATTGGGGGGAAAAACGATCCCTTCATTCCAAGTGGATTAAGGATTTAACTGTTAAGGCCAAACTATAAAACATTTAAAAGACAACATATAATAAGACTGTCCTATGATTGTGGTTTAGGGAGAATTAAACAAGACATACCAAAAACACAAATCACAGGAAAAGATTAATGGATTCACCTTTACTACAATCGAAGCCTTCACTACATCAAAAGTAAGATAAAAAGACAAGCCACCCACTAGGAGAAGATATTTATAACAATTTAAGTGGCAAAGGAGTATTATATGTCAAAAACGGCAAAACCAGTTGTCAAAAATTGGGCTTCCCTTGTACTCCAGTGGTTACGTGTCTAGCTGCCAATGCAAGGGACATGAGCTTGATCCCTCGTCCAGGAAGATTCCACATGCCTCGGGGCATCTAAGCCTATGCACCATAACTACTGAGCCTGCACACTCTAGGGCCCTTGAGCCACGAGTACTGAAACCCAAGCACCCTAGAGCCCTCAAGCAGCAACAAGAAAAACCACTGCAGTGAGCAGCCCACGCTCCACTAGAGAAAGCCCACAAGCAGCAACGAAGACCCAGTGCAACCAGAAATAAGTAATTTTTTAATATAAATGAATAATATTTTAATGGCAAAACTTTAAATAATGAGAATATTAAGTAATAAAATTGATTAAAAGCCACTTTGGAAAATAGTTTGACATTATCTTGAACTGAAGTTCAAGATGCAAATCACTTATCACACAGAAATTCTACTCCTAAGCATATATAAAGGAACTGCACATATGTACCAGGATACATGTATAAGAATATTTATAGCACATTGTTTAGAGATACAAACATACTATAAAACAGGACAGAAATACAAAAGTTCAGGCTAATGGTTACTCTGGAGAAGGAAGAAGTAGGATTGTGGAGGAGTGCACAGGAGCCTTAGAAGTAATTAAATCTTTTTTTTTTTTTGACTATACATGCGGGATCTAAGTTCTTCAACCAGGGACCGAACCCAAACCCTCTGCAGTGGAAGTGTGGGGTCTTAACCACTGGACCACCAAGGAATTCCCTAGGTCCCTTTTCTTAAACTGAGTGATGGGCAGTGTAGTCATAATATTGTTCATTATTCCTTACATGTATTTAAGTTAAAAAAAAAGACATGACGATAGACTGAGAAATTCTGGTGTTTATTTAATAGGCATCCAGAAGAAGAGAGTAGAGGGGAATGGCAGAGAAGCCCTTTTTTAGGAGTTAAGCAAAGAGAAAGATTAAAGATTAATTTAAATCCATTTTTAAAAAGGAAAAATATAAAAATTAAGTCGTATTTTCAGGAGAGGATGGACTGTTTACATTTAGAAACTAGCAGGCAGAGATGGTCGGATCGCATCACTGACTCGATGGACTTGAGTTTGAGCAAGCTCCAGGAGTTGTTGAAGGACAGGGAAGCCTGGCGTGCTGCAGTCCACAGGGTCGCAAAGAGTCAGACACAACTGAGCGACTGAACTGAACTGATTATTTCTGAATGTCTTAAGATCAGGAGAGTGAATTAACAACACACTTTTAGGGTTGCATTGAGACCTAGGCCCCATCTTAGCGTTGTCTCCTCTTGTCTCCTCTCAGAGAGTACACGCTGGATGTCTACCGCCTCTCTTCTGTGGTCACACAGCACGATGCCAAAAAAGCTGGAGCTGAGGTGGTAAAGCAGGTGGAGCACCCTCTGCTGAGTGGCCTGCTGTACCCCGGGCTGCAGGTATGTGGGAGGGGTGGAGTCACCTATGACCTTTTCTGCTCTGATTGTAACTACTAGTGACAAACCTCTCTTTCAGCCCCAGTTAGACCAATGTCCTAGCTGTTCCTTTAGCTTGCCGGAGGCCTTCCTTCCCCCGATAGCCCCTCCCCCAGACTTCTGGGCCACTCTTTGACTTCTTCCCCTACCTCTCTGTCCTTTAAAACGCTTCTCATCTCACATAACTTCTTACAGTAACCATGATCCCTTAATTGAAGAACATTAATTTCAGAGTGATGAGTGAAAATAAATTTAGGCATGATCCTATTTCCCATTAAGCAAAACAAACACATCATATTTCATGTGTGTGCATTTTTGTATGAGCATGGAGAAAGCATGGAAAAATTCAAACCAGCTATTGATACTGGTTATTAGCTCAGGAAGATGGGGTGAAAATGTTGATACTTTTCTCTTCCCTTGTATATTTCTCTAATGTTTGATATCAAGTCATACAAACTACTGTATATAAAATAAACAAGGTCCTTCTCTATAGCCCAGGGAACTATATTCAATATCTAGAATAACCTATAATAGAAAAGAATCTGAGAAAGAATATATGTATATATGCGTAAAACTGAATCACTTTGCTATATGTCAGAAACTATATTGTAAATCAACTGAACTTTAATGAAATACATTAAAATTTTAAAAATAAATAATTTTTTTTTTAAACTTGAAAGAAAAGAAAAGTCTTCTCTTGGTCAGGAACTCTAGATCTGTACTGTCCATTATGGTAGCCTCTTGTCATAGTCATACGTGGCTACTGAAGTAATTAAAATTTTAGTTTTCCAGTCCTACTGGCTATATTTTAGGTTGCTCACAAGCCACAAGAGGCTAAACTGTTGGACAGCACAAGTGTGGAACAGATTCACCCTCACCAAAAGTTCTATTAGACAGTGCTGTTCTGCGTCCTGTTTGCTTACCTTTCTCTTCCTCTCCTTCCTCTTCCCCCCACATCCAATCAGAAACTAAATTTTATTAATCCTACTTCTTAAAAATCTCTTGAATTCATTGTTGCTCTATATCACCACCAACTTGAAAATGAAAGTCGCTCCGTCGTGTCTGACTCTTTGCAACTCTGTGGACTATACAGTCCGTGGAATTCTCCAGGCCAGAATACTGAAGTAGATAGCCTTTCCCTTCTCCAGGGGATCTTCCCAACCCAGGGATCGAACCCAGGTCTCCTGCGTTGCAGGCGGATTCTTTACCAGCTGAGCCACAAGGGAAGCCCCCTCACCAACTTCGTTCATTGTTATTTCTTACCTGGACACTCACAGCAGCTTTCTAGCTTTTGTCTTTGTCTCCAGCCCTCAGGCCACAACTCTGCACTCTGCCGTCTCACTGGTGTGATTTTCTGCAGTACGTGAATTGTGGTTCTTCCTTCCTTAAAAATCATTCAGTGGCCAGTATGATGCTTGGTAGCCTCACATGACATTCAGTGTCCTGACCAACTTTTCTAACCTCATCACTCACCACTTCCCACATCCCTTGGAGTTTATGCTTTTTCAGACTGACTCAGTCATAGTTTCCTTAAATATTTCACACCCCTGTGCCTTCTCACATTCTGTTTCCTCTCCTTGGTGAAAAACATCTATATGTTCATCAGAACCAATCTCAGCCCACAGTCTGATTCTAGGAAGCCTTCACCACCACCAGGCTGAACAGATAGAGATAATCATTTCTTTGTGTTAGCATGTTCCTTAAATGAACATGTAAGTTAGCCCTTGTCATGCTGTATTGAAATGACCTGTTTATGTGTCTTTCTCCTGCCGGGGTCCAGCCCTAGCAGGATCCAAGGGTACCCTCAGGATGGATGGTGTCAGCGAATGAATGACACGAGGAGGCCAAGCTTTGGTGAGCGAGGCCCGTAACTTTATTTTCAAAAGGAGCTTTTATACCCTAATTTGTACATAGATGGAAATGAAAGATGCAAGGTCATGCAGAGTCAGCCCAAACACTCCAGCAGTTTTGCCCTTATTGAAACCAGGATTTTTTTCTGTATGCCTTTCCATAAACAAGGGTCTTATGCTATGTACATTATCTTCTGGCCTGGAGGCCTGTTGACATTTTATGACCCTTTTTTGATAAAGGTTGATCAACCAGAAAACTTGTTTTCCCTTGAAGTGTTTTTTCTTTATATTTCTAATCTGTGTCAGCCTCAGAAAGTACTAAACAGAGTTACATTCTCACAGAGCAAAGGTGCAATGGGTCACAACAAAGAAAGAACTTATTAGCTCAAAGGTCTGATGTGGTTAATACCAAGGCTACTACTTGTTTCTCTTACATTCCAACTACATTAACTAATGCACTCCCAGGTGCACAATGGATAAGAGATATGGGAACTTGGCAGCAAGCATTGGCCCAGTAATGAAGCCCTTTGCCAGTACTATTCTAATAATTTTTCACCCCTCAAAGGGCTCTATGCCCATTAGGACTTTTAGAATGCTTAGGCTTCCCGTGCCTTTCATGGTTGGGAAGTTGTGAACAATCTTGTGCGTTAGTTGTAAGAGTAAGGAAAAACCTGTCAAGCAAGCTAGAATGCCAACAGAGGGGTTAGAATAGAAATATTCCTTTCATGTCCAGGAGACTTATCAACTTAGAGCCATAAGTTGATTTTCTCCAGAGAAAGGTGGTCGGGGATAGCCCCCCTGCTAATATCAGAAGAGTGGTTGAAAGGCATAATTACTTAGTAAACAGTAGACAGACAGATTTTGGTTTCAGGGTAGATGCTCTAGCAGGTCCAGGGAATCCCTTGAGTCCTGATCCGCCTTTGCCTGTCAGGTCTTCTCCACATGACCTTTGTCATGGGTGGGATCTCCCGTGGTGGCTCCCAGCATTCTCCCCAGCTAGTTAATTGACTTTATGAAGGCAGAGTATGGGTCTGGGTCTGACTCACATCCACAGGGTTGGCACTAGGCCTGGCATATAATAAGTGATAGTAACTGTTTATTTACTAATTCAGTCTTGCCCCTTTTTTCTGAGCTCTCACAGCACTTGCTTCTTAATGCCAGTTATTTGACACTTGTCCCAGGCTGCCTCATTAATTGGGTACCTTTGATGTGAGTATAGTTTTGTCTTTTTCCTTTCCTTCCTTTCCCTACAGGATCATGAGCTTCCTGAGAGCAGAGACTCTTCTAATTTTTTAACCCTATAGTATCCACATGGAGTGGAGTTCACAGCAGGCACTCAGCAAATGTGTGTCCAGCTCTTGAAGCCAGCAGAAAGACTGAGTGCTGCTTATTTGCTTCCTGGTTTACTTTTTGAAAATTCTAATGGTTTTCAAAAGTTTCTGATTTCTTAGACCCATGTCGAAGAAATACAGTAGGAGTTTACGCTCGTGTATTTCTTTCCACAGGCCTTGGATGAAGAATACTTGAAAGTGGATGCCCAGTTTGGAGGTGTTGATCAGAGAAAGATTTTCACCTTTGCAGAGAAGGTTAGTGTCCTCTTTCTTGTCTTTTTTCTCTTGAGTTGCAGAGGTATATGTTAGAGTTTCTTTCTTTGTTTCTCTTTACTTTGTTTTATGTTTTATCTGGGTCGGGTCTTAGTTGTAGCTTGTGGGATCTTCGTTGCAGTGTGCAGGCTCCAGAGCACGTGGGCTCTCCAGTGGCACATGGGCTCAGTGGTTGCATCTCACAGGCTTATTTGCCCTGCAGCATGTGGGATCTTGGTTCCCCAATTAGGGATCAAACTCACATCTGCCGCATTGGAAGGCAAATTCTTAACCACTGGAACACCAGAGAAGTCCACATTAGAGTTTCTTGAATGTGCCAGTCCCAGCAATCATATGATATGGTAGGTATTATTCTCCTTATTTTGCAGATAAGAAAACTGAGTGTAGAAAATAAAAAAGATGTCCAGTATCACACAGTTAGTGACTGAGCAGGAACTAGCATTCACGTCTGTCTAACTAAAAAGCCTGTTCTCTTGCTGCCACCAAGAAGCTGCCCTCAGACCTGTTGGATTTTCTTCTTCTGTTATTTCCCACCCCCGCTTTTTTTTTCTTCTTGCCTAATAGCTCAGTTTCCAGGGAAAGGCACCACCAGATAGAACTACTGTTCTTTCCCAGAGCATTTGGTCCATATTTCTCTGAATCTTACATAAACCATTTGTCTCTGAAATGAGGTTTAACAGGGTTTAGAAGAGGAAATCAGCACAAACCCCTAATAGTTCTTTTCTGGGAAATAACTTGAATAAGTTGAAAAGGGCTTTTGAGAAGTGGTTGGTATTTTTGAAAGCTTCTCAAAACCTCATGTTGGCAAGGGAGTAGAGAAAATACTGCCAGTGAAAATGTAAATTCCTGATGGGTGATTTGATGCCTCTAAAGTGTTTCTACACTTTGTCCTAATAATAATTATACAAATGGGTCCTCAGGAAATAATTTTTAAAGTGCAACTTGGTTGGAGTGGGGACAGGGGGAGTGTGTAGCTTGGGAGTTCCCTGGTGGTTAGGATTTGGCACTTCCACTGCTGGGGCCCAGGTTTAATCCTTGGGTGGGGAACTGAGATCGTGCAAGCCATGCTGAGTGGCCAGAATCCTAAAATTTTTTAAAGTAAAAAATTTTTTTAATTAAAAAAATAAAAGTGAAACTTGAGTTCTGTATGGAAGTATTTATCATGTTATCAATTTAAAGCCCACTCTAGTATTCTTGCCTGGACAATTCCATGGACAGAGGAGCTTGGTGGGGTACAGTCCATGAGGTTGGAAAGAGTCAGACATGACTGAGCACACACACCACAATTTAGAGCACAACTTAGAAATAAATTAGTATTCAGTGGCAAGGGATTAGTTGAATATGTTAAGATAACCCTCCAGTGGGATAAAACATTTTTAAAAATATTTTATTTATTTATTTATTTGACTGCGCTGGGTCTAAGTACAGCATGTAGGGTCTAGTTCCCTGACTAGGGATTGAACCTGGGTCTCCTGAATTGGAAGTGCACTGTCTCAGCCGCTGGACCATCAAAGAAGTCCCTATATACCATTTTTTAATGGTTTTTGGATATATTTAATAAATGGGGAAATGTTTACAATGTAAGGTTTTTACTATTATTGAAGTATTTTCTATTCCATTTTATCTGTTAAATTTTTTTTTAAAGAAGAAAAAAGGGTTTTAATTGTAGCAAAATACAAAACAAAGCAGTGTTATAGCAATTAGTACATGTAAGAAGTATGCAAGGCACTTAGCATAGAAACAGCAAGAAGTCTTATCCATGTAAAGAAATTCTATATATATGTATAGACGGTCCCCTGGAGGAGGGCATGGCAGCCCACTCCAATATTCTTGCCTGGAGAATCCCATGGACAGATGAGTCTGGCAGGCTACAGATGGAGTCACAGAGTTGGACACGACTGAAGCGACTTAGCACAGCATAGCATGCATATATATACACACACATACAAAATAAATTAGCATATTGTTAGAAGTCAGCCATGTAAAAAATAGATATATGTGTGTGTATATATATATTTTCAAATATATTTTCTCTAAGAATATTTTTTTCTTCTCGACTTTTTTTTCTTAATATATATTTTATGAAGTATAGTTGGCTTACTTTTTAATCAAACCTTTTATTATTCCAACAGAGATACAGCTGATGGCCCATTTTTATATGACTTAGAAGCTCTAAGAATGGTTTTTGTATTTTTTTTAAGGGTTGTAAAAAAAATGAAAAAAGATAAGCAATAGAGACTATATATCACCCAGCAACCCTAAAATATTTACTGTCTGACCTTTTACAGTAAAGTTTTGCCCAGCCCTGTCCTAGAGATTACATGTCCTTGTAATTCATTATAGTTAGATGTTTTTACCACTTCCCAACAATGCAGTTGGGAACAGTTGGAACTTCCCAACAGTTTTACCTTATTCAATGCCCTGCTGCCCTTTGTGCTATTGTCATCTATTTTAGTTTTATGTATATTTTAAATCCCAAAGACCTGTTTATAATGGTTTTCTAAACAGTCAGTTTTCACGTATATTTACCACCACTTACCCTTCCTGATGGGCTTCCCTGGTGGCTTAGCCAGGTAAAGAACCCACCTGCTAATGCAGGAGACACTGGTTCGATCCCTGGGTCAGGAAGATCCCCTGGAGAAGGAAATGGCAACCCTCTTCAGTATTCTTGCCTGGGAAGTCCCATGAACAGAGGAGCTGTGATGGGCTACAGTCCTTGGGGTCTTGAAAGTCAGACATGACTTAGCGACTAAACAACAACAACCACCCTTTCTGATACTGTTGATTCCTTCTTTCGGTTTTGTGCTTCCATCCGAGATCAGTTTCCTTCAGCCTGAAGACTCCTTTGTATTTTGTGTCTGCAATGCAGGTCTCTCAGTAAGGAGTTCTTACAGCTTTCTATCTGAGAACATGTTTGTTTGTTTTTTGTTTTTTTTTTACTGTCTTATTTTGTTTGTTTGGTAGGTTTTTAAAGAATATTTATTTATTTGGCTGTATTGGGTCTTAATGGCTTCCCTGGTGGTTCAGCAGTAAAGAATCTGCCTGTAATGCAGAACACGCAGGTTCGATCCCTGGGTCAGGAAGTTTCCCTGGAGGAGCTCGTGGCAGCCCACTTCAGTACTCTTGCCTGGAGAATCCCATGGACTGAGGGAGGAGCCTGGCAGGCTATAGTCCACAGGGTTGCAAAGAGTTGAACATGACTGAAGTGACTAAGCACGCACACACGCACATTGGGTCTTAGTTTAAACATGTGGATCTTTGTTGTGGCAGGTGGGCAGGACATTGGTTTTCCATCCAGAGATCTAACTCTGAACTTGTATCCCCGTTTTTGTTCCTCTATGTTTTAGTTGGATATTATCTGTTGACTTTTCTTTGTGTTCAATAATCCTGTCTTTTGTTGAATCCATCCAGTATTGTACTGTGCCATTTTAGAACTTGCATTTGTTTGGTGTTTTTTTTAAATAGATGCCAGTTCTCTTTTATATTCCTCCATCTTTTATCCATTTCATTCATCTTTTCCTTTATTTCTTTTAACACACCAATTATAGTTATTCTGACATCCTGATCTGCTTGTTCTAGTATCTGGATTGTTCCTGTGTCTGGTTTTATTGACTCTTTCCTCTTGTCTGTCAGTCACTTTTTTTCTGCTTCCCATTTCTTGTAATTTTTTATTGTATCAGGGACACCATAAATATGCTATGGTTGCTCTCAGTGCTGTGTTTTCTGTAGGCTATTAAATTACTGACTCATCACTTTGATCCTGTCAAGGGTGGATTTTAGGCTTTGTAGAATAGGTCTATTTCAGTTTGCTCTTACTCCTATGAGGTAAACCTTATCTTAGGATGTGGTCTTTCTGGGGTCTCAAACTAAAATGAAACCTCAGGGTGTTCACAAAGCCCTCTGTGGTTTGATTGAACCTAAACTTCAACTTCTGCCTCCCCAGCACTGTACAGCCCCTAAAATTTGCTCAAGTCTCCAACCTCCCAGAGCCTGTTCTCTGCTGGGCTTCCCTATGTCTCTCTGAATTCTGGCACAGTTGTGATTCAATTAAGAAAGCAATGGAGGGGCTTCCCTGGTGGTCCAGTGGTTAAGAATCTGTCTTGCAACGCAAGGGACACTGGTTTGATCCCTGGTCCGGGAAGGTTCCACGTGCCATGGAGCAACTAAGTCTGTGTGCCACGACCCCTGAGCCCATGCACTGCAACTACTGAAGCCCATGTACCTAGAGCTTGTGCTCCACAGCAAGAGAAGCCACCACAATGAGAACCCCTTGCATCGCAACAAAAAGGAGCCCCCATGTGTTGCAACTAGAGAAGGCCTGCATGCAGCAACAAAGACCCACTACAGTCAAAAATAAATAAATAAAAAAATTTTTTAAAGAAAGCATTGGAGCACTTTGGGATTTTTGGAGGGCCTCTTCACTCTGGCTGCTGCTAAGTCGCTTCAGTCGTGTCCAACTCTGTGCGACCCCATAGACGGCAGCCTACCAGGCTCCTCCATCCCTGGGATTCTCCAGGCAAGAACACTGGAGCGGGTTGCCATTTCCTTCTCCAATGCATGAAAGTGAAAAGTGAAAATGAAGTTGTTCAGTCGTGTCCGACTCTTAACAACCCCATGGACTGCAGCCTACCAGGCTCCTCCGCCCATGGGATTTTCCAGGCAAGAGTACTGGAGTGGGGTGCCATTGCCTTCTCCCTTCACTCTGGAACCCTTTCCAAATCCTTAGCCTCCTTACATCCTCTGTCTCCTCTGCTTAGTCAAGACTGCTGCTCTCTGCTTGGTCTCTTTCTCAGCACTGTTTGAAAACAAAAATGCCCTCAAGGAGAAAGCCAGGGTGGGTATGGGCTCGCCTCGCTTCCCTACTCTCCCCATTTGTAGCCCCACACTGGTTGCTATCTAATAGAGTTGTTTATGGTGGGTAGAGCAAGTCCAGTAGGTTCATGATGTAATATTAATAGACAGTAGGGAAAAAAAGCTTTGTTCATATTAAGATCACCATTGAAAAGTTATATATTCAGTAGAAAAAAAGATTGGAAGGCATATATCAAACTGTTAAGTGAAAGGCCAGGTTAGATGAGATTGGAGCACTGAGGAGGAATTTATACTAACATCTGCTTTTGTGTGTTTCTTTCTAACTCCTTAGTACCTCCCTGCACTTGGTTACTCAAAACGAATCCATCTGATGAATCCTATGGTTCCAGGATTAACTGGCAGCAAAATGAGCTCTTCAGAAGAGGTAGGTTACGAGCTCTGACCTGAGTTGAGAAATCTTTAGCAAAAGATGAAGAAATTGAGGACTAGAAAGAAAAGTAACCTGGCTAACTAAAACACACAAATATTTAAGCTATAAGAAATCTTAAGTTATCCAGTTAATTCCACTGATTCTTGAGTATTGAAGCAGTCCTGATGGGATCCAATTATAATTTTAAGTTTTACTGCTACTAATAAGAAGTACAAGCAAAAGTAGTTTCTTCAGCCATACAACTATGACAGAGTACAGCCTTATTAATGAGAAGGCTACAGTTGCATTTCACCCAGTAACATATTTTTTTATTTAGTTTTTAATTTATTTTAGACTATAATTGATTCACAGTGTTGTGTTTCAGGTATACAGCAAAGTGATTTAGTTATATATATATATCCATTCTTTTTCAGATTTTTTTCCCACGTAAGTTATTACAGAATATTGGGAAGAGTTGCCTGTGCTATGCAGTAGGTCCTTGTTCATACCAGTTAGCACTTTGATTCTTACGGTGATATTTAATATGATGGTTTTGATAAATATGGTGTCTTAACATTTAAAAGTTCTGCTTGGGGAAGGTACACTTTTGTTCTGATCACTAAGGGCACAGAGTAGAAGAATTGGTAGAACCCAAAGATGTGGAAGTTTGGGTTCTGGGTTCACAAACATGGCTGATCTTTAGAATCACCTAGGGAACTTTTATAAAAGAGAGTATGTGTAGAGTAAGGCCCTGTCCTTAGAGATTCTTTTTTTTTTAATATTTATTTATCTATTTGGCAGTGCCAGGTCTTAGTTGCCGCACACGGGATCTTTGATCTTTGTTACAGCTTGTGAACTCTCAGTTGCAGCATGTGGGATCCAGTTCCCTGACCAGGGATTGAATCCAGCCCCGCCCTGCATTGGGCGCACTGATAAAGTGGTTCTGGGGAACAACTCAAGGAATCTTATTTTCTTTCACAGCCTACTAGTTGATTCAAATTGAAGTCATTTTTGGACATTCATCTAGTTCTTCAAGTCTGATTTCTGGATTATCCTATTGGCACCCCACTCCAGTACTCTTGCCTGGAATATCCCATGGATGGAGGAGCCTGGAAGGCTGCATGCAGTCCATGGGGTCGCTGAGGGTCAAACATGACTGAGCGACCTCACTTTCACTTTTCACTTTCATGCATTGGAGAAGGAAATGGCAACCCACTCCAGTGTTCTTGCCTGGAGAATCCCAGGGATGGGGAAGCCTGGTGGGCTGCCGTCTGTGGGGTCACACAGAGTCGGACATGACTGAAGTGACTTAGCAATTAGCAATAGCAACCATGTCTTCATCCTAGAAATAGCACCAGCATCAGTTCCAAAACGTGACTGCATCAGAACCACATGGAGAGCTTTTAAAAATGCAAATGCCTGGGTGAACCCCCAAGAAGTTTTGATTTATTAGCTTTGGGTGGGGCCCAGTAGTTTATGTTATTTTAAGCACCCCAGGTGATTCACATCCAGTCCTATGTTGATTGAGCTTGGTAACCACTGGACACAAAAGAGCATGAGCTCACTCACTCCAAAATAGGAAACAAAGCCTATTGCCCTATAAAGGACAAAGGCTTTAAATAATACCTGGTGTTGGTGACTGCCGGGAAACGTCTCCTCACACATGGCGGATGGCAATGTCACTTGGTGTATGCCTGTCGGAAAACAGTTTAGGGCCCAGCAGTGTTTGGTACCTTAAGGAAGTAATCCTAGAGAAGGCAAGAGGACCTCTGCAAAGAGGTTCGTTGTAGCATTGTAGTTTGTAAAGATGAGAGCAAATCTGACAGTTTAGAAACTGCTAAATAAATTATATTGTCACTAAAAATTAGGAATATAATACAAAATAAAATCTGCAATTGAAAACTAGGTAGCCACTCAGAAGTACTTATGATATAGTCCCAAGGACATTTATTCTCCAGATACAAATTTGCGACGATTCCGTATACTACAAACAAGGCCTGGGAAGAACAGAGAAAAATTAAAATATTTTTATGTATTATAGTGAGTGGTCCTTGACTCCAGTTAATTCTGCTCTTATTGAAGTCATTTAATGTTTACATCTTTGTCCAAAAAATTAAAATACAGATGAGTTGAGCGTATTCTCATTTTCAACCACAAGAGGTCCTCCTCTCCTCCCTGGCTTCTAGGAGTCCAAGATTGATCTGCTTGATCGGAAAGAGGATGTAAAGAAAAAACTGAAGAAGGCCTTCTGTGAGCCAGGGAATGTGGAGAACAACGGCGTTCTGGCCTTCATCAGACATGTCCTCTTTCCTCTCAAGTCTGGTAAGATACTCCCTGTTTTCTTCTCAGAGTTTAGGCTGAAATAGGAAAACCGGTGCTGGGTCATCCCTGTGGCTTGTCAGAGTCTTCCTCCGGAGACTGGCTTCTCTGATTCTCTGCTCTGATTTCTCATATGTTAATGTGTGATTGAAGTGGGGATATCATTGAGATGTCTGTGTGTTTGTTACCAGAGTACCTTCTAAGTGGGGTGTCATGGTGGGCATGAGTGGTAGAAATGAAGGGGGCAGGCATGGGGAGTAGAGAAATACAAAAGAGATGTAAGACACAATTGTTTCCCCTGAGCTTGGATGCTAGCTGGGTATACAACACTCCCACTCATCCAGTTTAAAAAACAATAAAATACTGTACAATTAAGTTTAAAATACATGGCAGGAACTACAAATACATGTTTGGGCCAGGGATGCTGACTCGCCATTGTCTGTGAGTTTGTTGGCATGGATTGTTTTTCTTACAGAGTTTGTGATCCTTCGAGATGAAAAATGGGGTGGAAACAAAACCTACACAGCTTACTTGGACCTGGAAAAGGACTTTGCTGATGAGGTAATACGAGAGGAGGATAATCCCCACTGAACTCATTCTGACAAACCCCTCCGTGTGGCCTCACCAAGTTTCTGTCTGCCATAGGGCTCTGTCAGGATGATCTTGAGGCTGTATATTATGTTAATGGCTCAGATGAGGATTCAGATGGCTCGTGGAGTAGATTAACAAATGGCAGAAAGCTAGTATGTTGGTGTCTTAATCACTCTGCAAAGGACTTAACCTGGAATGAAGGACCAAACCCGACAAGATGAAGCATTTCAGGTACCAAATCAAGGTTCAGAAAAGAGACACGACTATAAAAGAACAGAAGAGAGAATACTGTTCATTTTGACAGTTTAACAAAAGACCTACTAGGTGCCCATGTGTTTGGCACCATGCTAGAGGCTGACATTACAAAGAGGATTAAATCTTCGTGAAGCTCATAGTCCATAGGTGAGGATGACGTGTAAATAAATGTCATTTACTGCTTACTGTACCATGTATGCATGGTCCAGTAATAGAACGTGAGGAAGTGACTAACTGGCTGTCAGGGAAAGCTTTGTGGAGGGGATAATGTTCACACACCATCTCACTCATTAGGGGTTCTTCAGGAAACCCATGAGGGAATTCATTGTGTGAGACATGCTAAGAGGAAGCAGTGTGGTATCTAGAGACTCACAAGTGGTTTAGAGTCTGACTGGAGTCTGCAAGGCGAGGGGCCACTGTGGGAGAGGAAGACAGGGCCAGATGATAAAGGAAAGGAGTAATGACTGTATATAGTGGATGAAATGGGGGTCTTGACTGGCTCCGAACATGGGCCGAATCGGCAGTATGACAGGGCTGTCAGAAATGTTCATGAGGTCTTGGCCTCATCGTCAGAAATGCAGAGTTCAGACCGGGGGGTTGATCATCCAGTTCTCTGATGTTCTGAGTACCTTTGGTAAGATGCATGTGCTCATCTGCACTAACACAGTTGCCACTGGCCATTTTGGTTGTGTTGGACTTTTTGTGAGGTTTTTTGTCAAATAAACCTCACAAAAATAAATTTTGTAATGTTCATTTGACAATCTGGAGTGTATTGATGGGGAGAGGAAGGATGCCATGATAGGGAACAGGTTGCAAACCAGGTCATAAAGCACAAGCTGGAAGAACCAGGCATGTTGAACTGGGATGCAAGGATGTGTTCACCTGTCCTCAAACCCAAGGACTCTCCTGAGTTAGGGGTGAGTTTTCTTCCTGTGGCAACAGAAGGCTGAACCAGGACTGCAGATGCAGACTGCAGGGAGGCTTGCTTAAGCTTGAAGAACTTTGTAATGACCCCAGTTGTGTGGTGATGGACAGGACTGTCTTGCCTGACCTTACATTCCCCATCGCTGAGGTGTTCAGGCAAAGGCCAGAGGACCACTGGAAGCAATGTCATATGAGAGTTTGAGCATCCAGTGGAAGAAAAGACTTAGTGACCTCTGAGTTCTGAGGTTCCTTCAGGCCCATTTTTGGGATATTTGGCAGCTGTTGCTCTGAAACCCTCTGTCTGCAGCCTGAGTCAGGCCACAGAACCCACACTCAACTCTTCAATCTCATGAGCAGTCCTTTGTGGGAATGATAAGAAGGCTTCCCTGGCGGCTCAGATGGTAAAGAATCTGTCTACAAAGCAGGAGACCCAGGTTCAATCCCTGGGTCGGGAAGATCCCCTGGAGAAGGGAATGGCTACACATTGCAGTCTTCTTGCCTGGAGAGCCCCATGGACAGAGGAGCCTGGCAGGCTGCAGTCCACGGGGTCGCAGAGTCAGACACGACTGACTAACACTTTCATTTTGTTCACTAAGAAGTAATGGAAGAAGTGTTTCTGAGAAAGAGCCTGACAACATAACCAGCAGCACTTCCTATGACAGTGGACATGTTCTTATCTGCACTGACACAGTTGCCCCTGGCCACGTGTGACCAGTACAACAGAGGAACTGAATTCTAACTTAGATTTAAATATCTGCATGCGGCTTGTGGCCACCGTATTGGACAGTGCAGGTCTAAAGCTTTTCTTTTGTTAAAAAGGAAGGACTTCCCTGGTGGTCCAGTGGTTAGGACTTGGTTCTAGAACCAGGTTCAACCCCTCATCGGGAACTAGATCCCACATGCTACACGGTGTGGCCAACAGCAACAAAAACACCATTCCCGAGAAAATGAAGGAGTAACATCAGAAACAAAAACATAGGTGTTTTATTACATGTATTCATACCTGAGGGGCATCTGTCAGAATACCTTAGAAGATCCTTTCGGGCCAGATTTAGGATGTAAAGGTTCTAGTCATGGGACTCGAGAAAAAAAATGGAATTACTAAGCTCCTCCCATGTACTAGCACTACACATCATTTTCACCCACGTTAAGTGATTTCATCCTCATTCCGACGCTGGAAGATACAAGTATTATTATTTTCATTTATTTTTTAAAGTGAAGAATCCAAAGCTCAGAGCGGTTAAGTGCCTGGTTTGAGGTCACCCAGCTAGCTGGGACTCTCACCCCAGGTGATTTATCTACAGAGTCTTTGTTCTTCCTTCTCGCTCACTCATCTCCCCCCACCCCCCAGGCTGTCTGTAGCCCCCGGGTTCCCTGTGTGAATGTTTTCCCTGCATA
The DNA here is from genome assembly GCF_003369695.1 of Bos indicus x Bos taurus. Classification (NCBI taxonomy): domain Eukaryota; kingdom Metazoa; phylum Chordata; class Mammalia; order Artiodactyla; family Bovidae; genus Bos; species Bos indicus x Bos taurus. The sequence continues at coordinate 120,754,367 of NC_040077.1, forward strand.
TAAATAATACCTGCTTTATGCCACTACTCAGCATATTGGAGGAATCTGAGTCATCCCAGGTGGCGCTAGTGGTAAAGAACCCACCTGCCAATGCAGGAGACTCAAAGTCTTGAGTTCAATCCCTGGCTCAGGAAGATCCCCTGGAGAAGGGGACAAAAACCCACTGCAGTATTCTTACCTAGAGAATCCCATGGACAGAGGAGCCTGGCGGGCTACAGTCCATGGGGTTGCAGAGAATTGGACATAGCTGAGCGACTTAGCACGCACAGTGAAATTTGACTAATTAGAAACATTTAGCCTCTACAAACTCTCAAGTTAGTATGGAATTCAGTGTCAGAAGACCTAGGTCTCTGACAAACTAGATAACCTTGTGAACCTGTGTCCCTGTCTCTGCTCTTCCGGCTTCACAAGGTTGTTCTAAGGTTCAAATAAGACTGCTGGGAAAACACCGTGCATTCCATCCGCACATTTTTCTTAGTAGATCCAGGTGTCCTGTGCGCCTTCTCACCCGGCCTTGCACACTTGCAGGTTGTCCACCCTGGAGACCTCAAGAATTCTGTTGAAGTTGCCCTGAACAAGTTGCTGGATCCCATCCGGGAGAAGTTTAATACTCCTGCTCTGAAGAAACTGTCCAGCGCTGCCTACCCAGATCCCTCAAAGCAGAGTAAGGCCAGCTGGGGAGGGGCCCGGGAAGGGGGGTCTGTGGGGGCTGCCTACATGAGAGAGCATGAGAGACATGTAGAGAGCCTGTCAGTGCCTCAGAAAAGGGTTTGTCTTCAGTTCAGGCCCAAGAAGCCAGGAGGGTCTGAAATGCAGGAATGTCATGCCCCATTGACTGCTGGAATGGAAAACTCCAGTCATCTTGACTTTGGTTTGGTCGGTACCACGAAGCAATTTTGCTGTTGTTTTAATCACTAAGTCATGACTGACTCTTTTGGGACACCATGGACTGTAGCCCCACCAGACTCCTCTGTCCACGGGATTTCCCAGGCAAGAATCCTGGAGGGGGATGCCATTCCCTCCTCCAGGGGATCGTCCCGACTCAGGGATCAAACCCGCGTCGCCTGCATTGGCAGTGGGTGCACCGCTGAGCCGCCTGAAGCGGTTACACCCTGCTGGCAGTGCTGCTGTGAGACGCATGCCCTGGTCCTTTGACGAAACCCACGTCTTCAGTTAGGGAAAGAGGCTGCATTAGACCCTGAGGCTGACGTAGCTGCTCAGGCAGGGCCTGCACAGCTCCTTAGGGAAGCCGATCTCTAGATTCGCCCAGTTCCCTTCTACGTTTCCCTGACTGGCTCTTAGTCAACCAGCCATGTAGCCACGAAGCTGAGATGTTAACAACAGTGTTAACATTGATAACACTTTCCTCCCAGAAAGGGCTCGGTACTTACATATGGAACATGGGAATGGCGGCAAAGCTACACCAACCCCTCCTCTTCCCTCCAGCCTAATACCTGAGGGGGAGAGTGGTAAAATCTGGTACTTCTCTTCTCAGCAGTGGCCGCCTCTGTTTCAATTCAGTGGGTGGATTCTGGGGATTCTGCACTAAGTCCTGCCCGTGTCCTCATTTGAGGGCATCAGCAGCTGACCTGTCGTGGGAAGGAGGAGAGCTCTGAGCCTTGGGTTCTTCTCATCTCCAGAGCCAGCTGTCAAAGGCCCTGCCAAGAATTCGGAGCCAGAGGAGGTCATCCCATCCCGGCTGGATATCCGTGTGGGGAAAGTCATTAGTGTGGACAAGGTACTCATTTTCCACCACGTCCTGGAGAGGCAGACACAGGTCAGGTTTGTCTGCTTCCATCTGGAGGAAACCTGGCCTGGGAGGGAGAGCAACATCCCTTAGGTCATACTGCAAGTCAGCGCCTAAGCATCTAGTTCCAGGCGTCAGGCTTTTCCCCTGGCCATCTCTGGACCTTATGCAACCAAACACAGCCAGGAACTCAGTAAAGAGCGGATGTTAGTCAGAAGGAACTTGTTTATCTATCACATCCAGTCTGATGGACTCACCTGGTGTCTCCCAGCTTGTCTGGACTAGTTGCAGGCCTTATCATTGATGAGCTACTTTGTCCTTCCCTGTCCCCACCCCAGAAAATGGTGAAGGGAGAAAGAAGGACTTCCTCTTTCCCAGAGGCAGAAAGCTTTGTAGCCAGTGGCCTAGGACCAGTGGTCTGGGTATTTTTTTCTCCCAGTATATATTTGCTTTTCACCATATAGACCAACCACCAAAATGATCTTCAAAGAGCTGCTGATGCTCTTGTTTCAGATGGTGAAGCCGGTAGCTGTCCCCCATCTTCCAGTCCCCCCCAGGATTGGGGTTGATTTCCAGTGCACATTTGGCCATAAGGATGGTCACCCAGCCACTCCAGGCCATTTTAATCTCTGTTAGAGACTCCTTTCACCTCTAACACACGTAATTAGCCTCATGTTACTCAAATCTGGCTCTTTGGGGCCCCTTCTCATGTCTGCTATCTGAGACCTGGAGAGTTAGCTCTAGAGGGTTCCTCTTGGGGCCCCTGTAGGGAGTGGATGCCCCTTTCTGGAGCCAGAGGACTCGCCAAGCCCCATGATCTGTTCCACTGGGATACTCTCCAAGACTTGACATCTCTTGTGGCAGCACCCAGATGCAGACAGCCTGTATGTGGAGAAGATTGATGTGGGGGAAGCTGAGCCACGGACTGTGGTGAGTGGCCTGGTGCAGTTTGTGCCCAAGGAGGAACTGCAGGACAGGCTGGTGGTGGTGCTGTGCAATCTGAAACCCCAGAAGATGAGAGGAGTCGAGTCCCAAGGCATGCTCCTGTGTGCTTCTGTGTGAGTGAGAACTGGGGGGCTAGAGGGCCTTGGGAGGCCAGGAAGAGGGGGGTGGCCCACTTGCTGCCCTTCCACATGCCAGGTGGAGGCCCTGAGAACACTCCCCAAAAGAGGAATTACTTATTGTACAGGAACCGTGGATGAAGCACTTTACTTGAAGTTAACTATATTAAAATGGAAATCGAAGATTCAGAGCTATGTGCATGCTCGAGTCTGTCTACTAGTAATGGGTGAAGCCAGGATTCAAACCCAGTTCATTGGCTGTTACGTCATATCCCTTAAAAGCCCAAATTTTGGAAACTCTCCTGACATAAGATTTCAGTTGAGCCCTGGTTGACCCAGTGCTGGTAATGTCCAGAGATGTGGTCCAGCAGTGAGGAGCTCCTGGGGCTCTGGCATTGAGGGTACCCTAAATCCTATTAGAGCCCCTGAGGTAAAGGCCCCAGTGCTTTGGCCTCCACGGCGGCCGGAGGCCATCCATGGCCTCACTGTCTCACTGTGCTCTGTGTCCTTCCAGAGAAGGGGTAAACCGCAAGGTTGAGCCTCTAGACCCTCCTGCAGGCTCTGCTCCTGGTGAGCGAGTGTTTGTGAAGGGCTATGAGAAGGGCCAACCAGACGAAGAGCTGAAGCCCAAGAAGAAAGTCTTTGAGAAATTGCAGGTAACACGCTGCACTTTCCCCAGCTGGGCCTTCCTGCATGTAAGCCCCTCTCTTCCTTCATCCCAGCCTCTCAAATGAGGTGCCTGAGAGCCCACGGGCCCTCACAGGCACTGCGCGCTGACAGGCTGTTAGAGGCAGCATGTGAGGGACTGCAGCTGTTTCCTCGGTAGACTTTCAGTCTGTGATGGGAGATGATCCCCAGTTTATCTGGCATGGCCACACAGGGTCACCGGAAGTGATAGAGCCAGGATCAGAGCCCTCCTGGAGTCCTTCCTGCCCAGCCTGGTGTGAGAGCACTGATTCTCAGAGCACTGACTCGCATCACCTGCCTGGAATTCATTCATTCGTTCAGCACCTATTGAGTCCCTAACATGTATGTCTGGCACTGTTCTAGGTGCTGGGGTTACATCACTGCATAAAGCAGCAGAGATTCACTCTCCTTATGCAGCTAAGTCACTGCATGTGTGGCTTTATCTAGTTAATACTTGGTTTCCTCAACAGACAAGTGTTTCTGGAGGGCTTTTAGAGTGGTTTCTACCTCTCCGTGCTCCTGCAAGTGACAACTGGCTTTGTCCACTCCCTCCTTTCCTAGTTTCCCAGGCTGGTTTTTTGAATCAACTTATTTTTTTCTGGCTATAAAATAAATTTTCATTGTAGAAATGTCTCAAATGTAGGGGGAACAAAACTAACATCTATAATTCTGCTGCCTACCGCTTCTGAAAAATGTCATTAGTGATTGGTTTCCTTCTGGACTTCTTTTATGTATAGTGATAATGTTTATATTGGTAGTTTGAGTCATACCATATTTTAATTCATTTTTTTTTAACTTTATGCCTCAAAAATTTACCCATCTTCTTAAATACTGAGGAGTGAGAATCATATATATATATAGTATAGTATCATAATGATCATTTCCAAAACCTTATTTGGACATTGAGGTTGTTCTCAGATTTTCACTTGGAATGCTACAGTAGATGTATTATACCAGTTGTTTGTACTTACTCATGATTGTTTTCTTAATCTAAATTCCTAAAGTGACCTTACCTTGGGCGAATGATAGGAGATGGAAGTTTTCACAAACTGCTCTCTTAGAGAAGTTGAGTCACCTTACACTCTAGTAGTATAAGAGTCTGTTTTCTTGCATTCCTGCCACCATCACTGTAATCACTTTTTTTTGTTATTTTTCTTGCCCAGGCTGACTTTAAAATTTCTGACGAGTACATTGCACAGTGGAAGCAAACCAACTTCATGACCAAGCTGGGGTCCGTCTCCTGTAAATCGCTGAAAGGGGGGAACATCAGCTAGCCAACCTGGCGGCTTCCTCCCTTCTCTCATCATCCTCAGTCATCTGCTCTCTCCTTAATTTGCTCCGTCCATCACCTGCTTATCCATCTCCCAGGACACTGAAGCAGGACGTTCAGGACTCTCTTAGACACAAGACTTGGTGAGGGGCAGCTCAGCCTCCCTAGGATCCAGGAGCACCCTGTCTGCAGGGAGAGGCTGACCTGGGGAGTGATGAGGGCAGGGCAGCACAGGGAGTCCAGCCCTACCTTCTTCCCTTGGCAGCTGATCTGACAAATCTGGTCTCAATATAACATAACTCAGAAAAAGTCTATGCCATAATCCTTCTAATTGGAAAAATATTGGTTTCCAGTTTTCCTAGAGTTATCACGGCAGTCATGTCTCTGGCTGGGATCTGGTGCCTGAACCGGGCTAATTACAGCCTCTCCCCAACAGGAAACTGTGGGATTTGAAAAGTGGAGGGAAGGGAAAACAGAGAACCTAGTGGTCTACCAAGTGGCTGGCAGCTTTCCCCCAGCATGCCAACTCTGAGGCTTGGCGCTGGGGGCAGGGCCTGCCCCGGGGCTCCTGGAATGTCCTTTGATCATGCTAGGTGGGGACAATCCCTGAACCAGCTGTGTGTTGTTGGATGGCACAGACTGGTTTTTTCTTCGGGGAGGGTGGGGTACTTCTCCATAAGCCATCTCAGAACCACTAAATGTCGCTGTCATAAATTCAAATAAAATATCTGAACAAGGGTGTGTGGATGGGACCTGTCTGTGAGCTGGACTAACTCAGGAGAGAACACAGTGTACAGCAGCTTCTGGGCTCCTCACCCTGCCTAGGGCTGCATGTATCTTGGACTTTTGAACCTGTAATGGGGCCATGGGTGGACTGGGCTGGACTGCAGATACCTTGACTTTCCCTTCAGCTGTGTTGAGCAGAAAAAGCTCACTTTGGGGTCCAGAACATTTTCCTTTCTAAATGTGGGGTGCAGACCACCACCCTGACCCTCCCCATTAAGAAGCAGCAGCCACAGCCAAGTTTTAATCATTTAATTAACACCTTCGAATGAAATCCACACAGAGTTTTTCCATGTGTCTCACTCCGGCTTCAGGGCAGAGGGAACAGATTGTATAGACATATCAAAGACTCAAAAATTTAAAGAAATATATATATATATATATATACTTCTCTCTCTAACATTTTTATGGAAATTAAAAATCAGAGGCTTTTGGTCTCCATGTGCACTAGGTCAAGTTCATTTACCCCAGAGGACAAAGAAGGATTGCCTCTTGGGAGATCCTCCCTTCTCCTTTCAACTCTGTCCCACCCAGTGGGGAAACAAGCTCAGAGGACTAACTGAAGATAAGGAGTAACAGAGAGAGGGGAGGCAAAGAGACAGAAGGTGGGCTCCCTCTCAGCTCCAGCAGCTCTGTGGCTGCTGCCTAGGCTTGATGTCATGGAAGCTTTGGCCTGGTCCTAGTCCCCCATTCCCAGGAGATTGGTCAAGAGCTCTGAGCAGAGCTGGTTTACCGACTGTCTTCCCCATCTTACCGGGCAGGGACAACACATACCCAGCGGGCACGGAAGAACACTGGTTTATAGCTGAAGAGAAGATGGTGGAGAAGGCCAGAGGAACCTGGGCTCTCCAACGACATCCCCTGTGTTCCCAGCTCTTGTTCTGGGAGAGGGTCAACCTGTCTCCTGGGTGGAGGAGAAGCAGCTAAAAAGGTTCCTTGTCCAGCTCAAGCCTGAGTCACTGTTGAAGAAAGAAGATCAATACAGAAGGGGTGACCCTGGTGACAGCCACCCTGCAGCGGGAGGAAGCACTAGGGTCACCCCCATGGAACCTTGGAGGAAACTAGCTTACCAACATAGGTGGCACTGGTTGAAAATGGAAAAATCGCTAAGATTCCTGGAGAGATCAGTAGCAAGAGACTGACATCTACGGCGGGGGGGAACCACCCAGCCTGCCCCTAGGAGCATCAAGTGCCCCCTCTTTGACTAGGGAAAAGTCTGGAATAGAATGCACCCTTGGCTTCCCATCCTGTCACTCAGCGTCAGCACCCTCCCCCAGTGGAACCACCTGCACTAACAGGCAGCTGCAGAAAGGACATGCACAGAGCAAAGGAAGGTCAGGATGAAATCCACAGGGCCAGGTCCCAGCCCACTGCCCAAAGAAGCTCTTCCCTGCCAGCCCCAGCCCCACCCTTTCATCCACGTCCTCAGTACTTCCTGCCAAGCTGAAAGGGACCCAGCTCTGCCATGGCCCATGGGCTCCTGCCTCTAAAGAGTCATGCTCGCGCACCCCAACCTGGTCAAGTGAAATGGGGCCAAGTGACCCATGACATGACTCCCTGCTCTGTTCTCGGAGGGCAGGGTGAGCCTGTGAACCTCCCCTCTGGTGTTCTCCACCACCCATTTGGACCTTGACAGGCTCCCACTTCCTGTCCCCTGCATGAAGCACCTGGCAGAACTAGAAGGCAGGAAGCTGGTTGGTGGTAAGTTGAGGCACAGGGGGACTAACCCCCGCTGCACCTTTTGTGCTTTGGAATGCCACAGCCCCAAGCCTGCCTCCAGCCTGGAGAAGCCTGTGGGAATACGACTTGCCTACCTCCAAGAACTAAGAAAAGGAGCAAACTGGATCAGAGGAGAGGGGGACAGGTTAGTCCCAGCCAAGGGCTGGCTGCTGGGGACTGATGCTGCTGCCATGTAAACAGGCCCTTGGAATGTGGCTTCACGGGCCCTGGGGAATGGACATGCAGCCACTTTTCAAAAGTGCTTTGATTCTGGACTACAGCATGTGCATGATTTGGATATGAACAAAAAGAAAAAGAGGTGCTGTGGTCCTCCATCTCTGTGGCCTTGAGGCCAGCAGGGGGCGCTGACATCCACTCCCACCAGCTACCTCCTCCAAGATGAGGCTAAGGCCAAGACTGAAGCAGCAGCTGCCAGAGGTGAGTCCATTCAGGAAAAGGCATGAGAGCTGGGTGACTTGGAGGACAGGATCCACACAGGCTTGCATAAATACCGAAGGCCGTGGAGGTTAAGGCTGCAGGCGTCCCCCCATTAGGTTAAGTGTCTGCCGTATCCTCTCATCCTCGGAGCCGCTCAGGTCCCTGAGAATGTATTCCTGGGATGGGTCAGCAGTACCAGCGAGGTGTCTGGTGGTCAGACCAGCTCTTTCTATGCGTCTGCAGAGGGCAAAGAAGGGACACTCAGCCAGGGGCTCCCGAGTTTGGTTCTGGCCACTAAGAGCCCAAGGCACATTCTCACCCCTTTGCTTTACTGACCATGCCAACAGCACAGGGCTCAACATTTTACAAATGCTCCCTCTGCCTCTATAAAGTATCACTCCTCACACTTCACAGTGAGGAACTCGAGGCCAGGATGGGTGGATAAAATGGCAGAGCTGGAATTCAAACTCAGTAGGTCTGACTCCAGAGACCCTCATACCAAACTCCTTCAGTGGAGCTCATCGGAGGTGACAGGTCACCTCCCCAGACACCCAAGACCAGAAAAACCTTCAAGATCAAGAGCAAGTCCCTAAGGGCAAAACTTCTGATACCTGTGTCCCGTGACCAGTGCTGGATTCCACACCCCACCCTTCCCAGCCCACTGTACCTGTACTAGGCGGGCCCAGCTTCTGCTCGTCCGGGCCCACCAGCTGCAAGACACTTCCATTCTCTGCCAGCTCCTCCTTAGTCCTGTCCTCGGCATGGGGGAGCCCGTTGGTGGGAGGCGCAGTAAGGGGCTCAGCTCGAGGGAAGCTGGGGGAGGTGGGAAGGGGAATGCCCCCAGAAGGCTTGCGAGCCACAGGCGGGGGGGCCTTAGGTGTCTTCTTTGGGGCCTGGGGTGGCCGTTGCTCTGAGACGCTCCTTAGTTCAGCTACCAGGTTCCGCTGGAGGTCAGCCTGGGTCTCCGGGGACACAGGCCGCTCCAGCTGCAGCTTCTTAGTGCCCTTGGAGAAGATGAAGCTGGCCGTAGAGGCAGGGGACCGTGGCTCTGCCTCAGGTGGTCCATTGGGCTGGGCACCCAGAGGGCCTGTGCTGACAACCAGGTTAGAGGCCTTGAGCCGAACAGCTGCATGGAGCCCTGAGGAGGCGGCAGACGCAGGACTAGCCCGCCCTGACAGGGCCCTTCGGAGTGGCTTCTGGGGGGGTGATGGCCCCGATGCTGGATTTGGAGTCACTGTGGGAGCGCCCACAGAGCGCAGCCGAACCGTCTGCAGGAGGGAGGGTGTGACCAGGGGCGCACTGGCATCCTCCCGGGGAAGGCCCCCACCCTTGCTGCAGCCCACTGGCTCCTTCCGAGGGGCCTTGGCCAGAAGCCCTGCGACAGAGCCGGCAGCAGGTGGGGCGGGCGGGGCGGGAGGAGGGTCTGGGGTACCAGAGGGCTGGTTCTGGAAGGAAACAGCAGGTAAGGAGGCCTCTGGGAGGGGTGAAGGGCCTGCGGGCTCAGGGCTAGCCACAGAGAAAAAGGCTTCCTCGGGTGGTGGGAAGTCGGCCATGGACAGGTCCTGCTCCTCTGGGGTAGGAGGCGGGGGAGGGGGCCAGTTGGGATCTTGGAGGAGCTCCTCAGCGGTCTCTGGGGCAGACAGGGCCCCCTCAACCACCTCTGGTTTCTTAGTGGGGGGTGGGGGTGGGTGATATGATGGGGGTGGGGACGGAGGGGGTGACTGGTCTTTGGAGGCAGCAGGAGATGCCTGAGGTGGGGTCAGGGATGTCTGGGGAGTGGGTGGGGACTCAGGACTGGCAGCAGTGGTAGAGACAGGCCCAGGGACTACAGCAGGAGCAAGGGCAGCTTGGTTTGGACTCTTGGGCTTAGAGGGAGGTGGGGAGAAGGGGGCAGCCACCTTGGGGTGAGGAGGTATGACAAACCTGTCGCCCAGGGCAGTCGACATGTGAGGACCAGAGCGGTCTGAAGGTGCTGGATCAGAGGAAGAGGAACACAGAGAAGTGAGGGAGGAGGAGACGGAGGCCCCGGGAGATCGAAGGGAAGTGACACGTTCTGGTTTGGGGGGCTGGGCCTTGCCTGGGGAAGCAGGGGCCCCTGCTAGACCCTTGGGGGGGAGGGTAGGGGTACCACTTTGGCTTGAGTATCCACTGGAGGGTGAGAGTGTCCGTTCCGGGGAACGTGGGGGGCGCCGGGAGCCACCCGGAGACAAGCCAGACACCCAGCCGCCTGCCGAGCTGGGTGGACAGTGCGGGGCCGCCATCCCTTCCGACCCTCCAGTGGTGGGCGGCCGGGGCGGCTGCAGCTGCTGCTTCCGCTCTGGCTTGGGAGGCAGCCCCAAAGGCCCATCAGGGACCGCCGAGCTGCGCTGATGGAGCGAGTGGGTCCGGCGGGGAGGCGGAGGGGGCCGCTTCAGCTTACGTAGGGACACGCTCCGGCCTGACAACTGGCCCCCGCTCCGAATGCTGACAGTGTCCGAGGCTTCAGCGGTGCTGCCCCCGCTGGGAGAGCCCCGCCCGCTGCCTCCCTGCGGAGGGGGCGCCACGCTACTGTTGGCCACGGAGCCCTCTGGCCGGCCCTCAGAGCCACCCTTAGAGGAGAGGGTGGAGCCATCAGACACAATGGTCTCGGAGGACTGAGAATGGCTCCAGGTGTCGCTGGAGGAGGAAGGGTGGCGGCTTCGGGGTCGCGGGCTGGAGACCGAGGAGAAGCGGCCCAGAGAGCGGACGGAGGCTGGGCTGGCTGAGAGCAGGCTGCAGCGGCTCAGGGTGCGCAAGCTGCAGCGGCCCAGGGCCACCACGTCCACGGTGGGCGGCAGCACGGCGTGTGGGATCAGCTTCGACAAGTAGGTGGCCTGGGGCGAGATGGACATGGCCGGGCTCAGGGGTTCTGGAGGCCCGGCCCCTCCCGTCAGTCCGGGCACTGCGAGGGACATGGGCCGGATTAGCGGCGGGGGCCGCGCCCCCGTGGACCGGCCGAAGAGCGTGTCATCGCGGTAGATGCGGTCGATGTGGCGCTGCAGCAGGGCCTCGGCCCCAGCTTCGGCCTCTGCCTCCAGCGCCTGCAGGGACACCCTGGCCCCCGGCCCCGCGGCCGGGCCTGCCGGACGGCCATCCACTGTGGGAATGCGTACAGCGTCCCGTGGACCCGGAGGCCGAGGCGTACCTGGTGGCTCACGTTCATTCCGCAGGCCTGGAATGGACCAAGGAGGACGTGGGAGTCAGTGGAGATGTGGGCGGGAGTCAGCGGAGGGCCAGGGCTCCCACCCACAGCCTCCCCAGTAGGGTGCTCACCGAGTTCCTTTTGCACGTGCTGCGGCAGTCCCAGCACCGTGCTCCGCCGCTCCCGCCGCCGGCGCCCCGGCTTTCCAGATGGTTTGGGAAACGAGTCGTGGGGCCGGAAGGTGGAGCCTGGGGGCCAGTCCAGGGGAGAGAAACTGTTAGAGCAGGTCTTGGGGCACATTCCGCCAAGCACGACTTTTACAGACTATTAACAACAGCTCTGTGAAAAAAGATTTCCACCGTCAAGTAGACATGGGCAAAACTGGGTTAAAGCTAGATGTTCTTCCGCAAGGTTCTACTAGGTCAATAAGGATAATTTCCATTTAGTGAACATTTACTATGTGTTCTAAACACTTGGCATTTGTTCCCATAAGGTAAGTATTCTTGTCTCCTTTTTATAGAACATCAAACAGAAACACAGAGAGGTAAAGGGTTGGCCCAAGATCACACAGCTGTATCAACACAAGGCTCAAATCCAGGTTTCTCAACTCTGAACTATCCTGCATTTCAGTTAATGTTCATCATGAATCTCCAAGAGGACATAGGGTACTATGTTTCCTGAATTCACTGAGTCACAGAGTCTTGGGAAACACTAGATTAGGAGGAAAAGGGAAAGCTGCAGGTGCTGGGTGCCCACCACTCCCCCTCCCTTGCCCAAGAATCCCCGGCTGGTGAGCAGACACCTTTGCGCTGGATCATCTCAGAGCGGATGGAGAGCGCGTCCTCTGCCGTGGAGCTCTCAGCTGTGTAGGACGTGGTCTGGCTGCAGAAGGAGATGCTATCATCATCTGGCCCAGTGCGGGAAGACTGTTGGGAGAAGAAGGATCAGCCCAGAGGCATGAGTGGGGATGACCCTTGCCTCTGCAGGCTCCCCCTTTTGAACTTCTCAGATTCACCCCTCCTAGCCTGCCCCAGCATCACCTAGCACTGAGCAGGCATCAACCAGAGCTACCCTGCACCAGCCCTCAACGGGCAACTAGTCTAGTTTTCACAATACATAAAGGAAACAGATCCAGAAAGGTTAAAGACATACTTGGCAGAGGTCAGTCAAAGCAGGGAGGGAGGAAGAGTCAGGACTGAGCTGGGGGCGGGGTGCACCTGTAAGCTCTGGGTGTCTCCATGGTCCCAGGCACTCTTGTTCAGTTTCTGTTTTTCTGAAAGATATCAGAGAGGCATGCTGAGCCAGGCCCCTGACTCTGTGAGCTGAAAGCATCGCTAGATGGGGAGGGAGGCAATTACCTTGCTGCTGGAGGGAACGGAGCCCCTCCTGGGCCTGCGTGTGTAACTCTTCCAGGTGAGGCGGTCGCCCAGTGGGGAAGAAGACATTGTCCTGGTGGTCATCCACTACAGACCCTGGCCCCTGGCCAGGCCCCACACTCAGTCGTTTGTCGCTCTCAGCCTTGGCAGAGCCTGGTGGGATGAGGAGGAAGGAAAGTGAGGCCCAAAGGCATCTGGGTCCTGCGAATGCACAGACACTGCAGCAAGGGCACCCACCGTCCCCAGGGTGCACAGGGCACCTGCCTGGCACCCTTCTGTACCAGCACCTGCCCGGTACAGACTTCTAGTCTGTACTCACAACCCACAGTCCCCCGGGTATATACTCCATACAAAAAAACCCCCAGAATTGGGTTGGCCAAAAAGTTCATTCTGGTTTTTCCATAACATCTTATGGAAACCCCCCAAATGAACTTTTTAGCCAACACGATACATACTCAAGCTGTATCCAAGTGTACATATATCTGAGTACCCACAAGACACAAAGGGCCCCATATAGGGGCATATATGCCCATTATATATGCACATAACACCCACAGGCTTCATTTAGTGTGTATACAAACAAATAGCATCCAAGTATAACAACATCTGCGTGCCCACACCACAGCACACCCAGCCCCCAGTCCCAGCACACCCAGCACACGAATCCCACAGTCCCCATTCTGTATCTACGCAAACAGTACCATATATACATACAACTGTCACTCAGAGCCCCATGTAAGACACTCCAGTGTACACACAGGCCAGAGCAAATTCATTTCTCTTGTCTCCAGATTCTGAGCTCCACTTTACAGAAAGACAAACCACCTTTCTGTACACCTCCTTGGCCCAGATCCAAAAAAAAGGCACACGGGACACTAGGAATGGGTGAGCACTAACACGGGTCATAACTGGATTCCCAGAAGTCCTGGGGTGTGGGCTAAACCAAGGATATGGCCTCCTGGGTCCCCAACTCCCCCATGCAGCTGTCCCTTAGTGAAAGGATAGGCAGGGGAGGGGAGAAGACGGACCCCGGCCCCTCCACTCCCAGATGAGGCAGCTCCAGCCTCTCTTGGGGATCAGTCCCAGGTATCCCCCTCTCCTCAGGGCCCAGGCCCTGATGCCAAGGACCCAGGGATCCATTACAAAGGATCTTGTTACAGGCCCCGCCCATGGAGGAGCTGGTCATCTAATCCTGGGAATAGGGGGCTGTGTCAGCAGTGTGCAGCCCCAGCTCCCCTTTAAATGGAACCCACAACATAAGCAAAAGCTCGGTGTGGGTCACGTGACCTTGGCAGCACCTTGTGGAGCAACAGGAACAAAACAAGCCCTTTAAAAGGCCATGCCCCAAGATCAGGGTCTTCAGTTCAGACATCTGACCTGTCCCTTCCTCGTTCCTCAGCCCAGTCCTCAACAGCTAAGCTCCTGCCCAGGGAATCCTCAGGAAACCCACAAGGTCAGAGCTGGGGGTGTCTCTCAGCAATCCTCTCCCTAATCTCCTGAGTTTACAAGTCCATAAACAAGCCCCAAGAGGAAAGGTCTTGCCTAAGGTCACCCAGCAAACTGCAGTCAGAGCCAAGACTAAACTACAGGTTCCCAGAGGGGCCTCCGGAATCACACGCCACACTTTGGCGCCCCCAGAAAGTCTAATAAGCTCTGGCCCCTACATCTTAATCCAGGCCTGAAAGCCCATATCCTAGAAGAAAGTGGGGAGAGGCCCCTCCCCTCAAAACAAACCCCCAGGCCTTCAAACAGGATTTCCCTGACCTGCTCCCCAACTTCCAGGGTCACTACTTTCCTCTCCACTCTGCTCCCCACCTGCCATCCTCCCACACACCTGAGCCCACCTGGGAGGGGGTGCCCTGCCTCTTGGAACTGAAGTACTGGGATGTACCCAGTAAAGTATGAGCACCCCTGGAGGAAGGCAATCCTGCCCGAGGGCTGCAGGCTTCAAGGTCAGAGACACCTAGAGCCGCCCTCGGAACAAGCGGAGAGCAGACAAAGGCAGTGCAAGAGCAGTGGACAAAGGCATCGCGGCCGACAGGGCAGTCTGGCCTCATTACCAGCCCCCAGGCCCCATCCCATGACCTTCCCCGGCCTCGATCCCCCAACCTACAGAAGAGTCTGGCAAATGGGGGTGTCGGGGATCCCTCATCTAAGCCCCCCAGCCACACCCACTCACCCTTCTTCTTAAAGAGTCCGAGGAGCGCCGGGAGGTGGCGGCCCAGGAACACCACCATGACTGCAGGCGCCACTGGGGCCGTCCCCTACGCTGACCTCTCCAGAACGCCCAGCGACGCCTTCTTCGCCAGAACCCAGCGCTGAGGGGACCAGTCTGCCAGAGCCCAGCTGCAGAGCGCCGGCTCCAGCCAGAGGGGGAGGGGCTGCTCCCCAGGTCCTCCTCCCACCTTCGCCACTGATCCCGCCCACCACCGACACCGCCCCCGAGTGCGGGGCTGGGATAGGAACCCTCCCACGCTCCGACAGGGAAACTGAGGCCCAGAGTCTCTGAATACCCCGCTCTTGTAGAGAGGATGACTAGGAGGGTCAGACAGTCAACTCCAGGGGCCGCCCAATGCCCACCCCCCACCCCCCCGCTCGCCACTTCCCAAGTCTTTTTCTAAACAGTCAGGAGCCAGAGCTAAGGAAAGGGTCCCAGCTGCCAGATGGGAGGTGGAAGAGCCACTAGACTAGACTTGGCACGATGCCCAGCCCCAAGTCCTCCTGGCTGGTGAGAGTGCTTCCCTGGGGAAGGATCTCAGAACAGGCAGCAGCCAGGCAGAGGCTCAGGACTGCCTGTGGGGATGGCAAAGCCACTGGCAGAGGTTCTGGAGGAGTGGGAGCCAGCCCAGGACACATGCTGGGAAGCCAGGGAGACACCCATCACGGTAGCAGGTGCTAACAGCCCCTCGTGTGTGTTCAGCCCCAGGTTTTCCAAAGGACTGTCTTCCCACTTGGGTGATGTGACATCAGCAACCCCAGAAGGAAGCACTGTGAACTCTGCAAGGCCACACGGCAGAGGCAGGCCTTCCACACAGACTTCTTGCTCCTCCTGCCCAGGATCCTTCCTGCTGGCCTCACTCTGTTGACTCAGTGACTCTGCTGGGTCACCAGGCAAGGAGAACAGAATTAGCCAAGAAACAGCTCATAGATGAGGTCAATACGAGTGGGGGCAGGAAGGCACTTGCCCGGAACTCAGGTCCAGGTTCAAATCCAGCTCCATCACATCCAAGTAATGACCCCTTATGGAAACAAGGCCAATAACTACTCTTTGTAATACATTTGTTTAATCAGCAAATATTTATTAAACTAGTACTAGGGGTTATAGCTGGAGAAGGAAGTGGCAACCCACTCCAGTGTTCTTGCCTGGAGAATCCCAGGGATGGGGGAGCCTGATGGGCTGCCGTCTATGGGGTCGCACAGAGTCGGACACGACTGAAGCGACTTAGCAGTAGCAGTAGCAGCAGGGGTTATAGCTAATGGAGAATTTTTACCTTGTTCACCAGTATATCCCTAGTGTCTGGCACATACAATGAGTTCAATAAATATTTGATGAATACATGAATGAGGTGAACTAGTAGAATACTTTCAGATAGTGAAGGCTGAGGAGCTGTGACAGGAAGTGTGTAACTTGAGGGGGCATCAAAGGAAAGCCGTTGGAAGCAAGACCTAAAGAATGAGAAGGAGCCGGCCAGGCCAAGTGCTGGGCACAGAAACTTCTAGAAAGAGGCAACAGCAAGCCTACAGCCTTGAGGCAGGAGTGGTGGGGTGGGTTTCCCAGAACAGAGCAGAGGCCAGTGTGGCTGGAATACAGTGAGCAAGGGAGAGAAAGCAGGTGAGAAGAGGCAGGAGCCAGGTCAGGGAGGGCCCCATTGGCGCTGGCAGAGTCTGGATTTTATTCAAAGAACCCCAAGAGGTCAGTACTGAAGGTTAAGCTGAGGATTGATGGTGTTAAAACAGATTGCCCCTGGCAACTCCAGAAAGAGTAGCTAGCTGAGGGACTTCCCTGGAGGTCCAGTGGTTAAGACTCTGTGCTTCCACTGCAAGAGGCACAGGTTCAATTCCTGCTTAGGGAACTAAGATCCTGGATGCCATGCCAGGCGGTTCAGCCAAAAAAAGAGTAGCTGAGACTGTGGAAGAGCAGGTCTGTGAACCATAAAGTGCAGTCCCCCAAACTCACCTGAGGACACCCCTCTCTCACAGCACCCTTCTCTCTCTCTGAGTCCCTAGAGATCTAAGACTTCACAGTGGCTCCCATGCCATAAGATCCGTCTCTGGTCCTTCACTTGCTGTGCCACTTCTTATGGACGACTCACGCAGACAGCTGAGCCTTCACTCTCGAGAGAACAAAATTCTGTGGGGCTACAGAGTATATATCCACAGATCACTGAAATCTAAACAACACTTTTAAGAAATGGGCTTTTTTTCCCCTTTGGCTGCACTGCATAGCTTGCAGGATCTTCATTCCCTGACCAGGAGTTGAACTCGGGCCCCAGCAGTGAAAGCCCAGAATCCTAACCTCTGGACCACCAGGGAATTCCCAAGAAGCAGGCACGTTTATCTCCATTTTACAGATGAGGATAATGGACACCACAGAGGGGAAGCATTATAATAAAGCTGGTAAATGACAGGGCAGCATTGGCACTCAAGACCACCTGAATCCAAAAGCCATGTTCTGCCTGCTGTGCCAGCTACAAACCTGATCTTCCCTCTGAAGCAGAGATCACCCCCACAGATGGGAGGTTTCTTGGCTACATCGTCCACTCTTCCCTCCCTCTTAGGCCAGACCCATCCACCCCTCTTATGAGTCCCACTCAAACAGAAAAGAGCAGTAGACTGACACTTGTAGGGTGATTAATTCATGCTAGGCACCATGCCAGACGCTGGCAGAAGGCAGTCTCTGCCCTCTCAGATCTGACAACAGTCCTTTGAGGTAGGTACTCAAAGGTACTCTCCTGGTAACTGACCTGTGAGGCTCAGAGAGCCAGGAGACTGCCCAAGCTCTGGCTGACCCCCAAACTGGAGCCTTCAACCCTGCTGGGTCATGCTCAGCTTCCCCCAACCAGGGAAACTAAGGGCTGAGCTCTGCTAAGTCAGGGGCGGGGGGAGCATCAAGGCCCCAGGCCTGCAGCCTGCGGTCAGGGCCACAGCTGCAAATTCCCCAGTCTGATCCAAGGCTCTCACACTTGATAACATCTGGTTCCCCCAGCAACACCCTGCCCCCAACCAACTGTGGCTTGGCCAGGGCCGAAGCCACTCTGAGCCACTTCAGGCACAGGTCGGCACACCTGTAGCTCCTCTGGTAAGAGGCTCAGTAAGCTGAGTCTTGGGTGGAGAGCATGCACCTCGCCAAGAAACTGAGGCCCAGAAGATTGAAGGACCTTGGCAAAGGCCACACTTGGAGTCCGTGTTCCAGGACCTTCTGCCCCGGCAGAGTTCAGAGGTGCAGCCGGGCTGAGGCACACCGTGCTGCCTCCTCCACCTACCTGCCCGGGGGAGGAGGCTTCCCAGATCTGAGAAGACACCTTGATCCCGGGCACACCTCCCAAGATGCAGGGCACATCAGGAAACACACCTGCAGATACTGTCCACCAGCAGAGGTGTGCAGCTCGCACCTCCAAAATGTCTCACTGGGGCCACCCCCACAGGCGGGCCCCTCACAAACACATCCACAAAGCACACCCACGCCTCCTTACGCCATGTGAGCACCACTGCACAGATTCGCGCAGGGCCCTGCTAGGTGGCTGCTTGTACACGAAGGCAGGTACACGTATCCATGGCTCTGGGGCCCTCCTGAGCCTGGGGACAGGGAGGAATGGAGCAGGGAGCCCCCGCCCCTCCAAGGCCACGTGCACCTGTGCGCAGGCGCACACACTGCCTTGGCAACATCCTCATGGGGTGAGGCCTCAACCTGCCCCATTCCAGAGCAAGGGGCGGGGGCTGTGGCGCACCCACAGCCAGGCCGGCCTGACTCAGGGGAGAGGAATGAAGGGGGAGGGCACAGCTGCCCAGGTGGCCTTGCTCTGGAGCCAGGATCCAGGGTGTTTGGAGGCCCCTGCGTCTCAACCCCTCCACAGCTGTACTGGTGGGCCACCCAAGGCCCAGAGGCCACCACGGCCTTCCTATGGGAGCAGCATCCAAAGCACGGGTAGATTTTATTCTCTTAGAGGCGAGGCAAGACAAAGGGAAGTAAATGTAATTCTCAGGTGGAGGTGCTTTACAGTTCTCGACACACTTTCTCTTCTACTGTCTCGAAGAACTTGAAGAACAAGAAACCTGAAAGGAAGGTGTGAGCTCCCCTCTTACAGATGAGTGCAAGGAGGCCTGTGGGAAAGTGACTTCCTCAAGGTCACCCAACCAGGAAGTGGCTGAGCCCAGAACCCAGGTCTCACTCCAAATGCCAGTTAAGGGGTCAGAGAGGGGGAAGGGGGCAGTAGCTTCATTCATGGCCCAAAGTAGGGGAACTCTGCACCCCACTTCTGCACAATGGGAATCCCCCTTCATTTTCTCAGTGCGAAGCTCCACCCCAGCCTGGGCAGAGCTGACAGGCCAGTTCTAAGGTAAATATTGGGGGCAGGGAGTGCCAGGGACAGGGAGAGGAGGATCCCATCCCACAGGCGCCTGGGGGAACAGACAGTAACACAGGGAGGAATTAGCTACCATAATATTAGTAAATGTCATAATGAGTTTCCGGGTCAGCATCTGTTGCTGACAATGACATAATAATCTCTTTCGGCCAGGGTGCGATTCTTACTTTCCCAAACCCTTTCCTTTGTTCCTTCGAGGCATGATTATCCTCATTATAGATGCCAGAGAGGCAGTCACCATGAAGCCAGGAGAGAAAAAGGCCGGGAGTCAGAAGGTCTGGATTCCAGGCCTTGAACAAACGAATCAGCCTCTCAGGGTAACTGCAAGGTGGGACTAATCCCCACTCATAGAGTGCCTGGGAAAGTTAAAGCCACGCAACCAAGTATAAAGGCAAAGTGTTATCATCAGAGGGACCCTCTGCCTCTCCAGGTGTGGGGCCTTTGTTTTGTGTGTGTGTGTGCACAGTCGCTCAGTCATGTCCGACTCTTTGCAACCCCAAAGACTGCAGCCTGCCAGGCTCCTCTGTCCGTGGAATTCTCCAAGCAAGAATACTGGAGTGGATAGCCATGCCCTACCCCAGGGAATCTTCCCGACCCAAGGATCGAACCCATGTCTCCTAGGAGTGTCTCCTGCATTGCAGGTGGATTCTTTACATACTGAGCCACCCAAGAAGCCCCGTGGGGACTTTTTACTTACAACAATAAATAAGCTAGCACTGACTGATGACTGAGACACACATGGTCTCACTAAATGCCCCTCATCATACAAAGGCACTCCCCTAGGGTTAGTGACCTGTCCAAGGTCACACAGCTAATAACGGCAGAGTCAGGATGTGAGGCCAGCTCAGACTGGCCGCTGCTCTTCCATGCCACCAGAGGCCTCCTCTCCCACCCACTTGCAGAGTGCTCTTCAAATCTCAAGTGGCGTTAAGAACCATTTTTAAGATAAAGTCTGATAAGGGACACTTAACATCAGCTTCCTATCAGCTCCTCAGTGACCTAGCCCCATCTGGTAGCCCTAACCCCCGTTTGGGAGGAAAGGGAGTTCGGATCCCACACCAGATATCCCACTGCCCTGGGAGTCAGAGGTCCTAGGCCAGAGCTCTCACTGCTCCTCCACTGCAGTCCGATCCTGAACCAGGCACTGCCTTCTTCTGGGCCTCAGTCTCTATAAGATGGGAGGGCTGGGGAGACAAGTTCTAAAGAGCCCTTGGCATGCATGACTCTGCCCCTAGAAAGAGGGTAGTGGTCCCTCACTTTGGGTCAGGGCCTGGGGCAGCAAGGGGGTTCAGCTTATCTCAGATCCCTCAGACCAGAGAGGGCTGGCCCAGCCCTTTATCTGGAAGCCCAGGGCTCCAACAAGCAAGTCTAGACTTACAGTTGATCACAGGTCGTCCCACCCTAGTCAAATGAAGGAGATGTAGAGGGAAGGGGGCAGGGGAGGTAACAGGAGCACCCCTTCTCCCAGCTGTGGCCCTGGGGCTCCAGGTCCAGAGGCAGGGGGAGTCTGACTCCACCAATGACTTGGTCCTGTCCCTCAGTTTCTCCATCTGCAACGTGGGAAAAATAAACCCTACCAGGAGGGGGGCCGTGTGTATAAACCTGACAGCATAATGCATGTGGGGACAGGAGGCGGGCAGGGTGCTGGGGTACTGCTCGAGCTCCCGGTTCACATCCTCCACCAGTCCCCCAAACTTCCCAGGACTAACTGCCCAGCTGGCCTGGGGCTGGGAGAATTGAGTTGGATTCCTGAGAACCAAGGTCAAACAATCCTAGCGGGTTCCAACGTCTTTCCAGCAATGAGGAGGCCTCTCCCCATCCATGCTCACCTTTCTCTATGGTTCAAGGACATTTGCAACACGGGGCCGACCCTTGCTTAAAACTCAGTTTCCCTTCCCACTGCCCACCAGCTCCCTCGCCGAGCCCTTGGAGTGTTCAATGCTTAGTCCTCAACCCCTGCCCTTCCTCCATAGTGTTTCCTCCACTTTGCTCCCCACAGAGGGCCTCAGGCTTTCTTCATCAGAGGACCTGCAGGCCCCTCCATCATAGGAGGAAATCCATCTATACCTAAAATAATTAAGAGCGCAGTCTTTGGAATCTGACAGGCTTGGGTGTGAATCCCCATTCAGCAACCTCCTTGCTGAGTAGCCTTGGACAAGTGACTTAACTTCTCTGAGCTCCAGCTTTCTCATCTGTAAAATGGGGAGAACAATAGCTTCTGGCTTGTAAAACGGCTGGAGGACACATGAATTAATTGATGTAAAGGGTTTAGCATAAAGGTTTATCTCTGCATAGGACTTCCCTGGTGGCTCAGACCGTAAAGCGTCTGCCTACAATGCTGGGGACCCGGGTTTGATCCCTGGGTCAGAAGATCTCTTGGAGGAGGAAATGGCAACCCACTCCAGTATTCTTGCCTGGAAAATCCCATGGATGGAGGAACCTGGTAGGCTACAGTCCATGGGGTCCCAAAGAGTTGGACATGACTAAGCGACTTCACTTTCTTTTTTATCTCTGCATTATCTCTGCTACCATCCCCCAGTCAAGCAGCCTCAGGCACAGAGCCTTCACAGCCCTCTCTGGCCCATACAGCTCAACATCTGATTAATCCTGGGTCCGATCTTTTCTGCCATCTCCTCCCAGTGTCTCTGCAGCTGCCACTCCTTTTCCACTCCCACAGCCCTCACCCTGCCCCAGCCCTCACTTCACCACCTCTCCCCTGGATTACTGCAACAGCCTCCAGACTGTTCTATGAGTCTCTACTCTCACCACCCCACCCCCCAACCTGTCCTGCCGGCACCTGCCATCCTCCTAACACACCCCTTTCATAGGCTCCTCTCTTGCTCAAACACCTTCATTGGCTCCCTGTGGCCTGTAGACTGCAGCCCTCTCTGTTTGCCTGGCATTCTTTCCCCCATCCTTTCACAGACCAATCCAATAAGTACTGAAGCCTCAGTCCCATACCTAGGCCTGTGTCAGCAGAGGCTGAGGCCAGGGAAGCCTCAGAATCCTCAGCAGAAGTAAAATTAAAGACTGAAGTTTACATTCACTTTTTCTCCTCCCAGGCACAAGGAAGAAGCCCCAACTATGTTTCTTTCCAACCTCCATACTCAATGTCAAAGCCTTTGTTCGTGACCATACCCACAGCTGAAGTGCAACCTTGGCCAGGTTCTCTCATCTAATCAACAGTTAACAATACAGTTAACTTTTTTCTTTTTTTTTTGCCATTCCACATGGGCATGTGGGATCTTAGTTCCCTGACCAGCAGTTGAACCTAGGCCCCTGCAGTGGAATCACAGAGTCTTAACCACTGGGCTGCCAGAGAAGTCCCAACAGTTAACTTCTTTAATACCAGCTCCCCAGTTTTCTAACAGACCCCAACCCAAAAGCCTTTTAATATAGCCTAGAATATTCCCTAGTCCCCACACTTACTTCTGTGTTGCTTTGACATCGCTTTCTGGGTTTTTAGGAACATCTTCAAAGCCTGGTTGACCCTTGAGTTGTAGCAGGAACTGAAAGAACACAAGGGCTACTAGAAGCCCCAGGCCTCTTCCTTAAGAGGTGGAGGGCAGAAGACTGTAAACACAGCCCTCTTAATCTCTCTCCCCCACCACAAACGGTCACAAGTCTGGACCCACAGTTGGTTCTCAGGAAACCATCAGATTAGAGTGGCCATCTGAGGGCAGATGAAGATCCCCAGCCCCAGCCCCACCCACTCGGTGCAGATTCCAAGAGGAGAGACAGGTGGGCACAGGCCAGATTTCAGGATTACTGGGACAGGGAGCCTGGAAGGTTCAGGAGTCTCTCATCAACCCAGCTTCTGAGGAACCTCAGAGAGCATACCAGAATTTAACTAACCTTCTTCCTAATAACCATGATTATTCTTCAGACCACTGCAGGCAGTGAACTTGGATAAGTCTACCTTCTCTAGACCTCAGTACCTTTCACCATGAAATAACCAGCTAGAAACTGCAAGGATCCCAAGAAGTCACCTAAGCTACGCTGCCCTAATTTGACAGACAGGCCTCCTCTAGGAGCCAGGGACGTCCAAAAAAGTGAAAGCAATTTGCTCAAGGTCACTGAGCCCATACCAGAGACAGCTGGAGAACCCAGACCCCCTAATTCCCAGGCTTGGTCCTTTCTGTCGCCCCCTGCCTGGAGGGATGAGATCATCAGGCTCAATTCAGAACCTCTAGGAATGTGGAACCTGGGAAGACATGAGTGTATTCTCCCACCACAACAGGGAGGCCTCCCTAAGCCATCTTCTCTGGGAGTCTCTCATTCCCAAAGAGCAGCAGACACCAGACTGTTGGAGACCCCTTATCTTGTAGGGTAGGGGGTGGCTCACTGTCCTGCCCCTACCCCATGTCTGGATTCACCAGGTGAGGGAACTAGGCACTCCGACAGCCCCTCCTCCACAACACCCCTTAGGACGCGGGGATACCCTGAACCGCCACACCCGCTGGGAGAAACCAGGAATTCCGGCTCCCAGCCCTAGAGCTGGAGGCCTTTCCAATTCTGCCCCCTCCCCCCGACTTGGAGGATGGAATGTGACACGCGGAGGGATCCCGCAGCACGCCGGGAAGGGCTGCGTTCCAGCTCGGTGGCTGCACTGAAAGGGGGAGATGCGGCAGCGACCACGGGGACCGCGGGTGGGAGGGGAAGGGGGACAGATAGAGGCAGCGGCGGTGCGGATGGGGGTGGGGAGGGAACCCAGAGAACCAGTCCGACTCCCGATCACGCCAGATGGAGGCGGCCCGCGTCTCCAGCCCCTGGTTTCCTGCTTCTCCCCTTCACCTTTGTCTCCCCCTCCCTCCTGCAAACTTTCAGCCTGTGGGGGCTAAAGCCTGGGGACCAAATGTGCGTGCGTGAATGTGTCTGTGTGTGTATAAGTGCTTTAGGGCCTGGATGGTTGTGCAGTTTTGAACCTGTGTGTACATATGTGTGCCTAAGATGTTGGGCAACTCTACCTACATGAATGATTGTGCCTGAATCTGTGCGTGTGGTGGTGTTTGTGTGGCTGTATAAGCCGTATACATAGGTAGGTGTCCCACTCAGGATCTGTGGGTCCCACGATGGTGTGGGTGTGAACGTGTGTATGTGATTTTGTGTCTGCATGGCCGTACGTCTCAGTGGGTGTTGTGTATGTGACCGTGTGGATTGTGAACATGTACGTGTGCCCGCCCGCGGGTATTCGTGCGTACATGTGTCTGTCTGCATGTGAGGGGTGGGGTCTGTGCGGGGGATTCCCGGCCCCCCCAAACTCACACCCGACAAGCCCCGGGAGAGGGCAGCAGCGGCGGCGGCGGCTGCGGCTGCGGCAGGCAGACCCTCCTCCCCGCCTGCCCCGCCCCCACCCCCAGCCCCTACCTGCCGGCCGCTTCGCCGACCGCCCGAACCGCCAGAAGCTGCGGGCCCGGGGGCCGCTGGGGGCCTTCCTCTTGTGGTGTGAGTTGCCCATGGTGGGCGCGGGAGCCGGCGCGGGAACCCTAGCGCAGCCCAACCAGCCCGGCCGCCGGGCCCGCAGCCACAGGAGGGAGGCAGAGAGAAGCGCGGGCGGCCACCGCAGGCGCCCCCAGCCCCGGCTCGGCCACGCCCCCAGGCTCTGCGGCCAATGACCGGGGAGGGGCGGGGCCGGTTGAGGGGCGGGGCCTGGCGCTGCTCCGTCAGGCTCCACCTCTCCGAGGACCTGGGAGACCTGCTGAGCCGCCCCGCCCAGTTGCTCTGGGAACGGCCGGGCCTGTCCAGGTGGGGCCGGCGGGTCGCTCGCTTTCCCAAGCCAGGGACTGCCTCTGAGGATTGCAGTGGAACCAAGAGAACTAGGGGCCCAGGCTCCAGATAGGCGGGGTCCGGAACCTTGCTGCTGCTAGGGACAATCAACCACTACCCCGTGAGTGTCACGTGTCTGCGTATCTCTTGTCTCTGTTTGTACAAATATATTTATCTGACTATATTTCCGTAGTAACTGTTTTCAAAATAATAACAAAACACTTTTATATAGCACTTATTGTGCCAGGCACTGTGATAACTGCTTTCATGCATTACTTCATTTCATCCACAATTCTATTAAGGTAGGTATACTTTTTATCATCTCCATTTTACAGACAGAAAAACTGAGGTTCCATGAAGTTAACTGATGAGTCCAAAGTCAAACAGCATTAAGCTACAGAGCCAGTACTCAAACCCAGACTGAGACCAGTACCCACTGCTTCAAGCTACCTACCCCTCCACTTTATCTGTGCCTCTCCATGACCTTGAAGGACATATACTTGGATATTTGTATTTGTGTGCTTGAATGTGGCTGTGTACTTGTGTATCTGTAACCCTGAACATGTGGGTTCCTCTTTGTGTAGTCATCTGAGTGTGACCGCATGCCTGTGTCCATATAATTGAGTCTGTTTACACTGGTTTGGATTTGTGCTTTTGCATATTTGCCTGTGTAATTCTGACTCTCAAGCTGGTGGAATATCACTGATTTTTGTGTATTTGAGTGTGTAACAGTCTGCTTCTGTGCATGTAAGTGAAAAGGTTTGTCTCTAAGACTGTAGAATTTGCATGTGCTTTTGTGGATCAGTATGACTGTGCAACTGTCTATTTGATACACCCATATCTGGGCTTCCCAGATGGTGCTAGTGGTAAAGAACCCTCTTGCCAATTCAGGAGACATAAGAGATGCAGGTTTGACCCCTGGCTCGGGAAGATCCCCTGGAGAAGGGCATGGCAATCCACTGCAGTATTTTTGCCTGGAGAATCCCATGGACAGAGGAGCCTGGTGTACAGTCCATAGGGTCACAAAGAGGTGGACACGACTGAAGCGACTTAGCATGCACACATATACCCATATCCACATTCGGGGGGGTGTATGTATAAGTAATGGAGCACATGGGTAAACATACATGAAACAATACATGTCTATGCATCTATCGCCCTCTCTCATCTCCCTTATACAAGTCTGTTTTTCAAAGCCCAGGCCAAGCTTTACGTTCTCTGAAAGCCTTCCAGGTTGCCTAAGGCATTTACTTCTCATGTTCTCACAAGTACCCTGTGTCCAGGGACCTGCCCAGGGCCCTGCATACTGAGCAGTGACTATCCTTTATGATCACTCTACCATCTCTCCAACCGAGGGCAGCCTGGTATAGAGAGAGCATCCGCTGGGCTGGGAGTCCACAGTCCTCAGTTCTAATCCCTTTATGGCTCCTCTTTCTGCCACCTGGGCAAGCCCCTCCACTACACCATACTGCCTCTTATGCCCAGTGGCTCTAAGACACCCTGTTCCTGCCCTGCAAGATGGGAGAATTAAAGCTGATCCACACCCTCCCTGAGGCCCCTCTCTTGCTAAGAGACTGAGGTTGACAACAGTGCAGTCCCTGGGGGCTGGTATTTTATTCATCCACCCAGAAGATACTTACTGAGCACACACTGTATACCACGCTGTGTGCACCAGACTCCTTGCTTTGCACAGAGAAAAGGGTCCCAGTGTCAGAGCTAGATGAGACCTCAGAGATCTGCTGGCCCAATTCCCTTAATTTACAGGTGGGGAACCTGAAGCCCATGAAGGGAAAAGGTGGTACGGGAGGGAGCAGAGAGAAAACACAAGGGTAAAATCCAAACCCCGTGGCATGAATGGAGTGAGGATGGGCACGCAGAGAGCTTAGACGATGCCATGGCCTTCACAGACCTTGCAGGAGCTAGTCCCGCCCACCAGTTCAGCCTCATCTCTGACCACACGCCTCTCATTCTCAGGGCCCCAGGACACAGAACTGCTTGTGGCTCCCCACTGCATACCTCCAGGCCTCACACATGCTCCTTCCTCTTCCACCTCTGCCTGTCTCCAGGGCCCTGCTAGCCAGTGTTCTTCTCCATGTCTTCTTTGCCCACCTCCTTCCTCAGCCCAGTTCTCGGGGCTCCCCTCTACTGATACAGTACTGATCACACCCATACCAGCACTCGTTTCAAAGCAACAACCAGAAAACAAGTTTCTCCAGGACAGTGATCCTCTCATTCCTCTTAGTAGCCCCAGGCTCAGATTGTGTCTGGCACACAGTAGGTGTGCCCCACATGCTGAACAGAAACTGGCGGAGGTGGTGGTGATGGCACCTTAAGTGCTGGTGGAGGTAAACAGGCATAGGCGGAAAAGGCTAAGGCACTTCCCCAGTCTTATATCCTTCCACTGCAAAGGCTGTGCTTTGCTCCTGGGTGCGGCGGGGAAGAGTACCACCAATGAGCCAAGTGCCCGGGAGAGCCTAGGGTATGACTGGTGGGAAGAAGTAGGTGATATGGAAGACAAATGGGCCAGAACTCCTGGAACCACAAGACAGGGCTTGAGTGTCTCTTGACCCTCGCCTGGCTAGGGACCTGGAGGAGAGGGTGTCTGTAAGCAGGCAGGAGATCCGACTTAGAAGAGGCCCCACCAGCAGCCTCCTGGGAAGCATGCACTTTGCCAGAAGATTCAGGGTTTGAGCCCTTGGCAGGCTGAGCTGTCTCTGTCTGTCCTTCCATGCCAGCACAGAACACCCTGCTGAGTGACCCTGCTTGATTAATGAAGGCCCCCAGGACAGTGGATGAAGCCCAGAGTCCTGGGGAGTGTAGTAATGGGGGGAGGTGGACAAGGAGGCTGCTTCCACCCACTTCCTTCCCCAAGGCAGCCACAGGGCTGGAGGTGGGGTCTTCGGATGGGGCAGAGGGGTGTACCTGCTCTCCCCACCCCAGCACATTCACTGCAGCCTCAACAATATACAATGCCTCCTCTCATTAGTTTTCTTCAGCATGTGACAGGCCAGGAGCAGCTGAGACAGCTTTGAAGGTTTGGGGAGAGGGGAATTTCCAAGGGGCAGGTGGGTGGAGGGAGGCTCCCCCTCTGCCCTCTGCAGACAACAGATTAAGAGATTTTTCTGGCCACAGGGTGTAGCCGCCCCAGAGCAGCAGATCTCACTGGCAGCCCTGCCTCAGGGGCAGAAAGTTGTAGGGTGGGGGGGCAGGCCCAGCCTGAGGGGGATTTCCAGGAGAACCTGGGCCCTGTGCCACGGGGGTGGGCGGGGAAGGGGGCCTCCGTGAGGAGGGAGGAGAGGCAGTTGAAACAGCCCCTGAAGGTGTCAGAGCTAAGGAAGGGGATGAATGAGGCCTTCTTGGCCTCACTTTCTGCTCCTCTCATCCCACCTCGGTAGAGGCCCCTCTCTGCGACGGGATTTTCCATCTGAAATCAAAACAAAGGAGTGGGGAAGCTGAGGTCAGCCTGGCAGGTGTGGGCTCCTGTTCTGCCTCCAAGACTGACTGGCGGTATGACCTTCAGCAAGCCACTTCCTCCTCTGGGCCTCAGATGCCCATCTGTATGTGCCATAAGGGCTCCCCATGACATCTCAGGCCATCAGCTCTGAGCACCTAGGATCTGGAGATGCCCATGCCCCCTATCAGACCACCCACTTATCACCTGAAGCCAATTTTTAGGGCCAGGCCCTGTGCTGGGCAGGGCAGAGGAAAAAGACAAGTCAGCCCAGCTCCTGCCCTCAGGGTGTTCAGAACAGTGATGTCTGGTGATGCCTATGCTCATGGAACCGGACAGCCAGCTGGCCCCAAACCCTTGCAGGAGCCTTGCCTGATTCCAGCTCTGCAAATGCCTCAACCCCAGCTTCCCCTCATCCTTCCATTATAGTTCCTATTACCTGGAGAAGCCGTCTTTGATTCCCCCGGGATCTCTCTGTCCCTTCCTTAGTTACCCTTCTTGACCCTTAATTACTTGCTCACTGTCTACCAACCCCCTCAAATCGAGAAGTTCATGAGGACTGGGACCTTGTCTTTCTTTCATCCCCAGGACAGAGTCTAACCCACAGTAGGTACTTAGTACCTAGTATTAAAAACTTAAGAAGTATTTGTGAAATAAATTAGCAAGCACCGTCTCCCATCTGGACCCAGGGTGGACAATGTTCATCCCTTCAGACGGGTCTGGAGGAGGCAGACCCAGACTCCTCTGGGGAAGCCACACCCCCATGGACGCATCCCAGCCCATATGACATTAGTCCAGGCCCCAGGCTGAGGACGCTGAGATGCCCCTCCCCACGAAGAAGGTGCCAGAAAAGCACATCCTGTCAAACTCCAAATCGTTTGAGCACCCTGCTCTGGAGTCCAGGGCAGTGATTTCCCCGGGAGTATCACAGAGTAGATGACACTGGATGAGGTCTTGAGGATGAATAGGAGTTCTGGATGGAAAAGAGGAGGGAACACATCCTCGGTGAGATCAGTGCATGCAGTGGCACCAAATGTGGAACTGCGTGAACTGTGTTTATCGACAGGCAAACAGGTATCACGCAGACCTCAGAGGGGCAAAGTGACCACTAACCAAAGTGCCTTTGGGTCCTCAGTTTGCTTTAGAGCCACACAGGCCCCTTCCTCAGCAGGAAGACTCGGCACCATTCACCCCACATTCTTCCCACCCACCTTCCTATGATATCCAGGCCACTGGGTCCTGATGTCACGTCCACCCGACTGACCAGAGATAGGCTCTTTTTCCCTTAACACAGCTCCCACCCCCAGCCTCCCTTCTAGCTTGCTCCTCCAGCCCATTCTCAAACCCACAGAATTCTAGAATGAGAAAGGGCCACTAACAGTGGAGGCCATTAAACCCCATCTTTATTAAGAGAGTGTCTTTGCCAAGAGTGGGGCAGGACTTGGCAAAGCAGAACTCACACTCAGGAGTCTCTCCATAACCCCATGCCAAGGACAGTTCGCCAGGAATGAGGGCCAGAGTTCATGGGGTCAAATCGGCTGAACCTGGCAGAGTACCTCCTAAGTTCTATCAGTACCCCCACCCCTAGCCACTGCCCTCTGCCTGAGAGAAACCTTCAGGAGGGCTGGCATACATCTCTCCCCAAAGGTGGTCCCAAGCTCTACAGTTACTCCCCACCAGAGTAAGAAACACTTCCAACCTCATATTACCTTGTGTGGGCAGTGAGGCCTCGGGAGGCCAACTGTTACTGCCACGCTGTGTTCATCACTCCCATGCAAGTGACAACCATGCCTGTCTTGTCTCAAGTATTTGCCTTAGCCTGACTTTTCACTTTTCACTCTCATGCATTGGAGAAGGAAGTGGCAACCCACTCCAGGGTTCTTGCCTGGAGAATCCCAGGGACGGGGGAGCCTGGTGGGCTGCCGTCTATGGGGTCGCACAGAGTTGGACACAACAAGCGACTTAGCAGCAGCAGCAGACCAGTGCCTGACACTATATGGTAAGGAATATGTCTCTTTCACCCTGGAGGAGGAAATGGTAACCCACTGCAGTATTCTTGCCTGGAGAGTCCCATAGACAGAAAGACAAGCAGGCTACAGTCCATAGGGTTGTGCAAAGAGTTGGACATGACTGAGTGACTGAGCACATGTCTTTCTCAAATGAATGAGGCTGAATGACCTTGACCAACTTACTTTTACCCTCTGAGTCTATTTTCTCACCTATAAACTACTTCCCAGGTTGTTGAGGACAACAGGGAAAACATTCATGAAAATGCTTGGCCAGGGTCTGGCACATAGCAGCCTTCATGTTCCCCTTCAAACTAGCCAACACCCTGCCTTCCTTCCACACCCTGCTTACCTCCTCCAGGAAGCCTCCCCCGATTATCTCCCGGGCTCCAGTCCTGGCCTCTGTCCCAGAAACACTTCCTCCCCACATACTTGTCTAGAGTCCAGGTGATATTTCTGAAAAATATGGATTCCTGCTTGTTTTGTTTTTATGTTTTCTGTGCCTGTGTCCTCCACTGAACAAAGGTAAGACTCCATCTTTTTTTTTTTTAAGACTCCACCTTCTGTGTAAGCAATGAATTGTTTTCCAAACACAAGTAAGAATAAACTCAGCCAACCCTCAAGTCCTCAGCATCACAACAGCAACAATTTCCTGCCGTCTGCACCACACTCCACAGTTCACAAGGCACTTGCATGTCTGTTATCTGATTTGATCTTTGAAACACCCCTGTAAAGCCAGAATTTATCATCTCTATTTTACAGATAAGGAAACTGAGGCTTGGAGGGGTTACTAACCTGCTGGTATTACATGGCCCAAGAGAGCAGCAGATCACGGCTCAGGCCAGAGTTGTCCTATCAACCTCAGAGCCCATTCCTTCCAGACTGGGTCCTTAAAACTCAGGCGAACAAATTCACAAACACAATAACAGCGACCCCTTACATTTCTATGGTGGCTTCCCTTGCATGTAATTTTCACATCCTCTTTTGTGAGAATCTTGGAGAGAAAGCTCACAGACCCATCAAGGATATAGGTCTACCTGGACGGATACCCCAGTGAGAGGGTCCTCTCTATTCGAAAGAGGGTAATGGAAACGATGAGACCACAGAGAAGTTGCGGGCCTGGTGACACCAAGCTTGCTAACTGCTGGGCCAGAATGTGAACTCTCATCCATTTGCCTGCCTCTGATACTATGCCTACTCTACCAAGTTCCCTCACTTTTCTCTGGGCCTCTTCCCATCTGTAGAATGGGTTGGATGAGGGGATTTTTAAGCCTTACCCCCTGGTCTGTGTCTTTGGGTAAATGAAGAAAGCAGGACCAGTTCTGGAGTCAGATGACTTGAGTTAAAATCCCAGGTGGGTAAATCAGTCACTCACTGTTCCTGAGACTCAGTTTTTTCATCTGCAAATGGGTATAAATGAGATCATGGATACGTGGCTTCTGGCACATTCAGAATAATAAATAAATGTCAGACTTCCTCTCTTTGCTTTTTAAGTGTGTGGCAGGGCAGTGAGGGGAGCAGGGAAGATACAGGCTCAGAATCTATACCAAGCTCAGTATAGATTTACTGGTATTTTCCCATTTACAGTGGGGGACTCAGATTAGGGAAAACAAGACCTGCATCTGTGGATCTTTGGTTCAGCACCTGGGAGGGGGGACCTCCTAGGAATTTTGTGTGTGTGCCTCTTCCCCCTCTCCCCAAATCTTCATTCTAAACATTTTCCCCAGAAAGAGTTAAGCGTTCTTTGGGCTTCCCCTTCCGGACCAGCGGTGCCAGTGGAGATTAGAGAGATCGGATTTATTTCTCTTAATAAACAGAAAAGAAGTTTGGCCAGGCAGGTGACAAAGAAACAATTGGAATAATAGGAGGTTGGAGCAAAAGGAAACAGGACTTCCTCCAGACATACCTGGGGCCACCCCCAGACCTGGGGAAACAACAGCCAGTGGCAGGGAGGTTTGGCCCACGCACGTGGGCCCAAATCAGGCCAACCTGCTGCCCAGAAAGCCCAGTGCTACCCAATACCAAACATAAGGCCGGGGGACGTCTGCCACTGACCCAATGACCTCTAACCAGGCTGTCAGAGCAGGGACCTACAGAGTCAGTTTTCCTGTCTCCCCTTCACCACCACCACCCCACCCCCACCCTAGGCTGGTCTCCCAGTGGACCTCCTAGCCCAGGTCCACTGGCCTAGGCCACACCATTAGCCTTCATTCTCTAACCCTGACAGTGGGACCACAACCCATCTTGTCCAGTTCTGCCCCAGGACTCTGTGAATGAGATGGGGATGACTTCAGGCTGAATCCTGGTGGCACAGCCCTGGGACAGGTTTCATGTATTGTGGGAGCTGCCCTTGGAAACATCCTCCTTGCAAACCTTCCCTCAGGGCCTGGCCCAGTGACCTGAGCCCCAGCACCCAACCTCCATTTGAGGCTGGGCTGCGGGGATGCAGGGCCCATTTCCAAAAGGAAGATCAGGCCGGATGCAATCACACAAGAGGCTTTTCACCCTCTTCCTGACCCCAGGAAGTGTTCTTTCTAATTCTCCTCCAGAGGAGGTGGTTAAAGGACACTGGGAGGGTAAACACAGCGGAATGGGATGGGCCTGCACACACCGCCATTTCCTCACCTCTGGCACTAACACTGCCAGCAGGAAAAGTAGACTTCCTAGGATGGCAGCCCCAAGGGAGCCCCACCCTCTGGCAGAGACTCATGCCCTCCCCCTCAATCAGGAGACACAAACAGAGGGGAAGATGAGGGGAGAACCAAGCAAGTGCAAGTGGCCAAAAGAAAAGTGACCCCGGTAGGCATGGGTCAGGTCAGCCACTCCTGCCCTCAGGCTGCCCAACCACCAGGCCAGAGGGAGCCTACAGGCAGAGAACTAGCTGTGGTAGTTCAGGTACCCACCGCTGTCACAGATACAGCTTCTCCATTAACTTGGGCCTCAGTTTCCCCCCTCTGCAAGCACACTTCCAACACAGGAACAACGTTGGGCTGGGGGAAGGAGTGGTGGGAGGGGCTGTTGGCTCAAATCCCGAGCTCACCACCCCAGGAGGTGGATGTTTGCGTTTGGCCCAGGTGAGTGGTAAGGGGGGGCCAGGTAGGAAAAGCTAACACTGCTAATAACGTAAAGCATGTCACTGCTCCGTGCGGGTCCAGTGTGGGGCTGGCAACCCAGATCCCCCTCCACAGCTGACACACCTTCTGAGTGCAGTTGACTTTCCAGACCCAGAGGAACCCCCACCAGACATGCAAGGCCACTTGCCTCTCCCATTGGCCCCAATCCAGAGTCAAGTCTCTGACCCCCTGACTCAGCAGCAGAGGGCAGAACCTGGGTGAGCCTGGGGGAGGGGGGTACTGCCTCACCGTCCCAAGAGCCGGGCGGCCAGCACTTCCAGACTAAGCCGGGGGATCCCTGCCCCAGTCGGGGGTCCCCCCACCCCTAGAGCGGGGCTGGGTTGAGTCTGGGACATCAGGAGCGGGGTGGCGCAGAGTCGGGGTGCTCGGACCGAGTCCCGGCTCTTCGCTCCCCCAGCACCAACGCCTAGGAAGTCAGCACCCTCCAGACACGCCGCGGACCCCAAACGGAGCCACTCGGGCCGCACCCCGGGCACCGCCCCGCGCCTCCCCAGGTGCCCGGCCGCCTTACCTCGGCCCTTACCCTTGGCCTTCCTGGCCTTGTCGTCCGCCTTCTTGGCCCGGGGGGCGGCCGGCTCGGCGCCCTCGGCCCCCGCCGCCTTCTTCTTGCGCCGCTTGCCCCGCAGCCAGCTGAAGGCGCGGCGGAGGCCGGACGCGCCCGAGCGAGACTTCTTCCTGCGCGGGGGGCCGCCGGGGCCCCCCGGCTCGTCGGCCGCAGGTGCGGCGGGGGACGCGCGGGCCGCCATAGCGCGGCGGGCAGACCTGGCGGCGGGGGTCAGGCCCCCTGAGGCGGGGCGCCCATGGGCCGGGGGCGAGCGGGCGGGCGGGCAGGCGGCCGCCGCGCCGAGACGCGCCCGGAGAAAAGTTTGGGCGGCGGAGGCAGAGCGGGCGAGGAGCGGGCGGGCGGCGGGAGCGGCGCAGGAGGGGCCGCGGGGCGGCGGGCGGGGCGCGGAGGCCGGCCGGGAGGGACGGGGCCGGGAGGGAGCGGCCACGGGGCGGGGGCGGCGCTGCCTGCGGCCCCTCCCGCCTCCTCCGGCCCGCCGGCCGGGGTCCCGGAGCTCGGGGGCTAGCGGAGGGAGAGGTCTGGTCCCGAGGGAGGGTGGTCACCGCGCCCCCGAGCCGCGGCGGGGGCCCGGGCCGAGAGGGCGGGGTCGCGGGGTGGGCGTGGAGGGGGCGGTACCGAGGTTCAGTCCCGGCGGGGCCATTGAAGAGAGCAAGGTTCGGACGGAGAAGTACTGGCGCTGGGGTGGGGGTGCTCAGAGAAAGCGGGGAGAAAAATGCTGGGGTTGGATCCCAAGAGAACTTCGTGTCCTGAGTTCGGTCCAGAAAGAGATGGGGGATTCTGGAATCCTCTTTCTGGAGTAAGGGGGTTCTGAGAATGCTTTCCAGGATCTGGGTGGTATTGGAGGTTTTGCTCTAGAGACAGACTTCAGACCCACCTGAGACCTGGAGCTTTCTTCTGCAGTCTGGCAACTCGGAGTCTCCTTTCCCTCCTTTCCCCTTCCTCACCACACCTTCCCCCAGCCCCCATCAATCCTCAGTGTGGAGCTGGGACCCATGCTTCCTGGGTTCCTGCTTCACCCTTGGGTGGCAGGTGACAGGATGAGGAGAGCCGTGCCTCAGTTTACCCTTGGGCCAGGTTGTGAGTCCCCAGAGCACTAGTGTCTGGGTCTGGATTTTCCACTGAGATGCTCAGTACTGATCAGAACTGATCTTGGACTTGAACTCACAGCTTTATAAGATGCTTTGAGATCCTCTGCAGGTGACAGGTGTGACCGAGGAAGCCGGTAGAGAAAGGAAGCCTTTAAGAATCACAAAAATGCAATGCTTTGTTTCCTCCAGGCCTCTGGCTCTTTATTGTAGCTGAGGGAGCCCTTTTGTATGATCTGATCCTACAAGAGGCTCTGAGGGGGCAGGCCAGGGAGTGATACCCATAGTACAGAAGAGAAACTGAGGCCAGAAGAAGACAGATTGCCCAGGAGCATGGAGGGGGTCATCAGCAGAGGAATTAAGATTGACAACGTAAGTCTTGTCTCTGCCTGGTTCCCAGGAGCTAGAAATTGCCCTAGGGACCAGCTGTGAGATCTTGGACTCCCTTTTGACTCAGAAGGGCATCATGATCACCCCACCGGTTAAAATTTGTCTTCATCATCCAGCCTGACCTTGGTAAAACAGCCTTCTCCTTGTCCTTACTCAGCCTAGTCAGCCCTGGTGTAGCGTCAACAACACTCACTATGATATTGTAGAAGGATTAGAGTGAGCAGTGTGACCTTTTGAACTTGCCTTAGCTCCCTGGGTAGGGGCTCAGCTGTGGCAAACCTGGGCCATCGGTGACAACTCCCCTCCCACACACACACACGTGGTGGGCCTGGGGCAGATCACTGTACTTACTGGGCCCCAGTTTCCCATCTAACCGTCGTCACTCATTTGCTTTCAGCCCATAATCCCAGAGCACCCATTCCGGATCAGTGTGCATCACTGGGCCATGCACAGGGATCACACTGGGCTTGTCCTCATGGTGCTCTCTGCCCCCTTCAGCACTAGGTACGTATCAGAGGAAAAGTGATACCGGAGGGACTGATGTTTTAAGAGCAATGCATAGAACCTCAGCCTGTTAGATAATATGGATGGACTAGAGAGGAGAGAGAAGGCAAACATACTCTGGCTTTTGGAAGGGGTGATCAGGAGAGGAATAGCTGGGCAGCCTTGCCCCCCACCCACCATTTCAGCACCTCTTTTTCCTGGTGGCCAGACTGGTTACACAGTTTCAGAGCCCAGTACAAAATGAAAATGCAGGGCCCCTGTTCAACATTTATTACAAATTTCAAGAAAGTAACAGCAGAGCATGATCAAGCATGGGGCCTTTCAGAGAGCAGGGCCAAGTGGACTATGCGCATGAAGTTGATCCTGCCAGTGGCTCATATCCTCAGCGAAGCCTTCCCCTCAAACCACAATCCCCAGGAGTCAACTCACAGATTAGGTCCCCTGATTTGGAAGTGGGGAGAGAAAAGGGAGTAGGGAGAGGTCAGGGCTGTATTCCCTTCACTGCTTCTAACTCCAACACCCAGACGCTCTCACCTCCCATCTCCAGCCACCCTTAATCCGGCAGCCCGGCTTTCCTATTTGTCCCCTGGCCTGATAGGCCTGATTCTGAACCCCTCAGGGCTAGCTGGAACAGGCTAGCCTGCAACACTGCTCTCTGGATTCACGATTCTCAGCTCAGCTACATTTCTTTGCCGTCCCTCTGGGCAGCTAAGGAAACTGACTTCCCAGCAGCCCCTGTCGGCAGAGCCCAAAGTCCATCCTAGAGCCAGGCTGTCACCTGACCAGGAAGGAAGCTGCCAGCCTGTCCCCAGGGAGGAAGGAGCCATAACCAAGCTTAGGGCTGTAGCCCCTGAGGTCATCCAGCTTTTCTCCCTCTGTTATTGTTTGTTATGTTGTTGCTCTCTGACTGTGCCCCATGGCTTGCAGGATTTTAGCTCCCCTACCAGGGATCAAACCCAGACCCTCAACAATAAAAGTTCAGAGTCCTAATCACTGTGCCAACAGGGAATTCTCTGTTCCCTCTGTTTGTGGAAAACTCAGGACCACCCCAGGTGGGCCTCACACCAATCCAACATTCCCTGATCCTCCGACCCTCGGGAGACCTGCCTTTCATAGGATCCAGCTTTGTCCTCTGCTAGGTCTGGCCCATGGACTTTATTCAGACTGGGCAGCCAGGCCAAGGTGTGGCTGAGCCACCCTCATTTTACAGAGAACACCAGGAAGGGTCTGTAAATCAAGCAGCCCCTGGTGGGAGCACCTGTGGCTTCCCTCCGTTCTTAGACCAATTGGAGGGTGGAGCAGTCCCGCAAAGTTGATGATTTTGAGAGATTAACAGTCCTATTCCATGGATAAGAAAGCCTAAAGAGAGGTGGAATGACTTGCCAAAAGACACACAGCTCCCTCTGGGCAGAGGTGAAATTTAAAACTGCTTTGTGTTCCTGTGTGTGTATTTTCTAATTGATCACTAGCTTTGTGCTCCTGCCTCACCCCTGCTGCTTTCAAAGGTTGGGAAAGCAAAGTATTTATTCTGGGGCCACATCTGGGCCTCTAGGAACTTCCAGAAATGTTCTGCTTAACTTCAGATGCACCTGTATGCATCTTTTCTTGGGAAAGAATGGGTCCACGGCTTTAGCAGACTCTCTAACCTTTGATCCTTTTCAGTGGGAGAAGATAGAAAGAGGCTCCTTGTGTTTGATGTCCTCCACCTCTTCCCTCCCTAACCTAGGAGTTGGGGGACCCTGCAGGTCTCATCCCCACCGTAGGCACTCCTGTGCCCCTACCCTGTGGCTCCTGGCATCTATGGCAGTGTGTCAACGTTTCCAACAACCTCCCTGCTGAGTTCTTCTTTGATACTCCCAGCATCTCTTAGAATCAGGCCCAAAGCCTAATTCCACCCATTTTCCCTGCTGGGTTGAGAGGTCCAAGGTGTTAGTGGCGTGTGTGGAAAGGAAATGGAGTTTTGTGGGCTCCCTCCCAGCTCCAAGTTGCTGCCAGCTCCTGGGAGGTTAAGGTAGGGAAGGGAAGGGAAGAGAGAGAAGGTGGGGGGCACCGAGAGAAAGAAGAGGTTGCTGCAGCCACTGCCCAGTCTCCACTGTGGAATGAACTCTGATTCCTCACATTCTTTCAGCCACTATCTCCTGAGCACCGGCTCTGTGCTCCAGGCCTCCAGATTGACCTGTTATTATTCTATGATCAGATCATCATTCTGAGCTGTCCACAGTATAGACAAGTGGGTTTCAATCTTTTTCTTTTAGGAGTGGAAAAGCCCGCAGAATTTTACCTGACAAATAAAAGTCAGTGCTTTTACATATGAATTTATTTTTGTCAATCAAAATGTATAACCTTTACTTACCACAAAATAATTCCGTGGGAACAATGCCGACATTTTGATGGACTAAAAATTTGAAACCCTGAATTACAGGTGATGGTTATGGTTTTAACTGAGAGCCAGCATTCAATTTATTTCTGCAGCAGTTTCTTTTAGTCAGTAATTAGAAAATACTGCACTTCATAGACATGCAGAGGCAAATGGTAAGTGTTTTAACATCTTGGTAGAAGTGTCAGGAGAAGCTTTATTCTGAGGTCTGCACAGAAATAAGTTATGCAGGACTTCCCTGGAAATCCAGTGGTTAAGAATCCATGCTTCCACTGCAGAGGGCATAGGTTCGATCCCTGGTTAGGGAAGTTTTGCATGCTGCAGAGAAAAGGAAAAGAAAAAAGTTGTACATGATGTGAAGGAAAAAAAAGTTCTGCATGCTGCGGCCAAAAAGCAAAAAAAAAAGAGTTATTCAACCAGCCCAGCCTAATGGCTTGTTTTTGGTTTGTTTGCTTTGGTTTTCTGCCTATGGTGATTTTATTATTGCTACAATGGCTTGTTAAAAGTTAGGGACTTCCTGGGCTTCCCTGATAGCTCAGTGGTAATGAATCTGCTTGCCAGTGCTGGAGATATGGGTTCAATCCCTAATCTGGGAAGATTCCCACGTGCTGCAAAGCAACCAGGCCCGTGAGCCACAACTACTGAGCCTGTTGTCTAGAGCTCAGAAGCCACAACTACTGAAGCCCACGTGCCCCAAAGCCTGTGCTGTACAATAGGAGAAGTCATGGCAATGAGAAGCTCACGCACTGCGACTAGAGAGTAGCCCCCTCTCACCACGACTAGAGAAAACCGAGCAGCAGTGAAGACCCAGCACAGCCAAAAATAAGGAAATAAAGATTGAAGGCAGGAGGAGAAGAGAACGACAGAGGACAAGATGGTTGATGGCATCACCAACTCCATGGACATGAGTTTGAGCAAGCTCCAGGAGATGGTGAAGGACAGGGAAGCCTAGCGTGCTGCAGTCCATGGGGTCTCAAAGGGTCAGACATGACTGAATGAACAACAAAAACATTAAAAGTAACATGTCACTTAAAAAAAATTAGGTTAGGAACTTCCCTGCAGTCCACTGGTTAAGACTTCGTGCTTCCACTGCAGGGGCATGAGTTCAATCCCAGGTCCAGGAACTAAAATCCCACATGCCATACGGTATGGGCAAAAAGTTTTAAAAACGGAAAAGTTAGCCTAGTCTGTTTCTCATCTCAGTCCTGCCACTAACTTGCTGAATGTCTTTGGATAAGACACATGTCCTCTCTGGGTACCAGTTTCCCCAATGGAACATCTGATTTCATCTAGAAAAGGAGGGTGTGTAGAGGTACTGGAGTGGGTTGGGGCGTGTGGGGTGATGCATGGAGCATATACGGAAGCTTCATTACTCATCCTCACCACCCATGCCCATCCAGTGCTGAGCCTAAAGAAGGGGCCACAAAACCACTGAACTGCCCAAGTTCAAAGGCAGAGGCGAGTTGCCATGGAGACATGCTTTGTTTCCTAACTGTCTGACTGCATCTGACAAGCAGAAAGCCAGCCAGATGGACACTGACCTAGGCGGGGAGAACCAGGATTTCCTGACCCCAAGATCCACAGGGCTCACTGCTCTCCAAGGAGAGCTGTCAGTTCTCAGTTCTCACCCCCAAATCAGGGGCATGACCAGCTTGGGCTGCCAGCTGATAAGGCTTCCTGTAGGGAGCTGCTGGGTGGGGGCCTCCAGGTGTTTGCAGACACCCACTCCACCAGTCCTAGGCAGGGAGGCTGGCCCTGTGCCCAAGGGCAGGGCTAGGAGGCAAGTGCCCACATTCAGGGCCTTCTGGAAGCTGGGGGAGGAGTCAAGATGTGTGGGCAGAGCTCCCTGCCCATGATCAGAAAGAAACATCTGGGTGTGGATTCTCAGCAGCACCCTCCACCCCCCAGCATCCTCACAGAACGAAAGAAAGTGAAGTCGCTCAGTTGTGTCCGACTCTTTGTGACCCATGGAGTGTAGCCTGCCAGACTCCTCCATCCATGGGATTTTCCAGGCAAGAATACTGAAGTGAGTTGCCATTTCCTTTTTCAGGGGATCCTCCTGACCCAGGGATCGAACCTGGGTCTCCCGCACTGCAGACAGAGTCTTTACCATCTGAGCCACCGGGGAAGCCCACCATCCATACAGGGGCCTACACAAACACACCAAGACACAAAGATAGGATGACAGACCCACATGCACATCAGTTCACACTGGCATACCCAAATACACAGATACACCAAAACACAAACCCAGATACACACAGACAATTCTGGGTACCCATAAACACCCAGGTACACTAAGATAGCCTGATGTCTAAACACACAGACACACAGATACAGAAATGTACCAAATTACACAGACATGCTGACACACACACACACATAGATATACAAATGCTCACACTCCCAGATGCACACTCATACAGACACCCACTGTACAAAAACAACACACACAGATACCCACTGGCCCATAAATCAGAGAGAGGTATACAGAAGGCCTTGTTACATAAATATAAACAAACGGTTACAAGGGGCAACATCGATACACAAAACCCAACACGGATGCAGGCAAGAGGAAGAGAGAGGAGTTAATACTTGGTGGGGGTCCATTCTGCACAGCCAGCATGAAAGGAGTTATATCTGTAGGATCTTTTTAAAATCCTTCCGACAATCTGTGAAGTTGGCAGTGTTATCCCCGCTTTTTACAGATGCGAAATGTAGGATATATGTGCTTATAAAAGGCCCAAACAATGCAGAAATAAATAGGGTAAAATGTGAAAATGCCTCTTCACACACATTCTCCACCCACTCCACACCACTGTTCATGTTAGTGGGCAGTATGCATATATTTTTCTATGCATTTACATACAAGCATTTCAAAATACTACAAATTTAGGGGGCTTCCCAGGTGGTCTAGTGGTGAAGACTGTGCTGCTAATGCAGGGGGCATGGCTTCACTCTCTGGTTGGGGAACTAGGATCCCACCTGCCTTGTGGTCCAAAAAAAAAGACAGAGAGAGACAGAGAGAGAGATCATAAACTGGAAAGTCTAAAAAATAATAAAAATACAAGTTTGAACATTTTCCAGGAAACCAACTCAGAGTGGTTAAGAAATGTGACCAAGGTCATAGAGCCAGTTAGCAGAATCAGGGTTTGGATTTAGCTCTGGCTCACTCCAAAATACTGTTTCTGCTGCCTCAGCCCACAGACAACCACAGAGACACAGATTCACAAAGGGGAGGCCCAGGGCAGGGGGAGGGGTGGCACCTCGGGGCTGGCCCAACAGGCTTTTTTCTGATTGCTCTGGGTCCCTTGGGTGGTTCCTCTGACTAAAGGCGTTGTCCCTGTAAATTCCTGTTAAGGGGCAGATATATTCCTGGGACGGGAACCTTTGAATCATTGACCCCGGGTGAGAACCAGGCAGGTGACTAAGTGATGCAGGCATGGCTCCAACTCTAGCTTCCCTGTCTCCTAACCTCTCAATCTCTTCACATGCCCTAAAGGGACCTTTTCTAAGGCTAACTCTGGACCTTGTCCCTCTCGCTGCTTAAATCCCTTCCTGTTGACTCCAGCATAAATCCCAGCCTCTTGGACACATGGAGTCCTTCGCTCTCTGGCTCACCTGCCTCTCCCCATTTTTCCTTTTGGTAAAGCACCTGTCCTTCAGGAGCAGCTCAAATGCTCCTTTTGTTGAGTCTTCCCTGACTCTTCTGTGCAAAATGCCCTCTGTTTCACCCCCTACCCTGCCGCATAGTGTGCTCACAGACACCCACCGTGACTTACAATCATCACCATCATGGCGTCTCTGCTGATGGACTGACCAGCTTCCAGAGCCTGCCCTATGTGTATTATATAACTGTTGTTGTGGTTTAGTCGCTAAGTCATGTCCAATTCTTTTGCGACCCCATGGACTATAGCCCGCTAGGCTCCTCTGTCCATGGGATTCTCCAGGCAAGAATACCAGAGTGGGTTACCATTTCCTTCTCCAGGGGATCTTCCCGACCCAGGGATTGAACCCATGTCTCCTGCATTGCAGGTGGATTCTTTACCGCCAAGCCACCAGGGAAGCCCCAATTATATAATTGCCTCCCTTAATCTTTACAACAGCCCTAAAGAGATAAAAAGTCTTTTCCCCATTTTGCAGATGGTTAAATGGAGTCACAGAGAATTTAAGTCCCTTCTTTAAGGTCTGATTTTCTCAAAAGTCAGTCCCTGGCCATATCATGTACCACCACGTTATTGCAAACATGTTTCCCTTGCCCTCCCAGCTAGACTAGAAGCCCCGGAGGACAAGGACTC
Organism: Bos indicus x Bos taurus; assembly: GCF_003369695.1. Lineage (NCBI taxonomy): Eukaryota > Metazoa > Chordata > Mammalia > Artiodactyla > Bovidae > Bos > Bos indicus x Bos taurus. The sequence goes on from NC_040077.1 coordinate 120,796,768, forward strand.
AGCTCTTTCATCTCTGAATCTCTGGTGCCGGCACTGGACAGAGGCGAGGGGCTCAGTGAATGGTTGTTGAATGAGCACTCCATCCATCCCCCCGAGTGACAGAATAAGAGAGGATAGGAGAGGAGACATTTGGGGGACTTGGGCACCCTGGGAATGTCCCTGCTGGATGGGATTCCCCCAGGAAGTCGTTGAAAGCAAGAGTTCCCTCGAATCAGGATGTGGGTGCCCCTAGAGCCTGGAGATATCTGTGTAGACCCTGCTGGGAGAGTAGGTGTCCTCTGGCTCCTCCACATGTCCCTCCCATCAGGAAGCTCTCAGCCTATCTGTTATTAAATATTTACTGTTTCCCACTCTGCTTGGCTTGGTCCCAGGCGCTGGAGGAGGGGACGGACCAGAGAGCAGGAGACAGGGACATACACAGTTAATGACCACCTACTACGTGCCATGGAATCCTCTCAACAGCCCTGCAGTTGGATCCTCAGCCCTGTTTTTGCAGCCAGGGAAATGAGGCTCAGAGAGGGGAAGAAACTGGTTCCAAGTCACGCAGCCAGTGAGCCAAGATCCAGAGTCAGGTGTGTGCTCCTCGATTCCCCTGCATCTTACCGCCCACCCCAGAGCCAGGGAGGATGTGGGCTGACTCAGAGGAGACTCAAGGAGGCCATTTTTGAGGTGGGTCTGTGGCTGGAATACAGCCTGCCCTGGCGGATATCTGACAACAACAGCTTGCATTTATCCAGCACTTTCCCTTCCATTAGCTCATCCAGCCCTCCCTAACATCCCCTCGGGTGCCTATTAGTACCTCCATTTGACAGATGAGGGATGGAGGCTCCATGAGGTCAAATGACTTTCCCAAGGTTGTACAGCGACTGCAGACCCTCATCCTTCTCCTGCATTTCCCTGCTGCCTTCACTTCTGCCTCCTCCCAGCAGTCCTCCATGCTGCCCCAAGAGAGCTCCCTAAACCCAACCATGGGGAATTCCCTGGCCTTCTAGTGGTTAGGCCTCAGCTCTTTCACTGCTGAGCGCCTGGGTTCAATCCCTGGTCAGGAAACTAAGATCCCACAAGCCACCTGACGCAGCCAAAAGTAAAATTAATTAATTAATTAATGCGATTAAATGTTTAAAGTAAATAAATAACCCCAACCATGAGCCTCCACCGCTACGGGCCCGGCCAGTCTCTGCGCTCATACGGCACATGGACGCGCCTTTGCCTGTGGCTCGTGCCTCAGCACTCCCTGATTCAGTCACCTTTCAAGCTCCCACTCAGCCTACAAGTGCCAACTCAAATGCCCCTTCTCTCGAAAGATTTCCTAGACTGGCTTTCTCCATACAAACCTCTAAGAGAACAATTATCTTATTATATTAAATTGCTTGTCTCCATCCTCAGACTGTGAGCTCCTTAAGGGCAAAGACAATGATTTTTCAAGTCTGTCTTCCCTGCACATAGCTTTGCATTCTCAGTAAGAACTTGTTGAATTAATGGATGACATTCTGAAGGTTGGGCCCAGTGGAAGATGATGAGGCCTTAAAAGAAAAGGCACAAGAGTGTGGGTGTGGGGGGAACTTCCCTAGTGGTTCAGTGGTTAGGACTTCGCCTTCCAACGCAGATGGTGTGGGTTCAATCCCTGGTCAGGGAGCTAAGATCTCACATGGGGCAAAAAAAAAAACAAAGAAGAAAAAAATTAAAAATTCAAGATATAGGGATGTCAAGAAGAGAAACTAGTATTTGGGGTGGGGAGAAGGGCTGGGATTTTTCTTTTGGACATTTTGAGTCTGAAGTGTCACTAGGACATCCAGCTGTATGTGCCAAGCAGGTAGGAGTTGGGAGTGGGGTGGGGAGGAAAACTTACCAGGAAGAAAAGATACTAACAGCAACTGCCAGGAACTGACTGCTGGCTATATGTCAGACCCAGTGCTGAAGGCTTTACGTGCATTATCCCATGCTTTATGTATATTATCCCGTATAGCTCAGACAGTAAAGAATCTGCCTGCAATGCAAGAGACTCAGGTTCAGTCCCTGGGTCGGGAAGATCCTCTGGAGAAGGGAATGGCAATGCACTCCAGTATTCTTTCCTGGAGAATCCCATGGACAGAGGAGCCTGGTAGGGTACAGTCCAAGGGGTTGCAAAGAGTCAAGACACGATTGAGCAATTAACACTGCTACTACTATCCCATTTGATCCCCAGAAGATAGGTAATATCAACCCATTTGATGGAGGAGGAAGTTAAGGCTCAGAGAAGTAATTTATCCAAAGTTACATGGCTAGTAAAAGGCAGAGGCAGGATTTGAACCAGGTCCATTCGATGCCAAAGTCCAGACACTTAATTACTCCTCCATATGGTAGACTATGAAAGTTTATAGAACACATACCTTTAAGGGGCACGGTCGGAAGGTGAGATCAGAGAGGGAACCATTCAAGAGATAGAAGGAAAACCATCAGGGTGGTATCTGAGGCCAAGAAAAGAGCTCCAAGAAGGGCCAGGTCGGCAGTGCTTACCGTCCCTGAGAGATCAGGGTGGGGTAAGGGATTTAGCAACTAAGTTAAGGCAACCTTCCAGAGAGCTGCTTCCACGTGCTGCTTCGGGGAGTCCGTAATAGGACCTGCTGAGTGGGAGGTGAGAAAGTGGAGGCGGTTGGCTAGAAAGAGAAGGAGAGAGCAGGGAAGGAAGAGAGCACCCTGTGGGTATGTGGGCCTAGGAGGGCGGGGCAAACAGGTTTGGGCTGGCCCGGAAATACTGGGGAAGGGATGCTCGGCTGGTGGGAGGAGGGGGCAGTGAGCATTTGAGCATTTTAGGTTGAGTCAGCCTCAGCGACTAGACTCAAGGACACCCTCACTCTCTTCCCTGATGGCCCCTCCTCCTCCAAGCCATCCCCATCTCTCAGGCCAGGCCACATTAGCCTCATTCATGCTCCCCTCTCCCTCCCCCACCACTCCCCAGAGGTTGTTCAGGACCAGCCACCCCCACGTCCAGTCTGCTGTCTCACCGCCTGGCCCAGCCTGGTGAGGCAGGCGGGGAGGAGTGTCCAGGCAGGAAAGGGCTGAGTCACTCGGCCACGCATCTGGTCTCAGATCTCATCTCGATACCCAGATGAAAGGGGCAGGAAGGAAGAGGGCTCCGCCCCCCACAAGCTCTCCTGGCCTGTCCTCACTTTGCCAGGTTGGGAGAGGAGCCCCGTTGTCACGTTAGCAACCACCATTTGCTGCTTCACCCCCTCCGGCTGGGGTCCTTTGCTGCTCTGCTCGCCTTGAAAAAGTAGGGTCTGGCCGTCACCTTCATTTCACCAGTGAGGAAGTTCAGAGAGACACAGGGGCTTGGGCAAGGTCACACAGATTGGAAGGCTGGCCCGCTGGCGTCCTCATTCGGTATTCCGGGGAACACAGAATGGGGTGGTGTTTGGAGACAGTGGACCAAGGTGTGAGGGGCTCAGACATGCCAGTGGGTGATGCCTGCAGAAGCTGGGTGGCGGGAGGCACTGGGCTCCTGCTCCTGCCAAAATGGCCTCTCCTCCAGTCCCAGCGGAGGGCAGACCCTCCTTCCTCCACTCCTTGCTCCACCCTTGCTGTTGCTGGCTCAGCTCGGACCCACCCCCTACCTCATTCCTCAGCATCTCCCATCCTCTCTGCACTTTGCCACGCTGAGAGGAATAGCAGGGGCCTTGGCAGGCCATGCCTGCCATCCTGCACCCTGCCAGGGCACAGTGTTCCCATTGTCTTGAGCATCGAGAGGTGTCCAGGTCCTGGCAAGGGGTGGGGGATCATGCCAGGCTTCTCCTGTCTCCAGGGGCCGCTCAGCAGCTTTCTGTGGGGCCCAGGCTGTTTGTCCACACAACATCCAGAGTGCCATTGGGCAAGTCACAGAGGAGCAAGCAAATCAGCATTCTCCCATAGACCCGGACCATCCCTGATATTAACTTTTGATTGATTCAATTGCATTTAATGTGGTTAGAGTCACAGCTGTGCCACTTGCTGTATGACCTTGGGCAAATGTCTAGACTCCTCTTTCTTCCTCTTTAAAACAGGAATAGCAATGGTAACAACTCCCTACCAGAGTGGTTGTCAGAGTTGATTTAGATAATGCCTAAAGCAGGTAACAAAAATACACTTAGTATTATTGGGGGATATCTGATTACAGACTGAATTCAGGCTCAAAGAGAATCTGAGAAATGCAGAAAAGCCCTATGTTGTAAATCAAACTCACCTGTAATTCCACCCAGACGCACCTTCTTGTGATGACTTTCTTACCCAGAGTGGAGTTGCCCTCTCTCACCCTCCAAGAGAATGACCCCTGTGCTTCCCGGCTGGGCAGGTAGTGTTGGGGGTGGATATGGTCTGCATTTTCTGAATCCTCTCTGAGCCTCAGCTTCCCCGTCTGGAAAGGAAAGGGTTGAAGTAATCAGGGAAGATAAATAGATTTAATTTCCTATACAAACTGCTGCCTCAAATGGCTCTGGGTTCAGAGTGCCATGATCAATTAAGCATGTCTGCCATGGATGCAGCGGCTGCAGAATGGAGCAGTGGTGTATACACGTACCCTGAGTAGCCAGAGAAGAGCCTAAGAAATCCCTAAGAACCCCTTCAGTTTTTAATACTCTAAAAACCTTTCCCCCTTTTCATTCTATTAATACTCCCAGTTTTAGATCCTGGCTTCCTCTGGGAAATGGGGAGGGAATCCTTGCTTCTTCTCCCACTTCACACCTGTCTTCAGCAAGCTTCTGGGGTCTGGTACCCAAAATAGCTCCTACTTAACATTCTCCAAGTTGTACCTTCTCTGCAGAGGCCAACTTAAGGCTCTCGCCAAGTCAGGCTCCAAATGGGGGAACTGGAGAGGGAGGAGGATTTGGGTGTTTCCTTCACTAAAAATGAAACATGCAAACTGCAAGTCTGCTAGCAGCCATTCCTCACCAGCCCAAGCTCGGACATTTGAATATTAAATAACTCCGTGCAAATGAATACAAATGAGCACCTCTTCTCTCCTTGCCCCTGCAATTCTTTGGGCAGTAGGGCTTTCAGTCCAACCTGAGTGGATGGGTCTAGGGTCCAGATAACCCTCCCGGCAGGTGAGAAAGAACAGGGCCTAAAGGACTCCACTGAAAGATTTACCAGCTTCTGTTCTGGCATGAGGGCTCTGTGAAGGGGATCTGAGCTCAGTAAGGGGACGGAGGTCAAAGAGAGCTGGGGACTTTCAAGGGACAGGGGTGACCTCAATCAAGGGGGAGGCCCTCTGTAAAAGAGGAAGGACTCAGTGGTGAGGGGGCTGCTGAGGAAGGGGGAATAAATCTCAAGAATCTGAGGCATGGTCCCACTGCCCATCCCTTCTCCCTCTCCCAGTCCTGGAGGCCTGCCAAGGGCTATAACCTGAGGGGTAAGCGAGGTGGTCCCTGAGATCCCTGGCTAGGGCCATCCCAGGGTTCCAAATTGCCTTTCTGGACCTCCGAGGTGAGAGGAAACACCCAGGAAATGAGAAAACCTGGAGAGACTCTCAAGTCCACAGTGACCCCAGGCCAGACTACCCTCTCACTGGCTTCCAGGGCCTTGCTCTCAGCCCTGACTCCTGAGCCCCTAAGACCTCACAGTTTGCTGCTGAGGACTGTTTGGTGTTGCCTGCCTGAGCCCCCACCCCCCCACACTGGGCCCCACCCCCATCACTGAGCCCCCATTCCCTTCGCTGAGCCTCCAACCCCCTTCACTGAGCCCATCCTCTCACTGATTCCATATCTCCCTAATGGAACCTTCCACCCTGAGACCAATGCTGCATCCCCAGTCTGGTACACCCATTTCAGCATGTCCTTGTCTTTGTCATGGTCCAGGGCACAGGCCATGAGACAGAGGAGCCAGAGGCAAAGGGATCAATAATAGCCTGGAAGGAGAGCCCAGCTAAGGGCCTTCTTGGTCAGGTTCCATGATGGCTCTGGGCCCGCTCTGCCAGTGAGATGGATGTTGGGATGACACTGCAGGCAGAGAGGCAGCCCTCACCCGCTCACCCACAGCTTGCCAAGATTCAAGCCAGGGGCTGCAACACAAGAGCAGGCATCAGTTCCACCCTGATCCCCTGAACAAGCGCTGCGCTGTGCACATCCTTCCCATCCCCTCCACCGCTCCCCTCAGGCCCGCCCAGGGTTGGTCAGGGCCACACAGGAAGGCCGGAAACAGGACACCCAGGCAGCAAGGGAAAAAGGCTGTGAGCTGCAGGGTCAGGGACACAGAGTCAGACCTGCAGGCAGAGAGACTGTGGCTCACACTCCCAAGTCTGGAGTGGTGGGATGGCCACGGGGTGTTCCAGGCATCTCCAGGACACAGAGAAGCAAACCCACAGTAGGGAGACCCAAGTCAGGGAGGTGGGAGCCGATGGTGATCCTTAGTGCCCTGGACAGGGGCACGAGGGTCACAAGCCCCACGGCACAGCCCACCTTTGGACAGAGCCCCAAGGCTCCGTGGCTGACTTCACTTACTTCGGTCTCAGAAGAGCCACCACAGCTCAGCCCTGCCAGCCCTGTGTGGGGCACTGTCCCCAGCTTCATTGAAGCAGCTGAAATCAGGGTCTGGATTCAAGGGAGTTGTATATGCTCTAGATGCCTGGTTCACCCACAGTCCTGGGAGTTAGGAAGCTTTACTATGAGGAAAGCTAGTGGAGGTGATGGAATTCCAGCTGAGCTATTTCAAATCCTAAAAGATGATGCTGTGAAAGTGCTGCACTCAATATGTCAACAAATTTGGAAAACTCAGCAGTGGCCACAGGACTGGAAAAGGTCAGTTTTCATTCCAATCCCAAAGAAAGGCAATGCCAAAGAATGCTCAAACTACCGCACAATTGCACTCATTTCACATCCTAGCAACATAATGCTCAAAATCTTTCAAGCTAGGCTTCAACAGGACATAAATGGAGAACTTCCAGTACAAGCTGGGTTTAGAAAAGGCAGAGGAACCAGAGATCAAATTGCCAACATCCATTGGAAAAAGAAAAAGAATAGGCATAAGAAAAAAGCAAAAGAATAAAAAAAAAAAAAAACACTTCTGCTTCATTGACTAGGCTAAAGCCTTTGACTGTGTAAATCACAAAAAACTGGACAATTCTTAAAGAAATGAGAGTGCCAGACCACCTTACCCGTCTCCTGAGAAACCTGTATGCAAGCCAAGAAGCAACAGTTAGAAGCAGACATTGAACAATGGACTGGTTCCAAATTGGAAAAGGAGTACATCAAGGCTGTATATTGTCACCCTGCTTATTTAACTTCTATGCAGAGTACATCATGAGAAACGCCAGGTTGGATGAATCACAAGCTGGAATCAAAAGTGCCAGGAGAAACAACAACCTCAGATACGCAGATGATACCATTTTATGGCAGAAAGCCAAGGGGAGCCTCTTGATGAAGGTGAAAGAGGAGAGTTAAAAATCTGGTGTAAAACCCAATATTCAAAAAATGGCATCTGGTCCCATCGCTTCATGGCAAATAGATGGGGGAAAAATGGAAACAGTGACAGATTTTTTTCCTGGGCTGCAAAATCACATGGACAGTAACCACAGCCATGAAATTAAAAGACGCTTGCTTCTTGAAAGAAAAACTATGACAAACCTAGACAGCATATTAAAAGGCAGAGACATCACTTTGCCAACAAATGTCTGTATAGTCAAAGCTATGGTTTTTCCAGTAGTCATACAGATGTGAGAGCTGGACCATAAAGAAGGTTGAGCACCAAAGAATGATTCTTTCGAACTGTGGTGCCGCAGAAGACTCTTGAGAGTCCCTTGGACTACAGGGAGACCCAACCAGTCATTCCTAAAGGAAATCAACCCTAAATATTTATTGAAAGGATTGATGCTGAAGCTGATGCGCTAATACTTTGGCCACCTGATGTGAAGAGCCGACTCACTGGAAAAGACCCTGATGCTGGGAAAGATTGAGGGCAGGAAGAGAAGGGAGCAACAGAGGATGAGATGGTTGGATGGCATCACTGACTCAATGGGCATGACTTGGAGCAAACTCCAGGAGCTAGTGAAGGACGGGGAGCCTGGCATGCTGCAGTTCATGGGGTCATAAAGAGTCAGACACAACTTAGCGACTGAACGACAACAACATAATCTGAACCAAGTTGCCCAATTGCCCTGCCACTAACTGGACCAGAGGTGAGTCTGGATCTCACTCAGCTGGCCATAAATTGCCCTCCAGGAGTCAGATTCACTGAACAAAGCAGATCATCTCTTGGAGAATAAGGGAGCAGCCCAGAAAGAAGCATGGACAGGGTCACGAGATCATAGGAGCCAAGCTGAGCAAGGAGTCTAGGCATGCAGGACGTGCAGGAAGGACAGAAGTAAAGGCTCAGAATGACCGAGCCTCTGTGACACTAAAGGTCAGACTTGGGAGCCTGCAGCTGTGACCAACACAAGGCTCCAGGTCAGGGGAGCTGTTTGCTTCCTGAACACCTCTGGTGACCTGGGAGGCCTGGAGATGAGGGCCACCTCCCTGTCTTCCTTAAGCCCCATTTCCTGAAGCCCAGGGGCTTTCCTGGTGGCTCAGATGGTCAAGAATCCACCTGCAATTCAGGAGACCTGGGTTCGATCCTTGGGTTGGGAAGATTCCCCTGGAGAACGGCATGACAACCCACTCCAGTATTCTTGCCTGGAGAATCCCTGTGGACAGAGGAGCCTGGCGGGCTACAGTCCATAGGGTCGCAAAGACTGAGTCGCTCTTAGACTGAGTGACTAAGCACAGCACCTGAAGCCCAGGGTGAGTGTTTCCGTGGTCCTCATCTGAAGGAGACAAAGGGACACCGCTTCTCCGCTCCTGCCTCTCTGGCTCTTCCCAGCCCATCCAGAGGGGGCCACAAAGGGTAGTAAGAGTCCTGGACCTGAAGTCCAAGATGAGATTCGAGTCCTGTTTTGCCAGGTATCTGGCTCTCAGAATCTCAGTATTCTCCTTAGAAATACGGGGAGTAAGGCCTGCCCTGGGGGCTGTTGGGAGAGTGAAATGAGATTGCAGTGAAGAGCTTGTTCCAGCCTCTCCCTGGGGGTCCGCCGTCCATGCTCCTTCTGGCTCTTGGTCCTGTTTCATTTTTCCCATCCCTGTACCAGAAAGGCATCCAGGACTTCCATCAATATGAGACCCTCACTCCAATCAGACTCCCTTAGGCTGGGAGGCGGCTCCAGACACTTCCCCCAGAGTCTAGGGTTCTGATCTAAAAAAGGAGGCCTCCAGGGGACATAGGTCAGACGAACGGTGGAACGGTGGAATTTCAAAACTTGGGACCGCATAGCACAGAGAACTCTGCTCAATATTCTGTAATAACCTTACAGGGAAAAGAATTTGAAAAAAAAAAGATACATGTATATGTATAATTGAATCATTTTTCTGTACACTTGAAACTAACACAAAATTGTTAATCAACTATACTTTAATATAGAATATGTAAAGCAATTATCCTTCAATAAAAAATAAATTTAAAAATAGAGAGAGAGAATAAAAATTAAAACAAACAAAAAACTTGTGACCAGCTAGCACAGAGATTGCTCCATGTGGCTCCTTAGTCACATTTTCCCTCAACCCAGTGCCTCAGTCCATGGGAGGGGGCCCCCAGAAAGGAAGCCGGGCTTCGGTTAGAACAGCAAGTCTGCCAGGCCCTGGGGCACACGTGAGTCTGTATCACCTCCGTTCTGGGTATGACGCCCCATGGGAACTGCCTTGAGCCACCTTTCCTCATTTCTACTCTTACCTCATCACCTTTATGCCTTTTTCTCTGGGACCAGTGGCCAGTCAGCCCCAGACTAACCCCCCACCCCTCAACCCAGCCCCTATAAGCATGAGCTCCGGAGCTCAAGAGACTGGTGTTCAAATCCTGCCTCAGCTACTCCCCGACTGTGACCTGGGCAAGCTGTCTCACCTCTGAGCAAGACTGGAGTGAATGAAATGACAACACAGGAATAGCCAAGCCCTTCCTCCTTTCCTGAGCCCTGGACTGGGACCACTGATGGGGAGGAGGCCAGGGGTCTTACCCTGAGTGGTAGAAGTCATGGGATCAAATGCACGTGCCTACCATGGGAACTGCTGTGGTCACTGCGGTACTTTGAGCCCACGTTTTCATTTGTCAATTGGAGGTACAACTGCTGAGCTAATGTTAGGGCTCCTTCTCTGATCACAGAAGGCTACCTGGAGGAAGTGACAGAGACTCCGTTTGGGTGGAAAGAAGGCAAACTGCACAGAGGGGACTGCCCTTCAAGACAGGAGGCTGGTGGGGGAGGGGCAGGGATGGCAGGGAGGTGAGTCACCAGGAAGGGAGGGGGACACAGAGGCTGGGGTTTTTGAAGGCTCAGGGGTCAGTGGGTAGAGGTGGCTCGATGTGGACTCACAAACGTTCAAACCTGATCTCAGAAGACTGCTAGCAACACAGTTACACAAGCCCTTGTCCACCTGGTCCCACCAATGCACACTGGAAACACACTCAGAGACATTCACACACTCCTGTAGCTCAGGACATTCACGGAGTCACCCCCAGACACAAGCACACACTCAGGGACACTCACACACTCCTGTACGCTCAGGACATTCACGGAGTCACCCCCAGACACAAGCACACACTCAGGGACATCCACACACTCCTGTATGCTCAGGACACTCACGGAGTCACCCCCAGACACAAGCACACACTCAGAGACATTCACACACTCATCCATGCGTAACTATATCCACACCTTCAGACACCTTCATACAAGCTCCTGTCGACAACATCCACATGTACAAGGGCAAACACAAAGGCACACACTTGCACACTCAAGTGCACTCACAGAGACACAAAAAGGAACGCACTCAGGCCCAGGGATACTCTGGCACACTGAGAGGTATCTGTGCACTGTGCACGGGGGCACACCAAGACACCCTCAGTGACACACATTCTTGCACATTTGAGTACGTTCTCACAGTCAAAGCCACACACTTGTATGCACACGCCTGTAGGACTCTGGAACATTCACGGATGTTCGGTCAGGTATAGCACGGCCAGGTACACTCACACAGTCTCCCCAACCCACCGGTGCAGCCACCACCACCCCCTCCAGCCAACCGGGCTGAACTCTCTCTCCACCCACTTCCCACCATCCTCTGGGGCCTCGGGGGCCTCCCTCCGGAGCTGGGGGAGGGGATGGGGCGGGGTTTGCCCTGCTGATGTGGCAACTCCACTCACCTGCGGCTGGCCGCACCCTCTCCATGGAGAAAAGCTTAAAGGAGCAGGAATCCCCCGGGGCTATAAACCAACCCCCCCAAACCCAGGTCTCTGCCCTTGTTTCTCTGATGCAAAAAGCGAGCTCTAGCGATGGTTCAGACGATGAATGGGACTGGCAACCAGGACTCCAGTGCTAGGAGCCGGCTGGCGAGGGGACGCTGGTGCTGGGAACAGGAAGACTGGGTTCCAGGCTCAGCCCACCTCCACCAGTCCTGGCCGGCTGCCTGCGGAACCTGCTTCTCCTCACTGTTCCCCATCACCCTGCCAGGCACTCCCATCCCCTGGCAGTCCTGTCTCCTAGCCAGCTGCACAGGCCCGAGCCAGAAACACACACACAGTCACTGCAACCTGTTGACCCAACCTTCCCAGTTTCCCTCAAACCTAGGCTGGAAGGAGACAACCTGTGCCGTGGGAATCCCAGCTCTGCTACTTCCCAGCTCTGTGACTTAAGGCAGGCCACTGCTCTCCTCTGAGCCTCAGTTTCCTCATGTAGAAATGGGGTGATGGTCACACCTACCTCCCAGGATTGGATTGGTGAGCGAATTAAACAATAAAGGTGGAGGCTTCAGGGTCATGCCCAGGGACTCAGGACAGGCTTGGTGAATGAAGGGAAGACACATGAAGGACTTGTTGGATACACAGAGCTGGGCCATGTCTCCCCTGCTGAAGCCTCTCTGATCTCGTCACGTCTTGGGGGATCCTACAGGACCAGCTACTCCCAGATTTCCTGTTAGTTTTGCTGCTGCTTCCAAAGCCCCTGATCACTACCATGGTGAGAGGAAGGAAGGCCCAGCTGGTGGGCAGGTGACAGGTGTGGAGAGGGGTCAAGGGGGCACAGCCATGCCCGTGGGAGCCACCAGTCTGATGGGGAAGATACAGCTCAGCTCTGCTCCTGTTTAATCAGACCCAGTCTGTCCTGAGGCCAAGACTAGCTAGTGGGGGAGATATGGCCCTGCCCCAAGAGTTCCAAGTCTGATGTGGGAAACAGCCTAATCCAAGAGCACTCTGGTGGCTAGGGAAGACACTCCCTGGCCCAGCCCCGCAAACTACTTGGGGAGACATACACTTCCCCTGGGAGTCCCAGTCTGATGGGGACAATTCACCCTCTCTAGGGGTTCCCAGGCTGGGAAAGGAGACACAACTGTTCTCAAGGACCTTAAGTCACAACAGAAGAGAGAGCCTGCATACCTCGGACACAAAGGTACCTCAGACACTGAGAAGCAGAAGTGAGCACAGATGAATGCGGCTCTGTGCACGTGCCTCTTGCATATGACTGTGACTCTGTGCGTGCGTGTGACTCCGTATGTGACTGTTGCCTCTGATTCTGAGATTAGGCATGTGCCTCTGAGTTGAGGCCGTGCTTCCATTCAGTGAGTGGACCCAGTTGTGTCTAATCACTCTTCAAAGGCCATGCATTCACTGAACATTCACTGAACATTCACCAGTCCCAGTTGCTGGGCCCCGCCCAGGGATGCTATGCAGCCTTCAAGAGGTGCAGTTTCCGCTTTCAGAGGCATCACTACAAAAAGCGGTGGATGAAGCACTGAAAAAGCAATCTCCTGTGCTGCCATCTGTTTAGAAGCACAGGGGGCGGCAGGTGCATAGGGAAGGTGGACTTCCTGGAAGAGGTGATATTTAAGCTGTGCCCTATCAGGGTTTATAGCTGAGGGAAAGGCTGTTCTAATTAGAGGGAACAGGACTTCCCTGGCAGTCCAGTGGTTAAGAATCTGTGCTTCCACTCCAGGGGGCATGGGTTCAATCCCTGATCCAGAAACTAAGATCTCACATGCCCTGTGGTACTGACAACAACAACAACAACAAAAAAAACCACCAAAAAAAAACCCAACAACAACTAGAGGGAACAGCATGTGCAAAGGCCGTGTGGACCTGGGAAGAGAGCCCAGAAAAGGTTTTTCTGGAGGAAGTGACTGGGTGAGATTTTGGAAGAAGTAGGTAGACAAGCAGAGAAGGTAATGGCACCCCACCCCAGTACTCTTGCCTGGCAAATCCCATGGAGGGAGGAGCCTGGTAGGCTGCAGTCCATGGGGTCGCTGGGAGTCGGACACGACTGAGCAACTTCACTTTCACTTTTTACTTTCATGCATTGGAGAAGGAAATGGCAACCCACTCCAGTGTTCTTGCCTGGAGAATCCCAGGGACGAGGGAGCCTGGTGGGCTGCCGTCTATGGGGTGGCACAGAGTCGGACACGACTGAAGTGACTTAGCAGCAGCAGCAGCAGGTAGACAAGGAGAAGGCATAGCTTCAGTTTAGTGGGTGGAGGGTGTGGTATAGACTAGCCAGAGGAAGTCGGCTGGCCTGAGCCTGTCAGTCACTCCAGACCCTTTGTGACCCTTTGGACTGTAGCCCACCAGGCCACTCTGTCCATGGGATCTTTCAGGCAAGAATACTGGAGTGGGTTGCCATGCCCTCCTCCAGCGGATCTGATTTTCATGACCCAGGGATCGAACCCGTGTCTCTTGCATTGCAGGTGGATTCTTTACCCCCTGAGGTAACAGGGAAGCCGTACTGTACCTAGGGGTGGAAAGGCAGTATACAGAGGAACCTGAGGGTCTGAAGGGGAACCTGCACTTCCAGAGAGAGGAGACAGCTGCTGAGCGGTGGGTTTAGGGGGTGAGCTCCTCGACTAGCCTCTGGGCTCTCCTAGGAGAGAGACCCAGCCCAGGGAGCCTGGGGAAGGCCTCCCAAGTATCCTTAGCAGTAAAGGGAATTGAATAATAGCTCCCTCACAGGGCAGAGGGTAGAACTATCAATACAGTAAATGCACTTACTCAAGTCGCTTTCCGCTGAGCTCTGCAAGAGCGCCATTTATTCCTCTCAGTTCAGTTCAGTCGCTCATTTCGTGTCCGACTCTTTGCGACCCCATGAATTGCAGCACGCCAGGCCTCCCTGTTCATCACCAACTCCCGGAGTTCACTCAAACTCACGTCCATCGAGTCGGTGATGCCATCATCCTCTGTTGTCCCCTTCTCCTCCTGCCCCCAATCCCTCCCAGCATCAGTCTTTTCCAATGAGTCAACCCTTCGCTTGAGGTGGCCAAAGTACTGGAGTTTCAGCTTTAGCATTCCTCTCAAGAACTGTATTATTTGGTTTCCATTTTAATGCTGATGAAGCAGGCTCAGAGAGGCTCAAGGCTACAGAGCGCCCGGAACGCGAGAATGAGCGGTCTGGATTAGACTCAGCCTGGCTCCTTCCCTTGAGTCCCACCGCCTCTCAGCACGCGAATGCGCCTTTTAAATCGGTAACAGCTGGTTACTGCTGGAGCCGGTGCTGTTACTATTATTATGGTTTATTATTATCACTGTGATACCCGAAGAACCAACTTGATTCATCATCGCGGGCTCCACCTTCCCCGCCTCCCGCGCTCCCTCAGTCCCTGAAAACTCTAGGCCCAGGCGACCCCGCGCGGCCACGGTGGGAACAACAATCCCTGGGGCGAGGGGTCCTGGAGGGGGTGTCGGTGTGATGGCACCCCCTGGAGGCAGTGCTCGGTATTGCGCCAGAGTCCGACGGAAGAGTGCGGCGTCCTCTGCACCCTTCGTAGTGTGCAGACCGACAGTGGTCCTGGAGGGCTGGAAGGAAGGAGGAAAGAAAGGGAATAACACTTATCAAGCGACTCTGGTACACTGGGCAAGGTGCTGGGCATTTTCTCATTTAACCCCTCTATCAGTTCAGTCGCTCAGTCGTGTCTGATTCTTTGTGACCCCATGGACTGCAGCCCACGAGGCCTCCCTGTCCATCACCAACTCCCAGAGTTTACTCAAACTCATATCCATTGAGTCGGTGATGCCATCCAACCATCTCTTCCTCTGTGGTCCCCTTCTCCTCCTGCCTTCAATCTTTCCCAGCATCAGGGTCTTTTCCAATGAGTCAGTTCTTTGCATCATGTGGCCAAAGTATTGGAGTTTCAGCTTCAGCATCAGTCCTTCCAATGAACACCCAGGACTGATCTCCTTTAGGATGGACTAGTTGGATCTCCTTGCAGTTCAAGGAACTCTCAAGAGTCTTCTCCAACACCACAGTTCAAAACCATCCGTTCTTTGGCGCTCAGCTTTCTTTATAGTCCAACTCTCACATCCATACATGGCTACTGGAAAAACCATAGCTTTGACTAGACGGACCTTAGTTGGCAAAGTAATGTCTCTGTATGCTTTTTAATATGCTGTCTAGGTTGGTCTTAACTTTTCTTCCAAGGAGTAAGCGTCTTCTAATTTCATGGCTGCAGCCACCATCAGCAGTGATTTTGGAACCCCCCCAAAATGAAGTCTCTCACTGTTTCTCCATCTATTTGCCATGAAGTGATGGGACCAGATGCCATGATCTTAGTTTTCTGAATGTTGAGTTTTAAGCCAACTTTTTCACTCTCCTCTTTCACTTGCATCAAGAGGCTCTTCAGTTCTTTGCTTTCTGCCATAAGCGTAGTGTCATCTGCATATCTGAGGTTACTGATATTTCTCCCAGCATTCTTGATTCCAGCTTCATCCAGCCCAGCATGGATGTACTCTGCATATAAGTTAAATAAGCAGGGTGACAATATACAGCCTTGACATACCCCTTTCCCTATTTGGAACCAGTCTGTTGTTCCATGTCCAGTTCTAACTGTTGCTTCCTGACCTGCATACAGATTTCTCAGGAGGCAGGTCAGGTGGTCTGGTATTTCCGTTTCTTGAAGAATTGTCCACAGTTTGTTGTGATCCACACAGTCAAAGGCTTTGGTGTAGTCAATTAAGCAGAAGTAGATGTTTTTCTGGAACTCTCTTGCTTTTTCGATGATCCAGCAGATGTTGGCAATTTGATCTCTGGTTCCTCTGCCTTTTCTAAAACCAGCTTCCAATACATGTGGAAGTTCTCAGTTCACATACTGTCAAAGCCTGGCTTGGAGAATTTTGAGCATTACTTTACTAGTGTGTGAGATGAGTGCAATCGTGAGGTAGTTTGAGCAATCTTTGGCATTGCCTTTCTTTGGGATTGGAATGAAAATTGACTTTTTCCAGTCCTGTGACCACTGCTGAGTTTTCCAAATTTGCTGGCATATTGACTGCAGCACTTTCACAGCATCATCTTTTAGGATTTGAAATAACTCAACTGGAATTCCATCTCCTCCACTAGCTTTTTTCATAGTGCTGCTTCCTAAGGCCCACTTGACTTTGCATTACAGGATGTCTGGTTCTAGGTGAGCGATCACACCATCGTGATTATCTGGATCGTGAAGATCTTTTTTGTATAGTTCTGTATAGTTCTTCTGTATATTCTTGCTACCTCTTTTTAATATCTTCTGCTTCTGTTAGGTCCATACCGTTTCTGTCCTTTATTGTGCGCATTCTTGCATGAAATGGTCCTTTGATGCCTCTAATTTTCTTGAAGAGATCTCTAGTCTTTCCCATTCTATTGTTTTCCTCTATTTCTTTGCACTGATCACTGAGGAAGGCTTTATCTCTCCTTGCTATTCTTTGGAACTTTGCATTCAAATGGATATCTTTCCTTTTCTCCTTTGCCTTTCAATTCTCTTTTTTTCACAGCTATTTGTAAGGCCTCTTCAGACACCCATTTTCCTTTTTGCATTTCTTTTTTCTTGGGGATGGTTTTGATTCCTGTCTCCTGTACAATGTCACGAACCTTGAATCTTCGTCCATAGTTCTTCAGACACTACCAGATCTAATCCTTTGAATCTCTTTGTCCCTTCCACTGTATAATCGTAAGGGGTTTGATACCTTACCTGAATGGCCTAGTAGATTTCCCTACTTTCTTCAATTTAAATCTGAATTTGGCAATAAGGAGTTCCTGATCTGAGCCACAGTCAGCTCCCAGTCTTGTTTTTGCTGACTATATAGAGATTCCCCATCTTTGGATGCAAAGAATATAATCAATCTGATTTCAGTGTTGACCATCTGGTGATATCCATGTGTAGAGTCTTCTCTTGTGTTGTTGGAAGAGGGTGTTTGCTATGACCAGTGTGTTCTCTCGGCAAAACTCTATTAGGCTTTGGCCTGTTTCATTCTGTACTCCAAGGCCAAATTTGCCGTTACTCCAGGCAAATTTAACCCCTACTCAATCTCATTTCTCAGGAGTGGAACTGGAAGCTGAGGTTCTGGGAAGGCAGGTAACTCGCCAGCGATGAACTGGAATTGAACCCAAATCTGCCCAAGTGTGTAGCCATAGCAGCAGCCCGTATAGGGTAAGTCTGGGCAGGAAAAGGCCATCTGACCTTCAGTATAAGCCCCTGGAAATCAGGTATAATGATAGCAATGATAATAAAAAAAAATAATTCAGTCATTAGGAGAAGACTCTTGAGAGTCCCTTGGACTGCAAGGAGATCAAACCAGTCAATCCTAAAGGAAATCAACCCTGAATATTCATTGGAAAGATTGATGCGGAAGCTGAAGCTCCAATACTTTGGCCACCTGAAGCGAAGAACTGACTCTTTGGAAAAGACCCTGATGCTGGGAAAGATTGAAGGAAGGAGGAGAGGGGGAGGACAGAGGATGAGATGGTCGGATGGCATCACCAACTCGATGGACATGAGTTTGAGCAAGCTTTTGGAGTTGGTGATGGACAGGGAAGCCTGGTGTGCTGCAGTCCATGGGGTCACAAAGAGTTGGACACGACTGAGAGACTGAACTAAACTGATACTGATTAGAGGGTCTCCATTTCCTGCCTTTGTGACTTTGGTCAACTAAACTGCTTAACCACTCTGAGCCTCAGTTTTACATAAACATCAGCAAATGAGATTTTTACAGGTCTTATGCTCTAGGATTCTTCTGAGGATACATTGCACTAATGCAGACAAAATGCTTAGCTTAGGAATTCCCTGGCAGTCCAGTGGTTAGGATTACAAGCTTTTACTGCAGAGGCCCTGGGTTCAGTCCCTGGTGTGGGAACTGAGATTCCCTCAAACATCATGGAAGTGGCAAAAAAAAAAAAAAAACACACCTTCGCACCTGGCATGTAACATGTGCTCAAGAAAATAGATAATACTATTTGTTCATATGGCCATTATTTATTCAAAGCCTAACAGCTAGGGATACAGTAAAGGAGAAATACATGTATTTTTCTTGTTTTAATGATTTCCTAGTCTTGTGTTCTTAGGCTGTAGCACATTGTCTGGCTTAATAAATGTTGAAATGAATGAATGAAATATTAAAAGAGTGAATGAAGGAATGGACATACTGCAGTCAGTCAGTCCTTAGTTGCAGTTTCAGGAAGAGTAAGAGGGAGAAAAAAATTTTTAAATAATTGTCGCTATTTCTTGAACATTTACACTGTCAGGTACTTGACTAAATGCTTGCTTTTTGTATTCTCAGTTCATCCTCACAGCAAACTCATGAGATCAAAAGTAACATCTGATTTTACATAGAAGAAGAAAATAATCTCTGTGAGTTAAGAACGATTTTCCTAAGGTAACCCAATGAGTAAGCTCAGAGGCAGGTTTTGAGCATAATAAAGGACAGAATCCACATCCAGTTATGGATGTGACTGGAGATGGAAGTTAAGTCCGATCCTGTAAAGAGCAATATTGCATAGGAACCTGGAATGTTAGGCCATGAATCAAGGCAAATTGAAAGTGGTCAAACAGGAGATGGCAAGAATGAACATCAACATTTTAGGAATCAGCGAACTAAAATGGAAGGGAATAGGTGAATTCAATTCAGATGACCATTATATCCACTACTATGGGCAAGAATCCCTTAGAAGAAACGGAATAGCCATCACAGTCAACAAAAGAGTCTGAAATGCAGTACTTGGGTGCCATCTCAAAATGACAGAATGTTCTCAGCTTATTTCCAAGGCAAACCATTCAGCATCACAGGAATCTATGTCCAACCATTAATGCTGAGGAAGCTGAACAGTTCTATGAAGACCTACAAGATCTTCTGGAACTAATACACAAAAAAGATGTCCTTTTCATCATAGAGGACTGGAAGGCAAAAGTAGGAAGTCAAGAAATACCTGGAGTAACAGGCAAGTTTGGCCTTGGAGTACAAAATGAAGCAGGGCAAAGGCTAATAGAGTTGTGCTAAGAGAACACACTGGTCATAGCAAACACCCTCTTCCAACAACACAAGAGATGACTCTACACATGGACATCACCAGATGGTCAACACCGAAATCAGATTGATTATATTCTTTGCAGCCAAAGATGGAGAAGTTGTATACAGTCAGCAAAAACAAGACCGGGAGTTGACTGTGGCTCATAAAATGAACTCCTTAATGCAAAATTCAGACTTAAATCGAAAGTAGGGAAAACCACTAGGCTATTCAGATATGACCTAATTCAAATCCCTTATGATTATACAGTGGAAGTGACAAATAGATTAAAAGGATTAGATCTGATAGAGAGAGTGCTTGAAGAACTACGGACAGAAGTTAATAACTTTGTACAAAAGGTGATGATCAAAACCGTCTTCAAGAAAAAGAAATGCAAAATGGTTGTCTGAGGAAGGCTTACAAATAGTAGGGAAAAGAAAAAAAGTGAAAGTCAAAGGAGAAAAGGAAAGATATGTCCATCTGAATGCAGTGTTCCAAAGAACAGCAAGGAGAGATAAGAAAGCTTTCCTCAGTGATCAGTGCAAAGAAATAGAGGAAAACGGGGAAAGGAAGTGTAGGACCAGAAGAGTAGTTAGTAAGACTCCTAGCAGCACCATGTGGCTGCTAAGAGAGAGAGTATAAAAAAAAAAAAAGAAATAGAGGAAAACAATAGAATGGGAAAGACTAGAGATCTCTTCAAGAAAATTAGAGGCATCAAAGGACCATTTCATGCAAGAATGGGCACAATAAAGGACAGAAACGGTATGGACCTAACAGAAGCAGAAGATATTAAGAAGAGGTAGCAAGAATACACAGAAGAACTGTACAAAAAAGCTCTTAATAACCTGGATAACCACGATGGTGTGATCACTCACCTAGAGCCAGACATCCTGGAATTCGAAGTTAAGTGAGCCTTAGGAAGCATCACTACAAAAAAAGCTAGTGGAGGAGATGGAATTCCAGTTGAGCTATTTCAAATCCTAAAAGATGATGCTTTGAAAGTGCTGCACTCAATATGCCAGCAAATTTGGAAAACTCAGCAGTGGTCACAGGACTGGAAAAGGTCAGTTTTCATTCTAATCCCAAAGAAAGGCAATGCCAAAGAATGTTCAAACTACCACACAATTCTACTCATCTCACACGCTAGCGAAGTGTTGGTCAAAATTCTCCAAACTAGGCTTCAACAGTACGTGAACTGAGAACTTCCAGTACAAGCCGGGTTTAGAAAAGGCAGAGGAACCAGAGGTCAAATTTCCAATATCCACTGGATGATAGAAGAAGCAAATGTGTATTAGCCACTCAGTCATGTTCAACTCTTTGCAATCCCATGGACTATAGCCCATCAGGCTCCTTTGTCGATGGAATTCTCCAGGCAAGAATACTAGAGTGGGTAGCCATGTCCATCTCCAGGGGATCTTCCCAACCCAGTGATTGACCCAGCGTCTCCTGCATTGCAGGCAGATTCCTTACTGTCTGGGTCACCAGGGATGCCTGAAAAAGCAAGGGAATTCCAGAAAAACATCTACTTCTGCTTCATTGACTGCGCTAAAGCCTTGTGTGGATCCCAACAAACTGTGGAGTATTCTTAAAGAGATGGAAACACCAGACCACCTTACCTGTTTCTTGATAAACTGTATGCAGACCAACAAGCAACAGTTAGAACCAGACATGGAACAATGGACTGGTTCCAAATTGGGAAAGGAGTACATCAAGGCTGTATACTATCACCCTCCTTATTTAACTTCTGTGCAGAGCACATCATGCAAAATGCCAAGCTGGATGAAGCACAAGCTGGAATCAAGATTTCTGGGAGAAATACCAATAACCTCAGATATGCAGATGACACCACCCTAATGGCAGAAAACTAAGAGAAACTAAAGAGCCTCTTGATGAAGGTGAAAGAGGAGAGTGAAACAGCTGGCTTAGAACTCAACATTCAAAAAACTAAGATCACAGCATCTGGTCCCATCACTTCATGGCAAATAGATGGGTAAAAAATGAAAACAGTGACAGATTTTATTTTCTTGGGCTCCAAAATCACTGTGGACAATGACTGGAGCCATGAGATTAAAAGATGCTTGCTCCTTGGAAGAAAAGCTATGACAAACCAAGACTGCATATTAAAAAGCAGAGACCTCACTTTGCTGACAAAGGTCCATAGAGTCAAAGCTATGGGTTTTCCAGTAGTCATGTATGGATGTGAGAGTTGGACTATAAAGAAAGCTAAGTGCCAAAAAATTGATGCTTTTGTACTGTGGTGTTGGAGAAGACTCTTGAGAGTCCCTTGAACTGCAAGGAGATCAAACCAGTCCATCCTAAAGGAAATCAGTCCTGAATATTCATTGGAAGGACTGATGCTAAAGCTCAAGCTCCAATACTTTGGCCACCTGATGTGAAGAACTGACTCATTGGGAAAGACCCCGATGCTGGGAAAGATTGAAGGCAGGAGGAGAAGAGGATGACAAAGGATGAGATGGTTGGATGGCATCACCGACTCGATGGACATGAATTTGAGAAAACTCCAGGAGTTGGTGATGGACAGGGAAGCCTGGCATGCTGCAGTCCAAGAGTCTCAAGAGTTGGACACAACCGAGTGACTGAACAACAACAACAGGTTTTAGGCTCGGGTCTGCTGCCTCCAAAGCTTGGGTTTGTACCTGGCTCCCGTGAAACAGTGGGCTGGAGGGACCTACTAGGGCATCTCTAACCATCCTCCTCCCAGGTCTAGTTGGCTTGCTGGAGCTCTTGGCATATCAAAACTCAGCACCAGTAATAATGGGAAATGTACTACTTTGAGCTTCCAAGAAGCAAATTCACTTCCAGTCACTCCTGTGCCGAGCCTCATGTTTACTTTTCACAATCCTGCAAAGAGGGTATTGGTCGCCTATTTCACTGACAGGGAATTGAGGTTCAGGCTTGCCTTCTGGGGTGGAGACTGCTGCCAACACGCCCCTCCCTGCTGCCTCTCCCCGGAGCCTCTCTTCCCATCTCATCCCTCTGCCAGTCACCCCCCAACACACACACACTTTTGGCCTCTCCCTGACCCATTCTCATAAGCCCAGTCAGATGAGTTAAGATGGACCTTTTGGATTGGGACTTTGCTCAGAGTGGTGGCCAGGACGTCACTGTTCACCTAGGATGGGATTCTAATCAGTTCACAGCTTTTTTTTTTTCTGAGTAGAAAATGGTTTGTTTTTTTTAATCTTTTTAGAATTGAGATATAGTTGATGTACAATATCATGTAAGTTACTAGTGTACAACCTATCGATTCAGTTTTAAAGCTTACACTTCTTTTATAGTTATTCTAATATGCTGGCTATATTCCCCGTGTTGTACAATATATCCTTGTAGCTCATTTATTTTATACATAGCAGTTTGTATCTCTGAATCCCCTACCCATCTCTTGCCTCGCCCCCATTCCTTCTTCCCACTGACATTATTCTGTTCTCTGCCCCTGTGAGTTTCTTTCCATTTTGTTACAGTAACTGTGCTGTGTGCTATGCTTAGTTGCTCAGTCGTGTCCCACTCTTTGCGACCCCATGGACCATAGCTCGCCAGGCTCCTCTGTCCATGGGGATTCTCCAGGTAAGAATACTGGAGGAGGTTGCCATACCCTCCTCCAGGTTATAGTCACTAGTTTGTTTTAATTTTTAGATTCCACACATAGTATCATATATATCATATGTCTTCGGGCTTCCCTGGTGGCTCAGTGGTGAAAAATCCACTTGCAATGCAGGAAACAAAACGTGGATTTGATTCCTGAGTGGGGAAGATCCCCTGGAGAAGGAAATGGCAACCCACTCCAGCGTTCTTGTCTGGGAAATCCCATGGACAGAGGAGCCTAGCGGGCTACAGTCCATGTGTTTGCAAGAGTCAGACACGACTTAGCGACTAAATCACCACCACCACCATATGTCTATCTGTCTAATTATTTCACTTAGCCTAATGCCCTCCAAGTCCATCCATGTTGTTGCAAATGACAGAATTTAATTCTTTTTTATGGATGAGTAGTATCCCATTGTATGTGTGTGTGTGTGTGTGTTAGTCACTCAGTCGTGTCTGACTCTTTGCAATCCCATGGACTATAGCCAACCAGGCTCCTTTGTCCATGGAATTCTCCAGGCAAGAATACTGGAGTGGGTAGCCATGCCACTCCAATAAGGAGTTCTCCAGGGGATCTTTCCAACCCAGGGATCAAACCCAGGTCTCCCACATTGCAGGCAGATTCTTTACCATCTGAGCCAGCAGGGAAGCTCCATTGTATATATTTACCACATCTTCATCCATTCACCTGGTGATGAACACTTAGATTACTTCCATATCTTGGCAATCATAAATAATGCTGCTATGAACATTGGGGTGCATGTATCTTTTTGAATTAGTGCTTTCAGTTTTGTGTGTGTATGTTTTGGATATATAACCAGGAGTGGAATTGTTGCATCATATGGTAGTTCTTTGAGATTGGAATGAAAACTGACCTTTTCCAGTCCTGTGATCACTGCTGAGTTTTCCAAATTTGCTGGCATATTGAGTGCAGCACTTTCACAGCATTATCTTTTAGGATTTGAAATAGCTCAACTGGAATTCCATCACCTCCACTAGCTTTGTTTGTAGTGATGCTTCCTAAGGCCCACTTGACTTCACATTCCAGGATGTCTGGCTCTAGGTGAGTGATCACACCATCATGATTATCTGGGTCGTGAAGACCTTTTTTGTATAGTTCTTCTGTGTATTCTTGCCACCTTTTCTTAATATCTTCTGCTTCTGTTAGTGAAAAAAGTGAAGCTGCTCAGTCATGTCCGACTCTTTGTGACCCCATGGACTGTAGCCTACCAGGCTCCTTCATCCATGGGATTTTCCAGGCAAGAGTACTGGAGTGGGCTGCCATTGCCTTCTCCAGGGGATCTTCCTGACCCAGGGATTGAACCCAGGTCTCCCTTATTGCAGGTAGATTGCACGTCTGAGCCACCAGGGAAGTTCCCAATTCTGTCCTTTATTGTGCCCATCTTTGCATGAAATGTTCCCTTGTTATCTCTAATTTTCTTGAAGACATCTCTAGTCTTTCCCATTCTATTGTTTTCCTCTATTTCTTTGCATTGATTACTGAGGAAGACTTTCTTATCTCTCCATGCTATTCTTTGGAACTCTGCATGCAAATGGGTATATCTTTCCTTTTCTCCTTTGTCTTTTGCTTCTCTTCTTTTCTCAGCTATTTTAAACGTAAGTTCTCCTCAGACAACCATTTTGCCTTTTTGCATTTCTTTTTCTTGGGGATGGTCTTGATCATCCTGTACAATCCTGTACAATCATCCTGCCTCCTGTACAATGTTATGAACCTCCGCGCATAGTTCTTCAGGCACTCTGTCTATCAGATCCAATCCCTTGAATCTATTTGTCCCTTCCACTGTATAATCATAAAGGGTTTGATTTAGGTCATACCTGAATGGTCTAGTGGTTTCCCCTGCTTTCTTCAATTTAAGTCTGAATTTGGCAATAAGGAGTTCATGATCTGAGCCACAGTCAGCTCCCAGTCTTGTTTTTGCTAACTGTATAGAGCTTCCCCATCTTTGGCTGCAAAGAATATAATCAATCTGATTTAGGTATTGACCATCTGGTGATGTCCATGTGTAGAGTCATCTCTTGTGTTGTTGGAAGAGGGTGTTTGCTATGACCAGTGTGTTCTCTTGGCAAAAATCTATTAGCCTTTGCCCTGCTTCATTCTGTACGCCAAATTTGCCTGTTACTCCAGGTATTTCTTGACTTCCTACTTTTGCATTCCAGTCCCCTATAATGAAAAGGATATCTTTTTTGGGTGTTAGTTCTAGAAGGTCTTGTAGATCTTCATAGAATCATTCAACTTCAACTTCTTCAGCATTACTGGCTGGGGCATAGACTTGGATTACTGTGCTATTGAATGGTTTGCATTGGAAACGAACAGAGATCATTCTGTCGTTTTTGAGATTGCATCCAAGTACTGCATATTGGGCTCTCTTATTGACTATGACGGCTACTCCATTTCTTCTAAGGGATTCTTGCCACAGTAGTAGATATAATGGTCATCTGAGTTAAATTCACCTATTCCAGTCCATTTTAGTTCGCTGATTCCTAAACTATCGATGTTCACTCTTGCCATCTCCTGTTTGATCACTTCCAATTTGCCTTGATTCATGGACCTGACATTCCAGGTTCGTATTCAATATTGCTCTTTAAAGCATTGGACTTTACTTCCATCACCAGTCACATCTACAAATGGGTGTTGTTTTTGCTTTGGCTCCGTCTCAACATTCTTTCTGGAGCTATTTCTCCACTCTTCTCCAGTAGCATATTGGGCACCTACCAACCTGGGGAGTTCATCTTTCAGTATCCTATCTTTTTGCCTTTTCATACTGTTCATGGGGTTCTCAAGGCAAGAATACTGAAGTGCTTTGCCATTCCCTTCTCCAGTGGACCACGTTTTGTCAGAACTCTCCACCATGACCCATCTGTCTTGGGTGGCCCCACAGGGCATGGCTTAGTTTCATTGAGTTAGACAAGGCTGTGGCCCATGTGATCAGATTGGTTAGTGTTCTGTGATTGTGGTTGTGGTTTTCATTCTGTCTGCCCTCTGATGGAGAAGGATAAGAGGCTTATGGAAGCTTTCTGATGGGAGAGACTGACTGAGGGGGAAACTGGTCTTGTTCTGATGGGCAGGGCCATGCTCAGTAAATCTGCAATCCAATTTTCTGTTGATGGGCAGGGCTGTGTTCCCTCCCTATTGTTTGACCTGAGGCCAAACTATGGTGGAGGTAATGATGATGGCGACCTCCTTCAAAAGGTCCCATGCACGCACTGCTGCACACAGTGCCCCCAACCTTGCAGCAGGCCACCGCCAACCCACGCCTCCACCGGAGACTCCTGGACACTCATGGGCAAGCCTGGGTCAGTCTTTGTGGGGTCACTGCTCCTTTCTCCTGGGTCCTGGTGCACATAAAGTTTTGTTTGTGCCATCCAAGAGTCTGTTTCCCAGTCCTGTGTAAGTTCTGGTGGCTCTATGGTGTGTTAATGGTGACCTCTTCCAAGAGGGCTTATGCCATACCCAGATCTGCTGCACCCAGAGCCCCTGCCCCTGCAGCAATGCACTGCTGATCTGTACCTCCTCAAGAGATACTCAAACACAGTTCTGGCTCAGTCTCTGTGGGGTCTCTGGGTCCTGGTGCACATCAGGTTTGTTTGAGCCCTCTGAGCATCTCTGGCGGGTATGGGTTTGATTCTAAACGTGATTTTGCCCCTCTCATTTGCCCTTGGACATGGGGTATCTCCTCAAAGTTGCTCCATCACCACGCAGCCACCACGGCAATGCCAAAGAATCTCAAAAGGCAATGCTAAAGAATGCTCAAACTACCACATAATTGCACTCATCTCACATGCTAGCAAAGTAATGCTCAAAATTCTCCAAGCCAGGCTTCAACAGTACATGAACAGTGAACTTCCAGATGTTCAAGCTGGATTTAGAAAAGGCAGAGGAACCGAGATCAAATAGCCAGCATCCACTGGGCCATCAAAAAAGTGAGAGAGTGCCAGAAAAACATCTATTTCTGCTTTATTGACTATGCCAAAGCCTTTGAGTGTGTGGATCACAACAAACTGTGGAAAATTCTTCAAGAGATGGGAATACCAGACCACCTGGTATTCTTGCCTCCTGAGAAATCTGTATGCAGGTCAGGAAGCAATAGTTAGAACTGGACATGGAACAACAGACTGGCTCCAAATAGGGAAAGGGGTATGTCAAGGCTGTATATTGTCACCCTGTGTATTTAACTTCTCTGCAGAGTACATCATGAGAAATGCTGGGCTGGATGAAGCACAAGATGGAATCAAGATTGCTGGGAGAAATATCAATAACCTCAGATATACAAATGATACCACCCTTATGGCAGAAAGTGAAGAGGAACTAAAAAGCCTCTTGATGAAAGTGAAAGAGGAGAGTGAAACAGTTGGCTTAAAGCTCAACATTCAGAAAACGAAGATCATGGCATCTGGTCCCATCACTTCATGGTAAATAGATGGGGAAACAATGGAAATAGTGACAGACTTTATTTTGGGGGGCTCCAAGATCACTGCAGATGGTGGCTAAAGCCATAGAATTAAAGACACTTATTCCTTGGAAGAAAAGTTATGACCAACCTAGACAGCATATTAAAAAGCAAAGACATTATTTTGCCAACAAAGGTCCGTCTAGTCAAAGCTTTGGCTTTTCCAGTAGTCACGTATGGATGTGAGAGTTGGACTATAAAGAAAGCTGAGCACTGAAGAATTGATGCTTTTGAACTATGGTATTGGAGAGGACTTTTGAGAGTCCCTTGAACAGCAGGAAGATCCAACCAGTCCATCCTAGAAGAAATCAGTTCTGAATATTCATTGGAAGGACTGATGCTCAAGCTGAAATTCCAATAGTTTGGCCACCTGATGTGAAGAACTGACTCATTGGAAAAGACTCTGATGCTGGGAAAGATTGAAGGCAGCAGGAGAAGGGGACGACAGAGGATGAGATGGTTGGATGGCATCACCAACTGAATGGACATGAGTTTGAGTAAGCTCAGGAAGTTGGTGATGGACAGGGAAGCCTGGCGTGCTGCAGTCCATGGGGTTGCAAAGAGTCAGACACAACTGAGCGACTGAACTGAACTGATGGCAGTTCTATTTTTAGAGTTTTAAGACACCTCCACACCGTTTTCCTCAGTGGCTGCACCAATTTACATTTCCACTCACAGTGTATGAGGATTCCCTTCTTTTTAATTAATTTTTTTTTTTTTTTTTTGGCCACACTGTGTGGCTTGTGGGATCTTAGTTCCCTGATCAGGGATAAAAACTGGGCTGTTGGCAGTGAGAGCATGGAGCCCTAACCACTGGACCACCAAGGGAGTTCCCTGAGAGTTCCCTTCTTTCTACATCCTCACCAACATTTGTTACTTATGGTCTTTTTTTTTTTTAATGGACCAGTTATTTAATTAGGTTCTTTGTAAGAAGTTTAGAACACTATTTTGCGAGGATGAATTCTATTTGTGAGAGCAGACACAGAGCGGAGGTAGCCCTGGAGCTGAGGAACAGCTTTGACTCTTTGCAGAATCCGTGAGTCCACAGCTTTCTGATCACCCTGGCACTGCTCTGTAATTTTTTACTTCTTTCTCTCCCCATCAAAGATCTCACCTTCCCGGTGCCTGGCTTATGTAATTGTTTTTTTTTTTTTTTTGGCCACGCCACTGGGCTTGCAGGATCTTACTTTCCTGACCACAGATCAAACCAGTGCCCCCTGCAGGGGATGTGTGGAGTCCTAACCACCAGATAGCCAGGGAAGTCCCCTTCTTCTCGAAGTAAACATCAGTGAGATGTTCTGGGGCCTTCACACCCCTGATATCCGTTTTGGTGGAGGTGGCAATGACAAATTTTGTTCTATACCCAGGAACTCGATTGAGGGGAAAGACCGAGTCACAAGTAGCAAGCCAGTGCTCACCTGCTTTAGGGAAACAACCTCTCACCTTGGCGGCATTCAGTGAGGATGCTCGGAATGGGCCCAGGAGAGAGGCTAGTGTGCAGTTTTCTCACATGCTACTGAAGGGTTTTTGCCAAGACAACAGCTTTTGAGGCCCATCTTCAGTAAGATAATACCTAGCATTTTGCGAAGTTTAATCACTTGGGAAACACCATTCTTGGGCTTCCCTGGTGTCTCAGATGGTAAAGAATCTGCTTGCAATGCAGGAGATGTGGGTTCAATCCCTGGGGCAGGAAGATCCCCTGGAGAAGGGGATGGCAACCCATTCCAGTATTCTTGCCTGGAGAATCCTATGGACAGAGGAGCCTGGTGGGCCCCAGTCCATAGGGTCGCAAAGAGGCAGACAGGCCTGAAGCAATTTAGCATGCACACACATTCTTGTCACCACCAACTGGTTTTGTGACAGTAGCAAGAACCTTCAGCTTCTTTTTCTTTTCAGCTTGGATTTCGCTGCTGAATACTTCCTTTTGTACAAGGCCTTTCTGGAATACATAGCCGGTTGGGAGTATCTGCCAACTCCTCTGACCAGGACAGGATTTCAGCGGCACTTCTTAACCTTTTTAACTTTGCCACCAGAATCAGCCTTCTTTGTCTCAGCTTTTCCCTCCTTTGTATCGGCTTCTCAGCTTTTTTACCTGCCATCTTTCAAGACGTGAAAGAGCTACTTGTGGTCTTTTTGATGGTAGTTGTTCTGACAGCTGTGAAGTGATATCTCATTGTGGTTTTAATTTGCATTTCTCCAGTTATTAATGATGTTTAGCGTCTTTTTCACATGCCTGTTGGCCATCTGTAGGTCTTCCCTGGAAAAATGTCTATTTAGGTCTTCTGCCCATTTTCAATTTTTTTTTATGTTGAGTTGTATGGGTTATTTATATATTTTGGATATTAACTTCTTATTGATAATATCATTAGCAAATATTTCCTCTGATTCAGCTGATTGCCTTTCTGTTTTGTTGATAGTTTCCTTTGCTGTGTAAAAGCTTTTATGTCTAACTAGGTTCCATTTGTTTATTTCTGCCTTTATTTCCTTTGCTTTAGGAGACAGAATGACAATAATATTGCTATGATTTATGTCAAACAGTGTTCTGCCTATGTTTTCTTCAAGGAGTTTTCTGGCTTCCAGTCTTACATTTAGGTCTTTAATCCATTTTGAGTTTATTTTTGCATATGATGTGAGAAAATATTCTAATTTCATTCTTTTACATGTAACTGTTCAGTTTTTCCTATTTCCTATTTACTGAAGAGATTTCTTTCTTCCATTGTATTCCCTTGCCTCCTTTGTTATACGTTAATTGACTATAAATGTGTAGGTTTATGTCTAGGCTCTCTATACTGTTCTATTAACCTACGTCTCTGTTTTTATGCCAGTACCATGCTGTTTTGGTGACTGTGGCTTTGTAATAGTTCACCACATCTTCTGATTGCAGTTTTGAGTTGTGATTTAAAAAGAGGGTCTCCTCAGGACTTCCCTGGCTTGGGTTTGGTCACTGATCGGGGAACTAGGATCCCACATGCCATGTGGCACAGCCAAGAAAAGAAAGAAGGAATGTCTCCCCAAATTCTCTGCCAAGGACTTATCTTCCCCAGGTTTAGTTCTTACGTTAGTGGTCTCAGCAGGAAGCCGAGGACCACTCAAAGCATTTGCCAGAAGAAGGTTTTCTTTTTAATTAATTTTTTTTGAAGGATAGTTGCTTTACAGAATTTTGTTGTTTAGAAGAAGGTTTAATGAAGGAACTATTTACAGAGGTGTGGGCACAAACAGTGAGGCACCCTGTGGCTCACAACAGTGGAACAGAGTCACGTCTCAGGGCCTGAAGAGGTAAGGGAGGGAGCCTTGCTAACGAGCCTGGCTGGACTCATATCCATGGTCACTGGCCACCCAACAGGAGCTGTGACTTTTACTGGAGGAACATAGTACCTGCCAAAATCATATCATCACTGACTCAATGGACATGAGCAAACTCCGGGAGACAGTGAAGGACAGGGAAGCCTGGACTGCTGCAGTCCATGGGGTTGCAATGTGTTGGACACAACTTAGCAATTGAACAACAAAAAAAATCACAGTATTATAAATATCCTGGTCTCACTCTCCTCCTTCCCTCTGATCCCCCGGCAACGTCTCCTACTGGCCAAACTTCACCTGAAACCATAAGGCAAGGAGGCCAAGGTCAGCAAGAGTCAGCCCCTGGACACAGGGCAAAAGCACAGAGAATTCACGGTAGGCAAAGAGTAGGCAGCCAGGAGGTTTCTTCTGTCTTTGTGAACTCAGCTTTGTGGAGGGGCTGAGAGGCAGAGGGCTGTGCTTGTCTCTCCAAGCAGCCTGACACCGTAACACGCCTTCTCCTCTTCCAGGCCCAAGTTACTTCGACCAGGAGGCTGTTCCCAGGCCTGGAGTAAATCTCTCCCATCCCTGGCTTCCTCAGTTCCCAGGGCCTAGCCCATCACTCAGCTTAGTGATTTGGCATTATTCTCTGTAGGGGTTTGTCTCCCCAGGGGACAGTTCTAGCATCCTCTTCACTGTGAGCTCTTTGCAGGCAGGGCCCTGGGCCAAAGAAGGCCATTTGCTCTGACACAGGGCCCAGCCCAGGACAAGTGCCGATGTTTGCTGAGTGAATGGAGTCCTGCAGCCTCACCCACCTCCCTCTGCCTTGGTGTACACAGCCTGGGCACATGTGTATATCTGTTTCCTTGAGTTCAAAGGGACTCTTTGGTGGCGAGTGGCCCAGACCTGGCACACAACAGGCATCAAATGTTGCCTGAACTGGCCTAGGAAGGATTATCTTTCTTTCCTTCATTCATTCAATACGTTTTTGAGATTTTATGCATACCAGGCCCTGTGCTGGCCCCGGGGGCACAGAAGTGTTCTTCCTGCCTTCCATCCTAGTGGGGGAAGCAGAAAAGGCAGGAATGGAAAATGAACAATGTTATTAAAGCCTGCAGCACGTGTTTAGAAAATAAACAGGGTGACGGGACACACCGTACGTGGACGGACATTTCTGTGGGGGATGGACACATCAGAGAAGGCCTTTCTGAGGCGATGACATGTAAGCTGAGACCTGACGATGAGTGAATGTGAAGAGCTGGAAGGGTATTCCAGGCACAGGGAACAGCAAAAACAAAGAGCTAGAGGTGTTTCTGGGACCCCAGGGAATTCAGCGTTTCAGTCTGAAGAAGGGCTTAGAGGGGCGTTGAGAGAGGTTAAGGAATCAGTACCGGGGGCTGCCTGGGGCCAGGTCCTGGGCCGGGGCTGGAGGGAAAGGGACAGCCCTCAGCGCCACCCTTTCTGCCTGTTGCCTAGCACCACGCTAAACACTGCTGCTGGCAGGCCTTCCCCGGGCTCCCTCAGCTCCCCTCGGACTGGCAGTGGCTGTCAAACGACCAGCCCCAGAGGCCTTGCCAACCTCCTCCCCTGGAATATTTTTGAGGTAAGTCAGAAAATGACCAGCAGCCTCCAAAACCTGACTTTTTCTTGTGCATACCTTACAAGGGTATATTTGGCTGCCCTGGGTGTTAATCCCCCACCCCCTTGCACTAGACAGAGATATAAATATACCACACCAGGCAGCACACTCAGAAACATGGATTAATGACCATATACTCGGGGGCCCTAGTCACACTCAGAAGACACGCCATACAGCTGCTGTGAGCACCCCCGCCCACACCCACATACTTCAGCCCCCAGTCTCTCGCATGCATACAATCACACACACAACTATATAGATGTCCCACCACACAGTCACGACAGCCAGCCTCGCAGACACTCCACAACCAGCACCATCACCACTCGCATAATCCCTCCCCCTGATCACAGTCACCTACCCACATATCCCCTCACAGACGTGCACCCCACAGTCATCAGAGTCACATGTGGACACAACAGTTCCACAGTCTCCCTCTCCACACAGTGCACACACAACCATGTTGGGTGCACACGGCCAGCAGGCCCACAGATCACAACACACTGCCCCACAAGTGGTTCCACAGGGCTGCCCCACCCCCACCCTTGCTCAAGGCCTCTCTGATTAAACACATCCAGCCCCTCGGCTTGTTATAGTGCCTGGCATTCTTCTGCGATTGAGTCAAAGACCTCCCCAGACAGAGGGGCTAAGTGGAAAAAAAAGGCATCAGGAGGGAGCATGCCAGAGGCCCAGGTCTGGGAAGGGGCCTGGCCACTTCCCGCTCAGGGACCCAGACAGCCTTTAGTGTGGAGTTTGAGCTTGACCCTGGAGGGGCTAAGGACCTGGGGGAGGGGTCACGCCTAGGAGTGGACAGAAGCGGGGTGCGGGGAGGGGGGCGGTTGATGACAGGTGGAACAAGCGGAGAGACCCCTTAACCCTCGCGGCGTGGGAGGGGGGGACAGGAAGCGGGGTTACATATGGACTCAACCCTCCCACGTGGTCCTCGCACCGCCCTGCCCCAGGCTCCGGACTGTCCCCAAACGCACGGGGTGTGGCGTTGTCCCCCCTCCTCCCCCCAGCCCTGGGCGACAGCTGCGGGGGCACAGCGCTCAGGCGAGGGGGTTATCGCAGGGCGCCAGGCGGCGGCGGACACCCCAGGCCTCCTTGCGGGCGGCGCGCAGGGTGCCCACTGCCCCGAGGTCCTCAACCCACCCTGTCCCCATCCCGGGCCGGCCGGGCAGGAAGAGCGCCCTCCTAAGGCAGAGCCACCTTCCTCCCCGGGCCCTGCAACTGGGGACACTCGAAAGGGAAGGATGGGGAGAAAGAAGACTCGGGAAGACCCCGAGGTGGCGTTTTAGAGACGCCGACCTCCCCTCCCACACAATCCACCCACCCCCACCCCCAGCGCTGGTCCCGGGAGGGGCGGCCACTCCCCGCCCCCGGGCCGCGAGGCCCGCTCCCTCCTCCCGCGGAGCCCGGGCCAAGTGGGCGCGCCCGGCCCCGGGTCGGCGGATCCGGTGTCGGCTGCAGCTGGCAGTGCGGCTGGCGGGCGCGGGCGGCCCGCGGGGCCGACTATTAATACCGCGGCCGCCCAGCCCGGGTCGCGCAGCCATGGCCAGCCCGGAGCCCCGGCGCGGCGGGAACGGCTCCGCCCAGGCCGCGAGGTAGGAAAGGACCTTCTCAGGCCCGGGTCACCACCCCCTCCTGGGGAGTGGGTGCTAGGCGGATCCCTTCTCCCCAAGAGCGCCTTTCGCCAGACGGGGGCGGTGGTCCAGGCGGGGGTGGGGCACAGGGTGGAGCCACCCGCCAAGGGTGATAGGGGAGTCTGGCCCGGGGCGAGGCGGGGGTGGGGGGGGCCCGGGGTTCCGACACCTCCGCTGGTCTGGGGGCTTTTCATAATTCCCCCTCCCCCTCCCAGGGGTGATGTGAGGATTAACCGCTTCACACTAGCCGGCATCAACCATCAGATGCCGGATGGCCCATAGTGGCAAAAGACCCTCCCCATTTTCTTTCCTTCCTCACCCCAAATGCAGCTGGACATGGAACCCTCCAAGTCGCTGAATTTGCCGTGTGGAAGAGACTTGGTGCAAGGTTGGGCGGCTGCCAGCTTGGAGTTGAGTCTGTTCAGGCAGCTCATTCTCTCTGGTCT
The DNA here is from genome assembly GCF_003369695.1 of Bos indicus x Bos taurus. Lineage (NCBI taxonomy): Eukaryota > Metazoa > Chordata > Mammalia > Artiodactyla > Bovidae > Bos > Bos indicus x Bos taurus. The sequence goes on from NC_040077.1 coordinate 120,831,096, forward strand.
GGGGCCTAAGAGGGCGTGGGGGGAGGGTCCCCAATCCCAGACCAGCAGGAGGGCCTTGGCTGTCCGGAGCCTTGGAGGGGAAGCCCTCTCCATCACCCACACTATCAGCTTGCCCCCTGGAGGGGGAAGGGACCTGTGGCTGATGGATTTGGGGCGAGTAGGGAGCACTTCTGCCCCAGGTCAGCCTGTAGCCCTGGACTTCCTCTTGTACCAAGAGGTAGAAGTGCAGTCACACACACACCTGTCACCTCTTCCCTGTCACCACCGCACGAAGCTGAGCCTAGTTTTACACATGCACTCACCTGTACTGTTGTACACACAGAGCCAGCCACACGCCAACCCAGGGCTGCATGGTATCACAAACATGCCCAGGTGCAGCCCTGATGGCCGGGGTTGGGAGCTGCTGGGATCCTATAGGGACAGGGACAGAGTAGCAGAGGCAGGCTGCTTGGAGCCCAAGGAGGCCTGAGGTCAGGGGCCCCAGCCGAGCTGGCTGCCTTGCCCCTAGACTTCCTGTAGGCTACTTTAAAAAAGCACATTTATTTACTTATTGGGCTGCCTTGGGTCTTAGTCGCAGCGTGTGGGATCTTCATTGTGTCATGAGGGCTCCGTAGTTGTGGAGCTCTCTAGTTGTGGCACATGGGCTTAGTGCTCTATGGCATGTTTCATTAGGGGAGCTATAGTCCCCAGCCAGGGCTTCCAGTTGGCTCAGTGGTGACAATGCAGGAGATATGGCCTCAATCTCTGGGTCGGGAAGATCCCCTGGAGAAGGAAATGTCAAACCCACTTCAGTATTCTTGCCTGGGAAATCCCAAGGGCCAGGAAGCCTGGAGGGCTACAGTCCATGGGGTATCAAAAGAGTTGGACACAACTTAGCAACTAAACAGCAACAAAGTCCCCCAACCAGGGATCAAACCCTGGTCCCCATCATTGCAAGGCAGACACTTAACCACCAGACCACCAGGCAGGTCTCCCATAAGCTACTTTTCCCCAGCTCTTTAGAGAGAGGCAGTTGAGTGCGGGCAGCACCTAGCAGAGGCCTGGCACTGCACGTGAGGTGACAGAGGCAACACGGTGTGTGGGAACAGCACTGCCTGCAAGTCAGGAGACTGGACTCCACGTCCAGTCCTGCCACTTGACCTTGGGCAAGTTTCCTCCTTGGAGCTCAGCCAGTTGCCGCTGCCTACATCCACAGAGCCCCAAACCGGGATACAAAGAACAACTGTGCTTGTCGTCTGGAAACGGACTATCAGGGGAGACCGACAGATGCACTTCTGGAACGCAAAGCACTTAGTGCAAAGATGAGCTGCATATAGAGTGCCTTGAGAACACAAGAATGGGAGTTGGCTGGGACAGGCTTCACAGAGGAGGTGGGGTTCCAGCAGGATTTGAAAGATGAGCAGACATTTGTTAAGTAAATAGATATAAATATATTTTGAATGCTAGGGCCGAGCTCTGTTATACCTGCTGTATCTGTTAGGTCTTTTAGACCCAACACCTATTCTATCTAAGACGAGAGTGGTAAAAAGGAGCCCTGGCTCTAGAGCCAGACTGCCAGCCTTCAACAGGCTCTGCCACGTATAAATTGTAGAACTCTGAGTGAGTTCTTTACTTGGTGCTTTTTGGTTTCTTCATCTATAAATTGGGGATAAACCCTATAGCTCAGATGGTAAAGAATCTACCTGCAATGCAGGAGACCGGGGGTTCGATCCCTGGTTCTGGAAGATCCCCTGGAGAAGGAAATGGCAATCCACTCCAGTATTCTTGCCTAGAGAATTCCAAGGACAGAGGAGCCTGGCGGACTACAGTCCATGGGGTCACAAAGAGTCGGACACGACTAAGTGACTAACACACACAAGTGAGCGTTGTATAAATGAGTATTTATGGAGAATGCTTAGAATACTGCCTTGAACGCAATTACGTCATTCTAGGGTGGAGGACTCAGCTGGAACATAATGTGAGGGCGGTCTGCTGGCAAAGCAGGGACTCTGTTGAGGATCTGGGTGGGTCTGGCTGGCTGAGCAGTGCATCCTTTTTGGTGCGAGGAGCTCCAGGCAGTGTAGGACTGATCTCTAGACAGGCAGTATACAATGAACTATATGTTCCCAGCTGGACCCTTTAGACACTGCGGGATAGGAGTGGGAGATTTAAGTTAACACATGTTCTGAGGGACTTCCCTGGCGGTTCAGTGGCTAAGACTCCCAATGCAGGGGCCCTGGGGTTCAATCCCTGGTCGGGAAACTAGATCCCACATGCAGTAACTAAGAGTTCACATGCCACAACTAAAAGGCCCTGTGTACACAACTAAGACCCAGCGTAGTCAAATAAATAAAAATAAATATAAATAGATAAAGTTAATGTGTGTTCCAGAATGTCAAGCATTGGGTGGGCAGCAGGGAGTAATTCAAGATGAGGCTGAAAAGATATGTTGGGGCCACATCTTGAAGGGCCTGGAAACTGTGCAAAGCAGTTCACTATCTATGGGTGAAGTGGAGCGTGATGGTTTGTTTTATATTAGAGCAAGTGGCACCACTGTCAAAACTAGACTGGGATGGGAAAGAAGAAGGCTTATGGGAAGGCTGGTACAAGAGTGCAGGTGAGGGATGATGACTTGGATGAGGGTCCTGGCAGTGGGCTGAAGAGGAGGATGGAGACTGGAGACTTTCTGAGATAGAAATATCAGTTTTTAGTGAGGAGGCTGTTTAAAGACCACTGGTTTATCGACAGAAGAATGGATATAGAAGATGTGATACATTTATACAATGGAATATTACTCAGCCTTAAAAAAGAACGAAACAACGCCATTTGCAGCAACATGGACGGACCTAGAGGTTGTCATTCTGAGTGAAGTAAGTCAGACAGAGAAAGACAAGTATCATATGATATCTCTTATATGTGGATCTTAAAAGAATGGTACAAATGAACTTATTTACAAAATAGAAATAGAATCACAGATGTAAAAAACAAACTTATGGTTACGGTGGGAGGGAAAGAGGAGGGATAAATTGAAGATTGGGATTGATGAAGGACCTACTGTATAGCACAGGGAACTCTACTCTGTAATTGCCGGGGTCCAGCCCCGGCTGATCCAGGGTATTTGAAGGAGAGACGGCATAGGCAACCTATTTATTTAAATATTTTATCAAAGATATAAAGAGTAATAGGATGAGGATAGCTCAGTGAGGAAATTCAGTGGAGAAAAGCGGCTGAAATAAGGATAGCTCAGTAGGAAAATTCAGTGAAGAAAAGAGGCTGAGTAGCTTGGTTTACGCGGGAGACCAATAAAACTTCAAGACAAGAAGTTTGCACCACTTATGTAGGCCACAGGCGTCCTTCCGTTCTCCCGAAGGAGAGGCGACACTGAGGCCTCCCCGTTCGGATCTTAGAAGCCCAGGCATAATTAGCAAGCATGGCTGGTTCCGCGCTCCAGATGGAGACTCAGCCAGAATTTGGGAGAGAGAGCGATATGGGGAGACCAAGTTTTGGTGAACAAGGCCCGCACTTTATTTTCCAAAGTAGTTTTTATACCTTAAGTTATGCATAGAGGATAATGGGGGAAGGGGTGGAGTCATGCAAGGACAGCAGTTCCTGGTCCTAATCGAAGCCAGGCTTTCAAACTTCATGTGCAAAAGTTCAGGTGATTTACATCATCTTCTGGCCAGGAGGCCTGTTAACATTTTAAGAAACTTATATTTCTCTAAAGGTGATTATTCCAAAGTCAGGCACCAGCCTCCAAAAAAGCATTGGACAAAGCTGCATTCCTATAGGGCAAAGGTGAGGTGGGCTCAATCAAGAAAAGAATTAACTCAAGGGTCCAAGGTTACAAACATTGAGGCTACTACTTACATTTCTATACACCCATTATATCAATCAATACACTGCCAAGGACACAGTAGGTAAGGAGTATGGAGACTTAGCAGCAAACATTGGCCCAGTAAGTGAAAAACCCTTCACCAATACAATTTCTAATCAATCTTTTAACTACTCAAAAGAATCTGTGTTTAGACAGTTTAGAACATCTCCTGCCTCTCACAGTTGGGAGGCTCTGAACAATCACATGTGGCCGGAAAAACCTATTCAGGCAGGCTAGAGGATTTCCAAAGGAGTTTGTAGGTTAAACACTGTCACACCCAGGAATTATTAACTGGAGCTGTAAGCTATCTCTTTTTTCAGAGAGGTAGTGGGGGACAGCCCCCCGTAAAGTCAGAGGTGTAGGTGAAAGCACAAAGCAGAAAGTAGGCAGACTCTGGTTTTGGGTGTAAATGCTCGAGAATTTCCAGGGGGACTCCTGAGGCTCGATCCCGCTTTTGCGTATGCCGAGCCTCCTTCCTCATGACCTTTGTCATGGGTGGAGCTCCTCACACTGGCTCCCGGCAGTGATAGAATTCCAGTTGAGCTATTCCAGATCCTAAAAGATGATGCTGTGGGAAGTGCTGCACTCAATATGCAATATGCACTCAATATGCAATATGCACTCAATATGCAATATGCTGGCTCCCGGCATGTAATGGCCTGTATGAGAAAAGAATCTTCAAGTGGATATATATATATATATATATATATATGTATATACGTAAATAGATGTATAACTGACTCATTGTGCTGTACAGCAGAAAGTAACAACACTGTAAATCAACTATATCCAATAAAAAAAAAAAAAACACTGATATACAGCCTGATATACAGTGATATATTTCTCTGAGCTGGGAGAATACAGGTGTAACAAGCTCAGAGAGAAGGATAATTTGTTGGCAGTTGAGTCAAGTAACTGTGTTACTTGGCACCTGATGCTTGGCACTTTAGGTGAAAACAAAAACAAAAACAAAAACACTCCATGTCTGGTAAAGGGAAGTGAATGGACTAGGTGATCGTTGTCTTCAAGCTTTAGGTGTTGGCAGAGGTACTGGGGTTGAATGAGGCCAGTGATGTCTGGGGCCTGGTGAAGCCACACTTTTGTGGTTTCCCGAGAGCCATCAGGGGTTACAAAGGGGAAGCCAGGGATTCCTGGGGTGTAGAGAGGACTGAGGACACAATGATTTAGAATAAAAATAGTCTTTATTGGGAACCTGGAGCTAAGAAATAGAGCTTAAAACCTGGACACAAGTAAACCTTTCCAATACAAATCAAATTCTTTGTTTGATATGTGAGGCTTTTCATTTACACGTTCTATCCAAAAAAGTTTTTTATTCAAATTTAGTCTGTTTTATAACTGGCACTCTCTGAGTATCTGTTTCCTTGAACAAATTACTTAATCTCTTTAACCTCCATTTCCTGATCTGTAAAATGTTAATAATAAATGTAACCACCTCATAGAATTGTTATGAAGATTAAATGAATCAATATATGTAAAGCATTTAGAACAGGGCCTGGCACATATAACAGGACCTTTAAAAGTGTAATTTATTATTATTTCCAGAGTATTTTATATTTTCAAAGAATTGCTCAGAGATCCAACTGAAACAGAAAAGCCTAAAGCCACTTGAGAGCCAAAGCAGCAGGAGCGCATTCCTCAACAGGTACCAAGAAAGCTAGCAGGCAGCTGAAGCTGGGTTAAGGGGCTCATGTGTTAGAAGCACAGAGTCTGAATTCAAGAGCATCTGACAGGCTAGAAGGATGGGCCAGTTCTAAGATGAGGTTTTACAGGAACGAGAGATATGGTTTTAAAGCATTTGCTGTGAAAAAGTCTTAAGGATTTTACTCAAACTCAGCATTTATGAGGAATAAGAGGGACTTCCCTGGTGACCATTGGTTAAGATTCTGCACTTCCAATGCAGGAGGCACAGGTCTGATCCCTGGCCAGGGAACTAAGATGCCACATGCTGCATGGTGTGGTCAAAAAAAGAATATGATAGAGCTGCCCTTTATGTTAAGGGCATCTTGACTACATCAGTAGGAATATAGGGTCCAGAGATTCACTGCTCAGAGTACACCTGGATTCTGCTTCCTATACATATCCCCAAGAGATAATGAATCAACTTGGAACCTGTAAGAAGTAACCCAAATGAGGAGGGTACTGGAAACCTTGGCGGGCATGGAATAGTTAAGGATAAATCAGTTCTCTTTATTCATTTGTGGCTGTGCTGGGTGTTTGCTGCTGTGTGTAGGCTTTCTCTAGTTGCGGCAAGCGGGGGCTACTCTCCAGTTGAGGTGTGTGGGTTTCTCCTTGCAGCAGGTTTCAGTAGTTGTGGCACGGCATGTGGAATGTTCTAGGACCAGGGATTGAACCCACGTCGTCCCCTGCGTCGGCAGATGGATTCTTAACCACTGGACCACCAGTGGTTGTAGTCCCTTTGTTTTTTAAATGTTTTATTGAAGAGTAGTTGATTTGCATTGTTGTGTTAATTTCTACTGCACAGCCAAGTGATTCAGTTATACATATATATATATTTTCATATTCTTTTCCACTATAGTTTATCACAGGATATTGAATATAGTTCCCTGTGCTATACGGTAGGGCTAAATCAGCTCTCTTTAAGTGTTCAAAGAACTGACATGGAAAAGAAATTAGAGTATCTGATTCTAGAAAGAAGAATCAAGTCCAGGTGAAAACTGTGGGGAAGGTCTTACCTCAACACTAGAACTTTCTTATGATGGAACACAGAGTGGCTCAGGTGTGGGTTCCTGTCCTTTGATGGTACGGAAGCAGACTCAACACTTACCTCCTGGGGATGGTGTCAGAGCTAAGCCATAGGCTGTGTTGTGGTGATCAATGAAGGGAGGGGGCGGACGACTGCCCTCCGAGATGTGAGAATTTGCTATTGGCTAGGGTTGTGTCCTGGCAGCTGCAGTCACAAACCCTCCCAGGACTGTGACCACCCTCTCACCTTGTCATTTCTCTTGCAGGGCAACAAGGCCAGAGGTCATTTCTCCTCTTCAAGAGGAGAACTCTGCATCCCTGTATGAGCTGGGGACCTGGAACCCAGAAGTTACTCTGTCTTTGGAGGGGACCTTGAACTTAGAGGACATTCTCTACCTGGGGGACACAGGTGACCTTGATGAGGCTCTGTACGTGGAAGAAACTGAACCGCCAGAGGAGACGCTGCACATTGAGGAAACCAGGATGCCAGATGAAGCCCTGTACCTGGAGGAGCCAGTGAGGCCGGAGGCGGCTTTATATGTGGAAGAGCCGGTGAAGCTGGAGGGGGTGTTATATGTGGAAGAGCCCGTGAAGACCGCAAGCCCAGAGCAGATAGTTCATGGGGGAGACAGGGTCCTGAGTGAGGCGAAGTCTAAACCCAAGGAGAGCCTCCAAGCCGGGCCGAGTCCCAGCACAGAGGGGAGCCTGAGCATAGAGGACCTGGAATTGCTGGAGGGGCGTTTCCAGCAGTGCATTGAAGCCGTGGCCCAGCTGGAAGAGGAGAGGGATCAACTCATCCATGAGCTTGTGTTGCTCCGGGAGCCTGCCCTGCAGGAGGTGCAGCAGGTCCACCGGGATATCCTGGCTGCCTACAAACAGCACGCCCAGGCAGAGCTCGAGAGGGATGGGCTGAGGGAGGAGATCCGGCTGGTCAAGCAGAAGCTGTTTAAGGTGACCAAGGAGTGCGTGGCCTACCAGTACCAGCTGGAGTGCCGCCGGCAGGACGTGGCCCAGTTCGCCGATTTCCGGGAAGCGCTGACCACCCGGGCGGCCCAGCTCTCAGAGGAACTAACCCAGCTCCGGGAGGCCTATCAGAAGCAGAAGGAGCAGTTACGGCAACAGCTCGAAGCACCTCAGAGTCAGAGGGATGGGCATTTTCTCCAGGAGAGCCGGCGGCTCTCTGCCCAGTTCGAGAGCCTCATGGCAGAGAGCCGCCAGGGCCTGGAGGAGGAGTACGAGCCTCAGCTGCTGCGGCTCCTAGAGAGGAAAGAAGCTGCGGCCAAAGCTCTGCAGAAAACCCAGGCCGAGATCCAGGAGATGAAGGAGGCCCTGAGACCACTGCAGGCAGAAGCCCAGAAGCTCCACCTGCAAAACAGGAACCTGGAGGACCAGATCACCCTTGTGAGGCAAAAGCGGGATGAGGAGGTGCAGCAGTACCGGGTAGGCCCACTGGGCGTGGGAGGAAGGACAGTCTTTTAGTCTAGAGAGGAAAAGGGGACCTGGCCAAATGTCTTTGGACTGAATGCTAGCATATGTGAAGTGAAGTGAAGTTGCTCAGTCGTGTCTGACTCTTTGCGACCCCATGGACTGTAGCCTACAAGGCTCCTCTGTCCATGGACTTCACCAGGCAAGAGTACTGGAGTGGGTTGCCATTTCCTTCTCCAAGGGATCTTCCTGACCCAGGGATCGAACCTGTCTCCCACGTTGCAGGCAGATGCTTTACCACCTGAGCCACCAGGCTAGCATAGGTAGGAAAAGCAATTTGTTTCATGGGCCAGTCACTCACTTCTTTAAGCCATTTTCCATTTCATTCATTCAGGCCTGCTAGGGCTGAAAGTTAACCTGCACTCTTAGTTTCCACGACACTTTTACACCAGTGATCTTCCATTAATCCTCCAAGTCAACTATTATCATTTTTCTTAGATGAGGAAGCTGAGGCCCAGTGAGTCGGAGTAATTTGAACTCTAGTCTGACCAACCCCAAATATTTCAGTGCTCTTTCCACAGCACCGTTTTCCAACTCTGAGTGAATCGCCCTTGGGTTTAGATAGAACAGGAGGGAATGAGGCCAGATAGAATACATTCTTTCCCCTCCCCGGTATTCACTCTCATGTCCCACCTATCTGATCTCTGCTTTGAAGTTTTCCAGTCTTAAAAAGCTGGGATGAAATCTATAAACCTCTATCCCTCCTTTTCCTTTTTTGTGCATTTGTCACCATTTCAACCGTATTCAAGCTATTTCTGATTGTGAGCCAGTCCTAATCCCTTTTAGAACAAAATGGGATCTAAACACTAAGTGCATAAACAGTTCTCTCTCCCCCACAGACTGAGCTTTCAGAAGGTAGGGAGTATGTTTTACTTATCTCTGCCACCAGGCTCAGAGTCTGCATCAGTTAAGTGCTGACTTCTGTGCTGCTGGGCGCCATGAGAAGCCCACACTGTGGTGCTTTTCAGAGCAGTATTTTTGTCTTTTGAAACACACATTTTTTGGATGAACTTAAAAATCCCAGATTTTGACTTACCCATAAGGAAGATGTCCTCTGTTGAAAATGGCTGCATTCACTTCACTGAAGATTTTGTCAAACTTTCTATAGCTTATATTACGAAAAGAATAGGGTTTCGGGGTCATGGTATTGAATGCCTTCAAACTATACATATTTACTCACCAACACTGCCCCCCACCTCCACTGCACTATTTTTTTATTGGGTCATAATCTACTTAAAGGGTGCTAATTATTTTTGCATAAACAAATAACTTCTTAACACCTGATACTCAATCAGATGTTACTTTAATAACTGGAACCCAGGGTAGGAAGTAACATGTGATTTAAGAGAGGTACATATAAGAGTGCTATGGGATAATGAGATTATTTTTAGCCATGGATTAAATCAGAGAACCTGTAACAGAAGAGTTATTTAAGTACTGAAGTATAGGCAAGATCTAGACCAGTGCTGTCCAACAAAAATATAATGCAAGCCTCAAATATCATTTTAAATTTTCTAATAGCCACTTATGAGAAATAGGTGAAGGTAATTTTAATATATTATTTAATCCAATAGATATAAAAATATAATTAGTAACTTGGCTGCAGGTGAAAAACTGAGGTGAGTTGAACTGTGAAGGTAGGTCAGGGCGGATCCCATTAGACTTTAAATCCAGCCTAGGGAGTTTGGACTTTATTCAGTGGTCAGTTGGCTCTTTAAAGATATTTAATAGAGGGATTAACATGATCCTCGCTCTTTTTTCAGTTAAAAAATGTATTTTTGGCTACACTGGGTCTTTGGCTGCAGTATTTTGGCTGCACTTAGGCTTTCTCTAGTTGTAGTGAGCAGGGGCTACTCTAAACTGCAGTGCACGAGATTCTGGTGGTGGCTTCTCCTTGGGGAGCACAGGCTCTAGGCACAAGGGCTTCCGTAGTCACGGCTCTTGGGCTCCAGAGCAGGGGCTGAGTAGTTGTGGCCATGAGGACAGTCGCTCCCAGCATGTGGAATCTTCCTGGGCAACGGCAGGCAGATTCCTAACTACTTGACCACCAGAAGTCCCCCTTGCTCTCCTTTTAGAAACATTATTGGTGGCAGTGTGTAAAATGGGCTAGAGACCGAGAGGCAAGCCAGACTGATTAGGAAGCTACTACAGGTAAGAGGAAACAATGGTAGCAAAATAAAAGGAAGGGAAGCAAGAACAAACGTAGAAGAATTTTGACTACAGAATGAGTGGGGCAGAGGTGAGAAGTCAGAGGATGCTAAGATTTCAGACAAGGCTAACTCAGATGGTGATGCACTAAGTAGGGAATCCTTGGGATTAGAATTTCCTTATATAGTGTTAGAATTCTAGAACTGTTTCCCCAGTGATTTGCATCACTATACTGGATTTGTTTCAGATTTGATTATCTGTGCAGCTTTCCAAAGATCACTCTATGAGAAACAACCCTGATGAAAGTCTCCTATTTCTATACCACAATTAAAGTAGGAAAAAAGGTCTGAAAGAGAGAATTCTTTCTGAAATGACTTCTCCTAAACTGTTTGCCAAAGGCCATGTATGGCATCTGATTACTTTTCAAGGGTACACATCACCCTGGTGACTTTAAATTTGCTTTCATCACCATCACCCATTCATTCAACAAATATTTAGCCTACTTTTTTTGTGCCAGGCAATGAGCTATGTGGTGGCAAGAGATGAGAACTTGTGGTGAGGGGTAGGGGTGGCGGACAGTCACTGTCCTCAAAAAGTTTATACTTCAATTAAAAAATAATAAACAAAAAGAAATTAAAAAACAGAAAAACAATCAGAAAGAAAAAAATTAATGATAAAAGTTTATAGTACAGGAAGGATACAAGATAAAACTTCCTAAAATCGAAGACATCTGTGTCTAAGTATGTAAAGTGTGGTTTTAGAATCAATGAAATAACATGCTTCAATGTGATAGACAATGTAATAGTTGTAGGAATAAAACATTGTACTGATGAAGCAGGTATAATTACCCTTGGGGAAATAAGGGGGAAATTTCATAAAGGATTAAAAATAGCTCAGGTGTACTTGAAGTTCTTTACATGTAATAATTCATTTAATTCTTACCTCTGAGATATGTATAACTATTGTCACCATTTGAGAAACAAGTAAACAGGTGAGTCAGAGAAGTCATTTGTCCACGGTAACACAGCTAGGAGGGGTGAGGCGGGATGTAACCCTGGGAAATCCAGTTCAGGTCCATGCTACAAGGTTTTGAGCCAAGTCTTAAAAGCACACTCCAGCCATGGCCTCCTCCTGGGGTTTCATGGAAAACAGTTTGAAGACCATTTAAGTCTGCCTATCTATATGTATCTGGGCTTCCCAGATGGAGCTAGTGGTAAAGAATTTGCCTAGCAGTGTAGATGTTAAGAGATATGGGTTCAATCCCTGGGTCAGGAAAATCCCCTGGAGGAGGGCTTGGCAACCCACTCCAGTATTCTTGCATGGAGAATCCCATGGACAAAAAAAAAAAGAATCCCATGGACAGAGGAACCTGGCAGGCTACAATCCATAGGGTCGCACGCTATTGAAGCAACTTAGCACCCATGCATCTGTGTTATCTCTACTTTTATATCTATTTATGTGAAGGCAGTAAAGCAATTTGTTAGAGTATAAGCTCTAAGGTAATGGCAAATCCTGGGTCTACCACTAACTGTGAAACCTTGGACAACTTACTTAACCTGTGGTTCAGCTCCTTCACATGTAAAATGGGATTAATGGGTCTGCTGCAAGGAATATACTTCTTAATAGTATCTGTAAAGCACTTATAATGTGCCTGGCACATAAGTATGCACTCTAAGTGGCAGTGTAGAGGCTAGATTGAAAGAACCTGGAAAGACCATTTAGTGGGAGGAGAGAGATGTGAAGGAAAATGGGCAGAATTTGGGGACTGGTTGCAGTGGGTGGGGTGAGTTTGCTGAGAATGATCAAGCTTTTACCTTCAAATTGGAAGACTTCTAGTGCCAAAAGATGGAATATGCTTACTATCTGCATGCTTCACATCAATAAGCATTTTATGTGTAGGGTGCCAGACATACTAAGATCCAAGAACCTACGCGTGGCCACAAGAACAAAAAAGCCACATGTAGCTAGTGACTTCCATATTGGACAGTGTAGACTAAAGGAGTAATGGAGGTCCTAGTTAGAAGTGAGGGTCAAACTGCTGCTGCTGCTAAGTTGCTTCAGTCGTGTCCGACTCTGTGCGACCCCAGAGACAGCAGCCCACCAGGCTGTCCCTGGGATTCTCCAGGCAAGAACACTGGAGTGGGTTGCCATTTCCTTCTCCAATGCGTTAAAGTGAAAAGTCAAAGTGAAGTTGCTCAGTCGAGCCCGACTCTTAGCGACCCCATGGACTGCAGCCTACCAGGCTCCTCTGTCCATGGATTTTCCAGGCAAGAGTAGTGGAATGGGGTGCCATTGCCTTTTCCGGAGGGTCAAACTAGCAGGAGTCTAAATGCCAGACTAAACAAAGTGGAAAGCCTATCAAAGACTGAATGATAAAACACGTTTTCATGGCTGCACCATGTGGGATGTTAGTTTCCTGACCAAGGATTAAACTCGTGCCCTGCTGCAGTAGAAGCACAGTCTTAACCACTAGACCACCAGGGAAATCCTGATAAAGCAGTTTTTAAAATGTTAACCCAGTGATGCTACATAGGATAAAGAATGGAGATTGTCCTTCATTTCTGTCACTGTATTAATACTTCATTCTGTGACAGCTTCTCCCTGTCAAGAGCTTATCAGTACAGATTGTCTTCACAAGCATGTTCTTTTGTATACCCAGCAAATGACAGGTTTACTAGATAGCAAGGCTTGGGAAACTGGGGCACAGAGGTATGCAGACGCTTTTAGATAACACACTCTTAGATGGTAAGGCCACATTTCTGCATGGTGTCAAAGCATGGTTATGTGTTTGATGTTGCTCAGGCATATTCGACTCTTAGTGACCCCATGAACTATAGCCCGCCAAGCTCCTCTGTCCATGGGATTTCCCAGGCAAGAATACTGGAGTGAGTTGCTATTTCCTACTCCAGATCTTCCCAACCCAGGGATCAAACCCAAGTTTCTGAGTCTTCTGCACAGGCAGGTGGATTCTTTACCACTATGCCACCTGACTAGGCACTAAAAAATGACCTTTTGACAATGTATGATGAAAGCTGAGATTCAGCTACAATATCAAACACTGCAAACTGACATGCCTCAGGTATACCAAGGATGACTCAGAGAACAAATTATTTAGATCATTCTATTTAGAACATGCTTCCCTGTTGGCTCAGTTGGTAAAGAAACCCCCTGGAATGCAGGAGACCCAGGTTCAACCTGGATGGGGAAGATCCCTTGGAGAAGGAAATGGCAACACTCCAGTATTCTTGCCTGGAAAATCTCATGGACAGAGAAGCCTGGTGCGCTTAGAGCCCATGGGACTGCAAACAGTCGGACACAACTGAGCAACCACCATCCAGAGTATGCACCTGAACTGGATTCCAAGTTTATTATTCAAAATCTGAGATAGTCGTTGCCCCTTAAAAATATGCCTTCCAATTTCAGCACTCCCTTTCCTTCCCAACTCCCCCATGCTGAGGATCCATGCCAGCTAGCAGCCAAGCCACAGACTGACTTGCTGACATCTTTCTTACATCATTCCACAGACATTAATCCACAGAGAAAATCTGTAGAATGATCCTACCTGGTTTTGGCACAATGGGAAAGTTATCTGAGATGCAAGGGCCTCCAGGGCATAGCACCTTCATTTTCCAAATTAGCACTTTAGAACAAATTGCCCTGATATAATAAGTGAAGGATATAGGAAATTAACAACTATGATACCCTCATTAATTAAGCATCTGCTTGTATGTCATGTTGTGGTAAGTACTAAGTAAAGCTATGTCTGACTTCAAGGAGCTTCAAATACAGTTATTCAAATATACCTGCTTACATAAAGACTTGGTTTCTTTCAACTTCAGTTAAGTTATAGGGTAGTATAAAAACTGATTATCTTAATGGAAACAAACTTGCTCATTAAGGGTCTATAAAAATTCTTAGTTCACCAACTAAGTGATCAAAATCCTCCCCAATACTTCAGGCAAGACTGCTTTTGGGTCACCATTTTCAAAAACATCCCTGTCAAAACAGGTTCTCTGAATCTCATCTTCTCAATCTCAACACTGCTATGGAAATAAAACAATGTGTAAAGAAATGGTTTATAATAATAAGACGTCAGGTTTTTATTGTTTGGCTCATTAGAGATGTGCTTGGCCCTCATGCAGGAACAGCTGGAGGAAATGGAAGAACGACAGAGGCAGCTAAGAAGCGGGGTGCAACTCCAGCAACAGAAGAACAAAGAGATGGAGCAGCTAAGAGTCAGCCTTGCCGAAGAGCTCGCAACTTACAAGTCAGTTTTTGCTGTTCCCCAAATCTCAACCAACTCTGGCTGAGGGGATGGTGGGGAGGGCAGATGGTTGCTCATGAGAAATTTCTCAACAGTGAAAAGCAGACAAAAAAAATTGGGGGGAAACTCTCAAATTGTGCTCATCCATGAACAGAAGGCAAATGGTTTTTGTTTTTTTTTTTTAAAGGGCTATGCTACCTAAGAGCCTGGAACAGGCTAACGCTCCCACTTCTGAGGCAGGTGGAATCGAGACACCGTCTCAAGGTGATACTTACGGTTACAAGAGTGGTGTCTGCCTTGTTGCCGCTTTCCTAACAGGACTAATGCCTCAAAAAAAACCTGTGTGTCTAATAACAAATTACATCATTTAGGAGTTAACAGGATGACACATACCTCCAAGCTGCCTGGTTCAAGTATTCAGGCGTCCTTTGCAATGTTTCAGTTTCTAGTAGGACTTAAAACACGCCCTGATTGTCACCAGGAAATCTGGAACAGGATAAAACATCTAGGCTCTCTGCATTCTTACTTTCCTCACCCTACCTGACCCTATCTGCTATTCATAAACAGTTTCCTTAGAATAGCAGAGAGGGCAGTTAGGACATCTAATTCAGACTATCACTAAGGAGGCCAAGAAGGCTAAAGTAACCTGTTAACAGTCACTTAAAAAGCTGAAGAGGGTGTTGTTTATAGACCAAAGGACATTGATTATTGCTTAATTTGTGAAACAAGCAACACATCTATCTATCCAGTGATTTCTTTACATTCCAATGTTCTCATTCTTTATAAAATCCTAGATTCTCTTGGATAGACACTAAGGATTTAAAAAGATGAAATTGGGTATTAGATTAAGTCTATAAATCTTTATTAATTTCCTAGTTAACCCTACATCTTGGATACAAATTCATAAGTAACTATTGTAACTGATGCTTTTCCTGAATTACTAGGTTTTTTTTTTTTGGCTCCTCCGCAGTTTACAGGAGTTCCCCGACTAGAGATTGAACCCCTGCCATAGCAGTGAAAGCACCAAATCTTAACCACTAGACCACCAGGGAACTCCCATCCTATAATTGTCTTCTACTGTGTTTTATCTAGGCATAACAGACCATGCTTATTGTTTGAGAGATCACTAGAACGCTGTAATTGAAGAAAATGAGCTGCTAAACACCTTTGTGTGGATCAGATGAAAAGTACAACTGGGAGAAGACAATGATTAATCCAAAGAAATCAAAACTACAGAATTTCAGACCTTGTTATACCTCTGTAAAGTTAACGTGGGCAGATGAAATTTTTAGTGAGCCCCTACCAAAGTCATCCCTGATTAGATGCCAATCGCTCTAGCAAGCTCTCCCTAACATATCTGCACTAAGCTTCAGAAATTCATTGTTAAAAACCTTATAATGGGAATTCCCATCGTGGTCCAGTGGTTAGGACTCAATGCTTTGGGGCCTGGTCAATCCTTGGTCAGGGAACTGTGTGGCTTAATTGCAAGCCACACAGCACAGCCAAAAAAAAAAAAAAAAAAACACCCACAAAAATTGTATTATATACTGTATTATTTTAAGTTGCAAAATTTCAACTTATCCTTTTTTCTCTCAACCTTACAGGGGCTGTTTAGAAACATACGGCCGAATCTGTAACCAAGAAACAAAAAAAAACTTCTTAGCAAAGGATCACTAAGTACCCTTTGGACATACTTTTTTCTAAACAGAGAAGGGAGTGTCATGGATTTGGCAAGCAGTTCTCTCTGGGAAAGTTACAAATACTGGCTGACCTGTTTAAAAAGATTCTAGGGCTGGCTGGAGGCAGAACACTATCAGTCCACTCTTAGCTGTATTCTATTTCATACGTTACTGGTACTGATCTCAGTGCACTGAGGAACGGAAAAATGAGTCTCCTGTCAGCCATCAGCAACCTTCCACAGGCACACTGAGTAAAGGATGAATGTATGGACACACTCTAGTGAAAAATGTACCTTGCCTTGTGTTGACCCAAAACAAAGTTTTTCAGGAACACAGGTGAAGTAAAAAAGGCACCCTATTATCATTACAGTTGACCCTTGAACAATGTGGGGCTTAATCTGCACATAACTTAGTTGGCCCTTGGTATCAAAGATTCCTTCACCTCTGTGGATTCTGTTATTTACTATTGAAGAATATCTGTGTAAGTGGACCTGTGCACTTCAAATCCATGTTGTTCAAGGGTAAACTGTATATGGTTTACAATCTGGATCCTTTTGTGCCATGAGTGTTATACCTTAATTGAATTCCTTTACAAAGTTTTTAAGTCTATGATGATTCACGTAGGTTTACTCTAAAAGAACTACTCACTTAAAAACAAACAAACAAACAAGAAACAATCCAGATTTCCCAAAATATCTTACCTTATGAAAATGATTTTGGGTCAGAGTGATCTCTTCAGTTAGACTGGGTGTTTGGCAAAGAACCAAGCATTTTATCTGGTTATGGTACTTGGCTTTCAAGAGCCTACTTTTTTAACCTCTAAGTACAGGCCCCAGTGAAATACACTGGGGAGATTCAACCTCTATGAGAAAAGGTCAAACACCTTTTCAGAATTTAAATTTTGCCTTAAATTCTCTCTGCCACACTGCCTCTAACATTCTTAAAAGTTCATGTGGTTCTCTAGAGGTAAGACTTCAAAAAGATGTTATTTTACCAAAGCCTAATCTGTACACCTGATTCAGGGTTTTATGTCTTTCACTTCCCCTGGGAAGGAGTAAGCTCTTTTCTATACCTCTGGGTCTACTATATTTAATTCTGCTGTTGGTAGTCAAAGACCACAGAAAATAACTGTCATCTGAACAACTTTTCTAGAAGCCAGAGACTGGTGTTTGATGAATGTTATGCACTAAATAAAACCCATCAGCATGGGATTATGTAGAAAAGCAATTTATTCCATTATAAGCACTTAACACAGTTAGTCAAGGAGAGTAACAGGCCTGCTGGTGAAACAGGTCACCCAAAATAGAGATGGTATCAAACTAGTGGTCAAGGACTAACTCCTTAAAAAAAAAAAAGCAACTCTTATCCAGGATTAATTTAATTTTAAAAACAAATACAAGCTATTGGTTCACTCTTCTCAACTTAACTGGACAGTCTACCTGTGGTATAACTGTCAGGTAAAAACATACATCTTTACAACTTGGTGGTCCCAAGTTTTTTTAAAAAACCATTTCACAGAAAGGAAAGAAATAATATGAAAACAGCTCAAGAAATACACTAACAAGCAAAAATATATGGGGAAGGAGGAACACATTGTTTTGACTTAACTGAAGAAACTGAGAGGAGACTGGTCTATGTAAGGAAATGTGCATCCTGGAAAGTTCAGCGTGTAGGAATTTGTATGACTTGAATCTCCCCTATTTCCTGAATAAAAACAACATCTTGTAGTATTTATACTTCATGGCTCAGACACCTACCTCACTTAGCTCTATTTCTTACTCACTCTAGCCTTTACTTAAATGAGTCTGAAAAACTTGGGGATATAGCATAAGAAGAAAAATAACCACACACAATATTCCCCTTTTTGTGGCTACTTTTAGACCTCTGTTACTAGAAAATTCCTAAAGAAAATTTAAATATAAGTCTGTGGCTTTGCTGAATCAAGAAGCCCCCAGTTAATATTTAGAAAACACCTTCTGTTTGGACTAATAACATTGTTGCTAGAACTTATTATAGAGAGATAACCAAACAAAGTCTGTGTCTCAAAACCAGTGTTAAATCAATCTCAGAGTTGAGAGGAAGAAAAGGGGAGTCTAAAAATCACAAGTGCAGACATGATCTAAGATCCTTGTCCTTCTGGATCCACGCTTCCTTCAGGGTCTTCATCATTATAAATGTTCTCAGCCTGCCAAAAACAAAGAGAAAACGGTATTGAGTAGACAGGAAAGTTACTTCTTGAAGTTAAGGCTGAAAATAGATGAGGCCAGGAGGACATACAGTGGGGTATATAGTCTGTTTTAACTATTCAACTCTGCAGCAGTTTGCTAAAAGCAGACATAGTCACCTGCAAATGGATGGGTATCGTTGTGGGCTAATAAAAACAGGCAGTTGGCCATATGCCAACCGCCTCCCCATTAAGATATTCCCCCAAAACTGAAGTATGGTTACTGTTTGTCTTGATAATCAACCTTGAATCTTTTTTTTAACCTTGAATCTTTTAACCAGACACTAATCATAATAAGTAAAAACAACACAAATGTCCATCAACTGATGAATGGATAAATAAAAGTAGAGTGATGGCTGCCTAGTACTGGGTGGACTAGAGGTGAACAGGAGGAATGACTACTGGGTATGGGGTTGGTTTCTGGGGTAACTAACGGTAGTGATGGTTGCACAATTCTGTGACTATACTAAAATTTGCTGAATTGTACATGGAGGAAAAAAGAATCCCCAGGCCTCAACAAAACCATGTTTCAAAATCAAATCTCAATTTATAAATATTTTTAAAAGAGAAACCGTTCTTGCATAAGGTAAACTCTACATGTACTACTTTCTTGTTCTTAGTGTGAACTATGCACAAACCACTAGGACAGATGCTGTAGAGGATGGGATAGACATAACTTATAACCTGACTACAGGGACCAAGAATGTATACAACTGCGTGAGCAGTCTGACAACAGTTGTGTGGTATCTTTTCCCCTGACACCAATGGGGTGTCCAACAATTCAGTTCAATCCTGATGCTGACCACCTGGAGGCAAATCTGTGACCAAGGGCTCACACCCACAAGACTTCAGAGGCCAGTGTCAAGCCCTGATAGCTCAGGCTACCCAAGCACTTTTGTCCCACTTGGCTGTAAATTTTCTCACAACCTTGTCCCCCACCCTCTGGCCCAGTTTGGGCACAAGGGGCTACTTATAAATAGCAAGAGAGACTCCTACTACTCAGGAAATCTCAAGAGTATAAGCATTCCCTAAACATACCAACCACATTTTGGCAAATAGCCTTCTATCAAATAGTTACATATAATTAAACATAAGACTAGAAACCCAAATTTTAATATGAGGAAATTCTATCACGCTGTTCTACAATCTGCTTTTTCCCAGCTTATCAATGTATCATGAATAGCTTACAAAACTAGTGTACTTCTTTTTGATACGTAATATTCCAAAGTATGGATGCAGAACATGTGTTAATCTCATAAAACACAAATATTCCCATCTTACTTATTTTTGATTAATAGCATTATTCCATATGAAAGTTCTGAGTATCAAAATGTTTTTCCCTCATGCTAAGCCAAAATCTCACCTCTGGCACTTCTTCCTGGTTCTAGATCTACTCTGAGATAATAAAGGTTTATTTAGAATAATTTTCATTTATTCAGCCACTGTCATTTAAAAGTCATGCAATTGTTTTTTAAACTGTAGTCAAAGACACAGTTTATCATCGTAACCATTTTTAACTGTACAGTTCAGTGGCATTAAGTCCATCCATACTGTGTGTGCAAGTATCACCACCATCCATGTCCAGAAGGCAATCATTTCTTGGATTGCAACATGAGACATTGTTAATTATTTTTATTAAATCCCAAGTGCTCTGAAAACTCAAAGCAGGGCGATCACCTTCAACCAGGGCATAAAAAGGCAGGTAATGTTTTTGAAATCGAGGCAAGTTTCCTGGAGAAACAGTACTCTCTGATGCTGTGACACTGGGACAACCAGATAAGAGTAGACATTGACAATGGACAGGTAAGTCACATGGTGGGAGTAAACTAACAGAGCTGCCAGCTGTACTGAAGTATACATAAACAGAATAATACTAGGATTCATTTATCTAAACACTTACCATTTGCCACACTTGCATGATATTGTCTTCTGATACAGAACAAATCACCCAAGGTTCGTTGGGATTCCAGGAGAAATCAGATATCTTGGCAGTGTGACCACCATGAATAAACTGAAAGAGGGAGGAAAACAGAGATGAAAAGCAGACAGAGGACAATAAATCATGAACTATTTCAGTTGTGCTCAATATCTGTAACATACCAACAACTCTGGTGGCCCATCTTCTGCATCTTCTGGGGATTGTTCCTCTCCAATTTTACTAGCACAAAAAAGTTTTTAAGTTAAATTTACCTTGAGTATTCTGGAAAGTGTAAGAAAAGAACTTCACAAAAACTAATTTAACAAGACATACCTTAAATCCCAGACATTCAGTCTACGATCAGTACCACTGGAAGCCAAAATAGTCTCATTGTGAGGTGACCACTGAACCTATATGTAAGAAAAAAAATCCATCAATTAGAAAACTGAGGAGAGGGGAATTTCCTGGTGGTCCACTGCTTAAAAATCCACCCTACAATGTAGGGGAAAAATGTTTGATCCCTGATCAAGGAACTAAGATCCCAAATACCGCAGGGCAACAAAAACCCACAAGCCACACCTAGAGAAGCCTGTGCAATGCAACAAAAGATCCCTGCAGTGACGACCTGACGCAGCCAAAACAAACAGATAAATGCCAAATGTCATCCAACACTGACCTAAAAACTAAAGTACAGCTCATCCACACAATCTACCCAAGTACTTTCAGTATTACACACAGTGCCTTTGCATTCAGTTTTGAACATAATGTAACAAATATTTCTTGAACTGAGTCAGAGGGCTCTGCATATTAAGAAAGGAGCTTAATTAAATTGATTAGGCAGAAAACTTGGGAGTCAGTACTTTAGGACTGAACTGCGAAATTATGATAGATATGGCAAGTTACCAAGAAATGGAAATAAGAGAAGAGACACACGTCAGGCATAAAGTTGATTAAAAACACTAGAAGCATTAGTTTCTCCTACCTGGAATATTTCATCCTTATGTGATTCAAAGGAATGCAACTTAAGTTTCAGATTTCTCAGATCCCACAGGGCAACAGTCTATGTACAAAAAGGAAAGCCAGAGTAATCAATAAAATTTTTTTAATGAGAAAAAGAAAATTCACAACTAAAAGATCTCCGTGCATTCAAAAGAAGTCAGAGAAATCCACCCTTTGTCTTTTTGTAAAGATAAATCACACTAACCTTGTCAGCTGATCCTGTGGCAAGAATGAACTCACTATAAGGATTGAAAGAAAGGCAGTTCACTTCAGCAGTGTGAGCATCAACTGAGTGGCTTGGTTTGGAAGTATTGTTTGAACGAGTATCCCAGCTTCAGTGAAAGAAAAAAAACAGGGGGGAAAAAGAAGCTTAAAATGGATAATCAAATATTATACAACTTAGATAATATATTGAGAAAAAGATGGATTCAACTCACATCATGAGTTTCTGATCATCAGCAACCGACCCAAAGAGGGACTCATGGAGCAGATGCCAGGAGACATCCTCCACTACTGCCGTGTGCCCTGTGAAGATGGTCTTCGCATCCACAACTTTCCCTTCCTTTGGAACAGCACTTATGTCCCACAGGCAGATGGTCTTAAATGAGAAAAATGAGCTATTATATAAAAGAAAGAGTCTCACTTCCTCATATACCCCAGAGGAAAACGCTGATACAACTAGCCCAGATGTGCTTCACACTGGGAAGGATACGCACGTGGTCATCTGAAGCACTCAGTAAGTGCCCACTGAGATTTGGGTTCCAAGAAAGCCCATAGCCTTCCTTCTGATGTCCACGGAGACGCAAGTCTGGGTTGCACTCTCCAGAAGGGTCTACAAAGTAACAGACACATCAAGACTATCCAGTCCACTGCCTCGCTGGACCTACTTAGCATAATGGAATTTTTATCAAGAGGTCTAAAGCTCTTATTTTTTATGAGAAATACAGACTATGACCAAATAGATAACATTTAAAAGCGGCACATTCTGTTCTATGTAAAAAAGCAATTTCTTTTTCCAGATGTAGGCAAGAAGGTTGAAGGAGTAGTACCCACACATATCAACATAATTCACAAGATGTTAAGATACACAATGAATAAGTTAGCAATTAAAACTGAGAGAAGCAATGTATTCCTGTAGTGATACATCATTTGTATTTGAATAGAAGAGAGAAGATACCTGGTTTAGAAGGATGTTTTGTATAGTCAAAAACAAGAACATCACTGGATGGAGTCTTGGTTGCAATGATGCAAGGGTTCTGGGGCATATAGCGTGCCCTGTTTACCTCTCCTTCATGGTTGATCTTGATTTCTATTTCAATTTTTCCACTAACCGAGCCAAAACCTCCAAATTCTGTAAATAAGATGTTAATTGCAAATGAGGACAAAGCAAGAAGTACTCTATGTTACTCAAAGTTTGACACAGGCAAGGCTTTTAATAAATGAACTGGTATAATACTAGAAGCAGTATCAATATTTATTAGCAATATAAAGTGCACACTCCTTATTTCAATTATTTCTTACCATAACTGTACAGAGTAGGGAAGAATTATCTCCAAATATTTCACATGAGAAAAAGAGGAGCTGAGAAGACCTGTATTAATTTGCTCATGGTGACGTGACTACAGCAGAACCTAAAACGAATGCCCATTTTTCTGATCCCTTTCGGCTATGATACTCTTTCAGCTATGCCTAAAATGATTTTGGTAATTATATACCTAATAAATCTCAAATACATACACAGTGTGCTAGGTACTAAAGAGTCCCTCCTCTTGAGGGACTCTCTCTAGTCCCTTTCAATCTCTAGTTTGGGGTAACCTTCCTGAAATACTGACACCTTTCTTCGTATTAGTGAGGAAAAACAGAGCCACAACAGCTGGTTCAATTTTCCTGACCCCCCACTTACACTTGCCAACCAGAGTCCTTGGCTGAAATAAACCAGGTAGGCAAGGACTAGACAAAAACATATTTTATTCACATTTGACTACTGTATGCACTTACAGAGTTCTCCCAAGTACCATTATAAAATGTTTAAGAATATAATTTGTCATTATATAAATCTTGGCAAGGGTTTCCCTGGTGGCTCAATGGTAAAGAATCCACCTGCCAATGCAGGAGACACAGGTTTGATAAGTTGGGTAATATGATTAGCAGATAACATTCAACCTCAAAATAATTTTATACACTGCAAAGCAGTGGTTCAAACAAGCTAACAGCCTAAAAACAGTTCAAAACAGATTCTCAAAGAGGGGGCAAAGAAAAACATTGAACAAATCTCCCTCCAGAATTCTAGACCACAAATTTCTATAATGCAAAAAGAATGCATGATTAGGATATGTGATCTCAAAGAACTTTTATTCCAAACACAAGGAGATAAGCACACAATTTATCAGCTATATACTACTACTAGGGCTTTCCCGGTGCCTCAGTGGTAAAGAATCTGCCTGCCAATGCAGGAGACATAGGTTCGATCCCTGCATAGGGAAGATCCCCCAAAGAAGAAAATGGAAACCCACTCCAGTATTCTTGCCAGGGAAATCCCATGGATGGAGGATACTGGTGGGCTACAGTGCATGGGCTTGCAAAAGAGTCAAGATAAGACTTAGCAACTAAACAACAACATACTACTAATCAGAGGCACCCTCTCCCCCGCTACCTGCGGTTAAAGTACAATAGAACTTGGATTCAATCCCTGGTCCAGGAAGATTCCACACGCCACAGAGCAACAACTACTGAAGCCTGCACGCTCTAGGGCCTGCACGCTACAACTAATGAGCCCCTGTGGTGCAACTAAAGCCCATGCGCCTAGAGCCCGTGCTCTCAAACGAGAAAGCAGCCCCACTCTCTGCAACTGACAAAGCCCGCATGCAGCAATAAAGAACAAGTGCAGCCAGAAATAAACAAACGAGTAACTATATCAGTGTGTATGTGTTAAAAAAAAAAATCAGCTTAGAGGATTCACAACTGAGATTTATGAAGATGAGGATTCATCTATTTAACAAATAATCAGGGACTGCTCAAATTTAACGTGAGAGCAAAAACACCAAATCTAATGTAGGGAACAAAGACTGAGGTATCAATGTACAATACAGTGAATGACTATCAAGGTCTAACTACACTCCTATTTTGTTTGCTTCCCTCGTAAAATACTATTTAAAAAGACTGAAATATAATAATATGCTTAAACTGTGTAGCCTGATGAATTTTTACACATGCGTACATCAGGGGAGTTACTACCTGATAAAACATGGAACATCTCTAGCACTCTCATCCTCCCCGAAGGCACTTCTGTATCCCTCCCAACTAATACTGCTGGACAAACTAGATAACCAGCATTCTAATTTCTACCACTTTGCCATTTTTTTAGTCCATAAACATTTTGAAACTAAGAATAAGTTGCAACATCTTGAGTCAAATATTCCAATTACTTCATCATGACTTAATACTAGTTTATTACATATAACTGAAGTTAGAAGACTAAAGGTAACTCAAAAACAAACACTCCCCCTCAAAACCAATTCCCCAATAAGTTGCTAAAAATAAACTCGATATTTCAAGATCTTGGTAACAGAATCTGAAGTAAAATTTCAAACCTATTTTCAGGGCTTCAAATATGACCATAGCTGGGCTGAATGTAATACAAATACATAAATTCTTTTTAAATGTCAAAACAAGCCTAAGCCAATTTTTTGTTCTTTCATCTTGAAAGTTCAATGATCTTTTGAAGCTGTCACCAAGTACCTCAGATCAAATGCGGCTAAGCAGATGGTAATCAATTTTAATAGCTCGATCTCAGACTTTAGGACACTTCATCTAAGAGCAAGGAGGGACTAGGAATCTATCTGTGTAACAACCACTTAAGAAGCTTTAAGAGACATTGGTATGTATCTACTTCCACCATTGTTGAGACCATATGGAGAGAGCACCTGCTTTCCTTTAAGCACCAAGCTTGTCCAGCCATCTGAGTGATTTGAAGGAAGGAGGAGATGGAAAAGGAAGAGAAAAGGAAGGTATGTAACCTTAGGGAAGTTACCCAGTTTTCTTGTGAGGATTAAATAGGGAGATGTATTGCAGTCATACAATCATGTCATATACATTACTTTTATTTTCATAGTTTCTATAGTGTTAAGTATTAGGGGGATAAAGGTATCATCAGAAAAGCAAGTCAGCAAAAGCAAATTGGTTTGATGCCACTCAAAAAACAAAATAGATAATCAACAAGGATTTAGAACTTCCAGATGTACAAGCTAGGTTTAGAAAAGGTAGAGGAACCAGAGATCAAATTGGCAACATTTGCTGGATCATAGAGAAAGCAAGAGAATTTCAGGAAACCATTTAATTCTCTGCTTCACTGACTACACTAAAGCCTTTGACTGTGTGGCACAACAAACTGTGGAAAATTCTTAAAGAAATGGGAATACCAGACCACCTTATCTGTCTGAGAAACCTGTATGCAGGTCAAGAAGCAACAGTTAGAACCAGATATGGGAGAAGGAAATGGCAACCCACTCTAGTGTTCTTGCCTGGAGAATCCCAGGGATGGGGGATCCTGGTGGGCTGCTGTCTATGGGGTCGCACAGAGTCAGACATGACTGAAGCAACTTAGCAGCGGCAAAGTCCATACAAAGCATAGAAATACATTTTAATTATCATAAATTTAAATCACACTTGGGAAATCACTTGGGCTTTTGAAGATCAGTGAGGATCAGAATGCCTAACTCCTTTATTTTTTTTCAATTCAGTGTCTAGAATTTTCTGGTAAATTCTCACATTTTATTTTCCTTGGGAGACACAGGCCTCGTGGCTGTATTTCTAGCTTTTTTCCCTTAAACCAATGGGCATCAAATCTGTCTCCAGTGCTGGTAAATAAAGAAAAGCTTTTAAAGTAGGATGTATGCGGTAAAAAAAAAAGAACCAGATATGGAACAGTGGACTGACTCCAAATTGAGGAAGAAGTACGTCAAGGCTGTATATGGTCACCTTTCTTATTCAACTCATATGCAGAGTTCATTATGTGAAATGCCTAGCTAGATGAATCACAAGCTGGAATCAAGATTTCGGGAGAAATATCATCAACTTCAGATATGAAGATGCTGGGAAAGACTGAAGGCAAACGGAGAAGGGGGCTGCAGAGGATGAGATGGGTAGAGAGCATCACTGACTCAATGGACATGAGTTTGAGCAAACTCCGGGAGATAGTGAAGGACAGGGAAGCCTGGTTCGCTGCAGTCCACAGGCATGCAAAGAGTGGGGCAGACTTATCGATTAAACAACAACATAAGGAATTATACCCAATGTTGTGGTAGCCTTAATGAAATATGGGAAAAACAAAAACAAAACACCCAATGAATCATCATGTTGAACATCTGAAACACAACACTGTAAATCAACTATTTAAAATTTTAATGGTCAAAAGAGAGAAGTACCAGAAAACAGATAACTATTTTAAAACCTTGGAGTGATTTGAAAGGCCTTTCAAAGAATGACAAAATCTGAAGGATACCAAAGGAAAGGTGGGTAATTAAAAATTCACAGCTTCTAAAGTAAATAGGGAACTCAGTGGTAAAGAACACAACTAAATAGCTGTGGCTCAGTGGTCAAGAATCCACCTGCCAATGCAGGAGACATGGGTTCCAGCCTTGATCTGAGAAGATCCCACATGCTGCGAAGCAACTAGGCCCATGTGCCACAACTATTGAGCCTGTGCTCTGCAACAAGAGAACCCACTGCGATGAGAGAAGCCACTGCACCACAAGGAAGCCCTCCTTGCTGTAACTAGAGAAAAGCCTGCCCAGCAGCAAGGATCCAGCACAGTCATAAATAAATTTAAATAAATAGGATTCAAGATTATAAAATAAACAGGGGAAAAATTATCTATAACCTATTAGGGATAACTTACATTACATATATAGTTAACTCAAAAGAAAAAATGAGAAAAACACATAAATAGGCAGTTCAAGAGACTGACAAAAGATAAATATTTTAAAGTAAGTCCAACATCACAAATAACTTAAAAAGCAAGTTAGGGAATTCCTGGAGGTCCAGTGGTCAAGACTCTGTACTTTTGCTGTCAAGGGTGCTGATGCGATTCCTGGTGGGGGAACTAAGATTCTGTAAGCCCCGTGGAGCAGCCCTTAAAAACCAAATGACATGAAAACCAAAACCAAGAAAGAAAACACCCCTCCAACAACAACAAAGTAAAATGAGAGCGCAGCATTCAATGCTGGTAAAAGCATGCAGAAACAGACATCAATGTATCTGCTACTGGTGAAATTGAGAGTCTTATTTGGAGGGCAACTTAGCAGTACCAATATACTTGGAAATGTTCTTGCAAATTAATCAACATTCAATTTAGGTAATTGTTCTACAGCAAAACTATGCAAGATATATGCACAAAGACTATTTTTGAAGTCAAAAGATTGGAAACCACTTAAATGTTAATTGAGTAACCACAGCAGAGTATACAGGCATCAAAAGGAGGCACATGCCCATATGCTCAACAAAAAAGATGTCTGGGATACATGAGGCTGCGAAGTATTTTTTATCTTATATTCCCAGTACAAAGAAAAACTACCTATCCTTAGTACTTAATGTATCTGTTGAGTGAGTGATCCAATAATTGGGATAAATCATTTAGAAAACTATCAATTTAACAGTGATCCATAAACGACAGATTTATGTGGCGAGGGGTTCACATAGTTGCTTCAATTTTTTTTTTTTGTCTGCACTACATGGGCTTGTGAGATCTTATTTCCCAGACCAGGGAGCAAACAGCACCCGCCCCCCACCCCCCACCCCCCACTGAAAGCAGGAAGTCCTAACCACTGGACCACCAGGGAAAGCCCTGCTTCAATTTTTAAAGATGATTTATTATATTACCAATCAGAATATTTGCTTTATACCGAAATAACTAAAAATTCTATTTAAAGACAGTTTGTCTTAGTAAAAAGAAAACAGGCTCAGGGAGGCTAAAAGATTTATCCTCAAACTACACAGCTAGTGAGCAGCACAACAGGGTCCCAAGCCCTAGTCTTCTGATTCTTTTTTTCTTTCTAACAACAAAAAAATTTGCTATTTTTGGCTGTGCGGCATGTGGGATCTTAGTTCCCCAACCAGGGACTGAACCTATGCCCCTTGCAGTTTAAGCATAGACCCCTTCATCACTACTAATGCCTACCCAGAGAATATCTCTGCAGTAACCATACCCTACAGCTCACACACACAGGTCAGTGAAGCAAAATCATGTTTGCTGGCCCTTATCCTAAGAACTTATTTTGCATTCTGCTAAGCTAAATATGGAATGATCAAAAGAATAACTGCACATTACAATCTTGGCAAATAACTGGAAACCAAAATAACTTAAATAATGGAATGGATTCGATTAATCTGCAGAAATCTAAGATAAGATAACATTACACATTCATTTTTGGGGGCCACAAATCTCAATACTGAAAGTCTATCTTCTACCTTTGGTAATAATTTGAGTTCAAGGACAATAATAAAGGAAACCCACTCAATTCTATCTCTTCTGAAAGGGAAAAAAATAATTCATGAATAGTTAAGCCCTAACGTTATCACCTAAAAATAGGATATAATTAAACACTCATTTAATTTTTATATACTATACAGCAAATACCATAGTTAAGTCCTTTCTACCATTTAAACCTGGAAAGGGTAATTTATTTATTTATTTATTTATTTTTAATGGCTGCGTCAGGCAAGGCCCGGGCTGCAGCGGCGTAGGACGGAGAACGTGAAACGCGGCACCGAGCGCTCTCACCGCAAGCGCAGACAACACCGGCACCGGAAAGGGTAATTTAAAGCCAGTGCTTTTCAATCTTTTTTTTCCCCCATTATTGCCCCATAAGATATTTTGACACCTTAATGAAATTCTAATACCACAGATAATCTGTGTATTGTTTATGCATGCTATGTATATCTGTGCTTGAAACAGTTCAAAGAATAAGACTGTTTTCACACATGCCCCACTCTGAGAATCAATTTTCAATTCCCCAGGGGCAGTATCTTCCATGTTGAGAATGCAAGCATGCATGGCAATAATCTATGGTGGATTTTAACTTCTTGAAATTTGCCTACCACCAAATTTAGTTGAAGGAAGTTTATAGAAAAATTACAGAACCAAGTACATGTTACATGTCTTCTGACATCTAATATCTATACTGAAAATCAGGCTTTTCAAAGCTTAATATCTTGTTCTTGAGAGGCTACTTTATCAAACTGTACACACTTTTTAATGATAATTCAGAGATACAAAAATATAACCAAAATAAGTATCATTCCTCCCTTCACCTTTAATTAAGACTCCTACCTCCTTTTTCACTGTCGTAGTGTGAAGCATCAAACTGAGCGTCATCGTTAGGGAGCTGCACGCTGGCTATCACAAGGTGGTTTTGCTCATCTGATGTGTGTGTCCCCAGGACAAGTCGATGAATACTGAAATCTTTCCCTTCTGGTCTGTAATAGCAACATATGGTCAATAGTCAATTTAGTAAACTAAGAGAGACCACAAAGTCAGTGACATACATGTATATACAAGGCATTATTACAAACAGGTTTTGAGAGAAAGAAGTCATTAAGAGCCGTATTTCCTTACTTTTAACATATCTTCCACAGAGCTGAGGGCAGGTACCACATACCACTTAATTTCGTAATTATTTCTTAACTTGGCCAAATATTTACAATTACTTTTGAGGAAAAAGTCTGACAGAATAAAATAAAAATTAATTATTCATCCTTTACAAGTAGCTGGAGAGAAAAAAACCAATTATTGGGTATATGAACACTTCTGGTTACTTCATTAAAATGGAAAGGGACTGACATCAGGTAAGCTAATGTCTCAAAATGAGATAAAACCCAGAAGAGGGGGACAAGAGCTTTGAAAGACAGTATTCCAAGGGAGGTAAGCAAAGATGAAGGTTACAACACTATGAAGTAATATTCTAATTTAAAGATGGTTTGCGAAAACGGACTTCCTTGGTGGCTCAGACAGTTAAGAATCTGCCTGCAATGCAGGAGACCTGGGTTCAATCACTGAGTCAGGAAGATCAACTGGAGAAGGGAATGGCTACCCACTCCAGTATTCTTGCCTGGAGAATTCCATGGACAGAGGAGTCTGGCAGGCCACAGCCCATGGGGTGGCCTAAGATTAACTAAGTAACAGAACGAGGACTGAATCTAAATGACTTTGAATGTGGGAAAACAGTGGGAGAGAAGGTCAAAAGGCAGATTGAAATCAGACCCTAGGGTACTGAATGTTTGCTTAACATATGAACTCTCTACTAAAAGGAACAAAGAACCATGGAAAATTTATAAGGGATGTACCATAATTTGAGTTATGTCAGAAGGATTAATTCAGTGTAAAGCATAAAGCAGAGATTCTTCAAGTGTGGTATGGGGAACAAAAGCATCAACATTATCTGTGAACTCCCACATGCAAATTCTCAAATCCACTATAGACATACTCAATGAGAAACTTAGGGGGGGTGATTTGTAGTGCTTAACAGTCTGTTCTGGGAATTCCCTGGTGGTCCAGTGGCTAAGACTCTGTGCTCCTGATGCAGGGGGGCTGGGTTCCATCCCTGGTCAGGGAACTAGTTCCCACGTACCACAACTAAGACTCTATGCAGCCAAATAAATAAATATTTAAAAAAAAAGAAAAAAACCAGTCTGTTCTACAGGGAATTTCCTGGCAGTCCAGTGGTTAGGACTCAATGCTTTCTTAATTCCTCGTTGGTGATCTAAGATTCTGCAGCTTCAGGGCATGGCCAGTGTAAAAAGAAAAAAAAAGTTTTCCGATTCCTTCAGCTGATTATGATGCCTGTTAAAAGTTTGAGAACCCCAGTCTAGATGGGAAAGATGCTACACAAGAATTCATCAGGGCTTATAAACAGACTGCCAAGTCAAGAAAGGGCTGAGGGGAGGGGAGGGGGGGAACAGATCTAAGAAATGTCAAACCAAAGTCAACTATGATAAGGAGAAATAGAAACAATAGAAGAAAGCTGGGTTGGTATCGCCATAGAAAAAATACACTTAGTTTGGACCACATCATGTAGGGAAAGCTAATAAGATACTCTAGAGAAGACACCAATAATAACAGGCAGCTGGAAATTCAGGTAGAGCTCAGAAGCTGGGTGTTAAGATAACCAGCAGAAATTCCTCTGCACACTTTCAGATATCCTATGTGCAAAAAGAAGAGGAAATATAAGAGGGCTGCCAACATAAAGTTGGGGATACTTGTATTTACAAAGTTAAACAACTAAAGGAAGTGCGGGAGTGAAGAAGAGTATTATAAAACTACAACCGTATCATTCTTTCTAAGAAACAGAATATAAATAAACACCAAAACACACAGACACACATTAAACAGACATTAGGGAGAGTTGTTGTAAGTAATCCCATCCTAAAAAAATAAATAACACTGTTATACAAGTACAATACCAAAATAAAGGAAGGGTATTTGGACCAAAGTCTAATCCTGCAGAAAGACTTATTCATCTACATCTGTAAAGAAGAAAGCTACTAAGAACACAGATTTCAGCCTTGGGTTATTCAGTCTTAAGTCAAAGTGAAGTCGCTCAGTCGTGTCCAACTTTTTGCAACCCCATGGACTGTAGCCTACCAGGCTCCTCCCTCCATGAGATTCTCCATGGCAAGAGTACTGGAGAGGGTTGCCATTTCTTTCTCCAGGGGATCTTCCCAGACCCAGGGATCGAACCCGGGTCTCCTGCATTCCAAGCAGACGCTTTAACCTCTGAGCCATAGCAAGTGCTTGTGTTTTCCAAACCTAGTTAATCACATTACATGGAAAGCTTTTCCAGAATGATTTAGTAAGGACGGGGTGGCCAATATTTGGGATCCTTTGGTCCAATACAATTTACCACCTGACTATAGTAAATCTAGAATTACTGCTCAAACTATTTTTAAGTATCCTGCCACAAGTTCCTAAG
Organism: Bos indicus x Bos taurus; assembly: GCF_003369695.1. NCBI lineage: Eukaryota > Metazoa > Chordata > Mammalia > Artiodactyla > Bovidae > Bos > Bos indicus x Bos taurus. The sequence continues at coordinate 120,863,354 of NC_040077.1, forward strand.
TGGTCTGAACTACTGACAACTAACAGAAACAACTCCTCTTACCCTGAATTCAAATAATTCTGATAATCAACTGAATATGGGAACTCCTAATTAACATACTTAGGACAAGGAGGGAGGTTTAAAAGGGAGGGGACATAAGTATACTTATTGCTACTTCATCTAATGTATGGCAGAAACTAATATAATACTGTAAAGCAATTATCCTCCAATTAAAAATAAATTAATTAAAAAAAAAATCCTTAGGACAGATCCCCCCTTTTAAATGCCAACCGGAGGATAGTAGGCTCATATTGTTATTAATAATATTTGCATAAATTGTCAGTTTTTGAGCAAAAACATAGTCAAATAACCACAATTCACAAATATCCTGACTTCTAAAAGTCCTGAATTTTGAAGAAACGTACTTACTCAGTACACATGTAATTTTTAAAGATTGTTCTGAGTGGCAGGTTATCATGTCACAATCATCTCTGCATTAACCAGATAGTATAAACGACTGTGAGATTCAAAATTTTTTTTGTTGAAAGAACTGCATTTACCATAATCACTTTTTGAAAGCTGACAAATTTTACATTATTGTTTGGTCAACTACAGTTATAATACGCCTATTCAATTCAGTTATCAGAAAAAGAAGACATCAACATGTTTTCTCTTATCAAGTAAACTGCAAAGTAGTTTCACATTTTGTCTTTTTTGGCCTAGAAAAAAAATGTCCCCAATAGGTTCTGATCACGTGTCCGCTCCGGGTGACTGGAGAGAGGAAAACAGGGATAATCAATGTGAGAAATCTACACTGAGAACACAACAAAATAACATTCAACGGATTCTTATCACCTGGTTACATCTGGAAGCCACTGTGCAGTTAGGCTAGGCCACTCCAGAGCATGGGTCATCACCAAATCGTAAAGAAAAGGGGTGTTCTTTTTCCATATTTTGTATTCTTCGTTGATCACACGTTCCTCTACTGCGTCATCAAAGGCTGCTAAAAAATAAAAAACAAATTAAGTTAGCGACCACAAATGGAAACCGAGTAAACACTTCCAAAGCCACCGGCACTCCTAAATCCCGATTCTGAAATGGAGATCTGTCTAAATCTCCCCGAGGCACAGCCACCAACGCCGCTCTCCGGCCTCGCGGGGCTTTAACTGCTGGGCTCATCGCTGCCAAATGCCGTTAACCGCTCGGGCGACGGCGTCGGGAGGAGCACAGAACCGGCCTGGAGGCCGGAGCACCGGCCCTTGCGGGTAGTAAGCACTGCAGGGAGAACCCGGAGAGAGGCGAGCAGACCGACAGGGCGTGCGGAAAAAGACCAAACACCCGCCGGGGACCCAAATGCCTGCCTCAAGCCGCTGCGCCGGGGCCTCAGCTCTGGAGGAGCTGGAGCGCCGTTAACCCGCCCCGCGGAGCGATTCTCCTCACGCCTGCGATGGCGGGGACGACACTCAGCTGAGTCTGGCCTGTCCTCACTGTTAGGCCGTTTCGAGGCCGCTACGCAACCCCGGCACCCCCCACTCTCCTGGGGCCGCCCCGGAACCCTCACCTTCCTTGTCGGCCATGGCGGGTAGGCAAGCCGGCGGGGATCCCGGGGTTGAGCGTTGCGGGAGGGGCGGGGAGCCTGCGGGCGCTCGCTCTGCGCGCGCGGCCTCTATTGTTTCCTGCTGCCCCTGCGTGAGGGATGACTCGCGCACCTTCGCGCCAACACCGGCCAATCGGAGTGCGCCGAGCGGCGAAGTGGGCGGGGAAGTCGCATTCGTAACCTATCCAGACGCGTAGAGTCTCTTGCCGCGGGGCCGAGGCGCGCGCTCCGCCCCTGCCCCCACACGGACCCCAGCTGACTTCCTTCGCTTGCGCGCGCGCGGGTTGGTGAGAGTGAGCCGCCCGAGGTCACGTGAGCGGTTTAGGCCGCAAGCTCCGGGGGGGCAGCCATTTTCTTGAAGAGCGTTCAGCTAGCTACCCCTTGAAAGTAGGGCTTTGAATGAGAAATCTAGGATGTTTTCGGGTCTAGTTGGCCACGCTAGGGGTAAACTGGCAAGAAAGGCCTTTATTACACCTCGAGGTATCTTAATTCAAGTGTTGTCCTATTCCTAGATCCTCCAATATATTTGTTCCCTTACTTCTTAGGACTATTGATGAAGCACGTCCAGAAAATGGGTCCTTGGACTTTTAAAGAACTCCAAACGGCGAGACCTAGAACGGAAGTCGTAAGGGATTAAGGTTTAGGGGATTAAGTCCTCGAGGACGGCGTCCTAGCCCTTTAAGGGTGTCAGTCTAGGGGCGGAGTCTTGGGCGGATGTTGTAAGTCCGGGCTGAAGTCCGGCTGATGAAGGGCGGAAGTTGAGCTTGGGTCCAAACCCGCAATCATGGCGCAGGAAGGGGAAGATGTAAGAGATTACAATTTGACTGAGGAGCAGAAGGCGATCAAGGCCAAGTATCCTCCAGTCAGTCGGAAGTACGAGTGTGAGTAGGTGGCTCACTTCTCTCCTTGCGGGAGGGCTCTGGCTCCCTCTTCCACTTTGCGCCTTAGGGTGGTTCAGGCATTACCCCGTTTCGCCCTGTGTGAATGCTCTTCTGAACTAATCCCGGGAAAGCTGAAACGCTGAAGAATAAAAACGCCTGGTCTGAGAGTCGGGAAACCTGGGCTCCCACATATATAATATCTTGAACTCTCCTTGTATATGCCTAGTCACATTTATCTTATGGGAATTTTTGTTGTTTAGTTGCTAAGTCCTGTCAAATTCTGCTACCTCAAGGACTGCTGCTGTCCAGAGCTCCCTTCCCCCCTCCCCCCATCTCCTGGAATTTGTTCAAATTTATGTCCATTCAGTCGGTGATGCTATGGAACAATCTAATCCTTTGCCCCCACCCCCCGATTTCCTTTTGCCTTCAATTTTCCCATCATCAGTGAAAGTCGCTAAGTCGTGTCGGACTGTTTGTAACCCCATGGATTATACAGTCCATGAAGTTCTCCTGGCCAGAATACTGGAGTGGGTAGCCTTTCACTTCTCCAGGAAATCTTCAGAACCCAAGGATGGAACCCAGGTCTCCCTCAATGCAGCTTTACCAGCTGAACCAGCAGGAAGCATCAGGGTGGTTTCCAGTGAGTTGGCTGTTTGCACCAAGTGGCCAAAGTATTGGAACTTCAGCTTCAACTATAGTCCTTCCAATGAATATTCAGGGTTAATGTCGTTTAGAATTGACTGGTTTGATCTCCTTGCAGGCCAAGGGACTCCCAAGACCTTCTCCAGCACCACAATTCAAAAGCATCAATTCTCCTGCGCTCAGCCTTTATGGTCCAGCGCTCACATCCGTCCGTGTGTGTCCATAGTCGCTCAGTCTTGTCGACCCTTTAAAACCCCATGGACTGTAGTACACCACGTTCCTCTGTCCATGGGGATTCTCCAGGCAAGAGTTCTGGAGTGGGTTGCCATGCCCTCCTCCAGGGGATCTTCCCATCCCAGATCGAACCCAGGTCTCCCACATTGCAGGCAGGTTCTGAGCCACCAGGGAAGCCCCACATCCATAAAAGACTGCTGGAAAAACTATAGCTTTGTCTACACAGACCTTTGAGGGAGTTTTACTGGTGTGTTCATTGTGAAGATAGCTGTGTTTTCAAGTGTTTCATGTAACCACCCCCATCCCCACCTATCTTCAACAATCCTGTAGTTAGAATGTGGCTAGGGTGGAGGACTCAGAAAGTTATAAGTAGAGGACTACTAATGTCTTACTTGTATCCTGTGTTAGTAAAAGGACCTGGTTTTGCCATTTGTAGCTTAGTGACTTTAGGCAAATCACATAACCTCTTTTTGCATTCTGTTCCTTCCTGTGAGGGCAAAATGAGATAATAATAAATGTAAAAATATAGTGCAGACTCTAAAGTTAGTCTATATAAATGTTAAATTGTTAGCCCTAAAGGTGGATGTGGTTTGGAGAGCACAAATTTGGCTCTTATTTCCCCTCTGAAGTTCTTTAATTTCACATTGTTCTCTGTATGCTGCTGTTTAGTTGCTAAGTCCTGTCTAACTCTTTGTGACCCCATGGACTATAGCCCACCAGGCTTCTTTGTCCATGGGTTTCCCAAGGAAAAATACTGGAGTGGGTTGATATTTCCTTCTCCAGGGGATCTTCCCAGCCCGGGTCTGGGAAAACCGGCTCCTGCTTGGCAGGCAGATTCTCTTATCACTGAGCCACCTGGGAAGGTCCTCTGTGTAGAGTACAACTATTTATCATAGCATACTAGGCTCTGTACTTTCTAGATCCTGTGTGTCTCCGTAGCTCATTTTTCTGTTCAATCAATTCAGTTACTCACTCAGTTCCAACTCTGCGGCCTCATGGACTGCAGCACACCAGGTTTCCTTGTCCATCACCAACTCCCAGAACTTGCTCAAACTCGTCAATCGAGTTGGTAATGCCATCCAACCATCTCATCCTCTGTCCCCTTCTCCTCCTGCCTTCAATCTTTCCTAGCATCAGGGTCTTTTCAAATGACTCAATTCTTCACATCAGGTAGTCGAGTTTCAGCTTCAGCTCAGCCCTTCCAATGAACATTTAGGACTGATTTCCTTTAGGATGGACTGGTTGGATCTCCTTGCAGTCCAAGGGACTCTCAAGAGTCTTCTCCAACACCACAGTTCAAAAGCATCAATTCTTCAGCACTCAGCTTTCTTCACAGTCCAACTCTCACATCCATACATGACTACTAGAAAAACCATAGCCTTGACTAGACGGACCTTTGTTGGCAAAGTAACGTCTCTGCTTTTTAATATGCTGTCTAGGTTGGTCATAGCTTTTCTTCCAAGGAGCAAGTGTCTTTTAATTTCATGGCTGCAGTCACCATCTGCAGTAATTTTGGAGCCCAAGAAAATAAAGTCTGTCGTTTCCATTGTTTCCCCATCTAGTTGCCATGAAGAGATGGGATAGGGTGCTGTGATCTTTGTTTTTTGAATGTTAAGTTTTAAGCCAACTTTTTCACTCTTTCACTTTCATCAAGAGGCTCTTTAGTTCCTCTTCTCTTTCTGCCATAGGGTGGTGTCTGTCTGAGGTTTTTGATATTTCTCCCAGCAATCTTGATTCCAGCTTGTGCTTCATCCAGACTGGCATTTCTCATGATGTACTCTGCATATAAGTTAAATAAGCAGGGTGACAGCGTATAGCCTTGAAGTACTCCTCCCCCAATTTTGAACCAGTCTGTTGTTCCATGTCTGATTCTAATCATTGTTTCTTGACCTGCATACAGATTTTTCAGGAGGCTGGTAAGGTGGTCTGGTATTCCCATCATTTTTCTCTTAGTTTTTTAAGAATTACCTATGATTCAGAATTCAGAAAGTATGACAGGTATGCGGTGAAAAGTCAGCTCTGATCCCAGGCCCCTTAGTCTTGCTTTCTAGATCAGCCAGTCATAACATTTTTATATGTGTACATGCAAAGATGTACTTTAATTTACTCAATTTCTAGTTGGTGGACATTTACATTTGTGCCATCTATGGGGTCGCACAGAGTCGGACACGACTGAAGTGACTTAGCAGCAGCAGCAGCAGCAGCTATTAGAAATAATGCAGCAGTGAATATAGCCGTACATCCATTGTTTGGCACATGTGCAAGTGTATCTGTAGAATAAATTTCCAAAAGTTACATTACTTTGGTAAAGGGTATCTGCATTTTATCAGTATTTTTAAAAATTGGAGTATAGTTGATGTACTGTGGATGCTTTGCTCAGTTGCTGAATCATGTCTGACTCTGTAACACCATGGGATGTAGCCCACTAGGCTCCTCTGTCCATGGGATTCTCCAGGCAAGAATACTGGAGTGGGTTACCATTTCCTCCTCCACGTGACCTTCCTGACCCAGGGATCAAACCCACATCTCTTGGGTCTCCTGCACTGGTAGATGGGTTCTTTACCAGTGTGCCAGGTGGAAAGCCCCTAGGTGATTCACAGTGTTGGTTACTTTCTGCTGCACAGTCAAGTGATTCAGTTATATATACAGTCTTTTTGATACCTGCATTTTAAACTTCAATAATTATTGCAAACTCACTGTCTGTTGAAGTTTCACCAATTTATACTCTCACTAGCATTGTATGAGTATGCCTCTTTCCTCACACCCTGTGATATCATTCACTATAGTTTACTTTTGTTTGTTTGAGAGTTTTGTATAAATGGAATCACATAGTACACATTCTTTTATATCTGGTGTCTTCACTGAGTATCACTGATAAATGTTAGACATTAAAGTGGTGAGTGGACTTTATTCAGTAATTATGGACAGCAGGGGAAAGAGCTGAGATCCCTTTGGATTTGTGCAGAGGAGATTGGACTTTTTAAAAGAAGAATGAGAGATGGGGGAGAGCAGGGGTTTCAGTAGAGACTAGAAATGAAAAATTACAAAAGCTTGGTCAGTGTAAATGTCATTGGAGTAGCAGTGTTTGCTAGCTGGCAGTTACCAAGTTGGAATTCTCTCCCACGGAGCCTGGGAGTTCTTCCTGATGATTACATTTCGGAGGAATGGGAAAGATACTTCTGAGTTGTAAGAGATAAATATTCACAGTCGTAAGCCCTTTTTAGTGAATGCTCTGAGAAAGGGAGGTCAAGGACCTATTGTCCGGGGTTGTCTCGGGACAAACGATAAATTCTCCTACAGTGTATAGCTTTCTCAGGCAGGCATTGTAACGGTGGGGCCACGATGATCCTAGGTACACAGGCTTAAGCTGCTAGAAGCCACACTAAAGCTGATCAGGTCTCTTAGTGCAGGGGTTTGGATGGAGATAAGTGTGTGAGAGTTCTGCAGTTTTCACTTGATGTTTTTGAGACTCTTGTTAATGCACATATCACTAGTTCATGCTGCTTTATTGCTGAGCAGTGTGGCATAGTAATCCTCAGTTTATTTATTCATTTTCTTCATGAACATTGGGTTTTTAATTTGGGGGAATAAAGTTGCTGTGAACATTCTGCTATGTCCTTTTGTGGCCACATGCTTTCATTTCTCTAGCATTAAAATGTGTTGCTTTCCTTTAACTTGTTTGTCATCTCTGCTGGTCATTGAGCCCATTAGTGTCTAAAATGTACTGAGGCCTCAGTAGTATTTTGAGTAAATCAGAGGTGAGCTTAAACCCTGAGTGTTACCAGAAGAAGATGTGTTATGATGTAAAGGGCACTAAACTGGGAGTCAGAAAATCTCAATTCTAGTCCCAACTCTAATCAGCAGTATGGTCCTGAACAAGTTATACAATCTCTCAGGATTTCAGGTTTCTTCTTTAATTGAAGGATTTCTGTTAAATGGTCTCTGAGGTTTCATTCTAGCTTGAATATTCTATGATCCTAAGTAGGAAGAATTGATGGAAGTCAGGGTTAAGAGTGAAGAATAGACTCTGAAATATTAAAATAACAGATTCAGTGAGACTATCAGGAAAAAGCTTGTAATACATATTGTGGAATTTACTTTTCAAAACTATTTTACTGACCAAGGATATCATGAGGATTCCTTCAAATGCAAGAAAGTAACAAATATAAAACTTGACTCTTGTTAAAAATAAAAGCCTGTTTTGTCTGGGATTTGGCTAGCTGTTCATGAAAAGGTGAGACTGGGAAATCTGGAATTTTATATCTTTGATGATGTAGTTTCTAGAATTTTGGTCATTTATGAACAGAGGAGCCTGGCAGGCTACAGTTTATGGGGTTGCAAAGAGTCAGACTAAAATCATGGCATCCGGTCCCATCATTTCATGGCAAATAGATGGGGAAACAATGGCTGACTTTATTTTTCTGGGCTCCAAAATCACTGCAGATGGTGATTGCAGCCATGAAATTAAAAGACACTTGCTCCTTGGAAGGAAAGTTATGATCAACCTAGACAGCATATTAAAAAGCAGAGACATTACTTTGCCAACAAAGGTCTGTCTAGTCAAGGCTATGGTTTTTCCAGTAGTCATATATGGATGTGAGAGTTGGACTATGAAGAAAGCTGAGTGCTGAAGAATTGATGCTTTTGAACTGTGGTGTTAGAGAAGACTCTTGAGAGTCCCTTGGACTGCAAGGAGATCCAACCAGTCCATCCTAAAGGAGATCAGTCCTGGGTGTTCATTGGAAGGACTGATGCTGAAGCTGAAACTTGAATACTTTGGCCACCTGATGTGAAGAGTTGACTCATTTGAAAAGATCCTGATGCTGAGAAAGATTGAGGGCAGGAGGAGAAGGGGATGACAGAGGATGAGATGATTGGATGGTATCACCGACTCAATGGACACAGGTTCGAGTACACTCCAGGAGTTGGTGATAGACAGGGAGGCCTGGCATGCTGCGGTTCATGGGGTGGCAAAGAATTGGACACGACTGAGCGACTGAAATGAACTGAAAGAGTCAGACATGACTGAGCACTAACACACACACAAGTAGATATTAGGAAAGATATTGATTTGTTTTGTTGGGGAATGTAACTAATAACAGGAAATGGCATTTGTTTATTGAGAAACTATGAGGTATTAGTGAAGTAGGAAATGGCAACCCACTCCAGTATTCTTGCCTGGAAAATTCCATGGACATAGGAGCCTGGTGGGCTACAGTCCATGGAATTGCAGAGTCTAACATGACTGGGCACTTTTTAGATCACCTGGAAGACTGCAGGGCATGTGGGATCTTAGTTCCTCAACCAGAGATTGAACCTGTGTGTGGAGGCCTAATAACTACTGGACTGCCAGGGAATTCTCATCATTCATTTAAATATAAATCTTGGCTTTAAAAGAAATAACCCTTTATCATCAATATGCTAATGTTATATAACTATTCTATTATATTAGTTCATTTAATATTAATTGAATAATAACTAAAGGCTTAGAAATTTTTAAAAATAAACCTTAACAATGACAACTTTTGTGTAAATGATTGGTGGAAGGTGGATGGTCAACCTACATTTTCTTGTTCTTCAAGAATGATATTCTTAATAATAATCTAGAGTCATTTTCTTGTGATTTGCAAATCAAGTCTAGTTACTTATTATTGTTTTTTCCTCTCTCCCTCAGATTTGGATCATACAGCCGATGTCCAGTGAGTAGAGCTGGAGTTTATGCCTTTGAAATCGTGTGCCTAACACAGGAAGACTGATCTTTTAATCTTGCAGTCCCTAGTTTTAATTTTTCTCCTCTGTTTTGGTTTCTTTAGAACATGAAAATGGTGGTTCAAAAGCACCTGGTTTCAGTGTCATTAAATTGATTGAGGCCTTTGCTTTTGCATTTACAGTGTTGATTTTACTTTGCTGTCGAGTTTTCTGTCTTGCAGTGAATCATATTACACAAGGCACGAATGCATTTCTTTAGGTTACATGCTTGGGGAGACACTCTGGAGGAAGCTTTTGAACAATGTGCAATGGCTATGTTTGGTTACATGACAGATACTGGGACTGTGGAGCCCCTGCAAACAATAGAAGTAGAAACCCAAGGTAATCAATTTGTTCACAAGGAAGAAATTGTTATACAAGGATTCAGATGCTATATAATTTCAGTATACACTTAAGGAGGTACAAAAAGTTGATTGTGAGCTTGTTCTTTCAAGGAGCCTAAGAAATTTATTGCACTGTAAAATTCCAACAAGTTTTCAGAGATGAGAATTATTAAACACCGTTCTTTATGGTTCTTTCTGACCCTGGGTAGGCGATGACTTACAATCTCTTCTGTTTCACTTTCTGGATGAGTGGCTTTATAAATTCAGTGCTGATGAATTCTTCATACCCCGGGTAAGCAAGTTTTTCTTTTTTACTGAACAAATGCATTTTGAGTCCATATTTTAGAGTAAAACTAGTGGTTTAAAACAGAACATTCTATTTAAAATAGAATATATGATGTAAAATGAAACAATTCAGATATGTAAGATGATGTCATGCAGAAATTATGGTGACCATAGGCTCTTCTTGGTTAACCTGAGTTTGCCTATGTATGTGCGTCTTGTATTTAGATCTCATACACTGGTCACTCACTGTATCTTGAGTCAGAAGAATGCACATACTCTCTTCTCTGTCGGCATGTTTTATGTCTCTCAAGTTTGAGCTTTTTAAATGTTCGTCCATAAGTTCCTCTTGTCCCATTTGATATTTAGCAGGTCTGCTGTGTTATTATTGTTATTTAGTTGTTCAGTGGTGTCTGACTTTTTTCTCGAAAAAGTAACCTGCCAGCTCTTCTGTCCATGGGATTTCCCAGGCAAGAATACTGGAGTGTGTTGCCATTTCCTTTTTCAGGGGATCTTCCTGACCCAGGGATCAAACCTGTCTCCTGCATTGCAGGCTAATCTTTACCCCTGAGCCATTGGTGCTTTTAGGGAATTCCCTGGCAGTCCACTAGTTAGGACTCTGTACTCTCACTGCTGATGGCCCTGAGATCCTGCAAGCTGTGCGGTACAGCCAGAAGAAGAATAAAATAGTGCTTTTGGTTTCCTTAACGTGGAAAGGGAAAAACCTAATGGAGGTTACTTTTTGCCATCAGCCTCTAGAAGGGAACACCTCTCCAGCCTTATTGTTTCTAACACACCTGGCCTTCCTTGCTCCATAATTCCTCCATTCACTCCCTTACCAGCTCCACTACATATATTCTTCTAACTGGGTCATTTGTCCTACAGAGTTCAAGAGCCTATAATATTATATAAAAATAGGCGGAGCGTTTTATCACCTCTAAATACATAAAGCTGAAAAAAACCCCAGAATGATTGAAATCCTAGGTCATCCTCCACTACGTATCTTACAGAAAAATTCTCGTGACTTATACTTTAAATTGTACATTTTCAATAATACCTCCCTTGAATGGGTAAGAAAAAGCCTTATTTTCTTAAAATACATAGTTATTAACATTTTAATTTTCTTTGCTTCAAAGAAGTTATATGCTATTATCTTGGAAAAGTGATAACCTTGACATGTTTTAATAGATGGTCTATTATGAACGTCTATTAAAATTAAAAACACTTTTTCTTCTTTAGGAAGTCAAAGTACTTAATATCGACCAAAGAAATTTCAAAATACGGTCAATTGGGTAAGTTTTGAAAACCTTTTAAGTCACAGGTCATGTAAAATGTTAAGTTGCAGTCTTCAGTGTACTCAGTGAGCAGGAAGACAAACAGAAACATTAAATCAGGAGACCAGTTGCATCCCTATAGGGCTTTGCAGGTTAAGCTTGGTGAGCCACCTAGGAGCAAGGGTTCACCTCAGCTTTGGAGGACCAGAAACTTGTCAGAACACAGGTGATTTGGATTGGTAAACAATTCCCAATTTGTGATTTTTAACACACAAAAATATATCACTGATGGATGGCGCAGATATGTGCGTACAACCTAGCTTGGTGATGAGAAATGCTGATGTAGCCTTTCTTATAGATCCTCACACCTAGACTCCATTCAAACCAGTTCCTTCCATTAACAAGTTATACTTTTCCTTCCTGAGTTTGCAAACTCTTGATTAGGGCACTTTGATTGGATTTCGTGTTTTCCAAGTTTCTTCAGTCATCTAATGATATCTTTTAGGTTACTTTTATATAAAACTTAGCTTTTCCATTTTATGTTGAATTTTTTACATCTCTTTTGTAAAGTGAGATCTTTTATTATCTCCTACTCCCCCCCTTTTTTTTAATGAGTAAGAAAACAGAGTTGTCCAAGGGTAATTAGCTGATAAATAGTTGAACAGAGTTTTAAAACTGTGCTCTTTCTGGTACTGCTACTGCTTTTACTACTGTGAACTTCAGCTACTTTAGTGTTGAAGGGAGAGAGGATACTCATCTCAAGTTCTAGGAGCGTGAGTAGCCTTCTAGGGCCTACCAGGTACATACCATGGCCATTTTTTGAGAAGTCATAAAATACAAACTTAAGTTCAGATCGTATTATGAAATCTTGTATTTTGCCTTTATGGTGCTCAGACCTGCTTTTTACAATGGAAGATATTATTTAATCAGTTCTATAGCCCTGAGTACAGTGAAAATTTTGAACATGCTCCTCTATTATGAACCAGTATTCATTAAACAATGTTATTGAGAATCTACCTATGTACACTGTACTATGACATCAACCTTGTTGAAAGGGATATCGTACAAGTTCAGTAGCTATATCTGCTGACCATCAAACTGAAATTTATAGCTCCTTTCTCCCTCATCCCTTTGTGCTTTCTAGTATCTTATGTGTGTGTGCTCAGTTGTGCCCGATTCTTTGTGATCCCATGGTCCGCAGCCTGCCAGGCTCCTCTATCCATGGAATTTTCCATGTAAAATTACTGGGATGGGTTGCCACTTTGTCCTCCAGGGATCTTCCTGACCCAGGGATCGAATCCACATCTCCTGCATCACCTGCATCGGCAGCCGGTTTCTTTAACACTGAGCCACCCGGGAAGTCTGTATCTTAACCACATTTATAAGGCTTATCTTAAAACGTATAAAGAGAGAATAAATGTTGAATCCTGGAAATCTTAATCACGTTTTACTCCTTCTTCTCAAGGTGGGGAGAAGAATTCTCATTGTCTAAGCACCCTCAGGTATGTTTTAAAATCCAGCCATTTAAAAATATTTTATTTGACCTTTACCATAAAAAAGTCAGTGTATGTTACAGTTAACTTACTAGTTCTCATAAGTCAGTATAAACTCCTAAATTTTTCCCAGACTAATATGACCTGTCTGGACATGTTATGTTAAAACCCTGCAATTTCTGATTTGGAAGATTAGGAGTCTGCCTCGGGCTATAGGGTCAGGTTTGTTACAGAGTGTTTTGGGGCTGAAGAGTCCCTTTCCCTTTTTGAGCTTTCATGTCTTTCCCTGTAATGAAGGTGTTGGATTGGATGTTCTCTAAACATCCAATGTTTTGGATACTAGAAAGCCTGAGAAAAAGGAGTTCTCTTTTGTGCTTCTCCAGATTCAGTATTTGCCAGTGTATTTGGCTTCACTGTGTACTAGTCAAATCTCTTTGAATCGGGGTAGGCTGTTTTTTTCCTGTTTTCTGCTTTGTGGACTGATAACAATAGAAGAGCAACTACTTTACTCATATATAGCACTAAACAGCCATGGACAACACCTAAATGAATGAATGTGAATGTGTTCCAGTAAAGTGTTTTTTTTCACTCCCCTCCCCTGACTACCATTTAGAAATGTAAAAGCTGTTCTTACAATTGGGGCTTACATTTATGTGTGGAGCTATACAAAAATAGGTGGGAGGCCAATTTGACCTTTAATTTGTAGTTTGCTGACCCCTGTGCTTAGTCCAAGAAAACTTAAATTTGTTGGGGTTGACTGAGAAATCATTTAGTAGCTTCCAGCAGCTGCAGTAGCATTTCTTCAATGTAATAAAATGAAGCTTCGTGAGAGAGCCTCGGGGCAGAGAAACTTAAGAAGAATAGAAACCAGTAGAGGTGGAGCATGTGGATTGAAAACAAGTTATTTTTATAATATAAATTACAGTAGCATTTTCTTTTGAACATATTATGTTTAAGATGCCTGCTGCTGCTGCAAGTCGCTTCAGTCGTGTCCGACTCTGTGTGACCCCATATACGGCAGCCCACCAGGCTCCCCCGTCCCTGGGATTCTCCAGGCAAGAACACTGGAGTGGGTTGCCATTTCCTTCTCCAATGCATGAGAGTGAAAAGTGAAAGTGAAGTCGCTCAGTCGTGTCCGACTCCCAGCGACCCCATGGACTGCAGCCTACCAGGCTCCTCCATCCATGGGATTTTCCAGGCAAGAGTACTGGAGTGGGGTGCCATTGCCTTCTCCAAGATGCCTATTAGATATCTAAATAGAGATATTGGATAACAGTAGGCATTTGTCTGTAGGATGGCTGCTATTCAGAGAAGGGAATAGGCTGAGTTCCCAGGGCCCAGGCTAGACAGTACAGAAGAGGAAGCCCTAAGAAGGAGCCCTGACCCAAACAATAAAAAAGCTTTGTGTTCTTAGAGTCAACCCATTTGGTAAACGTAAAGGCTGGTGCCCAGAGGGGTGAGACAGCCTCTGGTCCAGGTACAAACAAGCCAGGACTATCGTGTGCTCCATCTCCTGAGTCTAGGCCAGTGCTTTCTCCTGTGCACATTTGTCTCTCATTTGTACTGGTTCAGTGGGTAATACTATACTCGTTTGATAACTGATTGTTTCATATGAGTTTTTCAGAATAACATTAAAAGTTTGACTTTCTGCCAATTGTTACTAGAGTTAATGGTTCTGATTTCAGTGTCTTTTTTTTTCTTTAACCCCAACTTTAGGGAACTGAAGTCAAAGCAATAACGTACTCAGCAATGCAAGTCTATAATGAAGAGAAGCCAGAAGTTTTTGTGATCATTGACATTTAAGATACCAAAAAAAAAAAGAGAGATTCCTATGAAGAACTGTTTTTTTCTCTTCCTTTTGACAAGATACCATGATATAAACTCTACATGGAGAATTTATATATGGAGTTTTGCAGAACAGAAATTTTTGACTTAAAGTGTGACTTTCAGAAATGGAAAATCAAGGTACAGCCTTGGTCTTTGTTACCCAAACAGTCAACTTTTAAATAAGTCTCTAAGTGGCAAGCATGGCTCCTCCTTCGTTGATTCCCCTTTGTAGCAGCAGGTGCTTTACACCTTTCCAACGGAATGCAAGTCCTCCAGCCTGGTCCCAAGAACGATCATTGACATAAGAGCAGCCCGAGAGACTCTGAAGCCCCTGTACTCTTACTGACTGCACCTTGGAGAAAACGTAATTTGAGAAATCCTACAGCCAGTATTTTGCTTTTCTTCCAAAGTGGTTAACACATATATTTTCTATATGTACATTAAAAGAGGTTGTGTTTTGGATTGCTATGGGACAGAGCCCAATCCTGTACTCCAGTTGGTTTTCTTAGATGAAATAATTATATTTGAACAATTGGAAGGCTTTTCTAGAAACAGTCCTGATTTACTTTCACTTTTTTTTTTTAGCACTGATATACTGACACTTTTTCCCGTAAGATAAAACCTGATTCATATACAAATGGGCCTTTCTTTCTAACATACAATTTTATATTAAAGCCAGTATATTTATACAGTTAGAGAAAAGAATTTTTTAAAGTTTCTTTGGTTTTTAAAAATTCCCTAAGCTCTTCATTTCTAAGAAGACAAGAGGCCAGGAAAACAACTTTAAAATGATCTGAACTTTTTGAAGTAGATAACTTTGAAAAAATCAAACTGCTTTCATTTGACTTGCAATATTATTCCATTCTCTGTTCATGGATTGAGGTATTCTTCCTTGCAAAGTTGCTATTTATTCACATGTTAGTGAGAAAAGATTACCACTGGGTGGTGTCAAATATCATTACAGTGTGCTGAACTTGATCTAAAAGAAGATGGTCTGTGAGCTTTCTAAGTGTTCTGTCTGAGCACCACCTTGTTTTTCTCCGGGGATTTAGCACAAAGACAAGGTCGAGAGCCTATGATTGGATAGTTAGCTTTTCAAGGATCACTGAGGTAGCACTCCTTCACCTTTCTTAGTTTCAGGCACATTTTGTATGTTTATTGATTGATTGGCGTCACCAAGCGGCTTTCAGGATCTTAGTTCATTCTAGCTCAAGTCACTTTTCCACACTGCCTCCCTAACTACTCAAGGTTCAGGGGTCTTTGAACTTAAGCCTCTCTACTTAGCTTTAAAGATTTAGGCTTCCCAGTTGGCTCAGTGGTTAAAAAAAAAAAAGTTGCCTGCCACTGCAGGTGAAGCAGGAAATTTGGGTTTGATCCCTGGAGAAGGAAATGGCAACCCACTCCAATATTCTTGCCTGGGAAATCCCAGAGGAGTCTGGCGGGCTACAGTCAATGAGGTCACAAAAGAGTCGGACACGACTTAGCGACTAAACAACAGCAACGAAAGATTTGCAGGCTTATTCAGTTTCACTTGTTTGATGTTCACTAGTCTAGATGACACATAATACACGTTACGACTCAGTGGTCAGTGGACTGAGTCTCTTAGAGCGCCGTCACTTTTAGCAGAGACCGAAGATGAGCTGCTTGAGCACGTCCATAAGAACGCTAGAACTGCAGGTCACAAGCTTCGATTCCTAGCCTTTGCTCTCCTGCTTGACCGTGAGCCCATGTCCTCATCTATGTATGAAAGGTGTGCATTAGTGATTCCTCCGTTTCTTTCCAGTTTTAAATGTCTGTGATCTAGTAATATATTTTAAACAACTGAGCTGAGGAAGAGAAGATACCTGGAACGGCTGGAACAGTTGTTTGCCTTTTGAAAGGTCCAAATCACGCCATCTAGGTCTGCTACTAGTCAGACAGCCATTGTCATGGTACAGTGGTGTGTAACGTGGCAGCAGCAACTTGAGGAAAGCAACGGTAGTGATGTCATGACTTTTTCTCACTGATGCCTTGGCTAAGTGGTTGCATGTGCCTACAACCACTCCTGTCAGTTCTCTTTCCACCTTGCTGTTACCATGTGGGCTCTGGCAAAGGATGTTCAAGAAGAAAAAGTGGGAAAATAGTTTATACCCTCCTGGAAGTTGGGGAAGTGCCCCTTGGAGACTAGAATTCTGCCCGTTTCTGCAGTCTGAGCTTCAGAAGGTTTGGGAAATTCCAGACAGACTGAGAATTGAGTTTCTTCATCTAAAAAATCAGGAAGTTGGAAAAGATACTCTCTGAAAGCTCCTTCCAGAATAAACTTATTCAGCACTTAGTGACTGTAGTAATTGATCAGTTATTAATATTTCCCATATAATACACTCTGTGTTTTGTTACCTGTGAAATGAACAAATACTTAATGTTGAATTCTGGACATGCAAGGAAGTCCTCTTAGGACTTTCTGTTGGCCCTCTTAGGGCCAACATATTTATTTTGTCATAAATACATATCCAGTTC
The DNA here is from genome assembly GCF_003369695.1 of Bos indicus x Bos taurus. NCBI lineage: Eukaryota > Metazoa > Chordata > Mammalia > Artiodactyla > Bovidae > Bos > Bos indicus x Bos taurus. The sequence goes on from NC_040077.1 coordinate 120,880,151, forward strand.
TCTGTACAAACATTTTTCCAGATGCTTTTAGTATGTTACCCATTTGTCCTTTCAACAATTCTATGTGTAGTACAGTTGCCCTACACTTGACAAATAAGGAGATTAGTGACACCTAAACCCCCTGGCTAGTAGAGGCAGACTGGGGACTTCAGACACTATGCACTGTCATTATACAATATCCTTTAATATATAACAAATCACATTCATGTTCTATGCTTGTGATCCAGGTGATAACCCTGTGAGGTTAGTACAATAACTTTTACTTCTCACATTTTACATATAAGGAAACACTTCACACTTGGGCAGTGCTTGTAAGGTAGAACTCAAAAATAGATGATAGATCATGGCTATCTCATTTTCTTTGACACGTACTCTAAAAGTTCAAAAACCAATGTTATTTAGTAAAAATATTTTGACAGAAATCTAATATCAGAACAAGTCAGTAGAAAATAGTGGATTTATATTTTTTTTTCACACTGCCAAATAAATACACCGCTGTGTGTTCTATCTCTGGCTTGGGAAGATCCCCTGGAGAAGGGCATGGCAACCCATTCCAGTATTCTTGTCTGGAGAGTCCCATGGACAGAGGAGCCTGGTGGGGTTACAGTCCGTGGGGTCGCAGAGTTGGACACAAATGAAGTGACTTAGCACGCATGTGTGTTTTTTAAACTACCTCCAGATATAAGCTTTAACATTAGAGTCACGAGTTCACATCCTAACCCTGTCACTTGCTAGCTGTATGACTTTGGGAAATTTCTTGAACCTCTCCGAGGCTCAGTTTAACTCTGAAATGGAGATAGTAACCACTCATGGGCCAGGTGCCCTCAGCTTTGCTACCATAGTGAAGAATCCTGTTTTGTGGACTTCGCTGGTAGTCCAGTGGTTAAGAATCCACCTACCAGTGAAGGGGACACAGGTTCAGTCTCTGGTCTGGGAAGATTTCACATGCCGTGGGCCAGCTATGCCCATGAGCCACAGCTACTGAAGCCTGACCACTCTAGAGCCTGTGCTCCACAAGAGAAGCCACCGCAATGAGAAGCCCACGAACGGCAACTAGAGAGTAGCCCCCCTTACCACAACCAGAGAAAATTCTGCTCAGCAGCGAAGACCCAGTACAGCCAGAAATAAATATTTTTTAAAAAGAATCTTATTCTGTAAAAGAAGAGAAGGGGAGTCATTTTGGAATTATACTTGGAGCTCTGGAATTTAAACACTGCTGTGGTAACATTTTTATTTTGAGGATTTTGGGAGTGCAGTGGTTAACAGCACAAACTGGAGCCAAATCACAGGGGTGGAAGTGCTGTTTCCTCCGGTCACTGTCTAACTTGGGGCATGTTGGTGAACCTCTGTGTGCTTTAATTTCCAAACTGTAACTGGTGAAGGGTTGTTGAGAGAATTAAATGAATGTATACACATAAAGAAGAACTGACTTTTTTGAAGAGACCCTGATGCTGGGAAAGATTGAAGGCGGGAGGAGAAGGGGACGACAGAGGATGAGATGGTTGGATGGCATCACCGACTCAATGGACATGAGTTTGAGTCAACCCCGGGAGTTGGTGATGGACAGGGAGGCCTGGCGTGCTGTGGTTCATGGGGTCGCAAAGAGTCGGACACCACTGAGCAACTGAACTGAACTGAACTGATACATACAAAGCTCAAGACAGTGTCTGACACAGTAATGCTAAGTGAGGGCTAGTACTATTACTGGGACAAGCTTAAATGCTAACAGCCCCCTTACTTTTTCACCTTAATTTTTTTGGAAGTCCAGAACAGAAAAAAACAAACAAACAGTGCTTGGTTAGGGGGTGTGACCAGCCTAAGGACAACTCTGGCAGCCAGTGCCGTTCCAGAGTCTGTTAATTCAGAAGGGAAAACAAAGCCACTCCCTTCTGTCTTTCCTTCTGCCTTCTCTCTTCCGCTTTTTAGTTTTCTTTCTTCCATATCTGAGTTGAGCTGTTTTCAAAAGCTGTGCCTGTCCCTTTAAGCCAAGCTAGGTGCCTTCTACAGGACTCCCTTCCATTGATTGTCCCTTCCCGATTTCCTTGCAGGTTCCAGTATTAACCCTTCAAGGGCTGTGTCACAATGAGAAGAAAGATGAATCGATTACATGGTATCTTCCTTTTCTTTTTTATGGATGTTCCCAAGGGCCTGCCCAGTGTTCTCAGAACCAGTGCAGCCTATCCACCAAAGTTCATACCACACAACTCATCAGTTCCTACCTTTGAATTCTTGTCCAGATTCTTTTTCTCTTTGTTTTTATACACTTTTAAGATATTCACATACCATACAATTCATCCATTAAACCCAATTCAGTGGCTTTTAGTATAGTCACAGTTGTGCAGCCATCACCAAGATCAACTTTAGCACATTTTCCCCTAAAAAGAAAGTTGCTACCTTTTAAGCAGTAACCCCCCAGATCAGCCCTCCCAGTCCTAGGCAATCACCAAGTAATCTACTTTCTGTTCTGCAAATCCGTCTAACCTGTTGCCCAGATTCTTACCTACCAATCTTGTCCTTTTTTTTTTTTTTTTTTAATATAATTGGAAATTCACCTCTTAGAAGCTATTTGGACTCATCCCACCTGTTTGATCACCACTCTCTGAGTCCTCTTATTTCCAGTGAAATACTGAAAGTGAAAGTGGCTCAGTCGTGTCCGACTCTTTGCGACCTCATGGGCTATGAGTTCATGGAATTCTCCAGGCCAGAATACTGGAGTGAGTAGCCTCTCTCTTCTCCAGGAGATCTTCCCAACCCAGTTGTCCCACATTGGTGGGAGATTCTTTACAAACTAATCCACAAGGGAAGCCTAAGAATACTGGAGTGGGTGGTCTATCCCTTCCCCAACAGATCTTCCCAACCCAGGAATCAAACCGGGGTCTCCTGCATTGCGGGTGGATTCTTCACCAACTGAGCTACCAGGGAAGCCCAGTGAAATCTTCAGACATTTTAAACTATGAATACAAACTTCATAAAGTTCCTTAAGTCAGTTAATATATGTAGTAGTCAACTCCCTTTTCATGTTGCAAGCATCTTAAGGAGCAAGAGAACTGGCTTCTGTTTTTTTGTACCTTCCGGCTTTTAATGGTCTGTTTTAGTGATGCAATGGCACCCCACTCCAGTACTCTTGCCTGGAAAATCCCATGGACGGAGGAGCCTGGTAGGCTGCAGTCCATGGGGTCGCAAAGAGTCGGACACGACTGAGCGACTTCACTTTCACTTTTCACTGTCATGCATTGGAGAAGAAAATGGCAACCCACTCCACTGTTCTTGCCTGGAGAATCCCAGGGACGGGGGAGCCTGGTGGGCTGCCGTCTATGGGGTTGCACAGAGTCGGACACAACTGAAGTGACTTAGCAGTTAGTGATGCTTCCAGTTCTTCCTGATTCCAAAGCCGTTGGTGATATGCTTCTTAGGGAGAGATCTTTAGTGTGTTTTTATATCCAAATTCCAAGTTCTTGTTTCTATCAGCAGTACCCTTATCCCCCCACAGCTTACATTGGCATTTACTTGAACTCCTCTTAGATTTCTATCCCCTGTGCTCAGCTATTTGCTAGTTTTCCTTAGTTATAGGTCATTTCTCTTGTCCTTCCCTTGTATTTCCTAATTGGATGTTCTTTCCACTATTTAAAGTGTAGTTTCAAAGTCATCTTTTTTTTTCTTTCAAATATAAGTAGTGTTGCATGTTGGCGTTAAAGACCATTTTTGTTATCTATGTTTGTTTTTGAGTAAAAACAAAATTTAAAAATGTGATACTCTTCCTGCCTAAATTCTTTGTCTGAATTCCACCTAGGAATCTGAGAGCTTGGAAGAGACAGCAGATGGCAGATACTGAGACATTGGTTGAATAAATGGATGTACCTCTGGCACTTGGCACTTTCTACCACACACCATCATTGACCATATATATATATATATATGTCTCTCTGGAATGTAAAGTTACTCCAGGACTTTCCCTTGCATGTGACAGGGGTTCCCAAAGTCATTATAAATGCCTCATTTTCCAATATGTGGATATTTATATCTATGGCTTCCCAGGTAGCTCAGTGGTAAAGAATCCACCTGCAAATGCAGGAGAAGCCGGTTTGTTCCCCGGGTCAGGAAGATCTCCTGGAGAAAGAAATGGCAACCCACTCCAGTATTCTTGCCTGGAAAATTCCATGGACAGAGGAGCCTGGTGGGCTACAGTCCATGGGGTGGCAAAGGGTCAGACACGACTGAGTGACCGAGTTAACACACACAGTTACCTAAAGGTAGGACTCAAGGCCTCTGCTTCCAGTTTCCTTCTTGAAACATCCTAACTTTCTAAACTTGGCCAAGACTTTTCAGCACTCTAGACCTCAGTTTCTTCATCTACCATATTAACCTACCTCACCTGGCCGTCAGGCTAAAACATTTGTTGCTCAGTGTTTCTCTTTAAGAGTTATGATCCCACCTCTCCCAGCGGGGAGGCCAAGCACGCAGTCCCCTACCGGCGAGAGGAGGGTGGAGGGGTGCGGGTGGGGTGGGGTGGGGCGCGCGAGGGGCAGGGGAGCCCAAGGCACTGATGGGCTGTGATCCACAGACCCCATTAAGGGAACGGAAAGTGGGGGTAAAGCACACTAGCTCCCCCTGGCGGTATTGGGCCAAAACGACAGAAACGACATTTTGTTAAGCTTAAACACGACTGAATGATCTCTGTTGGTTTCCAAGGGAAACCATTCAATATCACAGTAATCCAAGTCAGTAATCCCCAGCCAGTAATGCTGAAGAAGCTCAGGTTGAACGGTACTATGAAGACCTACAGACCTTCTAGAACTACCACTCAAAAAGATGTCCTTTTCATTATAGGAGACTGGAATGTAAAAGTAGAAAGTCAAGAGATACCTGGATTAACAGGCAAATTAGCCTTGGAGTACAAAATGAAGCAGGGCAAAGACTAACAGAGTTTTGCCAAGAGAATGCACTGGTCATAGCAAATACCGTCTTTTAACAACACAAGAGATGACTCTACACATGGACATCACCAGAAGGTCAATACCAAAATCAGATTGATTATATTCTATATGGCTCTATATGGTCAGCAAAAACAAGACTGGGAGCTGACTGTGGCTCAGATCATGAACTCTTTATTGCCAAATTCAGACTTAAATGGAAGTAGGGAAAACCACCAGACCATTCAGGTATGACCTAAATCAAATCCCTTACGATTATACAGTAGAAATGACAAATAGATTCAAGGGATTAGATCTGATAGACAGAGTGCCTGAAGAACTATGGGAGGAGGTTCATGACATTGTACAGGAGGCAGTGATCAAGACCATCCCCAAGAAAAAGAAACATAACAAGGCAAAATGGTTGTCTGAAGAGGCCTTACAGATAGCTGAGAAAAGAAGAGTGCAAAAGGCAAAGGAGAAAAAGAAAGATATACCCATCTGAATGCAGAGTTCCAAAGAATAGCAAGGAGACGTAAGAAAGCCTTCCCCAGTGATCAGTGCAAAGAAATAGAGGAAAACAATAGAATGGGAAAGACTAGAGATTGCTTCAAGAAAATTAGAGATACCAAGGAAACATTTCATGCAAGTTCAGTTCAGTTCAGTTACTCGGTAGTGTCCGATTCTTTGGGACCCCCACGGACTGCAGCACGCCAGGTCTCCCTGTCCATCACCAACTCCTGGAGCCCACCCAAACCCATGTCCATCGAGTCGGTGATGCCTCCAACCATCTCATCCTCTGTTGTACCCTTCTCCTCCTGCCCTCAATCTTTCTGAGCATCAGGGTCTTTTCAAATAAGTCAGCTCTTCGCATCAGGTGGCCAAAGTATTGGAGTTTCAGCTTCAACATCAGTCCTTCCAATGAATATGCAGGACTGATGTCCTTTAGGATAGACTGGTTGCATCTCCTTGCAGTCCAAGGGACTCTCAAGAGTCTTCTCCAACACCACAGTTCAAAAGCATCAATTCTTTGGCGCTCAGCTTTCTTTATGGTCCAACTCTCACATCCATACATGACTACTGGAAAAACTATAGCTTTGACAAGATGGACCTTTGTCAGCAAAGTAATGTCTCTCCTTTTTAATATGCTGTCTAGATTGATCATAGCTTTTCTTCCAAGAAACAAGCGTCTTTTAATTTCATGGCTGCAGTCACCATCTGCAGTGATTTTGGAGCCCCCCAAAATAAAGTCTGTCACTGTTTCCATTGTTTCCCCATCTATTTGCCATGAAGTGATGGGATGGATGCCATGATCCTAGTTTTCTGAATGTTGAGTTTTAAGCCAACTTTTTCATTTTCCTCTTTAACTTTCACCAAGAGGCTCTTTAGTTTTTCTTCGCTTTCTGCCATAAGGGTGGTATCATCTGCATGTCTGAGGTTATTGATATTTCTCCCGGAAATCTTGATTCCAGCTTGTGCTTCATCCAGCCCAGCATTTCTCATGATGTACACTGCATATAACTTAAATAAGCAGGGTGACAATATATAGCCTTGACGTACTCCTTTTCCTATTTGGGACCAGTCTGTTGTTCCATGTCCAGTTCTAACTGTTGCTTCCTGATCTGCATACAGGTTTCTCAGGAGGCAGGTCAGGTGGTCTGGTATTCCCATCTCTTGAAGAATTTTCCACGGTTTGTTGTGATCCACACAGTCAAAGGCTTTGGTGTAGTCAATGAAGTACAAGTAGATGTTTTTCTGGAACACTCTCACTTTTCCCATAATCCAGTGGATGTTGGCAATTTGATCTCTGGTTCCTCTGTCTTTTCTAAATCCAGTTTGAACATCTGGAAGTTCACAGTTCACATACTGTTGAAGCTGTGCCCAAAGATGGGCACAATAAAGGACAAAAATGGTATGGATCTAACAGAAGCAGAAGATATTAAGAGGTGACAAGAATACACAGAAGAACTGTACAAAAAAGATTTTCATGACCTAGATAACCATGATGGTGTGATCACTCACCAAGAGCCAGATATCCTGGAATGTGAAGTCAAATGGGCCTTAAGAAGCATCACTACAAGCAAAGCTAGTAGAAGTGATGGAATTCCAATTGAGCTATTTCAAATCCTAAAAGATGATGCTGTGAAAGTGCTGCACTCAATATGTCAGCAAATTTGGAAAACTCAGCAGTGGCCATAGGACTGGAAAAGGTCAGTTTTCATTTCAATCCCAAAGAAAGGCAATGCCAAAGAATGTTCAAACTATTGCACAATTGACTCATCTCACATGCTAGCAAAGTAATGCTCAAAATTCTCCAAGCCAGGCTTCAACAGTATGTGAACTGTGAACTACCAGATGTTCAAGCTGGATTTAGAAAAGGCAGAGGAATCAGAGATCAAATTGCCAGCATCTGTTGGGTCATCAAAACAGTGAGAGAATTCCAAAAAAATATCTACTTCCGCTTCACTGACTACGCCAAAGCCGTTGACTGTGTAGATCACAACAAACTGTGGAAAATTCTTCTAGAGATGGGAATACCAGACCACCTGACCTGCCTCCTGAGAAATCTTTATGAAGGTCAAGAAGCAACAGTTAGAACTGGACATGGAACAACAGAATGGTTCCAAATCAGGAAAGGAGTATATCAAGGCTGCATGTTGTCAACCTGCTTATTTAACTTCTATGCAGAGTACATCATGAGAAACGCTGGGCTGGATGAAGCACAAGCTGGAATCAAGATTTCCGGGAGAAATATCAATAACCTCAAATATGCAGATAACACCACCCTTATGGTAGAGAGCAAAGAAGAACTAAAGAGCCTCTTAATGAAAGTGAGAGGAGAGTGAAAAAATTGGCTTAAAACTCAACATTCAGAAAACTAGGATCATGGCATCCATCCCATCACTTCATGGCAAATAGATGGGGAAACAATGGAAACAGTGACAGACTTTATTTTGGGGGGCTCCAAAATCATTGCAGATGGTGACTGCAGCCATGAAATTAAAAGATGCTTGCTCCTTGGAAGAAAAGCTATGATCAACCTAGACAGCATATTAAAAAGCAGAGACATTACTTTGCCGACAAAGGTCCATCTTGTCAAAGCTATGGTTTTTCCAGTAGTCATGTATGGATGTGAGAGTTGGACCATAAAGAAAGCTGAGCGCCAAAGAATTGATGCTTTTGAATTGTGGTGTTGGTGACTCTTTTTTTCTTTTTTTGGTGTTGGAGACTCTTGAGAGTCCCTTGGACTGCAAGGAGATCCAAGCAGTTTATCCTAAATGAAATCAGTCCTGCATATTCATTGGAAGGACTGATGCTGAAGCTGAAACTCCAATACTTTGGTCACCTGATGGGAAGAACTGACTCACTAGAAGAGACTCTGATGCTGGGAAAGATTGAAGGGAGGAGGAGAAGGGGACAACGGAGGATGAGATGGTTGGATGATGTCACTGACTCTATGGTCCTGAGTTTAAGTAAACTCTGGGAGTTGGTGATGGACAGGGAGGCCTGGTGTGCTGCAGTCCATGGGGTCGCAAAGAGTAGAACACGACAGAATGACTGAACTGAACTGAACTATGCCAACCCACTGTGCGGGCTAGACTTGTGATGACTTTGTGGTCAGTTCTTAAGCTTCAGTCTCCTCCTGTTTTAAACTGGGAGGAGTAAGTGCCTAGCTCAGTGGCATTAGATCTAGTAAAGACCCAGCTAACTGAGGCTCATTATCAGGCGCCCACTACGCACAATACAGCATTTTCTATTCCCCATCCTGCTTTCCAGAATCTAGCTCTAGGGGTGTCTAGTAGGTTGGGGCCCTCTTTGGGGGTCTCACTGTGACTCTCTGATAGCTTTCCAGGAAAAGTAGTTGTAGGGGAAATAGGACTGAAAAGGAAAAGAAAGATTCTTATTCTTCAATCCTACCCACTGGTGTAGTCTTCTCTGAAAATAAGAATATGAAGCCACACGACCATCCATCTGAGCATGAATAAGTATTGCTGGTGGTCAAGGAAAAACATGGGCTTTCATTTTTTTAACAGGGCCCCCAAATACTGAAGCATCTGGTGCCAGTGCTTATAGGCTCTGTTTTCCACTGCTGTATTCCTTGCAAATTTTTCCCCCCAGAGGAAAAAAAAAGTTTTAAGTCAACTCAAATATGCAATAAAAGGCACGCCATCTCTTTTATTTCAGCGTTTAACCTTTTTGAATTCTGCAAGAAAGTGCCACTTTGTTATTGGATTAATTTTTTCTTTTGGTAAGAGATTAAACAGTGGTGTCTGCAATGCACACTGCTACTGAACAGATACACTCGTCACGTTTGAATTGCAAACAACTTCAACTGTGAGAATGAGGATGATGCTCGAAGCAAAAATCGTTTCAAGTTATTTAAAAAAAAAAGTTTAATGCCCATACTTGAAGTAAATAAAGCAGAGACATTTATTTTTGTTTCTAAATTAATCTGAAGCCTTCTTTAAATAAAACATCTTGCTTTCGAGTTCTATTTCTCTGGTATGAGATTTAACTTGAATAAAAACTGATTTAATTCAATTCATTGATGGAATGTAAATGTGTAACAATTAAGTTTCACAGTGCTTGGAGAGTATTCTGGTTTCTTTATAAAAAGTGAAGAAACATTAAAGCTTGCAAAATTCCAGGACACAGTATTTCAGTCAGATATTCCTAATATAGTTCTTTTATTACTCTGAAGTACTATGTGAATTCCCAGGCTGCAATAGGTACTGAAAATCAAATAAAAATGCAAATACATCCCAAAGTAAAAATGGGTTATTTTAAGACTACCCACTAATTTAGTGTCCATATTATTTGATCCTAATAAAAACTTTAGATGAGGGAACATGCACAGTATCTTGAAACTTCACAAAAAATGTTTTCTTGAACTCAGCATCCATATTTAAATTCTTCCCCCTTAATTATAGGGTTGAGAACCAGTGGACTGGAAGGTGAAATGGTTCTACTGCCCATCCTTAGCATCTATCAGGGAGGACAAAGGGAAACTTTGACTAGGGGACCTATTTTGTACATAAAAGAACCACTAGAAATATTAAAAAAAAAAAAAAAAACTTACGCAGGCCCCATCTGCCAGAGATTCTGCTTTAATTAGGCAACTGTATTTTTAAAAGCTCCAGGAGTGATTCTAAAGTGCAGTCAAGGTTGAGAACTACTGATCTAGTAAAAATGTTCCATTTTTTCCCTTATGGGCTGAATAAGTTAATAAAAGAATTAAACAGTTGTAAATAATATCAATAAGGAATTAAAAATATTTTCCCAATGAGCAAATCAAGAAACTGTATAATGGATCTGTGTATTTAGAAATCTGAAAGAGTGAAGTAAAGTGTAATTAGTTCTCAGACGTACTTGACAAGCTGTCTTTAATGTAATAATGTTTGCAAATAATCAAATCAAGCCCAAAGGTAAAGACATGACTGGCATTACCCTGGTCACTGGCTTCCTATCTAACAGTGATGAAATATGCAATGGTTTTTGCTGGTGTGAAGAAAACAAAAAGAGATGAGGAAAAGTGTTTATCATGCTTTTAAATAAGTACATTTCAAAATGTTTTGCCTTTGGGGAATTCCTTGACAGTCCAGGGTTTCCCTGCTAGCTGAGTTGGTAAAGAGTCCACCTGCAATGTGGGAGACCTGGGTTTGATCCCTGGGTTGGGAAGATTCCCTGGAGAAGGGAAAGGCTACCCACTCCAGTATTCTGGCCTGGAGAATTCTATGGACTGTGTCCATGGGGTCACAGAGCCGGACACGACTGAACCACTTCCACCTTCTTTCACTCTGGCAGTCCAGTCATCAGGACTCAGCGCTCCCACTGCAGGGGGCACGGATGGGGAGCTTAGATTCCGCATGCGGGTCAGTATGGCCGAAATAAAGTAAAATATAGTAAAAGAAACTTTCCACTGGAAAAAAAAAAAAGAAATTAACAAATTTGCCTTTAGAAGTTAGTCCTTTGGCTTCTCCTGTCTGTCTTATTAATATATTTCACTTTTTGTTGGCACTAATACTTTATGGAGAAGGCTGACAAGTTAGAAAATGAAGTTTTTAGATTCTCTGTGGATTTCATTTTTCTGGTCTCTTCATGGCACAATTAGCGTCAATAGTTAAGAAACTCCTGTATCAAAATAAAATATTAATTATACTTTACAATATATAAAGCAGCTGGCTAAATAATGCCACTGGCGTAACAATCTGAATCTTTTATCATTGAAACTCTTGTAACCAAAGTCACATCCTTTACATAATATTTATTCTGTATAGGATTTATTATCCACATACAATGACGTCAGCTTTAAAACAATGGTTATTTGTATAAACTCATCTTATAAAATAGAGTAATACACAACACACCTCAGTGATTTAAGCTGATATTCTAAGATTCAGAAAATCTGATCATTCTAATTCCAATTTCTGCATTGTTTCACTGCGTTGTCTTAGGTAGGTTGCTTTATTGTTCTGTGCCTTAATTTCTTTACCTTTCATGTGATAAACATCCTATTTCATAGATACTTAAAGAATAACATAAAAATTATTAAATACTTTGCAAATATAAAATGCTATATAAATGATAAATAGTAATACTGATCCACTCTAATATAAAATAACATACAACTTTCCATTTATAAAGTTTGGTCCTCCAGTACCTACTAATATCAAGCTTCCCAGTTAAACACATCTTATGCTATATTTTTTTTTTAGTGATTTTTTCCATAGTATGAAGTTTAGGACTCCAAATACATATAACCAGTATGAGTGGAAATTTCAATACATCTTAGCCAGACTTGGCAAAATAACTTCAATGAATTGAGTTCTGAGCTCATAAGTAGCTGAAACACTAAACTTTTTATCCATTCAGTGGTAACTTGGTCACATAAAAGAAGTAACCATGCTTGATTTCATCACTCAAACATACAATACTGAAAAATTTGTTCTGAAAAGGTCTTAAGATGTAGTAACTATAGAAACCTTGTAAAGATGTGATTTGCTGCTCTAAGAGATGCTATGGTTACCAGCTTAGAAGTGCCGGGAGGAGCAGGAGTAATAAAGCGAGTGTAATGCTCAAAGGGAATTTAAAAAGTGATCCAGCCCAGGGTTTTCACCGCTGGACTCCTGAGCTCTGCAGAAGTGTGTGGGGAAAGGCTTGCAAGGAGCTTTAACCAGAGCAGCTCTGTTATTAGTTTCCTTTAAATGCTGAACTTCTCTATGAAACAATTTATTTGAAGAAAGGGTTTCGTGAGTTTAAAAAAAACCTTTTTAAACCACCGACTTAGTCTATTTTGCTTCCTCCAGACCCTAGACATGACTGCAGTGGTGCTTTATTTTTGCAAAACTTCATCCCGTCAACCAGATACTCTTGAGGACCATAGACTTACAAGGGTATTCAGAAGCTGACAAACAGCATTCTTGTAAGAGCAAACTTTGGTCTAACCAACTTCCATTATTTCTCTAATGTTAAAAAAAATCTTGGCATAAATAAAGTTTATATTAACAGATTATACCCCTATGTAACATTTTCCCACATTTCAGAGCCAAAGAATTCAGTTTTCTTAGAAACCATTAATCGACAGTTTCACTCTAGAAAAGAATTGGTCTCTAAAGTCTTAGATAAATATGATATGATACTGTAGCTATTATTTACAACTTACAAACATGTCACAAATGTTCTTTTATATACTAAAATAACAGAACAGATGTGCTATCTAATTTGGTGAATCTGATAGCTGTTTTGTGGGGACTGCTCAATGCTTGTTATGAACAATTATGAGAAAGCGTATCTCTGATAAGGCTCTACAAGTGCTGGTGGCACCGTGTTCCGTGGACTTTGCTGACATTCATGCTGATGTTTGCATGCAGAATATAGTAGCATTAAAGAACATTTAGGTCATAGACTAAAGTGCGTTAAAGTATACACATGCAAGCATGACTTCATTTCTACAAATAAAGCTCAAATCAGTCATTTTTCTTATTGGCTCCAATGGTTCAGAATCATATTATACTTATGTTCCCTCTCTCACGTGTAACAGTTTAATTGTTGAGACTCCTGATTCAGCAATGGTCATACTGGGAGACAACAAACGCAATGCACACTATCCAGTCTTGAAGCAACTGGAAATTTACCATCAGGAGAATCTTGAAAAAAAATATCAGAATTAAGTACCATAAAACAAAGTGGTTATCACCTATTAATAAAAAAAAATGAAAGAAATTAACCACTTTAGCCCACAAATTGGTATTAAGGACAATCGTTAATTAAAGAATAAGAGAAAATAATAACATAAAAACTATCTTGAGGTATGTCATGGCAGTTAAAAATACAGAGTGATACATGGAGCCTCTCTCTATCAAAATTAAATTAAAAGAAGCTTAATTGGGATAACTTGCCAAGACTTTTATGAAGGACAGTTCTTTACTTCTAGTATTTAATCTTCACAACTAAAATAATGCTTCTTCACTTTGACTGTAATTTTGGAATGTTTTATAATTCATATGGGGAGGTGTTAAAACTTCATTTTGTATCCTGGTAGAAAAGTTTGTTTTGAAAAATTACATAAACAAGCAAAGATGCTTAAAGAACTTAGGAGAATAACTTGTTCAAATAGTTTTATATATAAATTTTACATATAAATAACATAAAAACATGTCAATAGATACTGTAGGGACATTGCTTGACACTTCTTGAATAGCTCTAGTGCAAGGTATTATACATTGTCGAAGATGATTAAATTCCTCTTCTTTCATACGTTCTCATTCTCATAGGCTTCTTTTATAATTATTGCAGATTGGTGAGGTTTGACAATTCAAGGAGAGACAGATGAAAGAGGACTATTTAAAATCAAAACCTGTCCAATCTCTGGTCCCACCACTTACACTTTCTGACCTTAATTTCCTTATTTGTACATTGGAGACAGTGCTATCTACCTTGCTGATTAGGTGGGGAAATGCAAGAAAGAGCACTTTATAAATAATAAAGCAGTATATAAATGTAGGAAATTACTCTTAAGAACTGGTAAGAACCTCCAGTTTTTGTTTTCTTTTTTTTCTTTAGAGAAGAAGATAGCTATATTGACCGATCTTCAAAAACTACGTTGACAATATTAGGTTCCTGCTTTAAGAAAATGATGTCTATATATAATTTCTGGTCAGCTTCTTCATCTTTTTTTTTTTTTTTTTAAATACTGACTACATAAGAGTAACTTCTAATTTAATGACAAAAATTTCAAATATGAACAACTTCAAACATTTAGACTTGCCTTCTGCCATAATCCTAAAACACTTAGGATATTGGAATTATGATGGGTCATTTTAGATCCAAAGTTAATGGAAAGTCTAGTTAGTTAAGTCAGGTAGGTTTCCAGACCCTTAAATGTGCTCTGACCTAGTTCCCTGTGAAAATTCAATAGTGGTAGTTTACATGTTTTTGAAACACTTTGAAATTATTTTATATAAAGTTTGGTTGTGGTGAATTTATTGAAAATATTTTCTTTGAAAAAAGTTCCCTAAGTAGATTTTTCAATATTTTTTTAAAAAAGGTATTTCTGTAACACAATAAAAGTAAGAGGATTAATTGTTCATCCAGCGTGTCAACTCAAGCTAGGTCTTTCTTTCTAGTGCAGCAACAGATTTTAGGGCGGTAAAGTTCAGAATGGATACAATGGCCTGTTCAGAAAGCATGCAAGTGGTGTCAGGTCATTACTTTTAAGCTGATCTGATAATTTGTTGATTAGACTCTGGGCGTGGAAAGAGAGTCACACAAGAACGTCAGTGTAAGCTACAGGCTCTGTTGGTTCACACTCCAGCTACCTGATGTTGGGCTTTATTTCCTTTTCTTCTTCTTCTTCACTATCATCCACCTGTTGTATGACCAGATCGGCAGACCCATCCTCGACTATCTCCACGTACGATCTGTTCTCATCTTCCCCCATGTGCCATCTGGAATCCTTATCTCCATCTGATGGGGACATAAGATGCTGTTCAGCTTCCAGATCAATGGGGAGGCTGTCTATGCCAACTTCGGCGAGGCACTCATTACAGAGTCTGTAGCGCCTGGTTCCTTCCTGTACCACTTGACCTGTTAGGTCAGTCACATGGCGCTTGCATTTTCTGCAGATAAGCTTGCATGCCTGGTGAATCTGTGTAGAGAATTAAATAGCGATTAAAAAAACAAAACATTTTTCAAAAGCAGAATAGTTTGATATTCTAAGAACCAGTTCATAAATTTAACATGTTCAAAGCCAAGCATTAATATTAAATTAACATCTAGTTTATTAGAAAAAGGTCACAGGTTTTGGTAATAAAGTAATGTCACAGAAATATCAAACACTAGCTTTCTGTAAATTATATCTATTATGTTTTCATGGTTAATATTACATACCTAATAATTTCACATATCCCTTCATCCAATAGTATTTTTATATCTGAGGTAACATGGGACATATTCCCAGAATAATAATTGCAAACACTTAATATCTACCATATACTATTCTAAGGACTTTACATATCTTAATTCAGGAGAAAAAACTATTTTGTTATTTTGCTTAAGGAAGAAAAAATAATGTCCAAATTAAATTTATAAAAGAATATTTTTTGATGTAAGGATTATTGCCACTTTTATTAGTGAAAGATGTAGTAGAAAGAAGACTGGTCTAGGAACTGGAAGGCTTAGGTAACTAGTTCTGCTTCTGTCATTTTCTAATCTTGTCATTTATTAACCATGTATAGTGAAGCAAGTCATTTAAAACAGAAACCTGCCTCCAGCATGACTGTCAAAGTATTTAACAACTGGTAAGGTATGGGTACCACGCAAACAGAATAGAAGCCTGATGACCAGAATGGATACTAGTTATAAACAACCAAGATGCTGGTTCTGCTACATATTGGTCTATTATTATTCGTAACTGCTCCCTTATTACCAATAGGGGTACACTTCAGGTTGTGTGGACCAAATGAGTTAATATGTGTGAAATGCTTTGGGAAGAGGTTATAATTGATGAATAATTATATATTATAGTTAGTAATAAATAACTTTGTTCAATAACTATCAGAGTAGTAGATTATAGATTCTTTTTTTTTTTTTTTAAACTTTACATAATTGTATTAGTTTTGCCAAATATCAAAATGAATCCGCCACAGGTATACATGTGTTCCCCATCCTGAACCCTCCTCCCTCCTCCCTCCCCATACCATCCCTCTGGGTGGTCCCAGTGCACTAGCCCCAAGCATCCAGTATCGTGCATCGAACCTGGACTGGCAACTCGTTTCATACATGATATTTTACATGTTTCAATGTCATTAGATTATAGATTCTAACCTAAAAATTATTACATAATATTAACTATATAATGCTAAATTAATGTTTATGGCATATTCATTCAGATAAAGTTGGAATGCTATGAAGTAGACCACCAAATACAAGTAATCAAAAAACCCAAGAAAACTAATGCAGTCTGGTAACATAGCTAAGAATATGTATGGGACTAACACTCAGTACACTTATTATCTTCTGCTTAACCACTGACATATTATTCAGTAAATGCTGAAAGTACATAATTTAAGTGTATCTTTATTTTTCCTGAGACAGTAGCAGTATTATGGTTATCATATGAGGCATTATTCTTGTTACAAAGTTCTGACACAGATTCATGTTCATCCCCCTTCAAATCCAACACAATTAAGAAGACAAAGAAATTAAGTGAAACACTGTAATGTTAAACTTGAAAATATTATCATGAACTCATTATTTTAAAAATATGCATTTCTAGCTCAGAAAGGGGCTTTCCTCATAGCTCAGTTGGTAAAGAATCTGCCTGCAATGCAGGAGACCTGGGTTTGATTTCTGGGTAGGGAAGATCCCCTGGAGAAGGAAATGGCAATCCACTCTAGTGTTCTTGCCTAGAGAATCCCACAGACAGGAGCCTGGCGGGCTATAGTTCATGGAGTTGTAAGAGTCGGACATGACTTAGTGACTGAACCACCACCAGCACAGAAAGAATATAAAAAGAATGCCCTAATAACAGTGAGCGCCCTGGGTGTTCAAATGTTGGTTTCTAATTTCATCCCCCACTGAAATGTACCATAGCTCCTTTGAGAAAAGGCTGATTCCAGTTTTGTGTCTGGGGAAGTATAAGATGGGCCTAGGGCTCTTTTAGAGCCAGAAAACTAAGACACTTTGAAAATTTAATGGGTTGTGAGCCAGCTTCAAGGGTTCCCACTGCACAAATTTGAAAATCTGAGTATCAAAAAGAATAACAGTTATGGATCCCAACACAATGAATCAATGAAAATTCATGAGACTGTATGTTATTAAAAAAAATAAAGCCAGAAGAAACTCATACATCATTTGAGGTTACTGTTAAATTAACTCCTTACTCTGAAAATTGCTAATTAAAGGGAAATAAACATTTATATGCTTTTTCCTATAGAAACCCTATGTCAAAGTAACCAAATAGCCCCAGGTGATGAAGGAAAGCTTTACTTTATAGAATTCCAGCTAGTAATACAGAAGGAAGGATAAAATCAGTAAATCATTTCACAACTCCAAGTAAAATTAATCATCTAGACAGAGATTACCAATTGGTATTAATATTATTAAATGAATATTGATGGGGAAATAGTCATATAATACCAAAGCAGTTCCACAGAGATTCTTTTCTAATTATAATACAATGGTATCATCACCCTAATCCAGAGATCAATCATAATGTAATGATGGGTCCACCAGATATTATGTGTCTCCTAATGTGCTGTGCCGTGCTTAGCTGCTCAGTCATTTCTGACTCATAGCGACCCCATGGACTGTAGCCCACCAGGCTTCTCTTGTCCATGGGGCTTCTCCAGGCAAGAATACTGGAGTGGGTTGCAATGCCTTCCTCCAGGGGATCTTCCCAATCCAGGGATCAAAACAGGGTCTCCTGCATTGCAAGTGGATTCTTTGCCAGGTGCGCTACCAGGGAAGCCCCTCCTCAGGTGATACAGTAAGAAATACACAATTTTTTCCTTGATGAAGTATTCAACTTGAATCCATCAAGCCTTTAGACTAAACTTCTAGTTTTTGGAAAATGCAGGGGGGATAGAAAGACAAGCTAAATGACACCACGTAGAAGCAAGCAGAGAAACCCAGATGCAGGATATTTTGTAAAACAACTGGCTCAGTAATCTTCCCAGGCCAGGGATCAAACCCGTGTCTCAGGCACTGAACCACCAGGGAAGCCTCATGATAAAGTGCTAAGAATGGTACGATCTAGGTGGTAAATAGGATATTTTAATTTTCTTATTCTTACTTCTATTTATTTTCTTACTTTTTATAATGCATATTTATTGCTTCTGTAATAAAAGGTTCTTTTAATTTTTAAAAATTTAGCTTTAGAAATTAAGGAAGGCAGAGAGTTTGTTTTGCTCACTGCTGTATACCTAGTGTGTAGAAAAGGGTCTGGCTCAGAGTATGCTCAATATATATTTGTTGAATAAATAACTATAAAGTAACGCACCAAGTGACCCAATGCCCTTCAAAATTAAAAGGAGTTTGTATAAATGGAATAAAAGTATGAGTAATATACTTCACAGATTTTGAAAAAAATTCTTGCTGCAAGATGAACAGCGAAATAAATCCTATGTCACTACCTTATTAAACCACCAGAACACTGAACAGAAAATTCCCTGAGATCTTTCTGACTGTTGACAGCCCACTCCCTGACTGAGAGTCGCTCTCTAACCCTTCTTATCCCCTTCCTTGAGGAGACTAGAGAAACTGGAGAGGCGTGATGGAGAGGGTGTAGTGTGGAGACGTCGGACAGCGGAACCAGACTGACAGCTACCAGACAAGGATTCAAAAATCACTAGTGGGTGCCGAGTATCTGTAGTGGTGATTCTGACCTAGACATTTGTGTAGCTTACATTGTCTTCGGCTCTGAAATGACTGGGATATAAAAACACGTTAGATTTTAAGTGAATTGAGGTGGATATTCAAAAGAATGTCACTTGGACTTTGCTGGCGGTCCAGTGTCCAGAGTCTGCCTACCAATGCAGAGGGCACAGGCTCAGTCCCTAGTCCAGGAAGATTCCACATGCCACGGGGTGACTGGGCCTGTGCACAACTACCCAATCTGTGCTCTAGAGCCCCTGCTCCGCAACAAGAGAAGCCACGCGAGGAGAGGCGCACACACCGTAACAGAAGTAGCCCCTCTCACACCCAGACAAAGGCTGCTCGCAGCGACGAAGATTCAGCGCAGCCGAAAATAAATAACAGCTTTAAAAAAAAGAACATCCCTTACTTCAAGGTTTCAAAGGAGACTAAAAAAATCTGTTTTTAAAAATATATAGGGACTTCCCTGGTGGTCCAGTGGTTAAGAACACCCCTGGCAATAAAGGTGACAGGGCTTCAATCCCTGGTCCGAGAAGATCCCACACGTTGGGGGGCAGCTAAGCCTGTGAGCCACAACTACTGAAGCCTGTCCTCTAGAGCCCGTGTTCCACAAGAGAAGCCACAACAGTAAGCAGCCAGCACACCACAGCTAGAGAGGAGCCCCTGATCGCCGCAACTGGAGAGAGCCTTCACGCAGCAACAAAGATCTCGAGCAGCCAGAAAATAAAATCGACAAATAAGACAATGCATCATGTGCAAAGTAAAAACATTAAATTAGAAATTTAAAAAGATACTGTAGAGTTATATGAGAAGATTTTCCTACTAAACTAAATTATCCTAAGGCAGATAAATGCATGTATTTCCTAAAAGTGAAACAATGAAAAACCATATACATACTGTTCGAAAATGGCTACTTAGATGGTCGAGCCGACTAAATCTTTTCCCGCAAGCTTGACAGGGGTAGGGTCTTTCTCCAGTGTGACAACGAAGGTGGCGCTTGAGGTCTGCCTTCCGCTTCACCACGTGTGTGCAGTACGGGCACTTGAACCTCATCCTGGGCAGGTCATCTGTCAGGAGACAGTTTAAGTCACCAGAAAGTTCGTCATCGCAATTCTAATAACATCAAGAATCCAAAAGGGGCTGGCGAGTCCAATCTCAGAAAGGTAGGCAAAAAGGAGAAGGAAGACATTTTACAAAGACTGGATTGTTGATGTTATCCTAAGTACAGAGCTATAACTTCAGGATCTGATTTATTTACAAAGTCTGGGTAATTTACACTGTCCCACTTATCTTTTTATTTAATGTCTTAGAGTTGCTAGATCTGAAAAGTAAAGTGGTAGCTGCGTGTTTAATCGTTCAATTGTGTCCGACTCTTTACAACCCCATGGACTGTAGCCCACCAGGCTTCTCTGTCCATAAGATTTTTCCAGGCAAGAATACTGGAGTGGGGTTGCCGTTTCCTTCTCCAGGGGATTTTTCCCTCCCCAGCAGTCGAGCCCGTGTCTCCTGCATTGGCAGGTGGATTCTTTACAATCTTAAAATTGTAGACACACTCCAAAAGTTAAAGTGTTCACTGTTTATGTTTTTAAGTAACTTATTTACACATATTTATCCCCCCTGCTCTTACTTTTCATAGGGTTGTACTGCTTTTCTTTCAAAGGTGAAAAAGTTTCAAGGATATTTTAACCTTTAGTTTTAAAACTCATATGGATTCAAAATGTGACTTGTAGTTGGAGGCAAATATCATCAATTTAGTAATAGT
Organism: Bos indicus x Bos taurus; assembly: GCF_003369695.1. Classification (NCBI taxonomy): domain Eukaryota; kingdom Metazoa; phylum Chordata; class Mammalia; order Artiodactyla; family Bovidae; genus Bos; species Bos indicus x Bos taurus. The sequence goes on from NC_040077.1 coordinate 120,900,698, forward strand.
TAAATTCAGCTGTCATTATTTATTTTAAAAAATTATTTTCTTATTCTTACTGCTACTTTGTATTTTTTGGCTATGCTGTGTGACACGTGGGATCTTAGCTCCACCGCCAGGGATTGGACTCGTGCTCTTTGCACTGCAACTGCAGGGTCTGAACACCTGGACCACCAGGGAGGTCCCCCAACGTATTGAAGTCAGATTTAAATAACCTAGAATTATAAAAGGGCAAAGCCCAAGAAAGGATAACTTTTTTGCTGTTTTAAAATACAACAAAGATTTCCCATATTTGCTCTGTTATTTCTGTCTGCCTTGGTCAGTGGTAGAGCTCCTCAGGATTTTCAGTAAGTTTTGCAATATGATACAATCTTAAGTATTTTCATGTTAGCATCCTACAGGAAAATGTGATTAGTAAAAGTCAATAGGGGTGGATATTATCTTTAAATATGTTATCTACAGCAAGATTATTTCCTAAAATTTATATCACAACCAGGGAAATGTGAATATTGACTGGCTTTTAGTGATATTAAGGACTTGTTAATTTTATTTATATATGATAATAATGGTATTGTAGTTTTTTTAAGTTTATATTTTAGGGACACATTCTGAAATATTTACAGATGAAGACATATGATGTTTGAGATTTACTTAAAAAGGGGAAGACTTGGAGAAGGAAATGGCAACCAACTCCAGTATTCTTGCCTGAAAAATCCCATGGACAGAGGAGCTTGGTGGGTCCAAAGGGTCACAAAGAGTTGGACATGACTGAACAGAGCAGAGCAGACATACAGTGGATGCTGTTTTAAAATAACGTACATAAAAATTGTTTGTATTCTGAATATCCTATGTACAATAAAAGATTATTAAAATAAAAAGGGGGAAGAGTCAGGAGCAGAGGTACAAGACTGGTCATGAATGGGACTGGGTAATAATGGGTGCATGGGGTTAATTACACTATTCTCTGTACATATATATATATATTTGGAACTTTCCTAAAATTAAAAAATTTAAATATACAGTCTAAATCTTATGCTCTGCAGTTTAATTTTATCACAATTTCCTTTAAATTCACATATAAACTAGTAAGCATGGCTTCCCTAATAGCTCATTTGGTAAAGAATCTGCCTGCAATGCAGTAGACCCCGGTTCAATTCCAGGGTCTTGGGAAGACCCCCTGGAGAAGGAAAAGGCTACCCACTCCAGTATTCTGGCCTGGAGAATTCCATGGACTGTATAGTCCGTAGGATTGCAAAGACTGGGACATAACTGAGGAACTTTCACTTTCATTTTCAAACTACTAAGCAAATCTGCTAACGATTAATTGGGGGGACTAGATGATACGCATTTCTAATCCTCGTTCTCTACTTTGACACTGTCAGCCTACATAATCTCTCTGCATTTTACTATCATAGAAATGAGATATCTCATGGTGTTGCACACAGAGTTACAGTACCAATGTTATATTTTTTAAAATTATGCATTTATATCTTAATAAAATCAGATTTAATTTCTTTTAGGTATTAGGGCTGTGAACCTTTGCCAATATGCATGATTGCTCTATTTAATTTTTCTATATAAAAATTCTCCTCCTGAGTGAATACTCAGAAAAAAAATAAACTAAAGTGAAAGTGTGATGTATAACTGAATCACTTTGCTGTACATCTGAGACTAACACAACATTGTTATGTTAATCACCTGTACTCCAATATAAAACTTTTAAAAATAAATTGAAAATACGTTTCTTAAGGACTGAGCCATTTAAAAAATAAATTAAAAATACGTTTCTTAAGGATTGAGCCATTTACAAAAGAGCTTTAAACATCTAACAGTAATCTAATCATCTACAGAGAAGCAGGTCTGGAAAATCATGGGTTTCTGACCCTCAGAACTCTATTGTTTTGACTTACTAAATTTACCCAATATTTTAATTTAAAAAATTTACCTTTTATGTATAGAAGAAGTACTTCTCTTCATTAGAGAAGTATGACCTTTTAAAAAGAAAAAAAAAAAAAAATACTTGGTTCAACTGCCCTAAAACCAAGGGCATGTTGAGACAGGATTGATTTACATTGGAGTCTTGGAACCTGATTGAGAGGACTAATTCTCTATTTGGGTACCTGGAAAACTTCTTGACGTGACATCAGATCCTTGACCATACTGATAGCTAACAGGAGTAGAGTCCATTTCCGCATTCATCTGTGCCTGTTCTTCAGACTGGGAAGCGTGGCTGGAAGAATCAGATGTCCGTGCTTCTCGCTTGCTTGACTTATAATGAGTCATTTCAGAAGGCTGTGACAACCTCAAATGTTTGGCCTTTTTAATGGAATCTTTCCTTTGTTCATGCTTGGTCAGAGGCTGTTGAGTATTCCTTTGGGAGGCTGGATGGTAATTATACTTACTCCAAGATTTCCCACTTATTATACCTGTTCCTTGATCTGGGCTTAGGTGAGAACGAGGAGAACTGCTTTCATCTTGCCAGCCACTGCTATAAAAAGAGGAGCGTTCTATTCCATTAGAATTGGCATCTTTATCAGAGAGGCTGAAATAGCGATCCTTTTCTTTCTCACTAATGTCTAACGAAGATTTAATAAAGGTCTTACATACACTGATGACATCAGTCATCTGAAGGAAGCTAGCAGCTGACATCACTTCTATGACATTCTGACCCGTGAGAGAGAGCTTGCCGGAATAGACAAAGTCCAGGATAACTGTAAAAGTGTCAGGAGAGAAGGCCTGAAATGTCGCTGTGGTTGGCTGACTTGTCTCCTTGGAGTTCTGAGAAAGAAGCATTTTAAAGTAGCCGCTACTAGCAAATAAGACATTTCGATGGGCTTTGAAGACCTTCCCTTCAACCAGAATACTGCAGTCACAAAATACATCCTGCCTGCGCTGCTCATTCAGTTGCTGCAGGAGGTGAGACTGATGAGAGGAGATCTCCATTCTAGAGAGGAAAAGACACAGTGGTTACCAACACTGGAGTAACACTGCTTCTCTAAGATGAGCCAAGTAAAATGACAGAAACCTCTGTCCTCTTTCCATTAAAAACACTTTCTCCTTAGAGAATATCATCTCCCAGACACAGAAGATAATAGGTTTTAGAATACCATGTAATACTCCTTTATGTGGAAACTTAGTTCCCTGAGCAGGGATCGAAGCCATGCCCCTGGCAGTGGAAGTGTAGAGTCTTAACCACTGGACAGGCAGCGAAGTCCCTACTCTACTCTTGTGCGTTGAGTGCTCAATCGTGTCTGACTCTTTGAGACTCCATGGACTGAAGCCCGCCAGGTTCCTATGTCCATGGGATTTTCCAGGCAAGAATACTGGAGTGGGTTGCCATTTCCTTCTCCAGGGGATCTTCCTGACCCAGGGATGGAACTGGCATCTCCTGCGTCTCTTGCATTAGCAAGCAGATTCTTTACCACTGAGCCACCCGGAAAGTCCTCTGACTCTTTGCGATCCCATGGACTATACAGTCCATGGAATTCTTCAGGCCAGAATACTGGAGTGGATAGCCGTTCTCTTCTCTAGGGGAACCTTCCCAACCCAGGGATCGAACCCAGGTCTCCCTCATTGCAGGCAGATTCTTTACCAGCTGAGCCACCAGGGAAGGGTTGTTCATTCTACTCTTAGTTGTTTGATTTTTAGACAATTATTTGTTCAGTCACAGAACCTGGCTTGAGCATCAGGCCTTCTGCTATATGGTAAACTAAATAGGCTTCTTTCTTGCTTCTATGTAGTTTTTAACCTAAAGGGAGTATCAGCATTAAACAAACATTCATGTGGAGTTATAAATGACAAGTGCTAAGACAGAAGGCAGAGAAGGCAATGGCACCCCACTCCAGTACTCTTGCCTGGAAAATCCCATGGATGGAGGAGCCTCGTGGGCTGCAGTCCATGGGGTCGCTACGAGTCAGACACCACTGAGCGACTTCACTTTCACTTTTCACTTTCATGTGTTGGAGAAGGAAATGGCAACCCACTCCAGTGTTCTTGCCTGGAGAATCCCAGGGACGGGGGAGCCTGGTGAGCTGCCATCTCTGGGGTCGCACAGAGTCGGACACAACTGAAGTGACTTAGCAGCAGCAGCAGCAGCAGCAAGACAGAAGGAGGGTGCTCTTGGTATAAAAGTATAAACTAGTTTAGATTGGGATGGAGTGTGTTAGGGAATACCTCTCTGAGAAGTCACATTTAAGTTGAGACCTCAAAGGCAATTAGGAATTAACCAGGTGAAGAATGAAGGGAGATGATTTCTGACTCCAGCAAAATGGTGCTCTAGAAAGTACTGAAACTTCTGGTCACAAATCTCTAGAGATGCTGGCTAAAATTCAGTCAAAACTTTAAAGGTACAGCTGAGTTGCTGGGGCAGCAACATGGGCTCTGGTTTTCATCAGTAACAGAAATTGGAACCCCCTAAGGGTTCAACCTTATTGAAAATGGAATAGTAAACTTTGCCCTAAGTCCAGAGAAAAGGCAAAGAAAGTTTGTCTTTGCAGGGCCTTGGTTGAGGGAAAAAAAGTCCCTAGGTGAGATATCAAATCCAAGGTTGTGCTTTGTGAAGTTCTGGAGTCCAGATTTATTTTCCTTGTTTGGTGTGGAAAACTTAAGCTGAAAAATTTATATGGGAATGAGTCTTGGGCTGGTGGTGTCCGTGGGGACACCTTGCAGAAGTAAATGCCAAACTGCTTAGGAGGGAAGCTCTCAGAACCCGAAAAAAGTGAAAGTGTTAGTCACTCAGTCATGTCTGACTTTGGGACCCCATGGACTGTAGCCTGCCAGGTTCCTCTGTCCATGGAATTCCCCAGGCAAGGATACTGAACCAGGTGGAAAATAAGCTCTGCTTAAACTGAACTCAAAGTCATTCTCTTCACTACATAGTGGCTGGCTCATTTCCAATATTGTACCACCATGATGCCTAATATCTCCTACCTTAAAAACTCCCCTTGATGGTTCAGTGGTTAAGAATCCGCCTGCCAATGCAGGGGACACAGGTTTGATCCCAGGTCCAGGAAGATTCCACATGCCTCGGAGCAACTGAGCCCGTGCACCACAACTCCTGAGCCACCTCGCTCTAGAGCTCCGCAATGAGAGGCCACCACAGTGAGAAGCCTGTGCACGGCTCAGAGTAGACTCTACTAGTTGCTACTACAGAAAGTTTACGTAAAGCACTGAAGACCCAGTATAGCCAAATAAAAAAAATAACAGAAACATAATAAACTCCCATTGATTTCACATCTGTTTCTAGCCAGAAATAGATTTCTACTCTAAGTAGATTTCTACTCCATTTCTCTACTTGCCTTACACAAAATTCATTGAAAGAGTTTTTGTCTTGGCTTTTTTCATTTGCTAGCTTCACTTCTCCTATCCTCATCAGGTTTTCATGCCCATCCATCAAAACCCATTTTTCGGAAAGATCATCATTAGTAACTTCCATGTTGTCAAATCCAATGCTCACTTCTTTGTCCTCATTTCACTGACACAGTGGATCATTCTTTTCAACCTGAAACCCTTGTTTCACTTATTTGGCTGCCAGGATACCACTCCTTCATGGTTCTTCAATTGCCCACTCCTCAGTCTCCTCTCCTGATTCTTCCTGTCTAATCTCTAAGTGCTATGAGATTCAGGACATGCTATCCCCAAATATGGCAACTTGATAGTGAATATTATTAACCAAAGGAGTCTGAGTAAATAGGCAGAAGCAAGAAGGTCACTCTGACACCCCCTCCCTTCTCTGCTGCATCAGATCACAAAACCCAGGTGAGAGGTGTCCTCCCTAGACACGGAGGAAAGGAGCCTCCTTATCTCAGGCAATGAAGGGATGCTGAGAAGAATCTGAACAAACAGGCTGTACTGAGCGTCCCCAGTTCACTGAGTTTACCTCTTACTCCTTATCTACCACATTCTTTCCCACGACTGTCCACTCTTCATCAAGCCTAGCAAAAAACACACAGATCTGTCTCTTTGGGTCTTCATTTCCTTCTGAAGCCTACTGTGTCATGTAAAACTAACTTTGAGTAAATTCGTATACATTTCTCCTGCTAATGTGTCACTTTATTTTTTTTAATTTTTTTTTTTAATGTGTCACTTTAATTTTCAGACACAGGCGAGGAAGAAGGTCAAGGAAAATTTTTTGTTCTCTATAGCTGGAATGTCCTTGGCCTCAGGCTCAGACCTTTCCTCTACTTATATCATTCCCTACGTGATCTCATCCAGGCTCATGGTTTTAAATACCATCTTTGAGCTTATAACTCACAGATTTACACATCTAGCCCCGACCTCTTCCCTGAGCTCCAGACTTATATTTATGTGCATCACCACTTAGATATTTAATAGGCATCCTGAGCTCAACATATCCCAAACCATACTCTTCATTCATCCTCATCTTAAACCTGCCTTTTCTACAGTCTTATCCATCCCAGGAAATGGTAACTTCATCCCACTTATTTAGACCCAAAGCATTAAGAGTCATCTTTGATTCTGTGTTGTCAGCTTTACCTTCAAAATAAATCCAAAATCCTACCACTTCTGTCCACTACTGCAGATACCGCTTCAGTCCGTCACCTATTATCAACAGCCTCCAAACTGCATGTGGTAGGTGGTTAAGGTGGTTGAAATAATGAATAAATAAGTAGTCAAGTTAGGACTGAGTAATAGGTAGAAGTAACTGATTTGAAGTGAAATTGGCAGAATTTTAAATACTTTTTGGTACATACAAAGAAATATTTAACAAATATTGGTCATTTGTTAGTAACAGGAACTACTTAAAGAATCAGAATCCCCAAATCTTAAAAATGAAGATATCCTTAAAAAACCATGGGACATCTTTGCACAAGAAGTTTTCCTAAGCTAGGTAAGGAAAACCTGATATAAATTCTGGTGCCATAAATACCATTTTAGGCATTTGTTGACCATGCAGCTTCATTTGGACATTGAAAAGACCTGGGGTGCCAGCATCTTCAAGGTTTTCTTGTTGAGTGTTGTCTTCAAGAAGTTGCTTTCTTCTTGTCCTCCTTATAGTTAACCTTGATGTCATGGAATCATCCTTCACAAAGTGCACATTTTCTCCAGGCTGCATAATGCTCAAATTATGCTTACGCCATAATTATCATGTTAAAAAATTACCATGGATTAAAGACCTAAATGTGAGACTGGACACTTTTAATACAAAATTTCTAGAGGAAATCATAGGCAGAACACTCTTTGACATAAATCACAGCAATATCTTTTTTGATCTGTCTTCCAGAATAATGGAAATAAAAACAAAAATAAACAAGTGGGACCTACTTAAACTCAAAACCTTTTGCATAGTAAAGGAAACAATAAACAAAATGAGAAGACAACAGACGAATTGGGAGAAAATATTAATATTTGCAAGTGATTTGACTGATATGGGATTAGTCTCCAAAATTTACATACAGTTTACGACACTTAATAGCATCAAAACAAATAGCCCACTTAAAAAAACGGGTAAAAGATCTAAATAATCTCTTCTCCAAAGACCTGAAAGTGAAAGTCACTCAGTTGTGTCCAACTCTTTGCAATGCCATGGAATATACAATCCATGGAATTCTCCAGGCCAGAATAATGGAGTGGGTAGCTGTTCCCTTCTCCAGGGAATCTTCCCAACCCAGGGATTGAACCCAGGTCTCCTGCATTGCAGGAGGATTCTTTACCAGCTAAGCACAAGGGAAGCCCAAGAATACTGGAGTGGGTAACCTATCCCTTCTCCAGCAGATCTTCCCGACCCAGGAATTGAACTGGACTTTTGCACTGCAGGCAAATTCTTTACTAGCTGAGCTAAAGAACACAAACAGATAGCCAATAGGCACATGAAAAGATGTTCAACATCATTAATTACTAAAGAAATAGAAACTACAAGACATCTCTTTAAGCCACTCAGAATGGCTATCATAAAAAAATTCATAAACAGTAAGTGCTGGAGAGGTTGTGGAAAGAAGGGAACCCTTCTACACTGTTGGTGGGAATGTAAATTGGTACAGCCACTATGGAGAACAGTATGGAGGTTCCTAAAAACACTAAAAATAGAGCTACCAAATGACCCTGCAATCCAACTCCTGGGCATATATCCACAGATAAACATGATCCAAAAGGATACACGCACATCTATGTTCATTGCAGCACTGTTTACAATAGCCAAGACATAGAAGCAACCTAAATGTCCATGGACAGAGGAATGGATAAAGAAGATATGGTACAAATATACAGTGGAATACTACTCAGCCTTCTTTTTATTAAAAACAAGAAATAATGCCATTTGCAGCAACACGGATGGACCTAGTGGGTGTCATACTGAGTGAAGTCAGTCAGACAAAGAGAAATACAGTATGATATCCCTTATATGTGGGATCTAGAAAGAAATGATACAAACGAACTTACAAAACAGAAAAGAGACTCACAGACTTATAGAAGGAAATTATGGTTGCTGGGGGGAAAGGACAGTTAGGGAGTTTGGGAAGGACATGTATATACTGCTATATTTAAAATGGATAACCAACAGGATCTACTAATGTATAGCCCATGGAACTCTACTCAATGTTATGTGACATCCTGGATGGGAGGGGGTTTTGGGGAGAATGGATACATGTATGGAGGTAAAGAACCCGGAGGTAAAGAACCTGCCTGCCAACGCAGGAGACTTAGGAGATGCAGGTTCAATTTCTGGGCTGGGAAGATCCCCTGGAGGAGGACATGAAAAGTGCTCCGGTATTCTTGCCTGGAGAATCCCAAATCCCATGGACAGAGGAGCCTTTCAGGCTACAGTCCTAGGGTCACACAGTCTGAAGCGACTTATCATGGCACAGCATGGAGGGTTCCCAGGTTGTGAAGTGGTAAAGAATCCGGCTGCCAATGCAGTAGACACAAGAGACTGGGTTGGGAAGATCGCTGGGTTGGGAAGATCGCCTGGAGTAGGAAATGGCAACCCACTCCAGTATTCTTGCCTGGAAAATTCCATGGAGCCTGGCGGGCTACAGTCCATCAGGTCGCAAACAGTTGGACACGACTGAGCGACTGAGCCTGCACACGAGCACGGATACAGGTATGGCTGAATCCCTTCACTGTTCACCTAAAACCATCACAACACTGTTAATCCTCTATACCCCAATACAAAAGAAAAAGTTCAAAACAAACAAACCAACCCAAATAACAATTATATTTAAGATGCAATTTTTAAAATGGCACTTCGTATCTTACACAACACTTTTCTCTCCTAGAATGAACGTGTGGAGTGTCTAATCTGAATACAGCAGCCAGAGCAACCTTTCTACAACATGAAATCAAGTCACTTCTCTGCACGAAACCCTCCAAAGTTCCCCATTCAACCCCAAAGTGCCTCTCTTGACCTGCGAGGCCCTATCCCACCTGCGCCCTGTCCCTCGAAGTACCCCTCTGCCCGCCTCTCCTCTGTTCTAGCCCTCACACACGGCATTCCAGCTCCAAAGCTCATTCCCAAACATTTAAGGCAAGTTCCTGCCATGAAGCCTTGTGGTACTATTCCCTCTGCTTGGAAATTCTTCCCCCAGATACACACATAGCTCCCATTCTCACATTTTCTGATCTCTGCTCAAATGTCACCTTATCAGAGAGGCTTTATCATTCTATGCACCTCCCCCTATTCTTTATCCTCTTATTTGATTACTCTCTGTTTTCTCCTAGGACTTAAGGTCCTCGAGAGTAGAGGGTTTGCCTGTTTTGTTTACTCATATTCCCAGGTCCCTGTGCAGCACTTGAGCACACAACAGGTGCTTAATCAATGCTGTTGAATGAAAGAGTCAAAATATTAAAAGATGTAAGGAAATTGTTCGTTATAAAGAAGAATTAGCAGGCATGACAAGCAGGGAATTAGAACCCCCCCAAATTTGAGTAAAACAGAATAAAAATCTAATAGGCTATTAAATAAGCATGTTTAAAATGATCAAAGATAAAACGTGACGTACACTAGCATATAGTCGTGAACACAGACACTAGAACCAGGTAGCTTGACTGAAATTCTAGCTCTTTCACTTAATAGCTATGTGAACCTGGGCAATGTATTAATATTTAACCTTTGTATTGCTGTTTCCTTATCTGTAAAACAGAAGCAAAAATAGCATTTATTTCATAGGATTACTGTGAGGATTGAATGAGTTGATGGACTGGGTTAGCCAAAAATTCTTTCAGGTTTTCCCGCAACACTGGCTGCAAAAATCCGAACGAACCTTTTGGCCAACCCAATATCTACAGCACTTGAAACAGTGTTTGGCATGTAGTAAGTACTTCACAAATGTAGTTCTTGGTGAAGTACTACTCTAGCTATTTTCCTTTTACTTTATTATTATTATCCACAAGAATGGGGGGAAAAAAGAAAAGGCAGGTTTGAAGAGGAATCAAATGAACATGTGAAAAATGTAAGTAATGAAATTAAAACACCTCATGCTGCAAGATGAGTGCCCCATTTGCAGCTTCACATCCACATTCCTGGCAGGAAGAAGATGAAAAGACAAAAGGCAGTTACCAGGCAATTTTTATCTTTTTTATTGGGGGCGGGGGGAAGGGTTTTCCAGATGCCACTTCCAGGGAACTTGCAACTCAATGACTAGAATCACGTCACCTAGTCTTTAGGTGCACACTTTCACTAATGGTATATATCAATTTCTACTTCTCAGTTTTTGCCAACACTTAATATCATCAGACTTTTTAAGTTCTGCCAATCTTATGGGCATACCATCGTATGCTATTGTTTTTATTTGAATGGGCTGAACAACTTTTAATGTTTGTTGACCTTGATTAAGTGAATTTCCTTGTTCATTACAATGTTGCTAAGTACAACTGCATAACAGCTAACCACCAAAACAGTGTTATACAATAATTGAGTATTTATTTAGCTCAGGCACTTGTGGGTTGGATGGGGCAGCTTGTCTGAAGTGGCTGTTACTACATGGTCTTACATCTTCCTCCCAGGACTAGGAGGCCAGCCTGGACAATTTCTTCTCACGACAGTGGCTAAAGGACATAAACCCAAGGGAACTACATGAGGTCTCTTAAGGCTGAGGCTTGTAGCTGCCACTGGGTTACATGTACTACGTCCTAACAGACTAAAGCAAATCACATGGCCAAGTCTAAAGTACAGAGGAGAAGAAATATCTTCTGGTCTGTTAGTGGGAAGAACTGCAAAGTCATACAGCAAAGGGTGTGAATGTTGGTAGGGGGTGATGAACTGGGGCCAATAATGCTGTCTACACAATATCCTTTCTTATTTTTTAAACTGGGTTATCTTTTTTTATTGATTTATAGGTATCCTTTATATATCCAATAAACTAATCCTTTATCAGTTATAAGTCTTGCAGATATCTTCTCCCATCTGTGGTCTGTCTTTTTAACTCCCTTAATGGTAGAGTTTTCATTAAACAGCAGCTTTTAGTGTTAATATGGTCAAATGTATCAGTCTGTTAACGTGCTTTCTCTATCTTGTTTAAGAAATCCCTATCTCAAGGACATAGAGTTTCTTTTTTTAATTAACAAAGTTCTGTTTCTCATTTTTAGGGTTTTAACCGACTATTGATTTTGCATATGGTATTCTAATATATTTCATAAAGATACCAATCTTTCTGGCACTATTTATTGAACAGAAAATCCTTTCCCTGCTAATTTGTAATGCTACTTCTGTTATACATCTAGTTTCCATAAATCCATGGGTCTATTTCTAAGCTCCTTTTTTGGTTCAATTCATCTATTTCTCTCCCCCAATACTGCACAGCTTTAATTACTAAAACTCTAAATTGAGTTTAAATTTAAACTCCAAATTTAAACTAAATTTAGAAAACTAAAACTAAAACTCTCCCTCATTAAGTCTCCTTCAAATAACATTAAAAAATATGATTGTCTCTTGTTCTTCTATATAAAAATTATGATAAGCTTATCATATTTCACTTTTAAAATATCCTATAGGGATTATTTCTGGAATTGAGTTTAGAGATTAATTTATGTGAGACCATACATCTTTACAATACTGAGTCTTTTTCTTTAAAAATATTCCTTTTTTTTTCTTGGCCACACTTCATAGCATGTGGAACTTCCCCAACTAGAGACTGAACCTATGCCCCCTGCCATGGAAGCACGGAGTCCATCACTGGGCCACCAGGGAAATACCTCTAATATTGTCTTATTATCCATGAATATGGTATAATTCACCACACGTTTAGGTCTTCTTTCATATGCTTCAGTAATGTTTCCTTATTTTCTTTATGATCTTGAATGTTTTTTGTTAGATTTATTTCTGTTGCTTATAGGTTTTATTGCTATAGTGAATGGGCTAGTAGGCTTCATGGGCTGAGTGGAAATGCTGCTAAAATCTTACCATTAAGAATGTTTAGGGTCTTCTCTGGTGGTTCACTGGTAAAAGAATCCACCTGCCAATACAGGAGACAGGGGTTTTATCCTTGATCCGGGAGGATTCCACGTGCCATAGAGCAACTAAGCCTGGGCACAACTATTGAGCCTGTGTTCGGGAGCCAAGGAATTGCAACGACTGAGCCCATGTGCAGCAACTCCTGAAGCCCGTCAGTCCAGATCCCATGTTCCACAACAAGAGAAGCCAGCACAGTGAGAAGCCCGTACACTGCCAGTGGAGAGAAGCCCCCGCTCATCACAACCACAGAAAAGCCCGAGCAGCAACAAAGACCCAGCACAGCCAAAAGTAAACAAACAAATTAATTAATTAAAAATTGGTATCATAAATGAGTGCTAAATTGTATTGAATGCTTATTCTGTATTTATATGCTTTTTTCTCTTTATCTGGCTATTGGTTTCCCTAGGGCTGCTGTAACAAAATACCATCAACTGGGTGACTTAAAACAACAGAAACATACTGTCTCACAGTCTGGAGTCTAGAGATCTGAAATCAAAGCCAGCAGGGCCAGGCTCCCTCTGAAATCTTTAAGAGAGGAATCCTTTGCTTTTCCCTGTCTTCTGGTGGCCCCAAGTGTTCCCCAGCTTGTGGCTGCAGAACCTCAACCTTTTCTCCATCTTCACAGGGCTATCTTCTCCCTGTGTGTCTCTGTGTCTCCACAGGGAGATCTCTCCTGTATAGTCACAATGTCTCCTTATAAGGACCCTAGTCATTTTGAATGAAAGAGCCATACTCCAGTATGACCTCATCTTAATTAATTACACCTGTAACAACCCTATTTTCAAAGAGGGTACTGTAGGTTCGGACTTCAATATATCTTTTTAGGAGGAACACAATTCAACCCTTAACAATCTATTAAAATGATATATTACACTAATGGATTTTTTGGATATTGAATCATCTTTGCATCCCCGGAATACACACTAACCCAGTCTTTATTTTTCTACTTATTTAGAGGCTGAAAAGATAAATCTTGTGCTTTTTCAATTCTCCAATAATATATGTATAAACCAAGTAGTGGGTTGAATACTGTCCCTTCAAAATCCATGTCTACCTGGAACCTCAGGATGTAACCTTATTGGAAAGAAGGTCTCTGCAGATATAATTAGGATGAACTCATACTGGATTAGAGCATGTGTTCTAAGTCACTTCAGTCATGTCCGACTCTTTGTGACCCCATGGACTGTAGCTCTCCAGGCTCCTCTGTCCATGGGATTCTCCAGGCAAGAATAATGGAGTGGGTTGCCATGCCTTCCTCCAGAGGATCTTCCTGACCCAGGGATCAAACCCGTGTCTCTTATGTCTCCTGGATTGGCAGGCGGGTTCTTTACCACTAGCACTGCCTGGGAAGCCCGTACTGGATTAGGTTGGGCCCTGAGTCCAATGGCTGGTGTCCTTACACCAAGAAGAGAGGATGCATAAATACACGCAAGGAAGAAAGCCACGTGAAGAGGTAGAGACTGGAGTTACTCAACTACAAGTCAAGGAATACCTGCAACCACCAGAAGCTGGAAGGATTCTCCCTGGAGCCTTTGGAGGGAGTGTGGCCCTGCTGACACTTTGGTTTCTGACTTCCAATCTCCAGACTGACAGAATAAATTTCAGTTGTTTTAATCCACCCACTTTGTGGTGCTTTGTTGTAGCCCACACTAGGAAGCTAATATAAACCGCACGAAATTGCCAATATCAAACTGTAATAAATAAAAACAGTAATTTCACTTAGTTGACCTAAATCTTGATTTAAAATGAATTGGTGAGGGACTTCCCTAGTGGTCCAATGGTTGACTCTATGCTCCCAATGCAGGGGTCCCGAGTTCGATCCTTGGTCAGGGAACTAGATCTCACATGTTGCAACTAAGAGTTTGCATGCTGCAACTAAATATTCTGCCTGTGGCAACCGAGACTGAAGATCTCGTGTGCCACAACTAAGACCCAGCACAGCCAAATAAATAAATATTAAAAAAAAAATGAATTGGTGAAAAGGGAAAGTATTTGTTTCCGTATTAACAGAAGAAGCTGTAGCTATTTAAAAGTTGCTATTCTAACTGTATCAAAGGGCACTTTTGGTTACTGGCCTGTTATGTAATTTCCCTTCTGTTTACTCATTATGCTATTCCTACTACTCCCCCTACAATACCTTCTTCTGGAAATAGCTCCTCAACTTTTCTTAAGAAGATCAACCCTTCAGTTCTTACGGGTCTGGAAGATACTTACTCGACTCATCACTCCAGAGGGCAACTTGTGACCTTAACCTGGCAAATCAGAGTACTGCATTCCCATGGTCAGTTATTGGTTTGGGGATGGACATATCAAACAAGGCCACAAAAGGAGGTTCAATCAAAGCAAGTCTTAGCACTTTTTATTGGACAACTAGGAAAGAAGACCTATCTTATGAGGATGTGAGCCTGGAGCTATGCAGATTTTCTGCCACCATAAGAGAACCTACATGAGAAGGGATCAACACTGGGGAAAGCAGAGCAGAGAAACAGACCAGATCTAACTGACATCATTTTTCTCTAGACCAGAGGCTGGTCATTCATTTCTGTAAAGGGCCAGATGGGAAATATTTCAGGGTTTGTGGGTGTGAAAATGTGATTTATAATAAATATGTATTTTGGACTTTGTCCATGGTTCCTGGCTCACAGTTCTCCAAACCCCTGGAATTTTCTAAGCGGTGAGAGCAATGGGAGCATCTTGTGTTATATTATTCGAAATCATATCAGAGCCATGAAGGAGAAATGGGGATCTTGTTACTTATAACAAGTCCCTTTCAACCATAACTGAGTTTATGTTAATACGGTGACATTTTTTTGACTATTTATTTGGCTGCACTGAATCTTAGTTGTAGCATTCGGGATCAACTTCACTGACCAGAGATTAAACTTGAGCCCCCTGCATTGGGAGTGCTGGGTCTTAACCACCAGACCACCAGGGAAGTCCCAATAAAGTAACTTTTGGAAGTCCCCTAAAGAATGGGAGATTGCCAGGGAGAACAATTAGTGGATTAACAGTCCCACCTCATGACCTCTGAAGAGGAGAGAGGGGCTGGAGGTTCAATCAATTACCAATGGCCAGTGATTTAATCAACCACACCTATGTGATGAAGCCTCCATAAAAACCAAGAAGGATGGGGTTCTGAACTTGCAGGCTAGTGAGCCAGAACTCACCCACTTGCCAGCTCCAAACTCCACAGGCCAGAAGCTCCTGGTTTCAGCACCTTGTCCTATGTCTCTCTTTATCCAGTTGTTGATTCATGACCGCTTAATACCCTTTGTAATGAACCGGTAAGTTAACCAGTTTTCTGAATTCTGTGATCCACTCTCGCAGATTAAGCAAGGAGGGGGTCCTGGGAATCTCTGATTTATAGCCAGTTGGTCAGAAGCATAGGGAACAATCTGACTTGTGATAAGCATCTGAAATAGGGGCAATGTGACTTGTGATTAGCATCTGAAATAGGGGCACTCTTGTGGGACTTGAGGTTTGGGGGAAAAACCCACAAATCATAGTGGGTCATAGATCTCTTTCACAACTATTCAGCTTCACCACTATGTTGCTCAACTCAGAGCATAAAAAGATCTAGACAATATGAGAAGGAATGGGCATGGCTGTGTGCCAATAAAGCTTTATTTACAAAAACAGACACAGACAGGGGACTTCCTTTGCAGTCCAGTGGTTAAGACTCCACATTTATAACACAGGGGGCTCCAGTTCAACCTCTGGTCCGGAACTAAGATCCCACATGCTGTGCAATGTGGCCCCAAATCAAACAAACAAAACCAGACACAGGCTCCTTTCGCTGACCCCAGCCCTAGGCTCAGTCATACCTTAAGCTATATCGATCCTTGGACTTTTAAGTTACTTGAGCCAATAAATGTCCTTTTCCTTAAGGCAATCTGAGGTGGTTTTCCTTTTAACTTGTAACCAAATAATCTCAACTTATGTTATATCTGAAGATTCTGAATTCTTTGTTAACTTTCATCTAACTATTAGTGTAACTATTCTTTAAAATCCATTCTTAATCCTGAAAGGAATCAAAGTTAGTTTCACAGAGGAAAGATAAATTGATGACCAAGTCATTGCCAGTTCTTTTTCAGACATGTCTTACATAAACACTAATTCTATTTTTAAAAGATTTAATAAAAGTTAATTCCTTGGGGGAGAAACAGATTTTCTTTTTCAGTCTAAGTTTCAACAAGAATTTGCTATGCAGGCAATTTGTAGACATTCAAAGTGAGCATCAGTATTGTTAAGAGTTGCAAACAGTAGTCACTGTGTACAAATTTAAACAGGCTCCTCACTGAGAGTTGATGGGGAGTGGGAGGATGTTAACAGTGAAAGTAAAGTGGAAAATTATCTTCTCCTGACTGCAGAGACTTGAACACTGTTTCGAAAAGCAGAAGAAAGAACAGAGGACCTCTGAAAAGGCTGAGAACTGGGGAATGATTTTAGCAACAGACTGTGTCAAAGGGCAGCCACATGACTCTTCCCTAAAGTGAAATACCTCAAGTTGGCAGATGAACTCCTAGAGCTATGTACTCCGGTCCTGAAAAGAAAAGTATACTTTCACGACAGGATGGAGACTGAGTTCCAGGGGCTTAATGAAAAGACTCCAATAGATAAAGGAAGGAGGTAATTCACACACACACAACTAGGTAACAAACATATGGCAAGGAAGAGAGAGAGAACGATCATGGATGACTCCAAGTTTTACGGCCTGAGTACTGGCAAAAGGGACTTGCCATTTGTTGAAATGGGAAAGATGAGGTGAGAACCAGGTGGTAGGGGCTGGGACCTGGAGCTCAATTTTGGACATGTTAACTTGAACATGTCCCGTTATTCATCCAACAAGAGATGAAGAGTGGGCAGCTGGGCACATGAGTAGAGTTAAGAAAATAGGTCCAGGCTGGGGATATAAGATTGGGAACCATCAGCATATAGATGGTATTTACAGTCATGAGATTAGATGTGATTACAAAGGAGGAGACTACATAGAACAGATACAAGTCCTTGGCACTCTTAACATTTAGAGAACGCAGAGATGAAGAGGACCAAGCAAAGATACCTGAGAGGAAAGCCAGAAAGATAAAAAGAAATATCCTAGAGGGGAAGAAAGCATTTCAAGGAAGAAAGAGTAGATCAAATGTGTTAGTTTTGGTAAGATGAGGACGAAGGGTTGACCACTGGATTTATCAGTAGAGAGTGTGTGTATGTGTGTGTTAGGGTGCGTTTAAGGGAGAATAGGATGAGAGAAAGAAGCACACACAACTCTTTTCAGAGTTTTGCTGTAAAGGGAAAGAGAATAAGGGAGGAAGTGATAGTAAGGGAAAATGGGATCAAGGCTGAAGAATTTGAATATTTTGTAAAGAAAAAAAAAGATTAACTGAAGAAATAAACTTCCAAATGAAACAGGAAGAGATTGAGAACACATTAAAATGGTTACTATTAGAAAGGATTAGTGAGGGATGGGAGGAGTGGATTCCCTCTTTGCAATAGGAAGAGACAGTGACAAAGTGTACCAAGTGTACTCCCTGAGAAGGGAGTAGTAAGGGAGCTCATTACGGATGCCTCTGGTCTCTAAGTAAATATCACTATTTGTGAAAATGATGAGGATGGGGTAATATGGTAGAATTACAGTCATTAAATATAAAAATGTTTATCTGATTTTTAATCTACTCTGATTTATACTTTTCACTCAAATCACAAGATTAAAGTATCACAAGATAAACTGAGCTTCACCCATAGTAGATAATAAATATTCACTGGATTTGTATTGGTGAAACTGTTGCATTGCTAGACTATAGCATCTGACAAGCAGGAGAAATTGCTGTTTTTCCTTAACCTACCCATCTAGGGTTGAGTAAGTTTGTTCTTTGCTCTTGCCAGGCTTTTGTAACTAAGGCAACAGATTTTGGTTTCTGTACTGATCATTTTTTCGATGATCCAGTGGATGCTGGCAATTTGATCTCTGGTTCCTCTGCCTTTTCTAAAACCAGCTTGAACCTACTATGCCAAAGCCTTTGACTGTATGGATCACAATAAACTGTGGAAAACTCTGAAAGAGATGGGAATACCAGACCACCTGACCTGCCTCTTGAGAAACCTATATGCAGGTCGGGAAGCAACAGTTAGAACTGGACATGGAACAACAGACTGGGTCCAAATAGGAAAAGGAGTATGTCAAGGCTGTATATTCTCACCCTGCTTATTTAACTTATATGCAGAGTACATCGTGAGAAACGCTGGGCTGGATGAAGCACAAGCTGGAATAAAGATCAAGATTGCTGGGAGAAATATCAATAACCTCAGATATGCAGATGACACCACCCTTATGGCAGAAAATGAAGAAAAACTAAAGAACCTCTTGATGAAAGTGAAAGAGGAGAGTGAAAAAGTTGGCTTAAAGCTCAACATTCAGTAAACTAAGGTCATGGCATCCAGTCCCATCACTTCATGGCAAATAGATGGGGAAACAATGGCTGACTTTATTTTTCTGGGCTCCAAAATCACTGCAGATGGTGACTGCAGCCATGAAATTAAAAGATGCTTACTCCTTGGAAGGAAAGTTATGACCAACCTAGACAACATATTAAAAAGCAGAGACATCACTTTGTCAACAAAGGTCCGTCTAGTCAAAGCTATGGTTTTTCCAGTGGTCATGTATGGATGTGAGAGTTGGACCATAAAGAAAGCTGAGCACTGAAGAATTGATGTTTTTGAACTGTGGTGTTGGAGAAGACTCTTGAGAGTCCCTTGGACTGCAAGGAGATCCAACCAGTCCATCCTAAAGGAGATCAGTCCTGGGTGTTCACTGGAAGGACTGATGTTGAAGCTGAAACTCCAATACTTTGGCCACCTGCTTGCGAAGAGCTAACTCATTTGAAAAGACCCTGATGCTGGGAAAGATTGAAGGCAGGAGGAGAAGGGGACGACAGAGGATGAGATGGTTGGATGGCATCACCGACTCAATGGACATGGGTTTGGGTGGACTCTGGGAGTTGGTGATGGACGGGGAGGCCTGGCATGCTGTGGTTCATGTGGTCGCAAAGAGTCAGACACGACTGAGCGACTGGACTGAGCTGAACTGAACTGATCATTTTTACCTATTGCATACCTATTTAAGTCAAACAACTGCCCTTTTGTATTCCGCTATGTTCTGATAAGTAGAGTCTGGGGCCAAGAGTCTGAAATCTCATGACCCAGGATCTCTCATCAGTTAATTTCCTGTAAGCTATGCTAAATGGGTCAGAATGGAAACAGAAGACCGGAGGAAGAGAGAAATTTCCAGCTTCTAGCTCTCACAGTTGTAATATTAGCACGATGAGATGATTCTGGACAGCAGCTGAGGCAGATACAGAATCTTTTTGGTGATTCAAGTTCTGATTGAGGTGGCAACTCTTCAGCAGATCCGAGACTGACTGTGTCTCCAGAAGGGCAGCAGGCAGCACACGCTTGTGGCTTGTGCTTTAAGGGCTTGTGAACTCTTAAGCCCTTGTGGTCTCTGAGTATCATCTCCTTCTTCTTTTTTGTTCCTCCAGTCCCCATCCTGATTTGTGCTCTTCCAGACATTCCCACACCCTTGCAATTTCCTGTAGTATATTATCTCTGTTTGGAATATCTGGAATGACTTCCGTTTTCTGGATAGGACTCTTACCATACAATCTTAACAACAGAAAAGGTCCCAGGAAATAGACCCTCCAAAATAGGGTTTGGGGATTGGTTTGCTGACTGTTTGAGCTTGAACAGAGTGATGGGCTTACTGTCAATGGAAAATGGAAATGTAGTGGCATTATGATTACCTACCTCATCACTCATGTTTGCTTAGGATGAAGTCCTATCAAAGGCAATGCTTTGGGAGACCAAGTGGCTGCTGCATTTGACCATGATGATAGTAATGATGACTACAAGGACTTGGGAGACCATCTGCTTCTGACTGTATTGAAGCACTTAGAGAGAGGAAATGATAAGTTCCAGTCTTTAAACTCAAGTCACCATCAGAGAATCAGAGAACTTTGATGATGACCCTAAACGAAGCTCTCTGTGAAATTACGTGGCTCATATAGCTGAAAATTAGACCCCAAATGTGTAGGTTGCAAAATAACAACACAGGTTTTTTTAACATCCTGACCAAGTCTCTGATGCGACAGGCACTGATGGTGAGGGAGACCCTAAGATGCGGAATGGGAACATTTGGATAGATTCTGAGAACCTTGAACCTCTAAATTCCCAAGAGCCTCCCTCACCAAGGAAGCTGCCTGTCCTTCTTAGTCTGAGGAAACCAGCCTTCCTTTCCCTGAAGACAGAAGAAACTCACCTGAGGCAACTACTTTGCAAGGAGATGCCAATTTTCCTCCAGACACACCTCCCCACTTCGCACTACCACCAGACCATGGCCAGAGTCAGATCCCAGTATTTCCCAGGGAGGATAATGTAAAATTATCATGCAGGAAGAGTTGTTAGTGAGTTAAAGCACTTAGGAATGTCTCTAAAAATGTTTCACTGGCTGACCACAACTTGAACTCAAGAGTGAACTATATTCAATGAAGTTGAGATGCCAAAAATTCTGGAATGTAGAGGAAGAAACCCAAATGTCCAGAAGACACTTCCTTCACTTAGATATGGAGGTTATCATCTGTAGGATGGGGATGACAGAAGAAAAAGTCCTCACTGAAATGGGATGATAAGATCCCAGAGTGGCAAAGGCCAGGTGACAGTGGTTAAATGCTGGTGATGATGTGCATATGATTACCATAGTATACAGCAGGGATCAAATTGCCAACATTCATTGGATCATGGAGAAAGCAAAAGAGTTCCAGAAAAACACCTACTTTTGCTTCACTACTACACTATAGCCTTTGTGTGTGAAAAGAGTACATCAAGGCTATATATTGTCACCCTGGCTTATTTAACTTATATACAGAGTACATCATGTGAAATGCCAGGCTGGATGAGTCAAGACTCTCCTGGAGTCAAGCCAGGAGAAATATCAACAACCTCAGATATGCAGATGATATCACTCTAATGGCAGAAAGTGAAAAAGTGAAAGTGTAGTCGCTCAGTCATGTCCGATTCTTTGCAACGCCATGGACTGTGGCCCACCAGCCTCCTCTGTCCAAGGAATTCTCCTGGCAAGAATACTGGGCAGAAACTGAGGAGAAACTAAAGAGACTCTTGATGAGCGTGAAAGACGAGAATGAAAAAGTTGGCTTGAAACTCAAGATTAAAAAAAACTAAGATCATGGCATCCAGTCCCATCATTTCATGGCAAATAGAAAGGGAAAAAGTGGAAATAGTAGCAGATTTTATTTTCTTGGGTTCCAAAATCACTGTGGGTGGTGACTGCAGCCATGAAATTAAAAGACGCTTGCTCCTTGGAACGAAAGCTATGATAAGAAAAGCTAGAACATCGTATTAAAAAGCAGAGACATCACTCTGCTGATAAAGATCCACATAATCAAAGCCATGGTTTTTCCAGTAGTCATGTATGGATGTGAGAGTTGGACCATAAAGAAAGCTGAGCACTGCAGAACTGATGCTTTCAAACTGTGGTGCTGGAGAAGACTCTTGAGAGTTCCTTGGACAGCAAGGAGATCAAACCAGTCAATCCTAAAGAAAATCAACCCTGAATATTCATTGGAAGGACTGGTGCTAAAGCTGAAGCTCCAATACTTTGGCTACCTGATGCAAAGAGCCGACTCATTGGAAAAGGCCTTCTTGCTGGGAAAGACTGAAGGCAAAAGAAGAAGGGACTGGAAGAGGATGAGATGGTTAGATAGTATCACTGACTCAATGGACATAAATCTGAGCAAACTCTGAGAGATAGTGGAGGACAGAGAAGCCTCGCATGCTGCAGTCCATGGGGTCACAAAGAGTCGGACGTGACTTAGTGACTAAACAACAACAGCAGGGATGGGTCTTTGGTGATGGCTAACTGATCTTGCTGGGAACTGTCTAAACAAACAGCTTACTAAAGTATCAACTTGGTCTATATAACAAGAAACCAACCAACCACCAAACAGAAACTCTAGGTCTACTGAGCAGGAATCTGATTTGTATTTTGGATTTTTTTTTAGGAATCTGATTTGGTTTGTCATATTGGAGTATGATAGCCTGCCATCAATAACTCAGACCTAAGCTGCTTTACAGAACTGGATTTATAGAACATTTGATTGAAGAAGGACACTACATTCCCACAAGTACATATTAAAAATCTCTGAGTCTTCCTCAAGGGACCTGAAATAATGTCCTAGTAGGTCATTACTAAATGAACGTAAGTGAAGCCATTTACTAGAATGACTGGACACTAGGAGAAAGGAACTATCTAGATTTTTCAGGGACTGAGAGATACTGGTTCTGAATGTGTGTTAATCCCAGGGTACCCAAAACGCCATTGTGATCCACCAATCAAAGTAGGCATTTATTGAGGCAATATTAATGGAGTTCTGGCCTGTGTTTATCTCACCCTATGGTTATTTTTCCTATTTCTGAAATACATTTCCAAAAACCCTACTTAGCAACTGGCAAAAACCCCACTGTAGCTTGCTGATCATGGTATGGGAGCTATTATGATAAGGGGCTTCCCTGGTAACTCAGCTGGTAAAGAATCCACCTGCAATGCAGGAAATCCCAGTTCGACTCCTGGGTTGGGAAGATCCGCTGGAGAAGGGATAGTCTACCCATTCCAGTATTCTTGGGTTTCCCTGGTGGCTCAGACAGTAAAGAATCCGCTTGCAATGTGGGAGACCAGGGTTCAATATCTGGGTTGGGAAGATCTCCTTGAGAAGGGAATGGCTACCCACTCCAGTATTCTTGCCTGGAGAATTCCATGGACAGAGAAGCCTGGGGGGCTACAGTCCCTGGGGTCGCAAAGAGTTGGACACGACTCGGAGACTTTGGAACAAATAGAAATTCTTAACTTTCCTTTCCTACCAGCATAAACCAAAACCAACACTAAATCCCTTGGAAATATACAGAGATTAGAGTCACCATCAAAGGCTTCAAAGATGTTAGGGTAGTGATTCCTATCACTTCTGCATTTAATCTGCCTCTCTGGCCTCTGCAGAAGGTGGACAAGTCTTGGGCACTGACTGTAGATTTTAGTATGCTTGTTCGTCATTCAGTCATGTCTGATTCTTTGTGACCTCATGAACTGTAGCCCACCAGGCTCCTCTGTCCATGGAATTTTCCGGGCAAGAATACTAGAATGGGTTGCCATTTCCGTCTCCATTAGTATGCTTACTGCTGCTACTGCTAAGTCACTTCAGTAGTGTCTGACTCTGTGTGACCCTGTAGACGGCAGCCCACCAGGCTCCCCTGTCCCTGGGATTCTCCAGGCAAGAACACTGGAATGGGTTGCCATTTCCTTTTCCAATGCATGAAAGTGAAAAGTGAAAGTGAAGTTGCTTAGTCGTGTCCGACCCTCAGCGACCCCATGGACTGCAGCCTACCAGGCTCCTCCATCCATGGGATTTTCCAGGCAAGAGTACTGGAGTGGGATTAGTACAATCAGAATTACCCAGTGACTAAGCATTATGCTTAGTCACTGGGTAATTCTGATTGTAGCTGTTGTTTCAGATGTGATCTTTCTATTGAAGCAAATCAACATGGTACCAGGCCCTTGGAATACAGCCATTGACTTGAGAGATATTTTGTCTCTATATGGATTAGTAGCAGTTTGTTTTCACCTATCAGGGACAACAGTTCACTACATCGATATTATAATGCTGATTGAACATAATAAAAAGAAAGTAGCAAGTATCTTAGATACCTTAGTAAGAAAAATGTATGCTAGAAGGTAGGAGACAAATACCGTGAAAACTGAGAGTTTTGCCTCCTCATTGACATTTTCAGAGGTCAAATGATCTGGGACATGTCAGGATCAGTCCAATCTAAAGTGAAAGACAGGACTTCCCTGGTGGTCCAGTGGTTAAGAATCTGCCTGTTAATGCATGGGATGTGGGTTTGATCTCTGGCCCAGGAAGATCCCAGATGCCTCAGGGCAACTAAGCCCATGAGCCACAACTAGTGAGCCTGTGCTCTGGAGCCTGCGAGCTGCAACTACTGAGCCCATGTGCAGCGGCTACTGAAGCCCACGCACCCTAAAGCTCATGCTCCACAACAAGAGAAACCACCACAATGAGAAGCCCACGCACTGCAACTAGAGAGTGGCCCCTACTCTCCGCAACTAGAGAAAGTCCTCACACAGCAACGAGGATCCAGCACAGCCATAAATAAATAAATAAATAAATATTTTTAAAGACTTGTATCTAGAATAGATAAAGACTTCAAAAAACTTACTAAGAGGACAAACAACTCATTGGCAAATGATTTGAACTGATATTTCACTAAAAGACACACAAATTAGCTCATGAAAAAATGTTCAATATCATTAACCATTAGGGAAATACACAATGAAAAATGAAACGTCATTACACACCCACTGTAATGGCTAAAACTAAAAAGGCTGACAGTACCAAGTGTTGACAAGGATGTGGAGAAACTGGATCTCACACACCACTGGTGGGAATGCAAAATGGTACAATTACTTTGGAAAACTGTTTAGCAGTTCCAGTAAAGTTAAACCTACTCCAGGACCCAAGAATTCCACTTCTAAGTATTTACCCTAGAGAAATGAAAATATATGTCCACAAAGAGGTTTGTACAAGAAATTAGAGCTGCTTCATTCACATTCATCCTCATCTAGAAAGAAATGTCCATCAACTGGTGAATGGATAAATTGTGGTACATCCATACCAAAGAATAGCAGTGAGCAACAGAAAAGAACAAACCTCTGATACACAAAATGATATGAATGAATCTCAAAAGCATTAGCCTCAACAAAAAAAGCTAGATACAAAAGAGTCAACAGTGTGTGATTCCAGTCACATGAAATTCTGGAAATGGGCAAGACTAATGTAGAGTGACAGAAAGCAGACTGATAAAAGGCAATGGGGGCAAGGGGAAATAAGAGGGAAATTCTGGGTGATAGAAATGTTCTATCTTATTTTTGGTGATTGTTACACATGAATACATATCAAAACCCATTGAACTTGTACACTTAAAACACCATACCTCTTATTGTATGTAAATTATACCTTAATAAAGTAAAAAAAAAAAAAAAAACACTCCTAGAAACAAGAGAATATATGAAGATATCCAGTTATAAAACACACAAAGTGAACACACAAAAATGAGTAGCTAGCTATCCAATGCAATGAAAGGTTCTCGCAAAATTGTTAAAATTAAATATCTTAAGAAATATGCAGGAAGTTTAAGAAGCATATGATAAAACTCTATAAGGAGGATCATAAAAGAACACTCGAATAAACAGACTAATGCCTTGGCTTTCTTTCTGGCCCTGCTCTTACCAGAGGGATCTGCTAAAATACAAGTCATGTCATCTCATTCCTCTTCTCAAAACCTCCAGAGGTTTTCTTTCAGAAAGAATTCCAAAATCATTACCCTCATCCAAAAGGACTGCAAGACCTTTCCTCCCATCCCCTACCTCCCCTAGCTCCAGCCTCAATGGTCTCGATGTTTCCCAACGTGCCAATGCACTCCTGATAGGCCCTGTGTCAGGAACCCTCCTCACCCAGATCTTCACATAACTTGTTCCCCAACTTTAAACAAATCTTTGCTTCAATATCACTATTAGAGGTTACCTTGGCAAGTCCATCTTTAGTATGGGAAGTTTCAGTTGATCACTATGATTCAACAGCTGTTGTCAATAGAAACTATGTCAGTTTAGAAACTAGGAGAAAAGATTAAAAGGAAACATGATAGTTGTCTTCCAATATTGAAGAACAATTACGTGGAAGAGGAAGCAGAATTATTCTTCCAGCAGCTCCGGCAGACGAGTCCTCTGGACTGATCACTAGAACCTTAAGTTCCACAAGGGCTGACTGTTCAGCACCCCTAGCACAGAGCACGTCTGGCACACAGGTGCTCAGTCATATTTGTTGAATAAATGTTTCAGTGTGGTTCTGAAAAGCAAAATGGACCAATGGATAGGACTCAAAGGAAGCAGATGTTAACTCAACATGAAGAACAGTTTCTTAAAAATGAGAACTTGATGGGATTTTTTGAACTCAGATGTCTTGATCTAGTGCCTTCATATTTATATGCAAGCAAACTAAGGTTTGGAAAGTTTTAAGTCGGTGGTTATTTTACTGCTTATCTCGGTCCATTAGTGGGCTGTGAAATCAATTTAGTGGGTACAAGCAGGATTTTAAAGAACACAAAATAGAATTTAAAATATTAGAGCTTATTGCAAGTAGTAAGAATTCTTACCTGATTTTTCTGTTTCAGATAGAGAGAGATTAATATACAGAATCCTAGGTGTGTATAGGTCAAGATGTGCTGTGTTTAGTCGCTCAATCGTGTACAACTCTTTGGGATCCCATGGACTGTAGCCTGCCAGTCTCCTCTGTCCATGGGGATTCTCCAGGCAAAAATACTGGAGTGAGTTGCCATGCCCTCCTCCAGGGGATCTTCCCAACCCAGGGATCAAACCCAGGTGTTCTGCATTACAGGCCAATTCTTTACCATCTGAGCCACCAGGGAAACCCAAGAATACTGGAGTGTGTAGCCTATCCCTTCTCCAGGGGATCTTCCTGACCCAGGAATTGAACCAGGGTGTCCTGCATTGTAGGCAGATTCTTTACCAGCTGAGTTACCAGGTAAGTCCTGGTCAAGATGTAAAATGTAGTATATCTTAATGTTTTGGTAAAAAAACCAAAAAACTATTTTGAGTAATACCAGGTTAAGCTGCTCAACACAGAATTTGCCCCCTTGCAAAGTAACGAGTTCTTTTTGCAGTTGAGATGGAGGTAGAATGTCATTGATTTAGGATGGAAACAGCTGGTGAGCAGTGGCAATAGATGATGTCAGGAATTTATATTTTTTCATTACATTTGTGTATATTTTCCAAAATGATCATACATCCTTTTTAAAGTAGTTTTAAATACATATATATGAAACATATTTTACAATAGAAATTAGAAATTTTACATGGAGATGAGATGGTTTCTGTAGGTTTACACTGAGCACCATTTGTACTGTAATCCAAGGCAAAAACCAAAACAAAACAGAGAAATAAAAACAATTTATATAATGCTCGCAACATTTGCCCACTATGAAATGAGCATTTTTCTGGCGCTAACTTCTAGGAGGAATCTGTATGTGAATTCTTCTGAGGGCATTAAATGTCATTATAGAGAATATTCGGACCAATACAATAAACTTCCTAACTGGTCTCCTTGCCTTTTATCTTTTACCCTTCAATCCGTCCTGAAGTATGTGATCTTTCCAGATTCTCCTGTTTAAAATTCTTTAGTGCTCCTTCCTGCCTCCTTGATAAAGTCCATATTTCTACAAATGGATTTAATACCCCTTGGGACCCAACTTCTACCAATCTCTGTATGCTCATCTCCTTCCAGCTACCTACCTCCCACTCTTAAGATCTATGCCACTCCCAGGTACACCATACCCTTCACGCTGCCAAGCTTTTTATATATTGTTCCTATGCTGCAATTAAAACTACCCTTCTCAGTCTGAGAAGCTCATACTCTTCCTTCAGAGTCAGCTCAAACACAGCATCACTTGGGAAGCTTACCTTGACTTTCCTGGGTTCATGCTAATTGCTATTTCTTCCAGGACCCACTGCATTGTATACATGTATGCCATGGCAACTGCTGGAATGCATTTTATTTGCCTGCTTGGATGTGTGTTTCCCTGCTACACTGTAATAATCACACGAGGAGAGACCATGTCTATGTGTGTGGTGGTGGTGGTTCAGTCGCTCAGTTGTGTCTGACTCTTTGCAACCCATGGACTGTAGCCAGCCAGGCTCCTCTGCCCATGGGATTTTCCAGCCAAGAATACTAGAGTGGGTAGCCATTTCCTTCTCCAGAGGATCTTCCCCACCCAAGGATTGAACCTGGGTCTCCTGCATTGCAGATGGATTCTTTACCAACTGAGCCACCAGGGAAGCCCAGCACTGATTTAATGTTTGAGACATTCAATAAATATCTTCACTAATGTCCTTACTGAACTAACAAGGTTCTTTTTTATTTTTAATTTACTTTTAATTGGAAGATAATTGCTTTACAATGTTGAGTTGGTTTCTGCTGTACAATGATGTGAATCATCCAGAAGTATACATATATCCCCTCCCTCTTGAACCTCCCTTCCACCCCTCACCTCATTCCACCCTTCTAGGCTGTCATGAGCTCCCTGTGTTATATAGCAACTTCCTGCTACTTTACATACCATAATGTATATGTTTCAATGTTACTGTCTCAATTTGTCCCACCCTTTCCATCCCCTGCTGTATCTATATGTCTTTATTACTGCCCTGCACACATACAATGGAATATTACTCAGCCATGCTGCTGCTGCTGCTGCTAAGTCGCTTCAGTCGTGTCTGACTCTGTGCGACCCCATAGACGGCAGCCCACCAGGCTCCTCTGTCCCTGGGATTCTCCAGGCAAGAACGCTGGAGTGGGTTGCCATTTCCTTCTCCAATGCATGAAAGTGAAAAGTGAAAGGGAAGTCGCTCAGTCGTGTCTGACTCTTTGCGACCCCATGAACTGCAGCCCACCAGGCTCCTCCATCCATGGGAGTTTCCAGGTAAGAGTACTGGACTGGGGTGCCATTGCCTTCTCCAACTCAGCCATAAAAAGGAACAAATTTGAGTCAGTTCTAGTGAGGTGGATTAATCTAGAGCCTGTTATACTGAGTGAAGTCAAAAAGAAAAAAACAAATATTGTATATTAATGTATATATATAATCTAGAAAAATGGTAATAATGAACCCATTTGCAGGGCAGGGATAACAAAGGTTATTTACATGACTTTCCTATATCCTGACTTTAAAGTCAAGGACATTCTATAATTAACTCAATGAAAACATTTCAAAGGCAAACTAAGCCAATATGTTTTGAGTACACTGTTCTTTAGAATTTTCTCTTGACATGGGATTCAAGCTGATTGAATACCGCCTTTTTTGTGTGTCCCTGTTGTGAACTATACATAATTTTACTGTGACACCTTTCACACTAATTTTTGTACCTATCTTTTCCTACAAACTCTTTGAAGGCAGGTATAGTTATAGTCATTTTATTTTTTTAATCTCCATTTTATGGCACAGAGTCTGATCTATAATCTATTAAAAGTTTGTTCCTGATAAAAATATATCTATTTTAGCCCCAAATCTAGCATTTAATAGAAGTTACCCAGTAAAGTCAGCAACAGAACAAGGATGCCATCTATTCCCACTACATATTATTTAACATTGTTCTGGGGACATTAGCCAATGCAATAAGACTTGAGAAAGAAACTAGAGAAAGAACTAGAAAGTAGGAGGTGAAATTACCACTGTTTGTGGATATGACTGTATACCTGGAAAATGATAGAGAATCAACTGTAAAATTACCACAAACAAAAAGAGTATTAACGGGGGTAGGAGATTATGAAATGCATATTAGAAATCATTAACTCATTAACTTATATATGTGTGTGTGTGTGTGTGTGTGTGCGCAAAAAAAAAAATACCAGGTAAGAAATATAATGAAATAAAGGACTCCTGTTTTCAACAGCATTAAAAATACAAAACACGGAGGAATAAATTTAACAAGAAATGCATAAGACTTATAAAAAAAACCTAAGGACACAAGAGAAGACTACAGAAAATCAAATTCTTTGAATAGGAACGTTCAACATATTAAGATGTCAATTCTTCCTAAGTCATTTTATAATATAACATGATCATAATAAAAATACCAGTAGGTCATTTTAAGATCAATACAAGTTGATGCTAAAGTTTTATGGAAAAATAAATATACAACAGCCAGTTAAATTTTGAAAAAGAACGAAGAGACGGAATTAGCACCAACAGACATTCAGTTATATTATATACTTCATCAATAATTAAAACTGTGATGTGATGCTGATGATAAAGACACAGACAGACCAGTATAGTATACTAGGAAATCCAGAAAAGCACCCCAATATATGTGGGAATTTAATATATGATGAACCTATGGTAAAAAGATGAGCAATTTACTAAGTGGCACTGGGACAATTTTTAGCCTTCTGGAAAAAAAAAAAAAAGCTGGATTTATACCCCAATCTCATACCACAATAAATGCCATAAGGATCAAAGAGCTAGGTGTGAAAATAAGTCCATAAAAGTGCTATGAAAATATATAGAAGGTTTATAAACTCAAATTGGGAAAGGCCTTTATAACCATGACTCAAAATACAAAAGCCATAAATGACTGATACATGTGACGACATAAAGATAAAACAAAATTCTGTATAACAAAATATACCACAAAAAGGGAAAAGACAGATGACAACATGGCAAAAACATCTTTAGAGAAATGGCAATCTCCATAATATACACTAAGCTTCTAAGAAATTTGCTAGAAAAGAATGATTACCTAAGAAAAAATAAGACGAACAGTTACAGAAAAAGAAATACAAATATCATATGAAGGGATGTTCAACTTCAGTCATAAAAATATAAATGTAAATTAAAACTATATTGATGTTTCAGTTTTCCTCTCTCAAATGAGCCACAAAATCCAAACATTTGATAATATTGATAAGACTGTGGGAAAGTAAGCACTTTCAATCTTGACTGGTAGGAATACAAATTGGTGTCATTCCATGGAAGGCAATTTGGCAACAGTTCTCAAAATGATGAATGCATATATTCTCTGACCAAGCAACTTCACTCCTGGGAATTTATCCTACAGGCATACTAGTACATGGGGCTTCCCAGGTGGCAAAGTAGAAAAGAATTCGCCTGCCAATGCAGGAGATGCAAGAGATATGGGCTTAATCCCTGGGTCAGGAAGATTCACTGGAGGAAGAAATGGCAATCCAGTCCAGTGTTCTTGCTTGGGAAATTCCATTGACAGAGGAACCTGGCGGGCTACAGTCCATGGGGTCGCAAAGAGTCGGACACGACTGAGAGACTAAGCACCAGCACTAGTATCCTGGTACATGATCGAAGGGACACATGTACATAGTTATTCACTGCAGCACTGTCTACAATAGCAAAAGGCTAGAAAAGTGTCCATCAGTAGAGGAAAAAAGTCATATGGAAAGATGGCTAAGACACCAATATAACACATGATACACATAGTTAAGTCTTTTTAAAAAGCAAAGAACACACCCAAAAAATATAAGGGAAAAAAGTGGGAACTCTGGAAAACCAGGACAGTGGTTGCTAACTGGAGGCAAGCTGGGATCTGGGAGATAGAGGCAAAGATGGAGGGGAGACGTTATATGGTATACTTTTTTAACATTCTGAGTTTGGAATTACATGAATATATATTAAAAAAATTTTTAAGTGTGTCAAACAAGTGGGTGAAATATTAACTATCAGTCTCACATTTATCCAGATCTAGGTTGTAATTCATGATTAAGATATCTTGGGAGCTCACAGAGTAATAATATTCTGTGTCTACTGATGTCAAGATTCATGTGTCCCATGAACAAATGACAAGCTCACATTCCATTATGAAACGTCAGGAAGTTATATTTCTGGGAAGAAAGAGAGAACAAACCAAGCGAGTGCTAGGTGAACAAACAGCTATACTATTGCAATTGTCAATCTGCTTACTGGTCTAAACACAGTGATGATGGCAGGAATGGGAAGGAAGGAAAAGATACAAATGACCCGAATGGGATATAAATCCATGGGTCTTGATGGCTGATTGAAAAATTCTACTGCTTATGTTCAGAGAGCCCCACTGCAGTCTCCAGAGCTCTTATAACTCTTATTCGACTTGCCTAATTGTACCAAAGTGTACCATGATTTGTAATTGGCTGTGGAAGGCTAGAGAGAAAGAAAGAGAACCCAGTGATGTGGTGTTTAGCAGTATCACTAACAGAAATTAGAAAGCCGGAAGGAAGAAAGCCAAGTTAGGGAAAAAGCAATGACTTAGGTTTTAAGTACATGCTGTCTGATGTGAGTGGGAAATCAGGTAGCTGTGGCCAGAGGGCTACTGGAAATCCTAGTCTGAAGTTCAGAGGGGACGTCAGACTTGAAGGTGGTGATGTGGGAGAGATCTGCAAATAGAGAAGAGGCTCAGAGGAAATACGGGCAGCGGGGAGAAGCTGGAGGACCGCCCTGATTGTGGAGCAGAATGGGGAAGAGAAGGCAGAGTTACAGACAGAGAAATATAAGAAGAATCAGGAGAGCATGTGACAGGTACACCAAGGGTGAGGAGCTTTAAGAAGCAGTGAAGCAGTCTACACATTGAGAAATGGAAGGGGCACAGCAGTAATAATAGTAGCAATGTGCTCTATCTCCTGAATCCTGACACACCACGACCTAGAAGGTAGACGGCATTGTTAGCTCCATTTTACAGAAAAGAGTATTAACCCAGGGAATCTGCTGGTGGTCCAGTGGTTAGGACTCTAAGCTTTCACTTCTGAGGGCTGGGGGTTCAATCCCTGGTCAGGGAACTAAAATCCCAAAAGTTGCAGTGAAGCCTAGAGAAAAAAAAAGTGGGGAGGATATTAATTCAGAAAGTGACTTCAAAGCTGCAGGATGTCACTGATGAGCTACAGTCCTTCATTGCTTTCTTGGAAGAGCTGGGAGATCAGAGTTCTGCCACTAAATTAGCTATATGTGCAGGGACAAGCAACTTCACCTTTCTAGGTTTCATTTCCTTCTCTGAAAATTGAGGGGATTGGTGTAGATAATCTCTAGCTCTTATGTAACATGAGTCTTTGATTAAAACCAAATGGAAGAGGGATTCCCCTGGCAGTCCATCGGTTAAGAATCCACCTTGCAATGCAGGGGACTTCGATTTGACCCCTGATTGGGGAACTAAGATCCCACATGAACTGCAATTACTAAGCCTGTGAACTCTGGAGCGCATGGGCCACAACTAGAGAATCAACGTGCCACAACTAAGACTCAACACAGCCAAATAAATAAATAATTTTTTTTAAAAGGCACAATGGTAGAGATACATATACACAAGATGGGCAATGAATTGAAAATTTAGCCATAAGTGAGCAGGAAGACCCAGCCAAGATCAGAATGCTGAATGTTTTATATAGTGAATTTTCAAGCAATAAAATTACTTACTCTGATATATAAAATCTATAATTGAAAAACTCTTTTTATCTATATATTTCAGTTAATATCAACAATTAAAATTTTTCATACCTGGAAATTTATAAATACTGTTCTTGAAACCCTGCTAAGCTGGTTGAATAGAATAAAAATAGAAGAGTCCAAGTGACGCAGTCTGTATATGAAGGATTGTCCTGTAGAAAGAGAAAAGAGCTATTTATAATAAACATTTGTAATAAGAGACAGAAATGACTGCTAAGGTACATAAATATTTATGGAAATAAATTAAATAGGAGCATTTATCAAGTATCATTTCTTGAGCATGTAAAAACAGATCATCTAGCACAGAACAGATGTGGGAATCCTGAACCTCTTCATATTAAAGTCTGCAATAAAGATTTCCAAAATTAAAATATATTATGGCAGACTGAAAGCAAACATACTTTTCAACTTTAAGAATAAAATAAACTTTTTAAGACAACAGCTGTTCAAAGGCTGGTCAACAGATGAAATACCAAGACAGCAACATATGTTCTATTACCCTTTTCCTATAAATGACATCAATATGATTTGCAAGAAAACCAAACAGAATAGCTTTAAAGATTCAACTTACAAAGTTAAACATTTCTTTAAAACTCTATGGTTAACAGGGAAGTGGAGGAAAAAGTCCTACTACATATGTTCACAAAGTCCCATTCAGTTCAGTTCAGTTCAGTTCAGTAGCTCAGTCATGTCCGACTCTTTGCGACCCCATGAATCACAGCACGCCAGGCCTCCTTGTCCATCACCATCTTCCGGAGTTTACTCAAACTCACGTCCATCGAGTCAGTGATGCCATCCAGCCATCTCATCCTCTGTCTTCCCCTTCTCCTCCTGCCCCCAGTCCCTCCCAGCATCAGAGTCTTTTCCAATGAGTCAACTCTTCGCATGAGGTGGCCAAAGTATTGGACTTTCAGCTTTAGCATCAGTCCTTCCAAAGAACACCCAGGACTGATCTCCTTTAGAATGGACTGGTTGGATCTCCTTGCAGTCCAAGGGACTCTCAAGAGTCTTCTCCAACACCACAGTTCAAAAGCATCAATTCTTTGCCGCTCAGCTTTCTTCACAGTTCAACTCTCACATCCATACATGACCACTGGAAAAACCATAGCCTTGACTAGACAGACCTTTTTTGGCAAAGTAATATCTCTGCTTTTGAATATACTATCTAGGTTGGTCATAATTTTCCTTCCAAGGAGTAAGCATCTTTTAATTTCATGGCTGCAATCACCATCTTCAGTGATTTTGGAGCCCCAAAAAATAAAGTCTGACACTGTTTCCACTGTTTCCCCATCTATTTCCCAGGAAGTGAGGGGACCAGATGCCATGATCTTCGTTTTCTGGATGTTGAGCTTTAAGCCAACTTTTTCACTCTCCTCTTTCACTTTCATCAAGAGGCTTTTTAGTTCCTCTTCATTTTCTGCCATAAGGGTGGTGTCATCTGCATATCTGAGGTTATTGATATTTCTCCTGGCAATCTTGATTCCAGCTTGTGCTTCTTCCAGCCCAGCGTTTCTCATGATGTACTCTGCATAGAAGTTAAATAAGCAGGGTGACAATA
The DNA here is from genome assembly GCF_003369695.1 of Bos indicus x Bos taurus. NCBI lineage: Eukaryota > Metazoa > Chordata > Mammalia > Artiodactyla > Bovidae > Bos > Bos indicus x Bos taurus. The sequence goes on from NC_040077.1 coordinate 120,935,791, forward strand.
TACAGTCTTGATGTACGTTTTTTCCTATTTGGAACCAGTCTGTTGTTCCATGTCCAGTTCTAACTGTTGCTTCCTGACCTGCATATAGGTTTCTCAAGAGGCAGGGCAGGTGATCTGGTATTCCCATCTCTTTCAGAATTTTCCACAGTTTATTGTGATCCACACAGTCAAAGGCTTTGGCATATTACAGTCACCCAGATCTTTCATTTGTTTGCCAGACTGAACCAGTGTCTCTCAATTTGCAGGAGCAGCTGCAAATTTAATTCTTGTGTTAAAAATGTTTGAGTGTTGGGCTTCCCTGATGGTCCACTGGTGAAGAGTCCACCTTGCAATGCATGGGACACTTGTTCAATCCCTGCTATGGGAAGATCCTACATGCCATAGAGTAACTGAGCCCATGCATTTCTACTCTAATCCAAACCTTTTTCATTCCCCCCCCAAAAAAAAATCTGTTCAACTATTTTGCTCATTGATGAAATTTTGTTAATGTAGAGACTGTTAAGGCTTTACGTTCATAGGCAGTGGAAAATGAATTAAATGCTTTTTAAATCAATCAATTAAGCTAAGAATTCCCATCAAAATAATTTTGACTAAATTAATGAAATCATTTTTAAAGTAATACAGGTTATTTCTAATTTTAAAAAGGTATTATAGGGCTTCCCTGCTGGCTCAGTGGTAAAGAATCTGCCTGTCAATGCAGGGGATACACATTTGATCCCTGGTCCAGGAAGATCCCACGTGCCACAAAGCAACTAAGTCCGTGTGCCACAACTACTGAGCCTGGGCGCTGCAACTACTGAAGCCCACGCTCCCTAGAACCTGTGCTCCGCAGCAAGAGAAGCCGCTGCAATGAGAAGCCTGCATGCTGCAGAGAATAGCCCCCGCACAGCGGTAAAGACCCAGCACAGTCAGAAATACATAAATTAATTAAATTTAAAAATAAAATAAAAGCATTATATACTTGTAGAAAAAATTTTAAATATAGCAGTTATAAAGAAGAAAATGAAATGAAATAACTTTTAAATAAGCATCCTGAAAACACCACCAGACAAAAGATAACTGCTCAAATATACTTTAGTTAATAAAATAAACACATCAGTTACCCACTCATGAGGAGGTCTGAATTCTGGCAAATTAAAGCATTCAAAACACTGACCTGGAAGTTAACAACAACACAAAATTTTGAGCAGCAACCAAAAGAGAAAAGAGCCAAGATGACCTGAGTATTCCATAAAGTGTAATGTTATTTCCTCTTATGATTGGCAAAGTTTATATAAAAAAAATTCCCACAGTCTCTATAGCTGGGAAGAATGGGAGACTTTAAAAATTTTTTTTTAAATAAAGGGACAAAAAACAAAAAACTAGAGCAAAAGGTGAGGGAGCTGGGAAGCAGCAAACCTATGGAGATGGGTTATCAACACTTTTTATGTGTTTACATTTGAAATACAGCAAAGAATAGAGTTGGCTATGAAAAGGATTTTAAGAAATACCCATCATTAAAACAGCAGGGTCTAATTTAGAGGTAAACTAGGACTCTGTAGTTGGGGGAACAAAATAAATACCCTGTTTTCTTTTTTTTGGCTGTGCTGAGTCCTTGTTGCTGCATGGACTTTTTTCTAGTTGCAGCAAGTGGACGCTACTCTCCTTGCAGTGGCTTCTCTTGTGGAGAATGAACTCTCCAGTGTGCAGGCTTCAGCAGCTGTGGCTCCCAGGTTCTAGAGCACAGGCTCAACAGTTGTGGCGCACAGGCTCAGTTGCTTCGTGGCACGTTGGATCTTCCTGGACTAGGGATCGACCTCTGCTCCCTGCATTGGCAGGAGGATTCTTTACCACTGAGCCACCAGGGAAGCCCAATAACTTTTGAGAACAACTCCTCCCAACCCTAAAACCTCATCCACTCCTAGCCCCAGTGAGTGAGAAGGACACTCAGTAAAGGGTATTCACTTTGATAGCTTTAATAGCTATAACTATTTAGCTTTAACTATTTCAACAATGTTACTTAAGAAAACTAACTGGCACTGTCCACTGTACTGGGTCTGTACAGAGGCAAGTAAAGTTAATTCTGGGGCTTTTTTTTAAAGAGAACTGATTTTTGAACATAGTCTGTACCAGAAACAGTTTATATATACTGATGAAATGTCATCTTTAGTGACAACCACCAAATTCTACCCTAGCAGAAAATTATCTGAGTGGATTTGAGTATTAACCCCCAGCATCCTTTCTAACTTCCTTGTGGAAAATTAAAATGTCCATTTCCCAGACTCTTCTACAGTTATGTTTCCCCATGTGAAATGGGGTCTATCTGTCAGCTGTTTCGTGAGATTTGGAAGGCAGAAATGGGGCGGGAGCCATCTTTCTGCTCTTCTGACTGTTAATGCTGGCAAGCACATTTATGGAAACATTGGGTTTTTCTGCAGTGTTCCAGCGTCCCGAACCTCACAGCTGTCAAGAGACAAGTTTGGTGGAGATAGCCGTTACTAGTTGGTGGGTGTTGAGGGGCAATTTCAGAATAGCAATTTCCTGACCCTTGAACTGCAGCAAGCAATGTCATCTGGAACTCAGATGTGGCTGGGGTGGCCTCCTGAGACCCTCCCCTGGAGGGCCTGATAAGTAGTCTGGTGCTGGGAATAATTTCTGAAGGCCCATGCCTCCCAGCCCTTCGAGTAATTCTGCAAACAGACTAAAATGCTAGAGTGGTTTCTCTTTCCTGCAACTGGGCCCAGATGACATATTAGCACACCAGTTGCCTCAATACATAAGCAGAAGGGTGACTGGTCTGTCTGTGAGCTGCAGTACTGAGCAGTGCGCTTGACGATACATGCTCTGGAATCAGACTGCCTCGGTGCAAATTCTGGCTCTGCCATACATTAACCTTCCTGGGATGTTAATGTCCCTGTACCTTAGTTTCTTCATCTATAAAATGGGACTAGCAATAATATCTTCCAGTTATGGGACATAGTAAATGAAAAGATAATCTAAGTAAAGTACTGGTTTTTCCAGTAGTCATGTATGGATGTGAGAGTTGGACTATAAAGCTGAGTGCCAAAAAATCGATGCTTTTGAAGAGTCCCGTGGACTGCAAGGAGATCAAAACAGTCAAGCCTAAAGGAAATCAGTCCTGAATATTCATTGGAAGGGCTGATGCTGAAGCTGAAACTCCAATATTTTGACCACCTGATGCAAAGAACTGACTCACTGGAAAAGACCCTGATGCTGGGAAAGATTGAAGGCAGAAGGGAACGACAGAGGATGAAATGGTTGGATGGCATTGCCAGCTCTATGGACATGAGTCCGAGTAAGCTCTGGGCATTGGTGATGGACAGGGAAGCCTGGCGTGCTGCAGTACATGGGGTCGAAAAGAGTTGGACACAACTGAGTGATTGAACTAAACTGAACTGAAAGTGCTTATAATAGTGACTGTCTTAGAAACGGAGAAGGCAATGGCACCCCACTCCAGTACTCTTGCCTGGAAAATCCCATGGACGGAGGAGCCTGGTAGGCTACAGTCCGTGGGGTCACTCAGAGTCAGACACGACTGAGCGACTTCACTTTCACTTTTCACTTTCATGCATTGGAGAAGGAAATAGCAACCCACTCCAGCATTCTTGCCTGGAGAATCCCAGGGACAGGGGAACCTGGTGGGCTGCTGTCTATGGGGTCGCAGTGTCGGACACGACTGAAGCGACTTAGCAGCAGCAGTCTTAGAAAAAGCCCCTGAGAGATGTTAGCTATTATCACGGTAATATTACTAGTTATGCAGGCCACTTTAAAACACTGCTTTAATTGAGTAGAAAATGTAAACATTTTAGAATTTTATTACTATACATTTTATTGTGACCTCAAGAATTTTAACTTACACACAAGTGGTCACAGAAAAGATCTGACTGGTTTCATCATATATGTATACACAGAGAGAGTGACCATTTCAGAACCACAGTGTACCTGAGGATAGCAAACTAGCCAACTAATTAGTTACTCTAACTAGTTTTTGTGGGTCTCACCCTAAGGAAGAGTAATTTTCTAGTAACAATTTTTGCCATTTTCCCATTACAAATACTACCTCATTAACTATGCTCTGACTTTATTTTTTGGGGCTCCAAAATCACTGCAGATGGTGACTGCAGCCATGAAATTAAAAGATGCTTACTCCTTGGAAACAAAGGTATGACCAACCTAGACAGCATATTAAAAAGCAAAGACATTACTTTACCAACAAAGGTCCATCTAGTCAAAGCTATGGTTTTTCCAGTAGTCATGTATGGATGTGAGACTTGGACTATAAGGAAAGCTGAGTGCCAAAGAATTGATGCTTTTGAACCGTGGTGTTGGAGAAGACTCTTGAGAGTCCCTTGGACTGCAAGGAGATCCAACCAGTCCATCCTAAAGGAGATCAGTCCTGAGTGTTCATTGGAAGGACTGATGTTGAAGCTGCAACTCCAATACTTTGGCCACCTGCTTTCGAAGAGCTAACTCATTTGAAAAGACCCTGATGCTGGGAAAGATTGAAGGCGGGAAGAGAAGCCGATGACAGAGGATGAGATGGTTGGATGGCATCACTGACTCAATGGACATGAGTTTGAGTAAACTCCAGGAGTTGGTGATGGACAGGGAGGCCTGGCATGTTGCAGTCCATGGGGTCACAAAGAGTTGGACACAACTGAGCTACTGAACTAAACTGATAAACCAGGGTGTGTTATTCAGATTTTTTTTTCAGCTTCATTAAGATAGAACTGACAAATAAATCTGTAAGATATTAAAGTGTACATTATGGTATCTGATATACATATACATTGTAAAAGGATTCCTCCTACCTAGTTAATTAATGCATGCTGATTTGCTGAGTTGTGTCTGACTCTTTGTGACCCCATGAACTGCAGCCCACCTGGCTCCTCTGTTCATGGGATTTTCCAGGCAAGAATATTGGAGTGGATTGCCATTTCCTCCTCAGGGCATCTTCCCGACCCAGGGATAGAACCTGTGTCTCTTGCATCTCCTGCAGTGGCAGGCAGATTCTTGACCACTGCGCCATCTTTACCTTTTCTTTCTTTTTTTTGGTGAGAACATTTAAGTTCTGCTCCCTTAGCAAATTTCAATTGTATAATACAGTGTTATCAACTATAGTCTCTATGTTATACATTAGATCCTCAGAACTTATTCATCTTATAGCTGAAAATTTTGTGCCTTTTTAGCAATCTCACCCTATTTTCCCCACCCTCCAGTCCCTGACTACTTTTCTACTCTGTTCTATGAGTTGGAGTTTTCAGATTTCACGTATAAGTGATAACACACAATATTTGTCTTTCTCCACCTAGCTTAATTCACTTAGCATATTATTTTTTGGGTCCGTCCATGTTGTCACACATGACAGGATTTCTTTTTTGTCATGACCGAATATTATCCCATTATATATAAACCACATTTATCCATTCGTCCATTAACAGACACTTAGACACTTATTTAAAATTTAGATTGTTTTTAAAATGTTATCAGAGAGGAGACTTCATGAGAATGAGATCAGTACTCTGTAAGATTTGAAAATTGGAAGTTTAAAATTTTAATGTTTAGGCTTAGAATGCTATTCTAATGTACTTATTAAGAAGGTCTTAGATGAAATTATGGCCTGGTTTGGTGTGAAGTGTATTCTGCGTTTAAAAAAAAAAAGTGTATTCTGATGATAAAGATTTTGGAATAAAGCTCCCCCGCAATATGCTGAAATTATAAGAACGCTGTGTTTCACCTTATCCAACAACCAGCGAGACAGAGGGCCCTGAAGCCAATACAAAGGTGTTTGCTGTACCTTCGACAGTTCAGATGCTGCAGAAAGTCCAGGACTCAAGAGCAATGGAGATTTACTGAAGAGTTAGAAAAACAATGGAAAGAAAGAAACTTCATGCTTTGATGCAATAACTACTTTTACACTGTTCTGAAAATCATACAGCTATATATATTTTTGGGCTTCCCTGATAGTTTGGTTGGTAAAGAATCCACTTGCAATGCAGGAGACCCCGGTTCAATCCTTGGGTTGGGAAGATCCCTGGAGAAGGAAACAGCTACCCACTCCAGTATTCTGGAGAATCCCATGGACTGTATAGTCCATGGGGCCCGAAAAGAGTCAGACACGACTGAGCGACTTTCACCATCATATATATTTTGTTCTTTTTTAAAAAAAATATTATTTTTTGGCTGTGTCAGGTCTTAGCTGCAACACTTGGGATCTTTAGTTTTGGAATGAAAACTCAGCTGTGGCATGTGGGATCTAGTGCCCTGGGCAGGGATGGAACTTGGGTCCCTTGCATTGAATGTGCAGAGTCTTAGCCACTGGACTACCAGGCAAGTCTCTCTTTCCCTTTTTTTAAAGAAAAATATTTTTTATTTTCATGAGAACAGATATTCTGAAATGTGAAACATATTCATTCAATATCTATTTATTGAGCACCTGCTCAATGCCAGGCAATCTCTGGCCCTGGGAATACAACCCTGATGATATATCAAAGATCAGTGCCCTACAAGGCCTCAGTGTCTATCAGCAGAGAGAGAAAGAAAGTACTCCTAGGAGAAGGAAACTATAAAACCAAGGAAGCAAATGACTCTGCCTGGCAGTGTCCACATGCATGCATGCCAAGTCGCCTCAGTCATGTCCAACTCTTTGCGACCGTATGGACTGTAGCCTGCCAGGCTCCTCTGTCCATGGGATTCCCCAGGCAAGAATACTGGAGTGGGTTGCGATGCCCTTCTCCAGGAGATCTTCCTGATCCAGGGATTGAACCCACGTCTCTTGTCTCCTGCATTGGCAGGAGGGTTCTTTACCACTAGTGCCACCTAAGAAGCAAGTCCACAAAAGCTTCCAAAAGGCAGTAACAGTCGAGTCTTGAAGGATGAATAAAAGTTCATAATGGCGAAGAGGACAAAGGGCATTCTAGACAGAAGCCCAAAGGGCAGAGGCATAGCAAGTATTAAAAAGCATGACCTCTTCAAAAAAGTTTGCTGTGGCTAGAGACTCAGGGTCTGTGAAGGGACAGTGGGAGATGAACAGAGAACAGTATGTAGGTGCCAGCTCCTAAAACCCCTCCACTTCTGTGGGTCTGGACATTTTTGAAGGATTTTAAGAAGAATGACATGGTTATAGGTCTACCAACGACTAGCTATGTGACTTAGTCAAGTTACTTAACCCTAAGTACCAGTTTCCTTTTTGTAAAATGGAGATACTGACTTAAGAGGCGCTAAGGAAGTCTGTTGAGAGGATTAAGTAAGATAATAGCTAAGATAAGTAAGATTAACAGCAATAAGAAATAAAGACAAACAACAATGAGCATGTGAAGATATGTTTAGCATCAGGAGTCATTAAGGAAATGCAAGTAAAAGTCAGTGAGATATGACTTCACACCCATTAGGCTGACTACTATAAACACACACACACACACACACACACACACAGGAAAATAACAAGTGTTGGCCAGGATGTGTAGAAATCAGAACCTTCACGTACTGCCAGTTGGAATGTAAAATGGTACACCCATTTTGGAAAACAGCCTGGTAGTTCCTAAATGATTAAACATAGAGTTACCACAAGACTGCAATTCCACTCCCAGGTTTATGTTTATGTTTAAGAGAAATGAAACTATATATGCCCATAGAAATTTGTATACAAATGTTTATAGCAGCATTATTCATAACAGTGAAAGGGTAGAAACAACCCAATGTCCATCAACATTTGGGAAATGGACAAACAAAATGTGGTAGATCCACTCAATGGAAAGTTATTCAGCCATTAAAAAGGAATGAAAAACTGATTTCCTATTTGCTACCACATGGATGAAACTTAAAAACTTCAAGCTAAGCAAAAGAAGCCGGTCACAAGACACCATATATTTTATGATTTCTTTTATATGAAATATCCAGCATGGGCAGGTGAGAGACAGAGAGTAGGTTAGTGTTGTCAGGGGCTATTAATGGATGTGCGGTTTCTTTATGCAGTAAAGTGTTCTATGATTACAGAGTAGTGATGGCTGCATAACTTTGTGATACACTAAAAAACACTGAATTGTACACTTTAAAAGGTGAATTTTATGGTATATGAGTTATATCTTCATAAAAGTAAATAGCTAATATTTGAAGGTTTACTAAGCACAGTAGTAAGCATTTTACACCCATTATCTTATTTCAGTCCTCACAACAGCCTCATGAAATAAGTGCTACTGTGATTCACATGGTATAGATCAAGAAACAGAGGCACAGAGGAATAAAAACAAAATCTTCTCCAAGACTACACATGAAGCAAGGGAACAGACTGGAATTCAGGCTGACTGACCCCAAACCAGCACTCTTTTAAGTCCTGCATTTTTTCTGACCATAATGTATGCAAAATGCCTAGCAAGCAGGTGGGTGTGTGTGTGCTCATTCATGTCCAGCTCTTTGAAACCCCATGGATCAGGCTACTCTGTCCGTGGGATTTCCCAGGCAGGAATACTGGAGTGGGTTGCTATTTCCTTCTCCAGGGGATCTTTCCAACCCAGGGATGGAACCAGTGTCTCTTGCCTCTCCTGAACTGGCAGGAGAGGCATGATTTCTTTACCATTAGCGCCACCTGGGAAGCCTAGCATGCCATCTGTTGTTGTTCAGTAGCCAAGTCGTGTCTGACTCTTTGCGACCCCATGGACTGCAGGACGCCAGGCCTCCCTGTCCCTCACCATCTCCCGGAGTTTGCCCAAGTTCATGACAATTGAATCAATGATGCCATCCAACCACCCCATCCTCTGTCACCCTCTTCTCCTTCTGCCTTCAATCTTTCCCAGCATCAAGGTCTTTTCCAATGAGTCGGCTTTTCACATCAGGTGGCCAAAGTATTGGAGCTTCAGCTTCAGCATCAGCCCTTGCAATGCATATTGTATTCAGGGTTGATTTCCTTTAAGATTGACTAGTTTGATCTCCTTGCTGTCCAGGGGACTCTCGAGAGTCTTCTTCAGCATGACAGTTCAAAAACATCAATTCTTTGGTGCTCTGTCTTCTTTACGGTCCAGCTCTCACATCCATACATGACTACTGGAAGAACCATAGCTTCGACTAGACGGACATTTGTCAGCAAAGTGATATCTTTGCTTTTTAATATCCTAGTGGCTCACCATGCAGTTAGGGCTCAATAATTATTAGGTATTATTGTTATGATGAGCCAGTTTGTATACCCTGAAAAAAAAACCCAAAACAGCCTGGAGAAATAGTGGGAGAGGCAGGGCCAGGGAGATTAATTTAAAGGCTTAATGCAGTTGTCAAAGTAAGAAATGGTGAGGAACTAAATTAAGGCATAGAGACTGAAAAACAGAAGCGATATACAGGAATTTTTCCAAGAAAATAGGAATTGTCCTATAAATTGGGGTAGTTATAACTCGATATACTAATATTTACACCTACAAAGCATTAACATAACTTGCATTCATAATTGTACTTTTTTTTTTTTTTTTTTTTGCCAGTTTGCTTGTTTTATTGATGCCTGGATGCTCAGGCCTTGACCGCATATTCCCGGAGTGGGAACAGCCACTCTTTCCACCACTGCTTCTTGATCTTCAGGTTCTGTTCATGCTTGGTGCATGGCTCGTGTTTTCTTGGGTCACAGATCAGAGGCTTCTTACCCTTACAGATTTCCCGAGCTTCTCTTTCTGAGTCTGGTTAATGACGGTGAGTACACTGGCAATGGATTTAAAAATGAGAATCTTGGAGAGTTTGGAAGCCTCACTGTCTGTCACTTTAGCCACACGAAGCTAGCATAGCTCCACTTTCAGGTCTTCCAACTTTTTCAGCAGCTCCTCATTCTTCTTGCCACGAAGGTCTTGAGCCTTTATCTTGGCCATGGCTGTATAGTCTGCCTCTGCAGCCTTCTCGGAGGGAAAGAGCCATAATTGTATTCCTGAGTCATCAGGAAAGGTTTAGGTTATTCTCAAAGTATGTGATTAAGTCATGGAAATGGGTAATATGTTTCAAATTTTCTTTTTAGTAGATTGACCTTATAAGTTGAAACAGCTAGTTACACTAGTTCATGCAGACAGTCAAAATTCAATTGAGGACTTCCATGATGGTCCAGTGGTTGGGAATCCACCTGCCACAACATGGGTTCAGTCTCTGGCCCGGGGAGATTTCACATACAACTAGAGAGTAGCCCCCGCTTGCCACAATTACAGAAAACTCACACACAGCAAGAGAGACCCAGCGCAGCCAAAAATAAACACAAAAAATGAAATTTGAAACATTTCAAATATCTGTAAGAGTTTAATCTATAACAGTCCTAAGAATATTAAAGAATTAATGATTCCCACCAAGTTCAAGATCTTTAAAGGTGGATGAAAAAGACAATATACATATTTTAGGAATCATTAAGTTAAAAAGAATTGATGCTTTTGAACTGTGGTGTTGGAGAAGACTCTTGAGAGTCCCTTGGACTGCAAGGAGATCCAACCAGTCCATCTTAAAGGAGATCAGTCCTGGGTGTTCTTTGGAAGGACTGATGCTGAAGCTGAAACTCCAATACTTTGGCCACCTCATGCGAAGAGTTGACTCATTGGAAAAGACTCTGATGCTGTGAGGGATTGGGGGCAGGAGAAGAAGGGTACGAGAGGGTGAGATGGCTGGATGGCATCACCGACTCGATGGACAAGAGTTTGGGTGAACTCCGGGAGTTGGTGATGGACAGGGAGGCCTGGTGTGCTGCGATTCATGGGGTCGCAAAGATTCAGACATGACTGAGTGACTGAACTGAAGTTAAAAAGTCTTTGGAATAGAAGGAATAGACATGCATTTCCACAAGTAAAGGAAAGATTTAGGTAACAAATATAACAGTTGTGGGCTAGAAGACCATCTTTTTAAAGGTGTGTGTGTGCTCAGTCATGTCTGACTCTTTGTGACCCCACGGACTGTGGCTGCCAGGCTCCTCTGCCCGTGGAACATTGGTAAGAATACTGGAGTGGGATGCCATTTCCTCCTCCAGGGATCAAACCTGCATCTCCTGTGTCTCTGGCATTGGCAGGTGTGTTCTTTACCACTGAAACACCAGGGAAGCCCCCTTTAAAGGTATATAGCTATTAATTAAGATTTTAATGTATCACCAATACAAAGGTCACAAATACAAAGTTCAGTCTCCTTAGGATAAATCCCTGGGCCATGAGAAACTTCAGCAAACTGGCGTGGTAATTGTATGGATACATATCTTTTAACCCTGTAAATTAGAATTAAGAAATTGCAATCAGAATTAAATATAAAAATGTTAAGAAAATAAAAACAATATTTGAGGAAAGTCTCAATGAGAAGATGGCATTTAAAGTAAAGTCCAAAGATGGTAAGAGAGTTATTCAGCTATCTGGAGGAAGGCTGTTCCAGGCAGATGGAACAGCAAATGCAAAGGCTCTGAAGAGAAGCAGGCAAGGAGGTTGGAGAAACAGCAAGAGCTGGGGAGGACTTCCCTGGCAGTCCAGTGGTTAAGACTCAGTGCTCCCAATGTAGGGGGTATGGGTTGGATCCCGAGTCAGGGAGCTAAAAAAATTTTAGAAAATGGAGGGCTGGGGAGAGTAATGAAAGATGGAGTCAGAGAGGAACAACAGATTGTGGGGCAGTAGGACACCATGGGGCTCCCCTTGTGGCTCAGCTGGTAAAGAATCTCCCTGCAATGCGGGAGACCTGGGTTCAGTCCCTGGATTGGGAAGATCCCCTGGAGAAGGGAAAGGCTACCCACTCCAGTATTCTGGCCTGGAGAATTCCAAGGACTGTATAGTCCATGGGGTCGAAAAGAGTCAGACACGACTGAGCGACTTTCACAGGACATCATGGGACCAGTTCCTGTAGGACTTGGTAGACTCTTTAGGGCCTTGGGCTTTTGGTCTGATTAAGACGGGGAGCCACTGAAGATGAGCAGCCATTGACCAATTCTAAGCAAAAAAGTGACAAGAACTTTCCTCAAGGGGATCAAAACACTCGCACCAAATTCTTTAATTATTATAAACAGATAGGTCACTGAAAAGGTTGAGCCTATTAGACATAAATTCCATTTTATCTAGAAAATAAGATTTAAATGATACAGGATGAATCAAGTATTACCCTATCTTACAAAGTTTGGGGGCTCAAATCATCATCAACAGCAGAGCTGGTGATTTCAAGGCTGCAAGATAAGTTCTGGCAGGCTGCTCTCTTTCATGGGGAATTCACAACTTGAAAGAAGCCAAGGTACTCATGATGCCTCGGTCTAATATTTCACAGCCTAACCCAAACATGCCCATTTGGCCGAGGGTGGCAGGTTAGATTCTCACTTCCCATTTACCATTTGTGTGGCCAGGGGGACTCCCAGGAATAAAGGTATCTGATTCCTGGTTATAGTCTGCCTAACAGCCCTTCAGTGAAGGGCTCTTGCTCCAGGGGTCCCACAAACTCAAGCCTTATCTGAGACTCGGGGAAGATTAGAGAGGAAGTTTTGAGCCTGAGGTTTATTCTGCTGAGGATTTTAGACTTGTTTCTGATAAGATCGGTTAAGGTTTTTAAGAGCATGGGAACGATATGACTTGCTTACTTAAAGACTCTGGAGGTGACTTCAAGAGGAAATGAAGAGCAAGAACAGGAGGCAAGGGCGCTGGAAGCCTGCCACTGTTCACCTCTTGGCTTAACGTTTAAATGCTTAATGCGTTTCCCCACCTAGAAAGTAGAAAAACCACCGGCCTGACTGGATGGTTGTTTTATGTGAAAAAAAGTGAAACAATTCATATAGGCGAAAGCACTCCATTTACTAAAGTTCTGCAAATATAAATGCTTATTAAGAACAGAAGTAATACTGACGTGTGTAGTTTAAAAGCCCAATAGGTGAGAATCTACCGCTTGCAAACCCATTATGGACTAAGCCTAACATAAGGTTATATGTCTACTATATTTTAATTTAAAAAGAAAAACGAAAGCCGGGGCCGGGGTGGGGGGGGCGGGGAGAACCGCCTTTGCAAGATACAGAACCTGGCTACTGGCACAATCAATAATAAATAAGCGCATTTGAAGGCGAAGGTGTCAAACTGCTATTAACTTACAAAAGATGCCGTCTACATAGGCAGAAGGTGCATATGTGTGAGTCCGTCATAAAACAGTAATTACAGCACAATATTAGTTAGGTATAGTAAGTCTGCTTGGGTTCTAAGCCCGGATCTGTCGCGTCACGATATAAAACCAAAAGATGGAAGATGTACGGAGAAACTCGGACTCCTGGCCGCAGGTGACAAGCCCCAGACCTTGGCCGCCCCATCCGGCGGGCCACCCATCACTGGCCGCGCAGCCCGAGCCCCGCCGGCCGCCGACCCTCCGGGAGTCTGCGGCGCCCGACGGCTCCAGACACGCCCGGCACCGGCCCCGCGCCGCCTTCCCGCCACCGCCGCCAGGAGGCTCCGCGCGCCTTCCCGCCTTTCCCCGCGCCACGGCCGGGCTGGGCCGGGCGGCCAGGCGGGCGCGGCGCTCGGCGGGGGCGGTGGGGCGGTCGGGCGGGCGCGGGCGGCGACGGCGCGGCCATTGTCCCGCAGCCCCTCCCGGGCGCGCAGGCGGACAGGGCCGGGTGGCAGGGCGGGCGCGGCGGCCGCGCAGTCCGGGAACCGGTGCGCCCCGCCGCCGCCCGCCTCTCCTCGCCGGCCACCGCCGCCAGGCCAGGTCCTCGGCGCCGGCCGCCCGGCCGCGCCTCCTTTGTGACCGTCTCCAGCCCCTCAGAGCCGGCGCGCCACCGCCGCTGCGCCCGGGGCTGCAAATGGCGCCCGCTCGCCTCTGCGCCTCCCGCCGCTCTCCCAGCCCGGGGACGTCTGGGGGCGCAGCGCCCGGGCCGTATCCCGCCGCCACCGCCCGGGGAGCAAAGCCCGCGGCGCCTTCGCCCGCGCCGCCGCCCGCAGCGAGGCTTGCGGGCCCGTGCGAGGCTGCCCCGACGCCCCGCCCGCCCTCCGCCCGCGCGGCGCGCAGCCACTTACCGCGGGCCGCGGCGCAACGGCGGGTCGCGCGCGCGGGCTGGGGGGAAGATTCCCGGTTCTCGGCGGGGGAAATTCCCCCTTTCGAAGCCGTTCCTTTGCGCCCCAAAACAAGAAGCCCCAACGTGAGAGAAACAAAAGGTATTTGCTGACGTGGGCGTTGGACAGAAACGCCCGAGGGCTGGGGACACAATTAAAGGGGCAACGCACAGATTTCAGGCACCAACCAGCAGCTTCGCCCACTCCCCCTGCCCTTCCCTACACCCCGCTGCACGCTCCAGAGGCACTGGGGTGCCCAGATCCCCGAGCAGTTGACTACGGAATCATTATTTAGTCAGGAGCTTAAATTTTAAATTGTACTTTACGTTGGGAAAGGCGCCTCCGGAGGGCAGAAGGGCTGGATTTCTAGGATCTGGGGAATTTGGTTTAGGAAAGAGGGAGGGACTTAGGCGTGCCCACAATTACTGTATAAGTACATGTGACATTATTGTACTTAAGTTTAGCAGCGTCAAATGGAAGAGATCTGTACAGAATTTTTCCTTTTATTGAGGCACTCATTTTAGTCGGGGATACCTTTTCTAAATCTCTACAGGTCACAAGCATTGCATTTTCTTTGAAGAGGCTAACCCAAGAAGCTGAGATAAGAGAAAATAATTCTTGGTTAAGTTCAAAGAAAATAAAAAACTAGTAAGAATAGCAGATTTTGTGTTTTCAAATACAAAAATTCATTGTAGATCAAGTCAGTCTTCTGACATATTTATGTCCCTAATATTCAGAGTCAGGCATCAGATTATGTACTTGCTAAAATCTTTATAATCACTGAATTTTCATTGTTACTATAGAAACAATTTTATAAATTAGTTTTCTAGTTCCTTATGTTGGAGTAAAGTACTGAAAAGTTCTGTGATATAGTAAAACAAGACTCAGAATTTCAAAATATTTAGTCTTTGATGGACTTCTCTTTTATGTCATATTCAGTTATAGTGGACAAAGTTTGTTACTTTGGTTTCATCATAATTAATTATGTGCTTTGCGGACCATATTCTCTACTAGAAGGGCTTCCTTAGTGGCACCGTGGTAAAGAATATGCCTACCAATGCAGGGGATGCAGTTTTGATCCCTGGGTGGGGAAGATACCCTGGAGAAGGAAATGACAACCCACTCCAGTATTCTTGCCTAGGCAATCTCATGGACAGGGGAGCCTGGCAAGCTACAGTTCATAGGATACAAAACACAACTATCTCTTAATGTCACCTCGTATTACTCTCCAGTTATTTTGCTATTTAGTTCTATTTCCTCACATCATTCTGCACAGATCATTAAAACTGTGTTTGAAAACCATTAGGTATCAGGAATGTTGAATGTACTCAGACTATTTTACTAGCATCCCCATTGATAATTCTCCTAGAAAGACCTGGACATTGTTACAGCAAAAGATTTTTGGGGTTTTTTTTTTGTTTTTTTTTTTAGCTTTAATTGAAACATGCAAAAGAGTTCTACAAACTTGGTCCTCAGCAGAGCACATCAGATTAGTGACAAACTCTTTGTTGCAAGGAAGAAATCAGTTCAGTTCAGTTCAGTCGCTCAGTTGTGTCCAACTCTTTGTGACCCCATGAATCACAGCACGCCAGGCCTCCCTGTCCATCACCAACTCCAGGAGTTTACCCAAACTCATGTCCATTGAGTCAGTGATGCCATCCAGCCATCTCATCCTCTGTCTTCCCCTTCTCCTCCTGCCCCCAATCCCTCACAGCATCAGGGTCTTTTCCAATGAGTCAACTCTTCCCATGAGGTGGCCAAAGTATTGGAGTTTCAGCTTCAGCATCAGTCCTTCCAATAAACACCCAGGACTGCTCTCATTTAGGATAGACTGGTTGGATCTCCTTGCAGTCCAAGGGACTCTCAAGAGTCTTCTCCAGCACCACAGTTCAAAAGCATCAATTCTTCAGCACTCAGCTTTCTTTACAGTCCAATTCTCATATCCATACATGACCACTGGAAAAACCATAGCCTTGACTAGATGGACCTTTGTTGGCAAAGTAATGTCTCTGCTTTTTAATATGCTATCTAGGTTGGTCATAACTTTCCTTCCAAGGAGTAAGCATCTTTTAATTTCATGGCTGCAATCACCATCTGCAGTGATTTTGGAGCCCCAAAAAATAAAGTCTGACACTGTTTCCACTGTTTCCCCATCTATTTCCCAGGAAGTGATGGGACCAGATGCCATGATCTTTGTTTTCTGAATGTTGAGCTTTAAGCCAACTTTTTCACTCTCCTCTTTCACTTTTATCAAGAGGCTTTTTAGTTCCTCTTCACTTTCTGCCATAAAGGTGGTATCATCTGCATACCTGAGGTTATTGATATTTCTCCCGGCAATCTTGATTCCAGCTTGTGCTTCTTCCAACCCAGTGTTTCTCATTTCTCCTGGCAATCTTGATTCCAGGTTGTGCTTCTTCCAACCCAGAGTTTCTCTTGATGTACTCTGCATAGAAGTTAAATAAGCAGGGTGACAATATACAGCCTTGACGTACTCCTTTTCCTATTTGGAACCAGTCTGTTGTTCCATGTCCAGTTCTAACTGTTGCTTCCTGACCTGCATATAGGTTTCTCAAGAGGCAGGTCAGGTGATCTGGTATTCCCATCGCTTTCAGAATTCTCCACAGTTTATTTTGATCCACACAAAGGCCAAGGAAGAAATAGTAAGAGTTTTTTCCCTCAACTTCCCCCTCTAGCTTCTGAAACTCTTTTATATAGTTGGAGAATTCCTTACATAATGAGTAATTGGTGGGAGGTTGAATTGGCCATCTGCAGCAAAATCTGGAAATGCCAGTGGTTTGCTTTCCCAGAATCTTTTGTGGTTAAGACAATGGACATGGTCTACACTTTGATAGTCAGATGCACCCTCCAGGGACTTTGAAGAGGGAGTTGTAAGAAGCAGGAAAACTCAAACAATCTTTTCTAGCCGTGGTGACAGTTGCAGCAAGACAGTATCTCCAAGGTGTCCAGTACCAGTGCTATCAGTGGGGCCAGCTGCCATGGAGAAATGTTGGTATCCTCACCAGGCCAGTTCTTATGGTATGACATAGCTGTTGTTTCTGCCTGGTTAACATAGGCTCCAACCCCTGTGCTTTGCTCTTCCTGTGAATCTATGGACTTTTAATGATTCACTTCTGTTTAAATCAGTCAAGGCCAGTCTTGACTGGCCTTGCAACTAAGAACCCTACCTGGTACAAAATATGAAAAAGCATTTGGACATATAGCCATATAGCTTTTTACAACAGATGAAATTGTTGGAGGTAAAATGTCTTCCCTCTTGTATAGATGGGAATTAAAACCATAGATATAATAGAGAGAGAGCCTATGAAGTAAGAAGAGGAGAAACTCAGAACCAAACATCACCAACTTCATCATCTAGTGGCTGGCTACAGGCAAGTGAAACTGTGATTGAGTCTTAAGAATTAACTAGAGTGAAAGGAAGAGATGTGGGATAGTGTGGTATTGTAAAAACTAGAAGAGAGTAATTCAAGAAGGAAGAACTGAACAGTAGCGTTCAATACATCTCTTCACAGTCCAAGAGAAAATATCTATTAGACTTAACAACTTGGAAATCATTAATTTCAGAGACGACTGTTAAGCTTGATTTAAGGGAGCAAATTCCAGATGATCGGACTATGTGCGGATGGAGAAATTGAGATGGTGAGAATAGGCAGTTCTTGAGAGATTTGGTCACAAAAGTGATATTCCAATTACTATTTCTGTGTTACATGCCAGCCCAAACTTCGAGGCATACATCAAAAGACTTTGATTATGCTCGTGGATTCCATGGGTCAAGAATTTGACTAGTCACAGCAGAGATGGCTTGTCTCTGTTCCACAATGTCTGGAGTCTAACTGGGAAGACGCTTGTGGCTGAGAGTGATTTGAACTGCTTGAAACTGGAATCATCTGGAAGTTTCTTCATTCACAGATCTAGTATCTAGGCTGGTGTAGTCAAAGTTCGGCCTCTATACCCTGGTACTGAGTTGAACCTCAGAGACAAAATGTTGGGTAAAGTATAAAAGAACAGACTTTATTGCTTTGCTAGGCAAAAGGGACCACAGAGGGAAAATGCCCTCAAAACTGTATGTCCCGACCTGGAAGGGATAGTGAGGAGTTCTGTAGTGTATGTTAGTCACTCAGTCGTGTCCAACTCTGTGTGACCCCATACACTGCAGCCCACCAGGCTCCTCTGTCCATGGGATTTTCCAGGCAAGGATACTGGAGTGCTTTGCCAATTCCTTCTCCAGGAGATCTTCCCAAACCAGGGATCGAACCCAGGTCTCCTGCACTGCAGGCAGATTCTTTACTTACTGAGCTAATGCTGACTTTAAAAAATGCACAACATGAGTCTCAAGTTTCATGTGGGGGAAAAATGAGGACTGCAACCCAGAAGACAGCATTTCAGATAACTCTGAGAAACTGCCTCGAGGAGGGAAGAGGAAGAGCTAAGATATATAGGAGTTTTCTAACAAAGGGCAGGTAGTCAGAAACATCAAAAGATTACTGTTAATTAAAGAAACCAGATATGTCAAGTTAAGGAATTTAGTGCTTTTCTATATATGGGAAGATGCAAGAGTCTGGGCTAACTGAAATTATTCCTTTAATATTCACCACAGCTATCTGCAGTCAGCATCCTATATTTTCACACCCTGAGTTTCCTCAGGGCTCAGCATAGGAAGTGGCTCTAGTCTGCAGGCTACTGTGTGTGTGTTGTGTGTGAGTCATTCAGTTGTGTCCAACCCTTTGTGATCCCATGGACTGTAACTCACCAGGCTCCTCTATTTATGAAATTTTCCGGGCAAGAATACTGGAGTGGGTATCCTAGCCTTTCTCCAAGGAAATCTTCTCAACCCAGGAATCGAACTGGGGTCGCCTGCATTGCAGGCAGATTCATTACCAGCTGAGCTACCAGGGAAGTCCGTTAAATAAGATGGTAATATGTATAGCTCAAAGAAGAAAGGGAGAAAAAGTAGTGAAAGACCAATAATAGTCTATAATCAATATTGTTACTTGTAGAGAATAGAATCCACTCTGGGTAGTTTAAACAGAAGGGACATTATTAGACAACATTAGATGGCTGGTGAATCTCTAGGTGGTCCAGGGAATCATGTTTAGTTGCTGAAAGTTTAGAACATTCATAACCAGGGGAAACTGCCAGCTATATCACCTGGCTATAGTCATAGAACTGTCAGTGCTGCCGCTTCCTGATACTATGACATTAGAAGTAGAAATGGCAGTCACTGCCAGAGCTGCCCCAGAAGAACCAAGTGCCTTCAGACTGCATGCAAGAAGAGCTGATCTACCCATGGGCATACCTTCTGTCTCACATTTCTCATTTCCTCCTTTCCAGACTCATGTGGATGCATCTGTTTGAACTATATAGCTTCAGGGGAGTCAGAAATGTAGTCTTCAGCATTCCAGCCTATGCAGTAGAGGAAGGCACACTAGAAGGGGATTGGAAAGTAGTGAACCAATACACATTTTGTATACTAGTTATTCATACAACCTTTCCATACTTAAACAAACACCAATAGCAATGAAATGTTCCCACTTAATATAACTCACTTGTCATTATAGGAAAAAAGTTTCTCACCTTGTCTGTGAAAGGGAATACTCAGTGTTTCATCAGGAACTTCATCAATCCCTAGGAAATGTTCATATCTTATCTGCACAGTCATAATATGATTTTCTGTAATCAAGAAAGAAAATGGGTATAGCTAATACAATCCTTATTTCTGAAACTGGTCACAAGGCAATAATTAATCACTTCTTTCATCTATTCTCTATTCTGTGTTCCATATGTCATAATATCTTTTGTCTCTTACAATCTTTTTTTCCTTAAATCTATTACATTGGATATTAGGGATTACTTCTTCTGGATTCTTTTAGTTCAAAAATACCTGTCATAGATTTTTCTATCTTATTTTAAACCATTCCTTTTTTAAAAAAATAATATGCCTTGGTAAACCATATTGTTGGATTTTTAACTGGTCTGAGAGTCTGGGCCTTTTAGTTTTGAATTTAATGCAATCGCATTCATTGTATTTACAGTTAAATTAGGATTTGCTTCTGTCATTTTAAAAATTCATTTCCATCATAGTTTACTATAGGATATTGAATATAGTTTCCTATGCTATACAATACAATTTTATTATTTACTGTCATATTATTTTATGTTTTATTTATTTATAGCTCTGAGCAGGAGCTTTAAGAGGCATCTTATGTTTCCACCAACTTTCTTGTTCCACTCTGCTGCAAGACTTGTTCAGTTACTCAGTCGTGTCTGACTCTGCAACCCCTTTGACTGCAGCACACCAGGCTTCCCTGTCCTTCAACATCTCCTGGAGCTTGCTCAAACTCTTGTCCATTGAGTCAGTGATGCCATCCAGTCATCTCATCCTCTGTCATCCCCTTTTCCTCCTGCCTTCACTCTTTCCCAACATCAGGGTCTTTTCCAATGAGTTGGCATTTGAATGGTGGCCAAAGTGTTGAAGGTCCAGCTTCAGCATCAGTCCTTCCAATAAATATTCAGGACTGATTTCCTTTAGGATGGACTGGTTGGACCTCCTTGCTGTCCAAGTGATTCTCAAGAGTCTTCTCCAACACCACAGTTCAAAAGCATCAGTTCTTCGGGGCTCAGCTTTCCTTTTGGTCCAACTCTGACGTCCATACATGACTATTGGAAAAACCATAGCTCCGACTATACAGACCTTTGTTGGCAAAGTAATGTCTTTGCTTTTTAATACACTGTCTAGGTTTGTCATAGCTTTTCTTTCAAGGAGCAAGCATCTTTTAATTTCACCTTTTAAAGTCTCCATCTGGAGTGATTTGGGAACCCAGGAAAATAAAGTCTGTCACTGCTTCCTTTGTTTCCCCGTGTATTTGCCATGAAGGTATGGGACTGAATGCCATGATCTTTGTTTTTTCAATGTTGAGTTTTAAGCCAGCTTTTTCCCTCTCCTCTTTCACCTTCATCAAGAGGCTCTTCAGTTCCTCTTCACTTTCTGCCATAACTGTGGTGTTATCTGCATATCTCAGGTTGTTAATATTTTTCCTGGTGATCTTGATTCCAGCTTGTGATTCATCCAGCCTGGCATTTTTCATGAAGTACTCTGCATAAAAGTTAAATAAGCCGAGTGATAATATTCAGCCTTGATGTACTCCTTTCCCAATTTGGAATCAAGTCCATTGTTCCATGTCTGGTTCTAACTATTGCTTCTTGACCTGCATACAGGTTTCTCAGGAGGCAGGTAAGGTGGTCTGTTATTCCCATCTTTCAGAATTTTCCACAGTTTGTTGTGACCCACAAAGTCAAAGACTTTAGCATAGTCAATGAAGCAAAATTAGATGTTTTTCTGAAATTCCCTTGCTTTTTCTATGATCCATTGGATTTTGATGATTTGATCTCTGGTTCCTCTGCCTTTTCTAAATCCAGCTTGAACATCTGGAAGTTCTTGGTTCACATACTGTTGAAACCTAGCTTGGAGAATTTTGAACATGACCTTGCTAGCATGTGAAATGAGTGCAATCGTGTGGTAGTTTGAACATTCTTGGCATTGCCTTTCTTTGGGATTGGAATGGAAACTGACCTTTTCTAGTCCTATGGCCACTGATGAGTTTTCCAAATTTGCTGGCATATTGAGTGCAGCACTTTCACAGCATCATCTTTTAGGATTTGAAATAGCTCAACTGGAATTCCATTACCTCCACTAGCTTTGTTTGTAGTGATGCTTCCTAAGGCCCACTTGATTTCACACTTGCAGGATGTCTGGCTCTAGGTGAGTGATCACACCATCATGGTTATCTGGGTTGTTAAGAGCTCTTTTGTTTAGTTCTTCAGTGTATTCTTGCCAGTTCGTCTTACTATCTTCTGCTTCTGTTAGGTCCATACCGTTTCTGTCCTTTATTGTGCCCATCTTTGCATGAAATGTTCCCTTAGTATCTCTAATTTGCTTGAAGAGAACTCTAGTCTTTCCCATTCTATTGTTTTCCTCTATTTGGATTGTTCACTTAGGAAGGTTTTCTTACCTCTCCTTGCTGTTCTTTGGAACTCTGATTCAGATGGACACATCTTTCCTTTTCTCCTTTTCCTTTTGCTTGTCTTCTTTTCTTAGCTATTTGTAAAAGCTCCTCAGACAACCATTTTGCCTTTTTGCATTTCTTTTTCTTGGAGATGGTTTTGATCACTGCCTCCTGTACAATGTTACCAACTTCTGTCCATAGTTCTTCAGGCCCTCTGTCTATCAGATCTAATCCCTTGAATCCATTTGTCCCTTTCACTATATAATAAGGGATTTGATTTAGGTCATACCTGAATGGCCTAGTGGTTTTCCCTACTTTCTTCAATTTAAGAATCTGAATTTGACAATAAGGAGTTCATGATCTGAGCCACAATCAGCTCCCTGTCTTGTTTTTGCTAACTGTATAGAACTTCTTCATCTTCGACTGCAAAGAATATGATCAATCGATTTTGATACTGACCATCAAGTGATGTCCATGTGTAGAGTCATCATCTCTTGTGTTGTTGGAAGAAGATGTTTGCTATGACTAGTGTGTTCTCTTGGCAAAACTCTGTTAGCCTTTGCCCTTCTTCGTTTTGTACTCCAAGGCCAAACTTGTCTGTTATGCCAAGTATCTCTTAACTTTCCACTTTTGCAGTCCAGTCCCCTATGAAGAAAAGGACTTTTTTGTGTGTGTGTGTGTGTGTGTTAGTTCTAGAAAGTCTTGTAGGTCTTCATAGAACCATCCAGCTTCAGCTTCTTCTTCAGATTAGTGGTTGGGGCAGAGACTTGGATTACTTGAATGGTTTGCCTTGGAAATGAACTGAGATCATTCTGTTGATTTTGAGATTGCACCCAAATACTGCATTTCAGACTCTTTTGTTGACTAGAAGGTCTACTCCATTTCTTCTGAGGCATTCTTGCCCACAGTAGTAGATATAATGGTCATCTAAATTAAATTCTCCCATTCTCATCCATTTTAGTTCATTGATCCCTAAAATGTTGATATTCACTCTTGCCATCTCCTGTTTGACCACTTCCAGTTTACCTTGATTCACGGACCTAACATTCCAGGTTCCTATGCGATATTATTTCACAGCATTGGACTTTACTTTCACCACCAGACGCATCCACAACTGAGCATTGTTTCTGCTTTGGCTCAGCCTTTTCATTCCTTCTGGAGCTATTTCTCTGCTCTTCTGTAGTGGCATATTGGGCACCTACTGACCTGGGGACAGGGGCTTTGGCAGCAGCGGTCCTGGGAGGTGCAGTGTGTGGCATAAGTCCTCTTAGAGGAGGTCGCCATTAGCCCCAACATAGAGCCGCCAAGCAGGTGACCCACAAACTAGAGAACAATTATACCAAAGAAGTCCTTGCACTGTTGCAAAAGTTATAGGGCCCACAACAGATTTCCCAACCCGGGGGTCCAAGAAAGGGACTGAGAAACCCCAGGGAATTTGACTTTGAAGGCCAGTGGGATTTGATTACAGAACTCCCACAGGACTGGGGAAACAGAGACTCTTGAGGGGCAAAAACAAACCTTGTGTGCACTAGGACCCAGGAGAAAGGAGCAGTGACCTCATGAGAGACTGAGACAGACTTGCCTGTGAGGGCTCAGGAGTCTCCTGCAGAGGCATGGATCAACAGTGGCCTGCATAGGATTAGGGACACTGACTGCAGCAGTCCTGGGAGACGAGGCATGCTGGCATAAGTCCTTTTGGAGGAGGTCACCATTACTCCTACGGCCAAACTACAGGGAGGGAACACAGCCTTACCCATCAGCAGAAAACTGGATAAAGATTTACTGAGCATGGCCTTTCCCACCCAGTTTTTCCCACAGCCAGTCCCTCCCATCAGGAAGCTTCCAGAAGCCTCTTATCCTCATCCATCAGAGGGCAGACAGAATGAAAACCACAATCACAGATTGTGATCAAATTGATCACATGGACCACAGCCTTGTCTAACTCAATGAAACTATGAGCCATACTGTGTAGGGCCACCCAAGATGGACAGGTCATGGTAGTGAGTTCTGATAAAACGTGATCCACTGAAGAAGGGAGTGACAAACCACTTCAGCATTCTTGCCTTGAGATTCCCATGAACAGTATGAAAAGGCTGCAAGACTAGTGTGCCCCAAATAGGGGCTGTTCTTACAGCCCAGCTTATGCCTTAGAGTGAAACGCACAGAACCACAGAAGCTGACTTGCAATCACCAACATATAATAAGCAATAAAATACTTGTTGGTTGTTGTAAACCATGTGTTGGCAAACTACAATCCATGAGCCAAATCCAGTCTATTGTCTTTGTAAGGCTTAGATTTTTTTCTTCATTTTTGAAAGGTTGAAAAGTAATCAAAACATGTATATGTGGTCAATTAATTTATGACAAAGGAGCCAAGAATATAAACTGGAGAAAGGACTGTCTCTTTAATAAATGGTGTTGGGAAAACTGGACAGCCACATACAAAAAAATGAAAATAGACCACTATCTTATACCATACACAAAAATCAGCTCAAAATGGATTAAAGACTTGAATGTAAGACCTGACACCATAAAATTCCTAGAAGAAAACTCTTCAGCAGTAAGTTCCTTGACATAGGTCTTGGTGATGATTTTTTGGATTTGACACCAAAAGCAAAGGCCACAAAAGCAAAAATCAACAAATGGGACCACATCAAACTAAAAATTTCTGCATAGCAGAGGAAACAATGAACAAAATGAAAAGGCAACCTACTGAATGAGAGAAAATATTTGCATATGATTAAAGAAGTCATACAACTGAATAGCAAAAAAATGAACACTCTGATTTTAAAATGAGCAGAGGATCTGCATATACATTTTTAAAAAGAAGACACACAAATGGCCAACAGTATATGAAAGGTGCTCAGCATCACTATCATCAGGGAAATGCAAATCAAAACTTACATCTGTTAGAATGGCTGTTCTCAAAAAGACAAGAGATGAGTTTGGGTGAGGATGTAGAGGAAAGGGAGCCACTGTATGCTGTTAGTGGGAATGTAAGTTGGTCTGCCCATTATGGAAAACAATATGGCAGCTCCTCAAAAATCTAAAAATAGTACTACAATATGATACAGTATCTGAAGGAAACAGAAACACTAGACAAAAGATACATGCACCCTCATGGTCATTTGCTGCATTATTTACAATAGTCAAGGCAAGGAAGCAAACTAAATGTTCATCTATGGATGAATGAATAAAAGAAAATGTAGGGACTTCTCTGGTGGTCCAGTGGTTAACAGTCTTCCTGGCAACGCAGGGAACACGTGTTCAATCCCTGGTCTGGGCAGATTCCATATGCCACAGGGCAACTAAGCCCATGCACCACATCTACTGAGCCCATGTTCTAGAGCCAGTGCTCCTCACAAGAGAAACTACTGCAATGAGAAGCCCGCGAACCACAACAAAGAGTAGCCCCCACTCTCTGCAACTAGAGAAAGCCAAAATAAATAAATAAAATAAAAAGAAGTATTCAACTTTAAGGGTTTTCCAGGTGGCACAGTGGTAAAGAATCCGCCTGCCAATGCAGGAGACATAGGTTCGATCCCTGGGTCGGGAAGACCTCTGGAGTAGGAAATGGCAACCTGCTCCAGTATTCTTGCCTGGAAAACTCCATGGCGAGAGGAGCCTGGCAGGCTAAAGTCCATGGGGTCACAAAGAGTTGAACACAACTGAGCAACTAGCACACACGCATACATTTCACTTAAAAAAAAGAGAAAAAAGAAAACATAGTATACATATACAGTGGAATATTATTTGGTCACAAAAAGAATAAAATTTTGTCATTTGCAACAATATGGATGACCCTGAGGGCATCATCATGCTAAGTGAAATAAGTCAGAGGATATGTAAATACTGTATGATCTCACTTATATGTGGAATCTAAGCAAAACAAAACAAAACCAATGAGCTCATAGACACAGAGAACAGATTGGTGGTTGCCAGAGGCAGGGAGGTGGGGAATGGGCAAAACAGGTGACCCCCCAGAGGTCCGGGCTTTCCTCATAGCTCAGTTGGTAAACCATCTGTCTGCAATGCAGGAGACCCAGGTTCAACTCCTGGGTTGGGAAGATCCCCTGGAGAAGGAAATGGCAACCCACTCCAGTATTCTTGCCTGGAAAATCCCACAGAAAGAGGAGCCTGGCAGACTACAGTCCACAGGATCGCAAGAGTCGGACACGACTTAGGGACTAAACCACCACCACCACTACCCCAGACGTCCAAACTTACAATTATAAAATAAATAAGTTACAAGGATGTAATGACAGTATGGTGACTATAGTTAACAATACTGCGTTGTACATTTGAAAGTGGCTAAGAAAGTAGATCTTAAACATTCTCATCACAAGGGAAAAAATTTGTCTAGCTATGCATGGTGACGGATATTAACTAGGCTTATTGGGATGATCCTTTCACAGTATATACAAATACCAAATCATTATGTTGTATACGCTAACATAATATTATATGTCAATTGTATCTGGAAAAAAAGTAATTAAAAGAAGAATATTTTGTGACATGTGAAAACTATATGAAGTTCAAACTTTAGTGTTCACATAATATGGTCCGAACATGGTCACACTATCCATCTACATATGTTTCTGGCTGCTTAAATGCCTCAAGGGCAGAGCTGAGGAGCTGCAACTGAGACCCTATGTCCCACAAAGTCCAAAACATTGACTGTCCAGCCCTTCATGCAAAAAATTTTCCAGCCTCTGTTGTAAGCTACAGAGATATTGAAGTTGGTTGTAACCTCAGCAAAAATGACTAATATAGTCAAATAGAGGTTAAGGGGAGAGAGGGGACTAGCTCTGGAGAAGGACTGCCAGGCACCACGGAACTACTCTGGATCATTCCCATGTGCTGTCGAGGTGGACACGCAGCCCTTCTGAGCTTTTACCTTGCCACGCTTCCAGAGAAGCAGCACTAGCATGAAGTGATCTCTTAGCTTGTAGTTCCTTAGCCTTGGGTATTTGGAAGACAGACTGACAGAGAGAATACCCTCCTGCTGTAGTCAGCCCACGCTACCATCTCTAATCTCCCATCAGGATGTGGCATTGCCTTGGCACTTGATATTAGTCTGTCTATAGCCTGGATTCTTGCTCTTTGCACTGCAGCCTGCTCCTGTTAAAATACCTTTATTTTTCTGGGCCAAACTCAAACTTTACGGTCCTTTGGGTTACTTGGCAAAAGGATCAGAGCAACATCCACCTGTGCTATATGTTGCCTCCAAAATTCATACTCGTACAAGTGAACCTCAGCCCCTTCTTCTCCTTCTCCTTCCCTCCCTGTCCTCTCTCATCCTCCTCCCCTTCCTTTTTCTTATTCTCCTTTTTTTTTTCTATTTAAAAGCACATTTATTACCTGAATGTCAAGTTCAGCAGGAATAAAGAAGACTATTTACATTTGTTACTTGTTAACATATTTACTGTTTTTTAAATTTATTTTTTAATTGGAGTATAATTGCTCTATAGTGTTGTGTTAGTTTCTGCTGTACAACAATGTGAATCAAGTTTGCATATATCCCCTCCCTCTTGAGCGTCCCTTCCACTTCTTCTTCATTGCAGTAGAGTTGGCATACAATATTACAAGTGTGCTTCATAATTGTCAGTTGGAAAGTGCAGCAACTTGCTTTTACTTGAAGGAGCTCTCTATCCTTCCCTGACTTAGGCCATTGGAATCTAGAAAGTTCCCTGAGATGGCAGGCTCCTGAGTCATCATGGGAGTTTACCTTGTATCCTCTTGCCTGTCTATGTTTGGCTAATGTATCTGGATACTTGCTCTTTCTCTTCACCAGGTCCTACTGATACAATGCCATCACTGAGTAGCAGACATCTCGTGTGACTACATTACTCAGTACAACTAACTAGTTGTGGGAAAATCTCAGTGGAGGGCTAGCCAGACCTCCAAACAGGAATGGTGATGCCTGTGGTTGGGCTTCAGGATCCAGAGCTATGAGAGGTCATTCCACCCAAGAGAGCTACAGAGAGTCAAAGATGATTTCCAAGCCAAATCCTTGGAGACAACCCAAACTTAAGCCAGGGAAACCAAGTTCAAATGGTGGAAATGGTATAAATAAAGGTTTTGGAACAGACTAGGAGCAAGGTAAGGCATGAGTCTTCATGTACAAATAGTATCTTGGTTGAATGTAGAGCTTTCAGATCACTCCTCTTACCAAGGCCTGTAATGTTACATTGTCTTCTAGATTCCAGTTTTGCTAATGAGTTGTTTGATGCCAGTTCAGTTCCCTTTTCTTGATAAGAAAGCTATTCTTTCTATCTAGAAGCTTGTAAAATTTTCTTTGATCCTTGGAGTTCAAAAATCTCACCGGGCTAGATGTGGCCCCTTTTTCATTTGCCTCTTTCCACTCTCTCCCTCAATCATTCGACTTCAAGTCTGACAAGCCAATTTCTGCCTCAGCAGCACTCCCCCACCCAATAAGTCTCTATCCTAGTTCTCTAACCTTATCACCATCTGAAAATTATGTTACATATGTTTTGTTATTGTCTATCCCCCCAAATTAAAATGTATGGTTCATGCCTTGTCTATCTTGATTACTATTGTATTCTTAGCCTATAGGATAAGTCTTAGGAAGTGTTTGTTGAAAGAATGAGTGCTAGTGGAATAGTATGTGTGTTTCTCTACAGTGGGCTTAAGGCAAACATTTGGCAAGCTGGGATCCTGTCTTGAGTTATGTGGACGTGTCCTATTTGTTTGCTGGAGCCCAGCATGGCAGCTTCCCCGAGGCTGCCTGCATCTGAGCAATACAATAGGCAGCAAGTAGACCTCAGGATCATTGCCCCAGCTGTCTCCTGGGGGGAAATTCTGTCTTCCAACCTTGCATCCTTTGACCTCTCCTGAGCTCTGCTTCATTTTGCAAATTCTTCACAGGAACTCAGGTTCCTTACCGTCCCCTCCAGCCTCCTCTCCCCCAGCCTGTGGAGCAACCTCACTTACACCCCCCCTCCCAAAAGTAATGTGCTTCCTCTGTCCTCTGAACATACTTTCTTTCCTCCATCTGAATTTTACTACTCACCACCTCCATTTGCCTGGAACAGTCCTATTTTCCTTTAAGACTCAGTTGAGACATCACTTGTCCTGTGCAGCTCCCTGATACCTCTAGAGGTAAGTGCTCCTTCTTCTCTGCGTCTCTGTGGCTCTAGACAAACACTTCCATTACTATCCTTAGGAAAAGTTCTCATAACTTTTCCTTGATCTGTTTCTTTCAACTACTGAGGGCAGGCATTTCATCTTATTTTACTACATAATCTCCACGTACATGCCCTGTATCATATACACTGCTGATGTCAATCAATGCCTGCTCAGGAGACAGAAAACGCAATGCAAGTTTAGTATAAAGAACTGTCAACTGGGAGTTCCCTGGTGGTCCAGTGGTCAGGACTTAGTGCTTCCACCGCAGGGGCACAAGTTCAGTCCCTGGTTGGAGAACTAAGATCCTGCAAGCCACATGGCCAAAAATAAGAATTATTAACTACTAAATGATACAGGTAGGTAGGTATATACATAATATAAATAGATAAATAGATAGATAGATTATAAGGATTATGTGATTATGGAGGCAGGCAAGTCCATATCTGCAGCATGGGCCAAAAGGCTCGAGACCCAGGAGAGTCGGTGTTTCAGTTCCAATCCAAAGGCAGTCTATTGGTGAGTTCCCTGTTACTCATGGAAGCCAGTCTTTTTGTTCTATTTAGGCCTTCAGCTGATTGGATGAGGCCCACCCACATTATGGAGGACAATTTGTTTTACCCAAGGTTCACCAATTTAAATGTTCAGTTTAGTCACAAAGTTGTGTCTGATTCTTTGCAACCCCATGGACTGCAGCACACACCAGGCTTCCCAGTCCTTCACCATCTCCCAGAGTTTGCTCAAACTCATGTCCATTGAGTCAGTGATGCCATCCAACCATCTCATTCTCTGTTGTCCCCTTCTCCTTCTGCCTTCAATCTTTCCCAGTATCAGAGTTTTTTCCAATGAGTAGGCTCTTTGCATCAGGTAGCCAAAGTATTGGAGCTTATGCTTCAGCATCAGTCCTTCCAGTGAATATTCAGGGTTGATTTCCTTTAGGATTGACTGGTTTGATCTCCTTGCAGTCCAAGGGACTCTCAAGAATCTTCTGTAGCACCACAGTTCAAAAGCATCAATTCTTCGGCACTTGGTCTTCTTATGGTCCAACTCTCATATCCATACGTGACTACTGGAAAAACCATAGCTTTGAAATGTTAATCTCTTCCAAAAACACCCTCTAAGTTGACACATGAAATTGATCATCAGGTGGTCGTCTACTAAAAGGGTAAAAGAAATCTCAAAGAAGACAGGAATAGCAAGTGTCACAAATGGCAAATTAGAAGCTAACATCTCTAGGTTTGAAGGGGAGTACTTGAGGAGGAACAAATTTGCAAGGCTCCCTAGTCTTCCTCATCCCGTGACAAGGGTGAGATTCAGATGACTGTGTGTCTTTAGTCCACTGGATGGTGAAGTTCACTGAGGTGTCACAAGCCTGGACTGGAGGATCAGAGGTCAGTTACGAGGATGCCAGTGCGTCTTACCGGAATGTGAACACTACTACCCTGGCAGCTGCCATGTAAGGCCGAGAAGAAAGGTCCACTGGGGCCAGAACAAGAAGCCCCTGCCTCTCTGTGTGTAGTGTCCCTCCAGTGTCCTCTATTAACTAGGCTTAGCATTGCCTTCGCTGACAAAGAAGACTTGTCTATAGGGTCCAGCTCATTTCACAAAGCAGGGTGAAGAAGGGCAGATTCAGAGCTAAGTGACAATAAATTGATAACTTGCTACAGTTGAGGAATAAAAAAATGTCTTCATCATGCAAAACTGTAACTAATTAAGAGGGTCATGTGTTGTCTTAGATAATCAAATGAGAACAGTTTTTAAATTTAATGAAGGGAGTGGGGCTCTTCAGTGGAAGAAAAGGGAAATACAGGCTATAAGACAGGAACATGGTGACCAAGGAGATAAGAGACAAAGTACTAAGAGGACAACCAGATGGGTCAGATACCTGTGAAGGAGTACCAGCTCTTTCACTTCAGTTCAGTCGCTCAGTTGTGTTCAACTCTTTGCAGACCCCATGGAATGAAGCATGCCAGGCCTCCCTGTCCATCACCAACTCCCGGAGTTTACTCAAACTCATTGAGTCCATCGAGTCGATGATGCCATCCAACCATTTCATCCTCTGTCGTCCCCTTCTCCTCCTGCCCTCAATCTTTCCCAGCATCAGGGTCTTTTCCAATGGCCAAAGTATTGGAGTTTCAGCCTCAGCATCAGTCCCTCCAATGAACATTCAGGACTGATTTCCTTTAGGATGGATTGGTTGGATCTCCTTGCTGTCCAAGGGACTCTCAAGAGTCTTCTCCAACACCACAGTCCAAAAGCATCAATTCTTTGGCTCTCAGCTTTCTTTATAGTCCAACTCTTACATCCATACATGACTACTGGAAAAACCATAGCTTTGACTAAACAGACCTTTGTTGGCAGAGTAATGTCTCTGCTTTTTAACATGCTGTCTAGGTTGGTCATAACTTTAACAAAAGTAGTTTGTTACCAGCTCTTTAACAAAAGTAATTATCTTATTCTCTTCCCAGAATTAAGGCTTCCATTATGGCTCAGATGGTAAAGAATCTACCTGCAATGCAGGAGACCTGGGTTCAATCCCTGGGTCAGGAAGATGCCCTGGAGAAGGGAATGGCAACCCACTCCAGTATTCTTGCCTGGAGAATCCCATGGATAAGCTCCAAGCACTCTGTGTGCTTGGAGCTTTCATGGTGGCTCAGTGGTAAAGAATCTGCCCGCCAGAGCAGAAGGTACAGGTTCAATCCCTGGGTCAGAAAGATGTCCTGGAGAAGGAAATGGCAACCCACTCCAGTATTCTTGCCTGGGAAATCCCATGGACAGAAGAAGCCTGGAATGCTACATACAGTCCACATCATTGCAAAGAGTCGGACACAACTTAGCAACTAAACAACAGCAGCAATTCTATATTCTTATTATTCCAGTGACCATAAATTCAGTCCCATGCCACAGCTCAAACACATTATCACAACAGACTATTTTCCAATTTTTGAATTAATTTTCATGAAACCATTTACAAAGGGAATAAAAATTAAATCTCACTTTGTTTCATGTAACATATTGCTTTAGACCCAGTGGTTAGGACTCTACGCTTTCATTGCCTAAGACCTGGAGCTTAATCCCTGGTCAGGGAACAAAGATCCCACAAGCCACACAGTGCAGCCATTAATAGTAATAAAGTAATAATAATGTGTTACTTTATCCAAAATAATATCTCAAAGTTTTTCGTTAATGTAATATTAAGCTAGCATTTCCATAATTTATTCTATCTCCCTATACTATTAGCTACAAAACATTACCCAAAGAAGGGAAAGTCCTGGTTTACTGAGATCAGTGCTTGACCCAGATTTGCTCAATGAACTTTTCTCACAGTGTTGTTGAAGATTCCCCCAGAAGGATTGCTTGGTAGTAAGCACATTCCTCTAGGATGCAGGAGGGGGGCTGGCCAAGCTCTGAAGGCAGAGGCAATATTGTCTTGGCACTCCCCCAGCTGTCCAGGAGGGCCTACTGTGGGGACTACTCTTGCCACCCCCACAAATTGCTCACAGACACAACCCACTCTTAAGTCTGAGAACTAGCCCTGGGGCTCATCAGGTGGTGCTGAGACAAAAATGTTCTGCAAGATCCACTCAGCACCCATGATTCCAGACTGACTGGTTCCAGAAATTTGAGGGAGTTGATGCTTTTTGGGGGTACACTTTGTCTAGTGAGATACAGAAAGCAGCAGATACATTATTCTCCCTTCCTCCCCACCACGGACAGTTAGGGGACATGCTAGTTTCATACAGCCTTGCTGATGACATCCCCAGAGACCAGTCACCTGTTCTTGGTATGAAGCTGTGGCCAGCACAGTAATGCATGCATGTGAAGTGAAGTGAAAGTCACTCAGTTGTGTCTGACTCTTTGTGACCCTGTGGACTATAGCCTAGAGTCCATGGGATTCTCCAGGCCAGAATACTGGAGTGGGTAGCCTTTCCCTTCTCCAGGGGATCTTTCCAACCCAGGGATAGAATCCAGGTCTCCCACATTGTAGATGGATTCTTTATCAGCTGAACCACAAAGGAAGCCCAAGAATACGGAGTGGGTAGCCTATCCCTTCTTCAGTGGATCTTCCCAACCCAGGAATCGAACCAGGGTTCTTTACCAACTGGATTCTTTACCAACTGAACTATAAGGGCTCCCTATTTTACTGAATTTTTTCCCTGCTATACTCTCCTTTTCCCCTCATTCCTGCTTCCCTGGGACTGCACCATTCCCCAAAGAGTTAACCCATAAGGTTTGTCTCAGGCTCACACCACCCTTATGGCAGAAAGTGAAGAGGAACTAAAAAGCCTCTTGATGAAAGTGAAAGAGGAGAGTGAAAAAGTTGGCTTAAAGCTCAACATCCAGAAAACAAAGATCATGGCATCTGGTCCCATTTTCACTTCATGGGAAATAGATGGGGAAACAGTGCAAACAGTGTCAGACTTTATTTTTGGGGGGCTCCAAAATCACTGCAGATGGTGATTGCAGCCATGAAATTAAAAGACGCTTACTCCTCGGAAGGAAAGTTATGACCAACCTAGATAGCATATTCAAGAGCAGAGACATTACCTTGCCAACAAAGATCCATCTAGTCAAGGCTATGATTTTTCCAGTGGTCATGTATGGATGTGAGAGTTGGACTGTGAAGAAAGCTGAATGCTGAAGAATTGATGCTTTTGAACTGTGGTGTTGGAGAAGACTCTGGAGAATCCCTTGGACTGCAAAGAGATCCAACCAGTCCACTCTAAAGGAGATCAGTCCTGGGTGTTCTTTGGAAGGAATGATGCTAAAGCTGAAACTCCAGTACTTTGGCCACCTCATGGGAAGAGTTGACTCAATGGAAAAGACTGTGATGCTGGGAGGGATTGAGGGCAGGAGGAGAAGGGGACGACAGAGGATGAGATGGCTGGATGGCATCACCGACTGGATGGACATGAGTTTGGGTGAACTCCGGGAGTTGGTGATGGACAGGGAGGCCTGGCATGCTGCAATTAATGGGGTCGCAAAGACTGGGACACAACTGAGCGACTGTCCGACTCTTTGCGACCCCATGAACCGCAGCACACCAGGCCTCCCTGTCCATCACCAACTCCCGGAGTCCACCCAAACCCATGTCCATTGAGTTGGCGATGCCATCCAACCATCTCATCCTCTGCCGTCCCCTTCTCCTACCCTCAATTTTCCCCAGCATCAGGGTCTTCTCATATTAATAAGCTGCTAATTAGAGAAAGAAAATGTCTCAAAACTCAGAGAGTGGCACCAGGCCCCTTACCCACAACATGCATTTTGAGATAGGCATTGGCACAAGGTGAGCCATCCTGGGTCATAAAACATTTGGCATGAATCTTGAAGGAAGGCAAATTTCCAAGTAAATAAATAGTTCCATTAATATAGATTAAGAGAACATTTCCATGAGTAAAACATACTGGTTTGTTGAGCCATTATCGGTTCTGAGTCTTAGGCAGAACCAACTTGAAGAAAGGCATATTTTAAGATAAATACATAGTTCATTAATATAACGTAAGAAAAAACATTTCCATAAGAAAAACGCATTGGTTAGCTCAAGATTTGAGAAAAGTTAAGTTCAGGTGGAACCAGGTGTCATCATGGCAACACAGAGTTTTAAAAGAAACCTTTTAAATTTGTATAGAGAAGGGGGAAAAACTTTAGTGCTCATTTTTACACTAAAAATAACATTAACCTATATATATTTATATCCAGAGAAGGCAATGGCAAGCCACTCCAGTACTCTTGCCTGGAAAATCCCATGGATGGAGGAGCCTGGTAGGCTGCAGTCCATGGGGTCGCTACAAGTTGGACACGACTGAGCGACTTCACTTTCACTTTTCACTTTCACGCAATGGAGAAGGAAATGGCAACCCATTCCAGTGTTTTTGCCTGGAGAATCCCAGGGACGGCAGAGCCTGGTGGGCTGCCGTCTATGGGGTCGCACACAGTCGGACACGACTGAAGCGACTTAGCAGCAGCAGCATATATATTTATATATAAAATAAATAACCAACAAAGACCTGCTATATAGCACAGGGAACTCTACTCAATACTCTGTAATAAGTTATATGGGAAAAGAATCTGAAAAAGAATAGATATTAGGTTGATGCAAAAGTAACTGCAGTTTTGCTTTGTTGAAATTTGCTGTTTGATTTTGGAATACATTCTTAAGTAAATGTGGATATGTTATACATCATTTAAATGCATGTTTCTCACTTTATGTTTCTTCTAATGACTTGTTACCTGCCACTTATTTTATATTTATTTTAGACTATGGAAATGATGTTAGACAAAAAGCAAATTCAAGTAATTTTCTTATTCAAGATCAAAATGGTTCGTAAAGCATCAGCGACAACTTGCAACATCAACAACGCATTTGGCCCAGGAACTGTTAACGATTTACAGTGCAATGGTGGTTCAAGAAGTTTTGCAAAGTAGATGAGAGCCTTGAAGATGAGGAGTGCAGTGGCTGGCCATTGGAGGTTGACAGCGACCCTTTGAGAGAATCACTGAAGCTGTTCCTCTTACAACATGAGAAGTTGCCAGAGAACTGAACATTGACTGTTTTATCATTTGGTGTGTGTGTGTGTCTGCTAAGTCTCTTCAGTCATGTCCGACTCTTTGTGATCCTATTGACTGTAGCCCACCAGGCTTCTCTGTCCATGGGGATTCTCCAGGCAAGAATACTGAAGTGGATTATATCGACTAAAAAAGATGTCGTTGCGAGTTAAGTTTTTTGGGGGGCAAAATGAGGACTGCAGCCCGGGGGCAGCACCTCAGATAGCTCTGAGAGACTGCTCCAAAGCCGCAGTGGGGGAAAGTCAATATATAAGGTTTTGGTGAAAGGGGAGTTCAATACCATGAAGCACTCATTTTACAAAAGGTCTTTTGTTAGTTATGAGGATCTGATGTCACCATGAAGGGATTTAGAGCTTCTTTAGATATGAGGAGATGCAAGGATTGAGATCATAAAATCTGTTCCTAAAAATATCCAACTATCTAAAGACCTATCCCACCAGATTCTCTGGAGCACAGAGTGTCTCACTCCACCCTGAACTCCCCCAGGGGTTGGTGAAGGTCAACAGCTATAGCAGCATGGGGTTCAATCTCGGTAGAGGCCGATGGCAAAGGCCTTTATTGTTCAGTTGCTGGCAATGCTCTTGGTAAGTGCCAGTTTGTAGTTGGCATGGCCCCCTTGTGGTCATAAATCTGACCATATTCTGGGGTGCATTTCATGACCATTTTGTCTCACATTGCTGGGAAGACTCGTTCCCAACTCTAAAGAAGGTTTTTGTTAATAGGCCACTCGATGTGCTATTACTGGACTAGGTCTTAATAGTCAAAGGTCTCTGGACACCTGTCTTCTAGTTATGGTCCAGGAAAGTATTCCCTTTTGTTGCATCTTCCCATATCTAGAGTTACACTATTAAAATCATTGATCATATATTGAGCTATACATTTGATCAACAGCTTCAAGTCTAGTCATCATTTTCATTGGAAGCTCAGTCATACAGTTGGTAATACAAGAAATAATAATCTTGTGAAACAAGCAAAATACAAATAGTATAGTTAATAACATTAGTGGAATTTAAAGTAAATATTTTAGCCATGAGCCTCTCACACCAAACCAGTTTTTTTAAAAAAGATCATCAAGACCAGGGAATGGGTCACTTAAAGCAGAAATCTGATTTTTCATGTGATTCATCAAATGTGTTACATTAAAGGATTTATCAGGTATGAAAATATAGCATTCACTTTGAATTAGAGCACAGATATCTTCCAGAGATGCTGTCAAGTATCAAGGGCCTTGCAGTTGTGTAGCACTGCCTTTCTCATCATAGATATCTCAGAATTCAATAGGCTAATGGCCTGGTTGCTATCATTTAAAGCTTATGAAAGTTTTTTTTTTTTAAGCTTATGAAAGTTATTAAGGCCAATTACATCCTCTAATCCCATTGAAGGCACATGCAAACACACACACAAAAGCTGCCAAATGGTCATACCAGTAGAATACAGATCCTTGACGCATTGGGATCATACCAATGGTAGATTGGTTGGGGTTACCTCTAATTTGTTTACATGTATGATCTTAAATTCATGGGAGTCCCAGGCTATACCTTCCTATCCATCCCTGTATATGTGAAAGCCATTAACTAGTGCCACAAATCCACTGAGTTCCATACCAATCACTAATAGACATTATTCATAAAGCACCCAGCCTTCTCTCATAATTACCAGGTTGATCATTTTTAGCATGATTTAACCCTTCCCAACATAGAGGAGCTTTTAAACTAAAATGACCATAAAGTGAAAGTGAAGCTGCTCAGTCGTGTCCAACTCTTTGCAACCCCATGGACTGTAGCCTACCAGGCTTCTCCATCCATGGGGTTTTCCAGGCAAGAGTACTGGAGTGGGTTGCCATTGCCTTCTCCAGGGGAATCTTCCCCACCCAGGGATCAAACCCAGGTCTCCTGCATTGCAGGCAGACGCTTTACCCTCTGAGCCACCAGGGAAGTGCTAAATGACCATCAGATCAGATCAGATCAGTTACTCAGTCGTGACCGACTCTTTGCGACCTCATGAATTGAAGCACGCCAGGCCTCCCTGTCCATCACCAACTCCTGGAGTTCACCCAGACTCACGTCCATTGAGTCAGTAATGCCATCCAGCCATCTCACCCTCTGTCGTCCCCTTCTCCTCCTGCCCCCAGTCCCTCCCAGCATCAGAGTCTTTTCCAATGAGTCAACTCTTCACATGAGGTGGCCAAAGTACTGGAGTTTCAGCTTTAGCATCATTCCTTCCAAAGAAATCCCAGGGCTGATCTCCTTCAGAATGGACTGGTTGGATCTCCTTGCAGTCCAAGGGACTCTCAAGAGTCTTCTCCAACACCACAGTTCAAAAGCATAAATTCTTTGGCGCTCAGCCTTCTTCACAGTCCAACTCTCACACCCATACATGACCACAGGGAAAACCATAGCCTGGTGTTAATCATGTAGATCCATGCCACAATTGTGGGAGTTTTCCATTTAATAGATAAGAGGTTAATTTTTTTATTGATACTTAGCTCATCACTCTGATTGAGTTTGAATGACCCTAAGAGAAAACTTAAATTTACAGCCTGCATCAGAACAAGTGTTATTAATTGGCCAGGTGAGAGGATCCCATCTGGTAATACCATTAATAGATACAACAGGACTGAACATTCATCTAAAATAAATTTCCTAGGGGGTATCCAGTCAGAGCCCTAGAGAACAGAAATCCACCAGGGTAACCCAGAAGTACTAGACATAGGTAATTGGCCACAACCCAACAATTGGATTGAGTTGTAAACTATCATAGAATCATGTCCATGATAGAAAACATTTGATTTATATGGATAGGTCCAAGGAATCAAGAAAACACTATAAATGATCATACAAGTCAGATAAGCATCTAGGGCAAGCTGTCTACTCCTGATGTCATCTTTTTCTCATCCTAGTATAGTGTAGTTTCCTCTGAGCATTGTTTTAAGGTGAGTTTGAGATCAGCAGGCCTCTCTATAGACCAGTCCAGCTTTGGAAGTGGGAGTTAACCCAAGAGTCAATTTCCCTTCAATTTCATGGGTTGTGCATGAACTAGTTAAGAGTACCTGATAGAAAGGTCCTTCCATCCAGGTTGGAGACAGTTCCTTAAATTATGTCTTCTTCCAATCTTGGTTGCTGATCATGCATGAGGCATCTGATCTTCATCCAAAGACAGATTATTGAGATAAGCTTCAGAAACAATCTTAGAGTGTCCTTTAATAATTAAATTAAATTTTACATTAAAATGCCCTAACAGCTGGATCATCGAAAAAACAAGAGAGTTCCAGAAAAACATCTCTTTCTGCTTTATTGACTATGCCAAAGCCTTTGACTTTGTGGATCACAATAAACTGTGGAAAGTTCTGAAAGAGATGGGAATACCAGACCACCTGATTTGCCTCTTGAGAAACCTGTATGCAGGTCAGGAAGCAACAGTTAAAACTGGACATGGAACAACAGACTGGTTCCAAATAGGAAAAGGAGTACGTCAAGGCTGTATATTGTCACCCTGCTTATTTGACTTATATGCAGAGTACATCATGAGAAACTCTGGGTTGGAAGAAGCACAACCTGGAATCAAGATTGCCAGGAGAAATGAGAAACACTGGGTTGGAAGAAGCACAAGCTGGAATCAAGATTGCCGGGAGAAATACCAATAACGTCAGATATGCAGATGACACCACCCTTATGGCAGAAAGCAAAGAGGAACTAAAAATCCTTGATAAAAGTGAAAGAGGAGAGTGAAAAAGTTGGCTTAAAGCTCAACGTTCAGAAAACGAAGATCATGGCATCTGGTCCCATCACTTCATGGGAAATAGATGGGGAAACAGTGCAAACAGTGTCAGACTTTATTTTTTGGGGCTCCAAAATCACTGCAGATGGTGATTGCAGCCATGAAATTAAAAGGCGCTTACTCCTTGGAAGGAAAGTTATGACCAACCTAGATAGCATATTCAAAAGCAGAGATATTACTTTGCCAACAAAGGTCCGTCTAGTCAAGGCTATGGTTTTTCCAGTGGTCATGTATGGATGTGAGAGTTGAACTGTGAAGAAAGCTGAGCGGCAAAGAATTGATGCTTTTGACCTGTGTTGTTGGAGAAGACTCTTGAGAGTCCCTTGGACTGCAAGGAGATCCAACCGGTCCATTCTAAAGGAGATCAGTGTTCTTTGGAAGGAATGATGCTGAGGCTGAAACTCCAGTACTTTGGCCACCTCATGCAAAGAGTTGACTCACTGGAAAAGACTGTGATGCTGGGAGGGATTGGGGGCAGGAGGAGAAGGGGACGACAGAGGATGAGATGGCTGGATGGCATCACCAACTGGATGGACGTGAGTTTGAGTAAACTCTGGGAGCTGGTGATGGACAGGGAGGCCTGGTGTGCTGTGATTCATGGAGTCGCAAAGAGTCGGACACGACTGCATGACTGAACTGAACTGAACAGCAAAGAACTATCCAGGAAATGAGTCTTAGTAGATACAGACCTCCATTAACAACCTGGGATTTAACATTCATTGAAACATCGTTTTCTCCCTAAAATCACCATTATTTTTACCAAATATAACCAAATCAAGACCTGTTTGTAATACAGGTCTGGTCTCAATAAATTTGGCCTGATGATTTATATAACCATAATTAATCATAGATTTTTTTTTGCTTTGCTGAGACTTTTATAGAGTCTCAGACTGAACTTTTAAAATAAAACCTTTCAGGACTAGGAAAGTCATGCCAAAGGTTTATCATAGATTTTGCCTAACAGATCTAAGTAAATTCCTCCCTTCTCAAGGTCTCCAAAATTCCTTGAGATTTCTGTACCTGTTATTGAGATAACCTTCCTAACTTATCTGATAAAGTTACTGGAAACTTAAGAGCTTCCAATCTCTGGAGGGTTCAGATAGAGAGAAAGATAAATGTTTCAATTTGTTTATAGAATATAATTTTACCAAATTACTATCATAATTAGTTTGAGGGGAAGGGGTTTATTTTCTTACACCTGGAAAACACAGATTCAAATCAGTAATTTTTCAGATAGAAACCATAAAAATTATAAGCATATTCACCAGTTCATTTAGTCCTTTTGTTAACCTTTGTGAAGTCATCAGGTTTTCCATTAGAATCTTTACCCAGTTCAGAAACTGGTATTTATCCAAAAGTCCTTTTTATAAATCTTCTTGAAGAGGAAGCATTTTTGCGAAACTTGGTTAGTGCTATGACAATATTTTGAGATAGTAACTAAAATTATGTCTGATAATATTTTACTCAAACATATCAGGAATTTAGGAACTCCATACAGTTTCTAGGATATCTATATTAGTAACATTTACCATACAATATAACCCGAGACTTATTACTCACTTGCCAATACTCCCCATGTAATTCTGTATACAGTTCAG
Source organism: Bos indicus x Bos taurus (assembly GCF_003369695.1). Lineage (NCBI taxonomy): Eukaryota > Metazoa > Chordata > Mammalia > Artiodactyla > Bovidae > Bos > Bos indicus x Bos taurus. Next base: position 120,976,894 of record NC_040077.1, read on the forward strand.
TTCAGTTGCTCAGTCGTATCCAACTCTTGGCAACACTGTGGACTGCAGCATGCCAGGCTTCCCTGTCCATCACCAACTCCTGGAGCTTACTCAGACTCATGCCCATCGAGTTGGTGATGCCATCCAACCATCTCATCCTCTACCGTCCCCTTCTGCTCCCTCCTTCAGTCATTCCTAGCATCAGGGTCCTTTCAATGAGTCCGTTCTTTGCATCAGGTGGCCAAAATATTGGAGTTTCAGCTTCAGCATCAGTCCTTCCAATGAATATTCAGGACTGATTTCCTTTAGGATGGACTGATTGGATTCTCCTTGCTGTCCAAGGGACTCTCAAGAGTCTTCTCCAACACCACAGTTTAAAAGTATCATTCTTTGGTGCCCAGCTTTCTTTATAGTACAACTCTCACATCCATACATGACGACTAGAAAAATGAAAACTTTGACTAGATGGATGTTTGTTGGCAAAGTAATGTCTCTGCTTTTTAATACGCTGTCTAGGTTGGTCACAACTTTCTTCCAAGGAGCAAGCGTCTTTTAATTTCATGGCTGCAATCACCACCTGCAGTGATTTTGGAGCACCCCAAACTAAAGTCTCTCACTGTTTCCATTGTTTCCCCATCTATTTGCCATGAAGTGATGGGACCAGATGCTTAGTTTTCAGAACGTTGAGTTTTAAGCCAGCTTTTTCACTCTCCTCTTTCAGTTTCATCAAGAGGCTCCTTAGTTCTTCTTCACTTTAGGCCGTAAGGGTGGTATCATCTGCATATCTGAGGTTATTGATATTTCTCTTGGCAATCTTGATTCCAGCTTGTGATTCATGCAGTCCATCATTTCTCATGATGTACTCTACATATAAGTTAAATAGGCAGTGTGACAATACACAGGCTTGATGTACTCCTTTCCCAGTTTGGAACCAGTCTGTTGTTCCATGTCCAGTTCTAACTGTTGCTTCTTGGCCTGCATACAGATTTCTCAGTAGTCAGGTAAGGTGGTCTGGTATTCCCATCTCTTTCATAATTTTCCAGTTTGTTGTGATCCACACAGTCAAAGGCTTCGGCATAGTCAATGAAGCAGAAGCAGATGTTTTTCTGGAACTCTCCTGCTTTCTCTATGATCCAGTGGATTTTGGCCATTTGATCTCTAGTACCTCTGCTTTTTCTAAACCCAGCTCAAACATCTGGAATTTTATGGTTCACGTACTGTTGAAGCCTGGCTTGGAGAATTTTGAGCATTACTTTGCTAGCATGTGGGATGAGTGCAATTGTGCAATAGTTTGACGCTCTTTGGCATTGCCTTTCTTTGGGACTGGAATGAAAACTGACCTTTTCCAGTCCTGTGGCCACTGCTGTGCTTTCCAAATTTGCTGACATACTGACTGCAGCACTTTCACAGGATCATCTTTTAGGATTTGAAATAGCTCTACTGGAATTCCATCACCTCCACCAGCTTTGTTTGTAGTAATGCTTCCAAAGGCCCACTTGACTTCACACTCCAGGATGTCTGGCTCTAGGTGAGTGATCACACCATCGTGATTATCTGGGTCATGAAGATCTTTTTTGTATAGTTCTTCTGTGTATTCTTGCAACTGCTTCTTAACATCCTCTGCTTCTGTTAGGTCCATACCATTTCTGTCCTTTATTGTGCTCATCTTTGCATGAAATGTTCCCTTGGTATCTCTCATTTTCTTGAAGAGATCTCTAGTCTTCCCCATTCTATTGTTTTCCTCTATTTCTTTGCATTGATCGCTGAGGAAGTCTTTCTTATCTTGAATTTAGCTTTTCTCTCTGTTAATAGGATATCTTTTCTTCAAATATTGAAATGCTTTTGATAATAGATTTAAGTTTCTTTATTTCTTAAATAATCTGTTCTGAAATCCTTTATTGTTACTTTGGCTAATTGAAATAGCTCAACTGGAATTCCATCACCTCCACTAGCTTTGTAGTGTGGCAAGAATACTCAGAAGAACTATACAAAAAAGATCTTCATGACCCAGATAATCATGATGGTGTGATTACTCACCTAGAGCCAGATATCTTGGAATTCGAAGTCAAGTGGGCTTTAGGAAGCATCACTACGAACAAAGCTAGCGGAGGTGATGGAATTCCAGTTGAGCTATATATCAATTCTGTATACAAAATAAACCTAATTAGTGTAATATCTCTCTTGGGGTGTTTCAGGGGCCCACTGAAGCATCCCAAAATTAACTAGAAATCCTCTTCATTAGAATGATTTAGGAAGTTTTGTCAGCAAATATCAAAAAGGTTTAGAACACTCAGTCAGATATGATTATGGGTCACTGTGAAACAATAGCTATTCACTTAGCCAAAGTAACAATAAGGGATTTCAGAACATCATTTAAGAAATAAAGAAACTTAAATCTATTATCAAAGGCAGTTCAATATTTGAAGAAAGAGGTCCTCTTAGAGAGAAAAGCTAAATTCAAGTTTTTGCACCAGCTTACTTTATATAAAGTAATGCTCAAAATTCTCCAAGCCAGGCTTCACCAATATGTGAACTGTGAACTTCCAGATGTTCAAGCTCATTTTAGAAAAGGCAGAGGAACCAGAGATCAAATTGCCAACATCCACTGGATCATCAAAAAAGCAAGAGAGTTCCAGAAAAACATCTATTTATGCTTTATTGACTACACCAAAGGCTTTGACTGTGTGGATCACAATAAACTGTGGAAAATTCTGAAAGAGATGGGAATACCAGACCACCTGACCTGCCTCTTGAGAAACCTATATGCAGGTCAGGAAGCAACAGTTAGAACTGGACATGGAACAACAGACTGGTTCCAAATAGGAAAAAGAGTACTTCAAGGCTGTATATTGTCACCCTGCTTATTTAACTTATATGCAGAGTACACCATGAGAAACGCTGGGCTGGAAGAAGCACAAGCTGGAATCAAGATTGCTGGGAGAAATATCAATAACCTCAGATATGCAGATGACACCACCCTTATGGCAGAAAGTGAAGAAAAACTAAAGAGCCTCTTGATAAAAGTGAAAGAAGAGAGTGGAAAAAGTTGGCTTAAAACTCAACATTCAGAAAACTAAGGTCATGGCATCCAGTTCTGTCACTTCATGGCAAATAGATGGGGAAACACTGGAAACAGTGTCAGACTTTATTTTTCTGGGCTCCAAAGTCACTGCAGATGGTGACTGCAGCCATGAAATTAAAAGATGCTTACTTCTTGCAAGGAAAGTTATGAACAACCTAGACAGCATATTCAAAAGCAGAGACATTACTTTGTCAACAAAGGTCCATCTATTCAAGGCTATGGTTTTTCCAGTAGTCATGTATGGATGTGAAAGTTGGACTATAAAGAAAGCTGAGCACAGAAGAATTGATGCTTTTAAACTGTGGTGTTGGAGAAGACTCTTGAGAGTCCCTTGGCCTGCAAGGAGATCCAACCAGTCCATCTTAAAGGAGATCAGTCCTGGGTGTTCATTGGAAGGACTGGTGTTGAAGCTGAAACTCCAGTACTTTGGCCACCTGATACGAAGAGCTGACTCATTTGAAAAGACCCTGATGCTGGGAAAGATTGAGGGCAGAAGGAAAAGGGGACGACAGAGGATGAGATGGTTAGATGGCATCACTGACTCAATGGACATGGGTTTGGGTAAACTCCAGGAGCTGGTGATGGACAGGGAGGTCTGGCATGCTGCGGTTCATGGGGCCGCAAAGAGTCGGACACGACTGAGTGACTGAACTGAACTGAACTTTATTTAAAAGGTAAACTTAATTAACTTTGTTTTAAACTTAGTCCTAACCATGTACAAAATTTTTTCCACTTCAACATCATTCTTTCCAATGAACAATCAGGACTGATCTCCTTTAGGATGGACTGGTTGAATCTCCTTGCAGTCCAAGGGACTCTCAAAAGCCTTGCTTTCTTAGACAGAACATTTTAGGATGGCACCAAACATCATTTATTTTTAATCTCAAATCTCTTTAGTTTCTCTGTAACAGGAAATTAGTGTTTAGTAGCAACTATTTCAAAATCTTATTTTATTTGGAAATGACTCAGCTATTCAACAAAGACTTCCAACACTTAGTTTAGCACAACCCTTAGAAGTTTAATTCATTCCAATCCGGAGAGACTATTTTAGACACATATTCCTAAAAAGCATAATTATTTTTAATGGAGTCTATCTAAAGGCTCATATCTCATTTACATTTTTTAGAAGTTTCTTCACTTAAGGTAATTTCCTTGTTGACAAACTTGCAACAGATATAATAATATTTAACTTATATTAAATCTAGGTACAATGAAAATATTCTGCTTAATGTTAATTACTCTTAGACATGTCTACATTAGATCAACAAACAAACATTAATATCAGGTATTTAATACTGAATATTTCCCAGTTGATGTGAACCTGAAATTCATTTAGGTTAATTTCTCTTGTATTTAGAATTATTTGATTTGTAAGTGCTTACCTTTTTTTCTTAAGGCCAATTAGATTAGAGCTCATTTACAAACTGATCTTAGCAATCAGCCATATTATCCAAAAAAACAAAGACACACACTGAGACATACATATATCCAATAAACACAAGAGATCCTATAGCTTTGTTTTCCAAACTTAGTTATGAAGAAAAAATGGTTGGAATAAGATTTTTAAAGGCTTTGTTCCTCTTTTTTTTTTTCTTTTGGTTTCAGGAATTAGAGATGGTCTAGATAAGTGATAAGGGAAATAGATGGGGGAACAGTGGAAACAGTGTCAGACTTTGTTTTTTTGGGCTGCAAAATCACTGCGGATGGTGACTGTAGCCATGAAATTAAAAGACGCTTACTCCTTGGAAGGAAAGTTATGACCAACCTAGATAGCATATTCAAAAGCAGAGACATTACTTTGTCAACAAAGGTCCGTCTAGTCAAGGCTATGGTTTTTCCAGTAGTCATGTATGGATGTGAGAGTTGGACTGTGAAGAAGGCTGAGCGCCGAAGAATTGATGCTTTTGAACTGTGGTGTTGGAGAAGACTCTTGAGAGTCCCTTGGACTGCAAGGAGATCCAACCAGTCCATTCTAAAGGAGATCAGCCCTGGGATTTCTTTGGAAGGAATGATGCTAAAGCTGAAACCCCAGTACTTTGGCCACCTCATGCGAAGAGTTGACTCATTGGAAAAGACTCTGATGCTGGGAGGGATTGGGGACAGGAGGAGAAGGGGACAACAAAAGGATGAGATGGCTGGATGGCATCACTGACTCGATGGACGTGAGTTTGGGTGAACTCCGGGAGTTGGTGATGGACAGGGAGGCCTGGCATGCTGCAATTCATGGGGTCACAAAGAGTCGGACACGACTGAGCAACTGAACTGAACTAGATACGTGATCCAGAGAACTCTGGTCTAAAGGTATAGAAGGAGTTATTTCCTCAGGGCAAGAATTCTTAAAGAGATAATTTTTTTCTTCAAGAGCTTCCTCTGAAGTCTAAAGAATATTGTAACCACATTGTCAAAAATTGTATTTTTCTGTGACCATAGTTTTATAGCAAAAATTTAGACCAGATAGTGCTCAACTTGGCCCATAATAACAAGGGCAGATTGGTCCCAGCAGGGATTGTCCCTCTGGGGAAGTAAGGGTCTAAGTTTGATCAGCCCCAGGCTGTTGATTACAGGAGGAAGTCCTGGACATAAGGGAACTTCAGTCCATTTTCCTATCCTATGTCGATAAAGATCTAATATTTTTAGGCCATTTTTCTTATCATTGGATCATAGCTACAGATTGACCAGTAAAAAAAAAAAACAACAAAATTTTTTACCCCCAAGGGGTTCCCAGGTGGAGTGTGGAACCTTAGAGTGAGCAATTCCCATATTAACTTGAGCAGTTTGTACCAGATGTCTGTTCAATCAAACCAAACCAACAAAAGCAAACCGAACCAGAACTTCACAGGAGTCACACTCCAAATGAAACAAAAGGCAGAGATGCCCAGAAATCAAAAGCCAAGTAACAAGAGTGCCCCGAAAAGATGGTAAAGTAATGCCCAGAAATCAAAAGCCAAATGCATAAATGCCAAACGTGACTTCCCACTTATACTAGACCTGTGACCTGGCAAAGTCAGTGCTAGCAGCCTTTTCTAGTTCTAATACAGTTTGGAGCAATTTCTTGTTGGTTTCCTGCAAAGAAGTTACTCTATCATTTCCTGTTTTAGAAGCTTCTCAGTTCAGTTCAGTTCAGTTGCTCAGTCGTGTCCGACTCTTTGCGACCCCATGAATCGCAGCATGCCAGGCCTCCCTGTCCATCACCAACTCCCGGAGTTCATTCAGACTCACATCCATCGAGTCAGTGATGCCATCCAGCCATCTCATCCTCTGTTGTCCCCTTCTCCTCCTGCCCCCAATCCGTCCCATCATCACAGTCTTTTCCAATGAGTCAACTCTTCGCATGAGGTGGCCAAAGTACTGGAGTTTCAGCTTTAGCGTCATTTCTTCCAAAGAAATCCCAGAGCCGATCTCCTTTAGAATGGACTGGTTGGATCTCCTTGCAGTCCAAGGGACTCTCAAGAGTCTTCTCCAACACCACAGTTCAAAAGCATCAATTCTTCGGCACTCAGCCTTCTTCACAGTCCAACTCTCACATCCATACATGACCACAGGAAAAATCATAGCCTTGACTAGACGGACCTTTGTTGACAAAGTAATGTCTCTGCTTTTGAATATGCTATCTAGGTTGGTCATAACTTTCCCTCCAATTAGTAAGTGTCTTTTAATTTCATGGCTGCAGTCACTGTCTGCAGTGATTTTGGAGCCCAGAAAAATAAAGTCTGACACTGTTTCCCCATCTATTTCCCATGAAGTGATGGGATCGGGTGCCATAATCTTCATTTTCTGAATGTTGAGCTTTAAGCCAACTTTTTCACTCTCCTCTTTCACTTTCATCAAGAGGCTTTTTAGTTCCTCTTCACTTTCTGCCATAAGGGTGGTGTCATCTGCATATCTCAGGTTATTGATATTTCTCCTGACAATCTTGATTCCAGCTTGTGTTTCTTCCAGTCCAGCGTTTCTCATGATGTACTCTGCATAAAAGTTAAATAAGCAGGGTGATAATATACAGCCTTGAAGTACTCCCTTTCCTATCTGGAACCAGTCTGTTGTTCCATGTCCAGTTCTAACTGTTGCTTCCTGACCTGCATATAGGTTTCTCAAGAGGCATGTCAGGTGGTCCGGTATTCCCATCTCTTTCAGAATTTTCCACAGTTTATTGTGATCCACACAGTCAAAGCCTTTGGCATAGTCAATAAAGCAGCAATAGATGTTTTTCTGGAACTTCTAGATACCAGTCAAAGCATGGCCAGCTTTTCTAATTGTGCATGCAAAAGTACCAATTTTGGAATATCAAAAGAACCCCAATTTGGCTGTTTTAGGTTAAGATCTCTTTTAGTATAATTTCTCCAGTTAACTAGGTACTTGCAAGTATGAGCTCCATACATATTGTACATGAATCTGGCTGGAGTGTTGGTCAGAGGCTGTCTTTCTGACACCCCTTTGTTTTTGTTTTTGAGAGATTCCATTTCCTATCTTCAGCTGAATTTGTCAGGGATAAAAATCACTAGTGAACGTGGGTAGTGGGCCCATGTGCTGCTTGTGAGCTTATTTCCTCAGGAGTCACCCCAGAGTCACTTCAGCTCAGCTTACATGTCTCAGATTCTACCTACGGCAATCTAAGACCACCATGGCTGCTCAGGTCGCTGAATGGCCAGTTCTTATGTGCGACCCCAGGACGAACAAGTCTTTTAATTAATGAGTGGGTTTCCCTATAGGACCACTGCATGGTATGAGGACTAGGCCTCCACCACTCCCGTAAATTTCTCAGTCACCTGAGAAAACTGAAACTGGCCAGGAGGCACCTTGTCTCTTTTCTTCAGAGCAAAGCTCTCAAATATTTTCCTCACTTTTATCCTGACAAATTCTATAATGACAGTCAAATTGAGGAAAAGTGTCAGATCAGCCTCTTACTTAACCACTCAGCCAAGACCATTCAGTCCCCTACAACGGAGCAACCTCGGCACCTTTCAGCTGAACCTGGGTATTCCTCGATTTTTTCCCAGTTGAGCCCCCATATCCAGTACCTTTCCACTAGGTGAGCAATTATCCTGGCATCTTTCAGCCAGCCCCCCACCCAGTATCTTTTGACTGGGTGGGAATTTCTCAGTGTCTTTCAACCAAGCCCCAGATTCGAGAGACTTACCCAAATTCATCTGCACTCCCCAAGGAGGTGAATGGGCGCAAGGGGCCACTGCTGGTACCAAAGCTCCGATTCCTCGTGGAGTCCAGTCAAAGAAAGGAAGTCCACTCTGGGTCCCTTCGTGGTCACCATAACTGTCAACTAAAAAAAGATAGTTGCAAGTTAAGTTTTATTTGGGGCAAAATGAGGACTGCAGCCTGGGAGGCAGCATCTCAGATAGCTCTGAGAGACTGCTCCAAAGCCACAGTGGGGGAAGTCAATATACAAGGTTTTGGTGAAAGGGGAGCACTCATGAAGCACTCATTTTACAAAAGATTTTTTGTTAGTCATGAGGATCTGATGTCACCATGAAGGGATTTAGAGCTTCTCTAGATATGAGGAGATGCAAGGATTGAGATCATAAAATCTGTTCCTAAAAACATCCAACTATCTAAAGACCTGTCCCACCAGATTCCCTGGAGCACAGTGTCTCACTCCACCCTGAACTCCCTAAAGGGTTGGTGAAGGTTAACAGCTATAGCAGGGGTTCAGTCTCGGTAGAGGCAGATGGCAAATGCCTTTGTTGTTCAGTTGCTGGCCATGCTCTTGGTAAGTGCCAATTTGTGTTGACAGATGCCATGCCCTACTCCAGGGGATCTTCCCAACCCAGGGATCAAACCTGCATCTCTTACTTCTCCTGCATTGGCAGGTGGGTTCTTTACCTCTAGCACCACCTGGGAAGCCCCTACCATTTGGCACTTGAAACAAATTGGAAAGGTGAAAATGCTCAATCAATGAGTGCTTCATGAGCTGACCAGAAATCTAAAAAATCATCAATTTTGAAGTGTCGTCTTCTCTTATTTTACACAACAATGAACCACTTCTCTATCAGATTATGATGTGCAACAAAAAGTGGATTTTATACTGCAAACAGAAACGACCAGCTCAGTCACTGGACCAGAAAGAAGCTCCAAAGCACTTCCCAGAGGCAAAACTGTCCACAAAAAGGTCATGGTCACTGTTCGGTGGTTTGCTGCTGGTCTGTTCCACTACAGCTTCCTGAATTCTGGTGACACCACTACATCTGAGAAGTATGCTCAGCAAATTGGTGAGATGAACTGAAAACTGCAATGCCTGCCGCTGGCATTGGCCAATAGAATGGGCCCAATTCTCCACACAACACTTGACCACACGTCACACAACCGACGCTTCAAAAGTTGAACAAATTGGGCTATGAAGTTTTGTCCCATCTGCCATATTCACCTGACCTCTCACCAACTGACTACCATTTTTTTAAGCATCTAAACAACTTTTTGCAGGGAAAATGCTTCTGCAACCAGCGGGAGGGAGCAAATGAGTTTGTCAAATCCTGAAGCACGGATTTTTACACTACAGAAATAAACAAATTTATTTCTTGCTAGCAAAAATGTGTTGATTGTAATGGTTCCTATTCTGATTAATAAAGATGAGCTTGAGAATAGTTATAATGATTTAAAATTCATGGTCCAGAACTGCAATTATGTTTGCACCAACCTAATATATGTATAACTAAATCATTTTGCTGTAGATTGAAAACTAATAAAACATGATAAATCAATTATTATTGTTGTTGTTTAGTCATTAAGTCATGTCCAACTCTTTCGTGACCTCACGGACCTTAGCCCACCAGGCTCCTCTGTTCATGGGATTTCCTAGGCAGGAATACTGGAGTGGGTTGCCATTTCCTTCTCCAGGGGAATCTTCTCAACCCAGGGACTGAACCTGTGTCTCTTGCATTGGTAGGTGGATTCTTTATCACTGAACCACCTTTTCCCAAATCAACTATACTCCAATATTAAATTTAAAAAATTTAATGTATAATTTTAGCAAGTAACCTTGTACAAGAGGATTTCCCTGGCAGTCCAGTAGTTAGGATTTTGTGTTTCGATTTCAGGGGGTCCAGGTTCAGTCCCTAGTTGGGGGAGCTAAGATACTGCAAGCTACACAATATGGCCAAAAAAGCACTAAGAAAATATTTATTATTGTTATTACTTCCTATGCAGTCAATCAATTTTGGCTTATTGCCACAATTTTGTGGGCTTTTCATACTAGTCTAGAATGAATGGGTTTAAGACTAAAGTCACAGCTTGGGTTTTCTGGGAAGTAGATGCTGAGTTCAAGCTGGGAATATAGAAGAATTAACAGGGAGAAACACCTGTGAAGGATAAGGAGCAGAAGCAGGCTTGAGAAAAGAGATCAGTTAGTGACAGGGTTTCTGCCAGCCCATTGGGAATCTCCAGAGCAAACATTGCCTGATGGAGGAGCCCCAGATTTTGGCTGGGCTTCTGGAAAGCTGAAGCCCTCGAAGGCACTAACTGCAGGAGGCTGTCAGCAAGTTCTTTCGTAAACGGAGATCTCAGTGGCACATCTCTCCAGGTCTGCCACATCACTCTTCTCAGCTCTGTGCTGGTGAGCATGGGGAGGTCTCTTAGTCATTCAACAAACACTCAGTAAGCACTTCTTCAGTGATCCCTTAAAGGAAAATCAGAAGGGACTACCTGAGAAACTGGGCTGAAAAGTCTGGCTTCCCCAGCACCAGGTTTGGTTCCCCTCCTAGTTGCTCCCAAGCACTATGCTTTGGTACATAACTCTAACCCTGACCCTAATCTAACTGCATTGAAGCACCTCATTAATTTGTTGGTCATCCCCAAAGACCACAAGCTACTTGGGGGCAGGCTGTGTCTCATTCACCCAGGTTTTGAGGCTGAGCAGAACGCTGTGGGGTTCCTGGGCACAAAAGCATTTGTGTTCCCTTCCCTGAGTACCAAAGGGCAGGTTCAAATAGCTGCTAACCAAGGAAGGCAGGGGATGCTGGGACAAGGGAGGAGCAGTCAAGAAACAGTAGTGCAGGACTTCCCTGGCTATCCAGTGGCTGAGAATCCACCTACTGGTGTGGAGGACATGGGTTCGATCCCTGGTTCGTGGAGATTCCACCTGCCTAAGGGCAACAGGGCCCATGTACCACAAGGCCCAGTTGTGCTACTGAGCCCTCGCTCCAGAGCCCAAGAGCTGCAGTTTGAGTCCGAGTGCTTCTACTTCGGAAGCTCGAATGCTCTAGAGCCAGTGTTCTGCAATAGGGGATGTCACCGCGGTGAGAGGCTCTAGAACCACAGTTGGAGAGTGGTCCCTGCACTCCACAGCTGGAGAGGGCCCACACACAGCAATGAAGGCTCAGGGCAGCCAAAATATTTTTTTAATTAATAAATATATTTTTAAAATTTTTTAAGAAAAAAAAAGTGTAGCCTTGGGGGCAGCTTCCTGGCTCCCTCTCAAGGGATACACATAACAACATCTTTGAGCTCTTCTGCAGAACTAAAACCCTAACCAAATGGAAGAGGTTAACTACTTGGTGAAGCATTTTCATTCCAGAGAAGGTCACAATTCACCCATCATCACTTGCGACCAGATGTTCTCTAGATTGAAGGAATGTAGGCCCTGCATGCTCCTTGATCCTTATTAGCAACCCTTCCCCTTGACTATAAAACTCCTCACAATCTCCCACCATCACTCTCCTCCTCATTGGGATACAGTTTTGAGGGCATTAGCTGTGGCCCCCTTTGCTTGGCAAAGGAATAAAGCTATACTTTCCTATTTCACCTAACACTCTATCTCTGAGATTTAATTCAGTGTTGGGATAAATAGGCCACATTCAGCTTCAGTATCCCCAGCGCCTAGAGGTACTCAACAAATATTAGAAGAAAGAACAGTGGCAAGGGTCATTAAAGTGTGTGTGCTATATTGTAATTGCTTCTGGCGCAGAGCCCTTAAAACTCTTGGAATTTTGTAAATGATGAGAGCTCAAGAGGTGTCTTGATACTTATAACCAACTCCTTTTAACTGCCCTGAGTTTATCTTAATGAGGTGACTTTTGGAAAGCACCTAAAGGTGGGGACTGGTTACTAGGGGAAACAACCATGTGATTAGAGGTTTGGAACTTTGAGTCCCAGCCCCCTGGCCTCAGAGGAAGGAAGAGAGGCTGGAGTTTGACTGAGTTGACAAAGGCCAATGATCTAATCAATTGTCCTTATATAATGAAGCCTCCATAAAATCCCAAAGAATGGGGTTTGGAGACTTTCTGGGTGTAAAATAAAATTCATGTTTATGCTGCTGCTGCTGCTAAGTCGCTTCAGTCGTGTCCGACTCTGTGCAACCCCAGAGACGGCAGCCCACCAGCCTCCCCCGTCCCTGGGATTCTCCAGGCAAGAACACTGGAGTGGGTTGCCATTTCCTTCTCCAATGCATGAAAGTGAAGTGAAAGGGAAGTCACTCAGTCGTGTCCGACTCTTCTCGACCCCATGGACTGCAGCTCACCAGGCTCCTCTGTCCATGGGACTTTCCAGGCAAGAGTACTGGAGTGGGTTGCCATTGCCTTCTCCACATGTTTATGGCAAGACAAGAAAAATTTAGACATAAAAAATTTTCTCTCTGGACTTCCCTGGTGGTCCAGTGGTTAAGAATCAGCCTGCCAATGCAGGAGACGATGGATTCCATCCCTGGTCCAGGAAGATTCAACATGCCAAGAGGTAATTAAGCCCAGGAGCTGCAACTACGACAGCCTGTGAGCTCTAGAGCCCTCGCTCCTCGTCTGCAATAAGAGAAGCCACCACAATGAGAAGCCCTTGCACCAAGAAAGACCCAGGACACCCAAAAATAAACAAAATTTTTTTCTTTTCCCTTTGGCCTCCCCTCTCTCCCCACTGTGCTTTGTGTGCCTGCATTTACATTGACCAAACCTCTCCAATCAGCAGGAACACCTGTTCAATCATAGATAGCAACATTCTTCCAGTATCAACAAGACAACTCTTTTAAAATACTACGTTCCTTCTTGGTCTTGTAAAAGGTCACATGACCTCCCCCATGATGGTGTTTAAATCTAGATTATGTAAACTGTCAAACATATGCTATTTAATGAGCCCTCTGTCTCAAAAAATTTAGAAAGACTATGTCATGACTTCTAGCAGATGGAACAGGTCTCAGAGATTTCTGAGATACTCTTCCCAGGTTATAGTCCTCAAATTTGGCTTGAATAAAGTTTTCCAATTCTTTCTTAGATCAACTGATTAATTTTTCATTGACACAGGTTGGTGGACACCTGGAGATTCGGAAGGAGTGACACACTCAGAGAAGGCATGGAAGCTCCGTGCCCCTTCCCGCATACCTATGCATCTCTTCCATCTGGCTGTTTCTGAGTCACATTTTTTTTTATAATAAACCTGTAATTTAGTGAGTAAGGCTTGCATGTATGCTCAGTCGCTCAGACTCTTTGTGACCCCATGGACTGTAGCCTTCCAGGCTCCTCTGCCCATGGAATTTTCCAGGCAAGAATACTGGAGTGGATTGTCATTTTCTACTCCAGGGGATATTTCCAACCTAGGGATTGAACCTGCTTCTCTTGCATCCCCTGCACTGGCAGGTGGATTCTTTACCACTGTGCCACCTGGGAAGCCCCAGTGAGTAAGGGGAGGAGGAGGAGAAAGTCATTGGAACCTCCAGTGTACAGCCAGGAGGTCAGAAGCACAATGACAATCTACACTTGAGATTGGCCTCTTAAGTGGGCAGGAGTGGGGGTCAGTCTTGGAGGACTGATCTTATGTTGTCTCCAGGTGGTGTCAGAGCTGAGTTGAATTGTAGGACACCCACCTATTTGGTGGTGGAGAAGTTGCTTTGTGGGGCTGGAAACCCCATACATGTGAATTGGTATCAAAATTGCAACAAACAAGGCTTGGTTCCTGCCCTCCTGGAGCAGGAATTTGGAGAAAAGGAAGTCCACTAGGACCAGGTCTCAAAGGAGAAGTAAATTTTCCTCAGGGTGAAGTGTATAGGGTGTGTGGAGTGAGGAAGAGGTAAGAGAGCAGAAGAACATGAGAGCAAAGGCAGCATGAAAGGGAGTGGTGTTTTCAGGGAGTACCACAGATGATGCAAGGGGGGTGTGAGGTTGCCTTTGAAGAGGATGCCAGTTTGGACGAATTAGCAAAACTATGACTCCTTTGAGTTAATATTTTTATAACTTTTTCACTTTTTTAATATTTTTAAAGTCTGATCATTTTAAGTAATATATTCTACTTGGTGAAAATATCCTACTACTTAATGCTTTTACCTTTTTTCAGATCATGATCTAGACCCCTACAGTCTGATACAGTAGTCTCTAGTCACAAGTGGCTATTGAGCACTTGAAATACGGTTGCTCCAAATTAGACTTCCCTGTAAGTGTAAGCTGCAAATTCCTAAGACTTAGTATGAAGAACGTAAAGTATCTAATTAATAATATCTTATATTGATTACATATTGAAATTATAATATTTTGAATATATAAAGTTAAAATTTATTATTATATGAATATTATTATTATTGGCCACACTGGGAGGCATGTGTGATCCTAGTTTCTTAACCACTGGACTGCCAGGGAAGTCTCTCAAGAATATTTTTTAAGGAAAACTTCAGCCCAATCTCCGTTCTGTAGCTTTGCCTTCATGATGAGATGTTGTGGGCACTGCAACTTTGTCTTCTTATGCTTTAAAGAGAGTAAGGGACCATCAGTCAACATCACAGAATTCCTGCGACCCAGATATTCACCAGAAAAGTTATCTTTTAATGATTGGCTGCTGACAAGCCCTTATCAAAAGCCTGGTTTGGATGGTTGCTCAGAGGGTCAAAGGAATGTGCTATTTGTGCCTCTGGATTTTATGAGCTCGGTCTCCATATCAAGTTAGACAGTACGAGTTTATGATTTAATGTTGTAGACTTGGGGCTTATTGAATGTCCGTATTAGAAACAGCCCTTGTGAATTCTGTAAAAACCCTCAGTAAAGAATTTGACCATGAGATTTTTTCAATATCCGTTTTAGAGGGAACCGTTTAATCAATTCGTTTTTGAGTTTAGTGCCAGAAAAACTTTTCTCCTGACAAATAGCTATTTTCCTATTATTATACAATGAGAACCATTGCACTTAGCAATCTCTCTGTTTATAATTTTGGCTGCAAGAAAACTCAGAACTATATTTGATATTCAGTTATACTAACAATCTTTAGCTTTAATTATCCTTCCACTCTCCATGGCTTTTCACTGCTTATACTTACTGTACAGTTTAATGTGAGGTCCATATTGAGATAGTGTTGTTTCAGTTACTTTTGCTGTACAACATCCATCCCAAACTTGGTGCTATAAAACCACCACCATTTTATTGGGCATATTGATTTTGTGGCTTATCAATTCTCAGAGGGCACAGTGGGGGCTGCCCTTCTCTGCTCCATCCTGTTCCAGGCTTCAACTGGTGACTTAACAGCTAGGAGTTCAAATGGCTTCTTTATTCACTTGGCTGAGCCTGGTCTGGAAAGGCTGAAGGCTGGGCTCCACTGGAACTATTAAGCAGAGCGCTTACGCACATGGCCTCTCCATATGGCTTGGCTTTTCACTGCACTGTGCTGGGTTCTCTGGGACCGCAAAACCAGAGGGAGTGTCCCAAGAGTCAGCATTCCAAGACAGCTAGGTGGAAAGTATATGGCCTTTCCTAGCCTCCAAACATCACTTCTGCCATATTCTACATCGTAGGGCAGTCACAAACCCACCTAGATTCGAGAGGAGAGTATAGAAACCTCACCTGTCAGTAAGTATTGAAATCATTAATTGCTACTTTAATAACTACAGACATAAATAATAAAAATAATAAACTCATGGCTCTTCTTCGGTCAAAGAGATCTAAACAGAAGGTTTCTCAGTATTTATTCTGCTCAGACCATGTGGCTAGAGGTGGGGGGAGAAAGGTAGGAGAGGCCTCTTCAGCGCCCCACCATCTTCCCACGTTTGTTACTGAGCCAGGGTTTTATTACTACTGTTATTTGTAGCTGTTGTTCTTGGCTACCTGCCCAGCAACTTGTATGATCTCAGCTCTGCAGCCAGGGATGGAACTCCGTGCCCTCTGCAGCAGAAGCGCAGTCCTAACCACTGAACTGCCAGGGAACTCCCTTGAATTTTTTTAATTGAATGAAACATTCTTTCATTTCTACTGTGCTTTACAATTTTCAAAAGCTTCACACACATGAGTTCATGTAATCCCATAATAACCCTTTTCCCCCTACCCCTGTGCTACCCCTCTTCCCTTCCCTGTCCCCACTGGTAACCACTAGCTTGTCCTCTACACCTGTGAGTCTTATAGAGCCATTTTTACAACTCACCAAAGCTTCCATAAAGGGGAAAGCCTAGCTAAAATTAGACACATTATCAAATTGGTAACAATAAGATTATTTGGGCCCCAAATAATTGTTTCAAAGGACTTTAAGACACTGTTATTTTAGTCATGAAAGATTGATAACAGACATCTTTTTTAATGACCAGGGCAAAGACATCTTTTCTAGTAGTTGGAAATAATAAGTTCAGCAAACACCTGAAAAGAGACAAATCTAACAACCATTATTCCTCTTCCTTGTCCTCCTCCTAGTTTCTTCTCTTCCTGAATTATTGGGAAGAAATTCCCTTAATAAGCACCTAAAATATGCTAAGTATTATTGTTGTCATTCCCATCATGTTTCAAAGCACAGATTTAGCAACTAATTTAAGAACATGATTAATATACAATATTTCAGGGGTTGGCAAACTTTTCTGTAAAGGGCCAGATAATAGTTTAATTTATACTTTGTGGGTGATACAGCTCTTCAACAATCATTCAACTCTGCTATCCTAGGGAAAAGCAGCCATGGACAATTTATAAATAGATATTGATGACTGTGTTCCAATGAAACGACTTACGGACACTTACAGTTGAATTTTATCCGATTTTCACATGTCACAGAACAGTATTCCTCTTTTGATTTTGTTTCAACCACTTCAAATTTAAAAACCAGTCTGAATTCATGGGGAAAAACGGGCAGTGGGCCAGGTTTGGCCTGTAGGCTGTAATTTGCCTACTCCTGCAAAGTTATATGAAAGAAGGAGGGTACAGAATTATATTCATGGTACGATTTCCTATAACTTAAAGGAGGAGACCTACATATAAAGAAAAGGCTGAAAGTACACTTACAAAACATGTTTTTTGTTTTTAATGCTGAGATTATGGTTGATTTTCCTCACGTGGTTTTTGGTAGTTTCAGATTTTATAGATCGGAATATTTTAACTTAAGGATGGAAATAGAAGTTTTTGAAAGAACAAATGTAGTCATATTTCCCCTTAACAGCACATATGCCAAAAATCAAGAACAAGGAGAAAATCAGAATGAATTCTGTGGTGTTGGACTGGAATTAGAGTTACCTATCAATGTCAATCTATCTATTTATCAGTATATCCAAGGAAATGTCCACTGAGAGGTCCTGAAAACAATTCTTCATAAGCAATGAGCACACCTGGCATCCAGGTCTTGGTTTCTTTAAAAAAACAAAACTGATTCATTTTACTGTCCTGGGTCTCAGTTGCAGCACCCAGGACCTTCCTTGTACTGCAAGGGCTCAGTAGTTTCCGGGCAGACTTACTTGCCCCACAGCACGTGGGATCTTAGTTCCTCCACAACAGGGATTGAACTCGAGCCCCCTGCATTGGAAGGAAGTTGGTTTGTTTTTGTTTTTGTTTTTGAGGATAAGTGCTTTACAATCTTGTGTGGTTTCTGCCATACAATGTGATTCAGCTATAAGTATTCATATATCCCCTCCCTCTTGAACCTCTGTCCCACTCCCAACCCCATTGCACCCCTCTAGGTTGTCACAGAGCAACAGTTTAAGCTCCCCATGTTACACAGCAAAGTCCCACTGGCTATCTACTTTACATATGAATGGATATGTTTCAATGCTACTCTCTCAATATGTCCCACCCTCTCCTTCCCCTGCTGTGTCCACACGTCTGGTCTCTATGTCTGCGTCTCTATTCCTGTCCTGCAAATAGGATCATCAGTACCATTTTTCTAGCTTTCATACATATGGGTTAATATACAGTATTTGTTTTTTTCTTTCTGACTTACTTCACTCTGTATAACAGGTTCTAGGTTCATCCACCTCATTAGAACTGACTCAAATTCACTGGAAGGCATATTCTTAACCACTGGACCACCAGGTAAGTCCCCAGATCTTGGTTTCTAAATAATGGTTCTTCACTAAAAAGAACCGAAGCTTTTTGGAGAAGTATGTCATTTGGGGGCTGGGGCAGGGAAAAAAGACACAATGAACTTGGATGCCAACATAAGAGATGACAGTTAGATCCCTGGGTCGGCAAGATCCCCTGGATAAGGAAATGGCAACCTACTCCAGTATTCTTGCCCAGAAAATCCCGTGGACAGAGGAGCCTGGTAGGCTACGGTCCACAGGGTTGCAAAAGAGGACACGACTCAGCGACTAAACGACAACAAAGAGCCTGGAACATCTTGTGTAAGAAATGAATAAAGTGCTCAAATAACCATATGAAATCCAATGGACACAAAAGTTGACCTGAATGGGCTTTCACTGGCCAAATCTGGGACAGTTTGAATATTAAATGACAGCAGTAGATTACAGCCCAATAAATAAACCAGAAAACTATGATCCCATATGACTTAATAAGTAGATAGGTGAGGGAGATTAAGAGGTATAAACTTCCAGTTGCAAAACTAAATGAGTCATGTGTATGAAAGGCACAGAGTGGGGAAATATAGCCAGTAATTATGTAATGTATTTGTGTAGTGACAGATCATAACCAGACTTATCATGGTTTTCATTTTGAAATGTTCAGAAATGTATAGTCAGCTATTTGTGTAAAGAAAAGCTATGACAAACCTAGACAGTATATTAAAATCAGAGACATTACTTTGCCAACAAACATGCATCTAGTCAAAGCTATGGTTTTTCCAGTAGTCGTGTATGGATGTAAGAGTTGGACCATAAAGAAGGCTGAATGCTGAAGAATTGATGCTTTTGAACTGTGGTGTTGGAGAAGACTCTTGAGAGTCCCTTGGACTGCAAGGCAATCAAACCAGTCAATCCTCAAGGAAATCAATCCTGAATATTCATTGGAAGGACTGATGCTGAAGCTGAAGTGTCAATACTTTGGCCACCTGATGGAAAGAGCCGACTCATTGGAAAAGACCCTGATGCTGGGAAAGATCGAAGGCAGGAGGAAAAGGGGACGACGGAGTATGAGATGGCTGGATGGCATCACCGACTCAATGGACATAAGTTTGGGCAAGCTCCAGGAGTTGGTGAAGGACAGGGAAGCCTGGCATGCTGCAGTCCACGGGGTCACAAAGAGTCAGACAGGATTGAGTGGCTAAACAGTCAAAATGGACAAACATCTGTTTACAAGATAAATAGGTACTAGGGATGTAATGTACAACATGATAAATATTACTTACACTTCTGTATGTTATATACGAGAGTAAATTGTTGAGAGTAAACCCTAAGAGTTCTCATCACAAGGAAAAATATTTTTTCTATTTCTTTAATTTTATATCTATATGAGATGATCTATATTCACTAAACTTACTGTGCTAACCATTTCATGATGTCTATTAGTCAAAGCAATATGCTATACCCCTTAAACATATACAGTGTTGTATGTCAATTATATCTGAATACAACTGGAAGGAAAAAAATAATAAATAAAATTTTAGCACTTTGATGAGAAATGAACGATTTATGGAGTTTGAAAGTAATTAATACCTCCTGGCTTCCCTGGTGACTCAGACTGTAAAAGAATCTGCCTGCAATGCACGAGACCTGGGTTGGGTCCCTGGGTTGGGAAGATCCCCTGAAAAAGGGAATGGCAACCCACTCCAGTATTCTTACCTGGAAAATTCCGTGGACAGAGGACCCTGGTGGGCTACAGTTCACGGGGTCACAAAGAGTCAGACTGAGTGACTAACACTATGTAATACTTTACAAATAATAAAAGCATAACTTCACAGTGGAAAAGCTTGTCAGGCGTCATTTTAAACAAGGATCAACATGAACATCGTCAGTAAGGAGGCAAACTGACAGACTGACAGGGGGTCACTGATGTGATGCTTTGAGAAGAACGCAGCCCCTCTTCTGTGATAGTCCTGCCGGAACGCACAGCTTCAATCTACTGAGAGGAGACACAATCTTTGTGAGATGAGGCACACAAAACCAAATGGAGAGTTTACGAATTAGCTGGCATGCCCCCACCAGGCCGCCCCATCCTCGCCGCGCAGTCCGAGCCCAGGCGGCCGCTGACCCTCTGGGAGTTCGCGGCGCCCGACGACTCCAGGCACGCTGGGCACCGGCGCCGCGCCGCCTTCCCGCCGCCGCCAGGAGGCTCCGAGCGCCTTCCCGCCTTTCCCTGCGCTGCAGCCAGAGCGGCCGGGCCCTGCGGCCAGACGGGCGCGGCCAGCAGGGCGAGGCGAGCGCGCAATCCGGGAACCGGTGCGCCCCGCCGCAGCCCAAGGCCAGGTCCTTGGCGCCGGCCAGCCGGCCGCGCCTCCTTTGTGACCGTCTCCAGCCCCTCAGAGCCGGCACGCCACGGCCGCTGAGCCCGGGGCTGCAAATGGCGCCCGCTCGCCTCTGCGCCTCCCGCCGCCGTTCTCCCGGTTCGGGGACGTCTCGGGGTACCCGGCCCGGGGCGCCTACGCCCTCATTGAGGCTCGCGGGCCGGTCCTCAGCTGCCACGACGCAAGCCTGCCCTTCGGCGAATACCTAGGGGAGTCCCATATATATATATATATATATATATATATATATATATATATATATATAATTGTAAAATGCATATAGTATAAAATTTGTTATTTTGAAGTACAATTCAGTGACATCAAGTACATCAAGTACAATTCACAGGGTTGTACAATCATCACTGCTGTTTAGTGCCAGAACTTTTTCATCACCTCAAAAGGAAACCACCCATTAGCAGCCATTCCCTCCTCCCCACCCAGCTGCTAGCAACCACCACTCTGCTTTTTTCTCTCTATGGATTTGCCTATTTTGAGTATTTTCTATAAATGGAATTGTGCAACACCGGTGTCCTTTGTGACCAGCTTCTCTAGCTGAACTTAAAGTTCTCGAGGTTTATCCAAGTTGTAGCATGCATCAGAACTTCATTCCTTTTAATGGATGAATAATATTCTGTTGTATGCATACACCAGATTTTGTTTATCCTTTCATCTGGTGATGGATACTTGGGTGTTTCCACCTTTTGGCTATTATGAATAGATCTGCTAAGAATGTTTGCATACAAGTTTTTGTTGGAACACCTGTTTTCAAGTTCAATTCTTTGTGGTATATAACTAAATATTTTGCTCCACATTTAAAGGAAACCACTACAGCCATGTACAATTCTGCCATTGATTCTCAGAGTTCCTGGAGCTGTATAAGGCATGCTCCCCGAAATTTTCCTATCTTCCTTGATATTCTTGGTATAGGAGACATATATATCAATGTACCTGCCCTCCCCAGTGCCGCTTCTCAGGGGATTTGCCTCATCCCTTCTCATCGCCCACCTTAAACTTCTAAATAACATCCCCTAACCGCTCCACCCCTCCAACCCTCATCTCCAGACTGAGCCCTCTTCTGCCCAAGCTACCATTGACCTGAGGGAACCTATCCTTTGCTGGGCAGAAACTGAGGTGTTTTCCTTTGGAGGACTTTTTAAATAGTTTTTTAAAAATAATTTTATTTATTTTTGGCTGTGCTGGGTCTTCGTTGCTGCATTCAGGCTTTCGCTAGTTGCGGCGAGCAGGGGCCACTCTGCAGCCGGGTCACTGTGCAGGCTTCACATTCCAGTAGTTTCTCTTGTTGTGGAGTACAGGTTCTAGGGCATGCAGACTTCAGTACTTGTGGGCAGATGGGCTCAGTAGTTGTTTCCCAGGCTCTAGAGCACAGGCTTAATAGTTGTGGGGCACAGGCTTAGGTGCTCTGTGGCATGTAGGATCTGCCCAGATCAGGAATTGAATCTATGTCTCCTGCATTGGCAGGCAGATTCTTCACCACTGAGCCACCAGGGAAGCCCCACCTTTGGAGGATTTTAACTAAAGGACAGGTAGGGGCTGGAGCAGTCATTTAGAACTGATGAATGGTGGCGGAAGGAAACTAGTCTGAGAATGGCTGGGGAGCCTCACACAGGCATAGAGAGGCAGACGAAAAGCATGAACAAGAACCATAATAGCCTCACTCCTGACTTCGAATTTCGGATGATCTGCTGACTTGCTCTCCTAGGACGCTCATAATGTCACTCATTTATCTCTTGAAATAAATGCTCTTAAAACTGTTCTCAAGCTTTCGTTTGCATCCGAATGCCTCTAGAAATGCTGCTGATGTTGCTAGAACTAGAACCATACTTTGAGAACCATTGTCTTAAGCTTGCTTGAGTGCCTGTTCCTTGAAACCAAAAGTGCCCTGACCAGGAAGAGCACTTGCTTATCTGCTGCTGCTGAATTCACGCGTGCCTGGGAAAGCTGACATCCCACCTGCCTGCAGCGCTCACCATTACAGGCTGTCCAGCTGGATGATTGATTGATTTGGCTGCACCACGCAGCTTGCAGGATCTTAGTTCCCCAAACCAGGGATCAAACCCATGCCCCCTGCAGTGGAAGCACAGAGTCCTAACCAGTTCCCTGGATCACCGGGGAATTCCCTATCCGGCTAGATTTAACCTGTCTTGCTACTGCCTATGAGCCACAGCTGTGCTGAGAATACTGGAGTGGGTAGCCTATCCCTTCCCCAGGGGATCTTCCCAACCCAGGAATCGAACCCGAGTCTCCTGCATTGCAGGTGGATTCTTTACCAACTGAGCTATGAGGGAAGCCCACTGAGAACACATCAAGGAAGTGCAGAGTTACAGAAGTGCAGAGCAGTCAGTGTTCCTGCCCTCCCACTTGGTCTCAAGCTTTGGGCATCAGATGTTCAAAGCAGTGAAGTCTGAGCTCCTAGCATCTCACTAAGGTCTTGCATCATGCTCATTTAGTTTCTGCCTGTAGCTCTCACATTGAAGGCTCAGGCATACTTCATTGAAGCTGAGACAAATGACTTGTTTTCTCCTGGTCAGATCCTTCCAGCAACTTCCTGCCAACGCTTCATATACATCAGCTGCGAACCTCCACTGATTCTCATACCTACCAGACTTGTTTATATCCTAGTGATGTTCACAGATTGGTTTAAATTCTGGTTATGCTCACCAGATCGATAGAACTTACCTTGCCTTCATCATTTCTACATAAGGAATAACAGATTTCACGTCCTGTCCAACATTCTAAATCACAGCTCTCTATATAGAGCTAGATAGCAAATACTTTGGGCTTCGTGGATGAAAAGTCTGTTGCAACCACTCAACTTTGCCACCGTAGTGCAAAAGCTGGCATATACAATATGGAAAAGAATGGGTGGACTTGTGTTCTAATAAAATTTTATTTGCCAAAACCAGGCAGCTAGCAGCTTTGACCCAACCTGTGTTCTAGACAGTAACTGTTTTTGCCTATTACTAAATGAAATTGAGTCTTCAAACAGATGTAAAGTGTATCTAGTGTTAGTGGTTCTATATTATTATGTGGAAATTTTTTTTTAAGTCTATAAGCTATAAATGCTTTTCTCAAGAGCTGGCAGTGAGCCCAGCCAATCTTAAATAAACCTGCCTCAACATTTTTTAAAATGTAAAATTATATCAATACGTTGCTAACACTGAATCAACTTCCTGTCTTTAGAAGATAAATATTTAAAACTATTTAAGCAGAAATAATTTTTAAAACAAAAATATGCACACGACTTAGAGATTTATCTTAAAAATGGAATGTCAAAACAACAGAAATGAGGTCAGGTCTAGATTATATAGATTATATCCACCAATTTATTACTTCATTCTGTCTTATTTTTAGTTCTTTATAAATAAAAAGTAAAAATAGCAAAACAACACACAATGTGCACAACACTGAATCGTATAAACATATCTGGTACATAACCACTATAACATAAAGACCAATTTCATTGCAAAAAGCAGAAAGTTTCCCACTCCTTAAAAAAAAGGAATCAGTTGCTATTGTTTGAATGATCAGGATCATTTCCAACTTTGTCTTTTTTTTTTTCTTTTTTTGATAGCAGTATTGACAAGTGCCTTTGTTAGAGGAACTAATCCACTTGGAAACTTGTGGATTAAAAATAAAGTCAGTTTCTATTTTTCTTTTAAGAGTTGTTGGAAAGTGTATGCCTGTAGAGCTAAGCACTTAGAATGGCTGTGCCTCTTTTGATTTTTGTGTTATCTGCCATAGTTTTTGCTTATTTTGCATCCCACACCACCCACTCATCAAGGGGTGGTCAGTCTTCCATCACAGAATCTAAAATGTCCTGGCTTGGAATAGTCTGCTCAGAAACTGTCTAATATAAGGAAGTAATTGGTCCTAACATCAGGGGACAGAGAGGTGGGAAAAGATGTTGATGGAAGCTTCTTGTGTTTAGAGCTCTATTTATTTTCTTAATTATTTTCTTAATAAGTCTTAATTATCTTCTAAATTAATTTTAATTTGGAGCTCTATTTTATTTTGTGAATTTTCTTTCTTAACTAATATTATATTCATAAAATTTCATGTAAAATATATGCCCTGAAAAGTCAGTTAAATTACACTTGTTTCTGAAGACAAAATGAGCAATAAAGGAACAAAAGACTTTTCCTTGAACTTGGATAGTACTGTTTCTACTCCAAATTTGTCATCAGGGTGTCTTAATCTGACTTCTTGGAAATCAAAACAAAAATTTAGTTTGAGACTATTTCCTGTTTACCCCCAGGTTGATGTAACCAAATTAAAGATGATTTGCATTCATTTTAATCCCAAACTTGTTATTTCATTAATAACCAGGATCACTGCTTCTAGATATTTTCAGATCGTCAAGTGGCTAATCTGTTTTACTTTGAAGTTTCATATATTATCACACAGCTTTAAATAAAATTAGCTCTTATAAT
The DNA here is from genome assembly GCF_003369695.1 of Bos indicus x Bos taurus. Lineage (NCBI taxonomy): Eukaryota > Metazoa > Chordata > Mammalia > Artiodactyla > Bovidae > Bos > Bos indicus x Bos taurus. The sequence goes on from NC_040077.1 coordinate 121,001,953, forward strand.
AGATTTATTAAAATCCACTGAGTCAAGAAATATCTAAAATACAATTTTACTCAATATCATATTATATGGGTCACTGTCTTTAAAATATGTGGGTTTTTGTTTCAAATATGATTATCCTTGTCACCTTCTCTGAATCATACCCAATTTATATTTCAAAAATCAGCTAGAGACGTTGGAAAAAGTAATTTCAAGATAATGCTGTAAATTTTTTAATTTGTAATTTCAAAGTTTTAAAAAAGTGAATACATTAATATCAAATACCTGATACATATTAAATAAGTAGACAATAAAATTTTGATCTGCTGTGTGTTGATGGTAGTTTATGTTGTTTCAAATATGTGTGGGTATTATAGGAAAAGAAATTAAATTAACTCCCTTATGTTCAACATGTGACTTCCCCTTCCCTGTCTAAGTATTACAAGAATTCAGGCCAGGATCACACAAAGCCACATGAGGCTAAAATAGCATTTTCCTCTGCTGTAATTTTAGTCTGATAGGTACCCAAGGAAACAAATGCTGTCTACAGATGGTCTTTGCTGCCTGCCCAGACATGTTTGTTTGTTATCAGCATTGGCTTGGCAGGATCTGGCTTCTGATCCTAACTAGTTGTGTGGGAACTAAATACTAGTTGTTTCATCTCTCTATAAAATCTCTTTGGAGGAGACTATCTCCAGTCCTTTGATTTAATGGTTCTATTCTGTATGTACCTGGTTGGGGAATTAACTAGTTTACATGGCCAACCAAGACTCAATCCATATGCAATGGGGCTCCTCCATCTGTCACAGGAACAATACCTTTCTTCTAACTTATTACAGTGGGTGGAGATGATGGGAAGTTGTTTGTTGTTGTTGTTTCTTAAATAAGAAAACCATAGCACCTGATGCATATTTGCTAAAGACTAGGATGTTCTGAAATGTTTGTAGTATTTATATATAATTGAATAAAATATGTAATTTAAACACTGTTAATATCCAAAGCTACCATGTTTGAAAAAGGCAAGAAATATCAGAAACTGAGTTGTTTATAAATTGTATCCCAAAGGTAGGAGTTTATTGGACAAGAGACAAGAAGGTCTTCTCTAAGGCTCTAAGATTGGGCTGGACACTCTGCCCAAGCATTCTCAGAACACCCTGTTCCTGCCTCTACTGTCACACCCCAAACTGTATGGTTTAAGTGTTAGCCTCCCTGATTACACACTGCAAGTTCCTTGAGGACAGGGATTGTGCTTGTTCATTGATGTATCTCACAGGTACCCCTAGTGTCTGACAAACAACAAGGACTCCATAAATAATTACTGGATACCTGTTGAATAAATAACCGGCTGTCCTCATTTATTGATCTGCGAGGAGCAATAGAAGCAGGCAAGAGTAGCACCACATGATCCAATGATAAGAGGCACCATATAAAAAACCTGGTGTTTGGTGGTTGCCAGGTGGTCACAGGTTCCTATCAAGGTGTGAATGATGGAATCCCCAGAAATTTCCATTTAATGATGTCCCTATAGGATGTCACACTATACCTGCCTATGCTGAGTAGCGCAAAAGGATACAAGACATTTTGGTGGGACCATTTATCCAACTCTTAAATACACCTCCGCAAAATTTGCAGAGTGTATTAATCACAAGTAACTAAGTACAAAGAATGAATACTCTTCAAGGAAGGAAAAATAAGTTGGTGTAGGCCATCTCTTTATAGGAATTTTCTCTGGCTTTATTTTATAGGAAATAGGCGTAGTATCTGTTGTATAATTGCTCAGCATACCATTTGGCAAAGGTATAACAAAACATTTTCCCCTTCTGTGTGAGAATTTAACCTTGGTTTAATTTTCCAGCTCTGTTCCCCCAGCAACCTAATGAAGAGTAGTATATCAACCACATTGCTAGGCAACATTCCATATGGTAGAAATGATCCCGAGTTGGTAAACTGTAAACTGGGAGAACTATTAAATGCCTGATAGGAAGCCACAGCTCTGGGCTTCCCTATCTGTTGTGACTCTTGGAAGAGACATGTCTCTTGTGGGGAAGATATTTCAATGGAGTTGTTATAAGAGATACTCACTCCCATGGAACGAGAAGCTTTTAAGCCAGAATAGCTTCCATATTTGCGGGATGTGTGTCTATCTCCTTGCACCTGAGCCATACAGACAGATGCAGGGACTCTGAGGTTTGAGGAAAGAGTAATATCTGGCTCTGCCCTGTTGGTGAGCCATGCTTCCCATCCTATAACCTTGTTTCTTAAAAAATATTTATGTATTTGGCTGTGTCGGGTCTAGCTTTAGCACACGGACTTTCTAGTTGTGGCACTCAGGCACTCTGCGGGATGTGGGATCTTAGTTCCCCAACCAGGGATCAAACCGGCATCCCCTTCATTAGAGGGCAGATCCTTAACCACTGGACCACCAGGGAAAGTCCACCATCCTATCTCCTTCTTAGTGAATCTGATGCGATGGTTTATGAGTTTGACTGTTTCTAAACATCTAGTTGAGCCCAAGTAGCCTCCTGGAAAGCACCTTATTACTATTTGCTTGCTGTTTCTGGTGGTAGAAGAAGCTCCACAGAGACCATGGGTAGTAGAAAGATGTGAAACTGCTTGGCATGTTCTAGCATGTTCTGCTTCTAAAAAAATCCTAACTATGCCCTTCACAGTCGGCATGACATATAATCCATATCCATTACATGCCACCAAGACATTTATCTCAAATTGACACCTGCCTTTAAAATCCCCAAGCTAGTTATTGCTAAACCTTCTTCATATAAGCACAGAACCCCAATCCTAACCCACATTGATTTTTAAGATGCTACTGAGAGAGGACCAAAAAAAAAAAATCAAATGATGGGTACAAAAATTGCTCCCCCAAACCACAATTGCCCATGAAGAATTGGCAGTAGTAATATTATCCATCTGGAGGATCAGAACAGATGCTAAATGTCCTCCTCAAGTTATGAAGACTCCATATCAGCTGATCACAATGGTGTGAGTTAGTGTCACCTCTGAAAACTAGGAACATATTAGAAACTAACCAAGCCACCCCTGCCAAACAACTTTCCATTTATCTCTACAGAAGCATTATTTGAAGAAAAGAATTCAAATTGTCAGAACTTTAATGAGAGGTGTGAAGAACACAGCCATATTTGGTGGAAATATTGAACAAAAATCAATGAAAACACTATCATAAGCAGCTGAATAAAGCAGCCTCCTTTTTGAGTCAGAAGATAGTGTGACCTTGTGAAAGCACAAAGCAAGCTACAAGGGACAAGCAACAGCAGAAAGTACAGTGGTGATGCTCAAAACAGTGTGATGGGAACTTCTCACCCACCCCAACCCTGTGCCCCTCCCTACCCCACCCTACTAGACTTCACGGAGATAATATATTGTCACTGCACAGAGGACACACAAGAACAACTCAGAAGTCCAAATGAAGCAGCAGCAATTCAGGTGACCGAAGGCCACTCAGTTGCCTTTCTCTCCATGGGGTTTATCACAACATCAATTAACAACAACAACAAAACACTTTTGTTGTATTCTGACCTGTATATCCTCCAGAATACTCAATTTCACAATATTTTGCAGACCACTAAGTCAATAGCTTTCTTAAGGAATATTCAAAGTCTAGTGACCACCAAAATATTTACATCAGAATGGCATCTTTCCACTAAATGACCAGAAGCCATGATGATGATTTCTAAATGTATTACAGATAATGTGCCTTATTTTCATTCCTTTCTAACCCTTGCCTTGAAAGCCTGTTCCCTTTTCCCAAGAGAAACAACTGTCCAAGGATGCCATCTTAAAATTCCATTACAAGTAAGAATCTTGTTCCCATTCATTCAATATATGTAATAGAAGACAAAAAGATCTGGATTGAATGTGCCAGAAAGATGCCAAATATAAACTAGATCATGAATGGTCTGCATTGGAAAAACTATGAATCTACTTATAAAAATATCACCAACTCCACAAATTAAACCTCAGAGACACTGTGTAGGTTAAAAATACTGACCACCAAATGTGAACATAAATTTAAAACTGCGGGCAGTTTATGATCTGATAGTCCATACAGAGGAATTATCTCCTTTAAATGTAATAGAATTCAACTACCAAATCTAGTTATTCCCAATGCCAACACACAAACTCCAAACAGCCAACCAGGAATGTAACAATCTGAGACATTACAGAGAAATAGAATTGTTTAAATACTAAGCTTCACATTCCATTTTCCTCTCAATGATTTTGCTACTTTAAAATCAGAGCCCAGTAATAGTTCTAGCAGTACGAATCAGATCAGAATTTCTAAGTTTCCACATCACACATCTAATCAGATCTCAGGCAAGTCATGGACCATCTATCATCTGGCCTCAGTGTCTTCATTTAATGAATCCACTATTTTCAAAACTTGTGGGAGTGTAAGTGAAAATGTAAGTTGCTCAGTTGTGTCCAACTTTTTGCGACCCCATGGACTATAGACTGCCAGGCTCCTCTGTCCATGAGATTTTCCAGGCAAGAATACTAGAGTGGGTTGCCATGCCCTTCTCCAGGGTATCTTCCTGACCTAGGAACTGAACCCAGCTCTCCTGCACTGCAGGCAGATTCGTTACCATCTGAGCCACCAGAGAAGCATAAGGATCTAATAAATATTATGAAGGTAAAAGGTAGCCTGAAATGTACAATAAAATTAAGTTCATTAAAGATATCATTTTTTTAAATCCTGCTTTATCTTACAGCTGGTTTCTCAACCTTGGTACTCTTGTCACTGTGGACTACATTCATCTTTGCTGTAGGGACCGTCCTATACCTTGTAGGGCATTTAGCAGCATCCCTGCCTCCACCCACTGGATGCCAGCAGCACCCCACCCCAAGCTATGACACTTGAGAGGGTCTCCAGACACTGCCGGATACAGGTCCTCTGGGGAGCAAAATCACCCCCAGTTGAAAATCACTGTCTTAGAGTGAAATCTCTAATGTAAAATGCTTTATCTTGCACCCAGGGATATGAATAGATCATGGGGTCACCAGAGAGGATCATTGCTCTGCTGGAGAAAGCAGGCTGAGAGTTGAGCTGTGAGGTAGAAAGGTCAAATTAAAACATCAGAAATACTTTAGACAAAGAAAGCAAAACATAACAAAACTCCTTGCAAAGTATATCTTTTACACCTCCATTTAGGTTTCCCTCTTGCTAAGGTTCCTCTTCTAAAACAACACTAATAGTCTCATTTCTGGTAAGAAAAGTATTTCTGGTCCTTGATAATTTTCTGTGTGTAACTCTTGACCTAGAACAGTAATTTTCCAACTACCTCTGATAAAAGAGGTAACATTTTTTTGTTGTTGGTTTTTCAGTTTGCTGCGCAGTGTGCCTTCCAGGGAGTCCAGTCCCCCGACCAGGGATGGAACCCAGGACCCCTGCAGCAGAAGCATGGAGTCCTAACCACTGGATTCAGGGAATTCCCAAAAGACCCATTTTTAAATTTCCAATCAACTGCAGGCCAGGGTATGGCCCTACTGTATGGACTGGGATCCAGGAATTCATGGAGCTGAAGCTGTTTCAGGCCACAGTTTGAGCAGCACTGTCCTGGGGTTCCAACTTCTGTTGAGAAGCATGGTCTAAACACTTTCTGAACCCTTCAATGCTAACATTTTTTTACAAGCAAATTTATATTTTTTTGGTTAAAGAGGTAGAAAGTGATATTTTTTACTACCTTTTGAAATATAGTAAAATTAAAGGAGGGCTTCCCTGGTGGCACAGACGGTAAAGAATCTGCCTATAATGTGGGAGAACCAGGTTCAATCCCTGGGTTGGGAAGATCTCCTGAAGAAGGGAATGACAACCCACTCCAATATTCTGGCCTGGAGAATCCCATGGACAGAGGATCCAGGAGGGCTACAGTCCATGGGGTCCCAAAAAATTAAAGGAAGAAAAGGAATTTCCTTTAAAATCCATTTTGGATACTTAAACATAAGACAAAATTACGGAAGTGCCTGAAATATCTTTAATCCATAATACTTCTTGTTCTTTAGCCTTTTAAAGAAATACAGTCTCTTTTGTTAGAATAATTGTATGGCTGCAAAGTGAATAAAGAACAGACTGGTTTTAAAAACCTGTTCTTCTACTAACCTTCCCTTTCCCTCCAGATGATCTTTTAAAGGTAAACAATTTGGAAATATAACTTGCTTATGTAGGCTTACCCTTTCCCTCCAATTAAAGTTCTATTCATAAAGTAAAAGAATGGCAGTGATGGCTGCATTGCCAGGTTACACAGTGGTGGCTCTCAGAAATGGCTGGAAAACACAGAGGAGCATTTTGAGCTTTGCCCAAATGACTTGCTTTATGATCGTAAAACGGGTTATTTGTGTGCGCACAATCGTCAAACACCAAGCCAGACAGGGAAACCACCCAGACCTGGGCTCTCAGGCTCCCTTCCTGGGGCTAACTTAAAATGTAATTTGACGGGGGCAAGTCACAGTGCCATAAGGAGCCTTTCAGCTCATTTCCATGCTTGTCTGCACATAAATACCCTCAGCCTCTAAAACTGCAATCTTAGATTTAGAAAGTACCTTTTACAATCATAAAGCCAGACAGCCCTGCCTACCTTAAATCAAGCAAGCTTTCTGCTTAACACTTTACCAGAAAGTTACAGTACAGAATTGATCAGGAGAGGCTTGGCAGAGGTAAGATTGATCTCGAAATTTAATATATTCTTGCCCACCTTTTCAGAGAAAGAGGATGACGACATAGGAATGCAGAAGACTGAGAAACTACAAAAACAGCTATAGAGGTTTTCTTATCTTTCTCCAATCCAGAGTTTGGATGCATAGCTCTGGAAAAAACAGCAAGCCTCAGGGCCAACCTTGATTCACTCAGAAAGCCTTCGGAAACCAGGGGCACCACTAAAAAATCGTTAGTCCTCTGAGTCACAGAATCCAACCTCCACTGTGCAGCCTAACAAAAATGCAAATAATTGGCAGTGAAAAAATGTTCCTCTCAGGGTTCCACGCCATTGGACAAAGGGTGGCTTTCATTCACAGAATCAGCAAGAACAAATTCTAAACCCTCTCCTCCACCAAGTTACTGCTACGTAAGTGTGTCTCCACCAGATAAGTTGGGCTGAATTTGGGGTCTGTCGTCAGAATCTTCTCCGGCGGGGTCATTTTCCTCCCCAGACTCCACATAGATCGGCCAGTCACTGTCTGTGTCACTCTTTTCTTGGCTCTCGAACGACGCCTCCACCAGGCTGAGGTTGATGGGCATCAATTCGTCATCGTCGTCGTGCGTATCTGTAATGCAGGTGCAGCTGTCACACAGCCCGAAGCGCCGCAGCCCCGGTGACAGGTGACTCGTGAAGGTTCTTCTGCAGCCCTTGCAGATGATTGGACGGTTGGATCTATGCACCTAAAATCACCAGCACAGTGCATGTCAGAGAAAAGAGGAGGAGCCATGGCCTTCAGGGCCCCATGTGATACGGCCCCTGGATGACCTTCTGGCTGCATTTCTCACCACTCTCCTTTTGCTTTTTCTGCCACCATCTCAGCCTCATCAAGATCCTTTCCAGCCCAGGGCCATGGGATGTGCATGGAGCAAGCCCTCCTCCCCACTGCCCCCTCTCCCCTCTTACTAAAGTCCTTTTGTGGTTTTTCTTGGCTGTGCCACAGGCTTATAGGATCTTAGATCCCTGACCAGTGATGAAACTGGCACCTTGGCAGTGAAAGCATGGAGTCCTTACCACTGGATTGTCAAGGAATTTCCACTAATGCCTTTCAAGGAAGTCTTTTCTGATGCTCCAGGCCAGACTAGATCTCCCAGCTATATAGTCTCACCTATACTTCTCCCTTCATGTCTAACAAATCATTGGTAAAATTTACTAGGTTACAGATTTATAATTTACTAGATTATAGATCTATAGAAATTGATAGATTATAAGCTCCACGAGGTCACAGACTAGCTTCACCCATGTTCTCTGTCCTCTGTGTCACATCTGTTACTGTATCCCTAGTGCCTGGCATGGAAAGGGCAATTGGTGAACCAATTAGGATTTTAGACATGGCTTCTTAAATACTTTGGAATGTTTAGTTATTAAGAAGGCAGATTTCCCAAACAGTGTATTTCCCAAACATGCCAGCGGATGCTTCAACCTTGACTTTTTTGTTGATAAATGTGTTCCTTACATATGAAAAGAGCTTTGCATACTAGAAAAGAGAACTTGATCTCCTAACCCCATGCAACTCCTCATGAGGACAGCAGCCCCAGGGGTCCTCTTTGTATAAGGAACTATCTATCTGAAGTGTGCACTCTTCAGGAACTCCAGCCAACTGGGGATCTGTGAATGAATAAGAGCCTCCCTTGTGGAGAGCTCTGGATGCAGGATACATACAAGAAGCGAGACAGACAGAGAGGCTGATGCAGGAGAAGGGCCAATAACAATACTTAGGTTGCTGGAGCTGCCCTTACATGTCCTGGGTTCCCATGAGGTTTCCTGGGTTTCCTGAGTCAACCTGAGTATGTTTGTGACCCTTGCAGCCTTATGGAGCCTTTGAATAGTAGACTGGATCTAGTACAGAGTGGAATGGGGATTACAACCAATGAAACATCTTAGAGGCACCCAGGGACTGATTTTTGCCAAGATGGATTGGAGATTAATTTGAAAAAAAAAAAAGGCCAAACAAAAACTTAACATCTTAGGATAAAGCCATTCTCAGGTAAGTGTGCTGGGTCCAACACTGAGAGGAAAGGCAGTCAGTCAGTCACCTTGAATGTATCTAAGTCTAGATACTATCAAAACTGTAATTTACATATCATAAAATTCACCCTTTTAAAGTGTACAATTCAGTGGTTTTTAGCACACTCATAAGGTTGTACAACTATCACCACCATCTAATTTTAGGACATTTTCATCACTCCATAAAGAAAACCTGTGCCCATTAATGGTCTTATCTCTCCCATCCCCACAGGCTTCAACCACCAATCTACTCTCTATCGCAATGGGTCTGCCCACTTTGTATATTTCATATAAATGGAATCACATAATAGATGGCCTTTGGTGACTTGCTGCTTTCACGGAGCCTAATGCTTTCAAGGTTATTCCATGTTGTAGCATGTATCAGGACTTCATCTCATTTTATGGCTAAACAATAGTCCATTATAGGGGTACACCACACTTTGTTTATTCATTCATCAGTGATAAATATTTGGATTGTTTCTATTTTGGGGGCTCCTCTGTCCATGGGATTCTGCAGGCAAGAATACTGGAGTGGGTAGCCATTCCCTTCTCCAGGGTCCAGAAGAGCCTGGGGGGCCACAGTCCATGGGGTCTCAGAGTCAGACACGACTGAGCGACAATGGTGACTTCATGCCTAACCTCTGGAGGAAACACTAAACTGTCTTGCACAGTGGCTGCAACAGTTGGTGTTCCCACTAGCAGTATATGAGGATTCCAGTTTCTCTACCTCTTCACCAGCACCGTGTTATTATAAATTGCTTATTATAGCAATCCAAGTTTGTGTGAAGTGGCACCACTCCCATTCTGTGGGTTGTCTTTTCACATTCTTGAGAGTGTCTTTTGAAATCCAAATCATTTTTATGTCGGAGTTTTCAAAGACTCATTGACTTGTTCAAGTGTTAGTCACTCAGTCATGCCTGACTCTGTGACCCCGTGGAATGTAGCCCACCAGGCCCCTCTGTCCGTGGAATTCTGCAGGCAAGAATACTGGAGTGGGTAGCCACTCCATTCTCCATGGGATCTTCCCAAACCAGGGATCGAACCCAGGTGTCCTGTATTGTTGGTGGCTTCTTTACCATTTGAGCCACCAGGGAAGTCCCTGGTGGCTGCCTTGCTCAAAGATAATCTTAAATACAATGCCTTTCTACATGGTCTGAATGCTTTTTAGCAGCTGGGACTCACCCACTTACATGGAAGACAGAATCCTAGGCAGCAGCCAGTGGGCAGGGAGGGCCCCTTGGCCAGGGGTCCCCTTTGCTGCTCACAGGCAGCCCTATAAATGGTGTTATACCTCTTCCCTACCCCCGGGGTGCTGAGGTTGGGTGGGAAACCGAGGCTGCAGCTTACCCTTGGGGGAACAGACTCCCAATCCCTAAGCCCCAGTGTTCTCTGCCTTTTGACAATCATCCTCAGACTAGGATCTGAACTTTCTTAACTTTCCTTTTAGGAAAACTAGTTTGTAACCATATAAGTTTTCACTTTTTCTTTTTCCACTAACCCAGCTATAATTTAGTAGCAGAAATACATGTTTAAAATTCTCTGACAATACCCCAGTGGACAGAGAAATGAAAAACTGAGGGGCTTCACCTTTACATTAAACACATTTCATGAACCACCTTCCACGCCCCGCCACTCTCCGCCATCCTGAGAGATCCACCAGCTGCGACACTTACACTGAGCGCGTGACTCCGCAGATGCTCCTGTCGAGTGAACCTCTTGCCACAGGTCTCACAAGGATAGGGCCGCTCCCCTGTGTGCGAGCGGATATGCCGCTTAAGGATGCCCTTCTGTTTGGCACTGTAGGGGCAGAAAGGACACTTGTGCAGCTTGATGGGCACCACCAGCACATCACCTGGGGAACAAACGGTACTGTAAGCAGCAACAAGACTGGCTGTCCTCCAATGGATGGAATCCAGAGCAGGAGAACTCCACCAGCCCAGTTCAAGAGGGAGAATCCCAACTCCACCAGCAGCTAACAGCAAGACGATGTCTGCAGATCCTGACTCTGCTGGGCTCTGGGTCAGCCAGAGAGGGAAACAGGCTTCTGATACAAGACTGCAAGGAATGCTGTGAGGCATCAGCTTTCAAACTTCTCTGTGGCTCAGAGTTAGAAACAGCGCTTATGTCACAGCCTGAGAACACATGTATCCTCATGTGGACAGCTTGAAACACTTTCCAAAATAATACTCACTCTGATAATGTCTATTCTCCTTGATTTCATTTTAGGAAAATAATGATCGAGACCCTGTTATAGAATGAATTGCATCCCTCCCCACATATTCCTATCTTAAAGTCATAACCTCCAGTGCCACTTGTATGTAAAGACAGGGCCTTTAAGGAGGTAATTAAGGTTAAATGAGGTCGCAAGGGTAGAGCTCTTATCTGATAGGACTGGGATCCTTATAAGAAGAGGAACAATGCCAGAGGTGCCAGGAATGATGGCTTTCTATCTCTATTCTTGCACAGAGGACAGGTCACGTGAGGACAAGCAAAAAGGTAGTTGTCTGCAAGCCAGGAAGAGAGCTCTCACTAGAAACCAACCATGCTGGCAGCTCGATCTTGGACTGAGCCTCCAAAACTATGAGATAATAAATTTCTGTTGATAAAACTACTTAGCCTGTGATATTCTGTTATGGCTGCCTGAGTTGACTAATGCAAACCTCCTGAACTGATATAATGACCCTCAAAAATGTGTGGAAAAAAACAAACAACTATTATGATGGATCAGACCTCCAGACCAGGTTTCATGCTTTCTTTGACAACAGTTCCCGGAATAGCTTTCAGGCATATATAGAAGAGGTTTGCTATAAAGCAGCCCCCACACTGTTTGGAATTTATATTAACTCTGTATATATGAGATCATCAAATATCTAAAAATTCATTTAAATCTTTTTCCCTTTTTTTTTTTCCACCTTGTTCATACAGCTGTTAGGGTGACAACATGATTATCACCCGCATGTATAGAGACTGACCCTTTCAAGTTTCCTGAGTTACCCTATTGGCAGTATTCTGAGACTCATTTCCTCTATCCATGCCCTTCAGGATTTTACAGAATTTGATCATATCATATATGTGGAGGCACTAATAACTCAAGTTTTTCAGGCATAGAAATTAGGAGTCGCGTTCTGGCTCTGCCACTTACAAGCCGTGTGATCTTGGGCATCTCACCTGACTTCTCTGTGCTTTAATTCACTCATCTGTAAAATAGGGATAATAATAATTCCCACCTCACAGGATTGTGGTAAGAATGAAATGAGGTAATACATGAAACACAGCACCCGGCACATAATAAGCTCTCATAAATGTCAGCCATTTTTGTAACATCATCATCACCTCGGTGTTTCTCTCCTGATTAATCTGGCCAGGCTCCTGTGGTCTCTCTCAACGCAGGAGTAACTCCTTTTCTCTGAGACCTTCTTGGGACACTTACCTGGGCTTTATACCTTTCCTGAGGTGCTGCCAAAAGTATGGCAAGCTGAACGTCAAGTGAGTACCCAACATCATTCTATGTAAGGGTGGAGATTATCTTCTTTAGCTTCTAGTTCCCATGCTGATAATGTCTAACATTTTTCATAATCTATAATGAAGGAGATCAAACCAGTCAATCCTAAAGGAAATCAACCCTGAATATTTATCGGAAGGACTGATGCTGAAGCTGAAGCTCCAATACTTTGGCCATCTGATGAGAAGAGCCGACTCATTGGAGAAGACCCTGATGCTGGGAAAGACTGAAGGCAGGAAGAAAAGGGGGCAACAGAGGATGAGATGGTTGGATGGCATCATCAACTCAATGGACATGAGTATGAGCAAACTCCGGGAGATGGTGAAGGACCGGGAAGCCTGGTGTACTGCAGTCCATGGGGTTGCAAAGAGTCATACATGACTGAGTGACTGAACAACAATAATGACTCCAAAATCTGTCTCCCGGAATAAAAGCAGCAGCTCGTGGCTCAGCACTGCATATACATGTCAGATTATTTACTTCTCACTGCTTACACTGGCACTGAGAGACCAGTTTCCTGCTCACTCCCCTGGCACTGTGGACTCTTCTTATCATTTATCCCCATCAGCCTGGCATTGTGCTACCACCTTCTTCCTGATTATCTACAAAAACATTAAGTAAAATGGGTCCACTGTTAGACCTCGGGGGGGGGGTGGGAAATAACCATTAACTACATCTCCATCAGAGAAGTATGAATTACTGCAACATTTCCCTTCTCTCTTATGATCTGGCTCCCCCAGAAGAGCAGTTCACCTGAATGCCTATTACATGTGAGGCACTGTGTCAAGATACATTGTTATCAAGATACTTGTTTCTTCACTCAAGAAGATAAGTCTAGCAGGAGAGAAAGACATGTAAACAAAGTCATACAATATAATGTAACAAATGCAAAGTTCAAAGTGATGAAGAAATGTAGACAAGGGTGGTGGTGGGATGAAATCAGAGATTTGGATTGACATATATACACTAGTGTGTATAAAATAGATAACTAATAAGAATCTACTGCATAACAGAGAATTCTACTCAATCCCCTGTGCTACTGTGCTTAGTCACTCAGTCATGTCTGACTCTGTGACCCCATGGACTGCAGCCTGCCAGGCTCCTCTGTCCATGGGATTCTCCAGATAAGAATACTGGAGTGGGTTGCCATTCCCTTTTCCAAGGGATCTTCCTGCCCCAGAGATCAAACTTGGGTCTCCTGCATTGCAGGGGGATTCTTTACCATCTGAGCCACGAGCGTAGCTCTATGGTGACCTAAATGGGAAGGAAATCTAAAAAGAGGGGATATATGTATACCTGGGCTTCCCTGATGGCTCAGTTGGTAAAGAATCTGCCTGCAATGCAGGAGACCCGGGTTCAATCCCTGGGTTGGGAAGATCCCCAGGAGGAGGGCATGGCAACCCACTCCAGTATTCTTCCCTGGAGAATCCCCAAGGACAGAGGAGCCTGACAGGCTGCAGTCCATGGGGTCGCAAAGAGTTGGACATGACTGAGTAACTAAGCACAGCACAGCACATATGTATACATATAACTGATTCATTTTGCTGTACAGCAGAAACTAACACAACATTGAAAAACAACTGTTCTCTAATAAAAAATTTTTAAAAAGAAGAAAGAAAGATAGTGAAAATAATGAATTCTCTCCTGGAGTTCAGAGATGATCTCACAGGAGAGGTGACCTTTGAGCAAGGTTTTGAGGGATGAATAGGAGTTCACTGGGAGTTTGAGAAAGAGAAAGGGTATCTCAGGCAGGGAAACAGCACAAGTTTAGGCACAGAGGTAAATGAGAATAGGGAATACAAAGCAGGGTGGAGAAGAATGAGGAATGAAGCCAAGGAAAGGGGCAAGAACTTCTGGGGAAGGTCCCAAGGTCACATTTATGAATTCACTCAGCAAATTTATCCTGAGCACCTACAATGTGCCAGACTGGGTTCTAGGCCCTGGGGATACAGTAGTGATCAGAAAAGACAAAAATCCCTGCCTCTGCAACACTAACATGTTAATGAACTCAGACTTTATCCTTTAAGCAGGTAGGGTTTTAAGCAAGGAAGGTACAAGGTGATATGACTTTTAAAGGATTCCTCTGGGGATAATGCAGGGGAAGGGTTTAAGAGAGGCAAGATTAAAGGCAGGAAGTCCAGTGGGGAGGGGATGAGAGAAGACAGAACTAAAGCCTGTGACTGTGGAGGTGGAGAGGAGGAGAGAGAATTGAGAAATAAAATTCACAGCATATGATGACCTCAATGGGGAGGACAGAGCAGAGGAAAGGAAAGATTCTAAATGACACTGATTCTAGGTTAGCTGACGTGATAGGTGATGGTGGAATAAACCAAGGCAGGGAACACAGGAGAAAAAGCAGGTGCAGGATGAATGAGGTCAGTCGGGATTTTATCATGTTTGAGGCAGGCTCAGCGCATCCACTTTTTTTTGGTGGGGGTGGGGCAGGGGGGATACTTGGATTAGACAGATCAATCTGGAGCTTGGGGAAAGAAGCAAAGAATACAGTTATGAGTCCTCAGTAGATTGAGTGGTTGCTTTAACTGAGGCCTGGCTGTCCCCTAAGCACCCTGATTCCGTTAACCCATGGCCTTGACACCCTGGATCAGGGGAGGGTAGGTCTTCCTCGGGCTTCACTGTCATCTCCAGAGCAAAAGCCTAAGATGTTTTGAAGGTCATCCCATCAGATGATACCGATGCTCATCCTTATTACAGTCATCTAGGAGTCCCTGGGTCATCTTGCTCCTTGGAGATTTGATCACACTGCCTTCAGACTCTACTCCTGGAAAAATTCTTGGTGTGAATACCAAAAATGACCCTTCCAATGCCCTGGCCCCTCTGTTCCTGGATCTCCTTTCTTCCAGAGACCTTATCCTCCAATCCATCTCAGCCACCCAATCCTAGACGAAGAGGTCTCAACTTTGCCTGCATATAAAAATGCAGCTTAAAATGAAAAACAATACTAATGCCCAATCTCCATCCCAAGCTAATGGGTGGGGTGGGACCCAAGCAGCGCATTTTTTTAATGTTTTTTTATGTGGTGAAGATCACATAATATAAAACAGACTATTTTAACCATATTTAACTGTACAGCTCAGTAGCAGTAAGTACATTCACATGGTTCTGCAATTCTCACCATCATCCATCTCCCGAATTTTTCTCCTACCTAAGCTGAAACTTGGGTTTCCCTGGTGGCTCAGACAGTAAAGAATCCGCCTGCAGTGCAGGAGACCTTAACCTCACATCCCCTTCCAGCCATGGAAGCATTTCTTTGTTCCCTTCACAGTAAATTTCTTGAAAGAAGTACTATACCATCTTCACATCTACATTTGAAGGTTTTTGGGTTTTTTTTTTAGGTCTCTGGGCTTAGTGCTTTATTCTAATATTGCAATAATCACCATAATCACCATTTTATTTTATTATTTTTATGAAGTATAGTTTATTTACAATATTATATAGGTTTCAGGTGTATAGCACAGTGATTCAGTATTTTTACAATTTATGCTCCCTCATAAGAAAATGATTACAATTCACTGTGCTGTACAATATATCTTTGTTGCTTATCTATTTTAATTTTTCTTTAAGTTTTAGGCATCCTATTTGATGTTTCCCCTCCCATTGTTTAAGTCTTTACTGAATTTGTTACAATATTGCTTCTGTTTCATGATTTGATTTTTTTTGGTCCTAAGGCACGTGGGATCTTAGCTCCCTGACCAGGGATCAAACCTGCACCCCTTGCATTGGAAGGGGAAATCTTAACCACTGGACTGCCAGTGGAGTCTCTGAGTCCTCGTCTAAGCCTACTCCATTTGGTCTTTTCCCCACCACTTCATCATACTGCTCACCCATGACCTCTCCATTAATAAACCCAATGATCAGTCCTCAATCTGCCTACACACAGTACCGGACATTGTTGATTTCTCCGTTATCTTGAAATGTTTTCTCCTCTTGACACCCATCACTCTTCCTTCCTTCCTTGGTTGTGCCATGCACCACGTGGGATCTTACTTTCCCCACCAGGATCAAACGGCACCCTCTGCTTTGGAAGCACAGAGTCTCTCCCACTGGACCACCAGGGGAGTACCGCAGCACTCCTGATTCTCTGCTGCCTCGCCCACTGCCCCTTCTCAGCTTCCTCCACTGGCTCCCTCATCTTCCTGACCTCCCAATGTTGGAGCTTCCCAGGGCTCAGTCCTTAGGTCTCTTATCTTCTCCTTCTAGATCTATGGAATACACAGGATTTAAATTGCGCAGATCCAACAATGACCCTAGATTTATATCTCAGCTCTGACTTACAGATGTAATCACTTACTGCACATCTTCACTGGGATATCCAACGGGCACCACAAACATAACATTTAAATCAATCGCTCAAGGTAAAAACATTAAGGCCATCTTTAATGCTTCTTTTTCTCATAACACTCATACAGCCATTAGAAACTCTGGTCAGCTCTATCTTTCAGAGTCAGTACAGTCCTAACCCAATCACATCTCACCTGTCTACTGCTACCACACTTATTCAAGGCGAGTGGGGTGGGAGAGAGGCACAAGAGGGAGGGGCTACGTATATACAAATAGCTGATTCACTTTGTTGTTCAGCAGAAACACAACCTTGTAAAGCAATTATATCCCAACAATAAAATAAAATTAAAAAAAATAGAAAAATGGGACTTCCCGGGTGGTCCAGAGATTAAGACTGTGCTCCCAATGCAGGGGGTCCAGGTCCAATCCCTGGTCAGGGCACTAGAACCCGCATGCCATAACTGAGAGTTTATGTGCTGTAACTAAGAGTTTACATGCCATAACTAAGACCTGGTGCAGTCAAATAAATAAATAAATAAGACAAAATAAATAAAATCTGTTTTAAAAAAAACAAAAAGAAGAAGGCGCACACCTCTCACCTGGGTTACTGCAGTTACCTCCTAAGCGGTTTTCCTGCTCCCACCTCACTCCCTGACAGTCTATGATCCCCGTAGCCTATGCTCCCCTGTAGTCTACAGGAAAGCGAGAGGAGAAGCAAGAGGCCCTCTTAGAAGGTAACTGCACACAGTACTCAGAAGGATCCTTTTAATACATGTCATCTCAAGTCACTCTCTGCGGAGCAATACTCAAAGACCTTCTCATCGCCTTCAAGGGCCTACCTGGTCCACCCTCACTCAGCCTCTCTGACCTTATCCCCCAACACTTGCTGCCTTACTCACTCCACTCCAGCCACACTAGCATCCTGGCTGTTCCTTTTGTTCACTTGCCAAGTGTGATTCTACACCTGGGCCTTTGCACCTTGCTCTTCTCTCTGCCTGGAATGTTCCCCCTCATATCTCTGCAGTTTGCTCTCTTACTCACTTAAGGTCTTTGCTTAAAGGCAACCTGTTAGCAAGTCCTGGTCAACAGTAAATAAAATAGCACCCCCTCACTCTCAGTCAACTTTGTCCCTGCTTTAGTTCTTCATATTCAGTCCAGTTCAGTTCAGTCGCTCTGTTGTGTCTGACTCTTTGCAACCCCATGAATTGCAGCACGCCAGGCCTCCCTGTCCATCACCAACTCCCAGAGTTCACTCAGACTCACTGAGTGAGTCAGTGATGCCATCCAGTCAGTGATGCCATCCAGCCATCTCATCCTCTGTCGTCCCCTTCTCCTCCTGTCCCCAATCCCTCCCAGCATCAGAGTCTTTTCCAATGAGTCAACTCTTCTTCATATTATACAGGTACTTATGTGTTACTGTCTGGCTCACAACGCTAGAATGTCAGCTCCACGAGGACAAGCACCGTCTTTTGTTCACTGTTATAAACGAATATTCATTCACTATAAACGAATAGTGCCTGGCATATAGGAAGTGCTCAATAAATATCTGTTAAATGAACAAATGAACAGGAATGATAAGATGTTAAAGAAGCAAGGCCATGATGGAATGCTGGACACACTGACATTAAACAATCCCATGATGAGGCTGAAAAGAAATGGACAAAGGTAACAGCAATGGGTACTCAAGGTGTCAGAAGCCAGGGGAAGAAAGAATTTCAAGAAGGAAAGATCAGAGTTAACTACTGAGAGTGGTCAGAAAGATAACATCTGAAAATCACTCACTGGATCAGCTCTGGAAATGTCCGGCTGACCTCATGAAGCAGGTGGGGTGTTGGGTAGGGGTCTTTCCTCACCGTGGGCTGAGAAAAGAACGGGAGGTAAAACGGTAGCAGTGGCCAGTACAGATGAACTTTTCAGGAAGCAATGGGGGGTAGTGAGGCTGGCACTGGGAGGTCCAGGGGAGAAGAGATTATACGAGGACCACGTGCTTTGACAGTGTCTGCCAGTGTCAGAGATAAGTGAATACACAAGTACTATGACTGCCTCCTCACCATCTCCCTGCCCCAGTCTCCCATTTCTTCACTACCTTATGCTGAGGCCACATTAATCTTTCCTATCCACTCCCAAGCTCAGAAACTACCAACAATTCCCCTGTGCCTATAGATAGAAACTTACCTCTTACCATTTATGGCTTTCCATGACTGACTCCAATTTCTCCCTATGTTTTCTCTTCTTACCCTCAAATGCCACTTTTTTAAAAAATTGAAATATAGTTGAGTTGCCATATTGTGTTAGTTTCAGGTGTATATCAAGGTGACTGTTCTACATATCCTTTTTCAGATTCTTTTGCATTATATTAATATGTTACAGCAAGATATTGAATATAGTTCCCTGTGCTATACAATAAGTCACTACTTATCGATTTTATATACAGTAGTGAGTACTCAGATGCCACTTTCATAAAGCCTCCCTAACCTAACAGCTGGAAGCCAGTTCTGCTTCTGGCCCCCTGTGAAATTCACACCTCCATCTGTCTTTCAGCCCTAGTACCTTGTACCGCACGGTGCCAATTTCACACAGCTTAGCTTCTATAAGAAACCATCAGTTTTTTGAGAGCTGGAGCCATATCTGACTTATCTTTGTATCTTCACAAGGAAAGTGCTCAAGTATTTGAGCAAATATATGAAAAACCAAACAAATCAGTCTTACTCTGTCCCTTGGCACTTGGAGTAAATGTACCCTGGAGCCATGCAAATGGAATCAAAACCTGGCAGACAACAGGCACGGCAAGCAGCCAGGAGACTGCCCTGCCCCAGGATGAGTTGGAAAGCTGACTTTATAGATGGACAGATGGATCTGAATGAAGGTGGTGTAGATCTGAATTTCTATTTCTTGATACTCGTGATACAGGCAGAGGGGTTGAGAGACAAAATCAGTGCACTGAAATCCTCTAACCACCTGTGCTGCCCTCACAGTTTGTTTCATGAGTGAAATGAAGCCAGCCTGGGTTGCTATCAAAGAACATTATTGGTGACATGTGCCAGTTCTATATTCTTAAGGAACTCGCCAAACCCTCTGGGTCTCAATTTCTCCATACTTCCTCCACCTAACTTACATGGCACTATGAGGGGCTGATGGATGGAGAAGGGGAACACAGACTGTGAAGTGCTACTCTTACACAGAAATTAGATTTTGGAAGTCCCTGGTGGTCCAATAGTTAAGAATCTGCCTGCCAATGTAAGAGACACAGGGTCCATCCCTGGTCTGGAAGATTCCACACGCTGCAGGGCAACTAAAATGCCGCATGCTTAAACTACTGAGCCTGCGAGCTGCAACCACCCAAGTCCCCACGCCTTGAACCTGTGCTCCCCAACAAGGGAAGCCACCGCAGTGAGGAGGAGCCCCTGCTCCCACACCTAGAGAAACCCCAGGTGCAGCAGTGAAGACCAAGTGCAGCCAAAAATTCATTAATTACGTTTTTAAAAAGAAATTAGATTTCAACAAGTTCCCATAGGGTAATCACTGAAAACAACCACTACCTTTTGCATGCTAGTTAAGCCAGTGTCTCTGGCGACCAGAAACCATATTTGCAAGTTTTGCAAGTCTAGATTAGGTCAGACATACAGAGCATTCTTGATTTTTACAAAAAATGAAATTTTGATGCAGGGATGAAGTAATTTTTCATTAAAAAATGTTAAAATGAAAAAAAAAAGAAAGAAATTTAAAAGTCTCCAGACAAACTCGGTTTTCCTGGGATTCTCCTGTGTGGTGTTGTTTAGCCGCTAAGTTGTGTCCAACTTTCATGACCCCATGTGTACCTGTTATTTTTTTTTAAAGTCTCAAAATAGTCATTTAGTAACGAATAAGAGCAGATCACCCCCCCTTACTTAGTCGACTTTCACTGCACAGTACTGAAGGGTGAATTAGAAATGTGACTCATTAATGTCTTGGCTTGAAAAGAAGCCAAGGGTACTTTCATCAGTAAGGAGACAGCCACATCTATTTCCATCTCCTAAGACAGTTTACAACACAATTACCTCATCTGTAAGAAGAGTTAACCATATTATCCCATCTCTCAGAATTGCTCAGGCAAAAAACTAAGTTCTCTTAAAACACAAATCCTACCAAAGGATACAAGAAATTTACTTACATGAAGCCCAGTTCAACTCTCAAATACTCTCCAGGACATCACACTATCAGCCACGACATGTTAACTGAGTACATGGGCCAGGCACCACAGTTGACACAAAGAAGGATAAATTTCCTACCTGTACAGAACATGTTCTCATATGTGAGAAAAAAAAGTTCTGAAAACCTTTTCATTTGGTCCTCAGCTCTGTAAGAAGGCAAGGTGGGAGTGATTATCTCCTGAAAAAAAAGGGGTTCAAAGAAATTTAATGAATTCACCAAAATCCTCCTTGTGGTTAGTAGAAGAGGGTGGGTTCTTTCCATGTCTCCAAATCGCATTCAACACGCTTATACTCTAGTTGTAGAGGTTAAAAAAAAAAATGTGAAGAGCCAATGCCCTGGACACAGCAGCTGCTCAATTAATATTATTGGCAGTGGTGGCAGTGATAACGTGGAGATAACGGTGGCGATGGTGATGATAGGGATGCTGATGGTGGTGATGATGGTAGTGACAATGACAATGACGCAGGTGATGGTGGGAGGCCAGAAGGCACACACGCATGTGCGTGAGCAGCAGAGATGATGGAGGCTCATGCAGCTCACCTGAGTCCTCTCCATACCAGTCAGTCTGCACATCCATCGTGGAACTCATGGCTGCTACTCCTGCACCACCTGGTCTTCCCTCCAAACTCTGAGAAAAGTGATGATCCACATCCTCTTTGCTCTGGACGGCACTGTTGCGCAGGAGTGCCTCCAGGAACTGCTTAACATGGTAGTTACTGTAAGCCAAGTCGATAGCCTGGCTACTGGGCAAACCCTCCTCCCGGTGGGCCAGGCTCAGTGGGGTGGCAGGCGGCTGCAGCTGTCCATCCACCTCCACCTCTGCAGCACCCAACTCCACCTTGGGTTCCATCTGTTCTGGCCGAGTGGAGCGGTCACTGTCGACCCAGCCACTGCCCTGGCTGTCTTTCCCCACCAGTTCCAGAGGGCAGCAGCCTCTGAGATCACCACTGGGGGGCTCTCTTGGTCGGTCCTCACTCTCCTCCCCCTCGGCTCGAGAGACCAAGCTCTTGGTCTCACCAGCGGTCCCTTTCTTGGGGCTTCCACTGTCCATCTGATGAGCTGCGGCAGCCGCTGCAGCTGCTGCTGCGGCTGCTGCTGCTGCGGCCACCGCAGCCGCCACTGCAGCCTCCTTCTCCATCTTTCTGCAGATGTCAAGGGAGGATCTGATGTATGTCTTGCAGAAGTTCACCACGTCGTTCATCTGCAGGTAGCTGGCAGCCGACATAACTTCAATCACGTTCTCCCCACACAAATCCAACTTTCCAGAATAGAGGAAGTCTAAGATGGTGGAGAAGGCGTCGGAGGTGACGATGTCCAGGGAGGCGGTGCTGTGCCGCCCGCTGTCCTGGATGTAGTGAATGAGCAGGGCACGGAAGTAGCCGCTGTTGGCAAACAAGATGTTCCTGTGGGCCTTGAAGATCCGCCCTTCCACGATGATGCTGCAGTCGCAGAAGAAGTCCCTCTGCCGCTGTTCATTCAGCTCCCCCAAGAGCTTGGCATAATAGGATTGCATCTCCATTTCTCCACCAGCTGCTGCTGCTCAAAAGGAGCCTGGATCTCTGCCAAGATTTTTTGTCGTTGTTTTTTCAGTTCACAAATGCCAACCTTACAAATAAGATGTTCTTTTTTTTTTTATTCTTCCCCAAAACCCAGGTAAATAATATCTTTATAATACGGGCTAACAAAAATTAAAGATTGTCTAACTGGGTTAACTAATGAGAAACAGTAAAAGTAACTACAGCTAACTGTATGTGGGTGCAGTCCTTAGTATTTTACATAGATTCTTTCTGTGAGCTTTTATAACAACCCTATGAATAAAGACTAATATCATACTTACAATATTGTACTTTTAAGACTCAGAGGATGGTGATGATCCAGCTGCAACAGAGCCAAGACTCAAAACCTCCAGAGTTCATGCTCTTATAAATGACATTCGACTGTCTTTAAGGCTCAAAATATAAATAATACCTGAATCTAAGAATTACTGTCTCCAGTTCAGTCTCCAGTGTCCCAATACAGAACTTAGGGACTGGCATGTCTAGTCTCAGCTCACACTCATTACCATAAATTTGTGGGAACACTTGGTGGATGCTTGGGCTAGCCAGAATGCATTCTCCATTCTTATGATTTTATTGCCCTTTTTGGCTTTGATGGAATCATCCTTGCCCCATCCACAGCCAATGTGCTTTGCATAAAATTAGCACCACGCCCAGGCTCCAGATGTGTAAGCTATAACATAGGCTAAACCCATCAACATAACTTATCCTCTGACCATAGTGACTGGCTCAGAGATGGCCATGTGACTAGGCCAGAGCCAATGAAAAGCAATGAAACATTTGCTGGGGGATCCAAAAAAAGAATGGCTCTCCGCTTTGTGGGCATGTAGGCTATGAGGGATGCTGCTGCCACACCACAAGGGGAACCAGCCTAATACAGATGATAGCTCAGTTCAAACAGGAGCAACAGTTGGAGGCCAGGGACACCATATGAGCCCCAGCTCATGCAGTGCCAGAAGCCATTAAGTCCCTTTTCGCTTTGGTTGAATTTTCTCAGTGCAACTGAGATATTCCTAATTGATTGACTCCACAACCCTTCATTCTCTTCTCTGTATTTTTTATGTCTCGGTCCTTCTCTGTCAGTGGACTATAAGCCCTTAGGAGGTATGAGCCATGTCTTATTTCATTTGATTTCCCATAAAGCACTTGGCAGGGCTCCCCTTGTGGCTCAGATGGTAAAGAATCTGCCTATAATGTGGAAGAACCAGGTTCCATCCCTGGGTCAGGGAGATCCCCTGGAGAAGGGAATGGCTACCCACTCTAGTATTCTTGCCAGTATTCTTAGAGGATTTCATGGACAGAGAAGCCTGGCAGGCGACAGTCCATGGGATCACAAAAAGTCAACACGACAGAGAAACTAACACTTTCACAGCATTCGGCAGTGCTTTGCACAAAGTAGGTTGCTGCTGCTGCTAAGTCGCTTCAGTCGTGTCCAACTCTTAGCGACCCCATGGACTTCGGCCCACCAGGCTCCTCCGCCCATGGGATTTTCCAGGCAAGAGTACTGGAGTGGAGTGCCATTGCCTTCTCCGACAAAGTAGGTTAGCTAAATACAAAAGAATACTCCTGTCTTACCTGCTAAGTAGAACAAGTATGTAACAAATACAATTGTTAACTGCTCACTCCTGTCTGACTCTTCTAACCCCATGAACAG
Organism: Bos indicus x Bos taurus; assembly: GCF_003369695.1. Lineage (NCBI taxonomy): Eukaryota > Metazoa > Chordata > Mammalia > Artiodactyla > Bovidae > Bos > Bos indicus x Bos taurus. Next base: position 121,025,863 of record NC_040077.1, read on the forward strand.
AGGAGCCCTTCAGGCAAGAATACTGGAGTGGGTAGCCGTTCCCTTCTCCAGGGATCTTCCTAACTTAGGGATTGAACCCAGGTCTCCTACATTGCAGGCAGATTCTTTATCATCTGAGCCGCCAGGGAAGTCCCTAAAACAAATACAAAACATAAATCAAGTTTAAAACCCTTCTGCAAGTGAGGAAGATAGAAGCTGACCTCCCCTGAGCCTTTCTCTCTCTCTTTTCTCATCACACAAACCACGTAGCCATCGATCAACTTACCCCTTTTATTTACTGACCCATTGAGCTCAGAGAAGTTCCTATATCTTCTTCTTCTACTGGGATCCCAAAAGGCCTAGTGAACGCTGCCAACCACAGCTAATAACTCTTCAGCTCTCTTCTTTTCTACAAGTGGAACACAACAATTACCCCACGCAAGAGAAATGAGGCACCTCTACCAGCAGACAGAGTCCATTGCCAAGAGACCCCTCAAGGCCTGTGTGTCAACCTAACAGACTGTACTCACAAAAGACCAACAACAACCTCATTAAGTGCACTTTACACCTACTTTCCTCACATTTATAAGTGACACATTAAGTTTAGAAACTAGAGAACAAAGAAGTAAAGAAGCCTCCGTAAGTAAACTGACAAACTTAAAAGTGAGAATGGATAGCTAGGAAAAGGTTTTAAAAAAGTTGTCAAAAACAGACCCAGACATTTTTTCAAAATATCAGCCTAAGGCCACTTAGCTAAGGGTATTAAATGCTCCTACATATTCAAGATGGCCTAAGGACATCACTAAATTATACCCCAGGGCTATGATGGATGGGCCTAAGTCATCAAGATGATTCTTTTTATATTCATTTTAAACTCCAGGAGGTTATAATTTTGGGAATGTTTTTTCATCCAAAGTAGTTAAAATTAACATTTTGATTTAGAAAGGAAGAGAACTGTCTGATATCCGAAAAACTCTTCTCCCCCCCGAATAAATCAACCCTGAAAGTTTTCACAGGATTAAGAGTTCCTGGTCATTCTCACCTCTTCTAAATGCTCCAGACAAACCTTCCTCTTTTTGGCAATCATATCAAGGGGAAAGCAAGATACAGGAGAATGCTACATTTAAATATCAAATTCTGTTCTTCCTCAGAACTGAAAGAAAACCGATCAGACTGGTAAAAAATTTTCAAAGTAATAATATCCACTGTTGATAGAAATATCATCAGGAACACCATTTTAGACAGGAATTTGCCAACATTTATCAAAATTTAAAATGTACACATCTTTGGGGATTTCCCTGGTGGTCCAGTGGGTTAAGACTGCACTTCCACTGCAGGGAGCACAGGTTCAATCCCTGCTCAGTAAACTAAGATCCCCAAACGAGGTATGGCGTGCCCCGCCCCCTACAAAAATTACACATCTTTTGCTCCCAAAATTTCATGGCTAAAAACTTATCCCTTTGGATGTATTCCCAAAAGTACATCAAATCAGAAGCTGAGAGATGCCCATCACACCAGGTTTTTGTACAAGCACAAAAGTAGAAACAATCAGAACGTTCACCAGTAGAGGGCAAGTTAAATCAGTGAGGTATATTCACACAGTGGAATTCGAGGCAACCATGCTTTAAAGAGTGAGAATTCTGTGTATTCATATAAAAACTCACCAAGATATATTAAGGAAAAATATAAGATGCAAAACAAAATGTACAGTATTATTCCATCACCTAGATGGGATACACATATGTTTTTGTTGGTATATGTAAGAATTTTTTTCTGGAAGGTAATATGAGCAAGAGTTATTAGTAGATAACCTCAACAGTACGTGAACCCAGAACTTTCAGATGTTCAAGATGGATTTAGAAAAGGCAGAGGAACCAGAGATCAAATTGCCAGCATCCGTTGGATCACAGAAAAAGCAACAGAGTTCCAGAAAAACATCTACTTCTGCTTCATTGACTAGGCCAAAGCCTTTGACTGTGTGGATCATAACAAACTGTGGAAAATTCTTAAAAAGATAGGAATACCAGACCACCTGACCTGCCTCCTGAGAAATCTGTATGCAGGACAAGAAGCAACAGTTAGAACTGAACATGGAACAAAGGACTGGTTCCAAATAGGAAAAGGAGTACGTCAAGGCTGTATATTGTCACCCTGCTTATTTAACTTATATGCAGAGTACATCATGAGAAATGCTGGGCTGGATGAAGCACAAGCTGAAATCAAGATTGCCAAGAGAAATATCAATAACCTCAGATATGCAGATGACATCACCCTTATGGCAGAAAGAGAAGAGGAACTAAAGAGCCTCTTGATGAAAGTGAAAGAGGAGAGTGAATAAACTGGCTTACAACTCAACATTCAAAAACAAAGATCATGGCATCCAGTCCCATCACTTCATGGCAAATAGATGGGGAAACAATGGAAACAGTGACAGACTTATTTTCTTGGGCTCCAAAATCACTGCAGATGGTGACTGCAGTCATGAAATTAAAAGACTATGACAAACCTAGACAGCATATCAAGAAGCAGAGACATTACTTTGTCAACAAAGGTTCATATATAGTCAAAGCTATGGTTTTTCCAGTAGTCATATACAGATGTGAGAGTAGGACTATAAAGAAGGCTGAACACCAAAGAATTGATGCTTTTGAACTGTGGTTTTGGAGAAGACTCTTGAGAGTCCCTTGGACAGCAAGGAGATCCATCCTAAAAGAAATCAGTCCTGAATATTCATTAGAAGGACTGATGCTGAAGCTGAAGCTCCAATACTTTGGCCACCTGATGCAAAGAACTGACTCATTTGAAAAGACCCCGATGCTGGGAAAGACTGAGGGCAGGAGGAGAAGGGGACGACAGAGGATGAGATGGTTGGATGGGATCACCAACTCGATGGACATGAGTTTGAGCAAACCCTGGAAGTTGGTGATGGACAGGGAGGCCTGGCATGCAGCAGTCCATGGGGTCGCAAAGAGTCAAACACGACTGAGCAACTGAACTGAACTGAACCTTGAAAAGAGGGACTAGAGGTAGGAGGTTTTTGGAATGATTTCATTTTTCATGTATAACCTTTCCATACTGTCAGGATCTTTTACTGTGTGCATATATTGCCTTTTTCCCCCTTCTCTCCTTTTTAGCAAAGAAGAAAAAGGGGGAGGGACAGAGGGATAAGGAATTGGTAAATAAGGAAGATTATTAAATAGGCCCAATTCTTTTTTAAGAAGTATTCATTTATTTATTTGGCTGAGCCAGGTGTTCGTTGCAGCATGTGAGATCTAATTCCCTGACTAGGGATAGAACCCGAGTCCCCTTTATTGGGAGAACAGAGTCTTAGCCCCTGGACCACCAGGGAAGTCCCAGGCCCAATACTTCTTGTAGAATGGTCTTATCTACAGAGCCTCCCCCCAGGCACCTGTATTTTTCACTAGAAGATGCGCCTTTCTAGCAATAATATTCAAAACCTATTTCCTTTGGCTTTCTATCTGCAAATATTCTAGATTCTACTGGATCATGGAAATACTCCCTTGACTTTGCAAAAATCTATCCACATATTTTCTTCAAATCTTTCTCCAACTGCACTTGGCATACAACTCCACTTGCCTTCGGTGCTCTGCATCCCTGGCACAAACCGAGGATCACCACTTCTCCTGGAAAAGAAGCTCGTAGGGTACACTGCTTCCAGAAGCGCATTTATCTGCACTTTGGCAGGGACCCTCCCAACCTTCCCATGGTTCCAATTCAACTCAACAGTTATTGGCTACAAGCAATGCCTGACACAAGGAAGAGGCCAAAAATAGAAAACTGAACCAAGAACATCGCATGTCTTCCAGGAGAAGGCAGATGCCAACACTAGTGTTAGCAACAAACTCCCACATGCCCCTGAGAGAATGTCTTTATTCCAGCGCCAAAAGCAGCTTTGAAATCCACCTGCTCTTTCTGACAACACTCCTGCAGTTTCACCAGAGAATAATGAAAATCTGCTCCTCAATTGTTAGCATTTACTGAGAACTACTTCTCATGAAGTACTGTAAAAAGTATTAACACTTTACAAGCATAAACTAATGTTAACCTCCCAAGAACCCAGTACAGTACGTAAAACCATTACTTCCTCTTTTTCAGAGGAGGAAACTGAGGTTCAAATTTTCATATAACACGCTCAGGCTAGGACTGGCACCGAGATTGGTTTGAGTCCAGAGTTGACATCCTTATCAATTTATGCCAACCTGACTTCCCTCACCCTCCAGGAAACCGTGAGAAGTGCTGGGGAAGTCATTCATTCCTTTCCCAAACGCACGGAGTGGAGGGAAACGACTCAGAAGAAGAGTTTCCACTTTCACAGAAAGTATTTTCTGGGTCAACTGTATCTTTGATTCAACTGCTAAATTGACCGCAAGTCAAGGGGATCCTCCCCCGCCCGGAGGTAGACAACCCTGCAGAAATCACCAGAATCCGTTACTGGATATAGTCTTTGGGTCCCGAAGGTGAGAACCCAGGCCTTGCCCCTCCCACGGCCTCTCCCGGACAAAGTGACCGTCGCTGCCAACTGCGCCAGTCTGGCCGAGCCCTTGCGCCCTGGGACCATCAGAATCAGCGTACGCCCATACCACCCGCTGGACGACTCCGGGCATAGGGGGCAACCCAGTGTCAGGAAGGACGGGGGAAACGGCCGCCGCACGGCCCTCCCCGAGCTGCAGGGGAGGGAGAGGGTCCGTCAATGAGTGCGGGTTCGCCCGGCTGGAGTCCGGGAATTAGCCAGGGCCAGGTGGTCCGAGAGAGGCCGACCGACACGGAACATCCCTGTCGGTTGCCCATCCCGCCCCCACGGCGCCCCGAATCCCCCCAAGCCAATGAAAGCGGCAGCGTGAACCCACTTCTCTGCTCTCACCTTTCAGCTAGTTCCTTCCAGCCGCGCCGCCGCCGAGCTACGCGCACTGACACGCCCCCCCTTTCATTCACCTGTCGCCCCCTCCGCTGAGAGGCGGGGCAGTCGACCAATCACGGGTGCTTCTGCGTTCAGGAAGGCGGGCCCTTGGACAAGAAGGTTGCTCAATGGCTTTGGTGCCCCCCTCCAGAGGCTGCGCTCTGAAGGCTCCAGTGCATGCGGAGTGATGGGAGTTGTGGTCTCACAGTTTATTTTTCGAGTAAAGCTACCCTGGACAAAACTACAACTACCAAGATGCCAAAAGGAGCAAGGACCAGCGCTTGTAAAGGCTAGAGCTCCGATCGGTCTTCTGAGTCCCACTTGACAGACCTGCGAAGTATCTGTCTCTTTGTCCCGAGAGCTAAAAACACGTTGTGTGTATTAAAACAGCCTACACAATAAGAGCTATGATCTGTCAATCCGCACACAACTGCCGGCGCTCTCCACAAAAAATCTGGAAATGAGTGACATGGTTTAATCTACTCAGCAGGTTTTTCTTGAACACCTGGAACACTCTCTTCCCTTGAAAGGCTTTCAGGTTTATATATACAAGTGAAATCGTTAAACAGCAGTACTGATGTGTTCTAAGTAACAGTACAGGCACGTTCTGAGGCTGTGAAATAAACAAACCAAGTTTAATGCTCCCAGCTTCGTTCTAACGGAGGGTACATTCGTTCGCGAGAGCTGTTGTAACAAAGTACTATTCAGTTCAGTTCAGTCGCTCAGTCGTGTCCGACTCTTTGCGACCCCATGAACCGCAGCACGCCAGGCCTCCCTGTCCATCACCAACTCCCGGAGTCCACCCAAACCATGTCCATTGAGTCGGTGATGCCATCTAACCATCTCATCCTCTGTCGTCCCCTTCTCCTCCTACCCTCATTCTTTCCCAGCATCAGGGTCTTTTCAAATGAGTCAGCTCTTCGCATCAGGTGGCCAAAGTACTGGAGTTTCAGCTTCAGCATCACTCCTTCCAATGAACACCCGGGACTGATCTCCTTTAGGATGGACTGGTTGGATCTCCTTGCAGTCCAAGGGACTCTCAAGAGTCTTCTCCAACACCACAGTTCAAAAGCATCAATTCTTCAGCGCTCAGCTTTCTTCACAGTCCAACTGTCACATCCATACATGACCACTGGAAAAATCATAGCCTTGACTAGACGGACCTTTGTTGACAAAGTAATGTCTCTGCTGTTGAATATGCTAACTAGGTTGGTCATAACTTTCCTTGCAAGGAGTAAGCGTCTTTTAATTTCATGGCTGCAGTCACCATCTGCAGTGATTTTGGAGCCCAGAAAAATAAAGTCAACCATTGTTTCCACTGTTTCCCCATCTATTTACCATGAAGTGATGGGACCAGATGCCATGATCTTAGTTTTCTGAATGTTGAGCTTTGAGCCAACTTTTTCACTTTCCTCTCACTTTCATCAAGAGGCTCTTTAGTTCTTCTTCACTTTCTGCCATAATTAAACTGGCTTAAACAACAGAAATTGATTGCCTCACAGATCTGGAGACTTGAAGTCCAAAATCCAGGTGTAGGCAGGATTAGTTCCTTGTAAAGGAAGAATCTGTTCCAAGGCTCTTTTCTTGACTTGCAGATGGCCATCTTCATGTGCACATGGTGCTCTCCCTGAATACATTTCTGTGTTCATATTCCCCTTTTTATAAGACAGTCATATTGAATTAGGCTTCCCCAATGGCTCTGTGGGTAAAGAACCCACCTGCAAAGCAGGAGGCTATGCGGGCTCAATCCCTGGGTTGGGAAGATTCCCTGGAGGAGGAAATGGCAACCTACTCCAGTATTCTTACCTGGAGAATCCCATGGATTGAGGAGCCTGGCAGACTACAGTCCATAGGGTCACAAAGAGTTGGACACGGCTGAGTGACTAAGCATGCACGTCGTATTAGATTAGGAGTTCACCTGACACCAGTACAACCTCATCTTAACCAGTTGCATCTGCAACAACCCTATTTCCAAATAAGATCACATTCTGAGATACTGGGGGTTAGGATTTCAACATAAGAGTTGCGGTGGTGAGATGGGGGGTACAATTCAACCCATAACAGGGAGAGATGGCCAATAAATAGATAGATGGTTTTTAAAAAGGAACTAAGTGAAGTGCATGGCAACGAGCTAAAAAGAGTGGTGAAGCAACAAAGAATGACTCAGTGGCTGGGTTAAGTTGAGGCTCCTGGATGGCCTCTCTCAGTTGGTGATGTTGCAACTGAGACCCTAACTAGGAGAAGTGAACCATGCTAACATTAAACAGAAGAGCATTCCAGGCCAAGGAAGAGTCAGTACAAAAGCTCTAAAACAGAAACAAGAGGATGACTCTGAATGAGAAGTGGATGACAGGCAGACCAGCTTAATGGGCATGCAACCTGTGCAATCCCATGCAGCCCCGCTCCCAGAAAGGCTCCATGCTTGCTTTAAGGCTCTGCTGCTCTAATTGCTGTCTTGCAGTTCTTAATAATTTTTTAACAAGGAGCCCCATATTTTCATTTTTTACTGGGTCCCACAAAGTATACAGCCAGTCTAGGTGACAGGAAATGTGAATGGATAAAAGAGCAGAAGCCAGATCATGTAGAGAATTGTAGGTTGGATTTTTTTGTGGTATGTTTTACATGGGATGAGATACCTTTGAAGGATCTTAAGCAGTGGAGAGAGATGATCTGATAGTAAGTGGTCCCAGTAAAAGATGCTGATAGCTGGGGTTAGGGGATGTGGGAGAGGTGGAGAGAGCTGGTTCACAATATATTGTAGAGCTTGTCAACAGTTAAACTGCAGCTCACTCTAAAGACAACTTAGATAATTTAAATAAAAATAATTTAAAAGGTGAAATGTCAGTCAAGCCCCATTGTACAATTCATCAGAGAAAAACAGTTTATTTATCTCTTGCAAAGCTAGATGCCAAGAGAAGAATAGCAGCACATCTTTACTCTCTGGGTGGCTTTCCTTGTCACACAGTTCCCAATGACCAGCTCAGGATCCAAGGACATTTGATCCCATGGCAGTGCAATAGTCATTGGAAGGGAGGCATCTTCAAGCTCAGCCTCTCACATCGTCTAACCAGAGAAGTCATGTCATTGGTGCCTTAACCTTAATTACAGCCATATATGGCACTCACCCTGTGTTATTAATTCTGCAATTCCTGGATCCAGGATCTGAATTTAAGGTATCAAATTTTATTGCTGTGCCAGATGATAGAAATATTCCAAGCTGCTAAAACATAGGGGCTTTTAAGACTTGGAAGCAAACGAAATGTCCCTCTAGAGATGAATGGATAAAGAAGATTTGGTATATCTACAATAGAACACTGCTGCTGCTGCTGCTAAGTCGCTTCAGTCGTGTCCGACTCTGTGCTACCCCATAGACGGCAGCCCACCAGCCTCCCCTGCCCCTGGGATTCTCCAGGCAAGAACACTGGAGTGGGTTGCCATTTCCTTCTCCAATGCATGAAAGTGAAAAGTGAAAGTGAAGCCACTCAGTCCTGTCTGACTCTTAGCGGCCCCATGGACTGCAGACTACCAGGCTCCTCCATCCATGGGATTTTCCAGGCAAGAGTACTGGAGTGGGGTGCCATTGCCTTCTCCGTCAATAGAATACTACTCAACCAGTAAAAAAAAATGAAATAATGCCATTTGCAGCAACATGGATGGACCTAGATATTATTATACTAAGTGAAAGTAAGTCAGACAAAGACAAATATCATAAGATATCACTTATATGTGGAGTCTAAAAAATACACTACAAATGAACTTATTTACAAAACAGGAGTAGACTCACAGACATAGAAAACAAACTTATGGTTACCAAAGGGGAAAGGCGGGGAGGGATAAATTAGGAATTTGGAATTAACAGATACATACTACTAATAGAAATAAAAGCAAAAATAAACAAAAGGAACCTAATCAAACATAAGCATTTGTACGGCAAAGGGAACCATAAACAAAATGAAAAGACAACCTCCAGATTGGGAGAAAATATTTGAAAATGATATGACCGACAAGGACTTAATCCAAAATATACAAACAGCACATACAACTCAAAAACAACTGAAAAACCCAACCCAATCAAAAAATGGGCAGAAGCTCTAAATAGACATTTCTCCAAAGAAGACATTCAGATGCCCAACAGACACATGAAAAAGAGCTCAGCATTACTAACTATCGGAGAAATGCAAGCCAGCACTACCATGAGGTATCACCTCTCACTGGTCAGAAAGGCCATCATTAAAAAATGTACAAATAACAAATGCTGGAGAGGATGTAGAGAAAAGGAAACTTTCCTGTGTTCTTGGTGGGACTGTAAATTGGTGCAGACACTATGGAAAACAGTCTGGAGGTTCTTCAAAGAACTAAAAATAGAGTTGCCATTTGATCTAGCAATCCCACTCCTGAGCATATATTCAGACAAAACTATAACTCAAAAAGATGCATGCATCGCTATGTTCATAGCAGCACTATTCACAATAGCCAAGACATGAGAACAACGGAAATGTCCTTTGACCGATGAATGGATAAAGAAGTTGTGGTACATATATAAAAAGAACAAAATAATGCCATTTGCAGTAACATGGATAGTCCTGGAGGTTATCATACTAAGTGAAATAAGTCAGGAAGAGAAAGACAAATACCATATGGTATCGCTTATATGTGGAATCTCAAATATGACACAAATGAATTTATCTACAGAAAAAAAAAAGACTCACAGATAATAGAAAACAGACTCGTGGGTTCCAGGGGGAGTGGAGGGTGGGGAAGGGATGGATCAGGAGTTTGGGATTAGCAGAGGCAAACTTTTATATATAGAGAATGGATAAACAACAAGGTCCTCCTGTATAGCACAGGGAGCTATATTCAATATTCTGGAATAAACCATAATGGAAAAGAATATGAAAAAGAAAGTATATCTATGTATAACTGAATCACTTTGCTGTACAGCAGAAATTAAAATATTGTAAAATCAACTATACTTCAATAAAATAAATTGGAAAAACCAGGTACACATTACACTGTATAGTACATGGAACTGTATTCATCCTGCAACCAAGAGTTCTCACCCCAAAATGAAAAGATCCCGCATGTCGCAATGAAGATCGAAGATCCTTCATGCTGCAACTAAAACCTGGTGCAACCACATAAATAAATAGATATCAATATTTTTTAAAGCCTCTGGAAGTCATCATTTAGGCAGCCTTGGCAAAGGGCAAGAACTTATGATGCTCAGTCTCTCATTGGGCAACCACAGTACTGGCGCCCCAGGATTTGATATGTGTGTGACCAACTGGGGACACGCATGCTCAGTCCCTCAGCCGTGTTCAACTCTTTGTGATCCTATGGACTGTAGGCCACCAGGCTCCTCTGCCCAGGGGATTCTCCAGGCAAGAACACTGGAGTGGGTTGTCATTTTCCTGCTCCAGGGGGTCTTCCTGACCCAGGGACCAAATCCACGTCTCCTGCATCTCCTGCATTAGCAGGCAGATTCTTGACCGCTGAGCCAACTGGGAAGCCCCATGTAGACTATGACAGGGCAATTTATGAGACAGAGGTCATGGCAGCTGCTACCATGCTGAACCTAAAAATGCTGACAACCATATTCTTTCCAGTATAATCTCTGCACATACTGTGACCCGCCACAATCAACATCTATTCTAATGAGGAGCACCTGGAATAATGAGATTGTTTCTCTCCAAAGAGAACCACTTGAGGAACAACAGATAATTCATCTCTTCTTGAGGGTTTCCCAAGGTTTTCACTGAGAGTGCATGTGTAAAGTAATTGAACAGCAGAGTCAGGAGCAGCTGGTCAATTTCTAACAGTATGCAAGGACAGAAGTTGCACACCTATCAGGAGACATCTGATTTGTCCTGAAAAATAGGATATGAATATTGTGCACTGCACTAAGGTATGTCCCACCTGCTCTCTCCCCAACAGTTGATACCCAGGGCAAAGTCACCCCCTGGCATGCCACCTCCTCTGCATCTCCAGGTGCTAGATCATCATTTCTCTTCATCTCGGGGGAATTGGGAAGTGGTCACCACCAAATATGCTACTCCTCAATGGAAGTCAAGATATTTTTTAATACGTATCATTTTAACCCAAGAGCAACTCTGGGTTGACCTGCCAATGTGAGCACCCAGCCTTATTCTTAAGTGAACACATTTTCCCTTGGGTGAAACACTGTGGATTTTTCCCAGGGTTGAGTGCTAACTCCTGGGTCACATCCCAAATGGCCCCTCAGTCTGTATTTTACTCCCAGTTGAAACCCTGACCTCATTGAGAATGGTTAGGTGGATTTTTGGCACCCTGGGAGGCACACGAATGATTCTCTGCTATGAGCAGCTCAATTTTGTTGCTGTTTTGTTTTGATTTTACTTTTTATTTCGGAGAATGTGTTTTCCACACTGCAAGGCTTGTGGAATCTTAGTTCCTTAACCAGGTATTGAACCTGTACCCTTGACAGTGAACATGTGGGGTCCTAACCACTGAACCTCCAGGGAATTCTCTGGAGAATTTTAAAATACAAAGTACATTTATTGTAAATATGCCATAGGGGATTAAGGAAGTTCCCTAATGGGAAGAAAAGAGTTAATAGCAGGCCTGCAACCCACTCCCTCTTTCTCCTGAGATGAAAGGGGAAAAAAATATCCCTGATCAAATCTTGTATACATGCTAATAACCCATGCTCTTAGTAAACACAATAAGAGTATATACTTACTAGCAGGAAAGTAACAGAAAATCCTTATCTATGAAATGTTTTTAATAGGATACACCTGCCCTGTTTAAACTGCTTACTGTCAATAATCCTGGATTTTATGGATTTATGGAGAGCATGGCTAAGCAGAAAATGGGGAATATAAGCAGTGTAATTAATCCAATATAAGATGGAGATGTTCCACAATCAAAAGGAAGCAATGGCTCCCTACATATTGCTCAGAACACACCTCACCTGTTAAATCTGAAACTAAGACACATCCTTCTTTTCTTTTTCGTAATATGTATTTATTTATTTAGCTGTGCTGGGTCTTAGTTGCAGCATACAGGATGTTCCATCTTCTGTGCAGCATGCTGGATCTTTTATTTTTATTTAATTCAATTCATCTATTTTTATTTTGGCTGCACTTGGTCTTCGTTGTGGCACACTAGCTTTCTCTAGTTTCTCTGTGCAGTGTCTTCTCTCTGCAGTGTGCAGGCTTCTCTAGTTGCCATGGGTGGGCTTAGTTGCCTTTGGCGAGTGGGGCCCTAGTTCCTGGACCAGGGATTGAACCCAAGCATCCTGAGTTGGTATCCATCCCAGGTGGCACTCGTGGTAAAGAACCTGCCTGCCAATGCAGGAGGTATAAGAGACATAGGTTCAATCCCTGAGTCAGGAAGATCCCTGGAGGAGGTATGGCTACCCACTCCAGGATTCTTGCCTGGAGAATCCCATGGACAGAGGAGCCTGGTGGGCTACAGTCCATAGGGTTGCAAAGACTCTAACACAACTAAATCAACTTAGCACACACACACCCTGCATTGGTAGCTCACAGTCTTAGCCACTGGATGACCAGGGAGGTCCCTAGAACACATCTTATTGTTAGAATGGAAGGACAGGCTCTCTAAGTGGGGAGCTCCATCTGACAGTATTGGACTTCTCCAAGGGAAAAATACTTTACCTATGTTTTGTGATTGCCTTTTTCCTTTAAATCACTAGTCTAGTATAGGGTAAGACTATGACTTACATGAGTCTGATTCAAAAATTCAGTTCCTCTTATTACCATTCCTTTTGTTTTTTTTTTTTAAATCATGAATAGATGTTGAATTTTACAAACAATTTTTCTGCCTTTATTGAGGTGAATGCATGATTTTTCTCATTTAATTTACAAAGACAGTGGATTATGTTAACGGATTTTTAAATTGTCAAATGAATGTTGCATTCCTAGGATAAAATTAACTTGGTCATATGCTGGGAGCCAGTGTGAGGAACTCCACCCGTGGCAAAGGTCATGAGGAGGGAGGCTCGGCATACGTAAAGGCGGGATAGAGCCTCAGGAGTCCCCCTGGATATTCTTGAGCATCTACCCCCAAAATCAGAGTCTGCCTACTTTACTGCTTTGTGCTCTCACCCCTGACTTTACGGGGCGGGGGGGGGGGGGGGGGGCTGTCCCCCACCCCCATCTCGCTCTCTCTGATGAGGAGTTTACTTACAGCTCCAGTTAATAAAGTTCCTGGGCATAATAGGAGTGTTTAAATCCAAACCCCTCAGATGGCTCTCTAACTTGCCTGACAGTTTACCTGGACTCCTACATCTATGCATATGATTGTTTACAGTCTCCCAACCACGAGAGGCACAGGAAGCTTAAGATATTCAAATAGCTTAGAGCCTCTCAGAGAGTTAGAAACAGTCAGAATAAAACTAGTAGATTTCCTTGATGAGCCAATGCTTGCTGCCAAGTTTCCACATCCCCTGTATTGTATCCTTGGAAGTGTATTAATTAATATAGTTGGTATGTAGAAAAAATAAGTAGTGGCCTTGGTGTTAGCAACTTTAGACCCTTAAGGTAATAAATTCTTTCCTTTGTTGTAAATCCACTGCACCTCTGCCCTATAGGAATGCAACTTTATCTAACACCTTCGGAGGATGGCGCCAAACTTTAAAATAATTACTCTTAGAGAAAATAAGTCTTACGGTTGACAAACCTTTGTCAGAGTCATAAAATGTTAATAGGCCTTCTGGCCAGAAGATGATGTAAATCACCTAAACCATTTGTGTACGATAAGTTTGCAGAAAAGAAACCCTGGTTTCGATAAGGATCAAAGACTGCTGACTTTGCATGATTTCACATCCCCTATTATCCTCTATGTGCAACTTACGGTATAAAAGCCCCTGTTGAAAATAAAGCTACGGGCCTTGCTCACCAAATCTTGGTCTCCCCATGTCATTCTTTCTTTCACATTCTGGCTGAATACCCATCTGGAGCGTGGAGGTCCTCTGCTACCACTTATTGGCCTGGGCTTCTAAGACCCACTCGAGAAGGTGCGTAAGGTGGGGCACCTTCTGCTATTCGAGAGGGCGCGTGCGGCCTCCGTGGTCAGAGCTAACCTGATGTCACAGGTTATATTGATTTTCCTCGTAAACCAAGTTATTCAGCCTCTTTTCTCCGCTGAATTTTCCTACTGAGCTATCCTCATTCTATTACTCTTTATATCTTTGATTAATATTTAATTAAAGCTATTGTATCCAGTTCACCGAAGCCGTCTCCCCTTCGAATTCCCTGGATCAGCCGGGGCTGGACCCCGGCAGTCATAAATTGTCACCTTTTTCATAAATTGCTGAACTTGACTTGCTAATATCTTACTTAGGGTTTTTGTATTAATGTTTATGATTGAGATGGGTCTTTAATTTTTATGCTTGTCCTATCCTCAGGTTTGGTTTCATGGTAATGTCAAATTCATAAAATGCCTTGGAGAATGTTCCCACTTTTTCTCTTCCCTGGAAGAACGCGTGTAGGATGGTATTTACTCCCTCTCTGCACAGTCCACTTCTCTGGACACTCACATCCACATGCATTTATTCTGAAACATCCAACATGCTTATCTCCTGACAGGCCATGTAAAGTCCCAGCCAGTTACTACATCTCACTGAAAGTCTTTCTGTGATGTGCAGTCTTCTCTATCAAGTCCAAACGTGGAAAACACTACCCGCCTGTCATTCAACACTCCCAATATACAAAGATGAAGAAGAAAAAAGAAACCTGCAACTCAAAAAAAAGCTACGGTAGAGACCATGAACCCCCAGAAGTCATGGCAATTGTCCAACACTATTATTAAACCCTCTGGGGCAGGAATAGTGAGGATTTCCTGCCCAGTCAATATTGTAAATTCTTGGGAGCCAGGCAGCCCCTGGATCTGTTCTCTGGATCCTTCTCTGGAAGGATCTTCTTAGTCCATCGTTTTCTGTATCCACATCCGCGGTGGCACTGGAGAAAATGTCCTTCTAGGCAGCTGCCCAGCTGTTCTGGTTATTGTCTCTCAGCTTCAAACCCACCCTCAAGGCTCCGCTTTGTGATGCCAGAGCTGAGACTCTGGGAAATCACAGTTCTTTTTTTGCCAGCTGGCAGTAGGGGACCCCAGAGAGAGATTACATTTCTGGAAGAGGATGAAGATGTATCCTTCTTGCTGTCTGTTCCTATTCTCTCAGCATCATTTTGGCAATGATTTTGACTCTGTCTCACTTCTGTTTTCCTAAATCTGATCTAGAACCTTAGCTGCAAGGGAGTCTGGGAAATGTTTTTAGCTTTACAGCTCCTCAGATAGAAAGATGGTGGCATAGAGGTCAAGAGTCAATCCATGTATCTGTCACTTCATCCCACAGGCAGTCATGCTGGAGGCCCCATATGGGCAGAACACAAAACATGGAAAACAGCAGGTGCCAAAGGGTGTGAGATGAATCCAGTGAAAATATAATAGCCTGACACCACGTTAAAATCCTAGAGCATATGGCCTGAACACATCGGGACATTTACTCCAAAGCAAAGGGCAGGTTGCTGCACTTTAGACTTTCTTCCTCATAGAAGGAGCCCAGTACTTGATGGATCTCTTTGGATTTGGAAGGAAACATGCACCATGATTCATGCCCACAAAGGTCCGAATAGTCAGGGTTATGGTCTTCCCAGTGGTCATGTATGGCTGTGAGAGCTGGACCGTAAAGAGGACAGAGCACCAATGAATTGATGCCTTCCAACTGTGCTGTTGGAGAAGACTTGAGAGTCCCTTGGACAGTGAGATCAAACCAGTCAATCTTAAAGGAAATCAGCCCTGAATATTCACTGGAAGGACTGATGTTGAAACTGAAACTCCAGTATTCTGATCACCTGATGCAAACAGCTGACTCATTGGAAAGTCCCTGATGCTGGGAAAAATTGAAGGTAGAAGGAGAAGAGGGCATCAGAGGATGAAATGGCTGGATGGCATTACTGATGCAGTGGATACGAACTTGGGCAAACTCCGGGAGATGGTGAGAGACAGGAAAGCCTGGCGTGCTGCAGTCCATGGGGTAGCAAAGAGTCAGACACGACCGGGCAGCTGAACAACAACAACTCACAGCATGACTGGTAAACTATTCCTACCCATCTAGCAGTTTCCAGCTTTGAGGAAGGTATAGAGAAAGCAAAGTGAGAGAGGCCTCTCCAGCTGATCCAGGGTGCAGTGTAAGTAGTTCAGCCTTTTCATCCTGATGACCAAACAGATCCACAGCTCAAACTGCCAGGTAAATTAGGATGCTCTATGGAGCCTGGAAAGCCCCATGGGCGGAGGAGCCTGGTAGGCTGCAGTCCATGGGGTCGCAAAGAATCAGGCACAACTGAGCAACTTCCCTTTCACTTTTCACTTTCATGCACTGGAGAAGGAAATGGCAACCCACTCCAGTGTTCTTGCCTGGAGAATCCCAGGGACGGGGGAGCCTGCTGGGCTGCCGTCTATGGGGTCGCAGAGTTGGACACTACTGAAGCGACATAGCAGCAGCAGCAGCAGCATGGAGCCTATTGCAAACAACGATAGAGGAAACTGTGTAGCCAGATCCTTAGGGTTTAGGGGTAAAGCCATGTTTCGTTCGGGCTACCCTAGTGGTTCAGCAGTAAAATAAAGAAAAACCCATCTGCAATTCAGGAGATTTGGGTTCAATCCCTGGGTCAGGAAGATCCCCTGGAGAAGGAAATGGCAACCCACGCTAGTATTCTTGCCTGGAAACTGCCATCAACTGAGCGACTAAACAACATGCTTTATTCATAAGAGAGAATTTCTCTTTTGTGAGCTAGCTCCTGGAGTTTTAATGGGCTCTGATAGACTGCACACCTGACCACAGGGCTCCAAATGACCCTGTGACCTGAGCTGCCCATTGTGAACTGGATGTTCTCTAATTAATTCTTACACCTGCAATTCTTCAGGGGAAATGGTCCATGTAAAACCTTGCCCAAACAGACCTGAAGGGGCAATGCGTAGGTCATCCCCCTCCTAGTGTACCCATTCCTGCCACATTGTTACGATAACTTCAACCCAGGAGCTTGAGAAGGAAAAATGGAGAACTGCTTTATGTGTGGCTCTGTAAAATGTGCAGGTATCAGCCAGAAATGTAGACTGCTATGGCTGGAGCACCCCATTCAAGATGACCCTGAAGGAGAGCAGAGGAAGGAAAGTGTCCTGGTGGCAGAAGACGGAGTAGAGCGTGTGGTTGTTTCTACTTCGTCTCGAAGGAGACATTGGACCATAAAGAAGTCTGAGGGCCAAAGAACTGATGCTTTTGAATTGTGGTGCTGGTCAAGACCCTTGAAAGCCCCTTAGACAGCAAGGAGATCAAACCAATCAATCTTAAAGGAAATCAACCCTGAATGTTCATTAGAAGGACTGATGCTGCAGCTGAAGCTCCAATACTTTGGCCACCTGATGCAAAGAGCTGACTCACTGGAAAAGACCCTGATGCTGGGAAAGATTGAAGGCAGGAGGAGAGGATGGCTGCACAGGATGAGATGGTTAAATAGCATTACCTACAAGGCACATGAGTTTGAGCAAACTCTGGGAGATAGTGAAGGACAGGGAAGCCTGGCATGCTGCAGCCCACGGGGTCTCAAAGAGTCAGACACAACTTAGAACTGAACAGCAACCACAACTTGAAGGAGAGATGGCCTGAAATCAGGATCGATACTGAATCCCAGGCGATGGCTACTGAGGAAAACAAGATGAGAGTCTTGGGAACAAAAGCTGGGGACAGAGGAACAAGGATGCTGCTGCTGCTGCTGCTGCTGCTGCTAAGTCGCTTCAGTCGTGTCCGACTCCGTGCGACCCCATAGACGGCAGCCCACCAGGCTCCCCGTCCCTGGGATTCTCCAGGCAAGAACACTGGAGTGGGTTGCCATTTCCTTCTCCAACGCACGAAAGTGAAAAGTGAAAGGGAAGTCGTTCAGTCGTGTCCGACTCTTCGCGACCCCATGGACTGCAGCCCACCAGGCTCCTCCGTCCATGGGGTTTTCCAGGCAAGAGTACTGGAGTGGGGTGCCATTGCCTTCTCTGGAGGAACAAGGATAGACCTGCTGAAATGGGCGCAGACCATATGTTCACCGCTGTGGGTGTGATTGCAACAAGGCTCCCTATACGGGAAAAACTATTAGAGATTGGCTTTCAGATGGCAGACTGTGAAACAGCAAGAAATGGTTTCATAGAAATGGTTATGTGGCCCCAAAGTCTAGTGGAGAAGAAAATCTCTCCCCAGGTAGAACTATAAGAAGTAGGTCTCATGGTCTACTTTGCCTGTAGGGAGACAAGACCTGAGCTCAGGATCTGTACCGGGTCGTGGATTAATGATGTGATGAGCTCTAAGTTTTAAAAATTAGAAGTTCACGAGAAAGAAGTTTGCAAAATATAGATTTCTATGAATATCCAAGATCATAAGACAGGAGTATGCCATATAAATGCTCACCATGGCCCCCCACTGAAGGGAAGTTTTTAATAACCAGAAAATAGGATGCCCTGTGGGTGTTAACTGGATGTTAACCGATGACCTTTCCCCCAGCCAGTCCAGCTGTTGTTCAATGGGTTCACGCACAAAAGACCATGACGACAGGGGTGGAGATTAGCCATGGGCTCAAGAATAGGAATATCCCTCACCAAGGGTGGTCAGACAACCAACGGGATTGATACCCAGTTTGCGCAAAGCAGCTAACAGCACTGGACCCTTGCATGCATGCATGGTAAGTCACTTTAGTCATGTCCAACTCTTTGCGACCCCATGGACTGTAGCCTGCCAGGCTCCTCTGTCCATGGGATTCTCCAGGCAAGAATACTGGAGTGGGTTGCCATTTCCTTCTCCAGGGCATCTTCCCGACCCAGGGATCAAAACCGCGTCTCTTCTATCTCCAGCATTGGCAGGCGGGTTCTTTACCACTAGCGCCACCTGGACCCTTGAACTGGTATCAGACCTTAAGGGGAGCAGCTGGCTACTTGGGCAGCTTGATTACAGAGGACTCCGTGATGGAGGCACGAATTTGTCTCACTAGAAGAGGCACTTATTCCGGATATGGATCTGCTTTCCTTGCCTCGAACACCTCTGCCAGAACCTCCACCTGTGGACTAAATGCACAGTCTTGATATCCCATACAGTATTGTTTCTGACCATGGAACTCACTCAAGAAAATAAATGAGACAGGACTCACTGGCCTTGTTATGTGCACCATTAGCCAGTCTAGAATGGTAGAAAGGCCTACTAAAGGCCCAGATAAAGTACCAACTGTTAGACAACACTTTGGGAGGTAGTGTACCATCTGCAAGATAGAGTAATCCTCTGAACCAGGGCACTGTCTCTCCTGTAGCCAGTCACAGAGTTCGAGAATCAAGGGGCTGGATGCAGGAGTGGCTTCTTCTAACAATGAAATCTTTTACTCACTCAAAAATTATCTGTTTCTTGGGCTTCCCTGGTGGCTCACTGGTGAAGAATCCACCTGCCAATGCAGGGGACACGAGTTCAATACCTGATCCAGGAAGATCCCATACACTGAGGAGCAACTGAGCTTATGTGCCACAAATACTGAGCCTGTGCTCTGGAGCCAGGGAGATGCAAGTACTGAGCCCACGTGCTGCAGCTACTGAAGCTCACATCCCCCCCCCCCGCCCCCTGCCCCCGAGCCCGTGCTCTGCAACAAAGAAGGCACCATAGTGAGACGTCTTCCCACCGCAACCAGCGAGGAGTCCCCTCTCACCACAACTAGAGACAAGCCCAAGCAGCAACGAAGACCCAGCGCAGCCAAGGATAAATAAATACAATTATTTTTAAAAAAATGATCTGTTTCTTGACCCCATGATTGCAGGGAAGCAAGGTATGTTAAAAGCTTCTAGAGTCCAAGGAGGGGAATCCTCCACCAAGTGAGACAATTTTTTCCACCAAACCAGAAGTTGAAACTGCCACTCAGCCATTTTTTAATAATTTTAAAAAAATATTTTTGGCTGTGTCAGGTCTTAGTTGCAGCTGTGGGCTTCTCTCTAGCTGAGGCACACATGCTCAGTAGTCGTGGCATGTGGGCTTGTTGCCCTGCACCACGTGGGGCGTGACCTCCACCAGGGATCGAACCCACACTCCCTGCATTGGAAGGTGGATTTCTTAACCGCTAGACCACCAGGGAAGTCCTGACTCAACCATTTTGAGTACCTCATGCTGCTGAACAGACAAGCAGAAAAAGAAATCAAGGTATCTCGTAGGGTTCAGAACTCTGGCTATCAAGGGGAAATAAGTTGTTACCACACAACAGGGGCCAGAGACTTCGGGACAGACTCACCTGTATTTCCTAAGAATCCTATTCCTACTACAAACCCTGTGATCAAAGTTACTGCAAGACCGCTGCAATTCTAAACAAGAGAATCTGTCTGTTCTGTGGGCACAGAACTTGACTATTTTGCTGACCGAAGGCAGAAGGAACCTGGAATAGTTAAGAAGGAAAATCATAAATACAAGATCAACTTTTGAATAAGTCAAAGAGGGACTTCCCTGGTTTCCCAGTGGTTAAAACTGCTCTTCCAAGGCAGGGGGCGCATGTTCCATTCCTGGCCGGAGAGCTAAGATTCCACGTACAGCACGGCGTAGCCCAAAATAATAATACTAATAAATTAATCGAGGAGGTGAAGATTATAGCCTCTACTTGATCTTCTTTCCCCAGTGTACATAGTTAACATTTTTACATACATTTTCTTCTTTCTTCTCTCTTTTCCCCACTTCTGTCTCTTTGTGATTGTATATGGAGACTACCTTCACCATCCAGTCATAGATCACAGATTTTCAAGAAGGGATTGAGAAAAAGCTAGAGGGGGGACATCAAGGCATTGGGGTGCCTTTCCTGGAGGGTTAAGAGTGTTTTTAATTATACTGCTTTTTAATAACAACTGCTTTTTAATAACAACTGCTTTTTAATAACAACTGCTTTCTACTCCTTGGGGAGCAAGTCCCAGTTTGGGACACAGGGATATATGTTTGGCAACAAATGGGGTACATCGACAGTTAATGTTTGGGCCATCCACACTGTAGAGAGGAAAAGACTCCCTCTCCCTCCCAGGTTCCATAGCTGTGTCTATGAAATAAACTGATAACAGATGGATTAACAGGAGAAAAGGTTTACAAGTTTATTAATTTTTAATATTGGGTGCATGGGACATAGCAGGAAAAAAAAACAGTAAATACAAAAAAAAAAGTGGGGGTGGGAGTTAAAAGATTATACACTGACTTAGGGTTTTCCCAGTGGCTCAGTGGTAAAGAATCCCCCTGTCAATGCAGGAGAGACACCGGTTCAATTGCTGATGGGGGAAGATCCCACATGCCATGGAGCAAGTAAACCTGTGTGCCACAACTACTGAACCTGTGCTCTTGAGCCTGGGAGCTGCAACTGCTGAGCCCATGTGCCTCAACTTCGGAAGCCCACACACCCTAGAGCCAGCGCTCCACAAGAGAAGCCCCCGAAATGAGAAGCCCGTGCACCGCAGCTGGAGAGTAGCCCCCACTCGCCGCAGCTAGAGAAAAGCCTGTGCAGCAACGATGACCCAGCACAGCCAAAAATAAAAATAAACTTTAAAATATTATACACTCACTTAATAAGGAGACACGACACTTAGGGGAGAGGGTAAATGATTTGGGGGAAAAGATGAATGGGCCCTCAGAAGAATATATGATACAATAGATATGACATTTTGTGACAGTTTGTCTGGGAGTGGGGTCGACTTCTAGTCTCTTCCCTGGGATTTATGATAACTGAGTTCCTTTAGGAGGATCTGTCCTTAAGCAGATGAAGTTCAGAGAAAGCTTTTTCCTGAATCTGTCATATTTCAAGTGCCTTCAATGCAAAATAATCAATATTCCAAGGCAACACATTTTAGGCTGACATTTCCTGAACTCCTTCAGCGTGCAACCCCAGTCTCCATTTGGGGAAAACCCTCAGTGTCTGTTACAGTCACAGTACGAAGATAACACTAGTTCTCACCTCCACTGCTGTGTCCTTCTGCAGAAGTAAAGTGGGCTAGCTCTTTTGTCTGCCCACTCTCAGATACAGCCATGGAGCAAGTTTATGATGTACCAAGTCCCAAGAACAGTGCTTAAAGCAGCTGGAGTATATTATTACCGTTCCTGTTTTTTCAACACAAGAGGCACGGGAAGGTAATAGGGCTTGCTTCCCTGAGTCAGTCCACAGCGCCACCTTCTGGAAGCCTTGGTGACAGCCACCCTGGTAGACAAAGTCATCAATCAACCCTTTTGCAGAAACATTTGCCCTGTTTTATTTTTTCTTTTAATTTACTTTCTAAAAATTAATTTTATGTATTTATTTTTGGTAGCTTGAGTCTTGGTTGCTGAGCAGGGGCTTTCTCTAGCTGTGAACAAGTGGGGGCTAATCTCTAGTTGCAGTACGCAGGCTTCTCATTGCGGTTGCTTCTCTTATTGCAGCGTGTGGGCTCTAGAGAACCGGGTTTCAGTAGCTGTGGTGCAAGGGTCAGTAGCTGTAGTTCCAGGGCTCGAGAGCACAGGCTCAATAGTTGTGGCATATGGGCTTAGTTGCCCCAAGGGATGTGGAATCTTCCCAGACCAGGGATCAAACCCTTGTCTCCTGCATTGGCAGGCAGATTCTTAACCACTGGACCACCAGGGAAGTCTCCTTTTGTAAATTATAAAGTGGTGCATAGACTTATCAGAGGCTGGAAGGAACAGGGTTCTGCCCAAGATCACACAACACGACACATTAGGAGTACAACTAGGACCAGAGGGGTACCAGGAAAAGTTTAACGACTGGCTTAGGGGCAAGGCACATAGCTTGTAATGTCTGCAGATTTGATGATGTAAACAATCCCACCTTCGGAGATTTTAAACTACCAATGTGACATCACGTAATCAGAGTTGGGAAGAGATTACAGTAAGTCACACACCATTACTTGGCATTTTCTATACAAAAATGTAAGTTATTTCAAAGGCATAGATGATAGCAAAATGTATAAAAATATGAGTTTGGGATATTTATTGCCTTTGTTTTTATATAATTTTATTTTCTATATCATTTATTTAATCTTAAGTTTCTGTAATTTACATTTTTGTAATGGTTTTGTTCGGGCTCAGTGGTAAAGAATCCTCCTACCAATGCGAGGGATGCAGGTTCAACCCCTGGGTTGGGAAGATCCCCTGGAGAATGAAATGGGAACCCACTCCAGGATTCTTGCCTGGGAACTCTCATGGACAGAGGAGCCTGGCAGGCTACAGTCCATGGGGTTGCAAACAGCCAGACATGACCTGGTGACTAAACAACAACCATGGCTGTGCTCAACAACCAGCATACTCAGCGCTAGAAGGCTGAACCAGAAACTTTCTGCTGGCTTTTAGACGTGCCCTGTGCTGCTTCCACCAGCAGCTTGAAAGTAAAGTGAAAGTGAAGTCACTCAGTCGTGTCCGACTCTTTGCGACCCCATGGGCTGTAGCCTACCAGGTTCCTCCGTCCATGGGGTTCTCCAAGCAAGAATACTGGAGTGGGTTGCCATCTTCTCCAGGAGATCTTCCCAATCCAGGGATTGAACCCGGGTCTCCTGCATTGTCGGCAGATGCTTTACCGTCTGAGCCACCAAGGAACTCCGCCAGCAGCTTAGGCATTTTCATTTTGTACTGGGTCCTACAATTTATGCAGCTAGACCTGCAGCCAACTCTATGCTGGATTTCTACAGCAGAACCAGGGCAGGCTTTGGAAACTTCACTTCCAAGGATCATCCTGGGCCTGGCTGTCTTCCACTGGGGAAACCCAGACTGTCTAGAGGAATCAACCAGAAGGGCATCCTAGCACCACTCCCGTCAGCCCCGCTGGACACGAGAAGCCTACTTTACTTGAATGAGTCCACAGCACCATCTGGTGGCAGCTGGGTGTTAGGGCTCCCTGGGAGCCAAAGCTGGGAGGCTCCTGGGACAAGAATCGTCCACTATGAAGGATCCAGCAATGCAGGAGAGGAGACGTGGTCAAAGGAGGTTCTGAGGGTCAGGGACAGGGTGAAATGATGCATTCATACTTCACCTTAGAATTAGAAGAAAACTCAGATGTCCCTAGACTGGTGAAAAAACAATGCCAAAAAGAAAAAAGTGACAAATGCCCATAACCCAGGATTAAAATCTACTTCCCCTGGCTCTCAATCTAGTGATCTTTAACATACCATTTAGTTCAACAGATGCTTATGAGTCTCTAACAGTGCTTAGGACAAGGGTGAAGGACTAAGGCAATAATAATTACCGTATTAAGGGCTTTCATATGATATGTTAGGGGCTTTTTTTGTTTCGTTGTTTTTTTTTTTTTTTTTTTAAGCCAAGCCTCAAGGCTTGTGGGAACTTAGTTCCCCAACCGGGGGTTGAACAGAGCCCTACAGTAGTGAGAGCACAGAGTCCTAAACACTGGACTGCCAGGGGATTCCCTGTATTTTACTTATTTTACTTAATTCTCACAACACCCAGAAGTTGTATCCCCATTTTAATGATGAAGGCTCTCAAGCGAGGGAACGTTAACCTGCCCAAGTCCACGTTGCCGGGAAGTGGCTGGGCTGGGATTTGAATCCAGATCTACTTGATGTCATTCAAGGGAGCCAAGGCTCAGGGTGCAGGGAAGGACAGATGGGGAAGACCAAAGAGATCCAAGAAGGTCCCGCTCAGTCCACACACACTGAGGACCTCACGCGCGAGAGCTGTGCTAGGCCTGGGGATGGGAGGGTGAGAGTGGAGGACAGTCTTTGTCTGCAGCTCATGGCTGGGTGGGGAGGCAGGACACGAACCTGGACAAAGTGAAGGAATATGCTATGGTCAGAAACTTGATTTTATCATAAAGCCTTGGGTTCAAATCAGAGTTCTGCCATTTCCCAGTTGTATGACCTGGGAAAAAGTTAATCTCTTTCCATCTCTCTGAATCTCATCTTCTTCCACTACAAAATGGAGAACAAAAACACTCCCTACCTCATAGGACAATTGGGAAGATAACACAAGGAACACTGTGTAAGATGATTAATAAAGAGCACCTTTAGTGTGCGGTCACTAGATCACATTGCCTTCACAGCACAAGTCATTTCCTTATTTTAAAACCTCTGGTGGGGACATCCCTGGTGGTCTAGTAGTTAATACTCCATGCTTCCACTGCAGGGAATGCCCCTTTGATCCCTGGGGAATTAAGGTCCCACATGCTGCATGCTGTGGTCAAAACTTAAAAAAAAAAAAACACTTAATAAAACTAAATTTTAAAAGCTCTGGTAACTCTCCTCTATCCATGGATTAGGTTTGAATTTTTAGCTCTTCATCCAAGGTTCTCAGGAGTAAAGGAGTTAATGATCTTTACAATCTCATCTCCATCTTCTCTTTTCAATTTTCTTTTTAGCCATTCCAGCTTGCTCCCAATTAGACTTGTCTTTGTCCTTACTCTCCTTACATGTTCTATTTCACTTGCCCTACCGATATTCCACTCCAGGCACCATTCTGCTGCTGCTGCTAAGTCGCTTCAGTTGTGTCCGACTCTGTGCGACCCCATAGATGGCAGCCCACCAGACTCCCCCATCCCTGGGATTCTCCAGGCAAGAACACTGGAGTGGGTTGCCATTTCCTTCTCCAATGCATGAAAGTGAAAAGGGAAAGTGAAGTCGCTCAGTCGTGTCTGACTCATAGCGACCCCATGGACTGCAGCCCACGAGGCTCCTCCGTCCATGGAATTTTCCAGGCAAGAGTACTGGAGTGGGGTGCCATTGCCTTCTCCAAGGCACCATTCTAGGAACTCGAATATCTGGGGGAAGAGCATTCTGAGCAGAGGGAACAGCAAGTTCAAAGGCCCTGAGTCAGGAGAGTGCTGGGAATTTTCAAGGAATGAGAGGCCTTAGTAGATCAAAGTCAGGTCAACTTCAAGGACACTGTGAGGCTATAGCGGCTTTTCCTCTGAAATAAGAAGACATTGGAGATTTCTGAGTAGAAGACGACTGTGGCCTTTTCAGATTCAAACTCTGAATCCATTAAACAATAACACCCCATTCCCATCTCCCCCTGGCCCCTGATAACCACCATTCTATAACCTCTCTATGAATTTGACTATTCAAAGCATCTCATATAAGTAGAATATTACAATATCTGTCCTTTTGTGACTGGCTTATTTCATTTGGTATAACGTCTTCATGGTTCTTACATGTTATAGCATGTGTCAGAATTTCCTTCCATTTTAAAGCTAAATAACACTCCAACACGTACATGCGTGTAGCACATTTTGTTTATCCATTTCTATGTCAAGGAACACTCGGGTTGCTCTCACTTCTCGGCTATTGTGAACAATGCAGCTGTGAACGTGGGTGCACAAGCATCTGCTTGAATTTCTGCTTTCACTTCTCTGGGGTATATACCTAGAAACGGAATTGCTGGATCACATGGTAGTTCCACGTTTAACTTTTTGCAGAATCACCATACTGTTTTCCACAGCAGCTGCACCACTTTACGCTACCACTGTCGTATGCTTTTCAAAAGATTGCCTTCAGGGTGAACTAAGACTAGACTAATAGGAGGCAAGAGTGGACGCAGAGATACCAGTGACCCAGGTGTGAGATGATGGTGGTTTGGACCCACATAGTGGCAATGGAGGTGGTGAGAAGCTACTGGGTTTTTATTTGGATTTAAAGGTAGCACCAACTAGATTTGCCAAGGGATTATCTTTTGAGTATGAAAAAAGTGAGGAATTAAATTGTCTCCCAGGTCTTTGGTTTGAGCAAGTGGAGGGATATGGTTGCTATTGACAGTTTTGGAGAAGTTTGCAGGAAGTTGAGGCAGATACATCGGGAGTTTGGGAACACGTTAAGTTAATATGCCTATTATACAACCAAATACAGATAACGATCCTGGTGTTCAGAGAATACATGTGGGTTGGAGAGAAAATTCGGAGAATTGTCAGTGTGTAGATGGCATTTAAAATCATGTGGCCTGATGACATCATCTGGGGAAATGATGACAGAGATCGAAAAGGAGAAGGTCAAGGGCTGAGCCTTAGGACATTCTAGGGATAAGAAGTAGGTGTGAAAACAAAACAGCAAAAAACACCTAGAAGGAGACACCAAAGCAGGAGGAAATTCAGAAGGGCAAGATGTCCTGGGAGCCATGTGAAGAAAATGTCTGAAGAATGAAAGTGATAGATTGTGTTAAATAAGATACTGATGGTTCAAATAAGATAAGAATTGCAAATTGGCCACTGCTCTTGGTACCCTAACAAAAGTAATTCAAATGACTTTGGAGAGGCAAAAACCTCACTGAAGTGAGATCAAGAGAAAATGGAGACATGTGAGTATAGGGAGTGCTTCCAGGAGTTTTGCTGTAAAGGGGAGTAGGGAAAGGGTGATGGGTCAAGAGAGGGTTAGCTTTTTGTTTGCTTGCTATTAAGATGGGAGAGCATATTCAAAAGCAGAGACATTACTTTGTCAACAAAGGTCCATCTAGTCAAGGCTACGGTTTTTCCTGTGGTCATGTATGGATGTGAGAGTTGGACTGTGAAGAAGGCTGAGCATCGAAGAATTGATACTTTTGAACTGTGGTGTTGGAGAAGACTCTTGAGAGTCCCTTGGACTGCAAGGAGATCCAGCCAGTCCATTCTAAAGGAGATTAGCCCTGGGATTTCTTTGGAAGGAATGATGCTAAAGCTGAAACTCCAGTACTTTGGCCACCTCATGCGAAGAGCTGACTCATTGGAGAAGACTCTGATGCTGGGAGGGATTGGGGGCAAGAAGAGAAGGGGACGACAGAGGATGAGATGGCTGGATGGCATCACTGACTCGATGGACGTGAGTCTCAGTGAACCCCGGGAGTTGGTGATGGATAGGGAGGCCTGGCGTGCTGCGATTCATGGGGTCGCAAAGAGTCGGACACGACTGAGCGACTGAACTGAACTGAACTGAAGATGGGAGAAGTAACAGCATGCATGATGACAGAAATAATCTTGTAAAAAGGGAAACAAAATGGAGTGGGGGTAAAGAATTATTATAGCTACACTCCATAGACAAGAGACAATGGATAGATAACTATATAGGCACCTACTGAAGAGCACAGGGAACTCTACTCAGTACTCTGCTGCTGCTGCTGCTGCTAAGTTGCTTCAGTCGTGTCGGACTCTGTGCGACCCCATAGATGGTAGCCCACCAGGCTCCCCCTTCCCTGGGATTCTCCAGGCAAGAACACTGGAGTGGGTTGCCATTTCCTTCTCCAATGCATTAAAGTGAAAAGTGAAAGTGAAGTCACTCAGTCGTCTCCGACTGTTAGCGACCTCATAGACTGCAGCCCACCAGGCTCCTCCATCCATGGAATTTTCCTGAAATGACCCATACAGGAAAATAATCCAAAAAAGAGTGGATATATATGTATATACATGGAGTCTTCCAGGTGGCATAATGGTAAAGAATCTACCTGCCAGTGCAGGAGACCCAAGAGATGTGGGTTGGATCCCAGCCCATTCTTGCCTGGAAAATTCCATGGACAGAACACCCTGGCAGGCTACATTCCATGGGGTCACACGACTGAGCAACTGAACACAAATGTATAACTTATTCACTTTGCTGTACAGCAGAAACTAACACAAGATTATAAATCCACTATACTCCAGTAAAATTTTTTAAAAATTAAAGAGAGGACGGGATCTAGGCCAAAGTATGAGGGCGCAGATGCAGCCAGGTAGCAGATGAGGCGGTAAGAACAACGGAGGCCTCATTTGGAAAGTTAACCACACACACAAAATCTTCCTCCTCCAGACACACACATACACAAACACACACACACAATTTTTCAACCCTAGACTACACACACACACACACAGTCTTTCTCCTCCAGAGCGTCTCCGGATTTCTCCCGACCACATCCACTTTACGTAGTTTTGATCTGGGTCGCCAAAAATTGAGCTAACTAAATGTGTCTGTCTCCCCAATCTCCTGAGAGCGCCTCCCCCAAAGGTTGCATCGAAGACATCTCTGAAATTTCCTCCAAACCCCGCCCAGAGCTCCACGGACTGCGCTTGCTCAATTAGCCCGAAGAGACCCCAGGCTGCTGCTACGCGGCAGGTTTCATAAAGGGGGGCGGTCCTAGCCCTGCGCTCAGGGATACAGACGTTCGAGCTCCAGGCTGGCTCGCTCCCTGCCTCCTCTCTACCCGGTTTACAATTCGAGCCCTCAGCCACCGGCCGATCTTGACCCAAAACGGCCACCGTATCCGATGTCAGCGGATACCGACCTGGGTTCGATGTGGGGGGGCGGGGCTAACATTTGGGGTGGGGCCTGGAGACAATCCTGAGAGCGGATTGGACCGAGCTTTCAGGAGCGGAGTTTTAAGTCCGAACCCTGGACCGAACCTGAACCGAGTTTAAGGAGGCGGAGTCTAATGATGGAGCCAGGCGGAGACGGGGCTGAGGACGATGTCGGCGCGGGGATTGGGCCTCCCGCTCCGGGGTGGTGCTTGAGGGGGCGGTGCCGTGTCGGAAGTCAAAGGTCAGTAAATAGTGGTGATGTCATGCGGGCAAGATGGCGGAAGGGTGAGCCCGTCATCCAGTTCTCCGGGCGTTGGGCCCCGAATTCTCCCCAGGGCTGGGGTGCTGGGCCAGGGTCCCCCGGGGGAACGGGAGGCCAGCGCGGGCCTGACGGAACTGAAAGGGCGGGGTGGAATCGCAGCGTGAGGGAGTGGGGAAGCGGCCTTCGATGCCCCAGCCCACGGGCCACATCTGAGAGGGGAACTGAGACCCGATCATTGCGCGGCCCCGAGTCTCACCGCGGGGCCGCCAGATGTATCTGTCTTCCACAGGGAGGACGTGGGATGGTGGCGGAGCTGGCTGCAGCAGAGCTACCAGGCAGTCAAGGAGAAGGTAAGCTGGGCCAGCGCCCTTCCTCCGGTAGGGCCTCAAGCCACCTCCCTGCACCCTGTTCCGAGCCTGAACCGCTGAACCTTGTGGGTTCCGGGCCTCGGGGACCAGGCTGACTTGGGCCCTCTGGGAGGACAGACCCCCAACTCAGACCAGTGTGACTCTACCTACAGTGAAACAAAGATGGCCTTAAAGACTGGAGCGACCGTGTCGTCGGAATCCGTGGGAAAGAGTGGTGTATTCCCACTTGGGAAATTCAGTTTTGTAAAAGAGAGAACATTTGATCTAGGCCTTGAAGAAAAAGGATTCTGCGATAGAAACTTACTCCTATAGTCTTATATGCAAATAGGAGTGTATGCCATAGCCAGCACTCTGACTCTCTGGTCCTCAGGATACCGACATTAGCCCAACAGATGCAGTCGTGGGCCTCCCCACACTCATGGTCTAGTGAGGAGACAGCAGTCCCTGTGGGCTGAGTGAGGCTTGGCTCTGCCCGTGGACAATGCCACTGTGTGATCCTGTTTCATTCCGTGCTGGTTTGTCAAAACCAACTCATCTGAATTCTGGAAAAAGTTAATTACCATTTATCTCAAGCATCTGGGGTGAGTCCTGCTTCAGGGCAACTCCAGGAGGCTTCTGGCTTCAGTTAAATCAATGCTCTACTCTCTGAGCATTTTTATCCTCGCCTGGCCTGCATACTAGCCTTTCAGCTACAGCCCAGAAAATCTGAGAATGGCCTGAGCTGTTTATGTTGTTAATGAAGACTCAGTTTCAAACTGAGCTTGAAGCTGAAGGGGAATTTCAAACTGAATTCTAATAGAAGAGACCCCAGAGTAGTTTGCTTCTTGTTGAGCAGTCTTCGGGAAGGAGAGTCTGACATTCATTTAGCAAATGTTGTGTGAGGGCCTCCTATATATTACTGTCAAGGTTGGTCTTCCCATAACACGAAAAATAGGTAGTTGATGAGCCTTCCATCTTTGTTCTCTCATTTGAAGCAGGGGGAGTGGGTATTGTTTCTGCCTTTGACAGTTCCCCATTTGAAAAAAAAAGACTTAATTTCCTACACTTACATAAACTTTGGCAAGATATTTAACCTCTTAAAGCCCCAGTTCCTCATCTGTAAAGTGGGAATACTAATAATACCTACCTGACAGAATTGTTGTCATGATTAAATGATGATATATGTAAAGCACCAAAACAGTATTTAGCACACAAGAAGTATTAAACAAGTACCTTTTTTTAAGAACTGAGAGTAAATACCAGCTACCATTTTCTATTAATTTTGTTCTTGGTCTTTCAGTGCTCACTATCCTGGCTGCGTCTGGACCACTCAGTTCCCAGCAACCCCCCCCCCCCAATTTTCTTGCAGCATATGCTGCCCCAGAAACTACAGCTTTGAGATTATGCTATAATCTGCATTCCTCTTCCTCTTACTTCCTCCTATTGTGTGTGTATGCGTGTGCATGTGTGTGTCGCACTTGCCCATGCACACTGGTGGGAAGAATTACGTTGCTCTTTGCCTCTACCACGGATTCCCCAGACTCATCTGGGCCTGGTCTTGGGCCTCTCAGCCTTCACCCCCTACCCAACAAGTGTTTTCAGTCTCTTATTTGCTCCTCCCCTTGCCTTCAGTAACTTTCCCCAAACCTAACTGTCCCCTCACATTCCCTGTCGAACCACTTCCTTTTTTAATTTGAGGTGACAGCCTCGCCTCCTTTTTAAAATTTGAAGTCAACAACATCATGTTTCTTGGCTCCCCACCCCTGAAGCCACTACATGTAGACTTATCTTTGTAAACACTCAACTTCACCTACCACTTGCCAAATCCAGTGGATGTTTTTCAGCCCTTATCTTCCTGGACCTTTTGCTGCTTTAGACACTAGCGGTCACTCTCTCTTTCCTGAAAGTCTACTCCCTTGGCTTTTATGGCATGATTCTGTCTCAGTTCTCCACCTGCTTCTCCAGGCTTTCCTGTTCCGTGAGTTCCTCTTCCTCTGCTTGCCTCTTAAAGCTGGCGTTTGAGGAACCTGGTCCTCAGTGCCTTGCGCTGTTCACTCAACAGACTCTTCCTTGGTGAGCTCTTCCATTTTCATTTTAGGGTGACTCCTAGTCCTGTCCTTGGAGCTTTAGTATTTGAGAATAGCTCCTGCGGGACAGTTGACCCAAATATCCCCCAGTCAGTACAGATACTATATGGTTTTTATATAGTACTATATAGAGACTATAGAATATATATATCTAGCTATATAGCTTCTCTCTACACTTGCTCCCCTTCACTGTTTCCTCCCTTGGCTAGCAGCACTGCAACCACCCAGTCACTTAGTTTAGTTGCCAGTAGCTCTTCCTGACTCTTTGTTTCCCTCAGTCAACACATCTATTTAATCACCAAATCCATCTTTTTTGCCTAATATTTCTTGAACCAGTTCCATCCTGTCATCCTTACCAGGGCTGTCCTTATTCATAGTCTTCTGTTTTCTCTCGTGGACTATTGCAACAGCCTCCTGACTGGTCTTCCTCCATTTCTAATCTACTCAAGTCTTGGACCTGTCATCCTTCCCAGTCTTAGGAGTGACATGTTAAAAACACGAATCTCATCATGTCTTACCTCCTTCAGACACTGGTGGTTCCCCGTCACCAACAGGGCTGACCAGGCCCACCTTGGTCACCCTCTCAAGGTTTCTCCCTCACCACTTCTGCTTTGCTCTTTATTTTCATTTCTCCCAGGACCGAAATGCTTGTAGGCCTCAGTATACTCCAGGTGCCACCATGCCCAGGCTTCCTCAGTAACTCCTGCTTATTCTTTAAGGCTCCGTCCAGACTTCTTCACCAAGTCGCTCCAGCCTCCCCACAGTACACTGGTCACTGCTCTGCCCTTGCACCTCAGCACTGTTATGTGAGCATTTTCCCCAGGAAACTGACCTTCCAGAGGGCTGGCACCATGTCTGTTCATGTTGGTCCCCTCAGAGCTCACAGTCAAGGGAGGGAGACAGCCATTTGCCAGATAATCATGTAAATGGTTAATAATTAAAACTCCCTGGTACATGCCAGTCCAACTATGCCAGGCTCTATGTCAGACACTGGGAGAGTATCAATGGAAAAAAAGGCTTTGTGTTCACAGAACTTACTGTTTACCCAGGAAGATAGACAGTGAACAGGTAATCAGAAATCTAAAGTAGAGGAAATGTTAAAGAAGAGAACGTGCAGGTGCCATGAGCAGAAGAGCCAGCCTGGTCTGAGGTGGCATCAGGGAAGCCCCCAGGGGAGTGACATGTAGGTACAGCTCTGAAGGAGGAACAGGAGTTATCCAGCTGAGGGGGTTCGTTCATTGTGTTTGTTCACTTGAAGAGTTAGAACTATGTGTCAAGGAGAGGGAATGATGTATGCAGACACCCTAAAGTAGGAAAGATACTGGAACATTGGGGAAATTTTGAGCATGGCCAGCTGGACCTCAGTAAGGGGCATAGTGGGAGAGTCTCCCAGAGATGAGATTATATGGACCTTGTAAGTGAAGGGAAAGATTTTATACTTTCATACTTGACGTTGGATACCCTGTAACCACTGAAGGCTGTAAAGCAGGGGCATCTCTGTCTGCTCTGACTTACAGAGTTCCCCCTGTTGCCATGAGGAAAAGATACTAAAGCCATCTTATGCAACCTGGGAGAAGGCAGTGGCACCCCACTCCAGTACTCCTGCCTGGAAAATCCCATGGGCGGAGGAGCCTGATGGGCTGCAGTCCATGGGGTCGCTACGAGTCAGACACTACTGAGCGACTTCCCCTTCACTTTTCACTTTCATGCATTGGAGAAGGAAATGGCAACCCACTCCAGTGTTCTTGCCTGGAGAATCCCAGGGACGGGGGAGCCTGGTGGGCTGCCGTCTGTGGGGTTGCACAGAGTCGTACACGACTGAAGCGACTTAGTAGTAGTAGTATGCAACCTGGGGGGTTTCCCTCATAGCTCAGTTGGTAAAGAATCTGCCTGCAATGCAGGAGACCCTGGTTCAATTCCTAGGTCGGGAAGATCCCCTGGAGAAGGGATAGGCTACCCACTCCAGTATTCTTGGGCTTTACTTGTGGCTCAGGTGGTAAAGAATCCACATGCAGTGCAGGAGACCTGGGTTTGATCCTTGGGTTGGGAAGATCCCCTGGAGAATGGAAAGGCTACCCACTCCAGTATATCTGGCCTGGAGAATTCCATGGGGTCGCAAAGAATTGGACACAACTGAGCGAATTTCACTTTCATGCAACCTGGGAGAAGAGTCCAGATGAAAGAGGAGGTTAGCCTGGACTAAGGTGGCGGTAGTGTGCATGGAGAAAGAATTAATAAATGACTCTTCCAGTCCAGTTAAGGAGTCCCAGATCTGAAATGGAGGCATTCCCACTTGCAGAGAAACCTCTGGCTGATAGATGAGACTTGCCAGGCTGATGAGAATGAGGCAGACCCTTCCCCAAAGAAAAAAAATCACCAGAACACTCAAAAAGACACTTTAAAAATGCAGGTAACTATCCCTTATAAAATGAAAGGGCTTGCAGAGGTAAGCACAGAGATAGTCCAGGAAGATGTCTTGGAGTGGGTGAGGATGAAGACAACGTAAGACTTAGACAAGAGCTGAGGGGTTGCTGTCACCACTGGTCTGAGCACAGAGTGAGAGGCAAACTGTCCGACGGAAGCGAGTGTCAGTTCTGCCCAAAGGAGCTCTGTGCATGAACAGAGCTCTGAGATGGTGGAACCAGGGCAGTCTAGGAGAGACTCTGATCCAGTATTTCTTTTAACACCCCTTTTGTTGAATACAGAAAAATGGCACACCTTTTTACTGGTATTGTCAAAATTTGCTCATAAAAGCTTTCTAAACTATTGCTGTTACAAATCCAGCCTGTTTGTGAAACCTTTCACACAAGTAATTTCACCTGCTGTCTCGTATTTCAACTGAATTTCCTTGTAACAAAAAAAAGAAGTAAAAATAGAGAACACTTTCCTTTGATTAAAAAAATCCTTTCTCTTCCTGTTTGCAATTGGAAACAAAGGTCATGGCTTACAGCATAGCGATGTGATGCAGTCTGTCTTGTTTTCAGACTACACCTGCCCCCTAGCCCAGTCTGCTCATGAGAACCACTGCTCTAGGCCACATCCCTCATTACCTAGGAGAAAACCGAGGACTTGATGAGAGTTCCTCCTGGCCACAGAGCTTCTAGGTACCTGGGCTGAGCTCAGTCCCCTGTTTTCAGACCAGCAGGAAGTTCTGTGCTCTCTGCTGTTGAGTAATCCCAGGTCGTGGGATTGGGACAAGGAAGCGTTATTTCTGAGCCCAGGTTCCCATGTCCGTTGTTTTCCATGTTTCTGTCTGGTACTGAAGCACAGGAAACAAAGGGTGGTGGAGCCGCTGGCTGTCAGCGCTTTCTGTCTTCCCTTAGTCCTCCGAAGCCCTGGAGTTCATGAAGCGGGACCTGACGGAGTTCACCCAGGTGGTGCAGCGCGACACGGCCTGCACCATTGCGGCCACCGCCAGCGTGGTCAAGGAGAAGCTGACTGTGAGTACCACCTCCACCCCCAGAGCCTGAGCGCCATGTTTCATAACCTACTTGTTTAATTAATCACTGCAGACCCAGTTCTGCAGCGTCAGAAATGGCATGGTATTCTTTTTTTTCTCTGACATTTTATTTATTCATTTTTCTGACTGTGCTGGGTCTTTGCTGCTGCCCAGGCTTTTCTCTAGTGGCAGCGAGCGGGGACTGCTGTCTAGCTGTGGTGCGTGGGCTTCTCATTATGGTGGCTTCTCTTGTCGAGCACAGGCTCTGGGGCCTGTGGGCTTCAGTGGTTGTGGCTCCCAGGCTCTGGCGCACAGGCTCAGGACTTGCGGTGCGCTGCTTGGTTGCCCCGCCACATGTGGGGTTTTCCTGGACCAGGGGTTGAACCTGTGTCTCCTGCATCGGCAGGCAGCCTTCACCACTGAGCCACCAGGCATGCCCACGGCATGGTATTCTATTATGTGGATTTGACCAGTTCCTAGTTTCCTGATTCAGTTTTTTCCAGTATTGTAAGCAGAGCTACAGTGAACATTCTGATTGCTTAATCTTTGCCTTTAATATGTTCTTCCAAATAAGGTATTGAAAAGGATATAAGATGTAGTTTTAGACCTTTTAATATCTACTGTAGAACTACCTCCAAAAAGTTTTTGCCAGCTTGTATTTTTACTGGTCCAGGTTTTACCAGTCAGAGATGTATACTGGAATTCTCCTCTGAGATAGGAGTTAGATTCTCAAGTCAGCATGAAAAGTGAAAATTGTATACAGTCAGAGATACCCCCGCAGAGCTCAAATTTCCGAGGAAGTATAGGGTCCTGGTTTTGTATTGCAACTTCCCCTTTAGTAGTAGAACAGACTTCAGTTTCTCTGATCACCAGTGGAATCAGCTGCCTTGTAATTAGAGGCGATGTTATGAAAAACATATTGTGGAGTGTTTTTAACCAAGCTTCTTTTGTTGAATCTTAGAAAATACTGTCTGCCTGCTGACCACAGCCACTGATGAGCATGAATGACAAGTAGTCACCCAGCTGAACCGCTGCATGTCCAGCCAGTAGCAGAGACACGACTTGTGTCCTTCATTTATTTATTCCTTTTTTAATTCAACAAATACAATTATATACCTGTGCCAACATGTGCCAGGCACATTTGATAGGTTCAAGGTTTAAAATGCCTGGGCAGCCTCATTGGAAATAAATATGACACTTTGCTGCAAGGTTTGCGGAGCTTGGTCTTGTCTCTCAGCACACCGTCCCTTCTTGCTCAAGGGCATTCTGACCAGCATGGCTCCAGATGGGTGCCCCACTTGCCCCTTCTAGGGGGTCCATGCATTGGCCCTCAGCTGGTCCCAGGCTTGTCTCTAGGCAGGGCTGTCTGTCCTCATCCTGCCCATATTTCCTCAGTCTTTCATACAAAATACCTCCTGAGCAATGATGATGATGAGATTGTAATATTACAGTACTGCTAGTTATTAAATGTTTGCTATGTGCCAGACATTGTGCATGCCTTATCTCTTAAAAAATCTCCAAAGTAACCCCCTGCAGGAAGTA
Organism: Bos indicus x Bos taurus; assembly: GCF_003369695.1. Lineage (NCBI taxonomy): Eukaryota > Metazoa > Chordata > Mammalia > Artiodactyla > Bovidae > Bos > Bos indicus x Bos taurus. Next base: position 121,062,694 of record NC_040077.1, read on the forward strand.
TATTTATCTGCATTTTATAGATAAGGAAACAGACTCTGAGAGGTTAGGTCTCATTACTAACAAGTAGTAGAGCTGGGATTCAAATCCCAGATTGACCCGAAAGCTGGTACCTTTCCCATCTCTCTCCCTCTAAGTCCTTTTCCCTGCTGAATGTCTGTGCCATGGATCCTCTCCTGTCAATCTTTGATCAGCTTGACTGACCTTGAAATTTTGGCGAAACAGCCAGTCAAGGAGCTCTGCTCTGACCTACACAGGCCTACTGCGGCCCTAATCTGCACCCCCATCTGGGGGTGGTGACCCTGGCTGCCCCTCTGTCCGTCTCCAGCCCCAGAGATGGGGTGAACCGTTGTGAACATTTCCCTGGTCCTCCGACACAGTACACTTTGACCCCTGATGCTTCACCCCTCTCTACCCCATACCCCAGATCGCAGCCTGCTCCTGAGCCACTTCACTTCCTCTGTTGGCTTCTCTCTGCAGACTGAAGGCTCCTCTGGAGCGACAGAGAAAATGAAGAAAGGGCTGTCTGACTTCTTGGGGGTGATCTCCGATACCTTTGCCCCCTCACCAGACAAAACCATCGACTGTGACGTCATCACCCTGATGGGCACGCCTTCTGGGACGGCTGAGCCCTATGATGGCACCAAGGTATTCACTAGCGGCCCTGGGCTCTAGCTTCCAACCTGAGCTCACAAAAGCAGTACATGTTCATAAGAAATAATATGTGTATATAATTAAGTTGGAGAATACCAATAAACAAGAAGATAATGATTTCTAAACCCATAATCCCATCACTCAAAGAGAACCACTGATTCTGATTGTTTTTCTTTTTAACAGAAAAGCACTTTATATATGCAATTTTTTAACCCGCTTTTAAAAAATTTATAACTATTAGCGTCTTTCCTTATCACTATCATTTTAATGTCTTTAACTTCTTGCAGGTGTATATAGCATAATTTATTCAGTCATTTGTCTAGTGTTGCACATTGAGATTCCTTTCAGTTTCATCCATAACAAAGAGTGCTCGAGAGCATCTTTACAGGCATGAGTTCCACATTTGTGTTGTTTAAGACTAATTTTCAATTGGAATAAGTGTACAGGAGGAGTATGTCTTCAGAGCAGTCATATCAGCAACAGTAGTGTGTTTCTGCTGCATTGCATTTTCTCACCATTATTCTCACACTCCCTGGAGCATCTCCCACACCCGCGGTGTGGTGTCACAGCAGCCTGGCCTGCATTGTACCGTGTTGAATTTCCACCCCAAACATTTTTCAAGCATGTTTTTCAGCCCTAGTGTTAGCACCACCACTTAGTACACATTGAAGTGGATTGTGGAATTTTTTTTTAATTACAGAAGTTTAAATTATTACAGTGAATCAACCAAAATCACTTGCTGAAGTTCTGATGCAGCCCACCCATGCTTCCTGTAATAACGAGGAAGGAAGGATGGGCTTTCCATGTACCAGCTAAAGTTCACGACTCCTGTGGCCCTAATGGGAGCACAGCTTGCAGTTCATTTGGCAGACTGGCTATGAAATTAAGAAATTCTTGATGAATTGTTTTAACTTGAGTTAAATATTTCAAAATTTGCCAGTGAGTTTTGGACTTTATTAATATATTTGCACTACTGTTTTTTGTATATCGTATAATTCAAAACTATTTTATGTGTATGATTTTGTAGCCTGCTTACTTTATTTTCTTAGTCCAGGGATGGAATACTGGGTGAAAGACCATTTTTCTAGGAGCTCCAGTTTAGGACTCCTAGCTCAGTGCTCCACTCATAACCCACACTGTTAATTACCAAGTGCCCTGTTGGTATGGTAGCCAACAGGGGAGAAGCTGGGTCGTGGTTGATTGGCAGAGAGGCATTGCTTTCTGTCCCCAGCACCCCAGAATTTCTCTTCTTTTTTCTTTTTTTTATAGGCTCGCCTCTATAGCCTGCAGTCAGACCCAGCAACCTACTGCAATGAACCAGATGGTGAGGGGTTGTGGTGAGGGGCAGGCTTGCTGGGCAGGGAGGCCAAGGGGGTCTGGATTGTACGCCCTGTTTGTCTCTGTAGCAGTGGTCAGGTAGCCTCTGTGTAAAGGACCAGAGCCGGGACTGCTTTGAACCCTGCATCTAGTGGGATGGGTTGATGGTTGCCTTTCCTCTCTGAACGCAAACTGTCTTCATCCCCATCTACAGAGGCTTTGCTCCTCTCATCCCTTATCTTCAGTTGGGCTCCCTCCCAGCCCTGCTGCCCTGCCTGCCTTCCCTCTGGCCTGTTTGCTAAGCTCCTGATGTACAGCAAGCCCCACATCTAGAGAGGGGAACTGGTGTCTAGGTGGGAACTAGACACCAGACATGAGTGGAACTCTGAATCAACCCTGTCCAGACCTCCAGGAACCTGCCTGCCTTTAGGAGAGAGAAATGGAATAAAGCAAAGATAACTAGAGATGGAGTGACTGCTTCCACAGAGAGAGGGGAGCAGTGGGAACCCAGAGGATGGCACATAACCCAGCCTGGGAATCCTAGAATGTGACACCTGAATTAAGGTTTTAACAATGAATTAGAAGTAAACTAATTTTACTTGTAGAAGTCGGGGGAACAGTGTTGAAGCATGACAACAGGACATTTGAAGGTCTAGAAAAACCTAGGCATTCGAGAATACCAGACAGAGAGTACGTGTGAGGAAATGAGGGCAGTGAGAGCTGCCAGGGGCACTGGACTGAGGGCCTTGGGTACCAGACTAAGAAGTTGGAATTTTGTCCTGAAAGACTCAAGGTAGCGGGTCTTAACCTTTTTTTGAGTCACAAAGGCCTTTAAAACTCAGTTGAAAATCATACGCCCGCTTTCAATAGAATTGTATGTGCAGTATGGGAGTTCTTGAACCCTTTGAAGCCTATCCTTGGACCATAGTCTAAAAAGCCATACTGTAGAGAACTGTTGAAGAGTCTTAAGACCTGATGTGATCAGATTTTGCATTTTATAAAAGAGCCTTCACGCAGTGTTTTGTTAAGGACGAAATAGAGAGGGAGAGACAAGACAGGAAGACCAGTTAGGAAGCTCGGTAGGAATCCTCATGTCAGAGGTAAAGCCAGAACCAGGGAAGGGCCGGGTAGACTGAAGAGGAAGATGTGCATAGAAGAGACACTGAGGAAGTGGAATCCAGAGTGACTGCAAAAGGGAGGAGCCTGGGAGGGCCCGCAGGTCTCTGGTGGATAGGTGGGTGGGACAGGTGCGGGAGGAAGAAGGTGAGCATGCGCTGCATTTGCAGCATCTGTGCAGGTGGATGTGTCCTGGCACCTGGACCTCTGGATCTGGAGCCCAGAAAGGTAGCCTCAGCTGCCACACTGAGGAACTGTCAGTGGGAGAAGGAGGTTAAAACTCGTGGTTTAGCGGAGGTCATCTTGGGAGAAAATGGAGAATGAGAAGAGATAAAGAAAGGAGAAAGAGGAGCCCACTGAAGACTCAGATGGACCTACTAGAGCAGGAGGAGGAAATACAGGCAAGAATGAGAAGCCAGGGGAGAAGACGGCTTCAAGGGGAAGGTAGTGATTCCCAGGGCGGAAGCTATAGGATGACCACATGACCAAGGACAGAGAAGTTGCTGTTGGATCTGGCAGCATGGCGTCACTGGTGACCTGAGAGCAGCCATTGCAGAGAGGAGAGGCTTCAGTAGCCAAGTGTAGTGAGCTACAAACCACGCAGGCCCTGGAGAGAGAGGAGACTGCACCCCCCCCGAGATCACTGAGGCGCCATGCCCTGATAGCAGGCCCACCCATCCCTTCACCCTGCCTGATCCCCTACCTTGGGCCACGTGGCTTTGGAAAAAACCTTACCCTTTCCTCGTTGTCCATGTCCAGGCTTTGGTGTGTTTTCTCTAAGCCCAGGGTTCTTTCTTCAGCCCCACAGAACTGACCATCAGTATCTTTCCCTCTCCAGGGCCCCCAGAGTTGTTTGATGCCTGGCTTTCCCAGTTCTGCTTGGAGGAGAAGAAGGGGGAGATCTCAGAGCTCCTTGTAGGCAGCCCCTCCATCCGGGCCCTCTACACCAAGATGGTGAGGGCCTTCCCGGCTCCTGGCTGAAGGTGTGGGGACGTGGGAGGGTCATGTCCAGAGTCATTGTGGAGTCCTCTAGCCTAAAGAGCAGCAGGAGGCCCTGTGGAGCCTAACCAGCCAGCTCCTGAGCCAGGAATCCATGTGGGGGAATCTAAGTCACCAGGCTTCTGGCAATCACGGTGAGAAATAGAAGGGCCAGCAAAGCCTGATGGGAGTTCTCTTCTACCTCCTGGGCCAGGAAGGTGGGTCTGGCAGTTGAAAGTGCTGTAAGAATCACAGCTCAGCTGCTTAGACCCTCTGAAATCCAGAATGACTGGGAGCTGGCTGATAAGGCTGGGGACATGGACCCCACATAACCACTTCTAAAGTCCCATTTCCACTGTCCCCTCCCTCCAGGTGCCTGCAGCTGTTTCCCATTCAGAATTCTGGCATCGGTATTTCTATAAAGTCCATCAACTAGAGCAGGTATGGTGGCCTAACCAGGGGAGGTACTCCACTCAGCCTTGGGTAAGGGGCTGGGTTTTGTTGAGGGAAGAAGGGGACAGAGGGTACCAAGAGTTCTGGAGTCAGAACCAGAGTCTGGGGTTCCCTGACTGCTCCTGGCCGTCTACTCCTCCCCCACTTTCAGGAGCAGGCCCGGAGGGATGCCCTGAAACAGCGGGCAGAACAGAGCATCTCTGAAGAGCCTGGCTGGGAGGAGGAAGAAGGTAAGAGGTATTGAGAGGCGATGAGCAAGTACCAAGTCCTGCCTGTGGGGGGCTGTCTGGGCCATTCTCGCTGAAGCCTTGAGGGACGTGGCGCCTCAGGAAAGGAGGGATTAAACACGGTGTTTGCAGGTGCCAAGGATAGTCTGAGCTACAAGGGGGTGTTTACCAAGTCTGGTGGCCCGGGTTTAGGCACAGAGGTTGCATGTGTCAGCTGCCAGCCCATGGACCAGCTGCTTCAGAGTAGGAGGAGCTTACTGAAATTCCAAATTTCCTTCTTCTAAGACTCTGGGCATGTGGCCAAACTTACATATTTTTTAAATTAATTTTTGGCCACAGCATGCGGCATGGGGGGAATCTTCATGCCCTAACCAGGGACCAAACCCCCCTACAGTGGAAGCGTGGAGAGTTAACCTTTGGACCTCCAGGGGCACCCCAGACTTGTATTTTTAACAAGCTCCGCTGGTAATGTTAATGCCCAGCCAGACTTGGGAAGCACTGGCTTAGGGACAGAGCTGAGCTTCCTCTGCCTGGTAGCTCAGCTTATTAGGAGTGTGTTGGAGTCACCTGTATGATATGTTAACACAGTTACTAAGTGCTTATATTATATGCCCAACCCGTACTAAAAGCTCTACACGTATGGGCCTTACTACAACGTTATTATCCCTCTTTTGCAAATGAGGCAGGTAGGTCAATGGAGAGTTGGTGGCTTGCCCAAGATCATGCATCCAGGAGGGAGCAGAGCTCAACCTGAACCTCATCCCGACTGACTTTCAGGTCTTGGCTTTCTAAGCTGTCATGTTACCTTGGGCTGCACTTGTAGAAGCTGAGTGCCTGCCAGACATGCACTAGGCCTCATGGGTAGGAGATACTTTGACCAGCAGGGAGTACCTACAGAACTACCATGGAGAGGGGGTGAGGAAACCGACTAGAGCAGACTTTGATGAGGACCTGAGCTCTGTCTGGTGGTCTCCATGATGGCCTTGGGGCTGACCAGAGTACATCACTCTCCTTCCTCTCTCTCTTGACAGAGGAGCTTGCGGGCGTTTCACCCACGTCCCTAAAAGAGGCAAAGGTTCCTGTGGCCAGACCTTCCACATCCCCTGAAGGAGGACCTGGTCCCCAGAGCCCCTGTGAAGAGAATCTGGTGACCCCTGTCGAGCCTCCAACAGAGGTGACCCCCTCGGAGAGCAGTGAGAGCGTCTCCCTGGTGACACAGATTGCCAAACCGCCCCCTGCCTCTGAGGCCCCAGCGCTGCCCAAGGACCTGTCCCAGAAGCTTCTAGAGGCATCTTTGGAGGAACAGGACCTGGCTGTGGATACGGGCGAGACTGGACCCCCACCCCGAGCTCAGTCTAAGCCCCACACCCCTGCTTGCCGCCCCAGCGGTCCAGAGCCCCGGCCTCCAGCCAGAGTAGAGACTCTCAGGGAAGAGATCCTCACAGACTTACGGGTGTTTGAGCTGAACTCGGACAGTGGGAAGTCTACACCCTCCAACAATGGGAAAAAAGGTGAGTCGAGGCCAAAGCCCAGGGAGCATGCGGGGGCAGGGCAGGTGAGAGTTGCCACCTCACAAGGCACACTCGTCTCCTTGTCCCTTGTGAGGATCCTAGGAGAGATGGCCTTTGTTTGTGATACTGATAATGATGACAGCTACTATAGGTTGAGTGTTTATTACTGTATTCCATCAATTCCAACATGCATTAATCCTCTGAACTTAAGATGCATCTTAGGATGACAAAATAAGATTTATGTCAAATCATGGGTTAAGGATGTAATATTGCAGTTAATTTCTCAGTTACCAGGGGAGCTTGTTAATTTCTAATTTACATCTCATTTCCCTATATTACTGTCCTCATTTTATAGTTGAAGAAAGTGAGCCTCAGATGTTAAGTAACTTGCTCAAATTCACACAGCCAGAGAGTAGCAAGCCCAGATTCAGACCTAGGTCTGTCTGACCTGAAACCCATGCCCTTAGCTACCACAGGGTGCCAGTTCCTGTCCTTTTGGACAGTTCAGTTTCGGGGTGGGACCTCCTATGACACTGATTGCTACCAAGGGTCTTCTCCCCTGGATGACCTCAGCAAAGTCATTTAGCTTCCCCAGGCCTTCTTTAATTATTATTATAAAATACCTGAACAAAGCTTACGTGTACAGTTTAAAGAAGAATAAAGTGAATACTCATGAACTTGCAGTGACCTAGCTTAAGTAACAGAGCTTTAGTCTCTTATCTGCTTAGTGAAATTTGAGACAGGAGACACTTTGACTTTGTGTCGGGGAGGAACCTCTCTAACTCCTGCAGTTAAAGAACAGTGGTATCGCTGGTGTCAGCTTGTTCTGTTACATCCAGAGTACCTCTGCAGAGGCAGCCGATTGTCAGCAAGACCTCCCCTCAGCTCCTCACCCACAGGCATCCTGTCTGCCCACACTCAGCACCAGCCAGTCACCCAGCTTGCCCAGCAGGTGCACACTGGCCTGCTGGCGGTGAGACTGGCTTGCTGCTGTGGATGGAAACGGGCCCCTCACAGCCTGCCCTGCTCTGCTCCCTGATGGAAACTGCGAGATGTCTAGTTTCCAACACAGTGCTTTCCTTCTGACTCTGATTCAGTGAGGTCATCCATTGAGCTCCTACCTACTCTTTATGAGACACTGAGGAGGGAGGGGCAAAGGCTGTGGTCTTTTATGATGAAGCAAGAAGCAGTACGGGGCAGGCTTGGTACCGGAGGAGTTCAGAGAAAGAAGGAACCGCTGGGCATGAGCAGGTGTTTCAGCGAGGAGACAGGCATTGTATAGGTGGGTTGGAGAGTTTGGGGCAGGTGCGGGTGGGGGAGCTGTAGTCCAGGCTGCAGGGTCCTACAGAGTCCAAAAAGCAGAGGGCATGGGGCATGTTGAAGGGGGTAACCAAAGCCCACTTTTCTGTATTGTTCCCAGGTGAGGGAGGAATAAGAAGGGAGGTGGGGTTGGCTCAGAAATACAACTTGAGATCCTAAGCCAAATTCAGAAAGTTGGACATGGTGCCACAAAGCAGCAGGTCGTGCTGCTTGTGTTACATGCCCAACCTGTACTAGGAGCTTTACATGTAGAGGCTAAGCTAAGGGCTCAGCCTCTGGGGTTCAGACAGTTCTGAGTTCAAATCCCAACTTTGCTCATAAGCCATGTGACTTCAGAAATGTTACTGATCTTCTGTAAGCCTCCATTTTCTCTATAAGTTGAGACTCATTGTTCCATGATAGAGCCTCAGTCAGGGAAGAAATTGGGGTAGAGCCCTGCTCTGGGGAGATGATCAAGATAGTAAAAGGTACCAACCAGTCTCTGGACACTTCCTGTGTATATAGCTCTGTGCTGAGCACTTGATATGCATATCACTCAGTCCTCACCAAAAATCCTATGAGAGCTGTGAGATTTTCCTTTTTTCTTTTTCTTTTTTACTGGTAGGAAACTAAGATAAATCACCCACCCAGTAGGTATTTAGAGAAATATGAAATAGCCTTTAGGAGAGTGCAAAGTAGGTGGTGGGCTCAGCAGGTGCTGTGGGGTTGCTGGGTGGATGGTACGAAGGGTGCTTCTGAGATGATGGTTATGAATTTTGAGAGAGACCAGTCACCGCTGTTGTACTTTTGTCCCGCCACATTCAGTCACTCAGGTGCAGGCACAGAGCAGGTGGGGAGTTGGACTGAATCAGGGTTGAAGTTTATCCAGGTGAACTCAAAAGGACAAAAGTCGAGTGTATGCAGAAGTGATCAGAATGACGGTTCCTAGAGTCTGAGCTGGGTAAGGGTGGGGACAACAGTGACGCAGTTGGAAGGTTTAAGAATTATCGGTTCCATTTGGAAGCGGGCTCCTGGAGAATGTGATGGGTAGAGGCTGGAAGAAATGAGATTATGGAGAAGATGTGGCGGAAGCTTGTAACCGTTTGGTCCAGTGCATCTCACACACTTAGTGGGGCAAAGCTGGGGTCTTGGACTGAGAGGGGACAGTGGGAACAGAGTAGAGAGTAACATCTTAATAGATTTTTTGTCCTGGAGGCAGTGACTCCTTTTCCTTCTTGTGTCCACATCCAAAGATGACATGAGCGAGGCTTGGTCTCTGGGTACAGCAGTCTCTGGGGTGGCCAAGCCAAAGGGACTCCTGAGGTCCCAGGGTGATGCCTGTCATTGCAGAGCTGCTTCCCACCTGCATTTTGTGCCGAGGTCCATTTGATTGAGGAGACTAGACTTAGCCTGCTCAGGCGCCCTCAGCAGGGAGCAGGGAGGAGAGATTGGAGCGGGCCCTGTGGACTGAGGACTGGAAAGAGCCTTGGGCTTATGGCCCCGCTTCACCACTGACTGACCACCTGGGAGGGATTTTGGCCTCCATTTCTTCTTTGGAGAAGCAAAGATCCAATTAAACAGAATAAAATGAGCTGTGAGTGACAGCACTATGATGTTAGTAATCACTCGAAAACTCCCCATTCCTTACAAACAAAAGAAAACATTAACAGTCCATGGAGATGTCTTAAATTGTTGCATAGATCAGTTCTCTGCCATGTGCCCAGAGTAATGGCGATCTTACTAGTACTCTTGTTGTGTGACAGGACAGGATGGTGGGAGAAGGCAGGTGGCAGAGAAAGCCCAGATTCACCTCTCTGCCACTCGAAGCCTTTGTCTCCTCATCTGTAAACTGGGACTGTTTACATCCACCCTCTGAGATAAGTATAAAGTGCTCCAAAAATGTTACCTGAGACTCTCTTCTACCCAACGGGTTTGCCCTAGCATTAAGCCCTGAAGAGAGTTTCAAATCCCTGGAGGGAAACCTGAGGTTAGGAAGAGCTGTCATGACCACAGCCACAGCTCTGAAGGGAGAAATCAGCTGGGAGTCTGGCTTCTAACCCACAGGAAGCCTGCACTGACAGAGAACCAAGCATGAGCCACCAGAGTGTCCTGAAAGCACAAGGAACCTTAAACGTGGAGTCAGAAGATCTGGGTCTTTGTTTGAGATCTGATCCTGACTGGCTGAGGGACCATGTGCAAAATTACTTAACTGTAGGACCAGCCTTTAACAGGTCCATTTGTTGAATATCCACTGTGTATGTATGTTACAACCGACTCAGTGGACATGAGTTTGCGTAAACAGGAGTTGGTGATGGACAGGGAGGACTGGCGTGCTGCAGTCCATGGGGTCTCAAAGAGTCAGACACGACTGAGCGACTGAACTGATGTATGTTACAGGCCCTTTACGTGATGCTGCTATTTGTCACACTGCTGTATCTCAAACTGCAGGCCAAGATCTATACAGAATCATCCAGATTTCTGGGCCACCACCTACACCTGCTAAATCTGAATGAGGGGAATGGACGGGGAGGAATCTGCTTTCTAATAAGCTCCTCCGGTGGTTCTCTGCAAAGAGGATGGTTTTATTCTTATTTTATCAGTATAAATAAACTGAAGCCCAGAATAATTTGCCCAGGACTACACAGTAGAAAAAAGAGGGTTCCACCCAGGTTTGCTTGACTCCAGAGATACCATGTGCTATGTGCTATGTGCTTAGTCACTCAGTCGTGTCCGACTCTTTGCAACCCCATGGACTGCAGCCCGCCAGGCTCCTCTGTCCATGGGTATTCTTTAAGGCAAGAATACTGGAGTGGGTTGCCATTCCCTTTTCCAGGGGATCTTCTCAACCCAGGGATCGAACCTAGGTCTCCTGCATTGTAGGCAGGTTGTTTACCATCTGAGCCACCAGAGAAGGCCAGAGACACTACCACATGGCTAGATGGGTGACTAGAGAGAACAGTGCAAGAACCCTAATAAGGACTGTGGGGCCCAGGCTTGGGGAAGTCTCAGAGCCTGGGTACATGTTAAGGAGGAAGCTAGACAAGAAGAAACAAGGTATTTACAGGTGGTGCCCTTGGGGGATCAGAGCTTGCTTTTTTTAAAGATGCTTAAAAAAAAAATGATTACAAAGTAATATATGATTTTAGAAAAAAAGAAACATTACCCCATGACCTCATCACCTAGCAGTAACGATCGTTGGATTCTTATGGGTATTTGCTCGTCCTTTCTGTGTGTGTGCATGCATCTGTGAGCATATTTTTTTAAATGAAACCATACTGCATGTATTTTTTCACAGGAACTATTTTTGTCATTTTCTTCTCAGTAATAACTTTCACATGTACTTTTTTTATATTGTCTGTAAGAAGGCATACCCAAATACGAATGTTTGGAGCAGTGGCTGTCAAACCTTAGCAGGCATCAGAATCACCTAGAACAGGGCAGAGCAAGTGTTTTCTGTACAGAGCAAGGTCACAAATATTTAGGCTTCAGGGGACATACAGTTTCTGTCCCAGCTTCACAACTCTGTCTTTTCAACATGAAAGCAATCATAGGCAATATGTCAACAAATGGCCATGGCTATGTTCCAAAATTTTATTTCCAAAAGCAGATGGTAGGCTGGATTTGGTCCACAGGCCATAGTTTGCCAACCCCTGATTTAGAGAAAGAGTCCATGGATGTTTATTTAGTACAAACTATTTGTTCTTGTCACTTGGAATACATAAGAAAATAGAAGATCCCTGTCCTCCAGGAGCTCACGTTCTAGCTTCTCTATTATTAGACAACAAGCACGGGGAACCTGATTATGTAATACACTAGCAAGTGATAAATACAGTGGAAAGGACCATCCAGAGCAGAGTGAGGGGGACAGGGTTGCAAGTGAAAATAGGACGATCAGGGCAGGTCACATTTAGATGGTCAGATATGAGCAAAGGTGTGAAGGAAGTGAGCAGGTTGGCCTGTGGGTATCTGAAGAAGAGTTCCAGGTACAGGGAACAGTCCTTGCAAAGGCCTTAGGTGGGAATGTGCCTGATATGATTCAGTAGCAGCAGGATCAGTGTAGGTAGAATGGAGTGACTGAGGCAGAAGAGGTTCATTGTTTATTTCTTCTGAGAGATTTCCATGGCTCCCAGGGAGTTTCTGGACCAAAATATTTCTCCACGACTCAGTAACTTACTTTTTCTCACTTAATCAGATCAGATCAGATCAGATCAGATGCTCAGTCGTGTCCGACTCTTTGCGACCCCATGAATCGCAGCACGCCAGGCCTCCCTGTCCATCACCAACTCCCGGAGTTCACTGAGACTCACGTCCATCGAGTCAGTGATGCCATCCAGCCATCTCATCCTCTGTCGTCCCCTTCTCCTCCTGCCCCCAATCCCTCCCAGCATCAGAGTCTTTTCCAATGAGTCAACTCTTCGCATGAGGTGGCCAAAGTACTGGAGTTTCAGCTTTAGCATCATTCCTTCCAAAGAAATCCCAGGGCTGATCTCCTTCAGAATGGACTGGTTGGATCTCACTTAATAGTGTAAGATTATTTTGCCATGCATACAAATGTTCTGTAGCCTAACCTTTAAAAGCCACATAACATTCCATCATAGGACTATACCCTTTATTTTTATAATTCCCTAGCAGAGGACTTTTAGGTGGTTTTTTAAGTTTTTATCAGTGTTACAGCACTATAGTGAACATTCTCTTGGTTAAATTTTTTTACTGAATCCAGGGTTCTTCCTTAAAATAGATTCCTAAAAGTGGGATCACTGAGGCAGAGATAGCAGCATGTAAGCCCTTTGGTGTGTATTTGTCAGGCCCTTCTGAAGGGCTCCATCAGCCCAGCTCCAGCCGCGCCACGTGCCCTTCCCATCTTTCACACTGTGGATCATGGTTCTAGGCTCGAGCACAGACATCAGTGAGGACTGGGAGAAGGACTTTGACTTGGACATGACTGAAGAAGAAGTGCAGATGGCACTTTCCAAAGTGGATGCCTCCGGTGAGGTGAGTGGGCCTGCTGATGGTGGGCCACAGGGAAGCAAGCCCAGTGATCCCAGGTCTGAGGACTCTCCCCACCAAGCCCTACTGGCCCCTCATGGTGGATCCCTTCCCATCTGAGGTGGCCGGCTGTGGGAAGGGAGCCAAGGCCTCCCGCTCAGGCCCTGAGCAGTCATCAGCAGGCTCAGGCTCTGCTTCCCCTGAGTTCCAGGGTGGCGGATAGGGGAAGTTCTTGACATTAGTTCCTATCAGCATCACCTGAGGAACCACCAAAAAAATCCAGGTGCCGGACCCTGCTCCAGATCTTGTGACTCAGGGTCACCAGGTGTGGGACCTTAAGACCCTGGCCTTGGAGGCAACAGACAGTGTGATCGCTCGACCTGAGCCTCTGCTGCGCCATCTAAACGTGGCACTGGTCGTTACCAGCTCACGAGTGGCGGTGGTGAGGCATGTGCACCTGTTAGCACAGAGCCTGGGATGTGGGAGCACTGACAGGTGTCCTAAAACCACCGCAAAATGGAGCTCAGAGCCCTATTACTCTTATTCCTCACTACCTCTCCAAATGAGAAATTATATGAAGGAGAGGCTGGGCAAAAAGCTCTCACAGCTAGTAAGGGACAGGACTGAGGCTCCAGCCCACACCTCTGATTCACATAAGTGTTATATCAAGAACTGTCACACAACAACCCCATGATTCCTTCCATCACATAGCTCAGGGAACCTGCGATAAAGAGGGAACAGATTAGAGAGATGGGAAGGGCCTTGTTTTTCATATTGGGAGACTGAGGGCTGGGGGCCACAGTGACCTACGTGAGTATTTTACACCTGTGGCCTCACTATACCCAGAGGAAAGAAGGCTCATGGTGCCCTCTCATGCCATGGGGCTTTCACGGCTTTGGTGTCTTTGTAGCCCTTTTTAAAACCTGACATAAAACATACCTGAACAGTCATTCTGTAACTCATTATACCAGGGGATCCACTGACAACAGGCCAAGAGAGTTGCCTGGGAGACTTCAGCAGGGGATTAGGGTGCTGGAGCCCCCAGTGAAGGCCCAGTGAGTCCCTCTAGTCCTGTGCTGCACTGGCTTCTGATCAGAGTGCCACTTTCAAGGTCGCTGCCTCTTGGAGCCATGTTTTTCTCTGCTCAGCAGGAGACAAGTTCTCCTTAAGGGACTGACTGACTGGGTTCTTGCAGGCAGGGCGTCCCCTTGTGTCCAGAGTTGGCTGGTAGAAGCATTTCCTTTGAGTCTAGAACCATCAGACCCACCCCTTAGGTAGAGGGCTCCCCAGACATTCCTTGAGGCTAGTGTTTCATTTTCATAGGAGGCAGGGTCCAGCCCGGGAGAGTGGGGCTTGGGGTTGCAGGGAGAGCTATTCTGAAATGGGGCAGCTGGGGAGCTTGGGTCTGGACTTGACTCAGAGGAGTAAATATGTGTTCGTGCTCTCCATTATCTCCATTGTCCCCCCTTTGCAGCTGGAAGACGTAGAGTGGGAGGACTGGGATTGAGGGGAGCCAGAGCAAGCAGCTCCCCCACCCACAGCACTTCCCACTTCCCTCGCCCGTCTCAGCCCGGCCCCGGAAGACACTGACTAAGAATGTCCCCCAGTGGCCTCTGTCAGCCAGAGCTCTCGGCAAATTCTGGGTTGTTCCTTGTTGGCCCTTCGGGCCTCTGCTCATGTCTGGGAAGGGGCTCGCTAAATCCAAACCAGGAACTCTGACTTGTGCCAACCGTAGGATGACATGAGGGGGAGGAAACTTCCCCCACCCACCCACCCCCCACTGGAAGAGCCTACATTTCTCTGCTGAATACCCGATGTTCCTGGGGACTCTTGCTGAGGAGTCCCAAGGGACAGCCCTCGCCCATGTGCCTGTGTAGACAGAGGCTAAACCGCCGGTCTCATGGAGGACGCCGAAACAATACTCTGTCACCCATGAGCCGGCAAGGAAGGCCGTGCCACCTGCCTTTGGCTTGACAGGGATGGCAGACACACTTTGGTTCCTATCCCAGCGGGTAAGAGGCATTCATTTCTGGGAAATTTGCCTCCCTTAGGAATCTGTCCCTCCCAGTCATTTTCCATTCCTGGAAGGGCTCCTTGTGGTTCAGAATCTAGAGACCAAACTCCCTCCTTTCCCCCAGTCCAGGCTGGTATGTCCCTAGCACCTTTCCCAAGCCGTCTTCATGTCGGATGCACCTGAGTCCTTAGCCCAGCTGTGCCACCTGCAAGAGTCTGCTCTTGCCCTTCTTCCCTTCCCCAAGAAGGGAGGGGGCCACTTCAGGCCCTTCTGTGTGTTGCCTGGCGGGATACCTTGGCCAGCCAGCCACCAACTTTGACTCCCCCGTAGCTTAGGACACAAGCCAGGTACCAGTGGTACAGAGCAGTGATCAAAGCCGAGTACTTACAACTCTGGTAAGCCCGACTTCTCCGCCTCAACCCTTCTGCCTCTTGGAGGGATACGCTGGGGGTGAGCTGCTTGAGATTCTCGACAGGCTTCTGCAAAAGCTCATCCTCCTGAAGGCAGATCCAGTCTTGGTGGCTCTCACCCTCCGCGCTGGTAAAGCTGCACCTCTCTTGGGGGACGAGGGGCTGCAGGAATCCCTGGAGACCCTGGTGCTTCATGATGCTGCTCTGGTGATTCTTGTACATAATCTGGTGTGTTCACCAATGATTTAAAGGGATCGTGGTCAGGGACGCCAAGAGAGTGGTGGTCACTTCCACTTCAAACCTTCAATGAGGGGGTGGGATGGAGAGAATGCTGAATCTTTTTTTCTCTTTTTCATGGGATGGGGTTTTTCTCTTTGTAATTATTTCTTTAGTTTAATTAACCTTTTGGTTGTTTGTGCAATATTATATATTTTAAATTATAATGTATCTCCCCAGAGTATTTTGTAGCTGGGATAAGAAAAAAAGAAAAAAAAAAAAAAAGACTCTAACAGCTGTTAGTTTTGTAATTAAAAAAGAAAGAAAAAAGAACTTTGTCCTGAACCTTTTCCAGACTTGCCGTTAACAGCTATTAAAGAGATTCAACAGAAGCTGGAAGGTGTCTGGGGCTCTGTTCTTGTCCCCTACAGCAGCTGCCCCAGAGCCAGCAGTGTGCAGGGTGGAGCCCAGGGGAGGGGTCAGGATGGGAGGTGGTAGCCTGCGTTCCAAGGAAGTCCCTTGTCTTCATCCCAGACTCACCTTGGCCTTTGGGGTGAGGAAGGGACAGGGACCCCAGAAGGCCTCTCACCAAGACAAGAAGTCAAGAGGCCGTTTCTGCATTCCCAACACTTCTGCTTTTATTTGGAAAGGAAGATGCAACAACAGTGGTTCCAACTGTTCTTGGTCATTTTTCTCTCCTCCCCCTATATGTGTTTGATTCTGGGGTCTATTTTAAGTAACTTTAGTTAAACACCTGTATGAAAATCACTTGTCAGCCATAATAAAAGGGACGTCTGAATGAGGCCCTCTGGTTCCATGAAGATCTTTAAAGGGAAAGAGAAGTAAGGCTGGGGAGGGTGTAGGTAAGTTTAGGATAAGTAAACTTAAAGTGTAAAATATATATATCACCATTTTAGAAGCGGGTTTTTGGGTTTGCTTTCTCCCCCTACTTTATTGGGGAGGACTTGCCATTGCTTTTATGAAGTGCTTGCTAGCCATGGATGCCAACTAACTTCTTCAATTGAAGGCCGGAGAATCATGTCTGGTTCCAGGAGCCGCTTGAGCAAGTCCTGGCATTCAGCCGAGATGCCCAGATGAGTGGGGAAGGACACCCCCTTCTGCTGCTGCCACAGCATCTTGGGGATGTCTGTGTCGTCAAAAGGCAGGCTGGCACAGAGCATGACGTGCAGGACCACGCCCATGCTCCAGATGTCACCCTTCCTGCTGTCGTGCGGGATACCCTGCAGCACTTCGGGGGCGGCATAGGCAGTGCTGCCGCAGAAGGTCTGGCTCAGCTCCCGGCGCGATTTGGGCAACACCTTGGCAAAGCCAAAGTCTGTCAGCTTCAGGTTGAAGCCCTGCAACAAGGCGTTCTCACACTTGAGGTCCCGGTGGGCCACGCCACAGCCATGGCAGTAGCGGATGGCCTCGACCATCTGACGGAAGAGGGCCTTGGCCCGGCTCTCGGGCAGTGGCCCCCCATTCAGCACACAGTCAAAGACATCCCCTCCTTCAGCCAGCTCCATCACCAGGTAGATTTTCCCGTCGGCAGACTCCAGCATCTCATACACTTGGATGATGTTCTTGTGGTCCAGAGTACGGACGATCTGGAGCTCCCGAGGCAGGAATCTCTGGATAAACTCTAAGGAAACAAAAGAGATGGAGAATCAAGTCCAGAAGAGCCTAACTCCTCCCTCTGTCTCCTGTCTTCCAACTTCTGTCTGCCCACCATGTCTGGGTTGTGGGCCTTGGTTCCCTTTAACAGCCTTCAGTGTCCAGCCGCCTGGACACTGCAGAGTGTTCACTTCTGTCTTTGTAGTTAATATATTATTCAAGGGAACTAGTCCGTCAGCCTCAGGGACTGTTGTGAGCAGCCTGTGAGACCATGGATAGCAAAGTGCTTTGGGAACTTCTAAACAAATCTACTGAACTCAGTTATGAGGCCTGATTTGCCCACAGCATGGTAAGCTAGACCCTCTCACCTGTGCCCCCTGACCCACAGTTCTTTCCATGAACCCTGTCTTTTCCCCATCTCTCTCCCTTGCACCAGCTCCTGCCCTCTGCTACCCCTGGCCATGGCCTGGCCAATCAGTTGACCTCCTAGAATAAGAAAGGCCTAGTAGGCTCTGACTCTGCTTCTGAGGGTCCTTCACCGCCTGCCACATTCATTTTGGAGTTTGAGAAGGTGTGATTTTCCTGGACTTTTCTCTGTTCCCCACTGACTGACTCCAGAGCCAGAGCCTCTCTTGCTTTCTTTAAGACGAAAGGGGAGGAGGGAATTGCTCCTTCTGACTGGAGGAAGCACCCACCCACCTCAGCCAGCCCTCCCTTCCTCCAGAGGGGCCCCAGCTCACCTTCTGGCCCTCCCATCTTGTCTATAATTTTAATTGCCACTTTTCTTTGGTGTTTTTTGGAAACTGCTTCTTTGACTTTTGAGTAGGTCCCTTCCCCAATGGTCTTGCCCAGCTGGTACCCATTGGAGAGCAGAAAGTCCTCCATGCTGTCTAGCACCTCCTTCCTTCCTATCACCCTCTCAGCTCATGCTGCCTCTGCGAGGCAGCGCTACTCCACCATCGCCCTCGGCCCGCTTCTTTTCCCCCCAAGGACTTCATCCGCAGCCGCCCCCAGCGCTACAACATTCTCCGTCTGGACACAGGAGCCGCGGGTGATGGGAAGGGAGAGGGTCAGACATTTTAAAACTCTGGCCCAATTGTGATGTAAATGCTGTGTGACCCTGGGCCAAAATGGGCAATGCCCCTATCTGCCCTCACCACCACCACCACTACCACCGCAAAACCCAGCACGGGTTAAGTCACCTCCGTGCCCCGCCCCCGCGCCAGGCAGTGAGTCGTAGCCCCGCCTGTAGGGGTTGCTGCGATGTCTGCGCTCGGCCCGGGATGCCAGGCTCTGTTCCGTGGACGCCCCCATCGGGCAGCAGGGGGTCTGCGCCACCCATGGCCAGAGCCCTCCAGCTCCCGGCTCGCCGCCGCGCTAAGTGCCCGGGCGGCGCGGGGTTCTCCCGGGTGGAGGAACGGGTTCTGTGAGGTCAGCGCGCCGCGGCCCGGGTCACAATGCAGCCCTCCCCCTCGACGCCCGGGCCGGGACGCGCCGCAGACACCTGCCCGGCTCCGCCTGGACCGGAGCGTCCTCCCGCGGCCAGGGCTCGGGCAGCTGCTTCCAGCCTGGGACTGGCCTCGGCCTCCGGCAGGTGAGCAACGGCCCGGGGGGCGGGCGCGGGGAGGGGGTGCCCGGCGGCCCGGGAGCGGCCTGACCGCCACTCCCCGCGCAGAGCGCCCCGGGGCCTGGACATGAGTGCCCAGGAGCCCCCGCAGGGTCGGAGATTCCCCATTGAGGCCGGAGACTCCCCTGGCCTTGCCGCCGCCCCCGAGTCCCAGGACAGCCCGGAGCCCGTAGCTACGGAGCACAACCCGGTCAGGTGAGGCCAGCGCCCCTGCCCGCGGCCCCTCCCCTGCTGGTTTTCGGTCCCCAGACCAACCCGCACCCACGGCCGAACCTCTAGGACTGATGCGCCCCCTACAGGATGGGGCCGGCCGCCGCCTCAGCGCCCCCTGTCGCACCCCGCTTTCCGCAGGCCGCTTCGACGCTGCCCCGGCTGCCACTGCCTGACGCTGCTGCACATGCCCATCGACGTCTACCTGGCCATGGGCGGGAGCCCCCGGGCCCGCGCCACCTGAGTGCGCCTGCGCACGGCGGCTCCGCGGGAGCCGGGCGGGGACGGGGCCCGCTGCGGGCCACCACGCTGAGGTCGCGCGCGCGCCGAGCACGAGACAATGATGCACATTTTAAAATAAAAGAATGATGCACATTTTAATAAATCACAGCATAAACTGTTCTTTCCACTCCGGCTGGCCGTGTCTCTCTTATCCCGTCGGCTCGGGCCCGCCGGCTGCTCCGCCCCATCCAATATCACCTTTCCCTCTGCTGCTTCCTCCCTTGGGCCCAGCCCCAGGGGCCCGCCCTTCCCTCCGGGTCGGCTTGCTTCTGGCTGGGCACCAAACCCTCCCCTTTTTTTTTCACTGGTCACGACGCCCTCCAGGGCCGTGCTTCTGCTTGGGCGCTGCCCTCATCCTTCTCCCCGACACTCCCCTTTGTCTCTCCAGGAAAATCAGCATTACTGTTCTGGACTCTGGGGGCCCAGAAAAGCTTGAGACTGGAGGAGATGGACAGACAACTCAGAATAAAGAGAATGGCCACCTACCCCGGGCCCATTTAATTCTCCAAAGATGGAGTTTGGTTTTGCTGCCTTCTGTTTTGTGACCCTGAGTCTCTCTGGCTTTGTTGGAGGGATTAGGGGCTGCCCCCACCATCTCGACCCCTGGTTTCTCCTAAGGACTGGTGGGGTCAGAGAGAGACTGGGGAAGAAGTCGTTTGAAAAACTGATTTCTTATTCCTATTTTACAGGTGAGGGAACTGAGTCTTAAGCCACTTGGGCCCTTGGCTGGGGCCCCCCAGGTGGCTGGTGATGCTAGTGCACTCCTCAGCGGCCTCAGACTTCAGGCAGCAAAATGCATCCCTAGGAGGAGCCCATGACAGGAGGGCTGCTTGGAGGCTGAATGAGTATTTCCCACCTTCTAATTTTGCTTTAATGAACCCTGTATTATTTTAATATCAGAAAAAAAAAAAACGTAACCCAAAGGTCAGGCTCAGTCTCCTGTCCCCTGAGATTTAAGGACACTTGACTCAACGTGGGGTTTCCCAGGTGGTGCTTGTGGTAAAGAACCCGCCTGCCAATGCAGGAGATGCAGGTTGGATCCTGGGTCAGGAAGATCCCCTGGAGGAGGACATGGCAACCTACTTGCCTGGAGAATCCCATGGACAGAGGAGCCTGGCAGGCTACAGTCCACAGGGTTGCGAAGAGTTGGACACGACTGAAGCGACTGAGCAGGCATGCACGCACATACATCCCTGATTATCTCCTCTGGGCAGGGAACATGGCTGCCTCAGCTTCGAAGTCCTGGGAAGTCAGCATTCCCTGGCAGTCCAGTGGTTAGGGCTCTGCACTTCCACTGCAGGGGGCACAAGTTCAATACCTGAGTGGGGAATGAAGATCCCAAATACCACACAACACAGCCCACCACCACCTAAAAATAAATCCCAGGAGGGGAGAGCTGCTTCCCCCAACATGATGTATCTATTCCTGGGAAGGGCAGTGATTGGCCCGTGTTTGGCCCAAATCACAAGCATATTCTTTGGGCCAGTTACCACTGTGAGAGAGATGGAAGACTACAGTTGACCAGGCTGAGCCACAGGTAAACCTATCCTTGAGGTGCAAGCACAGTCAGGTGATTGACAGCATCGCTAGACTAGAAAATAACGGGTAATGATGGAGAAAAAAGCATTTCAGGAGCAGAGACTGCTTATGCAATGATCAAGTACCCCTGGGAGGAAAAGAAGCCTGAAAAACAATGGATAGAGAGTTTGATAGGGGCCAGGGAACAATACAGCTCCATGGCAATGAGGAGCCTTGGAAAGTGTGACCAGGAGTTAGGCCACTGGGTTCTCTTTCAGGTTTTGTGCCTGTCTCAGTCAATACAGGTCTACTAGCCAGGCCTGTGCAGGACGTCAGCCATAAAACTGACAAACATGACCCTTAACTCTCATGAAATTCACGTGGCCTGGCAATGACCTGATGGGAGGCAGGTCCCTTCCTTCTGGACCCATTTCCTCACTGGCTTAAAAAAAATAAAAGCACCAGCTGATCTCTATGGACCTTCCCAGCCCACAGAGGCAGAATTCTTCCCATTCTTCCTTTCTCTCTTATCTCCCTCATTTCCTTTCTCTAGGCTTCTGGAACCCTCCTTTCCTTCAAAAAAAAAAAAAAAGACTTACTGCCTGGGAGTTTCCTTAGTGGTTAGGATAACGGCATTTCATTCTCATGGCCCCGGTTCAATCCCTGGTCAGGGAACTGAGATCTCACAAGCTGTGAGACGTGGCCAAAAAAGAAGAGGGGAAATCAAAAACTCACTGCCACTTTCATTTGTTTGGTTAGTGAGGGATAACAAAAAATACGGACAAACACCTTGCCAATAGGCCAGACTCTGGAGCTAGATAGCTCTAAAATGGCCAGGAGCAAGAGGAAAGGGCATTCCAGGTGGAAGGAATACCGTGGGCAAAGGCCTGGAGGCAGGGAAGTTTAAGGAATTCAGTTCAACCAACTTTCACTAACACCTACCTGGGCCACACCAGGTGGTGACAGGTCCCTTCCCCTTGGAGAGCTCAGAATTCAAGGGACCCAGGGATGAGTTAACAGAAGAGAAGCTGGATGAGGGAGACCTTGTGTTTGAACTTGTTCTGTAGGTGACAGGTAGAGTGCCAGGCTCCAACCGGGGTCACTTGACTATTTTTCTTTTCCTTTTCCATCATGTTCTCTGTTGCTTCTTCCTTTTTCCCCCAGGAAAAACCACTGGCCTAAACTCTAGTCCTAGATTTGAGTCCTGATTGTCATTTACTAGCTGTGCAACCTTGGGCTAATTACTTAGCCTCTCTGAGTCTCTTTCCAAATCTGTAAAACAGGGCTAATAACATCTGGTGGAAGGTTTCAGTAAAGTCATGCACCAGACAGGAATCTCAGGCACAGCTAGCACTGAGCAAAAAAGGACACTGCCTTTGGCTTCAAGGGGCAGCAGAGAGCCAGCTAGCCATGTCCCCAAGGGCTGGGTATCTGGAATCTCTCTTGCCTCCCTTTGTCAGGTTCCTATCAGTCCTGCTCAGGAGCTAAGGAACTTGGGAGCAGGGGGCATTTTCAGGGGAGTCCCCAGGTAGGAAAAGCAGAACTGCCTTCCTCACTCTAGAGGATAAAGCTGTCCCCAGACCCAAAGCTACCCAGGTGGCGCTAGTAGTAAAGAACCCATCTGCCAATGCAGGAGACGTAAGAGACGTGAGTTCAATCCCTGGGTCTGGAAGATCGCCTGAAGAAAGGAATGGCAACACACTTCAGTATTCTTGCCTGGAGAATCCCAATGGACAGAGGATCCTGGTGGGCTACAATCCATGGGGTTGCAAAGAGTTAGACATGACTGAAGTAACTTAGCATGCATGCAGACCCCAAAGCAGGACCCCCACATCCCAGCCTCATTTTATGCCTGAGGAATGGGGAGGGGCCCAGTCAAAGAAGGATACTCAAATCCCTGCTTTCCCCGACTTCTCTCTCAAACACCTTATTAGCCAGCCCCTCCCTAAGGGACCCTCTTTTAGAAGGAGGGGGCGAAGTACAGATGGACCCCCCCCTCAGGTTACCATGGAGATGGCAGGGAAAGGGTTGCTGTATCGCCATGGCAACAATTGACGTCAGCACTACCCTTTCTCATTGCTTGATATGAGAGGGGGGCAGCCACCCCAACCACAAGCAAATCCCCCACAAAGCCTCCTCCCTTTACTGAGCCAATCAACCAAGGGGTCGACAGGCTTAATATAGCACAGGAGTTAAAAGCACGGACTCTGATGTCAGTCAAACCTTGGTTCAAATCCTCTTTGTGCATGGTTTTAGCTGTTTAAATTTGAGCAAGTCCCTTAACCCTGGAAGACTAGTATGTACAATGGGGATAGAAAGCTACATGCCTTCAAGGGTTAATGTGAGGACTGCAGGGGATCATGCAGGTGACGGGCATTAGGCCAGTTTATGGGAAGTGCACACTGATGTTAGTGACTCTCTAGAATCCTGGGGACCTGTCAGGGCATTGTGGCTTTTCAGATATAGACTCACAGCCCCTAAAAGGCTTCCAGGATTCCTAAGGACTGGCCCTGAGTTTGAGCACCTCAGAACTGGCGGCGGGGAGTGGAAGGCAGGTATTTCCTTGGCGGGACAGTGGATAAGAATCCACCTGCCAGTGCAGAGGACACGGGTTCAATCCCTGGTCTGGGATGATCCCACATGCCATGGAGCAACTAAGCCTGAACACAACTACTGAAGCCCACACACCCTAAAGCCTGTGCTCCACAAGGCAAGCCACCACAATGAGAAGCCCACGTACCGCAACTAGAGAAAACCCACATGCAGCAACAAAGACCCAGAGCAACCAAAAGTAAAAATTAATTGATTAATTAAAGAAGGAATGGGGGAGGTGAATCCAGAGACAGTGGAATTTCCCGACTCTGAGGAAACCCCAGATGCCACTTTCCTTGAAACCTCATCACATCCGAACCCTGACCCAACTTCCTTTTCCTCCGCCCATCTGCCTCCTTCTCCTAGGCCTTCTTAGCAGCCATCTACCTCTTGACACTCCACTTGCTCCTCTAGGAAAAAGCATGGATGAGGGCCATTGGGAGACATCAGGCAATCTGACACCAGGTAGATCAGTGGGTTGGACCCCACAGGGATCCACGGTCCTCTCCGCACCCTCCCTTGGGGTGAAGACACTGGAATCATTCTCACTCCCTCTCATTTCCCCAGGCCCCAGTCCAGGTGCCCACAGTTGATTCTCTAATTCTACTGTATTGCCCTGAATCAGACTCCAATTGCTACTCATCTGGATTACTCCAGCGGCCCCCCAACCTATTTTTTTCTTTTTTTTTTAATACTTTTTATTGATTTATTTGACTGAGTTGGGTCTTCATTGTGGCCCCTGGGATCCTCACTGTGTCATGTGAGATCTTTCATTGTGGCACATGGGCTCACTATTTGTGGCACAGACTCTCTAGTTGTGGCACTTGGGCTCACTACTTGTGGCACAGAGGCTCAGTTGCTCTGCAGCCTGTGGGATCTTGGTTCCTTGACCAGGGATCAAACCCACAGCCTCTGCAAGGAAGTCTCCTTCTAACTGGTCATATGGTCTTGTACTTCCTTCCCTGCTTGATTCCTCCAGCCCTGAATTATTCTATAAAGACCACAACCCAGCCATGTAATTCTCCTATTTAAATCTCACCAATGGCTCCTTTACATCACTTGCCCAACCACGAGGACACCCCTGAGTTCACAAAACCTTCTTTCCACCTTTCAACATGCTATTCCTTCTGCCTGGAATAGCCTCCTCACTCACTTTACCCCTCAGATCTCCACCAATTGTCAGTCCTCAAAGAAGGTTCCTCTGACCACCTGTCCGTTCCCTCCCAGAGCAGCTGCTTGTCCCACTGTGTACTCGCTTCTTCCCTGATCCTCCCACTGTGTACTCACTTCTTCCCTGATCCTTGCTGAATGCCTATTTACCCCATTACACTACAGACTCACCAAGGGCAGAGGCTGTGTCGTATTCATCCTGACATCCTGGGGCCAAGAATGGAAGGGCTCAGGAGTTGGTAGAATGGCTGTCATTAGACTGGCTACTGAACAATGGCTTGATGGGTCCACAGAGGAGAGGCCGAGAGCGGTGAGGTGAAGGAATAGCAGAGGCAGTTGGGGGATCTGGAATGGCCTCCCTAAGGAACTGACCCTGAAACTAAAATGAGATGCGGTTACCCACACAAGGACAGGGCGGTGGGAAATATCCCCAACCCCGAGACTGGTCTGTGCCACGATGAACATAGTGCTGATGACACTGTGAAGAGGGAAACATTCAAGTCTTGGAAAGACAGCCGTAGCTGCTCTGTAAGAACAGACCCTGGAAGAGATGGCAAGTAGCAGCAGAGAGATCATTCAGGAAGCTGCAACCTCCCAGATAAAAGGCGATGGGGCCTTGGACCAGGTGTGAGCAGAGGAGATGGAGAAAAGCAACTGCATTTTAGACATCCTGGAGAGGACAGGATTTTGTAACTGCTTGACTATGAAAATGTAGAGACAGGGAAGAATCTAGAACCAAGCCCAGATTTCCAGTTCAGGCAACGGAGGAAACAGCCAAGCTGGGGAACATGGGAGGGACAGGTATGGGGCATGTCTTCTGTGAAGTGCGACATCCAGAAGAAGGGGGCCAGGAGACAGGTCTTGGGGAAGGGAAGAGGAGTATGGGAGAGAGAAGTGAGTCTCTGACAAAGGTGGGCATTAAAGGCACAGGAACTGACAAGATCCCTGGGACATACTTACAAGGCCCAAGAACACCCATGGTTAGGCAGTGAGCAACAGATGAGAAATTTGCCACATGGCGGCAACCTGTAAGATAGTAAATAAGTCAAGACTGCAGTGTTCAGAAAAACAAAGGCCCAAAAATATTTCAAATAGGAAAGAGTGTTTGTGTCAAAGTCGGTCACTGCTAAAGGGTCAAGTCAGATAATGACTCATGAGCATCCCTGGGATTTAGCAACAAGGAGGTCAGTGGTGACCTTGAGGAGCTGTTCCCGTGGAATGGTGAGGGAGGGAGCCAGATTGCAGGGGCAGGGTGGGGAAGTAGAAACAACATGTGCACACAACTCTTGCAAGAATCTTGGCTGTGAAGGGGAGCTGGAGAAGGACCCAGGGTCGAAGGAAGGCTTTCTTCTTTTTCAAAGATAGGAAAGACTAGAGCCTGTTTGTTTGCTGCTGGGAAAGAGCCATCAGGGAGTCAGAGGTTGGAGACAGGGAAAGGAGGAAGGGATGAGAGGAGGGAAATTCCCCAAGGAGAGAAAAGAGAAGGTGAAATCCCCAAATATGGCCACACAACTGGGGGGAGGGTGGTGACAAGCCTGTACAGGATTCCGGGGACTCCGAATAGCTGCCCACTCTTCCCAGCAGCCAGTGTGAGTCACTGGGGGAAACAGCCCAAACTGGCAGTGTAGGAAAGGGCACAGGGCCAACATGTTCCCCAGGGGGTGGGGGAGCAGGGCCCAGCCTGGGCTATGAGCCCTGAACCCCATGCCCTGAGCAGGACAAGGGCACAGGGAAGTTGTCTCACCCTTTGTAGGGGCAGGCAGAGCAAACTGGCTTTTCACTGTCCCTTTCTGAATCTGTTTCCCTTTCTGCAAAAAAACTTAGGTTAGGGTTTTTAACTTTTTGAGGGGACAGGAGGGTGGGACAGGTGTCAGGGACCCTTTCTAGATTTCTAGATTCCTTCCAGAAATATATGTGTATTTGAACTTGGCAGACAGTTTAGTGAAGACCCACAGACTCATCCCTGGCTTCCAGATAAGAATTCTGAACTAGAGTTGGCTGAGGAGTTTTCTGCCTCTGATTTAGTTTCCTGGAGCAAGGGAAAGGCTCCTGTAAGGGCCAGGGAGACAGAGGTGGGGAGCTCTGAAGCCTGGAAACAGTGAGGCCTTTTGAGGTGTGGCGTCTGCCTGAGCACACCATCAGGGGTGTGTAAGCAGAAGATGGAGGCCCCTGGTTGAAATAAAAGGAAGGGTTGATCCAAACAGCAGCTGACCTTTCCTGGGCCCCTCTTGCTGCCTCTGTCCTTGTCTTTCTGTCCCTGACCCTGTGGGACTAGCGTCTCAGGGAATCCCCCGGCAGTGGTGACCAACCCCCGCCCCTTGAAGCGGCTGGTGAAGAAAGACTACCGACTAGACCCCGCCAGAGGGCCTGGTGCCGCCCCACTCCTCTCTGGCAGCTGAGGCCTCCTGCTAAAAACAGCGGGGCCCGAGGGGAATATGGGCTTTCAGGCCTCCCCCTCCACGTCCCAGCAGGTATTAAAAGAGGCCGAAGAGGACCAGGCGGCCTGGACACTATGCTATTCACCGAGACTGCCCACTTGGTGGTGAATTTTCTTCTGTCCTGGTGAAGGGGTCCAGAGGAGGGTGCCGGCGAGATAAAGGCCCCGGGTCTGGCAGCTTGGGGGGAGGAGGAGCGCAGGTCCTTGGGAAGATCCTGAGAGGGGCCTCCAATCTCCCTTCTCCCCAGCATGGGCCAGGAGTGATCCCGACCCTCGCCCCGACGCGTCTGATCCGAGGCGGCCGCCTCCTCCCAGCGTGCCGCGCCTCCTGGGGTGACCGCTGCCCTGTCTCCCCTACGGGCGCCCCAAGGCCACGCCCCCTTACTGCCTGGACTAGGAGTTATGTTTCTAGGGCTGCCGGAGCCCGGTCTTGTTGGCGCCCGCGACCCGCCGAAGCCTGGGCGACTACTGGATGAGCCCGCAGGGCAGCCGCCCCCCGGGCACCTCCTGGCGCTGGCCCGCGCACAACCTGCTACTGCTGCCGGGGGCCACTGGGGTGGCGGACGGGGCCCAGGTGCACTGGCCCAGCTGCTACGGAGCGGGCCCGCGCCTCCTGTGAGCGCGCGGGGCGGGGCGGGGCGGGGCGGGGCGGAGGCGGAGGCCCCCGGGAGGGCGGGGCGGAGGGCCTCGGATGGAGGGGCGGAGCCTACGGCGGGGGCGGGGTCTGTGGAAGGGGCGGATCCTCAGACCCGAGGGTCCGTCAGGGGTTGGATAGGCTGGCTTGACTGTGCCTGGGAGAGAGAGGAGGGAGCGGAACTGAGTGGTTAAGGGCGGGGCCTGAAGCAACTGTCCACGGAAGGCAGTGGGCGTAATCCCAGAGCGAGTGGGATTTGGCCCCGTCCTGGCGGCCCAGTTTTTCCTCCCTAGGTGGAAGCACAGGTGGCAGAATATTAACTACGAATACCTGGGCAGGAAGAAGGGAGATCTAGCTCCCCGGCATCCCCGAGAGCCGGTGAAGGGCGGGGCCCAAAGAGGGCGCGACCTCGGAGGGGCGGGCCTATAGGCGGGGCCTGGCGGAGGTAGGGGTGGGGAAGGGTGATGCCCGGACACGAGGTCAGTCCGCCTTGCCTTCCAGACTCGAGGACCCAGAGGGAATGAACCGCAGTGAGAAAGGCCCCGCGGGCTGGGCGTGGGGTTTCTGCGGGGTTATTCATCCCTGCCCTTTTCAAACCACCACAGATATTTTTAAAGGAGATTGACAGATTCGTCTCTATTAAAAGTTCTGTTCATCAAAAGACAACTAAAGGGGTAGAATAGAGTTTCAAAGAGGGCTCTTCAAACACAATGCCAACTTGAGCCCAGCGCAGGGAGTGTGGAAACCAGAATAGATCATGCCCTTGGCCACCAACTGGGTCAGTTTCAGGACAAGAGTGACCCCAGCCCCAGGCTTGGTGACCAAGCTGAATGACCTAAGTGAATTGGTCTGCTTGAAGGACACTCCCCCGTGTGTCTGTGTGTGCTTCACATTTGGGGGCATCTCTGAATGTTGCATCACTTCTGCACATGGTTCTGTTTCTCTGTGTCTCTGTCCCTGGTCTCTGTGTCCATTCATTTATTCAGCAAGTATTTATCAGGGCCTATTTTAGAGGGTTGTGTCAGATTTATATTCTGAATCACTGAGTTCAAATTGGTGAAAAGAATAGTTGAGGCTCCCTCATGGAGCTTACATTCTGATGGGGAAACAACAATAAAGAGAAGTCAGAGATAAACACCGTGCTGTGTTTGAGAAGGATAAAGTGGGCCAAGTGCTGTGTTGTATGGAGAGGGCACAACCTGTGTCTTGTTCACAGATCTAGAACAATGCCTGACTCATAACAGGGGCTCACTAAAGGGTGCATTAATGGATGGGTTGGCCAGGAGGTCCTATCTGAGGAGGTAACTGTAGATCAAGGCTTGAAGGGTGAGAGAGCAGCCACTTCAGACTCCGGGAAGAATGTTCTGGCTGGAGGGAACAGCCTGCATGTTTGTCTCTTGGGTGGCCCTTTGCCTTTAGCTATCTATCTTGTAATACCCCTTTGGCTATGTCTCTGTTCTTTTCTGTTGTCTCTCTGATGTTGGGAGCCAGGGGTGGTGGGTTGGGATAGGGGAGTGGGGATGAGATGGGTTTCAATAGGGCCCTCCAAGGTCTCTGGAAGTGAGGTCACTGCTGAGTTGATTCACTCCACTGGCCCACTCTGGCCTAACCTGCCTGGTCTGGACATTCCCCTGGAAGCAACCCCTCCCCTCAGCAGCCTCAGTCCCACGATCTCTGGCTCCTTCCCAGGATAGCATCCTGCAGTCCGGAAGGAAGTCCTTCGTTCTGTCTAACCACAGTCCCTGCTGGGGCAACCACAGCCCTTTCCTCTCATTCTGCCCCACGGACAGAGGGGAGGAGATGGGCTGGCCCTGTGGCAGCAGATCCTGCCTGGACAGAGAGCCCAGTAAAAACCTGACAGAGTGAAGGTGGCAACCCCTCTGCAACCACAGGGAGGGGAACCTCAGAGGGGCAAAGACGATCACGGATCTTAGGAGCCTCTGCCACATCCATTATTTCTTTTAATCCTTCAACATTCCATTTTATAGATGGAAACTCAGGCAGGTCCAGAGAGGAAAACAGGGCAGAACTGAGACCACAACCCAGGTCTCTTGATAAAATAGTTATAATCATAACACTTAATATTTATTCCACATTTACTTTCGGCCAGTTATTATGCTAAAACTTTTCATGCTTCATCACAACCCTTGAGGTAGGTACCATTGATGTTCCCATTATCCACATATAAGGAGACTGAGGCTCAGAGCCATTAAGTGACTTGTCCAAGGACACCCACAAGTTCACAGTAGAGCTGCACAGGAGCCAGGACAGTCTGGTGTGCTCAGCTGCACACCCTGTGCCCCAGGTCCCAGAGGAGTGTCACTGATGTCTGTTTTCTAGGAATTTGGGGAGACAGCTTCAGGTTCATCACATGATGGTCCCGAGGCTAACTTGTGCCAAGCCAGGATGAGCAGGAAGATGGCCCGGGAGCACTGCAGAGTCCTCTGTCCCCTTTCTGTGGGTGAAGGTTGTCCCTTTGCCCTCTCCTGTATCTCTGTGTTCCCGCCCTTCACTGACCAAATAAAGAGCTCTCTGGCTCTCCCTACTTTGGGGGGTAATGATCTGTGTCCTCCCCAGCCACACACACTGAGTTAGACTGAACCCACAGAGCTGGGAGGACCTTTGCAGCCACCCTTGAATGTCCCACTGCACCCATGACCCCCATGGGGTACGCTGGGTGAACCCAATGTGTTCTAGCTCCCCAGACTCTCGCAGGTCATAGAAAAAGGCAGAGGCATACGCTAGCTCAGTAAGGTGCCACAGGAGGGTGACATTAGTTTGTTTGGGGCATAGTGATTCCTCTGTGAGGTCAGGAAACCCCCCACCACCCTCTTTTTTTAACCGTACTACATGCCATGTGGGATCTTAATTCCCTGACTAGAGATCAGGGGTCAAACCCATGCCCCCTTCAGTGGAAGCTCGGAGTCTTAACCACTGGGCTTCCAGGGAAGACCCCCAGGAAAGCCTTGGAGGAGTTCCTTGAGTTGAGTCTCCACAGATAGGCAGGCCCTGGGTGCTACACAGGAAGTAGCAATCCAAGCAGAACTGGCAGCACGGAGAAAGGTTTGGCGATTTGCAGGCTGCAGTGGTGTTGTTGAAGCTGTCATCCCGCTGAGGGAACCATGAGATTGGCAGCCAGGGCTCTCTGCCTAAGGTGGAGCTAGCTGGGCCTGGAGCTTCTAGGACCTTGAAAGCCAGGACGAGGGGTTGGACATGCTCTGGGAGGAAGTAGAGAGCCATGGAAAGGTTTAAAGCAAGGGAGGAACATGATCCCCTCGTGGCATCTCTAGGCCTACAGCCCTCCCAGGGTCTCAGAGTCCACTCTGGTGGGCAATGAGTGGTCTCCGGCCCTCAGATAGGTCCAAAGCCCTAGGCAACTGTCCCTGTCCCCTTTGCACTCTCTTGCAGGTCCTACCTGGGACTGAGGCTGGGAGTGGATCAGCTCAAGCCTCCCTGCAGGGATCTGGCAGAGGGGACTGATGGTTTGAGCCATCTTTGGGCAGGTACCCTGACTCAACTGCTCTGTGGTCAACAGCATCCCACTCCCCCTTCATAAGACTCACTTGTGACCCATCCCCTGTCCTTTTAGGGGGATGTCTCAGTCATATTAACAGGTAACTGCAGGACAGCAGCCCCCACTTCCCATACCCAGAGTCGGCTCCCTTCCTCCTCTAGCCCCCCTCCCTCCAACGGAACCTCGCCCCCATCTCTGGTGCTCTCCACTCCCTGAATGTCTCTGCACTTTATCTCCACCTCTGCCCTCTGCCCTTGCTAGTTCAGGCCACCTTCACTGTTGTCTGGACCAGTCTGACCAACCGTTCCCTGCTTTATCTTGCCTCCAACTCTGTCCTTTTTTGATCTGTGTCCTGAGCCTGTTGTTCTGTGTCTTGTAGGTCCCTGTGGCACATCCAGGGTGGGCTCCAAGGGAGCCAGAGTTCTGGAGAGATCTGGGCTGAAGATAGAGATTTCATAATGGTCAGCATACAGATTCTCCTATAGATACACATAGAGAAGGACAGAGAAGAGAGACAGAGACAGATAGACACACACATACAGGGATCTTCTCTCCAACACAGATTTCATTCCAGATGCCTAGATCCTAACAACATTCCAAAGGCACCTCGACTTAACCTGTCCAAAGCTGACCTCTCCATTTCTGTGGTGCCCCACTGCTCCTCCTCTCGACCTCCTGTGTGCAACTTGGCACCTCCTTCCCCCCATTTCCCAAGCCAGACCCTCAGGCACCATCCTTGGCCCTCCCTCCTGACTCCCATCATCCTGTCTTTTGTTAAGACTTGTTACTTCTGCCCCCCAAACCCCTCTATGTCTCTCCTCCTCTGTCTTCCTCCATCTTCAGCAGCATCTGACCTGGCAGATCACACACTCCTTCTAGAAGCCATTTCCTCCCTCAGTCTTCAGGATACCCTGCTCCTGGTTCTCTTCACTTCTCTGCCCATGAGCTGAATCCACCTGCTGGCTCCCCATCCAGAGTCTCAATGCTGGAGAGGCCCTGGCGGTGTCTTCTTGAGCCACTTCTCTCAGTGGATCTCGTCCAGTCCTGTGGCTTCAAATCTGGGAGGCCTCCAAAGCTCTCCTTTGGAGTCCAGGCTCATAGATCTATTAACTGCCAGCCTGATGTCTCCACGGGGACGCTAATAGGCATCTCAAACTGAAGCTCCAAGGCCCTGCTCGTAGTCCCCAGCCCTGAGGACAGAGTCTAGTCTAACCCAGGAAGTGTTGGTGTTGGCTCACTCTCCCCTCTCTCTTTAGTGCGGGTTCCTACCATCTCTTCCCATCATGGATTATTTCAACATCCCTTCTTACATAGCAGAGAAGAAAGACAATTCCAGGTGAATAGAGGAAGGCGAGCAGGCTAGGTCCTGGGGGAAAGCCCAGAGTGTGCTATGGGGAATCAGTGAGGATCTCAAATGTAAGGCACAGACTTTCCTCTGAGGGCAGTAGGGAGCCACAGAAAGGTTTGAAGCCAAGCGGGATGTGTTTGATTCTACATTTCTTTCATTCATTCCTTCACTCATTTACTCCATCTGTCAACAGATTATTCATTGAGCACCCCCTACTGGAAAGTAATTCTCAGGTAGAGGAGAATGAATGGAGGGGCTGGACTTGTGCAGAGAGACAAGTGAGAAGGCTCATGAAATGGCCCAGGTCCAGGTGAGAAGGGCCAATCGTGGAGATGGAGATGGAGGAGGATGAGCTGATGGCGGTGGCCTGGTTATGCAGCACCAGGTTCCTGGTTTGGGCAGCTGAGTAGTGGGAACTCTCAGCCCAGGAGTGTGGAATGTGTGGTGGGAGAGCCATCTCTTCCTCCTGGGGAATCTGGAAAGTCCTTGGGAGTGGTTTAAGAGAAAGCAGAGGGACTTCCCTGGTGATCCAGTGGGTAATAAGAGCCCACGCTTCCACTGCAGGAGGCATGGGTTCTATCCCTGGTCAGGGAACTAAGATCCCATATGCCACATGGCAAGAAAAAGAGAGAGAGAAAGAGAAGAGCAGAAATTCAGCAAGTAGAGAAGTGGAAAGAGGCATTCTAGGTGGAGGGAACAGACTGTTCAAAGGCCCTGAGGTAGGAGAAGATCAGCCCTGAGGACCTAAAAAGCCAAGAGAGTTGAAGATCAATAGGCCAAGAAGAAAGAGAAGGGAAGTGAAGCTGGGAGTCCCATCTCTGAGGCACAATCTGGAGCATTGCAGGCTGGTCCCCAGAGATGCCAGACCCCCCTATGCAGACAGATGGGAGGGAAGGAGAATGTGAGGAGGAGCTGCGAGGAGACAGATGATGTGCACGTCAAGGGGTGTCCAGAGTATGTCTTTTCTGGGAAAAATCACTAAAAGAAGGTCCCTGGGGGATACTTCTGGAGTGTGAGAGAAAAGGAAGAGAATCCTCAGGGTTCTGGGGAGAGGCAGATTCCTTTACCATTTAAGGAACTGATTGAGCCCAGTAAATTTCCCTCTGAACACTTCAGCATCCTTTGAACAGTCCCTCCACCACCTGCCCAGGAAGAAAGTTGATGGAGGGAATACAAGGTTATCCCAGGGCAGTCCTAGATACCCACCTCCTCTCTCTAGGGTAGGAAGGGAAGAGAATGGCCCTGGCCCAGGATTTCACGTAATCACACTTAGGAACATTGTCAACTTTTCCCACATGCTGGGCACCTCAGGTGCTTAGTTCTTAGGGCTTTATGTCATGATATTAGGTCGTTCATCTCACAATAACCCTGAGAAATGGGTATAATCATCATTCCTATTTTACAGATATGGAGACTGAGGCTCAGAGCAGGCCTAAAGACACATAGCTGAGACATGATGGAGCCAGTTCTTTACCACTAACATTGCCTCAACACAACAATACCTACTGAACCCTTCAGTTCAGTTCAGTTCAGTTGCTCAGTTGTGTCCAACTCTTTGAGACCCCATGGACTGCAGCATGCCAGGCTTCCCTGTCCATCACCAACTCCCAGAACTTACTCAAATTCATGTCCAGCAAGTCGGTGATGCCATCCAACCATCTCATCCTCTGTCATCCCCTTCTCCTCCCACCTTCAACCTTTCTCAGCATTAGGGTCTTTTCCAGTGAGTTAGTTCTTTGCATCAGGCGGCCAAAGTATTGGAGTTTCAGCTTCAGCATCAGTCCTTCCAATGAATATTCAGGACTGATTTCCTTTAGGAGGGACTGGTTGGATCTCCTTGCAGTCCAAGGGACTCTCAAGAGTCTTCTCCAACACCACATCGTTGACTTTGAAGGTTTGTCTAGTCAGAGACTGAACCCTTGCCACAACCCCAAGTGGTGCCGGATGTCCTTGCTGTATGGAGCGGGCATTTTGAGGCTCAGTAAGGGGAAGGGACTTGTCCAGAGTCACAAAGCTGGAAGGTGGTTGGAACTTGGATCCAAATCATTTGGGGGAGGAGGCTGAATGGAAGAGGTGATGGGGCAAGATCTGAGCAGTGTGGAGAGGAAGGGGTGGGACTTGGCACTGGACTAGGAGAGAGTTTCAGTTTCCCTTTTAAAAGGACTTCCCCTAAATGGGGGATTTTGGCTGGAAACTTGTTAGCAATCCACATTCCACTGGTTTGGCCGCCTCTTCCCCCTAAAGGTGTTGAGGATCTGAAAAGAAACTGAAAGTTGGGAAAAGGGGAGGGGCGGGGGCAAGGGAGAGGCCATGGGCAGCCCAGAACTGGGTTGATTTTCTGGTGACCTCATTGAGCCTGGGGGAGATAGGCAGGTGAGCTGGGATTACACACCTCTTAGCTATTGGAGAAACTGAGCCCCAGAGAGACAGCTCTATTAGATAGTGGCTGGATCCTGTCCAGTTTGCACAACCACTGCCAACACACACACACGCACACACACACACACACACACACACACACACCCCAGGGGAAGAGGGAGTGAAAGGGAGAAATAAAAGGGCTGAGTGGCCTAAAATCCTGAAAGGGAACTTTCCAGATGTCTTGTTTCTGTGATGTGGTGACTGGTTGGATGGTGGGTCCCAGGGAAGAGTCCCTGAGGTGCCCAGTATCCAGACTCAGGTTCCAGGCCCAGGACTGGCCTGCTAACAACCCAGCCAGAATCCAGCATACCCAGGGTGCTGGGGAGTCCAGTTCCAGGGATCCCGGTCCTGCAGCTGCCATGCTGTCCCTGCTGACATCCCTAATGGCTCCTCCCAAACCAGAAGCAGCGAGACCCTTTGTGGAGGCCGCTCCTCAGAGCTCCTGGAAACCACTTTCTCTTAGACCTGACCTCCTCCTCTTCTGCTTAATGAACCCTCCACCTGGCTGGGCTTCAGAGTCCTCTATAGAGGGGAACACTGGATCATGCAGTAACGTGGTATAGCAGGCATGTCTTGGTAGCAGCTATGATTATTACTGTTGGTCATTCCTCCCTTTTCAAAACTCTCCCGAGTGGTCAAGGATCCCCATGATTCTGTGCTCTAGGGTTTCTCCTCCCCCTCCCATTGACTCCCTCCCTGGGGCCCTCTCCTGCTGCTGGCCTGGCTAATGGCAGAGCTCCCACTGCCCCAGGACTTCCTGGGTGACCTCATGCACTGCTTGGCTCCAGTCACCCTCTTACTAGCAGCAACCAGAGATCCAGATTTCCTGGGGTCAGTTCTGACTTCAAACTTTCTGTCTGTTATCCCTTTAAGGTCACTAGCCAGACCCTGGCCTTTGAGGCTTGGTCTTTGGCTTAGGAAACATGATCACATGCCTATGTGCTGAAGCATACAGGCTACCTCCTGAATGGCCCCCCAAATTTTCTCTGGACACCTCAGACTCAACAAGGTTAAATTCCACAACCCCCTTCCAGCTTTAGTTTTCCTCTGATTCCCTATCTAAGTGATGAGATCATGGACCCCAAACAGAAAACTCAGAAATCTTCACTCCCATGTCTCCACCCCATCCCTGTACCAGCCAGTCCCCAGATCCTAGAACCCTGTCTCTTTAACTTTGCTCTAGAACAGGCTTCTGCCTTCATCCCCACTCCACACAGACCATCTGCTGTTCCCTTGTGCTACTGGAAGCTTTTCCTCCATCCCTTGGCCCTCCCAGAGGGCCCTCTTCCATGCAACCCACAGGTCTCTCATCTGACCCTGCTCTGGCTCTTTCTTCTCCTCTTAAGGCGTTGCCAGCCTCCCCATTGGGAAACCCCTGCGGGCAGGGGCCCGATGTGACTCACAGCTGACACTCTGCCACGTAGGAGCAGAAGGAGGAACTCCAGTCTCTGTGCACTTGAATCACAGAGGCCAAGCTGTCACTGTACAGATGAGTAAACTGAGGCCCGAGAGGAGAGAGGACTGGCTGACAGTTAAAGCGGAAGGCAGAGCTGGGGCTAGAACTATAAAGTCTCTGGGTCCAGGTGATCCTCCCTGGAAGGAGATGGGGACCCTGGGGCTGGGAAATGGGCTGCTCCAAGTCACCATTCCTGAGGTCTCCACTGGGACCTAGCTGTCCTCTGGTATCTCTTCCCCTCTCCAGGCCTTGGCATATGCTGGTCCCTCCCCTTGGAAGGCCTGTCCTCCATTCCTGATAAGATCCTGCCCACTCACATCTCACCTAGTGTCTAATCTGATCTCCACCACAGGACCCTCCCATGCCCCCAGAGCTGTCTTTATGAGGTGGTGTTCTCTTTTGTCCTCCCCCCCACAACCTTCAGGGCTCTCCTGGGGTCCCACTCCCTTCTGTCCATGGGGACTAGGAGCATCTCAGGCCAGGACCAGGGTCTGAGCCTTTATGGGAGAACTGGGACAGATGGAAGATGTGGGAAAAGTCTAGTCTCTCAGCTTCCCTTCCCCTGCCCACCTCAGAGTGCCCACTCCTCCTGCCCCTGCCACTCTGTCCTGGCAAAAGCTCTCATCTCAAAGGCCCTGATCACCTCGAGCTGACCCATGGAGGCACACACAGCCACTCACACGAACACAAAGTAGTCACTCTCTCATGCACATACACTCATAGTCACACACGCAGTCACAGCCAGTCACCAACCCAACCTCAAGGACAGACAGGCACACACACCCAGAAAGTCTCAGAAAGTCATCAAGAGTCACCAAGCCTCTCTCTCTCACCCTTAATACACACTGCCAAACAAAGATGCGGACTCACACAACTGCAAAAGTACACACCTGGTCACACGCACACATATACCCAGAGTCACAAAGTCTCTCACACACAGACAGATACAGAGCAATACACAGTCACACACAGAGAGAAACAGACACACACAGTTGCACACAGGCCCCTGGAGATACAGAACAATGGGCGCATTGTCTGGGCTGGCAGCAGCTGGGGAGAAAGGAGCTGCAGTGTGGATGGAGGGGGCTGTGGGGGCTGCCGTACCACCCCCACTCACCCCCGCAGCATCCCAAGCCTCTTCCCCCTTCCAGAAGCTGAATTCAGCTGGGACCTGGATTTGCTGAAAGATTCAGCTCTCAGGTCCCCCTCCTCAGCCTCCTTTCATGTCTGGTGGGGGATGCAGGGCTCCCTTGTGGACCAGCCTCCTTCTGGAGCTCTGGGGACTCAGGATCCTTTAGCCCCTGATGGCTCCCCTCTCCTCCCGGGATCATCCTGACTATGCACCACTCATCCCCACCAGAGCAGAGCCTGGAAACCAGGGGCCTCGGGATCTTAACCTCTGACTCCCACCCCTCCAGGACTCACACAGCCTTCATCTGAGCTCTGCCAGCCGGAGCTGGCAGCGCCTGGCAGCATTGTGGGTCCCCTATTGTGGTCAAGACAGAAATGCGGGTCACGATGTCCATCCCTTACTGGCAGGGGTGGAGAAGTCACTGTCCTGTCAGTGAGTTGCCGTAGGGCATGGTGCGCCTTCCCGACCCAAGAGCTGGCTTTTCTTGCCTCCCACTCTGACCAGGCAGCCCCAGATCTCAAGAGAGACTGCTTCCAGGACTTTCCTTATAGCCCACAGCCCCTTTTTACAGGTCTCTCCAAACTCTGTCTTACCCTCAGTTACTGGTATCTGCTGTGCACCCTTGGACATGTCATTTTCCCTTTCTGAATCTGTCCACTCTGAAAAACAGGGCGTTAATGAAGCCAAGAGCATTCTGTAGTCTCTGAGTAGGGGTGGGGGTGGAGGCTACAGGAGTGAGCGCTGCAGGTAGAAGTCATCTCAACCCTGTCGTCAGATCTGTGGGAGTTCCTGATTTCTCAGGCCCTGGGGTGTCTCCACACCTCACAGCCTCAGGCCTCCCAGGAGACCTTACTCGTAGGAGGGAGGGAACAAGGGAGGGCCGTGCTGAGCTGTCCAGGACACACAGCCTTGCTTTTGCAACACTTGGCTTCCGCCAGCCCCCATCTCCTTCCTCCTGGGGGCTGAGGGCAGCAGCCGGACGCACACATCCGGGGCCAGCCAGGACTCTGGGGTTCCCCCTGGCCTGGACTATTGGAGGAGGCTCCAGCTGCAGTTTCCAGTCACCACCCGGCCCCTGTCTCTAGGCTCCCCTACTCAGGCAGGGGTGAAGGCTGGACTGGGCAGCCCTTGGGGGCTGGCCTCAAGGGACCATCCAAGGCCCCTCCTCCTGAGGAACTGGAGTGTTTTAAGGGTTGTTGAGCCCCCTCCTGGGCTTCCTCTGCTGTCTTGGGGGAAACCCTGATGTAGGGGAGCGGATGTGACTGGGGAGTGCTGAAGTCAGACAGGTTATGTCCAGGTCTCTGAGCCTCAGGCTCCTCAGCTTTCTAATGGGGATGGAGATACCTGCTAAGATACCCCAGGTGGGACTTTGTCATGGGTCTGAGATAAGATGGACCAAAGGTGAGTTTGTCTGTGGGGGCTTGGTGTGACTGGCCACCGACTGACTGACAGGAGGGATGAGGGACGACCTCACCAGACTCACCAGACTAACCCTGCGGCCGGGCAGACGTCCTGGTGGGGCAGGCAGCACGTGGACGGGACCTCGGACCCATCTCCAGGCCTGAGGAGGCACAGAACCCAGCTAGGGCCCTGCGGCTGCCATGACCACATTCTCTGGAGCCCGCCGGCTGACGAGTCTGGGCATGTGAGTCCTTCGACCAGTTCTAGGGGGAGACTGACAGAGCTTGCCAATGCGGGACCAAGACGATGGGGGCCACTCCAGGAGCTAGGGCGTCCACCCTGAGAGGTGGACGGTGAGAGGAGGGGACGACTGTTCCCTTCTCTTTCCTCTAGGAGCCCCTCTGCTCGCGTAGGGACCCGCCTCCCTCCTTCCCGCCCTGGACCCCACCTGTCCCCGGCAGCCGAGTGGGTTGGGGGACCAGACCGCCAGCGTCGCCCACCGTTCAAGTGGGGCCCGCGGCCTGGGTCCGCCTCCGCCCCTTGATTGGGCGCTCATTTAAATGTCCGGCCCCGCCCCGAGCTCCGGGCGCATATATATAGGAGACTCGGCGGGCGGCAGGCGGCATTCTGGCGCGGAGCGGAGCGGAGCGGCGGTGGGCGCAGCTAGCGGGTTGGGCGCGGAGCGGGGGTGCAGCTTGGTTTCCCCCCGACACCCCTCCCCCTCAAACGCGAGCCCCACCCCTCCGCCGGCCAGGCCCACCCGGCCGAACTATCCCCTGCGGCGCGAGCCCGGGGCGGCTCCGGGCGCCCCCCCAGCAGAACCCCCCACCATGGGCAGCCAGAGCTCCAAGGCTCCCCGGGGCGACGTGACCGCCGAGGAGGCAGCAGGCGCTTCCCCCGCCAAGGTCAACGGACAGGTGGGTGCGCTCGGCACGGCCCGACCTGGCCCCCTCCTCTCGTACCTTGCCCCCTCTAGGGCCCCGGTCCGGGGCCGCGCGCTTTGTCCGGCCCGGGACACGCGGCGCCCCCTCCCCCGCCCGGTCCCTTTGTTCTCGGCGCCGCAGCCCCCGCGGGCGAAGCGAGGGGAGGGGCGGGGAGGGGGCGCCGGCCGGGCCCCGCCGCCT
Organism: Bos indicus x Bos taurus; assembly: GCF_003369695.1. Lineage (NCBI taxonomy): Eukaryota > Metazoa > Chordata > Mammalia > Artiodactyla > Bovidae > Bos > Bos indicus x Bos taurus. Next base: position 121,102,352 of record NC_040077.1, read on the forward strand.
TCTTTGTTCGCGGCCCCGGCCCCCGGCGCTGCCCCCCGGCCGCCCCGAGTGCCGCGCGGGGAACAAAGGCGCTGCTGGGCCGCGCCAAGGGGGCGCCCGGGGGCCGCGGGGCGGGTGCCCGGAGGCGAGGGCACTCCCCCCGCAGACCCGACCTCAATATCCCAAGGCCTTTTTTAAGGGAGGAGCCGCGATGTGAGGAGAGCCTGCGGTGGGTGGGGGCCTTTTACACAAAGCCGGCGGCTGGGAAAATAGGCCGTCCAGGTGCAGGGAACAGCGCCCCGGGGCGGCTTCCCGCCCAATATCGGCTGTACGGCTCCCCCGCCCGTCCGGGATCCGCGGCCTCGGGCGGTCCTGCGCGGAATAGAGAGCGCGCCCCGGGAGAGGTGGGTGGGGGGCCCCGATACCCTAGCGCCTCCTGCCGGCCGCGGCCTCTGTATCCTTGTGCGGGGCAGGAGGGAGAGGTTTGACTGGATGCCGCTGGGGTGAGGCTACAACTAGGCTCTGGGGGTGCGGTGGAATGACTCGGGACCCCGATGTCTGGGTTGGCTGGGGGAGGGGAGTTAGAGCCCCGACCCTCATTGCGGTCTTCTCTGCCCTGCAGGAGAACGGCCACGTGAAAAGCAATGGAGACTTATCCCCCAAAGGTGAAGGGGAGTCGCCCCCCGTGAACGGAACAGAGGAGGCAGCGGGGGCCACTGGTGATGCTATCGAGCCAGCACCCCCTAGCCAGGGCGCTGAGGCTAAGGGGGAGGTCCCCCCCAAGGAGACCCCCAAGAAGAAGAAGAAATTCTCTTTCAAGAAGCCTTTCAAATTGAGTGGCCTGTCCTTCAAGAGAAATCGGAAGGAGGGTGGGGGTGATTCGTCTGCCTCCTCACCCACAGAGGAAGAGCAGGAGCAGGGGGAGATCAGTGCCTGCGGCGAGGAGGGCACTGCCCAGGAAGGGAAGGCTGCTGCCACCCCCGAGAGCCAGGAGCCTCAGGCCAAAGGGGCAGAGGCCAGCGCTGCCGCCAAGGGAGGAGACACAGAAGAGGCAGGGCCCCAGGCCGCAGAGCCATCCACTCCCTCGGGGCCAGAGAGTGACCCTGCACCAGCCAGCGAGCAGAATGAGTAGCTGGGTGGGGGCAGGTGGGTGATCTCTAAGCTGCAAAAACTGTGCTGTCCTTGTGAGGTCACTGCCTGGACCTGGTGCCCCGGCTGCCTTCCTGTGCCCAGAAAGGAAGGGGCTGTTGCCCCCTAGCCACGTTCCCTCTCCTTCTCTCCCTCCTGTGGATTCTCCCATCATCCATCTGGTCTTCCTCTTAAGGCCAGTTGAAGATGGTCCCTTGCAGTTTTCCCAAGTTAGGTTAGTGATGTGAAATGCTCCTGCCCTTGGCCCTACCTCCTTCCCTGTCCCCACCTGTGCCGAAGGCAATTGCTGGTTTTCTTCCCCAATTCTTTTCCAAGTAGGTTTTGTTTACTCCCCAATCCCTGAGCCAGATGTGGGGGTGCCTACACTCCCAAACCTTGAGTGTCCAGCCTTCCCCTGTTGAGTTTTTAGTCTCTTGTGCTGTGCCTAGTGGCACCTGGGCTGGGGAGAACACTGCCCCTGTCTAGGTTTTTATAAATGTCTTACTCAAGTTCAAACCTCCAGCTTGTGAATCAACCCGTGTCTCCTTTTTTGACTTGGTAAGCAAGTATTAAGCTTTGGGGTGGGCGGGAGGTCTGTAATGTGAAACAACTTCTTGTTGTCTTTTTTCCCCCTCCCATTGTTGTAAATAACTTTTAATGGCCAAACCCCAGATTTGTACTTTTTTTTTTTTTTTCTAACTGCTAAAACCATTCTCTTCCACCTGGTTTTACTGTAACATTTGAAAAAGGAATAAATGTTGTCCCTTTAGTGGTGCTTTTTCATGAGTGGTCTTCTGGGGGTGAAGGTGAGAAGATTGGCCAACTTCAAGCTTTGATGGGGGGATTAAGACAGGTAAGTCTGGGGTTTCGTTGAAGGCTTACCCAGGTTCTCATGGACACCAGAAGGGCAGAGACATGAACCCAGGGGTACTACAGAGTAGAGATGAGCTCAAGAGGGTATAGAAATGTACCATTTTATTACAAAGATTCTCACAAAAATGAAATATAGTATCTCAAAATGGAAACTAGACTACCAATCTTCACCTGCAGAACTGGGGGAAAGACAGAGAGAGGGCAGGCATGAGAACAGAACCAATCTAAAAATGGCTGATGTTACCTTAAGAGCCTAAACACAACAGGGAGTCCCTGAAGACCCAGCCACCCCTTCTCAAATGCTCAGCAAGGGCACCTTTTCAAAGCTATGAAGCAGGCACTTCAAGATTTTGTCCTATGGCTGCTTAAGTGGATCCCTTTTACCCAGTACCCATTAGGGTTCAAGAGTTTGGGAGGGACGGGTTGCAAGGCAGCTACTAGAAAAGTAATGTGTGCCCTGACCTCAGGGCCCTGGTTCCTGTCTAGTCCCTGGGGATATTTATATTTAATATATTTTTATATAAATACACAGAGAAATAGAAAATATAAAATCTGAAGGGTTGTGGGATAAAGGTAGGGATTTGGCAAGAAGCCAGAACTGGAGAGGTCTCTTCAGGCCAACTTGACCTCTTCCTTGACCCTGTGGAGAGAGCAGAAACTGGCATTAGATAAGCCACCCCAGAGGCCTCGGAAAAAGGAAAGGTACAATGACTTCCTCAGGCCCCTGGCTGCCCAGGTGACTGCTGAAGGCTGGGGCTTCCTAGCTCTGCCTAGAACTGCAGCAACTGACAGACTGGTCCCTGAAAGAGGCCTTTGTAAGCTGGACCAGCTGTCCCTGTGCTTTCCCGCTTGGTGTGGTGGGACAAAGGGGCTGGTGCTCCAATGCCAGGGAGCAGACAGACAGTTCTTTCCTCACCCTTTGGCTTCTTGCTTCTCTTCCTTGGTTTTCTCCTCTTCTGTGACTTCTAGAACATAAGAATACAGGGATGGTCAAGAGCAGCCCCCCGGAAAGACCCATGGGATCTCCTGAAACCCCTTCCCAGCATCATAGCTCAGTGGACATACAAAAGAGAAAAGTACATCCCAAGCCCTCCCAGCTAGACCTGCAGAGAACAAACAGGTTGGACCGGTTTCCCAGCCTGCTAGAGAGTAAACCCAGCGGGTGGAGGCAGCCCCCTGGGAAACTGCGGTGAAGCACTGGGAAAGGGCTTGGGTGGTATGTGAGCCGCGCCTGACCAAGGGGAGCCCAGGCATGTCCCTGGCTCTGGAACCTGGCAGGGTTCTATCAGTCAGTGAGGATGACGAATTGAGTTTCATTCTTCTGTGGGCCACTTCTGGGAACCACAGAAAGGCCCACGTAGCTGAGGGAATACCCCAAGGAGCTGACAGTGCCAAGTCGGCTCCCCGCCCCCCAGTGCCCTACATAAATTCATCTTCCAGGGCCTGGGGCTCAAGACCCAAGTCCTGGCCCAACCAAACTCACCTTTCTTCTCTTCTGGATCTTTCTCTTTCTCATCCTCTGTTTTGACTCTCTTGGCTTTCTTGAAGTTGGAAGAGTTCTTGCGCCCGCCTTCTCCCTCCTCGTCAGAGTCGGAGAACTCTTCCTCACAGGCAATTCGTTTGTCCGAGGAACAGACTGGGAAGTAGTGGGACATTCCAGTGAGAGAGCAGATTCTTTCTCTCAGCAAAGAATGCTTTTCTGCACATTCCCGCAAAAGACACCGAGGGAAGGGGACCTGGCCCTACAGGTACGAGCATTTGGGGTTCTCAACAGCTGGGCAGCTTGGAGAGAACATGGAGGCAAGTCAGAAGAGCCTACAGAGTAGGGAGGCAGAGGCCCCCGAGGTTTGGGTCTTACTTGAGATGCGCTTGTCAGGGTCTTCTTCATCCTCATCACCACTCTCCTCTGGAATGGCGTCCTCGGGGATGGCCTGCATCTGGACCCCAGGCGCGTGGGGCAGCATTCTCAGGTTCTCGAACAGCCGCTGTCTATGGCCAATGGTAGAGAGGTTGGCTGGGCTCTGGTCAGGGACCAACCGGAGCCTGAAATGTTCAATTAGGGGTGTGTGGGGCAGGGGTATACTCACTTGATCTTTTCCAGGTACTCATTAGTGTTCTGGTTAGTCATATTGGAAGGACTGATATGAAGTTTGAAATCTGGTCCAAAGTATTCGAAGTAGTCGTTGTATGGAAGCTCTAATTGGGGTGGGGGCGGGTGAGAGAATTAAGAGATCTGGCCACCATGGAACCCCGAGAAAAGCATTTGCAGGTTTATCTGGGCCTGTCAGCCCAACTGTCAAACAGAAGCAGGCCTTCAAGATGGGGTGAGACTTGGGTACCTGTAGGATTTCAACTGTTTAAAAGCCAAAGCCATTCTCCAGGGCCCACACCAGTGGTGTCTGGGTATGTGTATGTGAGTGCCTGTGTATAAGGAGAAGGCTGAAGCCCCTGGTTTAGAAAAATTTAGGCAATATTCATTGAGAGTACTCTCCCTCACTACCCCAATTACCCTACAGAGTATGAATTCCAAAGCTGTAACTACTGATAATTCTGTCCAGACCAGAAGTCAAGGGTGAATGGACAGGGGCAGCTAAAGGACTCGGAAAAAAGCTGATGGCTATGGTCTGAAAATCACAAGAGGCTAGCAACAGAATCAGAGTCTGAAAAGGAGACGCTGCAGAGCCAGTGGGAAGGGGGTGTGAGCTCAAGCACACAGGAGCTCCAGCACCGCCCGGCCCAGTCTGGCCCTGGAGCCATTACCATTAGGGATCTCCGTGTCCAGGGCCACAGCTGTTTCATATGTCCAGCACCGGGCGACATTACGAATGGTGTAGCCACCTCCTCCCAGCATCAGCATAGGCAGGTTGAAGCTCTTCACAAATTCCACACACTTGGCATGCCCTTTGGTGGGAGAAGGGGTGCCAAGTTACAGGAGCACCCAGCAGGACCCTGCCTGCCCATCCCTATGCTACCTGGACTCACCTTTGATGGTCAGATTGAAGCAACCTAACCGATCCCCAGACAAGGAGTCAGAGCCACACTGCAAGACAACTGCACTGGGCTGGAACATCTCCATTACTTTGGACATGACCTGCAAGGACACAACCTGGTCACCACCAGCCTCAAGAAAAGCTTTTGGGGTTCAGGCGGAAAAGTGTGGGTGCAGCACTTTCCTCTGTTCCTTATTCACCACTCCTACCTTTTCACTCTGCCCCAGGCTGCGGAGTAAAGGGAGCACCAATCTGGGCTTCCCGTTTCCCTACTTAGTTCAGTTTTCCAGGAGCTTTCTAGAGCTAGTTACGCTGAGCCTAAAACAGCCTCCTTATCAGTTCCCCACATCCTTCCCTGCTCTCCAGGTCCAGGACCACTGGCTCCAAGAAGCTCTCCTGACCCTTAGCTGCATCTGCTCTATGCATTTGGTCCTACAGACTTTGAGCCTCACACTACAGAGCTGCCTCACTTTTGTGTATCTCATTCTCACAACTAGATTCCAATGTTACTCAGGACAGAGACTGTAACTCAGGCTTCTCTGTCACCCTTACTACAAGGTATGTTTTAATAGTAGGCACCCGGTGTTTGCTGAACTACTATGCAACCTAACTAGGTTACTACTCTAGTAATGGTTGGTTCCTTGTTGCTCACAGGTGAAAATTTAACTCCTCAGCATGGCCCTCAAAGCTCCCTTTGAAATACTAACCCCACAAGTACTTTCTACCACATCCTTCAACACCCCTCCCCGCATCATACAGGCCTACTGCTGCATACTGGCACCCCCGTGCCTCTGCTGGTGCTGCTCCCTCTGCCACCCCTCCCCTCCAGCTCCCACCTTTTTCTTCACATGAGTAACTCCTCATTTCTCAGAGTCCTGCTCAAATGTCACCACCTCTGTGAAATCACCTCTGATTACCCTTTCCCCAGCTCAGGCAGCAGTTTTTCTCTCTCGTTCCTCTGTTCATCCCTCAAAAACAGCACTAACCACATGCTATTGGGGATGTGCCTGCCTTCCACACCATGGACTATACCATGGACTGTGAAGTCTTCAAGGACACAGATCATGCCTTAGACATTCCTGTATAACAACAGTGTTGGATAAAAGATTCAGATATATACTTGGAGAAATTTTGTCCTCTCAACTGGCCATACAGCATGCAATCCAGGGTTCAAACCCATCTCATTTCCAGCCAGCCTCTCGTTGGGGAGACATCCCTGAGGTGCTTTTGCTACCCCTCCCTTAGACCAATCCCATTTACAGCCCAGTGGTGGAAATGCCACTTACCGGCTTGAAAATGGCCTCATAGGACTCGTCGTCAATCCCATCTCGGAGAGGGTAGTTAACAGCATAATACTTGCCTTTGCCAGCTCCAATATCCTAATCAAGAAGGACATTAAAGTAAAACTGAAAAATGAAGCTAGGAGGAAGCTCAAGGGTAGGGGCTGGAAGGCTAAGGAAAGAGGCAGTGGTTCTAAGAGAGAGAAGCTGGGTCTATGAGGTGGGCCAGGGACAGAGCAAATTAGCACCATTCCCCTCACTGGCGGGACAACTCTAGCTCACGTCTCTGGACAAACCACTGAGTCTGCACTCAGGCTGAGAATCATTTATGGGGCCAGAGGCTGAATATCCCACCCCCACAGCATGAGATCTCTTCCTCTGGACTGAGTTAAAGGTGGCTGGACCACAGAATTAACACCCATCCCACAGCAACCCTTTTCTAGAACACTTTACTGCTCACTCTTCTACCCCCCCACCCCACCCTCAACTCTAGGGAGGTGTAGAAGGAAAGCAGAAAGGGAAGAATTCTTCAAAATTGTAAATGCTCAGTTATTCTAACACTTGCCATAGTAAACTGACTTAATGCCACTTTTTCACCCAAGGGGCACTGGCATGACAAAGTGGATGGTTTCATTGTATCCATGCTAACACAAGCAGAAAAGTTTAATGAATTAGCTTCCAGGGATTCTTATCCTGAGGTCCATGGATGGGCTTCAGTAGGAGGAAGTTGTCTATTAACTATTCAATATCAAATCTAAAATTTCATGTACATTTCTGGGGAGAGAGCAGCTTTCTGTCAGATGGTCAAAGGGGAAGGTAACCTAAAAATACTAAGAACCCTTAAGTTGGTTCACAAAGGTCCCAATTCCTGGCCTGTGAGAGAGTACCTGATATTTCTAGCCTAAAATTCAAGCTGTCTAGGACATCTTAACAGTGTAATGCAACTCAGCCGTGGCCAGGAAGGAAGTGCAATGAGTCAGGAGGCACCCATCCCTCACAACCCTGTATGCTCCATCATTCCCTTCTTCCAGAACAAGAGAGGGAAAGAGACCATGGCAGGTGTGTGGTCTCCGAATGGCAGAAGAGGCAGGAAGTGGTTTTTGGTGACATGAGATAGGAGAGTTAGAGCTGGCAGCTGAGGGTGAGCTGGTTGGCCCCTGAAGGGAGTTCTCACCCGTAGGTCCCCAGTTCCTGGGAAGTACTCTCCATATTTATGAAAGGACACAGTCATGACTCGGTCTGTGGTATAGAAGGCCTCTTCCACGCCATCGCCGTGGTGAATATCAATGTCAATATACAGCACCCTCTGGTGATACCTAGGATCAGAAGGGGGTCAGGGGGTTCTGGGGGCTCTTTGAAAGTGGGACGCGCCAAGGGCGCCAGGTCCCAGCTTACCGGGCTGGCTGCCTCCCTCAGGTATCTCTAAGCACCAGAGACGTGGAAACTGGCTGAAGGAAGGTGGAAGAGCGGCAGGGTGTCTCCAGAGGCCTGACCAAGCCGACCAAGTCCGATCTTCCTACTCTACAGCCAGGGTCAACTCCAGCCACACAGGGACATTCTGGAGGCAGGATCTGAGCAGCACCTGCCCCTGATCTTGCCGTGGGCTCAGATCAAATCAAGGCCTCGTCAAGGAGAGGATGGCCAGAGACACTCACCAAACACATCCTAGCCGGCACGCCGCTAGGAAAAGCAAACTAGGGAGGCAAACCCGGGGGAGAGGGAAGTGGGAACCTGGCCTAAGGTGCTCCTCCAAGAGACAAGGCCAGGCAGGCATACTTTAGCAGTTCCAGGATGGCCAAGACGATATCATTGACGTAACAGAAGCCAGATGCCTCGGACTTCTTTGCATGGTGTAGGCCCCCAGCCCAATTCACAGCGATGTCCGTCTGCTGCTTATTAAGTTTCACAGCACTTGCTGGGCACCGGAAGAAAGAACACAAGCCTGTCACAAAGTCCCTCTCTCCCCCTTCCCCAAAAAACCATGGGAACCCAGTGAGAGATAGGACCTGCCTATTTAACAGCTGAACTGTACAACTTACCAGCTAGCCCTCTCCCTCTGCCTACTCCAATGGGAATAAACACAATATTGGCTACTCTAAAAAAACTGTTTTCCAAACTGAAAGTGGTAAAACTCACTAGTAGGCCTTAAAATTGGTTTAGTGGGCTATGGTTAGTATATATATATATATGTATTTTTAAATGAGATCGACTATAAAATAAAAATAGCAGAGTAACAATAAAGGTAACCACTTGTGAAACTAGCTGCAGAGCAAGAGAGGATGTGTGTGTACGAGTGCATCCATAACCTGGATTTTAAGTGTAAATGTATTTCTTACTGTGGTTCATGGTCAAAATATTTTGAAGACACCAATGTAGTAGACATAGGTTTGAAGTACAAATAGGTCCAAGAAGAAGTGAGAGAAAAATACACACCATGTGTGCAAATGCCTTTGTGTCAGTGTGACTTTAACAGCAATAATAACATGAGGAAATCCCCTGGCAGTCCAGTGGTTAGGACTCCATGCTTCCACTGCCAAGGGCTCAAGTTCAGTCCCTGGCCAGGGAACTAAGACAGATCCTTCAAGCTGCATGGTGTAGAAAAAACAAAGACCAAAAAACACCAACACAGAGCAACTTGAGTGGACTAATTGTATCAACTGAAGTTGGTCCATAGCATAGAATAATCATGTAGCCATTAGATACCATGCTAAACATTATTACAGATAAATTTCAAAGATTTACTAAGTAGGGACTGCCCTGGCAGTCCAGTGGTTAGACTCAGCACTTTCACTGCCACAGGCCCAGGTTTAATCCCTAGTCCAGGAACTAAGATCCTGCAAGCCACATAGCATGACTGAAAAAAAAAAAAAAAAAAAAATATATATATAGATTTACTAAGCAAAAAACGTAGCAGGGAGACACAAAACTACACATACACATTTTTGTAAAATATAGATGAATATATGCTTGGTCTAGATACGTGCACAAAGGAAAAAGCATGGATGTACAAATACCAAAATGGTAATGATGGGCACCCATGGACAGTGTGATTGTAGTCAGTTTTTTTCCTCTGTATACTTCTTTGTTTTCTGAGATTATATTGGGAGGTGGTAGGGAGAGGGGAGGAGAAAAACCGATGATCACAGAAAAATAAATATTTGTTAAGAAATGGTAGGGTGATCCCAGAGATAACATAGATATTACTAATGGAAGTGGGAGATATGTGGGGAGTGTTTCTGACCTCTAAATGTAATTACCATGCTCTTTTGTAAGACACAGATGATGACACTTCCTATTTTTACAGCACTTTGCAGTTCACAAATTACTTTTATGTTCAGCATCTCAACAACCCCATGAGGTCTGCAGGGAGTTCCTGTATACAGGATGTCTTAGTAGGAAAGGACAGGCAAGGACACATATCTATACCATGTCAGACTGAACCTGGCCTCGGACTGAAGCAGAATAAAATTTTAAGGACCTAACGTAAAAACCCACAGGACCATTTTACATGGTCACAGGTCAGCCTTACTGGGACAGTGGCCTAAAAGACAGACCTGGTACAGCCCAGAATAGCCCTTAATGAAGGGTATATATTCCTTACCCACAGAGCCACCAGTAGACAGCTGACAGAACTCAAACAGGCCATCAAATACGGGACAGTCCTCACCGACGTTGACTTGAAAAAACACGAAAAGGTTAGTTTCCACAATTTCCTTTTGGTTTTGTTTACATATTTATGAGCTGATGGAAAAAACACAGCATTTGGATTCAGAAGGCCTGGGTTCTTGTCCAGGCCCTCCTGCTTACTTGCTGTGAAACTGGGTCCAGTCATTTAACTTCCTTGAGCTTTGGCTCATTATCTTTAACAAGCAATAATGATATCCACCTCACCTAATTCTTGAGAAGATTAATAGAAACCTTACATGGGAAGCATTCAGCAAGTAAATAAGTACTTGGAAAATGTTGTTTCATTCCCGAGGGAGACAAATTTAGCCTCTTATTCCAGCCTGGGTTTGTTCTGGATCTTACTCCAGCTGGTCAACAAGCAAGCGAAGAGCAGAGACTATACTATCCTCCATTGATGCTTAACAACATGCCGGACACCATGCTAAGTGCTTTATTTTTATTTACCTATTTTTTTTTTAAATGCTTTAAATACTTGGTGTCGTCTATGCTCACACAACTTTCTTAGGTAGGATTTGGTCCTGTTTTATAAATGGGGAAACAGGCTCAATGAGGTAACTCCCAGTAAATGGCAGAGGCAGTATTCAAGGATTGGTCTGTCTGTCCTAAAAGCCCACGAAAATACACTCTGGCCTTTTCCCCAGTAATTTCACATACACAATCTCACTGAATCTGCCCAACAACTCCATAAAAGATGGACAGGACCAATGTCAATCCCACTGTGCAGAGGAACAAACAGATGTGAAGTTAACTGACTTGCCCAAGGCTATATAACCAGGCAGTGGTAGAACCAGAGTCCAGGTGTCTTGACTCCCACAGTTCAGTGCTCTTTCTACTACAACAAATGACAACTGGAGGAAAGTTATTTCAGGCCTAAAAGGGTAAAAGTACAAACTAACACATAATGTGGAAACACATGCAAACAATAATGCAAATAAAATGAAAAAGACAGGAAGGGAAGCACATCTGAAGTCTACAGACTAGAGGAGGAACTTTACAGCTCCAAGTCTCCTCTCACAAAAAAGGAAACTGCTGAGATAGCAATGATACCCAGAAGTTAGAGGCAAGGCTGAGGCTAGATCCATGTTCTCTTGCCTCAGCCTTCACACTGCATCCACTATTATCAATAAAAATGGAGCAAAGACGGGGAGCCCTAGGGTGAGGAGGGTAGGAGAGCCCAGCTTAGACTGTGGTGACCTGTTGAGCCACAGCTGAAGCTCAAGGTTTGCAGCCGCCGCAAGAGTTACCAATTCTAGTCCTACCCTAAACTTGGGAGGGGGCTCTGATCTGGAGCCCTGCCAAGAACAGTGCTACGAGGAAGGATGGTGTGCATAAGGGGGCAAGCAGAAGGTGGCCCTCTCCCTCATTTCCCAGGTAAACACTGGGAGGCTGTGTCAATAAGAACTTTGGTCCCTGAGGCCAGGCTATTTATTTATCCATTGGCAATTGATTTCCCTCTCTGGCGGCTTCCTCCTTTGGTGGGTTTGGTCTGTCTGGGTTTCTAGCTTTGCCTATATTCCTGTTTGATGTGGAGCCCCCGTGGGAAGAAATTGGTATTTTAGAAATGAGAAAAAATATTTTCCTTCAGGCCCCACATCAATATGCGGCTCAAATGGCCATTCCATTATTCCCAGGAGCTGTGTGATTACCGACAGAAAAGGGGTAAAACGGGAGAGCAGACTCTCACTTGGACTAATCTATGAGACTAGGGAGGACTTTTCTATGGGTTTTCTCTCTTCCCACTATAAATACTTTTCTCATTCTTAGCCTGGCTTTAGACTGATGGGGAGCAATACTGGGTGAGAAATATGGGAGCAGATGCAGGTTGAGAAGGCAGTAAAAAACATACCGCAGAGAGAGACGTATGAGATTAAACACTGCCTTCAGGACAGTGCTACTCCTGTGGTGGCGGCGGTGGTAACGGGGCGGAGAGGGGAGTAAGAGAAAAAGGGCATGTGATCAAATAGAGGTGTCCAGGGGCTTCAACTGTATTGGTAATATTTTCTTTCTTAGGCTGATTACAGGAACATGGGTGTTCATTACATTATTTTTATACTTTTTGTGCGCCTGAAATATTTTATTTGCAACATATTTTAAAATACTCCAGGGACTTCCCTGGCATCCAGCGGTTAAGACTCCATGTTTCCAATGTGGAGGATGTGGGTTTGATCCCTGGTCCGGGAACTAAAATCCCACATGCCACACAGCACATCCAAAATAAATAGATAAGTGAAAATACTCCAGAGTCAGGAAACTAGAGTTCCATTCTCTGTTCTACCACTATCTTGCTGGGAAAGTCATTTCACCTCTGTAGGTTTATAAAATGGAGAAGCATGCCTCCACATTTTATTAGCACAAGTTCCTTTTATCATGTTTCTACCATGAGCCTCATATTTTGATAGACTACCTGCCCTCCACCAAAATGCATTTATTTATGTTCCCATTATTAAATATTAGATCAGAACTTCTAATTTAGATTCTCAACGTCTCAAAGTGAACACAAAGCATTTAAATTACATTTTGGCCAAGAGCAAGGAAATCTGACTTATTTGGTCTTCTTAGAGGTATAACTTCTCAGGTTCATAGTGGTGGTTTATTTGCTAAGCCGTGTCGCACTCTTGTGACCCCATGGACTGTGGTCCTCCAGGCTCCCATGTCCTTGGGATTTCCCTGGCAAGAACACTGCAGTGGGTAGCCATTTCCTTCTCAAGGGGTCTTCCCAACCTAAGGACTGAACCCCAGACCCCCTGTGTTGGCAGGTGCATTCTTTACCACTGACCCACCAGGAAAGCCTAACTTTCTAGGCTAGGTGTTGGTAAATACTGAAAAAGAGCTCAGCTCGTCATCCCTGTTGTTCTCTCTGTAGACACCCCTGGTTATAAAGCACTGCACTAAGGGGCATCTCTCTGGCTCATGTCAGTCAGTACCCTGAAGTCCTTAGAAAGCCTCATCCTTCTTACCTCCACCTCCAATGATGGAAAATCTCAGACCTAATTTTTTAATGTACAACTTTAGAATGCTGGTTTCGGGAAAAATGGAGCAAACTGGGAGCCAGAACCAAACTACTGTACACCCAAGGGCCTAACATGTTGTCTGCCTTGGAAGATTTGAAAATAATAAAAGCAGTAAGTCATAAGAGCAAAAGCTACTATTCACTTTCACTGACAGTTGGTGCTTTAAATACATTATCTTACTTATCCCCCCAAACTCCGTTATAAAATAGGCACTACCATCTTTCTTTTAAAGAGGAGAAAACAAGGCTCAAAGCGGCTAGGGGACTTCCTCAAGAACACATGCATAGGTAAGTGGTAGAGCTAACAGGTTTCAAACTAAAACATCAGAGCTCATTCTTTTGCTGCAAAACCAAGCTGCTTCACTAATGAGAGCCCTCTCTGCTGAGAGTAGAGCCTGATCACTGGCCTAAATAAGTTTTGGAACCCCCTAAAGGCATCGAGAGCAAAGGAATGAATCTGTCTCACCTTGAGACAGAATGAAATAAGACTCTGCCAATTTAGACAGTAAATACCTTAGATGGGGCAGCTGGTCCTAGAGTTGTGGGTGGCAAAGAAGCTTAATGCTTCCAAAAAGGTCTCTATAGTTCTGTAATCATTAGCAGTGCACAATTATTGTAACAGATAAATTTCTGCCTTAGGAATCAGACTACCTTGTGGCCAGCAGTAACAAGAAAGTGTCATAGGTTTCCTGGTATTCCAAAATAAACTATCATAAACTACTCAAAACTTCTAGACAATACCGTTATACTGTTTTATTATGAGATCTTAGGTGCTACATGATAATTTCTAAAATAACACAAGGGAGAAATCATGCATGATAGTTTCTTCCGAAATTTGAACATATTTTCCCCCACAACTAAAACAATCACCATAATTCCTACAAGCTGAGTGTGGCTTCTGAAATGATACCTGTGCTGGTTTCAAGTTCCAGGGCGCAGGGGCAGAATCACCTCAACTCAAAGATGACATCACCTAGAGTCTGTCCTAAGTAGCTGCTAAATTCTCAACTAACACTCACATCGTCAGAGCAGTTACAGCTGCATGGATGCCATCCAGGCCACTTTACAAAAGAAAAACCTGAGAAGTGACTTGTTCAGTCAGTTAAGTGTCAGAGCTAGGACCTGTATCACCTGTCTCCCTCCCCCAGACCAGTGCTTTTTCCATTACAACAATCATGGTTTGGGGGGGATGGTGTTGTGAACCTAACTGGACAATGTTCAGTCTCTATTCCTTACAATCAGGAAACAAAGCCCGTCCTGAGACAAAAGCAGCACTGTGGGACCCTTAGGAAGCAGGGAGATCAGGTGTCACCTGAATGGGGGACACAAGCGAAGGGGGGTGAGTCTCTCCAACTAGAAGGGGGACCTAATGGGGCTTCAGAGTAGAGAGGGAACAGAATGCACTTACATCTCTGCATCTGCTTGCTGTACTCGGACATGTTATCTGGGCGGATGGAGCGTAAGAATTTAATGTAGTCATCACTGTGGTACTTGGTCATCTCCTCAGCATTGGCTTTGTGAGGGCGCTAGAAGACAGAGGGGAGAAAAAGCATGTTATTCTTGACCATGGCCAGTCTTCACTCAGCACTGAGCTACACAGGATAAAAAGAAATTACTGATTAGATTCAGGCCTCAAGATACTCACAATCTAGTTAAGCAAACAAGATTATCAAAATATATTCAGTATCTCACAACCTAGACTGCAACTCAAGCTCTATTGCTTAGGCAAGTCTATTTGTTTTTTCCCATTTTTTAAATCTAAAAAGTTGTTTTAAGTTTTTAACTGTGGTGGCAAGTCTATTGCTTGGGCCTCAATCTCCTCATTTACCAAATAGAGATAACATCATCTACTTCACAGGAAAGTTGTGAGAAGTGGATGAGATTATTAAATCTCTTTGTAAACTGTTTTACAAATTATGACTTCAATATTAACTATAACAATATACAACTATGGGCCAAATGGCTCTAAGAGTTCAAGAAGAAGGGGTGACTAGTACTGACTGAAACAGATGGCAAATCCTTTATAAATCATCACCACACCAGTAATTCTGACCACATCCTCCTGATAAAAACTTCCTTGAGGGACTTTCCTGGGGGTCCAGAGGCTACGACTCTGTTCCCAAGACATGGGGCCTAGGTTCGATCCCTGGTCAGGGAACTAGATCCCACATGCTGCAAGAGTCTGCATGCCTGAACTGAAGATCCCACCTGCCACAATGCAGATCCAGCATGCTGTAACTGTGCCCAGGTAAGGCCAAATAAATAAATATTTTTAAAAAACAAAACTTCTTTGACATAATAATTTCCTGGTTATCCCAAGATTCTGATTCGGCCTGTCCTCTTTTTAAAAATTCTCCCAAAGAAATGTTTACTTAAAAAAAAAAAAAAAAAAGACTTCCCTGGTGGTCCAGTAGTTAAGATTCTGAATTTCCACTGCAGGGGGCGTGGGTTCAATCCCTGATTGGGGAAGTTCCATATGCTGTGTTGGTACAGCCAAAAAATTTAATAAAAATAAAAGTTCTCTTCCTCTCATCCCTTAAAAGTGGGTCTCCTTCAAAGATAACCCTCTTCTTTTCTATTAACCCATATTTTACAGTTTATAAAGCATTTTCAGTACAGCTAACAGGAATTGTTTACTCTGTGCCAGCCACTGTTTCAGGCACTTTATTGCTATCCAGCATGAGACAACCTTTTAAAGTTATACTATTATTATCTTCACTCTGCAGTAAGGAAACTACAGCAGAGAGGGGTTAAACATAATTTGCCCAAGGTTACACAGCTAGTAAGCTGGAATAAGAACCCAAAGGTCTGGCTCTAGATACTATCTGACTCTCATTTAATCCTCCTTTATTGATGAAAATATTAAGAATGAAAAACAGGGGCTTCCCTGGTGGTCCAGTAGTTAAGAATCTGCTTCCAATGCAGGGGACTCAGGTTCGATCCCTGGTCCACGAAGATCCCACATGCCACAAAGCAATTAAGCCCGAGCTCCACGGCTACTGAAGCCTTTGAGCCTAGGCTGTGCTCAGCAACATGAGAAGCCGCCACAGTGAGAAGCCTGTGCACTGCAATGAAGAGCAGCCCCTGCTCACTACAGCCAGAGAAAGCCCGAAAGCAGCAGTGAAGACCAAGCGCAGACATAAATAAACAAATCTTAGAAAAAGACAGACACTGCTTTATTAAAAAAACAAAACAAACCCATAGTGAAAGAAGCAAGTACTAGATCCAAATACTAAGTTGTTTTCACTATACTAAGCCCTTTGCACTCTTGACAATGTTGTCAAAGCTCTGCTTTGGTGATCCCTTCTAGATAGGTGACTGCCCAGACTTTCACTCCATCTTAATGTTCTAAGTTTCAGATTCACAATTCCAATAGCTTCCCAGCCAATTCCACTCACAAATCCTACAGGCACTTCAAATTCTACTGGACATAACAACTTGTTGAGAACATAGAAGCATTCAAATTTAACTTCCAGAACTACTCTTCTGCTGTTTTTGTTAGTGAAGTGTCATCTTTAACTCTGTCCTTCTTGCCTTCTATTTCAATCCATTGCCAATCCCTTTCATTATACCTCCACAATGGTTCTTTTTTTCCCCCCTCCATAACATTGACTGCATCCACCACCTTATTTCTCCTCTGCTCCTCTTTCCCAGGTTTCCTATTCTCCCCACCATCCAGTCAGTTGCTCCAGACAAAAGTCAGAGCATCACCCTTGACTCCTCATCTGCTACATTCAACTTCTCTGGAAATTACTGCCAATGTCTCTGTCAAACCTGTCCACTTCCATCCCCAGGTCACACACGTTGGCTTGGATAGTGGCAACAATCTTCTAACTGGTATCACACCCTTAACCTTAACAACTGTGAATCTATTCTCAATTGTACAGCCAGAGTAATCTAAAATTCAAACTGAATCATGTCACTCCCCTCTAAAACCCTTCAGTGGCTTCAGTATTCACAAGATCAAGCTCAAATTCTTTAGTTTGACTTGAAAAACCAAAATAATTGGGTCCCTGCTCACCTCTCTAGAATCTTCCTAAAATATTTTATGCTCTAGCCTAGGGAACACCAAATTCAAAGCACTTGGAAGAGCCTGAGGTAGTTTAGCTAACTTGGTGCTTCAAACAAACAAATAAATAAAAACTAGTGAGGAAATCTGGGCCTAAATGCCAGGGTCTTCTGGGTTAAATTCCATTTATTTCAAAGGTTGGATACTAACATAAAGTTCTTAAAAATAATTCGTCATTTAAACAAGAATGTTTGAGAGGCTGAATTTTTCTCATGAAACAACTGTACCAATCTGCTGAGCACAACTCTACTAGCTGTTCTCTAAGGAAATTCTCTCCCATCTTTAGGCCTTTGCACATGCTATGGCCTAGAATACTGTTCTCTTCACATCCTCTATGCAACCTTTAGGTTGCAACTGAAAAGTTAATTTCCCCAGAAAGCTGTCTTTGACCCCCAGAGTCTCAGTTAAGTAACTCTCTGAAGTGTTCCCCTGAGAACCCTGTACTTCCTTGTCATCACATTCAACCTGTATAGAAATTGAGCTGCTTATTTTACTCTGGGAGGCCAGAAGCAGGTCTGACTGTATTCTACAAAAACAAGACAGGGGAGGAGTTCACAGGCGACCTTGGTTAGGATTCCAAGCTTTCACTGCCATGACCCAAGTTCAATCCCTGGTCAGGGAACTAAGAACCTGTACAGCTTGAGCAAGTGCTCAATAAAAATCTGTTGTCATAATAAATTAACTCTCATTTGGATTATTTTTTTGGTCTCCTCATCCGTTCCATTAATATCCAGTCTAACCCTCTTCCAATCCATCTTCCATAATGGTGTCACAAAAATCTTTAAAAAGTCAATGCCCTCTTCTAGAACATTCAATGACAAATGAAAAGATTTAAAAGTCTAGCATAGTAATCAAGGGGACTTTAAACTCAATTTTAAAGTCCAGCATAGGACGAGAAGGGGATCACAGAGGAAGAGATGGTTGGATGGCATCATTGGCTCAATGGACATGAGTTTGAGGAAGGTCCAGGAGATGCTGAAGGACAGGGTGTGGCGTGCTGCAGTCCATGGGGTCACAAAGAATCAGACATGACTGAGCGACTGAACAACAATAGTAATCAAGGAACTTTACAAGGTTCCTTTTCCAATCTAATCCTCCCTGCTACCCTCTTTCATAAACATAATCCTCCAGAAAATAACTCTTCTTCAACAAGACCTACAGGGTTTCCCACCACAGTGACTCTGATTAAGCCTTTCTACTATTTGAAATTCATCCCTATCCCATACCTCTGAAGGACAAAGCCAATCTCAAAAGCTGCCTCTTTTACAAAGTAAAAGCATATCTCAGCCTAAGAAACCATCTTCATCCCAGGCCACAAAGTTTCAAGGAATATGACCTCATAATCAAAAATCACAAAAGAGGACTTCCCTGGCAGTCCAATGGTTAAGAATCCCCCTTGAAATGTAGGGATGCAGGTTCAATCCCTGGTCAAGGACCTAATATTCCACAAGCCATGGAGCAACTAACCTCACATGCCACAACCACTGAGCCCACATGCCACAACTAGGGAGTCTGTGCGTCACAAAAGAAGATTCTGAATACTGCAACAAAGACCCAACACAGCCAAATAAATAAATATTACAAAAAAAATCACAAAACACACAAGGAAACAAAGCACCAGAGGTAAGACGTCAGAGAAACAACTAATAGCAGAATCAGATCCTCAGGGACCTTGGACATACACTGAAATAGAAAAGAACAGCACTGAGAATTCCCTGGCAGTCCAGTGGTTAGGACTCCAGCACCCCCACTGCAGAGGGCATAGGTCAGATCCCTTATCAGGGAACTAAACCTGCATGCTATGGGGTGTGGCCAAAACAACAATAATTAATAATAATAATTAAAAAAAGAAAAAAGGATTGAATTTTTATGTGAAGTGAAGTGAAAGTCACTCAGTCATGTCTGACTCTTTGCAACCCCATGGACTGTAACCTGCCAGGCTTCTTAATCCATGGAATACTGAAGGAGGTTGCCATTCCCTTCTCCAGGGGATCTTTCCAACCCAGGGACTGAACACGTGGCTCCTGCATGGCAGGCGAATTCTTTATAGTCTGAGCCACCAGGGAAGCCCAAGAATATGGGAGTGGGCAGCCTATCCCTTCTCCAGGGGATCTTCCCAACCCAGGAATCGAACCAGGGTCTCCTGCATTGCAGGTAGATTTTCTACCAGCTGAGCTACTATATACCAGTAAACAATTAAAAATAAAAAGTTCAATTTGTGACACCAAAATGTATACTCAGAACTTATGAATAAAAGGAAAAGTCATGTGTTAAATTCTAAAAATAAATAAATAAAAAGTTTAAAAGATACAGTTTATGATAGCATTAAAAAAAGAAGTAATGGGGGAAAAAAATCTAGTAAAAGAGGTACATCACCTTTATGGAGAAAATTATAAAACTTTATATTGATAGCCAAATTCTCAACTCCCCCTCAACAGTGGAATGGATAAACTGTGGTATATTCTACAATTAATTACTATACAGTAATTAATATGAACAAGCTACAACTACACACAAAAAATACATATTGTGTAATTCCATTTATATTAAATTCAGCAAAATTAAACTATATTATTTTAAAATGGATAATTAGGTAGTTGAATTATGATCAACAGCAAGGAAGCAATTAACAGAAAAGTCAGAATTCTAGTTATCTCTGGGGGAAAAGAAGAAGCTACAATCAGGAAGGAACACATGCAGGTGTCTGAGGTACCAGCAATGTTTTATTATTTTTTGAACTAGCCAGTGTTCATGTGTATGTTTACATCAATTTGTTAAACTGGACATTTGTTTTATGCAGTTTTCTGTGTTAATATTTCGTAATAAAGAAGTTAAAGGAAATCTTTATATAAGACATTTAAAAAGACGTAATTAAATGGAGATATATACAATGTTCATGGATTCAAAAACTTACTATTCTCAAGATATCAATTCTCCCTAAGCTGATGCACAGAGTCACTGAAATTTCAACCAAAATCCTAGGAGATTTGTTTGTACCATTGATGAGTTAATTCTAAAATTAACAAGTGCAAGAGGAAATGTCAGTTGCTTGGTTGTATCCGACTCTTTGCAATCCCACGGACTACAGCCTGCCAGGATCTTCTGTCCAAGGAATTCTCCAGGCAAGAATCCTGGAGTGGGTTGCCATTCCCTTCTCTGGGGGATCTTTCCAACCCAGGGATCAAACCCAGGTCTCTAAAATTTATTCCAAGTACAAAAAGCAAGTCATTTTTTAAAAAAGAGAAACAAAGTGGGAGGATTTAATACTGGCTATTAAGACTCATAAAAAGCTGTTATAATTAAGCCACTGTAGTGACAGCATCCTGGAGAAGGCAATTGCTACCCTTTCCAGTATTCTTGCCTGGGAAATCCCATGGACAGAGGAGCCTGGCCAGGGCAATAAAGAGGCAAAGTCAAGAGAACACAGGCCCAGAAACAGACTCCAACATAGGACCTGGCACAAAGTAGGTGCTTAATACGTGTTTGTGGAACAAATTAATAAATATTGACATTTCAGATATAAAAGTGGTAGCACTTAGCTCAGTGGGGAAACAACAGACTTTTCAATCAATCAGCTGGAGAATATAGGTTTCAGTGGTTTCTTTACTTCAAATCATGTTAAAACGTCAAGTCTAGATAAGTGAATATCTGTATGTGAAAGGCAAACCTATAAAGATTTTTAAAAAATTAACATAAGAGAACACCTTAAGGGTTGGGAAGCATTTCTTAAGACATAAAAGTACTTTTAAAAGAAACAATAAATATGACTATGTTACAATTAAGAATCTGTTTATTAAGGATACATTAGATTGAAAAAGACCAGAGTAGAAAATATTTATAACAGTACACTGACAATGAACTACATATACCAAAATACATTGAAAAAACAAAAAACTACTCCAGGGGACTTGCCTGGTGGAAAAGGTGCAGAGATTAAGATCCCCCGCTTCCAATTTAGAGGGCTTAAGTTCAATCCCTGGCAGGGGAACGAAGATCCCACGTGCCACGTGGTCCAAAAATAAAAAAGAGAGAGAGAGGTAAAACTACTATAAATTGGTAAGAAAAAGAAAGCCAAATGACCCAAGAGGAGATGGGCAAAAGAAATGAAAAGATATTTCATAGTAGAGGACATACAGTTTTACTGGTCACTAGCAAAATGCAAATCAAGACTGGGACTTCTAGCAGTCGAAAGGTTAAGATTCTATGCTTCCAATGCAGGGAACACAAGTTCAATTCCTGGTCAGGGAACTGGGGAACTGGGATCCCATGTGCAATGTGGTACAGCCCAAAAAAACCAAATCAAGACCATAATTATAGTTCTTTTTTTCACCCATTTGATTGGCAAAATTTAAAGCCTAATTCCAAGTATAAGAGAGGATGTAAATCAAGGTATCTGTTATATATTGCCAGTTCATTCAACCACACTGAGAAACAACTGGGCACTTAATATTCACAAATCCTATAGTCCAGAAATTCTGCCCCCAGATGAAGAACCATAAGAAAATTTTGCATATATACACTTAGAGACATGTATAAGAGTATCAGAGAAAAACTGGTCCTAACATTAAAAACCTAGATACAGGACTTACTTGGTAGTCCATTGGTAGACAGTCTGCCTGCCAATGCAGGGGACATGGGTTTAATCCCTGGTCTGGGAAGACCCCACATGCTGAGGGGCAACTAAGCCCCTATGCCACAACTACTGAAGCCCGGGCACCTAGAGCCTACGCTCTGCAACAAGACAAGTCCATACACCACAAGGAAGAGTAGCCCCTGCTCACAGCGACTGGAGAAAGCCCACACGCACCAATGAGGACCCAGCACAGCCAAAACAATGAATAAATTTAAAAAAACAGAGATACAAATTAAGATTATGGGAGAATGGATAAATTACAATATACTGAAATGATAAAATCTTATTCAGCAGAGAAAAATGAAAGAATTATAGCTATATGCAACAAGTTGGATAGATTTTAGTAATTATATATATTGTGAGACAAAAGCAAGTCCCAGAAGACTACACACAGCAGGCTACCCTTTTTAAGAAATTCAAGAACAAGTACATAAACACTATATATTGCTTAGGCACATATATACATGGTAAACATAATAATATGATAAGCAAAAGAGTAATAATCACAAAACTTAGAAGCGTGATCAGGTTGTAAGAATATGAATGTTCATTGCATTAAAATATTTAAGTATTAAGAAAGAATAAATAAATAAAATATTTAAGTAAAGTGAATGAATAAACAAAGTAAATTTTTTAAAAAGATGGCCAAGCGTGGATCTTCTTTGGATGTTCATAAGCCAAGAAAAACAATGAACCTGATTCTATGCATCTAAAGGCCATTACAACAGAAACACAAAAATAACCAGACAATCAAAAAGAAAAATGGGCAGAAGGCCTGAATGGGAACTTCAGTAGGGAAATCTGTAAAAAGATCCTCAACTGCACTAGTAACAAGAGAAATACCATCTTGGCATTATGTGCATGCCAAACAGCAATAAGGACGACTGTGTGCCTATATCCTCCGAGCACACCACCTGGTGAAACTCAAGCATATGCACCACGAGATGTGTTCAAGAGTGTTCAGGACTTACCTGTTGGTCCAGTGGCTAGGAATCTGCCTGCCAATGCAGGGGACAACAAGTTTGATCCCTGGTCCAGGGAGATTCCATGTGCTACCGGGCAACAAAGCCCATGTACCACAATTGGTGAGCCCAACAGAGCCTGAGGGCCGCAACTACTGAGCCCATACACCTAAAGGCCATGCTCCATCGCAAGAGAAGCCACTGCAATGAGAAGCTTATGCACCACAAAGAGTGACCCTGCTTGCCACAACTAGAGAAAGCCTGCACACAGCAACTCCTATGTAGTGTAGCCAGAAATAATAAATATTTTAAAAAGAATGTTCATAGCAGCATTGTTTGTGATAGCTCAAAACTAGAAACAAACCAAATGCCCACCAATACCAATAAAATAGACAACTTGTGGTGTAGTCTTTCGAAATACAGTGAAAATAAATATATCTATCATCAACATGAATGACTTAGGAACATACTGGGCAAAAAAGGCAAGTCACATAATAAATACTGTATGGCTCCATTTATGTAACATTCAAACATGTAAAAGTAAAATATGTATCATTTAAGGATACATACTGGTAAAATTATAAAGAAAAGCAAGGAAATAATAAACCCCAAATTCAGGGCAAAGGTTAACTCTGGGGAAGACAGAATCAGGGAAGGACAGACAGGAGTTCTAACAGTCATGGAAACATTTCTTTTCTTAAACAAGGTGCTATTAATAATAACGTGATTCTTTATACTTTACATATATTTTATAAAAATTCTTTCATATCTACTCAATGTTTTATAAAAACATTTAAAAAAAGGAACTTTAGAAGGCAATGAGTAAGAAGCCTGGGAATATACAAAATCAGCATCTAAGGCAAGGAAGAGAGCAGGATTCTTAATTATGTAAATAGGAAGATGCCTGGATGAAAAGTGAGGATTTGATTCTGGGAGAGATTAATTAGATGTGCAGAGAAAGAACTGGAGAAGGAACCCAAGAAGGTGAAATTGTGTGAAAAAGACTTCAACCTGTCTCCTTCAGGTATAGAAACTTCTGCAAGGAGAAGTCCAGGGAATTTCTTTCAGGAGTAACTCTCAAAAGCCATTAATTTCAGGACATACACTAAAATAAATGGCTATTTGTCCTTTGGGAAAGGGATGCTAGGATCACAGCCCAGAGAAAGGCGAAGAAAGACGAGATCAATGCAGAGAAGCGCTGTTAACAGAGGGGACTAAAGAGTCACACTCAGTAAAGAGGGTACAGGTTCAATCCCTGGTTGGGAAACTAAGATCCCACAAGCTTTGCAGTATGGTCAAAAGATTAAAAAAAAAAAAAAATTTTTAAGGGGGAAAAAAAAAGATAGAACCAGAAAAGGAAAAAGATCACATAAAAGAGAACACGGTCTAGAGATTTCAGCAAGAGATTACACTGGGCTTTTGCTTTAGTTTACAATAAGAATACCACACAGATGAAGTAATCTCCAATAAGGTATTATTGTCTCCTATGACAGCCACAGTTAGTCACTTCCCAAAGAGCTATTCTCCCGCTTCCCTCTTTTTAACAGATCTCAATTTGGTTGGGTATATCCAGCCCCAAGGATCAAATTGCTGGTGAATGGTCTAAGTATGGCAAATGACCCAATGAGACTTACAGGGAAATCTGTTAGGAAGTTGCTAGGAAGAGCTTTCTTCTTTAATAAAAATAGAGTGTAGGGTAGGCACAGTGGAGAGTGATTCAAATCAAGGTTGCTATAAAGATTAAGTAAATAACAGTAGCCCTGGCTTGGTACTTAGCCATCTTCAATAAATGTTAGTTAATTTCTCCTCTCACTTAAAGATATGACCCTTTTTTTATTATTAATATCTCAGTATCACTCATGGAGGTTAATAATGTCCCTGGGTTATAACAAGTACTCAACAAAAATCTGTTGGATGAAAAAAAGAAACAGTGCTTAATGCAACTCTTGAAAATGAGAAAGATATGACTAGGTGGAGTAAATAATCTTCCCCATCAGAATGGGGTAGAAAGAGGCAGAATCTGATCTGGCTGAAATGGAGGGTTCTGAGGGTGGAGTGGCAGGGAAGGGGGCAAACAGGCCAGGTGAGCATGGCTGAGATGTGCAACAGGCAGCCCCGTGGAGCCTTGGCGCTTACCATTCCACATTCAGGTACCCTCTCTGTATCTAAATGCTAGTCTGTTCCCTAGAGTCCCTGAAAACCTCTGCTATCTTTTCTATTTTTCATTCCCAGATGCCCTTCACACCTGAAAATGCTCTCTGGTCCCAGTTCCATCTGCTCCTCCATCTACCTTCCCTCCTTGCTTTCCCAGCTGCCTCCAGGGGCTCCAGAGACATGACACGGCTGCCTGAGACAGAAGATTCATCTCCTTGCAGTCTCTGGAATGGTGGGGAAGGATGCTGCTGCTGCTAGGTTACTTAAGCTGTCAGCACAGACTTCAACAACCCTTACACTCTAACCATAAGGCAACACAGGCCCCCAACCCCTCCTTATTTTCTCATTTGGACTCTTGCAACATCCTCCTAACTTAGCCTCCCTGCTTCTAAAATGCATGCCTATTCCTATTTCTCATTTAAAATACTTCACTTGGGACTTCCCTAGTGATCCAGTGACTAAAACTTCACGTTCCCAATGCAGTGGGCCTGGGTTCAATCCCTGGGTTAAGGAAATAGATCCTGCATGCCGCAAGTAAAAGGTCCTGAATGCTGCCACTAAAGAACCAGCACACCGCAAAGACGACGGAAGGTGCTGTGTGCCACAGCTAAGACCCGGCACAGCCAAACAAATAAGCAAGATGTTTTGAATAAATACTTCTTTTGTGTTTTACAGCCTCCAGAAAAGTTCAAATTGGGAAACTCTGGACCAAATTTGGCCCGCAGATATGTTCATGTACTTTTGTTCCTACATGTTTCAAACAAACTTGGGCCAACATTTTAAACCTTGGAGATTCTACGTAATAATCCAGAGTTCTGGCTTCTCTTTAAAAACCACTATGTGCTTGGTCACTCAGTCGTGTCCGACTTTTTGTGACCCTTTGGGCTACAGACTACCAGGCTCCTCTGCCCATGGGATTTTCAGTCAAGAATACTGGAGTGGGTTGCCATTTTCCTCCTCCAGGGGATCTTTCCAATCCAGGGATGGAATCCATGTCTCCTGTGTCTCCTGCATTGCAAGCAGATTTCTTTACCTGCTGAGCCATCAGGGAAAGCTGGAAGATGTGGCAAAAGACATCAGCTGGAGCCAGGCCAAATGGCTAGAAAGTCCATACTCTCTAGTAACTAGAGACTTGGTATCTACTTCAACACAGTTCCAATCACTTAGTTTTTAGGGACTGGATTTTTTGACCCTGGCCCAGCCAAATTGCTTAATATAGCACATCCAATTCTTGCTGACCTCTCCAGCTCTAGCTCCCCTCTCTCACACTTGTCAACTTTATACTGCAGCAATACCTGCACACTAAACTACTTTATTTCCCTAAACACATCATATTGTTCCTACCTTTCTGCCTTTTTGTATATGTTCTTCCCTCAGCCTAGAATGCTAGTCCCCTCCTGAACTCCAGGCTAATTTCTATTTAATCTTTAAAACATTGCTTAGCTATCACTTCTAGGAAACATTCCAAGGCTCCCTTCCACGTTCTGCCTCAATATCTCTGAATCTTATACATTTTTATATCGTTGCACACTGTAGTACAATTTGTTGTTCACCAGCACTAGAGTGAGCACCTTAAAAAACAAAGAATCTCTATCCAATGTCTGCCACGTAACAGTCACTCAACACATTTCATAAATGAGTAATTGAAAAAAAATGAGACAATGAATGATGTATGGGGAACCAGAGCTGAAGAGGCTAGGGAGGGGTGAAGTTCCCAGTAACTCACATAGATTTCCATCTTCCGGTAGAGACCATAGTTAAGGAGTAAATTATGAGTCATGCGGATTCGGTGAGGCTTCATTGGGTGGCCTTGTCCATAATAGTAATTTCCAACATCCCCTGAAGAAGAAAGAGTGACAGCTTCAGTGACACAGTTAGACACACACTCCCAGGAGAACCCACAGATTTTTACAACAAATTTCTAGGCAAATTCTGTCTGGTTCATTCTAGGCACCAAGATTCTCTCCCACCTCAAGGAAGGGTAACTTCAGAAGACAACGAAAAGCAGGGGGCCGTGGTGAGAGGAGCACTTAAGGATGTCTGTCTAGCCCAGTTTTTTCCCTTGGAACCCAAAGGCATTAGAAAGTGTGAGGGGGTCAGTCCAAAGCTACTTGGGGAACAGCGGCCAGTGAGGTGACTCACCTCACTGTCTCCAAGGAATTCACTCCCACAACAGAAAGAATAATCATCACTACTCAGAATTACTGTAAGTCACAGTTCACCTCCTGCACACCAGAACACTTTATGGTGTCAAAGCACTTTTGCAATCACTTTCTTACTGGATTCTCACAAATACCCTGGAAAATAGTCAAGACAGGGAGTATTATTCCCATTTTATAGATTAAAGACTAAACTCATCATCTCTTTTTTAAAAAAATTATCTTATCCCTTCATTTTGTGTTTGGCTGTGCTGGTCTTCACTGCAGCTTAGGCTTTTCTCTAGCTGAGGACAATGGGGCTACTCTCTAGCTGTGGTGCTCAGGCTTCTCACTGCAGTGCCTTCTCCTGTGGTGGACCACGGGCTCCACGGCATGCAGCATGTGGGCTCAGCAGCTGTGGTGCCCTGGCTCTACAGAGCAGTCTCAGTGATTGTGGCACATGGGCTGAGTTGCTCCGAGGCATGTGGGATCTTCCCAAATCAGGGACTGAACCCATGTCTCCTGCACTGACAGGCAGATTCTTTACCACTGAGCCACCAGGTTGGTTGGTTGTTTAGTCGCTAAGTCGTGTCCGACTCTTGTGACCCCATGGACTGTAGTCTGCCAGGCTCCTCTGTCCATAGCATTCTGGCAAGGATTCTGGCAGAGCCACCAGGGAAGCCCCATAAACTCACCATCTCTTCATTTATCCATAGCAATAACCTTCCACTGGTCCCTCTGCTGTCAGTTCAAACTATCTGCCACACCAGTTATTTTCCTAATATACAGCTTTGGTAACATCACTCCCCTACTCAAAAGTCCTTAATGGTTCCCCATTTTCTATAGGATAAAGAATAAAGAACAACTTCAATAGGACTTTCTTAATCTATTTTCCAACTTCTTACCACAACCACCCTACCCCAACATACACACCACATACACACACACACACACACACTCTGCTCTAGACGTTAGCAAGCAAATGGGTTAAATACAACTGGTTGCTTGATTTTTCTAAATAAGATGTTATTGGAATACAACAATGCCCATTAGTTTTATCATCTATGACTACTTTTACATTATAATGGCAGAGTTGAGTAGCTAGTTACTACAGAGACCCACCCATGTAGCACATGCATGCTAAGTCACTTTGGTCATGTCTGACCTGCCAGGCTCCTCTGTCCATGGGATTCTCCAGGCAAGAACACTGGAGTGGGTTGCCAACTCCTTCTCCAGGGGATCCTCTGGTCCCAGGGATCAAACCCACATCTCTTATGTCTCCTGCATTGGCAGGTGGGTTTTTTACAACTAGTGCACTTAGGAAGCCCTCCCAGTCACACAAAGCCTAAAATACTTATTATCTGACCCTTTACGGAAAGTCTGCCAATCTCTTGGAAGAAAAGCTATGACCAACCTAGATAGCGTATTAAAAAGCAGAGACATTACTCTGCCAACAAAGGTCCATCTAGTCAAAGCTATGGTTTTTCCAGTAGTCATGTATGGACATGAGAGTTGGACTATAAAGAAAGCTGAGCGCTGCAGAATTGATGCTTTTGAACTGTAGTGCTGGAGTAGACTCTTGAGAGTCCCTTGGACTTCGAAGAGATCCAACCAGTCCAGCCAGGAAATCAGTCCTGAATGTTCATTGGAAGGACTGATGGCTGAAGCTGAAACTCCAATACTTTGGCCACCTGATGCGAAGAACTCACTGGAAAAGACCCTGATGCTGGGAAAGGGTGAAGGCAGGAGGCGAACGGGATGAGAGGATGAGATGGTTGGATGGCATCACCGACTCAACAGACACAAGTTTGAGCAAGCTCCGGGAGTTGGTGATGGACAGGGAAGCCTGGCGTGCTACAGTTCAGTCCATGGGGTCATAAGGAGTCAGATGCAACTGAACTGAACTGAGCTGAACTGCCAATCTCTGTTATGAACATGCTAGATTATTATCAGCTTCCTGAACGCGTTCACCTTCACACCAAAGTATCCTTTGTTCAGACTGTTCCTTTGACTTGGAACGTCATTCCTTCTCTGAGCATCCTCCTCACACTACAAAGCTCAGCTAAAGCTCCAGCCATAGTCCTAATCAGAATAAATGGTCTCTTCCTCTGCATGCAATTTATATATGGCACTTAATTTTGTATCTCAATTATTTACATATCTATTTTATATCTACAAGACTGTTCCTTGAAGGCAAGGACAAATATGCCCTGTACATCACACAGACTGAATAAGGATTCAAGGAAATGAACTGAGACTCAGAGAGTTATGTGCCTGCTCAAGATCACACAGCTAATGAATGAGTGTCAACCCTTCTAACTCCAAATCCAGGATGTTAAAAACTGTATTAGCAGGACTTCCCTGGTGATCCAGTGGTTAAACCTCTGGGCTTCCAATGCAGGAGGCATGAATTTGATCCCTAGTTGGGGGAACTGAGACATGCCCAAGTAGGGTGTTCAAAATTTTCAAAATTAAAAAAAAAAAACTTTATCAGGTTTCCCACGTACCTACTTCAGTTTACAATTAACCTAAAGGGCTCTGTAGTCTACCTGGTAGAAAGTTCCTGGGAAAATATTTCAAAATCATGTGAATTGCACACCCAAAGTTCTCTCTTTGGAAGTTCACTAGGATGAGGCAGATCTTTCATTACCAGTGAAACAAAGGGTCCCAACCTCTTAATCAATGATTTAGTAGTGCCAGAAACAGGCTTCATTCCAGGGAGCAATGCATGGTGGGGAATGCCACCAACAGCATCCAAGCTGTACTCCATTTCTCTTTAGCACAGACAGACATGGCCTGTGATAATAGGAAACTTCTAAACAGTTGAATATTTAGGATCTCATCCTTTTCTCTCTATTTTTTAAAATATTTATTTGGCTGCACCAGGTCTTCTTAGTTTCGGCACCCAGGATCCTAGATCTTTACTGCAGCACTGGATCTTCAGTTTCGGCATGTGGGATCTAGTTCCCCCACCAGGGATTGAATCTAGGCCCCCTGCCTTGGGAGTGCAGAGTCCCAGCCACTGAACCACCAGGGAAGTCCCTCTCTCTTTTTAAATAAACCTTATTCTTTAGAACAATTTTAGGTTTACAGAAAAATTGCTAAGAAGTACAGAGTTCTTAGATACTATACTATTTCCTCTATTAACATTTTAGTGAACTAGAAAGTATCTGTTACAATTAATGAAGCAACATTGATAATTATTTACTAAAAGTCCATACTTTAGATTTCCTTAGTGTTCACCTAATGAATACCTAGTGTTCATCCTCTTCATTTTAGTGAGGCCTGTGTTCTCAGGCAGTCACAAGCCAGAGCACAGCATGTAGCAGCATTCAACAGTCCCATACAGACAGACTTTGAGATACAGTAGGAGGGAAGGCAGTCAGAGACGTTTGTTCCCAGGGCTCCTCAGACAACTTTACCACCACGGGGTTGGGTAGAACACGTTCTCAAGGCACTGGCTAAGACTTCCAGAAAGTGAAAGTGTCAGTGGCTCAGTTGTGTCCCACTCTTTGTGACCCCATGAACCACAGCCCACCAGGCTCCTCTGTCCATGGAATTTTCCAGGCAAGAATACTGGAGTGGGTAGCTATTCCCTTCTCCAAGGGAGCTTCCTGACCCAAGGATTGAACCTGAGTCTCCTGCATGGCAGGCAGATTCTTTACCATCTGAGCCACCAGGTAAGTCCAAGTCTTCAAGATGCAGATCCCACTTGTGGGCAGTCAAGAGTCACAAGGTCATTGCTATGTTATATAAATTGGATTCCTGCTTACCCATTTCTCTGGTATAGATCTTGATCCCTAGTAACTCCCCTGCCTATCAACACAGAATCCAGCCAAGGTTAAGACTTGGGGAATTGAGATAACTTATCTAGAAAGCTAAGGGAGTATCTGAGGGTGGGGCCCAAACACATTATCCTGTCTTTTAACAGTTTTTAATCAGGTTGCTGAGAGACTTAAAAAAAAATAATCCTTATAGATAAGAGTTGGCCCTCCCCATCCACTAACCCTGGGCTAAGGAGGGCCTATTGTACTATGTTATTTTATGTAAGGAACCTGAGCATCCTTTTGATGGGGTCTTGGAACCAGTCCAGCTGTTTTAAACTTTTTAAAACTTTATTAAAAAGGGCTTTCTGCACTGTTCTCATAGTTTCTCCATTTTATAGGGGAGAGGCCTGAGGCCTGTAAAGGTAAAATGACTTGCCCAATACTTCAAAGCTTTTGAGCAGCAGAACCAAATTTCAACCCCAAACTAGTGACCTCACTGAGAAACTCACAAGTAGTTTCTCAGAAAGGAAGAGATCACCCTTCTCTAAAGGTGGAGGTCTTTCCACTTTTTCTCTTTTTAAACTGAGAATGTGGAGATCACAAAAAACTGTGCAAACTGATAAAGCTATGAAGTCACAGACTCCAGCTTCAAATGGACCCTCACCACTGCCCAGCAATCCTTCAAATGTTTTTACTTGCTCCCTCTTTCATAACAGCTATCTCTCTTCAAGATTCCTATTCTACCCAACTGCCCTCCCCTACTCTCACGAAAAGGAATATTTTCTTACTTCCTGAAAAATATTTTCTTACTTCCTATCTCCTGAAAGCCCTCTCCACTTTCCATCTTCTCTCCTTCAAACATGCTTTTTCTTGCCACTTACCCTCTCATCCCAAAGGAACTTCCTCTTAAAAGAGGGGTGTCCCTACGTGTGCTCTGGTTTTCATCTCACCTGATCTCTCCTCAGGGACCTCCATCATTACTAGCCCCTCTCCCCAGTATCTTCAACCTCTCCCTAATTTCCATAAAAATTTGCACATACTTAACTCTCAGCCACTAATTCTCCTCTTTATCAACAACCCTCTCTCTGTCTCAACAGCTTCCTTTTGGGACTTCGCTGGTGGTCCAGTGGTTAAGACTCCGTGCTTCCACTGCAGGGGGCACAGGTTCAATCCCTGGTTTGGGAACAAAGACTCTACACACAGCATGGTATGATTAAAAAAAAAAAAAGTTTCGTTAAAAAAAAGAGTTCAATCTAATGCCTCCTCTTCACTCATCCCTTCAGTCTACAGTAATTTAACTTCAGTTCTAAATGCTGCACAGGAAACAGTTCTTGCCAATACTTGGCCACTCCCTCCCTCTTTTGGCTACTGTAACCCAACACTTTCTGGTTCACTTACATCTCAAGTCATTCCCTCTGTATCTTTATTCACTTTATGAACAGTATTTTTTGAGAATCTACTACGAGCTAGGCACTGTTTAGGGGGGCCGCGTATACAAAGGTAGACAAAACATGATCCTTTTCCCTAAGGAGTTCACTGTCTGTAAGAAGTATGAATAAGTAAATGGGCAATTCCAATACACGGTGACTAATGTACAAATGTACTCTACATACCCAGGAGTACAGAGCATGAAGAACACTAGACTTTTTCTCAGCCCACCTCCTTAGAATCCCACCCTGGACCCTCTTCTCTTTTCACCCTATACAACTTCTTATATGGGATACAAGGGTAACTGCATTCTCTTCTGTAACTAAAATTATCAGCTGTATGTATGTATGCTGACAATCATCAAAAATTTCTATCTTCTCATTTGTCTTCTAAACTGCAGACCTGAATGGCCACTGCCTACTGGACACCTCTACTTGGGATATCCCCCAGACATCTCAACAAATGTTTCTTTAAAAAACAAAACTCAACATTATCAACTGAAATGGTCTTCTACATTCAGCATGAAACTGCCCAAACTAAACGCTGGGATCCTTGCCTTTTTCCTTACTTCTCCATTCATGCATTTAACTTCTGTCCCAGAGTGATAGTTCTAAGGTACAATAAATCTGATGATGTCACTAACCTGAATACGACTTCAGTGATTCACCAGTGCCCAACTTGTGAATATAAATCCAACTTTCTTAGGGTGGTGTGCCCAGCCTTTCATGATCTGGTCCCCATTTACTTCTCCAGCCTCATACTTGCAACCTTTTTCTCACCACTGCTCTACACCTTCTAACACTGTGCCTTCAAATTTATGCCTCCACCATACTGTACATCCGGCCATTTTTCAAAGGTGCTCGCCTCTCTCTTACCTCTCAACTTGTTATCTTTATCCTTCCTGGGCCTAGTTAATAACTCTTGCTCTTCAGGTCCTAATTGAGATGGCACCTCCTTGCCTGACTTCTCAGGCTGGGCAGATACTTCGCTGTGCTCCCAGCAAACTCTGAGCTGTCCTTCCTCCCAACCTGATAGTGTAGAGCAATTTTTCTGTCATGGTCTATATGCTCCTCCAGACTGAGTGAGAGGAAGGTGGCAAGACCATCCCCTGGCCTCAGCCCCTAAATGATACCTAGAACAGAAGAAGCTGCTGCTCCACAGATTTCTGTTCAACGAAAAAGTTTGTTTTAACAAGTTGCATCCTTCTTCTTCCAACCCCAGGAGTCCCATTTCCCAGCAGCAACCGCAGGGCCCGCTGGGAGACAGGGGGAGGGGACTTGGTGACCTCTAGGTGCTGAGCCCTGCAGGCCTCTCAACAGAAAAGATGAGGAAGGAAAGGGGCAGTGAGAGATCTTAGGATTCTCAGCAGAACATATCACATATCACCCGGCAATCTTCTTCACCAGATTCTGCCTCCTGCCTCGGACTCAGCCTCCCCTCTAGGAGGCCGCCGCAAACTCCACATCAGACTTCAGAATTCCCCACCAAGGTGACCTCTGGCTTCCCGAGGCGACCCTCCTGACCTCGGACCCACCCCACCCCACCCCCGCCTCCCCTCTAAGCCTCGACCCCCTTCCCTTCAGCCTTCTCCCTCAAGCTCCACCTCCTTTCCTCTTAGCCTCCTCCCTCAACCGCAACCTTTTCCAGCCTCTACCCTCAGCCTGGACCTCCTCCTCTCTGCCTCAGCCTCCTTCTCTCAGCCTCCTCCCTCAGCCTTTCCCAAACGCCTCAGCCTCCCCGCTCAGATCTCCTCGGCTCTCTCTCCCGGATCCCGCCCGGCTCGGGCCCGGCCCCGCCCCTGGCGCGAGGACTGTGCTCACCGTCGTAATAGTAACAGACTTTCCTCTTGGTGCCCTGAGTCTGCGCCATCTTGCTCGCCTCCCGTCCCTCCCGTCAATCGGTCCGTCCGCCCTCCCGCCGGTGGCTCAGCTCAGCGTCCGACCCGCGGGGAGGGGGCGGGCCTCCAGAGCGCCCCGCCCATCCCCGCCCGGGCTCACCTATAGCCGCGCAGCCCGGGCACGGCTCCAGCCAATCAGCGGCGCTGGGACGGCCCGGAACTCGGCGGGGGGCAAGGGCAGCCCGGCGAGGCCTCGGAGGGCCCCCTGGGCCTGTACCAAGGTCCGCGACGGGGGGAATGGGGCTGCCCCGGGACCGTACCATTCGTCCCGGGGGAAGAAAGTGGGCCTGCTAACTTGGGTGTCCCATTCCGCTTTGGGAGATTGCTTGGCGATCAGAGGCCAACTTTCATTTGACAGAGGCCTACGATGGAAAGTGACTTGTGCAAGGTCACTCAGCTAAGTTTGGAGGAGGAGAAATAAATTGACAAACAACAGGAAACTGCTATAGACGAAGGACTGTGCCATAGCTTTACCGACATTATCTCGGTCATCTCTGTTGTTCCTATTGGCGGCCTTGGAGTGGGGCCTTCTATCCGCATTTTACAGACAAGGATAATGAAGTTGAAAATTTTGTGACTTCCTCAGAGTCACACAATAATTACGTTCAGTTTTCAACCACAGATTTTTTTAAACGCTTACCCGACTCCAGAAGCACATATCACAATGGCAGAACCCAGCCTTTCTTACTCCAAATGCAGTCTTTCTTTTCAAATGCAGTCCTCTCTTACTCCTGATGCAGTCACCTAGGAGGGCTAAGGAGTGCCTTTAGATGGGAGAAAACTGTCGCTTACACCAGAGCAGAGTTTCTAAAGATACTGAAGCTATTAATATTTTGGATAATATCCAAATATGTTGTGGGGGGCCATCCTGTGCACTGTGGGCTTCCCTAGTGGCTCAGACAGTAAAAAATCTGCCTACAATGCTGGAGACACAGGTTCAGTCCATGAGTGGAGAAGATTCCCTGGAGAAAGGAATGGCTACCCACTCCAGTATAAGGATACTGGAGAATTCCATGGACAGAGGAGCCTGGCAGGCTACAGTCCATGGGGTCCCAAAGAGTGGGACATGACTGACTAACATTTTCACTTTGGCCACTTCTCTTAGATGCCAGTAGCACTGCCTCAGCCCTCTGCAGCTGTGACAACAAAAATTGTACTTAGACATGGCAAAATGTCTCCAGGGCAAGAAGGAGAGGATTGGAGGAAGTATAAAAGCGCCCCCAACCCTATCCTTGAGAACCACTGCACTAGATCAATCAGTCAATCATTATTGAAAGCTAAGGGCTGAAAAGCACTGTGGTGGGCTATTAAAGAGGCAACTACAACAATATTAATATTTAGTGAGTGCTTACTGTGTGCCAAGTAAGTTACTCATGGTTCTACAGTCAATAAGATACATTTTTATGCCGCTTTACAGTAGAATCTGCCTGCCAGTGCTGCTGCTGCTGCTAAGTCGCTTCAGTCGTGTCTGACTCTGTGCAACCCCATAGACGGCAGCCCACCAGGCTCCCCCATCCCTGGGATTCTCCAGGCAAGAACACTGGAGTGGGTTGCCATTTCCTTCTCCAATGCATGAAAGTGAAAAGTGAAAGTGAAGTTGCTCAGTCGTGTCCGACTCCTAGTGACCACATGGACTGCAGCCTACCAGGCTCCTCCATCCATGGGATTTTCCAGGCAAGAGTACTGGAGTGGGGTGCCATCGCCTTCTCCAGCCTGCCAGTGCAGGAGACACAAATTCCATCCCTGGGTTGGGAAGATCCCCTGGAGAAGGAAATGGCAACACACTCCAGTATTCTTGCCTGGGAAGTCTCCTGGACAGAGGAGCAGGCTGGTGGAGGAGAGGGGCTGCAAAAGAGTCAGACATGACTTAGTCTAAAGACAGCCTGGGCACTTGTATTCCTCACATGGGAACTGCATTTGAGCCTTTAATTATAAAAGTAACAGGAGATCTAAGACTGGGCACTTTTTTTTTTCAGGCAAGGCTTTATTGGGGCTCCTAGGGCAGCAGCCGACAGCAACAGGGAGCGAGAACAAACAGGTTTTCGTGCTTGCTTGCTAGCTCCCCCACCCTCCACCGCCTGGGGGTGGGGGTGGGGTGAAGCTTGTTCCTTATATGGGGTGAGGTAGGGGTGTGTCCAGGGGTCCAGTCGGAGGGTTGGCTTAGCTGTTTTGTTCAACCTTTAGGTGGTGTTGTTGGGCGCTTCTATTACAGAAACAGCAAAGGACCAAGAAATAATCCCTATCGCCAGTTCTGTGTTGCTGCTTCCCAGCCAAGAACCTTTCTGTGTCCCTATTTCCCGCTTAGTAAAATGGAGAGTGTAAGAAAACAAAGTTCATCAACTCTGCGGCTGCAGCCATGTCCAAAAAAAGGAGGAGGGTGGGATCAGATGAGGTCATGGGTGTGGCAGCATTTTATAAAATGTTGAACAGGAATCACCAACCCGGATGCCTACAGAGGTCAGGAAGGTGGTGTAAATGAGTGGATTTGTATTATAGTTATATTGGTTTGAGTCAGGTACTTTGCTTATTTTTAAAACTGGATTCTTTTTTTTACTTTCAGAAAGAAATATGTCCTCCCATCTTTCTTCAAACACACTGCCATCTTCAGGCATCTTTAATTTTCACACTTTGTAATAGAAATATGGTGTGCAAAAATTTTTCATTTGCCTCTTTATTATAAAAACCATAGCACAAGCATGATGATAAATAGCCACTAACACTTAGGTTCATAATCTGAGAGCAATAGGGTGTGAAAGGCAGAGCTCATGCCCAACCTAAAGGCGGTGGCCATTACTCAGCTCCATGAGGCCAGGTAAATCTAAAGGAGCCAAATCTTCCTCTTTTCTCAAGAGAAGACAGAAATCTGGAGTTTTTTGCAAAACTGCCCCAGTTTTATAAACTGACTGCTAACTCAGTCTATTTTCTTTTTTTTTTAATTAATTAATTTTTTTATAAATTTAATTTTTTGGTTGTGTTGGGTCTTCACTGCTGTGCAGGCTTTTCTCTAATTTTGGCGAGCGGAGACTACTGTCTAGGTGCCGTGCTCGGGCTTCTCATTGCGATGGCTTCTCTTGTTTCAGAGTATGGGCTCTAAGGCACAGGGCCTTCAGTTGCGGCTCCCAGGCTCTAGAGCACAGGTTCAGTAGTTATGGAGCACAGGCTTAGATGCTCTGCACCATGTAGAATCTTTCCAGATCAAGGATGGAACCCGTGTCTCCTGCACTGGCAGGCAGATTCTTTACCATGGAGCCACCAGAGAAGCCCTACTTAATTAATTTAATTAACCCGCCTGCTAATGCAGGAGACATAAGAGACTGGAGTTTGATCCCTGGAGAAGGAAATGGCAACCCACTCCAGTATCCTTGCCTGGAGAATCCCATAGAGACAGGAGCCTGGTAGACTATAATCCATGAGTCACAAAGAGTTGGACTCGACTGCAGCGACTTAGCACACAGCACACATTTACTTTTTGGCTGTGCCTTGGCATGCAAGATCTTAATTCCCAGAACAGCAATCGAACCCATGCCCCCTGCAGTGGAAGCATGGAGTCTTCCACTGGACCATCAGGGAAGGCCCTCAATCTATTTTTAACACAGCAGTAAGAGCCATTCTTTTAAAATGTAAGTCTCAAAATGGCTCCTGCAGAAGCCACAGGCCCCAAAGCCCCACAGGATCTATCCTCCGCCCTCAGGCAGCCTTTGTGTCTCAGAGCTTGCCCTTCCCAAGTTTCTTGCCCTTTGTCTCAAGTTTCTGCCTCAGGCTGTTCCCTCTGCCTGACTGCTCCTCCCCTATACCACTGACTCCCTCACCTCCTTCAAATCTTTGCTCAAAATTCACCTTCTCTATGAGACCTTCCCAGTGTATCCTCTTTAAAGCTACAAACTTCCCCCAAATATGACACTCCTAATTCCCCTTTCGTTGCTCTGTTTTCCCCTTAGCACTGTCACCTTGCAGCACACCATACCATTTATTTGTTTGGGATGCTTACTGTCTATCTTCCCTGTGAGCTCCCCAGAGACCTTATCCACTGCCTGCTGCTGCTGCTGCTAAGTCGCTTCAGTCATGTCCAACTCTGTGCGACCCCATAGACAGCAGCCCACCAGGCTCCCCCATCCCTGGGATTCTCCAGGCAAGAACACTGGAGTGGGTTGCCATTTCCTTCTCCAATGCATGAAAGTGAAAAGTGAAAGTGAAGTCGCTCAGTCGTGCCTGACTCTTTTCGACCCCATGGACTGCAGCCCACCAGGCTCCTCCATCCATGGGATTTTTCCAGGCAAGAGTGCTGGAGTGGGGTGCCATTGCCTTCTCCAGATCTATAATCTAGTAAACTATAAATCTATAACCTAGTAAATTTTACCAATGATTTGTTAGACATGAAGGGAGAAGTATGCTGCTGCTGCTGTTGCTGCTAAGTCACTTCAGTCGTGTCTGACTCTGTGTGACCCCATAGACTGCAGCCCACCAGGCTCCCCCATCCCTGGGATCCTCCAGGCAAGAATACTGGAGTGGGTTGCCATTTCCTTCTCCAATACATGAAAGTGAAAATGAAGCCACTCAGTCGTGTCCGACTCTTCGTGACCTCATGGACTGCAGCCCACCAGGTTCTTCCATCCATGGGATTTTCCAGGCCTAGTGCACAGTCAATGTTCAATAAATATTTGTTAAGTGAGTGGATTAACTCAGTGTTTAAAAACACCTTAAAGGTGAATCAGAACATATACCTCTTGAATTAGTAGCTGTAAAAAGGAAAAGGCAGTCACTCTTATGCAATGGGAAAGGAAGGGTCTTGGGACTCATCTACTCTCTAGGAGGTTCTGGCTAGGGTGCCCATAATTCTTTGGGGTGGAGGTTTGAAGGGGTTCAAAGAACACATACCGCAAAGTATAAGGACCTCCTCTTGGCACCCAACATCAGCAGGGCTGGAAAAAGTTCAGACATCCCTTCATCCCTCCCACCTTTCACCCCAATTCAGGGTGCCTCAGTTTCCATCTTCTGAATGTCCACCTCCCCCCGCAAGGAAGAGGAGACAGGAGTGGGGAGCAGAAAGATGTACAATCTTCGCCAACAGGTATTTATTGAGCTCCTTATGTGTGCCAACACCAAAGAGGAGCACACAGAGGTATTTTAGATAAGGTCCCAGCTCTCAAAGAGCATCTTGATGACCAGGGGAAAGGAAAAGGGGACAGGGAGAAGCAGGTGTTAATCATAGGCCTCTCTCCTCTCTTTGGTGGTCTTGGAAGTCAGGGGGGCGCCCAGAAAGGACAACTTGGACAAGTGTCCAAGACGTATATGCACAGGCCACACATGTACAAGACACATGTGCAGAGCCCACCCAACTACAGATCCTGTGTACAAGACACGAGAAGTGTACGTGTCGCACGTGGGCGGGCTTCACATGCTGAGTCCGAATGTGCACAGGCCACATGGGTATGACCCAGGAACTGCACCCCCCAGCCAGGTTGGCTAGGTGGTGGGGGGCTGCAAGCCCCCGTCACCTAGGCCCCTCAGGGCTGGGGCTGGTACTGGCCCTCCGTGGCTGTGAAGAAGTCCTCCAACACGCTGCGCAGGTAGTCAAAGGTGGGCCGTTCTTCCGGGCGCTCCTTCCAGCACAGCATCATAAGCTGGTACAACTCCTCCGGGCAGTTGTCAGGTCGTACCATGCGGTAGCCTCGCTCCAGGTTCTGAATCACCTCAGGATTGGTCATCCCTAGAGGTTGATGGGAGAACTGACATCAAGGCTCCAGGTTTCGGAAGCCCAGAGACAGGGGTGATGGTCAAGAAGATATTTGACAACAGGTATGGTGTGAGCACCAATCCAAAGGGATCTTGGTCTTCATCGATGGTAAGGATGGTAAGGCTATATTGGCAGTACCTGCGAAAGGTCAGTCATGCCACTTAGAGTGTCTGCTATGGCTTAAACATGCAGAAACACAGACGTGTTTGGCTGTGAGTCCTTGAGTGATCCACTGAACTTCTTTGAGCCTCAGTTTCCTTATTTAGAAAATGGGATAATAGGAGCTCCTACCTCCTAGAGATGTTGTGAGGATTGAATGAGAAAGTGTGTACACGGCCCTGAGGATGGTGCCTGGAGGAGGAGATGGAGCATAAAGAGCGCCTGTGATGATTATTATTTGGTGGGGAAGGATGAAGCCATCAGGGCCTAGTGCAGGATGGGGGCCCACAGCCAGGACAATGGGGAAGTTTCTCCAGCTCTGGGAACAGGCACATGAGATGCTGCATCAGGAAGCCAGGTGGATCCTGGGCCTCAGCCAGGCAGACCCTGCATCGGGCACAGAAGATTCACTAGGCCCCTCTGTGACCCAGATGAAGTCATCTTTGGACCAGTTCCCTCCCTTTGTACTGATCCTGGCCCCACCAGCGAGGCCCATTACATGTGGACCCCAAGAGATGGTGCTCTGGAGAACCGAATGGTCACAGCAGAAATAGGCTCCCTGTTTCTAAATTACCTGTGTGGCCTCTGGTTTCTCCTTCCTTCTCCTGAGAAGAGAAGCCTAACTCCTAGACATCCTAGCAAAACAGTAGTTTTACTCCTACAAAGCTTCAAACTGGAACCTAGTCAATAGAGACCTCTCTTCCTCAGGCCTTGCCCCTGGGAGCCTCTAGCTATGTGGCCCTCACATTTAAAAATCAGGGCACGGAAAGATACAGGCTAGGAAACAACACTGATGGATAGAGTCAAGGGTGCAAACCAATTGGCTACACCCAGCCTAAATATAGCCCACAGACAGACCCACTTTGACTTGGCCCCGTATTGTGTTTTTAAACAATCTGAATCATCACCAATATTTGGAAATGGGCAAATTTTCCTAAAACTCCAAGCTTTGGCTTTTCTTGAAAATACACAGCTCTGCTTTTTGGGCCCCTGTGTCTTAATAGCAACCATCTGCTGGCGCAGACGAGTTTACCCAGGTCCCCATTACTCTCCATAGTCTCCCTGACCCTGAAACTATGCGTCAGTTGCCATTTATCATCGTGCTTTCATTGCCTTTATTCTTCTAGTAGAAAAATTCTCTAAGGGAGCAGTGTGAGCTCTTGGCAGGATGACAAGAGTATGTTTCTAGCCCCAGCGCTGCCCTTGAACTCTTTGATGGGGCAAGTCCAGACCAGGAAAGGCCTGCATACTCACACCTAATTCTAAGGTGTTTTTACCTTCCCAGGAGCAAAGTTCTGTGCACACTGCTCAGGATGTGGGAAGCTTCTGCCAAGTCTGGCCATCGGGCTGCACGAGCTCCCAACCCTGTCTTTGTGTTCTGTTTCCTTTCCCCAGCGTTTCCTAGCAAGTTCCTTCCAAAAAAATTCCATTCCTGCCCTGGCTGAATTCAGCGGTAAAGAACTTTGTCGAGGAGATAGAGGGAGGAGTGGGAGAGAGTGGGAATTGGTTGCTTACACATCTCTCTCACTCTACATGGAAGGCTTTAGAGGGAAAGGAAGTCAGTGTTTCGTGAGCATCTACTATGAGTCAAGCTCTTTCAAAAATAATCTTGTTTCTCATATCATGAAACTGAGGCTCAGAAAGGTAAAGTCATCTGCCCAAAGTCACCTGCCCAAAGTGATTAATAATAAAACCTAACACCCTTGAGTGTTTTGTATGGGTCAAATACTGTTCTAACCTCACGTTTTACAACTGGGGAAAGAAGCAATAATCTGATCAAAGTCAAACAGAAAGCATCAGTGGCAGATCTTGTAATAAAAAGTAGGCCTTTGGGAACTTCCGCAGCGGTCTAGCGGTTAAGACTTTGCCTTCCAATGCAGCAGCTGCAGGTTTGATCCCTAGTTGGGGAACTAAGATCCCACATGCTGCAAGGTGTGGCCAAAAAATAAATAAAATTTGGAAAAAAATGAAAAAAGAAAGAAGGCTTCTTGCCTCTCAGACCAGATCCTCTTCTACCTACTAGGCTGCCTGTGTTAGAGTTAAAGAAAAGAGCTGGGATTATTGAAGGAAGAGAGATTCAGGAACAGAAATGGAAGCCAGACCTAGGAGATGTGGCACCTGATCGGGGATGCACGAGTGCCATCCCTAGGAGAATAGAGGGGAAGCAGCTGGAAAGGTTCATATTCTGAGCCTGGGAGGAAGTAGAAAGACATGAATTTGCTGCCCTTCCCCATCACCCTTTCAGCTCCTGCCTGGACCCCGACCTGGGTAAGGGATGCGACCATGAGTGACAATCTCCGTCAGCAGGATCCCAAAAGACCACACGTCCGACTTGATGGTGAATGTCCCATAGTTAATGGCTTCTGGTGCTGTCCACTTAATGGGAAACTTGGCACCTGGAGGGAGGGCAGTGAGGTCACCAGGGTCTGCCAGGCCAGACCCCGGAGACCCCTAACTTCCCTCATATCCCATACCTACCCTCCCTGGCTGTGTACTCGTTGTCCTCAATGAGGCGTGCTAGACCAAAGTCCGCGATCTTGCAGCTCAGGCTATGGGACACCAGGATGTTGGCAGCCCTCAAGTCACGGTGGATATAATTCTGCTCTTCAATGAATGCCATGCCCTCTGCAATCTGCAGACCAGATATAGGTCAGCAGTCCTGGGCCAGATATCTGGATCCCATTGCCCTGTGCCCACGCTCAGCCCCTCCCTAGTCTCCTTACTTGGGCTGCCATGTCCAAGAGTTTGTTGATAGTCAGCTTGATGCCTTCGGAGGTCTTGAGAAAATCCACCAGGCTTCCTGTGGACATAAGCAAGAGTTGCTGACCCAAATTGCCCCAGGGGAAAGCTCCCAGACCCTTCTCCCCTAAGTAGGGGTCTAGAAGCCATGTCTGATGTGTGGAAAGGAAGAGTAAGAGCTGAAAATGGAGGAGTATCTGTTCAGAGTAAGGGTGCCTGAGATGTGTGATGCCCTTTTCCTGGGGACTAAGATGCCACTTGGAGGGGTCTGCAAGCTTCTTGCCACGAGTGGGGTGGAACCTGAACTCCTCAGCCAGGCATCCAAGCCCTGAATAGTCCACATCTGCAGTTTCTTCTCTTCCCTCCACTCCTGCCTCTTTTACTCCATCTACCCTAGATAATTGTGAGATTTTTCTCATAGACCATGGGTTCCCACTCCAAAGTCTCTTTGTCCCATTTCTTCTGCTACAGTTTCTTTTTGGTCATGGCTCAGCTAGACTCCTCCTTTAAAAACCCTCTCCAGATTGTACCAGGAATAATAAATTGTATCATCATCATCATCTACCTGCTAAGACTTTTCTATGGCATAAACTCGTTTTCCTAGGGTGCATAATTAAAGCAAGGTTTCTCTGATAGCAAGATTCTTATTTTGTCCATCAATATTCCCAGCCTTCAGTGGATGCATGCTCAGTCACTAAGCTGTATTGGCTCTTTAGGACCCCATGGACTGTAGCCCACCAGGCTCCTCTTGTCTGTGGGATTTCCCAGGCAAGAATACTGGAGTGGGTTGCCATTTTCTCCTCCAGGGGATCTTCCTGACCCAGAGACCAAATTGCATCTTCTGCATTGGCAGGCGGATTCTTAACCACTGAGGCATGTGGGAAGCTCCTCCCAGCCCACAGAAAACAGCAATAAATGTATGCTGAATATATTAAAATAGGAGTATGAAAATAGGTATCATGAGGGAGTGAGGGACCATCTTTCTGGTAGCAGAGGG
This sequence comes from Bos indicus x Bos taurus, assembly GCF_003369695.1. NCBI lineage: Eukaryota > Metazoa > Chordata > Mammalia > Artiodactyla > Bovidae > Bos > Bos indicus x Bos taurus. The sequence continues at coordinate 121,145,976 of NC_040077.1, forward strand.
TAACTAGAAGAAGACCAGGGATTAGAGTGGCTGGAACAGAGCTAGTAACCACTGGCCCTTCTCAAGAGATTAAAACCCTGTGTGAAGATGACAACAACCTGAATGTCCCCATTTGAGTGCTGAATTAGTCACAGACAAAACCTCACCCAAAGGCAGCAAATATGTGGACAAACACTGTCATTCCTCCATTGTGTCCATGGCAGATATTGCTAATCAATCCCAGTGCTCACTTCCAATGAACCTCAGAATCCTCAACACAGAGCTCCAAGCAACTACCAATTGAAGGTGGCCTGCTACTTGCCATTTTCAGAATCCATTAACCAATTAGCTTTTTTCCCTTCCTGAAAGAAGGACAGATTTTATACTCCCAAAGAATCAGAGCCAGATAACAACAAACTTACTGAGCCATTACTATACAGCAGACATTGTTCTAACTGCTCTATATGCATTAGCATTCATCCTCACAAAGATCCTATAAGAAAGTTACTATTCGATGGACGTGAGTCTGGGTGAACTCTGGGAGTTGGTGATGGACAGGGAGGCCTGGCGTGCTGTGATTCATGGGGTCGCAAAGAGTCGGACATGACTGAGAGACTGAACTGAACTGATTGCATTATTATCACCATTTTTACAGATGAGGAAACCATGGCAGAGAGAAGTGGTGATAACCCCAAGGCCACACAGTCCTCAAGCCAGGATTCCAATCCAAGCAGTCAGAGTCCTTAATGACTACTACTTTCTGGATAAGCCTGTTTAGATTTCTGCTGGTATTCTTGAGGGAACTGAGCACCAGAGGCAGGACAGAGACTTGGCCCAAAGCTGGGCCTAGAAATTCCTATTTATTTAAACTCCCCTTCTTTGGGCTCTCAATCTGTCCAACAGTGGGCGAAGGGATGGGGAGAGGCTCATCAAGAACTGAAAAAGAGGGCCTTGGAACAGATCAGACCTCCCAAGGCTGGGAGCAGAAGATATAGAAAAGGAGCTAGGGACCTACTCATCTCCTGAGATCAAGCATCCTTAGATCAAGATAAGGCTTTGAAGAAGGCAAACAGTACTGCAGGTGAGGGAAAATGGGCGTTGAGTCCTCTTCCACAACCTGAGAGGGAGGCCTCGCATGCTGCAGTCCACGGGGTTGCAAAGAGTGGGCCACGACTGAGAGGCTGAACAACCAGAGCCTGCCACCTCAAGCTGGGCTCCCAGATACGGTTCAAACAGCACACCCTCTTCTCCACACACCCTCTGGTCGCCCCTGAAGGTGAGTCTTTGAGGGCTCAGCAAAATTCCTCTAGGAAAACCTCAGTGCACAGCCACGCATAGCTCCTCCCCACTCCGGGAAGGGGCAGAGGACACGGCAGCGCCCCCCAGCGGCCGCGCACGGCGGCGGCGCCCACCGTTCTCCATATATTCCGTGATGATGTAGATGGGCTCCTGGGTGACCACCGCGTAGAGCCGGACCAGCCTCTGGTGTTGCAGCTGCTTCATGAGGTTGGCCTCGGCCAGGAAGGCATCGGGGGACATGCTGCCCTGCTTCAGGCTCTTGACTGCCACCTTCGTGTGCCCGTTGTAGTACCCTAGGGCAGGGAAGGGTTGGGAGGGTCACTCACAGCCCATGTACCCAGAGCTAGGCAGCTGCCCTGAAACAGGGTACTGTCGTAGAACTCTTAGGACCTCGGTAGACGCCTCCCCTCCCCACCTGCCCGCAGTCCTGGAGGGCCTCACTCACCCATCCACACCTCTCCGAACTGGCCAGCCCCCAGCCGCTCCACCAGCTTCAGAGTCTCCCTGGGAACCTCCCACTCATCCTCCCACCACGGCTTCTGGGGCTTCTGGGTCTGGCAGGGGCGGCTCAACCGTGTGCACAGCCCGTCCGAAGTATCTATGAGGTCAAGGGAGGGGCGAAGGGCTGTCAATAAGGCGGAACGGAACTGGGGGTTGGGGGGGGCGGGTGCTCACTCAGTCCCCACCTGGGGAAATGGTCAGGCAGGGGAGGTATGGGGCTGTCACCTGATCTCTGAGGCTACAAGGTACCGCCCCTCACCCACTTGGGTGGGGGTGGGGGGAATGAAGGAGCATGCTGAGAGATGGGCCGGGGACGGGTGGAGGGGGACCCCCGAGAGGAAGTGGGGGAGACAGGCTGATAGGGTAGGGCCCAGGTGAAGACTCCTGCGGTGTGTGCTCACTCATGTAATGGCGGACCAGCTCGTGCAAGCCGGGAAAAGTGACGCGGGGCGAGATGTAGAAGCCGCCTTTGTCCAGGTTACGGATCTTGTAATGTTTCACCACTTCTCCCTGGGTCTGGTCGAAGTCCCGGACCGACAGTGAAAACGATCCTGAACGAAAGAAGGGATGAAGGAACGCAAAAGACGGGGAGGGGTGGCCTTCAGCGAGTCGCCCCTCCGCCAACGCGGTTCCCACGCCCCCCATTCCCGCGGTCTCCTCGCACCCCGGACCTCCGCTAGCGGCCCCAGCCCACGGCCCCCTCCCGACGCCCCGCAGCAGCATCTCTGCTCACCCGCCGTGCTCTCGCTCTCCCGGATCAGGAAGGAGCCGTGCGTGTTCCCCGGCGCCAGGAGCTGCCTCTCCGCGTCCTTGCGGCTCAGAGTCTTGAAGAACCAGCTGCTCAAGGCAGAAGCGAAGGCTTCTTGGATCCGCTGGTCCGGTCTTCCCCCATTACCCTCAAGCATTCACCGCCACCACCCCTAGCACCTCTCCTCTGCTCCGAGGTCCCTGGATCTGCGTCCCACCATTCCCACGACGCGTCCCCACTCACGGTTCGGGCTCCAGGCTGTTCGCTTTGGCCACAAAGTTGAAGGGGATGAAACCTTCCTGGCCCGTGGTCAGGGACTGCGCCTTCCACCACTCGCCGTTCCTGCGCGACGGCGGCAGTTAGCATGGTCTGCATAGCCTCGGACTCGGATGGAAACCCTCCGTCGGAGCCCCCATTTAGGCCATGCCACCCCACCCTCCAGCTCAGCACTCCGAAGCCTCCCATTTTTGTCTGCAAAGCTCCCACTGCAAGCCGGGACCGCAGGGGTTTGCGGTACTGGAGATACCCTAGGATGGGCAGGCCGAAGGGGGGCACTCACTGCTCCAGGATACGGAGCTGTTCACCCTTCTCGAAGCCCAGGTCTCCGTCGTGAGAAGGCTCATAGCTGTGCAGGGCGATAACCAGGTTGTCTGTAAAGACAGGGGCAGTCAGGGAGAAGACTTCTGGAGCAGACTGGGAGGGTGAGTTCAGGAGTTAGAAGTTGGGGATGGGGGAGGAGATGGAGGCTGACAGCCAAGGATCCACAGGCCTTGTCTTTCAGGCCCTGCTGGTTGAGGTCACCTTGCAGTGGAGAAGCTGGGGGGTTGGATCCCTCGTAGGTGACCAGTGGATCACGCACTTCAGAGCCATTCCGCATGGGCAGCTGTGGGTGTGGGATGAGAGAAGTCAGAGAGCTGGAGACTGGGTGAGACCCTGGCTTGCCTCCCCACTCTCCTGCTCTCCTTCACTTCAGCTTGGCTGGATCTTCTCATTGAATTTGCCCACCACTTGCTGTGGGACCTTAGAAGAGTCCCTTTCCCTGTCTGGGGTTCTTTTCCTTTCTGTGTGGCAGGGGGGCTCGCTGTCATCTCCAGGACCTGTGAGATGGCATCATCATCCCTATGATCTGTTCCTTTCTCCCCACGCCTGCATCCCACCCAACTCCCTCACCAAGCCCCTTGTCTTGCCTCTTACCGTGGTCTTGCCATCCAGTGGGACTATGGGGTAGTGGCAGTTTTCACATACATCGATGTTTTCCATCCAGTCATCTTCTGGGTTTGAGCTGCAGCTACAGCCCATGGTCCCTGGGGGAATGGAGAGGGGGCTGAAAGGGCTCCCCCAACATCAGACATGCTAGGGCCTAGCCCTGGGAACTTCCAGAAGTGCCTGAGATTGTCAGCCCCCCAGCCGCCATTCTCCAGCCGCAGAAAAGCTGAAATGGGGTCCTAGCTCCCAATAAAGTCACACGTGGCCCCCGCTGAGACCTAGGCCCCGCCCTCCCACCTGGGCCGGGTAAACCGCCACAGGCACCTTTGTTAGTCTGGTTGCCCACTTCCTGCCTCTCCCCTCTCCCACTCTCTCAGCCCATCCCCCAAGTTGGGGGACTACCTGCTAGAGATCACATACACTTCCCCCAGCCCTAGGGGAGACCTGAGTTTTGATCCTCCCCTACAGTGGGGTGCGTGTACCTCACCACCTAATTACAAGTCCCCCCTGCTGCCAATGACACTGAATGAGGGACCCTCTCTGCAGAATGTCAGCCATCAGGCCTCTGCTCCCCCAAATCCCCCACAAAGTCTGCTTCAGAGGCTTCTTTCTGCTTCTCCCTAGCAGAAAACCCCTCAATGGCCCTATGGGCCATACATTTTTTTTGTATTTGTTTGCTTGCTTTAGCAGTGGAAACTTTTTGTCAGATGAAATCGAGCGGAACCCCGTATATAAAGCAGGTAAAAGTGGAGCTGTTCTGCCTGAAGCAGAATGGGGATCTCACCCTGAAGTCCCCAGGAGTCCCTACAGAACCTCCTCGCCCAGGGCTGGTCCTCTGGACCCCTGGAAATACCAGTCCTCAGATAAATTAATTTATGCATTCAAGAACCTTTAATATCAAGATCAAATCCATCTCCTCAGTCTATTCTGCAATACACACACACGTGTACACACACACACAGAATCTGTCTTCGGAGCTCCTCTTCCCCAAAAAACTCACACTCTTCTTACAACATGCCTTGCATGTGTGGTTCACCTGCCGTGAAATACTCTTGCCCATCTATTGAACTCGAGCTCAATCTTCAAGGTTCATCTCAGATATCACCTTCTCTGTGAAACCTCCCCAATGCCCAGTGCTCTTTGTTCCTACAACACTCCACTCTCACCAGCCACAATCATCAACTTCCACCGAGTGCCAGGATGACACTAATTTATGTGTCAGTCCCCCTGCCTTTGCTACCCGCTTGGTGAGATCAGGGATTCAGCAAGAGCAGAGGTTGTGTTTTATTTGCCTGAATGTCCCACCACCCAGGACAATTCTTGTTAATAAATGTTGACTGATATGTGGCGGGTTAATGCACAGATTCTCCCATTTGCAAAGGTCTTAGAAACCACCAAGTCTAACCTCAGATTTTAGATGAGCAAACAGAGGACCAGAAAGTTCTGCTCAAACTCACAACTGTTACGGGCAGAACAAAGCTAGAGCTGCTAATCCATGCTAAGGTCAACTAGAAATGGGGAGCAGTGGTGGTTTTTTAGTTTGTAAGACTTAAGGACCTATTCAATTATAACTCAATTAAAGAAAAAAAAGAAAAAAAAAGATTCAAGGATAGTCCCTGGAGTTATGTTCAAATTCTGGGAATAATACTCATTATGTCACTTTGCTGAAATCATTCTCCTCTAGTTCCACTCTGCCTTTCTGTCAACCGGGAATTGTCATCCCTTCCTCAGAAGCTTAGATAAATGTTGGCTTGGTTTAGAGCTTAGAAAGATTTCCAGGAGTGCTCATTCTGCCCTACCAACCCCTGCTTTGGAAAGTGGAAGAATATGACTGATAAATAATCCTCTTGGCTTTAAGCTCACATTTCTTTTTTTTATATATATAATTTTTATTTTATATTGGAGTATAGTTGATAAGCTCATGCCTGTTAAACTGAGATACTTATAACCTTTCATGGGTACCGGAAGTCACGGGTGTGTACCTCTCAAAGCATGAGTGTTAAACACATAGTTAAGCCTTATTCACGTAGTTAAATAAACAGATCTATTACAAATAGAGGAAAATACAAAATGTACATGAAATTTTAAGCCAAATCAAGAGACTTTCAAGGAAAGGTGTTCGCGCATATACTCTTCCCCTCCTACTTTAGGAGTCCTGGGGAAACATTTGAGAAATCTTGCTCAGCTCTGTGGCTGCAAATGGCTTTTTTATTTTTTCGATTGCTACTTTTATTATGGCTTAGAACTGAGTAACGGCAAAAGCCTCCAGAAAAGAACTGTTTACATTCTGGAACCAGCCTTAGATGAGCTGACTGTCTAGGGTCTGAGGTCCTGAGCAACCTGTTTTTTGTGATAGTCAAACAGCCCTTGGAAAACCACCAGCTGGCTATATTATACAGAGAACACCAACATCAGATAAGGTGTCAACTTACATCAGTAAGTCCCTTCTAGGCCTGACATTCTCAGGGGCTTTGGAAAGGGTAAGAGCAAGAGGAGAAAAGCCTGGGGTTGAGAAAATGGGATGAACTGGGGTGCAGCAGTGAGGAGAGGCTGGTAGACCTGCAGAAGAAATCTATGCTGAATCTAGGGCTGGATACTGCACATGGTCCAGGCTGGGGTCACATGCGGGGAGAAGAGGAGCCACCTGGCCTTGGGCGAGGGTCCAGGAAAACATGCAGGCAGGACCTATACCCTGGGTAAATCTGGACCTGCCAGAGAGGACATGATGATGTCCCTGAAGACTGGGACCAGGTGAAAAAGAATGAAATATTGCCATTTACAGCAACGCGGATGGACCTACGATTATCACACTGAGTGATGCAAACCAGGAAGAGAAAGACAAATATGACATGATATCACTTATATACAGAATCTAAAAGCTAATGCAAATAAACTTATTATCACACTGAGTGATGCAAGCCAGGAAGAGAAAGACAAATATGACATGATATCACTTATATACAGAATCTAAAAACTCATGCAAATAAACTTATTATCACACTGAGTGATGCAAGCCAGGAAGAGAAAGACAAATATGACATGATATCACTTATATACAGAATCTAAAAACTCATGCAAATAAACTTATTATCACACTGAGTGATGCAAGCCAGGAACAGAAAGACAAATATGACATGATATCACTTATATACAGAATCTAAAAACTCATGCAAATAAACTTATTATCACACTGAGTGATGCAAGCCAGGAAGAGAAAGACAAATATGACATGATATCACTTATATACAGAATCTAAAAACTCATGCAAATAAACTTATTATCACACTGAGTGATGCAAGCCAGGAAGAGAAAGACAAATATGACATGATATCACTTATATACAGAATCTAAAAACTCATGCAAATAAACTTATTATCACACTGAGTGATGCAAGCCAGGAACAGAAAGACAAATATGACATGATATCACTTATATACAGAATCTAAAAACTCATGCAAATAAACTTATTATCACACTGAGTGATGCAAGCCAGGAAGAGAAAGACAAATATGACATGATATCACTTATATACAGAATCTAAAAACTCATGCAAATAAACTTATTATCACACTGAGTGATGCAAGCCAGGAACAGAAAGACAAATATGACATGATATCACTTATATACAGAATCTAAAAACTCATGCAAATAAACTTATTACAAAACAGAAACAGACTCAGACTTAGAAAAATGATCTTGTGGCTACCGAAAGGGGAAAGGGGTGGGGGAGGGGAGGGATAAATGAAGAATTTGAGATTAACAGATACACACCACTCCATATAAAAGAAATAATTTACTGTATAGCAGAGGGAACTATATTTAGTATCTTGTATAACCTATAATGGAAAAGAATCAGAAAAATATATATATGCATAGCTGAATCACTTTGCTGTATACCTAAAACTAACACCATATTGTAAGTAAACTATATGTCGATTAAATAAAAGACTGGGGCCAGGAGTGAGAAAAAGTCAAGCTGTGTAAAATTAAGGAAAATGGTACTTGGTAACTGTTGGGTATCTGACCCTTAGCGTTTCTTGTGTGACTTGTTTAGTGCCCACGGAGCCCTCCGGCTTCAGGTTTCAGGCCCTGCCCTATACAGAAGTGTGAGTTTTGGAGGATAACACCTGGCAGCAATCAGAAGACCCCAAGACCTGGCAGTGTCAGACATAATTCTGGTGAGTGGCTCCCAGCCCCTGGGAGCCACATGCGCCTGTGAGGCCCCAGAATAACACTGTAGGCTTGCAAGTGATCTGTTTCTCAGTTTGACAAATTGCATTATTGTTTCTTCAATGCATACTTGGTGGCTTAGCCACTTGGTTCCCAGGTGGCTTAGTGGTTAAGAATCTACCTGCCAATGCAGGAGATGCAGGAGACATGGGTTTGATCCCTGGGTTGGAAAGATTGCCTGGAGGAGGAAATGGCAACCCACTCCAGTATTCTTGTCGGGAAAATTCCTATGGACAGAGGAGCATGGCAGGCTACAGTCTGTGGAGTCGCACAGTCGGACACAGGTCGGACTTGACTGAGTGACTGAACACACACACATACAAGGCATACTTAGTTAAGTCTCTGCTTAAAATGTGAACTAGAAACAACAAAATTAGTACCTAAATGAGGTAGTTTAGTCAGCAAAACCCTCAAAATCATGAGAGCCATGGGGGAGCGGGGAAAAGTACGACAGGGGAAGGGCAAGTAAGTCCTTAGAGGGAAGAGTTTAGAAGCAAGAGTGTAGGGACTTCCCTGGTGGTTCAGTGGTTAAGACTCCCTGCTACCAATGCAGGGATCCTGAGTTCCATCCCTGGTCAGGGAACTAGATCCTACATGATACAGCTAAGAGTTCACATGCTGCAACTAAAATCCCAAGAGTTGCAACTAAGATCCAGTGCAGCCAAAATAAATGAATAAATAAAAGAAGAAGCACCTGTGTAATTCACCAGGCTCATTTTAAAGACGGAGATGGTGTCAGACCAGAGGAGCTAAGTGGTTTTTCCCAATAGCACAGGAGGGCTCTTGGCAGAGGCAGAATTCCAATCAGGCCCCTACCTCCTCTATCCAGGTACTCTGCTCTGTTCTTCACTTCCTGGAAAACCTAAAGAGTGTAGGGAATCCTGAGAGGTGATGGAGACAATGGAGCAGGGAAGGAGGTCTGACAGAATGAAGTCTACTCTCCATCAGAAATGTGACATTGCACTGTTAACAGGCCTTTCTCTCTGAGACAATTCTCTATCTATCTCGAATGCATGTTTTTGGTTTATTTATTTTCAGTTTTTTGGCTGTGCTGGGTCTTTGTTGCTTTTTGCTCAGGTTTTCTCTAAGTTGCGGTGAGCAGGGGCTATTCTTCCCTTCGATGTGTGGTCTTCTCGTTGCAGTGGCTTCTCTTGTTGCAGAGCACAGGTTCTAGGCGAGTGCGCTGGGTGGTTGTGGCACACGGGCTCAGTCACACCTCAACATGTGGGATCCTCTGGGACCAGGGATTGAACCCATGTCCCTTGCACTGGCAGGCAAATTCTTATCCACTGCTCCACCAGCCAAGTCCCCTAAAACGCATGTTTTTGAGTATGCATTTCTCTGGCTGGTGAATACAAGTTTGTGCCTACGGAGGCACATTAATCATTGAGCATCATGTTATGTGTACATACCCATGGGTGTGTAGGAGTCCATGTATGCAGATGGCTGTACAATGAAATGGGGGCATGTATGGTTTGTACGGGTCCCTAAGTAATTGTGAGGTTATATATGCATATATTTCTTTGTACAAAATGTGGGTCCCATTCTAGTCTGATCAAACCAGGTTAATAAATGAAGTTAGCAAAAAGAAAATAAAAATTAAAGCTTAATATAAATTTCTCATTGAAAGTAAGAGAGGAGAGGAATGAAGAAAGAAAGAAAAAGAAAGAGGAAGCAGATCCAGAGAATCGCCAGGACTCTCAGAATCAGTAACAAAAGGCAGATGCTGGAGTGAATGAAACAGGACATTCTTTTTTCCCAACTCAAGAATTCAAGGTCAATGTGTGTGTGTGTGTTAGTTGCTTAGTCATGTCCGACTCTTTGCAACCCCATAGACTATAGCCCACCAGGCCCCTCTGTCCATGGGATTCTCCAGGCAAGAACACTGGAGTGGCTTGCCATTTCCTTCTCCAAAAGGAACTATAGAAAGAAAGAAAGTAAAGTCATTCATTCGTGTCCGACTCTTTTCAACCCCATGGACTGTAGCCTACCAAGCTCCCCCATCCATGGAATTTTCCAAGCAAGAGTACTGGAGTGGGGTGCCATAGGAGGAACTTTGTAGATTCTAGACCTTCTCTGACTGGTGTCTATAATGTTCTCGGTCAATCTCAAGGTCTGTCCATGGTCCACAGAGGGCTTTGTGCCAGTTATAAAGGGCCACCCCTCCCTGGGGTTTCAAACTTGGAGAGTGGAGTGAGGGCTAGATTTCAGGTCCCATCTGTCTTGTCGCTTCACAGAGCCCAACACACACAGCGCCCTGCTCATCGCAGTTTGTTTAGTCACTGTGGTGTCTGACTATTTGTGGCCCCATGGACTATTGGCTGCCAGGCTCCTCCACCCGTGTAATCTCCCTGCTCATACTCCGTGTAGAATTGGTCAAAAATCCCGGATTTCATGAAGTTCCTGGACCAAATTTTCTGATCCCAGAGTTGTTTAGGAATCATACCACAGTGAGCTCTGTTTTGCACTTCCCTGGTGGTCCAGTGAAGCAGTCAATGCAGAGGGCTTGGGTTTGATCCCTGGTCAGGGAAGTCGATCGCACTCGCTGCAACTAAAGATCGCTCGTGTGGCAACTAAGACCCGACTCAGCCAAATTAATTCATTACTTTTTAAAAACTAAGAAAACCTGAATACAGTGTGACTAAACTAAATAACTATTATTTAGTTAATAATAAAGCGTTGGTATTAAAACAACAACAACAAAACCATAACAAGCTCTGATTCTTGCCAGCTCGTTCACTTTTACCAACTCCATAGATATCATCTCACTTGACTGGGCCTAGAATGTGTTTTGTCCCCTTAAAAAAATATACAAGACTTTCCCTCCCCTGAACTGTAAACCTATTCATTTATTGAACATTCTGTCCAAAATGTGTGCCAGCTTCTTGCCCAGGCAATGTGTGTGTCAAGAGCAGGCAAGCTATTTCACTGACCCAGGCTACTGCCATACTATGGGCCACATTGTGGCAAAATCTGTTAGGAATAATTTAAAGCATTTTCTTGGCCTTTTTCTTTGGTCAAGATTTGATTATTGGCGAAGACACATATGTTCAGTGAAGAGCCTGGGCTGTGGATGCCCGTGCAGAACCCTTAGCACGGTACTTGAGAATCAGGGTTGACAGGCATGGCAAGTAATTTCTAGTGGGTAAAACAGGGATGCATCCTGAATTCCTTCCTTTTTCACATGTTCCTCTTTGATATAATACTGGTTTGGAATAAACCCTGTGAGTTCACAGAGTTCACAAAAACAGAGAACAAAAGGATGAGTCTTTTCTTATATGCAAATAAGATGGATTTAGTCTTACAAACTGAGAGTGGTTTGAACACAGAACTGATTCTCCTAGTTAGTTATTGCCATAAACAAGGGCAATAGAGTGATTATTCTAAAGCTTGTATTTTGGGTAGAGGTCCTCCAACTAGTAACTTGTATATATTGAGTAATTCCTCTTATTGAGTCCCCTTCCTTATGTACCTCTGTCTGTATTTTGCATCATGTAGGTTTTATCAGGACGAAGTATTACTTAAAATTTGGCAATCCGCACCACTCTATTAAAGTTTCCGGGAGTCTGCTGATCAGAGAGGTTCAGCTCACCATGTCCATGTCATGGTCATCCAAGTTCATTCCCAAGGCCTCCCAGTCGTTCACTGACAGAGGACCTTTGGGCAGGTTACTACACCTGTCTAAACCTCCCTCAGAGAATTCCTGGGTGGTCCACTGGTTGGACTCTGTGCTTCCATTGCAGGGGGCACAGGTTCAATCCCTGGACTCTGGTCAGGGGACTAAGATCCTGCATGCCTCGCAGTGTGGTCAAAAAGAAAAAGAACATAAACCTCCCTCAGTTCGTTTTTCTTCAAAATGGAAATTAAAAATGGACCCGCGTCCACGGCTGTTGTGAACATAATATGTGATCTAGAGATGACCTCATATAATAAAGTACTTAACATGGTACACAGTAAGGACTAAGTAAATGAAAATTGTTATTTGAGGCCAGCATGGGTATTTCATGACCCCAGACTTAAACATATTCATTTTCCTTTTTGATTTTTGGCACTTCCACAGACCATTTTTCACGTTTAATATATTTACCTCAAATGAAAACTTTGCTACCATAAATGGAAAACAAGTACAGAACACGGTAAATCGAGTGTACTTTTTTTTAAAAAAATGGAAAATTAGTATCACCATCTATAAATGGAAATCAGTATATATTAAAATAAACACAGGGTATAATACCTAAATTCACATTTGCACATGTTCATTCATGACCCCCTAAGATCACTCACCCGCATCAGTGACGAGGTATCTGGGGAAATGCCGCACTGTGGAACAGAGCTCTGAGCTTAGGCCTCACTTGGTAGGTGAGGGGAGGCATGACTTTCTTACGTGGTCAGCCTACCGATTACAATTTAATGGGTACATCTTATGTGCCAGGCTCTGATCTAGACTTGCGGACACACAGGTGAATAGTCAGAGGTTCCCGTCCATTTGACTCTGCCCTCTGCGACAGAGGTGGGTGCCCCACTGGTGGGTCACTCTACTTTCACAGGAGGCAGTAAGGCCTATCTTTAGCTCACTGGTCAGTAACTCCTGACAACACTAACAACACCAAACAGCAATACTGTCCAGGAAGCAGCATCTTAAAATCACCACATTGCCCACTAACCAAGTTCACAATATTTAGCTAAAACCACTGTGGTTTTCGGAGAAGGCAATGGCACCCCACTCCAGTACTCTTGCCTGGAAAATCCCATGGACGGAGGAGCCTGGTAGGCTGCAGTCCATGGGGTCGCTAAGAGTCGGACACGACTGAGTGACTTCACTTTCACTGAAAAGGTGAGGTAGATCTCCACATAGACATGGAAAGATGTTCCAGAGATAACATGGCAAGAAAGTCACAGAACAGAATATAGAGTATAAGCCTATTTGCATTTATTTTTTAATGTTACATTTATTTACCTGTTTGTTTATTTTTGGCTGCACTGGGTCTCTGTCGCCGTGTGAAGACTTTCCCTAGTTATGGAGAGTGGGGGTTACTGTCCAGTTGCCCAGCGGTGTGTGAAAGCAAACGTGTCTGTGGACACAGGGATAGAACCTATGTCCCCTGCACTGGCAGGCTGACTCTTAACCACTGGACCACCAGGGAATCCTCCTATTTGCATCCGAGTATGAGTATGGATACCTAGGGGATTCTTTTCAGCCAGATTCTGTGCTAAGCCTTCATTTGCATGACTTCATGTTAGTCTCATAGTAATCCTATCAAGTAAGTGCTATTATTATCCCCATTTCACAGATGCAAAAACTGAGGGCTAAATGGGGTAAAGCTATTTGTCTGAGGCCTCATAACAAATAAGTGATAGAAATAAGTAGCTGAACCTCAGGCTATCTGTTTCCAGGGATTAAGTTCTTAACTAAAATGCTTTTCAGTGGCCACGTAGGGGAAAATCTAGAAGGGTGTACACCAAACTGTTCACAGTGAGCATAGCCCACGAGTGAGATTGGAGGGAGCTGCATTTCTTATATTTCTGTATATGTCTCTGTACTGTTTAAATTTTTTTAAATATTTATTTATTTTATTTAATGGCACGGAGTCTTAGTAGCAGCATGCAGGATCTTTAGTTCTGGCATGTGGGATCTAGTTCCCTGACCAGGGATCGAACCTGGGCCCCCTGCACTGGGAGCACAGAGTCTTAGCCACTGGACCACCAGGGAAGTCCCTACTGTTAAAATTTTTAGAAGCAGCCATGTGCTAATTTTATAATTGAAAACCAGAAAACAACCAAGTCCCCACCAACGCAAAAACTCTGGTAAGACACACAATCCTTTGAGAAGAATCAACCTTACAGCTGTCCTTCCACTGCTCCCCTTGTCTCTGGAGGTGCAGGCAAGGAACTAGGGATACAAGAAAAACGGTTCTGCAACCACCGAGGTCTGAGAAACACTGGGTTAGACAAAAGCAAACAGCTGCCTTCTCTGGGGAGACTTTCAGAGTTTCCACAAGCTAACACTGATAGAAATTTCACATGGGACACTTCACAGCTGAGGCCGTATTGATTTGGACCCAGAACTGTTTTCTTCCCGGACGCCTCGTGGGACTAGCATTCTTTAGACCAAGCATTGGAAATATAGCTCAGATACCTTCCAACCAACACCTGGATGGAGGGCCCACTTGCCTCCATCCCACCCACAAACTCAGCTCCCCTCAGCATTGCTTTCACTGAATTGAGCTTGGCCTTGAAGCCATCAGCTTGTGGGTGTGTACATGGATTTATAGGATCCCACTGTGGTGTTGGAGAAGACTCTTGAGAGTCCCTTGGACTGCAAGGAGATCCAACCAGTCCATCCTAAAGGAAATTAGTCCTGAATATTCACTGGAGGAACTGATGTTGAAGCTGAAACTCCAATACTTTGGCCACCTGTTGCAAAGAACTGACTCATTGGAAAATACCCTGATGCTGGGAATGATTGAAGGTGGGAAGAGAAGGGGATGACAGAGGATGAGATGGTTGGGTGGCATCACCAACTCAATGGACATGAGTTTGAGTAAGCTCCGAGAGTTAGTGATGGACAGGGAGGCCTGGTGTGTTACAGTCCGTGGGGTTGCTGAGTCGGATACGACTGAGTGACTGAACTGAACTGAACTGAACTGATGTGTGATGTATATGTGGTCCCTGCCTCTGCCTCTGAACATCCATGCACACCTACATTTTCCAGTGATGATATGAATGGTATTTAGGCTAGGGAGGGAAGGAGTGTGTGTGTGTGTGTGTGTGTGTGTATCTATGTGTCTGTAGGAAGGTATTGTGGGACCCTCCTCCAAGACAGACCCTGTGGGCCAGCCTAGAATTCTCACACCCACTAGAACACACAGGAAACAAGCTCATTTGCAAAGCTACACCACAAGTGTAAAGGAATGGGCTGCCCACTGGCTTGCCAAGGTGCTGAGTAGGAGTAATTCCGGGTATGGACAGCTCCCCCCGCCAACACCCCCACCACACATACACCCTTGGGTGCACCATTTGCAGGAGAAATGGTTGCCTAACCTCTGTTAAGCACCTTCGGCATGCCAGGTACTACCCACGGAACATCACGGCCATTTTCTCTTTGATTTCCCACCAGCACTCTGTAAGGAGGGATTTATTATTGCCTCTTTACCAATAAAGCAACTGGAATTGGAGAGGTGAAGTTATTTGTTCAAGGAAATGGCAGAACCAGAATTGTGCCTGGGTCAGCCTGACTGTGAAATGCATGTCCTTTGCGCTACACCAGACCCGCTAGCTCTCGTGTTTGGTCTTGCCCTGAGGTCTCTGCCCTCCTAGGACCCAACGAACAACCCAGAGACAGTGACCCTGGCTGCATATCCTAGGTACTCTGCAAAATGGGCCTTTGTTCTCATAACCGCCTGACTCTTCCAGGAAGCCTTCTGATCACCCAAGGGAAGCCTCCTCTCGACCTCCTCCGGAGCTTCCGCCCATTCTCTTGCTTCATCACTTGGCCTTTTTCCCTTTGAGAAGCACCTCTGTCCCAGAGCCTCGAGGGCGAGGGACCCTGAATCATCCTTCAGCACAGGCTGGGTGGGGGATGGCCAATGCCAATCCAGGGTCTGGATGAGTCTAGGGAAGACCCAGCTTGTTTTCTAGGCCCCACAAGAGGCTGCAGGCCTTGGAGCTGGGGACAAAAGAAAGACTGCAACATGGCTGAGAGAGTGGAAACTGTTTCAAGAAAAACTCCAATGGCAGTGGGGGAGGCAGGGGAAACCTGGAAAGTGTGGCTCAGGTGGGGATTTACCCCATAAACTGCAGGGTGAGAGCTAAAATGAGGGGGTGGACAGGGAGCTGATTCTGCCTCCCTGGGCCTCTGCCTTCCCAGGGTCTGAAGCAGGACCCAGCAGGACCCACTGGCCCTAATCAGGCAGTGGCAGGGGTGGGGGAAGTGGGCAGGAGGGAGCAAAGGCAAGAGGAAAGGACATCCTGTGCACACTTGGCAGGGGCAGGAGTGGCAATTTTCCAGATGGAAACCCAGACGGTCCTTGCCCAGGGCCAACAGCACCCCTGTCCAGGATAAAAATAGCCCTTCCTCTTCCCTTCTCCCATCATCCTCTCACCCCCCAACTTCCCGGAGTCCTGTCAGATACTTCCGCCCCAGGCCCCATCCCAGATGATAAATGTCCCCCTGCATGCCCATCCATTCCCAAAGGAAGACCCCCTGCCTCTCTCAAGCAGTGTGGGTCGAGGCTAAAGTCACTTCTCACGTGTCTGTCGGGATGCTCTTGGTGACTCCCCTCACTCTCTCAAGAGAGTCTTGTCACTGGGGTCTGCACCCAGTGACAAGCAGAAGGACTCTTGGGACCCTTGACACAAGCCTGTCCATCACCTTGCTCCAAGGGGGAATCACATCCTAGGCCATCACCTCTCCCAGGGCCATCACCCTCTCTGCCTCTGCGTTGCTGACGGACTATGGGGAGGGAGCGCTTTGCCAATCTGGGGCTCAGGAGGCTTATCCATCATGGGATGAGGGGCTGGATGTAGAGATTTCTGAAGGCCTTTTCAGTACCTAAGAGATCCCCAAGGGAAAAGCTCCCAGTGAGGTTGGCGCTGATGGCAGGCAGTGTGGTAGAAGCAGGAGGCAACTACACAGGAAAGAGGCAATCTGGCTGTTCAGCCTGCCTCCCACCTGACCTCCAGGTGTTTCTGACCCCAGCCTGAAAGGCTGCTGCATCCCGGGGGAGCCTGACCCCAGGCCCAGCTGCAGCCTTCTGCTCGCAGGTCCCACACCCAGCCCTTAGGCCCCTGTTCCCGGCACTCCTTACCTGCCCAGCCCAGGAGCCCCCTGGCCCCATTCACATGGTCTTCCTGGCCTAGCCCGGCTGCCCAGACACAGCTTCGGCTCCCCTCACCGTCGTAGCCACCGGCTGTCTCCCCGCGCCCACGTCCCACCCTGACTTCCTGCCTCCTCCTGAGGGCTCCGCAGCCAACCGGGCCCCAGCAGCCCAACCGCAAGCCTCCAGCACCCCCAAGCTTCCTGCTGCCATCGCCCCCTGCCTCTCAGCCCTCGAGGGTCCTTTCACCCCAGTCCAGGCCCCATTCACCTCGAAGGTGGCACCCGGAGGTGGAGGAGGATACTGGATGGAACTTCCTCCGCCCCCCCAGGGAGCACCTGGACCAGAGATTCAAGGGCCGCCTTGAAGCCCCAGTGAGCAAGAGGCAAGTAGACACCCACTCAGCTTTCAGTGAAGGGCAAGCTGCACGGCTGTCAGTCTGAGGGCCAGGTGACCCTTGGAATACAGTCGGAGGGCAAAAGTAACATCACCTCAGATTCAGGGGGGAACAACATCCCTGGAAAATCACTGGAGGGGGGATACAGTCAGATAGATACCAGGCGCACACAGCTGCTAGCCACACAGTGGAACCACAGCCATGCCATCTCAGGGCATGGGGCAAGAGCTTTATTATTTGCAGAGGGGAGGCTAACACCCCTCTCACAGACAGTCTGCTGGACAACAGGCTGTTCAAGGAAGCAGACAGGACAACCCGGTATCTTTAAGGGAGCAGAGTCACAGCCTCTTTTGTGGGCAGAGGGCAGGACAACACCCCCTAATTATGGTTGGAGAGTAGGGCAATCCTTCTAACTCAGGCAGAGACAAGGCCACAGCCCGTCAGAGGCGAAGGCCTGACACCACCTCCTGCAACAGGTGGGAGACAGAACAAACACTCCTGCCCAGGCCCCAGGTGCAGGCGACAGACAGGCAGGAGGCAGGGACCCTGTCACAAGGGTCAGGCCAACAATCTCCCTTTCCCCAGGAGCCAGGCTGAGGGCCAGGTCACCAGTGTTATGAGGAACTCTACGTGGCCTCTCGCGGGCCCAAGAGCTGGGCCTTGACCGCACCCATCGGAAGACAGAAACCTGTTGCCACTGCCTGAGCCTGTACTGAGGCAGCAGGCTGGGGGAGGGGAAGCCCACAGAGCATTGTTGGGGTTTGTGAGGTGGAAGCTGATGCTGTATGCACCTTCAGCTGCTGCGGAGAGAAGGGGGAGACAGGAAATGGGTGGGGGGGAGAGGAAGCCTGAGTTGGAAAGTCAGACAAAGAGGGTGACACAGAAACAAAAGCTGAGAAACACGAAGTTTTTTTTGAAAAAAAAAAAAAGAAAAAACACAACTAAAAAACAGCCCTACAGAATGACACAGAGCCCAGAGTTCCAGCTGCAGGCCCCAGCTCCCCTTGCTATGAACCTGAGCACTTCACAGTCCATCTCTGGGCCCCAGGACAACAGTAAGAACACGACTGGGGCTAGTGATAATAATGCACATTTTATTGAGGACTTACTGTACATTATCTCACTTAAAATGTATCTAACTACTTGTGGAGTTGGATTTTCCATTGTAAAGATAAAGAGACAGATGCAGGGGTTAAGAGAGCTCCTCCAGGTCTGATAGAATCGATGTTGCAGTTGACATTGAACCCAGGTCTACAAGATCCTGCGTTCTTCAGCTGCTCATTTATCTGAGTCACATTCCATAGGGGTGATTTAGAATTTAGGTTAAATTCTTTTCCAGTCCTTATCTGGATGCGATAGAGAGATAGAAGTGGAGCTGCGGGGGAGATGAGTATCCATCAGGGTTTCTCTACCCTCAAGGCCAGCCTCCTCTCCTGAGGTAGAACCCGGGGCCCTAGCAACCAGCGAGACAGTGAACCCGGGCCTGAATAAAGGACTGCAGAGACCTTGATGGGAAGCAGAGATTTATTGAGGAGACTGAGGGTCTGTGAACTCCTCCCCTTCCTCCAAACCACCCTCTTCCCCCATCCGGGCAGCAGGGCCCCAGGATGCTGCAGCTTTAAGCTCCCAGAGCGCTGAGCATCTCCCCAACTCTACCCCGACCCTTCTCCAGGTGCTGGCTCTTCTGGGGCGCCCCTCTCTTCCTTCGTCCCAGGTGGGCTGGGGAATGGGTAGCGGGTGGTGCAGGAGACACGCAGGGATCCCTTAGCAGAGGGTGAAGCGCCGGGCACTGATGTTCATGCGCGTGAGGCCCAGGTGCCGCAGTGGCGGGGCCAGGGCCAGGCCAGCCCCGGGCTCCATCTCCAGCTCCATCTCGGCCTCGTTCAGCAGCTCTTGGTGCAGGTGACAGACTTGGTCCACCTTCAGCCGGTGCAGCTGGGCCCGCAGCCTAAGCAGCTGCCCTGCCAGCTGCCGGTCCTGTGCCTGCATCTCCCGCTGCAGCCGAGAGGGGGCATGAGCCCGCTGAACCTCCATTCCCTTCCGGTCAACACCCCGGGGGCTTTGCCCTGGCTATGTCCTTCCCACCCCCTCATATCCCGGCTCTCTACAGCCCATCTCATAGATCTTGCTCTAAAACCAAGCTAAACAAGTACAGGTACCTGGGGCCTGATCTTAGATCAAATAGATGGAATCTCCAGTCTGGAGGCTGACATTTGTATATTTGCACATATTAGATTAAGAGCCACCTAGTTAATACTGGCCTCCTCTGGGGACAGCGTGGTTAGTGCCTCCTTTGTATCTTTGGGGTATAGCAATTTGCAGAGGAGACTGGGAGGCCATGCCTTCCCCAGCTATCCCTGGTGGCCCCCAAGGGCAGGACTCTGTCCTCTGAGCCACAGGAGCACAAGGTCAGTAGACTGATGGACTCCTTCTTCAGTAAGGCTCCCTGAATAAAACACTGGACAAGTCCATTCCTGGCTCCTCAACCCTGGGACAAAGCCACAGAAGAGGGCAGTTGCTGGAGGCAGGGTCATTCTCATCCCCTCACCATACCCAGGGTTTTGGGCCCTGAGGAGTGCCCTCAAGGCCCTCTGCAAGGCTGCCCACCCCACCAGACTTACCAGCTCCCGTCGGAGCCACTCAAGGGCAGAGTCCATTGAGTCGAATCCGCAAATGGCCCCAGGTCCCCCGGGCTTGGGTCTGGCTTGGGCCCTGTGCCAGGCCTGGCTCTGGACCCGGGCTGTCCACTCCAGGTATGATGGCCGTCGTGTCTGTAGCTGCAGCTTGGCCGTCAGTGCCTTCACAGAGTCCAAGCTCTCTGCTTCGTCATCCTCCTCATCTTCACCCACTGCCTGGAATTTTAATGGTCCCAGGGACATGGTAGGGGGTGAGCAGTGACAGGGAAAGGCTGCAGCTCTGGGGTTAGGGAAAGGCTGGCAGTATTACCCAGGAAGAGGTGGGAGAAGCTGAGGGTGAAAGAAATGTGCCAGGGAGTGTGCGATGGTGAATGTTCAAGGTGGGTCAGGGAGGCTTGAGTGTGTCAGGGTAAGCAGATGGGTGTAGGAGGCTGAGTGTGCAAGGGCTGGGATTTTCCTGGACTGCTATCCCAGGAGCCACGTGATGCCCATCCGGGTGGGGGCAGGAGGAGCCCTGCGCCTCTGGCCCCTTGGATGAAATTTATTGTCTTTGCCCAAAAGGAGACACCCAGTTCCCAGAAAGGAAGTTGCTCCAGGATAAGAAAAGCATCGTCCACACTAGAGTCTTGGCCCTCTTCCCAAGACCCAAGTTAAGGGATTGGGGAGGGGATAGGAGGCTGACAAGCTGCCCCCAGTCCTGACTCATGACTGTGGCCCTTCAGCAAAGGAATAGTGTCCAGATCCTCAATTTGGGAGTCAGGAGACTTGGGTTCAGGTGCAGGCTCTGTGGGACCTTGGACAAGTCACTGACTCTGTTGGGACAGATCAGTGATTTCAAGCTATATTCTAAGGAACTTTAGGTTCCCTTGGAGATCCCACAAGGACTGTGTTCGGGGTAAGGGCAGAGCTGTGGATGGGCTCCTCGACCTTCCTCTCCCTGCCCCTCCCAGGGCTTCAACCAGAGCATTTCCCTTTTTAAAACTTTGTGTTGAAATATAACACACACCCAGAAAAATTTACATGTCGTAAATACATGGCTTGATGAATTCTCCCCAACTGAATCAGAGTGATGTAAACAGATCAAGCAAAGGAGTATTACCATCACCCAGGAAGCTCCTTTGTGCTGCTGGTCTAGACCAACTCTCCTAAGGGTAATGTAACCAAGCACAGCTTGCTCATGTACCTACAGTTGAGAAAGCCGAACTCTGACAGGGTGTTTGCAGCAAAGTAAGGGTTTATTGCAGGGGGGCCAAGCAGGGGAGTGAGAGACAAGTCTCAGATCCACATCAACTTGGTCTTTGAGTGTTAGGTTTTTGCTTTTTGTTTTTAAAGGGGAAGAACTGGACTTCCCCAGTGGTCCAGTGGTTAAGACTTCCACCGCAGTAGGCACGGGTTCAATCCCTGGTTGGGGAAGTTCCGCATGCCACGTAGTATGGCCAAAAGAAAGAAAGAAAAGAAAAAAAAAGGGGAAGAACAAAGAGGCTGGGATTAATCATCACCTTGTGATGTTTCTGTGACATTTCTTTTTTCTTTTTCTGTGACATTTCTTAATAGTAGTTTCAGAGTCAGAATGTCTCTTCAGTTCAGTTCAGTTCAGTTCAGTCCCCGACCCCATGAACCGCAGCACGCCAGGCCTTCCTGTCCATCACCAACTCCCGGAGTCCACCCAAACCCATGTCCATTGTGTTGGTGACGCCATCCAACGGTTTCATCCTTTGCTGTCCCTTCCTCCTCCTGCCCTCAATCTTTCTCAGCATCAGAGTCTTTTCAAATGAGTCAGCTCTCCGCATCATGTGGCCAGAGTATTGGAGTTTCAGCTTCAACATTAGTCCCTCCAATGAACCCACAGGACTGATCTCCTTTAGGATGGACTGGTTGGATCTCCTTGCAATCCAAGGGACTCTCAAGAGTCTTCTCCAACACTGAAGTTCAAAAGTATCAATTCTTCAGTGCTCAGCTTTCTTTATAGTCCAACTCTCACATCCATACATGACCACTGGAAAAACCATAGCTTTGACTAGACAGATCTTTGTTGACAAAGTAATGTCTCTGCTTTTTAATATGCTATCTAGGTTGGTCATAACTTTCCTTCCAAGGAGCAAGTGTCTTTTAATTTCATGGCTGCAGTCACCATCTGCAGTGACTTTGGAGCCCCCAGAAATAAAGTCAGTCACTGTTTCTACTGTTTCCCCATCTATTTGCCATGAAATGATGGACCGGATGCCATGATCTTAGTTTTCTGAATGTTGAGTTTTAAGCCAACCTTTTCACTCTCCTCTTTCACTTTCATCAAGAGGCTCTTTAGTTCTTCACTTTCTGCCATAACGGTGGTGTCATCTGCATATCTGAGATAATTGATATTTCTCCCGGCAATCTTGATTCCAGGTTGTGCTTCTTCCAGCCCAGCATTGCTCATGATGTACTCTGCATATAAGTTAAATAAGCAGGGTGACAATTATACAGCCTTGGCGTACTCCTTTTCCTATTTGGAACCAGTCTGTTGTTCCATGTCCAGTTCTAACTGTTGCTTCCTGACCTGCATACAGAAATGTTTCTGGTTTATGATTATCTGGCCAGCAGTCACCATCTGCAGTGACTTTGGAGCCCCCAGAAATAAAGTCAGTCACTGTTTCTACTGTTTCCCCATCTATTTGCCATGAAATGATGGACCGGATGCCATGATCTTAGTTTTCTGAATGTTGAGTTTTAAGCCAACCTTTTCACTCTCCTCTTTCACTTTCATCAAGAGGCTCTTTAGTTCTTCACTTTCTGCCATAACGGTGGTGTCATCTGCATATCTGAGATAATTGATATTTCTCCCGGCAATCTTGATTCCAGGTTGTGCTTCTTCCAGCCCAGCATTGCTCATGATGTACTCTGCATATAAGTTAAATAAGCAGGGTGACAATTATACAGCCTTGGCGTACTCCTTTTCCTATTTGGAACCAGTCTGTTGTTCCATGTCCAGTTCTAACTGTTGCTTCCTGACCTGCATACAGAAATGTTTCTGGTTTATGATTATCTGGCCAGGTGGCCCATGGCTGGGGGCTGATGAGTTGTTACCTCATCTTGTCCTAGAGAAACAGCTTGAATTTGTATGTTAATGATGATACCTAGGATAGCAATTTCAGTACATTAATGATATTATGGACAATAGCAATTTTAGACGTCTGACTCTGTGGGGTTTTTTTGTTTGGTTGGTTTTCAGCCTAGGCACAAGGCATGGGGGATCTTAGTTCCCCAACCAGGGTCTTAACCACTGGACCACCAGGGAGTTTTCCGACTCTTGTTGATTAGTGTTCATCTAGCACAGAATTGAAGTCAGTTCAGTTCAGTTCAGTTCAGTCGCTCAGTCTTGTCTCTTTGCAACCCCATGGACTGCAGCACACCAGGCTCCCCTGTCCATCCCCAACTCCTGGAGTTTACTCAAACTCATGTCCATTGAGTCTGCGATGCCATCCAACTATCTTATCCTGTCTTCCCCTTCTCCTCCCACCTTCAATCATTCCCAGCATCAGGGTCTTTACAGTTTTACAGCCAAGAATTTACAGTGCTTCGCATCAGGTGGCCAAAGTATTGGAGTTTCAGCTTCAGCATCAGTCCTTCCAATGAATATTCAGGACTGATTTCCTTTAGGCTGGACTGGTTGGATCTCCTTGCAGTCCAAGGGACTCTCAAGAGTCTCCTCCAACACTACAGTTCAAAAGCATCAATTCTTCAGTGCTCAGCTTTCTTTATAGTCCAACTCTCACATCCATTCATGACTACTGAAAAAACCAAAGCTTTGACTAGACAGAGGGGATAAAAAAGATAAAAATGTTTTGAATAGAGTGATTAATCATAAACTCAGTAAGGGAACTTGGTTTCTGGGGAGCCCAGTTTCAGTAATACTGCCCTAATTTTTGACAGCCTGGATTAGTTTTGCCTTTTTGTATACTTTCCAGTGTTTCTCCGTCTTTAACATAGATCCCAATCCCCTGGAAACTTATTAAAATAGACTGCCCCATTCCCAGAGATTCAGATTCAGTATGTTTGGGGTAGGGCCTATAATTTGCATTTTTAACGAATTCCCATCCCAGCTGATGCTCCTGGTCTGGAATTTTACAGTTTATACTCTTTTATATCTAGTTCCTTTTATAGAGCAGTTCCAACTTTGTGTGTATATTATGTATGTGTGTATGGGGGGAATCCACTTACGATTTCATTATTTGAAAGAAGGGTTTTGCACACACACAAAAGCCTGGAACCTTGTAGACCAGAAGGCTCTTTAAAGGCAGGAGTACCTTTTATTTTTCTTAGTGATTATCACTTAACACATTATAGGCATCATTGTTTAAGAAATAAAAGAATATCTGGATGGATGGGTCCTCCAGTAAATAGATTTAAACTCTTGTAATTTACCAGCTTAAGTGTGTCTCTTGCCAGACTGAAAACCCTGTGAAGGAAACCCTCCTCAGCCACCCTTGGGTCCCTAGGGCCCAGCTCAGTGTATAGGCAATTCCCCTTTGGTCAAAGGATGGAGAGGAGGGATGGGGCTCCAGAGGGCAGAACTATACCAGAAGTGGCCCCCCGTAGAGGGCGCCCTCAGGCAGGGACTGCCAGCTGTGGTGGGGGAGGGGTGCCAGCTACACAGCTGCTTGCATTTAAGGTGGACCCAGGGATTTCCCCACCCAGCCTCAGCTGTAGGACAGGATGCAGACACTTCCTAGTTTCTCACTCACCCTTTCCACCCCTCCCACCAGGGTACAGGAGAAAAGACGGGTATTTTTGTTTGTTTTTTAAATCGGTGGGAGTGCCAGCACCTTAGAGACTTTTTTTTTAATGCCTCCTGCGACCCACGAGGTCTTAAAGGACTTTAGCAAGATTTTTCTCCCCCACTTCACAGATGCTGAAATTGAGGTTTCCCTAACAGATTCTAGTCCCGGGGTCCTCAGTAAGAAGTGCTAGCAATGGGGTGGGGGTGGGGGAATTCCTGTGAAACTGTGAGATCTCTTCCTCCAAGGGGCCTCCTTAACAGCTGTCCTGCCGGCGTCGCCAGCTGCCCAGCCAGTTCCTGTCCCTTTCGGAGCCCGCGCTCACCCCGCCTGACGCTCGGAGTCAATCCCTGCCGGGCGTCAGGCCCGCCGCTGGAGGAATGGAGTTCGCGGAGATGATCCGCACCGGCCAGGCCCAAGCCGAGCTCCTGCGGGGTCCGGAGGAGCCCCCACTGCGTGGCACGCTTTGCATCACCGGCCACCACCTGCTGCTGTCGCCAGGGCCCCAGGCGACTCCAGACCTGTGGCTGCTGCTGTTGCGTAACGTTGACTCCATCGAGAAGCGGTGAGACGTGGCGGGGGCGTCCCCGTAGTCGGGGAGCGCGTGGCTCGGCAGGGAGAGGGGAAAGGGCTAGCGCAGTTGGAGCTGGTGCCCCGCTGCATAACGTACAATCTTAAGAAACTCATTTCTTCTCCCCCTGGTGGGGGTCAATGGACATTAAACCTAAAGGTTGTGCATTCCAGGGTCGCGGGTGACTCGGGCACTATCACGCTGCGCTGTAAGGACCTGCGAGTGTTGCAGCTGGACATAGAGGGCGTGGAGGCGACGCTGGACATTGCCCGCTCCATCGAGGTATGCCAAGGATGCAATGGAGGCACTTAAGTTGCCCTATCCCGTAACAGGAGGAGTCAGCAGGGTTTACTTCTCTAGGGGGCTCAGGATCCGGGTTTGTCCCGGAGCAAAAGGGGATGCAGGGTGGTCTGGAATGCGTGGAGAGGCAGGAGCTGCGGAACGGCGGACTGGATTCCGATCTTTTCCAGATCCCTTGACTTCCTTCCCCAGGCGCTGTCCTCCCTGGAATCGGTCATCACCTCCTTTCCGTTCTTCTACCGTCCCAAAGGTTTGAGGTTAGGCGACGCCTGGCACTTCCACCCTCCCGAGTGCTACTACAAGCGAGTAGCTCGTGAGGTGGGCGCGGTCGTGCGGGGCTGGGGATGTGGGAGAGCCAGGTCTGGAAGGGGCGCGGGGACCGGTCACGCATCGGGTGCCATAGACTGGGTCTTCACTCGTCCCTGCGCCGCAGACCAACGCGTGGCGGCTGAGCGAGGCGAACGAGGACTTCAGCTTGTGCCCCAGTTACCCCCGCGCCGTGATCGTGCCTCGCGCCGTGGACGACAGTGCCGTGGCGCGTAGCGCCCGCTTCCGCCAGGGAGGCCGCTTCCCTGTGCTCAGCTACTACCACGCTCCCAGCGGAACCGTGAGCCCCGCCCCTCCCCAGACCCCGCCGCTAGGACCCTCTGTCTCCCTTTTTGGTTCCACTCTGCACTGGCCCGCTCTTCTGCGGTCCGGGCCGTAACATGGCCCCGCCCCCTCGGCTTATCGTGCCTTCACCGGTGCTGACCCCGCCCTTCTCCGCAGTTTTGGAGTCTCCCCTGCCTCTGGCTCCGCCTCCGGCTGGTCTGGCCCCCTCCCCGAAACCTCCTCTTCTTTTGTCCACCCGTGACTCGCCCACGGCCTACTCTCGGGTCCCTTCCCGCTCTTGCCACAACCCACCGAGACCCGATTCGAAGCCCGTAGGGTTCCTGAGCTCCATCTAGCCTGCCCCAGCCAGCTCTAGATGCGCTCCAGTGTGTACACCCGGCCTAAGGGATGCCCTGAGCGAAGTTCCTGAACCAGGCCTGGGTGGGTACAGTTTCTGGAGCTGGATCCCTGTCTGCAGGTGCTGCTACGTGCCGGTCAGCCCCTGACTGGGCCCCAGAAGCGGCGTTGCTCTGAGGACGAGGAGCTCCTGAGAGCTGTGCTGGCGGGGGCTCGGCCCGGGGCCCGGGGCTTCATCGTGGACACGCGCTCGCCCCAGGCCGCCAAACAGGCCCGCATGACTGGCGGGGGCACCGAGGCCAAGGCTGCCTACCCTGGCTGGAAACGACTGCACCGGCCCCTGGAGAGGTAAGGGGCTTTCTCATGCCCTCCTAAGGTTCTTTCCTCTAGGACTCTTTATGGATGGGGGTGGGGGACTGGCGTCTTCTAGGAACTTCCAGGACTGTTTGATCTTTCCTGGTAGCCATCCTGCCAGGTGGGCATGGCCACTTGCAGGCACCCACTGACAAAGCTCTTTCCTCTCTAGGCATCCCAACTTTGCCTCGAAAGAGAAATCTCTCCTTTACATTAAACTGAAATTTGTCTTCCAGGAACAACTTCATCATACACACACACACACACACACACACACACACACGCACACACTCTCTCTCTCTCTCTCTCTCTCTGCCCTGGTCCCAGCTCTGCCCTGAGGGCTGTACCCACAGTTGTTATCTGTTCCCACTGTCTCCAGGTGCTGGTAGTACCAAGAGGAGGTCCTGAGGGACTTTTGTGCTTTGAGGAGAGTGGACTGCTCCCCTATCCAGAATACAAAACTGTTTATTCATTTATTTGACCGACATTGACCCAGCAGAGAGGCTGAGATGGTGGCCAGCCCAGACATGGCTGGCAGATTAGCAGTAAACAGGCAATTAGAGTTCAGTGTGATAAGCGGCAGCACTCCCCTCTTAGAACAGGTCATCCTAAGAAAGCTTCCCTGAGAATAGGGTGCTTTAGTGAGATCCGAAACACAGCAGGGGTAAGCCAGAGGGTGGGAGGAGGACAGTCCAGGTGGAAGGCCCTCCAGGTGTGTAGCAGCAGGCAGCCTAGTCAATTGCCCCGTTTTGGACTCAGGTGGGATGTGGATTCGATCCCTGGGTCGGGGAAGGTCCCCTGGAGGAGAGCATGGCAACCCACTCCAGTATCCTGGAGAATCCTATGGACAAAGGAGCCTGGTGGGCTACAGTCCACGGGGTCACAAAGAGTTGGACACGACTGAGCAACTTTGCATACACAGCACAGTGTGTTGGGAGTATGGACTCTGAGGTGGAGGTAGGGAGGCTAAAGGGGCGGCCCCGGGCCAGAGCAAGGGTCTTGAGTACCATGATAATGGGCTTAGATTTTATCCTAGAGGCAATGGGGAGTCATTGAAGGCTTTTAAATAAGCCTGAAAAAAGTACCAATTAGATTTTCTGGCAGAAGGTTCCTGGTGATCTAGAACAGAACAGTTCCTGGGAAGATTCCAGAATCTGAAGAGTATTCTATACCTCTTGTCAGGCTGGTTCTCCCAAGGGAGTACTGTGTAGCTCCCATTGGGCTGGCGTACATCAAGGGAACTGTGACACCTTCATCAAATTGGGAGTTTCCAGGGCATTCTTTCTGGAGCTATTAGTAATTGCCCTCCGTTCTCCCCCAGGAGCATATTGGACACCTTCCAACCTGGGAGGCTCAACTTTCAATGTCTTATCTTTTTGCCTTTTTATACTGTTCATGGGATTCTCGCAGCAAGAACACTGGAGCGGTTTGCCAGTCCCTCCTCCAGTGGACCATGTTTTGTCAGAACTCTCCACTATGACCCGTTGGTCTTGGGTGGCCCTGCATGGCATGGCTCATAGCTTCATTGAGTTACATAAGCCCCTTCGCCACGACAAGGCTGTGATCCACGAAAGAGAAGAGGGAAGCACAGCGGATGAAATGGTTGGATATCATCACTGACTCAGTGGACATGAACTTGGGCAAACTCTGGGAGATAGTGAGGGACAGGGAGGCCTGGCATGCTGCTTGGGGTCACAAAGAATCGGACATAACTTAACGACTAAAAAACAACAGAGCATTCTGTTTCTCCAGGAGGCTATGCTATGCCTCTCCAACAGACTAGGTTTCCCCAAAGGGTCTTGGGTCTCCTCCAGCAGATTGGGGAATCCTCAAGATTAGGGAGTCACTTCCATCAGATTAGGTGGGCTCTCCAAAGGGTCTTGTGTCCCTCTTGTCAGATGGGCTCCTCTGAGGGCTCTGTGTCTCCCTCATTGGCCTGGAGCCCTTGTTCTGAGGCTGTTGTGCTCACCAGAGCTTTAGGCTGGAGGAACAATGACCAGACTCTTGCTTGTGCAGGGGGCGGCCCCTACAGGAGAGCTTCGTGCGCCTGGTGGAGGCCTGCGGGGACCTGGAGCAGAGCATGGACCGCTGGCTTAATCGACTAGAGAGCTGCCGCTGGCTGTCACATGTGAAGGAGACTCTGAGCACCGCCTGCCTAGCAGCCCAGAGCATGGAACAGTAAGACCCCCACCCTACAAGACAGGGAACAGGGCAGGGTGGGCAGGGCTCTCCATGCCTGGATGCAAAGCCATGTCTCAGTAAGCAAGCAAAGGTAGCCTTCAAATGGGCCCATTCTATTCCTGACCTGGCCACTCCAGGCAGGGAAGAACAGGCCACTGTTGATGAGCCCTGGGCCCTCAGGGAAGGGGCCTGCATCCTGGTACATGGCGCTGAAGGCACGGACAGCACCCTGCTCATCACTTCACTGGCCCAACTCATCCTAGACCCCTTGAGCCGAACCATGGCTGGATTCCAGGAACTAATAGAGAGAGAGTGGGTCCAGGTGAGTGGCCGCCCAGCCCAGCACTACCCTCCTCTATCCAGAAACCCCACGTCCTCATGCCCATCGCTCTGCCCTTCCCCAGGCTGGCCACCCCTTCCAGCTGCGCTGTGCTCATTCAGCCTTCTCCCACGCCCGCCCCAAACACGAGGCCCCCACCTTTCTCCTATTCCTGGACTGCGTGTGGCAGCTGGGCCGCCAGTTCCCGCTGTCGCTGGAGTTTGGGGAGGGGATGCTATTGGCGCTGTTTGATCACGCCTATGCCTCCCCTTTTGGCACCTTCCTGTGCAACAATGAAAAGGAGAGGTGAGCTAAGGGGGTGTCCAGGTGGGCCAGAGGGCAGGCACAAGACAGGGGTGGGGCGGGTACCTACTTCCTTAGAAGACATCTTTGGGAACTCCTTGGTGGTCCAGTGGTTAGGACTCAGCGCTTTCACTGCTGGGGGCTGGGTTCAGGGAACCAGTTCAGGGAACTACGACTGCCCCTCCTCCCTCCCTTCCAAAAAAGAAGGTATCTTTCCCTTTTGAGTTTCTCTTGTAGAAAACCGTGTGTCCTCTCCTCTCCTGCCTCCGGATCTCACACGTTCCCCTAACTTCTGCAAAGCTAGAAACGAGTGGGTCCACAGTCAGTTCTTCAGACCTCCTACCCTGTCCACAGCCAAGAACCATGCACTCCTAACTTAAAAACAAGGACTGAAGGGGGAAATTGCTGCCAAAATCATTTCTGGGGCTCTCTACCACTTTGCAGGGTTGATTCTAGTGAAGCAATAGATTGGAGGTTGAAAGCTGAGTCAAATTGTTGGGCTCAAATTCTGGCTCACCATTCACCTGATGAGTGATCAAAAGCAACCCTGAGTCTGTTTCATCAGTAGCAAGGAGGTGATCATAATAGTCACCATGATCTAGAGGTGGGCTATGTGTGTGTGAGAGGATTAGCTGAGTTAAAGCATAAAGTGAAGTTGCTCAGTCGTGTCCGACTATTTGCGACCCCATGGACTGTAGCCTACCAGGCTCCTCCCTCCATGGGATTCTCCAGGCAAGAGTACTGGAGTGGGTTGCCATTTCCTTCTCTAGGGGATCTTCCCTACCCAGGGATCAAACCCGGGTCTCCTGCATTCCAGGCAGATGCTTTAACCTCTGAGCCATAGCAAGTGCCTAACACTGTGCCTGGCACAGTGGGCACACAAGTGGTAGCTACTTTCATCATTTGGTTGACTTGTTGCTCCCATTGGCCGTCTTTCTTTCATCAGACTGAGACAAGGGGAGGGAGGGTTCACTCCTCTCCACGAAGGCGATCGTATATTTAGTGATCTTTGCTTTTCCAGTGGCCTCCTCGTCCTGTTGCTTTCACTAGCTCTGCTTATCCAGGTTAAACTTTTTACCTCTCCCCCTCCTTCATATTCAGCTTTTCTTCTAACAATTTCTTTTCTTAGTCCTTTCCCATCCAAGGCCCCTTCTACTTCCCTAATCCAGACTTTCCTTTCCCTGTAGACCATTGGAATAGCTTCCTCACTGCTTATAGTATCTTCACTTTCATCCTTTTTCTCTTTTAAACTCATCAGTCTAGACCTATGAGTATTTACACTGAGCCCTTTCCCGCTTCCTTGCTTTTGCTCCTGTATTTCCATGTTTTTGCATACCTGGTGAATTGCTGCCAGAAAGTGAAAGAAAGAATTGCTGCTAGACCCAGCTAAAATGGCACACTCTTTTAAAAACATTTTTCACTATTTATTGGGCTGCGTCAGGTCTTGGTTGCAGGATGTGGGATCTTGGCTGCGTCACGGGGACCTTTTGCTTGTGGTGCACACTGGTTGTGGCACACGGGCTCAGCATTTGCTTGTGGTGCACACTCCGGTTGTGGCACACGGGCTCAGCATTTGCTTGCAGTGCACTCTGGTTGTGGCACACGGGCTCAGCAGTCGCAGTGCCCAGGCTTAGTTGCTCTGTAGCACGTAGGATCTTAGTTCCCTCACCAGGAACTGATCCCACATCCCCAGCATTGAAAGGCAGATTCTTAACCACTGGACCGCAAGGGAAATCCCTCAAATGGCACATTCTTAATTAGCCTTCCATGATCCTTTCAGGCAAAGATAAGCAGAACTCCTTAAGAACTAGGACTTTGCCTTGTTCCTGCGTTATCGTAGTTCAGGATCTGACTCCCAGTAACATTTGCAGGAGGTGTTATCACTGCCCTGGGGGAGCTGTCACCCTACTAACTGGAGCCCCCACCCAGAATCCTAGAGTACACAGCAAAGTCTGGAAGCTTATGGTCTCACTCCCTCCAGATGCCTGTGTGAAGTGAGAACTCGAACACACTCCCTGTGGTCTGGGCTCAGTCAGCCAAAAGAGCAACGAAAGCTCCGGAACCCGCTCTACGTCCCCAACCCCCTGGCTATCTGGCCCTCGGCGGAGCCCCAGAGCCTGCGACTGTGGCAAGGTGACCCTCCTCCTCCTCCCTGGGGTAGTTCTCGCCTCTGGTCAGCTTCCTTACCCGTCCTCCTCTTCCTCAGGCCTGTTTCTGCGCGGGACCCGTCCGCCTGAGCCTTCAGAGGTAGCGTGGGAGAAAGTGTGGCAAATAGTGACAGATCAGGAGAAGACAGAAGGCTCTCAGCCAACAGATTCAGCTTCTGAGCCTGGACCCTAAGTACTGGTCCTCAGATGGTGGTTGAGATGTTCCTGGAACCTCTCCAGGCCCCTCAGCACCTCTGGATCTTGGGAGAGTGCCTACAACCCAGCCCGGATCCACGTGTTAAGTGTCCAAGTATAGTTGGAAGGTCCAAATAATAAAAGCATCCATGATTGGTATCAGCTGGCTGGGGTGTCACTGAGAAGGGAAAATGATCAAATATCTGACCAGAAACCATTTATTTCCAAACTAGTTTATTTCATAGAGTCCAAAAGCTTCTGTGACCCTGGCTCCGATGGAGATCCGGCTTCTTTGTGTGTGTATGGCCGCATGGTGAGGCTTGCAGATCACCCGTGCCCCTGTAGTGGAAGTGCAGCCTCCTGACCACGGAACCGACAGGGAATTCCCAGAGGTCTGGCTTATTAAGCTTCAAACTCAAATTCAAAGTACTGTGGGTCGAAGTAGTGGATGCGGACGTAACCATCTTCGCCGCCACTGCTGTAGCTGGAAGAGACAGCCAGGGCCCAGTCAGAGGCCTGCCCTTTGGGAAGCAGGCCTGGGGGACAGGACGTGGGAAAGGAGCAGAGGTGGGCAAACCAGGGCTGGCTCAGCCCCCTTCACCAGGCCCTACCTCTTGCCATCAGGATGGAAGGCAACACTGTTGATAGGTCCGAAGTGACCCTTGACTCTTCCAAACTCTTCTTCAAAGGCCAAGTGGAAGAACCTGGAGGAAAGAGCAGGGTGGGAAGCAACAGTTCATTCGGTCCCCATCTCCTACCGAAACACATCAACGGGAACCATTCCCCAAACAAAACTATAAAGCAGGGAAACTGGGATAAGGGGGAAATGAATGAGAACAAAACAAGATGAAGTTGGGAGAAGATTGGACCCAAATGTCTTCCTTGCTATGTGCTGGGCAGTGCTCTTAAAAGCTTCACAACTATTACCTTATTTAATCGGCATAGTCTTATGAGGTAAGTATAATATCACTCTGCCCATTATACAATCAAGGGTGATTGGGCACAGACAACTCCAGTGATGTGCAGGGCTTCAGAGTGAGCCCAAGAGTTCATGCCCTTAAGTGCTGTATCAGACACTTGTCACAGGAGGGCCCCCAATCTGGTTGCACTCCCTAGCAGCCAGTGAATTAAGCAAAGTTTCCTCCATTATCCGGTTTCTGGCCATTGTGAGAGACACTTCATGATGTTTCTGTTTGGAAGCGCTCCTTCCCCCTTTACCTGGCCTCGAACTTCCCAATCCTGGTGGAGGTGGTGGTTACATCCATGGCTTCCTGACCACCGCCCAGCACCACCTGAAGGGAAGAAACTCTAGATGGGCCCAAAAAGCAGGCAAGTCCATTTTCCGTTTCTTCCCCCAACCCTATAAGCCTTTAGTATCTCCTACATCAGACTGGGAAGATATTAAGGGTAAGGAACAAACATCCCTCAGCCACCTCCTGCCCTGCCCCCGGGGCTTTCCCATCATTCACCCTTGTTCCTGCTCTGAGATCTCCTCTCTGCCTGACACTATTTTCCCCCAAAGCTCTTTTCTTAATTGCTAGACAAACTAGATCCTGGAAACATTCTGAGTCTTTAGCAGGAAACTCGGGTGGGTTTCCTTACATGATCGTAGTTGGGAGAGAGGGCAGCTGAGTTGACAGGTCGTTCTGTCCTGAAAGTCTTCTGGTGTTCAAGGGTTGTGGAGTCGAAGAGCTAGAGACAGAAGGCCAGGGAGATGTCTGTAAAAGGAGTCTTCTTGGGGGAAGCTGAGAGCCCTGCGGGAGGGTGGGAGCAGGCCCGCCAGACTCCTTGCCCAGGCTCACCTTGGCAGTGTTGTCCTTGGATGCAGTGACGAACATGGTCATATCCCTGGATAACTGGATGTCATTGATCTGCCGGGAGTGCTCCTTAACATTCACCAGAACCTCCCCAGACTGCGGACAGAAGAGGGAGGCTCTGATCACTCCATTCCCAATACCCCAGGCTCAGCCAGGATTCTGGACCCTTTCTCGTCCCATGAAGGAGAGGGGAGGTCAGGTCGGGCCTGCCTTAGTATCCCCTGAATCAACATTTACTCCCACTCCCAAGCCCAATCTAGCCCGTGTGTGCAGGTTTCATGAACACTGCTAGTCCACCTAGGAAAACAGACACTTATGGTGACACCTATTAATTAATCATTATGTAACAGTAGAGCAGTTCCATTTAATCCTTCTTCCAAAAAATACTGAGTGGCTACTATTTGCCAGAAGCAGAGGATGAGATGGTTAGACAGCCTCACTGACTCCATGGACATGAATCTGAGCAAACTCTGGAAGACAGTGGAGGACAGAGGAGCCTGGCATGCTGCCAGGTTTGCCAAGAAACGGACACAACTTAGTGACTGAATAACAGCAGCAGCAGCAACACTGTTTGCCAAGCATTGTGCTAAGCAGGTAACAACACATTTTTTTTTTAATCCCCACAACAATCCTATGAAGTGAATATTTTACCACAATTTTAAAAGGAAACTATGGTTCAGATAGGTGGTGTGACTTGGAGAGCTCAAAACCAGTAAAAGGCAGAACCCAATGGAATCTCCTTCCCTCGCAGGGTCTTGGTCACAGTTCATGAGGACCGATGCTCATCCAGCCTTTTTTCAGGTCTTCTCAAAGGGCTCTTTCATCTGATTTCCCTTCCCACTTACAGAACCTGCCAGACTATGTAGGACAGAGTTTAGAATCTGCCCTTAAACGTACTTTTCTATGGGAGTTCCCTGGTGGTCCAGTGGTTACAACTCAGTGCTTTTACTACTGAGGGCCTGGATTCAGTCCCTAAATGGGGAACTAGGATCTTGCAAGCCTTGCAGCATGGCCAAATTAAAAAAAAAAAAAAAAACTTCTCTGTGCCTCGATTTCTCTATTTAGAAAACAAGATTATTAAAAGCCCCTAGGAGTAACTCCCTGGTGGTCCAATGGTTAGGACTAGTAACAAACAAACAAGTCCCCAGGATCCTGTAAGGACACTGCGTGTGCGTGCTCAGTCATGTCCGACTCCTCGTGACCCCGTGGACTGCAAAACCCAAGGCTGCTATGTCCATGGGATCTTCCAGGCAAGAATTCCAGAGTGGGCTGCCATTTCCTCCTCCAGCGGGTCTTCCTGACTCAAGGACACCGGGACTGGGTCTTACCTGAATGTGAGTGATGGGCGCCTGGCATGCATGCTGCAAACATTTGTGAAGATGACTGAACGGCCTCAAGCACTGGGCCTCACACAGACCCTCAGAAGACTGCCATCTCCTTCCCTGAGTTCCTTTCACCTACTGTCAGGGAAGACTGTATCTTTGTCTCCTCCGTGGACACATGGTAGGGAGGCATCTGGTGCCTCCATTTTGGGGAAGAAGCACCAGTTTTGCAGTCAGGCCTACCTGAGGGCACAGATCAGCTCCACCGTTGGCTAGCATCAAGCACTGTTTATGGCCTTGACCTTGGTTCCCGTTCCTTCCTGCAGGTAGGCCTGGTACTTTAGTGGACCACAGCCAGTGCTTGTTGAGTGACTGACCAAACTTTACGATATTACATCCCAGCATTCCCCAGAAACCCACATCAGAAATCTGAGACAGAAATCTGAGACTTCACCCTTTCGGTAACCCTCCCTCTCATCGGTCACCCTGAATGTCTCCTGTCAGATACCCCACATCCCTGTGACTACTTCCTAGTTTTTATGCATTCTCCAATCTAGCCTGTGAGAGCTTTCTAAAGGAAAAAACCTGGGACTTCTCTGGTGGCCCAGTGGTTAGGAGTCCATCTTACAATGCAGGGGATGTGGTTTTGATACTTGGTTGGAAAACTAATATCCCACATGAAGACCCACATGGAGAGGCACAGCTAGAGTTCATACACTCTGGGATGCCACCACTAAGACCCGATACAGCCAATATAAAATCAATCAATCAATATTTTAAAAAATAAAAGAGAAAACCTGATCATCATAACCATTTGAAGATTTCCTCCTGCCTAAGGGGAAATCACAGCTCCCTTATCTCTGGATCCGCAATCTAGTCCTGGTCCCCCTTCCCCAACACCACATTCCAGAGAGACCAAACTCCCATTCCTGAAGAATCTGCCTACTCCCTTAACTCTGTGCCTCCGCACACTCTGCTCCTGTGTCTGTGGAACAACTCTCTCTTCTGGCTTGAAGCTCCATTTATTCTTCACAGCTTAATGTACAGGCCACGTCTTCTGTGACAGACGGCACTTTCTGTACTTGGTTGAGCCCTCAACAGTGGCACAGCTCACAACCTGACCCATGTGCTAACTGTTTGCCAGCCTGCCTCCCGGAGGGCAGGGTCCATGTCTGATTCCCTTCTTTGTCCTGAGTCTAGCATGGCACCTGCCACTCAGTGGGGGCAGGGACACGCTTAATTGTGATCACTGGTCACATGTCCTGAGTACTCTATGACAAGTTTTTCAAACACCTGAGGTCATCTGATGCTTGAAACATCTTACAGATAAACAGGCTCTGTGAAGTTATATAATACGATGAAGATCACATACTTAGAAAATGGTGAAGTCTGTGTGAATCTGGCCCTCACTCTTAACCCCCAGGCTCATCCTGCCTCTCACAGAGAATCATTCTGATGGGCGTAGGCCTCACCCACCTTACCTTGGCACTATACTGGTTGAGCTCTCCACCTTCGTG
Organism: Bos indicus x Bos taurus; assembly: GCF_003369695.1. Taxonomy (NCBI): domain Eukaryota; kingdom Metazoa; phylum Chordata; class Mammalia; order Artiodactyla; family Bovidae; genus Bos; species Bos indicus x Bos taurus. The sequence goes on from NC_040077.1 coordinate 121,182,516, forward strand.
GCCTGCGATGATGCACTCTCCCAGAGGTCCCCAAACAGCACTGGTGATCTTGGAGTCGTTGCAAGGGATCCTCATGTAGGGCTCATTGCTGTCTGTGTGGGGCAGCACATGTCAGGCCCTGGGCTCTGGAGCCACGCCCCTCACCTCAACCCCAGTCCTGTGCCCCAGCCCCGGCTCACCGATCTGGCTTGGATCCCGCAGGTCAAAGAAGCTCACGAAGCACTGGTAGCCCATCTGCTTGTCTGTGGAGAACATGATGATGTTGCCCCCAAAGTCAAAGCCACAGGTCCGGACTGCTGAATTGGTCTTGAGCAGGGCCAGCTGCTTCCCTGGGAACAGGCAGTCTCGGTTAGTCCCTGCCCCCTGCTGATCCCGGGAGGATGCCCTCTATCCCTGCCTATCATTACAATGCACTGTTCCTCCTACACTGGTGACTAGCCCCCTGCCCTGTCTTCTTCCCTCACTGCTGTGCTTTGGCTCAGGTCTTTTAACTTCTCCACAGTCCCTCCTCAGACATCCCACCACTGTGGCACTCACAACGGACTACATTTTATCTGTCTCCACCTCTGTGGAGAATGTGCTTCTCCACAGCAAAGACCTCCTCTAACTTCTCTGCATGTCACCAGTGCCCAGCAAAGACCTGGGAGAGATCTGGGTACCCAGAAAATATTTACTAAATGGAGCGGTTTAATAGGCTCCCGTCTTCTGTCTGTTCCTGCAGTGTTCTCCACTGCTACCTGGGCTTGCCAAAGCTAAACATGCTTGGGGACTTCCCCAGCAGTGGTTAAGACTCTGCCTTCCAATGCAGGGGGTGTGGGTTCGATCCCTGGTCAGGGAACTAAGATCCCACTTGCCCACTTGCCACGGTGTGGCCAAAAATTAAAAAAAAAAGAACTAAACAGGCTCTTCCCTGCTCAGGACCCTCCACAGCATGCCGAGTCCTGCAGAGCAGTCATGTTCCCGAGTTCACACTCAAGGCCTGTTCTGGCCCCAGCCGCCTCAGCTCTCCACTGCTGTCTATTTCACCCCCAGGCAGCAGGAGCTCCTGCCAGATCAGATGACTTGGACGACACTCGCTGTGCTTTCACTCTTGCGTGTGCCGCAGCGATCACCTCACATGACACTTACTTTGGGAAACCTTCCCAGGCTGATCCCATCCCCACTTCAGCCTTCAGTTGCCTCCCCCTTGGCTTTCACAGTGCACTGTGCTACCTCTAACAAGGCTTATATCTCACTGGAGTGCCTCTTTTCACCTCTGTCTTCCTTATTTTCTTGTCTCTTTTTCCCTAGACTGGGAACCATCTCTGGATTTATCTCTATTTCCCCAGAACCTGTTGGCCTCAATAAGTATACTATAGGTCCTCACTGTTTGCTGAAAAAGTGTAGAAGGATCCAGGCTTACCTGTTTCACAGTCCCAGAGACGACAGCTGTTGTCAGCTGAGCCAGTGAGGACATGCTTGGTGTCCCCTGAAGAGGGTGTTAAGAAGCATGACAGAATTCACCTGAGTCCTTGTCCTCTTGGAAGGCCAAGTGAATCATCTCCCTATTCAGCACCAGAGAGCCTTCCTTCTCTCATCCTAACCTCCTCATTCAGAACTGGAACCTGTCCTAAATGTTCCCTGAACTAGTGAACAGACCAAGGAGTAGGAGGTAGATAGCATCATTCTCCTGACCCCACCAGAGCATCTCAAACTCTCAGCTTCAGGTCAGCAGCTTCTCCATGGCTGGCAGACCCTGGGAGCACAGACTCAGAACAAAGATAAGGATACAGTCCGCGTCCACACACCACACAGCTCCGGTATGGCCCATGTAGGTGCCCAGTCTCTCACCATTCACAGAGTACCATACATTGACAATCTGGAGGATCAAGGACAATGTGACAGGATGATAGGCATCGCAGGCAGAGCCATGGCCTATTTTGCCCCAGAAGCTTCTAGCCAGGCCAGATTCTACCCTCCCCTGCGCATCTCTTGAGGAACAGCAGGTTGCTGGTTGAAAGACCAACTCCTGGATTCTCCTGGTTGCAAAAAAGTCTCCATCATACCAGCCTTTTCCCCAGACTCCTAAACCCTTTGAGGAATAAAAGGTCGAGTATCAGCCTAGCAAAACAGTAGTGTTTTGGTGTTCTGTCCAAACGGGAGCAGTTGGTAGGAGGGAAACCTGGGTTCCAGTCCCTGCTCTGCTTCTATCTCACTGTATTATCTCAAAATGTGTGCTTTTCCCCTCTGAACTTCAGTTTCCCCATGTGTAAACTGGCCGGGACAATAACGCCTTTTTCAAAGGGTAGCTGTGAGACTCCAATAAAATAATGTCTAAGGAACTTAAAATGTAAACATCTAACATTGATATGGTACTCAAACACTCTTTATTCAAGTAAGCTCTTTATTTGAATAATCTCACTTAATCCTAAAGACAACCCCAAGAAGGAGGTACTATTACTACCCATAGTTTGTAAAAAGGGGCACTTAAAGTTTATAATGGTTAAATGGCATGTTCAAAGTCACACTGCTAGTGAATGCAGGACTCAGGATTCAAATCAGGTCTGTCTGGTTTCAGAGCCCCCACGTTTAGCCACTAGGGTTAACTTTCTCCATATGGAGGTGCCTCAAAACGCAGTACTCAGAGGGGCTGTTTGCAGTGAGTGAGGCAGGAAGAGGGATGACTGAAATGATACCAGGGATACCTTCTTTAAGGCCTTCATCTCTCGCCGCCCCAGGATCAACTTCCCCCTTCTCCAGGTGGTCTGTTCCCCTATCCTTGTAGAATAGTTTTGTTCTTCTCCGGAATGAGCTCCTCTCCGCCCCATAAACAAGATGACCCACGTCCCTGTTCCCTTTCCACAGGCCCCTTGTTTTCTTCTCCCTGGCTACTCCCTCCTCCTATCAACAATGGAGTTCTTTCCCACATCTATCGGTGTAATGCTCTCGCCCTCCAAACCCCGGGATGATCTCTCCCTACTTCTCAGAACGGGGCACTCCTTGGTTTTTCTCGCAGCAAAACTAGCTTGTCCACCCTTCGCCCCGGGAGAATGAACTCGCCCGCTCCCGGGCCCCCTCCGCAAGGTCCCGGCGGGCCCGCCCTTCGGCCGACGCTCACAGGGTCCTTGGCCACCGTGAAGAGGAGGTCTCCCTCGCGGTTGTACTTAATCTGAGTAATGGACCGCTCATGGCCCTGCAGCAAGATCGGCTTCTGTGGGGATAGGACGGCAGTGTCAGCGCCCAGAATTGGCCCCTGCCCCAGCCCGGACCCCCACGGCAACACCTTTAACACAGAAGAACTCACCATCCCGGCGGTGACGCGAGGAAAGCAGCAACGTGAGTAGAACCGGAAGAGGCTTTGGCGCCACTTCCGGATCACGAGTCTCCGCCCCCTTTGTTCCCGGAAGAGGAGAGGAGCGGCGTTGCCATGGCGGCGACCCTGGGTAAGCGGGCCCCGCCCCTGCCCTGGCTTCCAGACCGCTATCCCAAGTTCATTTCTTACACCCCCTCACCACCTAACCCCGACCCCTGCTACAAACCCGAACCTGGGCTCCAGGATCCATCTCCCCGGCTTCGCGGGGCCTGTCCTACCCGCCAATCACACACGGGGCGTCGGAAAGCAAAGAAGGGATGTCGGGGCGGCGGGGCGAGAATAGGAGGCCGGAGGAGGGCTAAGGCCGTGCGGTGGGGCGGCGGGGGATGTCACTCGTATCTCCATCCAGGGCAGGTGCTGGCTCTGGTGCTGGTGGCCGCTCTGTGGGGTGGCACACAGCCATTGCTGAAGCGGGCCTCCTCCCGCCTGCAGCAGGTTCATGAGCGGACCTGGGCCCGGCAGTTGCTGCAGGAAATGAAAACCCTCTTCTTGAATCCCGAGGTGCGTCTGTGAATGAGCCCTCTGTAGAGAGTAGCGGCTAAGAATTTGGTCTCTGGAGTCAAACAGATCAGGGTCAGAATCTGCGCTCCACCACTTACTCTCCAGAAGCTCTTGTATGAGTCTTGTTTGCCTTGAGTCTCAGTTTCGTCATCTGTCAGTTCAGTTCAGTTCAGTCGCTCAGTCGTGTCTGACCCTTTGCGACCCCATGAATCTCAGCACGCCAGGCCAGGCCTCCCTGTCCATCACCATCTCCCGGAGTTGACTCAAACTCACCTCCTTCGAGTCGGTGATGCCATCCAGCCATCTCATCCTCTGTCGTCCCCTTCTCCTCCTGCCCCCAATCCCTCCCAGCATCAGAGTCTTCTCCAGTGAGTCAACTCCTCGCATGAGGTGGCCAAAGTACTGGAGTTTCAGCTTTAGCATCATTCCTTCCAAAGAACACCCAGGGCTGATCTCCTTTAGAATGGACTGGTTGGATCTCCTTGCAGTCCAAGGGACTCTCAAGAGTCTTCTGTAAAATGGGGATAATAAGGGTAACAGTCTTATGGGGCAGTTGTGAGGGTTAAGTGAGGTGAGGCACATAAAGCACTTAGCAGTGGGCCTTATACATATTATAATTAGGTCTCAAGTCTATGATGCCCTGAGCTGCTATTAATATTTTATTATGGTGATCCTTCCAACAGACTTTTCCAGAGGGAGGGCTTAGGGCTCAAATTGGCCCTGGGGAGGGGGGGATAAGGGAGAATCTAGAGTACTACTTCTGAGCTCAGTGCTGCCAGGCTCGGCTGGTGGGAAAGACATAGACACAACTGCCTCTCAGGGCTAAGGGCTTTGAGTGAGGTACAGATAAACTGCTTTGTGAGTTCAGAGGAGGGAGGCTGGAGCTAGGCGACTGAGGGAAGGTTTCTTGGAGAGAGGAACACTGGCACTCAGGGACTTGCAGGATGGGGTGGATAGAAACCAGCGGGGCTGAGGGGGAGGGCATTCAGGGCAAAGGCATGGGGTTCAGTCAGTGATGTTCCCTCTGCCCTGGAAGGGTCCTTTTCAGATGACTTGGGCCCTAGGCCCTCATAGCTACCCCTCCCTCCAAGGAAAGGCTTATCTCGAAGCTCAAAGAAGGCAGCCCTGCTCAGTTAAGCAATCACACTGACTGCAGTTTTCTTCTGTTTCCAGTACCTGATGCCCTTTTCTCTCAACCAGTGTGGCTCCCTTCTCTATTACCTCACCTTGGCGTCAACAGGTGGGTCTCTGGCTTAGAACCGCTATGCTTAGGATGGAGGGAATGTCTCAAACACCTTGTTGCCATGAATGAGGGATCTGGTTCCATATTTGCACCCTCTTCTCTAGGCAGTAGGGTATGGTGGGTTGGTTATGAGTATGCTGCCAGGCAAAGGGTTGGTTTGAAGCCTGGCAATCTTGTGCAGCAGCAGAGAAAGAAAGTTCCTTTGGCTGTGTGGAGGGTTTTTGAGTGTGTGTGTGTGTGCGCACCATGCAGTTTATGGGATCTTAGTTCCCTGACCAGGGATCAAACCCAGGCCCACTGCAGTGGAAGCACAGAGTCCTACAGCACTGGACCGACAGCAAATTGCCCAAGGGCTGCCTTTGACACTCTTGCTTCCACTGCTAACTGCCTGCCTAACCTTGGGCAAGTCTCTTATTTGAACCTTGATTTTTTATGGTTGACTTCATAGCACTGAGAGAATTAAGTTCAGTTTTGAGAAGCATCCGGAGCAGTACCTGGTGCACGATGGACTGGAGGAGCTCAATAAGGATACATTTCTTTTCCCTATTGTGCGTCCTCCCCTGCATCAGATACTGTTCTAGTTTTACACATTTAAAAAAATTCTCAGCTCAACCTTATAAAATGGACATGATTGTCTCCACCAAGGCAATGAAGTTACAAAACTTTGGGCAACTTATTTCACCTCTTAAGTCCCACAGCATGTCAGTGCAGAAGCATGTGAAGCCGTCTATTACTAAAGTTCATGCTCTTGAACTTTGCTAACAGAAGTTTTTGCTATAACTTTGCTATAACTCACCTGAAGTCTCACTTGGGCCCCCCCCTCCCAGGGATTTGAGGGGAGTTTGGACCCCAAATAACCCTGGGAAACCCCTCAGAAGTCATGGGAGAGGCTAGGCCCACCTCCACATCTGCCATGTCAGCTTCAACTAGCATCACTCCACTTTCATCTGTTTTACATTTTGGGCTTCTCATAAGACTTCATTTAAAGCAAAGTTGGAAAGCCTCTGGCACTCCCTGCTGCCCAGAACACTGAGTGCTCTGGAAAAATGCCTGCAGTTAGCCATTTACCAAGTTTTGAGCAAATTGGAATTTCAGGATCCTCTTATCTCACCACTTACCCTGCCTGTATCCATTCTAATAATCAGAACAGTGGTCACTATTCATTCAGGCAAGGATATACACATGTTATCATATTTCATCTTACAACAACCCTTTTGTAAGACGATGCTGTTGTCTTGCTATCACTGTTTTTCAGGTAGGGAACAGGCTCAGAGTGATTGATCTAGCCAAGATCACGTAGGGAAACCTGGGTCTGCCTCACTCCAGTGTCCTATTCTTTCCTCACACTATGCTGCTTCCCTCTCCCATCTACTGTTGCAAACCAGTCTTTAGCAACCACTACATTCTGTGTTGTGTAAGGTTAAGGAAAGCGCTCTGAGTAGGTGGCAGTTGTGTCAGTTTCTTGGGTGGCTAATACCAGCCATGGCCGTGCCTCGCAGGGGATGAGCAGCTGCGCGGTTCTCTCCTCCTCTGCCTGGAACAGGTGAGGCCTGGGAGGGCTGGGAAAGAATGTGCTGAGGAGCCAACGTGCACAGCCTGCCCGGCAGTTATGAGTCTTGCAAACAAGTAACTCAGTTTCTGATTTATCCATTAGTTTTTTTGGTTTTATTTATTTATTTATTTATTTGGTATGTGTTTTAAGAACACAACATAAAATCTGTCTTCTTAAAAAGCTTCAAATGTACAAAATTTAAGTGTAATAAATTTCAAGTTAAGAGTATTGTTAACTCCGTTAAGTCTTTTTGAAGTTTCATTTATTGAAGTCAGAGCTTCAAAACGAAGCAACAGATCCTGGACTGTGGTGACCTCTACTTAAGAACCAGCCCTGTGGGGCCTGTCCTGTACCTGTTCCTGCTGCTGATGTTTTTTTCTCTTACATAATTCCATGAGGCCCAAGTCCAAACTGAAAAGAAACAAATGTGCTTCACCTGCTGTTTTGCTTCGTCCTTATCCATTTAGTTCTACTACCTTTAGAGTCAGGCAGACCTCGGTCTAAATCCTCAATTTGCCTCCATTTCTGTGGTGTCTTTGAGCCTTTGTTTCCATTATGATGCTAATGTGCTTCCTGCATTGTTGTTATGAAGACTGATTCGATGTGTACACAAAGCGCTGGCACATAAAGTGTGCTTGTGTTTGGTGTTACTGCACGCATGCTACTGTGTCCTTTGGCTTTGGGGTACCTGTCTGTCCAGATGTCCTTGAGATCACAGTAGTTCTGTTTGAGTGCAAAGACCTCATCCTTACCAGCAAACCAAGATGGTCCCAGACCTTGTAGTTTAGGTCTTCTTGCTGGAATCCTGAGGGAGCACTGAATTTGAAGTCAGGAGACCTGAGTTTGAATCCTGAGCTTTGCTGTGACATTATCTGAAAAATGGGATCATGAGACACCTTTTTTAAAACTGTCTTGATGATGTAATGAAAGTGTTTTGTGCTTAGAAAGACTTTTTTTTTTTTGCATCTCAGAGATTCTTTTCATTCTGATCACTCAGATCTGACCCTAGCTGTGCCCATCAGTAACTCTCTGGCCATCATCTTTACACTGATTGTTGGGAAGGTCCTTGGAGAAGATATTGGTGGAAAACGTAAGTCAGGACACTGCAAATTCGGGAAGCCGCTACTTGGACTTTGACACCCTGGGTTAGTTTTTTCCAGAGCCGTTTCCTGTGACCAGGTGAGGAGAGGCTCTTCCCTCATCCTGCCCTTTCCTCTGTAGCTCTCCTGCCTCCTTGTTGCCATCAGGGTTGCCTTCCCCTGGGTAGTTCCCATCTGAGCCCTTCCCTCAGCCCTGCGTTAGCTCCTACTGGCATGGCTAGTCTCAGAGCTCCTCAATTTCTACCCATTATCCCAGGAGCATTTGCTGGCATGGTGCTCACCGTGGCAGGAATTACACTCTGCATCACAAGCTCAGTGACCAAGACCCAAGGGCAACCGTCTGCACTTTGAGGGAACCAAGGCCACCTCCAGCTCTGCTATCTCCAGGAAACCCTTGGGCCATGAGGTAGAGGCAGTGAGCCTGGGACTTAGGCCTCCCACCCCCAGCCCCAGGCCCAGCCTCAGCTTCCTCACCTCCTGAGATAATAACTACCTCATGGATCGTAATAAGAGAACAAGAGTGAAAGGGTTTTGTAACTTTCACATGCTGTTCAACCACTCAGATTTAGCACAAGCGACTTCACCCTCATCCTCAGCAGCCCTCGTGCCCCAGCAGCACCCTCTCTGCTGTCACGTCAGGTCCCCAGACCTGTCACTGTTACTATGGCCTGACCTGGACTATCCCAGCAGCTGGGTGGTGGACTGTAGAACCCCAGCTGCAAGGAGAAGGCCAGCGATAGCCTCTGAGCCAGAAATGCAAACAGGAGGCCTCCAGGGCTCAGCCTTCGCTGGCTGAGGGGGGAACTGGGGAAAGTGCGTAAGAATGGCAGATGATGTGCGGGAGAGGAGCTGGCTGTTAGCCTCCCTGTCCCTCCCGTGAGGTGGGCGTAAATCCTCAACTGCCTGCCCCCCTCAAATGCCCGTGGGCCCCGGCACTGCCCAACTCCAGCATGTGGAGCGATGCTGGGTGAGCAGTTGTTGTTGAGTCGCTAAGTCAGTTGTCTGTAATAAATCTGTAGTAAACAGATGGAGATTAGTAAGTATTCTTTTATTGTGACAGACCCGCTCCCATGTTTGTGGTCTCTCCCCCAAACCCAGCTGGCTACTCCTTTCTCTGGCCAGAGACTCTCATAAGGAAACAGCCTCTGTAGCTGGGGCTTCTCTGCTCCAAAAGGAAAGAAGACTGGGGTGTAGGTTTATGAGCAGCAGAGCCGGACTGAAGGGGTTGCATCATACCCTGTGAGCCCAGAGGAGATGCTGGTTCCTTGAGAACAGGCTGCTGGAGGCTGAGGATAAAAGGTGACTACAGAGTGAAGGTCCCCAGTTCCTGGCTGGAGCTGCTGGATCTCAAGATGGTGGAGCAGGCATCAGGCTGAGATAGCCGCCCCAGCCCCAGGCTGTTTTTCCAGGAACAGCGCCTCTTCCACAATCTGTGCTATCCGCTGGAGGAGGAAGAAGGCCACACAGAACGGAGCCATTAAGCACCCCAGTCCAGCCTCCAGCCTTTAGCCTGGGGTTTCCCAACCCCAGGAAAGGAAGAGACCAGAAATCTGGATCCACCATCTCATTTAACATAGGAACTCGGGCTCTGAGAAGGTTAGATTTGTTCACAGTCACAAGGGAGAATTGTTCCTGCAACCCAGGGCTGCTGGTTTCCAGCTCAGAACTCCTGTCCCAACGTATGGCTTCCAGGGACTTCCCTGGCTTCCAATGCAGTGGGTGCAGGTTTGATCCCTGGCTGGGGAACTAAGATCCCACATGCCGCAGGGTACAGCAAAAAAAAAACCATACAAACAAAACAAAAGCCAACACACAGCTTCCAGCCCCGGCCCACCTGATCCAAGGGCTCCTCTGTCTGGGTGTCTTCATCATCTGCTACTTCCCGGGCCCCTGCCGTCTCCTTCCTTGGGTGGGGAGCCCTATACACTCCCTTGGTTCCTGACGTGGAAGGCAAGAGACCAACGCCGAGGCTGAGGAGCCCTCAACATTCTTTCCTTAGACTTTATCAGCCCTCTCCCCAGCCCTGAGCCTCGTTCATGACCGCAGAGGATGGAGGTTAGTTCAGGGGCAGGCTTTTGGCCCCCATCCCCAACCCTTCCAAATCCCACCCCTGAAATTCATGGCTTCGAGTTTTCACATGCTTCTTTTCATAAGCCAGGTCCCCATGAAAAGGCAAAGGACTGGCTATGCACACGAGGGAGCAGGAGACAGTTGTGCTGAAGTCAAGACCAGCTCTGGACCATGGAACTCCCTCACCCTCCTGTGTCATCCCCAGCAGGCACCATCCCATGTCACTGTCAGAGGCTGGCTGAGAAGGCCTTGAATTCTGGGGTCCCCTCACCTGATGGAAATGAGAGCGTGGGGAGCATGCTTCTTGGCTCAATAGCTCGTTGGGGTCTGGCATAGAAAGCAGATGGCTCAATTTGTCTGGCTTCGTTTGGAGAGAACCGGCTTGCCTGTGCTCTGTGGCCCTGGGCCTGCGGAGGGAACACTGAGCGTGAGCCATGGTTGTAGGCTGTCCTTACCTTCTCCACTCCCAGTCCAGGTGTGAATGCCTCTGATGCCTTTGGCAGCCTGGGAGAGGAGAAGCCATCCATCTTCATAGCCTGCATCTTCCCTCCCTGCTCCCTCTTCCATCAGGCTGCTTTATCCAGGGACATAGTAGATGATGTCTGGTGTTCTAAATGACCAGTGAAATCAGGTTGTATCCTCCTACCCTCAACTCGCTGGCTCATCTCTTGGGAGGGCTCAGGCCTGGGATAAGATGGGAAGCTGATAAGCATTTTGGACCCTGCTATGCCAGATATACTGATTTTCCCAGCATCCAATCTGGCATCAGGTCCAGCAACTCAGAGTCCTGAAGATCTTCACAGAGCCCAGATAAGCTGGCTTTCAGACCTGGTTCTGGTCTGGCTGCTGTCAGTAACTGTGTTACCCTGAACAAATCACTTCACTCCTCTGAACTTCAGCCTCTCCTCTGGAAAATGGGAATAACAATCTTTATTTCACAAAATTATTGAGAGGATACAGTACAATAAGGTCAGAGCCTCAGCAGGAAGCTAGTCACTTCCTTCTTTCCCGCCCCCCACAACACCCTGGGTCACCTACCACCTGCTGGTGGGGCCTGGACTTTGGACCTGGGGGACGCCTGCAATGAAAAAAGAGAAGGCTTATAGCGGGCAGAGCAGGACATGGAGTCAGGGTGGCTTCCTTTGCTCTAACCTGCCGCCCCTCCCCTCATATATACATACCAGCAGCCCCTGGGCAGTGAGCGACTGGGCACCAGCAGCTCCAGATAGGGGAGGGCCTTGAACTCATCCTCTCCAACGGCCACGTAGTAATGGCCGCTCACCAGAGCCTCCCTTGCTGACAGTGGGAGCCCGTCCAGGGTGCAGAGCCTGGGAGAGAGAGGTGAGTACATAAGGGCCAGTGAACAAGGTGGGTCTTGATAGTCAGCAGACTGTGAGGGGGTGGGTACAGCTCTTCCAAGGTGCCTGGCCCTGCTGGGGAGCAGCTCTCCGGGCACCAGGGCCAGTCCCCCAGGCTCCACCCTGGCTCCAAGGGCTGGGCCGGAAGGGCCTCTCCCTCTGGCACAGAAAGAAGTCCCCTTTGGGGAAACATGCTTTCCTTTGGCCTTTTCATCCTCTAGGAAGGCCAGAACCAGTGGGGCGGCTCCCTTTGGGGACATTCAGGTTTCCGCAGTTCCCAGACTCACTTGCGCACAGCCCCGCTCTGTAATTTCACCTTCTCCTTCAGGAGCTTCAACACTGCTTCCCAGTCCTCGCTGGCAGCCTGGGACAGCTTCAGGCTGAACGGAGGACTTAACAGGTCCCCATTCCTGAACACACTGGGACAAAGAGCAGCCTGGTAAGGGGATGTGAGCATCCATGTGAGAGGATGAAGGATGGCACCGGGGCCAGAAGACAGTCTGAGACCCAGTGCACGGGCTCCTGGAACAAATCCACCTACTTTTCCTTGGCCTCACTGAAACAAAAATCTATGCCCCCGCCTCCCCAACACGGGCACTTACTGGATATAGCAGGGGGAACCAGCAGGTAGCTGCCGTCCAAGGGCCCCATCACATAGCTGCCGAGTCACCGGAAGACCCTGAAACCCATCAGGTCCCCAGATCAGGAACGCATTGAGGCCTTTGGTCAGGGGTAGGTCAGTCTAAGGTGGGTAGGGTGAGGGAAAGGAACCAGACTGGGGCGGAAGAGGGGATAAGGAGCGTGAGACTGGTCACAGCTTTTACCATAGGGTGCTTCTACCTCTCTAAGTCACATTCTTAACCCCCTCCCATCCCTCTGTTTTATAGCGTCCTCTTTCCTCTGAGGACCACAGCCTGGAGATAAAAGGTTGCGAAAGGCGCAGGGAACAGCATTTTGAAATCCTGCACCCTGGAAAGGGTAGCAGCTGGCTCCAGAGTAGGTGTGGAGACAGGCAGATCCAGCTGCTTCTGGGGCCCCTGACCTCCCAGACCAAAGTGGGAGCCATCCCAGAGGAGGGGGAGAACAGAGGGCTAGGGGCTGGCCTGCCCCAGGACTCACTGCCAATCTGCTGCTCTTCCCACCTGGATCCTTCCCTGCAGGGGGTAAATAGCTGAAAGGACAGAGAGGTCACAGGTCATCTTGGGGAGCCAGGGGACCTCAGCAGCCCAGCAGCTGCCAGAGGAGGGGGCTGGGGCCCAGCTCACCAGGTCTCCCTTCCCAGTGAAACAGTCTCAAGTCACCTCAGTCCAGAAACAGATGCTGACACTTGAACCTGCCTTAGGCCCTGCGTATATCAGGCTGCACATCCAGTCCAGGGCACAAACCACATAATTAAAGGTCTAAATCCTCCTGTATCTCAGAGAAATGTTCTCCTTCGCAGGGTATGTGGTTTCATCTCATTTTGTATGAGACAGAACAAGGACTCCCAAAGTAACACGGAAGTGACCAAGTCCAGATTCTAAGTCTGTCTAGCTCCCCAACTCCTGGCTCCTTAGGTTACAGCGAGCAACCTCTCAGCTGAGAGTGAAAGAAGACCTGGAAGCCAGATCTGAGTTGGAAGCTCAGACACTGAAGTCTCCCATCTTGGAAAGCACAGCTACACCCTGTAAAGGGTGGTCCCAGCCTACTGGAGAACACGGGATGTCTATGGATAGATGTAGAGTATTTGGTGGTGGTGGTGATGGGGGTGATAAGGATCCCATCAGGAAGAGCCTTTGGAAAAGGGGGCTCAACTAGCATGAGAATGTTGCTCTTACCGTGGTTTGGTCCTGGCTGGATAGGCGTGATCGTGTGTCAGACTCTTGACTTGAACAGTGGCTCACCTGTGTTGTCTACTCCTGGGCAGCTTAGGACTATCTTGATTTACCCTTCCAAAGACTGGGGATAAGACCACCCACCTCACAGGACTGCTAATGTCTACATAGTCAGTACTGAACTGCTGCTGTTGCTATTACCTCCCTCCCCAGGCTTTTGACCACCCTCAGCCCACTCACGGGAGCTTGTGGAAATGTTCGAAGCCAGCAGCTACATACAGCCCTCCGTTCTGCAGGTCTGCCAGGTCGGTGACAGGGTGGCCATAAGGGGTGTAGAGAGCACGCACGGCCACTGGGGCCCGCACAGCCGATGTCACCTCACAGAGGAAGGTCTCCAGGGTGGGGAAGCGGCGTTGAGTCACCACCAGCTGGCGGCCTGGGGAGAAGGGGTCCCCGTTCCGGTACACCACTACCCTCTTGGCTGCTGGACTGCCACTGGCCATTGTGTGTCCCTGGCTAGAGACGCAGAGCTGTTGCCAGGCAACTAAGACAGGGTTGGGAGCAATGCCAATCAGAGGTGGAGTCCTGCCTTTTCACCCAGGAAGGCAGGGAGAGCCTCCATAGGAGCATCTGTCTGCATTCAGGGTCTCATCCAGTCTGCTCTTGGTGGGGCCTCACAGTAGGGTGGGTCTGGTCATTAGGTATGAAGGAAGAGCCGGGACTCAGTGAGAGGGGGCAGTGGCAGAGATCACACTGAAACACAGATGTTTAGTACTGGGTTGGGGCAGGGATTCTCAGAGCCTCCCTGCCACTCTGTAGCCCAACAGCTTTGGGGGGCTGTTCCCCAAGAATGCTAGTCTGCTCCTGGGCTGTGGCTCTCAGCCAGCTCTGGAGAGGATGCCCCATGTCAGCAGGAAGTGAACAGGAGGTCCCAGAAGCTTGTCCTGACCAGGGGCAGAAGATAAAATACAACCAGGCTCAGAATCTAACAAAAACCTTTATTCTCCATCTTTATTTATTCTCAACCTTTATTCTCCAGCTTGACTTGCCCCAGGTTGCTCCCTATCCCCAAATGTGGGCTGAGCCACAGGCAGAGGATGAAAGTAGCCTCCTGCCTTCTCCCTCTACTGGTGCCAGCTCTGTGCTCCAGCTTCTCTTGGCCTCACTAGCCACCAACACCCAGGAACAGGGGCAGGAGGCACAACTGGAACCAGGGAACTAGGATGAGGTCCTGTCTCCCTCACTGCCCTTTCATAGCATCACCCTTTGGAACCTGGTCCTCCCTGGTTCCCCAGGGTCTAGCCTGCTGGTCCTGTTTTCCACTGTCTGCCCCTCCAGTGATCCTCTCCTGTGTGGCCTGACCCTGTGGACAGTTTCTCAGGTGGCCTTGACCTAAATGGTACAGCCCTCTGGTTTTGCCATCCTTCGTGGCTAGATTCACTGGGGCTTCTCTCTATGGAGCTTTTATCACTGGGGGTCTGGCCCTTGGGTGGTTTATTCTTCCAGAGATCCAGGCCACCATGCTCTGCCAAAGACCCATCCCAGGTGACATGGTCCTCTGAGACGCCCAACTCTTGCGGCACAGCTCTTTGCCAATCAAGCTCTTTTGGGCATGGCCCCCTGGGAGAGTTGTCTTCAATGTTTGGGTCCTTATGGAGTGTGGGCAGCTGTGTCCTGGCCTTTCCAGGACAGGAGCCCTTAGATTTGAGCTCTTTGTGGCTTTCATCCTCTAGAAGTGTTATCAGCTGCAGGCAGGTCTCTCCAGAGATCTCTTCTCCACAGTCCAGCTCTTTGGTGAGCCTCTTCCCTGTGGCCTGGTATTCCGACGGTGTGGGCAGCTGTGGTCCAGGCCATCTGTAGGATGGGTCCCTGTACTTGGCCCCAGCAGTTGTTTTATCTGGAGTGGCCAGTCCTTCTGGGAATTTGTGGGCTTGTGATCTGAGCCTCCAGCAGGAGGCATCCACATGGCCTGGCTCTCCAGGGGTCCTGCCTCTGTAGGGCTGGTCTTCCAGTGGTGGGCCTGGTTGTGATCCAGCTTTTTCACAGCTCTGTCCCCCATGATCTTGGCATAAACTGGGCTCATGTCTGTTCTGGTTCACTTCTGGGGATCTCAGTGTTTGTTTGAGAACTAGGTACTGTTAGAGAAAAGAAGAGACACTGTACCAGGCAGGACTGCTTGGGTCTGGCAGGAGGCTTTTCCCTCACCCCGACCCTTGGCTTTAAATGTGCAAAAAAGGCTCCAAATTAGTGCCTACCTCCTTACGGCTATTGATGGCCTGTTGTAGCCACAGCAGCTCCATGGCCAAGTGGCTGCGGTGGTTCTGGAGCTCCTGGAGCTCAGTCTGGCTGTGGGACAGTCCTGGACCTGCAGCTTCTGTGAAGGAGAACGAAGGGAGAAAGCCTTGAGGGGACAGGCACTGGGCACTGGCCTAGTCCTTAGACCCTGGCACCTTTCCCCTATGCACCCATAAGTCGCCCCCAACCAGAAGGAGGGAAGAAAGGGATGCAGCTTATCTAGCACAAGCCTTCACTTTTCAGATGGGAACGCTTAGGCCCAGAGGGCAGAGGCCTGCCCTGATCTAGGTAGAGGTGTACCTGGGTCGTTCATCCTTGACACGTCTCTGGTCTCTTGGCTCGGTTTCCCGGTCCTCCTGCTCTGCTCATCCTGAGACCAGGCACTGGCATCTCTGCAGGGAAGACTGCTGGCGTTTGTGAAGCTCTCTCCTGACTTCTTCAGTATCATATCCTCCCCGATGGTCTCTTTCTCAGTTTCTTTACATGCGAAGCGGCTCCATAGTTCCTGCTCTGGATTTGGTGCCCTCTCTCCAGTGGCTTTCCAGGTCTGACAGGATTTTGCCTTCTGAGAAATCAAGGGTGTGAGAGCCCCAAGGCTAAACCCTCCAAGGATCTGGACATTCTGATTTAGCATACCAATTGATGAGGACTAAGGATTGGGGTGTGAGGAGGTGAGTCTGTTCCCTTTTCCATTGAGGAACGCTTATTGGCAGGTAATGTGGAATGCCCTTGCCCAGGTCCCTCTTTATTTTTTACCTCTAGGGTGTGTAGTACCTTTGGGAGAAATCGGGGCCTGGGAATCCAGCCCTCAGTCCACTGAAGCGTGCCCAGATCACCCTCGATCTCTTGTACAATAGCTTCATATTCACCTCGAAGACTCTGGAACTGGCGTCGGACCAAGAAGCCCCGGATGCAGGCCTGGTGTGGAGAACGAGGGGAGAGAAAACCCTTATCACTGCAACATGGGGATATCTTGGGGAACGCTCCCTGGAGAGGTTATCGCGTGACTGCAAGAGGGGACCCGGCCCCGGGGAAAGGACAGGTGACACTGTGCGTTGGGGCTCCGGGGATTCGAGGGAGTGTGCTGGACTGGATCCAGCACAATTCTTCGACTGAAGGCCCTTCCCACCCTTTCCCTGATCCCGTAGGAGCTTGTGGTGGCAGTGGGGGTGGGGGTGGGGGACGCGTGAGGATCCGTGCTGCTGCTGCTAAGTCACTTCAGTCGTGTCCTACTCTTAGCAACCCCACGGACTGCAGCCTACCAGGCTTCTCCGTCCATGGGATTTTCCAGGCAAGAATACTGGAAAACTGCCTTCTCCGAGGATCCCTGGGGTCCCCACATTCTTCAGGCCGGTGGGGTGGGTCAGTAGCTTCGGACATGGGCACGCGGGCAGGTTACTAGACGTGAGAGCCTCATCTGGTCCATAGGTCCCACCCAGTCTGAGAACCCGTAGAGGGAAATCACAGGCATGCCTCCCGCCCCGTACCTGCAGCGCCGTCACCTTCCGAACCAACCGCTCCCGCTCCATCCGGGCGCAAACTGACCCGCCCGGCGCCTGCGCAGTGCGTCACCGGCTTGCGCCGCGGGCCGACGGGCTCAGGCCCCGCCCCGCCGTCTCCGCGGCCTCCTTTGGGTTCCGGCCAGGACTCCGCGTGAGCGGGTGCTGTTCCTACACACCCCGAGCAGCCCCGGAGAATCTAACTCCCCGAGCGGGACCTCCCAAACCAGAACTGTGTTGCGCAGGGGCGTCCCTGCGAGAGCTGGGGCCCGGGCGCCCCTGACGAGTAAAAGGCGCAATGAAAGAAGACACAGACCGCTTTCTTTCCTTCTGGTTTAATTCCATTCAGTGCCCCCCTCTCCCATAGCACCTGGGGGGGCGGCGAAACACCCACTCAAGTCTGTAAGAAAGTCACAGTTTGAAGGAAATGAGAAAGGACAGTCAAGGCCTGGGTCTTACACCTACACAGCTGACGGCTCCTCCGGCTCGGCGTTCTCAGCCAGGTGCAGCTTCTGTCTGTGCGGGTCAAGGACTGTGATGCTCTGGACCCCAGGTCCTTCCAGCCCTATTGTCCCAGCCTGCACAAGCTTAGTTTCCCCAACTGTGCAAAGGGGCGGGGGTCAGGGACTCGGGTGGTCCGTGATCTAGGGTTGCAGCCCTTGCTGGTCCCTCTTGCCAGGTGCCTTACCCCCTCACTTCTGGTTTAGATCATGCAGGTGTGTGTGCACTACTTCTGTTAGGACTAGATGGGAGATAATCCAATCAGTAAAAATAATTGTTTAGTGCTGAAAGAATAGGGAGACATCAGACAAGCTTTGTCATAGATTGGTGTAAGCTAAAGTGGCCTAAAAATATTTTGGTAAGTATGTAGAACATAGTCCCTGCAACCACTCTTCTTTGACCTAACATTTGGGGAATTCTTTCTGCACCTCTACCAGGGTAGGGGGAGTTTGGCGCTAATTCTGTAGGACTGAAAGGGGTGAGGACATTGGTTATCTGTAAATATTCCTGCAGGGTGGTGGGGAGGCGGAAGCTGATTTTATATCTGGGAGGGGAGGACACCCACTGTCAAGTCCCCTAGAAAGGATACATAGAATTACTAAGATCTTCCAGCTGTCAACAGAAAGAGAAAGGGGGGTTTCTGTAAGGAGGGGCACCAGGCCAAATTCTGGATGTTCTGGGGCTCAGCTTCTGGTGGGCATTGAGAGGCCCAGAGCTTTTGCCTCCATGCACCCCCACTTTTTCACCTAGGGGCCAGGAATGGTCTTGGAAGCATGGTGCCCACCCCCTGGTGCCCTCAGGAGCCAAAGCCCCCAGCCCTGACCCACATTGCTAAGCAGCTGGTCCAGGTTGCGGTCAGCCATCGTCTTCTTCTGCTCCTCAGGCAGCCCGTCCGTCACCCCGTCGTCCTCTTCCTCCTCATCTTCCTCCTCTCCACACACATCTAGGCTGAAGTGCAGCCGGGCCAGCTTCTCCTGCATCTCCCGCACGTGCTCCAACTGCTCAAAGGAGCATTCCTTCCCTGGACAGCACCTGTCAGCTCTGGGAGCAAGCTTGGGACCACGGTCCCAGTCTCGCCCCCCGAGACCCAGCCCTCCAGCCCCACCCCCAGGACTCACCGAAGGCCTGCAGCCGGCCTGAGTGGAAGTCATTGAGCAGGTTCAGCAGCCCCCCTTCCATTTCATAGACGTCGGTCACCTCGGTCAGGAAAGAGTGCTGCAGGGGCGTGCCTGCAGAGCCGCCTGCACCTCCTGCCAGCACGGGGCGGCACTTCTCCTTGCCTACCCTGGGTGAGTGGGCGTGGCCATGGTCACAGGGTGGGGGAAGCCAGGTACCCCAGGTCTTTTGTGCCATCTGTCTATGCACTAATTCATCTTTCTATCTACCCATCAACGTAAGTGGATATTTGTTCTTCTGACCCTGTCTGGGGCACTCGGATGCATTAAGGGAAGCAAGTGGATGAAGAGGGGTGAGGGTGAGAGGTCAGAAGAAGTCATTTTCTTCCAGTGGTACAGCCAGAAGCACGCCTGGAGCAGGGCTCTTGGGTTCCTGTCTGAGCCCTCACTCATTCCTCCTGTGATCACTTGGCCTTACTGGTCTTCAGTGAATTTGGGGACAGTTACTTCCTTAGTGCCATGAGAGCCATTTTACCGCTCCCAAAAACATTTTTCTGTCCCTCTTGTATATAAAAACCATTTTTTGAATGTTCCATTGCCCACAGGAGAACACTGAACGACCGTCCCAGCTTGGCCTCCATGCCTCTCCAACTGTACTTCCTACTATTTCTGTCCCAGCCCTGGGCTTCAGCTACGCTCACTTGGCCGTGTCCAAACGTGCCTCTTAGGCAGGTGGTGTCAAAGGCACAGGGAAACATAGTAATCAGAGGAGGAATGCGTGTTTAGTGGCAACACCTATAGGGTAGACACATTACAGGGTAGGAGGCAAGTTTTCAATCATTAAAAAAATTAAGTGGAGAATTCAAATTGTTTACTTTTTGTATCCCCTCACCATTTCCTGCCCCATGACACTCCGGGACCACCAAACCACTTTGTGATTCCTGGAACCTTGCAGGCAATATTTTTCTTCCATACTTCTGGCAGGCAGGCCCCTCAGCTTAGAACAGTCTCTGTCTCCAGTGTGCCCAACAGCCTTCTCTGACTCACCTCCTAGAAGTCTGCTCACTCCCTGCTCTGAGGTGCATCATCACACTGGGTGAGCCCTGTGACCCACCTGGTCTTTTCCCAACACACCTGAAAGTAGGGACTGGGTCTGAATTCTCAGGGGCCAGTGGAGGGAGGGGGAGCCCCAGGGAAGGCATGGATTCCTGCTTAGTAATTATAGGCTAAGCCCCCCTTTACCTTGCTGCCCACAGGGCTCAGGCCAGAGTTAGGGTCCCTCCCTCCTTGCCCTACTTCCCATCTGTACCTACCTCTTGAACTTGGTCCGCTGTTTGGGGGATGGCAGATGAGGGAGTCCCAGGGCCAAGGAGCCACTGTGGCTGGTGGGCACTGGGACCCTGCGTAGTGTGCCTGGGGGCTGGGCTGGCTGGGTCAAACAGGGCTTGGGACTCCTTTTCTTCTTCTTGTCCTCCATTGGAGGCTGGCTAGGCCTCAGGCCCTGGGAGGGAGGCGGCCCCGCTGAGATGGTGTCGGCAAAGCCATCCCTCCCTCCAGCTATCCCTAAGAACTGCAAAGGATGGCCCCAGGACCTTCTAACTATCCCCCCATTACTCCAGTGTGGGCAAGGCCAGGTGCCAGCACCTACTGCTGAGATCACAGCTGTGTAGTTGAAAGACCTGTGGCCCAATCCAGGTCCCCTCTGCCCTCGAGCCTTAGCCTGAAACCTAGGTCTTGCCTGAAAGGAGTGGACCAGACACTATTCTCAGCTGCAGCTGCTCCCGGGGTTTCCAGTCCCCGTAGCGGAGGGGGTGGAGCCGGCGGAGGAAA
Organism: Bos indicus x Bos taurus; assembly: GCF_003369695.1. Taxonomy (NCBI): domain Eukaryota; kingdom Metazoa; phylum Chordata; class Mammalia; order Artiodactyla; family Bovidae; genus Bos; species Bos indicus x Bos taurus. Next base: position 121,202,746 of record NC_040077.1, read on the forward strand.
TGTAGGGGGAGTCTAGGTGGATGTGAGCTGGCAGGAGCCCAGCTGGGGATTAGGGGTGTTTTAATTAGACTCCGGTTCTATTCAGCAACTGCCTGGACAGACCCTGACGGACCTCAGCATGGAAGGGGATCAAAACGTGCATGGGATCACCTGGGAAGACCCCATGTCGAACCCCTAGAGGATGGGCATCAATGGTTGAGCTGGCAGGGCTCAGTCCCCGCACTTAGACACTTGGCATCCTCTCTTCCACCCCACCCCCAACGGTAAACACCTGGAGACTCCCGTTAGTTCCCTGGGACAGACTTCCAGCTGCTTCACCCTCCCCAGTCGGGAAGTCCCCTCTTGACTGCAGCTGTAGTCAGAGAGGGCCGGGTGGTCCGGCAGGGCAGCCGGCAGCCTGGGCCTCCAACAAAGGCTGCGCCGAAGCTCGCACCGCTCGGCCTCCCTCCCGGCCCGCCCCCTCGGCTTCCAGGTCCGCGGAGGTCCTTCGGCCTGAGGTCTGGAGGCCCTTTACGGGGTTTCCCCAAGCTGCTTACTTCCAGGTTCCACCACTAAGCCCGACTCCGCACTCTGGGGTGGCGCCTGGGGCATAAGCATTTAAAACGGCACGAAGCCGGCTGGCACTGAGGGGGTGTGGTGCTGGGGAAACAAGCGCGTCAAATGCGTGGCCCAGCAGCAGCTTAGTCCAATTAGAGACGCGAGAGAAGAATTACAGCGGGAGCCCCAGCTCCCCAGGAATGCGTGGCGGCGACCTGGGATCTATTTTCCACAATCAGTCTCTAAAGTCGCGTGCCAAAAAGATCTCTCAGCTCGGGAGCCAGGATCCGAAATGAAGCGAGAGATCAGCGTCATTCCGCCTCTGCACCCACCCCCAAGGGGGAAACTAACCTGAAGATTTAGGGTCTGGAGTGATGCTTCCGTGCGAGTTCCCTCCGCCCTCAGCTCTCTCCAACAAGGGAAAAGGAATGGGTGGAAGCTGAGCTCGCAGTAGGTAATTTGCATTTAAAGAGAAACTGACCTTTTATAGAGTGAATGGAGTAAGATGGGAGGAGCATCTCCGTATTTATTAAGTTGTCCCTTTCACTCGACTTCACGTCTCCATTTGAATTAAGGTGATGATATTGGTTATGTGAGGACAATCCAAAAAACCCTTTCACTGCCTATCAGTTTAAGAGAGAAGCTACAATCCCTTGCAAAATGGTGGAAGCTTTGTCAGAAATGGAGGAGAGAAAGAGGTGGGGAGCTGGGAGATAATGAATGAATGCATATATATATTCATATAAAATACATAAAAGATGATGCTGTTAAAGTGCTGCACTCAATATGCCAGCAAATTTGGAAAACTCATCAGTGACCACAGGACTGGAAAAGGTCAGTTTTCATTCCAATCCCAAAGAAACGCAATGCCAAAGAATGTTCAAACTACTGTGCAACTGAACTCATCTCACATGCTACCAAAGTAATGCTCAAAATTCTCCAAGCTAGGTTTCAACAGTATGTGAACCAAGAGTTTTCAGATGTTCAAGCTGGATTTACAAAAAGGCAGAGGAACCAGAGATCAAATTGCCAACAACCATTGGATCCTAGAAAAAGCAAGAGAGTTTCAGAAAAACATCTACTTGTGCTTCATTGACTACGCCAAAGCCTTTGACTGTGTGGATCACAACAAACTGGAAAATTCTTAAAGAGATGGGAATACCAGACCACCTGACCTGCCTCCTTAGAAACCTGTATTCAGATCACGACAAGAAGCAATAGTTAGAACCAGACAGAACAACGGACTGGTTCCACATTGGGAAAGGAGTATGTCAAGACTGTATATTGTCACCCTGCTTATTTAACTTATGTGCAGAGTACATCATGCAAAATGCCGGGCTGGATGAAGCACAAGCTGGAATCAAGATTGTCAGGGGAGAAATATCAATAACTTCAGATATGCAGATGACATCACCCTAATGGCAGAAAGCGAAGAGGAACTAAAGAGCCTCTTGATGAAGGTGAAAGAGTGAGAGTGAAAAAGCTGGTTTAAGATTCAACATCCAAAAAACGATCATGGCATCCAGTCCCATCACTTCATGGCAAATAGATGGGGAAACAATGGAAATGGAAACAGTGACAGACTTTATTTTCTTGGGCTCCAAAATCACTGCAGATGGTGACTTCAGCCATGAAATTAAAGACACTTGCTCCTTGGAAGAAAAGCTATGACAAATCTAGAAGGCATATTAAAAAGCAGAGATAGTACTTTGCTGACAAAAGTCTGTCTAATCAAAGCTATGGTTTTTCCAATAGTCATGTAGGGATGTGAGAGTTAAACTATAAAGAAGCCTGAGCGTTGAAGAACTGATGCTTTTGAATGTGTTACAGAAGACTTTTGAGAGTCCCTTGGACTGCAAGGAGATCCAACCAGTCCATCCTAAAGGAGATCAGTCCTGGGTGTTCATTGGAAGGACTGATGCTGAAGCTGAAACTCCAATACTTTGGCCATCTCATGCGAAGAGTTGACTCATTGGAAAAGACCCTGATGCTGGGAGGGATTGGGGGCAGGAGAAGAAGGGGACAACAGAGGATGAGATGGCTGGATGGCATCACTGACTCGAAAAACATGAGTTTGGGTGAACTCCGGGAGTTGGTGATGGACAGAGAGGCCTGGCGTGCTGCGATTCATGGGGTCGCAAAGAGTCAGACACGACTGAGCGACTGAACTGAACTGGACTGCAAGGAGAAACCTGTCAATCCTAAAGGAAATCAATCCTGAGCATTCATGGGAAGTACTGAAGCTGAAGCTCCAATACTTTGGCCACCTGATGGGAAGAACTGACTCATTGGAAAAGATCCTGATGTTAGGAAAGATTGAAAGTAGGAGAAGAAGGGGACGACAGAGGATGAGATGGTTGGATGGCATCACCAACTCAATGGACAGGAGTTTGAGCAAGCTCTGGGAGCTGGTGAAGGACAGGGTTGCCTGGCATGCTGCAGTCCATGGGTCAAAAAGAGCTGGACACAACTGAATAACTGAACAACAACAAATATGAAACACAAAAAGCAGCAGCAGAAAGAAACTGCAAGAGAAGACAACCATCTTTCAAGTGAGTCCAGGTCCCCTATTATGCATTTTATGTATCCTTTTTTTTTTTTTTCATATCGCATTTTATTTTTTTTTTAAACTTTATATAATTGTATTAGTTTTGCCAAATATCAAAATGAATCCGCCACAGGTATACATGTGTTCCCCATCCTGAACCCTCCTCCCTCCTCCCTCCCCATACCATCCCTCTGGGTCGTCCCAGTGCACTAGCCCCAAGCATCCAGTATCGTGCATCGAACCTGGACTGGCAACTCGTTTCATACATGATATTTTACATGTTTCAATGTCATTCTCCCAAATCTTCCCACCCTCTCCCTCTCCCACAGAGTCCATAAGACTGTTCTATACATCAGTGTCTCTTTTGCTGTCTCGTACACTGGGTTATTGTTACCATCTTTCTAAATTCCATATATATGTGTTAGTATACTGTATTGATGTTTTTCCTTCTGGCTTACTTCACTCTGTATAATAGGCTCCAGTTTCATCCACCTCATTAGAACTGATTCAAATGTATTCTTTTTAATGGCTGAGTAATACTCCATTGTGTATATGTACCACAGCTTTCTTATCCATTCATCTGCTGATGGACATCTAGGTTGCTTCCATGTCCTGGCTATTATAAACAGTGCTTCGATGAACATTGGGGTACATGTGTCTCTTTCCCTTCTGGTTTCCTCAGTGTGTATGCCCAGCAGTGGGATTGCTGGATCATAAGGCAGTTCTATTTCCAGTTTTTTAAGGAATCTCCACACTGTTCTCCATAGTGGCTGTACTAGTTTGCATTCCCACCAACAGTGTAAGAGGGTTGTATCCTTTTAACAATCCTGAAGGAAGGTAGTCATTGTCCCGTTTTACTAAAAGTCGACAATATTCTTTTGAGGGTAATACCACTCCCTCCAGAGCACCCATTCTGGTAGGCGATGGGGGTATATTCAGCCATTCATGAAATGACAAGACCAAGCCTACCCTCTCCCCACCCCCAGGCCTAGGGGACACGTGTGGGGAGCATCAGGTCAGAGCAAAACCAGTGCGATTACCCAGCATTTAACACCAGTCCCCAGGAGGGAAACCTGAGTATCTGATGAAGGCTCAGCCAGCGCTGCTGGTGCTGCCCCAGGAGGCCAGATCAATGGGGCAGCTATTAAAAGACCAGTCAGAGGCTCCTAGCTCAGGTCTCCTGAGAAGCATCTGATGCAACAGGAGGCTGCCCTGCAGTCTCAGATAACTGCCCCAGGACAGCACACCACCACCGCACTTACCTACCCCTCCCCTCACCCCACCCCCACTGAGCAGGAGCATATTTCTTGGGCCTGGGCCTCACTGAGTTCCAGAGGGGTGGGCACCCTTTCCAAAGGCACCTCACTGGGGCTCTTTCCCAGGTGCTTCTAACATCTAGACTGCTCCAGAAGGGAAGACATTAAGACTTCTTCAACAATCAGTGTGGACACATAAGCCTGTGGAAGCCTGGAGGGAAGGACACTTGTCTCTGCCATGTGGCGGGTATTCATATGTAATCCTTTGGGCCAGACCAGCCCAGGTGGAGAGACCAGGATGCTGGGTGAGGCACCAGTAGGATGTCTCCCTTATAGGAGTCTCAACTTTTACACCTCGCCTCGGGTGGGAGAACAGGAGTAAGAAACACACGCATTCATAAGCATGAAGTGCAGCTTCTGATCTTGGGATGGAATGCATGAAATCAAAGGGACCTGGAGGTTCCTGTGTATTCTCTTGGGTGGGCCAGTGCCAGAGATACAACCCACGGTGGACAGGCCCAGTGGCAATGGCGACAGCATCCACTCACCTTAATTTGGGCCCCACTAGTTGGCCTATGCCACTCTAGTCTCCACTCTTTGTGCCTTTCTCACAGACTTGACTGATTCGTAAACATCAGTGGTTCCTTCTCTCTCGATCTAGCCCAGATTCCTTAGCCTGGCACAGTGGCTCATGGTGGTTTGGCTGGGCTCATTTCCTCCCACTACCCTCCAGAGCACCCGCTTTGCCAAATCAACCACTTCCTCACTGAATGTCGAGCTTCCACTTGCCTTTTGGGTCCTAAGACTCTTCTGGGATCTAACTCTATCCCCTTGGTGAAGGGAACAGGACCTCTTCTCTGCTCCCACAGCACAACCAACTTTTCTGTATCCAAAAGCACCTTTCCCCCTCACTAGCCCATGAGCTCTCAGAGGCCAAGTTTTGATGGGAAAAAATCATATATATATCTGATGAGCATCATGCCAACTTTGCCAAGGGCTCTGCTCAGGCAGCTGAAGTGAACCTGCTAGTGTCCTAAGCCTGCGGTGACTGCTGGAAGGCAGGAGGGCACTCTGGAAGGTGCACCATACCAGGGCAGAACCAGAAATGTCACAGATCTGGACACAGCAGTGATGGCCGGATGGATCCAAAAGTAGCAAAGGACCACGAAGGTTGGGAGAAAAAGTAAGGCAACAGACTCTTTATTTAATGTGGTTTTAAAATACATCAAGTCCCTGGCTGTTGTGAATACCAAAAGGAGACAAAAAAGCTGTCTGCACAGCTTCAAACAAATCTGGACGGCCAGGCTGGGCCATAAGGGAAGCAGTTACAGGGACAGAAGGCAGCACCCCTCCCCCAGGCAGGTGCCTGGCTGTCCCTAGGGTGACCTCCTCTGTGCTGTGCAAGGTGGGAGGGCTGGAGCAGCAGCAGGAGAACCACCTCAGCAGGCCTGGGCCCTCCCCGACCGACACCAGGGTGGGGGTGGGGGCGGGGAAATAACCATCCTTTACAGACATAACATTCTCTCATAGAAAGTGCCTGAGCGCAGCCCATGGTCCAAAAACCGCACAGAAAACAAACTTTTTAAAAAGTGCTGCTGCCACCTCTCAGAATCTGGTGTACACGAAGCTCTCAGCTGGCCAAGACCCTGAACACAAGTTACTGTCAGCAGAGCCTCACCCACGGTGGTCCCCTAGAGGAAAAGCTAGCAATCTAAGAAACCAGCACAGCTCTTGGTCCAAAAACTGAGGTCATGGGCATGAGACCTGCCCCAGTGAGGAAGGAACTGGCCTTCATTCATGGATAGGCCACCTCTTCATCTGGCCCAGGACCCTGGCTGGTGTGGGCAGCACCCAGGAACCTGGGCTGACTTTGGAAAGCAGAGCAAGCAGAGCAGCTGTAGTGATTGAAAAGATTTGGTCAACGGAGACAATGGGACCCCACCTACAGCCTGGCCTGGATGGCTACAGACGGACGGCTGAGCTGAGAGCAGAGCTCCTACCCTGCACAGCTGGGGCCACCTTGCTCACCAAGCAGCTAGACTTGGCTTCTGAAGACTGTAACTTGCCACACCATACTGGGCTCTGGCAGTCCCCTCCCTGCCAACACTATAGGCTTTAAGAGGTAGCTGAAGTGGGGCAGGTGATCCTGTGGGCCACTGCAGGCCTCCCTGCTCTTTGAAGGGGGCAGGCAGAAACTTCTGCCTCTTCCCGTGCTTCCTTAGCCCAGCAAACCCTGTTGGCAGCTCTTCTGTTCCTCAGCAGAGCAGGATCTCAGCCAGAGATGGCAAATAGGTCTCAATACTCACACTGGCTGCTGGGGGAATCTTGAGAAATGAGGGTATACCAGGAATCTAGCAGGAAATACTCAGAAGCAGATTAGTGGTACCACCCATGGATGAAGAGGGGAAATGGCGTGTCATTCATTTGCCATCTCTGGTTTAAGTCCTAACGTAATTCAGGAGTACTTCACACTCTTTATGAACCTTATCACCTGAGGGATTTAAGAGCTGTTAAGAGCGGGCTATTTGTGGAAGATGAAAGGAGCTATAAGACAATGAACTAACTTCAAGGAAATACAGCAAGAAGCAAAAACTCATCCACTCAATCCATCTTGGTCTATGGCTTCCACAGCTACAATGAAGCTGAGGCCCAACTGGAGATGGGATTATGGTACCCCCAAACCCAGCGTACCCCTGCTTCCTGATGCAAGACTCATACATTCTGCTGTCCCAGAAGTGTTTTGTATAAAGACTGGCTAATGCTCTGGCAAGTTTGCAAACTGTAGGTGTTTCAGAGTACAGAGCAGCATGTGTGAGGGGTGGGAGTCGGAATAGAAACAGACACAACTATCTGTAGCCCTTCTGCGGACTTCCGGGGCCCAGTCAATGGCTGAGCCTCATTCTTATCCGTTAGCTGTTGGACAAGACCTGTTGGACTTCTGGGGCTCAGTCAACGGCTGAGCCTCATTCTTATCCGTTAGCTGTTGGACAAGACCTGTTGGACTTCCGGGGCTCAGTCAATGGCTGAGCCTCATTCTTATCCGTTAGCTGTTGGACAAGACCTGGCGGGTCTCACACAGAACAAGTAGGATGTCAAGGAGGGCGTATCTCAGCTCGTATTACGTGGGTAACAAAATCAGGGCAAATCTCAAAAAAGAATGCACATTGTGGGCATGGATATATGAAGCAGACTCATCAAGCCAAGGGGACGGTTGGACCCAGGGCCCAGCATCTGCCGCGGGGAGACAGTGATGGCATCAGCAGTGGCCACCCAGGACTGAAGCCACTGGTAAGCTTGTGGCAAAGCCATGGGGACCCTTTCCTTTCTCTTACTATAAATAATCTGACTTCATCAAGCAGGAAACCTAAGCACCAATGCGGCAAAGGTGCCAGGCAGGGTGCTGAGGCGGGTGGGGCGCTAGAGGCCAGGAACCCAGGCACCACTGGTAGAGCACCCCCTCCTCCTCAGAAGAGCCTCAATACAAACACTGTCATGTGCAAAACAAACACCAAGGAAACCAAACCCCAGACCTTCAGAAAGAATCCTTTGGGTGATCTCTTGTCCGTCATTTGTGCAGGCTAGAGAGGCACCTGTGAATGATAAGGCTACTGCGAAGCATCATTGGCCTGGTCCTGGCACCACCAGCACGCAGGGGAAGCGGCACCTGAGGGGCTCCCTACCAGCACATCACCCTGCACAGAACACGCTCCAGGTCCCTCGTCCTAGGCAGGGAAGCAGTCTGATCACCAGCTCCGAGTGCTCTGTCAACACTCTGCCTGGAGACCCCTTTTCCAGGTCAAGGGAAGCAAAGGAGCTTCCAGGGGAGCTAGGAGAGCTGGAGCTGCCCAAGTCCCGCTAAGAGAAACACAGTCATGGCCTGGGTGTGTCACCTGTCATGAGCTCTGAAGGGCAGGGAGGGAGGGGTGAGCCTCACATCGGGCAGGGAAAAGCTCAAGACACTTGTCCTGCCAGCTTACTGTGACGGCAGCTCCCCTTTAAGACGCTTCAGCTCACAGAAGAGCCACTGACTTGATGTGTACACACCCTCACCTGTGATGCAAGCCCGTTGTACACTTACAGATATAAATGTATGAGGCCTTGCACATATGCCGTATGTATGCAGAACTGACCCATAAAATCCAAAACTGCAGTCAGATGTCAGCCAGGTCAGAGCACCCTGGGCCTCAGCGGTGGGAGCCTCCCACAGGCCGGGCCTGGCTGAGCGGCTCGCTCCCTTCCCAGAGCGCCCCCTGGCATGGGCACCCTAGGCGGTGATGGAGGTGGGTTCCTGGGGCCCCGTTTGGCCTGAAGGGTCTGTGCTCAGTGCTCCGGGGCAGCAAGGAGCTTCTGTGGCTCTTGGGGAGCTCGGTGTTTGAACCCTAGGCCCCTCGCTGCCCTGCTCCTTAGAGGCGTTGGCAGCCTCTGCCCTTCGCTCAGGGCCACTGTCAGTGAGGGGAGCCTGGCTGCCAGCACTCAGGTCCTGCACCCTCTTGTTCAGGTCATTGCGCTCTGACTGCAGTGCTCGGCACAGCTTCTCCAGCCGCTGGATTTTCACCTGCAGGCCCTCCAGCTCTTTGTCCCGGAGTGTTTTCTAGGGAGAGAAATGGGGCCTTCAGTTCCATATAATCAACCGCCCACATACTGCCACTTGGTAGAAAACGTTCACCATTCACATTTTAACAACGCTGGGCACTGGCCAGAGTCAAAAGCTGGCCCCTTTCGAGTAAACAGTCCTGGTTTATGCTGAGACATGACTGCCAGCTGGAGACAGGTGTGGTATAGAGAAGGGGCATGGCTTGGAGGTGATGGATTCCTCTGTTTATTCACCAGATGGCCTTAGCAAGTGCTTGGCTTTTGAGTCTGTTGCCTTATCAGTTAGCCTGGACTACTAACATCACCTCACAGATCTTGAGAGAGCTCAGTGAGCTGGTGCATCCACACACGTAGCAGGGTCTGGCACACAGCAGCCTCTCCATCAATTCCTTTCTCCTCCTTCACCTCAAGCCACAAAATCAAATTATCTGCACGGCTCTGCACGCCAGCTGCACACACATCGGCGCCCCTTGCTTTTCCCTCCTTTCTTCCATTTGCTCCCTCTGCTTCCACTACAGACCTATCACTAAGCTCACTACCTCCCTTGAGGAGACAGCTGGTGCCTCTGGACTTGGACAGACATGCGCATGAATCCCAGCTTCACTTGGGGCTCACTGCATCCTTCTTGGTAGAAAGTACAGGAAAGGGCCAAGAATTTCACAGACCCCCAGCCCACTGCACACCGTACTCAGCCCACCTCCTCGGCCATCTCAAGCAGGGCCTTGTTGCTGCTCTCCCACCGGGACCGGTACATGGTGGTTTCCTTTTCCAGCTTCTTGATCTTCTTAGTCATCTGGGTTATATGACACATAGAAGGAAATGGTCAGGGGGTCAGGTGATTTGTGCATCTGTGTCTCCAAGGTGGGAAACCGTCCCAAGGGGGCGAGATCAGTGCTTTCTGAGCCACCTCAGGGTGTATCCAGGTAAATACGCCCACTCTTACCCCTCTATGGTATCAATCACATGTTACTGTAAACGGTGCCACATGAAGCACTCCACGGATGGGGGCTTCCTGAAGGCAGGCCTCGTGTTCAATTCAGAATGAAGCTGCTTGCACCCCCAGAGCCACCCCCAACCTGGACCACAGTTACCTTTTCCATCTCCTGTTTGAATGTGGTGAACACCTCACTACTTTTGGAAAGAGTGTTCTGGAACTCCTCAAACTTCTCAGTGTACAGGGCAAGCTGGGTGAGAGGGAAGCCCACAGGTAAGACTGGGCTTTTCTGGAGGGCACTTCTGGTCAACACACTCAGACCCACCCTTAGCCCTCTGACCCAACAGTTCTGTTGAGATACCAGTTTTCCTTAAAACAAAACAAAACCCATCTATTTGGAAGGATATAATCTAAAATGTTAAGCCTAAAAAGTAGGACTGGGGGTGATTTATGTATTTCCTGTAATCTTCCTTTTCAAACTCTTCTTCCAGAATGAAGTCTAATTTACATAATTAAAATCACCTGTCCTGTCTCCGCCTCCTCAAAAGGAATACAACACTTTGGACCAGGAACAAGTCCTTCTAGCTTGCCTTCCCACCTGGTCACCACCACATAGGTGCCAGCCAGGTCCAGAGAGAACAAAGGCTTGGCAAGGTCACACAGGAGTCAAGGTGGGCCTAGAATGAGGGTTCCACTTCCCTCCCCCAAGATGGGGCTCGGCTTGGGGACCATGGAGGCACGTGGGAGGCTACATAGTCTTACCTGCTGTTTCAGGTGGGTCTCCTGCTGCTTCATCAGCTCGCACATCCTCTGGGACTCCACAGCCTCTTTGAGGAGCTATTTCAGGACCCCAGACAGGGGTCTGATTAGACAGGACCCCAGATTCCATCAGAAGCCCCGAGAGGCTGCATCTGGACTGTTTTAGCCATATGCACCATGACCCCCCGAGGCTTCCTGCTCTCAGATGGTTTCTGAGCTAGCAGTGCCCTGGCCTAACCAGACAACAACCTCTCCCGGGCACACCTAACTGTGAGCTGAGCCAGAACCCGACCCACCTCCTTCCAGAACCCCCACCCCTGGGGCCTGAGCCTCACAAAATCCTTCTCCCGCTGGTGCCTCTCCTCTGCCTCCTTCAGCATCTCCTGGGCCTGCTGGAGCTTGGCGTCCACCAGCTGCTGCTGCAGGTCCTTGTGTTTGAAGACTTTGTCAATGTGCTGCAGGAAAGCATTGTCGGGGTGGGTGTGTGGTTTCCATCTGTTAGGAGCTTTTCTTAGGGAGGCCCAATAGCTATAGGAAGCTCCACATGCAGAGACCAGGGGACTACCCAGTCTCCCACTTCAGTATGACATGCTGGACTCCCATGTGTCCCATAGGTTGTGGGCCCCAAGTCCCTGGAAGGTCTACTTCCCAACCTCACCTTGTTTCTTTCCCACTGAGTTAGTCTGGCATGAACGGGATGAGATCACCTCCCAGGAAGCCAAGTAACAGATACACTCAAACCTTTAGCCTCATTACTCCACTGGACTGAGAACCCGCACTTTTGTAGCCCAACTCCCTAGTAAATGGGAGTACCAGGGGGAAAGGAGAGGGAAGAGGAAGAGGGCCCTTCACTTGGCCCACAAGGGCCAAAAGACAGTATGCAGGGACCCAAAGAGAGGGATTCGAGTGCCTGGGACAGCAGTCAACACCAGTCAAGGGAGTGACATCCTGCCCTTTCAGGTGGTGGGGGCAGCAAAGCAACAAGTAACTGGAGGGCACAGCCCCTAGAGTCGATCACCGAACACAGTTCCAGCTCCTACCCTGTGATTCCAAATTCTAAAATACTCTGAAAACTGAAATTGTCTTAAGTAGGCAGAGAAAATTGACCCATATCACGGTAGGGCTAATTATACACCTAGGTGAGAATACTCAGAAGTTTAACTACATAAGCATTAACGTGTCCGATTTGGGGTGCTGCCACAAATCCCTGCTGGGGTGCAACAAAATACATGATCCATGAATATAACTCCAGTCTAGAACGTGGACAGTTTTATTCCAAAGGACATCTGGCCCTACAGTTTAGGACAGGGCACTACGGATCCAGCTGTGTGGTCACAAGCAAGATTCCTCTCATCACCTCAGTTCCTCATCTAGATCCCTCCCAAGGTAAGAAGGGGGAATGGGTGAAGGGATGAAGCCCGGAAAGTGATGCCTGGTGCTGGCACCCACCCAGACTCCTCAGTCCCCTGGCGACCCCTCACCTCCTCCCGCAGCTCATACTGCTCAATCAGCTTCTTGAGCCTTTCAGCCAGCTCCACGTTCTCCTGGCGTAGCTTGGAATTGCGCTCATTGTGCTGTTCCATCTGCAGCTGGATGTCATTCAGCGTCACCTGGAAGTGCGAGGTCACTTCCTTGCGTTTCTCCTCCTCCTCCCGGGCCCGCTGCACACCTTCTTCCTGGGCAGAGAAGTCACCCCCAGCTCCATCATCCACCGCTTCCAGCCTCACAGGGCTCTCCCACCAGTCCATGGATGCTTTTTCCCAGTAGCCCTCCCTGCTCTCCCAGTGAGGAGTAGCCAGGCTCTAAAGAGATGTCAAGCAATGGGGGCTTCTAATGGACCCCTCTGTAAACAGGTGACATCAAGCCAGAGACTCCCTAGAAAAATGTAGGTATACAGGTAAGTGCCTTTCTAAAGAAATCTAGATCTCCTGAAGCCTACTCATCCTGGTCTCAGAATAAGTTTGGAAGGTCTATTAGTCTCAGTTAAATGTGCTTTTATCTGTGACCCCCTCACCCTGACCAAGTAGTTAAAATTCAGTTATACCCAGGGTTGGTAGGGTTGTGCAGAATTAGGCACTTGGACACTGTTGGTGGGAAGGCAAGATCTACTAAAATTAAAATCTGATACTTTTTGACCTAGACATTTCACTTCTGAGATTCAGCCTATGGATAAATCCTATATAATTAGCCAGGGATATACATAAAAAGAACTTTCACTGTAGCTCTGTAACAGTGAAAAACTGGAAACAACACAAAACATACTAACTAGGGTACTGATTAAATGCAGTATATCCATATAATGCCACTGTTAAAAAGAATGAGGCAGGCTTATATAAATGATAGGGAAAGATGAGGCACTGAGAAAATGGAACAGGCTATGAAACAATACATGTATAATAATTTCATTAAAAAACAAAACTATGTTACATTTTATACTCAGGAAACTTAGACGGCTATGCTTAAACTTACATATAAGTAGGTTTGTTTCCCATCAGTTTCTATTGGGGCTGGGGTTGAGGATGGTGGGCAATAATTACCTTTGATTTGTTAGACTTTTGTCACCTTTTACTCTGTCATATCTATATTAAATTTATAACATTTTAAAACATACAGTAAAACTGAGCAAAACAAGGTGCAAAACATGCATACTGATGCAAAGGTTTAAAGAAACACAAAGGGTACATTTAACGATATGGAGGTCACAGTACTGACCAAGCCTTAATCAGACTGACCCACCCTAGGTGAAGCGCAGCAAGGACCAAGGCCTGACTGACAGCCCTCCGGGAGAAGAGCTGCTCCCCTGGACTCTATGAAAGGACAAACCTGAAGCCCCTCGTCCGGATTCCCTCAGCACCTTAACCTTTACCTCACCTAATACAAGTGCACGTCAAGTGGTAAAGCAGCTCAAAGCACAGCGTCACTGAGGAAATCTCTTTCTATCCCAAAGCACGTGCTCCTTTTAGGGGGAAAGCTACTGAAGACGAGTGAGGTCAGGAAAAGTGGATGGCCCACCTTGAGGGAGCGGTTATGGCGCTGCAGCTCACGGCAGAGGCTCTCGAGCTTGCTGCGGGCCAGGACAGCCTTGCTGTGCTCGCCGCGCAGGTGGTCCTTCTCCTGCACCAGCTGGCTCTGCTTCTTCTGCAAGAGCTTCATCTGCTTCTGGGAGTTCCGGTGCTCTTCCAGCTGGAGACAGGGACAGAGGAAGAGCTGCGTGGGGACTCAGGGTCTCCAGAGTTGACCCAACTCCAGCCATTGCAGCTCAGGCTAGACACTACGATGGTGCTTCACACATTGCCGCAAATAACCCCAAGGGCCCCATATCAAGGATACAGAAATGGACGCTGAGGATCAACCAGCAGAGGCTCACAGCCAGCAGATGCCAGTTTCTCTCCAAGCTGTGCCTCCAGATTCAAAGCTTGTAAGACTCTCCAACCACATTTGCCCAACTCTCAGGACACCTGTGTCCACAGACCAGCCCACCTGCTACCCTCTTCCTTATATACAGCAACAGACCCTGATTCCCCATTTCTCTCCTCAACATGACTCTGAGTATCATGTTGGCCTTTTCGTTATTGACAGATAATCCTTCTGCTTCCTGGCCTCAGACCTTCACCTCCTTCTTAGACCTGGTCCTTTCCCAGCTCAGCTCAGCTCCCCTCCCATAAGCCTATTCAGGGCCATAGGAAGAAATATAATGCAACTTGGGGTAGTTAAAAATGTGCCAAGCTCCTAGGGCAGGGAGGGTGTGTGAAGGGGGAGCACTGACCAGCTCAGCATACTTCTTGCACAGAGCTGCGAGCTTCTCCTCAGGGGTACTCAGCGTGTTCAGAGTCTGCATTAGTAATGTGATCTCCTTTCCTGCAAAGCACAGGGAGCAAAGGCATGTACCTCCTTTTCTGGAAGCCCCCTTTGGGTCTGGGCCCACTATTCTCGCCTATCAGACTTTTCATTTCTGTTTGCTGACCTGGCTGCCTTCCCTGCTCTTTGGTGTGCTTCAGGAGCACTGGGACCCACTCAGTTCTGCCCACCAGTACAGCCCCAGTACCATCCTGAGTGCCCACCACAGAGGACACACTCAACAAATACTTGTTCAGTAAAGGACTGAGGGAGTTCCCTGACAGTCCAGTGGTTAGGACTCCACATGTTTACTATCAAGGGTGCAGATTCAATCCCTGGTCAGGGAACTAAGATCCTGCAAGCCACGCAGTGCAGCCAACACAATCAATGAATCAATCCACCCATTACACAAAGATCTTTAAAAAAAAGAAAAAAAGAAAAAAAAAAGAATGAGTCTCTATGAAATCTCAGAGATGAGCACCAGGAGTGGGAGAAAGAAAACTGCCTGCTCTACCTACAGGTGAAAAAAAGGTATCCCACCTGTGAATTCAGTGCTGTTTCAATGCAAAGAAGGGCTTCCTTGGTGGTTCAGCGGTAAAGAATCCGCCTGCAATGCAGGAGACCTGGGTTTGATCCCTGGGTTGGGAAGATCCCCCCGAGAAGGAAAAGGCTACCCACTCCAGTATTCTGGCATGGAGAAGTCTATGGACTGTATAGTCCATGGGGTTGTGAAGAGTCAGACACGACTGAGCGACTTTCACTTTCAATGCAAAGAAGGCCCTTCTGAAAAAGGAAGGACACAAAAGGAATAGGTCTCCTCAAGAACACTGCACTCCAGTCAACACAGGCAGCCAACAGTGTACTTTAAAATGACTATACCCCTGCCAATAAATAAACATACCTTTCAACATCTGATCATAAGATGAAAAAAAAAAAAAACCAACGCTTCTTTAAATTAGGATAACAGGGAGGGGATGGGGGAGTAGTGACCCCATAAGATGTGGGTATAATATCACCTTTGCTTCTTTAACCCACTCACTCTCCATCCCCACCCAAGTGACTCCTCCACTGCCTGTGCCTGGGGCCACCATGCACAGCACTGTGCCAGGTTCCTGATGTGTCAACCCCTGGAGGCTCTGAGAGACCAATGCAGAGAATGCAAATCGTTGGCACACAGGCCAAATCCAACCCACAGATGGGTTTTGTTTGGCTCCTATCCTATTAGTTGCCAACTGTTACAAATCTAGAGATTTCACCTAACTCTATATTTTTGGCTAAAAAAAGCAGCCAGCTACAGTTCTAACATACTATCAACTCACTGGGACCACGTGGCAGTCAAGCCTTTGGATAAAGGAGGCATTCTCTTGGTCTCCTGGGGCCCTCTGGCTAAGCTTAACTTATTTGAGTTTTCAACTCTGGTCTAGTCCAATTCTCTTATTGTGTAGAGAAGTGAAAACTAAGGAACAGAGAGGAGAAACGTCTTGCCTAAGGTCACACAGCAAGTTAGAAATGGTGATAGCACAAGATGCCTACTGATGACTCCTGCTTCCCATCTTCTCAAACAGTATATTGGACTTTGGTTTGCACTTGTTCCCCTAATGCAATGAACAACCGCACACCTCTACGTGATGGCCCCACTGTCCTGGCTTTGATTAGACTATGTCGTTTGGCAGCTCTGGAAGTCGGGTTTCTTCTGAATCCTCGCAGAGCAGGCTAGCCCAGGTATGTCAGGTCCAAACTCCCTCCCCTCACAAGTAGCTGTTCTCTGCTCACCCAGACCCTTGGCTTTCTTCTTCTCCTGTGGCCTTCGGTGGTCTCGGTCTACGACTTCATCACTGGTCCGGATCTCGTCCGGGCCCGGCTCCCCCTTGGAGATTTCCTTCTCACCATTGACTACTGGAGTCTCTGGCTCAGGCTCCCCATTCCTTGAGGCATAGGTCCGGGACTTCTCTGCATCTTCGGGTTCAGCAGGCTCACCCTGTGCCACATCCTCACCTGGGCCCCCTTGACTGTTGTCCACGCAGTATGTACTGAGGATGTCTTCCAGCTGGCGGCTCAACTCCTCAGAGACATCACGGAGGGCTCCAGACTGAGCACTCTTGGCTTGTGCTCCTACAGGAGAGGATGAAGGGCAGAGAGGGAAATAAGATGATTAGGCTGCTGGTTGGGGTTTTTCAGGTCCAAACATACTGGTTTGGGTTAAATGTTGCCTAAATTCTCTAAGCCTCAGTTTACTTCCCTATAAGCCAATTATTTCTCACTACTGCCCAACCACGCTTGTTTTGAGCATAAAAGAAATCAAGTAAGCAGACCATCCAACACACAGGGGTGGCACCATGTAGCAGGAACTCTGCATCTAAACTCTAGTCCATTCCCTTCTCCACCCTGCATGTTGCCTCTTGATATTAAAAAAGTTTCAGGGAATTCCCTGGCAGTCCAGTGGTTAGGACTCTGGGCTTCATGGGGTAGGAGGAGGTTCCATCCCTGGTAGGAACTAAGATCCTGCAAGCCACTGGGTGCTGCCTAAAAAAAAACAGTTCTGGAGGAGACAGTGCTTTGGGAAATCAAGATTTCTCTTTACTTTCTTCAACTAATAAATCCTTCCTTCACTGGTTGAGGGAAAAAAAAAAAAGCACCAGAAATGCCTCAAGTATAAACATCAATTACCCATTGGTGAACGAGGTGTTTCTAACCTGGATTTGCTGGTTGGGAGTCTCATCTGACTGCCAACCTCAACCTGACTTAATCCTGTCAGAGCCTTGTCTGGAGGTCTGCCCCTGTGCTTTGAATGGGAGGCTGTATCCACTCCCCAGCGCCTGGGGGTGCTGCGCAGACTCAGCGCTGGCCTCCTCTCCACATTTCCTCTCCGCTGGGTAAACAGTGGCCTGGGCCTCTAATTCCAGAAGCTAGACCGGCGCGCCACAAACTCCTCCCCCTGCGCATTGGAAAAGCAGCGCTGGCACACACCCTCTGCCTTCCCTGCAGCCTGGCTGGTGGAACCTTCAGCTTCTGTCGCAGGAGCCGACTGGCTGGGCCGCCCCTGGGCTCCCTCAGGTCCTGCTTCCGGTTGCCCCGGAGTGTTTTTGGGGTTGGAAGTGTTGCCTGATTGCTTGGAAGGCCCATTCTTTTTGTCTTGGTTCTTCATTGTAGTTTGCAATGTCAGGTTAGGAACAGATCCTATAGAAACAAACACATTGCTATTCTTCAGACTCTTGAAAAGTTCTCCTCAGCCTGGATCAGAAATCCCAGTATCAGGGGGCGCGCAAAGCTTGAAACAAACCGGCAGGTCTTCACCGGAGGGAGTCAGCGGTTCTCCCAGTCTCTGGTCAGTCCGGTGTGCCCAGTCAGGCCTCCTTTTTCCAGAAGTCACTTCCCAGCACAACAATGGCCCACCACAGCCCGCACGCGGAACAGGCTCAAGGCCCGGGACTGACGTGGCGGGACGCTGGATTCCCGGTTCCTCCCCGCCCCCCAGGCCCCATGTGGGCGCACCCTGTCGCGCGCGCGCAGCCACCCACGCCCCGCGCGCCCAGGAGCCGCGCGCGCGCGGCCCGCGCATGCGCACAGGCCACAGCCCTGCACCACCCCCCCCCCCCCCCACCAGGCCCGAGCCCTCACATTGAACCCGCGCGATTCCCCGCACCGGCCAAAACCATCTGAGCCCACAGACCCTCTGCTCGCGTTGTTCCCCCTAGCCGCCGCCGTACGCACCCCCACCGCCGACGCCCCGACGGCTTCGCCCGCTCTGGCCTCGCACCGGAAACCCTGGATAACTGCTGCCGGCAGAGCCTCCTGCTCGCGCCGCAGCCAATCAATAGCCGGCGCTAGCGCGGGGCTTGCTGGGAAAGATGAAGCGAAGGCGGCCTCCGAGGAGGGTGAGTTGGAAAGGTGGGGGAGGGAAAGGACTACGCGTCCCTCCGTGCATCGGGGCTAACCCCTGACTCCCAAGATGCAATAGGGCTCCAGTCCTCGGAGCCGCAGACTTAGGAGGTCCGAAAGAAGCCAGTCATTCTACACAAGTACTCACGTCAACCTCGTTTCTATCACGCAGAAGCTATGATTCAGCTCCTAGAGCCTTTCGCCTGGCTACTTTTTTCTGCACGCCTCCACTACCCCGTTCCCTTCTGCTGTGAACATCTATGTGTGTGTGTCTGTGCTTAGTTGCTCAGTCGTGTCCGACTCTTGCGACCCCACAGACTGTTTGCAACCTGCCAGGCTCCTCTGTCCATGTGAACATCTGTGACTGTCTAGGAACTCTGAGGAGTAGGGGGAGAATACTGGTCTGGGCATCAGACCTGTATTCCCGTCCCAGCTGCATCACTAATTGGCTGTATGACTGGGCATTCTTTTCCCTCCCAGGGTTTCAATTTCTGTATTCAAATAGAAGTTTTTAATAGTTATTTTTTTTTTTTTTAAACGTTACTTTACCCAGTATCTCAAATATTGTACCTTTGTTATTCCCAATTTACAGCTGTGGACTGTAAGACACAGGTTAGGTATCTTGTCCAAGGTTACATCGCTAGTGACTGATGAGGCAGATTCAAAGCCAGTTAAGTTTGGCACCCATCCTAACTATCTGACTCAGTCAGTCAGTTCAGTTCAGTCGCTCAGTAGTGTCCGACTCTTTGCGACCCCATGAATCGCAGCACGCCAGGCCTCCCTGTCCATCACCAACTCCGGGAGTTCACTCAGACTCACGTCCATCTACCTGCCTCTTACTCAGAATAACCACCCATGGTAGGCTTTCCTTGAGGATGAATCAAGATAACTTGGAAAGTAACTTATTTTTCCATCTTCAATACCAGCTCGAGTCGCTCTTTGGAAGGTACTGAGGGGGCCCTGCCAGGGGAAATTTGGCCTTAGCAGATTCCGGAGTGTTTTCTCTGCCTGGCGCACCGTCTACAAAGTTCCAGTTGCACTGGGGCTAAACAGGAAAAAAAGGCAAGCTTTTTTCCTTATGAGACCACAAGACAAATGTGAGACTGACTGCAGTACTTGATCTATTTGTCTATTAGTGAAACAAAAGGCAACAACCTGTGTGCTGGATTAAATGCCTAACTGGTATGGCTTCTGTTTCCAGCCAGTCCTATCCATGCCCTCAGCCTTTGTTGTTCCATCTATACTTTTACTATTTCCAGGACTTCCCAGGTGTTTGTAGGTGCTGTTCTACCTTCCAAAATTCCCTTCTTGGCAAAACAAAATCTTTTGAGGCCCACTAAACTCAAAGGCCACTTCAGAGCCTTTTCAGTTCTCTGCAGTTTGTTTTAGCTTTCTAGGTCTGGACAGAGTTCTATTCCAGCATTAGTGGGGAGGTGTTGAGTTTATTTGCTTACAAGTCACTGAACATCGCAAGAACTGTTGGCTAAAAGCTCTAGTCCTAAAGCCTAGCATCAGTCCCCAGGGGGCTGAGACGGCAGAGAATATTTTTAATTATTTTGCAAATTGGGCATTGTTTTAGAGCTCTTCAGTTCAGTCGCTCAGTTGTGTCAGACTCTTTGTGACCCTATGGACTGTAGCACACCAGGCTTCCCTGTCCATCACCAACTCCTGGAGCTTGCTCAAACACATGTGCATTGAGTCGGTGATGCCATCCAACCATCTCATCCTCTGTCATCTCCTTCTCCTCCTGCCTTCAATCTTTCCCAGCATCAGGGTCTTTCTTTGCATCAGGTGGCCGAAGCATTGGAGTTTCAGCTTCAGCATCAGTCCTTCCAATGAATATTCAGGACTGATTTCCTTCAGGATTGACTGGTTTGATCTCCTTGCAGTTGTAGATGACTCAAGAGTCTTGAACTGTCACGATAGTTGAAAAGCATCAATTCTTTGGCGCTCAGCTTTCTTTATGGTCCAACTCTCACATCCATACATGACTACTGGAAAAAACAGAGCGTTGACTAGATGGACCTTTGTCAGTAAAGTACTATCTTTGCTTTTTAATATGGTGTCTATGTTGGTCATAGCTTTTCTTCCAAGGAGTAAGTGTCTTTTAATTTCACTAGAAGTCACCATCTGCAGTGATTTTGGAGCCCAGGAAAATAAAGTCTGTCACTGTTTCCATTGTTCCCCATCTATTTGCCATGAAGTGATGGGACCAGATGCCATGATCTTCGTTTTTTGGATGTTGAGTTTTAAGTCAGCTTTTTCACTCCTCTTTCACTTTCATCAAAGCCTCTTTAGTTCTTCTTTGCTTTCTGCCGTAGGGTGGTGTCATCTGCATATATGAGATTATTGATATTTCTTTTGGCAATCTTGATTCCAGTTTGTGCTTTATCCATCCTGGCATTTTGCATGATGTACTCTGGATATAAGTTAAATAAGCAAGGTGACAATATACAGCCTTGATGTACTCCTTTCCCAATTTGGAACCAGTCCGTTGTTCCATATCCAGTTCTAACTGTTGCTTCTTGACTTTCATACTGATGTCTCAGGAGGCAGGTCAGGTGGTCTGGTATTCCCATCTCTTTAAGAATTTTCCAGTTTGTTGTGATCCACACAGTCAAGGCTTTGGCGTAGTCAATATAGCAGTTTTTCTGGAACTCTTGCTTTTTCTATGTTCCAGTGGATGTTGGCAATTTGATATCTGGTTCCTCTGCCTTTTCTAAAACCAGCTTGAATATCTGGAAGTTCTTGGTTCATGAACTGTTGAAACTGGGCTTGGAGAAGTTTGAGCAATACTTTGCTATCGTGAGATGAGTGTAATTGTGTGGTAGTTTGAGCATTCTTTGGCATTGCCTTTCTTTGGAATTGGAATGAGAACTGACCTTTTCCGGTCCTGTGGTCACTGCTGAGTTTTCCAGTTTTGCTGGCATATTGAGTGCAGCACTTTCACGGCATCATTTTTAAGGATTTGAAATAGTTCAACTGGAATTCCATCACCTCCACTAGCTTTGTTCATAGTGATGCTTCCTAAGGCCCACTTGACTTCGAATACCAGGATGTCTGGCTCTAGGTGAGTGATCACACCATCGAGGTTATCTGGGTTGTTAAGATCTTTTTTGTATAGTTCTTCTGTGTATCTTGCCACATTTCTAGTCTTCTGCTTCTGTTAGGTCCATACTGTTTCTGTCCTTTATTGTGTCCATCTTTGCATGAAATGTTCCCTTGGTATCTCTTATTTTCTTGAGGAGATCTCTAGTCTTTCCCATTCTATTGTTTTCTCTATTTCTTTGCATTCATCACCGAGGAAGGCTTTCTCATCTCTCCTTGCTATTCTTTGGAAGTCCGCATTCAGATGGGTATATTAGAGCTCTTAAGATGTTAAAATATTTTTCCCTAGTTGGAGAGACTTCAGAGCAATGCTCTTCCCCACCCCTTAGGCAGTGTCTACCAAGTAACATTGAGAGGCAGTATTGAAATAATGGTAAAAGGTGGAACTCAAGCTCAAAAAAGTTTGGAATTCAGGTCTCTAAAAACCAAGGCCCTCATTATTTCCAGAAAAGCATGTGGGAAATCTCTTGAGGTAACATATGAATCAGGCCTTGATGGATTTGCGTTAAGAATAGGGTGTTCTAGGCAGAGATAAAAAACAATAGAACAAAGTATGCATGGGGTGAGAGGAGTGATGTACGGAGAAGGGTCAACAGTGGCCTCCAAGGGCCAGCTATGAAAGTTGCTCAGTTGTGTCCAACTCTTTGCGACCCCATGGACTATACAGTCCATGGCCAGATTCTCCAGGCCAGAATACTGCAGTGGGTAGGATAGCCTTTCCCTTCTTCAGGTTATCTTCCCAACCCAGGAATTGAACTCAGGTCCCTCCCCGCATTGAGGGCCAGCTTTTTTTTTTAACCAGCTGAGCCATAAGGGAAGCCCAAGAAAACTGGAGTGGGTATCCTATCCCTTCTCCAGTGAATCTTACCAACTCAGGAATCAAACCAGGGTCTCCTGCATTGCAGGTGGATTCTTTACCAACTGAGCTCTCAGGGAAGCCCTGCTAGGTAATGAGTAAAACAGACAGGCAAGGAATAAGAAAATTTGATAGAAAAATGGGTTAAAAAGTTACTTTTTCCTTTGCTATAAGAGGAAATGGGAACAACATTAATATCTGCCAGAGAGCCCACTGGTAATGGTGGTAAACAGTAATAGAACTCTTGCAGATTGTCTTCAAGCAGAAACTCACGCCTAGGAGTGCCAGATATTTGGGGGTGGGGAGGCTTTTTTTTTCTCTCTAGTTGCGGCGCACACTGGTTGCCAAGCAGGGGCTCTAGAGCACAGTCTCAGTAATTGTGGCACGTGGACTCTATTTGCGACCTGCTGGCTTAGTTGCCCTACAGCCTGTGGGATCTTAGTTCCTGGACCAGGGATCAAATCTGCATTGGAAGGCAGATTCTTTACCAGTGGACCACTAGGGAAGTGCCAGCTATTTTTAAATACAGCTGCATCTTTTAATGTTGGCAATGAATTAAAACGTAAAATGCACTCAAGCCAACTAAAACCTTCCTTTTGAGTTGTATCAACTTTGTGGCTGCTAGTCTAATTGCTACATTAGGAATTGATGTAAACCAAAGTGAGTAGTTTATGAACTACTTTGGGCTCACTGGGCTGTGAAGTAGTGATGAAATGATGTGAAAATCTTAGAGAAACTCTAGAAAATGCAAACTAAACCATAGTGAGACGGAACTCTCATCAGTGGTTGCTGAGCTTTAGGCAGAAAGGAGGGATTCCCAAGGGGCATGTGGTGATAGGTATGTTCCCTATCTTGATTGTGGTGATGGTTTCATGGATGTAGATTTATCAACACTTAACAAATTGTTCATTTTAAATATGTGCCATTTACTGTATGTCAGTTATATTTCAATAAAGCTGATTTCAAAAATGCTTTGTAGCAGAAGCAGGCTGTTAACAATTCTTAATTCCACTTGTTAGGCCATAAATTTAAACACCTTCACTTCACTGACTTCCAAGAAATCCAGTCTAGGATCACTCCAAAGAACACTATTTAGAACTTTGCAACAGGTTTTTATTTTTGCTTTATATCTATTACAGTGTTTGAAACCTAAAGAAATACATTTTCTCTTCAAATTTGGATGTGTATATAAATATCATTTGTCTGGACTCAGCACACTCAATGCCATGGTTTCTTGGCCTATATCTGCTCTGAAATCATCAAGCTTTGTCTGTCTACCCAGGGGCCCTGAGAACATGGAAAACAATAGCTAGAGTTTATAGTTCTTAAAAGCAAAATAAATTTGGAGAGAAAAACCAGTGCGGAAACAGGTTTGATTCACCTTCCGAGGGTCTGTAGCTGGGAACCCAAGATGTTTCTGAGGGACCTCTGCTGTCTTGGGTAACTGGAACCTCACACCTTATTTGCTTCTTTAGTGGTCCAACCAAAGGCAAGTCCCACAAAAACTGGCTGAAAGAGCCAATACCCAACTCCAGGGCTTGAGGATTCTCGCCACGGCAGTTTTCTCTTCCCAAACCCAGAGGCTGAACATCTGACCTAGGTAGGGATGCAGGGCTTAAGTTTAGCAGAGGGGTTCAGGTATGTGCTAATGTGCACAGCAGCAGTCAGGCTGGCCCAGAAGTAGTAAGGTGGCCCAAACACACTCACGGCCTTTATGACACACTACACAAACCTTTTTCCTGGGGTGTTCTAGGTCTAAAATTTAACGGTGCTTCTTCTAACTCACAGCCAGGTTTGATTCTTTTTTTTTTTTTCAGGTTTGATTCTGAACATAGCCCAGGCCTGATGCAAAATGCCCTCTCAGAGGAAAACTAACAGCTTTAATTTACAGACTTATTTGGTTTGTACTGACCTCAAAATTCTTCCCTTACCATGGTCTTCATCTAGGGGTGGGGCTAGGGAACAGTCAATGGGATGACTGAATCCTTTATGAAGGCCTTGGCCAAAGAACAGCTATTGCCTACCACATGGATCCCTGCAGGGCCCAATTCTCAGCTTGCTGGCTTAACAGAAAAATAGAAAAGACAGAAAAAATACTGGACAAGATTGGTCTAAAATGTCCAATCCTAAAACAGCTGTGGAAGAAACCTACTCTGAGCAGTTTCTCAAGTCTCACATGTACTTATTTCTAGGATAGTCCTGCCTGGAAGATGTTGCTAGCCTTTCCTATGGTTGTGAGCCTTTCCTATGGTTCGTGCACTGAGCCTTGCACCCTTCCCCAGCCTGCCAAGGAGGCCCCCAGCCAGCACCCTATGGGTCCCTGTAGTGCCTGCAGAGACCTGTAGAGTCTGGCTCCCTCCCTTCAACTGAGAATCCAGAACATGAGCCCCAAAGATGTATCTACTGAAGAATATTCAAGATGACGGACACCAAACTAAGTGAGTCTTGGGGAGAAGAGACGTGGCCTGAACAAATGAGCTGAGAGCCCTTCAAAGAAGGGGGCGTGTGGGAGGAGGAAGTATTGATAGGCATTCGTCTCCTTACCTTCTATTTTGCTAGAAAAGGTAACTCTATTATAATAATAGAGTGTAGGGGGAGGGCAGGCATATGTGAGAAAATGGAAGTCCAGTTCATTCTGCTAGAGTTTTCAGATTAAACTGGTCTGGCTTGAGGGAAATAGAAAGTCAGTACCCGAGAGCCTTCTTTTGCTCTTCCCTGACTAAGCATAGTAGCAGCTATAATCTGTGTAGTTCAGCTCTAAAAAATAGAGCTGTTGGAAAGTCTTCCAAGGGAAAAGAGAATGGGAGTAGATCTAGGGGTTCTAGGTAAAGGGGAACACAAAGGGTCCCTGAAAGCTGAAGTCTTCTACATCTGTCCTTGGAAGGGTCCTTTGTACCCACTGCCTGAAGTAAACAGGCTGGCCAGGTGAGGATGGAACCTGTGTGGTTCTAACAAGGTTGCAGCCAATACCAAGGCCAGCCAGTCACTGGGGATAGCTCAGTCTTCTAAGACTAGCAAAGATGGGTGGGTGTGGGATGTCCAGAAGGGCTGGCAAAAATGAATAGCTGTTCAAAACAGTACTTGAACACTTTAGCTAAGAAAACGGTTCCTTGTCCCCTAAATCCACACCTAAACATCACCAACCCACCAGAGATTTTAAAATGCAAATAACTGTGTGCCAAACCATTAACCTTTCAAATACAGGTCTTCTCTGGCTGTTCCCTACAGCAGGCTGGGGGGCCCCTTCATCCCTGTAACATCCATTCAGAAATCTGTCAGAAAACTCTGCCTTCACCTGGGCCAGGGTCTGCAGTCCAGAGGGGGGCTGTCCACGAAGAGTGACTGTCAAGCCTGGGCTAAAAAGAAACAATATTTTGCTTCACAAGATGAACAAAGGAGAGGGGGACACAAAAGATGATGTTACCATCTCAGGGGGCTCGAAGAACTTCACCTGTTAACTGAAAGGAGGGTCAGAGGAATAAAATGGGAAAACATAGTCTGAGGAAGACACTAAACAAAGGAAAGCTCCGAGAGGCCATGTTAGCTGATGAGAAATTTGTCCTCAGGTTGTGCCCTGGGAGACACTTCAGCCTTTGGAGTCCTTGGAGAAAGCAGCCTTCAAGCAGTAACTGATAATCAGAAGAGTCTTCTATTTAGTACATGTCCCAGATCTGAAGCAAAAGTAGGAACAGCTGGGCAAGGCAGGATGTGTACGTCTCACAGGAAGAATATGGCCCCAGTGTCAGGGACTTAACTATTGCTAGAGATACAAGAAGTAGTTCTTACTCAAATGCTCTGGCTGTTGGACAAGATCAAGGGGTGGGGTGACTTTCTTTTGAACTGTAGGAGTAATGGAGTCAGCAGGCCAAGTGAAGAGGGTCCTGCCCCTTGCCTACCAGGGAGAGTGGGGCTTGGTAATTATCATGGCCAAACTGCAGAGGAGCATCTGACTCACTGAGGTGGTATGGCTCTGCTATCACTTTTCAGTGATAACCACTAGTCCCAACCATTTTTCTCAGAAAACGCCTCTGGAGTTGGATCTCAATACTCGAAAAAGAGGGCAGATTCAAAACCAATGGGCAAAAGGACCTGAACTTTTTATCCGTAAGCAGAGTGGCATGGATTTCACCTGAGCCAGAGGTGGGATACGTAGGAATGGGAGCAAGAATGGCATTGTTTCTGGGGAAGGGAAAATACAGCTTGGACCAGGGCATCTCTAACTGATCTCTGTGGGGAAGCAGCGACAGGGCAGACAGAGTGTGCCTTCAGCTCCACCACTGGCCTACACTTAGCCAACAAATTGCTCCACTCACCCCATCAGCTGGGCTTTACTTCATTACTGTGTAATCCACTGATGCATAGAGGCAAGCCAGTGAGGCACTGCAGTAGCTCTACTCAAAGGGAAAAGGCAAGGCATTGGGATTTTAAGTGTCACAGGAAGGGCAATATCCAAACCATGTACAGGGATCCCAATCCAGGAAGTTATCAGTCACTCTCAAAAAAGTCCTGAAGCTGCTGTATTTCTGTAGTGAGAGAGAAAGCCACCTGTGATAACTCACGTGAACAAGGGCATTTGAGACTGAATCTGAGGAGGCACACTGCTGTCTGGGTTTCCTGATGCGAGCAGGATGCTCAGCTCTAAGGACCAGAGTGGTAGACTTGACCAGGCCCTCGAGCCATTGCTCCCTTCAGGTACTGGGACAATCAGACTAGGCTGACCTGTGATATGAAGGCTCCAGGGCTAAGGGTTTGTCCAGGTGGTAGCCTGGAACCCAAGCAGAGAGATGGATCAAGTTCAGGCTTCCTGAGCCAAAGAACTTCCACATCTCTTTTTGGTCTTCCTCACGGTATCCTACTTACAGAAATTACAGGGACAGTTCTTCCTCTTGAGACCAAATAAGATTGACCTACCTAATATATAGAATATAAAAAAATACAGAACTTTTTGACATTCTCTCCTTTGGAAGTCAAATATACATGATCCACCTATGGAAGAGGAAGAAGAAGGAGAAGAAAGGCCAAAGGCAAGGATCCCCTGGCTATCCCAATACATGACACTCTCACTCCAACCTCCTCTGCAACTTATGGGTCACCCGAGCAAGGACTTTCTCCTCACGAGAAAGCAAGGACCATAGCCCTCTGTCGCGTGCTTAGGAGAAAATACAGCTACCTCAGAGGTTCATTTCAACTCTGAGGGGAATTTTCAAGTAAACAAATGAAATCAGGTCGCACCATTGGAAGGTGGGTAGGAAACATGGGATCAGTAGCGACACATGGGAAGCCCTGTCTGAAGACCTGTGTTCCTCCTTGCTCACTCCCACTGGTGCACATGCCCCAGCAGAGTGAAGGGGATCTCCCAAACTAAAGAGGTCTGGGCAAGGGGTTAGAGGGAGGGAGGGGCCTTTCTCTCATGGTGACCTCCCCCTCAGTCTCTAGTCCCAGACAATGCTGGCAGCTGGGTTTCTTAATACCAGGAACTCATGGCTCTGGGAAAGAGCAATCTTAATACAAGAAAAAATGTGCAAAAGAAAAAATTAAATAATTCAATCCAAGCATACAAGATTAATATTCTGTCAGAGCAAGAACACTTTGTTTTGGATTTCTCCCATCCCCTCCCACCCCCCCACCTCTGGAATATTCCATCTGCTCAAGTACCCAAGATAAGAGTTACACAGATCAGGGCAGAGGACTGGGAAGGATGAAGGAAGATAATAGGGAAGGAAGTCACCACTAAAGAAGAAAAAAATAAAAATTAAAAAAAAAAAAAAAGGTGCAAAATTGGTTACCTCAGTCCTCCTTTGTCTACCCCTGGGCTCCTGGGTTAAAGACATATGTGCAGCCAAAATATAGTGTAAGGAAGAAAAACCCAACACGTCCCCTTCTTGTCACAAAACCCAAACGTGAGCCTCAGATGGTTCTGTCTGTCCAGAGGGTGCTCCCTCCAGGGAAGGGGTCGGAGCAGGTCAAGAGCACAGTTTCCAGGGCAGCAGAGGTGTGTGGTGGCTGATGGTGGTGGGGCTGGTTTCCCGCCCACCAGAGGGCTGCTCTTCCGCTGGTTGGTGGTGCTTCCCATCCCCTCCCCTCCCTGGAGGCAGACATTATAGCTGGAAGCCCTCCATGGGAGCCTCAGGCTGCTGGAAGATGAACTGCTGTTGCGTCTCATCCACTTGGGGAGCCAGGCTGCTATCATCATCTTCTACACCAAAGTAGTGCTCAATGAGGTCGAAGGCCTTCTGGTAGATCTCCTGGTTCTCATGGCTCTGCAGAAACTCAATTTTATCCAAGCCTATGGTGGCAAGAAGGAAGCAGGGAGATGAATGAACTTGGAGTGCTTTACTATGGGTCCATAAAACATGAATGTATTTTGCCTTCCCTGAGGTATATTAGCATTTATAAACACAAGTAATATGATTAGGTCTCTCTTTGATCTGAAAGAGGAGAGCTGCGATCTTTAGTTAAAATTACATAACTCCAAAGGAAAACAACTAAAATGTGAGTTATTAATCAGTGGTTTAACCTGGGCAAACTGTTAACCATTCTGAATCTCTTGGAGATGAGCAGTGAGTCAATCCAGTACCCCTAACAGAACTTGCCAAGGAAACCATAAACAAAACAAAAAGATAACCTGTACAATGGAAGAAAATATTTGCAACTGACAAGGGCTTAATTTCTAAAACATTATTAACAGCTCACATGGCTCAATAATAACAACAAAAAGCCCAACCCAATCAAAAAATGAGCAGAAGACTTACACAGATATTTCTCCAAAGACATATAGATGGCCAAGAGGCACAAGAAAAGATGTTCAACATCACTAACTATTAGAGAAATGGAAATCGAAACTATAATGAGGGTATCACTTCACACCAGTCAGTATGGCCATCATCAAAAGTCTTCAGGGGAATTCCCTGGAAGTCCAATGGTTAGGATCGAGCAGTCTCACTACCAAGGCCTAAATCCCACAAGCCAAGAGGTATGACAAATAAAAAACCAAAAACAAACCAAGTCTACAAATAATAAATGCTGGAGAGGCTATGGAGAAAAGGGAACCCTCCTGTACTGTTAGTGGGAATGTAAACTGGTGCAGCCACTATGGAGGTTCCTTGAAAAACTAAAAATAGACCTACCATATGATCCAGCGATCCCACTCCTGGGCATATATCTGGAGAAAACTACTTTGAAAAGATATATACACCCCAATGTTCATAGCAGCACTATTTACTATAGCCAAGACATGGAAGCCACCTGAATGTCCATCAACAGATGAATGGGTAAAGAAGATGTGGTGTACATTTACCATGGAAAATTACTCAGCCCCAAGTAAGAATAAAATAATGCCATTTGCAGCAACATGGATGGACCCAGACATAATCATACTAAGTAAAGCAAATCAGACAAAGACAATTATCGTATGATATCACATATGGGGAATCTAAAAAAGATTGATAGAAGTGAACTTATTTATAAAACAGAGACTCACAGAACACAAACTTATGGTTAATAAAGGGGGAAAGGTGGAGAGGGTAATTATGAGTTTGGGATTAGCAGATACAAATTCTGTGTGTGTTTGTGTGTGTGTGTGCGCACACACACACACACACACACACACACACGAGTTGCTCAGTTGGATTCCATGGACTGTAGCCTGCCAGGCTCCTCTGTTCACAGAATTTTCCAAGCAAGAATACTGGAGTGGTTGCCATTTCCTCCTCCAGGGACTCTTTATGACCCAGGGATCAAACCACATCTCTTGCATTGGCAGGATTCTTTACCACTGTGCCACCCGGGAAGCCTTAGATACAAACTACTATTAACAAAATAGATGAACAACAAGGACCTCCTGTACAGCACAGAGAACTTACAAGTATCTTGTAATAAGCTTGTTTATAATGGAAAAACAAAAGAAAGGAGCTTGCTAGAAACTCAGCTGAAAACATGCCTTCCAGCTCCTTATCCTATTATCAATTCTGGAGCTTTATTTTTGCATCTGTACCATAACCTACTTATTGGGTACAGCCTATCAGAAAGAGAACTGATCTATTGCTCCTCAGAAGAAATGGAACTTGTGGGATAAAACTTTGCATTCAATGCTGACCACATACCCTCACATACATATACTACTTCAGAGGCTCTGAACTAGAACTGAACTCTACTTATGACAGACATTAGTTTGGGGAGAAGGCACATACCATAGGCTTCCTCGATGAGCCCACAATAGGGATTGACCCCTGAGCCACTGCGCTTGCCCTCTTGCTCTCCAAGCCGAAGGATGTTCTCCAGTCCATTGAGGGCCACTTGCACAATCTTTGAATCCATCACAGTCAGCAAGTCGCACAGGGGTTTGATGCAGCCCAGGGAGACCAGGTACCTGAAGGGCAGAGACCAGTTAAGTTCTAAATCAAGACAAGATAAGGCAGGTGCCAGGCCAGTGCTCGGGGTCCCTGGGTCTCCTTCACACATATCAATGCTCTTAGCAATTCACTCTGCCTGAGCCCTCATAAACACCCAGGCTTTATCTCAGTCTCTTCACCCCGTCAATAATACTGGTTTAGCTCATTTCCATGTAGAAGGCTGCCACAGATTTCTCCTGGTCTGTAATGTGTCCCTGTAGCAGTACTACCTACTCTGAAACATCATTTCCCTGCTTAAAATTTTCACAGTCCAAGTTCTACTCTCAATACAATCAGGCTCCTAAGCTTTTTTAGCTTCATCTCACATTATTCCCTTCCAAGAATATTACATTCCAGTCAAACATGTGAATGTCTCTAGGTTTCTGATTTTTGTACTTTTACTTAGGCCTTTTCCTGTCCAAAATGCCATTCACAAACCTATATCCTCAAAAGCTATCCTTTTCTCCTAAGGTTTTATAATATGCTGAATATACTCCCCCTTCCTAAGCTACAAGCTGAAGGCAAGGTACTTCTCTAATTCCCATCACTCCAACTCAAGTTCATAATGGAAAGCAGAATCAAAGAGCATCTTCACACAAAACAGCTTTCCTATTTACTTCTCCCAAGTATCATTGTCAAAAATGATTTCTCAAGGAAACTGCCCTGAATGAGCCATCGCATGGTTCTCTTTCATTTGTATGAGTAATTGTGAATTATACAGATTTAAATTCTCTTGTGGGTAGAAAGAGGCAGAGGAGAGATGAATGTCTGTGTCTTAAGTGTCCATTCTTTAGGAGGGAAAAGAGGCTACACTCTAGCAGCTTATCGGTTAAACCCTACTGAACAGGGGTAGACCTATCCCAGCAAAGGCAGTTAACATAAGCTGACAGGTAGAGTAAACATATCACTCAAACAATGGGAAGGACTGTGGTACCTGATTTGTTCAGGGGTTCCTCCTGATGTGGCATTGGTGATGGCCCAGGCTGCTTCTTTCCTTGTACGGAACTCTGCTTTCTGAAGGATTTCGATCAATACAGGGAAGATGTTTGCATCTATGACAGCCTGAGAAGAATTGAGGGTTCGGGGGTGGGATATGAGGGAAAAAAGTCATTTCAAGGAGAATAAGCAAATCCAGAACACAAATCAGCTAAGATTTAGACACATTCCCCTTCCTCAAAGTTCTCCTTTGTCCTTCCCATATACATAAGGTGATGCAGAAGAACCTGGGTTCTGCTCCACAGAATCTTTGACCAACAGCATACATTGATCCCAATTTCAAAAGAGAATTTTTTTCATCTAGAAGGCAATATCCCACAAAGTCTTGTGATCCTAGGCCTTTCTACCACCGCTCCTCAATCTCCCAACTGCTTGTTCTACCTGTATCTGAGCCCTGTTGCCAGCAGTGATATTTGAAATGGTCCAACAAGCTTCCTTTCGGATTGACTCCTTGGAGCTGCTCAGGAGGTGGAGGAGGCAAGGGAGGGCTGAACAGTTAAGAATGACCTAGAACACCAAAAGACAAATTGAGATAAATTGGACTTAATCAAAATGTAAAACTTTTGTGCACCGAAAGACATCTTTAAACAGAGTGAATTACACAAGTCACAGAATGGGAGAAAGTATATTCAAATCATATATCTGATAAAGACGAATATCCAGAATACATTAAAAAAAAAAAAAAGCTGAACATAGTTTAAAATTGGCAAAGGACGTAAACAGACATTTCTCCGAAGAAAACAGGCAGGGGCCCCAAGCACATGAAAGATGCCAGACACCGTTACTCAGTAGGGAAGTGCAAGTCAAAACCTCAGTGATACAGCTTCACACTTCATAGGGCAGTTATTCTGTTTTTCTGGCCGTGCTGGGTCTTCATTGCAGCATCCAGGCTTAGTTGCCCCACAGCATGTGGGATCTTAGTTCCTCAACTAGGGACTGAACCCGAGTCCCCTGCATTAGAAGGCAGGTTCTTAACCCCCAGACCCCAGGGAAGTCTCTAGGATAGTCTTAAAATTATTATATATAAAAATTTATTATAATAATTATAAAATTTATTATAAAAATATTGTTATTCTTAAAAAATCCAGGCAATACAATTGTTGGTAAAGATGGTAAAAAGATGGTAGAAACTGTTGGTAAAGATGTGGAGAAACTGGAACCTGGCACATTGCTGGTGGGAATGTAAAATGGTACAGCCGTTGTGCTAAACAGTATGGTGGTTCCTCAAAATCTTTAAACATAAAATTACCCCATGACCCAGTAATTCCACCTCTGGGTATATATCCCAAAGAACTGAAAGCAGGGACTCAGACAGAGATTTGTATGCCAACAGTCAATGCAACATTACTCACACTAGCCAAAAGGTGAAAGCAACCCAAATGTCGATCAACAGATGAATGAATAAACCAAATGCGGCACAGGTGTACTGAGGAATATTATTCAGCCACCGAAAGGAATGAAGGTGTGACATACTAAAATATGAAATGAACTTTGAAAACATGCTAAGTAAAGTAAGTTGAAACAAAAGAACAAACATATATGGTTTGGCTTACGCGAGGTTTCTAGAGGAGTCAAACTCCCAAGAGACAGAAAGTAATGTGGTAGTTACCAGGGGATGATGGGAAGGGGAAACGGGAAGTTATTACTTGAAGAGCACGGAGTTTCAGTTCTGAATGATGCAAAAGTTGTGGAGATGGATGACTGTGATGGTTAAATGACAATGTGAATGCACTTAATGGCACTGAACTATACTTACTACTAACAGAGGACTAACATGAGGTTACCCATGGGATCCTAAAGGCTTAGTTAGGAAGTGGGGGTGAGGCTCCAAAGATTTTAGTATTTCAAAGGTACCATAACAGAAAAGCTGGGACTTTACCATGTCCCAGGTAGTAAGTCAAGTTATTCCATTCAGTTTTTCTTCAATAGCACCCAATGGATAATGACTTGCTTCCAATTTATACAAAAAGTAAAGGCAACCAAGTTGCCCACAAATCATACAGAGTGGCAGAGTTGGAATTTTTCCTTCAAGCCTATGCTTTCTCTCCTAGATCACACTGCCTCCCCCAGGACTAAAGTCTACGGCAGGGAAGGATTTTGCCCACAGACAGCTCTCCTCCTCCTCCTCACCTGGGTCTGGATGTCATCCCCGGTGACGATGTTACCCACAGCTCTCAGAGCAGGAGAAGCCACTTTGTTATCGTTGTGCCTACAGAGGAGGGAGATGTGGTCAGCAGAGGCCCAGCACCAAGCTTTTAGGTCTGCTGACCACCGAGGCCTGTAGCACTCATGGGTCCAGACCTTTGCACAGGGCAGCAGACTGCTAACTGCAGCTCTGAGCTTGGAATCTGCACCCTTTCTAACTAGGATCACTCACATGAGAAGCTCGACCAATCTCCGGCAGACTCCAGAGTCTATGACTGCCTGGATCTTCTCATTGGGGCCATCAGATAGATAAGAGAGGGCCCAGCAAGCATCTGCCAGCAAGTCTGAGTCGCTGCTGAAGAGTAGGCGAGACAGCACGGGCAAACAGGGGGAGACCTATTGGAAGCAGAGAGAGAGGGGTTCATAGGGGGACAGGGTTACATCAGCTCTACCACTAACTTCCTAACATGTCCGAGCCCTCCTCTACTGCGTAAGTCTAAGGCCCAGAGATTTCTACTACATTAAGCCATCAGGCCCACATTTTCACTTTACCACCCTGGCACATGAGATCACCTACTTCACTGATGATTGCCTCTTTGAGTTTCCCGTGGATTGAGACTCTGAGGGTTCCCCAAAGACTTGAAAACTCCTATGTCAAAATTCCTCCATATGAAGGAACCTGCTATTACTCAGGAACTGGTAAGAAGCTCTCTTACCTTTGCAAACTCTGGGGGTGGGTTCTTTCCTCGGCAGAGGTTTGACAGGGCCCAGACCGCATTCCGGGTCATTGTCAGTCGTGTGGACTTGGTAAGGAGTCTGAAGGAGACACAGAAGCCAGATCCTGACCAATGATGCCCTTTGCATAGAGCCGTTGTCTATGAGCCCCTGGAGCACATCCAACCAGACCCTACGACTCTAGCCGCCTCACTGTCTTTTCCTACCCATAATTTAAGTGAGTTAGTTTGGTCCAGGGGGCCAACCTACATCTTCATAGGGGATTAGGACCAGATGTGGTTGTTAAGCCCATAGCTAATAAGGACAGAGAGCTGGACCTTGAATAAGCATGCTAAATGAAGTTTTAGTGTGAGGGCTTTAGCTATGCAGTACGGATTGATTTTCTGTGACAGGCCCACGAAAGAGTTCTAATAGTAGCTTACGAGGTTGTGACTTCTGAAGAAAAACTCCTCCTTCTGCTTTGGTTTAGATGTAGCTCTACTTTAAGGGCATAGAGGAAGGGATGGGAGCATCAATATGACCCTGCATGGGGTCTTAGATCTGTGGTTTACAACAGAGCTCTCCAATGTACCTATGCATAAACCCATAGAAAATCAATGCATTTTGCAGAGAAGGTTAGGTTTTTCCAGATGGGCTACTTCTCCCTCTGTCCTCTGGCTCAGAAGCAAAAGACACAGGCCAGTGGCACAAGGCTCTTACTCTCAGAAGATAACTTTTACTCTGTCAACCAGAATGCACTTTTAGTTAGCATTTTTGGATTTACTCATCATCTTAAGGTCAACTGTCCCCCAAAGATCTGCTACATGGCTGCCCTACAGATGCCCCAGGTGCAAATGACAGTAATTACTCACGTTAACAAAGGATTGAGGATGGAACAGTTCAAGACGTAATCTCGGCAAACGGAGCTGTCTCCAGCTATGTTTCCCAGTGCCCAGACTGCCTAAAAAAGCGAGGATGGAACTGTCAGCCACAGAGCCTAGCGGCTTCTGTGAGCACCCAGAGTGACACACGGCGGTGACCAGGACGAACACCCTGCCACGGCCTGAAACATACCCAATAAGCTCAGGCGCCCTCCTTGCTGACATCCTTATTGCATGCTTGCTCTGTGAGGACTTTTCCTCTGAGAATTCCTGGGTTCAGGGGGGAAAGCAGGCTGCCACTGTCCTGCAGCCAGAGAAGCCAAACCAAAAACCTCCTTATCCTCACCTCCTCATCTCCCATAAAAGGAGAAAATGATGGGAAACTTGCATTCTTGTAGTCTCATAGGACCAACCCTAATGTCTTAGTAGAGGAAAAATCCCCAGTACCACTCCACTTCTAGTCAACCAGTAAAACTCCAGCAGAAGAAATGGAAGTAGGGTTTTTGTGATCCATAGATGTTGAAAAATGGGTACTGTGGTGTCTTCTTCCCAATACCACCTGACACCCAACATGTGGAGTTTTCTTCTACATCAATTCTTTGATACCGTGTCAGTGAAAAGTGAAAGTCGCTCAGTTGTGTCTGACTCTTTGTGACCACATGGACTATACAGTCCATGGAATTCTCTTAGGCCAGAATACTGGAGTGGGTAGCTGTTCCCTTCTCCAGGGGAATCTTCCCAACCCAGTAATCAAACTGGGGTCTCTTGCATCGCTGGCATATTCTTTACCAACTGAGCTACCAGGAAAGCCACATCAATTCAGTGGTAGGGGGCTCAGTCCCACAAGACTGGCCTCACTTAGATACTAGTTACAACTCCCAGGTGCCACCTATACTTTTTACCAACTGGCTATAAATTCAGGAGTTCCACATTCTGCAATGATTTACAGAACTCAGGAAAACTGTACTCATGTTTAGCAGTTTAATAGATACAACTCAGGAAGAGCTAAATGGAAGAGATGCAGAGGGCAAGGCATGGGGCAAAGAGTAGGGGCTGCACAGAACGCCTGTGCCCTCTCCAGGCAGGTCACCTTCCCAGCACAGTGAGTGTGCACCAACCCCGATGCTCTCCGAATCTCACTGTTCAAGATTTTTATAACCCAATATTTACCCCCTGTAACATCCCTAGGGAGGTTGGGGAGGAGGGGTGGGAAGAGTGGGGGTGGGGTGGGGTTAAAAGTTCCTATTCTCTAATCCCAAGTTTGGTCTTTCTGATCACTAGCCCTCCCTTCCTGAAGCTATCTAGGGCCCCACCCTGAGTCATCTCATGAGCACACACTGAGGTGTGTTGCAAACGTGCTCTTTAGGGATAACAGAAGACGCTTGGATCACTAAGAAAATCCCAAGGTTTTTAGGAGCTCTTTGCTCTTAACCTCTTAACTGGGGATAAAGACAAAATACATTTTTTATTATACCGCTGACATCATCAAGAATTAAGTCAAATTTGGGTATTACCTGTTCCTGTACATCCTCAAAGTCCGAGTTAAGCAGCTCTATAAAAATGGGGACGGCCCCTGCTTCAATGACAATTTTGGTCTGCTGAGAGGTTCCAGAGGCAATGTTTGTTAGAGCCCAGGCAGCTTCAAACTGAAAGTGAGATTAAAGCCATGACTGAGAGGTCATTCCAGACAGAGCAGCCATGCCTACCAGCTGGCTCAGAGCAGCTACGTCTCCTGCCCCTGACTTGAAAAAAAAAAAACAAAAACAACACAAGCCTTTCCCTCTTCTCCTTTAAAAGAAAGGAAGAATTACTGGCAGTGACATAACATAATAGGAGGACAGAGCTAGGCTTCCATGGTCCCAGGTCTAGTCCTGCACCACCACAGCCCCCATGAGTCCTTGGGCAAGCCACGTTTTTTTTGTTTGTTTGTTTGTTTTTCCTAGAGGCAGAGAGGTTGAAAGAGTTAGGAGAAGGAGAAAGAATGAAAGAAAAGTAGTGAGACCTGGGAGCAACACCAAATCTTTACTATTCCCCCACCACCTCAGTAGGTTGTTGCTGCTGAGTCGCTAAGTCATGTCTGACTCTTTTGCGACCCAAAAGACTGAAGCCTGCCAGGATCCTCTGTCCATGGGATTTGCCAGGCAATAATACTGGAGTGGGTTGCGGCAAGCCATGTTTTGATTTCCTGCACTTCACTTTATTCGTTTCTGAAACCAGGATAAAAGTGAGATGTCTCTCAAGGACCCTTTCAGCCAAATTTCTAATAAGTTCTCGTACAGTGGCTCATCACTCATTTGTGATAAAAGAGACCCAGAGAAGGAAAGTGGTTCACTCCAGAATTAGAAATGGACTAGAACGTTTTGTGTATGTATATGTATACATACGTACATACATATATACATATTTATTCTATATTACAACCTCTGAATAATGAACCTGTCATATTCTGGTATCTTTCCTTTGAGACTGTTTTGGGGAAGAGTTTGTGGCTCTCTTACTTGAGGCCAAGTCCTCTGAGGTAACAGCATCCCCTTAAATGTTTCATTCTCAGAGCTGTGTCTGCAGAAGCGTGCCATAGCAATTTCTTGGCAAAAAGAGCATTCATCTGGTACCTCTCCACCCTGGGCC
This sequence comes from Bos indicus x Bos taurus, assembly GCF_003369695.1. Classification (NCBI taxonomy): domain Eukaryota; kingdom Metazoa; phylum Chordata; class Mammalia; order Artiodactyla; family Bovidae; genus Bos; species Bos indicus x Bos taurus. The sequence goes on from NC_040077.1 coordinate 121,240,807, forward strand.
TCACCTGTAAAGTACAATTCTCATTCCTCTTCAGAAACTCCACAAACCGATCCACCACTCCTGGAGTGTTGATAACTTCGTCTATTGGAGGACTGGGCTCTGGGAGAGGGACAAAGGAAAGAGAGGAGAAGTCAGGAGAAGGGCTGGGTGATGCATTCACTGGGGTCAGTCCACCATCCTTCCTACATACTCCTCACCATCCTTATAAACACTCCCAAGCTTCCTTCTGGTGAGGTAGTTTTAACAATAGCAGGTCATTTTCAAACTGTATCAAATAGCTGAGAATCTAAAGAGTAAAGCCAATCCTAATCTAAGTATGCTCACCTTTGGCTTTCTAAATCTAAGCAAGTAAATAACCTTACCTACCTAAGCAAGCAAGAAAGTACGAGAGAGATGACCAAAGTAGGTGCAATGCTAGTCTAAACACTTCCCTTCTAAGATCAGCATTCTTTTCTTGGGAGGAAGAAAAGTCCTCCCAAGGTCAAAGGACAAAAGTCCTTGGGAGAAAAGAAAATATTTTTCCCATCATACATCAAATTTTTACTGAGCAAAAAATGTGTGCCAGATGTGGTTCTGGGTACCAAGAATACAACAGTGAATCAAACCCAAAGTCTCTGTCCTCATAGAGCTTATATCCTAGTGAGAAGAAATACTGTTATGTTTGAAGGTAATAAGTGTAATAGGAAATAAAATACGTAGGGCCAGGTAAGGAGATTAAAAATGCTGCAGGGGGTGGGGGAGCTGTAATTTTAGATATGGTGTGAGGGTAGGCTTTGCTGAGAAAGGCAGGATCTAACCACAGAAATGAAGCAGCTGTCACACAGATTGTTGTTCTTTAGTTGCTGAGTCGTGTCTGACTCTTTTGCAACCCGATGGAATATAGCCTGCCAGGCTCCTCTGTCCATGAGATTTTCCAGGCAAGAAGAATACTAGAGTTGGTTGCTATTTCCTTCTCCAGGGGATCTTCCCGACCCAGTGATCGAACCTGCTTCTCCTACATTGGCAGATGGACTCTTTACCACTGAGCCACCAGGGAAGCCCTGTCACACAGATATCTGCAACTAAAGGGTATCAAGCAGAGGGAACAGCCCATGCAAAGGTAAGAATGTGCCTGGCTTGTCCAAGGATGCCACAGCCAGCAGGGCTAGAGCAGAATGAGTGAAGGGCAGTAGTTGATGAGGTCAGTGAGAGGAAACAAGAGGCTAAGTCATGCAGGGCCTCCCTGGGGAAGTCTAGGCTTTGTACCTTTGGAGAGCAGTTTCCGGAATTTCTGTGTGGTTGCTAACTGCAGGTCAGGATCATCAGAAAAGAGCATCTCCACCATCTCTCTTGTGATCACACTCTCCTAGGACATAAAACAGGTTCATGATTTTGCAAACCAACACTAGAGCCAGATATAAGCCCATAATCCTGTTTGGCATCCTGAGACTTGAGGGCAGGGCTTCCCTGGTGGTCCAGTGGTTGAGAATCTGCCTGTCAGTGCAGGAGACATGGGTTCAGTCCCTGGTCTGGGAAGATCCCACATGCAGAAGAGTAATTAAGCCCATATGCCACAACTACTGAGCTTGTGCACCTAGAGCCCATAGTCTGTAACGAGAAGCTACTGCAATGAGAAGCTCTTGTACCCCAACCAGAGAGTAGCTGTCACTAGAGAAAAGCCTGCACGTAGCAATGAAGACCCAGCATAGCCAAAAAAAAAAAAAGACTTGAGGCCAAGAGGAAGGCACAACAGCAGCTCAGATGTTTAATCCATAGCTGCTTCAAGCTGGAACATTTAGAAGTCATTCTTAACCTCTGAGGCAACTGAAAGCTCCTCTTAAATGTTTCCTCTGGTGTTTTCACCAGAGACAAATCCCTGCTGACTCCTTAAGCTGACTGGGGATTAGGTTGGTGCAAAAGTGATTGCTGTTTTGCACTGTTGAACTTTGCCGCCTGATATTGGAATACATTCTTAAATAAATGTGGTTATGTTATACATCACTTTAATGTGCATTTATCACTTTGTTTTTTTGCTAATGATTTATTAAGTTCAGTTCAGTCGCTCAGTCGTGTCCGACTCTTTGCAACCCCATGGACCGCAGCACGCCAGGCCTCCCTGTCCATCACCAGCTCCTGTTTTATTACTTGCTGTTTATTTTATATTTATTTTAGACTAGAGAAATGATGTTGGACAAAAAGCAAATTTGAGCTATTTTCTTATTCGAGTTCAAAATGGGTTGTAAAGTGGTGGAGACAACTTGCAGCATCAGCAACGCATTTGGCCCAGGAACTGCTAACGAATGTACAGTGCAGTGTGTCCAAGAAGTTTTGCCCCCTGGTACTCGCGAGGAATGTCCACATCACCATCCCTTCTCTCCTTTGTTGCTGCTAATGACAATACTCTAATGACCTACTCTACTATTCGAAAACTATTTTTATGTAATTAATGTACGCTTTCTTGTTTATAAATGCCTGATTTTTTTTTTTTTTAAAAGAAGTTTTGCAAAGGAGACAAGAACCTTGAAGATAAGGAGCACAGTGGCCAGCCATCGGATGTTGACAATATCAATCGAGAGGATCCGTGGAAACTTATCCTCTTAAATCTAACTACATGACAAGTTGGTGAAAAACTCAATGTTGACCATTTTATGGTTATTTGGCATTTGAAGCAAATTGGAAAGGTGAAAAAACACAATAGGTGGGTGCCTCAAATTAAAAAAAATTGTTGTTTAGAAGTGTCATCTTCTCTTATTATATGCAACAACAATGAATCATTTCTTGATTAGATGTGATATGAGACAAAAAGTGGATTTTCAACTGATGATGACCAGCTCAGTGGCTGGACCATGAATAAGCTTCCAAAGCATTTCCCAAAGCCAACTTACACCAAAAAAGGATCATGGTCATGTTTGGTGGTCTGCTGCCTGTCTGATCAACTATAGCTTTCTGAATCCCGGTGAAACCACAACATCTGAGAAGTATGCTCAGCAAGTAGATGAGATGCGCTGAAAACGACAATGCCGCAGCAGCACTGGTCAATGAAATGGCCCGATTCTTCTCCAAGACGATGCCTGACTGCCGTACAACTAATGCTTCAAAGGTGAACGAGCTGGGCTACAAAGTTTTGTCTCACCTGCCACATTCACCTGACCTCTCACCAACTGCCACTTCTTCAAGCATCTCTTTTTCTAGGGAAAACGCTTCCACAACCAGCAGGAGGCAGAAAATGCTTTCTAAGAGTCTGTTGAATCCTGAAGCGCAGATTTTTATGCTACAGGAAAAAAAAACTTATTTCTTGTGGGCAAAAACAAATTGATTATAATGGTTCCTGTTTTGACTAATAAAGATGTGTTTAAGTCTAGTTAGAATGATTTAAAATTCATGGTCTGAAACAGTAATTACGTTCGCACTAGCCTAATACAAAAGGGCCCATGGAATAAAGAGATTAGCATGATTGCTGGTAAAGCTACTAGATGATATGAACTGCTCCATTTCTGTTCTGTAGAAGCAAGTAGTTCTCAAGCTTGCCTGAAGCACATGCAAGGGTCTTACCCCAGTGGTAGAGCTCACATAGGAGTCCATGAGAAGACTATCAAACATGGCGGCTTCTTCATTGATCAGCTCCACATTTCTCCGTTTAAAAAGCTGAAAGGAAAGAGAAGAAATGGTGTATAGAAACAAGGAACAAAGAACAACCTGATGTTAAATTACGGCATGACTGTCAAGGAAATGCTAGTGTATGAGAAAATGCCAAACTTTATCTACTGATATGGAAAGATATTCAAGGGCTTTACTTTCTATGTTACATCTATTGTTTATATTTTTGGAGAACATTTTTATAAGCAAATCTTTTAAAATTTCTGTGCCCTTTGTATAAAAGGGCACAGATATACATATATATTATATATGTATACACACACCCTATATATATCCTATATATATATATATGTATAAACACACACACACATGTATAAGGACACACATATATAAAAGGCTTCAAAGAAGAGAAATAAGGGTGGGCAAAAGCAGGTTAGCATCCAGACCTGGGCAAGGAACCAATTTGGTGGTGATGTGTGGCAGAGTGCAGATGATGAAGCATTAATAGTCTCAGTTCTAGGGAGACTTACAAAGAATGGACTCAGGAAATAGAAGGCAGCCCAGAATGGTTGACAAACTTCTTAAAAGGCCAGGCTTGAGACTGGGCCTTGAAAGCCAGACCTAACAGTGACTACTGAGTAAAAACAAGGGGTTAGCGCTGGAAAGTTATATTGAAGACAATTAAAATGATAACAAGGTGTACGAAATTATGGAAGAGGAATAAGGGACAGTTCTTTCTCAAAGCTTCCAACATTTCTTCACAACAAATCAAACTGGGTGAGTGGCCCACAGAGCTAAGCTACTTTCCCAAGGGGAAAGTGAGAATGTGAGGTGGAGGCCAACCATGGTGGCTGAACCACCTCTCTAAAGAGCACATTTGAGAACACTCAGGTTAACTTACTTGTTGCTCCCGTTTCTGCTTCCGGAGCTGAATGCCCTCTTCCTCTCTTCTTCGCCTCATTTCCTCAGGGTTTAGGGCATTGTTCTTGTAACTCTTCATTCGATAATTGTCTTTCCCTGGGCTCGCCATGGTCTCTGGAAGAAGGGAAGACACAAACACACTGGCAAAGGCTCTTAAAAGGACAGCATTTTCTGCTCACTGGCTTCTCTCTCCACCCACCCTCCCCTACTAAGGAGGACTCACAGCTTCCCAGTGAAGCCTGATAATCTCAATAACTGCCCCTGAGATCTCTATTACCACCCCCACATCAACAACACAGTTTCCTTAACAAGTTTATTAAATAAGTGCCGTTATAGCAATTGATACAAGCTTAGTAGTTAAAAGGTGTAGGCCCTGGAGGCAGATTGTACGGATTCAAATACCAGCTCTTCCCTTTTTAAATTTGTTTATTTACTCAGCTGTCCCAGGTCTTAGCTGCAGCATGAGGGATCTAGGTACCTGATCAGGGATAGAACCCGGGCCCCCCGCCCGGGAGCATGAAGTCTTTGGTCACTAGACCACCAGGGAAGTCCCAATACTGACGCTTCTTCTTGTTAGCTGTGCAACCTTCAGTAAGTTGCTTTAAACTCTGTGCCTCAGGAGCCTATCTTTTAAAACACAGAGTTGTTAGAAGGACTGTACAGCTTAACACATGTGAAGTACTACTTAGACTGAGAAGGAAATGGCAACCCATTTCAGTATTCTTGCATGGGAAATCCCACAGACAGAGGAGCCTAGTGGTCTACAGTCCATGGGGCCACACAAAAGATTTGGACACAACTTAGTGATTGAACAATAACAACTACTTAGAACAGCACTAGGCATATGGTAAATGTTGACAAGCCACGATCACTTCCATGACGAGAGAAAAGTTACATGACTTGCTGAATAAATGCAAATATATTTAACCTACAAGGTGAAATACAGTGTACCCAATTCAGTGGAATACCATGCATATATATATTTTTAAGTAACTCATATGGCCACTCCTCTATTTTTTAAAAGAAATTTAAAATTTTATTCTGTAACATTTGCTACATACAAAAAAGATGAAACATGTTAAGTTACCAAACAAAATAATACAATGAGCACCTGTCAACTCACCACTAAATCCAAGAACTAGATTAATATACCTGAATCTAGTAGTAAGGTCTCCCCCTGTCCCGGGCTCCTCCATCCCAACTCCAGCCAAAAGAAAACTGCTATTATGAATTGTCATTATCTTTGCTTTCATTTTTATGAATCACATATATGTACGCCCCTAAATACTGCATCATACTATGTTCAGTCTACTGAGAATTATCCCCCCTCCATTGGATTTCTAAGATTTACCCATGTTTTTGCATGAAGCCTTATTTCATTAATTTTTCCTATGTTATATTATTTCATTGTATAAACACATCATCATTTGCATTTCCCCAGTGATTAGTGATGTTAAGCATCTTTTTCATGAACCTGTTGGCCATTTATATGTTTGCTTTGGAAAAGTGTGTATTCAGATCCTTTGCCCAATTTCACTTGCAATATTTGTGTTTGTTTGCTACTGAGTTGTATGAGCCCCTTATATTGTTGTTGCTGTGGCGTTTCTCAGTCGTGTCTGACTCTTTGTGACTCCATGGACTGCAGCACACCAGACTTCCCTGTCCTTCACTATTTCCTGGAGTTTGCTCAAACTCATGTCCATTGGTTCGGTGGTGGTTGATTTGGAGATGGATGTATGGCATCACCGAGTCCCTTATATATTTTGGATATTAATCCCTTGTCAGATATATAGTTAGGAAATATTTTTTCCACAGGTTGCCTTTTCATTTTGTTGACCATTTCTCTCTTTTTAATTGTTTGACTCTGCAAAAATCAGAAGGCACTGACAGACAGTCACCCAATTCCCATGATGCCCTGAGTGAAGGTAAGTCAGCTTAGACATATGATAGGCTAAAATCCCACTACTTAAGGCTCCAAGCAGTGAGAGAAACAGCCATCAAATGCTGACCTTTTTATTTTTTGGGGGGGAGGAGTGCTGTGCAGAAGCTTTTAAGTTTTCTACTTTAAGCTTTCTAGTTTATGGGTCCTACTTGTTTATCTCTGCTTTTGCTGCTTGTGCTTTGGTGTTTTATCACCCTCCCCCCTCCAAAAAAAATCATTGCCAAGACTAAGGTCTTTTTTTCCTGTGTCTTCTTATAGGAGTTTTAACAGTTTCACGTGTTACCATCAAGTCTTACTTCATCAGCTAAGTACCATGTTGCCTTCCAAAGTGATGCCAATTCATATTAGCTTAGCAATACAAGAGCTCTCATTGATACTCATCCTATTACTCAGAACGGTCACTTTTGCCAATCTACTGAATATAATGTACTTCATTAGGATAAAGATTTGCATTACTAATAGGGTTATTAGATTTTATTTTAATTAGCCATGTTTCCCTTTCTGTGAAAAATGTCTGTTTATGGTATGTCAAATATTTTTCCATTGAATTACTTGTCCTTTTCTTATTGATTTATAGTTCTTAAGATATTCTAGTTATTAACTATTTGTTGATTATTTGTATTACAAATATCTTCTAGTCTCTTTTCACTTTTTTTCAATTTTCACTTTATGGAGTTCTTTAACAAGTTCTTAACTATAATGGAAGTTTTGCTTTAATACCTAGCTCTTTCTGTGTGTCTTGTTTAATAAATCCTTTAATGCTCCCAAGGTCAGAAAGATACCCTGTGATGTCTTCTGAGAGTTTTAAGGCTTGCCCTTTACATGCCAGTGTTTCATTTGTCTGAAACTTAATTAATTGGATATAAGCCTTAGGAAGTTAATATAAAGTCTGAACATTAATGACTTCGGTACACAGGTTAGGGGAAAAAAAGTAGAAAGGAGAGAGAAATCATACAGTAGAGAGAATCAAGGGTGAAACTCGGATCTTTCAAAAGACTGAAAATAGTCAAATCTCTGGTTAGATCTCTCAGGAACAAAAGAGGGCACACATTTTAGAAATGAAAAAAGAACATAACTACAGGTAACTGAAAAGATAAAAAAAGGGAATATGAACAACTTTATGCTAGCTAACTTGCTTGAAAAGACAAATTTCTAGAATAGTATAACTTGCTAAAAGTGACTCAGAATATCTAACCTAGCCTTATTACCATTAAATATACCGAATCAGCACTAAAGAATATTTCCACAAAGAAAAATGCCAGGTCTAAATGGTTTTACAAATGAGATTTTAAAAAGTTTTTTTTTTTTTTCTTTGGCTGCAATATGCAGCTTCTAGGATTTAAGTTCCCTGACCAAGAATCAAATCCAGGCCCTTGGCAATGAGAGCTCAGAGTCCTAACCACTGGACCACCAGGGAATTCTCGAGTTTTACCAATTTTTTAAATAAGTTGTTTCACTCTTACACATACTTCCTTCTGGAAAAAGGACATTCTTTTGATAACAATACCAAAGAAGGATAATATGAGAGAAGGTCCTATAATTCACAAGGATGTGCATGCTCAGTTGCTTAGTCATGTCTGAAGCTACAAAAATTCCAAATAATACCAGCACAAGGTGAGGGAGAGAAGAATTAGGAGTCTGGGATTAACACATATACACTACCATATATAAGGTATGTAAACAACACGGAACTACCGTGTAACACAGGGAACTCCACTCAATATCCTGTAAAACCTATAATGTAACCTATAATGGAAAAGAATCTGAGGGACTTCCCTGGTGGTCCAGTGTTTGGGACTCTGTACTTCCCCTGCAGGGGACATGGGTTCAGTTTCTGACTGGGGAGCTAAGATCCCACATGCTACATGGTGCAGCCAAAAAAAAAAAAAAAATCTGAGAAAGAATACACACACACACACACATATAACTGAATTATTCCTCTGTACACTTGAATCTAAAACACTGAAAATTAACTATACTTCAGCAAAAAATAAAATTTAAAAGGATAATGAAATAACATCATTAATTGTACTTTAGACTTTTTCAGACAAGCAAAAGCTGAGACTGTCTCTAGCAGACCTGCGTTGTAGCCACTGTGCTCAGTCACATATGACCTGTATGATTCTTTGCCACCCCATGGACTGTAGCCCACCAGGCTCCTCTGTCCATGAGATTTTTCAGGCAGGAAAACTGGAGTGGGTTGCCATTTCCTCCTCCAGGGGATCTTCCTGACCCAGGGATCAAACCCACTTCTCTTTTATCTCCTCCACTGCAGGTGGATTCTTTACCCACTTAGTTATCAGGGAAGCTCTAAGACCTGCACTAAAGAAAGTCTAAAGTTCTTCAAGTAGAGAGAAAATGATGCCAAAAGGTAATTCAACAAATAGAAAAGGAACCAAAAAGAAATTCTGGAGTTGAAAAATATAATAGCTGAAATGAAGAATTCACTAGAAGGGTTCAACAGCACATTTGAGCAGGCAACAGACAGAAGTAGCACGCTTGAAGATAGGAAAATTGAAATTATGCAGTCTGAGCAGAAAGGTGAATACAGAAAAGTGAATAGAGAGCCTAGGGATCCATGAAACTCCAACAATCAAATCACAAAATATGCATTATGGGAGTCAAAGAAATGGGAGATAAAGGGGAAAAGAATTTTATAGAAATAATGGCAAAAAAAAAAAAAAAAGACATCAATGTACACAGAAAGATACTCAATTTCAAGGAGGAAAATTCAGGTCTACATCTAGAAACATAATCAAACTATTGAGAGCCAAATATAAAAGGAAAATCTTGAAAGCAGCAAGGAAGAAGTGACTCATCACATACAAGCCAGTTTTTCATCAAAAAGGCACTGAGATCTTTAAATGTATAGATATTGAAAGCGCTAAAGAAAAACGTTCAAAGAATTCTGTATCTGACAAAACCGCACTTCAAAAACAAAGGAGAAACCAAGATACTCTCAGGCAAAAGCTGAGGGAATCTGTTACCACCAGACCCGCTCTATAAGAAATGCTGAAGGGAGTCCTTCAAGTTGAATGAAAGGACATTACACAGTAACTTGAAGCCAGCGAAGGTAACTACATGGGGAAATATAAAAGCCAGTTTTCTAGGATTTTTGGTTTGTAATGCCACTTTTTATTTTGTATATGATTTAAAAGAAAACGTAGGACTTCTCTGGTGGTAGAATAGATGGGGATCCCCCTGTCAATACAGAGGACGTGGGTTTGATCCCTGGTCCAGGAGGATTCCACACGCTGTGGAGCAACTAAACCTGTGCATCACAACTACTGAGTCCGAGAGCTGCAACTACTGTGTGCCCAGAGCCTGTGCTCCTCAGCAAGAGAGGCCCCTGCTCGCCACAGAGAAAGCCTGCGCGCAGCAAGGAAGACTCACTAAAAACATGGAAATTATTAAAAAGAAGACAAATGCATAAAATAATGAACAAAACTTTGCTCTGTATGCTATTGAAGTTAAGTTGGTATCAATTCAAACTACATTGTGATAAATTTGGGATGTTAAATGTAAAGCCCACAATCTCTCTCTCTCTCTCTCTCTCTATATATATACATACATACACACACAAAATAAAAATATACACAAAGGAAATGAGAAGTGAATGAAAACAATTCACTACAATAAACAAATTAAACACAAAAGGCAGTAATAGAGGAAGAGAGGGACAAAAAGGTATAAGAAAGAAAGAAAAAAGAACAAAATGGCAGAAGTCTTTTCTTATCAATAATTACATTATACTTTCTTTTTGGGTAATGCCAAGTGGCTTGCAGGATCTTAGTTCCCTGACCAGGAATCAAATGTGGGCCCCCAATAGTGGAAATGCAGGGTCTTAACCATGGGACTTATTACCAAATTCAGACTTAAATTGAAGAAAGTAGAGAAAACCCATTAGACCATTCAGGTATGACCTAAATCAAATCCCTTATGATTATACAGTGGAAGTGAGAAATAGATTTAAGGGACTAGATCTGATAGATAGAGTGCCTGATGAACTATGGATGGAGGTTTGTGACATTGTACAGGAGACAGGGATTAAGACCATCCCCAAGAAAAAGAAATGCAAAAAAGCAAAATGGCTGTCTGGGGAGGCCTTACAAATAGGTGTGAAAAGAAGAGAAGTGAAAAGCAAAGGAGAAAAGGAAAGATATACCCATTTGAATGCAGAGTTCCAAAGAACAGCAAGGAGAGATAAGAAAGCCTTCCTCAGTGATCAGTGGAAAGAAATAAAGGAAAACAATAGAAAGGGAAAGACTAGAGATCTCCTCAAGAAAATTAGAGATACCAAGGGAATATTTCATGCAAAGATGGGCTCAATAAAGGACAAAAATGGTATGGACCTAACAGAAGCAGAAGATATTAAGAAGAGACGGCAAGAATACACAAAAGAACTATACAAAAAAGATCTTCACGACCCAGATAATCACGATGGTGTGATCACTCACCTAGAGCCAAACATCCTGGAATGTGAAGTCAAGTGGGCGTTGGAAAGCATCACTACAAACAAAGCTAGCAGAGGTGATGCAATTCCAGTGGAGCTATTTCAAATCCTGAAAGATGATGCTGTGAAAGTGCTGCACTCAATATGCCAGCAAATTTGGAAAACTCAGCAGTGGCCACAGGACTGGAAAAGGTCAGTTTTCATTCCAACCCAAAGAAAGGCAATGCCAAAGAATGCTCAAACTACCACACAATTGCACTCATCTCACACGCTAGTAAAGTAATGCTCAAAATTCTCCAAGCCAGGCTTCAGCAATATGTGAACCATAAACTTCCTGATGTTCAACCTGGTTTCAGAAAAGGCAGAAGAACCAGAGATCAAATTACCAACATCTGTTAGATCATGGAAAAGCAAGAGAGTCTCAGAAGAACATCTATTTCTGCTTTATTGACTATGCCAAAGCCTTTGACTGTGTGGATCACCACAAACTGTGGAAAATTCTTCAAGAGATGGGAATACCAGACCACCTGATCTGCCTCTTGAGAAATCTGTATGCAGGTGAGGAATCAACAGTTAGAACTGGACATAGAACAACAGACTGGTTCCAAATAGGAAAAGGAGTACATCAAGGCTGTATATTGTCACCCTGCTTATTTAACTTATATGTAGAGTACATCATGAGAAACGCTGGGCTGGAAGAAGCACAAGCTGGAATCAAGATTGCCGGGAGAAATATCAATAACCTCAGATATGCAGATGACACCACCCTTATGTCAGAAAGTGAAGAAGAACTAAAGAGTCTCTTGAAGAAAGTGAAAGAGGAGAGTGAAAAAGTCGGCTTAAAGCTCAACATTCAAAAACGAAGATCATGGCATCTGGTCCCATCACTTCATGGCAAATAGATGGGGAAACAGTGCAAACAGTGGGAGACTTTATTTTTTGGGGCTCCAAAATCACTGCAGATGGTGATTGCAGCCATGAAATTAAAAGACACTTGCTCCTGGGAAGAAAAGCTATGACCAACCTAGACAGCCTATTAAAAAGCAGAGACATTACTTTGCCAACAAAGGTCCATCTAATCAAGGTTATGGTTTTTCCAGTAGTCATGTATGGAGTGAGAGTTAGACTGTGAAGAAAGCTGAGCACTGAAGAATTGATAGTTTTGAACTGGGGTGTTGGAGAAGATTCTTGAGAGTCCCTTGGATTGCAAGGAGATCCAACCACTCCATCCTAAAGGAAATCAGTCCTGAATATTCATTGGAAGGACCGATGCTGAAGCTGAAACTCCAATACTTTGGCCACCTGATGCGAAGAACTGACTCATCTGAAAAGACCTGGATGCTGGCAAAGACTGAAGGTGGGAGAAGGGGACGACAGAGGATCAGATGGTTGGATGGCCTCACTGACTCAATGGACATGAGTTTGAGTAAACTCTAGGAGTTGGTGATGGACAGGGAGGCCTGGCGTGCTGCAGTCCATGGGGTCGCAAAGAGTCGGACATGACAGAGCAACTGAACTGAACTGAACCACTGGACTGCCAGTGAACTCCCAAGTAATTATATTATACTTAGTGGCCCCTGGTGGCTCAGATGGTAAAGAATCTGCCTGCAATGCAGGAGACCCAGGAGATATGGGTTTGATCCCTGGGTCGGGAAGATCCCCTGGAGAAGGGAATGTACCCACTCTAGTATTCCTGCCTGGAGATTCCATGAACAGAGGAGTTTATATAGATTAAACTCTTTGGTCGAAAGGCAGAGATGGGCAGCAGATTAAAAAAAACAATAACCATGATCTACTACTACATGCTGTCTGCAGAGACTTACTGTATATCTGAAAACACAAAGAAGTTGAAAGTAAACGGGTGAAAAAAGACATTCATGCAAATGGTAAGCAAAAGAGAGCTGGGATGGCTATACTAAATATCAGACAAAAATTTTTAAGTAAAAACCTGTTACAACAGTCAAAGTAAAGGGAAAACAGTTCTACAGTAACATTTAGAGACTTTAATCGTCACTTTCAATAATGAATAGAACCTAGACAGAAGATCAACAAGGAAATAGGACTTTTACATTATAAATCAGTTAGATCTAAAAGACACATAGAACAGTCCCACCCAGCAAGAGCAAGTATTGCCAAGTATGAATGCATGGAATATTCTCCAGAATCAACTGTATTAAGGCACAGAGTCTCGGTAGATTCTAAAGGATTGATATTAGACAAATTATCTTCTTTAACCACATGGAAAGAAACTAGAAATAACAGTAAAAGAAAACTGGAAGATCCATAAATATGTGGAAACCAAACAACAGACTCTTAAATAAGTTGAAAGACTCACACTTCCTGATTTCATAATTTACTACAAAGTTACAATAATCAAAACAGTGCGATGCTGGTGTAAGGATAAACAAAAGAACAGAATTGAGAGAGAATTCTATAATCAAGAGAACAGAATTGAGAGTCCACAAATAAACTCATACATCCGTGGCCAGTAAACTGATTTTTAAAAATATTTTTATTTACTTATTTGACTGTGCTGGTGTTAGCTGAGGCATGTGGGATCCAGTTCCCTGACCAGAATCAAACCCAGGCCCCCTGCATTGGGAGCAGGGAATCTTAGCCACAGGACCACCAGGGAATTTCCCCAGCCAATTGATTTTTGACAAGGGTATTAAGTCCATTCAATGGAGTAAGAATAGTCTCTTCAACTGGTGCTGGGACAACTAAATGTTCATATACAAAAGAATGGAGTCAGATCCTTAGCTTATACCATACAGAAGACAAAACTTAAAATGGATCAACAACCTAAATATACAAAGACCATAAAACTCTTACAATAGAACATGGGTAAATTTTATGATCTTGGATTTTGCAATGGATTCTTAGCTATGACATCAAAAGCACAAGCAAAAAAAAAAAAAAAAGACATTAACAAGGAAGTAAAAAGACAACTTACAGGAGAAATAACTTTCAAATCTATCTGATAAGGGTTTTAATATTCATAATATATAAAAAATTTCTACAACTCAACAGCAAAGACAACTCAATTTAAAAATAGGCAAATGGGGGCTTCCCTGCTGGCCCAGTGGTTAGGAATCTGCCTCCCAATTCAGGAGACACTGGTTCAATTCCTGGTCCGGGAAGATACCACATGTCATGGGGCAACTAAACCCATGCTCCACAACTACTGAGCCCACCTATCATAACTACTGAAGCCCTCTAACCGCACTCCACAAGAGAGGTCACTGCAACAAGAAAACCATACCACCAAGAAGAGAGCAGCCCCCTCTCTCTGCAACTAGAGAAAGCCCTTGTGTAGCAATGAAGACCCAGAGCAGCCAAAAATAAATGAAAAATTAAAAAAAAAAAAAGGATAAAAAGTAAAAATAGGCAAATGGGACTTCCTGGTGGTCTAATGGCTAAGACTTGATGCTTTCAATGCAGGGGACCTGGGTTTGATCCCTGGTCAGGGAAGGAGATCCCACATGATCCCATGCATATTCAACTAACATGGTGCAGCCAAAAAGAAAATAATAAATAAAAATATTTTTAAAAAGACATTAAAAATGAATTGATAAACAAAACGTGGCATATACATACGATGGGATATTATTCATCCATAAAAAGGAATGAAGATTTGACACATGCTACATTCTTGGGCTCCAAAATCATTTTGGATGGTGACTGCAGCTATAAAATTAAAATATGCTTGCTCCTTAGAAGGAAAGCTATGACAAACCTAGACAGTGTGTAAAAAACCAAAGACATCATTTTGCCAACAAAGGTCCATCCAGTCAAAGCTATGGTTTTTTCCAGTAGTCATATATGGATGTGAGAGTTGGGCCATAAAGAAGGCTGAGTGCCAAAGAACTAATGCCTTCAAATTGTGGTGTGAGAGAAGACTATTGAAAGACCCCTGGACTGCAAGGAGATCAAAGCAGTCACTCCTAAAATAAATCAACCCTGAATATTCATTGGAAGGACTGATGCTCCAATACTTTGGCCACCTGATGAGAAGAGCCGATTCACTGGAAAAGACTCTGATGCTGGGAAAGATTGAAGGCAAAAGGAGAAGACAGCAGCAGTGGATGAGATGGTTAGATAGCATTAAGGACTCAATGGACATGAATCTGAGCAAACTCTGGGAGATAGTGAAGTACAGAGAAGCTTGGCGTGCTGTAGTCCATGAGGCTGCAAAGAGTCGGACACAATTTAGCAACTGAACAACAACAACACTGAAGAACCCTAAAGATAGTATGTTAAGTAAAACAAGCCAGGATAAAGGATAAAGAAAAGGATAAAGATTACATGATTTCACTTACATGAGGTACCTGGAAACTTATCGAGACAAAAAGTAGATTAAGTTCAGTTCAGTTCAGTTCAGGCGCTCAGTCGTGTCTGACTCTTTTCGACCCCACGAATCACAGCACGCCAGGCCTCCCTGTCCATCACCAACTCCTGGAGTTCACCCAGACTCACGTCCATCGAGTCAGTGGTGCCATCCAGCCATCTCATCCTCTGCCGTCCCCTTCTCCTCCTGCCCCTAATCCCTCCCAGAGTTTCAGCTTTAGCATCATTCCTTCCAAAGAAATCCCAGGGCTGATCTCCTTCAGAATGGACTGGTTGGATCTCCTTGCAGTCCAAAGGACTCTCAAGAGTCTTCTCCAACACCACAGTTCAAAAGCATCAATTCTTCGGCACTCAGCTTTCTTCACAGTCCAACACTCACAGCCATACATGACCACTGGAAAAACCAATTCCTTGACTAGATGGACTTTTGTTGGCAAAGTAATGTCTCTGCTTTTCAATATGCTATCTGGGTTGGTCATAACTTTTCTTCCAAGCAGTAAGCGTCTTTTAATTTCATGGCTGCAGTCACCATCTGCAGAGTACATCATGCAAAATGCCAGGATGGATAAAGCACAAACTGGAATCAAGATTGCCGACAGAAATATCAATAACCTGCAGTCACCATCTGCAGTGATTTTGGAGCCCCCAAAAATAAAGTCTGACACTGTTTCCACTGTTTCCCCATCTATTTCCCATGAAGTGATGGGACCAGATGCCATGATCTTCGTTTTCTGAATGTTGAGCTTTAAGCCAACCTTTTCACTCTCCACTTTCACTTTCTTAAAAAAAATTTTTTTTTCACTTTCACTTTCATCAAGAGGCTTTTTAGTTCCTCTTCACTTTCTGCCATAAGGGTGGTGTCATCTGCCTATCTGAGGTTATTGATATTTCTCCCGGCAATCCTGATTCCAGCTTGTGCTTCTTCCAGCCCAGCGTTTCTCATGATGTACTGTGCATATAAATTAAATAAGCAGGGTGACAATATACAGCCTTGATGTACTCCTTTTCCTATTTGGAACCAGTCTGTTGTTCCATGTCCAGTTCTAACTGTTGCTTCCTGATCTCCATACAAATTTCTCAAGAGGCAGATCAGGTGGTCTGGTATTCCCATCTCTTGAAGAATTTTCCACAGTTTATTGTGATCCACACAGTCAAAGGCTTTGGCATAGTCAATAAAGCAGAAATAGATGTTTTTCTGGAACTCTCTTGCTTTTTCCATGATCCAGCAGATGTTGGCAATTTGATCTCTGGTTCCTCTGCCTTTTCTAAAACCAGCTTGAACATCAGGAAGTTCATGGTTCACATATTGCTGAAGCCTGGCTTGGAGAATTTTGAGCATTACTTTATTAGCGTGTGAGATGAGTGCAATTGTGGGGTAGGTTGAGCATTCTTTGGCATTGCCTTTCTTTGGGATTGAAATGAAAACTGCCCTTTTCCAGTCCTGTGGCCACTGCTGAGTTTTCCAAATTTGCTGGCATATTGAGTGCAGCACTTTCACAGCATCATCTTTCAGGATTTGAAATAGCTCCACTGGAATTCCATCACTTCCACTAGCTTTGTTCATAGTGATGCTTTCTAAGGTCCACTTGACTTCACATTCCAGGATGTCTGGCTCTAGGTGAGTGATCACACCATCATGATTATCTTGGTCGTGAAGATCTTTTTTGTATAGTTCTTCTGTGTATTCTTGCCATCTCTTCTTAATATCTTCTGCTTCTGTTAGGTCCATACCATTTCTGTCCTTTATCAAGCCCATCTTTGCATGAAATGTTCCCTTGGTATCTCTGATTTTCTTGAAGAGATCTCTAGTCTTTCCCATTCTGTTGTTTTCCTCTATTTCTTTGCACTGATCACTGAGGAAGGCTTTCTTATCTCTTCTTGGTATTCTTTGGAACTCTGCATTCAAATGGGTATATCTTTCCTTTTCTCCTTTGCTTTTCGCTTCTCTTCTTTTCACAGCTATTTGTAAGGCCTCCCCAGACAGCCATTTTGCTTTTTTGCATTTCTTTTCCATGGGGATGGTCTTGATCCCTGTCTCCTGAACAATGTCACGAACCTCATTCCCTAGTTCATCAGGAACTCTATCTATCAGATCTAGGCCCTTAAATCTATTTCTCACTTCCACTGTATAATCATAAGGGATTTGATTTAGATTTTGAAGTAGATTAGAGATTAACAAAGTAGATTAGAGATTATCAGGTACAAGTGGAAGGGAGAAATGAGAAATTATTGCTTAATGGAACAAAGTTTCTGTCTGTAGTGATGAAAAGCTTGCAAATGGATAGCGGTGATGGTTGCGCAACATTGTAGATGCAACTGATGCTGCTTAATAATGATTAAAGTGGTGAATTGTGTCTTGAAGGGTGAAGTGAAGTTGCTCAGTCATGTCCAACTCTTTGCGACCCCACGGACTGTAGCCTACCAGGCTCCTCTGTCCATGGGATTTTCCAGGCAATAGTACTGGAGTGGATTGCCATTTCCTTCTCCAGGGAATCTTCCCAACCCAGGGATGGAACCCAGGTCTCCCGCATTGTAGACAGACGCTTTACCGTCTGAGCCACCAGGGAAGTCCTCTGGTGTCATATTTTACCACAAAATTTATAAATAGCAGCATATGTCCTCCAATTAAATTAATATAGAATCTTAATTGCTTTTTTTTGTGTGTGTGTAAGATTTTGTATTTGTCTACTTGTATTCATTCATCACAGGGCCGATTATATTTTCTTATTTTCTGAGTTCCTGATGTTTTGCCATTTGGGAACCTACAAACCCAGGAGAGATCTACACTCCCATGGCTAGCTAATTCCTACAGATAACAACATGTCTAAGAGCATGCCTTTGTAAAGGAACCAACCCAGAGTCACATTTCCTTTATCTTGCCTGTATACCCAGGAGGCAATATTCCTCTGCTTCATCCTAGGGCCCCAAAAGTAGTGGGTAACTAGAGACTACTCTTATAGCCCAAAGCCCTCCAGATTTATTCAAATTAGCCAATACTAAACTGCTTATTTGACCCTGCCTTCACTTTCCCTCTGAAACTGCAATAAAGGATCTGGCCTAAACCTTTTGCTTGCTCGTGCCCCTTCTGCCCCCTGACCACCCTGGTGTTTTCCTCTGTGACCCTGTGTGGCAAGTGGTAACCCACCTCCCACAGCCGGCGGACCCATAATAAACTTCCTCCTGCCAAGCCTCATTTGTGTTTCCTCCTGTGGCCTCAGTGACTTTATCATATCTTACTCAATATTGACATTTTAAAAACAACATCACTATTTAAAAAACTGATAAAAGTGAAGCTGATTATGTAGAAATATGAGCAGAGGAAGCCTTATTAACTTGGTCTACCCTTTATAGTCATTTCTTATCCTTTAAATTTCTAGTCTGAAACAGTCACTAAGTATTACAAAAGTGATGAAAAATAAATTTTAGAGGCACACAGAAAGGGACAATTAACTCTAATATCACCTTTTTTGGGGAGTGTTTTGGGGTGATCATAGTGAGAGCTTAAAAAGAAATCTCCCAAAGGTAAGATTAGGGCTGGTTTTTCAAGCAGGAGACCACCTTGAGGATTCAAGTGCAGTAAGAAAGTACATAAATGTGAGGGGGGAAGTAGTCTATTAAGAGAATCTGCATGAAAGAGAAATCAAAATGGAAGCAGTTGAGTTAGAGATACTAAGGAAATGAAGCTTCAGAAAAGGTGCCTCTGTTCATTCTGGAGAGCAGCTAGGCAAACCACGGCAGCAGTAGAGGTTGTATGATGTACAAGTTTCTACACCCACTTAGCAAAGCCCAGGTCGATTTACTGTTAAAAAAAAAAGTTCTAGGGGAATGCAGTGGCCTCCTTTTGGGGTCCCTGATCACCCCTATGCCTGGAGACTAATAGGCACAGGACAAATTCCTAAAGGCACCACTATGGACTACTGTTTCCCAATACCTGACATATGGTTTTTCATAACTCTGAGCCTGGGCTCTCCCAGACAGTCCCCAGAGGGCTGTCTCTTCCTTCAAGCAGAGCTGATAGTGAAGCTGGAAGGAGAACTAGGCTGTGCTTTAGTCACCATGGTGACAAGAAACTATCACAAATATTTGCTTATGACTTCATTGGAGAAGCCAAACAGCGGAGGTTAGATTGGAAGGAGGAACATTTGCAGAAGCACATCTGGAAGCAGCAACCAAAGGAATGCTGGGACTCTCATTCAGGGACTAGCAGGCAAAGGGGCTTTTTCATCAAGCACTCCCTTACTTGCTAAGCCTGGACCAAGAAATCCACAATACAAACATACCTTTTCAAACATCTGACTGTCTTAGGCAGACTTTGAGTTTTCTTAGTTGAAGAACTCTCTGAATAGGTCCCTGAAATTGCTTGCACCTCTTGTTTCTAGGAAATAACTGCTACTGTTGCCATGCGTTTCCTAAGCTCTTAGAACCAAGGAACTAGCAAGAATAATACAAAATAAGTGTGGACTCTGTTATGGCCTGAATTATATCTCATCCTCCACCAATTCATATTTTGAAGTCTATCCTAATACCTCAAAATGTGACTGTACTTGGAGATAGCTTTTTAAAAAATGAGGATACTGGAGTAAGGCCCTAATTCAATATGACCAGTGCCTTTATAAGAGAAGATTAAGATACAGATGTACATAGCAGGAGAACACCATGTGAACATGAAAACAGCTATTTGGAAACCAGGAAGAGAGGTCTCAGGGTTAGCCAATCCTGCTAACATCTTGATCTTGGACTTCTAGCCTCTAGAACTATGAGAGGATAAATTTTTGTTGTTTAAGCCATCCAGTCTGTTTTGTTATTTAGTCTTAGCAAATTAATACAGGCCCTCATTGATACAGAAATAACCTGAGTCTAAGGTCACACACTAAGGGAGTAGCCAGATTATTGCAGTACTCCATTTAATCAATGGTATGTTTAAAATTTTTAAGATTCATAAAATTTTAAAATTATGCATATTTTCTCAGAAAAAGACATAATACATATAGCCAACAGTCCTGTGTATGGAACGGGAATGACACTGCTACACTCACATCCTGGGCAGCCACTGGGTCTAGGATTTTCCCAATCTATGTCTTACACTCATGGTCTGTATTTAACACTATGAAGCAATCATTCAGCCTTTTAAAATTATTTCTTAGGGTTGGAAAAAAATTATTTCTTGGGGGCATTTCCTGGTGGTCCAGTGGTTAGGATTCCATGCTTTCACTGCCAAGAGGGCAGGTTCAATTCCTGGTCAGGGAACTAAGATCCCACAAGTCTCTGCTGTTGCTACTGCTGCTAAGTCGCTTCAGTTGTGTCCGACTCTGTGCGACCCCATAGACGGCAGCCCACCAGGCTCCCCCATCCCACAAGTCTCTAGGTATGGCCTAAATAAATAAAGTGACTTCTCTTGTCCTGGTGTTAAACTGAGTGAGCACTTCTCTTTGCAGAGGGCAAGTTTCTGATAAGATATCACTGTACTGTCTCAGGCATAGAGAATGAGCTAAACTTAGTGCCTGTTCTTTCAAGAATGTAAGAGACCTGACTCCTCCCAGACTCAAACGGCTTTCTCAGCTTAGGTGCCTCATTTACTTCTCACTATGAATTCTCTATCAAATATGCACTGGCTGTGCTGCACAGCTTGCAGGATCTTAGTTGCTCAGCCAGGAACTGAACCCTCAGCCACGGCAGTCAGAGCGCCATCCTAACCACTGGATTGCCAGGGAATTCCCAAGGAGTTAATGATTTTTAACAGGACGGTTATAACAGGACAGCAGGGACTGTACTTACATTCAATTTTGGGTTAAAAAAAAATTATTTCTTGGGGGACATTCAATTTTGTACCAGACAAACAAAATTTAATTTCAATAAGAGCTGGGGTGAAATTAGCTGTTAAACAGCCCTTCATTTGCAGACAATCAAACAATCAAATAAACCCCAGCATCATACCTCTCTTTTCAAAAAATGTTTCCATTTACAACATCTAATTGAACTCTACCACAACCAATGAGAAATATTAGTCAACTGGAGCACATACACTTAACAGCTAGGAGACCAGGTTCAGAGGTGCTATGATTTGCACAGGACTATTTAGCTATTAAACTGTGAAGCTGGGACTGGGACCTAGACTCTAATTTCATAGCCTTCTCTTTTCATCCAGTCTTGAAGAACTGCTTTGTTTCAATTCTCTGAAAAGACACATAATTCGATTCGATTTGGCTCCTGACCTTAGACTAGGTTCTATCCATCTTGATCTATTTACTCACTTTAAGAGTTACTGACCAATGACTCATTTCCATTAAATTTTTATCTTGTTTAAAAAAAAAAAACAAAGTTACTGGCAATCAATTCTCTAATAGGTGCATAAGAACTAGTACTAAAGACATCTGCATGAAAGATTTTCCCCCTCAACCCACCATATGACTTTTAGAAACTCAACTTCATAATATAGGTTTTTCTTTTGCAGTGAGTTCTCTCCCTAAACCACAAATCCAATCAACCATAAAATCTAAAGTACATCTGACCCTTTGTGAACACCTGTACCATTGGAATTAATGAAATACAAACTCCTCCAAAGTGTATAAACCCACCATGATGCTGGGATTGGAAGGGTGGGAAGATAACATAAGTGATAGATAAAGAGACTAATAAATACAATCATTTTTTAAAGATGTTCTAAAACTTACATGGTCCCGTTTCTTACCAATGATGCCATAAGAAAACACAGACTGGCTTAAATTTTGCCTGTCTTCTTGCTGGTCTACTTAGCAGATAACTACAGTGAATGCCTACAAAGTTGATGGCAAAATTTTGGTACTTTTTAAAAATTACATCATCATTATTTCAACATTTGGACACTTTTAATCTATAATGTTCCTGTCCTCCTTTCCCCCAACCCTTTTGCTTACTTGTGATACTGACTCTGAAAAGACTAGTTGTCTTAATGAATGCCCTACATTCTAGTTTTGTGTCATTAATTTATACCCTTCAGTTCACTTCAGTCGCTCAGTTGTGTCCGACTCTTTGCGATCCCATGAACCGCAGCACGCCGGGCCTCCCTGTCCATCACCAACTCCTGGAGTTTACCCAA
This sequence comes from Bos indicus x Bos taurus, assembly GCF_003369695.1. Taxonomy (NCBI): domain Eukaryota; kingdom Metazoa; phylum Chordata; class Mammalia; order Artiodactyla; family Bovidae; genus Bos; species Bos indicus x Bos taurus. The sequence goes on from NC_040077.1 coordinate 121,263,121, forward strand.
ACCCATGTATGTCCATTGAGTCGGTGATGAAATCCAACCATCTCATCCTCTGTCGTCCCCTTCTCCTCCTGCCCTCAATCCTTCCCAGCATCAGGGTCTTTTCCGATAAGTCAGCTCTTAGCATCAGGTGGCCAAAGGATTGGAGTTTCAGCTTCAGCATCAGTCCTTCCAATGAACACCCAGGACTGATCTCCTTTAGGAGGGACTGGCTGGATCTCCTTGCAGTCCAAGGGACTCTCAAGAATCTTTTCTAACACCACAGTTCAAAAGCATCAATTCTTCTGTGCTCAGCTTTCTTTATAGTCCAACTCTCACACCCATACATGACTACTGGAAAAACCATAGCCTTGACTAGACGGATCTTTGTTGACACAGTAACCTTATGCCCTGTTTTTCCTGCAAAAGGGAAGTTAGGTCTAGGGGTTAGAACAGATTTAAGTTACAAATATATTTGGGGGAGGGGACTTTCTTAGTGGTCCAGTGGTTAGGAATCTGCCTGCCAATGCAGGGGAAATGGGTTCAGCCCCTGCTCAAGGAAGATTCCACATGTTGTGTGGCCTTTAAGCCTGGCGCCACAACTACTGAGCCTGGCACCTGAGCTGGCACCACAACTACTGAGCCTGTGAGCCGAAACTACTGAAGTTGGCATACCTAGAGCCCATAATCCACAACAAGAGAAGCCACCCAATGAGAAGTCCACTTACTGTAACAAAGAGTTCACCGCAACCGTAGCCCGGTTTACCGAAACTAGAGAAAAGCCAGATGAGTGACAAAGACAGTGCAGCCAAAAATAAATAAAAATTAAAAAAATATATACATATTTTTTTTTCTTTTTAGCAAGAATACAGGTGATATATATATATATTTTTTGATGGTTTAGTATAGTTTATTAAGCTGTGCCTTAGTACAGATGCTGGGGCTTGCCCATGGTGCTCTTAATGTACAAGGCCCTGATGTTCTGCCAATTTTTCTTGAGCAATGACACCAGGAAGTTGACAGCTAAGTGGATGTTGTACACAAGCTCATCATCTGTCATCTTCACATGGCCAACAGCCACTGCCAGACACAGCACCTTCTTCATCTGGAACTTGATCGTGGACTTCACTTCATCAACTTTGGCCACCATGTTCCCATTGTGGATCAGCAAGGAAGGGAACTTGCCAGCCTTGTTCAGGCCTGGGCCCAGGATTCGGGGGATCTGCTTGATCAGAGACTCTGAAGCCAAAAAGGCATCATATTTCTTGGCCAGCTTCTTGACCAGTTTCTTATTCTTGTTGAGTTTTTTCAGCGCCTCGATGTCCACGTGGGGGATATCCACAGCCTTGGCCTCATCACAATGCTGCTGGTCCCCCAAGACACACACGGAGAACTTGGGGCGGGGAGTGGACTTAAGCCTGACGGTGCCCGAGAAGCGTTTGTCCTTCTGAGGGTCATAGTTCTTCAGGCTGATCTGAAGCTCCACCGTCTCCAAAAACTTTCTGCGCTTGCGCTGGTTCCCGTGCAGGACTTCCCGCACCGCCTCGTAAAGGGTGTTGCGGGAGACTTTGCTGCTCATAGTTCCTTACGCCGTGATAACTGGAAAAGAGCTACAGGTAATATTTTATGCTGCATACCACATCACATAGGAGGCATCTAATGGCAGGCTGTCCAGATGGTACTAAATCTGATGGCAATCAGATCTCTCTTCTTGAAAGTCATCTACATACCCTAAGTCTCCATTCACATACAATTAATGTAACGTTTCTTGAATATTACACATTTTACATATAACAACATAATGAAATAACCAATTTTTAAAAAATAGGCATTGCTGAGCTTTTCTGGTGGTCCACTGGCTAAAACTCCACACTCCCAACGAAGGAGGCCTGGGTCTGATCCCTGATCAAGGAACAAGATCCTACGTGCCACAACTAAGACCCAGCGCAGCCAAATAAATATTAAAAGGAAAAAAAAAGGCACTGCCAATACTGTAGACTCTGTGAGCTCTATTTCACTCTTCTAACTCATCAAATCTGACTTTCATTCCTTCTACTCCAAAGAAAAACTGCTTTTATCAAGGTCACCTACAAACTCCACATGGACGGAAATTTCTGTCCTTTTTTTTTTTTAATTTTCAAAATAGTTTTATTTATTTATTTACGGCTGTGCTGGGTCTTCATTGCAACTACCTACTGATGCTTTCAAATTGTGGTGCTGGAGAAGTCTCTTGAGAGTCCCTTGGACTGTAAGGTGATCAAACCAGTCAATCCTAAAGGAAATCACCCTGAACATGCATTGAAAGACTGATGCTGAAGCTTCAATACTTTGGCCACCTGATGTGAACAGCTGACTCATTGAAAAAGACCCTGGTGCTGGGAAAGACTGAAGGCAAAAGGAGAACAGAGTGGCCGAGGATGAGATGGTTAGAATAACTGACTCAACAAACACAAATTTGAGCAAGCTCCAGGAGCTAGCGAAGGACAGGGAAGCCTGGTCTGCTGCAGTCCATGGAGTCACAAAGAATAGGACACGGCTTAGTGACTGTACACACACACACATCAAAATCTTCACTTTGGTATCTGAAACTAACAATTTCTAACTCCCCCCATGTCGTCAATAGCAAGAGTATTTACAAGTTACTTAATCCAAACCCTAAGTTAAAAAACAAAATCATCCTTGATTCCTTCTCTTCTCACATCTCTTTGATCAAATCTACTGACAAATCCTGAATGTATCTTGAATGTATTTACATCTCTCTCACCCTTTCCCTGGTAGTTCAGCTGGTAAAAAATCTGCCTGCAATGCAGAAGACCCCGATTGACCCCGGTTCAGCTCCAGGGTTGGGAAGATACCCTGGAGAGGAGACAGGCTACCTACTCTAGTATTCATGGGCTTCCCTGGTGACTCAAACAGTAAAGAATCCACCTGCAATGCAGGAGATGGGTTCGATCCTTGGGTTGGGAAGATCCTCTGGAGGAGGGCATGGCAACCCACCCCAGGATTCTTGTTTGGAGAAACCCCATGGACAGAGGAGGCTGTGGGGCTGCAGTCCGTGGGGTCACAAAGAGTTGGACACAACTGAGTGACTAAGCACAGCACCCCTTCCCAAAGTCATCTCTTGCCTGGCAACTACAACAACTCACCCCCAACCCACCACCACAAAACAAAACCAGACTGTACCACTGCTCCCATGTAAAATCTTCACATAAAGCCCTGTCTATATCTTCATCTCATCTCATTCAATTTTTCACCCTCAGTCATCAAATACTCCTGTCACAATGGCTCTCAGTATTTGGAAACTATCAAGCTGTTTCTGGACTCAGTCCTCACATTTCCTGTTTTCTTTCAGCCCACAACTCTCTTCCCTAGCTCTTAGAATTGCTAGGTCCTTCCCCTGTCACCACAAAGTAAGCGACTCCATTTTTGTCAGAACACCTGTTTTATTTCCTTCATTACACTATTTACAATCTGTATCTGTTCTCCTCCATAAGCTGTGTAAGTTCTACAAAAACTTTTGTTGTATTTCCAGCATTTATGCTATATACAAGTATTTGCTGAATGAATCACTGTTTAAATACCTACTCAATACTTACTGAACACCTACACTGTCCCAGATATATGGTCTAGCCATAACAGATGCTTAACACGTGTTTGCCAGCAAGTATAAGGTAAGGGAAGAAAGGTACAGCAAAGGAATCTTCCTTGGGACTAGAGGGGAGCAGATCTTCTAAAAGCAGGTTTTAAAACGATTTCTTCCTAGAAATCCAGAACCCATAAGTTTCCTCCAGAATGGGTATGAACACTGAATGGAAGCGCTCCGATGTAAGGACACACACACATGCGCGCAGAAAAGAAAAATAACTTAAAAGAAAAAAGACTTCAGGACACAAATGACTCAGAAAAAGACATTTTCAACAGCCGCATCCAGTAACCTTGTCAGAATTCATTGTATTTGACTTTCTACTTTGCCACTGACGATCACTTTGCCCTCTTGAAACTCTACCCGTGGTTCCGAGGGCACCACCCTCTGCCCTTCTCTTACCTTTCTAGCCACTCCTCCTCGGGTTTCATAACACCAACCCTTCAGCGTCAGTGTATCTACCTTTAGTCCTCTTCTCAGCAGAAGCAGCCTCCTTTCCCAATGGTCTCCCTTAGCTTCAAGGTCCACTTTTACACCAAGTACCAAGTCTCCAGTGTCACAATCTGTCAAGTGTACTTTCAAATGCCTAACTGGCTAGCTCCACCTCACTTTCTGTATCCTTAAACCAGTTACTTTCCCTAGCTTCCCTGGTTCAGAATTCATGCCATTACCATTCACCTGGTCTTAGAGTCACTCATGAACTTTCTATTCCTCTAAGATGACAGCTGTACCAAAGATTCTGTCCTTAACTAAACTCTATCCAGGCTCCTCTGAGCCCTTTTTCGAGGAGGCTCAACCATGGCCTATAAAGATGTGAATAAAAAACACTAATAGTTTCTAACAGCTCAAGGTCACATTGCTAGATGACCCCAGCCACACTTAAAAGTGCCTGCCTGGGAAAATCTCAAGGCTGCTGAATGAATTTACTGTTTTAGCTAGCATCTGAAAATAGGGTTCCTGTTTCCCAGGCTCGGTGGGAGGGTAGGAGACTACTTTCAATAAGTACCAACAGCAAGCCCGGCTGGTTTCATGTGAACCACCTCCTCTTCCTTGCAGTTTGTAATTTTTCATTTTCCTGACCGTACGGAGTTCTCTCTCACTCCAACCCTTGTTCCTTCATCCTTTCTTTTTCTTTTAAAGTTAACTCTGTACAAATCAACGTTGAAATCAGTTCATAATTTTCCCTATTGCAATAGTATATTACTTTTTAAAATCTGTCCTTACCACTTTAACTAGTGTCCAGCTTTGTTTATCTGTGACACCTGTTACCATAAATTGGTTCCCACTGACAACCATCAAGGACCCTGTTTTAGTCACAACTCATCACCTCTCACTTCCAGATCATTAAATCTTTGAGATTAAGAATCTATAGCACAGCACACAGCACATGAATACTCTCAAATATTAAATTCAACATTTAAAAATCTTAGTTTTACAATAAATTCAACAAAATAAAAATACCAAACCCAAAATCTGGAAAAGGAATATACACATTTGTATAGAAAATGAGAAAAGATGAATGTAGATAAGCAGAACCCAAGAATCATTTAATTATTAAAACTGACTTGCATTTTGTTGTGTCAGCTACCTGTCAGCCAAAATAAAGCAATTATGAGTGAGCACTTACATAATTCTTATTATCCATGACTGTGCCCTTTGAAGCACAGAAGTTTAAAATTTTCACTAAGTCTAATTTATCTTTTTTTTTGGTTGGGGGGGAGTGAGGGGTAGCTTGTGCTTTCAGTGTCATATCTAAGAAAATGCTGTTAATCCAAAGTCATAAAGATTTACTCCTATGCTTTCTTAAAAGTTTTATAGATTTAGCTCTTTACATTTAAGTCTTTGATCCACTAAGTTAATTTTTATGTGTAAGGCAGGAAGGAGTCCAACTTCATTCTTCTGCAATGCATACCTATTCTTTTTAGGCATTATATATAGCAATAGCATGTTAGGGTAATCCTGTGATTCACAGAAGTCCTTTCTAACGAATTTAGCACTAACATGCCTTCAAAGTTTTTGTGACAGAACTAATCTACTAAACTAACAAATTATTGCTATATATAAGTTCCTTTCATGTGTCATGCTACTTATTTCCATGTCCTGCTAGGACACCTCTGTCAGGCACCAAGGCAGGCAAGGAGCATGATGCTCCTGCTGAAAATTACATATCTGTGTCCTCACTGCTTGATGTGAATGAAGCACTCTTTTCAAGTCCAGTCCAGAATGTTTTCCAAAGCTTCTAACCATAGTGGAATGTTTTTATCTATTAGATCTGGACTATAAATCAAGATATCCCTTTTGAAAGCTCTTTCAAAATGCCAAAGTCATCTCTAACCTCTACAGAGGGTTATACCCTCTACAGAGGATATGTTCCCAGGGACAATTCAAATTTGATCGGTAATGAGTTAGTAATAATTTGCTTAGCTTTTAAGTCTAAGCTCATATAAAACCCCCATTTTAGAGGTGAGAAAATTGAGGCACAACTTGCAGAAGGCCTCAGATAGTAAGTGGGAGACGCTAATCCAGATCTTTCTGACTAAAGTCAAAGCTCTATTACATATATTCTACTTTAACAGCATACTAGCCACCGGGAACTCCTTTGTTATTTCTTGGAAGAAATGTCAATGTTCCTTCTTGGATTCTACCACCCTAACCATTGCCTGTCTAAATCCGTCAATGAGATGTGGTCCAGTTCTTGCCAAGATAGGGAATACAAATGTCAGAAGATACCAAGACAGATACGAACAGAAGTAGAAAATTGTAGGGACTAGCAAGTAGTTAGGTAGTCATCTGAAGGCTATCTGCCACTTTAAAGGAAAAACAAAAACAACCATTTGAATTAATCCTCCCAGTTCTGGTGTAGGGCTTGAAATCTATTTTAAAAATTCAACATTATGTGAATGGGCAGACCATCTCCAAGGGTTTGTTTTAGAAATACTTAGGCTGAGAGAAGGGAGCTGTGCTGGATGGACCACCAGCAGGCACACTGGGAACAGACTATCTGATTTCTGGTTTGCTATTTAACAAGTGTGCAGCCTTGGGTGTCACTTAGTTCAGCTCTGTTCAGTTGCTCAGTCGTGTCCGACTCTTTGCGATCCCATGAATGGCAGCACATCAGGCCTCCCTGTCCATCACCAACTCCCGGAGTTCACTCAAACTCATGTCCGTTGAGTCGGTGATGCCATCCAGCCATCTCATCCTGTCATCCCCTTCTCCTCCTGCCCCCAATCCCTCCCAGCATCAGAGCCTTTTCCAATGAGTCAACTCTTCGCATGAGGTGGCCAAAGTATTGGAGTTTCAGCTTTAGCATCAGTCCTTCCAATGAACACCCAAGACTGATTTCCTTTAGAATGGACTGCTTGGATCTCCTTGCAGTCCAAGGGACTCTCAAGAGTCTTCTCCAACACCACAGTTCAAAAGCATCAATTCTTCGGCTCTCAGCTTTCTTCACAGTCCAACTCTCACATCCATACATGACCACTGGAAAAACCATAGCCTTGACTAGATGGACCTTTGTTGGCAAAGTAATGTCTCTGCTTCTGAATATGCTATCTAGGTTGGTCATAACTTTCCTTCCAAGGAGTAAACATCTTTTAATTTCACGGCTGCAGTCACCATCTGCAGTGATTTTGGAGCCCCCCCAAAATAAAGTCTGACACTGTTTCCCCGTCTATTTGCCATGAAGTGATGGGACCAGATGCCATGATCTTAGTTTTCTGAATGTTGAGCTTTAAGCCAACTTTTTTTTTTTTTTAAGCCAACTTTTCACTCTCTTCTTTCACTTTCATCAAGAGACTTTTTAGTTCCTCTTCACTGTCTGCCATAAGGGTGGTGTCATCTGCATATCTGAGGTTATTGCTATTTCTCCCGGCAATCTTGATTCCAGCTTGTGCTTCTTCCAGCCCAGCGTTTCTCATGATGTACTCTGCATATAAGTTAAATAAGCAGGGTGACAATATACAGCCTTGACGTACTCCTTTTCCTATTTAGAACCAGTCTGTTATCTGGATCTCAATTTTCCTAACCTTACCCTCTCTACATCAGAGTTACAGTTAAGGTCCTATGAGGATACACACGAAAAGTGCTTTGTGAAAAATAAAATGCTCTTCTGGCAAAGTAAGACTGGGTTTGGTAATAGTTTTTCAAACTTCTGGAATTTCTCTCAGAGCTCTATGACCAAGCAATACTGCAAACAAGAAAACAGTACTGAAACAGTCCGACAGAATGAGGCTCTCAGGGGGTTATTTGCAAGCCTGTCAGAACTGCTAATCACCAAGACAATGGGAGAGACTTCTCTATGGACAATTGGATTAGTCCATAATGGAGCCATAATAAGGCTGCTCATATTCTGGCACATCCTCACAGGACTGGGCTGAAGAATGATCACTCCAGGAAACAAAGCTGAATCTATAAACCAGGAGGTCTGGTTAAAAGATCATGTGGGGAAAACTATCTTTTGTACACACAACTAATATATTCAAAGCTCGAGACCTAAGAGAAGCATGGCACTCTGAGGTATCGAATCAACCAGATAGTTGATAGTCCCAGTTCTCTAGTCCTAATTCTCTCCTAGCATTTACTAGTCCTTTTAGCCCTTGAATCTATATATATATAGATATATATAAATGCAATGCTTAGACCTAGGAATGGGGAAGTAAGGGGTGGCGAGAGATACAGGTGAGGTCTACGATAGCTACAGGCTTCCTTTGGTGGCTCAGAGGTAAAAAATCCGCCTGCCTATGCAGGAGACATGGGATCGATCCCTGGGTCAGGATGATCCCCTAGAGAAGGAAATGGCAATCCAGTCCAGTATTTTTGCCTGGGAAATTCCATGGACAGAAGGAGCCTGGTGGGCTATAGTCCATGGGATTGCAGAGTCAGACACAACTTAGCAACTAAACAACAGGATAGCTGTAGTCCGATTTCTCCAGAAGAAAAGCTCCAAATATCCCTTGTAGACTTTGCAGAATCTAGAGGCTCTTACCTTCCTAGGGACACCCCGCTGCCACTACCACGAGGTGCTATAAGGAACTATAATGAATTACTTAAAAGTAGGAAAATCAAAGTGCTCACCTTACACTTACATCAATGCCAAAACACTCACTGAATAACTCCCAAGTACTCATACTGCTCAAGGAATCAAGGGGGAAAAAATCCAAATGGTTAAATCTCTAAACTGACTCATATAAACAAGTGATTTATTATTCACTTAATAAAATGTATGTGCCAGGCACTCTGCTAAAGTTTCTGCCTTCAGGAAGCTTTATAATCTAATTTAGTTTCACACCATCAGGAACCAAAAAGGACTTTCCTGGCAGTCCAGTGATTAAGACTCCATAGTTCTTCTGCAAGGAGCTCAGGATCAGAGAACTAAGATCCCACACGCCAAGGAGCAGGGCCCAAAAAAATTAAAAAAAAAAAAAAAAAAAGAATCTAAGTGTGCAATGACATCACAGGGTGGAAGTGAAAACTATTTTTACTGTGTGGTGAGCTCTGAAGTAGTCTTTGAAGGCTAGATGGTTATTATTTCTGAAGGCAATTGTGGGGGAGGGAGAGCAGTCCAAAGCAAAGAGATCAGAAAACCCAAGGCTGGTTTGAGGAACAAGACCAGTTGGGTTAGAGAGGTATAAACACAAAGGCCCACAAGCAGAATGTCTCTGAGACACAACAGTGAACTGCTGGTCCCTGTCCTGCAGCACTGCACCCCTGCATCCCGTCTTCCGACAAGGAGGGTTCTACATTACCTGTGGGAGGATTACACAAATCCCTCTGTTCAGGTCTTCATTTCAACCTTTGGTTAACGGGAGAAAGAGCTTTTCCAACAGCCATTCTGACAAGTTAAAAGTAGGATTTCTCTAACCTGTATAAATTAATCCAAAAAGGAGCTGGCTTTGGAATGTGATCTTCTGAGACCCTATGTACAAAGAGCCTGAGACAATGTTGGGAAGAGCCAGACTAAAAGGCCACACAAAAGGAATCCTCTCTGTCCTCATTAGAGGACTACAGACAGACACTCAGTGTTGCCCCTCAAACCCTGTCAACTCCTTCCAATATATAGTAAGATAGAGCATTGATTTGGGAGTCAGGTGAACTGCTTCCCATCCCACTCCTGTGAATCTCTGCTTCTCATTTTAATAATAAACTTTATAGCCCCATATGACTGATGAGGTAATGTGAAAGTGTCTAGGCCCTAAATGCTGAATCAGTGGTATTTCCTTTTTTGTTCCAGATCCTACTCTGAAAATCTTCAATTCCCTATGAGGGCAATTTCCTGGAAGTTAAGAGTCAAAAAGAACAATTCTATTTCCTTGCTCTCCACTAATAGATGATTTTTCCTCTTCCTTTCTCCTAACACTGTAGCTCCTTTCTCTTCATCTTTACCTTCTATTCCATCTTCATTCCTTCCAAAGCTAGACTGTAAGAACCAATGAGCCAGATTTTTTAAAAAGGGCTGGTTCTCTAACATTTACCTCACTGCAAAATAAGCAATTCTAATCATGTCTCTTTACAATTATTGTTTCTTTGGAAGATTTAAAGGCTGATGACTTTCAAATCCACATCTGCAGTCATACCTAACACTCAAGGTGTTCCTTCTACCCATGTTCCATAAGCACCTCAAATGCTTTAAAAAAATTTTTTTTAAGTCAGCATTGTCTCCATAAACCTGCTCTTCATTCATTCTTTATACACTTCATTGACCACAACTCCTTATTTGGATTTCTGAAATCAAAAGAGCACTGAAATTAAGAATGTTTTTAGTATATATAACCTCAAAATACATTTAAGCAACAAAATCTGAATAAAACTAACATGAGGGGACTTCCCTGGTGGTCCAGTGGCTACGACTCCAAGCTCCCACTCCAGGGGGCAGGGTCGATCCCTGGTCAGAGAACTAGATCCCACATGCTGCAACTAAGACCTAGCACAGCCAAATAAATAAATATTAAAAACAAAAACTAACATGAGACTACTTCAGTTCAGTTCAGTCGCTCAGTCATGTCCGACTCTTTGCGACCCCATGAATTGCAGCACGTCAGGCCTCCCTGTCCATCACCAACTTCCGGAGTTCACCAGACTCACGTCCATCGAGTCAGTGATGCCATCCAGCCATCTCATCCTCTGTCATCCCCTTCTCCTCCTGCCCCTAATCCCTCCCAGCATCAGAGTCTTTTCCAATGAGTCAACTCTTCGCATGAGGTGGCCAAAGTATTGGAGTTTCAGCTTCAGCATCATTCCTTCCAAAGAAATCCCAGGGCTGATCTCCTTCAGAATGGACTGGTTGGATCTCCTTGCAGTCCAAGGGGCTCTCAAGAGTCTTCTCCAACACCACAGTTCAAAAGCATCAATTCTTCGGTGCTCAGCCTTCTTCACAGTCCAACTCTCACATCCATACATGACCACTGGGAAAACCATAGCCTTGACTAGATGGACCTTTGTTGGCAAAGTAATGTCTCTGCTTTTTAATATGCTATCTAGGTTACTCATAACTTTCCTTCCAAGGAGTAAGCACCTTTTAATTTCATGGCTGCAGTCACCATCTGCAGTGATTTTGGAGCCCAAAAAAATAAAGTCTGACACTGTTTCCACTGTTTCCCCATCTATTTCCCATGAAGTGATGGGACCAGATGCCATGATCTTTGTTTTCTGAATGTTGAGCTTTAAGCCAACTTTTTCACTCTCCTCTTTCACTTTCATCAAGAGGCTTTTTAGTTCCTCTTCATTTTCTGCCATAAGGGTGGTGTCATCTGCATATCTGAGGTTATTGATATTTCTCCCGGCAATCTTGATTCCAGCTTGTGTTTCTTCCAGTCCAGCATTTCTCATGATGTACTCTGCATATAAGTTAAATAAGCAGGGTGACAATATACAGCCTTGATGTACTCCTTTTCCTATTTGGAACCAGTCTGTTGTTCCATGTCCAGTTCTAACTGTTGCTTCCTGACCTGCATACAGATTTCTCAAGAGGCAAGTCAGGTGGTCTGGTATTCCTGTCTCTCTCAGAATTTCCCACAGTTTATTGTGATCCACACAGTCAAAGGCTTTGGCATAGTCAATAAAGCAGAAATAGACGTTTTTCTGGAACTCTCTTGCTTTTTCCATGATCCAGTGGATGTTGGAAATTTGATCTCTGGTTCCTCTGCCTTTTCTAAACCAGCTTGAGCATGAGGAAGTTCACGGTTCACATATTGCTGAAGCCTGGCTTGGAGAATTTTGAGCATTACTTTACTAGCGTGTGAGATGAGTGCAATTGTGCGGTAGTTTGAGCATTCTTTGGCACTGCCTTTCTTACAGCCCTTATTAATCTCACTCAGTGTTCAAATGCTTTGCCAGAAAATATTAATCATATTTGACTATACAGGGCTCTATCCCAGACCCTGCTGAAGGTGTTATCCACTCAAAAGGGTGAAACCGGTTAATGAGAGAGGGGAAGAACTTAGACTTTACAATGGTATGTGGCCCTCCAAAGCTCAACCTTTATCAATAATGTTTTATTCCCTAGTATTTAATTTTTCTTGCTGGATTTTCTTGAGTATTCCATGAGCAGCAGTGACACTGACTTCATGAAAGGCTGACAAAAAAAAAAAAAGTATAGAAGGCCTGTACTACAAAGCTTTGGCAAACAGATGGCCACGACTGGGGGACTTTCTCTTCACTGATGGCTGAATTCTGAAGTCATATGACAAGAGTGGTCTGAGCAAGGAGCATGCCTGTTATGTGGATGTTATTTATGTTTGATCCCCAGTGCTTTTGTATGTGACATGGGTTTTGGTAATTAAAACTTTACATTTTATTATTTAATTCTACAAATTAAAATTTGTTCCAATTAATTACACCAAGTGCTAAAAATAAACAATGTTAACTATCCGAATGACTATCTAGCAGCTTGTTATTTTCTCATATCAAGCAAAAGTTAAAAAGTTTACTTACAATAATTTCAAGAAACTGACTTTTTCTATTGTTTCACTTTTGCTGCAAAATGAACAGCTTTATATAATTTTTAAAGTTTTGATTAGTTTGTTTCTGTATTTATAAATACTAATTTGCATATGCAATTTGATATACTTTATATAAGTAATTAAATCAGTTACCCAGCAAATACAGCTATAAAATTTAGCTAAATGTAAATTGTCTTAATTTAATCTAAACATCTTGTTCAGTCATTCTGAACCTTGCATTGAACATAAAGTAAGTTTTATGTTTACTCTTTTTATGTATAAAGCAGAGACATACTTATTGTACATAAAAAACCATACAGTGTATCTGTGTTTTAAAATTTTCTGGGAGGGACGCATTAGGGAAAAAAGATGCCTAAGAAGCCTTCTTAGGAAAGTGACAATAAATGGAAAGGTTGAGAAAACACTGATAAAAACAATTAAGGATCTGTACCAGTCAGTATCTTCTCAGCTTTTCAAGACAAATCTTGTGAGTCACCCTTGACAACTCCTTTTCCCTTATCCTTATATCCAATCACTAAGAAAAGTGGCTTTATTTCCTAATTATTTCCGGACTCTGTCTCTTTTTCCTACTGCCATTATCCTAACTCTGATCTTCATGATCTCTTGCCTAGACTTTACAAGAGTCTCATCAATCTGCTTCTTTCTCTTTATTTCAAACTTCTTGAAACAGTTTGTCTCTCATCTCTCATCTTAGTTCACTCCAATTTGCTTCCATGCTGTCAAACTGTTTTTGTAAAAGACACTGATGGAATGCATGATGCTGAATTCAATCTCAGTCCTTATTTTGCTGGTCCTCTTGGCAGCACTCAATTCTGACAGCCATTTCCTTCTTCCTAAAACCCTCTTTTCAGATGCCCCTGGTGATCCAGTAGTTAAGAATCCAACTGCCAATGCAGGGGACACAGGTTTGATCCTTGTTCCAGTAAGATTTCACATGCCGCGGAGCAACTAAGCCGGTACACCATACTTCTGGTCCACTCTCTAGAGTCCGTGCTCCGAGAGAAGCCATGGCAATGAGAAGCCTTCACGCTGCAACTTGAGAGTAGCCCCCACGCTCTGCCAACTACAGAAAGCCCACTGGCAGCAACGAAGACCCAGTGCACCCAAAAATAAATAAAATTTTATAATAAATAAAAAAGTACTCTTTTCCATTGGTTTATGAGACATCACTCATTAACTTTCTTCAAATTAAGGCTGCTGATCCATTTCTTCCTGCATATTAAAGGTTCTCTTGTCAGCCCATCTCCCATGATACATTTTTCATAGGTACTATCAGTGATTCCAGCAGTTTCAGCCACCACATAATAAACAGATGATCAAACCTCTATCTCCAACCCCAAGCTCCACTCTTGAGCTCCAGATTTTTCTATCCAGTTGTTTTTGGGACATCTTCCCTTGGAGGTCACAGAGATTGCTCGAAATGTCCAGATTTAAACTCAACTCAGTTAACAGCAACACTATCCACTCTGCTGCTCAAGGCAAGAGGCCCAGGAGTCATGCTTAATTCTATTCCTGTCCCCCAACCACTTTTAGCCTCCCAATGAAACCAATAACCAAGCCTGGTAATTCAAAGTTTCTACTGTGATCAGAAGATGACTGCTTCTTGTCAGGAAAGCTATGACAAACCTAAACAGTGTGTTGAAAAGCAGATACAAAAAAAACAAAAAAAAACAAACAAAAAAAAGAAAAGCAGATACATTACTTTGCGGACAAAGGTCTGTATACTCAAGGCTACTCCAGTGGTCCAGAGGTGGACCATAAAGAAGGTGGAGTGCTGAAGAATTGATGCATTTGAACTGTGGTGCTGGAGAAGATTCCTGAGAGTCCCTTGGACAGGAAGGAGAGCAAACCAGTCAATACTAAGGGAAATCAACCCTGAGCACTTGTTGGAAGGACTGATGCTGAAGCAGAAACTCCAGTATTTTGGTCTTCTGATGCTAACAGCTGACTCACTGGAGAAGTCCCTGATGCTAGGAAAGATTGAGGGCAGAAGAGGGTGTCAGAGGATGAGATGGCTGGATGGATTCACCGATGCAATGGACATGAACTTGGGCAAACTCGGGGAGATGGTAAGGGACAGGGAGGCCTGGTGTGCTGCAGTCGATGAGGATGCAGAGTCAGATACAACTGAGTGACTGAACAACAATATTCTCTACTGTAACTCTCTCTCAATCTCTATGAACATCTCTTGCTAGGACTACCATACTACTTAAGAACTAACTACTGGGACTTCCCTGGTGGTCCAGTGGTTAGGAATCCGCTTGCCAGTGCAGGGAACTTGGGTTCCATCCTGGGTCCAGGAGGATCCCACATGCCGAGGAGCAACTAGGCCCATGAGGTACAACTGCTGAGCCTGCACTCTGGAGCCCGCAAGCAGCAACTGCTGAGCCTGTGCACCCAGAACTGGTGCTCTGCAGCTGGAGGGGCCACCACAATAGGAAGCCTGACCACAACTAGAGGAAGACCTCGCTCAGCAGTGAGGACCCAGCACAGCCAAAAATAAATTAAAAAGAAAACAAAACAAAAAAAAAAAACCCACCAACTACTTGAAGAATCTCCTGATTAGAATCTTCTAGCAGTCTTAATTTACTCTCCCCAGAGCTTCCAAGTAATATAAATAAATAAATTTGATCATGTCACTTCTGAGATTAAAACCTTTCAATGGCATTTCACTGTCATCAGGGTTAGGTCTAAATATCATTCCCCGAAATGCTACCAACCACCAAGCCTAGCGATCTTTCTCTTGTGAAATCATTTCCACCCTGCTGCTGACAAATCACATCCATAGGTCAGGTCTCATTAGCTTAATGGCTTTCCCTGACTCCCCTAGGCTGGGGTGGATTGCTCACTCAAAATATTTATTCCATAATGGTCTCCAAAGTATGAGATACAAAATCAACTGGGACATAGGAAGAAAAGCATACATGTATATTTTTACTAATATACGTATATAATATGTACTTATACATTAGTAGGGCTTACCTTTATTATATATTAGCCTATTAATACTGGCAATTTTTACCTGTTATTATATATTAGCCTATTAATACTGGCAACTTTTATCTGCGGGTGAAGAAGTTCATTCACATTTTATCATACTGCATCACACTGTGGTTTGCATCTCGTTAAGTGGATTTATAGGACAGCTAGTTTTAACTAAATTAACATTTACAAAATAAGCAGCTTAGAGTTCTGTCAAGAAACTGAATGGAAGAGAATGTTAATGATGCAGGGAAAAGGAACAAAGAAACAGCAGAGCTGATGTCTCTGGAAGTAAATGATCCTAAGTACCAGAATTTTACTTGCCATATCACAATAAAACAACACAAAATAACATAATGACCAGCTAATCAGATCTAAGGAAGCCAAAGACTTAAAATTATCTTAAAGATTATTTATTTATTTTTGGTCACACAGCATGTGGGATCTTAGTTCCTTAAGGGATTGAACCTGGGCCACTGCAGTGTAAGTGCCGAGTTCTCTCTAGTGGACCGCTCAAAAATATTTTTTAAATACACAGAACCTGGTAAAATACATAGATTACTTGAGACAGTTTATAAAATATATAGAATATTAATGAAGGCAAAACTTATCAATAAGACAGGCAGTTTGGGGGCTATATTTGGCCTCAAATATTCTTCTATTTTTGTTAGCTTAATGTTTTTAGATTCTGTTTCTTAAAAACATTTATTTATTCATTTGTTTATTTATATTGAAGTAGATATCCTTAGATTTATCTGTTTATTTACTGGCTGCATCAGTGGCTTGCAGAATCTAAGTTCCCCAATCAGGGATCGAACTCATACCCCTTTCAGTGCAAGCTCAGAGTCCTAACCACTGGACCACCAGGGAGTTTCCAAGATGTTTTTAGATTTTAAAAATTAGCTTGCAACATCTAAAAATGTTTAATCCATTAAGAAATCATATGAAAATTCAGATTTCCAACTTCTGGGGAAAGGGATTGTGGAAAGGCCTGGGAAGTTATGCAATAAGGCAACATTAGACCTACATTCTGTAATGGCAACAACTGGCTGGAACTCATCAATCAGATCTCATGAGACTCTAGTTGCCTGTCAGTTTCCATTTGGTTAATTTTACTCAATTACCCATTAGAATTTAAACTCTAGGATTTCACTAGAAAAGTATACTTTTGTCTGTTTCATTCACTGCTATATTTCCAGGGCCTAGAACAGTAGCTGACACACAGTAGGCATTCAAGAAACATTTGCTGAAATTAATGATGAACAACTGTTGCCTGTCTCATCATGTTTCTGACAAGTGTTGATAGTATTTTTGCTTTCTGGGCTTCCCTGGTGGTCCAGTGGTTAAGAATCCACCTTGTAACACGAGGGACACTGGTTCGATCCCTGGTTTGGGAAGATCCTACATGCCATGGAGCAACTAAGCCCACGGACCACAACTAATAAAGCCTGCACACAAGGAGGAGTGGCCCCCACTCACCACAATTCGAGAAAAGCCTACATGCAGCAACAAAGACTCACCACAGCCAAAAATAAACATAAATAAATAAATCTTAAAAATATTTCTGCCTTCCCCTAAAAGACAAATTGATTACTCTTTTATATTTAACACAAGGCCCAACACATACTAAGTACTTTATTTGCTCACTGAGTGACTAATAGCAATTAGTTATCATTTACTGAGTACTCATGGTGTGCTGAACACCATGCTAAAATGCTTTACAAGCATTCGCTCATTTAATCACCTTAACACTCCTATGAGGAAGATATTATTGTCATCCCTGTTTTACGAGATGAGGAAAAGAAAGCTCTGGAGATTAAACAACTGGTTAAAGTTCTAATGGAATTACAGAATGAAACATCTGTAACACAAGATAAAATATGAAAAGGACTGTATGAAAGGCAAGAACAAAGTGCTACAGAATTCACAAGAATAGTTCACTTCCAGTTTGAAAGGCATACGGTACATATTTCGGAAAGGTCCCTGAGGGAGGTAGCCTTTAAACCAGATCTTGTAAAAGGGGCAAGATTTCCATAGGAAAAGACGGGCGGGGAAGAGATTGCCTTTGTCACTTTCTCTACCAGGAAAGCTGAAATACACACCTAGGAGGTAGTCTGAGTGGAAGGAAGGGTATGTGGATAAATATTAAATGGAGTCAGTAGGAAGGCCTTCAGTACCACACCCTATGGGTTATGATTTTATCCTGCAGACAATAAGGAGTCCATGAAGGTTCCTAAATTAAGGAGTAGGGTGACAAGATCTGATGGGTGTTTTAGCAATACTGCTGCAGCAGAAGTGGTTGTGGTATAGGAGGTTACAGAAGAGATTTGGAAAGTTCCTGAAATAATGACACCTTTACAACTTATAATATTTTCTAACATCTAGTATTGATACTTCACTGACACTTCATTAACAACATTAATAAACACTATTATTATATTTTCACATCAAGGAGCCTGAGACTCAGCAAGTTTAAAGACCACAGAATTAACAGTCTTTTGGGGACTATGCTCTGAGAAAAACATACACAAAACAATTTAGGGACAACAGAAGACATCAGTAAGAGGATCATAGTATCCAACAACTGCCAATATAGGAAAGGAAGAAGAGTAAGGAACCAGTCTTACCAAGGGTAAGATTTCTCTTATGCCCTAGTGTCTGGACCAATGGTCTGACCATTAACAAAACATGCAGGAAAGGCACCCCACGCGGGAGTGAGTCTGAAGCTGGTGGGACACTTAGTTTAACACCTTCTCTGTTGCTGTTATGAACTATGGGGTGGGTGGGGAGGCAAGGCTGGAAGGAAACTAAGAAATGTTCTAGATTACTCCCTGACCTGCAGGGGTTATCAGAAAGGTTTTGTTACTTGCAGCAAACTAGAGGCAACCTTCGGTATCGAACAGGCCAATGGCAATGACAGTTCCAAAAACATCACGAAGAGATCAGATTCTTTCCACCTTGACCCTCACTCTTAGAACTGCCTGCTCTTTATTTATAAATTCTGCCTCATGAATTCCCAGCATTGCGAATGGCAATTTCAAGAGTCAGAAAAGGGCTCCTTTCTTTCCAGAGGCAGAACACAGTCCTTAACAGCCCATATTTTGGTTAGCACCAAACTGCCTGAGGAAGTGATTCTTCTATTTACTAGCTCTGACCTTGCATTATTTATTGAACCTCTTTGTGCTTCAGTTTTCTCAACTAGAATGTGAGAATCTGAGAAATAAATGAACTAGTATTACAGTACTTAGTGCCTAGCATATAGCAAGTTCCATAGAAGTACTGACTATTACTATAGCTTTCCCATTTCTTTTTTTTTTAAGTTCTCAAACTTTGGTGAGATACCTGGGTTAAAATATGTAACTGGCAAAAATGAATACAATTTCGCAAATAAGAAAGGCTTTTTCAGAAATCCTCCAGGCTTCCCTTCACATGTAATCAGCCAAAATCTGTATCACCTGCCTATGCCTAAATCAATCACTGTCTAGAGAGATAGAATTATGATTGACTTAGAGTTTATATCAATCAAGACTAGTGGGCTATATCAATCACCCCGAGGCTGGGAAGGTGCTGCCAGATTCCTGGTTAGCAGGATGGTAGGAACCTGATAAAAACAATCAATGTCTGCCAAGACTTAGTCTTGAGAGTCTGTGGTCTCTGCTAAGGAGGGTTAAAACAAGTACCTTCCAGAGCGGCAAGCATCACCTCCACAAAATTCCTAATAGCAATGAAATAACTACAAAGGTCTGTTAAGGCTAGTGAAGTCTGGCACAGAAGAAACAGTATAGTATAGGCCAGAGCTTGAGGCGAGTATGCTGGTCAGGCAGTGAAGTACAACAGGGTCTGGACATGGAGGTGTGAGGCAGGCTGTATTAGTGTCCCCAGCCCTAGGGCTTAGATCACCAGCCTTGGCCTAAACACCACATCTTCTCAAAGCCTGTTTACTCATTTATAAATGAGGATAACCAAAACCACTTTCCCAGGTGGAGCAAGTGGTGAAGAACCTGCCTGCCAATGCAGGAGACATTAAGAGATGCAGGTTTGATCCCTGCGTCCGAAAGATGCCCTGGAACAGGAGCATGGCGACCTACTCCAGTATTTGTGCCTGGAGAATTCCCATGGACAGAGAAGCCTGGCAGGGCCACAGTCCATAAGATCGCAAAGAGTCAGACATGAGTCAAGTGACTGAGTGTGCACACAAAACCATCTTGAATTTGATGTTAGGATTAAATGTAAGGATACATTTCACTCTGTGGTATAAGGATCAGAAAACAAAAACAACCAACCCACACATAACAAAACAATAACCCACAAAACCCACACAAAACATCACCACCAACAGCTGAGTATTCAGAAAGACAAAATGCAAGGTGGGATGGGGTGGGGGGAGGGGCCTGAAGTGGAGTTGCAGAGAAAAAGGGGAAGCTACCTGACTCTAGACTAAAAATCCCCTTCAGGACCCTGGTCAGGTTTTGCTGCTCTATTGAAGAACTTCCATTTCAAAGTGTACCAGAAAAGGACTAACGTGATTCTACTTAGAGGTTTCTCTGCAGCAAAATTGGTAAGAATCTCACCTCTGGGTTTGCTGTAACTAATGTGTTCTATTCTCTGAAGTGGTTTCCCAATCTGTAAAAATTGAGTAAATCATGGCCAAATTTACTTCATTGGGCTTAATAAACTAAATATTAGCTCCTTCCCTTTTGAGGCAGCAATGCTGCTGAAACTGAAGGCCAATACAAAATCTATAACATAAAAGTCCCAAAAGTTTTTCATTCATTCATGAAGTTGCAGTTATTTGTTACTGCAAGTAACAGGCCTATCAGCCTTAATGGAGGATTCTGGAAACTAGAGTGCTTAAAAGAAAGGAACAGACACAGAAGGTGAAAAAGAATCTGTTTTGATATTTATAGAGCTCTTGTGCTTGTGTGCTCAGTCGTGTCCAACTCTTTGTGACCCCATGGACTGTAACCTACCAGGCTTCTCTGTCCATGGGATTTCCAGGTAAGAATACTGCAGTGGGTTGCCATTTCCTTCTCCAGATCTTCCTGACCCAGGGATTGAACCCAGGTCTCCTGTGCTTCCTGCACTGCAGGCAGATTCTTTACCCACTGGGGTAAGCCACTGGAGAAGCCCTACTAGTCTCTAGACAATGTGGTATCTCATTTAATTCTTAAACACCTGGGAGACACTGTCCCCTCCCTCTCTCTAGAGATAAGGAAAGGCAGGCTCAGAAAGGAAGGAAAATAACATTTATTGTGAACTGTGCTAGCTGTTTTCCATATGCATTACTGCATTTGACATTTAAGTGACTTCTCTGGATGAGAGCTAGGAAGTAGTAGGCAGGATTATAATACCAGATCTGATTCTAAACTCATTGTTGTTCAGCTCAAGGGAATAATTTGTTTCCTCAGGATCAGGGATCTTACAAAACTCAATCCTAGAATCTCATTTAGCTCCCCACCTCCAAAACACCCACAATAGTTGGGGTTAGCAATTCACCTTGGAGTTGTTCAGTTTCTTTCAGATTAAAGATTTCAAAGTGGGCCCACTAGCAAACAAAAACAAAACACCTTTACAACTCTTGCCTAGGATTAAAAGCTTTCTTTCCCTCTTTTCCAGCCCAACCACTAGAGGGCCAGGCCACAAAAAACAGCAGCTATAAACTAGAGCTCTGGAGCGATCCACCTGGTTTAAACCACTTACTGTGTGACCTTGCCTAAGTTACTTTACCTCCCTAAGCCTCAGTTTCCTTATCTGGGATAATAGCACTATCTCAATATTGTGCAAAGTAAATAAAACGTGACATGTAAAGCAATCAGAACAATGCCTGCATAACAGGAAGAGCTTGGCAAATTTAACAGCTTTTACTGCTGGAGAAGAAGTACCACTGATGGGTCTGTCCCTAAGTCCAAAGACTTCGCCATCGTAATCTCTCTGAGCACTGGCTTTGCTGATTGGAGTCCTTTTAGAAAGAGCAACAGGTCGCTCCTTTTCTGCTAATCAGGGCCAGGCCCAGAAACCTAAAGTCCCCGACCTATACATGACTACGAGGTATTGGCGTTGGTTTTCTACCACTACGAAGGCTGTCACTCTGAACTCAGCCGAACCACCCCATTTCCGCCTCGGCTCGGGAAGTTCTCCAGGCCTTCAGCGGCCCAGGCTGCTTTTGGCATGGCTGCCCCTGGTTACCAGGCCTAGAGCCGGATCGCCTGGCGTACCTTCGCCAGAGGACTTTCTCTCTCAGACGTAGGCAGGATTTCCCTAAGTTCAGGGGAGTCAGTGAATCCAGTTAATAGGCGCGTCGGTCAGACACAAGCCTGGAGAGGGCTCCCTTAGCGTCGTCCGGGCCTGCCACCCGGAGCCCGGCCCCCAGTCCCGCCGCCTGGGGCCCGGCCCCCAAGCCCAGGCTCGGCACAGACCAGAAGGTCGGCCGCTTTCTAGCCTCCGGGAACGCGTGCGATCCGGCGCAGGGCCACCACGTGGGGGTTCCAGAAGTGACAAGGTATTCCCGGAACCAACCCCCAAAGACTGCTCCCCGCATGGGCCCTAACCTGGCCCCAAACTGGCCTGAGCGGCGCTCCCGACCTGGCTTCTCCCCTCAAATCTATTTGGAGGAGGTTTAGACATCCTCTACAGCCTGGAGACAGGCTCTCGCCAGACTCCAAGCCCCGAGACTGTCTCAGCCCGAATCCCCAACTGCCTGGTCTCCTTACTCACCCATCGCGGCTCCGCTCGCTTCTACTTGGCGGCGGCAGCTTCAGCGGCACCTTCAGCAGACAATATGGCGGATCTGCAGGACGGCAGCCCGGAATGGACAAACAACTTAACATTCAATCCCGGGAAGAAACGCGCTTTTGGCCCCAACCTCTAGTTCACACAGACGAGCTCGTTTAAAGAGACCGCAGCTGCTAAAGGCGGCGAACTGGGATGAGATATGAAAGGAGTGGGTGGAGGAAAACTGGGAGGGACACCTACTAAATAAAGTTAAGCTGCTTAAGATTTCTCAGCTTCTTCTACTATTTCCTGTTTGTAGTGAGTTCTCCTCCCCTAGAAACTTTTTCTTCCAAAAAGGCATTCCTTCCTTTTGTATTTTTTTTTTTTCCTTCCTTTTGTATTAATAGTTAAAACCACGCATAGACCCTGAACTGGATATGAATAAGGAGTTATCCGGCAAGGTAAAGTGACTTGCCCAAGGATATAGAGATAAGGAAACGAAGAAATCTAAAGTAAACCTGATTACAATCCTATTGGGAGATAAGTAGAAAAATGACACTGGTGCCGGGCTTTATAGTTGACAGAGCGCTTCATTTATCCCTACTGCGAGATCTCTGCGGGCAGAAGTCGGTTCTATATCCTTTATTACTGCTCTTCAGCACCTAGCACAGTATATGGGACAGTGTATGTGCTCCATAGTTAAGTAAAAGCTAAGTCGCTCAGTCGTGTCCGACTCTTTGTGACCCCGTGGACTGTAGCCCACCAGGCTTCTCCGTCCGTGGGATTCTCCAGGCAAGAATACTGGAGTGGGTTGCTATTTCCTTCTCCAGGCGATCTTCCTGACCCAGGGATGGAACCCAGGTCTCCTGCATTAGAGGGAGATGCTTTAACCTCTGAGCCACCAGGGAAGCCCATAAACGTTTATTAATGTGCTCCATAAATGTTTATTAAATGAATAAACAAATGAATGAACAGACCTGTGAGTTACAACAAGGAATATGATCTCCTTTTTTGGAGATGAGGAAATTGAGACTCTGAGGTGTCTCAAAAGTGTCTTTTGCTGTTGTTGTTGGCTGCACCCTGTGGCGTGTGGGATCTTAGTTCCCTGACCAGGGATCGAGCCCTCATCCCCTGTAGTGGGGAGACTGTAATTTTAACCACTGAACCACCAGGGAAGTTCCTTATGTGCCTTTTGAATCATGAAATTTATGGCTGGTACACATCAGACCTCCCTTTTTGCATAATCGCATTCCGTTCCTCCTGTTCCCCACTTCAACACACAGAGGAAGGCTAGTCTTTAAGTCATGGATCCCAAGAAGGAACTATCTTTTGGGAACCAAGGTCCTGTCACAATAAATTGCCATCTCTAGTTGTGTACCCAGCCTATTGACAGAAGCAACTCAAAAAGCTAGTTCTAGGATTCGGGGTCAGGAAAGGGAGCCTTATCTTTCTCTTCCTACTGCCGCTGCTCAAGGTCAGACCCCTTTGTTCTCTGCTGGTCTGTTTTAGCTGTCTCCACACTGGTCTCCTGTGTCCAGGTTCTCCCACTTGCACCCACTATTTGGCTATGGTGAGTCTTAGTTGTGGCACTTGGGATCTTTAGTTGCGGTATGCAGAATCTAGTTCCCTGACCAGGGATTGAACCCAGGTCCCCTTCATTGGGAGCTCAGAGTCTTAGCTACTGGACCACCAGGGAATTCTCCCCACCCCTACCACCCCAATCTCTTTAAAAGCAGACACCTTATCATGTTAGGCTGGTCCTTACTGGCTTCTTGGGCAACTCCCCACCAGGCAATCCAGGCTCCATCCGTATTTGGGAAACCACATTTCCCCATGTATGCTCCTATCTTCTTTTGTGCCTTTCCATACGCTTTTTAAAAAGTATCTTTGTTTTAGTTATTTACTTTTGGCTGTGCTGGGTCTTCCTTGCTGGGTGCCGGCTTTGGTTGTGGCAAGCAGGGGCTACTCTTTGTTGTGGTGCGTGGGCTTATCATTGCAATGGCTTCTCCTGTTGTGGAGCACCAGAGGGCTTAGTTGCTCCAAGGTACGTGGCAGCTTCCCCGACCAGGGATCGAGCCCACGTCCCTGCATTTTCAGGCAAGGTCAGCCTATGTCCTCTCTGCTCCCTAGTGCCCTGGACACACATTTTCCTCAGCACTTGGCACCCTAAGTTGTTCACGAGGTGTCTCTCTCTACTGGTTGTCTATGGAAGAGACTGTATCTTCCTTATCTTTGTCTCTGTCCCAGTGCCTGGCACAATGCCTGACTCAACAAAAGCACCAAAAACATTTGCTGCAGTGTCTGTCTTCTATGCACCACCAAGGGAGTGCCAGTATAACTTGTGGCTGAACAAGGGCTTAGGGGACATGCTCAGACTAGATGAGTGTCTATAACTGTGTCTCTTTTCCTGCCAGCCCCTGAGCCCTCCATCCTATGCTCCACGGGGACCCAGGAGGGCTTCCAAGCGGCTTCATTTCCATTCTTGCCCTTGGCCTTGCTCACATCCCCTCCCTTGTTGTTCGGTTCCTAAGTCTTATCCAACTCTTTGGGACCCTGTGGACTGCAGCACGCCAGGTTTCCTTGTCCTTCGCTGTCTCCCAGAGTTTGCTCAGACTCATGTCCATTGAGTCAGTGATGCCATCTAACCATCTCATCCTTCTTCTTCTGCCTTCAATCTTTCCCCAAATCAGGGTCTTTTCCAATGAGTTGGCTCTGTATCAAGTGGCCAAAGTATTGCAGCTTCAGCTTCAGCATCAGTCCTAATGAATATTCAGGGTTGATTTCCTTTAGGATTGACTGCCTTGATCTCCCTAGCCTACAGCCATTGAGCCTCCCTGATCCAGTCCCTGCAGACCTTTCCAGCTCCAACCCACCTCTGCCCTACTTTCCTCATCTTCCCTGTTCTAGGAACCACATTCTGCTTACCCTCCCCGACTACACCAGAATGTTCCAAATCTCTTTGCTATTGCTCTGCTTGAAGCACCTTTTCCTCCTCTTGTCCCCCTGTGAAGTGGCTGATACAACTCAGACTGTCCCCTCCTCCAAGAAGTCCAGAGAGCATTCAGTGTTCTCTTCCGTGAGCTATTCTGTACCTTGTAACTGTTATAATCACCTGCGTGTAGTGACATGTTTGTTTCTATGTCTCGGCATCTTCACCATCTACCGTGGTACCTGGCACGGAGCAGGGTCTCAGAGACAGCGTGCTGAGAATCAGGACATCACATCAGGATAGCAGTGTCATCTTTCAGAGGGTTTTGGGGCCCAGCTCTACTACTTCCTAGCTGTGTTACCTTGGGCAAGTCACTGTAGCTCCCTAAGCTTCTGTTTTTCTTCTATAGGAGTGACAGCACCTACCTCCCAGGGTTGTCATAAAAATGGGATTAAGGATAGCCCTGTACTACATGGAGGGCAGCCTCTGGCATACAGCAGCTACCACTGCTACCTTGATCTCTGGTGTTTCCTCATCCTTTCTCCACTGGAGAAGGCTGCACACATGGGGCTTCCTGGCCCAGAATCCCACACCTCTGCTTGCTGCCTGATAGGCAAGAGGGGAAAGAAATACAAAACACAGGCTTATTGGGAGTATAAAAATAGGACTTTTTTTCCTCATAATCACATCAATTATCAAAGAAACAGTATGTAACAAAAATACAAAGCTCTGGTGGATTTTTTTGTCTGTTTTTGTCTTTTTTTGCCCCTCACCCATCCCTCCCATACAGCTACTTCCCAGGGAGCCCCTGGGTCACCCTGGGGCTCAGGAGAACCGGTGGTCTAGGTCCCTCTGGGAGTTGGCCGAGTACGAGTAGGCCTTGCCCAACACCAGGCGGTCCCGGAGCAGCTTGAAGAAGGCGTAGTAGTTGCTGAAGAGGATTAGCGCCAGTGAGATGGTCTGGTGCCACTTGTCCGAGGACATTAAGGAGTACAGCTGGTAGACGATGACCGCGCCCTCCAGCAGCAAAAGGATGTTCAGGATCCGCAGGGGTTTGCTGAAAAAGAACTACCCAGGAAAAGAGTAGGCATGGACTGGAAAGTAGGCTCCAGAAATCTGCCTCTTGGATGGGGGTGCTGGGTGGCCAATGAAGGGCTCAAGCTCTTGGGGCCCCATGCAGACCTGGGTGGAGAGCTGGACTTCATGGGGTTGGGTATGGACCTTGTCACCTCTGCCTTTATTTGTGGGCTGCTGCCTCCCTGGGACTTCTTGGTGGTCCACTGGTTAAAACTCCACCTTCTAATGCAGGGGGCATGGGTTTGATCCCTACTCAGAGAACTAAGGTCCCACATTCTGTGGGTACAGCCAAAGAAAAAAAAAAAAGATGACTACTGCCTCCTACATAGTTGTTTAAGATCCTGATCAACTTCTACCTTTCCCCAGAAGCTTTTCTTGAGAGGTCTGGTTTGTCCTATCAAACTTTTTCTGGTTGAAAAGCAGTATGTGACCTTCTGGGTACTGTCAGGCCTGAACAATGTAGTATCTTACGACAGAGACATGTAAAGTTATTAGAGACTCCACAGCTTGAGTCCTTCACTACTGTGTGCGCAGCATTCCTCGGCTAGGCCAGAAGCTTCCAGGGAACATGGACACATATCACTCTTCCCTGATGTCCACAGGGCAAGGTAGAATATATAGGACTAAGAAAAATTTTCTGATCAATTTGAAAGAATGATCAACGTCCAGGGATCATGATTCTGCAGGGGCCAAGGTACCTAAAACCTCAAGAACTAATTACAGGATGGGAGGAGGAGTGGCAAGGAACAGGAGTCCAAGAGACCAGCAAGCCGGGCTCAGCTGTGCACCTGACAGCTGCAGGACCTTGGGCAGGTCCCCTTCCTGTCTGGACCTCAGGTTTCTCTACTGGGAAATAAAGAGATGAGCCCAGATCTGTGGTTTTCAAACTGTGTTCCTTGGAGCCCCAGGTTCCAGGGGGGTCTTTTAGGAGCTACTGCAGTGTTGAGCAGGACGTAAAGGGAGTTCCAACCCTTTCAAGCAGAGCTGCACTGTGAGGTCCTATATACTGAACTTTAGTTTGACTGCGTTGGAAGAAAGGATTCTGACAGTAAAATAAGTAAATGAAATTCACCAGCCTAGATGATTTTGAGCAGCCCTTTCCATTGTGCTGAGTCTATGAGTTAATACCATTAGTTCCCAGGTTTCCCAGTAAGGCATCCTTGGAACAAGTTAAACTCTTTGAGTCGATTTCAATACCTGAAAACTGGGACAGCCCTGGTACTTTTCTCTTACACAGGGTTCTTTCTGATGAAGCCTCAACAGGAGGGTACATGGGAAGTGCTGACCACAGGGCCTGGCACACAGTAAGAATGATGGCTGTAAGGATTTTCACCACCAGGAACCCCTCCTTTCATTGTATTATCTTCTCCATCCAAAGTTTTCAAAGATCTGGTACCAAGTGCGCTGTAGTGATAAGTGATAATCTGTATACTGTCCTTGTGCACTGCACAGGTGCACTCTCTTCTTTTGGATTTGGGAACTATGGAAAATAGCCTCCTCTTGCTATGACATCACCTTCCTGCCCAGCTGGCCCTCCTGCCCTCTAGATTAGGCACCACCCCTCCTTCCCAGCGGAGGAGACTCACGTGGAACCGGAAGTGGGAGACGTCAGAGGGAATGGCCACATTGTAGTGGCCCACTGCTTTGTAGACGTTCTTGCTGTGTTTCACCAGCACTCCCTGTGGCCACATGCATTCTTCAGTCCACCTGGAGGCACAGTCCAACAGAGCCCCTTATGTCCAGCTCACCCACATGAGGAGATGCGGACAGACGGGGCATGGGGGAACCACCAGGCTCTACTCTCATTTCTATCACGTAGATACAATGACTTTCCTTTTCTGGGTCTTAGCTGCCTCTTCTGTAAAATGGGTTAAGAATCACGAGAAATTCACGGCACTGGAGTCAGAAGATCTAGGGCTGACACTCATGTCTCTGACAGATTTCAAGAAAACCCTTTTCCCTCTTCCCTGGGGTCATTTTCTTCATCTAGCCTCCCGTCAGCCTCACTTCTAGCCTCCAGGCATTCCACTGCACAACTGCCCAAGTGGTGTTTGTAAAATACCAAGATGAGCCTGAGTAGTTTCTCCTCAAAACCCTCTGAAGGCTTCCCAGTGCCCTTGGAGTCAAGCCCCAAGGATGTGTTCTGGCCGCCGAGGCCCTGTAAGGCTTTCCATGACCCACACCACATAGCGCCTGCTCAAGCCACCCAGAACTGCCTCTAGTTCCTCCAGCATACCTGACTGCTCCTGTTTCTCCATCAAGGTGCTCCCTCTAGCTGCAATGCCCTTCCTGACACCTTATCCTTCTGGCAGGCTCTATGCTGCTGCTGCTAAGTCGCTTCAGTCTTGTCCGACTCTTAGAGACCCCATGGACTGCAGCCCACCAGGCTCCTCCGTCCATGGAATTCTCCAGGCAAGAGTACTGGCGTGGGGTGCCATTGACTTCTCCGGCAGGTTCTATGTCATCTTTCAAAACCCAATATCCTTCAGAAAGTCTTTGTCAAACTCCCCACAGAGTTCAGCATCCTTTAAATGGTTCCTGAAGCTACTGCTATTGGTTTACTTTCCCCAATGTGTTTTCATCTATTTATTTCCCTGTATCCCTCACTAGTCTGGGAGGGCTGAAAGGAAGGGATGGCATCCAGTTCATGTCCGTGTTCTCAAAGCATGCCACACAAGAGGCCTGGCACAGAGAGGCCCCCACAGGGCATGTGAAGAAGGCTGTGAGACCAGTGAATTTTCTCCCATTGTTCTTTGAGATCTCCCAGAAACTCCAAAGGGTCCTGGGCCAGTTAACTGAGAATCACCGTCTCCAAGAAGCTCAATCTCATTGAGCTATTGATTCTTTCATTTAAAATACAGTTACCATGTTATTTCGCAGGTTTGATCCCTGGGTTGGGAAGATTCCCTGGAGAGGGAAATGGCAACCAGCTCCGGTATTCTAACCTGGAAAATCCCATGGATAGAGGAGCCTGGAGGGCTACAGTCTAAGGGGCGCAAAAGAGTCAGACACAATTGAGTGTGCATGGGCGCACTCACACACACACCCCCTCCATGTCGTATGTAACAATACGGATGAAATCACAGAGAATATGCAGAATGAAAGAAGCTGGGCCCAAGAACATCTACTGATTTACTTTATGTGAAGTTGTAGACCAGAGAAAACTAGCCTATGGTGAAATGAAATGAAAGATGGTTGCCAGAGAGAGGGGGTCCTTGGGAAGGGCAAGGAGGAATTTTCTGATTCTTTTCTGATTGGCTGAAATTTTCTTATCGGCTGGAAATGTTCTGTATCTTGATAGGGGATGGGTTACATGGTGTGTATGCCTTTCATCAAAACTCAAAGAATTGTGCACTTTTTAAGACTTACACATTTCAATTGTATGGAAATTTTACCTTAAAAAAAAAAACCAACAAAACAACTATACACAAAAAACACAAAAAATCTGCTGTGGACCTATCAAAAGCCAGGCATTTTGCCAGGAGTGAGGAGATGGCCAAGTGCTTGACAGACAAGGACCCTGACCTCCAAGAGCTTTAGTCCTGGAATGATGGGCAAGTAACCAAGCAAACACAGCAGAAAGTGTTAGGTGCAATGCTCATAGTTCTGTGGGGGTGGGGGAGCGCACAGCAGGGACACTGAACCTATCCTGGAGGGGGTCAGGAAAAGGGTTCCTGGAGGAAGCCATGTGCTAGAGGATGAATAGGAATTAAGCAGGAAAGGAAAGTTGGAAAGGCCATTTGAGGCAAAACATGTATCAAATTCAAAAGTCTGGGTACAGAAGTACAGACAGAATTTGAGGATCTGAAGAGACTGGGTCTGGCTGGAGCAGAAGATAAGTCGGGTTAGGGGGAGAAATGAGGCAGAAAAGGCTGGCAGGAGCCAGTTCATCATGAGATGCCATGTGAAGGAGCTTGGATCTTACCTGCAGATCATGGTGAGCCATGGACAGGTTTATCCTTGTAATTAGCCATATACTATCGTTCTCTTTTCCCCTCATCTCAGAACCTTAAGCTAAGCCAAGCCCCAATTCGGCCCATTTGGCAATACCCATCTGCTTCCTGAACTACCTGGATAGAGGAGGGACCTTGACTGGCATGGAGGGCCAACAGCAGGAGGCTGAGCCTCTGTGGCCTCCCTCTACGAACCTGTCCTAAGGGCCTCTTCTCTGCCAGGCCTCCTGCTGGGCCCAAGACTCAGATATGATACAGGGGTGGTCCCAGTCTTGAGGACCTTCCAGTCTAATGGGGGAATACAGACAGAAAAATTAGCATAAGTGGGGTGTAAATACTATGAAGAAGGGCTGTAGAAATGCTAAGCACCAGGAAGGAGGGGCCAGGCTGAGGGGAGGACAGCCCAGCCCCTCAGGGTTCCTGAGCACCGTGACATTGGCCTCCGCTCTGATTGCGATGCCACCCTGCAGCTGGGCCTCTTTTACCCCACTCAACCTAACTCTTTGTGTACATGCTTATCACCCACACCTGCCTGTGTACTCCTCAAGGGGTCAGATCTTAGCTCTTTCCTCCTGCGGCTCTACTTCCCTGGCCAGGTTATGACATCAACTAACACAGCACCATATCCTATTAATCAAACTGAGGTTTCTTTAAGGCCCACCTTGGAATGGGTCCCTCCACCGTTCAAAAACCTTCATAGCTCCCCTCTGCCTAGAGGTCAAAGTCCAAGTTCCTTTGTACAATACACAGCACCAAGCCTGGGATGGATTAGGTAGATGCAATGCTTGCTGAAAGAGTAGACGAGCCAATGACCTGAGTCAATGATAGGTGAGTGGAAGGAGGGAAGTAATGAATGAATGAATGAATGAATATATCAGCCAAGGAGTGAGTACTTAAGTCAGCGAATGAGAAAGTTGACGAGTCTAAGAATTTACTACCTTCCCCTTTCCTATCTCCAAGACACTGCAAGTTACCCAGGGACAGAGGGCATGTCCTTCCTGGGCCCTGCCATATTCTACTCTGGCTATGAGGCTTAGCATACAAGACATGCTCAGTTAACTATTTGCTGACTGACTGAATGAGCTGATGGCAGGGGCAGGTTGGGGCTGGGGTTGGGCAGAGGGCAGACTCACGGGTGCTGCAGCACGTTGGAGCACAGCGCCGGGTCCACCTTCTGCCAGCAGCCCAGGTGGGCAGCGGCCTTGTGCAGCAGGTCGCAGTAGCTGGCAGGCAGCAGGTGCTGCATGAGGATCACCGAGGTGCTGATGGACACCAGCAGGAAGAGCTCGCAGGACCAGCGCTTGTCATAGTAATGTGTGTTCTGGAGGCAGTGGGAGGTGAGTGAGACCACAGACACCCGTAACGGCCTCACGCCCTCCCCTTCCCTGACTCCCTCTTTCCTCAGAGATCAGGACAGCCCTAGACAGACCT
Organism: Bos indicus x Bos taurus; assembly: GCF_003369695.1. Classification (NCBI taxonomy): domain Eukaryota; kingdom Metazoa; phylum Chordata; class Mammalia; order Artiodactyla; family Bovidae; genus Bos; species Bos indicus x Bos taurus. The sequence goes on from NC_040077.1 coordinate 121,294,780, forward strand.
CAGGGTGGCCTGAGACCAAAGATCAAACACCTAACAAAGGCAGCTTAATCATGGGCTTAAACCTTGTGCCCACTACTCAGCTTCCTCTTTTTTTGGGGGGGGGTAAGAAATAGATATATTTAGAGAGAAATACAATTCACAGAGTGTGGGCCAACCTAGAAGGCAAGAGGCCTCAGTTTTCTACAAAGAAAAATTACTCTCACTCTGAGCCAGAGAACAGGTCCTGGGATTCAACAGAAATGAGCTCACATCTTGGCTCCGCTGCTTAGTCACTATGTGACCTTGGGCAAGTCACTTTACTTTTCTGCAGTCTAGTTTCCTCATCTGGCAAATGAGGATAAGAGTAGCCACCTCTGAGAGGCGTGAGGAGGATACTATTACTCAAGAAAGCTCTAGCATGTTGCCCAACAGACGTGAAGTCTTCTCAACCCCCAATCCGTCAGTGCAGCCCATCCTGGGAGAAATGTGACGAGCCCGCTAGGGATGTGCCTTCCCAGAAGGCGGCAAAAGCCAGAGGCGGAGCATAGGCTTTTGGAGTCACCCAGATCTGGATGAATCTGGCTTTTGGACTTAATGATAGAGTGGGACGCTGTGACGTGCCTGGGCCGAAACAGCCACACCGAAATACAAAGTGAGTCCTTTCTGTTTTCAAGTATCAAGAACCATGCCGTGTGCCCCTCACTGGCTGGGCGACCTTGTGTGGGCCATGTTCGTTCAGCAAGCCTTCTTTTTTCCACTCTGAAATGGAGGCATTTGGGATTGACATGTATGTCCTACTATATATTTAAAATGGATAACCCACAAGGCCCTACTGTGCAGCACAGTGAACTCTGCTCAATGTTAACTGGCAGCCTGGACGGGAGGGGACTTTGGGAGAAAAGGGATACATGTGAATGTATGGCTGAGTCCCTTTGCTGTCCCCCTGAAACAGCCACATCATTGTTAATCCGCTATGCTACTGCTAAGTCGCTTCAGTCATGTCCAGCTCTGTGTGACCCCATGGAGAGCAGCCCACCAGGCTCCTCTGTCCACAGGATTCTCTAGGCAAGAATACTCGAGTGGGTTGCCATTTCCTTCTCCCTAATACAAAAGAAAAAGTTTAAAAAAAATATATAAATAAATAAATTTAAAAAAGGGAGGCAGTAGTCACTATGGCCCTCGACAGAACAGATGGGAATCTCATCAAGAGCAGCAGCCTCGTTTCTCCAAGCAGGAGGGCTACTGGAGCACAGGCAGCAGGTGGAGTCCCAGACAGACCCCTCCTCTCCCTGTGCTAAGCTACGCACCTTCACGAACCAGACAGGCACAAAGGCCACGTAATAGGCGCTCAGCATGGCGCTGACCAGCACCTCCTTCATGCGCCAGTTGAAGTCCATCTTGAGGAACTCCACCTCACTGCGGATGAGGCTGGGCGACAGGCAGCAGGCGTGGGTGGGCATGGCATCGGGGCCGTACAGCTGCTTGGTGTGCTGCTTCCACGTCTCCCGCAGTGTCAGCAGGTAGTCCCGGCTCCGCGCCAGGCCACTGACCGCCTCCCGGGGACCCATGGAGGCCACGTGGCTGAAGAGGTTTGTCTTGCGGAGGTCGCAGTTCAGCTGCAGGAACGGAATGTACATCCCAAACCTGCTGGGGAGGACAGTGGTCAGGGCAGGCCTGGCCATGGGCCAGGATCCCAACCCTTAACCACCCAGGGAATCTTCTTTCCTCCTTGGGCTTTAGCTCTCCTGGCTGCTCCGAGGGGAGATTCTACCAGTCCTTAAAGCTATCCAGCCTCCCAGCCAGTGATCAGTCATTCAACACCTGTGTTAGCCCCGCGCACGGAACAAGCCCTGTATGGAGTGGCGGGAATACGGTAGGAGACAAGACCCGAGTCTCAGCCCTCCGAGTCTACTGCTGTCCAGCAGGAGTCATAACACCACACATTCCCTGGGCACATCCTGTGCTCCAGATGCTGCACTAAGTGCTTTACATGCACTCTCTTCTGTTTCTCCTAACTCTGTGTTAGGTACTGTTATTTTGTGCCCTTTTCAGCAGAGGAAGCTGTGGTTCAGAGAGGTAGAGGAGGGGCTCTGGAAAAGTCACACAGTTAGTAAGGAAGTTATAGAACTGGGATTCAAATCCGGAACTGGCTGGTACCCGAAATCAAGACAGACACTCAAGAAACACTAAAAGCAATTCATTAATTAAAAATGTACATGCTTCCACAAAAGAGAGGTAGATGTGGCCAAGAGTGCCTATAAGAGCAGCTCTTAAGTTTACAGAGAGGGACAGTTCAGGAACAATATTTGCTGTGTGTCTATTATGTACTAGGCACTGAAATAGACCCTTAAACAGTATAAACCCCTTCCTCTGAGGCTTAAGTTAACCTTAAGTTAAGGGATGGAGTGTGTGGCTAATATAATTTAAGGAGAAAATTAGACAGACTCACAGCTAGGAAGAGTAGATAACTAAACCAGGTAAGTGCCAAGCACAGCACATGGAATGTCCTTATAGGTTCTTTTTACAGGCATTCCTTGTTTTAGCTTATGCTATGCTACATCACTTCAGTCATGTTGGACTCTTTGCAACCCTATGAACTATAGGCTACCAGGCTCCTCTGTCGATGGGACTCTCCAGGCAAGAATACTGGAGCTGGTTGCCATGCCCTCCTCCAGGGGATCTTCCCGACCCAGGGATAGAACCCATGTCTCATTATGTCTCCTGTATTGGCAGGTAGGCTCTTTACCACCAGTGCCATCTGGGAAGCCCTTCAGTTCAGTTCAGTTCAGTTGCTCAGTCGTGTCCAACTCTTTGCGACCCCATGAATTGCAGCACGCCAGGCCTCCCTGTTCATCACCAACTCCCGGAGTTTACTCAAACTCACGTTCATCGAGTTGGTGATGCCATCCAGCCATCTCATCCTCTGTTGTCCCCTTTTCCTCCTGCCCCCAATCCCTCCCAGCATCAGAGTCTTTTCCAATGAATCAACTCTTCGCATGAGGTGGCCAAAGTACTGGAGTTTGAGCTTTAGCATCATTCCTTCCAAAGAACACCCAAGGCTGATGTCCTTGCAGTCCAAGGGACTCTCAAGAGTCTTCTCCAACACCACAGTTCAAAAGCATCAATTCTTCGGTGCTCAGCTTTCTTCGCAGTCCAACTCTCACATCCATACATGACCACAGGAAAAACCATAGCCTTGACTAGACAGACCTTTGTTGGCAAAGTAATGTCTCTGCTTTTCAATATGCTATCTAGGTTGGTCATAACTTTCCTTCCAAGGAATAAGCACCTTTTAATTTCATGGCTGCAGTCACCATCTGCAGTGATTTTGGAGCCCAAAAAAATAAAGTCTGACACTGTTTCCACTGTTTCCCCATCTATTTCCCATGAACTGATGGGACCAGATGCCATGATTTCTTAGTTTTCTGAATGTTGAGCTTTAAGCCAACTTTTTCACTCTCTTCTTTCACTTTCATCAAGAGGCTTTTTAGTTCCTCTTCACTTTCTGCCATAAGGGTGGTGTTATCTGCATATCTGAGGTTATTGCTATTTCTCCCGGCAATCTTGATTCCAGCTTGTGCTTCTTCCAGCCCAGCGTTTCTCATGATGTACTCTGCATATAAGTTAAATAAGCAGGGTGACAGTATATAGTCCTTAAGAGCCTCTCAATTTTCCCAGGTCCTCAGACATAGCTCCAGAAGGGTCCCTGGGCTGCCACCAGGAGCTACAGCCAATGAAAATTCTACTTTTTCTTATCTATAGTAATGTTCTCTTCCTTTATTCTGAACTTCCAAGAGGGGACATAGTGTTCTTAGGCACTCATATAATTAGCCTCTTTGGGTTTTTGCTTCTGATCTATCTAATGGGAATGCTACTACTTTCCCTGCATTAAGATTTAAGTAAGATAACAGATAGGGCTTGCCTGGTGGCTCAGATGGTAAAAAATCCACTTGCAATGTGAGAGACCTGGGTTCAATCCCTGGGTTGGGAAGATCCCCTGGAGGAGGGTATGGCAACCCACTCCAGTATTCTTTCCTGGAGAATCCCCAGGGACAGAGGAGCTTGGCAGGCTGCAGTCCATGGGGTCGCAAACAGTCGGACATGATTGAGTGACTAAGCACAGCACAGCAGAAGATAACAGAGAATTTTGGTCAAAAGCATAATCTTTGGGATCAAACAGGCCAGTGTTAAAACCCCAGCTCTGCCACTTACTAGTGCTGTGATTTAGGACAAACTATATAACCTCTATGAGCCTCAGTTTCCTTAACTTGCTTTAAGTGACATAGCTTGTATTGATTCTCTATTATGCTAGTGTTTTCACAAATACTCTTTCATTGATAATCTTCGTAACAATGCCCAGCATGGTGTCTGGCCCAGAGTAGAAGAGCAGTACGATTTTGTTTAGAAAAGAAAGAGGCCAGTGATTCTGTGGGACAGAAAAGAACACTGAAATGGGATTCCCAAAACACTCCTCAGGATGCTCGGTGGGAATGAGGGGGTGGGCACCCGCACGAACACACAAGGGCTCAGGCTCAAACTTAAGGACAAGTACTTAAGAATTGTCCTGGCTTTGCCGCTAAGAAGTGCAGATACAGTTACATTATTTGATAACAGCAAATGGCTGCTCTGACAGGTCAAAAGTTAGAAACATCTTCACATGCGTTCTCTTTCATCCTCTCCATCCAAGATGTGACAGTATCCATGTAGAAAGTAAATAAAGAAAAGTAGAAAATAAATCCGTATCAGCAAAAAAGAATGGGAGTGGGGGTTATCAGTACATAACTGATTCTGACAAATTTAGATGGCAGATGGAAACATGTTGACAAATGAGGAAGTCATCATCTACAGCAGCACTGTCCAACAGAAATATGAGAGTCACATATATAATTTTACATTTCCTAGTAGCCACATTAAAAAAAGAAATTAACTTTATACTCTATTTTACTTAACCTAATATATACAAAATATTATCATTTCAACATATAAAATAATTATTTGTGATATATATGAGATATTTTACTTCCTTTTTTTTTTGTGCTAAGTCTTCAGAATCTGGTGTATATTTTACACTAATAGTACATTTCAATTAAAACTAGCCTATTTTAAATGTTTAATAACAATAGGCAGCTAGAAATTACTAAACTGGCTAGATGGTCACGAGAGGGCTACACTGGGGGCAGGAGCTGATCTGTCCAGAGTGACCCAGCAGAGACTGGCTTGAAGTGGGCACCTTTGATCGAGGGTAGAAGTAAGAAGCAGGGCTGAACAAACTGGATTAAAAACGATCTGTATTCATGAGTCATTCCCTTTATTCTCCTACACAACTTACACAACCCGTCCTGAAAAATTCTTCCCTAAAGAGACTGAATAAACTGGGAATTGAGGTTTTCAGTGGGGGCATTCCAGAGTAATACCTCTCTCCCCTCTCTCGTCTATGGGGGCCCACAGCCTAACAACTGGCACCTTACTCACTAAAGCAAAGTCTACCAGCCAGTGAACGCTGCCCACATACTCAGAACTCCCAGTCAAACCTCCCATTCAGGTATACAATGGCAGAGGGAGACAAAAATGCATTCCAAGCTACTCAGTCCTCCACTTTTTTTTTTTCAGGTAAGAAGTGGATTTATTTAGAGAAAAACACTCCACAGACAGAGTGTGGGTCATCTCAGAAGGCAAGGTCGGCCTCCACTCTTAAATGTAACCAGACAACCAAAGAAACTAATATGCTTAGCAAACTAGCAGAAACAGGAAAACCGATTCAGTGGAGAGACAAAACTGAAGGGACACAGGAGATTTTAAAAACAAGAACAGAATGCTATGAGAAAAGATCAATCAGAAAACAAGAGGCCTCAGAGATGAAAAACAAGATTGCTGAAAAATACCTCAATAAAAAAGCTGGAAGATAAACTTGAGAAAAATCCCCCTAAAGGGAAAGTAAAAAGAGAGAGAGAAAGACAGCTAGAGAAAGAGAGAAATCAAGAGGGGAGGGAGGAGAGGAAGAAAAGGAGAGAGATGAAAAGTATGACAGACAATGTAAGAGAAACAGACAAGCAATCTATGAGGTCTACCACCCGACGAAGAGAAGTCTTAGAACAGAAAAAAATGCAAGGGGAGATATTATCAAAGAAATAGTAGAAGACAATTTCCCTGACTTGAAGAGACACCCAAACCTCAGGGTTAAAAAAGTCCTAAAGTACTGATAAGACGGAACGACAAAAGCTCCACATCAGACACATTCTTGTGAAATTTCAAATAATAAAAAGATAAACAGAATATTTTTAAAAGCTTTTAGAAAGGAAAAAAACAAGTCTTCTACAAAGTAACTGGAATCAAACTAGCATCAGATTTCTCATTAGAAACACTGGCTGCTAGAGACAATGGAGCAACATCTTCAAAACTCTGAGAGAATATGAATTTGAACTTGAAAATCTATATTAGGCCAAACCATCAATCAAGTATGAGGGCAGAATAAAGACATTTTTAGACATGCTAGGAAAAGAATGTATATACCTCCCACATAACCCTTGTTAAGGAAATTACCTGATAATGCACTCCAGCAAAATAAGGGAGAAGACCAAGAAAGAGGAAGACATGGGATCCAGGAGACAGTAGATCCAACCCAGAAGGGCAGCGAAGGAAAGTCCCAGGCTGAGAGCTGCACAGCAGGCCTAAAGAGCAGCCACTCCAGACTGGAGCAGGAGGATGGAGGGCTCCAGGAGGGATGTCTCTGGGGGGAAATATGGACTCTAGGCAACAGGCAGCATGACTGACAGGCTGGATAAACTTGAGGATATGTTCAAGGCCCATCATTCTTTTGTCAATGAGAAAAAAGAAAGGCAATTAGAAACTCCAAGAAAAATAAAAGCTATATGAGAAAGTTACAATCTAAATATGAAGCAAACTAAAATGTGGCATGATTTTAAGCAATTGATGGAATGTAAGGAAAGAGAAACCATTTGCCTTTGACACTAGGAACATTCTTTTTTAAGAGGCCCAAGATTAGAATTCAGGAACTACAGCGAAGCAGTATCTTTCTATGTACACTACTCAGTCCTGCAGTGAATAACAGCCTCATACTCATAAAAATATCAAGGCCACTTATTGGTTTTTAATCTTTAGAATTAGCCCAAAGAAGACTTAAACATGACTATGTAGGAGAATGTGAATGTCAAATGTGACACAGCTGCCAGGAAGTGACAGGAGGAAGAGGGGAGGAAAAGAAATGATGGGTAGGGCTCTGAATACAAGGGTGACTCAAGGGATTAAGACACTGACTAGTGTTGATGGAATAAAAAATACTAACATACTCGTATTATTGAAAAAGAGGACCAACAGGAAACTGAAAATAATAATAATTGTCAAATACTAGGAACAGCATGGATAGAAAGTGAACTAAACCTTCCACTGTCACTGCAGGAAACTGATGGACATGTGCATGTAGGGGTGGGTGGGTGGGTGGGTGGGTGGGTGGGTGTGTGTGTGTGTGTGTGTGTGCGGTATGCTTGTCTATAAAGAACACTTATTTCCAGGATATATAAGAAACCAGAAACACTGGTGGTTACCCCTCAGAAGGGAAACTGGGTAGTAGCTGGGAAAGAGAAGTCAAAGGAAGGATTTATCATTCTACATTCTTTTATACATTTTGCAATTTTAATGATGCAAACCTATTACTCCACTATAAAATCAATCAATAAATATTTAAAGAAATAAAAGCACAAGGATATTAGAATTACGGAGGTGACTCAAAAAACACTTAAAACCAGAAACAGTGAAAGAGGTTGCCTATGAGAAGTGGGACTAAAAATCTGGAGGGTAGAGTTAAAGGCTGTTTTCCATCATAAGTTGTTTTTAGCTGCACTGCATGGCTTGCAGGCTCTTAGTTCCTCAAATAGGGATCGAACCTGTGCCCTTGGCAGTGAAATTGCAGTCCTAACCACTGGACCACCAGGGAATTCCCATCATCATCAGCTTTTTAGCACTACTGGATTTGATCATACATTATATATACTTGTCTCATATTAATAAAAACTCAAAAAGTTAAATAATGTAAAATAAAACAAAACATGAACACTGGGTAACATGTGAGTAGTGTCCAGAAAGGGTTGAATTAAGGCAATTTTTAACATTTCTTTCAGTACAACCCTGGAGGACCATTTGTTAATATCTATCTATAATGTAAAATATGCCTTTTGGTGCAGTAATTCTACTTCTGGGAATCTGCTATACAGAAATATTGGATAAATGTGCAAAGATGTGCAGAAGAATGTTCCCTGCCTCACTGTTTTCAACAGAGAAAAGCTAGAAACAACTCAAAAATCCACCAATAGAATACAAAACAAAACACACGGTGCAAAATTTACTCAATGGAATATTGTGCAGTGAAGAAGTGAAGTCGCTCAGTCGTCTCCAACTCTTTGCGACCCATGGACTGTAGCCTACCACTCTCCTCCATCCATGGGATTTTCCAGGCAAGAGTACTGGAGTGGGTTGCCATTTCCTTCTCCAGAGGATCTTCCCGACCCAGGGATAGACCGGGTCTCCTGCATTGTAGGCAGACGCTTTACCATCTGAGCCACCAGGGAAGTCCTATGGAATACTATGAGGCCATTAAAAAAATGAGACAGACCCATATATAGTGTCATGGAAAAATATCCACCTTATATGACCATGTGAAAATGTAATAAATTATGCAATATCATGCATAGGGATTAATCCCATTTCTGTTTTAAAAAAATGTACGTGTGTGTACTTGCAGAGGAAAAATGTGAAAGGACACACTGCAAAGTCCAGTTTTCTAGAGGACTGAGATTATGTGGGATTTTCATTTTCTATGTTAAAAGCCTCTGTAAAGTTTAATATTGTTATATGACACACATATCTCTGACGATTAAAACCCAGTTATAACTAAAGCAAGTGTGACTGGGCTCCGATCATGACAGTGCCCTTTTGGTCATGCAGGGGAGAGAAAGAGAGGAGTTTCCCAGGAAACAGAGATGGACTGGCCTGAAGAAGTTCATGATCCAGAAAGCCCAGGGGTTGGGAAATGACTGTGAATGCCCCGGCAGCCAGGAGCCTGCCCCAGGAACAGCCAGAGTGCAGGTCTTGCCAAAACTCTCCCCAGTTCCAGGCCAGGAAGGGGCAGGCCTGGGCTTCTCCCAGACACCGTCTTCCCTCCTCAACAATCTGGGTTCTTGCAAGATGAAGGAAGTGGGCGAGCAAAGTAGACACACAGACATACAGATATGCATGTGAAGACACATGCACGCACACACACACTTCATTCACAGACATCTACACGGAAACACGCACACACACACAGATGTGTGCATGCACACAGACCTGGGGGAGACACCGAGAGGTTACACAAACACCAAGACGCACAAAGAAACAGAAAGAAGCAGAGAGAGAGCAAAGGAAGAGAGAGCAAGATGAAGCCCGTGCATCCCTGCTCTGGAGCTGTGGGAGACACACCCAGATCTGAGCCCCCTTCTGACCTCCCCTTCAATGGCACCTTGGGGAAATTAGGCCTGCCAGCTGTTTCTGCTCCTGCAAAAGAAGGGTAATCATCCCAAGATCAGGATGGTGCTATCGGACAGTGTGAGAAGGTTCTGTTGCTGCCTGCCTGTGCGTCGGCTGGGCATAGGGGAGCCCGGGGCCCAGCCACTCTTGGGGCAGAGGTCAGGAGCAGGTGCTGGGCAGTGAGGGGTGAAGTGAGGGGTACTCACGGATAGCAGAGGAACAGGAGGTTCAGGAAGGAGTAGGTCCTGAAGAGGTGAATGAGGGAGCGGCACAGACTCCAGCCTGTTGCCGTGAGAACGGTGAAACGGGTGAGGAACAGCAGGATGGAGCGAAAGAGGGTGACCTTCCCCCTCTGAGAAGCCTGGGTCAGGGGAGATAGGACGGGATGGGGCCTTGGATGGAGGTCATGGGGGCTGTGCCCAAATCCCACCCAGCATGGCCCACGATTCCCCCCGCTGCAGGGTGGGCAGAACCTGTCATGGCAAATCCTTTCCCTGGATGCCCAGGAAACTCCAAGAGCCAACAGGATGAACGCTCTTCACCAAGTTCAAAGGGAGCCCCCAAGGAAAGGCCTCAGGGATCAAGGGCTGGGTATGCCTCCGTGGTGCCCCCAGGGAGTAAAGGGGAGTCCCAAAGTCCCCAGGCCAGCCTCTGGGACCCAATCACCTCCTTCACGATGGACCCAATGAAGCGGCGGCCCAGAACGATGGTGGTCACCATCAGCAAGTTGAAGTCGATCAGGTGGAAATTCTGTCGGGGGCAGAGGCTGGGGGTCACGTGGGCCCCCTGCCCATATGTGGGCTTTTCACATGCCCACCTCCCCCTGCCCAGTCCTTTCCATTGGGACTGTCCCCACTCTCTGACCTTCACAGGCCTCCAGCTGAGTCAGACCAGGAAAATACCTAGAGGAGTGGAACAGGACCCAGAGGAGGGAAGTGGGACAGTCCCTGGAGACAAGAGAGTGGTGTGTGAGCCCTCCTGCTCTGCTCACCCGGCCCCTGCCCCGCTCCGGCACAGAGCTCATTCCTCTCCTTGAAATAACCATGTATGCCTGCTCCCCCACAGGACTTAAGACTCTGTGCTCCTTGACACAAAATCTGAGTCGGATTCATCTCTGCTGCCCTTACGGTGTGTAGAGTGGTGCTGAGCACATCGGGGTGAGTGTTCAGATGTCATCGGTTCCTTTTACACCTCCCATGCCCAGTGTGAGGCCAAACACACAGGGTGCTGGGCGAGATAAGCTAAACTGAAACCAAACGTGTCCCTCACTCAGGTACACGCACACACAGCGGGGCCTAGCTGGGCACCTACCAGGGAGGTGTGGGAGGGCGGGTGGGAGGGCGGATACCACCACACTGTCTTGTAGATGTTGATGTAGTGGACGAAGAGGGCTATGAGCTGGCAGAAGAAGAGCTGCAGTTCAAACAGAATGCTGGCCTGGACTGGCAGCTCGGGGATCTTGCAGTGCTGCAGGGGCACGACCGTCTGGGTGGCCAATGGAGGGCTGGAGAGGCCCGTCCCCGAACTGCTCCTGGGGGTGAGAGGGTACAACATCAGGAGCTGACCGGAGAACCCTACCAAGAGGGGCTTCTGAGGCACAGGACTGTGGGGCAGGCTCAGAAAAGCAGCTGACAGCAAGGATGGATGGAGTCCTCCTACTTCTTCTGCCTCTCAGACAAAGAAGCTGACAGAGCCTTTCCCTATCCCTCCCTCATCTTATTCAGGCTTTCCAACATTCCCCAGGAAGGAAAGGAAAGGTGAGGAGAAGGGGGCCCAGAGAGGGGAGACAACTTGTCCAAGCCACCAGTGAATTAGGAGCAGAACTGTGAGTGGAATCCAGGCCTTTGGGTTTTTTATATTATGTCCCAAGTTACCTGTCCCAGGGACTGCCCTCACCCAGGGACGTTTCTTCTGATCCCTGCCCTTTAAGCCCCCATCTGGCATCTGGGGTATCACATCCTAGGGCTCAGTCAAGGACAGCTCTGTCCAAACTGCTCCTCTGAGCCCACAGGGAAGTGCAAGAGACAGCAAGTAGTTTACCTGGTGCGGGAACGGACACTGGTGACCGATGCGCTGGAAGTGTGGCCCCCACCCGAGCCCCCAGAGGATCCTGGCTCACAGAGTGGATTTCGACAGTAGGATGTCCTGTTGGGACCTCTTCGTCCTCCTGTGGGGCTCAACATAAGGTAGATCCTCAAGCCAGAAGGCATATATCAAGGATAACAACTTGGTGTCTCATTTCTTCACTCAATCACAGAGACCCATGATCGGTTCCCCTGCCTACCACTTCAAACACATCTCCTGCCATTCTCTGCCTCGACCCCATGCTTCAGCCAGCCTGGTCTTTATCTCCTTGGGCAAACCAAGCTTACTGCTACCTTCTGAGCTTAGAGTACAGCATTTCCTGCCATTCTGTAGGTATCTGCCCCCTTAACTCTCTATCTTATTTCCATTTTTCTTTTCACAGTTCATTCTTCATCTTATTCATTTGTTAACATATTTACTGCCTATCTTGGCAGTAATGGAAGGTCAGTGAGGTCTGTCTCTTTCACTGCTGTATCCCCTCCCTCTACCACAGTGCCCAGCCTAAGAGTAAGTGCTCAATAACAACATGTTGATGAGGGAAGAATCCAGCAAGGTAGATTACCCAGATTAGTAAATTCAGTTTACATGGAGTCACAGGTGGTATGGGGGTCTGGGTCCTGTGCTCTTTGAGCCACTATACGCAGCTCCTTTGGGATACTACTACAAGTCCCTGTAGGCTTAGGATTCCTCCAGGACCCGAGATCTGGCTTAATGGGCATCCTGAACTCTCACAGTCAGGATTCAGGGCCTGAGCAAGTGTCAAGGCAGAATGGCATGGTTGTGAACCTAACACACAGACCTACAACCTCTTTTTCTCGGCTGAGCAATTTAGCCCAAGCTCCCAGGTCCTGCAAAAAGCTCCTGCACAAAGCCCCTAGGCAGCACCCCAGTCCCAAAGTTATGTGTGTGCTCAGTCACTTAAGTCGTTTCCGAAAGTTAATGTGTGTTCAGTGAGACCCCATGGACTGTAGCCTGCCAGGCTTATCTGCCCACAGGATTTCCCAGGCAAGACTACTGGAATGGGTTGCCATTTCATTTTCCAGGGGATCTTCCCAACCCAGGGATCAACCCTGTGACTACTGCATTGGCAGGCAGATTCTTTACCGCTGAACCACTTGGGAAGCCCAAAGTTAAAGCCTTGTTCATATCTCTTCATGACTGCACAGCAGCCTCCACAGACACACACAGCCCTTGCCCTAGCTTTTCTGCCTGGAAGCTTGTCCCTAACGTCTCCAAAAAAGTTCTTGTCCAGGAACTTTGCCCCAACAAGCCCCAGCAGCGCCAAAGCTCTGTTCATGTGCTACTGTACCTGGCTTAGAAAACCCCACACAGGCCACCCTCAGTCCAAATGCTCTACCCACACCCACTCTCCTCTCTTTAGAAGCTCTGCACCCACATATAGCCTCTCAGCCCAGAAGCCCCGCCTACACACAATTGCCAGCTCAGAAAACCCGCCCACTAGCCAATAGAAGCTCTCTCTGCCCAGAAGCCCGGCTCCAGAGGGGGCTCCCCTCATCTGGAAGGTCTCCTTTCCGCCCCACCTCCCCAGTACAAAGCCCCTACTGCCCAGAAAATCTGCCCCTGCACCAGAGCCTACAGGTTAGGAGCTCCGCCCTTAGCACGAAGGCCACGCCCACCGGCAGCCCCGCCACGCTCTAGCTCGGGACCCACTCTAGTGGGTCCTCATCAAAGCCCCCAGGAACCTCCACATTTTAGAAGCCCCGCCCACCCCTCCAATGTCCCGCCCCGACAACAGAAGCCCCACCCGCAAAACGACAGGAGGGGGCGGGGTCTCCCTGGGCCCAACATCCCCTCCCCCTCCCCTCGCCGGGATCCTGTCCGCGTGGGGGAGCAATTAGCAGCCTGGCCATCCTGACCCCGGAGCCCGCCCGTTCCCGGGCCAAGCCCGACCCGTGCCGCTCACCCATCTCCTCCCCCCGGCGCTCTCCGCTTCGCCGCCGCAGCTCCTGCGGGCAATATGTCGGAGGCGACGGCGGCCGGGAGAGGACTAACCGCCGCAGCCCAGTCCCCGGGTATCAGCTGCGCGCTCCCGGCCCGCCGCCAAATTTGCATACAAGGCGGGCTAGAAGCTGGGAGCGCGCTTCTTAAAGGGGCCGTCCTGGACAAAGGCAGTGCCGCGCGCTCTTTGTCTCGCGATCTCCCACGCCCTTCCTGCAAATGCTGCTGGAAAACCCGAGAGGGAGGAGAACCTATCTCCATCTCTTCCCTTATCTGCCTTCTCCTAGCGCCTTTTCAGGGCCGAGGGAAGGGGCTAGAACCTCATCTCGGTTCCTGCATCCATGGGTGGTCCACTGGCTCTTCAAGCTGATCGCGTCCCAAATTGGGCTTTCATCTTTCTCTTTGGCCTTACTGCTCTTAGTCCATCCCAATGAAAACTTGGGAGTCATTTCCCCCTTTTCCTTCTACCGCCTATCCAGTCTTCCACCTGGTCTTCCTGATGCTCAGTTCAGTTCAGTCGCCCAGTCGTGTCTGACTCTGCGACCCCGTGGACTGCCGCTTGTCAGGCTTCCCTGTCCATCACCAACTCCCGGAACTTGCTCAAACTCATGTCCATCGAGTTTGGACGTCGAACCACCTCATACTCTGTCGTCCCCTTCTCCTTCTGCCTTCAGTCTTTCCCAGCGTCACGGTCTTTTCTAATGAGTTAGCCCTTCGCATCAGGTGGCCACAGTATTGAAGCTTCAGCTTCAGCATTATTACTCACTTCTGAGAATATGTGAGGAAGAATATCCTTCTTTCACTACATTAGTTCAAATCCTGATTCTGCCAGTTCCAAGACTTGGAGTCCTGTTTCTTGCTCTTTACTGGTAACTTTCACCTTACAGGGCTTGGTGAGGATTAAATGGAATAATGCATGGAGAACAGAGTCTGTTTTGATAAATGTTAGCCGTCATTACTGTTAAGATGTATGGCAAGCACTTAACCCAGAGGGAGCTCTCAATAAATGAGCTGTTACTAGTAATTGTTACCATTTCTTCCCTCATAAGACCTCTAAGTTGTCTCCATCATCTGGTACCTCCATCAATTAGCACAGTGTTTGGCACATAATAGACAACAATATTCAATTAATTAAGTGATTTAGGTATTTAATTAATAGAAATTCACAAAGCTTACAGTTAAGTGGGAGGAGATCGGTGTAAAAATTATAGTAAAAATCATTAGAAAGGAATGACTGCAGTGGAGGAAAACAGGAAAGGGGGATGGGAGGTTGTAATTTTAAACAAGGTAGTCAGTAGGTTTCATAGAGGTGACTTTTGAACAAACACTTGAAGGAAAGAGTGAGTCAGTCATGTAGATATCTGGAGGAAGGGGGCAGTCCAGGCAGGGCCCTCAGTTACAAGCACCAAGCACTCCTGATGTGTTTAAGAAACAGCAAGGAGGCCAATGTGGCTTGAAATGGAATAGACATGAGAGTCAGACATGAGAAAGAATGGACCTGTGGCTTTTACTCTGAATGAGATGGGAGCTACTGGAGGGCTTGAACTTCCTTTTTTAAAGAATCACTCCAGCTGTCCTGTGAGAATAGACTGTAGGGCAGAGGGGTGGAATCAGGGAGACCAGGATGCTATGGCAGTGATCGTAGCAAGAGATATTGATGGTTTGTACCAGACTGGGTAAAATGAGTCATGATTGGAGTCTGGACTTGAAGGTAAAGTCAACAGGGTTTATTGACAAATTTGGATAGGTGTGCAAAGAAACACAAATAGGTGTGCGAATGGAAGAAAGAGAAGATGATTGCCCCATGGTTTTTAGCCTAGGCAAATGGAAATATGGAGTTTCATATATATACATCTATTAAATTATAGAGCTATATTAATAAAAAAGAGGCCTTCCTTTCTGGGGAAAAAGAGGCTTAGGAAGGCAGAACAACCACATCACAAAGCAGGTCACAAAGTAGGGTAGAAACCAGGGCTGAAATTTCTTTCTCTAGCCAAAGAAATTCTGGTTAGAAGAGCTGGTTCTGACCTCTTTAGAGTACTGAATTTGAAGTGTATCTTGTTAGTTACTGAATCCCCAACATGTGGCAACCACCTGGTGTGTGATAGGTATTTATTTGGGATCAGTTCAGTTGAATTTAGATAGTGGCAAACCAACTCTTGAAAGGAAGCCAGTTGGTAAGGGAAGCTAAAGGATTTCGGGAATATTCCATAGACAATGACTGAAGCTGGGCCATTCCTGGGAACTCATTTTAACTCAGGTCAATAAACATTTCTGAGCATCTATTATATGTTGGCCAGAGGATACAGAGGTGCTGCTCATTAGTGGGAGAGACGCAGAGGAGAATCAATAAATTATGACCCAATGTGATAACAACAGCAGTATGTACCAAGTTCAGAGGTGGATGGAAGATGACTAATCTTTACAGGCGAGGTAATCAATGGAAGGCTTCATAAGAGATGACATTAGAGCTGGTTTCTGAGAATAGAAGTTTGGCTGTTACAGTCCTCAGGGTGGAAGCAATAGCTTGAGTCTGGTAATTGCCTTACTGGGGCTGGTGGCAGGGGAATGTCTTGCTGTGCATCTACTATGTGGAAGGTACTTGACTTTGTACATGGCAAATACTCAGGAAATGTTTGCTGAATTGATTTTTTTAAAACATTTAAAAATTTTATTTAGTTTTGTTTGCACTGGGTCTTCATTGCTGCTCATGGGCTTTCTCTAGTTGCCACGAGCAGGGATTACTTGTCTTTGGGGTGCACGGGCTTCTCATTGAAGTGGCTTCCATTGTTGTAGAGCACAGGCTCTAGGGCATGTAGGCTTAGTGGTTGTGGCTTATGGGCTCTAGAGCACCGGCTCAGAAGTTGTGGTGCACAGGCTTAGCTGCTCCGTGGCATGTGGTATCTTCCTGGATGAAGCAGAATTCTTATCTACTTTGCCACAAGGGAAATCCTGCTTAATTGATTTGAGGGTGTTCAATTAACCCAGGGTAAGGGGTGAAGGGCACTCAAATGGACCACTATGCATGTGACCCGTTTACCTGTGGCTCCTGCTCACCTTGTAAAGGTTGACTACTGATTTTACCTGCCCAGCATTCACTCCTCTTTCTTCTGATATGAACACTGATTTTCCCTTGGGAATCTACCCTTCCTCCCACTCTCTCTGTCCATGAAGTTTAGGGTGGCTGCCTTAGTTCCAGTGTGTGCAG
Source organism: Bos indicus x Bos taurus (assembly GCF_003369695.1). Taxonomy (NCBI): domain Eukaryota; kingdom Metazoa; phylum Chordata; class Mammalia; order Artiodactyla; family Bovidae; genus Bos; species Bos indicus x Bos taurus. Next base: position 121,311,530 of record NC_040077.1, read on the forward strand.
ATGCCCCGGGCCTGACAAATCAAAGCATTCCATCCCTGCCACGTCAGGCTACAGGGACTGGCTGGGGTGAGGGTGGAGGTGTGTTAGTGACCGAAGTTTGGCCAAATGAGATGCAATCCTAGGACTTTTGCCACAGCTATTGGGAAATAAAATTTCCCCCCTGTGAGATGGCTAAGGAAATAAAATATAAACTTGAAGTTCTTGGTGGTTATCTTGCCACTTTTCGGGGAGAACTTAGCTGACAATGAAAGAAACACAGAAAAGTTAGAGAGTCAGGAGTCATTTTCTTAACAGCATCATTTGATCCAGGTATATCTGAAGTCTTTATGGACTTTTCTGTTACAAAAAGCCAGTTTTGTATCTGACAATTGCTACTGAAAGAATCGAGAACAACATACACTTCCATCTCAGCATCTACTAGAAACATCTAGGGCCTTAATCCTTTTACATCTGCCTCCTACAGGCTCTGTGGAGAAAATAACCGTACGATGGCAGGATGTTCATTAGGTTTTTGTCCTCTAGATCTGTGCCCACACATCTCAGCTGTTTTGTGACCCCGAGGCCCTCGCTTCCCTCCTGTATGTCTTCATTTCCTGATTAACTTGCTCTCTATTGGCTCTCCCAGGAGTCTTGAATTTTTGAGGAAATGCCACTGGCTCTGCGCCAGCCATGTGTCATTGGACATCAGGAGTTCGGATCTCTTCCTTGGTTCTGTTATTCTGGGACCAAGGTTGGCAAGTCTGTCCTCAAGATCAGTAGTTTTCAGCCTGGATTATGCAGGCCTCTGGGGGTCCTGAAACCACAGGATAAAATACAATACTGCTTCCTGGAGTGTCAGTTTTATTCATAGCAATGTAAGGCAGTATTTTCAATATTATAGTTATCCAGAGCATCTTCTCTGAGCCAGACTTACATGGAATCAAATCCTGGCTCTACCACTTGTGAGCTGCGTGACCCTAAGAAATTACTTAACCTCTCTGTGCCTCAGTTTCCTCAGTACAAAGTGAGGATAGTATAACTCACAGATGTAGAGAACAAACTAGTGGTTACCAGTGGGGATAGGGAAGATGGGAGGGGCAAGATAAGGGCAGGGGATGAAGAGGTACAAACTGCTATGTATAAAAGAAATAAGCTATAAGGATGCACTGTATAGAACAGAGAATATAGCCAGTATTGATAACTCTGGGGGCACGCTGGGTCTTGGTTGCAGCGTGTGGACTTCTCTTGTTGTGGAGCATGAGCTCTGGAGTGTGTTGGCTCAGCAGTTGCAGCACAGGCTCAATGGGATCTTAGTTCCCTGACCAGGGATAGAATCCACATCCCCTGCATTGGAAGGCAGATTCTCAACCACTGGACCACCAGGGAAGTCTCTGCTTATAATAACTTTAAATGGAGTATAACAGAAAAATGTTGAATCACTATGCTGTACACTTGAATATATTATCACAAAGCAACTACATTTCAATTGAAAAAATATTAGTACCTATCTTAGGAGATTATGATGAAGATCAAGTTAGACACTGTAAAGTACTTAAAACATACCTGGTGTATAGTAAATGCTATTTAAGTATTACCTATTATTAAAACATGGATATATTATGAAGTAACAAGAAAACTAATGTGAATTTAAGATTGATGACTTTTGAAGAAATGTCACCTAAATTTCTGCCTCAGTTTCCTAGATTTGTCCTTTTTGACAGCAAGAATACTTAATACTTAATTTTTTTTTTTTACAAGAGAATCCAGATGTCTTCATGTTCTTTTAATTTCCTGGGTTATTCTGACTTCCACATATACGTTAATCTCCCCATCTAACCTTCCACATCTCAGAGACACTTACCCACTTGTTCTCAGACATTTGTTCTCTTCATGTCTTATATCTTACTAGAGACATAGCATGTGCAAGCTTGAGAAAATGTTGTATTTTGTTAGTTTTCCCAATATAGATGAATTTGGTATGTAACATACTGGAAGGATGGGGGGATGGCAACAGAGAAAACAGCATGAGCGAAGATCCAGAGGTAAGCGATAGGTTAAGTTCATACCACTTGAGGGTCTTGAATGCCACATGCTACATACAGTGGTGTTTAGATTTGATTTCACCTAAGTCTCCTTATTGCCAAATTCAGACTTAAATTGAAGAAAGTAGGGAAAACCACTAGACCATACACGTATGACCTAAATCAAATCCCTTATGATTATACAGTGGAAGTGAGAAATAGATTTAAGGGACTAGATCTGATAGATAGAGTGCCTGATGAACTATGGAATGAGGTTCGTGACATTGTACAGGAGACAGGGATCAAGACCATCCCCGTGGAAAAGAAATGCAAAAAAGTAAAATGGCTGTCTGGGGAGGCCTTACAAATAGCTGTGAAAAGAAGAGAAGCGAAAAGCAAAGGAGAAAAGGAAAGATATAAGCATCTGAATGCGGAGTTCCAAAGAATAGCAAGAAGAGATAAGAAAGCCTTCTTCAGTGATCAATGCAAAGAAATGGAGGAAAACAACAGAATGGGAAAGACTAGAGATCTCTTCAAGAAAATTAGAGATACCAAGGGAACATTTCATGCAAAGATGGGCACAATAAAGGACAGAAATGGTATGGACCTAACAGAAGCAGAAGATATTAAGAAGAGGTGGCAAGAATACACAGAACTGTATTAAAAAAGATCTTCACGACCCAGATAATCACGATGGTGTGATCACTGACCTAGAGCCAGACATCCTGGAATGTGAAGTCAAGTGGGCGTTGGAAAGCATCACTACAAACAAAGCTAGTGGAGGTGATGGAATTCCAGTTGAGCTATTCCAAATCCTGAAAGATGATGCTGTGAAAGTGCTGCACTCAATATGCCAGCAAATTTGGAAAACTCAGCAGTGGCCACAGGACTGGAAAAGGGCAGTTTTCATTTCAATCCCAAAGAAAGGCAATGCCAAAGAATGCTCAAACTACCACACAGTTGCACTCATCTCACATGCTAGTAAAGTAATGCTCAAAATTCTCCAAGCCAGGCTTCAGCAATATGTGAACCGTGAACTTCCTGATATTCAAGCTGGTTTAGAAAAGGCAGAGGAACCAGAGATCAAATTTCCAACATCCGCTGGATCATGGAAAAAGCGAGAGTTCCAAAAAAACATCTATTTCTGCTTTATTGACTATGCCAAAGCCTTTGACTGTGTGGATCACAATAAACTGTGGAAAATTCTGAAAGAGATGGGAATACCAGACCATCTGACCTGCCTTTGAGAAACCTATATGCAGGTCAGGAAGCAACAGTTAGAACTGGACATGGAACAACAGACTGGTTCCAAATAGGAAAAGGAGTATGTCAAGGCTGTATATTGTCACCCTGTTTATTTAACTTATATGCAGAGTACATCATGAGAAACGCTGGACTGGAAGAAACACAAGCTGGAATCAAGATTGCCCGGAGAAATATCAATAACCTCAGATATGCAGATAACACCACCCTTACAGCAGAAAGTGAAGAGAAACTAAAAAGCCTCTTGATGAAAGTGAAAGTGGAGAGTGAAAAAGTTGGCTTAAAGCTCAACATTCAGAAAACGAAGATCATGGCATCTGGTCCCATCAGTTCATGGGAAATAGATGGGGAAACAGTGGAAACAGTGTCAGACTTTATTTTTTTGGGCTCCAAAATCACTGCAGATGGTGACTGCAGCCATGAAATTAAAAGACACTTACTCCTTGGAAGGAAAGTTATGACCAACCTAGATAGCATATTCAAAAGCAGAGACATTACTTTGCCAACAAATGTTCATCTAGTCAAGGCTATGGTTTTTCCAGTGGTCATGTATGGATGTCAGAGTTGGACTGTGAAGAAGGCTGAGTGCCGAAGAATTGATGCTTTTGAACTGTGGTGTTGGAGAAGACTCGAGAGCCCCTTAGACTGCAAGGAGATCCAACCAGTCCATTCTGAAGGAGATCAGCCCTGGGATTTCTTTGGAAGGAATGATGCTAAAGCTGAACACTCCAGTACTTTGGCCACCTCACGCGAAGAGTTGACTCATTGGAAAAGACTCTGATGCTGGGAGGGATTGGGGGCAGGAGGAGAAGGGGACGACAGAGGATGAGATGGCTGGATGGTATCACTGACTCGATGGACGTGAGTCTGGGGGAACTCCGGGAGTTGGTGATGGACAGGGAGGCCTGGCGTGTTGCGATTCATGGGGTCACAAAGAGTCGGACACGACTGAGTGACTTAACTAAAGTCTGTTTCATCTGTAAAATTAGAGTAATTCCCACATCATTGTGAGGATTAATGACAGAGAACTAAACATATAGGAGGGTTGTCCTACATAGGAAATGGAATGGCTGTCACTAGGAGCTGGGGTCAAGGAGAACTTTAGGAAGAGCAAATCATCTTACCTTTCAGGGTGGCCTGCGATTTAGTCTGAGATCTTATTTTCACGCAATGCACATCTCAATCACCAGAGGGAGCTCAATACAAAGGAATCAGAGCTTCCAACCCCACACAAAAACTGGTGGGCAGGGCTGGGCAGGGGATGTGGAATTCTGGACCCAATCCAGAGCTTCTCTATGGTAGGGATAGGGCATGGAGCCAGGCACTCCTCTCTCTGGCTCTTTTGTTTCTTAGAGCCATCCCAAAGAGGATGGGGCATGCTGCTGAGAGTTACAGCTTTGCAACTCTTCTGATTTAGATCTTTAGGATGGGGTCCGAGGCGGGGCGGGCGGGGACTAGAAGAGTGAGGGCCAGATCCAGTTTCTGTATTTCAATCAAAAGAGGCTTTCTTTCATTAATTCTGTTCATAAGTACCAAATTCCTTAGAATCTCTCATGCCAGTCCAGGTTGTCTAGCTAGGCCTGGGCACCTTAGAAAAGGAGCTGGGGATAAAGCATGAGGAATGAGGGGCATGGGGGAGAATGGGAGGCCGTGCCGTGTCTAACACTCAGCCTCTATCTAGAGTGGCATCCACATTGCCCCGGGACCCCAGCCTGTAGGTCTATCGCATAGGTCTGTGGGCCCTAGGCTTCTCCAATTGCAACTAACCAAATGTGTTTCTTAGGATTTTTACAAAACCTTATCTTCTCCACTTACGGGTGAAATGGACTTTTCTGTTGTTGAAATGAAGGCCCAGAGATATACAGCAATCCACCCAAGATCAAGCAGTGCTCAAGGGCAGAACTGGGCCTGGAAAACAGCAGGAGCCGCTCTCAGGGGCCTGGGAGAGGGAAGGCAGGCACAGTAACAGCCTTCAGAACTACTGCAGCGAGCGCTGGCTCTTGGCCAGGCCTGTACCCGCCCCTCCGAGGCCGCTCGCTCTCCAGCTAGGCCAGGCTGCGGAGCCCCGCCCCCACACTCCTACCCCAGTCCCCTGAGACTCCATCACCCTGGCAACAGCCAGAGAAAGGCCCAGCTAAAATATTTATGGCTCAAAACAGTCCAGAGGCTTCAGCTGGGGAGAGAGGGGGAAAAGCTGATGTCATTCCTTCTCTGCTCACAGGGGAGGTGACTGACATGCAGGGCAGCTGGGTGGGTAGGCCAAGCCCACTAGGTCAGGGCTCCCTGAGGAAAATCCCTAGGGCTGCAAGTGGTAATGGGAAAAGGGAGCATGTGACAGACATGACAGGTGACAGGAATGGGTAAGAAACACAAGCCAGGAAAGTGGGAGGAAGGACACTTGAGTGTGGAACAGTATTATGCATAGACCTGTGGGATGTATTTCACACACATTTCAGTTGCTTTTCAGGTCCCATTCAATGGATTGGGATTTTTATCCTACTTTTATGGAGTGAACAGACCCAGAAAAATAAGAGTTAAGTGAGGAGCTGGGGTTTGAATCTAGATCTTGTCTGGCTTTGGCCCTGTAAATCCATGGTTTCTAAGTACATATCCTGTATCTGGGGTTGGAAGGTAGGCAGGGCCGCCTAGATTCTAGCATTGGCTTCTCAAGTAGTGACCCAGGCTCTGCACCTCCAATTTCCATGATGAAGATACCATCTGATTCCTGAACCCTTCTGCTTCAGATTTCTCCTCTGCCTACTGGACTGAGGCAGGTCCTCAAATGCTAGACGAAGCAGCTGGCCACAGATGAGGCCTAGGAGACCAAGAAATCAGGGAAAATGAAGCCGGAGCAGTCAACGCTGGATTGAAGGTCTTGGTGCAAACACAGATTGACAAACTCATCTCAGTTTGCCTGGGACTTTGCTGGTTTTAGGACTGAAAGTTCAACATCCCAGGAATCTTGTCTTGGGTAAACAAGGATGGTTTGTCACCCTAAATAAACCTCTCAAACACAATGTTTTACTGTTTCAAAGTACTTCTAGCTCTAAGAGTTACAAAAGGTCAAAAGCAGGGACTGTGAAGTCTGATAGCATGTTTTTTAACCTTAGGCAAGGTATTTATCCTCTTTGAGCCTGTTTCCTCATCCCTAAAAATGAGTATAGTGGATTGGAGGATTAAGTGAAGTAGCATTGTTTAAATGGGGTTCCCAGGAGGCACTAGTGGTAAAGAACCCACCTGTCAATGAAGACATGAGACGGGGGTTCGATCCCTGGGTTGGGAAGATCCCCTGGAGTAGGAAATGGCAACCCACTCCAGTATTCTTGCCTGGAGAATCCCACGGACAGAGGAGCCTGGTGGGCTCCAGTCCATAGGGTTGCAAAGAGTTGGACACGATTGAGCACCACCACCTTCTTCTGTTGGTGGACCGTGGGATGTTTCCACTTTAACCTCTCAAGATGCCCTCTGTAAAATCAGCCTACGGGCCTATGGCACTGGCACAGGAAACCAGAAGTGTAGCAAAGGCTGACTTTCCCATCCTTTAAGAGAAAACAAAAAAAAAAATAGCTAGCCCAATATAGCTGGAAGGAGAGTGGGAGTTAAGACAGGACACCTCCTTTGGCTCTCTCTCAAAGCTGATGAAAGCCACCAGAGTGGGATTCATCATCACTTGACTGAACCTTTATTGAGCTCCTCAGTGCCAGGTATTTGCTGGGGAAGGGATATAGTCCAGAGGTTAAGTGGGAAAAGCCCTACCCTATCCTTCAAGAGATTTTTGGACTTAACTAATCAACAGAGAAGAACAACAGGCTCTGAGGCTAAAGAACCTACCTTTTAAAGTACATGAACCTTCTTACATGGCTTTTCTCAGCCTGTTACAGAGGTAGTGACCAGCCACTCTCTAGGAGACCTCTGCAAGTGCCCAAGGCTGGCACCAGCAACACACATGTGGCAGGATGGGAAACAGGAGGCGGTGGTAGGGGGCTCCAGCCAGTTCTGCTGGAGACTAAAGGGAAGCAGGCAAACTGGGAATGACACAATTGGAGTTGCCAGTTTATTCACATCTAGGAGGCCATGCTGAGGATACTGTTAGTCCCCTTCAATCTTTCAGGTCCTGAGCAGGTTTAATTGTTAGCATCACAATCCCCTGTTGCCCTAAGGACTCCATTCTGGGCCTAGAGACTCTTAGGGGACTCTAGCTGGCTTTCTGTGGGTAAATCAGACAGATCAAGAGGTAGGTGGGAACAGACTGTTGATCTCCTCTCCTGGGTTTCTCTGTGCTCAGCAAATGCCCTCAGGCCAGCCTTGACACAGTAGACAGCTCTCCTGGTTTCCGGAGTCCTCTGATTGCTGCAAAGACATAGGCAAAAAAATTATGAAGCATGAAGCTGCCATACTGGGGGGATTCCCAAGCTCCCATCTGACCACTCTGCCTCCCTTACAATCTCCCCACCCTACAGCACAACCCCAGTTTACTGCATCCTAGACAAGGTTTTAGGTACACAGATGGGTAGAAAAAGAAGTCCACAGTCTATGAGCTCTCTTTTTGCTGTCAGTCAGCAATGAAAATGGAGCCTCACACATCCCATCCTTGGCCATGCCTGAGCTGAATGATCTGGGACAGACGCAACTAGACCTTCGGGGCCATTAACTACACAAGCATTGGAACCTCTAGCCATATAAAGAAGAAAATAATTTCTACTCTCTCAGAGATGTGAAAAAGATAAAGATTGTAACAAAAAGTTTTAAATCCTTTGGAAGCGAACGGGCATCTTCTCATAGCTATTAGTAGTACCTCAATCCTAGGCTCAAGGGTCCACTTTTTCTGGTTCTTACCAGCCCCTGATACTCAGCGTTATCCACTGAGAATTGGATAGGCGAGACACCCTAAGCCTGGGGCACAGGCCAGGGCCCTAATCTCATGCCAAAGAATGTAACTGTGCTCCTCATCTTAAAAAAAAGAAATGGTACTACCATCCCCTACTTGTTCAAGCCAGTAACTTAGGGCCCTCTTCTCCCACACCTAATCAATCATCAAATTATGTTCATTCTCTCTCTTAAAAGTCCTTGAATCCATTCATTTTTTGACACTTTCACTGATGTCACCCTAGCGCAGGTCTTCCTCAATTCTTTCCTTGTAGGTCTCCATAACCCATTCTCCACTCAGGAGCAAATGAAGTTTAAAAAGGAGAAATCTAACTGTGCTTCTTACCTCAGACTTCTGAATTCAACAGTCTTCAGTGATGAGCACAGCATAAGGCCCAGATTTCTACCTCACCCTGAAGCTGCCTCAGCCCTACCCTCTGCCTAGAATGTGTTTCATGTCCTTTCCCTAGATCATCTCCCAAACTCTCTGTCTAGTTAACTCTGACTCTAGATGTCAGCTCAAACATTATTTCCTCAAGGAAAATCTCAGAGTTGGTTAGCCCCTATTTAAGTCCTCACAGTACCCATTCTTTTCTTTCATAGCACCTATCACAACATAGATGATTTATGCTATTTAAGAGATTAACATGTTTAGTGTCTGTGTCCCTGGATACACTACAAGCTTCACGAGGTCAGGGACTAGTTTTATGTTACTTACTTACCACTGACTCTCCAGTGTCTAGCACATAGTAGGTGTTCCAGTTTATAATAGTGAATGTGTTAAAAAAATAAGATTGAGAGGAGTCATTTATACTGATCTCTGAGAGAAGCTTATGAAGAATCGTTATCAGAACACCAGGTATTTCTCTTTTTCAAAGGCAGATGCAGAGTTTGCTTCCTATATTCCAACCCCAGAGAGGCTGAGATATTGGGAGCACTCATTTTGTACCTAAAGCGAGGACATAAGTAGGAATCATGAAGGCTGAAGGAGCCCAAAGACAGCAAGAAGAATTAGCTCTGTATCTCCATCTTCTGGCTCAAATGCTTTACGTACCTGCTGAGGAGACTGGCTACCCTGAGGTGGTCCAATGTGGGCTCCAGAGCTAATGCAGGCATCTTAATGTAGTATTAAGAGCATAAACAGTACCCAAATTTCCAGCAACGTGTTCTACTTTGGTGATTAATCTGGGCTGACAGCCTCGCTGGACTCTGTCTGGAAACACCTCAAGTGGGCTGTCTTTCTTCAGGAGTCCCCACAACCTCTCCCAATTTGACTGGGAAATGACAAGGCCTCTTTGAAGCAAAAAGCTCCCTGGTCTAGGTGGGGAAAAAGCACTGTGATAGCTTGTGTGCCTGTACGAAAATTCCAACCTGCTCATTCCTTCCTGAGATGTAGCTAAAGACAACCAGCACAGCTTAGGTTGGGGGTGAGAAGTGCACCTACTGCTGAGAAGCTGCTGGATTTGTAGTCAAGGAATGTCAAGGAGCTAACCTCCAGCAGCATGGTTATGAAATTCAAATCTCTTCCAGATACAAAGTTCCTTCCTTTTAAAAAGAGAGCTACAGTTGGCAGAACACTGGAAAAGAACACATCCTCAGCCCCAGAGCCATAGCAGGCTACTGAGAAGACATATAGCCGGAGGGGTAGAAAATTGATTTTAGAGGTCAGTGAATATATCTGCTCCTCATTACCAAACAAATGGGTTTGGTCTACTGCTTGAATGCAGCCTCACTGGGAGCCATCAGGCCACAACAGGACTAGGGTGCAGCCCACCATAGGTCTTTGCTCCCAAGGGGCCTACAAGGGTAAAGACAGGGAACAAAAGGATGCGAGCAAGGCAGTGCACTGGCTTCCTCCCAACGGCTGCAGCCTCACACAGCTGTATGCAGCCTGTCTGCTCAAGGCTATTAAATACTCATTGGATGCCTGTTAGCTTTAAACATGCAATAACAATCCAAAGAGCAAGAGGTACATGAGGGTCCAGAGAGAAAAAGGGAGGGCAAAGAAGGATCTAATTTTTTTAATTTTAGGAATCCGGAAATCAAGCTAGGGGTACCACCCATCTCGTGTATCAAAGCTAGGAACCACTTCCAGTGTAAGCGAATCTTTTGGTGGCCACTGTAGACACAGAGGAAAGACCAGGAACAGAGAGACTTGGGTCTGAACTCCAGCTCATGGGCCCTGTGGTCATCCTAACAAGTGCATGTCAGTTTCCCAGGAAAACTCACTTCACAGGTTGTAAGAATTGCCCTAGATGCTGCAGTATGATACTCCCTGGACAGTTAGCTCAGAAATGGTGGCAGAGACTTCATTCATTCAAGACTTGAAAGTGGTTAAGCAAAGCCTTGCTTAGTAATTCCTTAAGAGTGTGGTTTTCATCAGTGGAGACTCACAGAGTTTTGGTCTCTAATTCACAGGGTGGGTGAAAAGGACAGTACATAGCATGATGCCCTCAACGTATGGTGAAGACCTAACATCCCCGCCTCAAACAGCCCTAACATCTGAGAGGAGAGATGGCTGTTCTTTCTGAAAAAGGCTTTTAGGTAAGAGGGAGCAGAAGCCAGGCATGAGGAGGGGAGAATACTTCCTTTGCTCTCCCACAAAGGAGTGATGCATATATGGAAGGTATTTACCGTCTGTTTCCTTTACTTCCCCAGCTCACCAGCGTGAGGGCAAACACAAGTGTGCTCAAGTCACTTTCCTGGTTAAGGCCTTAAAATACCTCCCTAAACTTCAGGACAATGTCCAAATTCCTTGACTAAAATTTAGCTTTTCAAAATCAGCACTAACCTACTCTCCCAGCCTCTGTTTATATAGGTGCTTAGCACATGTCCTGTTGAATGTTTTATACACATTAACTCACCCAACCTTCACAACAATGTAAAGTAAGTATTAAAATTTAAATATATAATTGTAAAATAAATATTATCCTCCCATTTTACAGATGATGAAACCGAGACTTGGGACGTCCCTGGTGGTCCACTGACTATGTCTCTGTGCTCCCAATGCAGATAGCCTGGGTTCGATCCCTAGTCAGGGAACTAGATCTTGCATGCTGCCAACTAAAGATCTGTATACCGCAACACAGATCGAAGAGCCCGCATGCTGCAACCAAGACCCAGCACAGTCAAATAAATAAATATTAAAAATGAAACAAAAACTGAGTCTTGGAGAGGATAACCCACCAAAGGTTCCAAAGCTAGTTACCATTACGTAAAAATGTGTGTTAAACTGTGTAAAAATGGGATAAAATAGTTACTTCACAGGTGGAGAAGATAGCGAATGGCATATAGTAAAGAATGTTAGAATTGACAAAAATGCAATTGTAGCTAAGTGACCTTTTTTCTCCGATTTTATCATTTCTGAAATCAGGACTCATTTTAACACTCATGAAAACAAACCACTTTGTCAGTTTAACTGACAGTATTTTTTCTTTCTGTGCACTATTTCATGATGCATCTCATAACACATGCCCTCAGTGTCAATGAAATATGGTGTTTATCTTAAAGCAGCAGCATGCTTTTGGCATAGAGAATGGGTTTTGGTGTACAAAATGCTAATGGGCACCTCCTCCATGACTTGTTATGCAACTGTGGTAAATTACTTCACCTCCCCTAGTAACAGCTGCCTCATTTACAAAAACATACAGTAGATAGTCAAATTAACTTTTTTTCTCTCTTAGCTTGGCAAAGCTGCCTATTTCCTCTATGTCACTTTCTCTAAAAAAAAGGCGGGGGGGGGGGGGCAATGGAGCTATCCGTGGTGATGCAGCAGATAAGAATCCGCCTGCCAATGCAGGGAACATGGGCTCGATCCCTGGTCAAGGAAGATCCCACACGCCACAGGGCAACTAAGCCCGTACACCACAACGACTGAGCCTGTGCTCCAGAGCCCGTGAACCGCAACTACTGAGCCCACACACAACCACCAAAGCTTGTGTGCTAAAGCCTGTGCTCCACAACCAGAGAAGTCACTGCAAGGAGAAGCCCATGCACTGCAACTAGAGTAGCCCCCGCTCGCTGCAACTAGAGAAAGCCCATGTGCAGCAACAAAAGACCCAGCTTAGCCATAAATAAATAAATGATTTTTAAAAATGGGGTCAAGGTCAATAATGGGAATAAACAAGTAATAAAATAAGTTAAAATGTATATTAAAGTTAATAGTAACTCTGCTGGCAAACAGTCGCCTGTACAGACTCATGCAAAGCACGAGAACATATCAAGAGGGAGTCCGCGTGCTGCCTGATGTATTCTAACTCAAATGATCTTTGGGTGACATACAGCTTCAGGGTTTGAGGTCAGGAAGGGATTACTTAAGGTTCAAACAACTGAGCAAAATACCCACCAGCACCACCCTTATCCTCCTAGTTCACTTGGTTCAGGAGCATTCTGTACATGCAGGCAAGAAGCCTTACAGGCCCTAACTCTCAGGTTGCTGTTCCTGAAATAAAACACAGTCTGAGTCTGTTTCACTCTTGGTGGCCAGAAAGCCCTAGTGGTTGCTAACCCATCTCCACCTACATTTTTAGTCTGAGACAGGAGGTGGCAAGTGGTGGGAGAGAGAGCAAGATGGACAAACCCTAAGGCTATTTGAATGCTGCCATATCCCTAGATAAGGAAGGGTGAGAGAGTTTCTTTAGCAGCAAGTGTCACTGATGAGTACCCTGGAAACCTTGGAAGGAGATGGGGAGAGGAGCAAAGGAGGTTGATGGTGGGGGAAGGGCATGTAGGGGCTCAACCTCTGAGCCTCTGGAGAAGTACATACAGCCAGGCATGGTAGCTACAACAGCCTCGTTTCCACGTTAGCAGCCTGCAGTGTTACAGGCATGACTTGGAGTCATCCATACCTGAGATCAAATGCCAGACCCACCAGTGACGAGCTCTTAATGATGCCAAAATAGTCTAATCAGCTATTGAGTAGCTGCTGTATGCCCCAAATTGTATTAATCAGTTTAAGTAATACCAACTTCAAAGGGGATAGATTTATACCTCTATGGTCAACTGATTTTCAACAAGGATGCCACGGTCTTTAAAGGGGAAGGAAAAGTCTTTTCAATAAATAGTACTGAGACAACTGGATATCCACATGCAAAAGAAAATGAAATTCCCCCTTCATATACAAAAATTAAAGCAAAATAGATCAAAGATCTAAATGTCAGAATTAAAACTATAACACTCTTGGAAGGAAAAAGATATAAATCTTTAGGTCCTTTAAAGAGACAATGGCTTCTTACCTATGACAACAAAAAGCATAAGCAGCAAAAGAAAACAACAGACAAACTGAACTTCATCAAATGAAAAACTGTTGCATGTTTCAAAGAAAATAAAAAGACAGTTCATAGAATGGGAGAAAATACTTGCAAATCATATATCTGATAAGGGTCCAGCATCAAAATATATAAAGAAATTACAATTCAATAATAAAAAGACAAATAGTCCAATTTAAAAATTGACAAAAGAGTTAAACATTTCTCTAAAGATGATAAGACAAATGGTGGTAAGTACATGAAAAGATGCTCAACACTGGTCATTAGAGAAATGCAAATCAAAACCACAATGAGATACCAATTCACATCACATAGTATAGGATAGCTATAATAAACAAACAAAAAAAAAATAGTAAGCGTTGGTAAGGATGTGGAGAAATTAGAAACCTCATTGCTGGTAGGAATGGTTTAGTTTCTGTGTAAAAAATTTGGCAGACCTTTGAAATTAAACACAGAGTTACCACATGACCTACCAATTCCTCTCCTAAGATATATATCCCCCAAATTAAAAACATGTCCAAAAACCCCACAAAAAACATATGTCCACACAAACTCTGTACATGAATGTTCACAGCATTATTCATATTGGCCAAAGCAGTAAATAAAATGTAGTACATGCAAATAATAAAAGTGTTTGACAAAAAAGGGGAAGTATTGACAACATGATGCAACATGGATATGGCTTGAAAACATTCTCAAGTGGAAGAAGCCAGTCATAAAAGATTATATATTGTATAATTCCACTTTATGAAGTGTCCAGAATAAGCAAGTTGATAGAGACAGAAAGTAATTAATGGCTGCTTAGACCTAGAAAGGATAAGAGGACTGTGGGAAATGGCTTAAAGGACATGGTATTTCTTTTTGAGGTGATAAAAACTTTCTAAAATTGATTGTGGTGATGACTGTAGAACTTTGTATATAATGAAAACCACTGAACTGTACACTGAGCAAGTGAATAGTATGGTATATGAATTATATCTCAATAATCCTAACATGTCTTTTAATTTGTATTAATAGGAGCTAACCTATCTGCAGAAGCTGCAAACTGGCAAGTGATGGCAGCATTTGGGTTGCACAGATGTTTTACAAGGTTGACACAGATCTAAGCAGACGGTAAACAACTGGCAGTATATAAAATCCAAATTTCTAGCTTTTCTTGAAAATCAGATCTAACAAGTCTAACAAGTAACTTTTAAAGCTGGGAAAGAAACATAAATGATCTTCAAATACATGATAGGATATTCCTGCAGTGGTCTAAAGCAGAATCAGTTTAAGTCACTAGAGCGACTCATTCAAAATGAAAGAAAACTTCTAATATGTGGAGCTATCTTAAATGAAATAAGTAGCTTTGGGAAGTAATATGTTTCCTATCACTGTATATATATTAGGTACTGAAATGTACTATAATATGCATAAACCACCTGGCACAACCATTTTACAGTTAGGATAAAAGTCCAATATCCTTAACAGAAAACCACCTTAACATACCTGACAAGGGTCTTCACTACCCATTCTATTCCAGGAAATGCCTCAGGACTTTTCAACCACCTGAAAATGGAGAAGTAAGAGATCAGTATTTTGAAGAGGAAGTTTTAAAGACATACAAAATAAAAGATAGAGATCCTGCATGCAGTTTACACATTACAGGAGAGAAACATGCAACTTTAAAGAAATTTTAAGTAACATTTCATTGTGAATATCAATACGGGGACCTAATAGGGGATAATCCTTGTACATTTTAAAATAGCTGAGCAGAAAGCTTTACTTTGGGGAGCAGCAGATCTAAACTACAGTCATTGAAATTTTACAATGTGTCATTTAAGATGTCAGACTTTGTGCCCAGGTTACATTACAGTTCACTTGTGATGGGCAGGATTATTAAGAGTTATGGCTAATTTATGCGGCAGCATATGGTTCTTCTTTTTACAGCTATTTTTATTAAACAAGTTTTGCAAAGTTTTAACATTAAAATTAACAGCTAAAGAATTGTTTATGCAAGTTGCTGTCACAGTTTATGTAAAAGAGAAATATGTGCTATTAAAATCAGACATTTAGGTTACCTTTGGTTTTTTGCGATGCATGTTAGCTTTACACATCCTGATTCTCTTGCGATAATTTTCCTTTAAAAAGGGGGGTATAGAGTGATCTCTTTTCATCAAAACAAGACATAATGCCCTGAAAGCTGACTTCAAACCATGGTTGAAAATTCAGTTATTTACACTTTATCACAATCTACAAATACATTTTTTTTGTTGGTGTGTTTTAAAAAGAAAAAAAAATGTCCATCATGCACTGCTGCAGGCAGCTTGGCACTTCATACAAGAGGATTTTTCACCCCCGAGCAGTTTAGAGTGCTCCCTTAGGGAAGGCATGAGAATCCTAATAATTAATGTGGAGGAGTAGAAACAGGGTCAACCAATTCCATCACTTCCTCTCTTGGTCTCAGAAGGTACAGAGCCAGGCTTCACACCAGATCCTGCCCCAGCCCAGTTCTTTGATTAACAGCATTTCTGGGATTGGAAGGGAAAACCCTTAAGGGCACCCAGGGTTTGCTGAATTGTCATCATCTACAGACAAGTGCTATCCCTTTCCAAGCTCACAGAGATGATTTGGTGTCACACTTAGGGCCACCTAGGGGCTCTACAAAAGGTGCAAACTAGAGTGACTGGAACTTTAAATACTGAGGCCTAGGTATGGAAACCAATCCAAGTTTTAGCTTAGTTTGATTCTTCTCTCCAGAAATCAGAGCTTGTGATAAGGACTGGATAAAACTTCTTTTAACAACTTCCAGGGGGTGAAAAAGCTTTGGTTATTTTTAAACTAAAACTTAACAACTCATAAACTTTTTTTTTTTGGTAAACTTAAAATAAAATCCCCCCCAACCACTTTTAAGAATGTCTCCAACTTTTAACAAGCCCATTAACTTTAGAGTTAATTTAAGTTTATTTGAAAGAGAAAACTATTTTATTGTCCACCCAAAAAAATGACAATTCATCACATTTACTTTGATTAAAAAAGGACTAAACTTTATTGACAAACTGCTGCAGACATTTTGACATAAGTTTAAGCTACCTATTTAGGCAGACTTACACATGTAGCATTTAATCTTCCAAGAACAAAATGGGAGGACGGTACAAATCCAATTAGGACTTTAACTTATGTACAAAGTGGATTTTGATTCCTTTTTCATTCAGCTGCAGTGTCCCTTTTTATATCATGCTAGTGTTGAGACATACTTGACTAACTTCCTTGGGAACAGCTCAATATTGATAACCGTCAACTTAAGGATATCATCAGCTTTTGGCCCCAGTGTCCAAGTGAGTTTTTCATGGAGTGTAGATCTCAGATGGACAAAATACTTTGTCTTTTGAAATACTGAAATGTTAATTATTAGAACTATTACTGAAAGGTTGTTCATGATTAAAAAGCTCTCCATCAAATTCAAGTGGCCAGCCCCTCTCCCCAAATCAACCTCTTTAGAAACTTACTTCCCGCTAAGTATCTCTCAACACTGTATGTCTGGGGCTAGATTTCAAAACCCACGTAATGAAAAATTCAGTTTTACGAACCTAATTTTGTTTTGTTTTTAAATCAATTAACGTTAAAAATTGCATCAACTATTTAATTCATTAGGATCTTTCATATTAAAATTTAACCTTAAGATTCAACCGCCATGTGTTTTTTTATATAAAGGAAACATTTTTAGAGACATCTGAGCTCACTTTTACATGGTGGCACCTACTGCCGTTAACATTTGTGATTTTAAATCTTAAACAGCCCTGAATTTTGAAATGTAGCCTAGTTTGGGATTCTGCAACTACAACTTTACGGGATGCCTCAAATCAAAACTAAGAGAAAGTTAACAAGCCTTAACTTCAGAACCTTTAAGCAAGCAATGTCACTTTTGAAACTAACAGGTTTGTGTTTTTTTTTTTTACTCAACTTCTTTTTTATTATAAAAGGTACATTTCTGTTTATATTTAAACAACAAAGAAAAAAGCATCTACACACTTAAAAAATTAATTCGATATTCCTAAATCTATTTTAACTCATTTTAAAATACTACATACAGAAGCCAGAATGCAGAGTTAAGAATGGAGTAAGGTGGGGAGAAGAAGGGGACCACGAAGAAAAACACTTAGACAATTACTTGTCTGTTGTGGGTAAAGCAACAGGAATCCTGGGAGATACAAGAAATCAGTAACAACTTTGCTCATAACTGATATTTTCCCCTCATGTTTGTTTTTAATAACGTCCATATGGGTGCTCTCTGTATGCTCCTTTCACCGGCCTAGCTGGAGGGGCCTTCAGCGACGGCCTGGTCCCATTCCAGTCATCCTGGCCTGTGGGGAAAAGCAAGAACAGTTTATAAACCATGTGCCAATGGCATTTTGGAATGGGCAGGTGTAGGTCACCTGGTAAAGATCACCAAACATGCTGCTTTGCTTCCAATGTCTTGCCACCTCCTCTGTGGTTTACTTTTTTACTCTGCTTGGCCCTCCCTGCCAAGCAGCTCAGGCAACTTCCCAGGTATAGGGCAGTTCTGAGTGGATGGCCAGAAGGAACAGTTCAGAAAGGACTTGCGGTGATGTCCAGGAAAGAAGCTGTCCATAGGCAACACGCATGATCTATATTCCAGCCCCCAAACCTGGATAAACCCAACACCTTGCTTCGGACAGTGAGGAATCAATCTCACTGGGGCTGCAATGCTCTTTCCTATTTCCAAAGCAGTTCAGGAGAGAGCCTCTAGTAAGGTGACAACTTCTGGAAGTCTTTCAGATTGAAAGCAACAGAGGCAGCTCCCTCTCCATGCAACAGCAAGTCAGATTTGCCTGTGGAGAAGTATCCTCTGGCTCCCTGGGAAGAGCAAGCAAGGATCACATTTCAAGAACCCTCCACCAGCAGAGCTGGCCCACTGCTCTGGCCGTGGGAAATACAATCAAATGTATCTATAGCACTCATTAGGAGAATTTATTATCTCATTTTTGTGCCAATAGTCCAGAGACGCTAAACAACATGACATGACTGCTATCCTCAAATGGTTTTCCTTTGTGACGGGGAAAAGCCTATAGCAAAAACAATCATGTACTTTTAGAGTTGATCTCTCATGAACATGAGTCGTTTATAAGTTTATTCTTTCCGCTCACCCCCAGACTTTACCCAGGCCTGCTATTTCTCTAGCTGCTTGCATTCACAAACATCTACTTCCATCATTCTAGGTCTAAAACCCCTACATGGATGTAAAGTTGCTATCTAAGCCTGTTTATACCTCTAGTACAACAGACATGTCCATCACTTTCTAAGTGACTTCTTACTGTACCAATCAGATAGTATATTTTTCTAGCTCTGTTTATAAAGGCAGAAATCAGAACAGATTAACCATGGCAGCATCATACCAGAAGCACAAGGAGCAGCCTGCCTGTTGCAGTGCAGTCTTTTTTCTAGCAAAACAGAAAGGTAATTTAGTGAACACTTACAGAGGTCCCATTTTACTGCTCACCAATGATGGGAAACACCCTGGGGCAATCATATCACCCTTCTAAACAGTGGCATATGAGCAGACCAATGCAGTGTTACAGATGGCAACTGTCCAGGACCATTTAGCTAGAGCTGGTAAAAACTGTTCCCCTGGACAACTGACTGGCTGCTAAATACTATGCTGAGGAGGTGAGGAGTCTGTCTGTGGGAGCTCTAAGAAGCTCTTTCCTCTTTCAGTTAGGTGTAAGGGAGATTGTCAACTACTATCTTAAATTGTCAACTGCTGAGTCCCTTGCCAAGGTCTCTGGACTTCCCACAGGTATGCCAGAAACATCTCATATTTAAAAGGCTGCTCTCTCTACATCTACTGCCACATGGCACTCCCTCTGGGGCCCATTATCACAGGTCCATAACTGGCTCTTGAGGATACCTCCTGAGCAATGTGTTTTCAACCAGGCCTCAGGAAAGGCAGTTTGGTCCTGCTGCCATTCCAGCATCTACAGCTCTCTTGGGATTAAGGACTAAGTTGAGATGTCTCCAAGACAGTAAGGAAGCTGAACTGTCTTGAACTGGCTCCAGTCCCCAGTTTCTAATCTAACAGGCACCTTTCTTGCCCTCAAACTGCTCTTGTCATTGGGTCTCTTTCAGCTAGCATTTCCTCTACACTGAGATTCTTTACAATGAGATCCAAAATTGTTTTTAAAAATGAGATGGGTCAGAAAAGTTGGATATGATTCCATTCTTATTATCCATCAGTGTGGCCTAGGTATCTTGCAGCAAAGGCTCAGCAACATAACCTAGGTCTAGCCATCTCCCAGCGTCAGCCGAAAAGCCTGCTGCTCCAACCAGCCAACCTGGACCTTAGCCCGAGTTTAGGACATCCGCTTAGCCACCCAAGAGTACACCTAACTCATTTCAATAGTCTTTCTTTCTACTACACACCACCCGATTTAAATAAGAGCAGGATTTCTAGTGTCACATCTATCAACATGTTGATCTTTTTATGAGGTTTCTCCTTAGGTACATGACTGCCTGACCCCCAATAATCCCGTCACCAGCATTCTTCTGGGCACTTACTTGCACATTTTGTCCCACCACAGAAATAAAGACATACCATATGCTTCATAAGAATCTTGAACCTCCCCATGTCCATAGTCATAATATTCTGAGTCCCTGAAAGTCAAAGATAGAGTATTAGAGCTATACAGCAACCATGTTCAGTTTTACCTTTCTCCCAAATGCTTCCATATTTTAGTCATTTTACTGAGGGTGCAAAACAAACAAAAGAAAGTTCATTCTACCCTCATCTCCAAACTGTAAAATATTTCCAAAACATGTATATACTAGATACTCATTTAAAAATTATGACAACTACAGCAAAGAAAAATGAATAGCATACAATTTAAAGTGAAAAAGCTCAACCCAAAAGCTCAGTGTAAACACACACATTCACAGGGCTCACTGGAAGAGAATAAGCAAATATGAAAAGAACTGTCTTGTCCCCACTGCAGAATTATGAGAGGCCTTTCCCAACACAGTTAACATACATATATATACACATACACAAAAACATGTTTTTTAAAAAAAGACCAGAAGAGAACCTGAGTTAAGTAATGGGAATCTAGTACCCTTTTAAACTTCTATGCAACTTTAATGTAGTTGTGACAGTTTAAAGTAACAAATCAAAACAATTTTAAGGCATTTTCCCTTTGTTCCCATATAGTCACAGCTAAGGAATTTTTCATATGCCAACCCCAGATTCTACATTATAATTTAAGATACACAGTTTTCCAAATCTGCAGATCCAAGTGTGTGCCTTACAGATGTCAAAAGCAGAGGCAACACCCTGAAAAGGTGAGCCATCTGCTCCTTAGATTTGTGCTGCCTAAATCTCTTAGTTCCTCCAACTCCCTCTATATCCCAAGGACACGAAACAGCACTCCCACTGCCTGACTCACCCTTGGCTCTGGCTGTAATAGCCTTCGTAGCCTTCATAACTCTGTTCTGCATATGTATCATCATATCCCTACAAACAAAATGAAATAGAAAAAGTCAGAATCACACAAAGTAGGTAAGGTAATATGGAGGGCTTATGAATGAACAGAACATGGAATTTCCCTCCAAAGTATTAACATCTGTTGTGGAATAGTCAAGAAAGAAACATTTAGAAAACGATCAATCAAATTAAAAAAACCCTTTCAGCTTGGGCAGGAAATAACGTTCAAGTTGAAGTTTATCAGCATTATCAGCAGTAGTAGGGGGAGTCTCCTTAGTAAAACACTAAATATCAAGGCACAGCTTATTTCCTGTTTCATCTACATTTGTATACAGTAAATTATACTTAAAATGGAAAAATCTTCTCTCATAGTTTAACAATCACTGCAACAGAAGAGGGCAGATTCTAAACCTTATAGGCAGTTCCTGCTACCTACATCAAGGGCCAATGCCCTGTCACTCAACTTCCTTTGACAATCTGTTAGCTATTAAGAAATGGCACATGGTCCAAACGTCTTACATATTCTTCATATGTTTCTGGTGCAGGCGGTGGAGGCAAAGGTATTCTCTGGATGCCTGCTGTCCGTGCTCTTGGTGCTGGAGCACCCCTCACAGTAGGTGGGGGTGGCACTCCTCGAGTCACAGTGGCACCTCTGGTAATGGCTCCTCTCACTGGTGTACCACGCACTAAAGCCCCCCGAGGTGGCCCAACGCCACGGCCCCTGCAGAAAAGAGTTTATTTTAAATGGATATTTTTAATAAATAGGCTACTTTCATGTTCAGATTTGTCTTAAAATTCTGGAGCCAGGTAGATTTTATGATGCCTTAAGTTGACTATTATCGGAAACAGAGGAATGGGGACTTCCCTGGGGGTCCAGTGGTTACGGCTGTGTTCTCACTGCTGTGGCCAGGGTTCAATTCCTGGTCCTCGAGTTAAGATCCCACAAGTTGTGCAGCACAGCCAAAACAAAACAAAACAAAAACACAGAGGGATGTGTAGGTAGGTAAAGGACCCATTCTGGAAGGTTCCCTAGGCCCATGGTGGACCTGTTAATATATTATTAGTGGAGAGTCTGTCTTGAGAGTCTGAATAGTCCATAAAGGTCAGTCAGCAAAAGTAAAATTCTAAAGTCAGAGACCATTTAAAAATGCTGAAAACTGTTCAAAATTAAAAAAAACAACAACAACAAAAAAAACAGCTTCAGCAGGACTGCTGCACCTGCTTACGGCCAAAGTAACCAAGATCTAAGATTCCACTCTTTTTTTTTTTGCTGTGCCGCATGACTTGCAGGATCTCAGTTTCCCTGACTAGGGATTGAACCTGGGTCACGGCAGTGAACGTGTCAAATTCTAACCACTAGACCACCAGGGAACACTCTAGAACTCCACTCTTGATGCAACATACACATCCGGAGACCCCTTCTAAGCTGGAGATAAGGGCAGCAGGAAGATAGAAATGGTACTAGCAGTCAGATTTACATCCCATTTCTAGCTGTCTCTATTATTTTTACCTGGGAACAGGTGGAGGAGGCGGTGCAGCTCCCCGGCCTCGCACTGGCACCCCACGTCCACGGGAGGGCTCTGGTACTCCATTCAAGTAGGAAAGCTCTAAAAATTGTTCCTGGCAGATATCATCCATCATATCCTGTGGATAAAAGATAATGAGAAGGAGTATTGTGCAACATCTCTACCTTCTGCTGAGAAGTCATCTAGCCCACATGAGCCTTGGATGCGAAGAACAACTTTGAAAGCCCAGATGAAATCTCAGATTATTCTCTGAAGTCAAATGGCACGCTACCTGTCACCTCTTTGAGGAAAATCTTGATGGTAGGCCCCTCATTGTTCAGATGAAGTTCTTCATGATGTGGTCCCTGCCTAGCTCTCCAGATCACTTCCATCCTCTATCCATGTATAACCTCCTTTCAAGCCATGCTGAACAACTTGCAGTTCAGAACATGGCATACTCATACACATCCATTCTTGCAAACAGTTTCCTTTTCCTAGAATAATAAAAGCCACTACCATTAATTAAGCTCCACAGCTGGGTACCATATAATAAGCCTTACATAGGGTTTTCAGTTTAATCTTCAAAATAATCCTGAAGTAGGCAGATCTTCCCATTTGGGAAAACAGATTCAGAAAGCATAAAGCAACCAATATAAGGACATAGAGCTAGTGAGTGGCAGATTCTATATGTTAATTCAGAATTACTTATCTCCAAAATCTAGGCTTTGAATCATTAATGTATCAATTAATCAGTATATTGTTGCCTTTTTCTGTCCACCTGAAGGACTCTAATTCTTACAAGATTTAATCAAAAGTATTACCTTACCTCTTTTGAAAAACTTTCTCTTGATGCCAACTCCTCACTCTCTCCTCTTTTCCCATGGCACAATGTAATCTTCTCTAAGCACTTACCACATCATTTAAAAATGTCTGTCTGTCTTTCTCACTAGGTTATAAGCTCTTCAAGAACCATTTCTGTAACTTCAGACCCAAGCATAGTATTCAGCACCTACTAGATACTCAACAAATGTTTGGGATGAACAAGGAAACTGAGGCTCAAAAAGTGATATAATAACTTGTCCAAGATGATTCAGATAAAGCCCCCAGTCCAGTGCTCTTCCTGCTGTACCAGTTTCTAAGGGAAAAACGGAGGACTCTGGTCATGGATGCAAAAACAGGCTCATTTGTTTTCTTCACAAGGAGGAGGAACCGAGTCAAATGCCATTTGTAAATCTTTTCACGTATTTCCCGATGAGAGCATTCAGTCTCAACACTTAGTGCATTTTTATATATCCCAGGTGCATACAGCTTCTAAAAGATTCTGGTCGCCACAGAGATGCTCCCTCCACCTCCACGCCCTGACTCTTCACCTCTTCCTACCTTACACATTTCAACTGTTTGAGACTCAAACATTAGAGAGTCAAGTGACCAATGATGGGCCATTTGCTCAGATTTCTCTAGCTGCCATAGCAACACTGAGGAAACCCAGATCTTCTTGGTAGGCTTCTTTTTTGAAGACTCACTTACATGGAAGTCTTGAAGATGTAGCTCTTTTATATGCTGAGATTAATGATAAAGAGAAGATGGGCATTCCTCTGCAGTTCTTCAGAAAACGGATGGCTCAGGATGCTTCAATACACACCTCAAAGAGTAAAGAAGCCCCTCAAGGGAAAATTTACCAGCTCTGAGTTTTTTCTAGGATATTTTAAATATGCTGTTTCAAGTTGAACATTCTAATGATGACATACTTAGAAGCAGAGCAGAATAGATATTTGAGACAGTGCTGGAATCCTTGGAGCTCAGCATTACAGAGACACACTGCCTAAAAATTTTTGCTCTGCCCATTCTCATATCCTCTGACAGTTCCAACTCCCTCATTTTACATGTATAAGAAAACCAAGAACTATGTATCATCTCTTCTCAGTTGATGAAAACTATGATGCGTACTCAATTCTAGTTGAATAGTACTCTAAATGCTTCCTAAGGTTCCAGAGTCTTCTTTGGTTGTTAAATATTGAACAGTAAGCAGTATGTTAACTCTGAAAACTACCAGGTCTTGTCAAAAGGCAAAAAGTCATCATTTCCTACTTATTCAAAGAATGAATAACCTCTGATCAGGTGGTAATAAGGAAGACAGGTAACCTGGTCTGTTCCAACTCTTCCAAGGCCTTAACTACATTCTGAAAGAAGCTATACACCAATCTGTTTAATGTCATCAACAGTTACGCCTACAACCATCATGCCTCCTTCAAATCAACTCTACTTGAGTAAACTCCTCCAGGATAGATTCTTGAATGCACTCAGGTCAGAATTTAACCCATTTACACTGGAGGCCAGATAACACATCATCAGACTAGATGATGCTGTTACCATCATCTAGACTCTCAGGAGTCTACACTATAACCCCTTAAGCACAGGGGGTTACAACTGCCTTCACCATTTTCCTATCATAACCTCCTGGTCCCATACTAGCACCAAAATAATTTATTGAAGACCTTGTTAAATCTTTTTAACCAAATGTTAGAATGCCAAGACACACTGTGGATCCAAGATATTGACAAAAGATACTGGCATACAACTAAAATCACATTAGACCAGGAGTGGTAGAGTGGCCTCGGGGCACAGTGGTTTGAGAAGTAGGTACAAGTAATGGACTACCTCAGAAAAATGAACATAAATTGCAGAAGTTGCAATTTCAGGTTATGCAGAGACCCTGGTTAAGAACCCCTGCCTTAGCAATAAGCACAAGATCCCAGTATTCTCTTGCTCAAATGATACAGGATATGGATTTCCTTACTGGTACTAGAAACTTCTTGACTTCCTCCATAGCATGGGCCATAAGAGCATAAGCTTCACATGGGGGTCCAAAGACTTCAATGAAGACATGCAGATCCATATTCAAGTGGGCATATTTGGGGTCTCCACCTTTGCGCAACTCTTCCTCCTGTGGAAAAATGCACAAAAACACCATTATCACTTGGACTACGGAGAAAATGACACCTTTACCATTAGGCCAAAGGGACAGTGAGAAATGACTCCAACACCTAAAAAAACCCAGTAAAGTATAAGAAAAAAGTAAAAGAAACTCTGGAGTATCGTAATTTACACAGTCTGCTAAACCTACGATTGGTCTGCTGCTAAAAGCTAACTGTTGTTCTGAATTGCTGGTGTGTTCACTGGAGCTCGTATTAGAAGGCACAGAAGAAACAAACGTAATTCCAGTCTCCATTCAGATAACAGCTGTTTGCCAAGCATCCATCCACTCATTCATTAATTGCCAAGCATTTGCTTTTAATAAACCCCAGGTAGAGCTGTTAATCACCAGCTCTTCGGATATGCTTGTATAGAGAAGGAAAAAAGTCATAACAGAGAGAAGAAAATCTCATGTACACCTCATTAAACAGAGTATTATACTTCAGCCCTAACTGTATTCATCCAGTGAGAAATGTTGGAGGAAAAAGAAGAGGGTCTGAGAAAACGTTCATCAATTAGGCTGCATACAAGGAGGCCTGAAAGAGTAAGTTTTTAGGCTGGAGCAGGTTATATCCCATCTAAAAAGCTGAATCTAGAAAGCTAAGACTATTTTGTTTTGGTGGGAAGTTTCTCCACACTTAAGAGTATAAAGAATACGGGGCTATGGCTTGGGGAAAAGTAAGCTCTGGATCCTACTGTCAGGATTTCTCATGGTTCCTTCTGTAACATCTTCCTTTAGCATGCCTCACATTCCAGCTGGCTATAAAACAAACCAGCCAACTAATCCTCAAACTCACCTGCACTCACAACACTACTGCTCACACTTTCCACACTAACTGGAAACAGAATGCTGTTCACATTTTAGTGTCTTTAGTCTGGGTAAGTTTCAGTACATTCAGCTTCCCCTTCCAAGTTTTCCTAGATAAGCTTACTAAGGCCAAAGCTGCTACTGCTATTTCTATTACTACACAGTGAAGTCAGAAAAAAAAAACAATTACCGGGGCATACCAAGGTTCTTCTGGGGTTGCCAAAGTAAATTAACTGGTCTATAATCTCTCACATCCAATGCGAATTTAAGGGAATCATTTTCAGTACACATGTAAGAACTAGCTTCCATAAGGTATCCATACTGGACTCTAGGCTACTGGAAGGCATTAGGGTGTCTTCTTGTCTCATTAATGTGAGCTTACCTTGGCTTTGTCTCTCATTGAGCCCTTTCCCAACACAGAAATCTTTGCACCAGTCTCTTCTTGCAGTCTTTTGATTGTATTTCCTTGTGGTCCAAGGATCTTTCCCACAAAATTGAACTGATAGAAAATAAAGACAGATTTCTAAATGTGTATGTTCCTATAAAATATTTCTACATGTATTATTTATCTTCAATAATCCTGTAAAGGAAGTAGAGTACTAACCACTCCCATTTTACTAAAGGATATACTGAAGTGGTACTGATAAAATTGATTAGCCAAAGGTTATACAACTGGAAAGAGGCTTCCTGGGTGGCTCAGTGGTAAAGAATCCATCTGCCAATGCAGGAGATGCGGGTTCGATCTCTAGGTTGCGAAGATCCCCTGGAGGAGGAAACGGCAACCTGTTCCTGTATTCTTGCCTGGAAAATCCCAGGGACAGAGGAGCCTGGCAGGCTACAGTCACTGGGGTCACAATGAGTTGGACATGACTGAGCAACTGAGCATAGCATGGCACAAAACTGCAAAGTGGCAAGTCTAGAACTTGAATTTCCTGATGTAGTGTGGTGCTCTTTCCAAATTATCACACCACAACTCTTTGTAATTTAACATACATAAACATTTTTAAGGCAGTTACTTTAGAACAGAACAGACATATGGTACCCTTTGGTAGTACTGGTCTGACTGATTAAAACTAGTTGTTTTAAAAAAAAAAAGGAGGAGGAGTAGAAACCATTTATTTAAAAGTGAAACTTTGGGAATTCCCTTGAGGTTCACTGGTTAAAACTGTGTGCTTCCACTGCAAGGGTCACAGGTTCCATTCCTGGTCAGGGAACTAAGATACTACAAGCAGTATAGCCCAAACCAAAAACAAACAAGAGCAAAAAAACTTTGAGTAAGAAATAAAATTAACTTATTTTTGTGTCACAAGGATTTGTGTTGTATTTCCTTTATTTAAACTTCAGCTCAATCTTTTGACAAAGAACAATTAGGGTTCAATTTTTTTCCTTTAAACTTGAAGCTAAACAAACACTTGAGAAGGAAATTCCTTTTTTGATAATAAAAAGATGGTCGCATTTCCTTCCTGGCTGTAGCTATGCTCTTGGTTGTAGGCCTGTGTGTCTCGCCTGCTGGATACGGTCACTACAAGCATGGGACAGAACCTTCACCAAGCCCACAATCTCTGTAAATCTTTTGTTACAGCCGGTGCTACAAGACACACCACATACTACATACTCTCATACTACGAAGACAACTCAAAGAAATGAGGCACTCTTTCCCTTACCTTGGGATACTGCTTGACAGGTATCAGAACCCTCTCCTTCAGCTTCATGTTCTTGTGAGAAAATAAATCCAAGTAATTCTCCTCATCGTCCTTTTTTGAATCCCCTTTCTGAATCTTCTCAATTTCTGAATAGGACAAACAGAAATTTAATTTAGCTTTGTTCTTTTAAATAAAGGCAAAATTCTAAGTCTACTTAAAGCAGTAAGAGGGAATAGTGTAATGAGACCAAATATTAATGAACAGTTCAGATGAATAGTGCCTTAATTTCAAATAGAGACAGCACCAAAGCTAGATGAAGTTGACTAGGAAACCGAAAGCCTGCCTCTTTTTATTTACTTGGCTATGCTGGCTCTCAGTTGTGGCATGTGGGATGATCTCTGAGTCGTGTGGGATCCTTCGCTGCACATGACTCTCTAGTTTTGGCTTGCAGGCTTAGTTGCTTCGCCACATGTGGGATCTTAGTTCCCTGACCAGGGATTGAACCCACATCCCCTGCATTGGAAGTCTGGAGTCTTACCCACTGGACTACTACTTTGAGGGAAGTCTCAAAGCCTCCCTCTAGTAAGGGCAGTTTGTTCTTTACTTTCAGCTGAAACCTCTACAGAGACATTCCAATGTTCTTTAGACAGGAGTGAGATGAGCAAAGAGGGATAATTAAACTGAAAAAAATTAAAACCTCCATCAAGAAAAAGTCCAAAGCCATATCTTTATTATTATTATTCTATTTATTCATTTTGGCTGCACTGGATCTTTGCTGCTGCACTTGGGCTTTCTCCAGCTGTGGTGAGCGGGGGCTACTCTCCAGTCGCAGTGCTTCTGCTTCTCCCTGTGGTGGCTTCTCTTGCTGTGGAGCACAACCCCAAGGCGAGCGGGCTCAGTAGTTGTGGTGCACCGGCTTAGTTGCCCTGAGGCAAGTGGAATTTTCCTAGAGGGATCAAACCCATGTCCCCTGCATTGGCAGGTGGATTCTTAACCACTAGACCACCAAGGAAGTCCCCAAAGTTGTATCTTAATGAAGAGACAAAGTTAATTTAACTACACAACTGAGAGTCCTATTAAAATTTTCTAACAGTAGTGCTTTGGATAGGAGTAGTCCTTAAAAGTTTGAAAGACCTCGGTTTTACTCTGCCACTCACTCGTTGTGTGAACTCTGAAAAGTTTAACTGTTCTGAACTTTGATGTCCTCATTTGTAAAATGGACGTATTATCTACTTCAAGAGGTTGCTATAAAGACAGAATAAAGTAACATGCAGGGACTTCCTTCGTGTTCCAGTGGCTGGGACGCCTCTCTCCCAATGTAGCGGGGCCTGAATGTGATCCCTGGTCAGGGGACTAGATCCTGCATATAGCAATTAAAAAGATGCTGTATGCCCCAACTAAGACCTGGCACAGCCAAATAAATAAAGTAAAATATGCAAATATGCTAATTAAAGCCCATTTCTTTCTTTCTGCTTTTCCTTTTGGCCATGCAGGATCTTAGTTCTGCCCCCTGCAGAAGTCCGGAGTCTTCACCACTGGACCACCGGGGAAGTTCTAAAAGCACATTTCTTAGGAAGTGTTTTAATATCTACTTAACACTCTCTAGCCCAAATTCACTCAGTGTCCTAAAGGAAAAAATGCACCAAGGTAATTTCAATTCACAGGTTAAGACAGTTTTATCAGCTAGAACCTTAGTATCCCAAAAGATTCCTATCATTAGGGAACTCCATTCATTCATTCATTCATTTAGTGATTCCAAGTGTTTGAGTGCTTCCTATGGTGAGGCACATGAAGGGACAGGTATAGGTATGATCACTAAGCACCATGGAAAACTTACTAAGGGCCAGGCACTTGGCCCTCTAAAGTATAGGAGAAACCACACAATCAGTCAGACATGGTCCCAATCTCCACTATGTCTATATACAAGAAGTACCAGTATACGAAGCTGGCGATGAAGAATAGTTAACAGCTACAAAAGGAGTACTAACAGAGATGGGGGCAGAGTATGGAGGCAATGAATATCAGCAATTAAAATATTATACTATGGTCCACTGAGAATAAAAAAAAATTTTATACGCCCTAAAATCAGTGGAACACTTTAACTAACACAATGTTCTCCTTATACAACATTTCCAGTGTTTCTATCTTCCAGATTTTAAAAAAACTTTTTGGCCATGCCAAGGGGCATGTGGGATCTTAGATCCCCAAGCAGGGGTCAAATCTGTGCTCTCTGCACTGGCAACATGGAGTCTTAACCACTGGACCAACAGAGAAGTCCCTATCTTCTGTAATTTAAAGATAAGGGTTCTCAAGCTTCAATATGCAGCAGAATCATCTTGATGGCTAGTTCAACTAGACTGCTGGGACCCAATCCCAGTCTGGGAATGCATTTAGGATTGTGTTAGGAATCTGCATTTAAAACCATGACCAGGTCATTCTGATATTGCTGCCCTAAGGTTCACACTTCAAAAACCACTAGTTCAATATATGGGCTTCCCCTGTGGCTCAGATGGTAAAGAATCCGCCTCAAATGTGGGAAACCCAGGTTCGATCCCTGAGTCGGGAAGATCCTTTGGAGAAGGAAATGGCAATCCACTTCAGTATTCTTGCCTAGAGAATTCCATGGACAGAGGAGGGTGGCGGACCTTTATATACCTTAGTATATAAAGATATAATACTTTAAACACATTCTGCAAATCTAAACCTTTAACAAACTTTAAAAAATAACTGTTTAGAATAAATCTAGCTATGATGTAGGAAAGTTACTGAGACTCACAGAGTTCAGAATTCCAAACTGAAGGCTTCTCTGTTTATTAAAAAGCCTAAACTGAGATGTTATACACTTAAAAGAACCGTAAATGACCATGCTCTTTGCACTCCTATTTTTCATTGCTTGGAGTAGAAAGCAAATTTAACCTTACAATCAACAGACTAAATGCTTCATTCAACACCCTATTTGTTCACTGTTTCACTGCCTGTGTATCCTGACCTCCACTCCTTCCCATTTACTGCTAATATTAACTTTGCAGTCACTGGTTTTGAGCTACCATCTCTGAACACACCTCTTCTAGAGCTTCTGGGCTGGTCAACTGGGTACTTAAAATCTTCAAATGTCCTACAGGAACAAAGATGCCACATTTCAAACCAGAATACACCACTGAGGAGCTTCTAAAAACGTGGCACAAGTTACATACGTCATCTCACCCATGTCTCTGTGTGCTCTAACTGCTGCCATCTAGTCAGGCCCTTCAGCTGTACTTTCTACCACTTTCCAGAAACTTTAATTGGTCAGAACAAGAAGCTAAGACTCGAAATCTGTTAATCTGTATTCCCATAGGAAGCAGGGCTGCAAACGTTGAACCTAGTAGAAAGGTTTAATATCAATGAAATGTGCCCTGTGAATATAAGGCCTTTCTAAAACATGGATCTGGGACTTCCCCGGTGGTCCAGTGTTTAAATAAGACTCTCTGCTCCCAATGCAGGGGGCCTGGGGTTTGATCCCTGGTCAGGCAACTAGATCCCACACACCCCAACTAAGACCTGGCACAAACAAATAATAATAAATAAGCAAAATTTAAAACACAGATCCTTCTGCTATGTTTTGAATGAGGTAGATTTAATTAGGATCCCCTTGTCCACTTACCTTACAATTTAAAAAATAATATTAAAGCATTTTTTAGAGAATTCAGAGAACAATGATTTAAATAAAACAGGACTGAAATGATAAATCAATCACAGGGTTAGCCTAGAAAGCAAAAGAAGCAATTTGAGCCTTCAAAGAGAGTCATCTTCCACTTTTGGAAGGGGAAGGACCAATCCTTTATTCAGTGCCTGCTGCTGCTGCTAAGTCACTTCAGTTGTGTCCAACTCCGTGCGACCCCATAGATGGCAGCCCACCAGGCTCCCTTGTCCCTGGGATTCTCCAGGCAAGAACACTGGAGTGGGTTGCCATTTCCTTCATCCAATGCGTGAAAGTGAAAAGTGAAAGTGAAGTCCCTCAGTCGTGTCCGACCCTCATCGATCCCTTGGACCGCAGCCTTCCAGGCTCCTCCGTCCATGGGATTTTCCAGGCAGGAGTACTGGAGTGGGGTGCCATTGCCTTCTGCCTATTCAGTGCCTACAATACATCAAATTCTATACAAATATGACCCCATTTATACTCAAACATTACTGGGTGAAACAGCTGGTACTATCCCTATTTTACAACTGAAGAAACAAACTCAGAGAAGTTAAATCTCTAAGTCAGAAAGCTGTTGAAGTAGTACCCAAATAAGGATTAAAACCCAGGCTTTCTCTAACTTCAAACCTCATGCTTTTATTATTGCCTCTCAATAGGCAGAGAGGGGCACACTTTAAGTGAAAAAAGAGCTACTTTTGTAAAGTTTTGGGAAATTCAGCTTATACCCCCAGACAATGTCATCCACCTAAATGCAACAAAAGGGCTCTATCGACACCTCAGATGTTCAGCTGCCTGATCTTTTTCTTTTTCAATTTCTCTCCTTAGCCTCACTTCTTGTGGAGAGCTAACAAGCAGGCTGTAAAGGGAAGGAAAAAAAAAAAATAAGGTGACGCTTCCTAGAAATGCCTTACCCGCAGGCAAAAGTACTTCTAGACAATCTTTGTGAAATTGACTCCTTTAAAAGATCTTTTCTTGGGTCTCTGGAGACCTTGGATGTCCCAAGAGTCAAAGAAAGAAAAAGTATCCTGTAAACAACACAGAGAGGTGACCTGTTTGGTTCAGAGTCAGATGCTGACAATAATCATTATCTTACCCTTTTGGGTTTCCCTTTGTCTTTATAATGAGGATTATCCTCACTTAACAGGTGCAGAAATCCTGTCCAACATCACAAAATTAATGACAGAGGAGGTATTTAAACCCAGGTTATTCTGTATGTCAGTTAGCAAATTCAATCAGTGTTGTGGCATTTCTTCTACTATAACTTAACCTTTCCTTTTTTGGTAGGCCTTATCACAACCGTATTGTAAGTGCCAAAGGATGAGAAGTGCTTCTTAAATGTATGTCTGAGAGGAAAACCTGAGTTTTGAAGCTAAACAGAACTGGGTGTGAGTCCCAACTCTGCTACATGCTTGCTGTGTGATCTTGGGGCAAGTTGTTAAACCTCAGTCTTGCTTCTTACTTTTAAAAAGGAAGATTTTTTTTTTTTAAACAGAAAAAAGATTTCATGAACAGAAAAATATTAATACTAGAGAAGTTAGAAAAAATTATATACAGATTTTATTAACTGGCCTGGCTTAACTAAAAATGACTATCATGTACAATCCATTAACTGAACATTTAATAAATGCTACATAAGGAGCAAGACAGTCATGATTTTCTGACTAAGGCATCCAGAGATAGTGTTTCTAGAAGGGCAAGATTCACAGGTATCTGCTCCAAAAGGTCAGGTGTCACGCCCTTCTCCAGAATATCAATGTATTCACTTCAAACATCTAACAACAGCACTCCTGCCCCTGCTATCAACCATTTCTGGACCCCTTCATCACTGCCATTTATAATACAGTGCCTAATAGACAACAGGCATCTATAAACATATATCAAATTAAAGAAATATTCCATTAACACTCTCAACTTCCCTTAACAATTCATATAACTTTACCATTCCCAAGTTTATAGTTCTCTGCCCTGTATCTTGTCTGTTGGTAAATCCTTATGGATTCACAAGTCCAATAAGTTTATTAACTTTGTATAAAGCCACTCCATTCTTTTCATTTTTCAAATTAATTATTCTGTAAAGTAAGAACACAAAGCTACACATTTTTAATTTTATTTAGGGTCATGAGCCCTTACAGACTAACTCCCCAGAAAAACAGACACGGTATTTCACATACAATGTTAACTAAGGGTGGGTATTGGCTCAAAAAAAAAAAAAAAAAAAAGCTTCAAAGCCTGAGTTAAGAGCCCTCTAAGAGGGGTTCAATTCCCATATTTCAAGATAATGGCAAACTCTATCATGGCCTATTGACCATGGTCTCCCAAATCTCTTTCTTAGGGTACAACTTACAGTTTAGGGCTTTTTTTTCCTTTTAAAAACAAAACAAACAAACCACTTTATCTTAAAATAATTGTAGATTTACATGCAGTTTTAAGAAATAAGAGATTCCCTATATCCTTCACCCACTATTCTCTATGATAACATTTTGCAGGTCTATAATACAATATCATAACCAAAAAATGCAATTACAATCTACTGACTTTATTTGGATGTCATCAGTTTTGCATGTACATGTGTGTGTGTGCACGCGTGTGTGCTTAGCTCTATGCAATTTAATCAGATTCACTCGACCACCACCAGTGTTGGTACAGAACGACTCCAGTACACCACAGAACACAAAGTTCCCTCATGCTGCCCTTTTATAGGCACAGTCACTTCCCTTCCTCTCTCCTTCACACTGGCAATCACTGATGTTCTCCAACTCAAATTATTTTGTCTTTTTAAGAATGTTAAATTAATGGAATTATACAGTATGCAATCTTTTGAGACTGGCTTTTTCATTCAGCTAATTCTCTTGAGGGAATTCCTTAGCTGTCCAGTGGTTAGGGCTTGGTGCTTTCCCTGATGCTTTCACCAGGGCTGGGGTTCAATCCCTGGTCAGGGAATCAAGATCTTATCTTTTTTTTTTTTTTAACTGTTGAGTAGTATTTCATGGTATGGATGTACCACAGCGAAACTATTCATCAACTGGACATATATGGCTTATATCCAGTTTTCGGCTATTATGAAAATTCATGTACAGGTTTCCTATGAATGTGAATTCTAATTTTTCTGGGATAAATGCCCACAAGTGTAATTGCTGAGTCATATGGTAAACACATGTTAAGTTTTGTTAAAAACTGTTTTATCTGAAATTTATTCATGCTAACAACATTTTAATTTTTCTGGTATTACATGTTCCATAAAAACAATATTGTACCACATGGATAAAGCCTTATGGGATTGACCTTTTCATATAACATTAGATTTCTAAGATCTCTCCATGTTGTGGCATTCAGCTATAGTTTTCATTTTCACTGCTGTATTTCATTTTGAAAACTTCTCAGTATCCAATCAATGATGAAATAAGGTACACCATTTTATTACTGAGGCATTCACGAATAAAAGTTTGAGCATATTCCCAATACATTCCTATTTTCCTAGATAAAACAACCATGAAGTTGTTGCAAATGGTAAATGCTGCCTCTTTCTTTCCTAGTATTTATATTCATACCTACAAAGACATCCCTCAGTGTCCCAAGAAGACTGGTCCCAGGACCACACCCCCATACCAAAATAAGCGGATTTCAAGTACCTTGTATAAAATGACAAAGTACTTGTAGATAACCTACACACACCCCCTTGTGTACTTCAAATTATAACGTCTAATACAATGTAAATAGTTGGAAATACAAGGTAAACCACTGCAAAGCCAATTCAAGTTTTGTTCTTTGGAAATTGTGGAATCCCCCTACCCCTGAATATTTCTGATTCACTGTTGGTTGAATTCACATACATGAAGAAACTGTGGATATAGACAGCCATTATTTGGTCTATATAGGTCCTCTTCAATTCCACTTCTTGGGTTTAATAGGTCTTGCCAGAGGTCTGTACAATCATAGCTACAGTTTTTCTAGTTGTCATGTACAGATGTGAGAGTTGGACCATGAAAAAGGCTTAGTGCCAAAGAAATGATGCTTTCAAATTACGGTGCTGGAGAAGACACTTGAGAGCCTCTTGGAATGCAAGGAGATTATATCAGTCAATCCTAAAGGAAATCAGCCCTGAATTCACTGGAAGGACTTTCGGTGAAGCTCCAATATTTGACCACCTGATGTAAAGAGCTGACTCACTGGAAAAATTCCTGATGCTGGGAAAGACTGAGGGCAGGAGAAGGGGGTGACAGAGGATGAGATGGTTGGATAGCCTCACCAACTCAATGGATGTGAGTTTGAGTAAACTCGAGAGATAGTGAAGGATAGGGAAGCCTGGCTGACTGCAGTCCATGGGGTCACAAAGAATTGGACATGACTTAGATGTATTTAAATACATAAAAAAAAGATGTATTTCTATAGCACATTGTAAATAAAATACAGAAATTAACTATTTGAAATTTAAATAGGTTTTTGTTTGGAAATATTCTGAACTGACGTGTTTTTTTGGCCTTGCCATGCTGCATGCAGGATCTGTTTCCTAACCAGAGATCAAACCCATGCCCTCGGCAGTGGAAGCGTAGAGTCTTAACCACTGGACCACCAGGGAAGTCCCTGCACTGAGTGCTTATGGAAAATGAACTGCTGAGTATCCTTTCAAGATCATCTGGGGATTGTTAATCTATTCAAAATGTTTACTTATTCCTGAGTCATTTATACTGACTTGTACTTTCCCAGTTATAAAAAGTAGAAAAAGAACACTGATATATATAAAAACATCTTATATTTATTATATAAGTATTTAACACAAATACTATGATAAATTATTTGTTTCAGAAAACAAGCATGGGTACCCTGAAAGTCCTTGTACTTCTGCAAACGCATTTAATTGTCATCATAGTTGATTATCAATTTGGCTAATATAGAAGTCTATATTCAAAATCAAA
Source organism: Bos indicus x Bos taurus (assembly GCF_003369695.1). Classification (NCBI taxonomy): domain Eukaryota; kingdom Metazoa; phylum Chordata; class Mammalia; order Artiodactyla; family Bovidae; genus Bos; species Bos indicus x Bos taurus. The sequence continues at coordinate 121,347,921 of NC_040077.1, forward strand.
ATCCTTCAGAATTGTGTTGATATTTTTCCATCATGCAATGAACATGAATATTCATTCACCAACTATTTAGTAAGAAGCCACTTTGTGCAGTACTCTTAAAGGAACAGAAGACACAGCTGTGAACAAAGCAGACAAAAGATCCCTGCCCTGGTAGAGCTGACATTCTGGTCATAAAGAGGGGGTAGCCAACAAGCAAACACATTAACTACAACATATGGTGCATCAGATGCTGATAAGTACAAAATAAGGTTAAGCTGAGAAAGGGAGAGGGAGGGCTGGGAAGGCCAGAATGGTCTGGTTCTTGTGGCACCTCTTGGGAAACGGGCAGAGCTGCCTGGAGGAGTCACAGTCCCAAGTGCTATGCTCTCTGGGTTTCCTCCTCCTTCTATGTCTTGGTCTCGTTACCTTCACTGATCTGTTGGCTAGACTATGATGTGTTCAGATTTTCTTTTAATATTTTAGCACACATAAATTTTTTTGTGTACAATTTGTTGCAGGCACTATAGTGAGGGATGGGGGAGTGGTGAGCAAAGAGGTTTAGGTGTGAGGATCCAGACTTAGACTGACTTCAAATCTTCCTTATGAAGTTTATTGATTTTGTTACCTTAGGCAAATTATTTAATCTGCTTGTCTTGGTTTCCTCATATGTAGAAATAAACATAAGAGTAATAAGAGTAACTTCCTCTTAGTAAGGTTAATAGTTGATGTAAAGTGCTCAGACCAGTGTCCAGCATCCAGCATAGTGTTAGTCGTATTTTTCCTACACGTATCCTCATCACAGAGTTTAACTACTATTGTCTTCTCAGTCTCATTTCCTCACAATTGGTCAACTTTACTACAATCCCTTTTCCAGATCATTCAAAAATATCTTAAATTAACTATACTCAACTTAAAAAAACCTTAAAAGCTGGGTCCAACATATATCAACATTTATCCATGCTAAGAGTCTTCCTGGGTAGCTCAGCTGGTAAACAATCTGCCTACAATGCAGGAGACCCAGGTTCAATTTCTGGGTCTGGAGGTTCCCCTGGAAAAGGGATAGGCTACCCACTCCAGTATTTTCGGGTTTCCCTGCTGGCTCAAATACTAAACAATCTGCCTGCAATGCGGGAGATCTGGGTTCGATCCCTGGGTTGGGAAGATCCCTAGAGGCAGGCATAGCAACCCACTCCAGTATTCTTGCCTGGAGAATCCCCATGGACAGAGGAGCCTGGCGGGCTATAGTCCATGGAGTTGCAAAGAGCTGGACATGACTAAACCACTAAGCACAGCACACTCATACTGAGAAGTATTCACGTTTCCCAAGTCAGCTCTCTCAATGAGCCAGCATTACCTCAACCCCCTTTCTCCAATTAAAATTCAATTTGGTTAAAGAAAAAAAGACATAAAAAAAGCTTTGGACTTCTCCAGTGGTCCAGTGGTTAAGAATCCATCCTGCAATGCAGGGGACCTAGGTTTGATACATGGCCCTGGGGTCTAAGATCCCACATGCCACAAAGTAATGAAGCTTATCGGTGGAAACTAAGACCTGACACAGTCAAATAAATAAATTATATATATTTTTTAAAAAGTGAGAGGAAAAAAAGCTCAAATTAAAAAAAAAAATTAAAGCACGCTCTCTTGTGACAAAAGTTAAGCAGTAAGAGAACGGTGAAAATTTTATGTTAACTTATAAGGATCAGGCTTTCCTGGTGGCTCATATGGTAAAGAATCTGCCTGCAATGCAGAAGACCTGGGTTCGATCCCTGGGTAAGGAAGATTCCCCTGGAGGAGGGCATGGCAACCCACTCCAGTATTCTAGCCTGGAGAATCCCATGGACAGAGGAGCATGGTAAGCTACTGTCCATGGGGTCACAAAGAGTCGAACATGACTGAGCAACTAACACCTTCACTATAAGGATTAAGTTTTTGATAGCTACTCTAAGAAATCGTATTTTACTTAAAAGACTAGACTAGCACTGGACACCTGATGTGCGCAGAATGGCAAGAAAAATTTTGTGTTTTCATCCTAACTGTGTACCACAAATTTACAACTAGGAGAAAATTGGTGGCAAGTTATTAGCTAATGATTATAGGTCAAAAGGAACTGTGCCAGAGCTTTTTATACAACATTTAATCCTCACAATTCACCACCCCACTTTACAGATGAGCTTAGTGAGATTCAGAAAGTTTCCCAAGAGTAGATGACTAGTCAAGAGCTAGAATTTCAAACCCAAGTCAACACCTTACAGTTTTAAAGTTTATTTTATTCTCACACATGTAATCTGGACTGTTTGAAGATGCAAAATAAAAATAAGACCCATCAACTTTTACCATTGTCTGAAGTTCTTGAACCTACGCGTACTTGCTTTCAAACAACTGGTATTTGCTATATGCAAGACAATATGAAAAACATAAAGATTAAAAAAATCTTTCCTTGCCCTCAAAGAGTTTGCCAGAAGAACACAATGAACAGTAATGTTTCAAACAATCTGACTGTGTTAGAGAAGAGCAAAGCACAGAGTTGAAACCGTAAGCAGTTTATTTAAATGTTATTCTTGAATGTCTCGGGCTTTGTTTACTGTTTAAAAGTAAAGGTCTCTGATGTTGGGAGATAGAGAACAAACGCAGGGGAAAAGGTATTTTCATATGGGGCCTGTCCATTATTTCAATCCTGCCAAAGGGTCCAACTACTCACTCAGTGTTGGAAGGTTTTGAATTTTTATTTGGTTATAAAATTTAGGTATCATAAGACACTCTTATTATACCGTTTTAACAAGAAGAGAGAGCAAAATAGGCGGCTTTCGGGAGAAATCAGAGCGACTAGATGATGGCTAGTTTTGAGCAAAAAAGGAGCGCTAGTCTACAGACAGAGAACAAAGACTACTATTCCTTATCTGTTTCACTACTGAAAAGAGCAGGGGAGGAGGCCACGCAAACTTCTGTCAATTTTTTCCCCCATCTGATTGGGAATGCCACGCAAACCATCCTTAACCTCTCTCTATCACCCCTTCACCGTCTCTAGGTTTATTTTTTTTCCCCTTTCTTGAATGCACAACACACATTATAAAATAAAGGGATCCAAAACGTCTGGCTCGGCAGAAATGACCATCTTATTGCCGAGATCGGAAATATAATTCGGAAAACCTCAAGCTCGGATTCCCACAGGTTGCTCCTGCCTCCAAGCAACTCAAGCTCCAGTTACCGCTAAGTCCGATCGGCCCCTGCGGCCGCGGCGCGCTGGACAGGGCACCCCAGTCTCACCCCATCTCACCTCAACCCCCGCCCCCACTCACGGTCCCTCCGGGCTCAGGCTGCCTTCACCTCCTACACTCTCAGTTGAGGCGCCGACCGCCACCCGCGATCAAACAAGCTTCCCCTTTGGGGGAAGGGGGAGATGAAGGTTCCTTTCTGGAAGAATCTGAGCACTCGGAGCGCAGGGCAGCTGTAAGAGGGGAGGCGGAAGGGTCGGCCAAAGGGGCGGGGAACGCGGCATTTATCCATCAAGATCTTTGCGCTAAGAGATCGCCAAGTTCCCTCCGGGCCTCCACTGCAGCCTAGAAATTCTCCCTCGCACTCTGGGCCGGGATGGGAACGTGGGATCTTAAGCTTCCGAAGATGAGGATGAGAGGAGTCCACGACTGCCTGCGTCCTCAGGGAACGGGAAGCAAGAGGAACAAAGCCGCTACCACCCATGCCCCCGGGTGGCCGGGCGACCCAGAGGGACCCCAGAGGCCCGCTTACCTGCCGTCAGCAACTGCATGGCGTGAGTGAAGGACGGGTCGAGCGAGTCCTTCTCGGCCATGAGTTCGGGCAGATACTTGTTCTCTGGCTCCATCTTGACGGAGGCAGTGGCTGAGGGGGGCAGTAGAGGGGTCGGCGCTGGACCGCCCACTGTCGCGTCGGGACCGGTGGCCGAGGGCGGCAGCAGCGGTGGCGGCTGCGTGGCGGGCGAGGCCCGGGCACCCCCGCGAGACCCTCCTCCGCCTCCCCGGGACCGGTGAGGCAGCGGCGGCTGCCGAGGGGGCGCCTGACGCACAGAGGGGTGGGCACCTGAGGGGTCCATGGAGCCGCTGCGGCCCGAGGACCGGCTCATGCGCGCGGCGGGGTCGTCCCGGCGCTGCATTGGGAAAGATGTGCGATTAAGGGATCGAGGAAGCGACGCGGTAGCGGCGGAGGCCCGAGCGGCGGCGGCCCGAGCGGCGGTTGGCGGGGGTGGGAGAGCGGGAGCGACAGCGACCGAAGCCGACCCGAGCGACCCAGCAAAAGAGAGCACCGGAAATGAGGCGGCGCGCGTGCGCAGCCAGCCACCGGCACCGCCCTTGGGTCTCTCCGCGGAGAACAAAGTCCCCGGTCGGGCCACGGCGCCTGCGCACCGCCGCGGAGTCCGAAGAAGTCGCCTCCCCGCTCCCCTTTTTCCCTCTGAGCCCTCCAGGCCTGGTACTTGTGCGCGTGCGCGGGAGGCCGCGGGCTCCGTTCGTTTCTTTTCCACGTGACTCGGCGTTAGCGGGACACGTGTCTCCTCCCTTTTCTGGCCGAGCGCACAGAGGGGGCGGGGGCTGTGGAATGTCTTTGTCTGCGCGCGAGCCCGCGGAGTGTGGGGCGGGAGACCTGTTACTCGCTGGGCCACGCCTCCAACGGCTGAGCTGGGGGTGCGGGGGGGACCCGGGGGGGATGCCTGTACTGAGTCGGGTGGGTCGGGGTGGGGGGTGGTTACTGAAGAATGAAAGGAGACCCTCCCGGGAGATGCGGGAGGGGAAGGAGAGAGAATTGGGGCTGACTGGGCAGAAGGAGACGAGGGTGAGAGGCACAGGGAGATTAGAGTGAAGAAGGAACGACTAAGGGAGAGTCTGACGTAGGGTTGAGGGGTGGAGATGCGGCCAGACTTGGAGGGGGCCATTGAGGAAGGACTGGTCAGTGGAAAGACTGAAGGCTATTGGAGGAGTTAAACTAAGAGGGAGGGTTCAGATCGGAGACCTGATATCCAGCCAGGAAAAGGGCCCCAGACCGAAGCAGGGAATCGAAGAAGTCGTGTCCTGTCGTTTCCAGTATAGTAGGTTCTTAGACATACCCGTTGTTGATCAGAGAAGTCGTCTGAAAGGTGAAGCATTTTAACTTTCTGCATATAGTACTGCTTTCTGCAGATTGTGTTTCTTTCACAAAAAAAAGTGGGGTAGAGGCCAGCTCTTTAATCTGTGATGGTTGCATCATTCGGGTGGCTTCTTCTGCTGATATGAGTGCTAATCCTCCTGCTGTAAATCATCTTTCCACACTTGCTCAAAGAGATAGACCCTTAGCACAGCTCTCAAGGCCAAGGTATTATAGTGGACAGTCTCCCACAGCGTACTCCTTATCCTGGGGTGCTATATGCAGATGAAGGCTAGGTCTTTACTTTCCATAAACTCTAACACTTGGTACCTTCTCTAACCCTTCCCCCACAGATTTTTTTTTTGCTTCTCTCATTCGAAGCATTTGCTCTCATCCCTTTTCCTTCTGGATCTGTTGCCCTAATAAGCCCACGCTTTCCAAAAGCATTTCTGGAAATTGTCTTCTGGGTGCCTAAAAACTGCTGATTTTTAGATTTGAAACTTAGAAGCCTTCAGCTTAGGGAACATTAGGGCTTCGCTGCCTTCTTGGGGGTAGGGAGATAAATCACCAGCAGGAATGAGAACAAAACAAAATCTCCATAAATTATCACACTTGTATCTCCAGTGTCTAGGCAGTACATTACTTTGAGGTCACATAGATAGTTTATAATCAAGGAGGAGGAAAAAAGAAAGGAATGTTTTTGGATAATTGTAATGAAGACTGTAATGTGACAAATGCCCAAAGATAAATAAATATTAGGTGGGATTAGAGTTCAAAGTGGAAGTTAGATTTCAGCCAGGGGAGAATGAATTCCAAGCAAAGGAAAGTGTGAATACATGAACAGAGATGAGAATGTCACAGATGTGTTTAAGGTATGGGAGTAATCCATTTGTGGACTGTGGAAAAATAGGTGAGTTGAGAGAGCGAGTGTATGGAGGAGGGGAAAGGGAGTGAAGAGGATTTATAGCTCCCTTGCGATTAATTTCTGCTGTTGTCCTTGAAATTCCTGCTTGGGTGGTGGTGTTACAAATGTCTGAAGTGTCCTTGCTCTGTAATGAGATGCTCAGCTGGAGGTACCTTGAGCTGAGGCTAATAAAACTTTGATAAAGAAGTGTCTGAGAAGGCGCTGGGTAGTGGTATCTGTGGGTTTCTAGACTAGACTCAACATTTTGGGAGGCTGTCAGACCTTTACTTACTTTGTCGAAAGGTGGGGTTGAAGAGAAGTTTGAACCTTCCTAGCGAGATACAAAAACAGTTATCTCTGAGGTAATATGTTGTGACCCTGCAGTGTGTTCACCAAGTAGGCGAAGCAACAGCCTTCTGTTTGGGGGTCGGGGTGGGGTCTTCCCTGGGGTCAGGGAAGAGTAATTCCTGTCCTGAAAGACTGGAGGTCTGGATTTCATTTTGTGTGGACCACGACATACTGTGCCCCACCTTCACCTGAAGGTATTAACAGCATGGCCTTGTGAAGAAACTGACTTTGGAGTGAGGCAGACAAATTCAAAGCCAGCTATGCCTTGTTCTTGCTGTATACCATTAGTAAAACTATAACCTGTCTGAGCCTTAGTTTCTTCCTCTCTAAAGTTGAGTTGATGATATCTACCTTGCAGAGTTGTTGTGAGCATTAACAAATAACAGTGTAAACCTCCTGGGTTTATAAGCAGAATCAGGATAGTTGTTATTCCATTTAGCGCCTAGTGAAGATTTTTGGGTGTTTCCTGTTAGCTGTGGATCTGAAAGGCCTGTTCTCTAATCTGTCTCATTTTCACTGACTGTAGCTAGATTTTGTTTTGGAGGTGGGAGAGAGAAGTTTCTTCTACCCTGTTTCCTCCCTGCATTCAGTTTCTTTGGTGTAGGATGCAAGATTAATTGAGAGCATTGTGATTCAGATGGAGTTAGGTCCGAATCTGGCTTACCTGCTGGATGATTGAGTGCATTACTTAAACTTCCTCAGCCTTGCTTTCTCCTCTTTGATAAACAAGGGGTCATAACAATACCTACCTTGGGGCTGTTAGGATTAAACAGATAGTGTTTGTAAAGCACTCAGCACGGGAACTGGCAATTAGTAGGTGCTTGATAAGCGATAGTGGCCATTGTTATTATTTTACTGAGTACCTTATTGCTTGTTTTCACTTTCATGTGAGTCCCTAACAGAGGGGCTGGAAGGACTTTTTTTTTTTTTGCACGTAGCTGCTTGACTTGTGCTTGATCCATGAATGGAGGACCGGCAGGCCCCGTCTGCCTTCCCTGCTTTGCGGTCAGTTCCCAAGAGTTGAAGGGTTCCAGCATGGAGCTCTCCAGCTCTCCCTGGGCCAGAGAGTTTCTCTTCTATCCATCTGTTTAAGCTTAAACATCTATGGTGCCAAATATGTGGAGGATATGGAAGGAGAAAGGGAGACCAAAATTCAATATTTAAAATTTTTCTAAGATTTAAAAAATTTTAAATTAGAATATATTTGATTTGCAATGTTGTGTTAGTCTTGGGCACACAGTAAACTGAATCCATTATGCACATACATTATCCATTCTCTTTCAGATTCTTCTCCCATATAGGCCACCTACAGAATATGGAGTATGGAGTAGAGTTCCTTGTGCTATATAGTAGGTCCTTAAGACTCTACACATGGACATCACCAGATGGTCAACAGCGAAATCACATTGATTATATTCTTTGCAGCCAAAGATGGAAAAGCTCTATACAGTCAGCAAAAACAAGACTGGGAGCTGACTGTGGCTCAGATCATGAACTCCTTATTGCCAAATTCAGACTTAAATTGAAGAAAGTAGGGAAAACCACTAGACCATTCAGGCATGACCTAAATCAAATTCCTTATGATTCTACAGTGGAAGTGAGAAATAGATTTAAGGGACTAGATCTAATAGATAGAGTGCCTGATGAACTATGGACGGAGGTTCACGACATTTTACAGGAGACAGGGATCAAGACCATCCCATGGAAAAGAAATGCAAAAAAGCAAAATGGCTGTCTGGGGAGGCCTTACACATAGCTGTGAAAAGGAGAAAAGGAAAGATATAAGCATCTGAATGCAGAGTTCCAAAGAATAGCAAGAAGAGATAAGAAAGCCTTCCTCAGTGATCAATGCAAAGAAATAGAGGAAAACAACAGAATGGGAAAGACTAGAGATCTTTTCAAGAAAATTAGAGATACCAAGGGAACGTTTCATGCAAAGATGGGCTCGATAAAGGACAGAAATGGTATGGACCTAACAAAAGCAGAAGATATTAAGAAGAGGTGGCAAGGATACGCAGAAGAACTGTACAAAAAAGATCTTCACACGACCAAGATAATCACGGTGGTGTGATCACTGACCTAGAGCCAGACATCCTGGAATGTGAAGTCAAGTGGGCCTTAGAAAGCATCACTATGAACAAAGCTAGTGGAGGTGATGGAATTCCAGTGGAGCTATTTCAAATCCTGAAAGATGATGCTGTGAAAGTGCTGCACTCAATATGCCAGCAAATTTGGAAAACTCAGCAGTGGCCACAGGACTGGAAAAGGGCAGTTTTCATTCCAAAGAAATGCCTAAAGAAAGGCAATGCCAAAGAATGGTCAAACTACCGCACAATTGCACTCATCTCACACACTAGTAAAGTAATGCTCAAAATTCTCCAAGCCAGGCTTCATGTTCAAGCTGGTTTTAGAAAAGGCAGAGGAACCAAAGATCAAATTGCCAACATCTTCTGAATCATGGAAAAAGCAAGAGAGTTCCAGAAAAACATCTATTTCTGCTTTATTGACTATGCCAAAGCCTTTGACTGTGTGGATCACAATAATCTGTGGAAAATTCTGAAAGAGATGGGAATACCAGACCACCTGACCTGCCTCTTGAGAAATCTGTATGCAGGTCAGGAAGCAACAGTTAAACTGGACATGGAACAACAGACTGGTTCCAAATAGGAAAAGGAGTACGTCAAGGCTGTATATTGTCACCCTGTTTATTTAACTTATATGCAGAGTACATTATGAGAAATGCTGGGCTGGAAGAAGCACAAGCTGGAATCAAGATTGCCAGGAGAAATATCAATAACCTCAGATATGCAGATGACACCACCCTTATGGCAGAAAGTGAAGAACTAAAGAGCCTCTTGATGAAAGTGAAAGAGGAGAGTGAAAAGTTGGCTTAAAGCTCAACATTCAGAAAACGAAGATCATGGCATCCAGTCCATCATTTCATGGCAAATAGATGGGGAAACAGTGGAAACAGTGTCAGACTTTATTTTTTGGGGTTCCAAAATCACTGCAGATGGTGACTGCAGCCATGAAATTAAAAGACACTTACTCCTTGGAAGGAAAGTTATGACCAACCTAGATAGCATATTGAAAAGCAGAGACATTACTTTGCCAACAAAGGTTCATCTAGTCAAGGCTATGGTTTTTCCAGTGGTCATGTATGGATGTGAGAGTTGGACTGTGAAGAAGGCTGAGTGCTGAAGAATTGATGCTTTTGAAGTGTGTTGGAGAAGACTCTTGAGAGTCCCTTGGACTGCAAGGAGATCCAACCAGTTCATTCTGAAGGAGATCAGCCCTGGGATTTCTTTGGAAGGAATGATGCTAAAGCTGAAACTCCAGTACTTTGGCCACCTCATGTGAAGAGTTGACTCATTGGAAAAGACTCTGATGCTGGGAGGGGTTGGGGGCAGAAGGAGAAGGGGACGACAGAGACTGAGGTGGCTGGATGGCATCACTGACTCGATGGAGGTGAGTCTGAGTGAACTCCGGGAGTTGGTGATGGACAGAGAGGCCTGGCGTGCTGTGATTCATGGGGTCGCAAAGAGTCAGACACGACTGAGCGACTGAACTGAACTGAACTGATTATCTATTTTGTGTTTAGTAGTGTGTATATGTCAATTCCAATCTTCCAATTTATCCCTCCCCCGCCTAAGATTTTTTAATTATTATAAATCTATGCTTTGATTATTTAGCATCTCTGTGCTTCGTTTTTTCTTTTATACAATGGGGTTAAACTACACCTGCGACTTCCCTGGTGGTCCAACGGTTAGATTCTGTGTTTCCGCTGCAGGAGGCATGGGTTTGATTCCTAGTGGGGAGCTAAGATCCCACATACCTTGTGGTGCAGCCAAAAACAAAAGGGCAAACAAACAAAAAAAATACCCCTACTACCTACTTCATAGGGCTGTTTGAGGACTCAAAGAGCACATTTATACAAAGTAGAGTAATGCCCAGAAGATTACAAATGTCAAATAAATAGCACATTTTATTATAAAAATAATATGCTTCTAGTTTTAAGGAAAATCAACCATAAGAAAGGAAGAAAGTGAAAAGTAAAATTCCCCTTAAAACCTGGCCCATTCACTTGACTGTGCTTTTCTAAATATATCCACTATTCAGTGGTTGCTTATGTAAACGTCTAGACATTTTTAAGCATCTGTATGTGAGTCTGTCCTTTTTGTTTTAAACACAAACTGAAATATACTATATGAACAGTTTTTGACTTATTTTTAAATGAAATACTCTATTCAAATATCCCTTATCAGTATATGTAAATTTACTTCATTTCTCATGGTAGGATATTATTCCACCAAGTACTTCTCATTACCTTCTGATGGAAATGTAGGTTTTTCCAGCTTTTCAGTGTTACAAATGATACTGCAACGAACATCATCCTACAGAACATCTTTGTGCACTGATATCAATATACTCATGGCATAAATTCCTAGAAATGACACAATAAAACTGTACCTAGCAACATCCTCTTCTCCAACCTCCTCAATCAATTCTGGCTATTCTCGTCCCATAGTTTTTTTTTAACCTGATTTTATTTTTTCATGGAAGAGCATTTCATTTTAAACATAGCAGTGTGTAATGTCAATCCCAAACTCATAGTCTTATCCCCCACTGCCAGTAACCATAAGCTAGTTCTCTATTTGTTTTGTAGATAAGTTCATTTGTATCTTTTTAAAGACTGCATATAAGCGATATTGAATGATATTTGTCTTTCTCTGTCTGACTTACTTTACTCAGTATGATAATCTCCAGGTCTACACATGTTGCTGCAAATGGCATTATTTCATTCTTTTTAATGGTGGAATAATATTCCATTGCATATATGCACTACATCTCCTTTATTTTCCTTCCTGTAGTTTTGGTCTTTGCCTCTGTGGTGTGGTGGATGAAAATGGCATGATGGCCAACACTGAATAAGAGTCCATGCCCTCAAGGAGCTTACTGTAGAGTGAAGAGGACAAATATGTAAATCAAGAGTTATCAGGCAGTGTGAAAAGTGCTTAATCACAAAGGACTATACCAAGGGCTGCTGGAATGCACAGGAAGGAGTGACTGGCCAACTGCCAACATAAATGAGGGAAGGTGAGATTTGGATGAAAGTTGCCAGGTGAAGTGGGGGCAGGGCATTTTAAATGTTGGGAGTTCAGACCTGGGTCCTGTGCCTAATATCCATACTCCATGATCTGGAATTTAGATCTCTAACCCAAACTTCTGTGTTCCAAATGCAGATAGCCAATTGCATCCTGTTACATCCCCCTATTGATGTCCCAGAGACCCATCAAACTCACCATGTCCCCAGTAGAACTCACACTTGCAGCACTAGCAGTGCTGCTTCAGGGCTCAGATGACTTGAGAAACTAACTCCTTCAATTAGACCCAGGCTTGCTCCAGCACTTGAGAGCATCATGTGCCAGCAACACTTAAGGAGGAATCCACTTCCAGGGCCAGGCTGCTTGTTTGCCTCACTCTAGTCCAGGGGTGCTCTTAGCATTCCTACAGAAGGCACCCTTCCTGGGGTCAGTGGGCAGGGACAAAGGGGGTCAGTGTGGGGCTGATGTGCCCAATGACTTGGCCCCAACACTTAGTCTGACAGTCGCTTATGAAAAGTCCCTAGAAGTGTCCCCAAGATACTTGAAGGGAACTTTGTAGGGGGAACAACAGGAACTTGGAATGATTAGTGTTTGTATGGCTTTGTTTGAGTTCACAGGGTTATGAGGCCTGTGTAATATTTGGATTATAATAATTTTTTATGCCTGTCCCCCTTGTGTGCAGGAACTATTTCTGTCTTTATATATAGACAGAGGCTGGAACAAAATAGGCATTTAATAAACGTGTCTTGCTAAACTCTCTTTCTCCCCGTTGCTTTCACCACCAGCCTGCTTCTCCTCCCAGGTTCCCTGTCTTAGGGACTAGCACCCCCAAACTCACCACACAGCCAGGAATCTGAGAGTCATCTTTAACTTCTATCTATTGCCTCACTGCTCTATGCCCTCCCTATGAAATCCATGCCTGAACCTTTTTGTTGTTTACTTCATAAATATTGCCTCTCTGTGTTTCTCTGTCTCCACTACCTGTGTCTCCATCTTAGGTGCCATGATACCTCACCTGAACTTCTGCAACCTCTGAACTGGTCCCCAACTTCTCCTTTTGCTCCTACCCCTCTTCTCTATTTCTCTACCCAGAAGCCAGCGTAGTGTTTTCCAGATGTAAATCTGATCATGTCTGTCTGTCTCACACACATGCAAACATCCTTAGTTAAACCTCTTCAGTGGCTTGCCACTGTCCTTAGAATAAAGACCAGAACCCTCACCACGTCTGATCCAGCCCTGCCTGCGTGGTGAGCCCTGCCTGGCTTTCCTGCTTCATTTCATGCCATTCTTCTCCTCAGTTCCTGTGCTTGGCAACCCAGCTCTTTTTCAGTTCCTCAAGCAAGCCAGACTAAGGCCTCCCCCAGACTGCACACTTTCTGGTTCCTTTGCCTAAACTCCAAATATGTCTTCCCTCCCCTCAGTCAAGTTCCCCTGCCTCCGCCTCTTTTCGTTGTTATTGTTGTTTAGTCGCTAAGTCGTGTCCAATTCTTTGTGACCCCAAGGGCTGTAGCCTGCCAGGCTCCTCTGTCCATAGGATTTCTTAGGCAAGAATACTGGAATGGGTTGCCATTTCCTTCTCCAGGAGATCTTCCTGACCCAGGGATTAAACCTGTGGCTCCTGCTTGGCAGGAGGATTCTTGACCCCTGAACCACCAGGGAAGCTAATTCTTATCTATCCTTCAGACTTATGAAGAATGTCATTTCTTCAGAGAAGCCTTTCCAGATCCCCAGGGCCAATCAGGCTAGCTTTCACTGTTACGTGTTCTCAGGGCTTCATTCCTAACACTTACCACATTTTAAATTTACTTCTTCATGTGATTGTTTGAGGAACATCTACCTCTGCCAGTTGAATGTAAGGCCCAATCAGGCAGGAGATTTATCTGTGGGGCTTACACTTATGTCCCCAGCAACCGGCACATACTGGATTGGCTGAGTTGGCTGATCAACAAAGAGTGGTTGGCTCAGTGACTAAAGAAATAGGAACAGCACATACAGAGATATGAAAGCATTACAAAGCTTGGCATGGGGCCCTGGCAAGTCACATGGTATGATCTAGACTGGGGTCTAGGGAGGTGCATGGAAAATAGCAGGAGATGTTGTAGGCCCCGAAGTTAGTCCATGTTTTGATGCTCAAGTAAGGAAGTAGAAGGTTCATGGGGAGCATCAGGGTCAGAGCATCAAAGATGAAGAGCAGAGAAGAAAACCATTGGCTCACAAGCCATATTTGGCCTGTGCATATGTTTTAATTGGCTTGCCTAACTTAAAAATAGCAAATAGAAGGGGGAAAAGTAGAAGCAATGACAAATTTGATTTTCTTGGGCTCCAAAGCCACTGCGGACAGTGACTGCAGCTGTGAGATTAAAAGGCACTTGCTCCTTGAAAGGAAAGCTATGACAAACCTAGACAGTACATTAAGAGGCAGAGACATCAATTTGTCAGTGAAGGTTTGTATAGTCCAAGCTATGGTTTTCCAGTAGTCATATACAGATGTGAGACTTAGACCGTAAAGAAGGCTGAGAGCCCAAGAACTGATGCTTTCAAATTGTGGTGTTGGAGAAGACTCTCGAGAGTCCCTTGGACTGCAAGGTGATCAAACAAGTCAATTCTAAAAGAAATGAACCCTGAATATTCATTGGAAGGACTGATGCTGAAGCTCTAATACTTTGGCCATCTGATGCAAAGAGCTGAATCATTGGAAAAGACCCTGGTGCTGGGAAGGATTGAAGACAAAAGGAAAAGAAGACAGCATAGGATGAGATGGTTAGATAGCATCCTTGACTCAATGCACATGAATCTGAGCAAACTCCAGGAGATAGTGGAGGACAGAGAAGCCTGGCATGCTACAACCCATGGGGGTCACAAAGAGTCAGATGTGGCTTAAAGACTGAATGACAACAACTTAAAAAAATTTCTCAAAACATCAGCTGTTCTAGGAACAATGGGTTTGTACTCCTGCAAGCAATAATTAGTTTCCACCTTTAAAGGGCATTGCCTCTAACTCCCTGGGCCTTTTCCTACCAGCCTGACTCTCTAAGCATTTAAGTTGTGACCCAGTTTTAGAGGGATCATTCCAGTAGGGGAATGGAAGAGGAGGGTAGAGAGTGGATAGGGGAGGGCAATGGCAGTGGGAGGAACCCAGGGAGTGGAGGGAGTTCATGTTAAACTTGGAGACACCGAAGCCAAAGGGACCCTACATCTGGACTCAGTCAGTTGAGCTCAGGCTTAGGGTTGGGGAGGAGAATAAGCTTTAGATGCTAGGGCTCTCCTTCCGCCATTAGAGGCTTTGTTTGGATTAAGTGTGCATTAGTGTTAGTCACTCCATCATGTCTGACTCTGTGATCCCATGAACAGTATCCTACCAGGCTTCTCTGTCCATGGAATTCTTCAGGCAAGAATACCGGAGGGGGTTGCCATTCCCTTCTCCAGGTAATCTTCCTAGCCTAGGGATCAAACCCAGGTCTCTGCATTGCAGACAGGTTCTTTACCAACTGAGCCAGCAGGAAAGCCCTTTGTTTAGATTCAGTTTAGTTCAGTTCAGTTGCTCAGTCATGTCTGACTCTTTGCGACCCCATGGACGGCAGCATGTCAGGCTTCCCTGTCCATCACCAACTCCTGGAGCTTACTCAAACTCATGTCCGTTGAGCCGGTGATGCCATCCAACCATCTCATCCTCTGTTGTCCCCTTCTCCTCCCGCCTTCAATTATTCCTAGCATCAGGGTCTTTTCAAATGAGTTAGTTCTTCACATCAGGTGGCCAAAGTATTGGAGTTTCAGCTTCAGCATCCGTCCTTCCAATGAATATTCAGGACTGATCTCCTCTAGGATGGACTGGTTGGATCTCCTTGCTGCCCAAGGGACTCTCAAGGGTCTTCTCCAACACTTCAGTTCAAAAGCATCAATTCTTTGGCACTCAGCTTTCTTTATAGTCCAACTCTCACATCCATACATGACTACTGGAAAAACCAAAGCTTTGACTAGACAAACCTTTGTTGGCAAATTAATGTCTCTGCTTTTTAATATGGTGTCTAGGTTGGTCATAACTTTTCTTCAAAGGAGCAAGTGTCTTTTAATTTCATGTCTGCAGTCACCATCTGCAGTGATTTTGGAGCCCCCCCAAAATAAAGTCTGTCCCTGTTTCCATTGTTTCCCCATCTATTTGCCATGAAGTGATGGGACCAGATGCCATGATCTTAGTTTTCTGAATGTTGAGTTTTAAGCCAAACTTTTCACTGTCCTCTTTCACCTTCATCAAAAGGCTCTTTAGTTCCTGTTTGCTTTCTGCCAGAAGGGTGGTGCTATCTGCATATTTGAGGTTATTGGTGTTTCTCCTGGCAATCTTGATCCCAGCTTGTGCTTCATCCAGCCCAGCATTTCTCATGATGTACTTGGCAAATAAGTTAAATAAGCAGGGTGACAATACACAGCCTTGATGTATTCCTTTTACTATTTGCAACCAGTTTGTTGTTCCATGTCCAGTTCTAACTGTTGCTTCTTGACCTGCACACAGGTTTCTCAGGAGGCAGGTTAGGTGGTCTGGTATTCCTATCTCTAAGAATTTCCCACAGTTTGTTGTGGTCCACACAGTCAAAGGCTTTGGATTAAAGAGAAAATAAAAGCAAAACAGGAAATCTGATGTGATCCTGGCTGATTTGAGAGTAAGTGAATGGATGAAAGTGAAAGTGAAGTTGCTCAGTCGTGTCTGACTCTTTGCGACCCTGTGGACTGTAGCCTACCAGGCTCCTCCGTCCATGGGATTCCCTAGGCAAGAGTACTGGAGTGGGTTGCCATTTCCTTCTCCAGGGGATCTTCCCAACCCAGGGATCGAACCCAGGTCTCCCGCATTGGAGGCAGACGCTTTAACCTCTGAGCCACCAGGGAAGCCCAAGTGAATGGATACTGGAATTTTAACAAGATAAAAACGACCTTCTTCTGGCCTGTCCTTGCCCTCTCCACATCTCAGAGAGATACAAGATAGACAAGACCATGGTCCTTAGTACAGAGAAGATTGACAGTCTTGTTGGGGAGGAAGACATTTAAATAATTAAATGCTGCTGCTGCTAAGTCGCTTCAGTCGTGTCCGATCCTGTGCGACCCCATAGACGGCAGCCCATCAGGCTCCCCCGTCCCTGGAATTCTCAAGGCAAGAACACTGGAGTGTGTTGCCATTTCCTTTTCCAATGCATGAAAGGGAAAGTGAAGTCGCTCAGTCGTGTCCGACTCTTAGCGACCCCATGAACTGCAGCCTACCAGGATCCTCCGTCCATGGGATTTTCCAGGCAAGAGTACTGGAATGGGGTGCCATTTCCTTCTCCAAATAATTAAATAGTGCTAGGTAATAGAGAAGCATTCATTCATTCACCAAATACATTGTGAACCCCTACTGTGTGCCAGATACTGTGCTAGGTATTGGGAACACAGTCTTGAAGAAAACAGACATGGCCTCTGCCCTTATACAGTTTATACCTAGGTGGTTTGGGAGATCAGAGGATGATGGAATTAATTCTGAGGGATGCAACTCTCATAGGCAAACATTTGGGCTAGGCCTGGAAGGAATAATAAAATTTTGCTGGGACTTGGGTTGGAGCACAGAAAGTCCATTCTAGTCAGAAAGAAGAACAGGAAGAGCTGGTGAGAATGCGTGAGATTTCTATGTTAAAATAGAGAAGTGTTAGGTTGGAGTGATTTTTATAAAAGAGAAGAAAGCGAACTGTTTAGAACACAAGTTGCTTTTTAATCTAAATATCATTGGGCTCTTTTGTAGAAACTGAATACTTTAAAATGGAACTACTTCAAAATAACTAAAACAAGAAACGAATCCAGAGGTGAAAACACTGTTATTCCATTGTATGAGGTTTCACTGTAAAATAATCATATTAAATCAGCATAACACTCTAGAAATTACCCATTGAAATCAGAGGCTTTTGATTCCTCTTTTCAAATTGCTTTCAGAGCCTAAAGCCCGTTCTTATTTTTTGGGCTCCAAAATCACTGCAGATGGTGATTGTAGCCATGAACTTAAAAGACACTTACTCCTTGGAAGGAAAGTTATGACCAACCTAGATAGTATATTGAAAAGCAGAGACATTACTTTGCCAACAAAGGTTCATCTAGTCAAGGCTATGGTTTTTCCTGTGGTCATGTATGGATGCGAGAGTTGAACTGTGAAGAAGGCTGAGTGCTGAAGAATTGATCCTTTTGAAGTGTGGTGTTGGAGAAGACTCTTGAGAGTCCCTTGGACTGCAAGGAGATCCAACCAGTCCATTCTGAAGGAGATCAGCCCTGGGATTTCTTTGGAAGGAATGATGCTAAAGCTGAAACTCCAGTACTTTGGCCACCTCACGTGAAGAGTTGACTCATTGGAAAAGGCTCTGATGCTGGGAGGGATTGGGGGCAGGAGGAGAAGGGGACGACAGAGGATGAGATGGCTGGATGGCATCACTGACTTGACGGACGTGAGTCTGGGTGAACTCTGTGAGTTGGTGATGGACAGGGACGCCTGGCGTGCTGCGATTCATGGGGTCGCAGAGAGTTGGACACGACTGAGTGACTGAACTGAACTGAACTGAACTGAAGAAAATAAAGTTTGTTACTGTTGTTTCCCCATGTATTTGCCATGAAGAGATGGGACTGGATTTCATGATCTCAGTCGTTTGAATGTTGAGTTTTAAGCCAACTTTTTCAGTCTCCTCTTTCACCTTCATCAAAAAGCTCTTTAGTTCCTGTTCGCTTTCTGCCAGAAGGGTGGTGCCATCTGCATTTCTGAGGTTATTGATGTTTCTCCTGGCAATCTTGATTCCAGCTTGTGCTTCATCCAGCCCAGCATTTCTCATGATGTACTCTGCATATAAGTTAAATAAGCAGGATGACAATATACAGCCTTGACGTACTCCTTTGCCAATTTGGAACCAGTCTGTTGTTCCATGTCCAGTTCTAACTGTTGCTTCTTGACCTGCATACAGATTTCTCAGGAGTTAGGTCAGGTGGTCTGGTATTCCCATCTCTCTAAGAATTTCCCACAGTTGTGATCCACACAGTCAAAGGCTTTAGCATAGTCAATGAAGCAGGTGTTTTTCTGGAATTCTCTTGTTTTTTCTATGATCCAGCGGATGTTGGCAATTTGATCTCTGGTTCCTCTGTCTTTTCTAAATCCAGCTTGAACATCTGGAAGTTTTCAGTTCACATACTGCTGAAGCCTGGCTTGGAGAATTTTGAGCATTACTTTGCTTGTGTGTGAAATGAGTGCAATTGTGTAGTAGTTTGAAGATTCTTTGGCATTGCCTTTATTTGGGATTCCCTGGTGGCTCAGAGGTTAAAGCTTCTGCCTGCAGTGTGGGAGACCTGGGTTCAAGCCCTGGGTTGGGAAGATCCCCTGGAGAAGGAAATGGCAACCCACTCCAGTATTCTTGCCTGGAGAATCCCATGGATGGAGGAGCTTGGTGGGCTACAGTCCAACAGGGTCACAAAGAGTCAGACACGACTGAGTGACTTCACTTTCACTTTCACTTATTTGGGACTGAAATGAAAACTGACTTTTTCCAGTCCTGTGACCACAGCTGAGTTTTCCAAATTTGCTGGCACATCCCTAGTACTTATTTATCTTATAACCAGTAGTTTGTACCTTTTGACCACCTTCTCCAATTCCCCCTCCCCCAATTCCTTGCCTTTGTAACCACAAATATGATCTCTTTTTCTGTGAGTTTGTTTTTGAAATATAATTGACCTACAACACTATGTTAGTTACTGTTATACAACATAGTTATTTGATATTTCTGTATGTATATTTAAAAATGGTCATGTAGGTCTAGTTATGGTATGTCACCATTCAGAGATACTACAGAGTTATTGACTATATTCCTCACATCGTACAGTTTATAACCATGACTCATTTATTTTGCAACTGAAAGTTTGTGCCTCTTAATCTTCCTTACTTTTTCTTTCCTCTGTCTTTTCCCCCTTCCCCTCTGGCAACCACCTATTCATTCTCTGTATCTCTAACTCATTTCTGTTTTGTTATGTTTGTTTGTTTTTTAGATTCCACATCTAAGTGAAATCATACAGTTTTTGTCTTTCTCTGGCTCATTTTACTTAGTATAATATCCTTTAGGTCAATCCATGTTGTCAAAATGGCAAGCTTTCGTTTTTTATGGCTGAGTAATATTCCATTGTGGGGCTTCCCAAATAGCACTAGTGGTAAAGAACCCGCCTGCCATTGCAGGTGACGTAAGAGATGTGGGTTTGGTCCCTGGGTGGGGAGGATTCCCTAGAGGAGGGCCTGGCAAACCCACTCTGGTATTCTTGCCTGGAGAATCCCATGGACAAAGAAGCCTGGCAGGTTACAGTCCATAAGGTCACACAAAGTAGAACATGGCTGAAGCAACTTAGCAGGCACGCAATATTCCATTGTATATCTTCACCACATATTCTTTATCCATTCATCTATTGATGGGCACTTAGATTGCTTCCATATCTTGGCTATTGTAAATAATTGTGCAGTGAACATAAGGGGTACATAGTTCTTTTCTAATTAATGTTTTTGTATTCTTCAGATAAATACCCAGGAGTGCAATCACTGGATCATATGGTAGTTCTTTTAGTTTTTATGAGGAATCTCCATACTGTTTCCATACTGATTGTACCAATTTATACTTTTTGATGTTGAGTTGTATGATTTCTTTGTGTATTTTGGCTATTAACCCCTTATCAGATATATCACTTGCAACTACCTTTTCCCATTCGGTAGGTGATCTTTTCATTTTGTTGATAGTTTCCTTTACTGTGCAAAAGCCTTTTAGTTTGATGTAGTCTCATTTGTTTATTTTTGCTGTAGTTTCCCTTACCTGAGGACACATAGCCAAAAAATTACTACTGAGAACAGTGTCAAACAACTTACTGCCTATGTTCTCTTCTAGAAGTTTTATGGTTTCATGTCTTACATTTAAGTCTTTAATCCATTTTGAATTTGTGCATGGTGTGAGAGAGTAGTCTTCTTTCACTGTTTTGCATATAGCGGTCCAGTTTGCCTAATACCATTGAAGAGGTTTCTTTTCCCCGTTGTATATCCTTTCCTCCCTTGTAATAGATTTAACTGCTCATATAATTAATGCGTGGGTTTACTTCTGGGCTCTCTATTCTATTCCACTGATATATGTATGTGTTTTTGTGCCAGGATCATACTGTTTTTTATTACTGTAGCTTTGTAGTATAGTTTGAAGTCAGGGTCAATAAATAGTTCTTGAGCATCTCCTATGTGCCAGGAACTGTGCATGTTGCTAGGGACATAATAGTAACATGATGTGGGTTGCTGTCCTCAGCTTGCCAAAACAGTGGGGGACATGGACAAATAAACTGGCAGTTGCTTGTCAGTATATTATCAGTAAATGCTAGAATGGGGTAAGGTACAAGGTGCTGTGAGAGTACAGAGGAGAGGGGCTGGTCTGAGGCGTTAAGAAATGCTTCTTGGAAGAGGTGTCATTTAAGCTGAATTTGAAGGGTCTCAAGAATTAGCCATGGGAAGGGTTGGAGAAGAACATCCCAGGGCTTGAGGGAGTGTAGAAGGGAGCAAATTATTGGTGAATTTGAGGACCAACAAGGAATTTAGAATCACTGGGTCTTAGAGGTATGCATCCTGTAAAAAAAGAAATCGCCTTTAAGTTTTGTATGTTTTAAAATGTAAACCCTTTGAATTTGTATAGTAAAGACTTTCAAAGGTTTTTCAGCAGCAGGATGACATGGTTCAGGGGCCTGGCCAGCCCTCAACTGCTTCTCTCCCTAATATCCTCAAATCAGTCTTGATAATAATCTCTTGAGCTGTATTATATTCAGTGTTGAAAAACACAAAACACAAAGCACATTGAACACCTCTGTTCTCCCCTAACTAGATGAAAAGGAACAGAGGAGGGAAAAAGTATTACTCTCTAAGTAATGGAAAAGACCTACCTTCAAAAGTGCCAGAGACCACTTAAATCCTACCATCTGTGAGGTCATGAGCCCAGGGGCGCAGTGTGGCAGAGACATAGGGCCCACTTTTTTTATGGAAGCTTGACAAATCCAGCTTATTAAAGAACAGGGCCAGTCAGTTGATTCTGTGCTCCAATAAGCTGACTCATTAAATTTGTCCCTAACTTCTAGGGTAGTTGTACATAAAACGATTCCTTATTGTCACAGTCGGCTTGCATTTCTTGGGATAATGGTTCACTGCCTGTGTAATTAGACTTTTTTCTGAGACAAACTCAATAGGGCACTTTTCAGATACCTTTTCTGATAGGACATGCTCTTCTTTACTAGGGCCTAGGAACTTGGAATCACAGAAATAAGTAATAATAGCCAACATCTTCATTTGTTCAGTTTATTTAATTCTCACAATAGTCCTTATGACACTGGTACTCTTATTCCTATTTTGCTGTTGACAGGATAAAAGCACAGGAAGGTTAATCCCTTGCTCAAGGTCATCAGGGTGAACCTGGGTAGTCTGACTCAAGAGCCCAGATTATTTTAAAATTAATTAATTTTTATTGAAGTATAGTTGAACAATATTATATAAGTTATAAGTGTATAATATAGTGATTCACCATTTTTATTACTTATTTATTTATTTTGGCCATCCACACAGCTTGTGGGATCTTAGTTCTCTGACCAGGAACTAAACCCATGCCCTTGGCAGTGAAAGTGTACAGTCCTAATCACTGGATCACCAGGGAATTTCCACAATTTTTATTTTTATTTTGTTTTTTCTTTTGAGCCGTGCCACACAGCTTGGGCGATTTTTAAAGGTTATGCTCCATTTATAGTTATGATAAAATGTCAGCTATATTCCTGGTGTTGTACAATATATTCTTGTAGCTTATTTGTTTTATACAGAGCAGTTCGTACCTCTTAATCCCCTACCCTTATCTTTCTCCTCCTCCCTTCCCTCTTCCCACTGGTAACCACCAGTTTATTCTCTATATCTGTGAGTCTGTTTCTGTTTTGTTATATTCATGTATTTTCTTTTTAAAACCATATATGAGTGAAAAAATACAGTATTTATCTTTCTCTGCCTGACTTATTTTATAAGTATAAAATCCTCAGGTCCATCCATGTAATTTAAAATGGCAAGATTTTGCTCTTTATGGCAGAGTAATATTCCATGTTCTATATATGTCTCACACATCTTCTTTATCCATTCATCTGTTGATGGACACTTAGATTACTTTCATATCTTACCAGCTGTAAATAATGCCACTATGACACGTGGGGTACATGTATCTTTTTGAATTAGTGTTTTTGTTTTTTACAGATATATACCCAGGGGTAGAATTCCTGGGTCACATGGTAGTTGTATTTTTAGTTTTTTGAGAAACTCCCATACTGTTTTCCATAGTGACTATACCAGTTTACATTCCCATCAACAGTGCATGAGGGCTCCCTTTTCTCCACATCCTTGTCATCATTTGTTAGTGGTGGTCTCTTTGATGATAGGCCGTTCTGACAGGTTTGAGGTGATATCTCATTGTGATTTTAATTTGCATTTCCCTGATGATTGGCCATGTTGAGCGTTTTCTCGTGTGCCTATTGGCCATCTGCATTTCATCTGTGGAATAATGTCTGTTCAGGTCTTCTGCCTATTCTCTAGTCGTTTGTTTTTTGATGTTGCTTTGTGTGAGCTGTTTATATATTTTGGATATTAATCCTTTAGCAGTCATATCATTTGCAAATATTTTCTTCTAGGTTGTCTTTTTGTTTTTTCAATGGTTTCCTTTTCTATGCAAAAGCTTTTCAGTTTAATTAAGTCCTATTTGTTTATTTTTGCTTTTATTTCCTTTATTTTTAGGAGACAGATTAAAAGAAAAGTATTGCTATGATTTATGTCAAAGAGGGTTCTGCCTATGTTTTCCTCCAGTTTTATGATTTCTGGTCTTATATTTAGGTCTTTAATCCATTTTGAGTTTATTTTTGTATATGGTGATAGAGAATATTCTAATTTCATTCTTATGTAGCTGTCCAGTTTTCCCAGCATCACTTTATTGAAGAAACTGTCTTTTTCCCATTGTATATTCTTGCCTCCTTTGTCATATTAATTAATAATTAATTATTAATTGACCATAAGTATGTAGGTTTATTTCTGGGCTCTCTATTCTTGTCCTCTGATTTGTGTGTTTGTTTTTGAGCCATACCATACTGTTTTACTCACTATAGATTGTAGTATTCTCTCAAGTTAGAGAGTGTGATTCCTCCAACTCTTTTCTTTTGAGAGCCCAGAATTCTAAGTACTGCACTATAAGTGTGACCAATTTAGGGATTTAAAGACCACGATACAATCATAAACTCCTAAAATTGTGTAAATTGGTAAATTTTGACCTCTAGTTCTATAAATTGGATGTAATTATAAGCAGAGACATTACTTTACTGGCAAAGGTCCATATAGTCAAAGTTATGGTTTTTCCAGTAGTCAATGTATGGGTGTGAGAGTTGGATCATAAAGAAAGCTGAGCACCAAAGGATTGATGCTTTTGAATTGTGGTGTTGGAGAAGACTCTTGAAAGTCCCTTGAACTGAAAGGAGATCAAACCAGTCAGTCCTAAAGGAAATCAGTCCTGAATATACATTGGAAGGACTGATGCTGAAGCTTAAGCTCCGGTACTTGGGCCACCTGATGCGAAGAACTGACTCATTAGAAAAGACTCTGGTGGTGGGAAAGATTGAGGGCGGGAGGAGAAGGGGACGACAGAGGATGAGATGGTTGGATGGTATCACTGACTTGATGGACATGAGTTTGAGCAAGCTCTGGAAGTTGGTGATGGACAGGGAAGCCTGGTATGCTGCAATTCATGGGGTGACAAAGAGTTGGACACAACTGAGTGACTGAACTGAATACTGAATTTTGTGATTATCAAATCAGATCAGATCAGATCAGCCGCTCAGTCGTGTCCGACTCTTTGCGACCCCATGAATCGCACCATGCCAGGCCTCCCTGTCCATCACCAACTTCCGGAGTTCACTCAGACTCACGTCCATCGAGTCAGTGATGCCATCCAGCCATCTCATCCTCTGTCGTCCCCTTCTCCACCTGCCCCCAATCCCTCCCAGCATCAGAGTATTTTCCAGTGAGTCAACTCTTCACATTAGTTGGCCAAAGTACTGGAGTTTCAGCTTTAGCATCATTCCTTCCAAAGAAATCCCAGGGCTGATCTCCTTCAGAATGGACTGGTTGGATCTCCTTGCAGTCCAAGGGGCTCTCAAGAGTCTTCTCCAACACCACAGTTCAAAAGCATCAATTCTTCGGTGCTCAGCCTTCTTCACAGTCCAACTCTCACATCCATACATGACCACAGGAAAAACCATAGCCTTGACTAGATGAACCTTTGTCGGCAAAGTAACGTCTCTGCTTTTGAATATGCTATCTAGCTTGGTCTTAACTTTCCTTCCAAGGAGTAAGCGTCTTTTAATTTCATGGCTGCAATCACCATCTGCAGTGATTTTGGAGCCCCCCAAAATAAAGTCTGACACTGTTTCCACTGTTTCCTCATCTATTTCCCATGAAGTGGTGGGACCAGATGCCATGATCTTCATTTTCTGAATGTTAAGCTTTAAGCCAACTTTTTCACTCTCCACTTTCACTTTCATCAAGAGGCTTTTTAATTCCTCTTCACTTTCTGCCATAAGGGTGGTGTCATCTGCATATCTGAGGTTATTGATATTTCTCCCGGCAATCTTGATTCCAGCTTGTGTTTCTTCCAGTCCAGCGTTTCTCATGATGTACTCTGCATAGAAGTTAAATAAGCAGGGTGACAATATACAGCCTTGACGCACTCCTTTTCCTATTTGGGACCAGTCTGTTGTTCCATGTCCAGTTCTAACTGTTGCTTCCTGACCTGCATACAAATTTCTCAAGAGGCAGATCCGGTGGTCTGGTATTCCCATCTCTTTCAGAATTTTCCACAGTTTATTGTGATCCACATAGTCAAAGACTTTGGCATAGTCAATAAAGCAGAAATAGATGTTTTTCTGGAACTCTGTTGCTTTTTCTATGATCCAGCAGATGTTGGCAATTTGATCTCTGGTTCCTCTGCCTTTTCTAAAACCAGCTTGAGCATCAGGAAGTTCACGGTTCACATATTGCTGAAGCCTGCCTTGGAGAATTTTGAGCATTACTTTACTAGCGTGTGAGATGAGTGCAATTGTGTGGTAGTTTGAGCATTCTTTGGCATTGCCTTTCTTTGGGATTGGAATGAAAACTGACCTCTTCCAGTCCTGTGGCCACTGCTGAGTTTTCCAAATTTGCTGGCATATTGAGTGCAGCACTTTCACAGCATCATCTTTCAGGATTTGGAATAGCTCAACTGGAATTCCATCACCTCCACTAGCTTTATTCATAGTGATGCTTTCTAAGGCCCACTTGACTTCACATTCCAGGATGTCTGGCTCTAGGTCAGTGATCACACCATCAGTGGTATTAATATGATGCCTACCATTAAACATTTCTAAAGCATAAAAACAGAATTTCTTTGTATCATTAGGTTGGCCTAAATTGAATTAATTTATTCTCAAATTATATAATGTGTTATTATATAATAACATTCAGTTGCTATGATAAAGCTTGTTAAGCAATTGTGTTTGCTTTCTTAAAGTTTATCAGGTCTTTTGAAGGGGCAGGAGGAGGGGGAGAAAATGACTGAAGCATCTAAAAAGGCAATCTACAGGCAACTTAGATTGCTTTCCTCCTGGTAAATATTCCTATTACAAATCTCTCTTCTTAAATCTTTCATTCATCTTAGAGCCCAACGCCTATAATGCCTAGTATGTAAATACTACAAATCACAATTATTAACGTTTTTTAAGGACTTAGTGTATGCCAGGCTCTGTATAAGCCTTTAAGCCTAGGAGAAAGGACTATCGTTATGTTAGCTTTACACAAAGGAAGAACTGAGGCTCAGAGGGTTTAAGTAATTTTCCCAGATCACAGAAATAGTGAATTAGGTGTGGAGCTTAGGGTTGTCTTGAGTCCAAGCTCTTAAACTGTAAATAGTTGTAGAGCTTTGCTCCAAGAAATAGATACCTACTGAAATACATGAGGATGATTATTATAATGAGGATGCTTCTCCTACAGTTTTGAACAAGTCATACTCTTCTTTCATCCCAAACTGCTCCTTAGTTTAATCTAAGTTAACAGATCAAAATATGAGATGAGATGCATTTGGGGCCATTGTCTTTCTTCTTGACTTCAATACAGGGCCTACCTGACACTTTTGGATGTATTATAGAGCATATCGCATTTTATGATGCCACGTAATTATGAGGTTGTCATCAGCAATGGTTCTTAATAGGAGATCTAAAACATCCCTGTGAAATTGCTGATGTAGGCCTAGCAGACATGTTCTCCACTAGATGGGGTGAGGCAATGGGAGATGAGATATGAGTGAGGATCAGGCATTAAAGGCAAAAGCAAATATCTAAGGTAGGGTCTACATGTGTAACCTAAAAAGATCATTATGGAACAAGAGTGTTTATATTTTCTTGGTTGTTTTGTTTGGGTGATAAAAATATAAGGTGTTCTCAAATAACCAAAATACCCCTTTCTTAGAAGATGGTAAAGGACTTCCCTGGCAGTCCAGTGGTTAAGACTCCCTCGCTTCCACTGCAGGGACACGGGTTTGATCCCTGTTCGGGGAACTAAGATCTACATGCCATATGGTGTGGCCAAAAAAGAAAAGAAAGATGGTAAAAACACCAGCAAAAAAATCTAATTCGGATGTCACACCTTACATATTAATAGATGTATACTAGTAAACCACAGGCAGGTGATTTCTGGGAATGCGATCTAGGAGGCAGCAACCTGCAAAGTCGGGGTAATGTCAAAGGATATGGTACATGCCCTAAGAAAGCAAGCAAGCAATATATGATGCCATCTTCTCCATGGCTGGAATACAAAGGTCCAGGGTGAAAGTGGGAGTGATCCTTCTAACATTTATACTTAATAATTCACTCTTAGAAACTTTGCTTTCTATCCCTGCAACTCTGGGTTCACTGGGTTTTGAGGTTCTGTTTCTCAAGAAATGCTTCCTCCAGATAACTCAGGAATTATTAATAAATTGGTTCTGTTAAATTGGAAGCTGACATTTCCCCCTGGTCATCATGTGTGAAAGTGTGAAAGTCACTCAGTCGTGTCCTACTCTTTGTGACCCCATGGACTGTACAGTCCATGGAATTCTCCAGGCCAGAATACTGGAGTGGGTAGCCTATCCCTTCTCCAGGGGATCTTCCCAATCCAGGGATCGAACCTAGGTCTCCTGCATTGCACCAGCTCAGCCATAAGGGAAGCCCAAGAATACTGGAGTGGGTAGCCTATCCCTTCTCCAGGAATCGAACCGGGGTCTCCTGCATTGCAGACAGATTCTTTACCAACTGAGCTATCAGGGAAGTGGTCATCTTGGGCTCCTCATACCTTGGTAGGATGATCCAAACCTTCATTTCCATAAGATTCATGCCCTTCATGTTTCTGCCTTTATTGCTTTGCTGTGGTTTTACATTGATGGCTATTGGCTATGGGAATATTAAGAGGTAACCTGGTGAAGCCACTGGGAGCAGACAGAGTTCTCCTTACTGCTATTGGTATCAGCAACTTAATTTCCACTTGATAATCAGAATCAGTTGCCCTATCCAGTGTTGTAAGCCCCTTTCTGCTATTGACTCAAGAGTATGCACGGTCATAGGCTCCTGCAGCTTGGCATGCAGGAAGAGAGAGTTCTTGGGGTTTCCTCCTGCTCTGTGCCACATTTTCTTATTTTCTGGGAGTGGCTGCTTCCTTCCAAGATATCAGCTCCTGTCAGCAACCCCTCTTCTATGGCTCAGGGTCTCACCAGTCCTGGGCTGCTCATACTATTGAGTCAATGGCAGAAAAGGGGCTTACAACATTAGACAAGGCAACTGATTCTGATTATCTAGTGGAAATTAGGTTGCTGATACTAATAGCAGTAAGGAGAACTCTGTCTGCTCCCAGTGGCTTCACCAGGTTACCTATTAATATTCCCATAGCCAATAGCCATCAAATCATAGCAAAACAATAAAAGCAGAACCACAAAGGGCATGAATCCTGTGGAAATGAAGGTTTGGATCATCCTACCAAGTAAAGAATCCCCTCCAGCCAAGGTGCTGGCAGGAGGTAAAGGGAACATGGAATAGATGGCTGAAGAAGGCAGCTATGAGCACCAGCTTACCCTCCTGACTGCCTACTGAAGCAAGGTCTTTAGCTACTGTATC
This sequence comes from Bos indicus x Bos taurus, assembly GCF_003369695.1. Classification (NCBI taxonomy): domain Eukaryota; kingdom Metazoa; phylum Chordata; class Mammalia; order Artiodactyla; family Bovidae; genus Bos; species Bos indicus x Bos taurus. The sequence goes on from NC_040077.1 coordinate 121,376,580, forward strand.
TTATATCTTGATGATTTCTCCTTCTGCACTTACTGTCTGGCATGAAAAACACTAGTGGCTAACTTTGCAGTTTAGGCTCCAGATGGAAGGATAACTGAGCTGACATCACTCGGCAACAAGGTAGTTGGTAACTGGTGGACTGTGTGCCTCTCTGTGTTACCCACCCCCGTCGATGGTGCTAATCTCCAGGAAGCTAATCTCCAAGGACTGTGTCATGCAGACTCATCGCTCACTTGAGTTCCATCAGTGGAAGGCACTGGAAAGAGTGTGGCGTGCAGGAATGGAGAGCTCTCGGGGGTTTCCTCCTGCTCTGTGCCTCATTTTCTTATTTTCTGGGAGTGGCTGCATCCTTCCAAGATAATCAGCTCCTATCAGCAACCCCTCTTGTATGGTTCAGGGTCTCACCAGTCTCAGGAAACTCCCATTTCCTTCCCCTTGCCTTTTCAAGCAAGCATGGTAATAATTTCCTGCTATTGCTGGCCTCTGGCTACCTCAACCTCCCTTTTTGGTGCTCACACTGCTTGAATAGCCCCTTCATTAAAGTTTCTTGAATAATTTGGATTAGTTCAGTTTCCTCCTGAGGCTCTGACTGATAGCTGAATCATTTAAGGGTGAGATACAGAATTCTCAAAGTAAATCTGTTTATTATTTAAAAATAAATCAAGCCATAAATCATTTTTAAAAGGGTAGGAGATGAAAGTCGTTCTTTTTTAAAACATAATTCATTTTTAATTTTAATATTGGTTTCTTTTTTTAAAAACATTTATTTATTTGGCTGCACCAGATCTTAGTTGTAGCCTGTGGGATCTAGTTCCCTGACCAGGGATGGAACCTAGGCTGCCTGCAATGGGAGTACAAAGTCTCAGCCATTGGACCATCAGGGAAGTCCCTTGTTTCTTTTCTACAATTTTATTCATTTATTTATTTTTATTTTTGGCTGTGCTGGGTCTTTGCTGCTGCTTGGGCTTTTCTCTAGTTGCGGCAAGTGGGGGTACTCTCTAGTTGCCGTGTCCAGGCTTCTCATTGTGCTGGCTTCTCTTGTGGAGCATAGTCTCTAGGGCACACAGGTTCAGTAGTTGTGGCGTATGAGCTTAGTTGCTTTGAGGTATGTGGGATCATCCTGAATCACGGGTCAAACCAGTGTCTCCTGCATTGGCAGGTGGATTCTTTACTACTGAGCCACCAGGGAAGCCCCTAAAGATAAGTTATTATTAAATGAAGAAGTCATAAAACAAAATGAAGTGGGATAGATGTCAAAGATAAATTTAAAAAGGCGTTTTCATCAAATACTCTCCCTAAGGTTAGAAATGGGAAGCATATCAAATGAGAAGGTACTTATTCTTTTTCAAAGCTCTGTAATTTCAAAAGAAAACTTTTCTCTTAAAATACAAATCATCCTTATTACATAAAAGACATAATTTAAGAGTCTGAGAAAAGAGACTTCTTAACTCATAAGTAAGTGGTATTTCCCAGTCACTTTTAGGAATGTTTGTCTTTAATCAGTGGGTTTAAAAATCATCTCTTCCAGCTTGCAAACCAACATGAATCCACCACTGATCTATGACATTTGATCCATGTCTTCACATGTTTCCTTTTCTGTAACTTTCAGAAAATCAGATTTGGAGAAAAAGGATTTAAGAGAACTACAGGTGGGTCCCTAGTGAATAACCTAACAAAACAGAATCTGCTTTTCCATTCACATGACACATCCACAGTTGCTCCCTTCTACTTACCTCAATTATGTATTTTGTATAAAAAAAAATCTCAATGTGCATCTCAACACAGGGCCATATTAAAAAACTCTATTCTCTCCCCGACATCTCTCCAGCCATACTGCCCATGACATTGTCCTAAGCTCATCAAGGGTCAATTGGGTCAGAGCAAAACCTTAGGAATTCTCTTACCACGGTTTAAAAATTACATTTACCACTTGTCTTAAATGACAAGATTATTAAGTCAGAGGGAAAACCCCCATTTTTATCAATAAATGCTGTGTAATGTACTCTTCCAAATGCATAAGGCATTTGCTGCTCTGCATGATGACAGGAGACTATGGGGTCCTGGAGTGCCCCCTCGAGTGGTCCCCCTGCTAAGCTTCACACTGGCAAACTTGGGACCATGGAGCCGGTCACAGGCTCCACAGAAGGGATGCTTTCAATCAGGTGCATGATGGACTGCTGCTGCTAAGTCACGTCAGTCGTGTCTGACTCTGTGAGACCCCATAGACGGCGGCCCAGCAGGCTCTGCCATCCCTGGGATTCTCCAGGCAAGAATACTGGAGTGGGTTGCCATTTCCTTCTCCAATGCATGAAAGTGAAAAGTGAAAGTGAAGTCGCTCAGTCATGTCCAACTCTTCGCAACCCCATGCGCTGTGGCCTACCAGGCTCCTGCGTCCATGGGATTTCCTAGGCAAGAGTACTGGAGTGGGTTGCCATTGCCTTCTCCTAGCATGATGAGCTAAACACTATTAAATCTGAGGAAGACAGCAAACCATTTAGCCCTCCAGGCTTCTGATGACTTTAAATGACACTGATTATCATCACACCTGCCCTCCTCATAACGAAAGTCCCTGCTGTGGCTCCAGGGTACTCACAGAGCTCTCAATGCAGCTTTCAGGACAGAGGGAAGCCATAAGCAGAAATCCAGTGATCTAGCAGGAGTCCGAGCTTCCAGGACTCTGCAAGCCCCAAACAGCTGACATCATTTGGATGCCTCCAAAGGAAATACCCACAGTTTTGTTCCCTCTGATATCAGAAGAGCAAAAGCTATCTGCCACTTTCTTTACTCAAAGTCCACAGGGACATATATGTATGACTGAGTCCCTTTGCTGTTCACCTGAAACTACCACAGCATTGTTAGTTGGCTCTACCTCAATACAAAACAAAAAGTTTAAAGTTTGAAAAAAAAATCCACAAGGATTGGCAGGAGGAAGATGTAAGGGCTGGCTGAGGCAGGGTGGGATGGGGTGTGAAGCAGGATGGGCAAGCGGCTGAAGGCCAGCGGCAGCCTGGCTTCTGTGGCCTCCTGGCCTGGCCCAGCCTGTGTCCCTGCTTCTGTGGCCCCATCACCTGAATTCACAAAGTTTCTTCTGTTCACACTCAACTCCATGACTGTTGCCCTAAAACGAACACGTAAATGCATACACACGGTCATCACAGCACCCAGGCTTTGGTGTTTGACTTGTGACATCATTCACTTGGGTTGGGGGCAGGGGTGAAAATTTTCTGTGTTTTTTTTTTTTTTTTTTTTTTTGCTTAGACCTCAGGCCATCTAAGTTAAATTCACCTATTCCAGTTCATTTTAGTTTGCTGATTCCTAGAATGTCGACGTTCACTCTTGCCATCTCCTGTTTGACTACTTCCAATTTGCCTTGATTCATGGACCTAACATTCCAGGTTCCTATGCGATATTGCTCTTTATAGCATCGGATCTTGCTTCTATCACCAGTCACATCCACAACTGGGTATTGTTTTTGCTTTGGCTCCATCCCTTCATTCTTTCTGGAGTTATTTCTCCACTGATCTCCAGTAGCATATTGGGCATCTACCGACCTGGGGAGTTCCTCTTTCAGTATCCTATCATTTTGCCTTTTCATACTTTTCATGGGGTTCTCAAGGCAAGAATACTGAAGTGGTTTGCCATTCCCTTCTCCAGTGGACCACATTCTGTCAGATCTCTCCACCATGACCTACCCGTCTTGGGTGGCTCCACGCGGCATGGCTTAGTTTCATTGAGTTAGACAAGGCTGTGGTCCGTGTGATTAGATTGACTAGTTTTCTGTGATTATGGTTTGTGTGTTTGCCCTCTGATGCCTCTCGCACCATCTACCATCTTACTTGGGTTTCTCTTACCTTGGATGTAGGGTATCTATTCAGGGCTGCTCTAGCAAAGCGCGGCTGCTGCTCCTTACCTTGGAGGAGGGGTATCTCCTCACCGCCGCCCCTCCTGACCTTGAACATAGTTCAAGAGTAGCTCTTGAACTACTACTCTTGGAGTAGCTCCTCTGGGCCCTTCTGCACCCGCGCAGCTACCGCTCCTTGGACGTGGGGTAGCTCCTCCCTGCGCTGCCGCCCCTGGCCTCGGGCATGGGGTAGCTCCTCTCAGTTGCCGCCCCTGACCTCGGACGTGGGGTAGCTCCTCTCCGCCGCCACCCCTGGCCTCGGACGTGGACTGGCTCCTCCTGGCCGTTGCCCCTGGCCTCAGACGTGGGGTACCTCCTCTCGGCCACCGCCCCTGATCTTGGGCGAGGGGTAACTCCTCTCGGTCACGCTTCTGCGCGGTCTGTTGCAGGAATCCCTTAGAAGAAATGGAGTATCCGTCATGGTCAACAAAAGAGTCCGAAATGCAGTCAGATCAGATCAGATCAGATCAGTCGCTCAGTCGTGTCCGACTCTTTGCGACCCATGAATCGCAGCACACCAGACCTCCCTGTCCACTACCAACTCCCGGAGTTTACTCAGACTCACCTCCATCGAGTCAGTGATGCCATCCAGCCATCTCATCCTCTGTCATCCCCTTCTCCTCTTGCCCCCAATCCCTCCCAGCATCAGAGTCTTTTCCAATGAGTCAACTCTTCGCATGAGGTGGCCAAAGTACTGGAGTTTCAGCTTCAGCATCATTCCTTCCAAAGAAATCCCAGGGCTGATCTCCTTCAGAATGGACTCTTGGATGCAATCTCAAAAACGACAGAATGATCTCTGTTCATTTCAAAGGCAAACCATTCAATATCACAGTAATCCAAGTCTATGCCCCAACCAGTAACGCTGAAGAAGCTGAAGTTGAACGGTTCTATGAAGACCTACAAGACTTTAATACCCAAAAAAGATGTCGTTTTCATGATAGGGGACTGGAATGCAAAAGTAGGAAGTCAAGAAACACCTGGAGTAACAGGCAAATTTGGCCTTGGAATATGGAATGAAGCAGGGCAAAGGCTAATAGAGTTTTGCCAAGAGAACACACTGGTCATAACAAACACCCTCTTCCTACAGCACAAGAGAAGACTTTACACATGGACATCACCAGATGGTCAACACTGAAATCAGATTGATTATATTCTTTGCAGCCAAAGATGGAGAAGCTCTATACAGTCAGCAAAAACAAGACTGGGAGCTGACTGTGGCTCAGATCATGAACTCCTTATTGCCAAATTCAGACTTAAATTGAAGAAAGTAGGGAAAACCACTAGACCATTCAGGTATGACCTAAATCAAATCCCTTATGATTCTACAGTGGAAGTGAGAAATAGATTTAAGGGACTAGATCTGATAGATAGAGTGCCTGATGAACTATGGACGGAGGTTCGTGACATTGTACAGGAGACAGGGATCAAGACCATCCCCGTGGAAAAGAAATGCAAAAAAGCAAAATGGCTGTCTGGGGAGGCCTTACACATAGCTGTGAAAAGAAGAGAAGCAAAAAGCAAAGGAGAAAAGGAAAGATATAAGCATCTGAATGCAGAGTTCCAAAGAATAGCAAGAAGAGATAAGAAAGCCTTCCTCAGTGATCAATGCAAAGAAATAGAGGAAAACAACAGAATGGGAAAGACTAGAGATCTCTTCAAGAAAATTAGAGATACCAAGGGAACATTTCATGCAAAGATGGGCTAGATAAAGGACAGAAATGGTATGGCCCTAACAGAAGAAGAAGATGTTAGGAAGAGGTGGCAAGAATACACAGAAGAACTGTACAAAAAAGATCTTCACGACCAAGATAATCACGGTGGTGTGATCACTCACCTAGAGCCAGACATCCTGGAATGTGAAGTCAAGTGGACCTTAGAAAGCATCACTACGAACAAAGCTAGTAGAGGTGATGGAATTCCGGTTGAGCTATTTCAAATCCTGAAAGATGATGCTGTGAAAGTGCTGCACTCAATATGCCAACAAATTTGGAAAACTCAGCAGTGGCCACAGGACTGGAAAAGGTCAGTTTTCATTCCAATCCCAAAGAAAGACAATGCCAAAGAATGCTCAAACTACCACACAATTGCACTCATCTCACACACTAGTAAAGTAATGCTCAAAATTCTCCAAGCCAGGCTTCAGCAATACATAAACTGTGAACTTCCTGATGTTCAACCTTGTTTTAGAAAAGGCAGAGGAACCAGAGATCAAATTGCCAACATCTGTTGGATCATCGAAAAATCAAGAGAGTTCCAGAAAAACATCTATTTCTGCTTTATTGACTATGCCAAAGCCTTTGACTGTGTGGATCACAATAAACTGTGGGAAATTCTGAAAGAGATGAGAATACCAGACCACCTGACCTGCCTCTTGAGAAACCTATATGCAGGTCAGGAAGCAACAGTTAGAACTGGACATGGAACAACAGACTGGTTCCAAATAGGAAAAGGAGTTCGCCAAGGCTGTATATTGTCACCCTGTTTATTTAACTTATATGCAGAGTACATCATGAGAAACGCTGGGCTGGAAGAAGCACAAGCTGGAATCAAGCTGGAATATTGCTGGGAGAAATATCAATAACCTCAGATATGCAGATGACACCACCCTTATGGCAGAAAGTGAAGAGGAACTCAAAAGCCTCTTGATGAAAGTGAAAGAGGAGAGTGAAAAGTTGGCTTAAAGCTCAACATTCAGAAATCTAAGATCATGGCATCTGGTCCTATCACTTGATGGGAAATAGATGGGGAAACAGTGGAAACAGTGTCAGACTTTATTTTTCTGGGCTCCAAAATCACTGCAGATGGTGACTGCAGCCATGAAATTAAAAGACACTTACTCCTTGGAAGGAAAGTTATGACCAACCTAGATAGCATATTCAAAAGCAGAGACATTACTCTGCCAACAAAGGTCCGTCTAGTCAAGGCTATGGTTTTTCCAGTGGTCATGTATGGATGTGAGAGTTGGACTGTGAAGAAAGCTGAGCACTGAAGAATTGATGCTTTTGAACTGTGGTGTTGGAGAAGACTCTTGAGAGTCCCTTGGACTGCAAGGAAATCCAGCCAGTCCATTCTAAAGGAGATCAGTCCTGGGTGTTCTTTGGGAGGACTGATGCTAAAGCTGAAACTCCAATACTTTGGCCACCTCATGCTAAGAGCTGACTCATTGGAAAAGACTCTGATGCTGGGAGGGATTGGGGGCAGGAGGAGAAGGGGATGACAGAGGATGAGATGGCTGGATGGCATCACTGACTCGATGGACATGAGTTTGGGTGAACTCCGGGAGTTGATGATGGACAGGGAGGCCTGGCGTGCTGCGATTCATGGGGTTGCAAGGAGTCAGACATGACTGAGCGACTGAACTGAACTGAAACCTCAGGCACCATCAGGATTCCTCTGCAGTGTTGACTCAGTCACTGGAAAGTACATTCACCCTGATGAACTAGATTATCAGAAACATTTGTGTCCACCTCCTCCCAGGAGGCATCAAGTTCTAGGTGTGGCTGAAAGCTCCCAGTGTGAGTAAAACCCTCCTCATGGACTCCCCAGAAAGTGTTTTCCCTAAGGATTTTTTCAAAATGCTGTTTTTCTCCAAAGGGGCCTGTGCTATGTTTTGCCTTATGAGAAAATTAGGGAAGTATTTGGAAACCCCAAAATACATATCTGGAGAGTTACACAAGCCTGTGGAGATGTTACCAGATGCCAAGAGTTCAGGACATGACACCAGAGCCGAGCTTGGAACCCACCTGTGGAAGGAGCCGAAACCAAACTGTTGCCTCCAAACTCAGCCACCAGCTGACCTGACCCCACTGTGAACAGGGTGAGCGTTTCCTTTCTCTCTTTCTTGAAAGGCATCTTATATTCTGGTTTGGGGTTTTTCAATATCACAAAAAAGATTTAGAGGATTCCAGAGGTTTGGGTTAACAGGAAATACAAATGGAAATTAAAAAAACAAAAACAAACCTGAATGGAACTCAGCTCTCCACAGACAGAATCTACTTGGGTGTCACAGCTCACTGTGTGAGCACCACTTTTGTAGAAGTGAAGACACCAGAGGCTGAAATTTCTTCAAGCTCACTTTTTCTATCTCAGATAATTTTTCTGCTCTTTCTCTGACAAACTGACCAATGGAAAAAGAGCTCTCTCCTTCTCCCTGTTTCAAAGTGTGGCCATTTTCCTTTTGCTCTAGCTATTTTTGTGTTTTTTCGTCATGAGGCTTAGGGCTTCCCTAATAGCTCAGACAGTAAAGCATACGCCTGCAATGCAGGAGACCTAGGTTCGAACCCTGGGTTGGGAAGATCCCCTGAAGAAGGGAACAGCTACCCACTCCAGTATTCTGGCCTAGAGAATTCCATGGTCTGTATAGTCCATGGGGTAGCAAAGAGTTGGACACGACTGAGCAACTAACACACCTTGGGGGAAGCTATGTTAATAGCAAACTAGAAAATACATTCCTTTAAAAAATAATTGGAAAAATTATAAAAACCAAATTCCCTCAATAATTAGAAGCTATTGTGATATGTTGTTATTTCTCAGGCTGGGCTTAGGGGTGAGAAAGAAATGCAACCCACTCCAGTATTCTTGCCTGGAGAATCCCCATGGACAGAGGAGCCTGGTGGGCTGCAGTCCATGGGGTCGCAAAGAGCTGGACATGATTGAGCGACTAACACACACTTTCTGTGTTAGACTCTTCTAGGGCTGGAATGATAACCGAGGGCAGCCTCGCCCAACCCTACTTGGACCAGAAAGCTGGCCGGCCTCTCAGCGTGCTCGAATCAGCTCTCTTCCAACAGGTAAACACCGCCCAGAAACTCCCTGACTTCGAGCTCCACACTGGACAGGTGCCTCCTCAGGGTGTTGTGGCAGTTGTCATCCAGGGTGGTGGTGTAGAACGCCTTGGGGTACTTGAGATAGAGGATGGTGGTACTGAGGCAGTGGGCAGGCTCGTGGTGGGGCTGGAAGTGCACCTTCGCCTTGTAGATGTGCCATGTGCAACTGGGAATCCAGGAGATGATCTGGCTGCAGGAGGCCACCGCCAAGTCCTAGGACAGGCTGACATCGTTGATGAAGTGCCAGTCTGAGTTGTACTTGATAGAGGATGTGTACTTTACTTCCATTGGTGGTAAGGGGTCAAACACCACTCCTTTGCCAAAGGCCAGGGGTCATAACCTTGGCGAGCAGCTGGAGACTGGGGGGTTGGAGAGAGAGAAGCTGGATTCAGGGCCATGGGGGGATCCTGCATTGGGCCAGAGCCCTGGGGGCTGGTTCAAGCTCCTTGCTGCCCTGGGCCCTGAGAGAAACCAGTGGCTGGGGCTAGGGAGAAGCCTTGAGTCTGGACTGTCCAGGATGCTGTTGCCCTTCTCCATGTCCATGTGCTCTGGCACATCCTGCAGGCCAAGCCAGCTCACCAGGGTGGTTGGTGCCCATGGCTGGGCCCAGGCCACTGCACCCTGCCCCCCTGCCCCAGTTAAGTCATTCTTCACTAAACATGTGTTGAATCCTTACTATGTACAAAATAGGTGTTGAGAATATAAAAATGGAAGTCAGTTACTGCTCTAGGATAAATCTAGCTGGGAGGCAGAGGTGTATACAAACTGTACAGTGTGATAGGCACTGTCGAATTGCCATGGAACAAATTTGAATTTTACTCATTTATTTCACGACTTGGATTTATTTTAATCCCTTTCCCCATGGCCTAGAAAATGGTCATTTTGGGGGGCATGTAAAATCTCAGAGAAACACAGTCATTTTTAAAAGTTTAATTTATATACTGTCTTAGTAGAGGCTCTTAATTTCTAATGCAACAGAAAAGGATCTTGAGGGATACCCACCAAAGTGTTCCCAGTTGTTATCTCTGAGAAATAAAACTAAGAGGAAAAAATTTAATCGTCACTTTATACTGTATCATTTTCAGGTACTTTCTCTGTGTGTGTGGGCTCTTAGTTTGCCATCCACAGATTGAACCCACCATGGCAGTGAAAGCCCCAAGTCCTAACCACTGGACCATCAAGGAACTCCAGTTTTTTTCAGTTTTTAATTTAAAAAGTGGTTAAAACTTTATGCAATTAAATAAGTAGTTTAAATGAAAGAAAGGAAATAATATTTATGGAAGATATCAGCAAGAAGACTATTAACTTGGGCCTTAACAGCAAGGAGAATATCGACTTGGGCCTTAATGGGTAGGAGGAATTCATGGAGTGGAGAAGGGATGTTGGATAAAACATAATCACAGAATATCTGATCAGTGTTTCAGATTGGTGTAGTATCTCCTTCACACCTGCCCCTGTAAATTAATTTGTTGATAGAATCTTGTCAGAAAACAAATATGTATTGAGTTCCTGCTCTATGCCAGTATAATAGATACCAAGGCAGTATAAGTCAGAGTTCTTGCTCTTAAAGCATTTACAGTCTCAACAGGGAGTTAAGACATTCTCAGAACAGTTAGAGACAGCCCATGGTTAAGTGCCAACGAGTTTGGCCCATGAAAGAGCAGGAAAAGCTGAGTACACTGCCAAGGTTTCAGCCTGGGAGCCTTGGAACAGTGGTGCCATTTATAAAAATGGAAAGTTGGGAAAGGAGAGCTGTTTTGAAAGCAGATATACCTATAGTAAAATATCACAGTCTATGTAAATTACTATTTGGCTATGCAAATGAGTAGGAATGCATAAGTAATGCTTAGACTGGAAGGTGCCAGGAACTATAATAATCTCTACCTTTTATTGAATGTAGACTGGGTGCCAGGCACTGTGCAGAGTTATTTGCATACATTATCATTTAATCTTCACAACAAATCTATGAGGCCATTATGACGGCCATTTTTCAGATGAGGAAGTCTGGGAGAGGTTGGTCTTGCAACCAGTGGGAAAGTGACATGTTAGGATGAGAACACGTCTGTCCAACTCCAAATTGCTATGACACTATGCTGTGTCATCCAAGTGGATGTACAAGATACCAACTCTGCCCTGTGGTGTGAGTTGAAGGCACAGGCAGGTGTCCCAGTAGGCATCAACCAACTCCTCAAACAGGCAGAGCTCTATTGCAAGGACCACACCAACATCATCAGAGAAACTCAGAGAAGATGATAACTACACCCTGGAGTGGGCAGGGAAGGCCTCCGGGAGGAGTGGAGGTTTGAGCTAGAATGGATCGAATTTTAATACAGCAGGAAATGGCACTCCAGACCGAGGAGGCTGCAGATGCAAAGGAGAGAAAATAGACACAGAGAAGGCGTGCATGTGGTGGAGAATCTAGGTTGGGGCCTGAAGGAAAGTCAAATGTAGAAAATCAGATATGAAAGCCCTTGAGTGCCTTTGAAAGAAGGAAACAGCCTTAATAGAATTTTGAGTGGAGATGAAAGAGTGGTGAAAAGAGACTATCTGGTATGATTAAAGTGATCTTTTCAGGTCAGCTGTAATACTCAGGATAGATTGGAATTAGCCACTTAAACTAGATAAGATCTGGGTTGGTATTGGTTTTTGAATGGCAAGAGGAAAGATGGAAAAGAAGGAGGTACATGTGAGAAATGTTTTGAGGGAAAAATAGAGATGCTTGGCAACTGAATGGATTCAGAAAGACAGGAAAGGAAACAGAAAAGAATCTAGGATTTGACTTGTGGTTGCTGGAAGAATAATGATACCTTTGAGATCAGGATCAAGGATAGACTGAGCTTGCTTTGTTGACTGTGTTGTGGCCTTTCTCAGGGGGAGAGAAGGTAAAATGTGGAAAGCAAAGGACAGAAGAATAAGGAGTAAGCTAAGGAGGATGAAGAGCCTGGGAAGAAAGAGAGAGAGAGGTATCAGGGGATCAGAGTCAAGAAAACCAAGGGGGCAGGCAGGAGGTCTCAAAAAATTCTGTAGTGACCAGCAGGGTCAAATAGTATAGAGATGGCTAGAAGAATCAACAGGAAAGAGACCACTGGCTTTGATAAAATCCATATGCAGGCTTCCCTTGTAGCTCAGTTGGTAAAGAATCTGCCTTCAATGCAGGAGGCCTGGGTTCAATTCCTGGATTGGGAAGATCCCCTGGAGAAGGAAATGGCAACCAACTCCAGTATTCTTGCCTGGGGAATCCCATGGACAGAGGAGCCTAGAAGGCTACAGTCCATGGGGTCACAAGAGTCGGACACGACTTAGCGACTAAACCACCACATGCAGGCTTTTATCTTTCAGTAAAAACTACCAAACAAACCAGATAGAGGATGCTGGAAAGAGGGTGATGATCCTGTACCCATGCAGGTAACGTTCCCTGAGCACCTATGTGCTCAGTCTCAGGTGATGGCTGAGCTCTATCCATCCCATTGACAAGGCTGTATTAGTCATGCTTTCTTATAGAGGGAGACTGAAGCTCAAAGAAGTGAATTAATTCTCCCAAGGCCTTGAAAGTGAAAGTGAAAATCATTTGGTTGTGTCAACCCAATGGACTGTAGCCCACCAGGCTCTTCTGTCCATGGAATCTTCCAGGTAAGAATACTGGAATGGGTTGCCATTCCCTTCTCTAGGGGATCTTCCTGACCCAGGGATCGAATTTAGGTCTCCTGCATTGCAGGCAGATTCTTTACCATCTGAGTCACCTATGGAGGGAGACTGAAGCTCAAAGAAGTGAATTAACTCTCCCAAGGCCTTACATTGGAAGTAATGGAACTAGATATCCAACCAGGTCTGCGTGTTTCTAAAGGCCTTCCCACTTTCCACCTCAGCAGTGTTGGTGCTGGAATGTGTGATGATATGATGCTACCATAATAATAATATGAACACCTACCATTTAGTGAGCGCTTTCTGGCACTATGATAGTTTATGTATATTAATTTTATTTTGTGACACCCTTTAAAGTAGGTGTTATTAACCCTATTTTACAGCTGGGGAAATTGGAGCTCAAAGAGGTTAAGCAGCATGACCAGAGTCACACAGCTAGAAAGTGGTTGAAATGGCCTATGTGTGGAGCTGTGGTCTTCTGTTGCCTCTCAAAAATGTCTTTCTTTTGGCTGCATCACCTGGCATGTGGGATCTTAGTTCCCCAACCAGGGACTGAACCCTGCCGTGGAGGCGAGGAGTCTTAACCACTGGACCCCCAGGGAAGTCTCTTGAGAATTTCTTAAAGGAGGACTTGCCTGGTGGTCCAGTGGTTAAGAACCCGCCTGCCTTTGCAGGGGACCTGGGTTCAGTCCCTGGTCTGGGAAGACTCCACATGCTGTGGAGCAACTAAGCCTGTGTGCCACAACTACTGAACTGAGCTCTAGAGCCTGTGCTCTGCAACAAGAGAAGCCACTGCAATGAGAAGCCCGTGTACCACAGTGAAGAGTAGGCCCTGCTCACTGCAGCTAGAGAAAGCCCGAGCAAAGCAATGAAGACCCACAGTGAAAGTGAAAGTCCCTCAGTCATGTCCAACTCTGCGACCCCGTGGACACAGTCCATAGAACTCTCCAGGCCAGGATACTGGAGTGGGTAGAGTTTCCCTTCTCTAGGGGATCTTCCCAACCCAGGGATCGAACCCAGGTCTCTCACATTGCAGGCAGATTCTTTACCAGCTGAGCCACCAGGGAAGCCCAAGAATACTAGAGTGGGTAGCCTATCCCTTCTCCAGCGGATCTTCCAGAACCAGGAACCGAACCAGGGTCTCCTGCATTGCAGGTGGATTCTTTACCAACTGAGCTATCAGGGAAGCCCAATGAAGACCCAGCAAAGCCATAAATAAATAAATAAAATTAAAAAAAAAAAGGAATTTCCTAAAGGAAACTTCTACCTGGGCTCCAATAGGTGACTAGCTAGTGCTCCTAGACTTTATGTTGTTCATTGTATCATATGCTGTATCACATACTTCCTGGGTGATTTTCAGTGACTCAAATGCTGAGCTTCTGGTGGCAGACTCCCTGCATAGCATCACTTCAAGACTGCTGTCCTGAGCTACAGTGCTTTCTCTTTATTATATTCCTTGCTTCACTGCAGGGGTTGAGAACACTGTGTGGCTTTTGAATCTGCTTTTCCTCAGGGATGGAGGAAGCCTTGAGAGTTCATCCTTTGCCTTAATTGTTAGAAGTGTCTGGGCAGAATCGGGCACCCGTGGCTGGCCAGTGGCGCTCCCTGGCAGTCCCAGTGGCCAGCATCACTTTTCCTGTCTGAGCTTGGTGGGTAGAGGCTGGCTGGATTGATAGAGGTGTCCACCCGGCCATTGGCGCCTGTGAGACAGCTCTAATTCTCTCCCAGAGCCTTCACTCTGGCCTGGGCAAAACCCAGTGAAAGCACCATCTTAGTGACAGCAGCCTTGGTGGGGAGGAGGCAGACTTGGAAATTTCCCTGCGGGGTTCTGGGCAGAAAGAAAGCCAGCAATGGGCTGACACTGTGATTGGTGGGCCTGAGCAAGGAGGGGCAGTAGGCCAAGGATGTCTCTTCCCGTTAGTCGTTAGCGAGGGCCTCAGGGAAAATGTCAGCCTTCCTGATCTGGTATCATCTGGAGCCCCTGCTGTATAACTGAGTGATTCTCTCCGCACATGGTCAGCAGCAGATTTTTCTCAAGGTGAAAGCAATTAGGCCTTGGTCTCCTCCTCCCCTGCTGTCGGAAAGAAAAGGAAGATGGAAAGGGAGGGCCGTCCCTGCTCCTGCTGAGGTCAGCCAGGCTGCCCTGGCCAGTTCCGGTAATTGGCTCCCTCACCTGCTCACACTTCTCACAGTTTGCCCTGGTCTTGGATGTTTCAGCGTCGCTCAAGGCTGAGGCTCTGAAGAGGGCAGCAGTTGTTCCCTTTCCACGTATCTCTAGAATGAAGAAAGAGGGCATCTCACCCTGCTCGGGGCAGAGAATTAGCTGGAATACCACGAGCAGGGCCTGAGCAGCACACCCAGGTGGGGCTGGGTTGTATGTGCTTCCTCTCTCTGGAAGATCCAAAGCAAGGTTGGAGAAAAACTCTTTGGGAGGTGGAAGAATTTATTCATTCGGTTAACAGCTATGCCAAGCACTCTCCTAGGAGTTCCTGGTGTCTGTCAGTTTGGAGCTGGGAAGAGTACAGTGGATGCAGGAGGTAGAGGAGTGGGAGAGGTTGGGAGAGGAATTACAAAGGTCTGAATGTCACAACAGAGGAGGCCAGGACACCCTGGGGACCTGATGGACTGCAGCAGTCAGGGAAGGCTGCTTGGAGGAAGAGGCTTTTGAAAAAGGGATAAAATATCTTGATAAAATGCTTGAAGGTAAAAAGGATAAGAACTGAAAATAAAAGCTTCTGAATATTCCCTACCACTATCCCTAGTAGTAACAGCTGTTGATACAGTGTTATGTAGTTTTGTAGGAATTTTCCATGTGTAGCCAGTTGTAAATACATCTTCAGAACTCCTTTTTAAAAAACGAGACTCTACTAAGCGTCTATTGTGCTGGTTACTTGTTCTTCACAATATATCCTGAGCCTTTCCCCAAGTCTATAGAGATTTGGTTCATTCCTTTTGAAGGCTGTGTGTGGTATGAGGAAGTAATTTTTGAAAGGTAAGAGCTGAAGAATGTGTGAGGTTAGGAAGGCAAAGGGGTGGTACCCTAAGGAACAGAATCTGGGAAAACAAAAACAACGTAGATCTCCCTAACTATACTTCCTAACATCTCCTTCCTCCTGTTTTCAGACCTCCCTCCCTTGCCCTGCTGCCGCGTTTTCCCCACTCTAATTTGCAAAGCAGTTCAGCTCCTTTGTCTTGCCTAGCCCCGGGGAGTTTCATTCTTCATGCCAAAGCAACTTATTAAGTATTTTCTAAACAAAGATCCTGTATACCCAGAGAAAAATTATGCCACTCCCCTAACAGACAAAAGTAGCTGCAGGCAGTTGTGGTTTTAAATAGCAATTAAGGGGGGGGGGTGTGGCGTGAAATCTGTTACATAAAGCACCTGGCAGTTCATAAATGGTGGTTGTTTGTTACTATTATTATTTTACATGTGCTGATGGATAAGTTGGCTGCTGCAAGAACCCTTCATCCTGGAGCACTCACATCTTGGTTGGCAGCTTTTTAAGTGTGCAGGGATGGTGTTTTATTTGTCTTCATATTCCCATCTCTCAGCTCAGGGCCTGGCACAGAGCAGACATGCCAGAAATAAGTGTTGAGCTGAACACTCAGGGGCTGGAGTGCGCTGCTCTGAGCAGACGCCGAGTCCTGGATGCTGCGGGCCTGATACAGGTGCTTTGGAACACTGGAGATCAGAATCAAAGACTTCTGACCCTGGGGGATCTCATCATCAAGCTGAGTCTTAGGAAACATCATCTCATATCACAAACTGTAAAATATCAATAGTCCCCAGATCAGTGCTATCATCGTTTCTTTTGTATTTTGGAGGTGGGGCTAAGCTTCCCTCCTGGTTTTTTAGGCATGAAATAGAAACAGTAATGTGCACAAATCTCTTTTTAAAAAACTTTTCATGGTGTACGGCAGAAACCAACACTACTGTAATTATCCTTCAATTTAAAAAATAAATTAAAAAACTTTAAAGTATTTATATTAATTGAAGTATAATTTTTTATTTTTTGGCCACGCCATACGGCATGTGGGATCTTAGTTCCCCCACCAGGAATCAAACCTGTACCCCCGCTGCACTGGAGGCACAGAGCCTTAACCCCTGGACTACCAGGGAAGTCCCTGGAGCATAGTTATAGTGTGATATTATATAAATTACAGGTGTACAATATAGTGATTCACAATTTTAAAGGTTATACTCCATTTAGAGTTATTATTAGCTATGCTTTCTGTGTTGTACAAATGCACAGATCTTAAAAATCTTAAATAAACAGCTGGATAAATGTTTATACTGTAAATGCCTTTATAATCACCATCCAGATCAAGATACAAACCATTTTCAGCACCCCAGCAAGCCTCCTGTGGCCGCCTTTCAGGTACATCCCCTTCCACAGGAGAAGCTACACCTTATGACCTCCATCACCATTAACTAGTTATATCTGGTTTTGAGCTTTTTATAAATAAAATTACACAGTCTGGCTTCTCTCACTCAACATAACTGTTAAGATTCATCTGCATCGGTACTAAGTTCTCGCTTGTGTGTGGTGTAGTATTGTATTGAATAAACATATAACAAAGGACATTTGGTTTGTTCTTCTGAATAAAGCTGTTAAAAACATTCTCTTACAAATCTCTTGATGGCCTTAAGCACTTATTTCTCTTGGCTATATATATGTGAGTAGAATTGTTAGGTCAAAGCAGATACATGTGTTTTGCTTTCATAAATTACTGTCAGTTTTCCAAAACGGTCGTGCCAGTTTACAGTCCCATTGGCAGTTCTATTTGTTCGGCTTTCTTGCTGATACTTTCAGTCCTTTTAATTCCATCCATTTTGGTAGGTGTGTAATGGTATCTCATTGTTCTCATGTGTTTTCTCTAATAAGTAATGATGTTTTCATATGCTGATTTCATGTGCTTATTGGCCATTTGGATGTCCTTTTCTTTTTCGGAGAAGGCAATGGCACCCCACTCCAGTACTCTTGCCTGGAAAATCCCATGGACGGAGGAGCCTGGTGGGCTGCAGTCCATGGGGTCGCGAAGAGTCGGACACGGCTGAGCGACTTCACTTTCACTTTTTCACTTTCATGCATTGGAGAAGGAAATGGCAACCCACTCCAGTGTTCTTGCCTGGAGAATCCCAGGGACAGCGGAGCCTGGTGGTCTGCTGTCTATAGGGTCGCACAGAGTCGGACACGACTGAAGTGACTTAGCAGTTCTTTTTTTTTTATTTTTGGCTACACTTTTAAAATTTAAAAAAATATATATTGTATTTGACTGCGCTGGGTCTTCATTGCAGTGTGTGGGCTTTCTTTAGTTATGGTGAGTGGGGGCTACGCTAATTACAATTCTTGGGTTTCTCTTGTTGGGGAGCACAGGCTTAGTTGCTCCTCGGCGTGTGGAATCTTAGTTTCTGAACCAGGGATTGCACCCACGTCCTCCGCATTGGCAGGCAGAGTCTTAACCACTGGGCCACCAGGGAAGTCTGTCATTGACCGTTTCAACGAGCCTGTTCAACCTTGATCTTCTCAGCCAGAAATGTCTCACCCACACTTCAATGACCATCCTGGAGCTGCCTCCAGAGATTCTGCTCCTAAACCCTGCATTCACATGTCCAAACCGACTCTTTGATATCTCTAACAGGATGACCCTCATGCTCCTCAAAAATAACATCCCAAACTGAAATCTTCAACTCCTCTCAGGCCCAAATCAATTTGCCTTCCTTTGTGCTCCGGCCAAGTTCATGATCCAGGCAATCTTCACTTACACTGTTCCTCTTAATGCTCAGACCACAGTTTCCCACGGGCTTCCCAAGTGGCGCTAGCAGTAAAGAACCTGCCTGCCAGTGCAGGAGATGTAAGAGACGCAGGTTTAGTACCTGGGTCCAAAAGATCTGCTGGAGGATGGCATTACAATCCACTCCAGTATTCTTGCCTGGAGAATCCCATGGACAGAGGAGCCTGGCGGTCCATAGGGTCACAAAGAGTTGAACACGACTGAAGTGACTTTAACAAACAACACACAGTTTCACATATCTCAAGAAACCTTCACAACCCGTTTCCTTCTTACCCCTTCCATGCCCCTCCTTATCCTGAGACCTCCTCAGGTCTCAGCTTACAGTTACTTCCTCTGGGTTAGGTGTTTCCTATGTGCTCCTCCAGCCACTTCCTTCCACATGCCATTTATCACACGCTGTTGTAATCACCAGGATCATTGCCTGAATCCCTGGATCAGCCGTCTGTTGTTCTTGCCTACTCAGCATTCATTCCCCACTTCTTAGTTAGCACTCCAGTTTTCCCTGGGAGCCATCCCTCTTTCCTCAATCTGTGTGGTCTGGGTAGGGCTGCACGGAAGGGTGTGTCTGTCCCTCAGGCCTGGCTAATTGTCATATTCCATCCTTAAGCCCCATAACTGGGTCAGTGTTAGGCATAAAATCAAGGTAGTTGATCAGAGCCAATCTTAGAATTTTCCCTGGAACAAATGGGAAATAAAGATTCTTTTTCAGGGGCGGGGATTAGAAGAGGGATGGCATTGACAGGCTAAGAAGAAAACCTAGAGCCAGGGACAGCCATCACGACACCACCAGAAGGAGAAAAGCTGCCTAAGAATGGAGGAAACTCAGAGGAGAGCAGGATCAAGGCAGGAAGAGATTGACTCCCACTGAAAAAATGTCATTATTTTTGGCTGTGCTGGGTCTTTGTTGCTGCACGGGCTTTTCTGAAGCTGCGGCAAGTGGGGGCTACTCTTCAGTTGTGTGTGTGGACTTCTCATCGCTGTGGCTTCTCTTGCTGCTGAGCACGGGCTCTGGGATGCAAGGGCTTCAGTACTTGCAGCACGTGGGCTCAGTCATTGCAGGTCCTAGGCTCTAGAGCACAGGCTCAACAGTTGTGGCCCATAGGCTTATTTGCTCCATACCATATGTGGTCTTCCCGGATCAGGGATTGAATCCGTGTCTCCTGCATTGGCAGGCAGACTCTTTACTACTGAGTCACCAGGGAAGCCTCTACTGACATTTTCCAGCCCATGGATCAACCAGCCTGAGGTTCACCCTTTAATCAACTTTTCAGTCAAGTGAGCCAACAAATTCCCCTTTGCTTAAGCCAGTGTGAGTTGGTTTCTGTCACTTGCAACCAAAAATGTACTAATACATTCTTCCATTAGACTGCAAACTCTGTGAAGGCAGCAGTGCCTGGCATAGAATAGGGATTTAGCAAACAGGTTTAAGGAAGGAAAAGAAGGGCTCCTCTTCTTCACTTTGCTAGTCCTTCCTCCCAACTTCTCCCACCAGATGATGTTCTAGCACCATCCTCAAGTTTCCCCTTGCAGGTTCAGGGGTCACTCACTCACCCTCCACCACGGATGTCTGTTCCCTGATTGCTCTCTAAGCTTACCTGCCTGTCCCATAGACACTCTGATGGCTGTTCCTCAGCTCTCTGTTCTCCATATTACCTTTGCTGATCAATCCAACCAGCCACGCATTCTAAGTGGACGATCTCTCCTCTGTATTACTGGAGCACGTAGATTCTACAATCCTGCATAGCATGTTTTTCATTTTTAGTGCTTTGATGGATTTTCTCATAATCTTCATTTAGCTTTATTGTCAAACTACAGAGTAGCAGTCGTTAAATGCCTAAGTTCAGAAGGCTGACTCAACGAGTCGAATCCCAGCTCTATCCCTTGCCAGCTGTGTGACTCTGAGGAAGTGACTTAACCTCTCTGAGCTTCAGATGCCCCATCTAAAAAATGGAGATGATAACATGACTTACTTTATAGTGTTTTTTGTGAGAAGTTAATGAATTGATTACTGTGAAAAGACTTGTTTACACTCTGGGAAAATTACCACATGAGACATTTCACAAAGGAAGTGAAAACAAGGCCAATTTTCCAAGTGGCTAAAGATGGTTTGTTGGTAGTGGGAAATGGGGCAGGCTAATAGCGTAAGCGTCTTACCAGTAACTCCTAGTGGGTTCTTTTGTTTTCTGTATTTCATCTGTAATGTGTTCTGACATCACTAATGAAATTATCTTCAAGTGTTTGGCTTCTCATTAGGGTTTGAGAGCTGGAGGGGTGACCAAGTGGATTTAACCACAAAGGGGCGCTGGTGGTGTTTGCTGCAAAAACTTGGGGAATAGTGTTGCTTACTCTATATGTACATAAGTTAGGGTCACTGACTGTGATTCCAGCACATGTACATACATGTTAGAGAGAAAATTCAGGAACTCCTCCAGCCACTACCTAACTCTGAGATTTCACAGCTGGGCTGCAGTAAAAC
The DNA here is from genome assembly GCF_003369695.1 of Bos indicus x Bos taurus. Lineage (NCBI taxonomy): Eukaryota > Metazoa > Chordata > Mammalia > Artiodactyla > Bovidae > Bos > Bos indicus x Bos taurus. The sequence continues at coordinate 121,397,221 of NC_040077.1, forward strand.
ATTTCAGTTGTAAGAGCTTGGGCTTCACAACCGGTCGTCCCTGGCTTTAGGCGTCATCTCTGCCTGTTGCTTACGTGTGTGATCTGAAACTAGTAATTTAATCCTCTCCAAGTCTCAGTTTTCTCCTCTGTAGAAATGGATAAAGTAATTGCTTTTAAGGTGCCAATCTGAGGGGTGCCAGTTCACAACATAGTCTATATTATTGATAGCACCTATTTCACAAGGTGGTCGTGAGGATTAAGTGAAATGGTTTCCACAAGGCAATGAGCTCAGTGGTGTGCACATTGCTATTATTAGTTATTGTACATGTATAAGTTCTTCTGTTATCATCATTTTTATAGCAGGAGAATGTAGAGTCAGGTGAGTTAATGAGGAAGCCTTTCTGAAGAGACTCTAAGGCTTAAACTGGATTTGAAAGGTAGGGAGGAAACTATTTTGGCTGAAAAGATCATGGTGAGTTGTTTTGTAAAGGAAGAAGAGGGAACAGGTGTCTGTGTGGCCAAAACAAGATACTTGGATGCAGCTCAGCCCTGTCCTCAGGGCCCTCTTGGGCCCCGGCCAGTCTTGGGGAATCCCAGAAGCTTCTCTGGCTTGGCTGCAGAAGGAAGCAGACATCTCCTATGGAGAGAAAGGGAAGTCACCAAGCTGCTGCCTGTGGTGCCTGAGATTGGGGCCAAACCAGCTGGCAGACAGATTTCCATGGGGTCAAAGGAGCTGGCGGGGTGAGGACCTGAGGGTCCAGGGCTCTGGCCACGTGGTCCACTGGCCTGGCAGGTTCTTTCTCTCTGCAAGGTTAGCATCTTCTTCCCAGATGCTCAGAATTCCTATCTCTTCTTCCCAGATGCTCAGAATTCCTATCTCCTGTGTGCCAACCTGGGGGTCTTCTCCAGGGAAGGGAGGTGAGCACTGTACAGGGAACTATGAGAGAACTAAAACTCAGCTTCCAAAGTTCTTCATGGGACTTTATCCGAGAGACCGCCAGATGAGGCTTTTGGGCCATCTCCTGTCTGCCTCTCTGTATCCATCTCCCATCCTGCCTTGGGTCTGCCTGGTTTTGCTACACCTACAGACTTTTTGCCTTCTGGCTTCTTGCTAGGCCTGTTCATTGAGGAGCCTGTGGATGACAGGCAAGAGGAGAGAGAGGTATTTATACCCCTGGCTCCCTCTGCAAGCTGGCGGTACTCTGTGATGGACAGCCACTGCTCTTCTACCAAAGGCCCTCCTCTGGGTCCAGGTGACTGTTTTCTCCTCTGTTCTTCAGGCCTATATGTAGTGATAACTCCTCAGTTATTACTAGTCCCAGGTCACCGTGCTTCCCATTGAGGTTCTCTTACACTGAGCTTCCCTGGTGGCTCAAATGGTAAAGAATCTGTGTGCAAAGCAGGAGACCCAGGTTCAATCCCTGGGTCAGGAAGATCCCTGGAGAAGGGAATGGCTACCCACTCCAGTATTCTTGCTTGGAAAATTCCATGGACAGAGGAGATTGGTGGGTTATAGTCCATGGGGTCGCAAAGAGTCAGACACGACTTAGTGACTAACACTCATTTCCACTTTACACTGTCTATACCATAGTAAATAAACCCTCTTCAAATGATTCTAATTTGAGTGTGCCATCTGCTTTCAGCTGGGACCCTGACTGATGCATTTGCCAAGTAAGGATTTTTTGGTTGTCTTAAGGCGGAGAGAGAGAGAATGTGAATTCTTGTCTCATTATTGCTTCAAGTACCTGAAGCTTGAGGTACAGACTTTAGACGTGTCTGCTCAAGTGTTTAGGCAAGAGCTCAGAGTTTGCAGGTTTCAGTCTCTTTCTGTTCTTCAGCTCTGATTCCTTTGGATTTGCATGGCACTCAGGCATTCTCTCTACCTGGCAACCCCCAGCAAATCCAAACTTATAGCCTCCCAGTGTCATGTCCAAAGCCAGGTTCATATCTTTCCCGATGGATTCAACAAAGATCCAGCATTCTTGTTGGCTCTGCATGGGTCACAAGATCACTCTTTAAAAACAATTTTTTTAAAAAATTTATTTGGTGGTGCCAGGTGTCGGTTTTGGTACACAGGATCTACTGTCTTTGATGTGGCATGTGGGATTTTTTTTTTTTCAGTTGTGGCATTTGAACTCTTAGTTATGGCAATGTGGGATCTAGTTCCCTGACCAGGAATTGAACCCAGGGCCCCTGCATTGGGAATGTGGAATCTTAGCCACTGGACCACCAGGGAAGTGCCACAAGTTCACCCTTGAACCAACTGCTGTGACCAGGAAGATGGGATAAGCAAATGGCCAGATCTGAGTCACACACCCTCACTGAAAGCTTGAAATAGAGGTGTCAACTCCACCCAAATCACAAGGCCTAAGGGTGGGGGAGGGTGGTTCTCCAAAGAGCGAGGGTACTCTAACCAAAAGAGGAGGTATGGATACTGAGCAAGATAAAACCACAGGAGTCTATTCTACTTGGCTGTGTGAATTTGGATAAGTAACCTAACCTCTGGAACTTTTGTGTCCTCTCCTCCAAGAGTACTAGGAATATCTAGTGATTCTTGAGCAGCTACCGTGTGCCAGGCCCTACCCTAAGTGTTTTAGATGAATCTTTGTTTAGTAATGACCATTATTTCCTCCTCTTTACAGTAAGATAAAACAGCTTTCCCGGGGTTCCAAAAGCCTAGATGTGGCAGAGATGGAACGTGAGCCCAGATTTGTCCGATCCAAGAGCATGTGCTATTACACCCTGGTAGCTCAGTCGGTAAAGAATCTGCCTGCAATGCAGGAGACTTGGGTTTGATCCTTGAGTTGGGAAGATCCCCTGGAAGAGGGGGACCTTCTCCAGTATTCTTGCCTGGAGATTCCCCACGGACAGAAGAACCTGGCGTGCTGCTGTCCATGGGGTCGCAAAGAGTCTGACATGACTGAGCAACTAAGCACAGCGTAGCCTCTTATTTTATCTTTATTTTTGGCTGCACTGGGTCTTCATTGCGGTGTGTGAGATCTTCATTGCAACGTGTGAGATCTTCATTGCAGAGCATGTGGGCTCAGTAGTCGCTGCGTGAGGGTTTAGTTGCCCCATGGCGTGTGGGATCTTAGTTCCCTGACCAGCGATCAAACCTGCATCCCTTGCATTGGAAGGCAAATTCTTAACCACTGGATTGCCAGGGAAGTCCCTGCCTCTTAGTTTATAGCCCAGCTTGTAAAGTTGTGAGGACTAAGCTTGCAAGGTTGTTGTGAGGATTAAAAGAGATGCAATAAAAATGATACAACCAACATTTATTATGCTCTTACTATATGCGAGACCCTGGGCCCAATGCTCTAATGTGAGTTCATATTTAATCCTTGCAACAACTTTCTCAGCCATGAGAACACCTAGCACAACCCCTGCCCAGTATGAATTCAGTGGTACCTTCTCTCCCCTTATGCTCCTGACTTTCCTCTTCGTTTTGGTTCAAGCACCTCTGCCATGTGCTAGGGGTCTTCAGTGTTGTTCAGAGTCTCTGAGCTATTTACCCTGCTGATTAGAAGCTTAGAAAAACCAGGTTTGGGGCTCACAGGAGATTGGAGAAGTCCTCATGGGGAGACAGGGCTCAATCAGAGGAAAGGGAAAATAGGCCTGAGGGAAGTGATGTGTTTAGTGTTACTGCATCTGTGTTTTTCCCCTGAGCACCTTTGGTCACTTTTAAACATCTCACGGGAACTGGGGTTTACCGTTTGGGGAAGTGAGAGAGATAGAGAGTTGATGAGTCCAAAGCTTCCCAGCAAGCTGATGTCAGGACCACATATAAATTCTGGTTTTCCCTCCAGTTCTCCGGACTGTTTCATCCTGGGGTTAGTTGTCCATTATCTTTGCTTTTTGGAAGATTTAAACATTTGTTTATTTATTTGGCTGCACCAGGTCTTAGTTGCAGCCTGAGGGATCTTTGATCTTGCTTGTGACATGCAGGACCTTTTTAGTTGTGGCATGTTGGGATCTAGTTCTCTGACCAAGGATCAAACCCAGGCCCCCTGCACTGTGAGCATGGATGGAGTCTTAGACACTGGACAACCAGGGAAGTCCCTATTGTCCATCATATTTGACTCTTCCTTTCTTCTCTTTATTCTCTTAGGTGCCAGGACCTGACGTTTCTCCCAAATGATTATTGTTACCTTAAAGATTGTTGAAAACTTTGACCAAGTTTTCTCCATTGGGATTGAGGGCAGGGACTGTATCTTTCATTGTTTGTGTTTCCAGCAACTAAATGCATGTTTAATTGAACTTAATAATAGCGATAATTTATTCAGAGCCTCCTGTGAACCAGTTACTTCACAGATCATCACATTTGATTCTCACAACAATTGTGTGTTAGAGCTACTGTTTTTATCCTTGTTTTACAGAAGAGGAGTATGTAGCTCTAAGATAGGTGACTTGTCTAAGGTCATGAGGCTAGCAAGTGGCTAAACGGTAAGCCAATGAGTAGCTTGGACGTCTCTTTTGAACTCCAGACTCGCGTATCCCACTATCTATTTAACGTATCCTCTTGAATGTCCAATGGGCATCTGAAAACTAACATGCCCAGGATTGAGTTCCTGGTCCATTCCCCCTAACCTCTGATCAATTAATTGCAACTGCATCTTTTAGTTATTCAGGACATCAACCTTGAAATATCCTTAATTTCTCTGTCTCACACACCCTAGCTCCAGGCTATCAACACACTTGGTCGGCTCTACCTTCAAAATAACTCCAGAGTTGACCCTTTCTCACTCTCTCCACTGCTCCTTTTCTGGTCCAAGCCATCATCATTATCACTGTAACAGCCTCCTAGTTGATTTTCTTGCTTTTGCCTTTGCCCTCTGTAATCTATTCTCAACAGATTTAAATGTCACCTCTCTGCTCGAAAACCTTTAGTGGTTAAAGTCATGAGTAAAAGCCAAAGTCTGTACTCTGAGCCACAAGGCATTATCTGAGCTGGCTTCCTGAGACTTCTCAGACCTCATGTTTCAGGCTCTTCCTCCCCATTACTTCAGAGCCTTTGCATATGCTGTTTGCTCCACCTGGAAAATCTCTTCCCCCAAATATACACATGACTAGCTTCTGGATCTCTTTCAGGTCTTTGTTCCAATGCCATCTTGTGAGGCTTTTCCTGGACATTCTACCTAAAATTTCACACCCTCTCCTGATATTTCCTATTCATCTTTCCTATGTTATTTTTTTCTCCTTAGGACTTAACACCATCTAAGATAATATATGAATATACTCTGGTTTATTATCAGTCTTCTCACTAAAATGTATGCTCCTTTATAGCAGGAGTTAGGTTACTATTCTTTCAAACTGACTCTCTAGCTCCTTTAGCAATGCCTGGCACATATGAGGGGCTGATGCTGTAGAGACATAGATATAGAGAAGCATGCAGAATGCCTCCTGGAAATCCAGGAGGAAAGGAGTGTGCAGAACTACATGTAACAGTTCTTTATCCCGAACTCAGATCTATTGAGTCATTTCTCTGCTTTAGGGGAAGAATGAGTTGGAGGCAGAGAGAAGACAGGATTATTGCATCAATGAATGCCTTGCCCATGGAAGGAAAACATCAGGAGGAAATTATGGGTGTTTCCCATTTAATAATCACAAAGTCCTTTTTAAAAAAATAATAGCTTTATTGCCATATATTAGGTGGGTGCAAAATAATTGCGGTTTTGTACTGTTGAACTTTGCCATTTGATATTGGAATATGTTCTTTAATGTGGTTATGTTATGTATCATTTTAATGCTCATTTCTCACTTTATGTTTTTTTTAAATACTTATTTATTTATGTATTATTATTAGCTGAGTTGGGTCATTGTTTAAGAACACACGCTTAGTTGCACCGTGGCATGTGGGATCTGACCAAGGATTGAACCTGCGTCCTGACCAGGGATCAAACTTGCGCCCCCTGCACCAAAAGCATGGAGTCTTAACCACTGGACCACCAGGGAAGTCCGTCACTTCATGTTTTTTTGCTAATGACTTATTATGCGGGCTTCTCTGGGGGCTCAGGTGATAAAAGCGTCAGCCTGCAGTATGGGAGACCCAGGTTCGATCCCTGGGTCAGGAAGATCCCCTGGAGAAGAAAATGGCAACCCACTCCAATACTCTTGCCTGGAAAATTCCATGGATGGGGAATAGCCTGGTGGACTACAGTCCATGGGGTCGCAAAGAGTCAGACACAACTGAGTGTCTTCACTTATTATATATATTTTATATTTATTTTAGACTATGGAAATGATGTTAGACAAAAAGTAAATTTGAGCGATTTTCTTATTTGAGTTCAAAATGGGTGATAAAGCAGCAAAGACAACTCACAACATCAACAACACTTTCGGCCCAGAAACTGCTAATGAACGTACAGGGCAGTGGGGGTTCAAGAAGTTTTACAAAGGAGACAAGAGCCTTGAGATGAGGAGTATATAGTGGCAGACCATCAGAATTTGACAAGGACCAATTGAAAGCAATCATAGAAGCTGATCCTCTTACAACCACAGGAGAAGTTGCTGAGGAACTCAACGTTGACCACTCTCTGGTCATTTGGCATTTGAAGCAAATTGGAAAAGTGAAAAAACTCGATAAATGGGTGCCTCATGAGCTGACTGCAAATCAAATAAATCGTCGTTTTGAAGTGTCATCTTCTCTTATCCTTTGCAACAACAACGAATCATTTTTTTATTGGATTGTGGTGTTCGAGGAAAAGTGGATTTTACAAGATAACTGGCGACAGCCAGCTCAGTGGCTGGACAGAGAAGAAGCTCCAAAGCACTTTCCAAAGCCAAACTTGCACCAAAAAGGTCATGGTCACTGTTTGGTGGTCTGCTGCTGGTCTGATCCACTACAGCCTTCTGAATCCCAGTGAAACCATTACATCTGAGAAGTATGCTCAACATATTGATGGGATGTGCTGAAAATTGCAATGCCTGCAGCCAGCACTGGTCAACAGAATGGGCCCAGTTCTTCTCCATGATTCCGCCCGACCGCACATTGCATAACCAATGCTTCAAAAGTTAAAAGAATCGGGCTACGAAATTTTACCCATCTGCCATATTCACCTGACCTCTCACCAACAGACTACCACTTCTTCAAGCAACTTTTTGCAGGGAAAATGCTTCCACAACCAACAGGAAGCAGAAAATGCTTTACAAGAGTTTGTCAAATCCCGAAGCACAGATTTTTACACTACAGGAATAAACAAACTTATTTATTGTTGGCAAAAATGTGCTGATTGCAATGGTTCCTACTTTGATTAATAAAGATGTGTTTGAGCCTAGTTATAATTATTTAAAACTCATAGTCCAAAACCACAATTATGTTTGCACCAATCTCATAATTCACATACAACATGGTTCACTTTTAAGTGTAAAGCTCAGTGATTTTTAGTATCTTCACACAATTGTGCTATCATCACCACACTCTAATTCCAGAAGATTTTCACTGCTCCATTATCCTTTGAAGCAAAAGATTTTCAATATTTACAAAGCCCCGTTTATCTATTTCTTTATTTTGCTGCTTGTCCTTTTGGTGTCATATCTAGGAAACTATTGCCTAATACAATATCACAAAGATTTGCTACTGTATCTTCTTCTAAGAGTTTTGTGGTTTTAGCTTTAACATTTAGGTCTATAATATAGTTTGAATTAAATTGTTTATATGGCATGAGTAGGGATTCAGCTTTGTCCTTTTGCCTATGGATATCCAATTGTTTCCTTTGCACTCTTGTCTAAAATTAATTGAGCATAAATGTAGAGGTTTATTTCGAGACTCCCATTTCTATTTCATTCCCTGATACTGGGAAAGACTGAAGGCAGGAGCGAAAGGGGACGACAGAGGATACGATGGTTGGATGGCATCACTGACTCGATGGACATGAGTTTTGAGCAAACTCCAGGAATTGGTGATGGACAGAGAAGCCTGGTGTGCTGCAGTCCATGGGGTCGCAAAGAGTCAGACACGACTGAGCAACTGAACTGAAGTGAATCTTATTTTTTAAAAAAACATGTATTTATTTGGCTGCACTGGGTCTTAGTTGCAGTGCTAGAGATCTTTAATCTTTGTTGTGGTGTCTTTAGCTGTGGTATGTGGGATCTAGTTCTCTGATCAGGGATCAAACCTGGACCCCCTGCATTGAGAGTGCAGAGTCTTAGCCATTGGACACCAGGGAAGTCTCATCTTATTTTTTATTCTTGTGCCAGTATCACACATTGATTATTTTAGCTATGTTAAGAAGCTTGAAATTTCCCCCCTAAGATTGTTTTGACTATTCTGTGTCATTTGCATTTCCATATAAATTTTAGCATCAGCTTGTCAATTTTTGCAAAAAAAAAAGCCAGCTGAGATTTTGATAGGCCTTGCATTGAAACTGTAGATTAGTTCGGGGATCGTTATCATCTTACTCCCCAGAAACCCATCTGTTCATTCCAATCCATGAACAGATTTCTTTCCATTTAAGTCTTAGGTATCTTTTGAGTCTTCTTTTAATCTCTTCTTTTCCAACAATCTTTTGTAGTTTTCAGTGTATGAATCTTGTACTCCTTTTGTTAAATTTATTCCTAAGTATATTATTCTTATTGATGCTATTGTGAATAAATTTATTTTCTCAGTTTCATTTTCAGATAGTTCATTGCTAGTTATTATGGGCTGAATATTTGTGTCCCCACAAAGTTCATTCATTGAAGTTCTAATCCCCAGTGTGATGATGGCCTTGGGAGATGATATGATCATGAGCGTGAATCCAATGAATGGAATTAGAGCCCTTATAAAAGGGACCCCAGAGAAGACAGCTGTCTGCAACCCAGAAGAGGATCTCACCAGAACCTGACCGTGCTGACACCCTGGTCTCAGACTTCCAGCTTCCAGAGCTGTGAAAAATAAATTTTTGTTGTTTTTAAGGCACCCAATCTATGGTATTCTATGATAGCAGCTGAATGGACTAAGACATAGTGTATAGAAATTCAACTGATTTTTGTGTATATCCTATAACCTAGCCAAACTCATTTACTAGTTCTAACAGTTTTTTTTTTTGTGTGTGTGTGTGTATGTATGGATTCCTTATATGCAGAGTACATCATGCAAAATGCTGGCCTGGATGAAGAACAAGCTGGAATCAAGGTTGCTGGGAGAAATATCAATAACCTCAGATACACAGATGGCACCATCCTTATGGCAGAACGTGAAGAAGAACTAAAGAGCCTCTTGATGAAGGTGAAAGAGGAGAGTGAAAATGTTGGCTTAAAACTCAACATTCAGAAAACTAAGATCATGGCATCTGGTCCCATCACTTCAAATAGATGGGGAAACAGGGAAACAGTGGAAACAGTGGCAGACTTTATTCTTTTGGGCTCTCAAATCACTGCAGATGGTGACTGCAACCATGAAATTAAAAGACACTTACTCCTTGGGAGAAAAGTTATGACCAACCTAGACAGCATATTAAAAAGCAGAGACATTACTTTACCAACAAAGGTCCATCTAGTCAAGACTATGGCTTTTCCACTGGTCATGTATGGATGTGAGAGTTGGACTATGAAGAAAGCTGAGCTCCGAAGAATTGATGCTTTTGAACTGTGGTGTTGGAGAAGACTCTTGAAAGTCCTTTGGGCAAGGAGATCCAACCAGTCCACCCTAAAGGAAATCAGTCCTGAATACTCATTGGAAGGACTGATGGTGAAGCTGAAAATTCAATACTTTGGCCACCTGATATGAAGAGCTGACTCATTTGAAAAGACCCTGATGCTGGGAAAGATTAAAAGCAGGAGGAAAAGGGGATGACAGAGGATGAGGTGGTTGGATGGCATCACTGACTCAATGGACATGGGTTTGAGTAAGCTCCAGGAGTTGGTAATGGACAGGGAGGCCTGGTGTGCTGCAGTCCATGGGGTCGCAAAGAGTCAGACACGACTGGGTGACTGAACTGAACTGAACTGAGATTAGTTCTCTTTTCTTTTTGCCATCTCCAGAGATAGTCATTATTATTATTAATTCCTAGTGTTTCCTTCCAATGTATTCTATACATATCTAAATAGAAATGTGTACTGTTACACAGATCCTTATTTAAGACACAACACATTTACACTTATTGACAGTTACATATCGTGCTTGGTTTTTTTTTTTTAACTTAACAATGAATCTTGGACATCATTTCAGAGTGGCACATATAGATCCACCTCATTCTTTTTAATAGCTGCATACTATTCCATTTTGTCCAAATGCCCCCATACTGAGTGCTATTTAGATTGCAGTTTTGTGCTTTGCCAACAATTCTGCAACAAATATCCTTGTGCGAATTTATTTGTACATATCAAGCTGCTTTGACAAATACTTGAAAAATAATTAGAAGCATACAAGAACACAAGCTTTATTTATTTATTTACTTTGGCCACACCACATGGCATGTGAGATCTGAGTTCCCCAGCCAGCATGGAACCTTCACCCTCTGCAGTGGAAGCTCGGAGTCTTAACCCCTGGGTCCTAAGAGCTTTTATAATTGGGATGATTGTATTTATCTTCTTTCAACCCTGCCTTCTACTTTCTGGAACCTGAACTCCAAACCATCAGTGCTCTTTAGCGAGCAGGAAAGTTTTTCATCACTTACTCAGTACCCCACCCTCAAACAGGCTATGACCTGGGCTAAGGGAGGCTAAGGGTATGACTGCAAACCCATCAGGACAGTGCTGTCCACGCCAAGCCAGAGGTTCCCAGGAGACGTTCTATTCCACCTGCTAGAGCAAGTGGTGGTGTGCAGCACGCTGATGACTGCAAGGGTAGGTGACCTTGGCCAATCACGATGTGACTGGTGTGCTGTTTAGCACATCAGAACTGCCCTGTTCTGACCAGAAGAGGGCAGTAGTGAGCTGCCTAGCGTTTCTGCCAGGCTCATGGAAGGTTCCCCTCCCTGAACAAGGAGCTTCTGTCTGGAGCAGCTCCACAGAACCGGGCAGCCAGGTACGTCTCCCTGTGCATGAAGAAGGAAGGCATATTAGAGGTAATCTGGTAGAATATGTATTGAGGACAATAGAGGAGAAAATAAAATCAAGGTAACTCCCTTCCCTTATGAAAATAGCTTCATTTTTTCTCATAAATATAAACATAATGTATATACATTATGTACATTTCAAACCATACATGACAGTACAAAGAAGAAAAAGACACCTGAAATCCCATGGCCTGGGATAACCATTGTTCACATTGTCCGCAATATTTTTGTAAACTGCTTTTTTTTTAAGCTCAGAAAATGATGTGAACATCCATCTTTGTCGATACCTCACATGTTAGAGGCCTCAGGACTTGAACTTACATAAATGCTTCTTCAGTTTTCCCACCCTAGTTACCCCAAAGGCAGAGAAGATGAATGTATAGCTGGGCGAGTGGTGTGTGAGACAGTGTGTGTGATGCTGGGATGAGAAGGAGAAACTTCTTTGAAATATTGTGCTTTAACCTTAAATGTTCACATTTTGCGTTTTACATTATAATATTTGGCAAACTACTCCATGTTTATTTTAATTTAAAAAGATTGTCTTTTGTTCTTCTAGTCTTTATAATATTCTGTTGTATATATGTACTATCATCTATTAAACGAAACACAGTGTTGAACATGTCAGTCATTTCCAATTTTTTTCCGATATAAACACTACTGCAATGAGCATTCTTATGCAAATGTATTTTTTGTCTGAATTATATCCTTGGAATGAGTTCCAGAATAGGCATTTATATACCCTTTTTTAAAAAAATTATTAATTTCACTCTGTCAGGCCTTAGTTGCAGCACGCAGGAGCTTCCATTGCAGCATTTGGACTCTCTACTTGTGGCGTGCTCGGTACTTGTGACATGTGGGCTTAGTTGCTCCTCAGCACGTGGCATCTTAATTCCCTGACCAGGGATTAAACTCAAGTCCCCTGAATTGCAAGGCAGATTCTTAACCACTGGACCACCAAGGAAGTCCCCAGAACTGGCATTTTTAAAAATAAAGACACTCTTTGCCTCCTCAATGCTTTTGAAAATCGGGTGCACATGATGAAAAGGGTGCTGATGGGGAGAAGGCTTGTTCCCTTAGACTTCCTCGTGTAGCTGTTGTTCTTCGGTTGCTAAGCCGTGTCTGACCCTTTGTGACCTGCAGACTGCAGCCTGCCCCCTGTCTTTCACTACTTCATGTGCACTGAGTTGGTGATGCTGTCTAACCATCTCATCCTCTGCTACCCACTTCTCCTTTTGCCTTCGATCTTTCCCAGCATCAGGGTCTTTTCCAATGAGTTGGCTCTTCGCATCAGGTGGCCAAAGTATTGGAGCTTCAGCATCAGTCCTTCCAACAAATATTCAGCATTGATTTCCTTTAGGATAGACTGGTTTGATCTCCTTACAGTCCAAGGAACTCTCAAAAGTCTTCTCCAACTGGCACCTTTTAGTGGCCTGGTTCTGGACTTGGACTCAACTCCTCTTTTGCATTTGGCACAAAATGATTACATGGCTTCTTGGTGCCCAGCACTGTGCTAAGTAAAATCTTTCCACCTTATCTCATTCACTCTTAACTACCTGGTAGGGTGGGCATTATTATTCCTGTTTTATAGAGGAGGAAGCCAGTTCAGTGAATCCATGTGTTCTGGCCAAGGTTACACACCTAATAACTGAATGTGTAGGTGTCTTGATTAGGAAGCCTAGCAAAGGGACTTCATCAGCCTTGTAAACAGGACACCTTGACTGCAGACTTGTTTCTAAGATAGTTGTCTAAAAAACATTTTAGATATAAGGAAAAACAACCCCCACACACACACACAAACCACTAAAGCTATTTTAAGTTTTCGAAAAAGCAGGGAGGGTAATGGTGGAAGAGAGAATTATATGAACACAGAGAAATTTCTTGGAGCCTAAAAGGAGAAGTAATTTGCCTCATGAGAAAAGAGGAAGCAACTCTTCTCTCTCTCTCTCTGTTTGCTCTCTATTTCTCAGAGAGGTCACAGCCTCTCTTCCCATGTGAGTCAACCTCATTCTTCTTGAATAGATCAGTTTCTAAGGTCCCCCATGAATGTGACTTTCTCCCAGCTCCCAACTTTCTATCCCCTCAGTTTAAGCATGTAGTTCAGACAGAACTAGGATCTCTTCAGTCCTAAACCCAAATCCCCAGGAGAGAGAATCTGATCTGATTATGCTGCAATACACATCTACTTCTGGTCCAACCAGTTGTATAGTTGGAGGGCAGGGTTCAGTACTAACATGGCTGTTAGTCTAGTTTGTGGGTAGGCACCAGTTCTTACAGAAAGATCACTGTGTCTGGGCACATTCCTATAAAGATATATGTTTATGTCTACTATGACTGCCTTTCTATAGAATCCAAATATTAATCTGCTCTCCTTTGGATGTGTGACTAGCACTCAACTCAAGGTGACTTGAAAAAAAAATAATTTATTGTCTCTAAGACAACAGTCAAGGGCTTGGATTTAGGCACAAATAGATACGCTTGCTCAAAAGATACCATTAGGAACCTGTCTCCTTCTGTTTCTCAGGCCTTTTTCTGTGTCTGCTTCCTTTCTAGGCAAGCTTTCTCCTCTTTGTGGTAATGCGGCCACTAGCAGCTCTAGGCTTGTATTCTCATGACTTAGCTTCCTCTGAGGAAAGCGAATTTTTTCTTCCCAATCCTTTCAGCTCTGATTGGCTTTGATTGACTTACAAGCCCATCTTGAACCAATCACTGTGGCCAGGGGGTAGTTTTCTCTAATTGGCTAGTCTTGGGCCACATGACTATTCCTAGAGTTCAGATGGGGAAGCCACCTTGAGTGGGGGAAGGACAGTTTCCCAAAGGAAAAATGGGGAGCTCTTAACAGAGATTCCAGAACCTACTATTTTAAAACAGCAGGTTGGATTTGCACCAATAACCTCCTAAGTATGTTAAAGAATCCTGGGAGAGGGGGAAGAGATGCCTTTCATTCTTTTATTCGATATATGTTTATTGAGGGTTCCATATATGCTCAACATATATGTAAAAAACTAGGCTCAGGGGATCCAATAGTTAATGAGATGGACAAGGCCCTTGCTGTCATGGAGCTTAAATTCCAGCAGTGCACCAACAAATACATGTATCTTGAGCACCCACTATGTACAAAATAGTTTCAACTACTTTCTTTCCCCTCTCATTCATATAAAGAGAGAGAGAACGTGGCCTTTCCCTCTAAGAGGAGTTTACAATATACCAAGGCTGATGAAATAGTGATAAGTAGTAAGAGGGGCTCAAGATGGGGAACACATGTACACCCATGGCTGATTCATGTCAATGTATGGCAAAACCCACTACAATATTGTAAAGTAATTAGCCTCCAATTAAAATAAATAAAATTTTTTTAAAAAGTAATAAGAACAAATGGTAAGTGCCCAGAGAGTTACACAAACAAGAAAGGGCTCTGAGACAGGGCTGTGCTGAGGAGGAATGCTACGACATGGCAATAATAAAAATAACAATAATGGGTAACATTCATTCAGTGTGTACTGGATGCCAGGCACTGTGCTAAGAGCTTTCTGAGCTCTATCTCCTTTAACCCCAATAACAACCCTATGAAGAAAGTACCCTGTCTTACAAAGGAAGGAATTGGGGCTCAGAGGGGTGAAGTCAATTTCCCGAGAGCACGCAGCCAGAGGTCGCAGAGTCAGCACTTGAACCCAGGTCTCTCTGACTTCAGAGCCCATCACTTTAACTATCACACAGTGCTGGGCCTAGAAAGAAGGGCAGGAGGGCCGAGAAAGAAGGCCAGGAAATGTGGGTCTGTAGTGTTCCTGGGGTGGGGGTGGGGGCAGAGGGCAAGGAGCCAGCAGGAGCAGGCTTTGTTCTTCCGGCTACACTGAGGGCTTCTCTGAGTCTCCATACATGGCAGAAAGTGGCCGTCCCCAGCTTTGGGGCCGGTGTCTGACTCCCTGGTGCTGATTACAAACTGGCAGCCCTGTAGGTCAAATATGATGCACAAGATATTCTTAGTCGGTGGCATTAAAAAATGAATTAGTGCCCAATATTTGAAAACTGGGAAATTTCACATGAAAGTATGGAAAATCACAATATCTGACAAGTCTGGACCTACATTCCCATGGCAACCATCTGCTAGAGCAGAGTAACAGCTGCTGTCATAGACAAGGCCCACAGTCTCCATGTGCCACCGTCGCCCATTCCCTGTTGTCTCTCCTTGGGCTGTTCCACTCATTGTCGTTACTGATGCGACCCCTGGGGTGGTGCTTGGACTATGGTCACTATGCCCCAGTTTCAGAGTCCCAGAAGACAGAATACAGCTCAGCTTGGGTCAAATGTACACCTCTGGTTCAAGCACTGTGAGGATTGCAGGGCAGGCTTTGGTGAGATCGTGAGTCTAAGGGCACCTCTCTGTGAGGTCTGTGGGCAACAGTGGTCCTCAAGAAAAGAACTGCAGCTGGACAGACACTCCCAGACAAATCCAGTACAAAGGGGGAAGAAATTAAGACTGAGAGCCTACTTGCGAGACGTGTAATAATCTAGGCTGCAGGTCATGATGAAGACCTGAAGTGGAGCAGAAACAATGGGAATGGAGGAGAAAGGAGGCCATCGATGAGATGCTAAGGGTATGGTGATTTGTGGGCAGGGCAGGAAGATGGCAAAGACAATGTTTGAGCCTCTGGCTTGGGTAAAGGGTAAAAGGTGGTGTCATTCGTCAAGATGGGGAACCCAGGAGGAGGAGCAGGTTAGGGAGGAAGTAAAGAGTTGGGTTTAGGGTGTGTTGAGCCTGCTGTGCCTGGGGTCATGCAAATAGAGCTGCTTGGTGGCATTTGGTAGAAGATCTAGGCTGGAGATATGATCTGGGAAGGTGTTAGTTGCTCAGTCGTGTCCGACTCTTTGGGACCCCATGGACTGTAGCCTGCCAGGCTTCTCTGTCCATGGACTTTTCCAGGCAAGAATACTGGAGTGGGTTGCCATTTCCTTCTCCAGGGTATCTTCCTGACCCACGGATCGAACCCTGGTCTTCTACATTGCGGCAGATTCTTTACCATCTGAGCCACCAGGGAAGTGACCAGCGAAGAGGTGGAAGTTAAAGACCTGGGAACAGATTAAACCTGGGAAGGGGCTTGAAGATAAGGAAGGGAAGACAGCTAAGAGCAGAGTCATGAGGACAGGGAGAGCAGCCAGTACCCAGAGTGCTGGTCTCAGGGGGAGGAGAACCAGGGGGCTGTGGTCTGACAGAAGCCCCAGGAGGGAGAGTTTAAAGAAGGGGGTCGTCAGAGTGTTTGAATGTTTGCAGAGGGCAAGAAGGAATGGCCTGGAGACAGAGTTTGGGATTTGGCAACTAAGAAGCCACTGATGACTGTGATGGCCGTGGAGTGGTTGGGCTGAAGGCAAGGTGCAGGGGCTGAGAAATGATCGGGCAGGGAGGATGGGAGGCAGGGTGTCAACTCTCCCTGGGACTGGGGCGTGGCAGCAAGGAAGAGAGTTTGTCCCACAGAGTTTGTGTAAAACAAGATTTCATGGGAAGGCCTGGCGGCAGGCTAGAGACCCAGGTGTAGCTCATGTCTTATTCTGAGAGCAGAAGGGAATGGAAAGGTCTCAGATGCCCCGTGCTGTCTTGTTTATGGAGCCTGAATGAAAGCCCCTCCTAGGGGCCAGCAGAGGGAAGTTGCCCTGAGAGGAGGCCCTGGTTTTGAGGCTGGGTTTTGCTGGGTTTCCCCCATTCTGCATCTAGTTTCCTTGATCCACTGATTATCTCGGGCCGGTTTTGCTGAATGACTCAGGAGTTTAAGCAAGCTTTGCTTACTCGGTTTCACAGTTCTGGGGGAGGGGCGGTCGGATGCTTTCCTGATAACTGGGAAACAGTCATTAGATACTGAAAGAAGGACAATTAGGCCTCAGCTTCAGGGGCACAGAGAGAGAGGGAGGGAGAAGAGGGCAGGGGAGAGGAAAAGAAAAAAAAAGGGGAAGGCTCTCTAAGCAGGAAAGAATTTCAGTGCCTGGACCTGGAAGCAAACAGCTGATTTTGGGCTCCATTGCCTCTCTGCCTCCTGCTGTGTCTTAATAAAAATAACAATATGCAACAGGTAGTGAGCGCTTTCGCCCTCACCAGACTCTGTTCTAAGGGCCTAGGGGCTTTATGTCTCAAGTCTATTACTCTGATGATTCTGTTTGACACAAGGAAGTTGAGAGTTAGGGAGGTGAAGTCACTTGCCTGGGGCACCCAGCCAGTAACTGGAAGTTCTGCGACATGACTGCCAAAAACCTGTGTTCTCTACCCCGTGTGACTCCGCACTTCTGAGGTTGTGGCTAGGTGACCCACAAGGTGGTGGGCTTGGCCAGGGGCCTCCGCGATGAAGCTCTCAGCAAATGCCTGGAAACAAGCTTCTCTCCGGCTCGGGTTTCTACTGGGAAGGAAGGGACAGGATCCTCTCAGCTTCTTCTGAGGCTCCTTGTCACCTGAGACACCCTTCCAGAGCTCCCTCCCCCGAGCGTCTAAGCCCAGGAATAAAGGGCCTATTCACTGGGCCTCTCCTAGCTGGTCTGGAAGTGGCCAGGCAGCAGCCTGCGGTCAGTCCCCCTCCTCCAGCCTGGCCCCTCCTCTGGACTCGACACCTGGTATCTCTTTCTTGTGTCCCTGAGCCCAGGGCCCCTGAGGCCCACACGCGGTATCGCTTTTTTGTCTAAACTGTCCCCCAAGAAGACACAGTTTTGTGTGCTGCCTGCCCTCGTCAGTGCTCTGTTCCAAGGGTTCCTGTGGAATCCAGGCTCCGGTAAACACCCAAAGAGGAGGAAGTGGGCCAAGCCATGAGCCTGCGATTGCATCAGGACTGACGCACTCCCTGCCTTTTCCCCCACCTCGGTCTCCAGAGGAGCCCTTGGGGCTCAGCCCAGGCCCTTTCCACCTTCATTCAGCCCAGGAGAGAGGCTCAGGCCAAGGTGAAGAAGGGGTTGCTGGGGAGGGATGCAGCTTAAACTGCCCTCTCCTTAGCTTGGGAGAGAAACAGCCAACACATGTGAAAGATAGAGGCGATGCAAAGGTGGAGTGGTCAGAGGACAGGGTCCAGAGAGGCTGGGAAAGTAACGTCTACGGAGTTTCTACTGAGTGCCACATAATAATGACAACAGTAATATCTGACTTAGGGACACATCAGGCACTAGATCAGGGGATTCTGTAATAAGTAACTAGCACGTTTTGTCTGGGGGTGCTATATGGTTCACCTGTCTCATCCCATCTAATTCTCACATCACTGTGTGTTGTATGATTATCATTATACATTCTTTTTTTTTTTTAATAGGAGGATAATTGCTTTTCTATGTTGTGTTGGTTTCTGCTATACAACAACGTGAATCAGCTAGAAGTATAAATACGTCCCCTCCCTCTTGAGCCTCCCTGAAACCCACCCCATCCCATCCCTCTAGGTCATCGCAAAGCACCCAGCTGAGCTCCCTGTGTTATACAGCAACTTCCCACTAATTAGCTGTTTTACACATGGTAGTGTCAGAGAAGGCAGTGGCACCCCACTCCAGTGTTCTTGCCTGGAGAATCCCAGGGATGGGGGAGCCTGGTGGGCTGCCATCTCTGGGGTCGCACAGAGTCGAACACGACTGATGGGACTCAGCAGCAGCAGCAGCAGCAGCAGTGTATATCTATGTCTGTGCTACTCTCTCAATTTGTCCCGTGTTCTCCTCCCCCACTGTGTTCACAGGTCCGTTCTCTATGTCTGCGTCTCGATTCCTGCCCTGCAAGTAAGTTCATTGGCACCATTTTTCTAGATTCCATATATATGTGTTAATATACAATATTTTTCTCTTTTTGACTTACTTCACTCTGTATTTCAGAGTCTAGATTCATAGGATGATTCTTTTACATGTGAGGGAAGTGAGACTCAGAGGGTTTAAAGTCCAGAATTACGTCACAGTTGGGCACTGGAGCAACAGGCTTTGGATCCGGTTCTGTCTGTTCTTTGAATCATCATTCTATAGTAATTAATGTAATTTTTGTCAGCAGGAGTAGGGCAGTTAATATTAGCTTTGGTTTATAGATGGTGAAACTGAGGCTCAGATAAGTGAGTTGACATGTCTGAGATCCACAGTGCAAATCTCAACTCTTGTCACCCTTAATTTCGGGCCCTCATGCTGAGTTCTTTGGGCCCAAGAAGAAGGAACTCTTGCTAGAGGGTTTCCAAGAGTCCTTGTCAATGCAGTGTGAGCTTGTTTCTCCCCTCCCTACAAGGTCACCTCTCTGGGCAGGGATAGAATCGACACCTGCCTTGGTGAAGTCACTTGTCACGCTGGCTTGTGGTCATCTGCTGACCCAACTTTCCCTCTGGACTGTCAGCTCTCTGAGGGCCAATTCTGGCTATTCAGTCATCTCTCTGCACTGCTAGTGCCTGGCCCAGAGGAGGGTTTGTTGGAATGAATAAATGGATTCAGTTGAGGAGCTGAGATTTGAACCTAGGTCTTTTGGGCTCTGGCAGAGCCATTCCCACGCTCTCAACCCACTGCAGGCTCCCCTCAGCAGTGAGGCCTAGTTACACAAGCCGAAAAGCAAACAGCCAAGGCAGGAGGTCAGCTGATTTAGAATCCTTTCCCTCTCCTCCCCTTTCCTTTTTCCAGAAGTCAAGGAGAAACATGAAAAACTCCAATGTGCCCTGAACCAGTCTCAACCCCCCAAGTCAAGGAATGTAAAGGTGAGGAGTTGCCATGGTAACAGCAGAGCCAGGTGTGCTGGTGAATACTCAGTTCCTGCAGGGAAGTCATGCCCGGTGCTTGTCTGAGGATTTTATGATTTCTGGTTATAGGGGAGCCGCATTTCATTTGTTTCTCTTAATGGGACCTTACAGGAGACTTTTGCTTTTCATTGCTTCCATTTGCTTCTAAGTGGAAAGGGAGAGGAAAAAAAAAATCCCCTCCCCACCTGCACAGAGAAATGCCAAAAAACACCAGCAGTGCCATTAGAGGCTCTGCCACTGCTGGTCATAAAACCCCATCATCACTTAAATCGCTCTATTTTAAAGGTTTGTGAAAACTGCACCAAATTGATTTTTCCCATATCACTTCTATCTGTTATTTCTGTGGTTTCTCTTCTTCAGTGCTGCATTTCCTGGGAGCAAGAGAGCAAGTCTACATGGAAACTTGAGGTACTCTGATGTGGTTTGGGAACCAAAAAATAATTGTTTAAGAGGTTACCAAATTGTTTTTTTTCCCCCCTTTTACTTACTGACGTACTTATTATTATTATTTTTTAACCTTGGGTCTGTTGCAATGGGCTTTGGCTCACAGAGTGCAAACTTAACTTAGCTTCAGGTCATGATCATTGTTGAGCAGAGATCTTGTAAACACAATGATGGAAAGAGCCTTAGAAGTCACCTGGCTCAGAGGTCCCAGAAGTTTAAAAAGTGGGGAAGGGGATCCAGATGTGGTTGCTAGCTTTTAGTTTGGCCAAACAACAACATTAAAGAAAAACAACTATCATTTACTACAACCACTACTTCATGAAAGGAAGGATATTTTATTTTATTTTATTTTTTTTAGCAACTGAACTTTAATATCTTTCCCCAAAATTCCCAATTTATAAATTACTCTGCATTTGTGTATATATTTACACAAATATACATCATAAATTCCCTCATCTTAAATTCAGCCTTTCACAGGAGCAGGGTTCTGGGAATCTGAGACAACTGCTAGTCCGAGCTGGTACTCTAAGGAGCCCCTTGGTCTTAACACCGGCTGCTGTGTGCGCATCACAAGGGTCCACCCTGTAGCACCACAGATGCACAGCAAAGGTGCCAGTTCCGTTGCAGTCCAGGGAAGGATATTTTAATACCAAAAAAGGTAGGAAGAGTATACTGTCAGAATGAAAGCCTGTTCCTTAAACTGAATAAATTTCGCATATGAAATGTACCTTTTTTGTTTTTGAAATTTACCTTTTTATCCTTACTTTTCTGCTGTCTCCATCCACAAGCACCAGTCTTCGCATAGACATTTGAGAAACCACTGGTTTGGTTTACTGTTTCTACCAGTAGTTCTTGGAGATGGTGTCGGGCTCTGCTTAGTTACTTCTAGTGGCTGGAGTGCTCATTACTTCCCTTTTTGATAATTGAACCTGTTTCTTCTTTTTCCTCTCCCCTCTCTTGCCTGCCCTTCTTCAGGTTGGTTATTGTCTCTCTTATATTCTCCCTTATCTCTCCTGCAGTTACCACTTTTGTAGCATTTATCCTACACTATTGTACTCCCTGGGTGATACATTCATGGACAACTAGACCGTTGGTTTCTTGGGGGCAGGGTGTACATCAGTTTGCTATTGGATCCTCTGGCTCATCACTGGTAGAAGCTCATTACTAATTGTTGACTGAAGAAATGAACTTCTACCTACCAGACTAATGATATCATGAAATAATTGTAATAATAATCATGAAAATAACACATTAGTTGGGACTTCCCTGATGGTCCAGGGGTTAAGACCTGATCCTCCCAATGCAGGGGGGCCAGTTCGATCCCTGGTCAAGGAACTAGATCCCACATGCCACAACTAAGAGTTTGCATGATGCAACTAAAGACCCAGTGCAGCCAAGTAAATAAATGGTGGGTATGTGTTTGCATGCTCATCTGTGTCTGATTCTGTGACCACATGGATTGTAGCCCGCCAGGCTCCTCTGTCCATGGAATTTTCCAGGCAAGAACACTGGAGTGGGTTGCCATTTCCTATTCCAGGAAATAAATATTTTAAATAAATATTTTTTAAAAGTGTACTATAGCCTAAGCACTTTGTGTAATTTACATCAGGGTCAGCCTTTTATCTTAGGGTATTTGGAATAAGATGAAAGTGATAATCTATGCAGCATGGTGCTTTAAAAGGAACAGTTTCTCTGGGAATTTATCCTACAGAATTCCTCTAAAAGGAATCCAAGATGTATGTGCAGAAATGTCCATTCCAGTACTGCTTGTGTTAGCAAAAAAATGGAAACAATCCAAGTATCTATCATTAAGGAACCTGTTAAATTATAGTTTAGCCATACTACATAGGCAGCCTTTAAAAGAATAATGTAGATCTAAATGCAACTGACATGGGAAAGTGTCCAAGGCATATTGCTAAGAGAAACAATCCCATTTCTATTAAACATGCACACATGTGCGTGCATATAGGAATACATCAAAAAATATGAATGTACAGAGAAAGATAGGGAAGAACAATATAATACAAACTGTTAATGGTTTTCTTTCTTTAGGTATGATTACAGGGGACTTTTACTTTATTAAGCATTCATCTCTATAATTAAAAATTTTTTTATAAGAAGCATATATTATTTTTTAACAGCCTTATTATTATTATTGACCATACCACTAAGCTTTTAGGATCTTAGTTCCCTGATCAGAGATTGAACCCGGGCCCTGGCCATGAATGCACTGCCTCCTAACCACTGGACTGCCAGGCAATTCCCTTAGCAGCCTTAAAGTAGAATTTACATATTATAAAAGGTGCATATAATTTTTAAGGCTGGGGCTGGGAGTTAGAACAAAGCTAGAAAGGAAAGGCTTCTGACACTGAGGCTAATCTAATCTTCAGTTCTTTTGTTTGTCCTGTTCCCTTCCCCACAGTGGGTCTTCCCACCCTCCTCAGGCCCTCTGGTGGCTCAGTGGTAAAGAATCTGCCTACAATGCAGGAGACTTGGGTTCAGTCCCAATCCCTGGGTCGGGAAGATTCCCTGGCAACCCACTCCAGTATTCTTACCTGGGAAATTTCATGGATAGAGGAGCCCAATGGGCTCCCAGACCATGGGGTAACAAAGAGTCTGAAACGACCTACCGACTAAACAACAACCCTCCTCAGGCCCTCAATATCTTTAAATGGCCTGGGAAACTCGTTTTCTTTATCTGGGCCTATGAGAGGCTACACTAGATGACTTCTGAAGTTCTTTCCAACATTAGCTCTGGTAAGTTTGTAGCCCTTCTGCTCTTTCTCTCTCCTACCAAAATTGATGTTTAGGGAGGGGCTGATAATCCCAGTCTCATTATTTAATACATGCAAATGGCTGGTAAGACCCAGTTTTCCCCTCTTGTGATATTTGCATTGTAATAAAAGATAAGCTATAGTTTTGGCTTTCAGCCAAGAAGAAACCTTCAATTGTGTAGTTTATATGTACGCAAGTTGAGGACACAGTAGGTGATATGTTGATGGAAGCAGGGCAGAAAGCCACTGTGAGGGCAAAAAGTCAAGATTCTGGCCATGGCACCTGACGGAACCAAGACCTGCACCATCGAGGAAGGAGTCCTCTGTTTCACAATGTGACTTTGGGGGCTGTGGTGGTTTAGTCACTAAGTCGTGTCCCACTGTTGCAACCCCATGAACTGTAGCTAGCCAGGCTCCTCTGCCCATGGAATTCCCCAGGCAAGAATACTGGAGTGGGTTGCCATTTCCTTCTCCATATGTGACCTTGATTGCCCCATTTAACCTGGTACTTTGAAGTCTTAGTGTGTCAGAGACTTAATATATGGTCAGAGAGCATATATTAAACATTTATACACAGGCTTCCCTGATAGCTCAGTTGATAAAGAATACAGCTGCAGTGCAGGAGACCCCGGTTCAATTCCTCGATTGGGAAGATTCCCTGGAGAAAGGATAGGCTACCCACTTCAGTATTCTTGGGCTTCCCTTGTGGCTCAGCTGGTAAAGAATCCGCCTGCAATGTGGGAGACCCGGATTCAATCCCTGGGTTGGAAAGATCTCCTGGAGAAGGGAAAGGCTACCCACTCCAGTATTCTGGCCTGGAGAATTCCATGGACTGTATAGTCCATGGGGTCACAAAGAGTAGGACACGACTGAGCGACTTTCACTTTCACAGACAATCTAAGTCACTCTGAAAGAAGTTGCCATAAGAAAAGAGTTTACACCGTTAAACCAACATCCCTCATGGAGGTAGATCATAACCACATTTGATATCATTTGAGAAGCAGATGGTGCAGAGGTGTAGATGGTGTTGAGGGTATGGGGCTCAGGACAGATACTCTTCGGTTCAAATCCCTCTGGGTGTGACTTTGGTCAAGTGGCCTCTCTGTTATTCACCTTGGATAACAATTTCCACCTTCTAGTACTGTTGTGAAATTGAACTCCTAATACCTATAAGCCTTCCCCGGTGGCTCAGTGGTAAAGAATCCGCCTGCCAATGCAGATGCCGCAGGAGACCCCGGTTGGATCCCTGGGTGGGGAAGATCCCCTAGAGTAGGCAAACCCACTCCAGTATTCTTGCCTGAGAAATCCCATGGAGGTGCCTGGTGGGCTCGCAAAGAGTCGGAGACGACTTAGCGATTGAGGACGCAATACCTATAAAGTGAAGTCACTCAGTTGTGTCCGACTCTGTTGCAACCCCATGGACTGTAGTCTACCAGGCTCCTCCGTCCATAGGATTTTCCAGGTAAGAGTACTGGAGTGGGTTGCCATTTCCTTCTCCAGGGGATCTTCCAGACCCAGGGATCTAACCCGGGTCTTCCGTGGTGCAGGCAGACGCTTTACCCTCTGAGCCACCAGGGAAGCCCATAAGAGCTTACTACAATGGTGCCTCGCACAGAGTAAGTCTCAGTAAGTGTTAGCTGTGCGCATCATTACTTCCCAATCACTGCGTTCGCTGTGTAGGGAAATTTGCTACACTACTTCCAACAGCACTTTTCCACTTCTTAATAAATTCTTTGGTATTTTCCAACTGCCCAACAGGGAAACTCAAGGTTATCAGGGAACGCTGTGAACTGAATCGAGCAGTCAGGGCAGCGCCAAACTTAAAGTGCTGGCTCGGAGTCCTCCCCTGACTCTCAGCACCACTTTCCCGGGGCCTCAGTTGCCCCATCTATACTAAGATAAAGTAAGGAGGTTGAGCCATGTTTCTAAACTTTCCCCTCTTCCTCGCTGCCAGTTCCTGAAGTCCTTTTCTTTCTGGATTTCTGACTGAAATCCAGTAACACCTGACGGCGGTTGAGAGGGGGATCCTGACAGCTGATGGGCCGGATCCAGAAGGAGGCTGGGCCCTTGCAGAGCACCCAGGCCCAGCCTTGATTCAGCGGCAGCTTTCCCGCTCCTACCTGCACCGCGGGAGGGAATTTCTGACCCGCGAACCCATCCCGGGAGCCAGCCTGGACGTCTCCCGGAATTCACAGCTTCTCTCCCTCCACACCCGGCTCCCCCTAGCAGCACGCGCCGAGGCTCTTCGGTTAGGAGCTCCCGAAGGCCGACTGCAGTCCGAGGGCGGACCGCCAGGGTCTGCGCTACTCGCCGAGGCTTCCCGCAGAAGCTGATTGACAAGGGCAGGGGCGGGGGAGTAGGTGCCCGCAGCCCGCAGTAACCCGGGCCCTGCCCCCTGGGCCTCCGCCCCTGTAAAGAGGGCTGTAAAATTCCGGAAGAGAGATTAGAGGCAGGGGATGGGTGGGGCGGTGAATCAGTACATTCTTTCCTCCTCCTGCCTCCCCCTCCCCCGTTATCACTTTGGAGAGGGTTGAGTCCTCTCTTGGCCTTCTCCTGACCGGTCCACTGGCAGGGTCCAGACGCGCTAAGCAGTGCTGGGCAGGGACCTCCCAAGCTCAGCTGAATTTTCTGGAGCCCGGACCGCTCATTTTGCAGCTCGTGACCCCGTTTGGTTTCGGGTTGGGGAATTGGTCGTTGCTTCCCATTGGGTCCTTTCCATAGAGAAGTCCACCGGCCTGTCTGTGCATTTGTCAGTAGCTCGCATGTATTATTAGGCAAGCCCCGGCTCTGTCTTTTCTCCCTAAAACTTCGCAGTGTAGGCATACTTTATCTCCTGATAGCTAGGCAGAGAGGTTAGGTAACCTGCCCAAAGTCACACAGTGGCAGAGTCAAGAATAATCCCAGCTCCGTTGATTCCCTAGATTTCCTACCAAACCCTGCAGCTTTCTTAACTTGAAGATTTTGAAAGGCAGCATCCATTAGGGGATAGGGAAGAAACATGTATGGACTACCTCCTACCATGCTGGGTACTTTAAATATGTCTTTAAAGACTGAAAGCCATACAGTCCATGGAATTCTCCAGGCCAGAATACTGGAGTGGGTAGCTATTCCTTCTCCAGGGGATCTTCCCAACTCAGGGATCAAACCCAGGTCTCCCACATTGGAGGCAGATTCTTTACCAGCTGAACTATCAGGGAAGCCTTTAAGGATTTATTTTCACAGCAACCCCCTGAGATAGATATGATCATCAATGCCCTATTATACAACAGGCAACTTTAAGTTTTGTGGTTTTTTGTTTTTTTTGATATGGATCACTTTAAAAGTCTTTATTGAATTTGTTACAATACTGATTCTGTTTTATGTTTTGGGGTTTTGTCCAGGAGGCATGTGAGATCTTAGCACCTGCACCCCCTGCATTGGAAGGTGGGGTCTTAACCACTGGACCACCAGGGAAGCAACTTTAGAAGTTGGGAATTTGTGGGGCTGAGCTGGGATTCCTGTAGAGTAATAGTATAAAACTACAGTTAATGTCTCTGTAGTGCTTGGCAGTTTACAGAGCACTTTCAAGATCGTCATTTCAGAGCTATCCCATTTCACAGATGAGGACAGAGGTTCATTCCTGAAGTTAAGTCATCTGTCCAAGATCACAAAACTGCAGAGCCTGCAGTTTTGAAATAAACTCTATAGAGTCAGTAGTAGCAAAGTTCATGCCCTTTACTCATCCCACAGTTCCATGTACCACTCTAACGATTGTAATAATATCTAACGTTTATTGAACACTTACTATGTGTCCAGTATGGTGTTACCTGAATTATATACACTAGTCCTGTAAAGCTCAAAACTATGTCATGAGGTAAGTACTGTTTCCTTTTCCATTTTACAGATGGAGAAATTGAGACTAGGTGAAGTAACTTCCCAAAGTTACAAAGCAATAAAATGGCAATGCAAGGATGCCTGATGAAACAGTCTAGGGTCTCACAGTGGGAACCAGGCACCTGCGTCGTGCACCCACTTCTATGTAAAACCACTTCCCTAAGGGTCTTGGTTTCTTCGCCACACTACCGTTATTTCTTTCTCTAACCCCCGTGTGTGGCAGGCCCACACAGCTCCTGCTCTCAAGGAGCTAATGCTTCATAAAATCATTTGAGAAGACCGCCAAATTTGCCTCACAGGGGCGCTGGAAGGATTAATAAGCTAATGGCACTTGGAATGCTTGAGCAAAGGTGCTGGATGAACTCAGAGCACTTATTATGTGTAAAACTCACTGCCAAGGGTGGTTCACACCGTAATAAGGGGCCTGCAGCCCAGTTCGTGATCTGTTTGACGTGTGCAACTTTCCTTGGGAAACCGTTTGCATAAGGTCATTCATGCATAAGGACAGCATTTCCCTGCTGTCCTGGGAGTGTGGGGAGTTGGTGGTGCCCTGGTCTCAGGCCTTTTGCTCCCAGAGGAGGGTGTCGCCAACATCTTAGAAGGGATTCCGGCTTAATTTGACACACACGTTATTGACTGGAGTCGGAGGCTAACCTCATGCTTGTGTAGGCTTCAGAAGCAGACAAGGGCTGAATCCTGCTTCTGTCACTTTGTCTCTCTGAGCCTCCAGTCTCTTTTTATTATTTGGCTGCGCCACGTACCTTGCAGGACCTTTGTTCAATCTGACCGGGGATTGAAGCCCTTGGTAGTGAAAGCGTGGAGTCCTAACCACTGTACTGCCAGGGAATTCCGTCCAATTCCTTTGAAAATGAGGAATTCCTTTCCACTTCCTCACAGGGTTATTTTGAAGAGTAAACTTGATAATATATTTTAAAACACCTTGTGCAGGTTCAGAATAGAGTAGATGCTTAATAAATAGTACCTGTTATGATGGCTATTAATATCTTTATGTTGTTATTACATTATTAACTGACATTTTAGGGCTGGACTGAGAGCTAGACAGGGGGAAGAGTCATTCGTTTACTCAACAGTCTGCTACACTGCCTCAAGTAACACAGTCTAAATATGGGAGAACATGAAACTAGGCATTTATAATACACGTGATACAGGCTATGATAGGGGATTGCATAAGGTGTTTTGGGACTTCAGCAGAAGAATCAATAACCAGGAGACTCAACAAAAGTTTTGCAGAGCAGGTAGTTCTCTGTTTCAAACCTGTGCTTTGAGGAAGTAGAAAATGCTGTCTGCTGGAGCCAAGTAGAATGTGAGAGCTGAGCCTGTGTTCTTCACCCAAAGGGCCTGGATTCTGATCTGCAGCCCCTCTTGCTTCAAGGCGTCTCAACTCCCACACAGCCCACCAGCCGGCTTTGCCCTGGAATACCTATCTCCTCCTTCCCTGGTCGCTCAGACTAAAACCCAGGAGACCTGGGTTTGATACCTGGGTCGGGAAGATCCCCTGGAGAAGGAAATGGCAACCCACTCCGGTATTTTTGCCTGGAAAATCCTATGGATGGAGGAGCCTGGTAGGCTACAGTCCAGTGAGGTCGGGTCGCAAAGAGTCAGACACGACTGAGTGACTTCTGTTTCACTTTTCCTGGGCTACCTACTGGTAGTGAACATCCTGGGATCTGTGCTGTGGTGAGGTGGCTGAGTCATAAAACCTTTCCTTTTACTGCTAAACTGTAATGAATGCCTTCTTGTCAAGAGCAAAGCCCCAGGCTGACCTTGTGGGGAAGGTGTACTGACCATTGCTTCTCCCCACAGGGCCAAGTGAATATGTGTGTTGGGGTGAGGAGGTTGGGGAGAGGCAGCCCAAGGGGCAGGAGTACCTTCTAGATAGGTGTCTGACTGACTCACAAGCTGGAATCAAGATTTCCAGGAGAAATATGGGCTTCCCTAGTTGCTCAGTGGTAAAGAGTCTGCCTGCAATGTGGGAGACACAGGTTCAATCCCTGGGTTGGGAAGTTCCCCTGGAGAAGGAAATAGCAACCCACTCCAGTATTCTTGCCTGGGAAATCCTATGGACAGAGGAGCCTGGTGGGCTACAGACCATGGGGTCACAAAGAGCTGGACATGACTGAGTGACTAACACTTGCTTCTTATGGGAGAAATATCAACAACCTCAGATATGCAGATGATACCACTCTAATGGCAGAAAGCAAAGAGGAACTAAAGAGCCTCTTGATGAGGGTGAAAGAGGACAGTGAAAAAGCTGGCTTAAAACTCAACATTCCAAAAACTAAGATCATGGCATCCAGTCCCATCACTTCATGGCAAATAGATGGGGAAAAAAGTGAAAAACAGTGACATTTTCTTGGTCTCCAAAATCACTGAGGACAGTGACTGTAGCCACAAAATTAAAAGATGCTTGCTCTTTAGAAGAAAAGCTATGACAAACCGGCACAGCATTTTAAAAAGCAGAGACATCACTTTGCCAACAAAAGTCCATATAGTCAATGGTATTGTTTTTCCAGTACAGATGTGAGAATTGGACCATAAAGAAGGCTGAGCACCAAAGAATGCTTTCAAATTACGGTGCTGGAGAAGAGTCTTGAGAGTCCCTTTGACTGCAAGGTGATCAAACCAGCCAATCCTAAAGGAAATCAACCCTGAATATTCATTGGAAGGACAGGTGGTGAAGCTGAAGCTCCAATACTTTGGCCACCTGATGTGAAGAGGGGACTCATTGTAAAAGACCCTGATGCTAGGAAAGACTGAAGACAAAAAGAGAAGGGGACCACAGAGGATGAGATAATTGGAGGGCATCACTGACTCAATGGACATGAGTTTGAGCAGACTCAGGGAGATGGTGAAGGATGGGGAAGCCTGGCATATTGCAGTTCATGGGGTTGCAAAGAGTAGGCCACTAGTTAGCATCTGAATGACAATTCTGAGAAGATGAGGCTTCCCAGGGTGAAGGAGGAAGACAGAGCCCCTTGCCCCTTTTCCCCAGCTCTCAAGGGTAAGCCTCCAGTGCTGCTTTCCTGCTGCCATCTGGCAATGGCCCAGACCAATCTCCCAAGTCACTGGTGACCACATCTTTCAAACCAAAACTCCTAATTCATGGTCCGACAAAGAATTTCTGCCCCCCTTCTAAATGCAAGAGAGAATACTGAGAGCTCTAGAATAATCCGTGTCTTTAAATTCAGGGTCTTCTCTTTATCACGCATTTTTCATACGTAATGAAAAGAGCCCCACGAGGTAGCTGATAATCATTTTTATTTAATAGTTGAAAATACGAAGATAGGAAGTAACTTGCCCAAGATGCTATCTCCCGGAAGTTTGAATTTTGATCTCCTCGGATTCCTAGGTTTGCGCGCGCGCGTGTATGTGTCGCGGGCGGGGAGCGAGGGTAGGGGCACGCAAAAATATCCTGAGCAATTGCAGACACACACGCCATTTATTTGGGGCCTCGAGAAAGGGCAGCCAAGAACTGAGCTGCCCCGGTTCTCACTTCTGGGTTGGAAATCCCCGAGCAAAGGGCTCGGTCTCCGCCTCGTCCCATCAGGGTCTGGCCTCAGGCCTCAGGGCCCTGTCGCGGGAAAACACCCTTCGACCTTGAGGGTCACCCTGCGGCCTCCGGCCCTTGCTCAGCCCAGGTGCGGATGGGCGGGCCACGGCGTGGGCTAATGACTCCCCCGGTCAGGTTCTGCACCCCCCCGCCTTCCCTGTCACATGGACGCGCCTTCCGCAGCCAGAAGTGCTGATCGGAACGAACCACGAGGAGGAGCGGGGGAGGCACCCAGGGCAGTGGGTCAGCGCCCCGCGGGGCAGGTGGGCGGGCCCCACCGCCTCGAGCCAGCCCGCCAGCCAGTCAGCGGGCGCGGAAGGCGGGCCGGCGGGCGCGCGCGCCGCGCCCCGCAGCGCCCCCTGAGGGGCGGCGGCGAGAGCTGGTTCCGGCTGCGCGCGCAGCGGTGGTGGTGGCGGCGGCGCGATCGGCCGGGGCTGTAACCGTCGTCCGTCCGGTAGCGGCTGGAGCGGCAGCGGCGGCCGGTCACGGCGCGAGGCGAGGCCACAGGGCAGCGGCGGCAGCGAGGACAGCGGCAGCAGCCGGAGACGCAGCGGCGGCCGTAGCAGCAGCAGCAGCAGCAAGACGGACTCGTGGACACGCGCCGTCGCCGCCGCCGGGCCGGGCCGGGTGTCGCGCGCCGAGGCTGGGGGGGAGTCGTCGCCGCCACCGCTACCGCCGCCGCCGCCGCCGCCGAGGTGACTGAGGAGAGAGGCGCCTCCTCGCTCCCGCCGCCGCCAGACTTCAATGCCCAGTCCCCAGCTCGCCAGCGTGAGTTGCGCGGCTCCCGGGCGGCCCCCCGCGCCGCCTCCCGGGGGCCTCGGGGCAGGGGAGGGCGGGAGGCGCCGCAGCCATTAGTGCAGGCCCGAGACACGTCCCCGGAAGGAGGGCCGGGCCGGGGCCGGGGGCGGGGGGAGCGCGGCCGGGAAGCGTGGAGAGCGAGGGTGGGGGTGGGGGGGATCGCGCGTGTGGGAGGGGAGAGGAGCGAGTGCTGTGTGCAAGAATGTGGAGTGTGTGTGGGGGGGGAATGTGCGTGCGTGAAGGCGAGAGTGAGTTGGGGAACAGGGCTGAGTGTGCATGTGGGGAGAGCGTGGCGGGGGAGAAAGTGCAGATGGGGGAGTTGGGGGGCTATGTGTATGTGTGTGCGCGCGCGCGCTCGCTTGCAGAGGAGAGTGAGGGGAAGTGTGAGTTGGGGGCGGTAGCGGGTACAGTGTCAGGAGGGTGGGAGGTGAGTGTAGGGGAGAGGGAGCTGGGAGCCATGTGGGAACGAGTGAGTGAGGGGAGAATGCTTGTGCGTGGGAGAGTGGGGTAAATGGGGAGCGTGAGTAAGTGGGGGAGGGAGAGTTTGCGTGCTAGGGGTAGAGTGATGGGCGGGACAACGTGAGAGCAGCGTGAGAGCGAGCTGGGGAGAAGGTGAAGGGCAGGCGGATGAGGGAGCGTGGAAGTGTCTGCCTGTGATTGTCCAGTCTGTGAGCAGGCATCCTTGGGGGCCATCCTTGATCGTTTTCTAGGGCCGTAGTGAACCTGGGTGTCCTGGGTTAAGGAGTTCTTTCCAGGAGCATCTTGTTCCTGGGTCCTTGGGTTCAAGTATGAGCAAAGGGTACAGAAGTCTATTCCAGTGGCAATCATTTTCTGGCCCTGTGCCTCCCCCCGCCACCCCCCCCCCCAATATTTCAGAACATGGACATCAATTTCCAAATTTGTCGAGCACATGATTGGTTGGCATCCCACCCTAGTCTGGGTTCTGAAAGCTAACTAAAACAAGTTTGAGTATTGCCTGGGATCCTAGACTCTTGCCTTTTGAATGTTCAGATAGACACTTGTAAAGTACTGCTAGTTTTTCAGGTGAGAGGTGTTTTATTGTTAGGTAAATATATAAGAAATGTGTTTTAGATTTTAGCTCTTTGCTACCCTTCTGGAGAGAAGCTTTTAAGAAATAGTAATGGTGTAGCATGTTGATGATGAAGCTCAATCATAGGGTAGTTTATTATTTTCTAGAATTTTTCAAAGGTATAAAATAGCAGTTCTAGCATCATTGTATGCATTCAGCAAATGGTTTTCTGTGTGGAGTCACCAAGTTGTAGCTGCTGCTGGATTAAATTTGGTAGTTACTGGCTGCCTTGCTCTGTGTTACAGAGTCGTTCAGACAGGAAGTCAGTGAAGTTATTATGCCTTATTCCACATGCAAAAGGAAATTAAGGCTTCATCATCACTTGCCAGCATAATCATTGTGTTGGTGAAGATGATGAAAAGTTGCTTGCTGGTATTCATTTTAAAAGTAGTTTCATGTTGTATTGTGAATGGATTAATCATTGCCATGGGCTTTTCCAGATTCTTGTGTTGTAGAAGGAAGAAGGGGTTCTTGATGAAGAGTGCCTTATACGGATTTTATACTGAAATGATGAGAAGTCTCTTAGAAGTTGGAAGTCTTTTCAGTTCATGCAAAGAGTAGTGTGGTCCTTTTGGTATTAAATGTGATAGAACTACAAGCAAAAGCATTCGTGTGTAATTAGAAGTCAGAAATTATAAATTTCTTACAGTGTCATTTTCTTGATCATTAGCATGCTCTCTACTTTGAGAAACAGTGAGTAGTATTGTTATCATTCGGTGGGTGACTGGATTAATTAGTATTAAGTGCCTACTGTGTACCAGGTGCTTTTTATACTCTTGTTTAGTTCTCACAGCTACTATTAAAAGGTGGTAGGTGTTCTCATTTGCATTCATTTGACACATATGGTTTCTATTTGCCAGACTTTAGGGGTACAGTGATGAGCCCTCATTGACTTACAGTGATGAAATGAGGCAGTATGGAGACTCAAAG
Organism: Bos indicus x Bos taurus; assembly: GCF_003369695.1. Taxonomy (NCBI): domain Eukaryota; kingdom Metazoa; phylum Chordata; class Mammalia; order Artiodactyla; family Bovidae; genus Bos; species Bos indicus x Bos taurus. The sequence goes on from NC_040077.1 coordinate 121,430,363, forward strand.
AGGTTAATTAACTTGTCCCAGGTCAGAACGTAAAAGAATGGGAGCTAGATTAAAAACCCAGGTCAGTCTGACTCCAAAGTCTTTGATTTCTCCACTATACCATTAATTTCCCTCACGCTAGGTTGTCTGTCTTTGAAGTTTCTCGTCCACACAGTGACCTAGCAGCTTGTACAGGTAAGAGGTGTTGAGGTTAATGCACAAGACTGACTGGCTGGAGGCGAGTAGATCTTTAAGGACATGCTGACTTGAGGCTCTCTGGGGCCTAAGTTAGGATAGGCTTTTATGTGGGTGGAGATTCTGCCTTGGAACTCACTTGGGGCCTTAGGGTGTGTGCTTTGAGACAGAGTTTTTATGAGGCACCTGGGATATGTCTGGGAGAGAAAAGTCTGATTAAAGAAACCCAATAGACTTTTGTGTTTTTTATTTTTGGGGAAAGAAGAAGAGTGTATTAATTGGGTCTAAGAGTCACAGAAGTTGTCTTTTGTAAAAATCTCTCTTCAGCTTTGTGATATATTTACTTCAGGAGACTGTGAGATTGTGAAGAAAATATATATGAAAATACTTCATTATTTATAAATTGGACTACAGATTCAAAGTGTTATAATCACTAAGACTTTACTACTGAGGTAACAGTTTGTTATATTTAGTAGCTGGAAAAGGCTGCTAGCATTGTAGACCACCTTACAAATGAAAAATTGTTTAGAACTGCTGAACCGGGTATATTCTGACTCAGAACAGCAAAAGTCAAACCACTCCCTCAATGAGTCAGGCAACTAATATTTAATTTGAGCGAACCAAATTTATAGACAGAAACCATTTACAACATCATTGAACTTTGGTGGCACTAGGGAAGAGTAAATGTTTGAATGCTTTTGCACATACTTTTAAAAAAATCTGAAAGCTTCATATTTATGTTTTACTTGAAAAGACCCTTGTATGAACAAGGAAAAAGATTTATTTTTATTCACTTTGTCTTTAAAGACAGTATTTCTATATGAAGTAGTTCCAGAACACTTTATAGTTTTGAGACACAAAGTTGAAATTTAATGGAGATTTATTTTAGAGGGTTTGACTGTACTTTTGTTGTTGTCGGAATATGGGATTGGTAACCAGTGAAGCCTCTGGAAAAAGCATTTACAAATAAGATGCAGAGGAACAATATATACATTTTTAGCTGTTGCTCTTGAGTGAAACTTTAGAGGAAAGCCCAAGTTAGGTTGATTTCTTCAAGTGCTGTCGCTTCAGCTCTGCTACTTAGAGAAGTTAGTGATCTTTAAAAATTTTAAGCAACTGGAAATCAGGACCGGTAGTTCTGACATACCAGACTTAGTTATGTTTATTGAATTAGGGTGGTGGCTTGAGATTTTGAAGTCTTGGAATACTTGTGAAGTCCAGCATGCTTTAGGTTTCAACATAATCGTCTCAAGAATCTTCTTTGTGCTGAAACACAAATGATATCATTTTAAATTCATAATAACCCTGGGAGTAAGTAATGGCAGCCTTCCAGTTTTGTAGATGAGAAAATTGGTTTAGAGATCAATTGTTGAATCCTAAAGAGTATCAGTAAATAGATGGCGGCAGTGGATTAAAAAAAATTTTTCCCCTTGGGGCTTAAAGTACTTAAGTCTCTTTCTAACTCTCCCCCCACCCTCCTCAGTTAACTCTAGTCATTTACATGAGTTGTGTAGGAATTAGTAGACTTTAAGGAAATTACCTTTTTCTTTGCTTGAAATTTAGTATTTAGTTCTTTTTTTTTTTTTTTTTAAATTAAGGATACTTCAGTTACTTTTTTTGCTCTTTGGGGCATGTTGTTTGAGATTTTTCTCAAGATACTAGTTGGATTATGTAGAAACTAATGATTATTCTCTTAAGTTTATAAAGCAAGAGTCCTTGATGTTACAGTTCAGGTAATTTTGTATCTTGGGTTTGTTAAATAAACAGATGCCACCAACTAAAATTACTTGGGAAATGGTGATTTGAATCTGTTACTTTGAAATATTATCCATTTTCAGTTTCAGAACTAGTGTATATATATAGAGGTGTCTGCTTGCTTTCTCTGGTTAGCCTTCATTTTATTGACTGAAACACGTTCTCTGGTTCCTTTGACCTCGGCTTGAAGCCTTACAGGACTGCTTGATACAAGGCTCAAGTGGATACTGTATCAGGAATCTCTCCCTCCTTGGAGTAGTAGAGGTTTAAGCTAAACCAGAAACTGTCTCTATGACGCCTTCACAGGAGAAGCTGCACAGCACCGCAGGCTCTGTCCACTGCCAGTCGTTCCCCTCTGGGGCTCCTGGAGCCTGTGTGAGGATGGAGCCCATCTCTTGCACACGCTGAGGTGGTTTTTCCTGCCCTGTTTGTTTAGTCAGTGTAGATTTACAGTGCATAAACTCTCTGCCAAAAAAATGGCTGAGGGGTTGACAGATTATAGCAACAGCTTTATGTGACTTGAATACAGATACGTTTTGCTTGCCTGCGCTGATTTTTTACCCGTAGATTCTGTAACACAGCATCCACTCCATTTTAAGTGGCATAGAAACTAAATTTCATCATTTAAATATAAATTTACATTACATAACATTCCTTTTTAAACTGTAGAGAATTTTAAGATTAAGCTTTTCTGTGACCCTTTCCTTGCTAGTTGAGCCTGTTTTGAAAAAATATTTTGACCATTAGAACAGTCTTTACCTTTTAGAAAATTAGTGTATTTAATTTTCTTCATAGTATTTCTGGGTTGAAATTTCATTCTTCTCAGAAAATGTTAATTCTTTTGGCATAAAATGCACACATGATATATTTGCTTTAGCAGATCAGATAAATTACTTTATATTTTTATTTCTGCAGTGGTCAAAAATGTTGGCTCTTAACTAATGTATTGTTTGACGAGAATTCAAATTCACAGTCAAGGCTGCTTTCTTCCAGTTGTCTTTAAGTTTTGAGATTTGAGCGTAACTTTTTTTGCAGTCTTTCACTGAAAACATTCACTGTGTTGTACCACCGTAGTCTTTGTAGATTGGATTTATATACACATACTGATATTTACTGTTTTTAATAGAAAATTGGTGAGTTTCCTTCTTTCCATTATCAGTGAAAGCCTATCATGAGGGAACAGAGTGACTGGTTGGTTAGTGCAGAAGGATATGAGTCATCAGCAGGATTTGTCAGCAAATTGAGAAGGATATGATGGAAAAACAATAGATTCTAGTGGCATTCTTCATTCCACACATGTGGTTACAAACGGGTTTCCTCTTGGTAATTGGTTTAAATCATTCAAATAATTTAGATCTTTCTGGATGAAGAGCACATCAAATTTAAGCCATAGCCTTAACTCTGAACTGTTTTTCTAGTGAGATGAGATATTCATTTAGAGATCATCCACAAGTAGAATTTAGTTAAATTTGTATCTGTTTACTAAGAAAAGAATTCAACTGTCAGGTAGATTTTAGTAAGCTGAGAGGCTATTTTTGTGAAGCTTGCTGGTAATTACGGAGCCGCTTAGTAGATCAGGAGATGCCCACCAATACGGCAATATTTGTTTTCTCTCAGTGAGCAAAGAGTTACTATTACTCTGCTTTTAAAATCCCTGAGAGCTTTTATTGCGTTTGAATCGGTGTGAAATTCTCAGCATGGTCAAGGCCTCCTGAGAGTTATTTAACCCAAGACTTAGTTCCTTTCTCAAGTCGTGCTACCATGGCCTGTCACTATTTCTGCCAGTCTTGTCATAAAAGTTTTATCTTTCCTAAGTCTTAATCCCACTCCATTCTACTCATGCTTATTTTGTGTCTTCAAAGTATGTAGCATTAATAATGAAATTGTAATACCCACCATCAAATATTTTTCACCCACATGTATTCTCTAGGATCCTGATTAATATGGTATGCACACAGAGCCCCACAAATGCTTTTGTTGTAAGAGTAGATGACTGCGTTTTAGTATCATTCCGAACTGGTGTATTCTCTCTCACTTCAGTGAGCATTTGGAGGAAGAGGACATGAAAGATGAAATTTTGCATTCTTTAAGTGAGAAGAGAGGGAAGGTGAATCCATGTTGAACTAAGCTGGTGAGCAAAGAATAATAATCCCTTGGCATTATAGAGGTATTTCACCCTTTTTACTTCACATTTACATGTAATGTGAAACAGCTGCCTTCACTGTATGGTTTCTGAAGATTTTTGAACGTTGCATTTTATGAAAATAAACATCAAGTCATTATTGGGCAATTAGTGGATAGACAGTATGTTTTAAAAGGCCACCAGCAGATCCAAATTGAATGATTTGGGTTCTTGTCTGTTTATCTTGTACTATACTCAGTGCACAGAGAGATGGCTGAGAAGTATAATGTGATTTATAAGAAGTTTAGGAGAGGAAGTGAAGTGTAACTGACTTAGGGGAAACTTGGACCAAAATGCCCTAACAGCAGAAAAGTTTCTGGGGCTCAAACAAAACTTATGCTGACAAGATGTAATTTGGAATGTTTTTATTCCATATCCTGTACATAGAGAGCTTCCTTCCCCGCTTCTAGTGGTGGATACTTGAAGAGGACCTTTAAATATGCTCAATAGGTTAGACAGAATGGGGAAATGAAAGAGTTAAGCTGACCCATAAACTGCTAAGCTCTGAAACATATATTTTAAATAATGCTAACAATAGCCTGGAAGTTTTTGCTTTGCATGCTGCTCCTGTGCTGTAGGTTATTTTGAAAGGTGATTCAAATAACCTTTTCCCAAGTATCTATTTTGCAACCTCAGGGAACTTGCAGCTGTTATAGTCGTTCTAACTGTCCTGATATAGCTCAGAAAACATTTCAAAGTGGTGTTGACAGGGTGAATTCAGGTGCCCTTTTGGATTTTTACTTCTGAGTTTGCTTTATTACAATTGAAGTTCAGACTCTCAAATACATTTCTTTATTAATGAAGTAATTCAGTGGTTCTTGGGTTAATGTATATATAGTGATAAACTAAAGTAAAATGATTAGGACTTAAATTGTTCTCCAGAAAAATTATTTAGCCTTTTGAGATTAAAGAAATAAAGATGGAAGGAAAGAAGAAAACAAATATTAATATTTAATTTTATGGGAATGCAGCTGAATTTGAAATATTTACCTATTCCATATAGGAAAGTACTACAGTTTTTTAGAAAAAGAAGGTGCTTAAATTTTGTAATAAAGAGGCTTGGGAGTCTTGTACATAAACTGAAGTCTTTAAACATAAAGCCCATGGAGAGTATAGTCATGATACCTTTGCCTGGAAATGGAAGAGAATGAATAGAATCAATTTAATAGAGCTATTTAACTTAATCTTTAAAAGAGTCACTGAAAAAAATAAGCTTATGTCCAATACTAGAATGATGTTTTAGGATGTTAATGTTTTTGCTGGTATTCAAATAATTTTTTTTTTTAAGTGAAAATTGGCCATAGTGCTGTTATCTCCATTTAAATTTTATTTCTGGAAGGAAAAATATTTAACGTGTTTGGGCAAAGAGATTCAGCTAGAGAATTGCTAATCTTTAGAGGAACAATGAAGTCCAAAGTTGAAAAGTAAATATTTTCAAGTGTGGCATGAAAATAATTTAATGCAATTTTGGTATTACAGTTATTTGTAGAGGTAGGAATTACCAGAAAAGGACAACTGCTTCTAATCACCAGAGAACATACAAATTTAAAAACCACTCCCTTTTCATTTGAGTGGAAACAGCCCACAGGACTCAAGAAAAGAACTGGCGCTGTCCTCAGAAGCGGGTGTGATTGCTAGTTAATTGCTTTCCTTTCCTTTCTGAGTGGCAGGCCATGTATGTCCTGCTGGTTCTGAAATGTTAAGATATTTTCCCACCAACAAGGTCATAATTTCTTTTTATAGAACTGATTATTGATTTGTGTACTGGAACTTGATTCTCAAGTTCCCTCCTTAAATGAGGAAGTAGAGAAGTGGGAATAACCAAGGGAGTGACTACAAAACTTTTTTTTTTTTAATCAGTAAGAAGCATGTTGCTATTTTTAGCTTGTTTACAGATATTTTGGATCCTAATTTGTGTAGAATTTAATGATACCTCTTTATCAATTCACCAGGACTGTAGTCAGTAAGGGAAGAGAACTAACATTAATTTGAATCGCCTCAAGTTTAGGTTGCCAAATGGCATCTGCTTTTCGTTTGATAAATGCAACAATAGAGGGAAGAACAAATATTAGTAGTACAGAGAGTAGAACTTTGTTTCTGCGGGGCTCTGATGAGTTGGGTAGGTTATGAAAGATGAGTAAAAAGTTCCAGTTTGAGACCAGTTACCCAGAAGATGAGGTTTTTTTCCCTACTTGACGTTTAGTTGGTACAGTATGTGTTTCAGGTGTATAATGTAGTGATTGGACGTTTAAATACATTATGAAATGATCACCTCTGTGAGTCTAGTAACCATCTGTCACCATAAAAAGTTATTATAGTATTATCGACTATATCCCTTATGCTGTATATGACTGACTTAATTTATAACTGGAAGTTTGTGCCTCTAAATCCCCTTCACCTACTTCTCCCAGGCCCCTGCCCAGAAAATGAGAGTTTAATTAGCAGAGTTGAGTCTTCTTTAGTTTACAAGTCTTAAGATACTTTTTATCTCAAATGGTCAAAATGCAGTAGATTCAGGAGTTCTTTACAGAGGCATTTCTCTGCTTTTCTTCCTTGATGGTTTTGAAGATTTTATGGTCTGTTGTCTGAATAGTCAGCTATCTGAGAGTTCTTAAGTTACTCAAGGCCTTGACTTTTTTCCCCAAGATCCCATGTCTAATCTTTGGACAAGTCTTTTGGAGTTCTACTTTAAGGTATATCTTGAAACTGATTCATATTCTCTCTCCTGCTGCTGTTTTGGCTCAGGCTACCATTATCTAGCTCCTGGATTGTAGCATCAAGTTCCTCCCAGATCTCACTGCTTTTCACCCTTACTGCTCTTACATTCTGCCTCCAGGTAGCATCTAGAATGATCCTTTTAAATATAAGTTGTCACTCTTGCTTGAAACCTCTTATTTTCTCTGAATAAAAGTCAGATACCTCTGTTGGCCTACAAGGCCCTCTCCGTTTCTCTGACCCTCTCCATTCCCCTGCCTGGCCTGTCCCAGTAGCACTAGTCCCCTTGCTGTTCCTCGAGCACTGCAAGCGTGGCTCCACCTCATAACCTTTGCAGGAGCTAATCCCTCTGCCTAGAGTGCTCCCTCAAATGTCTTTTTGGCTCATAGGTCTAGGATAAAATGTCACTTTTTTCATTGAGGCGTTTTCTGCTAGCCTTATTTAAAAGTGGAATCCCACTACTTCTCCCCCGGACTCCTTAGTAGTCTGTCAGTGGGAGATCTTCGCGGCCGTCCCCTCCCCTGTTCCAGCCCTGCAGAACCGTACAAGTCTCCGTTATGCGTGAGTGCATCTCCATCCACGTTGGCCAGGCTGGTGTCCAGATCGGCAATGCCTGCTGGGAGCTCTACTGCCTGGAACACGGCATTCAGCCCGATGGCCAGATGCCAAGTGACAAGACTATTGGGGGAGGAGACGACTCCTTCAACACCTTCTTCAGTGAGACGGGTGCTGGCAAGCATGTGCCCAGGGCAGTGTTTGTAGACCTGGAACCCACAGTCATTGATGAGGTGCGCACTGGCACCTACCGCCAGCTCTTCCACCCTGAGCAACTTATCTCAGGCAAAGAAGATGCCGCCAATAACTATGCCCGAGGTCACTACACCATTGGCAAGGAGATCATTGACCTCGTCTTGGACCGAGTTCGGAAACTGGCTGACCAATGCACGGGTCTTCAGGGCTTCTTGGTTTTCCACAGCTTTGGTGGGGGAACTGGTTCTGAGTTCACCTCCCTGCTGATGGAACGCCTCTCTGTCGATTATGGCAAGAAGTCCAAGCTGGAGTTCTCCATTTACCCAGCCCCCCAGGTTTCCACAGCTGTCGTTGAGCCCTACAACTCCATCCTCACCACCCACACCACCCTGGAGCACTCTGATTGTGCCTTCATGGTAGACAATGAGGCCATCTATGACATCTGCTGTAGAAACCTCAACATTGAGCGCCCAACCTACACAAATCTTAACCGCCTCATGAGCCAGATAGTGTCCTCCATCACTGCTTCCCTGAGGTTTGATGGCGCCCTGAATGTGGATCTGACAGAGTTCCAGACCAACCTGGTGCCCTATCCCCACATCCACTTCCCTCTGGCCACATACGCCCCTGTCATCTCTGCTGAGAAAGCCTACCATGAACAGCTTTCTGTAGCAGAGATCACCAATGCTTGCTTTGAGCCAGCCAACCAGATGGTGAAATGTGACCCTCGCCATGGGAAATACATGGCCTGCTGCCTGTTGTACCGTGGTGACGTGGTTCCCAAAGATGTCAATGCTGCCATTGCCACCATCAAGACCGAGCGTACCATCCAGTTTGTGGACTGGTGCCCCACTGGCTTCAAGGTTGGCATTAACTACCAGCCTCCCACTGTGGTACCTGGCGGAGACCTGGCCAAAGTACAGCGAGCTGTGTGCATGCTGAGCAACACCACAGCTGTTGCTGAGGCCTGGGCGCGCCTGGACCACAAGTTTGACCTGATGTATGCCAAGCGTGCCTTTGTTCACTGGTACGTGGGTGAGGGCATGGAGGAAGGAGAGTTTTCTGAGGCCCGTGAGGACATGGCTGCCCTTGAGAAGGATTATGAGGAGGTTGGAGCCGACAGTGCAGAGGGAGATGATGAGGGTGACGAGTATTAGCATGTCTGCTGCGGTTTCATCTTGGGACTGTATTATTTGTGTTCCGTGGAGCTGCACACTGTGGCCCTGTCTTATCAATAAAGGTGATATTTCCACTTCCAAAAAAAAAAAAAATAAATAAAAGTGGAATCCCCTCTCCCTTCTGACATTGCAGGCTCACTTGCTTTGCATTTTTCTTCATAGCAAAGGCACGTTTTATTTGTCTTTTTCTGTCTACTAAAATATAAGGTCCATCTTGGCAGGAATTTTTGTTTTGCTTACTGCTCTTGCTGTACCTATAAGAATATATGATACACATTGTGTCCAATAAATACTTGAATTTATGAATTCTTAACTAGCTAAATTGCAGGAAAAATGTCTGATCTTTAGTGAGAATGAATTTCTTTTGATAGATTATTCATACTTATTTTAAGGCCAATGCAGATGTCTTCAATGAAGTGAAATGAATTTGTTTTAGGAAAAAATTGTTGCAAGGTTTTAGTCTTATATGGGGCTTCCCTGGTTGCTCACACAGTAGAGAATCTGCCCGCAATGCAGGAGACCTGGGTTTGATCCCTAGGTTGGAAAGATCCCCTGGAGAAAGGAATGCTACCTACTCCAGTATTCTTGCATGGAGAATTATATACCATAAAACTTACCTGGAGTCTTATACACTGTATTATGCTTTCATGTTGTCTGCTGTAGAAACAAGCTGACTCAAATTTGCATGACTTCCTGTAGAATTTCTGGTAAGAAGAGTAAACAGTAAATGTATATTTGTTCTTTAGACCTTTGTTTTTAGATTTTATTTTCTAAGATCTAGAGTTCTTTATTGTATATTTACTTATAACGTGCAGTTTTAATTTGGTGAACACTGGCATAACCTATCAAATGGTTATTGTATCATTTACTTTAAGAATAGAGGTGATTCTCAGTGGAAAGCTTGGTGTGAGTGGTTTGACAGGATTTTTAAAAGGTAAATGCCCAGTAAGTTTGTTGTTTTTTCACTGAATCATGTCCGACTCTTCTGTGACTCGATGGACTGTAGCCTTCCAGGCCTCTCTGTCCATGGGATTTTCCAGGCAAGAATACTGTTGTGGGTTGCCATTTCCTTCTCTAGGGGATCTTCCTGACCCAGGGATTCAACCTGTGTCTCTTGCATTGGCAGGTGGGTTCTTTACCACTGAGCCACTAAGGAAGCCCCTCAGTAAGTTTGGGTTACATTAAATGGGGCTGATTTTGTAAAGTTTCTCATGCACTTGAATTCTCTATATTTGAACTTAGAATTAACAGTTGCCAAAGCAGGATCTGAATTTTACTCAGTAGTATCTTTGACAAAGAAGAAAGCTGTCTTTCTGGAAATATGTGGGTACAGACTTGGTGGGGACAGAGGGACTAGCCCCCTTTTGAGGCTCTTTGTAATCCAGTGACCATAGCAGTTAAGGTTGTAGTGGAATTGTAAATCATTGTAGAGTTCTTTATCACCCTAGAATTAAAAAGTAAAAGGACTTGCCTGGTGGTCCAGTGGTTAAGATTCCACAGGTTTGATCCCTGATTCACATGCCCTGCATGGCGCAGCTAACAGGAAAAAAAAAAGATAAAATATTAAAATTAAGGTAAAAACCCAGAAACTGTTCAGAAGGCATATATTGTAAATCATGCTCCTTCAGCTTCAGTCGCCTCCACCCTGAGGCAGTCACTGTTGGCCTCCTCTCTTTGTTACTTTCCAGATAGTCTGTAGGAATGAAAATACATTCAGTACTCACAAATATTTCTTTATATATTGTTCATATTGTAAGCACCTTACTCTTTTCACTTGTTATTGTCTCTTAGCCATCTTTCCATACCAGTTTACGTTGATCTTTTGTTTTTTTTAACCTCTCTGTGGTTTTTTATTTTAACATTGTGCCATAATTAGATGATAAATTGTATTATTTCATGCATTTTGACTTTGGAGTCTCATCTGGGTAGATGTTGCGGCTGCCAGCTGCCAAGTCGCTTCAGTCGTGTCCGACTCTGTGCAACCCCATGGACTGCAGCCTACCAGGCTTCTCTGTCCATGGGATTCTCCAGGCAAGAACACTGGAGTGGGTTGCCATTTCCTTGAGTATTGACACTGGATATTTAAACTTGTGACATACGCTCTTCAGAGTTTTAAGTGGTCTCTGTTGTGTTACTGATTTAGTCTTACTGGCAGTGCACAATTCTAGCTTGGTAGGCCTCTGCTTACTTGCTCTTTAGCCCCCTCTTTCTACATTCTTCTTTCTCTTGCCCCCTTCTCTCCCTCTATAATTTAAATGGGTTTCTCTGTCACAGACCATCCTTTCCAATTCTTCAGTGAAGTTACATTCTTTTCTTCAAAATGGAAATTACTGGTTGGGAAATGGAAATATCCCAAATTCAACATTTTAAAAGTTAGAGTTGATAACAGATAAAGGGTGAAGGAACTATTTGGATGTGTATTTGAATTTGATCACTGTCAAGTAAACAAGCCTCTTCTACCATTTGGTAAATTAAAACAAAAAAATCAATTTTTACTTAAGTAGGTAGAGCAGAATCAATGTTAGAAAACTTGAGAAAGTTTTCCAGTAAAGTCTGCAGGTGCTGAGTTTATGCTAAAATTTACAGCTTTGTAACTTCTGAGTACTTTCCAGCTGTGGTGGGTTGTTTATGATTTTTTTTTTTTTTAACAGACTGTTTGCTTTTCATTCTTAAGGGTGTCACAGAAACTAACATTAGTTTATCTGAATTGACAGGTGCAAGAGCTTTTAACAGTTAATGTGTAGTTGAACTTGTGGGGGAGGGGAAGCAACAGAAACTTGGCTTTTATCATGTATCTGTTAACTTTGATAGACCATATTGTTTCATTTGGCAGAAATTCCTTTGCTGGGGATCTCAGTATGGTATTAAGAATTTAAAATCTGGGAATTCCCTGATGGACCAGTGATTAGGACTCAGCGCTTTCACTACTACAGTCTGGGTTTGATTCCTGGTTAGGTTACTGAGACTAAACTTGTGCGGCCAAAAAAGAAAAAAAAGAATTGAAACTAATAATAAATTATCCTTATCCCTGGAAGTGGTCCTTTCAAAATGAGCTTGGAGGAATAAGATGGGATAAAGGTTGTTCTGTTTGCTGAGCAGACAAACACTGACTCGGTAGAAAGCTTAATGCTAGAGCTGTAACCTTTTAAGCCTGGCCATCACTACAATGCTGGTCTTTCAGTGTCTTTCTCAGCTGACACACACATTCGCTATGATAACATTAAATGAAGGGATTCTAACAGGTTAGAATTTCACTGTGTTTCACTCTGAGCTGCTCACAAACCATTGTTCTTTGAGTAGTTACTTAATAATCTTTTCTCCCCTTATTAAAAGGTCAAAGAATTGCAGATGAACATCCAAGTAAATATCTGAAGAGCAGTTACATTGTCATGAATAAGACTATGACTTAAAAAATAAGTGGTTACCTTCATTAGTCAAAATTGAAGGAAAAATAAGACTTGGCTTCTTGTCCTTGATCTGCTACTAATTAGCAGTATGGTCTTAGTTAAATCTTTTTAATCTCTCTGAATCCCAAACAGCATCTTTTTTCTTTCTTTTTTTTTTTTTAAGGTCAGTGTATTTGATCTCTTTAAGTTTTGCTAGCTTTAAAATTCCTTGACTGTGCAAGGAATCCTCTGTGAAATGTATAATCTAAAGTGGCTGTGTTTTAGGGTTACCAGATGGAATTATGAATGAGAGTGATGGTGTGTATTATGTTTTTCTTAGTTTGAAGGCAGAAGTTTTGTTTTCACAAGTAGTGGATAACTCAGTTTGCTGGGGTATTGAAGTTTTTAAGATTCCTTTTTTGAGTATCTTATATCTTTCATATTTTAGGAATGTTTTAGTTTCGTGCTTGTTTCTGTGGTAATATGATCAGAAGTATATAATTTACAAAATAAAATGTTATAGAATATTATAAAAAGGAGACTGGAAGATAGAAGGTTAGGCTTGAAAGCTTGAGGCTTAGGTTCATTCTTATCTGTTTAAATTTCTCCCTTCAAGTGCCTCTGTCATCATCTTTCATCTGGTCACAGTGATCTTTATTAGAGTTCTAAGTAAGCATTTACTGGTGGCTTAGGGAAGAGGCAGGTAAAAGAACTTAGACCTTGTTCCTGTTTCCAGAGGAGTTTATGATTATGTTGATACACTGACTGAGCCAGCTATACAGATTACTGTTTTGAAAATTCTGTCACTTCTCTTCTTGCCTTGTTTTTAGTAGGAATTAATATTCGGACAGAAGACTGCTGTGTGAATCAACCTTTAGATGCCTTTGTACTCTTGAGTCAGTGATATGTGAAATAGTAAAAAGATAAATAGAACTAGAAATGAGAAAATAGAGGAGTTGTTCATTGGTTGAGTCAGCTGGCATTGTGGTACCTTTGAAAAAATATAGGACTTAACAGAAGACTTGAGTTTGAATTTGGGCTCAACTAATTCATTCACTTTAGGCAAGTCAATTCACTTTTCTGAACCTCTTACGTCATTCTTCATAGGTAGTTAAAAACTACTCAGAGTTGTGAGGAAAAGAAGATAATTTCTTGAAAGTACTTTTTGAACTGATATCATATTGGGGCCAGTGCATATATTTTGTATAGAAAGAATTAAATCCTCATATGGAATTTTGGTAAATATCCTTTATCCATTTATAGATACAGTTTTAATCAGAAATCGTTAACATCACAGCAGAAAAACAAGATCATTGTGAACTTTTTAATGAAAGAGGTTTAATGAAAGAGAGGTTTTAAGTTAAAATCTTTTAATTATTTAGAAATGATTTTTTAAAAACTCAATCATAATCATTTTAAAATGACTTGAGTTAGAAATCTTATTAGTACAGAACTTTATTGAACCTCATTTTGTAAAAAGAAAAGCATACTTTTTTGTGTATGTGTGTACCACATGGCAAGCATGATCCTAGTTCCCTGACCAGGAATTGAACCTGTGTCCCTTGCAGTGAAAGGGGAGTGAAAGTGTGGAGTCTTAACCATTGGACCGCCAGGGAAGTCCTTGGCATACTTAACTTTTGAATCCTCTGATTTTTAAAAAAGCCTTGGTATATACACTTTTATCCTTTTATTGATAGATGGCAATAGTTTCGAAGCGGCACCATTTCAGATGTCTTGAGCTCATAAAAAATATATTCTTGACTTTGGGCATTGTGTTTACTATGCTGTCAACCTCCAGTTCATTTTACTTATGCTTTTCTCCTCCAGGTTTTTCGTTGGAATATACGTTGCACATTTATGGCGATTCTGAGCGTGAGGGCAGACTTCTGCCAGGCTCAGCACAGCGTTTCCGCTGACAAGTGAGCTTGGAGGTTCATGTGCCATAATTAACATTGCCTTGAAGACTCTGGACACCGAGATTGGCCTCAGAAATAGTTGGCTTCTTTTTTTTTTTTTTTTTTTTAATTGCAAGCATATTTCTTTTAATGACTCCAGTAAAATTAAGCATCAAGTAAACAAAAGTGGAAAGCGACCTATACTTTTAACTTGTCTCACTAGTGCCTAAATGTAGTAAAGGCTGCTTAAGTTTTGTATGTAGCTGGAATTTTTTTGTAGTCTGAAGGTATCCATCAACAGACATTGAGGCCCAAGTTGAATTTGGATTCAAGTGGATTCTAAATACTTCTGCTTATCTTGAAGAGAGAAGTTTCTGAAAGAATAAACAAGTTGAATAGAGAGAACACTGATTTAGGCATTTTAGTGGTCTTTTTAATGTTTTCTGCTGTGAAACATTTCAAGATTTATTGATTTTTTTTTTCATTTTCCCCATCACACTCACACACGCACGCTCACACTTTTTATTTGCCATAATGAACCGTCCAGCCCCTGTGGAGATCTCTTATGAGAACATGCGTTTTTTGATAACCCACAACCCTACCAATGCTACCCTCAACAAGTTCACAGAGGTAAGATTGTAGCATGGTCTACCTTTTGGTATATAATCCACCTTTGATTTATAGGTAAAGTCACGTTAAAAATTAACACCGTTGTAAAGAAATCTTTTACCACAAAGCCATTTATTTCTGTGGTTGAAGTATGGATGGTCTTTGTTTGAATTGAGCTGAATTAGTTAAAACAGATTTTTAAAAGAACATTTATGGAATTTGGGGATATCTTAGAGATATATCTAGTACTGTGTTTTTTTACTGTATCCTTTCAACATTGTTAACAGTTCTTTTGTTACACATTCAATAATAAAGGTAATTAACATTTATTGAATACTTAGTATGTACCCAGCACTACAATAAGCAGTTCTTTCTATACACTGTATCATTTACTCCTTACAATAACTCTGTGAGGTATAGGTACCATTGTTTCCCTCTTATAGATGAAGAAACTGAGGTTCAGAGTGATTTAGTAATTTAGCAATTTGTCTGAATGCACCCAAGTATGTGGTGGAATTATCTCTGACACTAAAACCCATTTCTGCCTCAAATGTTCTGACCACTTTTGATGAAAAGCTACTGTCAAACAACTTAGGAATAGTAACCATCGTATACATGTGTCCAGAAATTTGGGGGAGGGAAAGGTATTAGAGGCAGCATTTTTATGTCAGATCCTGCATTTTTTTCTGTTGGTAGTAGTAGAGAAACTTTTTGTACTTTATTCAACAGACATTTGAATGTAAGCTTTTAAATCATTCTCAGATTGTTCAATTCCAGTGTGATTTCTGTTGATATGTTTGTAAAGTAGACTTGGAGAGCTAGATGAATGGCCAAGGATCCTAAATCTACCTCTGTCACTTGACAGATGGCAAAACTGAGTTCAGAAGAGGTCTTTTGACTTGCTGAAGGTCACGAATATTTACCATAAAAAATTTGTACTGGAACCTTTCAATGAACAGCTACTGTAGAGTTCATTTTAATGGGATTTTATTTGTGTTTTGAAATTTTTTAAAATTCCTGACTCAATATATAGCACAACTTCCCTGAGTCTGTTTTATAAAGAGGCCTTTCTGTGAAAAATAAAGTCTTTTACCAATTAAAATAACTTTTCTCTTTAGATAACCAGATGATTGACACTTGTAGGATATCACTGTTCCTGCTTATTTATATTTTAATTCTCTGAGCTTCTTAACCTTGTGTACACAGTGTCCAAGTTGATTCCAAGCCTGTATGCCCTCAGGTTGTTCAGTCACCTTTAAGCCTGGCTGAATTACATGATACTATTTTCAGCCTGTGGATTCCTTGGTCATAGACTCCTGCAACTATAAAAAGATATTGGTGGCATTACTGTAGGGAAACTTTTACATTGTTTTTTGGCCACACTGTGCAACATGTGGGATCTTAGTTCTCTGACCAGGGATCAAACCTGTGTCCCCTGCATTGGAAGGAGGAGTCTTAATCACTGGACCACCAGGGAAGGCCCTATAGGAAAACTTTTAAAGAAGCAAGAATTCTGGATATAATTATTTCTGTGTTCTTGACTTTGTAATATAAACCACTTTCTAAATTTAATTTCAAAATTACTATTTCTTTAAATTACAAAAAGCAAAAAGCACTTACTACATAAAAAATCAGAAGATACAAATAAGCAAAAGACAATTTAAAAATACTTAACTATTGCTGCCTGCTATCTAGACATTTTTCTCTGTATTTATGTGTATATTTATAAATATACATATAGATAGGATTACACTGTGTATTTAAAACAAAATTTCCCCCAACCTCCTTAATATAGCTGTGACAGTATTCTGTATGAATGCGCTGTACTTTCTTAAACCGTTTGCCTGTTTTTGGACTATTAATATTTCTAGCTTTTTACTGTCTCAAACAGCATGTGCTGAACATGCTAGTACCTAAATCTTTGTGTATATCTTTAATTATCTCATTAGTATAAATTTCCATAAGTAGAATTTCAAGGCCAAAGTTTATGTGTGTTTTTAAAGTTTTTGTGTTATGCTACTAAATTGCCCTGTACAAAAGTGAGTCTTATTGATGTTTCCGCTGTGAATACAAGAGTGTCCATTGTCTATGTTGTTATAAGAAGAATGATTTTGATCTTTGTTTAAGAATGAAGTCTCATTTCAATTTATATGCATATGTTTTTAAAGCTTTAATTGCAGATTCTAAAAACATTTCTTTATATTTGTTTTCCTTTAAAGGAACTTAAGAAGTATGGAGTGACAACTTTGGTTCGAGTTTGTGATGCTACATATGATAAAGCACCAGTTGAAAAAGAAGGAATCCACGTTCTAGTGAGTGTGTAGTGTTCTAATTTTTCACTACAAACAAGTTGTACCTTTCAAACATAGACATTTTTAAAACTTGGCGCTCGTAGTTTGTTTTTTAAACTTACAGGAGATACAACAATCATAGCAATCTAGTAAAATTCCTTTGGGTTGGCAATTTTGTTCATTTGTACCCTTAAAATCTACAGATGCAGAGTATTTTCAACAAATAAAAGGCAAAATTTAGCGTACACTTATTTTAAGAATCGGAAATTTCATTTTTCTCTAGGCAATTAACGTGATATTTAGCTTTTGTTTCTAGGCTACTGGTTTGAATCTAACTTTTCCATTAGACATTCTTAAATCACGTGGAAATATTCTCTCTCACTTTGCAAGTACAGATTGGTTACTTAATATTTTATATTGTAGGAGTCCAGTTTATATCGGACACAGGATAACTTGTAGGAGACAAAAAGGTGGGAGAAAGGAAAAGAAGGGAAAGGGAGAAGCCACCTAGCTTGAGAATAATTAACATACTCTATGATATTTTGGGGTAGGTTTCTAACAAGCTTTTGTATGATTTGATTTCTTTCATAGTTCAGTTTGAATATAGTGATTGGAATTATTTTAAATTAAGTTTCTCCTTGCCCCCTAAATATTCTATTAGTGGAAATAGGAACCTCACATTAGGTGAAATTTTATACTTGATTCTCCAAAAAATTGTCTATATTAGAGTAGCACATATTTGATTGACCCTGTAGTCTTGGTGTCTTAGAGCTGTTTGACATAGTTGTGGGAAGGCATTGTAGTGCAAAGACAACTAGAGATTTTTGAAATGATTGGATAGGAAGAAAGTACTAAGCAAGGTAATGGTACAAGGTTATGTTCCTGTTTTTTGATTGCATTGGTTACTAGTTGAGAAGGCAGTTGATACAAAGAAAATGAATGTCCTGTTGGTAAGGCAGTTGTCTCATACCTGATCCGTAAAGTTTCCTCACCTCCACTTTGGTGAAAACATAAAATCTAAAAAACCAAACATTATGGTTTATTAAGAAAATGTATTTTAATAGTATGACATGGTAATAATACTTTGCTTGCAGTCCTATTTCCGAATGGCTTTAAGGTCCTCTGGCTGGATCACTGGGAATAAGTATAAACATGGGTAAATGTAGCCCTATGTTTAAAAAAAACAAAAACAGAATTTTAACTTCTGAAATTAAACCAAAATACAAGTTCTTTTCCTGTATTGTAAGTATGTTCTTTAGTGGGTAGATGAGAAATCAGTTTGTTTTGACAGTTGGCAGGGTGAGAAAATGAACTGCAGAGTGACCGTAGTCTGTTTGAATCAGTAATGTTGGTAAACACCTTTATAAAATAGAACTAAAGAACTTGAAGTAGTTTGTAGAAGATAATGGTAGATCTGAGATTTATTCCAAGCCTTTAAATCTAGCCTTTTGTTTTGAAGAGCTGTGATCAGGTAAAATTAAAGGTCTAACTAAAGCTTGAAAAAAAAGGGACATTTAGAATTAAGCTTGGAATTTCTTTTTTTTCCTAGGCAGAAATTTTAATTTAAGTGTAATCAATAATTTACCTTTGCTAGGTGAAGATATCCAACTTGAGACCTTTCAACACTTTGACCAGTGTTCTTGTAAATCAGAGGCTTATTAGAAAAGACTGATGGTTTCAACCATCAGTTTGAAGTTCAGTTCAGTTCAGTCGCTCAGTCGTGTCCGACTCTTTGCAACCCCATGAATTGCAGATGCCAGGCCTCCCTGTCCATCACCAACTCCCAGAGTTCACCCAGACTCACGTCCATCGAGTCGGTGATGCCATCCAGCCATCTCATCCTCTGTCGTCCCCTTCTCCTCCTGCCCCCAATCCCTCCCAGCATCAGAGTCTTTTCCAATGAGTCAGCTCTTCGCATGAGGTGGCCAAAGTACTGGAGTTTCAAGCTTTAGCATCATTCCTTCCAAAGAAATCCCAGGGCTGATCTCCTTCAGAATGGACTGGTTGGATCTCCTTGTAGTCCAAGGGACTCTCAAGAGTCTTCTCCAACACCACAGTTCAAAGGCATCAATTCTTCAGCACTCAGCCTTCTTCACAGTCCAACTCTCACATCCATACATGACCACAGGAAAACCCATAGCCTTGACTAGATGAACCTTTGTTGGCAAAGTAATGTCTCTGCTTTTGAACATGCTATCTAGGTTGGTCATAACTTTCCTTCCAAGCAGTAAGCGTCTTTTAATTTCATGGCTGCAGTCACCGTCTGCAGTGATTTTTGGAGCCCCCCAAAATAAAGTCTGACACTGTTTCCACTGTTTCCCCATCTATTTCCCATGAAGTGATGGGGCTGGATGCCATGATCTTCATTTTCTGAATGTTGAGCTTTAAGCCAACTTTTTCACTTTTACTTTCATCAAGAGGCTTTTTGGTTCCTCTTCACTTTCTGCCATAAGGGTGGTGTCATCTGCATATCTGAGGTTATTGATATTTCTCCCGGCAATCTTGATTCCAGCTTGTGCTTCTTCCAATCCACCGTTTCTCATGATGTACTCTGCATATAAGTTAAATAAGCAGGGTGACAATATACAGCCTTGACGTACTCCTTTACTACTTTAGTGGATTTTTGATAGAAACTGCTCGTGTGAGTCAGTAAAGGCATGTTTCATACTACTGTTTCTTAACCAGATGCATTTCAGAGTTTTAGAGGAAGTAAGCTCTTAACTAAGATACTGGTTTTACTGGTATTTACAGTTAAACTCTAGCAACATTTATGATAACAACACTGACAGCTCTTTAATTATGGGGTATAGTTGACAAACGTAATGTGCTGTCGTGGCTAATGGCTACATGAAGTGCTCTAGTGGTGCCCAGAGTAAGGGCAGGATCAGTTTAGTGTTCTGTCACTTTTCTCTTTTTCCTTCTCTAGTATCTTAAAGTGTCCTTATGCAGTCTCACTAGAATAGTATTAAAAAATATTTCCAGTGTCTTTGCATTTCTGTCCTTGAAGCTAGATGGGAGAGAGGGTATGTAACTCGTGAATCTCCCTTCTCTCCTTTCTTCAAAGGTGACTTATGTTGATTTCTCAGAACCTTGTGTTTTGGTAACAAGGAAGATAAACTCCTGCCTGTATTGTGAACTCACATGGGGTTGGTCTTAATTGAAAAACAACCGAGATCAATGAATATTAAAGGAGAAAGGAATACTTGAGAAAATGGTATTTTTTTCTCAGGATTGTATCATGTGGCACTGTGCTTATAAAATGGGATATGTATAATTTAGGCAGAGCTTTAAAAATATTTGCTGCTTGACTTTTACCAAATACATATGTAAGCACAAAGATCGTAGTCTGTTTCTGTTATGGTCTGCTGTTGGAAATTACTTATCAGAGAGTTTTGCTCTAAAGAAAAGATACTTGTAACTTAGAGCTACTTAGAGGGTAATCTTCAAAATTATTTTTGTTTGTAGAGAACAATGAGATACTAGTTGGTACACTTCTTTGCCAGACTGGACTTAAATCTTATTGACAGGTGTTGTGTCCTCTCTTACTTTGTCTCAGTTTTAATTTTAATTTTCTCTATTATGTCTAATTATTGCTTTATTCAGATAAGATGTTTGAAGAATGCTAGCCTCTTGTCACTATGATAAGAGTTATTTCCAAAGATAAAGTTCGATGCTTTTGATGCTGGCTGTGCTTCATTGAGAAGGCTGAGTTGTTTGGCATGCTTGAATTTTGATCTTGATCATTTTTCAGAAGTGATCAGAATTGTGTGATTAAGAACAGGTACATGTTAGTACAGTTAGTGCAGGTAGGCCTCTCGTGTGTATGGTGTAGCTGTTGTGCATTAGGATGTTCATCCTAGAGAAAGTATCAATTTAATTTCAAAGATCTTTTCCTCCTAGGATTGGCCTTTTGACGATGGAGCGCCACCCCCTAATCAGATAGTAGATGATTGGCTAAACCTACTAAAAACCAAATTTCGTGAAGAACCAGGTTGCTGTGTTGCAGTGCATTGTGTTGCAGGATTGGGAAGGTAAGCTCTTCTCCTTTTGTCTGTGAATTCATTATCAAAACTTTTACTTTGGTAGAGATGTGTATTTGTTAACTAAATACTAAATTGCCTGAAAGGAAATGAGAGTAAAAGCTGGTGTCATGATTTCTCAAAGTAACTTAGGTTTCATTGTTTGTCTGAGTCTGATACTATACTAGATTTAGTGGGTGATGGTTCTCAAGTTGTTTTGAAACTGTTTTAATGTAATTTTCTTATCTTTGAGCCAAAAATACAGCTTTAATTCAATATGTTAGTTTTTTCTCCCCATTTCCAGTAATCAAAGGTTTAGGTCTTTTAAATTGACAACAATGGTAAAATATCTTTAGATTTGAAGAATTTGTACATGGTTCATTTTGGTCTGAGATGAATAGGAAATTAATAGATAAAGAGCAGATGGTTGAACCTTAAACTCTTCTAAGGAAATGTATGGAGAATGAAAATTGACTTTGATTTTAAAAACTTTTCCCTTGAGCATTTCATGAAATGGTGTTGCAACACTCAACAACAGTAGATTGTCAATTTATGATCTGCACTTTGACTCAAAACATTAATGAAGGCTGCTGTTGCCTCATGGTGGTGGTGACTCAGGCTGTTACCTCTGCTCAACCCTTTTGTTGTTTTCCTTTTTGCAGTTTAGTACAGTTTCTTCTTCAGTGTCAAGAAGTTTCAGTTCTTTTCCTGACGTGGGGAAATTTTTTAAACTAATAGCTGTCTTAGTTAGGTAGCCAGTCCAAAGTTAGTGCTCTGTAATGGACTTTTTAAAAACATTGTTTCGTTTGTTATATTAAAAAAGAAAAAAAAAATACATATGTGTGTTGATATAGAAAGCAAATCCTAATTACCAGTTCTCTGACAGTCCCCTACCTCATAGAAACGATTTTGTTGAGGAAATCTAGCACTGTTTTCATATTTGGTGAAGAAATGATAATAAATTGATTTGTAATGAAAATTCTGAGACACTCAGGTTAATACATCTGGTCATTTACTATGATAATGCTTAAAGATCAGTGAATTTTTGGTGATATAAAATGATGGGAAATTTAAGATACAACGTGATAATATTTTAAAGAGTAAAGATCTCTAAATAAAGGTTTAAATTTTTGTGCTTTTTACTAAAAATAGAAAATAACTTAGAATCTATAATTTAGATATTTTACTATGTAGGAAAATATCTGATATTTTAGTATATAGGAATAAGGAAAGCTCAGGCTTTAAATGGTTTTGATAATATGTAACCCTGGGTTTTAAAGAATCCTTTAATTCCAAAGACCTGTGGTCAACTTACAAGTGAGTGTTTCTCTGCAGGGCACCTGTGCTAGTTGCACTTGCTTTGATTGAATGTGGAATGAAGTACGAGGATGCAGTTCAGTTTATAAGACAGTGAGTATGAAGTTTTATTTTCCGAAATACATAAAGCAAAATCATACAAGAGGGAGCAATTATAAAAAGTATCCAATTATAGTACAGAGTAATTTGCTGTCTTTGGCTTAGAATGTTGTTTGAAGATACCAAAAATAGCAAGCGATAAAAAGACTCACAGTAACACTCTGGCTCCCAGATTTAAATATTTTCTCATTTAGATGGCAAATTTGGACATTGTAGAATATGTCCAGTATATGACTTGAATATCTAGAAATCTTTAAAATGAATAGCTAGGTAATGGAGTTGCAGTGATCTAGTGCTTCTTTTAAGAGATGTCCAAAATGCCTTACAGATGTAACTCTGTGACAAAGAGGAAAGGAAGAAACCAGAGGGAGTAATCACCTAGGACTCTGAAGTGACCTGTTCAGTCACAGAATCAGGATGGTAGCGCCCAAACAGAATCTTGACATCAGTCTGGAATAACAGGCTGTTTTGTTCTTTCTTTGGCAATTATTGTCTTGCCCTTTCTCTTTTTAGCCTTTTCTTACCAAAAAAATTAAAAAATGACACTTTGTGACAAAGGGTATGAAATGTATGGTAGCACCTCTTGGAAGGTAACGTGTTTCAAGGAATGTCATCTGTGTCTGCTGCTTTATATAAATATTTGCTCATTTATCCTAAATACTTGCTGCCAATTCTAATATGAAGAATATATTAATTGGGAAGAATATAGTCAGATGTCTTTGGATAAACCATTCTGATACTTATTAACAATTAATAGACTCTAATGAGAGCAAAGAAAATTTGTCTATTTTTCATTTAGGAAGGCACAGAAATTTCATTGTTCATTTCAGCCCTTTCTCATAGGAAGTGATGTATGGGAAATATGCTGGTTTTCAGCTGTGTAGAGTTAGAAAGGCCATAGGCCATAAATATGCATGTCAGGCAGCTCTTTTTTTACATGATAAAGTTTGCCATTCTTGTATTTTCAGAAAAAGAAGGGGAGCATTCAATTCCAAACAGCTGCTTTACCTGGAGAAATACCGACCTAAGATGCGATTACGCTTCAGAGATACCAACGGGCATTGCTGTGTTCAGTAAAAAGAAGTGTATACGAAGGCTGACTTGATTGTAGCATTTAGAGGGAACTCTTGGTACCTGGAAATGTGAATCTGGAATCTTAACTGTGTCATCAAAGTAGTGATGGATTCAGTACTCCTCAACCACTCTCCTAATGATTGGAAAAAAGCAAACACAAATCCCTCTATAACGTGAATAAAATGTTTAAGAAAAGAAAAAGAGAAAGAAAATAGGGATTAATTTAGTGAAGGATGATTTTGCTTCTAGTGTTGGAGTTTGAATTTCTGCCAGGATTGAATTTATTTCAAAATCTCCTGTCTTTTTTAACTTTCTCAAAATAGGTCTCTAAGGAAAACCAGCAGAACATGAGCCTCTACAGAACCATCTGTTTGGGGAGCACACTCTTCCATTATGCTTGGCACATAGATATCCCTGTTGTGGGATTTCTTTCTTTCTTGGGGGAGGGGGGTGGGGGGAGATTGGTATATTTTTCCCTTCTTCTCACTTTCTCCTATCCCTGTTTTTTTTCCCCTGATACAAGTTGTAGGTGGAATAGGAGAAGCCCATGTTGCTATAGATGTGTGTGCAGTCTGGCAGCCTTAAGCCCACCTGGGCACTTTTAGGAAAAAACAAACAAAAAACACCAAAAAAAAAAAAAAAAAGAGGCAGTGACATATATATTGTATGATCCAGGTGGTTCTTAGTCTTTACTGATGATGGGGTATTCATGTTAGTTTCTTTTCTTGAAAACCCTATTCAGCATTAGGCAAAGTAGCCAGGAATTTTTTGTTTTGATAAATTTGTAGGGAAATGGCATTTTAAGAGGAGTCTCTCAGAGAGCTTAGCTGAGAGTCGAATTCATCTCTTTTCCAACCAATGAAGCTAAGTGGATGTCCCAGAGATGTTTGTTTCAGAAGGGGAGTACTCCAGGCCATCACTAAAGATGTGTCCAGGCAGAGCCTTAGTACACTTTCTACACCTTGTAGAACTGTGGGCTGTAGCATTACTCTGATTTTCTGTCTGATGATGTCAGAGAATGCTGGTAGTGTAAAGTTTTTTATTTTAGGACTTATTTGTACTCTGAATTTTCAGGAACAGTCAAAGGAGTAGCAGCAAAGACACAATATTTTAGACCTGAGAAATGCCTGAAATGGGTATTTTCCAAACTGCTCCCTATATGTACAGTTCAGTTTAACCACTGATTGCCTTGTTATTTTCTTACTAGGTTCTTTATGAGACTTAAAAAAAAATTTTTTTTTTGCTGGTTCAAAACCAACAATGCCTAGTGAGTATGTGTCCACAGGCCATAACAGGGTTAGAAGAGAGACATAGAGCAGCAAAGGGACTGTGGCTAGTGCAGTGGTGTAGTGTCATTTCTGCAGATTCTTTGCTGGGTTTAATGTACTGATCTAGAAAAGCTGTTTTTCTGCTCCTTTGCTGTTGTGACCAGGCTGCATTGACAGAGCAAGTTGGATGATACCATCAGGGGCTCTTGCACTCTCCATTTGAATATTGCATAATTAATAGTGCTCTGCTTCTAAGGATTTGAATGGAGTCTTAGGGTCATCTTGTCCTGTTGGAATTTGCTATGCAGAGCCTTAAACTTCCCATTTTGTTAGGATCAGCTAGGCCAGTAGGAATGGACCAGGACCTTGTCTCACACTGATGATACCTCAGATGTTGGCTGGCTATGTGAACTGCCTATTTCCTGTGCCGAGCTGTTTTTGATTTTTAAATAAATGAAAATCTGTAGATTCTCTCCTCCCCTGTCCCAAAAAACAAAGCAAAATAATGCTTTTTGAAATTGTCTCTAGGATTTTAAAGTGAAAAAATGATGGTACTATCCAAAGTTCTTTATTTCAGAATCTGACAGTGGATTCCTTTAACATAGGCTCAAGATCAAAACAGCATACCCTCTAAGCTCAGACAGACTGTTGACTCCAAGGGTTTTGATCAATACCATAACAAACCTTTTTCCTTTGACATACTCTGGGTTTTGTTGTTTGGAGGGAGAGAAGAAGGGAGGGGGAGAGAAAGGGGGAAGAGAGAGAGAGAGTGTGTGTGTGTGAGTGAGCGAGCGAGTGTGCAGTACCCACCAGTAACAGTGCCTGCCTGAGTTAGGAAAGTGACATTCCTGGTTCTGTATGAGGAGAAGGGTATGTACAATAACATGCAACATCAGCCCTCATATTGTTGTAAATTACAGAATAATGTTAATTGTTCTCAAAACTGGATTTTCTTCAAAATTAAAAAATTTTTTTCTTTCGGATTTAATGAAGTATTGCTAGCTGAAGCCAGTTTGACATGGTGAGAGAGATGTCAGACTGATGAAAGGTGTGCAGCCTGATTTAAAACCAAACCCTGAGCCCTTTTAAAGAACAATAAAACATATTTTACATGCTCTTTGTCTGTGCATTTGTTCTCTGTCTTCAGGTTGAATTTCATTTATGTCTGCTTAGAAATCTTGGTATTATCAAGGCTTCTTTTGGGTCCTGCTTATAATTACTATAAGGAGGTGAAATAATCAGATGTTGGCAAGTTTGAAGATTTCATGCCTCCTGGGTGTTCAGTAAGGGCAGACTTAACAGTAGTTGGGATACATGAGGTTCACTTTCTGGTTCAGTTCTTGGAGGTAGCACTGTAGGAATTCAGCATCTCTTCTCATCTCAAAGGATTTGTTTATTCCATAGAGTTTTGATGAAGCACTGAAACTTTTTACTGGAAAGCTTCAAGAACAGTGAGAAAGGAGGAACTTAATGTATCATTCGATTTGGGGGTGGGAAATCTCCCTTAAACTATGGGTGGACATCTCTCCATCCATCTGGATAACAAATTCATGGGTGAGGTACTGAGAATGAAAAAATAAGACACTGATCCCACTTTGGAGGACCTCTGTCCAGTAAAGGAGCCAGATATGTAGACAGTGGTTACAGAGCTATGTGACTTAACAGTTCACTGATCTTTCACTTCATGTCTTTCATTATGCAGCTTAGACTCTGTGGTCCAGTGTTAGAATCACTTAGCTACATAGTCAATTGCCTTGCCCCATCTCTTGCTTCATTATACTTGCCTGGCTGAACTCCCATTTTTGGTTAAGATCAATATGGCACCTCTGCAAGTTTAGTCAGCTGAACCTGCTGGCACAGTTTCTGTGTTTTAAAGTCACAATCTCAAGTAGACCTTAGTATCATCTGATGATCCTATTTGCATTTCACTGTCCCATTTACTCTCTTGGTACTCTTGAAACTAAAATTTTTCTAGCTCTCACTCTCAACCTATGACTTTTTTTTTTAACTTAGAAAATAGAAACAAATTCCACAGGCTCCTACCGTCACATCCTTGTCGGGAGTACTTTTGAGTAGTTTCTTAATAGTAGAGCCTTGAAGGGATTATACAAATAGCATGTTAAAGTGCTGTGACTATAGCACCTGTAGAAAGAGTGATAATTTACTAGTAAGTATTTGAGCACCTGCCACATACTTACACTATTCTAAGCACTTAAGATATGGTGGCAAATAAATGCCCTTACAGGGTTTAAATTCTAGTGAAGATAGAGAATAAATACAAAGATAAGTAATACACTTTCAGATAGTGGTTAGTAACTATGAAGATACGAAGAAAGTAAAAGGGGTTATTGATGGGGTTATGTATGGAGTTAGATGGAAGGGTCAGGGAAGGTCTCTGATGAAGGTAAGGGAGCCTACTATGTGCAAATGCTGTGTGAAGGCAATGGAAGTACTTTGCAAGCAGTGTAACAGCATGTTTCAACTTGAAACACAACTTGTATGTTCAGGAGGTAGCAATGGGTGGTATGGCTGAAGTCCAGCAAGGAGTAATGGTGAAATTTAGGCAGAGACCAAATTGTGTGGATTTGAGGAGGCTGGAAAGATTGGGGTCATATTGTAGAGGGTATTGCATATTACAGCAAGAAATTTGAAAGTCTATTTTTTACTCAGGAGGAAACATCAGATTCACCTATGTGGTTTATTAAAAATGTCCATGTTCAGGCATCACTAAGGTCATTCAGAGACATTACTTTGCCAACAAAGGTCTGTCTAGTCAAGGCTATGGTTTTTCCAGTGGTCTCACAGTGGTTTCCTCACATGTATGGATGTGAGAGTTGGACTATAAAGAAAGGTGAGCACCAAAGAATTGATGCTTTTGAACTGTGGTGTTGGAGAAGACACTTGAGAGTCCCTTGGCCTGCAAGGAGATCCAACCAGTCCGTTTTAAAGGAGATCAGCCTTGGGTGTTCTTTGGAAGGAATGATGCTAAAGCTGAAACTCCAGTACTTTGGCCACCTCATGCGAAGAGTTGACCCATTGGAAAAGACTGACGCTGGGAGGGATTGGGGGCAGGAGGAAAAGGGGATGACAGAGGATGAGATGGCTGGATGGCATCACTGACTTGATGGACATGAGTTTGAGTGAACTCTGGGAGTTGGTGATGGACAGGGAGGCCTGGCATGCTGCAATTCATGGGGTCGCAAAGAGATACGACTGAGCAACTGAACTGAACTGAAGGTCATTCTGAATCAGTCTTGAGTTGGTAATATCTTTGGGTAATGAGGAGCCTTTGAAGGTTGGTAAACATAGCAATTACATAGATCTGTGCTCAAAAAGCTTATTCAAGAAGTCTTTATATTAGGGTTTCCCTAGTAGCTCAGAGGTAAAGAATCCACCTGCCAATGATGGAAACAAGGGTTTGATCCCTAGTCTGGGAAGATCCCACGTACTGTGGAGCAACTAAGCTTGTGTGCCAAAACTCTTGAGCCTATGCTCTGGAGCCAAAGAGCAACTACTGAGCCCATGTGCCACAACTGAAGCCTGTGCACCCTAGATCCCATGCTCCGCAACGAGAAGGCACCAAAATGAGAAGCCTGTGCACAGCATCTAGACACTAAACCCCACTCACTGCAACTAGAGAAACACCCACACAGCATCAAAGACCCAGCACAGCCATAAAATTATATTAAAAAGTCCTTAAAGTAGAGGCCATACCTCTTATGAAACTCAGTTGCTGCAATACTATGTGTGCAATAAATAACAGCTGAATGAATGACAATGTTTTGGAGAGAGTAGAAGCTGAGAGACCATTTATGGGTGGTAGGCTTTCTGCTTCATTGACTACTAAAGCCTTTGACTGGATCACAACAAACCCGAAAATTCTTAAGAGGTGGGAATATCAGGCCACCTTACCTGCCTGCTGAGAAACCTGTGTGTAGGTCAAGAAGCAACAGTTAGAACCGGACATGGAACAATGGACTGGTTCAAAATTGGAAAAGGAGTATGGCAAGGCTGTACGTTGTCACCCTACTTATTTAACTTACATGCAGAGTACATCATGAGAAATGCTGGGCTGGATGAAACACAAGCTGGAATCAAGATTGCCAGGAGAAATGCCAATAACCTCAGATACACAGATGACACCACCCTTATGGCAGAAAGCGAAGAGGAACTAAAGAGCCTCTTGAAAGTGAGAGAGGAGAGTGGAAAAGCCGGCTTAAAACTCAACATTCAGAAAGATAAGATCATGGCATCCAGCCCCATCACTTCATGGCAAATAGATGGGGAAACGATGGAAATAGTGACAGACTATTTTCTTCGTCTCTGAGATCACTGCAGATGGTGACTTCAGGCATGAAATTAAAAGATGCTCCTTAGAAGAAAAGCTATGATAAACCTAGACAGCATATTAAAAAGCAGAGATATTACTTTGCTGACAAAAGTCCATCTAGTCAAAGCTATGATTTTCCCAGTAGTTGTGTATGGATGTGAGAGTTGGACCGTAAAGAAAGCTGAGCACTGAAGAATTGATGCTTTTGAATTGTGTTGGGGGAGACTCTTGAGAGTCCCTTGGACTGCAAGGAGATCCAACCAGTCCATCCTAAAGGAAGTCAATCCTAAAAGTTGATTGGAACGACTGGTGTTGAAACTAAGGCTCCAATACTTTGGCTACCTGATGCAAAGAGCTGACTCGTTGGAAGGAACCCTGATCCTGGGAAAGATTGAAGGCAGGAGGAGAAGGGGATGACAGAGGACGAGATTGTTGGATGGTATTACTGACTCAGTGGAGATGAGTTTGCGCAAACTCCAGGAAATGGTGAATGACAAGGGAATCCTGACATGCTGCAATCTATGGGGTCGCAAAGAGTAGGACACGACAGTGACTGAACAACAACAAGGTTGATGATGGCTTATAGTAGGCCAGGAGATGTGTTTTTAGTGTTGGGGCCTCTGTCTCCTCTGCTGCTTTGGGCTTGAGGCAGTCAGGAAGACAGAAACAAGAGGATGACACTAGCCAGTATCTGCTGAGTATAACTGGCTTCAGAATTTCATAAGCATTATCATTTAACCTTCTTAGGCTTCCACTCTTGCTAACTGCTTGATTGTACTGCTATAGTAGAATGAGATGTTTATGATCGCATTGCTCTGGGTTTTCTTACTCAGTGAATCCCTATTAATTGAGCTGCATCTTTATATTAAGTGTGGGGAGTGAGGCAGAGAGGAGTGCAAGTGTCTGTGTGAACAGCAGTTCTCTCTAGTCAGTGGATTTAACTTGTGCAAATTGTGTGTAATGGGCCCTACCAGCAACAAACCAGGACATTTGAGCAGAGTGGTTTATAATTTATAATTGGCTTTCTATTACTGTTGGCTGATTCTCCTGCACAGAGAGTATTACTCCAGGATTGGTATTTGATTTAAGAAATTTTCAAATTGATTTTATCTTCAGTGCATTAATGCGTGGCCTAAATTCTTGCAGAAGCATTAGATAACCAGCCTGGACATGCTTTAGCAATCGTAACTGGATCTGAGCTGGCCATGCTACAGCTTTTATTCAGCATAGATAAATCACTTTTCTGAAAATACTTCTCTACCTAAGCCCTGTGACATTTTTTTTTTTAGGACACTGCAAGTTTAGGCCCCTTGAAATTGGAATATATTACCCAAATCATGCTAAGACACACAAACAGAAATTTGTTAACACAAGTAGATTTAATCTCTATCTTCCTGTTGGAACAGAATACATAAATATACAAGGAATGATGTGGAAATCAGCCCAATTTTCAAGGGTGTGCAATTGCAATGCCTTTTGAAATCCGGAAATATGAAATGTGATTCCAGTAATGAAAATGCTATAAATGTAACCGAGTACATGAAAACCTGGAGGATGTTCCGCGATTTCATGAGGATCAGCATAGGTAAATGTTTTTAGTGAAACATTTTTTTTTCACCTGTGAAGTGCAGAATAGATCACAGCTGCACAAAAATACCAATTAATCATCTTCTAATGCTTTTATGTAAATGATTATATTTGACTTTCGCTTAGAGTTGCCATTAACACCTGGAACCCTAAGATTGATAACAGGTAAAATTTTAATGAATACATAAATTAGAGATTTGAATCATGTTTAGATTAATTTATAACACCTTTATTCATCACAAGTCCTCTTGAAATCTAAAAATCAAAAGATGAGACAGAAAATAGAGAAGAAGAGATAGCCTTTGAGCTTATCAATTTTTTAGAGGTGGGAAAGGATGACTAGGAAATGCTAAACCCTCACGTGTTTTTTCTGCCTTTTGCAATAATTTGCCCAGATGCTAGGCCTGTGTGTCCTGTGGAGGACTTATTTTCTCATGCCCTGAGACAACACTGATCTTTTTTTCTTTCCTTTTTTTTTAATGAAGATTTTTCTTCTTATGCACACTCCTTGCTTTAGAAAAAAAATTTTTTAGTCAAAATCGGCTTACTGTAGAAACTTTGGGAAATACAGAGGATGTGGAATTAAAAAAAAAAATCCTAATTGTCCTGCCATCCAGGGACAACCTTTATTATGGGTATTTCTTTCATTTTACCTCCTTACCTCCATGTATTAATATGTGTATTTATGTAATTATGTGTCTTCCATTTTTAGTTATATAGCCAAAGTAGTATTTACAATTTATTGAAAGTTTACCGTCTGCCCGGCACTGCACTCAGTGTTTGAAATGTGTTATGTTTTGAATGGTAGATCACTTTACTTTCATTCTACAGAGGAGGACATGGAAGCTCAGAAAGGGTCCGTACCTTGCCCAGTATCACACTTGAAATGTCTCACTCGGAAACCCTGATCATATCTCTGTGGTACACTCCCCTTGCTTTCAATAAGTGAAGCTGTTATTAACTGAAACCAAGTTGCCCCCTGAGGACAACTGTTTTCTCTGCAACCTCAAAAAACAGAAGTTACTCATTCTCCCATGACCTGTGTACTACAAAGGTCACAGGGAGATGAGGGGTTGGCCACATCTAGATTATTGTTCTGCCCTTGGGCAATACCAGTTGAGACAGTCAACCACTGCCGCTCATTGCTGCTCTCCTCTGTCGCCCTCCCCATCACTCAGAGCAAGGAATTCCTTGGGCCTTGAAAGCCCACCCCTCATCATTCTCTCATCCTTGGCTGATTGAGTGCCTCTTCCAGCCCCTCAGCATCAGAGGCCTTTACTACCTTAAATCCATACCTCATTTCCTTGGTAATGAGACCACTCTGCTTCTGATGTAGTGAGGAGGTTGAACAATATCTGGGCAAAAACAATTGTATGTATATGTGTATGTGTGTATATGTACCCACATATATATCTATGTATACACATGCACATATATGTTTACTGTACATTTTACTGATGAAAAGAATGCGTGATGGGTTTCTCTGGTGGCTCAGCTGGTAAAGAATCCACCTGCAGTGTGGGAGACCTGGGTTCAATCCCTAGGTTGGGAAGATCCCTTGGAGAAGGTAATGACTACCCCCTCCAGTATTCTGGCCTGGAGAATTCCATGGACTCTATGTGTGTGTGTGTGTATATATATATACATATGCACATATATGTTTACTGTACATTTTACTGATACAAAGGATGTATAACATACAGTTTTTTTAGAAAGTTAGATTTGTTCTATCAGGTTCAGAGTATGTTGGGAATTATAGAATCCCTCTTGTACACTGAATGTCTTGTGATTGTTTGTTGTGCTTTATTCTGAAAGCCTAGATGGCATATTAAAAAGCAGAGACATTACTTCGCCAACAAAGGCCCATCTAGTCAAGGCTGTGGTTTTTCCATTAGTCACATATGCATGTGAGAGTTGGACTATAAAGAAAGCTGAGCACCAAAGAATTGATGCTTTTGAACTGTGGTGTTGGAGAAGACTCTTGAGAGTCCCTTGGACTGTAAGGAGATTCAACCAGTCCATCTTAAAGGAGATCAGTCCTGAGTGTTCATTGGAAGGACTGATGTTGAAGCTGAAACTCCCAATATTTTGGCCACCTAATGCGAAGAGCTGACTCATCGGAAAAGACCCTGATGCTGGGAAAGATTGAAGGTGGGAGGAAAAGGGGATGACAGAGGATGAGATGGTTGGATGGCATAACCGACTCAATGGAGATGAGTTTGGGTAAACAGGAGTTGATGATGGACAGGGAGGCCTGGCGTGCTGCAGTCCATGGGGTCGCAAAGAGTCGGACACAACTGAGTGACTGAACTGAACTGATTCTGAAATCATGTCTCAAACCGGAATGCTTTTGAGGACAGATACTTCTGTAGAGGTCCTTTGACCTGAATAGTTCAGGGTTTGAATTAAGTTTTATTTCAGTGTCTATTCTGAATCCTAGCCCGTATGAAACAATGTGACTTTGGTACTGGACTTTGCTGATGTGCTTGAGTGTGTGCTAGTTGTTTTTGTTTTTGTTTTTTCTTTAAGTAATAGCCATATGGTGAATTTTCTACTTTGTTATGATTGCCTTTTATTGGTGGGCATGCAATAAGTGTTTCTTGGAAATGGCCAATTTTTATTAAGATGTTTCTGGAAGAAAATTAAAAGAAACATGCAATTTTAAAATAATAAATCTTTACTGTAAATTCCATACAGTCAATTAATTATCGCAGAATGCTTTTGTTGATTTTTCCACAACTCTTATATCCTAGCCAACCTATGGTAACAAATGATACCATTTATGATCAGCATAAATGATCGTTGTTATTTTCCTTTTTGTTACAGACATGGAAGTAGAACAATGAAGACTTATGTTAGAACTTTACTCATTCATCAGTGACATGCTTTCTTTATGGAATTGGAAAATAGTTTCTGAACACTGGAGGACTACTTCCTCCATTTCTTTGGATGCTGCTTACAATGTAATGGCTACAGACAGGATGCACTTTAAAGTTTGATATCCATCACTAACATTTTCTCCATTAATTTCTTAAATGTACACAATCACAAAAACAAGCCCTGTCTGTAGCATTTTCCAATTTCCATGGTATAAATACTCCTGCCATGGCCCATCACAAGCTACCAGTAGACATAGATTTTTGAAAAGGTGTAGTGGCACACCATTTTAATATTTCCACCAAACAGATACCATAATAGTAAATAATAATAATAGTAAAAGAAAGTGAAGAGTCTTAAGAATGTATAAGCTTTGTTTTTATTATTTATGTTTTTATAACTAATTTTTAAAAATTTATTTTATTGAGGTATAGTTGATTTACAATGATGTGTTAATTTCTCATTGAGAGCAGACTGGTTTAGTTATACATGTGTATTCTTTCTCATATTATTTTCCATTATGATTTATCACAGGATATTGAATATAGTTCCCTATGCTATATGGAGAAGGCAATGGCATCCCACTCCAGTAATTTTGCCTAGAAAATCCCATGGACGGAGGAGCCTGGTAGGCTGCAGTCCATGAGGTCGCTAGAGTCGGAGTGACTTCACTTTCACTCTTCATTTTCATGCAATGGAGAAGGAAATGGCAACCCACTCCAGTGTTCTTGCCTGGAGAATCCCAGGGATGGGAAGCCTGGTGGGCTGCCGTCTATGGGGTCGCACAGAGTCGGACACGACTGAAGTGACGCAGCAGCAGCAGCAGTGCTATATAGTAGGACGGTGTTATTAATAACTTAATTTTTAATAATGGCTGTATTTAACAACCAGCTTGCAAAATTCCTAAAGTCTAATGATCACTTGGCGTGAGTGACTTCCACACAGCACTGGGTATGCTTGCCTCTGCGCCTATTTGCTGTCCCAGTCATCATCCATCTTTCCCACCTGCAGCATGTATGCTTACCCTTCGGTTCCTTTTCTGTTCACTCCTCAACCCACCACAACCTGACTTTTGTCCTTTCCATGACAGACCCTATGCTAGTAAGTTAAGACTCCTCTTCCCCCACTGGCTCACTGAATTCCAGTTTCCCCCAAAGCTCTGTCATAGGTAGTCAGCTTTTCTCTTCCTACACATTTTGCTTTGGTGATCTCACCCAAGCCCCTGACACGAAGCACAACTCTTGGCTCCCAGATCTATAATTACAACCGACATCTTTCTCTGGAGCTCCAGATCCATGTGTCCAACAGACTACAGGACATCCCACTTACTCATCCCATTGAAGTTCAAACTCAGCATTTCAAGAAATATATTAATTGAGCTTTTAGCTGCCACCCCTGAATCTGACTTTGCCCCTCTTTTTCCTGCCTCAGTAAATGGCGATGCCTTATTTACTAAGTCTTCCAAGCAAGGTATCTGGGCTTCATCCTTGATTTTTCTCTCTTCTTCATCACTTCCACCTTTCCCCCTGGTAACAAATCTAGATTTACTCAACAATTCATTCATTCATCCTTCCATTGAACTTTCAGTAAATATGTATTAGAATGGCTGAGTAGTATATTGGAGAAGGCAATGGCACCCCACTCCAGTACTCTTTCGTGGAAAATCCCATGGATGGAGGAGCCTGGTGGGCTGCAGTCCATGGGGTCATTAAGAGTCAGACACGACTGAGCGACTTCACTTTCACTTTTCACTTTCATGCATTGGAGAAGGAAATGGTAACCCACTCCAGTGTTCTTGCCTGGAGAATCCCAGGGACGGGGAGCCTGGTGGGCTGCCGTCTCTGGGGTCACACAGTGTCGGACACAACTGAAGCGACTTAGCAGCAGCCACAGCATCAGCAGCATAGTATATCGAGTAAGAACACTAGAGCTTGGAGTCAGTCTGCCAAGCACGAAATTCTGGCTCTGCCATTTCCCTAGCTTTGTAGCCTTGAGAAACTTACTCAACTACTCTTGTGTTTCAGTTTTCTTTTTTTTTTTTTTTAATGATTTTATTTATGTATTTACTTTTGGCTGTACTGGGTCTTCGTTGTCTCCTGGGCTTTTCTCTAGTTGCAGAGAGCCAGGAGCTGCTCTTTAGCTGCAGTCTGCAGGCCTCTTGTTGCAGTGCCTTGTTGCAGAGCATGGGCTCTAGAGCACACGAGTTGCGTTATTTGTGGCACACGTGTTCAATAGTTGCGGCTCCCAGGCTCTAGAGCACAGGCTCAATAGTTGTGGTACACCGGCTTAGCTGCTCCACCTCATGTGGGATCTTCCTGGACCAGGGGTCAAACCCGGTGTCCTGCCTTGACAGACAGATTCTTTACCACTGAGCCACCAGAGAAGACCTCGTTTCAGTTTTCTTAAATATAAAGTGGAAATAATAATAGAATCTTTTTTCACAAGGAACTCAGAGGTTGAAATGATTGTGCTGAGTGAAGCACTTAAAACCCAACCTGTGATAGAGTAACCACTCTAGAAATGTTAGCTGTTTCTGACTGGGGCCACAGTCCCTCTGAAATCTGTAGGAGAATCTTTCTTTGCCTTTTCCTAACTTCAGGTGGTTTTCTGCCAATCTCTCACACTCCTTGGCTTGCAGCTACCTCACTCCAATCTCTGCCTTTGTCATCACATGGAGTTTTCCCTGAGTGTCTCTGTCTTTACATGACTGTCTTCTAATAAATTAGGACACCAGTCGTATTGGATCCATCCTGCTATAGTATGACCTCATCTTAACGAATTACATCTGCACTGACCCTGTTTCCAAAGAAGGTCACATTCTGAAATGTTGGGGATGAGGACTTTAACATATCTATTTTGGGGGGACACAGTCTAATTCATGACAGGCAGGAAGTAGATATAGGGATCATATCTAATCCCTAGAGCCACGTCTTAGTCCTTCTGTCTTGTAACTCTTCCTAACTAGACCCCAGTCTGGCCCCACCATCACCCATTCTCCATGTGGCTGTCAGAGTAATTTTTCCAAAACATAAAGTTCATCATGTTGCCTCCTTCTGAAGCCCTCTGAGGTTTCAGGTAAAGATTTAGCATGAAAGAACGATCTTGCTCCAGCTCCTTCCTGCTTCTCTACACTGAACCTTTGACAAAAGCACAGACCAAAAAACTCTTTGTAGTTCCCCAGTTGTATCATTCTCTTTTGCAACTCTGGACATGCACCATTCCTCTGCTTTGCATATAATCACCCTCATAGTTCTTCATTTGTCTGGGGAAGATGTCCCCGACTCTCCCCAGCCCTCTTCTGAGCGCCTTTCGTAACCCTGTGCACACCCTGAACGTTGGGTCTTACTGAATTCATTGTTTCTTGTGTTCTTTTTTTTTTTTCAGGACAGAATGCCCCTTAAGGGCTGGGACTGTTTTTATATCCCCTATTATTATAGATTAGTGTCACTTTGAATTTTTCACCACTGTAAATAATATTGTGATGTTTATGTTTAAATAGTTTTCCCATTTAAAATTATTTCCTCAGGCACAACTCAACAGCAAAAAGACAAACAACCCAATTTTTAAAAAGGACAAGGACATTTTCCCGAAGAAGATATAAAGATTGTTGATAAGCACAAGATGTTCAACATCATAGTCATTAGGAAAATGCAAATCCAAACTCTCACAATGAGATATGACTTTATACCCACTAGGATGGCCATAACAACAACAACAACAACAACAAAATAAGCATTAGCAGGATATGAAGATGAAGAAATTGGAACATCCCTGGGGGAATGTAAAAGTGGTAGTCACTAGAAAATTGTTTGGTGGTACCTCAAAAAGTTAATCTTAGAATTAGCATATGACCCTTTGGGACTTCCCTGGTGGTCTAGGTTAAGCCTCTGTGCTTCCACTTCAAGGGTCATGGGTTTGATCCCTTCTCAGGGAACTAAGATCCTGCCTAACATGTGGCATGACCAAAAAAAAAAAAGAAAAAAATCAGTTTTTAAGAATTACCATATGACCTAGCAATTCCAATCTTAGGTATATACCTGAAAGAATTGGAAATTGGTGTTCAAACAGAAACTTGTACACAAATGCCCATAGCAGCGCTATTCACAGTAACCAGAAGGTGGCAATGATCCAAATGTCCCTTAATGGGTGAATGGAAACGCAAAATGTAGTGCATCCATACAGAGAAATATTACTCAACCATAGAAAGGCATGAAATACTGATACATACTACAGTGTAGGCGAACCTTTAAAAAAGTCATGTTTATAAGAGAAGCCAAACACAAAAAAGTTATAGTATACCTATGAGTCCATTTATACACAATATATATACGATTCGTATGTCATATATTTATGATCGTATATATATAATCTTATAGATATGATTCCATTTATATAAAATATTCAGAATAGATAAATCCATAGAGAAATAAAGCAAATTGATGGTTGTCAGGGGAGGAGGAGAGAATGGGAATTAACTGTCTAATGAGGATGGATTTAATTTTTGGGTAATGAAAATGTTTTGGAATTAGATAGGGTGGTAGTTGCACAACATTGTGACTGTTCAAAATGTCACTGAATTGTACACTTTAAAATGTTTTATTTCATGTTATATGGATTTTACTAAAAAGTTAGAACAAAGAAGTAATACAGTACTGATACATGCTACAAAATGGATGAACCTTAGAGACAATATTCTTGTAAAAGAAGTCATACACAGAAGGTCACTCTATTTATGTTAAATATCCAAATAGATAAATTCATAGATACAGAAAGCAGATTAATGGTTGTCAGAGGCTGGGGCAGAGGGGAATGGGGAGTGACTACTGAATGGTTATGAGGTTATGAGAGTTCTTTTTGGTGTAATAAGCTGTTCCAGAACTAGATATCAGTGATGGTTGCACAACAATATTGTGAATGTACTAAATGCTACTGAATTACACACTTTAAAATGGTTAAAATGGTAAATTTTATATTATGTGTATTCTACCACTTCCCTTAGAAGAAATGGAGTAACCCTCATAGTCAACAAAAGAGTCTGAAATGCAGTACTTGGGTGCTGTCTCAAAAATGACAGAACAATCTCT
This sequence comes from Bos indicus x Bos taurus, assembly GCF_003369695.1. Taxonomy (NCBI): domain Eukaryota; kingdom Metazoa; phylum Chordata; class Mammalia; order Artiodactyla; family Bovidae; genus Bos; species Bos indicus x Bos taurus. The sequence goes on from NC_040077.1 coordinate 121,468,953, forward strand.
GTTCGTTTCCAAGGCAAATCATTCAATATCACAGTAATCCAAGTCTATGCCTCAACAACTAATGCCGAAGAAGCTGAAGTTGAACGGTTCTATGAAGACCTATAAGACCTTCTAGAACTAACACCAAAAAAAGATGTCCTTTTCATTGTAGGGGACTGGAATGCAAAAGTAGGAAGTCAAGAGATACCTGGAATAACAGGCATATTTGGCCTTGGAGTACAAAATGAAGCAGGGCAAAGGCTAACAGAGTTTTGCCAAGAGAATGCACTGGTCATAGCAAACACTCTAATTCAACAACACAAGAGAAGACTCTATACATGGACATCACCAGATGGTCAATACCAAAATCAGATTGATTATATTCTTTGCAGCCAAAGATGGAGAAGCTCTGTACAGTCAGCAAAAACAAGCTGTGGCTCAGATCATGAACTCTTTATTGCCAAATTCAGACTTAAATTGAGGAAAGTAGGGAAAACCACTAGACCATTCCGGTATGACTTAAATCAAATCCCTTATAATTATACAATGGAAGTGACAAATAGATCCAAGGGATTTGATCTGATAGAGTGCCTAAAGAGCAATGGACAGAGGTTCATGATATTGTACAGAAGGCAGTGATCAAGACCATCCCCAAGAAAAAGTAATGCAAAAAGGTGAAATGGTTGTCTGAGGAGGCCTCACAAATTGCTGAGAAAAGAGAAGCTAAAGGCAAAGGAGAAAAGGGAAGATATACCCATTTGAATGCAAAGTTCCAAAGAATAGCAAGGAGAGATAAGAAAGCCTTCCTCAGCAATCAATGCAAAGAAATAGAGGAAAGCAATAGAATGGGAAAGACTAGAGATCTCTTCAAGAAAATTAGAGATACCACGGGGACATTTCATGGAAAGATGGGCACAATAACAGAAATGGTCTGGATCTAACAGAAGCAGAAGCTATTAAGAAGAGGCGGCAAGAATACACAGAAAAACTATACAAAAAAGATCTTCATGACCCAGATAACCATGATGGTGTGCTCACTCATCTAGAGCCAGACATCCTGGAATGTGAAGTCAAGCGGGCCTTAGGAAGCATCACTACAAACAAAGCTAGTGGAGGTGATGGAATTCCAATTGAGCTATTTCAAATCCTAAAAGATGATGCGTAAAAGTGCTTACACTCAATATGCCAGCAAATTTGGAAAACTCATCAGTGGCCATAGGACTGGAAAAGGTCAGTTTTCATTCCAATCTCAAGAAGGGCAATGTCGAAGAATGTTCAAACTACCACACAATTGCACTCATCTCACATGCTAACAAAGTAATGCCCCAAATTCCCCAAGCCAGGCTTCAACAGTATGTGAACCGTGAACTTCCAGATGTTCAATCTGTTTTTAAAAAAGGCAGAGGAACCAGAGATCAAATTGCCAACATCAGTTGGATCATCAACAAAGCAAGAGAATTCCAGAAAAACATCTACTTCTGCTTCATTGACTAGGTCAAAGCCTTTGACTGTGTAGATCACAACAAACTGGAAAATTCTTAAAGAGATGGGAATACCAGACCACTTTACCTGCCTCCTGAGAAACCTGTATGCAGGTCAAGAAGGAACAGTTAGAACTGGACATGGAAGAGTAGACAGACTGGTTCCAAATAGGAAAAGGAGTTCGTCAAGGCTGTATATTGTCACCCTGCTTATTTAACTTCTATGCAGAGTACATCATGCGAAATGCTGGGCTGGATAAAGCACAAGCTGGAATCAAGATTGCTGAGAGAAATATCAGCAACCTCAGATAGGCAGATGACATCACCCTTTCAGTTAGCAGAAAGTGAAGAGGAACTGAACAGCCTCTTGAAGAAAGTGAAAGAGGAGAATGAAAAAGCTGGCTTAAAACTCAACATTCAAAAAACAAAGATCATGGCATTCGGTCCCATCACTTCCTGGCGAATAGATGGAGAAAAACTGGAAACAGTGAGAGACTTTATTTTTGGGGCTCCAAAATCACTGCAGATGGTGACTGCAGCCATGAAATTAAAAGACGCTTGCTCCTTGGAAGAAAAGCTATGACTAACCAGCTGCTGCTGCTGCTAAGTTGCTTCAGTCGTGTCTGACTCTGTGCGACCCCATAGACGGCAGCTCACCAGGCTCCCTCATCCCTGGGATTCTCCAGGCAGGAACACTGGAGTGGGTTGCCATTTCCTTCTCCTATACATGACGGTGAAAAGTGAAAGTGAAGTCACTCAGTTGTGTCCGACTCTTAGCAACCCCATGGACTTCAGCCCACCAGGTTCCTCCATCCCTGGGATTTTCCAGGAAAGAGTACTGGAGTGGAGTGCCATTGCCTTCTCCGATGAGCAACCTAGACAGCATATTAAAAAGCAGAGACATTATTTTGCCAAAAAAGGTCCATCTATGATGTGAGATTTGGACTATAAAGAAAGCTGAGTGCTGAAGAATTAATGCTTTTGAACTGTGGTGGAGTTCAACTGTGTGGAGAAGACTCTTGAGAATCCCCTGGACTGCAAGGAGATCCAACCAGTCCATCCTAAAGGAAATCAGTCCTGAATACTCATTGGAAGGACTGATGCTGAAGCTGAAACTCCAATATTTTGGCCACCTAATGTGAAGAACTGACTCATTGGAAAGGATCCTGATGCTGGGAAAGATTGAGGGCAGGAGGAGAAGGGGATGATAGAGGATGAGATGGTTGGATGGCATCACCAACTCCATGGACATGAGTTTGAGCAAGCTTCAGGAGTTGGTGAAGGACAGGGGAAGCCTGCCATACTGCAATCCATAGGGTCACAAAGAGCTGGACATGACTGAGCAACTGAATGACAACAAACCACCTTAGAAACCTATTTCCTTGGGAAAGATTTTCTAAATGAAGTCTGAGTCAAAGGATACGATATTTCGCTGAATTTCTGTTGAGAAGTAGCCACTCATTGCCCTCTCACCAGCAGTGTTTGAGAGGGTCTGTATTGTGTCCTCACTAGATGTTGTGATTGTTTTTTAATAGCTAAAAATGTCACTAATTTGACATTACACTCTTCCTCTTCAGGGAAGTTCCTCACGCTTCCAAGGATAAGGCTAAACTGAACAGGAAGAGTTGTTTAGGAACATAGCCAGAATAAATAGATTCTAGAACTGGGAGAGACCCAGGGCATCTAGACCACTGGATCTCATCCTCATCATCATTATTTAGTAACAGCCTTACTCAGTCACTCAGTCATGTCCAACTCTATGCAACCCCAGGGTTCGTAGCCCACAAGCCTCCTCAGTCCATGGGCTGATTTTTAAAGGCAAGAGTACTGGAGTAGGTTTCCATTCCCTTCTCCAGGGTATCTTCCTGACCTATGGGTTGAACCCACATCTCTTGAGGCTCCTGCATTGGCAGGCGGATTCCTTACCACTAGTGCCAGCTGGGAAGCCGCTAACAACCCTCCTAGCCTGAAATAAAATTTGTGGGCTATTTTAGGTAGCTTAAAGACTCTAGATTTTTAGGCTAAAAGTCTATGTGATGTAGTGCTAAAGTCTGTATGATGTAGAACTTCAGACCATGTGATTCTTGGAGTAAAAGTCCTGGGTTCAAATTCCTGCTCTGCTGCTTATTAGCTGTGTGAACTGGGGTACTGTTTTGTGCCACAGTTTTTCATCTATAAAATGGGGCCAATGATAGTATATACCTCATATGATTGCTTGAGAACTAAATTAGTACATTAGTATATATATTCATATATACATTGTAATCCTAATGGCGGAATTAGGATTACAATGTATATTAGGATTACAATGTATATTAGGATTGCAGTTTCCTACATGGAACAACAGACTGGTTCCAAATAGGAAAAAGAGTACATCAAGGCTGTATATTGTCACCCTGCTTATTTAACTTATATGCAGAGTACATCATGAGAAATGCTGGGCTGGAAGAAGCACAAGCTGGAATCAAGATTGCCAGGAGAAATATCAATAACCTCAGATATGCAGATGACACCACCCTTATGGCAGAAAGTGAAGAGGAACTAAAAAGCCTCTTGATGAAGGTGAAAGAGGAGAGTGAAAAAGTTGGCTTAAAACTCAACATTCAGAAAACGAAGATCATGGCATCTGGTCCCATCACTTCATGGGAAATAGGTGGGGAAACAGTGGAAACAGTGTTAGACTTTATTTTTGGGGGGCTCCAAAATCACTGCAGATGGTGACTGCAGCCATGAAATTAAAAGACGCTTACTCCTTGGAAGAAAAGTTATGACCAACCTAGATAGCATATTCAAAAGCAGAGACATTACTTTGCCAACAAAGGTCTGTCTAGTCAAGGCTATGGTTTTTCCAGTGGTCATGTATGGATGTGAGAGTTCGACTGTGAAGAAGGCTGAGTGCTGAAGAATTGATGCTTTTGAACTGTGGTGTTGGAGAAGACTCTTGAGGGTCCCTTGGACTGCAGGGAGAGCCAACCAGTCCATTCTGAAGGAGATCAGCCCTGGGATTTCTTTGGAAGGACTGATGCTAAAGCTGAAACTTCAGTACTTTGGCCACCTCATGTGAAGAGTTGACTCATTGGAAAAAACTCTGATGCTGGGAGGGATTGGGGGCAGGAGGAGAAGGGGACGACAGAGGATGAGATGGCTGGATGGCATCACTGACTCGATGGACGTGAGTCTGAGTGAACTCCGGGAGTTGGTGATGGACAGGGAGGCCTGGCGTGCTGCGATTCATGGGGTTGCAAAGAGTCAGACACGACTGAGCGACTGAACTGAACTGAACTGACCTGACCCATAAGAAAAAAGAAGGAATTTATAATAAAATATATTTTACATTTGTAAATACCCTAGAGACTGCAATAGATGTTTGTACCTACACGGAGAATCACCCTGAAAGCCATGGCTGTAAATGCAGTCTGAAGGCTGCAGCTGCTGCTACTGCTGTTACGTCATTTCAGTCGTCTATTTGTGGCCCCATGGACTGTAGCCTGCCAGGCTCCTCTGTTCATGGAATTCTCCAGGCAAGAATTCTGGAGTGGGTTGCCATTTCCTCCTCTAAGGTATCTCTCGGACCCAGGGATCGAACCCGGTCTCCTTCGGCTCCTATATTGCAGGGGGATTCTTTACTGCTGAGCCACCGGGGAAGCCCAAGTGGGTATGTGTTGCAATTCAAACACTATAAGCACTTGGACTGGTGACAGTTCTATCAAAAGCAATTCTCTAAATAGATCAAATTTGTTGATTTTCATTTGAGTTGACCTCCTGGGAAGTATTTTTAAAAACCATGCTTGTATGTAGAATGGATGTAGATTCTAGGCTCAGATAAACTTACAGGTTTTTCATCTTTATGTGCAGTGGGGCACTTGAAAGTGGATCACAGGAGGATTCTTTATTGTTGGGATATTTATATTTTCTAGATATCTAGAGTCCCTGGCCTCTTTCTCTAAAGGTCAGCATTCTGTAGTGGGTATTTCCTCACTGAGAACTACTGAAATTATTCCAACCATCGCATTTTCCAAACCAGGTACTGAGGCTTAGAAAAAGTTTCCTTTTTTTTTTTTTGATACCTGAGCCTTAAGACATAAAGCTTAGAAAGTACTGACAGCTGAATGTTCTGCCTTTTGGGCCAAAGAACTGGAAGGGAATCAATCTGTGGGAAGGTTAGAGAGAGGCATATGAAGAGCCAGAGACGAGAAAGAGAGAGAGAGAGAGGAGAAAGAGTGTATTTGCAGCAGTGGCAGGTGGGCACCAGATGCTTTTGGGGTCCAGCTGCTAACCTGGTCTCTCTGCGTGGATGTGCCCATGTGTGTGTCCTGTTTATTAAAAATCAATTTTATTGAGGTATAATTCACGCGCAACAAAAATCATTGCTTTTAAGTATTTAGATTCAAAGAAATTTGATGAACTTTAATGCCGTAGACAGTCATGTAATTACCACTACAATCAAAATCAAGAATAGTTCCTTCAATCCTCAAAGCGTAACCTGTGGAACTTGAGTTCCACGTGATACTCCATGATTCTTTTTGTTTAAAAAAAGCTTTGTTGAGCTTATAGACAATAAAGCTGCATGTATTTAAAGTGTGTAACTGGATATTTTGACATATGTGTATACCCATGAAACCGTCACTCTAATCAAGATGGTGAACACCTCTATTACCCCCCAAATTTCTTCCACTTCTTTGTAATCCTTCCCTCCCATCCCTCTCTACCTCAACCAGAGAAACCACTGACCTGCTTTGTGTAACTATAGATTAGCCTGCATTGTCTAGGGATTTTTATAAACGAAATCATGCACTCCTTTTTTGGTCTGCCTCTTTTCATTCAGCAATTTATTATTATTATTTTTACATTTATCCATATTGTTTGTTGCAAGAATCAGTAGTTAATTGCTGAGTAGCATTTCACTGGGTGGATATGCCACAATTTGTTGGACATTTTGGGCTGTTTCTAGCTTGAGATTATTACAAATAAAGTTGCTATCAGCATTCATGTACAGGTCTTCATGGGAACATAATATTTCTTTTTCTCTTGGGAAAATACCTAGGAGTGGAGTGGTTGCATCCTATGCTATCCTTATGTTGTTATTTTTTTAAAAACTTTGACGTGTTTGCAAAACATCCATTCACAGCATTATTTTTGACGTGTTTGCAAAACATCCATTCACAGCATTATCTTATTTCTTTGGCTGCGTGGCTTGTAAGATCTTAGTTCCCCAACCAGGGATCAAACCTGGACCCCCAGCAGTGGAAGCACAGCGTCCTAACCACTGGACTGCCAGGGACTTCCCACCGTTCTGTAATTCTTTTTTAAATTAAAAAAAAAATTATTTATTTATTTTCATTTTGGCTCTGCTGGGATCTTCACTGTTGCTTGGGTTTTCCCTGCTTGTGGGTTTTCTCTTCTCTCTAGTGGCGGTGCACAGGCTTCTCTTGTCGTGGAGCCTGGGCTGTGGAGTGCAGGCTCGGTAGTTGTGGTTCACGGGCTTAGTTGCTCTGCGGCACGTGGCATCTTCCCAGACCAGGGATCGAACCCATGTCTTCTACATTGGCAGGTGGTTTCTTTACCACTGAGCCACCAGGGAAGCCCCACCTTGCGATATTCTTAAGAATCTATTTTCCTTTTTGGCTGAAACTGATCAATTTAGGATCAGTCAAGGCCCTCTGCAGGAGACGGACTCAGTTCCTCCTCTCTGAGTGTCTCCGAGCTGCCTCTGTCCTGTGTGAGCCACAGTGCACCTTGCCTTCCTGAGCACGTCTCAGTGGAGAAGCTGTGTCGGCTTACATAAGCACACTGACCTCTTGCCTCTTGCCAGAGTCTAAAATCATGAAATCTTTTGCAAGCATGCTTTCGCTGCCTCTGGACTGGAATGTTAATTGCCAGTGGAGTTGTCTGACTTAGCAGTCTGATCAAAATACGCCTGTGGATGGACAAGGTCAGTGATTGACTCTGTGGAAAGAGAGCCTTAGATGAAAAGACGGTTTGAGGAACAGGGAGCCATCGGGATGAGCTGAGAACGAGGCTCATGCATTCAGAGCAGCTTCAAGACAGTGGCAGCATGCTTTTACATTTGAGTTTATTTCTGAAAAAGGAATGCATTCAGATGGCTCAAAAATTCGAGAGCTTGGGTGGGTATACAGCATTGTGAAAGGCCTGTTTCTTACCCACATCCCCACTTCCTCTTCCCGGAGGCAAACCACAACTCCTCCCTCCCCAGGTCTTGTTTATCCTTCCAGAGATTTGCATATACTACATACACAAATACACATGTGTACATCTTGTGTGTGTGAAGCGCTTTTACACAAGTGCTAACAGGCCAAGCACATTGTCATACGTTTTGATTTTTATTCACTTTACTTATCTTATTTAGAACTTGTACATAGTACGGTGAAAAGAGTCTGCTCATTCTTTTTTTTTTTTTTTAACATTTACATAGAATTCTACTGTGCTGGATTTAACCTGTTGAGGCAGCACTTGACCACCAGTATTGGTATGACAACAGTTGACAGGGTGAATAATTTTAGTTTGCACAGTAAATCATGTCAAAGTTATAGGTGGATTCTCTAGGCCTGCTGGGCTGTGATGTCATCTCAGGGAAGGCAGACTAAGGGGAAGGTAACATTTCTGAGCACTTGATATGCCGAAGGGCTCATAAAGCAGTGATTCTTCTACTTTGGTGTCTTGGAGAATTACCAGGGGAGCTAATTAAAAGTGAGGCCAACCAGGCGCCCCCCTCCTTCACAGCCCCAGAAGTTCTGATTCATTGGAGCTGGCAGTGGAGGGGAGCACAGATTTTCATAAAGGTAGTCCTCAGACTCGGCTTTGAGGAAAGCCCGGCTCTGCAGAGGGAAAAGCAGAAGAAGTCACTGAGGAATTAATTAATTCAAATTCTTAAAATCATTTCATTCCTATATTTTTAAACCTGAGAAGAATTCATGAAGGAGAAAATAATGTTTTCAAACAGTCTGGAAGGCTCTGCAGTCTCCCCACCCCTGCCTCCCAGTTCTCTCTCCTTAGAGACAACAATTTCTTCCCTGGTGGCTCAGTGGTAGAGAATCTGCCTTCCAATGCAAGAGATGCGGGAGACACGGGTTCAGTCCCTGGCTCGGGAAGATCCCCTGGAGGAGGAAATGAAAACCCACTCCAGTATTCTTGCCTGAAAAATTCCATGGACAGAGGAGGCTGACGGGCTAGAGTCCATGGCGGTCACAGAGAGCCTGACTGAGCAGTTGAGCATGCTGCAAAGTTCCTACAGCACTGCAGGGAGCACCTCTGTGACTGAGGAAGTAGGCCTGTTCCTCGTTAGAGGCAGCGAGAAGAGCACTTTTCTCACTGTTTGAGAAGGGCAACAAACTTGGATTTGGGAGTGCTGGGTCAAATGCCTTTAATATCAGTGACTCCCTGTAGGCCAGGAACTGAGCTCAGTATTTTCCATGCATTATTTTCCTTAAGGAGAAGACTCTTGAGAGTCCCTTGGACAGCAAGGAGATCCAACCAGTCAATCCTAAAAGAAATCAACCCTGAAGATTCATTGGAAGGACTGATGCTGAAGCTGAAGCTCTTATACTTTGGCCACTTAATTCGAAGAGCTGACTCACTGGAAAAGACCCTGATGCTGGGAAAGATTGAGGGCAGGAGGAGAAGGGAGCAACAGAGGATGAGATGGTTGGCTGGCATCACTGACTCACTGGGCATGAATCTGAGCAAACTCTGAGAGATAGTGAAGGACAGGGAAGCCTGGTGTGCTGCAGTTCACGGAGTCGCAGGGAGTTGGACATGACTGAGTGACTGAACAACAACAATAGTCTCAGTTGATCTTTCAACGAACCTTTTTACAGAGAGCAAAACCAGGCCGAGAGATTTAGTTATTACCTGGGGTGGGGGTGGTGTGGGGCTCACACAGCTAAAGGAATGAAACCAGGGTTTTAATTCGGGTTTAAAACCCTTGGTCTTAAACACTGTTTGGAGGACCAACCACTTAGTCACTGGGCATTTGGAGAAAAGCTCTTCACCACCTGCACTTCTCGGGCCTCCATCGCCCTTGGTGGAAACCACACATTGATTGTCTTTTACCCGCTTGGGAGCTTTGTGAGGACATGTCTGCATGTTGTTCTCCACCGTAGGTGGAGCACCTGCCCTCAGGATGGACAGCGGGCACCCAAAAAAGGGCTCCTCCGCTGGGGTTTAGGTAGAATCCAAGAAAGGTGAAATCCCATAAACGGCAGTTCCTCAGCCCGGTAATTTTTTTAGAATTGTTGTAATTTTAAAAAATGCATTTATGTATTTATTTATGGCTGTGCTGGGTCTTCGTTGCTGCATGGGCTTTCTCTAGTTGCGGCCAGTGGGGGCTACTCTCTAGCTGCGATGCATGGGCTTCTTATCCTGGGGGCTTCTCTTGGTGGGGCACATGGGCTCCAGAGTGTGTGGGCTTCAGTAGCTGCTGTTCATAGGTCTACTTGCCCCATGGCGCAGGAAACTCTCCTGGAACAGGGAGGAACCTCTGGCCCATGAGTTGGCAGGCGGACGCTCAACCACTGGACTATCAGTGAAGTCCCTAGAATTGTTTTAATTTTTAATAAATGTGTCCTAATTACAGATGGATGTATGCTCAATACAGTTCAGAAAATAATTTTTAAAAATCTAAATATCCATAATTGCATACCAGGAAAAAATCCTTGACCTTTCCCTCATCTTGTCTGCCCATTTTATATACACATATGTATACACATACACACATGTATATATCTGTACATATTATATGTTATAAATAACATCATATGGACTTTCTGGGTGGTGCTAGTGGTTAAGAACCTGCCTGCCAATGCAGAAGACATAAGAGATGTGGGTTTGATCCCTGGGTTGGGAAGATCTCCTGGAGGAGAGCATGAAAACCCGCTCCAATATTCTTGCCTAGAGAATCCCATGGACAGAGGAGCCTGGTGGGCTATGGTCCATAGGGTCTCACAGTCAGATATGACTGAAGCGGCTTAGCACACATGCATGCACATTACATCATATATATAAAACGTAGGCAGGCAAGGTCATTGTATATATGTATGTATAATAGTATATGATGTATATATATATAATATGTATCTACCTATCTACCTATATATCATTGACCATTGCTCTCCTATTTCCCCTGTTAAACAGGCTGAATAATCTCCACTTATAGGCTCCAAGGAGGTCCCTGGGGGATTTTTGCCAGCATAGTGTCAGACCCACACTGGCTTGGTTTTTCTACGTGAAAGGAAAAAGATGGCAGTATTTCAGGAAATTTGGGGGGCTAGGCCTGCCTTGAGCCTCCAGCCTTATCTATTACTCTGCGGTGCTGACTGCAGGGTCATCAGTGACCGCCGGGTCACAGCACGATCCTCAGGAGCCCTCACTCTGGAAGAGACACGGTGTTCCCAAGGGACCCACGTGTCTGCTCCCTGTGCTCTTTCTAATCTCACAGCAAACAAACATCTTGACCTCCTATTTCTCTACAGTTTCCCTTGATTTTGGTTACTGTGGGTCAGTCCTCTGGAGATAGAACACTTCTGGGGCACTCACAGACTTTAGCTTTTACTTTTGCAGAGTGGACCCAGCCTGAACAATTGCCAGCTTCCCTGACAGATTTACTGTCTTCTCTCTGAGGCCCAGGAGCATCCACAGCTGTAGGGCTGCTGTAGATTACATTTCTGTTTAAATTATTCACTGTCCATCCTGGAGGAGGGTTATACTACGTCTTTATTCTGTTGAGTTCAGGAGTGGCCGTAAGATTTGATTTGGTCAATAAAACGTTGGTGCCAATGGCCATGTCACTTGTAAACAGATGTTTTCCACCAGCTTGTGGTCTGCTGTCTTTTTCTTTCTTTCTACCATGAGTCCAGCAATGTCCCTGAGAGGGTCTGCCCCTTCAGCCTGGTCTGACAATGACACGGAGTAAGCACAAGCTGACCTAAGATGACATTTGACATGAGTGAGAAGTCCTTATTTGTCAGAGAAAAAAGAAACTGTCCCTGACATCTTGAGGTCATTTGTTTACTATAGCATAATCAAGTCCATCCTGCATCTCTGTTATACTGGCCTCAGGCATGTTACTCAATCTCTTTGAACTTGACCATCCCCATCTGTAAAATGGGGAAAATTGTGCTTACTTCATTTACAGGGTTTTTTGAGGCTTTTATAAGCAATGGGTTGAAAGCACCTGGCCTAGATCCTAGAACTCAGTAACTGCTTATTAAATGCTAGGTGAATCTCAACCTAATAAGCAACTGGAGAGAGACCAGACACAGACTGATATTTGGTGGCCTTCCCTTAAAAAGCCAGATAAGACACTGATTTCACGGTAGCACTATTCACAAAGCTAAAAGACAGGACAAGCCAAATATCCATAAATGGATGAATAAGTAAACAAAATGTGATGTAGACATACAATGTCATATTTATTATTCAGCCTAAAAAAGAAGGAAATTCTGACACAGGCTGCAGTGTGTATGAACCTTGAAGACATTATGCTAAATGAAATAAACCAGACACAAAAGACCAAATAATGTAGAAGTCTCCTTATGTGACTGCTAGAGTAGTCAATTTATAGAGGCAGAAATTAAAGTGGAGGTTACCCGGGGTTTTGGAAGGAGGGGGTTGGGGAAATTTAATGTGTGTAGAGTTTGAGTTTGTGAAGGTGAAAAAGTTCTGGACATGGAAGGTGGTGATGATTGCTCAACAATGTGAATGCACTTAATACCACTGAGTGAATGAGTGAGTGAAAGTCACTCAATTGTGTCCAACTCTTTGCGACCCCATGGACTATACAGTCCATGGAATTCTCCAGGCCAGAATACTAGAGTGGGTAGCCTTTCCTTTCTCCAGGGGATCTTCCCAACACAGGGATCAAACACAGGTCTCCTGCATTGCAGGAGGATTCTTTACCAGCCAAGCCACAAGGGAAGCCCTAGTACCACCAAACTATACACTTTAAATGGTTAAAATGGTACATTTTATATTATGTGTGTTTTATCACAATTTTATTTATTTTTTTAAATTGAATCATTTGTCATTGTATTATTGAGTTGTAGAGTTCTTTATATGAATATGATATCATATATACCCTTATCAGGTGTATAATTTGCAGTTACCTTCTCCCATTTTGTGTTCCCTGGTGGCTCAGAGGATAAAGCATCTGCCTGCCATGCAGGAGACCCGGGTTCAATCCCTGGGTTGGGAAGATCCCCTGGAGAAGGAAATGGCAACCCACTCCAATATTCTTGCCTGGAGAATCCCATGGACAGAGGAGCCTGGAGGGCTACAGTCCATGGGGTCACAAAGAGTCAGACACGACTGAATGAGTTCACTCACTCTCCTATTCTGTGTATCATCTTTTCCACCTGAACTCTTGTTTAATCAATATTTTTTTTAAATTTTAATCAGTATTTTTTAATTGAAGTATAATGTTCTTGCCTGGAAAATCCCATGGACAGAGGAACCTGGCAGGCTACAGTCCATAGCGTCGCAGAGTCAGACGCAATGGAGACTGAGCACCAACCTATAGTTGACTTACAATGTTGTGTTAATTTCTGCTGTACCGCAAAATGATTCAGTTATACAAATCTATATTCTCTGTTAAATATTCTTTTCCATTATGGTTTATCAGGATATTGAATATAGTCCCTGGTGCTATAGAGGAGGACCTTGTTGGTTTATCCATTCTATATGTAAGAGTTTGCATCTGCTAGCTTCAACCTCTTACTCCATCCTTCCCCCAACTCCCTCCCACTTGGCAACCACCAGTCTTCTCTATGTCTGTAATTCTGTTTATATTTCATAGATAGTTCATTTGTATATTTTATTTTCATTTATTTTAAAATTAGAGTATAATTGCTTTACAATACTGTATTAGTTTGTGCTGTACAACAGTGTGAATCAGCTATATGTATTGTGTTGTATTTTAGATTTCCCATTTAAGTATTTTATCACAATTCTGTAAAGCTGGATAAAGCTTCTTTTTTCTTAAAAACAAAAACAAAAACCCTCATTCCTTTTTTTTAGTCTGCTTTGTTGGGCAGACCTCATTTGGAGTCTTCTCTTGCTCTGGGCCACAAAATTTTATCTTTTCCTTTATTATTATTTTTATTACACACATCACACATGGTCATCATTAAAAAAATTAAAATGCAGATAAGCAGAAAGAAAAGAAATTTACTCATGTACTCACCCTGCAAGGATAACCACTGTTAACGGTTTGGTGTATCTCATTCCAAACAGTTCTCTAAACACTTACACATATAATTACACATGCATCTATATGCATTTATACAAACTTACATTCAAACATAAAATCAGGTCATATTATATACACTGACATAAAAACCTGCTTTTTAAAATACAAAATAATAAATACACGAACAATTTTCCACATTAACAAGTATAGATATGCATTATAATTTTATTTTTACTATTAACTTTTTGCATTGAATTTTATTTATTTTTAAATTTAATTTTTATTAAAAAAATCATTTATTTTGGCTGCAGCGGGTCTTCATTGCTTCACAGGGGCTTTCTATAGTTGCAGGGAGTGGAGGCTAGACTCTGGTTTCAGTCTGCAGGCTTCTCTTTGGGGTGGCCTATCTTGTTGCAGATCACGGGCTCTAAGGCACGTGGGCTTCCGTAGTCGTGGCCGGTGGACTCAGTAGTTGTGGCTCACTCTGCATAGGCTTAGTTGCTCTGTGGCATGTGGTATCTTTCCCTACCAGGGATAGAACTGCTGTCTCCTGCGTTGGCAGGTGGATTCTTTACCACTGAGCCACCAGGGAAGCCATGGATGTAACATCTTTATTTAACCAATTCCCCATTGATCGACATTAAGTTGTTCCCATTTGTTTTTGTTATTATAAGCAAGCCTGTGGCAAATGTAATAATAATGGTATAACTTATTATTTTCTACACCAGATTCTATGCTAAACTCTTTACAAGTTATTATTTAATCTTCACAAGAATCCTAGAAAGTAATACAGTTATAATCTCTGTTTTATAGGTGAGGAAACTGCAATTCACAAAGGTTAAATCACTTGTCTATATCATCCAGCAAGTGACTTTCAACACTGAATGGAGCTCTGCCTGATATATTACAGTCCATCCTCTTTCCTCTAAATTGTGCTGTGTCCCAACTCCTGAAATAGGGCTCCTTAAATTCCCTCTCCTGTGGCCACAGAATGGGAGGGATTTGTGGGCAAGGAGCCTGCAAAGTCCCCCATCTAACTCTTTTGAAACCTAAATGAAGCCAAAAATTTGTGCACCTATTTTCCCTTATGAAAGTTTACATACTCGCCAACAAGGATACCATGTCTTCCCTGGGGACTGTCCAGGAGGTCTTAGATCTAGGTCATCACTGTCAGGGAGCAGACCCAGAACTGCCTGAGGTCGTGTGCTCTTGATCTGCAAGTTTGTCTGTTGTCTGCTCAACCCCAGGAGACACACTGGGTGCTCTCCAAGTTTCTCTCTAGCTGAGGCTTAGACGTTGGCCAACCCAACCCAGAGTCTTGTGCTTCCTTGCCAAACAAAGCAGGTGCTCCTGTGGGTCCAGGTCTTTGGCCTCCCTGTGTACAAGTAGCAGCCACTAAGGGTTGATTGGTTGTCTGCTAGCTACTTGGGCAACTGCTCCTCTAGATACAGAACCTGCTTCCCCTTGTTTGTACAAGAGGGAGTTATAAAGCATGTTAAAAGGCAAGTTAAAATTACAAGTTAAAAAGCATGTTGTTGCTGCTACTGCTGCTGCTAAGTCACTTCAGTCGTGTCCGACTCTGTGTGACCCCATAGACGGCAGCCCACCAGGCTCCCCCATCCCTGGGATTCTCCAGGCAAGAGTACTGGAGTGGGGTGCCATTGCCTTCTCCAATGCATGAAAGTGAAAAGTGAAAGTGAAGTCGCTCAATCATGTCCGACTCTTAGCGACCCCATGGACTGCAGCCCACCAGGCTCCTCCATCCATGGGATTTTTCAGGCAAGAGTACTGGAGTGGGGTGCCATTGCCTTCTCCAAGCGTATTGTTAGGTTAATACAAATTAAGAATTGTTACATCTTCCTGGTAAATTGGATTTTTATCATTATGAAATGACCACATCTCTCCATTATGAAATATTTTTGACTTCAAAGTCTGTAATTTTATTATGCTGCAGCCATGAAATTAAAAGACGCTTACTCCTTGGAAGGAAAGTTATGACCAACCTAGATAGCATGTTCAAAAGCAGAGACATTACTTTGCCAACAAAGGTCCGTCTAGTCAAGGCTATGGTTTTTCCAGTGGTCATGTATGGATGTGAGAGTTCGACTGTGAAGAAGGCTGAGTGCTGAAGAATTGATGCTTTTGAACTGTGGTGTTGGAGAAGACTCTTGAGGGTCCCTTGGACTGCAGGGAGAGCCAACCAGTCCATTCTGAAGGAGATCAGCCCTGGGATTTCTTTGGAAGGACTGATGCTAAAGCTGAAACTTCAGTACTTTGGCCACCTCATGTGAAGAGTTGACTCATTGGAAAAAACTCTGATGCTGGGAGGGATTGGGGGCAGGAGGAGAAGGGGACGACAGAGGATGAGATGGCTGGATGGCATCGCTGACTCGATGGACGTGAGTCTGGGTGAACTCTGGGAGTTGGTGATGGACAGGGAGGCCTGGCATGCTGCGATTCATGGGGTCCCAAAGAGTTGGACACAACTGAGTGACTGATCTGATCCTGTAACTAATGTAGCCATGTCAGCTTTCTTTTGTGTCAGTTCAGTTCAGTCGCTCAATCGTGTCCGACTCTTTGTGACCCCATGGACCGCAGCACACCAGGCTTCCCTGTCCGTCACCAACTCCTGGAGCTTACTCAAACTCATGCCCACTGAGTCGGTGATGCCATCCAACCATCTCGCCCTCTGTTGTCCCCTTCTCCTCCCGCCTTCAATCTTTCCTAGTCTCACAGTCTTTTCCAGTGAGTCAGCATTTCGCATCAGGTGGCCAAAGTATTGGAGTTTCAGCTTCAGCATCAATCCTTCCAATGAATATTCTGACTGATTTCCTTTAGGATGGACTGGTTTGATCTCCTCGCAGTCCAAGGGACTCTCAAGAATTTTCTCCAACACTGCAGTTCAAAAGCATCAATTCTTCAGCACTCAGTTTTCTTTATAGTCCAACTTTCACATCTATACATGACTACTAGAAAAACCATAGCTTTGACTAAATGGAACTTTGTTGGTAAAGTAATGTCTCTGCTTTTTAATATGCTATCTAGGTTGGTCATAGCTTTTCCTCCAAGGAGTAAGCATCTTTTAATTTCATGGTTGCAGTCACCATCTGCAGTGATTTTGGAGCCCCCCCTCCCCCACCAAAATAAAGTCTCTCACTGTTTCCATTGTTTCCCCATATATTTGCCATGAAGTGATGGGACCAAATGCCATGATCTTAGTTTTCTGAATGTTGAGTTTTAAGCCAACTTTTTCACTCTACTCTTTCACTTTCATTAAGAGGCTCTTTAGTTCTTCTTTTCCTGCCATAAGGATGGTGTCATCTGCATATCTGAGGTTACTGATGTTTCTTCTGGCAATC
Source organism: Bos indicus x Bos taurus (assembly GCF_003369695.1). Lineage (NCBI taxonomy): Eukaryota > Metazoa > Chordata > Mammalia > Artiodactyla > Bovidae > Bos > Bos indicus x Bos taurus. The sequence continues at coordinate 121,485,974 of NC_040077.1, forward strand.
TTGATTCCATCTTGTGCTTCATCCAGCCCAGCGTTTGGCATGATATTATAGAAGTTAAATAAACAAGGTGACAATATACAGCCTTGTATATTGAATATTGTGTATTGAAAGGAAATATACTCCTTTCCTGGTTTGGAATCAGTCTGTTGTTTCACGTCCAGTTCTAACTGTTGTTTCTTGACCTGCATACAGATTTCTCAGGAGGCAGGTCAGATGGTCTCGTATTCCCATCTTTTGAAGAATTTTCCACAGCTTATTGTGATCCACACAGTCAAAGGCTTTGGTGTACCCAGTAAAGCAGAAGTAGATGTTTTTCTGGAACTCTCTTGCTTTTTTGATGATCCAATGGATGTAGGCAATTTGGTCTCTGGTTCCTCTGCCTTTTCTAAATCCAGCTTGAACATCTGGAAGTTCATAGTTCATGTACTGTTGAAGCCTATGTACTGTCAACTGTGTCTCTTACATCTCCTGCATTGGCAGGCAGGTTCTTTACCACTAATGCCACCTGGGAAGCCCGTAGGCAATATATAGTTGAATTTTTATCATCCACTCTGGCAATCTTTGCCTTTCAAATGAAATATTTATTTTTAAACCTCAAGATAATCTTATCATTAGTTACAGTCAACATTTATTTGGCTTCATTTGGCTTCCCTGGTAGCTTAGACTGTAAAGAATCTCCCTGAAATGCAGGAGACCAGAGTTCAGTCCCTGGGTCAGGAAGATCCCTTGGAGTAGGGAGTGGCAACCCACTTCAGTATCTTTGCCTGGAGAATTCCATTGACAGAGGAGCATTGTGGGCTATAGTCTATGGGGTTGCAAAGAGTCAGGCATGACTGAATGACTAACACACACAAACACACACACACACAGGATCATTTTTTGTCTGCCTGTAACATTACTTTGCCAACAAAGGTCCATCTAGTCAAGGCCATGGTTTTTCCTGTGGTCATGTATGGATGTGAGAGTTGGACTGTGAAGAAGGCTGAGCACCAAAGAATTGATGTTTTTGAACTGTGGTGTTGGAGAAGACTCTTGAGAGTCCCTTGGACTGCAAGGAGATCCAACCAGTCCATTCTGAAGGAGATCAGCCCTGGGATTTCTTTGGAAGGACTGATGCTAAAGCTGAAACTCCAGTACTTTGGCCACCTCATGCGAAGAGTTGACTCATTGGAAAAGACTCTGATGCTGGGAGGGATTGGGGGCAGGAGGAGAAGGGGACAACAGAGGATGAGATGGCTGGATGGCATCACTGACTCGATGGACGTGAGTCTGAGTGAACTCCGGGAGTTGGTGATGGACAGGGAGGCCTGGCATGCTGCGATTCATGGGGTCGAAAAGAGTTGGACACAACTGAGCGACTGAACTGAACTGAATATATTTAGAATATCTTCAGTATATTTGATTTACTAGTGACAAATTGTTTCAGTTTTGTTTGTCTGAAAATGTCACCTTAATGGTTGCTTTTCTCCCCAGTGTCTAACATGTTGGAAGAGAACAAATGTCAATTCAGAATTTTACACTTAGCAAAATTATCCTTCAAGAATGAAGACAAAATGAAGACATATCATTTCACTGAACTCTTGGTTCTTTCCATTCCAAACCTGCTCTTCCCTGGCAATCCCAATAATTTGGGCAGGGAGCACAAAAATATTGAGGTTATCTAAGATTCATCTTCTTTTTACTTCATCTCATATCCTGTTTTTTGTTAAGTCCTGTAAACTCTGTTACAATCTAACCACTGTTTACTGCTTCCACCTCTACTATGTTTACTTAAACTACCATAATCTCTCACCCAGTTGGTGTCTCTGCTTCCTGTTTTACTACCCACATGATGTCGACACAACATCCTTTTATAATGCAAAGGAGATATTGCTATTTTCCTGCTCAAGACCCTCCAATGTCTTCCCATCACATTTAGCATAAAATGCACAGTATCCTTGCATAGTGTCCGCCATGCAGCGTTCCCTGCCTCTCTCACTTCGTTTCCACGCCCCCCTCACCCTGCACCTTGCTCACTGAGCTCTAGCCACAGTGGACTCTTGATGTTCCTCACTTATTCACAGTTTGCTTTCAACTCAGCATCCTCCCGCATGCTCCTCCTTCTGCCTGGAGTCCTCCCCCGAGACTGAGCTTGCCTCCCCGCCTCACTTCATTCTCACCTCTGCCCAAATGTTAACTCATCTTCAGTGAGGGCTTCCCTGAACTCCCGTTCTAAAATAAAGCCCTCTCACTCTCTATCCTCTTCTCTGCTTAGATTTTCATCATAACAATGATGACTATCTGACCTTACTTCAAAAGGACTAAACTCCAGGGGGACAGTAACTTTATTTTATTCACTGCATTCATCCCTAGTGTCTCAAACCGTCCCTAGCAGAGAGGAAATTATCAGTAAATACCTGCTGAATAAACGGATCTTCACAGTTGTCTATTTTATAATGAGAATGCATATTAAAATATTTTAATGCAAATGTAGCCCACATATCTAATCTCATCAGCTTGTTACTACAAAGTTGAATTTAATTGCCTGATTGCTTTTTCATATTCAACTTGTAATGACTTTACATCCCATTCATGTGATGGCAAATCCTGTCTTTCCTCAAAGGGCCCTGCAGTTATCCCTGGGGGTCCCAATAGAAGAGCTACCAGGAGTGATGTACTAGAGTTGGCATGCACAGCCTCCCAAGAGCTGATTGTTAAATACTAAGGAATTCTGAGAGCTGGTTGTTACACTGTGGTAGCTTGAAATTGAGTTACAGGGGGAATATTTACACCCTGGAAATCAGAGAATGCTATAAATCAAAGATTTTTTTTATTAATTGAAAATATTTATTTATTTGGGTCTTAGTTACAGCACGCAGGATTTTCGTTGTGGTGCACAGACTCTCTAGGTGTGGTGTGCAGGCTTAGTAATTGTGGCGTGGGGGCTTAGTTGCTCCCTGGCCTGTGGGGTCTTAGTTCCCCGACCAGGAATCAAACCCATGTCCCCTGCCTTGTAAGGCAGATTCTTAACCACTGGACCACCAGGCAAGTCCCCAGGGTGCTTTTTTAAATTAATTTTTTCCCCCTAGAGCCAGTTTATCAATCCAAGTTTCCCCAAACTAATTAGTAAATTGCTGTCTCCAGGTGGTACCAGCTCCCTTCCTCCTGAGGCCAGGTGGAAAGCTCTTGGAGAACCCTGCCCACTGCCACTGCCCATCTGGAGAAGGCCAATGCCCCTGCCAAGGTTATATCACATACTCTCAGGGAACCAAGGGTAAAACTAAGGACTGCTTATCCAGTAGATACGGAATGAAGGGGCTCTTTGAAGATATAGGATTTCTCCAAAACCTCCCTCAGCTTCTCCTCTTACCAGCTGACTTTGAAAGTTCTTAGACCTTTGGTTTTTTTTCAATCAAGTCTCCATAGTGGCAGTGCCAAAGCATGGCTTGATGACTTTATCCCCCCCGTGAAGGGCTGCTAGTTGGATTTCCATACCAATTCTTCATTCTTCCTTACTATAGCTGTGATGCCAGAGCAGCAGAATGGCAGAGCAGGAGATAAAAGAAACCACCATAAGGGCATTGGAGACAAAATAAAATCCCTTGACTCACTTAAGTGATTGTAATTGGCTTACCTGCTGCCTGACCAATTCCTATCTGAAACATTTCTCTATAATATCCATAACGTCCCCCAAACCAGTTAAGTAAAATATATTTTCCATTAAGTACAATATCAAAACCAGAGCCCTAAACATCCGCCCCACAACCTGATGACTACCTCCAGGCCACTCTGTGGACTCTGGAGCTGCTTTTGCAGTTCCATATATATCCCTTCTGGCATGTGCTGCACCATCCCTCCCCAAGCAGAGATACCCAGAAGCAAGAGGTATCCAGAAGGCATTTCTCCTGAACCTGCTCCCTCCACAGAGCAAGGCCTTTACGTTGAGGAAACAGCCGAGTGTGGGCCTTTAGACATGTAGTTTCAACCCTGATACTTAAAAGCATCCTGAGGAAAGTTATTCATTGAATTTTCAGTTGCCTTATCTGTAAAATGGAGTCAATACTCCCAGGCTCATAGGGTTGATTGCTGTAAGGTTTAAATGAGAAAATGCCCAGAGTAAGTTCTCAGTGGGTAATAGCTCTTATACACAGGGCTGTAATGAACTTTATGGCCCATACTTATCACAACCAATCATTTCCTTAGGATAAATTCCTAGAAGAGGAATCTCTGGGTTACAGTTTCTGTTCATTTAGAACTTTGACAGATACTGAAAATTGTTCTCCAGAAGGGTTTATCCCATTTCTCCAGAACTTCATTATCTCTGTTGACTTTTTAAAGGCAAAAAGCTCACCTTTTTTCTTATTAATTTTTAAGTTGGAAGTATCTTTAATGACTCATAAGGTTGACCACTTTCTCACATTTGTTGGTCATTTGAATTTCTTTGGCAAATTTTCTATTTTCACCCTTTGCCCGCTTTTCTGTTGGTCATCGGAGGTGAGGGACACAGAAGAGCTGAACCTGATTTGGCTGATGCAGTGGCATCAGAGGACACTCAGAGTAAATGAAAATCAGTAGATGGATCCGAGAGAAGTTCAAGTGGTTTATGTTTACATGATGGTTTTGGTGATGGTCTGGATACGGGAGAGCAGAAGAGAAGGCAGTTAAGGATGACATCCAGGTTTCTGGTTTCTTCAGCTGGTGGGAGTGGGAGTTTCTTTATTTCTTCTGGTTAGGTGGAAGTGACCTCTTCTGCAATGGGGAAGATAGGGAACAAAGATGATGCTTTTCCTTTTGGCCATTTGAGTTTGGGGTGCCCTGTGGGATATCAAAGGCTAGTAAACAGTTGGGTTTGTAGGTCTGGAGCTCTGAAGACAGATGTGAATGGTAGTCGTTGCTTTGCTCCTGGAGACCATGAAGAAGGAAGACCTGGAGAAACGGGAGACATGCCAATACTAAAAAGATGGAGAGAGAAAGACAACTGGGAAGGAGGGATGGAAAAATAAGTGAAAAACCAGGCGTTGGAGGGGCATGGAAGCCAAGGGAAGAGGATGTATCAAGGAGAAGGTAGTGAACAATGTCCAAGGAGTTGAATAAGACAAAAGCTGAGACATGTCCGTTCAAGTTTCCACAGGAGCAGGAGTAGTTTAATGGTGTGACAGTGGTGGAAATCGAGTTACAGGGGGTTGAGGAATGAGGGTGAGGAAGCAGATGACAAGTGCCAGGTCTCTGTGGGTTTGGAACCACTGAGGAAGCAGGAGTCAAAGGGCTGGCGGGCGTGGCCTTTCCTCTTTTCCCACACCTTCCGCCAGCACTGGATTTGGCCATTTTTTACTCTTCATCTGCCTGATAGGTTAACATGCCTTCTCATTACTTTTATTTTCACTTAGTTGATTGTCAGTGCAGTTGATTGGTTATTTCTTCTTTTTAGAAAAGTCTCCTGTCCCCAGGTTGCTGCTGCTGCTGCTTCTATGTCACTTCAGTCGTGTCCGACCCTGTGAGACCCCATAGATGGCAGCCCACCAGGCTCCCCTGTCCCTGGGATTCTCCAGGCAAGAATACTGGAGTGGGTTGCTATTTCCTTCTCCAATGCATGAAAGTGAAAGTGAAAGTGAAGTTGCCCAGTCGTGTCCGACTCTCAGCAACCCCATGGACTGCAGCCCACCAGGCTCCTCTGTCCATGGGATTCTCTAGGCAAGAGTACTGGAGTGGGTTGCCATTTCCTTCTCCACAGTTAATATGAACTCCAGATAAAGAAGAAATGCTTCTCAAGGATGTCCCAAATATTGCATAGGCATTCTTTGTTTTTGCTGACAAACTTTTCCCCACCCCAAGGTTATAAAAAATATTCACCTGTTCATGTTTCTAACACATTATCATTTCATTTAGATTTTTTTCTCATTAAATTTTAAAAAATTGTTTAATAGGTCTCAAATTCTGTGACAGATTTTTGGTCAAGTTGTTTTTGAAGCTGTCTCATGTTTATTTTATGAGATACAGTTCTAATTTAAATTTTTCCTAAATGGTTAGGAAGTTGTTCCAGCACTACTTATTGAATAATCTAACAGTTTATCGTGATTTAGAAAACTATCTTTTCACATCTTTTTTTTTTGCCATGCCATTGGGCTTCAGGAACTTAGTTCCCCAACCAGGGATGGAACCCAGGGCCCCTGCAGTGGAAGCACCGAGTCCTAACCACTGGAAAGTGAAGTCGCTCAGCCCTGTCCAACTCTTTGCGACCCCATGGACTGTAGCCTATCGTGCTTCTCCGTCCATGGGATTTTCGAGGCAAGAGTACTGGAGTGGGTTGCCATTTCCTTCTCCAGAGGATCTTCCCAACCCAGGGATCAAACCTGGGTCTCCCACATGTAGTCAGATGCTTTACCATCTGAGCCACCAGGGAACCACTGCACTGCCAAGGAATTCCCTCGTATAAAATTATTTTACATACTTTGGTCTCATCTTTCTATTCTGTTTCATTGTCGTTTGTCTACTGTGTTCTACTAATCATTTAAAAACTTTTTTTTTCTGTTTCAGGGATGCTCTGACATCTTGGGTTCTTACTAATCCTGAAGAGACTGCCTCTCCCAGGGCTAGAGAGGCTAACTCCTCATATCAGATCAGATTAGATCAGTCGCTCAGTCGTGTCCGACTCTTTGCGACCCCATGAATCGCAGCACGCCAGGCCTCCCTGTCCATCACCAACTCCCAGAGTTCACTCAGACTCATGTCCATTGAGTCAGTGATGCCATCCAACCATCTCATCCTCTGTCGTCCCCTTCTCCTCTTGTCCCCAATCCCTCCCAGCATCAGAGTCTTTTCCAATGAGTCAAGTTGCCTGCGGGCACACATACGCAAAGGAGAGTGAGGAAGCTCACTTAAAACACAACATTAAAAAATTAAGATCATGGCATCTGGTCCCATTGCTTCGTGGCAAATAGAAGGGGACAAAGTGGAGGCAGTGACAGATTTTCTTTTCTCGGGCTCCAAAAACACAGCAGACAGTGCTTGCAGCCATGAAATTAAAAGGTACTACTCCTTGGAAGGAAAGCCATAACAAAACTAGATAGCATATGAAAAAGCAGAGACATCACTTTGCTGACAAAGGTCCATCTAGTCAAGGCTATGGTTTTTTCAGTGGTCATGTATGGATGTGAGAGTTGGACTGTGAAGAAGGCTGAGCACCGAAGAATTGATGCTTTTGAACTGTGGTGTTGGAGAAGACTCTTGAGAGTCCCTTGGACTTGCAAGATCAAACCAGTCAATCCTAAAGAAAATCAACCCTGAATATTCATTGAAAGGACGGATGTTGAAGCTGAAACTCCAATACTTTTGCCGCCTGACATGAAGAGCTGACTCACTGGAAAAGACCCTGATGCTGTGAGAGGTTGTAGGCAAAAGGAGAAGAGGGTGGCAGAGGGTGAGATGGTTAAATATTGTCACCGACCCAATGGACGTGAATGTGAGCAAATTCCAGGATATAATGAAGGAGTGAGGAGCCTGGAATACTGCAGTCCATGAGGTCACAAAGAGTCGGACATGACTCAGCAACTGAACAACAGCAACGCAAATGCAAAGCAACCAATCCAAAGCCCATACCCACAGTCACATTCTTGACCTGCCTCTCTCACCAGGCCGACATTCTCCCTGCCCTAAATCCCCCTAGGGTCCTGTACCAGACACCTAGGGACCATTCCCAGAGCAGCTGAAATGTTTCGGGCTGACCAATCTTAAACCTGTTTAGTTGTTTACCCCATGAAAACCACAAAAAAGGACCTGGCCTGTGGTTTCCTCTTCCTCCTTCCTCCTGACCTACCTGGATTTCTTCCTTACCTGTCCTGGCATGGCCCGGCATGCCCATTCCTCTTGGGAACTGTAAATAATAAACTCTTCTTTCAAAGGCAGTGTGCTTACATCTATCACCCTGTCATAGCTGATTAATACACAATCCCAGGCACATCGAAAAACATCTCTGCCAGTACCATACTGTTTTAACTTCTAAAAGGTAATTTTTAATGGATGGGCAAGCCCTTTCTCTTATTTTTCAGACTTTCCCTGAATATTATTATACCTTTATTCTTCAAATTGCCTTTAGAATTGCTTTGTTAAATTTGAAGATAAGATCTTTGGGGATTTTAATTTGAATCTGTGAATTTTTGCATTAATTTGAGGAAAATAGGTGGATTTTAAATATTGAGTGTTTCTGTTTAAGAAGTTTCCAAGTTCTCTTCTATGACCCTCAATAGACTTTTTCCACCAGAAAGTTTATTTCTAGTTACTTTATGTCTTTACTGATATTGTGAATGGAACTCCTCCCCATTGTAATTTCTAACTGCTTTTTATTTGATTCTTGTGTATTTATTTTGTAAATTGGCCATGTTCTGGGACTCAATTTATTTTTAGATTTATTTTATTGAAGTACAGTTTTTTAAAATTTGTATTGAAGTATAGTCTATTTACAATGTTGTGTTAATTTCTGCAATACAGCAAAGTGATTCAGTTACACATATACATACATTCTTTTTCATATTCTTTTCCATTATGATTTATCATAAGATATTGGGTTCCCCCGGTGGCTCAGACAGTAAATAATCTGCCTGCAATGCTGGAATCCTGGGTTTGATCCATGGGTAGGGAAGATCCCCTGGAGAAGGAAATGGCAACCCACTCCAGTGTTCTTGCCGGGGAAATTCCATGGACAGAAGAGTCCATGGGGTCCCAAAGAGTTGAACATGACTGAGCAACTAACACTTCACTTTACTGAATATAGGTCCCTGTGCTATACAGTAAGACCTTGTTGCTCATCCATCCTATATGTAGCCGTTTGAATCTGCTAATCCCAAACTCCCAATTCTACCCACCACCCTCTGCCTCACCTTGGCAACTACAAGTATGTTCTCTATATCCGTGAGTCTTTTTTTGTTTCATAGATATGTTCATTTATACAGTATTTTACATTCCACAAGTAAGTGATATCATATGGTATTTGTCTTTCTCTTTCTGATTTACTTCTCTTAGTATGATATTTTTAATGGCTTTTATGGGGATTTCCAGATAAATAATCATATTAACTCTAAAAATGATTACTTTGCCTCCTGTTTTCTAATATTTACACTCTTTTTCATGTGTTTCCCTAATCAAATTAATGAGTATTTTCAGAACTCCATTAATGAAGAGTCATGATATCATTTCTGATTTTTCTTTATATTTAGAGTTTCATTATAAAGTACAGTGCTTAAGGTTGGTTTGAGACATTAAAAAAAATAATCATTTGAAGGAATTATTTCTATTTTACTAAGATTTAAGATAGTTATGGATATAAAATGTATCAAATGTATTTTCATTATTTTTAATATTATATCATTTTCTTTTTCTACATATTAATAAGATAAATTATATTCATAGATTTTCTAATATTGATCTATCTCTTTTTATTCCTGTAAACAATGCCCCCAAAAGCCATGATGTATTTTTCTTTTAAACCAGTATTTTAGTCTATTTTTCAGAATAAATTATATTAATAGACATTAATATTGTGCTATCCTAACATTCCTATAATAAATAACTCTTGATCATGGCATATTTCTCTCTTAATACACTATAAGTTCTCTGTGTTAATATTTTTAAGAGTATAAACTCAGTGTATAGCTTAGTTGCACAAGAAATATCACATTTCTCATTCTGTCATAATTTTCTTTATCAGTTTTCATCAATATGAGTAAGTGAAGTTGTTCTATTCTCTTCCTTTTCTGCACTGTCCTTGAGTTTAGAACACAGGGGTTTTGTAAAGAAAACCAGGAATATTTCCTTCTTTCTCTTTCGCCTGGTACAGTTGTCCCTATTTATTGACGTAACTGCCTGATATGTAGGTGGCATCCTTCCCTTGTGATACCTGAGGCGACTGAGATTCAGACTTGCCATCATTAAGCCTGGTGTCAAGGTCTCTGGGAGGCAAACCTCATCAGCGAAAGACACTCCAACATGGTGGAAAAGTCTGGGCTGGAGGGCGAGGCTAACTAGCCAGTGACCTTGGGCATCCTTCCCCCTACCCCGCCATCTCCAGTTTCTTAAGAGAGTTTTAACAAGATGATTGTGAATAGAACTGAGGACAATGCCTGATCATAGTAAACACTAAACAGACAACATCTGAAAACCAAACTGGAAAAAAACAAAACCCAGAAGGCTATTGGATGAACCAGAAATAAGGCACAGGGAGAATGGTCCTGAAGATGACTCCTTCCACGCTGAAGAAAAGCCTCAGAAAATATCTCTGCCCACAGCAGGACCCCCTCTCTGGCACCCACGTCTCATGTACCTTTCAAATTCAGCATCTTTTGCCAGCAAACAGTTGCAGGGATCATTGCAACAGTCAACTTTCTGCCTGGACACCTCAGATTCTCCTAAACCAGGCCCTACGTGTGGATCCATTGTGACCTGGGACTGCATTTGAACAAAGGCTGTCCAGCCACCCAAAAAAAAGCAATTTCCATTTTTACTGACGCATCCTGAGTAATGTAAAATGGGTTCAAATGAAGAAATCTCATACCTGAAATGGCCTTTCTCTACTTCACTCACACCTCCCAGTTGCCTTGAAGACTCAGCCTTCTCTCATCTTCCACCCTAGCGGGCAAGCATCCTCTCTCTCCTTCCATTCCTTTCACCCCCGTTCCCTTCCTTCTCCACCCTGTGCCCACTCATGGCGCTCAGTTCTCTACACGACCCTCCCCAGCAAGGTATTTTGTCTTCGGCTGTGATCGCTTCTCCCACAAGAAGCAGCTGTCCCTGGGATTTGTTGATGCTGTTCTCTGTTGCCCTTGAGGATGATTTTTGTCTGCAGAGAAGACTATTAAAAAAGTTTATTTTTGGTTTTAAAAATGGAGTCAGTTTATTAAAATTACAAATTCACAGACTTTGGTTCTTTCTCAGGCTTTTATGTTCAGGTTACAAATCTTATTATTCTATTTATAACCCTAACACATTTTAAGAATAATTTTTAAGGAGACTTTGAATAATATTTGATCCTGTTTATGAGCTCAGTTAATTAAACACCTTCACCAACATAAAACTGCATTGATAAATTTAAATAGATTTGACTTCTTTTTAAGCATTCAAATTTTCTTACTTAACAAACAGAACTTTCGTAAGTGCAAAATAATTCTTATCAATCTAGAAAATTAAACTAATAAATATGGTGAGCCAAAAACTCACTTTGATGTTCCAGCATTGTGCATTAGTTTAGTAAAATTTCTGACAATCATACATCTTAATCAATTATTCCATTACACATTTATGCTAGAGTTACACAGTTAATTTGTCATTCTAATAGACCAAGTGCTCTTAAACATTCCAAACACATAAAATACCAAATATGAGTAGATTTTGTCTTATCACAGCATTATTAATGCTATAGTTCTAGTTCTCTTAGACCTTTCGGCACTTAATTTTAAACAATAATAGCTAATACATTGCATTTTCTATGTGCCAAATTCTGTTCTAAGTGCTTTTCATATATTATGTATTAGCTCATTTAATTCTCACAAGTTCTTGACCACAGGCTTCAAGTGTGCCCTGAAGGCTGCCTGTCAATCACACTGTACGGCAATGGCCCCTTCACTTCCACATGCTTTTGAGTGACTGTTTCCTGCATTTTGTTTCAACCTGCTCCCCGGTCAGTCTCAGTCAGTGACCTGTCTCAGTGACTCACTGGATGATTTCCATCAGAAACAGGCATATTGTGATTTCTCCCATCTTATAAAGTAAGACAAAAATAAATCTTGTTTAAAAGCCGTATTTTCTCTGCTAACTATCAGCCCATTTTGCTTTTTTATTTTTTCGTTTTAAATATTTGTTTGGCTTGCAACGGGTCTTAGTTGCGGCTCGAGGGTTTAGCAGTTACAGTGCATGGGACTAGTTGTCCACGTGGGATCTTGGTTCCTGATCAGGGCTCAAACCTGTGTTTCCTCCATTAGAAGGGGGATTCCCAACCCCTGGACCACCAAGGAAGTCTCAGATTAGCCCATTAAAAAAAAAAAAACTTCTCTTTTGCAACCAAATTCCTCTAAAGCATTGTTGCCCTTGATCTCCACTCCTCTCCTCTTGTCTCCTCTAAACCTGTTCCCGGACATCCTTCTCTCCCAGTACTCCACTTCTGTTCATCTTTTCGGAACCATCAGCAGCATTTGACACAATTAATTACTCTTGCTGCCTGCAGACACCACTTGTAGGACCTCCTTGCTCCTGGTGTGTCCTCCTTCCTCACTGCTCATCCCAGCTCTGTGTCTTTTATGGTTCGTCTCTTTTCTCTTCTCTCACATCGAGTGCCCGAGGCTTGGGCCTTGTTTGTCCTCCCTTCCCTGTGTCCTCTCGTTCCCCTGATGCTCCCATCTAGGTCCATGGTCTTCAATGCGTTTATTTACACACCCGTGAATCCTAAATTATATTGTCTTCCCAGAACTCTCTTTTCAACTACATGCTCACCTATCCAGCCACATATTTACTCAATATTTGTACTGGGTGTCTAGCAGACATCTCAAACTGAACACATTCAAAACTGAATTCCTGATCTTTCCCTCATTCCCAAAGACTGTTCCACCCAAGTCCCCCCCAACCCTACCTCAGTTGATGAGCATCCTTCTAGTTTCTCAGACTGAAAACCCTGGATTCCTCTCTTTCCAACTGGGAAATTCCACTGGTTCTGCCATCAAAATATACCCAGAAAAAAATATATATATACCCAGAATTTGGCCATTGTTTCTTATCTCCACTTCCTCACCCTCGTCTGAACCATCGCCTATCACTTGGATTGCTGCAATGGCTACCTTGTTGGTCTCCCTGCTTCTACCTCACCCACTGACATTCTGTGCTCAACATAATCCATATAATAGATTAGGACACTGTGATCCCTCCCCCGCTCCCCCCATGTCCTCAGCCTGCCTTTTGTCTGTGGAAAAACGTTAGCCAAAGCATAAGTTTAATCAGAGAAATGAGAACATGTGGAAACAAAGGAAAACAGTCAAAGGAGACCAAATAATAATAATGTACTCATTAAACGTGGTCAGGACTTTTAGTTCCTTCTCAAGGGCTATACATAATATTCTGAGCCATATCCTGTGAGCTGTCTTATAGATCCTGAAAACCCCACCAGGTGGGGAAGTTAACTTCATGATGATCAGACTGTAGCCATGACATCAGATCAGATCAGATCAGTCGCTCAGTCGTGTCCGACTCTTTGCGACCCCATGAATCGCAGCACGCCAGGCCTCCCTGTCCATCACCAACTCCCGGAGTTCACTGAGACTCACGTCCATCGAGTCAGCAATGCCATCCAGCCATCTCTGTCGTCCCCTTCTCCTCCTGCCCCCAATCCCTCCCAGCATCAGAGTCCTTTCCAACGAGTCAACTCCTAGCATGAGGTGGCCAAAGTATTGGAGTTTCATAAGCTGCCACAGTTCTGAGAATTAGCCTCAAAGAAATGGAAACAATACAACCCTGGAACTGAAGATTAACTGTACCTAAAACAATCAACATGACACTGATTAGACCACCGATGGCCAATTTCAAGATGATTGTCAGAGCTGACTGTACTGTTTCTGCATGTAGCCCCCTCCCTCTGTCTGTAAAAGCTCTTACCCACTGACTGTCCATCGGTGGGGAGTCAGCCTTTGGACAGACGTCTGCCCCCTCCATCTAACACCCCTGCTCCAGGTTGCTGGCCTACAAAATAAAGCAAACTTTCCTTTCCACCAACCTGGCCTCTTTATTGGCTCTTCAACAGCGATCAGCCAGACCCCACATTTTCAGTAGCAGTACTAGAGGGATCCTTTCCTTTTTGGCTGGGCTGGGTCCTTGTTGCTGCGTGAGGGCTTTGTCTAGTTGCGGCAAGCAGGGCTAGTCTCTAGGTGCCGTGCTCAGGCTTCTCACTGCGGTGGCTTCTCTTGTTTCAGAGCACAGGCTCAAAGATGCCTGAGCTCAGTAGTTGCAGTGAGTGGGCTTAGTTGCCAGTAAGTAATCTGTCCTCCCAGCCGTCTTTGTGTCTTACCCTGCTCTGCTTTTTGTTCCCACAGCATTTATCAGCTCCAAAACGACACATAACTTACTTGCTGATTGTGCTTACTCTTTGCCCAGCTAGAGGCCAAGATCTTTGTTTTGTTCCCCAATGTCTCCTAAATGCCTAGAATGATGCCTGGCATTTGGTGGGAACTCAGGAAATACTTTTTAAATGACCAATTCCATTTGAGAAGTACATGTTTTATTTACTTCTTATAGATGAGGAACCTGGGGCACAGAGAAGATAAGGAATCTGTCCCAGGTCACCCAGCCAGTGAGTGGTGAGGCTGGGATTTGAACCGACAATCCTTGATCCTAAAAACAACACTGAATTGCCTCTTTGAGACTTAAAACATGGGAATGTCTATGTAGGCTATTTCTGGGATTCAAGTTCCTTATATTATCTAATTCTTTTTACTCCCCAAAGAATGTACTCCCAGGAATTCCTTGGTGGTTCAGTGAAACCTCCTCGCTTTCACTGGTGCAGCCAAAAAAAAAAAAGTGCATGACCATTCAGGTTGAGGCTGAATTTTGCTTTCTTTTTTCCTCTTAACATATGTAAACATGATTTTCCTTTTTACAGGAAAGACCTTTCAACTGGATGGGATTGTTCATTCTGTCATGTTCTTGTGGTCACGTAACTCTACAGACCAAACATAAGCTTCATGAAGACACATTTTTGGATACTCTGTGTCTTTTGTTTCTTATTGATTTCCCAATATCTAATAAAACAGTGCCTGGAGCAAGGTAAGTGTTCCACAGATGTTTGTCAAATGTTAAATAGATGATATTTGAGATGATAGCCAGTTAAATTTTAGCTGTATTATATGGCTTTGTCTGATACAAGGTCACCATTCATCATGCCATTTTCCAATTTATTGCACATGCCACTTGTTCCTTCCTGTTTTCACTACAGTGGACCGTAGTCCTCCACTGGCTTTTATTTCCTTGCATAACTCCTCCCAACTCCTCGTGATCTGGGTAGAGTTACCAAGGTGGTAACCAAGGTGGTGCCCCAGGCATTAAGCCATGGAGAGGTGAAGTATGGCCTGGCCCAGGTCAATCCTGTGACTGATGGACTCGTGACTGAAGTTGGCCAATCAGCTGGGGGCTTTTATTATTGTTGCTATTATTATTACTATTATTATTATAATTAGCAAGATGGATGTTATTCTTTCTTATGTTTCACAAGGGAATGAGGTGCAGGCTGTCAGTGAGGTTGCCCCTGAGGATGTCAGTGGATTTCTTTCTGGTCACAAAGAGAGTATGTGACCTGATGGCATGGAACCAACATAAGAATAAAGGTAGAGAGAGGGAGAGGGAGAGAGTATGTGAGGGAGGGAGGGAGAGAGAGACCTATGGCATGTTTTAATGGCAGTCTTTAAAATCTTTGATCATTGGTCAGTTCAGCTTTTCTACTTCTACTAGAGACAATTCTGGTAATTTGTTTTGATAGATTGTCACTTTCCTGTGAATTTGCACATTAGTTACCATGATGTTATTATGTTGTTTTTAAATTCCCTTAGCAGTTTCTATATTCATATATGTATACATGTGTGTGTTATACTTAATTAGGCTTGCTAGTGATTTTGTACTTTAAAAAAATGTTTTTGAAAACCCAACTTTAGTTTATCCTTTCAACTCCTTTTTATTTCTTTCTTTGCTACTTCATTCATTTTTTATTTTATTTTTATTCATTTTTTCAACTTTTCTTCATTTTGTAATTTCTCTAGGCCTTAGGTTGCATATTCAGCTTATTTGCATTCAACAGTTTTTTTAACAGTAAAATAATTTGGAGTTATAAATTGTCTTCTGAATAAAGATCACTGTACCCCATAGGTTTTGCTATAATGGGTTTCTCTTTCCCTTAATTTGATTATTATTATTTCTGTTTTTATTTCCTCTTTACCAGGTATTGTCTTCCATCAACTTTTCCTGGCTAATTCTTACTTGTTCATCAGATTCAGCTCAGACATTATTCCTCAGGGAAGTCTTCCTGACCCCGCAAATCAGGTTAGGACTTCTTGTCGTAAACTCTTCCAGAACTGATACTTCTTAATACATCATGAATGATTATTTGTGCCACCATCTGTTACTTTCTCTTCCTTACCAGACTGAACTCCTCAGTGCAGGGACCATGTTTATCTTGTTCAGGGCTTCAATATGTATTTATTGAATGAATGACTGAAAACTCGTTATTAGGGAGAATGTCAAACAGTACAACTCTTTGGGAGGGGAACTTGAAAATACTTTTTAAAAATACCTGATTGCTTGTGCATTCACCCTTTAATCCAGCAATCCCACTTCCAGTATTTTAACCTAAAGACACACTGGAAAAAAATGCTAACATGATTTATTGCACAAGGTTATTCATTGTGGCATTATTTGAGATACAAAAGGTTGGAAGCAATCCAAATGCCCATCATTAGGAGACAGGCTGAATCAGCTGTGGTCCATTCACACAGTGGAATATTCTCTGGCTGTAAAAAGAAATGTGGAAGGTCACTGCAATGGCATGATCTCCAGATGTATTGCTAAGTGAAAAAGCACAACTTCGTAGAACTGAATATCTAGGATGCTATTTTCTGTGTAACAATGGGGCAGAAAGAGTTATAAATATGTATACAAATTGTTTATATTTGCAAAAAAATAGTAAAAGAATAAACAAACATATAAAAACCCCTGAAAATGATGACTTTTGTGGGAAAGAATAGAGCAGAGGGACAGTGATGGAAGGGATATTTTCTTACACATAGACTGTTGTATGGTTTTGACTTCAGAATCAGATAAATATTTTACACATTCAAAAATAACATTAAATCAAAAGGAAGGGAGAAAAAAAGCATCTCTAGAATTTGAAAGCAACATGAAACGAAGGACCCTGAATGTGTATCAAGTTAGTGATATAACCAAGTCAGTAAAAATGATTGTTCCAATGTTCCAGTGGGCTTTACGACACAACATAGCTACTATATCTTTAAAAAAAATTAATCTTTTTTAGTTGCTATTTTAATTATTTACTTAGCTGTTCTGGGTCTCTGTTGCAGCATTCTGGATCTAGTTCCCTGACCAGGGAACTGAACCCAGGCCCTCTTCGCTGGGGCTCAGAGTCTTAGCCTCTAGACCACCAGGGAAGTCCATAAAGAAACATTTTTGAAGGTCAAAAAGAACTGCAAAGAAATCTTAACATTTCATTTGGAAGTCTTTCTGTTAGTAAAAATACTGGCATTATTTTTGAACCTAGTTTATATAAATCACAGGATAATGCAAATGGCACCCCACTCCAGTACTCTTGCCTGGAAAATCCCGTGGACGGAGGAGCCTGGTAGGCTGCAGTCCATGGGGTTGCACAGAGTCGGACACAACTGAGTGACTTCACTTTCACTTTTCTCTTTCATGCATTGGAGAAGGAAATGGCAACCCACTCCAGTGTTCTTGCCTGGAGAATCCCAGGGACGGCGGAGCCTGGTGGGCTGCCGTCTCTGGGGTCGCACAGAGTCGGATACGGCTGAAGCGACTTAGCATAGCATAGCAATGATGATGGACTGGAATCTAAGATCTTCAGTGGATTTGAGAAAAGAGATATGAGGATAAGACCAAAGAAGTTAAGTAAGAACCTTAAAATGTTACATTTGAATTGGAAATAATAGCAGAAACTTGCAATCCTTTTATTTTTCTGTTCTAAAGTGTATATTTTCCAGTTCTGTCCACTGAAAATGTTGACAGCAATGATAATCCTTTATCAATGAGCATATCTAGAGCCCAGATTGTGTTCTCCAACTACCAAAAATCTCAGCTCCTTGGAGACTGGCTAATCCCAGATCTGTGGCAGGAAATAGACAAGATGAGTCTGGGAAATCTTGTTGGGCCAGAAAGCAAGGACATTGTCAAGGAATAAGGGGATCATGTCCAAAGGATGTACAGGAGCCAAAAAGAAAAGCAAGATATCGATTGAAACACATTGACTATATAAACATTTATATGGCCCTATTGATGCTCAGAGAAAGAAGGCTTCAAATCAACCAAGTATCATTAAATACCATTGGAGGTAACCAGGGCATAATTCCTCATCCTGAGGATTAGCCATGAAAAGGAAAGAATTAGGCCTTTATCCTGTCATTTTTCTACTATTTCATCTCAACTTAAAAGCCCTAGTTTATGAGAGAAAGTTCCCTATAAAAAATTCCAGCTAATAAATGTGGAAGGATTGATAGGATTAAGAAAATCATCTTTTTTACAGCCCTTAATAAAATAATGGGTTCAGGCAATAATCACCAACGGATGAAATTATTATACTAAAAGTTGACAGGGAGTTTTATGATGGAGGGATCAGATTGTCACCCCCTGAGCCCACTGCTTAATCTTAGTATTACTGTGTGTGTTTCCTGCTGCAATGTCACGTGGCACGCATAGCCCTGCCTATCAAGTGTCTGCCTTTGCTTGGATTCCCTCAGAAAAGCAGACCGTAGGAAAAGGATCTGGGCACAAGTAGCTTATTTGGGAGATGATCACAGGAAGTACCTTTATGGGAGTTTGGGGAGGTGAGGCCAGGAAGGTAGAAATCTAATACAAAGTGAATTAATGAGTGGCCTATCACTTAGACAACTGGGCCCCAGTTTCTCTGGGGACCCTCTGAAATGCCATGCAGGCAGTGTTAGAAACCTCCTCTGAGAGGCAAGCAAGCTGGAGTATTGAGCCACCCGCTCCCATCCTGCTTGGTCAAAGATTACTCCTGGGAACCTCCCTGGTTAAGAATCTGCCTGCCAAAAAAAAAAAAAAAAAAAGAATCTGCCTGCCAATGCTGGGGACACAGGTTCAATCCCTAGTCCGGGAAGTTTCCACATATCATGGGGCAACTAAGCCCGTGGACTAAACTACTGAAGCCTGAGCATCCTAGAGCTTGTGCTGCGCTCCAAGAGACCCCCCCCCCACCTCCAATGAGAAGCCCGAGCACTGCAACTAGGGTAGCTCTCGCTTGCCACAGCTAGACAAAGCCTGTGTGCAGCAATGAAGACCCAGTGCAGCCATAAATAAATAATACATACATACATAAAAAAATTTTTTAAAGGTCTCCTCTGTTGTATTAATACCCCAGAGAATGCCCTCAGTGTGCAAGACTCAGCAGGGCATTGGTACCGCACATCTGCAAGTGGAGTCTAGGATTGACCAAGAGGATCTAGCCAGACATCAGCCCCAGCTGCTTTGTGTCTTGCTGGAAGAGTTGACTTCTAGTGACAGGAACTCCGCTAGGAGGAATAAGATGAATGATACACATAGATGAAGGCAGACAAATCCAGAATGGAGGATACTCTGCAGGACAAATGACTTCTTCAACATGCTGTTCTCTGAGCTAGTTACCCTGGTGAGCAATGGGCCCAATCCCACTGGGGCCCCTCTGAGGACCCACAAGGAGCAGGCCTTGGAGTTGTGCCTCTTAAGACCAGAGAGCTGAGGCATTTATCCTGCACTCCACGGCGGAAGATTACTCTCAGGGCATCAGCTTTCTGCATTTCCAAACTATGCCTGCTGGAAGGCTGAGTGGCTTTCCCCAGCAAAGGAGAAAGCCCAGGGAAGCCACAGAGCCCAGGGGTGGCAGGGCAAGGTGCACAAAACTGGCTCCCCAGCTGCCAGGAGTCAGTGGGCCAAAGGGTTGTGGGGAGGGACACCATCATTGTCTGGAAGCATCTTGGCAAATTCTCATGGTTCTCAAAAACAAAGGCCTTTTGCTACCCCTGCTACTGGGTACCTCCTGCAGATACCTCTGGTCCTCACCAGGTACCAGAATTTCCCCTGTGAAAGCAGGCTGTGATGTGTGATGTGTGTGCGTGTGTGTGTGTGTGGAGGGGGGAGTGTGAAGGCACTTGTAATACCAGGTGGTGCTCAGAGTTTCTGTACTGGGTGCAGCTCATTTCCTGCTCACAGACATGGGTTCTGTGAACGTTCAAGTTCAAACATGTCACTTCCCTGTTTAAGATCAGCCCAGCAGCCCTGCGGCGCCTCCTGAGATGGTGGAAAGAGGCTGGGGGATGGGCTGCTGCTCAGCTGCCTGGGTCGGGCACATGGAACTGTGGGGTTGACAGGGTATTGAGGGCTTGGTGGGTTATAGTGGGGCTGGGCCCCTCCGTAGGTCCAGGCAGCTGCTTCGTCTCTGGTCCCTGGCCTGGACCCTGTTAGGACCCTGCCCCTGTTCTGGTCGCCACCTCTCATCTCTCAGGCGCTCTCAGC
Source organism: Bos indicus x Bos taurus (assembly GCF_003369695.1). Lineage (NCBI taxonomy): Eukaryota > Metazoa > Chordata > Mammalia > Artiodactyla > Bovidae > Bos > Bos indicus x Bos taurus. The sequence goes on from NC_040077.1 coordinate 121,506,221, forward strand.
CTCACTCTTCCCCAGCTCTCCATCTGTCGCGCTCTCTTCCTTGCTTTCCCACCCCCGACACCTGGTTCCCGACCCCAGGCCGCATTTCTGCCTCTGTCAGGCCATGGGCCTCCACCTGGAACTCTCCATGGCTCTGTGTTCTTCCTCCTCCTTCAGGATAGTTTTCTGCTTTTCAAACAGGAGCCAGTTTAAAAAAAAAGAAAAAACCTCTTATAAAAATTTTAAATAGTAAACATACCATAAAGACATTAAAAGTTAGAGAGAGGAAAAAATGAACAATCCCTTCATTCTGACTCAACAGCTGTGGTCAATTTTGTTGATTTCCTTTCAGTCTTTAAAAAATGAGTTTTTAAGCATATTACCCTATTTTGTTGTTGTCGTTTAGTCTCTTAGTTGTGTCTGACTCCCTTGCTACCCCACAGACGATAGCCCACCAGGCTCCTCTGCCCATGCGATTTTCCAGGCAAGAATATCAGAGTGGTTTGCCATTTCCTTCTCCAGGGGATCTTCCTGGTCCAGGAATCAACACGCATCTCCTGCATTGGCAGGTGGATTCTTTAACCACTGAACCACCATGGAAGCCCCATATCATCCTATACTTTTAATTTAATATGTTGCTTTTTTATCTTAATAATAACCTCAGATATGCAGATGACACCACCCTTATGGCAGAAAGTGAAGAACTAAAGAGCCTCTTGATGAAAGTGAAAGAGGAGCATGAAAAAGTTGGCTTAAAACTCAACATTCAGAAAGCTAAGATCATGGCATCTGGTCCCATCACTTCATGGGAAATAGATGGGGAAACGGTGGAAACAATGACAGACTTTATCTTGGAGCTCCAAACTCACTGCAGATGGTGACTGCAGCCATGAAATCAAAAGATGCTTGCTCCTTGGAAGAAAAGCTATGACCAACCTAGATAGCATATTAAAAAAAGAGAGACATTATTTTGCCAACAAAAGTCCGTCTAGTCAAAGTTATGGTTTTTCCAGTGGTCATGTATGGATGTGAGAGTTGGACCATAAAGAAGGCTGAGTGCTGAAGAATTGATGCTTTTGAACTGCGGTGTTGGAGAAGACTCTTGAGAGTCCCATGGACTGCAAGGGGATCCAACTAGTCCATCCTAAAGGAAATCAATCCTGAATGTTCATTGAAAGGACTGATGTTGAAGCTGAAATGCAATACTTTGGCCACCTGATGTGAAGAACTGACTCATCTGAAAAGACCCTGATGCTGGGAAAGATTGAAGGCGGGAGGAGAAGGGGATGACAGCAGATGAGATGGTTGGATGGCATCACCGACTCAATGGACATGAGTTTGAGTAAACTTCAGGAGTTGGTGATGGACAGGGAGGCCTGGCAGGCTGCAGTCCATGGGATCACAAAGAGTCAGACACGACTGAGCGACTGAACTGAACTGACTGACCTTTGCTATGGGAGCTGAAGATCCCATCCCCTGGTTTGGGAGCCTGGTGAATGTCTTGAACTGTTTGAAAAAGGAATGCATTAATAAGGGTAAGTGTAGACGGGGCTGCTCAGCAAAGTTGAGCAGGACAAGGGTGCTACTCAGGACAAGGGTAGCCATCACTCCCACTGAGCACTCCACAGAGCGGCCAATGAAGGCCCAGGTTGGTCAGTGAAGAGCCAATGGCTAATGTGGCTCTTCAGCCAAGGTGGCCTCTGGTGCCCACTTAAGGCAGAAGATCTGCTGGTGATGGTCCCGTGCCCAGAAAACCCCTGGTAGTGGTGATGGAGAGGGCTTAGCACTCTAGGCACTGACTCCCTTCCACTCCTTGTGGTCCCACAGGTCAAGTTCCCTCATCCCAGGCCCCTACCCACCGACCTTTTCCAAGGTCATGCCTCCTCCCACTCCTTACCCCTCTCCCAGCTCAGTGACCCCATTTACTTCCCCAGGTGGCACGTGATCTGGGTTGTCTCTGTTCTCTTTTCCATCTATAGTTAACGCATTAAACTCTGCCTCCAGCTTCCTTCAGGACCTTCCCTTTCGATTTTCAAGAACATTTTCTTCTCTCAGCAAAAGCAGTCTCTTGCAAATCAAAGGCTCTGCCTTTCAAACGTGTGGTTTCTGATGTGAGCTTCAGCAGACTATCTGGGAAGTTAAAAAACAATGACATCTGAACGTTGGCTGTTTCCTTCTCTTTATATTCCTGCTATGAAAGCACTCATTCTCCTGGAGGTAAAGTGGGACCTCTGATTGACGCGAGGAAGTGGGGAAAATAAAAGAATAGTTATTTCGAGATGTGCTTGTGTTGCCTTCCTGCATGTCAATGACAGGTTTGTTTTCCAGGCTGTTACATGTCTTTTAACTTTGCTCCCATAGTCCTCTGTCATTCAGAAGTGAAATGTCTCTGTGTAGTCAAATCTATCCACCTTTTCCACTTTTCTTCCAGTGGTTTATGAGGTTTGTGTTTTACATTTAGTTCTTCAAATCAAAGGTACTTTGTACATGTGTCTGGTGTGAGGTGGAGTTCAAATTTTGTTTTTCAAATTGGACAGTCATTTGTCCTCCTGCCATTGATTAAATAGTCTGAATTTCCCCCATAGATTTGAAATGTTACACTTGTGATAGATAGAATTTCTCTTGTTTTATAAGTATTTTTATTTCTGGATTGGCAGTTGTCCCTTAGTTTTATTCATTAAATTTTTTTCTTGTGGGAGAAGGGAAGAAATGGGGATTATTATTTAATAGGCACAGAGTCTCAATTTGGGATGATAAAATAATTCCAGAGATGGATGGTGGTGATGGCTGTGTAGCAGTGTGACTGTACTTAATGTCACTAAACTATACACTTTAAAATGATTAAAATGATGTTTTATGTTATGTGTATTTACCACAGTAAAAATTCTAAAATTGTTTTTTATTTGTGTATATTTTCTATATATCTTTTCTTCCAGTTTAACCTGAGAATCAGCTTGTCAAATTCCATTAAAAAAAAACTTCGATATTTTGATTGAAATTACATGAAATTTATAGGTGACTTAGGGGAGAAGTGACATCTTTATAATACCGAGTCTTTCCATCCAGGGACATGATGTGTCTCTCCACTTATTCAGATCTCCTTTTATGTCCTTCAGTAAAGTTTTATAATTTTATTCACATCAGCTTAGTCCTAGATATATAGTGGCTTTAGCTCCCATTGTGAATGGAATCATGAATGCAGCACAGGGCTGTCACTCAGGTCTACCCCCAGCCTAGCCCCTCAGATGAATGAACGGGTCCAAAAGACACATGAGGCAGGAAGTAAAAATTACACGATTCATTTCACCAAAAGCCTCTGCAATAGGCAACAGGCTAATTCAAGCGAGCTGAGCTGAAGAGACGGCAAGGGCAAGAGGATGGTTGACCTTCAGGATCCGAGAAGCCCGAGTTTGTCATCAAAAGGCCAGGAAGAGGGAGAAACGCAGATGCTGGAGGTCGGCACTGATGCTCATCATTAATGCTGAGATAGCTAAAATGCCTCTTTCACTTTGCAGAGCAGACTGTGACTTTGAAACCAGGAGACCCGAGTTTGAACCCTGACTGTCACTTACTAACTGAGTGGCCTTGGGCCAGTCGCTTAGCTTCTCAGAAGCCTAGTGTCCTCACAAGCAAAATAAGTGTGAATGCTTCCCTGATGGCTCAGGTGGTAAAAAGTCCACTTGCAATGCAGGACACCCAGGTTTGATCCCTGGGTCGGGAAGATCCCCTGGAGAAAGGAATGGCTATCCACTCCAGTATTCTTAACTGGAGAATCCCATGGACAGAGAAGCCTGGCAGGCTACAGTCCATGGGGTCACAGAAAGTCGGACACGACTGAGCGACTAGCACTTTCACTTTACTAATTATATATTCAGCTGTTTAATTATTTGTCTGTCTCCCACTGGACTGTAATTCCACATGGGTAGGCTCCATCTCGAACTGCGCATTCATAAATGTGCAGGGTTGCTGCTAGCCCGTCCAGTCCTCTCCAGGGAATTTGAAAAAGGCATCCTTTTGATGCCTGTGAGCTCACACCTCTGTGAGCCCCTATCTTCGTGGCTGGGTGCGTGTTGCATCTTGGTCCTGACTTGTCCCTGTCCTGGGTGCTCTTGTGCAGTGAGTGACCCTCCCTGTGTGTCACAGGTCTGGAACATAGGAGGCTCTCAAGAAATTGATTGAATAAGTTGATGATTAGATGTGCGGTTTAGAGAAGGAGATGAGGAAGCCCCTGAGGGGTTCTTGTTTGTGTTCAAAAGAAGTTCTCTACTTGCAGGTGCCCAATAGCATGGAATTGGCAAAGTGCTTTATTTCCTGTTGCGGGGGCTCAGGATGGCATCTTCCAGCACCCAGCCTGGGACCCCTACAGGAATGGGCCAATCTGATGACCTGGTGAGAGAGACCACCCAGGGCTTCTTTGCGTGAGGCCTAGGGAGCCTTCAAGAGGCAGTGTCCCCAGGGAGGAGGGAGCCTGACTTGGTAACAAAACCTTGAGCAACCCAGGGAAATAGAGATGAAAAGTAAGTGGGGAAGCTCTCTGTGGAGGGGAACAAAGTGGTGCCCTGAAGGCTGAGGAGGAGCCAGACACATGAAGAGCAGGGGAAAGCATTCTAGACACAAGGACAGTGTGCGCAAAAGTTTTGAGGCTGGGGAGAGGTTGCTTGGCCCCTTTGGGGAATTGAATGTTGGCCAAGGTGGCTGGACCTCCATCTGTCTTTTCTTTTTAAAAAATTTTAATTTATTTATGGCTGTGCTGGGTCTTCCTTGCTGTGAGCAGGCTTTCTCTAGTTGCGGTGAGCAGGCTTCTCGTTGCAGTGGTCTCTCTTGTTGCGGAGTAAGGGCTCTAAGTGTGTGGGCTTCCGTAGTTGCAGAGCGCTGGCTCGGTGGTTGTGGCACACGGGCTTATATGTGGGATCTTCCCGGATCAGGGATTGAACCTGTGTCCCCTGCATCGGCAGGAGCATTCTTTACCACTGAGCCACCAGGGAAGCTTTCCATCTGTCTTTTCATAGAATCTTCACTAATCAGGTGCCTTTTGGAATGTCCTGCAACCATCCTCCTCTTTGTGAACTCTGTGAAGTTCAAATAACTGAGTCATACCCTGACTACATCACTGTCTCCCCAGCACGTCTTTTATCTCTGAGTACAGCCAGCCTGGGAGTTGATAGAGTCATCCCACTAAGACAGAGAAGAACCCTGGCTCCACTGCATATCGACTGTGGACTTTGCCAACCCCTCCTTCTCCATCTCAAAAATGGGGGTAAGAAGACCAATCTTACCTAGTTGTTGGGAAGATTCTTAATAATAAGGGCAAGAACAAAGGAGAGATATTTTAAAACTCCAGGAAAAAGATAAAGATGCAAAATAAGGAAATATGCAAGCACATTCCTTGTGCTTGAACAGTATTCAGATGTTTACAGTAATCCTTAAGTTTTTATTTTTCTTCTTTCTGTGCTGGGCAGAACTTCCAATGAAACACGGAACAAAAGCAGTAATAGTGGGCAATGTTGCCTTGTTCCTGACTTTAGAAGAGATAGAACGTGCTCCATCCAGTATGAACACTAGCTTAAGAAACTGTGGGAATGGTGAAATCTGAGTCCTCACAGAACTTCTGATCTTTCTTCTTGCAACTAAACAATGGTTTTCATGTTTCAGCCACCCCAGGACTCCACATTGCCTACGGCAGTAAAGTTTTTTTTTTTTTAAAGCCCAGTGTTAAAGGCCTCTTACCCTTTCCCAATCTTAAATCTTCAGAGTTCACACACTCATTCCAAATGCCTGAACATCCTAGAACACACCCTTGATGGCATCTTGAATTATAATTTAGAATGTTTTTTCTGTGCCTTTATGCCTGCCTGCCTTTACATAATGATCTTCCCTCTGTCTGGGACACCTTCCCTTTCATGTACTCCCACTCATCTTTCCAAGGCCAGCTCACTTCTCCAAGGAGGCTCTCCTCCCACCCTCTCTAGCACTTAACATCAGACTCTTTTATGCATAAGTCTTACATGCATAAGACTCTGAGGCACAGGCCCCAACACATACAAGAATCTTTAAGTATCTGTTGCACAAACACATGTGTGCTGAGTCACCTCAGTTGCGTCCAACTCTTTGTGACCTGACCCTATGGACGGTAGCCCGCCAGGCTCCTCTGTCCATGGAAGATTCTCCAAGCAAGAGTACTGGAGTGGGCTGCCTCCCAAGGATCTTCCCAACCCAGGGATCGAACCAGCGTCTCTTAGGTCTCCTACATTGGCAGGCAGGTTCTTTACCACTAGCGCCACCCGGGAAGCCTGTACAAACACACAAAGGAACCCCAAGATTCTGGATCACCAAAAGGAAAAAAAAGTCCTGTTCTTCCAACAAATCTAGACGGCTTTGCTTCAGCCTCCAAACTCCCACATGTGTTCAAAAATGTTGTCTTCTGCCTTTATACTGGCTCAACACTTCAGCTGAAAATAAAATTCCTGAGTCACACTTTCTCTCCTTGCTGACGTTGTAGGTGGTGCCCTATTGAATTCCAACACTGGATTCTGCCACCGAGTCAGAGGCCAGCCTTATTTCCCCACCTTGTAAGTGATATGTTCCCTTTCACGGAGTTGCCCAAAGGGTTCTTTCTGAACTTTGGAAATCCCACCACTTTCTCAGAATATATTTGGTATGGATCATTTTGAGTCAGTTTTCATGGGTCTCATTAATTTTTCAATGTCTCTTTTCCCCCTAAAATATGTTCTTCAACTGTATCTTGTAATAATATTGTTTGATGCCATTATTTTGGTTTACTTCTTCTGTTATGTACACATGGCTTTTCTTTGTCATTTTATTTCCTCAGTTAAACTTAAAAAAAAAGCCTTTTCATTTCCGTTTCCTCACTTTGCTAATTTCTTTCCCCTCTGTCCCTTACCATGTTTCAGCAAAGCCTGTTCTCTTTTGTGCTACTTTCCCCTTGACTTTCATTTCTGTGACACTGTATGGGGTTGGCCAAAAAGTTCTTTCACAAGATATTATGAAAAAACTCAGATGAACTTTGGGGGCAATCCAATAGTTTCCCTGAACCCTGACAGCTTATTTCTTTCTGTTACCATCTCACTCTGAAAACTGAATTCGCTACTTCCCCCTGAAGCTCCGTTCTGAGCTTCTTTGCTTTTACCTGCTTCCATTTCAGATTTCTCCTGGTTTCCTCAACGATGGCCTTTGCCTCATTTTTCCCCTTCTTGTTGTTTTTTGGCAGGAGAAGTGGGGAAGGACCAACTTTTTCAAATAGGACATTCCAACTGCATCATGGATAACCTCACTTCTCTCCTCTACAGTGATTGGCTGCTGAGCCTACAGGATTCACAGGATCAGCCTTTGTTAACCTCTCTGGCTTCATTTTCATTGTTCTTCACTCTGTCCACAGTGAACTCATTGGTTTCATTTCCTTGAAAGCCCAGCATCTTTCCTTCTTCAAGACTTTGAATCATCCTTCTTTGCCTTTCCTCTGCTCTTTACCTGGATGACTCCTACGTATCTTCCAATTCTCAACTGAAAAAGTCACCTCCCCAGGGAGCTCTCCCTGACTTCCCCAGCTGGTGTTCCACAACCCTGTCAAGTCTCCAGTACTCTGCACCTGTCCTCCTGGTGCTCGGAGTCAGGACACTCCGTTATCTTCCCCCATGTTGCCCTAATACCGTTCAAGCAGTGACACGGACATTTCAGTAGCCCATGAGGCTTTGTTCAGGGTGAAAGCACAATTCCCATTTGGCCTTTTGAAATTCTGACATTAATAATGGGATCCCCATTGCAGGGGTAGCCAGAGTTCCTGGGATACCTTGGGTGGGAAGGAAGGTCTTAGTGAGGAAAGGCCAGGTGCCTCCCAGGGGTTTTTAATCCAATGAAGAGGGACAGAAGATTCAGCAAGGTTTTTTTCCTGATATTGTTTGGGCAAAACCATGGGCATCAGCCAGTGGCAGGGAGGGGCACTGGTCCACAGAACTCTCGGAGGGACCAGGGCTAAGCTGCCTGAGACAGCTTCGGTTGTTCTTTTAATTGTGTTTTGATCGCACACATGACATTTAAACAGCACTAAAGGCAATGTTTAAAAAGAAAGAGAAGCCACTGGACCCCATCCATCTTACACATCTGATGTGCTGGAAAGAGGCCTGGGCTTGGAGTCCAGCACACCAGGCTTGGCAGCCTGCAGATTCCTGGCTGTGCCACCTTGGGCAGGCTATTGGCCCTCTCTCTGCCTTAGCTGCCTAAACTGTAAAGGGGAACAACACCTTCCTTATGGGGATTATTTGAGGACAGATGGGGAAGTAAGTGAGATCAGGTTTGTGGGATTCCTTAGGCATAGTGTCTGGGGCCTGGTGGATACTCAGTAAAGTTTCTTTTTTTTTTTTTTTCTATGAAGGCAACGGTTTTCATTTTCTTTAAATTTTCAGAAAGCTTCTGCCAAGCTTTCATCAAGTCCATATGAACATTTTGCACTTGTGATCATGCTTGAAATTTAATTTTGCACTCTGCTTGTAAACTTACTGTATCCTAAGCACTTGTTTCAACGTTTTCATGATTATTTCATGGTGGATGTGCCATTGAATCAATGTGTCATTATTTATGTAACCATTTTCCCACTATTTGGACATTTTTCAGTGTTTAAATAATTCCACATAGAATTCTGTATTCTGTATTATTGTTGCTTTCATTGGCATCTCATTTTTATTTCTCCTGCAGAAGGTTGAATATTCTTCCATGTTTACTTACTCCTCTATTTCCTCACCTGAATTGCCTGTTCATGACCTTTGTCCAGATCTCTCTTAGCTACTCTGATATTTTTTATCGCCATGTACGAAATCTTTACATAATGAAGGTACTAACCATTTGCCATTTCCCCGCTCCCTGTGTTCAGTTTCATTTCAGTTGTTTTCTAATAGAAAAACTTAGTGTTTCATCTATCAGTTTTTGTGTTTTTTAAAAGATCTTTATTTATGTTATTTTCGGCTGCACTGGGACTTACTGCCGCTCACAGGCTTTCTCTAGTTGTGGAGAATGGGAGGCTACTCTCTGATTGCGGCGCTTGGGTTCTCATTCGGCGGCTTCTCTTGCAGAGCACGGGCTCTGGGCGCACTGGCTGCAGAAACGGTGGCACATGGGCTCAGTAGTTGTGGCGCACAGACTTAGCTGCCCTGTGGCATGTGGGATCTTCTGGGACCAGGGATCAAACTGGCATCCCCTGCACTGCAAGGTGGATTCTTAACCACTGGATCACCAGGAAAGCCTCCTTTGCATTTGTCATTTCTTTGGTTGAGTTCATCAGTTACCCAACAAACACCACATGGTAGATAAACCACATGGAAAGGTATGGGGCAAGGGAGGAAAAGTTCTCCCAGTTCTTGATTTCCAGACGGTCTCAGTTAAGTTGATGTTACAGGCATGAACACAACCAAGATGCTACCTCATCATGAACAGAAAGGGTTGCGCCAGCTCCAGCATCAGCAGTGGTCTGAGTTGTTTCTCTGCAACAGGCCCTGTTGTGAGAATTTGCTTTCACTCTCTCATTGAAGCAGCACAACAACTCTGAGACTTAAAAACTAATATTACCCCTTTTTATAGATGAGGAAAATGATCCTCAGAATGATTACAAGACTTATCCGAGTTCCAGCAGCTAGTAAGAGCTGAAGCCAGTATTTGAAATCAGCCAGCCAGGGTGTAAAGCTTGCCTTCTTGACCACTACCCCAGGGCATCCCCAGGGTGGTGACAGTGGTGATAATGGCAGTGGTAAGGGATGGGGCTGTAAATCAAGGAAGGCCTCCAGAAGGAGGTGAGACAAAACTGGGAAATGAGAGATGAAGACACCTTCACCATCAGGTAAGGGGCTGGGGAGGAATGCTGCTAAGCTGCTACGGAGAAGGCAATGGCAACCCACTCCAGTACTCTTGCCTGGGAAATCCCATGGATGGGAGGAATGGGTATTCCACAAAGAAGGAGCAGCTTTGGGGCTTCCCTGGTGGCTCAGCGGTGAAGAATCTGTCTGGAGGCCGCAACTACTGAAGCCTGAGCACCTAGAGCCCATGCTTTACAACAAGAGAAGCCATAGCAACAAGAAACATTTGCACTGTAACTAGAGAAAGACCTGTGCAGCGACGAAGACATGGCACAGGCGAAAATAAATAAGTGACATTATTTTTTAAAAAGAAAAGGAGTAGCTTTCCCAAAAGCATGAAGCTGTACCCCTCCCCCAACCAGAGACTGTAATCTGGCCAGTAGCCTCAAAGCACAGGTGTTCTTTCATTGCCCACACTTTCTTTAGTCTGTGTATTCCTCACAGGCTCCATGTTAGGTGTTAGAGATACAGAGGTGAACAAGACATTCAGGGAACTCAAACTGGGCCTCGGTAACCACCTAGAGGGGTAGGATCGGGGGGAGGTGGGAGGGATGTTCGAGTGAGAGGGGACGTGGGTAAACGTATGGCTGATTCATGTTGATGTTTGCTAGAAATCAGTACAATACTGCAAAGCAATTATCCTTCAATTAAAAATAAATACATTAAATTTAAGAAAAAAAGCAAGACGTTCAAGATAATACCTGCTTCACAGAGCTTTTGTTCAAGGTAGGGGGAAACAGACAAGAAGGGTGTACTGAATGTTTATCATTCATTACTGGCTAACAGTTAAAAACAATTCTTTTCTACATATTGACTAGCCTTTATATCTTAAGTTTCTCCTTCCCAAAGCAGAAGTCATCTCTCCTTGTAGGGTATAGGCATGTGATCTACTTTCCTCCAATCACACTCATCCTCCTGAGATATCAACCAGAAGATAGGCTGTGTGGGAGCAGCTATGTGTGGAGCACACCTTTTGCTGGCCTGGATGGTGACCAAGGCAGGACTGGTCTCTGGGTTTGTGATGGCAACAGCAGTTCCCCCATCAGTTCAGTTCTGCTGTGTGCTTCTTGGAGATGCTCCTGAGCTGGATCTAGAACTGAGTTGTCCATCGTCCAATGAGCCTAACATCCCTAATTAAATTCTCTTTCCACTTAAATTGGCCAGAGTGGACCCCATCGTCTTCAGGCAAGAGTACTGTGAATATGCAGACAAACAAATAAATACACACACCAGGAAAACCAAGGGGTTTGCCCAGAGTTCCCCAGTGGTGGAGCTGAGATCTGAACGCAGGAGAGTGAGGATCCAGAGGCAGCATCTCATCCTAGAAGCTGCGGGGTCAGTGCCCCTGCCTTGTGGGACCAGTCCTCCTGGGTTGCTGGCCTGAGAAGACCATCTAGTCTCCTCATTTGTGAAGAAGAACACAATTTCCTTTCCTTTCAGGTGCAAAGATTGCAGGTGGCTGGGAGGAAAACCTTTGCATGTGGTGCCCTGGCCCCGGGCTCTTGATCTCTTGCAGCAATCTCTGCACTATCCTCCTGCCCCGAGGACTGCTAGGTGATGGGATTGTGTATTTTCGTTAATGTTATCATCGTGCGATTCTGTATCTATCCCATGGTCAGAAATAAGGGAGGGGCTACAGCCTGACTGGACCGTCCCAGAAAGGGAAGAAGGGCAGAAACAACCCAGTATGTATGAATGGCCTGGAGGTTGTGGGCCATCCAAGTCCCGTACGTCTGTGTCTTTGTGAAGAAGGAGGGCTCACGTGCACCGCAACTAGAGAAAGCCTGTGAGCAAAAATGAAGACCTAGCACAGCCAAAAATAATCAATCAATCAATCAAAGAACGCAGGCTCAGTGCCCCTGGAAGCCGGAGGCATGTCCTTGACCTCACTATTAAGAGGACCACTGCAGGGACTTCCCTGGTGGTCCAGCGGCTAAGATTCTGCTCTCCCAATGCAGGGGCCCCAGGTTCGAACCTTGGTCAGGGCACTAGATCCCACATGTCACAACTAAAGATCCTGTATGCCAAAATGAAGACTGAAGATCCTGTGTGCCTCAACGAAGACTTGGCGCAGCCAAAATAAAAAATAAATGAATAAACAAAACAATACCAAAACAAGACTACTACTACAGAAGGGAAAATGGGGGCTCCTGTCTGCAATTCAGGATCTGCTTTCGTTAAGTCAGCATGTTGTTCTGGGAGACAAGACAACTCGCCTGGAGCATGAACTGACAGCAGGGGAAGTCGATCACACACAAGTGGTCCCTTCACTGGCAGGGCTTGCCTGTTAGCAGCAAAAGACAGGTGTTTTTCTGTTGGATCCATTTCTTTGCATTTTCCAAGGCTGGTGGATCAATAGCTACAAACAGCTCAAATAAATTTCTGTCTCAGCTCCTTACAACTCTCAGGTGGGAAAACGCACCACTGGATAACTCAGGTTCCCATCAGGTGCCACTGCTGTCAGCAGCTGCTGTCCCTGGCTTCTCTAGACCCACATGACAAGCCTTGGAGGGTCAAAACTACTGTGCCTATCTCGGAGATACGGAAACTGAGTCTCAGACAGGGGAGTCATTACCCAAAGTCCTAGAGCTGGCAGTCATTGGCTTCAAGGCCTCTGTGTGTGGTAAGCTGTTTGTTTTTACAGACCCCATGGACTGTAGCCCGCCAGGCTCCTCTGTCTATGGGGATTCTCCAGGCAAGAATACTAGAGTGGGTTGCCATGCCCTTCTCCGCGGATCTTCCCAAACCAGGGATCGAACCCAGGTCTCCCACACTGCAGGCAGATTCTTTACCATGTGAGCCCCCAGGGAAGCCCATTTGTTTTTACAAACTAGGTTATTACCATTGTCAGTTTCCCGGGCTAACAGTAACAATGATTCTTAGAGACAGCAAGTTGTCATCCCAAGGTTACAGAGCCCGTGAATGGCAAGGCTGGAATTAGAAGCCAGCTTGTGGGACCGCAGAGCCCTCTGCTAGGAGAGCTTGTCAGCCTGGGCTGGTCCAGCCTCCACAGGCCTGCCCTGGAAATAATGGAGAAAGGCCGGAGGCACTAAGATTTGTGTTTCTCTGAGTAGCCCCCAGAGGGAAAGGCAGGCTCCTTCTCCATCCGTGGTACCAAGAGCATCAATTCCCAGCTCTGGAAGGACCTACTCCCCAAGGCTGCAGTTCTATTTTTAGTTTTGAATCCATCAATAAACAGAGAACAGCAGAGCAGGCAACTCCTGGCTGCCTGATTTTAGTTAGAAGAGAGACAGGGACCATTTATTAAGCATTTTGTGTGTGCTGGCCATTATGCAAAATGCTTCATGTAGATTATCTACGGAAATCTTTATAACATTCCTATGAAATGACTATATTTTTATCATCATTTTATGAGTAAGGGAAATGAGACTCAGGGAGGTTAGAGAATTTGCTCGAGGCTACCTGGCTGATAAGCTACAGAGCCAGGGTCCAAATGAAGATCACACGTAGTTTTGTGGGACTCTAAGTCCACACTCTTTCCAACCTGGCAGCCTCCAGATAAGACAGCCTGGAAGAGCATTATGGGCAGAGGGAACAACACAGGCAAAGGCAAAGACGTTTGAAGTGCAAGGCCTGTTTGGGGAACAGTTGAGAGTCTGGTGGGATTTAGGTTGACAAGGAAGATGAGGCCAGGTGCTTGAGCAGCACAAGATTCTGGAAGATTGTCAATCCCGGGATGGTGAGTGGTTCTGGAATTCTGGTTTCTGGAAAGATTGTGAGTGGAAGACTGATACGGCCATGTCTGAGCTGTAGAGTAGACGACGGATTTGAGGGAGAGACGGGGAGAGGGAGACAAAGGAAGATTCCCACTAGTAACAGTGGGAATAGCTTCCATTTACTGAGCACTTTCTATGTATGTTAGGAGTATTAAATGCGTTTCGTGAGTTACCACCTAATTCATGGATCAGGGGCTCATTCGGTGGTAGCTATTTGGAGGCTATTATTATCTCTCTTTTACAAATGAGAAAACTGATGCGTTGAGAGGTCAAGTGACTGCTCAGGGCCACTTGGATTGAAATCTGAGTCTGGTTGATTCCAAAGACCTTGATGGCTACTGTGACCAGATGGGAGGGCAGGTCATAAAAACAGTTTCCAGCAAAAGAACATTTATCTGACATTCAGGAATGAAGATGATAAGGTAGGTTGCAAAGATCATAGGGAAGCAGAATTTTTATTTTGTTTTGTTCTTTAAATATGTTTATTAACACACACTGAGGAAAGCAATTATGTCACTATGGTCACCAAGCTTTTCTGGGGCCGAAACTGGCAGACAGACTCAGCCAGGGGAAAGGGCATTGTTTCTGCAGGGCAGTGACTGGGGAGGCAGGAAAGGGCAGGGTCCCAAGTTCAGTTTGTCCAGCAACTCTGAGGTCTCCTACAGTCAGAGGCGCAGTAGCAAGTGGCTGGGGCCAGTGAAAAAGGGGGGCGGGATCATTCTGAGTTTCAGCCGCATCTGATAACTGACATCAAAAGTCTCCAAGGAGGTAGAAAATATACCTGCCCCCTGACACACACACAATAATGGGGGTGTGTCAAATGTCAAAGGGACACGCGAGCCAATTGAAAGAGCTCCCAGTGACCAAAACGGGAACAGTTTGAGCAACAAAAGAAAATAAAGTAGCATTGGATTACAACCCAGAGCACACAATAAATACCCATGAGTTCTTACTGATTACAAATACATGATTGAATAAATGATATAAATAAATGATTAAGGAGAGAAAAACCTCCCATGCAGAATTCCAAACAATTTACGTAGACATTCTGCCCTCAAGGAATGGAGCATAATTCCCCAGTATTTACGTGTGGGTTGCACACGGTGGCTGCCTTCCTAAGAGTACAGGGGGTGGGGCGGGGGGGGCGGGGGAGGCGCAGAGAAACCTTGCCAGTGGAGAAACTTGACAAATGTGACCTCAGCCAGGTGACGAAGGTCGACAATGATAAGCAGTCACGTTGATACGATGTGTGTGCATCAGCAGCCTTGGGCAAGGTGCCAGTAGCTTTGCATAAACACAAGCATGTCCACCTGAGCGGCCATGGCTCTGGTTTATCATCGGCTGCGTCCGTCCACGACCCTGCAGGCTGGGGATCAGGAGCCTTGGAGCGTCTGACCAGCGATTGCCTCCGCTGCTAGGAGCTCAGAGGCACAGGAAATCCAGAACCTTCGGCCTCGGCCTGGAACTTACAGGGGCAGCCAGGTTCAGGAGCATCTTAGGAGGGCTCAGTCAGAGGTCCGGCAGTGCCCAGCAACCTTGACCAGGATTGCAGAGTTCACAGTGTCCAGGGCATGACCTTGAGTCAGAGAGGAGGTCCCAGGGGCCGGGGTCCCAGCAGCTGGCAGCCTCAGCAAAGTCCCGTGGTGCCTGTCCTCAGATGACTCCGCGCCTCAGGACACAGAACTGATGCCTTGTGTTCCAGAATCTCTTGCCTGGGGCCCAAAGGGTTTGCTTCTGGTTTTCCAGTCCTTGAGTCCACAACTCGTCCTTCAGCAAATCGAGGAAGCTGGGAGGAGGTGGAGTGATGGTGACCCAGAGGCCCGTGCAGGCCAAGTTCATTGGAGGGGACGGCACGGTGACCTCTGAGTGAGCCGCCCCACTGACTTCTGCTGCTGCCGGCTGGTGGAAGCCATGCAGGGTGTGCCTCTGGGGAAGCTTAGTTCCCAGGGACGTCTGTTCTCCCATCATGGGTTTGCCTCCCCTCTTTCCCTGGGTCCTTCAGATTGAGAAGCCAGAATTGAAGAAAATGCACAAAGGTATCCATGGAAAAGAAACTTTGTCCTCTCTGCCCCTCCCCAGCAGCTGGAGAAGCCAATTGACAAAAATCAGTCCATCTCAGGGAGTCAAGACTGAGACCTTCCCCCTAGTTGAATCTGTAGTGGCCTCTGGTGTGGTGGCCAGAGGTGTATGGGACAGTCAAAGCCCAGCCTGTCAAGTAATTGACTGAAGGGAATCCTGCCAGGGGAGAGCTGCCTGGTGCCTGGGGAAGGTCCCCAGCCCTGGAACTGCTAGGAGAAGCAGAGGGAGAGGTGGGGCTGGCAGACCTTATGGCTGATGAGAGGTAGGGTTGACTTCTAGGTTTCTGGCTGGGAGGACTTGGTGGATGGACCTCAGGACACGGAGTTGGAGATGCAGGAGGAGGGGCAGGTGGGGCAGGAAGCCAGCTTGGGCCATGCCGGCTGGCTGCAGGCTGGGAGCGGAGATGGCACCTCTTGGGCCAGGAAGACAAAGCCCTTTGTGCTGGGGTTCCACATCCACTCACTTGGCTGGTGCCCAGCCAGGAAGGCCCAGCCCCCAAGCCCTCAATCAGTGGCAGTTTCCCTGCCATACATACAGCACCAAGGTCTCCCCCATCAGCACGCTGCCTCTCCCTGGTTCTCAGGAACCCCTTTGCTTCTCCCCCGCTAGGCTCTAGGCCCTAGCTCTCCCCATCCCTCTTCCTTCCTCGGATGCAGGAAATTTCTGGCCCTGCAGCCCACTCAGCCGAGGGTCACCCCCCAGCTTCCAAATCTAGTCTGGGCCTCAGACATTTGGGGAGAAGGAAGGGAGGGAAAGAAGCACCGAGCACTGAGTGGCTACTGGTTTAGGTGCTCCGTGATTCTCACACCACTCTGCTAAGCGTGTTGCCACCCTTTCAAATGGCAGCCCTGGGATTTGAACCTATGTCTGTCCAGCTCTAAAGTGAGTGCTCTTTGCACAAAAGGAGAGAGCTGTAATGCTCATATGCTCTCAACACTGAGCTAGCTCCTTGCTCCTGTGTCTCCATCATCCCCTCTTCCCTGGCTCCTTCTCCTTTGGCCATAAACTCAGTGCTCATTTTCCTGGAAGTCCTCTCCCCTTGACCTTGCAGTCCTCCCCTTCCTTTTGCTAGCAAACCTCCTGCTTCATTCCCTTCTATGACAGAGTCATTCCCATGCTAGAGCCACCAATGCCCCTGGGCTCCATGTCAGGCTCTTTCTTGTTCTTTTTCATTATGGCTTTTTACAGGAAATTGAATGTATTCCCCTGTGCTATACAGTACTGCCTTGTTGTCTCTTTATTTTATGTATAGTAGTTTGTATCTGCTAATCCCAAACTCCTGATTTACCCCCCGCCACCCTCTTTCCCTTTGATAACCATGTTTGTTTTCTCTGTGTGTGAGTCTGTTTCATAAATAAGTTCATTTGTATCATACTTCAGATTCCACATGTGTAATATGATGGGCCCTTTCTTATTTAGTCTTTATATTTCCAGGTTTGGACTTCCCTGGTGGTCCAGTGGTTAAGACTCTGTGATCCCAATGGAGGGGGCATGGGTTTAATTACTAGTTGGGACTAAGATCCTACATGTAGGTTGGTCAAAAAAAGAAAAAAAATATATATATATATATTTCCAGGCCCTTCTGTAGCAAATGACACTCTCAACAAACTACTCCTTGAAAAAACAAAAGATTTGTTTTTCTTTTAAAATGGAAAAGAAATATATGCCCCAAACACATATGTATTGCAGGAAAGAAAGAAGAAGAAGGAGAGAGAGAAAGTGAGTGAGAGGCAGGGTACTAAGAATTAGAAAGTGGTCAAAAATGGAAATGAACCTATCTATGAGACAGAAATAGCCTCATAGACATAGAGAGCAGACTTGTGGTTGCCGAGAGGAGAGTGGAGGGCGGATGCACTGGGAGCTTGGCTTAGCAGAAGCAAACTATTACATACAGAATGAATAAAAAGCAAGGTGCTACTGTATAGCACAGGGAACTATACTCAATGTCCTTTGATAAGCTATAATGGAAAAGAATATTAAAAAACAATGTATTATATATATGTATAACTGAGTCACTTTGCTATACAGCAGAAATAAACACAACAATGCAAATCAACTACACTTCAATAAAATAAAATTAAATTAAAAAGGAAGTGGTCATTAAGAAGTGAAAAAATAGCACCTATTAGGATGCAGAGTCATTAGGGGGTTTCTCCTAATGACTGGTGGGAGTGTAAGTTGGCACAAACACTTAGGAGCAAAGATGGGCTTTAGTGATAAACATCAACATTTACCTGTTCTGAAGATTCTGACTTAAAGCCTGCTGCCAGATGCAGACGTACAATTAAAATACACAGTCAGCATGACCACCTCAACTTTACTTCTGATCATTGGGCATTAGGTTTTGATACAGGAATGGGCAACCTAGATCCCTAACATGGATAAGAGCCAGGACATAGAAGCAACTTAGACGTCCATCGACAGATGAATGGATAAAGAAGTTGTGGTACACATATACAATGGAATATCACCCTGCCATAAAAGGTACGAATTTGAGTCAGTTCTACTAAGGTGGATGAACCTAGAGTCTGATACACAGAGTGAAGTTATACAGAAAGAGAAAAACAAACATCATATACTAACGAATATATATGGAATCTAGAAAAATGGTGCTGATGAAACTATTTGCAGAGCAGCAATAGAGACACAGACATAGAGAACAAACTTGTGGACTCAGTGAGGGAAGGAGAGAGTGGAATGGATTGAGAGAGTAGCATTGAAACATATTACCTTATGTAAAATAGATAGCCGGTGGGAATTTGTCCTGTGACGCAGGGAGCTCAACCTGGTGCTGTGTGGCAACCTAGAGGGTCGGGATGGAATGGGGTTTAGGGAGAGGTTCAGGAGGGAGGGGACATGTGTATACCTATGGCTGATTCATGTTGATGTAATGACAGAAACTCACATAACGTTTTAAAGCAATTATCTTCCAATTAAAAATAAATAATTTGTTTTTAAAAAACAAGAAAAAAAAATGACTGAAGTTTCAGGTTAAGAAGGAATTAAAAGGAGACTTCCCTGTTGGTCCAGTGACTAAGACTCCATGCTCCCAGTGTAGAGGGCCTGGGTTTAATCCTTGGTCAGGGAACAAGATCTCACACACTGCAAACAAAAGATCCTACGTGCCGAAACTACGACCTGGTGCAGCCAAATACACAAATATTTTTTTTAAAGTCATAAAAAGAGAAGGAATTAAAAGAACAATAGTAAGCCAAAGGAAGCAGAAGAAATTACATAATGAGAGAAAGAGCAGAAGGTAATGAAATAGAAAATACAATGGCAAAAACAAAACAAAAGCCCAGAGAAAATAAACAAAAATCTAATTATTAAACAAAACAAAACATAGAAAGACTGATCAGGAGAGAGAGAAAGAGAAAAAGCACAAATAAACAGTATTAGGAATGAAAAGTGGATGATAACTCTGATACAACAGAGATTTTTTTTGACTCATGGGAATACTATGAACAACTTTGTGCCGTACTATGAACAACTTTGAAAACCTAGGCTGCTATCAAAAAGTCTACAAACAATAAATGCTGGAGAGGGTGCAAAGAAAAAGGAACCCTCTTACACTGTTGGTGGGAATGCAAACTAGTACAGCCACTATGCAGAACAGTGTGGAGATTCCTTAAAAAACTGGAAATAGAACTGCCATACGACTCAGCAATCCCACTACTGGGCATACACACCGAGGAAACCAGAATTGAAAGAGACACATGTACCCCAATATTCATCACAGCACTGTTTACAACAGCCAGGACATGGAAGCAACCTAGATGTCCATTGGCAGACGAATGGATAAGAAAGCTGTGGTACATAAACACAATGGAGTATTACTCAGCCATTAAAAAGAATACATTTGAATCAGTTCTAATGAGGTGGATGAAACTGGAGCCTATTATACAGAGTGAAGTAAGCCAGAAAGAAAAACACCAATACAGTATATTAATGCATATATATGGAATTTAGAAATATGGGAATGATGACCCTATATGTGAGACAGCAAAAGAGACACAGATGTAAAGAACAGTCTTTTGGACTCTGTGGGAGAAGGCGAGGGTGGGATGATTTCAGAGGGTAGTGTTGAAATGTGTATATTATCATATGTGAAGCAAATTGCTGGTCCAGGTTTGATGCATGAGACAGGGTGCTCAGGGATGGTGCACTGGGATGACCCAGAGGGATGGGATGGGGAGGGAGGTGGGAGGGGGGTTCTGGATGGGGAGCACATGTAAAAATAAATAAATAAATTTGAAAATCTAGATAAGATAGACATAAAACATAAACTACTAAAATTGGTTCAAAAAGAAAAAGAACTGAATAGATCAATAGTCATTTAATAAATCAAGCTAGTAGTAAAATGTCTCATTGGCCAGTGGCACCATATAATTTTCCAGTGAATTTCACCAAATGTTATAAGGAGTAGAAAATCTTCATACAATGTTACAGATACTATAAAAAAAAGGAAATCTACCTGATTCATATTATAAGACTAGTACAAACTTGACCCTAAAACTAGAGAAGGCAGAATAAGAAAATAAATCTTTAACCTATCTTTCTTATAAACATAGATGCAAAAACCCTGCTGAACTGTATTAAATCAAATGTGGTGGCGTTTTTTTTTTTTTTTTAAATCATACTTAGCTAAGGACTGTATTAGTAATGCAAAGATGGTTCAACATTAGAAAATGTTATCAATGCATTTTATTGCATTGTTTTAGGTAGAAAGGTATCAAAAGATGTGGAGCAAACATACAATAAAATTTGCCTCATTAGTGAAAACAGTATTTAGTAATAATAACAGAAGGGAATTTCCTTAATGTAATATATATTACCTACCAAAAGTCTACAGCAAAAATTGTGAAACTTTAGAAATTTACCATTTAAGTAAAAAAAAAAAAATTCCCATGCATCTATTCAAAATGGCACTACAAGTGCTACACAATGCAGGAAGATTAGAAAAAGAAATATGACATATAATGAAAATGCAGTCTAAATAAAAGATATCAAATAAAAAAGGGAACTATAACTCTAATGCAATACAAGATGAAATTGTCATTATTTTCAGACTTAATGATCACACAGGTACATATAATTATAAGAAACCAATAGAAAAAATATTACAATTAATGAGAGAGTTCAGCAAAATTTCTGGATACACAGTCCACAAAATATAACTGTCTTCCTTTTCATTGGTAATAAACAAGTGGAAAAGTAAGAAGAAAAAAGAGCAACAAAGATTACAGAGCACAAAATAACTTAATAAAAATGCACAATATTTTGGTGGAGAAAAATCACAAAATTGAATTGAAAGTATGGAGAGAAATAAATCAAATTTATAGGTTAGAAGACTCAGTATTATACATATTCAGTTATACCCCCAATCTGTACATTCAATGAAATTTTAGTATAAATCCAAACAGAATTCTTCAGGGAACTTGAAAAAATGGTTCTACCATTCATATGGAAGAATAAAGGTATGTAGACAGCTAAGACAATTATGAAAAATAGGAACCAAGCTGGGGATAGGACTTGCCCCCGAGGTATTAAGATGTTATCAGAAGACCATAGTATTAAAATAATGGCATATTAGTTAGGAATAGACAACCTGATCACTAGAACAGAAGAAAGAATCCAGAAATAAACCCAGGCATTATTGGGAACAAGGTATACATCAGAGATGTCATGAATCAGTGGAGGAATCAGCAAACAGTTCATTGGGCATTGGGCCAAAACCTGGCAAAACTGTACCTTGATCATTTTGTATGACAAGACATTTAGAATATCAGGAGACAGTGAGACCTGCTGGGTTTTTAAACCAATTTACTAAAGGTAAATTAAAAGAGGTAAACATAGGATTAATATAGGTTAAGGATTTAGACCATATACCCAGCACTCGGTTTCCCTCATTAACATATTTTTGCTTTTTAAATTCAACATCATGTCTTTGAGATATTGGATAGGCTAAAAAGTTTGTTCGGGTTTTTCCGTAACAGAGTATGGAAACCTTGGCTTGAAATAGCACTGTTTGTATCAGTCACCATTGCCCTTTTATCCTCTATGCCATGTGATACCTCTGCTTCTCCTTTCCTTGTCCAATTGTGGGAGACTTTCATTATCTAAATGGGCCAGAAAAATAGTCTACTTGGTCTTAATGGCCCTGGTCCATGTCTCTGCCATCAGGACCAGGACATTCCACGGTGGGAAGTCATCTTCAAAAATTTTTCTTTAGAGCAGTAATTGTGGTCATTGGTAACATCCAATCTCACCTCTTAACCTCATTTGTGACCTTGACAGCCATATAATGAGAGTTTTCAATATGGATCACACTACAGCTTCCTTTTTTTTTCTTAAAGTAGATTTTATTTTCTAGAAGAGTTTTAGATTTGGAGGGGGAAAAAATGAAGATTGGTACAGAGAGTTTCCATATACCCAGCACTCAATTTCCTTCATTAACATTTTCTTGCTTTCTAAATTCAACATAATGTTTTTAACATCCAACATCTTTATTGGATTGGCTAAAAAGTTTGTTTGGGTTTTTTCATAACATCATATGAACTTTTTGGTCAACCCAATATTTAAATGTATTAATTCTAACAATGTAGTAATCCCATTGAGTGGAAGCTTCTTATGGTCTCACATGGCACAAGTTTCATGCTGGGGAATTTCATCTACCTCTCAGTCAAATCTCTAGTTCTGCAGTGAAAGTATTTACATAGTCATAATGTTATAAATGGGGCTTCCCTGGTGGCTCAGTGGTAAAGAATCCACCTGCCAATGCAGGAGACATGGGTTCTATCCCTAGGTGGGGAAGATCCCCTGGAGGAGGGAATGGTAACCCACTTCAGTGTTCTTGCCTGGAGAATCCCAGGGACAGAGGATTATGATTGATTGACTGGCAGGTTACAGTCAATGGTTTTGCAGAGTTGGACATGAGTGAGCAACTAACACACGACAACTAGAGAGAACCTGTGCAATCAAGACCCAGAGCAGCCAGGAATAAATTAATTATTTTAAAAAGTCAGCAACATTTCTTTTAAAAAAGATACATAAATGTATTTGGCTGCACTGAGTCTTACTTGTGGCATCCACCATCTTTAGCTGCAGCCTGGGAACTCTTAATTATCGCATGTGGGATCTAGTTCCCTGACTAGGGATCAAACCCAGGCCCCCTGCATTGGGAGTGTGGAGTCTTAGCCACTGGACCACCAGGGAAGTCCCAGATGGAAAATATTTTTTTAAAAATTTCAAGAAAGACTCCAAAAGCAAAATTTGGATTTCTTAAGCACATGCAAGATATTCATACAGCATTTACACTGTACAAGGAATCATAAGCAGTCTAGAGATGACAAAGTATTTGGGAGGATGTACATAGGTTACATACAATGGCTATGCCATTTGGTATAAGGGACTTGAGGATTCCAGAATTCTGGTGTGCCTGAGAGTTGGAGAACCAAATTCCCCAGGCAAAGGGACGACTGTAATAGCAACTAGTCGAAAAACAAAAAAACATATAAATATAAAAGATAAAAACGGGGAGGAGCAAAGAGGAAGGATTGGTAATGAAATCACACAGCAGTTAGTCAATAGATACTGTTAGCCTGGCGAGCTGCAGTCCATGGGGTGGCAAAGAGAGGAACACAACTGAGCGACTGAACAACAAAGACATTAATAAACCAAGGAATAGAAGTATGAGTATATTATTCATAGTCACATGAATAAAAAAAGAAAGAAAGTTGTTCCCAAGAGCTGGGCAAGTGAGAAGACATTTTTAGGTTTTAATTTCTAAACTTTCTGTTGGGGTTGGGTGTTGCATGTTCATCTACGTGAATTATATTTGAGACAACAATAATTAAAATAAGTAATTGAGGAAAAAATCTAGATTTGATTCTGATATTCCTCTAGAGGTTCAGGTACTTTCAGAAACGCCCCATTGCCATAGGATCAACATGAAACTCTCACGCAGGCATTCAAGGCCCTTTCTCGTCAGGCACTTCCTCCCGGAAGCCCTTGGGTGGAAGAGGGCGCCCTCTGCCGGAGCAGCGACGCCAGCACGCCCGAGGTCCCGCCCTTTGCGTATCAACAGACTCCGCCCCCAGCCCTCGGGGGCTCTTGGCATCATGTGATCTCAGCCCATTTACACCTGGGTGTCGAACCCCGAGAAGGGGAGCCCAGAGACCCCAGACCCCAGGTGAGAGCGAGTGGGTCGGTGGGTTCTGGGTTCCCTGAGCGGTGGGAGACTGCCTGGTCAGGCTGGGAACGTAATTGGGAATGTCTGTCAGGCGCGGCCCGATGTGAGGGTGATGGACAATTAACATGAGTGGTTTAGCGCTGGGCTTTTTTTCGGGGACCGAATCCCGGGTCTTCCACTTTTTATCTGCGCGTGGCCTTGGGCGAGCCACTGGATATCAGTTTCCTCGCCTGTGGCTGCCAGCATGAAATGAAATAATGCACAGAAGTACATAATTCATAAATGATAACTGTTGCCTTTAAAGCTCATACAAGCAAATGTGTGAACTCTCAGAAGAGGGGAAGACTTTATAAAAGGTGGCTGTAGCTCAACCCTGTTTGAAGACAGGCCTCCCCTCCCTCACCTGGGGCAGTGTGTCCCGCTGGGGTGCTTATGTCAGTGGTTCCTGGGTGCCCTGGAGGTGCCACCTATAAGGGAGACTGCCTCTGAGGTTCCCATTGGCCTGGTGTCCTGAGTGGGCCAGCAGGTCAGACTCCCCTCTTATCTCCTCACAGGGCCTGCCTTCTGTATTGGGCCCCTGGAGGCGAACAGACGTGTCTCAGGAGGCAGCTGCAGCGGGTCCCAGCACAGAGGACCCCGTTCTCAGTCCCCTCAACAGCCTTGGGCTTTTCCAGGAGGACATGGAAGAAACCAGCTCCATGTCAGGCCTGGCACCAGACCTGTCAGGAGAGAGCTCGGGGGACCCCGTTTGTGCTGGCAGTGGGAAGAGGGTCCTCAGGGAAGAGTCTTGTCAAGGTGCCAGCTCCCAGGCAGTGGGTGCTCCTGGGGCTAGCCCAGAGGCCACGGCCCATCCAGTGGTCCTGGGGCTGCAAACTGTGGGACAGAACCGGAATTCAGTGCCCAGCTCCAGGCTCCGCCGTCAGCTGCCCACAGAGCCTGCCCAGGGGAGGGCTCAGGGCCTCAAGAGGGTCCAGATTATTCTGCACGATGTCTTAGCTGGAAGTTGTCCCAGGAATCTTTGTAGTGGGTGTGTGGGGGCAAGAAAGAAAAGCAGGAAGTCTGAGACCCCCTCAGAGGGTCAGGAAGGTAGCTTCTTATGGCTTGGTCAGAGTGGGGACAAGCCCAAGGCTGTGGGAGACTCCCTGCAAGGTGCTGACGTGGCGTCCTTGGGAGGCCCGTGCAGTCCTCTCTCTTGCAAGGACACTGGGTCTGGGCCTGGACACCCAGGTGGAGGTTGGGTGGACTGTGACTCAGGGATTGAGAAGTTTGAATATTTGCCCACTGTAAGGGGTGGGACCCCGCCAGGCAGCCCCTGTGACCCTGTGAGCTTCCCTGTGCCCACTGGAGGACCGTCACTTCAGCTAGCTGCCCGGGATCCTCTCCAGAGCCCTGAGCTGTGCCTGGGAGGGTCTGGAAAGGCTTCCACAGCACAGCAAGAAGCTGAGCACATCATGAGGCCTGGTGATGGTGATGGCCATGGTGCTTCACACAACCAGGAGGAGCTGGAGGTCGTGGCTCGACCAGTGTCTGGGGGGAGGCCAGGGCAGGGACTTGGTGACACCCCCTCCAGCTTCCTGGAGCCTGTAGCCAGCAAGGCTAGCTCAGGCCCATCCATGAGGCAGAGAAATTCCAAGTGTGCTAAACAGTTGAAAATGGACCCAGTGCCTGGTGCCCAGGATCAGGGCACTAACAGATGGCCAGACAGCTCCAACCAGGACCAAACAGAAGAATCCAGCCCAGGAAGCGGCCCCAGACTGGTAAGTTGACTCTGAGAGGTTGGGATGGGAAGGGCATCATTATCTTTTGGTGTCAGTGAGTCTTGTGTTCAAATCCTATCTCTGCCCACTTCCTAGTTGAGTGGCCCTGGAATATTTTTTAAACTGTTTCCTCATGTGTGAAAAGGGAATTCTAGTTCCACTTTAATGGGATTGTTTTGAGGAGAAATGAGATGATGATGTGAAATAATGTACTTAGCACAGCATAAGGCACAAGGTAAATCTATTTATGTTAAATGTGCTTTTCCTTGAGTGTAACAATAGTCCTGTGAGATAGGCATTAGCCCTATATTCCCAGGGGAAGCTGAGGCTAAGAGAAGTTAACAAAGTTTTCCAAGCTCACACAGCAAGGGAGTCAGTCCCTAGCCATGTTCCCTGTATTCACTGCTTCCCTTTTTCCATTGTTCTTTTATTGATGCTAATAATTGTCATTTTATTAATATAAATAATCATGGTCAATATGTTTATATACCAAGGGCAGAAGATGGCATTGCTGTGTTTGATGTATATTTCTGACATAGTTGAATTTTTTTTAAATTGAAGCATCATGTTAGTTTCAGATGTACAGCATAGTGATTCAATTATATAAGAGTCGGACACGACTGAACGACTGAACTGAACTGAATATATATGTATATATATGTTCTTTTCAGATTCTTTTCCCTTATAGGTTATTACAAAATATTGAGTATAGTTTCCTGTTTTATATAGTAGCTCCTTGTTGGTTATCTATTTTATATATCATAGTCACATAGTTGAATTTTTATCACCTCTATAGAATATGTGTTGTGTGCTGAGTGCTTTTGATTTAGTCTTCACATGAAGCCCAGAGAGGTGAGGTTACAGGCCCAGGGTCTCACAGCTGGTAAAGGACAGAGCCAGTATGCAGACCCAGGCAGTCTGTCCAGAATGCTTACTGCACTCCTGCTATGCACATTCCCACCACCATTGCAGTAGTAAAGGCCCCTGGCATGCTTACTACATGCTGGGCACTGTTCCCAAGCACTTACCTTCAGTCTCCTAACACCCTTACAGAGAAGATGCTGTTGCTATATACCCATTTTAATGATGCAGACACTGAGGCTCGGACAGGTAAAGTGAGTATGTCAAGGTCAAACAAGCAAATTAGTTGAACTAGGATAGGAACCAATGAGCTGTGGTGATAAATGCCTGTGGTGATTTATCACTATTTGATACTATAATTACATTAGAGATGCTATTACATTATCTGTGTAAATATCACTCAAAACGTTCATTTTTAATTAAAAAATGAATACATGTTTATCATAGAAATTAAAGAAGAAATAAAAATCCCCATAATGCCAACAACATTCAGAGCTATCTCCTGTTGACATTTTGGTGTATATATCCTTTCTTCCATCTTTTTCATGTACATATATATCTTTTCTTTGCCTAGAAATGGGATCATGCAGATCAAAATTTATAACTTGATTTTTTAGGTATTAAAAATTGTTTCTACAGTGAATTTGTTGACATAGAATGAGGAAATCCCTTTTAATGTCTCCTGACCCAGTTGCCCTTTGTTTGATATTAATGGTTAGCATTCTTCCAGTCTTCTTTTTTATGAACTTCTGTACATATATGATGGAGAAGGCAATGGCACCCCACTCCAGTACTTTTGCCTGGAAAATCCCATGGACGGAGGAGCCTGGTTGGCTGCTGTCTATGAGGTCGCACAGAGTTGGACACGACTAAAGCGACGCAGCAGCAGCAGCATACATATATGAACATCTTATATTGATCGAACCTTTTTATATATAAGTAGGCTCATGCCGTGCCTCATTGTTCTGGGACTTCTACTTTGATTTTCAGATGCTTTAGAGTTTGAAGACGTTTCCAAGTTGGCAAATCTGTGCTTTCCCTGAACTCTGCATCATGTCTGTCTACAGGCACTGCTGGGACCAGAGGGTGGGCTGGGACTTGCTTTTCTCATTTCTGGTCACTGTCGTGTAGTTAAGAGCATGAAGCTCAGAAGCTGACAGATTGGCATTCAGGCCTGGCTTTGCTGCTGTCTGAATGTGACCTAGGCAAGCGGCCTCACCTTTCCAAGCATAATTTCCTCATCTGTAAAATAGAGGTAATAAATTACTTACTCATTGGGCAGTGGTAAGGGGCAGGTGAGATGACATGTCCTGTGTTCGGCATTTAGCACAGTGCCTGGTACAAGAAAAATACTCAGAAATGTTACTTGTTGTTGACTATACATTGTCCTTCTCCAAGGACTGCCAGGGTGAACCCCTGTGCATCTGGCTTCTCCCCATTTCAGATTATCTATGTGGGCCAGATGCCCACAATTGGGATTCCTGGGTCTGCAGTGTTTTGAGGGGGTGTTTGAGTTTGGTGGTGGAGGCAGGTGCCTGCCCGTCTTGACAGGAAGCAACCCACGGCTGCTCTCTGCTTCAGTCCCATCCTTGACTCTGCGACATGGTCCCTCATCCCACAGCATCCCAACCAACCGGTTGCCATGGCAACTGGTGCCAGCTGCAGGAGAAGAATGGAGGCTGTGCTGCGACAGGGATGGGCAGGTGGTTGAGGCCAAGGCTGAGTAGGGTGTGGGCAGGTGTGGGCGTAGTGCCCAGCTGGTCTGGATCCCCTCTCAGGGCTCTGGCACCTTCTCCTGGAGACAGCTCGGCTCATATCAGGAGCAGATAGACAGGTTCAAGGTCAGGCTCTGCTTCTTACAACTGAGTGACTTTAGAGACATCTCTTCTCTGAATCTTAGTTGCCTCCTCTATGAAATGTCAGGGATCAGCTGGGCCCCAGAACTACTGGGAATCTGGTGTGAGAGGCTGGCTGTGTTGTGTTCTTTTGGTTTGAGATTGAGATTCTTGGAGGAGGGTGGAGAAGTTGGTTTGACCCCCAGGGTGGTTAGTGAGATCTGGAGCCACTCTGTGGCTGGGATACCAGGAGGCGTGGGACAGGCAGCTCTGCCAGGGCCCCCTGCTCTACCCGTCACAGTTCAGGAGGTACACAGCTCCTCTGGCCCCACCTTAGGCTCTCACACTCAGGTACCCTGTCTGCAGCTACAGAGTATCAGGAGGTGTGTGAGGGAGGCACATGTCTCCAGCAGATGGACAGCCGAAGAATAGCTCTTATAAGTGCTTACTATATACTAGGAGCTTCACATAGGTCATCACCTCACGTTTAATCCTCATAGTAGCATGAAAATTCAGTGTTAATATGCTTATTTTGCTGATTAAGAAAACTGGGATTCAGAAAAGTTAAGTGACTCACTCATGGTCACACAGCAAGTAAGTGGTGGAAGTCAGGGTTTGAATCCCGGCCTGTTCAGTTCCACTCTGTGCCCTGAGCCCAGCTGCCAAAGGCCTAGCTACAGGATTTAGACGTTTTTCCCTCCCGGGGGAGAATGCAGTTTGTTTATTCTTTTAAATTAATTTTTATTGGAGTGTAATTCTTTTCAATGTTATGTTTCTACTGTACAGAGTGAATCAGGTATACGTATTTGTACATCCTCTCTTAGATTTCCTTCCCACTTAGGTCACCACCGAGCACTGAGCAGAGCTTCCTGTGCCATGCAGTAGGTTCTCAGTTATTTCTTTTTTTCACAGTAGTGTATGTATGTCAGACCCAGTCTCCCAGTTCATCCCATCAGTGCTTTCCCTCTTGGTATCCATAACTTTAATCTCTACTGTTGTGTTTCTATTTCTGCTTTACAAATAAGTTCATCTGTATCATTTTTCTGGATTCCATATATTATATGATACGTGTTTTTCTGTTTCTGACTTACTTCACTCTGTGTGACAATCTCTAGGTCTGTCCAGGATTTAGGTTTTTATGGGACTTTATGTTCAGCACACAGGGGTGCTCCTCCAGGATCTCAAAGTTCAGGGGAGAGGAGACAAAGTAACCAGAATTGAAATGCAGATAGAACATGCCATGCCTGGCATGTTCCAGATCCCCAGAGGACAATTGAGTCTTCCCTGGGGAGGGGTGAGAGGGAAGGCTTGGAGGTAGGGTGGAGCAGAAAGGGGTGCTGTCGGAGCTGGGTTTGGGCAAAGAAAGTGGGTGTGCAGCAGGCTGAGACATAGGAAGAACATCCCAGGAAGAGGACAGAGCACATGCAGAAGCTCAGAGGCAGGAGGCAGCCTGGAGCATTGCAGGAGAGGAGCAGTAGGTGGGATAGGGTCCGAGGGGAGGAAGGAGGTGGGAAAGATCAGTGATCATAACATTGCTGTATTTTGGGGGGGCTCCAAAATCATTGCAGATGGTGACTGTAGCCATGAAATTAAAAGACGCTTGCTCCTTGGCAGGAAAGTTATGACCAACGTAGACAGCATATTAAAAAGCAGAGACATTACTTGACCAACAAGGGTCTGTCTAGTCAAAGCTATGGTTTTTCCAGTAGTCATGTATGGATGTGAGAGTTGGACTATAAAGAAAGCTGAGTACCAAAGAATTGATGCTTTTGAAGTGTGGTGTTGGAGAAGACTCTTGAGAGTCCCTTGGACTGCAAGGAGATCCAACCAGTCCATCCTAAAGGAGATCAGTCCTGAATATTCATTGGACAGACTGATGCTGAAGCTGAAACTCCAATGCTTTGGCCACCTGATGCAAAGAGCTGACTCATTGGAAAAGACCCTGAGGCTGGGAAAGATTGAAGGCGGGAGGCGAAGAGGACGACAGAGGATGAGATGGTTGGATGGCATCACCGACTCAATGGACATGAGTTTGAGTAAACTCCGGGAGTTGGCGATAGACAGGGAAGCCTGGCTGCTGCATTCCATGGGGTCGCAAAGAGTCGGACCCCACTGAGCAACTGAACTGAACTGAACATTGTTTAAAGGGAATTGGAGAGACTGAAGTGTGGTCAGGTGCCAGGAGAGACTCTCTCAATGACAGGAACCAAGGAATCTTTAACAACATCAGAGTTTACAGAGAGAGCTTTCTGTCTTCCAGGCACTGTTCTAAGAGCCTTGAATAATGGTAATAATCCTTGCATTGACACTAGGAAGTTGATAACTGGTATGATCCTCATTTTACTAACGAGAAAACTGAGGCACAGGGAGGTTAAGTAACTTTCCCAAGATCACACAGATCCTAGGTATTGGCAGCAAGTATCCTATTGCATGAATATGGCATGATTTATTTATTCCTTGACTCCATGTGGGCATTTGGGTTGTTGGCAGTTTTTTGCTGTTACATCTGGTGCTGCTGTGATGAACAGTTTTGTATGTTTCTTGGTACATATGGGCAAGAATGCCTCCATGGAATATTCCTGGGAGTGGAATTGCTAGGTTATAGAGTGTACATGTCTTCAACTTAGTGCCAGATGTGTCTAAAATGGTTGAAAATAGTCTGTACTCCCATCAGCAGTGCCAAATTCTAGTAGCCCCATATCTTTACCAACACCTGATATTATCAAACTTCAATTTTTGCCGGAGTGAGGATATGCTATGGTGCCTCACTGTTGTTTTAATTTTCATTTCCCTATTACTGAGGAGACTCTTGGCATAAATTCTGGTATTTTCTGTTAAGTCTTTTGCCAAAAAATTTTGGTTGTTTTAACTTTTTCTTATTGATCTGTAGGAGTTTTTTAAATAAATAAATAAAGTATGTATTTTTAATACATGTATTTAATGTATTTTTTAAATATGTATTTTAGATACTATTCCATTGCCTGTTATATGTTTTGCAAATATATTTTCCCAAAGTTCATATTTTGATTTCTTTATGGTGTCTGTTGATAGGTAGAGATTCTTTTTTTGTTGTTGTTTGGCCACACCACACAGCATGTGGGATCTTAATTCCCCAACCAGTGATCAAAACTGTACCTCCTGCAGTGGAAACTCGAAGCCTTAACCACTGGACTGCTAGAGAAGTCCCAGAAATTTTTAATTATTAAAAATTGTTTATTGTGATGAAACATACGTAACATAAAATCTCCCTTTTAAAACCACGTTTCAGTGCACAGTTCAGCATGGAGTGCATTCACATTGTCGTACAGCCATCACCACTATCCACCTCCAGAACTTTCTCATCTTTGCAGGCTGAAATTCTGTACCCATTAAATAACCCCCCAATCTCCTCTTCCCCCAGCCCTTCATAACCTCTATTCTACTTTCTGTCTTTTTGAATTTGACTATTTTGGTACCTCACATAACTGAAGTTGTACAATAGTGGTCCTTACGTGTCTGGCTTATTTCACTTACCATGATGTCTTCAAGGTTCATCTTGTAGCATGTGTCAGAATTTCATTCCCATTTTAAGGGTGAATTAACCTTTCATGGTATGTATTTACCACAGTTTGTTTATCCACTCATCTGTTGATGGAAATTTAGGTTATTTTCACCTAATAGCCATTGTAAGTATGCTGCTGTGAATGTGCACGCAGGCTAAGTTGCTTCAGTCGTGTCCAACTCTTTGCGACCCCATGGACTGTAGCCATATCCAAATTTCCAGTAGTCTCATAAAGATGATCATTTATTTTTATACTTTGTTTTTTTAAGTTAGGGTCTAAATAGGATCTGTATGTTAGAATTGGTTGATACGCTTTTTAAGCCTCTCTTAACCTATAGATGGGAGTCCCAGGTGGCTCAGTAGTAAAGAATCTGCCTGCCAGTTCAGGACACGCAGAAGATGCAGGTTCAATCCCTGGGTCAGGAAGATCCACTGGAGGAGGAAATGGCAACTCACTCGGGTTTTCTTGGCTGGGAAATCCCACGGACAGAGGATCCTGGGGGGTTACTGTCCATGGAGTCACAGAGTCAGAGACAATTGAACATGCACATGTAACCCACAGGTCTCTTTCCAATCTTGTTTTTTCTGAACTTTTAAAAGTTTTTTAAATTAAAAAACATCTTTTTATTTTATATTGAAGTGTAGCTGAGTAACAATGTTGTGATAGTTTCAGGTGTATAGCAGAGCAACTCCACTATACACATATGTATAGTATACATACATTTATAGCATACACATATGTATAGTATACACACATGTATGTATATACACATATGTATAGTATACATACATGTATATATGTATAGTATACATACACGTATAGCACACGTATATGTATATACATATATATATCCCTCAAACTCCCCTCCCATCCAGGCTGCCACGTAACATTGAGCAGAATTCCCCGTGGTATATAGTAGGACCTTGTTGGTTATCCATTTTAAATATGGCAGTGTGTACATGTTAATCCCAAACTCCCTAACTATCCCTTCCCCTCGTTCTTCCCCCCTTGGCAACTGCAAGTTTGTTCTCTAAGTCTCTTGAAGTCTGTTTTTGAAGAAACTAAGTTGTTTGTTTATTTGCTAAGTTGTACCTTATTGCATCTCTGTGGAATAGTGAGACCTGATCCTCTGTTTTCTATATTTTCTGTGAAGTGGTGGTTGAATCTGGAGCTTTGATTAGGTATAGATTCAGAGTTCTGGGCTGACTAATTTGTTTTTAGTGGGTTTGTTTTTTTTTTGGTCTTTTTAAAATTATCTTTCTTTTTTATTAGTTTTTTTATTTTTTGGGAAGCAGACTAATTTGAAAGCATATAATGTCTCATTTTATTTCTTTGTATTTTTGATGTACTATAAAATGGTAGTTTTTAAAACTGCAGTTTCTAGCTGTTGATGGTATATAAAATGCAATAGATTTTGCAGAAGTCTTTTATTTATATAATTTATCTATTAGGATTTTGTTTGTTTTCTATGTAGACAGTCATGAAACATGCAAATAATGACAATCTTGTTATTTCCTTTCCAATTCTTACATCTCCCCTACTCCCTTCCCTTATTGTGCTAGCTGAGACCTTTATAGTATTGTGTAGACCTGCATAACATTGAATTTAAGTGGTGATAGCATGGAGCCTTGTCTTGTTCTGGATTTTAAGGGGAATGTGGTCACCATTTCACCAGTATATTTGCTATATTTGTATTTATATATATCATTATAATATATTATATTATATAATAATATATACTATATAATATAGTATTATATAATATATATAGTATATATTTGTAAGGGAACTCCCTTCTATTCCTGATTTGCTTGTTATGAATGGAAAGTACATTTTAAGAAATAATTTTCTACAGGTTTTGAAATAATATGATTTTTTATTCTCTTACTAATATTAGTAAATTTAAAGAATTGGATTTTTTAAGTGTTAAGTCAGTCTTTCATTTCCAGAATAAACCCCAATTGATCATGTTATATCTTATGTTTTCTGAAAACATAAACATGTTTTGTGTTTGTTTCCAGAACATAATGATGTGTTTTATGTTTCTTGTTTATGTCTTCATGTTGATAGTATTTGGTTTGGAAATTTTGTGTTTCTATTGATGAGTTAGTTAACTGGCCTGAAATGATTTGTTCCCATACTGTCCTTGTGAGGTTTTGGTATTCAGTTTTGCAGCTTCAAAGAATGAATTGTAGACTGTGTTCTCTTTTTCCATTTGCTGCAGCAGTTTGTATAAAATTGGAGTTATTTGTTCTTTGAACATTTCAGTAGAATCACTGGTTAAAGAAAGATCTGGACGGGTGTTTTCTTAGGGAAGATAATCCTCCCCTACTGAGTCAATTAATTCTACGCTTATGTGTTTATTCAGTTTTTTAAAAATTTTTCATTGAGTCAATTTTGGTAAGTTATATCTATCTAGAAATGCATCCACTTAATCTGAGTTTTCAAATTTACTTGCATGTTGGCATAAAGTATTTTACAAATCCTCTAATTTTTTTTAATATCATGATTACTCATTGCAAATTTTGTCTTGTTGTGCCTTCCCTGTTTTCCTTATTGTTGCCAAAGAGTTGTCTGCTTTTTGAGTCTTTTCAAAGACCCAATTTTTGGTTTTGTTGACCCTGTCTGTTGTATATTTGTTTTCAGTGTCACACTTCTTTCCGTTTATTCTTATTATACTTTGAGAATAATGCTTGGTTCATTAATTTTCTATATTTTGTTTCTAATAAAGTCATTTAAAGTTACAAAGGAACCTCTGATGATCATATTAGCTGCATCCACATACTCTCTTATATAACCTTTCTTATTATAATTCAGTTCTCAGAATTTCATAATTTTTACTACTCATTTTATTTGGCCTGTGTACTATTTATAAGCATATTTCTTAATTTCCATTCTTTCTTTACTTTCCTTCTCTATTTTTTTTGTTATCCTTTTTAAAATTAGTTAATTACTTTAATTTTGACTGTGCTGGGTCTTCATTGCTGTGTGGACTTCTCTCTAGTTGGAGCAAGCGGGGACTACTGTGTAGTGGCCGTGCTCGGGCTCCTCATTGCAGTGGTTTCCCTTGTTTCAGAGCACAGGCTCTAGGATGCAAGAGCTTCAGTAGTTGTGGCGTGTGGGCTCAGCAGTTGAAGTTCCCAGGCTCGAGCGCACAGGCTCAACAGCTGTGGGGCACGGGCTTAGTTGGTCTGTGAATGTAGGATCTTCTTGGACCAGGGATCGAACCTGTGTCTCCTACATTGGGAGGTGGATTCCTTACCGCTGAGCCACCAGAGAAGCCTTTATTATTGCTTTTCAACTAATACATATTGTAGCCTGAGAAAGTGATCTTTATCTGAGTCGTCTGATGTGGTAGCTACTAGCCACTTGTCTCTGCTGAGCACTTGAAAGTTGGCCAGTCCAAATTGAGATGTTCAGTTCAGTTCAGTCGCTCAGTCGTGTCCGACTCTTTGCAGCACCATGCACCGCAGCATGCCAGGCCTCCCTGTCCATCACCAGCTCCCAGAGTCCACCCAACCCCATGTCCATTGAGTTGGTGATGCCATCCAACCATCTCATCCTCTCTTGTCCCCTTCTTCTCCTGCCCTCAATCTTTCCCAGCATCAGGGTCTTTGCAAATGAGTCAGCTCTTTGCATCAGGTGTCCAAAGCATTGGAGTTTCAGCTTCAACATCAGTCCTTCCAATGAACACCCAGGACTGATCTCCTTTAGGATGGACTGGTTGGATCTCCTTGCAGTCCAAGGGACTTTCAAGAGTCTTCTCCAACACCACACTTCAAAAGCATCAATTCTTTGGCACTCACCTTTCTTTATAGTCCAACTCTCACATCCATACATGACCACTGGAAAAACCATAGCCTTGACTAGACGGACCTTTGTTGGGATGTACTATAACTGTAAATACAGTACTGGATTTCAGTGACTTAGTCACTGAAAAAAAGAAATTAAAATTTCATTAATAATGTTTTATATGGATTATTAGGCTTGTCATATGAGCATGCATTTTAAAAAACATCAAAATTGGTGAATTCTTGTGTTCAGTTAAGTTCAGTTCAGCTGCTCAGTCATGTCCGACTCTGCGACCCCATAGACTGCAGCAGCCAGGCTTCCATGTCCATCACCAACTCCTGGAGCTTGCTCAAATTCACGTCCATGGAGTCAGTGATGCCATCCAACCATCTCATCCTCTGTCGTCCCCTTCGCCTCCCACCTTAAGTCTTTCTCAGCATCAGAGTCTTTTCCAATGAGTCAGTTCTTCACATCAGGTGGCCAAAGTATTGGAGTTTCAGCTTCAGCATCAGTCCTTTCAATGAATATTCAGGACTGATCTCCTTTAGGATGGACTGGTTGGATCTCCTTGCAGTTCAAGGGACTCTCAAGAGTCTTCTCCAACACTACAGTTCAAAAGCATCAATTCTTTGGTACTCAGTTTTTTTAATAGTCCAACTCTCACATCCATACACAACTACTGGAAAAACCATAGCTTTAACTAGACGGACTTTTGTCGGCAAAGTAATGTCTCTGCTTTTTAATATTCTGCCTAGGTTGGTCATAGCTTTCCTTCCAAGGAGGAAGCGTCTTTTAATTTCATGGCTACCATCACCATCTGCAGTGATTTTGGAGCCCAAGAAAATAAATTCTGTCACTGTTTCCATTGTTTCTCCATCTGTTTGGCGTGAAGTGATGGGACTGGATGCCATGATCTTAGTTTTCTGAATATTGAATTTTAAGTCAGCTTTTTCACTTTCCTCATTCACTTTCATCAAAGGCTCTTTAGTTTGTCTTCACTTTCTGTCATAAGGGTGGTGTCATCTGTGTATCTGAGATTATTGGTATTTCTCCCTGCAATCTTGAATTTTTGGGTAGATATTTTAATATTGAAGATGAAAGATAAAAAGAAACATTTTCAGAATACCATGCTTTATTATTTCAAGAAAGGTAAAAACACAACTGAAATGCAAAAAAAGATTTGTGCAGTGTGTGGAGAAGGTGCTGTGAGTGATTAAACATGTCAGAAGTGGTTTTCGAAGTTTCATGCTAGAGATTGCTTGCTGGATGATGCTCTACAGTTGGGTAGACCAGTTGAAAGTGGTGCTGATGGTGGTTTAGTCGCTAGGTTGTGTCCGACTCTTGCAACCCCATGAATGTAGCCCCTGTCCATGGGATTTCCCAGGCAAGAATACTGGAGTGGGTTGCCATATCCTCTGGGAGATCTTTCCATTGAAGTTGATAGGGATCAAATCGTGGAATTAATTGAGAACAATTAAAATTAATGTTATACCCAGCTTCCCAGGTGGCTCAGTTGTAAAGAATCTGCCTGCCAGTGCAAGAGATACATGACATGTGGGTTTGATCCCTGGATCGGGAAGATCCCGTGGAGGAGGAAATGGCAACCCACTGCAGTATTCTTGCCTGGAGAATCCTGTGGACACAGGAGCCTGGCATGCTGCAGTCCATGGGGGCTCAAAGAGTTGGACACCACTGAGTGACTGAGCACACATGCAGTGTTACACCACATGAGAGGTGGCCGACACACTCAGAATATCCAAGTCAAGCACTGAAAATCATTTGCACCAGCTTGGTCATGTTAATTGCTTCGATGTTTGGATTCCACATAAGTTAAGCGAAAAAACCCTTCTTGACTGTATCTCTGCATGCGATTCTCTACCTAAATATAATGAAAATGTTCCGTTTTTAAAACAAACTGTGACAGACGATGAAAAGTGAACACTGTACAGTAATGTAGAATGGAAGAGATCTTGGGGCAAGTGAAATGAACCAGCACCAACCATACCAAAGGCCAGTCTTCAGCCAGAAAAGGTGATGTTGTATATATGGTAGGATTGGAAGGGAGTCCTCTATTAAGAGCTCCTTCTGGAAAACCAGACAATTAATTCCAACAAGTATTGCTCGCAATTAGACCAACTGAAGGCAGCACTTGATGAAAAGCATCCAGAATTAGTCAACAGACTACGTATATCAGGATAACACAAGATCACATGTTTCTTTGATGACCAGGCAAAAACTGTTACAGCTTGGCTGGAAAATTCTGATTCATCTGCATGTTCACCAGACACTGCACCTTCGGATGTCTATTTAGTTCGTCCTTATAAAATTCTCTTAGTGGAAAAAAATTCAGTTTCCTGGAAGACTATAAAAGGCACCTGGAACAATTCTTTGCTCAAAAAGATAAAATGTTTTAGGGAGATGGAATTATGAAGTTGCTTGGAAAATGGCAGAAGGTAGTGGAACAACCAGTGAATAGATTGCCCAATGAAGTTCTCGGTGAAAATGAAAAATGCGTCTTTTGTTTTTAACTTTAAAACCGAGGGAACTTTTTGGCCAACTCAATACGTATTGAAATGATAATGTTTTGGATGTGTTAATTAAAATATAAAATGAATTTCACTTGTTTCTTTTTACTCTTCTTTAATGTGGCTACTGGAAAACTTAAAAATGCACCTATGGCTCACATTCTTATTTAATTGGGCAGTGTTGGTCTAAAAAATACTCATTTTTTGAAACTTGCTGAGATTTGCTTTATGGTTTAGGCTGTGTTTAATTTTCGTATATGTCGCACGTATACTTGAAAAGATGTGTACTCTAGTTGTTAAGAACAGTGTTGTATATATGTACACAGATTAAACTTCTTCATTGTTTTCATTGAATCTTTTTTCTCCTGACTGATTTGTTTCAGCTAAATTTAACAATAATTAAGAGAAATACATAAAAATTTCTTGCTACAATGTGGATTTGACATTTTCTTCATGCTTTGCCAATTTTTGCTTTCTGTTTTGGAGGTTATGTTATTAGATGCCTATGCATTTAGAATTGTTGCAGCTTCTTGATGAAACTGCTAGTCATTATGTAATAAGGTCTTTACCTCATTATTTTTTGCCTTAAAATCTGTTTTATCTGATATTAGTGTAGCTATAAAACTTTATTTTGGTTAGTATTTACCCATTCACATATTACTCCATTTTTTTCTCTTAACCTTTTTGCATCACTGTGTTTTAGAAATAGGTTTTACAAATACTTTTTTTCCCTTTAAAAAATTTTATTTTTTTAATTTAATTTTATATTGGAATACAGTTGATTAACACATATGTTTCACGTGTACAGCAAAGTGATTCTGTTATACACGTATCTATTGTCTTTCAAATTCCTTTATAAATATCTTATAATTGGATTTTCTTTTTTAAAGATCTGGTAATTTTTGTATTCATTTGAAGTGTTAATCCATTTACATTTGTTGTATTTATCGATTCATTTGAACCTATTCCTACTGCCTTACTTTGAATATACCATGCATTTCCTATACACTTTCTCCCTTTTATTTATTTATTAATTGATTAATTTTGGATCACAAAATATAGGGAAGACACAGGGGGAATGCCTGTGACCCCTTGGCTGCACTTCCCTTCCATAAATACCTTTTAGAACCCCAGATTTGTGCTGCCTAGCCATTGTCTCACAGCCTAGCAGCTGCGTGTATATCCAACCATGTGGGAAGCTTAAGCAGACTCCTGTACTCAATGTGGTGTCCCTTCCAACTAAGTCTTCCAGCTCACTTTTGCCAGGATTGCAATAGCACTGATTGTTCCAACCGCCTATGTCCTAAAACTCTCATGAAGGAATAGGTCTCAGGCAAGTTGTGCCTGCACAGCCCTTAGACCACGTAGACAACACAGCCCTGTCTACACTTTTAAAAAGGCCCTTCTTAAACAGCCACGACAAAGGCCCCTCCGCTCTACCCGGTCTTCTAAGCCCCAGGCTGCCTGTGGCACCTGGATGGCAGCCCCTGGGGGCCCCCCGCAGCCTGGTGTGGTGATGGAGGAAGGCCAGGCCAGGCCAAGCATGACGAGTAAACCATTTTATTGGGCTCAGACTAGAAACCCATGGGTCCTGAGGACGTCTGTGAGTTTGTCAGTTTTCTTCTGTGTTCTTTTCGGCCTGCTTCCATCGCCTCATTAGCTACTACGTCTCCGAGAATGGTACCTGGCCTTCTCTCTTCTCTTCTTCCGGGTGGCTTTTACTGCCTGGTTCGTCCAGCCAACCTCATGAGCCAGGGGCCCTAGGTAGGCAGACTTCTGCCTGGGCTTCAGACGCACAAGCTTGAGGGTGGCAGGAACCACCATCTGCTTTTTCTGGCCGTAGGGTGGGGGGGTCCCTTCAGACACCTTTGGTGGCCCAGAGCGGCCTGGCCCGGCCTCGCTTGCTCTGATGGAGCAGTGTGCCTCAGTCCTTCGGGGGTTCGGCAGTGGTAGGGGCCACAGAAGGGGGTTGGTGTTTATCCGTTTGTGGAGGAAGGCCGGGTAATTCAGTTTATTTCTGTAGAACTTGCTGGAGATGCTGATGCCCTCACAGCACACGACCACAACCTTCAGGCCCAGAAGCACCTGCTTGGCCATGATGGCTCTGGGCGTTGAGCACGATGACCTGCCCTTCCGCCATCTTTGGCAGCCAAGTGGGGTTTATCGCCTCCTTTTAGATTGACAGCCTTTTCTTATTCCTTTTTATCTCTCTAGTAGTTTGGAAGTCTTTGGTGTCCTATTTACATTTTTTTGATGTCTGTTAGAAATGTCAACAGAAATACCTAGGCTATCAAAGTATAAAGGTAGTTACTATCTTCCTCTGAAATAACAGGATCTTGGAATACTTTAATTCTAGGCATGCACCTTCCCAATTTACGTGATGTTGTTATCTAGGAAGTTAGTCCTCAGTTATTTCTCCAATCCCACAAATGACCCAAATATTATAGTTTCATAGAATCTGTGTTTGTTTAGGTTTAACCACATATTTATCATTTTCTTTCGTCAGAATTCCTCTTTGCATCTCAGCTTTTCTGTCTGGATCATGTTTTTTTCCTTTTGCCTTAAGTTCATCCTTTAACGTTTATTAAGAAAGATAAAATCATTAAAAAAAACTCTCGGTTTTTCTCTATGATATCTTTATTTAAAAATTTTTTTAAGATAATTTTTTTTAATTTTTTAATTTTATTTTTAAACTTTACAATATTGTATTAGTTTTGCCAAATATCAAAAT
This sequence comes from Bos indicus x Bos taurus, assembly GCF_003369695.1. Taxonomy (NCBI): domain Eukaryota; kingdom Metazoa; phylum Chordata; class Mammalia; order Artiodactyla; family Bovidae; genus Bos; species Bos indicus x Bos taurus. The sequence goes on from NC_040077.1 coordinate 121,547,110, forward strand.
TTTTTAAACTTTTTTTTAATTGAAGTATAATTAATTCACAGTGTTGTGTTAGGTTCAAGTATAGAGCAAAGTGATTTGACTCACTGAATCTGTTCTTTTTCAGATTCTTTTCATTATAGCACAGGGAACTATATTCAATATATTTTAAAATATTGAATATAGTTCCCTGTGCTAAGGGAACTATATTCAATATATTCCAAGGTATTAAATATAGTTGCCTGTGCTATAATGAAAAGAATCTGAAAAAGAACAGATTCAGTGAGTCAAATCACTTTGCTCTATACTTCAGTTGACTCTTTGCGACCCCATGGCCTGTAGCCCACCAGGCTTCTCTGTCCATGGGATTCTCCAGGCAAGAATGCTGGAGTGGGTTGCCATGCCCACCTCCAGGGGATCTTCCCAACCCAGGGATCTAACCCAGCTCTCCTGCATTGCAGGCAAATTCTCTACCATCTGAATCACCACAGAAGCCCAAGAATACTGGAGTGGGTAGCCTAACCCTTCTCCCCCGGATCTTCCTGACCGAGGAATCAAACCGGGGTCTTCTGCATTGCAGGCAGATTCTTTACCAGCTGAGCTACCAGGGAAACCCCTGGGATCAGACTGCCAGGATTTAAATCTTAGGTCTCTGGTTTACTAATTGTATGACGCTGAGGAAACTGACTAGCCTTTCTGCACCTCTATGTGCCTCAGTTTCCTCTTCTGTAAAATAAGGGCAATAACAGTACCGATATCTAACTCACAGGGTTATGGTGAGGATTCAGTGAACTAACATGGAGAGTATTCATAACAGTAATAGCACATTGTCAGTGCTAGATGGTTAGCAAAGTGTTAGATGGTTATTTTTTCTCTTGGTGCTTTTAGGATGTCCTTATCATTGTTGTGGAGCAGTTTCACTATGATGTGTCTAGGTGTGAATCTACTTTTACTTAAACTTTTTGAAATTCACTATGCTTTTGGAATCTGTAAATTGTTGTCTTTTATCAATTCTGGAAAATTCTTAGTCGTCTGTCTTCAAATACTCCCTCTGCTCAGTTCTCTCTTTCTGGGACTTTGGTTTGAGTGAAATCAGTGCTTTTCACTCTGTCTTTTGTGTTTCTTTGATTGTGTTTCACGGTCTCTGTGCTGTGAATAATTTGGATAATTTCTTTAAACCTATCTTCTAGTTCACTAGCTTATTTCAGCTGTCTAATACTGTTAGGCCTATATATTGACTTTTTAAGTTTTCATACTTATTATCATATTTTTCATTTCCAGAAGTTGTGTTTGGTTCCCAACCAAATACGCTTGGTCTTTTATGTGTATTTTTGCCCTTCATCATATGTTTGGACTATAAAGAAAGCTGAGCACCAAAGAATTCATGCTTTTGAACTGTGGTTTTGGAGAAGACTCTTGAGAGTCCCTTGGACTGCAAGGAGATTAAACCAGTCCATCCTAAAGGAAATCAGTCCTGAATATTCATTGGAAGGACTGATGCTGAAGCTGAAGCTCCAATACTTTGGCCACCTGATGCCAAAAACTGACTCATTTGAAAAGACCCAGATGCTGGGAAAGATTAAAGGCAGAAGGAGAAGGGGATGACAGAGGATCAGATGGTTGGATGGCATCACCGACTCGATGGACAGGAGTTTGAGCAAGCTCTGGGAGTTGGTGACGGACAGGGAAGCCTGGCGTGCTGCAGCCCGTCGGGTTGCAAAGAGTCGGACACGACTGAGCCACTGAACTGACTGATGTGTTTGACCTCGCCTTTTCTTTTTTTTTTTCTTTCTTTTTTGGCTGCACTGGGTCTTCATTGTGGCCTGCAAGCTTTCTCTAGTTGCAGTGTGCAGGTATAAGTTGCCCTGAGGCATGTGGGATCTTACTTCCCTGACCAGGGATCAAACCCATGCCCCTGCATTGGAAGGCAGATTCTTAACCACTGGACGACCAGGAAAGTCCCCTCACCTTTTATTTATTTAGGCATATTATATGTACATACATTGTATTCTTGTCTGATAAGTCCAGTATCTGAAGTCTTTGCCAGTCTGATTCTGCTGCCTGTTGTTTGGAGCCTCATAACACTGGTATGTGGACCCCTGAGAACAGGGGCCAGCCTAAAGGTTTTAAACTTGTAAAGACCATTCTTAATCTCTTGCCTGCTTTCCTTCCCAGATATCCTGTTTTCTTGTCTCCTCCCCCCGGCTTTTTTTTTTCTCAATTTACTTTTTTGAAAGGCTGATTCACTCCCATGGTTTAAAAAAAAAGTGAAAAACCTTGTTCCCAGCTCTCAGTTCCTTTCCTACTGGAAGCCTCTGTTACCAGGTTCTTGTGGATACTTCCAGAGGTATTTTATGCAGATGCAAGCAAATACAAATTAAAAATTCTGTCTCTTTTTAAAGCAAATGGTAGCACACTACACACATTGTTCTGAACTTTCTAATTTTAAAAATAGTATGTAATTGTAAAAGAAACACATGCTCATTTTGAATAACATAAATACCCAGGTGTCTGCGAGTAGAAAGTAAAAGTCCCCCTGGAATTTCATTCCCCAGAGATAACCTGTATTGTGCATCTATAAATATATATTTACATAAATCGGCTTATGCAACATGTACTGCTCCATAACCTATTTTTTTCTTTTTCTCCCAACTATGCAGCTTGACGTCTTTCCATGAATCTTACCACATCTGTCAGTGCTCTCCACATAGCCCAGCAGTTAAATGCCTGGACTTTGGAGTCAGACAGAACTAGATTCTAATTCTAGCTCTGTCGCTTAGTAGCTACAGGACTTTTCAGAGCCTCTCTGAGCCTCAGTTTCATCATCTATAAAATGGGGATAGAAATAGTACATAGTCCATGGTGGTGTTCAGAGATCTTAGTAGGATCATGTATGACATGCTCCCTCCACAGCCAGCTGCTTTATAAGCCCTCAACAAATGGTGGCTTTTACTGACTCACTCTTTTTAATGGCCACTTAGTATTATGGCCTGGAGAATTTCATGGTCTTTATAGTCCATGGAGTCGCAAAGAGTCAGACACAACTGAGCAGCTTTCACTTTTAGAATCCATAGTATACTGTGTCACTGTTTACTAACCATTCTCCTTTTGATGGACATTGGATTGTACCCCGTTTTTTAGTTACAAATGCCAACCCGGTGAACACTGAATATACATCTTTCACCTTTGTAAGGGTGTCTTCTTATGAATTCACTGCAGGGAGGGGGGGTCACTGGGTCCTCTGAATTCTAATCTTTCTATCCTCTTTCTCTCCAAGGAGACGATGAGAATGGCCCATGGAGTGAAGCTTGTGTGTTACGTAGGTTTTTGCTTTTTATTACTGCTCTTCTTTCTTCCTCTTCTGAGGTCTGGTGGGGTGGGAGGGGTCCTCCCCAGAGACAATCCCAGGCCCTTGCCCCTGCCTGCCCTCTTCCAGAGCATCCCCACTCCCTATGATGTGACTCTCAGACTTCCATCTTCCCCCAAACCTTGGAACCTGACCATTCATGATCATTCACTCAAGGATTAGTTTTCAGATCCACCTACTTTTAAAACAACTTCTGGTGACTTGTAATAAATTGGAAGAATCAAAATACACTTAAATGGGATAAAAGTCTAAAGAAAGCAAGAAAAGGGCAAGGAGAAGGGGAAATCCTGTTACTAACAACCCCTCACTCTACCAATCCTGGAAAGGTACAACTGCTAGGTTTAAAGTTAAAACTGAGCTTCCTGGCGGCCAAAGCAGAAAGGGGAGCAGAATAGGTTCTATAGGTCATCAGAAGACCCAGAACTACTCTGCACCTTGAATGGGTCATGAAGGGCTTCCTCTCTGGGTAATAGAGGGATGATCAGTAGGCTTTCAGAGGGGTATGGATATGTTCACCATGTGGCTGCTTCAGGGGGAAAAGGCAAGTCACTGATCCCCAAAAACGGGCCTGACAGAGATTTTGAGAAAGAGAGGGTGGACTCAGAACAGGATATGAGCCCCTGGTAAGATGCATCTCTGGTCATAAGGGTGAGAAGGGTCTTGGTATAGGGTCCAAGTAACTGTGAACGTGGCTGGGAGGAAGGGCGAAGCCGAGAGAATGAGAATGATGCCAGGCTTCTTTCCTGGGATGGAGGCCAGGCAGTCAGCAAACATTTACTGAACCCTACTGTGTGCTGGGCCTTTTCCAGGCATTGGGAGTACAGTGGGGGCCAAGACACACGTGTTCTCTGTCCTCATGGAGCTTACCATTCAGTGGGGAAGAGAAAGGACTGTAAATTGCAGGTGAGGTTAGCAGTCTGAAAGGCACTTCTCCCCTGGCAGGTTGGTTCCGAACCAGTGATCTGCCTCCTGGGGGCCGTGAGCTACAGCCAGGCAGGGGGGCAGCTACCTCCAAAGCTGGAGGTTCTGGAGGACATGATGGAGGCCAGCTCAGCCTCACCTGCCCAGAGGCCCAGAAAGAAGAAAAGGCGCAGGGCCCGGGGCCGCGTGAGGCGCCAGGTACAGAACAGGGTCTTTACACTGACATCATTTAATCCTGCTGGGAGAGACACATGGGCATGTGGTTCAGAGAGACGTTGCTGCAGCCCAGAGCGATGCTCTGACTTGCCCACAGTCACACAGAATGTGACAGCCAGGGGTGCGTTAGACCGTCATCTAACCTGGTGTCTGTGTGCTCCTTCCCCTGCACTGTTGAGTTCAGGAGCTTGACTGCATGCAGCAAGGGAGGGCGGGAGGGCCCGTGGCCTCCATGCATCTGGGGAGAGAGTGGTCATGGACCTTCCTTCCTGGCCAGCTGGCATGTCCCACCATTCCAGGATCCTCTAGCCACCTCCCTTGGGGAGGGGGGTCCTGGTGGCCTCTCTGACCCCTTTCACCATCCCCAGGAGTCACTCCCTGCACCCCAGGGACTCCCCCTTCTTCTCTGCCTCCTCGTTCTGTTGCAGGTGAGGGTTCGCATTCAGGAGCCCAGTGCTGAGGGTCTAGGGGTGAGTGCTTCTGCTCTGGCCACGCAGTCTCCCTCCCTGGAGCTCACACAGGTCAGGGCAAATGTGGGGGTGCACAGGTGGCTGGGGAGACGGTGCCCCCGGCCCCGACCCTGGGGCTGGGAGGCTGTACCCAGGGACGAGGCCTCAGTTCCTCACCCCTCCCCCACAGCGCAGCCCAGTGGAGGCTGAAGAGGAGGAACCTGGTGAACAAGCAGGGGGCGAGGACTTAGGTGAGGGGCTGTGGAGGGTGCCCCTCAGCAGCCGCCTGTCTTCCAGGAATTTCTGGGGACACACGGGCTCATGCCCAGCTCCTGGCCTGACCCCTGCTGGGACTCCTCTCCTCCCCCCACCATCTGCCTGCAGTCCTTCCCCAAAGGGGTGGGGCTGCTGGCTGCCTGGGCTCAGCAGACAGACATCCTAGACACCTTGGGTCCCTGAGGTGGGACCCCTTCCTTACCTCCTGAAGCCCCTCAGCCTTGAGTTGCCCCACACCCTTGCCCCTGAGCATCCCCTGGGAGCCCATGACACTCTCTCCCCACAGCTCAGCTTCAGCCCCAACAGGAGAAGCCACCCCTGGATATTGGGATACGGGGCACCGTGGTCCGCACCATGCAGGAGGCGTTGTGGAGTCGGTAAGGCCTTACTCCCCCTCCTCTGACACCTGGCACACCCTGAAGGGCTGCCCTCGCATGTCCCACCTCCCGGGGCTGTGCTGTGTTCTGAGGGCTTGTGTGTCTATCACTAACCGCATTTTGTCCTGTGAGGTCATTTGCCCACACGGCAAGCCAGTGGAGAGCCGGATTTGAGCCTGGGTCTCTCTGGCTTCAAGGTAGCGCTTTTCCTTTAAGCCACTGCAGCTCTCAGTGTCTGCTCTGTCCTTGTGGATATCACCCACAGAAAATGCTTTCAGACACAGGGCGACTCTGTGCTGGGACCATCTCAGAGATCTGAGCTCAGAGCGCTCATTTTACTAATGGTGAGACTAAGGCCCAGAGAGGGCAGGATTTTGCAAAGGCCACACAGCAAGTCAGTGGCTGATTCAGGGTTATACCCAGGACCAGGTCTCCATCCTCTGCACTGACCAGTGCCTTATCCTCCCACCCCCCGGCTTCTGCCCATCCATCCATACCCTGGTTCACTGGTCAGGGAGAGCAGGGGCCGAGCAATTGGACCTTGCTTTTCCACTCATTATGTGGCCTTGGCAAGCTCCTTATCTTCTCTGAGCAGCAGTCACCCGTCTGTAAGTGGAGAATGATAGTACCTGTTTCTCACAGAGTGAGATGGGTTCACTTAGGAAAATGTTCAGAGTAGAAACCAGAGTTGGCCCAAACCCTGCTCCGCACCCCTGCTCGCTCTCAGGCTCAGTGCCCTGGCCCTACCCTTGTTCCCCTCCCCACCCCACAGCCGTCGGAAGCACCCAGACCTGGTGCTTAGTGAGAAGGTCGTGGAGGGCATCGCTGCTGGCATCGAGGCAGCTCTCTTCAACCTGACACAAGCCACCAATGGCCGCTACAAGACCAAGTACCGCAGCCTGCTGTTCAACCTGCGGGACCCCAGGAACCCGGTGAGCGGGCCTCCGGGCTGGGCTGGGGCCTGTTCCGAGGTGGGAAGCCCTGGAGTATCTGGGAGCCTGACCTGGGAGTGCCCGCAGGGTTGGGGTGGGGGTTCTCCAAGCGGCGTGATGTAGCCCCTACCCCTGCAGGAGCTGTTTCTCAAAGTGGTTCATGGAGACATCACCCCCCACGGCCTGGTGCGGATGAGTTCAGTCCAACTGGCCCCCCAAGAACTGGCCCGCTGGCGGGACCAGGAGGAGAAGAGGGTGAGTTGTCAGATCAGGTCAGGACCTGGCAGAGGGACTTGGGGGAGGCTCGAGGATGGAACTGGAGAGACAGAGAGTGAGGAAGAAGGTGGTGAGACGGGAGTACAGGATAGACAGAAACAGAAATGAGGAAACAGAGCAGGCAGACGGGGAGAGGGTCAGAGAGACTGTTGTCACTGGGGCGGATAAAACAGGAAAAGAGGCAGAAGTGAAGGGGGTTGAGGATGGAGAGCCTGGTAGAGGTGACGTCCCTGAGGTGTGGTCGTCCCCTGGCTTTTCTGTGGAGCTGGACTCGGGGTGTGTGTGTGTCAGGGTCGGGGGCGGGGGGACTGGGGATGCTGGCCCGGACTCTGGAGTCCAGGAATATCATCTGCCATCCATGGTGGGTAGACCCAGTGTGACGCCTCTGCTCCAGTTCCAGCCCCAGAAATTCCAGAAAAGGCTGAATGTCTTCCTGGTGCCCCGGGCCTGGTGAGGAAGCCCACAGCCCCCCACACTTCACAGTTGCACCCCCACATACTCTGTGTCTGTGGGTCTCTCCCTCCCTGGGAATGGCTCTGAGATGGGGGAAGTGTGGGCACTGAGCCAGCTTTGGGAGATGTTTGTGTAATGGTTGTTGGTGGCCCAGTGAGAGAGAGGGGGACTGACCGAGGGAGTGGGGCCCGTGGATGGACTGGGGGCAGTAAGACCTTGTTCTGACAGACACTAGGCTGGTTAGAATTAATAGTGTAATCCATTAGGTGCATTGCCCACTGCAGTCTGAGCTTCTGTCGGGGCATTGTGGGTCAGGGAGTAGGGTCATCTGTGTAAACTGTGGGGCCCATGCAGAATGAAAACGCGAGCACTTTGTTGAATGATGAAGAATTTCAAGACGACAGCAGCATGAAGCATGGGGCCCTTCTAGAACAGGGCCCTGGGCTACTGCATGGAGCCCATGCCCACAAAGCCAGCCCTGCAGGGAAGACTGGGCTTCTGTTCTCCAGGGGTTGTTAGAAAGGGACAGATAAGCTTTCCAGAAACATTTCAGATACGATGACATTGATCAACAATAAGGATCACAAGGAGCAAATACTATGAACTAGACTCCAGGCTAAGCACTCTATGTAAGCTGTTTAATATGACAATCTTAATTTCATTTCTAAAGAACAGGTCAGCTGAAGCTTAGAGCCACAAAGGGCTTGCCCAAGGCCACACCACGTTGTGGGTTTTTATTAGTGGCAGCTGGTGGCCAGTGGCTGTGCTTTCTCAACGACACACTCTTTGCAGGACAGAGAGTGGGTGGGATACAGTCTAGGGCAGATTTGACTTGTGGGAGGAGCAAAGCTCAAGAAGGCTTCCTGGGGGAGGCAGGGTTTGAGTTGGAGGGTGAATGAGTGGACTATGGAAAGGTAGGGCAGCTGGTGGGTCTTTCTGGGTTAGGGAGCAGGGAGCTGCGGAAGTAGAGGTGTGGAGGAAGGCAACCGGCTGGCATGGCAGGGGAGGAAAGGGAGCACGTGGGCTCCTGGTGGCCAGTCCCCCACAACCCCAGCTGAGCAGGGGCTGCCCCCTCTACCAGGGCCTGGAGATCATTGAGCAGCTGCAGAGGGAGCCGCGTAGCCTCCCGGCCTCCAAGCTGACCCACAAAGGGGAAGTCGAGATCCTGCGGGACGAGGACCAGACGCTGACCCTGGAGGACCTGGTGGTAAGTGGGAGCCTGACCTGGTGGTCGCCAGGCAGGGCCTGTGCCCACGGGCCCCAGCCCTCACCTCCCCAGCCGTGTGGCTATGGGCAAGGCACCTGACTACGCTGAGGCCCAGGGTTGTCACTGTAAACCAGGGAACGTCGGTTGCTGCACACGGTCTGGGAGAGCATGGGGCGAGACAGCTGCCGGCACGGGGCCTGCCGACACCTTCTCAGTGCTGCTCCCCCGCCTTTTGGCTGAACCCCATGTGTGGAGTAGTGAGTCCCATCTCTGTAGTTCCCCCAACCTCAGGCACTCTGACCGCATCCCAGGTTGGGAAGCAGGCGGGCCATGCTGTTTGAGGCAGTGACTTTAGGGAATGTTAAGGAGCAGAGGCTTACTCTGTTCTGCAGAAGGACTGAGGATGCTCCAGCAGGGAGCGGCGTGGAGTCCCGGCCGTCTGTGCAGCGTGTCCTTGCTTCCCCTGGGGTCTGCCCGATCCTCGTGCACATCCTGCTCCTTCACCCCCTTGGCTCCTCCATCTTGCACTTGGCCCAGCAGGCTGGAGCAGCCCTGCAATCAGTGAATCCATCCAATCCATTGTCAGCCTCCTGCAGCCAATCGGAGCGCCTCCTTGGCTCACTTCAGTCACTCCCAGGAGAAGGCTGCTTTGGCTTTGGTTGGGTGTTCCATGGATTGGATGTTCACCCTGGTCTAATCAGTTGTGTGTCCAGGATAGGGGAGTGTCGGGCAGGTCCCTTGAGCCATGTTTCCTGGGGAAACGGCAGTGGCCATGACCAACAGAAATCCCTACTCTTCTGCACCAGTATCCAAGCCAACAACCAGAATTGCTGGTGTTGCAAAGAAGAGCCCTAAGGGGGTGTGGCTGCTCCCTAACCCAAACCAATCTGCATTCCCTGAGAAAGTTGAATGCAAATGTAGGGGGAGGAGCCAGAGACAGATGGGTCGAGAGAGTGGTTGGAGAGTAGAGGAGGAGAAGATGACACAGAATAGCAGTCCCTCTGGTTGAACACCTACTATGTGCCCCTTTTACAAGTAGTGCCTCATTCAGACCTCACAATGAGTGAGATGGGTGAGGCACCTCACACCCAAGGTCGCTTAGTTGGCAGTGGGGGAGACTGGCACCTAGGCTGTCTGACTCCTAAGCTTGAGCCTTGTCCACTGCTCTAGAGGTGGTTTTAAGGCACAAGTAAGTTTCAAGATCTTTTCAAATCTTCCTAAAGAAATGTTTGCTCTGTGTTTAAAGCTGGTTCTATTGTAAGGTAGAAGGCTGATTTAGCAACGGGCATCAGGACTTGAAAAATGTTCATTCTCCCCGATTCTGTCATCTGCTTATGAACTCATCCTAAGGAGGTAAATTGAAAGTTTAGGAAAATACTTTCTGCTCAAGGATGTCCTCAGTGTTATTTGTACTAGTGAAAGCCTGGGCATGACCCAGTTGTCACTCAGCAGTGCAACAATGGTGATGCGCACACTCCAGTCCACCCCATGAGTGCTGTGTCTGTAGGGACCATATAACATGGTAGATGCCTCTGCTGTGGTTCATGGACAGAAAAGACAAGCTTGCGTGTATGATCCCAGCTCCTTTTTTTTTTTTTAAAGTTATTTATTTATGTATTTAGCTGTGTCAGGTCTTAGGATCCCTTAGAAGATCCTAGGGATCTTCATTACGGCCTGCCGGCTTCTCTAGTTGTGGTGTGCGGGCTTACTTGCCCTGTGTCATGTAGGATCTTGGTTCCCCGCCTAGGGATCAGACCTACATCCCCTGCAGTGGAAGGCAGATTGTTACCCACTGGACCACCAGGGAAATCCCCCAGCTCTTTTAGCAAAAGGATTCCTGAAACTCTGGGTATAGATAAGCTATTATAAAGGAATACCCAAAATATCAGCAGTTGCTTCTGAGTGGTGAGACAAAGAATGATTTTTTGTTTTTTTTATTTTCAAATTCTCTGTGTTTTCTAAATTTTTTGTAATAAGTTCATGGTACTTTTGTAATTGAAGAATGTATTATGCTGACGCTGTCTGGGACTTGCTGGCTAGCATCCGCCCAGCTGAGGCCAAGGTAACCACCTAGCCGTGAGAACCACCCCTCCTCCTAGCACCGCCCCCCCCAGCCCTGAGCTCTGTCTTGCTCCAGCTCTGGAGCAGAGGCCTGGTTTACAGTATCTGGGTCCAGTTCCCCCTGTGACTGCAGAACTACTGTGTGACCCTAGGCAAGTCCCTCTGTTTCTACCTCTGGAAAATGGGGACACTCTTCCTTACTTGGCTCTCAGAGATTCAGATGAGACCAGGGGTGTTTATTTAGAAACACAAAACCACATCGCTGAGGCCTCCATATAACAGGAGGCCTCCTGACTCCCCAGCCGCCTCCCCAGCCCACCTCCTCTCTCCTCTTGTGCCTCCCAGGGACCCATGGTGTCCATAGACGGCGGCCCCCGGGCCCTGCCCGCCACATCGAGGGACAGCATGGAGCAGCACCAGCACCACTTCCTAGACCCCAGCTGCCGCATCTGCACGGGTCGGGGGAGACACGGGAGGGGCGCAGGGGCGGCGGGCAGGCCTGGACTGGGCGTGGGCTTCAGCAGCGACACGGATTCATGACTTGGGGCGATGGTGGCAGGGTGTCCCAGGTCACCTCGAAAAGGACCTTGTTCAAACCCAGTTTGTAATGCCCTGGGCTGGCTTCAGCCTAGCTCCTGGCCTCCATTTCAGCTCTTGCCTCTGCTCTTTGCAGACTGGAAGCCCTCGTGTGAGCGGCCAAGCTCACTCAAAGCTGCAAGGAGGATGCGGGACCATGCTTTCCAGAGAGCCACAAGCCAAGTTCCTGTGTCCTTTCCAGATATGCCCCAAAACAAGGAGAAGCCTCTAGCAATGTGCAAGGACAGGTGTGGGGAAGTGGGCAAGGAGGTGGGCAACCCAGCAGGGTGGGTAGGCGAGGCACCCACTGGGGCTGCAGACAAAACCTGGGCTTTTCCATATGGCCTTAGGCAAATCTTGCCTCTTGTGTGGGCCTCACTTTGCCCATCTGTGCAATGGAACTAATCACCCCCGCCTACTGGTCTCCGCCTTGTAAGGCCTTACTTGGACCGGTGTTCCAGCACCCACTGGAGTCACAAGACCTTCTCTGAAAACTAAGGAGCTGCTGGGGAAGCCCTGATGACCTGTTCTGCCTGGCCCTGTCTCTCTCTCCCTCCTAGGCTCCAGATGCCTGCTGGGCCCACAAAGGCCCTGCCCACCCAGCTGCCCTGGGAGGGGTCTTTGGACATGTTCTGCATCAAGCGGTTCCGGGTCAGGGCCCAGCTGGTCTCGGGACACAGCTGTCGCCTCATCCAGGTGCTCCTGCCCTGCTCTTCAGGGACTCCTTCGCACATTAACCAGCCCCCTCAGCTACACACACCGCCGTTCATTGATTGACACACTCATCATTCTTAAATCATTGGCACCCTCTCTGTGCTTGGCCCCATGCTAGGCATAGGGGCAAATGAGATGCCAGCCTCACTTCACACATGGGCAAAGGACTCCTTGTAACCCAAAGCATAAAGCAGGAAGGACCCAGGACAAGGTCTGGTGTTGCCTGGTTCAGAGGAAACCAGGAGTGAGCGAGTGATCAGAAAACATTGGATGAGGGGTTCGAGGAGGGAGTGAGGGGTTTCTGAGAAGTTGCAGATTGGCCAGGACAGGCTGTAGGCCTCCAGGAGTAATTAGGGCCCCAACAACCATGGGGGGCCCTGATCAACTGCCTGCCCGTCCTCTTGGCCACAGGCCATGACTTCCAGATAGCTGGTCCTGAGTCTGCCCTAAATGGGTGGGAAGCTGGGAGGCTGACTGGCCGTCCTACCTGCCTGCAGGCCCTGCCCCAGGTGATCCGCTCTGCAAGCTGCATCGCCCCTGACGCTGTCTGGGACTTTCTGGCCAGCATCTGTCCAGCTGAGGCCAAGGTAACCACCCATCCGTAAGAACCACCTCTCCTCCTAGCACTGTCCCCCCAGCCCTGAGCTTTCTTTTGCTCCAACTCTGGAGCAGAGACCTGGTTTAAGATATCCGGGTCCAGTTCCCCCCCAGTGACTGAAGACCTCCTGTATGACCCTGGGCAAGTCCCTCTGTTCCCACCTCTGAAAAATGGGGACACTCTTGCTCACACGGCTCTCAGAGGTTCAGATGAGACCAGGGGTGTTCACAGGAGCAAAGCATGACTGTTGCTAAACCTGCTCTCCTTCCTGCAACCACAGGACATCTGCGTGGTCAGACTGTGCCCACAGAGCTCTCGGGACACCCAGAACTGCCACCTGCTCTACTCCTACCTCAACAACAAGCAGTGCCACGGCTTAGCAGCCATGGAACAGGCGAAGGTGGTCCTGCTGCCCCTGCCTGCCTTCCAGCCCCTGCCCTCCAGGCTGCGCCCTCTTGGAGGTCCAGGTGAGTGCCCGAGGCCTGTCCCACACCCCGCCTCCCCTCACTGGGTGACCAGACGGGCATTGCTGACATAGTCACCCCATTTCTGTGGAGGCAGGCACGCCTCAGCAGGGAATTCCCGAGACAGGCACGTGTGAGAACAGACTGGTATACCGCCTAGTGTGTGCCAGACAGCGTTCTGAAAGCCGTACTTAAATATTAAGTCAGTCCTCAACATTACTCTATCAGAATGGTAGTTAGTTTCTTCATTTCACAGATGAGGAAACTGAGGTAGGGAGAAAACAAGTGACTTGTCTAGAGTCACAGAGTCAGTCAGTAGCAGAAACTGGGCTCCTAGCCACCACTTAGCCTCTCCAGTAAGGCTGATGAGAAACTCACTGGCCAGTCACGTTTGACTCAAACATGGCAGAGCAGAGGCAGGAACCAGAAATAATCAGCTGAAAGCCAGGCCTAAATAAAAGAGAAAGGAGGGATGTTCTTACCACGGCTGTCCTGGGCCAGACTTGGCTTTTGTGCATGGGTAGCCTCCAGGGCGTGGCTCCAGGAAAGCATGGTTGGGGGCGGGGGTGGGGTGGTATCAAGGAGTGGGGTGTGCCTATTCCTGAGCAGAGGGTTTGATGTTTCTGGGCTGCCTGATCTGGGGACTCTGTGGTAGAATCACAGTCTGGAGATCAAACTATCCATGCATCATTCTCAGCCAGTGAACCCGTTCTCACACCATGAGAGCATCTTAAACCTGCCTACTTACTTTTCTCAGCCCCTCATGGGCCCCATCTTACTGCTGGAAAGCTCTCTTGGGATCTAAGCTGTAGACCTCTTGGCCACAGACAGAATGCAGTTTCTGGGGGCTGTGAGTTCTCTCTGTCCAAGCCTTTGGTCTCTTTCCCCCATCTTTCTCCAGGCCTGGAAGCCACTCACTCAAGCCTGTTGCTGGCTCTGCTGCTCCCGCAATCAGGGCTTCCAGCCATGGCAGGATCTGGTGCCTTGAGGGGGAAGGTTCGCAAAATGGTCTCCTTCAACCGAAAAGTGGAGATGAGATGCTACCAGCCAGAGGACAAGGGACCACATGTGGCCCTGAAGGGCTCCCCTCCCCCAGGGGGTGCCATGCAGCAGAGCCAGGGCAAAGACAGCCTGGCTCCAAGGGGAATTTGTGCTTGGCAGAGACCACCCAGAGGCAGGGGGAGTCTATGGGGAGAGCCTAAGACCCGGCAGGGTCCTGGGCGAGGGCTGTGGCCTCCAAAACCAGGCTGGTGCCAGTCCTGGCATCCCTATTCAGCATCACCAGTTGGCCATGACCAACACTGCCACAGGGCTTCCTGTCCCAACCAAGCCCTGCTCCAGCATCTCAAATCCCTGGTGGCCATGACCCAGCAGCTCCAAGCCTCACTGATGTCCCCAGGACAGGAGGAACTTTCCCAACCACCTGTTCAGCCTCCCACAGTCCCTGGGACTCATGGCCTTCTCTGCCAGCCCCCTGCAGCTCCAGAGCCCCCTGGCTCAGCCCTGGACTCCTCTTTGGGCCCTACAGATAGAGCTGGCACTGATAGTCCCCTTCCTGGAGAGACCTGACCCTCATTACTCATAGAAGAGGGGTTTTAATTCCCCCACCAGTGTTGAACTCTTAAGTGTTCCAGGGAGAGCAACAGGGACATAGGAAGGGGAGAGTTAGCTGTTTACATTTGCTGTTCTGCTATTTGCTTGGTGTTGATTTTTGGTTTAATAAAGAATTTGGCAAAGTTGAGACTGCATCTGCTGGCTGGACAGGAGGGACCCTGGGACTGGCCCTGTGTGGGTTGGGGTGGGTGTATCTGGAAGATTCTGTGCACAAGTATGGCAGAGCTAAAGTGCTAGGGATGGAGGGGCGGGGCAGCTTTGAGTATCTGAGGTCCTGGGCCATCACTGTGCCCCAGGGTTCACCTGTTGCCATGGTGGGCTCTGGAAACATTTTAATGAACTGGATGGAAGAAGTAGTGATGAGAGAGAGGGCAGCTCTAGGTTGGGGGGAGAGAAAGAAATGAGGTTTTTTGAAAGGGCATAGACACTTAAAGATTGTTAGGGAGAGAAGGAGAGCAAGTTGCAGGGGTTTTTAAATTTTTCAGTTACCAAGGTTTTTCCCTTTGATAATTGGAGGTTTCCACCATAATCCCCATGTCTCTGTTTCTGTGCATATCTGAGGGTCTCTGTGTGTCTAGTGCCGTGGGCATGTGTGTGCGTCTGATTCTATGTCTGTCTGTGGGTCTCTGATGTCTCTTCTTTGTTCCTCTTGCCAGCCCCCAGGGACTGATACTGGAGACAAGCCAAGGGTCTTGGCTTGGGAGGTGGACTCTCAGGGTGGGTTTGGAGGCTATTGTTAGGGTGGGATGGTGCTGCTTTGTTTGGGGGCTGGGGTAAGCTCTTAGCAGCTGCAATTGTAAGGTATCTGAGTGTGTGTGCACCTCCAGAGAGCTGCATGGGCTCTAACTGCCTCCTGGCTGCCTAACTCAGGGCCCAGAAGCAGGGCTAGCATTGGAGGAGAGAACTTGCGGCAGGACGCCAGCCTTACCCACCACCCGCTGCTTCAGCTTGAAGGGTTGTACCACTTCCCACCGGTTCTCGAAGTCTACCTACGTCGCCCTGGGCTGGGAACACTGGGACAGTAGTTGGGGGTGTCCCACTTCTCTGCCCCACGAACTCTGCTGCTGCCCTACTCGCGATCGACAGCAGAGGGGGCCCTAGACCTTGGGATGGAGGTCGGGGCTGGCAGGACTGGAGGCCCAGCTGGGGGCGGGACGAAGTGTGGGAATTTCGCGGTAGGGATTGGAAGCACGTGCGGGGGTGGGGTGGGACAGAGTGGGAACTGGATTGATGAACGGGGGAGGGGGCAGGGTTCCGAGGGCCTTGTCTGGGCCTCCGTCTTGTATGCAAATTACGCAAATTACCATGCAACCTGCGGCTGGATGCTGACTCGGCAGCAACTTGGGCCATTATTTTAACACAAGGCAGTAAGGGGACGGCTGTGCGCCCCCTCTCAAGGCCCAGGGCTTCCTCCCAGGAAGGTAGGAGAGCGTTTGCTGCTTTTCCAAGCACTCAAGGAAGAAGCAGCTCCGTACTCTGGACTGAAACTTCTTTCGGAGCGTCAGTTTTCCCTTCTGTAAATGGGAGTGATAATGCGGCCCTCTGGCACCTTGCGCCGCGGAGAGGACTATAGGTGATCCCGTAAATCCTCAGGCTGCCTGGAGGTCTGGACAGCATAACCTTCACCCACCTTTTGGCCGAAGTCCACAGCCCCTTGCTTTTTATTTGGCAGAGATGGCCAGAAGCGCGGGTTAGGCGAGCAGTTACTAGGGGGCGTGGCCGGAGGTTGCTGGGCTCGGGGTTGCCAAGCAACGCTGGGCGGGGCTCACGTTGCTAGGCCGGAGTAGGAGTCTCCGCCGCGGACCTGAAGAGCCCCCACAGCTCTCCTCGGTTTTAGCAGAGGACGGCCGAAGGCCGTGCTCTCCCGAGATTTTCTCTGGGCTTCTGTTTCCCCCAGGCAGAACGCCTTTTCTGAGGGTCCTTCCGGTCACACCCTCTGAGACTCCGCGAACCTCTGGGCCCTGGAGCGAGGAACCCTGGGTCTTTGTGAACGTGTCTACGCGTTTGCTTGTGCAGTAGAGGGAACGGGGGTGGGGGTGGAGGGGTCGCTTTTGGGTTTCTATAGCAACTGCTCCAGTGTCACCCCATTGCTCCCGAAGATTTGAGCGGTTGCTTGTGCAAATTTATATGTATCTGCATGTCATTAACATAGAGGCGGAGTCGGAACTTGTTTGGGCAACAATCCCTGGACAGTTACATTTGCTCTTCCCTCATCTCGCCGCACGGGCACGTGGGCTGCGCATGCGTGAGTGTTTTGCTTATTAACGTTCCCAGGTTTGGGGTAGGTGGGTGAACTGTAATAGTGACCACCGCTTCCTGGGTCCCTCAGTCACCTCATGGAGCTATTTGAGTGAATCTGTCCAAGTACCCTTGACCAAAGACCCAGTCCCACCAGGCAATGCCAGGTCTGGTCGGAATCCCAATCCTGCCATTTCCTGTCTGTGTGGCCTTGGGCAAGTTTAGTTGCCCTCTCTATGGCTCAGTGTCCTTCTCTGTGAATGGGAATACTAATCCCTAACTCAACAGTTATGTGAGGGTTCAATGAGATATCACTTTTAGGTACACCCCTTGCTGCTTCTGGCATACAGTAGGCCCTCCGTGATAGCGCTCTCCTCCCCTGCATGGAGCCCAGCTCCTCTCAGGCCCCAACCAAAGCAAACTGACTTCTTTGCAGCTCATGTCGTGAAAACAAAACACCAGGAAGAACTTCCAGACGTCAAAGCAGCCTGGATTTGAGGCACAGGGTGAGGAGTATCGTTTGCCTTTTTGTCCTTCTTGGAGGCTGGAGGCCAGATTGATAAAACATGGACACGCTGCCCATCACCACCATTACCACACACACCCTTACACCCTTCTCTATCTCAGTGGCCCACTGTTTCAAGAAACCTTACACTTCTGTCTCAAAGCAGCAGCAGCGAAGTTGAGAGTTTTGAGAACCAGATGAGCTTTTAAGGGGACCAAGCGAGTATTCTCCAGGACTGTGACGTCTGGGATGGAGCAGGATCTAGCAGGAGGCTGCGGCCAGAAACTTTGCATGAAGAGCCACGTAGCTGCGCCTTTTCCGGAGAGGACTGGGGGACCCTGGGGCCACTTCTTTGCCTTTTATGTCCTTAGTGTCCCCATTTGGGGACAATTATGAACAACTGGGACTCCTCTGCTGTGACTTGGGGCAAAGGGAGGCAGAAGTCAGCTCAGTATGGAGAACCCTCTCTCTGCTGCAGCTGTGTAGCAGTGCCAGGCAGGAAGTGAGTTCCCTGTTGGGGCTGTGAAAGCAGAAGCTGAGAGGGATCCTTGGAGCATGGCTGGGATAGAGCAACAGATCTGGAAGTTCTTGTTCTAACTTGGACTCTGTTCTAGTTGTTCATTTGTCCAGTTGTGTCCGACTCTTTGTGACCCCATGGACTGCAGCACACCAAGCTTCCCTGCCTTTCACATCTCCCAGAGTTTACTCAAACTCATGTCCATTGAGTCAATGATACCATCCAACCATCTCATCCTCTGTCGTCCCCTTCTCCTCCTGCCTTCAGTCTTTCCCAGCATCAGCGTCTTTTCTAATGAGTCGGCTCTTTGCATCAGGTGGCCAAAGTATTGGAGCTTCAGCTTCAGCATCAGTCCTTCCAATGAATATTCAGGGTTGATTTCCTTTAGGTTGACTGGTTGGATCTCCTTGCAGTCCAAGGGACTCTCAAGAGGTTTCTCCAGCACCACAGTTCAAAAGCATCATTGCAGATGGGAGAAAAAATGGAAGTCTGTCATTGTTTCCATTTTTTGTTCCATCTATAATTGTTCCAGAGAGCCTCTTAAAAAACTGGAAAGTCCTCCTGAGTCCAGTGTCACCTTTATGCTCTGGAAGACGCTCCCTCTTGTCTTCCTCTCTATGTGTCCCTCTTGTCTTCCTCTCTCTCTATGTAACCTTAGCAGCCAGGGTCAGAGAGGTGGCAGAGCAGGTGTTAAAGGAGAAGAGTCAGTTCTACTGTGTTGATTTCTTAGTTCTCAGTTAAGTTCAGATAATTAAAATAAATGAGATTGGCTCCTATCCTAGGTGGCGGGTGGTCGTTGGTGATAAAGAGGGAGTGTAGAAGCTGGATTCTGCTTGGTTGGTTGGCTTCCTGGAGGAGGTGGAATTATGTTGGGGCCATACCCTGCAGTTGTCAGTCTGCTGTATGCAGGACTGCTGTCTGCCGGCGGATGGCAGTGGGCCAACTCCTTCCCTAGAAGCCACCTGTGCTCCACAGGTAAGGGTTCTAGGGACAGGCTGAGAGCCTGGCAGTGCCCAGTTGGCCTGCTTGTGTCCTGCTCTGGGGGCCAATTAAGTCTTCATCCCTAGCTGCGCCGATGAACAGTTAATAAGGCGGCAAACACCTGCAGCTATGGAGGCGAATTAAGAGCAACAGTCGGCATAATACACAACCCGATAAGTGAGCAATTAACAACCGGAGAAAGATTAATAGAAGCAATTACGTCTTACTCGGAGCTCTGTAAATACGACTGTCAATGGCTGAGGGATTCAGTCCAGTCTCTCCTGGCCCCACCCCAGGCTGCAGCCTTTGCTGGAAGGGGAGCCAGCCCAGCCAGCTTGTGGATTCTGAACCACATAGTCATACGTAATCATGGAAAGTGTGCATATATGCAGATGTGCACATAGACATACATATACAAGTATGCTCACAGAGACAGTCCATAAAATGCACAGACACACACATTCCTTACTGTCACCCACACTCACATTCACATAAATGGGTACACGGAACTACATGTTGGTCCTGCCAGAAATATACACACAAGAAAATACCCACAGTGTCACAAACAGACACTTCCCTGTTTTAGACAGAGCTAGAGCCACACAGGGGCTTCCCTGGTGGCTCAGACAGTAAAGAATCTGCCTGCAGTGCAGGAGACCTGGGTTCAATCCCTGGGTTGGGAAGATCCCCTGGAGGAGGGCATGGCAACCCACTCCAGTATTCTTGCCTGGAGAATCCCCATGGACAGAGGAGCCTGGCGGGCTACAGTCCATGGGGTTGCAGAGAGTCAGACACGACTGAGCAACTTGAGCAGCACAGAGCGGCACAGACTACCAAACACACAGTGACACTCACATGTACAATTTGGGCATGTAGACACGCAACTCAGTACTCTCAGGATCCCAGATGCATATGGCATCTGCCTGCCTTTGATGTCCACCTTGCAAAGGGTCTTGCATTGTGAGTGAGAGCTATGGCCAGGCATTGGTCTGAGAGAACCGTAGTGAGGGTAGGAAGGGACTGAACATACGTGAACACATATGTAAGCATGTCTGTGTGCATGTACCTCTAAGCATGTATATCCTTGCAAGAGTGTGTTTTACCAGTGTATGTTTCTGTGTGTAAACGTACATGTGTCTGTACATCTAAGTGCCAGTATGGGTGTTGGCCTGTCGTGATGTGTGCACAGGTACATGTGTATGTGCTTGTCCAGCGGATCTGTGACTACACACATGGGCTTCCAGTTCCTGTGTGATGCTGAGCCAGTGCCCAGGTCTGGGTAACTGTGTGACTGTTCCTCTGAGTGGCTTTATGTAAGTCCTGTCTCTGTGCTGGGGCGGATGAGGGAATTGTCTCTAGGATGCTTCCTGGGGAGCCTGCGAATTCTGATGATCCCGTGGTCTACCTCCAGGGGTTTGGGTTCAAGGACAGTCCAGCATCCTCTAGAACTCCTTGGTTTTCCTCCAAGGGACTTCCAGCCCCTGGAGTGGGACTCAGCACCGTTGGGCCTCACCCAGGTAGGAGGAGAGGAATGAGAACAGTTCCTAAAGAAATAGACTTGAAGGGTAATTTCTCCTGGTTGAAAGTCGAGCCAGGGTTTCCCTGAAACGTTTCTCTCAAGGCCACAGCTCCAGTCCCCAAGGGGCTCTTCCCACTCCTGCCTCCACCTTGGAGCTTCTCATGGAAAGCCCCCAGACCTAAGACTCACACACTTAGCCTGCAGTCTGGGACATACTCCATCATGCACAAAAGCTCCCAGACTACAAGGATATGGTCATGCAGATTCACAAACCTAGATGGTCATGAATATAAACACATAAATCCTATTCATGTTCACACCCAGACCTAGCTGCCCACTCACCGTCTCCTGGCACACACAGAAAATCACACACTCGTGGGTACACACACCTGCACTCCCACATGCCCCCACTCCTGTCACCATCTGAGATGAGTTCAGTGCCAAGCCCATGGGCCCAGAGGGTGGTCCTGAGACAGGTTCCCCCCTGCTTCTCCTAAGGTTAGCCTGGTTAGATGGCCCCAGGAGAGTTCTCCATCACTACTCACCCACCGGCTGACAGGCGGGAATGCTGAGGCCTGGCTTTGCCAGAGGGGGCACAGTGTAAAAAAGGAGGTAATGAGGCTCACCAACATCCCCCACCTCTCCACCGGAGACCTGGATACAGCCTGCTCAGGGCCTCTCATTTTTGGGCAGGGATGAGCTTCTGAGCAGAGACACAGACACAGGGATTCACAGGGAACCATCCACACACACTCACACCTCCACAGGACACCAAAGGACCCAGGCACAGGCAGTGTCTGGCACCCCCACACCCCGGCAGAGGCGCCCCCTCACCAGGCGCCAAAGCCAGGGTTAACCTTGCAGAGTGTCTGGCTAGACCCCTCACTCCCCAGCAGCCACCCACCATCTAATGAAAGCAGACAGGAAACAGATCTGAGGGCCCCCGAAGCCAAAACATCCACATGTCAGTTTCTCCTTCTGTCAGTCAATCCAGCCTTCTGTTGGGCTTTTATTCATTCAGTCTCTGTTTTTCATTTGTTCGTGTGTTCACTCATTCATTTTCAACCAAGAAGGATGTTAAACAAATCATTACTTTCAGGCTAATGACCTGGCAGCCCTTCTGGCATCCTGGCTTCCTGGCCAGGGGGCACAGTAGCTGGGAAGGGAGCAAAGCGGGGACCCAGGGCTCTGAGGGAGAAAGGGGAGGAGTGGAAAGGGTACCCCATCCCCTACTTCTTCCTCAGACCCTCAAAGTGAAAGAAAAGGTGCTGCTTCTGCAGCTGGAAGGAAAAAACCAAGTCCCAGGATAATAGATAATAATAGCTAACACTTTCAGGCTCTTACTCTGTGCCAGGCACTGTTCTGAGTGCTTTCCATGAATTAACTCAGTTCATCCTCATAACAACTCTATGAGGCAGTTACTATTATTAACCCCACTTAGGCACACAGGGAGGTTAAGTAAATTCCTCAAGGTCAAACAGCTTGTCAGAGCCCCCCCAAGCATTTAGAGAGCCCAGGGCAGAGTATAAAAGGAGGCATCTAGCCATCCAATGGTTCTGCTTCTCTCTCACCCTGCTCCCTGCAGCAGCATGAGGGGCTTCATGTGCATGCCTGTTGATGCCCCAACACTTGAGTTCCTGCTTGCCATGGTCTTGGCAAAGAGCCACCCTTCTGAAACCCTTCAGCCTTGAGGAGAAAGGACGTGGGAAGAGACCACTACACCCTGGCAGCTGGCTTAGGGCTGTTTGGGGAAGGAGTTCCAAGACCCTAGGTTGGGGAAAGAGGAAAGTGAAAAAGTTGGCTTAAAGCGCAACATTCAGAAAACTAAGATCATAGCATCTGGTCCCATCACTTCACGGGAAATAGATGGGGAAACAGTGGAAACAGTGTCAGACTTTATTTTTGGGGGCTCCAAAATCACTGCAGATGGTGATTGTAGCCATGAAATTAAAAGATGCTTACTCCTTGGAAGGAAAGTTATGACCAACCTGGATAGCATATTCAAAAGCAGAGACATTACTTTGCCAAAAAAGGTCCGTCTAGTCCAGGCTATGGTTTTCCCAGTAGTCATGTATGGATGTAAGAGTTGGACTGTGAAGAAAGCTGAGCACTGAAGAATTGATGCTTTTGAACTGTGGTGTTGGAGAAGACTCTTGAGAGTCCCTTGGACTGCAAGGAGATCCAACCAGTCCATTCTAAAGGAGATCAGTCCTGGGTGTTCTTTGGAAGGACTGATGCTAAAGCTGAAACTCCAATACGAAGTTTCGCCACCTCATGCGAAGAGTTGACTCATTGGAAAAGACTCTGATGCTGGGAGGGATTGGGGGCAGGAGGAGAAGGGGACGACAGAGGATGAGATGGCTGGATGGCATCACCGACTCAATGGACATGAGTTTGAGTGAACTCTGAGAGTTGGTGATGGATAGGAAGGCCTGGCATGCTGCGATTCATGGGGTCACAAAGAGTCGGATACAACTGAGCTACTGAACTGAACTGAGGTTGGGGTATGGTCTCAAAGTGGGCTGGAGCTTCAGATGGGCACAACTGTGTGAGCCTGTGGACCTTTACTTTTTTCTTTTTTAGTATTTCTTTATTGAATTTATTTATTTGACTGTGCTGGGTCTTAATGTGGGCTTCCCTGGTGGCTCAAGGCAGAAGATTCAGGTTCAATCTCCCTGGCTCAGGAGGATCCTCTGGAGGAGGGCATGGCAATCCATTCAAGTATTCTTGCCAGGAGAATTCTGTGGACAGAGGAGCCTGGCAGGTTTACCATCCATAGCGTCCCAAAGAGTCGGACACAGCTGAAGCAACCGAGCAGGCAGGCACACGCGGGTCTTAGTGTGGGGTGCAGGATCTTCAGTCTTCATTAAGCATGGAGGTACTTTTATTAGTTGCGCATACGGGATTTTTTTTTTAGTTGCAGTATGTGGAATCTTTAATTGTGATATGTGGGATCTAGTTCCCTGACCAGGGATCAAACCTGGGCCCTCTGCATTGGGAGCCCAGAGTCTTAGCCACTGGAGCACCAGGGAAGTCCTGAGCCTGTGGACATTTAAATTCTTCACCCTGTGCAGAAGAGGGCCTAAGTGGGGTCATCTAAAACGGGGGTTCAGAGCAAGGGCCCCGCTTGCCAAGGTCTGAAAATATGGGAGCTGGTAAACGACAGTCCCAGGCTATGATCCCAGGCTCTCTGGCTGGAGTCAGCTCTTTACAGACTGATGGGGGCCGAGGAGGGCAGGGGGCTGACAGGAGGGGCAGAGGTTGCTGAGTTCTACTTCCCCACCCTGACTCCCAACCCTGCCCTGATCAAATCCAGGCCCTTCCCACCATGGGAAGGCTGTGCCCAGCTCTGTCTGGGTGCTGGGGCTCTCAAGGGTGACTTGATTCTTAACCTTGTTATCCCTCTCACCCCATTCTCATTGACATCCCCGCCCCTCCTGCTGCAGGGATTAGGGAAGGAATGGAGGCTCTGGGATTGAATGGGTACCAGTACATCGACACATCCAGCTTCCTGCCTCTGTTTCCCTGGCCCCAGGATTCCTGCTGGTCTCCAGAGACTTTTTCACATAATTACCCAGGCTAGGTTTTTCAATTTCTGGTGCCAGCCAGGTCCTTGTTATGCAAATATAGGCAAATGAGATGCAAACGGAGCAGTCCCAGATTAACAGAGAAATCCCCAGCAGCTGGAGGGGTCACCCTCACGTCGGCTCCTGGAGCGTCCCCAAGCTCCCCGCAGCCTGTCCCTGTCCACCTGGGTGTGTCTGGCCCCTCCAGTCCTTGCTGCCACTTTCGCGCCCCCTCCCCGCTGGAAACTATCTGCCCAGACCCGGGGAGGGTCTGGACAAGAGGGGACAACTGGGCCCGGGCCCTCCGCCACCATTCCTGCTGAGGTCTCTGCCTTCTCCCCATTTTTAAGAGACCCAGACAAGGATGGAGGTTAGGGTTGGGGTGGTGAGTGGGGCTGGGAGAAAGGGAGAACTCTGCTTTGCCCCTGCAGAAGAGAGAACTCATGCACACATGCATACCCATGGACATGTGGAGTTGAGGGTGAGAATCACCCCTAAGATGTACACACATGTACACTATTCACACACAAGCCCCACATGCAGCACCACACAAATCTGGCCAAGCTCCCCACCTTTCTTCCTCCTGTGCTGTGCTCAGTCACTTCAGTCATGTCCGACTCTTTTCGACCCCATGGACTGTAGCCCACCAGGCTCCTCTGTCCATCAGATTTTCCTGACAAGAATACTGGAGTGGGTTGCCATGCCCTCCTCCAGGGGAATCTTCCTGACCCAGGGATCAAACCTGCGCATTCTTTACTGCCCCAGGGAGGTCTGTCTTTCTTCCCCCAGCACGCCATAAATTAAGCCATAGATGCCAACAGGCTGAGATAGGAGAGCAGGCTGTGTCTCCATCCTGGGACCTGAGGTTAGAGGCTGGGCTGGTGGAAGGACCTGGGGTCTGTGTGAAGACAGAAGGGAGTAGAAGATCCTGCCCAGGGCCTGTCCCTGGGGAAGAGGCTGGGGGTGTGTGAAAGTCTCCGCAGGAGCAATGCCCACCTGAACCCCCGGGGACAGGGTTGAGGCTGGTGTCTATACCCTCAGGCACTGCCTGGGGAAGCCTGGCCCGCTGGCTGGCCCAACCGGTCCAGGCCCAACTTCTAAAAATAAGAGTCGAGAATCTAAGCCCCTGGTTGGTTCTGCAGGAGCCTGTTGCCTTGGCAACCCCTTCTTAGAGGCCTCCCTCCCAGCTGCCCCGTTTGGCTGCTGGTGTCTCTGCCAGTCCCCTATGCTGGCCCCTCTGTCCTGTCCTTCTGGGGAGGAAGGAGGGGGTGTGGGGCTGGGGGCAGAAGCCCCTGGGGACTTGGGCTGAGCACAATAGCCTGAGTGTGTGACCTGTCTGGGGCTGACTGTGTTGGAGGCTGGCTGAGTGTGGGTGTGCGGCTGTGTGCGACAGGACCCGTGTCTGACAGCCTACGTCAGGCTGTGCCTCTGTGCGTCTCTTCTGCCTGTGCCTTGACTCGAAGTCCCTGTGGACGACTGTGCGCTGTCTGTGGATCCTGGTCCACGTGCGGCCGTGTGTACCTGTCGGAGGGAAGGCCTAGCCTTGGCCTTTCTGTGCCTGCCCCTGCCCACGGCTCCCCTCCACGTGGATTTCCCCGTACCCCTGCCCACCCCCGCTTTCTGGTGCAGCAGACCGGGAGCCCACACATGCAGGGGGCCCCAGCGTGAACCAGAGGTCAGGTGGTGAGTGGACCAAGGTCAGCTTCTCCCAGGGTTTGCAGCCAGATATGAATGAGCGCCGAATCTGCTCCTTTGGGAGAATGGGGGGGAAAGCCACTCCTGAAGCCATGCGATCTAAATCTGAGTGCATGCACGTGTGTGCTAGAGCCGCTGTCAGAGGCAGCACCTCCCCTCCCCCACCCCGCCTCCCCTCTCCAATTAATCACCGAGTCCTGTCAAATCTCCTCATAATCACTGCTCCAGCCCGCCCTTCCTCTCTTCTTCTCTGTCACTACCGCCCAGCCCAGGCCAACCCCCTCTCTCACCCAGATGATGCAACAGACTCCTAACGGCTCTCCCGGGCTCCTAGATTTCCATATCTTGCCTCCCCGTATCTCCCACGCCCCATGCTGTGGCCATGATGGTGATCTTTGTAAAACACAACTTGGATTCTGTTATGTTACACGACACCCGCGGCCCCTCCCCATCACCTCCCCGCAGAGGAACATCCACTTTATTCTCAGGGCAAAGTGCCAGCTCCTCAAGCTACTCAAGGTCTCCGCTCACTGACTGGGCTTACCTGTTGCCCCTTCACTCAGCTCCGCAAACTACGAAGAGTTTCCAGGAGAGGTCAGGATCTCTCTTGCCTCTGTGCCTTGTACATAATGTTTCCTAGCCTAGGACCAATCCTTTGGATAAACTTATGCACATGAGACTCAGCATAGGCGTCACCTCCAGCAGGAAGCCCTCCCGGACTGGCCAGGCTGTGTTCTCATGACATCCTGAGCTGCCTAGCCCCCGAACTCCACCACCACACATGCTACATATGTTTCTAATGACTTTCCCCAAAAAATCTTGTAAAAGATTTAGAAGAAACACAAAAGTATTAATTGAAACAAAAAGTCACTGATAATCCTCTCAGACTTAACTAATTTCTTCCAGACTTCTTTAAGTGAATTGATTAAATATTTTTGTTATAAAGTTAAGAATATCCTATATGTATAGATTCTTTTCCTGCTTTGTTTCACTTATCATTATATAATGAACCTTTCCCCAGGTTATTAAAAGTTCTTTAAGAACATGACTTTTATTGTTTGCCTAATATTCTTTTATATATGGATATATTGTATTTTATTTAACTAGCCCTCTATTGCTAGACATTTATGGTGGTTGTGATTTTTTATAGCTACAAATAATGGTAATAAGCATCCTTCTGCATGGTTCTTTTTCAGCATCTTTGGTAATTTCTTGGATTGAGTTCCTAAGAGTAGATTAAGAGGGTCAAGGGGTCTGTCTGTTTTAAAAGCTCCTGACACCACAGTGCAATGGCCTTCACCCTTCCATTGGGAGTCTGAGAATGATCCAGATTTCAGTTCTCATCAACACTGATGCTATCTTTGGAAAAAAAAAACTATTAATTTCAATAGGTAAAATTGCATTGTATTGTTTTAATTTGCATGTCTTTGATTACTGGTGAGGATAAAGCTTTTGTATCTCCTCTTTTGTGTCATGCACAGATCATGCTGAGCTATAATTATATTTTTACATCCTGCCTCTCCCTCACCAACCTTGGCTTCTGAGGGCAGAGCCTGTTTGGGTCCAATTCTGTGTATCGGGAGCAGGGACCGAGGAGGTATTCCCAGAGGGCTGGATGGATTTAATTGAAGACTGTCTTCAGCCTACGCTTTGACATTGGGCAGACCTGGAGTCAAGCTTAACTCAGAGGATTGAACTTGGGCAAATTACTTCGCCTCTCTGGGCCTCAGCTTCTGTGTATGATAAGTGGGTTTGAGTGAGGCTTCAATGTGAAGAAGCATGTGAAGAGGCATATGAGCTGTTGTTCGAGTTCTGCTCGTGTTCACGTTCAGGCAGCTGAGGGACGAAGGAATGTGCGGAAGTGGCCAACTCTCCCCTCCCAGACACGAGATGGGGTCCCGATGCCTCTTGGTCCAGAGGCGGACAGGGAGCTAAGAGCCAAGGGTCCAGGCGGGCTGGGAAGGGCTGTGGCAGCAGTCAGGCCTAAGCTCCAGTTCAGTTGATAGGGCATTTGTGTCCTTCTGTTAAGTCCCAGAGGGGAATGTTGGCACTGTTCCCATCTGGCAGGGTTTCTGTGTTGTGAGCTGTTACCCACACCATCGTGTGATATGGTTAAGTCACCGTCACCAGAGAGGGACAGCACCTCTGCCCTGGTGGCACAGCATCTCTTCCTGAGATTGGCCCCCTGCCGCAGGGAGTGTCTTAGAGACTAGCCCTCTCGCTGGGGACACCCTCACCCATTCTGGCTCAGGACGTGTTCCAAGACAGACACGCACAATTTCTCTGAACATTACCAGCCTAATGATACTGTCATTCGAAGTCTGGAAATGAGGAGAAATCGGCTTTTTCTCGGTAATTAACGTGAGTGATGGGCCTTGAGATGGTGTGGCAACCCCCTTTAAGTGAGAACCAAGCTCTTACGAAAGTCAGTCAGGTCATCTCTATGCCTCCAGGAAGCTCCACATATCCACCCCTGGCCTCTGTTTGGTCTCCCCTGGATGGGCCAAGGCCCCCCTACCCCTTCCCCTTTGCCATTTCTTTAGGGATCACTTTAGGGGCTGAGCCCTAATGGTCAGAAAGTTCCTCGTTGAGTCTTCCCACAGTCCTTCATGCTGCAGTTCAGTTTACTCTCCATTATCCTCCTGAGAGCTACCTTTATTTTGGGGGGAGTATCCTTGGCTTAGTAGAGGCTTTCTTTATCTTGTTTGTAGAAAGCAGAGGTAAAAACACTTGGATAAGAGTGGATTGAAATGAGGTACTCCAAGGTTTGCAGCAATGTTCCAGAAAAGAACCTGGAGGGATGGGGTAGGGCTTAGCTCTAGTCAAGAGAGTTGAAAGCTGACCCAGCTCTTCTGAGTGAAACATCACCAGATTCATGAATACTTCTCATGAATACTTCTCTGCCTCAGTTTCCCTACCACCCTCAGGGGAAAATGTTTTTATCCCATCCCTTTGTCTTCTTTGTTCACTTTTGGTGCTGAGGAAGGAGACACAGAGTAAATCAGCTCGAGGTCCTGCCCATGAACAGCTCCGAGTCCAGTGGGACAAGAGACGCTGATACTAACGCTCTGAAACAGATCTACAGTGTCACAGAAGAAGGAGGTTACAAAGGGAGCCCAGAGGAGAGAATGGAGGAATCTGAGAGGTAGAGGAGGGGGTCTGGAAGGAGGCATTTGATAACAAAGGAAGGGTGTTGGAAGAGCAATCTAGGTAGAAGGAATAGCGTGGTCAAAGGCTGGGAGGTGAGCCAAGAACCTGGGACGATCAGGAAATGGGTCCTAGATCCTGGGACACAGGGTGGGTGTAGAGGCTGGAAGAAAGGGAAAGCTGGGAGGTTTCCAGGGGTCAGAGGGTACAAGGCAGTGAATGCTGAGATAGGGCGTTTGAATTTTATCCCAAGAGCACTGGGGAGCCATTGAGGGTTTAACCAAAGGAGATATGGTTGAATTTGTTCCTTAGGTTGATCATTTGGGGAAAATATGGACAGAGCATGCAGGACAGGACTAGCAGCTACTCTTACAGTGTCTGTGGTCCTGAATGAGGGCAGCGGGTTCCAGAGATATTAAGAGGGAAGATCAGATGGGACCCCACAGCACCTACAGGTGAGATGAGCGGTAGCTGGTGGTCCAAGGTCAGGAACCCAAATTGACTCTCAGCACAGTCTCCTCCTCCTCCCCCCCCATCCCCCAGGGGCTCCCTAGGCCCCCAGGAAAATGTTTCAGCTCCCCAGAATGGTGTTCCCAGTCTGGCCCTACCTACGTCTTAGAACTCAGCTCCTCCCACCGCCCTGTGCTCTGGCCCAAATAGTTTCTCCACTAGTCATGAGCTCACATCACCCATTCTAGCATCCAAGCCTTTGTTCATGTTAATTACTGTCCCCCTCCCCATGTCTTCCCTCCTCCCTGCCTCTCCAAATCTTCCCCACCTCCTCAGTGAAGGAGGCCTTGCCTGCCTCTGCTCCTGCCACCCCAACCCCCCTCCACACATCCCGCCTTGTCAGCCCACTTTCTCTCCTTTCCTCTATAACCTTCACTTAGCAAAGGTCTGAGCAAACCTCGTCCTCAGCACAAACAGTTGTTCAAAGATCTTTAAAGGAGAACTGTAGGCTTTGGCTTAGGTCAGGGAGGAGAGCCGGCTTCCACCCTGCAGGGGCTCTGAGGGGGCCAGGCCAGCAGAGCAGCCTCCTTTGCAGCTATCTTGACTCGGCCAATGGAGTTGTTGTTATTGCTCCAAATTAGGCACCAATTTGCCCGTGTAATTGTTGGCTAATTGGCATGAAATCCTAATGCAATTAGTTGGGCCCCTTATCGGGGAGCTTGGGGAGCCAGGGGCGGTGGGGGTGGGCCGCTGGAGCAGGGAGGGTCTAGAAGTCTGGGGAAATGTGTCTGAGGGAGGAGGCCCTGAGCTGCCGTTGGGGTTGAGACAAGCAAAGGTAGAGACTGCAGAATCTCACAGTGGAAAGAACCTTTGGAGAGCCCGGGACTTGCAGCCCATCTTACAGATGGGGAAACTGAGGACAGGGGGCAGGAGGAAACTCCTGGGAGCTGGTGGGAGAGCTGGACCATATATCTGGGTCAGCTGTCTACAGGGAGCGTGGCTATGGCCTGACTGTGGGTCCTGATGGCATGACCCATGGCTGTCTGGCCTCTGTTTCCAAGTAAAGGTACCCCTTTGAGAGGGATGAAGGGAAAGGATAGAGGTTGTGGGTACCAGATCCCTTTTGAGTAGGAAATGCAGTAGGTAGAAGGCCTAGGAAGCATGTCAAATGGTTAAAATCGGAGGAGCGATGGGGGCAGAGAGGAGGCTCTGAGTCTCTCCCTGGGGAATGACTTTGGCATTGAGAGGAAAGATGGGGAGGCTAGAAAACTCAGCTTTTGTCCCCTCCTCACTTGCCGGCAGATACCCCCATATCCCACCCGAGGCTTTCTGCTTCTTCTGTCTCTGGAATGGGTCCGCAAAGGTGCCGGAGCCCGCTCATACCAGCTTATGAGGCCCCATTGTTAAGTGTTTAGGAATTTTGCCAACCAGTTTACTTGGTGTTGCTGGTTGAAATTGGCCATCATGGGAGGATTTACACCATGGAAATGGATAAACGCTACAAATCAAGACCACACCTCCCTACACCCTACTCAGAGCCAGTTGGACCGTTACCAGCAGACCACTGAATCCATCTGAAATGTGATGAAAGAGCCTCAGAGACGCTAATCATGTTAGGGCTCGAAGGTCTCTCCAGATCCCAATACAAGGGGAAACTGAGGCTCAGAAGCCACCAAGGAAGTCCATGGGCCACCAGACTCTCAGTCCACGCTCCCCTACACCCCAGGACTGATAACAGCAGAGGGGGCCGCAACGTTGCTTGAGGATTTGGCCTCCAGAGAGAGGAAGGAGACACTGGAAATGCAGGCTGGGTGTGATGGCCAGGAAGGGGGCAGAGTGAGCCAGGGGACCACAGCAAGTCATGTTTAAAGGGGCTTCTGTCAACAACCCAGCCTGTTTCCATAGTTTGGCCAGTGAGGAGAGGCTGTGGGCCCAGGCAGGATCAGGAGGAGGGGCGGCTAGCACCGGGACTGTTCTGAGGATGCCATTTTAGTCACATGGTCTCACCCCCACTCACCATCCCTAGCAGCCAGTCTCCCCCAGAATTGACTCTCACGCCCCAGGTTGCTCTTCATCCTCCTCCCTGAAGTCTGTCCTTAATCTCTCCAACTGCATCAGCTCCCAAAGTTCCATTCTCTCTAATCCCTATCTTTACCCAAATCTCTCCTGTTTCCTGGTCACCATCCCCGGATGTCCTGAAGGCACCTCATTGCAGTGTGTCCAAAATAGAAATCATCGACTTCCCACGAGTCTTTCCCCATCTGAGTAAATGGCACGCTTCCCCTTAGGGCTTTTGCACTTGGAATTTCCCCTATTTGGACAGCTCTTCCTCCCACTATCCCTCACCTCCTTCAGGTCTCTGCTTGGATGTCACCTTCTCAGAGACACCTTACCCCAAATTGACCTCATGCACCTCTACCTCTCCTGCCTGCTCGCCCAACACTATCTTCCTTCTTTTTACTTATCAACACTCACATTCCATGTACTTATCCTTTTGTGTCTGGCTTTCCTCCTCCACTGGAAGGTCAGTTCCACATAAGCACAGCAGTTATGTGATCAGGTTCTAGAACTTCCTTGAGATCCTAGATTGCATCCGTTTCACTCTCTTAGTACCATACACTTTTAGTAAGCTCTCACTAAGTATTTGTTGAATGAATGAATGATTGAATGAGCCTCTAACCAGTCACCTTCTCCAATCCTGGCTCCTCAAATCCACCTTCCAGTTGGCCATTGTCATTCCTTAAACAAACTTGACTATGATTCTAAAACCTACCTCTAGTTTACCTTATAAGACCCTCAGTGATATATTTCCAGCTTAACCTCCAGTTTCACACATCCTTCCCCAAACAACTGCACACACACACACACACACACACACACACACACACACACACACACGCGCGCGCGCGCGCACAGAGCCTAGATACACTATTTGTGCCTGTGTATAGAGCTCCCTCAGCTCTTAGGTGGTCCTCTACTTTCTCTGACTCATTTACTGCTTTTCTTCCTTCAGTCCCTAGTCTTTCTGGAGCAGCCCCTTGGTGCCAGTCCCTTGCTGAGCCTTACTGGGAGGAGTCAGCCCCTACCCTCCTCAAAATTCTCCCATCTTTCCAGGAATGCTTGTGTACACATGCTCAGCCTCGTCCAACTCTTTGCAATCCCATAGACTGAAGCCCACCAGGCTCCTCTGTCCATGGGGTTTCCCAGGGAAGAATACTGGTGTGGGTTGCTATGTCCTCCTCTAGGGGTTTTTCCTGGTCCGGGGATCAGACCCGTTGTCTCCTGCATCTCCTGCACTGGCAGGCGGATTCTTTAGCACTTGAGCCACCTAAGAAAGAGGACCTGAAATCATATTCTCATCCCTAGTTCCTCTTTTATTGTCCTTTGGAGCCCCCTGTCCCCAGGCAGGCCCCTGGAGGGCCCTCAGAAGGAGGCAGCCCCTGGCTCTTGTCTGCTTCTGGCTATGGAATCACACATTATTAGAATGATCAGGAATAACTGGATTTGAGGTCTTTGTCCCCTCGCCGGCCTCCGGGAGGCAGGATGCAGGGTGAACCCTCCCTGTCAGGGCCCAACTTAGGGCCTAAGTGAGTAAAGGGAACAAGGAGTGATTCAGGCTACTTCTCTTCCCTAGGACTTCTGAACCTGGGCGCTCTTCACCCCACAGGGTGCGAAACCCAGGGAGAGCTGCGGTTCAAGGGAGTGAAATGTGCACACAAACTTGCCTGTATCTGGGACCTGACCTCTTAGCTGGGTTTCAGGGGCCTGTCTCACACTCCTGTCTGTGTCAGGCGTGTTAGCAACGTGTCCAGTGCCTTTGCATTAGGGTTGTGTGCGCCTGGCCTGTTGGGAGCCAGCCCCGCCTTGGTACCCGCCGTGGTCCTTCCTGCGCTCTAGCTTGAGCCTCAGGGCAGCCACAGGTCGGCGGCAGCTCAAGACTGATGAGCTGCCCCTACGCTCGCAGAAAAGCGCCAGCGTGAAACAGGCGCCGCTCCGTCCTTCGTCCTTCGGGCTAATGGCGCATCCTCTCCGGCCGTTGCCCCCGAGAGCCCATTGAGCGCCCACGGGTCGGAGAACTCGAAGGCGGGGGGTGAGGGGTGGAGCAGGGCTCAGGCGTGCCGCGCCCCGGGCGGCGGCGTGCCCGGGATCACCGTGAGGAGCGGGCTGTTCGCTCAGCCTCCCGCAGGCGCCCAGAGACGCCCAGCGGCGGCGCAGAGACACTCAGCACTGGGGGCGGCAGTGGCGGGCGGCCGGGCCTGCTCCCAGAGCCCTGCGCCCTCAGCCCCGCTCACGGACACCCACTCCTGCACCCTTGCACAGACGCGCCGACACTCTTGGGCACCAACACCGGCGGAGACGCAGTGACACAGACACCTGAGTGCGCACACGCAAGGACCTGATCGCAGCTTCATGCGGGGGCTGGACGCGAACACACGCGGACCAACACACTCAGACAGACTCCTTCCTGCAAACGCCTGCCCCCTAGGCTCATCAGGGCAAACGCGGGTCCACACAGGCGAGCAGACACACCGACACACCCTCAGTGACATAGCGAGCCCCCAGTCGCACTGGCACACTCGCAGACGTACGCAGGACCGAGACCACGGACACAGACACAGACACGCTAGGGCGGACTCGTCCTAGAAACCCACGCTCACAGAGGCAAAGGCGTGCCCACAGTGCGCACGAAAACCCGACACAGCCCTGTGGACGTTCACGCAGTGACGGAGACCCCGACACCCGGGCTCCCGGTCGCTGGATCGCAGCCAAGCAGGGGTCGTCCCGGCCCTACAGAGACCCAGTCCCAAAGCGCATCCACCCAGACGCACGCCACACATGCAGGCGCGCGTGAGCAGACACACCAGCGCCGCACACACAATCGCACAACGCAGACGCACTTGGGCCCCAGCTGCCTTTGAAATTCAATTCGGCGCTGTCTTCTGCCTGCTCTGCGACCCTGCGGCCCGGCACCGCCGGCTCGGGACTCGACTAGTTATTGCCACCCGCCCCCCTGCCGACCCCCGGAGGAAATTAAAATTCATTTCAGGGGAGACCTGGGCGGAGCGCGGGGCGGTGCAGCCTCTGCGGGGAGTGCCCTTTCTAAGTGAAGGGGTGCCTGGTGCCGAGGGACCAGGAACCCCTGCCCCTGCAGCTATGTGACCTTGACCCCGTGGTCAGCAGTTTCTGGGGCCCCTCAGGAGAGGTCCCCCTTCAAAAGGCAAACACAAAGCTGACTGAGTTTGTTGACAGTGAGGGGCACCGCCAAGGTCTCAGCCTGAGAGTGGGTACTTTCCCCCTGGGGCTTCTTGGGAAGAATTAGTTCAAAAAGTCCCCCAAGACAAGAATCACCATGTCATGGGTCTGGTTCTGCAGACACACAAAACACATATCCACACATAATCCACACTCTTCATCTAGACACACACACACACACACACACACAACACCCAGGTCCACAACCCGCCACAGACACACACCAAATACTATCACACACACACAGGCCCCCTGCGGGGAACTGAAGGCCTGCCAACAACCCCAAGCACACACAGGAACACACACCACAGGCTGGTACAGACAGGTACCAAATACTGACACACAGACACACACAGACCTGCAAATTGCACACACCCTGACTCATATGCCACCCCAAGGCACAGATCCTCAGAGGCCCGAAAACACTTACTCCTACACACACGTAAACACACACACACACACTGAACAGAAACACCATACACTCTGATTGCACACAAACTCCAACAGCACCAAACACTGCCCTGTCAACACCCTCCACGTTCACCCAGACACTGAGTGCGTGCACAGATTCTAGTATCAGCACAGATACTCATTCTATACCATATATATATCCCCCCAAAAAAAACCCATGCACAAAAACACCACACACTCCGCATGCAAACACACACACACACACAGCAGAGATCCCCAGAGCCAGGCCCAGGCTTCTGACGTACAAGGCCTGGGCAGACACACAAACCTGCGCGCAGGCACACCGTATACACACACAGACTCTGCCCCCACGCATTGACGCACACAGCCACCCACACGTGTACCCAAGCTCAGCCCCACTCACTCCCACTCTGACATGCAGAACACAGGCTTAGCGATGCACCCTGGGGCCTCTCGCCTCCAAACACAACAGTGGGGAGCCTTCTTGTCCCCCTCCCCTGAGCCCCAATCCCCTGCCTCAGTCACAGGGCTAGCCTCCAAGTCTGAGACCCCCAGAGGTGAGAGTTGCCAGGGTTGGCAGCAAGCTGGTCCCAGCCCCTCACCTGGCAGTAGTCATTGCCTTCCTGCCAGCATGATGTGGCATATGTTAAAGATGAGTGATGTCCTCCTGGGTTGTGTCCTTGTGCAGTGGTGTCTGAGGGGCCTGTGGTTGTACCAGCCAGGGAAGTGTGTAGGTGTCAGCCGGCATGTGGCATGTGTCCTTCCCAACACCCTCAGCAAAACCCTGGTTGTCTCCCTCAAATATAGGCAATCCAGCTTCAGCCTCTCTTTTCAATTAGCAGGCCTTGGGAGTCAGACCCCTCTCAGATCTCTCACCTTGAGGGAGCTGGTCTTCTCCGGAAGATCATCTCTAATCCAGAAATAAATTAAAGTCCACAGTTGGCCCTTGGTCTGTCCTCTGGGGGGTCGGGGGTCGGGTAGCAAGGAGGCTGAAGATGAGACAGGATTAACGCAGGACCTTCCTGAGTGAGGGGAGGTACAAGTTCTATCTCTGCCTCTCTCTCTGAGCCAGTTTCCTCATCTGTGAAATGGGGATCCTCCCAACTTAAGGGGTTGTTCAGATCCCCAGGAGAAGGGAAAGGCTACCCACTCCAGTATTCTGGCCTGGAGAACTCCATGGACTGTATAGTCCATGGGGTTGCAAAGAGTCGGACACGACTGAGCGACTCTCACTTTCACTGTTCAGGGACTAATAGAGACAAGAAGTTTTAAATAGCCAGCACAGTGTCAGGCCCACAGAGGCTGAGAGGGTCCCTCTAGGTCACCTCAACCCTGCCTGCTATGCTCATTGTGTCCGGCTTGGCAGGAGCCCAGTTCAGCAGGATCCAGGTGGCATAGAGCCCACCTTGTGGGGGGAGAGGGGGAAGGGTAGAGAGAAAATCCGGTATCTCAGATGGTGGGAACACACTCCCCTGACTGCCAGTGTGCCCCATGCCTGCCAATTATCCGAGGCCCTTCCCAAGGGACTTTCCCCCACACTCTGGAGTGGCTGCCAGGGCTCTTAGCCCCTAAGGCCTGTAGCAGTGGGGGGCTTGTGGGATTAGACCTCAGAGAGAATTTACCAAGGGAGTGCCTGGGCTGCGTCCTGTCAACCCGGAGGGACTGTGTCTGAATGCAGCCTTGATCAGGAGGTGACAGGACTGATAGGTAAGCCAGACAGATCTCTACTGCACCAGAAAAGTGGAAGGGGTCGCGTCCTAGGGTTGGGTGCGTGTGGTTAATTATATACCTGCGTGCCCTGGGCAAGTGTGTATGTCTGTGCGTCAGTGATTGTGTATGTCTGTGTGTCAGTGACTGTGTATGGATATAGTTTTGTCTGTATGTGCGTCTGTGTGTGTGTGTGTGTGTGTTTACAGGGACAAGGATGGCAGAAAAGGAACCAGGTCTTCCAAATAAGGAGAGGAGGTGCTACAGAGAAGTGGATCTGGACTCAGTTTCTCTACAGGAATCACATGTGCACACTGTCTTGGTCACACGCGGGTTCCGGCCGCCTCCTTCGCTGCAGTGATTTTAGCAGATAAGAACTCCAGCTGGTATGGGGAAGGTGAGGGGGGCACTGGGAAGGCCTCAAGGCCAGGGCCCCATTCTGTGTCATCTCCATGACCCAGAACCTAGAACAGCCCACAGCCCAGAGTAAGTCTGAAAGGGGCCCATACTCACGCAGATGACACCTCCCTGCATCTGGCACATTGTCTTTATTGTCTCACGTGACTTACATCAGCTGTCTTAGGTTGAGATCATTATTTCCATTTTACAGAAAAGAAAACTGAGGCTCAGGGAGCATAAGTGACTTGGCCAAGGTCACACAACTGGTGAGGAACAGAAGCAGGAGTCTAGATCTGTGTGATCCCAGGGCCTGAAGTCCTTCTGGTTCTCTAGATCTGTGTGATCCCAGGGCCTGAAGTCCTTCTGGTTCATCACGTGGGAAACTATTAAACACTTGTTTTATTGGGCAAGCGTTGATTGAAGATCTCAGAGTGGAAGCTGTTTGAGGGTGGGGTCTATGCCTGTCCTTTCCCCATTCATTCCCTCAACATTTATTATCTCCTATGTATCGTGCTTTGTGCCAGGAGATCCAATGCTGAATGGATGGACAAGGTCCATCTACAGGACTCATAATCCAGTGGGGAAAACAGATGACATGTAGGGAAACAGACAACATATTTTCAGAGCAATGAGTGCTAGGAAGGAAATGCAGCAAGGCAATGGTATCAAGCGAATGGAGTGGGGTGGACAGGGACCAGAAGGTGGGGGTGGGGAGGGGACCTGCTTTAGAAGTGTCATCGTGGAGGCCTCCAGGAGGAGGTGATAATAGA
The DNA here is from genome assembly GCF_003369695.1 of Bos indicus x Bos taurus. Taxonomy (NCBI): domain Eukaryota; kingdom Metazoa; phylum Chordata; class Mammalia; order Artiodactyla; family Bovidae; genus Bos; species Bos indicus x Bos taurus. Next base: position 121,584,766 of record NC_040077.1, read on the forward strand.
ACTGTGATCTTCCTGATGAGGAGTCAGTGTGGGAAGTGCTGGGAGGAGGAGAGTTTGGAGTTTTCCAAGAGCAGCAAGGAGACCTGTGTCACCTGAGCTTTCTGTAGGGGTGAGGCAGTGGCTCTGGAGAGGCTTAAGGGCCAGGTCATGCAGGGCCTGGAAGGTCACGGTGCTCAGGGAGGTGGGAAGCCATTGGAGGCTTTAAGAAGGGGTCCCTTGATTTACATGTTAAAAAGATGGCTCAAGGATTTCCTTGGAGGCCCAGTGGTTAAAACTCCACACTCCCACTGCAGGATGCATGGGTTTAATCCATGGTTGGGGAACATGGCCAAAAAAAAAAAAAGATGGTTTGGTGAGCTCCAGAAGAATGAGAGGTAGAAGTGGAAATCTGGAAATTAAATGAGAGAGAGTTCAGGTACCAGATATTGGCAACTTGGACCCTGGTGTTGGCAGTGGGGATGTGAAGAGCGGATAAATTTGAGATATTCTGTGAGGTGGAAGCAATAGGACTTGCTGATGGTCTGTTTCTTGATGCCTGAAGTGAAAGTGTTAGTTGTTCAGTTGTCTCTGACTCTGCAGCCCCATGGACTGTATGTAGCCTGCCAGGCTCCTCTGTCCATGGATTCCCAAGGCAAGAATACTGGAGTGTGTAGCCATTCCCTTCTCCAGGGGATTTCCTGACCCAGGGATCGAAGCTGGGTCTCCTGCATTGCAAGTGGATTCTTTACCATCGCCACCAGGGAATAATCCCATCTTGGTACCTAGTACATAGTAAACACTCAATAAATATTTGTTTAATGAGTGAAGGCATCTTCTTCATGCCAGGCTTTCGTCCACATCCTCCAGTATAAGACGTGTGTAAAGATTCCCCAGGACCCTAACATTCTTCTCCATCCTCTGCCCCAGGGGCCAGGGGCCAGAGAATGCAACCCCAAGGGTTGTACACAAACCAGACACTGACCTTCTGGGAAGATTTAGTTGTGCTGAGATAAGTTGCTTCAGTTGTATCTGACTCTTTGTGACCCCATGGACTGTAGCCTGCCAGGCTCCTCTGTCCATGGGATTCTCCAGGCAAAAATACTGAAGTGGGTTGCCATTTCTTCCTCCAGGGGCTCTTCCCAACCGAGGGATCGAACCTGCATGTCTTCCATCTCCTGCATTGGCAGGTGAGTTCTTTACCACTGCACCACCTGGGATTTAGCTAGGTAGCAACTAATCCTCCCTTTTCTCCCTAACTTATAGCACCAAGAAAATGACAAACATTCAGCCTGGGTTGCCCCAGGATCCTAACTCTTTTGGCATCTGCAGCAGGAGGGATGGGAGCTAGATATGCAGGACATCCTTTAGGCAGAGAGGGCTGGCCCATCCCATCTTTTCCAGGATACCCCGCCAGGATCCATGACAGCCAGAACACTGAGGTATTTGTCACATGGGCTCTGGGACAGATCCTGGTAGAAGACTGTCATATAGAAGTGGGTGTCTTTGGGGACATGTTATGAGCTCCTGATAGGTGTCTGAGGTGGGCGTGGGTGTCTGGAAGGAGACTTTGGTATCCAGAATTCTGGATTGCTGTAGGTGCCTGGCTGGGTGGCAGTGAAGGGCAGAGGCTGAGGGAGGGGTCCTCCTAGGTCCCACCGGCTAGAAGGAAACCTGGCCAGGCTCTGGGCCAAATAAATCATTGGGAGGGGAAGAAGAACATTTTCTCATCTGTTTAAAGGGCAACGAAGCATAGTGGTGGCTGGCCCAGCAGGAGGCAGGGCTGAGACCAAGCGCACAAGGCTGGGGTTGTTCCCCCCTCGACCCACTGTCCCCTCCTGTGCTGTCCCACTAAGGACTGTGCTGTCTCTTGCCTGGGCCACTGGTGATGTTTACTGTTAACAAGGATACAAATTAATTGGTAATCAAAACTATTTTAAAAAGGCCCTCTTCAGGGGCATAGCTCTTGCTAATCCATGTTTTTAATCCAAGCTCATTTATACCATTTCACAGATAAGGAAACAGAGGCTCAGAAAGCTGAAGGATTTTCTCAAGGTCCTCCAGCGTGGCACTATGAGAGCAGGCAGACAGCGTGACTGCTAGGTGCCCTTGGGGGATCAGCCCCCTCCATCCCATCAGAGGTCCCTGAAGGGGCCCCCATGGGGCTGAAGGGCTGGAGTCATTGTCCTTGTCAAGTCTGTGGGGTGGGGACCCATGGGAGATGTCTCTTCACCCCCCACAAGCCCTCTGTGCTCAAGCTCTGGCTGATACCCCTTTCCTGGCCCAGGTTCTGAGCCAGGTTCCCTGCAGGCCCTCCTGGGGCTAAGACTTGTTGTTCCCACCCCTGCCAGGGCTATCAGAGAAGTAATTTCTCTTCAACTAGCTGGATTTGAATATGGAAACAATTTATAATTACTCCAAGTCCTCCTGGGCCGCATTATCACCATAGTGAGTGTAGAAGGGCAGGGGCTCCTGGAAAAGGAGGTGGGGAAGCCCCAGTGCAGAGAGGCACCTTGAGAGAGCCTTCTGGAGGTTCCACCTAACCCAACCTGCTTCTGCACAACCCCTGGGAGGTCCTGCTCTCTCCACCCTGCTCCCACAGGCCCTCCTGCCTTGCTGATTTCCCCACCCTGCCCCAGTGACCAAGTATGGGTACCATCTCTGTCAGTCCCTCTCTCTGTCTGACCACCTGTCTCCTCTACAGCATATGTTTTTGTGGCTGGAAGAATGGGGTCAAGAACTCTGAGGGCTACCAAGGCATAGAGAAATAGACAAAAGCCTGCTGTCTCTCAGGAGCCAAGCCTCCCAATCCCCTGCACCCAGCTGCATCCTAGGCAAAGGGGGAGGGCCTCAGGGATCCAGCTGCATCACATCTGCAAGAGACCTTCCCCGGGTTTCTCTGGGCTCTGGGGCTTTAGTATGCTAATATAATGAATATTCATAGGGAGGAAGGCAGGCTCCGGGTAGGAGTGGAAGGGGCTGGAGCTGTGAAGGACAGGGTCCTTACCTCGCCGTGGGCATCCCATGTCCTGAGCACTCTCCTCACCTTTGCCTATCTCCTTAGGACCTCAACTCCAGCCACCCCACTGCCCCTCTCAGGCCCAGGATCACCCACTGCCCTTGGGATGGCTCTCAACACACCGTGCAGATGGCAAGGCCCGCTTGGGCATAGCTTTCCCCTCTGCAGCTGAACCTCCAAACCTAGAGACCTGGGGTGTGCTTGAGGGTGCCCAGAAAGAACCCAAGAGCCCTGCCTGCCTCAAGGCACAGGCCTCCTTGGGCTCTCGCTGGGAAAGGAAAGGTGCCAGCCCTCCTGCCTGCTTCATCCAACCTCATAAATTCCCTTAAGGTGACGGGTGAGATTCCTTCATCACCCCTTATTACCTCCTTCTATTAAAGTCGATAATCTCTCACAATCACTCATAACAAATGTCACGGAGGCTGCTGGAGAGGCGAGAGACGGAGGGAGGGAACGGGGCGGTGGGGGGGGGGGGGGCGCTTTTTCTCTGGTACTGTCCCCTGGGAAGAAGTGGTCTTATCCTGCCCCATAACGAGGAGACATAAATTCAAGGTGCTCCCGTAGAGAGGTGGGGTTGGGATTGGGTGGACTGGGGACTTCCTTGCTCTCCAGGTTTGGCCTCCTCCTGGTCAGACAATCTTCAAAAAGTAGAGTTCCTGAAACCATCCCACCCTCACTGCAAAGCTGCCCCCTGCTGGCTACTCCTCTGACCAGAGCCCTCCGATTAACCTACTTGTCTTTGGCGGAAGTGGTGTGTCCCTGGTCTGCCCACCTTCCTGGTGGCAACAAGCCCAGGCCACAAACCGCCCCACCAGGGCCCCGAGCCATGGGCATCTCCCTGAGTGCCGTCTTTACCGTGTGGGCTCTGGCCCCACCCAACTGTTCCTGGGTGCATTGCCAGGATGGGGAGGGGGCGGGCCTGTAGGTTTCTGCTGCTTCTACACAAACAGATGCATCATGGGGGCGCCCCTGGCACAGGGAAAGGCACTTGAGGGAACAGACAGGCACTCAGGAAAACATGTAACACACCGCACACGTGTAGCATCCCCGTGCCTAGGGACATGCAACACGGCCCAGTTTACACAAGAGTATGCACCAAACAGAACACACTGCAGTGAACATGTGTGGCTCCTACATACAAGTGATGCGCAGCATTCAGCACGTATGTGGCACTTGGAAGCTTGCACATATATAGCATCCTTACCCACAGGAACAAGCAACATGCATTCAGGACCTGAGCACACGTTAACGCACCGTGCGTGTGTGTGGCGGTGGCATGCAGAGCCAGGCAACATTGCAGGGCACACACAGGGCACCTGTATGCATAAGCATATGCAAAGTTCAGCGCACACGAGTGGCACCTGCATGCACAGGGATATGCAATTTGCAGTGCACACGGGCAAAGGGGGGTGGTAACGCTCAGCCCTCAGGGTCCCAGAGACCCTGGTTGCGCGAGATGCCTCAGGCCTGGGCTATCTCCGGAGTGGTGTCGCGGATCGCCTCATCCTGCGGTCCAGGAGGCCGAGGGAGGGGCGGAGGCTTACCCGGGGCTTCTCCCGCGCCGGCGCCGGGGGGCCCAGGGCGGGGAGGGGGAGGGTGCGCTTGGCTCGGCTGGCGCTGCTCCCCCTTTAACAGGAGGCGGCGCGCGTCGCCCCCACCCCCCTCCCGCCCCTTCTCCCGCGGCTCCTCGCGCCCAGCCCGGCGCGCGCCCCCTCTCGGGCCCGGCCCGCGCAGGCGCCGCGTCCCGCCTCGGCCGTCACTCGGCCCGGCGCGCGCTGCGGGCAGCGGCCGGAGCGGCCGGAGGAACCCGGTTTGGCCGCGGCGGCGCTCGGAGACCGAGGAGGATGCGGCGCCGGTTTCTAGAGCCCTGGGCTGCGGCCGCCGCCCGCGAATAGGAGGCGGCGCGCGGCGCGGGCGGTGCTCAGGGCGGGGGAGCGGGGAGCCGGGGGGTGGGGGGCGGCGTGGCGAGGAGGCGGCGGCAGGAGCCCGCGCCCGGCCCGGCGCCCGCCCGCCCCGCGCGGCTCCGCGGCGCCTTTTCTGCACCCGCCGCTCCGCGGAGCGGGAGCCTCGGCCCTCCGCGCGGCTGCAGCTAGCTGCCCCGCGCCCGGCCAAGCCCCCGCCTTAGGGATGGCAAACTTGCGCCCCGTGGCCGCCTCCTCCAGCGCCGGCCCCCGCTCCTGCTGCTGACGGCGCCCAGGTGAGTGCTCGGCCCCAGACCGCGACCGGGCCCGCACCGAGCCCTCCCGGCGCGGTCCCGATTTCCTCACCGGCCCGGACTAGGGGCGCTCCCCCAACCCACCTCTGCTGAATTCTCCCCCGCCCCAACTGAGTTCGTTCAGCATCTATTTACCCACTCGCATCTGTTTGGGAACTTACAAGCCTGGGGCCGAGGTCCCCTTCATCTCTGGTGAGTCCCTTTTCTGTCCCCCTCCTCCTTACCCATCTCTGCCAAAGCCCCTCGCCCTCGTCCCCCAGCTCTGACCCAGACCTATCCCCATCGTTGCCTCGAGTCTTTTCCCGATCTGAGCCTGGATCCGGGGTTGCGCCCCCACCCTTGAATAGAATCCCTCTCTCCAACCTGCAACTCGAGTGTGTCTCCCCCGTTAATCCCCCTCCTCGTCTGGGGCTGAAGCCTGCTCCTCCCCTCCGCTTCATCTCTGCACAGAGTCCTTCCTGTCCCCGTCCATGCCTGCCCAGAGTTAGTGCCTTTCCCCGCGCCGGTAACCCGACCATGCTTCCCCCTCTTATTTCTGCCCTGATTGCCCCCTCCCCCAGATCTGCCCGGGCGTCCCGCTATCCCTCACCAATCTCTGCTGCAAGTCCCCTCCCCCTCAGCCTGGACTTGGGGCCATGTCCCCCATGTCTACTCCGATCCCCCTCCTCTCCAGCCTGGGATCTCGACTGGCCCCGCATCCCTGCCTCCCTTGTCCATCTTTGGTCAGAGTCTCTCTGTCCATCCCCCATTCCTCTCTTTCCACCCCCAGGGCATAGAGCTGGGCACCAAACGCACCCTCCCGCAGCCCCGGGGGCTGGCACGATGCGGGGGGGAGGTGCGGGTTGTAGGCTCTGAAGTTGGCGGCCACTCCCGCAGTCAGCTGGGTCCGAGGGAAGTCCTCCGCGCCACGGCCAGTGCGGAGCGGGCGAAGGGTCTGGTGCCCGCGGGGGGAGGGGCTCCAGGGCCAAGAGATGCTGCCCGCCTGCCCGCCTCGCCAGCTGCCGGCCGGGCCCCTGGGCGTCCTCTGGCGCCCCCTGCCCGCAGTCCTGGACCCGCCGCCCCTTTTCCTCCCGCGGGCAACCCTAGGTTTCCGCAGCCCGAGCATCAGCGGTGGCTGCGGGACGGCACTGGAAAGTCCCTGAGGAGAGGAGGTTGGTGGGCGAGGCCGGGTGCCCCCTCGTGCTAGCAGTGCGGGAACAGTCCTGGTTGTCTGGCCATATGCTCTGGGGATGGGGTGTGGGGTGGGCAGGAGGGCTTATCCCAGGAGCCCTGTGAGCCCCCAGGTACAGACTAGCAGGACTGGCCCCTGGATTTGAGGTGGTCTGGTTGGGATTGTTTGGGCTTGGGCAGGTGTCCCCGGGGAGCCTCTGTCTCTCTACCCCATGGCAGGACCCACTAGGTGGGGGTGGGGGCAAAGGTGGGCTCTTGTCTTGGGCCTGAAGTAGTGGGGCAGTGGGGGGAATCCACTTGGCCTTGCCTGGGACAGAAAGGGGACCTAGGGAGCATCTCTGGAGCTGCCACAGGGGTGAGGGTCAGTATGGACCCTGCAGGGTGTGCCCTAGTTGGGGGGGGTGGGGCTTGAGGGAGGGTCTTCCCTGGACTAAGACTGACAGATTTCTCCCCTCTTCTTCCCTTGTCTGCCTTCCCCTCACCTTTTCTTTCCCCCTCCCCCATCACTCTTCAGGAGCTAGGTCCAGTCTGGGGTGGGTGTGTGTGGCAGGCATTTCTCTAACCCACAGTTAGGTCCCAGCTAGTCCCTGCCCTCTTCTCTCTCTCCCAACCTCCAGGAAATGGAGCTGAGTAAGTAGTTAGTAACTCAGCTTTTGGTTGGGTGACCTGGGTTCAAAACTGTGTGACCTGGGCAAGCTATATAACCTTTTTGAGTCTCAGTTGGTCCTCCATAAAATGGGTCAGTGATAACTGCCTCATATATCTAATGGTATCTAATGGTATTAGGTAGATGTGTATAGAGTCTAGCACCTAACAATGCTTGACAATGATAGGCATGTTAGGCTATTTCCTCTTCAAGGCCAAGGTCAAGCCCCTCTCCACTCCACACCACTCCTAATCCCATAGGAGAAAGGCAGGACAAGTTCTGTGACACTGTTCCAGCCTCCAGGATAATAAAGCCAGAAAACAGCTCCAGGGCCCATCATGATGGGTCCAGGGAGCCAGTGACCATTAGTCTCCCCTACTCCTCACCCATCCTTCAACATCCCTGCTAGACTCTTGTGTGATCAGAGGGGCATCAGTGAAAAGCCAAGGCCTCTGAAATACTGGTTCAAGTGCAGAGGCTGGGGAGGTGGAGGAACCCCAGCCAAGGTCCCCCAAGGTAGGCTGCCTCTTAGTGGGGGCCCACGTGGAGAATCAGTCCCAGAGGAGCAAATGGGGGCACAGAAGAGCCACTACCTCCCCCCCACCCGCCCCCGAGGGAGGAGAGATTGAAATCAGGAACTTCCCAGGGCAGTTAGTGTTCCAGGTCAGAGTTAGGGGGCAACTTGGCTAGAGGGCCCCCAAGATCTGGAAGAGACCTGGCTTTGGCGGGCAATGGGGAGGGAGAAGGCTCGAACCCATGACGTTCTGCTGGGCCGGAAGCCCTCTGGGCAGCGTGGCTGGGTCTGGGGCCCACCGGGGAGTCCTAGACTCCCGCCTGCCCGGGCAACCCTGACATTGGGGAACAAAAGCTTTCGGTTCCTGTAGCAACGGCGGCTCCAGCTGCTGCAAAGTTCCGGGAGACGGGCGGAGGGCGGCTGAGTCACCGACCCCTCCCCCGCCGCCTGCATGGCACCGCCATCCCCCCGCCCGGGGGGCTAGGGGACCTCATCCTAGCGGTGTGCGGGAGGGCCCTGGAGCCCCCGCGTCCTCAGACACTCTGCCCGCCGAAGAGGGAGGGGCGGCACTGGGGAGGGTCGCCCCTCCCCTGGGTCTGGCCCGTCGGCTCTCGAGGCTGGTTGGAGGGTGTGTGCCCTTCCGGGTACCAGAGCTCCGCGAGAGGGGTCCTTGAAGACCCAGGCCCCGGCCGGGGCCAGGACGGGGAACCTCTAGGCGCTGCGTGGGGGTCGCCGCCCGCGTGTCGGCCTGGGCTCGGCCGCGCAGTGAGCGCCGGGGAGGCGGAGGGTGAGTGACGGGCTTGCGAATTGGAGCTGCCAGGTGGATAAACGCGACGGATGTGCGCGCGGACGCGCCCCCTCCCCCACCCGCCGCCCCTCCCCCTCCCGCGGCCCGGGCAGCTGGCTCCCACCACCCAGAGCCCCTGCTTCCAGCCATCGGGAGGTTAGGGGTCGACCCCAGGGATCCCAGAGACCCAGCTCTTTGCCCTGAGGTGCCCCTCCCCGCCGCGCTACCCCCCATGCCCCCTCCCGCTCCAGTCTGGTCTTGGTCCTTCCAGCTGCTGGAAAAGCCTCGGATTCCTTCACTGGTGCAGAAGGGATGCCCAGGCCTGTGGGGTCAGGGAGGAAGCGAGCCTGAGTGTGCTTGGAGAGAGGGTGGGATTCTCACGTTTGAGGGCGGCAGAGGGGCACGCTGGTGAAGGGAGCCTGTGGCTGGAGGAGGGGGTCCCTGAAATTGAGATGACTCCAACCAGCTCCTCACCCCTCTCAGCCCAGAGAGGTCTTGAGGGAGGTGGCCTTCAGATTATCCCCTCCGTCAGCCTCCGGACCCGGGAAGTTCTTCCTCAGAGCTGACCTTCATACCCCTCCTGTCCGCCTCTGTGCATGGAAGGTTTGGTGGTCTTCCTGGACTTGCAGGTGGCAAAGCTACCTTAAGGTTTAACCCAAAGAGCCTTCAGAGGCAGCAACCCTACTCTCAGCAGGAAAGAGGAGAGACTGAGGTTCTGAGAAGGGGGATAAAGGGGAAAAGATGGTGTGAAGGGTCTCCCCCACAGACTGGCTCCAAGTTGGGAACCCCAGGCCAGGGATTGGGTCTCTGCTCCACAGAGGGAGAAACTGAGGCTCAGGGAGGCTACTCACAGCTGGTGACCATCTGAGCTGCCTGTGAGGCAGGGGTCCTTCTAGGTCCCTTCCCAGGGGAGGCAGTCTCTGACCCAGCTTAGAATTGGGCTCCTGGCCTTGTTTTGTGGGTAAGGAGTGATATCGAGAGGGACCCCTAAAAGGTCTTACGTCACTGCAGGAACAACAGGAGTGGTACACACCCAGGGTGAAATGCCAGAATTGATGTGAGGGGAGGTGTCTGAAGGAGACTGACTGGAGTAGGGGACTTGGGCAGGGTTTAGAGGTGGCTCAGTTCTGGAGAAGCCAGGCTGTGGCTCTGAAGGATAAGAGACTTAGTGCTTTTGGGCAAGTTGGAGCTTACGGAGTCTGCAGGAGCCTGGGAGTCTCAGGAGGTGGGACTGGAGGCCTGAGCCGCTGTTTCAGGAACACCAAGGAAGGAGCAGCAGGTCAGATCCTGCGTGCTACTTAGCTGTCATAGGCTGAGCTTCAAAGAACCAAACACCTGTGTGTGTGTTCACAGTAGAGAGTACATTTGCATCTCTATGCATGTGTATGAGTGTCTGGCTCTTGACAGCCTTGTACATGTGAGTGTGTACACCTCGTGTGCATTGAGTTCACTCATCTGGGGTTTACGCTGATTTCTGTGCATGTGTTATCTTTTCACATGCAGAATGCCTGGCTAGACATGTGTCTGTGCATCCACGCTTTTGTGTGCATGTCTGCAGGGCACAGGGGTATTGGTGAGTTTGTGCGTGGAGATTCCCTGATCTGCTCTCAGTGGGGGAGACAAGGCCAGTTATAATGAGCCCCCTCCTCCCCTCTACTGAACAGCAGCCATGGCCTGAATTTTGCAGCCTGCTTAAAAATAATTGGGGGCAGCGGGGGGATTGTATGTCACTCACCGTCAGCCGCTGGCTTTTGCCGGGGCCTGGTGCCGCAGCAGGCTGGCTGGGCTGGACGGTTGGTTTGGGACAGGCATGATGTGGAGCGAGAAGGCCAGGGGCCTGGTCCCTTTTCTGGCTCTGGGGGCAGGGGGAGTAGAGGCACAGCCTATCCTGGCTTCTGCTGAGTAACTCCAGGGGGGTCTTTGGAGGAGGGTTGGGGCGGTTCCTCCCCAATCAATGCTCCTGCCTGGAACCTGCTTCCCCTCCCGTCTGTGGCCCAGGATGGGCAAGTGTGTGTCTGTGGTCGGGGCCTGGGGTCTGGCTCAGAGTGGCAGCACATGGGATCTGGGGCATTAAGGCATTCCCTGGAGGCTGCACAGGGTTTGGAGTTCTGGGGTTCTAATTCCTGTCCATAGTCCCCCACCCCCTCACCACCTCTGGACACTATTTAGACCCCTGAACAGCCACAGCTCCCTGGGGGAGCATCTGTGTCCTGGGACAACCTAGCCACACCCTGTGAGTTATCCTAGGTTTGTGTAGAGCTTGGGCCTGAAGCCTGAGTAGCAGGGAAGGGGACAGAGCAGGAGGCTATGGGTGGATGTAGGAGAAACTGGGCTGGGGCCTCAGTTCCTGGACTCCAGTCTCAGCCTGGCTTCTTTGGGGGTGATCTTGAGCACACTGCCTCACCTCTCGGAGCCTCATCTTTTCTCCTCTAATGTGGAACAACCAGACTCTAGGGGCCCATCCAGTTCTGTGAGCTATGCTTCGGGCATGGAGGAGGGAGGCAGTGTGGATCCCTTTTGGGGGCAGGGCTGGAAGTGGGTCTCAGGCAGCCCAGGCGCAGCTCTCTGCCATCCGGACAGCTAGGATGGAGGCCGTGGGCACACCTGCAGCGCCCCCACATCCCTTGTCCACAAGGGGGTGACTGCTTTGTGTGTCCGTCAACTCGGGTCCTAGTTACCCTCCAGTGCCCAGAGTCCATTCATAGCTGCTTGGAGCTCAGCTTAGTGCTTTGTGGGGAGGTGGAAATCAACGAACTCTGGTCTCGCCTCCTCGAGCTTCAAGGCCCATGAGATGAGTGAGCTAGCCCTAGGGAGACAGCAGGGGACAGTGGTCTCAACTGGGTGACTCAGACTTTCAGGAAAGGGCTGTGGCAGCTAAGAGCAGGGAGACGGCTCAGTGGCCTCCCTGGGCCAGGCCCTAGCAGGCCAGGAGCCAGGCCTTGGAGGATCACCCCTTGGAGGGGAAGAGGAATTAGAGGGGAACAATGTACCCATTTTGCAGATGCCTCTCCCCCTGGTTTCCAGCAGGAAGTCCACACAGCTGTAGTCATGACTTTTCATGCCTGCGATGCCCTCCCATGGGCACGGCTCAGGCGGTGCTCAGTCCCTGGCATAGGGGCGGTAACTCCTCCCCTTTCTCTCCCACTCAGTAAAGCAGAGTGAGTGAGAATGACATTGTTCCGAGAATAACCTTGATTTGCTCTGATTTATAAAAAAGCAAATCGTTGTCAAACATTGCTACTTTGACAATTACTGCGGGATTGTGTGTGACACGCCTCACAGCCGATCACGACACGTTGCGACTCTGAGCAGCGCCGTGCTGGAGAATAATACAAGCTGGGTGGTGGGGCTAGGGCTGGGGCTGGATCTAAACATCAGCTGAGATGCTGGTGGTGGATGGGACTGGTGGAGGAACGGTATAGTCATAGTCACAACTAATGTTTCTTAGGGACGTATGAGATTCCAGACCCTCTCCTGCATGCCTCTGTTTAAGAAGTCAGGGAACTGGGGCTCAGAGAGGTCAAGTCTGTTGGCTTAAGATCACACAGGTGGACCTGGGTGACTTAAAAGAACCTAGTCTTCGCCACGAGGCTACAACCTGCAGCGGGCCACAGGGGAGTCAGAGCCCATGCTGGCTGTGCTCGGGGCCACTGACCACTGTCTCTCTCCACAGGGCAAGGGACATAGGATGACCCCAGCCTGTCCCCTCTTACTATCTGTGATTCTGTCCCTGCGCCTGGCCGCCGCCTTCGACCCCGCCCCCAGCGCCTGCTCCGCCCTGGCCTCAGGCGTGCTTTACGGGGCCTTCTCACTGCAGGACCTCTTTCCTACCATCGCCTCGGGCTGCTCCTGGACCTTGGAGAACCCAGACCCTACCAAGTACTCCCTCTACCTGCGCTTCAACCGCCAGGAGCAGGTGTGTACCCACTTCGCCCCTCGCCTGCTGCCGCTGGACCACTACCTGGTCAACTTCACCTGCCTGCGGCCCAGCCCCGAGGAGGCAGAGGCCCAGGCGGGGTCGGAGCTGGGGCGGCCCGAGGAGGAGGAGAAGGAGGAGGAGGAAGCCGCGGGGTTGGAGCTCTGTGGTGGCTCTGGCCCCTTCACCTTCCTGCACTTCGACAAGAACTTCGTGCAGCTGTGCCTGTCGGCCGAGCCCTCCGAGGCCCCGCGCCTGCTGGCGCCCGCGGCCCTGGCCTTCCGCTTCGTCGAGGTCTTGCTCATCAACAACAACAACTCCAGCCAGTTCACCTGCGGGGTCCTCTGCCGCTGGAGTGAGGAGTGCAGCCGCGCGGCCGGCAGGGCCTGTGGCTTCGCCCAGCCGGGCTGCAGCTGCCCCGGTGAGGCGGGGGCCGGCCCCGCGGCCACCACCACGCCTCCTGGTCCGCCTGCTGCCCACACCCTGTCCAATGCCCTGGTGCCCGGGGGCCCCGCCCCACCTGCCGAGGCTGATTTGCACTCGGGGAGCAGCAATGATCTGTTCACCACGGAGATGAGATATGGTGAGTGTGAGCAGGGCCCAGGTGGGGCAGGGGTGTCTGGAGGACTGATGATGCCCGTCTCAGCAGATCCTGGGGTGTGCATGTGGTTGTTCACCAGTGTCCCCTCTGGGTTCTGCCGTATCCAAGTGTGGGAGTCACCAAAGTGGAGTGGGGTGGGGGTCAGACCTCCCTCTGGAAGAGTTTGCATTCTGGGTGGATGAATGGGGGCACAGATCAAGCAAAGGAGCATGACAAACCCAGGGAGGGGAGACCCTAGCTGGGCAGTCAGGGAAGGCTTCCTGAAGGAAGTGATACAGGAGCAGAGATCAAAAGGACAAGCGGAAACAAGCCAAGCCAAAGCAGTGGTGAGGGCATTCCAGGCAGAGAGAGGAGCGTGTACAAAGGCTCAAAGCTGGGAATGACCGCAGCAGGCCTTGGCACTGCAAGCCGACAAGGTTGCCTGGAGGCTGGAGTAGGCAGGGTGCAGGGACGTCTTCCTGCCCACACGGGTCAGTGAGTTTTGCTTGTGGCCCCAGGGTCAGGGCAGAGGAAGGAGCAGAAGAATGTGAAGAGGCCTAGCTTCTTTGAGGCTGCCTTGGAGGGCTGACCTGGCTCAGCTCCCAACATCCTCTGTCTTTCCCCTCTGGGCCCACGTCTTCTGGGACCAAGGCCGCCAGCTGCTGGAGCTTCCTGCTGAGTGGGCAAAAGCTCTCCGAGCCCTTGAGTCCTGCCTGCTGCCCCTCCCACCCCAGCTCCCGCAGCCATGGCCACCTTCTGCCGACCCTCCTTCCTGCAGCTTCAAGGCCCCGAAACCCTCAGCTGGGTCCTATGTGTCTGCTGAATGGGTCAGGGACTGGCCAGGGGCTCAGGACATGGGGATGGGAGGGAGGCAGATTTGGGATGTGGTTCCTAGCTCTGGTACTAACAGGGAGTTCCCCCACCCCCACCCCTTTCTGGGCCTCAGTTTCCCCATTTGGGGTAACACGTGCTGGCCAACCATCAGGAGGCTTCATGCATAGACTGAAGTCAGAAGGGACCTTCTGGATCAGGCTGAGAGCATTGACAGGGAAACAAGGGGTCTTGTGTGAGGGCTGCTGGGAGCACTGGAGTAGGACTGTTCAGTACCTGCTTTGGAGACAGAGCCCGGAAGTTGGGAGCCGTCTTTGTTACATTGAGTAGATACTGTTTTACTTACATCAGTGTTTTTGGCTGTAAAATGGGAGATAGCCCTGGTTTAATTAGAGACGGTTTATCATGACAATGGCCTCTCCCAGGGCTCTGGGGGAGCCACTTCTCAGTCTCCCCCGTGAGACTTCTGGCATCATGCCCATCCATGGCAAATGCCCAGTGGCCTTGCTCTGGCCTCTCCCCTAGGCCACCTTGGCCTCTCACAGCGGTCGATGAAGCCATCGGAGTGACAGCCAGTCCGTGGGCAGGCTACGGGCCCTGGAGGCTGGCTTGGGATTTAGTGCCTGCAGGAAGAAATTGAATTTCGCTTCTTTGTCGAACATCAGCGGAGAGCGCCAGGCGTATATCAGGAGGTTTATGGCTCCTCCTGCCTGGCCGCCACTGCCTGTCACTATGTGGGGGCTCCCTCATTGTACTCGGCAGAGGGCAGGTTCTTTCGTCTGGCTTTCCCTGTGGTCCATAGGCCCAGTGGTCCGCAGTGGATGGAGAGAGGCTCTGCCCTCCTGGGCAGGCACCATCCGGGCAGGCTGCCATGTGGAGCACAGAGCCAGAAGCAGCCAGCTGGGCTTGGCTGAAGCCGGAAGCAGGAGTTGGTTGGTAGCTGGGCTGTCTTTAGGGGTCAGAGGGGGCCGGTGACGGGAAGGGCACCATTGTTCCCACCATTCTCTGAGCCTCTTCAGGGTCCTCTGGGACTGAGGATGGGTGGAGATTGGATGCTGGTTGTCTCTGGGCATGAAGCCTGGTATCTTCTCTGAGTAGGCAACCCTGGGCTTCCAGCTCATGCCCCTTGCTCTGCTTGGCGTGTTGCCAGGCTGCTCCATGGGATGGTCTGCAGGCAGGGCTCTCGTAAGGAGTTGTATGGGGGAGGGGTGGTGATGTGGCATCGGCTCTAAGTGGACTCACAGGGCACACTGGTGCCCAGAGCTGGGCTGGCACAGCCCCTTCCTCTCCCTTGGTAGGCAAGATATTGTTCCTCTTCACCACCTCTTCCCTTGGGCTTACCCTCTCTGGGTCAAGAGATGATGGGCACTTGATTCAGTTTGTTCCATGGGGCGGGGGGCATCTGAGTTGCCCCGTGGCAACATCAGGACCCGGAGCACTCTGTGCCCAGTGGCGGCATCACCTCGGCCAAACCCTTGGCTTCCCCTCTGTGCTTCCCCTCACCTCCTCCCCACTGGGCCAGGAGAGCACTTGGACCAGCTGCAGGAGATCTGGCTGGCACACACAGGACTGCTGGCTTGAGGACAAGATCGGTGGGATGGTGGTGAACAGAAAGCGTGAGATCCCCGTCCCAGCCCCTCTGCCAGGCACCGGGGTAAGGCAAGCAGTGCTCATTTTCTCTGGGGCCTCCCGGGTAGCTTCAACGCAAGGCCGAGCAGGGTGGAGCTGGGTTGGTACTGGGAGAGTGATGAGGCTGGGAGTGGCATGGCTGGGCCCGCCTCAGAACCGAGTGCATTTGACAAGAGGGTACAGACGCCTGTTAATTTCACGCAAACTGCCTTTGATAGATCTCTTGTTATTTTTGGTGAGTTGAGCCATAAATTTGTGCCATCTTGCTGCCGCAATCTGTTGGGTGGGGGGGGAGAGGAAGAAAGGGAAGGCAGGCAGGAAGGAGCTCCGCGGAGGACGGGCACGGAGGCTGGCTGAGGCCAGGGCTGGAAGACAGTAGGTAGAGGTGGTACCTGCTGCAGAGCCCAGCTTCCGGGAGCCGGGTATCAACCTGCAGTTCCTGCCCACTGATCCTCAACTTGAGGTGTGGCTGCTCCAGGAGACATCTGAGAGGAAGTGTCCTTGCACCCCCTTCCCTCCTGTGCCACACTCCCTGCCTCCCTCCAAGGGCACTGTCCCACCCTTGGCCGGGTGCTACGGGCAGACCGTTCCTATCATCCGGGCTCCATTCCAGAGGCACGACCACCAGGTGAGCCTGAAGTCCCCTGAGTGTTGGGCCTGGGGTGGGCAAGAATGGGTTCAGATCCTGCTCTGCCACTGCTGCTGGGTGACTTGGACAAGGCATGCCCCACTGGAGCCTCAGGACCCCCAGTTCTCTGTGTGTGTCCCTTCCCTGATTCAGCCCCGGTTATGGCCTAGGCTCCTCAGCCTGGCATTCCAGCCCCACCCCTGATCCAGCTGCCACCCGCTTTCTCTCTAGTTCTCTCACCCTTTCAACCCAGGCTCCTACTGGCCCTGGAACCCTCTGCTTTCTGGCTTCTCTGCCTTTGCTTGGGCTGTTTCCCTCACCTGGAATGCCCTTTACCCTGGGTTATCCTTTGCCCCATCCTTCCAAGCACAGCTCAAGCCCTGTCTCCTCCAGGAAGCTGCCCCTCACCTGCCTAACCCAGTCCTAGATTGGCTTTCTTCTCCACAGTCAGGCTCTGCTGTCTTCCTTTGACAAACCTGGTCTAGTGTCAGGAAGAGGGGCCCTATCTGCCTTTTGGGGTGCAGACATGGAGGAGTCAGGGCCTCTCTCAGAGAGGGTAGGGAGGAGGCCTAGCACACGTGGTACATTTCCTGGAAAATCCTTCCAGCCAGATCTCTGCTGCTAGAAATCTGTGTGCTCCCTCGTAGGATGGGGAGTGGGACTCAGGCCCCCCACCCCCGCCCCAGACATCTCAGAGGGGACTGAGCCCCAGCCCATCCATCACACACATCTTTGAGTCTTCATCAGTATGGAGTTTGTGCCAGGCCTTGGAGTGGCTCTGAGTGAATGAGATCCAAGGTAGACTGGACACACCTGCCCTCTGGTGGGGGAGAGTGACCACTAGTTCAGTGGTGGTCCAGGCCACCGGCTGACGTTGCCAAGCCTTAGGTTCAACCCCTGACACCACCACTGACTAGCTGTGTGATCACGGGCATGTTTCCCCATCCCTGTATCATCACCTATAAACTGGGGAGAGTGGCGCTATTTTAAAGAGTGAAAGTGAAGTGAAGTCGCTCAGTCGTGTCCGACTCTTTGCGACCCCACGGACTGACTACAGCCTACCAGGCTCCTCCGTCCATGGGATTTTCCAGGCAAGGATACTGGAGTAGGTTGCCATTTTCTTCTCCAGGGAATCTTCCCGACCCAGGGATTGAACCCGGGTCTCCCACATTGTAGGCAGACACTTTACTGTCTGAGCTACCAGGGGATTAAGCAAGAGAATGTGGGTTAATGCTTAGCACAGTGCCTGGCGCATGGTAAACCCCTGATAAATAGGCGTGTGTTGTCAGAACTTAGTGCAATAGGTATAAATATAGGTGCTGGATGTCAAGGGAGGAGGAAGAGGGAGAATTAAACCACAAAGGGGTGGGAGGGCTGTCTAAAGAAGGTGATTCTGAGTTGGGTTTTGAGGAGTGAATAGGAATTCACTGGCCTGTGAATTTTTTTCTTTAAATCAAATGGCTTTTTAAATTTAATATAGTAAAAGTGGAAAAGAAGTATCACTTATCTGAAATAGGAGATAACCAAAGAAAATAAGAGATTCTAGCTTGACACTCATCCTTTCTCTTGATTTGTTAGAAAAAGAAACCATCAGATACTGGGGATGGTGGTAATGTCTCAGAGTGCACAGATACCTTCTTTCTCATACATTTGGAAGGATTAAAAGTGACATGGGTCATATAATTTATCATCTAAACCAGGACATTTTCGAGGTTATAAATGGGGGGAGGGGTACGGTCACTTCCATCAGGGCGGCAGGCCCAAACTGGACTCTCCCCAGCAGATTGGCAAATCATCACTCTGCAGGAAGGAGGCCTGGAAAGGGGCCCAGTGTTATTTCGTGGCACGTTTATGCGCCTCCCCAAGTCATTGCCCCGTGCAAGGGGAAGGGCTTTCAAGGTAAAGGAAGCTGCCCTTGCTGGGGCATGGTGTGTGAACATACAGGGGACCGGGGGCTATAGTAGACCAGCCCTTACTAGATGGTAGCCCCAGTGGTGGGAGATGGGGGCCGAGGCTCTGACTGCTGCCCCCAAACACTGGGACCTCATCCTGTTGGTGGAGGGCCTTAAGGAAGCGAGAAGTTAGGCAGCGTGGGGGAAGAGGGATGAGTCAGACGTAGTCCCTGCTCTCGGGGAGCTCCTGGCCACGTGGGGGATGTGGCGGAGACCCAGCTAGCTCTGTCGGGAGGCTGGGCAGGTAGGCCAACAGCCTGGGGAGGAAGTCGTTGGAGGGGGAACTGGGATTCTGGTGGGGTGTATGTACCCAGTTGCATTGTACTGCAGAGGTAAAGCCTGGAATTTATAAGAGCCACCATCCTCTGACCTGGCCTTTCCCCCACACCCCCCAACCCCAGATCCTGATACACTGCTGAGATGGGGAGCCATGGAGGGGCATGACAGAACTGTGTTTCAGGGGGTCAGTTGGTGCCTTCTTGGGGCTCTAAGGCCAGTCTCAGGGAGGATGTAGAGAGCCCTGGGAAGGGAGGACTGCTTTGTAGATTACACTGCTGTCTCCCTGTGGAAGAGATGATTATCGTGGTTATTTTTAACACGTTCATGACAAAGGAGGCTGAGGGGGCTGCACTGTGTAGTTTGGGGGGCAGGGTCTGTGGAGCATGGAGCAGCAGGTGTGTGTAGTCCTTCTCAGATGGCAGAGCACCTGTGCTTACCCCGCCTGCCAGTACTTGGGGTGAAACTAGAGTGGCCCTGTGTGGCTGGGGTTGAGGAGCCCTCAGGAATATCTGGTGCTTGCTGGATGCCTGTCCTGTGTCTGGCAGTTCAGAGCTGGGCCATTTGTGCAAGAAGGTTGAGGGAGATTGAGATCCTCCATTAGGGCCCAGGAGAGAGAGGAGCCCAGGATACTCACAGATACAGCTGGGGAGAAGGGACCTACACGCCCAAACCTCTGTGTAGTCAGTCTAGGGAGGCTTCCTGGAGGAGGTGGCATTTGGAATCTAGAAACTTTTGACAGATTGAGGTAGAGGAAGGGCATTCCGAGAGGTAGGAACACCATTAACAGATGAGTGGAGGGAGGAACACATTTGCATGTTCAAGGGATACCAAGAAGGGGGTGGCAGCTCCTTTTCATTAAGAGCTTATTATGCTCCAGGTGGCCCATACCTCTCATCATTTAATTCTCACAATGAATTAGGAAGTGTCATCTCTATGTTCAGTTGGAAATTCAGAGAAGTGAGGCGACTTGCCCAAGGGCACACAGCAAGACTAGGCATGCTTGGGAATCAGACCTGCATCTGTCTGGCTCCCAAATCTGTGTCCTTCCCACTGGCCCACTTGGCCTCACAGTGAGTTTGGCTCCCTGGAGGGAGGGGAAAGCAGGCCCTGACAGGTCAGCAGGGCAGAGCATGCCAGGCTCAGAGGTTTGTGGTGGCTGTAGCAGTGCGAGGCACTGAAGTTTCCTCAGCAGGGGAGTGTGTGGCTGGGCTTCCAGAGGACTGCTTTGGAGGCCACAGAGGAGACTCAGAATTGATGCTTTTGATCTGTGGTGTTGGAGAAGACTCTTGAGAGTCCCTTGGACTGCGAGGAGATCCAATCAGGCCATCCTAAAGGGGATCAGTCCTGAATATTCATTGGAAAGACTGATGCTGAAGCTGAAACTCCAATACTTTGGCCACCTGATGCCAAGAACTGACTCATTGGAAAAGACCCTGATGCTGGGAAAGATTGAAGGCAGAAGGAGAAAGTGATGACAGAGGATGAGATGGTTGGATGGCATCACCAACTCAATGGACATGAGTTTGAGCAAGCTCCAGGAGTTGGTGATGGACAGGGAGGCCTGGTGTGCTGCAGTCCATGGGGTCACAAAGAGTTGAACACGACTCAGCAACTGAACTGAACTGAACGGAGGAGACTCAGGCTCGCCTGGGGGACGGATGGGTCGATGAGCAAAGGAATGATTAGGAAGAGGTGTAGGAAAAACGAGAACGGAGGCAGTGGTGGGGTGAGGGAGTGAATGGGGTCCCATGGGAATTAGGAAAGGTGTCTCTGGGGAGGCCTGAGTTGAGCTGTATTTTGTCAGAGCCAGCCCATTTCAGTGGAACGTGGCCGTGGGATGAGGCAGGCCAGAGTTCGAATCCCACACGGGCCTCTGCAGAATGAGACCTTGGAGCCTCATTAGTATCTCATTAGTAAAATGGGCAAACCCGCCCTAATGAGGATTAAATGAGCTGGTGCAGAGCACAGTGACTGGCACATAGCAGTAGTGGGGGAATTACCTACTGCGAGTTATTCAAAACCAAACAGGACAGTGAAGAGATTGTTCAGGATTGAGCTGGGAGGCGGGTCCCAGGTGGCAGTCGGGTGGGAAAGCTGATCAGTTGTAGGGCGAGGCACCCTAGCCCCTGGTCCAGTCAGCTCATGGCACTCACAGTTTGGGGGTGCTCACACCCCTCCCTGGACTGCTCTGTGTCCTCTTGGCCCCGGGTCCTCTCACACCCTGCCCTACCCTGGGCCCGGAGCCAGCTGGGACCTGCACGTGGCATATGTATAATAAACGTGTGTCTCAGTGGCTGACACCCCTGGTCTTATCTGCCTTCTTTCCTGGCAGGGAGAACTGGCTTTCTTCAGAGGGGGCTGCGGTAGGATGGGGAGGGGAGGGCAGTCAGTGCAGGCCCCGCTCTGTGGCCTTAGGCTTGTCACTTACCCTCTCTGGCCCAACCCAGGAGGCTAGAAGAGGGGCTCAAGAGCTGGACCTGGGACATGTTCTGATTTTCAAATGGGGTGGATTCTAGAACCACCGACACCACCTCTGGTTATATGGTGAAGCTGGCCAGCAAATGGGCGGTAAGTGGTTAGTAGAGGACGCAGGCGCCACAGGAAGCAGTGTGAGCCCCTGACAAGTAAGGCAGGCTGGTCTATCACGTGGCTACATTTGATGGGCTTAGTGGATGCCAGGTCAGGGATGAGAGGGGTGCCATGCGCAACAGTAATGGCCAAGGCGCTAAAAATAAGCTGGATGAGAGGACTCTCAGCTGGGTTCACAACCGGTCAAATGGCATTTCCAGAATATTTATTAACAAATGGATGTCAGGCTTGGGGGTGGTCTTGGTGGTGGGCTGCAGGGCAGAGTTGATACTCAAGATGGATGAGAGGACTCTCAGCTGGGTTCACAACTGGTCAAATGGCATTTCCAGAATAATTATTAACAAATGGATGTCAGGCTGGGGGGTGGTCTTGGTGGTGGGCTGCAGGGCAGAGCTGATACTCAAGATTACAAATGACCATTTCCAATGACCCCCATGGGGTGGGAGGATCTAGGAGCAGTGTGTCCATTGGTGTTTACTGCTGTTTCTCTGGGCTGGATTCTGTGCTCATGTTCACTGGTGGTCAGGGAGATGGCTCACCCAGCCTTCCTTCAAAGGACTCATGGGTCGGGGGAAATTCAGTTAACAGATGGAATCATCTGTGATGACAGCTCATGTATAAGATGGGGCAGCCAACTCTGCTAGGGGAGCGAGGAATATGACTTCAAAAACAGGAGGTCATTTGAGCTGGGTTTTGAAGGTCAAGTAGGAGTTTTCCAGTTGAAGAAGATGGGAAACAAACAGGTTTGAGAGGACATGATGATCTTATTTTGGACATATTGAGTTTGGGGGCCCCCCGTCAGGGGACCTGTTCAGGAGGCAGGAAGCTATACAGGAGTGACGCACAGAAGGCTTCACTCTGTCTTCGGGGAGACAGTGATGTGGGAGCAGCCATCTTGAGGGGGTTATTGAAGCCTGGGGGAGCAGGGAAACAGGACAAAGTATGGACTCCTGATGTGGGAAGCAGCAGGAAGACCAACCCGGTCAAGGAGGCAGGGCAGGGTGAGGAGAAAGCCGGATGAGTCGGGGAGGGAGTGTTTCACAGCTGGAGAGTCTGCGGGGCCAAATGTTGCCGAGGAGTCACGTGAGATGAGGCCTGCAAAGTGTCCATAGGATTTAGCAACAAGGAGGGTGCTGATGACTCTGTCAAGAACAGTTTCAGCAGAAGGATGTGGTCCAAAGTCAGATTGCAGCAGATTTAAGGTGACATTTGAGGCAGGATGCGCGTGGCAGGTGAGAAACTGGAGTGCCAGTTGCAGATCACTCACTGATGGTGATAAGAAGCGGAGGGCAGTAGCCAGAGAAGGCTGGAGGGTCAAAGGAGGGCTGCCCTCAGAACGGAAGGGGCATAGATCTGCTCCCTGGCTGCCACGAGGAGAATGCTGACGAGATGCTGATGAGAGAGAAGGCAGGCGGGAGGAATGAGAGGCAGCACGGGGATGGGGGGCTGGCCTCTGAGAGGACAAGGACTGCAGGAAAGTTGGGAGTTGGAGGGGGATGGTAAGAAGTCAGGATGTGCGTGTGTTGGTTGGGGGGCTTCCATGTCAAAGTTTCTGCAGTTTCTCATAAAGCAGCTTGTTGCAGAGAGGGAGTAGGCAGAGGTGGGCTTGAGGAGAGAGGTCGAGGTCTGGCACAGCTGCCGAGGTGGGGGACAGGGGAGGCAGGGAGCCCCGCATGCCCAGTGGATGTGCGGCCCTGAATCTGTCGTGGTGCCAGTTGGCACAACTGTGGATTTCTTCAGCAGCCTGGGGGTGGGCGTGGAGAAGGTGGTTTGTCACAGGCTCCAGGGCCTGGGAATGGCTGAGCGGGTGTGGTGGAAGGGCTGGATGAGGGGATTCAAGAACTTGCCAGACATGGCTCCAGCATCTTCACGGTGGCCTCGACAGAGACAGGACCCAAAGCGAGGCCAGGAGGGATGGCAGATGCTGTTCAAAGGGAGGAGGCCCAGGGGCCTGAGCGGTTGGTGAGGGGAGATGGTGAAAATAAGCCAGATAGTAGTGCCTTCTGAGGATTCTCCACATCCAAGCAGGGTGCTGAGGGCTTCATGGCCTCCGGTCGGGAAGTCCTCAATTCAGCCCTCGAGGTAGGGGGTATACTGAATATTGTTCTCCAGAAGTCAAAAAACAAGATCAGAGAGCCAAAGACACTTGCCCAAGGTCATGCAGCTGGTCAGTGTCCACACCCAAGGTAGGACCAGAGTTGCCTGACTCTGAAGCTGTCCTGGGGACAGAGGGCCCACAGGTTTCTGAGATGGTGGAGAAGTTTGAAGGATGAGGAAGATCAGTTGCTAGGCCTGGTGGCTGAATCGGAGGGAAGGGTCCAGGAGTGGATGAGACCAGAGGCTGGGCTGAGTGGCAGCTGAGGGCTCCTTGGACCTGCAGGTTTGCTCAGAGTGGCCACTTTCATACCTGGTCAGGAAGAGCTTTCTCTTAGGCTTGGCGGCAGAGGGCAGGAAGAGTATACAAACTTCGTGAATTCCTTCCAACATGGAGTGCCTGTGCTGTGCTGACCTGGTGTTCAGAAATAGGAGAGGGCCTGGGGGTGGGGGAGAGGAGTACCTTCTAGTTTGGGGACGGCGTGGGCTGAGCCCTGTCCCAGAATTATGTTTGGGTCCCACCTGCCCCAGCAGCCTCTACATGGGCTGGGTCTTTCTCCCCTGTATTCATGTCTGCCGCATGCCCGCTACCCAGCCTGAGGGAGGGGGCCTGATGAGCTCATGTCTGAGCAGGAGGGCCTGGCTTTGGAGAAAGGGAGCTCCCAGCCTCTCCTCCAGGGTTGGCGGTGCTTCCCAGGCCTAGACCAGACACATAAATCAGGGCAACCCAGAGCCCAGTGAGGCGGGGCCGGAGAGCAGCCGCAGACCCCAGAGCGCCCGCTGCTCTCTGGCCACAGAGCGGTGGGGCGTCGGGTCTGCTGGATGGAGGCACCTGCCCTAGGCCCTTAGGTCTTGGAGGAGCAGCATTCTGACCTGTGTCTCCAGGTCACAGTCCAGTGCTGCTTGGGCCCCAGGCCCAGCCCCTGACTTGGCAGGAATCATGTCCCACAGGCAGGACTGAGGGGTGGTCATGGCTGCTCACCTTGGCTGTTTGTCCGCCTTCGGGTCAGGGGCAAGAGGCTGGACTTCCAGCTTACCAAGCTGTGTCATCTTGGATGAGACACTTCCCTTCTCTCCGGTCCTCAGTTTTCTCATCTTTAAACTGCGGCGATGGTCGCTACATCCCAGGCGAGGAGGGTTTAAGGAGATAGGTAAGGACAGCACTTGGCAGAGAAGCCTCCCAGAGCTCATTAATATGAGCGGCCACTCCCCTGCAGTCTCCCCTAGTCTGGCTGAGGCAAGAGGCAGATGGTTGTGAGGCTATGCGTGAACCCGGTGTGACCTTCTGAGCCTCAGCTTCCTTATCTGTAAAATGGTGGTGGTGGGGGGGCAGGGGGCAGGACGTGATGCTCTCTCAGCGTCGCCTGCAGCTGGTGCCAGACCCTCCAGCTGAGGGCAAGCAGACCCGCTCTGTGCCACTCTGGCAGGACGGAGCTGGCCTCTGCTGAGCCCCTGCCACCACCTCCGTGTTCCAGGTGAGGAGCCGGAAGAGGAACCGAAGGTGAAAACCCAGTGGCCAAGGTCTGCAGATGAGCCTGGGCTGTACATGGCACAGACAGGTAACTCGGGCCCGCCTCCCTTCCTCTGTGGCGGGGGCCCGACTGTGTGGCGTCTGGTGGCATGTCTGCTTGGTGTGTGCCCGTCTGTGTCTGTGTCCTGGCGCTCAAGTCGTGTCTGTCTGCCATGTGACGCCTGTTGGGGCAGGGCGGGGTCGCCTCTTGAAGAGCCTGTCGCTCCGGGGTCAGAGTAAGAGGATTCCTAGGAGACAGTGCTTGGGAGATACCCCCTGCCGCCGACGCTGTCCCTCTCTCGTAGGCGACCCGGCAGCTGAGGAGTGGTCCCCGTGGAGCGTGTGTTCCCTGACGTGTGGGCAGGGCCTGCAGGTGCGGACCCGCTCCTGCGTGTCCTCCCCCTATGGGACCCTGTGCAGCGGGCCCCTGCGGGAGACCCGGCCCTGCAACAATTCAGCCACCTGCCCAGGTATGCCCATCCTCCCCGCCTGGTCTGCCTGCAGGGTCAGGTCCTGCCTGGGACTTGGGCAAGTTCATCTTCCAAAGATGGTTGGTTGCCTCCTCCTTTCATTCAGCAAAGTTGACTGTCTGCCCCTGCCAGCCCACCACCATCCGTGCCCAGCCCCCACCCAGGGCATTGGGGACACAGATGAATCAGACCAGGGCCTGCAGTAGCGGGCTTGGTTCTGGGCACGTCACTCCCCTGATACCTGCATCCTGGTAATCAAGGCGTGTCTTGTTCCCCTTACTGTCCTCCCTGTTCCCTGTGCTCTGGCCACACTGGCACCTCTTGCACTTTTCCCACCTCCCTGCACTGGCTTATTCTCGTCCTATCCCCTCCACCTCCCCCTGGGCTATTAAAATTCAGCCTGTCCTTCAAGATCTGGGAGAAATGCCACTTTAAAAAATAAAAAGAAAAAGAAACTTTCTCTGACCATCCCCTCCCTCCTCTGACTGCCTGTCCTACTCCCCAGGGAGTCCCCTCTAGACCCTGAAGCCTTCCTTGGTTCAGCATGGAGTTGTTGGGAATGCGCATGCGCCTGAGGGGCCTGGCGGCTTTAGCGGGTCCTGCCCCTTGTGCCTGAGGGAGTGAAGTGGTGCCTAGGCCAGATGGACTCTTGGCTGGGAACTTAGAGTAGGGCTACCCGGGGGAAAGGGGTGTTGGCAACTGGGGGTGTGCAGGAGCTTGCAAAGGGCTGGGGCAAAGCTGTGTTCTGATGTGAGCTCTTTGTGTCAGTGTCCATGTGGAGGGTCATGTCTATTTGTGTGTCCACGTGCTTGGGATCGGGAGGGGCATTCTCTTGCCCCTGCCAGCCTTGTTGGATTCTCGCTCTGGGTCTGGGGTGGGGAGGGGTAGGGATGGGGTAAGGCGGGGTAGATCTTGAGCCCTTTCCTGGGCTTTCCTGTGCCCCCTGGCTCCCCTCCTGGGTTGATTCTAGTCTCCCAGGTCGGGTGTCCACAGGCAGTGTGGCCTGTGTGAGTTGGGACTAGAAGTCTGTGTCTTCTACAATCACCCTCCAAGGGCAGTGTCCTGAGGCCCAGGACAGAGCCAATGAGGAGCCGGGGCAGAGCCGCCGGAGCTCCTGATTGGTGGGCGGATGGCAGTGGGCGGGGCCAAGGTGCCGCCCAGCCACCGGCCACATGCTTCCTTGCAGTGCACGGCGTGTGGGAGGAGTGGGGGTCCTGGAGCCTGTGCTCCCGCAGCTGCGGGCGGGGGTCCCGGAGCCGGATGCGGACCTGCGTGCCCCCCCAGCACGGCGGCAAGGCCTGCGAGGGTCCCGAGCTGCAGACTAAGCTCTGCAGTATGGCCGCCTGCCCGGGTCAGTAGCACCCGTGGGCTTCCAGGCGGGCATTGCCCAGCCAGGGTGGGGGGTCGGGAAAGGGGAGGAAGTCAGGTCCAGTACCCTGCCCCTGGGGGACCCCAGGAACTTTGACCAAGCATGGGGAGACTGGCAAAGTCTACCTGCCAGTGTGGAAAGTGACCTGGCCCAGCACGTACTTGGAGTTGGCACCCAGAGACCCCCATCCAAGGGGGCTGCTTGCCTGTGCCCCTTCCCCTGAGCTACGCCTTGTTGTTCACAGCAGTTTGGAGCTCATGGCCAGCTGGACTCTGAGAGGACCCAAAGCTGGGCTTATATGTGGGCAAAGATCAGAAGGTGGCCCAGGGCCCATTTCCCTAGCCAGAAGAGAGTGTGCGTGCCTCAGTGCCGAGTGGAGAGGGTCCTGTGTTCCTGGAGCTGGTGGCAGGCAGGCCCAGGCCCAGGCCCCACCAGCTCCCTCTAGCCCCCCTTCATCCACCCCTCTCCAGTGGGTCTGGCCTCGTTCAAATCTGAATGCCATCTCCCTGCAGGGCTTTATCCCAACCCATCCCCACACCGCTTGCTCAACAGCCCCCCCTGCTTGTGTCTCCCCATGCAGTGGAAGGCCAGTGGCTAGAATGGGGTCCCTGGGGCCCATGTTCCACGTCTTGTGCCAACGGGACCCAGCAGCGCAGCCGGAAGTGCAGCGTGGCAGGCCCAGCCTGGGCCACGTGTGCCGGGGCCCTCACTGACACCCGGGAGTGCGGCAACCTTGAGTGCCCGGGTGAGTGTGCAGTGCAGAGGCAGCAGGTGGCGGCCCTGGACCAGGGGGCACCTGGGGCCACTCACGCCCCCCGTCTCTGCAGCCACAGATGGCAAGTGGGGGCCATGGAATGCGTGGAGCCTGTGTTCCAAGACATGTGACACAGGCTGGCAGCGCCGTTTCCGCATGTGCCAGGCCACAGGCGCTCAGGGCTACCCCTGCGAGGGCACTGGCGAGGAGGTGAAGCCCTGCAGCGAGAAGAGGTGTCCAGGTATTGCCCACCGGACCCTGGGGCTTGGGGGGAAAGTGCCTGGGCCTGGCTGAGCCCTGCCGCTGTACCCACAGCCTTCCATGAGATGTGCAGGGACGAGTACGTGATGCTGATGACATGGAAGAAGGCGGCTGCTGGCGAGATCATCTACAACAAGTGCCCCCCCAATGCCTCAGGTCAGGGGCAGGTGGCTCTCCCTGCAGGCCCCCCACTCCCCCTCCGCTGACATCCACCATCCCTGCTTTTCCCTTCCAAGCCTCCGGCCTCTGTGAGCCTCCATCCTGAGGTGTGGAATGAAGTGGGTGAGAGCTGAGCCCTCACATCCAGCCCTCTGTCCTGTCCCCCTGCAGGGTCTGCCAGCCGCCGCTGTCTGCTCAGTGCCCAGGGTGTGGCCTACTGGGGGCTGCCCAGCTTTGCCCGCTGCATCTCCCACGAGTACCGCTACCTGTATCTGTCAGTGAGTGCACCCTGCTGGGCTGGGGCGACATAGGGTCTATCCCAGGCTCTGGTGGGAGGTGGAGGGAGCTTGATTCTTGCTCATGCCCATGTGCCTTGGGCTATAGATGCGTGCCCACTTCTGCCCAGCTCTGCCTGTCCTTGTCTGGCAAACTCCTATTCATCCCTCAATACCGGACTCTCTTCCCTTAGCCCTAGTGCCTATGTGTCTGCACCTACAGCCCCCCTGAGCTTCTCCCTCATTAGGTGTTGCGTGCTCATCACAGTGTCTGTGTCCTGTGAGTCTGTGAGCTCCTTGAGGACAGGAACAAAGTTGAAATTATTTTTATGTCCCCAGTGCCAACCCAGGGCTCCCCATGGGGTAAAAATGGTGTTCGCGAACATGGCCTGTGTGTACTTGTCTGACTGGAACTGGTATTGTGTTTGTGCTTGGAACCTGCGTTTAAGAAGGGAGAGAGCACAGCGCACTTCAGCATGGGTGGACTCCTTTCCACTGGGGAGGTCCCTGGACTGTGTTTATCATCTTTTATATGTGCATCTGAGCTCCTTCCTTCTCTTGCTGCTTCTATTTCAGTCTTTTTTTAAGTGTCTCTAGGGATACTCTCTCTCTGTACGTCTCTTCCTTAGATTCTCTCTCCCCGCAGTTCCTTTGAGCATCTCTATCTGACCTTCTCCCTCTGGATGCGCATGGTGGCTGAACTGGAGCGGGACGGGCCAGGGGCTGGTCCCGGCTCTTGACGCTTCTGTTACAGTGGTCCCCTGTCACCTGCAGCTTCGGGAGCACCTGGCCAAGGGGCAGCGCATGCTGGCGGGCGAGGGCATGTCTCAGGTGGTGCGCAGCCTGCAGGAGCTCCTGGCCCGGCGCACTTACTACAGCGGGGACCTGCTCTTCTCCGTGGACATTCTGAGGAACGTCACCGACACCTTCAAGAGAGCCACCTACGTGCCCTCGGCTGATGACGTGCAGGTATCACTGCTCTGTCAAGAGGAAGGGGGGCTGAAGGTTCAGAAGCCCTCTTTTGGAAGTGGGGGAGGCCAAGCCCCTGTAGCTGAGTCTGCAGGGGGTGTGGCAGGTGTGGCTGTGGCGGGGAAGCTACTGTCCCTGGGGTGGTGACCTCCTGACCCCCACTGCTGTCTCCCCAGCGCTTCTTCCAGGTGGTGAGCTTCATGGTAGATGCAGAGAACAAGGACAAGTGGGATGACGCTCAGCAGGTGAGGGGCTGGGCTACCAGGCTTCTTCCCCCGTGGCTCACTCCCACCTCGGCCCCTTACACCCTTTCTGTCCCCAGGTGTCCCCAGGCTCTGTGCACCTGCTCCGGGTGGTGGAAGACTTCATTCACCTGGTGGGCGATGCTCTCAAGGCCTTCCAGAGCTCTCTGATTGTCACAGATAACCTGGGTACAAAGAGGCAGGCCGGGGAGGGGCTGCTGGACGGGGCCAAATGCAGGATGCCATAGGGGAGGGGATGGTTTCCGAGGGCTCTTCCTGTTTTACTCTCCTGTTCTCCGGTCCTGTCCTCCCTCATTTAACTCCTTTTTTGTCTCTCCATATTTTCTTCCCATTCCCCCATTTCTTTGTTGTTTCTCTATGTGTCCGCCCCACCTCTGTGTCTGTACCAACCTTGATGTCTCCATCTGCCTTCCTGCTCTGTCTCCCCCACGTCTGTCTCTTCCCCATGACGGTTCTCTCCGTCTCTTATCTCTCTCGGTCCATGGCAGTGATCAGCATTCAGCGAGAGCCTGTCTCCGCTGTTTCCAGCGACATCACGTTCCCCATGCGGGGCCGCCGGGGCATGAAGGACTGGGTGCGGTACTCAGAGGACCGCCTCTTCCTACCCAAGGAGGTGCTCAGCCTCTCCTCCCCAGGGAAGCCGGCCGCATCTGGGGCAGCGGGCAGCCTGGGCAGAGGGAGAGGCCCCGGAACCGTGCCCCCTGGCCCCGGCCACTCCCACCAGCGCCTCCTGCCGGCAGACCCCGAGGATTCCTCCTCCTACTTTGTGATTGGTGCTGTGCTCTACCGCACCCTGGGCCTCATCCTGCCACCACCCAGGTGAGTCCCTGGGAGGAGGGACGTGGATGGGTCTGCTGTAGATCCTGGCAGGCCCAGGTAAGGAAGGAGGGCTGAGCCTGCGATGGCCACAGGGGATCCGTCCGGAACCTCCCGCAGCCTCTTGGACCTTTTTCCTGGCTGGGGACACAGGTGCTTCTCAGAGATGTCCATTGCAGCTCCCAGAGGCTGCAGAGGGGTCCAGGGGGTGTGGGACCGGGTTCTAGACCTCACTCAAAGTCCTAGGCCCCACTGAACCCTAGGCCTTCCTCTAGCCTTGGCCCCATGGTAGCCTCCTGCCTTTGGTCCAAAGCACCCTCCAGGTTCCCAGCTAGGTGTGGATACCTGCTGGCAGGAGCTGACCTCAGCGTCTGTCCCCCAGGCCCCCGCTGGCTGTCACATCCAGGGTGATGACAGTGACCGTGAGGCCTCCCACCCAGCCACTAGCTGAGCCCCTCATCACAGTGGAGCTTTCCTACATCATCAATGTGAGTAGGGACCTGGGCAGGGGACCCTGGGGTAATGCAGGAAGGGCAGGCCTGTCTGATGGGGAGGTGGTGTCCCCTTGACCGTGGGCTGAACCTCTGACCAGTGGGGCCCTGCCCTGCAGGATGGGTGGTGGTTGGGGTGGTGAGCACCTCACCCCGCACTGGACTCAGTTCCTCTGCTCCCCAGGGCACCACGGATCCCCATTGTGCCAGCTGGGACTACTCCAGAGCGTGAGTTGGGCCAGGGCTCAGTGCAGGGAAGGCTGCAGCCGCAGGACTCCCCTCGGGTGGGGGTGTCCCACCTGGAAGGCCAGAGGGCGGGTTCCTGGGCACCATCCTTGGCCTAA
Organism: Bos indicus x Bos taurus; assembly: GCF_003369695.1. NCBI lineage: Eukaryota > Metazoa > Chordata > Mammalia > Artiodactyla > Bovidae > Bos > Bos indicus x Bos taurus. Next base: position 121,615,272 of record NC_040077.1, read on the forward strand.
GGGATCAAGGGCAGACCCCGGGGCTCTGGCTGCCTGCCTCTTGGACGTGGCCTTGCCCTGGGTCTCACCTCTTCTTGGGCAGTGGCTGGCACTGGGGGTGGGACTGCCGAGCCAGGCTGGGACTCATTCCCCCTCTCCCTGGACCCAAGAGACGCCAGCTCAGGGGACTGGGATACCGAGAGCTGCCAGACGCTGGAGACACAGGCAGCCCACACCCGCTGCCAGTGCCAGCGCCTGTCCACCTTCGCCGTGCTGGCCCAGCCGCCCAAGGACCTGGTGAGTGGGAGGGAAGTGCCCAGGATGGACAGGAGAAGAGATTCCTGGGTGCCAGGGGCCATCTGTGGTGGTGGCAGGGGGGGGACCTGGGTGATCCTACATAGCATCTGAGTAGGTATATTTGTGGGAGGGCACAAGGAAGTCTGTGCCCCCGGGATGGTGCCCACAATGATGACACATGGCAGTGGGTGATTTGCCTACATGTACACACACGTGTGCATCTGGTTGTGAGCGGAAGAGTGGGTGACAGCATAAATACGCGTCTACGTATGTGACTGGGTCTGCTCTGTGCGCGTGTGAAGGCAGCAGTGAGCCCCCTCTGTGTGTACACGTGACACAGATGGAGGTGCCAGTCTGTCCTAGACAGGAAGTGGGGGAGGGCGAGGGCACCCCTGCAGCTGCTCCCCACCCCCGTGACCCATCGGACTGTCTGCCCCTCTTCCCCAGACCCTGGAGCTGGCGGGCGCCCCCTCGGTCCCCCTTGTGATCGGCTGTGCTGTGTCCTGCATGGCACTGCTCACCCTGCTTGCCATCTACGCCGCCTTCTGGAGGTAGGTGGGATGGTGGGGGGTAGGGGTGGGGAAGGAGGTGTCCGGCCACCCCAGGTTGCTAGCTTTTCTGTGCCCACTGTGTACCCCCCACCCCACCCCCAGGTTCATAAAATCTGAACGCTCCATCATCTTGCTGAACTTCTGCCTGTCCATCCTGGCATCCAACATCCTCATCCTTGTGGGCCAGTCGCGGGTGCTGAGCAAGGCAGGTGCAGGCTCACAGGGGTGCCGGGGTGTGAGAGCGGGGTGAAGGGGGGGATGGCACGCACGTGCGTGTGTATGAAACTGAAGTGCTGGATGTGTGTAGACTCTCAAGCGGGGGTTGTGAGAGAGTGCGAGTGGGAGCTGGTGTGTGTGAGCATCCATGCGGGCGTTGGAGAGGGGGGTGTGTGTGTTCCAGGGAGAGATGTCTGTGTACATCTGCGAACGTGGAGGTGAGCTGAGCGAGTGTGTGCACGTGTGTTGGGGGTGTCTGCCGGCAGGAAGGAGCCCAAGTGAAGCCTCTTGCACCCCTTGCCCACGTCTGATCTGTGCTGGCTGCCCCCCTTGTGCCCCCACGGCCCTCTCTACCTGTCGCCAGCCCTGCTGGTGCCAGACATGTGACCCACCTGGCCGTGACGTCGCAGGCCCTCCTGTTTGTCCCCCTCCCTGGCAGCCCCGTCTGTGCGTGGGCAGCCCGCCCGCTCGCCCGCCCGCCCCTGGATGCCGAGCACCGTGTGCGTGTCACTGAGCCCGTGTCGTGCTGTGTGTGGGTGCAGGAAGACGGGGGTGCCTGGCAGGGCTCTGTGGGGGGTGGAGCTCAGGTGGGCGACCGTGGCAGCGCCCAGCAGCAGCGGGCGTGGGAAGCCCAGCGCCTCCCACCCTGGCGGCTGCTCAGGGCCGCTCCCTGCCTTTGGTCTCCCCGCAGGGTGTGTGTACCATGACCGCCGCCTTCCTGCACTTCTTCTTCCTGTCGTCCTTCTGCTGGGTGCTCACCGAGGCCTGGCAGTCCTACCTGGCTGTCATCGGGCGGATGCGCACCCGCCTCGTCCGCAAGCGCTTCCTCTGCCTGGGCTGGGGTGAGCAGGGCCCGTGCTGGACCCTGTCCCTGGGCCTCGGGGCGAGGGCAGCTGGAGAGCTTCAGCTTTGGCCCCTGGTCTGCTCTTTGGTGCCAGACGTGGCCCCGGCCCTGCTATCTGGGCACAGGGGTCAGCTGGGCTGGGGGTCTGGGAGGATGAAGGACCCCGAGGATGGGCGGCCGTCTCACTCTGGCTCCCCCACTCCCCCAGGTCTGCCTGCCCTGGTGGTGGCCGTGTCCGTCGGCTTTACCCGCACCAAAGGATACGGTACATCCAGCTAGTACGTGGGCCTCCCGGGGTGGGCAGCGGGGGTCTGTGGGCCTGATAGGGTTCCAGACTTCTTAGACTGCGATCCTGGCCCATGCCTGCTGTGGGCCTTCGGGCCAGTTGTCCCATGTCTGAGCCTCGGTTTCCCTGACTATAAAAGGCCGGGATTGGATGATCTCAGAACCGTTTACTCAGGGATCAGCCCTGTTTGACCCCCGCGGTAGCCCCAGAGCCTTTGTTAGAGGGGTGACCGAGGCTCTGCAAGAGCCAGTGGCTCACTCTCACCCCGTCTGGGTCCTGGCCCCATGTGTGATGTGACCTGGCAGCTCAGGGAGTCCTGAGGGATGGTGTTTGAGGGTGGTGGCAAGCCTCCCTGGGTATCTGATACCCCCTGTTTCCCCCTTCCCCAGCTGCTGGCTCTCTCTGGAGGGTGGCCTGCTTTATGCCTTCGTGGGCCCAGCAGCTGTAATTGTCCTGGTATGTGCCCCTGCAGTGTCTTGGGACGGGCGTGTGGCCCCAGGGGGTCTGCCTCCTCCGCCTGGGGGTGTCCCTTCCAGGAGGGCATCTGGTGATCCTGTCTTCCCCCACTCCCACTCCACCGGGCCCCCAGGTGAATATGCTCATCGGAATCATCGTCTTCAACAAGCTCATGGCTCGCGATGGCATCTCAGACAAGTCCAAGAAGCAGAGGGCCGGGTAAGGGGAGGGGGGTTCTCTGTGCCGTGGCCTCATGGGCAGTGCTGTAGGCAGGGCGGGCCGCAGCCACCCTTGGAGACTCAGGGCTTGATAATGCGACTGGGGCTCCCTGGCCTTGGGGCATCAAGGGTGCAGGCAAGGTGGGCACCCGGTGTGCTCAGCTGCAGCCCCTCGCCCACCCTAACCCACCTCTCTCTCTCTCATCCGCCCTCCCCCTCCCACCCCACTCGGGGCTCACACCGCCCCATCTCCTCCCATTTCCTGTGTGTCTCCCCCCTTCTCCCATGTCTGTGCCGCCCCCGAGGTCGGAGCGGTGCCCCTGGGCCAGCCTGCTCCTCCCCTGCTCAGCGTGTGGAGCGGTCCCCAGCCCCCTGCTCAGCTCAGCCTCGGCCAGGAACGCCATGTTAGTTGTGCCCCCGTGGGAAAGGGGGGTGGGCAGGGGCAAAAGAATGGGGGGCAGTGCTCGTGGTTGGGGGGGGAGGAGGGATTCAGCCCAGCGCCCTGCCAACTCCTCCCACTCTCAAGGGTGATAGCAAAGGGGGCACAGGGAATGAATGTCTGTGCCTTCCAGAATATGCTGGAGTCCTGTGCCCCCGCCACGTTGCTCCCCGCCCCTGCCCCCCACCCCCGGCTTACATTTTATTCAGGCACAGCCACACCCTCCTCCTTACACCCCCAACCTACAGAGGCTCATAGAATCTTCGGCTCTCAGAATTTTTGAGCCCAAAGAACCTTAGAATTAGAATGATAGAATCTTAGAATAAGACAATCAGAAGCTAAGAATGTTCAAATGAGTGAATCAGAGAGTCTTATCATCTGTCATAGAATCTGAGACTTAGAATTTCAGAGGCATTGACTCTCACAATCAGTTGGAGGACAGAGAAGCTTGGAGGTAGGGAATCATTAGGCTGAGATGTCCCCTGGCAGCTGTGATTCTTAAAATCCCAGCCACGCAATAGTAGAATGAATGAATGAACTCACAAGGGTTTCAGGCCCAACCTTCCACTGAGGGCCAGAAAGGCAGCTAACCCTCCCTTGACCAGTGAGGGCCAGCTCTGGCTTGCTCACCTCCAGGGTCAGGGAGCTCACTGCCTGTGGAGGTGGCAGGGACCATCTCCAGGAGCTCCATGTAGTAGAAAGCTCCCTCTCACTTGGGCTGCCATCTGCTTCTCTGATCCAGTCTCTCAGAACTAACAGTCAAAAGCCTGGGCTTCAGAGGCAGCCAAGTTGAGTTTGCATCCTGGCTCTGGCTCTGCCTCTGCCCAGCTGGGCACACTCCAGTTTTCTCATCTGTAAATTGGGATAATAATCGCCATGCCTCTTTATTAGAGTTGTTTTGGCCACAGTGTGACTCATGTATGTAAAGTATTCGGTGTAGGGCCTGGCAGAGCATTGGTGGTTAATCAGTGGCAGCTCTCATGACTGTGATGAGGCCCTCTCTGTAGTCTTGGCTCTGCCCCCCCGGGGGTTGTAGAGGCCACTGTGCCCGCTCCCTGCCAGGGTGAACAACCCTGGACCACTCTTCCTAGGACAGGTCTTGGCCCCCTGCCCATGTCTCTGCCTTGTCCAGAGCCATGCCCACTCCTGCCTGCCTCTCCCACCCCAGTGTTCATGAGGCAGAGTGGGCAGGGTGGCATGGAGGGCAAGGCTGCCCCCACTGTGCCCTCATCGACTATTGCTGGTGGGGGCAGGCTGACACTGGTGCCCGGATGCCAGGGACCCTCTGCCTTTTTTCTCTGCCCTCCTTTGTCAAGGAGGCTGGGGACATGTGGGTTTGGCCCTGACCCCTGCCCTCCCCCTCCCACCCCCCTACCCCACCCCCTCCACCCCCGCCAGCTACGGTCTTTCTGCCCAGCTCTGAGCAGGCACCCTAGAGCCTGGCACCTCCTCCTTGGGAAACGGAGGCAGAGGAGCCCCTGCCGCCCTGGCCCCTCATCTCCCCTGAATATTTGTGCTCTGTGATGTCCTCCGTCCTCTCCAGCCGTTTAATCTTCCAGTGTGTCTCTGCCCGTCTCATCCCTGCTCTCACCGTGTCTGTCTCGCTTCGTCCCTCTTCCTCTCCTCCCCTCCCAGAGTCTCTGGGGATGCGGCCCAGGCCTGTGATTTTGTGCAAATTGGGGCTAAAACTCACAGCATCTGTACCTGTCTCCCTCCCCCTCTGTCCCACTGGTTCTCTCCAGTCTCTCCGTCTGTCACCTGATGCTGCCTCTGGCTCCGTCCCCGTGTCAGTGTGTCTGTCCCCTCCTCCTTCCTGGTCCCCCAGTTTTCTGCTCTTTGTCTTTGTTCCGATTCTCTGCCCCCAGCTGCTCAGCCCCTCTCTGCCAGGGGACATGACTGGGGTTGTATCGTTGGGGGCCCCGCCAGTCTTGGGCAGCTCAAGGGCCCCAGGCTGAGTGCAGGCCCAGGCTCAGTCCAGCCTGGTCCCTGGGAAGGTCCCCGACGGACCATCTGCCTCGTCCTCAGGGCCTCACTCTGGAGCTCCTGTGTGGTGCTGCCCCTGCTGGCGCTCACCTGGATGTCTGCCGTCCTGGCCATGACAGACCGCCGCTCCGTCCTCTTCCAGGCCCTGTTCGCGGTCTTCAACTCTGCTCAGGGCTTTGTCATCACGGCCGTCCACTGCTTCCTGCGCCGAGAGGTGGGCTGGGCCTCTCCCTGGCCACATCCACCCCTGCCCGTGACCACGCTGGTCCCTTGCCACTCCCTATGGTGCAGACGAGCACAGCTGGGGAGGATTAAGGCCCTGGCCAGGCCCCCATTTGCGCAGCTCTTGGTGTGGAAGCTGATAACCTGGGCAGCCTTGGCCCCCCTGGGGCTCCTTCTACCCACCCCCCTAGGCTGGATACGCTGCTTTGCTTCCATGCCCATCTGGGTGCCTGGGGTGGAAGGCACAGCTCACTGTAGCCAAGGGGCCCTGTGATGGCCTCAGGCCCAGCAGGCACCTGCTGTCCCCAGGTCCAGGACGTGGTGAAGTGCCAGATGGGTGTGTGTCGGGCTGATGAGAGTGAAGACTCCCCCGACTCATGTAAGAACGGGCAGCTGCAGATCCTGGTGAGTGAGGAGGCCCAGGCAGGGCACAGGTCAGTTCTGAGTGCCCCCTGCCCTAGACCCCTCACCTTCCCCTTCACTCTGCTCTGTCCCCATCTTTCTGGGTACAGAGATCAGGTTTGATTCTGGCTCAGCCGCTAACAGCTGAGTGGCCTTGGGCAAGTCCCCCCTTCAGATATCCCCCGCTCTTGGGTGGGGCTGGAGGAGACCACACCGGGGGCCCCTCTGCTCTGTTGGGCAATGTGCCATGGGCAGACCGTCTGGCTGGGTAGGGAGGGGCCTGAGTTCCCTCCCACCCTGATACATGGATCCTCTCTCTGCCTGTCTGCTCTCTCCCTCTCTGCCTATAGTCAGACTTTGAAAAAGATGTGGATCTGGCTTGTCAGACTGGTGAGTGTGCCAGGGCAGCGCTGAGAATGGCCCCAGATATGGGGATGAACAGGGGGCCCCCCAGCCCTACCATGGGACGCTCCAGTGGGTTCTGGCTGTGGGGTCCAGCTTTTGAGTCAGGCAGCCCTGAGCTGGAGTCAAGGCTGTGAATACCACCCACTGTATGACTTTGAGTGGACAGCTTACTCCTGGAGCCTCACTTATAAAGGAGAGAAATCTCTTCTCTAGGGTGGATAGGAGCCTTAAATCAATTAGGGGACCAAATGCCTAGCAGGGTGCTCAGCACCAAGTGGCTGTTATATTATTGTGTCATTTCCATGATTCTTATCAGAATCTCCAAGTTTTGTCACCTAGGGCGGAGCTGCCCAAGGAGCAGGGAGGAACACGGCCCTTTTGACAGCCTTGGGGCTCTGGGGTCGGAGGTCAGGACCTGCACCTGGGCACCGTGGGGGCAGGGGCCTTGGCTTCATTCCTTGCTTTGCCTGGCTGTGGATCTCGGGGATAGTCGCCGTCTTAATCCCCGTGTTAATCACCCAGCCATCACTCCGGGACTCAGTTGCCCCTAGCGTCCAAGCTCAGGGCCTTGGTACCTGCCCAGCCTGGGCAAGGAGACATCTGGGGGCTCCTGCTCCCCCGGACTGACTTCTCTCTGCTCCTGCCCCCAGTGCTGTTCAAGGAGGTCAACACTTGCAACCCATCCACCATCACGGGCACGCTGTCCCGCTTGTCTCTGGACGAGGATGAGGAGCCCAAGTCCTGCCTCGTGGGCCCCGAGGGCAGCCTCAGCTTCTCACCACTGCCTGGCAACATCCTGGTGCCCATGGCAGCCTCACCAGGGCTGGGGGAGCCACCGCCCCCGCAGGAGGCCAACCCCGTGTACATGTGTGGAGAGGGCGGCCTGCGGCAGCTGGACCTCACATGGCTGCGGCCGGCCGAGCCGGGCTCCGAGGGGGACTACATGGTGCTGCCCCGGAGGACTCTGAGTCTGCAGCCTGGCGGCGGGGGCGGAGGTGGCGAGGATCCCCCGCGGGCCCGGCCTGAGGGCACCCCCCGGCGGGCCTCCAAGTCCCTGGGCCACACCGAAGCCTACCCCAGCTTCCTGTCTGTGGAACACTCGGGCCTGGGGCTGGGCCCTGCCTATGGGTCTCTACAGAACCCCTACGGGATGACCTTCCAACCACCGCCGCCAACACCCAGCGCCCGCCAGGTGCCAGAGCCGGGGGAGCGCAGCCGGACCATGCCCCGAACTGTGCCTGGCTCCACCATGAAGCTGGGCTCCCTGGAGGTGAGGAGCTGCCGGGCCTGGGGCTGGGGGTCAGAGGCCTGCCCTAGGGCGCCCGTCACTGTTTGGCAGCAGCCGGGAAGGGACAGCTGGCAGCCTCCTCATACAAAGTCCCAGGAAGTATATGTGCTGTGGGCTTCTCCTCTGTTGATGCCCACGGCGGCTCCAAGGGAATCCTGGCTCCTGTGAGCTCCTCAGATGGGCCTGGTCTCCACACGCTGAGGGTGCCCTTCTCGAAGGTGCTCACATTTGCTTGAGTGCCCGTTTTGGGGTGAACTGGTCAGGGTGGGCCCTCCTTAAAGGGGCCCATGGCTCAGACCTGGTGCCTTATTGCTAGGGAAGCCGTATCTAGGGGCCGAGAACCTGGGCCTCCAAGTCCCTGAGTTCAGATCTGAGCGCTGCTGAATCAGCAATGAGATCTGGTGCCCAGTCTCCCCTCCCCGAGACTCACGTAATCTCTCTTCACTCTAATCTCTCTGAGCCTCAGTCTCCTCATTTGTAAAGTGGGGATAACGTAGCAGCCTCTTGGTAGAGTTGCGAGGACTAATTGATGGATATAAAACATTTATCTCTGTGTGGAGCAGGTAGAAAGTGCTAGATAATTGAGGAGTGCTACTGTTACCGTTCCTGAGATCAGCCTCAGGCACTGCCCACAGGCCTGTGGTAATTGCCTCGCTCTTCCCCGCCGGGGAAAACAAGCCCCTCTCTTTCCATGCCTATGTGTTTTCTGTGGCTGCCCTGCCTTCTGTCTGGCTCCCTCAGGCCCACTCCCTGCAGGGAATCACTGGCAACAAGCAGTTGATAGTGACCCACTGTAGAACTCTAGAACATTCTAGAACTTTCATTGGCAGGATGAGGAAGGTGTGGATGAGGGAAGGGGCAGGAGTCACTGCTTGGGCACTGTTGGCTGCTCATGTTTGGGCCCCAGAAACTGGCTCCCCATCCTCCCTATGGAGAAAACTAAGTTAACAGCTAGAAGGTTCGCAAGTTTAGTTTTTCCTCCCAAAATGTTTCTTGAACATTTGGTGCCTGCTCCTGCCGCAGATGGCAGAAACAGGAAGGCGTCACAAAGACAGAAAACTCTCGACACGGGCAGTGGGGAGGGGAGTGCTCAGCATCATGGCAGGTTTTGTTCTGTGGACACCTGCCCATGCTTGGGCCCCTGAGGAGGGGCCAGCACTGGGCTCCTTGTGTGGGAGGTAGCAATAAACGTGGCAGAGCCTTAAGGGGTCAGGAATGACGTCCAGAATTCTGGTGTGGGCAACTGCTATGGGGCGGGGGCGGAGGAGTGCGTTTGGGGCGGGGGAAGTTAGAGTTTATTCCATTGGGCGCAGCTGTGTGCGCGGTGTCTGTGGACATGAGGGAGCAAGGAGAAGGAGTCCCACGGCCTCTGAAAGTGCAGTGTGACCAGAAATGGGGAGGACACGCACGTGCATGGTGAAGGACTGGGGAGAGTCCAGGGCAGAGTATCGGGGCCTAGAGTTGGAGAAGTCAGGGTGGGTGGCTGAGAAAGAGCAGGCAGGGAGGTGGAAGGACCAGGAGAGGGTGTCACCAACTGCAGTGGTGGTGAGTGTGTGTGCAGGCCTGGGACTGGGGAAATCTAGATGGTGATTTTAGCCACATTCTTGAGGACTTGTGGGCAAGTCCCTTCTCCCTGGACCTGTTTCCCTGGTATAACATGGGAAGGTTGGTCTTGGTCTCATGAGTGCTCCCATGCTGACATTCTGAGACGCTGAGGACTTCTTGAGTGGCACTGGACGCAGAGTAGGCCACCAGGGCCTTGAAGGTGGTCTTGGGCAAGTGAGAGTCGGGAGAGGCATGAGGGACGGAGGCGGGGCCGAGTTTGGCAGAAAAAAGGGACAAATTGCAATCGAAGGAAGGCTTCTGTGATGCTGAGTCCTGTATCTGCAGTGGGATGGAGGTTTCCAGGGAGAGGGGAGCCTGTTGGTGTCAGAGAGGATGGGACGAGGTGGGTCAGGACAGGGATTGCCTCTGGGGCACAGAAGAAGGAGGGTCTGCCCTGTGGTCTGGCCTGGGGATCTGTGTCCCTGCCTCGTTGGAAGTCTGCACTGTGGCATCTGGCCGCTGTGTAGGTGCACGTCTACACGTGTGCCCGCCTGCGTGTACCCCTTGGGGTGGGATTGCACTTCAGTGCCTCATCTCTCATGCCTCTGCCCCATTTCCACAACCTCAAGGGCTACCCTTTAAAGGATTCCTAACTCCTGGGCCTAGGCAGGGGGACAGACCCCAAGGCAGCAGACTTCCTGTCTCTAAAGCCCCTGCACTTGGTTAAAAAGTTCTCTTCTCCTTCACTGCCTCCTGGTTGCTCCTTCTCAGCGAAAGAAGTTACGGTATTCAGACCTGGACTTTGAGGTAAGTGCTCCAGTGCACGTGTGTGTTGAATTGTGTGTGTGTGGGGTGGGGGGTGTCTGGCCTTGGAGGGTCCCCTCCTAAAATTAATCCAAGTGCCAGTGCACAGCCTGAGCCCATGACAGTCCCTCCGCTGCCCAAGGCCAGAGCTCTGGGGTGAAGACCAAACCAGGCCTTGTCCCAGAGGGGGCCCAGTAGCAGGCGGGGATGTGGGGACCCAGGTGCTGAGTGCCCCGTGGGGAGCACCTCTCCTGACGCCCTATGGCTCCCAGAAGGTGATGCACACCCGGAAACGGCACTCGGAACTCTACCACGAGCTCAACCAGAAGTTCCACACTTTCGACCGCTACCGCAGCCAGTCCACGGCCAAGGTGAGAGCTCCTCCTATGGCTGCCCCTGCCCAGAGCTGGGGGCCCGACCGGGCACAGTGGCCCCTGCGGTCAGACTCTGAGCCATGGTCCCCTGTTGCAGAGGGAGAAGCCGGTGGGGGGCGGTGTGTGTGTGTCTGTGCATGTCCCTGGGTGGGGCAGCCAGATGGAGCGTGTCCAGCATAAGTACCCGGACTGGGTAGGGGTGAGGTGGCCCATGAGGTACTCATTTTCTCCCTGCCCTCCTCCCCAGCCTCAGCCTGCCTCACCAAGGGCCTGCCTGTGGCATAAGCAACAGTCTGGGGTTTTGGGGGAGGTGGTATCGGTGGGGGCTCCCCCAGGATCTTGAGGATGATGGGCAGACAGGAGACATGGTCTCAGGGGCCCGCTCTGAGCACAGGGGTCAGGAACCCAGCTCTGGAACCGGTGGATCTGGATTTGAACCTCACTTGATTGGTGGTAACGTGGGACATCACCAGTTGGGCCTCTTCAGTTGGTTCTTCTGTACAACGGGCGGGAGGGTTTTGGCCCATCTCCACCGGCCCTTTTTGCTCCACCCACAGGAGAAGCCCAGTCCAGGGGAGCGTCCCGGCTTATCCCAACAGCGGCGACATCAGAGCTGGAGCACCTTCAAGTCTATGACGCTGGGCTCGCTGCCCCCCAAGCCCCGAGAGCGGCTGGCCCTGCACCGGGCAACAGCCTGGGAACCCACAGAACCACCGGACGGCGACTTCCAGACGGAGGTGTGAGTGCCACGCCGGACTGCCCACTGCGTATAAATATTATATATCTCTCTATTTTCACACTCCACTTTGGAACTACCCAGGAGCCAGCGCCCCCTCCCCTCTCCCGAGGGCTGGGCAGGGAGGCACAGTGGACTCGGCCAGGCTGGGGGAGCCAGACACGGTGTGCCCGGGGGGCCGGGGCTCTTCCCTGTTTCTCAGAGGCCCCTCAGCTCCTGGAGCCCCATCTTCACCCCCAGCCTGTCTGTCCCTGTCCCTGGCTGGGGAGGGGGGAGGGGAACTTTGTTGGGAATAAACTTCACTCTGTGGATTTTGCTTCTGAGCTGCTTGCTTCCCCAGGAGAAGGCCCAGCCCTGGGACCCTCAGCTTTGTTCCTCTGTCTCTGTGATTCACTTCTCTTGGTCTTAACACATTGTGATGGGGTCCATCTGGGAGGGGAGGGTGGCCTGGGCTATGACCTCATCTTTACACCTGACTCTCTGGGTGACCCTGGACACATCCCTTCCCCTGTTGGGGTATAGGGTAAGCAGATTGGGAATGTAGGGTGGGGCCCCTTGAAGCCAGACTTCCTCAGTGGCTGTGATGGGCATGGCTGCCTTTCACTGAGACCTAGAGGCCAGGCAGAGCTTAGTGACCTCAGTTTCCTCATCTGTGAAATGGGGATGGTGACAGTACCTACCTCATAGGGTTGTTATGAGAATGAAACAATGTAACAGATATAAAGAGCTTAGTAAGTGCCTGGTACATTAGCTGTTTAAGTATTAGCTGTTGCCTGCAGTACTTGGTCTCCTGCTGTGCACCATGTTAGCTCCACGCCCTCGGCCTGGACCCCTCACCACAATTTGCAGGAAGGTTTCAGGCGGCCCGTTTTGTGGATAAGAAAATGAAGCCAGAGGTGGGAAATGACTTGCTCAAGGCCACAGTCAGAGGCAGGACTGGGACTGCATCTTTATCAACACTCTCCTAGTAGGAATGGAAGCTTGAGCTCAACTTGCAGGGACCCAACCTTCATGGTTGCAGGAAACGTCAGGAAGCTGGGTGCTGGGGGAGCCTCCAGTTCCAGGGCTCAGGTGGATGTGGGGAGGAGGGGCCAGGTCAGCTTGGTGCCAGAGGGCAATTTCTAGGGCATAGTCTTGACAGGCCTGAGTGAGTGGACGCTGCTCGGTTCCCAGGAATCTAGAAGTGACCAGATAGGATCAGTGTGGAGATGTGTTGATCTGGCTCTTCTGTGGTTAAGCAGCCACGGGAGCAGAGGCCACAGGTACATCTTCTGCTCAGTTAACAGCATGGGAGCCTCTGAGACACAGGCACAGCCCCTTGGGGAGCTGACCTTCTCTGGGGTGGACATGTCAGAGGGAGGGATTAGGTGTGGCAGGGGACTGAATTGGGAGAAGGAAGAAGGGACTGGCTATTGGGGTGGGGGTGGGTACCACAGCTGATGGCCTCCTGGAGCGGCTGGAGGACTGGGAGTCCTGGTGGTACAGGCTCCCCCAGGCTCCTCTGAATCCTGCCACCTGTGGGCCCAGTCAGAGGAGAGAGCGGACCACCTCCCCCCCAGGCGATTGCTCAGCAGCTGGGCTTCCCTCCCCTCTGGCAGCGCCAGCACTTCTGGGCGCAAAGCGTTCATTCAGGTACCACCTCACTTGAGTCTTCAAGGTGGGTATTGTGATTCCCCCATTTTACAGACTAGGAAATCAAGGCTCAGAGAGGGGCCAAACCCCCCATGGCTTGTAAGCTGCTACATTGGAACTTGCGGCCAGAAGGAGAAGAGCCCTGGTACCAGCCAGTTTAGGCGGAAGGGGACTTTGGTTGAAGTTGCAGCACTGGGGGCAGTAGGCGGGTGGTCAGTCTTGGGCGATGGGAGCCAAGGTCAGGCTGTGGCCAGATTTGCCATCCCTTCCAGCTGCTCTGAGTGTCAATGCCATTCTTTCAGGCAAACTTCCTCACTCCCCTGGGCCCCCAGGCTTCCTTCTCCCAGCTCAAATCGCTCAACTCTGCCCCCAGAGGGAAAGAAACTTTCTCTTGAATTCCAATCAGAAAAACCCCCAAGGAAGGACTCTGATTGGCCCCAGGCAGGGGGTGGGGCACTGTGATTGGCAGCCCCCTTGAGAACCTCAGGGGAGGGGGAGGGGGCGTAGGTCTCTAGAATAGGGAGCCCTTTTCCCAGTTGTGCTTAGTCACTCAGTCGTGTCTGACTCTGCAACCCCATGGACTGTAGCCCGCCAGGCTGCTCTGTCCATGGGATTCTCCAGGCAGGAATACTGGAGTGGGTTGCCATGCCCTCCTCCAGGGAATCTTCCCAACCCAGGGATTGAACCCAGGTCTCCTGCATTGCAGGCGATTCCTTACCGTCTGAGCTCTTCCCAGAAGGGGGTTTAAAGGCTCACACAAACAAAGCCCCCTGTCTCTGACCTTGTGCCAGCAGACCCTACCCCACATTCCTGGGCTAGGCTTTCTCTGAAGCATCACCTAAAACCCTCTGGGTGCCTTTCCTTTGTTCCTGCCTTCCTCCTTCCCAGCGCTGTGCTCCACTGGCTCCACTAGGATCTCTCCAGCTGAGATACAATGTGCATCCCCCCGCCCACCCCCCTTGCCGTTCTTAGTTTCTTGCTTTGTATCTGGTTTGAGGAGGAGGGTTAATATTCACCTGATTGATTCTGCGCCAAGAGCAGAGCTGCAGCAGAGGCTCCTGGAGGGCTTTGAGACTCACCACCTCCATGGTCAGGGGCAGAGCTTTCCTGTGTGGAGGGCTCTGCTCCTCTCTGCCCCTGAGTCCCCACTCCCCAGGCAGTGATGCACTGTGTCTCCTCAGACAGGTTGCCGGGCCCTGTCTGACTTGGGTTTCCTTATCTATAGTCCCGATTGCCCTTTCATCTGGGCTAGTATCTAATAACTGTTGTGTCTTTCTTTTTTTTTTTAAGTCTTTATTGAATTTTTGTTACAGCATTGCTTCTGTTTTATGTTTTAGTTTTTGGCCCCTAGGCATGTGGGATCTTAACTCCCTGACTGGGGATCAGACCTGCACCCCCTGCATTGAAAGGTGAAGTCTTAACCACTGGACCTCCAGGGATGTCCCCTGTCCTGTCTTTGATCTCATTGTCTTCCTTGTTCTTTCTGCCTCCAGTCACTACCTAGCTCTAGTGTCATCTTTCCAAAATGCAGATCTGGCCAGGCCACTGCTCTCCCTACTAAGACGCCTTCCATCCACCCTGGAATTAGCCTAGAATGCGAGGCCTTTGGTGATGTGATTGTTGCCTACCTCTCCTGACCCATCTCCCTCACCTCTGTGCCTTTGCACGTGCCATTTCTTCTGCCTGGAACTTCTGCTGGCTCCCATTGACAACTTCCCCTTTAGCCTTCCAGATATAACCCCAGTGGCCCCCTCCATGAAGCTGCCCCTGAACTCCCCACCTCAGCCCTCAGCACTCGCTGGGCTCCCACAGCCCTGGCACACGTTGCCACTCTTGCACTGTCGCTGGCTGTCATCTGTGTCAACTGGTTTGGGTTTGTGCACTCAGATGAGGGCTCCATGTGGAACTGTGGCTCTTTACTGAGAGACCAGAAAGTGAAAGGGTTAGTCACTCAGCCCTGTCCCACTCTGCAGTCCCATGGACTGTAGCCTACCAGGTTCTTCTGTCTCTGGGATTCTCCAGGCAAGAATACTGCTGTGGTAGCCATTCCCTTCTCCAGGGGATCTTTCTGACCCAAGGATCAAACCCAGGTCTCCCACACTGCAGGCAGATTCTTGACTAAACCACCAAGGAAGCCCTGAGAGAGATGGAATGCACAAATCTCTCTAAACAATGGTTTTCTCATCTGCAAAATGGGGATACTGATCATCCTTACCCAGCCTTCCTGTATCCAGAACATGGCTTGAGATTATTCCCAGGGAGAGTTTTGCAGGTGGTATCCATTCCTCCCTCCCATTATTCCTTCCTGGGCCTTAGTGCTAGCTTAGGACCCCAGGTGGGAAGTGAGCCCAGATGCTGTCCAGGGTGCTGAAAGAGACTTGCCACCCTCCCAGGCAATAAGGAGACAGCAGCCTGAGCAGCTCACCCAAGCTCACCTGCAGCCTTTCCTTGCCTTTCAGACTGTGGCAAGGTCATGGGTGAGCAGACCATCCCCACTTTCATAAGATCATACCCTGGGAATGTCCAACAAAAATATAATGCAAACTCTCTCTCACTCTCAAAGTTGCTCAGTCGTGTCCGACTCTTTGCAACCCCATGGACTGTAGCCCGCCAGGCTCCTCTGTCCATGGAATTCTCCTGGCAAGAATACTGGAGTGGGTAGCCATTCTTTTCCCCAGGGGATCTTCCTGACTCAGGGATTAAACCTCAGTCTCCCACATTGCAGGCAGATTCTTAATCTGTCTGAGCCTAATGCAAGCTACATATGTAATTTAAAGCTTTCTAGTAGCTATTTTTTTTAAGTAAAAATTAACGACATTCATTTAAATAATCTATTTAGCCCACTATATCAAAATGTTATTATTTCAAAAACACATAATCAATATAGAAAATTATCGATGAGCTACTTTACATTCTTTTTCCATACCTAATTCTCTGAAAGTGTGTGCATTACATGTACAGTATGTCTCAATTCAGAATTGAGGACTCAGTAGCCACATGTGGTCAGTGGCAATCATATTAGACAGCACAGCTCTAGACAGAATAAAGGCAGTGACCTTGGGCAAATCAATTCAGCGACCTCTGAAAAGGAGGTAGGAATACTACCTGCCTCAACTGGTCATGGGAGGATTCATGGAGGTGATATAAGATGGGTTCCCAGCTCAGTGCCAGTACCGAGTAGGTCCAAAGTCGATATTCCTGGGATTTGGGTATTCAGGAGACCCTAATTGGCAGAAAGGGGGTGTTAGGGATGCAGGAGAAGGTCCTGAGGAGACCTGTGCACTGGTATCTGGCCTACTTACACTACACACCCCCTCCCCTCACCCTCTACAACCACCCTCACAACCCATCTTCCTTTTTTCCCACCTGCAGCCCCAGATCCTGGGATAAGGGAGGCAGGTTAGGAAAGGCACTTGGATCAACATTTTAAAACTCAATTGAATTTAATTCACTTCCATTAGACACCAATTAAAAGAAAATTAGGTGGCCTAGGTGGCCAGAGGGAAAACCTGGGTGGAGGGTGCTGCCACCTTCTGTCTCTCTGGACTCGTTTCCCTTGAGGCTGCTTCTTGCACCCCCTGGGCAGTTTATGGGGTCCAACAGCTGGGGCTTTTTAGAGCCAGTACCCAGTGCCCCCTATTTCTCCTCCTTGCACTCTTCCAAGGACACCAACCCCAGGAACCCCTCTCAGGCCCTTGAAGCACTTGCTAAGTGACCAGGGCAGGCGAGACTCGAATAAGCGTTTTGGAGTTTCAGACTAGTGGAAATCCAAGAAGGGTGTTGGGTAGGGGTTGGCAGGATCAGATTTATTAGGGTTGCTCAGGGTGGATGGGAAATGGATGGGGGCAGTTACTGAAGAGTGAGATGGATGCGGAGAGACCAATGAAGAGACCACCCATAACAAGGAAACTTAAATTAGGGGGATGCTACATGGCAACCCACTCCAGTACTCTTGCCTGGAAAATCTCAGGGATGGAGGAGGCTGGTAGGCTACAGTCCATGGGGTCACAAAGAGTCAGTCAGACACAACTGAGCGACTTCACTTCACAGAGGGGGCACGGAATCTGAATGTATGCAGCAATGGACTTGTCAGCCCCTGGTATGGGTGTTATCAGAAGGAGCCAAGGGCGACTTGTGGGCTTCTGTCTTAACAAGCCCAGATGGATGACCATGCCATTGAATTCGGAGGCCAGGAAGAGGATCAGCTGTGGGGGAGACAATTACGACTTTCACCTTGAGCCTGTTAACACTGTAATACCTTGGAAATAGTCAAGGGGGAATTTCAAGTAGGAAGTAGGTGGTTAGAAATACAGGACTGGAATTCAGGAAAAGGGCGGCATTAGAGTCACTGACATGGCAGGAAGCATACTGGAACAGGCTGCAGGGTGAGGGGGAGGTGAAGAAATTAAGGCAGGATAGACAATTTCTGAAATGGAGATATGAAAAGAAGGAAAGAAAGCTCAGGGGCCACTGTTGATTCTGAAGGTGAAGTTACCTGGAGAGGATGATGGAATGTTTCCAAGGATGGAGAGGCCGTCCTTACCCCCTCCCCAAGATCCTACATAATGATAGACCAAAAATAACCAGCCTTACTGTCCTGGGAGGCAGGGTCCTGAGCCCTGGTAATGGATGTCATCACAGAGATTGATTCTGCTCATTTGCTGGGCGGCAGGCCAGACACAGTTCCTGAAGGAGGGTGGGGGAGGAGAGGGGTGGGCATTCAACGAAACCTTGGCTCTAAGGTCTTCTGGGAAGAGGGAACTCTGGACTCGACAGAGTAGGGAGCTCCCAGGCACAAGATGGACAGACAAACCCACTGCCTTGGGCTCTCTGCGGCCCTTGTCCTGTTCCTTCTGACCAGGCAGGAACAGGGGTGAGCTCACCCCACAAGCCTCAGCTGCCCACTGACCCTGCTCCAGGCTGGTATGTCCCAATCCCTGGTGGTGGCACAGCACAGCACCAGCCATCAATCCAGGCATCCCCAGGGTCAACCGAGAAAGTCAGTATTTAATTTGGGCACCATGTTAATGCCATCGATTGCTGACTCCCCTCCTCCACTTACTCAGACTCATTTGTCACTTCCCACCCATGGGGGGCGGGGTGGGGTGATGCAGTACTGGAACCCAGGGGCGGTGGAGCTCAGCCAGGGTCCGCTTGGGAAAACTGGCTGCATGTGGGGGTGCTACCCTTAGCCACCCAGCCTCCCATTCTCCCTGAAAACCACTGATCTGCTTTGTTTGAGTTTCCTGAGCTCTTGTCTCCAGCAAGGAGCAGGTGGGGAGGTATACATTCCTCCCAGGCAGGGACTGAGCCTGACTCCCTGCAGGGTCCGTATATAGAGCAGGTGTGGTTGCAGGCTGAGCATTGAAGGGAAGGATATAAACCATGAAGGACCCACCGTGGGACAAAAGTGAGGCCCAATCCTGAGACCCAGAACCCGAGGGCTGTGTTGGCTCAGGCTTCTGGAGCCCCTCCCAGGTGCCCACCACTGTGCCCGTGTGATGCTGTGGAACCCACACAGGGACTTTATATGGACTCCTTCTCTGGGCCCTGGAGGTGGGCTTCGGGGAGAGTTGAGCTTAGAGACCTAGAGCCCCTCTGAGCAGTGAAAGAGGCTGAGGGGAGGGCAGAGCCCATCTCAAAACTAGGCTGGGTCCAGCTCCACCATGTGTTCTTTCAGCTCTGTGGATCCAGATATGGGCTGGGGGGCTGTGCCTCTGCACCCGGCCCAGCCCACCCACACTCAGGAAAGGCATGAAGTCTGCTTTACGGGCCAGGCTTGTGCTCAAAGCACAACTCCGTCCCAAACTTCTGATCGACCTTGGGTAAATTAAATAACCTCTCTGAGCCTTAGATTCCTCTTCTGAGAAGTTTCTTAGGGCCTGGATCATTTTTTATAGTTTTAGAGGGTCAGGGATGGGCAGGGGCAAACCTTGGCCCAAGGAGGTATTACGAGAGTTCTCACACCGAGCAGTTGTCACATCTGGTGCAGCCTTGAGAAGCTTCTGGCAACATGCTCTGAGGCTGCTCACTATCAGTTAGGCCTGGGCCACTGTGGCCCCCTTGGTGTTCCTCATTATGCAGAGCTCAAGAGCCAAGACTGTGTCACCAAGGGGACAGTTGGGTCAGGCCGGCCATGTGGCACTGGGTGTGACCCAACAGGCAGTCCAGCTTGAGGCACCAGCAAGGTGGCAACAACATAGGTGCACACACACACACGTGTGTGAAGAAATACTGCTTCGATGAACTTGTCCAGAGTTTTGTGATTGAAAAATCCACAAAGAAGTTGTTTTCATTTCAGCAGACACATAAGTATTATGCCTCGTGGGTTACTGTTGTTTCTGTTATGAATCATGTATGGGGAGTATGAGGACATCTAAATGTCTTAGTCCGGCCCAGATGACTCCCATTCTGAGCTGCCGAAACTTCACAGCAGCCCAGCTGACCCACTCGGAGCCACTCAGTCAAGTCTAAAGCCAGAAGAGCCTGGCTTGGTCATTCATTTATTCTGTAAACATTGTCTGATGCCAAGTTGTGCCAGACCCTGAACTGGGCACTGACAATGTAAAGATGAGGAAGACATACTTTTAAAGAAGGACACAGAAGAAGAGGGAAGCAGGACAAAGGGATGGATTTTCTTTCCTCTGCCCCAAACCTTCCAGGGGCCTCTTGTTTCTCTTAGAATAAAGTTACATTTCCTTCCTGTGGTCCCTGCCCATCTCTCTTGACAGAGCTCCAGTTGCATGTCCTCCTTTTTGCTCTTTGAACACAGTTTCTCCCACCCCAGGGCCTTTGCATATGTTATACCCACCACTTGAAAGGTTCTTCCCTGGTTATCTGCTTTCCTGGCTTCTCATCTTTTGATTGAAGCTCTAATGCACCTCCTGCATACCCCTTGCCCTTCTGGGCCATTTTTAATCACATCATCCTAATCCTTCCATAGTACCACTTCTCCTGGTGAAATTATGGCACCTATCTTCTGTTTGGGCTTCCCTGGTGGCTCAGATGGTAAAAAAATCTGCCTGCAGTGTGGGAGACCTGGGTTTGATCCCTGGGTTGGGAAGATTCCCTGGAGGAGGGCTGTCTCCTCCACCAGACTGTAAGCCTGTGAGGGCAAAACAGAGTGAGTCTCTGACATTCACACCATTGCCTGACACATGATAGGAACTTCATAGCTAATGTTGAATGAATGAATGAATGTGGAGTTTAAGGTTCCCATAGGAGATCAAGAGGCAAGTATCCAGGAAGCTGGTAGAGCTAAGGCTCTGGCCCTTGTTTCTCCACTGCAGACCAGCTGCGTCTGCGTCTAGACTTGGGGGTAGAGGGAGGGTGTTGCATGTGCAAGCCTGGAAAGGAGAGAGCCCCAGAGAACACCAGCCTTCAAGCATGCATATTGCAGGAGGCTTCTTCCTTGCATATTAACTTGCTGCTGGACTGGCAGCTCCAGCTGCTAATGAATTTTTTAGTATTAGGGCCAACAGTTGACTGGGGATGAAGGCCACGTCCACTTGTGTGTGAGAGGGTTATGTGCAGCTATTTAGGCAGGGGTTTGTTCCCGGGTGGCCCGGGGCGCTACCATGTGCAGCCACGTGTCTGAGTGGGCTCTGCCCTTAGCTGGCCGACAGCACACATGGGTGATTGATGCTTTACATGCCATCACTTCCAATCCCAACCCAGGGAAGGAAGGGTCCTTAGAAACCATGAGTTTCACTGCCCCCCCCCCAACATTGTGCAGAGAGGGAAAACAGGCCCACAGAAGGGAGAGGTTGCTCAACATTACACTAGGAGTCCATGGAGGGGAGAGTCAGGACTAGTGCTCGGTGGACACTGAGCATTTATGGAGAACTATGGTGAACGGAGTTGGACACGACTGAAGCTACTTAGCAGCAGCAGCATGGTGAACCTGGCGCTGCTATGGGGGCTCATCACACGAGGGAAGCTCATGATCCAGGAAAAGGAGCCTGGGAAGAGGGAGTCAGAACTGGACATGAACAATAGGCCCAAGAGCAGGAGGCGTCTCCTCTGCCTTTAGTGGGAGGGTGTCAGGGGAGGCATTTAAAGAAGACCACACTTGTACAGAGCTTTGAAGACCGATTGAAAACTCAGCAGGCAAAGAAAAGGGAAATGACACTGCTGGTGGAGGGTGCCACGTAAGCAAATGCATGGAGGCATGAAACAACCTGGAAAGTTTGGAAAATTGCAAATCATGAGGTTTGGGTGGAGAGGAAAGTGAGGAGGATGGGCTGCAGAGATGAGGTGGCGAAGGGAAGCAGGTTCCGATGGCAGTGGGCCTTGCGGGCCACAATAGGGGTTTGGATTTTATTCTGAGGACTGCTGGCAAATCACTGGAACAGTTTTGGGCTTTAGAAAGACTTCTGTAGCTCCCAAGGAAAAATGAATTCAACAAATACATTTTGAATGCATCCCTACAATGTGCCAGGCACCGCGATGGGTCCTAAGAATTCAATTCTGAATGAGGCACACCTAGTTTCAGTCCTGCAGTGGGAAGCACAGACAGGTGGAGCAGGTGGGACTGTTGGCACACTGACTCAAGAAACATCCTATTTTTGTATTCTCATTAAATCAGCTCTAATCTGACTCTAACTCTAAGCCCTTTCCTACATGTTGGCAGAAGATTCAATCTCAACCACCTTGGGGCTGCCTGTCACTTTCCCTATAGGCTTGTGCGAGGACCTGCTGTCCCACCTGGGGTCTAAACATGGAGTCCTGATTCTGGGTACACTGGTTACATAGAGATAGATGCTCATTGTACTAGTCCATGGGGTCCCTTGAGCTTTGGCAACTCAGCTGTTCCTCTGCCACCCAGAGGCATTGAGGTTGGTACCCCAGTGCTTGGGCTCTGGCCTCCCCAGGTGTCCCACCTGTCCCCTCAGTTCCCATTATCTGTTGGGGGAGGGGCTACTGGGCCCCAATCTCCACCACTCAGACGACCCCTGCTTCTGAATCCACTGCAGCTAACTGCGTGCTCTCCTTTCTCTGCCCTCGTTGGCTGGCCTCTTCTCCCCATCCCTTGGGAACACCTAGCGCAGTCACTTCCAGAAGGCTAGCTTTTTCAAAAGTCAGGATGAGCCATCAAACTTCAAGCAGCTTTTGTGTTCAACCCCTCACAAGTTCCTGGAGGCTAGAAAAATCAAAGGGCTCAGATACCAGCTTGGAACTGGGAAGGGAGCAAAGTAATTAACATCTCAATAAAATATATTGCCACAAAGTGGATAGGTGATGAGAGACCCAGGCACTGGGTCCTGTGGGAGCTCAGACAAGAGTTACCTAACTCATGCCAAAAGGCCAGGAAAAGCCTCCCAAGGAGGGGACTATTTTTTTTTTTTTTTTTGGCCAGACAGAGTCCTGAAGACAGCAAGGAAAAGTATTCTGGGAGGAGGGAACAGCAGGTATGAAGGCCTCGAGGTGACAGCCAACAGGGGTGTGTGATGAACTGATAATTGTTCTGTGAGAATAGCTGGGATTGAAGGAGGTGAGTCTGGGTGATAAAGAGCCTCCCAAGTCCCAAGCCAAGGTTTGGAGTTCATCTGACCAAGAGAAGCCACGGAAAATAATTAATCAAGGAAGTGACCCAAGCAGAGGTCTGGTTCAGAAACATTTAGTTGACTAGCAGTAGAAGAATGAATGGGGAGAGGGTAAAATTGGAGGCAGGGAAGGCAGTTGCCAGGAACTGCAGGGATCCAGGCAAAGGATGGTGGCTGCCTGGACCCCTGATGGTGGCGGTGATGAACAGAAGAGGGCATTATCCGTAAGTAATGAGGGAAGAGGGACAGGTTTTGGGGGTAGGGGGAGGGTGGATCTTCGAATGACTATCAGGGGGGAGTCCTTGAGACGGAGCAGAGCAGGATGTTGGTGTGAAGGTGTCAGTAGAAAATCTAGGGAGAAGAAGGAAGGATTGGGGGTGCAATGGACCCCTCCCCGCACCCCATCTCTGCATCCCGCGATTCCCAAACTTCCCACTAGATGGAGGGCTGGTGCTGGGAGACCGGCTCCGCCTCTCATCCTCTGCCCCTCACCCTCAGTGGGCTGGGCCTCCACTTGGGCTTCTCCAAACCCCGTGTGTCCCTGAACTCGACCCAGAGCACATGTATCAATATTTGGGGTCTTCAGCTGTCCCCACTCCCTAGGACTCTGTTCTCAGCCTCGAGGGCCCAGTAGTGAGGGCCCTCTGCCCCAGGTCCCCTCGGTGTAGAGCTCTGTGCCCAGGTATACAGGAGTGTTTCTGTGCTGGGGACTGCCTCCACCCCTTCAGCCTCCAAAACTGCCTGGCTCCCACAGATAGGTCCCCAGCCTAGAGGCATCCCCATCAATGGCGCCATTGTTGCCCTCGATGCTCTCCTTCTCCCGACCTCACGCTGGGGGAGGAGGCCCCCATCCCTCTCACTTTTGCTCCAACCCCCAAAGACGGGCCCAGTTCCGGTGCCAGGCTGTTAAGGAGAATGGCATCTAGGCCTTCCCGGACTTTGGGAACAGGATACGCGCTTGGCTGTGGGCGGAGCTAGTTAGGAGGCGGGGCCCAAGGTGGAGTCAGGGATGCCACCCGGGCCGTGGGTGTGGCCCAAGGCGGGCTAGGGGCGTGGCCTATGGCGGGGTGGTGTTGGGATCTCCTGAAACTGGAGGCTTCCTCCCCTCTCTCCCAGCACTCCCCGCCCCCGCCCCGTCCCAGCCTCTGCGGTCGCCCGGGAGTCCTGCCCGCTCTGGCTTTCAGTCCAATAGCCAGACAGACGGACGGTCGGGAGGCTCCTGGCCCCACTTAACAGAGGTCGTTTCTCAGGAGGCCGCGCCCAGCTCCCTGAAACTGCCAGGCCTTGCGAAGCCGAAGGGAAAAAGGAAGATACATTTTCTGGGCGCGCACCTCCCCCACCCCCTACACCCCAAGTGTTTCCGTTCTTTGCTAGACAGACAGCTAGAGGTCCTGGGGCTTAAGTCCTGAGCTGGAGAAGCTGGTCAGGCGCCTGCACCCCCATGAACCTCCCCCCGCCGCCCCTCGACGCTCAGGCTCTAAAAATAGATCGAGGCCAGGGAGCGTGCCTACGCAGGAGGGGGTCTGGGAGGCCTGAGTCACCCTGCCGGCAGGGCCTTCCCCGTCTCGAGAGCCGAGGCCGCCTTGACGGTTGGGCATCGCTCCGATCCTGTTGGCCCGACTCTGCACTCTTGGCCGTGCCATGTCCCCCTCCCATGCCCGGGGAGCCAGCCAGGCGATGGCGGACCCGGCCGCGTGAGCGGTAGCAGCCACAGCCGGGAAGGATTAGGAGTCCCCCGGTCCTGATTTATTTAGTTGTTTTTGCGTGCCTGCCGGCAGCGCCCCCATCCCCCACCCACCCGCGGAGCAGTCATGTCTACACCTGCCCTTCTCTCCTGCCCAGGCCCACAGAGATGTTCTAGGCTTCTGGGTGGGGACCTGGCCTCCGGGCAGCAAGAAGTCCCAACTTGGATCTTTGAGGTTCCAGAGTTAGCATTCCCATTCAACAGATGAGAAAGCTGAGTCCAGGAGAGAGGAAGGGGCCTATCACACAGCAGATTGTGCTGTGATATTCCTGGGTTCAAATCCCAGCTCTGACTCCTAGCCAGCCACTTCTCCCCACCTGTTTCCTTAAAGTGCTCGAGTTGAAGATGACATCCATTCACCTGTAAAATCGGAATAAGAATAGGTACTTAGGATTGTCCAGACGATTAAAATTATTCTTTAAAAAGCAGCAGTGACCTGCTGGGTGTTACATGTGGGTTTAGTTCCAGCTCAGCAAGTCAGTTATCTCTGGCACCTATTTTTTTCCGCTTCTGGATGTACAGAGGAGGATTAATGGGTGTGGTGCGGTGAGCCCCAGCTCCTACCCCCAGGGGCTCACCCAAGATGATTGGGGCCTGGTCAGGGCACTTAAGTGAATGTGGAACGCTTGGGTCAGAGTGGAGGGAGGAAGGGGAGCATCCTGGCTTTGCATGGGTCTGGCTCACCTGGCGGTAAAGAATCTGCCTGCAATGCGGGAGACCTGGGTTCAATCCCTGGGTTGGGAAGATCCCTTGGAGAAAGAAATGGCAACCCACTCCAGTATTCTTGCCTGGAAAATCCCATGGATGGAGGAGTCTGGTGGTTACAGTCCATGGGGTCCCAAAGAATGGGACATGACTGAGCAACTAACGCTGGTTCCTGTTCTCAGGAGGGGGCATGTTTGGGTCGTTACAGGTTTAAGAGCCTCAGGCTCAGGGAACAAAGGGGCTCAAGAGTCTCTAAGATCATCTTTTCCTTGTTGGCAAAGGGCACAGGCCCTGAATCCAGGTCCCCTGTCCCAGGCTCTTTCTCCCCACCTTCCAACCACCTGTTCTCTGTCATCCAGACACCAATATCAAGCCTTTTCTGAATGATCAAGGCTGACAATACTCCAGTTGGTTTTATTTCTTTATAATATATTATTTAGGCCACTTCATGGAAAAAATTGTCTGATATCTGTTGGAAATGTCATTGACCTTTCAAAGCTACATGAAATCAGCTTTGTAAATAGGAAGGCAAGTGGGGTGGGGAGGGACTGCCAGCGATGAACGTGGGTGTAAGATGCAGGGCAAGAGTGCCCGGTGAATTAGCAGCCCTCCCCAGTACTAATGATGTTAATAATTAATATTTTTGAGCATTTACTACGGACTTGGCTTAGTTTCATGTATTATCTCATTTAATCCTCCCAACAGTTCCATGTGGTTAGGTGCTATCATTATCACCCCATTTTACAGGTATGGAAAGTAAGGGCTTAGAGAGATGACAGAAGAGAATGAAGCCAGGAAGTAGCAGAGCCAGGAACAAACCTTCTCCGAGCTTAGATTTTATTTCCTGCCTTGATGAAAAAGTTGGATTTTCACCCTGAAAATCCGCTTCCTCAGTCTCCCTTTCTAGCTAGGTTGTCAGGACTCCCCAGTCCAGCCCCGGGCACTACTGGGAGGAGGTGGGGCTGGGCAGCAGCCAGTTTCTCTCCACCCAGAGTTCCAGGATTCAAAGAATTTATGAGTCCAACTGTCTGAGGCTCTTGCATGCAAAGACAGAGGCCGGGAGTCCCCAAGTGCTCCTCTCCCCACCATGCCTCACCCAGGAGACTCCTTGGCTTGCTCTCCACCAAAGGGAGTTTGTCCTGGGTCCTGTTTCATTCTTGCTGCCAGTATTTATAAAGGGCCTTGTCTCTGTCACATGCTCCAGGGATAAAATGGTAGCAGGCTTACAGTCTAGCAGGCTGATAATTAATTACACCCCTCCCTCTTCCAAGCTTCTGCTCAGATCTGCCCTTTCTGGGAGACTGTTCCCAACTGCCTTCCTCAGCCTCTTTGGGAAGGAAGGTGAAGATAGTCTCAAAGCTAAACATGGGAAGGGCAGGTGGGAAGGGAAGGCAGCTAACAGATGTGTTTGTTGCGGTGGTAAGGTTACACTCTCTCATCGTGTGTATGGAATAGCTAGCATCTATTGAGTTTCAGGAGCTGTGCACAGCACTTGAAATGTCTCATCTCAGGGAACTCTCACAGCATCCCTGTGAGCTGTGGACAATTCCATTTTATCAATAAGGAAACTGAAGCTCTCTTCAGGAGATGAAGGGATTTGCCAAAAGTCACACAGCTTGTAAGTGGTAGGAGTGAGGTTTGAACCCAATTATTCTGAGGCTGCAGCCCCCACCCTTAACACTATGCTGAGTTCTTGTTTGACTAGACCTACGACTTCTTGGTGGTCCTGTGGTTAAGAATCTGCCTGCCAGTACAGAAGATACAGGTTGTATACCTGGTCCGGGATGATTCCACATGCCGTGGGGCAACTAAGCCCGTGCATCTCAACTACTGAGCCTATGCACTGCAGCTACTGAAGTCTGTGCACCCTAGCTAGAGCCTATGCTCAGCAACAAAAGAAGCCACTGCAATGAGAAGCCCGTGCACCAAAACAGAGTAGCCTCGGCTTACCGGAACTAGCAAAGGTCCGTGTGCAGCAACGAAGACCCAGCGCAGCCAAAATAAATAAATTTTAAAAGAAAGAAACTAAGACTTAGAGAGGCCTAACAATTGGCTAAAGCTCATACAGCAAAACAGGGCTGTGAGTTGAGTTGGCTGGTACCCAAAATGATGCTTGGGTGAAGGTATACAAGCTATCCCACTAGGGCCTTGGGAAGCCAACTCTCGCACCAGAAGGGATTCCTGGGAATGGGGCAGGGCCTGGAGGAAGACCGGTGGCGGGCAGGTCTCTCTGAGGGTCTTCAGTGCTGCTTGGGCTGCACTCTCATCCCTGCCCCACAGGCTCTGTGCTATGGGACAAAGGACCTTGGGATGTCTTGGCAGAGGCACTGTCCCTCCCATGTGTGTTCTGAGGTGTCATCTCTGTGTCCTGCTCTGTGCAGGCCTGGGGAGGTGGCTGGTAGACAGGAGAAAAGGATGTTTAAGTCCTTAACTGAGTCCTTCACCGCCCTTCCGGGGACTTCCGGTCTGTCTGGAGAGGAGGGAGGTGCCTTGTTGGGGACAGTGACGCTGGCGAGCATTTATGAGCATATTTGGTAGGTGCTGACAGCAGGAGAGCACCTTCCCCTTCGCCTATCTCTCCCATAATCCTTTCAGCAAACCCTAAGTGACAGATACTGTATCTCTGTATACTGCTTCTGCATACAGATGCTGTATTTCTGTTTATCCGAGGAAAAGGTGAAGTGATGCCACCAAATTACAGAGCCATGATTTGGACCCAGGTACGGAGGAGCCTGGTAGGCTGCAGTCCATGGGGTCACTAAGAGTTGGACACGATTGAGTGACTTCACTTTTCACTTTCATGGATTGGAGAAGGAAATGGCAACCCACTCCAGTGTTCTTGCCTGGAGAATCCCAGGGACGGGGGAGCCTGGTGGGCTGCTGTCTGTGGGGTCGCACAGGGTCGGACACGACTGAGGTGACTTAGCAGCAGCAGCAGCAGCAGCAGCATAGGTGATCTAACACCATGCTCTTCTGCAGGGTTTCTCACATGTGGTCCCTGGGCCCCAGCACCAGCATTGCCTGGGAAGTTATTTGAAAAGCAAACTGCTGAATCAGAAACTCTAGGGGTGAGGGGCTGACAGTCTGTGTTTAACAAGTCCTCCAAGCTCCCAACTTCTGCTCTCCTGTCTTATAGGCCCTGGGTGAGAGTGGGGCAGGGTGCAGGTGACCTATGTAAGATCACGGGCCCTGGAGTCAGACAGAGCTGAGTTCAGGCAGAACTAAGTTCAAATCTCTGCTCCACCACTTTCCAGCCCTATGACTTTGAGACTTTGATCATGAATCCCTGCTTTCCTAGCCTGTGAAGTGAAGGTGATAACACTGCCTCACCTCCTAGAATTGTTGCTGGTTAAAGATCTCATTTGACAGATGAAAAAAATGGCAACTCAGGGATCTCCTTGGGGGTCCAGTGGTTAAGAATCTGCCTTGCAATGCAGGGTTGCAGGTTCAATCCCTGGTTGGGGGGACTAAGATCTGAGCTGCAACTACTGAGCCTTTATGCCATAACTAGAAAGTCTGTGCGCCACAACGCAGGATCCTGCATACCACAACTAAGACCCAACACAGCCAAATTAATATTTTATAAAAAGAAAAGAAAAAATGGTGACTCAGAGAGGGAAAGGGACTTCCCAGAGCCCTGCTGTGTGAGCTCCTTTCCAGAGAGGACTCTGCCCTGTGGGTCTGTCCCAAAGTGACCGTTTCCCATCCAGCTCCATCCTGGCTAGCTGTGTAACCTTGAGCTGATTACTCATGTTCTTTCTGCCTGTCTCCTCAGGCTTAGAGTGGGGATCATAACAGTGCCTGGGCTTCCCGCCGTTGTGGCGAGACTAAAATGAGTTTCTCCGTGCGTGGTGCCGACCAGCAACTTGAAAAGGGCTCAATAAATGTTAGCTGCTGTTATTGAAGGCAGACGCAGGAGCAACCCCTGTGTCTTCTAAATGGCCCCCAGCCCTGGTCAGAGCATGATTAAGAGTTTAAAGGAGGTCAGAGAGCGTGGGAATTCTGAGGGGTGGAATCTTCCCCTTGGAGGAGAGCATTTTGGACAGGATCATTCTGTATCGTGAGAGACCGTGTTGTGCCTTGTAGGATGTTTAGCAGCGTCCTGTGGCCTCTACCATCTAGATGTTAGGAGGTCCCCCCACCAAGCTGTGATGACCCCAGATATCTCCAGACGTTACCGAATATCTCCCGGGGAGGAAAATTGCCCCTGTTGAGAATCACTGAGATTATTAGGCAGGGTGGTCTGAGGTGCTTTGTTTGCCTCATGGGATGGTGGGGAGGCTGGGGTCCAGGGTCACACAGCAGGTAGAGATGGGCCTGGACTCCAGGGCTCTTGTGCCTGTCGCCTCTCCACAGGTCCCTCAGAACAGGTGGGCAGAGCCCAGGGGACAACCAAGCTGGGGCTCAGGATGCCTGGAGTGTCCCCGCTTCCCCCGTCGGGGTCTACTTCCCCGACCACTGCCCCATGCCTGGCAGTGCCCATCAGAGTCTGGGCTCACCTTTCCAGAAGCTCCAGGGTGGCCAAACCAAGCAGGTACCTGGTACCAGGTGCTACTGAAGTTGGGCATCTAAGAATGTAGCCAGGGCTGGGGTTGTCAGCGTGAAGCTCGCCATGGCCCTGTGAGGGAGAGGGGCATCAGCAGAGTGGAGCATCAGCCCGCCCGCCGGGACCATAAAGCTGCCACCAGAGGTGAAAGATGGGTCCCCCTGCCACTGGGATGCAGAGAGCCGTGGAGACGTGGTGACAGGGCTGATTTAGCGGGGGAGGAGGGAGGATGAGAGACAGTCAGAGATAAAGAGCCAGAAACAGAGGCAGAGAGACAGAGTGAAGAGAAGCAGAGAACATGGATGAGACAAAGAGAGACGGGAGAGGAGGACATAAGGACGCAAAAAATGCAAGAAACAGATCAGAGACGCACAGAGAGATGCAGTTAGAGACGCAGATCCAAAAATAGAGGGAGAGAGGAGAGTCAGAAACAGAGACAAAGATGAGAGGGAGCTGAAGAGGGGGCCGGAGTCACAGAGAGGGAGGAAAGAGAGCAGGAGAATTAGACGCAGAGAAAAGAGGCCAGATTCCGTGAGGGAGACACATTCAGTCAAAGGAGACAGGACAGAGACATCCAGAGACGCTCAAGGGACTGACCTCTGCCTCTTCTCTGTGACTTACGCCCTCTGGGCATGTGTGTGTATCTCTGCCCACGTGCACATTCATGTCTGTGCTCCTGTGTCACACTTCCCGTGGGAGCCATCTGTATCTGAGAGCCCGGCAGTGCTTGGGTGCGTTCATCTGCTAATTCACCACTGGCTGCCTGTGGGGTGCAGGGCAGTGGGTATCAGTGAACATGGCCCCTCATGGAGATGCTTGCTTATTCATAGAAAAAGTATACAAAGAAATACCAGAGCTGTGCAGAGATGTGAAACGGAGTCATGTATTAGAGGACGACTCAGGGCTCCTCTATACCTGGTGGTCAGGGAAGGTCACTGAGGAGGTGAAGGGTGAGGTAAGACCTGGATGTCAAAGAGCCAGCCTGGCAAAGATCAGGGGCAAATCCTTCCAGAAGGATGACTTGGTACAAAACTCTGAGGAGAAAACCAACTCGGTGAATGCAAGACTGAGAAAGGAGGCTGGTGGGGCCACAGCTTCAGGGGGTGAGGTGGCTGGACAGGAAGGCAGAGGGCAGATCATGAAGGATTTGGTAAGGCCAGGGGAAAGATGCCGGGGTTCTTCTAGGTGAAATGAAAACTAGAAGACTGAAGCTGGATAGTGACGCCAACAGATACAGGTTTGGAAAGATCTCGCTGGCTGCTGGGTGGGAAGTAGGGGGTTGCGAGGCTCCTGCAGTAGTCCAGGCAAAAGAGGTGGGTGGCTTGGGTGAGACTGGGGAGAAGTGGGTGGATTCGGGCTGTGTTTTGGGTGTGGAATCAACAAGATAGTGGAATGGCGGCGAGAAAGGAAGGAGCCAAGGATGACTCCTGAGTGGTTTGCCTGAGCATCTGAATGAATTACGGTGGTGTTTACCAGCATGAGGAAGACACGGAGAGGCAGCTCTGTGGGGAACAGTACAGGAGTCTGTTTCGGCTGTGTGATGTGCCTGTGTGTATATGTGTGTGCACCTGTGTGCACATCTGCTGGGCCCAGGTGTGCATGTGTGCCTGTGTAGGTTCAGACCACCTCTTGCTTGGCCATGTGGGGGCTCCTGGGCCTGACGTGGGACCAGGCCCTGTCTTGACTCTTTGCTTCCCCCAGCCCCAGGTGCTGCCCCTGCCAGATGGGGATTCCCCAAGGGCCAGCAGGAACAATGGGGTGGGCAAGCCCTTGGCGCTGCTGACATCTGGGCACACAACCCCAGGCCCAGGAGGCCCGGGAGCCCCGCCCGGCAGCGGCAGGCAGGCTCCGGGGCAGCTGGTGGCGATTAGCAGCGTTGATTACCTCGTGGCGATGCCATCTGGGGTGAGGGCACTGAGCCCAGCCCCACGGGATACCCTGCTTGCTGGCATGCAGGGCTTTCTGGGGCTGAATGCATGTAAATGTGTCAGTGTCGCGGCCTGCGTGTGTGTGGACGCCCATTGGTGAGTAAATATCTGAGCAGGGGTTTCCGTGGGAGCCAAGTCTGTGTGGCTCCCCGTGTCTGTGTCTGCGCATGTATGTGCTGCAGGTTTCCCTGTGTGCATATATGAAGAATGATGCCTGTGGGCACGGGTGTGTGTTTCTATGTGTATGTTTGTACACACACGTCTACATGTGCCTGCATGTCTTTGTGCATATCCAAGTACATGAAATACTGTATGTGTGCATTCTGAAAATGACGCACCTGTGTTTGAGTACACCCAGGGATGTATTTCTGTGGCTTCATCTGTGCTCACATGTGTATTTCTATGTGTCTGCTTATGTGGAGGAGTATTGTGTGTGTGCATGTGTCTGTGTAAACCTGTCTACATTTGCACACGGAGTCTATACACATGTGCTGTGAGAGAACATATCTAACTCTCTGCTTCTGCATGGGTGCATATATGTGTCTGGGGCAGGGAGGGGCACAGGCCCATTTCTAGACTGTGTCTGTGATAGTATATCCAGGCACAGGGTGTGCCCCAGGCTTGGCTGTTCTTATGCACACCCTTAGGGAGCAATGGAAAGGGATCTGGACTCCCCCTTCTCAGGTCCTTTCTGCTCTGGGTCCAGCCATCCCCTCATGCCTAGGAGGGTCTGGGGTATGAGTGGAGGAAGGATTGGGGGTGCCCAGGGTGGCACAGTGGTTAACAGCATGTGCAGTGGGTCCAGGCTAGCTGACGTGGGCCCCTGCCCCACCACCCACTAACTATGTGACCTTGGGCAAGTTGGGTCATTCCTATGCTCCGGGTTTCTCCATCTGTAAAATGGGGGTAAGCACAGAATTCTCTTTCTGGGGCTGTTGTGAGGATGAAAGGAGCTAGCCGATGTGAAATGCTAAGCACAGAGCCTGACCTCTGTCTGGGTGTTGTCTATTCATTCCCAAGTGCCTGCCGCTGGGGCAGCACCCTACGGGACAGAGCCTGTGCCTATCCACTCCTCAGGCCAAAGCTCCCAGAAAGCCCCACCCCCTCCACTTCCCGCCTGCTGAGCTCAGCGCTTCCCAGGCCCTGCCACTGTCGTAGCCACATCTGGGCCGTCTCTGCTCAGGGACCACAGTGGTGCGCCTCCGTGGCCATGGCTGGGGTTTCCGCTGACTCAGTGCCTCAGGCTCTGGGGGCAGGAAATCCCAGTCCTGCCCCCCCACCCCCACCTCAGGTTACATGGGGCCACAGGGCTATGGCTCCACAATGTTGCTTTTCCAGGAAGACCCCTGCCCCCCAATCAGGGGACTCCAGTTGCTCCCCCCACGGGCATTCTTATGCTCAAGGACTTCTTGAACCTACTTCTCAACAGGTCCTCTTCCTTGGGGCCCAGAAATTTGCTACCTCCTTTAGGAGGGTCACTTTGATCATCCCCCTGCCTCTGGACAGAACTAGACACTTTACCTGCTTCCTTCTCCTCGGAAATCCAATCTTCTCCTCATCCAACCTCAATTCCCCTTGCTTCCTTGCATTCTGAGCATAAAGCAAAACCCTCTCCATTGCTGGGCTGGCCCAGAGTCACCCCTCACCCCATCCTCCATCCTCACATCCTGCCAGCATTCACCATAATAATGATAAAACAGCGAATATTTATTGAGCTCCTCTTTTGTGCCCTTGGTAAGCACTTTTACAGACTAATTTGTTTTCTGCTCACAAAGTATATGCAGTCATTATCCCATTTTACAGATGAGAAAGTAAAGTCATCGTTAAATAGTAAGTTCAAAACTAGAGGATAGGGATTTGAGCCCTTCTAACCTCATGGAGTTAGGAGGAATAAGGGGACCCGCTGGGTTCCACTTGTCTGGAATTGAGTCCAGAGAAGAAGGGGTTAATTTAGCATCCTCCCCAACTCTTGGAGGGAGCCCCCCTCCCCCCAGTTCAGACGGTCAGAGAACAGAGTCACAGGGAATGTTAAACTCAGAAACTGGAAAAAGCTGACCAAGGAGGCTTGGGCAGCAGCCACGTCACGGGTGCCGCGGAACTGGGGAGGAGGGTCTTCATTCCCCTTCCCCCAGCCCCACCCCCACCCCCGTTTCTGGAGGCCCAGCCGGGGAAGGGGAAGGTGATGGCAAAGGGGAGGCCTTTCAAGCTCCAGGCCTGGCTCTTAAAGGGCCGGACACTGCCCCCCACCTCCCCCCCGCCCCCCCCCCCCCGACGCCTGCAGCCAGAGCCCCCTTGCAGGGCAGCTCCGGGCACGCAGGGTCCCGCCTAGCTCGCTCGCTCACCTGGCGGGCAAATGGGAGGGGCGGGCCTGGGAGCGCAGCCAGGCCAGCAGCGGGGCCGCGCGTCCCGCCGCCTCTGCCACCGCTGGAGCCCCCTCTCGGTCCTCCCTCCCTCCTCCAGCCTGGCGGGCGGGTCCAGCTGTGTTCCATTAGCGGCCCTGGCAAGTCCCCAGCCCCCTGGAGCCGCCCCCTATTCCCCCACCCGGAGTAGCCGGCAGTCCCCGGCAGTCGCGCGCCCGGGCGCGCGAGCCGGACAGCCTTCAGCCCCCAAAGCTCGGGACCCGGGAACTTGGCGTCCCCGAAGCCGGCCAGAAGTGATCCAGGACCTTCCAGCGGGCTGAGGAACCCAGGCCCTGCTTTCTGGGGTTGGCTGCATTGGGCTGCCTGGATTACTCAGTAAGGTGGGGGCGAACCCCAGCCACGGTAAGTGAGGGTGGAGGGGGTTGCCTCCGGCTCTGGGCTTGCTGTGTGACCTGGGGCAAAAGGCGTTCCCTCTCCGAACTTCAGTCCTCTTCTTTCTAGCCGGATAAGCTCTTACCTCCATGGCAGTTCTGACTCTCCCTGCCCCCAAGTCTGTGCCTTCCTATTGGGATGGGATCGTTTCCTCGCGGAAGCATCTCTCCTATCTCTATAGTGCCCTGCTCTGGCTGGGGCTAGGTGAGTGGAGGCCAGAGGTCAGGAGCGGGAAGGGGACAGGGAGCGCATGGAAGTTCACGCCTCCACATGCACTCATACGCCTCACACAGCTGACAGTCCTTCCACTGACTGGCAGGAGGGGGAGGTCAGGAGAGGGTTGGAGGGATAGGAGGTGCATACCGGAAGAACGAAGAACAGGGGATGAGTGGGGGGGGGGGGAACAGTTCTGCCTCAGGAAGAGGGAGATTGGGGTCCTATCTCCAAATATATGGAGGCGAGGGGTCCTTCCTGCTCTCGTTCCCCATCCAGAACTGAGGGAGGGGGAAACAGAATTCCTTTACAGCTGGAGAGAATGAGGTCAGACTTGCATAAGAACTTCCCAACAGGAGGGCCTACAGGAAGGGTAGTCATCGCCTGCCTGTGTGCACGTGTATGGGTACAAGCTGGTGTGTCTGGGTGGCCCCTGAACACATGTCTCTGTGAGCCTGCCTGTGTGTAGGTAGGCTTGTGTGCACACAGTGCACAAATATGCCTGTGTGTATATATGCCTGTATATCTGTGCATATCATGACTGTGTGCGCACGCGCGGGCTGCCTGTCTCAGGGGAGGCTGGATGATGTATGGCTCGCCTGGCCGCTTGCTGAGCCCGAATTGATTTATCTGGGCCCATCCATCAGGGTTTAATAAAACTAAAAGACGAGCATCCATCAGCAGGGGAGATTGGCAACAAGGTCCTGAGCCCGGTGACCTGCTCTCCCGCCCACTGCACCCATGAGGGAAGCTTCCTTGGCCCCTGTGATGCCTCTAGGAGACACAGCTCAGTTGTCAGCCCCTTGTGGGTGCCAGAAAGGGCCGGCTGGCTGAGCTGGGTGCAGCTAGCCAGGTACCAGATTAGCATATACCTATACAGTGCACAGGTTGATAAAATATTGAAATACTTCCAAGTGTCTTGGCAAATAGCCTCTGCTTCAAACCTTTTAGGACCCTTTTGATCTCTCTTCAGTCCAGCAACTGTCCACTAGCACAGCCCGATG
The DNA here is from genome assembly GCF_003369695.1 of Bos indicus x Bos taurus. Lineage (NCBI taxonomy): Eukaryota > Metazoa > Chordata > Mammalia > Artiodactyla > Bovidae > Bos > Bos indicus x Bos taurus. The sequence goes on from NC_040077.1 coordinate 121,650,426, forward strand.
CTGCCTGGACCTGGTTTCACTGCTCTGGCCAGCATTCTGTGCTGGCTGCTGGGTATCCGTGCCATACCGGTGGTTAAATATTTTGAATATCGCCGTGGCCCAAATCCTAGCCCAAGGCCTGTGGTTGGGCCTCTGAGAGGGACTGATGCCTGGTCAGACCTCCTGCCACCCCAGGACCAACGCCTGGGCCCCACAGGCTGGCTGCTGCTTGCCCATGTGAGAAATTGTTCTCTGTGAGCTCTGGAATCCACCTTCCCCCTCCCTATGGTTTCAGGTCCTGTGGCTGCAGTTGACTTCTCTGGACCAGGATGTGGGCATCTTGGGCTCCTGGCTTGTGGCTGCTCAGTCTATATGTTACCTACAGCCATGGAGCAGATGCAGGTAAGGATCAGAGTGCCATAGGCCTGCCACTGACTCTCTGAGGTGTGGGGTCCTATGCAGGTATGTGACCATGGGCCTCAGTAACGTGGGCATTTATAGGAGAGTCCAGAGGCCGGGCTCAGGGTAGCCTGAGCTGTTTGTACACATGAGCCAGCGTGAGGCGAGCTAGAGCAGGGGTTCCCGACCTCCAGGATCTAACACCTAATGATCTGAGGTGGAGGTGACGTAACAATAATAGAAATAAAGTGCACAGTAATTGTAATCGTTCCTGAAACCATCCCTCTCGGACCCTGGTCCTTGGAAAAATTGTCTTCCGTGACACTGGTGCCTGGTGCCGAAAAAGTTGGGAGACTGCTGAGCTAGAAAGTGTGCGTGTTTCTGTCTATGTATCTGTGTGTCTCTGGGCCTCTCTGTTTTTACATCTCAGAGCTGCTCTGTGCTCTGTACATACTCCTATGTCTCTGTGTATGAGAAGAACCCCCCTCCCCAATACATAAACCCAACCTGTGCCCCAAGGGCTGGTGAGGCCAGTGTGGTGGGGAGGAGCCGGCAGCAAGCTCTCCTTGCAGACAGGCCAGGACTCTCCAGTCCTTTCCATGTGGAGGATCCATCCTCCAGCCCACGTGCTCCTCCTCCTCCCTGGCAATCTTGGATAAAGGGCCTGCCTCAAGGCCCAGACACTGGATAAGACAGAAGGGTGTAGCTTTCCAGGGCCCAAAGCCAGAGGAAGTTGACCGGGCAGCTTGCCCTGCCCTGCTGGGTGCCCTCTGGCTGTGTAGTTGAGCAGAAATAGAACCCCTAGAACCCCCAATACAGCCAAAAGAGGCAGAAAAACCCAGGGACAGATGTGAGAGGGTATATGTGGCAACCTGTGGGCTGTGTGTCTACGTATGTGTATTCACATGTTCCCACGTATGCTTTACTCTCCTCTCCCTCACCGGGTCCCCTGGGGATTGAGGCAGAAAATTTCAACATCTGTGAGGAATTTGGGCCCATTGCCAAGGGGTGAGTCACCCCTTGCTGCTGCTGATACTAAAGACGGTGATAGTTTTTCTGGCCAAACCTGGGGGCAGAAGGATTCGGGGAGGGGGGTTGGTCACTGAGCCTAGGGATCCAGGATGCCTTCTTCTAGCCAGGGATCCAAGGAGTCCAGTGTCCCAGCTTCTAGGAGCTATATCCATCGCCTTGTCCCAGCTACCCTATCTGCACTGATGAAAAAGCTCTCTCTTTTTAAAAATTCTAGCCTCTATCTCTTCTGTTGTAGTACCTCTCTCAAAACTTCTGTTCAATCAGCCCTAGAGAAGAGGCAGGCCCATGGCTGCCTACCTGGTCCCTTTAAAGTTTTGGAGACCTGAATAAGCTATCCCCTTCTGCAGGAGCCTCTACCCCCTTCATATATCCTGTCTGGAGCCCTAAGGCTCTGGTGGTTCCCTTGAGCTTGTGGTCCACTCAGGCCCTCAGTCTCTCCTCACAGTTTCATAAGGTGGCTATCCAGGTGAAAAGTCAGTCTGTTGACCCAGACTTGCGTCTGGCCTGCTTTGTTTTGGCTGCGGAGCGGAACCCCATCCGCTGCTGAGAGCACATGTGCCCGCGGCCCATGGCATCCCTGGTGGCACAGGCATCTACAACTCACACATGTGCAGACCCGCGTGTGCATAGATATATAACACACTGTGCACGGATCTGACATCGCCTTGCCCTCGAAGTGCTCCTTTGTCCCCCACTCAGGTGTGTGTTGTGGGATATGTGAGCTGTCTAGAATTTATTTCATTCTCTAGAATGAAAGCAGCCTGGCCCCTGTCTTGGGGCCCCAGGAGAGGTCTGGGTTCTAGGAGATCTTGCTCAGCTATGAACTCACTTACTAGCCTTAGGCCAGGCCTCAGTCTTCCCATCTGTGCCCTGACTCCCAGGGTGGGTAGGTAGGATTAGTCGCTAAGTCATGTCTGACTCTTGCGACCCTGGCAGGCTCCTCTATCCATGGGGTTTCCCAGGAAAGAATGCTGGAGTAGGTTGCCATTTCCTTCTCCAGGGGATCTTCCTGACCTAGGAATCGAACCCGGGTCTCCTGCATTGCAGGCAGACTCTTTACCGACTGAGCCACCACCAGGGTCAGAAGGCAAAAGCTGAAAGGAGCCCAAGGCAGAGCCTGGCTGAAGATCCAGAGTGGGGAACATGAACTGGCTCTGTCCCAGGTTCCCCAAGAACTATGCCTCCACCTCAGCCTGACCCCCTACAGATGCCCCCACTGCCAATTCTTTTGCAGGGGAGCAGTGCCCACCTTCTCAGCAAGAAGGACTCAAGTTGGAACACAGAAGTGACTTATCGACCAACGTGACTGGTGAGCGCCCAGCTCAGCCTGTTGTCCCCCCTCCGCCATCTTCCTGGAGTGGCCTGTACCCCACTCACCTGCCCAGCTGAGCTCGTCATCTGGTGTCTCCCCTAAAGGCTTCAACCTCATCCACCGACTCAGCCTCATGAAGACATCTGCTGTCAAGAAGATCCGAAATCCCAAGGGACCATTCATCTTGCGACTGGGAGCAGTCTCAGTCACCCAGCCCACTCGGTAAAGGCCCCAGTGTGGCCACTGGGAACCAGTCTCAGCCACACTCCCCAGCAACTCTGGATGTGGAGCTTAAGCTCAGGGGGCACCCATGGGTCATTTATCTCTCTACTTGCCAGGAGTCAGCCTGGTCCCACTCCTGGGCCTCGCAGGGCAGGCAGCAAGGGGACTGGCAGGCCCACCCTCTGCCCTTTCCCCATCTCTGGCTAGCAGTAGGTGAAGACAGGTCTGCATCCCATGGGCACTGTGAGGACCCCAGGATGGAGGAGGGAGCCTGAAAGAGTTGGGTGTGTTTGTATGTGTGCGTGTGTGTGTTCACATGCATTGATGTGTGTCAAGTTCAAGCTCCTACAAGTTCCTGAGTGTTTTGGCCTCTGCTTACCTCTCCAGCCTCATCTTCCAGAATGTTCCTCTTTCTTTCCTGATTCTCTAGTCATGCTCAATCCAGTCATCTTTTTTCAGTATCTCTTCCCTTCCCCCAGGCCTGGTCATGTTCCCCATGGCATCCTGGTTTCCTTGGAATCCCCATGAAAGAGCGAAACAGTCATTCTGAGGATTCCTTGTTCATGGCCTTACCTCCCCCATCATCCCATCAGACTTGCAGGCTGCCTGAGGACAGGCCTCTTCTCTGTCTTTTCACCTGTTACCTGCAGCAACCAGACCACCCCGACGCATAGTAGGCCCTCGAGAAATGTCTGTAGAATGAATGGGTGTGTACGTATATGTGTGTCCATGGGACGTTATGTGCCTATGTGTGTCTCATGTAGGTTCAACAGTGTTGAGGGCCCAGGGTGGGCAGCAGACGGTCTCTTACCTGAGCCTCAGGGTACCCTCCTTGTTCTACCCCCAGACGCGTGTTCCCTCGGGGCCTTCCCAGTGAGTTTGCCCTGGTGCTGACACTATTGATGAAGAAACACACCCACCGGAACACGTGGTATTTGTTTCAAGTGACCGATGGAGACGGGTACCCGCAGGTGAGCCTGGCGCCCCGCTCGCTCCACCCCCGTTGCTCTTGGGTATCGAGTGGTGCCAGTCCAGCCCAGCTTCTGTCCCAGCTTGTGATTCTGGAGCCTCCCTGCTCCACCCCAGTACTCACCCTTGAGGCCACCTGCAGCCCACCTATCCCATTCTTTTAGAAGGTATTTCTCTGTGACTCCAGCCAGCTTTCCTTGCTCTGTGGGCTGTTTCCCTTCTTGTGAAATGAGCGGGAGGGCCCTTACCTTTGGCAGGCTGTGGCTCACGGGGCTCTGATTCTGTGTCCCTGCCTTTCCCCCTCTCCACACAGATTTCTCTGGAAGTCAACAGTCAGGAGCAGAGCCTGGAGTTAAGGACCCGGGGTCAAGATGGTGACTTTGTGTCCTGCATCTTCTCAGTGCCCCAGCTCTTCGACCTGCGTTGGCATAAGCTGGTGCTGAGCGTGGCCGAACGAGTGGCCTCCGTGCACGTGGACTGCATGTCAGCCTCCTCCCAGCCTCTAGGGCCCCGGCGATCCATAGAGCCTGTGGGCCATGTCTTTCTGGGCTTAGATGCTGAGCAGGGCAAACCTGTCTCGGTGAGTGCTAGGTCGGGCTTGGACTCTCCTCCCACTTTCTGGGAGCCTGAGTGGGCTCCCCAGAACCTGTATCTCACCAGGGCTCAGAACCCCCTTATGCTTCCCCATTGACCTCCAGGTGCAGCCTGGCATTCAAGGCCTTTCATGAGCTGGGCCCTAAAATGTCTGCAGCATCACCTTCTGCTCCGTCTGTCCATGCACCTTGGCTCTGGCTGATCCCATGCCGGCCATCCATCTCACCTAATACTTTCACACCTCTAGCCTTTGCCTATGCTGTTACCTCCACCTGGAATGCTTGTCCTTGAAACCTACCTGCTGAATACCTACTGGTCCTCACGGCTTAGCTTGAATGGAACCTCCTCTCCCCCGCTTCTTCTGGCCAAAGCGAACGTTTCTCCCGCCTCTCCCTCTATCTTGGGTGTATGGTTTTGCTTTGTATTTTGTGACTATATTCTTGATGATCTCCCAGGCCAGACTGGAAAGCCTCTGAGGGCAAACCCTGGGATGGAGCCATCTCTGTGCCTCCTTGGGGGCCAGGACACAGAGCTGTTTGTTAAAATGAAGTGACACTTGTGTGTCCCCTGCAGTTTGACCTTCAGCAGGCACACATCTACTGTGACCCAGAGTTCGTGCTGGAGGAGGGCTGCTGTGAGATATTACCAGGAGGGGTGAGTGGCCTGGACCCAGCCCAGCTGGGAGAGGCTGGGGCACTGCCTTGGGGCACAGTGTGCTGGAGGAGAAGGGCTGGGAAGGGGATGCCTAGACATCTTAGGATGCTGAGTGTGTTAAGGGGGGGTCCATCTTCTGTACTGACCCCAGCCCTTCCCCAACACTGGACAGTGTCCCCCAGAGACCTCCAAGGCCCGCCGGGACACCCAGAACAATGAGCTCATCGAGATCAATCCACAGACTGAGGGCAAGGTCTACACCCGCTGCTTCTGCCTGGAGGAGCCCCAGAACAGCAAGGTGGGTGGCCAGGGCAGGCAGACATGGGCACAGGCTCAAGTGGTCCTGTCCCTCCCCCGATCTGACTACAGCCTGCCCCCAGGGTCAGTTGGTCACGTGTACCCAACTGGGGCAGGGAGGGCACTGGAAGGCCTGCCTATTTGCTTCCTACCCTTACTGGATTCCGAGAGGCAGAGAGACAGCCCACTGTATGACCCTATGCCTGCCTGCTTGCTGGCATTGAGAATTGTGCCTATTGAACTCTGGCACTAACTAGAACTTCACTGGTACCATCCCAGACCCTGGTGAGGGAAGGATCAGGCTGGCACCCAAAGGCATTTTCTCCAGGACACAGATACCTAGGATCAAAGGCCAGGCGCCACACTGCTTGTCTTGGGGCTCACTCATTCTTCTGGGCTCAACCTGGGCCAATGCCAGACTGGTTCCATGCCCAGCACCATGGCCAGCTGCCCTGCCTGCTCCCAGATTCTTTAGGGGGTGGCAGGGAAACCCAGTTCCTCCCGTAGCCCCACCCCTGGCCCTGCAGCCTCCCTGCCCACCAGGCATCTTGCCCAGCCTTTGGCTCCAGGAACACAGGATCCCATTGATTCATAGTCTTGTTTTCTCCGACATCACGTGGGTGGGGGGAAAAGAAGGGGGGTAGACTGTGGGGGTGCCAGGGGTCTGAGCAGGCTCTCGATACCCTGGGAGCTGCCAGATATCAGGCTGAAGGGGTCCCTGGGGTCCATGCCCCTGCCTAGGGGCCCTCAGAACTGTCTCCTTCTCAAGACTTGGCTCTTATTCTTTCTGCTCAGGTGGATGCCCAGCTGTCGGGAAGAATCAGCCAGAAGCCAGAAAGAGGAGCAAAGGTAGAGACAGGCGGTGGGCGGAGGAGCCCACGGCATCCTCAGTCTGCCCTCCGTGTCCTCTGTAAACCCCTTGAGTAAGAGACTCTCTCCGCCCACGCTCTTCCCACCTTCCCCCACTCTTGGACAGAGCTTAGGACTTGAAGATGCCAGCTCTGAGAAGGAAAGATGAAGGGGGAGAGACAGAAAAGTACCTGGCTCTGTGTAGGGCACCCGCTCCTGGTGGTTCTTGAGTAGGGGTGTTGGAAGCCGTGCTTTGTCCTCTCCATTCCCCGCCCATTCTTATGCCCCCCTCCTCTTCCCAGGCCCACCAGGAGACAGCAGCCGATGAGGTAAGCCTCCCATCTAAACTGGAGAAAAGAGCTTGGTTGGAAGGGTGCCAGCCTGAGCCCTTTGGACAAGGCTTTGGGGCCCTGGAGGCTGGGCCTGGGGTGGGATGACCACACAGCTCCCAGCATTCCTTGGGGACCTGATGCTGGGCTCTGTCTGCCTGATGCTTCTCCTTAGGAGGTGGCTGTTTAGCCCTGGACACTCCTGTTGAGTGGGCAGCAAATGGCCATGTGCATTTTGGAGAGAGCCCAGGCCTTGCCCATGGGAGCCTGGATTTGGGGGTCTTACTCTGCTCCATATGCTGTGTGATCCAGGTCTTGCTGCTCATCCTCTCTGGGGTTCAGTTTCCTCATCTGAGAACTGGCTTGGCTCTGGGTTGGTGGGAGTTGAGGGACATGGCCTATTTGATGGGATTTCGATCTTTATGCTCCTTAACTCCACCCAGACACCTGTGTACTTGGTGTGTGTATGGGGGCCAGTGGGGTGCAGGAGGCTGACCTGAGGCTCTCAGACCTGACCTCCAGGTCCATTCTTCCCTTTCAGTGCCCACCCTGTGTCCATGGTGCCCAGGAGAGCAACGTGAGTGAAGAGAGAGTGTGCTGGGTGGGGCGGGAGGAGGCTGGGAGTGGGCACTGCCTGGAGGTTGGCTTGGCAACTTCTTGGTTCAGGACAAGGGGGTCTTTGTGTACTTTCACACTCTCTGCCCACCCATCCCCCAGAGCTGGGCTTGACCCTCAGCCCCAGCCCCACCAGGCCAGGGCCTCATGGGAGGAAGTCTCATGCTCTGTGATCTAGGCAGTGCACTGGGCTCCAGGGTAGGAGGGGAATGGGGTGGCAGCCTGCAGGGTCAGGGCCTCAGTACTGATCCCAGAACTCCCCACAGGGACTCAGGCCTGCTTTGCTTGGAAGGCTTCCCATGTCATTCTAGAGACAGAGAAGGGGAAGGGCTGGCTCAGGGTGACACAGCCCAGCATGGCCCCCCAAGCCACATGTTGACTCAGGGCTTCCCCTCTAATCCCTCTCCAGGTGGTCCTGGCCTATTCTCCCTCTGGGGGGCCAGAAGAACAAGGGAAAGGGGCTCACTGTGAGCCCAGCTGGTACCCAACTGTGCCTCTTCCGTGGGCAGTATGAGTCACCACTTTCCCACAGCCTGACATTCTGAGTTGACATTCTGCATTGATCCACAAAGGACACAACCCTCTCTCCCCTCAGCTCTAAGCCCCTGGCCTTTGGGGATGTCAGGAAGTACCCCTCTGCTGCCCGCCCTTTTCCATCCTGTCCCCCACCAAATCCAGTAAGGCTGATCATCCCCAGATATGCGGGGGTTACCATGGCAACTGAGCAGCCATGTTATCCTAGCAACGAGGGGGTGGAGCTAGCCAAAGCCAGGCAGGTTAGAGAAGATAGGTCAAACCCCTCTGTAAGTTTGACAGCTTTAGTATATAAAATCAGCATGCTGGTTGGCCTGGGAAGCAGAGCAGGGGCTGGGATCCAGGATGTTGGCTCAGCCACTCCTGTGTGGCCCTGACTAAACTGCTTGCCCTCTCTGGGCCCCTGGTTTCCCCTTCCTCCCTAAGATGATTATGTCCTCTTTCCTCTGTCCTTTCAGGTCACAATTGGTCCTTCTGGCCCCCAGGTGAGTCCCAGATGGAGAACAGGACATCCCTGCCCTCTTCAGTGGTGCCAGCCCATCTCATGGCATGTGGCCTCCTGGTTGTGTGTTTATATCAGGGCTACCCAAGCCTGCCTGGGCTTCCCAGGTGGCGCTAGTGGTAAAGAACCCACCTGCCAATGCAGAGATGCAAGAGATGCATGTCAGGAAGATCCCCTGGAGGGAGGCATGTTAACCCACTCCAGTGTTCTTGCCTGGAGAATCCCATGGACAGAGGAGCCTGGTGGGCTACAGTCCTACAGGCTTCAGCTCCCTACCTCTAGGTCTCACAGAGTTGGACATGACTGAAGTGACTTAGCGTGCACGCATGCACCCAAGTCTGCATAAGGGTGGGGCTGATTAGATGTATGTTTGCGTGTGTGTGTTTGTTAGAGACAGTAGTGGGTGTGTGAATCTAAAGATGTAAAAAACTGCGCATATCTAAGGGTCTGTGGAGAAGGAAATGGCACCCCACTCCAGTGTTCTTGCTTGGAGAATCCCAGGGACAGCAGAGCCTGGTGGGCTGCTGTCTCTGGGGTCGCACAGAGTCGGACACAACTGAAGCGACTTAGTAGCAGCAGCAAGGGTCTATTGTGTGTCAGGCCCTGGGCTGCCCATTGGCAGTATGACCTTCTTAAACCGCCTCAGGCATAGGTACTCTTATTTTATTTCAGGGCCAGCTATGCCCACATGTGTGACTGGTGTGCTTTTGTGTGTGTGTGTGTGTGTGTGTGTGTATGTGTGAGACTGTGCATTTCTGGACACGTGTTTGCATGTGCAAGGGGTGAACCCATATACCTAGGGGCCTGACAAGACCATAGAACTGTGGGTGATGGGCTAGGCAGCATATGCAAATGTGAGATGGTACTCTTGGGTGTGCCCATGAATAAATAATGTTATTCTTGGGGCCACCTCCGTGTGCGTGCTAAGTGGCACTGAGCAGTTTACCTGCAGGGTTACATTTCTTCCGCATTGCAGCCCCTTGGCCCCTTGAGGTAGTTGCTGACACGAATCCCATTTTCTTGATGAAGAAACTGAGGTTCAAACAAGTCGCATGACTTGCCCTAAGGCATGTACTTATAAGGTGTGGAGGTAGGATTTTAACTTGGGCAGCCTGACACTCACCGTTATGGGTGTCTGCCATTCCACATATGTGTGTCCAAGCACGTGTGTCCCTAAGCCCCTGGGTGTGAGCTAGCATGCTTGGAAACGGGTGTGGAGAAGAGATGCTTTCTGCGTGAGACTATAGATTTACCAAATATAGCCTTTTGGGGTGGGAGGGACAGGCGGATGGATGCGTATGGGATCCATATGCTGTGTGCGTGGTGGTGGGGGTTGGGGTAGGGCTGTGCTCATTTACACACCCGTGTGTGGTGGATGCATGGAAAAGATCAGCCTGAGGAGAGCTTCAAGGCTCTCATGTGCGTCTCTGGTCCCAGCCCTTGTCTTGGTCTCATCCACAGGGAGGGAAAGGTGAGCGGGGCCTGCCTGGTCCATCAGGACCCAAGGGAGAGAAGGGAGCCCGGGTAAGTGTTCCATCCATGACCACAGCAGGATCTTCCCAGTGTACCCTGGGGTTGGTCTGGAATGTGAGCCATCATCATCCCATCATCTTATCTGGAACTCTGCAGCCTGGTCTAAATAGAGGAGGAGGGCCAGGGTCTTTCTAGGGGTTAGTGTGTAGAAACCTCTATTTTCTACGGGCACCTGGGATGATGGGATTCCTGGGCCCTTCCTTCTCAAAATAGGTCTAGGGTGACTCCCCTAGGAGGCTGATTCCTTGCTCCCTACTTCTAGGGCAATGACTGTGTTAGAATCTCCCCGGATGCCCCGCTTCAGGTAAGACCTGGAGGAGAGGCCTGCTTTAGGGCCAATATGTGGGTGACTCCTGGGGAAGGGGGCTGTGCCCTCTGAGCCCTGGGGGTGACCCTGGGCCCCTCTCAACACCTTATCTCCCTGCTCAGTGTGCAGAAGGCCTGAAGGGAGAGAAGGGAGAGTCGGGAGCCTTGGTGAGTATGCGACCAGGGCCAGGGCAGGGCAGCAGGGTCATGGCCAGTCTCCCCATCCTTTCCTCACCTCTCTTGTGTGTCCCCTTTTCATCTCAGGGACCCTCAGGACTCCCCGGCTCCACAGGCCAGAAGGTAATGGGCCTGGATTCTGAGGGGATGGGTACCAGGGAGGTCTGCAAACCCTACAGACAGGAAGAGGGAGGCGTCCAAAGTCATCCTAGAGGATGACGTCATTGGGCCCAGAGTGGGTGGCACCCCCCCAATCCTCCCAAGTCATCCTGCCTTGTCCACCAAAACCAGGAGGGAAGAGCCACAGACACCCTGAGTGAGTGGCCTGGCTGGTTGGGCAGTTCTTTCTGTTGTCTACCCTCCTGTGAAGCCAATTAATCTCTGGGGAGGCTGAGACTGGCTCTAGGGAGCAGATGAAGCTGTTCTGGTTCTTCCAGCCCCTTCTCTCAGCCCCTGTCACTCTGCCTCTTCCTCCTTCAGGGCCAGAAAGGCGAGAAGGGAGACGGAGGCGTGAAGGGCTCGCCGGGAAAGCCAGGCCGAGATGTACGGTGCTGGGACCCTTCCCCCCACAAAACCCACGTCCCTCAGCACGTGGTCTTGAAGTGGCGAACTGTAACCTTTGGAATCCAACCCACTGCCCCTGTTCAGACAGAATGGAGACCCAGGGAGGGGAGGGCTGCGCCCCAGGAGGGGGCAGAAAAGGGCCTGACTGACTCCCAGCTTCCCAGGTGGTGCTAAGGGTAAAGAACCTACCTGTCAATGCAAGAGATGTAAGAGATGCAGGTTCGATCCCTGGGTGGGAAAGATTCCCTGGAGGAGGGTGTGGCAACCCACTGCAGTATTCTTACCTGGAGAATCTCATGGACAGAGGATCCATGGGGTCGCAAAGAGTCAGACACACCTGAAGCGACTTAGCGCAACATGACTCCCAGTCCAGGAGCCCCTGACCTCCAAGCCCTGAGTTGACATCTGATGGCCTTGGGGCACTGGGTGGAGTCTGGCTTTGGGACAGGGCAGTGAGGGTGGGCATTTCCACGTCCCAGTGCGGCTGCTGTCCTGGGAGGTGCCAGGCCTCAGCCATTCTCACAGCCTCCCCCCGCCCACAGGGCCGGCCAGGAGAAGTCTGTGTCATAGGGCCCAAAGGGCAGAAGGTGAGCTGTGGCTGTCTGACGGGGAGGAGCGGGTAGGGGGGGCTCAGAGGCGGTGGTTCTCTCACATCCACCTTATGTCTGTGCTAGGGAGACCCTGGCTTTGTTGGGCCTGAGGGGCTGGCAGGAGAGCCCGGGCCCCCAGGCCTCCCTGGGCCCCCTGGCATAGGACTTCCGGGGACCCCGGTGAGTACCCCTGGCTCCTCCTGCCTGTTTTCCCCTCAGAGACCCTTCTCCCTCTCAGCCAGAGGGGAGGTGGGGCTGGGTCCCAGGGGGCTAGGCTGGGGGAAAGGGCCAGAGTGGACCTCACTGTAATGGGAGGCCCCTGGCTGACCCACCCTGTTTCCGCCCTCAGGGGGACCCAGGTGGCCCTCCAGGCCCCAAGGGAGACAAGGTAAGCATGGACAAGAGTGGGGGCCCATGTGGGAACCCCCGGCGGGAACCCCCTGCTTGGTGAAAGGAGAGAGGAAAATGGGGCTGGGGGCAGCAGGAGGGAGGCAGCGGGCAGGTTGGGGAAGGGGCTAGGGGGCTGGGCCCCTCAGTGGGCGGTGTCCCCATGCCAGTGCTTGCTGATGTGAAGGCCTTGGCCTGGGTTCACAGGCCTAAGTCTGGTTAATGACCACAGTGGTCCAACTGGAGGGCCCAAACTCATGTGAGGGCCTTGTGCCTTGAAGAGCAGGAGGCCTGGAAATGTCTGTCTGCTGTGGTTCCTCTGGGCTCACCCAGGTCACCACCCATCCTGATGCCCTGGGGCAGGGACACACAGAGGCCTCGTGATCCCCCTTCCTGTGCAAGCAGAAGGACTCGGGTTAGACACGGAGAAGGACAGGCAACAGGAAGGGAGTGTTGACAAAACTGACCGAGAGGAGACAAGAGATTTGGCAAGATTGTCCTGCTATCCAGAGGGGACTGGAGGGTGAAGGGGTGGATGGGCTGAGGCCAGGGCCAGCACCCTTCTCCTTAACCCTTCTTCTGACCGCAGGGCAACTCCGGGGTGCCTGGAAAGGAAGGTCCTGGCGGGAAACCTGTGAGTGACCCAGTGGGAGCACGGCTGCCCACCATGCCCAGACCTCCTCTACCAAGGCCTCCAGAGGGAGGGGGGTTCTGTCCTCCGGCCCTCTCTGCCACGGCTAACGCCTGCTGCTTCTCCAACAGGGCAAACCAGGGGTGCCCGGGCTGAAGGGAGAGAAGGTGAGTCCCAGGCCTGGTTACGCCGAGGTGGGGTGGGAGGGCAAGCCTATCTCTGAAGGGACGGTAAGCATCAAGGGTGCTGAACCTGAGACCTTCCTTGGGGGACCCCCACCCCTCCTTTGTTCCAATGGCATGCCTTTGACTACTAAATAAAGGGCCTGGCTTTGGAGTTACATAGCCAGGTTCAAATCCCACCTCCGCCACATACATGAATATGACAAGTCAGTTAGCTTCTCTTTTTTGCCCAAGTTTCCACACCCCTAAATGGGACACAATGATTTCTTATGGCTTGTTGTGAGGAGGTAGTTTTTGATGTCCAGGGATTGTATTCTGAGTGAATGATTCAGGTGAACAGAAAGCACCCTCTACCCCCCTAGTGTTCCTGCTGCCCACTTTGCCCTGGCTCACCCCTTGTCTTCCCCAGGGTTTCAGCCCCACCCTGTCCGCTCATGGTCTTTCCCTTCTGCTAGGGTGACCCCTGTGAAGTGTGCCCAACACTACCTGAAGGGTTCCAGAACTTTGTGGGGCTCCCTGGAAAGCCAGGACCCAAGGGAGAACCAGGTGATCCTGCACCAGCCAGGGTGAGTGCCTAGGGTGGCCTGTGGGTCTCCATCAAAAAGCCTGGGGGCATAATCATGGAGAGGAGTTGGAGAGAGGGGCTGGAAACTTCTCATGGCCATAGAGACCTCGTGAGCAGAGAGTCTAGGATCTTAGTTCCATGGGGGTGGGGACTGAACCATAGAGTTTAGGGCTGGGCTAGAAGGCTGCCCCAGGTCTCCATAGCAACCAAAGAGGGTTCTTTAAGCCAAGGCTTAAGATGCCTTTTGGGCATGCTGGGGTGGAGCCAACCCTTATAGTGAGTGAGGCTGTGCCCTCCTCCTGGGATTGGATGCTGGTTGAGGGTGGAAGAAAGGAGTGGGCAGGGGTGGTTAGGGTCCTGGCTTGGACTGCGTGCTCCACTCCCTCACAGATGCTTTTTTTCAGGAGAGTCTGGGAGCTGTTGGACAAAAAGGTGATCGGGTATGTACAGGCAGTTTCCAGTGGGGTAGGTTAGCCTGGCCTTCTTTCCTGTCTGTCTGTCACGTGGGTTGATGAGCCCCAAGTCTGGGATGCTGACCTTGAGCCCCTTGGGACTCCTGGCTGTTTGAAGGGTTTGTGGTATGTGACATTGCTGTCCTCATAGATGGCTGGGAAATTTGGGGTGCCCTACCGTACCCAGTCTCTCAGCCCATAAATCTCTTCTCCTTGCAGGGAGACCCTGGCATCCAAGGCCTCAAAGGAGAGAAGGTGAGGGACCCCGTCCTCTGGCTGCCCCCCTCTGATCACTGCCAGCCTTTCTGATCCCTTCTCTTCCTTCCCCAGGGGGAGTCCTGCTCGTCCTGCAGCTTTGCCGTAGCGGCCCAGCATCTCCAGCCTTCTGCAGGGGCCAAAGGCGACGTGGGCCCTCCTGGCCTGGGTTTGCCAGGTCTTCCGGTAAGTCACTGCTTTCCCCAGCCAGGCCAAGGCAGCCCATCTTTACCACACTGGTAGCCTCCCTGGCTCCTTAGGCCTAGTGTCTCCAGCAAGGCAGAGGCCAGGAGGGACGCCCTGAGGTAGGGGCCCCAGGCCTGTAGCCCAGTGTCTCCCTTCACCCCTGCATCTCCCCAGGACTCCCTCTTAGAACCTCTGAGTGCCAATCTGTGTAACAGCTGTAGTTGTCCAAACACTGTGGGGTTGTGGGATTTGTAGTTCTGAGTTGGCCTTTCTCTTTCTGGGTGGACACTGGGACTCATGGAATCTTGGAGGGATGGGAGTGGGGGGCATGCAGTGACTGTGACTTGATTATTTTTTCAGGGGAAAGCTGGGGCCCCAGGGCCAACAGGGCTGAAAGGAGAAAAGGTGAGATCTGGTTAGAAGTCAGGATAACTGGGGTCTTCTTGACAAGGAGGCAGGGGAGGGGGCCCCTGGGTGGGGCATAGGGACAACATAGACAAGAAACCAAACTGTAAATCCACAGAGAAATAAATTCATCAATGTTTTGCAGACTGGAGTCAAAGAATTTATTTCTGACAGCCCACATGTTCTCCAAGAGAGTTCCTTTAGTACTGTATTTTTAATTTATTGATGATCCAAAACAATTGAGTACCTTCATAAAATAATAATAACAGCCCTCCTTTACTACTTACTTTGTGCCAGGTAGCATTCCAAAGGCTTATAGATGTATTGACTTGTTTCCTCCTCCCAAAACCTCATGGGGTAGGTACTCCATTCTTCCCATTTTGTGGATGAGGAAGCAGAAGTCCGAAAAGACCAAGCAAATTGCCCGAAGTCACATGGGGGTTTGGGGGCAGACCTGGGATTTGAGCACAGAGAAACTGGCTCCAGCGCCTGCAGTCTTGCTGCTCGGCTGGGCCGCTCAACTCCAGTGCCCTGTGAATGTATGCATTTGTGGTTGCGTTGGGGACAAATGACACCACTGAACTGATAAAGCAGCTACCCCTGTGAGGGCTTCGCTGGGTGTACGAGGGTTCAAGTGTGAGAAACCCTGGAATATACGTTCAGACTCAGCTCTACCAGGCAGATCATTTGTCAGATTTCTCAAACGGAGCTTTACACCCTCCCCCTCACCTGTTTCTTCTTCCAGCCCTTCTGATCTCCATAAATGGCACATACCCAGTTCTTCAAGCCTCCTCAAACCCCAAACCCGTCTCCACCTCATCTCCTCCATCTGACAGGTCTCTCCCAATCCTCCTTCTCCCCCGGCTTGGCTCAGCTCCACGGCTGCACATCGTCTTGGTCCCACAGCCTCTGACTTGGATGGAGGTGGCAGCCCTCTAGCTCGCCTGCCTGCAGCCGCTGCAGCTCTTCAGCCTTTTCACCCAGTAGCTACTGTGGTTTTGTTAAAACAAACACACGCTCTCAAGTTACACTGTTTCCCTGCTGAAAATCCTTCTGGGACTGGACACTGTCTCAAAGGCCGGCGGTGCCTAGCAAGACCCCGGATGCCCAGCCCTGCCCGCCTTTGCAGCTTCATCTGGTTCTTCTCTCTGCATTTCCTGTGCTTTAGCTGTGCCGCCCTCCTTCCTTTCTGGAATATGTCAAGAATGTTCCCACCTCTTAGATTTTGTCCTTGTGGCTCCCACTGTCTGGAGCGTTTTTCCTCTCTTGCTCCCCCTGCTCTTTCATTGACCGGGCCTTAGTCTCCTCTTTCTGACAATAATTGTCAGCATATAATAATAAACAGTTCTCTGACCATCCTGTCTAAAACGGCCTACCCTGCCTACTTTGTCTCACCACCCTGCTTACTCCCTTCATAGCACTCCTGGCCATCCAGTTACAATTATTTAAAAATTCTCGGTGTCCCCCACAAGGGTGTAAGTGCCACAGATGTGTTTGTCTGTGCTGTTCACTGCTACTGACCAGCACCTTGCTCAGTGCACAACACGTCCAGGCATCCAGCGAATGACTGTTGGACAAACGAATTCCTGACCTTTGTGTGCTGGGCCAGGGCTGAGGGTGGGTCTGGGATTCTGTGGCCTGCACCTGAGGACAGAAACAGGCTGGCCACAGTCTTCCCTGGGGACCTTGGCGGAAATCCCTTCGCTTTCTGGGTCTCAGTTTCCTAGCCAGGAAATGGGAGTGGGGGTGGTTAGGGGTCCCCAGGGGCTACTCTTGTGGCTTGGGGTTTTGGAGTGACCTAACACTTGTGTGCCTCCCCACTTTGACCCTGTGTTCTCTGCTTTGCTCTCAGGGTAATTTCGGGGAGGTAGGGCCAGCCGGCAATCCGGTAAGTGAGCTTTGGATGCCAATAGCTCGAGGGAGCATGACGAGGTGGGAGTGGCCCAGGCAGATGCAGGGCATCACACGTGGCTTCTTATCACACAGGGGCCGCCAGGGCCTGCGGGACCCACAGGCATCAAAGGGGAGAAGGTGAGTCTGAAGACCTTCCCCATGCAGCCAGGGCCAGCATCCCAAACACACTCCTCCTGCTTGACCTCAAACCCTCCCAGGCTGCCCACTGCCTGAGGGTAACATCGGATCCCTTACCATGATGTTCAGAACTCCTGAGGCTTGGCCCCACCTCCTTTTTTTTTTTTTTTTTAATATGATCCATTTTTAAATTCTTTATTGAATTTATTGCAACATTGTTTGATGTTTTGGTTTTTCGGCTTTGAGGCATATGGGTTCTTAGCTCCCTAGCCAGGGATCAAACCTTCAAATCCCTGCATTGGAAAGTGAAGTCTTAACCACTGGACCACAAGGGAAGTCCCCCCCACCTCCTTTTTTCACCTGGTTTTCTACTATGTCTCCTGAGAGACCCCCCCCCCTGCCCAGTCCAGGTGCTAGGTCAGGCCCGGCTGCATTCCCAGCCCCAGATTCCAAGCCTGGGCTGAGGTCCCCCAGCCCTGTGTCCTTGCTTGGCAGGGGGAGCCTTGTGAGCCATGCAGAGCCCTGACCGAGCATCAGGATGAAGACAGCCACGTGGTGGCCTTGCCAGGGCCCCGCGGAGAGAAGGGGGAGCCCGGGCCTCCAGGTTTCGGTCTGCCAGGAAAACAGGTGAGTTCTGGGGCCTGTGGAGGTGGGATACAGGCAGGGCTGCCTGGGTCTCTAGGTTCCTGGTGCAGTGGGGGTAGGTGGGAGTGTGGAGGGGCCAGTGCGTCTGTCCCCAGAGGGAGCTGGCCTGACGGACCTCTGCCCTTCGTCCTGGGACATAGCATGGCTGAGTGTGCAGAAAGACCGCCAACCTGGGACCAGACAGACCTGGGTTCAAAACCCACCTCTGCCTTTTACGAGCCCTTTGACTTGAGCCAGTTACCTCCCTCTCTGTGTCTCTGTTTCCTACAAATAGTGTTGCTGTAAAGTCTAGGAACGATGTGTGTGAAGCATTAGTGGCACACAACAGGCATTCAAGAATGATAATTACAAAAAAAAGAATGAAAGTTACCACTGGGGCGATTATTATTTTTACTGCTTTACTCATAGCAGTGAATGCTACCACAGTGCATATCATGGGCTGTTCACAGCTTCATATGTATCGACTTGTCTAATCTCACAAGGACTCTGTGGGATAGAAGGCTGTGCTCTTTTTATCACCTCCATTTGATCGATAAAGAAACTGAGGCACTGAGAGGTGAAGTAGCTTGCCAGGGTCACCCAGGCAGGAAGCCTGACTCAAGGCTCTTTTCTTAATCTACACAAATTCACTAGAAGGAGAGCAGAGGTTTTGGTTTGTCTGTGTGTTGCCTTTTCCTTGGCTCTAACACACTGCTGGACACTTAAGGGTGTCTAGTATGAGGGAACTGACGCTGGAAATGCTTTCTCCTCAGGGCAAGGCCGGAGAGCGTGGACTGAAGGGGCAAAAGGTGAGAGAAAACTCGGTGGGCACGGGTGGGCACCACCTTCTCTCAGATGCCGTCCCCACCTCCTATTCCTGAATTGTGCTGTGCCCACTCTCCATTCCCTGCCCAGCCCCCAACCCCAGTGAAGGGCTCTGAGTGCCCGTAGGTCCCAAGAGGCCACCATGCCCTGAGCTGGGTCATCCCTGCCCTCCTGAATCTTGCTCCTTACAGGGTGATGCTGGGAATCCTGGAGACCCTGGAACACCAGGCATCACGGGGCGGCCAGGACTGTCGGGAGAGCCAGGGGTTCGGGGCCCTGTGGGGCCAAAAGGAGAAAAGGTCAGTCAGGAAGGGGGCAGGTTGCCCCACGAGCACGAAGAGATCAGGCCGAGAGCTAATGAGGGGAAGGACTTTGGGGTCAGGCCGTGACCCTCATGAGATGCTGGCGTCACCGGGTGGAGGCTCCTCGGCTCTTCTCCAAGGCAGGGGAGGAGACCCAGGAGTCTCAGGGGCCAATATTGATATCCCGGGCTGAGGAGGGGTCGGCGGAGGGGCGGAGCTCTCCAAAGGGCACAAGGACCCCAGTTTCCAATGCCTCCTCTCTTGGCGGCTGGGCCTGGCTCACGGGTTCCTGGCTGTGCCCATCTCTGACCAGGGTGATGGCTGCACCGCCTGCCCCGGCACGCAGGGGGCGCTGACAGACAGAGCGGGGCCGCCTGGGAAGCGGGGCCCGAAAGGAGATCCTGGGCCAGAAGGCGTGGGCCGGCCTGGTAAACCGGTGAGTTCTGGCTACCTGCCTTCTCGTCCTTCCCTCCCTGGGCCTTCTTTCTCTCCCCCTGCCCCCTTGCCCCTGTGGGAGCCCTGGCTCACCTGTGTCTTTACTCACCTGTGTCTTTTAGGGCCAGCCTGGTCTACCAGGAGTTCAAGGACCCCCAGGACTGAAGGGCATACAGGTATGTGTGAGTGTGGGGGGCCTGGGCTGCAGCTCTGTGGGGGTGGGGAGATACTGGGGGCAAGTGGGCCTGGAGGGAGGAAGGGAGATCCCGCCGCTGCGCAGGGGGAGGGGGACGGGGGGAGGTTCAGGAGAAGGGGCTGGGGCAGGGGTGAAGGATGAAGAGGGAATCTCAAGCTCAAGCTTGTCCTTCTGCCTATTTAGGGAGAGCCCGGCCCTCCAGGAGTGGGAGTCCAGGGGCCACAGGTGAGCCTCCAGCCTTCCCTTTGCCTGCTTGCCTCCCAACACTTTCAGTTCAGTTCAGTCGCTCAGTCATGTCCAACTCTGCGACCCCATGGACTGCAGCACGCCAGGCTTCCCTATCCATCACCAACTCCCAGAGCCTACTCAGACTCATGTCCCATTGAGTCGGTGATGCCATCCAACCATCTTATCCTCTGTTGTCCCCTTCTCCTGCCTTCAATCTTTGCCAGCATCAAGGTCTTTTCAAATGAGTCAGTTCTTTGCATCAGGTGGCCAAATTATTGAAGTTTCAGCTTCAGCATCAGTCCTTCCAATGAACACCTACTTAGCCAAGTGCTTACTCCCATCTGCCCCACCAAACCTAAGCCCCCTCCCTGCCCCCAGAGGCTCCAGGGCACAGCCCTGGCCTTCTGTTTCTTCTGTCTGGGACTTTGGTTTGGACCCCCTGACCCTCTCTGACCCTCTGAGTCTCCTTGTGGAGCCCTCTTGAGTTTGGGCTGGCAGATACCCCACCCCAGACCAGTCTGCCAGTGGCACAGGTTGGCTTGGGCAGCTGTGACCCAGGCTGCCTTTTTCTGACTTGCAGGGGGAGCCTGGAGCCCAGGGTCTGCCTGGCATTCAGGTACGTCTGCCTTGGGCCTTGGAGGAGCCTGGCAGGGGAAGGGGCCACCCGAGGACAGAGATAACTAATGTGCTTCCATCTGCAGGGGCTTCCGGGCCCTCGGGGACCACCTGGCCCTGCTGGAGAGAAGGGTGCCAAGGTGAGCCTTTGCATCCTTGGGCTCTAGACTAGTAATGCTTCAGAATGTCCTGGCCGTGGGCACAGGGGACATGGGAACCGAGGGATACTCATCAGACGGCTGCCCAAGGCCTGGTCTCACCTGCTGGATTGTCACGAGCTTCAAACTCAGGCCCTGCAACCTTGGTACCCTCTCTTCCACAGGGATCTCCAGGAGTGAAAGGAGCCGCTGGGCCTGTGGGACCTCCTGGTGCCAGTGTCTCTGGGCCTCCGGTAAGGGCCCCTTATGTACTCCACACTGGGATGTTGCTGGGACTAAGGGCATTGCTGCCAGGAAGAGGGCACGGGGCTGACCTTGCCTGTGGGGGATGGGAGCTGAGAGGCCTCAGCTCAGCCCAGCGTGGGAGTAGGAAAACCACACTGTTTGGGGGGAGTCCCTGAAGAATGGCAGTATTGACCACCACCAGTTTTTGAGCAGTGACCACGCCGAGGCCCATGCTAAAACAGAGATTAACTTAATCTTCACAACAGCCCTGTAAGGGAGCAGCTATGATTATTCCCATTTCACAGATGAGGAAAATGAAGGCCTGAGAGTGGGGAGACAGAGCCAGGACTTGAACCCAGTTCTGTCTGACTCAAAGCCCATATGTTCAGCCCCCCAACCCCACTTCAAAACTTGGAATCATTTGGGATGATCTAAAACAGTGCTGCCCAATAGAACTCTCTGCCCCGCCTGAGATGTAGCCACCAGCCCCATGTGGCTCTTGAGCACTCAAAATATAGCTAGCATGACTGAAGAACGAAATTTTACATTTAATTTCATTTTAATTATTTTCAATTTAAGTAGCCACATGTGGCTGTTGGCTACCATGCTGGCCAGCACAGCTCTATCTAGACCAGCAACACTTTCAGTCTTATTATCCTCAAGGACCTCCCTTGATTACTGTCCCACCAATGATTCCCATATTCTGAAAGATGTGTCTATTGAACAAATTGCACAGATTAGGTAATAATAAGCACATTTCCTCATTTTTATTCATCAAAGACCTATATAATAGCTAGCTTCAGCTCCACATGAACCCACTAGAATTTTTCAAGACGATATAATTCTAGCCTGAATCAAAGAAAGGCTACCTTGCAGCCAGCCGGTGCTGTGCCAGGTCGTGGGCAAATGTATAATTTTTCTTGGGCTTTTGGTAACGTTGAAAATAGCTCAGTGAACCATATCTTTTCTATCTTTATCGATCCCTAGAGAAAGTCCAGACCCAGTTTGGGAATCACTGATGGATTCCTCAGGAGGGGGCTACGGCCTTGCCCAAGTCCCCACGGTCAGTCTGGGTCGTCATGGTCCCCGCCTGAGCCAAGGAGCACGCCCCCCGCCCCCAGTAAAGGCAGATATGAAGGGGAAGGAGGCCCTGGTCCTCAGGGAGCTCCAAGTCCCATGTGGGAAGGTGGCCTGTCCGGCAGGAGAGCAGCTGTCAGCATGTGCCCTGGCTGGTCTCTCCAGACCAGCTTCCGTCAAGCTGAATCCCATCCGCGCGCCTCCACAGTCCCTAGCTGCGTGACCTTCAGCACGTGACAGCCTCTCGGAGCCTTTAATTCCCTTTAATAAGAGCCGAAATCCCTATCTCCTCCTTAAGTCAACTGAGAGACCTTTATGATGGAGAGACTGTGTCTCAAGCACCGAAGAGAGAGAGGATAGAGCAGGGACCTTGGGATAGAGCACAGACCGGGTGAAGCCGTCCTGTTGGCACCGAAGAGAGAGAGGATAGAGCAGGGACCTTGGGGTAGAGCACAGACCGGGTGAAGCCGTCCTGTTGGGCCTATTAGAAAGTCTCGTTAAGCCTTAGTTTCCTCCCCTGTGGGCTTCCCCTGTGGCTCAGCTGGTAAAGAATTCACCTGCAATGTGGGAGACCTGGGTTTGACCTATGGGTTGGGAGGGATTGGGGGCAGGAGGAGAAGGGGACGACAGAGGATGAGATGGCTGGATGGCATCACTGACTCGATGGACGTGAGTCTCAGTGAACTCCGGGAGTTGGTGATGGACAGGGAGGCCTGGCGTGCTGGGATTCATGGGGTCGCAAAGAGTCAGACACGACTGAGCAACTGATCTGATCTGATCTGACCTGACCCACTCCAGTATTCTGGCCTGGAGAATTCCATGGACTGTATAGTCCATGGGGTCGCAAAGAGTCGGACACGACTGAGCGAATTTCACTTCCTCCCCTGGAAGTGGAACAATACCATCCTGCAGGACTGGGAGCGGGGGATTCCATCCACTGCCCTCTGACAGGCACTTGGCCCAGTGTCTGACACCCAGAAAGCGCTCGAGAAATGCCAGTCTTCCTCCTTCCTCCTCTCCTTGTCTCGTGGGCCTCAGTCTCCTCCTCTGGACATGGGCACTGAGATGTGGGTTCCAGGGAGCCCGGCACTGCTTCCGTTTGTCCCGTCACCCTCCCCTCCAAGCAGGCCAGCTGGCTGGCTGCTGTCCAGCCCTGCCCGCTGACCCTGGGCTCTCTCCCTGCAGGGCCCTGATGGGCAGCAAGGACAGGCTGGACTTCCAGGAGCCAGAGGGATGCCGGTGAGTGCTGTGTCTCAGGGCAGCAGGAAGCCACCGCTGGCCTTGATTCTGTACCCCATCTCCTCACCCACCTGTGTTTCTTCCCTGCAGGGTGAGAAGGGATCACAGGGAGAGAAGGTAAGTCCCAGAAACCTGTGACCAGTACCTCTGGGGATATTAGCAGCCCCTAGAACCCTGCACCTGGGGGATCCTCTGCACTTGGTTGTGACCCTGGATTGGAGGATGGGTGCTGAGGAGTCATCCTGGTCTTCTTGCCACACACCAGCTCCCTGGTTCCAGGTTGCAGGGGGCCCCAAACACTTCCCACCTCACCTGGTTGCCAGCCCAGGGCTGGCTCTGGAGCCCAGAGAGCTCCAGGTCTCCCTACAGCAGGCAGCTGCATTTTCAGATGAGTGCTGAGTCACAGGACAGGGGAAGGAACTGGGTTCAGAAGAACCAGTGAGAGGACAGGGATGTGAGGGACCAGGAGAGAAGAGCATGGAAGGCGGGCTGGGCCAAGGGGAATGAGGCTGAGAACCTGTGCAGTCGCAGATGGTGATGAAGCTGAAAGGCAGTAATAGGAAGGGCTCTTGTTTACTGAGTGCTTGGCATGTGGCAGGAACTCTGTATACATTCATCCAGTCCATCCTCATGACAGTCTATGCAGTGGGCATTATTACCCCCATTGTACAGATGAGGAGACTGAGGTTCAGAGAGGTTGAACAGATTACTCAAGGGCATAGTCATAAGAGGCAGATCCTGGATTTAAACCCTGCCCTCTCCATCTCTGGAGCCCACCCTGCCTTCCCACTGTCAGTTTCCAGAGGGTACTCCATCCTTGCCCCTCTGCCACTGACAAAGGCTCTTCTCTTTTCAGGGCGAGCCGGGGGAGTGTTCCTGCCCCTCCCGAGGGGACCTCATCTTCTCTGGCATGCCGGTAAGTGGTGCCAAGAGCCTTCCCCCCGAACCTGGGGGAGAGGCCTGGCTTTCTGCCCCGTGCCCATGATGCACGGGCCCCCGTGCCCTGGCCAGCTGCCTCCCCACGCAGCCCTGCGCTTGGTGTGGACGTTGCCTATAACCTCTCCCCTTCTTTTGCGACCCCCACTCCCACCCAGGGTGCTCCGGGACTTTGGATGGGCAGCTCCTGGCAGCCGGGCCCGCAGGTGTGTCGCTTGTCTCCTCTGCGCCTCCTCTCGTCCGCCAGCACCCCGAGGCTTGCCCATCCTCACACCGCTGCCCCCGCGATGGGGCAGAACTTTCTTCTGGGTCTGATGATTTCTTCTCTCCCTCAGGGTCCTCCGGGTGTTCCTGGACCACCAGGCCCTCCTGGAATGCCTGGGCTGCAGGTAAAGAGGGAGAGCAGAGGGAGGGCAGGGCGACAGGGCGCATGGTCTGTGCCTGATGCCAAGTGTGCCGCCCCCTGGCCCCAACACCTGTACGTGTCATTTCTCACTCCTTGTCTCCTGCTTCCCAGATTGGTACCCAGGGCCCACTGGTCCCTGAGGGCAGGCTGTGTGTACTCCTAGCTCCTTTCTGATGCATGTCCTGTTGAGTGTAGCCCGGGCATCTCACTGACACCCGTGCCAAGCTCGGGCCTTGGTCAGCTGGCGGGAACCCAGAATCTAGGTCAGCTAACACTCCTTGACACTGGTACAGAGCTCACCATTTTGGAGCAGCATTGAACATTCATTCATGCAACAAATATTTTTGTGCATCTAGCACTTTCCATGGAGAAGGCGATGGCACCCCACTCCAGTACTCTTGCCTGAAAAATCCCATGGATGAAGGAGCCTGGTGGGCTGCAGTCCATGGGGTCGCTAGGAGTCAGACATGACTGAGCGACTTCACTTTCACTTTTCACTTTCATGCATTGGAGAAGGGAATGGCAACCCACCCCAGGGTTCTTACCTGGGGAATCCCAGGGACAGGGGAGCCTGGTGGGCTGCCGTCTATGGGGTCGCACAGAGTCGGACACGACTGAAGCGACTTAGCAGCAGCAGCAGCACTTTCCAGGCACTGCTTTAGGTGCCAGCGACACAGCAGTGGACAGAAAGAGACCTCTGCTCTCTGGGAGCTTGTGTTGTAGTGGGAGAGACAGATGATAAGCCACAGAAAGAAATAAAATATAGTATGTTAGAAAGGGATACATCCTGATGAGAAAGCTAAAACAGGGAGTGAAGATAGGAAATGGGAGGAGCCCAGGGCAGATATTTGAGAAAAGTGTTGAAAAGAAAGGAACGTTTGAATCAAGACCTAAAGGGAAAAAAGAGAAAAATAAAAAATAAAAAGACTCAAAGGAAATGAGGAGTGAGCCTGCAATAAAGAATATTCCTGACAGACAAAGCAGTAGGTACAAAGGCCCGGGGGTGGGGACATGCCTCCCATGTCTGGGGAGCAGGAAGGAGGCCACGGAGTCGGGGAGAGAAGCAGGCGGCATGGGGAGATACACATGACATCGTGATTAGACTGTGTGTTCCAGAGCCAAGCAGCCTGACCTTGAATCCCAGGCCTGCTATGTGTTAGCTTTGTGACACTGGCTATGTTACTTACCCTCTCTGCATCTCAGTTCCTTCATCTGTTAAGGGGAAATAATTACCAAACCTACCTTATGGGGCTTTTGTGAGTATTGTTAAACAAGTTCAGTTCAGTTCAGTTGCTCAGTCGTGTCCAGCTCTTTGTAAACCCATGAACCGCAGCACGCCAGGCCTCCCTGTCCATCACCAACTCCCAGAGTTCACTCAAACTCACGTCCATCAAGTCGGTGATGCCTTCAGCCATCTCATCCTCTGTCGTCCCCTTCTCCTCCTGCCCCCAATCCCTCCCAGCATCAGAGTCTTTTCCAATGAGTCAACTCTTTGCATGAGGTGGCCAAAGTATTGGAGTTTCAGCTTTAGCATCAGTTCTTCCAATGAACACCCAAGACTGATTTCCTTTAGAATGGACTGGTTGGATCTCCTTGCAGTCCAAGGGACTCTCAAGAGTCTTTTCCAATTAAAAAAAAAAAAAAAAAAGAGTCTTTTCCAACACCACAGTTCAAAAGCATCAATTCTTCAGCGCTCAGCTTTCTTCAACATCCATACATGACCACTGGGCAAACCACAGCCTTGACTAGACGGACCTTTGTTGGCAAAGTAATGTCTCTGCTTTTGAATATGCTATCTAGGTTGGTCATAACTTTCCTTCCAAGGAGTAAGCGTCTTTTAATTTCATGGCTGCAGTCACCATCTGCAGTGATTTTGGAGCCCCCCCAAAATAAAGTCTGACACTGTTTCCCCTGTTTCCCCATCTATTTCCCGTGAAGTGATGGGACCAGATGGCATGATCTTCATTTTCTGAATGTTGAACTTTAAGCCAACTTTTTCACTCTCCTCTTTCACTTTTATCAAGAGGCTTTTTAGTTCCTCTTCACTTTCTGCCATAAGGGTGGTGTCATCTGCATATCTGAGGTTATTGATATTTCTCCCGGCAATCTTGATTCCAGCTTGTGCTTCTTCCAGCCCAGGGTTTCTCATGATGTACTCTGCATATAAGTTAAATAAGCAGGGTGACAATTTACAGCCTTGATGTACTCCTTTTCCTATTTGGAACCAGTCTGTTGTTCCATGTCCAGTTCTAACTGTTGCTTCCTGACCTGTATATAGGTTTCTCAAGAGGCAGGTCGGGTGGTCTGGTATTCCCATCTCTTTCAGAATTTCCCACAGTTTATTGTGATCCACACAGTCAAAGGCTTTGGCATAGTCAATAAAGCAGAAAAAGATGTTTTTCTGGAACTCTCTTGCTTTTTCAATGATCCAGTGGATGTTGGCAACTTGATCTCTGGTTCCTCTGCCTTTTCTAAAACCAGCTTGAACATCTGGAAGTTCACGGTTCACATATTGCTGAAGCCTGGCTTGGAGAATTTTGAGCATTACTTTACTAGTGTGTGAGATGAGTGCAACTGTGCAGTAGTTTGAGCATTCTTTGGCATTGCCTTTCTTTGGGACTGGGATGAAAACTGACCTTTTCCAGTCCAGTGGCCACTGCTGAGTTTTCCAAATTTGTTGGCATATTGAGTGCAGCACTTTCAGAGCATCATCTTTCAGGATTTGAAATAGCTCAACTCGGATTCCATCACCTCCACTAGCTTTGTTCGTAGTGATGCTTTCTAAGGCCCACTTGATTTCACATTCCAGGATGTCTGGCTCTAGGTGAGTGATCACACTACCATGATTATCTGGGTCATGAAGATCTTTTTTGTACAGTTTTTCTGTGTATTCTTGCCACCTCTTCTTAATATCTTCTGCTTCTGTTAGGTCCATACCATTTCTGTCCTTTATCGAGCTCATCTTTGCATGAAATGTTCCCTTGGTATCTCTCATTTTCTTGAAGAGATCTCTAGTCTTTCCCATTCTGTTGTTTTCCTCTATTTCTTTGCATTGATCGCTGAGGAAGGCTTTCTTATCTCTTCTTGCTATTCTTTGGAACTCTGCATTCAGATGCTTATATCTTTCCTTTTCTTCTTTGCTTTTCGCTTCTCTTCTTTTCACAGCTCTTTGTAAGGCCTCCGAAGACAGCCATTTTGCTTTTTTGCATTTCTTTTCCACAGGGATGGTCTTGATTCCTGTCTCCTGTACAATGTCACGAACCTCATTCCATAGTTCATCAGGCACTCTATCTATCAGATCTAGGCCTTTAAATCTATTTCTCACTTCCACTGTATAATCATAAGGGATTTGATTTAGGTCATACCTGAATGGTCTAGTGGTTTTCCCTACTTTCTTCAATTTCAGTCTGAATTTGGCAATAAGGAGTTCACGATCTGAGCCACAGTCAGCTCCCGGTCTTATTTTTGCTGACTGTATAGAGCTTCTCCATCTTTGGCTGCAAAGAATATAATCAATCTGATTTCGGTGTTGACCATCTGGTGATGTCCATGTGTAGAGTCTTCTCTTGTGTTGTTGGAAGAGGGTGTTTGCTATGACCAGTGTGTTCTCTTGGCAAAATTCTATTAGTCTTTGCCCTGCTTCATTCTGTATTCCAAGGCCAAATTTGCCTGTTACTCCAGGTGTTTCTTGACTTCCTACTTTTGCATTCCAGTCCCCTATAATGAAAAGGACATCTTTTTTGGGTGTTACTTCTAAAAGGTCTTGTAGGTCTTCATAGAACCGTTCAACTTCAGCTTCTTCAGCATTACTAGTTGGGGCATAGGCTTGGATTACTGTGATATTGAATGGTTTGTCTTGGAAACGAACAGAGATCATTCTGTCGTTTTTGAGATTGCATCCAAGTACTGCATTTCGGACTCTTGTGTTGACCATGATGGCCACTTCATTTCTTCTGAGGGATTCCTGCCCACAGTAGTAGATATAATGGTCATCTGAGTTAAATTCGTCCATTCCAGTCCATTTTAGTTCGCTGATTTCTAGAATGTCAACATTCACTCTTCCCATCTCCTGTTTGACCACTTCCAATTTGCCTTGATTCATGGACCTAATATTCGAGGTTCCTATGCAATATTGCTCTTTACAGCATCGGACCTTGCTTCTATCACCAGTCACATCCACAACTGGGTATTGTTTTTGCTTTGGCTCCATCCCTTCATTCTTTCTGGAGTTATTTCTCCACTTATCTCCAGTAGCATATTGGGCACCTACTGACCTGGGGAATTCCTCTTTGAGTATCCTATCATTTTGCCTTTTCATACTGTTCATGGGGTTCTCAAGGCAAGAATACTGAAGTGGTTTGCCATTCCCTTCTCCAGTGGACCACATTCTGTCAGACCTCTCCACCATGACCTGTCTGTCTTGGGCAGCCCCACGGGCATGGCTTAGTTTCATTGAGTTAGACAAGGCTGTGGTCTGTGTGATCAGATTGGCTAGTTTCAGTGTGTCTGCCCTCTGATGCCCTCTCGCAACACCTACCGTCTTACTTGGGTTTCCTTACCTTGAACGTGGGGTATATCTTCACGGCTGCTCCAGCAAAGTGCAGCCACTGCTCCTTACCTTGGATGAGGGGTATCTCCTCATGGCCGTATAGAACCTTGCCCGATGTATAGTAAACACACAGAAGACATTAGCCATCATTATGTCAACTACTGTTACGATTTTACATCCATTCTCTCGCATTCATCTGGGCCTACATCAACCCCAATAGGAGGGCAGTGTTATCCCCAAGTCACAGCTGAACACACTGAGGCTCTGGAAGGTGAAATATCTTGTCTGAAGTCATCGGCTAGGAATTGGCAGGGCTGGACCGGGGCTTTCCCGAGCAGGGCACTTTCGACTGACCTCCACTGCCCTGCACGGCGGCTCCCCCAGGCTTGCATGCCAGGCCACACACCCCAGAGACCCTAGGAGGCACAGACAGTGGCTTCTGTACATCTGGCTCCCAGCTCTTGAAAAAGTGAGTCTCACCTGAAAAAGCAAAGGAGAATCGCATGGAAGATTTTTACAAACTATTCCCTCTGCCCTGAT
Organism: Bos indicus x Bos taurus; assembly: GCF_003369695.1. NCBI lineage: Eukaryota > Metazoa > Chordata > Mammalia > Artiodactyla > Bovidae > Bos > Bos indicus x Bos taurus. Next base: position 121,679,332 of record NC_040077.1, read on the forward strand.
GATTTATTATACACCAGCCTCCACCCTGGCCTGAGAATTGGCTCTGGGGACCCCCTTTGCTGATGGGTGCCTCTGTCAAGATTCCAGTTCTCTGTCTCTTTGAAAGCGCAGAATCAAAGCCAACTTTGGGTCCCCCACAGGCCAGCCTCACCTTTACCAAGTGTCCAGGCTTCCTGCCGCATGGCCAGGAAACAGGAATCAGTCTGCAGGGGGCTTGCGGTTTGCCAAGAGAAGCGTGAGAGTCATTTCAAAGTGACCCATTAACAAGCACACGCTGATGTCATGTGAACCTGGCCAAGACACGCTGGGGGAACGAGGCAGAAAGAATGACTGCCACCAAGTCTGGGCCCAGGCACCAGAGTCCCCGTCTGGCACCAGTGCTGGAGACCAAGCCGAGGCTGCTGCCAGCGGGCACCTGCCCCATGCTAGGCCGGGGCAGGTCCCTGTGCCTGTGGTCTCCCGCAGTCCTTCCAAGGAAGAGAGAACCCAGCAGTAACTCTCTTCAGGCACAGGAACAGACTCAGAGATACACAGCATCCGGACTCCAGTAATGACATCCATTCCTACAGACATTAAGAAATGTGCGGTTCTATAGCTAGTGAACGGTGTGTAGGTAGCTCTTCAGTCTACAGTAGAGCCAAGTGGGAGGTGTGGTGCTGGGAAGGCAGGGCAAGAAACTCACAGCCTTGGGTGTGAACGAACACACAGGCAACGAAGAAGGGAGCAGGGGTGAATGATACTTTAGGGGCATGATTAGAATGAACATGGTCAAGGTGTGTTCCCCACGTCAGGTACTATTCTAAACACTTTACCTTCTTAACTCACTGAAGGCTCGGAATGAGCAGGGCTGGGTGACGGCACGTGGGGTGCAGGAGGGGCCGGGGGAGACTGACTCTAAGTCCGTCTCAGACCTGGTAGAGCCTGGCCTGAAATCAGGTGGGCTGCCAGGGAGGGTGCCAGCTTCTATTGCTGGGCGCTGCGCCTTGAAGGGAGGCCGGCTGTCAGAGTAGACCAAGAAAACCCCGTGGTGGGGAGCAGCGGTGCATTCATGCAGCACATAGTTGACGCATGCCTCCTCCAGGGCACTGGGGATTTAAAACCGAACACACGCCCAGCTTCCGTGGAGTATTTAACATGCAAATGTGCATCATGTGTCTGTAAGGGGAACAGAGTCTGGGTGGCAAACACTGAACGTGAGCATTGCAGGTGCCAGGCTCTGCCTTGATCTCCTTTACGCCTCCCTGTAAACTATCCCTGTTTTACAGAAAAGGAAACGGAGGCAGAGATTTTTTTCCCCTCCCAAGCAGCCTGCCAAAAGTTGGGCAGGTGGTCAGTTAGGACCTGCACCTGGATGGGCCTGACTCCCGGCCTCCCCCCTGTGTGCGCATGAGCGTTCTGGGAGATGCTTTTTGAGGAATGATGCTGAAATAGTCGTTAAGAGGGCGGTTGAAGTCAATGGTCCTCAGTCTGCATCTCGCCTCTGTGCCTTGCTTGTCCTGTGACCTTTAGCAAGTTACTTGCCTCTCCGAGTTCTTCGTCTTGTTTTTAAGCTGGAGATAACACCCAACACACTGAAACAATTGTGATGACTAAATGAGAAAATACAGTGAGAAAATATAGGAAAAGTACTTAGCACAGAAAGAAACCATAGTTATTTACTACACAGAAGACCCTCTGCCCCTAACGTGTAGGGGAAGAACTCTTTTGGACTGTCTTAGTGGGAGGGTCCCCCCTCTGGGCCTACCTCAGCTACCCCTACAAACCATCTGGAGACTTTCGAACTGAGAAGAGACATCAGCTTTGTGCCAGCCCAGGCTCTCAGCTCTGCAGGATGAAGGGAAGGGGCAGTGATGGTGAGAATGAATCAGAGGGACCTGCAGGCTAGAGAGAGGTGTCCACTCACCCGTGTCTCTTCTTGGCTGCAGGGGGTGCCCGGGCACAACGGTTTGCCAGGACAGCCCGGGCTAACTGCAGAACTGGTAGGTACTGGCCAGATCTCATTGCCCGCCGCCTCGCCTACTCTTCTCGGGGCTGAGTTTGCCACGCCAGCACCCTTAGCCTCAGTGGGGGTCCCTCTTCCCTCCCTCTTCCCAGGCTGGGAGAAGCCTGGATGCCATGTGGCTTCCCAAGGCTTCACCTGGTGCCCTAAGTCCCCATACCCCTTCTGAGCCCTCGTGTCTGTCTCTTTCAGGGATCCTTGCCCATTGAACAGCACCTCCTGAAGGTAAGAGCATCAGAGGAAGGGCACAGGAACTGGCAGGGCTTCCCCTAAGGGGATCGTCATAGTCAGCGCTCAGCTGCATGGCGCCGCTCACAGAGAGCTGGAGATGGAGCTGTTTGTGGGGACCAGGCATGCCACACATCTGTATAAGGGGGCCTAACATAGTGCCGGCTCAGAACAGACCCCCCAGTCAGTGTTTGCTGAACGAGCGTTTGAAGGAATCCTGCAAAGGCACCCATGTGGCCATGGGTGCTCTTGCCAACTGCACCTGTGAGACCTGCCCACAGCTGCCACTGGTGAGGTCACACAGGTGGAGCGGGCAGGGGGAAGGTGCACTCTTCTGGCTGCCAGGCAGGGAGGGGCCTGTGAGGGTTATGTGCTATGGTTGACTGGGTGAGGGCCTGGAAGAAGCCTCCGCTGTCCCCTGGTCAATTCAGAAAGAATCCAGGAAGGAGCGGGGTTTGAGAGGCAATTCTAGTGGTGCAAGAACCAGGAGCTGGGGCCTGGTGGGAGAGCTGGCCTGGGCCAGGGCTGTCAGCAGCATTAAGTCCACACCCCAGGGCCATGGTCTGGTCTGACCTCCCACGCTAGGCACCACGGGTGACACAGCCTTTCATTGCTCAATCACCTCTAAAGACCAGATCAGGACTCTTCCTCCTACAGCTCAGCATCCCTAGGGGTCCCTCCCAGGCCCTGGCCTCCAGAGCCCCGCCCCGTCCTGGTCACCCCCTTCTAGCCCTGGCTGGTAAGTGCTCTGGACCTCCCATGAGTCCAGTGGTTCTGCTCAGAACACAGCATGGGGTGCCCCACCCTGCTGTGGACAGCAGTCGTTGTCAGAAGTAGCTTGAGGTTGGGTTAACCTCCTGGCGACAGTTACAGGTTGGATCATGGTGAGGCTGTGGCATTGAACCCCAGCTCTTCCGCCCTAGGCCTCTGGCAAGCCGAGGTTCCCCAAGGTCTGCCCCTGGGCAAGTGATGGTATGACTCCACAGGTAGCATTCAACAGTCTCTGTGTAACATGTCATCTGACAGCTTCGAGATCAAGTGCTCCATGGAGGCCCCCCGACAGGAACCGAGTGTGGTCTGGAGAAGGGGTCCGACGGCGCCCCAGGGGTGCTGACTCCCACAGGCTCCCACAGCCCAGGGGAAGCCTGAGTCTGTGGACAGAGCGCTCGTTACACCCTCAGATCAAACTCCAATCCAGGGTCCCACTTAACTTTAGATAAGTCAGGCTGTCTCTTTCAGCCTTGGCTTTCTCATCTCCAGAGTGCTTGTAAGATGACCCGCCTCATTGCACTGTCTGGGTTGAATGCGATCATGTGCAGAGGCCTGTCACCACGGCTGGTGTCACGAGTGCTGAGTCAATGACAACCATTATCATTGAGCTTCACAGCGAACAGTGGCGATGGAGCGGCAGCTCCTCTAGAGGCCCACGGATGCCTCCCCACCCCACCAGGCTGTGGATAGATGCCCGGCTCCCGAGTCCTCTGAAACTGTAGTCTAGTTTTCACTAGAAGGTTTCATTTTGAAGGGGAGCGAGGACTCATAGCCTCCATCAGACTCTCAGAGAGGTCTGTGACCCCGAGAGGTTAAAGCCTCCAGGAAAGAGGAGGACCTTTCTTGTCACAGGAAGACTTCAGGCCCGCACACTGGGGAGCCCGTGACAGCCGGGACCTGCTGTCCCATCCCCAAGGCTGCGAAGGGCCAGCAGCTGTTTCCTTGGCTCCCATGGGCAGAGGAGCTGCTGTGTGGAGCTGGCCTTTTCAGGCTGAATCCTGGTGGCATGTCCTCACAGTGGGCGCAGGTTGCAAGAACAGCCAGGACAGATGGTCACCCCTCCCCACCGCAGGCCCCTCCGCCTCCTCCCACACAGCTCTCTGCAAAGTGGCGTTGGCTTGGCCCCACCCGAGCTTCTTCCTGGAGGGAACTCAAAGCCAGTGTTGGGACTGGGTCCCCAGAGGAGGCAGCTGAGCGGCTGCAGGGATGTGGCTGGGGAGGAAGAGAACGGTGGCTGGGGAGGTCCTAAGAGTGTGGGTGGGGGTCCAGTCTGCAGGGCACCCCGGACTGGGTTCGGAGCAGCCATGCCCCCCATCCAGCCCATCCTGGCCCTTCTCTGGCCCTGGCCCCAACACCCTCCCCTTCTCATCAGAGCATCTGCGGGGACTGTATCCAGGGCAAGATGGCTCACGAGGTGGCCCTCATGGAAAGCGGAGAGAAGGGAGACCAGGGCATCCCCGGCGTGCCAGGCCTCGACAGTTGCACCCAGGTAGGAGGCGGGGGCGGGGGGTGGGGGGCTCGGGGTGGCCCTGGTTGGGGGGCGAGCTCCCTGGCTGACCCCCTGATGCTGACTGGGCCTCCGGCTGTCATCCACAGTGCTTCATGGAGCGGGAGCGCCCAAGAGCCGAGGAGGCCCGGGTGAGTGGGCCTCCATCTTCTCCTCGCCTCCTGCCCCGTGTCCCACGGGGCTGCTCACACTCACCGTCCATCCCGCTCCAGGGGGACAACCATGAGGGAGACCCGGGCTGTGCAGGGAGCCCCGGGCTGCCGGGACCTCCGGGACTGCCTGGCCAGAGAGGAGAAGAGGTAAGAGCCTGGGCTGGGCCCCAAGGTGGCTGGAGTCTGCACCTCAATGACCCTCGGTTCCTGAGGGCAGTCTCATTCCTGCCAGCAGTCTCCTTGGACCTTCTGGTGGCTCCTCGTCTCCCCCTGGGAGTCCTTCAGGGGCCGTAAGGCGTCAGGCCACCCCGCAGCCCTCACTGCGCTGGCTTCATCTGCCTGCCTGGCGCCCGGGGCCTCCTCGCAGTGCTGGGCCCTCGGCCACTCTTCTTCCCTCGGCCTGCAGCTCTTTCTTCTCCAGGGCCCTCTCCCTCACCCCTTCAGCTCCACCCCCCCCCCTTTTTTTCCCCAAAGATCACCTTCTCAGTGAGATATTCCCTGTTGTTCAGTCACTAAGTCACGTCCGACTCTTTGCTGGACCACGGCACGCCAGGCTTCCCTGTCCCTCCCCATCTCCCAGAGACCTTCCTTGACCATCTTCTAGAAGGGAGCCCCCCACACACCCCGCATCCCTCGAGCCCCAGGCCCGCTCCCTGCCCCGCGCGCCTCGCCCTCTGGCGTCCTGTGTTACCTTCCCTCGGGAACACACTGCAGGCATCGGCTGAGCACTCACCAGCCCCTGTTCAATTCTTTCCTGTCCACCTCTTCCCAGAACGTAAGGGCCACAAGGCAGGGATTTTAACGTCCCAATTACTGTTGTGTCTTCAGCACCTGGGTTGGTGCTCAGTACGTAACAGTTGCTCGATAAATGTTTGCTGGATGATTGAACGGACCGAATGAAAGCTTTACCAACCAGCGCTGACAGCAGCTGCCTCTTGACTCTGTGGCAGGCTGGCGGGGAGGGCTGTGGAGACCCGCCCTGGGGCGCTGCGAGCTCTGAGCCTGTTCATTTATTTCCCGTGGCTTCCTTCGCAGGGTCCACCTGGTATGAGGGGCTCCCCGGGTCCTCCAGGCCCTATTGTGAGTATCCGTGGTCTTCTGGGCTGCTTGAGAGGCTCTCAAAGGAGACGTAAAACCCAGACACCATTCTGCTGCCTTGTCCCAGGAAGCTGGGCAGGACAGAAAGGGAACCATCTTCTGCCTTTCCCTCGTCACAGCGTCTGTGGGGACTGTGGTCTCCCACCTCCGAATCCCCCAGAGCTGGCCCGCTCCGCCCCATTGTGCCTGTGGTCCTGCTTAGAGGAGGCCTCGGGGCATATCCGTGTTTCCCTCTCCGCCCACCCCCCATCCCTGCTGTGTTTTGCACGACGGCTCACGGTCTGGATTGCCAGGAAAGCGTGTGGCAACCTGCAGGCAGGGGCCAGAAGCTAAGATGGAGCCGTCCTCCATGGCTCTGTAGGGCCAGTCTCTAGGACAAGCCTGCAGAGGCCAGCCTAGGAGCATCTCCCCTGGCGTTGACATGGCAGGGTCGTAGAAGTGACTAGGAAAACCTGGAAGAACTGAAAACGCTTCCTTTGGAGGAAAAAAAAAAAAATTGGCCGGTGGGAGCCATCTTAGAACCAGGGAGTCCCGAGCCGGGGGCCTGTGGAGGTCAGGTAACAGGCACCATGGGCTTCCACTCTGGCACTGGGGTTCACCTGGATGCGGGAAGATGTGGGCCAGCGGTCTAACTGCGGGGGCTGTTGCGCGTCTCCACCATCAGCAGAGCCATTCATTCTTCCTGGAGCCGAGGCGAGGAGCAGGTGGCTTCTGGGCCAAGACCTGGGACAAGTCTCTTTTCTAGCTGCCTTGATAAGACCCCATGACTTCCTTTCCCCATGAGCCCTCAGCCCCAGACCGTGACCCAGGGTTACTGTGCTTGTGAGATGTGACCTGCCTGTTTCTCCCACCAGGGCCCCCCAGGTTTTCCTGGTGCTGTTGGCTCCCCCGGATTGCCTGTAAGAACCTAGCGCTGCTCGACCTCCCCTCCCCTGCCAGCCAGGTCTCTGTGGCTCTTGCTCGTCTCCCTTCCTGCCATGCCCTGGCCTCCCTCCTCCGTGTGTGTGCGTGCGTGTGTCATCGTCGTCATACCCCCGCAGGCTCGGTAGCTAACGACACAGGTTCCCTGAGGTCCCAGCAGCTTGGACAGCCTCCCAGTCTCTGACTCTTTCCATTTTTCCCTTCTCCCTCTTCTCCTGCTCTCTCTCTCTTTCTCTCATCGTCTGTCTTCTCCCCCCCTTCCGTTTCCCTTTTTTCTCTCCCACAATCACACATCACTCCCCCTAAATCCTCCGGAGCTATTTTACCTTCTTATTTTAAGCTGTTGCCTCTAGGGGCCTCTTTATTCCCTCCCTTCTCACTCTGCCTCCTGCTTCTCCCACCTTTGGTGTTGACTGAAGATTTGCTGAAAGTAGTTCTTGGGGCCCTGCCAGGCGCCTGGCACAGAGCCCGGCAGAGATGCCAAAGCTTTAGGGCTTCACACTGCAGGCTGGCACGGGTTCACTGCCCTGCTGCTTGGCGGGGCTGGTCCAGAGGCGCCCCAGGGATTTCAAGGCGGCCACGCTTGCAACCTTTCCCATCATCCTAGGGGAAGCTTCCTCCTCTTCCCTTCTTCTTCTTTGGCTCCGGGCCAAGTCTGCTCTGAGGCTGGGCATGTGGTGCCAGCAGTAGGGTTTCCGGGGGTCACAGGGCCCTGCTCCTCCTGCCCAGTGTCTTGGCCACCTCCTTCTGCCTGGTGTCGTTAATTGTTCTGCCTTCGTCATCATCACAAGTACGTTTAAGTCCTTCTCATCCTCACTGTTGCTCCCTTCTGGGTCATGGAAACTAACCTCCTGTTTTGTCGGACTTCATGTTCCCGGGGTCGGCTCCTCTCCTCCCAGGGCTGGTGATGGCAGCTCAGGGAGCAGGGCCCCTCCTTGTCACAGCTCCATCTGTCCCCACGTCCTCATCCTGGCCGGACCTTGTCTGTTTCTGCTTGCTTGGGTGGAGGGGCCATCTGTCCGTCTAGCCATCTGTCTTGTGTCGTGGAAAGGTTTGGGCACCGCGTCTCTGGAAGGCATGAGGGAGAAGGGGCAGACACAGCCCCTTAACGGTGTGTGTTGCATCTATGAAGTCCAGGTTGAGGATGAGGGATGGGGACTCTACTTTGCAACAGATATCCCCAAAGAGACAGGGACTGCTCTGGAGGGAGCCTTCCTGAGTCCTTCCCCAGCATCCCTAAAGGAAGTTGATTTTTGCCTGGGGTTGGGGGCGGGGGGCTTGGACAGGTAAGTGTCGGGCATCGGGTAATACATCTTGGTGGGGAGCACTCTAGGGACACCTCTGCTGACAGTTGCCCCTCGGAGGGAGCACATGTATCACTCTCCTGAAGATGCGCCCCAGACAGTGGTCACAGTAGGACCCACCAGTGACAGTCACCCGCCTGGGCGGTATCTCTCTCTGGTGGCCCATCGTGGGGGCCCTCAATGTGCCTCTGACAGTGCTGCCCTTCTGGGTCCACCCCCTCTGGTCACTTTGCTGGGGACACTCTGGGGGCCACCAGCAGCCACCACCCCTCCACCTTTGCCTAGAATGGGAACACAGGGCTGCGGGGCTGTGGGGAGGAGGCAGGGGCTGGGTGGGGACTGCCCTCCCCTGCAGTTTCTCATGATTTTTCTCTCCAAGGGTCTTCAAGGAGAGCGAGGCCTCAGGGGCCTGACGGGAGAGAAGGGGGAGCCGGTAAGAGGGGGTGGCAGGGGGTGGTGATACATGAAGAGCCCTGGGGAGACGGGTTGGGCCCCCTGGGGCGGTTGTCAAGTGGAAGACGGGGAGGTGAAACTCTTTGCCCCTCAGCCCTGATTCCCTCAGCACTGGGATCTTCACAAGCCCTCAGGATCCAAGGAAGCCGATCTCCAGGTGCCCTCACTCCTGTTAGGGGCAGACACCCCCATCCCCGGGGGCTTCCTCGCTCCCTCTTCCTGCAGCATTTGGCCTGCTCCTTTCACTCCCCAACCCCGGTCCTCATCAACCCCCGCCTGGGGGGGTCTCCTCCTTTGGCTCGGCCCCCCAGGGTCCAGGCCTCTGGTGGTGGTCTCCACTGAGGGAAGCTGGCCTAGGGGACACGGCCTGAGGTGGTGGCTGTCCTGGGGGGCGGACTGGTGGCTGTCCCCGGGGTGGACTGGCATCTGCTGAGGGGCAGCTGCAGGCCAGCTGGCCTTGGCCACCCTCTTACCCAGGGAGGGTGACAGAAACGTTGAAGGGCTGGCCCATCACGTCTCCCTTTCTTTGCAGGGTCCTCCAGGGCAACCTGGTTACCCAGGCGCCATGGGCCCCCCAGGACTGCCTGTGAGTAAGCAGGCCCAGGTCGGGGACAGGGTGGGGGGGGGTGCTGGGGAGGCGGGGTGGGGTGGGGGGTCCCGGTGCCCAGGGGTGGTGGTCAGAACAGGACCAGGCTTGAGCAGCCTCAGTGTGCTTCCTCCTTTATAAGCATTTCAGCGGGTGTTTTCTGCCAGGCTGTCCATTCAGAGACCAACCTCCCCTCCCCTCCCCCGGCCATATAAGCCCCCTTGGGAGTGGGAGTTGGCCCACCTCTCTGCTTTGGGGGGAGCCCACAGCAGTCGCTACACATCAGGGGCCAGAGGCTCAGAGCAGCCGGAGCCTCCCAGGGAGAGGACTGAAGGTTGTCTGGTGGGGAGGGGGAGGGAAAGTTGGGGAGACCCCGCGGAGGCCCGAGTTCGGTAGACATGACTACCCTCCTCCTTTCCACCGAATGGTGGTGGGAAACCCGGAGCCGGGCTCCCGCTCAGAGAGCACCCCACCCCACTGGTTCCCAGCCTCTTCCTGGGCGCCATCTGCGCCCAAGTGCCAGTCTGGGTGCCAGCTGCAGTCTCCACCCCTCTCATCGCGCCGCGCCAGGCAGGCCGTGGGGCTAATTCCCTCTCTCTTTGCTGCCTGTCAGGGCATCAAGGGGGAGCGAGGCTACGCGGGTTCCCCGGGAGAGAAGGGAGAATCGGTGAGTGCCTGAGTGCTGCTCCCGCGCGGGGGCGGGAGGAAGGGCTTCAGATGGCTGGTCCCTGCCCGCCCACCTCCTCCTCCACTGCCGCTGCCTGGAGAGCTTCCCAGCTGCCCCGTGAACGCGAGACGTGACCCCAGCTTCCCAACCCCCTGAATCCTCCAGCTGCGTCTCAAGCAGTCGGTGCTGCCGGCTGGTTGCTGCGGGGGCGGCAGCTGCGAGGAGGATCCGCCGGGTTTAGTGGAGATGGCTTGGAGGGGCTGCCTGGAAGAGGGGACCTCCTCCCACCCCACGCCCACAGGCTGGAGAGCCAGCCCAACACTCTGGACCCCGCTGCCTCCAAGCCTGTCTCAGGCCACCCAGACCCAATGGTGGCTCAGCCAGTGTGCCAGACCCACCCTGAGCTCAGGTCATCAGTGGGAGCCTCCCGTGACTGGGCTCACCCCGGGTCCTGCAGCTAGTTAGTGAATTAGGGTGGACGCTGGACTTGAACCCATCCCTGTTTGTTTCTAGCCTCCCCAAACCTTTGTCTTCCCTTCCCCATCACTCATGCCGCCCACCCACAGCCGCTGGTGAGGCCAGATAGGATGCTGTAAACCCCGGTTGTGCCTTTATTCAATAGCACATCTTTCTCCAGGGGCCTTCTAGGTGCCAGGCTCTGTTCTGAAGATTCCTTGACAGATAAAACAGTCAGTTGGGCCCCTGGCCCTCAGGGAGCTAAGTTCCAGTGGGACAAGCAGATAACAGACGAATAAACAGATACACATAAATTAGGAGAGATGGGACTGGTGGAAAAAATCAAGCTGGAGCCATGAACAGGATGCTGTAGACAGAGGGTTAGGGAGGCCTCTCTAAGGGGGTGGCATTGGAGCTGAGCCTTGAATGGAGCTTCAGGGTCAAGGGTGGGGAAGGACATTTGGTTGTCCATGCTGGGGAATCCCAGAGGGAGAGGCCACGGGTGGAGGCACCCCTGGAACAGATTGGTGCCATGGATGGTTTGATAAGGTTTCAAGAGACCTGGAAAGGATAAGGGATGGCAGACCTTCTAGGTAGAGGGGACAGTCAGTGGTGTGAATGTATGGTATTCAGGGAACAGCAGTCGGACCAAACCAGGCAGAAGATAAGAAAAGGAGAGGGAAGTGAAGCAGGAATGGGTGGTTGGTATCAGATCACAGGATGCCTTGAAACTCAGCGTTCGGTTGGCGGAGGGGAGCCATGGAGGGTGTTGGAGCAAGAGGGTGTTATAATCAGAGCTGTGTTGAAGAAGAGGAGCTGGCACTTAGAGTGAACTCAGAAGTGGCAGAACTAGTTAAGAGGCTGGTTCAGTAGCTCAGGCAAGGGAAAGGGCGGCCAAACACCAGGGAGAGGAGTCCTGCAGCCTGGAAGTGCCTCCGCCACATCCCTGCCTCTGCTCTGCGCCCAGCCCCTGCCCTAAGCCCTGATCCCCCTCCCCCAGCCAGAGGGACTGATTCTGCTCCTTTGTGCCACCAGGGCCCACCAGGATCTGAAGGCCTCCCAGGGCCCCCAGGCCCAGCGGTGAGTGAGGAAGGGGACAGGGAGATGTGGACATGAGAATCCCTGATCCTGCCTTGGAGTCTGGGGGACAGGACAGTTGCATGGGGGGTTGCATCTGGGGGTTCCAGATGCATTGTTCTCTGTGGTGACAGGGTCCCCGAGGAGAGCGAGGGCCCCAAGGAAGCTCGGGTGAGAAAGGAGACCAGGTGAGTGGTGACAGGGACCTAGCTGGTTGTTCTGACCACTGTCAAGGGCTGGGGGGAGGCAGGGAAGGGGGCCTCTCCCCGGTGGTCACTCTTATGTATGGGAGTGGGGACCAGCTGTAGCCTCCCAGCCTCCACCATCCTTGAGCTGTAACCTCACCTCCTGCCCAGAGCCTCACCTGCCGGCCTTTGGGGGCAGAGTGGAGGACAAGGCCCCACGACTCGAAGCAGCCTCACTGTGTCACTCTTTCCACCTGGGCAGCCAGGCTGGAGAGAGGGTGGCACAGCACACTGCCCCTTGCTTTCTTCCCCTAGGGATTCCAAGGGCAACCCGGCTTTCCAGGCCCCCCGGTGAGTGCAGACACAAAGCCAGCTCTGTCGGGATGCTCCCAGTCTGTCAGGGGCAGGCCTGCTGAGGCCAGGCCGCATGAGGGTGGGCCTGGGGAGGGGAGGGAGGAAGGCCCGGGAGGAGGAACGGCCTGGGTGGTCAGGCCTGATTCCAGGAACAGAGACCCGGAGAGCAAGGCCTCCTGGGTGGGCCCCAGCAGCCCAGCAGCCCGGAAGTCAAAAAAAACGCATCATGTTAACACAATGGGAAGGACACCCAAGAGGAAGAAGGAAGTGGAGCTCTTTTCCAGCCCCACGTTCATCCTTGCCTGCTCCTTTGTTGGTTTAGGGTCCCCCTGGATTCCCAGGCAAAGCTGGAGCACCTGGCCCACCCGGCCCCCAAGCGGAGAAGGTGAGCAGGACCCGCAAGTTGGCCACACTCACAGATCTGAGCCACGCAGCTCCTAGCCCCTGTCTGCCCCCTCCCACCCCCACCCCACACACACACCTAGTATCAGGCCTTCAGAAATTCAAGGACTGACTCAGTTATAGCAAGGATGGGCAAAGAGACTCGAGAACGGGCCCAGCAATTTCTGTAGGGCAACAGGGCCGGGGCAGACCAGTGGGCCACCAGGGCTGGGTCCAGGATGCCTCCTGGCCTCTGTGCCACCAAGCTCTGCACCTCCCCTAGTAGGACAGGAGGCTGGGGAAAAGGCAGAGGGGTGTGGTGAGAGGTGGCCCACTAGAATGTGACAAGGTGGCCTGGGCCAGCTTGCAGCTCCTCTAGGGCCGGGCAAGGAGTTGAGAGAAGCACATCCAAGACTGGAAACCCCCTGTTTAGCAGCGAGAGGAGCTCTGGGCGTTTGCCTTCTGGGTCTGACAACAGCAGGAAAGGGGAATGGGCCTCCTGGGGAGCCAGGCTCAGAGTGTCCCCAAGGGCCAAAGAGGGTAGGCATGGCCTGTGACCTGGTGACAAGGGCGGGAAGGAGCAGCAGTCGGGGAGCGCCCACACTGGCCATCCCTGGGTTTGGCTTTGGGACTAGCTCTGCTTTTGGTTTTGGTCTTTAGGGCTTCGCTTGTAGCTAAGCGGGTAAAGAACCTGCCTGCAATGCAGGAGACCCGGGTTCGATCCCTAGGTTGGGAAGATCCTCTGGCGAAGGAAATGGCAACCCACTCCAGTATTCTTGCCATGGAGAATCCCATGGACAGAGGAGCCTGGCAGGCTGCAGTCCATGGGGCTGCAAGAATCGGACACAACTTAGCCTCTAAACCACCGCTGCTTTGGTCTGGAGGCTGACGTCCCTGACTCAACCCGCCCTCTGGGCTTCTCCAGATGTGACAGGTGGGCAGTGTCAGGAGGTGTCAGGAGGCCCGTAGTCTGACCTGTGAGCTTGGAGTGGGAGGATCACGGCCCAGAGGGAGGGGCAGGAGGTCTGTAGCCTCGCCTCTTTCCTCTGAAAGCGGGAAAGGACTCCTAGAAGGGGCCACCTTGGTCTAGGTTCAGGTGAAGAAATGAGGCCCAGAGAATGCTGGAAGGCCCTGGAATGCTGGTGGCATTCCAGGGCACAGCAAGATAGCAAAAGAGCTAAGATTTGTCCCCCCCATCCCCAACCCCACTCAGGAGAACCCCCACACCCTTGCTGCCTCCCCGATCAGCCATGATTGAGGCAGTGGCGGGTGCCATCTCCCTTTACCTGGGTGGCGGCCCCCGCCAGAGTCTTCCGTGCTGGCTCTGTATCCAGGGCTGCCTGCTCTCCTTAGGCCAGTCATTGCCTACTCCCAAACCTCTGGGCAGCGGTTCTCCAGCTTGACTCCCTGCGGGGCCGCCATTTCCTGGGGTTGTGCTGACCCCTCCTGGTAGCTGGTGGCATTGCAGTACCACCCGAAGCTCTCTCCCCCTGACCCCTCCCATGGGGTCTCTGTCTGGAGCCCTTCCCCTTGGCGAGCCCCACAGCCACTGACTGCTCCAGGGCAGCCAGCCTCTTGCCCCTGGGGAAATGCTGCCACCTGCCCTACTAAGCTGCCTGCCTCGCCCTCCCTTCTCTGATAAACATTCTAATTCACACATTCTCTCCCACCTTTTCCCCTGCTCTGAACTGTCAGTGGCGGCCCAGTGCCTGTAGCGGTGTTTTTTGGGCTTTATTTTGTAGTTCCCAAGGCTTTTCCCTCATAGCTCAGTTGATAAAGAATCTGCCTTCAATGCAGGAGGCCCGCATTCAATTCCTGGGTGGGAAAGATCCCCCGGAGAAGGAAACGGCAGCCTTCTCCAGTATTTTTGCCTGGAGAATCTCATGGACAGAGGAGCCTGGCAGGCTACAGTCCATGGGGGTCACAAGAGTTGGACACGACTTAGCGACTAAACCACCATCACAAGGCTTTTACACAGAATCTCATGTGAATGCTCAATCTATAAAGCAGACTTGCCTGGCAGTCCAATGGTTAAGACTTCGCCTTCTGATGCAAGAGGTGTGGGTTCGATTCCTGGTGGCAGAGCTAAGATCCCACATGCCTTGGGCCCAAAAAAAAACAAAAAAACAAAAAAATAGAGCAGAAGCAATATGGTAACAAATTCAACAAAGACTTTAAAAATGGTCCATATTAAAAAAAATCTTAATAAACAAACAAATATGCAAGTGGAGCTTCTCTGGCTAAGCAAGGGGTAGACCCACCCCTGGGTCTCCACTTTGTGCCCCCAGCCCCTCCAGAGTCCTCCAGGAGCCCCCAGGCTCTGAGAAGTAGTTTGAAAGCCACTAGTCCATTTGACGGAGAAGGCAATGGCACCCTACTCCAGTACTCTTGCCTGGCAAATCCCATGGATGGAGGAGCCTGGTAGGCTGCAGTCCATGGGGTTGCTAAGAGTCAGACACGACTGAGCGACTTCATTTTCACTTTTCACTCTCAAGCATTGGAGAAGGAAATGGCAACCCACACCAGTGTTCTTGCCTGGGGAATCCCAGGGACGAGGGGAGCCTGGTGGGCTGCCATCTATGGGGTCGCACAGAGTCGGACACGACTGAAGCGACTTAGCAGCAGCAGCAGCAGCAGTCCATTTGATAAAGTCTAGTATAGCGTTCAGTGTCCTCCCCCAATCTAACTCTTCCAGCCTCCTCCCCACCCCTGCCATCATACAGGCTAGACCAGGCATGTCACCCCCTCCAAATCTTTATCCTTCTCTGAAGTCCCCAGTGGCACACCCTTTCCCCCTTCTCCAACTGCCCAAATCCCAGCCACCCTTCAGAGCCCAGTGCCTGCGGACTCCTCTGTGACACTTTCCCTGACCGCCGACCACCCCCCAACCCTGTCCCTCCCCAGCAGAGTGAGCTGCGCCCTCTTCTGGACACCCAGTTCCCCTCGGAACGCCCAGGGCCCCTGACTCATAGAGCACAGGGACTGTTGCACTGCCCTTCGTTGTCATGGGTCTGTGATCCTCACTGGACTGTGAGCTCCTCGGGGACAGGAGCCACCCTTGTTCCATCTGGGGGACCAGAGGCCCAGCCTGCATTACCGAGCACCTGGCAGGCCAGTCGGTCAGCCCTGGGGAAGGTGCTGGACTGAGCAGGCTCTGTCCCTTTCTCGTGGAGCAGTGCAGAAAGGGGATGCTCTGTAGATGAAGACAGATCTTCTTGGGCAAGTGATATGTGGGATACAGCCAGTTAGACCAGAACTGAACTGGGATTTGAAGCCAGCTGTCCTGACTTCCAGTAGCCACCAGCCCCTGTGGCCCAGGGTCCCTTCTCCTGCTGGTGTGTCCAGGGGAGGGAGAGGGACAAGGTCCTGCTGACTTTGTTGGGGGGCTCGTTTCCAGGGCAGTGAAGGGATTCGAGGCCCATCAGGTCTGCCTGGTCCCCCTGGACCACCAGGATC
Source organism: Bos indicus x Bos taurus (assembly GCF_003369695.1). NCBI lineage: Eukaryota > Metazoa > Chordata > Mammalia > Artiodactyla > Bovidae > Bos > Bos indicus x Bos taurus. The sequence goes on from NC_040077.1 coordinate 121,694,927, forward strand.
TCCCGGGATTCAGGTGAGTGTGTCATAGCCTGACAGATGGGGTGTGGATGTGTATGTGTGTGTGTGTGTGTGTGTGTTTAGGGGCGGGAGTGGGATGAGGGGTGGATGGGATGGAGAGGGTGGCAGGGCTGGTCAGGCTCCCGCCTCCAAGGGCTCCAGCGCAACATGCAGAAGTGCCTTTTCCTCGTTTCCAGGGCCCCGCCGGTCTGGATGGTCTGGATGGGAAGGATGGCAAACCCGGCTTGAGGGTGAGACGTGGGCCCAGGAGGGCACCCCTTTCCTTCTCCTTCCTTCCCCAAGAGCCAAAGCCAAGGGAACCCTGATGAAGGGAGTTGAATCTCATCCCCCACACCGCTTTCAGGAGGTGCCCCCACCTTCCCTCAGTCTGCATCTCACTGCACCCCACTTTTCTGAAGGCCCCAGAGCCCCCTCGTTTCTCCATTCTTCCGGTTGGCCTTAACCAGGTTGGATGTCCTGGCAGGCCGTGAAGGCAGTAAATTTATACCCAGAAGCTCAATCAACTAAGAAACTAGGCTGGGCATCAGAAAGAACAGGCTGCACACACGGAGGGACCAGGGCAGCCCTGGCTCCTTGAGCCTGGTTTTACTGGGGTATCTGAAAAGGAGGGGGCCATGGCAAAGGGCAGAACATCAAGGTCAACTGCCTTCTGTACCCAAAAGAAGGAAAACAGGTTCAGAGAGGGGCCAGGATTCACTCAGGGTGCACAGCCAAGTCGGACCCTCCATCCTGGGAGAGCTGGGGGAGGGGCTGAAGAAAGGCGGAGACAGTGGTGAATGAGTGGGCACAAGCTGGACAAAGCTCCTGTCTCTGTGCCCCTGGTCTCTTTCCCTAGGGGGACCCTGGTCCTGCTGGCCCTCCCGGACTCATGGGACCCCCGGTAAGCTGAGCTGCGGGGAGGGGCTGGGAACTGAGAGGTTCCAAACCTGGGTAGGTGCCTTTGTGGGCGGGGCAGCTCGCATCCATGTCCCCTGGGGACTGAGCTAATGACTTTGGGTGGGTTTAACTTGTTTGACCCGGGGAGGGAAGAGTGAGAAGTGGCCTCTGCTTGAGCCGAGGGACGTGGCAGCTCCTGCTTTGTCTTCCAGGGCTTCAAGGGAAAACCCGGCCATCCTGGCCTCCCAGGACAGAAGGTAAGGACCTGGTGACTTCCGCCCATCAGGTTTTCTCGGCTCTTCTCAAGGCTCGACCCCGAGCAGATGGGTCAGCCTAGCTGGAGTGGACAGGCCACCTGACCCTTGACTGAGATGCCATTCCAGCATCCAGGCCTTCTGAGGCCACTGGTGCCTGGCAGACCGGGTCAGGGCTTTGCCATCTGCCAGCCTTAGGGCATCAGGGGGCCACCAGCATGTGGCAGGACCCCTCTGATGTGGGATCAGTTGGGGGTGGCAGAGCCAAGTGGCAAACTGGTGAGCCCCAGATGCCCCTCTCTCCTCCAGGGCGACTGTGGAAAGCCAGGCCCCCAGGGCAGCAGTGGCCGGCCCGGAGCAGAGGTAAGGGCCCAGGGTCTACGCATGCTGCCTTTAGACAGCCCTGGGTTCTGCTGAGTCCTGAATGCTGCCCCTTCCTCCCTCCTCCCTGGCAAGGTGGCCGCCTCCTCTGCTTGGCCTTCTGGGGGAGGTTTTCCCCAACTCTGCACATCTTGACCTTCCCCTCTTAAGGCTTATAACTGGCTCCTGCCCCTATGGGCTGCTAACCTACAAAGGCCTGGTCTCTGCTTCCCCCTCCAACCATACTCACGGGTAGGGCTGGTCCCGTAGGGCTTAGACCTAGAGGCCAGGGCTCAGCGTGGTTCCTCTGGCCATTGGTGTGTCCCATCTGCTCTGCTCCATCCTCTCCTGCCTAACAGCCTGTGTGTCTGAGTCTGTATCTGTGTCATTTCTTCCTCTTTCTGGCTCCTGCAGGGTGAGCCTGGTGCCATGGGACCCCAGGGAAGACCCGGCCCCCCTGGCCATGTTGTGAGTTGACCTGTTTTAGTTTCTGTCTCTCTAAGAGTTTGGATTGCATTGGGCTGGGTGGTGGTGGTGGTGGGCAAGCTGATGATGACTTGAAAGAACTGACTGCAGGAGCAGCACCAGCCATATAGAACCAGAAGGGGCTCTGGGCTCACCCCATCCAGCAGTTCCCCGGCTCTGTGCCATTTTCATATTTTCTGGGCACATTCGAGTTTGCTTATCAAACAAACATCATTCGGTTATTCAACAAATAATTATTGAGCACCTGCTCCATGCCAGGCAGTGTTCCAAGCCCTGGGCTATGGCAGTGAGTAAGGTAGAATGGTCCCCCGATCCCAGAACTTCCACACGGGTACAGCATGTTGATGGGTTTGGAGGGACCAGGTGGTGATGTGATGTCCTGGGGAGGGCTGGGAGGCGACTTCCCTGGAGAAGTGGTCTTTGAGCAGGGGCCCAAATAACATGCAGCAGCCAGCTATTGAGCCGACTGGGGGAGGAGTGTCCAGGCAGGGGTGTAGCTGCTGCAGAGAGCCTGAGACAGGCAGGGCACGGGGGAGTGGAGTTTGAGAAGGGCGTGAGTGGGGATGGGAAGGCTGAGCTGGGAGAGGTTGTGGTGCAGATGGTGGAAGACCTCAGGGCAGGAGGGGGAGGACGTGCAAGTGGAAGCAGAGATGTCAGTGGACGGGGGGTGGCGCTGGAGCGGGGGGCAGTGGACCCATCCCGCAAGTGTTTGGAGGTAGAGGACTTGCTAATGACCCAGATGGCAAAGGGGCAGGAGGCGGCAGGAGAGGGATCGAGGATGACTCCTGTTTGGCTCGGGCAGCCAGGTGAGTGGGTGGTGTGTTTACTGACAAAGGGTGACTTGGAGAGGAGGTTTATGAAATAATGGCTTTCCCTTCTCCTTGATGCGTCTGTAACGCAGATGTCTGCCAATGGGTGCCTTTGATCAGTGTGACGGCTCTGAGCTGGTGGGGTTCCAGAGAGAAGGGAATACACTAGCCGTCCGCTTTCCAGAAGGCTTTTGGAAATGTTAAAAATAGATCAGGACCCCACAACAAGAACTCTTGGGGCCTCATTACTGTTTTTATGGCTCTCAAGGGATCCAGATACCTTGCACTGGGGACCCCAGGTCTAGCCCTGTCTGCCCCGGTTCCACATCAGAGATGAAAGAAAGAGTCACACACTCTGAATTGTGGAGACTCACTAGGGGGCTGGGGTGTGCAGGGCTCCTCTTCCCACCTCCGCCCATCCAGCTCAGCCCTCTGCTGAGGGCTGGCCACTCCTGCCCTGGGAGGCTTCAGATGAGAACAGAGCCTGTGCCTCCAGAACTTTCCATCTGTGAGTACAGAGGAAGGTGCTCCGAGAGAGACCCACGTGTCCCCGTTGGTTCAGAGGAAGTGTCGTTCTGACCAGGGAGGTGACGTGTGAGCTGGGCCTCCAGGGCGGGATGTGGAGAGATGGGGCAGGTGGGAGCCATCCTGTGCAGTTGAGGTTCGTCACCCCCCAGTGATGGGTGAGCGGCAGGAGACCAGGGAGCTAGGGGCTTATCTGCGAGGATGTTGGGGTTGGAGCTGAGCCCCTCTCCCTCACCTGCCTCTGCACAGAGACAAGCTCCTGGTTTCTGCTCTCCCCACAGAACAGAAGGAAGGCGGCAGGGTGGGGGCTGTTAGGGGTCCTCAGAAGACATCCAGGCCCAGGTGCCATGTGCTTCACTCCCTTGCGCTTGGCTCTGGCTCCCAGATCATTCCCTCTGTGCAGGCCCCAGTTGCACCACTCGGCAAGCAGCAGGTGTGAGCATCCTGTGTGCCCAGGGATCCCTAGGCACAGATCAAATGCAAGAGTAGATGGAAGAAAGACCCAGGGAAGAGAATGGAGCTGCCGTAACCAAGTTCAGGGCTTGTTCCTGCGGTTGGTCCCTTGCCACCTCCTGGGGCCTCGTTACTGGAGCCTCTTTCCAACCCACTGACTTCGTCTCCCTTTAGGGGCCACCGGGGCCTCCAGGCCAGCCAGGCCCAGCTGGGATCTCTGCAGTGGTGAGTGCCGTGCTCCTCCTCGCGTCCCTCCCTCCCCGGTGTTTGTCCCTGCGTGTCCCTGTCCCCACTCCTTCCCTCTTGTAAGCCTCTCCTGCCTCCAGTCAATCTCCCTAACTGGCTTGGGGTGAAGACCTTTGGAGAAGCCCGGAGGCTACCCCGGGGTCCTTCCCCAAGTTCAGGCAGCGCCACCTCCCCTGCTGGGGCCTTGGAATTGGGGACAGGGTCCCTTGTGCTCAGTGTCTGCCTCTGGCTCTGTGGGGTTCACTCTTCCCTCCCGCCATCTCCATCTTTTTCTCTAGGGCCCAAAAGGAGACCGTGGAGCCACTGGAGAAAGGGGCCTTTTAGGTCTTCCAGGCCAACCTGGCCCCCCTGGACACCCTGGTCCCCCGGTAAGACCCCACCTCTTAGGGCTCAGCCCCGGGGGAAAGGGCCAGTGAACCTTGTCAGTTGCACACAGTCCTGCACTTCGGAGGTCTCTGGGGAAGGAGGGGTGTTCAGCACCACGATGGCAGCTTGGAGTTTGTGCCTGAGGATCGCATCCTATTTGGAATAAAGGACAAGCTGTACAAGCCAGCACTGGGCCAGCCACGCAGCAGACGGCTGCCTCTGACCTAGCACTCACGTGCACATCCCTCCTCGAGGTGTCGGATGGGGAAACTGCTCCCTGTTCCACCCCTGTCCCCTCCCCAGGGGAGCTGGTTGGTCGCATAGAAAACCTGTAAACGTCAGACACCCAAACGCAGTGTTATTGCTGGAGCTCTCCCAGCAACTCTGAAACCACTCCTTAGTGCCAGTTAGCATGTATACCCAGAGCTGCGATACACTGGTCCCTGACACTGGCCTCAATGGTGACCTACATGCCTGACATGTTGTCATTCAGTCTGTACTGCAACCCTATTTAATAGGTCTGATTGTCCCTGTTTTACAGACAAAGGAACCAAGGCTCAGCAAGGTTGAGTAGATTGCCCAGAGTCACACAGCTATTAAGTATTAAGAGGCTGCCTGACTCCAGAACTTGGGTCCGGAGCCACTCTGCCATACTCCCTCTTTCAGAGGTTCCAAACAGGTGGACCACATCAGGTGGAACTGACTGCCAGGCTCAGGGATGAAAAATCTCCCAGGCGACTGAGGCAGGGACCCAGGTCTCCTAGCCCTCAGGCTGGGGTGCTTTCCACCCAAGCAGACTTCCTTCTGTGGGGACAAGAGCAATGCCCATGGGGCTGGTGCCCTGAAACGGAGGGGATGACTCCAACCAATCTGCCAAGAGGCTCGAGTCTTGCCGCCCACTCCTCTGATTCCTGCCATGGGCCCTGGGCAGGCAGGTCCCATCAGTCTTCCGTCCCTCCTACCTACAGGCTAAGAACCTCCAGAGTCCCCTGATGAATCTGCCTTGCAAGCATAGATTCCTCTTCCCCAGTGTTTCACTAGAAGTGAGCAGGTCCCAGGGGGCAGCCTCTCCTGTCTTGGGGAAGGAGTGGACACTGAGGCTCCCTTGGCCAAACTCTGGGACTTCATCAAGGTCAGAGGTTCACAGGTTCACAACCTTCATTCAGCAAACACTGAACATACACTCAGAGCCAGGAAACGTGCGAGATGCCAAGATCTCAAGCAAAGAGCAGGGAAAATGCAATCTGCTGTTCCCTCCCAGAGCTCAGTCGGGGGGTGGCTGGGGCCAGGCTGGAGCATGGCATGGGGTCTGAGTGTCCACAGCCTGTGCCTAGAGTGTCGGGGGGAGGTGGGGAGGATTGTGGCTCCCAGGTGGAATGGGGGCTGGCCACGCCTAGTGGGCGATGTGAGGCATGAAATGCCACGCTGGGTTGGGGCTCATCACAAGCTCCATCGCTCTCTGCTCCCCAGGGTGAACCCGGCATGGATGGCGCAGCTGGCAAAGAGGTACCGTTGTGCTGGGCTTCTCATTTTCTCTCGGGGATGCTGCTTTTAGCTCCTGGCTTTGCCCTGACCCCTCTTCATTCACTTGGTAAATGCTCCCTGTATGTACAGACCATCTCTGGACGGATATACAGGCAACTGGTGCCCTTGTTATTACAGGAGAGAAGCTGGGGACTAGGAAGAAGGATGAGAGTGAGCCTTGTTTTTCACTCTCCTTTTTTTTAAACCATATATCTGGTCCAAAAAAACCAATGATAATAATAAAGTCCAAATAAACATCTCCTGGGGGCCAGCTCTTGTCAGGCCTTCCCTTTCATTCTGACTTCTCACCTCTCTCTGTCTGTGACAAGGGACCCACCTAGCACAATCATATGAGGCCACGTCCTGGAAACATAATTCTCCCTTCCCGCTGTCCACGCTGTTGGCAGGGAGGTTCTCGTCCTTTCTCGCACAGAACTCAGTAGGACAAGGTTTGGGGGCCTAACGCTTTGGAAGGTCCTTTCATGACCCCTGTTTCGCCTGGATGGTTTGGACATGCTGCCCAGACTTCACCCCTGACTTCTGCTTTCTTCTAGGGACCCCCTGGAAAACAGGGACTCTATGGACCCCCGGGTCCAAAGGTGAGTTGGGCTCTGGCTGGGTTTGAGAGGAGCAGCTCATGAGTTGATGAAGCCCAGCCCGAAGCTCTGACTTTAGCCATGGAGAGGAGACACAGCAAGGCCAGTGGGCAGGGAAGAGAAGTGGGCGGGACTTGGAGCAACCTTGTCTCTGAACACTTCTCACGTGGGGCTGTCCCAAGGTTCTTAGCTATGGTGGGAAGAATGGAACCCTCGTGTTCATTCACTCCTGATTGATTCATGCATTCATTCTGCGAGCATCCGCTTGGCTTTACTCACCTGCCAGGCCCTCTGTCCTAGCCTTGGGCCCGGTGCCCACTTAGTCCAGTCACACTTACACTGGAGCCTGTTGGGTTTTAGATGCAGTGCTACGGAATCAGAGGGAGGGAGCGATCCACTCAGCCTGGGGCGTCGGGGAGGTTGCACAGAGAACAGGGACCTTACAGCCGAGTGGGAGGAGGATACTGGGGAGAGGGAAGGCATTCCAGGCAGGGAGGACGAAGACACATGGCTGAGTCAGAACTATAACCAGCAAGGCGTGGCTGGAAGCACCCGGGCAGGAAAACGAGGCTGGAGAAGACATAGTCGGGATCCCATCATGATGGCCTGGAATGCCCGGCCGAGGAATTAAACCTTTATGCTGAGGGCAACTGGGAGACATGGAAATTTCTCAGCAGGGAGTAAGAACATGAAAACCATTCTTTAAAAGGACTGCTTTGGGGGCAGAGACACGGGGCAGCCTGTCAAGATGCTGTGATCCAGAGGGAGATGCTGGGGGCTGCGTGTGGCACTGAAGCCGGGGCAGACCCTTGAGACACTGTGAGATAAACTTGACGGCTCTTGGCAATGTTGGACTGTGAGACTTCCTGTCCTCTAGGGTGACCCGGGGCCTTCAGGACAGAAGGGCCAGGCAGGAGAGAAGGGAAGAGCTGGCATGCCTGGCGGGCCCGGCAAGAGTGGCTCCATGGGACCTGCGGGGCCACCGGGTCCTGCAGGAGAGAGAGGCCACCCTGGATCTCCGGGGCCTGCGGGGAGCCCCGGATTGCCCGGGGTGCCCGGCTCCATGGTAAGGAGGAGGCTGGCCACCAGGGGCACTGGTCCCACAGAGCAGGTGTGCGAGGTAGAGCGCACACCATTTTAGAAGCTCCTATTGATGCTCTACAGAAGAGCGTGACCCCCATATGGATGGTTCTTAACTGTGTGGGAGAGTGGGGAGGGGGAGACCCTTTCCCTAGGAAGATGCACAAAATGTTTTCTTCCACTTTAGGGGGTCAGGACATTGGCTTCAGTGTCTGTGGGAGGCTTCTGGGACCTTTGTTCCCCAGCCGCCGCCCCCCCCCATCCTTTATTCCCATGAAATCTATTCCCAGGAGAGATGAGCCCCAGACTTGAAAGTGTGATTGAGGCAGGTTTCTTCTCTTTCCTCAGGGAGACATGGTGAATTATGATGAAATCAAGAGGTTCATCAGACAAGAGATCATTAAAATGTTTGATGGTAATTGGCAGCTGAACTGGCTGGCAGTGGGTGCTGTTTGCCCTTCCCAGCTGCTTCTCCACCCCACCCCAGCCTCCTTTCCCTTAAAGTATCCACCCCCCTACTTACCTCGCTCCCCTACTTACAGGCATCTGTTCAATTAGACTTCAGCCTTTCCTCTCACCTGCTCTGTTCAGAGACAAAATGATTCCCTTCTGCCCCCCACCCCAAGCCCCCACTGAAGCAGAGGAGACAGACAAGAAAATTGATATCAAATGAGTCTGCAGAGAGTCTAAATAGAGGGGCGCACAGCAGCCTTAAGATGGCTGGCGTGGTTTCATTTTCAGCTTTTTCTCCTGTTGATTTGTTCATCCAACATCAATAAGCTAGGGACTAGGGAAAACATGGACCCTTCCAGAAGGGGGCTAGGCATCTTGCTTGGGAAGCAGACCTTGAATGCCAAGCAAGGAGTCTGGACTTTATTCTGAAGCCGGTGTGGACTAATGAAGGCTGCTGGAGAAAAGAGATGCTGGAATCAGATCTGGGCTTCAGGAAGATCACTGTGGGGAGCGATGTGGGGGAGAGGGCACAGGCGACCATTTAAGAGATCCACCTGTGTGTTCCTTGCTCTGACGTCCCTCTGAAGAATGGCTGTCTTGGACTCTACGCTGGCAGCCTGTCGTTCTGAGTGCCCAGGGTGCCCTGTGACCTGTCCCTGTCCTTTCTTACAGAGAGGATGGCTTACTACACCTCCAGGATGCAGTTTCCCATGGAGATGGCAGCAGCTCCAGGGCGACCAGGGCCCCCAGGGAAGGATGGTCCCCCAGGCCGGCCAGGCTCCCCGGGATCACCGGGACTCCCCGGTCAGATTGGCAGAGAAGGACGGCAGGGCTTGCCCGGGATGAGAGGTAGGTCTGCCCTCTGGGTACATGCCTGGTTCTTGGGGGCACACAGAAGCATTGCACAAGGTCTGTTGTGAATCAAGTGTTTGCGTGTATATGTGTGTTTCAAATAATCTGACCAGGTAGATCATTTTTCTACTCCAGGATGGGACGTCTTATCTTATTTCTTTTGTTTCAGGGTTGCCTGGTACCAAAGGTGAAAAGGGAGACATCGGTGTTGGCATCGCAGGAGAAATTGGTCTTCCTGGCCCCCCAGGTAGGAAAAGTCAGTCTCGGAGACTGCGAATCTGGAACGGCTGAGAGCTCCTTTCTTGATGTTCTTGCCATAGCATAGTTGTGTAGCGTCCCAAATAACCATAGGCCTATCAACCAGCATTTATAGTAATGACACTGAGTATAAGAGACTCTACTAGGGCATGGGTGTGTACGTGTGTGTGTGTTGGTGGGGCAGGAGTGTTGAGGGTTAGGTGGGACATCCCATGCCTGTTCTCAAGTCCTAACGTGGCCGAGCGTGACAGAGTGGAAGAGAGTCGGATGTGGTGGGGCCAGGGAATGCAAGCTTAGGTCCCGCTCATCATCTTACTGGCTATATTACCTGGACAAGCCTAAGAGAGAAATGACTGAAGTTTGAGAGCCTGGTTCTGAGATGTAGCTTCACCACATGGCAGGTGTGTGACCTCTCTGAGCCTGTGTCCTCATCTCCAAAATGAGATAATAGTTTCTTTCTCATGGAGTCGTTGTGACGATTCAATGAATAATGCAGAGAAAGCACTTGGCTTCTGCTTGGCAGGTGGAAACTGAATAAAATTAGCCAGTGGTATTATTGTCACTGTTCAGTCAATGTCAGGATCAGATCAAGTCTTCATGAAAATATGGTGTAGCTGGAGAAATAGTCATCAGATGTAAGGTATTGCTATTATTTACCATGACTGTTATTTCTTCTTTTCTTATGACCTGGGTTTCCTGATCCCCCTTCTCTGACTCCTTCCTGCCTTAGGTCCCCAGGGTCCTCCAGGGTACGGCAAGATGGGTGCAACTGGGCCAATGGGCCAGCAAGGCATTCCTGGCATCCCCGGTCCCCCAGGCCCCATAGGCCCGCCGGGCAAGACCGGCCACTGTAACCCCTCTGACTGCTTTGGGGCCATGCCGATGGAGCAACAGTACCCGCCCATGAAAAACATGAAGGGACCTTTCGGCTGAAATCGCCATTTCCATCGGATGAAGGGCTCCATTGGGAACAAATGGCTCCAACTTTATAGGACTCTGGATGGGTTGTGAATGTTTGAGATTTTTTTTAATTGCTATTAATATTTTTTTATCAATAAAGAAATAAAACTATCTGCAATCTCAGTGCCGCTGGGGTTTCTCTGGGGCTGCAGCTGCATCTCTGTCATCTTCTTCTTACCATTCGGTCCCAGGATCAAAAGGGGGCATCTCCTTCATTGCCTGTGGTCAACCAGTAAAGCTGTGGAATGCTGCTGTAGAGAGGGTCCCCAGCTCAGCTCTCCTCTCCGATACTTCTGAGTCATCCTTTGGTCCTCTGAACCACATGTTCTATCCTTCATGGCACACTTCTCCAAGTCAGAGAGAGGGCATTGCTCAACCCCTTCTCATGAATGAACCAAAAGCAGTTTGAAGACCTCTTTCCAGCTCATAGAGGCCACTCCCTATTTTCTTCCTTAAAAGAGATGGGTGTCTGGTACCCCCACCCACCCTCTGGGGTGTGACCCAAAGCTCCATCCAGGATGCACCTTGAGAATTGCCACTTGGTGCTAAGGTACATTCATCTATCTGCCTGACAGCTCTTCCAAGCAAGCACACTCTCTTCTTGCCGCTCCAGTAATTCCATGATTAGAAAAGTCTGTGCGAACAGGAGGAAAGATAAGGTGGCAGCCCTGGGCCCAGGGAAGCAGGGAGTGCTTCTCCGGGAAATGACATGAAAATTCCTTCCTGTACCGATGGAGGACCCTCTCACCCGCCCTCTTGGACTCCACACGGCATCCTTCTGTTATTCTTTGTTAATCTAGCACGTGGAGTGATTTTTCTGTACATCTTTAGCCCTAGGCCTTCAGAAAGAGGTTACATCAGTGCAAAGGGATCACGGGACGCCACAATAAGATCTGAGTTCATGGGCCTCCAAGTCCACTGGGACTCTGGTGATCCATCTGCTGCCTCCTTCTCCATTTGTAAAAAGGCTCAGAAGAAGAAGAAAAAAAGAAAGATGAATATTATAGAAACATTCTATCTCAGACTTCTTCCTTTTCTGCTTTTCAGATCTCTTGATCCTGATGGGATGCCTACCTTGTGAGAAAGCGATAGGGCACATCCAGGGGGACTTCCAGAGAAAGCCTTTTTACTGGCTCCAGCTTTCTGGACGGTTTATTCAAGTTGGATAAACTTCAAAGGGATCACAGAGCAGGCTGAGAAATGTACCTGAAGTCCAGATGCTTATCCAAACTGCCTGAAGCTTTCAAACTGGCTGTCAAACCTCTCCAGAGCTGGCATTTCCAGCACGGTTTTGAAAATGCTCTTCCCCTGTCGAGCCCCAAATGCCAAGAGCTTTTCAGAACCTTTGACCTATTTTTTTTCCTGCCGGGAGCAGAAAGGTGTGCCAGTGACAAGAGAAATGAAATAAGGCAAACTCTTGAGGCTGCCAAGTGTCTCACATGATACTTTTAGATAAAGGAGGAGCCAGTTCTTATTTGATCTCTCACCAGCAATTCTCAGTTAACCCTAATTTCAACATAAAACATGAAAAAGCAAACTCATCCTCTTCGCATGGAAGTAGCAGCCAGTTTTTGACAGTGGACAAGGACAGATGTTAAAGTGCTCCCATCAGAAGGCCAGCTTCTTTTCAACCCAATCTGTGAAGCACTAACTGGTGATGAGCTTCACAATAAAAAGCGTGTTGGCACGAGTAGAAAGAAAGAGAAGCAAGGACCAGCTGTTGAACTGAGCAGGTTGGCTTTGAAGGCCAGAGGGGGGAAACCGCTATGAGGAAACATCAAACCCATCCCCTCTGAGGACCACCAGGGAATCGATCCTTACAGAGTAAATGATGCTTTCTTCTCTTTTCTCCTCGAGTCAAATCATACTACTCTTCAGGGGATCCTACAACAGGCTAGGTTTAAGCCTTCATGATTTGAGTGCTTGTCTCCCTGGAGTTGGAAATTGCTGTATTTTCTTGGACCATGAAGAACCAGATGGGAAGCTGAATTTTATAGTCTCTTCTGTTACTGTGGTCAGCAAAAAAAAAAAATCATGGATTTTGCTCATAAGTAGGAGCTGGGTACGGTGAAGGCACTGGCAACCCACTCCAGTATTCTTGCCTGGAAAATCCCATGGATGGAGGAGCCTGGTAGGCTGCAGTCCATGGGGTTGCTACGAGTCAGACACCACTGAGCGACTTCACTTTGACTTTTCACTTTCATGCATTGGAGAAGGAAATGGCAACCCACTCCAGTGTTCTTGCTTGGAGGATCCCAGGGACGGGGGAGCCTGGTGGGCTGCTGTCTATGGGGTTGCATGGAGTTGGACACGACTGAAGTGACTTAGCAGCAGCAGCAGCAGCAACAGCAGCAGCAGCAAGAGCTGGGTAAGCTTTTAGGGAAAGGCAGGAGCGGTGTGCACCTTCCCCTTCTTTCAGGGAGCTCGCTCACATTCCTGCCTGTCTTCATTTCTTAGCGTATTTATTTCAGGTTTTGAAGGCAACACACAGATCATTCGGATTGGCAATTGATGAGTCCATTTCCACTTTCTATTTTGTGCCGGGAGCAGTATCAGGCTCTGGGGATTCAGAGGCAACCTAGACAGATAGGGCCACGCCCACACAGTGTCTTGGGGTGTAGGGGGGGGTAGACAGCAGAGTTAAACAAACAGCTACAGTAACATGGGGTGATGGGGCAGTACCAGGCACCAGGGGAGCACAGAGCTGAGAGACCTAACCCTGTCTAGACAGAGATCGATGTAGGCAGAGGGAACGCCGTGTGCCAAGGTCCAGAGATGACTGGGGGCAGCACACTGAGTGATGAGAGACAGGGAGTGTGGTTGGAATGTGGAGTGTGATGGAGGGAGGGAGACGATGGGAAGCCAGGGTTTCATATGAGGCTGTGTTGAGTCAGCTTTGCATAACAGGGAATCCTTAATTTGAGAACCCCTCTCAAATTTGAGTGAGAGGGAGAAAAGGCTGCTGCCTGTTTATTCTGCAGAGAAAAATCCCCAAATCTGATGTCTTCTGGAACTGAAATCTTTTCTGTCATAATATTTTCCATTGTCACCCGAATTTAACAGAATCTGTTTAGACTCTTCACATGTGGTCCATTAACCCCCTCTGAGACTAAATCTTTTTGTCATTGTCCTGAATAGCTTATGGGACGAGAACGTATCAATGTAGCTTCCATATGATCTCATAATGAAAGGGGTGTGTGGCCAAACTGCCACGTCTGCTGTTCTCATTTTTCTGTTGGTTCTGTGGAAAGCTACAAATCACCCTCTGCTCCAAGGCATGCAACTGGAATTTAAATTTTGGAACTGAATCTAGTCAGAATCAAAGAGAATTAATTCCATAATAATTAAGTGGGTATCGGTATTCCTTCTCAGTAAGCAATACTGGAGCTTGGTGTTGAACCAGGATGCCTAGAGGGAATGATGTGTCTCTAGGGGTGGTGATATTTTCATGGATGGTCCTTCCATTACTAAGCTCTGCCTCACCTCTCATGGGTCAATCATGGGGCTCCTATGAACTCAGGAAAGTACTCTGTGCTCCAAAAAAGGGCTGGAATCCAAGTTTCCCCCTTTGGCTAAAGCTGAAACAAAAACAGGAACTTCTCCACCCACCTCTGTCTGCCTCAGGTAGCTGAGGTTTTGGAAACGAGTTGATTGTTTTTCAGTCTTTGGAAGCTCCTGACCTCCATTTTACCCAGCCCTCTCCAAAATAAACACCCCTGGGCCTGCTGCAGGTCCGCAGAGGCGAAGCCCTGGACTTGGCTTTGGCTGGTCTCCGACTGCCTGAGAGATGATTTGGATACCCTTGCCCCCAGATAGCACAGACAGCCAAAGAACGTCCTCCTATGAGCCCTTTGCTGGGCAGAAGGAGCTGGGGTGTGAAATTCTCATAGCTTAATCCTCAGCGCCTAGAACACAGCCTGACAAGTGGTGGGAGTGCAACAGGTTGTTATGCTTGTGGAACAAAATTAGTGCGTCTCACACTGCCCCAGTTTGCAGGCCAGGTGTCACTATTCTCTCTCCCTTCACCTTCAGCCCAGACTGCAGGGCTTCCTTCTTTGGGAGATCTTGCAGTTCGACTCCACTAATTGTTTTGGACTGTGCGTGTAGGGGGCGGTGGTGATTTACAAAGGAAAGAAGACCAACTAACTACTAAGTACCGATGAGTTAAGTTTGCGGACCTGGCTTCAAATCTGCCTTCTCCATTTCCTTTTGATAGCTGGGAAGTAACTTAGCTGCTCTTAGCCTCAGCTCCTCATTATAGAAGGGTAACAGTATGTCAAAGGATTGTGGTGAAAATTGAGGCAATATATTGTACTTAGCACAAAGTTTGACATGTAGCAAGCATTCCTTACAGAATACTACTACTACTGATAACTATTAATAGTCACTGAACTCAGCCAAGGCACTAGGGATAGAAGAGTGAATAAGGAAAAGGACAATCCTACAGTATACGTGTAAACTTTAAAGAGGACAATTCAAGTCGTGACAAGTGTTATGAAAAAATAAGACATTGCGGTATTATAGATGAGTAGAATGGGTGTGGGGGGGCGATGTTACTTTTTTAAAGACTTATCTATTGGCTGTGCTGGGTCTTCATTGCTGTACGCAGGCTTTCTCTAGTTGCAGTGAGTGGGCGCTACTCTCCAGTTGGGGTGCACAGGCTTCTCATTGCAGGGGCTTCTGTTGCGGAGCACAGCTTCTAGGCGCGTGGGCTTCAGTAGTTGTGGCTCCTGGGTTCTGGAGGGCTGGCTCAGCAGTTGTGGCACACGGGCTTAGTTTCTCCGCAGCACGTGGTATCTTCCCAGACTTGGGAATCGAACCCATGTCCCCCGCATTGGCAGGCAGATTCTTAACCACTGGACCACCAGAGAAGCCCCAGTGCTACTTTAGATCTGGTGTCAATGTCCCCACCCCCACCACCCAAAGAAGTGAGATTTGAACTGAGACCCAGATGGCAAGGAGAAGCTAGCCAGTGAAGAGCCAGTGGAAGAACATTCCAGGCAGAAGGAACTGCTAATCCAAAATCTAGAGGTGGGAATGAGCTTGGTACGTTCCAGGGGTGGAGACCAGGCCAGGACAATTGGGAGTGACATGAGGACCACAGTGGTGGGAAGAGGGGCTGAAGACACAGGCAGGGTCTTGGTTACAGAGGGCCAGAAATGCTATCAGGATGAGTACAGTTACAGATGTTCCTGTAAGAGTTATTGGAAGCCTCTGGAGAAGTTTAAGCCCAGGAATGACATGATCTTATTTACATTTAAGACAATCATTCCGGCTGCCCTGTGAAAAACAGAATGTGGGGGAAGGAGTGAAAGCAGGGACACTGATCAGGAAGCTATGGTCATGGTCCAGGCCACAGATGATGGTGTCTCAGACGAGGGTGAATGTGCCAACTTGGTCTACTTTTGAGCTGCAGGACATGAAAGTGGGAGGGTGTGTGGAGAAACAGAGGTCGCACAAGGGTGATTCTCGGTTTCAGGCCTGAGAGACCGGGTGGATTTTCAGGGGGAGGAGTGAGTTTGGGGAAAATTATCGAAGAGAACTCTGAAGCAGGAAGGCTAGAATACAGCACAGTGACAGTACCAAGTGCAGAGGGAGGCAGGCAAGAGCATGGGTAACTCTGGAGCTGGTGGGGATGTGGGAGGGTTACGTGAAGGATGGGATTGGAATTGAGTTGTTGTTTTTTAATTTACTTCTTTAATTAACTGCGTCAGGTCTCAGTTGTGGCATGCAGGCTCTGTAGTCGCTGCATGCTGGCTTAGTTACCCCACGAGGTATGGGGGACCTTAGTTTCCCGACCAGGGATAGAACCTGTGTCTCCTGCATCGGAAGGTAGATTCTTAACCACTGGACAACCAGGGAAGTCTCTGAAACTGAGCTTAGAAGGATGGACTTGGGAGGGCTGCTGGTTGGGTGAAAGGAGTGGTCTGAACACAAGTCTTGTCTGAACACAAGTCTGGGCATGAATAGGTGCCATAAACTCATTATTTCAGATCTCTTTATATACTCGTTTCTGACAGCAGAGGAAACTGAGACTCAGAAATTAAATGACTTGCCTGAGATCATAGAGTTAGAAAGTGGTAAAATCAAGATTCCCCATTCCAAAGAAAGGGGGCTGAATGGTGGAACTGAACATAGGAGTACAGAACAGCAGACAAACGGGGGGCTGTAAGACATAAGGTGTAAAGGTGAGGCTGGTCAAATTGTGAAGGGTCTAGTGTGCTGCAATGAACAGGCTGGACCTTATTTTGTAGATGTAGATGAAGACAAGCCATTGTACATTCTCCAGTGGGCTAGGAGCATGATCAGCACTGTGATTTTGGAAAGTGCTGGCTGTCGACTGAAAAAAAAAAGCAAAACATGAGAAGCAAAACATGAGCGCTGTGAGTTGTTTTATTTGGGGCAAAATGAGGACAATAGTCTGGGAGAAAGCATTTCAGATATTTCTGAGAAACTGCTCGGAAGTGGTAGGAGGCAGGTCAGTATATATGTGATTTTGGTGAAAGGGGAATACATGTAATCAAGCCCATATATTTCGCAGAACGTGTCTGCCAGTGACGAGAGGCAGATGTCACCATGGAGGATTTCAGTTCTTTTATAGGTACGAGGCGATGCAAGAATGGGGCTCATAACATTGTCTCCTGAAAATACCTAACTAACTGAAGACCTATTCTGCCAGTTTTCCCCAGAGCACAGAATGCCTCATTACAAATTTCCATGTTTAAATCCTTTCAGGGGTGTTGAAGGTCAGCAGCAGCAATGGCTCATAATTTGATCCTTTGTAGAGATAGACGGCAAGTGCCAATTTGCAGGTGACAACGGCTCAATGGCCAAAAGTGACACCACCTCGTAACACTATTAATTATTTTTAAAAATACAGGTTCTGGAGATACAATGGCAAGCAAAATCAGACACAAGCTGTGCCATACAGGACTAACAAATTAATCAAATAAGCATGCAAACAAGTGGAGAGCCTAAACCACAAAGAAGCAAATACATGACTGTGAGGTCTTTGTCAACTAAAAAAATGCTTAGACTTGTGAGTCAAGTTTTATTTGGGGGCAAAATGAGGACTGCAGCCTAGGAGAGAGCACCTCAGATAGCTCTGAAAGACTGCTCCAAAGAGGCAGTGGGGGAAGGTCAATACATAAGATTGTGGTAAAGGGGGAGTTCAGTGCACTTGTGAGCTTACTTCACATAAGGTTTTCTGCTAATCACGAGGAAATGATGTCACCATCGAGGGATTTAGAGCCTTTCTAGATATGAGGAGATGCAAGGATTGGGATCATAAAATCAGTTCCTTAAAATATCTAACTGTCTAAAGACCCGTTTCATCAGTTTCCCTGGAGCACAGAGTGCCTCCCTCTCCACCCCATATTCCCTTTGGGGAGTGCTGAAGGTCAGCAGCTGCAGCAGCACAGGCAGAAGGCAAGGGCCCTTGTTGGTGCAGTTCAGTCATTGGCAAAAGCTCTTGGCAAGAGCCAATTTGTAGTTGACATCTCTTAATAACCAGGATTTTACTTACATTGGGGATCAGTCCTCAACACTTTCCTGATGAAACCTGGGGCATCCACTGACCCCAGTTCTAGGCTACACTCTGCCCGTAAGCCATAGTGAACTAGGGCAGGTCACTGGACCTAGTTCTCCATTTATGAAACAAGTCAGCCTTTTGTAACTCAATGAAACTATAAGCCATACCATGCAGGGCCATCCAAAACAGACGGGTCACAGTGGAGCGTTCTGACAAAACATGGTCGACTGGAGAAGGGAATGGCAATCACTTCAGTATTTCTGCCTCAAGAACTCCATGAACAGTATGAAAAAGCAAAAAGATAGGATACCGAAAGATAAGCCCCCAGGCAGATAGATGTCCAGTATCCTACTGGGGAAGAGAGGAGAAATAACTCCAGAAGAAATGAAAGCAAGTGTTGCTCAGTCCTATTGGACTCTTTGCAACCCTAAGGACTGTAGCCCACCAGGCTCCTCTGTCCATGGGATTCTCCAGGCAAGAATACTGGAATGGGTACACATTTCCTTACCCAGGGGTCGAACCCGTGTCTCCTGCATTGCAGGCAGATTCTCAACCCTTTAAGCCACCAGGAGAGCCTGAACGAATGGAAAGGCTGGGCCAAAGTAGAAACAAGGCTCAGCTGTGGATGTGTCTGGTGGTGAAAGTAAAGCCCCAAGAGACCCTGCTGCTGCTGCTGCTGCTAAGTCGCTTCAGTCGTGTCCGACTCTGTGCGACCCCCTAGATGGCAGCCCACCAGGCTCCTCTGTCCCTGGAATTCTCAAGGGAAGAACACTGGAGCGGGCTGCCATTTCCTTCTCCAATGCATGAAAGTGAAAAGTCAAAGTGAAGTCGCTCAGTCGTGTCCGACTCCCAGCGACCCCATGGACTGCAGCCTACCAGGCTCCTCCGTCCATGGATTTTTCAGGCAAGAGTACTGGAGTGGGATGCCATTGCCTTCTCCGCGAAGAGACCCTAGACGATCCAATTTCCCTCCCATTCTGATGACTTGGAATTTTCCTGTCCAAATACCGTAGATCCAACTCCAAAGTTACTGACATATGGTGTCCTGAAGTTAGAACGAAGTACTTCTAGCCCTAGCCTCCGTCCTTCCCAGGATGCCTCTGTACCCCGTTATCAGGGTAACCGCCTGGGCCTTCCCCTGGTTCAGGGTAACCGCCTGGGCCTTCCCCTGGTGGAAACCTGGGCTGAGGACAGCAACTACGCCACTTTCATGCGCCCTTTTTGCCAGGTTAAAATATGGCCACCACTGCAACACCCTACCCAAGTTTCTCTCTAAATACCCAGGCCGACCAGCCCCGGGACCTACTCTAGAGCAAGAAAGGGAGGAAGAGCTGCGCCAGCACAGCAATTAAGTTTTCCGGAATCGGTCTCCTGACCCTTAGCTCCTTCGGCCTCTCTCTAGGAGGCACCAAACCTCCGCCCTAGAGCGTCAGTTCCGTCGACCGATGAGTCCAGGATGGACAGTCTCATATATCCAATCAGAATAGGGCCCGCCCCCAAGCCCAAGAGAAGGCAGGGTTGACTCCTGGAAGCTCCGCCCCTCGCAGACGTGTGACGTCAGAATCGCCATGGCCAGCTATCCTTACGGGCAGGTGAGTGTGAGGGGCGGGCGAATTCAATTAGGGCCCTCGCTAAGTCCTGCCCGAAACCCCCTGCTTCGCTTTCTCCCCGCCTCCTCCGCGCCTTTCCCAAGCTGAGGTTGTCTTCTTGAGGTTGCGCAGGAGCGAAGGGAAAAGAGATGGTCGGTCGCTCCTGGCTCACGTCACGTAGGCATGCACGTCTGGGAGGTCGTGTCGCGCCCCCTTTGACGTTGTGCATGGGAAGATTTGGGGCTCTTGAACCCCAGAGTCAGACTGCGCTTGGCCTGGGCCCCACAACTCTCCCAGGACTCCACTGGGGCCCGCAAGCGGGGTCATCAACGCCAGCAGAACGTTTAGAGCACTGGTTCTGTCGGTATCTTTGGGGGAGTCGATAAAAATACACCTCTGACGTACTGCATCTGAACAATCAGGAGAATCTGTGGTTTTAGCAGACTGCCCAAGTGAGCTTGTCTGGCCACTGATTTAGTCCAGTACCTTCGTTTCACACATAGAAAAAGTAAAACCCAAGAAGACATGGAATTTATTTGAAGTCGTTAGGCAGCAGAACCCGGAGCTGTCAGCAAATGCCTCTTCCCCAGCGCACCTTGATCCAGCCAAGAACGCCACAGCAAAGTGATTCTGTGGCCAGAATACGTTGTTGGATGACAGAATGGTTGAGTGATCAAGTGCAGTTTGGTGTGGAGGAAGGTTCACATCTTGGCTCCATCACTTAGTTTAGAGCCCTTAAACAAGGTACTTTTGCCTTTCTGAGTTGAAAGTTTCCTCCTCGGTAAAATAGGGCCACATAATAGGGTCTATTTCATAGAGCTGTTATGAAGAATAATGAAGTGATGCTCGTAAAACCTTTGGTACAACTAAGAGTGTAACGGGTGTTACCTTTTAGTATTTTGATTTTTCCTAGATTCCTAGGTCAGTGCTGGAAGAGCCCTCAAAGAGTTCCTTCGTTTTATTAATTTACTTTTAAATGTCATTTATTTGGCTGCCTCAGGTCTTAGTTCCCGCATGTGGGATCAAGTTCCCCGACCAAGGATGGAACCTGGACCCCCTGCGTTGGGAGTGCAGAGTCCTAACTGGTGGGCCACCTGAGAAGTACCAAGTTCCTTCATTTTAAAAGGAGGAAACTGAAGCTCAGAGAGGGCTCCTGAGTTGCCCAAGATCACACTAATTTAGGAGATAAAACCCATGCAGGAAAAATTGGCAAACGGTCACATGGGCTATTACTAAGCGCTGTGTGTAACCACATACCGACAGATGTGGCAAGAGCCCTCTTAGGCAGTGCAGCCCTGTACACAGTATTTGGACATCCATATTCTCAATCGTGAAGGCACTGTAAGCAGGCTTGCAGGAATAATTGATTCAACTTATAACTCCGAAAAGAGCCCAAAGAGGTTAAGTGGCTTGCCCATGGTTGCACATAGCAAGTGAGGGAGCATCTGTGCTAGAACTTAGAACTTTTGTTGCATACTTAGCAGAGGTAGGAAAGAGAGGCCCGCTGGGGCTTAGGTTAGGAGGAAGTATAACCAAGCTCGGTTCCATTTGGTGAGGCTTGTGAGATGTTAATATGTATTGCTAATAAGGGGGTATGGATAAATAAGTTTGGGAAATACTCTGTTAAATATAGTACGTGTTTCATCACAAAGCATCTCAGAATTCTTAATTTGTTAATAAACATTGTATATTTGCCAGAGAGAGACAGAGTATGCAGTGTTTCTTTTTTTTTTAATTTTAATTAGAGGCTAATTTGGAGAAGGCAATGGCACCCCACTCCAGTACTCTTGCCTGGAAAATCCCATGGACGGAGGAGCCTGGTAGGCTGCAGTCCATGGAGTCATGAAGAGTTGGACACAACTAAGTGACTTCACTTTCACTTTTCACTGTCATGTATAGGAGAAGGAAATGGCAACCCACTCCAGTGTTCTTGCCTGGAGAATCCCAGGGACGGGGGAGCCTGGTGGGCTTCCGTCTATGGGGTCGCACAGGGTCGGACACGACTGAAGCGACTTAGCAGCAGCAGCAGAGGCTAATTACAATATTGTATTGGTTTTGCCATACATCAACATGTTTCTTAAACTTACTTAAGCATGGGAAACTCCCCCTCCCCTGTTTTGAGTCTGGTCATTTTTTGGTGACACTAGTATTATTCCTGAGGAATATAGTTTGGGAAAACATGGCCGTGGTGCATTGTTTCTCGGTGGGTGGCCTGCATCAGAATCCCCTAGGAGCTTGTTAAAAAAGCACGGTTTAGATTTCCACCTCAGACCTGTTCTGTACCCAGAAAAGGCCCAAGCGTCTGCATTTTAATAAGCTTTTGGAGATCATTGGTATGCATCCTAGAAGCAGTGACATAGAAATTAGGGGCCTGAACTTCCAGGTTAGAGCGAATTGGGCTAGAATCCTAATTCTGCTATTTAATATTTATACCCCTTTGGACAAATCATCTAAGGACTCTGGGTCTCAGTTTCCTTACTTGTAAAGAGGGAGGAATAACATTTCATAGGCCTGAAAAGAGGATGAAATATGGTGAAGCCTGTGGGCACTTGGTGCATTGCTAACGTGCAGTGTGTGCTAGCGTGTGGCGGGAGCCCCCTTGCTGCTGTGATCGCGGTTACATGCCATGCTGCCTGGCCTTATGCTCAGTGAGACAGTGAGGAGGAGCACAGAGAGAAGTGTGCCTCAAGTAGAAGAAGAAATGCTTTTCCCTCACCATACCTTTGTTCCTCCTATCCAACTCCTGGTCCACAGTGTTGCAAGAAAGGAAGTGGGTTGTTTGAAAGCATCCAAAAAATTAGTACTGCCTGTCCTCCACCCAGTATGTAGCCCTGGAGGATTCCAGCCTCCTGTTAGGAATCAGAATTCCTGTAACTTTCCACTGCCTCCTGCCTGGGGGGTCCTCAAGCATGGACTGCGTGTTGGAGAAGTAAAACTCAAGTACCCTTTGGTCGTGTCAGGGAGCCAGCCTAATGGATTTCAGCGCATAAGAGCTTGGTCTCTGAGACCAGAGAGATTTGGCTTGAAACCCCTCCACTGCCATTTCCTTGCAGAAATTTCCCACCAAAGTCTGAGGCTTGATATTCCCCTTTTTATAAATGGGATCACAGGCATACCTACCTCAAGAGTTACTGTAAAAATTAAATGAGATAATCCACGTTAAGTGAGTGATACATTGTTTTGGCATGTAGTAAATACTCAGGTGGAAGAGTGATTCAGACACGTAGATTGTAGAATCAGCGTGGTGAGTATTAAATGGGAGTAAGAATCAGGCCTGCACAGGAGAGGTCCCTAACTCAGTCTTGAGGGAAGGAAGGCTTCTTAAAGGAGATGACGTTTAAGCCAAAAACCGAATATCCGGTAGGAGTTGGCTGCATGAAGAAAGTATTCCTGTGGAGAGAATAGTGTTCACAAAGACCAGGAAGCAAGAGCCCAGTATTGTGGAAGAATGTAAGGAGATCAGTCTAGTTGTAGTGAAGAAGAGGGGGAAATGAAGAAGAGGGGGAAATGGTAAGAAATGAGACCAGAAAGCTAAGCAAGGACTAGATCTTAAAGGGCCTTATGTTCCTTTTTGAGGAGGGTGGACTTGTGAGGGATCTCCTAAAGAGTTTTATCCCATTTGTGTTTTGAAGCTGTTCCCGGGGGGCACTGTCAGGATGGGTTGAAGCAGGGAGACCAGTTTCAAAGCTATTGAAGTAATCTAGATGATTTGCAGCAGATTAAGCCAACTGTGCTCTTTCCACTGTGGGGGCCCAGTGTGCCGTGGCTGCAAACAGCAGCCTCCTCTGAGGTATATACAGCCTGTTGCCGTAAGGGACCTTGGAGACAGCCTTTTCCAGTGGACATTCTTGACTGGCATGCTGTCCCTAATCTAGACTCCAAGCAGGTTATGTGCAGTGCCTTTAGAAAGCGCCAGGGGAGAGTGGCCAGGTACACTGGCCAAGTCATACTGTCCATCCGCACCAAGCCGTAGAACAAGGAGCATGTGATTGAAGCTCTCTGCAGGGCCAAGTTCAAGTTCTCTGGCCACCAGAAGGTCCCCATCCCCAAGAAGTGGGCATTTACTTAAGTTTAATGAGGACAAATTTGAAAACATAGTGGCAGAAAAGTGGCTCACCCAGATGGCTGTGGGGTCAGATACATCCCTAATCGTGGTCCTCTGGACAGGTGATGTGCCCTGCATTCATGAGAGCCTTGGCGCTGACCCCTCCTTATTCACGCCCACCAATAAATCCTACTTTCCTGTCCAGAAAAAAAGTTATCTAGGTGAGAGAACAGTGGCCTGGTGAACATGGAGCTGGGAGGCAGAAGTGAGGAAACTGGGCACCTAATTGAGGGACAGAGAAGAAAGAGGAGGCCTCAGGGGGTGCACCAGCATGTCCCTTCACTGCCATGGGCACACAGGGAGGAGCAGATTTGGATGGAACGTCAGGAGGCTGTTGGATAGGAAGGTCTGCAGCTCACAAGAGATGAAGCTGGAGAGAAAGATTTTAGAGTCTCAGCACAGAGGTGGTAATTGAAGTCTTGGGACAATTCTTGGCTCGCTGTTTATTGGCTGCAGGCTTCTAGCCTTTAAATATTTTAGGACGTTCTGCTGGTGAATGCCCAAACCACTCCTTCTGTAATCTTGTGACTGTTTAACCCCTTAGAATGGGCTCTAGCCTCCTGCAGCAGGCTGGGGGTAGCTCCAGAGCACAGGCTTGTCTTTGCAACACAGCTGACTCTTCCTCGTCAGCTTCAGCATGGACAACCTTTGACACCTCTGAGCTTTACTAGCATCTTCAGGGTAGAAGAATGAGCTCTCAAAGCCAAAGCAAAGTGTAGGACTTTCTGAGTGGGTTATTTAAGAGGGGGTGAGCTCCCCATTGGGGCTTCTTTGATGACTCAATGGTAAAGAATCTGCCTGTGATGCAGGAGACATGGGTTTGATCCCTGGATTGAGAAGATCCCCTGGAGGAGGGCATGGCAACCCACTCCAGTATCCTTGCCTGGAGAATCGCATGGACAGAGGAGCCTGGCATGTTACAGTCCATAGGGTCATGAAGAGTCGAACACAACTGAAGTGACTTTGCATGTACGAGCTCCCCACCACTTGCAGGAATGTAAGCAGAGATTCCAGATGGTGCTACAGAGATTCCATCATTGATTGAAAGGTTGGACCAGAAGGGCTCTGAGGTCTCTTAGAATACTGTGGCTCTTGAATTGGGTCTAAGTGCTGGAGTGAAAACAGGATAAAATTCTTCTGAGTCTCCCTGATTTCTGGGCTTGAAGCCTCTGAAAGATCACCTAATCCAACCTTTCCCCCTTCAACCCTGCCCACTGTAGAGACCTGTTATATTTGACACATATATTTTGGACAGTCCCTGCCACTGGCGTGTGGTAGACTCTCACCCATTTATCGTGAACACTTACTTAGAAGAGGGTCTAATTAGTTTGGCAAAACTAATACAATTATGTAAAGTTTAAAAATAAAATAAAATTAATTTAAAAAAATTAAAAAAAAAAAAAAAAGAAGAGGGTCGAGTGGGTGGAGTCATGCAGATCCTGTTTTAAATTTCACTATTTCTAGCTGTGCCCTCCCAGGCACGTGATTAAACTTTCTGGTCCTTAATTTTCTCATCTGTGAAATAGGGATCATAGCCCTTACCTCATGGGACAGAGGATCAGTGAGAGCCTTAATAAAATGTTAATTGCTCCCTGCCCCCATACAAACTTATCAAATGTATTTTACTTACAGTCAGTAAAGAGATAGGATTAGTTTGGAAAAGACCTTGATGCTGGGAAAGATTGAGGGCAGGAGGAAAAGGGGGCAACAGAGGACTCAATGGACATGAGTTTGAGCAAGCTCCAGGGGACAGTGAAGGACAGGGAGGCCTGGTGCACTGCAGTCCGTGGGGTCACAAAGAGTTGGACATGACTTAGCAACTGAAAAATAATAATAACAACAAAGGGTTAGTTTTCTGTAATGTTTTGGAAACCGTGGTTACTGAACTTTTCCTGTCTTTTTTTTCTCCTTTTTTTTTTTAATCTCGTGTTTATTATCAGCATGAAATGCTCTTGGAAAAACCTCTTAAAGGGGCTGGCAAGTAGCATGGAGTAGTATAAAAGAACGTGGAGTCAAGGACTCTCACTCCTGTTTCATTTCTGGTTCTGACCTTTACTAATAACTCAGT
Source organism: Bos indicus x Bos taurus (assembly GCF_003369695.1). Classification (NCBI taxonomy): domain Eukaryota; kingdom Metazoa; phylum Chordata; class Mammalia; order Artiodactyla; family Bovidae; genus Bos; species Bos indicus x Bos taurus. The sequence goes on from NC_040077.1 coordinate 121,720,336, forward strand.
GACCCTGGGAACCGTCTTTGTCAGCCTGGATTCTGGTGGTTTTACTTTCTTCATCTTATGGTGCAGACTAGAAACCTGAGTCATCCTAAACACTTCCCCTTCTTCACTCCTCCTTCCATCGCTTCCCTAATCTAATTAGTTGCCAAGTCATGTCTAGTCTATCTCTGAAATAGCTGCAGAATCCATCCTGTTCTGAGCCTGCTGTCTGGTTCAGGTTCTGCTTGTCCGGCACCTTGGCTGCTTCCTCCCCCGCAAGCTCATCCTCCACACCCTCTGCTGCTTAGTTCTCTAAACAAGGCTCTGATCACGTTTCTTCCCTGTTGGAAACCCTCCTATGGCATTCCGTTTCCCCTGGCATAAAGCTCCACATCTTCTGAGTGATATTCTTTTGTTCACGTTTTTACGGAGGCTTGCCGGTGGGTGCCAGGCACTGTGCTGGACACTGGGGTGCTGTGATGAATGAGGCCCAGTGTGTGCCCCCAGGGAGCTCACTGTTGTGTGACAGAGAGAAATTCTTCTAAGATGCGGCCCCGCACCAGCTACCGAAACGCAGCAGGACAGGTGCTGGGACGAGGAGCACGGAAAGAGCCTGCCTTTCTGAGTTCACGCTGCCTTCTTGGCCCTGCCCCTGGCTGTTAGCCCGCTCCCTGGCCACTCCACGCTCGCCCTCAGGCCTGTGCCTTTGTCTTTCTTCTCGCTTCTGTCTGGGATGTCCAGTTTCCTTTTGGAGCGTTGCTGTGCGCCAGACTCTGCCTCCTCCAGGAAGCCTTCCTTGAGCCCCTGCCTGCATGTGTTCCTTTGATTGCTTATTTATCGTTTGACAAATGGAACCAATTCCTCTACTCATGCCTCTGAATAGCATTTAAGTCGATTTTTCTGATGTCATTGATTGGATTGTATCACAGTTACCCCGTGCTCCGCAAGGCCAGGCCCTGTTTTGTCTAGCACAAGCTAACACAACATTACTGCTCTGAGTGAATGAAGTCTTTTAACAGTTGTCCCCCTCAGTTTCTGAAAATAGGCCTTCTAACACCTTCCTTTTTTTCTGTTAAAGGATTGTTGGTGGGATTTTGCCAGTAGTGTTTATGTGTGTATGTGAAAGTGCTTTGTAAACTGTACACCTGAGGGCTTTAATGCAGGGCAGAAAGGAAAGAGTTTAGTTGCCATCAGCCCCCTGGATTGTGATAGCGCCAGGTCAGAAGCCCTGCTGGGACAGCCCTCGCTTGATTGTAAGGACTATGCCTCAGGTGTCCTCAGCCAGGAACAGTTTACGGCTTTGCTCACAGGAGTTCTTGGGAGCAGCGACACCCTGGCTTCTTGTCCAGCCTGTTCTTTGGTTTGCACAGCCTCTGTAGAGTCCTTTCCCCTCTTCTAGCCTACCCTGGAATCCTGTGCCGTATTGCTTAAGGAAAGAGCACTGTCGCAGGAGGTAGTGGGAGTCATTGGGCTAGGGTGTGAACAAGGAGTGGTCTTGTCTTTCTTGGAGGAGGTTCGTGCTCCTCCACGTCAGTGTTTCTTGAACCAGTCCCTTCCCCTCACCTGGCCTTAGTTTCTTGTCTGTGAACTGGAGGGGATGGATTGAAGAGGTTCCCTGCGCATCTCTCCAACTCCATTGGAAATCTTTTAAAAATTTATCTGTTTATTTTTGGTTGTGCTAGGTGTTTGTAGCTGCACGTGGGCTTTCTCTAGTTGTGGATAATGGGAGCTACTCTTCCTCGAGGTGCGCAGGTTCCCCACTGAGGCGGCTTCTTTTGCAGAACACAAGCTCAAGGACGCACGGGCTTCAGTAGTTGTGCTGCACAGGCTTAGTTGCCCTGAGGCACGTGGAATCTTCCAGGACCAGGGATCGAAGCTGGGTGCCTCGTATTGGCAGGCAGATTCTAAAGCCCTGGACCTCTAGGGAATCCCCCTTCTTTTATTCTTTGTTGGTCCCATGGCACCTGGCTCATGTGTCCGTTTTAAACAGCTCTTTCCTTATGCTGCTTTGTTAAATGTTACAGAGAGTGTTTCCGTGCTCCTTCGAACATTTCCCTCTCCTTTATATACTGCACTGCGCCCCCTGCACCCCCTCACCCCCACCTCCCACGCCAGAGTTTACCTGGTTCAGGGCTTTGCTGATAGTAATAATAATAATTAACATAACAATAGCAACTATGATTTATGCCAGACACTGTTGTAAGAACTGTTTGTCTTGTATTAGTGCTTTTCAAACTGCCTTTTGAATCACTGGGAGGGTTCTGCAGGGGCTCACTCACAAGCTTGCGAGGGAGGGCTTGCGAGCCTGCCTCATTGAGGCTCCAGAATCGCCACCTCCAACCACAGCAGCTTTCTCTTGTGAGTTTTTGGATTTGTATTTATCCAAAGGTTCTTTAGCTAAAATTTAACAAAAGCTGTATACATTTCTTGTAATCTGCGGAACAATTCAGTGAGGAAGGGATTATTATGTATTTTGCTTGTGAGAGAACAGGCTTAGAGAGATTAAGCCACTGGCACATGGTCATGGAGTCAGCTGATGGGAGCAGAGTATGGAACTGAGATTGGCCTGTGGCTTCATTATCTGTGAAGGAGGCTTGCCATGAGCTCTGGGCAGCTTCCAGGGCAGAAGAGCGTCCACGATGCTGAGTGGGGAAGGACCTGCCACCCACCCTCCCTCAAGAAGCTTCTCTTCCTTGAGCAGGCAGTCCCTCTTTAGATCAAGTGTGAATTTGGCCTTGGCCTTGAAGGTAAGTGTCCAGGAAGCCATCAAACACAATTAAAAGAGAAAGTCCAAGTTCACACTGGCGGTTGGTCTAGGACTTGTCTGGATGGCAGCATCCTCAATTTTTGGAGCTAGGCCCAGTTGCCCTCTGTGCCCTTGACCTCAGCCCACCTGCTGAGGCCTTGGCTGTCCTCCACTCAGCCTTTGGCTGTCCTCCACTCGGCCTTTGGCCAGCCTCCACTCGGCCTTTGGCCGGCCTGTTAGGGAGATGGAGCCTAACGCTCTGAGTCTCAGGGATCCCTGGCTAGTGGCGTAGGGACACGAACAAGAGCGGGAGTGCTCCCACGCAGGCTCTACTGTACCCATGGCCCGGGCTTAGCAGCCAGGAAACCTGCATTCTGGCCCCAGCCCTTCCACGCGGTTTTGTGTGATTTTTCTGGACTTGAGTTTCCTTCTCCATAGGGGAGCGCTAATACTAATAGTTAATGTGTATTGAGTGCTTTGTACTAGGGTCTCTGTCCGAACTCTTCACGTGATAGGCCTCATTTCATTCTCATACTAATTGGTAGGCCGGCACTTTAAAAGCAAAGAATATTGAGGTTTAGAGAGGCTAAGTCATTGGACCAGTTAGGAAATGGCAGAACCCCAACTTGAACTGGTCTTTTTCACTCCTAGCCGTTGTCCTGTAATGCTTTAGGAATAGGGTCTTGCCTGCCTGTCTCACAGAGCCGTGGGTGAGTCCGGGGAAATGTTTTTGCATCATGAGCTAGAGTCCAGTAAGGAAGATGTGCTCTGGGTGAATCCATGCACCGTGCACCATTGGTGACTGGGAGGGTCAGGGGCATTACTGGAGATCGCGTTTGGCTGGGAATTCTGCAAGTAGAGGTGGGGGTACCATGGAGTGTGGATTTTGAATTCAGTTTGATTCATTTGCCTGCTCACTGATACAGTCAATACTCACGGAGCATCCATTCTGCCCTGGGGGTGGGGATAAAGTGGCAAACCAGTCAGGGTACCAGCCCTTGTGGAGCCCCTTAGTGGGCAGGGAAGGGCAGGTTTCCAGGGCAGCCAGGAGAGCAGGTTTCCAGCCCTGCCTCTGCAGGTCATGGGCAGTGTGACTGGGTAAGCTGAATGTCTTCTGGACGCCGCAGGTTCCCCATCTGAACCATGGGATCATGAGTCCAGCCCAGCCTGTAGGATCAGTTAAAAGAAAGGCCATGGCAGGGCTTTGTAACTGTAGCCTGCCGTGCCGTGGCTAGTTTCTGGCCCTGTCCTTCTGACCGATGTCTTCTCTTCTTGCAGGGCTGCCCAGGAGCTGGGGGACAAGCACCCGGAGCCCCTCCGGGTAGCTACTACCCCGGACCCCCCCACGGTGGAGGGCAGTATGGGAGCGGGGTACCCCCTGGTGGCGGATATGGAGGAGGTCCTGCCCCTGGAGGGCCTTACGGACCACCAGCTGGTGGAGGACCCTATGGACACCCCCACCCTGGGGGGCTCCCTTCTGGAACTCCAGGAGGACCCTATGGTGGCGCAGCCCCAGGGGGCCCCTATGGTACACCACCTCCAAATTCCTTCGGTGCCGGACCTTATGGACAGGGACCACCTCCTCCAGGTAAGTAGGGGTCTTGGACTCCAGCTGCCTTGAGCCTTGTTCCGAGTTATCCAGGGCCCTGTATGCCCTTCTTGTGAATGCACAGGCAGCCTGCTCTCTGGCTTCTAAGCATCTTGTCTCTAGCTTTGCTTGCATTAGCAGAATGAGAAGTCTGTTAATTAGCTTTGCTGTGGTGACAACAATTCTGAAATCTCTGGCTTACAGCAACAAACGTTTATTTCTGTTCCTCGCTCACACTTATTTACTCTTGCTTACACGTCGACAGCTGCAGGCTTGGCTGCTGAGGTTCTGCTCCACGTGTCTTTTCTTTCCAGGATCTCGGCTGGAGGCGCAGCCCCCGTTTGGGGTATGCTGTTTCTGTGACAGGCGAAAAGAGCAGGAGAGCTAGGAGGAATGCACAGTGCCTCCTAAAGCTTCTGCTCTGAAGGACGTTATATCTCTTCCACTCAGGTTTATCACATCCCCTGGTTCAAGCCTGACATCAGTAGGATGGGAGTGGATCTTTCTCTCATTAGAGGGGGCTCTGCAGCCCCTGGGCAGTGGAGAGGATGTACCATGCTCTTGCCAGAAGTGGGGGAAGGAGTAGATTAGCCAGTCATTGGAGACAGCAGTACCATCTGCTGTGGGAAGGAACCCCTTTTCTGTGTAAGGGAGGCTGACTGCTTATATGCAGAAAGGCACGGTAGCCTAATTGCTGAAAGCTTGGGCTTTTGAGATAAGATCACTTACTGATCTGACCACATTACTTCATCTCTTTAAGCCTCAGTAGCCACATCTGTAAAATGGGTAAGTATCACTGCTTCACAGGATCGTTAATAAGGATTAAGTGAGAAGTTGCAGGTAAACACTGGGCACAGTGTCTGGCACATGGAGGGGCTTACTAAACAGTGTTCTGTTAGAGGGCTTGTTCTGGAACATTCTCAGCAAAGAGGTATTGAGCATTTACTGTGACAGCAGACGTGACAAGGGCTGTCCCACTGCAGGATGCCAAGACAGGCGGGGGGTGATGAGATGAGATGGGGAAGGATAAAGAGCAGAGGCAGTAAAGGTGAGCTGCTGGACAAATGGGGCCTGGGGAGGGGGCTTGGCAACTCAGTGGATGTGGAGAAGCTTAGGTGGGGGCTTCAGGCTCAGTGAAGACTCCTGAGTGGTCTCAGACCGGCTGTCAGGAAAGGTGAGTGCCCAGACCCCTGCGCCCTCCCAAACTCATCCAGTGAGCCTGTTCACAGCATCCTTGTTCCGAGGAGCCCGCTCTGGCAGTGAGGCAGCCTGGAGCCACTCTGCTGCACCTGAAGGGCCTCCGGGGAGCGGTGCTGCAGGGAAACTGCAGCGTCTTAGTATACAGAGCGGCAGGTGGCCGAGGGAGAGGCTCGGACCTTGGGGGCTCTAAACACTGGGAGCCAGTGGCATTTATCTTGTCAGAGCTGGAGCTGCTGGCTATTTGCTTTCAGCTCAGCAGCTTCCTGGTGGATTTCCTCCTAAAATTTTGTTTCTGAGCCTGCATGAGGTCTCAGCAGGGGAATGGAACCCCTGGCTGTGAAGCTCACTCCTCCAGGGCCTGAGGCCAGAGATACTTTCTGGGGCTGCAGAGGAGAGGAGAAATGTGCTTCAGACTATTAACTGCTCACCCTCTGCAGCTGCCTGTCTCCCAACCACCATCCTGTCCCCCGCAGTGCTGCCTGTGAACCCCTGGAGCAGTGCTTCTTGAAGCATGATCCTTATATCACATGCACTGGAGGGCCTGCCTTAGCCCTGCTGAATCCAGAGTCTAAAAGTTGAGCACCGTGCTCTGCCAGAGAGGTTTGGCCCTTAACGTTGCCCCCACTGCCCACAGGGGAGATCCTAGGGGCACTCGACTCCCAAAGGGCCTCTCCAGCTCCTCACCTGCCATTACCCCTCCCTCCCACCAACCCAAGACCCCGTGGAGTGCTCTGAACACACTCTGTGCCTTTGCCACATGGCTTTTCTTTTCCCCATTGCAACTCTTTGGTCACCCTTTCAGACCCAATTTTAAAAGCCCTTCCTCTGTGAAAATTGGACTGCACACATTCCAGGCCCATTGCAAAAATTTTCTTTTGCCATTATGTCACTTAGTCATCAGAGAAACCCTGGGAAGTGGGTCCAATTTAGAAATGGAGGAATTAGTACTGAGAGAATGGAATGGTTTCTCTAAAGTCACACAAGCTAGTAAGGATCAGAGCTCTTTGCTTCCAGAGGCTGAGCTCTTCTCTGCTGATTGCAGAGACCGCGTGTTCCAGAGACTCTTCGCCCCTGCCTATGGCCTCCTCAGCGTCTGGCACAGCAGCTGTTTTTTTAGGAAAGAGGGTGGGGCCTGTCGGGATTTCCCACCCGAGGAGGGCAGCCTAGTCCCTCAGTCAGGCCAATCTTTCCTTCCAGCCTCGCCTTGGGGCCTGGGCGGGGGTTTCTGCGCAGTCTCTGATACCGCCTTGTGCCAACGAGCCCTTTTTGGGGCCAGTCAACTCAGCAGGGTTACCAGTACTCTGGCTTTTTCCCAAGACAGTCTTCTGTGCTTCTCCGCTTTCATCTGCCACCCTCTCCCCTCACCCCCAGCCCACCCTGCAGTCTCCTTTCCAAATGAATGATCCTTTCTTGCATCTTCTGACATACGCACAAAGCTCGCAGACACCCAAAGCCGTTTGAACGCCGACAGCAACACTAATAATCAGCAGTTACACAGGACTTAGACGGTGCCAGGTGCTGATCCAAGGGCTTTCGTGGATTCATTATATCGTCACAGTAACCTTATGAAGTAGATGCTGTTGTGTCCTCATTTCACAGATAAGAAACCGAAACACAGAGAACGTTAAGAGCTTAGCCGAGGCCGCACCCGGGAGAGCTGAGGCTTGACCAGGAGCCGCCTCTGGCAGGGGCTGAGCACCTCCCTCTTCTGTGTCCTGCCGAGCCCCTGGGGATTCAGAGATGAGTTAGGCTTGGATCCTGCCCACAAGCTGCTCCAAGTATAACCTGGAAGAAGTTGGGAAAAACATGTACACAGAAGAGTGATCAGGGCTATAGGGTGAAGGGGTACAAAGGAGAGAGGAAGAAGGTCCGTCCAGGAATGGAAGAAGAAGAAAGGCTTTATGGAAGGAGCAGCATCTTCTTTTGAGTTTTGAAGTGTGGATGGGAAACGGATGCAAAGAGATGAGGGAGAAGGGGACGCGAAACAGAGAGAACCCAGTGTGTCAGGGCTCCGCGGAGGGGCTGGGCAGCTCTGGGGAGGAGCAAGGGCCTTACTGCAGCTAGGCTGGCACAACAGGGTGGGGAGACAGACTGACAAGTAGACGGGGTGGACCACGTGGTGGGGAGACTGGAATGCTGTTTTAGGGGCGCTGGGCTTCATTGTAGGCAGTGAGGTGCCTCGGAGGAGTTTTGAGTTGAGGAGGGGGAAACTGGTGAGAACAGAGTGGGATTTTACAAAGGTTGCTCAGCTACAAGTGCTGGGTGGTGGAGAGTTGCCGTATGGGGGATTCGGTTTCACAGTCAAGTGAGAGGGGTCTGAATCAGGGCAGGTGCAGTAGGAACAGGGAAGAGTTGATAGCTGTGTGTGGAACTGCCAGCTTTGGGCTGCTCTTCGGATGTGTGGGATGAGGTGTCGGAGATGTCCTCGGGGAGGTTCACAGAAGAGGACCTCTGGAGGCCATGGGGAGGGAGGAACAGCGGCCACCCACACTCTGGTAGGTCCAGATAGGATACACCTGCCCTCATGGTGCCAGGGCAGTCAGAGATGGACCAGACCTGGTTCCCACCACAGAGAACTCCCTGCTGCCTGATGCTCAAGATGCTTGTCTCTGGGCCATGCATGTTAGGTGCTCAGCAAACAGTTTTGGGTCCACCTTCTCAGAAGATTCTTAATCTGACAGATGAGTCCCTGTTTCTTAGAAACTTAAAATCAAATAGAAGAGTGGCTGGAGCACTATAGGAAAAGCCAGAAGGATTTGTGGAGTAGAATTCAATGCATTTACACAGAAGGTCCTCTTCCATTAGAGGAAGGATGTTGTCTTGATGGAAGACAGGGAGGGGGCAGACAGACCTGTAAGGCTTTCAGAGAAGGGAAAACCTGTAGCCAGGGAGGTGCCGAGGCTGGCCCTTCCCAGCATTTCTGCGGATTGGTCTTGAGTCCTGCATCTGACTGTCCTGGTTGGCACCCCTTCCTGCAGGTGGCGTCCCTCCCAATGTGGATCCCGAGGCTTACTCCTGGTTCCAGTCAGTGGACTCTGATCACAGTGGCTACATCTCCATCAAGGAGCTGAAGCAGGCCCTGGTCAACTCCAACTGGTCCTCGTTCAATGACGAGACGTGCCTTATGATGATAAGTGAGTCCTAGCCCTTCCCCATGGGCTCAAGCTGGGGTCGAGCCACCTCCTGTCTGACGGGAGGCAAATGGAAGGCCATTCTGAGGAGAATTGTTTCAGCCAGGGAAGATTTCAAGCAGGAAACTGGGTTCACGATGAGATATCCCTTAAACTGAGAGCTCTTTTCCTTAGATCTTTTCTCAAGTTCTAGACATGGCTGAGTCATAGGCCATCTCGGTTTCTCGTTCTGCAGGATGGGACTACTTGTCCTGGTGGGTGATGGCAGGGAGGGGGTCAGCCCCCAAGCCTGTGGAGACGATGCAGTTCTGGCAGGGATGGGGCTGGTACAGCGCTTGATGAAGGTGCATCTTGGGTGCTGGCATCTGGGCCTCGGGCCTGTGGTTCTGTGGAGTCTCCTACCCCAGCCTGGGGGGACAGGCTGCCTGAGTGGTACCTGAGGACCCTGGGCCCTTAGTCTTGAAGCCTTCTTTCCATTTCCCCCCAAGACATGTTTGACAAGACCAAGTCAGGCCGCATCGACGTCTACGGTTTCTCCGCCCTGTGGAAGTTCATCCAGCAGTGGAAGAACCTCTTCCAGCAGTATGACCGGGACTGCTCGGGCTCCATTAGCTACACAGAGCTGCAGCAAGGTGAGAGCCTGGCGGGGACTCGGTGCACAGGCACAGCGGACCTTTCTCTTTACTCCCTAGGACAGAGCAGGGGGTGCTCTCTGCCTTCTGACCACCTCATGTCCAACTGCACTCCAAAACGCTGCCCTCAGCACAGGCCCCCTCCCCACCCCGTCTGTGACCTGGCTGGACAGTGAGCCAAATCCCGGGCAAGGACATGAGCAGGGCTGGATTCTGACAATGAAATTCCTGGGTCAGACAGATCCAGCCGGCAGGGAGCCTTGGGGATGGAAACTCAGCAGCCCAGGGCACTGTAAGGCTGGTATGTGTGGCTTGTGTGGCTCTTTCCTCTTGAGTTTCTAGCATGCAGAATGAAAAGAGCCCTGTAGAGGGGCTCAGAAAGATGGCTTCTGTTGCTGGCTCTGCTGGAAGGCAGTTTCCTTCCCAGAGTACTCTAAACGTAGTTGGGTAAGATGATGAGGTCACAGCTCCAGGTCTGGTTCCAGGTCTGACTCTAGAGGACAGTTGGTTAGTGTGGTTGATGGGAACTGGACAGGGAGCTTTGCTGGCTGAGAGGGAGAAAGGGTTCCCCAGAGAACCCAGCCCATCGCCCTGGCCATGGATTTCACTCAGACCGAGGAGCTTGGAGGCAGGGGGAGAGGGGAGTGCCCTGGTGGAAGAGAAAGGAGGAGATTTGTCTTGAGCACCTACCCTGTTGCCAGGTGATGATCTGGTGATGGATATTTGTAAGGGTGATATCATCACAGGAAAGCTAGTACTTATTGAGTCTTTGCTAAGGGCCAGGCACTGGAGTAAGTTTTTCTCCTGTGTTACATCATTCTGTCTCTGCATGTGATAGGTACTGTTTCTTATTCCCCACCCTTAGATGAAGGATCTCTTATTATTACCCTTTTACAGATGAGCAAACTGAGGCTTAGTCTAGGAAACTTGCCCAAGGGCCACATGGCAAAAGGGGAGCCAAGATAGTAGCCTGAGCGGGTAGATTATACGGAGAGGAGGAAGGGAGCACCCCAGCTGGGATGGGGGGACGTGGGGAGCAGTGTGGAGGCTGCGACCTGGGAACTGCCCTGCAGCCCCACCTGGGGGAGATGGGATGATTTTATTACTTTTAACAAATAACACTTACTCTGAGTGTTTATTATGTACCAGGCAGTATGCCAAGTCCTTTGCATGATCACCTCCTTTAATCCTTACTAGAACCTACAAGGTAAGTATTATCCCTATTTTAGAGATGGTAAGACAGAGGATTAGCAAAGTTAATAAACTACTTGCAGAGGGGCTGTCTTAACTCCAGAGCAGGCCCTCATAGCCTCAGCTGAGCTGCCTCTGATGTCTGTCGGCTTGAAGCAGGGGGGCTCAGGCTTCCGTCTGTAATACAGACAAGTCAGAGATGAGCATGTACAGACTGGTGTCACTCTGGGCCCCTTCGGGCCCTTAGCTAAACACAGTAGAGACATTGAGAGCAAGCGATGGGGGCCTTCCAGCTCAGGGGAGCACCCAGAGCTCCTGCTGTGCTCCTGCCATCTCGGGCGTCTGTCCCGTTTTCACCTTGGTGCCGGTCCCCTCGAGGCCCCTGAACTGCTGTGCTCTGTGGGGCTGATGGATGGCAGTGCTCACGGCAGGTTTTTGTGTCTGCTCTGTGTGCCCCTCCTCTCCAGCTCTGTCCCAGATGGGCTACAACCTGAGCCCCCAGTTCACCCAGCTCCTGGTCTCCCGATACTGCCCGCGCTCCGCCAATCCCGCCATGCAGCTGGATCGCTTCATCCAGGTCTGCACCCAGCTGCAGGTGCTGACCGAGGCCTTCCGGGAGAAGGACACAGCTGTGCAGGGCAGCGTTCGGCTCAGCTTCGAGGACTTCGTCACCATGACAGCCTCTCGGATGCTATGACCAGCCCATCTGCAGAGTGGGGAGCGCGCCAGGCGACAACGTTTCCTGGCTCCTGGGGTGGGAGAAGCATGTGGGCCTCTCTTCCTTTCCTGCCCCTTCTAGAAAAAGAATTCTCCCTTGCATGATGCAGCAGTGTTCGCAAAGAGTGCTGGGAGTCTGTGTCATGGCCACCAAGTAGTGGGGGCCTTGGCTGAGGCCACACAGGTAGGGGCCTGACTGAGGAGAGGACTGGAAGTTGAATGTCCTTATATCCCTGAGCATTTAAATGGCACATCCTTGCGCCAGTTGCAAGACATGCAAGTCACAGCTGTGGAGTTAGTGCCCAGTTGGCTGGCTCCAGCCTCTAGCTTTTCCTTCTGTGCCCTGACGCCAGTGGTAAGTATTCATCAGCTTCTTCCCATTAGTGCCTGCATTCCCTTGCCTGTGCTGTCTTGTCAAACCGACCCCATTTCTCCAAAGCAGAACCTGACCGGGGTAGGGGTGAGAGATCTGCCCATGGGACCAGTGGCTTGGATTCCACCCCCACGAGGCCATATGTGGTTGACTTCTAGCTGCCCAGGGGTTGTCCCTGCTCAGGGAGCTTGGGCCGTCTGCTCTCTGGGCACCTTTGGCCAGGCGACCCCTATGCAGCTCAGACCCCTCACTTGCCTGCGTCTTCTGCTTGGCTTCAGTCCCCAGGGAACAAGTTGCCACCTCCCACTGCCAATGCTTTTTTATTTGTAGTGGTTTTTTTTTTTTTTTTTCATTTGGGGCCAAAAAGTTCAGTGACACCGTAAGCTTCAATATAAGAATAAAATTCTGGAGTTCCATGTTTTTCACCACACCTTCCCAGTTAAAGGTCCATGCGTGTATCCATTTAGTCACTCACTCACTTCACTCAACGAATATTTAAGTACATGTGATATCCAGTGGTCCCCAGCCTTTTTGGCACCAGAGACTGGTCTCGTGGAAGACAGTTTTCTCATGGATGGGGGTGTGGGGAGGGAATGGTTTCAGGATGATTAAAGTGCATTGCATTTATTGTGCACTTTATTATTATTGGGTTTCTCTGGTGACTCAGAGGGTAAAGCGTCTGCCTGCAATGCAGGAGACCCAGGTTCCATCCCTCAGTTGGGAAGATTCCCTAGAGAAGGAAATGGCAACCCACTCCAGTATTCTTGCCTGGAGAATCCCATGGACAGAGGAGCCTAGTAGGCTACAGTCTACAGGGTCGCAAAGAGTCGGACACGACTGAGCAACTTCGCTTTGACTTTCTTATTGTTGTTCCATTAGCTCCACCTCAGATCATCAGGCATTAGATCCTGGAGCTTGGGGACCCCTGCTGTGTACCATGCTATGCAGAAAGAAACAACTCAAGGGGCATGGCCTTCATGGGGCAGCTGTCACTTACCCGGGTGAAGTTAAGTGTTGGGGCCTGCCTGGTTCAGTCCAAGGGGCTGACTGTGTGTTTTATAACAGTTTTAGGGCCGGCATTCTGGGCTAGAAGCCGCCACCCCAGACTTCTCACAGCATGGCCTTTTATCATCTCAAGCCCTAGTTTTATCTTCCAGACAAATTGCATTTATGAAGTCATAACTTTCCTCCCATTTTTATTAAGCACAAACATCTGTACTTACCAGCTGGATCTTCAGCATGATAATCAGCCTACGCCAAATGTCTGTAGTGATCTGACAAAATCTCAATCAAAAGCCAAGACACCAGACATTCTGGCTTGCCAGGGAGACTTGATGGGTAGTGGCAAGTTAATCCTTTCACTCTGGGGGGTGAAGATAAGCAAGCCAGGCTCTCCTCCGTGCTTGGTTGGGGAAACGGCTCAGTGAGGCCGGCAGGTGTGTCAGGCTGAGCCAGTTCAGTCCCATTCTCTTCTGGCTGCTGTTGTGCTAGAATCCTCAAGTTAGGTGGAGTCCAGTTCCCAGAGGCCAGTCCCCACCTGGAGCTAGAACCCCCTCCATTTACTCCACTGTCAGTCTGGCCTCTGCTTGCCAACCTCCAGTGACAATTCAGTGCCTTTCCAGGCAGCCCATTTCCTGCTTGACTAATAGGGACTTCTTCCTGATGTGGATCCCAAATCCCACCACGTTGGAAACATCACCCATTGGCTATGGTTTTCTCTCTCAGGCCACCCAGAACCTGTTTCACCCTCTCAGCGTGCCAGCCCCCTAGGTAGCTGAAACCTGTCACTGTGTTTCCCCCCCAGGGCCTCCCTTCCCTAGGTCACATAGTCCTGGGCTCCTCAAAAGCTCTTCACTGAGCTTCATCCCTGGTGACCTCTGAATTATCCGAGTCCCCCAAAATGGAGGCCCGAGGCCCACCACGATGCTGGGCTCAACCAGCAGAGAGTCGGGTAGAAATGCAGACATTAGGGGAAGCTTCTGTTCCTTTGCTCCACTGAGCCACGTGTCTACTGAAACCCACGTGTAGAACAGTGCCAGTCATGTGCTGTCACCCTGACGCTCAGCTGGAACTGAGGAGCCCAGGACCTGGCTTCGTCCTTACGGTCATGGCTGGTTCTAGGCTTGGGGGCCAGCCGTCACACCTCATTCTACCACACTGCCCCCCACCCCAAGCCTGGCTACAAACTGGACAAGTTTGGATCCCAAGGCCAGAGGGAGGGGAGTGGAGAATGGGTGGGACACCCCATCCCGCCTGGCAATGACTCTCAGGAGCTGGGCTGGTGAGTCCTCTGGAGAGAGGGATGACAAGCACAGACCACTCCTTCCACCTGCTCTGCCCACGAGGAGGGGTGCTGACGTGTTCCTGGGCTGGGTCCCTGGCAGGAGCTGCATTTTGCCCCCATTTTCTGACGGGCGGGGTCATTAATCAGGTTAAGCAGAGCCGGCAGTGCACAGGGCTGAGCCAGCCTCTGCCAGCTGTCTGCCGCTCCTCCCAGCAGAGAGCCCTTCAGAAGGCTCCCACCTCCTGCTCCGGCCGTGAGGATCAGGGCCTCCAGCCGCCCTCTAATCATCTGGTAGCAGATGGAGCCTGTCGAGCCCAGTCCCTGGCTTTCTCTTTTTATTCAGTAAGTTCACGGAAAAGAAATGCAAGCCCTGATCTCCAAGAAAGTGAAGATAACAGTAAACCAGTTAACCCTGCTGTCTGCCCACCCTCTCACCTTCCACAGGCTCTTGGGCCCAGGAGCTGACAGATGTGGCCACGACAGGTCTGGCACCAGGATCAGCGCCTCATGAGGGGGCAGCAGCCTGTGAGCCCCGAGGCCTGGCCAGGAGCCACCTGGGATTCAGTGTGTCGGGGGCAAGAGGGGTCAGCAGAGAGCTGCCTTCCAGCGCTGCCTTGACCGCCCCCTCCTCCCCCAGCCTCCCCAGCTTCTCACTCCCTACCTTCTCCCTCCTAAGAAGCCCAGGTTTTGTGTAATGACAAGGAAAGAGAACAGTCAGTGCCAGGCTTTTAATGACAGTTGCTTCAGGCTGCTAGCCTCCCTGCCAAACAGCCACATGGAGAGTGTTCTGTGACACCACCAGTCAGCGGGGTCCAGACTGTGGTGTGTGCACTTGGCACCTGGTGGGGGGTGGGGGGCTGTTTTCCCACCAGAGAGGGACTCGGCTCAGATTAGTTCACACAGGCCTCAAGGAGCGGCTGCCAAGTGCAGTCTGGGTTTTAGGGAGCCCCTGGACCAGATGGAAATGCCTGCTGGGACCCTTAAAGCAGACTCCAGGGAAGACCTGTAATTGGGTAGGAGAAGGTCTTTGGGAGGCAGGCCAAGCTCTGGAAGGATGATGGCGATGGATGGTACCATGGGGTATGGCCAAGTGAAAGGAGCGAGACGATAATCTTGTCTGTAATGCTTTGCAGTTTACGGAGAGCTTTCCATTTATCCTGAGCGTGCTTAATCCTCGCATCCTGTGTCCCTCTTAGGGCACACAGTTGAGAGAAGGGAAGTGACACTGCCCGGAGGCAAACAGGCAGAAAACTAGGAGTGGAGCCCCAGGCGGCCTCACACTGCAACCAGCAGTCTTTCCACGAGTCGTGGGGGCGGGCCCCCAAGAGCCAGAGGAGCAGCCCAGGCAGAGGACAGGTTGCACGCCCCCCTAGAGCCACCGGCCTGGCGCCCGCTCAGGGCAGCACCGTGGTGACGCTGGTGAGCAGCACGTGCTCCGAGGCTTTGGAGACGGAGCACCGGCTCTGCAAGGACAAGGACTTGTGGCTGGCAGAGGAGCGAGGGCTGGGGACCTTCAGAGAGACGCAGGGACCCAGGCCAGGCAGGCAGCAGGAGAAGGCAGCCTTAAACTGCTCCCGGAACTTGCCTTGGTTGGGAGACAGAAGACACAGCCATAAGCAGACAGAGATGGGCTTCGGCCCAGGAACACCGACATAGCTCAAGCCAAGCTGCCTGTGAACGGGGGCAAGGGGTGGGGGGAGGAAGGGTAGCCCCAGGCAGGAGACAGCCCCAAGGCAACCTCGCCCCTGCCAGGTAGAGAGAGGATAGGCCCTGGAGCAGATTCCCAAGGAGAAATGCAATTTTCATCTGATTCCTTGACAGCGCCCTGGCTCTGAGCCCGGCTCAAAACGTGGCGTCTGGCTCAGGGACCTCAGGTCACCTCCGCCCCGGCCGGCGTGTAGGTGAAGGGGCTCAGGGCTCACCATCTGTGGCTAGGCTTTGCCCACCTCTGCCCCACAGTGGTGAAGATGACCACAGCAGTGGCCCTCAAACGAGGCGCTGTGCCTGGTGCCTGGGCTCGTCATCCAGCTCACCCCAGCACCCTGAGGGGCCCGAGTCCTTCATCCTCCTCACTCCACTGATGAGACACCCAGGTCCGCTGGCCTGTCACCATGCAGAATTTGGACCCCGTTCTAATTCTAAAGACCTTCACTTAAAGTTGAGAGTGGGGGAACAGTGGGGAAGGAGGGACCACCATGACCACCTGTTCAGCCAGAGGACCCCAGGCAATAGACTGCTGTAACTGAACAACCACGTTTCATCACTGGCAAGCCACGCTGGTGCCCAGCAGAGGGCTGAGCACACAGTGCTGTGCTTAGACACGCAGCTGTGTCTGACTCTTTGCGACCCCATAGATTGTAGCCTGCCAGACTCCTCTGTCCATGGGGATTCTCCAGGCAAGAATAATGGAGTGGGTTGCCATGCCCTCCTCCAGGGGACTGTCCCAACTCAGGGATCAAACCCAGGTCTCCTGCATCGCAGGCAGATTTTTTTACCGTCTGAGCCACCAGGGAAGCCCCCAACACAGAGTAGGCTCTCAGTAAATGTAGAGTCAGTTAAGGAATGCTCTCCAGCACATGCTCATTTCTGTTCTCTGAGCCGGAAACCAGTGGCTAGCCTTTGTTAAGTAATTCTTTAGTCTCGGTGAAGGCTAAGATACTGACCCTGGCCCCTTCTTTAACTTTTCAACGTTTTCGCAAAAATCGTTTTGTGTCCAGGCTTGAAGAGTCATCTGGTTCTCAGGCCTGGTCCAAGTCAGAGGTCTGGTGAGTCACACTCTGCTGAGCCCAGGCGGGGGCCGGGGTGGGGCCTTTCCACCCTGAGGCTGGGAGGTAGTGGAGGCGGGTGGGGGCTGTGGGACAGCTGGGAGAGGAGACCTGCAGGGAGAGGGGACCACAGATGCCTGGAGAGTGACAGGGCTGGTGCTGGAGGCAGGTGGATTCAGGGGTAGCCCCTCCAGATCCTGGCCATACTGCCAGTATGTGTCTAGCTGGGCATGGGGAAGCCACTTCCTGGCTCTGGGCTGCCTCTGCTGGTGGCCCTCCCTTCCTCCCATGCCTTGATTATGCAGTCACCTTTTCAGACAGGGGCTCCATCTGGAGCCTGTGTCAACCAGACTGGCTGATCCGTGGTCCTGCTCTGCATGTGTCAGGCAGGGGTGGAGGTGAGCTGGCCCTCCCGCAGCGCTCCCGCCCACCCACTGGTCTGCATCATCTGCAAAACTGGATCCAGGTGCTGGACACCTTCTTCGGCCACTACTGGGAGTGTGGCCTGTCTCCCACTCAAACCAGGGCTCCTGGGTGGGGCCAGGTGTTTCCCCTGAGTGGGGGTGCCCAGAGCAGGGTCACAGTCCCCAGGAGGGAGCAGGTGTATCCTCCCAGGCTTTATTCAGCCTGGAGTGGAGATGCAGAGACTGCCGTCCTGGGGACTGTTGCCACCCTCTGTTACTCTGCGTCCCCAGTCCACTCACCACTGAGGAAGTTGTAGATGATGGGGTTGGCAGCGCTGTTGGCATACACCAGCCAGTGGGAGAAAGTGAAGCAGGCATAGACAGCTTCCCGGTCGCTGGCTTGGCGGAACATCCCAAACACCCTAGGACCGGGAGGGGCAGGACACTCAGAAACGGGGTGTGTGTGTGTGTTTTGTTGGGCAGGAGTCACCATCCTCATCTAGCATACAGGAAAACCAAGACTCAGAAAAGGAAAGTGAGTTGTCCAAGGTCACACAGCTCATGAATGGCTGTAAAGTACAGGAGTCCCACGGTCCCTTCTGTTCACCAGATGGCCTTTTCCTGGGCCTCTGGGTCTAGGGTCCTGACCACAGTTTGGGGTTCTTGAACACAGAGTGTATGGCCGAAGTGGGCCTAGGGGCAGGAGCCAGGGCACCTCTGCTCCGTCACCGACCGTCCGATCCCCTGGGGCTCCCCTTCCCCTTTATCATCTGTCTTCACAGCAGCATGGTGAGTCATAGACATCATCCGATTTTCAAATAGAGAAACAGATTCAGAGAAGCAAAGTGATGTGCCCAAGATCACACAGCCGGGAAGTGGCGGAGCACAAACTCTCGCTCAGATTGTCTCACATTGTGGAACGGCCCGGTATTTGGCTCTCCCCACCCCCACCCCACCACGGCCTCTGCTATTCCAGATACCCATGGGTGTGGTCCCTCCCTTCAAGTCTCTGCCAAATGTCACTTTCTCAGGCCTTTTTTAAAAACCATTACATCTTTAAAAAAAAGATTTTTAAAAACTGCCACCAATCTCGGTCATTGTCACTTTTTATCCCCTTTCCCTATTTTTTTCTTCCTAGCAGTTATTGCTGGCTGACATTGTAATATATTAATATGTCCATTCTTGTCCACCAGATGTCATTTCCACCAAGGCAGGACATTGTACCCTGCACCTGTTCACTCTGTTCCCAGCCCCTACAACCTGATGACTGACTGAACAGATGAGAGGATAGCCTTAGGAGGCAGGCGGGTTATTCTTCCCATTTTACAGATGAGGAGATTGAGGCTCAAAAAAGAGAAACAACTGCCCCAAGGTCACACAGTGAGTGAGCGGTGGGCCCGTTCTTTCTCTAAAGCCGAGAACTCTCCTTTCCCTTGACTCCACCACCTCTCCCCACCCCAGCCGCTCCCCATGTGCTCTCACCTCTTGAGGACGTTGAGGACACTGATGGGCAGGTAGCAGAGGGCAAAGACCAGCAGCACCACCATCAGCATCTTGGCTGTCTTCCTCCGAGCCCGCATCTGCTTCACCTCGGCCAGGAAGGCGCGGGCCCGAGGCTGGGGCTCTGCACCCAGGCCTTGCCCCTGCTCCTCCAGCTGGACTGAGGGCCGCTTCCAGTTCCTGACCAGGGCTGACGTGGTGCCAGGGATCTGTCCAGCACACAGACAGCAGTTGTGGGTAGCACCTTGGGAGGGGTGTTCTGCTTTGCTGGGCTGGACTCTGGGGCAGGGCAGAAGTGAGCAAGGGACCAAACCCTTGCAGTAGGAAGGAACTAATAATCATGATAAAGACCAATATCCTGGACTTGAGTATACTTCCGTTTTTCCATTAGCTCATTGTGAGCCCTCCCACAATATACCTCTTGGGAACATGTTATTGGCCTTTAGTTATAGATGAGGTAGGGGACGCTCGACAAGTCCCCAGGTCACAGCCTGGGGCCTGAACATCCTCCTAGCTACCCATCCATCTTCCTCAGTGGTGAGTTGTGCCTTCCCCTGGCCCATGCCTGACTCTAGGAGGCCCGAGCAAGGGGTGAACAGGTGGGCAGCATGGAATGGCCTGGGCCTCAGAGCACAGGTCCCAGCCTAGGTCGGTGCCTGTAGGCCTCTGATGATTCTGGGCTCCTGGAGCAGCACAGAAACCTTCACAGCCTCTCCCACACTAGACACCTGAATCACCCTACAGCAGAAGGGCATGGGGCTAGAGTTCAGGAAACCTGGGGTCTAGGGCCGGCTCAGCCGTTCATGAGCTGTGTGACCTTGGTATGTGACTCACTTTTCTTTTCTGAGCCTTCGTGTTTCCTGTTGGTCAGACAGGACTGAGCAACTTTCACTTTGCACAATGTTTGAGAATCTATATCAGAACTGGAGAAGGGAAAGGCTACCCACTCAAGTATTCTGGCCTGGAGAATTCCAGGGACTGTACAGTCCATGGGGTCACAAAGAGTCGAACACAACTGAGTGACTTTCTCTCACTCTGCACTTGTTCCTGTTGACTGGGGGACTGTGAGGAGCAGATGGCAAGTGTTGGTGGACCGCAAGCCTGCTCGTGTTCAGGCTGGCATCCTCTCCCTGTCCAGGCCCTGATGCAGGGCTCACCCCCACAAGTGCCACTGCCACGGAGCACCCCCTCCCTTGGCAAACGCCACCCCCACCCCCCACCCCATGGAACTTGCTGTCGGTCAGTTCGTAATAGAGGAGAGAAGGAAGGCTCTGGAACCAGGAAGGCTGTTACTCATTGGCTGTGGAACTGGTCGCCCTTACTCAGCGTTTGTATTGTGGGTAATATTGCTTCTTCGGTTAAATATTAATGCTGTGAAGACACTGCAAGCCAAGTGCGTAACTGGGAAGCAGCACAGAGGTACAATTCCTGTTGCTGAGGCCCTGCACCGAGCACTGGAACCCCCAGACCTGGGTTTTAGTCCCTGCCCTTCCACTCACTGTGAAGGATTTGGGAGAAGTTGCTTTGCCTCTCTAGGTCTCAGTTCTCTCATATATGGAGTTGGGGATAATGTTTGGTGGTGGAGAGGATACAAGACTGGCTGGGAGTGCCCGGCGTGATAACTACTGACACTACGACAGTGTCAGTCACTTTGGTTCCAGGGCCGGCACTCGCACTTCTGGCCTGGAGTGTGTCCCTAGGCCTTGCCTCTCTGGGTGCAGCCAGAACGGCATGTTCTGAAGGCAGAGAACTGTGTACTCCCTCAGATGAGGACCCTTGTGCCCTCCCAGACCAGACAGTGACACCAGAGTGGGCCTCACCTGGCGGCCCCAGAGCTTGCGGAAGATCTGGAAATAGGCCATGGCCATGAGACCCAGCGGGGCCAGGTAGGTGACGATGAAGAAGCAACTGTGGTAGATCTTGGGATAGAGATCGTCTGCAGGAGCCAAGACATAGAAGGGTTGGGCCCCCAGCCTGCCCCGCTTAGCAATACCACCCTGCCCCGACTAGAGCCAAAGCCAGAAGCTCAGCCCCATGCAGAGCCCTGGCAGAGAGACCCTGGAGTTACCCAGCTCATGGGTGTCCATCCTGGAGGAACCCTGGCACAGATGTTGACCCTAGAGAAGGTACCCAACCTGGAGGTAACCCTGGTAGATGCCTGCTTTAGAGTGTCCTCCTGAGAGAGCCACACCCGGGGGTGCCCACTGCAAAAGTGCCCTGAGAGATGTCTACCGCTGGGTATGTATCCCAGAGGTGCCCACCTCAGGTGCCCTCCCAAGGCTCCCGCTCTTACCAGCCCAGCGTTCATCACAGACGGAGAAGAGCCGGGTGCGGTTGGCTAGCTCGGGCAGCACACTGCTGCATTCCATGACCGCAGCCTGGGGCACCATGACGGCCAGCGACACAGCCCAGATACCCAGGATGGAGCCCCGGGCGCGCCGGGCAGTGCTCTTGAACAGCAGAGGGTGGCAGATGGCATACCAGCGGTCCAAGGCGATGAAGCTGAGGGTCAGCACTGCCACGGACACAGACACGGCCTGCCCCATGGGGACACAATGTCAGTCATTTTGGGGGCCACCCGGAGACATGGGGTGAGTGATGGAGCTCAGAGCCCAGAAATACCAGGCATCCAGGTGCAATGCTGATCCTGACTCCACCACTTATGCCTGGGTGCTGTGCTATGCTTAGTTACTCAGTCATGTCCGAATCTTTGTGATCCCATGGACTGTGGCCCACCAGGCTCCTCTGTCCATGGGATTTTCCATGGCAAGAATACTCCTGTGAATGCCATGCCCTCCTCCAGGGGATTTTCCCAGCCCAAGGATCGAACCCAGGTCTCAGGCAGATTCTTCGGCATCTGAACCACAAGGGAAGCCTTACTGCCAGGGTAGATTTGGTCAAATCACTTACCCTCTCTGAGCCTCATCTGCAGAATGAGAATATATCATCCTGGCAGGATTCTTTTTAGAATAAATGAAATTATGGGTGGAGAACACCCAGCCTGAGACCTGGCACATAGCAGGTGTACTAACTTACACTTCTGGAAATAACCATGTGCCAGACACTGTTCTCAGGACCCTCACAATGACCCACAAGGTGAGTAATCTTACCTCCAAGGTACAGATGAGGAAACTGAAGAACAGAAAGGTTAAATAACTTGCCTTAGGTGAATTTCCTCACCTGCCTGTCTTTATTTTCAGGGTGGCCGGAGTTAATCAGTTGACTGGAAAAACCTCAATATAATGGGAAAACCAAGAGGCATTCTCTCTGCCCTGGGATTTCATCCCTTTCCCCAGGCTGTAAGGGAAAAGAGTCCTCATTCTGGGAGGCAAAGATGCAGGTGGGCACTGGCTCCAGGAGTGCCCCCTGCCTTCTGGGGTATAGGGAGGCAAGGAATGAAACCCTGGCCTCTGGCCAATCCTCCTTCCATCCCGCCAACCCCACTGGGTATCCTGATTCTCACCACTGGGAAAGGGAAGGCCCTGGCCAGGGGTGGGAGGGGAGGGAAGGGGAGGAGACTCTTTCCAGCAGGCCCCCTCAAATCTGCCCTACCTCCGGATCAGGGAGCAGGCCCAGCACTCTGTCACAGCAAGCTTGTGCCTGTCGCCTCCACGGTGTGCCTGTGTGCCTGGAGGTGACTGTACATGTGTCCCCAAATGACTGTGTGTATGTCTGCGGGTGTGACCTGGAGGGGATCTCTGTATCCGTACTTGGGGCTGTGTCTCTGTCCTTAAGTGTCAGGCCTGGTAGCCTGCCCTTGCTGACAGCAGAGCATAACCCTGTCGAGGTACTGAGCCACCATCTGAAAGTCAAGACTAAGGGTCCCTGAGATCTAGCAAGGCCATGGTTGTTGTGCTTGGTGTGTCAGAGGGATCACGAGGGTCACCCAGGCGGAGCTCACCTGTAGATAGGGGATGACCTTGCAGAGGGCATGGCCGAAGAGCCAGGATTCAGTGATGTCTACTAACAAGCTAGCCGGCAGGCAGATGGCCGTCACCAGCACATCGGCCAGGGACAGGTTGACGATGAAGTAGTTGGTGACGGTCCTCATGTGGTGGTTGCGCCACACGGCCAGGCACACTGCAGGGTGAGCAGGGGAAGAAGTGAGGCCGGAGGCAGAGCCACGCCCAGTCCAGCCGGGCCCCTGCAGCGAGACCCTTCCCCACACTACCCAGGAGGGACTGGGGAGAGAAGTGAGGCCCAGGACCCCTCCCAGTCCCCAGGGGAACCCCGCAGCACTCCCAGAGACCTGGAGACCTACCCAGCGTGTTGCCCACCAGGGCTACGAAGAACACAGCCACGTAGGCTGCTATGAGGACCCACTCGTACTGCTTCGGGTACAGATAATCACGCCACAGATAGCGGAGAAACTCGTCTTCATAGTCTGGAGGCTCCGGGGACCGTTCCCTGCCCTCCGTGGGGACCCCCATCTGGGGCCCTGGGGTGGCTGAGGGCTCCATGAGCTCAGGAGCCACTAAGGCTGACGGGCATCCCAGGCTCTCCCCAGGGAGGGGTGCGCCTGGGCCAGGCTTCAGCCCACTTCCCTCGGTGGAGGGGGGCCAGTCTTGCACTCAGGTGTTTAGGGTCCCAGCCCCAAACCTTCTGAAGGAAGGAAGGAAGAAAGGGAATATTAGGGAATGTGCTGGGTTACGTGCAGATAAGCCCTCTCAATTCTCACAATCGTGGGTTAGGATGAGCCTGAAATGGTTGGAGAAAGCCTTGCATCCCCACTTCATACCAATTGGTCAACTCACCTCTCAGCCTTGGTTTCCCCATCTATCTCGTAGAGTAATAACTGAACCTGCTTCACAGGGCCAGTGAGGAGAAATCAGCTTTAATGAACGCCAAGGGTTTTACCCAGAAACTGGCTGGCTTCCTCGCCGTTGTGGGTTACCACTATTAAGAGCTCCGCTTTGCAGAAGAGACAGAAGCTCAGAGAGGTTGAGCCCCTTGCTCAAGGTCAAAAGGCCACTATGGTCTGTCTGAGTCCACCAAACACCACAGCTTAGGAAGGAGAAGCCATCCTGGTTGCAAACACCTCTCCTGAGTCAGTTCACGGGCCTGAATTTTGGGGTTGTAAAAAAAATGATCAAGGGTGGCTTTCAGAGACCCAGGCCCCGCCCACCAGACCTGCCAGACCCTCCCAGGTGGACACACACCCACGCACACACACGGTGTGGGTGGAGGTGCAGGGAGGAGCTGACAGCCTCCCTGAAAGCGAGGGGAGAGCCCCAGGCCCAGGGGCTGAGCGGGTCAGCACCCCCGGCCTCAGATAGTCCCCGCTTTGAATCCCTCGACCGCGATGAGCCCCGGCGGCCGCCAGGGGTCGCTGGACCGGCGCGCCGGCCGCCCTCTTCATTCATAAATCCGGCCTCGCACCCCGCTGCTCCTTCCTCGCTCAGACCCCTCCTCCCCTCAAGCTGAGCCGGGACGACCCCGGATGTGTGTAGGAGGGTTGCGGATCCCTGGAGACCCCCGGAAGAGCATGAGGGGTCTCCTTTAGATCCCCACCGGGCGCCGACGGACCTGCTTCCCCAGCGGGACCTCACTGCATCTCGGAGGCTGTGGGGCGGCGGTCGGAGGAGCGAGAGCGCGAAGGGTTCTTTAGGAACCTGACGGAAAGAGGTCAGAGCCTGCTGGGGACCAACCTCCCAGCACCTAGGTCATAGCTCCCGAGACCCCTGGCTTCCGCCGAGGGTCCTCTGGAGCCGCCCACCCCGGGCCCAGGGGTCCCCCAAGCCCCGCACCTGTTGGCTCTGGGACCTGGGCGTCCTCGGCTGCTGATCCCCCGATCGTGCAACGGGACTTCGCCTCCCCTCCCGGAAGACCGGTCTCCGGGGCCCGGGTCTGGGGGCAGGGCACCGGGCTGGGGCAGCCCCCTCCCTAGGCTGCGCTGTCTGGGCTCGCTCGGCTGGGCACGAGCGCCGGCTCAGGCGCGGGCTGTGGCTGGGCGCGGGCTCCGCGGAGCTGCGCGCCGCGGGGAGGGGGGGCCGGGGCGGGAGGGGCAGGGCGGGGAGGGGGGCCCCCAGCCTGTCTCGGCTGCAGGTCTCCCAACCCCCGAGTCTCAGAGGGCGGAGGGAGAGGCTCGTCCCTCCCAGCTCACGACTTCACGCGTCCATCCCACCTTCATTCATGTGTCCACCCGTTCATTCATTACGTTCGCATGCATTCAACATTCCTGCCTCCGCCTCCGCTGCATTCAGAGCGCACCTACTGTGTGCCGATGGGCCCTCGGGCAGCTTCGGAGAGCCACAGTGCTGGAGGTGGGTCCCAGCTCCACCTCTGCCCGCTGCCTCACCTAGCTGACGAGGATGATGGCACAGGTGGGTGACCAGGGTGCGAGAGCGTCGCCTGCACGGTCTCCTGCTAGGCTCCAGCTGTTGCTGGAGCAGTGGGCTCCCAGAGATGCCTGGAGACCCTACTTACCCATCTCCCAGCCTCTGATTCTATCTGCCTTCCAGTCCTTTCTGTTCATGACTGCTTCACCCCTCCCAAGACAGGAAGGATAGATGGGGGCAGCACTCAGGGGAGCAGAGGGGCTGATGAATTCAACAAACGTTTTCTCAGCTGTGTGTCAGGCAATGAGCTAGAATATTACAGCTGCCATTTGCACAGTCCCCGCCATGCATGATCCCATCTAATCTTCACATCAACCCGGTGAGGCGGCTGTTCACCACCCCATTGCACAGATAAGGACCCTGGACTCACGTGGTTCAGTGACTTGTCCAGGGTCACACAGCAGAGGCCGAGCTGGGATTCAAACCTGCCCAGTTCTCCAGGTCTATCCTCCTCTGCCAGACAGAGGTGCCCAGGCTGGCTGGAGGCAGGTGGGCTCACAGCCAGGCAAGTCCTCTACAGTGTGACAGAGCTGCTGGGGCACAGAAGGACAGATTGATTCAACCAGGACGTCAGGACAGTCTCCAAGAGCAGGGATGTAGAGACTTAAAGAGAAGGAAGCCCTGCGGTGGGGGTGGGGGGCAGGGGTGGTGGACTCAAGGCAGAAGAAAAAACAGGGACAGAAGTATGGGGGTTGGGCCTTCCTGGAGTCACAAGCCAGTGAAGGGTGACCTCTTAGGCATCGAGCTGTCACCTTGACCTTCCTCTGTGTCCGGACAGGACCTTCCTAACCCGTCAGATTCACCCTCCTCTCTGACACTCAGAGACTCACACCCCTTCCCTCCTGGGAGGGGATTCCTGAGCTGGAACTTCCATCTTCCCTGTTGCAGCCAAAGGCTTTTTCCCAAAGGAACTAGAGATGCACATTAGGCATAGAGGGTGTGGAAGGGAAGCTGGGGGCAGGTCAGGGACCTGCTTCACCTGTCCGGGGCAGGAAAGAGGACCGAGGCTGGTGCTTACGTAGCACTCTGTCCCTGCGCAGCATCTGCACAGTAAGTGATCATTCAGCGCATCCATGAGGTTCCAAGGCTCTGAACCAGCCCCACCCATCTAGAGCTGCCCGAGGTGCCTGCCTGCCATAGAGAATGGATGAGGAGACGTGTGTGTGTGTGTGTGTGTGTGTGTGTGTGTGTGTGTGTGGTGGGGCAGGGGGAAGAGAGAGAGAGTTTGAGTGTCTGTATTTAGAAGTAAGGGTTGTGACTACATGTTTGGGGAATCCAGTGTGTGACTCTGTGTGTGTGTGTGTGTGTGCGTGTCTGAACATGCATGTGGGTAGGGGACAGGCTCTGGGTTGATGACTGGAGTCACCCAGGGTGGGATGTGTCTGTATGATGTGTCTCTTGATTTGTCTCTATGCATACTGGTGTCCATGTCTATGAAGGGTGTGTGTGTGTGTGTGTGTCTTGGGGGTGTCTGTCTCTCAGTGTGTCTGGATGTGTGGTTGTAGCTTTGACGAGCACGGCCTCCCAGTTCGTTCCCCTGTAAGTGTGGGAATATGAGGTGGTGTGCCTTTGTGTCCATGGCTCTGCGAGTGTGCGTGCATGGAACTGGGTACGTCTGCCCCCGCAGCGATGACTCATCTAATCTCCCAAGTGAATCCTCCCTGTCCCCCGCCCATCTAGAGCTGTGACTGTTTGCTAGGTAGGGGCTGGGGAGTGGGCTGCGGCACACGCGGGGCTGGGAGGCAGATCGCCCGTGGACGCTCAGATGACAGCCGCAGCAAACAAGGCACAGGTGGTGATGGGAAAGGGACAGACCCCTCTGTGCCTGCGTGGGCGATGGGCACCGGCTGAGCACAGCACAGCTACAAACCCAACGCACAGCCCAGAATGCCATGATTCAGGGCCTCCCAGACACTCTGGGTTGGAGTGAACAAGGAGCTTCCCAGGTCTCCCAAATCATTGTACTGGGGATGCACGTGTCTATGTGGGGAAGAGTCAGGCTGAGAATCCACCCCACACCCACAATATCCAGTTTCACAGAACCTGTCCCATCTCCCCTTAAGAGGGATCCTTCTTCATTCCTGGGGACCCCAGAGACTGCTCCCCAGGACAAGGATCCTGGGTGATTCCTTCTAACCTGAAGCAGCAGATCTTTCTTCCTCCCCTACCAAACCCTGGCCAGGGAGGAGGCTCTGGGTCCCCAGGTCCATCTAGCCTGGAGTCTGGCTCCCTTAGCCATGGCTTGAGGGTGGGAGAGGCCAGTTATTTGGCCTCTGTGGGCATGGAGTAGAGACCCTGGGGTGTCTTGCTCAGAGAAAATCCTGGGGCCCCCAAGGGGGCCACTGATGCTCTAGGAGACCCACCAGGAGCTGCAGTGGTTTGGTCCTTGGGCTCAACAGCACTGTCCTCTGGGCATGCATGCTAAGCCACTTGTGTCTGACTCTTTGCAGTCCTATGGACAGTAGCCTGTCAGGCTCCTCTGTCCATGGGATTCTCCAGGCAAGAATACTGGAGTGGGTTGCCATAACCTCCTCCAGGGGATCTTCCTGACCCAGGTATTGAACCCAAGTCTCCTGCATTGGCAGGCAGGTTCTTTACCACTAGTGCCCCCTGGGAAGTCCTCTGGGAGACCTTGGCTTCTGGCAAATCACCTGTGTCCAGAGGAGGGCCCCAGGGACCTCATAACCTCCATCTCCAGGCTGGGCGCTCAACCTGATGCCTCCTCCTCCTCCCAGGGAGGGCCAGCCTGAAGCCTTTGCTTTGCCCAAGCTGTCAGTCAACCTTTGGCCACGCGACCTCTTTCCTGGAACCAGCCAGCTCCAGCCTTGTTGATCTAATCCTGAGCCTCTGAGCCACAGGGCCGGGTCATATCCATCTTCCAGTGTCAGCCTGGGCACTGCCCCCAGGTGCTACCTCCCCCTCCCTCTAGTGTGACTTACAGTAACCTCTGTCTGGCTGGGACTAGAATAATCAAAATGTAATTGCATTTTCAACTCACTAATGCTGCCACGGGCCCAGGATGGGATGGGAACACTCTGGGTGGGGAGGGCAGAGGTGCTTGTCAGAAGAACAGAGATCAGAAAACAAGCAGACGTGTGGGTGGGGCCAGGGGAAGGCCAGCAGTGAGTGGGCTGTGGGCCCAGGAAAGGAGAATTCTTTCAGAGGGCTGAGTCCAGACAGGCCATGGAGGTGGCCAGGGTGCTGTGGTCCTTGGGCCCCAAAGTACTGACCCCTGGAAGTTCCTGACAAAGCATCATACCCACAGGAGGGACCGAGGGACCTCAGGTCCTCCATCTCCAGGCCAGGCGCTCAGGTTTTGTGCCCCTCTCTTTTTGGGGAAGGCCAGTCTTTTTCCAGGGTTTGAGTGATTGGAAAGGACCCACCATCCACCAGGAGAACCAGGGGCCCAGGGCCCAAAGTCAGGCATCCTCAGTGGCTTCACCAGGTAGGGAGCATCTTCACGCCAGGGCTGGAGCTAGAGAGAAGGGGCTGGAGACAGCAGTCTTCTGTCTGCTCACTCACTCATAGACCCACTCAACAAACAGACGCTGGTGGGAGGTAGGCTGCAGAGCTGGGGGGTTCTCCTGCTTAGGCTGCGGAGGCCCCATGTAAACACGGGTGGAGTGGGTATCAAACGCATTAGGGTGGGAGCTGCGGAGTCAGGCCTGGGGGTGGGACGGGGCCCGGACCAACAATGGGCAGTGCATGTGGATCCGAAGGAACACAGACTAAACCCCTCAGCTTGTTAATTCTGGTGTTGAAAGGAGGTGAGGAGTACGGGCTCTGGGGCCAGAGAGGCCTGGGTTAGAGAAGTGGCTCTGTCGCTTACTACTGTGTGATCTTGGACCAGTCACTTCACCTCTCTGATGGACTGGGTCATGGCCGTCAAACATGTCCGTGTCCTAATCCCCAGAATCTGGAAATAAGTTACAAGGCCAAAGAGGCTTTGCAGATGGGACTAAGTGAAAGGTCTTGAGGTGGAGCAGCCTAAGTTAACAAGGTGGGCCCAATATGGTGTAATGAGGACAGGTCCTCATAAGGAGGCAGGCGGGTGAGAAAGAGGAGATGTGAGGACAGAAGCAGAGGTTAGAGCGATGCTGGCCCTGGAAGGGACAACGGACCAAGGCATGATAGCAGCCTCTAGAAGCTGGAAAAGATGAGCAACATAGTCTTTCCTGAAGTCTCCAGAGGAAACGCAGCCCTGCCAGTTCCTTGATTTTTAGCCTCATAAGACACATTTGGACTTCTAAACTCCAGAAACATAAGAAAGAAAATTTTGTGTGCTTTTAAGTCACTTAATGGTAATATGTTACAACGCAATAGGAAATAATACAACCTCTCTGTGTCTCAGTTCACTGGTTAGGAGACCAACAGGAACCTTCAGCGTATTGTTGGGTATTCGCTGTGAACGGAGCAGGTGTGCAGAGCCGCAAGCGCTGGGCACCAGAAAGACAGACAACCGCATGTTCATTCTCATGGTATTTATAAAGATCAGAGTGATCTGCATGGGAAGGAGCCAGGCTTGGCCAGATAGCCTTAGGCTTACCTGTCGTTTGTTTTGTTTTGTTGTTTGTTTTTGACGTGGACCATTTTTAAAGTCTTCATTGACTTTGTTACAATATTGCTTCTGTTTTATGTTTTATTCTTTTTTTTTTTTGGCCACGAGGCATATAGGATCTTAGCTCCCTGACCAGGGACTGAACCTCTGCATTAGAAGGGAAAGTCTTCACCACTGGATCACCAGTGAAATCCCTAGTAATGTTTTTGTTTCTCGTCATGTATTGGTGCTGGAGGCTTGTTAAAGATCCAGATCCTAAAAAAAAAAGTAATATTAGTAGTAAACAATGATCATAGGAAACATGTACTGGTTTGGCTATTTCGACACAGGAAGATATGAGGGGAAGCAAAAGAAGGAGAGGCCTGATCTTCCTGGGACGGGTGTATGTGAGTCTGTGTGTGTGTGTGTGTGGACTAGAGGTGAAGAGTGAGTTCGCTATGTCTTGGATCACCATTCATATGAGGAAAATCTTATAACAGGACAGAGAAAAAACCAAGATAAACAAAAAAGCTCCAGGGGCAACTGGGGCTAGGTCTTGAGGGATGAATAGAAGTTCTCAGACGGGCTTTGAGTGAAACATGCTGGGCAGAAGGGAGAGAGGAAAAGGGGGCAGGATTTCAAGCAGAGGGGACAGCATGAGGGGTGGGCATGGCCACGGGTCTGTTCTGGGGCCCCAGTAAATGCTAGTTTGGCCTGAGGGTGCTCCCACAGAGGGAAGCAATGAGAAATAGAAAGATGGATGAAGGGCTGGCCTTGAGTCTAGGCTGAGGAGCTTGGGCTCCATCCAAGAGGCAGTAGAGTTCCTGAAGGGTGTGAGTGAGGGTGTGATGTAGACTGATTGGCAGCCATACCCTCTGAAACACATTTGAAATGAATGAAGAGTACATTTTCCTTGTGAAAGATTCCAAACATTCAGAATAAAACAACATAAAATCATTATTTTTAATTATGTAGAGTAGCTATTGATTTCTGTATAAGAAGCTACTCTAACAAAGATTCTCCTAGTCACAGTGACTTAGAAAGATGGATGTTGATTTTTCTCGCCAGGACACCCAGGGCTGGTGAGGTGGCTCAACGATCATCAGAAAGCCAGAACTCTGCTGGGACAGAAAAGTACCCGTTTTGAGCACCGGTTCTGGCGCCAGATTGTCCAGGTTTAAATCATGGATCTGCCACTTATGAGCTATGTGTCTGTGAGCATACTACTTAACTTCTCTGTGCTTGAATTTCATCATCTGTTAAATGGGCATGATATAGTTTCAGCCTAAGATAGGAAGAAGAATGTTCCCCCAAAGATGTTAGTCTGGTGGGCCATGGGGTCGCATAGAGTTGGACACAACTGAACGACTCTCACTTTCTAAAGATATCTATGTCCTAACCCCTAGAAACTGTGAATATAGCCTTATATGGCAAAAAAAGGGGGACTTTGCAGAAATGGTTATGTTAAGAATCTTGAGATGTTATCCTGATTGGCCCAGTTTGGTCCAATGTAATCACCAGGGCACTTATAAGAGGGAGGCAAGAAATCAAAATAATAATAGGAGATGTAATGATGGAAGCAAGAAACTGTAGTGATATGATGACAGGATCGTGAACTGAGGAATTATAGGTGGCCACTCGGAGCTCTAAAAGGCAAAGTGGTGGATTCTTCCCTGAGTCTCCAAAAGGGAGAAGCCCAGCTGGCACACTGTTTTTAGACTTCTGATCTCCAGAATGGTAAGAGAACTTTTTTTTTTAAATCACTGCTGTAGGGACTTCCCTGGGGGTCCAGTGGTTGAGAATCCAACTTGCAACGCAGGGGAGGCGGGTTTGCTCCCTGCTCAAGGAACTAAGATCCCACATGCTGCAGAGAACTAAGCCTGAAAGCCACAGCTACCGAGGGCTCTCACTCTAGAGCCCGCGCTCCGCAACGTAAAAGTCTGTATGCCACCACAAAGAGCCAGCACATCCAAAGTCAATAATAATAATTTTTTAAACATCAGCACTGTAATTTTTTATAGCAGCAATAGGAAATACACACCCTCGTTAGGTTAAAATGACTTGATACATTCAAAGCACTTAGAAAATTACCTGACACATAGCTTACATATAAGTCTTAGCTAAAACTCTTGTCCTGGGTCAGAGGTGGCCAGCTCCACCCATATTCCAGCTAGCGGGAGGCACGTCTCTTCTGTTACATCCAGTTGGCCTGAATTTGGTCACCTGGTCACACGTAACTGCAAGGGAAGCTGAGGGATATAATGTTTTTCTGAGTAGCCCATGTGCCTACCTGAGATATATGGGTTCTAAAGGAAGGAGAGGAGGTGGCTGTTGAGGAGCTAACGGTGTCCTGCTATTAAAGACAAGAAGTTCAGCAAAGGTACTTTGCCCCCAGAGTTCGGTTAGAGACACACTTTCCAGCTTCTTTTTCTTGTGCCCCTAATCTTATGTAACATCTCTTGGCTTTAAGATGAGACACCCTCCTTGATCACTCTTGGCCTCCCTCTTCCTGCTAAACCATTACTTTTGCATCTGGTTCTGTACCCACAATTAAAATGCTCTGGTTTTGTGTGTTGTGTATCTCTGAACTTCAAAATTGAAAAATCAATAAAATGTCTAAAAAACTTTATGACTATGCAAACATCATTCCCTATAGAACTAACTAGCATTCTGGGACCTCTAAAGAAGGAACTATGATCTTATAGTTGAAATGTTCTTGAAGAAGAAATGCTCCAGGCTCCAAGTTCAAATATATTTTTCTACATTCCTTTAGATACTCAAAGTCATGTTACATTTTAATTCGCTTTGTATTTGGGCCATGACTCTCTTATACAACTTTTTGTTCTCCAGGAGTTTTTCATTGCTTTTCTCTTCTCTTGTTGAGAAAAGAAACATATGCCTTTTAAATCAGGTCATTAGAATCTTCCAGCTTCTTAATTACATTATTTTTTGAATGAAGCCCATTTTTTTCTTAAGGACATTCTTCTCCAAACCCTCTGACTTCCTGTTCTAATTTTGACTGATGGTTTTATAGACCTCTGGCATTTCTATTCATTGTACTGTTGGGTTAATTCCACTCTTTCGTGAATCTCTTAACTTTATCTTTCTGGAGTTTTGCCTCTGTTTTGCTGACGTGCATCTTCAAATGACATTTTAAAAAGGAGTGCATGGGAGAAAAGCTTCATCGCATGTCTGAAAATGACTTTAATTTGTTGTACGCTTACTGAGTCAGGAGGTCAACCAGCAAGCTTCACTTTATGGGGTGTGGAAAGGGGGACCAATAGGCAACCAGACGAGTTCCCACCCTGGGCCAAATAAGAAGCGATCTACTCTAGACCCCAGCACTCTGAGTAGGAACCCTGGTCCTTTTGAAAAAAATTACTCAGTTTTTTTAGAAAGTACTTCTTTCTCATTTTTTTCTTTTTTAAAATATTTTTACTTTTGAAAAATTGAGATATAGTCGATATACAGGCTTCCCTGTTAGCTTAGCTGGTAAAGAATCCACCTGCACTGAGGGAGACCTGGTTTCCCTGGATTGGGAAGATCCCCTGGAGGAGGGCATGGCAACCCACTCCAGTATTCTTGCCTGGACAGTCCTCGTGGACAGAGGAGGCTGGCAGGCTACAGTCCATGGGGTCGCAAAGAGTCAGACACGACTGAGTGACTGAGCACAGCTCACAGCCGCTGAACAGTGTTACAAGTTACCAGGGTACAGCGTAGTGATGCACAATTTTTAAAGGTTCTATTCCACTTGTAGCTATGATAAAATATTGGCTATATTCTCTGTTATATAATGTATCCTTGTGGCTTATTTATTTTATACATAATAGTTTGTGCCTTTTAACCCCTGCTCCTGTCTCACCCCTCCCCCTCCCCACTGGTAACCACTAGTTAGTTCTCTGTATCTGTGAATCTGCTTCTTTTTTTGTTATGTTCACTAGTTTTGCTTGTTTTAGATTCCACATTTAAATGATACTGCACAGTATTTGTTTTTCTCTGTCTTATTTCACTGAACACAATACTCTCCAAATCCATTCATGTTGTTGTAAGTGGAAAATTTTCATTCTTTGTTAAATGGCTGAATAATAACAACATCTTATCCATTCTTCTGTTGATGAACACAGGTTGCTTCCATGTCTTAGCAATTGTAAACACTGCTATGAACATTGAGGAGCGTTATCTTTTTGAATTAGTATTTTCTTCTCTCTCTCTTTTTTTTTTTTTTTTTTGGATATATACCCAGGAGTGGAATTGCTGGGTCTTATGGTAGTTCTATTTTTAGCTTTTTGAAAATCCACTATGTTATTTTCCTCAGTGGCTGCACCAATTTACATTCCCATCAACAATGTACAAGGGTTCAGCTTCCTCCATGTCCTCGCCGACATTTGTTATTCATGGTCTTTCTTATGATAGCCTTCCTAATAGGTGTGAGGTAATATCTCACTGCGGTTTTAATTTGTATTTCTTTGATGATGAATGACGTTGAGGATCTTTCCATGTGCCTGTTGGCCATCTGTATGTCTTCTTTCTCTCTTACTTTTTAACCTGTCTGTCTCTATGTATGTTCCTGATGTGAGTGTATTTGTAAAGGAGAGTTGGTGGCCGATACTGGCTTGTTATTCACTAAACAGGTCTTTTCTTGAATATTTTCTAAACTTTGGTTATTCACATACCACTATTTAATTTTTGCCATATCTTCTTACTACCTGCATTACTGTTTACTCATGGTATTATTTTTCTTTGAATTGACTGTCCTAGTCCTACATGGCTGCTGCTGCTGCTGCTGCTAAGTCGATTCAGTCGTGTCCGACTCTGTGTGACCCCATAGACGGCAGCCCACCAGGCTCCCCGTCCCTGGGATTCTCCAGGCAAGAACACTGGAGTGGGTTGCCATTTCCTTCTTCAACGCACGAAAGTGAAAAGTGAAAGTGAAGTCGCTCAGTCGTGTCTGACTCTTTGCGACCCCATGGACTGCAGCCCACCAGGCTCCTCTGTCCATGGGATTTTCCAGGCAAGAGTACTGGAGTGGGGTGCCAGTGCCTTCTCCAGTCCTACATTATACATATAAAACTACAAGTGTGTTGTTAAAATTATATCTCTTATTATTTGTAATTATACGGTTATATCTTATAATCTATGTGAAAACAAACACAAAACTCTTAATACAGCAGAGGTTTACTTAATGTAAAATAATATGAACAAGAATAAATATATAAAAAACTGAATCACTTTTCTGTATACCAGAAACTAACACAACATTGTAAATCAACTATACTTGACTAAGTAAGAGTAGGGACTTCCCTGGCAGTGCAGTGCTCAAGGCTTTGCCTTCTAACACAGCGAGGGGATGGGTTCAATCCCTGGTTTGGGAGCTATGATCCCACATGCCTCAGGGCCAAAAAACCAAAAACGTGAAACAAGCAATATCGTAATAAACTCAATAAACACTTAAAAAATGGTCCACATCAAAAATGAAAAATTAAAGCTAAATAAAAGATAACAAAGGTGTATTTATTTACCACTAAATATTATCCACAGCAGTGGTTCATGTACTATACTTTGGGAAATATTTTTTTTTTAGCTTCGTGGCAGGAAGGATCTTAGTTCCCCAGTCAGGGATCAAATCTGCGGGGGTGTGTGTGGGGGGGTGTCCTTTCTCTTCCTTGGTCTTTATTCTGGCATGCTGGGAAATAAAATACAAGAGTAAATATAAGAGACAAAATATCACTTTCATTGCTGATGATGTAAAATGTGGGACCTCAGCTTAGGATGAACTCACTGTTCAGTTCAGTTCAGTTCAGTCGCTCAGTCGTGTCTGACTCTTTTCGACCCCATGAATCGCAGCATGCCAGGCCTCCCTGTCCATCACCAACTCCCAGAGTTCACTGACTCACGTCCATCGAGTCAATGATGCCATCCAGCCATCTCATCCTCTGTCGTCCCCTTCTCCTCCTGCCCCCAATCCTTCCCAGCATCAGAGTCTTTTCCAATGAGTCAACTCTTCACATGAGGTGGCCAAAGTACTGGAGTTTCAGCTTTAGCATCATTCCTTCCAAAGAACACTCAGGACTGATCTCCTTCAGAATGGACTGGTTGGATCTCCTTGCAGTCCAAGGGACTCTCAAGAGTCTTCTCCAACACCACAGTTCAAAAGCATCAATTCTTCAGTGCTCAGCTTTCTTCAGAGTCCAACTCTGACATCCATACATGACCACAGGAAAACCATAGCCTTGACTAGATGGACCTTTGTTGGCAAAGTAATGTCTCTGCTTTTGAATATGCTATCTAGGTTGGTCATAACTTTCCTTCCAAGGAGTAAGCGTCTTTTAATTTCATGGCTGCAGTCACCATCTGCAGTGATTTTGGAGCCCAGAAAATAAAGTCTGACACTGTTTCCACTGTTTCCCCATCTATTTCCCATGAAGTGATGGGACTGAATGCCATGATCTTCGTTTTCTGAATGTTGAGCTTTAAGCCAACTTTTTCACTCTCCACTTTCACTTTCATCAAGAGGCTTTTGAGTTCCTCTTCACTTTCTGCCATAAGAGTGGTGTCATCTGCATATCTGAGGTTATTGATATTTCTCCCAGCAATCTTGATTCCAGCTTGTGTTTCTTCCAGTCCAACATTTCTCATGATGTACTCTGCATATAAGTTAAATAAGCAGGGTACAATATACAGCCTTGACGTACTCCTTTTCCTATTTGGAACCAGTCTGTTGTTTCATGTCCAGTTTTCACTGTTGCTTCCTGACCTGCATACAGATTTCTCAAGAGGCAGGTCAGGTGGTCTGGTATTCCCATCTCTTTCAGAATTTTCCACAGTTTATTGTGATCCACACAGTCAAAGGCTTTGGCATAGTCAATAAAGCAGAAATAGATGTTTTTCTGGAACTCTCTTGCTTTTTCCATGATCCAGCGGATGTTGGCAACTTGATCTCTGGTTCCTCTGCCTTTTCTAAAACCAGCTTGAACACCAGGAAGTTCACGGTTCACATATTGCTGAAGCCTGGCTCGGAGAATTTTGAGCATTACTTTACTAGCGTGTGAGATGAGTGCAATTGTGTGGTAGTTTGAGCATGCTTTGGCATTGCCTTTCTTTGGGATTGGAATGAAAACTGACCTTTTTCAGTCCTGTGGCCACTGTTGAGTTTTCCAAATTTGCTGGCATATTGAGTGTGGCACTTTCAAAGCATCATCTTTCAAGACTTGAAATAGCTCAACTGGAATTCCATCACCTCCACTAGCTTTGTTTGTAGTGATGCTTCCTAAGTCCCACTTGACTTCACATTCCAGGATGTCTGGCTCCAGGTGAGTGATCATACCATCGTGATTATCTGGGTCATGAAGATCTTTTTTGTACAGTTCTTCTGTGTATTCTTGCCACCTCTTCTTGATATCTTCTGAACTCACTGAGATGAGGGCTAACCGAGCCCCACTCGCAGCATCTGCCTGGGGAAATGATTGGACCTCCGTTTCACGTGTCATGGGCTCAGAGTCTCAGTTCAGCTGCTCTCTTTCACTCTTAGTGACCATGACGGTCCCTTGAGCTCAGGGACGTACTCAGAGAACAAAGAGTCCATAACTTATACTAATGGCTTCAAAAAATAAAACAGAAACACAAACAACCCTTTATACTTTATGTGGCTAGTAGAACCTTGGTACTCAACCCAGGCAAGGACAGTTTGAGACAGGAAAGTCAATCTCAATAATGGATATGGATACAAATACACTAAACACAATATTATCAAACTAAATACAGCAATATATTTAAAAATACATAATGACCAAGTTGGGTTTATTCCAAGAATGCAAGGCTATTTTAACATTTGAAAATTTTCATGTTAAGTTGCAGCATTAACGGGTTAAAAGATACAAAAATCCTATGATCGTATAAAACAGATAAAGAAAAAGCAACTTATTCAAACTCTTGGCAAACTAGGGACAGGAGGGGCTTCCTTTTTTAATTTTTGAAATATGTTTTATCCTTATTGTAAAGTTTTTATTCAGGGGAATAGTGACAGTTGACCCAAATAACCCAGCCCTATTAGAAGCTGGAAATTCTTACACTGAGGTTTTTTTTTATATTATATTTTTAATTTCTAAGGGCTATTTTTGTTTGTTTTCTCAATGTACTTTTATTTTTATTTCATTTATTTTTGACTTAGGGAATCTCAGTTCTCTGACCAAGGATTGAACCCAGGATACAGCAATGAAAGCATCGAATCCTAACCAGGCCACCAGGTAACTTGCAGGAGGTAATTCCCTTAGTGTGAAAATTGTAAAGGATCTTTCTAAAACCTACAGTAAACATAACAATGATAAAAGCTTAAAAAGCATTCATTTCAAAGTCAGAAACCTAAACAATGGTTGTTCACTATCTCTTTCTGTTCAAAGCTGTACTAGATTTTGCAGCTTGTACAGTGAGAAAAAGGGGGAGAAATGATATAAACCATTGAAAAGGAAGAAACAAAATGGTCGTTATATATTTGTAGATTAAGTGATTGTCTACCCAGAAATTCTAAGAGATTCCACAGACAAATTCTTAAAACTATTAAGAGGATTCATAGTGAGAGGCAATTTCCCATAGGTTGCACTCCTGGATGACCTGCAATCAGAGGCATTAAATGACCTTTGGACTTTTCCTTGACACTCTCTTAAAGAATATCTGCATGTCAACCATCTTTGGAATATAGAATAAGCGTCTTCCTCCAGAGCAGAGGGCAGACTTGCTCACTGTCCAATATAATCAAGATAATGTCTCCGTCTGCAGCCAAGATCAGGCATTTGGGTCCCCTCAATGCAGGGTTCCTCAGCAATTAGGCCAACTCACTCGGTGCATGGGCAGCAGCCCTTGGGACTTGAAGGGCAAGCGGAACCACTGACTCAAACAGGAAGCTCATGCTACTTGCTGAGCCACCAGTAATGAAGTTCTTTGTCTCTGACCCAGGAGTCTCATCATCCAAGACACTCTGACAGCTAAGGGTCTGAGTAGGGCAAAATCCCAGGCTCTTCACATTCTTGGCAATTCTGCCATCTCATTTCTAAATATTTGCAATAAATAAAAAATGCTATTTATAAAGGATAACTTTCATAAAAGCACATAAAACTCTTAAGTGCCAAGGGATAAATCTAAGGGATGTGTAAGATTTTATGAAGAAAATTAGAAAACTTGATTGATGGTCATTCAAGAGACATAGGTACATAGAGAGTATACATTTCTTGTAGAAGGAAAGACTCAACTGTAAACATGTCAGTTATCCAATTAATCTATAAATCTATTTCAGTTTCAAAGGGCTAAGTAAAGGTTTTTTAAAAAAATTATTGTTTTCAGGGGGAAAAAAAGGTTTTCAGAAACATGTCAAGCTTTTCCTAAAGTCATATGAAAGAACAATCAAGAGTCGTCAAGACAACTTTGAAGATATTGAACAGGGTGCGAATGATCCTCCAGGTAAGACTTATTATACAAGTGAAGTAGGAAAGACAAGGAGAGTTTGGCAGAAGGATATACAAATAAATAAACGGGGCAGAACTGAGAGCTCAGAGACAGAGACATGCAGATTGGAGGTTCAGCATATGTCAGAGGTGGTATTTAAATCCATTCCTTCAAATAACTGGTGGGAAATTTGTTTTCCGTGCGGGAAAAAAGAGAACTGCACCTCTCTATCACTCTGATCACCAAAGTCAATGCAGAGGGATGCTAAAGATGAAAAAAGAAAACTTTAAACTCTTAAATGAAAATCTTTTCTAGACATCATGATGTAAAGATTTCAAGCAACAAGAAGCATAAATAATATAGAAAATACAGATAGATTTAACTACATTCAAATTCCAAAGTATTGTGTAGTAATAATATAAACAAAATTTAAAGCCAAGCCACATGGCTGGGAGATGTATTGATATAAAATGCACACGACAGACAAAGCATCAGTATCCAGGCTACATAGAGAGCTACAGATCAAGGACTTCCCTGGGTGTCCAGTGGTTAAGAATCTGCCTTCTAATGCAAGGGACGTGGGTTTGTTTCGTGGTCCAGGAAGATGCCACATACCTCAGAGCAACTAAGCCTGTGTGCTACAACCACTGAGCCTGTGTACCACAACTAGAGAATCCCTCTCCTGCAATAAAAAGATCCTGCGTGCTGCAACTAAGACCCAACACAGCCAAAATAATAAATAAATACATATTTTTAAAAAGAACTACAGATCAATACAAAAATTATAAACAACTTGAGAGAAAAGGGGACTTCCCTGGTGGTCCAGTGGTTAAGACTCTGCACTCACAATGCAGGAAGGGCAAGTTCAATCCCTGGTTAGGAAACTAAGAACCCATATGCTATAGCACAGAGCCAAAAAGTAAGAAAAAAGAGAGAGAAAGAGAAAAGCAAGTAAAAG
This sequence comes from Bos indicus x Bos taurus, assembly GCF_003369695.1. Classification (NCBI taxonomy): domain Eukaryota; kingdom Metazoa; phylum Chordata; class Mammalia; order Artiodactyla; family Bovidae; genus Bos; species Bos indicus x Bos taurus. The sequence continues at coordinate 121,760,111 of NC_040077.1, forward strand.
ATATAAAGAGGCAAACCATACAAATACATAAAATGATGTTTAACTTTACTTGAAATTATTGGAATACAAATCAAAGCAAAATGCAGTATAATTTTATGCCTCAAATTGGAAAAGATTGGAAACATTTTCAGGCTGAGTATATTATTAAAAAGTGTGGGTGAGTACGTGTGGAACCATGGGCATTCCTGTTAATGCTAAAGAGGGTTTAAACTATAACCACTTTGAAAAACAATATGGCAAAATCTAGTAAATTTCAACACATGCATACCCTCTAATCTAGCAATTAACTCAACTAGAGTTGAAATAAAGTTGAAAGAAACTCTAACTCTTGATAAGTAAAAAAAATGCTCATTACAACACTGTGTGTAGTGAAAGATTGAAGACAATAGAATAATGCATAAATAAATCATGTTAGAGCTTAAAAACAGAGAAGGCAATGGCACCCCACTCCAGTGCTCTTGCCTGGAAAATCCCATGGATGGAGGAGCCTGGTGGGCTACAGTCCATGGGGTCGCTGAGAGTCGGACACGACTGAGCGACTTCACTTTCACTTTTCACTCTTATGCACTGGAGAAGGAAACGGCAACCCACTGCAGTGTTCTTGCCTTGAGAATCCCAGGGACAGGGGAGCCTGGTGGACTGCCGTCTATGGGGTTGCACAGAGTCGGACACGACTGAAGCGACTTAGCAGCAGCAGCAGAGCTTAAAAAAAGATGAAGATGAATACACTGAAGGTCTATACATGTATTTATTGACAGGCCTGTGCCTAACATTTGTGAGACCCAGGGCAAGAGTAATCTGGAGGCTCAGAGCCCATGCTTCGTCTCTTCCTACTCTGGCTCCATCCCACATAGTGAAGGACCTCACACATCAGCCAGTTTGTCTTAATTCTGTCCACCAGAGCCTTCCCCCTAAAACAGCCACCCGGGACACCCCTTGGGCTTAGGGTGTGCATGGCCTCATGGTCAAACTCAGGAGAAAAAGTAGCAAAATGACTGCTCTGGCCTTGGAAACAGGTTTCGGGCCCTTGAGTCAAGGGAGTTCCAGGATCCTGTGTACCCAGACATGGTTTAGAAGAGCAAGCGAATGGTCCTGGGTGATCCTTGGCACTCTAACCCATAGAGAAGGGCATGAAGCTAAGGGAGGTGTTATGTGTTAACATCGACAAATCTTACCTATAATACTGAATATACAAGGTAGAACTATATGTACCAAATGAAAACTTTATATGAAGCTTAAAAATAAGTAAAACAGGGACCTCCCTGGTGGTCCAGTGGTTAAGAATCTGCCTTGCAATCCAGGAGGATGCAGGTTTGATCCCTTGTCTGAGAAGATCCCACATGCCACAGAGCAACTAAGCCCACCGTGAGCCACAACTAGAGAGCCTGCCGACACAGACAGACAAATAAATATTTTTTAGAATAAGCAAAACAATACTATCAACTGCTCAAGGATACAAGAAGAGGAGCAAAATAATAAAAATTTGAATGGGAAGGACATCTACTTCTGGCAGTTTGGTGAATTCCGTTCAGTAACGTCTCTGCTTTTTAATATGCTATCTAGATTGGTCACAACTTTCCTTCCAAGGAGTCAGCATCTTTTAATTTCATGGCTGCAATCACCATCTGCAGTGATTTTGGAGCCCAAAAACAGAAAATCTGTCTCTGTTTCCATTGTTTCCCCATCTATTTCCCATGAAGTGATGGGATCAGATGCCATGATCTTAGTTTTCTGAATGCTGAGTTTTAAGACAGCTTTTTCACTCTCGTCTTTCACTTTCATCAAGAGGCTCTTTAGTTCTTCTTTACTTCCGACCTTAAGGTTGGTATCATCTGCATATCTGAGGTTATTGATATTTCTCTCGGCAATCTTGATTCCAGCTTGTGCTTCACCCAGCCCAGAGTTTCTCATGATGTACTCTGCATAGAAGTTAAATAAGCAAGGTGACAATATATAGCCTTGACGTACTCCTTTCCCTATTTGGAACTAGTCTGTTGTTCCATGTCCAGTTCTAACTGTTGCTTCCTGACCTGCATACAGATTTCTCAAGAGGCAGGTCAGGTGGTCTGGTATTCCCATCTCTTTCAGAATTTTCCACAGTTTATTGTGATCCACACAGTCAAAGGCTTTGGCATAGTCAATAAAGCAGAAATAGATGTTTTTCTGGAACTCTCTTGCTTTTTTGATGATCTAGCGAATGTTGGCAATTTGATCTCTGATTCCTCTGCCTTTTTTAAATCCAGCTTGAACATCTGGAAGTTCATGGTTCACGTATTGTTGAGGCCTGGCTTGGATAATTTTGAGCATTACTTTACTAGTGTGTGAGATGAGTGCAATTGTGCGGTAGTTTGAGCATTCTTTGGCATTGCCTTTCTTTGGGATTGGAATGAAAACTGACCTTTTCCAGTCCTGTGACCACTGCTGAGTTTTCCAAATTTGCTGGCATATTGAGTGCAGCACTTTCACAACATCATCTTTTAGGATTTGAAAGAGCTCAACTGGAATTCCATCACCTCCACTAGCTTTGTTTGTAGTGATGCTTCCTAAGGCCCACTTGACTTCACATTCCAGGATGTCTGGCTCTAGGTGAGTGATCATACCATTGTGATTATCTGGGTCATGAAGATCTTTTTTGTACAGTTCTTCTGTGTATTCTTGCCACCTCTTCTTAATATCTTGTTTCTGTTAGGTCTGTACCATTTCTGTCCTTTATTGTACCCATCTTTGCATGAAATGTTCCCTTGATATCTCTAATTTTCTTGAAGAGATCTCTAGTCTTTCCCACTCTATTGTTTTCCTCTATTTCTTTGCATTGATCACTGAGGAAGTTTGGTGAATTAGGTATTCTGAAAGGTCTTCCCGCTCGAGAAGAACCAGATGTTGAAAAAAAAAACACACAATAACTTTATATCTTATTACTGGTTTCCCAGGAAGTGAAATCTCCAAGGAGATGAAACAAAACACAATTGTGATCTATGAGGGGTACATATTTAGGGAGGAGTGATACTTAAGAGTAAATGCCTATTTAGCACCACAGTCAGGAGCACAGATGAGGCCAGTAGCACCTGAGGGATCTGAATCTGAGATTCCAGCTTGAACAGGGACCCAGAAGTATATTAAAGTGATTACAGATCAGCAGCTCTCCCTAGTTCCCAGATACAATTATCTCACAATAAACAGCTTAAAAAAAATCATCACCAACAGACCTGCATTAAACATATGAATGTCCAAGTATGTACTTTTTTTTTTTTTTGGCTATACTACATAGCTTGCAGGATCTTAGTTCCCCAACCAGGCATCAAACCTGGGTCCACAGCAGTGAAAGCACTGAGCCCTAACCACTTGGCCACCAGCGAATTCCCTACGTATGTACTTTAGAAAAAAGAAAAATGATGGAAGAAGACAAACCTGAGACACAAGGAGGATTGTTGAGGGAAAAAATGATAAATGTAGATACACGTAAACAAATGTTGTATAATATAAAGAGTATGAGGGCAAATTTATGGGCTAAAAGAAAAAGAGGATAGAAATGAAACTTGATTGCTAGGAAGAAGGGTGAAGTCATTGGAATTAGAGTGTTCCAAGGTTCTTGCATTGTTTGGAAAGAGAGCTGGAATATTAAATTCAGGCTTTGTTAAATGTGCAAGGTAAAATTTTAAAAATAACTACTCTAAGAATAGAAATAGAGTCAATGACTTCAAAGAAATGAGTTAATTTTCAGGCCAGTAGACGGAAAATGTGGAGTAAGGAAACAGAAATTCAGGGTGTGGCCAAGATGGTGGAGGAGGAAGACCCTGAGTTCACTTCCTTCCATGGGCACACCCAAACTGTAACTCTGTACAGAGCAACTATCTATGAGAACAACCTGAAAACTAGCAGAAAAGATTTTCCACACCTAAGGATGTTAAGAAGGAGCAACAGGAAGGGTGGGCACAACGTACCGTCAAGACCGTCCGCCCCACTTCTGGTTAGGCAACCCACAAACAGGAGGCCAATCACAACTGCAGAGGTTTTCCCAAGAAGCAAGTGGTTCAAGCCCCAGGTTGGGCTCCCTAGCCCAGTGTTCTCGCCAGGAAGATGAGCCCCTAGAACATCTGACTTTGAAGGCTAGTGGGTCTTATGTACAGGAGAGTTTATCGGAAATAGAAACTACACTCTAAAAGTGTTAGTCGCTCAGTCTGACTCTTTGCAACGCTATGGACAGAGGCCCGCCAGGCTCCTCTGTCCACGGGATTTCCCAGGCAAGAATACTGGAGTGGATTGCCATTTCCTTCTCCAGGGGATCTTCCCAATCCAGGGATTGAACCTGGGTCTCCCATTTGCCTCAGCCACCAGAGAAGCACTCCTAAAGGGTTCACACAAAATCTCACATGCCTGAGACCCAGGACAGAGGCAGGAATTTGAAAGGAACCTGGATTGGACCCACTTGCTGATCTTGGAGAGCCTCCTGGAGAGACAGGAGGCAGCTAGGGCCCCCCTTGAGTACATGGACACTGGCAGCAGTCATTTTGGGGAGCTTGTTGTACCACCAGGACACTGGTGCTGGCAAGCACCATTTTAGAATCCTCCCTCTAGTTTATTATCACCAGGAGGCAACTCCGCCCGCTGGTGGACCAGCAACCTTCACACTAGGGCCTGGAAGCCAGCTGGGCCAGGCTCAACTACCAGTGTGCCCACAGTAATCCATCCCACTACAACAGAAGTGCCCATGTAGAGCACATAGCTTGAATGACCAAGGGGAAGTGTGTTACTGGGCCCCATAGGATGCTTCCTACATAAGGCCATTTCTCCAAAATCAGGAAATGTAACTGAACTACTAAATACACAGAAATAAAAATAGAGAATCAGGCAAAAAATGAGGCAACAGAGGAATATATTCCAAAGGAAAGAATAAGATAAAGCCCCAGAAGAAGAGCTAAGGATGATAAGCAATCTACCCAATAAAGAGTTCAAGATAATGATCATAAAGATGCTCAATAAATTCAGGGGAAGAATGGATGAACACAGTGAGAATTTTAACAAAGAGTTTAAAGATATAGAAAAGAACTAAACAGAGCTGAAGAATACAATAACTGAAATGAAAGCTACAATGGAAGGAATCAACTGTAGACTAGATGATGCAGAAGAATAGATCAATGAACTAAAAGACAGTAGTGAGAATCACTGAAGCCGAATGGAAAAAAAAAGAAATCTTTGATGAGGATAATTTAAAGGAACTCTGAGACAACACCAAGTATGTGAATATTTGCATCGCAAGGGTCCCAGATGGAAAAGAGAAAGAGACAAGAACTTATCTGAAGAAATAATAGCTGAAAGTTTTCTAACCTGGAAAAGAGAACAGAAGTCCAGGTCCAGGGAGCACAGAGTCACAAACAAGTTGAACCCAAAGAAATTCACACCAAGACACATTGTCATTAAAATGGAAGAAATTAAAGACAAAGGGAGAATCTTAAAAGCAGCGAGGGAACTCCCATAGGCTATCAGTTGACTTTTCAGCAGAAACTTTGCAGGGCAGAGGGAATGGAATGGTGAAATATTTAAAATGGTGAAAGCAAGAATATTATACCCAGAAAATCTTTCATTCAGATATGAAAGAGAGTTAAAGAGTTTTATAGACAAAGAAAAAGCTAAGAGTTCAACACCATGTGTAGAACTGGCTTTATAAGAAATGTTATAGGGACTTCTCTAAATAAAAAAGAAAAGACCACAACTAGAAATATGAAAGTTACAAAAGGAAAAATTTCATTGGTAAAGACAATCATACAGTAAAGGTAGTAGCTCAACTATTTTTAAAGCTAGTAGGAAAGTTAAAAGACAAAAATAGTAAAACTGTCTATATTCACAACAAGCAGTTAAGGGATACACAAGACAAAAAGATGTAAAATATGATGTCCAAAACATTAAGGGGATAAGTAAAGATGCAGAAAACAGAAATTCAGTCTACTCTTAAAAAGATAAGAACAGAGAACAAGCAAGCAAACAAACAAAAACAGAGCAAAAGTGGGATAAATAAAAATCAAATGGTAAAATTGTAGAGACAAGTCAAATACGTTAGTAATAATAGTAAATTAACAGCACACAGTTTGAAGTGGGATAGTTGAAAACACTTTTCTCCATTATTGACTGACATTTCCAATCAGAAAAAAATTGGTAAAGTAATGGAAGATGTAAGCAACACAACTAACTAGCTTGATTTATTGACTCAAAGTGACTCCAACACCCAAAACTTATTTTACCAAGCATGCATAAAATATTTGCAAACACTGACCACATACCAGGCCATAAAGCAAGTCTTATTGTCAAAAATCAGTCATACGCACCATATTCTCTGACCAAAATGCAATTAAGTTAATGATTGATAATGATAAACAATTCCCACATGTTTGGAAATTTTAAAACACATTTCTGGAAACAATCCAGATGTTCATCAACAGTTGAATAGACAAATAAGTTGTATTATATTCATACAATGGGATGCTGTACTGTGCTTAGTCACTCAGTCATGTCTGACTGTTTACAACCCCATGGACTGTAGCCTGCCAGGCCCCTCTGTCCATGGGAATTCACCAGGCAAGAATCCTGGAGTGGGTTGCCATGCCCTCCTCCATGGGATCTTTCCAACCCAAGGATTGAACCCAGGTCTCCCACATTTCAGGTGGATTCTTTACGATCTGAGCCACCATGGAAGCCCATGAATACCCGAGTGGATAGCCTACCCCTTCTCCAGGGAATCTTCCCAACCCAGGAATCCAACTGGGGTCTCCTGCACTGCAGGCAGATTCTTTACCAGCTGAGCTACCAGGGAAGCCCACAGTGGGATGCTGCTGCTGCTGCTGCTGCTAAGTCGCTTCAGTCATGTCCAACTCTGTGCGACCCCACAGACGGCAGCCCACCAGGCTCCCCCGTCCCTGGGATTCTCCAGGCAAGAACACTGGAGTGGGTTGCCATTTCCTTCTCCAATGCATAAAAGTGAAAAGGGAAAGTGAAGTCGCTCTGTCGTGCCCAACTCTTTGCAACCCCATGGACTGCAGCCTACCAGGCTCCTCCGTCCATGGGATTTTCCAGGCAAGAGTACTGGAGTGGGGTGCCATTGCTTTCTCCGAGTGGGATGCTACACCCCCAAATAAATCACACACAAATCACTATTTAACAGGCAATGACATGAACAAACCTCACAGAATGTTGAATGAAAGAGGGCAGAAAGAGTAAATACTCTGTAGTTCCATTTGCATAAAGTCCAAAAGCAAAATCAATTCTGGTAGAAGTTAGAATAGTTTTACCTCTAGGATGTTGAGGGTGATTATTGACTGAGATGTTGAAAATTCTATCTTGTTTTAGCTTAAGGAAAAAAATAAAATAAAATAAACCCAGTGAAAGTAGGACAAAGGAAATAATGAATATAAGACCAAAACTTTCTAAAATAGAAAAAAAAAAGACACAATTGAGAGGATTAACGAAACCCAATGTTGGTTTTTCTGAAAATATCAATAAAATAGTCAAACCTCTTAGGCTGATTTATGTTTTAAAAGGAAAGGCAAAAATAAATAAATATTAAGAATGGAAAGGATATGATAAACACACATGCAGGAGTGATTTAAAAGATAAAAAAAAAGCAATCTGAACAACCATTTCTTTAATGTTATCGTTTATTCCTCATTTCCATTTCTTAAATCAGTTTTGAAGTTATATTTTAAAGACACATCTATTACATCTACATTTTAAATTTTTTTGCAGAAAGTTGTATATTATGGTTTAAAAAAATCTTTCTATAGTTAATTCCCTCTGTTCATTATTTATTTGGGCCTTCTTTAATCAGCCTTGTGAGAAATGTATTTATTTTATAAGACACTTTTAAAACTGATCCGTATTGTTTCTTTCCGTTCTTGATACTGATTTTTCTCTCATCTTTAGTGTTTTCTGCTATTTGAGAAGGGTGTTATCATGTTGTTGTTTTCTTTCTGATTTCTTAAGTTGGATGCTCAACTCATTAATATGAAATCTTTATTAATGTGAACTCCTTAATTAATTTATTTAAGAATAAGCATGCCCCTTAGGATTGCTTTAGTTGTATTCAAATTTCAAAATGTAATGCTTTGGGGCTTCCCTGGTGGCTCATCGGTAAAGAATCTGCCTGCCAATCCTGGAGACATGGGTTCAATTCTTGGTCAGGGAGGATCCCACATGCTGCCAAGCAGCTAAGTTCGTGCCCCACAACTGTTGAGCCTGTGCTCTAGAGCCCAGGAACCACAAGTACCGGGTCCACGTGCCCAAGATCCTATGCTCTGCAACACGAGGAGCCACCCCAGTGAGAAGCCTTCACACTGCAACTAGAGCCCCTACTCACTACAGCTAGAGGAAAGCCCGCACAGCAGTGAAGACCCAGAACAGTTCAAAATAAAGGCAAATTAATTAATTTAAATTATTAAATTAAAACAACGTAATGCTTTCATTGTCAGCTAGTTCCTAATTTTGTATTTTTTCTTTGTCCTGTTAAGTATTTGGAGGTAAGATCTTTCTTTTCAAACTTAGTGTTATCTTTTTGTAATGGTTTTCTCATTTCATTTTATTGTAATCATAGAAGATGAGCTAAACAATATCAGTTCTTCACTCTGTGGGCAGACTTGCTTCATGACCTAGTGTGTAATCAATGGTTATAAAATTTCCCTTATTGTATGAGAAGAATGTCAGTTTTCTGATTGTTTGAACAAGCTTCTTAATTATGTTATTCAAATTTTCTGCATATCTATTAATCTTAGGGCTGCTTGATTTAGTCCTTGGGATGAATTGTGAATCCATTCATCTTCAAAACAGTCTCAACTTTTGCTTTATGTCAGGAGTCATCAAACTATGGTAAATGGACCACATTTGGCCCACTCCTTATTTTAGTAAATGAAGTTTAATTGGAACGTGGCCATGTTCTTTTTCTTACGTGTTATCTATAATTGCGTTATCATTACAACGGCAAAGTGAGCGGTTGAGATAGAGACTATATTACCTGCAAAGTCTAAAAGTTTTCACTATCCGTCCTTTTATGTTGCTGCTGTTGCTCCGTTGCCAAGTTGTGTCTGACACTTTGTGATCACATGTACTGCAGCATGCCAGGCCTCCCTGTCCCTCATCATCTCTCAGAGTTTGTGCAAGTTCATGTCCATTGAATTAGTGATGCCATCCAACCATCTCATCCTCTGTTGCCCTCTTCTCCTTCTCCTTTTATAGGAAAAATATAATATGAGGACTATGCTATTAGATTCAAACAAGTTCGGAATTATATCTCCCTGATAACAATTTCTTTGTTAACCATTATATAATGATTCTCTCATCCTTAAAAATCATGCCTTTTGACTTAAAGTGCATTTCATCTGATACTTCTAAAGCTACACCAGCTTCTTTTGGCTTAGTAGTCACCCAATGTGCCTGTTAGGAATGCATTTAGCTGCAAATAACAAATCCCAACTACGGTGGCTGAAACAATTTATCCAATAAAAATACAGTGTTAGCCATTCAGCCGCTCAGTTACATCCAACTCTTTGTGACCCCACAGACTGTAGCCCACCAGGCTCCTCCATCCATAGGATTTTCCAGGCAACAATACTGGAGCAGGTTGCCATTTCCTTCTCCAGGGGGTCTTCCCAAGCCAGGGATCAAACCGGTGTCTCCCACGTTGCAGGCAGACTCTTTACCACCTGAGCCGCCAGGGAAACCACCTATAAAAATACAAGGTACCCAGTTAAATGTAAATTGGAGATAATAATTTCAATATTGGCATGGGATGTACTTATACTAAAAATAATCATTCATGCTTATTCAAAATTCAGATTTGCCCGGATTCCTGAATTGTATGTGGCAACCCTATTTATAATCTGACCTTGGAAGCAAAACCGGCTACGTAATTTGTGGGGCCCCTTATTTTAAAAATTGTTAGGAATTTCAAGTCAGCGAGAGCAGATCATTAAACCAAGCATGGAGCTCTCCTGAGAAGGTTACCCTATGTGAGAGTACAGGCTGTATTCACAGAAAGCCAGCCCTGCTTGGAAGTGACATACCATCACTTTCACCACATTCTACTGAACAGAAACTAGTCATTAAGTCCAACCCACACGTTATGGGAGAGAATTACACAAGGGTCCCAAGAGGCAGAAATCACAAGGGTCATCTTGGAAACTGACAAACTTTGCTTCTCCTATTTGTCATTTCCTGCCTGGAGGTGGACTGACTGGACTGTCCGTATTCCCTTTGTTTCCTCTCTACTGGTTAGAATATGTGCTATTTCTGGTCTTTCATTAGTCATCCTCAAATTTTAAACATGCATACCTCAGTTAACAAAGTCTACAGTTAATCAATTCTTTTAGAACAATCAGGCCTTCCTTGGTCGCTCAGCTGGTAAAGAATCCACTTGCAGTGCAGGAGACCCTGGTTTGATTCCTGGATTGGGAAGATCCCCTGGAGAAGGGATAGGCTACCCACTCCAGTATTCATGGGTGGCTCAGATGGTAGAAAATCTGCCTGCAATGTGGGAGACCTGGGTTTGATCCCTGGGTTGGGAAGATCCTCTGAAGGAGGGCATGGCAACCCACTCCAGTATTCTCGCCTGGAGAATCCCGATGGACAGAGGAGCCTGGTGGGCTATAGTCCATCAGGTTGCAAAGAGTCAGACACGACTGGGCAACTAAGCCAAAGGACCTTAGAGTGCTTTAGAACTCTGATCTTAGCTCCCTGTCTATAATTTGATTGTTTTCCAGTTTTTAGCCTATCTTGTTTATTTTATCCCCCAAATCAGCTAAAATTATTTTTGATTAATCAAAAATAAAATCATTTTTATTAAGTCCCTGCTTGTTTGCATTTCCCACATTTAATCTTTTTTGGGCTTTTGCTCCCCATCTTTTGTAATCCACTTCATCCTTTTGAGTTTACTTCCTGGATTTTTCATATTATCTTGATCTGTTATCATGCCAGAACACTATGTCCTCATGGTGTTTTTAGTGATTTTTTTTTTTAAACCTTCATTGCATCTCTGGTCATAGCCTTCTTTTCATTCCCAATACTGTGAATTTTGTGCTAATAATTTATTTTATTAAGGCTTTTAAAGAAATAGTTCAACTTTTTGTTGTTTTCCATATTATTAATTCCTGCTTTATTACACCCTTTTTTCCTTTCTTTTTGAGTTTTCTGATGGTCTCTCCTAAAATCTTGAGTTGGATGTTTAATTCATTTGTTGCCAATCTTTTCTGTTTTTAATAAATGAATTTAAAGCTATAATTTTCCTCGCAAGTTTCACTTTACTTATTGTTGCTCAGTTTTAAATATCTTGTAATTTTCATTATAATGTTCTCATTGCATATAGAGATTATTATTTAAAATATGCTTTTAAGGTAACAAATATTTAACAAATATTTCCTTGGCCAACTTTTTATTGTTGGTTTCTAATTTTATCTATCTATTTTATCTAATTTTATACTGGGGCTACAGAACGTGACTGATATCGATTCTTGAAAAGAAATTTTCGACTTCCTTTATGGCCACAAATGTGGTATTTTTAAAAATGTTCCGTGTGCGCTTGAAAACAATGGGCATTCTTTGTGTAAGGAGGAGTAAAGTTTATGTTTATCCAGCAGATGAAGTTCTTAATTACATTGTCCTAATTTCTGTATCCTTCCTAACGTTTTGCTATTTGATCTTCTGGTTTTAAGAAAGTTTAGAATTTCCCACTTTGAAACAGAAAATTTCCCACTTTGTTTATAGGTTCCTGGCTTTCTCCTTGTGGTTCTGCCAGATTTGCTTTATATGTTTCACCAAAATAAATATAAGTTTATGATCCATGTAAGTTCATGATTATTAGATCTTCTTGGCAGATGTTTCCTTTTATGTGTGTGTTGGTTAGGGCTAGACTGCTGCTACAAACGACCCTAAAAACAGTGGTTTAAATAAGACAGAAGTGTATTGCTTGTCCACGTGAAAGTCCACAGCCACAGTTCCTGTGGGGTTTGGTGAACGAGAAGCCAGCAGGAGAGGAGGGAGCAGAAAGCGTGAGGCTGACGTTTGTTCCCCTGCCTCCTCACTGTGAGGTCACCTCTGCTCTACAAAACTCTCTATCAGAACTGGTCACTTCTTCCCTTTGACCCTGCTGACCTAGGGGAATGAAAACTATGCTATCGCTAGCCTCAGAGCCCTGCAATTTCTCTTATGACTCCCCTACACCCTACTTTGTCATGAGTCCTTTTGAAAATAAACTCTGCCCAAGTTCTCTTAATTAGAGCACGCCATCTGTTTCCTGTTGGGACCCTGAGCAATGCAGGCTGGCATCATGTGTTTAGAAGTCATTGATTCTGAATGCCTTTAGGCAAGCATGAACTCTCTAATACATGCTGGCCACAGGCCCCATGACTCCCTGTTCTCACACTCCTAGCTCACTCGTGTAACTGCTTAGACCCAAAGGCATTTGAGGTGGAGACCCTGGGTTAGTGGCCCCTGTCTAAGACCACCTCTACATCCACATCCCCAAAGTACCACCATGTCTCTGGGGAAGGAACTACTCAAAACCCATCAATAACACCCTCCTTATCCGTCTTAACACAGACTCAGTGTGGCCACTGGTTTGATGGCCAGAGTGGCCTCTTCCTGGACAGTCTCAGCATCTCAGAATCACAGGGACTCCCTTCGTCTGAGGATGCTTTTCTACTTTAGAGGGGTCAATACTTCGCCAAGTGACTGTCAGATTTTGCAGGACCCAGAGCCAGCCTGCCCCTTTATGGTTACTTTGTACATCTCTGCTCTGATTCATTCAGTTCAGTTAAGTTCAGTCGCTCAGTTGTGTCCGACTCTTTGCGACCCCATGAACTGCAGCACGCCAGGCCTCCCTGTCTATCACCGACTCCTGGAATTCACCCAAACTCATGACCATTGAGTTGGTGATGCTATCTAGCCATCTCATCCCTTGTCATTCCCTTCTCCTCCTGCCTCCAATCCCTCCCAGCATCAGAGTCTTTTCCAATGAGTCAACTATTTGCATGAGGTGGCCAAAATATTGGAGTTTCAGCTTTAGCACCAGTCCTTCCAAAGAACACCCAGGACTGATCTCCTTCAGAATGGACTGGTTGGATCTCCTTGCAGTCCAAGGGACTCTCAAGAGTCTTCTCCAACACCAAAGCATCAATTCTTCAGTGCTCAGCTTTCTTCACAGTCCAACTCTCACATCCATACATGACCACAGGAAAAACCATAGCCTTGACTGGATGAACCTTTGTTGTCAAAGTAGTGTCTCTGCTTTTGAATATGCTATCTAGGTTGGTCATAACTTTCCTTCCAAGGAGTAAGTGTCTTTTAATTTCGTGGCTGCAATCACCATCTGCAGTGATTTTGGAGCCCCAAAAACTAAAGTCTGACACTGTTTCCCCATCTATTTCCCATGAAGTGATGGGACTGAATGCCATGATCTTCGTTTTCTGAATGTTGAGCTTTAAGCCAAGTTTTTCACTCTCCTCTTTCACTTGCATCAAGAGGCTTTTTAGTTCCTCTTCATTTTCTGCCATAAGGGTGGTGTCATCTGCCTGGAAAATCCCGTGGGCGGAGGAGCCTGGTGGGCTGCGGTCCATGGGGTCGCTAAGAGTCGGACATGACTGAACGACTTCACTTTGACTTTTCACTTTCATGCATTGGAGAAGGAAATGGCAACCCACTCTTGTGTTCTTGCCTGGAGAATCCCAGGGACAGCGGAGCCTGGTGCAACCCCTCCGTCTATGGGGTTGCACAGAGTCGGACACTACTGAAGCGACTTAGCAGCAGCAGCAGCAGCATCTGCATATCTGAGGTTATTGATATTTCTCCCAGCAATCTTGATTCCAGCTTGTGCTTCTTCCAGCCCAGCATTTCTCATGATGTACTCTGCACATAAGTACCAATTTCTCCAGTCTGACTCTCAGTGGGCCCAATTTGTTTCCCTCATTTCCTCACTTTCAGGGAAACATTCAGTCTTGGCCAGCTCCCACACCAAGACAGTAGAGATCACTGTTCCCATTTTACAGACTAGGAAACCAAGGCTCAGAGTGGAAAGTGAGCTTTGAGGAGTACAATGGAGCTGGGCTTTGAGCCTGGTTCTGTTGGGCTCTGGATTAGAGGTTTTCCAAGGGAAGTTGTTTGTGTTGAGGTGAGGAAAGGGAACCTGAGTGGAGGACAGAGCCCCAGATGAACCTCAAAGCCTTATCCTGACCAGACTGGCTCATGACATCTGGGTGAGAGGCACCGACTGAGGGGGCCCTGGATTCCAGCAGACTGAGACGCATTCCCTCTTCTGCCCCCATCTGTTTGTCTCCTCAGGCTGGTCTCCAGGCTTCACAAAGTTATGAGGACTCACCCAGGGAATGTCTGTGAAACGTGTAGGTGGGCACCTGCTTGGTTCTGAGAGTCACCCAGATCCATGCTCTTCACTTTTCCAGCTTGTGGTGGGTGCGGATTCAGCCAGCAGGGGGCCCTGCTGTAACTTGACCAAGCCCCTGGGCCCTGCCTGTGCGCATCCATTCATTCACTCATACCTCTGGTCTCCCAGCAAACAGCTCCCATTCAACCATCTCATCATATCCCATGATGGGGACCACGCTCTTCCCCTGGGATCAGACAGCAGGATGCTCTCCTGGAAGCCCTGCTCAGACTCAGTCTTGCTTTACTTTGGGAAAACTACCCTGGGTGTTAGTGTCAGAGCCACAGAATTTTCATAAAATGGATGGAATTCTAGACAAGTTATCTCCAGGGCTCAGGAATGAGTCCTCAGGGAGAAGCTGGGGAGGAATCTCTCACTCTTTGACCTACAAAGTCATCTCTTTGGGTTGATCTATAAATCAAGTGGTAGGCAATGTGGGTTGTATCCAGCGGCACCACTTAACAGCTAAGTGACCTGACCAATCCCACGTTCCCCTGAGCCTCTATCTCCTTATCTGTCCAATGATGGTAACAGTAACCCCTGGCTGTTGTGGACTGTTTTGGTCATCTGGTCAGCATCTCTTCTTTCCCCTGGAACAGCAGTCTTCCCCTTCTTTGGGGTTTCCTCCTCCAAACACTGGTTCATCCAGGGTGGTCATGGCATCTATGATCCTGTCCTTTGGCTAGAGATTAGAGCTGGGCCAATCAGAAGCCTTCCCTGTTCCGTTCTGTTTTGAGTCAGAACTGAGAAGACAGCTGTGAAAATGTGAAAGGCTCAGGAGTTGTCATTGGTCAAATGTCCTTCCTAATAGCAGAGTTAGTCTAGAGAGGGAGAGAGAGAATGTGAGTCCTGGCGAGGTTTAGATTCCTAGTTCTGGCTGTGCTTGGGCCCACTAGCCCTGCTCACAATCTGGAAGTTCACTCCTCTCTTAGATTCCCAGAGTTGCATCACTGGTTGGCTTTGGTTTCTAAAGATATCTTTCTCACAGGGTTGTGTGTAGGATCAAATGAGCTGAAGTGTACGCAGCGCTCAGCCCGAGGTCTGGTGCACTGCAGGCTCAGGGGGCATGGATTCCTTTCCCTTAATGGGCACCAGGCAAGGATGGGGTTTGGCAAGATACCAGGAAGATGTGAGGCATCAGCACTAGTGAAGGGATGTAACTCAGCAGCTCACAGAAAATGAAAGTCAGGTGCCTGGGGACCCCACGGAGCTCCACAGGAGACCAGAATGAATTCCCAAGAGGAACATTTGGTGCTTAGGAAAGATAGGACTAAGGAAAAAAAACTCCTGCTGCAATGATTTGTGGGAGGAAAAATTGCCCCTCTGTACTAGGAATTTGGGCTTTCCAGGTGGCTCAGTAGTAAAGAATCCACTTGCCAATGCAGGAGACACAGGGGACGTGGGCTCAATCCCTGGGTCAGGAAGATTCCCTGGAGGAGGAAATGGCAACACACTCTAGTATTCTTGCCCAGAAAATCCCATGGACAAAGGAGCGTGACGGGCTACAGTCCATGGGGTCGTGAAGAGTCAAACACGACTGAGCAACTGAGACACACACACGCACCAGGCGTGTATGCTAGAATCTCTGGAGGTCTAGAAGATGGGTACTATGAAAAGCTTTCAGAGGAGGGATGTTTGAGCTGGGTGTTGAAGGATGACTAAGAGTTTGTCATGCAGGGAAAGGACTTAAGGAAATTGGATTAACAGTACCAAACAACCACTATTAGTACAGAGCTGATTAGTATGAGAATTTAGACAGCCTGAGTTTAATCCTGCCTCAACTATCTGCAAAAAAAGGAAGTAGAAGTTTATTTTTAGTATTAAATGAGATGTTGTTGTCATTATTGTTCAGTCACTAAGTTGTATCCGACTCTTTGCAACCCCATGGACTGTAGCCTGCCAGGCTTTCCTGTCCTTTAAATGAGATAATGTATGCAAAACACTCAGAACAACATGCTGTCAGAGGCTATGGTTAAGCACTAAAAAATGTTTAGCTCATTACAAAAAGCTTTTACATTATCAAGTCCAACCCCCTTTAAAAGATTAGAGCTGTTACCATTTAATACTTTTCAAGTATGCTGCTAAATGTTTAGCATGTTTTGTCTCTTTTAATCCTCCCAACAACTCCAGGAGGTGAGTACTATTATCCTCATTAAAGATAGAAACCAAAACAGCACATTAAAAAGCAGAGACATCTCTGCCAACAAAGTTCCATATAGTCAAAGCTATGGCTTTTCCAGTAGTCATGTATGGTTATGAGAGTTGGACCATAAAGAAGGCTGAGCACTGAAGAACTGATGCTTTCGAACTGTGGTGCTGGAGAAGACTCTTGAGAGTCCCTTGGACAGCAAGGAGATCAAACCAATCAATCCTAAAGGAAATCAACCCTGAATATTCCTTGGAAGGACTGATGCTAAAGCTCCAACCCTTTGGCCACCTGATGTGAAAAGTCAACTCATTGGAAAGACACTGATATCAGGAAAGACTGAAGGCAGGAGGAGAAAGGGGCAACAGAGGATGAGTTGGTTGGATGGCATCATCGACTCAGTGGACATGAGTTTGAGCAAACACTGGGAGATAGTGAAGGACAGGGAAGCCTGGCATGCTGCAGTCCATGGGGTCACAAAGAGTCGGACACGACTAAGTGACTGAACAACAACAAAAGATAGAAAAACAGAGCCTCTGAAAGGTCAAGATTACACAGCCAGTGCAGAACAAGCAGAGCAGGGGTTCAAACCCAGGTTTGTCTAAGGACTCATGCCCGTGGCCCAGAGAGGGTAAGGGACTAGCCTCAGAACACAGAGCAGGCTGCTGGGATGCCAGGATTTCTTTATGGACAGACTCAAGGGCAGTAATCTGGTTGGAAGTCTTTGGTTTGTCTCTTTCTTTACAACCACATGTCCATGGACTTCCCGGGTGGTCCAGTGGTTAAGACTCCACACCTCCAATGTAGGCGCTGCAGGTGCTATCCCTGGTCAGGGAATTAAGATCCCACATGCATTGTGGTGCACCCAAATTAAAAAAATAAATAAAAATATAAAATAAATACAAACCCAGTGTCTGAGTCCTGAGAGCTGCCAGTGGAGAAGACTTAAAACACAACACCTACAAGTCCATTGCCAATATCAGAGAACCAGAGGTGGCTGGTGGAGGTTACTAAGAGACTCACTAAGCCCTGCCCAGCCCCATTTGCACTCTTGAGGGGGGTTGGGGGGGAGGGTCTCAGGCCTGGGCTCCTTGGTCCATGAAGCTAGGGAAGGGCTGGCTGACGCTACTTGGGCGCACAGGGTCAGGCCTCCCAGCCCGGCAGACAGAGCTAGAGCCTGGAGACTCAGCCGCGCCCCTGCTCCCCTCCCTTTCCCAGCCCCCACCGCTTCCGCCAAAGGTCCTTGTAGAAAAATTCCAGCCGCGCCCAGGGACCGGGGTTTTTCCAGTGGGGTGGGAGTTGTGAGGCCTCTCTGGTGGCCGCAGAGGGGGTAGTAATCGGACAGCCCTGCTCAGGACTCCCTTCCCGTCGTTGTCCCCAGGGCTCTGGCTGTCCTTGGCTCCTTGGGGACAAGCAGGCTGGCCAGGGGAGCCGGGCTCGGGACGTCCTAGCAAACAGGAAATGAAACAAAGGCAGCTGCTTATCGGTCGCCCCACATTCCTTTTAGGTGATGCCCAGGCGGCCTGGGGGACGTGGCTGGCACTGAGGGGCTGCCCTCCAGGGGATACACCTCCCTGCTGCCTCCTCCAGTGACTCTAGCTGAGGGGCAAGGAGGACTGCTGCCAGGGGAGGACCATCCCCAGGCACAGCCTCCCTGAGCTTCTGGAAAGGCAGGGTTCCATACTGACTTCTGTGCCTAGAGGCTTGGGAAGGGAATGGAAAGGAAAGAATGGGTCGTGTTATTCAACCATCCCACAAACTGCAACGCCACCTTATCCAGGGTACAGGTATGGGTACCAGGACTCATTAGTGAACCAGACCCAGTCTCTGTTTCTCAAGGAACTTCCAGCATAAGGAAGATAGTAAAATACCAGTGAAAGGGCAAGATGAAGTTGAGTCCAGGGAGGGGGTGTCTAAGCCATGCTAAGGGGGTTGGGGTGGTTAGGGGAACCATAGCTCCCTTGCACAGCACCTGGGACATCCATTACTCTCCCCTGGTACTGTCTGAGTGAAGAAACCTTGGAGCTGGGCTGGGAACAGCAGTGCGACAGGGGAAGGTGGGATGGAAGGGCATCCGCACTGAGAGAAAACAGCATGTGCAAATGCCCAGTGGTCTGCATGCGTGCTGGACATTAGGGAGCAGGGCGGACTCTGGAGCCGCCTGGGCACTGGGTGAAGAAGCTGGTGAGGAAGCTGGTGGGGTGGGTCCTGATGGCCTTGAATGCGAGTGAGGCCTGGACTTAATTCCGCTGGCACTGAGAGCCTGGGGACATGGGCTAGAGAGAGGGCTCACAGAGGCAGGCCCAACCTGGCCTAGGGGTAGGGTGCAGGGGGCTGTCCCTTCGCCTGGGTGGCTTGGAGAAGCTGATCTGCAGAGACAGAGGCTCCAGCTTCTATGGGGCTATGCCCCCCTTGCCTGCTGGGCACTGGCGCCAGCTCTGCTGATTGGTGGGTTGGACTGCCCCCCACCCCAGGCAGCGCTGACTCAGCGTCTGAGAGGTGGTTCCCACGGGCCCACATCTCTCTGGGGGCCAAAGGCCACGCCATCCATGTCCCACCCCCAGTGGATCAGTGTCCAAGGTCACTGACAATTCGGGCTGAATGGAGGCTAAGATTTCTGGTCCCCTGACCCCCACCCCTGCCAACCAGCAAAGCCTCAGGCAGTCCTTTCTGCTGTCCCCCCATATGCCACTCCAACTCTGGCCTGGATTTCCATGCCCAGAAGTTTCAAGATACCATAGTTATCGATACTTTGTATCTTTTATTTTAAAACAGTGAAAAGAAAAATAAATATCATTGAAGAATAAAAGTACAAGGGTGGGGTGAGGTCATGGGCCGGAGACTGGGGCGGGGGGGCGGTGTGTGGCTCTCCTGGCTTCATTGATCTTGCGTGGGGGTCTCCCTCCTCCCCGGCCAGCCCCTGCCCGGCCCCGCTGGGAGGTCTGGGGGCTCCGGCCAGCCCGCGGCTCCCAGGCCCGGCGCTGCGTCAGCGGAACTGCGCAGGGATTAGACCTCTGGCGCCTGGAGTCCCGTCGGGCGGACGGGCGGGCGGGGCTGGGGGCTGCCGCCCCACGAGGGGGGCTCTTCCCGGTGTGGTGCCCGCGGCCTCAGTGGTGTCCCATATCCTCCATTCCCACGCGGCCCCAGACGCCCAGCACGAAGCTCTCGATGTCGCACTCATTGGCTCCGCGCACGATGCGAAAGTGGCCCCTCTCGCCCCAGGCCGGGCCCCACGAGTTGGCTGCCGTCTGGGAACGCAGAGGGGGCTGTGAGGAGGGGAATCGCGGTGGGGGAGAAGGGCAGGAGGGCCAGGGGAAGGTGACAGCAGCCGCAGGGCGCGCAGTGCCAGGACTCACCCAGTACTTGATGGTCCTCCCGTCAGGCAGCGTCTCCTCGCCCCACCTGCCGGGCAGAGCCAGAGCCACAAGGGTGCTGATTCACCTACTTTCAGGGGCTCCCGCCCCGCTGCGTCCTTCCCTAGCCAGGCCCCTGTTGCCTTTGGTGACTTGGTGCCCCCTCAGGACTTGGGCAGTTCTCTGTCCATCTTTGCCCAAGCCCCACCAGGCTTCCCAGGTGGCGCGAGTGGTAAAGAATCCCTGGGTGGGGAAGACCCCCAGGAGAAGGGGATGGCTACCCACTCCAGTAGTCTTGCCTGGGGAATCTCAGGGACAGAGGAACCTGGTGGGCGACCGTCCATAGCGTCACGAAGAGTCGGAAAAGACTGAAGCGACTTAGGACGGCACACTGCTGTCCCTCTCTGCACCTCCCCCAGTCCCCACATCTCCAAGTCCCCCATGGGACACAAAGGGACATCTGCAAGGGGGAGCAGAAACGCCTACACCTTCCAGAGACCCACAGCGGGGAGAAGGGCACACATCTGCTGCTCTCCATCCTTACCTGGCTGGTTGGGGGGGTGGAAGTGGGTACAAAGTACATCTTATCGGTTGAACTATTGAAATCAATGATGCTAGCATCTCCTGTTACATCAGTGGGGGAACTGAGGGCTGGAGGTATGAGTCAGTGAGTCAGGCAAAGCTGGGACAGGCCCTGAGCTGTGGAGAGCTGGAGCAACCCTTGAATCCTTGTCTGTATTTGATTTGGAGTGATTTCTCCTGTTGTGTAAGGAACTGTTCTAGAACACTTTGAAAGGCCCCTAACTCTTGGTGTGCCCTGAGGCAAGTACCTCCTCTTTCTGAGTCTCAGCTTCCTCCTCTTTGAAATGGAGCTTTGCAGAGAGGTGGCAAGGATTCAAGGGAGGTTTAGAGCCCCCAGCTGCCCCCAGCCCCCCTCCCCATCAAGCCCCTTACCCTGTGATCTTAACCGAATGGGTTCCATGCCGGCGGTATCGCTCCGGCCTCCCGAGGCTCACTGGTGTGTGGCTGTAGATACCGCTCTGATATAGGAAGAAGTCCTCATGCACCTCCATGAGGGCTGTGGGCAGAGGTCAGAGGAGGTAGCTCAGCCCATCAGCACAGGCACTGACGCCCAAGCCTGGAGATACATGCCTAGGTCCCAGAGCCTCTGGTACCAAGGCTCTAAGTGCCCCCTCCAGGTGCCACCCCTGAGGAGGGGACATAGTCCCCCACTCCTGGCCCCAGTGGACTCGCTGCTCAGGGCTGTAGGGACCACCTATGCCGCAGTGCCCAGTCTCAAGCAGGCACAAGCTTCTGGCATCACAGGGCAGGATGAGGGGCATTTACCTTGGACAGGGCCATTCTCCATCAGCTCCTTCATGATCTCCTTCTCCTGGAGGGTGAGAGGGTGGGGAGGAGACGATGCATCAGGCATGAGGCCCCAGCCTTTGGTTAGGCTTCCAGCTCTCTCCTGCCTTTGCCCCTCACTCAAGTGCAGACTTACGTTGGAGCCGAGGCGGTAGGCAGGAGTGACCTGGTAGATGTCATTGGCATGGACATAGCTATTGGGGCAGCGCGCGGTGGCCTGGCGTTTGCCCCGACCCATGGCCCGACTGTGCATCATGCAGGGGGGTGCGGGGACAGCCTCGTCCCGCCCATGGCCGGAGAACGGGTAGCAGTGGTCAGACACAACCCTGCAGGGGCAGCAGGAGGGAGCGGGGACAGAGTGAGCATGGGGCAGCCTGGCCCAGGCCCTTCCTGCAGGCTTTCGCTTCCTGAGACCCCTGCTTATGCCCTCTTCCCTGTCCGTGCCCCCTGCTGCTCACCCTCGACGGCGCAGGAACCACCAGGCACCATCCAGTCGCCCGCCACGGCAACCCTGCTGGTTGTGCGTATCACAGGACAGCAGGTTCTGGGGCGACAGGACAGGTGACATGTGCCCCAGAGAATGGATTGAGACTCGATCGGATGCCACAGCTGGGAAGGGAGGTAGAGGGGCTGTCAGGGAGTCAGGCCTGGGTCCCCCTTTCCCACCTGGCCAGCCCCTGCCCTTGAACCTACCTGCCGTGGAGAAGGCCCAGGAGCCTGCACAGTTGCCCTGGTCTAGAGGGTCGTGGATCAGGTTGGGCCACTTCTCAGAGGCCTCAAACGTTCTGGGCAGCACCTCCCCTGGACCCAGCACTGTCTGCAAGGCAAAGGCCACTCTTGTCTGTCTCCTGCCTCTGCCCCAGCCTGACCCTCCAGGGGCCTAGGCATGGGAGGTCTCCCAAGAGTCCAGAACCTTCGGCAATTTGATCTTGAGCCCTCCAAGATTTGAGAGATTTGATCTGAGAGATTCCAGCAACCTCCACCTTGACCCAGAGGGAGAGGCAGGCACCATTTAGTGCCTCCCTAGCGTCAGCTGGGGAGTGACTAGTCCTGTTTACAGGTGAGGCAGTTGAAGCCAGGAACAGGTAAGTGACTGGGCCACTTTCCATTCCAGCTTCTTTCCTGCTCTGCACCTTCTGATCCACTTACATCCTTCTTTCCACCAGAACCTTGGGATTCGGGCCCCAAAGGGCAGGGGAGGGAAGAAGCAGTAAGGTCCCGTGACTGGGCAGGCTGCCAAAGCAAACAGCAGGAGGCAGAAAATAGCCAGAGGCCCCAGGGAGTAAGGGCAGGGGCAGGGTCTGGTCACCCCAGCCTTGAGCTGAACTCCCTCTGCAGGGCTGGCCACTCCAGCCAGACACCAGCCCCTCCTTGCCCGCCAATGACAGACAGAGCCTTCGGCATGTGGCCCAGCCCTGTCCTGCTGAAGCGCCCTTTCCTCACCCTTGGAACTGTCCTGGGTCTGGTTCCTATTTCTCCCTCTAGAGGGTCCCACTGGTGGGAAGGGAGAAACCCCCAACTCCCTTGAGGTTCTGCTGAGATGGCATTTGTTTCCGAGAATTGCTGCTCTCTGGCCAAAACTGGGGGAGTGCCTGTCCCTTCCTTCCCAAAATACCAAGGTGACCTCCTGGCCCTTTGGGGCCCTGACCCCGCCATACTGGGACCAATGACATTTTTTCCCAAGCTGGGGAGACTCAAGAAGCCAGGGAGGGTGAGATGCCGGGACCACAAAACTCTGAATCTGAGCACCAGTTCTTACAGTGCAGTTTATCAAGTTATAGGCAGAAACTTAAGGCCCAGAGAAGGGGAGTCACTTGGCCACAACACACAGCCTATCAGTGGGCCTGGGTCCTTGGAGAAACAGGGCACAAGATGCCAGGGTCCCTGGGGTCATAGGCCAAAGGGAGATGGCAGGATTGTAGTCAGGGGTGGACTTACGTGAATCTCATTCATATTGGCGACGAAGGAAGATGGGCGGACAGTACCTAGGCGGTAGCGAATGCCCTCATCCAGGGTCATGCCCCAGAAGGCACTGTGGTTCCCAGCCCGCCAGCTGAAAGAAAGGGGGTGGAGGTCACAGGCCTGCCAAGGCTGGGGGCCCTGGAGGAATGCACACGTGAGTGGGAGAGACGCCTACTGGCTGAGTGTACCCATGAATAAGATCTGAGTGTGGGTGCCCCTGGCAGGACGTGCCTCTCGGGCAGAAAGTGCATCTGTGTGTGCGTGCACGTGTGCCCACTGGGGTCACGCCGTGGGCCTCTCACCCGTAGTCGCCGTGGTTGATGGCCTCGATCATGTCTTCGTCCACCAGGCATGGCTCCTGGTCACACTCCCACCGCTCTTTCTCATGGCAGGTACTGGAAAAACGGGAGGGAAGGAAGAAGTGAGGTAAGGCTGGGCGTCCTTGGAAGGGAGGAGGCCTTGGAGGTCAACATGTGGGCCTGAAATTCCACATCAGCACCTCCGAGAGGACCCCCCCCGAGGTGATCCCATGCAGCCTGGTGGCTTTAAACGTCAGTTTCAAGTTCATGATTCTCAGTTTACATCTGCTTCTCAGATCTCTCCCTGAACTCCAGATTCCAGGATCTTGACTGCTACACAGCCTCACCTCCGGGGTGTCTAACAGGTTACACTCCTCACATCTCAAACTGAACTCCTGCTCTCCCCTACTCCCAGGACTGCGCCTGCCACAGTCCTCGAAAACAGCCACTCCATCCTTCCTGGAGCGCAGGCCAAAAGCCTGGGAGGCACCCTTGACTCTCTCTCACGTGCTGACCTGATTCACTGGCAGATCTGTTGACTTTACCTTAAAAACACATCCAGAATCCAAACCGTGTCTCATTCTTTCCTGCAGCCACAATGGTCCAATCACCTTTCACCTGGATTAGGCTGCAGCCTCCTCACTGTTCTCCGCCCTGGGCCCCACCCCTTCAGTATATTTTTAACACAGTGATCCTGTTAAACCCAAATCATATCATGCTATTCCCCTGCCCAAAACTCGCCATTGGCTTCACATGACAGGATAAGAGCCAAAGTCCTTCCATGCCAACAAGGCCCCACACGATCTGTCTTCTCTCTGGCCCCCTCCTCCAAGACCTGGTTCCTAAGGCCCCAGCCAGGCTGGTCCCCTGATGGTTGACACAAGTCATGCTCCTGCCGCTGGGCCTTTGAGCTCTTCTTCCTGGGAGGAAGCGTCCTCATGGCCCCCTCTCACTTCTCCCGAGTCCTTATTCAAATGTCACCTTGTCAGGGCGGCTTGCCCTGAACACCCTGTCTCAGCATCCGCCACCCTTCCCACCCTGCTTTCCTGCTTTATTTTCTCCTCAGCCTGTCATCACTGTCTGACGTATTATAGCTTTAATTATTTATATTGTTTATACCTATTTCCTCATAGGATCGAATATCTTCAAGGGCAGGTATTGTTTGATATCATCAGTGCCCCCAAACAAAATCTAACACGTAGTAGGGACCTAATAAATATTTGTTGAATGAATGAATGGGGGCAATATAGTGAAATGATAAAGACCACGGATTCCAAATCGAATCGAGGGTTCTGATTTTAGCTAACTAGTGAACCTTCTGTTAGCTGTTTAGTTGCTGCATCGTATCTGACTCTTTTGTGATCCCATACACTAGCTCGGAGCTTCCCTGGTGGCTCAGTGGTAAAAAAAAATATCCCCCTGCAATGTGGGAGACCTGGGTTGGGAAGATCCCCTGGGGGAGGACATGGCAACCTGCTCCAAGACCCTTGCCTGGAGAACCCCATGGATAGAGGAGCCTGGTGGGCTACAGTCTATAGGGTCGCACAGAGTCAGAGATGACTGAAGCAGCTACGCAGCAGCAGACTGTAGTCCATCAGGCTCCTCTGTCCATGGGATTTCCAGGTAAGAATGCTGGAGTGGGTTGCCATTTCCTTCTGTAGGGGATCTTCCCGACCCAGGGATCGAACCTGCATCTCCTGCATTGGCAGGCAGATTCTTTACCACTGAGTCACCAGGGAAGCCCGTGTGACCTTAGGTAAGTTATTTAAAACTCTCCTCAATGTCATCTGTAAAATGAGGATAATAATAGTGCCAACTTCCAGGGATTAAAAGGCAAGCTTGCAAAGCCCAAGGCCTGGCCCAAGTTATGTGCTCAGAAATTGTCATCTCCTATTATTGTTCTCAGTGCAGGAACCCCGACTCCCCACCCCCTTGAGTTTCAGACTCAGATCCAACTGGCCTCCTGACATCTCCTCTGGGTATGTGAATGGCGTCTCAAAACGGCTAAACTATCTCCCCCAAACCTGTTCCTCCCCCTAACAACATACTCAACTCAGACAACACTTTATCTACTGGGCTGTTCAAGCCAGAACTCCGTGTGGTCCATGACGTCTCCACCGTTACTCATCCCTGTCCCCAGCACCCACATCATGTTGAAGATTACTTTCTGCCACATGCCTCCCCTATTAGCAGACCCAGCATCATGAAAGACTCGGAATCCACTTGCCTCTTACCCCTCCACCACCATCACCCTACTCTGGTCCCTGGACCACGGCAGTGGCTTCCTTACCAGGCTCTCTAACACTTTATAATTCCCTTCCCCCAGTACACACATCTCGCTCTTAAAGCCAATGAGATCTTTGAGCAACACACATCAGTGTGTGCTCCCTAAGTGGCTTCCCACGACACTTAGAACAAAATGCAACATCCTAGGCACAGTTTATGAGACCCAGGGGACATGGCCTGCACCTCCCCAGGCGTCTCTCCCCATTTCACAGCTCCAGCTGCAATGAGCTTGGTCCCACCTCCTGGCCTTTCCACCAGCCATCACCCCCCTTGTTCCCTCCTCCTGGGCCTGGGCCACTCATGCTCTCATCTCCCTGGTATCTGCATAAACGTCCCTTCCTGAGTGGCCTTCCCTCACCCCCACCCCACTCAGAACTAGGATCCCCTGTTGGCCTCTGTCCCCCCATCACACCTGGAACAGGTTGTAATGACAGGTTTATGATTAGTGTCACCGAGGCTCCCGTGCAGGGACAAGGACTGTCTGCTGCATACTGGCTGCATCTCCTTGACCCAGCACCACGCTGGGCACATAGTAGGTCTCTAATAGGTGTCAACTGAACAGCTGAATCCTGTGAATTCTACAATGCTTTTCCAAGCTCATAACTCTGCTATGACAAGATGCTGAACTTTGTCCTTCTGAGCCTGCCCGAGGCTCCCGCCTCCAATGTTGCCTTTTAAGGAGCCTCAAGGGGACAAGACCCAGTATGGCTGGGCTCTCCAGCCCCAGGAGCTGTGGGCATGTTCAGGAAGGCTCTTGTCCTCCCCCTCCCCCTCTGGCTCTCAAAACATCCCTGGAGGGCTCCCAGAGTCTGGGAGGCCCCCAGACACTGCCGCACACCCTCCCCTCAGGTGTCAAGTGCAGGGAACACAGCCAGAGCTGGACTGGGAGGAAAGTGGCTTGGTCAGTCCTCTCCTGCTGCCTCCCTCTTTGCCCCCAGGGCTATCCAAGCAAGTCTAGGCAGGGCTGGTGGCAGCAGGTACCGGCATTCCAGAGGGGGCCTGGGTGGCCAGGCCGAGAAGGGACAGAGTGTGTTAACCCCTTCATGTCCATCCTATCAGTACCAGCAGAATCATGCAGGCGTGCTCCATCTTTTGAACACACACACAGGTCACATACACTCAAAACGTGCACACGTGAGTGCACGTACACTCTCACCCTGACACATGCTGAAATACACAAATCCTCACTCTCACTGTGACCCAGGCACCCCTCACACCAGTGAGGCAATGGAAATCACTTATGCATCACGCATTCCTAAAAGTTTCCTCCTCCCAGAGGCCCTCTCAGTCCCAGAGCAGGGGGTGGAGTGGGTGCAGGGCCTCCTGCTCTAAGTCTTAGGGTCCCCCTTATTTTCATTAAAGCACTCAAGGCTTCCCCCCTCGCATCTCAGACCTTCGATTAGGGTAGTGGCATACCCCAACCCCTTCATCCTCTTGCTGGGAAGTGAGGGGAGGGGTGGGGGAGGGAGGAGGGGCCACATTCCAGGGAAGGCCCCGCTACACTCTGGCTGGCTGCCAGTTTAGCCATCCCTGACCCTCATCCGGTCCAGGTCAGCGGATGCTGCAGTCAGAGGTTTCCTTCCTGGCGCCCCCTTCTTGGACTCTCCAGTGACAGCGAGAAAGGCTGGGAGGGGAAGTAGCCCGGCCCCAGGCAGGAGGAGCTGCACCTGAAGCCGGGCATCCAGAGTTGACTACTCCTGGGGACTGCTGTTGGAATGCCGGTGTAGAAGCTGATGTGGTCCAGGTAAAATTTCCCACGTTACAGATGAGGAAACTGAGGCCTTGCCACCAGCAAATGGGTGACAGGGATAGGATGCGAAACAAGTCTGTTGCCACAAAGCCTACCAGGCAAGCCGCCTCCAAGTCCCAAATACTCACCAACGGTTACAGTTGTCCCAGTAGGTTCCCAAGACTGGATAGATGCGCCCCTTGTGCATACATCCTAGTGGGAGGGAAGACAGGAAGAGAAGTGGAACCAAGACGAGGGACGATGGGCTGAGATGGCCAGATCCTCAGAGGTCTAGTGTCCTGAATCCTCCCAGACACACACACACCAGCCCTCACTGAAAGCAAAGCCAAGCTATAACGTAAGACATCTCCTGAGAGTCACATATCAACTTCCCACTACTTGGAAGTTCTTTACTGACTCTAACCCAAATCCCTCTTGCTTCACTTGGATGCCAGCCACAACATTCCTTAGATCCTATGCCAGTTAAATGAGCTGGGGTTTGGAGATGGGGAGTGGGATGAATATGAGAAAGCCAAAGCCCAAAGAAGACACATGACTGCCTTGAGATAACACAGCACTTTGGGATGACAACCCAGGCACACCTGCGGCCCTGTGGAATTGTAGGAAGGAAGTCAAGTGATTCTCCTCTTGGATTGGGATGGGTGGATGGTGGTAAGGGCTGAAGGTAGGAACAGACTTGACCCACCTCCCAGGTGTGACCAGCCATCTCAGGGATAAGGAATCCTGAGCAAAAGCAGAGGAACTGCTAAAATGACGCTGACCAATGCTTGTGTGCTTTATCAGTCTGAGAGTGAGTCAGCAGGTGGGGCCAGCACCTTCTCAGTCTGGAATACAGAGACAGGAAGGACTGGGAGAAATGGGTGGCTGCCCTTCTCCTGGGGCAAATGAAAATCCCACTGACCGAGGCGCTTTTTACAGGAGAGATTCAAGTTAGACCAGAGTGAGTGCTTCGCAGAAGTAAAGAGAGAGGGGGCGGGTCTCTTTCCAGATGCTACCCCAAAGCCGCCCCTGGAAACGCCAGTGCATCAGCCTTGCTCCTGAGCCTTGCTGAGTTTTGGGCTTGACAACGTGACCCACCCCTGGCCGTCTGGTGCCCACCTTGGATTGGGGGGAAGGGGGGTGGCACGCCAAGGCAGAAGTCCCAGAAGTCAGGGCAGCAGTCGGAGACGGTGCGGTTGCAGAAGAGGTCACAGTAACAGGTCACACCCAGGTAGGGCAGGGCGCAGTCATCCGCGCGGCCGCGGCAGCAGAGGTCCTGCTCCTGGCAGTACCGGCCCCCCGCGTCCCGGATGCCACGCCGGTGCAGAGCGGGTGCTAGCTCCCGGCGCCTACGACCCCGCCTGGCGCCCACGCCCAACTCGCCGGCCAGCAGCAGCAACAGCAGCAGCAGCAGCCCCAGTGGACGGCGCCACATGGTGCCTCCTGGGCCCAGGGAGGGCAGAGGTCAGGGGTCAGAAGTGGCGGGCAGCAGAGATTCCCTGGCACCCCCGGGAACCGCTCGCCCCTGCTTCCTGGGGCTGCAAGTCTGCGGGGATCCAACAGGGACCCTGACTTCTGCGTCCCCTGGCAGGACAGGGGCGAGGAGCCACAGTCTATGTGCCCTGGTTTACAGGACGGGGAGGGAGCTTGGGCAAGAAGTGGAGTCCCTCTCTGACCTGCCAGGGGACCTCAGAGAATGGGAGGTGGGGACGGTGGCATTCTTGGTGCCCCCCCCCCCAAGGCCACACCCAGGCCTCGAACCCCAGGTCTCCTTCAATCCTGGATCCCTGCCCAGCTTCGGTCCTTGATGGGGGCCCCTGACTTTGTGCCCTCACGTGTCCCTCGCGCTGTGCCCCTCTGCCCCCCTCTACTTTCCCTCTCTGCCACCTGTCTCGGCCCCTCCGCCTGCCCCTCCTCCTCTCTGCTCCTTATGTCTACAACTCTCTCTCTCCCTCCGAGCAGGGGAGAGGCCCTACCTGGTGAGGGGTGTGGGCTGAGCCCCGCTGCCTCTCTCGCCTCCGCCTCCCCGCTCCCCGCGACCGCCGCGGGACACTCAAAGTCAAGTGAGGAAAGCTGGGCTGGGCGGGATCGCTTTTTGTACCGCCCCGCGGGGCGCGCCGCCCCGGCCGGCGGAGGAAGGGAGGGGCCCCAGCGGGTTCGCACCTGGAATCGCCCCGCCGTAACCCCCGAAGCCGGGACTTGGGGAAAGGGATCGTGAGCACGCGACTCACCTTGCCGGGTCTCGGCTGGAAGCCGTTCCCTTAGGGGACCAGCTCCAACCGAGGTAGAAACGTTTAGTGGTCTGCTGACCCTGGGAAGGACTGCCCGGTGGGCTTCGCGGTGGGGCCGAGGGGCTTGCGCCGACAAAGGGAGATTAGGAGGCGGCGGAGTTCCGAGTTTGGGACCTAAGTTAGAGAAATGATGCGGAGAGTGTGGGCGGCAAAAATGACTAAGTCCCCCTGCGACCCCTCAGTAATAAATAAAGTCTTGCGCGCCCCTCTTCACTGGGCACCGCCCCCCTCCTCCCAAGCCTTGGAGCTTCCCCAAGCCGTCTTGGTTTCCAGGAATGACTGGAATCTGGAGGAGGATAGTTTAGGACCCTGCAGATGCCTTGGGAGACTCATCCTCCCCGGGGGGATTGCGGGGAGGATGGAGTGGGTGTGGTGGGCGGGGGGAGAGGTGGGGAGCTGCCTCCCTGCCCTAAGACCCCTCTTTGGGTCTGCCCTCCCCATCAGCCCAGACATCTCACTCAACACAGCCCCTTCTATCAAATCCACCCCCTGGTGGGGTGGGGGTGATCCTGCTCAGCACCTGCGCCCCTCCAGGGTCCCAAAGCAAGAGCCCTGCCAGCTGGCACCCCCTGCAGAGCCCCCCTCCTTCCTGCCCCAGGCTTAAACCCTTCCTTTGCCCAGGCTGGCCTGGGCCCCAAACAATGGGGCTTCTGTCCCGCCAGGCCCGCCATCACCTTTTACCTCCCCATTTCGCAATCCCCTGTCTTCCAAAGGTTGGGCCTGGGGCCAGAGGACTCTTAACAGCGGGAGAATGAAAGAGACACCACCTGGACAGACCACCCCCCATCCTGGGCCTGAGCCTCACAGATGCCCCTGGATGGAAAATGCAAGCACTGGGAAATCCCTTTGCCCTTGCTCTGACCTCCCTGCCACCCTCCTCCAGACTTGGGGCATCTCAGCTGGCTGGCCCCTGGGGGAGGGGAGGGGCCCGGACAACAGGCATCTGTGATTGAGTTGACTGAGTTACTCCCTGCCAGGGGGTACTGGGCAGGGAGTCAAGAAGGGAATCCTGCCCTGAGTAGGGGTGTGGGGGTTAGAGGAGTAAGGTCCTGGAGCTCCAGCATTGGCGTGAACACTTACAGGAGCTGGCCATCTGCTCCTTGCAGGGATCTGGGAGGACAGAACCAGATGAGCCCCTTGAGGCTCAGAACAGACTTGCCCAAGGTCACACAGCCAAAAGGCAGGCTTGCTACCTGCCAACACTCCACTCCTTTCCTCCAGCCATCCTTAGTCACCCACTTAGCAGGTTTCAACACCCTCCCTGTAGGGAAGTCCCTTTCTATGTCCAACCTCCATTTGTCTTACTGCAAAGCGGGCCCCTCGTACTGGGAAGGAGGTAGAGGCTGCCTTCAGCAGCCCCCGAAGAGCTCAGGCCCAGAGAATCCACTTTTATGAATCCATTTCGGTGTGGTTCTGGGGCTGAGGGCTGGCCCAGGGGCATCTGGCCTGTCCTTCGCCCCAGATCCCCTCCTGCAGGCCCTCCATGTGAGTCTGTGTCATGCGCGTATCTGGGTTGTGAGGTGTTTCTGTTTGAGTGTGTCTGAGTCTGCCTGTATCTCTGTTACGCATCTGTCATGTGCCCGCATGTCTGGCTGTTGCCTCTGTGTGGTCATGGGTCTGTCCGTATGTCAGTGCACTGTTTGCTTGTATTTGTGTGCTTGTTGGCTTGTGTGTCAGTGTGTATAGTGTCTGCCTGTCTACGAGGTGTCTGTGTATCTGGGTAGGTGTCTGTTTGTGTCTGTTCAGGGGTTTTAGCTGTCTGCCTGTTCTTGCCTGCCTGTCTGCCCATGCACAGGAGACAGGAACGCAGAGCAAGGAAAGAGACCGGAGCCAAAAGCATGGCTCCAAGGTCCCTCGTCATCACCGAGCTTGGCACCGAGCCGCCCAGTGGAATCTTGTGACTCATTTGGTTCCTTGGCCAGGGAGGAGAGGAAAAGGGCGGGGCTCTGGGGGAGGGGCTGGAACCCCACTTTCCTTTTCCGAAGCTCCTTTCCTTCCTGGTGACTCGCTCTCTGCCTTTATTCTTGTCCAAGGGCCTAGGGCAGAGCAACAGGTGAGGAGATGGCAGCAGCTTTGCCCTCTGAGCCCTGTGGCCTCCCGGGAGGCAGGTGGCCTGGGGCTCCGCGGTGATTCTGTCCTTCCTCACTTCCCTGGCAGATCCTGCCCCTCTCGGGGCCTTGGTTTCCCATCTGTACCTTGATACTCCCTAGAGGCTCTTAGATGCTCTTTTCTTTCTACAAAGGGTGTGTGTGTGTATGCATGCTCACTCATGTTCCACTCTTTTGTGACCCCATGAAACTTAAAGCCCACTAGGCTCCTCTGTCCATGGGATTTTGCAGGCAAGAATACTGGGGTGGGTTGCCATTTCCTACTCCAACCTAGGGATCAAACCTACATCTCTTGTGCCTCCTGCATTGGCAGGCAGATTCTTTACCACTATGCCACCTGGGAAGCCCTTCTGCAAAGGGAGGTGAGGCTAAAAAGAGGCAGTGACCCACCTAAAGTCGCACAGCAGAGCAGAGGCCTGGGCCTCCTTTCCTCTCCCCAGAATCCAGCACTACCCCCTCCCCTTTCCGGTTCCCCAGCTGCTCAGGGTGCTCAGCAGGGGCCATTCTCCTCTGGAGGTTGAGTGGGGCCTCCTGGGAAGACAACGACCCATCGTGCTCTGCTCAACCCAGGTCTGTGGCTGAGGACCCACTACTTGAGGCCTGGGAGCTCAGCTGTATGGATCCCAAATGGCACTGCATCTAGGGCTGGGAGGTCCCTTGGGAACCCCTATGGTCAGCTGGGCAGGCCCAGAGCCTGGAGCAGTGTCTGAGATGCAGGGCAGGCCTAATATGGTCCCCGCTGGGTCTTGTCCTGAATGTGCTGGGCTTCTTGAGGCCTGCTGGACTGTGGTATTGGAGCACTGTTCACGGGCCTGTGTGGCAGAAGGTTGTGCTGTCACAGCATGCTGAAGCTTGTGGGAGATAAGATTCGGGGCCACAAGGAAGTGTGTGGCGCCAAGCAGAGGAAGGCGTTCCTGTTTGATGTTCTCATTCATTCCACAAATGTTTGTTGAGTATCTACTATGTGCCAGGCTCTGTGCTAGACGCTGAGTGTTCAGGATTGAACCAAATGTTCTACTGTTGCAATATCTTCAAGCTAATGGGAAAAGAGACAAACAAGCAAACACGCAGACACACAGACACACACACACAGACACACACACACACACACACACACACATATTCATTCTACCATGTAAAGGTCTATGAAACTGTGCCCATGACATGGGACCTTGAGTGTTGTGATTGTTGAGAGTGTCAGAAAGGAGATGGCATTTGATCTGAGACTGAAGGATGAGAAGGAGGCAGCTAGTCCTGGAACCCAGGGGAGGGTGTTCCAGGAAGCCGTATCAGCATGAGCAGCAGTCCTGAAGCTGGCACAAGTGAGTCTGTTTGGGACACAGAAGGAAGCCCAGAGTGGCCATGCTATAGTGAAGACCGGGGCAGAGGAACAAGATGAGGCTGGGAGGTGGTGTGCACGGCCGATCACCTAGGACCCTCAGGCTGCAGTAGGGAGCTTGAATTGTCTTCTGAGCACTAAAGAGATCTCAACGGGGCAATGAAATAATCTGATTCACGCATGCAAACCCCCACTCCGCCTGCTCTTTAGAGAAGAGATGAGTACCAGGTAAGAGTGGAATCAGGGGGGCCAAGGAGGAGGCGACGGTGTGGCCCAGGCTAGAGATGCTAAGGCTTGAATGAGGCTGGTGGCTGTGGAGATCCTGAGAAGAGGGCGTGTTGGAGACCTCTTCTGGAGGTGGGAGTGGCAGAACTTGCTGGAGGGTCAGATGAAATGGGTGAGAGAGGAGGAATGGAGAAGAACTTCTGGGTTCCTAGCCTGGTGGGCAGTTTCTCTACTGTTCCCATCCTGGGAGTCTGGGCAGGCTGGGGGACGGCTTGGACCCACAGAGACTGCGTGACCTAGGCTGGTTTCCAGCTCAGACTGGAAAAGTGGGAGGAAGACAGAGTCCAAGGATACTCCTAGGCAGAAGCTGGGCAGAGGAGAGGAGAGAGTGCAGTGGACTGAGCAGAAGCTGTCGGGGAGGAAGAGGAGGGCCAAGGTGAGGAAGCCGAGGGGGAGCTCCCCGGGAAGGGTGAGTAAGCTGAGGACAGAGACGTGTCCACAGCAAGGACGCCAGGGCGACCTTGATGGAGCAATCTCAGTGAAAGCCGACTGGCAGGAGTGGAACAGCAAATAGGAGTAAATGAACCGAAGAGAACCACCACTGGCAACTTTTTAGAATGTTTTACTGCAAAGGGAAGTCGAGAAATGGGGCTTTGGCTGGAAGAAGATAGGGAGGGTGAAGGGAGAGTTCTGTCCAAACATGGAGACTATAATACCGTGTCTCTGTGCTGATGGCAAGGAATTGGGGAGGAACTGGTGTTCCAGAGAGAGGGGATTACCCAGGATCAGAGTCCTTGCTAAAGTAAGAGAGAGGACACCCGGAGCCCAAGAGGACAGAACTTAGGAGCAGGGACAGTCATCTGAGAGGCAGAAGAAGAGGAGGTGGATTTGTACAGTCAGCCATGCGAAGCCGAGGGACCCTCCTCTGATGGTTTGCCAAAGGGGTGCAAGAAAGTTGCAGCCAAAGCGAGACTGGAAAAGAGGCCGGGACGGTTAAGGATTAGATGTGAAATAGTTCTCACAATCAAGCCCACAAGACACATAGAGTAGGATTTCCGGCAGTGCAGAGTGACCATTCGAAGTTGCTGACCATGAATTTGTAATGACTCCGGCCAGCCAGCCTGTTTGCTAGTGTGTGTTCTGCCACACACGGCATGTGCCAAACGTGGGCCTTTTCCCAGGTAATCCTATTAAATCAACAGGCAGATGGGAAAATCAAGACTCAGAAAGCCTTTCTGGCTTGCCCAAGGTCACTCAGCTGGTAGGGGCAGAGCAGAACCTTGAGCCCAATCCCTGAAGCTTCTGCAGAGGCCAAAATGGTCTAAGGACTAAGCTGACTCTCACATCCAGTGGTGTTCATAGTCATCACTTGTGGGTGCAAGTGGGGAAATGCAGAAAAGAGAAACAGCTTTCCCTTTTCTGTAATATTTCTGTGAATTGGCTCTTGGGGTCAGTTGAGTACAAAGGGCCCTGAGTGCTGCTTCCTGCTGAGTAAGGACATCATTTCGTCACCTCTCTCTCTATCTAAATGACAAGCTTCTTTCAACTCTGGGCCAGGAGTGCAGAGATATTTGGGGCTAACTGCTCCCCCTCGTCCGCTAATCATCTGCCCTCCTTCAATTCAGCATTACTTTCACTAAAGAGAGCTCCCTGGGGAACAGTAAACTTGGTGTTATCACCAGCAAACATCTTAGAAAGCAGGTTGTGTCTTCCGGTGCCTATTTACGGAAACATTCCCACACCTTGCTTGGTGTTTCCAGGAATTCCTGATCTTCCCAGCCAGGAAGAGCAACAAGAAAGTCTTGAAAAGTACAAGAGGTTCTTCTGTGGCTGCAAGCACATTGAATACTTTTACCTTTTAATTCCTCAGCAGAAAGTAATAAAATCCTAAAGGCTGAGTTAAAAACCAATCTGTTAGAGTCCCTCTTAAGAGCTAGGTTCTCAGGGGGAAATACTGTGATGTGACCTTAGTGGTTGTAATGGGTTGAATGGAGCCCCCCACCCACAAAGATATGCCCAAATCCTAAACCCTGAAATCTGTGGCTGGAAACTTACTTGAAAAAAATCTTTTCAGATAAATTAAGGATCTTGAGATAGATAATCCTGAATGTCTAGAGGGGTTGGGGTATGCTAAATCCACTGACAATTTCCTTATAAGAAACACACAGAAGAAGAGGAGGAAGTAATGTGACCATGGATGCAGAGGTTGGAGTGATGGGGCCACAAGTCAAGAGACACCTGGAGCCCCCAGAAGCTCAGTTCAGTTCAGTCTCTCAGTCGTGTCCGACTCTTTGTGACCCCATGGACTGCAGCACGCCAAGCTTCCCTGTCCATCACTAACTCCCAGAGCTTGCTCACACTAATGCCCATTGAGTCGATAACGCCATCCAACCATCTCATCCTCTGTCGTCTCTTTCTCCTCCTGCCTTCAATCTTTCCCAGCATCAGGGTCTTATCCAATGAGTCAGTTCTTCACA
The DNA here is from genome assembly GCF_003369695.1 of Bos indicus x Bos taurus. NCBI lineage: Eukaryota > Metazoa > Chordata > Mammalia > Artiodactyla > Bovidae > Bos > Bos indicus x Bos taurus. The sequence continues at coordinate 121,796,104 of NC_040077.1, forward strand.
TCAGGTGGCCAAAGTATTGGAGTTTCAGCTTCAGCATCAGTCCTTCCAATGAATACTCCTTTAGGATGTCCTGGTTTGATCTTCTCGCAGTCCAAGGGACTCTCAAGAGTCTTCTCCAACACCACAGTTCAAAAGTATCCAGAAGCTGGAAGAGGCAAGAAGCATATACTCCCCTTGAGCCTTCAGAGAGAGACTAGCTCAGCCAAAACCTTGATTTTGAACTTCTGGCCTCCAGACTGTGAGAAATTGCATTTCTGTTTTAAGCAGTCAAATCTGCGGCAGTTTGTGCCAGCAGCCATAGGAAACTAATACAGTGGTCTAGGCTCTGTGAGGCCTGAGATGGTGTGTCAACCTGAACGTGCCAAATTCAGGGCTGTTTGCAGATGGAGCCAGCACCAAGCAGCTTGTGTTGGCAAAAGCAGAACAAACTGGCTCAGACGGCATCGACGTTTATCAAGAAATGGCTCAAACGCTCATCGGCAGTGATAGAGCGTAACGTCAAGGTTCAGAGCACAGACTCGGCGGCCAGATGGAGTAGGTTCAAATCCTAGATCTGCCTCTCAGTGAGCTGGAAACCTGGGGCAGGTTTCTGAAGTTGTCTGTGCCTCAGTTTCTCCACGCGTGACATGAGGACGCTGGGGACTTTCCTGGTGAACCAGAGGTTAAGAATTCCCCTTCAATGCAGGGGGCGTGAGTTTGATCCCTGGTTTGGGAACATGCCTCGGGGCAACTAAGCCCACACACCGCAACTAGAGAGCCTGGGTGCTACAACTAGAGAAAAAGCCTGCAGGCAGCAACGAAGACCCAGTGCAGCAAAAATAAAAATAAAGAAGCAAATGTGTTCCAGAAAAAGAAAGAAGAACACTAATGACAGTCCCCACCTGCGCAGTAGTTGTGAGAATTACGACTTCATGTAAAGCCCTTTTAATCGACCGTGCTGACGTATCACAAGTGTGAGAAGAGTGTCTGCTATTATTATGATAACCCAAATCAAAACAGCCACAGATGAGCTCAGAACAGACAAACAGATGCAAACACGCTTATGCCGATGTAAAGTGAGTCAAACCAGCTAAACCTAGCTGAAACTGCTGTAAACCTGCTCCAGCCTCATGGGTCAAGCCATAGGAAAACTAGATGAAAGGAGTCAAACCGGATTAGAGTGGTCTGAAATCTGCACACGTGTTTGCCTACGTGAGGGGGTCTCTGTTCTCTGCGTCAGCTTAGACGGTGACAAACAGCCCCACGCATGAGAGTGATTGATGCTCAGGCAGAGACTGTCTGAGAGACACCAAGACACAGTTCCCTGTAGGAAGCGTGACCAACGTGTGCTGAAAGAAACACTCACGTGACTTCTCAGAGGCCAAGCCTCAGATGTTAGGAACCAACCTCATGCTATTTAGACAAAAGACCGGATAGCTTGCCCCCGGATCCCTAGGGAAACTCCAGGACAAGAAGTATAGTCAGAGTCCACGGGGATCTAGAAGGTTGTCAGAACCCAAGGCCGTTCTCTCCCTGGCTCAGGAAGGGGAGGTAACTCCCTCAAGGCCTAGTGAGCCGCAGGATGAGGGCGGGAGACCCTGGGGAAGAAGAGAGTTCCAGGTGAGAGATCAAAGATTCAAGGCCTTTGTGGTTCCTCACTCTGTGGTCACAGGGGCCTTCGCTGGCTCCGCGCCACCCCAGGGGTGCTCTGTCTTGCTTGTCACTGTCTCCTGCTGGAGGGGGCAGATGTTGGGGAGACTCCTGGATAGGGGATCTGGGGAGCTGGAGCCTCGAAACTCAAGGCTGGGTGAGCAGCAGCCCTTCTGCTTGAGCTCTCTCTGCCCCAGCCCATCTGTGTCCGAGCAGCCATGTCATCCCATGGAGCCTTCTTGGGGTCTCTCCTTATCTCCTCTGCTTGTTACTACAGAAGGGCTGCTGCTACACGGTGAGTGATCAGGTCTACTCACTATGTGCTCGATAAACTCCTTCTGCAAGGAATGCCCTTTCCAGCCAGCACGACTGCCAAGAGCACCTTCTAAGGGGCAGGAGTGTGGGGTGGGGGGTGGGGGTCACTTGACGTGGTTTATTTTATGTAATCCTCCAACAGCCCTCTGAGGTATGATCATCCCCATTTTACAGATGGGAAAACTGAATCCCAGAAACATGACTTGCTCAGACACAGCTATTTGAATCCCTGTCTCTAGTTCCCCTAGGCAGAAGGGAGATGGAGGACCCTATGTCAGAGGTCAAGGATGTTGTGGAGGACATGCCCCAGAATCAACTTTTGGGGGCAAAGCAAGGGAGCAGGCTCAGGCCCACAAAGAAGCTGGGGGGAGGGTAGCACCCTACTGACTCATTTTATTTATTTATTTGGCCACACTGTCCAGCTTGTGGGATCTTAATTCCCTGATCAGGGACTGAGGCTGGGAGAGTGAGAGTGTAGAGTTCTAACCACTGGACAGCCAGGTAATTCCCTCTCTGGCTCATTTTAAAGCAATTAGTTTTATTTGATTTTTCATTAATACATCCTCATGGTTCCAAAAATGTGTATAAAAAGCATACAGTAAAAAGGAATGCCTGGGGACTTCCCTGGTGGTCCAGTGGTTAGTACTTCACACTTCCGATGTGAGGTGGGCAGCAATTTGATCCCTGGTTGGGGACCTCAGATCCCACGTGCTGCTCAGTGCGGCCAAATAGAAATAAATAAATAAATTTAAAATAAACAGAGCTACTTTGTTGTGCTGTGTTACGTCACTTCAGTCGTGTCCAACTCTGCGACCCCATGGAACGTAGCTGGCCAGGCTCCTCTGTCCATGGGATTCTCCAAGCAAGAATACTGGAGTGGGGTTGCCATTTCCTACTCCAGCACAGTTACTTTATGCACCTACAAAAATGAATATATGTTCATAACACCCTTTCTGCATAAAACATAACAAACTACATATGCTGGGAGATTTTAATTTTAATTTTAATCAGCCAGTAGAGCTCCACTTTTCTTTTTATCACTGTCTGATACTCAACTGTAGATTGAAATAATCCATTTAATCAATTTGAGTCCTTTCTAATTTCTCTCTTTCTTGGTATTACAGTAATGCTGCAATAAATAATCATGTACATACTTTGTTCAATATATGTACAAGTATATTTGCAGAATTAATTCCCAGCAGTGGATGGCTAGGTTGAAGGTACTGTATTCATTTTCTGTGGCTGCATACCAAAGTATCACAAACTCAGCAGCTTAAAATAACACCCTGAGTATCTGTAGGGCAGTCCTGCATGATGTAGCTGGGTCTCCTGCTCAGGATGGAGTCAAAGTGTTGGCAAGGCTTAGTTCTTATTTGGAGCCTCAGGGGGCAGACCCGCTTCCACGCTCACCCCAGTCATTGGCAGAACTTGCTTCCTTGTGGTCTCTGGTTTCTCACCGGCAAACAGCTGAGGGCGCTCCTCAGCTCCTAGAGGACACCTACATACTCTGCCATGTGACTTTCTCTGAATGGTACAGTGCATCCTTCTCCTGCTTCAAATCTCGGACTTCTGCTTCTGAGACCAGCTGGAGAAAACTTTCTGCACTTAACAGGTTCAGCTGATCAGGTCCAGCCCCCTAGGAAGAAAGTTCTGCCAATGACAGGAGTGAGTGAGAAAGTTGATTTGCCCCCTGAGGCTCCAAATGAGAGCTAAGCCTTACCAATACCTTGATTCCATCCTGAGCCCCCTCCACTGACTTGGGACCTTACTTACATCTGCAAAATCTCTGTTTTAAAAAAATCTATATTTATTTTTTTAAAGAATTTTTAAAATGTGGACCATATTTTAAAAAGTCTTTATTGAATTTGCTACAATATTGCTTCTGTTTTATGTTTTGGTTTTTGGGTAATCAGGCATGTGGGAGCTTGGCTCCCTGAACCCACCCCTCTGCACTGGAAGGCAAAGTCTTAATCACTGGATGCCAGGAAAGTCCCTGAAAAATCTCTTTTGCCATATAAAGGAACGTAATCATTGAGTCCATATTTTCATCATATTTACAGATTCTGCTCACATGCAAAGGATCACACAAAGTTGAAAGTCAAGAAGGATCACCTTAGAATCCAGTCTAACACCAGGGTATTGGCAAAATTGGATAGATAATGCCATCTTGTCCCCCAAGGGATGTCCCCTCCCCCAGCAATGATGAGTGTGCCTGCTTTTCCACAGTGTCACCTAAACAATGATATCAAACTTGGGGATTTCTGCCAATCTGATGGGTGAAAATGGAATCTCGGTGTATTTTTAATCTCTGGTAGACTTCGCATGAATAAGGTTGAGGATTTCTTCAAAAGCTTAAAAGTCATTTACGTTTCTTATTTGCTAATGGCTTCTGGTTTTGCGTCATATAAAGGTCTTTCGAACTCCAAAGTTAATCAGAAACCCTTCTATGTTTTCTTCTGCCGTTTTTATGGTTTCATAATGTATCCACTGGTTCATGGAACTGGAAGCTTTTCTTGTCATTTTCTCAGCGGTGAGCACCTAGCTGGATCCTGAAAGGCTTGGGGTCTGGGTAGAGACTTGAGCTGCCAGTGGAGCCCTCTAGGTGCTGGGCTCCGATCCCCTTCAGCTCTGCCAGAAGTCTCAGCCAGCAGACCCTCCACCTTCCTCCCTCCAGCGCGCCTGTGTCCTGGGCTGGCACAGGGGGCCCAGAGTTGAGGCGGCCCCTGCCCTGTCTGAGAAGTGAGATGAGCACACGGCCAGACCAGGATTCAAGATACAGAACCAAGGCTATGGGCTTAGGGGAGGGAGAGGGGGATTCTGGTGGGAGTGTTTAGGAGAATCCAGGGAAGAGCTGGCATCTGAGTTGAGCATTAAAAATGAGGAGAAATGGTAGTATTGGGGGAAGGAGAACAGCAGGAGCCAAACAGGGAGGTGGAAAAATCAGCCTGAAATCTAGCCTGGAGAGGATGATTTAGTGAACCATGAAGTCCTCCAGGGTAGAGGCAGGGGATGACTTATCTCTGTGCACCAGCCACAGTTTGTCAAATGAAACGAAGCAGAAGGGACACAGGGCTTTGGATCCCAGGCAAAATCATTTTCCCTTTTGATAGTGAGAAGCAAAGACCTCCAAAAAGAAACCCTTGGCCATGATGTCATCTCAGAACCTGAGCGCTCTCTGCACACAACTGCCCCCTTGTGGCTGATCTGGGAACTCTCCGTGCCTAGCCTCAGGTGTCAGATCTACGCTGAGCCAATTCACTAACTGAGGGTGCAGAGCCGGCTGAGTGGGTCTCAGAGGATTGAAAAACTATGGGATTCTGTCCTGAGTCCAGTAGGCTCTCAGAGACCATCTGGTCTGACTTCTTCATTACATACAGAAAAACCAAGTATCCAAGAGAGTACTGCTAGGTCGTGGGTGGAGAGATTACCAGACTTGGTATAAGTCTGCAGGCTGGCTCCACTTCTAACTGGTTGTAAGGTCCCAGGAAAGTGGCCCTACCCCACTGACCCGCAGTTTCCATCTCTGTCAAATGGAGTCTGGGGCCTGGCAGAATTCCCTTTTATGGTCATATCAGGCTAAGTCACTCAGATCAACTCACCCCTTGGAAACAATGAAAAATGCTGGTAAATTAGTGTAACCAGAGGGTTACAGAGTTACCAGAAAAAACACTGAAGGGAAAACAAAAATTTTGACAGAGAAACCAAACAGGAAAGTCTTTTTTCCCGATTCTGGCCACTCTGGGCTGTTGTTTTGCTGACTGTCTTGGACCAGGGGCACAAATAAAGTTAGAGTACATAGTGAAAGATCATATAGAAAACCTTCCCCACAACAAGCTGGGAATCCCCAAAGCCACGCTCCTAGAAGGAAGTCAGCCCTAGTGTGGACTTGCAGCCCCAGCTTATATGTGTTGGATGATCAAGTCTTGAACATAGATTGAGGTATCCCCAGACTGTGATTCCAGCCCCCCGAAAAAGCAAGTGAAGATCTTCTTTGGAGGGAGGGTTGATTAAATCTAGACTTGAAGGAGTTAAGTGTGTAGATTATAACCTCGAGCTGCTGCTAAGTCACTTCAGTCGTGTCCGACTCTGTGCAACCCCATAGATGGCAGCCCACCAGGCTCCCCCATCCCTGGGATTTTCAAGGCAAGAACACTGGAGTGGGTTGCCATTTCCTTCTCCAATGCAAGAAAGTGAAAAGTGAAAGCGAAGTCACTCAGTCATGTCTGACTCTTAGCAACCCCATGGACTGCAGCCTACCAGGCTCCTCCGTCCATGGGATTTTCCAGGCAAGAGTACCACTGGAGTGGGTTGCTATTGCCTTCTCCAAGGATAAACAGTAAAACAATAAAGACAGTACAATTTCCAGGTCAGTTTAGGGAAGTGGAAGTCCCCTCTGGGTGCAGGTCTACTAACCAAATACCTATGCAGATTAACACCAGACAGTGTGTGGGCTTTAAGGCAAGAAGTACTATTAGGATACTACTCAATATCAAAACAAACAAACAAACAACCCAATCAAAAAAAAAAAAAAAAAAAAGGGCAGAATATATAAACAGACATTTCTCCAAAGAAGACATACAGGTGGCTAACAGGAACATGAAAGATGCCCAACATCGCTAATTATTAGAGAAACGCAAATCAAAACTACAATGAGGTATCACTTCACATCAGTCAGAATGGCTTTCATTAGAAAGTCTACAAATAATGGGCTTCCCTGGTAGCTAAATTGTGAAGAGTATGCTTTCCAATGCAGGAGACACAGGTTCAATTCCTGGTCCAGAAGGATCCCCCATGTCACAGAGCAACTAAGCCTGTGTTCCACAACTACTGAGCCTGTGCTCTAGAGCCCGGGAGCCACAGCTATGGAAGCCCACAAGACCTAGATCCCAGGCTCCACAACAAGAGAAGCCATCACAATGAGCTGCCCATGGACCGCAACTAGAGTAGCCCTCGCTCACCACAACTAGAGAAAAGCCCGTGCAGCAACGAAGATGCAGCACAGCCAAAAATTTTAAAAAAAGTAAATAAAATTATTTTTAAAATCTATAAATAATAAATGCTGGGGAAGGTGTGGAGAGAAAGGAACTCGCCTACGCTATTGGTGGGAATGTAAATTGGTACAGTCATTATGGAAAACAGTATGGAAGTTCCTTAAAAAACTAAAAATAGAGTTGCCGTGAAAGTTGCTCAGTCATGTTCAACTCTTTGTGACCCCATGGTCTATACAGTCCATGGAATTCTCCAGGCCAGAATACTGGAATGGGTAGCTTTTCCATTCTCCAGGGGATCTTCCCAACCTAGGGATCAAACCCAGGTCTCCCACATTGCAGGCAGAGTCTTTACCAGCTGAGCCACAAGGGAAGTTCAAAAATACTGGTGTGAGTAACTATCCCTTCTCCAGTGGATCTTCCTGACCCAGGAATCGAACTGGGGTCTCCTGCATTGCAGGAGGATCCTTTACCAGCTGAGCCACAAGGGAAGCCTAAGAGTTGCCATATGATCCTCCATTTCCACTCCTGGGCATATACCCAGAGAAAACTATAATTTGAAAAGATACATGCATCCTGTTGTTCATTGCAGCACTACTTAAAATAGCCAAGACATGGAGGCAACCAAAATGCCCATTGACAGATGAATGGATGAAGAAGATGTGGTACATATATACAATGGAATATTACTCAGCCATAAAAAAGAGTGGAATAATGCCATGTGCGGCAACACAGATGGACCCGGAGATTACCATATTAAGTGGGGCAGAGAAAGACAAATGCATATGATATCATGAAATCTAAAAAATGCAAGTGAACTCATTTATAAAATAGAAATAGACCTACTGACATACAGATGCAATAGACATGAGCTTGATCCTCGGGCTGGGAAGATCTCCTGGAGTAGGAAATGGCAACCTACTCCAGTATTCTTGCCTGGACAATTCCATGGACAGAGGAGCTACAGTCCATGGGGTTGCAAAGAGTCAGACACAGCTGAGCAACCGAGCATGCGTGCACTATTGTATATAAAATAGATAACCAAGAAGGATCTACTGTACAGCACAGGGAACTATACTCAATGTTTTAAATAACCTATAAGGCATAAGAATATGAAAAAAAGAATATATCTGAATATAAAAGAACACATCTGAATCATTGTGCTATACACCTGAAACGAACACATTGTAAATCAACTGTACTTCAATTAAAAAAAAAAAAAAAAAGACGTGCTATTAGGAATAGAGGGGACCACTGTACAAATAATAAATAATAAATTGAACAGGCATTCCACAAAAGAGGAAAACCAAATCATTGATAATATGAAAAAGTGCTCATCCTTACACATAATTTTAAAATGCAAATTAAGACCACAATAAGATGCTACTACACACTTATCATAATGGGATAATATCATATTGGGATAAGTTACAATTTGAACAATATCATCTATTGGAGATTACTAGATATACAGAGGCAGGAAAATATGATTGGTAGTCAAGAGAAAAAATAGAAAATAGTGTCAGAACCACAATGATCCATATACCAGAGTTAATAAACAAAAACTTTAAAATAACTTTGATAATATGCTAGATAACATGAAGAAAAAAAGATTGAAAAAGTGGATATACAATAAAGATTGTCAATAGAGAAGTAGAATGTATTTTTAAAAACTAAATATTCTAAAACAGATATACAACACATGAAGTTAAGAATTTATTTGATATATTTAACAACAACAAAAAAGAGTACAGCATAAGGATAAAAGACAAGATTAGAAAACTTGAAAACAATTCAATAGAAAACATCCAAGCTGAAACAGAAAAAAAAAAAAAAAACAGGAACACAGCATAACAAATTCTAACATTTATATAATTAGAATCCCAGAACAGAAGAAAAGAGATTTGGGACAGAAGCAATATTTGAAGATACTTCAAATGACTTATTATTTTTCCAAAACTGTTGAAAGACATCAACCCACAAATCCAAGAAGCTTAGTAAAACCCTTTCTTTCACTAAAGAAAGCCACACTTAGACGTGTTCAACAGCTGAAAACTGAGACAAAGAAACATCGCAAAAGCAGCTAAATAGAAGACACTATCTTTAAAGCCCAACAATAAGACTGGTGCCTACATTTCAACAGAAACTATAAATCTAAAAGAAAAAGGAATGACATTTTAAAAGGTCAGAAATGGAATAATAATAATAAAACCAACACTGCTAATCTAGAATTCTATACCAAGGAGGGATAATTTTTTTTAAGAATTAACAGGAACCAAAGACATTTGTACAAAAAAAAGTTGACAAAATGTGCTGCTGACCAAATTGTACCACAAGAAATATTAAAAGAAAAATTTCAGGCTGAAGTAAAATGACTCCAGATGAAAGAGCAGACCTTCAGAAAGTAATGCAGAGCACTGGCAAGGAGAAATGTGTGGGTAAACATTCAGAAATTGACGAAACAGTGATAGAAATGTCTTGGAGGGCTTGTAGTGTTTACAGAAGCAAAATATACAACATAGCACAAAAGCTGGAAGGGAGTTAAAGGAGCTGAGCTGTTGTAAGTTTCTTGTATTGTTAAAACAGTGGTAAATATATTAATTTAATACGCCAATGAGCCTGCAATATTGTGATATGGGCTGAATGTTTGTGTCTCTCCCTCCCCACCTCCTCCCATTCATACAATGAAACTTTAATCTCCAAAGTGATGGTATTTGGAGATGTGGCCTTTAGGAAGTAGTTGGGTTATGAGGATAGAGTCCTCGTGGGATTAGTGCTCTTTTGAGAAGAGGGTAAGAGAGCTTGCTTCCTCTCTCTGCCATGTTAAGACAAAGCAGGAAGACTGCCATGTGCAAACCAGGAAAAGGACTCTCACCAGACCCTAATCATCTGGGGTCCTGACCCTGGACTTTCCAGCCACCCGAACTGTGAGTAATACATTTCTATTGTTTATGTCCATCGCTTTATGGTATTTTGTTACAGTAGCTTGAACTAAGACATATAATAATATGTCAAAGACGCATATTTAAATCTCTAAAGTAACCACTGCAAGGATTTTGTAAAACTGTGTAGCTAGAACCTAATAAAGGAAAAGCATGAAATAATAAAAGCTAGATGATTATCCAAAAGAAGAAAATAGTGGGTGAGTACATGAACAAGGAACAGATGAGATAGAAAATGAACAGCAAATGGTTGCTTAAATTATAAATCCAACTATATCCAAATATAATCCAACTATATCCAAATGGTTGCTTAAATTATAAATCCAACTATATCAGTAATTACATTAAATATACAGGGTTAAAACAAACTGACTAAAAGACACGTAACACTAGAGTGGGTTTTTTAAAAGCCCAATTGTGTTTCATTTATAAGAGACACTTTTAAAATATAAAAACACAGAAACAAGAGGGTCAAAAAAGATATACCACTCAAACACTACTTTTTTAAAAAGTAGTGTCACTATATTAATACCAGGTAAAATAAGCTTAAGACAAAAGGTATTACTAGAGATAAAGACAGATGTTTTATAACAATAAAAGTCCAATTAGAGGCTTCCCTGGTGGTTCAGTGGTAAAGAATTCGCCTGCCAATACACCACAGCTATTCAGCCTGTGCTCTGGAGCTGCAGCTACTGAGTTCATGTGCTGCAGCTGCTGAAGCCCACACTTCCTAGAGCCTGTGCTCCGCAACAAAAGCCACTGCAATGAGAAGCCTGTGCACTGCAGCTAAGGAGTAGCCCCCACTAGCTGCAGCTAGAAGAAAGCCTGCATGAGCAGCAGCAAAGACCCAGCACAGCCATAAGTAAATAGATAAATAAAGAAAATTATTTTTAAAAGTCCAATTCAATAGGAAGATATAACAATTCTAAATTTGTATGTACCAAATAACACAGGTTAAAACTATATAAAGCAGAGACTTCCCTGGTAGTCCAGTGGCTAAGACTCTGAGCTCCGAATGCAGGGGGCCTGGATTCTATCCCTGGTCAGGGAACTAGATCCCCCAGGCTGCAACTAGAAGATTCTGCATGCCGCAACGAAGATCAGAGATCCCAAATGCTGTATCTAAGACCTGGTGCAGCCAAATTAATTAGTTAGAAAAACACATAAAAATTGTTGAGACTAAAAGAGAACTAGACAAACATACAACCACAGCTGGAGATTTCAAAATACTTTTTTCAGAAGCTCAATCAAAAAAAAAAAAAAAAAATCAGCAATGGTACAGATGATTCAATGTTGTTCACCAGTTTGATTCAGTTGAGACATAGGATATATATGCAGAACACATTTCATGAAAGAAGATATACCAATGGCCAAAGAGCACATGAAAATGTGTTCAACATCACTGATTGTTAGGAAACTCCAAATTGAAACCACAATGAAACAACATTTTACACCACTTGAAGAGCTAAAATAAGATCAACATACTAAATCCTGCTGAGGATTCAGAGCAACTAGGACTTTCATACATTGCTGAGGAGAGTATAAGTAAGTTCACCACTTCAGAAGACTGCTTAATAGCTTCTTAGAAAATCCCAGCTATTAATAGTTACCCAAGATATCGGGGCTGATTTCAGATCTAGGGTGGGAAATGTACAAGATGAGAGAAACATAGTCATGAGCCCCTGATGATGAACACACATCACCTGTAAAAGCAGGCTTGTCAGAAATAGAAATGCAAATCTGATTAGTTTCTGGATCCAATGACCAATTAACAGGAAATTCCAAGAAAAGAGGAATGTGCTACCTCCACCATGGAGATATAATTAGCAATGATAGCGGGAAACTCTATAAGACAAATAATCTGGTTTCATTAGTAAATAAATCGCAAGAAGAAAAAAGATGGAAAGAGAACCAAGGATTAAAAAAACTAATGACACATTAAAATAAAAACCAGGCAAAGTGAAAGGCTGCTGGGGGTGGAGATGGGAAGTGATAAGGAGGAGATGTGTGGAGAGTTCTGGGGTGGGGGGGCAAAATTTTGCCTTCAGACAGGTGTGGTGGTCATACAGGAGTTTGCCTAATTATGGTTCATTAATCTGTACATTTGTTTTATGTGGTTTTTTTGTATTCGTGTTGTATTTTGCCATTAAAAAAAAGGTTTAAGAAAATCATTCAGAGATGTGGGTGCAGGTTTTTAGGCTTCAGCTCCCAGAGATTCTGCATCTCTGAATGAAGCTTCCTAAACCACCACCTATTAGAAAGCTTCAGATGTTTTTACGTAACCATCATTCCAAGATGCATTTTAAGGAACATTGGTGAAGGAACTGGGGAGCCAGGGACAGATTTCACAGCAGAACAGGCTGAGTTTTTGCTTTAGAAAGATCCCTCCGCCACATGGAGTATGGGCTGGAGGAGTCTGGAGTCTGACTCACAAGGTCAGAAGTGATGGCAAAGTTCTGGCAATCAGAGCAATGGCCTTTGGAGATGGGACTGGATGTAGAGTTGAGAAATGTTACAGAGGCAGAACTTCAAAAAGCATTTCCAAATTCTTCAGTTCAGTCACTCAGTCGTGTCCCACTCTTTGAGACCCCATGAACTGCAGCACACCAGGCCTCCCTGTCCATCACCAACTCCCAGAGCTTGCTCAAATTCATGTCCACCGAGTTGGTGATGCCATCCAACCATCTCATCCTCTGTTCTCCCCTTCTCCTCCATCTTCAATCTTTCCCAGCATCAGGATCTTTTCCAATGAACCAGCTCTTCACATTAGGTGGCCAAAGCATTGGAGTTTCAGCTTCAACATCTTCCAATGGATATTCAGGACTGATCTTCTTTAGGATTGACTGGTTGGATCTCCTTGCTGCCCAAGAGTCTCTCAAGAGTCTTCTCCAGCACCACAGTTCAAAAGCATCAATTCTTTGGCACTCAGCTTTCTTTATGGTCCAACTCTCACATACATGACTACTGGAAAAACCATAGCTTTGACTATACGGACCTTTGTTGGCAAAGTGATGTCTCTGCTTTTTAATCTCTGCTGTCTAGCTTTGTCATAGCTTTTCTTCCAAGGAGCAAACGTCTTCTAACTTCATGGCTGCAGTCACCATCTGCAGTGATTTGGGAGCCCAAGAAAATTAAATCTGCCACTGTTTCCATTTTTTCCCCATCTATTTGCCATGAAGTGATAGGATCAGATGCTATTATCTTAGTTTTTTGAATGTTGAGTTTTAAGCCAGCTTTTTCATTCTCCTCTATCACTTTCATCAAGAGGCTCATCAAGAGGTTCCTCTTTGCTTTCTGCTATGAGGATGGTATCATCTGCATATCTGAGGCTGTTGATAGTTCTCCTGGCAGTCTTGATTCCAGCTTGTAATTCATCCAGCCTGGCATTTCACATGATGTACTCTGCATATAAGTTAAATAAGCAGGGCGACAATATACAGCCTTGATGTATATGGTTCCCAATTTTGAACTATTTTGTTGTTCCATGTCTGGTTCTGTTTCTTCTTGACCTGCATACAGATCTCTCAGAAGGTGTGGTATCTAAGGTGATCTGGTATTCCCATCTCTTTAAGAATTTTCCACAGCTTGTTGTGATCCACAGTCAAAGGCTTTAGAGTAGTCAGTGAAGCAGAAGTAGACATTTTTTCTGGAATTCTCTTGCTATTTCTATGATTTAACAGATGTTGACAATTTGGTTCCTGGTTCCTTTGCCTTTTCTGAATCCAGCTTGAACATCTGGAAGTTCTCGGTTCTTGTACTGCTGAAATCTGGCTTGGAGAATTTTGAGTATTACTTTGCTAGCATGGAATGATTGCAGTTGTGTGGTAGTTTGACTATTCTTTGACACTGTCCTTCTTTGGGATTGGAATGAAACTGACTTTTTCTAGAATCCCAGGTAATTCTCAGGAATTCCAGGAGTCATACATTGTTCTGTATTTTCCTCAACACTTCATGTGTTTTGGAAGAATAATGATTGACCGTAATAAAAAATAGTGAAAATTTTCTTGAGAGATTGTTATACTAAACATTTCAGGAAAATCCCTGGCAGTGCAGTGGTTAGGACATTGTGCCTTCACTGCTGAGGGCTGAGGGTTTGGGTTCAACCCCTGGCCAAAGAACTAAGATTCCCACAAGCCCGGCATAGCAGCCAAAAGTAAAAATTCAGAGGTTTTCTGTTTAAAAAATCATGATTGCAGATGCATGGTTTATTATTATTATGAGGCAGTGTATGACAGGATGGTATATAGTAATCCCCCTCCTCCCTTATCTACGGTTTTGCTTTCCACAGTCTCAGTTACCCGTAGTCAACCATGGTCCAAAAATATTAAATGGGAAATATCAGAAACAGTTCATAAGTTTCTAAACTATTACATGCATTTATGTATTTCATTAATTTTTGGCTTCACCACATGGCATGTAAGACCTTAGTTCCCTGGCCAGGATCAAACCCATGTCCCCTGTATTGGCAGCATAGACTCTTAAGCACTGGGCCATCAGGGAAGTCCAATGTTTTATGTTTTAAATTGAGTGCCAGTCTGAGAAGTGTGATGAAATCTCTAGCCATCCAACTCCATCCCAACAGAGACATGAATCATCCCGCTGTCAGCATAATCTGCCTGTGAGTCATTCAGTAGCCATCAGTTACCAGACTGACGGTCTTGGTATCTGGGTGTTTGTGTTCAGATAACCTTTATTTTATTTAATAAGGGCCACAAAGCCCAAGAGTAGTGATGCTGGCAATTCAGATATACCAAACAGAAGCCATCAAGTGCTTCCTTTAAGTTCTAAACTTATAGAAAAAATGTGGAGGCTGCTAAGATCTATAGTAAGAACAAATTTTCTCTTCATGAAATGGTGAGGAAGGAAAAAGAAATTCATGCTAGTATTGCTGTCTTGCCTCCAAGTGCAAAAGTTACTGCCATGGTGCAAGGAAAGTTAAGATGGAAAAGGCATTAAATTTGAGCAATAAGATGTTTTGAGAAAGAGAGAGACCACATTCACATAACTTTCATTACAGTATGTAATTATAATTGTTTTATTTAGTTGGTGTTAATCTATTGCACTTATTTTATAAAATAAACTTTAGCGTAGGTATGTATGTATATGGAAAACCACAGTACGCTCTGTAGTTTCAGGCATCCACTGGGGGTCTTCTAACCTATCACCGCCTTGGATAAGGGAGACTACTATATTCAAAAACATGTAACAATGACCTCTACCACATATAGACACTTGATCACTTAAAAAAACATTAAAAAGGGGGAAACATTAACCCAACATAAATGCCAAATAAAGGTCATTTTAAAAATTGAGTGATATCACAAATGTTCATGTTGATTTATGGCAAAAACCATCACAGTATTATAATTAGCCCCCAATAAAGTAAGTAAATTAATTTTAAAAAATTATAAATAGATAAACAATAAGGTCCTACTGCATAGCACAGGGAACTGTATTCAATATAATATAATGAAAAATAATATATATATGTACAACTGAATCACTTTGCTGTACACCAGAACATTGTAAATACTCTATACTTAAATAAATAAGTAAAAATAAATAAAAGACAAAAAAATAGAAGAGTCTTGAAAATTTTAAATGCAATATTAATTGCCCTTGATCTTTGTTTTTATGATAAATATTTCTGGTATGGAAGAACTGATTTCATTTGCACTGATGTTGGTTGAACTGAGTGTCTTGCCTCATGTTGGGTATTAGGTACATGTTGCTTCCTATAACTTTCCTCTTTTTAAGGATGCACTATTTTGCTTTACAAAGAACTATAGCCTAGAGCAAATATTCAAACACTGGAAAATACCAGCTGACATAATTGGGTTCAGTTCAGTTCAGTCAGTCATTCATGTCCGACTCTTTGTAACCCCATAACTGGGTAGTATTAGAGTAACATGTAATGGCACCCCACTCCAGTACTCTTGCCTGGAAAATCCTATGGATGGAGGAGCCTGGTGGGCTACAGTCCATGGGGTCGCTAAGAGTCGGACACGACTGAGCAACTTCACTTTCACTTTTCACTCTCATGCATTGGAGAAGAAATGGCAACCCATTCCAGTGTTCTTGCCTTGAGAATCCCGGGGACGGGGGAGCCTGGTGGGCTTCCATCTATGGGGTCGCACAGAGTCGGACACGACTGAAGCGACTTAGCAGCAGAGTAACATGGCGAAATTATCAAATTAGGGACTTGTTCCCAGATAGCTCAGTAGGTAAAGAATCAGCTTGCAATTCAGGAGACCCCAGTTTGATTCCTGGGTTGGGAAGATCTGCTGGAGAAGAGATAGGCTACCCACTCCAGTACTCTGGCCTGGAGAATTCCATGGACTTTATAGTCCATGGGGTCGCAAAGAGTCGGACACGACTGAATGACTTTCACTTCACTTTGCTTCCAAAACTTATTATTTCTTGGAACACTAATCATAGGATTTGAATAAAGCTTACTCATATAATATATATAAAAACATAAATATTCATTTTATTTGCAAGAATGGCTCACAGATTAGCAGCAGACAGGTCCACAAACACATATTTATAACATGGCAAAAGCTACTCGCGAAACTGATGACATCTCCAATTCTCTCCCACGTGCTCCTGTTCCAGATCCCAGAAATGTTGATCTTGACCTTTGACTCTGAGTGTCAATATTCTCTGCTCTAACTTTTAACATGTCAGTGAACGTGAAGTCGTTCAGTCATGTCCGACTCTTTGCAACCCCATGGACTGTAGCCTACCAGGCTCCTCCATCCATGGGATTTTCCAGGCAAGAATATTGGAGTGGGTGGCCATTTCCTTCTCCAGGAGATCTTCTCAACTCAGAGATTGAACCCAGGTTTCCCGCATTGGAGGCAGATGCTTTACCCTTTGAGCCACCAGGGAAGTCAGGGAAGTCAGGGAAGTCTGACATGTCAGTGGGTTCCTTCAAACCAGAAACTTCTGTATGTTTGCTAAGCTTTGATTTCCACAGGAGAATATTCATAGCTTTTCCTACCACCAGCGATTAGTATCATACAACCCAAGAGAGGAGAGAGTTTCCAGGAGGGAGGGGACAGCTGTGTGAGTTGGATGGGTGTTGATCAAGGCTGTGAACTGGCTGAGAGAAGGTCAATGGCATGCACCTCCCTGCTAGAAAGTCCTGCTATGACCTCTAGACTTTCTACACAGATAGCTGTGGGCTGGGGCGTTGGTGGGCTCCGCCTGTTCTGGACCGCCCACACCTTTCACAGCCTCCGAGCCTTTGTAGAGCTGTTCCTTCTTCCTGCAGCATCTTTCCCAAACCACCCCAGTCATCAGGTCTCTCTTCAAACGTCACCTCCCACCACCCTCTCCAGTCACTGTCCTTTAATTCCTTCTCACCATCCTCCAGAGTCTAGCATTGGTTTATTTATTTGGTTGGTTCCTGTCCTCCCCCTTCCTCACCTCCACCCTCCATGGATGTCAGGTCTACAAGAGCAATGATGTCTGCTCAATTCCCAGAATCTAAAACAGTGCCTGGCACAGAGGAGGTGTTCAGTGAATACTTATTGACTCCATGGAGCAGGCAGGTTCAGACAGCTTTTTAAAGCCACCTCTTCGGACTTCTCTCTCCTCGTTTGTCAAAGAGGGAAGGGAACTCCTCTAAAAGGCATTGTTATTCCCATAAACCGAATCCTTAGCTGAGCAAACGCCTTGTAGGTTTCTGGTCAGATGCAACACTGACTGTGGCCAGTGGGTGGAAGCAAATCACTATGGCTGAACCACAACAAAGCCTGGGCCACTCGGCGCTCAGAACACCTGAAATTTAATCTCCCAACAGCCAAGCTTGTTATATATATAATACATATATATAATACGTATATATACGTATGTGTGTATCTTTGAGAAGCATATATGTATATGTATATATATATTTGAGAAGCAAGACTTTCTTAAACATAGTGTGCTCATCCCTGTGGCCCTAAAGGAAAAACACTGAACCGCTTTTGAGGTCAAATCCCAGTTCTGTCATTTACCAGCTAGGTGGCCCCAGGGTTCACTTCTCTAAAGAGGGGGTATTATTTGCTCACTGGGTCATTATGAGTCTCCAGCAGGTAAAGGCTGTGGAAGGCAGCATGTGGGCTCAGGAAAAGGCTTTGAAGACTGCAGGTGGAGCCTGGACCTGCAGAGACCCCCCTGCCCCCACCAGGAGCACCTCATTCTCTAAGCTGTCTCCACCTGCCTAGCTCTCTTCCTTCCCAATGACCCCCACTCATTCTGCACCCACAGAGCAGGTGCCCATGTGCTGAAGACAAAACACACTGCACAGCGGGCCTCTACATGGACCCCCACAAACCTCGAGTGGGCACCTGCACTGGCACTGCCACCCATTTCATAGATCCATTCATCCTTCCACACTTTTATTCCTTTTCCACTCCGCCCCTCTCCTGAGAACACCAGGACCCTCTCCTGCTTCCTTGCTCCCACCATGTTCTTGCTTCTTATTCCGCTAAGAAAGAAACCACCAGTAGAGTTCCATGTTCTCCCAGTGACCTGCCTGTCCCTGTGGAGGCACTGAAGGAGTTCCCATCTAGGCGCACCCCGCCTCAGTTCCCCCACCCTGCCCCAGAGCACAGGACACTAATCCCTCCCATCCACCCAAGGATGTTGCTTTGCCACTGTCGCCTCTCTTTCTGCGTCTTAATTATCTTGCCTTCTGTCAGTCATCCCTGTGAGCCTACAAAGAAGCTGTAATATCTCTCATCTTAAACCTTCCTTGACCTACAGGCACCTCTTCCAGCAACCCTCCCATTTCCTGCTCCTCTTACAGCACAACTAAATTCCTGGAAGAGGTGCCCACACCCCATCCTCTCTGGACCCCACTTCCACCAACCTTCCTAGGCATTAAAATCCGCTGGTGAAGATCAGCGATGCCCTCCGTCTCTCCGATGTCGTTCTCAGCCCTCACCTCACCCACTCTGGGGAGTCCTGGGCACAGAGCTGAGGGCTGCCATCCGGGAACGTTTCTCCTCTCAGTTCCCAGGACTTGTGTCATCTCTCTGCATATTTACTTCCTGGCTGAGCTGGCAAGCCCTAGGGGTGGAAAGTCCAACCAGTGTGGACCACACCCCATGGACAGTCATATCTGCCCTCCCGACCTCTGCCCTGAAACCTGATGCTTATATCTGGGAGTTGAATCGGCTTCTCATACGTTACTTTTCCAAAAGGGAACTCTCCATTTTAATCCCTCCTAACCCGCTTCTCAAAGAAAGGCAATGCCAAAGAATGCTCAAACTACTGCACAATTGCACTCATCTCACACGCTAGTAAAGTAATGCTCAAAATTCTCCAAGCCAGGCTTCAGCAATACGTGAACCGTGAACTTCCAAATGTTCAAGCTGGTTTTAGAAAAGGCAGAGGAACCAGAGATCAAATTGCCAACATCCGCTGGATCATCAAAAAAGCAAGAGAGTTCCAGAAAAACTTGTATTTCTGCCTTATTGACTATGCCAAAGCCTTTGACTGTGTGGATCACAATAAACTGTGGAAAATTCTGAAAGAGATGGGAATACCAGACCACCTGACCTGCCTCTTGAGAAATCTGTATGCAGGTCAGGAAGCAACAGTTAGAACTGGACATGGAACAACAGACTGGGTCCAAATAGAAAAAGGAGTTCGTCAAGGCTGTATATTGTCACCCTGCTTATTTAACTTCTATGCAGAGTACATCATGAGAAATGCTGGACTGGAAGAAACACAAGCTGGAATCAAGATTGCTGGGAGAAATATCAATAACCTCAGATATGCAGATGACACCACCCTTATGGCAGAAAGTGAAGAGGAACTAAAAACCCTCTTGATGAAAGTGAAAGAGGAGAGTGAAAAAGTTGGCTTAAAGCTCAACATTCAGAAAACGAAGATCATGGCATCTGATCCCATCACTTCATGGGAAATAGATGGGGAAACAGTGGAAACAGTGTCAGAGTTTATTTTTTGGGGCTCCAAAATCACTACAGATGGTGACTGCAGCTGTGAAATTAAAAGACGCTTACTCCTTGGAAGGAAAGTTATGACCAACCTAGATAGCATATTGAAAAGCAGAGACATTACTTTGCCAACAAAGGTCCGTCTAGTCAAGGCTATGGTTTTTCCTGTGGTCATGTATGGATGTGAGAGTTGGACTGTGAAGAAGGCTGAGCGCTGAAGAATTGATGCTTTTGAACTGTGGTGTTGGAGAAGACTCTTGAGAGTCCCTTTTACTGCAAGGAGCTCTAACCAGTCCATTCTGAAGATCAGCCCTGGGATTACTTTGGAAGGAATGATGCTAAAGCTGAAACTCCAGTACTTTGGCCACCTCATGCGAAGGGTTGACTCATTGGAAAGGACTCTGATGCTGGGAGGGATTGGGGGCAGGAGGAGAAGGGGATGACAGAGGATGAGATGGCTGGATGGCATCACTGACTCAATGGACGTGAGTCTGAGTGAACTCCAGGAGTTGGTGATGGACAGGGAGGCCTGGCGTGCTGCGATTCATGGGGTCGCAAAGAATCGGACATGACTGAATGACTGAATCTGCTTCTCCTCCCTCCCTGCATCCCCATCTGTGTACCGCAGCCACAGCCCAAAGCCCTGGAGTTGTCCTGGACGCCTCTCTTTGCCTCTTACCCCACCTCTGACCCCTTCAGAAAGTTCTCCCCTCTTGACCTTTGCAGTCCACGCTGAACCTGGTGCAGCTTACCACCTGTACTGTGACCACTGTCACTTCCCAGGACTGGTAGGCGCCCCTCAACTTCTCTCTGCATCCTGTCACACTATTCACCTGCCCAAACCTGCCAGGGCCTCCCCAGCCCCTTCCCCACCTTCTCCGCCTCAGAGCAAAGTCAGATCCCTGACTCACCTGAAGCTTGAGATCAGCCCCCAGTCCTCCTCCTGCCTCAACTGCCAACACCTCCCCTCACTCACTGTGCTCACCCACACGGGCTTCTTGCCTGTGAGGGAACACTGTCCGTCCCTGGCCTTGGACTTGCTGTTTCCAGTGCCTGGAACTCTCTGACTCAGGTAAGCACAAGCTCCCTTCAGATCTCTGCTCACCTGCTATGTCCTCAGAGAGGCCTCCCGAGACCCCACTATCTAAAACAGCACTATCTTCAATCGCTCATTGGCCCCTTGCTTGCTTTATTTTTCTTCACAGCCCTTATTGCTTCCACTTCATTTTATTAGATTTAGGACTTTGTTTATGCTCTTTTTCCAACTAGAAAGTTAGTTCTATGAGCTTAGACTCTTGTCCATCTTGTTCATCATGTGTCACTTGTACCTAGAACAGTGCCAGGAACAGTCTAGGCTCTTGCATTTTATCTTATGGATGGATGAATGAGTAGATAGATCAATGGGTGAATGGATGGATGGATAGATGGATTGGTGGAAGGGTGGATAGATAGATGGATGGATGGATGGATGGATGGATGGGTAGATGGATGGACAGATAGGTAGATGGATAGATGGGTGGATAGGTGGATGGATAGATGGGTGGATGGATGGGTGGAAGGATGAATAGATAGGTGGATGGATGGGTGGATAGATGGGTGAATGGATGGATGGATAGATGAATGGATAGATGGGTGGATGGAAGGATGGGTGGATGGATGGAGAGATGGGTGGATGGATGGATGGATAGATGGGTAAATAGATAGATGAATGGATGGATGGGTGGATGGATGGATGGATAGATGAATGGATAGATAGGTAGATGGATAAATGAATGGATGGAAGGGTGGATGGATGAATAGATAGGTGGATGGATGGATGGATAGATGGGTGGGTGGATGGATAGATGAATGAATGGATGGGTGGATGGATAGATGGATAGATGGGTGGATGGATGGATAGATGGGTAGATGGGTGGCTAGATGGGTGGATGGATGGATAGATGGATGGATGGATAGATGGATGGATATCCACAATCACACAGTAAAATGCCTGAAGGGCAAAACACAGAACACATCAAAATCTCTTGCATCTGAGTAAAACTTTATTTTTACCCTAAAGCCCACTCACATTTGTACTTCCAGACACCACTGGGGAGGTAAGGATAGATGTTTCCACTCAGAATTTCAGTCTCTGGGAGGAGACACACTATCCAAAGGCTGTCTGAACCTGCTACCTTCCTTGGGTGACATCCGCAGATTCATTCCCTCCACCTGAGATGTTTGTAGGAGAAATCTCTGTAGCCCAAGGGTTCTGGGGATTCCTCTGGTCTTGGATGAGCTGGGGAGGCTGCAGCAAGATTGATAAGGCTGATTCTGGCGGGTGGGGAGGACCCTCTGCAGAAGCTGGAGCTCAGAGACTGTCTTGTTTTATCAGGAGAAGCTTTAAAAGGGCACAGAACATGAGTGACTTTGGCTTCTGGGGTCTTCTCTCCCTTCCCTTCCTGCAGGAATGTGACCCATCATTCTGAAGTGACTCTCTCTATCATCTTCCTTCCCTGCAGGATGCATTCTTTTTTTGAGCTCAAAACTCCTCAAATGTTGTTTTTCAAGTGTTAGCCTGCCCAGGGAACATGCAGTGGCATTTGCTCTGTTTCTGAGTTGGCTGTATTCACACCTGGTCCATTCAAGCTCCAAACCTGGGTGTTTCTTAAGGCCAAAGCCAGGTCTGAGGCACCCACACGGTCCATTAACTATGTGGCTAGATGCTGTACATATTCGCTGAGGATACCCAGACCGTGGGGGCAAGGGTGATCAGACTCAGGATCAGGCCCAGCCAGAAGCAGGTGGGCGTGAACTGACCTTGAACGAGAATTTGCATTATCTCACTTAATCCTCTCAACAATCCTGCAAGGGGAATACTAAGAGCACCCTCACTTCACAGATGAGAAAACTGAAGCTCTGACCACACTGCCAGGATGTGGTGGAGCCTGGATCCCCTCCAGGCGTGTCTGACTACAATGCCAGCGCTCTCTCCATCAGGCGCCTGTGGTTCACATATATGTTTCTGGAACAACGGGCAGGGATCACTAACAGATTGAAAGGAAGGCCAAAAGCATCTCAAGGTTCTGGTCAATGCACGTTGCTGCATATTCCAGGGTATGACCTCCAGGGGGCGCTCTTGTAATGGTGCAGGTTCCTTATACTGCCTCACTCCAGGGTCAAGAGGGGGCAGGGTAGGCTGCCAGGAAGAGCTAACTGAGGCTTCAAGCCCACGGTAGACAGAGGACAGTTTTGTTTGCTTTGTTTTTTTAATTACTCAGAAAGAATGTTTGTTTATAGATTTTAGAAAACCAGGAGCAGAGCGCTTTAGAGTTCTGGGCAGTCATGTTTTATCTTCATTTGTTCAGTCATTGGCAGAGTAGCAGAGAAAACGGTGTTAAACCTAGCTCGTGATTGCTGTTGTTTAGTCGCTAAGTCGTATCGGGCTCTTTTGAGACCCCATGAACGGAAGCCCACCAGGCTTCTCTGTCCATGTGATTTTACAGGCAACAGTACGGGAGTGGGTTGCCATTTTCTTCTCCACAGAGGACAGTTTTGAACCTTAGATGTTGCCTCATTTCGGAGGCACCCTAACCCGGCAGTCCCCCAACATTTTTGGCACTAAGGACTGGTTTCCTGGAAGACAATTCTTCCTCGGACCGGGAGTCGGGGGGAATGGTTTCAGATGATTCAAGCACATTACATTGATCGCATCACCACCTCAGTCAGCTCCATCTCGGAACAGCAGGCGTTAGAATCGTAAAAGGAGAGCGCATGCGCGGTTCATGGTCCGCGCACAGGGTTCGCCCTATGAGAATCGAATCCCACCGCTGATCTGACAGGAGGCGGGGCTGAGGCAGTAATGTAAGCGATGGGAATTGGCTGTAAATACAGTTAAAGTTTCTCTCACTCGCCCCCCTCTCACCTCCTGTTCTGCAGCCAGAATCCTAACAGGCCACGGACTGGTACTGGTCCATGGCCCGGGGTTGGGGACCCCTGGGGTTGGGGGCCCCTGCCCTAACCTCTGTTTCCTCCACGCTACTCCTCCCCACCAATCCCTGCCCCCAGACATCCCTCACGAGCGCACCAAGGTGACACAGCCCCTCCATTCTGACCATGTCTGGCCTACGGTGTGGTCTCCAGCAGGCTCCTGTGGAAGAAATGCGCCGGTAAAGGGGTGTTCCGGAGCCCCCTCCACTACCTCAGGAGGCAAACCCCAGGTTGGACCCAGAGGAGATCCTGGGTCAGGAGCTGTGAGGGAACCTGAAGTTGATGGGGAAGGGATATCTGAGGAAGGAACTGGGAGGCAGCTGCAAATGGTCAGAGAAGAGTGGGGCCTGATAGCGGGGGGGACCTTGGCCATGGAGCTGAGGGTCAGCTGGGGCCACAGGGCTGCCTGATTCTGCCCACAATGGCACATGTCCGGGCTCTCAGAGCTGCCCAGGTGGGCTACCTTGGACTTCCCTGAGGAGAGGTTGTAACAGGGTCAACCCCATAGGCAGAGGCCAGTGTCAAAGGTCAGCCAGACATCTTGGGCTTTGCTGGGGCCAGTCAGGGGACTAGGGTATTTCCAGGGCCTGGGATCCCAGGGCTCAGCCACCAACTCCCCTTAACAAGTTCAGATCTTGGTGAGACCCGCTCATTGCCCACCCCCTCTCCTCCTCCCCCAGACACCTGAGCTCAGGCCCCACGGCATAGCAGATGGAGGTGGGAGAGGAGCCACTGAAGGTGGAGCTCAGGACAGACGTGTAGGCACCCATGAACGGGAAGACCAGCCAGTCGCCCACATCCAGCTCTGGCAGCTGCACCTCCTTCAAGAAGAGCTTGTCAAAGGCATCACACGTGGGGCCAAAGAGGGTGCAGGGGAAGAGGGACAGCTTGGGGCTGAGCTCCTGCAGGGACATGGGGATAGGGAATCAGAGAAGACCCCACACACACACCTCTACCCACTTCTCATCAAGCAGGGCATGCCCCAGGGCACCAGCAGAAAGGACTCTCTTATCCACCCACACTGACCAATTCCTAAATGATCCCTGTGTGCCAGGCATTGCTCTTAACCCGGCCTCATGGAGCTTATGTTCTAGAGACTGACTCCAGCCTTGCCAATTCACAAGTGCAGACACAGATGGGACCTCAGCTTTCCCATCTATAAAGTGGGAAGATTTTATTTAATAATCGCTCAAAATACTGGGCCTCAAACCTAGCTTCATTGAAAGTGCTTGAGGAGTTTTCACAAAGGATCATGCCAGGGTCCCAACCCATGAGAAATTCCGATATCAGTGGTCTGGGGCCTGGTCCGGGCAGAGAAGTATTAAAACTTCCCAGGTGATTCTAATGTGAAGCAAAGTTTGAGAATCTCTACTTCCTAAGTCTCCTGCATCTCCAAGATTCAAGGACTCTAGAACAACAGACAGAAAGACAGACAGCCAAAGGGAAGCATATACCCCTCCACAGACCCATGGACCTAGACACGCATCTTCCCGCATAGGTGTGAATCGCCAGGCCCACACAGAAGTGCACATGCCAATATGCGCAGATACACTTGCACATCCTGGCACATGCAGAAGGTGTGACAATCCACTAAGGCACCAATAATCTGAGATCCTTCGCCTCTCCCACTGGTAGCAGGGAATCCTGCCCGAGGGGGGCTGGCCCAGGTGGTCTTAAGGTCTAGGAGGTGCCAGAGCCATGAAACCTTCTCCTTACCTTCACCATAATGGGCATCCTGGGTTCAGACTCCCTGGGAAAGATGCGGAATGTTCCATAGTGGCCATCATTGAGATAGTACAGCAGCTTCCGGCGGCCTCCTGAGGGCGGGCAGAGGGCAGCACTGAGCTGTGCCCAACCAGGGCTGACCCTCAACACCCGAGCCCAGCACCTGTGGGGGAGCCCTGACCCTCTGCCCAGCACTGGATAACCCCTGTTCCCTGCTCCAGGAGTCTTCTCTGAGCCCATGGACAGTTGGGGCCTGCCCTCTGCACTCCCATTGCCCCTCCGCCTCCACCCCCCACCTTTCAGTGTTCCTCCCTTCTCCTCTTCATCTTCCTCTTCCAAATAAGAATAATCTAACTAGACTTCCTTAGTGGTCCAATGGTTAAGAATCCACCTGCCGATTCAGGGAATACAGGTTCGATCCCTGGTCTGGGAAGAACCCGCGTGCCATGGAGCAACTAGGCCTGTGCGCCATGACTACTGAGCCCGCGCTAGGGCCTGCGAGCTGCAGCAGCAGAAGCCCTTGCCTACAGCCCGTGCTCCGGAGCTAGAGAGGTCCCCACAATGAGAAGCCAGTGCACCACAACTACAGAACAGCCCCCACATGCCAAAACTAGAGGAAGCCTGCACACAGCAACAAAGACCCAGCACAGCCAGTAAATAAACAAAAGAATAATCTAACTAACACACCATATGACTCAGGCGTTGTTCTAAGTTCCCTACATGTATTCAACTATTTAATCCTCCTAACTACACTCTGAGTGGGTTCAGCGAGCCCTACTTTACGGTTGAGAAAACAGTCTTGTCAGCAGTCATGTAGGAGACTGTGGCAGGGCTGGGATTCGCCCCCAGCTCACAGGTCTCATGTTCTCTGCCCTCCCCTTAGACCAGGTGCCCTGAGCACCTGCTGCATGAGTCAAACTGGGAGCAAACGGTCTTTTCGTGACTTGATTCCATCATGGTTGGTCCTTAGTGATATGCTAATTTATCAGTTTCCTTCCTCAAAGGGGTGCCTGTCTAAACTACATTTTCTTATTTTCTATATTCTTTTTTTCCCCCTATATTCTTGAGGCTCCAGCATCTGGGGCCTTGCTGACCCTAGCGAGACTGCTCCTCCCCAGGCTGGTTAATTTCTAGAGACAGCAAGTGACTGCCTTGCAAGTATGCCTTGCCCGTGCCAGCCAACCAATCCAGTGTTCATACTGCAAACCACCTCTGGATGGAACTCACAGAACCAGAAACTACCTCTGGCCTAATCCTCCTAGGGCAGTCCTTACCCCCCACAACCCACTGAAATTACTCAAACTAGCCAATCCCAAACCTGCCAGTCCAACTCACCCTGCTTCACCCATTCTGTTCCTCGAAAACCACAACAGAGGCTCTGACCAGTCTTTTCCCGTGTCCTTCTGCTTCCTGACCCATCCTGTCCTTCCCCTTGTGGCCCTGAGTGGCCTGCCTCACCTCTGGGTTCTCCAGAGGAAGCTTTACGGCAGTTATTTCCAGGTCTTACACAAACTGATTAAAACACATTCCAGGTATTATCACCCTGCTTATTTAACTTATATGCAGAGTACATCATGTGAAATGCTGGGCTAAGTGAAGGTCAAGCTGGAATCAACATTACTAGGAGAAATATCAACAACCTCAGATATATAGATGATACCACTCTAATGGCAGAAAGTGAAGAGGAACTAAAGAGCCTCTTGATGAGGGTGAGAGAGGAAAGTGAAAA
This sequence comes from Bos indicus x Bos taurus, assembly GCF_003369695.1. Taxonomy (NCBI): domain Eukaryota; kingdom Metazoa; phylum Chordata; class Mammalia; order Artiodactyla; family Bovidae; genus Bos; species Bos indicus x Bos taurus. The sequence continues at coordinate 121,823,354 of NC_040077.1, forward strand.
AGCTGTCTTGGAACTCAACATTCTAGGGAGGGAGGTGATAGGCAGGTTCAAGAGGGAGGGGACATATACTTCACTACTGGTTTCCTTGGTAGCTCAATCAGTAAAGAATCTGCCTATAGTGCAAGAGACCAGGGTTCAATCCCTGGGTTGGGAAGATCCCCTGGAGAAGGAAATGGCAACCCACTCTAGTATCCTTGCTTGAAAAATCCCATGGACAGAGAAGCCTGGTGGGCTACAGTCCATGGGGTTGTAAAGAGTCAGTCGGGCACAACTGAGCAACTAACACAATGTGGCTGATCCGTGTTGATGTTTGGCAGAAACAAATACAATTCTATAAAGCAGTTATCCTTCAATTTAAAAAATAAAGCTCAACATTCAAAAAATAAAGATGGTCCCATCTCTTCATGGCAAATAGATGGGGGGAAAGCGGAAACAGTGACAGATTTTCTTTTCTCCGGGCTACAAAATCACTGCGGATGGTGACTGCAGCCATGAAATTAAAAGACGCTTGCTCCTTGGAAGAAAAGCTATGACAAACCTAGGCAGCGTATTAAAAAGAAGAGACATCACTTTGCCAACCAAGATCCATATAGTCAAAGCTGTGGTTTTTCCAGTAGTCATGTGCAGATGTGAGAGTGGGACCATAAAGAAGGCTGACCACCAACGAATTGATGCTTTCCAAGTGTGGTGCTGGAGAAGACTCTTGAGAGTCTCTTGGACAGCAAGGAGATCAAACCAGTCAATCCTAAAGGCAATCAACCCTGAATATTCATTGGAAGGACTGAAGCTGAAGCTGCAATACTTTGGCCACCTGATGGGAAGAGCCAACTCCTTGGAAAAGACCCTGATGCTGGGAAAAACTGAGGGCAGGACAAGAAAAGGCAGCGACAGAGAATCAGATAGTTGAATAGCATCATCGACTCAGTGAACGTAAGTTTGAGCAAGCTCTGGGAGATAGTGAAGGACAGGAAAGCCTGGTGTGCTGCGATCCATGGGATTGCAAAATCAGACACACCTTAGCAACTAAACAACAACAAAGTACATTTAAAAACATTGCCCTACTCTGACAAGCATGGGGAACAGCATCTTAGCACTCTGCCTCTGTTGATGTTGCCAGTGGAAGCGTGTGATGCTTTCTCTCCAGCACCGTCATACTTCTGATGCATATTGAACTAGTGCTCATCTATGACCCCCAGATCCTTCGGACAGGACCTACTACCAAGGCAGTGTCTTCACAACCACTCTTCATCTGTTCTTAGAATATTGCTTTCTGGAATCTAAACTCGAGATTTTGTGCTGATTTCTGTTAGCATTTGAAGCATTTCGTAATATTTGGGCATTTAGATGCCCAGATCCTTCTGAATACTGATTTTCTGCCCTCCCCGCTGACCCCGATATACTTCCTACCATCCTCCCCCCTCTTTCTTAGTTGCCATCACTGAAGCCATAGCCCCAGTTGTCCCTAAACTACTTAGTCGTGAGAGGTAGTCAAGACACCCCTAAGGTCAAGAGCTCAGGTCTGCTTGGCACGTGGTATTTGAGACAGGCAGACCAGGTCCAGTGTATCACTGACCAGCTGTGATGCCTCGGACAAGTCCCTTCCTCTCTCTAAGCCTCACTATCTCTGCCTGTAAAATGGGAATGACCCCAAAGTACTTCACAGGGTTGTTGAGCAGAAATGAGAGAAAATACATATTTCACACATGATAGATATTTAATAATTGGCAACTCTTGTTTTTATGGAAATAAAAATGAGTCCCTAGGGACTTCCCTGGTGGTCCAAAGATTAATACTGTGCTGCTTCCACTGAAGGGGGCATGGGTTCAACCCCTGGTCAGAGAACTGAAATACCACATGCCCCGTGGGGTGGCCAAAAAAAAAATACACATACAAAAATTACCCCTTACCATAATAAAGATACAAATTTTAAAAATAAGCCCTTAATACTTAGAGTTTTGTTAAATGATGACTTGAAATCATAGGCTTCCTATCACAATATCCTTTAATCAGACGTTTTGTGAATAAACGCAATCAGCTGACACAAGTGCCTTGGGATTACAAACCTGTGGGCCAATCATTTGTCCAAAGGAGAAGGGAGGAGATTAAAGCAGCTTATAAATATTTATATGTCAGTTATCATAAAGCAGCAAAGAATAAGAGCACTAAGCCAGTGGGGAAAATCTATTCATGTTCTCCATCTTATCATGCAATGGAGTTTCTGGTTAGCTCACTTTGTGTGAAAACCAAATGCTGCAAAAATAACACTGTAAAAGAGCTCCTGCGGTGGTTAGGTTTACCATTACCCTGCAGATGTCACCCTTAACCTTCAGGCCATGACGACAAGGGTGCCTTCTTATATGTATTGTAAGAATTTGCATTTACTCACTGTATTTTTGGCACCGGAATCTGCCCCTGTTAGATAATGCTTGCTGGATGAATTTAAAGTGCACAGCAGCACGATTTTGTCCATGAACCTCATGGGCTATAAACGCCATATAAATCCACTGGCTACTTAGGAAAAATGAAGACTCTTCATCTTGCTTCTCACCTCCCAGTCTGAGAACAATAAAATAGTGATACTAACAGGTTCATTCTCATACCCAATTCAAAGCTTGTTTCCTGCTAATTAGGCATTTGGGGGTGGAGCCCAGACCCCCTATCCATCCTCTGCTCCTGGACAGTGGCCTGCCCACCCACTGGGCTCCAGCACAGCCTTCTTGGCAATGATGTTGACAGCGGTCGTGCAGACAAATGTTGCATAGAAGCGTCCAGGCTCTGCGATGACCTCGACGCCACTCCCCTCGGGGAAGTCCTGGGCCAGGGCAGTGTTGATCACTCCTGCCACCTGCAGGGACAGACCCAGACTTTAACATGGCCAGTCCATCTGAGGGGGCTTTACCTGCACACTCTCCCTTCATTCCCTTGACAGCTGTGTGGGGAGTCATTATCTCCATTTTACTAGGGAGGAAACAGGTAGATGCTGTGGCCCATGGTGGGGAAGTAACTTGTCCAAGGGCACAGAGCACCCTGAGATATCTGAATTTGGGACCACTTAAATTAATACACAGTCAGCAAAGACAAAATGTTCCCCAGGTCACAAGGATAACAAACTTCTACCTGACTGTAGCTTAAGGGGGGATAGCAACTAACACCTCTAAAGAAAGACACGGAGCCAGATATGCACATGCTCATATATGCACACAGGCCATGCAAGTGTAGTCAGACAAAGACCTCTCAACAAAGACAAATCTCATGTGACTCACAGTTCATATGACCTCCTCGTACACAATCTCATATGACCTCCTCATACACAAACACACACACTTGGTCCCCTGAACCCAAGCTGGAGCACCCGGCTCCCTCTCATCCTCCCCATCACCTCCTCAAACTCAGGGTCAGAGCCTTCCTCTCCAGAGAAGCCCCCTCTGATGTCCAGGAGGCTCATGTCATGCCCAATGCTGCTGCCCATCTCAAACACGCGCCAGCAGTCGACGATGGCCTTCATGAAGTTACGGGGTGTCTGGCATCTTGAGCCCACATGGAAGCTGAACACACATCAAGTGACATGTAGAGAAACACCCGTGAAAAAGCAAAGGTCAGTAGGAGGACAGACATGGCCAGAAACACCGAAGCATGGTCATACTTGAGTTGGAGCACTCAAGACTGTGTGGTGGTCACCTCTCTTAGCAGCCCCTTCCAAGTGCCTCATTGCAGGGGCTTCCCTTTCTCTCCCCCTTGGAAGGTGTGTGTTCAGAACCCGAATCCCCATGCCTGTGAGGAGGGCCAGGTCGGGTGAGGCCAGTGCAAAAGTTCAAGGGGGTGCCACAGTACTAAATGATCAAGATAAAGAACATTAAATGCAATCGTTGTAAAGAGCAAAACTGATTTAGAAACATCTACAATGACGAAAATACTAAAATGTAAATAAAGACAAGATTAGTAACAGTAGGGACTTCCCTGGTGGTCCAGTGGTTAAGAATCCACCTTGCAATACAAGGGACACGGGTTCGATCCCTGATGGGGAACTAAGATTCCACATGCCGGAGCAACTAAGCCTGTGTGCTGCACCCACTGAGTCCACACGCCACAGCTAGAGAGTCCACGCTCTGAAACCAAAGACCCCATGTGACACGACTAAGGCCCAATGAAGCCAGATTACATGAACACTTAAAAATAATACAGGCGCTTTATACGCACAAAAGTGGTAACAGTAGCTGAACCCGGAAGCAAAAGGAAAGATGAGAAATGCCAATCCTGTCTTTAGTTAAAGTTTTAATATTTTTCTCATCGTGATTTTTTTGCATTATTTTTCATTTTTTCAAATATTGTATTCAGTTCAGTTCAGTCGCTAAAATATTATTTAGCTAGAGTACTAACTTTGTTCACATCCCCTTAAATTTTGCACCCAAGGCCTTTGCCTCCTTTGCCCCACCCTAATCCCAGATAACATCCAGCTTCTTCGCTGAGAACAGAGAAGCACCTTGAGGCCCAGAGGGGCTTCAGCTGACCAGAGCGTACCCAGGAAGCCAAAGGCTGGAGGTAGACAGTGGAAATTTTGTCAAGAGAACACACTGGTCATAGCAAACACTCTCTTCCAACAACATGAGATGATGCTACACATGGATATCACCAGATAGTCAATACTGAAATCAGATTGATTACATTTTCTGCAGCTGAAAATGGAGAAGCTCTATATGTTCAGCAAAAGCAAGACCTGGACCTGGCTGTGGCTCAGATCATGAGCTTATAGAAAAATTCAGGCTTAAACTGAAGAAAGTAGGGAAAACCACTAGGCCATTCAGGTATGACCTAAATCAAATCCCTGATGATTATACAGTAGAAGTGACAAATAGATTCAAGGGATTAGATCTGATAGACAGAGTGCCTGAAGAACTATGGACGGAGGTTTGTGACATCCTACAGGAGGCTGTAAGAAGACTGCCTCTTCTTAGAAAACAAGAAAAAGAAATACAAAAAGGCAGAGTGATTGTCTGAGGAGGCCTTGCAAACAGTTGAGGTCAAAAGAGAAGCGAAAAGCAAGGCAGAAAATGAAAGATGTACCCAACTGAATGCAGAGTTCCAGAGCGTAGCAAGGAAAGAAAAGAAAGCCTTTCTAAGTGAACAATGCAAGGACACAGAGGAAAACAATAGAATGGGAAAGACTAGAAATCTCTTCAAGAAAATTGGAGACATCAAGAGAACATTTCATACAAGGATAGGCATGATAAAGGACAGAAATAGTTAGGACCTAACAGAAGCAGAAGAGATTAAGAGGTGGCAAGAACACACAGAACTATACCAAAAATGTCTTAGTGCCCCAGATAGCCACGATGGTGTGGTCACTTATCCAGAGCCAGACATCCTGGAGGGTGAAGTTAAGTGGGCCTTAAGAAGCATTACTATGAACAAAGCTAGTGGAGTTGATGGAATTCCAGCTGAGCTATTTCAAATCATAAAAGATGATGCTATTAAAGTTCTGCACTCAATATGCCAGTAAATTTGGAAAATTCAGCAGTGGCCACAGGACTGCAAAAGGTCTGTTTTCATTTCAATCCCAGAGAAGGGCAGTGCCAAAGAATGTTCGAACTACCGCACAATCACACTCATTTCACATGCTAGCAAGGCCGTGCTCAAAATCCTTCAAGGTAGGCTTCAGCAGTATGTGAGCTAAGAACTTCCAGACGTACAAGCTGGGTTTAGAAAAGGCAGAGGAACCAGAGATCAAATTGTCGACATCTGCTGGATCATAAAGAAAGCAAGGGAATTCAAGGAAAGCATCTACATCTGCTTCACTGACTATGTTAAAGCCTTTGACTGTGTGGATCACAATAAACTGTGGAAAATTCTGAAAGAGATGGGAATACCAGACCACCTTACCTGCCTCCTGAGAAACCTGTATGCAGGTTAAGAAGCAACAGTTAGAACAAGACATGGAAAAATTGACTGGTTCAAAATTGGGAAAGGAGTATGACAAGGTTGTATATTGTCACCCTGCTTATTTAACTTATATGCAGAATACATCATTTGAAATGTTGGACTGGATGTATCACAAGCTGAAATCAAGATTGCCAGAAGAAATATCAACAACCTCAGATACGTAGATTATACCATTTAATGGCAGTAAGTGAAGAGGAACTAAAGAGCCTCTTGATGAGGGTGAAAAGGGAGAGTGAAAAAGCTGGCTTAAAACTCAACATTCAAAAAACTAAGATCATGGTATCCAGTCCCATCACTTCATGGCAAATAGAAGGGGAAAAAGTGGAAGCAGTGACAGACTTTATTTTCTTGGGCTCCAAAATCACTTTGAATGGTGACTGCAGCCTTGAAACTAAAAGGCGCTTGCTCCTTGGAAGAAAAGCTATGACAAACCTAGACAGTGTATTAAAAAGCAGAGATATCACTTTGCTGACAAAGGTCTGTATAGTCAAAGCTATGGTTTTCCCAGTAGTCATGTGTGGATGTGAGAGTTGGACCATAAAGAAAGCTAAAGAATTGATGCTTTCGAAGTGTGGTGCTCGAGAAGACTCTTAAGAGTCCCTTGGACTGCAAGGATATCAAACCAGTCAATCCTAAAGAAAATAAACCCTGAATTTTCATTGGAAGGACTGATGCTGAAGCTGAAGCTCCAATACTATGGCCACCAGACGTGAAGAGCTGACTCCTTAGAAAAGACACTGATACTGGGAAAGATTGAAGGCAGGAAAAGGGGGCGACCTGATGAAATGGTTGGATGACAACTGGCTCAATGGACATGAATTTGAGCAAACTCCAGGAGATAGTGATGGGCAGGGAAGCCTGGTGTGCTGCAGTCCACGGGGTCACAAAAGAGTCAGACACGACTTGGCGACTGAATAACAGCAACGACGGACAGTGGAAACCAAGACTCCTGGCTCCTCCTTTCCAAGCAGGGAAAGCCAGTCCACTCACCTGGTTCCAACCACAGCCAACCCCAGGTCCCTGGCAGACTCGAGCAGATGTTCACACACCTCCAGCCTGGCCCCAAACTTAGAGCTCAGGGGAAAGATGCTGTCACTGTCCTGGGTCCACCAGAGGACCAGCCTGGGAGAGGGGTGCAAAGGGTATCAGAATTTCTTAGGCACATGAGCCCCGAGGCCCCCCATCCTACCTCCCTCCAGCTTCCCACCCACTTCTGCCTAGCTCCTTTGGACTGTCCAGCTATGGAGACCCAAAGAGTGAACACACTCACTACCTACAGGCTTCTGTCCAGGCAAGAAAAAGCAGGAAAAGGATAAATGCCGGGAGCCGGCATATTGCATATTGAGGGCATATTGCATATTGAGTGCATATTGCATATTGCATATTGAGTGCAGCACTTTCCACAGCATCATCTTTCAGGATCTGGAATAGCTCAACTGGAATTCTATCACTGCCGGGAGCCTGCGTGAGGAGCTCCACCCATGACAAAGGTCATGAGGAAGGAGGCTCGGCATACGCAAAGGCGGGATCGAGCCTCAGGAGTCCCCCTGGAAATTCTCGAGCATCTACCCCCAAAACCAGAGTCTGCCTACTTTCTGCTTTGTGCTCTCACCTACACCTCTGACTTTACGGGGGGCTGTCCCCCACTACCTCTCTCTGAAAAAAGAGTTAGATTACAGTTCCAGTTAATAATTCCTGGGTGTGACAGTGTTTAACCTACAAACTCCTTTGGAAATCCTCTAGCCTGCCTGAATAGGTTTTTCCGGCCACGTGTGATTGTTCAGAGCCTCCCAACTGTGAGAGGCAGGAGATGTTCTAAACTGTCTAAACACAGATTCCTTTGAGTAGTTAAAAGATTGATTAGAAATTGTATTGGTGAAGGGTTTTTCACTTACTGGGCCAATGTTTGCTGCTAAGTCTCCATACCCCTTACCTACTGTGTCCTTGGCAGTGTATTGATTGATATAATGGGTGTATAGAAATGTAAGTAGTAGCTCAATGTTTGTAACCTTGGACCCTTGAGTTAATTCTTTTCTTGATTGAGCCCACCTCACCTTTGCCCTATAGGAATGCAGCTTTGTCCAATGCTTTTTTGGAGGCTGGTGCCTGACTTTGGAATAATCACCTTTAGAGAAAGATAAGTTTCTTAAAATGTTAACAGGCCTCCTGGCCAGAAGATGATGTAATTCACCTGAACTTTTGCACATGGAGTTTGAAAGCCTGGCTTCGATTAGGACCAGGAATTGCTGTCCTTGCATGACTCCACCCCTTCCCCCATTATCCTCTATGCACAACTTAAGGTATAAAAACTACTTTGGAAAATAAAGTGCGGGCCTTGTTCACCGAAACTTGGTCTCCCCATGTCGCCCTCTCTCCCAAATTCTGGGTGAGTCTCCATCTGGAGCGCGGAACCCGCCATGCTTGCTAATTATGCCTGGGCTTCTAAGATCCGACCGGGGAGGCCTCAGTGTCTCCTCTCCTTCAGGAGAACGGAAGGACGCCTGCGGCCTACGTAAGTGGTGCAAACTTCTTGTCTTGAAGTTTTATTGGTCTCCCGCGTAAACCAAGCTACTCAGCCTCTTTTCTCCACTGAATTTTCCTACTGAGCTATCCTCATCCTATTACTCTTTATATCTTTGATAAAATATTTAAATAAATAGGTCGCCGACGCCGTCCCCGCTTCGAATACCCTGGATCAGCCGGGGCTGGTCCCTGGCAGATAAAATTATAAATACACCTTCCATAGGCCTCCACATTACAGGATCAGAGATGTTAAATAACTTTCCTAAGATCAGGCAGCATGTGACAAATGAATCTGAAATGTGATCCCTGGCCTCCCTGACTCCAATACGAGTGTCTTTTCCATAAGGTCAGCTAACGCCAGACCACCTTCTAGGCTCTTCCCAGTGTCTATGTGAACACAGGCATTGTTCATTTGGCATCAATGGGCACCAACGAAGGCATCAGGCCACCGACCCAAATTCTTGTACTTTGCTGCTTTGGCCTGTGCCAGTGACCACATGAGTCTTCCTTCATCTGATTCCTGCAGCCAGTTCCAACAGCCGGGGTCCCAGGTTTAACGTCCCTTTTTCCACCTGTCTCTAGTTTGCACCCACTTCCTGCTGGTCTCACCTGATGCTGGGCCACCTTGATTAGCTCCTCCTCGCTGTTGAACACCAGGAGCTTCACCCCGTGGAGGGAAGCAAAGCGGATGTGGGAGACAGGCTTGCAGGGGTTGGCATAGACGATGCGTGAGGGAGCCACGCCCAGGTCCAGCACCTGCTCCAGCTCGCCCTGGCATGGGTGAGAGCCAGAGTGGGGAGCTGCCCTGATGCCCCTCTATTCTTTGGGGATGGGAACCCTGGGCATGAGCAAAAGGGACTGCCCTTGACTGAACCCCTATTGTGCAGTGTGCTGAACATGACTGTGCCCTTTTGGCTTCTAGAATCTTCCAAGTGATAAGGCTGTGTTAGGACAAGAACAGCAGCTGTGTCTTCAAGCTTGTGCTTCCCCTCATTCACTTAAGCTGTCTGCCTTAGTCACAAGGACCAGTGGGAGACTGATCCCCCGTAGGGCATTCATTTATTCTTTCCCAAACAATTGAGGACTAGGAGTGTCCGCCCCTGTTGAGGAGCTGCAGTCTCCACTCCAGGACCCCTGGCAACTGGCCTTTTTTTCCCCAGGAAGTGTTGGGCTTGTGAATGAGTCAGCTGGCCCAGGCTCACCTGGCTGGAACAGTCGAAGCTGGTGCCCAGGGCGGCCAGGACACGCAGCATCCAGGGGCTGCTGTTGCACTTCACCACGTAGAAGGGTGAGACCCGCGGCAGGGCCTGGCGGAAGACCTGGTGGCGGCTGGCCAGCACGTCCAGGTCGGCCACCATGAAAGCATGTCGGCAGTCCTGCCAGGACAGTGAAAGAGAAAGAGAAGGCTGGGTAGTGGGTTATCTCACCTGACCCTCAAAACAACACTATGCAGTAAGTGCTATTGCTGTTGTCATTTCAGATATGGGGAAAAAAAGATTCAGAAAGAAGTCACTGGCTCAAGGTCACAGAGAAAGTACTGGCTAGGATAGAGTTTGATACCAGATCTTCCAACTCTTTTTTCCAGTAGTCGTGTATGGATGTAAGAGTTGGACCATAAAGAAGGCTGAGAGCCAAAGAACTGATACTTTTGTGGTGCTGGAGAATACTCTTGAGAGTCCCTTGTACTCCAAGGAGATTAAAGCAGTTAATCCTAAAGGAAATCAACCCTGAATATTCATTGGAAGGACTGATGCTGAAGCCCTAATACTTTGGCTACTTGACGCGAAGAGCCAACTCACTGGAAAGGACCCTGATGCTGGGAAAGATTGAAAGCCAAAGGAGAAGGGGGTGTCAGAGAACGTGATTGTTGGACAGCATCACCAGCTCAATGGACACGAATCTGAGCGAACTCTGGGAGCCAGTGAAGGACAAGGAAGCCCGGTGTGCTACTGTCCATGGGTCACAAAGAATTGGACATGACTTAGCAACTGAACAACCACAACTTCTAACTCTTAAAATAGAGGGACAAGAGGGAAACAATCTTTGTAGATCAAGAAAGGGGAAAGACAGCTCCAATCCTCAACCAGGCAGCTTGGCACTGGGTAAAACCCCCAAGCGGTGGCATGGGGAGGGAGCTAGAAGGGAACAGAATGACTCTATCACCCCCAGCAGAGCAGAGCTTTGAAATAAGACCTAGGAAACTGACATAAAACCAGAAAACAGAAAGTCTTATTTCTTGCCCCCCAAAGCAGGGACTGAGACACCCTCATCCTTCCTTACTGCCCCCCTCCTCTCTCCCTCCTTCTTTACCGAATCCGAGAGCTCCTTGATCTTCTTCAGGACCACATCCCAGGCAGTTTCTCCAGGCTCCAGGGCAATGATGTCCTTTGGCCATGTGCTTCCAGGGCTTTCTTTACTCTCCTTTGAGTTCCCGATGGGAATGCTGACCCCCGACACTCCAACCAAACCCTCGGCCAGGTGCAGTTTCAACATCCTAAAAAGGGCTGGCACTGAGATGGGACCTCTTCCCTCCTCCCAGCTCCCCACTGGCCCCAGAGCCAGAGTTCTCAGGCTGTAACTTCTCAGCCCTCCCATTCAGCTACCACAGCTCCATGGAGCCCTCGTGAATTTTCCCATCTGTAAAATGGGCCGCTGGTCAGGCCCAGTCTGCTTCAGAGACCTAGTAAGGGACCAAGCAAGACCCACAGGCTGAACACAAGGAATAGAGGCTTGGCATCCTCCTCCGGGCTCCTCCACACAGATGTTCCCATTCACAGATGGGAAAACTGAGGCTGAGGCCAGGAAGGATAAGTGCAGAGTTTCAGGATCTTCAGATTGTAGGGTTCACAGCCAGGGCCCAGGAGATGATCCAGGTTCAGGGTCCCCATTCTACACACAGGAATGAGAGACCCAGAGAGAGGAAGGGACTTGATCGAGGTCACCAAATGGTCAGTGGCAGAGCTGGGACTGGCACCTGGGGTCTCTAGACCAGAAACGGACCTGCTGCCAGCCAGGAATCCCTGAGACCAAAGCAAGGATGGCCTGCAGCCAGGGGCCTTCTGTTCTGGCAGCTGGGACTTGACCTGTACCCCCCACGCCACACACAGACTCACCTGCTGCCTATGGTGACCTGCTTTCTCAGGCTCAAACTAGGGAGCTGGGATCTGTGGTGTCTGGCTTGGGGTAAATGCCATGGGAAGAGCAGAACTCAGCCCAGATCTCAGGGACCAGGGCAAATACCACCCCAGGCTGTCCCTCCAGACCTCAGCCGGCCAGCCCTGCCTACTCAGCCCAGACCTCCCAGGCTCCGAGAACTAACCCTCTTTTGTCACCCACACAACAGGATCACATGGACTGTTTGCAACCCCATGGATTATACAGTCCATGGGATTCTCTAGGCCAGAATACTCGCGTGGGTAGTATCTCCCTTCTCCAGCAGATCTTCCCAACCCAGGAATCGAACCGGGGTCTCCTGCATTGCAGGCGGATTCTTTACCAACTGAGCTATCAGGGAAGCCCACGGTGAAGTTAGACTCCAGTTATAAGGGAATGTCAGTGACAATCAGAGTCGAGGGACCCTGGGAACCCTGCATCCACCCTTCCCACTTCACAGATGGAAACACCGAGGGGCCCAGAGGTCTCCAGAGGACTCAGCAAACCTGGAGGAGGTCTGGGAGCAGAATCAGGACCTGACTCTAACCACAGGCAGGTTCCACTGCCTTGGAGCGAGAGCTGGTCTCTCCTGGTGCAGTGTCTCTGCCCTCCACGGCAGATTTAAATACCTTGCTAGAAGTTTCTCCAAACGAAAAAGTGAGGCTGTTCGTCACTCAGGTCCAGTCACCCTCTCCCTCCCTGGCCCCACCCCCCCTCCATGTGGGCTGCTGAGATCTCTGTGACCTGCGGGCCCTCCCACGCTAAAGCCGTCACCCTGGAGCTGCCTTGCTGTCACTTGCTGCTGCACTTAATCTCACCTCTGTGTTCTGACCAGAGCCTCCTGTGCCTGTTCCAGGAAGGAAGTACAGCCAACAGCCTGCTTCTGACCTGATTCTTCTCTTCTGCCGGCCTTGCTTGACCTTCTGCTCACTTGAGGCCTCCAACCTTATTCCCTCCCACCAGGGGTCAGTGCCCCCCGAACCCCTACCATCTTCAGGCTCTGGGGGCTTAAACATTTAGGAAGGGGCAACAGGTAGAGCCTGGAATGGAGGGAGGGACTCTCTGTAGCAAATCTTGTTAATTCCATCTGTGATTCCAAACAAGATAATAAAGTCCAGGACTTCCCTGGTGGTCCAGCGGTTAAGAATGCACCGGCCAGTTTAGGGGACACAGGTTTCATCTCTGGTCCAGGAAGATTCCACACGCCTCAGAGCAACCAAACCCATGTGCCGCAACTAGCGAAGGTTGCACGCCCTCGAGACTAGCGAGTAGCTCCTGCTCACTGCAGCTAGAGAAAGCCCAGGTGCAGCAACAAAGACCCAGCACAGCCAAAAGTCAATCAATTAATTTTAAAAATTAAAAAGAGATGCCCTGCGTCCCGGTCGCTCTGGCCTGCAACGTGTCTGTGGGGCGGAGACAGTGGCAGCGGAGTTCGCCGCGCGGGTGGGGGTTGAAAAAAAAATTAAAAAGAAAAAGATAATAAAGTTCAAGCTTTTATAGAGATCCCCACCTACCCTCACCCCAGACTAATTCAGGTAGCACTGACTTCCAACTCTCCTTCATGGACCCTGTAAATATCTCACGTCTGGGGGCCTCAAGATGAGGATAACATCCACATGGGCCAAGAGGGTGCTCGTGAGGATTAAATGCGATGAAATGGGGTAACACCTACAAAGAGTTTAGCCAAGTGCCAGCGTATAGCAGTGATCATGATTATAACTCCAAGAACAGCCAATGTTATTCAGCCCTAGGTAAGTGTCAGGCATTATGCTAAGTACTTTATGTGGTAAGTCATGGAGCTCATGAGGCAAGTTCCACCCAGAGCCAAATATACAGTCTATGTCGGATGGGCAGGCCCCAGCGGGTGTCAGCCTCAGCACCAGGACAGGCTCAGTACCTGGATTAATGGTGGATAAGAAGCTCCTGATGAGTGGCCTGCCCAATGCAGAGGGCGTTGCCAGTCTGGGGTGGGGACAGCTGCCCCCTTGCCCTGCGCTGAGACCTGTGGGACCACATGCTTGACCCCTGGCTCCAGGCAAATCCCTATGGGCCCAGCTCAGATCCCCATGAAGCAGGGAAGCGCAATTGAAAACCCTTGTCCTCGACAAGCCAAGGTAACTCTCCAACCCTGGTCTGCCCACAATGACAGGTACATAGGTGAAGCTCAGACTCCTACTAATGTGTGACCATCAGAGACGTGCCAGAACAAGGAGGCTCCGCAACCTCTTCTTCCATCCTATAGGTGGGAAAGCTAAGAGACCTGAAGGTCTTTTCAGGCCACCAGCCCATGCTGCTGGTCTTCAGGCCACCAGCCCACGCTGTAGATCCTGGGGGGGTCCTCCTACTCACCCCCTCCTCTGCCCCCTGCCACCTGGTTCCCTCCTCTCCTTGTCTCTCTACCTCGTGCAGGCAGCCAGGGCTCACTCCATCACTCCATCCTCCCACCTGCCTCCACCAACTCGGGCAGCCCCTCCTCCTTCAGCCTGGACCCACCTCCTCCTTCAGCCTGGACTCACCTTGTGTGGTCACTGGGCCTCTCTTGATGGCTGCTTAGTGCATGCCTGGGTAGGGGAGGCACTAAAGACCTCAGGGATACAGAATCTGGGCCTTCCTGGGGTCCTACCCCTGGGGCAGCTTGAGGAGGGAGGTGCTGTGTCCCTTGAATTGAAGGGGACACAATTTCGCTTGGGAGGGAGATCAGTTAGGGTCTCACCAGGAAAATCAAACCACTTCAGCTCTTCACAACAGAGACAGTTTAATGCAGAGGATTGTATCCACAAGTTATGGAGCAGCCGAGGGCCAAACAGGAAACAGTGAAGCACCCTGGATCCCGGCAGGAAGTCGTTCCCATGCCCCGACTGGAGGGGCAAAGGGAAAAGTGATGTTTCCCAAACTGCAGTCTGAGGTCCCTCGGTGGAAGCTGGAGCTGTGGAGCCACAGCCCCTGCCTAGGAAACTAGCTGGGACAGAGAGGTGGGGGACACACGGCCTGGTTTCTCCGGCGACCTCCTAGCCTCCTGCCAGCGGCCCCAGTGGCTGACCCCTGCCGGAAGCCAGCCCGCTCTGGAAGATGGGACAGTCAGGGAGGGACAGGTGGGGAGTGGGGTAGGCAGAGCCTGGATGAACACAGGTGGTCAGAGTCTTCTAGAGGTAGAGACATTTAAAACAATCTAAAAGTCAATCAATCATAGAACTGATAAATAAATTCATATATATTCCATGAAACACTGCACAGTATGGAAAAGAACAAACATGTTAATTGTAAAAATATGAGTGACCCTCACAGACATAATGCGAGAAAAGAAAAGGCAAGCCCCAAATAACAATATATACATACTTTATGGTTTTATTTATATGAAGTTCAAAAACATGCAAAATTAATCTATGCTGACAGCAGTCAGATAAGTCATTACCTCTGGGTAGGGAGCTATGGGCAGGGAGAGGGTATGAGAGAGCCTCTGTCCCCCTAGAAGTGTCTTATATCTTATAGCAGTGGTAATACAGAATATACATATAGATCTTCCTTAACTAACAATGGGGTTATGTCCCAATAAACCCATCACAAGTTGAAAATGCGTCTAATACACTAACCTACTGAACAACAGAGTTTAGCCCAGCCTACCTTAAAATCAGCTCCCCTGATAGCTCAGTTGGTAAAGAATTTGCCTGCAATGCAGGAGACCCTGGTTGGATTCCTGGGTCGGGAAGATTCCTGGAGAAGGGATAGGCTACCCACTCTAGTATTCTTGAGCTTCCCCTGTGGTTCAGCTGGTAAAGAATCTGCCTGCAGTGCAGGAAACCTGGGATCAATCCCTGGGTTGGGAAGATCCCCTGGAGAAGGGAAAGACTACACACTCCAGCAGGGACTGTATAGTCCTTGGGGTCACAAATAGTCGGACACGACTGAGCGACTTTCATTTTCACTTTTTCACCTTAAAATACGCTCAGAACACTAACATTAGCCCACAGTTGGGCAAAATCATATAGCGCAGCCTACTTTATAATGAAGTGTTGAATACCTCATGGAACGTATTGAGTATTGTACTGCAGGTGAAAAGCAGAATGGTTGTGTGGGTACAGAATGGCTGTAAATATATCAGTTGTTTATCCTTGTGACTGATGGCTGAGCAGGAGCTGCAGTGGCCTCCATGCTCAGCATCACAAGACAGTGTGGTACTGAATATACTAGTCCAGGCAAAGATCAAAACTCAAAATCCAAAGTATGGTTTCTATTGAATGTGTATCACTTCCACACACCATGAAGTCAGAAGCTTTTAAGTCAAACCATCTCAAGCTGCGGATCATCTGCACATATATTCATCTTTATATATATATGCATACATGTGTACATATATATTCATGTACATATTCGGTGTATTTCTGTATACGTATATATATTCATTCAGTTGTTGTTTAGTCGCTAAGTCACGTCTGACTCTTTTGTGACCCCATGGACTATAGCCCCACTGGGCTCCACTGTCCATGGCATTTCCCAGGCAAGAATACTGGAGTGGGTTGCCATTTCCTTCTTCAGGGAATCTTCTGGACCCAGGGATCGAACTCGCTTCTCCTGCATTGGCAGGCAGATTCTTTACCACTGAGCCACTCGGGAAGACTTCATTCAGTTGTACACTTAAGATTAAAATTTTCATAGCTGTATCAGGCCCCTGGTGTCTTATATAAAAGCTGAAGAATTGACTTGGAAAGCATGCACCCTAAGAATTGTAATCAGGATATATCAGAGAGTTAGATGTCTCAAAGTGCCCCAACCCCACAGAGTATATCAAGCCTCCCTTGTCAGTGCAGTTAACCCATTTCCCTGGCACTGATCAGGCTGTTTCTGACTCTAAAGATCCCTGTTATAACCTCGCAGGAGGCTTGTGAGTGACAGCAATCTCTTCATGCACCCTCGCCATTGCTTCAGATTCTTTAACAGCACATCCCAAGGGCACCCCAGTAATATCAAACCCTTAAGCGGTACAGTGCCAGGCCAAAATAATCTAAAGTTTTCACCCAATTTACAGTCACAAAAACCAGTAGAATCTGTGAGGGAATTAGACCAAGAAGGGAGAAACATAATTTTAGATCAGACCAGTTTATCTATGGGCTTCCCTGCTGGCTCAGATGGTAAAGAATCTGCCTGCAATGCAGGAGACCTGGGTTCAATCCCTGGGTTGGGAAGATCCCCTGGAGAAGGGAATGGCAACCCGCTCCAGTATCCTTGCATGGAGAATTCCATGGACAGAGGAGCCTGGCAGGCTACAGTCCATGGGGTCACAAGGAGTCAGACACGACTGAGCGACTAACACACACACACACACTTTATCTATATGGGTTTACTTTACCCACAATAACCATCAAGATGCTTGCTCTACCTCTGGGAGTGGTTCTAAATGTTTGCTCTGTTGATTAGATGAACCTGAACTCTGCGGTGGCCTGGGGTAAATGAGGCTGAATGCCACAAATTCATACAGAGGAAGGAATCCAGAGATTTAGGGAGAGCACACAAGCTGCTGAGCCAAAACTTAACTATGTTTCTTATAGAGGTTCAGAAGACCACACCTTCTCCAAGGACTGAGAAATGCATTGAGAATCACATCAGCAAAGGGAATACTAGCATCTTTGAAGGAGAAGGCAATGGCACCCCACTCCAGTACTCCTGCCTGGAAAATCCCATGGACGGAGGAGCCTGGTAGGCTGCAGTCCATGGGGTCGCTGAGGGTCGGACACGACTGAGCAACTTCACTTTCAGTTTTCACTTTCATGCACTGGAGAAGGAAATGGCAACCCACTCCAGTGTTCTTGCCTGGAGAATCCCAGGGACAGGGGAGCCTGGTGGCTGCCGTCTATGGGGTCACACAGAGTCGGACACAACTGAAGTGACTTAGCAGCAGCAGCATCTTTGAAAACCACTCTCTAAGCCAGAGAAAAAGGAAGGAAATTCCACAGTGGAAATGGACTTCCGGATTTCAAAGCGAAAGATGAGAAGGGGCCGGGGGGGGGGGTACCTGGAAGATGGTACAGGTCAAGTAGCAACACTTGGCCTTGGAGGCAACACGGTTACCGTCATGGACAGCAGGGCTCTAGTGGGGTCAGGATTGTTAGGTCTGCAGGAATCCTTGCTACAGCCAGCTGATCATGGGTTCTGCAGGACAAAAATAGGTGTTCAGACTACTGAGATCCCCTTTGATATGTTTAATTCAAAAAGAAACTCTAGGTATTCCCAATAATTTCAAAGATAATAGATGAAAGAGTCATGATAAAGGAAGGAATGATTTATTTAAGTAAAATCATGATAAAATATCTTGGGAATATATTCACTTCATGGCAAATAAATGGAGAAAGTGGAAACAGTGGCTGACTTTATTTTTTTGGGCTCCAAAATCACTGCAGATGGTGATTGCGACAATGAAATTAAAAGATGCTTACTCGTTGGCAGAAAAGTTATGACCAACCTAGACAGCATATTAAAAAGCAGAGACATTACTTTGCCAACAAAGGTCAGTCTAGTCAAGGCTATGGTTTTTCCAGTAACCATGTATGGATATAAATAAAGCTGAGTGCCGAAGAATTGATGCTTTTGAACTGTGGTGTTGGAGAAGACTCTTGAGAGTCCCTTGGACTGCAAGGAGATCAAACCAGTCCATCCTAAAGGAGATCAGTCCTGGGTGTTCATTGGAAGGACTGATGTTGAAGCTGAAACTCCAATACTTTGGCCACCTGATGCACAGAGCTGACTCATTTGAAAAGACCCTGATGCTGGGAAAGATTGAAGGCAGGAGGAGAAGGGGTTGACAGAGGATGAGATGGTTGGATGGCATCACCGACTCAATGGACATGTGTTTGAGTAAACTCCGGGAGTTGGTGATGGACAGAGAGGCCTGGAGTGCTGTAGTCCATGGGGTCGCAAAGAGCTGGACACAACTGAGCGACTGGACTGAACTGAACTGATCTTGGGAAGAGTGATGAGAAGTGAGGAGATATAGAACCTCATTTAAAAGCTAAGTATGTGATGCTTAACGCATTAAATCATAATATAGCATCACAAGTTTGTTCTGGAAATGCTGAAGTCAATACCAGAAAAAATGCCCGACAGTGTTCAAAGCAAAGCCTCTGGGGGCAAAACCAGAAAGAGGGGAGGTGTGCTCAGGAGTCTCTGCCAGGTGTCAGATTTGAAATCTTCGAAAAGTTAAAGTGTTGAAAAAATATGTCTTGCAGTGCTACATAATCTTCATAAACCACCTTCCCCATGCAGACCTTCAGCCATCAGCAGACAGGGCTCCTGTCACCCCAGGTAGCTCTTCCCTGGCCAAATGCCCCCATTTCCCACTGGCCTGCCCTCCTCCGTCCCCTCTGGGAAGTTATGTAACCTGCCTAAGGCCACAAAGAGAGTAGGTGTCACAGTCCAGGGTGACACGTGGGGTTCCTTTGACAGACAGCTGAATAGAAGCCTCTCAGGGCAGGGCCCATGTGTTCCCCGGTGCTGTGACTCAGGTCCCTGGGTGACCCTGTAGGGAGGCTGGACAGAGTCATCCCTGAGATCATGCCACACTCACTCCTGCCTGAGAACACCCCTTGGGAGCTGATCCCGCCACCCAGCCCCATCCCAGGCAGCACTTCTGTTCTGGACTTCTGTTCAGCACTTCTCTGGGGCATGTTCCTACATATGTCAGTAAGCAGCAAATAGTACTTCCATGAACACATTCAATGTGGCAGAGGGGAGATTACTGTTCCCATTTCGTAGATGAAGAAACTGAGGTTAAGGGGATAAATGACTTGTTCAAGGCATACTGCTGATACAGTGGAGATCTGCAGCCAAGCCTGACACTAGTACCTATGTGTCCTTGTCTTTCTGGGGTGTGTGATTGCATACTGCAATAGGAACAAAGACAAGATAGTCCAACTCTGAGCCAGGTCCAGGGGTGCAGCATCAGGTGGAGAGGAAGGAAGAGGGCTGGGTCAAGGAGACTCAAGTCTGTGTGCTGCTATTTGCAATAGCCAGGACATGGAAGCAACCTAAATGTCCTTTATTGACTGATGAATGGATAAAGAAGATGTGCTACGTAGATCCAATGGAATATTACTACTATTAAGTCACTTCAGTCGTGTCCGACTCTGTGTGACCCCATAGACGGCAGCCCACGTCTGCCAGGCTCCCCCGACCCTGGGATTCTCCAAGCAAGAACACTGGAGTGGTTTGCCATTTCCTTCTCCAATGCATGAAAGTGAAAGTGAAGTCACTCAGTCGTGTCTAGTTCTTAGTGACCCCATGGACTGCAGCCTACCAGGCTCCTCCATCCATGGGATTCTCCAGGCAAAAGTACTGGAGCGGGGTGCCATTGCCTTCTCCAATGGAATATTACTCAGCCATAAAAATTATTTAGCCATAAAAAGGAATGAGACTGGGTTGTCGGTAGTGACGTGGATGGACCTAGAATCTGTCATACAGAGGGAAGTAAGTCAGAAAGAGAAAGACAAATATCATATATGAAAACATATGTATGGAATCTAGAAAGATAGTACAGATGAGCCTGTTTGCAGGCCAGGAATAGAGATTCAGATGAAGAGAATTGATAAGCTGGCATAGGGTGGGAAGAGGAGGGTGAGACAAATTGGGAGAGCAGGATTGACATATATACACTACTGTGTATAAAGCAGAGAGCTGGCCGGAAGCTGCTGCCTAACACAGGGAGCTCCGCTTGGTGCTGTGATGACCTCGTGGGGCGGGGATGGAGGTGGGGTGGTAGGGAGGCTCAAAAGAGAGGGGGTGAGTGTGTACACATAGCTGATGCACTTCATTGTACAGCAGAAACTAGCACAACATTATAAAGCAATTACAGACCCATAAGAGATGTCTATGGGCTCAGTCAAGGACACACACACTCACTGGGGGACGGAGGGCAGGATATTCAGCTCTACTTCATGGATGAGGAAACTGAAGGCCAACAGTTCAGATGAGCTGCCCAAGGTCCCACAGCTCAAGGCCAACAGTTCAGATGAGCTGCCCAAGGTCCCACAGCTACTACGGAGAGTGGCAGAAGTGAAGGTCACGGACCCCACAGCTAGACTCCCAAGGTTTGTGCTGACTCTGCTGCTGTCCTGGGCAAGTACTTGACCTTTCTATGCCTCTGTTCCTTCTCTGTCAAATGTGGATACTAACAGATGCCACTTCTCTGAGTTGTCATGAAGACTGAATGAGCCAGTACACATAAAGGACCAAGGGGCAGATCCTGGCCGTGCTGCCTTCTCCCTGTCACTCACTTCTGGCTCAGGAAGATCAACAGATGCCTTTGAGATGGGTGTTCCCATAAATTGTTATGGAAAAACCTGAAGGAAATTCTTGGCCAACCCAATATTTCTCCCATCACTGGGACTTTAATTGTGTGCACTCTGTACCATGAACATCTTTTTAAAATCAGCCTTTTTGTTCCTCTCTCCCTTTCCTCTCTCCTCATTTTTTCTTTCTTCTCCCACCATGCCGAGTAATTTACGTTAACCAAGTGGTGTGTATGTTTCCATAATTTTTTTCATGTTCATTTAATCATGCATCAGTTCAGTTCAGTTCAGTTCAGTTGCTCAGTCATGTCTGACTCCTTGCGACCCCATGGACTACAGCACACCAGGCCTCCCTGTCCATCACCAACTCCTGGAGTTTAACCAAACTCATGTCCATTGAGTCAGTGATGCCATCCAACAATCTCATCCTCTGTTGTCCCCTTCGCCTCCCGCCTTCAATCTTTCCCAGCATCAGGGTCTTTTCAAATGAGTCAGCTCTGTGCATCAGGTGGCCAAAGTATTGGAGTTTCAGCTTCAACATCAGTCCTTCCAATGAACACTCAGCACTGATCTTTAGAATGGACTGGTTTGATCTCCTTGCAGTCCAAGGGACTCTCAAGAGTCTTCTCCAACACCACAGTTCAAAAGCATCAATTCTTCGGTGCTCAGCTTTCTTTATAGTTCAGCTCTCGCACCCGTACATGACTTCTGGAAAAACCATAGCCTTGACTAGATGGACCTTTGTTGGCAAAGTAATGTCTCTGCTTTTGAATATTCTGTCTAGGTTGGTCATAACTTTCCTGCCAAGGAGTAAGCGTCTTTTAATTTCATGGCTGCAGTCACTATCTGCAGTGATTTTGGGGCCCCCAAAAATAAAGTCTGTCACTATTTCCACTGTTTCTCCATCTATTTGCCATGAAATGATGGAGCCGGATGCCATGATCTTTGTTTTCTGAATGTTGGGCTTTAAGCCAACTTTTTCACTCTCCTCTTTCACTTTCATCAAGAGGCTCTTTAGTTCTTCTTCACTTTCTGCCATAAGGGTGGTGTCATCTACGTATCTGTGGTTATTGATATTTCTCCCGGCAATCCTGATTCCAGCTTTTGCTTCTTCCAGCCCAGCGTTTCTCATGATGTACTCTGCATAGAAGTTAAATAAGCAGGGTGACAAAATACAGCCGTGACGTACTCCTTTTCCTATTTAGAACCAGTCTGTTGTTCCATGTCATGCATACATACATATATAGCTTGGTTCTTTTGTTTAATAAAAAAATTTATAAGTATACATTTCTCCATGTCTTACTATTCTCACAAAAGAGCATGAAAATCCCTCCTGTCAATAGATCAAGTTCTAACTCATTGTTTTTAATGGCTGCATAATATTCCATGGTAAAGAGATACTACAATTTATTTAACTATTAACTCTTCCTCCCTAGATGAGCATGCATTTTGTTTCCAGGTTTATTATCACAAAAAAATGCTGCCAACAAAAATATTTTGTGCATAAGCCCTTCTATGCTTACATTCTCATTTCTGTGATACAGATTCCAGGAGGGGGGTTGCTAGGCAGAAAGTCTGCAGTTTTAATTTTATAACTATTGCCAAATTGGTTTGGCACATAGAGGTTGCCAAATTGTATCCCTCCCCAAAGGTTCTTACTTGAAACGTTTTTTGCCAATGTGATGGATGAACAGCTGGCTCAAACCAGCCTACGTCAGCTCAAATGGCAACAATTGGTCTAAACCTGCCAAGGCTCACCTCTGCCTGATGAATCTGTATGGAATGGGGTCCAATCAAATTAAACCAGCTCAAAACGGCCCAAACCAATTCAAAGTGGAAAGAGTCAGTCCAAACTTGCAAATCCTTTCCAGCTTTCTTCAGCCTGTAAGCAAAATATTGCCGGCCATATCAGGAATCAAAGGATGTTGCCACCATCAAGCCATCGTGTTTCAGCCTCCTAGATGGTAAGCTCCCAGGGAATTCAGGATAGAAAAAGGATGCCTACCATCTAGCAGTCAGTTACTGCAGCCACCCGTAAAGAAAGCTAAGAGCTGAAGAATTGATGATTTTGAACTGTGGTGTTGGAGAAGACTCTTGAGAGTCCCTTGGACTGCAAGGAGATCAAACCAGCCAATCCTAAAGGAAATCAGTCCTGAATATTCATTGGAAGGATGGATGCTGAAGCTGAAACTCCAATACTTTGGCCCCATGATGCAAAGAGCTGACTCATTTGAAAAAACCCTGATGCTGGGAAAGATTGAAAGCGGGAGGAGAAGGGGTCGACAGAGGATGAGATTGTTAGATGGCATCACTGACTCAATGGACATGAGTTTAAGCAAACTCTTGGAGTTGGTGATGGACAGGGAAGCCTGGTGTGCTGCAGTCCATGGGGTCACAAAGAGTTGGACACACCTGAGCGACTGAACTGAATGGACACCCAACGGTGCACCCTGAGGAGACTCAGGGTGAGAAAGCACAGGATGCTGGCCCCAGATCGGTGAAGTGAAGTGAAGTCACTCAGTCGTGTCCGACTCTTTGCGACCCCATAGACTGTAGCCCACCAGGCTCCTCCATCCATGGAATTTTCTAGGTAAGAGTACTGGAGTGGGTTGCCATTTCCTTCTCCAGGAGATCTTCCCAACCCGGAGATCTTCCCAACCCGGGGATTGAACCTGGATCTCCCGCATTTCGGGCAGACGCTTTACCATCTGAGCCACCAGGGATGGGCTTCCCTGATAGCTCAGTTGGTAAAGAATCAGATAGCTGAGGTGCCTATTAAAGGAAGTGTATCAGTGAGCCCAAACTCTTGCCTTTTCCCATACACAAAAAAACAGCTAAATTTTTTGACTTGAGACTTCTGTTTTTCTTTTCTTAACAGTAGTCTTTTGACATTCCAACTACCTGATCTTTTGTTGCAAAAACTCCTGTATTTCCTGGTACACCACCCTGCCACATCCCCCACCCCCACCCCCAGCCCTTGCTTTTTCGAATCAGTTTCTCAGCGCTATCTGAGATGCTGTGTCCAGGGCTTGAAGTCCCTAGCATGTCCACCGAAGAAAACCTCACTCTCAACTTTTAGGTTGTGCAGTTTTTTTTGTTGTTGACAAGCCTCCTCGTGGTTTCTGAAGAGCACTCACTGAGCAATCAGCACCTTCCCAGTGTCTGAGCGCTGGGCAGCCTAACGCATGCGCACTCTGTTCAGCGCAGTCTGTGGCCGCAAAAACCTGCTAAGAGATACAGCAGATCTCATGTTCCTTCTTAGTTCTTTGGGTTACAGGAAAACCATCTTCGCACTCACTGACTCTATTTCTTTCTTTTTAAAAGATTTCTTAAAAAAAAAACTTTTAATTTTGTATTGGAGTATATGGCACCCCACTCCAGTATTCTTGCCTGGAAAATCCCATGGACTGAGGAGCCTGGTGGGCTGCAGTCCATGGGGTCGCTAAGAGTGGGACACGACTGAGTGACTTCACTTTCACTTTTCACTTTCAAGCATTGGAGAAGGAAATGGCAACCCACTCCAGTGTTCTTGCCTGGAGAATGCAGGGACGGGGAGTCTGGTAGCCTGCCGTCTATGGGGTCACACAGAGTCGGACACAATTGAAGCGACTTAGCAGCAGCAGCATAGCTGATTAACAGTGAGGTGATACTTTCAGGTGGACAGCAAGGGGACTCAGCCATACATATACATGTACCCATTCTCTCCTCAAAGGGGATTTCTTGGCAGGAAAGGGAGACCCCAGGAAAGACAGAAGCAGGAAGTGGGAAACTGTCAGGAGCTGAGGTGGCCACTTCTCTCATTGGTGTCCTCACTCCAGCTTCACTTTGAAGTGGAAACCGAGACCCAGACAGGAAAGGGCCTTCTGAGGACCAAGAGCCCAGTGGGAGCAGAGCCACGCTGGGAATGAGAAGGGCCCTCAGCGTGGGGCCTAGAGAGCAGAGGCTGATGCTGGCTGGTTGGCACTACCTGTGGCCAGTGTCTTCACCCACCAGGAAGCCCTCGGGCCTCCACTGGCTCAACTGCAGGCCCATAGGGACCTCCCTTCCCTCAGAATCCCCTGGAGCCCTGGGAGATTTGGTGGGATCTGAAGCTAGACAGATTGGGATCCCCTTTAAGATTTAAGGAAGAAAATGTAAAATTATTAGTACAGAATTGCCGTGAGTCCCATTCTCAGGCCTTGCAAGTGGCTTAACAGAGTGAAGGACCTTGAGGTTTAACTTTCATTCACTCTATGATAAATCTGCTTCTGGTCTGGAAGCTGCAGGAAGCAGAGTCCTTGAGGAAGGCCTTGGCTGGGCAGGCAGCCGCAATGCTGGGCATTTTCTGTACACTGCTGCCCCCTTGAGGCCTATCCAAGGATTGAGGCGGGAGCCTCCAGCTCCGGGAGACAGCAGTGGGGTGATTCCTGAAGGAGGGAGTCAGGAGGCAGATAGTCTTGATCTAAGAAGTGAACTCCAGCCTCACAGACCTCCTTCCTATTTCTAGGCATATCTAGACTCCAGAATGAGAGCTAGCAAGAACAGAGTAGGCCTAAGGGAAAGCTGACCCTTAACGATAACATTCCTTACGTTTCCATGCTCCCAACAAGCCCACTGGGGAAGTTAGCTCTACTTCACAAAAGAGAAACTAGGGTTCAAATAAATTAGTCAGCCTGTCCAAGTTCAGAGCTAGCAAGCAGTGGTGTCTGGAGGTGAAGCCAGGCCTGCCTTGCCCCAACACCTGGCTTCTTAACCATTATGGTATGTCATACGTCTCATACACACTTTTTCTTGAACAAGGCAGGGCCTGAGTAAATGAAGAGGAGAGAAAAAGGAGGAGAGGATAGATGAATTTAGAAATGTATATCAATGCCAAATGCTAATCATTTAGGGGAGAAATCAAACAGGCATGTAGATGCATCACTTAATATAAAAGACCCGTGGCCCATCTATTTGTTGTTAGAAGTAGCTACTATTGTGTCCCCTTCAACCACCCCTCCTGTGGGTGGGAAAGGCGAGGTGGGATGGAAGGGGCAGGGGGATGGACAGGGCAGAACAGTGCAGAGAAAAGTTAGTGTAAGAATTGAGTTCCAATGTAAGCACAGATATTTGTGGAAGTTCCACATACAATTGGAGTTTTACTCAAACCTCCCCTTCCTCCAGGCTTCCCTCTTAGCTCAGTTGGTAAAGAATCTGCCTGCAATGCAGGAGGCCCCAGTTCGATACCTGGGTCAGGAAAATCCCCTGGAGAAGAGAAAGGCTACCCACTCCAGTATTCTTGGGCTTCCCTTGTGGCTCAGCTGGTAAAGAATCTGACTGCAACGTGAGAGACCTGGTTTCGATCCCTGGGTTGGGAAGATTCCTTGGAGAAGGGAAAGGCTACTCAATCCAGTATTCTGGCCTGGGTCACAAAGAGTCAGATAGGACTAAGCAACTTTCACTTTCCCCTTCCTCCCTGTCTTCCTGTCTCAAAACAGTCCCCCTGAGGACTACATATCACAGGCCCTCCAAGCCCTGTCAGGCTCTGGGTTAAGCACCACCGTCTCCTATAGAAGATGGTTCTCCAGAAGGCTCCTATTGGAAGGATGACCAGCGGGCCTGAATGCCCCTTTCTCCACAGCCTGATGCTGCATGCAGAGCAGGGAGCCTGGCCCTGGAGGCAGAGCACAGCAAGGTGGGGTGTCCTGGGGGGCCCAAAGCAGGAGCTGGAGCAGCCAGGTGGCTAGAGGGCCTGGGACCCTCTGCTCCCCTCCTTTGCTGCCATAGAGCTTCAGCCTTCAGTCTCCTCCCCGGCCCGGGCCCAGAGGCAGGTCAGAGTCAAGGCCAGATGCACACTGACTTTGGCAAGTCACCAGGGCGAGGGGACTCCCTCAGTTCCTCACCCCAAGCTCCAACCAGTCTAAGCTTCAGTCACCCGAGCTCAGGTCCCACGGCCTCAGATGGATGGCCTCCCACCTCGATGGAGGCTGGAGGCAAGCAGCTGAAGGTGGAGCTCATGGAGGCCAGGCAGGCGCCAGTGAAGGGGAAGACCAGCTGGCCGCCCATGTCCAGCAGGACCTCCTCCAAGAAGAGCTTGTCAAAGGCATCACAAGTGTGGCCTTTGACGTTGCAGGGGAAGAAGGGTGACTTGGGGAAGAGGGGTGGCTTGGAATAGAGCTCCTGCAGGGACACAGGGGAGGGGAAGAAAGGGGTGGAAGACAGAAAGTCTCATTCCCCTTCACCCGCTCACCCAGAAGCCTTCAGAGCACTAGCAGGGGCATAGGTGTCTGCGTGGCTGGAACTCACTCCTCTTGCACGGCCTGGCGGAGTCGGGCTGGCCCGCACACGAGGCCTCAGGGACTCATCTGTATAATATGAAGCTGTCGGCTCCAGCTATTGCTGTAAGGCAGAGGTTGAAAACTCAGTTACCTAAGGGGCCAAGCAGGTAACATAAATGAGAAAATGGGCCAGCTTAGTCTTACAACAAACTGGAAAAGTCAATGCCTCTGCAGGGAGGGCAGCTTCTCTTTTGGTCCCGTGGATCTGTCGGATGCTGGACATGTGCTATAAATTTGATTTACTTGTTGCCATGATGGATCGCAGTTCTACATCGTCAGATCCCTCAAATTTTTGAGAGGGCCTGAGAAATCCAGGCATTTGTGAAATATGTCTATTTAAAATATATATATTGGCAATTATATATTTATAACTATTGTGGGACCCAAACAAATCCAGAGATCTCCTGTTTGTAACCTCTGCTCATAAGGCACCTCTATTTTCAGGATGTGAGCTCAATGGGAAGAGAGGCAAATACACACACAAAGACACATGTCCAGAGACACCCAGAAACACACACACACACACACACACATATACACAAGCAAATTTGTGCACACACTAACGCATTCATTGGCCAGGAGTGAAAGTCAAAATATTTACAAACACTGTGGCCTGAGTGTCATCCCATCAGAAGGGACAACTACCTTCAGCTGAAGGAGGGTCTCAGAGGCCCCACTGGGTCAGATATTGGGGTTCTGGCTTCTGGATCATGGGACCCAGACCGAGAAAAGCTATTTAACAATGGAGAAGAATCTTAATATTCCAGAAAACAGGTCCACTGGTGCATCCTGGTGACCAGCCACCTTGCCTCACTAGGCCCATATCACCAGCTGCTGCAAATGCTCCAAGCCGTGTGCATGTGTGTGTGCCCACAGGTTCACTAATTAGCAAGGACGGCCCAGTCTCTGGGGTCCAGCACACTCACTTCTTCCCAGTTAGGGATGCATAGGGTGTCTAGGGGCGGGGGACCATCTCTTAGCCAAGAGGCCCAGCACCTACTCCAGCTCCCTCTGGCATGGACAAGAGCCCGAACTGTGAGCCACTCCCCCGCTCCCAGTTTCAGGCAAGAACCCTGGATGGGGCCATGAGGTGCCCGTGAGTCCCTGCAGCGTGCCAGGCATTGTTCCAGGTGCTGATAGCTCTAGCTCAGAGCCCCCTCTAATAAACTCTGTTGGGAGAAGAAATCAGGGTAGCTGCCTGGAAGCGGCTGGTGCCTTGAATCCTGCTTAGCCAATGGCTTCTCAGAAATGGGGGAAGGGAGGCTTGGTAAAATATTCCCATTTCCAGAGATATCATTCCCACCAATTGGGTTTCTGCACCAACCACTCTCAACATCCTGAATCCCCTTTTGCTAAGAAAACTCCAGAGTGTTCTACTCCCCGGTGTAAGGAAGGAGCACAGCCTTTGGGTCAGGCTCAGTCACACACCTAAGCTCATTTCCCCCTCCATGAAGTGGGGATGCCCCTGGCACTGTGTGGAGCTGTTGGGAGGATGGAGGAGAGTGATCCATGAAGGCCCTGTACACAGCGGGGGGCACATAAAGTGCTCGATGGGGCAAGGGGAAGTTTGTGCTCAGTGGGATTTAGTCTCCGCCTGGCTGCTCAAATCTGACCTTCAGCAGGCCCAGGCTCACCTGGCTGGTACAGTCGAAACGGGTGCCCAGGATGGCCAGGTCACATGGCACCCAGAGGCTGCTGCTGCACTTCACTGCATTGAAGGGTGAGACCTGCGGCAGTACTTGGAAAAAAAGTACTGGGCGTGGCAGTACCAGCACACCCAGGTCGGCCACCATGAAGGCGTCTCAGCGGTCCCGCCAGGACAGGGAAAGAGGGAGAGAAGCTTGTTAGTAGGTTGTCTCACCTAATCCTCATGTACCTCTGTGAGGTACAACCTACCTTAAAGTTGGAGAAACAAAGGCCAGAAAGAGGCAGTCACTGCTCCAAGTCACATAGCAAGTACATGGCAAGGACAGAATTTGAGTCCAGGTTTCCAAGTCCAGGGACTTGCTTTTAACCACTTTTCTCTACTGCCTTTTGACTTATGCCCCTCTCCTTGGTAGGAAGGGGAGATCTGTCAAGCCAGGGAAAGGCTCTAGGCTACTTATTCTACAATCATTTAACAAAGATTTCCCAGCACCTACTCTGTGCCAGGCTCTACCTTGGCTGCTGGGGAAAGAGCAGTGAAGAGTACAAAATAAAATCCCTGCCCTGTGAAGCTTCTACTAGCTGAACCCGAGACAGGCAGGTATGAACTCATGCAACGTGTGCTCAGGCACGGCGCCAGGGGGCAGAAGTACTGTAGAAATTATTCCCATTTTGCAGATGCGGCCACTGAGGCTCTGAGGGCTGGTGTACTTCCCCCAAGTTCCCACTGCCAGGGAGCAGCACAGTGGAGACTCAATCCCAAGAATAAACGTCTTCAGCTGAGACCTGTACATCAATCTATTTTGAGATGTTGTCTATTTTTTTCCCCCGCTTCTCTCCTCCTCATTGATGCCAGTGGCTATTTCTGTAATTTATGCCCTCAGAGAGGTATGTGGCCAAGGTAAAAAGAGGCTGCAAGCCTTTCTGGCTTCCTTGGGGCTTAGCCCTTGATGAAAAAAAGTTGCTGAGCTGCAAAAAGAGTGTCTTTAGTAACCCTGATAGACGGAAAGAATGAGCCTATCTTCGTCACTCAGTGTTCAGGTCACATCCCCCCTCCCTGGCGCCACCCCCGCTCTCTGTGTGGACTGCTGAGGTCTCTGTGACCTGCTGGCCTTCCCAGGCTAAAGCCACCACCTTGGGACTGCGTTGCCCCTGGGATGTCAGCCCTCCTACGGGCTTACACCCCACCTCTGTGCTCTGACCAGAGCCTCTCCTGCGTGTTCCAGGAAGGCAATTCAGCCAGGAGCCTGCTCCTTTTCTGATGCTTCTGCTAGCCCTGCCTGGGCAGGGGGTGGCAAGGACCCAAGGATAGCAGAGATGGCAAGTCTCCTACATCTTGGTGGCAAAGAAATTGATCTCCACCCAGAAATGAACTCGCTGTGTGACCTGGACAGTATTCTCCCTTTCCTCTTGCTGCCAAGTGGCCTGGTATAGCAGAGGAGTTAATCTCGTGGGCTTGAAATCAGCCTGGTTTATTGCTCACTACCTGTGGCGCTGTGGGCAAATTACCTGACAGCTCTGAGTCTCAGTTTGCTCATCTGAAAAATGAGGGGCAGTGACCTCAAGGGGCAACGATGAGGATCAAGTGAGATAATGTACATAAGTGCTTCACGATTGCTGTTGGTGTCTGTGTTTGCCTTTCTGTCCCTATGAACTGTCTTCACCAGATTATGATGGCTTGAAGACAGGGACCGCATATTCTGCATTTCTGGGTCTCTGGTAATGCCCTCTAGGGTAAGACTTGGCACAGAATTTGCTTCAGGGAGTATTTGTAGAATAAGTAAGTAAAGGATGCCATAGCTAAGATATGTGAGATCTAGGATACAGATCAAGGTCTGTCTGCTCTACAACCCGTTTGGGATCCAGAAGAGAAAAATCAATAGGACAGAACTGACAGCCCAGAAACAAAACTCAGAAAAAAACATTTCACATACCACCAAGCCCTGAAAATCAAGTTTTTGTAGAACAGCTGGTATCGAGACAACAGATAGCAATACGGAAAATAAAATGTATTTATAACCTCACTTCTAACCAATACAAATGTGACATGATTTAAAGAGTCAAATATATGTTTTTAAACAATCCATAAAATATATTAAAAATATAGAGTCAATTAAGTGTCATATATTTGGGGGAAGGTGATGCTTTAAGCTTGGATGTGACAAAAGAGATCATAGTGTGAACATTCAGATTTGATGGCATCTGATTTATAAATTATGCACACTCATACACTCAGAACTCATTCTTTCTAGGAATCAGGAGACCTGTGAAGGGGTGCTGACGTGCAGATTAGCTAATGTGGCAATGTGACTTGAATAAGCCTGCCCTCTCAGGTTTAGAGTCAACTGTGAAACCCAAGAAGCAGTATAATGCAAAGATTAAGATGGATTGAACTCCATCTCTGGTCAAATTACTTTACCTCTCGGATCCTCTATTTTCTCATCTGTAAAATGGAAATAATATTAGGATAGGACCCTAGGGCTGTTTTGAGGATTAAATGAGACAATCCAAACCAGGCTCTTAACTTAAACCGGTTGGTTTAAATTACTGGGATTTGAGGACCATTTCTGGGGCATAACCTGGCCTCGAAAGGCACACCTTACCTTAGTATAAGCAGGTCCTCTGCAAATGGCTCTGACCGCCCTGCCTTCCTCTGCGGGCTGGGACCTGCGGGTGCAGAGGTCAGGTGAATACATGACCCTCCACACAGCCTGCCTGACCATCTGCATATTTTTTCTGGAACATCACTGTGGACAAGGGAACAAGTCTGGTACTCTGAACTCAGAATGGAATTGGAATATAAGGGGAATTACTGGGGTTAGGTCCTGTTAGATCCTGGAGTGGCCATGTGGAGATATGCCAAGGTACTTCAGATAGTCTTTGTTAAAGGTCATGAAGCTTCATGAAGCTTCTTGCCTTAAATATACCAAAGCCATCTGGTTTGTAGCAAGTCTAGAATCAAAGAAAGATAAGTCAGACCCAATGTTTCCATGATTCCCACAGAGGGGTTTATGAATATTTATGGAAACAAGAATGATTATCCTACCAATGCTAGTATGACTCAGACATCACTGAGAAAGAAAGCTAAATGACTTATTTTTTTTTAATTGAAGTACAGTTGATTTACAATGTTGTGCCAATCTGTGCTGTACAGCAAAGTGACTTAGTTATACACATTTACACATTCTTTTCCCATTATGGTTTACCCTGGGAGGTTGGAGGCAGTTCCCAGTGCTGTACAGTAGGACCTTGTTGTTCACCCATTCTAAACGTGATGGTTTGCATCTCCCAAGCCCAAACTCCCAGTGCAGCCCTCCCCACACCCTGCCTTGGCAACCACGAGTTTGATCTCTGTGTCTGTGAGTCTGCTTCTGTTTTGTCACTCGGTTCATTTGCGCCCTCTTTTAGATTTTAGATCCCACATGTAAGTGATATTGTGTGGTACTTGTTTTTGTCTTTCTGACTTACTCTTTTTTTAGTATGATCATCTCTAGTTGCATCCTTGTTGCTGCAAATGGCATTATTTCATTCTTTTTATGGCTGAGTAGTATTCCATATTGGAGAAGGCAATGGCACCCCACTCCAGTACTCTTGCCTGGAAAATCCCATGGACGGAGGAGCCTGGTAGGCTGCAGTCCGTGGGGTCTCTAGGAGTCGGACACGACTGAGCGACTTGACTTTCACTTTTCACTTTCATGCACTGGAGAAGGAAATGGCAACCCACTCCAGTGTTCTTGCCTGGAGAATCCCAGGGACGGGGGAGCCTGGTGGGCTGCTGTCTGTGGGGTTGCACAGAGTCGGACACGACTGAAGCGACTTAGCAGCAGCAGCAGCAGCAGCGTTCCATATATATGTACCGACTCTTCTGTATCCATTCGTCTACTCACGGACATTTAGATTTCTTCCATGTCTTGGCTGTTGTGAAGGGTGCTGCTGTGAACATAGGGCTGCATGTATCTTTCTCAACATAGTTTCACTATTTCTTATAGTCCTTGTAACAACCCTATGAAGCGCTGATTACCATCTGTATTGTACAGATGAAGAATCAGAGGCTCTCAAATATATGTATATATATGTGTGTGTGTATTTTTTTTTCAGTTCCCAAGCTTCTCAGAAGTGGCACGATTCAAACATGGGTCTGTCTGCTTCCAGAGCCCAGGCATTTCCCACTACTAGTTAACTCACTGAATATTCACAACATTGCAGAGTGAAAATTATGATGTTGGCTTTACAGATGGAAGCCTGAAGGTCAGAGAGGAGCAGGCCCTCACCCACCTGGCTTCCAGAACTCGCCGAAGTCATCTCAAGGACAACCTCAGATCTGGGTCTGATGAAGATCAGGGCAAACAGTCAATCTTGGGGGACTAAAATGGCATTCTGTCCTTGCCAGTCTCTCCTTCCCAACACCCACCCGACCGCAGAAGACTCTCCAGTCCCACTTAGCCCGCTTATCATATCCTTCTCTGTTCCAAACCTTTGCAGAAGTTTCCTGCTGCCTGAAACCCTTCCCCTCCAGCCTCCTAAGCTAATGTTCATCTCCAGTGTCCAACTCACATGGCTCTGGGTGGTAGTCATTAGAGTGAGCCATCAGCCATTCCCAATTCTCCTCTTATAATTGGTGAAATTATACTTCCCCACAGAATCAATCCATTTAAGCTAAGTTGTGCCACAATAAAAAATCATCCCCAAATCATACAAGTTCATAAACATAAAGATTTGTTTCTTGTTCATCTTATGTTCCCATCATGGGTCAGCTCTGGGTCTGTCCCATCAATCCAGGATTCATGCTGAAGGAGCAGGCACGTTTCTACTCAAAGATCAGTAGCCAAAACAAATCTCATGGTTAAGCTGGATGCCAGTGGGGAGAAGATCCCAATCCTTCCACAGAGCAAGACAGCAAATATCTTGGCAATAATGCAGTCCATCACAGCCTCCATTGCTTTGAAATTAGGCCATGTGCTTTGCTTTGGCTATTGACCTATATGCAGGTCAGGAAGCAACAGTTAGAACTAGACATGGAACAACAGACTGGTTCCAAATAGGAAAAGGAGTACGTCAAGGATGTATATTGTCACCCTGCTTATTTAACTTATATGCAGAGTACATCATGAGAAATGCTGGGCTGGAAGAAGCACAAGCTGGAATCAAGATTGCTGGGAGAAATATCAATAACCTCAGATATGCAGATGACACCACCCTTATGGCAGAAAGTGAAGAGGAACTCAAAAGCCTCTTGATGAAGGTGAAAGAGGAGAGTGAAAAAGTTGGCTTAAAACTCAACATTCAGAAAACAAAGATCATGGCATCTGGTCCCATCACTTCATGGGAAATAGATGGGGAAACAGCAGAAACAGTGTCAGACTTTATTTTGGGGGGCTCCAAAATCACTGCAGATAGTGACTACAGCCATGAAGTTAAAAGACGCTTACTCCTTGGAAGAAAAGTTATGACCAACCTAGATAGCATATTCAAAAGCAGAGACATTACTTTGCCAAAAAAGGTCCATCTAGTCAAGGCTATGGTTTTTCCAGTGGTCATGTATGGATGTGAGAGTTGGACTGTGAAGAAAGCTGAGCACCGAAGAATTGATGCTTTTGAACTGTGATGTTGGAGAAGACTCTTGAGAGTCCCTTGGATTGCAAGGCGATCCAACCAGTCCATTCTGAAGGAGATCAGCCTTGGATTTCTTTGGAAGGAATGATGCTGAAGCTGAAACTCCAGTACTTTGGCCACCTCATGCGAATAGTTGACTCATTGGAAAAGACTGATGCTGGGAGGGATTGAGAGCAGGAGGAGAAGGGGACGACAGAGGATGAGATGGCTGGATGGCATCACTGACTCAATGGACGTGAGTCTGAGTGAACTCCGGGAATTGGTGATGGACAGGGAGGCCTGGCGTGCTGTGATTCATGGGGTCGCAAAGAGTCGGACACGACTGAGTGACTGAACTGAATTGAACTGAACTGAACTGAATGACATGTGAGCTAAAGCGATATGTTACTGGCTTTAAGAGCCAGTACAAATCACCATCTTTTCTTCTATATGAACAATCAGCAGACGGTGACTACTCTACAACCTAGGTGCCAAAGTGAGAACTGTGTAGAACGGAGACCCCAGCCAACTCTTCCTGGACATACAGTTTGAGGAGAAAGCAACCTTATCCTTTAAGTACTGAGGTTTGAGGATTGTTACTGCAGCCTAAGCTAGACTGTTCATCTCCATACACACCTCCTTTGATTTCACTGTGCTGACAGAGGATGGTGGGGGATGCTCAGAACTGGACCCAGGGATTGACCAGTCAGAAAGCTGATAATTTTTAAAGGGGACTAAAACACCACAGAACATGTGACAGTTAAGCACATGGTATTTGCAGAATTACTATGCAGGCGTGTACAACATGTAATTCATTCGTTCATTCCTATATTGATCAATTGACCATATGAAGCTGCTCAGTCGTGTCTGACTTTTTGCAAGCCCATGGACTGTAACCTACCAGGCTCCTCTGTCCATGGGATTTTACAGGCAAGAGTACTGGAATGGGTTGCCACTTCTTTCTCCAGGGGATCTTCCCAACCCAGGGATCAAACCCGGGTCTCCTGCATTGCAGGCAGATGCTTTACCGTCTGAGCCATCAGGGAAGCATATCTTAATCAGTTAATTCAACAAATATTTATCAAGCACTTACTATGGGCCTGAAACAGTGTAGGCACTGAGGATACAGCAGTGAACAAACCAAAGTCTCCTCCTTCACGGGACTCTCATTGGAACGGTTGGAAAAGATGCATTGTTAAGTTACTTAGGAGAGGGGCATACTTGATGGCTCAGACTGTAAAGAATCCACCTGCAGTGCAGGAGACCTGGGTTTGATCCCTGGGTTGGGAAGATCTCCTGGAGGAGGGAATGGCAACTCACCTGGAGAATTCCATGGACAGAGGAGCCTGGTGGGCTACCGTCTAAGGGGTAGCAAAGAGTCGGACACAGCTGAGCGACTAACACAAACACAAGCGTCCTCAACATGGGTAAAGACAAGGCCTTTCCTCTGCAGAAGCAAGTGTAGGGAGGACCTGAAGAGAGAGAAAGCTGTGGGGAACCCCAGAGAGGGTGGAGAACCAGGGCATCTGGTGTCACAGAGTCTCTTTACACTACATACCCAGGGAGTAGCAACGAAGGGGCAATATGGACCAGATCTTCAGCATTTTTCAAAATCCTCTTGACAAACCAAAACTTTAAAGAAAAAAAAACAAAACCAATTGTCTAGTAAGCAAATGAAACAGTGCCCAACATCACTGGTCATCAAGAAACTGTAAAATAAGGTCACGTGATACCACTACATTCCTGCTTCATTTCATATTTCAAATATGAAATATCAGCTCAAGGAGCAAGCACTTCCTCAGAGAAGCTGTCCATCCCCTTCCGGGCAGCTTGGATCTTCTTGTCATGAAAAGTCATAGCTCTGGCTACTTTCCACCATAGGCCTTGACACATTTACAACTCCACATGTGTTTATGTGGCTGTTGGGTTTATGTACTTCTCCTCCACTGGATTACCAGGCATGATAATTATCAGACATCACTGTAGGCATGATGTCTGCTGCTGACCAGTGTGTCCTCGGCGCCGAAACAAGGCCGGCAGGCACAGGATAGGCGCACAATACATAGTTGGTGAATGAATGGATGGATGAATGGAGTGAGTGAGTGAATGAATGAGGAAGGCACTATCATTGCCATTTTACAGGTGAGAAACTGTGTCTCCAGTTCTTCAAGAAATGTGTCTAAAATCACCTTACTCACCTGTACGCATTACACACCTCAGGGTTCACGTCCTCCCAGAGAGTGGATCAGTTGTCCTGCCTCATTATTGAATGTCCTGAAGACTCTTAGCTGAGTGGAGGCATCTTAGACTGTGATCGGTGATCTTAAGCATTCTTAGAAAAGTCTGAACAGTACAGTAAGATGAGGTCAGGGCTCAGGCAGGCCTGTCTCCAGGCATTAGTTAAGATCTTAGGATTCAACTCAGAGAGGAGACTTACCCCGCATACATTCTGGCTTACTGCCTGAGGAGAGGTGGTACATGAGGCCATGGAGTCCTTCCCTCTTTCTCTGGACAGCCAGTGGCATGGTGTAGCCTCGTATCAGAGGGGGACATTCACACATTCACAAACACAATTTTAGTACCTGCTCCCACATGTGTATATACCCAAGAAATATGAAAACAAGTATTTAAACAATACTGTACATGAATGCTCATAGCAACATTACTCATAATAGTTTAAAAGTGGAAACAATCCAAATATTCATAAATAAAATGTGGTATATCCATACGCTGGAATATCTATCATTCAGCTGTAAAGAGAAGTGAGGTACTGATATATGCCACATCATGGATGAACCTCAACAACATTATGCTAAAGTGAAAGAAGCTAGACACAAAAGGTTGCATATTTTATTTCTACAAAATGTCCAGAATAGATAAATTCATAGAGACAAAGAGCAGATTAGTGGTTACCAAGGGCTGAGGGGAGGAGGGAATAGGGAGTGACTGCTTAATGGAGACAAGATTTCCTTTGGGGAAAATGAAAGTATTTTGGAACTAAATAAAGGCGATGATTGCACAACCTTGTGGATGTATGAAATGTCACTGAAACAAATACCTTAAAATTGTTTATTTCCTGTTATATTAATTTTACCTCAATTTAAAAATTTTAAGTATCTAAAATCCGACCATGGCTGTTATTAAGGAACATGCAATGAATTAATATATTCAAAGCATTTAGAAAAGTCCTCGTTTTATATTATATACTCAATAAGTGATTATTATTATTAACTACTTAATTTTCTATCCATTTTAGAGATGAAGAGACTGAGGCAAAGAATGATGAGGTGACTTCCCCAAACTTGACACAGCTGAAAAATGGACAAGCCTGGATGAAAATCCAGTCTTGCCTGGCTCCAGAGTCCCAGCTCTTTCTGTAACACAAACCTGTGACTCCCTGAAG
The DNA here is from genome assembly GCF_003369695.1 of Bos indicus x Bos taurus. Classification (NCBI taxonomy): domain Eukaryota; kingdom Metazoa; phylum Chordata; class Mammalia; order Artiodactyla; family Bovidae; genus Bos; species Bos indicus x Bos taurus. The sequence continues at coordinate 121,861,177 of NC_040077.1, forward strand.
GTTGCTATAGCAACCAAAGTTCCATCCAGAAAACAAAAGCCACTCTAGGAATTTCAAGCAGAAAGGAATTTAACACAGAGAATTAGGTGTTTGCAAAGAGGGAATCAGGAGTAAAGACAGGAGATGCCACCAGCTTCTAGGGTCAAGAGTCACTGCATAGCTAGATATGAAGAGTTAGAATGTTAGTGCTGGTACCTGGAGTCAAGAACTACAGGCCACCCTGGCCCACGATGCAGTCAGCGCTGCCCCTGCTGACCCGAGGCGGGAGACTGACAGGGGGATGGAGTCATCCAGTCGCTGTAAAAACTCACCTGCAGAAACTCAGACATCTATCCTGGCTACCAATGGAAGAAGGATGGATTCCACCCTTTTCCACCTTCCAAATATCATGTGAGCATATTTCTTCAAACACTCTGAATTGTACTCATAATCTTGCCGGTAGAAGAGTCTGGAACGTCTAGCTCCTGAGCTTAGAGACCAGGAACCCAGCAAGAGCACAGAATGGGGTGGTGTGGCTGCCAGGTGCCAACAGTCAAGTTCACGCACAGATTCCAAGGCCAGGCTCACTCTGTGACCACCCCTGAGATAGGCACATTAGTAAGTATCCTTTTACTCTTTCAACTACTGCTGGGATTCACTGAGGGCCTACTGTGTGCCAGGCCCTGTGCTGAGCCCTGGGAGTATAGCGGTGAAAGGGCCCAAGTGCCTGAAAAGGTTCCATGTTCCGTGGCCAAGGGAAGGAGGGACTCCCTCTGGGAGACTGACATGGTCAGGCATTGTCAGTCTAGCCAGCAGAGGAGTCTTCTGTCGAAGGAAATTCATCCACTCAACAGATATTCATGGAACATCTACTATATACAGACTGTGTGAGGTACTGGGGACACAGTGGTGAATACAACAGCATGCATGTCCATGTGCTTTTCTCTATTCACCCCCAGGAAGAATCATCCAGTCTAGCAACCGCACATGTATCTTTCATAAGTCATTGGCTTCAGCCCTGGCCTCTCTCCTAAGCTTAAGACTCACATCTATTAATAACTGCTGGCTTGGCCTCATCATCATAACAATAACACATATAATACATACTTGTCCCAAGCACCGCACATAAATTCACTCATTTCAATCCTCATTAATCCTATGAAATGAGTACCGTAATTACTCTTCATTTTACAGATGATAAAAGTAAGGGATTGTTTTAAAGTAGACTAAAGTAACTTGGCCTTACAGTTATTAAATGGTCAGAGACCCAACCCAGCCAGGCTGGCTCCGGAGCCCTTGCTCCCAACACCTGAACTACTCAGTCTCTCAACAGCTCCCCTTGGATGTTCTAACATCCCACACGGAAACGTGATGTCCTCTCCTCTCTGAATCCAACTCCAGTCGTCCACACTGTGATAGATGACATTCACCCGGCTGGTCAGGTCAAAAGCCGGGACTCATCTTTGATTCTTCTCTTTTATTCACACCCTCTTGTCTAACCTATCAGCAATTTCTATTGACTTTTCCTCCAAAACATTGCCCAGCTCAGCTCACATTACACCATCTCCTTTGCTGTCACCCTAGTTAGCCACCTCCTTCCCTGACTTGGAGAAGGAAATGGCAACCCACTCCAGTATTCTTGCCTAGAGAATCCTGTGGACAGAGGAGCCTGGTGGGCTGCTGTCCATAGGGTCGCACAGAGTTGGACATGACTGAAGCGACTTAGCATGCATGCATGCGTGTATTCCCTGACTACTCTGGTCATCTCCCGGATGGCCACCCTGCTCCGACTCTGACCTTCTTCCACCCCTTAAATCCTGCTGTCTTTTAAAATATAAACCAGGAACTTCCCTGGTGGTCCAGTGGCTAAGACTCTGTACTCCCAGTGCAGGGGGCCTGGGTTCAATCCCTAGTCAAGGAACTAGATCCCACATGCCGCAACTAAGAGTTTGCATGCCACAACTAAAGATCCCATGTGCCTCAACTGAGACCTGGTACGGCCAAATAAATAAATAAAAATAAATATTTTTAAAAATAAAACAAACTAGTCACATAATACCCTGCTTAAGGGCTTCTGATTTTAGGTACAGAAATGTGATTAAATATATGAATTAAATCATTTAAATGTGATTTTATTTTCATACTTTAGCATGATCTCCAAGGCCCCACAGATGCAACCAAGCCTATGTCATCCCCTCCCCTCTCGCCCACTCCTCTCCAGCCCACCCTGTCCTGACAGCTGTTCCTCAAACACTCCAAGCTCCTTCCAGCCTCAGGGCCCATACACTTGCTTGGAATTCTCTCCCCCAGGCCCTCCCTCCTCTACCTGCCTTCTTTTCCTTCAGGTTTCAACTCAAATGTCACTCCCTCAAAGAGGTTTCCTCCAACTCCTTCCTAACCCTGGCTCAGGAAGACAGTTTTCCAACTCTCCATCTGTTCCTTTCCTCCGTTTATTTTCAGAATGCTTTTCATTATCTGAAGTTGCCTGTGTGTGTGCTAAGTTGCTTCAGTTGTGTCCAACTCTTTGCGACCCTATGGACTCTATTCCACCAGGCTGCTCTGCCCATGAGATTTTCCAGGCGAGAATACTGGAGTGGATTGCCATGCCCTCCTCAGGGGATCTTCCCCACCCAGGGATTGTACCCACATCTTTTAAGTCTCCTGCATTGACAGGCGGCTTTTTTACCACCAGCCCCACCTGGGAATCTGTTGACCTGCTCGTGTGTTTCCTTAATGTTTACTGAGCCCCTACTTTGTGTCATCACATTATTGAACTTAAAAGTCAAACAGTCAGCTATTTTATCAGTAATGGTGGGTTTATGTGGGAAGAACAGAGAACTGCAATTCTGGATAAGCAAGCCACAGCAAAAATCACAGGCAAATCCAACAAAGGAAAGGAGCTTTACCTTACAGAGATAAAGGAGGAAACTAGGAGGGGTTGTTTTGAACCAAAGTCCACTGGAAAAAAAGTGAGAGTTATGGTGATGATGGTTTCTCATTGGCTGAGTTGCTGGAGTAGTTGGTTTCTTTTCTTTTCTTTTTTTTTGGCCACAGAGCATGGGGGATCTTATTTCCCTAACTAGAGGTCGAAGCTGTGCCCCCTGCACTGGAAGCATGGAGTCATGACTACTGAACTGCCAGGGGAAGTCCCCGTAGTTGATTTCTTCTAGGACAAGGGTCAGTTCCCAGGCCCCAGGCTACAGACGTTTCCCTCCAAGGCCTGTTAGAAACCTCACACACAGCAAGCGAGGGGACCTTCCACTGCTGCTCCCCATTATTCGCATTAATGCCCGAACCACCCCACCCCACCCTCACCTCGTCCATGGGAAAATTGTCCTCTGAAACCAGTGCCTGGTGCCAACAAGTTTGGGGACCACTATTCTAGGAGATGCAATGTACATCTTTTCCTGTTGGGGCCTGTAATTGAAGATTCTTCCCCATTGAAGAGAGTTCTGTAATTGACCTGGAGTGGTACTGCAAGAGCTCCCTCTTCTGGCCTCCCAGCTCCAAGCTGTGCTGTGCTGTGCTGAGTCACTTCAGTCCTGTCCAACTCTGTGCGACCCTATGGACTGCAGCCTTCCAGGCTCCTTTGTCCATGGGATTCTCCAGGCAAGAATACTGGAGTGGGTTGCCATGCCCTCCTCCAGGGGATCTTTCTGACCCAGGGACTGAACACGCAGCTCCTGTGCCTCCTGCATCGAAGGTGGATTCTTGACTGCTGAGCCACCAGGGAAGCCCTCCAAGCCGTGAGGTTACCTTTATTCATTTCCACAGTGTGAAGGGCTGTTATCTCCAGCAGCAAGAACAGAGCCATTAAATCTGTTGAGAGGAAGTGGATTTGTCCAGGCTCTGAGAGAACAGACATTGGTCAGATGTCAAGTGTCACTGGAGAATGAGAAGCACTTAACAGAGGACTCAGTCTAACTTGGGGGTCTGGACATTTGAGCCAAGACCTGAAAGATTTAGGTACAGAGATCAGAAAGTAAATATTCTAGCTAGTTTAAACTGAAAAGAATCTATTACAGAGTGTTCAGTTCAGTTCAGTTCAGTCGCTCAGTCGTGTCCGACTCTTTGCGACCCCATGAACCAACCGCAGCATGCCAGGCCTCCCTGTCCATCACCAACTGCCAGAGTCTACCCAAACCTGTGTCCACTGAGTCGGCGATGCCATCCAACCATTTCATCCTCTGTCGTCTCCTTCTCCTCCTGCCCTCAATGGGTTGCCAAGAGTCAGACATGACTGAGCAAGTTGCTCAGTCATGTCTGACTCTTGGCGACCCGTGAACTGTAGCCTGCCAGGCTCCTCTGTCCATGGAATTCTCCAGGCAAGAATGCTGGAGTAGGTTGCCATTCCCTTCTCCAGGGGATCTTCCCCATCCAGTGATTAAACCCAAGTCTCCTTCATTGCCAGCAGATTCTTCACCGTCTGAGCCCCAAGAGAAGCCCTAAATAAAAGACCTGAAATAAACAAATTTCAGACTGAGCTTTCAGGACTGACTCCCAAAATCACACCATGGAACCAAGTTACCAAGATAGCTGCCCTCACTGTGTACCCCTGCTGAAGCCACCAGGATCAGGGAGCCCCTGCATCACCACTGCAGTCACGCCATGCCTGTCACCATGGATTGGCACCACCAGTTGACCCACTGCCAACAGCACTGCCCAGCCCTGTCTTGAAACCTGGTGCCCACAAGCTGGAAACAGCCACAGAAAAAAACAAACATCTGTAGACAATGCTTGCCTGCAGAAACTCACTTCCACCTTCCAAAGGTCACGTAAGTGCTTCCAATTGGCTGAAGCGAAGTCACACCCAGAACTCTAGTTTTAAGTGGGAGGGAGTCTGGGAAACGTGTTCTCAGCTTTCTAGCTCCCGCACTAGAGCAGGTCCAGAGAGGAGGGGTGAATGGATACGAGTGACAGTCCATTGCATGCATCACTGTGTGCATGCATGTGTCCGTGCATGTATGTATGCTGTGTATGTTTGCATACGTGTACATTTGTGCCTGTCGGTTACATGTGTACGTGTGAGTACATGCTTGTGTGCATGTGTGCACATGCGATGGGCCACACACAGCTGGAGAAGTAACAGGCCCTCAAGACCAGAAGGAGGAGGCATTAGCAAAGAAGCCATCACAAGCATTTCTTCTGTGCGGACCTGGACCAGAGCTTCTGAGGGCCATTCCTCCAAAGTAGGAGAACAGGCTCTAACTGTCCAGTGGTTTAGTCTTACTTCCTTATATTACTGATGGGAAAAACAAAGCCAGAGGAGTTGCGTCCTCCCCTAAGTTTTGTCCTCCACACTGCAAGTTGAGGCATTGGCCTAAACCAAGCTTGGGTCTAATTAGCCAGAATATTTTCAGGCGCGCGTGTGCATGCTCAGTCGCTTCAGTCATGTCTTACTTTGAGACCTCATGGACTGTAGCCCACCAGGCTCTTCTGTCCATGGGATTCTTCAGGCAAGAATACTGGAGTGGGTTGCTATGTCCTCCTTGAGATCTTCCCGATCCAGGGATCAAACCCGCGTCTCCTACATGCCCTGCATTGGTAGGCAGGTTCTTTACCACCAGCACCACCTGGCAAGCCCACTATTTTCAGGTACCCACTCCTAACTCTCAGGGAAGCTGCAAAGTGACAGTTGACTTTCCTCATCTTTGTGAGGAGACAGGAAAGGAAGAGGGTTTTGGGAATGTCTGTTGGTTAACCACAGTGTTTGGCTCATGAAAGCACCATGTTTTGTGGTTTACAAACCAGCTACTACCGCCGTTTTACGGAAGCTGCAATGGAGGACCAAAGAGAACAACTGCGTTGCCTAAGTTCAGGCGGTGAGACAGTGATGAGATAGCTGTGGAGACAGAACTGGAGTCAGAGCCCTTCCAGCCTACCACCCTGCCTGTTTCCCCATGTGATCTGTGAGCTCTGCCCTCGCTCTGCCCAGATATTTGTTCCAAAACTGGGTCCAAGGTTGCTCCAGGGCAGGCTGGCTGAGGCTGCACCTGGTATCTCTGCAGGGACCGCAGCCCAGGTGTTGGGCAACAAGTGTCCAGGGACAGAGCATAGGCCCTGGGGGTTGGGAGCAGCCACTTCCTCATGAGCAGTCCAGCAGCGAAGCCCAGCCCAGCCCCACAGACCGAGAAAGTGACAAAGGAGAGTGAGAGGGGAGAGAGGGGAGAGAGGATATGAAGAAAAGTAGGAAGGACCTGAGGAACGAGGTGATGGAGAAGTAGGAAAGATGGGGGAGGATAGGAGAAAGTCACAGTGCTGCAGCAGGGGATGAAGGGGATACGGAAAACGGGCCAAAAGGCCGAGTGGACTTCCAAGCCCTGGGCAGGCACTGGCTCGGACCTGACACCACACTGACCACCAGCTGGTGGAGCGTGACCACTGTCTCCTCAGAGAGAACAGGGGCAGAGAGAACATGGAGGGAAAGCCCTCCCCACCTGGGGGGATCAGAAGTGGCTTCTCAGAGCCAAACTGGGGCCTGGAGCTCCTTTACCAACATTCAGGCTCTTCACTCCTGCCTCCTTCCCTGCCAGGTCCAGCCCAGCCCAGACCCCGGGACAACTCATGCTCAGTATGTGTTTGTTGAATGAATAACTGAGCAACAGAGATAAAAAGAATAAAAGTGCCCACTTAGACAAACGCTTGAAAAAGGTTATCAGGAGCACAATGTGGGCTTTTTCTCCCAAAGTTGAAATAAGGAAAGAAATGAAATCTTTTGTGTTGTGGGGAGGAAGGCCAGGCTGCTCCATGGAGAGGGGTCTCCTTCAGCTGAAAGCTACCAGGGACAAAACCATCCCTAAGGCGTGTCTCAGGGGTGAGAGGTGGCTTCCTCGGGCCCCCGCCCCACTCCAGGCTCCCACCGCCTCTGCCCCGGGCCTTGGTACCTGCCGCCAGCGGCTGCACTCTCCATTTCATCCCAGAAAATCTTCCCAGAATAACCATCTGACCATGTCAGTGCTCTGCTCTGCACCTTGCAGCACCACCCCTTGAACAGCTCACACCTTCACCACCTCTCCCCTGCTCAGAAACCCTCCATGGCTCCCCTCTACCCTGAGAATTATCTGGTCTCCTGTGAGACTCAGGCCCAGCCCATCTCTCCAAAGCCCACACCCGTTCCTGGCCCTCACATACTCTCAGCACACCAGCCTCCCTACTTTCTCACTGGTCTTCAAACACCTTGCTCTCCTTCTCTGGCTCACACGCCATGTCCTCTCTCTCGTGGGCATTTTCACTCTTGATCCAGCCGACTCCCGCTGACAGGTGCCGTGGCTTCACCTGCTTGGGGCTCCCATGCACTGATGCTGACCCCCCAGACTTCGAGCTCCTTAGAATTGGCCCGCGTCCCTGGCCCATCACATCCCAGCCCCCAGTGAACTACCCCAGCACATCAATATCTATCTGTTTTCCCCACAAATGGAAGGGGCCAATGACCTGGCGATGGACATCACGAGGGCAAGAACCAGACTCAGCGGCCCCCAGCCAGGAGCTTCTTCGTCCCCCTGCACTTGGCCGTGTGCCTTCAGAGATGAGCAGGCTGTTTCATCTGAGCCCGACAGCTGCCTTTTCCATCTGCTGAATGAGGAGCCAGGGCCTATAGGGGAATGACTTGCCCAGGCCCACAGGAGCCCCATGGCTTCTGCAGTTCAGCGGATCCGGGCCAGCTTGGCCAATGTTAGAGGACATACTCTTCCCCACTGCACCCTGGGGCCCAGAGCAGGTGCCAAGTCTGTAGCAATTAGTGGAGTGTGTGACAAGTGCTTCAGCAGACCCTGGAAGACCTCAGGGTGGGCGCTGGTAAGACGAGAGGCAGCCTCTCAGCCACCCACACGACCCCTCCCCCACAACTTGACTCTGGCCTCATCACTTAACACCGCTCCAGGGCCCCTTTTCTGACCCCCCAAGGCTCCCTTTCCCCAAAACCCCTCCTTCCTCTATAACCCCACCCTCAGGCTCTCCATGACCGAGTCGCAGAGCCAGGACCCTTCTGTCTGATCTTTGAGGTCCCCCATGGTCTGGCTCCTCAGCCCCCTCTGCCCTGACGTTGTTCCCAGCCACCAGAGTGGTCCCCAATCAGGAAGGGGCCCACCTAGAGGGGGAAAGGGCAAAGACATGGGAGGCACACGCACTGGCTTCTTTATTGGCAGAGTCTGCGAGACTCAGTAAGGCACGGAGTCCAGGAAGGGGATGGGCCGTCCCGGGGTGTGTGGTCAGGAAGACCGGGGCCTCAGTGCCGGGCACCCCATCACAGTGAGCACTTCCGCTCTGAGCAGCTCTCAGTGTTTCTCTCCTTCAAGACCCTCTCCTGGGGAGCTTTAGAACAAGGGGCCCTTTTTTCTCAAGAGGGTGAATGTGGGCAAGTAGGGGCAAGGGGAAGGAGGCGGCAGCTTGAGTGGAGAGCTGGGGCAGTGGCAGGGAGGGATCTGATGCTTGTCCTCCCTGAAGGCACTAAGAACAGAGGGGCCCAGCTCAGGGGCAAGCCCTGGAGGCGGGTGGGGGCTCAGCCTGCTATCACCAGCCCCAAGGCACCAGGTTGGACCAGCTGCATGGGGCTGCCTCAGCTGAAGTCGCGGTTGGGCAGGAGGAGGGGGGCTACCAGGGTCCACAGATAGAGGAGTAGCCCCGTCCAGCTGGCGCAGATCTTCACCCACACGGCAGTCCATGTGCTGATCATCTTCCGGGTCTCACCAGGTCTGGAACACACCATCATCCCAGTGAGCCTGGCCTCGACCTTAGGATCCAGTTGTGACCCCTGACTTCACCTCTGGCTCTCACCCTGTAGCTCTAGTCCTATCTCTGATATATTTGACACTTGGCCTTGTTGTGGTTGCCGTTCAGTTGCTAAGTCTGACTCTGCAAACCCAGGGACCGCAGCACGCCAGGCCTCCTCTGTCCTCCACTATCTCCCAGAGTTTGCTCAAATTCACGTCCGTTGAGTCAGACCATCTCATCCTCTGCAGCCCCCTTTTCCTTTTGCCTTCAGTCTTTCCCAGCATCAGGGTCTTTTCCAGTGAGTAGGCTCTTCGCATCAGGTGGCCAAAGAATTGGAGCTTCAGCTTCAGGCCTTAAGACTCCAAACACAGTTCTTGACCTTGTACTGTAGACCTGACCCTGACTTCAGTTACAACCCTGACCCTAGTCCTGGTGTAATATTGTGACCTGACTCTGGTCACTAACCTTGTGATCCTGATTCTGTGACCTCATTCCTGGTCCCTGACTCTGGGACCCTGAAGCACCTGACTTTAGTCTTGACTCTGAACCTCAATCCCATAATCCCAAGCCTGAGTTTATGACTACAGTTCTGGTATCTCTGACCTCAATTCTGACCCTTGGCCCTGTCCCCGGAGTCCTGGCCTCTAATCTTGTTACTCTGATCTTCGCTCTCTGACTTGGCTGCTTCAGTCCTGGCTTTCTGGCCTTGAAACTCCAATTTTAACCAAATGACCAAATCTGTCATTTGAGACAGAGTTGAGAGTCCCAACTTTCAACTTCATGACCCTGTTCTTGACCCTGTGACTTTGATTCTGACCCAACACCCTGCTCCTAACCCTCCAACCATGAATCCCAAATGTGATCCCACAACCCCAAACACTACGCCTGATCTGCAAACTTGGTCTGCCCTGCCCAGGCCCAGCCTCACCTCCCGTGAGCCCCACTTCTCAGGCATTCAGCGGAGGTACCAGCTACTGAGCAGACCAGGCACTGGCAGGGAAACTGAGGCAGAGATGGGGCAGGCTCCCTGGAGGGTCCTAGAGAGACACCTCCCTGCCCAAGTCTTGAGCAGGGGCCAGGAAAGCCCCAGCACAGGCCGGAGGGAAGGCATGTGGCACACACGCTGTGGGCAGGGAGGCTCCGTCCACGTACCTGTACCAGTTGGTGAGCGTCATCATGATATGGACAGAAGCGAGTACCAGGCACAAGTGGAAGAAGGAGTAGCTGTAGGTGACACCGTCCTGCTCGTTGTCGAAGGCCCGGCCCTCGGAGACCACCTGCTGCTGCGTGGCGTCCAGCACAGGCGGGCACTCCTCCGTCTGCATCAGGCTGTTCACCTGCCGGTGGTCTGAGGAGCGCAGACTATGGGAGGTGGGGGGAGAATGTGGGTACAGCTGTCGGACCATCACCACCAAGGTGAGCAACTGGGCAGCGCCAGGGGGCCTCACACACCATGGCACTGGTCACAGTGACCATGGGCACCAGGGTCCCTGAGCCTCGGGAGCCAGTGACCTGGTGGTTAGGCCCACAGCCCTGGAGTTAACAAATTGCCTTGACTCTCAACTCTACCCCTACTTCCTGTGTGACCTTGGGCAAGACACTTAACCTCTCTGAGCCTCTGATTCCTTGTCTATAAAATCAGAGGCAACAGTACCTCCCTTACAGGGCTGGTGAGGATTAAATGGAGTATCACTGTGAACTCCTAGCACTGTGCCTGGCACAGAGTAGACACCAAATAAACAACCTCTGTTATTCTGATTGTTTATCTGCCATTTCAGTAAGCATGCGTGGAGAATCTAGTATTGCAAAGGCTCATCCCACGTATTATATAGTGTTCGCAGTAATGCTCACCTGCTGTTACATTTGGTTTCCTTTTATTCATTTTAAGTAAGTAGGGTTACCTATTGCCTGCTTTTCATAATAAAAATAACAGTGATGATTTTTATCATTGCTTTTCTATAGTGAGGTCTTGACATTTTTAACTATATTGAATAGTTCGAGACACATATACATTTTGAAGACCCAACACATATCTTGAAAAAAAGTGAATGAAGACCTGGATTCCAGCCCATTCCATCACATTGAGAAAGCACCGCCTGCTGAGCTTGGTGTCCTGGCTCCCACACCCTCCCGTCACTTGTGGCTCAGGGCTCCCAATCATGATTCCTTCCCAGAGACCAGCCCCTACCCCCACCCTCTGCTTACCTGATGAAGACAGTGCACAGGATGAAGACGACGAGACCCACGATGCTTGGCGCGTCCCACCAGTGGGTCTCATAGCCCTCGGGGCCTGCCAGGACCGTCCCGTTGCCAAAGTGGGTCAGCAGGTGAGGGTTGCATTTCTGATCTGGGGATGGGAGCATGGTCACCCTCAGCCCACGCAGGCCAGGTCTGAGCAGCCAGGGAGCCCAGAAGATGGGCTCAGATGGACAGACAGGCACACAACCAACCGTCCAAGTCCTGGTGACAGCACTTAGACAAAACAACAGAGACAGCTCCAGTAATGATGGGGTCCTCCCCACTCCCAGAAGGACTGAGTCTTGGAATGGGCGGGGGCTGGGGTCCCTGACATCTTTGAAGGTCCCCAGCCTAGGAAGAAGACCAGGCCTCCCGGAACCCAGGCATCTACTCACCGGGGACATTGGACAAGGCCAACCAGGTGACAAACATGGTGTAGAGTGTGATGATCGAGGCCTGCAGCAGACCCGAGTTGGGCTGGGCATCCTGGGGAAAGCGGCCCATCAGTGTGACTCTTGCCAAACCCGGTACACCCCACCCCACCCCCACCTAGCCCACTCACACCCAAGCGGGGGACCTCAGAAACCCCCACCACCCTGGCACCATCCCACCCCACACCTTTTGGGAGAACATACCATCTGGGCCACCCACTGCCCAACCTTGCCCACCCAAAGGTGAAGCCCTAATTTTTTCTCTTAACCGATTACCCGACTTGTTCCCCCGCTGAGAAAACCCTTCAAGGGCGGCATCTCTTCACACTTCGAGTTAAAGCTCTCTTCCCTTTACCCCACCTCCATCCTCACCTGGCCACTACATCCCCCACGGCCCACCCTGTCCCCGCCACCCCCTCCCTGCTGACTGCTCCTCAGCCACAGCGGCCACCTCTCTGTCTCAGCCTCCGCCTAGTCCTCACCAACCTCAGGGCCTTTGCACTCACCATGCCCTCCTCCCAACATGCTGCTCCCTCACATCTCTGCACTGGCAGCCCCTCTAGAATTCAGGCTTCCGCTTACACAAGACCCCCCAGAAGGCCCTGAAAACCCTGACTGCAGAAGCCCTTGGCCCTGCCAGCCCACCTCCCTTTCAGCCCGCACTCCATTTATTTCTCTACATAGCACTTTCTACCCAAAGTTATCTCACCTGGCCTCATTTCCTCCCCTGGCTTGTTCCTTCCCAGTCCCCACCATACACACACACACACACACACACACACTTGAAAATATGAATCTGAACTCTACGATTAATAGCATAGGCCCTGGAGCCAGTCTGCCTGGGTTCAAATCCCAGTTCCACCCCTTACTAGCCATGTGACCTTAGGCAAAGTCTCTTTCCTCGGTTAAGCCTCTATTTCCTCATCTGGAAAGTGGGGATGACAATGGTGCGAGGACTGAATGACATAATAGATGCTGTTAACTGTCAGCTATTATTATTCCTCCTCTTGCTCACAGCTGTATCCCCAACATCTAGAAGAGTGCCTGGTACACAGTGAGTGCCCAAGAGGTATTTGCTGAATGAGTACTGATTGCTGTGTGACCTGGAACAGAGGCATCACCCTCTCTGGGCTTCCAATTTCTCACTGGCAAAAGGAAGCTCTGGCCCAAAGGAAGGTTCCCAACCTTTCTGCTGAGGACCCTCAAAGACTATCTAAGCTACCTCTGAAACCACCGATGGGCTGATATCCCAAAATGAAATACCACTGGACTCAGAAGGCCTCCTTTCTGAAGAACAAAAGATGGCCTTGGCAGCCCCCACCCATTATCCTAGACAGTCTGAGACTGGAAACTGGAACTGCACCTTCTACCACCACTTCTTGAGGTCACTTAGTGACCTTTCCTAATATTCTCCTGATTTGCATAAAAACTGATAGCACTGAAATAATGATAACAACAGCCAATGTCTGATGGATATCAGTAAGCCAGGCACTGTTTTGTGTTCACAAACACGGTCTCCATCTTGAGAATAAATCCAAAAACTGTTATTGTCCCCATTTAACATCTGAGATGAGAGAGGCACAGGGAGGTTAAGGCACTTTCCCAAAGACAGCCAGCATGTAAATGCAAGAGTCGAGACTCTCACCCAGGGAGGCTGACCTGGGAGCCCACGCTCTTGGCCCCAGCCTCTGTGATGGAGAGACCCGGCTCCCACCCCCCAAGGTTCCTACAAGAAATCCCACACACCGAGGGGCCTGGTTTCAGGTTGGGCAGAGACAGGCCGGGCTCTCACCTGGATCTTGGGCAGAACGGCAACGATGGAGACACAGACACAGAGAGTGAGGTTGAGGCCAATGAAAACCTTGCCCTCGTAGCAGGCACCGGGCTGGGTGTAGTAGACGAACAGCAGCGCCACGGCCGTGATCGACAGTGCGTAGAAGAGGAGGGTGAAGAAGAAGAGGCCTGGGAGGGAAGGGCAGCAGCAGGTGGGTCTGGAGGCACAAGGACCCCCGTCCCTCATCGGGCAGTCATCTGGTCTCGGGTCCCAGCTTCCTCCTCCAAGGAGTGCCTGCTAAACTTCCGTCCTCATCCAGTCTTTGTAAGCACCCACCCCACCCTGAACTAAAATGATTCACGTGCCACAAATAAGGTCACCATAAGTATAAAGACAATGAATAGAGAACAGTCTTTCAAAGCGTGAACTAGATGCGTGGTGATCAGGGAGGTGGGACAACCAAACCAACCCCAAGTGAGCCTTTCTTCTCGACCGATTCAGAAAATCGATCTGAAGAAGGACCCATTCTGCTGCTGGGGATTCAATAACCAGGGGTGATTTGAAGTCTGGTCTAGCTGGGTGTGGTCAATTCTGCAGGGCTTGCACCACCGGCCCCCTCCAGGGCCCTCCAGCGCAGCTCTCATCTGATCCACCTCAGCCGCCTGGATCAGCTGCCCTGCCCACACATACCCTTCTCTCCATCTGCCACGGATGGCTCCGTTCCTGTCCTAAGGCAGGAGGCAGCCTGAGATGCCCTCCAGGTCGCCGTCCTTCAGGGACCCCCCTCCTCAGTTAGCTCAGCCCCTGCACGAGGCCACGGGGTAGCACTGACCTGCGTACCAGGCGCGGGAGTCACGCTCCTCGGCCTTGCACAGCCAACGCTGGTTCCAGGAGTGCGCAAAGTCAATGAGCAGCAGTAGCTGGATGAGGAGGAAGATGAAGGAGCCCACGACACCGAAGTAGAACCAGACTGGGTGGGGAGAGGGGAGGGAAGCAAGGCGGTCCGGCTGTAGGGCAGCAGCCTAGGGCAGGCACCCTCCAGGGTCTCTTCTCACGCTCACTTTCACACATTCAACAGTCATTCATGCCACACCCTGTATTGATGTCCCCTCCCTCAGGGAGCCCCAGGCCACACACAGAGATGCTTTGTAGCAGGGTCAAGGCAGGTCCCCTTAACCCCCAGAACTGCCCAAAGGCCATGTGGCCAAGCACCAGAGTCCTGTCTCCTGGGTGCAAACAGCAGTACCCACCAGTGCTTGTTCCTCTTGGTAGCCCCCATCCCTCCCCACCAAGGCCACCTACTGTTGGAGAAGCAGCCATCGGGGATGTAGAAGGCACCCACAGTGATGCCCACGAAAATCAGGAACTTAAAGAACCAAAACCTATGGTGCAAAAATGGGTAGGTCAGACTAGAGAGCTGAATAGGGAGAGAGGAAAAGCTGGCCCCCCAGAATCCCACCCCCACAGGACAGGTACTGGGAGAGATGGCAGGGACTTTCTGATGATCTGATGGGCACAGAGAGTCTGTCCTGGCCTTAAAAAAAGTCCCGAGGGGCAGAGGGAAGGACCAATTAGGGGTGAGGATGGCCACCCGGGTTCTAGCCCTAACTATGCCACTGAATTGTTGTGAAACCGAAGGCATGTATCATCTTTCCTGGGCTTTATTTCCTCATCTGAGAAATGGGTATTGCTCAATGAACTGATCTCTGTGCTGCGTCCTCCTGGCTTCGGCAGCTCCTCAGTCTGAAGGTAGGGTCTGGAGACAGGCAGAGAATGGGGAAATCCACTGTGGGAGGGCCTCAGGGTGCAGGTGGGGCCCCCTCCTCACCCGTTCTGGATAGCAGCCCTGGGGTCTCGACTGCTGCGCACGCAGACCATAAGCAAAGAGAAAAGGAAGAAGAAGGCCGCCATAGCAAAGCACATGCGGTAGACGGCGCGGTGGCCGAGCAGGGAGCCACAGTCGATATGGCCCTGCAGGACGACGTGGGATCCGGTCCCCTCGTTACACACCCAGGGCAGCTGTGGAGACAGACAGAGCAGCTGGAACACCCCACCCCACCCAGTACCCAAGGTGACTCTGCCCAGGCCTCCCCCCACCAAGGCAAGAGGTTCTCCAGGCCTGGGCTAGACGGCAGTCTGTCCCTCCCACCTCCATCCACCACCCATCTCCATTCCCACCCACCTTTGCCGCTCAAGTCCCGTGAGTGAACCCCCCAGGGACAGACGTCCAGTTAGATCTTGTTAATTTCCCTACTATCATCTCACAATCTCAGGACTACACCGCACTGTCCAAGGCAGGATTTTCCAAAGCGCTCTCCCGTTACCAGTTACATCAGAATCCACTGAGGTCCCCTGTCCTATGGAGCTAGAGTCTCTAGGGTGGAGTTTGAGATTCTGCATTTCTAGCACACTCCCCAGGGGATTCATGCCTCTGTGCACACTAGCATGTCAGAACCTCTGGCCTCATTGTGTCACTGGCTATGAAATATTGAGACGGAGGGAAGACAAGACCCTCAAAACTGGGCTTATGCATCAAAGTGGGGAGAGCCTGCCCTGGGCCACTGTCTGGCGTGGGGGCAGTAACGATTCATGAGACTCCCCAAGGGGACCATGGCTTATGAGAAACGAGGCGGATCAAACCCTCCTCCCAGTGTGAAGAAACACCCCCCTAATGTCAAGCTTGGATCATTGGTGCGCTGGACACTCCTGCCCATCTTTTTTGTTTGTTTTTTTTTTAACTTTTTGGCTTTTTTATAAGCAGTTGCACCGCGGGCTCAAGGTTAACATGTTCCACCAAACATCAAACTGGTGTTTCTTGAAAACTGGGCGTCTGGCTAAAATGAATCTCCAGGTTCCCTGGTAATTGACAATAGTGTTCCTTTATGGATGGGGGGGCTAACAGCCAAGGATGGTGCCAGGATGGGGGTGGGGTGTGCAAATGGAGCTAAGGGAGAGGTGGGCTTTGGGGAACACGGAGGGGGTTTCATCCTCAGCGGTCCACTGGTTTTCATTTGTGATTCACTCCAAACCCTCCCTGTCCTGCCCACCTCTTGATCAGCTGGGCCCCCTGGTAGCTGAGCCTTTGCCAGGTCCCGCGGGCAGCTCACCTTGTAGAGCTGGCTCTCCACGCCAGGACTCAGCATGATGACACACACCAGCACCCCGAGGAAGAGGAAGAC
The DNA here is from genome assembly GCF_003369695.1 of Bos indicus x Bos taurus. Taxonomy (NCBI): domain Eukaryota; kingdom Metazoa; phylum Chordata; class Mammalia; order Artiodactyla; family Bovidae; genus Bos; species Bos indicus x Bos taurus. The sequence continues at coordinate 121,877,487 of NC_040077.1, forward strand.
CGTGAAGAAGAGGCGGCTCAACGTGGAGTTGTGGCTACAGGGGCAGCAGCTGCACAGGATGCAGGGGGCAGAGCCGCAGAGGCAGGACGCCTGCAGGGAGGGCGGGGACGGCACCTTACTCTCTGCCTCCTCTCCCTTTTCCCGCCCGAGCACGCGGCATCCTCCTGGGGCCCACTGCCTGCTGCCTAGTCAATATCTCCAAACCTACACAGAGCCCTCCCATGCCACGCTATGGAAGGATTCCTATTCCCCACATGTCATCCCATTTAACTTTCAAGCCCAAGGGAAGAGGCAAAGCAGACAAAGGCTGGAAGAGGCTGGGTCGCCCAAGGACACACAGCCAGCAAGCAACAGAACGCAGATTCAAACCGGGCTCTATCCTCAGGGGTTACTGTGGCTTCAGAGAGAGAGCTGAGGTCACACTGTTTCTTATTTCAGATGAAGCAGAGTGGAAAAAAAAGTCCAGAAGGCCAAGCCTGTCGCTAGTTAGCCATGTAACCTTATACAGTTCATTTACTCTCTCTTAACCTCAGGTTCCTCTTTCATAAAATGGAAATCAGAGGGTAGCTGGTTCTCACATGGTAGTTTTAAGAATAAAATCAGGATTTTAAATTCTAACTCCCTCAGGCTCCCTGTCCTCCTTCCCTGCTTTTCTCCAAAGGACTTAGACAACCACCTGATTGGCTTCACATTGACTCACGGTACCTGCCTCTCACTGTTAACCTGTGAGCTCCACCAGGGCAGGGGGGTTTGTCTGTTTTGTTCATTGTGGAGGTGCCAGAAATGGGAACCAGGCCTGACATATCATGGGGAGTTCAGGGACTATCTGTTGAATGAGAGTTAAGTGTCTGGCATGGTACCAGACATATGTTAAGACCTCAAGAAACAGCAGGTGCTGATCACTCAACATCTGCTGAATGAACGGAATGAAGGATATGAGAGGTTGGGATTCCCGCCCTGGGGCTGCACCAGTTTGGACAGCAGAGACGTCCAACCCCTTCTGTCTCAGGCACCTCTGCCCTCTGTCAGCCCCTCCCTTCCAGGGCTTGGCTGAAATCGCTTAGGGGCTGGTGATGCCACTCCATTCGTAGCTGTAGCCTCACCCCACGGAAGCCAGTTCCACAGCCCAGCCTTGGAGGAAACGGGGCCACATCCAAATATCTGTGGGTCACAGTTTCTCTTCCTCCAAACAGCTCTGACTCCTCATTCAGGTATGTGAGAGTTGGGAGGGCAAGAGACACAGGTCCCACCCTCCTGGAGTTTTCAAGGGTAGGAAAGCGACTCACCACTTCCTTACACCTGTCATGGTAAGTGCTGCCATGAGAGTGACCAGCGGGGGCCTAGTTTAGATGGGAAGTGGCGAGTCACTGCCCTGAAGGGATGCCATTTAAAACTGAGAGCTGAACAGTGAGGACTCACTCTGCTGGCCAAGATGAAGAAAGAGTGTTCCAGACAAAAGGAAGAGAGCCTGCAGTGGCTCTGGGGGCAGGCAGGAGCTGAGTGTTGGAGGAAGGAAAAGAAGGCCTTGTGGCCAAAGCTTTAACAGCAAGTGCGTAGTGAGGTCAGCCAGGCTGGTGGGGCCTGGCAGCCACGTACAGGACCCTGGTGTTCTTCCTATGAGCAACGGGCCTCCATTGCCGTTGGGCACCACGTCCCAAGGAGGAGAGGGACAGGAACAGCCTTCTACTAAGTGACCAGCTTTGCAGAGAGAGGCTGAAAGGGTCCCTTGCTCCTCTGAGGCCCTGTCCCCCGCTTTCTGGACTGGTCTCAGGGGCACCGCACACTCTGCTCGTGGTGCAGCTGCCTTCCCGTCTCCTCCCTCCTCTCCCCTCAGACTGGAAAGGCCCCTGGGAATGCCCCTTGTAACCTATCTCTCTCACCCACAAAGCCAAGCACAGCATGGATGCTAAATGAAATGCCTGCAGAAGGAAATTCTCCCTTGGGGTCCAAATCATAACAATCCACCCATCCATCAATTTCTGGTTGTATCTTGCAAACCCCGCCCATAGCCCTGACTCCTATCCATGGCTACCTGGGGGGTGGGGTGGTGAGAAGATAAGCAAATGACAGAAATAGTGTTTTATAAGCCATAAAGAGCATTCTGAGATCAGAGAGATTAATAGACTTGCCAGAAATCACACAGCAAGTGGATGGCAGTAATAATAGTGATGGCTTCCGTTTATGATGAGTTACTCTGTCCCAGACACTGGTGAGCACTTTGTCTAGACTAAGCCTCACTGACACTATGAAGTATGCTGTAACCTCCCATTTATAAACGGGGAAACTGAAACTCAGGGAGATAGCACGACCAAGGTCACGTTGCAAGTAAGCTGAGGAGCTGGGATTTGAGATCAAGTCTGTCTGCACCAGGGTCTGCTAAGTCATGGATGGCAGTCTCATTTAATTTCAAATGAAAACAATGAAAGTTTTTTTTCACCCAGCAATGAAAACAATCCCTCCAGTGCCCAAGAAAACCAAGGGAGGCCAACAGGCACTGTTCATGGGGTTAAAAAGCAGAGACATTATTTTGCCAACAAAGGTCGTATAGTCAAAGCTATGGTTTTTCTAGTAATAATGTATGGATGTGAAAGTTGGACCATAAAGAAGGCAGAGTGCTGAAGAATTGATGTTTTTGAACTGTGGTGTTGGAAAAGACCCTTGAGAGTCCCTTAGACTGCAAGAAGATCAAACTAGTCAATCCTAAAGGAAATCGATCCTGAATATTCACTGGAAGGACTGATGCTGAAGCTAAAGCTCCAAAACTTTGGCCACCAGATGCAAAAAGCTGACTCATTAGGAAAGACCCTGATGCTGGGAAAGATTGAAGGCAGGAGGAGAAGGGCACGACAGAGGATGTTATGGCTGGATGGCATCACCAACTCGATGGACATGAATTTGAGCAAGCTCTGGGAGACGGTGAAGGACAGGGAAGCCTGGCGTGCTGCAGTCCATGGGGTCACCAAGAGTCGGACTTGACTGAGCAACTGAACAACAACAGGCACTGACCTCAGGAACCAAGTACCCAAGTACCCAGGTCAAGCTGGGCTCTGGCTTGTTACCATTTCCATCTGAGATGTTTGAGACACAAGAAAAACTGCCACACTGCAGTCAGGGAGGCTGCCTTTCAACTTACTCTGGTTCTTAGAGATCAAAATCCAGGTATTGCTGATACCTGAAATCTCAGGTTTCCAAAGACCTGGCTGGTAGCCAGAGAGACCAGGTTTGGGAGACAGAAATACACACAGCCCCTTCCTCCCACCCTGGCTGCTTCTGGAGCATCCTTGCAGTTGTTCATACATTCTGATCTCCACTCCCCACCTCTGGGGATCACTCCGACACAACTTCTTCCTATACAAATACCAGCCCACGGAGTAAAAGCAGACACCTGCACACACATATACACACGGATGTTCACAGTGACACTGTTCACATGAGGAAAACAATAGGGGGAAGCTGAAAATAACTAAATGCCCATCACTGCACCATGGTACTCCCCTCTTAGAGGGATCTCTCTATGGATGGAGCAGATGTGTTGGTAACACTTAAATAGGCACATGAAACTAAATATAGTTAAATGTAAAGTATATCCAATAAAGTTGATTTTATTATTAAAAAAAACCCAAAAATTTTAAATTAAGAAAAAAAAACTAAAATAGGCACGAAGCTTTACGTTGCATGAACTTATCAGAATATCAAGAAACTGCAAATGACCTCTTTGCCCCACACCAGCAGACAGTGGTGGATGACTGACCCCATGGAATGGTACAGAAGCAGGAAAGATGACAATCTCTAGATTGACAGCAACACAGGCTATGCTTGGGATGCAATGTGAAAGGCCAAGGCAGACTATTACACCGTTCCTACACTCAGATTACAACACAGCCCTCCCCAAATGCACTCAGGGGCAAGGCAGCGATGGAAAAGCACCAGAACTTAGACTGGTGGAATCATAGCACCAGCCAGACTCTCAGAAAGGAGAACTCAGAACTCAGGAAACCCTGGGCCGGAGCGTCTATAAGCTGCAAGGTTCCGCGGCACCCCTGAACTAGCTGAGCCACCCTGCTACTGCTGCTAAGTCGCTTCAGTTGTGTCCGACTCTGTGTGACCCCATAGACGGCAGCCCACCAGGCTCCCCCGTCCCTGGGATTCTCCAGGCAAGAACACTGGAGCGGGTTGCCATTTCCTTCTCCAATGCATGAAAGTGAAAAGTGAAAGTGAAGTCGCTCAGTCGTGTCCGACTCTTGGCGACCCCATGGACTGCAGCCTACCAGGCTCCTCTGTCCATGGGATTTTCCAGGCAAGAATACTGGAGTGGGGTGCCATCGCCTTCTCCGTGAGCCACCCTAGCCCGACATAAAACACAGGAGAGAAGAGGGCAGCCCAAAACTACTTCAAGCACACTTCTTTCCCCGACGCAATGTGAAGAGGAGAGGGCCCTGTCGTGCCCCTGCCACCAGCTGGCAGGATGACCTTAGACAAGTCTCTTTTCTCCCCTGTGGGACTCAGTTTCCTCAGCCATAAAATGGGCTTCCAGGCAGGGCAGTGAAGCAACTTGGAGCCCATCAGACAGCCATGGGTTTCAGCAGCTTCCCCACTTCCTCAAATGTGGTGTCTGGTGCTTTACCACTGGCAGGCACTTACAGAGCTGCCGCTGCACACCAGCTTCAGGCTAAGTCCCACAGAACCCTCCCGACATGCTGAGAGCTGGTACCACTGTGCACCCCACTTCACAGATAAGGAGAGAGGTTCTCAGTCACGCAGCTGAGAACAGACCAAGCCAGGATCCAGACCAACCAGTCTGATGTGAAGGTCTTTCATACTCCCTCACCTGTGGAAGGCCATCCCTAAGGATCTGCTGACCATCCAGCTCACCCTGTGCTGACCTGCTTGGTGACTCCCATCCCCAGTGGGTCTACCTTATCCCCTCCTGGCCAGGACTCACCTTCAGTCCAGCACAAACACTGACCAAGAGGGCCACTTGTGGACTTCCCTGGTTGTGCAGTGGACAAGAACCCACCCGCCAATGAAGGGGACACGGGTTCGATTCCTGGTCTGGGAAGATTCCACATGCCACGGAGCAACGAAGCCCATGTGCCAAAACTACTGAGCCGGCGTTTGAGAGCCCGTGAGCTGCAACCACTGAAGACCGCTTGCCTAGAACCCGTCCGCAACAAGAGAAGCCACCACAATGAGAAGCCCTTACTTGGTGACTAGAGAGTAGCCTTACTCTCTGCAACTAGAGAAATGAAGTTGCAGTTCAGCAATGAAGACCCAGCAGAGCCAAAAATAGATACATAAATAAAACTCTTTTTTTTTTTTTTTTTTTTATAAAAGAGAGAGCCACTTGCATTCCCTACTTGCTGTGACAGATTTGCATCTGACCAAGGGGACCCATGTATGCCAAAATGTTCCCCCTAAAGATGCCTGACAACCCCTCATTAGAACTTCAGTCCTCTCAGGCAAGTGTCCATTGAAACACTGTTATTGGTTATCCAGCAGTGCCCAACAGCACCACTTAGTACTACGTGGCTGTGGGAAAATTGTCTTCTCTCACTGATCCAGCTTCCTCAGCTGTGAATAATGTTAACTTCCTCACTGGGGTCGCTGTGAGGACTAAATGAAAGGATATATACAAAATGCTCACTACACCGCTGAGCTCTGAATTCTGGGCCTACAGTAAGGACCTAGTCAATGGCGGCTATCATCAGTATCACAATCTGCAAAATAAGTTAACTCTGTCATGGTGGGGGGGGAGTGGGATGGGTGGGTAATATGGCATGGGTGAAGGGCTCAGCACAGCACTTGGCATGCAGTAAGCAACCGGTAAACATCAGAATGCCAAGGGGAGGCTCCTAACAGGAGGGGCAGGTCCCTTGCAGACATTAGATACCTGCAACCTCCCGAACCTCCTGATTCTACTCTGGGCCAACCCTGCCCCTCAGCAGCCAGAATATGAAGGGAGGGGAGACGTGGGCAGAAGCCTAGACTAGGGATCAGATATTAATCCTGACTATGCAGATCTTCCTCCTTTCGCTGTGCAACCTTAAGCAAGTCGGCTAAACTCTCTGGGCTGCAGCCTCCTCATCTATAACCCATGGGTTGGCGCTCACCTGTCTGGTGCCTTCTGATTCAGCATTGCAGGAGCCTGACTCAGAGACCAGCAACTGGTTCCAGAGGGAATTCTCCACCCACCTTTTTAAAATGATAATAACAATAGCTCCGGTTTGGAGAGCTTACTGTATGCCAAGAACAAGGTGGGGCACTTTTAAATCTCGAGGGAGGCAGATGGAGAGACAGACGCACCCGGAAATGGCAGGTTTCCTTTCAAAAACCTCCCCCGCCCCCAGGCTAGCCCAGATAGAAGGAATTCTAGTCAACTCCAAGGAAACTCTCCCTCCCCAACCAGGAAGCAAACCCTTTCGGGCCAGAGCTCCAACCCAAACCTTGGTGTCACTGGGCAGGAAAAGACCTCAGGAATCAGCTCCTGCACAAGCACACGTGCATGCACACACACACATACACCCTTCACAGATGGGAACATGGAGGCCCAGAGGGGACAAGGGTCCAGGGACCCACTCTATAGCCTCTCTGTGCAGACACCCTTCTCGGAAAATAGCTGTAAAGTACATCTCTCTAGATCCCCAGCTGTGGGCCCCAACACCCCCATCCTATCATTCACACACATCGGGGACAAAGGAAAGTTAAGTCTGGGATTCAGCAGCCACCAGAACCCCCTCCCCCTTCCTCTCCGCTCCTCTTTGTGTAGGGCAGAGGGGGAGGGGGCTGCCTGAATGAACCTCAGATTTAATGAAGGGAAGAGGGAAAGGAAAGGGGGCTGGGAAAAGGAGAAGGGGCCTCCCTGCCGGGGTCTGGCTGACACTCCTCCCCTCTGCTGGCAGCAGCGCCAACTGAGCCTGGCTGCTCCCCAGGTCCCCGAGCAGACGACCAGGTAGTCCCTCCCCGCCCCCACACACCCCAACCTCCCTCAGGTCCTGGGTTTCCCCACCCAAAGTTGGGCGGGTGTTGGCCTAACCCGTAAGACGGACTCAAGCTCGCTCAAGATCGGCTTAGAAAGGCAGAGAGGGTCTTCCTCCCCACCCCCGACTTCGGCCCTGGGGCCTAGGAGGGAAAGGTCTGGGGTTCACTGGAAAAGTGCCCAGGAGTCTGGCCTGAGCCAGACTGAAAAGCAGGGACAAGGCACAGAGAAACTGACAGCCCGGACAGACACGGAACCATAAAGACAAACAATGACAGATGTTAAGAGGCTTCGGACGGACAAAGACAGTCGGACGAACGAACGGACAGATATGAGACACATACAAAGGGACAAACTGAGGCAGACGGGCAGGGACAGACAGCCTGACTTGACACACACAGAAACAGAGGACACCCGGCAGAGAGGGGCAGGGACCGGCAGGCACACAAAGAGAGCGTCCGGGAGGCAGACGAGAGGCTCACTGCCAGGACGACTCCAAGTTGGGCCAACTGGGGCTGCAGCGCCCATCCCCTCCCCGAGCTCTGGGCCTCAGTCTCCCCAGTTCCCTGGAGGGGCGCCCGCCCAGGACACTCCCTTCCCCCCGCCCCGGGGCGCCCCACCCGTTCCCCCGCGGTAACCCGATCGCCAGACACCAGCCGTCTCCGGCGCCCGCGGGCCCGGGATGGGGGTGGGGGGACTCGATGAGCCGGGGTACCCGAGGAGCGAGGAGGCGGGGTGCGGGCCCATAAAGACAAGTTTGGAGGAAGAAAAAAGAAGAAACTATTTGGAGGAAGAAGACAAGACAAAAGTGCGAGCCCGAAGAAGGGGCAGGCGGCGCGGGCGGGCGACGGGGTCAGGACTCACGCAGCTGAGCAGGGAGCAGGCGCCCAGACAGGCCCCCATGTTTGCGGCGGCGCGGGTCGCGGGGTGCGGGCCGAGGGGCGCCGGCTCCCGTCCGGCTCCAGGCGCCCGGGGTTGGCCCCGCCCCCCCGGCCCCGCCCTGGCCCGGCTCCGCCCCACCTGCCGAAACCGCTCGCGGCTTTCCGGCGGTGTTCGGGGCCTCCCGGGACTCACCTGGGGCAGGTGCGCTGGGCTGGACCATAAGGAAAGTGGGGGTACCGGGGATTCCAGCTGCCGCGCAAGCCGCGCAACTGGACTCACGTCCGGATACAAAGTGATGGTTTGGAAATAGGGAGACCTGGGTTCGATTCCCGGAGAAGGCAATGGCACCCTACTCCAGTACTCTTGCCTGGAAGTACTCATCCCATGGATGGAGGAGCCTGGTAGGCTACAGTTCATGGGGTCGCTAAGAGTCGGACACGACTGAGCGACTTCCCTTTCACTTTTCACTTTCATGCATTGGAGAAGGAAATGGCAACCCGCTCCAGTGTTCTTGCCTGGAGAATCCCAGGGACGGGGGAGCCTGGTGGGCTGCCGTCTATGGGGTCACACAGAGTCGGACACGACTGAAGCGACTTAGCAGCAGCAGCAGCAAGGTTCGATTCCCGGCGAGGCCACAACACGACCTCAACAACACTTCTCCCTACCCCAAGAGATGGTCACACGGGACTCCTCGGCGTTTGGCATAGCCTCTGCCCAATATCGAAGTGTTGCATGATTGGACAAAGAAATGGGCAAGTCACTTCTCCTCCCTGAGCCTCAGTTTCCCCGTCTGTGAAATGAGGATACCGTCTTCAAAGAGCCAAGTGTGTGCTCCCTGCCCCCGCTTCTAGGACACAGCCTTGCACCTGTCCTCCCCTCCATCCACCTGTTCTTCAAGCTCGACTCACTCCTGGCTTGGACCACATGCTGCCCAGAGCCCCTGCGCCTGGTGATTCATCACTCCCCAGAAACACCCAAACCTGGCCCCCAGCTAAGGAGCTCAGAGGGATGGGTGGGTCACATTCCTGCCAGACCATCCCGCAGGGAGGTGGGAGAAACCCAGAAGCAGGGCTCTGTAATTACACTCACTTCACCCTCCAGCCCTCTCTCCTCACCCAACCACAGGTAAGAAAATGTTAGGGAAGAAATCTGTGTGCCTCGAAGCTGGCCCCAGGGTCAGAGATCTGGGCCTGCCTACATCTTTGATGACTCAGCAAGCGCTAGCCTGAGCCATTCATTGTGTTGCAAACAAACCCTACACTTTCCCTCCTCCACACTTTTGTTCACAGGTTACCCTCCTCCTGAAAATTCCTTTTTATCCTCCTCTCAGCCCTTCAAACTCTTGGTCCTATCCCGTGTCTTCTCAGTGAAGAGGGCAGCCACTGCCCTGAAACCATTACCTGGCCCCAGTAGGGATAACTAGCCTCCTGCATCTCTGTGTTTCTAAAACATGGGACTCCTTTATGGCCTCACAGATAACTAAAGTTACCACACAGCTAAGCTCATACCAAACTCTTCCACCAGCGTGCTGCGTGCTCAGTCATGTCTAACTCTTTGTGACCCTATGGACTGTAACCCACCAGCTGCTCTGTCCATGGGATTATCCCGGCAGGAATACTGGGGTGGGTTACCATTTCCTCCTCCAGGGGATGTTCCAGACCCAGGGATCAAACCTGTGTCTCCTGCGGCTCCTGCATCAGCAGGCAGAATCTTTACCACTGAGCCACCTGGAAGCCCCAAACTCTCCCACCTATGTGGTCCCATTCAAACCCTACAGTAACCCTGAGAAGTAGATTAACTCCCACTTCATCCCATTTTACAGATGAGGAAACAGGTTCAAAGAAGTAAAGTGACGTGCTAGATGTAAACTGAGCACTTAATACAAATCAGCTATGACTACTGTGGTTGCTGCTATTGCTGCTTAAAGCCACACAGCTCAGAAGGGCAGCACTAGAAGACCACCCAATCTGGCCCCAGTCTCAGAACCCAAGGCCTGTCTCCGACATCCTATTGCCTCTGGGTGAAAGCAGACAATACCCATTGTGCCTATTTTTCTGTCCAATCATGTCTTCAGCCCTAGTCTGAGACCCTTAAGCGACGTTGAGCCACCCAAGGACTATTTGATTCACCTCTGGTGGGTCCCTCCCCTGACCTGGGCACAGCACAGGGCTTGGCACAGTAAGGCAGTGAAAGTGCCCCAAATGAATGAACTCCTGAATGTTTCCCAAAAGCCCAGTGTCCTCATTCTGCCACTCAGCAGTCTGAAGTGAATCCTTCTCATGGCCACCCTCCCCAGAGTCATCTCCTTTTGACATTTCTGCCCCAAGCATCAAATTTTCCATCCCTCAACCTCTCCCTTTCCAAGACCTGGTCTAGTAGAAAATGGCTAGTGGTCCAGTGGCTAAGATTCCACGCTCCCAATGCAGGGGGCACCGGTTTGATCCCTGGTTGGGGAACTAGATCCTGCAAGCTGCAGCTAAAAATCCTGCATGCCACAATGAAAAGATCCCACGTGCCGCAACTAAGACTGCTGCTGCTGTTGCTGCTAAGTCGCTTCAGTCGTATCTGACTCTGTTCGACCCCATAGATGGCAGCCCACCAAGCTCCCCGTCCCTGGGATTCTCTAGGCAAGAACATTGGAGTGGGTTGCCATTTCCTTCTCCAGTGCATGAAAGTGAAAAGTGAAAGTGAAGTCCCTAAGTCGTATCCGACTCCTAGCGACCCCATGGACTGCAGCCTACCAGGCCCCTCCATCGATGGGATTTTCCAGGCAAGAGTACTGGAGTGGGTTGCCATTGCCTTCTCCGGCAACTAAGACTCAGCACAGCCAAATAAATAAATAAAAATATTCTCTAAAAAAAGAAAAAGAAGGGCTTCCCTGGTGGCTCAGTGCTAGAGTCCACCTGCCAATGCAGGAGACACGGGTTCAATCCCTGATCCGAGAAGATCCCACAGACCTCAGAGCAACAAAGCCCGGGGGCCATAACTATTGAGTCTGTGCTCTAGAGCCTGGGAACTGCAACAAGAGAAGCCGCCTTGCAGAGAATCCTGCTCACTGCCACAGAGAGTAGCCCCGGCTGGCTGCAACTAGAGAAAAGCTAGTGCAGCACCAAAGACCCAGCACAGCCAAAAATAAATAAATATAAAAGAAATCGCCCAAGACCTCAACAAGCAACACCTGACACCCTGGTTCTGTCACCGCCTCTCATACCCTCTGCCGTCATGGAGGTCACTTCTCCTCTGAATTGGGCGTGATTATCCTGCTTAACCTCACAGAACAGTTGTGAGTGTCTGGAAAGCATTTTAAGAAATAGGCAGTCATCTGAAAAGAGGGAGGGATTAATATGCTTGCAAGTGTAGAGAGACAGCCCCTTCTGACTTTTTTAGATTGAAGCTTTCCAGAACAGGAAAAACAGAGGTCGTGCCCTCACCCTGCCCAAACTGGGCTCTCACATCCCTGCGTTGCCCCGGACAGAGGGGCAGACCCCTCCCCACCCCAAGCAATAAACTCACTGTGTTGCCTGGTCCTGGTGCCTCCTCCTCTTTCAGCCTCATCCTTCTCATCTGTAAAATGGAGATAATTGTTTCTGCTGCAGTTATCTCAGGGGACCAGTGAGGAGGTGGATAAAGAGGCTTCATTCCTCGGTATCCTGACCAACCCACCCACCTTTCTCCCAGTCTTAAATCTCTTGCGAGGGACCAGAATCACTCTGTCCTTCACACCTCCAAGGGCAAGACTAGAGTCAGCAGCTGTGTGATTCTGGCAAATCACTCATTCTCTTGGAGCCTCACTGGAGGGTTGGGATTCTGGATCACCACAGCTCTTCCAACCATATAATGCCATGTAAACTATGTCCATTGAGAGAAAACTGCAGTCATCATTTGGTCCATCCCCCTGTGCCCATCACCCAGCCGAGACAGATGCTAAACTCTCCAGATCCCAAGGAAGCAGGCTCTGGCTTCTTGGGCCACTCACCCCAAGAGTTCTCTTATCTGATCTCATTGGGGCTCAGTTTTCAAATGTGCAATATGGGAATAATCCCCTGATCAAGCCCCTGGTGCCCCCTAGTATCTCCCAACCATCCTTGCCCGTCTCTCTCACCATCCTCCCGTCCATGGGGACTCAGATGCACTCTGGCTTTGAGCCTCCTGTCCCCTTGCCTTCGCTCTCTGCACTGGCCTCCACTTCCTGCTTCTGACCCATTTACAGAGCAGGACTGAAGCTATCCCTTATGAATATTCACGTAGGTAATGAGGGCTTGGGATTGGGAGAGCATCTGGGGAGAGGCATTAATGAGACACCATCCACCTACTGTCCCCACACACAGCCCCCTGTCAAAGCTGCCCTCCCTCCCAAAGGGTGCTCGGGAGTTTGAGGCAAAGGTTGAAGTAACCGCAATAATAATATCCACAGCAACCATTTTCAAGTGCTTACAACATACCAGGCACCCTACTAAGAGCATCTCCTGTAAGACGCTTTTCAGATGGGAACTATTTTCCCATTTAACAGATAAGGAAATCGATGCTCCAAGAAGTAACACTCACATAAGTCATATGTGAAACCTGCACAGTGATTACATGCAGAGCAAGGATGGAACCCAGGTTTTGTCAGACTCCAGAACTGGTACTGTTAACTCGTGCCCCCCGTATGCACGGGGCCACACCTGGACCTCCCATCCCAGCAAATGTGCTCACGGTGGTCTTCAGTGACCAAGGCTTTAGGAAAGGGCTCAGGTGCTAGAAGTGACTCCATCTGGATAATGGGAAGACACGCAGACAGGCGTGAGACTGTGTGATTCACACACACACACACACGGTGCACTGTGAGTCTAGAGTGCGTTGATACAGGTAGAGTGTGTTGTATGTGCCTGGCAGTGAGTGTGTGTGACACAGATGCCCCTGAGGTTGCCCAGAGACGCACTGTTCTGCCACTGTTCCTTTTCCAGTTGACCAGGGGGCCTGCTGGGTGCCAGGTCAGGGCATGTGGTATGAAAAGGTCAACACCATCCGTGCCCTCCTGGAGCGACAGTGTGGTGGCTTTGTACCCAAATGTGGCAACACCGCAGAAGGAGCCTTTGTGGGAGGTCTTCTTCATTTGGGAGGTCTTTTTTGTGGGATGCGGCTGGAAGGTAAGGGACAAGACTGTGGGGAGAGCAGAAAAGTGGGACATACAGGAGCTACTGGGAACCCCCTGACACTTGCCAGAGGCAAGGGACTCTCCGAGGGTTGCAGGTCTGGAAGGTCTCTGGATGCTTCCCTCACAGATGTCAAAAGTCCGCCACAAATGCACATGGAGGCAGTGTGTGTGTATGCGTGTGTGCGCACGCGCGCGCGTGCGTGCACAGGTGATTATGTGTGATATTTGTATATGCGAGTTCATGTCAATAAGGAGAGGACATGCTTGAATTAGAGAACATGGGAGAATCGTGTGTGGTGTGTGTATATGGGTTTTGCATGTAGGGGTGTGTGTGTGAGTATGTGTGAGTATGTGGACAGCAAGAGTGTGTTACTGTCAGGGAAAAGGAAGAGGGAAAAGAGCATCATTCGACCCAGGCCTCATATTCATGAGCCTCAAAAATACATCAAAAGACAGATGGATGGGTGGAGGGGTAGAGAGATGATGGATAGATGGATGGGTGGATTCAGATGGACTGACGGGTGAATGGAAAGAGAGATAGATATGTGATAAAGCAAAGACTGCAAAATGTTCACTGTAGATTTCAGAAGGTGAGGATGTTAGTGTTCACTGTACGATTGTTTCAATCTTTCTAGATGCTTGAAATTTTTCATAATAGAATGTTAGAAAACAATGTACACACCAAGAAGACTGGATGTCGAGCTCCAGGGTCTCCTGGATAAGATGGAAAGAAGAGGACTCTCATTGTACGATTTAAAACTGTATCCCATCGCCAGACCACACAGCACTGTGAACTCATCTTTTATAATTCTGCAATTATCTTATGAATCTCTCAGTTGCATTGGATTTGTGAGTGTGTGTGCATGTTAAAGATATTAATTTATTAAGTAAAAATGTGTGTAGCACACCACAACTGTGGCCAACCTGTTTCAGCATATCTTCATTTTTAACTAACAAAGAGCCCCAAAAGTCAGGACTGGTTCGGGCCTCTCTTAGCCTGTGAGAGTCCCTGCTGTGCGGCGTGTGCATGTGAGCTTATGTGTGCATGTGCATACAAGCACATGTAAGGGTGTGAGTGCACGTGGGCAGGTGAGGCTAACGCCCACAGGAGCACCCACCCAGGAGCTCAGCCTCCTCGAAACCCCCATGAAGCCAACACTGTTCCAGGAGAAGGGAAGGGGAACCACCAGCCCCAGGGCAGCCTTGGGGACCGAGAACTCTGTCATCTAAGGCTTGGAAACGCTCAGGCCAAGCGGCGTCCCCTGGCCAGTAGTGGAAGTGTGGGCGGCAGAAGCTGAGGCATTTCCCCAGGAGAGAGGGGCAAGGCTGGGTGTCCTTCAGCCCCAGGGCACCTCCCTTCCTCCCCACACTCTTGTTGCCTCCTGTCTAACCGCTCTTCCTCCTTTGCCCAGTGCCTGTAGGCTCAAATGGTCAGCAACTCCCATTGTACAGAAGGGGAAACTGAGGCCTGGAGGGAGCCGAGTTGCCCAGGCCACATAGCAAGGTAGCAGCAGAGTCAGAACTGAGCTCCAGCCTGTGTTCTGTTCTCTGCGCCACTGCCGGTCACCTTCAAGTGTCCCACCTTCCGTAGGGGGAGGGGGGAGGGGCAGTCACTGTAGGTGAGGGTCCAGGCCCAGCAGACTGGGCATGGAAGGCCCTAGAATGCCCCTCTGCCTGTGTGGATCACATACAAGATCCAGGAGGCCACGTGGGTACCAGAGACAGCCTGGCTGGGAGGCTGGACCTGCGTTCTAATCCCAGCTCTGCCATAGACCCTGTCGAAATGGCCTTGGACAGCTCCCTGCCCCTCCCAGGGCCTCAGTTTCTCCATCTGTAAATGGATCTAGGTGAACTACAGCAGTGGCTTTCACTTGTTTGGAAGCAGAACCTCAAGCAGCAATGAGAGTTGTTGCCCCAATCAATATGCAGGGATGGCAAATAGGTACCCAGCCAATGGACCCCTTCATTTCCCCTCCACCAAGGAGCTAAAGGAAGTCCCACCCAATCGCAGAATCAGGGGTTAAGAGATCAGGCTCCAGCATAGAACAAGGCTGGACCACTTACCAGCTGTGCTTGGCTCTCCAAGCTTCAGCTTGTTCCTCTGTAAAAGGGGGTTAACAGTATCAACCTCCTAGGGCTGTGTGAGGTTAAATGAAATAAGTCATGGCCAGTGCTTGACACGTGATGAACAGATTAAAACTTCAGGCAGGGACTTCAGATGCATGGGTGGAGGGGTAGAGAGATGATGGTCCAGTGGTTAAGAATCCGCCTCCCAAGGCAGGGGATGTGGGTTCAGTCCCTGGTTAGGGAACCAAGATCCCACATGCCATGGGGCAACTAAGCCCACACGTTCTAAATCCTGCACGCCACAACTAAAGAAGCTCCTGCGTGTCACAACGAAGAGCCTGTGCACTGCAGTGAAGACCTACTGCAGCCAAAATCACACACACACACACACACACACACACACAAC
This sequence comes from Bos indicus x Bos taurus, assembly GCF_003369695.1. Lineage (NCBI taxonomy): Eukaryota > Metazoa > Chordata > Mammalia > Artiodactyla > Bovidae > Bos > Bos indicus x Bos taurus. Next base: position 121,892,955 of record NC_040077.1, read on the forward strand.
TTCAGGCAACAGCAGCTCTTACTACTAGTCACACCAGATGAGAACCATGCATAAGCCAGCTGGCTTCACCGTGACTTGTATCTGTTGTTCTGGCCCCAAAGCCAGCGCATTCTGGCAGCTGCTACCCTAGATTCCTCAGCCTGCCTGTCTCTGCAGCTGCTCCGGAACAGCTGGGCATGCAGAAGCTGCTTTGAGGCCAGGCCTGGCCCTGGGGAGGGAAAGCAGAGGGTGCCCTGTAATCAGGACAGGCCATGGCGCAGGGTCTGGTTCATCCGGACGACCAAGCCTCTGGTAGGCCATCATTAGCTCCCCTGCCTTGCCCCAGGCCCTGACCCGGCTCCTGAAACCCCAGAGAGAAGGCAACAGGTATTTAGTCAAAGCCTTTCATTCTCAGGGCCACCCCCCAGCTGCCTAGTGACACAGGCAAGAGGGAAAGTCTGCCTGAAGCCAGGGGCCTCACCCACAGGCAGCCATCAGCTCCGGCAAGGACAGGCGCTTGGAACTGGGAATCCTGCGATGTTGGAGCTGAAGGAAACTCAGAATCACCTAACGTGTAGAAATACATACAGTGGAATATTATTCAGTCTCTGAAAGGAAGGAAATTCTGACACATGCTGCAACATGGATGAACCTCGAGGACATCGTGCTAAATGAAATAGACGCAGAGGACAAATGGTATACGGTTCCACTTACATGAGGTCCCTAGAGTAGTCGAAGTCAGAAAGACATAGAATGAGAGCTTCCAGGGGCTGGGGAGAGAGTGCAGTGAAGAGTTATTTAAAACAAACAAAAAAACACTTCTGGGGTCTGCCCTTATTTAACAAGTGGGGGAACCAAGGCTGAGATGTGGAAGGAGCTTACACACATGCACTCAAATGGGCGAGTGTTAAGAGACGCCCCCTGACTTTCTGCTCCTTCCCAGGCAAGCCCCACTCTCACCCCCACCCCACCCCCAGCTGCCCGTTCCACCTCCTAAACCTGACTCCAGCTTCCAGCTGGCTCTTTGGCACCCCTTCCAGTGCAATTTCTTCCATTTAAAAAAAAAAAAAAAACTTTCCTCCTTCACTCCAGGCTTTTTCCTCCCAGTTATAAAATATCCCTGTCCCATAGCAAAGAGGGACCTCATCTGTTTGTTTCACCCCAGGATCCCATCTCCCAGATTTGTGTCAGGCAGGGCATGACCCAGGCTGAATACATGAATTTCAGAAAATTTGGAAAATACAGGAATACTTGAAAAAAATAAATCACCTGTGGTCTCCCACCTTCAACATGCTTTAATGTATCTTATTCTTTCTTTAAATTTATCTTATTGAAGTATAGTTGATTTACAGTTAATTTCTGCTGCACAGCAAAGTGATCCAGTTATACATGTATATATATATACACATTCTTTTTCACGTTCTTTTCCATTATGGTTTATCACAGGATACTGAATATAGTTCCCAATACTATACAGGCTTCCCAGGTGGAGCTAGTGGTAGAGAACCTGCCTGTCAATTCATGAGACTTAAAGAGATATGAGTTCGCTCCCTGGGTGGGGAAGATCTCCTGGAGGAGGGTATGGCAACCCACTCCAGTACTCTTGGCTGGAGAATCCCATGGACAGAGGAGCTGTTCTATACAGTAGGATCTTGTTTCTTACCCACTCTGTATATACGAGGCTGCATCTGCTAATCCCGAGCTCCCGATGCCTTCCTCTCCCATCCCCTTCCTCCTTGGCAACGAGTCCACTCTGCGCGTCTGCGAGTCTATTTCTGTTTCACAGGTAAGTTCGGTTCTGTCATATTTTAGAGTCCACAGATGAGTGATATCATATGATATTTGTCTTTCTCTTTCTGACTGACTTTGCTTAGTATGATACCCTCTAGCTGAATCCATGTTGCTGCAGATGGCATCATTTCATCCTTTTCATGGCTGAGTAGTATTCTATTGTATATGTGCACCACCTCTTCTTTATCCATTCATCTGTGGATGGGCATTGAGGTTGTTTCCCTGTCTTGGCTATTGTGAATAGTGCCGCATTGAACACAAGGGTGCAAATGTCTGTTTGAAGGTAATATATCTTATTCTAAGCGCTAATAACACTTAAACACAATTTTAAAAAAAGGTCAGCACTCACGACATGAATAGTTTTGTGTCCTGACTTTTTCACGTACCATTTCACCATGAGCATTTTCCTGGTCATTAAGATGTTTTCTTGGGGAGGGACCACGTGGGGTCTGGCGGAGCTGAATTTCTGGCAGTCCTCCAGTTGGGGGCTAGGTTGGAAATATGGAGTTGCTGAAGGAAACTTTACCCAGCCTTGTGCCCCTGGCGGCCTGGGACTGGAATCTTCCCCTTAATGTGTCCACCTGTATGGAGCATCCATTGGAGGCTGTGAGGTACTGGTCAGATCGGGTGTTCCTGCTCCAGTTTGCAGCTTGAGTTTCCAGCTTGAGCAGCCAGCTGCTGGGCTGGCTCCCTCTGGCCATTTATGGACCTTTGTGCTGCCCCCAAGGAAGGTTTCTACTCCACTGGAATCCAGACAGAGGCCAGAGAGGCTGACCTCACTTGATACCATCAGAGCCAGAGGTATCCTAGTGGCTTCCAGCCCAGGTGCTGTTGACCTGTGGGCACTGGCTGAAAATGAGACACTCGTTGGCAGCAAGTTCTACAAGTACGAGCAGATCACGTTGTGTCTACAGGGTCCCGGGCTGTGGCACAAAAGCTGTCAGAGGAAACAAAGACTTCTGCATCAAGATCCGGGACCTTGCTCAGCAGATGGTTCTGAATCCAGACCAAGCTCACTCTGGACGGGTCACCTGTATTGCTGCCTCTCCCCACAAGGACTCCATGTTTCTTTTCTTTTAACTATTTTTCATTTATTGGTAACTCACATCATTCTGAATAGCATTTGAAGCCTTGCTTCAAGCAGTGTTAGAAGCCAACCCAGTAATAGTTGAGATTTATGATGTGCTCACTGTGGTTTAATTTTGGCCAAAGGTCAGTTTTGAGCTATTACAAAAAGAAAGCTCAAAGTAGTCATGATACTTGGTAACTTTTGTATTTCCCATTAATCTAGTGAGGGAGTCCATGTTCACGCAGTGAGGACAGCAGACTTTTACTGTGGGATCCCCCTGTCCCAAGCCAGCATCACAGATCGGCTGCGGTGCCTCTGCCCACCTTCCTACCTCCCTGGCTTGGCATCCTCAGCAGACAGAAGTCTTTGTCTCTGGTGATGAGAAGCGATTGTTTCCCTTGTGGACACCAAGAGTGCAAGCCGTGTCCCCAACACAGCTGCACACTCCCAGGGCGTCACTGGGCTAGTGTTCTCCCCACACAGGGCCCCCTTCCTGGCCTCTGTCAGTGAAGCCTGCTCACCCAGGCCTTTCCAAGGTGTTTAGAAGCTGAGCCCACAGAGACTTTGTGAGCGATGCTATTTGGTCCCTGCTCAGTCACTCCCTTCTTACTGCAGGGGGCTGGGACCACCAGGTCACCCACCATATCCTGCCCACAGAGCCTCTCCTAAGAGTGTTGCCAGGTAGACTGGATTTTAGACAGAAAGCAAATCCCCTATGAGTATCCACTCCCTTTGCCCCTATCCTCTCAGCTTGTGAGACAACACAAGAGCCTCATATAGTATGTGGGTTTCGTTTTTGTTTTATGATTTATTTGTTCATGGCTGTGCTGGGCCTTCATTGCTGTGTGCGGGCCTTCTCCAGGTGCTGTGAGCTGCGCACCAGTTTCAGTGCACAGGCTTCTCATTGCAATGATTTCTTCTGCTTCAGAGCACAGGCTTTGGCACACAGGCTCCAGCAGTTGTGGCACGTGGGCTCGTTGTTGAGGCTCCCAGGCTCTAGAGCACAGGCTCAGTAGTTGTGGTTCATGGGTTTAGTTACCCTGCCACATGTGGGATCTTCCTGGACCAGGGATTGAACCTGTGTCCCTTGCACTGGCAGGCGGATTCTTTACCACTGAGCCACCAGGGAAGTCCTATACAGTATGTTCACATGCCAGATCTGTGCAGTTAATAGGCATCATCTCTCAGACTGGAGGAGGGCTGGATTCTGGGGTCCTGTAGTCCTGGAAGAAAAACATCCTTGAACATGGATATGTATGTGTATGGGTATACACATAGGTTTTTTTTTTTTTCCAGGGGGAATAAAAAGTCCATTCCGCATCTCTCCCAGGCCCAATTCCCACCCCCCAAAGTCAGCAAAAGGTGTTTTGTTTTGTTTTTTTAAATAAAAAAGATTTTTATTTTAAGCCAGACTTTTTTTGCTTGTTTGTTCTGGCCACACTGCACAGCATGTGGGATCTCAGCCCCCTGCCCAGGAATTGAACCTGTGCACCTCGTGTTGGAAGCACAGAATCTCAACCACCGGAGCACCAGGGAAGTCTCAACAGACGGTTTCTTTGCTTCACATGTAGCTATGCATGAGGAACTGGCCATGTCTGGATGGGGTATGAGATGTGGGCACCCCTGGGTTCTTGGAAGCAGCTCATAGACTACTCATAGAGATAGGAGCAACTTTATAAATATTTCTTTTTTTATAGAGTCAAATTCAGCTCTATCATGGGCAGCGCTCACATTCAGCCCAGCTCACCTTGTAGAAGAGCCAGGACGCTCACCACAGTTGTGCTCATCTCCCTGCTATGAAACTGAGCCAGAAGCCTAGTTTCTGGCTGAATAAGAAGTTTGGCTGGCACCTGTGTAATGGCCACCCCTTACTCCCATGGAGCTGTGTATACCCTCAAAAGAGATGAGTGTATTTCTGCCACAGATGCCACTGAGAAAAGTTTCAGGATGGAGAGCTTAAGGGCTTTTCAGTTAAAAATGACACAGACGTGCTCAGGAATGTAGGCCGCTGCCTGGGCCCTGACACGCTTTGCCCCTCGGCCCCTGCCTCTGGATACAGGAAGCCTGGATGCTATTTGGGCGGACTCTCAAGATTTTAAATGCAGCATCAGAGAGAATCGGAAGTTCTGGTCAGTGAAATAAAAAGTTGATTCACTGTTGTTGTTGTTGTTTTTTCAAAGAAAGGATGTTTTCTTAACAGCACTGAGAGTGGCTCTGTCAGTGGGTGTCCTTCACTCAGAAGCCGCCTCCTCAGCAAGGCTCCTAGGACCACTCAGCTTAAAGTGGCCCTTTACTCAATCACCTTATTTTCTTCATGACGTGTCTTACTATCTGAAATTATCTTATTCCCTTATCTGCTCACTAGTGTCCTTTTAAAATGCATTTAATGTATCTATCTATCTATTTGGTTGCACCTGGTCGTAGTTGCAGCATATGGGACCTAGTTCCCTGACCAGGGATCAAACCCAGGCCCCCTGCATTGGGAGCTTGGAGTCTTAGCCACTGGGCCACCAGGGAAGTCCCCTTCACTTGTGTCTTATTTGTCTGCTTATAAAACTAGCCATGAGGCAGTTGAAGCCCTAGGACAAGAGGAACGAATGGACCACTGGCACCTAGCATACAGCTCCCCTTACCAAACATTCATGGGCTGTGTGCCAGGCAGAGTCCTGGTTCCTCAGACCACAGCAGTGAATGAAAAGACAAAAACCTTTACACGTCACTGGGGAATGAATGAATGAAAGGATGAACGAACTGGATGAATGGATGGATTTACCTCCTGTTGTTAGATGTTTAGGTCAGTGCACCTTAAACTTTCCCCTGATTTACCTCTCAGGAAATGTCTTTAAATTCTCGCATTTGATCATTCAAATAAATGTAAAGTTTGTATTCTACGCAGAGTGACCAACTTGTCCTGTTTTGCTTGGGACTTTTCTGGTTTTCCCACTGAAAGTCTCTTGTCCCAGGAAAATATTTAGTTCTGAGCAAACTGGGACAGCTGGTCACCCTAATTCTTCACCCTATTATATTCATGATTAAAAAACAAAACAACCAGCTTTATTGAGATATATTCCACGTACCGTAAAATCCACTTGTTTTAAAGTGACAAATCAGCGGGTTTTAGTACAATCACCACCACTATCTAACCCCAGAACATTTTTAGCACCCCAAAAAGAAATCTTGTACCCAAGAGTCCTTCCATTTCTCTGCTGCTTTTGGCCATTTGTGGACAACACCTCCTCCTGGATAACGCCCAGGCTCACCTACCCACTGCATGGAATCACTGATGGATTCAGGGATGGAATCTGTGAATTCCGTCACAGTCTGATGGAATCACTAGTTCTTGGGGTCACCTTCCTGGGCACACAACCTCTGAAGAAGAACCCCCTGGTTTGGAAGGGCCCCTCAATTGGTTTAATGCTCTGCTGTCACCACTTTGAAATTCTGAATGATTTTTTTAACAAAGGGTCTCACATGTTTATTTTGCACGGGGACCTGTCCATTATGTAGTCTGTCTTTCTTGTTTACCTTCCGCCTCTCACACAGGTTAATACACTCCTTGACCTCAGACTCTGTCCTACCCTCTCCGTGCCCTAGTGCCTGGTGGAAGCTGAATGAATGACTACTCAAAATGCATGAATAAAATGAATGAATCACAGGAAGAAAGGAAGGAAGGGGGAAAGAAAAGGAGGAGAGAGAAAGAATGAAAAGAAGGAACGAACGAATGAAGAAAGAAAGAAATTCACCTATTATACCTTGAGGAATAAGGTAGGAGGAATTTTCAGTGTAAACAGAAGTCGAAAGAACATTCCAAGCAAGGGGACAGTGTGGGCAAAGGCAGCCATGGGTGAAAATTTCCAGAGGGCAGGAAGGACCAGGAGGCCCTGGGAAACGTGGTTGCACTGGTCTCAGCTGAACCCCAGGATTCTGGGGGAAAGAGAGGGAGGCAATGGCTGCTCTCTGAAAGAAGCTCTTTCCCTGACTGGGGGCAGGGAGAAAGCCCTGGAATCCAGAAGAGGGGTGCTAAATAGTGCCTCCAGAGGGGCCTCTCCTGTCATGGGTGGTTGGAGAGGTCAGGCCAGGAAGTCGAGGGGAGCCGGTGGGGACAGCGTGGCTCAAATCTAGGCCATCAAGGCTCAGTGATCTTAGTGACTCCAATTGAAACGCCTTTGCCACCACTGGGACAGACGTCAGGGCTTTGACTCAGGGCTCTGCACCTCCTGCCTGGTGCCCTAGCAGCAACAAGGCTTCTCAGGGCCCCAGGCCCCCCACTCCAGCCCACCCTTGGCAGCTAGATAGTTCTCAGGGTCCCAGGACTAGTGAGAGGTCAGAAGAAGCCTTGGCAGGGGAGTCCCAGCTGCCTGCAGGGACAGGAGATAATGACCTCTTGGAGTTTATGGGCATAGGACTTGGCCCTGCCAAGTTCAAGAGAAGAGGCCCAGATAGCTGCAACCCGCCTCCGCGCCACAGAGTTTAATATTGCTAATCTGGGTCCGTCTACTCCTCCCCTCCCCTCCTGACCTCCCAGCCACAGTGACTTTCTTTCCGGCCCTTGATGAGTCAAGTTCATTCTCGCCTCAGAGCCTTTGGACTTGCTGTTCTCTCTGCCTGGAGCGTTCATCCCCTAGATCCAGGCTTGCCTGCTTCTTATCATTAGTGGGGTCTTGTCTCAAACTCCACCTCCTCACTCTGGAACGTTGGAAGGGTCCACTCCAGCTGGACCCATGACCAGTCCTTTTCCACTCCATGACCTTGTTTAATTTTCAGACTGCCAGGCTCAGAATCCTCCCCACTATTATCTACTAGCTGGGGCAAGTTTCTGAACCTCTCTGCTTCTATTTCCTCACCTATAAAATGGGGATAATAGTAACACTTATGTCATTATGTTGTTGGGAGGAGTGAGATGGCACAGGCACACAGCAGGATTCCATAAATGGTAGCCCTTGTGACCATCACCGTCTGCCCGCCCCAACTCCCCCTGAGAGGAGAGCCTGTGTCTGGCTTGCTCATAGCTGCAACCCCAGGGCCCAGAACCATGCTTTGTACAGAAAAGCCATTTCAGCAATAGGTTTTGATGTAACTGATCTCTTTGTTTCTCTCTTAATATTTTCCCTTTTCCTATTCTCCCCACTCCCCATGCAAGAGAGGCTGTTAAGCAGACTAAAGGCCTCCCAAGGCTAGAATGAGAGGAAGGATGGACAGAGTGATGAGAGCAGAGACATCGTGGGTGCTGAGAGGTCCCTGCAGGTGGCAGCCGGAGCCCAAAGGACGACCTACCAGGACTCCCAGACCACAGTGTGACCCCAACTCGGCAGAATGATTCTGTGCCCTCCACAGAAGAAGTGGAGAGGGGTGTTGGCCCCCAAAAGCACCAAGGCGACCCATGCAGACTCATGGCTGGAAGACCCACGGGCCTACCCAAGCCTTAGCTCTATGTACATTCCTCTCCCTGACACCAACTCAGACACACCCCTGGGCTAACGAGAGAGAAAGTTCTACTTCTCACACCCTTGAGTCCTGGCCTGGCAACCATACCTGGCCCTCAGCTAGGAAGTTGCATCATTGTGGCTCACTGACCTCTCTGGGTCTGTCATCTGTAAGGGGGAGGCAGTTCCTCCCAGATGCTATTCAGTTTTCAGGCTTGATAAAAAGCCTGGAAAAACTTTATGTGCTATCTCATCTAAGCCTCTCAAAACCCCTGAGAGATCAGAACTACTATATTCTCTGCCTGACAGATAAGGAAACTAAGGCCCCAAAAGACTTGCAACAAAACAAACCTGGTCTGGGGTTGAGTGGCTGATCTGACCGGAATCCACTTCACCTAACCCCAGGCCCACCCTGGGTAAGCAGAGAGTGACAATGTTTTCTAAACCACACAGACCTGTGCTAGTGACAGGAGGCAGTGGGGCGGGGCGGAGGGGGGGGAGGGGCACGGGCCGTACAGAACAGGAAAGAAGCAGAGTGTGACTCAGCCCTGGCCAGTGTGTTGCAGGGAGTATGTGCAATGTCATGCCACTTGGGGGGTGTGGCGCAGCACAGCCTGGTCTGAGTGGTCAGCAAAAGGGCAGAGAAGACTCGCCCCCTCCAGGCCCCAGTCAGCTGCCCAGGGAAGGCACCTGACTGGTCTCAGGAAGCCTGGATCAAGTGCCAGCTCTGCCTCTGGCGCTCAGAGTGACCTCTGCAAGTCTCTCTCCGCCCAGGGCCTCAGTTTTCCCACTGGGCCCAAGTACACAAGAACCTTGGCTGGAGGCTCAGAGAGTTGACAGCTATTCTAGTTGGGCTCTCTATTGCCCCCTAGTGGACAAACTGATGCATGCTTCCATCAGTTCCTAGGTGAGAACCTGCAGAATCGCCCCTCCCCAGTCTTGATCCCTGACCTTGAGTAGGTAGAGGCGGCACCCACAGTCTCACTGTCAAGCCTCAGAGGAAGGGAAAGGTCCAAAGGAGATCTGGATGGGGCAGGAGAATTCCCACGCCCTGGTTCTGCTCCTCAATCGCTGTGTGAGCTTGTACTCACCTTCCTTTCTCTAAGCCTGCTTCTCTAAGGACGAGAGTTACAGGAAGAAGCCTGATCTGGGAAGCATAAGGCTTGGTTTCCATCCTTCTAAGGAGCTGTGTGTGTGTGTGTGTGCTAAGTCGCTTCAGTCGTGTCTGACTCTTTGCGATCCTATGGACCATAGCCCACCAGGCTCCTCTGTCCCTGGGATTCTCCAAGCTAGAATACTGCTGTGGGTTGCCATGCCCTCTTCCAGGGGGTTTTCCTCACCCAGGGATTGAACTCTACTGAACCCGTTTCTCTTATGTCTCCTGCATTGGCAGGCGGGTTCTTTAGCACCAGCACCACCTGGGAAACTCTTAATGAGCCATGTGAGCTCAGGCAATTGCCTGCACTTCCCTGGGTTTCAGTTTCCCCATCTGCACAACAAGCTGATGGGACCACATGGTCTCAGGACCTCTCTGGCTCTGACATTTAGGGATCTAAGTGGGAAATATGTGTTTAGGGAGATTAAGAGGAGGTGCAAGGGGCCGCAAGGAGAGCTTCCTTGAAGGAAGGACTAGGTCAAAATTATCCCCCAGGGCTTATAGAGGGTCACATGGCATTGAATATATATTCAGGTTTTATATTTACTGAAAAAACCCACACCTAGGACCAGACCCTGTACTGGTCACTGGTCATACGATAGCATACAAAACAGACACAATCCTTGTGCTTGAGGAAAAATTCACAGCCAAGTCAGGGGCACTGATTAGTAAACAAACATTCGCACTCTTGTCTGAACAGGGACGATAAGATTATGGACAAGTCATAGCCATAGCAGTGTTGGAAAATGAAACATCAGAAGGGAGGTAACATGTGAGTAGGGTTTTGAAAGGTGAGGATGAGTAAAACAGGTGCTGAATTCTTCTAAAATTAAACAATTTTTCCTGTCACATTGGCTTGTGCAAAGATAGTGATCTTAGTGAAAATTCTGCTTTTACCTGGGAAAGAGGGACAAGCAAGTTGTTGATGGAGACAGAAAAATCTAACAAAAAGGGCTTCTTCTCTGGGTGCCTAAGTTGAAAATAGATATCAACAGACTGTGACAAATGAAGTGAGTCTCAGACACAGAGTGGGATGCAGAGAGGGGCTGAGGTCAAAGGTCAGAGATGTCTGGTGAGCCTTAATAATAAAAGAGAAACCTCATATTTTGATATGAAGGACTCAAAATGGCCAAGCCAAACTGGCTGTGTCTATGTGGCCTTGAATTTGACAGAGTCATTGCTTCAAGTTTCTTCCTCTGCTCCAAGGCACAAGCCAGCTCAGATTTTCCAGGGTAAACAGCTTCACCACAGTCTCTCTAGTCATGGGGCCTCTTTTATTGGCAATGTCCCATGGGATGTGTTTGGATGCGACAAGAAAAGCAGCACACCCAGCTGGCTCACACCAGCTCACAGGAGTCAGCTGCTAGAGTTTTGGGAATTCTGCAATTTCAGGTTGTTGAAGAGTCATTGTCTTAAAAAATTAAATGATATGAATTTACAATTAAGAGATATTAAAATACAGATAAACAACAAGGTCCTTTTGTATAGCAAAGGGAGCTATATTCAATATCCTGGGATATACCAGAATGAACAAGAATATATATAATTGAATCACTTTGCAGCATGGAAGAAATTAACACATGGTAAATCAACTACAATTCAGTTAAAAAGAAGAAATGTTAAAATAAAGGTAATACTCAAAACTCATGACTTCCTAATGATTTTACTACACTTTACTATGCTTTTAAGGTTATCTGCATCCACTGTAGCTAAATAGCGGAACTCTGGCATAAAGATGTACTTCCGCACACCTCTTTCCAAGTCAGCTTGGTGATTCATTACATTGGTAACTTGAAGTTGGCCACAGTGGGAATTGGCAAATGTTATAAATTGGGACTTGATTTGCTGTTTTGTTGACTTTCTGGATTAAAGAAAGTGATGGGCAAAATATTAACAAAAGTGCTGAAGCTGAAAGAGGTCTCAGTTTAATGAATGTATTTAGAGGGGACTGAGAGAGAGTAGCGTAACAGTAGATCACATATCAGATTTAATGACAATAAATTTATTGGGAGGACAGTTAGCCCCGCAGACTAAAATGCAACTCCATTTCAAACTGTGGTTGAATTGCAACCACAGATTAACTAGACATACAAGAGTTCAGCTCTCTCTCTCTTCCTCATGCGTGGGCTCTCTCTCTCTCTCTCTCTGTCTCACTCTCACTCTCTCTCTCCCTCCCCGCGCACTCCTCCACTCTCTTCTCTTCAAGTCTTTGGGTTGGCATGCCCTCACACTTCGAGAATGGATTCTCCTGCTATCTTCTAAATAAAATAGAGCTGTAACACTGATTTGCCTAAGAGCTATAACACGGTTTGTCCAAGACCCGAGAGCTGTGACGTGCCGAGGACTTTAATGTCTGTCGCTCCAATTCTTTGTTGTGATGAGAGAAAGAACCGAGGAACATACACTCGCATGACATCTATGGTGCCGTGACTCGGATTTAACCTGGCTGAAACAACCTCTGCACGGAAGAGGCCAAGCACAGCAGGAGCCCAACTCAGCAAAGCTCCCGCACTAGAAGCAGAAGGCGAAGAAACCCAGCACAGGGGAAGGCCCATCGTGCTGGAAACCAGGACGGCGAAAAACGAACTCAGCAGAAACCTCACATGGCCCAGTCTCAGATTCCAGAAGACCTCCCGTTAAGATGGGAAATAACCAATCCACTTCCCAGCAGATGCCCTTGAGATGCATCCTTGATAACTGGAAGCTGTTCGACTCTCTAGCTCTAAGGAGAAGTCGTTTGAAATTCTTTTGTGCCACTGTGTGGCCACAGTATCCACTGGGGGACAAGGAACACTGGCCTGAGGATGGAACTTTAAATTACAATACCATCCTGCAATTAGAATTATTCTGCAAAAGACAAGGGAAATGGACAGAGATCCCCTATGTCCAAATTTTCTTCCGACTAAGAGATATGAAGGAACTCTGTCTTAAGTATGGGATTGTTGTATGCCCTAAAAGTGAGCCCACTAGGCAAATGGTGTTAGGCACAGGCAACCAAGAAAAGGAACCCCCTCGTGAAGGCTCACCTCCCACAGGTCCCGAGTTGCCTAGTGCTCCTTCCTCATACCCAAATGTGCCCCCATATCCAGGAGCACCCCCCTCCACAAAAGCCAGCTCGAGTATGTCCCTTAGTTGAAACTGGAGGAGAATTAGGACCAACCCAGATGGAAGCAATCTAGATGTCCATCAACAGATGAATGGGTAAGAAAGAATTGGTTTCTTTCCACAATTGTGGTACATATACACAATGGAGTATTACTCAGCCATTAAAAAGAATACATTTGAATCAGTTCTAATGAGGTGGATGAAACTGGAGCCTATTATACAGAGTGAAGTAAGCCAGAAAGAAAAACACCAATACAGTATACTAACGCATATATATAGAATTTAGAAAGATGGTAACAATAACCCTGTATACGAGACAGCAAAAGAGACACTGATGTATAGAACAGTCTTTCAGACTCTGTGGAGAGGGAGAGGGTGGGATGATTTGGGAGAATGGCATTGAAACTTGTATAATATCATATATGAAATGAGTTGCTAGTCCAGGTTCGATGCACGATACTGGATGCTTGGGGCTGGTGCACTGGGACAACCCAGAGGGATGGTATGGGGAGGGATGAAGGAGGAGGGTTCAGAATGGGGAACACGTGTATACCTGTGGTGGATTCATGTGGATATATGGCAAAACCAATACAATATTGTAAAGTTAAAAAAAAAAAGTTCAGCAAAAATGAAAACCTGGAGAATCAATTGACTACATGGAATTTACAATCAAGAGTTCCTACATTGTGCTATTTGTACATTATGTTCTGCACATCCATTTTATCAGTAAAATTTATAACAAACATATGTGTATATGTATATAATGTATACACTTGGATTTCTGAAGAATCAGTTGTCAAATATGTGCTGGCACACCCTTGGACAGCCCAAGTTTAATAAAATCCTTTGCAAAGCACATTTCTGAAACTGAGCAAAGGGCTGGCGTGCTAGCAATGCAGAAAGACAAACTCTGACAGAGGAAGTTTGCAGCAAAGTAAGGGTTTATTTCAGGGCATCAAGAAGGAGGGAGAGACAAGACTCAGATCCACCCCAACATGGTCTTTGAGTTAGGGATTCTTTTTAAAGCGGAAGAACAAAGAGGCTGGGATTAATCATTGCCCAGTGAAGGTTCTTTGTGCCTCAGCTGGTAAAGAATCCACCTCCAATGTGGGAGACCTGGATTGGATTTCTGGGTTGGGACGATCCTCTGTAAAGGGAAAGGCTACCCACTCTACTGTTCTAGCCTGGAGAATTCCATAGACTGTATAGTCCATGAGATCGCAGAGTCGGACATGACTGAGCGACTTTCACTTTCAGTGACGGTTCTGTAGCATTTCTTAATTGTAGTTTCGGAAGTCAAGATGTCTCTAGTTTATGATTATTTGACCAGGTGGTCCACAGCTGGGGTGGAGGTAGGGGTCAGTTGACTCATCTTACCCTGGAAAAACAACCTAAATTTGTACATTAATGAGCATATCTTGTAATGACAACTGTAGTACATTAACAAAATGTTATTGACTACAGCAGTTTTAGTCATCTGACTCTGGTTGATGAGTGTTCAATTAGCACAGGATTGACGTCAGAGGGAACAAGAAAGGGAATAAAGTTTTGGACAGAGATTAATCATAAACTCGATAAAGGAACTCGGCTTCATTTCCACTTGGGGAAGCCCTCTCCACAATGGGAAGCATTTTCAAGACAAAAGACAGATGACTTCATGCTTCCACTGGGGACACTCCCAGGACATAGGGTAGCTCTGTGGCTTTGGGATCTGTCCTCTTCAACAATGACTATAAGACCAACACGTTCAGGGGCTTTGTGGTACTTTGCCGTTTTCCAGTTTAAACTTAAATAAGGCTATGTGGCTGCACGTAACAGCCATTTCTCAAGCTAACTCACACGACAGCAAGAGTTATCCTAAGGATGAACGTAGGGGAGGAAGCGGTCATTAGCAGAAGGGGCAGCTCCCCTTTCCCTCCACTCATCCCTTGGAGGCTACTTCATCCCTCTCTGCCCCTGTACACAGCTTCCTGCATCTTTTCTTTTGTGCAAACAGCAGTGAAGGTGAAAGCAGCTGGTGTAGTCTACAAGTTTACCTGTTCTTAAGTCAGAGATCATCCTGAGTGGATTGACAGGCGGGTCCACAATTCTCAAAGGATCTGATTGGGTGGCTTGGAGCGTGTAGGCATTCCTGGACCAATCAGTCAAGGCCAGGGGTACGGATGGGCGGGGCCAAGGCTTCAGACCGGGCCTCAAGGGCCACACTGAGTGGGGAGCGTGAGCAGGGGCTGTGCAGACTCCTAAGTGATATTTAAGGAGGCCAGTTGGATGCCCAGGACTCACTGGCAGGGCGGGTTTCCCTTCATTCCAGTTCGTGAGAAAGTCTTCTAGATTAATTGGCCGCCACGTGGGGTCTACGATCCAAGCATGTAACTGACACCACTGTCGGTGAAAATGCCTTCATTACATGTATGATGTTTTTCTTTGCAACAAGATTTTGAAAAGGAGTAAGTCTCTAGCTCAGGCATCTTCTATATAGTGAGCTTGGAATAAGGACAGTCATCTCTATGTGTCTGCAACCTGGAGACCATCACGGGGCTTCCGGGGTTGTCCATGGATCCCAGTCAAGGTGATGCTACATCATAATCATCTTTTTTCTTCATTTCACAGGAGGCCCCAAGAGCCCTGGGTCCACAGTGCCTGGTACATTCCTGGTCCAGCACCATGGCAACCACTGACAGAGAAGGCTCTCTGGAGCAGACAGCCTGGGCTAAAATCTCAGCACCCTTACTAGCTGAGTGATCTCAGATAGGTGACTCAACTTTTCTGTGCCTGAATTGCCTTATATGTAAAATGGTGATACATGACCGTACCTCTCATCAAATTGTGAGGACTAAATGAGTGAATATAAAGTGTTAGAAGTGCCTAGCACATGGTAAATGTTTAACAAGTGTTAGGTATTATTGTTACTGGCATTTCAACATCAGCTGTGCCCTTGCAGGCCGGCACACAGCATGGGTAGAGGAGCTGGCTTTGCCCTCCTATCATTCACCCCCAAGCCCGCAGGCAGAGTGGTAAGTGCAGGGGGGAGTTGTGTGGAGTAGGAAGGGTAGGAGAATTATGCAGCCCAGATGAAGGGCGGCTGGACCTACCCAGCTGGGAGGGGCGCTGGCTCAGTGTGAAGCTCAACAACCCAGGGGCCGGTGCTCTTGTGTGTTTCTGGAGGGAGAGGTGTGTGTGCCTCGGCGGTGGTGGGTCTAGGCATGCAGCCAGCTCCCCAGGTGTGAGACCTATGCAGCGCAACAGGGCCCTGCACTCAGAAGGACCTCCCTTGTGGTTTAATGCTTGGAATTCTTACTAATTTTATTTTTCTTTTTAAATTTTCTTAGTAACTTTTTAAACAAGGGGGCCACTTTGCATTGCTCCTGCTGCTGCTAAGTCGCTTCAGTCATGTCTGACTCTGTGCGACCCCATGGACGGCAGCCCCCCAGGCTCTGCTGTCCCTGGGATTCTCCAGGCAAGAACATTGGAGTGGGTTGCCATTTCCTTCTCCAATGCATGAAAGTGAAAAGTGGAAGTGAAGTTGCTCAGTCGTGTCCGACTCTTCGCGACCCCATGGACTGCAGCCCACCAGGCTCCACTTTGCATTGGGCCCTACCAATTATGTCACCAGTCAAGGGTTGGGGATATGTGAGCAGGCGTCTGGGTATGTATGTGAGGTCACATGCAGCTGAGTTACTGACGGGTTCCTGGACTGTGTCATCTATAGCAACTGATAAAGAGGCCAGATGAGAAATTCAGGCAAAGTTTTACTGGGACTTGTGCTGCAACAAGAGGGAGCAAAAACAAGAAACAGGTTCCCTTGCTCACTCCCTGAAGGAGGGCAAGCTGGTCCCTTAAATGGGGTGAGGGTAGGGGTAGGTTCATGGGTCAGGTCAGAGGGGTGGCTTGGGTGGTCTGCTCACCCACCTTGGTGGTGCTGTGTGCAGGGACTATGCACAATACCCTGATTTTTGCTCTTGACACCTCAGATGTAGCAGCTGGGTTTCTGGCATTTTTGTATCTTGTTTTTCATAATTTGCCCCAACTGTGCATGTACACAGTTATTTTTAGTCTCTTATGGTTTGTATTTTGTTGTTTGAGGAGACATTTGTCCAGGTATAAGCACTGCAACAAAGGGTCTCAGGTCCCTGGTCCCAGGAGTGTGTGTCTGAGGTGTCTCTTCCTCTGGACTTGGGGACTAGAATGGTGGTCTTTGTGAGAATTTCAGAAATACACAGAAGAACTATAAAAAAGATCTTCATGACCCAGACAATCACGATGGTGTGATCACTCACCTAGAGCCAGGCATCCTGAAATGTGAAGTCAAGTGGGCCTTAGGAAGCATCACTATGAACAAAGCTAGTGGAGGTGAGGGAATTCCAGTTGAGCTATTCCAAATCCTAAAAGATGATGCTGTGAAAGTGCTGCACTCAATATGTCAGCAAATCTGGAAAACTCAGCAGTGGACACAGAACTGGAAAAGGTCAGTTTTCATTTCAATCGCTAAGAAAGGCAATGCCAAAGAATGCCCAAAGTACCTCACAATTGCACTCATCTCACACGCTAGTAAAGTAATGCTCAAAATTCTCCAGCCAGGCCTCAACAATACGTGAACTGTGAGCTTCCAGATGCTCATGCATAGAAAAGGCAGAGGACCAGAGATCAAATTGCCAACACCTGCTGGATCATTGAAAAAGCAAGAGAGTTCCAGAAAAACATCTGCTTTATTGACTATGCCAAAGCCTTTGACTGTGTGGATCACCACAAACTGTGGAAAATTCTTAAAGAGATGGGAATACCAGACCACCTGACCTGCCTCTTGAGAATTCTGTATGCAGGTCAGGAAGCAACAGTTAGAACTGGATGTGGAACAACAGACTGGTTCCAAATAGGGAAAGGAGTACGTCAAGGCTGTATACTGTCACTCTGCTTATTTAACTTATATGCAGAGTACATCATGAGAAACACTGGGGTGGATGAAGCACAAGCTGGAATCAAGATTGCTGGGAGAAATATCAATAACCTCAGATACGCAGATGACACCACCCTTATGGCAGAAAGTGAAGAGGAACTAAAGAGCCTCTTGATGAAGGTGAAAGAGGAGAGTGAAAAAGTTGGCTCAAATCTCAACAGTCAGAAAACTAAGATCATGGCATCTGGTCCCATCACTTTACGGGAAATAGATGGGGAAACAGTGGAAACAGTGACAGACTTTATTTTTGGGGGCTCCAAAATCACTGCAGATGGTGATTGCAGCCATGAAATTAAAAGACACTTACTCCTTGGAAGGAAAGTTATGACCAACCTAGACAGCTATTAAAAAGCAGAGACATTACTTTGTCAACAAGGGTCCTTCTAGTCAAAGCTATGGTTTTCCCAATAGTCATGTATGGATGTGAGAGTTGGACTATAAAGAAAGCTGAGAGCCGAAGAATTGATGCTTTTGAACTGTGGTGTTGGAGAAGACTCTTGAGAGTCCCTTGGACTGCAAGGAGATCCAACCAGTCCACCCTAAAGGAAATCGGTCCTGAATAATCATTGGAAGGACTGATGCTGAAGCTGAAACTCCAATACTTTGGCCACCTGATGTGAAGAACTGACTCATTGGAAAAGACCCTGATGCTGGGAAAGATTGAAGGCAGGAGGAGGAGGAGACGACAGAGGATGAGATGGTTGGATGGCATCACTGACTCAATGGACATGAGTTTGAGTAAACTCCAGGAGTTAGTGATGGACAGGTGTCAGGAAGCATTTAACAGGAGGCTTCCTGTGTGCTGTTTTGGATCTGTCAGGAATTCTCTGCTCCTTATTAATTCCTCAAGCCTCTCCCAGGACTGAGGAATCCAGGCATTTCCTTCATTAGCGTTTCTATATGGTGATAAGTACCCTCCTCCTTTTTGTCAACCATACAGTAAAAGTGATTGTTCACAAATCTCTAATATGGATTGCCTATGTTTTGTAAGTCTGGAATTTTAATCTTTATCTTTGATGGTATATATGCCCACACCATGTTGATTAAAAGACCTTTGCTCCATCAGAGCACTGGTCCCCGTCTGTGTGTGTCTTTCTCTCTCTCTTTCAGGCTGATCCCTGAGTTCACTTTCCTGCCCGGGCTTCTAAGACCCTCTCGAGAAGGTGCTCAACGCCTTCACCCCATCGAGAGGGCACCTGAGGCCTTCATGAACAGAGCAAGCCCCGTGCCAGGGGCTTTACTGGCTTTCTGGAATATCAGAAACCAAGGAATATCAGCCTCTTTCTCTCCTTTACTTTCCTATCGTCGACTCCAGACCACCAGGTTCCAGTCCATTAAAGGACCTCAACAGATAGGGAGCCTGGCATGTTGCAATCCATGGGGTCACAAAAAGTCAGACACAACTGAGCAACGAAACTGAACTGAACAAGGAGGTAACCACCCCAGCCCAGACACAGGGAATAGCCTGTCTCCAGTTCCTCCCTACACCCCGCAGCCCAGACTCACCCCCTACCTCTGTCTCTGCAAAACTCCAGTGTCCCACAGCACCCCTCCTCCCACCCCTGCGGGAAGATAGGAAGGGCAATGGAACTTAGATCACCAGTCCCAGGGAGAGAGAAGCGGAAGCCATGCTGGCTGGGCTAACATTATGTGCCATCATCTCCAGATGTGTCACCTCTGTCCTTCCCATCTCCCCCGCCCCAGAGATCAGGGAAGAGCCTGTCTCCCCACTTCCCAGGTCGCTCTGTACCTCTTGATCAGGGCTTCTTATGGAGAGAAGCTGAAACAGGTGATCAGGAGTCCCTGTTTGGGGCCTGGCTTCGTCCCCAACTCATTCTGGGACCCTGGTTGCCCTTCTGGAAACCCAAAAAAGTTGATATTATAACCCCGAAATTCTCTTCAATAGTTGCATCTTACCTGACTCTTGGGTTCCCATGGCCTGTGACAGCCACTCTCGGCTCTGGACAGTGGGACCCTGACCCCAGGCCAGCTCCAAATCCCTGCCCAGTCTGACCTAGACAGTCACTGACTCCTGGATCTGACAGCACCCGGTCCCCTTAGACCGGGAAAGTGTGGTCCTGAGAGGGAATGTGGTGGCAGTGGCTTAGTTGCTAACTTGTGTCAGACTCTAGTGACCCTATGGACTGTAGCCCATTAGGCTTCTCTGTCCATGGGATTTCCCAGGCAAGAATACTGGAGTAGATTACCATTTCCTTCTCCAGGACATCTTTCTGACCCAGGGATCGAACCCACGTCTCTTGCATGGCAGGTAGATTCTTTACCACTGGGCCATGAGGGAAGCCCCTGAGAAGAAATAAAACACCAGTTTAGTTGCAGAGCCCAGGCTCAGGGTAAATCTTCCTGCCAGACCACCTCACCCCACCCCACCCTCTCCAAGCCTCTGATGCCACACCCACCATCCCTGCCTCTGAATTCCAAGCAGGATCCCATCTCTCTTGGGAAACCCAGCGCCAACAGCACCATCTCCAGCCCCACCCCCATCTTTCCTCCAGTCACGGAGGGTTCAAGGACATCACTGCATTCATCCATTGGACAGATGGGAAAAATGAGACCCAGAGAGGGGCAATGGTTGCTCCAGATCACCACTGGGGGTACCAGGAGGCTCCTGATACCAAATCTTGTGGCTCCCCTTCATTTCTCCTCTCATCCTCTTACGTGGGACTCTAAATCCAGTTAAGCATCCAGACACCCTGGAATCCAAATCCCTCCCTCCAGCACAGGAACTCGGGGTCGGGGGAGGGGGGGGCAGGGAACACTCTATCTTTGGGAGTGGGGCTGGGACAGAAAGGTAACCCGGGATGGGCTCTGCCTCTTCTTTGCCAAAACACCTTAGACACCCATCTCCCCACCACCATCCCCGCCCCCACCTCCAGGCTGCAGGAATAACAGGCAAGGGTGGGGCAGCCAGCCCTGCCAGGCCCAGAGATCCAAGTGTCCACCCTGGCACTCTTTACATCAGCCTCGCTAGCCCCCTGGACAACACAAGTATGTACCAGGCCCCTTCCCGGCTTCCACCGGTTCAGGTCCCTTTTACTTGTTTCATCTCCTGGACTTCTACCTAAAAATGTGTTTGCCGTGTTCTCTGTTGTAAAATGGCTCTTAAACCACATTGCCTCCTCATGCTATTCAGATGGGGAGACCACTCCAAAAGGCAAGTGGTTTGTCCCAGGTCACAGAGCAGAGGGTGCCTTGTCTGGGACCCCATCTCCTGCCTTCCAGGGCATGCTTTCCTCCCAGGGCTGCCTTTCAGATTTTCCCCTAAGCAGAGTCTGGAAGCGTGTGTGTGTTTGGGGCAGCAGGGGTTGGGGGGCGCATAGAGGGCTTCATGACGGCCAAGGATGCTGCTGAGTCAACCAATGAACTCTGACAGCAGATCTGTTTTCTCTGGGGGACTATCGGTGCCCTGGAAGAGGACAGAGGGATCAGGGAGGCACAGCGCCTGCCCTCAGCAAGCTCTGCACCTGGGCCTGAATATGGGGAACAGGAGTCTCTCCAAAGCTAACTCTAGACACCTCCCCACTCATACTAAGCTTCTCATCCCTGCCCAAGAGCCCTCAATCTTACCACTCTGCCTTTTTCCTGAAGTTGCTGTATCTTCCTCCCTCCCACTCCAATCTTTCTAGGCTCTTCTCCTCTCCCTCCCACATCAGCGTTTATCCCACCCTGTTTCACAGACAGTAGCCTGGGAAAAGGAGCACAGGCCAAACAAGGGAAGAGGTAGGACAGGCAAGTGGCCCAGCAGGACCGGACTGCAACGCCCCCACTTCCCAGGAGGGGGCGCACTGTCATCCACAGCCACCCATCCCTCCAGGAGCTCAGCCCTGCAGGTGCAACCCAGATTCCAGAGCCAGGACCGACATCTTCACAGTCAAGCGGCAGGAAGGCAGGGATAAGCTTCCAAATGGAAAGACCCAGGTCCAGAGAAGGGTAAAGATGGCTGGAAACCTGGAGTGACAGAGCAGGTATGAGGCGGAGTCCATGAGCCCTGCTTCAAGTGCCCTGGACTCAAAACTACCTACCTCCTCCCGGTCCTGGCAGATCTACTCCTGCGAGTGGGACTCCATGCTGGGCTGCCTCTGGAGCTCCTGGGTCCAGGGGTACTTTTTCTTGAATTTCTTGAAGGGTACGTATTCTTGAATTCCTTCCAAGACTGACCTTTCTTTTCCCAGGACCCAGAGGGATCTCAGCTCTGCCAGGGGACTCAGGCAGCACCTATTCCCCAAACACTCGCTTCTCTCAGAAGCCAAAGACAGCCCTGGGGCCTCACTATGTACCAGGCTCTGCTCCAAGACATGTGTTAGCTCACTGAACCCTCAGGTGAGGCGCAGAGAAGGCAA
Organism: Bos indicus x Bos taurus; assembly: GCF_003369695.1. Lineage (NCBI taxonomy): Eukaryota > Metazoa > Chordata > Mammalia > Artiodactyla > Bovidae > Bos > Bos indicus x Bos taurus. Next base: position 121,914,790 of record NC_040077.1, read on the forward strand.
GTGACCTGCCCACATGGCCAGTGAGTGGCAAAGCAGGACTAAAAACTCAGGAAGTCTGATTTCAGACAAAGACTGTTAACCACTGTGTCAGAGACCTCTGGCCCCCGGATACCCATTCTCTCCTGTTTCTAGACTAACAGGCAGTCCAGAATAACGACCACGTTTCTCAGTCTCGCTTGCACATGGATGCGTGGCTAACATCTAACCCAGAGAGAGGAGATGGTGTAGCTGTCAGGTCGCACCGTTAATTAGGAGAGGCGTGTCCACTCTGCTTCTCCTCTTCTGGCTGTCTGCTGGCGTGGGTGAGCAGACTGACAGCTGCCACAGCCTCACACGAGTGCCAGAAAACTCCTCCCTTAATATGAGTCAGATTGTTGTGCTGTCCTACCCCCAAACCTTCAGTGGCTTCCCATTCCTTCAGAAGAAAAGCCACTTCCTTCATGATGGGCAAGGCCTTCTCCTGCCTAGCCGTAAGCTATCCTCCCTTCCCAGATCAATCAGCAGGAAAATCTCACCCTTGTTTAACTCTCCCCACGTCTCCTGCTTTCCCAATTCCTTTCCCCACCCAGAAGACACTGATGTATTCATCAAGGCCCAGCCCAAAGGGTATCGTGGGATATCATCTATGTGAAGCCTCCCCTGGCCCTACTGGCAGAATGAGCGACTCCCTCCTGTGGTCTCTCATGGTCTGTGTACAGCCCGAAAGAACAGTGACAGTCTTTCTGTATTGTCATAATCTGTAGATGCATCCACTTCTCCCATCTCTCAAGAATGAGAGTTAAGTCTGGGATATCTGTTGGTTGTCAGTGACCTGCACAGGCCTAGCCATCATGCCAGTGGCAGTCAAGTTCAATGAGTGCGAGAGAGAAGGATACGGGGTGTGAGTGTGTGTGTGTGGTGTGTGTGGGTGCCCTGAGCTGGCTGAAGGCCCAGGCCAAGGAGACAAAGAGGACGCTTAGAAATAGCCCTATCCTAAGCCCCAGGCCAGGCCTGGTGCCCAGATAGGCTGACCCTGAGTAAGGAGGTGGGGGCCCAGGATGGGTGGGTAGAGAGGTGTGGCTCCAGTGGGCTGTGGCCCTGCTGTCCTCTAGAGTCTGCAAGCCGAGGCAGATGGGCTCTGCCTGCCTGTTGTCAGGTGTCCTGGCACTTGGATTTCAGTGACCGCCCCCTTCAGTGACCAGCGAGTATTTCAGGCTGGGGCTAAACATCACCTGTTCCCTTGGCCCCACAACTTGTAGGGCAAAGGGGAATCCACCAGTCCATCCACTAAGGAGGGCCAGGGTTGGGGCAGAGATTCTGGAAAAGTTTGTCCCTTCATCCCTCTAGCCCCACCTCACCCTCTTCCCCACTTGGAAGTTCCCTTCCTGAACTACTGACTGCCAAAGGTTGAAGGATTAAAGAGATCACCTGGCCCAAGTCCTGCCATGGAGTTGGGGACACTGAAGGGAAAAGCCTGGCCCAAGGCTGCAGAGCGAGACAGGGCAAAGATGGCCACAGGGAAAGGTGATGTGGAATAGCAGTTAAGTCATACAAACTCTGATGCTGAAGCTCCAATACTTTGGCCACCTGATGCAAAGAGCTGACTCACCGGAAAAGACCCTGATGCTGAGAAAGACTGAAGGCAGGAGGAGAAGGAAGCAACAGAGGATGAGATGGTTGGGTTGAATGGTATCAGCAAATCAATGGACATGAGTTTGAGCAAACTCCGAGAGATGGTGAAGGACAGGGAAGCCTAGCGTGCTGCAGTTGATGGGGTCGCAGAGTTGGACACTACTGAGCGACCAAACAACAATATACAAACTCCAAAGAAAGTATGCCTGGGTCCAAATCCTCACTCTCATGTGTAAACGGGTGATGGAGACAATGCACCTACATCCCTGAATCGTCGTGAGAGTTGTAAGAGCTGAAAGATAGAAAGTTGTTAAGTCCAGTGCTCAGCACTTAGTAAGGCTGCACTGACTTTAGCGGTCATCTTCTGCACCACAGTTTACAGCATACAAAGCTTCTCAACACCCACAGTCTTATTTGCTCCTTCCAGCAACCCTGAAAGGTAGGTATTATGAGCCCCATCACACAGAGAAGGAAACAGGCACAGACACTGACGGGCCAAGTTCACACAGCTGACATGTCTCAACTGCCCACCAGTGGTCTTTCCATACCCAGCCCCCTGCCTCTGGCAGTTCATACACTGGTTCATCAAGTAGAGACGGCGACATGGAGAGCTGGCCCTTGGCTCCTGACGCCTCCCTGGGCTCGTCTTACCCCTGCACTGGATGACCCCAGTGCAGGGAAGACTAACGTGCTCATCTGACATCCCTTCTGCCTCTGATCCCAACCTTCTAATTCTTAGTCTTGCCACCACCCGCCCCAGAATGGGAAACCTCTCACTGCGGGCTCTGGTCCTGGTAGTCCCCCAGCCAACCCAGACCTTCCGACAAAAGGCTCTCTCCTTTTCCTCTCTAGTGTCTCTGTTCACTACAGAGCCCAGGGGTGCTGCCCTTCACTGACCCCCAGCCAACCCCAGGATCCCAGGCCCCTAAAAAAAGGCCCAGCCAGGCTGACAGCCTTGGCTCTGTATCTGCTTCCTGTAACACGCTTGGCCCCAGTCTCCCGAGGCCAACGGCAACTCCCTGCCAGGCCCCCTGCCATGGCCTGCCAGATCTCCTCACCTAAGGACGCAATACAGTGGTCACATGTCTGCACCAACCAGGTTCCCTGGGCCTCCTGGAGCTGCTGAAACTTCCCAGAATCTTGGGCAAGCTACTCCTAAATGAAGTGCGCTCGAGGGAGTGACCACTGAACCACCTGTTTGGTGCCAGGTCACATGGCACTCGGACATGACCCAGAACTTAGGGTGGTGTGAGGTGCTGTTTGTAAGCACTAGGCTTACCTAATTGTACTTTACTTAATCCAATCTTAATCATCTGTAATTTTTCAGAGGCACATTTTTCATCTGATAGAGGAGTAATCTGGGGAAGGAGCCAGGAGCAGCCCCAAGTCCGGGATCTGGTTTATTTCCTGGGAGCCTCCCTGTCCCCAAAGAGACTCAGGCTACACCTATGTGTCCAAAAGGGCACTTCTCCCTTGAGAAGACTTGGGGCCCTACTCTCCACCGGAAATGGTCCTCAGGAATGGAATGAGAAAAGAAAGAGGAGAGGAGATGGGATACTTTGGCAGGAAGAAAGCTGAGAGCAGTAGACGAGGTGGGGGTAGGAGGGGGGCTTTTCAAACAGAGAGAACACTGACGGGGACAAGTGGCTTTCTTTGCTGGAGAGAGATCATCTGTCTACTCTATAAAGCCCTGCCCGTCGCTGCACCAGGCCCTGTGGGCACAGCAGGGAGCCTTCACAGGGTTTCTGGCTTAATAGGAAGACGGTGTGTGTGCGTGCTTCGTTGCTTCAGTCCTGTCCAACTCTTTGTGACTGTATGAACTGTATCCCGTCAGACTTCTGTCCATGGGATTCTCTAGGCAAGAATACTGGAGTGGGTTGCCGTGCCCTCCTCCAAGGGATCTTCCTGATCCAGGGATCGACCCCGAGTCTCTCATGTCTCTGGCATTGGCAGGTGGGTTCTTTACCACTAGCGCCACCTGGAAAGCCCCAAGAGGAAGACAAGTTCTGAAGCAAAAGGATCGCATGAAAGTAGGGTAAGTGCTACGATAGGGAGCTTTAGGGCTTCCTAGAGGCAAAGAAAATTAAGCTTAAAAGCGAACAGGAATTAACTAAAAGAGCAGAGCCTGGGACTCCCTTGGTGGCCCAGTGGCTGAGACTCCATACTCCCAATGCAGGGGCCTGGGTTCAATCCCTGGTCAGGGAACTAGATCCCACATGCTGCAACTAAAAAAAAAGATCCCACAGGCCACAATGAAGACTGAAGATTTTGTAATGCCGCAACTAAGACTGGGTGCAGCCAAATAAATAAAACTTAGGAAATAAAATAAAAAAGAGCAGGGCCTGGGATGGAAGAGTATTCTAGGCAGATAGCAAGCGAGAAACATGGCGCCCCTTCAAGGCACAAAAAGGGCAGACTGGCTGCTGTGTAGGGGCCACAGCATGGGCGCTGTGGGGCCTGCCTCTCCAAGCAGGCTGAGAAGAGAAATAATTAACCTTTGTAATTGCATTCCCAATCCTACCTTATCTTCCCAGAGTCCTTGGGAGGTCAGCTGGGTGGGGCCTGCTTTTTGCAGATGGGGAAAGAGACCCAGAGAGATGGTGATCTGAGGCCACGGTTAGTAGATAAATAACAAGGGCAGGAGAGGAATGCAAGCGAGTCTCACTCCTGAGACCCTAAAGCTGGGGAGGCAAACAGATTCACTCACTCACTCATGCGTTCATACGCTCACTCCCTCAGTGTTCAGTAGTCATTCATTCACGCCTACTATTTGCCAGGCATCCCCCCTAGAGCAGCACTTAAGTAATAAATTAGATTTATGAGACAAATGAGATAAGGCTAAAAGAGTTTGGGCTGATTCTACCAGCAACAGGGAGGACGGCCAGTTTCTGAGAAGGAAGAGTGACTGCCCTCCACCAGGAGCTGCAGCCCATCCACCCCACCCCACCCAACCTCCCACAAGAAAACCCATTGTTCTCCTTCCAGGGAGCACTCTGCCACAGGCAGCAGTTTCTCAAAAGCAAAGCAGTATTGAGTAAATCTCTGTCTTCCGCCATCATTTGTTCTCTCAGACCCACAGTATCTAGAACTCTAGGGGAACAAGGAAGCGATTTCCTAGTGACAGAACACTCCATTCCTCCCACTGTGGCAGCTGTCCCTCTCACACTGTAAGTTCAGGGAGTGCAGAGCTGTGGCTCTCCTGTTCCCCCTGGGTCCCCACTGAGCCCAGCACAGTGCTGGGCACAGGCAATGCTCAATTTATTTAGAGAAAGACAGAAAGGGAGAGATGAGGAAACTCCTCTGCAGCATCTGAAGGCACCCAGTGACATCAGAGAAGAGAAATAGATATATTTGGATCCTCTCCTATGGGTCTCAAAGAGCCTTGGTTTATTCTTGAGCACTGCTGGGTCAACTGCCTTGGGGAGGAGACCCAGAAAGGAGAAGGGGTGAGGGGTCACCATTCATGGTGTGTGAGGCTTACCATCTGTTATTTCTTTCCATCCTCATGACAATTCAGAAAAGGAGATGGCCTCCCTCCATTTGGGAGGAAAGGAGACTCAAAAGGGGGAAGGCACTAGTTCTGGGTCTCTAGCTAGTAAGTGGCAGGCTTGGGATTTAGAAGCCAGGCCTCTTCCCAAAGATACTGCTTCTGAACAGACCATGCACCAAGGGAGGGGTATGAGGGTGTGGAGGGAAAGGTTGTCTAAGACTTGATTTCATGGCAGGCAGAGGCAGAGAACCCCACCACCATAACTAGCCAAAGAGGAAAATTCCCAGTTATTGGGGGTGGGCTGAGGGTGGTCAGCATCCACAGACTTAGGCCCTGACGGGGTAAAGGGAGGGTCTCCATATCCTGGGTCACTGGAGCCTCCGAGCTCAGCTTCTTTGGCCTCTACCTCTCGCATCTCTCCTGTGCCAGCAGCACATCCCCTAGCGTAGCGGAGGCGTCCAGATGGCAGGGAGGGCCAGGGAACAGCTGAAGATGCTGAGTAGGCCTCCGTCGCCCGCCTTCCCATGGCCCCACGGATCATCCGGTGCTGCCAGCCCATCTCATTGGCTCTCTCCTGGTTACTCATCTCTCCTCTTCTCCATCTTTCCAGCCTGTGGTTGCTGTGGAAACACAGAACAGTGACATCACTATAGGGCGAGGGCTGGGGTGACGCTGCTCTTGGCAGGGACTGGTTCCTGCTGCCTGCTAGATGTTAAATCCACATCTGGATTTACCAAGGGCGACAAAACGGGGTAGGGGGGACAGGAAAAGGGACAGAGCTCACATACTCCCTCCCCTTGTGCCGCTTTCCCCCAGTGTAGTGAGCACAAGAGGGCGGGGAGGATGCAGGTGATCAGAGGGATGAGAAGCTGCACACACCTAGGAGGGAGAATAAAAGTTAAGGAGACAGGGTGTGGCTTGGGAGTCAATTCCAGTGAGCCAGGTCTGAGGGTGGGGCACGGGGCGGGTGAAGATGGGGGTAGAGCTTCGAGAATAAAGGGTCTGGGGTTTGTCTAGTTTCTCAAAGCACCGTGCTGTTCAGCTTAGGGCCCACGAGAGGATGCAAAAGACTTCTGAAGATCTCTAGAGCCCCCTCCTCACAGCTACAGCAGTTTTTAATCCTGTCTCATAAATAAGAAAACTGAGGATCAGAGAAGCAAAACAATCTGCTTTGTGTGGCCCGGCAGGTCACAGCAGAGCTGAGAGCAGGTCTCAGAAGTCCAGTCCAGCACTAACCATGGAGATAATCATTATCCTATAATGATAATAACAGTAGCAGCATTGAACACTGATTCAGTCTACCCTGCTTAGCATTTAAGAGCCTCCTACACCTCGGTGTGGTAAACACTGTCATTTCTCCCATTTTTGAGAGGAAGCTGAGACTCAGTGTGGCTTAAGTGAATTGCCCACACCCACACAGTTAGCACCCACTGAAATCAGAACTGGAACCCAGATCTATCTGCCAGGAGCTGTTCACCCACCCCAGCTCTCCAACACTGCTTCATAAGGACCATGTAGGGAGAGCGCTCTGGTCCCTGGCTCTCCAGCCACTCTGTTTCTGAGAGAGGAGGTGGCCCTGTGTCTAAAGGTTGTGACCTTTAGTTGGAAACCAGCTCAATCCCCTCCTCCTCCTACACCTGCTCCGGCAGTGAGGTCACTGGGGCTCTGTGCCCAGCCCTGAGGCGGGTCCCTGCAGCTTTGGCAGAAATAGGCCTGCTCAGTTCTGGCAAGTGGACCTGTCCAACAGAACCAAGAACTTGGGGGAGAAAGGGCTCTTCCTCCCTGGCCTGCTTCCCAGAACGTTAGGGGAAGGGAGGCAGATGTTCTCCACTTCCACATTCAGAAGCAGAGGTCCAGGGAGGTGGCCCGCCACACTGTATGTGTGTGGCAGAGCTGGAGGGATCCCAGGGCTCCTGGGCCCCACCCTGCGGATCTCTGCTGGCTCAAGTGCCGTTGGGTACCATTCCCTTCTGTTTTGCGTTTTCCTTCGTAAGCTTGTCATGTTCCCAGTTGTCTCTCCAGAGCCTAGCCCAGGGCCTGGCACAAAGTAGGTGCTTTAATAACTGTTGGATTAAAAAAAGGAAGGGTTCCTCTAAACCTCAAGTCTGCTCCTCTGTAAAAGGGATGATAACAATAACACCTACTTCAGGAACTTGGTTTTAAAAGTTCAATCAGACAATGCACTTAAAGCCCCCAGCATGCAATAAACAACACAAGGTGGATCTTATCATTAAAAGTGCTTTGGAAACTGTAGTGTCGAACAAGGTAGATTAAGGCCAGTCTCTGAAAGTGTAGGCTGCCTGTGGAAGGCTGCCTGCCGGTGGAAGGTCAAAGAAAGGACGGCAGCTGGGAGCCTAGTGGCAGTCAGGCAGAACAGAGCTGTCCTTGAGTCTTGAAGAGCCGGCTGAAAGGACGGAATTTCGGAAGGAGAGTGAGGAGGCAACGGCCGACAAGGAGCAAAGGCTCGGAGCTGTGCGCAGAGGTCAGAAAAGCCTGGCGCACGGGCAGGGTAGAGGGGGAGCTGGACAGCTGGGAGGAAAGGCGCGCGGTAGACATTCCGCAGGGAGGGGCGAGCACGTGTGGGGCAGACGCGGCGCGTCGGACAGGGTCACGCTTTTGCCGGGGGCGAGCAGAGGGCACACGCTGACCCCGGTGCCTCTCCCCGCTATCGGGCAGAGTGGGGAGCGGTGGGAGAGCACGGGCTCTGGGACCAGCTAGACCAGGCTCGCCACCTGGACTCCCCACTCACCGTCTCCTTATTTCCTGCGAACTTGTCAGCCCTACGCTGAGTCTCGGCTCCCCTCACCTGTAAAATGAAGATCGAGATGATGCCTGCGCCGCCAAGAGTCGGCCAGCGCTTTCCCGGCGTGGGCATCATGCCCAAGGGGGAGTTTCCTTTCTCCTCTGGTTTCTCATCTCTGTTCTGACCCCAAGCTCCGGGAGGGACCAGGGTACGGATGTCGGTGGCCTGCGCCCCAGCTCTCGGGCACCGTGCCCCCCCCAACTGCTTCCTTCTCAGATTCCGAAGAGCGCCTTGAGGCCAGGGAAGGGAGCAGGGCTTACCAGCCCGGGGCAGGGACACGGAGCCCGGGACCCGCGCTGACGTAGGCAAACTGGGTGCCACCGGGGCCCCTTCGCCCCTGGGAGCATTGGGGGATGGGCGACCAGCCCCGGACGAGAAAGGGCCTGCTTAGGGCTTCCTATTTCGGGCGCGGGGGTGTGGGCCACGCCCCGTCACGTGACACAGGGGCCTTTTAAAGCGGCAGCGCGGGCTGGGAGCTGCTGGTCCCAGAGTCCTTGTACGCGTTCTCTGTCGTCTTTCCCAACCTAGCCCAGCTTCACCATGGTGGACGCCTTCGTGGGTACCTGGAAGTTAGTGGACAGCAAGAATTTCGATGACTACATGAAGTCACTCGGTGAGGACGGCTCGGGATGCTGGGCTTTGGGATGGATGCTGTGCTGGGGAGGGCTGGCCGCGTGCCCGATCGGAGCAGTTCTCTAGCCCTGGCTAGATCCTGCATGCCTGCTGCATCCCTCCTGGTCAAGGTTGGGGAGCCAGGGGACGCGGAGAAGGTGGCAGCCTGGGCTAGGGCATGCGAGGCCTGTTGGGAGGGGGCTTTTTTTTTTTTTGCCTCCCCGCGGCGCATGTGGGATCTTGGTTCCCCAACCCAGGATGAACGTTGCCCCACTGCAGTGGAAGCGCGGAGTCCCAACCACTGGACCGCCAGGGAATGCTGGGAGGGGACTTGAACGATCTGAACTTGGTCAGAGAAATTCGCAGGCAAGGAGGCGCCAGGGGGCAGCTGTGTCGGTTGATGGAGGGTGGTGGGGGCAGGGAGGCACTTTCGAGGAAGTAGGGCTTATGATCTGGAGGTAGGGGTGTGGGTAAAAGAGGAGCACTGATTGAAGGTGAGGAGGGAGGAAAAGAAGCATGGGCAGTTTAGGAACTGGAAACTGAACCGTGAAAGGGAATAGAATGGATGGGAAGCGTCCTAAGGTCTAAAGTAGGTAAGTCCCCAGGAGAAAGATGGAAGGGGGAACAGCTGTGAACAGGCTTTGAGGAGGAGGTAAGATGGGCCTGCAGAGTTAGCAAGAACCCCTGCTCCTCTTTGTTGGGTTAGTTAGGGCAAAGGATTGTTGCTGGAGGTTGCCCTTTCTCACCAATCAGCCTAGTGGTAGGGTAGGGCAAGAGGCCCCATCATCAGCTGCAGCCCAAGGATAACTGCTCATTGGAGAAGTATCTGGTTAGGGGGTACAGCAAAGAGGCCTTAAGCAAAGCCAAGACCTAGTAACAGCAGGGAGGGTCGTTGGCCTAGGAGGGTGTGGTGCCAGGATGGAGGAGAATGAAGATTCAAAGAATCTTGCAGAGAAGGACTCCAGAGATCCCCATGCCTTGGTTCAACAGAAGGAGAAGCCAAGATCCAGAAAGAGTAGAAACTTGTCAAATCAGTTCCACAGCAGAGCTGATATGAATATCTAGATTTCTAAATCCCAACAACTCAGAGCAGTTCCCACTATAGGCCCTGGGGGTGGGAGTAGTAAGAACTGCTTAATTCATCATTGATCTCAGCCCTTCCCCTTCTGATATGGATTAGAGGGAGAAGGTCATATCCCTTCTCTGGAATCTCCAACTATGAGATTATCCCAGTTCCCCAAGCTGGGATGGGGAAAACTGGATGGTTGAGCTAGGTTCCATGCCTTCCTCCCAGGGGACGGCTGGATTACAGTAGTTAACCAAGGTGGAACCCAGGCACTTGCCACCTGTTCCTGACCCCTGAAATAAGGACAAGTGTTGACTTTTGAGGCCAAAGTGCTCAACTGCCCCTCTATGCTAAGCAGTATACCCAATGACTCCAGGAAGGCAATAATTCTTAAGAGAAGTAGGAGGCCCAGGGCAGTTCTTAGGGAAGATGGGATGCCCAGAGCTAGCTCCACACCCCCCAATCCCCAAAGTCTCTCCTAGCAGACATTAGAACTGAAAACCTAGGTCCCTGAAGTGAGTTGCACCATCCTTACCACCCTTGCTCCCTTATTTTGCCCCAACTTGGATTAAGTCTAAGAATCCACCCATCCTGTTTGTACAGATGGAAAAAATGAGAGGCCGAAGGGGAGAAAAAGACCCTCCTCAGCTCTCAGTAAATAGCTTCAGCTTCATTTCTAAGTGGAATCCATCTCTTCCCGGGTCTCCTAATTCTGTAACTTGTTCTTAGCTCAGTCCCTCACTGACTCCACAGTGCCTTCCTTCCTCAAACACTCCACACCTCTGGGTAGGTCCTAAGTAAACAGAGCTCCTTGCACAGTGACAAGGTCCTGCTGTGTGCTGGGGAGTGGGACTAGCCTAACTTACTCTGATAACAGGTGCGTGATCAGTCGTGTCTGACTCTGCGACCCCATGGACTGTAGCCGACCAGACTCCTCTGTCCTTGGGATTTTCCAGGCAAGAATACTGGAGTGGGTTGCCATTTCCTTTTCCAGGGGATCTTCCTGACCCAGGGATTGAACCTGCATCTCTTGCATTTTCTGCATTAGCAGGCAAATTGTTTACCATGTGCCACCTGGGAAGCCCCTGATAACAGGGGGCAAGGCCAAACCCTCAGTGGCCAGGCAGGGTGGGCCAGCAGCAGCTCAGCTGCAAAGGGTGCCTGAGCCTCTTTTATGTTAAACCAAAAGTTCTCAGAGGACGAAGAGGCCCAGCCTAGTTAGTGTCAGTGATCTCAGGCACACTTGGCGGCCTCAGACCTAGATGAAGTGCATGCTGGGAGACAGGATGGCCCAGGAGAACAGTGAACAGTTTTGGAGCCTAAATTCAAATTTAGATAAACCACTCATCCTTTCACTTTGGACAGTACTTCACTCTCAAAGCCTCGTTTGTAAATTGGGGATAATAAAGCCAACTGTTCAGAGCTTTTATAAACATTAAGTAAAACCACCCATGTAGCCAGGCATATCCAGGGACTTTCCACCCACCACCTCACCAAAGCCTCTGCTCTTGGAGAACAGCTCATCAGAGACTGTTCGAAGGGGAAATTGGAGGCGAAAGGCATATCAGGGAAACCATGACCTGCAGGGCTGTTTGTTCCACGCTCTCTTGCAGCATTGGGGAAGACTTGCTGAGGCCCAGAGGGGAGTCCCCACAGGAGGGGGGGACTGGAGGTCTGACTGCCTACCACTTCAGGCCTCTCCTAAAACTGAACACTGAGACTAACACCCCCTCCTGCCTATCTCCTAGATTATGGATAAGAGGTTTTGAAAATGTCTTTGTTATCATTTATGGGGAATGAGCACCACTGCATCTCAGAGCAAAAACTTTCAGAAGCAGAAAGTCCTTGTCCATAGGTTCCAGAAGGCAAAGTCCACATTTCTTTTCTTTCTCCCTCAGCCTGTGCTTGGAAAGCTGCTCAGGTGGCCTGGACGAGAGCCTTGGGCTCCAGCCTTTTTTAGCTGAGCAGTAAAGTGAGCTCTGCAGTCAAACATTCTGGATTTGAATCCCAGATTTGTGACCCTGGGCTTCACCTCACTCTCAGTTTTTGCATCTGTAGAGATACTAGCATCAATCCTGCAGGGAGACCGGAAGAACTGAGAGAGACTTAAACGTGTGGTTTTTACCACACAGGAGGCACTTAATAGTAGCTTATTCTACTCAGCTCTGCCACTAACTTGCTGTAAGGCACGCTTGTCCGTTAAGTTTCTCATGTCTCATGGAATCAGTAATGTCTCTTTACTGCACAGAGCTAACGGGAAAAACTGAATTACAAAAAGCCATGTAACGTCTTTGAAGGTTCTCACCCGCCTCTTCTCCCTCCCCAACATTCTGGTCTGAGTTGGTCACTGAGCCCCTTGTACTTCGCCTCTCACTCCAGCTCATGCTCATACCCTTCCCTCTGCCCTCAGGTGTCGGTTTTGCTACCAGGCAGGTGGGCAATATGACCAAGCCTACCACAATCATCGAAGTGAATGGGGACACAGTCATCATAAAAACACAAAGCACCTTCAAGAACACAGAGATCAGCTTCAAGCTGGGAGTCGAGTTCGATGAGACCACAGCAGATGACAGGAAAGTCAAGGTGAGTTGAGGAAGGGGCTGTGGGGGATGGAAGGCCCTGAAGGGGAATAGGGCGTCACCCTATTGTTGCACCTTGAGGGGTGGGCTGTTGTGGGGGATTGAAGCCGGCCTGTGGGGTGCTGGGATGTCCCAAGTGCTAAAGGCATGAGTCCTGTCCTCTTGTTCTCTTCCCTGTCTTCTTGGGAAGCATCTACCTGTTGCCTGTGGGACTGGACTGCACAGAGCCAGGATATTCTGACCTCAGCGTCTACACCAGCTCCAGCTGGGTGACCTTGCACATGGCATGCAACAGCTCTGGCGTTCCTTCCCCTTCCATAGATGGCGGGGAAGTTATGTGGACATGGCTGTGACCTCAAGTACTTTAGGAACAATGCCCAGAAGTCAGGGTCCTCAACTGAACAGGTGATCCTGGCTGCCAGGAGCCGAGGAGACAGCTGAAGGACAAGAGGTGGAGACCTACTCAGATGCTTCTTCAGCCTCCACCTCCCGGGTTTGGTCAGTGACCCTGAGAAACCATTTCTAGTGCTGCCAGCCTACGGGGAAGAAAAGTTATCTTCTGGATGGAGCATTGTCTTTGGTGTGTTTGTAGTATTTTCTCGCCAAGCCTCCGCCCCTCTCCTTCCAGGGAGGAAGAGGACATCTGCGTCCAGTCTCAGGACTTCTTGGCAGCTTGTCTGCAGGTGGCTGTCTTGGCTGCTTGCCTCAGGCCTCCCAGCCCGAGCCAGGCATGGGAGAGAGAGAACAAAGGGGTTTTGCCCTCGACAAGGTGTTCCTCCAGCAGCACCTTTCCATTAGACCCTATCTCCTCTTCCTCACAGCTGCCCCTGAGGACAGGAGAGGGTCTAGTATCCTCCCTGTGGAGGAAGCTGGAGCCCAGCCCAGGATCACACAGGAAGCTGGCAGCATAGAGGGGGTGGTACCCCCAAATCACAGCCCACCTTGGAAAGAAGTGCTTACCCTACCATAAACCTTCACCTCCTTGAACTAGCCTATCTTCTTGAAGGGCAAGAACCCCAATTAAACACAATAGTAGCTCTCTGGGATGCCTCGGCTAAAAAACTTGCTGAATGGACCAAAAACTAGAGGAATGGGAATGAGGAGGAAGGGGTGGTAAGGGTGCACACCTACCACCCCTCTAGCCCCAAACACATACACACAGCCTCTTTAGATCTGCTCGTCCATCAGGGTCCCCCAGCCTGGCTTAAAGCCCCCAGATTTCTAGAGAGACCTGGGAAGACTTGCCAGATGAGAGCCAGCTGACATAGGCTGGCAGCACCCAGAAGACAAAGTGGACATTTGACCAGAGCTATGGAACACCCCAAGGACACCCAGTCCCAGTACCTGGCAGTTGATGCTCACTTATCAGCTGGAGGGGAGAGGCCATATGTGATATGGACCAGGGGGCACAGGAATACGGATGGGACAGTCTAATCTTCCAACACCTCACATCCCCAAGGTTCTTTTAGACACTATGTGTGATCACCACCAGGAGTCTCAGGATTATTCCTCCTCACTGGTCTTTCCCAGGGATTAGGCTGTACCCCGCTCCTATATCTTAGAGGGACTGGGGCTGTGGGCATCACCCAGGGTATGGGATAAGTGCCCATCTTGAAGGCTGGTGGCACTTCTCAGAGCCAGGCTGTCTGACTTCACTGTACTGCCTGCTTCTCCCTTCTTGCCCAACAGCTGAAGGCCCCTCTTCCAGCCAAGCAGCAGTGGTGAAGTAGACGTCTCATGGGACTGGGCTGGAGGTGGACTGGCTGAGCTCTGGCTCTCACACCATCAGTAGTTTGGGTTAGAAGCTAAGTCCTTTGTGGCCCCGGTGACCAGACCTCTTCTTGCCCCTCAATCCTAGCTCAGATCGCAGCTCAGCCTCTACCCTCTTTCCACAGTCCATCGTGACGCTGGATGGCGGCAAACTTGTCCACGTGCAGAAGTGGAATGGACAAGAGACATCACTTGTGCGGGAAATGGTTGACGGGAAACTCATTCTGGTAAGATGGATTAACTTTGACGCCTTACCCAATTGGTTGCTACTGTCCCTTCAGCTAAGCCTAATGTGCAAAGCCAAGGTCATGCCCTGTGACCAACGGAGGGTGGAGGCAGGCCTGGGTGGTATTAGGACTCGTAATACTGTGGCTCTGGGCTTTGTACATGCCTCTGCATAAATCTCAGCTTATAGGGTGCATGATTTTGGACAAGTCACCTTCTCCAACTGTAAAGTGGGTACTAATAACGACACCCTTGTAGGACTGCTGGGAAGTCTGAAGGAGAGAGTGCTTGCAGAGCACAAAGCCTCGCTGGTGTGGGAGGACTACAGTAGGCACACTCTACAGCCTTCGTTTCGTCCTCCGCATGGGCCCACTGCCTTGCCCAGGGAGAGGTGGAAAGCACAGCCAAATGTGATTCGTGCCCTGTAGGAAAGGCTCCCATCTCCTAACCCTTTGGGCAGGGACAGGCTGGTGATGGGTTGGGCCCTGACAGCACAGTCCTTTCTACTTCATTCCAGGCTCACTCACCTCCTCTCATTGCTTTCCATGCCTGACCTATTGCAAGTACCTGATGAAGGCCGGGGTTGAAAGCAACAACCAGGCTGTCAGATCTGTCTAAGGACCACACTCAAAGAATGTAGCCTTGACTGAATACCCCCCAGGGGTAGAGACAGCAGTCACTTGTGGTCTCTGCCTCCTTATTCTGTAGGGTCTCAGGTTTTCACCTCAGCATCTTCATTGTAGACCTTCTTGGGTCAGTGTAACCTGCTCACTGCATTCTTGCACTCACACAGGGCAGGGGTCCCTGCAGTTTAGAATGAGGTACCTGGCTCTGGTGGGAACGTGATATACAGAACTAAATACTTGCTGGGCAATCAAGCTATAGTGAAACCATGGGCCTGGCTGTATGATGCCTGGAAGGATGATGGGGGCTTTGGCCTCTGGCCCTGGCACCACCCTAAGTTAGGGAAAGAATGGAGAATTGGTGGCCTAAGATAGTCCTTTACCAAGAGTCTCTGGACATTTTTATTCACCTTTTTATCTACTATGTGCCAGGCACCTTCTTAGGCACTAAGGATGGAAAGGAATGGTACAAGGGAAAGAGAAACACTCTGGGATCTTGACCAAGTTGCTTCCTCCCTGAAAGTTCATTTTCCAAAATCTCTGCAAGAGGAATTACAATACCTAACTTAAAGACTTGGGTGGATTCCCTGGCAGTCCAGTGCTTAGGACTCAGCACTTTAACTGCCGTGGTCCAGGTTCAATCCCTGGTATGGAACTAAGATCCTGCATGTCATGTGGCACAGCCAAAAAAAAAGACTTGGTATAAGCATTAGGAAAAAAAAATCTGTCAAGAACCTGGCACATAGTAGGTAGGCAGTAAATGAAAATTATTATCATGAAGTAGTAGAGGGCTCTCCCCATCAGAATGGAGCGTTCCCAATACCTTCCATGCCCATGCCCTTGCCCTAATCTGACTGTCTTTCTTCCAGACACTCACCCATGGCACTGCAGTTTGCACTCGTACTTACGAGAAACAGGCATGACCTGCCCTCTCCTTCCACTGACTGCTCTTCTGCCAGTGGGCTACTCCTGGACTCGGCACCAGATTGCCTCATTTTTCTCCTCTGGCATTTTGTATAAATCCACCTTGACTGGGGAAATTCTCCTGGGGTCAGGTGGCACCAGCCTGGATCCAGTTCCGTTCTCATTGTGTCTGTTTGTTTTTTTAACTGCATCCAAAGGGTGCTCTGAGGTCAATAAAGCAGAGCCAAGGCCACCCAGTTGCCTTTCTGCCTTTGGTGACATGATTCTGGGATTCTCAGTTTCTGTGTGTGTCAGAGAGTAGGCAGAAAAGACTGCTACTCAGGAAGCAGCACTGGATGAGACTGAAATGGACAGTCTCAGGGACAGTGACAGCTGATCACCTTACATGTACAAAAAATAAAACAGCTGTACCTACACCCTGCCTTCACAGTGCCCGCCCCCTCCCAAGTCCAAATGAGCTAGTCCAACCTGGAATAATCACTCAGTGACAGGACTTCTGAACCATCACCCCTGGCCCACCCTGCACTGAATGCCAGGGGGTCTAGACAGCTGCTCTTCTCTGTGGAATGCTGTGGACTCTCTTCAGGCTTGTGCCAGTGGTGGTGGGAGAAAATGCCCACTGGCCAAGATGACTGCTGAGCTTCTGCACATGTGCCAGGCCATTACTCATGGGTACAAATTCTTACTGGTTCTCCAGTCAGCCCTGGGGGAGAGGTCATCCGATCATTACAGAAGTGAGGGCTTATAAGTGATCTCCTAAGAAGGCTGTGACCTGCTAGTGCCTCTGGCTCTGTACCTTAGCTGGGCCGCTCTCCAAGGTCTAAAGTGACATATTAAATGTTTTCCTGTCACCTAATGCAGCCTCAATGACTTTTAAGTCTGTAAGTTTACAGGAAGAGGGATTATACTAATAAGGACTCTCAGTAAGTTTAAAACCAGACACACTTCCATTTAGTACCAGGAATTTAAGCAGAAACCTGAAATGGAACCAATTGACTCACACTGTAGTAAATACAAAGTAAAGCAATGATTTCAGCTCGAGCTGTCTGGTTCAGTGGTCTGCGGGAATGTCACAAGCAAGCTAAGTCACTGCAAACAATGTTTTTCTGGCTGTGACCACTGGCTGTCACTTCTAACATAGCAGAATCATGTCGGGGGGATGGAGAAAGTGAGCACCACTTCTTACCGTGTTCTCCCTCATACTGCCAGTCTCCCTCTGCCCGTGTGCTGGATGTCACAGAGACCATCCACCAGTCAGGCCAGGGTAGGTAGGCCAATAGGCAGGGGCCAATCACTCTGTTCAACTACAGCCAGACTCACCCCCACAGCAGTTCCTGTGGCTCTATCCTGGACTCCTGTACGGGAATCTGGCTCTGGCAGTGGCAGCTGGAGAGGGTAATACGACCTCCCGCCGAATGAAGTTGGGTGAATGAATGGGAGAGCTGCAGGGGTCACTTGCAAAGGGCCCAAGAGTGATAAGGGAACAACTCATTCAGGCAGATGCTTTTGATACCTAACTTCCAGACTTGCCTGTGACACAAGGGGACGCCATCTCCCATGGGAGAGAAGAGGGTGGGAGGCCATATTCTTACTACTGAGTCTTTCTAGGAGCCAGGGCTTCAAAGCACAGGCTCCGGATTCCTTCTCTCAACCACCCTCTCTACGCTCCGTTCTCACTCCTTGTGCTTCTTCTTGTGCTTCTTCTTCTTTTTCTTCTTCTTTGCTGCCTTGCTGTCCTTTGACGTGTGTCTTGCCCTCTTGCCTGTATCACTCTCAGAGTCTGAGCTGTCGGAGTCAGATGACTTCCTGTCTCTATGTTTCTTTTTCTTCTTTTCCTGAAAAAAAAAAAAAATTTAAGAACTCAACATTATATGTGTGTATTTGCTTTAAAAAAACATGGCATGTAATCATTAGGGGATAACAATAAATTAGAAAACATTCATAATAAAATCTTTAAGTACTAACAAGAAAAAGTGCTCAAAACAAATAGAAAAGGATCAAGTCATAATGCAGTGTGTATTCTAAGTTCCAAGGTATATAACATATATACATACCATGTGTAATATACATTTACATATATAAATTATAATATTTTGCACAGTAAATTATAATACACATATTTAACATACTTGAATATACTTAAAATCACAGAAAACAGTGAAAACGACACAAACAGGCAACAAGGGTTAGCTCAGGAATGAACTGAATACAGGGAAGCTGGGGCCCTTCACTGTCCTTTTTCATTTTTTTAAAATAAGCATTTACTACTTTCATTTTTAAAAAGCACAAGATATTAATGCTGAAAGTCAAGTCCTTAGAGATCACCTGGTCTCTCAAGAGACAGTACCTCACACGTCCGAGAATAAGAGAATAATAGATTGAGAACTCCTGACTCCCAGGCTGGTTTCTATCAGACCCAGCTGCCTGGGGAAATAACAGGCATCAATTAATAAGGCCCTACCTGCTGCCCTTGAATATTTATCATCTCTAACTTTCACAACCAACCTTACAAGAGTAAACTGATACAGAACTTTCTCAACACTCCAGACCCACCCCACCGTGCTGCCAAACTAACAGCACAAATGCACACAAAGAATGAGACAGACCTGTGGGCTTCTGTAGGGTACTCAGAGCAATTGTTAAGCACTGCATGAACCTTTTCCTTGGACTGCACATGTGCATGTTGCCTTGGTAAGGTTTCTAAGAGATTATGGGAGGAAAAAAGAGAGTAGACGAGGACAAGGCTGCTGCTCCTCCCATAGGCTTCCAGTCAGCATTCCGAGAGCTGTTAAGTCTGCCTGACAGACCAGGTCTTGGGAGCGGGCTGTGAGAAAACAGTGGACCAAACACAGAACCAGGTGTTACACCCAGACTTGAATTCTGGCTTTGCCACTTATATTACTCTCATGTAACCTTGGGCAAGTCATTTTACCTCAGGGTGGCCTAGTCTCTTCAAACGTAAAACAGAGATAAGACCGGCACCTATGTCACACGCCATGATGAAGATTTAAAGAGACAGCGTCTGTGGCTGGAGAAGCTGATCACTTGCCCCTGATCACACAGGTAGGGTTGGGATATGCATTTAGATCATTTGACTGGAAATCTGAATTTTTCTCTGTAGCACATGGCCCCTGTTCCTGAACAGTGATGGGAGGCCTCATGGTAAATGGTGGTCAGAACAAGAATTTTGGAACAAGATGGAATTAGGCTCAGATTTCAACTCTGCCACTTACTATGTGACTTAGAACAAGACTTAACTTTTTTGAACTTAAGTTTTCTTTTCAGTAAACTACAAATAATAAATACCCACTTCAAAAGATGCTATGAGGATTAAACATAGTAAGAACTGTCATTAACTATAGTGCCTGATACACAGTAAGTACTCAGTGATAGCCAGAAATATCATACTATTAGAGAATTCCCAGGATGTTCGGACAGTCTGGCCAAGTATCTACAGCAGATAAGCCAAAGTTCTAAGAGAAAATTAAACCAAAATTCTTTCTTGGAGTCTCCAGTGGAGCAGAAAGAGGGGAAGCTTGCCAGGCCCATGTTACCAAGCTGTAGGAACCATGGCTGGGAGAAGCTGAGAGTCGGCAGATCCATGATTTGGCTTATGGTGTTGCAATCTCCTGGATGGCAAGATCACGGACACCAATCACAGGCTATATGGGTTTGGCAGCCTTGTCCGTTTTTGCCCCTCAGGTAGGACAGAGTCCTGAAAAAGTAAATAAGCAAGTGCAGAGTCTGGCACCAACTCCCCCAAGCCTGGCCCACCCTGGATAAATAAATGAGAAAGGAGAGTAACAATACTACTTTACAACCAAATAGCACTTTAGTTTATCTAGCTTTCCACATCTCATATTTAGTAATATTAATCTGGTAAGGTCAAAATTCAGGAATTATTATTGCCATTTTACAGAGGTGAAAACAACTGAAAGAAGTGAATTAAGCTACACCAAAGACAAGAACAGGGCTTCCCTGGTAACTCAGCTGGTAAAGAATCTGCCTGCAGTGCAGGAGACTCTGGTTCAATTCTGGGTCAGGAAGATTCCCTAGAGAAGGGATAGCCTACTCACTCCAGTATTCTTGGGCTTCCCTGGTAGCTCAGACAGTAAAGAATCTGCCTGCAATGCTGGAGACCTGGGTTTGATCTCTGGGTTGGAAAGATCCCCTGGAGGAGGGCATCGCAACTCACTCCAGTATTCTTGCCTGGAGAATCCCCATGGATGGAGGAGTCTGGCAAGCTGCAGTCTATGGGGTCGCAAAGAGTCGGACATGACTGAGCGACTAAGCACAGCACACACAGCAAAGACAAGAACATTAAACTTTCTAATCCAGAGTTTGGCATTATTTGTACTTTGCTTTCTCTCAATGATGAATGCTCAAAAGGAGGACAGAGAAGAACAAATCACTAGAGAACCCTGGCATGACTCTAGCTAGCAAGCAGGACTCAAGAAAATGGTCTTCTAGACCTCAGTCTTGACATAGAGGCTCTTTTGCACCCTGAACAAAGAAAATCTTGTCCTCCAGCAGGTTGGCACCATTTTCATTGTGTGTCTATAATCTTGAGCTGGAGAACAAAAATTACTTCATATGTTGTAGTTCAAGAGGAAAGTTGGGAGTTGGGGTAGAGGCGAAGATGGAAAGTCAGAGGTAAAACTAGCTTCTGGTTCCTCAACTGCATTCAATGGGAAAGAGGAGCATAAGGTAAAGGGTAGTGAACCAGGGGTGTGAGCTCATGGCAGACAGGCCAGAAGGACAGGGGAAGAAGCCACTCCTCAAAACCACTCTCTCGGAAAAGCACATACCCTGTGCTAAACAGTTAGTCCAGCCACATTCTCTATAGTTCTGAAGAAGGATAGCAGTAAACTAGTGTGAGATAAAAACAAAAACTGAGAAAGGGGAAATAACAGCAGTTAACACTTTCTGAGTACCTAGTTTTCTAGATATTGGGCTGGGCACTTAGCACACATACCTCATGACCTTCACAACAAACCTATTAAGTGGGTATAATCATCTCTATATTTTCAGGAAAGAAAATTATAACTTCAGAAAGGTTTATTGAGATACAGTGCCTTGCCCAGTGGTAGAACCTGGATTCAACTCAGACTGGGCCCCAAATCAGATGTTCTTCACATGGGCTTCCCAGATGACTCAGTGGTAAAAAATCTGCCTACCAACGCAGGAGATGTTGGAGACATCTCGATCCCTGGATTGGGAGGATCCCCTGGAGGAGGAAATGGCAACCCACTCCAGTATTCTTAGCTGGAGAATCCCATGGACAGAAGAGCCTAGGATGCTACAGACCATGGGGTTGCAAAGAGTCAGACACAACTGAGCAAATGAGATGTTTTTTATATCTCCGTGTATATTAAAGGTGGAGAAGGCAATGGCACCCCACTCCAGTACTCTTGCCTGGAAAATCCCATGCATGGAGGACTCTGGTGGGCTGCAGTCCATGGGGTTGCTAAGAGTCGGATACGACTGAGTGACTTCACTTTCACTTTTCACTTTGATGCATTGGAGAAGGAAATGGCAACCCACTCCAGTGTTCTTGCCTGGAGAATCCCAGGGACGGGGGCGCCTGGTGGGCTGCTGTCTATGGGGTCGCTAAGAGTCGGACAGGACTGAGCGACTTCACTTTCACTTTTCACTTTCTTGCACTGGAGAAGGAAATGGCAACCCACTCCAGTGTTCTTGCCTGGAGAATCCCAGGGACGGGGGAGCCTGGTGAGCTGCCGTCTATGGGGTCGCAGAGTCGGACACGACTGAAGTGACTTAGCAGTAGCAGTATATTAAAGGCAGCACCTAAATTAGCATTTTTTAACCCAAAGGCACTGATTGGCCAGAAATCAAGCAAGCAAGCATATATTCTTTTTTATTCTTTTCTCTTTTTGGTTGCACTGGGTCTTTGTTTCTGCACCCAGGCTTTCTCGAGTTGCAATAAACAGGATCTGCTCTTTGTTGCGGTGCGCAGGCTTCTCATTGTGGTGGCTTCTCCTGCTGCCAAGCACAGGCTTGAGTAGTTGCAGCACAGAGCCTCGTTAGTTGTGGTCTGTGGGCCCCAGAGTGTGTGGGCTCCAGCAGCTGCAGCTTGCAGGCTCTAGAGCGCAGGCTCGGTAGTTGTGGCACCTTGGCTTAGCTGCCCACAGCATGTGGAAACTTCTCGGACCAGGGATCAAACCTATGTCCCCTGCACTGGCAGGCAGATTCCTATTCACTGTGCCACCAGGGAAGTCTTTTTCTATTTATTCTTAAGAACCACTCTTGAGAAAGCACTGGTTATTTATTCTCTTATTCTTGAGAAATGATTGATTCTCAAGAGAAAATCTGATTCTCAAACTGATTCTCCAGGGTGAATTTCTGTACAGTAGGATGGAAGGTGATTCCTGGTTAGAATTTGCCTATAAGACCCAATTTATCAAAGCTTGTAAAGGGTAAGACTGGAAGGAAAAGGTTTATTAATCAACTCACAAATATTTACTGAACTTTACTACCTACAAAGCATTTTAGAAAGCCATAGTTACATGAAATGTTGCTTAGGAGATAAGAACACACAGATTTTTAATATAATTCAGACAAACAGAGTACCTGCTAAAGCCATAGTAGCAGATGCAAAGTAAACACATTTAGTAGCTCAGTAGTAGTGACTGGCGCCATTCCTCCAAACCTAAGCTAACCTCGTCAAACAAGGGAAAGAATAACTAACTCCCTATAACCATACAGTACACTCATTCAACAAATATTTGTTGAGTACCTTCTATAAGCCAGGAATATCTACTAATTTGTCTCTTGTAATACTTGAATGACGTTAGAAATCAGGGATCAGAAGCCTTCAAGGTACACACTAATCAAGGAGAAACACTAATTAAGATACTAGGCAGTCCATGGAAGTGATGTAAGAAAAGTACAAGCAACATACCACAGACACATAAGGGAAAGAAATCAATTATATCTGAGGAATCTGGAATGGTCTCATGAAGGATAGGTAATGCGTTGTACTTCTAAAAGATGAATATGGCTTTGGCAGGTGGAGTATGGTGGTAATGCTGATGGAAGAAGGGAAGTGAGGGTCTTCCAGACAGAGGGAAGACAGATAAGGTAAATGCTTGAAAGCTCCCATGTGGCTTATTTACCATGTACTGGGTCCCATCACTTCTTTCTTACTCAAAGGCATCAGTCCAAGAATTGTCCCCTCTTTTCTGCATCAAATTTTCCTTCTTTAGTGGCTCATTCCCAGCAGTAAACAAATGTGCTCTTATAGTTCCCATTAAAGAACAAAACAAAACCCTCCTAAGCAATTTTAACCAGGTTAAAATTGTTAAGCTGGTTAACACCACTCTACTGAAACCAGTCTTGTCAAAGTTACCAATGATCTCCACACGGCCAAATTCATGGTTAATCCTTAGGCCTCATTTACTTGATCGATCAGCTGCATTTGACACAGTCTATCATGTATGGATGTGAGAGCTGGACTGTGAAGAAGGCTGAGCACCGAAGAATTGATGCTTTTGAACTGTGGTGTTGGAGAAGACTCTTGAGAGTCCCTTGGACTGCAAGGAGATCCAACCAGTCCATTCTGAAGGAGATCAGCCCTGGGATTTCTTTGGAAGGAATGATGCTGAAACTGAAACTCCAATACTTTGGCCACCTCATGCGAAGAGTTGACTCATTGGAAAAGACCCTGATGCTGGGAGGGATTGGGGGCAGGAGGAGAAGGGGACGACAGAGGATGAGATGGCTGGATGGCATCACTGACTCGATGGACGTGGGTCTGAGTGAACTCCGGGAAGTTGGTGATGGACTGGGAGGCCTGGTGTGCTGTGATTCATGGGGTTGCAAAGAGTCGGACACGACTGAGCAACTGATCTGATCTGATCTGATTTTCCATAAAATACACTCCTCACTTAACTTCCGCCACATTCTCTCACTCTCCACCAACTTCCCTAGCTGTTCTTTTTCAGACTCCCTTGCTCCATAACCTCTAAAAATTGAAACACTCTGGGGCTCAAGTCCTCAAACCTGTTCTCTTCCCTATATTTACTCTCCAGGCAATCTCATATATGAACTCAAATACCATCTATCTATAGATGGCTCCCAAATTTATATCTCACCTGAGCCTTTCCTTTGACCTCCAAAACTACACATCTAACTGCTCACTCTACACATCCATGTGTGTACCTGATAGGCTTCTATGCCTTACCCCTCCCAAACCTACTCTCCTGCCCCTCCAGTTTTCTCTCCCATTTTCACTGATGACAACTCAAACTAAACCCAACTGCTCTCCATTCCCAAACCTACTTCTGCATTCCTTCTCTTAGCTCAGTTAACCCAAAACCTTGCAGTCATCTTCAATTGTTCTCTTCCTTATCTTACATCTGATCACTCAACAAATTCTGTCAGCTCTGCCTTCAAAATATATCCACACTTCAACTCCCTTCTCACCACCTCCACTACTTCTACTTCTAGTAGAAGCCTCCATCATCTCTCATGTTTCCATCATCATTTCCATACAGTAGCCAGAATAATTCACTTAAAAGAGAAGTCAGATCATGTCATGCTGCTGCTGCTAAGTCACTTCAGTCGTGTCCGACTCTTAGCGACCCCATAGACAGCAGCCCACCAGACTCCCCCGTCCCTGGGATTCTCCAGGCAAGAACACTGGAGTGGGTTGCCGTGTCCTTCTCCAATGCATGAAAGTGAAAGTGAAGTCACTCAGTCGTGTCCAACTCTTAGCGACCCCATGGACTGCAGTGCACCAGGCTCCTCCTTCCATGGGATTTTCCAGGCAAGAGTACTGGAGTGGGGTGCCATTGCCTTCTCCAAGATCATGTCATCCCTCTACTCAAAACCCCTAATGACAACCATCTCATTCTAAGTGAAAGTTGAGGTCCTCATATTCTCATATAAGGCCCTGGTTTCCTTTAATTCATTCACTTCCTATACTGGCCTCCTTGCTGTTCCTTAAAAAGGCCAAGTTCATTCCCAATACCTAGCTATCATACCTGTTGAAGGGCTCACTCACCACTTCTCTGAGTAGCTTGCTTTCTCACTTCCTTCAAAGATCAACTCAAATGATGCTTTCTGAGAAAAGCCTCATGCGAAGAATGGGAAGTCTAGAATGGGAAGTCTAGAATGGGAAGTCCTGTCTAGAATGGGAAGTCACCTATTTCCTTACCCCATTCTACCATTCCCTATCTCTCATAACCAAATTAATTTTATCCATAGCACCTATCGGGCTTCCCTGGTGGCTCAGACAGCAAAGAACCTGCCTGCAGTGCTAGAGACTCAAGTTTGATCCCTGGGTTGGGAAGATCTCCTGGATAAAGGACTAGCTACCCACTCCAGTATTCTGCCTGGAGAATCCCATGGTCAGAGGAGCCTGGCGGGATACAGTCTATGAGGTCGCAAAGAGTCAAACACAACTGAGCAGATTAACACACAACACACAGGACTTATCAGTACTTGAAATGTTAGTATTTACTTACTAAGTTCATTGTCTGTAACCCTCATTAGAAAGAAAGTGCCATGAATTTTACCTGTTTGGTCACTACTGTACCTGCAATGACTAGAACAGAGCTTGGCATATAATAGAAATTCTTTTAATGAATGAGGTTGGAGTAGAGTATGTGACAGAAGGGACTGGTAAAGAGATGATATTGTGATGTTGGACAAATCATGAAAAGTCTTAAAGGAACTCAGACTTTTCCATAGAAAAAGGGGAATCATAGAAGGCTTTTGAGTGGACTACACTGGATGACCCTCTGTGCTCCAGCAGATCGGGCCCAGGACTGGCAACCTCTCTCGAAGGTAGGCACCAGAAATTCTCTGGATAATAGAACAGAGCCAGCACTGCAGCCAAGGGATGGCTTTCTATTTCTGTTTTCTATATATAGTACAGCAGAGAGTAATTATAGTAGCCGAATCAAAAGATGAAAATTATATTCTGGATCAAATATAGCTAAACTTCACTATAATAAGCGGGCAGCCAACCCCAAGGTAGATGCTTCCTCATAATAGAGCCTGATTTAGAAAGACCCATGATGGTATATGATAAGTGAAAGAGGCTAGCAAAGCACAGACCACAGGTTCATGGAAAGAGTATCCAGGGCTTCACTGTAAAAGCCTCTATACCTATTTTACTAGCCTCTTCATGGCCCATTTCCATTTGCAACACAGAGGTTCCTCTTGTTCTAATTACGGCCAAAAAAATAACTTGCAATCTTCAGACACTGGGATGAAAACTGTCATGAATAGGTATAGCACTGAATTAAACCAATGCATACTAGATTTTTGTACAAGGCTTCCCCGGTGGTCTAGTGGTTAAGACTCAGCACTTTCACTACAGAGGGCACCGGTTTGATTCCCGGTCGGTTAACTAAGATCCCACATGGCATGCAGAGTGCCCCCAAAAAGGAAAAGGAAAAAAATTAAGATATTTTATAAATTTTAAATACTAAACAAATGTATGGCATAAAAGATAATGAAGGGATTAACGACAAGGTGCGAAGACAATGGTGCTAGCTGCTTTCTTGGTAGAAACAATGGGCACCAAGGGGGGAGATTTTACCGTGTCAATTCCCTTAGAAGCACTTTTTAATCAAAGAGGACTCATGAGTCAGAAGTTCATATACACAAAGGCACTTTAAAAGGTAGTAGGTATGATGACTGTTACTGCCACCGTTCATCAGACTATTTCTCTACTAAGTGAAGAGCAACGGAAGGTTGGATAATGGGTTGACTAAGCAGGTCATAAAGAGCCTCATACCTAGCAGATCCTTAATAATTATTTTGGAGAACTAAAATACACATCTCAAAGCAGCTTTAGAAACAAAGCAATAACTAATTGTACCAGCTGTATTAAGCAACACAAAAACACCCAAAGACCCACAGCAGTGAGAAAACCACAGAACCATTTTAGGAATCTGACAAACACCATTTAAACTCTAAAAGGTTAAAAGAGAATGAAAAAAATCCCTGCAACATATAAATAGAATTCAGTTTAAAATCAAGCTCTACTAAAGAAGTAAAATTATCTGTCTATAGATATAATCTTTATGTAAAAGATCTTTAAAGAGTCCACAAAAAACTATTAGAACTAATCGATGAATTCAGAAAAGTTGCAGGATACAAAATCAACATACAAGAATCAGTTTCATTTCTATACACTAACAACTAGCAATCTGAAAAGGAATTAAGAAAACAATTCCATTTATAATAGGATCAAAAAGAATAAAATACTTAGGAATAAACTTAGCCAGGGAGGCAAAAATAGTAATAATTCTACATTAGTAATAATTCTACAATAATGAAAACTACAAAGCAATGCAGAAAGAAATTATTCCCTGGCAAACAGAAGGCGAAAAAGTAGCAGTGATAGATTTGATTTTCTTGGGCTCCAAAATCACTATGGACAGTGACTGCAGCCATGAAATTAAAAGATACTTGCTCCTTGGAAAGAAAGCTATGACAAACCTAGACAGCAGAAATTAAAAAGCAGAGACATCACTTTGGCAACAAAGGTCTGTAGGTCTGCAGAGTCAAAGCTATGGTTTTTCCAGTTGTCATGTATGGATGTGAGAGTTGGACCATAAAGGCTGAGTACTGAAGAATTGATGTTTTCAAACTGTGGTGCTGGAGAAAACTCCTGAGAGTCCCTTGGACAGCAATGAGATCAAACCATTCAATTCTAAAGGAAATCAACCCTGAATATTCGTTTTAAGGACTGACGCTGAAGCTGAAGCTCCAATACTTTGGCTACCTAATGCAAAGAGCTGACTCACTGGAAAAGATCAGGATGCTGGGGAAGACTGAAGGCAAAAGGAGAAGCGGATGACAGAGGATGAGATGACAGATAAGATATAACATCACCAACTCAATGGACATGAATTTGAGCAAAGTCCAAGAGATAATGAAAGACAAGAAAGTCTGGCGTGCTGCAGTCCATGGGGTTGCAAAGAGTTGGACAAGATTTAGCCACTGAACAACAACAGTTACAGAAGAGAAGAGAGAAATACAACAGCCACAGCCTCAGAGCAGTCCACATTCAGAGTTAAAGCAGAGGGCAAAAGAGAGTCAAGCAGTGAGATAAGGGTTTTTTGTTTTTTTTTTCCCCAAAAAAATCAGATGTCCAGACCCAGGCCCTGTGAACTTGGTACTCAAGAGGTAGAAGGGAAACATGTATTTTAAAAATCTCCATGGGCTGGGACTTCCCTGGTGGTACAGTGGACAAGAATCTGCCTGCCATGCAGGGGACTCGGGTTCGATTCCTGGTCTGGGAAGATTCCACATGCCACAGGCAACTAAGGCCCATGCGCCACAAATATTGAGCCTGTGCTCTAGGGCCCACGAGCCACAACTAATGAGCCCCTGTGCCACAACTACTGAAGCCCACACACCTAGAGCCTATGCTCAGCAACAGGAGAAGCCTGCACACTGCAAATCAAGAGTAGCCCCACTCACTGCAACTAGAGAAAACCTGCATGCAGCAAGGAAGACCCAGGGAAACCAAATATTTTAAAAAATTTTTTTTTTTAAATCTCCTTGGGCTAGTTCACAGTCTGAATATAAGTGAGAGAGGTAAGGAGCAAAAAATACACAGTAGTAGTGGGAGGGGGAAGAAGGAAGAGAATTGAGATATTATAAGGCACCACAGACAGGACTTGGTGACTGACTATGTACAGGATAGAAAGGAGAAAAAATTAATTGCACATTGTTTCTTTCTTGGAGACTGGAAGGTTATTGCTGTCATTAAAACTAGAAATACAAGCAACAAGGGTTTTAGTGGTTGTGTTTTTATGGGGCTTGGGGTAGGAGTGTGTGTATAGGGAGGAGGGCCAAAGAAGAACTCATGATAGTCGTGACAGTTAACATTAATTAAAAACTTATCAGTGCTTTATATCTAATTTGAGAAGCTGGGCATCACTCTGCAAGGAGCACATTTATCAAAGATCCACAACAATCCTACTTTGTCAGTTACTGATGTTAGCAAATAGCACAGAAAGGTCTTATACTATGTCTGACTGGCTCCAAGCCAGAGTTTGAGGTACCACTGGGATATTACTTAGTGATGTCAAAGTTGTCAGGGCAGCTGAAGTCTTAGAAGGGATGTGATCACCCAGGGAAAGAATATACAGATTGATAAATTATCACCCATATATTGGGCTAATTCTTAATAATGGTACAATGGGCCTTTTTCCTTGTCCAAAAAATGAAGAAAATACTTAAATTTTTAAATAACGCCCACTGAGGGCAAGGACTTTATCAGAGTTTTTATGTTCCTAGGTTTGCAATGCCTGGAACAAAATGACCACTTAATAAAAGTTTGCTAAAGCTTTAAAACAAAACAAAACCAAAGAAAACTCCAAAACTTAATAACTGGCCACAACTAAAAAAACACTACACTATATGAGAACAACTATTTCTGACCTAATTATAGCATAGTTGTGTTTTTTTTTCTTCCCATTTCCTCTCTGTGCTGTATGCTACAAATGCACTGGGTTTTTTTCTGCACTACAGTAATGTCTGTTTTATGAATTGTATAGACGGAAGATACAACGCAGTGAGACAGGCACTCTTATGCACTGCTGGGTGCAAAATAAGTACTTTTTAGAAAGACAATTTGATAAGATGTATAGAGAGTCTTAAAGCCCTTATTCAGCAATCTTACTTAGGAATTTATCTAAAGAAAGGAATAACAGACTTGGCCAAAGACTAGGCTGAAGTATTCAAAAATATCCCACAAAAAATACAATTAAATGAACCATCATTTAGCCATAGGGTAGAGTATCGTATGGTGCTCTTTAATCAAGTTTTTAAGAATACTTAGGGCTTCCCTGGTGGCTCAGATGGTAAAGAACCTGCCTGCAATGCAGGAGACCTGGGTTTGATCCCTAGGTTGGGATGATCCCCTAGAGAAGGGAATGACTACCACTCCAGTATTCTTGCCTGGAGAATCCCATGGACAGAGGAGCCAGGCAGGCTACAGTCCATGGGGTTACAAAAAGTCGGACACGGCTGAGCAACTAACACGCACAAGAACACTTTAGGTTACTAGAAAATGCTTTTGATAAATATGAAAAAAGTAGGATACAAACTATACCTAGCAAGATGATGATTGTGCGTTTATGTGTAAACACATATATATATGTGAAAATCATATATATATACGTGATATGATATACAAATCATATCATATATATATACAATTACATAGAGCATTATATATTTATCTATGTATATATTTACCTAGAAAAATATAGGAATATTAAGAGTCTCACTGGGTGGAAAGATTACAAGAGATCCTAACATTCTTTACATATCTCAGTATTTCTAAAATTTCCGCAAAAAGTATATTTTTATTTTAAAACTCAAAAAAATATGATAAATAAAAGCAAGATAGCACTCACCTTCTTTCTTTTTCTAGAAGAATTTCTCGTGGTGTCAGGCTTTTCAAACTCTGCTGACTTTGCCTCTTCTTTCTCCTCTTCCTCGTCAGGTATCAGAGAATACTTGGTCCCACCTGGTTGCATGAAACAATCCTTTGCAAAGTGGCCTGCAGAACAAAAGTAGAAAAAGTAGGGAGGGAAGAAGCGATCTCTCCCCTTAGCAGGTGGATCTTCCCCAGAAGCTCCTGAAGGGCTGGCTGGTTCAGGAGGTACTACTAAGTTCATTCACAGCAGCTACTGCATTCAGAGCAGCTTGACGGCATTGCTCACTCAACCAGAGCTAGACAGGCAGCTGGTCCTAGAGCTGTGGGAAACACTGGCACTGCTTTGGAAATGGCAAAGAATGTGAGGGTATAGGCTTGTGCTGCCCTCATTTGCAACTGGGTTGAGTAATTTTTAAAGGTCTTATTGTTGTTGTTTAGCTGCTAAGTCATGTCTGATTCTTTTGCAACCATAGCTATGGACTGTAGCCCGCCAGGCTCCTCTGTCTGTGGGATTTCCTATATAAGAATACTAGAATCGGTTGCCATCTCCTTCTCCAGGGGATCTTCCCAACCCAGGGATTGAACCCACGTACTCTGCATTGGTTTTAAAGGTCTATCTGGAACTTATTTCTGACAATGAAAGGCTGCTCCAGAGAGCAGAATATTTACCAGAGGGAGCCAAGTGGCAGGCAAAGAAGCCCTAAAGGAAGATAGCTCTTAGGCAGCAGGCAAGAACACAGCACTCAAATTCAAGCTAACACATAGAGAGACAGCAAAGTCACCTAGGGGCAGTCAACATTCACAGTCTGTCAGGTCCGGCAAGGCCTGAGAGATCATCAAATCCAACACTGCATTTGCAGAAGATATGAAGGCCCAGAGTAAAGAAGTACCTCAAGGTCACACAGACAGCAGAACTAAAACTTACCCTGGGTCTCATGTCTCCCTGCCCTGTGCTCTTTCTGTTGCACCCAAACCAACCACTTTTGGCCTGCCTGGGCCAAACTCCATCTTTCATTATTCTTTTCTGCCTCATGTAACACCTGGTGGAAACAAGTTGAAGGTAAGAGAACCTCACTCTCCCTGCGCCTACATTACTATTAAGGGGCCCTTTAACAGACGCTACACAGCTGGTTTTATGTGAGCTTTTTGTAGGCCCTGCCTTAGGGGCACAAAGAATTTGATGAGATCATCAAAAAGCTATGTGTAAACTATAAGACTTTGCAACTCAAGAGTCCAGAAGCTGAATAGTGCCTGGAAGGAGAATACAGCATAAAGTTTTCCAAATATCTGGAACAATCCCACAATATCTGTAAGGAAGTATTTGTTCTCTCAATTTCATTTTTCCCTTCCTCCCTCTACATTAATGATAAATCAGGACTTAAACCCCACAACCTCAACCAGGACACAAATCTGCTACCACTTGTAGAAAAGTCAAGAGAGCAAAGTAGATGAAAGGCTAGGGAGACCTGGTGACAAATTGAGGTCACTCTGAAAATGAGAAGATGGCAATCCCTCTCATTATAGTTCCAACAAGGGAAGTCAGGCTGAAAGGGCTCTTTAATATTTGAGTAGGACTGGAGGAAACTTGAGGAAACAAAGCTAAAAGGAAGTGACTAGACTATTCTTTACTATGAAAAAAATATTGTATTCAGAACTCAGAAGTTAGAGAGAGAAAGGTAAAATAAGCAAGAAAGGATTGACTTGGATCCTTAAGGAATATATTTCCAAGTCACTTAGTTTTTGCAACCAAACAATAATGGTCCTTAGAGATGAAATTTAGATTGTTAATAATCCAACACTCTTACCCCTCCTGTCATAGTACATGGGGGCCCTGCCCAGGGAGGCATCGCCTGCGAGGGAGGGGAGTAGTGGTGGTAGTGTAGTACCCGGCAGGGCCAGCATTCAGAAAAGGAAACAGAAAAAGCAACAAGTCATGAACTCCGATGTGAGTCTAGTAGGAGCAGCAGATAAGCAGGTGAGGCCAACACTTGGCTAAAACCCAGGGTGATCTAAAGGCACACTAGGTGGCCTCCCTCATCCTGTAAAGGGTTCATCCACAAGGAGAATAAAATTGAAAGGGCAGAGGCTTCACCTTACCTTTACAGCCACACTTCTTGCAGGTGGTGTTCAGGACAGCCTCGAGGGTGATCTTCTGCCCAGTGTAATCCTGGAAGGACCGCCTCCGCCTCTCTTCTTGCCTGTAATGAAATGATACTGACTGTTGGCCCTCTTAAGAGATGTGGCCACAGATATTACTAGCTAATACTCTATGTTGGTTTTTTGTTTTGTTTTTGGCGGGTAGAAGGGAGAAAGGAAAAGCACTGGGCCTAAGGAGATAGGCAGTGAAAGCAACAACATGAACTAGACAGTTTTTTCATTCAGGACAAGGCTCTGAATTAATTACTATGAATAAGACTAGATTTCATCTTACTCGTGCACAGGGGATAAAGATACAATTACTCACCTTGCTAGGTCCCCTGCAACCCTTACAAGGTCACTCCCGGTGACCATCAAAGATTTCTTAAAAAATCAAGTCCAAATTTCTTATGCTGGTATTCAAGGCCTCTCATAGGCTGTCTCTAACCTACTTTTCTGGCCTCACCTTTACTTGTACAATATGCTCTAGCCAAACCACACTATTTTACCTTCCCCAGATGGTTCACTGCTTTTGCTTAGGCCCCTCCCTCTTCCTGAAATGCTTTGTTTCCCCTCTTTACTCCCACCTCACCGCCTAACTACACCCAAACATTTCAAGGCTCCGCTCAGTTATTGCTCCTCCTATCAAACTCTCCTCCCTAAGTCCCTCAGCCAGAATTAATCTCTTTGTTCATAGTCCCATAACACTTTTAAAAAATTCTAAATATATGATCAAATAATAAAATACACACAGAAAAGTACTCACAAGTATACAGCTTGACTGATTTTTTACAATTTGAAATATCCACATAATCATTCCTCAGAGAAACAGAACATCACCAACACCACAGAAGCCGCTCTAGCCACTGTGCCTCCTCCAAGAACAACCACTATTCTAGTTCCTAACAGAACAGACTAGTTTTACATATTTTTCTAAGTTATATCAAGAGAATCAGAGCAAGGACCCTTCTGTATCTGGCTCCTTTCACTGCTTTGTGAGATCCATCTAAGTGTTGTGTGTGGCTGTGGATCATTCATTCTCATTGCTGTAAAGCATTTTTCCGTTGATGAATATTTGAGTGATTTCTACTATCAGAGTGCTTCTGCGAACTTTCTAGCACATGTCTTTTGGTGAACTTGTATATGTACGTGCATTTCTTTTGGGAAATGCCTAATTCCAGGTAGGACTGTAACTACTGAGTTACAGGGCATCTGTCTCAGTAGACACTGCCATACAGTGTGTTTACCAATTGCACTGCTACCAGCAGAGCCGAAGTGCCCCAGCTGTCTCAGCTTTTACTACCTTTACTATAATACACAGGACCTACACAGAGTTTTCTTAGACAATGTTTAACTGAAGAGTATCATCCCTGATCACTCTTCCTTTCAGACTCAAACTGCATCCTATATACACTTCAATCCTAGCACATATCACACCACATAGTTATTTCTTTCTAGATCCAGGCCTGTTTAAAAATATCTTGTCTTTGGTTCCCTGGCACCTCAGCCCAGGGCTTGGCAAGCAACACATCAATGGATGCTTGCTGAAATTTCTTTGTTCTTTATCCAAAATATTTTTCTTTACCTTAATGTCTTTAACTTTGAACTCTGACTTCACCTAGGCTTTTCCAACTGTTCACTAGCGGGTCTCTCCAGAGTCCAGCAAAAGTAGAGAAATATTGTGCAAAAAGAGCCACATTACCCAAAGCAATGCAGGTTAATCAAAGCAGAACAAAGCTACTCACTTCACAGATTATAGTCAAGTTTTATGGGCTATGTGGGCTCAAGAAAGGAAACAAAGAGGATCAAGATACACCATATTCTATCCCATTCATTCTTCAAAGTTCAGCTCAAATATCGCATCTTCTATAAAATGCTCCCTGTTACCACAGGCAAAGTTACTACTCACTTTATTTTACCAATTTGTTTATATTTTGCCTCACCCTTTATTCCACAACCTGATGCAAAAAGCCAACTCATGGGAAAAGACCCTGATGCTGGGAAAGATGGAAGGCAAAAGAAGGGAGCTGCAGAGGATGAGATGGTTAGATAGCATCACCAACTCAATGGACATGAATTTGAGCAAACTCTGGGAGATAGTGAAGGACAAGGAAGCCTAGAGTGCTGTAGTCCATGGGGTCACAAAGAGTTGGACACAACTTAGCAACTAAACAACAACCTTATCACAACCAGGACTTGAAAAGTAAAGTCTATGTTAAATTCTTTTCCATATCTGAGCAGACAGCACACCATCTAGCATACTGTTGTCAAAAAAAAAAAGCAAAGATGTAAAGTTATAAATATGTCTGTACTGCTGACTACGTCTGACTTTGTGTCTATGGCTAATGAGCACTTCAAATGTGGTTTGTGATTGAGGAATTAGATGGTAAACTTTATTTACTTTCAGATAATTCACATTTAAATCACCTATGTGACTAGTGGCTTCCCAGCTGGGACAGACCACACAAGCATATGGTTTAAGTTCTAAAGTCTGTTCATATCCCTAGCTTGTGCCCTAGAAGAATCTTACTCAAATGATAGAAGGTCAGCTGTCTGGTATGGGTCACAGGAGAGGGTCCATTCAAAGAGTGAAGCTTGAGGAACAAACTCCAAGGTGAGGAGCGTGAAGAAGTAAATAGTGAGTTACTTACCTAGGATATAAAGTTTCAATTAAGGAAGATGAGTAAGTTCTAGCGATCTAATGCACAGCACTGTACCTATAGTCAACAATACTGTATTATACACTTAAATATTTGTTAAGAGGGTAGATCTCATGTTAAATGTTCTCGCTGCAATAAAATTAAATTTAAGAAAACAAGGCAGGTTCTTGGGGACATAACTTGAACAGTCACAAAAACTCCATTGCTTTCAGATGTCATTTGTAGAGCTCAGTTTCAAGTGGCTGTGAGTTGCAGCCTAAGCAAACCCTCATTATAATCAATTCCAATCCTCTGTGGATTCAAACACACCATAAGCCAAATCATACGTCCCACCTAACACTCAATTCAACAAATATGGCACTCACTCTCTTTCTGTCCTTATTGCCATCAAGGCTTAGGCTTCAGTACATTTCACTTAAACAGTAATAATTCATTTACTGGTCTCCAGCACACATAGTTGGATTAATCTTTCATTTTTAAGTTTAACTAATAAGAAGCAAACACTAGTACTAATGATGTGAGGAGTATAGTAAAGTGATAGGACATGGTAGATATATATATATATATATTTGTAAACGGATAATTACAGTGTGGTCATACATAAACTCTCTTTCTAAAGACTATACTATGCTGGTTAAACCCAACTGGAAACTGTATTTAGCCCTTTTCCATTTGCAGATTCACTTATTAGATGACCTTGTTAATATTCAATACTTTGGGGCCTGAGGGAATGAAATATAAGACCACTAGATTTTGATGGAGAATGAAAGGTAGTTGTCAAGCTGTGGGCAGCTGGAGACAACATGAAGATATTGAGCCTAAAGGGTAAAGCCAGAGAATGGGGTACCTGGAGAGTCTCTCCCACTCAAAGGCTTTAAAAACATTCATATTCTTTGACTGATATGCAAAGCTGCCCACAATCTGACTCCAAACTATCTTTCAAGCCCTACATTCTTGTACCTAAGCATACCCTCTTCTTTCCTTAAACAAGACTCTTGAATGTGCCACATGCTTTCCTGCCTCATGCCTTTCCTCAAACTGTTCCTTCTGCCTGGAATACTTTCCTCTGCTGCCTGACAAAATCTTACCTAGTCTTCAAGACTTAGCTCAACTGTCCCCTCTTCTTTGACCATCAAGGCCTGATATCAACTCTTCCTCTTCAGGATGTTTCCTAGAATCCTTCCTTTAAACCACTCTTTTAATATTTATTACATGTTGCCTTGTATCAGGAGAAGGCAATGGCACCCCACTCCAGTACTCTTGTCTGGAAAATCCCATGGACGGAGGAGCCTGGAAGGCTGCAGTCCATGGGGTCGCTGAGGGTCGGACATGACTGAGCGACTTCACTTTCACTTTTCACTTTCATGCATTGGAGAAGGAAATGGCAACCCACTCCAGTGTTCTTGCCTAGAGAATCCCAGGGACGGGGGAGCCTGGTGGGCTGCCGTCTATGGGGTCGCACAGAGTCGGACACGACTGAAGCGACTTAGCAGTAGCAGCAGCAGCCTTGTATCAAAGTTATTTGCATAATTACTTCATTACACTAGGCAGTAAGGTCCTTAGACAGAAACCTTGGTATTGCCATTGTACTTCAAATAGAATAGGAGCCCAATAAATATTTGTCAAATAATAAGTAAATGGATACACTAACTAAACAACTACTAAACATCAAGCATTATGTGAGACAAGAAAGATAAGATGTGGCCTCTGCCTCATGGCTTTTATATATTTTTCAAAAGAAAGAGTGTGGGGGACTTCCCAGGTAGTCCAGCGGTTAAGACCCCATGCTTTCACGGCAGGAGGCATGAGTTCGATTCCTGGTCAGGGAACTAAGATCCCTGCATGGCATGCAGAATGGCCAAAAAATAAAAAACAAAAGAAAAGGTATGATAATCTCAGATACTAGAGGAAAAATGAAGAAATATTTTAAAACAACAACTACATGTAGTTGTTATATGTTAAATTTCTACTATAGATTAGACAATAAGCTGAAAGTGAAAGTCTCTCACTCATATCTGACTCTTTGTGACCCTATGGACTATACAGTCCATGGAATTCTCCAGGCCAAAATACTAGAGTGGGCAGCCTTTCCGTTCCCTTCTAAGTTAAGGTTCTTTCTAAACAAAATTTCATTTAAACCATACCATCATTTCTATTACACCAAGATGTAGGTGCCAGTCACTTGGTACAGTGAAGATATACCTTCACTGAGGTTCAGAGAGGCTAGGTAACCTCTTCAGGGTCATGCAGAACTAGGGCTCTTCCTGATTCAAGTCTAACTCTAAAACCTGTCATCATTCCACTACACCATGCTTCTTTCCTAGATGCAGACTATAAATAGTTTACAACAAAAGTTACTGTTCAGCCACTTGGTCATTACTAGAAATAGCCCATACATAGAAACATGTACAACATAAAACCAAGGGGTCCCTTCCTTCCAATTTTATTCCCTCGTTGTAAGAAACAGATGCAGCTCTTTTATCTTGTTTTGTATTTTTACCCTTATAAGAGTGGCTTTAGGAAATTTCACTGCTTTTTAATGTGTCTGTATAGACAGGATTCTTTGGAGCAGAAGTAATTTATTACAATGCAATCACACTAACATTTCTGGGCTCAGAATTATAAAAAATTTCAAATGTAAAGTATTTGTCAATAATTAGCCCTACCAAAAAACAAAAAAATCAGCCCTACAAACCTGTCAACATTTACAGACTAAACTACAATAATATGAAAAACTCCGTAAGTCACATGCAACACCTGGAAGCATCATGTGGGGAAAACAATATTAGTTTTAACACCAGAGAGACCTGGATTCAACCCACCATAACTTGTTACACAATCCCCGGCAAGTTATTACCAAGTATCAAGCTAGAAACTAAGAAAATAAAGTAAAATGGAAATAACACCCACTTTGCAGGTTGTTATAAGAATTAGACACATTAATGTGCATGAATCACCTTGCATAAGTCTGACATATAATATGTATTCAATAAATATTACTTCCCGTCCTTCATATTCAAAATTATTTTTTTTCAGAAGGGCTTCCAAACACTGCATTGCCAGACCCCACTCAAACAACACTTTTTTTTCCTTATTTAAAAAAATTAAATAACATGATGGCCACTAAGAGCACCAAATTAGCATGAAATAAACAATGTGATATTTTATGTAAGAAGCAACAAAATAATGTCATGGTTAACCTGAGGATAAACATATGATTTTAGTTGGCTTTCTGAAACACTGAAAACAGTTCATAAACCCCTCAGCCTCCTTCAAGGGATATTAAGGATCTAGGAACCCCTAATTAGAAACCACTTGTGAAGTGAAAGTCCCTCAGTCGTGTCCAACTCTTTGCGACCCCATAGGCTATATAGTCCACGGAATTCTCCAGGCCAGAATACTGGAGTGGGTAGCCTTTCCCTTCTCCAAGGGATCTTCCCAATCCAGGGATCAAACCCAGGTCTCCCGCACTGCAGGCAGACTCTTTTATTAGCTGAGCCACAGGGAAGCCCAAGAATAGTGGAGTGGGTAGCCTATCCCTTTTCCAGCGGATCTTCCCAACCCAGGAATCAAACTGGGGTCTCCTGCATTGCAGGCGGACTCTTTACCAATTGAGCTATCAGGGAAGCCCTAGAAATCACTGCTGCTGCTGCTGCTGCTAAATCGCTTCAGTCGTGTCCGACTCTGTGCGACCCCATAGACGGCAGCCCACCAGGCTTCTCCGTCCCTGGGATTCTCCAGGCAAGAACACTGGAGTGGGTTGCCATTTCCTTCTCCAATGCATGAAGTAAAAAGTGAAAGTGAAGTCGCTCAGTCATGTCCGACTCTTAGCAACCCCATGGACTGCCGTGCACCAGGCTCCTCCATCCATGGGATTTTCCAGGCAAGAGTACTGGAGTGGGCTGCCATTGCCTTCTCCGGCACACCCTAGTTTTACTGAGCTTCACAGATCCTGTGTTTTCTACAATTTGAAGGCAACTCTGAATTGAGCAAGTCTACTGGCATTATTTTTCCAACTGTATTTGCTCACTTCATGTCTCAGTATCAAATAAGGTAATTTGGCAGTGTTTCAAACTTTTTTATCACCATTATTATTTCATTTGTTATAGTGATCTCTGATGCTACTATTATCATCATTTCAGCACTTTTTAGTAATAAAATATTTTTTAATTAAGGTATATATATTGCTTTTTAGACACTGATATTGCACACTTAATAGACTACAGTATACTTTTGTATGCACTGGGAAATCAAAAAATTCATGTGACTCACTTTATTAAGGCATTTGCTTTATGTGGCGGTCTGGAACTGAAACCACAGGATCTCAGAGCTATGCTTGTATTCAAGAAAGATTCTGAGACAGCAAATTCTGTGTATCACCAGACAGTATCCTACACAGAAAATCTTCTATTCCTAAATGAAAAGTCAGAAGAGCTAGTGAAAGTAAGGTGTTGTGTTCAGGACACAGCACATCCCAAGATGCAGGAGTCTAAAACCCCACTGGAGTTGTCCCTTGTACGTGGTCTCTGCCTTTTTTCAGTCCCAGAGCTAGGGGAAAGGCAATTAACAAGTACCTCATGATGAATGCTTTTTGGCTAACTGGTTAAAGGGCAGAAGCAGAAAAAGAATAAGGGGAAGGAAACTTCTATGCTAGGAGCTGCAGAAAAAGAATAAGGGAAGGAAACTTCTATGCTAGGAGCTGCATGCTTGCATTTCATCTTAGTGTTTGCTACAACACTTTCTGGGCTTCCTTGGTGGCTCAGATGGTAAAGAAGTTGCCATCAATGCAGGAGACCTGGGTTCGATCCCTGGGTCAGGAAGATACGCTGGAGAAGGGAATGGCTACCTAACCCCAGTATTCTTGCCTGGAAAATCCCATGGACAGAGAAGCCTGGTGGGCTATAGTCCATGGGATCACAAAGAGTCAGACACGACTAAATAACTAAGCACACACACACACACACACATAACACTTTCTACCTCTAAAAACCAAAGAGCACATAATTTATTAATATCACAGTCTACAAACAGTGGAGTTTAAAGGTGGGCCTGATTCACTATATCATTCTGTGGTTTTAAAAGTTATTTTAACCTTTCTAAACCTTTTACCTACTCAATGATAACGTTGTTGGGATCAAGGTCCTTTCCAGTCCCTTGGTTGACAACCTTCATGGAGAGGGATACTTTTATCCTATCATTTTTCATCTGAAAAACACAAAAGGAAAATTGGCAAAAGCTCAAAGTACATCATTTGGACTGCTGGTCTAAAATTATCTAAGAATTGGATGTTTTTATCATGTATTTAACACTGAATTCCTCTAACGGTCAACATTTTGGGTACTAACAAGCATAACAGGCAAATTCTATGGCAAGGCATTTCAGGAAATGGTTTTCTTATCATTCTTGACCCTCCTTAGGGGAAAGACAAAAATAATTGCTCAGAAATCCGGGGCCTGTGGAAGTAACCAGGCAAAAAATTAAAGCTATTTTTTTTAATATAGTTCAGTGTAATAATCGGTTCAGAGATCCATGAGCATAGAATGGATTTCAGAACATTCCAGTGGACTAGATCTCCTTTTGGACTTTGTCTAAAAGCTTCTTAAACATGAAGTCAACTAACAGTGTCTTTAAATGTGAAGACAGTCGTTAGCCACATTGGTCTTCTTTTGCTTCCATCAGCACTTGAAGGCCTCTACAATTTGCGGTCTTTATCAGCTACTCTCTTTGCCTGCAATATGCTTTTCTCAACTTTTCACATGACTGGCTCCTTTTCCTTTGGGTCTCAGATCATATACAACCACCACCCCTTCAAAAGTCTGTTTTGTTTTATCTAAATCAACCTCCACATCGTTTGACCCTACTATATAGCACTTACTGTAACCTGTAGTTATTTTTAATTATTTTAGTTTGCTTACTTATTTATCTCCTCTTGTATAGAATATATATTCTACACAAGTTCCATCACCACTGAAGTCAGTTATATCTGATTTACTAACTCTTGCATCCCTCAGACCTAGTATATATTAGGCACTCAAACATTGTTGAATGTCTCTTTCAGGACTGTCTCCTCTGCCATCCTCTGGGAGAAGAGCAGGTCTCAGTGTGCATGCACATCACTCCGGTGGTCTGAAGAGACCCCCAGACCCTCAAGTGAGCTGCTGTTAACAGGGTCCTCCAGCATTTTCTCACTCTTCCTCACATAGCCTGGTGTCAGGTATTACGAAAAATGTAAACTCTATGTATGTTTAAAAATGTATGTAAACTCTATGTTCTTTTTTGTTTTGGTCCAAATTGAAGTGTATTTTGAAGTTTTCTACTAAAGACAGGCTCATAGATTTAAGTTTTCTTCTCTCTTTTTGGTTCTTTTTTTTTTTTTTTTCCTCCACATCCATCATTTGGATGAACTACAGGGAGGGAAGTCTTATAAACAAGTAATTATTAGACCACACTAATTACAGCTCACACTGTCCTTCTGAGTTTGCATGACAGACAGATGGCCAAAAGGTTTAAATTCAGGTCAGATTATCAGCCACAGTTAACAACATATACACACTTGTGAAATATCACCATGAAAAACTTAGAAAATCCCGGCTTTACTTAATAGTTTCTAACCAGCTAAAGTTGCACAGAACTTTACCTCTCGGCCAATAAGCTTCACCCACACTTTGTCTCCAACATCTACTATCTCAGAGGGCTTATCCACGCGACAGGATGACATGTGAGTTCGATGGACCAGACCTGGGAACAAGAAGAAAAGCGCACTGGGCATACTCATACACATACTCTAAATAACACAGTAAAGAGGCAGTGGGAGTTGGGGGTTCACTGAAAAAGTTTTCATTGGTTTAAAACTGCAAATTAAAACAATTTGAGATGACTTTTTATACGTAATCAACTAACAAATATTCTTTAAAATAATGCTTAATTATAGAGTAGAGACGTGATACAACAGCTATATTTATATAATACTGGTAAAAATACAAGTTGGTACAATTCTTTGAAAATAAAAGGCATTAAGATGTTTATACCTTTGATGCAAAAAAACACCACTTGAATTTTTCCAAAAGAAAAATTCAACAGAGGCAAAAATTTATGGCATATAAAAATGCCTGCAGTATTATCTACAAAGGTTAAAAATAAAAATTATTACAAAATGTAAATGACCAATACTTGGAAAACACCTTGATAAATTATGATAAATCTTTCGTAAAAGAGTAAGCAGCCATTTAAATTAGTTATAAAAAATAATTATGATAAGTGAAAAAAGTAAAAATAAACAAGGTTGCCATTTTTAATCTATTAAATTAGCAAAATATTTAGAAGAGAATAATACCCGGTGTTGATATAAATATAGTAAAATAAGAAATACTGCTGAAGCTAACGTAAAGTTTTAGAAATCACTTAGCAATGGCTATCAAGAGTGATAGAAATATTTAATAAAATTAATAGACATCCTTTTCCTTGTCTATCCAAGGTCATTTTCTGGGAGAACCACCTTCCTTACATTCTAAAAAAATCTGGTCAGTCCTTGTAGTTTGGTTGGAGCTGATCTAACCCCCAACTGTGGGGATATGACACAGGCATAGTCAATCAAGGTACTTCATTCCCCAGGCCACAGCAACTGACTGGTTCAGGGACAGACACAAGATACTAGCTAAATCAAATCTTTCTCAAGACTTTTGTCAGGATTATAAACTACAAGAAGTTACCAATGCCCATCTTTACCACCAGGTGGCAAGAATCAGCCAGACAGAAGCAAAGAAGA
This sequence comes from Bos indicus x Bos taurus, assembly GCF_003369695.1. Lineage (NCBI taxonomy): Eukaryota > Metazoa > Chordata > Mammalia > Artiodactyla > Bovidae > Bos > Bos indicus x Bos taurus. The sequence goes on from NC_040077.1 coordinate 121,957,485, forward strand.
GCCTGCATAAACAAGAGACAAAGCCCTGAAGGCATAAACTAAGCACTGGATCCAGCCCTGGTGGAAGCTAGATTTATTAATATCTTACACTGCCCAGGGAAATTAGCCAGAAATTTACAAAATGTTTCTCCTGCATTTCTGTCCCTAGGAACCAAGAGTTCTAATAATTAACTTGACCCGTAATCACTTCTGAGACTAAGAAAAAAACTTATACTTAGAAAAATCTATATGTACCTAGAAAAGTGATTTACATCAAAAATATTCAATGTATTTTTAAGACAGTGAAAAAAATAGAAACAACCAAATATCCAGCAATAGGGTAATGGCTAAGTCAACTACGGTACAGCTACTTGACAGCCCATTAAAAACAATGTTCAAAAGATTATGTAAAAATATATCAATAATTCATTCTTTTGCAAATATCTGAGTGCCTACTATGTGCCACGCACTGTAGGAAACAGCATTTCTCATTTAAATAATGAAAATGCTTAAAACAGATTCCAAAAACTAGAAAGGAATAATCCAAAATGCTATAGCAATGGTTAGACTAGGGTATAGGATTGCAGGTTAATTTTTTTTATTTTCAAATGTTCTAATAATAGAGAAAACTCTATTCTGAGGGAAATTAATATAATAAACACTTATTCTGAATGAAAATAAACCTGGAATCTAAAGAAAAAGTAGTAAGTCAAAGATTTCTGTCCAAAAAACTTGCACTCCCTGAAGTTTCCTGAGAGAATCACTAACCTTTATTCTCAATCTCTCTTACACACAGGCATACACAAGGTTGTCAGCACATGCCTGTAACAAAGTATCTGCCATCTGTGTCTGGAGCTCCTGTGGGAAGCCACTCCTTTCACTGGTTGTGGTTATTGGGTCTCTCAGACCTACTTCAGCTGATTCTGGAGGCTGACAGTCTATCTTCCAATACTGCCAGAGCTAAAATGCTTTATATATATAATATAACCCATGTTTAAAATTTTAGACCATCATATAATCTTTAAATTGGATAAAATTCATGGATCTGGGTTCTCTTCTTTTTCGTGATCAAGTAATGAGCAGAGTAACCTAATTAGAAAACCCAGAGGAAATTCAGATGCCCTAAAGGAAAGGGAAACATTTCATTTTGACATCTTTTTGGCTCCAACTGTCCTCTAATTCTAAACTTCACTTTTTTCCTGAACTGCAAATGGAAGTTGTGAAGGAAATTAATGTTGAACCTAATATACTTGAGAGAATATTTTTTTCCTGAAACAGGTCTATTTATTGGAGTACCACAAAGAAAGAATGAGTTAACCATGTGTTCTCCTATGTGATTCCAAAGTAGGATATTTTTTGGCCCAAGCATCTCTTAAATATGGCATTTTGCAGAGCATTAATAATGAAAAATTATAAACAATTTAAAATGATTATGTGATACATGTGAATGATAAACTAATGCCATTTAAATGTTTACAAAAAGTATTTTAAAAGACAAAAAAATGTTTAACATTCATTAAGTGTAAAAGCTACAAAATGTATACACAGGGTATAATCTTAATTTCAGTATGTTCATTTCTATGTACATATGTGACTATAAAGAAATGCACTGAAATGTTCACAGCACCTATCTCTGTGTGGTAATAATGATCATTTGCTTTGGTAGGTTCTCTCTTATTATTCCATAAGCACGAATATTTTTAACCATAAAAAATGTTAACTATAAAAACCAAATATATATATATTTATAAACAAAATCTAAACATGATACGTACACTATGATTGAAATTATGTAAAACTATGTCTCATGGACACAGATGAAAAGGGAATACAAAAATTGTTATATTGGTGTGTGGGATTTTTATAGTTGAAACTTAATGGCTTATCTCCTTCACTTATTGGATGAATTAAACAAGAGAAATGGTCGAGCCCATAGTCTTGAATGTAAATGTCAGGTAGGCAGTTGGATATCTAAGTCCATAGATCAGAGGAGGGGTATGAATTGAAAATAAAGTGTAGGAGTCTTCAGCGTACAGATGCTTATATACCAAAATACATTAATCAGACTGTCAATTTAGTGATTGGTTCAGAGATACACACAATTCACCAAGTTATTAACTTACAGTGGAAGATATACTTTTCTTATACCTGGAAGGTTCCAAGTCCTTATTTGGGAAAACTACTCACTGACCCCAGTATCATATACCTAAAAATCAGATTAATGATTGGAAATTGCTTCAACACAGAATAAGAACAAAAGGGAAACAAATGTTTTGAGAGGTGTTTCCTGTCCATGAAGGTTTGATGGACTTCCTCATAAGAGAATCCATCTCTCTAGTTCCTATCATCAGATTCATTTCTTCCTTAATAAGGTAAGATAAACACTGCCAACTTCAGGCTCTCAGGCTTTCTTTTACTATGTTCCAGAGATTGATATCTACTCATATAATCTCTTCCTAGTAGAAAGATACAATCAGATTTCAGTCTACTAAACTGCAATTTCATTCCAACTCTTTTTCCCTGGAATTAAACTCAGATTACCTTGTTGAAGTCTTAAATGTTCCCATCTCTTCAGTCACAGATTTACAGGCAATTACCTGGTATATTTCTATCTGTGGCTAATCCTATACTCTGTATAGGGGATTCATCATTAGTTTAATTCTCAGCCTGAATTCTTGGGAAGTATTTCACTGTTAACCACACACACCACCAATAGTTGGATTAAGTATATATGGTAGAAAACCAAAATAAAACATGAGGCTCCCTCAGTTCATACTGGATACCTCACTAGATCCATTTAATCCTTCCTTACATTAGCCCTTTGACATAGACTCACATGAGGAAATAGTCTAGAAGTAAATTGTCCAAAGTGACAGAGCTGATAAAGAAATGCACTTCAAATGTCTTTGACATCATATTGATACTTCTCCATTATTTTCTATATTATCAATCTGTTATCTTTTCAATTAAAAAGAGAAAGATGACCTGCAACAGTAGAAACACATCTAATTCTTTTCTAGCAAAGGCTCTAAAACAGAAATCAACACAAATGCTTTGCTCATTGTGTTACATGGAGGAAGCAGTCTGTATCTGGATCTCTGACATTAAGTCATAAATGCCCAAAGGGCATATCAAGTCCATCACAATATTCAATAAACCCAATATGATACTTAAACAGAATGACTCCCAACTGAGTGTCTGCTGGTAAAAGAAAAAAAATTCTGACAATTTAGAAAGAGCTAGAATCTTAACTGCCACATGAAAAAAACAGAATTAGCCTATTACAGTTCCCTTAAAAATATTCCCCCAACTGTTTTAGGTTCACCATTAATTTTACAAACTTCACTGACAATAAAGGAAAAACGTAAAAATTACAAACCATTAGAGGTCAGCTGCAGCCAAAAAACATCAAAATAAGGTCTCCTTTACCTCTGGGACATATGAATTTCCTCTCTAGACTTTTCAAGTTAAATTACTGAGCTGGTCAAAAAGTTCGTTTGGGTTTTGTTACGGAAAAACCCAGAATGAACTTTTTTGGCTAACTGAGTATCTTCAATCAGCGATTTATAACAATAATGTAGGCACATAAATTAAAGTGCTTGCACATCCTTTATCTTGTGGTATTAGGGATTCATTCAGACATTTACTAAACATCCACTATACTATAAGCAAAAATGGATCCAAGGATGAGTAAGACATGATCTTGTAAGTCAAGAAACTCTAAAAATAACACACATGGCCCCATTTCACAGATAAGGAAACGAAGGCTCAAGGACTCAAGGTTCAAGGCTCAAGCAACCTGCTATAGTCAAGAAGCTAGTAAGTGGCAGAGCTAGGACTAGGATTTATTTTTTTCATTTAATAAAATTCACTGAACATCCATTATATCTCAGGCACTATAGCAGGCCCTGACTCATCCCAGTAGCCTAACTATTACACAGCTCAGTGGATTAACTGAAACTTCACTCATTTTATTATACTACATTGTAATTTGTTTACACCTCTAGACTGTGAACAATCTGAGAGCAGCAGGGACTATGTTTTCTTATCTCTGTTCCCACGTGACACAGTGACCAAAACATAGAACTCAGTAATCATTTGTTAAACCTGAATTCACTGCTAAAAATATTTGCACTTCTACCACAAGCAAGGCACTTTAAAAGTGCAACAGTGAATAATCTCTACTCTCAAAATTTTGTAGTTCAGTGCTGGTGGGAAGAGGATAGTAGAGAAAGAAAGAACTTCATAAACATATAGGGCTGCAATGTCCAATACAATAGTCACTAGCTACAGATGTTTAAAGTTTGAATTTAATCAAAACAAACAAAATTTAAAAGTCAGTAGGCTACTGTATTAAACAACAGATGTGGTACAATATAAAAATATATTTGGTTTTTGTCCCTGCTCCCTACACAGAACACTTAAAACTCTTGGAATTTCCCTAGTGATAGTGGTGTCTTTGTAATTCATAAGCCTCTTTTGATCATACTAGAGTTTATGCTAAAGAGGGGACTTTGTTTTGGGGACCCTTGATAATTCCTGGATGGAGCTGTCACCAGAAAGACCAAGTGATGAAAGGATTGGAACTTTCAGCTCCAATGACCTCCAGGAAAGAGAGAGAGGGGCTGGAGACTGAGCCCTATAAAAACCCTTAAAGCATGACAGCCAGAGAGTTTACGGGTTGTTGAACACATCAACTTGTTGGAGGGCAATATGCCAGAGGACATGGAAGCTCTGTGTACTCCCCACTCCTGTATCTTGCCCTGTGCATCTCTTCCGTTTGGCTGTTCCTGCTTGCATCCTTTATAATACACTGGCAAACAAAAGGAAAGTGTTTTCCTGAGATCTGTGAGCCATTTTAGCAAATTATCAAACTCACAGAGGGGAGGTCGAGAGAACTCCTGATTCATAGCAAAGTATTGACTGGAGACATATTTAATATGTTTTTTGTTACCCAAACATTATTGACCAGAAACGTTTCAATTCTCCAACCAGTTGGTGCCTGGAGAACTGGTGAACTGGCTGGTGTTACACAGCACATCAGATAAAGAACATTTCCATCACTGTGGAAAGTTCTATCAGACAATACTATAAGAGGGGAAAGAAAATCTAGTTTAGATCTGAATACTAGGAACCAGTCTTTAACTCAGTAGTGATTTAAAAATTCTGAAAACAGAAATCTGAGAAAAATAACTCAAATTAGAGTCTACCTTCCTGACAGATGTTAAGATCTAGAGATCATTTATTTCATAACTCAGCCCTCTCAGGACTGGACTTAATAATCTTCTTCCATTTAAGGGCAGAGAAGCTAAAGTACACTGTGGAAAAGTCAACTGCTCAAGTTACCAAATAAACCTACAGAAGTGCCCAGGATTAGAACTCATGGAGTTTCCATCTAACGATTTGGCTCCCTGAGCTCTCCCTTCAAGCTTATCTCAGCACAGTTGTTAGACTGACAGATTCACTTGTAAACTGGCAGCTACGATCAGAGGCATCATCTGACAGGGTATGGATATAAGTGAGTTGAGGACTAACTGCTGGAAGCTGGCAGGCTTTTAATCCTCACACAGTCACCAAAGTGTCACATAAATGCTCAAGTAAGGATGGGACTTTCAGGTACTGGTGGCTATGGCAAGTACACTGACAAGAAAATCTGTCTTCAGATCTAAAGAGGTGCATACCATACAGGGATGAGGATTAGTTTCATGTCATTAAATCTTAGCCAACATGAAAGGAGAAATTTTATTACAGATTGCTGATTGCTAGCTTGGAAACTGGAGAAGGCAATGGCAACCCACTCCAGTACTCTGGCCTGGAAAATCCCATGGATGGAGGAGCCTGGTAGGCTGCAGTCCATGGGGTTGCGAAGAGTTGGACACGACTGAGCAACTTCACTTTCCCTTTTCATTTTCATGCATTGGAGAAGGAAATGGCGACCCACTCCAGTGTTCTTGCCTGGAGAATCCCAGGGAGGGGGGATCCTGGTGGGCTGCCATCACACAGAGTCAGACACGACTGAAGCGACTTAGCAGCAGCAGCTTGGAAACTACCAGTAAGCTATTTCTAATTAGCTAAGATGCAATTTGCAGCAGAGTAGTCTCCAAAGCTAAAGGCAAGGTCAGCTTTTGTAAAACAACAACAAAAAATTTTTTAACTACAAATAGCAAAAGTTCCTTTAAAAAAAATAATTTTATAGTATAGTTGATTTAGAAAGTTGTGTTTAATTTCTGCTGTACACAAACTGTGAAAACTCTCTTTCCATCTCTCCTTTAGCAAACCAAGCTCCCCAGTGGTGACCATGGCTAATTTGTTGACTATTCTTTCAGACTTTCTTCTAAGTATACACAATGACATTTAAAATACATAAGTATATGTTGTTGTTCGTAAGTCACTAAGTTGTGTCCGACTCTTTTGTGATCCCATGGACCTTAGCCCAGCAGGCTCCTCTGTGCATGGGATTCTCCAGGCAAGAATACTGGAGTGGGTTGACATTTCCTCCTCCAGGGGATCTTCCTGACCCAGGGACGGAACACAGCACTTGCATTAGCAGGTGGATTCTTTACCACTGAGTTACCTCAGAAGCCATAGGCATATGTGAACATGCCTTAAAAGGGGGAGAGGGAGATAAGCAATTTGGAGCGATTGATAATAGGTTATTGTCACCTAAGCATGCTGATGCTCAGTCGTGTCCAACTCTTTGCAACCCCATGAACTGTAGCCCACCAGGCTCCTCTGTCTATGAGATTTCCCAGGCAAGACTACTGGAGTGGGTTGACATTTTCTCCTCCAAGGGATCTTCCCAACCCAGGGATTGAACCTGGCAGATTCTTTACCACTGTACCACCTGGGAAGCCCAATAATAGGTACAGAGTTTCTTTTGTATGACAAATATGATATTAAACTAGATTGTGGTGATGGCTGCAAAATTCTGTGCCTATACTAAAAACTACTGAACTGTGCACTCTGAATGAAATGTAGATCTGTGAATTATATCTTAATAAAACTGTTAAAAATGTTATATAAATGGAACCATAAAACAGGTCATCTTTCAGGATTAGTTTTTTTCACACAGTATAATTCTCTGGAAATGAATCTAGATCATTGCGTATTTTGATACTTGATTCTCATTCCTTTGTATTGCAGAGCAGTATCCCATTGTATGGATATATCACAGTTATATTTTTAATCACTATCGAGAATGAGCATCTTCTAAGATATTTATTGTTCAACTGCTGTTTTTTCTCCTATGAATTATCCTTTCATATCCTTGGCCCCATTCCTACTTTCCTCTTTTCTATTAGTCCTGTGTCATATGGACTGCAAATTCTTTTTTCTCATTTAACTTTGCTTATGATGATGTTTGCAATTATGTTTTTTACTTTTATGTAGTCAAATATACTTCTAGATTGACTTTTATGTAGTCAAATACTCTTCTATATTTTCTCTTAATAATATATCTATGTACATCTTTTACATTAAGATCTTTAATACATCTGCATCAGGAGGCCTGGGTTCTAGTCCTGACCATGCTATAACCTAGCTCAAACATTCTGAGCAGGTCACCAGTCTATGGAATCTACTTAACACGATTATTTGGAGAAACAAATAAGATATAGATACAAAAATGATTCTCTAAAAATGTTCAATAGATCTATCAATTATGAAGAAAATTTAAAGCATTTGATGTATATAAATTTGTACTGGTTACAATACTATTTCCTTTCCCTGTGCCACATACTAGAAAACTCACAATGCTGGTCTCAGAGAATAAGTAGCTTGCTCTCCCCCAAATCCTAAGTCCAAAGAGGTCAAGTGACTCAACCAGGATCACAGGAGAAATTTAGGGAAGAGTTACTTCTAGAAGTGAACACAAATGGTTATGCCCCCTGCCCTCCCCAGAAGTCAGAAAAACACTATTCTTCAGAGTTAAGGCTTCCTAAAAGTGAACTTTAATCAACTGTCTGTATTTGTATCTTTACACTAGAAACAAAAACAAACTACTATCTGAAAAAATTAGAGCTTATAATTAGAGGTGAAAGTAGACAGAGCCAAATGAGAGTGCTGAATTTCAAGTTATTGGTTCCCACCTTGCTTCCGACAGCCTGGGATTTTGATAAAGGCTCCATAGTCCGTGACCATAGCAACCTATAAAAACATAAAAAAGAATCTTTATCACACAAATGAGCTCTCTCCTGTAGAATTTAACCTCATCTCTTTGAATTTCCACTTGGTACTGACTGCCTGTGTCTGTTGCAAAACTGCCTAAAAGTGATATTCTGTCAAACATTCTTTCTGTTCTTTTTGAGATTTAAACTGACAGGTATGTATGATTCTAATAAAAACACTGGTGAGACTGGAGTTATGTCAGATGATATGATGGTACTTGTTGTTCAGTCACTAAGTCATGTCCAACTCTTTGCGAGGCTTCTCTGTCCTTCACTATCTCCCTGAGTTTGCTCAAATTCATGTCCATTGAGTTTGTAATACCATCCAACCATCCCATCCTCTATCGTCCCCTTTTCCTCCTGCCCTCAATCTTCCCCAGCATCAGGGTCTTTTCCAGTGGGTCGGTTCATTGCAAGTACTGAAGCTTCAACTTCAAAATCAGTCCTTCCAGTGAAGGTTCATGGTTGATTTCCTTTAGGATTGACCGGTTTGATCTCCTTGCTCTCCGAGGGACTCTCAGGAGTCTTCTCCAACACCACAATTTGAAAGCATCAATTCTTTGGCTCTCAGCCTTCTTTATGGTCCAAGTCTCACATCCATATAAAGTTATAGTTTATATTTCCTGGAACAGAGGTCCCCGATCCAAATAGAGAAGTTTAATAATTTGGGATGAATCATGTGAGGCATCTCTTTTTCCTAAACTTTGAACCAGTAAGACCATATAGCTTGCTCTGCTGCTGCTGCTGCTGCTGCTAAGTCGCTTCAGTCATGTCCGACTCTGTGCTCTATTTCACTCCAACCCGGAGTCTTGGGTTTTATCAAGACAATTTTAAAAAAAGTCATTACACAGACAACAACTGACAGAACTTGAAAAGATATAATCAGACAAAGAGTTGTCTTTTGCAGAGTCGACCTAAAATGGAGAAGTAAGAGGCTTGATGTTAGTCACTCAGTCATGTTCCATTCTTTGTGATTCCATGGTCTATCACCAAAATGGATGCTTTCAAACTGTGGTGCTAAAGAAGACTCTTGAGAGTCCCTTAGACAGCAGGGAGATCAAACCAGTCAATCCTAAAGGAAATCAACCCTGATTATTCATTTGAAGGACTGATGCTGAAGTTAAACAGCCAACTCATTAGCAAAGACCCTGATGCTAGGAAACACTGGGGGCAAGAGGAGAAGGGGGCGACAGAGAATGAGATGATTGGATGGCATCACTGACCCAATGGACATGAGTTTGAGCAAACTCAGGGAGATAGTGAAGGACACGGAAGTCTGGTGCGTGGTGCAGTTCATGGGGTAGCAAAGAGTTAGACACAACTTAGCGACTGAATAACAACAACAAAAGAGGCTTGATGGATTTATGTAATATGCAGGCCATAGGTAACAGAAACATAAGGCCCAAAAGCCTTGTCAAAGAAATCATCATCTCAGACTCTACCTCCACTGCTTTCCTCCCCTCTATCCTCTATCCCCCTGCTTCCAATTGTGGATTGGGATTAAAGTTGCCACTATATACTGTATTTATCACTAAATTCATTATTATTTATAAAATATTCAATACAATGTTACACACATAAACTTTGTTCTTTCCAGTGACTTTAAACTTGGTTGTTTCATCTTGGGCAATCACTGTTTATGCTTAAACATAACTAAAACAAGGGGAAGGAAGAAGGGAAAGGGGAAGATAATTTTTGCTGCACCTCTATTCACTAACATATACTAAATACTCACTACATGCAAAACACTATTCAAAGTGCTTTACATAATCCTCATGACACCATATAATGTTGGATGGACTATTATTACTCTCATTTGATGGATGACAAAACTGATGCATGGAGAGACCAAGTGTTCGAATATACAATGTTCAAAGCTAATAAGTAGCAGAGCTGTAATTTGAATCCAGGGAGTTCTTAATGACACTACAGCTGCTCATGGGTTCCCTTTAACTATAAAACTGTTAACAGCCAAAAGCAATGTGACATTTGTTATCTTATCTGCTCCTGGAACAATCTTAGGAGTATATATAGTGGGCCCCCATGTTCCAGATGAGGCAAAACAGTTTAGATAAAGGAAGAGCCCAGGCTTTGAAATGAAAGATGTAGCTTCTAATCCCAGCTCTGCCACTTCTTACTTGTGGAATCTTGAACACAACTTGCTTTCCCATTTGTACTCACTTTGCTGCTGCAAATAACAAATCAGGTACTAGTACCCGGCATCCAAAGTACATTCAATAAATTGTAGCTTTCTATTAATTTAAAGTCCAAAACACTGAAGCACAAAAATGTGAGTGACTACTGGAACCGCAAAACAATTACCTTAGATACAGTAGGCACAGAACCTAGATCCTTTGACTCGTCGTAATCCAGTGCCTCATAGTTCACCAAATATTATCACTACTCACTTCAATGTTAGGATAGAAATAGATAAAAACTTCCACTCTCCTCATTCTTAAATGGGCACTTAAACTAACTGTCCAAGATATAGCATTAAGAATGGGTTAAGAACCAATATTTCTAAACTCCTGTTTTAAAATGACGAATATACTATGTTGGTGTAGAAACCAGGTATTCTCAAAGAAACAGGTCAATGAGGCAGATACTGTACTTAAAATCAAGGCAAGGTGGACTTAAGAGATTAGCTGATCCAATCCTGCCATTTTTCAAATGAAGAAAGTGAAGACCAGAGACATGAAGTACTTATCCAAGTTCACAAAGCACGTTGTTCTTTGTAAAAAGGGCTGCATGGATAAAGAAGATAAAACTTAATATTTTTAGCTACAATAAAAGAAAATCCCTTCTTCTTTCTGGACCAACTAAAGGCACCCTGGCTTTTGCCCCAGGGTTCTAGATAGAGGGCTGAAATGATTCATATTGTGTAACATCATTATTTAAGGGCATAATTATCTAAACAACTTAAAAGCAGTATCTGGAAACTGAAGCCCAAATCACCTTACTGCTGTAAAAACAGTATCACCTTTCAGTCCTGAAACTTCACTGTCACATTATGATCTTTTGTGGAAATATCATAACAGATCTTAATTTGGCCTATCCCAAAAGAGAAGGTTAATGTGCTCCAGAATGGATGCACTCAACTGTTTAGTTAGGAAAACACATTCCTGCCCATTTCTAACACCAGGTGCTTCCATCACTGTGTCTCTTAGGGTGCACTCAGACTTGAAATTAACAGAATGGCACCTGCCTTAGATGATTACACAGTCTGCCTGGTGTCCCAAGAACAATTAATCAAACAGCTCAGGGGAGAAAATTCAGTAATTATCTCAACTGAACTCAGGGCTTGGGTAAAATGAATTTATTGTTTTCAGATTAGACATTGCATCAGCCTTAAAAGTAGTTATCCCCATAATGTGAACAAGGACTCTGAGGCTCAGAGACATAAGTTATCTGTCTAAAGTCACACAGTTAGAAAGTATCAGGACCAAGTACAGAAGTTCTCTGACTTCTAGTCCAATGTTATTTTCAATTTACCAACACCAATCTTGCTTCAGCATTTCTTTGGCTATGGCTGGGTTAAGCCAAATTCCAAATCTCTTTGCTATGCTTGTATCCGCTACTATGCTTAATGGACTCTGACACCAAGATGCCTCTCAGAGGACAAGAGAAGGATGAATATTAGCTTGTCAGCAATCTTGTCAATGGGCCCCCCAACTATGCTGAGCCTGCTAAAAGAATCGCTAGAATATGGGGCACACCACCAGTTTCTTCAAAGGGAACTGATCCTAAAATGCTTAGATTCAAATTTAACGCAAACATTTATTTACCAAGCACTTGTATGCAAGATACAACATCACGCACTATGAAATAAAAACAACATAAAAAAAAGAGATGCTCAGCCTATTTTTTAAAAAATTTGAATTAGTTACCAAGATACATGAGATAAACATAGCCTCTGTTCTCCAGTAATACACATTCTTGTGGAGAAGACAGACATATACACAAGAAACCATAGTACAAGATAGACTATAAATGTCATGATAGAGGTACAAACAGAGGATGGAAGAACAACTAAGTTTGCCATCTACCTTCCTCCTACACCACCCAATTCAACAAGAGTTCTCTTATGGACCTTTAGGTTCCACCACACATTGATGAACAACTGAACAAACCCAGCTGCAGATTTGGAGAACTTGATTTAGAACTTGCCATTTATTAACCATCAGGGCAATTATTTAACTTCTAAGAAGTTTCATTATCCATAAAATGGGATTAACAATTTCTTCAAAGAAAGTCAATGACACATAATGTGTGAAAGTGCTGACATACATCGGGTTTACAAATTTTTTTTGAATTTTAATGTAAATTCTGCTGCTGCTAAGTCGCTTCAGTCGTGTCCGACTCTGTGCGACCCCACAGACGGCAGCCCACCAGGTTCCACCATCCCTGGGATTCTCAAGGCAAGAACACTGGAGTGGGTTGCCATTTCCTTCTCCAGGGCATGAAAGTGAAAAGTGAAAGTGAAATCGCTCAGTTGTGTCTGACTCTTCGTGACCCCATGGACTGCAGCCCACCAGGCTCCTCCATCCATGAGATTTTCCAGGCAAGAGTACTGGAGTGGGGTGCCATCGCCTTCTCCGTTATTTACATTAATGGAAATACTTCTTTATAAATATTAGGCACTCAATAAATGTTTGCTGGATGAATATTCTGAAGTTTCTTCTTTTTAATTTATCATGAAATTGCTCTTTCTCTAATACCAGTCACTTCTAGGCATTTTTCAAAATGTGTTCCTGAAATATTAGAACTATAGTTCTAGTATTACAACTATAAAGTTCTTTCTGAACACTACTCTAGCCCATTCATCCTTGACCAATAAAATATAAAACCTACACTAATTCAAGCCTCATCTCATATAAAAAGATAAAGGTTAGAAGACACTTTATTACAAATCTGAGTCAGTTTGTAGAAAGAGCTCTTCTCCCTTTTGTGCAATACCTCACAAGTGAGGCCTTCATGATCAGAAAAATCAGTTTTATCTCCTGAGCTACAATTTCTTCTTTTTGAGCTCTAGTATCTCACTGACATCTGGGGATACCATATGCCCTAAAGAAAAAGGACAGAGGTTCTGAAGAGCAGTTGCTTGCTATTTATCAGAATGTTATCATCCTTTCTACCTTGACTTGTACATTACAAGTTGGAATCCACTTAATAGAAGTCTAGAACCACATTTATCTATAATCAACCAATAGTCACAAAGTCTGTCTTCAAAGGCCTCACATTATTAGGTGGTAAAACTTTTGTCAACTATCATAAAGAAAGTATGAATGCCATAAGAATGACATAGTTAAAATAGGTACTCATAAGACACTGAAAACAATCTCGTTTGCTTTATAAAAAGGGAGATAACATTAATGAATTGCTGTATCTCAGGCATTGTGTTTTCATACATGATAGTTTATTTAACTATCATCACAATCCTATGAAAGTTGTTTTTATCTCCATCTAACAAATGAGAAAACTGAGGCTCAAAGAAATTAAGTGACAACCTCAAAGATTACATAGTAAGTAAAAGAGGTAGGACTGGAATCCAGGTTTTGTATGGTTCCAAAGCCTCTGCTCTCTAAACAAATACAATGCCTTCTCCCTCAAAGGTTGATCATTCATTCAGTCATCAAGGTGTATTGAGCACCTTCCATTTTCTACTCACCTACCTGAGACTACACAACAGTGAACAGAACAAGCAGGGCCCTGACTTCATGGAGCTTAGCATCCTCTAAGGAATGTGAAGTCAAGTGGGCCTTAGAAAGCATCACTATGAACAAAGCCAGTGGAGGTGATGGAATTCCAGTTGAGCTATTTCAAATCCTTAAAGATGATGCTGTGAAAGTGCTGCACTCAATATGCCAGCAAATTTGGAAAACTCAGCAGTGGCCACAGGACTGGAAAAGGTCAGTTTTTATTCCAATCCCAAAGAAAGGCAATGCCAAAGAATGCTCAAACTACCACACAATTGCACTCATCTCACACGCTAGGAAAGTAATGCTAAAAAGTCTCCAAGCCAGGTTTTAGCAATACGTGAACCATGAACTTCCAGATGTTCAAGCTGGTTTTAGAATAGGCAGAGGAACCAGAGATCAAATTGCCAACATCCGCTGGATCATGGAAAAAGCAAGAGAGTTCCAGAAAAACTTCTATTTCTGCTTTATTGACAATGCCAAAGCCTTTGACTGTGTAGATCACAATAAACTGTGGAAAATTCTGAAAGACATGGAAATACCAGACCACCTGACCTGACCTGCCTCTTGAGAAATCTGTATGCAGGTCAGGAAGCAACAGTTAGAACTGGACATGGAACAACAGACTGGTTCCAAATAGGAAAAGGAGTACGTCACGGCTGTATATTGTCACCCTGCTTATTTAACTTCTATGCAGAGTACATCACGAGAAACGCTGGGCTGGAAGAAGCATTAGCTGGCATCAAGATTGCTGGGAGAAATATCAATAACCTCAGATATGCAGATGACACCACCCTTATGGCAGAAAATGAAGAGGAACTCAAAAGCCTCTTGATGAAAGTAAAAGAGGACAGTGAAAAAGTTGGCTTAAAGCTCAACATTCAGAAAACTAAGATCATGGCATCTGGTCCCATCACTTCATGGGAAATAGATGGGGAAACAGTGGAAACTGTGTCAGACTTTATTTTTGGGGGGAGCTCCAAAATCACTGCAGATGGTGACTGCAGCCATGAAATTAAAAGACGCTTACTCCTTGGAAGGAAAGTTATGACCAACCTAGACAGCATGTTAAAATGCAGAGACATTACTTTGCCAACAAAGGTCCGTCTAGTCAAGGCTATGGTTTTTCCAGTGGTCCTATATGGATGTGAGAGTTGGACTGTGAAGAAAGCTAAGCACTGAAGAATTGATGCTTTTGAACTGTGGTGTTGGCAAAGACTCTTGAGAGTCCCTTGGACTACAAGGAGGTCCAACCAGTCCATCCTAAAGGAGATCAGTCCTGGGTGTTCATTGGAAGGACTGATGCTAAAGCTGAAACTCCAATAATTTGGCCACCTCATGCAAAGAGTTGACTCATTGGAAAAGACCCTGATGCTGGGAGGGATTGGGGGCAGGGGGAGAAGGGGACGACAGAAGATGAGATGGCTGGATGGCATCACGGACTCAATGGACACGAGTTTGAATAGACTCCGGGAGTTGTGATGGACAGGGAGACCTGGCGTGCTGCGATTCATGGGGTCGCAAAGAGTCGGACACGACTGAGCAACTGAACTGAACTGGATGAAGACAGACTTTACACAAGTACAAAATAAATATAAGGCAAGCCATTTATTTATGGTGGGAAAAAGATCTCTGAAGAGATGACATTTGGGCTGAGACCTAAAAAATGAGGAGTTGGTGAGAAAGCAGGATGGTTAGAGACAACTGCATGTACAAAAGTCCTGAGAAGGAAGCAGGCTTTAAGAATATTTGAAACTATAAAGAGACCAGAGTGACTAGACAAACAGTTGTTGTTGTTTTAGTCACGAATTCATGTCTTGACTCTTTTGCAACCCATGGACTGTAGCCAGCCAGCCTCCTCTGTCCATGGGATTTCCCAGGCAAGAATACTGGAGTGGGTTGCCATTCCCTTCTCCAGGGTATTCCCAACCCAGGGATTGAATCCGAGTTTCAAATCCCATGGACAGAAGAGCCTAGGGGACTACAGTCCATGGGGTCACAAAAAAGTTGGATACAACTTAGTGATTAAACAACAACAACAACAAGACAATGAATAGAGTAGAACAAAACGACACCGCCAGAGTAAGCAGAAGCCAAGTTGGCTAAGGGTCATAAAAACAAATTTGGATATATTCAACTGTAGTGAGAAACCGAGAAGAGCTTCAAGAAAGCAGCTTGGTCCAATCTGTTTTTAAAATGACATTCTGGGCAATTTCCTGGTGGTCCAGTGGTTAGGACTCTAGGCTTTCACTCCCAAGGGCTCAGGTTCAATCCCTTGTTGGGGAATTATGATCCTGTGAGCTGTGCATTGTGGCCAACTAAATAAATAAAACGTTATTCTGGTTACAATGTGGAAAAACAGATTGGAAGGGAAGTACAAAAGAAGTAGAGAACCCAGGAAGGGCTAGGAAGAGATGGAAAACTTAAACTAATGGGGTGCCATAAGATGTCCGTATAGACACCAGAGACATATTTGGGAGGTAGAAAGATAGGACTTGCTAAAGACTGGAGAGAGAGGGAAAAAAAGATCAAATCAAGTAAAGAAATCAAGGATGTTGCCTGGATTTCTAGCATGAGTACCTGAATGAATAATGGGTGCTTTTGCTGAGACGGGAAAAATGAAAGAACAGATTTCTTGAGAAAATAAAAAATTCAGTTTAAAACATAAATTAGAGGGAGTTCCCGGTAGTCTAGTGGTTAGCATTCCAGGCTTTCACTGCAGTGGCCCAGGCTCAATCCCTAGTTGAGGAACGGCGATTCCACAAGCCATGAAGCATGACCAAAAAAAAAAAAAAAAATCCCTTAAATCAGAGATGCTATGAGGTATCCAAATGAAGATGTGTCAAGTCTGCAGTTAGAAGTCTGGAGCTTAGAGGAGGTACATGTGGGAGTCAGATGTTCTACTAGTACTCCCCATTTAAACTGTAACATTCAAGGCATTCTCAAGTATTCAAGAACTCCAAACCCCGCAGCTTTTCACCCTTAATTTATGCTTAATGTAAATGGTAGGATTTCAAAGACAAAAGAATATACCTCTCCTTGGAAAATAGTATAGAGAGCAGGCAAGTTCTCCATGGTCTCGGGTCTTCCTGAATTCATCCTTAATGCTCTATGGTTCCTCCATTTCTCTTCTGCTAAAGCTAATTGAAGTGTTCTGTCACAAAGAAATAAAACAAGCAACAATTAGAGACATATCCGTATAAACAAAAAAGTGTTGCTGATCTACACGTTCTCCCTACAGAATAATATCATTAGAGTTAACACCATGTACTTTTATTCAAACCTCTTTTGTCCACTGTAATTATGAGGAGTTTTGGAAACCTTGATCTTACTCCTTTTCAATTTGATACTTACCCAAGGCAATTAGCCTATTGTTTTTTGTTTTTTAATTGTTATTACTGCTATTCTTTTGCCAAGCGAAGGCTTTTGGTGGGGGAGGGAAGCAATGAATGGACCTGTAAAAAAAAAGGAATAATAATAGTAATAAGAGCTAACATTTATCAAGCACTTACTATGTTCAGGCTCTGTGCACATCCAATATCTCATTTAATCCTCAAAATTTTCAAGATGTAGGTTCAATTAATTATCATATACATGAATGAGATAACCGAGGCTTCCAGAGGTCAACTTAATAGGTCTATGTCAAAAACCCAGAAAATGGTGGAGTTAAATTTTGCCTGACATCACAGTCCATGCTTTTAACAATGATGCTGTGCTGTGCTCAGTCATTCAGTTGTGTCCGACTCTTTGTGACCTCATGGGCTGTAGCCCACCAGGCTCCTTGCCCATGGAATTTTCCAGGCAAGAATACTGGAGCAGGTTGCCATTTCTTACTCCAAGGGATCTTCTCGACCCAGGGATCAAACCTGTGTCTCTTGCATTGACAGGCAGATTCCTTACCACGGTACCACCTGGAGAGCCCTTTTAAAAATGACACTAGGCACTGAAATGACTTCAAAAAGAGAGTATAGCTTACTTTTTTTCCCTAATGAAATTAAAAACATGCATGCTCATTTTAAAAGTTCATATAACACATTAATAATGAAGAAAAGAAAATCATCTTTAATTCAGCCTGATTTATATCCTTTCAGACTTCTTATATCTACAAGTGGGTTTTTTAATGGAATCATGAAACCATTAATTAATCTTAATTAGTAGCCATTTTCTTCTATATTTTAATAATTCATACACAAATACACACATCTTTTTAAAATGCCTATATAATAATCCCATTGCTGGATGCACTGAACTTATTTAATTATTTATGAATCATGTTAAAACGCAGATTGCAATTCAGTAGGTCTAGGGTGGTGCCCAAGAAAGGGCATTTCTAACAAGCTCCCCGGGTGATACTGATGCTGCCAGAGTATCAAGTCTCAGAACTCTGAAGTTGGAAGAGACCTTAGAGGTACTCTTGCTCAGCTTTCTGGTTTCAAACAGAGAAGAAACCAGCAACCTAGTGGCTCTTAACCATGGCTCTTTCAGGATAATTCGCTGCTGTGCCGTGTGCTGTGCTAAGTTGCTTCAATGGTAAGTCGGACTCTCTGAGACCCCATGGACTATAGCCCACCAGGCTCCTCTGTCCATGGGATTCTCCAGGCAAGAATACTAGAATGGACTGCCATGTCCTCCTCCTGGGGATATTCCCAACCCAGGGATCGAACTCGCGTCTCTTAGGTCTCCTGCATTGGCGAGGAGGTTCTTCACCACTCGCACCATCTAAGAAGCCCACAATACAGTATGATCAGTGCTTTAAAAAAAAAAAACAAAGTGATTAGGTTCAAAGTATTAAGAAAACAAAGAGGCCACAAAGACTTGGACACGACTGAGTAATTTCACTCACTTACTCATTAAGAAAACAAAGAGAAGAGAGCCTGGGGGAAACAAGGACATTTGAAAGTTTAAAAGGTGACAAGTGAGTAGAACTTTAAGAATAAATGGAAGTCCTCTAGCAGAGAATACTGTTTGTTGGCCTCATAAGAGTGTCTGATTCTTTGTAACTCCCTATACATTAAGATTGCCGGGAGAAATATCAATAACCTCAGTTATGCAGATGACATCACCCTTATGGCAGAAAGCAAAGAAGAACTAAAGCAAAGAAAGCAAAGAAGAAGCCTCTTGATGAAAGTGAAAGAGGAAAGTGAAAAAGTTGGCTTAAAGCTCAACACTGAGAGAACTAAGATCGTGGCATCCGGTCCCATCACTTCATGGGAAATAGATGGGGAAACAGTGGAAACAGTGTCAGACTTTTTCTGGGCTCCAAAATCACTACAGATGGTGATTGCAGCCATGAAATTAAAAGACGCTTACTCCTTGCAAGGAAAGTTATGATCAACCTAGATAGCATATTAAAAAGCAGAGACATTACTTTGTCAACAAAGGTCCGTCTAGTCAAGGCTACGGTTTTTCCAGTGATCATGTATGGATGTGAGAGTTGGACTGTGAAGAAAGCTGAGCGCCAAAGAATTGATGCTTTAGAACTGCGGTGTTGGAGAAGACTCCTGAGAGTCCCTTGGACTGCAAGGAGATCCAACCAGTCCATACTAAAGGACATCAGTCCTGGGTGTTCATTGGTAGGACTGATGTTGAAGCTGAAACTCCAATACTTTGGCCACCTGATGCGAAGAGCTGACTCATCTGAAAAGACCCTGATGCTGGGAAAGATTGAGGGCAGGAGGAGAAGGGGACGACGGAGGATGGGATGGTTGAATGGCATCACTGACTCAATGGACATGGGTTTGGGTGGACTCCAGGAGTTGGTGATAGACAGGGAGGCCTGGCATGCTGCGGTGCACGGGGTTGCAAAGAGTTGGACACGACTGAGCGACTGAACCGGAGAAGGCAATGGCAAGCCACTCCAGTACTCTTGCCTAGAAAATCCCATAGATGGAGGAGCCTGGTAGGCTGCATTCCATGGGGTCGCTATGAGTCGGTCTCGACTGAGCAACTTCACTTTCACTTTCACGCAATGGAGAAGGAAATGGCAACCCACTCCAGTGTTCTTGCCTGGAGAATCCCAGGGACGGCAGAGCCTGGTGGGCTGCCGTCTATGGGGTCGCACAGAGTCCGACACGACTGAAGCGACTTAGCAGTAGCAGCAGCAGAGCAACTGAACTGATACATTAAGACCTGAAACTATTTTCCTTGAGTTTTCATAAGCAAGTTACTTCGTCTTCTCCTGAACCCTGAGCACACCCCCATACTTTCAGATGATTACTTCAGGTCCTTCTTTTGGAAACTCTTCCTGATTTACAATGACCATCTACTTCAGGTCCTTCTTTTGGAAACTCTTCCTGATTTACAATGACCATCCATTAACTGAACGGTCTCACTTAAAAATGAAAGAATATTCTGTCAGCCTTCCAAACCCTAGTTCTAAAACATTCCAATACCCAGGAACACGCCTGTCCTTGAATTCCATAAGACAACTCATGTCCTTTATAATAAACTTGCCCTTTTTTGTTTAGGTCAGCCAGAGGTGAGTTTTATTACTGATTTGTCAGTTCTTGAGAAATGGCTGATAAACAGCTTACATTTAAGCATCACAGCCTGATTGGATCCTGCCTCTTCCAATTTCCAAGCTATGCAGTATCATCTCTAGTCCTTCCCTTCCCTCTGCCCAGCTTCCTCACCTCATATCCTAAAACAAAAGTTATTAACCTGAGGCCAATGACTCTATGAAGACACCTCAATTATCCCTTCAACTCTTGGGGCAGTACTGAGGTACAGACTCCATACAGGCATCAGCAGCTAGGACATTAAATTAAATTCAAACAACCTATTCTATCAACTGTTCTTCTCTAAACAAAAGTCACAGAAAGAGCTATACAATCTTAAGTTATTTTTGACAGATTTTTGCCGTGATAAGAGTATGAACAGCTAAGTTTAAAGCTCTCCTATTTGCTCCTTTTTTAGAACAGTAGCTTGAGAAACCCTATGAAATTCTTCAAGCAGGAAACTGGGATGCATTTTTGAGAAATCTTATTATACAACAGTAACAGGCTTACAATTTCAAGACTGTAAAGGGTTGCCATTTTTTAAAATGGCATTTAGATTTTTTTCAAATTATATTCTGCAGAAACCTAGGGTTTTATAATGGTTATTCAAAAGGAATCCAAATTGGAAAAGAAGTAGACCTGTCGCTGTTTGCAGATGACATGATACTATACATAGAAAATCCCGAAAACACTACCAGAAAACTTACTAGAGCTCATCAATGAATCTGGTAAAGTTGAAGGATACAAAATTAATATAAATACAAACTAATATACAGAAATCTATTGTATGTCTATACACTAACAATGAAGGATCAGAAAGAGAAATTAAGGAAACAATTCCCTTTACAATCGCATCAAAAATAATAAAATACCTAGGGAAAAATCTACCTAAGGAGGCATGGTAGTTACCGAGAAGCTTCTCAATAACTCAAGTTCATCTTTAAAAAGTCTGTTCTGAGATATCTAGGGGCCTCAAAAAAGTAGGGCCTAGGCCAACCAACCAAAAGAGAGTCTCCATACTAAAGATGAGGGAGCACAAGCAAAAAAAAAATCAGAGTTAGGAGAGGTCCCACCCCAGCAGTTGGGAAGCAAGGAGCCTTGCCCCAGTAACTAAGTAGATGTTGATCATCTTTTTTTAAAAAACAAAAAAATGTTTTATTTATTTAATTTATGACTGGGTCATCCCTGCTGGGTCCGGGCTTTCTTTAGCTGTGGCAGAGGCTTCTCGCTGTGGTGGCTTTTCTATTGTGGAAGACCAGCTCTAGGGTGCTAGGCTTAGCTGCCCCACAGCATTCAGGAATTTAAGTTCCCAGACCAGGGATAGAACCCATGTTCCCTGCATCAACAGGCAAATTCTTAATCAGTGGACTACCAGGGAAGTCCTAAACACTCGATTATTGCTGATTCCTATTGCCCTCCCAGCTTTGGGATGTGTTATGGGAGTCGGGGGCGGTTTATAGGATGGGGCCTACTTTTAACAGTATATTCTGCTTTGATCTGGTTTACCTATCAAGCTTTTATGTAACATTTCATTTGGAAAAAAACATTTCTGTTGCTTTTAAAAAGTTTATAAAACATTGAGATAGATAATAAGACCAAATCTGTGGACTTAAAAGAGCTATTAAATTGACAAGGATTGAGGTACACCATTTGGAGTTGCCTTGCAATAGTTCTAAAGACAGAAAATCTCCCTTAATTGTTTCATTGACTGCTTTAAACAACTATAATAAATAAGGAAGCAATAGGGACCCAGTTATTCGCCACCTCCTTCCCAAAACAAAGGGCAGCAAGAAAAATACAGTGTGGGAATGGAAATGGGAATGGGAGGTGTAGCAGGGGAACGGTAGCCCAGAGTGAAGTTAGAGCCTATGCTGGGTGAAGAGGAAATTTGCGAAGAAGAGCAACCCAGTGCAGGGAGAAGCAGGATGATGAGTATGTCTGCACATTGGGGTAATCCAACGGGAAGTCAGTGCCCAAGGATGGAAGAGCAGGGCATGAGGGTTAGAGGTAGTTACGTAAGGCGAATTTTCTGATTTTAGAAGTTACATTATAGTTATACAATAGAATGTCCTTGTCTGTAGGAAAACTAATTCATGGGTGATGGGGCAACAGTCAGCAACTTAACTTGCAAGTGATTCATTAAAAAGTGTTTTTTGTACTGTACCTCCATAATTTTGTTAACTTTTCAGGCTTTTTTTCCATGTGCCTGCAATTGGGGAAAAAAATAACCACATCCTCTTCTCCTATCTCTCAAGCAATAAGAAGTTCATAGAATATTAAATTGGAAAGATACTATATGGCCACTTTGGAACTTCATTTCATGTGTCGCCTTACTGATCTGGCTCAAGATTACAAAACCATGAATGATGGAGATGGGATTCAAATCCTATTTACTAATTTTTTTTTCTTTTTTTTTCTAGATTGTGAAATTCTTCTAAGCATGCCCTTGTCTTGCACATCATCATATCCTTCAAATCGTCAGTGCTTACCACAGTATGGAGCACATAGAAAGGCTTAACTGTCAACTGAATTACTGACGTACTTAATTTTACTTGATTTTAAATTGTTAGTTAATTTATCAATTCAGCACCTTCATTGATGTTTATATGTCAGGCTCTGTGTTAGGCACTTCATAAACCTCCTTTCAATCCTTATAACAATTCGACAAAGTAGGTTCTCTGTTTTAAAGGAATGAAGTAACTTGTCCAAAATTCATAGCTAGCATAAGTCACTCAGTCCTATCTGACTCTTTGTGACCCCTGTAAACTGTAGCCTGCCAGGGTTCTCTGTCAATGGCATTCTCCGTGCAAGAATACTGGAGAGGGTTGCCATTTCCTTCTTTAGGGAATCTTCCCGACCCAGGGATCTAACCTAGGTCTCCTGCATTGCAGGTGGATTCTTTACCACCTGAACCACCAGGGAAGCCCCCAAATTCATAGCTTGAAAGACACAAACCTTAGGCCGTGCCAAGAGACACACATACTTGCTACTAAACCATCCTTTTCATCACCATCTCTGTCCTCAGAAACTTCCTAGTCATGTAAGGATAATGGTGACAATTACAATGCAGTATGATCAGTGCTTCAAAAAAGTGATTAGGTTCAAATTATTAAGAAAACAAGAAAGAGAAGAAGGGCCTGGGGGAAACAAGGAAGTTTAAAAGTTGAAATGGTGACAACTGAGTAGACCTTTAGTGATAAATGGAAGTCCTCTAGCAGAGAATACTGTTTGTTGACCTCATAAGCATGCATGCCTGCATACTCAGTTGTGTTCAACTCTCTGCAACCCCAAGGACTACAGCCCACCAGGTTTCTCTTTCCATGGGATTATCCCAGTAAGAATACTGAAAGTTAAAGTCACTCAGTTGTGTCTGACTCTTTGCAACTCCATGGACTATACAGTCCAAAGTGGGTTGCCATTTCCTCCTTCAAGGGGATCTTCCCAATCCAGGGATGGAACCTGCATCTCCTGCATTGGCAGGCAGAATCTTTATTGCTAAGCCACTATTTTCTTCCAATCTATCAGCCTTCTCCTTTTTCTTCAGTCCTCCTTATCCAGCTTAGATTCCATAGTCCATCATTCAAACAACAGCCTAACTTCCCTTTAATTCTGTCTTTATAACTCACCTAACCAGCAGCACCTCTACCCTGATGGAGTGCAGCAGATACCAGAACCCATTCTAACTAGGTTAAGCAGAAAGGGATTTACTGCCAGGTATTATGTGACCTACAAAATCACTGGAACGGGTATAAGAAGTATTGGTAGAACTTCCCAGGAACAACTCCTAACCCACAAAACAACAGTTTTTACGATGATAATAAAGTTATGGCTCTCACTACAGAAACTCACAAAACCAAAAAGCCTCTGCTTTATTTACCAGCAAAACGGGACACCTTTCACCCTCCTCCTCTCACTTCTAAATTCAATTTTCATCTTAGGTGCAAAGGAGTCCAGGAAATCTCTGGCTCTCAGTTCCACCAATACCCCAGTCTTCACTGCCAGCAACTCTCAACAAAGTGCTCTTTCTGCATCTATTCATACTACTAAACCTGAGGCATCAAGCTGCCTTCCCCAAGCCACCACCCCCTCCACCCAGCAAACACACACACACACACACACACAACCCTGTGATTGCCCATTAATCTTAAAGTAAAAGCTACAAAGTCTGGCCTCTACCCGCCTCCAGCTTCATCTTGTACCACACTCCCCTTCACTCTCTGTGCTGGCCACAACGGCCTCTTTGTGCCTTTTACTCATTTTCCTCGCATTTGCCACAGGACTTCTGCACATGCTGTTCTAGATGGAACATTCTGCCTTCCTCCCTTCACCCAACTAATTATAATTCTTCCCCGAGGCTATCAGTTCAGGCATATTTTCCTCAGAGAAGCGTTCCTGTTTATTCAGGCACCCATAACACCACGTACCTCTCCTAGGTAGCACACACTTCCGTACTTCCCATTTCCTAGTGAGATCACTGGTGAGCATTTATTTCCCCCCAATCCCAGACTTAAAGCTCTGAAGTCAGGGACCATGTTTGGTTCACAATGTCTCCCCAGTGCTCTGTATTATAAATATTAGTTGGACGACTGAGAAGAAGGCCTAGTTCATAGGTCTGAGTCCGAATTTCTCAACAAAATTGTACTCTGGAGGCCAAGAGTCGGACATTTCCTTCATCTCTATCTTTATGAGGGGCACTGAGGAGGCGCTAGTAAAGGCTGCGGAATCATGGCAGTGACAAGTCCGCCTCTTCAGTCAGAGAGGGCCCTGATGGAGGCCAGGAGATGGGCCTTTTCTCCCTGGGATCCGCCTGGGCCAGGGCTCTGCACGGAAGGCACTGTTGAAGAAGTCAGCCATTGAGGGCCCCAGGCTGGTGCAGAGGCTCCCAAAACTCTGCTCCAGGCTAGAAAGGGAACCCAGGCTATGTGCTAAGTCGCTTCAGTCGTGTCTGACTCTGCGACGCCGTGGACTGTAGCCCGCCAGACTCCTCTGTCCGTGGGACTCTCCAGGCAAAAACACTGGAGTGGGTTGCCATGCACTTTCGCAGAGGATCTTCCCCACCCAGGGATCGAACCCGCGTCTCTTAGGCTTGGAACCCAGGCTACTACACACCAGAGCTGGGAACACGGGGCCCCCCTTTGCCCCTTGCAATCAAACCTGCAGCTGAGAAGAGCCAGCCTCAGACCACACAACGGAGGCGCCGCCTCCAGATCCCACAGCCACCCGCCCCCCGACCTTCCTTACACTTACTCGTTGTCAGCTTCTGGTCTTCCCCTCGCAGCATTGCGCGAAACACCAAAACCCAGTCAGTGAGCGTCCACCCACAAGACACAGCGCGCCTAGGCGGGACTCCAGCTCCATTCACCAATCCTGAATTCGTACTCCAGTGATGTCAGAAAGAACTGGCCAA
Source organism: Bos indicus x Bos taurus (assembly GCF_003369695.1). NCBI lineage: Eukaryota > Metazoa > Chordata > Mammalia > Artiodactyla > Bovidae > Bos > Bos indicus x Bos taurus. The sequence continues at coordinate 121,983,229 of NC_040077.1, forward strand.
TAACAGGAAACTTCTCAGGGGGCGGTGCTGAGAGGTATATTGGAAGTCGATTGGGTTCTATCGGCCGGAAGTTCTACGGGAAAGACTAAGTCCGAGCCAATCGTGAGGTACCTGAGGGGGTCGGCGCGGTCAGTGGCGGCCTGAGGAGAGTGGCTGCCGCCATGATAGAACAGCAGAAGCGTAAGGGCCCAGAGTTGCCACTGGTCCCAGTCAAGCGGCAGCGACATGAACTACTGTTGGGAGCGGCAGGGTCGGGCCCTGGAGCCGGGCAGCAGCAGGCGGCGCCGGGAGCTTTGCTGCAAGCGGTGAGTATAAGGAGCAGGCGGCCTTCGGCCCTCAGCTCATCTTCCTCTCCTCAGCGCTTGCACCTGGTGATCCTGCGCGGCCCTTAACTCGCACTCCCGGGCGGAGCGGGACTCTCCCTCCTATGAGTTAAAGCAGAAAAACACAGTAAAAGCGGCGTACACCCGGCGATTCTCCCTGCGTTTCTCCATTTGACGCTCGTTTTCAGCGTCTTGACCGCCCTATGAGGAGATGTTAGAATTAAGAATTAAGGATCTTGAGCTAAAAACCGGGACCAGGGTTTTGACTTCTTAAATGTTCCAGGGATCCAGTGTAGAATAAACGATAAACGTTCAGAAAACTTGGAAGATTGGATGGATGAATGAATGAATGAACGAGGAAAGGGGGGAAATGAATGCCGCTGGCTCGTTTTGGGGACTTGGGAAACTTGCTTTTCGCTGTGTTTCTCTGCACTGGTATTAATAATAACCAAAGAATAGTTACCATCCATTGAGCCCTTGTGCTGTGTAAATGAAAACTCTATTAATCTCGGTAACTTCCTAAGAGTTAGGAAATATTATCCTATTTTGTAGACGACTCATAGCTCAGTTGGTAAAGAGTCTCCCTGCAATGCAGGAGACCTGGGTTTGATTCCTGGGTCAGGAAGATCCCTGGAGAAGGAAATGGCAATCCACACCAGTATTTTTGCCTGGAGAATCCCATGGACAGAGGAGGCTGGTAGGCTACAATCAATGGGGTCGCAAGAGTCAGACATGACTTAGTGACTAAACCGCCAGGAACAGCTTTTAAACTCAGAATCCATGCTCTTTAACTACATTTCCTGTAAAATTGAGGTGGTGATCATACCTCTGCCTGTATCCTGTTAGGCTCAGCTAAGGAAATATATGTCTTCCTGCCCCCCACAACTCCTCAACCAGCTGGTCAGCAAATGTTGGCACCACCCTCAAAATATATCCAGACTTGCTACCACTTCTTCCACCTCCTGGCTTCCATGGTGGCTCAGACAGTAAAGAGTCTGTCTGCAACGGGGGAGACCCAGGTTCAGTTCCTGGGTTGGGAAGGTACCCTGGAGAAGGAAATGGCAACCCACTCCTTTTTTCTTGCCTGAGAAATCTCATAGACAGTGGAGCCTGGCGGGCAGCAGTTCATGGGGTCACAAAGAGCTGGACATGACTGAGTGAGTGACTAACACTTTCTACCACTTCCATCACTAGCTCCTGATTTAAGACATTAGGGCTTCCCTGGTGGCTCAGAGGTTAAAGTGTCTGCCTCCAATGTGGGAGACTCGGGTTCTATCCCTGGGTCGGGAAGATCCCCTGGAGAAGGAAATGGTAACCCACTCCAGTATTCTTGCTTGGAGAATCCCATGGACAGAGAAGCCTGGTAGGATACAGTCCACAGGGTTGCAAAGAAATCGGATACGACTGAGCAACTTCACTTTCACTTTCACTTCACTTATCTCATCTGGCATTATTGCTGTAGGATGCTAATGGTATTCCTGTTTCTGTTTATGGATGCTCAGTCTATTCTCAATCCAGTAGCCAGAGAAATCCTTCTAAACATAAGATCATATTACCCCCTACTGAAAACTTTCCATGGTTTTTCACGTCAGTCAGAGTAAAACTGAAGTCTTGACAATCTTTTGCCCTCTTTCACTTGACCTCTCTAATCTACCAATTTTCCATTGCTCGCCTTTCTCCAGTCACAGTGGCTTCCACGCTCCTCCTACAAAGTCTTTGCATTTGCTCTGCTCTCTACTGAAATACTCTTCTTCCAAGTGTCCACATGGTTTACACTCAGCTCTTCCCAATCTCCGCTCAGATAACACTTTTCCACTTTCCTGACCAGCCCATTTTAAATTGCCATACCCTGTGCTCACCTACATTGCTGCTTCGTTTTTCTCCATAACACATGCCACCGTCTATATGTTTTACTTGTTTCTGCTCACCCTCCCTCTTTTCTGTCCTTCCCACTAGAACACAAGCTTCATTTTTTATCTCGTTCAATACTGTTTCCTAAGTGCCTGGGACAGTACCTGACACAGTATTTCTTGAGTAAATGAGTAAGCTGGAAACTGCTAAGGAGATTTGCAGATTATTAATAGTGTACTTCTGTCTGACGAGAATATCAGCCCGGGTTTCTTTGAATTGCCCACTACTGAGACTGGTCTTAATATCCAAGACCATAATCAAAACTACTTTCTTCAGTAACCTGTACCCTGCAGGGTTGTTGGAAACATTAGTTCAATCATTCATTCATTAAACGAACTAGAGACTGGGAAAACAGTGTAATGTTAAACTGGTAAGGTTCCTGCACTACAGAGCCCTTCTCATGGCAGAGCAGGGGAGACAAACTAAACAAATACATAAGAAACATTATTTCAGATAGTGATAAGTTATTTGAGGGAAAACAGTAGTGTTGATCAAATACAAAAGAGAGGTAGGGTGCTGCTTAGGCTTGAGTGTTCCAGGAAAGATGAGAGAAAGCACTGGAAAGAAACCACACACAGAAAGATCTCAGGGAAGAGGCCTCCTGTCAGGGGCAACAAAAGATCCTGAGGCAGAAATAAGTTTAACATGTTTGAGCCATTAAAATTTGGCTATGGGAGAGCAAGTGAAGGAAGAGAGTTAGTGTAACAGACACTGGAAACTTCAGCAACAGAGTATCAAATTGGAGGCATAAGTTATATGAGAAGAGTTGCTGTTCTCTAAATCAGGAGAAATACACTCCATCATTGTTTCCATTGTCCTTTCCCAGTACTCCCGGTTCCCCAACTTTTCAGTCTCCTTTGTATGTAATAACTACACTGTACTTCTCATTTTTTCAGGGTCCTCCAAGATGTTCCTCCCTTCAAGCCCCAATCATGCTTCTCTCAGGACATGAAGGGGAAGTGTATTGCTGCAAGTTTCACCCCAATGGATCCACCTTAGCATCTGCAGGATTTGACCGACTGATATGTAAGGCATAATTTTTGAATCTGGAGTAATTGCTGTCTGCCAATACTGCCAATTATACTGATTATTTTTTAAAACTTTCAGTGCTATAAAAGGTATCAATCTAAATTGGTCACATAACAAACTGTGTGGCTAATAAGCTAAAATAGAGTCATGAAAATACTGAATGATTTTGAATATAGAACTTAGGGTCCATGTGGTAAATACAGTAGGAGTTATATCACCTGCTGGAAAGTGAGTTGCTCTAGTTTGGGAATTTCCTCTTCATGGAGGCAAATCTCAAGCCGATTTAGCAAGCCTAAACTTTAAGATCTACACTTTAAGGCTAATGAGAGTAATGAGGAGAGAGAACTTTTCCCCCAAAGATATGAGGCTCTCTTGATCCATAGCCTCAGAATCTTAGCATTCAGGAAGGAGGAAATCCTAACATGGCAACTCACTTGGATAATGTACTTGTCTCTTATTTGGATCTGCTACCAGATTCTCAGCTTCCAGTCAGAAACACCCATTTGGGGAAAATAAGTAGAAATCATATTGAAGAAGTCATGAGAAAAAGCAAAAGAGAAGGTTACAGAAGCATCTGATGCTTCCTCTGGCATCATTTGCCACATTGTGAAATGAAATGGGTCCTTTGACTCCGTTCTGTTAACTGTGCCTCAGGGTGAATGACGGAGAAGGCAATGGCAACTCACTCCAGTGCTCTTGCCTGGGAAGTCCCATGGACAGAGGAGCCTGGTAGGCTACAGTCCATGGGGTCGCGAAGAGTCGGATACAACTGAGCGAATTCACTTTGATTTTTCACTTTCATGCATTGGAGAAGGAAATGGCAACCAACTCCAGTATTCTTGCCTGGAGAATCCCAGGGACGGGAGCCTGGTGGGCTGCCGTCTATGGGGTCACACAGAGTCGGACACGACTGATGTGACTTAGCAGCAGCAGCAGCAGGGTGAATGATGTCTGTTTTGATTTCAGTTTCTAGTTTGGTGTTCCTTAAACTTACTGGTGGCCAAGTCTCTAGAAGGCTTAGGGATCTTAGCTGAACATACTTTAACTGCTGATATACTTAATTTCATCAAACAAACTAGAAGCAGTTTTATCTGCAGGAAAGTAACTCTTAAGTAGCTTATTATGTATATAGTGTTCCTTAATAATACTTATCAAACTTCACTCTGTGTTGGACCAAGCCCCCTAAGAATTGGAACTGTCTCTATTCATTTACCTTATTTTACTCCAGCACTTGGAATAGGTATTTAGTACATGTACACTAAGTAAATATAGTATAAAGTCATTACCATGTGACTTTCAAGTCAGTTGCAGCTTCCAAAGTTTCCCGTAAGTACCATCATTTTGCAGTCTGCTTCTACTCATAGGAGACAACTAGCTGTGAGTGCCAACTTTTTAAAAGTATGGAAGAAAACTTAAGATTTAAAAAATTATATCCATTATCTAAAATGTTTTTATTTTATGAAATGTGAAAACGCTGCATTATTTTTGTTCTAATGTAAAGAAGATATTGTTGATAGAATTAATAGTGTTTCAAAGCAGTGTAATTTCAGAACTGTTGTTCTAGTGAATTCTTAAGTACCCTTTCCATGGCCAGTAATAGTTTTCTTTTGCCTAGTAATGTTCACAGAGCCCCTGTCTCCCTAACAGTGTTGTGGAATGTCTATGGAGACTGTGATAACTACGCTACATTGAAGGGACACAGTGGAGCAGTGATGGAGCTTCATTATAACACAGACGGCAGGTGAGTATTCTGCATTGTGGATGACGGCTGCTGCTTATATTAATTCTTCTTGGCATCCTTTCATATTTCATCCCTGAGTTTTCTCTTAAAAGATCGTGGTATCAAAAATTACTGCATTTTGAACAACCACCTTATCATCCTATCACTGTCACCCCAAGTAAGGTATTTATTGCTCCATAAGAAAGTCACTCAGTCACATCCACAACCACATGGTCTATACAGTCCATGGAATTCTCCAAGCCAGAATACTGGAGTGGGTAGCTATTCTCTTCTCTAGGGGATTTTCCTACGCCAGGGATCGAACCCAGGTCTCCCGCATTGCAGATGGATTCTTTACTGTCTGAGCCACCAGGGAAGCCCATTGTTCCATGTATGTATTTATAATATCTAACATTTCAACAGCCAGAAAATTTTTTCATTTTTAAGACATAAAATGTAATTTCCTTCTGTAGAAATTAATTATTTTTTATTATAAAAGTAGTGAAACAATTTGTTGCAAGAAAACTAAAAAAAAAAAGGCAGGAAAATGACAAAATACACTACAGCCACCAGGGAAGCCCATTGTTCCATGTATGTATTTATAATATCTATCTAACATTTCAACAGCCAGAAAATTTTTTCTTTCTTAAGACATAATATGTAATTTCCTTCTGTAGAAATTAATTATTTTGTATTATAAAAGTAATGAAACAATCTGTTTCAAGAAAACTAAAAAAAAAAGCAGGAAAATGACAAAATACACTACATTTTTATCATTCCAAAGATAATCACTGTTAATATTATGGTATATTTTTCTCAAGAGTTTTTCCTATTCAAAACAGTTTGATTTTTATGTATGTATTAGAACTACTTGTGTAAATTCCCTGGCAGTCCAGTGTTTAGGACTCAGCGCTTTTACTGCCATAGCCCAGGTTCAGTCCTAGTTGGGGAACTAAGGTCCTGTAAGCCACACAGTCAAAAAAAAAAAAAAAAAAGCTCTTATACAACATAATCTTGTCTGCTGTTTTTACCCTTAACATTATTCAACTTTCATTATGTTTATGACATTTATTATAAATATTTTAACAATTGAATAACTTTATAATAACCATGGATTATATAAAAATGTAATTCTACAAAATTAATTAATCCCATTCAGTATTTCAGTAAACATTTATTGTCTTACAGCTCTTACCTCTATTTTAGAGTTCCTTGAATAACTAGGTACATAGCCTTGTGTGGTTTTCCTGTTTGAGTAAAGAAATCATTATAAAATCAATCATAACTTAGAAGTCATTCTCAGAGGCAAAATAAAAGCTTTGATTTTTAGAGAAAGAGTTAGATTTACTGAGCCAGGAATTGCTACTATCTGTCTTACTTCTGCAGCAGGGAGTGATTATACATTTTCAAGTGGAAGGATGTGTGAAATGTAGTATATCACAGAGGAGGGAAAGATTGAGAAGACTGCCGTATTAGATGTACAACATGTCATGGGGACTGACAAAGGGAAAATTTTTTTTACATTTATTAGAGTAGACCTTATAACTGGGTCTAGACTACTATTAGGATTTTGGTACATTGGGTGAGACATTCCCGAAGCAGGTGCCAAACTGTCAGAGCACAGCATGTTAGTGATCTTGAAGACTCGGGTGCATTTTGACGAGTAAGGAAGACAGATTGCTGTTCCTTGTCTTCACTTTTTTTTTTTCTTCCTCTTGCTTTCTAGTATGCTCTTCTCAGCATCCACAGATAAAACTGTGGCGGTGTGGGATAGTGAAACAGGCGAGAGGGTTAAAAGACTGAAGGGGCATACTTCCTTTGTGAACTCCTGTTACCCAGCCAGGAGGGGCCCCCAGCTTGTTTGCACTGGCAGTGACGATGGTACAGTCAAGGTGGGTGTTGTCTGTCTCTGTGTTGAGGGTTTCTGAGGCGACAAAATGTGAAACTTACCTTGTCTTCCCACCTATGCTATACCCTTCTCTCCACAACTTTGTTTCATCACACATTTCCCAAAACAGACTCTTTTTAAAATACATTTCAGATAATAAGCAGTTGAGGTTTTTTTCTTTTTTTATGAATCCTACAGACTGTTACAACCATGTAGAACAGTTGTCACTTGGAATAAAGTAGACCACCATCCAAGAATAATTAGATTCTTGACTTAGTGTTTACTTAATTATGTGACTTTAGGTCACTTTTCTGATCTTCAGTTTCCCAGTCTTTAGTGACAGTAATATACATGTCTTACAAGGATGTTTTGAAATTTCAGTCAGTGTATAAAAAGGCCAGTACATGTTGTTTTCAAAGCTGCTGAGTGAGGATGGAGCCAGGGTAAGTTAAAGTGCTAGAAAGCCCTCTTACTAGGACCCAGCTGGTTTTCATCCTCAGTGAGTATTTACCTGGTTGCTGTAAACTGTAGTTTCTAGAGTTCTGATGCAGTTGATTCTGACAGAGTTTTGCCAGTTTTCTGCTTTTGTAGAGGGACAATCTTTGGGCACTCAGTACTCTGCCATTTTCACTGATGTAACCTCCTCTCCATATGTATCTCTATATATTTTTTTTAATGTAAGTCGTAGCCGAATAATGAATTAAGGTCTACAATTTCAAAACACTGGTCTAATATCCTTTGTGTAGAACAAATGAACTAATAAACATGGTGAAGATGTCCACTCTAAAGGCATTTAATTAACCACATGTATTCAGACTTTTAACAAAGAAGTCTGAAAATATAACCAAAGTGATTTATTCTACCAGCATTCAGATATATTGGCAAAATTATAGTCAGTTCTCACCATGTTGATGGGATAATCAGACAAATTTCTGAACAGGGTCCCTTTACTGATGTTTTCACTTCCACAGTCCTTAGATTTATGGGTGTACTGTGCAGTTGTTTCTTAGAGTGATGTTAGACTGTCTTGTCCTCTTTTTCAGCTTTGGGATATCCGCAAGAAAGCGGCCATCCAGACATTTCAGAACACCTACCAAGTTTTAGCTGTGACTTTCAATGATACAAGTGATCAGATTATTTCTGGTGGAATAGACAATGATATCAAGGTATTTTAGATGTTTATGTTATATTTACTTTTCACCTGTCTCCATTTACAGAGGTAAGTCTTTCCAACTTCTTAACTTTGCACTTTATACCACCTAAGTGAAAGATAAACTAGAACTTGTTTTCTTTCTGTCTTGTCTTTATTGACTTCTGTGTCAGGGTTGCATTACAACTTATATGGTCCCTGTCCATCAGGGACCAGGCAGTTTATATGAAGTGAGAAGTCCCTGTGTGGGAACTCTGAAAAATGAAGGGTGTATTCCCTGAGTAACAGCATTTGAAACTTTTTTTTTTTAACCTGCATTGCCTTCATTGAGATAGCAATAAATCAGTTTGTGATTCTGTACCCTAATCTTTCAGTGTGTTTTTGTTTTTGAAACTATAGAAAGGAAGTTTTGGGGGATCCGTAGCTAAGAATGTGAGAAGGTAGTGATGTTGACGAAAAGAGGCAATAGACTTCTTGATAGTATAATATAGCTCAAGCTTTCAAGTAATTGACTTGGGGTCTAATCTCAGTTCTACTGTTCTCTAATTTTTTGTGACTTCACGCTAGTTCTTTAACTTCTTTCAACTTCTGTTTTATGTGTATAGTAGGGGTTAACAATATCTATCGCGTAGAGTTGTCTTGGGTATTAATGAGCCGAATGCAGTAGAGCAGTAGAGTAGAGTTTCTGGACATAGCAGGTGCCAGTAAGTATGAAAGGTGTGGGGGGAGGGGGCAGCGACTCCGTTTGTCTCTGCTTTTACTTATTGGCTTCCTTAGGTATTTCAAAGACTTTTACCTTATGCTTTATCATGAGAGTAGTAATTATTGGGTAAATACTCAACTTCTTATGTTGTTTCTACCTAGAAATCGTACTGTACTCCCATCTCTCCTTGCCTCCTTTGCTGTTACTATGGATGGAATGTCATTTTATCTACAGGTAGTCCCTTAAATGGAAAGATTTCAACCTTTCTTTCCTGTCTCTGGGACCTTATGCTGTCAGTTCTCCCAAATCCTATCCTTTTAACCAACTGTATTGCTTCTTATTAGCATTTCATCATGCTCAGGTCTTCTCTTGTTGGGGAAAGAGTCTGCCTTCAGTTCCACGTTGTCTTGTTATTGCCCTTTCAGTCTTCCCCTTTACAGCCAAACTTCTTTAAAGATGGTGATAGTGGTTACAATCATAATACTGTTATCATCATCCTCTAACACTTAAGTGTGTTAGGCACTGTTCTCAATGTATGCTGTGCGTGTTTGTCCATAAGTTGGGTCCAACTCTTTTGCGGACCCTGCCAGGCTCCTCGTCCTTGGAATTTTCCAGGCAAGAATGCTGGAGTGGGTTGCCATTTCCTACTCCAGGGGATCTTCCTGAGATCAAACCCGCATCTCATGCATCTCCTACATCAGCAGGTGAATTGCTTACCACTGTGCCACCTGTTGTTCTTAGAGCTTTACGTTATAATTCTTTTAAGCTTCACAACGGACCTATGAAATAAGTGCTGTTAATGGGCTTCCCAGGGTTGGAAAGAGTCGGATAGGACTGAGCAACTGAGCACACACACAATACCATTTTACCAATGATTCAAAACCCAGGGTTTGGGCCCAGAGTCTTGCTCTTATTACCTGTGAGAAATCCCCTGAATATTTTCTACACTCACTGTCTTTAATGCCTTATCTCCCTTTCATTTCTCGATTCCATGTCTCCTGACCACTGCTCATCAGTCTGGCTCTGCCTCCGTTGTTTTATTAACACTGTTCTCTTCAAGGTCACCAGTGATCTCCCTGGTACTAAATCTAGTAGATCCTTTTAGTCTTTGTTTTTTTTAAACTTGCTCTGACAGTATACTTCCCTACCCTTTTCATCAGGCATAGCCGTCAGATACATCTGCAAGCTATTCTGTCTATGCATTTTTTAAATGTTGTTATTCCCCAAGGTTCTTTCCTCAGTGCTCTTATTATATTCCTTTCCCTGGGCAATTCCCATCTAATTCTGTGACTCTAATTGTCATTTCTATGCAGATAACTCGATGTTCTCAACCCACATCTTCAGATCCAGACCCATATATACAGCCAGCTACTCAGCATCCCCATTTGGAGTACCTAAAAATTCACCATTTCCAAAATTCAACTTCACGTCCCTTTTCCACCCTATGACTCTTTGGAGACTACAGTCAGAATGTGGGTGCTTAATTAGATCACCTCAACAGCAAATGCATTATTTCCCTGAGTGAAGTTTGGGAACCCACTATCATTAGAATCACTAGACAGCTTCTAATACATTGGAGGTGGACTGGTGTCATCTAGCCATGGTAATTTTCATACTTTTAAGTTATTATTATAAAAATGTACCTACTGTGAAATTAGATGCTCCCCGGTAGTCTAGTGGTTAGGATTTGGTGTACTCCCTGTTGTAGCCAGAGTTCAGTTCCCAGTCAGGGTAGCCTTTCCCCTGGGTTTCCCAGGTGGCACAGTGGTAAAGAATCCTCCTGCGAGTGCGGCAGACTCAAGAGACACAGGTTCAATCCCTGGGTTGGAAAGATCTCCTCGAGTAGGAAATGATAACCCGCTCCAGTATTCTTGCCTGGGAAATTCCATGGACAGAGGAGCCTGGCAGACTACAGTCCATGGAGTTGCAAAGGGTTGGACACAACTGAGTGACTGGGGACACATATGAAATTAACCTCTTTTTAGTATACAGTTCTGTGGATTTTAATGCTTATGCAGATTCATGTAACTACCACAGACAGGACAGAACAATTTCCATCACCCAGAAAAATTTTATAGTACTGTTCTGCATCAAACCCTCTACTCATTCCTAATCCCTACAAACCGTTGATCTCTTTCTTGTCCTATAGTTTCTATTCCAGAATATCATATGAATAGAATCATACCATGTATGACCATCTGAGACTGACTTTTTAAACTATGAGAATTTTGATCTTTTCATAACTGTGGGGATAGACGAGCCTAAGAATAATAATCTCATGCTAGTAAGTCCTTCTTAAAACAAATAGTGTGGCTTATTCTGGGCTCTTTGTCTAAATTTCTGTTTTGGGACCTTCTATAAACAAGTAGGCTTCCCTGGTGGCTCAAACAGTAAAGAATCTGCCTGCAATGGAGGAGATCTGGTTTCAGTCCCTGGGTCAAGAAGGTCCCCTGGAGAAGGGAATGGCTACCCACTCCAGTATTCTTGCCTGGACAAGAATTCCATGGACAGAGGAGCCTGGCGGGCTACAGTCCATTGGGTCACAAAGAGTTGAACACAACTGAGTGACTAGCACTTTTAACTTTCATAAACAAATATATTCAGTTGTACTTTAGTTCTGAAGGGACTGAGTTTCTTTTTAGGTTTTGAAGGTTTTCCATGTCTTCTCAGATACATATATGTACCTTCTCTTGGATCAGTTTTTTCCTCACATAGCTAATCTCAGTCTTTGTTGATATATACCAATTTTGTTCTGAAATCCAAATTTATCTCAAATATGAGAAATATATAAATAGAGTCCTATGAGTACAGCACTTAATGACTCTTCATCATAGCCTTGTAGGCTTTTTTTTTTTTTTTTGGCTAAAGTATAATTGATTTACAATGTTGTACTAGTTTCTGGTATAAAATAGAGTGTTCAGTTATACATATGTATTCTTTCTCATATTCTTTCCCATTATGTTATATTACAAGATATTGAATATAGTTCTCTGTGGTATACAGTAAGACCTCATTGTTTATCTGTTTTCTATATAATGTGTGTGTTAGTCACTCTGTCATATCCAACTTATTGCAATCCCATGGACTGTAGCCCACCAGGCTCCTCTGTCCATGGAGTTCTCTAGGCAGGAATATTGAAGTGGGTTTCCATTTCCTTCTCCAGGGGATCTTTCTGACCCAGAATTGAACCCGAGTCTCCCACATTGCAGATTCTTTACCGTCTGAACCACTAGGGAAGCCTGTGGGTTGCCATGCCCTCCTCCAGGGGATCTTCCCAACCCAGGGTTCAAACCCAGGTCTCCCGCATTGCAGGTGGATTCTTTACCAACTGAGCCACCAGGAAAGCCCAAGAGTACTGAAGTGGATAGCCTAGTGGGTTGCCATGCCCTTCTTCCTGGAATCTTCCCGATCCAGGAATCGAATCAGGGTCTCCTGCATTAAAGGTGGATTCTTTACCAGCTGAGCTACCAGGGAAGCATATAGTAGCTTATATCTGCTAATCCCAAACCCCTAATTTATACCTTCCCCATTCCCTTTCTTCTGTGGTAACCATGAGTTTGTTTTCTATCTCTGTGAGTCTGTTTTGTAAATAAGGTTACTTGTGGCATAGTTTAGATTTCACACATACGGGATATATATACACACACATATATGTGGCTAGTCCTTTGCCTAGAATCCCCAACATTGGATATAGCCATGACTGGCTTAGTGTTTTCTCTAAGTATGAGCTCAGACATATCTTTTTAATTTTTTTCCAGCTGCCCTGGGTCTTCGTTGCTATGCTCGGGTTTTCTCTAATTGTGGTGAACAGAGCTGCTCTTTGTTGTGCCCAGGTTTCTCGTTGCAGTGGCTTCTCTGGTTGTGGAGCACAGGCTCTAGAGCGCATGGGCTTCAGGTGTTGTGGCCCACGGGCATAGTTTCTCCATGGTATATGGAATCTTCCTGGACCAGGGATCCATCCTGTGTCCCCTGCATGGGCAGGCGATGTATTTAGTATTTTTGGCTGTCCTGGATCTTCGTTGCTGCACAGGCTTTTCATATGTATCACTATCACAAATTATGCTGCTGTATGCAGTGTATCCAATATATCTGCGTGTGAAGCTTTCCATATTTAATTACTTCTTAGAATAGATTTCTAGATGAAAATCAGTGTGTTAGCAAATATAAGGATAGTTCATGTTTTGGATACAGTTGTCAGATTGTTTTTTGATGATAGCAGTTAATAAAGATGGTATTTGAAATTAGGTTGCTTTAGTTATTTTATTTTGCTCCTGTATAACTAAGGGGTATGCTAGAGGAATGTGAAACCATCCATAGAATTTCAGTCTTCTCCCTATTTAACAGCATCCTGTTCTGACATGCTTAGGGATGAGTAACTGTTCTTGGACCCAGAAAGACTCTGAATAGTACGCAGGCCCTCATAAGTTTCTTTTTAAAATGCAAAAGGGAGGCTCCTTTTCCATCAGAAATAGACTCAGAAAATGTCAAACCTGAAAGGGACTTTAGACATCTCGTCATCTCTCTTATTGTACAGTGACTAAAGCAAAGCCCTAAAAGGTTAAGTGATTTGGCCAAGATCAAATAGTCTGTGGTAGAGCCAGGACTCTCCAGAGGGCCAGTAGTCTTACAACTCTATCATATTGCTTCTACTCAATTAACAAGTATCCTTTAAGCAGACAGGGGCTTACCACTCTTGAGCTTGCTTGACAAATCCCTGCACTGCCTTACTACGTTAGGAAGTACTCCTGAAGAGCCTGGTTTTTGTTTGCTTCTCAGTCTCTCAGAGAGCACTGCCTATTCTGGGACAGGAGGAACAAATAGGGAATGGAAGGCCCTCTTAAAATCTGGAGTGAGCAAATTCTGATTATATTTGTGAACAAACACACAGTTCCTGTTAGGCTCTTGAGATTTTCTTCCTGGGTATAGGATTGTGGAGTCAGAGGAAAATGAATAAAAGAAGAAAATGTGCTTCTGTTTGGTGGCTTGAAGATCTGGTTGGCATTTCTTATAATCTTGAGCTCTAGTCAGAATGGGAGGTCAGTTGGTGAATTTTTTTAATTTATTTTTTTAACATAGTCCCATCTGTGTTCTCATCCTTTCCAATTATTTGGACCAGAAGGCTCTTTCTAGAATCTGATCAACTCATTCCACTACTCTACCCTCCTGTGGCTCCCCAGTGAGGGAGGTAAAGTCCAAGCCAGTCATTCAAAACCTTTCATGAGCTGGCCTTTGCCTGCCTATCACTCAGGCATTGTCTGCTTCCTCTCTGCCCATTTCCCTACAACCCAGCAATTTTTTCCTGTCCCTCTGCTTTCATGCATCATCTTTGCCTGGGAATAACCTTCTACTTTGTCTAAATAAAGAAGTACTTCTTGGGAATTCCCTGGCAGCCCACTGGTTAGGATTCCCTGCTCTCACTGCCAAGGACCTGGGTTCAGTCCTTGATCAGGGAACTAAGATTCCACAAACTGCGTGTCATGGGAATAAATCAGTAAATTCTTTTTCCATGCCCTGCTCAAGTGCTTTATTCTTTGTGAAACCTTCCCTTTCTCACTCCCATCCGTGTACCATGGCAACATTAATCCCTCTGCCCTCTTGGCTGTTGCCCCTTGTGCAGGCCTCTCGTCACTTGTTTAGCTCCTTGAGAACAGAACAACATTTCTTTTATCTCCAACAGTGCCTGCCACAATCACTGAACAGCTGATTAGGACATCTGCAAAATATTTTGCTTAAATTACTGCCCTACTCACTCTTCCTCTGGCAAATCCCGGATACATTTTGGGTATACAAAACAACGTGTGCAGGCCCCAAAGTGGAAAGTCTGGAAATAGCTCCCAAGTGCTGTGAAGGATGATGAATTTCATTCTCCTAAAGAGCTAAAGGTTTCAACAATGCCTTCTCTGAAGAGAAGGAACAATGGCTTGAACAAAAAATGTCAGCCACTTCAAGCTTTCCTGATTATTGAGGCAGCAAACATCCTGACACAAAAATCATTGTGTATAAAGTGTGCTGGGTTCCACACATGAATGAGTTATTGATGGGGAAAGTGGAGTTGTCTGCCGTATGTATTGCTTTGACAAACTCATTTCTAGATGAGGAAAGTGCCTTAAAGGGACAGCGGAAAATTTAAGTTAGAAAAACTGTGGCAATATTAAATCAAATTTGGATGAAATTTTGTATAACAACAGTGACCTTAACAGAACTGCTGTTCTTTTGCCACATGACATTCCAGACCATTTCTGTTGCCTTTAATGTATTTCTTTTATGTAATTATAAATAACTTTTATATTTTTCTTATTTGCTTAATAATAGTTTGTTTATAAACATTTTTACATTTGATCTTCAGAATGTTTTTAGGATTTGCTTAATAATAGCAACCAATTAGAGGGCCTGCTGTGTACCAGGCATTCTGTCTGTAATCCTCACAAAAGCCGTAAAAAGTCAATGTTATCCCCATCTTACAGGCCAGAAACAGGCTCAGAAGGGTTAGTGGCCCAATAATACAATACATAACTCATTAAGTTGCAGTGACTGATTCAGTCTGGCCCTAAACCCTCATGCATTCCACTTTGGTCTTCAAAGTCTAGCATAAGCGCCCGTAGTGTTACAGTGTGTTTATGAGCCATAACTTAATAAACCATTTATTTTTTTCTGTTTGACATTAGGTTATTTTCAGCTGAAGTGTTTCTCTTAGCTTTCCTAACCAGAAAACCGTGAACTTAAACTTTATTTTTCTTTTAATGTGGTTTTCCATCGTATGTGTGTATATGTATTATGACATTAAATGAACATTTTTAAACCTCTGTTTTTGCATATTACTGTGTTATGTACATTTTACATGCAATCAAAATGCCTTTTTCAAATGAAGTCATTTAACTGTGTTTATATAGTTGTTTGTAATAGTTTGTTTCTAGTTAAAAAGAATCATAGATTGTGTTTTAAAAGCTACTTTGTTTTTTTAATTCCTAATACATTTTGTTATGAATTGAAAATAACCTCTTTAAATCCTCTTATGTTTTGTTAATATTTTGACATTCATTAGTTTATATTTTTCTAGCCAAACTTAGTAACTTTAACTCTGTTTTTAGAAAGACAGGAGTTTTTCCTTCTTTGATAGAAATTCTATATTTTGTGGTAAAGTAGTGCTTGGCCCAGAGGCAGATTAAGAGGGGATGCCAATTTTCCCAGGTCGACTCTTTAATAACTGTTTCTTTGCTATTCACAGTTTGATTTCTGGGAGTGTCACCTTGTTTTGTTCTGTAGGTCTGGGACCTGCGCCAAAATAAGCTGACCTACACGATGAGAGGTCATGCAGATTCAGTGACTGGCCTGAGTTTAAGTTCTGAAGGCTCTTACCTCTTGTCCAATGCAATGGACAATACAGGTAACTTTGGAAAGGAAACCTCTCCATGTCAGTCGCTGTAGACCCTAAATAAAATGGGCGTTAGGTGCTCGAAATATGTGCTGGGGTAAAAGAGAGTCCAAGGAAAGAGCCCAGGATGGCTTGCAGGTGTCCACCAGGGCAATTAGGAAAACAGGTTGTAATAGAAAAAACTTTAGAAGAGATGGTCAAGAAGCCATGATGATAGTCCCAAATCTTCCATCTAATCCCTGAACATCTTTACACATAGCATTTGTTCTTTCTGGGCATCAGTTTCTATACTGATAATGTAGAGAGTTCCAAGCTCAGATGATCAACAGACCTATTGATATCTCACTTGTACTCTTTCTGCCAGTCTATCTTCCCTCCCTACTCCAAAAGCATCAATGTGACAAGAGGTCCTCATTAAAACACCTCGATTTCTGGATTTACACTAACACACTTGTCCTTTCTTCACTTGTTTTTGAGTTGTTGGGTGGGAGGATGTGTTTTCCATAGCAGAAAAGGAAGATGACATCTTGGATTATATGCTTAATACTGAAGGAGTTTGGAAATGCCCCTCTGGTATACTAAAATGTTTTCACTAACATTTTGTAATGAAAACTGTGCCTAACCCTCAAAGTGAAGTGAAAGTCTCTCAGTTGTGTCTTAACTCTGCAACCCCATGGACTGGACAGGCCATGGTCCATGGAATTCTCTGGGCCAGAATGCTTGAGTGGGTAGCCTTTCCCTTCTCCAAGGAATCTTCCCAACCCAGGGATTGAACCAAGGTGTCCCACACTGCAGGCAGATTCTTTACCAGCTGAGCCACAAGGAAAGCCCAATAATACTAGAGTGGGTAGCCTATCCCTTCTGCACGTGATCTTCCCAACCCAGGAATCAAACCAGGATCTCCTGCTTTGCAGGCAGATTCTTTCCCAACTGAGCTATCAGGGAAGCCTAGCCCTCAAGGGGTGCTCAATAAATACTTGCTGAATGAATGAACATCCTTGCCTTCTGGCTGTATTCTCAGCTGAATAGCAAATTTTCATGTGTAGTTTCACCTTTTTATGCCTGTTTAACTTCAAGGATTGTTGGCTTTTTTCCCATACTCAAGTAAAATTACAGCACTCAAATTTCACTGTACATTTAGCTTTAGTTAACAATGGCTGTGGCCACTGCTTACTGTGGGTATTTATATCCTATTTCAGTAGATTTTTGATTGTCTAATTCTAGCATTGTTTGTTAAAAGGAAAGGTAAAAAAAGAAAAAAAGTGAAGTCGCTCAGTCGTGGTCTGACTCTTTGTGACCCTATGGACTGTAGCCTACCAGGCTCCTCCGTCCTTGGGATTTTCCAGGCAAGAATACTGGAGTGGGTTCCCATTTCCTTCTCCAGGGGATCTTCCCAACCCAGGGATCGAACCTGGGTCTCCCTCATTGTAGGCAGACGCTTTACCATGTGAGCCACCAGGGAAGTCATTATAAGGAAGGGTGAGATTTCCTAAATGGTTTTTAAAATAAAAATAAGAATTTCTCATTATAGGTATATAATAAAAATTACAAATTCATTTTATTGTTTATTGCTGCCAATCTTAAAGCCCTTTTATGTATCATCTTATTTGACCTTTAAAATATTTTTTAAAAAAAGATCAAATGGCATTCTCATTTTACAAAGGCACCCAAAGCACAGAGAATCTCACTGTTTTCCTGATATTTTCCCCATATATATAGCAGAGCTAGAACTGGATTCAAAGTTCACTTTTTCTATATTGGCCTTGATTACAATTAAATTGTCAGATTTTCCTGTGAGCATAACTGGAAAAGCTTAGTCCTGAGTTTGATTTTTATAGATTGATTGTCACAGTAGTCAGTGGTGTTTAGATTGTCATGTTGAAACTTTGCTAGATGGGACTCAGGTTTACAGAGGAATCATTGGCAATATGTTTTGTTGAAATCAGTATCGCACTCAACTACTTTCTGTTGCAAATACCAGCAGTGTGTTTGACATTTTCCCTTCCTACCTTCTCAGTGTCTTTAGTCCCTGTTAAGGAACTTGAATGCATTTCATTCCCGTTAGTAAAAGAAAAAAGGCTTATTAAATAGCATTGTACCACGTTGGTCTTTCTCCACCCACTAAATAGCATCTGTCATTGACATGATACTGGTTTCAGCTGGGTTCTCAGGAAACCGCTGTCTGATAACTGTTTTGTTTTCTTTGTTTGAATTTGCAGTGCGGGTCTGGGATGTCCGGCCATTTGCTCCCAAAGAGCGGTGTGTGAAGATATTTCAAGGAAATGTGCACAACTTTGAAAAGGTGAGTTCTGCATGGCAGAGGAATTTTACTGTCCATTTGATTCAAAGACATTTAAGATGATGCTAAGGATATAGAGATTAATAGCTCTCCTTAGAAGGAGCAGCATTCCAGTAACACTTTTGTCCAGCAAAACTGCTCTTGCCAGAAATAAAACTGACAGCAGCATAGGCAAGGAGGCACTCATAGGCAGATGGTGATGGAGTCCTCAAATTTAGGACTTCCCACTTCAACAAGATGCTTCTGTTTTCTTAATTCTTTGGGAACTTTGACTCTCACAGGTCAGTGTTCCATATGGGACTCAGACTCCCGTGGCTGCTACCCAGATGACCTCCCTCACCCTCCCAGTGACCAGCTCTTAGAGTCCTCAGATACATCCCTTCCCTCAGTAAGAACCACAGGCCAAGCTCTGAGAGACTGAAATTTTGCCAAAACTCTCAGATGAGCTCTTCAAAGCAGCTTTTGCTCCAGACAATTTGTTAATATAGACTAATGTTTTCCTTTTGAGAATCCATTAAGGTTCACTGAATCTTTTATTTGATTTCAAAATAAAAGAATTTTATTTAAAGATAAATCAAATTTTATCTTTTGTTAGAATTGATTTTATTTTTATTTTCTTCAAGATAAAAATTTTAATGAGAATCCAGATAAATGAGCAAAAGAAGCCCCCATTAGTAGGCAGAACAAAATTTTACAGCCAGGTCCACTGTTAATTTACTATAAATTAAGCAGTTTTGGTTTGAAATATATCAAAATAGGCTGTCTTGGGCCACAGAATATAAGACAATTGTTGATTATATGTTGCAGAGAATACTTAAAACTCTGCTCAAGAGGGCGATTTCTCTAGCAGTCCAGTGGTTAAGACTCCACACTTCCACTGAGGGGAGCACAGGTTCATGCCCTGGTCAAGGAACTAAGATCCTGCAGGCCATGCAGCACAGCCCAAAAAAAAACCAGAAAACAAAAAACTGTACTTAAGCATTTAAAATCTCTTAGTGATGCTATAGTCTAATCAAGAGGGGTGCATACATTTGGTACAGTACTGTATTCATTGGATTCCTGCCTGTTCATCATTATAGAATCTTCTGAGATGTTCTTGGTCACCTGATGGAAGCAAGATAGCAGCTGGCTCAGCTGACAGGTAAGGATTACTGGACATGAGGTAAAGAATGATGTAGCTATGCAGGTATCTTCTCTTGTTTAATACATGAAGTGCCAGTTCTGAGCCAGAGCAAACATTGAGTTATAGCTGTACTCAGAGATGAAGCTGTATGTAGTGCAGTCTGAAGGGTTTAAAGATCTTGTGGACAAATACATCGTTTCTACCCTCTTTGGATACATTTTAAACCTGGAAGGTAAACCGTTTTTTTGGTTGTTAGATTGCCTTTGCCAGTGAAATAAAATTCAGACTCCTAATCTGGCTCCAGTTCTCTTCATGAGATTCTTCTGACATGCTTCAGTTCATTCACATACATGTTGTGTTATTACATACTCCTCCCCCACCGTCAATCACCACAGTGCTTCACTCACGTGGAACTTCTCCTGTTCTTACATTCCTTCCTAGCCTCCATTATCCAAACTCCTGTATCTCCCTAGTAATCTACCTATATTGTATCTATATACTTACCTGGCCCTCTCTCTCCCTTACCTGTTGGGCATTACTAATTGCTCTTTTTTCTGGGTTGTAATCACATTATATACACCTAACCTTTATTAGCAGTCATTGCATCTTCAGTTCAGTCTCTCAGTCGTGTCCGACTCTTTGCGACCCATGAATCGCAGCACACTGGGCCTCCCTGTCCATCACCAGCTCCTGGAGTTCACTGAGACTCACATCCATTGAGTCAGTGATGCCATTCAGCCACCTCATCCTCTGTCGTCCCCTTCTCCTCCTGCCCCCAATCCCTCCCAGCATCAGAGTCTTTTCCAATGAGTCAACTCTTCGCATGAGATGGCCAAAGTACTGGAGTTTCAGTTTTGGCATCATTCCTTCCAGAGAACACACAGGGCTGATCTCCTTTAGAATGGACTGGTTGGATCTCCTTGCAGTCCAAGGGATTCTCAAGAATCTTCTCCAACACTACAGTTCAAAAGCATCAATTCTTCGGTGCTCAGCTTTCTTCACAGTCCAACTCTCACATCTATACATGACCACTGGAAAAACCATAGCCTTGACTAGACGGATCTTTGTTGGCAAAGTAATGTCTCTGCTTTTGAATGTGCTATCTAGGTTGGTCATAACTTTCCTTCCAAGGAGTAAGCGTCTTTTAATTTCATGGCTGCAGTCACCATCTGCAGTGATTTTGGAGCCCAGAAAATAAAGCCTGACACTATTTCCACTGTTTCCCCATCTATTTCCCATGAAGTGGTGGGACCGGATGCCATGATCTTCGTTTTCTGAATGTTGAGCTTTAAGCCAACTTTTTCACTCTCGTCTTTCACTTTCATCAAGAGGCTTTTTAGTTCCTCTTCACTTTCTGCCATAAGGGTGGTGTCATCTGCATACCTGAGGTTATTGATATTTCTCCTGGCAGTCTTGATTCCAGCTTGTGCTTCTTCCATCCCAGCATTTCTCATGATTGCATCTTATAGTAAGACAAATATAGTGGGGCAACCCCTGCTAAATTATTTGCTCCTAGAGATCAGGGAATGAATCTTACTCATCTCTGAATCCAGGGCAGTGCTTGACCAATTCTAAGCAATATTGCATGAATGAATTCCTAGCTCAAGGATAGTCAGATTTTGTCCTGCATATCAGCTCAGCTATTAATAATACCCAACTGTGTTGGGAATGATTCAGAGCTGGATCTGAGTTCAGTGAGAAAAGTGTCAAGATTGCTTGGTGAGGATGTGGCAGAATGCGGGCTAGATATTTTCCAACCCTGAGCTGAATCAGTTTAAACTGCCTGAGGAATTAAATGATGAATGAGAAACAGAGAAGGTAGAGAATTCTTTAGTGAGATGCTATTTTATTTGGTATGCCTACGGTGACGTTATTTGGGAGGGAGTCAGATGTTGAATAGGGATGTTCAAGTGCCCAGGCTTTTGGGCCACAGTATGGGATGGTAAATAATGACGAGGCCCTGGGGACTTACCTGGAGGCTCAGTGGCTAAGACTCTGCTCCCAATGCAGGAGGCCGGGATTTGATCCCTGGTCAGGGAACTGGACCCCACATGCCACAGCTAAAGATCCCTCATGTCACAACTGAGACCTGGCCCAGCCAAACAAATAAGAATAACTATTTTATTAAAAAAAAAAAAAGAATGACGAGGCACTCGGATGGTAGACTCTGGGTTTAGCTCCCATTGGGAAACGTTATTAGCCCTCTTCTGCTTAACCCCATCTTTCTCCCAACTTAGAGATTTTCCTGCTACTCAATGAAAACAGGCATCATCTTATAAGCAGTAAGCCTTTCCCAGGCTAGCTTGGGCTTTCAGCGTATTCTGGAGTTTTCTCCTACTTGGGGCTCTAGCACAACCATAAAGAAGCCTCACTTTGATCTGTCCCACACCTTTCTGACCTGTGAACAATTCTGAATAGAAGATTCCAGAATCCATTTTTTTTTTCCTTGGCATGTTTAACGCCAGGGGAAAATGGGTGAATATTTGAGTATTTTATGGCAGGGGAAAGGACCCAGGTAAAACTGTGCCACATTGCTGGTTTGAGTCCTGGTGGTTTAGCAGGTTACCTTGGAGAGGGAATCTAAAAGATTTTCAGTTGCCGGGTTTCTAAAGAAGACCGTGAAAAACAGGTCCACGGTTCAGATGTCTTACATTCTGACAGAGTAAGAACCTTTCTAGGTATTTGTACATGATTTTCAGTAGAGCTGTATCTTTCCTGTGTGATTAAGCTTTTAAATGATGTCTACCTAGCTATTCTGAGCAGTTTGTTTCTGACACTGGCTCTTTTCTAGCTTTCGGTGTCCTCTCTTCCCTCTTTCCCTCCCCACTGTTCCTTTAAACCTTGCATGTGGAAGCATGGCTCTGGTCTAGGGAAAAGCCTGTCTGTCTACCTGCTGAGGGTTGGCCACATTTCACAGGCCACCTCACCAATTAGCCTCAAGTCAACAGTGCTCTGTTACATAAGGAGCCTGATTCCTGCCGAATGTTGCCATCCCAGAATAAGGAGAGGATAAGGCCCCTCTAAATTTAGCATCTAATTGGCAGCCATGGAAAGTGAGGCCTTAAAGTAAACCCTTGGAGATCTGGACTTCTGCTGGCTTTTATATGCCTGGATAATGTATCCTTCTCAGAAAACTGCTTTTCAGCTTGGCCTGAATTTGGCAAATTTCTCTTCCCTACTTGTAGTTCACCTAGCTACTCCTGTTCAGATTTGAAACCTTTCAAGAGTTCCTATCAAGGACTATGAAATGACTGGTCAGTCTCTGCTGTGAGTGATTTATTCAGTGTATTGATTTCATGTGATTCTGTTTTGATAACTATTTATTCATCATAACAATAGTGAAAGTGAAGTCGCTCATTCGTGTCCGACTCTTTGCGACCCCATGGACTGTAGCCTACCAGGCTCATCTGTCCATGGGATTTTCCATGCAAGAGTGCTAGAGTGGATTGCCATTTCCTTCTCTAGGGGATCGTCCCAACCCAGGGATCCAACCCGGGTCTCCCGCATTGTAGACGGGCACTTTATCATCATAACAATAGCTATCATAAATTCTGTGTGCTGGGCACTTGGCATACATTATTTCATTATTTCATTTCTCTCAACCAAGCTATGAGATCAGCATTGTCTCCATCATTACTCCATCATAAGGCCCTCAGAGAAGTTAGGTAAATGTCTAAAGGCTACTTAGCTATTAAATAGTTGAATTGAGACTTGAACCCAGAACTTAACACACTTTTTCACTATGCCACATAGCCTTAGCTGGATTAATGAGGACAGTTACTGTGTGTGACAAGACACTGGGGAAAACCTGAGCATTAGAGCCAAGGAGTCTAGAGACAGACAGGGTTCCCTCTCCTCCGCCTTGCATGGAGTTTTTATTTATTTCCTATGGGCTTCCCTGGTGGCTCAGAGGTTAAAGTGTCTGCCTCCAATTCGGGATACCTGGGTTCAGTCCCTGGGTCGGGAAGATCCCCTGGAGAAGGAAATGGTAACCCACTCCAGTATTCTTGCCTGGAGAATCCCATGGACAGAGGAGCCTGGTAGGCTACAGTCCACGGGGTCGCAAAGAGTTGGACATGACTGAGCAACTTCACTTTCACTTTGACTTTATGGAGCCTAAACCTTGTGAGCTACACTGTAATTAAGAAGTTCTTTTTTTTTTTTATCTTCATTTTAAACTAAAAATGTAATGTTCAGAACTAGGCATTTTATAATCATGTACTGGTGAGTATACCCTTTAGGTGTTGATTGAACAAAACAAATATGTGAATAATTGGTATAACCTATTTGAAAATCATCAGCCTTTTAAATGTACCAGCATATTTTCTTTGCATGGTCATGTGAAGATAATATCTATTTATTTTACTTTCAGCTTAAAATGACCCAAACAAGGCTGAAGGTCAAAGAAACTTCTTTTGGCAGGGGTAGAGGGAGTGAGAGGTGGCAAGGGACGCAAGGCATTTGAAGGTAGTAAGAGAAAGGAGAATACTGGAATATATATTAAGAATTTTAATTTTAATTCTGCCACTGATGAACTGTGTAACCTTGGAGAAGTCACTATACCTTAGTTTTCTTTTCTGTAGAATAAGTTTAGCTAATATCTGTTGGCCCCTTCCCATGCTAGCATTAAGTATTTTTCTGCCCATGAATTCAGTGCAAGATCTGGATCGAGTGTATATTTGGGTTTAAGACATTCCTAGGTATATAAGAAGTTAACTACACCCTAATTATATTGGGTGCTCTTTTTTATTAAAAATATTTATTTATGTCTGCATCAGGTCTTAGTTGGGGCCCTCGGGATCTTTCACTGTGGCATGTGGGCTCCTTTCTAGTGGTGGCACGCAGGCTCAGTAGCAGCAACATATGGGATCTTAGTTGCCTAACCAGGAATTGAACCCATGGTCCTGGCATTGGATGGTGGATTCTTAACCACTGGACCACCAGGGAAGTCCCTGGGTGTTCTTTAAAGATTTCTGTGTGGGAGCTATAGGAAGAACCATTTGTCTGTCTTCTCTGTGATCTTTCCTATTTAAGAAGCTTGTATTAGAAAATACCAATAATTTAGCTATTCCTGTTTTTCCACTCAGTTGCTCATGGGCAGGATCCATGCCTTATTTGTAATCTATTTTCCTAATTTCTAAACATCAGAGCACAGTTCAGTAAGTATGGAGTCACTAAATAAAAGGTTGCTTCCACTTCCCTTAAAAAGCCATACTTCTTCCTTACCCTTAGTTCCAGGATGCCTTAGCCTTACTCTTCATGATATTTGCAGGTTCGTCTACGTCTGGGATACCACAAGCAGGAGGATTTTGTATAAGCTACCGGGCCATGCTGGCTCCATCAATGAAGTGGCTTTCCACCCCGATGAACCCATCAGTAAGTCTGTCCTGACTGGGAGTTTACTTGCTTCAGGTCTATGATTCAGTGATATAGTTGGATAAAAGAATGATGTTTCTTAATGTTCAGATATAAACCAGAACTTAACTTACCTTTTATTGGCTAGCTAAGCTAAATAATGGGACTTGAATTTCTGAGAAAATATAACTTTTTCCAGGGCTAAGAATAATAAGCAGAAGCACATTTACAAAATGACTAGCATAGACATTGATTCTTCTCTTCTAGAATGACTGAGATCTTTTTCTTAAGGCTTGACTGACAAGGAAAATCAAGATTTAGACCCTGATAATGTATTTCCCATAGCACGGTCCACCCTCATGGTTTTGAAAGAATTTGGATTGAAAAGCCAAGCTATAGTTTCCTGTGAATGGTTATTAGGAGGAGGGGAATGTAAGCTAAATCCAGTTGCTCTTTTATACCAAAATTGCCTCTTGACATAAGAGCCCTTAAACACCAAGTCTCCTTGAGCCTTCATTACTTCCAGTTATCTTCTCTGTTCTCTTCACCTCAGTTCTCTCAGCATCCAGTGACAAGAGACTATACATGGGGGAGATTCAGTGAAGATACGGAATGGAAGACTCCACAAGACTGCTTGACCCTGAGACCTCAGACAGCGTAAGTGGCATCTAATGATGTCCAAGCCAGCATCCTCCCTTCAGATGAAGATTGTTAGTAGCAAGAAATGAGGAGGAGGTAGCTGTGTTCCAAACCACCAGTGTCCCAGTTCACCACGATGACTAAGGCAAGCTTCCAGTGGCCTCTTAAAACCACATGCCAGATTTTAGGGATTGTTTTATTTTTTCCTCTTTTTTTTTTTTTTTAAATAAGGTTTCTTCAAAAGGACAGACATTGGTTGGTTCATCATTTCCTGTTTCCTAATCTAGGCTGAAGACAGGGAACGTGACTGAAATGTATTTATCGGGTTTTTGTTTAGTTCAATAGCTTGTATGTTTTCTTTCTTTGTTTCTCTGACTCATTTTGTATTAAAAGCCAACTAGATGCCTTTTTACAGAAGCCATGTGGATTGAATTTATTGCTGTCTTTTCTCTGAAGCTTGATCACTATAAATCTGAGAGCATGGTGTGACCAGGGGATACATACAATCCACTTAAACTTCAGAGAATCTGAACATGGTCTGTGTCTACACTGCCAAAAGCACTTTTCTGAGCAGCAATCCCTACCCTCAGGTTTCCTAAAGTGGGCAGGTTTGCAGCATTCTCAGCCGGTAGCAATAGCATTGGCTGGAATGGCTCAATTCAGAAGGAATATGAGAGGACCTCCCTGGTGATTCAGTGGTTAAGAATTTGTCTTGCAATGCAGGGGATACTGATTCCATCCCTGGTCTGGGAGGATCCCACTTGCCATAGAGTAGCTAAGCCCGTACACCACAGCTACTGAAGCCCACATGCTTAGAGCCCGTTCTCCACAACAAGAGAAGCCACCACAGTGAGAAGCCAGTGCACAACCAGAGAGCAGCGTCCGCTCTCTGCAGCTAGAGAAAGCCTGCATGGAGCAACCAGACCCAGTGCAGCCAAAAAGAAGGAAATCTTTTTTAAAAATTGGTGCTACTGAGCCATGACATTGTCTAAGACTTAGTTACTTTCTACCCCCACGGCAGGTTACTGCTGTCTCTGGATTGCAGGGTGACTATGCCCAGCATACAAAAACCAGCACTAATGAAGCCCATCTGGCACTGGGGACTGGAGTCTTCTTTTCTGAATCTCCTGTCTCAATATAGAGGTCTTCACACCTCCAGCCTGTTCTGAACATGTTTGGTATTATACTTTTAGCTCACAAACGGAATCATCTATTATAAAGTTAGAAAGAGGATGGGGGTTTTTTGGGATCTTAGTTCCCCAACCAGGGGTTGAACTCATGCCCCCCCACAGTGGAAGTACAGTGTCTTAACCACTGAACCACCAGGCAAGTCCAAGAAAGAGGATAGTTTTAATTGAGCATATGTTCAAGATTTAACTCGTTAATGAAGCGACCAGCAGGGTGATAAACCTGTCAAACCAATTACTTCTAATACAGAGAATAAAGTACACTGGAAACAGAAACCACTTTATTGTTTCTGACAATTAAGGGGATTTCACAGATTATATGATTATGCTTAGGTTGGGACTTAGAGACTGAGTAGTAGGACTTTGCCAGGTGGGCATAAAACATGTGCATTCTAAGAAACAGCAGGCGTAAGTTTGAAAGATTGGTGTATTTTATGAACCAAAAGAACTTCAGTATGGTTAGTGGTGGGGAGTTGCAAAATTAAGTATGAGCCACATCCTGGAGAGCTTGTACTTCATGTAATTGATCTTACAGGTTGAGGTTTCCTCAAGTGTATTCCACAGAACACTGTTTCCCAGGTATGTTAGAAACATTGGGGCATAAAGATGCCATGCTCAAATGACTTCACGAACACTTGGTTAAATAAACTGAAACAGGTTTCTTTACTTCAGGAATGCTTAGAACGTTTATTAAGTATAGAGGGATTGTCAAAAGGAACGGTGACTTAGATTTCAGATGTAAGCAATAATCATATGTGTGGTTATTACATATGATAATAATGTCATATCTCTTCTGCATTTTGCCAGAAGAGACTTGGCCAAAGATGGTTTGCAAGCTACTTCTCACACCTCTATCACTAATCCCTTATAGATACATAGTCTACATACCTCAGAATTAGTTCCCTCAACCCACCTTCATCTTTCTTGGCTTGGGATAAAACTTGAACCTTGACAGTGCTCTTTTAAAAACCTACCAATCCCTTGAGAAGTTGGCAGTGATTGGGAAGAACCAAGGCCGTGGAGACTTCAAGGGCTTTCCTCTAACCTTAGCCTCTTCACTCCTCCCAAGAGCCTTCTTCAAAGGCTGGATAGAAGCCATTAGCAGGAAACAGCAGCACCAGTTATAATTTGTGGGGAATAGGCCCTAGCCTGGGGAATAAAGTTTTGAGTGTAAAACATCCCTAGAGGGTGCAAATTGTATTCTCACTTTGGGAGAGATAGATTGCTCCCAAATGAGTAATGGCATCTCTGGTTTTCAGTTAATTTCCCTTTATGACTTCCACAGTCTCTGGCACTTAATACCATTGGCACTTAAGGAGCCAACTGTATTTTTCACTGGGTGGTTAAATTTTGTGAGCTGAATTGTCGGGGAGGTGAATTTGGACAGGTTAGGACTCTTAACAGAGTTACTTCTTCACAACAAAACTAGAGAGTTATTTGTTTCTCCTGATAGACCTAAAATCTGCTGCTTGTTAATAATCTTAAGGTGTGTGAATAGGAAAGTGAGATAAGAGAGAGCCCTGAGCACTTTAGGGCTGCAGGCAGTTGAATCCTAGGGATAGGCCATTTGAATTAGGACAGTATTTGGCCTTAGAAGAGATTTTAGCTGTATCCCAGGACAGAAGGCACCAGACTTAAAAGATAGCCCCTATTCCTGTGGGACCAGATGAGCCTACCCTCTGCCCTCTGGTCAATTGTCTCTAAATTGCAGACCCATAATGATCCTTCTTCAATAAAATAGCCCTGGATGGGCATCCAGCCTCTCCACACCAACCCTGAGCTATCTCAAACTCCTCCTTTCTTCTAGGCTTCAACTTCTTTTCTTCACTTGCCTCCGTGACTCACCTACACTCTTAGATTCTTCTCTAATTTATATCCTCTAGAACAGTAGTTCTCAACTCTGCACAATTTTGCTACCCAAGGGACATTTTCAGTGTCTTGGGACATTTTCAACCATCACACCTTGCCGGGGTCCAGCCCCGGTGGATCTAGGGAATTTGAAGTGGGGACGGCGTCGGCAAGGATCAGGAAACAATTGTTTAATTAAATGTTAATTAAGGATATAAAGAGTAATAGAATAAGGATAGCTCAGTGAGGAAATTTAGTGGAGAAAAGAGGCTGAATAATTCCGCCAGAAAGTGAGAAAGAATGACATGGGGAGATCAAGTTTCGGTGAACAAGGCCCACACTTTATTTTCTAAAGTAGTTTTTATACCTTAAGTTATGCATAGAGGATAATGGGGGAAGGGGTAGAGTCATGCAGTAAGCCAGGCTTTCTTCCTGTAAACTTACCATACGCAAAAGTTTAGGTGATTTGCATCATCTTCTGGCCTGTTAACATTTTAAGACCCTTTCTTCAGAAAACTTATTTTTCTCTAAAGGTGATTAGTCAGGCGCCACCCTCCAAAAGCATTGGATAAAGTTGCATTCCTATAGGGCAAAGGTGTGGTGGGCTATAACAAGAAAAAGAATTAACTCAAGGGTCCAAGGTTACAAACATTAAAGCTACTGCTTACATTCCTGAATGTAATCAATACACTGCCAGGGACACAGTAGGTAAGGGATATGGAGACTTAGCAGCAAACATTGGCCCAACAAGTGAAAAACCCTTCACCAATACAATTTCTAATCAATCTTTTAACTGCTCAAAGGAATCTGTATTTAGACAGTTTAGAACATCTCATGCCTCTCACAGTTGGGAGGCTCTGAACAATCACATGTGGCCGGAAAAACCTATTCAGACAGGCTAGAGGACTTCCAAAGGAGTTTGTAGGTTGAAACACTGTCACACCCAGGAATTACTAACTGGAGCTGTAAGCTAACTCTTTTTTCAGAGAGAGGTAGTGGGGGACAGCCCCCCGTAAAGTCAGAGGTGTAGGTGAGAGCACAAAGCAGAAAGTAGGCAGACTCTGGTTTGGGGGGTAGATGTTTGAGAATTTCCAGGGGGACTCCTGAGGCTCGATCCCACCTTTGTGTATGCCGAGCCGCCTTCCTCATGACCTTTGCCACGGGCGGAGCTTTCTGGCTCCTGGCAACACCTGGAGGGACGCTGTGCACATCTAGTGAGTAGAGGCCAGAGATGCTCAAAGAAGTAGGTGCTTGGGCCTTCCCTGGTGGTCCACTGGTTAAGAGCCCGTCTGCCAAAGCAGGGAACACGGGTTTGATACTGGGTCAGGGAAGATTCTACAGGCCGCAGGGTAACAAACCTGTGCACCACAACTACTGAGCCCTTGCGCCTAGAGCCCAAGTTCCACAAGAAGAGAAGCCACTGCAATGAGAAGCCTGGGCAAAGAAGAGTAGCCCTGGCTTGCTGACACTAGAGAAAGTCCAAGGAAGACCCAGCACAGCCATAAATAAATATGTAAGTATATAAATAAGTAAACGTTTTTTATTTTTGTAAAAAAAGAAGTGAAGGTGAAGTCACTTAGTCATGTCCGACTCTTTGTGACCCCGTGGACTGTAGCCCACAAGGCTTCTCCATCCATGGGATTCTCCAGGCAAAAATACTGGAGTGGGTTACCATTTCCTTCTCCAGGGGATCTTCCTGACCCAGGGATCGAAACCAGGTCTCCCACATTGGAGGCAGACACTTTAACCTCTGAGCCACCAGAGAAGCCCAAAAAAAGAAGTAGGTGCTCCAAAATGTTATTAGTGATGCTGTTGAAACCCTGCTCCAGAGCCATGATTCTCAAATTATGGTCTCAAACATTAACATCAGCATCTCCTGAGAATGTACTAGAAATGCAAACTCAAGAGCTCTGCCTCAGACCTACAGAATCAGAAACTTCAGGGTAAGAAGGTGTTCAGCAATCTGATTTAACAAGTCCTCCAGGTGACTTCCCTGGTGGCTCAGATGGTAAAGCGTCTGCCTACAATGTGGGAGACCCAGGTTCAATCCCTGGGTTGGGAAGATCCTCTGGAGAAGGAAATGGCAACCCATTCCAGTACTCTTGCCTAGAAAATCCCATGGATGGAGGAGCCTGGTAGGCTACAGTCCATGGGGTCACAAAGAGTTGGACACGACTGAGTGACTTCACTTTCACTTTCCAGGTGATTCTCTAGTGGTAAAGAACCTTCCTGCCAGTGTAGAAGACATAAAAGACAAGAGTTCTGTCCCTGGGTCAGGAAGATCCCCTGAAGGAGGGCATGGCAACCCACTCCAGTATTCTTGCCTGAAGAATCCCCATGGACAGAGGAGCTTGGTGGGCTACACTCCATAAGATTGCAAAGAGTAGGACACGACGGAAGTGACTTAGCGTGCACACACTCGTTGACTCTGATGCAAGTTTGAGAACCACTGCTGTAGTCTCAGAAAGTTTTCATCTTTCCTGGGAGAGCCATCCAGACTTCTGTTTACTTAGTGATAGTTGTCTTTGACTATGTAACTGTTCTTTTTGGCTTATGTGGTTTATCTCACTTGTTACATCTGGGACAAAACTTTCAAAGAGGAGGAGTAACAACTAAGACCAACCAGCTGATAAGTGGCAAAGCCAAGACATAAATCCAACTGGAAATCTTACCTTATCACCACAGTGTAGGGCTTGGTGACTTTTAACCTTGAATGCACATTAGAAGCAACTGTTGTTCAGTTGCTCAGTCATGTCTGACTCTTTGGAACCCCATGGGCTGCAGCACACCAGGCTTCCCTGTCCTTCACCATCTCCTGGAGTTTGCTCAAACTCATATCCGTTGAGTCGGTGATGCCATCCAACCATCTCATCCTCTGTCGTCCCCTTCTGCCTTCAATCTTTCCCAGCATCAGGGTCTTTTCCAGTGAGTCAGCTCTTCACATCAGGTAGCCAAAGTAGTGGAGAGTCAGCTTCAGCATCAATCCTTCCAATGAATATTCAGAGTTGATTTCCTTTAGGGTTGACTGGTTTGATCTTGCTGTCCAAGGGACTCTCAAGAGACTTCTCAGCACCACAGTTCAAAGGCATCAATTCTTCGACGCTCAGCCTTTCTTATTGTCCAGCTCTCACATCTATACACAACTACTGGAAAAAGCATAGCTGTGATTGCACAGACCTTTGTTGGCAAAGTAATGTCTCTGCTTTTTAATACACTGTCTAGGTTTGTCATTGCTTTTCTTCCAAGGAGCAAGCGTCTTTTACTTTCATGGCTGCAGTCACCATCTGCAGTGATTTTGGAGCCCAGAAAAAGTAAGTCTGTCACTGTTTCCATTGTTTCCCCATCTACTTGCCATGAAGTGATGGGACTGGATGCCATGATCTTGGTTTTTTGAATGTTGAATTTTAAGCCAGCTTGTTCACTCTCCACCTTCATCAAGAGGCTCTTTAATTCCTCTTCACTTTCTGTCATAAGGGGTGGGGAATGAGTGAATTTAGTTCAGATGACCATTATATCTAACTGGACAAGAATCTCTTAGAAGAAAAGGAGTAGCCCTCTTAGTCAACAAAAGAGTCCAAAATGTACTTGGGTGCAATCTCAAAAACAACAG
This sequence comes from Bos indicus x Bos taurus, assembly GCF_003369695.1. NCBI lineage: Eukaryota > Metazoa > Chordata > Mammalia > Artiodactyla > Bovidae > Bos > Bos indicus x Bos taurus. Next base: position 122,015,386 of record NC_040077.1, read on the forward strand.
AATGATCTTCATTCATTTCCAAGGCAAAACATTCGATACCACAGTAATCCAAATCTATGCCCCAACCACTAAGGCCAGAGAAGCTGAAGCTGAACTGTTCTATGAGGACCTAAAAGACCTTCTAGAACTAACACCAAAAAGAGATGTCCCTTTCATCAGAGGGGCCTGGAATGTGAAAGTAAGAACTCAAGAGATACCTGGAGTAACAGGCAAATTTGGCCTTGGAGTACAAAATGAAGCAGTGGTGGTGTTGGTTTAGTCACTAAGTTGTCTAACTCTTGGGACCCCATGGACTGTAGCCTGCCAGGCTCCTCTGTCCATGGGATTCTCCAGGCACGAATACTGAGTGGGTTGCCATTTCCTTCTCCAGGGATCTTCCTGACCCAGGAATCAAACCCAGGTCTCCTGCATTGCAGGCAGACTATCAACTGAGCTATGAGGTAAGCCAAAAATGAAGCAGGGTGAAGGCTAACAGAGTTTTCCCAAGAGAATGCGCTGGTCATAGCAAACACCCTCTTCCAAAAGTACAAGAGACAACCCTACACATGGACATCACCAGATCAGATCAGACCAGATCAGTCGCTCAGTCGTGTCCGACTCTTTGCGACCCCATGAATTGCAGCACGTCAGGCCTCCCTGTCCATCAGCAACTCCCGGAGTTCACCCAGACTCACATCCATCGAGTCAGTGATGCCATCCAGCCATCTCATCCTCTATCGTCCCCTTCTCCTCTTGCCCCCAATCCCTCCCAGCATCAGAGTCTTTTCCAATGAGTCAACTCTTCGCATGAGGTGGCCAAAGTACTGGAGTTTCAGCTTTAGCATCATTCCTTCCAAAGAAATCCCAGGGCTGATCTCCTTCAGAATGGACTGGTTGGATCTCCTTGTAGTCCAAGGGACTCTCAAGAGTCTTCTCCAACACCACAGTTCAAAAGCATCAATTCTTCGGTGCTCAGCCTTCTTCACAGTCCAACTCTCACATCCATACATGACCACAGGAAAAACCATAGCCTTGACTAGACGGACCTTTGTTGGCAAAGTAATGTCTCTGCTTTTGAATATGCTATCTAGGTTGGTCATAACTTTCCTTCCAAGGAGTAAGCATCTTTTAATTTCATGGCTGCAGTCACCATCTGCAGTGATTTTGGAGCCCAGAAAAACAAAAGTCTGACACTGTTCCCACTGTTTCCCCATCTATTTCCCATGAAGTGATGGGACTGGATGCCATGATCTTCGTTTTCTGAATGTTGAGCTTTAAGCCAACTTTTTCACTCTCCACTTTTACTTTCATCAAGAGGCTTTTGAGTTCCTTTTCACTTTCTGCCATAAGGGTAGTGTCATCTGCATATCTGAGGTTATTGATATTTCTCCTGGCAATCTTGATTCCAGCTTGTGTTTCTTCCAGTCCAGCGTTTCTCATGATGTACTCTGCATATGAGTTAAATAAACAGGGTGACAATATATAGCCTTGACGAACTCCTTTTCCTATTTGGAACCCAGATGGTCAATACCAAAATCAGATTGATTATATTCTTTGTAGCCAAAGATGGAGAAGCTCTCTACAGTCAGCAAAAATAAGACTGGGATAATGAACTCATTATTGCAAAATTCGGACTTAAATTGAAGACAGTAGGGAAAACCAGTAGGCCATTCAGGTATGACCTAAATCACATCCCTTATGATTGTACAATGAAAGTGACAGATTCAAGGGATTAGATAGAGTGCCTGAAGAACTATGGATGGAGGCAATTTGTATGGCAATGATCAGTGATCAAACTGTAACACTGTACAGGATGTGGTGATCAAAATCATCCACAAAAAAGAAATGCAAAAAGGCAAAATGGTTGTCTGAGGAGGCCTTACAAATAGCTGAGAAAAGAAGAGAAGCTAAAGACAAAGGACAAAAGGAAATATATACCCATCTGAACGCAGAGTTCCATAGAATAGCAAGGAGAGATAAGAAAGTCTTCCTCAGTGATCAGTGCAAAGAAATAAAGGAAAACAATAGAATGGGAGACTAGAGATCTCTTCAAGGAAAATGGAGATCCTAAGGGAACATTTCATGCAAAGATGGGCTTGATAAAGGACAGAAATAATACGGACCTAATAGAGGCAGACAATATTAAGAAGAGGTGGCAAGAATACAAAAAAAGGTCTTAATGTCCCGGATAATCACTGTGTGATCACTCACCTAGAGCCAAACATCCTGGAGTGTGAAGTCAAGTGGGCCTTAGGAAATATCACTAGGATAAAACCTAGTGGAGGTGATGGAATTTCAATACTGAGCTTTTTCAAATCCTAAAAGATGATGCTGTGAAAGGGTTGCACTCAATATGCCAGCAAATTTGGAAAACTCAGCAGTGGCCACAGGACTGGAAAAGGTCAGTTTTCATTCCAGTCCCAAAAAAGGGCAATGCCAAAGAATGCTCAAACTACTGCACAATTACACTCATTTCACGTGCTAGCAAAGTAATGTCCAAAATCTTCAAGCTAGACTTGAATAGTATATGAACCTAGAACTTCCAGATATTCAAGCTGGATTTAGAAAAGGCAGAGGAACCAGAGACCAAGTAAGCTGAAACTTACAAGTTTGGCCAGGAAGCAGAAGTTGACCCACTGTGGTCATCTGTGTCTAATTGACTATTGGGCAGAAACAGTCCATTAGAAATTGGCTTTGTGCAGAAAAATTACCTGTGACTTTCCTTCAAAGTATAGCATCCAAAAGCACTAGAGCCAGAAAGGACCTTATGGGTACTTAGGTCATCTAATCCAACCTCATTTGCAGAAGGAGAAACTGAAAATATATCCTTTACACAAGGTCACATGCGAATTAAGTTAGAGGTTTTGCTCATTCAGGAAACATTAATTCAACTGGCCTCTGTGGTGGGCCCTGTGCTGTGCCCGGAGAATACAGAAATGACCGAGTCATAACCTCATCTTTGAAGACTCACAGGGCAGAACAGTGGGGAGAGAAACAAAAATCATGCTTCTCAAACTTATCCACATAAATGCCTTAATGGCAGAGGAGAATGAACTGGAGCAGGAATGAAGAACTCCTAAAATTAATAACTTTGAAATTTCACCTTGAAACTACAAAAATGTATGATTTTCCCCCTCAACTTTTAAAAATGTTCTGAACATAAAAATTGAAATATTAGTATATATATATATATATATATATATATATATGTTCCACCTAGATTCAATCATCTCTTCTGGTAGCTATGAAATACATATACTGCCATGTGTAAAATAGATGGCTAGTGGGAAGTTGCTGAATAACAGAGGGAGCTCAGCTTGGTGCTCTGTGACAACCTGGAAAGGTAGAATAGGGAAGGCGTGGCTCAAGAGGGGATATATGTATACTTATGACTGCTTCATGCTGTTGTACCACAGAAACCAAAACATTGTAAAGCAATTATCCTCCAATTAAACAAATTAAAAAAAAAACTTTCAATGACTATTGAAAATAAGATGCAGTCATCATAATTCTTTACTCCCAAATATCCCTAAATACTCCAGTAGGTATCTCCTGAAAACATTCTCTTTCACAGCCACAATACAATTACCACATCTAAGAAAATTAACAGCAATTCCATAATATCATCTAATGATCATATTAAAATTTCCTCATTAAAGTATCTTTTATAGCTAATTTTTCAATCTAGAATCAATCAAGTTTTATGCTTTGGGGTATTCTCTCTCTCCAGTGTCTCTTAATCTAGAACAGTCCCCCATATTTTTCCCCCAGTGAAACTGACTACTTAAATGTATATGATTTTGTATGCTGCTTCGTAATATAGCTGTGCTGGTTTTACAATAATGAATGTTAAATGAGAAAGCAGGTAAAGCCGGCGCCCCAGGAAGATGTGCCACGTTTATATCTGCTTTGTCTTCTCATGTTCTGGTTTTAGAGACAAATATAAATAAGAAATTCAAATTCAGTCTGATACATACTGTCAGAGGTACGCCTGCAAACTAGGAGGCAGTGGCTATGGAGAATTTAGGCAAGGTTTTACTGAGGAAATGATGCTTTAAGTGAATCTTAAAGGAAGATGGGAGATTGAGGGGGAGAGATCTGAGAGGGGGATTAAGTACTGTCCGGGCAGCAGACAACAAACTGATGTGATCAAAAATGACACACAGCGCGTGGTGATGGTAACAGCTTATTTGGGGAGTGACAGATGAGGAGAAACCTTGGGAAGTGTTGGAGTCTAAAAACCAGGTGGTCAGCTTTGGGCTTCATTTTATGGGAAGGAAACCAGCAAAGGTCTCTTGGTACTCTCTGCATAGGAGGTCAGCCACTCCTGAGGTTGCCTCAAAATGCAGAGCCAAGACAAGTGGATTATAAGAATGCAGATTTACACTCAACAAAGAAAGCAGCTGATTCAGACCTGTCCACATACAGAACGGTGGAGAGGTCCTCCGCTCTGGAGTATACAAGTAGAAGCTGGGTGACCATTTGACAGGAATGTCTGTGTTGTACTGATTGAGATAGTTAGAGCTGCTCATCAGAATCCCTGGGGAATATATTCTGTAACCAGGTCCCACCTGCAGAGATTTGGTTGGAGTTGAGCTGGTGTGGGGCCCTGATCGAGGTGCAGGTGGTCTGCACACTAACATTTGGGAGCCGTTCGATCAGAGGACCACTGTGGTCCTTTCCAACTCCACTGTTCTATGATTTTACATGCTGTTTACCTAAGATGGTAATTTTAGAATTCAGTGAATTGTTTGCTGTGAAAGGTTGTCTAGTTGAAGGCTTATGGAAAATGATGAGGAATTGAGAATCCCATCAGAGCATTTGGGACCTGCAGGAGGGGCCAGGCCTGAGCTGACCCCGTCTGTTTTCCTATCCCCAGTTGGCCCTTGGGCAAACCCAGCACAGCGTAATAAAGGCCCAGGGAATTATGGGGCCGACTGGAGAGAGCCTCCTGCCATCTCTCAATGTCCCCAGCTCAGCTGGCCTGAGGGCAGATTTTAACTGAAAGCCCATGTGGCCTCTAAGGGCTAGTGAAAAGGGAGATTAGTCTTGGCTGTTGGCAGATTCTGTGCTAGGATTCTGGGCCCAGACAAGGAAAGTCAACTTTCTATAAGCTTTACTGCCGTCAGAGCTGTTTAGGGTTTCCTGACCTAGACCCTGCCTGTTCATATACACCCTGTTCTTCCTCTTCCTTTCTTTTCAACCATTCTTTCTTATCAGAGATTTTTCTTTTTTCCTCCACCCAATTTCCTTTCAGGAAATTGGTTGGAAAGGAGTGGTGATAGGAAGGAGGCAACAGGCAGTAAAAAGTATGTGTAGAAATCAAAGAGAAGGGATCATATCTCCTAAACACAACTTGCTGTTGAACACTTCTGTGCTGGGACTTATTTTTTCTCTAGCAGCCCACATTTCAGGCATCAGCTTTTCTCGAAGTTTTCCATCACTGCCTGTACCCAAGCAGAGTTTGTCATTTTTTCCACTATTAATTTTCTGTACTTCATTGGCACTTTGCTATTCTGTGTATCGCTCGTAATAATCTTTATTTGTCTGCCTCACCTACAGGCCCAAGAGTCACAAACTCAGATGCCATCAGGGCCCAGAGAGGAAAGGCAAATGGGTGAAGCTGCTGGGTTTAGGGAAATAAGCATTGTACGATGTCATGCTGTAGGCCAGGGTGCTAACCCTCCAGACTTTAGCCCAAGGATTATCAGGGCTACCTGATTCATCTTTGATTCCACAGTTCCTAGCTCAGTGCCTGACACTGTAATGGAAATGACCTGGAGTTCTTGAGATCCAACTCTACCCTAATGTGCTGTGTGACATAAAAAAACTCACTCAACCTCTCTGCCCTTCTGTCTTTCAGGTTCTCTGTTTCTTTTTTTTTTTTTGGCAGCCATATGGCTATGCAGGATCTTAGTTTCCTGACCAGGGCTTAAACCTGGGCCTAGGCAGTGAAAGCGCAGGGTCCTAACCTCTGGACTGTGAGGGAATTCCAGGGATCTCCGTTTCTTTATGTATTACCTCTTCAAAAAAGGCATTTTGCAGATCATCTCAGCCGGTGGATTTTTCACTTGGTTCCTGACAGACTTTGGCTCGAGGTGCTGATCTGGGGCCTTCACAAGATGAGAGAGCAAACTGAGACAGCAAGCTGCCAGTCCTCTTTCTCCATACAACCAGAGGGCTCCCACATTATTTTTTTTTCTTTTTTTTTAGTTTTAGAAATGTATGATTTCTTTTGAAGAGAAGAGTCTGCTGCTAAAAAATTTGAAAACCATAAGGAATGCAGTAGGTTCTGCCTGGATTCAAATCCTGATTCTTCCACTTTCTTGTTATATCATGCAGGTGATCTAACCTCTCTGAGCCTCAGTTCCGTCTCCTAGAAACTGCAGATGGTGATAACAGTACCCATTTCAAAGGGCTCCTGTGAGGTTTAATGAGTTAATTCATGGAAGTGGCTCTGAACAGTGCCTGCGCAGAATGCTTAAGAGGTGTTAGTTACTGTGTCATATTAAGGTCTTCATCCCTAGTCCTGGCACAAAACTTCTAAAACTCTTGCAGTGCCCTCAGTGATAGGGAGTGTCTCTTCTTATTCACAAGTCCCTTTTGATCACACCTGAGTTTATTCTAATGAGGTGGCTTAGGATGAGACCCATAGACAGACCAGAAAGACCAAGTGACCAAAGACTGAAATTTTAGCCCCTCCTACTGAGCTCCAGGGCTTCCCTGGTGGCTCGGATGGTAAAGTGTCTGCCCGCAGTGCGGGAGACCTGGGTTCGATCCCCAGGTCGGGAAGATCCCCTGGAGCAGGAAATGGCAATCCACTCCAGTACTCTTGCCTGGAAAATTCCATGGACGGAGGAGCCTGGTAGGCTACAGTCCATGGGGTTGCAAAGAGTCGGAGACAACTGAGCGACTTCATTTTCTTTTCTCACTGAGCTCCAGGAAGGAGAGGCAGTAGTCAGTGACCAAGCTCGATAACAACTCTTGAACACTGAGATCCTGAGAAGTTTCCAAGTTGGTGAATCATCTGAGAAGGTTGTGCACTCCAGCTCCACAAAGACAGAAGTGCCCAGGACCCTTCCGGACTTCACACTATACACCTCTTCATCTGGCCATTCATTAGTATCCTTTATAATAAACCAGTAAAAGTAAGCAAAGTGCCTTCCTGAACTCTATGCACTGTTCATAGACAAATTATCCAACCTGAGAAGGAAGTCCTGGGGAGACCACCGTATAGCTGGTTGGTCAAAAGTAAGTGAGGCTAGAGATTTGCAACTAGCGTCTGAAGGAGAGGCAGTCTTGTGGGACTGAACCTTGATGCTGTGGGTCTGTGCCAACCTGGGTAGTTAGTGTCAGGATTACATTGTTGGACCATCAGCTGGTGTTGGAGAATTGGTTGGTGTCAGAAAACACCCCAGAAACTGTAATTGGTGAGCATGTTCAGTCCTCTAACTTGGAGGGAAAAATTAATAACATTTCCTCTATCATGTGAATGAACTTTCTCAGAAACCTTCAGTGTTTCAACCCACAGAGGTACTAATGGTGGAAGATTCAAACACAGCATCTAGGCTTGTTTTAGGTCAAGGGAAGAATGTAACACCTCAGAAATTTCCTCACTTTAGCTGCTCCTGATTCATCTCTCTCTGAGGCTGACCATGATCCTGCCTTCTCACTCCGGAAGCGTGGGTATATTCTGAATCATCTCTGTCCTTTATTTCTAAATCCTGCTTTATTTCCTCCACATTCTTTCCCTAGTCCAAGGGTTAGTCATCTTTTGTGTCAACTACTCCAAACCCCTCCTGACATCATCCTCAGCTCCTAACACCCGCAACTTCTTGCCAAAGATGTTTCTGTCTCTACAATTAGATTGCCTTCCCCCTTAACATCCTGGTTTCCAGGTGGTAAAGAGCATGGATATGCTACAGTCTGAGGCAGAAATATTCTTTCACCACGTATTTGCTGACTCCTGACACAATCCAAGCTCTGTGGGATATAGAGATAATTTATGACATAGTGATGGTTCCAAATAATAGCAAAGAGAGATAAGAAAGCCTTCCTTGGTGATCAGTGCAAAGAAATAGAGGAAAATAATAGAATGGGAAAGACCTGAGATCTCTTCAAGGAAATTAGAGATACCAATGGAACATTTCATGCAAAGATGGGCTCAAGAAAGGACAGAAGTGGTATGGACCTAACAGAAGCAGTAGATATTAAGAAGAGGTGGCAAGAATACCCAGAAGAACTGTACAAAAAAGATCATGAGCCAGATAATCACAATGGTGTGATCATTCACCTAGAGCCAGACATCCTGGAATGTGAAGTCAAGTGGGCCTTAGGAAGCATCACTACGAACAAAGCTTGGAGGTGATGGAATTCCAGTTGAGCTATTTCAAATCCTTAAAGATGATACTGTGAAAATGCTGCACTCAATATGCCAGAAAATTTGGAAAACTCTCAGCAGTGACCGCAGGACTGGAAAAGGTCAGTTTTCATTCCAATCCCAAAGAAAGGCAATGCCAAAGAATGCTCAAACTACCGCACAATTGCACTCATCTCACATGCTAGTAAAGTAATGCTCAAAATTCTCCAAGCCAGGCTTCAGTAATACGTGAACTGTGAACTTCCAGATGTTCCAGCAGGTTTTAGAAAAGGCAGAGGAACCAGAAATCAAATTGCCAACATCCGCTGGATCATGGAAAAAGCAAGAGAATTCCAGAAAAACATCTATTTCTGCTTTATTGACTATACCAAAGCCTTTGACTGTGTGGATCACAATAAACTGTGGAAAATTCTGAAAGAGATGGAAATACCAGACCACCTGACCTGCCTCTTGAGAAACCTGTATGCAGGTCAGGAAGCAACAGTTAGAACTGGACATGGAACAACGGATGGGTTCCAAATAGGAAAAGGAATACGTCAAGGCTGTATATTGTCACCCTGCTTATTTAACTTCTATGCAGAGTACATCATGAGAAACGCTGGGCTGGAGGAAGCACAAGCTGAAATCAAGATTGCCAGGAGAAATATCAATAACCTCAGATATGCAGATGACACCACCCTTATGGGAGAAAGTGAAGAAGAACTAAAGAGCTTCTTGATGAAAGTGAAAGAGGAGAGTGAAAAAGTTGGCTTAAAGCTCAACATTCAGAAAACTAAGATCATGGCATCTGGTCCCATCACTTCATGGGAAATAGATGGGGAAACAGTGGAAACCATGTCAGACTTTATTTTTGGGGGGAGCTCCAAAATCACTGCAGATGGTGACTGCAGCCATGAAATTAAAAGATGCTTACTCCTTGGAAGGAAAGTTATGACCAACCTAGATAGCATATTCAAAAGCAGAGACATTACTTTGTCAACAAAGGTCCATCTAATCAAGGTTATGGTTTTTCCAGTAGTCAAGTGAGAGTTGGACTATAAATAAAGCTGGGCGCCGAAGAATTGATGCTTTTGAACTGTGGTGTTGGAGAAGACTCTTGAGAGTCCCTTGGACTGCAAGGAGGTCCAACCAGTCCATCCTAAAGGAGATCAGTCCTGGGTGTTCATTGGAAGGACTGATGTTGAAGCTGAAATTCCACCTGATGCGAAGAGCTAACTCATTGGAAAAGACCCTGATGCTGGGAAAGATTAAAGGAGGAGGAGAAGGGTATGACAGAGGATGAGATTGTTGGATGGTATCACCGACTCAATGGACATGAGTTTGGGTAAACTCCGGGAGTTGATGATGGACAGGGAGGCCTGGCATGCTGGGGTACAGGGTTCGCAAAGAGTTGGACACGACTGAGCGACTGAACTGAACTGAACTGAACATGGTCCTCATAGAGCTCACAGTCTATGGGGGGAAACAAAATCAAACAAGGACAGTAAATCCCAGTAAAAAGTGTCATGGAGATAACACTGGTCATCCCAAAGGAGGGTGCCTCCTTGAGGCCGTAGTGTTAAGGAAGGTCTGGGTTGGGTGGGGGGAGTAACAAGTGAGCTGAAATTTGAATAGGACGCCTCCAGCCTGAGCATCAGATGGGAGATGCATTCTAGACAGAACAACACACGCAAAACATGGAAGTAAGTGATGGTGTGGTATGTGTGCGGTGTGGGCAAGACTTTGTCTAAATGGAATGACCCAGGGCAGAGGCTAGTTCTGCTGATGTCAGGCCATCAGTCCTGGTCCCATAGGACAGATTTAAAAGTCAGTCAGTCTGTCCTTGAGCAGGGTGTCACAGGCATAACGTGATACAGCCAAGAGCCTGGCAAGCACAGGTCACAGCCCCAGTGGAATCCGCTGTTATTAGGAGTAAATGAGATAGTGTATGTCAAGTACCTGGCTCAAAGCAAGCACTCAATAAATGGAAGCTATTATTGTTATTATTATTGAATTGCATTGTTGAGTGTCACGAGGGAACTGGCAGATGCTGTATGTGGAAGAGGCTCCAGAGAGGATCTGCTAGAGAACCGTTACATTTGGGCTAAGACTTTGCCAGGCTGGTTCTTTTTCTTTTGTAGGAAATGGACTCTGGAGAATCTGATGAAACCTGTGGACCTTCTCCCAAGAAAAAGACACATCTGTTCAGATGATGATTTGTGTATTATTTCAGGGACTTCCCAGACTCCTGGAGGCCTGTTTAGTCATGGAAACTGGTTGGACACAGCTGTTATTTGCCAAGCATGGCTGAGAAAAGAACCCACTCTTATCTTATTATTCTAAGTGAAAACCTCACCTCACATAATTTCTTTCTTTTTTTTTAAATTTTTTACAATTAATTTTTGTTGGAGTATAGTTACTTGACTAGAGAAGGGAATGGCAACCCACTCCAGTATTCTTGCCTGGAGCCCCCCAGGGACAGAGGAGTCTGGGGTCCATAGAGTTGCAAAGAGTCAGACACGACTGCCATGACTGAACACACACGTAGTTGCTTTACAGTGTTGTATTAATTTCTACTGTGCAGCAAAGTGAATCAATTATATGTATACATTTATTCCTCCTTCCCTGGTGGCTCAGATGGTAAAGGAACTGCCTGCAATGCAGGAGACCCAGGTTCGATCCTTGGGTCAGGAAGATTCCTGGACAAGGAAATGGCTACCCACTCCAGTATTCTTGTCTGGAGAATACTGTGGACAGAGGAACCTGGCAAGCCACAGTCCATGGGTTTGAAAAGAGTCAGACACGACTGAGCAACTCACATTTTAACTTTATACATATATTCACTCTTTTTAAGATTTCCTTCCCATTTAGGTTACCACAGAGCATTAAGTAAGTTCCCTGTGCTATTCAGCAGGTGATCATTAGTTATTTTATACATGAAGTGAAAGTGAAGTCATTCAGTCATGTCCGACTCTTCGTGACCCTATGGGCTGTAGCCTTCTAGGCTCCTTCGCCCATGGGATTTTCCAGGCAAGGATACTGGAATGGATTGCCATTTCCTTCTCCAGGGGATCTTCCCAACCCAGGGATTGAATCTGGATCTCCCACATTGCAGGCAGACTCTTTTACCATCTGAGCCACCAGGAATGTGTGTATGTCAATCTAAATCTCCCAATTCATTCACCCATCTACATAATTTCAAATCTACCAATAATCTGTGTGGTTTTTAAAAAAATAATTAAATTTATTTATTTTTAAAATGAAGGATAATTGCTTTACAGTATTGTGTTGGTTTCTGCCAAACATCAACATGACTCAGCCATAGGATGTATACCTACATCCCCTCCCTCTTAAATGCTGTGTGCTTAGGACTTCCCAAATGGGGCTTCCCTGGTGGCTCAGAGGTTAAAGTGTCTTCCTGCAATGCAGGAGACCAGGGTTTGATCCCTGGGTCAGGAAGATCCCCTGGAGAAGGAAATTGCAATCCACTCCAGTATTCTTGCCTGGAGAATCCCATGGATGGAGGAGCCTTGTACTCTACAGCCCACGGGGTCGCAAAGAGTCGGACACAATGGAGCGACTTCACACTCTAACTTTGGGACTTCCCTGGTGATCCAGTGCAAATGCAAGGAGTACATATTTGATCCCTGGTTGGGTAACTAGGGTCCCACATGCTGTATAGTGCAGTTTAAAAAACCACAACTATGTGGCAAAAAAATACAATAAATTAAAGTACCTAGTGGCATGCTGACAAGTGGGTAGAGGAGGGAGACCAGTGAGGGGACCGTTCTGATAATCCAGGAAGAAGACAGGGCTGGCTTCGGGGGCATGTGTCCTCTGCATCACGTGGGACACACCCTGTGCTTGTTTTCATGCTCTGCTGTGTTTTCATTCCTAATGAGCCATAGGAGCCTTGCATTTTCATTTTGCACTGGACTCCACAGATTATCTCACCAGTCATATGAGAACTTATGCATTTGAGTGCTCACTCTGTGTTGTTGTTCAGTCACTCAGTCGTGTCCAGCTCTTGGCAGCCCCGTGGACTGCAGCATGCCAGGCTTCCCTGTCCTTCACTCTGTAAGCTGCACAAAAGTGGCAGAGCTGCAACTGGAAGCCAGGCTGCTTGGGTCCAGAAGCATAGGTCTTCTAAGGTCTATGTCATTGTGTCTTCTGTGTCCAGAGTGCTAGTGAGACTGGAGAAAGGGTGAAAGAATAAGAAACATTCATTCTTGGGGACTTTCCTGGTGGTCTCATAGTTAAGAATCTGCCTTGCAAGGAAGGGGATTGCTCCCACATGCCACTCAGGCAACTAAGCCTGCAGTGCCCCAACTAATACCTGATGCAGCCAAAAATACATAAATTTAAAAAAAAAAAAAAAAACGTTGTTTCTTTTTCCAGAACACTATTCTTCACCTTGGCCTTTCCTTCTAAATCTGGGTATCAATGCCATGTCCTAAAGGAGGCTTTCCTGGTCTCCAAACGTGAATTACAGCCTCCTTATTCTTTTACTCTTCCTTATCTTTTAAGGCACTTATCAGAATTTGTCATTATGTATTTGTATGTTTTCTGGTTTTGATGACAATCTGTCTCTAGACTATTCTCTCAGTGAATGCAGAGGTCGGTTCATCCCCTTATCCCCCAGTGGAGATCCTGGTACCTAGTAGATATTCCATAGATATGAGCTGGAAGGTAAGTTCATAGAATATAATGACAGGTCAGATGGGATAGAGAAGCCCCCGAGGATAATGCAGAGATACCCACTTGAGTGATGCTAGTCCTCAAGACGACGGTAAGAAGTTAGGAGTGGTGCTGGAATGAGTAAATGGATTGGGGATGTGTTTGAGAGTTTGAGTGCTTTTCAAGGGGGGTGTCTTGGAGAAGGCAGTTTCCACTGACAAGTCCTTCACTCCCTCCCCACTGCTGCCTGGGATACGTGGACTACAGCCCCCTGGGCAGACCTCTGCCATCAGGCAACTCTGTGCTTATGCCCCTGGGAGCCTGCCTGTTCCCTAGCCTGGGAAGCTCAGTGGGTCCCGAAACAGCGCTGCAGGGCTCATTTCTGGATCATAGGGGCCCCAGGGGTGTGTATGCAGTCAGGTCGGGCTCAGTAAATGTCAGTAGAGGAAATGAGAGAAGGAAGAACTCTGGAGGAAGGCTGGGATGGGTAGCAGATATGGGAAGTGGAGTGGAAGGAAATAGAGGCCGAGATTGGAGCCGCCAGGCCCTGGAGACAAGGTGGACAGAGGCATGCTCCACACTCTCGGGAGACCAGGCACAGAACTAAGCGCTTGATTCACGTAACTGCATTTCATCTTTGTGGCAACACGACAGCAATCATTATTGCTCCTATTTTGTTAAGAAAACGGAGGCCCAGAGAGGTGACGTGATTTGCCCAAGGTCACACAGCGAGCGAGCTGCGAAGTCTGGGTTTGACCCAAGCTTGCTCTCTGCTCACTTCATTCCCTGCCTCTTCGGCTCTGCTCTCGGTTTCCCTACCCCTTCTCCCCACCCCTCCGCTTCCTTGGCCGCCCCGCCCCACCTCTCTCCTCCCCTCCTCTCCCCTCCCCTCCTCTTCTCTCCCTTCTCTCTCTCCGTCCTGCCCTCCCTCTCGGCAGCCGCGGCAGCCGAGCCACGTGGTGGGGCCGGGAAACCGCGGCCGCCGAGCACCCGGGCGGCTGCCCCAGCTGGGCAGTGCTGCTCTGCGCTGCGCCGCGCTCGGTGCCTGCGCTCCCCTCTCCGCGCTCCCCTCCAACCGCCCCGGGGCGGGAGGCGCGCCCGGCAGCGGGGCGTCCAGACAAAGGAGGCGCGGCAGAGCCGGCGCGCGGGCGGACGGACCATGGACTCCGAGCGCGAGCGGCCGGCCCCAGCCCTGAGGACCCGGCGCTCCCGGGCCCGGCCCTAAGGCGCCCGGCCCCGCCGCCCGGGGCGCCCAGCGCGGAGGACGCGGAGCCCGCGCCGCACGGAGGAGGCGGCGGCCGCCGAACTAGAGGGGCGCCGCGGCGGTCGGCGCGCGCGACCCCCGGAGCCATGGGCAAGTGCAGCGGGCGCTGCACGCTGGTCGCCTTCTGCTGCCTGCAGCTGGTGAGCGCCGCGCGCCCGGGCGGCCGGGCCGGGTAGGGTAGGGCGCGGCGGGGCGGGGTCCCGGGGCGAGCGGGTGGGGTGTGGGTCTGGGTGTGGGTCTGGGGCGAGCGCCGGGGTTGGGGGTGGTCTGGAGTCACGGAGAGGACGGGCGGAGCCTGCTCCTGCTGGCCCGGCTGTCTCTTTGTGTGCGCCTCTCGCCCGGCGCTCCCCGGTCCCCGAGTGCGTCCTGTGCGCGAGTCCCCGGCCCGCCCGGCGCCTGGGGCTCCACGCGACTGGCCCGCACTGGACGAGTGGCCTCCTGTTGGGGAGATGCGCTGTGGGAGTGTGGTTCTCCGGGGCTTGGGGGTGTGTCCGAGGCGGGTGTGTGGATCCCTTGAGGTTCCTGCCGTGTGTTTTCCTCTAGATCACTCGTTTGCGTGGGTCTCTGCCTCTGGTCTCCGCCCCACTGAGCGTTTCTCACAAACTCTCTGCTCCTGTGTGTGTCTCTCTCCGCGTTTCTCCTTGGTATGTGTCTAGATCTCTGACCATTTCTGGTCCATGTTCATCTGTGTGTGGGGGGCTCTTAGACTCCAAGAACCGTTCACTCTTTTGTGCTCTTCCTGCCTGCCTCCACCCTCCTGACTGGGCAGGCCTAAGAGCCCCTCCCTGGAGAGGGTCACAAGGAGCTACTAGGTCCTGGGCCAGCTGATCAACCAGGTGCGGGACTGCCCTCCCTGCTTTGGCTGTGACAACCCTAGCCATAGGCATTGTCAGTCTTTCCACCAGAGGGGCGGGGTGTGGGGGGGTGGAGTGGGTGAGATAGGGCTGGCAAGGATGGGAGTGGAGATACTTGGGTGCCCAGGGAGGGTGGGAGTACCTGGGGACACTGTACATAATCTCAGCTCAGGGAAATCAGGTTCTTGTCTCAGGGAAGTGAGGGGAGTGAATTTGGGGGCTGAAGGGGACCAGCTCTGCCCCTCAATACAGACTCTGGCAAGTGAGTTTGGGAAAGTGATTAAGGAGAGGCCAGGATCTCCTGCCTATGCTAGAGCTGAGATCTAACCAGTAAAGAGGTCTGGTCTGGGTTCCACTTTTGCCTGCATCCATTGCCCTTCCTCCACCACTGGTGTGTACATACAGTAAAGCAGAAGGAAGCTTTGAGTGTGGATACACACACCCCATTCATCTTTCTTCTTTCCTCTTGGGGACCCCAGCCCCGAACACTCCATCCACAGACCTGCCCTCTTGGACAGCGGCCCAAACAGCTGGACCCTGAAGATTGGAGCCCTGCTCCCAGCTGTGGGCTGCAGGGCAAGTGACATCTTGGTCAGCCTCTCTGTGAATTGCTCATCCTTGAGGTTGGCAGGGGGGATTAATTAAGATCAGGTAGAATGGAAACTCCAGAAGAGCAGAGATTATCTGTTTTGTTCGTGCTAAATCCCCAGCAGCTGGAACAGTGCCTGGCACTCCATTAATATTTGTAAAGTAAATGAGTGAATCAGTTATTTGGCAACTCCTGGCTCCCGGTAGAAACACCCTTCTTTATCTCCTTTCAAGAACATAAAATTCCAAAAAGTTCTGAAACTTTCCAAGGAATTTTCTTTCTGAGTTTATTTTAAAATTTTAAACTAGGACTTTTTCTTATTAGAGAAGTAATATACAGGGACATCTTGGTGGTCCGCTGGCTAAGACTCCTTGCTCCCAATGTCGGGGGCCCAGGTTCAAGCCCCGGTTAGGGATCTAGATCCCACATGCAGCATCTAAGAGTCTGCTTACTGCAACTTAAGATCCACTTGCTGCAAATAAAAAAGAAAAAGAAAGAAAAGTAACATACACATTTTATAAAATGATTAAATCAATAAATAACCAAATAGAGCAGAAGATAAAGACGTTTCCTTCTATGCCCAGTCCTATACTCCAGAGATAAGCAGTATTAACAGTTTGACCCACCGTATTCTCTGTTGATGATAATAACAGTCCTTAGCTTTAGGGAACAGTTACTAGGTGCTAGGTGCCCTTGTAAGCACTCTTCCATGTATTAACTCATTTAATTATCATAACGATCCTATGAATTTACTGGTCCTGAGTTCTCTAGTTAGGGGCTATGAAGCCAGGCAGCTGACCAGCATCCTCCCTTGCCTTCTTTACTGGAAAATAAGTAGTTCTGGCTGTGATGAGGGGTGCTTACTTCTCTGTAGATAAATGAAGGTGGCGAGGCAGTCTCCCTGCTTCTCTCTTACCTGCCTCCGTAGCTCTCCCTAGCTCAGCTAAACCCACCTTTCCACTTGGAGGGCTCCCCAGCATAAGCGGCTCTGGAATCCGACAAGACCTGGGTGGGATTCTGATTCTTCTGAGTCTTAGCTGGATGCCTTTGGGTAGCTTGTGAGCATTCCATGAGATAATCTGGGGAGGTGCTCCAAGGAGGGACTTGGAAATTGGTCTCTTGGGTCTGTTGCTCTGTCTGGGCCGATTGCAGAGTGGGTCCCTTCAGCTGTCGCTAATCCCCAGGAGCCTCTGCTGCCTCGCAGTCTCGTTAATGTGCTCCTGGATGGTAGAATTCACCAACCTGACCATCCCAGGGAGAAGGGAGCCTGTTTTCTCATCCAGTGGAAAGGGGCAGAGAAGGAAGAGGCCGCTAAATGTTTCTCAGCTAAAAACTTTTGCAGAAGAACTGTATCATTTTTCTTTCTCATGTGGGGTTTGATGATTACAATAAAACAGCCCAGTTCTAAACACTTCTGGAGTTGGGTTAGACTTGCTTTGGGTGAGGGAGTAGGATGTGAGGGTGCACTAGAGGTGGAAGAAGCGGGTGAGGGCTGAACTGTTCAGGTAGACAAGTACAGGGGACAAGCCTCTGGAGTTTGACAGGACAGACATGGGGTTGAGTCCTGGCTCTGTCACTTCCTAGCTGTGTGATCATAAGCAAGTTGTTTGGCCTCTCTGAGTCACGTTTTGTCATCTGTTAAATGGAGATGATAGAAACAGTTCCCGGGGGACTTCCCTGGGTGTCCAGTGATTAAAAATCTGCCTTGCAATGCAGAACACCTGTTTGATCCTTGGTCCGGGAAGGTCCCCTGTGCTGCAAGGCAAGTAAGCCTGTGCTCTGGAGCCTATGCCTACTGAGCCTACGTGCTGCAACTCCTGAGGCTCCTGCACCCTGGGACCTGCGGAAACTGAGAAGCCACCGCAATGAGAAGCCTGTGCACCTCAACTAGAGAGTAGCCGCCGCCCTCTGCAACTAGAGAAAGCTCGAGCAGCAACAAAGACCCTGTGCAGCCCAAAATAAAAAAATATTTTTTGAAAAAGAAAAGAGTGCCCAATCCTTAGAGGTGTTGTGAGGGTTAAATGCATATAGCTTGCACTGTGCCAGGCACAGAGTAAGCATTCAGTAAACTGTAACTTTTTTTTTTTTTAAACTGTAACTTTTTGTTGTTGTTATCTTTTTAGAAAAATTTTTTTAATTTATTTTTTTCACTGCACTGGGCCTGTTGCTGCACTCGGACTTTCTCTAGTTGCGGAGAACGGGGCGTGCTCTCTAGTTGCGGTGCATGGGTTTCTTACTGCAGCGGCGTCTCTTGCTGCAGAGCACAGGCTCTAAAGCACGCAGGCTTCAGTAGTTGTGGCCCATAGGCTTAGCTGCTCCACAGCATGTGGGGTCTTCCTGGACCAGGGATCGGACCCGTGTCCCCTGCGTCAGCAGGCAGATTCTTAACCACTGGACACCAGGGAAGTCTGTATTGTTATTATCTTAATGATGTGTATCCTGAGATGCTTCCCCGGAATTGTGACCCAGACATATCCAAGGGCCATCCTGCACTCTTCCTTTGTGGGAAGCAGCACGAAATTGGACACGAAGCTAAGAGTCTGGAGGCCTGGATTCAAGCCTTCCTCACTGACATCCGGTGAACCTGGGCAAGTCTTTTCCCTACTGCAAGCCTTGGCTTTTCCTCATCTTAAAATGGGAAGAACCACTGGTCTGTGTCTCTAGGGTCCTGCTAGTTCTGCCCATCTGGCACACTGGGAGGATGTCTAGACTGGCCTGGAGGTTTCCATGTGTCTCAGTCTGGTTCCACTATGTGGAATATCTTGGGTCCCTTGCTTTCTCCTTTCCTGGTGTATCATCTTGACATTATTAATGTTATTCCTAATTTTTGTGTGTTTCCCATTTACCTCCCCTGCCCTTCTTTCCTGGTTCACCTCCTTCCTGAAACCTTGCAGGCTATGCTATTCTTCCAGTAAGAGGATGAACCAAGGAGATTTACACAAGGGAATCATCATCAATTTCTTCACCATCGTCATTTTCTGGACTCCTGTGCTAAGCACTTTATATGCATTACCTCATTTAACCCAATGAGCTTACATATGTCACGTACTTGGCAGAGTGCCTAGTGTGTGTTCAACGATCGATAAACGTAAGCTATTTTACAGCTTTTATCCTTCTTATTGTTACCCTACAAAATGTGATAGAGGTTTTTATTAGCCCCTTTTTCTGATGAGGAAACCGAGGCTCAGAGAGGTCTAAGCTAGTCAGTGACGGAACCAAGATTCATGCGCTCTTTGGCCTGAGCAGAGAGCCACCCTCTCTGCCCTGTGTCACTCTGCTGCTCATGCTTCAACAGCCTGTGGCCTCAAGTCTCTTCACTGCGTCAAGCCTCAGTTCCCTTATCTGAAAACTGAAATGGTACTATTTCAGTAGGATCACGCACCTGCCGGGCTCCGTGAGCCGTGAGTGGTCAGTAATACATCATTGCCATGGTTGTTCTTGTCCCTGCTCCGGGTGACCTTGGGCACATGCATTCGTTCCTCTGGGCCGCGGTGTCTTTCTCTGTCCAAGAGAAAGAGTTATCCTTACCCTTCAGAGTTGGAAAAAGGGCTTGGCCAGCTGCCGTGTACATAGTAGGTACTCAAAAAAAAAAAAAAAAAACCCACCGATTTTATTCTTTTCCCTTCTGGAAAGCTCTTTGCTTTCTGGAAGGTAGTGGATGAGGGGGGGAAATATGTTGCTTCCTGCTGAGCTGCGAGTAATGGTGTGAAACGTGGTCAACCTGATTGATGTCGTTATTAGCAGCAGTGATGGTGAAGACCTGAGGGAGCGGGGTTCTGCAGGGGCCTGTGCTCAGAAGCAGCTGCATCTGCATGCTCAGGGCTTCCTGGGGAGGGGCCGGCTTCAGAGTCAGAGCACTGGCCCTCTTTGTTCCCTATACCCCTTTGGACAACATAGGGGCTCAGGTAATCAAGTCCCTTTTGCAGATGGACAGACTAAGGCCAAACAGCCCTCAACACCCTGGATTGGGGCAGGGGGCAACATATGACCCTGGTTCTGCTCCTTTGCAGGGGTGGGTGCCTGGGCGAATTTGACATAAGTACCCCATAAATGGCAGCCACTCTGAGATCTGGCCTCCAGTACTCTTGCCTGGAAAATCCCATGGATGGAGGAGCCTGGTAGGCTGCAGTCCATGGGGTCACTAAGAGTCAGACACGACTGAGCGACTTCACTTTCACTTTTCACTTTCATGCACTGGAGGAGGAAATGGCAACCCACTCCAGTGTTCTTGCCTGGAGAATCCCAGGGACGGCAGGGCCTGGTGGGCTGCCGTCTATGGGGTCGCACAGAGTCGGACACGACTGAAGCGACTTAGCAGCAGCAGCAGCAGCAGCTGAGATCTGGCATAGAGGGGTGAAAGACCAGTACCTCTGGGATCAGGCAGACATTGCTGCCTTGCTTTGTGACTTCCACAAAGTCTCTTACCTTCTCTGAGCCTCTGCTATAAAGTAATCAGAATAACCATGGTACCCCATGGCAGTTTGAGGGTGTTCCCTGAGCTGATGATCCGACAGCACTGGCCCAGGCAAGTGCTCCCTGTGGCCTTGAGGTTCGGATAAGTCACTGCAGCTCCCATCTCTGCCTGGATTAGAGATTTTAGTGATCAGATTCATACCCATTAACTTTCCAAGTCTTAGTTTCTTTATATGGAAAATGTGTGGTTCTGCCAGAAAAAATAATAAGAACGATTTCCTTTTTATTTGGTGTGTGCTGTGAGCCAGGCACTACACTAAGCATTTTACATACCTTGTCCCTTGTTACTATCTGGCTTATCCACGGCCACCTGTATACTGGGGACAGAAGAGGATTCACACATCAGATCTAGAACTCCACACCTTCTACCTTGCATGCCCTGTTGTGCCCTCTGTAGGATTTGGGAGATGCAGGATGTGGAAGCTGATGGAATAATCTAAATCTTCCTTCATCCGTAAAGAATTGTTACTAGATGACTAGATGCCAGACCGTCTGAGCTGCTTATTCAACTGCAACCCCATCCAGCATCCCCACTTCTACTCACCGCAAGGCCTGTGTTAGGTTTAAGAGAATTTGTGACACAGGTTAAGAACAAATTACCCAAGAAATTAACCTGTATTGAAGACTTATCAGCCCTCATTACAACTCGATGAGATAGGGACGGTCTTTATACCCATTTACTGATGGGCATACTGAAGTCAGAAGAATGAAATGACTGGTTGCCAAGGAAACAGAAGATACAGTCTAGGCATCACATAAATGATCAAGGGGAAAGGATCTGAGAATAGTTGCAAAATCTGGACCAAGTAGAGATGGTCAGCTCTGATGGTTGAAGTCTCTTTTCTCCTCTAGTTTCAGGGAGTAGTGAGTGATGGGAAGCAGGCTGAGACCAGAGATGTGGGGTTTTTTAAAATTATTTTTGGTTGCACTAGGTCTTCGTGGCTTTGCACAGGCTTTCTCTAGTTGGGGGGAGCAGGGGGCTGCTCTTTGTTGCAGCACATGGGCTTCTAATTGAGGTGGGTTCTCTTGTGGAACACAGGCAGTAGGCACGCGGACTTGGTCGTGGTGGCACATGGGCTTAGCTGCTCCACAACATGTGGAATCTTCCCAGACCAGGGATCAAACCCGTATCCCCGGATTGGCAGGTGGACTCTTATTCACTGTACCGCCGGGGAAGTGCAGAGGTGTGTTTTTAAAGGCCGGCTCCTGGCCACAGTGGGTGGAGATGGCTTTGGTCTGGGGGACCCCAGTCCTATGCTCTTGGTCTCCCTGCTCGTCCTGGAGAGGGAGAAGGATGGTGATTCAGAGACCGAGGGAGAGCCTCAGGCAGCAAAGCACGCCTCCCTGGGACTTGTGCCAGCCAAGTACCGGGGTTTTGGAAGAGCAGTTGCTGAGGCTGTGCGTTCTGATGGCTTACCCTGGTCTCCTGGCCCCTGCCTTTCAAAGCAGCTAGTACATCCAGAGGCAGGGAGTTCAACTGGGAAGAGCTTGAGCTATGTCGTCTGGCTGGGGGTTGAGTTCCATCTCTTGTCTCTTTATAGCTGGGTGACCTTGGGTAAGACACCTAACCTCTGTGAGGTTCCACCTGCACTTCTCTAAATCAGGGTACTAGTAATGTGCCTCAAAGAATTGTCCTTCCTGGAGATAAAATAGGCTGCCTAGGAGCCCACAGAGTGTTCACACTCTTTTTTAAAAGTACATTTATTTAAGTAAATTTATTTATAATTTTCTTATTTTTTTATTTATAAATTTTTATATATTTATTTGTTTTTAGCTGTGTCAGGTTTTGGTTGCAGCATGCGAGGTCTTCGTTGTGGTGCATGGGCTTCTCTCTAGTTGCGGTACTCGAGTTCCAGAGCGCGTGGGCTCTGCAGTTTGCAGTCATTTGGGCTCAGTGGCCCCATGGCATGTGGGATCTTCATTTCCCTACCAGGGATCGAACTTGCGTCCCCTGAATTGGAAGGTGGATTCTTAACCACGGGACTACCAGGGAAGTCCCAGGGTTCACTCTGGAATGCCTTGGAAATGAAACAGCAGATTCTATGAACCTGAATATCGTGGGATAGGAAATGGACATGTCCTTTTATTAAACTAGTTGAAGCAGAGGTTCTGCTAAATCTGTGTGGCCTTCCGCCTTACTGTCCCTCGATCTTCTGCTGTCTGTTTGAATGAGATTCCCTATCCCAAATGCCCACATGGCATATTTGGTTGTAAAATCAAGTCTCAGGCTACAGAGGCTCAGAGCAGGAGGTTCTAACCCATCACTAACTCCTGGCCCACCTCAGGGGAACTTCCTCACCCCAGGAAGATAAAATACTGTCGGGTAAGAGGGCAAACATTGCTTCAACTAACCCTACCCTGAGTGGCATTCAGCAAATATTTATGAAGCATCTACAAAGTTCTGGGCATGATTCTTGCTGCTGCCCAGAACCATGATTCTTGGTCACTTTAGGGTACAAAGTATGCCCTCAGCTGCAAGGCAGAATCCCAGGATTCTGGTACTCACTTGCTGTGCAACTTTGAGCTGGCCCTGTCCCTCTCTGGGCCTCTTTCTCTCCAGTCTATGAAACCAGGGGATGGAGGAGAGGGTGTTGAACTCTATCAGCGGTTTTCAAACTACAGAGGCTCTGCCTTGGTGGGCTGACCATTGAGTGGTGAGTTCCCTGTCTGTCATAGTGATTAAGGATTAACATGTAGGTTGGATGACTTGGATGTGTACCGATCTAATGATGATCTGAGTCCTTTGGAGGCACGAGATGCTGATTCTAGGTCCTGAGAGGACAGTGGCTATCGTACAAAATGGTATATATTATGAATAATGAAAATTGTGAGCACTTTTGTGCTTTCGCCATGTCCCTTTACCTTGAGCCTGTTCCCCCACCACCCCAAATCACAGAGCCTGGCTGAGCTCCTGGCACTGAAGTGGGGAAGAGTAGAAGTCTGCAGGTACTTTACTCCATGCTCACTCCGGCTACCCGTAGCCCTCGATGGAGAGGCAGCCCTGGGATTATTAGGGTGGGGTGGCTTCTACGCCTCTTTCTTTGGGGGTGGGGGTGTTAGGTTCTGCAGCCCCAGCCTGAACCAGAGACGTGGGTTTTCAATTACACAATTAAATGCACAATTAGGCATAATTACCAGTGCTCAGAGCCCGAGACTGCTCATAATAGGCGTGTAATCTACTGCAGCCTCTGTTTATACTACTCAGCGAGCTCCCTAATGCTGCCAGGATGCCTTCACACTGCACTGTTGCCATGGAGACAAGCCCGCTACCACCATGCAGGGCTGACAAATGGTGTTCTGGTCCTGGACCCCTAGATTGTTTCCGAGGTCTCGGCGGCCAGCCCGGGAGTGGAGGGGCCAGCCAGGTGCTCCCTGCCCTCTGACATACCCCGCTGGTTTGAGCTAGCCTCAGAGCCACCTGGGAGGGCAGGAGGCAGGAGCGTCAGCTTCCCCTCCCCCCGCCCCAGAGTCCTCGAGGCTGGAGCAGGATGGCCCAGGTGCTGTGAAAGGTCTGAGGTTATCGAGCCCCAGTCTGGACACAGGCTGGACAAGGAGCCGTGCACACAGCCGGCTCCCGCACGGTCCTGGCTTTGCTGTGCACTGGCTCCATGACTTCAGAGAGGTCTTCGCCCTGCTCCAGGGCTCAGTTTCGCCATGTGTAAAATGTCCAATAGAGAAGATTTACGGAGCGTTTCAAAGCACTGCCTAATGTCACGACTGCTTTACCTGGAGTAGCCTATTCACACTCGCTGCACCCCGTGTGGTAGACAGTTGCGAGCCCCGTTTTCCAGGAGCAGACTCCAGGGCCACAGGCAGTTATGTCAGGCCGGGATACAAACCTGACAGGCTGACACCAGATCCCACTCTTGGCCTCTAGCATGTGGCCTCACCTGTGTCATCCCACATCCCCAGAGCTGGACCGCTCTTCTCCTCACCTCCTAGAGGAGGCCTCTGAGATTCAGAGAGGAGCAGTTACTTGCCCTGTGTCACACGGCAAGGCAGTGACACAGCCGGGTCTGGCTGATGCCAGAGTCAGGATGGCTAACTGGCCTCTTAGTGGAAGTCATAAAGGGTGAAAAGATTTCCTTCTAAAAGTACACACCGAGAACCCCTTGATCACCACCCGGCCTGGCCCCAGCCACGGATGAGTCCTGGGGTCTCTCAGATCCAGCCCTTCTATTTGACCTTGAAGGAAATCTTGGTCTAGTTCTTTAATAATCTGCCCCAACCTTGGTCACTGTAAACAGAGCATATTGTTATACTCTCTCTCTCTTTTTTTTTTTTTACCTCCTTTCTCTGTCATTCAGCATATTATGGATACTGTATGCCATAATATCCATATGTCCCTAAGAGCTGGTACTGACTATGTGCCAACTGTTGGGGCCCAAAATGATCAAACACAGCAGAGAAGCGACACTGGACCCCAGAGCTTCAGGGTCAGGTGGGCTTGGGTTCAAATCCTGTCATATAATGCATGGTCTGGGGCAAGGTGTTTAACCTCTCTGTGCCTTAGTTTCTTCATGTGTTATGAAGGCATCGATCTGTACCTTGTATGGTGTTGACAGTATTCTCAATAATAACTGCCACTTACCAGATGCTTTCTGTATGCTAAGCATTTGGCTAAGACCACTCACTATATGTTCTGGGTGAACCTTCATCACACAGAATCTCTCATTCCCGTTTAGCAGACAAAGCAACTGAGACTCAAGAAGTTCAAGTGCCTTGCCCAGGGCCCCAAAAGCTCAAGTCCAGAGCCCCTACTTATCTTTACTAGGCATCCTGCCAGCATGGACATGCGTGAGTTCCTCCTGCCACCTCCCTGGAGGCCCTGGCTGCTTGGCCAGTTCTTCTTAGGGAAGGAGGCATCCAGATGAGAGGGCAGTCTGAGGGCAACAGTGCCCTCACCCACGGTTCTGTCTAGCTGGATGGTACCCACTGAAGCCCTAAAGGCTGGGTCTTCTGAGAGGAGGGTATCAAGACACATCACTTCCCCTCCATACTCTCCAGCTGGGAAAACTAGGATTTGCATAAGTTAGTGGTAAAGAACCCGCCTGCCAATGCAGGAGATGTAAGACACCCAGGTTCAGTCCCTGGGTCAGGAAGATTCCCTGGAGGAGAGCATGGCAACTCACTCCAGTATTCTTGCCTGGAGAATCCCATGGACAGAGAGGAGCTTGGCGGGCTACAGTCCACAGGGCTGCACAGAGTCAGACACGACTAAAGCGACTTAACACAAGGACAGTGCAAGTCAATGGCAGAATTGAGGCTAGAACCCAAAGTCAGTTTCGCACACTTCTTGTTACCTTCCTTTTACCACTCCCCACCCCCCACCAGTCCTTTGGAGAGAGGTATCTGGGGCCTGTGGTCTGTATATTTCTGTGTTTGTATGTATGTATACAGGGGCTTCACAGGTGATGCTAGGGTAAAGAACCCACCTGCCAATGCAGGAGATATAAGGAGATAGGGTTCAATCCCTGGGTCAGGAAGATCCCTTGGAGGAGGGCATGGCAACCCACTCCAGTATTCTTGCCTGGAGAATCTCATGGACAGAGAAACCTGTCAGGCTACAGTCCATAGGGTTGCAAAGAGTTGGACACAACCGAAGTGAGTTAGCACGCACGCATGCATGTATACATGCAGCTGTACACAGCTGCATGCCCAAGCGTTTGTGGGGCAGACACTGGCACACGGAGATTTGTGGATCGATAAACATCCCTTCTGCTTCCTCCCTCTTCATTTATTCATGAACTCTGAACTCTTTGGCTCCAGAGAAAACTGCCTGGAAGAAAGCAATTAGAGCATAATTAGAACCACTCCTATTATCAACTCTCAGTGGGAGAGGAAGGGGGGCTGCTAGGGCGTAGGGGTGGCCCCGGGAGTTCCCATCACCCCAACTCCTGCAGTTGCCCATTCAGCTCCTGCTCACCCCACGGAACTCAGCCACCATGGAGTCCCAGGCCCTAGTCCATCTTCAGCAGGGAATAAGGACCTCATCCCTGGAGGCGTCCAAGCGCTTGATAAAGCCAGGGAAGAGAGCGTTCTGCCTTGCACGCTGAGTTAGAGTAGGTGATTTCCAAGACCTTTCCATGCTGAGCTGCTTGGGTGCCCCTGCCAGGACCGGAGCCAGGCACTGCAGGAAAACTAAGAAGCACAATATGGCTCCTGCTTTCTAGAAAACATCCCTGTATCAGATTGCATTGAATGAAGATTACAGTGACAATAGGAAATGTAAATTACCTGGAGGAAGCAATTTACCATTCATTGATGGCTGATTAATAGTAATACTAACAGCACGAGCAGTCGATGTTTATGGAGTGCTTCTGAGCCCAGAGCCACGGCTCTTGAGCAGCGGGGGTCCCACCAGCAGAGAGGGAGCCAGCGTTCCTCCTCCTGAACCTGAGGACAGGAAGATAAGACGCAGTGGGGTGCCAGGCACTATGCTTCTCAGTCAGACGCATTTTCTTACTGAATCTTGCAGGGACTCTAGAGGGTAGATACTAATATCTCCAGTGTACAGGTGAGGAAACTGAGGCTCAAAAAGTGACACTGGCTGCCCAAGATAACTGCACCAAGACTCAAACCCAGGCCTTTCGGACTCTAGAACCCTCCTGTGCTTTGTACTTCACTGGGTTTGAGGGTGCAGTTTGCTTTCTCCTGATCTTCAAGTTGGCCCTTGGAAGCTATTTAATGCACCCTCTGTGTCCATCTCCTAGCAGAAGGTAATGTGTTGAATCATCTTATACCTCTTTTTCTCACCATGTGCCAACTGAAGAAAGAATGGAAGAGCCCTACTCCTGATCTGGGTCACTGCTCCCAGAACCAGCCTTGGCAAAGGACATTGCTGGCCTAGCAGATGAGGATCTGGGGCCTCTTGAGAGAGGGTCACCATGGATACAAGGGCCTGGGCTGTAACCAAGGAGACAGCCCCCCAGCCCTTAGACTGTGGCAGGACAGTGTGGCCTCATGATGGGGAGGGGAGGAGATTGCCACTTGGGGCCCAGGTGGACAGAGAAGGAGATGCTGGGCTACATGCGGTCTGAGGAGGAACCCAGGACTGTGATGCTCCCACCTGGGGATGGGGTGGATACCTAGGGACCACAGACTTCCTCTTCCTTTGTCCTGTCCCACCTGAGGGGAGGTTGCCATGATAACCAATTCCCCTTCATTGACCCTCTGCAGGGTGCTGCCCTCTTTCTCCAAGTGACAGGTGGTCACCCTGGCAGCAGGCTCTGTGTCCCCCAGGGGTCTCTGACTTTCCAGGAGCCCCTCCCTTACATGTGAAGATAGATGGTTCTGCTACACGCTGCAGCTCTGTCCTGCTAGAGCTGAGGGTTCACGTTGGACCAGCTTTTGTTTGTTTTTGACAGCCTTGTGTGGCATGTGGGATCTTAGTTCCCCAACCAGGGCTTGGACCCATGCTCCCTGCTTTGGGAGTGTGGAATCTTAACCACTGGACTGCCAGGAAATTCCTTTTTTTTTTTTCTCCAGCGTGGGGCCAGCTTTCAGATGTGGGCCTTTTACCAGCCCAGTGATCGTCATGAAGTACAGTCAGATCCTGCCTCCTTCTGTTCCTCCCCTCTCCATGGCTCATTGTTGCCTACAGGGGGACGTCTGATGGGTCTCAGACTTTAGCGTGCATCAGACTCATCTAGAGGGCTTGTTCAAATACAGACTTCTGCACCTTGCCTCAAGTTTCTGACTTAGTAGGTCCAAGGTGGAGACCGAGAATTTGCGTTTCTAACCAGTTCCAAGGTGCTTCTGTTGCTGATCTCACATTGAGGACCAGTGGGCTAGCCAGTGGGACAGTGGGCCGCCCCACGACACCACTTCCATGCCCCTGAGCTCAGGCCACGTGGAGGGAAGCTCACAGCTGCACCTCACACCTCTGTGCCTTGCATTTGCTCTTTCTGTCTCTGGAGGGCCCTTCCCCTCTTCATCTCCTAAGGCCCGCTCACTCATCATCTCCTCTTTGGAGCCTGTCTTCCTGCACCTGTCTTCCTATGGACGCTGGCAACACCTTGCCCCTATTACGGCAGGTATCAGTCTGTTGTCATCTGTTCCTATTTCCACATGAAATCGTTCTCTGTAGACTCTGAGCTCCGTGGAGTCTGGAGAGGAGCCTGAGCCATCTGGTCCTCGGAGCCTGGCGCTGAGTCTGGCCCTCAGAAGGCCCTCAGTGGTGGCGATGCTTGAGTGAGCCCTGTAAGCAGATGGAAAACCCGGGTGAATAATCACAAAGCTTACTTTGCCTACTCTAGTTCTGGCCCTGTGCGAGATCCTGGGAATTCAGTGGTGTGGGAGGCAAAGTCTTGGCCCATGTGGGTTCAGGTGCTGTCAGTGATCATATTGCCGTGTGGGCAGAGCTTTGCAAAAAAGAAGACAGTGACGGAGCCAGGTGTTAAGGGGAGGGCTTCTCAGAGATAGCCTTCAGGGGAGTTGAACAGTCTGCAAGCAAGGCACAAAGCTTTTCACAGACTTACTGCATTTACTCCTGACTACAGCCCCACCAGGCAGGAACTGTCGTCGTCCTTGTTTTACAGATGAGCAAAGGGGGACCCAGAAGGGGAATTCACCAGCCACAAATCACAGCACGCAAGCAGCAGAGCTGAGGTCTGCCTGGATTTCGTGATGCTAAATCCTAAGCTCTCCATCTCCTGGGGCTACCCAGAGTCCAGGCACCTATGTGGCCTGAGACTTTGTCGGGAATGTGGCTCCAGTGAGGGCTTACCGGCTTGCTCACAGCAGACCCCAGGGTCCCCTGTTAGGTCAGCCCCAAGGCCACTTTCAGGACCTGCCAAGGCACGTCCAGAGGGAGCCTGTACAGCTGGTGTGTGTGCTCCAGAACCCCTGGGACAAAGGACCACTGTCGGGGGGCAGGGAAGGTGTGGGTGTTGGCCTGCACGTGTGTCCCAGGCCCCCAGACCTGTGTATGAAGCTCCTGCACAGAAGGGACCAGGAAGACCCTACTGTCTAACAGCGCAGAGCCCTGAGGAATCTGAGAAATCTCAGCACACAGCCTGGCCTTCCAGACTGCTGGGTCTGGAGGGGAAGACAGACCATATTTTATTCAAAAGTTTGTCAGCTTGATTCGGAACTTAAATATTTGGACGCACGGTGCTCTGTTGGTACTTTTGCCTCAGTGTCCGGAGGCCCCCAGATGTTAGCAAAGCTTCTGGACTCAGGGGTGGGTGCAGGCAGAGGCTCCCGGGTGCCTTGTCTGCCTCCGGCGATGCCAGCTGCTCCAGCCTGTCACTGCCTGTCTGCTGGTCAGCAGCCCCGGAAGCCACCTGAGTGGGCTGCTGTCCCTAAGCTGCCACTCGCTGTCATCCCCGAGATAGGCCACCAGGGACACAAGGATCCTCCCGTGAAGGGAGAGGCTGGCTGGGGTCCAGCCTGGGAATCACACCGTGCTTGTCAGCTGTTGACAGGTGGGGCTGGTTGGCTCCTGGGCCTGATGGGGGTGGGATGGAGGGTGTGAGGATGCGGCCAAAGGCCTGTGGCCAAATCCTTGACATATGCTAATGGACTCTTGCCCTCCCAGCTTCGGGAGGAAACAGGGAGGAAACAGGGAGGAAACAGTGAGACAACCGGCTTCTGCCTCTCCTGGGGAACTTGAGCGGAGGCAAGGTGCTCAGCCTCTCCGGGGCCAAGTTTCTTCATCTGTAAAGTGGAGATCATCGGATCCTGCCTCTTAGGGCTGCCCAGCAAATTCAGCAAGAGAATCCGTGAAAGGCGCTCAGCGCAGCACCTGGCCCTTAATGCTTACAATGTGGTTCACTTCAGTTCAGTTCAGTCGCTCAGTTGTGTCTGACTCTTTGTGACCCCATGGACTGCAGCACGCCAGACCTCTCTGTCCAGCACCAATTCCCGGAGTTTACTCAAACTCATGTCTATTGAGTCGATGATGCCATCCAACCATCTCTGAGGTCCCCTTCTCCTCCCACCTTTGATCTTTCCCAGCATCAGGGTCTTTTCAAATGAGTCAGTTCTTTGCATCAGGTGGCCAAAGTATTGGAGTTTCAGCTTCAACATCAGTCCTTCCAATGAACATTCAGGACCGATTTCCTTTAGGATGGCCTGGTTGGATCTCCTTGCAGTCCAAGGGACTCTCAAGAGTCCTCTCCAACACCACAGTTCAAAAGCATCAATTGTTCGGCCCTCAGCTTTAGCTGCCGTAATTACAGCCAAGGCGAATCACGCTGAGGCTCCAGAAGGTAGTATGGCTGTAAAACTCCCAGTTAGGACTGTTTGCTGAAAGGGAAGCTCGTGACAGAGAATCTGGGACTGCGGGAGCCGGAAAGTTCCCAAAGAACATCCCTCCAACCCGTTGTACAGATGAGTCCACAGAGGCCCAGGAGACAGTGGGCCCGAGGGGATGTTAATCCCTGTCTCCTTCCCAATGAAATTCAGGGAGCCTGTCACTGAGGCTCACCGTGGACTGTTCCAGAAAGCGAGCTGGGAAGGATCGTGATTACGAGTGTGATTCCAGACCAAAAAAAACCCTGAATAGAAATAAGCTCTCCAGGTGGGTGGAAGCGGATTGCTCTCTGCTCAGTTCTGGGCAGCCATGGGCACAAGGCTGTAGGTAGACCTGTTCTCGTGGGCTCGATGTTTCTGGGCAGGAGTTGGTGGGGAACAGGGGCAAAGTCAAAATGCTATAGACATTCCCAGGAGATGAGCGCAAACCCCATTCTGACACCTGGTGACCTCAAGAAAGGGCCTCCCTCTCCCTCTCTGGACCATGGGGACACAGTTTCCCTAGCAGGATACAAAGTCTGTTACTCAGGTCACCTAGGGCCAGAGGACCTGAATTAAAGCTTCACGAGCTGTGGGCCCTCGGGCAAGTTACTTTTCTCCTTCATGCTCCAGTCTTCCCATGTGCAGAGCGTTGAACTGGCGTGTTTCTGTGGAGGATTAAGTGAATCAAAGCATGCTGAGCATTTGAGATACTTGGCAATCATAAGTGTTAGCTATTGGCCTCTGTGTCATTCTGGGGATAGAATGAAATACCACCTGTGAAGGACGCTGCTCACATGTGCGCATAGTAGGCACCTAAGAACCGTGACTTCTTGGGACTTCCTTGGTGAGCCAGTACTTGAGAATCCACCTCCCAATGCAGGGGGTGTGGATTTGATCCCTGGTCGGGGAACTAAGATCCCACATACCAAGGGGTAACTAGTGAAAGTCGCTCAGTCGTGTCCGACATTTTGAGACCCCATGGACTATACAGTTCATGGAAGTCTCCAGGCCAGAATACTGGAGTGGGTAGCCGTTCCCTTCTCCAGGGGATCTTCCCAACCCAGGGATCAAACCAGGGTCTCCTGTATTGCATGCAGATTCTTTATCATATGAACCACCAGGGAAGCCCAAGAGGTTAACTAAGCCGTCTCAGCTAGAGAGCCCACACTGCAACAAAGACCCAGCGAAGCCAAACAAAAAAGAACCATGCCTTCCCTTTCTTTCCTCCTGTGAACCAGGCCTGGGGATGAGGCAGGGCCCATCCTTGGGAGGGCCCCTCCCTCTCCCTCCACTCTTGGCTGCCTTGCAGACCACGCACCCCTTCCTCCAACAGGTCCGCCAGCAGCCTTCTGGCCTGCAGCCAGGAAGTGATTGCAGGCGGCAGCTCCACTCCTCAGCTCCCCTGCCCTCCCTTTTCATCTTCCTAGCCAGTCCCTCAGGAAGGGGGATAGGGACAAGGATGAGAAGGTCTCCTGGGGGTGGCAGGTATCTGGTTAAGAGCCAGGCTCTGGCTCCAGAACCACCTGGTTTGCCACTGCTCGTGCCCTCTCCAGCTCTGAGATCTCAGGCCACGCTCCCCTCCATAGAACAAGGATGATAGCCCGTCCCTCATTTAAATGAGAGAGTGCGTACAAAGCACTTGCCTCAAAACCCCGTCCCTCATTTAAACGAGAGAGTGCGCACAAAGCACTTGCCGCAAAACCTGGAGCAGAGCTGCTGTTTAGTCTCAGTCGTGTCTGACTCTGCAACCCCATGGACTATAGCCCGCCAGGCTTCTCTGTCCATGGGATTTCCCAAGCAAGAATGCTGGGGTGGGGTGCTATTTCCTTCTCCAGGGAATCTTCCCACCCAGGGATCGAACTCATGTCTCCTGCTTGGCAGGTGGACTCTTGACCACTGAGCCTCCAGGGAAGCCCCTGGCACAGGGTTAAGTGCACACAAAGTACCAGTCATCGATGTTAGTGTAGTATTGAAGTTCAAAGCCGGGCATTTCAAAGGGAAATACTTCAGCTGTGTCACCCAGAGGGGCAGGAGGGGTACTGCCCTCCTGTGCAGGGTCTCTCACAATCCTTTTTTACTACCCTGGCTCTCACAGACCTCACATGATCCCTTCCTCTAGCCTTCTGTTGGGCCAGAATAGAACACTGGGGGCAGGTCCCCTGGAACCGATAGATCACCAAGAAAGGAAGAGGGTGACAGGAAGGGGGAGTGACACTCCATTCTTTCCTAGGTGCCACAGATGAATCAGAGCAGGAGACTTGCACAGATGAGCAGACCTTTACCATATGGGAGAGTGAAGGCAGCACAGAAGGAAGGATGCCAGAGCCCCCCTTTACCTCTCCGAGCCTCAGTGTCTTCATCTGTCCAGGGGGGCTAACAATCCCATTCCAGGGTGGTGGCATCCATTGCACCATCTTCTGAGCTGTGAAGAGCTGCCCAGATGTTGGCAGCTGGCTGTGATTCCCCACTGGAAGGAGAAGCCGGGACCTGAGCCAAGGTCTGGACAGTGCTGGAAGGGGGATTCTGAAGCCCCGGAGAGGGACTTCTAACACCCACCACAGTTGCTAGGCAGACTTCCCACCTGGCCTCTCATCAGGATGGCAAGTCAGAAGTGGTTGCTGTTACCATAGCAGTGAGACTGGTTTTCATCAGTGTTTCCTCCTTGGGAGCATCAGTACAGGAGGGGCCACTAAATAAGGCAGGGAATTGGGGTTTTTTCCATCAGGTCACATGAAGAGTGACTCAGCCAGGAGAAATGACCTCCCAACTCATTCCAGATGTTGACTGGGAGCACTTGACCCCTGCAGTAGGTGCTTATCGCTCTCCACCCCCACACCGTGAACCTTTACCCAAAGAGCACTCAGAGGGCTCGGTACCCCTGCCCCAGCCACAGTGGGCCTCCCAGCCCTTCTGTCTACCTTCTCCCTCTCATTCCCCCTGCTCTAGACATGGGGGTCTTCTCTGGACCCTTCTACTTGCCAAGCTCCTCTCATGCAGGATCCTCGGCCTGAGTGGTCTTTCCTCCTCTCCTGTCCTTGCTAACCCCTCTTCCTTCAGATCACTTCCTCCCTAAAGTCTTCCTCAACCACTTCTGTCATACCTCTCATTCTTGACACCTCTCCCATTATTAGCACAATAATAATTTCCGTTTGTGCACATGTGTCTTTGTGTGTGTGGTTCCCTCCCCCTACCCACCCTTGAATGTAATTTCCATCAGGATGAGAAGGGCAAAAATGTCTGGACTTTTTTTTCTCCTTTTTTTATTGAGATATAATTCATATACCATAAAATTCACCATTTAACAATTCAGTGGTTTTTAATATGTTCACAGAGTTGTGTAACCATGGCCATTATCTAATTCCAGAACATTTTTCACTGCCCTAAAAAGAAACCTCAAACTCATTCCCCCTGCCCTCTGGCCCCTGGCTACCAGTAATCTACTTTCTGTCTCTCTGGGTTTGCCTGTTCTGGACATTTGTTATAATAGAATCATACGATGTGTGGTCCTTTGGGACTGGCTTCTTTCACTTAGCATGATGTTAGGGTTCATTCATATTGTGGCATAGGTCATTCCTTCATTCCTTTCTGTAGCTTAATAATATTCCATTGAATGGATGTATCACATTTTGTTTATCCACGAATCAACTGATGAATGTTTGGTTTGTTTTCCCTTTTTGGCTGCTATGAATAAGGCTGCTGTGAAGATTCCTGTACAAGTTTTGTTTGAGCTCTGTTAAATTCTGAGGTATATACCTCGGCATGGAATTGCTGGGCCATGTGATGTGTGTGTGCTCAGTTGCTCAGTTGTGTCCGACTCTGCAAGCCCATGGACAATAGCCTGCAGGCTCCTCCGTCCATGGGGATTCTCCAGGCAAGAATACTGAAGAACAGTGCCATGCCCTCCTCCAGGGGATCTTCCCAATCCAGGGATTGAACCCAAGTCTCCTGCATCCAGGCAGATTCTTTACATCTGAGCCACCAGGGAAGCCCCGTGATAACTATGGGTAATTTTTTGAGGAGCTCTCAAACTGTTTCCCGTAGTGGCTGTACCATTTTACATTCCCATCAGCAATGCATAAGGGTTCCAGTTTCTCCACATCCTCGCTATACCAGCTTATTTAGAGTAACTGTTCCTGTGGGTATAAGGTAGTACTTCATTGTGGGTTTGATTTCCCTGGTGACTAATGATGTTGAGCATCTTTTCATGTACTTACTGGCCAATTATGTATCTTCTTTGGAAAAATTTCTATTCAAATCCTTTGCCCATTTTTAATTGGGTTGTTTATTGTTCTATTGTTGATTGGAAGAGTTCTTTGTCTTCCCTTGTGGCAGTTCCTGCCAGTGAAGGAGACGTGGGTTTAATCCCTAGGTCAGGTAGATTCCCTGGAAAAGGAAATGGCAACACACTCCAGTATTCTTACCTGAGAAATGCCATGGACAGAGGAGCCTGGCGGACTACAGTCCATGGGGTTGCAAAGAGTCAGACCTGACTTAGTGACTAAATAGCAACAAGAGTTCTTTATATATTCTGGATTCTAGACGCTTATCACATCTATGATTTGCAAATATTTTCTCCTATTCCATGAGCTGACTTTTCACTTTCTTGATAGTATGCTTTTATGTTCAAAAGGTTTGGATTCTGATGATGTCCAGTTTATCTAGTTTTCCTTTGGCTGCTTGTGCTTTTGGTGTCATATTTAGGAACTGTTGCCTCTTTTAAGTTCACTCAGATTGACTCCTGTGGTTCCTTGTAAGAGCTGTATATTTTTAGCCCTTATGTTTAGGTCTGTGATTCATTTTGAATGAAGTTTTATATATGGTGTGAGGTAGGAGTCCAACTTCATTCTTCTGCATATGGATGTCTAATTGTGCCAGCATCCTCTATTGAATAAATACTTTCTCCATTGAATCATCTTGGCACCCTGTTGAAAGTTTTTTGTAAATATATGAGTTTATTTTCAGATTCTAGATTCTATTCCATTGATCTGTATTTCTGACCTTATCTCATTACCACTGTGTCTTGATTACTGTAGTGTGTTAAGTTTTGACGTCAAGAAGTCTTCCAACTTTGTTCTTTTTCAAGATTGTTTTGGCTGTTTTGGGCCCCTTGGGTTTCCATACAAATTTTGGGATTTTGATAGAGATTCATTGAATCTGTAGATCAATTTGGAAGTATTGTGATCTTAACAATATTAAGTCTTCCAGGTTATGAACACTGGATGTCTTCCCATTTATTTAGGTCTTTAATTTCTTTCAGTAATATTTTGTAGTTTTCACTGTATGAGTCTTGCACCTCCTTGGTTAAATTTATCCCAAGTACTTTATTATTTTCTATATTATTGTAAATAAAATTGTTTCCTTATTTCAAGTTTGAATTGTTCATTGCTAGTATATAGAAATAAAGCTGGTTTTTGCATACTGATTTTGGACCTTGCAACTTCAGTGCT
Organism: Bos indicus x Bos taurus; assembly: GCF_003369695.1. NCBI lineage: Eukaryota > Metazoa > Chordata > Mammalia > Artiodactyla > Bovidae > Bos > Bos indicus x Bos taurus. Next base: position 122,051,267 of record NC_040077.1, read on the forward strand.
CTGATTTAGTAGCTCTAACTTCTGTGTGTGTGTTTGTGTGACTTCTTTAGGGCTTTCTATGCACAACGTCATGTCATTTGCCTCACAAATATCACGAACAAACTAGTGGCTACAGTGGGAGAGGGAAGGGAGAGCGGTGGGGGGAAATATATAGGGTGGGGGAAATATAGGGGTGGGGGAAATATATAGGGGTGGGGGAAATATATAGGGGAGGGGGAATATATAGGGGTGGGGGGAATATAGGGATGAGGGAAATATATAGGGGTGGGGGAAATATATAGGGGGAGGGGGGAAATATATAGGGGTGGGGGGAATATATAGGGGGAGGGGGGAAATATATAGGGGTGGGGGAATATATAGGGCTGGGGGGAGAGGGGAGGGAGAGGAGTGGGGGGGAAATATATAAGGGTGGGGGGAATATATAGGGGTGGGGGAAACATATAGGGGTAGGGGGGAAAGGGCTATGGGATTATATGCAAATAGGTTGTGAAACCTTTTTTAAAATTGAAGTATATTTGATTTACAATGTTGTGTTAGGTTCTGGTGTAAGCAAAGTGATTCAGTTATACATGTATGTATGTATTCTTTTTCATATCCTTTTCCATTACAGTAAAACTATTATAAATTGTAAAGCACTATAGAATTTTAAGGCTTTTTCATTCAATTAAAAAAAATCATATTATCTGGAAACAGAGATAGTTTTACTTCTTTTTTTTCCAATCCAGGTGTCTTTGCTTTCTCTTTCTTGCCTAACTGCCCTGGCTACAATCTCAAATACAATGATGTGAGGGGTTCGGGTGTTTCTCTTTAGACATTTCTGTATTTGTTTGTTTTGAGCTGTACTGGGTCTTCATTGTGGTGCACGGGCTTCTCTCGTTGTGGAGCACGGGCTCTAGAGAGTGTGGGCTCAGGAGTTGCTGCGTGTGGACAGGGCTTCTCTACTTGAGGGGTGCAGGCTTAGGTGCCCCATGGCATCTGAGATCTTAGCTCCCTGACCAAGAATCAAACCTGCGTCCCCTGCATTGGAAGGTGGATTCTTAACCCCTGGAGACCACCAGGGAAGTCCTTCCAATACAATGTTGAATAGAAGTGAAGGAGAGTGGACACGTTGTCTTGTCCCTGATCTCAGGTGCTCACCATTAAATATGATACGAGCTGTGGGGTTTTTCATAGATGGCTTTTACCCGGTTGAGGAAGTTACCTTCTGTTCCTGTTCAGTTGAGTGTTTGGTTCAGTCCAGGGCTGTGTCTGTTTCTGCTTTTGCTCACCACTAGATCTCCAGTATCTAGTATTGGTACTGATACTCGGTGAAGATGTTCTGGTTGAACAAAGAGAAAATGAAAAAGTCTCGTAATGACCTAAAGAGCTCAATCTTCTCAAGACCCTTCCTACAGTGATTCCAGCTTCTATATCTCTGACCTCAGGTGTAGACACTTTCTCTTCACTCATTCCCTTTGCTTATCCTGGCCTCACCCATAGATGTGGGCTCTGATATCAATTATCTCCATTTCAGATGAGATGGGCTCTAATATCAGTTATCCCCATTTCAGCCATGGTAAGAGGCTTACTAGCTGTGTGGCCTGTGGGCAAATGGTGGAGGCAGGATTTGTACCTGGTCTGGCTGACTTCTCAGATTTCAGTTCCTGTACCTGCCTGGTTGGTGAGGGGTCAGGGTGAGAGGAGCTGAACCATAGGATAAAGACCTGTATCTCTACAGAAGATCCATTCTATCCTGATCTGAGGGGAAATGGTAGAAGGAGAACCATAGTCTACTCTACTATGTCAGAGTAGAGAGTGTGTGTGTGTGTGTATGTTTGTATTTTCTCAGTCATGTCTGACTCTTTGCAACCCCCTGGACTGTAGCCCACCAGGCTCCTCTGTCTGTGGAATTTCCCAGGCAAGAATACTGGAGTGGGTTGCCATTTCTTACTCCAGGGGGTCTTCCTGACCCAGGGATTGAACCCACATCTCTTGCATCTCCTGCATTGGCAGGTGGGTTCTTTACCACTGCACCACCTGGGAAGCTTCAGAGCAGAATATTAGGTGCATATTCTTTTGAGATAAAACAGACTTCCAGGAGATTCTTCTCTTGCACCAGGCTCCTTGGAGGTCAGTTCTGCTGTTGGGGATGCTCAGGTGGGAAGGAGGAGGAGCCGGGGCTTTATTGTTCTGCTTCTCTTGACCCAGTTGGAACAGAAAGTGTGAGCCCAGGAGTTCTGCCCAGCGAGGAGGGGAGCTTGATGGTTCCCAGGGGTCAGTTATCCCATTGAGCCCACTCCTTAACCTGGTAGGCAAGTAGGGTAGGGGCTTCAGGCCCCATTCTACAGATGAAAAAACTGAGGCCCCGAACAGTCAAATGATTTGCCCAAGGTCTCAGCATTCATAATTTTCTGAGTTAGACAGGATGTCATAGGTTCATAGCAGAGTCCAGGAGGGAAAAGGCAGGGTCAGGAGGAGGCCCTGAAACGTGTTGGTCTGAGTGCCTCTGCTTACAGACAAGGGCCACCCACTCTCAAGGCTGACTCAGCCAGGCTGGCTCAGAGGGAGCACTGGGTCAGCTTCAAGGGAGCGTTTTGAGGGACCCCTGGGATAGCGCATTTGACATGGAGATTTGCAGAGATGCTGTGAAGGCAGGCAGGCCACCCACTTGAGGTGATAGCACAAGGGCTGCAGGAAAGCATCCAGAAAGAATGAAAGAAACCTTCACTGAAGGGGTGAGAAAACTTCAGCAGATCAGAACACCATCTACAAAAGTGAGGGTGAGGTGGACGGAAGGACTGGACTCAGAGGAGACCAGAGAATGGCATCTTCTGGGTGCACCTTCTGTGCCAGGCATCTGCTTTATATCCTCTCATGTCAGCTCTGAAAGGTGGGTTTAATTCTTTTCCTATTTGTAGACAAGGGAACCGAGGCGTAGGAGGTTTAGACTCGCTGGACATCACACGGCTATTAAATGAGGAGTCTGAACAGAACATATCTCAGCGTCCTCTGTGGTCCTGGTGGATCCTCTGGGAGGGCACCGGTTTCAGCAGTTCGGGGAGGCATCAGCAAGAGTCGTGCTGACGCTGTGCGGGAAGAAGAGGAGCTGATAGGGAGAGTGGGGTGGTGTGCAGGCTCTGGAGCCCACAGCGTGTGTTTGAATCCTGCCCTGTGACCCGGGGTCTGTGACTTTGCTCCCTGAACCACAGTGTCCACAAGCGTAAAATGACACTTCTCAGGAGTGAGACAGTCGATGACACGGACGTCAGGCCGCATGTACAGGGCAAATCCCTGGAGCGGAGGCCTTGCTTTCTGCTCTGGTCTCTCATTACACAGACACTTGGAGTCAATCTTCTGAGCAGCCAGTGCAGGCCTGGTACAGAGTCAGTGTCCACGAATGCTTGGTGAGTGAGTGAGGAGATCAAGGGTGGAGCAAGGGGCCAGACCCAGCCGGGCAGTTGCTGGACTGAAGTGTGGTGGTGGTGGTGGTGGCGGCGGCAGCGAGGCGGGTAGGAGGGTCAGGGGAATCAGGGACAGTGCCTTAAAGGAACCTGCACAACTGGACCACTGTGGTCTCCTGTCCTTCAGAACAGGAGTCCTCTGAACTGTGGGGTTCTGGAATCTACACCATGAGTAATAATCACAGTGCCATTAACATGGCTTTACCTATAGCTGAGGGCCAGCAAGTGTTCTGAGTGTTTTACACATATTCCCTCATTTAGGCCTCAGGACAATCCCATGAAATAGGTACTGTTATTATTATCTTCATTTTACAGATGAAGACATTAAAGCACAGAGAGGTTAAGTGACTTGCTGATGATCACACAGCTAGGAAGTGTTGAAGGTCAGATTCAAACCCAGACAGTCTAGCTTCTAGACCACACTTTTAACCACTACACTGTTACAGCTTCTCTGGGGTCAAGCTGCAAGAGTCTGGCCTCGGGATGAAACCAAAGACTTCATAGTGAAAGTCACTCAGTCCTGTCCGACTCTTTGCGACCCCATGAACTCCAGCACGCCAGGCCTCCCTATCCATCACCAACTCCCGGAGTCCACCCAAACCCATGTCCATCGGGTTGATGATGCCATCCAACCATCTCATCCTCTGTCGTCCCCTTCTCCTCCTGCCCTCAATCTTTCCCAGCATCAGAGTCTTTTCAAATGAGTCAGCTCTTTGCATCAGGTGGCCAAAGTATTGGAGTTTCAGCTTCATCATCAGTCCTTCCAATGAACACCCAGGACTGATCTCCTTTAGGATGGACTGGTTGGATCTCCTTCTAGTCCAAGGGACTCTCAAGAGTCTTCTCCAACACCGCAGTTCAAAAGCATCAATTCTTCGGCACTCAGCCTTCTTCACAGTCCAACTCTCACATCCATACATGACCACTGGAAAAACCATAGCCTTGACTAGACAGACCTTTGTTGACAAAGTAATGGCTCTGCTTTTTAATATGCTGTTTAGGTTGGTCATAACTTTCCTTCCAAGGAGTAAGAGTCTTTTAATTTCATGGCTGCAATCACCATCTGCAGTGATTTTGGAGCCCAGAAAAACAAAGTCTGACACTGTTTCCACTGTCTCCCCATCTATTTGCCATGAAGTGATGGGACCAGATGCCATGATCTTAGTTCTCTCAATGTTGAGCTTTAAGCCAAATTTTTCACTCTCCTCTTTCACTTTCATCAAGAGGCTTTTGAGTTCCTCTTCACTTTCTGCCATAAGGGTGGTGTCATCTGCATATCTGAGGTTATTGATATTTCTCCCAGCAATCTTGATTCCAGCTTGTGCTTAGTAACAGTAGTATTCCCATTTTACAGATGAGGAAACTGAGGCTCAAGGAAATGACTTTCCCAGATCCCACAGCTTGTTAAGTGACAGCTAGGACTCCATCCAGAGCCTGCGCTGATAACTCCTAGACTCTGTTCTCAGTCCCCTCCTGGGCAGATGTTGACTCCTGATTGTTTCATCAACTTTCCGATCTTTGCTACCCCACTTCCATTGTCATAGCCACTCCTGAGATCCTCTACACCTCCTTAACTAATTAATTCTCACTGCCTAAGTGCCAGCTTCATTAATGTTCTTTCTACCATGAGTTTTTGACTTAATAATATGGTATCGTTCATTGTACTTAATGGGGGGAATCTGATTAATCACCTTTATGTATATCCAAATGTCCATTTGTCTATAGCAGCCATGTCCTGGGAGAGCCTGGTTTATGGTGGGTTTTCTCTGTCTGGGTTGTCTTCCCCCACTCCCCAGGTTCTCTCTGGAGGGCACCCTCCTCCCAGGCCTTCACTCCCCACTCCAGAGCCTGCTGAGGAATGGCACTGGGGATATGCTGACAGTTTGGACATGGGAATGGAGCAGAGGTAGAGGGGGCATCTCCAAGAAGGTGGGAGCCCTAGGAGGGAGTCTCCGAGCATGGAGAGGGATTCTGGCTCCTGCCTTCAGCCATCCGAAGAAGGCCTTGATATCTCCATTAGATTGCCCATCTCCAGCCCCCTTCCCCAGTCAGGGAGCCCTGTGCTTGAGGCATCCATCCATGGATTCTACCTCTGTCCATGGAATCCTCCAGGCAAGAATACTGGAGTGGGTTGCCATTCCCTTTTCCAGGGGATCTTCCCGATCCAGGGATCAAACCCAAGTCTCCAGCATTGCAGGCAGATTCTTTACCATCTGAGCCACCAGGGAAGCCCTGGCTAACCCTACTCAAACCTTCCCTGGCTCCTGGGGCCAGTGGGATAAAGCTCTAGGTCTGAGGCCCAGCTGTAGCTGTCCATACCCTGCCACCCTCACTTCATCCATGCAGAGCTGCTCCAGGCCCCCAAGTGGACCACACCCTTCCACATCTGGGGTGACTAACTCATCCCAGTTTGCCTGGGACTTTGGGGTTTATCCCCTCAAGTGCTGGACCTGGAGAAACTCCACAGCCCCAGGCCAATCGGGGTGGTTGATCACCCCACCCACACCTCGGGGGGTTTGCCAATGCTCATTCATCCCCTGGTAATTTCTTCTCTATTTTGTTTTTTTATAAAAGCATTGCTCATCAATGTAGCAACCTTACAGAAATCTCTCTAGTGGACTCTCAAAGACCCCCCTCCAGTTCCAGTCTCCAAAGTTAACAGTTTGATGATTCTTTTTCTTTCTTCTGCATGAAATTTGGATCCTGCTGGGAATTCCCTGGTGGTTCAGTGGTTAGGCCTCTGCGCTTCCACTGCAGGGGGCACAGGTTTGATCCTTGGTCAGGAACTAAGATCTCTTATGCCTCTCGGCACAGCCGAAAGGAAGAGAAAAAGGGTCATGCTTCTCAGGTGGTCCTGCAGCCTTTCATACCACACAGCTTGACCCTCTTTCCACACCCTATTGTAATGTCTGTGTTGGTTTCATCTTAGGGAGATGTCATAATTTACTGCGTGTCCTTTTGAGGGACATCTGGAGGATTTGCAGTTGTTTTTTTTTTAAGTCCAAGGCCATTTTTTTTTTTTTTTTTTTTTTAGTTTATTATGTATTTTATTTTTGGCTGTGCTGGGTCTTTTTGCTATGTGAAGGCTTTCTCTGGTTGTGGCGAGCTGCTACTGCTGGTAAGTCACTTCAGTCGTGTCCAACTTTGTGCGACCCCATAGACGGAAGCCCACCAGGCTCCCCTGTCCCTGGCATTCTCCAAGCAAGAACACTGGAGTGGGTTGCCATTTCCTTCTCCAATGCATGAAAGTGAAAGTGAAAGTCAAGTCGCTCAGTTGTGTCCAACTCTTAGTGACCCCATGGACTGCAGCCCAGCAGGCTCCTCCATCCATGGGATTTTCCAGGCAAGAGTACTAGAGTGGGGTGCGAGCTAGGGCTACTCTAAGTTGTGGTGCATGGACTTGTGGGTTCTTCCTGGACCAGGAATCAAACCAGCAACCACTGGACCACCAGGGAAGTGCAAGGTCTCCTCCGTAAACCCTTCTTTAACCCTCCAGGTGGTCTCAAGTTTCTTTCTTATTACTGTCATTATTTTAATAATAATAGTTAACATTTATGGAGTGCTGATTTTCCAGCACTTGACATACATTATCTCATTTCATTTTCACAAGTCCAAGAAGTGCAGAGACTTGGTATCCCCATTTTACCGATGGGGAGACTCAGGCTCACATGGCAGATAAACCCAAGCAGTGTGACTCCAGAGCATTCCCTGAACTGCCTTGCATGGTTTTCCCAAGGGTACACTGGAGTGGTGGTGCCGGGGGCCCGGGCCAGGCCAGAGGCCCTCTGCTGCCCTCCTTCCCAGCTGTGCACCAACCAGGTCAAAGCCCAGAGGTGTTGTTCCTGAAAGGCCAAAGCTGGTAGCCTACAGTGTCTAATTCACTCTTGCCAAGATCCAGAAATTAGGGGTGGGGAGAGCAGGCTCTTGGGCTTTTCTGGGCCTGTAAGAAGGGTATGCCCACAAGCAGAAAGCAGAGTGCCAGGACTGGAGACTGGAGGTTGGAGGAGTGGGGCCAGGCCTGGACTTGGGAATGAATTTACAAATGTGTGTGCATGTTGAGTTGCTTCAGTCATGTCCGACTCTTTTCGACCCTTTGGACTATAGTCTGCCAGTCTCTACTGTCCTGGGATTCTGCAGGCAAGAATACTGGAGTCGGTTGCCATGCTCTCCTCCAGGGGATCTTCCCCATGCAGGGGTTGAACCCACATCTCTTACATCTTTTGCATTGGCAGGTGGGTTCTTTACCACTGGGGATCTAGAATACCCCTTGATTTTCTCAATACTGCTGTCAAGTAGGCACCTTGTGCCCATTCTACAGAGGAGAAGACTGAGTCACTGGTCTGAAGGTCCTTCTCTGCGCTGTCCACACCACCTCCCACTCTGGTGCCTGCGAGTTTGGACCAGATGGTCAATGAGGAGTTAGGTGTCCCATGAGATAGAGGGACCCTTTGATTTTAGACTGACCTTGGTATCGTCCTGGGCTGCTAGGCCCAAGGGTTATGCAAATTAATGTAGATGTATGCTAATTAGGCCTCTTCAAGGCCTGTTCTTCTTATGGAGCTGCCGGCTCAGAGGTATAGGGGGACAGATCTGCCCAGAAAGGGCCTGAGGAGCCCCTCAACTGGGGATAGGTCAGCAGTCACTGGGATGAAGGGATGGGGTTGCCATGGAGACAGAGGCCAAGCCCCAGCCACTGCCTCAGGATAGTCCAGGACTGGCCAGATCAGCCCACTGAGACAGTCCAGGGCCTCTCTAACAGCTCTAAGTGTGGTCTCCGAGGGCTAATTATGTGGAAGGTAGTGACCAGCTGCTCCCTGGCTCCTCCAGGCCCGGATGAGGGAGGGGGCTGGGCCACAGCGGGTGGGTATGAGAACAGACAGATGGCAGTCTGGGGGCTTGGAGGCTGGGGAGCTGTCCTGAGGAAGAGGGCGCAGCACTGGGAGGAGGGGAGGAGGTTACCCCTCGAGAGCAGAAGGCACGGGGTTGTAGGGGTGAGTATCCCAGTCTCCAAGAACCACGTGGTGGGATTCTGTAAGGGCTCCGCCCCAGCAGACATTTGCGGAATCAGCTCTTCTGTGTGACCCTGGGTAAGCCCCTTGGCTTCCTTGAGCCTCAGTTTCCTCATCTATCAGTAGAGGTCAGATTAAGAGATGTGACCTGGGACTTCCCAATTGGTCCAGTGGTTAGGACTCTGCACTGGCCTGCAAGCCATTTGGCACAGCCAAAAAAAAATAGAGAGCAATGTGACTCGAGTATAAGGGGCAGTATACAGTAGGTACTCAATAGGTGGCTGTACAATTCTAAGACCCATTGGGAGAGGTTAGTTTAGTTTGGGTGGGGGCTTTCTTTGTATTTGTTTTGTTTTTTCGTCCTCGCTGCACAGCTCGTGGGATCTTAGTTCCCCAGTCAGGGATTGAACCTGGGCCCTCGGCTGTGAAAGCACAGAGTCCTAACCCCTGGGCCACCCGTGAAGTCCCTAGTTTTCTTGTTGGAAAGAGCTTCTTCTCTTCTTGCCTCCTCCGGCTTCCCTTGCTCCCTGGCCTGGGCCAGGTGTTCTGGTATCTGTCCTGAGGAGGGGAAGGTTTCTCATCCAGGGAGGAAAGGAACTGGGCCCTGTGGACTCAACACTGAGCTGTCAGCACTAAGCCCACAAAAGACACTCAAGAACTGTTGGCAGAATGAATGAATGAGCAGATATGAAGTGCTCAGAACAGTGCCTGGTTCTAGTTGGAGGTTAATAAACATCAGCTATTACTTCTCTGCCCATGGGAGGCTGAGCTGGGGGGCTCACCAGAGCAGAGCAGATTCTGTCCCCACTTCTGCTCTGTCCCTTCATATCACTTTGGCTGTCTAGAGAGATGTCTGGCAGGTAGGAAGAGCAGTGGAGATAGAGATAAGAACTCAGATCTTAGCTCTGCCACATCCTGTCTGAGACACTTGCAGAGACTCAAGAAGACCGCTCTGAGCCTGCTGTGTAAGAGGGGAACATTCATATCAAGGTGGCCACACTAGGGCTCTGGGGAGAGGGCTGCTGGCACCTGGAGAAGGGGTGGTGATGGGTCTGAGTATAGTCAGGCAAGGGGAGGCAGGGCTGTGATGACCCAGGCAGAACCTAAAGAGACAGGTTGTACCAGGGACTGCAAAACCAGAGGTCCCAGGATCCCAAGGCCAGTCCCCCTGCAGGCAGGTGGGCTGCAGCAACAGCAGGCCTGGATAGTAACCTGGAGCTGGAGTGGCCCCCATAGTGCAGAAGAGAACACTGAGGCCCGGAGGAGTTTTGCCCTTGGTCACAAAGCATGTTCCCGTCACAGGAGATCTCAGATCCTGAGCCACCCAGGTGCTCTCCACATAGTCTTGTGATGAATCAACAACATCTTACAACATTTTCTCTTAACTTTAAAAAAAATGTAGCTTTGTTGTAAAACATCTCAGAAATCCAAAAGTGTTGTGTATTTAAAAGTAAAAGTCTCCCGTTTCCCGCTCCCTAGGGAGAACTTCTCATAACCATTTGTTGTATGTTTCCCTGGCTCTCGATTCGGCATTTACAGTTACACACATCTTGTATCTGTCTTCTTTTTTTTTTTAAACATAAATGGAATCATATTGTTCTGCAGCTCTTTTTTTTTTTTCTTTTCACTTAACAGTGATAGCCTTGGACATTTTCCAGGAGGATCCAGGCTGAGCCAGAGAGAGGCAGAAGGGCTGCAAGACCCCTGGCAAAGAAAGGGAGAGAGAGAGTGTGTGTGGCGGGTAGGAGGAATTCCCCACAAGTCACTACACACAGTGGGTGGGAAACCAGGCAGAGAAGCCTCCATCCTCGGGTCCCAGAGGACTGTGGCATCTGGTCTCTAGGCTTGAATTCTCTGTGGTCAAAGCCACGCTAGCTTGCTTATCACCATATACCCTACATTGTGCCTGGCACATAGTAGGTGCTCAAGAAATGCTTGTTGGATGAATTGAGTTCCTTTTAGTCCCATCTTCCCTGACCCTGCCAGAGACTGCCTAGTCTCCGTTGACCGTAGTCTTTTTAATCTCTTGCTGGGTGTTTATTTTGACTCATGCTCAAATGGCTATGGATGCCAGATGGACCCTAGAGAGGGGGTCCATCCCTGAGCTCTGAGACAGAGCTCAGAGAAAGAGAGAAGACCCTCCCCTTAGACAAGTCACTGCCCTTCTCTGCTGTCAGTTTGCTCCCCTCTCTAATGAGGGCTTGGACCAGCGGGTCTCCAGGGGTCCTTCCAGCTCTGCCATCTGTGGCTTCAGCCCCACTACCTCATTTCACGGATGAGGAGCTGAGTCGACTTTAATTTTGTCAGCTGCCTCAGAAATCCATTGGGAAAAGGGGGGCTTGAGTTTGGGGATGCATCTGAGGCTGCTGCCATGTCCTAAGCACCAACTGTGTGCCAGGTACCCGCTCTAGAGCTTCACGTGCACTGTCCAGAATCATCAGGGCATTTTCCCAGTAGGCAAACAGGCTGGCTCAGAAAGGGGGAGTAACTTGCCCAAGGCCACACAGTGAGTCAGGGACTGATCTGGGAGTGGAGCTCTGATCTGCCTAGAGCCCCCAATGGTGAGCTCCTCCCGCCTCAGCATCTCTGTGAACTAAAGCCAGTAAAGGAAAAAAATTAATAATGTGAAGTCAGTAAAGGAGACCAGGTTGAACCAAACTATTCTCCAGAAACTTCAGGGTCCCCTTCCTCATTGTTTCCCCAGACAATCTGACTTCTGTATCTAAGTCCCCTGGTGACATGGCTAGAATTTGGGGCAAAAAGTGATTGACTTGCAGAACTGGCTGGCAAGGGCTTGGGCACATGAGGCTTCTGATGGGGTTCTGTGGCCCCAGGCTTAGCCCTCTCCCCCAGCTAGTTTCCTGGGGCTGGGGTGGGCCCATCTGCATTATTCATTCTTCACCCCTCAACCCCCAGCCCCCCACCTGGTGTTGGGCTCCTGGGGTTGGCGTCTAGACAGACAAGAGCATCCTACTGAGAACAGAGGCAGCCCTGACTCGGGGCTGAAGGTTCCCATGGCAACTGCATCCCCCTCAGCTGGCAGCTACCCAATAAATAAATAATCAGGGATGGGGGTGGGGAGCTCAAGGCCGGGGGAGGGGCAGCAGGGGAGCCTGGTGGAGGCTTCACTCTGGAAAGAGGTGTGGGTTAGGCTTGAAGTGGCCTGGGGGCTGGTATTGCAATCAGCCAGGTGAGAGGGTAGAGGGAGGAATATGGCCAGATGTGAGAGATTCAGAAGATCAGAGAGCCGGGACTTGATAACAGGCTAGGCATGCAGGTGAGCAAGAGACTAGGACCTAAAGCTTAACTTCCTAGCTCATGCAGCTGGACACCTCATGGGGCCCACATCCCAGGCAATGGACCAGGTTTGGGCGTATTAAGTTCATGATGAACCATCTATTGGGTACTTGGTTATAAGGGGGCTGGAGGCTTAAAAGACTGAAGCTGGCAGGAGGTCGGGGCACGCATTTGCTGGGACACATGGAATATGAAGAGAGGATGGGCTGCACCGCAGTCAGACCTGAGAAGTGGAGGATGTGTGTGCCAGGCATGGCTCTCGCCGCTGGAAATGCAGCAGTGAACATCCCCACTCTCCTGGAATTTGCTGTCTAATGCAGGAGACGGTAAATAATGAGTAAGTAGTATGTTAGTCAGTGAAAAGTACCACGGAAAAATAATTAAGTGGTGAAGGGTGGGAGGAGCCAGGAGTTCTGCAACAGAATATAATTTTACATGGTGCTGACTCTCCTCAAGATGAGATGAGGGAGGTACTGTGAAACATACCCATTTTGTTGGTGAGGAAACTGAGGTACAGGGAGATTCAGTGACTTGCCCAGAGTTGTAGAAAAACCAGTGGCACCAGGGTTCTAACCCAGCTCTGCTCCTAATTTCCTGGACCAAGTTGTTATAGCAGGTGGGTGGGGGAGTGAGTGGCAGGAAGGATGTGAAGACCTTTAATCAACTTTGGATGTGAGAACCTTGGGATACATAAGGCATTAACTGGAGAGGAAAAGGCGTTGTTGTTTTTTTTAATAGAAGAGTCTTGAGCATGTTTAGGAGCCAGAGGGAAGGATCCCAGGCAGGGGAAGAAGTTGAGTTTACAAGAGAAGAGACTGTGGATGACATGGGCTCCTGAGAAGGTAGAGAACACAGTTCGGAGTGCAGGAGGAGGCATTGGCCTTGGGTGGGAGGAGGGATGGAGCCTCAAGTGTAGGAGATGGGGGTGAAGGAGACCAGGTCTTCACCCAGAGCAGGGTGAAGGACACCCAGCAGGTGGAGGACGGCGAGAAGACCTGAATATCATCAGGGAGAGTGATTTCCTGGGGAGCCTCTTGGATTTGATCATTCCAGATCTCCAGGGGCCCCAGTCTGCCCCGGGGAGTGACTCTGCAGCAATGCTTGGCTGCTTTTCAAGAACTAAGAAAACTATTAATTGGGTTTATCCAAGAGTGGGCTTTCCCTGACATTCGTGATGAAAAGGCAGAGGAGTATGAGAGTCTGGGTTGCAGGCGAAGCTGATGGTGAAGTGAGGGATCCCGTGATCCCAGCAGGCTGACTTGGGATGTGAAGTGGGGAATGGAAGCGAGGAGAGGGCTGGGGAGCTGGCACCCTGGGCTGGGCTCGTCATCATGAAGGCTATTGGAAAGAAGGTGGGGTGGTCCGAGAGGGGCTCAGGAATCGCTGACTTTGGAAAGCGTGGCAGTTACAGGTGGTGACCCAGCCCAAGAGGTGGCCGTGGACAAGGAAGAATGGAAGCCTGGGTCGTGGGAGAGGACTTAAGAGGCTGAGAGATTGGGGTACTGCAGGGGGTGCCCCCACCCGATGTTAGAGTCAACCAGGGTGATGCAGGGATCGAGGAATCATCTTCAAGGAACGGACCTGACCTGGAGTGGATGATGAAGCCAGCCATGGATGAGGGTGGGACAGCCACAGGCCTCCCACCTTTGGGCCCGAGGAAGGAGATGAGAGAAGAGAAACAGAGTCACTGAAAAGACTCCAGAGAGGCAGCGTCCTTGGGTGAAGATGTAGCAGGTGGGGGACCCCTTAGAAAAGGCACTGAGGCCAGAGAGACACTCGCTGGTGTGGAAGGGCTCGTGAAAGGGGGCTGGGGGGGTCTGGGTCAGGAAGCGGCACAGAGGGGCATTCAGATCAAGGGCAGAGAGGACTGACCGACGGGCAGGAAAGTGGGACTTACTCTGTGGGCGCTGACAGATCCAGAGAGGGCTGTGGGGCTGAGGGGTCTGGATTTCTTCTGTCCTGCTGGGACTAGTTACCACTCATCCTGCTTGTCTGGAGTCCTGAGTGACCTGAGAGTTGGCTGGCCCAGAGGCCATAGAGATTACCCCAGGCTCTCTGGGCTGCATGGACGACAGAGTGACTCAAGCAGATTTTGTGCTTTAGAAAAAGCACTCCACAGAGGTGGTCGGCAGCCTCCCTCTGCCAGGAAATCTGGCAGGAGGCTGCAGCACTTGCCCACAGAAGCCTTGTGCCAGCTCACGGAGGAGAGAGACCCAAGAAGCCAGCTTGCTCTGGCCTGTAGGCTGACCAGGTCAAAATTTCCCCAGAGTCATTTTTTCCCTCTCACTGCATGTGTACTTGAACTTTTTGCAAAGGGATAGGTTGCTGTTGTCTCCACACAAGTCCTCTCATCAAAGGAAAAAGGACACTCCAAGGCCAGTTATGATTTACACCCACTGCAGTCTTCAGACTAGTGTTTCTAAGCTGGTGGAACCAGATAGGGGAGATACTCCTCCTGTTTTTTGTTCTTATCTTTACTTGTTAATTAGCCGCATATCAGTGCTGGGGAAGCAGGAGTTCTGGAGTAACAACAGCTTTAGAATTGGGATTATATGGAATCTCAGTTAAAATATTTATTTATTTAAGTTGATCTCTGCACTCACCTTTGGCAGAAGAGGCAGCATCGTTCAGGCCTGGGTTATCACGCTTATCACAATGGTTTGTAACTGTCCAGTTTTCCATCCATCTCCCCACCTAGGCTCTGAGTTCCCAAAGGGCAGGGACTGCAACATATTCACTTCAGCATCCCAGCGTCAGCACGAGGCCTGACACAGACTAAACATTCTGTGAATAAATAAATGATGGACCCTGGATGGATGAGGGCATGTCAGATGTCGGAGGGATGAATAAAGGGATGTGGATGGGGTTTTGATGAATGAGTGGGTGAGTGTTGGATGGGAGGCTGCAAGGATGGCTCAGAGTGACAAGAACAGCTAGTGTTCCATATTCAGTGGAAAGAGAGGTCCCTCTGGGCCAGGCAAGAAGTCTTGCTAGGGAAGGAGAAAATTGTGCTATATTTTGAAAAATGAGGAGGACTTGGGTATAGGAAAAGGGAAATGATAGTGAAACCTCAACTGTTATTTCAGCTGCTTAGGGGCAGAAACTGACCCAGAATAAAGAATTGAGCCAAATCCTAGCAGCCTTCAAAGCCCAACTAAGAAGCTTTGGCTGTTAGGTCTTCTATTAATTAACTACCTTCTATTAAGTCTAATAGTTTATGTGATGTCTCCATATCCTCACAGCTTCCTGGGGGAATTCCTGTCTTCCCCATTTATAATTAAAGAAATAGTCTCAGAGAGGGGAATTAACTTGTCCTGAGTCACACAGCAATCTGCAGTCTGAACCTGAGTTGACTGCCGCTCACTCCATCTGTGAGGGCCCTGAGAACACAAGGGCTTTGAGCAAGGGCCAGGGTGGGGGTGCGGGTGATGCCAGGTTTAGGCAGTTGTGTCCAGGCAGGGTGTCTCCCCAGCTACACTGTGAGCCTGGGCAACTCTGTCACAACCTCATTTCCAGGATCCCATGCCAGCTGAGTCTAGAGCACCCACCCGGACCTCAAACCACCAGGGCTCCCCAGGGCCTCACAGAGTCAAGATAGAAAGGAGAACAGACTTGGGGCAGGAGCTTTGGGTTCAGGCCATTGGATTAAAGACCAGAAGAGCCCTTAGATTATTTAGTCTGGCAGCCTCTGTGTATGAAAGAGGAGCCCAAGACCCACAGAGAAGGTGGCTTGCCCATGTAAGCCAGGAGTCAGTGTTAGAACCTCAACCAGAAACCACATGTCTAAACTCCCAAGCCAGTGCCAACCGGGAAAGGTGGCGTGCTGGTGCCAAAATGGGACAGAAGGCAGAGAAAGGCAGGGTGTCTGCCTGGCTCTGCCACCAACCTGCTGTGTGACCTTGGGCAAGTCACTTCCTCTCTCTGGGCCTCATCGTTGCTTTCCTCTGAGCTAATGATCTCAGCGGTGCCTTTCTGCCAAGAAGTATCCAATGAGAGATGAACTTGGAAAGCTCTTTGCAACCTGCAGAGCCCTGGGAGGGGAGTCACCAGCAAGAGGCAGGCCGGTGCCAGGTCATTGGATGCCAGGGTTGGGCCTCTGCCCAAGCTTTACCATCTGTGTGGTACCATCACCTCCACCCCCTCCTGCCTCCTAGCCAGGAAAAAGCCTTCTGGGACCTTATTTTATTAGGATCATCTCTCCCTACCTAGACAGACTCTCTTCTCTCTCCTTCTATGTAGGCAGGACTCTTGGGTATAAGTGACAGAAATCAGTACAAGGAGGGAGAATTCGTTTAGTCATGGCTGGATCCTCAGGCCCAAAACAAGGTCTCCCAGACGCTCCCCTTGCGTGTTCACTCTTCTTTCCTCACTCTCTGTCCCTTAGCTCTGGCTTCCTCCTCAAGCAGGCTGTCCCCTGCATGGTGGCAAAGACAGTCCCCAGGAGCTCTCAGCTGACACTATACCCATCCAGGTATCTTGGCGGACAGGCAGCATCTCTGTCCTGATCCCCCAGCAAATATCCAGGCAACTCTCAGGGGCAGAGCGCAGAGAGAGTGCCCACCCATGAGCAGATCACTGTGTGCTGCTTATTTACTTAGACTTGGGTCCTGAGCCCACCGCAGAAATCAGTACGCATGGACTGAGGGTCTGGGAGGCAGTTTCCAAAACAAAGAGATAGGTTCTGTCAACAGAAGAAGGGATATGGGACGGTCGGTAAGCATTGGTATCCTTGGGACCTGTGTTTCTAAGTGTATCAGCTGAAAGGTTGAATCAGGGGCTATTGGAAAGGGACTGTTGATCGAGTCCTATATCAGTCACCTCCTGCTGCATAACAAATCCCTCCAAAATGTAGTGGTGCAAAAACAATCATTTTCGGGAGTTCCCTGGCGGTCCAGTGGTTAGGACTCAGGGCTTTGACTGCCATGGGCCCAGGTTCAAGCCCTGATTCGGGGAACTAAGATCACACAAGCTGCACGATGTGGCTGAAAATTTAAAAACAGTAATAAAAACAAAAAATAGAACAACCGCTTGATTTAGCTCACGATTTTGTGGGTCAGCTGGAGGTTCTTTGGTCCAGGGACATGTCTTTGGTCTGTTGTTGGGTTGGCTAGCGTCTGAGTGATCTAGGATGGCCTCACTCGTGTGTGTTGATGTGGCTGTTGGCTGGGGTGCCTTGGTTCTTTTCCCCGTGCCCTCTTATCCTCCTGAAAGTGAGCTTGAGCTCTTTCAAAAGTTGTTTTCTGTGTTATCAGTGTAAAAAGTGGGCAAGCTCCAATGCACCAGCGTTTTTCAAGCTTTTTCACCTGCTTCCTCTTGGCTCACATCTCATTGAATGAAGCAAGTCATGTGACCGAACACAAGCATTAGTATGGGAAGGCACTGCCAAGGAGCACAAAGTTAGTGTGGAAGCAGGAGGAGAAAAAGGAAAGCAAATCCCTTTCTCTGCAGCCCATGGATTCCCTGGGCCAGGACAACCTCCAGAGAGGGGTCCTTAAAAGAGGAAACTCAGTCCTACCAGCTTCCCTGGGTCCTCCAGGGCCATGGCTCATCCCTAGACCAGTGCTAGGGGGAGCCAGTCTGAATCCTGACTCCACTGAGACCCACCCCCCTGGGAAGCTGCAGGTGCCAGGCGGGGAGGCTTCTTGGCAGGGAGGAAGGTGTTCTGAACCCTGGCTCCTGTCTCCCATTAGCCCACCCCAAAGTGATCACCAGGGCTCCATCCCTCTCTCATCCTCACCAATTTGTCCTCACCTCCCAGTATCCCCTTGGGTACTCCAGGCTGGGGTGACCTTGAGACGTGTGTACAGTCAGGTCATGGTGCCTCATCACCCTGGTAACTGGTGTCCCCTGCTCCACAAGGTTGAGGAGGAGTCCCCGTCTTCCTCCTTTAGGGAGTGACGTGGCCTCAGCCTGCTCTTTCCCACAGGTGGCTGCGCTGGAGCGGCAGATCTTTGACTTCCTGGGCTACCAGTGGGCTCCGATCCTAGCCAACTTCCTGCACATCATGGCAGTTATCCTGGGCATCTTTGGCACCGTGCAGTACCGCTCCCGGTACCTCATTCTGGTATGGCTCACTCGGCCCCTCCCCAAACCAACTCCCTCTTTCTCATCCCCATCCATTCCCACCTCATTCTCCAGCCAGAGCTGCCCCCCAACCCCGGGCACCTAGACCCCTGCCTGAGTCTTGGCTCCAGCCTGGCTGGTGATATCCAAATCCCAGTGCTTCTTTGCTCAGTGGAGACAAGATTAGTACTTTCCTAAAGAATTTTCTATGGAAAAGTCCAACTATTAACCAGATGCATCATTGAGTGAGTGCTTCCCATGTGCCAGAGCTCCCTAGTAGCTCAGTTGGTAAAGAATCTGCCTGCAATGCAGGAGACCCTGGTTTGATTTCTGAGTTGGGAAGATCCCCTGGAGAAGGGATAGGCTACCCACTCCAGTATTCTGTCCTAGAGAATTCCGTGGACAGTCCATGGGGTCGCAAAGAGTCAGCCACAACTGAGTGACTTTCACTTTCATACTTCACTTTCCCATGTGCCAGGCACATGCCAAGAGTTTCACTAGCTTTACTTACCTTTACGACAGCCCTGCGAGGTGTATCTTACTGTCTCCATTTTCCAGATGAGGAAATGAGGCTCAGAAAGGTGACCAGGACTCCTTGAGTCACACAGCTAATAAGTGGCGGGGTTAGAGCATCGCTGCCAGAGCGAAGGCTCCTGCTGCATCCCCACGCTGCCCCAGTAGGTCCGTGTGAGGGATGCACTTGGTCTGGCTTCTCAAGTTGCTTCAGGAAGGCTTGGCTCTTGTCCCTTGATGTTCATCAAGCATGTGGTCTAGAGAGACTCGTGGGATTCTGAGGCCAGTGCCTCCTGCGCCCAATCCTAGGAGTACATTGTGTCCCTGGCTCCCTCCACCTACGTCCTCTTTCTAAGCTCTGGTCCCTGAAGATCAAACTCCTGTTTTCAGCTGGTCTCATCCTCGTCTGCTGCTCTTCCGCAGTGACCCATTCACACACCTCTCTTGAGGGAAAAGGCTCTTTGGTAGGTTTGCTTCATAAATGCCTGACACCTCCAATACTGATGACATGTAATTTCATGCCCCTCCCACCCCCAAGCCCACTCACCCTCATTCTAGGCTGAGTTTCCCCACCTCCAACAGGCTCAGTTCCAGAAGTCAGGTGAACAGGGCCCTTCCAAAGCTCTCCCTCACCTGAGAGGACTCTTCTCTCCAGTCCTTAGGAATTCCCCAGGCACCTCTGTAAACAGCACTGTCTTCCAGGAAGCTGCCATTAGAATCACAGGCATAGGATTTGGGTGGAAATCATCCAGCTCCTTGGGCTTCCCAGGTGGCTCAGTGGTCAAAAAACCCAACTGCTAATGCAGAATCTGTAAGAGATATGGGTTCGATCCCTGGGTTGGGAAAATCCCCTGGAGGAGGAAATGGCAGCCTACTCCAGTACTCTTGAAAAATCCCATGGACAGAGACGCCTGGCAGGCTACAGTCCATGGGGTCACAAAAGAGTCGGACACGACTTAGCAACTAAACAACAGCAACCGCGAGCTCCTCTCTAGTTCTTGGCCATGCGCAGGATGCCGTCTGGTGTCTCTGTTCTCTACAGATTGGATAGGACTACCTACCAGAGGACTTGGGTTTGCATGACAGCCCTACCTCTTCCTAGCTGTGTGATCTTGGAAAACGTAAACCTCTTCTCTGAGCCTTAGCTTAGCTTTAAAGAGAAAGACGGTGCTTTCCCTGCAGGGCTCTCGTAAGGGAGCCTGATTGTAAGATGATTTATACACTGAGAAGTGCTCTCTGAGTGAGGCACTGTCATAGTTTCCCCTGCGGAGGTCTTTTTAGTCCATTGACCCACCCCCCTCCCCACTCCCCCAGGCCCCGCCCTGACCCCCCCTCTGCTTTCCCCAGTATGCAGCCTGGCTGGTGCTCTGGGTTGGCTGGAATGCTTTTATCATCTGCTTCTATTTGGAGGTTGGACAGCTGTCCCAGGTAAGCCTCGGGCCTGGCATTGTCAGAGGGCAAAGCCTGGCATCCCCTGCCCCAAGGGCTCCTGTGGTGTGGGTCTGGGGTGTCATCTCCTAAAGAGAACACTCTCTACACATTGAAGTAATCTGTGCTCCCCCTCCACCCCTACATTTTCATTTCTGGCCTCTGTACTTCTCAAAAACAAATGATGAAGCTGAAGGGCAGTCTGAGTGAAGATGGGTTGGGGTTCCAGTTGATCACAGTCTCAGAAGAAACCATCAATATGTCATGACCCAGAAGACTTCTCTTAGGCTTCACACATGTTCAGTGCAAAAGAAGTGAAGATGCAACATGCTTAGTATGGCTTAGACCGTGAAGATTTGAGTCCAGTTCTGATAGATATTTTTCAGATGAGAAAGAGACTAGGTAGTAGAGTCTGTTCTGGGAAAACTGAACAGACCATGTCACATGGAGAACTGTTGAAGAAAGTGGGAGTATTTAACCTGGAGAAGAACAAATCCAGAGGGCACAACTCCTAGTTTTAGATAGAAAGGAGGCGAAATACATGAATGAGAGCACTTGGCTTCGTACTGTTGCTAGATTTAAATCCCAGCTCAAACATTTCCTAGCTGTGTGACCTTGGGCAGGTGGCTTACCCTCTCTGAGCATCAGTTTCCTCATCTAGTAAGTGCAGTTAATAGAAACTCCAATTTCATGTGGTTGCGGAGGGAGATCGCACATCTCAGTGCTTGGCACCCAGTCGGTATGCAGTGAATATTTGTTAATGGACCATATGAGTGAATGGATTGGGAAACACATGCATACGTGGGTGAGAACTGATTAGCCAGCCCCTTCTCCATTTCAAGAGGAAACCAAGGACTAAAGAGAGGAGAGGTTTGCCCAGGGTCACACACAGGGAGCAGTGGAGAGGTTGAATGAGCTGTGAAGGTCTGTATTGGAGATTTCACTAACAGCTGGAAAGGGGAACCGGCCACCATTAATATCCTTTCCCGCCCTGAAATTCTGAGGCTCCTGTGGGGCTGTAGCAGCCCGGCATGATCATCTGGCGCCACCTACTGGCCAAACGTAGACTTGCAGATACAGACCATACCTTTCACAAATCAAGCCAGGAAGGAAAGCTGTTATAACCCGGTGTGAAGTAGACATTTATATAAGGTCTCCTGGAACCTGGGAAGGATCTTCACCCTCCCCCCAGCTCAGTATCCTAGGCCCCTCTGCCCCTAGGACCGGGACTTCATCATGACCTTCAACACATCCCTGCACCGCTCCTGGTGGATGGAGAACGGGCCAGGCTGCCTGGTGACACCTGTCCTGAACTCCCGCCTGGCCCTGGAGGACCACCATGTCATCTCAGTCACCGGCTGCCTGCTCGACTACCCCTACATTGAAGCACTTAGCAGTGCCCTGCAGATCTTCTTGGCTGTGAGTTTCTGTCCCCCTGCCCATCCCAGCCCTGCCCTTGGCAGTAACACACACACACAGTTACATAACCCTCTTTCCTCTTAACAAGCCAGTAAGATATCGCCCAGGTCCAACTGGAGAAACAGAGGTAAAATAATCACTTGTTCAAAGTCACACCCAGAACGGAGAACAGAACCAAGTGTATTAAGTTTAAGGCACAGTCATTAAACTTGGGAAGTTGTTCTGGGTTTGCCTTCCTCTCAGCATATTTGGCCCCTCCAGCCAGGGTGGGCAGGGCCAGGCAGGGGGTGAAGAAAGAGCTTCCCACTCCTCCCTCTCTTTCTGATGCGCTGTGTCCTCCCTCAGCTGTTTGGCTTCGTGTTCGCCTGCTACGTGAGCAAAGTATTCCTGGAAGAGGAGGACAGCTGTGAGTCCGGAACCCCTAGGGAAGTGGGGACCCCATGTCGTCAGCACCCTGGACAGGGGCCCAAGCGGGAGGGAGCCCTGGGTCAGTTAAGGGGTCCCTGAGACTAGGCTGGGTGGGGATCTGCATAGCCGGCCCATTCTGGATGAGGATCAGATGTCCAGGTGCCCAAGCCAAGGCACTGCCCCACTACCCGCCCCGTAGGCCCCGTCCTGTCCCCTCAGAGGGGTCCACAGCCTCACTCCAGTCAAGCACCACCCATTCCCAGTTCGTCCCACTCCAGCCCCTCGGAAGGGCTTGCCTCCCTGCTCGTTCCCCCACTCCCACCCTACAGCCTTCTCCCTTAAACGACAGCCCTCCGCATCTACCCTCCAGCTCTCTATCTCAGGCCTTGGCCCATCCCTCGGGATGTTACAGCAAAGCTCAACCCCTCAGGCCCTGTACCCGATCTGGTCCTCCCTTTCAAGACCCAGCCTCCCATCACCTCGCCTATCCACAGGACCATCTCTCTAACCACGTGCCATCTCCCCTTCCGCAGTCGATTTCATCGGCGGTTTTGACTCCTACGGATACCAGGCGCCCCAGAAGACGTCGCATTTACAACTGCAGCCTCTGTACACGTGGGTCATGGCGCGGAGCCGTGTCGGGTGGAGGGACCCCGGCATTAGTGTAGGAGAAAGAAGGGGAGGGGGGAGCGGAAAGGGCAGGCGGATCTCTCCGCCTCCCTATTCAGTGGTCCGCTTCCCTAATTGGTTTTTGTTTCTTGCAGGTCTGGGTAGCGTTTGCCCCACGCCCACCCCCGCGGCTAGACTGACCGGCGCTGCCGCGAGCTCTGGCCAAAATGGCAGGCGCGCCCCCTGGCGGCTCCCTGACTGACTGCAGCCTGAGCCGGCTGGATCTGGGTCTGAAGCGGACTTGGACTTGGCCCTTAGCAGCCTGGACTTGAGGGGCGGGGCGGGGAGCGGGGTGTGGCGGGGAGAATCGCGGGGTTTGTATTTTTGTTTTTTTAATCTCAGCCTTGACGTGTGCGGGAGACTCCCCCGCCCTTCTCCAGCCTCCCCTTCCTCCCTTCTTCCCCCAGCATCCTGTCCCCTGTCCAGAGGGAAAGGGCAGGAGAGACACACACACCCCATCTCGCCACATTTATTCACCAGCCCTGAGGAAAGTTCCCCCGAACCATGAAGAGGAGGAGTCCTGGGTTCTAATCTCAGCTCCATCACTAACTCTGTGTGACATCTGGCAAAGCCCTTGTCTTCTCTGGGCCTTAGCTTCTCACCTCAAATAATTAAAATAATCCCTTAGTAAATGGAGCTCTTCCTAGCCTTTTCATTTGACTCTCAATTCTCTGGACTATACTGGGGCTTTGCTATAATCCCCATTTTGCAGATATGGAAACTGAGTCCCAGAGATGTAAAGCGATTTGCTTGAGGTCACACAGCTGGGCTTTTGGTGGAGGCAGGCCTTGAATACAGTATATCATCTGTAGTTTCGGACTCCAAAACCCAGTGTCCAGTTTCTGAATTCCGTTTCCAAGCCCCCTTCCAACTTGGACACTGTAGAACCCATATGGCATACACCACTCTCACATACCACCACCCCCACTTGCCAACGCCTCTCTTAAAGCAATATACCCGTTCTCTTGTTGGACACGGGATGGACAGATCCCAGAGCCCTGAATTCAGCCTGACCGACAGGGAAGCCTTCTTAGACTCGGCCTCTGCCCACCCTTGGCAAAGCTTTCGAGCTTTCTCTAGCAAAGGGGGGACACAATCCCATTGCCCCAGTCCCTCCCAGGTCCCTGAGGCTGCTGCACCCATGACCCCTCACCCCCTCAGCAACTTTGCCAACCTCTAAGGACACCATCCACTTCATCTGGTGAAAGACCAGTGGTTCCAGCATGGAAAAGGGCTCATCTGTGCTGCCCAGCCACCAGTGTTGAAAGATCACCAGCATTCATGATCGTTTCGGTGTCCAGAAGCAACTTCTAACAACCCCAGAAGTTGTTCCAGAGAGGCAGAATGGGGGAGGGATGCCGTAGGGGAGATGGGTCTGGAGGGCCAGCACCCTTCCTTAAGAGCAAGTCGACGTAAGGGCTCAGTCTCCTCACCTCCCTCCTCAGACACCTCTGAGGACCCTGCATCCCGTGTGCTGGCTGGTGAATCCAAGGGCAGGAAGATTGGGCCTCAGCTTCCAGTTTGTGAAACAGGAGTGGCTCCGGCTTAGGAAGGCGGGTGGGAGGCCCAGGGGAACCAGGTGGAAGTACAGACGGTCGTACACCTGAGCCCCTCCATGACGACCATTCCTCACTCTCCACGCGCTGATCTGCCATCCCCTCCTGTCTAAGGCCAAAATATCCTGAACTCGGATCCCACCCCAACATCTAGTATGCAGGTCTGTGCTGAAGAGCCAACCCTGGGCATTTCTCTGGTCACTACGGGACCTGAGATCAGCCCTGGCCAGCTACAGGTGCAGCTCAAGAGTGTGATGGTTCCCTCCGGCCTGGCTGCTGCTCTGCCCCTGGGCCAACTCCTGCCTCCAGCCCTCTCCTCCCACCCCCAGCCAGCTGTCATCTCACCCCGAACCCCTTTTCTACTCAGCAGGTTTAGCCACTGGTGCTTTGAAGCCTTTTGTTTTTATAAGATGGGTTTTTTTTTCCAAGGAGACGAGATTTTCGTCTCACTGGCAACTTGCAAGGCAGGGAATGTTGCCCTGGTTTCTGTGCAGGTGGGTTGATTAAAGACTGTGTTTTCTTCTCTCTTCCTGTCCTCCTGCCCATGAGTTAGCAGGGTCTTCTAAGGGAAAAGTCTTTGTATGAAGGGTGGGCAGAGGTTGGGAACCTATGTCATTGTCATGATCAAACATTCCTGGGACACTGGCCTGTGCCTCTGGCTGGCTGTGTGGCTTTGGGCAAATGATCCTCCCTGTCTTGCTTCACAATCCCTTGGAGAGCTTTCTATTTTTCTGATTAAGTGCATTTTAAGATTATGCTTTCAAATATCATTGGCATCTTGGCTCTGCCCTCTTCTGATGATTCAGTTCCTGACTTGGAATAAACTGGCAGACAGTGCTTTAGACACAGATTCCTGCTTCCCAACTAGGACATCCTGGCTCTTTTTCTGACCATACCATGAGAATCAGTCTTTTGAATCTTAAACATTTATTTTTGTGTGTAAATAAGTAATACGTATATATGACGCAGAATTCAGAAAGTTTCAGGGGGCTATGTACTCTTCACCTATTTTTCATATCTTTCCAAAGATAGTCAATTTTTTAAAATTATATAAAATCTTCCCCCCTCTTCACACAAATGGTAAAATATGTTACTTACTCTTCAACTATACTTTTTTCAACCTAACTCTTGGAAATCTCCCAATAACACATGTGGAGCTGTCTCCCATTCTTCCACAGTGATTTGGTAGAACAGATTTTCAAGATCTCCAGATGACCTTGCAGTTAGGGCCAAGAACCAGAGGTTCCACATAAGCATGCCAGGTCCACTATGCCAACCTCTGTGGACCACTCCTGGTTGTGGAGTCAGAGGGAAGTAAATCAAGGAGTTTATGGTCTAGTGGGGAGCCCGTGGAGTGGTCAGGTGGATGCTGAGAGCAGGTGGTCAATGCTAAGGACAGTTTAGCATGAAAGGCAGTTGTTAATAGGAGCTAACAACATGAGCAAAAGTAGGGAAGGAGGAAAGCCCGTGGTGTCTAGGGTAAGAATGGCCAGAGATGAGCTAGCTGGAGGAAGGTTCAGTGGGGAATGTATTGGATTTCTCTTGCCGTCATAAATTATCACAACTTTAGTCTCTTAAAGAAATACACATTTGTTATCTTAAAGTTCAGTAGAAGTCCATCATGGGTCTCACTGGGGTAAAATTAAGATGTCTAGAGGATTACACTTCTGGAGGCTCTAGGGGAGAATACATCTCCTTGGTCTTTTCTAACTTCTAGAGGCTCCCTGCATTTCTTAGCTCTTGGCCTCCCTCTTCAAAGCCAGTGACATCACAGCTCTCTGATCCTTTTTCCCATCATCGCATCTCTCTAACCACAGCCAGGAAAGGTTCTCCACTTAGAAGGATCTGTGTCCAGGATAGTTTCCTCCTCTCAAAGTCTTTAATCCCATCTACAAAGTCCCTTTTGCCATCTATCACATTCACAGTTTCCAGAAATTAGAATGGGAACATCTTTCCCAGAGCGGGAGGTCATTATTCTACCTTCCACAGGGAAGGAGTCCTATCCTGTAGCCCTGAATGTCAAACCAGAGTGCATCAGAATGTCAAACCCGGGGGTGGAGGGGGGGGTAGGTGTGGGGGGGTAGCTATTGAAGGACTTTCAGCAGAAGCTACTCAGAATTGTCCTCTAGTGAGAACTGGCAGGGCTGGAACAGTGGGTTAGAGGAGGGAAGCAGGAAGCAGGAAGCAGTGTTTTGTCTGGAAGAAGTTTAGGGTTTCCTTCTTCTCTGTGTAAACATGTGTTCTTGGAGGTGTGTGTGTGACCAGGAGCTCTATGTGTATAAACTTGGGATGGCCCCTGCAGTAGAGTCACGATCAGCATGAACTGCAGGACTCAGGCATCCCTTGGTCCCCGTTCATCACTCTAGAAACTAGTTAATTTGGCCTTCCCACAAAGCCCAGCACAGGGACTTCCCTGGTGGTCCAGTGGTTAAGAATCCGCCTGCCAATGCAGGAGACACAAGTTCGATCCCTGGTCAGGGAAGATGCCACATGCTGCAGGGCAACTAAGCCTGTATGCCACGATTACTGAAGCCCATGCACCCTAGAGCCCGTGCTCTGCAACAAGAGCCAGGGTAAAGAGACGCCCACGTGCAGCAACGAAGACCAAGTGCAGCTTCTGCTGCCCTGGGGCCATTTCCCAGCAACCTCTGCACATTCGAATAATCCAGCTAGGATAGATCTTCCAATGACTATTGAGTCATAAAGGTGCCCAAGCCATTCTTTGAAGCACTAAAATACGAATTCCCCAAGGTGCATTTGACAAGCACAAGAGTCTCCTGGGATTTGTAGATAGACTAGTGTTTGCTTGAATAAGTTAGGATGGGGTCTTCCTGTTTCTAAACAGAGGGAGTGCCTGACACCAGACCTCCTTGCCTTGTAAGGTTCATTACTCCACAGGCTACTGGCGCTTGACAGGCCAAGCTTCTCACGTTTACAGAGCATAAGAATGCCTTAAAAATCCAAATTCCTAAGCCTGATCTGAGCCACACTGAACCCAACATCTGGGCAGCAGCAGGAACCTATGTTTTTCCCAAGTGCCCAGAGTGATCCAGGTTTGGGAAATTCTAGAACCAGGTAAAGAGGCCTCCAAACATTTTTGAAACTTTCCCTCCTCCAGGGTCATGGAAGTGAAGTGAAGTCGCTCAGTTGTGTCCGACTCTTTGCGACCCCATGGACTGTAGCCTACCAGGCTGCTCAGTCCATGGGATTTTCCAGGCAAGAGTCCTGGAGTGGGTTGCTTTCCTTCAGGGGATCTTCCCGACCCAGGGATTGAACCTGGGTCTCCTGCATTGTAGGCAGACACTTTACCGTCTGAGCTACCAGGGTCATGGAAGGCCTACCCAAATTATGCCTGCCATCCCCCACAGAACTCTACTCTAAGACCTCTAAAGTTTAAATTTCATTTGTTAATACTTGTTACAGTCTTAAATTTTTTTTAAAATGGGTTAATCGTGTCAAAAGGTAGGATCAACTCTTGAACTTTAACACTGACAACTTCACCACTAGGTTAGTTTGAGCAAAGACAGGTCTGAGTTTGCCCACCACCACCTGAGCTGGGCACCACACCGTGCCCCGAGTCTCAGACTCAGCGATTCGCCTGATACCAGTCTGATGAGGTCCAGGCCGACGAGGTGCAGAGAGAGCCCTGTGTTGGCCTTCCAATACTGAAGTTTGAGATTCCCCTCTGCCCTCTCCTCACCCTGGGACCTGGGGCC
This sequence comes from Bos indicus x Bos taurus, assembly GCF_003369695.1. Lineage (NCBI taxonomy): Eukaryota > Metazoa > Chordata > Mammalia > Artiodactyla > Bovidae > Bos > Bos indicus x Bos taurus. The sequence goes on from NC_040077.1 coordinate 122,078,785, forward strand.
CCTCCTCCCCACCTCTGGCCTTGCCGACTTCATCATGACATGAGAGGACTGGACTTTGCAGAATACTCCTGGGTTTCTTTACTGCTGACGTTCTGGGATGGGACTTCTCCACCCTACCTGTACTTGGGGTGTGTTTTTAAAATACAGATTTCTGGGCTCCACTCATGTACCAGATTCCAATTCACTGAGACCTGAGCATCTGAATTCATTCTTCAAATATTGATTAAGAATTTACTGTGTACCAGGCACTGGGGATATGAAGTGAACAAAGCAGGACATAATCACTGCTCTCCTGGGGGGAATCTATGGGAGGATACACACAAAGGCAGAGCAGTAAATTATATGGTTTGTCAGATAATTGTCGTGGAGCAAAAGAGGGCAGGGCAGGGAAGGCAGGATAGGGATCAATTCTGGTTTTAAATTGGACATCAAGTCCGTCAGAAAGGTTTCTTCCCCCTGGCCATGCACTGTATGGCATGTGGGATCTTGGTTCCCCAAGTGACCAGGGATCAAACCCACACTCCTTGCATTGGGAGTGCAGAGTCTTAACCACTGGACCGTCAGGGAAGTCCCTGAGAAATTGTTTTGATAAAATACCTGAAGAAGTTAGAAGACAAAGGGAATAGCAAGTACAAAGGCCCTGAGGTAGAAGCCCGAATACTAGAAGGAAGCAAGGAGGCTCAGATCAGACAAGTCGCTCAGTTGTGTCTGACTCTTTGTGACCCCATGAATCGCAGCACGCCAGGCCTCCCTGTCCATCACCAACTCCCGGAGTTCACTGAGACTCACGTCCATCAAGTCAGTGATGCTATCCAGCCATCTCATCCTCTGCCGTCCCCTTCTCCTCTTGCCCCCAAACCCTCCCAGCATCAGAGTCTTTTCCAATGAGTCAACTCTTCGCATGAGGTGGCCAAAGTACTGGAGTTTCAGCTTTAGCATCATTCCTTCCAAAGAAATCCCAGGGCTGATCTTCAGAATGGACTGGTTGGATCTCCTTGCAGTCCAAGGGACTCTCAAGAGTCTTCTCCAACACCACAGTTCAAAAGCATCAATTCTTAGGTGCTCAGCCTTCTTCACAGTCCAACTCTCACATCCATACATGACCACAGGAAAACCCATAGCCTTGACTAGATGAATCTTTGTTGGCAAAGTAATGTCTCTGCTTTTGAATATGTTATCTAGGTTGGTCATAACTTTCCTTCCAAGGAGTAAGCATCTTTTAATTTCATGGCTGCAATCACCATCTGCAGTGATTTTGGAGCCCAGAAAAATAAAGTCTGACACTGTTTCCCCATCTATTTCCCATGAAGTGATGGGACTGGATGCCATGATCTTCGTTTTCTGAATGTTGAGCTTTAAGCCAACTTTTTCACTCTCCACTTTCACTTTCATCAAGAGGCTTTTGAGTTCCCCTTCACTTTCTGCCATAAGGGTGGTGTCATCTGCATATCTGAGGTTATTGATATTTCTCCCAGCAATCTTGATTCCAGCTTGTGTTTCTTCCAGTCCAGCATTTCTCATGATGTACTTTGCATATAAGATAAATAAACAGGGTGACAATATACAGCCTTGATGAACTCCTTTTCCTATTTGGAACCAGTCTGTTGTTCCATGTCCAGTTCTAAATGTTGCTTCCTGACCTGCATACAGATTTCTCAAGAGGCAGGTCAGGTGGTCTGGTATTCCCATCTCTTTCAGAATTTTCCACAGTTTATTGTGATCTACACAGTCAAAGGCTTTGGCACAGTCAATAAAGCAGAAATAGATGTTTTTCTGAAACTCTCTTGCTTTTTCCATGATCCAGCGGATGTTGGCAATTTGATCTCTGGTTCCTCTGCCTTTTCTAAAACCAGCTTGAACATCAGGAAGTTCATGGTTCACATATTGCTGAAGCCTGGCTTGGAGAATTTTGAGCATTACTTTACTAGTGTGTGAGATGAGTGCAATTGTGCGGTAATTTGAGTATTCTTTGGCATTGCCTTTCTTTGGGATTGAAATGAAAACTGACCTTTTCCAGTCCTGGGGCCACTGCTGAGTTTTCCAAATTTGCTGGCATACTGAGTGCAGCACTTTCACAGCATCATCTTTCAGGATTTGGAATAGCTCAACTGGAATTCTATCACCTCCACTAGCTTTGTTTGTAGTGATGCTTTCTAAGGCCCACTTGACTTCACATTTCAAGATGTCTGGCTCTAGGTCAGTGATCACACCATCGTGATTATCTGGGTCATGAAGATCTTTTTTGTACAGTTCTTCTGTGTATTCTTGCCACCTCTTCTTAATATCTACTGCTTCTGTTAGGTCCATACCATTTCTGTCCTTTATTGAGCCCATCTTTGCTTGAAATGTTCCTTTGGTATCTTCTGTTGTTTTCCTCTATTTCTTTGCATTGATCGCTGAAGAAGGCTTTCTTATCTCTCCTTGCTATTCTTTGGAACTCTGCATTCAGATGTTTATATCTTTCCTTTTCTCCTTTGCTTTTCACTTCTCTTCTTTTCACAGCTATTTGTAAGGCCTCCCCAGACAGCCATTTTGCTTTTTTGCATTTCTATTCCATGGGGATGGTCTTGATCCCTGTCTCCTGTACAATGTCACGAACCTCATTCCATAGTTCATCAGGCACTCTATCTATCAGATCTAGGCCCTTAAATCTATTTCTCACTTCCACTGTATAATCATAAGGGATTTGATTTAGGTCATACCTGAATGGTCTAGTGGTTTTTCCCTACTTTCTTCAATTTCAGTCTGAATTTGGCAATAAGGACTTCATGGTCTGAGCCACAGTCAGCTCCTGGTCTTGTTTTTGTTGACTGTATAGAGCTTCTCCATCTTTGGCTGCAAAGAATATAATCAATCTGATTTCAGTGTTGACCATCTGGTGATGTCCATGTATAGAGTCTTCTCTTGTGTTGTTGGAAGAGGGTGTTTGTTATGACCAGTGCATTTTCTTGGCAAAACTCTAATAATCTTTGCCCTGCTTCATTCCATATTCCAAGGCCAAATTTGCCTGTTACTCCAGGTGTTTCTTGACTTCCTACTTTTGCATTCCAGTCACCTATAATGAAAAGGACATCTTTTTTGGGTGTTAGTTCTAAAAGGTCTTGTAGGTCTTCATAGAACCATTCAACTTCAGCTTCTTCAGCGTTACTGGTTGGGGCATAGACTTGGATTACTGTGATATTGAATGGTTTGCCTTGGAAACGAACAGAGATCATTCTGTCATTTTTGAGATTGCATCCAAGTACTGCATTTCAGACTCTTTTGTTGACCATGATGGCTACTCCATTTCTTCTGAGGGATTCCTGCCCGCAAGCAATAGTAGATATAATGGTCATCCGAGTTAAATTCACCCATTCCAGTCCATTTCAGTTCGCTGATTCCTAGAATGTCAACATTCACTCTTGCCATCTCTTGTTTGACCACTTCCAATTTGCCTTGATTCATGGACCTGACATTCCAGGTTCCTATGCAATATTGCTCTTTACAGCATCAGACCTTGCTTCTATCACCAGTCACATCCACAGCTGGGTATTGTTTTTGCTTTGGCTCCATCCCTTCATTCTTTCTGGAGTTATTTCTCCACTGATCTCCAGTAGCATATTGGGCACCTACTGACCTGGGGAGTTTCTCTTTCAGTATCCTATCATTTTGCCTTTTCATACTGTTCATGGGGTTCTCAAGGCAAGAATACTGAAGTGGTTTGCCATTCCCTTCTCCAGTGGACCACATTCTGTCAGATCTCTCCCCCATGACCCGCCCATCTTGGGTGGCCACATGGGCATGGCTTAGTTTCATTGAGTTAGACAAGGCTGTGGTCCTAGTGTGATTAGATTGACTAGTTTTCTGTGAGTATGGTTTCAGTGTGTTTGCCCTCTGATGCCGTCTTGCAACACCTACCATCTTACTTGGGTTTCTCTTACCTTGGGCATAGGGTATCTCTTCATGGCTGCTCCAGCAAAGCACAGCCATTGCTCCTTACCTTGGACGAGGAGTATCTCCTCACCGCTGCCCTTCCTGACCTTCAACGTGGGATAGCTCCTCTAGGCCCTCCTGCGCCCACGCAGCCACGGCTCCTTCGACGTGGGGTTGGTCCTCCCGGCCACCGCCCCTGGCCTCGGGCGTGGGGTTGCTCCTCCGGGCCGAAGGAGGCTAGTGTGGCTCAAAGCAAGGAAAGGGGAGAGTGGGAGGAGACAAAGTCAGAGAGATAAGGGTGTGAATGTCTGACACTGTATTGGCTTGAACAACGCCATAAGGGCTTTAGTTTCTGATCTGAGATGGGAAACTATAGAACTAGGAAGAATCCCTTGGGATACTGTATGAAGAATACACTGTAAGAGGTCAAGGACTGGAGCATGGAGACCAGGTCAGATGCTATCAAGACAATCCAGGTGAGGGATGGTAGTGCTCAGTTAGGATGGCCAGAACAAAGAGGCCTCAGGGTATTTCTTTCCAGTCCTAAAATGCTAGGAATTGCCAGTCTAATTGAAGCAAGGAGTTAATAGACATGCAGTGCCTTGTCTTGTGTGTTAAGCCAACAAGCATTTATTGATTATCAATCCAGCACCATTTACTGAAAGCTCTGATTCGAGGCAGCATGATCAGCACCTATTAGGACAGACAGTAGCTGCAGGGGTGGTGAGGAGGGGCAACCTCTCCCAGTGGGGACTCAAGGAGGGCCTCCTGGAGTGACCCAGAGGGAAGCGCCTGGATTTCTCTAGATCAGAGTTTCTCCAGCTCCACATCATTTCAACCTAATAGTACCAGTGTTAGTTGCTCTGTCGTGTCCGACTCTCTGCAACCCCATGGACTGTAGCCCGCCAGGCTCCTCTGTCCATGGGATTCTCCAGGCAAGAATACTGAAGTGGGTTGCCAAATGCCCTCCTCCAGAGGCTCTTCTCAACCGAGGGATCGAACCTGGGTCTCCTGCACTGCAGGCAGATTCTTTACCATCTGAACTTGGGGCCAGGTGCTTCCTTGCCTTGGGAAGCTATCCTGTACACTGTAGGATGCTCAGCAGCGGCCTTGGGCTCCACTCACGGGATGTAGCCCCACCCTCAGTAGTGACAATTGCCAGATATCCCTGCGGGGCGACATTGCCCTCAGCGGGGAACTGCCTCTCTAGACAGAAGAAATAAAGTGAGTTAAGTCATCAAGGAGGGATGAGTGAGACTTGGGTAAATCACTTAACTTGAGCCTCATTTTTTCTCATGTGTAAAATGGCGCAGTATCTGAAAGGTTTATTGTGGTAATGAGAATACCTGTAACGCACTTGACATATAGAAGGTCCCAGATAAATGTTAGTTCCTTTCCATCATAACACGAAAATGACACCTCCTGACCCTTGTCTCATCAAATGATGGGCTGCTTCCGAGACTGGGATCTTCAGACTCCAAACTATGGCGTTGGTGTTTCTGCCCAGACAATGGCCCTGGGGAGAAGGGAGGAATGAAGCTAGATCAGTGGCTCCAGACTTTTGAAATTACCATGCTCATCCTCACCTGATTTTTTTTTAAAAGAGAGCATTGATTCATAATTTGTTTCCCAACTACTCAAGGCAGCTGTCCCAGCTCTGTGGGGCAGGACTCACCACATGACCTCCTGGAGCACTGGATCCTTTATCAGCTTGATGACCTCTTCCCATTTCAGTACGAGATGGTTCTCTGGCTTTCAGAAATACTGCGAGGTCACAAGGACCCCAATCTGCTACAGAGGCTCCCAAATATCAGATTAAGAATCACAAATGGTTGGTGATTATAAGAGACCGGGGATTCCCAAGCCTCTAGCACCAGCACCAAGTCCTGCAGCTACCGTGCCAGGCACTGGACTCGGAGTTTCACTTGTGTCAATGGCTCATTCGCCGCTAATGTCACCGTTTCATAGATAAGGACATGGATAAGGATTGCATTAAATCTGTATATTGCTTTGAGTACTATGGTCATTTTTATTTTTTTAGGAAGCAAACAATTTGATGTTTTAATGATCTTATCTTAATTACTTTTGTCTGTGCTAGGTCTTCATTGCTGTGTATGGCCTTTGTCTAGTTGCCAGAAAAAGCAGAGGCTACTCTTCGTTGTGTTGCACAGGCTTCTGATTGCAGAGGCTTCTCTTGTTGCAGAGCACAGGCTCTAAGGCACGTGGGCTTCAGTGGTTGTGGCTCGTGGACTCTAACGTTCCAGCTCAGTAGCTGTGGTGCATGGGCTTAGTTGCCCCCTGGCATGCGGAATCTTCCCAGATCAAGGATGGAATCTCTGTCTCCACCATTGGCAGACTGATCTTAACCACTGAACCACCAGGGAAGTTCACTATGGCCATTTTAGCAATATTAATTCTTCCAATCCAAGAGCATGGGATCTCTCTCCATTTCTATGAAAGCATTAGTTGCTCAGTCATGTCTGATTCTTTGTGACCCCATGGACTGTAGCCTATCAGGCTCCTTCGTCCATGGGATTTCCCAGGCAAGGATACTGGAGTGGGTTGCCATTTCCTTCTCTGGGATCTTCCCAACCCAGGGATCGAACCCAGGTCTCCCACATTTCAGGCAGTTTCTTTACTGTATGAGCTACCCGGGAGTCATCTTTAATTTCCTTTAACACTATCTTATAGTTCTCAGTATATAAACCTTTCACTTCCTTGGTCAGGTTTATTCCTGTTTGCTTTTTTTTTTTAATGTGATTTTTAAAGGGATTTTGTTTTTATTATCCCTTTCTGATATTTCATTATTAGTGTAAAGAAATGCAATAGATTTCTGTATGTTAATCTTTTTTTTTTTTTTTGGTTGTGCTGGGTCTTTGTTGCTGTGTGTAGGTTTTCTCTGGTTGTGGCAAGTGGGGGCTACTCTTCGTTGCAATGTTCAGGTCTCACTGCACTGACCTCTTGTTGTGGAGAACAGGTTCTGGGTGCAAGGGCTCAGTGGTTGCAGTTCAAGGGCCCTAGAATTCAGGCTCAGTGGTTGTGGCTTACGGGCTTAGTTGCTCCACCCATGTGGAATCTTCTTGGACCAAGGATTGAACTTGTGTTGCCTGCACTGGCAGGCAGATTCCTATCCAGTATGCCACCAGGGAAGTCCATCTGTATGTTAATCTTGTATCCTTCTACCTTGCTGAATTCATGTGTCCGTTCTAGTAGTTTTGGTGTGGCATCTTTAGGGTTTTCTAGACATAGTATGTCACCTGCCAAGGATAAGGACTTCCAAACTCCCTCACCCTCCGGGTGAGTACACCTTATATGCATTTCTGTCCACATTCTTGGCTTCCTGCTCTTGTGTGTACGGAGGGTCCTCAGTGTGACTGGTGGGGTTTGTGAGGGTGGTGGGAAATAAAGCTGTGAGGCCCAACAGGAGAGGATGCTACTGACAGGAGGAATATAGCCAACACTAAACCTCACCGAGCCCTTACCGTGTGCCGGGGTTACATCAACTCCCTTAATCCTCACAGAGAGCCTGTGAGGCAGCTGCTGTAATTCCCATTTGGTGGATGGGGAAACTGAGCCACAGAGAAATTAAGATTGCACAGGTGGTAAAGGGGGACGACGCCTGTTTGTTGAACGCCTGGCTGGACTCCTCATGAGTGATGTTGTTCATCCTCCCCACCATCTCCAGTAGAGGTACAGCCCCTGTTTTACCCTTGCTGTCTCTTGCTTGTTTTCACAAAAATCCTAATCTTGCTTTTGCGTGATCTCACTCTGCCTCCTTCCGGGGGGAACTCTGGGGAGCATGGCTGTCACAGTGACACCTGCTGGCTGGTGCCATATCTACACTGCCTCCAGACACCTGGACTCCACTTCCCCCGCGAATGCCTGACCATCCTGCTGCCCAGACACCACCCTCCCTCTCTTGGCACCAGACTCAGAAAGGGCTCTGCAGAATAACCAGGGTTATGCAGAACCAGACCAGGGTTAGTGTCCTGGCTCTGGCACCTGCTAACTGGGAAATCTTAGTCATGTCTTATCATTTCTTGATAAAAATCCCTCACTTGTAAAATTCCTCACCAGGCAGGGTTCTCTGAGGATCACAGGTGCTCCTGAAAATGAGAGATGCAGCGTGAGTTCCGCCCCCTGGCCTCCAGGCACAGAAGGTGTCCTCTCTGCCCACCTGGGGTGAGTGTGAGGATGTAGGATTGCACTCCAGCCTGCGCGCCTGCTCTTCCCTCGCATCTCCCCACTTCCTGAAAGATGGCAGCTCCTGAATCACCATGGATGGGGATGGCGGGGGCGCTCAGGGCCCCAAGGAGAAGGTAGATGGGGAGCTGGGGTCAATGGGACTGCACGGGGAGAAGGTCAGTAGGGAGAGGAGAGGAATCAGGGTGAGACAGAGCACTAGGGGACCAGGAAGGTGAGTTCTTGTCTCAGTTTAATGGATCACTTTAGACAAGCCAGCCGCTGGTCTGAGCCTCAATATTCCCATCTGGAAAATGACCCTCTTAATGCATATTTTCAGGCCATAAAGGGTAAGAGCTTTGGAAATTGTAAAAACTACACAGGGAAAGAACTCACTCTATTTTGGGGTGGCCTGAGGCCTCCTTGACAGACCACACTCTGGAGCAGTCTGGTAGGACCTGAATCTCAGTTCCGAACCCCAGAGGGGCTCCCAGAGGCCCCCTCAACCAGCCAGACCCAGTCTTCCTCCATCTGCCTCTGCAGCCCAGCCCGCCCTCCTGAGATGGCCACGGGCAGAGGACCCATTTCACTGTTGCAGGACTTGGCCTTGAGAATCAGCCACCATCCGTTTCTGCCTCCTCTCCATCCCAAGTTCTGCTCACCTCCCTGCGGCCTGCACCCAGAGGCCCCAGGAAGTATCTCTGAACCTCCACTGTGATAAGCACTGCCGTTGCCCGGAAGTGAAAAGAGAGCTCCCGGATGGAAAAGGAGCTGTTCCGGGTCTGAGGACCATCATCTCTCCCCATTCCATGACTGCAAGCACTGGCCAGGGGTCTGGATGTCACTGGCACACTGCTGCATCCAGCCTGGTCCTGTCGGTGCTCAGTAGGTGCTTGTTGAGTAAGTGAGAGAATGAACGAATGAATAAATGAATGAGTGAAAGAATAGCAGGGTGGATACTGTGGTTATTCCCTTCTACAAACGAGGAAATTGAGGTTCGGTGAGGCAGAGGGCCCTTTCCTTCGCCGGGCCACCCAGCCCATGACTGGACTCCTGTTTTCCCAGTCTAATGCCCTGTTCTTCTGCGGGCAGAGATCCTGCCCTTTGCCTGGGTCCTGCAGCATGGTAAGAATTACTGGCCTAATTCCCTGGGTTTTAGGGAACCTGGGCTCCCCAACATCCCCCACCTTCTTTTCCATGGAAAAAACGTAAAAACCCTCATCCTGGCAGGGGGCAACACAGCCTCGTCTCCTGGGTGAATGCACATGTCACACCCCTGGGAGCTGTGGTCACCACTACCACAATGAGGTCCTCAAATCCCTCTGTCCCCTCTGATGTGGCCAGGTCACAGTGCCATAGCTGGAGCTTTGGAATAGACAGCGTAGAATCCAACCCCAGCTCTGTCCCTGGGCAGCTCACTTACCCTCTCCAAGCCTTAGTTTTACTTATATAGACGCATCTCTCTCTCTGGGTTGTACTGGGTTTATAAGGACCCATGCATCACTGTGCCTGGCACTGAGTAGGACCTCTATACATGTAGCTTTTCTGACCCATGTCATCAGTACAAGGTACGTTGACACCTCCACTCTGAGGTCAATGCCAAGGACCACCAAGGACTCTCTAAGCTTGGGCCAGCCAGGGAGAGGTGAGGTGGCCACTGAGTACCTATTCCTCCAGCCACAGCCCCATTAGAGTGCAAATGAAGCTCTCTTTGCTTTCCTTTTCCCACCAGAGTGTCACCTGCCCACCCTTCTGAGTCCTGCTGGTGGCCCAGCCAGCATCCTTGGCCTGGCTCCCTAAGGGGCTTGCTCCCTCTGTTCCAGTGACCTATTGCTGCCTAACAAATCAACTCAAAATGTTGTAGCTTAAAACATTTTAATATATCTCACAACTTGGGGCGGGGATCAAGGATTTGGGTGGGTTATTCTGCTCCATGGCACCAACCATAGTTACTGGGCAACAGTAGTTAATGGGTGATGAGTTCGGTCTGAGAGTCCTAGGCACCCACAAGGCTGCTCTCACATGCTTGCTGTCTGGATGGCATCAGCAACAAGACTGAGCTCAACTGGGCCCATCTCCCTGTTGTCTCAGGGCCTCTCCACATGGTCTCTCCAGCAGAATCACTGGAGTTTCACCGGGTGATTCAGAGCTTCAGAAACCCAAGGTGGCACTTCCAGTCTTCATAAAAGCTAGGTTTGGAACTGGTACAGCATGTCTTCCACTATAATCCATTGGTCAAAATAGCCACTGGCTGGTCGACATTCAAGAAGGGGAACCACTAACCCTATCTCTTAACAAGAGGACTGGCAAAGAAATTGTGGCCGTCTTTAGTCTGTCACACCATCTAAAGTCTCTCCATTCCCTTGAATTTAACACACATGTGTATAGCCTCAGCTTCTATTGTGTCAGGCCCTGTACAGGGTACTAGGGATGAAATGGTCATGCTAGAGGAAACTTAAAATCATGGCTGTGTCTTAAGAAGTGGAGATATCCTTATATAAAAGATGTCTTGTTTCTGAATGCCTTAGGGGGTTAGATTTGCGATGGGTTTAGGAGTAGGGGCTAGAAAGAATAGAACATTTTCCACATACAGGGTGAGAAGAATGTTGGGGGACAAACTGATACAAAAAAAAAATGAGAAACAGGAAAAGGCCTGGAAAAACTGGAGGGGGTGAGCTGGATGAAAATCTCCCCATGGTGGAAGAGCTTTTCAGACAGATGTCCAAATTCACATTCACTCATTCATTCAACTGAGGTCAGTCTACTGCCTACCAGGACTGAGCACTATAAACAGGATGATGAGCAAGATCAGTCCTTATTACAACATCATAGGGGAAGAAAACGAACACACAAAAAGTAAAAAGACAGATAAACAAAATAATGACAAATTGCTACATATCTTACTAAGGAAATTCACAAGTTGCTGAAAAAGAATAAAATAAGAACCAACTTTAGATATTAAAACCCTCCTCCCACGCTCATCAAATCTTTAGTAAAATCTGCTACCCACACAAAGGCCTGTGCGAGGGGGGATTTGTGGAAGTCAGAGAACAAGGCTGAGTTCTAGATCTGGTCTAACAAAATGAGTACCAGAGACAGGAGAACAAGATGGAGATGCTTCCACGAGCTCAACTAATTAAGCAGGAACAGGGGCTCAAATTCCAAGTCCCATCCCTACACTGCATCTCCCAGGATTTTGCAAACAGCCTGCAAGTGTGTGGACCTCTACAGATATATGAATGGATGAGTCAAATCACAATCTGGGTTCATAATCTCAGCCCTTAAGGGGTCACAATCCAATAGGGTAGGCACCCTCTCCAAAACCGGAGCACATCAGAATCAGATGTAGCCTGTGATGGAGGCATGGAGAAGGGACTTAGAAACACAACCTTGTTCATTGATGTATGGCAGAAATCAAACCAATGTTATAAAGCAATTATCCTTCAATTAAAAAGAAATAAACAAAACAACAGCAAAAAAGAGAGAGAGAGAAACACAACCTTGAAACACGGAGCAGGGAGAACTGATCACTCTTCTGGATGAGTTCAGAGAAGACTTCCTGGAGGAGGGGACATTTGAGCTGAGTTTCAAAGGATGAGAAGGAGGTTGCTGGGTATCAGGAAGAATGAATCAGTTGGTGCCAAGCCAGACAGCTCTTACATAGAGACCCAACAACACAGTGGCTTAAGGAACACAATGTCTTTCTCACATTACAGTCCCCATGTGAATCGTCCAGGTAGGTGGCAGCTCTGCTCCCTGCAGTTACTCAAGGACCCAGGCCATTCTCTACAAAATTGTTATCATGAACGTCTCTGCAACTGTCTCAGCTCTCACATCTCCACTTCCTGCTCCTCTCCTACTGGGAACTCTTGTCTCCACCACGTGTGCCTGTGTCCATGCTGTGGGTCAAAAAAGACGCAGCATGGAGCTCACTTGTCTCCTCATTGAAGTCAGGGTGAACCCACATCCAGGCCCTTCCCAGACTGATTTCTCCCTCTTCATCTCTCAGTGACAAGGACTCTAGATTGGCTCAGCCTTCAGAAAGGCCCTCATTCTGGGGAGACGTTCCAGCCCCATCCGCACTAGATCACTGTAACTCCCAAAACCCATTCCGATTGGACAAATGTATGTCATGTGCCCATACATGAGCCAATCACCACAACGAAGAGAATGGATACAAAGATTGGTCAAGCCATTCCTGTACTCACTTCATCCCTGATGCTGTGAATGTAGCCCCATCCTCACCGCACTGAGTCAGTGGGAAGGGCACTTCCCTCGAAATGATAGATCTCCAAATGAAAATCAGAGGGGATGGATGCTGGGGAGCCAATTCACAAATGATCATTATGGTGCAACCCCCCTTCAGTTTTCCACCAGCCTTTCCAAAAATCAGTAATGTCTATTCCTGCTTCCTGGTCAAGGCCTATACCTTCCTCTTTTAGCTTGGTTCACAAACATTTGCTGAGTCCTCTTTCTCCATAGAGGGGCTGTAAACTGAGAAGAAATGGATACAACCCCTGACTTCTACAAATTCACAGTTCAGGGGAACAGTATTAGAAGCTACCATTCGTTGAGTGTCTGCTGTATGTCAGGCACTGTTATGCCTTTCACACATCACCACATTTGATTCAAACACACAAAAAATGGTAGCCTCTGTGCACAGCCCCTGTTTCTTCAAACTGTAAGCTCTGAGAAAATCCACCAGCCTCTAATGACCTCTACCTCCTCATCTCATGCCAATCCTCCTTCTTGTTTGAGTGCCCCACAACGACCTTCTTTCAAGTCCTTGATATCACCATGCTGCCTTCTACCCCAGGACCTTTGCACATGCAGGTTTCTCGGTCTAAAATGCACTATCTCTTATTTTTCCTACTTAACCTATGAATCCTTCAAATGTCACATCAAACATTCCTCTGGGAGAGGAAGGTCTCCTCTGACCTTCCAGACAAGGCAAAGATCTCTGCTTAGAGGCTTTTGGACCACTCTGCTCTTCTTCCTAGCACTACTCACAAGTATAATTATATGCTCATTTGTATTTAGTGTTTGTTATTAGTTTCCCCACGGGACAGTAAATTCCCATGGGGGCAAGAATAGGGTCACCAGATAGTTTTACCTAACACATAACAAAAGCTCAGCAAATATTTGTTGAGTGAATAAGTTGTACATCCATGTGCCTGTCCCCCAACATATGAGGGGGCAGGAGCTGAATCAATACTTGTTAATGTGCTCTTAATCCAGAATGTGACAAAGCAATGCTTACTTTGGTTTGTGGTAAGTTTTGTCACTTGTAACTGCTAGAATCCTGGTTAACACAACGTTCAAACAAGTTTGATAAAGACTTTTTTTTTTGGCTGCACCACTGCAGCCTGTGGGACCTTAGTTCCCCCACCAGGGATCGAACTTGTGCCCCCTACACTGGAAGCACCTAGTCTTAACCACTGGACCACCAGGGAAGCCCTCTGAGCTAGATTTTAAGGGGGCAGGAGACCCAAGTCAAATCATAAATCGTTTAGCATGAACCTGGCTTCCCAGGTGGCTCAGTGGTAAAGAATCTTCCTGCTAATTGAGGAGACAGAAGACTGCTGCTTGATCCCTGGGTCAGGAACATCCCCTTGGAGAAGGAAATGGCAACCCACACCAGTATTCTTGCCTGGAAAATCCCACGGACAGAGAAGCCTGGCAGGCTACAGTCCACGGGGTCGGGAAGAGTTGGATACGACTTAGCGACTGAGCATCCATGACACATCACAGGCCCTCATCTCCCAGAAGACATCTCTCTTATAGTTCCCCATACTTTTCCACCAAAGTACATACCACAATTTTAACTGGGTAATTCGTTTTGCCATCAGTTGTTCACTGTTTTCTGATTAGACTGTAAGCCTTATTTGTGTACAAACTGTAAACTCGTCACTGCATACCTTATACTCAATATATGACCAACACAGAGCAGGTGATCAATAACTATTTTTTGAAAGAAATCAAAGTGAATAAATTAGTGAATAAAATAATTAGGCAGTAATTAAACGGTGGTTCAAAGCACCAGCTTCAGGGTAAGAAAGACTCTCAAAATACTAAGTCAGACCCCAGGTTGAAGTGCTTCTACCACCTACTAGCTGTGTTAATCCGGGCAAGTCATATCAACGCTTCTGAGCCTCAGTCTTCTCAGCTGTAAAATAGGATGATAATACTGAAGAAGGAATTCATAGGGCCTGGACTCCATCTTAGGCCTGATCATGCTCGGCCACCTTTCCAATGGACTCTGAACTCTGTGTTTAGTGCCTTTGAAAACAATAACAGAAGGATAAGACCCCCTCCAGACAGGGGAACCTTGAAGATCGTATCTAGGTTACTCATCGCCTAAGAGAAAACACACACTAATCACCCCTTCCTCCAGACAGGCCATAAATTTTTCTGTATCTATCAGAGTTTAACCTCGGGTTTATCGATTATTGGCTAATTGTTTGACTGTTTGAGCACATGAGCACATAGCACGTGAATGATGGGGTTATTGGGATTGTATTTTCCTTGGTTTATGTAAGTCTCAAGGAATTTGGAGTGGTGGGTTCAGACATGTACACACGGGATATAAAAGATTTTCACAAATGCTGGTCGGGGTCCTTGGCCAAGAGGAGATTCTGCCTTGGGCCCACCGGTGTGATAAAGTGCACTCCACTATCTGCATTGTCCTTCTGAGTGAGTTTGTTTCCCAGAACGCATGGCTACCAACACCACCACCTATCCTATGGATTGGTGTGTGGAAAAGTGGAAATTGCGTGTGAAGTTATTAGTACAGCTATTAATACAATTCTTCCTAGCAAGTATTCAAAATGTGTGTTGGTGAAGAGTCTGACAACAGCCTTCCTTTTCACTTCCATCCTCCCAATCCACTCTCCAAAGACCCTGAGAAACAAGATAGGCCGTGGTCATGCTACAGAAGAAAATGCAGACAAAGGATTTCCTCCAGGCCTCGGTGGATCAGACCTGCTGATCCACAGGACCGGCAGAGTCTGCCGGAGACCAGCAGGTGGGGCTGCAGAGCGAGCGGCTTCCTGGAAACTTCTGGGGCCGCGGGCGCTCAAACAGGCGTCGGGTCCTCGGTCCGCCCATTGCGCCCCCTCCAGCCTGACACCTCCCACCCCTTGGTCCCTCCTGGACTGACACTCCCTGAGCTCGGGCCCCGCCTCCAGCCTCACCCTTCGTGGAGCACCTCTTCCTGACTCTGGGCCCCTCCGAGCACCGCCTCTTTCCCCGGAGTTGAGCCCCGCCCCCCGCCTCCACCCTGCCTCCTCCCAAGGCTTGCGCCCCGCCTCTCAGCCCCACTGATTCCCTTTGTTCATGAGCCAGCTCGCCCGGGTCTTGGTAGGCGCTGACTCAGCGGAATGGAACCAGACCCTTGGCGCCCCCACCCCCACCCCACTCTCCCAGCAGAGTTGGAGGTTGGCGCCTGGGGAGATGAGAGGTGCGATTGCGCCCGCCCAGCCGCTCTTCTTTTGTTCGGAGAACATTCCTTTGCTCCTGCCCTCCCAACCTGGACTTCACGGTTCCTCTTTCAGGACCGTGATACTCAATATGCAGCCCTAGAACCTGGCTCCCACCACGTCCTGGTTGTTGGTGTGAACCTCAGGTTTGTTGTTGTGTAGTCGCTAAGTTGTGTCCCACTCTTTGCGACCCCATGGACTGTAGCCCACCAGGCTCCTCTGTCCATGGGGTTTCCCAGGAAAGAATACTGTGTTGCCTTTCCTTCTCCAGGGGATCTTCCCCAGCCAGGGATCATACAGGCATCTCCTGCATTGGCAGGCGGATTCTTGACCACTGAGCCACCAGGGAAGCCCTCAGTTTGCTCATTTGTACAATGGGAACCAGAAGGCTGATGTTGAAGGAACACTTGGGAGATTAACTGCGAAAACACGATTATGAAAGCTGCAGACACAAAATGAATGTTAGATGCTTGGCTTTGGAAGGGCTCCACTGATAAAAGCTGACATATGTGTGTTAAGTTCACCTCCTTCATTTCTTCTCACCTTTCTCAGGTCTTTGAAACCACACTTTCTCAGTAAGGGCCTTCCCTGATCTCTCTTAAACACCTACAAGCTCCTGGAGTTACCCTGTCACACATTTCCATAATAGGCAGTAGCTTCCTCAACTCAGATACTTGCACCTACTTTCTTTTTAAATTGAGGTATAATTTACGGCGAATGAAACGCACAGACAGAACTTAAACACGCAGTTCCATGAGTTTTGACAAAATGGAAACATCTCTGTAACTTACACCTCTATCAAGACAGAGAACACTGTGGAGACAGAGAACTCCACAGGAAATTCCCTTCCCAATGAAGAGCATCTGTCACCGCCCACAACCACTGTTCCTATTACAATTAACCTGGAGAAGTTTTGCCAGTTCTAGAACTTCATATAAATTAAAGCATACAGTATGACTTTTCTGAGTCTGACTTCTTTCATTCAGCGTATTCTTCTTGAGATTCAGATATATTGTATGATTAGTAATTTGTTTCTTTTCCTTGATGAGTAGTATTTCATTATATAGCCATAGCATGCTTTGTTTATTCGTTTCTCTGTTGATGGTCTTTGGGGTTGTTTTCAGTTGGTGGCAATTATTAAACTATGAACATCACAATTTTTTGTGGACCTGCTTTTTTTATTTCTTAGGAGAGGAATTTCTGGGTCATAAGGTTGTTGTAGGTTTAATTTTATAAGAAACTGCCAAATAGTTCTCTACAGTGGTTATAATATTTTACATTCTTACCAGCAACATGAGAGACTTCTGGTTCTTCCACACGCTCCTGAGCATTTGGCACCCCCAGTCGTTTCACTTTCGTGAAAGTGGGTGCAATGTATCTCCTTATGGCATTGCTTTTTTAAAAAAATTAATTAATTAACTTATTAATTTTGGGGGGGGGGGCTGCCCTGGATCTTACTGCTGCAATTAGGCTTTCTCTAGTTGCAGTGAGCTAGCTCCTCATTGCTTTTCATTGCAGTGGCTTCTCTTGTTACGGAGCACTGGCTCGAGGTGAGTGGACTCCGTAGTTGTGACACACAGGCTTATTTCCCTGTGGCAGGTGGAATCTTCCCAGACCAGGGATTGAACCCATGTCCGCTGCATGAACAAGCAGATTCTTAACCACTTGACCACCAGGGAAATCCATGGCATTCATTTTTGAAAATAATGGATCAATATTTTTAAACGATTAAGACAAGTACACAGTTCCAAAAATTTGAAAGGGTCATCAGCAAAGAAAAGGCTCAGGCCACTCCTTTTTTCTCCCTAGAAAGTGTCAGCCTTAAGAATGGCTTGTCCTACATGAAAAGATCCTCAACATCACTCATTAACAAAGAAATGCAAATCAAAACCACAATGAGGTACCATCTCACCACAATGAGGTACCAGTCAGAATGGCTGCTATCAAAAAGTCTACAAACAATAAATGCTGGAGAGGGTACAGAGAAAAGGGAACCCTCTTACACTGTTGGTGGGAATGCAAACTAGTACAGCTACTATGGAGAGCAGTGTGAAGATTCCTCTAAAAACTGGAAATAGAACTGCCATACAACCCAGCAATCCCACTGCTGGGCATACACACTGAGGAAATCAGAATTAAAAGAGACACATGTACCCCAATGTTCATTGCAGCGCTGTTTACAATAGCTAGGACATGGAAGCAACCTAGATGTCCATTGGCAGAAAAATGGATAAGAAAGCTATGGTACATATATGCAATGGAATATTACTCAGCTATTAAAAAGAATGCATTTGAATCAATTCTAGTGAGGTGGATGAAACTGGAGCCTATTATACAGAGTGAAGTAAGTCAGGAAAAAAAACACCAATACAGTATATTAATGCTGTAAATTCCATATACAGCGTTTTAGAATTTAGAAAGGTGGAAACGATGGCCCTATATTTGAGAGAGCAAAAGAGGCAGAGATGTAAAGAATAGACTTTTGGACTCTGTGAGAGAAGGCGAGGGCGGGATGATTTGAGAGAATAGCATTGAAACATGTATATTACCACATATGAAATAGATCGCCAGTCCAATTTTGATGCATGAGACAGGGCACTCAGGGCCAGTGCACTGGGATGACCCTAAGAGGTGGGATGGGGAGAGAGGTGGGAGGGGGGTTCAAGATGGGGAACAAATGTACACCCATGGCAGATTCATGTCAATGTATGGCAAAAACCATACATTGTAAAAATGGCAAAAACCATACAATATTACCATACAACATTGTAAACTAATTAGCCTCCAATTAAAATAAATATATTAATTTAATAATAATAAAAACAGAATGGCTTGTGCTAAAAAAAAAAAAGAAAAAAGAATGGCATGCACTTCCACTGAGATTAAATGTTCTCTTTGGCTATATGTCTTTTTTTTTTTCATTAGAATATAAACCCCAGGAGGAGAGGGACCACCTATGGTGTTCACAGCTGTGATTTGAGCTCCTCTCCAAAGTTAATAAAAGCCCAATAAATATTGTTGAATGAATGCCTGGGACTGTTCTAGACAAGCCATATAATCTATTATATTATCACATTTTGATTTAAGAGAGTAGCAGAGTCCCTTAGGACAGAGCTTGGAATTGAGTGATTCAATAAAAATTTGTTAAATGAATGAATATTGATGAAGAAGATCCCAGAGGAGTTTTGTCTGCAATGCAAGCTGGCTTTTTTCTTTTTTCCCCCAAACACTTATTTGTCAGGCACTTATGAACACACAGAAAAGAGACATCTGTTGTTTTGGCTGCCTAGCATCACTTCTCCCTGAGTTTGCCCAAGTCCACATCCATTGAGATGGACGGGAGACAGTGAGGGACAGGGAGGCCTGACGTGCTGCAGTCCATGGGGTTGTGAAGAGTTGGACATGACTTGGCTACTGAACAACAACAACAGAGCATCACTTCACCCTTCTGGTAACATGACCTCAATTTTTCTCTGGGAATTGCCTTCCTTCATGGGCAGCCCACACTTGCATTAGCTCCAGGTGGCCATGCGACTCAAGCCTAACCAATCAGGTCGTCTCAGCCCTTTGGCAACAGTGACTGGTTTAGGGATGTGCCCAGAGAGCAACTTGGGCCAATGAAAACCAGCCTTGGACTTGTGTACAAACTGTTGTGCAAGAGAGCTCTGTGTTTTTCTTACTTGACTTGGAATTGTAAGGACAGAAGCCTGGACAGTTGAGATCAAGGGAATTGAGTTTTGAATTAATTTAGGGAGCAAGGCACAGGGGTAAGTTCTTGGCAGAGGGAACACCCCCAGCATGAGAAATAATGGGAAGAAGCAACTTGTGTGCTTATAGTGCAGTCAAGTGAGAGAGAAAGGAAGCAGGAGATGAGTTCAGGGGTTCAGGCAGAGGCCAGCCTTGAAGAGTCTGATGGGATTTAGAGAAGGGTTTGGATTTTAGTCCAAGAATTTTTTGGAAGGTTTTGGGAGGGATGTCATGAAATCTGATTCATGCTCTTTACAGACCATCCAGTAGAGTTGAGACCAGGAATGAGGGATAGGAATATTGGAAGAAAGGAGACCAGTTGGGAGGCTGTTTTAGTCACCAGGGTAGAAACAATGGTGCTTTGGACTAGAGTAGCAGTTGTGAAAAATAAAGTGATTTGGCATGGCTTATTTGGGAACGGAGCCAGAGCAAAAGAAAGCAGAGACTAGAGAGTTGTTTTTGGTGACATCAGTTGAGACCTTGGATTCACCTATGCCTGAAGCTGTTTCTCCTGTATTTTTCAGTTATATGAGCCAATAAATTCTCTTTTATGATTAAAGATAATTTGATTTGGGTTCTAACACTTGGAAATGAAGTGAGTCTTAGCTTATGTGCATTACTTCATTAATCCTGAAAACAAATCTATGGAATTGGCACTATTATTAGCTCAATTTTGCAGCTAAGAAAACTGAGGTTTAGAGAGGAAAAGTGAACTACCCAGGGCTACACAGAGATTAAGAGGTAGAGATGGGATTTATACAGAGTCACTAACTCTGAAGCTTGTGCAATTAACCCTACAGGACACTGATTGTAAACTCTGCCCTTCCCCTCCCCTCTGCCTAATATCACCTTCCTGACTGGCACTCCTGACTTGCTCTGCCTTAAAGGAGGATTCAAGGCCTTTTAGTTCCATGATTCAGGGGGAGGCCTCCTACTCCAAAAGCATCCTCAAGGGGTCAGAATCTCATCCACCTATTTATATGACTCCCCAAAGTTACCTATGCAAAATAAGTGACATACCAGTGTTCTCAAGCAAGTTCTTAGTACTGACCCTGTTCAGTTCAGTTCAGTCACTCAGTCATGTCCAACTCTTTGTGATCCCATGCACTGCAGCATGCCATGCTTCCCTGTCCATCACCAACTCCCAGAGCTTGCTCAAACTCATGTCCATCCAGTCAGTGATGCCATCCAACCATCTCGTCCTCTGTCGACCCTTTCTCCTCCTGTTTTCAATCTTTCCCAGCATCAGGAACTTTTCTAATGAGTCAGTTCTTCACATCAGGTGGCCAAAGTATTGGAGTTTCAGCTTCAGCATCAGCCCTTCCAACGAATATTCAGGACTGATTTCCTTTAGGATGAACTGATTTGATCTTCTTGCAGTCCAAGGGGCTCTCAAGAGTCTTCTCCAACAGCACAGTTCAAAAGCATCAATTCTTCGGCACTCAGCTTTATTTATAGTCCAACTCTCACATCCATACATAACTACTGGAAAAACCATAGCTTTGACTAGATGGACCTTTGTCGGCAAAGTAATGTCTCTGCTTTTGAATATGCTGTCTAGGTTTGTTAAAGCTTTGTCATTGACCCTGAGTTACACGTGAAAGTATCTTCATATATGTGAGACTCAAGGAGCACGTGTGTCAGTATTGGAGGCTGTGAAATAGGATAAGACTCTTGAAAGGGGCAGAAACTTAGATCAAATAAACTGAAGAAAAGTGAGATTAGATTCAAAATATAACATTATTAGTTTCGGGTATGGCTGGATCCAGGAGCTCAAATGATACCTTCAATTCCTCTTATGTTATAGAATCTCTAGGTGGGAAGTATGAAGACCTCCAGCAGTCCAAGATTTAGCTTAGCAACTTCAAGAAAAAGAGATAAATGACCTGTGAGAATTTTCATAATGTATGAGAGTGTAATTGGGTATCAAGCCTATGGAAGGCAATTTGCTAATATATATTTTAGAAATTTAACTGCATATAACTCTGGATCAAACAATTCTATATCTACAAATCTCACTTACAGATCTATGTGTACATGGAGACATATATAAAGAATATGCCTTGCAGTTTTGTTGTAGTAAAGACCCAGGTATAATCTAAATGTCCTTCAAATGTTTAAAGTCTGCACACACGTAATGCTGTATGTCATTGATATGAATGTGTTCAGTCACTCAGTTGCATCTGACTCTTCTCGACCCCATGGACTATAACCCACCAGGCTCCTCTGTCCATGGGATTCTCCAGGCAAGAATACTGGAGAGTGGCTTGCCATTTCCTTCTCCAAGGTATTTTCCCAACCCAGGGATTGAACTCATGTTTCCTGAATCTCCCGCAGTGGCAGGAAGCCCAAAATGAATGAGGTGTGTCTAAAATGTGCTGGCATCATGCCATCTCCAAGATGTGAAATAAGGAAAGTAAACAATACACAGAGTATGTGACTGTTTGTTTTGCTTTTTTAAGGAGGATAGGAAATATATACTTACATACGAGCTTGTACATGTGCCGAATAGTTCTGTGAAAATACTTCATGCACATATTGCCTATTAAAAAGCAATTTTAAGGGGGACTTCCCTGGTGGCCCAGTAGCTAAGACTGTGCTCTCAGTGTAGGGGGCCTCGGTTTGATCCCTGATCAGGGAACTAGATCCCACATGCCACAACTAAGAGCCGGTGAAGCCAAATGAATAAATTAATATTTTAAAACACACACAAAAACACAATATTTTAAAATGTTGTAGTGGGCAATGTTGATGTTTAATCCAGATTCCCACAGATCCTCTCCTGTGTCCGTCTCCCCTGGTCTGGGTCCTGGTGATAAGAGTTTTCAATGGCCCGTGCCGGAGGGCCTTCTTTGGGAAACTGGACATAGCTTCCAGAGCTGCTTTGCCCTCCAGAGAGCTAGAAGTATCTGGGAGTTTAAATTTCAGCCCTGACTCCATACCCCACAGCTTTACCCTGTGGGCATGGCTGACCAGAATGGGAGTGGCAGCCTGGCTCCCTTGCCTCTGGCCCAGACAACTCAGAGGCTGTACTTCCAGCTCACAGTTCCCACTGGGCTCAGGCAGACGCTGCACCCCCTTCAAAATGCTGTCTGAAATCACATCCTTGTTTGTCCTCTTCCTCTTCCCTGACCAGTTCCTTTGCTCCCTTAACCAGTTTCTCCTGGTAATGAATCACTTGTCGAAAAATCTTTATCTTGGAATCTGCTTCTAGAAAAGCTCACCCATTTCTTTGCTTTTATTAAAACAAGACTTAATCATTCATTCATTTATTGAATTAAAGAAGGAATATAGACACTTACTTTACCATCGCTGTAAAATTCAAACAAAACTGGGCACAGAGCAAGGATTAATTTCATTAAGTCCCAGGTCCACTGCTCCCTGAGGGGGCAAATGGTGCTGTTGAGGATACGGGAGTCTTTTCAGACCTTAGACTATGTGTTTTCACTCATTTTGTTTGCTCGTTTTTTCATAAATGGGATCACTCTGTGTGTTGCATTTGGCAACCTGCCTTTTTTCTTTAGAGGTCTGTCTTGAATGTTTATCCATGTCAGCACATCTAGACTCCAGGGTGACCTTCCTGAACTGCCCACGACATGAGCCCTGCTTAGAGCCCTTGAAGTAACGCTTCCCACTGCACATGGAGGAATAAAATCCAAACTCTGTCCTTGGCTACAGGGGTGACCTGATATGGCCTTGCCTACCACTTCCATCTCATCTCATACTCTCCTCCCCTCATGCACGACATTCCAGTCACAACAGACTCCCCTCTGTTGCTAGGATGTGCCATGCTCTTTACTGCCTCAGGGCCTTTGCACAGCGCATCTCTTCTTTCTAGACTATTCTTCCCCTTCCCTCTTTGCCTAGCTAACTCCTACTTATCTGTGAGGTCCCAACAGAAAAGCCCTCTGCAGGGCCCCAGGCTGAGTGACATCCCATAACACTCTGTGTTTTTCCTTTGGGGCACTCATAAGTAGTTTGTCTTGCCAATAATTCACATCCGTGATTACGCTTCTGATTAATGAATTGACTAGCCACATGAGTCTCTGTTTCATGTTTTTCTGCCCCACAAAAGTGCAAGCTCCATAGGGCAGGCCGCTTCTGTCTTGTTCAGTCACAGCCCCAGTGACTAGCACAGACCCGGCCAGGAAGAGACGCTCCGTGAGTGACTGCCGAGTGAGGGAGACGAGGAACTGGATGCCAGCAGACAGCTTCTCTCCATCTCCCTCTCTCTGAGGCAAGGCTGTCTCATGTCTCTGCTTTGTTCTTAACCCCCACTCCGGGGCCAGTCCTCTCCACAGGCCAGTGACAACCACTCACAGGGAGTTGCTGCCCTCCCATTCCTTCAGGCTGCGCCCCTCGTCCAGGTGCCCCTGGACCCACCAAGGACATGACTCCACATCAGGGCCTTTCCTCCCTGGAGCCCACCACCAGCTGATCACGGCTTGTGGGTTTCTTTGCTCAAGTTCCTAGGAAAGCGTCTCCCTTGGTTCAACACAGCAGAAGAATTGTTTTCTCTTGGACCGAGGATCCATCCCGCCATTCCTCTCTGGCCGAGACAGCAGCAGAGACTGTGGGAACCAGGGCAGCTGAAGTCAGCAGGGAAGTTCAGCGTGGCAGAAAACCTGACTGGCATTTTTGGCACCAGTGGAAAAGGAATCCAAAAACACAAAGTTGATTTTTGGCGTTATTTTAGTTTTTAGTTTTCTGCTTTAAAAAAAAAAATGGGTATGGCAGCTTCTGCTTTCTAGATAAATTTTCTGTTGCTTCTTCCCATTCACAGAGACATTTTGGGCCATGTGTCCAGCCCTGATTTTCTGGTAACTGACCCCTACCACAGAGAAGGAAGTGAATATGATCCTACCTCCTTAACCATAGCTAATTGGTCCATGGCTCAACAGCTGACCCAAACTGGGTCAGGCTGAGTCCTGGGGCTGAAATTTATCACAGAGCTCCAGAAAGAACCCAGCAGTTTACCTCCAGAAGCAAGATGGAAGAAGAGGAGGAGGAGGAGGAAGAGGTGACAGGGGAGAAGACCAGCTACTGAGAGTAAAGAGGGACCAGACTTTTTGATCTGATAAGTATTTATTGAGCAACACAATGTGTCAGGCATGATTCCCTGTGCTAGAGGTATACCAGTGAACCATGAAAGTAAACAGCCATGCTCTCTTGGAGGGTACATTTTAGTGGGGGAGAGATAGTAAGCAAAATGAATAAGAAAAGGAAAAATTAGATGATGCTCAGAGGTAAGAAGGAAAAATTAATAAAAAAGGGAAGTGGGAACTATCAAGGGCAAGAACTGAAATGCTGGTTAAGGCATCCAGGAAAGTCTTCACCAAGAAGGTGATGTTGGGGACATCCCTCGTTGTTCAGTGGCTAGACTCTGAGCCACTAGTTCAGTGGCTAGACTAGTTCAGTGGCTAGGCTCTGAGCAGGGGGCCCGGTTTAATCCCTGATTGGGGACCTAGATCCCACATGCCACAACTAAGAACCGTCTCAGCCAAATAAAATTAAAAATAAACTCTTTTTTAAAAGAGAGAGAGGAAGTGATGTTGGAGCAAAGCTCTGGAAGAGGAGAGTGGTTCCTGGGAGAAGAACAATCCAGGCAGAGGCCCCAGGGTGGGAGCAAGCCCGAGAAGCCATTGGGGCCATGTCGGTAGGACCTTGTGAGTGAGAAAAGCCACTGGGAAGTTGAGAGCAGAGGAATGTCATGACAGGACTTACTCTTTCACTGTTTCACTGTAGGGGACTGCGTTCAGTCCCTGCTAAGGTCCCGCAAGCGGCACAGTGCGGCCAAAAAAAAAAAAGACAACCGCAAGGGTGAAAAGGCCCACTGAGTGCTGCATCTGTATCCCCAGGAATTAGCACAGGGCCTGGCTCAGAAAAATCACATTATTTCCGCTGGTTAATTGAATCCAGTGAAACCTTGGTCTGGGGAGTAAGGAACTCAGAAATACAAAAAAAATCCCATGTGGAAACAGCTTTGTTCCTACTCCAAGCAAAGGAGCTCCACTTTTTCTCCTTCATAAGTTGGACTCTGATGTGATTTCTTTCTGGAAAAAAAAAAATTTTCTCTGGTTTAAAAAAGATTTTGAGGGACTTCTCTGGTGGTCTGGTGGTTAACAATCCACCTTCCAATTCAGGGGACATGGGTTTAACCCCTGGTCAGGGAACTAAGATCCCACATGCCCTGAGGCCCCTAAGCCCAGGTGCCACAGCTGGAGAGAAGCAACGAAGACCCGCTGCAGCTAAATCAATCATCAATCAATCGATTTTTTAAGTTTGAAAATCACTATTTCCAGTTAAATATGGCAGACTGTACACACACTTTAATATGTGTTTCCTGTAACTACAGTGAGAAGAAAGGCGATTGAGCTGACTCTAAACCAGCCAGGGCACAACTAAGAAGTCACCTTATTTCATTGCGGCATCCTCTTGAAACTCAGGAGATGTGGAACCAGATGGCTCTGGCTCAGGTGTGATCGCAGGGCTGGGAACTAGAGCCTTGTTGAAATTCTGTTTGAGAAGAGTTAGACTCTCAGATCCTTCTCCTATTTCACATACCACCTATATATCACTTTCAATCTCAGTTGCCCAAAGGTGAATTTGCCTTGATTTTATGAACATTTTCACCAATGCTGATTAACTAGCTTGAAGCCATCTTTGCAATTTTTAATTAAAATCAACCAGATTATCAAAAAAGTGAAATGAATAAAAACTTTCTACAAAGATTTTAATAACCTTTGACAAATCTGAAAATTGAGAATCATTTATTTAAAAAAAAGTCTTAAAAAAAATAAAAAATAAAAAAAAATTAAAAAAAAGTCTTTCTTTGAGCTATAAACTTGTCCCTGGAAATCATGTATTTTGACATGAAATCTCAAAAGTGGTATTCTGCTCCTAAACAGATGTGTTTATAGCAGTTTATATTACTTATATTCATCATTTCCGCTAACCTCATTTAACATGGAATTCAGATCTATAGGCAAATTTCTACAAGCTCATACAGGAAAGATTTTTTTACAAATAAGACAAGTATTACCTGACTTGCAGGTTTCCCAGAAGGAATTCCTAATGTAGAGCTGCAGGTTTCCTGCCTGACCATCAGCACTCAGATTCACCCAGTGTTTCCAAAATAACTCATGTCTTTCAAAGTATTTATTACCACTTTGAATATTTCATCTCCAGCAAATTGCCTTGAAACCTCAGAGGTTCTATCAGACTTTTCTCTTTGTGGATTCTAACTGGTACCACATAAATACAACAATTACTACAGTCTGTATGATTGTCAATCTACAATGAAAGCTTTAGTGTATTTAACATTTTTCTGGATAAATGCTAAATCATCTGACATATTGTCAGTGTACCAATTAATGGCATAGTATTAGTCTAAATTGACACCTTTCCCATTTCCTTTTGCTTCCAAATGTGGTGTTTCCTTTGATCCAAAATGCAGTTTTCACTAATTCCATGCCAGTAAAATTAGCACTTGGGCCATTGCATAAAGGCATCTTCTTGTTGTTTAGTCACTCAACTGTGTTTGACTCTTTGTGACTCCATGGACTGTAGCCCATCAGGTTCCTCCATCCATGGGATTTCCCAGGCAAGAATACTGGAGGGGGCTGCCATTTCCTTCTCCAGGGGATCTTCCTGATCCAGGGTTGGATCCCATGTCTCCTGTATTGCAGGCGGATTCTTCCCCGCTGAGCCACTGGGGAAGATAAGGCATCTTGGTTTCAGCCATTAATTGTGTGAAGTTGAAACTGCCTTTTAAGCTAGACCTGATACTATGAAAACCAATCTCACAAAAAGAATTTTGTTCTTTACTTTGCACGCAGAGATGCTCTTAAAAATTCAAACCTGTGTATGTGTGTGTGTGTGTGTGTGTCAAATGATACTGTTCACACATGTAAAACAGCTCTTGGAATGAAAATAATGACAATACTAGTGAAAGTTAGAACAGAAGAGGTGGAAAGAATATTATGGAATGTCACAAAAAGTAGAGCTAAATGATGGAGAGATGGAAAATAGAACAGAAGAAATTATCAGAAAGTTAGAGGGCTAGTCTAAGAGTTCCAGAAAGAAAAGAGGAAATCAGAGGAGAGGAAATCCTCAAAGAAACAATTCAGGAACTCCGAAGAACTAGTTACCATAGTGAGGTCCATTGAGTTCCCAGAAAATTAGATGAAAATCAGTCCATGCCATGTTACATTGGCAGGAAATTTCAGAACAATAGGGGGAAAAATGATGTTACAAGATTTCAGAGAGAAAAACAAGTATTCCATGTGCATGCACAGACACAGAGTCTGATTGTGGTGCTAAATCCTGTTAAGCAAAGGATACTGACTTTGTTACCGTGTAAAAAGCATGACACACAAGTGAAACCCCATAACTCAGATTGGGGCTTGAACTTATGGGACTCATACCTGGACAGAACCCAAACTGAGATTTGAACCCACTTTCTTTTGGGGGAAGGGCTTTTGGGATCTTGGGCTTCCCTGGTGGCTCAGTGGTAAAGAATCGACCTGCTAAAGAAGGAGACTTGCAAGAGACGCGGGTTTGATGCCTGAGTTGGGAAGATCCCCTGAAGAAGGAAGTGGCAACCCACTCCAGAATTCTTGCCTGAGAAATCCCATAGACAGAGGAGTCTGGTGGGCTACAGTCCACGGGGTCGCAAAGAGTCGAGCATGACTTAGCGACTAAACAGCAGCAACAGTGCAGGATCTTAGTCCCTTCTCCAACCAGGGACTGAAGCCAGGCTCCCCCCACCCTCAATCTCAGTGAAAGTGCCAAGTCCCAACCACTGGACTGCCAGGGAATTCCTGAACCTGCTGTCTTTTAATTGAAATCATGCACCTCAGAGGGCTTCCCTGGTGACTCAGATGGTAAAGCATCTGCCTGCAGTGCGAGAGACCCGGGTTCAATCCCTGGGTCAGGAAGATCCCCTGGAGAAGGAAATGGCAACCCACTCCAGTATTCTTGCCTGGAAAATTCCATGGATGGAGGAGCCTGGTAGGATACAGTCCATGGGGTCGCAAAGAGTCGGACATGACTGAGAGATTTCACTCACTCATGCACCTCAGAACTTAAAGCTGTTTCTTTGCCTCATTGCAGAAAGAATTTAGTGAGAGACAAAGTGATAGGTAAAAAGTGGATGTATTTAGAGAGATACACATTCCACAGACAGAACCCAGTCTGCCTCGAAAGGGGAGAGTGGTGACAGGGCATGGGGTCCATCTCAAGAAATGAGAGCAGCCTTGGAAGAAACTCCACAGATAGAGTGTGAGCCGTCTCAGAAGGTGAGAGGCCCCAAATACAGGGTGGTTAGTGTTTATGAGCTGGGTAACTTCATAGGCTAATGAATAGGAGGATTATTCCAACTATTTCGCGGTGGGGATTTCCAGGAATTGGGCCACTGCCCACTTTTTGGCCTTTTATGGTCAGCCCTGGAACTGTCATGGTACCAGTGGGGTGTCATTTAGCTTGCTGATGTGTTACAATGAGCATATACTGAGGCTCAAGGTCTAGGGGACGTTGACTGGTCCACTATCTTGGACCTAGTTGGTACTAACCAGTTTATGGTGTGTCTTCAACAGCTGTGTGATTCTTCTAAGGTTGTACCCTGTCCCCTTCCCTCTCATTTCACAAGGATATACTTTTTTTTTTTTTTCTGCTGTGCCATGTGGCTTGCAGGCAAAATCCTATTATATTTACCCTTCAAGACCCACTCAAAAGTGTCCTTCCTTGCTCCATCCTGAACCCCTCATCCTTAAAGTGAAAGTGAAAGTCACTCAGTCATGTCCGACTCTTTGCGACCCCATGGACTATACAGTTCATGGAATTCTACAGGCTAGAATACTGAAGTGGGTAGCTGTTCACTTCTCCAGGGGATCTTCCCAACCTAGGGATTGAAAAGTTCAGATTATTTCCTAGCCTTCTCTGTGTCCTTAGCACCTATGTAAAATATGAAATTAACAGCATAGGCTTTGTACAGATGAAGTTCAAATCTCAGTTCTACCACCTACTTGCTTCGTTAAGGGTCTTAACACATCTGGGCTTCATTTTTTTTCATCTGTTAAGTGGAATAGGCTAGCACTGCCTTACTGAGTTGTTGTTAGGATTAAATGAATTAATACATGCATATAACAAGTTCTTAGTGCATGCTTTGTAGTGAACGTTCAGTAAGTGTTGGCTCTGGTGATTGCTAACGTATAATCTTATTCTCAAGCAAGCACCTTAATCTTTCAAAGCCTTAGGTTCCTTATCTCTAACATGGAAATCATGATAGCCCAGTCTTGCTGGAGTGGAGTGAGATTTGGATCAGTTACTGCTTGTTAACCACCTGGCATCACCATCCGCATACCGTGAACAGGAGCTGCTGCTGCCAGCGTTGACGTTTCCATCTATTTTGAGAGTTTCCACAGAGTACTTTTCCGTGACTCTATCTCCTCCCCTAGGCATTGGCATCTCCAGGGCAGACACCCCAGGTGGGGCGCCTCACTCAAGACTCCTCTCCCTAACTTCCCACTGATTGGCCTCCCAGTAAGAAACTCACCGTTTCAGTCTGGCTAGGTTTTTAAAAAATAGTTCCCGGCTGCATATGAAATACACAGATGCCGTCTCCTTATGAAAAATGCATGCTTTATAGCTAAGGCTAAAATCTGCTTCAAGCCTCGTGCCAATCCCAACCCTTTCAGAGGTAACCACTATCAGTTGGCTGGCTTATTTTTATTGAAGCTGCTCAGTATTTGAGCATTTCCAACCTGAAGACTCATGTCTTTTTTCTTTTCTGGAAAAATTCCTCAGCCCTATTTCTTCCAGTATTGCCTCTTTGCCATCCACCTTGTTCTCAACCCCTGGATTGCCTGTTAGATGCTTTCAATCTGGCCTCCATCTCCCTTAATTTCTCTTTGTTTTCCTTCATCTCTTGTTTCTGGGTCAACTTCTTAATATTATCTTGAATTGTTTCCCTGAAATTTGATTGTGTTGTAACAGAGCAATGAAGATGGCTTCAGAATCTAGTAACAGTTCATATAGTCTACAAAAATTTGAAAAGAATGTGATATTATTCATATTAGAATGTGGCAATATAGAGAGCTTCATAAAGAAACAAGTGCTAAAAGAAAAATGTAGTTGCAATCCTTTTAAAAGTCTTGTCCATTTTGAAAAACTCACAGTGAATTAAAATTTTTAAAGTATGGACAGAAAATGCTTCTCACCAAAAAATTACAAAAACTCTTGGTAGGACTTCCCCGGTGGTCCAGTGGCTAAGACTCCATGCTCCCAATGCAGAGGGCTAGGGTTCGATCCCTGTTCAGGGACCTAGATCCCACGTGCTGCAACTAAGAGTCACATGCCACAATTAAAGATCTGCCGCATGCCACAAGGCAGATAGCATATCCCACGTGCCGCACCTAAGATCTGGCACAGCCAAAATAAATATAAAATATAAACAATTTTTTCTAGCATTTGTATTTTAACCGTTGATAATATTTGTAATATATTAGGAAGTAGAACACTTTTTCCAAGGCAAAGGACTAACAATCAGCTTGTGAATGTTCTTTTGATTTAGCCCAAGCGAAGTAAGGGTGAGATGGGCCATTTTGTACATAGGGAAGTTAACCCCTCAGCCTCTGAGGCTCCCCACTCGCCCCACCCCATGCCTGGTCACCCTGCATAAACAGGCAGCCTGTTTGCCTCACTTAGGAATCCAAGTACCATAATGATGACAAGATGGCTCAGATTACACTCAATAGCTCTGAGGTCAGAGGGCCCTGAGAGCTAGCCAGTACCAACTGCTTTCACCAGGAACAAAGATCCTCCTTCATCAAAGTAAATTACTTTCCAAGACATCCTTAACCTGTGACCCTATCCATGTAAAGGCTTTTTATTGCTATTCCTGTTTACTAATTATGACTGCCATTTGTGTCCAGAGATTTTTTTTTTTCCAGGTACGCTTGATGTATTTCTGTTTCCTAGTGACAGAGAATGCTCTACACAGTGTCATGGGCTGTGTTCCGTTCCTTTCATTGTACTTTGGTTTGTTACTCATTAAGGCATATTTGGACAGAAAGAAACACTGAGAAGTGGATTGCAACACACACATTTCTTTAGCTGAGCAACCTCTGATAACACAAGATATATTTGAATTTTGCCCCTGCAGAAAAGTCAAGCAACTTTGTTGTTTATTCAAGCATTCGTATTATGGTGTCAGTTTCTAACATAAATCATAACTTTCACACACATATTCTTTCAAAAGAAAAATAAAAGCAAGCTACTTACAAATATTTTCCTCAATGTTACCTGATAGTTTCTATCAAGATTGACTATTGAAAATTCTGGGATTCCTGGGTAGCTCAAATGGTAAAGAATCTGCCTGCAATGCAGGAGACCTGGGTTGCGATCCCTGGGTTGGAAAGATCCCCCAGAGAAGGACACGGCAACCCACTCCAGTATTCTTGCCTGGAGAATCCCATGGACAGAGGAGCCTGGCAGGCTACAGTCCAAGGAGTCACAAAGAGTAGGACGTGACTGAGCGAGTAACACTTTCACTTTCATTGAAAATTCTATCTGGGTTATTTTTTAAACAGATAAACTGAAATATATTCACCAACAAAATAAATTCAGTATATGTTGCCAACTTGTTTACAAGTGTCTTATTTTAAAGGCAGTTGTGTATTTATGTTCTGTGATACCTAATTTGTTAGTCAAGTTGTTTTTATTCAGAGTTTCATTTTACAGCTAAAGAGCATCACAAACTGCATCCTAGAGTGGAAAACGTAGGCATTTGGGGGGGACATCAGTTCACACAAAAACCCATGTTGAGATACTTCCCCCAAAATTAATGTTATGTAATTTAATTAATATTATATCATTTTAACAATTATTTTCCCAGAAAAACAGGGAAACAGTATAAACACGTTCCTCTTATGGATAAAAAGAGGTAGCAACCAATTGCTCCTTTATTCCTTTCTCTTTGTTTGGAGATTTCTCTACTTATTTGGCTGCACCTGATCTTCGCTGTGACACTTGGGATCTTTGCTCTTAGTTGTGGCATGTGAGATCTAATTCCCTGACGAGGGATCAAACCCAGGCCCCTGGCATTGGAAGTGCAGAGTCTTAGCCCCTGGGCCACCAGGGAAGTCCCCTCCTTTATTCTTTATTGTAAAAAAGCTTTTGCATTCAGTATATTGAGATGTTTAGATACTTCTATATTAATTGGCCACTCAGAGGAGAAAACTAAGTAAACCACGTTACTCTTTTTTTTCCCATTAATGTTTTAAAAGCTGAATCTTTTTCTCCTTCTTTCTTAAAAATTGCAAATATAGTTGATGTACAATATTATATAAGTTACAGGGTTACTGCAAATAGCAATATTTCAGGGTTTTTTTTATGGCTGAGTAGTATTGTATTGTATTATATACCACATCTTCTTTATGCATTTGTCTGTTGATGAACACTTAGGTTGCTTCCATGTCTTGGCTATTGTAAATAGTGCTGTATAAGCTGAATCTGAATATTGAACTCTTTTGCACATCTTTTGATATCCAGATTAAAATCAGTGGAAATGAAATGGGAGCACAGCATGAAGGATTTGTATCTACTAGCGTCTCAGGCCAAGCATCTATCTTCTGAATGATAGAACAGGGAAGTTCTGTTGGTCTTACTACCTACGCGGTTTTCATTTTGAAGTAACTGCTGTTGTCTGGCTTATTTGTGGTACTTTTTCTTTTCTCTCTCTCTCTTTATTTTTTTAGGAAAGAATTCAAATAGATCAGATCTTATTGGCTTCTGTTTGAGAGAATGTTCCCTATATCGTTCTTCTTCCTTTTTTTTTTTTGTTAATATTGAGAGACAGGTTTTCTTTGGGCTTGCTAAGCCTTTGGTTTTTTGGCAATGGTCTCCAGTCAGATCACAGATTCCAATGGGTTAGGGAGGATTGAACTCAGCACAATATATGAGGCAATGGCTGTAGGAATCTAGGAAGCAGGAGGGTGTTGCTTCATAGTTGTCAAAGGCACGCTCGGGTCAATTACTGTGTTGGTACGATAAACTTGGTCCAACAGCCAGCTCTGGCCGGGTAAGATTTTTCAGCTGAGTCATGTTGCCTGGGTTGACCAGTGCCTTGCTGGAAATATGTTAGCTGGTGTGTGACGATTCCTGACACATAGTACCCTTCCCTTAGTCCAAAACCCCTATTGTCTCTGTGATTAGTAGCTGCTCCATGCTGGAGAGAGAGTTCAGGCCATCTCTGGGCTGAGCCAGGTGGGGGGTTTTGGCCTGTCCTAATAGATAAGCCTTTTTGCCCAATTTTTTCTCATCCATTTGCTGATTTATATGCTTTTTGAAGTCATCTGGGGACTTCTCTGGTGGTTCAGTGGTTAAGAATCCATCTGCCAGTGCAGGGGACATGGGTTCAATCCCTGGTCTGGGAAGATCCCCCATGCTGTGGAGCAACCAAGCTCATGCACTGCTACTAAGCCATGCATCCTAGAGTCTGTGCTGCTAAACAAGAGAAGTCGTTGAAATGAGAAGCCTGCATGCCTCAACTAGAGACTAGCCCCCACTCGCCACAGTTAGAGAAGGCCCTCGCACAGCAATGAAGACCCAACGCAGCCAAAAATCAAATAAACAATATTTGCAAAATAAAGTCACTTGGAATCTATAATCATGTCCCGTTACCTATTTTTTTTCATTTTTTAATAGAGGTATAATTTCCATAGAATGATATCCTCAGATTGTATGTGTACAGTTGGATGAGGTTTGACAAAGGAATATACCGCTGTAGCACACAGGCTTCTCATGGTAAAGAATATTTTCACCACCTATAAAGGTCCCTCATGCGTTTCTCTGTTAATCTCCTCACCCTCATCCCATGCAACCAGCTCATCCATGATAATAAAGCCTACGAGGAGTGTGCTGTTCTGATTTCTACATGTAGCAGAAATTGTCATGAGCAGTTGTTCGTGGTAATGTACAGAAAAAAGTCATATTGACTGTCAAGTAGTTTGTGAGTATTATCTCATTCATTTTTCACAACAAATTTGTCAAGTATCGTTATCTTGGTTTTACAGGTGAGGCAGCTGGAGGTCAAGTGAGGTGAGGCGGCTTAATTGATAAGAAACTAAAGCTATTGGACTCCCAAGTTTCTGTCCTCTTCTGCCCACGTTGCCTCAACATTAACCCTTATAAATGACTTAAAAAAAAGAAAACAACAGGGCCACGCTAAGGTGAGATAGAACAGGACTTGACCTAGAAGGTATCAGAACCCTAGGTCTCTAGGTCCCCTGGGGAGAGGCCTGAGTCTATTGTGATATGGTGAAATCCAAGAGCTCTTCAGTTTTCAGGCGGATGGCAAAATCAGCCATAGTGAGAGGATTTATGCCAAGGAAATTGGCAAATGTTACAAATCAGAGCTGTCTTTTCTCCCCAGAGAGCTCACTGTTGTGCACTGACCAGCACACCACTGGGAACATCCATCACGCTGGCCACCTTTTTATGTGCAGAATTATCCAAGGTCACATAAGTCTTTTTTTCTTTTCTTTCTTTCTTTCTATTTTTGGAGGCTCCTTGTGGCTTGTGGGATCTTAGTTCCTTGACCAGGGATTGAACCCAAGCCCCTTGCAGTGGAAGGGCAGAGTCCTAACCACTGAGTCACCAGGGAATTCTCATAGAAGCTTTTTAAAATACTAGTGGAGTGGAAAAGGCACAGGAGACCAGGTCTGATCTGAGTTTTGGAGCCCCTGAGATGAGCTACCTTGAACTTGCCATGCAGACTGGAGATTTAGGTTGATCCTCTGTAAATAAGGGGAGCAGCAAGCCCTGGCACATGAAATTAGGGTCCTGGTAGCATATCCAGCTCAGGCTTTCTGATTCTTCTAGGCCTGGGAAGGAGTCAGGGAAGGACAGGACCAGGCAGGCTTTAATAGTCTGTTAGTTGTTAATAATGGAGAAGCCTGCGTGGTGAGATAGACCTTAATTTTTGGATTAGCAAGAGAAGCTGCTGTTTTAAAGCTGCTGCGTGCTTCTCAGCCTGGAAGAACATAGAGTCACCTAGGGACTGAGCTGTCCAGGGGAGAAGTCCAGGAGTGACTTTTATTAGTTATGTATTTGTGTGCTTGTGTGTGTGTGTGTGTGTGTGTGAAGGTAGTACCCTTTGTGGCCTAACAGGGACAGCCTGTCCAATTTGGTGTCTGGATGGAGACAGGAGGAGGGAAGGAAATTTGCAATCCAGGAATGATCACATTGAAACACTGATCTCTCTCTTCCAGAGTCAGTGTTACTAGGCCATGTCTGAAGAACTAACATATCTTCTCTCTTCTCTTTCTGGAATCCCTCATAGTGAGATACTGTTCATTCTTCTGAACTCACCTGTCTTTTTCCTCTTAGATTTGAAGTTTAATTTAGAAAAATTAGAAAATACAAGTAAATGAAATTCAGGCAGACATGGGGAGAGCTTGCCCTGATTCACTCAGGCTGCTTTTCATTTACTCACAAATACATGAATGGAAGAGATCTGACTGTGTGCGTGCTGTCTTAGACTGAAATTTTCACTTAACACATTCGGCATGTAAATATACATGTGCAGCATTGTTCCTAATATTAATAGCTATCATTTATTTTTCTGGAGGGCTTTCCATTCCATTATTAATTTAACCAAACCCCTGATGCCAACAATTAGATTGTTCCTTCATTTTTGTTATGAATGTATTTCTCATACTTGTTCAAGAACAATAACATTATTGTCCTTGTTTGACCAGTTAAAATGTTTTTCCTGCCTCTTCTCTCCCCCTCTCCTGTCAAAGATAATCAATTGTAACATTCTGAACATTGTGTGAGCATGAGGAAATATATAGATGGATCTATTCATGTATATCCTCACACAATTATTTTGCATATTTATGTTTTTTGTAACTTTCATATCAACAGTAGTATCATATTATGTACTGCTGCTGCTGCTAAGTCGCTTCAGTCGTGTCTGACTCTGTGTGACCCCATGGACGGCAGCCCACCAGACTTCCCCGTCCCTGGGATTCTCCAGGTAAGAACACTGGAGTGGGTTGCCATTTCCTTCTCCAATGCATGAAAGTGAAAAGTGAAAGTGAAGTCGCTCAGTCGTCTCCGACTCATAGCGACCCCATGGACTGCAGCCTACCAGGCTCCTCCGTTCATGGGATTTTCTAGGCAAAAGTACTGGAGTGGGGTGCCATTGCCTTCTCTGCATATTATGTACATTTCCATTCAATTTCTTTTTTTTGCAACCTGACAATTCAACATGGAGATCTTGCTTGTCAATGAACAGAATTAACTCACTTTTTTCTTTTAATAGCTGCAAAATATTCCAGGCTGGTAATATGCCACAACTTATTCAAGCATTCTCCTGTCAATGGAATGCAGGTGGTTTTCAGGTTTTATTGTGTTTGTTTTGTTTTTGACTTTACGAACAATATTGTAATTCACATTTTTGTGTGTCTGTCCTTTAATTGTGCCTGTATTTCTGTTGGATGCATTGACAGGTGGACAAAAGAGTTTGTGTAAATGGCAATTTTAAATTTAAAATTCACATTATCGGGCTTCCCGCTTGGAATGGTCCACCTGCTGATGCAGGAGACACAGGTTCGGTCCCTGGTCCGGGAAGATCCTACATGCTGAGGAGCAACTGAGCCTGTACACCACAACTACTGAGCCCAAGTGCCTAGAACGCCACAAGAGAAGCCCAAGGAAGAACAGCCCCAGATAGCCACAGCTAGAGAAAGCTCACAAAGCCATGAAGACCCAGCACAGCCAAAAATGAACACATTGAATAGATGAAGGGATACAAGGACCGTATCTTGGGGAATGCCAACATGTAGAGGTTGGAAAAAGGAAGAAGATTCAGCAAAAAATACAGAGAAGGAGAAGGCAGAGCTGTAGGAGGACCAGGAGTATGGTGCTCCAATAACCAAATGAAGAAAGGGTTCCTGGGAGGACAAAGTGATTGACTGAGTCAGAAGCTATTTATCTGGCAGGTAAAGGGGACTGAGATCTGATGTTAGGTTTGGCGACGTGAAGATCAAAAGTGACCTTGTTTCAGTGGAGGAATGGGGACAAAAGCCTGATTAGTATATTTAAGAGAAAATGGGAGAAAAAGTGGAGGCAGTAAGATTAGATAATTATTTTGAGATAGTTTGCATGAAAGGAACCAAAGGGGTGGGGTGGAGGCTTCGAGGAATCTGGAAATAACAATTTCATACTTTCTTTTCCAATATTTATGCTGGGTACTTCATTTTCTTGTCTAATTTGATAAAACCTCTGAAAACATTGTTGAGTAATAACATGTAAGCAGATATCTCAATCTTTTCCCAATTTTGATGAAAATGGTTTTAGAGTTCAACCATTTAGAATGACGTTTGCAATTGATGTTTGGTAAGTGAATTGTTGAGCTTTTAAAAGATTAATTTATCTTTTGGCTGTGGTGAGTCTTTGTTGCTGCCCAGGCTTCTCTAGTTGCAGCAAAGAAGGGTCACACTTCCTTGCTGTGCGCAGGCTTCTTATTGCGGTGGCTTCTTCTGTTGCTAGAGCACTGACCCTAGGTGTGCGGGTTTCCGTAGTTACAGCGAGTGGGCTTAGCGGTTGTGGCACACAGGCTTAGTTGCTCCGCGGCAGGTGGGGTCTTTCTGGACTAAGAATGGAACTGTTGGCTCTTGCATTGCAAGGTGGGTTCTTAAACACTGGACCACCAGAGGAGCCCAAAGTAGTTTTAATTATCTATATTTAAAGGAATTAATGAGGTATAACATAGATACAATACACTGCACAAATCTTAAATGTGTATCTCCTTAAATTTTAGAAACGAACATAACCATGTAACCATCTCTTAGACCAAACTTAGAGAACATTTCCAGCACCCTAGAAGCTTCTCTCTTGCCCCTCCTGGCAATATCCCTCCTCTTTCTATCATGGTAGAGCAATTTTGTCAATTTTTAAAAATCTTTTATTTATTTATTTATTCTTCTGTCTGGCTGTGCTGCAGCACTCAGGATCTTTGATCTCCGTTGCAGCATACAAACTCTTAATTACGTCATGTAGGATCTAGTTCCCTGACCAGGAACTGAACCTTGGTCGCATGCATTGGGAGTGTGGAGTCTTCATCACAGAACCGCCAGGGAAGTCCCATTGCCTATTTTAAATTTCATATAAATGTAACCAAGAGTATGTACTCTGACATCTGGCTTCTTTCCCTCAATATTGTATTCATGAAGTTCACCTATGTTATTGTGTACAATGAGAGGTGATTCTTTTTCATTGAGCTTCTCTCATAGCTCAGTTAATAAAGAATCTGCCTGCAATGCAGGAGACCCTGGTTTGATTGGGAAGATCCCCTGGAGAAGGGATAGGCTACCCACTCCAGTATTCTTGGGCTTCCTTTATGGCTCAGCTGGTAAAGAATCCACCTGCAATGTGGGAGACCTGGGTTTGATCCCTGGGTTGGGAAGATCCCCTGGAGAAGAGAAAGGCTACCCACTCCAGTATTCTGGCCTGGAGAATTCCATGGACCCTATAGTCCATAGGGTCGCAAATAGTCAGACACGACTGAGCGACTTTCACTTCCTTTTCATTGCTCCATGTTGTGATTTCCCAGGCAAGAATACTGAGGTGGGTTACCATTTCCTTCTCTAGGAATTGAAGAGGAGTCTCTTGCGTCTCCTGCATTGGCAGGTGGGTTCTTTACCACTGAGCCACCAGGGAAGCCCAAAATACTCATTTTTCAGATCTCCCATTGATGAATATTTGGCTATTATAAGTAAAACTGAAAGTGAAGTGAAAGTCGCTCAGTCGTGTCTGACTCTTTGCAACCCTGGAAGTAGCTAGCTTTTCCCTTCTCCAGGGAATCTTCCCAACCCATTGGAGGCAGATTCTTTACCAGCTGAGCCACAAGGGAAGCCCTTGTGGCTTCACAAGGGAAGTAAAACTGCTACTCTCGTTTCGTTTCCTCATATTTTACTTA
The DNA here is from genome assembly GCF_003369695.1 of Bos indicus x Bos taurus. Lineage (NCBI taxonomy): Eukaryota > Metazoa > Chordata > Mammalia > Artiodactyla > Bovidae > Bos > Bos indicus x Bos taurus. The sequence continues at coordinate 122,118,091 of NC_040077.1, forward strand.
AGAGTTTTTATTAGGAGTGAGTGCTAATGCCTTTTCAGCATCAATTCTTATAATTGTATGGGTTTTCTTCTTTAATTTATATCAGTATAGTTCCCCATAGCTAATGCATTCATATACTCAGAATTAAGTCTACTTGGCCATAGTGCATTATTTTCTTAGTATGTTGCTGAACTTGAATTTCCAAAGTTTTATCAAGAAATTTTACATCTGTATAATGTGATTTGGTATGAAGTTTTGTATGCTTCTTATCAAGTTGACATAGTAAAGTTACTCTATTTTCATGTAAATAAATTGTAAAGCATTCAATTTTGTGATCTAAGATAACCTCAGATACACTTGATTTTTAATGATTAGAGAGAACTCAGCTGTGAAATAATCTGACATCTTTTTATGTGATTTTAAATTTATTTTGATATAATCTTATACTTAACAAAAATCAAAAAAATAAGGAATTTCGTATTCAATAATTGTTTACATTTTACCCTACATAATACTCTCATCCTTTCTCTCTCTGTCTTTCTTATATTCCCACATGTAAAACAATGACATTCTCTTATATAACCACAATACAATTATAAAAATCAGGAAATTTAATATTAGTGCATATCTATTACCTAATATATAATCCATATTCAAATTTTATCAATTGTTGCAGTGATGCACTTGGATGTTTTTGTTCAGTCACTCGGTCATGTCCAACTCTTTGCAACCCCATGGACTACAGCACCCCAGGCTTCCCTGTCCTTCACTATCTCCTGGAGTTTGCTCAAACTCATGTCCATTGAGTCGATGATGCCATCCAACCATCTCATCCTCGGTTGCCCCTTTCTCCTCCTGCCCTCAATCTTTCCCAGCATCAGAGTCTTTACCAATGAGTTGGCTCTTCACATCAGGTGGCCAAAGTAGTTGAGCTTCTGCTTCAACATCAGTCCTTCCATTGAATATTCAGGACTGATTTCCTCTAGGATTGACTGGTTTGATTTCCTTGCTGGCCAAGGGACTCTCAAGAGTTCTCCAGCACCACACTTCAAAAGCATCAATTCTTCAGCGTTCAGCCTTCTTTATGGTCCAACTCTCATATCTGTAGCTCAGTTGGTAAAGAATCTGCCTGCAATGCAGGAAACCTGGGTTTGATTCCTGAGTCAGGAAGATACCCTGGACAAAGAAAGAGCAACCCACTCCAGTATTCTTGCCTGGAGAATCCCACGGACAGAGGACCCTGGCAGGCTGCAGTCCATGGGGTCACAAGAGCCGGACACGACTTAGCAACTAAACCACCACCTCACATCCATACATTACAACTGGAAAAACCATAGCTTTGACTATACGGACCTCTGTCAGCAAAGTAATGTCTCTGCTTTTTAATATGCTGTCTAGGTTTGTCATAACGTTTCTTCCAAGGAGTAAGCGTCTTTTAATTTCATGGCTGCAGTCACTGTCCACAGTGATTTTGGAGCCCAAGAAAATAAAGTCTGTCACTGTTTCCATTTTTGCCCTAAGAGCTATTTATTCCTCAGGACCAAGATCTAATCCAAGAGCATGAGTTGCTTTTAATTGCCCCATCTTTAATCTCTTTTAATCTGAAATATTATGTTTTCAGATTAAAACTTCCTTTATAATGTTGACCTTGGCATTTTGGAAAAGTCCAGGCCAGTTATCTTGTAGAATATCCTTTAGATGGTTTTGTCTGACGTTTCCTCATGACTAGCTTCAAGTTATGCTTTTTTAGCAGGAATACTACAGAAGTGAACTGTGCCCTGTTTTAATATTTATTTATTATCTTATTATTTGGCTGCATCGGGCCTTACTTGCAGTAAGCGGGGTCTTCATTGGGTCCTGCAGGATCTTTCCTTGCGACCCGTGGGCTCTCTAGTTTCAGCTCGTGGGCTCCAGAGTGCCCAGGCTCAGTAGTTGTGGCACACAGACTTAGCTGCTCTGCAGCGCGTGAGATCTTAGTTCCCCAACAAGCAATAGAACCTGAGTCCCCTGTGTTGCAAGGCAGATTCTTAACCACTGGACCACCAGGGAAGTCCCAGCTGTGTCTTTCTCAGGGCATAGCACCCTGATAAACTCAGCTGTCCCAATCACGGTGATGTTAACTTTGAGGATTTGATTAAGTTGGTGTCCTCCAAGTTTATTCACTGCAAAGTTATTATTTTTTCTCTTCAAAATTAGTAAATATTTACAGAACATTACTTTGAGATCACTTAAATAACCTGTTCCTCATCAAACATCTGACCTCATACCTTTAAAAAATAATAGAGCTTTAGTCACTTTTTGATCTCTCCTTGACGATTAGTGATTCAAGTTTTCTATTTATTATTGGGTCCGTTCTCAAATGTTCGCCTGTCTTCTCAGTTCTACATTCTGAGACATTTTATTTAAAATTCTTCAGCTGCCTTGTGTTTTTGAAGCTTAGCCGTATTATTAATTCCAAGAAGTCTTATTCTGTTTATTTTTTAAAAGCATGCTGTTGCTGTTTAACGGTTCACAATAACATCAAAGTTTTCCAAGGATACTAACTGTAGTCCCTAAATTATCTTTGCTACCTCTGTGATCTTTTTTTTCCACCTGTGTTTTTATCTTGGCCTTCCTTTTTTCCACGTTTGCATTCAGCAGGCTTTCGTCAAATGCCTGGCAGCTCTGGCTCGTTTGCACTTCTAAGAAAAAGGCAATGGAAAGGAAAGGATTTGCTTGAACTTGCCTGAGGCTCTCTGACTGAAGCCTCCTTTCTGAGGAGTGGGAGGGGCCATCATGGCACTGGAGGACCCCTGGAGGAGAGATTTATTGGGGCCGTTGCTACCTCTCCAGCTGTCTTTATGGTCTCCAGAGACAATTCAGTTGCTTTAGAGAGGAGCCCTCCGTTATAGCCTTTCATTCTGGGTGGTGGAAGAGTCTTTGGGTGGGACATTCAACTAGTACCTACATTTACAGCCCATTTCTGAACGCTAACCTTTTATCCCAATTCTCATTTCCCAGTCAGGAACCCTTCTAGAATTCTGCCAGGAATGTGGATTCTCTCTTCTCCTGCAACCCTCTCTCTGCATTTTCTGATTTTCTGCTTTCTGGGATATACTTCCTCCATCAACTCTTTGCCATCCATAGGCCATCATCCTGAAATTTGTTGAAACTTCCAGTTCACTATTGAATGAATCTCCTTCATTATTTTTAAGATGCTGATATATAATTTCTAAATATTTTTCTATTATTTTAATTGGGTTTCCAGACAGAACATAATGCAAGGGTCATGCTGCCATCTTGAACCATAGCCTCTCTGGGCACCTTTTCATAGAATTCCCTTTACTGCTTCAGCTAACTGAAATTTGACTCCATTACCAGTAACCAAAACATTTCTAAAATAGAAGGACATAGTCAATTTGTATCTCTCTGCTAGGCGCCCCCACCATTCCTTAAGCCTTTTTGCAAATAGACTATAATGCAACTGATGAACGTGACGCTTGAGATCACCCCCAGTTAGCTGGCATCAGAGTTTTGGTTGCTTTAAAAATTCTCAGTCACACTGTTAATTTATACCCTGATCCTCAGATTCAAATGCCTGGAGGATTTAGGCAGATATCATCAATGGATGAAGTGGGCCAGGTGGGGACTGGGGAAATTTGAGAGTTTGTGCCTCTTAGCCAGACAGCTGCCATCAGACAGCTCTTCAGATCTCTGCTGTCTGGATATGTGACCAAAGTTGCCAGGTCTTCTGATATTCAAGAGAAACTGGAACTCTAAAATGTATGTAAAAAAATCCAGATTTTTAAATGTTAACAACTGGACTTCCCTGGTGGTCCATTGGTTAAGAACCTGCCTGTCAATTCAGGGAGCACAGGCTCAATCTTTCATCTGGGAATATTCCACATGCCAATGGGTAGCTAAGCCCAGTTGCCAAAACTACTGAGCCCTCACACCACAACCACCGAGGCCCACACGCCCTGCAGCTTGTGCTCCACAATCACAACGAGAAGCCTGCCCCCTGCAACTAGAGAGTAGCCCTTGAGTAGCAGTGAAGACCCACTGTGGCCAAAAATAAATAAAAATTTAAAAAATGTTAGCGACTAAATGTTGAACGTTTAAAATACCATTCTGGCAAAACAAAGCATGCTCTAAGGCCACGTTTGTTACTTCTGATTTGCTCCCTAAAGTATCTAATCACATCTGATTTATGTGTCGCTTTTATTATTCCTGCTACTGATGACAATTTTACTGTGTATTTCCTATTAGGCATTGTGCTAAGCAGTTTATGAGCATAATTGCATTTCATTGCCACAGCAACACTAGGAAGTAGGTATTAACTTTTCCATTTTATAGGTGAAAGTGTACAGCAAGACTTTTTGAAATACAGCTCTTAAATCTTTTAATGGCTTCCTGTTACCCTCAAACTCAAGTTTCCTTAGCTTATTTATTTTTTCTTAAGTTTCCTTAGCTTGGTTTATAAGGACTTTAACACCCAGCCCCCTATGTCTCTCTCATCTTGCCTTGCACACTGGGTTCAAGCAACTCTGAAATTTTCTCTTTTCCTTCAACTTATTAATCTTGCTACTGGGTTTAGTTCTTGCTACTGGGTTTTCTCTACCTGATTAGTCTTCTACTTTCCCTGGTGGCTCAGCTGGTAAAGAATCTGCCTGCAGTGTGGAAGACCTGGGTTTGATTCCTGGGTTGGGAAGATCCTCTGGGGAAGGGAGTGGTTACCCATTCCAGTATTCTGGCCTGGAGAATTCCATGGACTGTATAGTCCATGGGGTCGCAAAGAGTCAGACTAAGTGACTTTCACTTTCACTTTCCTCTTCTTGTAACCACCTGTCATTCACTCTTCAGGCTTCAGCCTCCAGATCACTTCACCCATCCCCATAATTTCATCCTCATCCTGAATTAGGTTAGGCACTTATATGATGAGTTTTCATAGCATTTATGTCATTTCATTGCTATTACTGGTGTAGCAAATATGATAATTCATTATTTCTTCCATCTTTACCCCCAACGGAGTAATAACGTCCTTAATAATATGACATATAGGTCAGAGTCCACAAATTCTCAGTCACTTTCAGATATTAAATATGTGTCCAGTTTGACACACTACAATAATTTTCAGCAGGGATCAATAAACTATAGCCTCTGGGCCAAATCCCTGTTTTTGTAAATAAAGTTTTTTTTTTTTTTTATAGTCACATCATTCATTCTGTATTGTTTATGGCTGCTTTTATACTGCATCATCAGATCTGAGTAACTGCCTGACCTCTATAGAAAAGATTAGCCAACACCACTAGGATAGTGATAATCATAAGAATAAACAACAATGACAAGTGTTGGCTGCTGCTGCTGCTAAGTCGCTTCAGTTGTGTCCGACTCTGTGCGACCCCAGAGACGGCAGCCCACCAGGCTCCCCCGTCCTTGGGATTCTTCAGGCAAGAACACTGGAGTGGCTTGCCATTTTCTTCTCCAATGCATGAAAGTGAAAAGTGAAAGTGAAGTCACTTAGGTTGTCTACTTGAAAGTTATACAGTCGTGTCCAACTCCTAGTGACCCCATGGACTGCAGCCCACCAGGCTCCTCCGTCCATGGGATTTTCCAGGCAAGAGTACTGGAGTGGGGTGCCATTGCCTTCTCCGAAGTGTTGGCTAGGATGTGCAAAAATTAGGGTTCTCATACATTGCTGATAGGAATGTGGAATGGTGCAACTGCTTTGGAAGAGAGCTTGGCAGTTCCTCAAACTGTTAGAGTTACCATATGACCCAGAAATGCCACTCTTAGGTATATATTCAAAAAAATTGATAATATTTGTCCATCCAAAAAGTTGTGCACGAATGTTTATACATATACATACGAATGTTTATTCATAACTTCCCCAAAGTGGAAAAAAAACAAAACTCCATCAACTGATAAGTGCATAAATAAAATGTTGCATATCCACACAATGGAATTTTATTCTGCAATAGAGAGTTACTTCTTAGATAGGTTGATAAGAAGTCTGGGGTCCCTGAGGAGGAGAAAGGGGTTTGGGGCTCTTGAGAAGGAGAAAAGGGCAAACTTCTTTTCTCCATTCCTTCATCTTAATCACATAAAAAGTTTTTTTCTTTAAGATCAGAGCTGACTATTGCACAACAAAACAACTCTGTACTAAGGATTATATAACAACTATGTATCCTGCTTTGGGGCTTCCATGGTGGCTCAGATGGTAAGGTGTCTTCCCGCAATGTGGTAGACCCAGGTTCGATCCCTGGGTCGGGAAGATCCCCTGGAGAAGGAAATGGCAACCCACTCCAGTACTCTTGCCTAAAACATTCTATGGACAGAGGGGCCTGGTGGGCTACAGTCCATGGGGTTGCTAAGAGTCGGACACGACTGAATGCCTTCACTTTTACGTATGTATCCTGCTTGACATGTTTCTCCTTTTTAAGAATCTTCTGGCTAGTCCTGTTATCTTAAAATGTATACTGTGGGAGTGGGTCTGGCAAGATCTTTCTATTGTTAGTTCTAATCCTGCTATCTTAAAATGTATACTGTAGGAGTGGGTCTGGTAAGACCCTTACAACCCTGAAACATTCTTTTGATTTACTGTAATAACCAATGGAAAAAGGATATAGCTCCCTTGCTAAGACTCCCTTGCTAAGGGGGGACCCTCTGTCCCCCTTCTGATGTCTATGTCAGAAGCTTTCTCTGCCTCTTTCTATAAAACTCTGCTACACAAAAGCTCTTGAGTGATCAAGCCTGGTCCCTGGTCTTGAAGCTAAATCTTTGGAGCTCATGAATCTGACATCATTCACATGGTAAGCTATCAGAACGAAGCACTGATAAGAGGATACAGCATAAATAAACCTTGAAATCATAATGCTAATAATGTGTGTCTTTCTCTTGACTCATCAAGGTGTTTTTCATTTGCTATTTAGCATCATTAAGTAAAAAATTAAAATGATAAGTTGTTAGCATGAATTTTCATTCTATTTTATATGCTTATATATCTTATATTTTTACATTTTCTGTTAAATTCTGCTTTTAAATGCAAATATAAGAGCAATTTAACTCATGCAAATTCATCAAACTTACACAATTTGCATTTTATAGTTTGTAGATACATATGTAATTTGATTTTACCAGAATAATGGAAACACTATATTGAACTAACTAACTTGCTTTTATTTCACTTCTGGATGTGTAGGTATTCTATCAACACTGTCTACCTTTGGTTTACTGATGAATAATGGAGGAAATGAAATAGAAAAATAATATATATAATAATAGTATCAGTCTGAATAAGAAGTAGTACTACTAAAGGTTAATCATATGAAATACTGATGAATAAGGAATGAAAATAAACTATGAGTTGCCTGTCTTTTCCCTCTCCTCTTGTCATTTTCAGGGTAACTAGTTAATGAAGGGAAGTAACATGGATAAGAAAGGATATGGTAGGGTGCCCTGATCATCTGTGTTTCTTAGAAAGCCATCAGCTCATTTCTTTAGTCCAAGTAAGTTCTGGTTGGAACAGGAGCCTTGGCTTGTCAGGAGTAGGAGAGTTCCAGCTTACTCAGCCATAGAAGTAACCCGATTACCTTGCACTGGCTCAGTCCCACTGAATTCCCATATATCACAGGTCCATTGGTCACCTGTACTCATGGGGCCTTGTCAACACAATTTGTAAATGGGGGTGGTGAGGAATGCCAGACACATGTGCTTATCTCTTCCTCTCCTGTGCACGCCCCGTCTTCCCCTCAGGTTTCTCGTACAAAACACACGTTCAAAGATTGAATGATTAAGAATGTCAGGATGATGACAGCAGAGTATTAACCAAGCCTGGGGGCCCTTGGAAGGACAAGGCCCTCCGAGACTGCAGAGTTCATACACCGGAAATTGGCCCTATCTGGAGGTTCCCCAATTACTGTGGTTCTTTTTAGAATTTGAGGCACTTAGCATCTTTCTCCCACTTTGGGGGTAAATCTCCAAATCTAATCTACTTGAATCTAGAAAAATTTCCGCATGATTTCCTGTTACACTTGCATGGCAGAGCCTGTATTCTCTCCTTCTTCTGTGATAATTGAATTCTGAGCATTCAACTGGGCACAAAAACCACAGAATAAAGACTGCATTTCCAAAAAGTATTTGCGTCTATCTAGTATGGCCATATAACAGAGCTCTGGCCGATGGGATGGAGGTGGAAGTACTCTATTCTTAAGAGCCCTAAGTATAACTCTTATTAAGGAACTCTGTGTGATGCTCAGGCTCCTTTCATTCATTTTTAATTCCTCCCTAGAGTGTAGATCTGGCTTTTTTTTTAATATTTATTTTTATTTATTTACTTGGCTGCACTGGATCTTAGTTGTGGCTTGTGAATTCTTAGTTCACAGGAACTAAGTTCTTGTGTGGTATCTAGTTCCCTCACCAGGGATCAAATCCCGGGCGGGCCCCCTGCATACTGGACCATGAGGGAGGTCCCTAGATCTGGCTTCCTTGCACCTTGAGATTGTAGACCCAGCATGGTGGAGCCACAAAAATAGGAAAAAAACCTATGTCTTGACAATAGAATGACAAATGAATCCTGAACCACCACCTAGACACAGTTTGGGCTTAGTTGCCTTTACAGCTAAACCTAATCCTAATAAACGTTGGTTGTAAAAAAAAAAAAAAAACATTGATTGTTTTTAGGTGACAAACAAGGATCTACTATACAGCACAAGGAGGTATACTGCATATATTGTAATAACCTATAAGGAAAAAGAATAGGTATAATTGAATCACTGTGCTGGACACCTGAAACTAATATGACATTGTGAATCAACTATACTTCAGTTAAAAAAATGTAACCTCAAAGGGGAAAAAAACACATACAGACACTATCTGTTTTATACTCTCTTTCCCAGTTGGTTTTAAGCTCCATTAATGCAAGAATCCATCAGCTGGATTGCCCTGTTTGCTGTTGTAATATGAGCATCTGCACACCCTGCTCAGCACAGAGCAGGTGTGTCACAGTCAGATACATGAATAAATGAGTAAACTGAGATCCAGGTAGTTAATGAACCTGCCCAAGATCACACTGGATGCCTGGTAGGAGGCAATGTGACTCCAGGCCTACTCCATTGACTCAGGGGCAGCATTACTTCCCATCTTTCTACTTTGCTGGAGCACTGACGCTACTGAATGACTTACAATTCCCAAACTCATCTTGTTGTTTCATGCCTTTGGCTTTCTGCCCAAGCTGTTCCTTCTGCCTAGAATGCCTTACCCACGACTCCTGCCTTGCCTTGTCAGCCGGGTGAACACCAACCCGCCTTTCAATACCCAGAGCATGTGTACCTCCCAGGGAGGATTAACATTTCCTTCTCCGCTCCCACTGTACTCTACACTGGTTTCTATCAACCTGCTGATAATCTTTTTCTACACTATAAATTGCAACAAATCTGCACTCCTGTGCCCCCATTGTGATTTCTCCAAGGGCAGGAACAGGGTTTTATTTACTTCTGAGTTCCCAGAGCCTGGAACTCAGAGGAGACCAAAATATTTGTTGAATTGGTAGGATCCTGATCTCAATTTATAAATCAGGAAATTGATTTTAAAATAGGATTAAGTGTTGCTACACAGCTAACTCTACAGGTCTACAGAACACGGGTCTCCTGGCTTCAGTTTGTGTAGTAGTTCACTAGGGCTGCTATGACAAAGCACCACAGACCAGTTGATTCATTTATTTTATTTATATATCATTATTATTATTCTTTTTTGGCCACATCAAATGGCATGTAGGATCTTAGTTCTCCAAACAGGGATTAAACCTGCACCCCTTGCACTGGAAGCATGGAGTATTAACCCCTGAACCACCAGGGAAGTCCCAGACCAATTGATTTAAACAGCAGGTATTTATTTTCTCACAGTTTTGGAGGCTAGAAGTCTAAGATCAAAATGTCCACAGGATCGGTTCCTTCTTGGGACTCTGAGGAAGAATCTGTTTCATGCTTCTCCCCCAGCTTCTGGGCTTCCCTGTGGCTCAACTGGTAAAGAATCCGCCTGCAATGCGGGAGACCTGGGTTCAATCCCTGGGTTGAGAAGATCCCCTGGAGAAGGGAAAGGCTACCCATTCCAGTATTCTGGCCTGGAGAATTCCATGGCTGTATAGTCCACGGGGTTGCAAAGAGGTGGACACGACCAAGAGACTTTCACTTCACTTCCCCCAGCTTCTAGTGGTTTGCAGGCAGTCTTTGGTGGTATTTGGCGTGTAGAATCATCACCCAATTTCTTCTTTCATTTTCATATAGTGTTTTCTAGTGTGTGTGTTTGCTTCCGAACTTCCTCCTCTCATCGTATTGGATTGGAGCCCACACAAATGACCTCATTTAACTTGATTATCTCTGTAAAGGCCCGATGTCTAAATAAGGCCACATTTTGAGGTACTCTGGGTTGACTTCAACATATGAATTTTAGGCGGACATAGTTTCTCAACAGCAAACTGAAGGATTCAATATGAATGATTGTTAAGGTCACTTCTGCCTCCAAGCCCGGGCGGAGGAAGCGGTTGGCTAAAGACCACATAGATAACAGCTGAAGCTGGGATTCAAATCTGAGTCAGCCTGACTCCAAACCCCGAACTTTCAAACCAGTGCAGATTTGCGATGCCCAGTTCACCGGGAAACAGCCTTCACCTTCATGGGCACACAAACCTCTTTTCGGGGTCAGCATGCATCCAGATCTTCTGTTTCTGTAGCTGTTCTTAGCATTCACCCTCAGTTACCCTCAGCACAGCTTTGTGTCCGATTCTCAGCTGCAGTCTGAAGCCGTGGACAGGAGCCCACCAGCGCCTACCTGTTCCATCTGCAGCCCCTGCAGGGAAAGAGAAGCCCAGAGTTTCTCATAAATACTTCTTTTATGAATGTATGGTGGGCAGATGGTGCTGGGTTGCTAGAATCCCCAGACAGGTTGACGGGAAATCTACAAGCGAAGGGAATTTGTGCTTCACCTCCTGTTCTGAGGCCAGGAAATCTCCATGTCTTTTCCAACATGATTCCCAATGACTAAGGAGGTACCTATATGGGTAGTCCCCAAGGCACTTTCACAGTGTCCCACACATCCCAGAGCAATGTTGCAAGAATCATCGAAGTGGCCAGGGTCACTTCCATCTCTAAACTTCAATTTCACCTTCTGTGAAGAGGGATACAAAAGTATTTATCTCTTCCCATTGTATTAAATACTTATCATTCACTGAACTCTTGCTAGGGATCAGGAGTTAGACTGAACCAGGCATTGGCAAACTTTTTCTGTTAAGTTCCAGATACTAAACACTTTAAGATTTTCAGGTAAAGAGCCAAAATTAACACTATTACATAGGGATGTATATAACAAGACAGAAAACAAATTTCCACTAATTTTTTGTGAAATCAAAAATTTAGGAAAAACCTCTGTAATGACATGTATGGAAAAAGAATCTAAAAGAGCGTGGATACAGGTATATGTATAAGTGATTCACTTTGTTATACAGCAGAAACTAATATAACCTTGTAAATCACCTATATTCCAATAAAAATTTTTAAATGTAAAAACCACTTTAAGCTAGTGAGTTTTGTAAAAAGAGGTAACTTGTGAGTTGTAGTTTGTTGACCTCTTCTCAACACATTTCACACAATGGCTCAATTAATCTTCACACCAACAGGATGAGTTGTTTAAGGATGAGTTACGTGCTATCTTTATCCTTTTTTTTTTTTTTTTTTTTTTGCATATGAGGGCACCAAGAGAGCTCTAGAGAGGTAAAGTAATTTGCCCTATTCACACGATTATTAAGTAGTGGAGCTGGAATGTGAATCAAGGCAATCCATTTCCAGAGTTTGCAAGCTCACATTGTTGTAGAGCAAACCAAACGTACATGTAGGACTTGACATTTAGATATTTTTATTTATATGTAATTGATCCCCTTTTTCCTCTCAGAGATGCCAGACTGGCAAAGAGACGTTTCCAATACAGAATAAGTACAAAGAGAGAAGGAAGCATACGGGGCTTTAAGGGTAGGGGGTCCTCCGAAACTCCCAGTTTCATGCCCCTTGTAGGGTGCGTGCTCAGTTGCTCAGTCATGTCTTTGGAACCCCATGGACTCTATCACATCAGGCTCCTCTGTCCATGGAATTTTCCAGGCAAGAATACTGGAGTGGGTTGCCATTTCCTCTTCAAGGAGACCTTCCTGAACCAGGGATCAAACCCGTGTCTCTTGCGTCTCCTGCATTGGCAGGTGGATTCTTACCTCTGAGTCCCCTATGCCCATCACCTCCCAATACCCCTGTGACTTAGTGATGGTAAATTTAATTATCTCCAATTTGAAAACACAAACTCAGAAACTCAGAGAGATGAAGTAACTTATCTAAGGTCACACAGCAAGTGTGTGGCAGAGCCAGGATTAGGACTTCAGTCTCCTGAACCTTATCTAGGATGCTTTCCATTCTCACACAGTGGTCCATGGCTATTAACTCTTCTCCTGGTAAATAGGTATCCAGGACCTGGTTCTTCCAGAGAACACCATGTGTGATCCTGGGTTATGTATACACCAAGTACCAGAACATTAGAATTCCTAGGAGATCAAAAGTGGCAAGTCCAGGCTAATGCTACATGCTCCCAATGCAGGGGTTCTGGATTCGATCCACAGTCAAGAACCAGATCCCCCAGGAAGCAACTAAGAGTTTACATGCCACAACTAAGACCCAGAGCAGTCATATACATAAATAAATTAATAAAAAAAATTTTAAAGTGGCAAGTCCATGAGAAACTTTCAGGAGCCCCTGCTACTTCTAGTAGTCCTGTGGTTCCCAGGAATTGCTGGCTGCTTGGCATCAATTATTCCATTTAATTTCATAAAAGGCTCCAAGATCTTTCATTTGCTAATCTGTGGGTACAAGAATAGGTCTCAGTGAAAGGAGCAAATGCTCTGGGGCCAGACTGCTGCTTTTGTCAATCCTGACTCAACCTACCAATTTACCAGCTCTGTGACCCTGGTTAACTTGCTTCACCTCTCTGGGCTTCCCTTTTTTCAGCTGGAAAATGGGGACCATAAAACCTATTTTGCATAGCTGTTCTAAGAATTCAAAATAATACTTGTATTAGTTATCACTAAGGGACAGGATTATGTTTTGTAGGCCATGTGTATTTTGTAGACTTCTATAATTGCAAATATTTTATAACAGTCCTGTGTTGTTTTATAAGTAGAAAAGTATGTAGGAATGAATAAGGCATATATATTTAAGCTAAGTGCATGTTGTAAGGACTCAACATGCACTTGTTTGTGTATGTAATTATTCAACAAATATTTAGAGAGCATGTTAGGGCTTGTGGGATTGGAGTTCTACCGAAGTTCCCAGTGGGAGTCACTGAACGAGGGTGGGAGGCATTGGCTGTAGTGGGAACAGAGTGCTGTAAGCAGGTGACAGGCCAGGCAGGGAGTGTGAACTTCTAATTGCCAGTTAAGGGTCATGGAGACACTGGGAGAAGCCAGTGCCCAGAACAAAGGGTAGGTTTTACGGATTAGTAGAGCTTGCTGGAGTGCAGACTGGGACGGCACTTTCCCACAGTTCACAGTGATTTTTTTGCAGGACTATACGGAAAAGAGTTTTTTGTTTAAGGATGGCTCACTATTTGTGAACTTCTGTAGCAGAGAACTCAGAGCCATCAGATTTAAAGACCCATCAGGTCATTCATGGTTGAGAAGGACAGTTCTCAGATAGCTGCTGGATTCTCAGATGGAGTTCAGTGCCCTTGAAGATTTAAATATTAAACCTAAAACTGTTAAAGCTCAGGGCAAAAAAAAAAGATAGGTGAGTAGGGTTGTAACATAGTGGACAGAAGAGCCTGGTGTGCACCATCCATGGGGTCAAAGTGTGAGACATGACTTAGTGACTGAACAGCAGTGAGTTTCTAACATAAGGTTGAGAAAGGTGTTCCAAATGGTCAAAAAACCCCAGAAATCATGATATAAAAAAGTGATGAATTTGATTAGAAAAAAAATCTAAAATTATGTACTGCAAAAGAATCCAAAAATAAGTTAAAATACAAATGGCAGATTGGGAGAAAATATTTATAACATATATACCTGATAAACATACTGTAAGCATAGAACACCTATGCTATGCTAAGTCACTTCAGTCGTGTCCGACTCTGTGTGACCCCATAGACGGCAGCCCACCAGGCTCCCCCGTCCCTGAGATTCTCCAGGCAAGAACACTGGAGTGGGTTGCCATTTCCTTCTCCAATGCATGAAAGTGAAAAGTGAAAGTGAAGTTGCTCAGTCGTGTCCGACTCTTAGCGACCCCACGGACTACAGCCTACCAGGTTCCTCCATCCATGGGATTTTCCAGGCAAGAGTACTGGAGTGGGGTGCCATTGCCTTCTCCAAAAACACCTATAAATAGACAATTTAATAGAAAAATAAAGAATAAACATAGGCAATTCACAAGAGAAAGGGCTGAAACATTAAAAGAGCTTTGGAATCCATCCTGTGCAAAGTTATAAAAATCCAACAAAAGAATACAATCTTTTCACCTATCAGAATGACAAAATTAAAAAAGGTTCTTGATAGCCTGTGTTGGTGATGAAGTGTTTGTGTACATTTGTGTATCCTTCAGTTCAGTTCAGTTCAGTTCCTCAGTTGTGTCCGACTCTTTTTTTGGGACCCCATGAATCGCAGCATGCCAGGCCTCCCTGTCCATCACCAACTCCCAGAGTTCACCCAGACTCACGTCTGTCGAGGCGATGATGCCATCCAGCCATCTCATCCTCTGGCGTCCCCTTCTTCTTCTGCCCCAAATCCCTCCCAGCATCAGAGTCTTTTCCAATGAGTCAACTCTTCGCAAGAGGTGGCCAAAGTACTGGAGTTTCAGCTTCAGCATCATTCCCTCTAAAGAAATCCCAGGGCTCATCTCCTTCAGAATAGACTGGTTGGATCTCCTTGCAGTCTAAGGGACTCCCAGGGGTCTTCTCCAACACCACAGTTCAAAAGCATCAATTCTTCCGCGCTCAGCCTTCTTCACGTCCAACTCTCACATCCGTACATGACCACAGGAAAAACCATAGCCTTGACTAGACGGACCTTTGTTGGCAAAGTAATGTCTCTGCTTTTCAATTTGCTATCTAGGTTGGTCATAACTTTCCTTCCAAGGAGTAAGCATCTTTTAATTTCATGGCTGCAGTCACCATCTGCAGTAATTCTGGAGCCCAAAAAAACAAAGTCTGACACTGTTTCCACTGTTTCCCCATCTATTTCCCATGAAGTGATGGGACGGGATGCCATGATCTTCGTTTTCTGAATGTTGAGCTTTAAGCCAACTTTTTCACTCTCCTCTTTCACTTTCATCAAGAGGCTTTTTAGTTCCTCTTCACTTTCTGCCATAAGGGTGGGGTCATCTGCATATCTGAGGTTATTGATATTTCTCCCAGCAGTCTTGATTCCAGCTTGTGTTTCTTCCAGTCCAGCGTTTCTCATGATGTACTCTGCATATAAGTTAAATAAGCAGGGTGATAATATACAGCCTAGATGTACTCCTTTTCCTATTTGGGACCAGTCTGTTGTTCCATGTCCAGTTCTAAATGTTGCTTCCTGACCTGCATACAGATTTCTCAAGAGGCAGGTCAGGTGGTCTGGTATTCCCATCTCTTTCAGAATTTTCCACAGTTTATTGTGATCTACACAGTCAAAGGCTTTGGCATAGTCAATAAAGCAGAAATAGATGTTTTTCTGGAACTCTCTTGCTTTTTCCATGATCCAGCAGATGTTGGCAATTTGATCTCTGGTTCCTCTGCCTTTTCTAAAACCAGCTTGAACATCAGGAAGTTCATGGTTCACATATTGCTGAAGCCTGGCTTAGAGAATTTTGAGCATTACTTTACTAGCATGTGAGATGACTGCAATTGTGCGGTAGTATGAGCATTCTTTGGCATTGCCTTTCTTTGGGATTGGAATAAAAACTGACCTTCTCCAGTCCTATGGCCACTGCTGAGTTTTCCAAATTTGCTGGCATATTGAGTGTAGCACTTTCACAGCATCATCTTTCAGGATTTGAAAGAGCTCAACTGGGTTCCATCACCTCCATTAACTTTGTTCGTAGTGATGCTTTCTGAGGCCCACTTGACTTTACATTCCAGGATGTCTGGCTCTAGATGAGTGATCACACCATCATGATTATCTTGGTCGTGAAGATCTTTTTTGTACAGTTCTTCTGTGTATTCTTGCCACCTCTTCTTAATATCTTCTGCTTCTGTTAGGTCCTTACCATTTCTGTCCTTTATTGTACCCATCTTTGCATGAAGTGTTCCCTTGGTATCTCTAATTTTCTTGAAGAGATCTCTAGTCTTTCCCATTCTGTTGTTTTCCTCTATTTCTTTGCATTGATCCCTGAGGAAGGCTTTCTTGTCTCTTCTTGCTATTCTTTGGAACTCTGCATTCAGATGTTTATATCTTTCCTTTTCTCCTTTGCTTTTCGCTTCTCTTCTTTTCACAGCTATTTGTAAGGCCTCCCCAGACAGCCATTTTGCTTTTTTGCATTTCTTTTCCATTGGGATGGTCTTGATCCCTGTCTCCTGTACAATGTCAACAAAAACAAGACTGGGAGCTGACTGTGGCTCAGATTATGAACTCCTTATTACCAAATTCAGACTTAAATCGAAGAAAGTAGGGAAAACCACTAGATCATTCAGGTATGACCTAAATCAAATCCCTTATGATTATACAGTGGAAGTGAGAAATTGATTTAAGGGCCTAGATCTGATAGATAGAGTGTGTATCCTTATATTTTACTAATGGATTTTGAAATCAGACAATCATTTTGGAGAGCTGGGTCTTAACATTTGAATTATTTTCTTTCTCGCCTTCCTCCCCTCATCCCCAAAAATGTAAGCTCTTTTGATAGCAAAGACCTCGTTCTTCATACCCACTGTTGTGTTCCCAGCACCGGAAAAAGTATATGGCATAATAAGCCTTTGATAAATATTTAACTCACACAAGAAAAACATGAATTGGTTGGTGGTTTAGTTGCTAAGTCATGCCTGACTCTTTGTGAGCCCATGAATTGCAGCATGCCAGGCTCCTCTGTGCATGGGATTCTCCAGGCAAGGATACTGGAGTGGGTTGCCATTTCCTTCTCTAGGGAATCTTCCCAACCAAGAGATCAAACTCGGGTCTCCTGCATTGCAGGCAGATTTTTTACCAACTGAGCTATGAGGGAAGGCCAAAAGCATGAATTATGCATTCATATTTCTCTAGGTGCAGAAATCCTATTCTGGAAATCTATTGAGCAATACTTTCATAAGAAGACAAAGATATTTCTATAAAAATATTTATTGAAGATTATATGAAATAGTGAAAAGAAAATTACATACAGAATAACTGTTCTCCAATAAGAAAGGACATGGAACAACGGACTGGTTCCAAATAGGGAAGGAGTATGTCAAGGTTGTATATTGTCACCCAGCTTATTTAACTTATATGAAGAGTACATCACAAGAAATGCTGGACTGGATGAAGCACAAGCTGGAATCAAAGTTGCCTGGAGAAATATTAATAACCTCAGATATGCAGATGACACCACCCTTACAGCAGAAAGTGAAGAACTAAATAGCCTTTTGATGAAATTGAAAAAGGAGAGTGAAAAAGCTGGCTTAAAGCTCAACATTCAGAAAATTAAGATCATGGCATCTGGTCCCATAACTTCATGCAAATAGATGGGGAAACAATGGAAACAGTGTGAGACTTTATTTTGTTGGGTTCCAAAATCACTGCAGATGGTGACTGCAGCCATGAAACAAAAAGACGCTTGCTTCTTGGAAGAAAAGCTATGACCAGCCTAGACAACATATTAAAAAGCAGAGACATTACTTTGCCAAGAAAGGTTAGTCTAGTCAAAGCTCTGGTTTTTCCTGTGGTCATGTATGGATGTGAGAGTTGGACTATAAAGAAAGCTGGGCACCAAAGAACTGATGTTTTTGAACTGGGGTGTTGGAGAAGACTCTTGAGAGTCCCTTGGACTGCAAGGAGATCCAAGCAGTCCATCTTAAAGGAAATCAACCCTGAATATTCACTGGAAGGACTGATGCTGAAGCTGAAACTCCAATACTTTGGCCATGTGATGCAAAGAGCTGACTCACTGGAAAAGACCCTGATGCTGGGAAAGATTGAGGGCAGGAGGAGAAGGGGATGACAGAGCATAAGATGGTTGGATGGCATCACCAACTCAATGGACATGAGTTTGAGCAAGCTCTGGGAGTTGGTGATGGACAGGGAAGCCTGGCATGCTGCAGTCCACGGGGTTGCAAAGAGTCAGACATGACTGAGCGACTGAACTAAACTGAGTAAGAAAGGATCCATTAAAAAAAAAATTATACTATGAAGTATTATGTAGCTGGTAAAAAGAATGCAGTAGAGTTGTACATATTGTTCATGATATTTCATTGAGGAAGAAAAATGAGTTATACAGCAACAGATATGAACAGAGAGGATGTCCATGTTTGATTTGGGGGGTTTTCTTTTTCATCTATTTATATATTTTAAATTAAAAGTTATACACAAATATATTTAAGGCATACAATGTGGTGATTTACATACATAGTGAAAGGATGACTACATATATGTAGTCAAGCTAATATCTCATCTCCTCACACAGTTACCTTTTTCATATGTGTGATGGGGACATCTGGAGCTTACTTTCAATGAAATCCCAGGGCTCAATACAGTAGTATTAAGTTGTGGTCATCATTCTACATAATGCAATGGTGCACCCTTTGGCCAACCTCTCCCCAATTCACTCATCCCTCCAGCCCATGGAGACCACCATTCTGCTTCTATGAGTTCCATTTTTTTTTTTTAAGAGTCCATATATAAGTGAGATGATACAGTATTTATCTTTCCCTATCTGACTTGTTTCACTAAGCATAACATCTTCCAGCTTTATCCAGACTGTAGCAAATGGCAGGATTTCTTTCATTCTCATTGCTGAGTAATATTCCTTTGTATATACACAACATCGTCTTTATCCATTCATCAATGAACTCGGGTTCCTTCCATATCTTGGCTGTTGTAAATAAGACTGCAGTGAATGTGAGAGTATAGATATCTCATCAAGATTCTGATTTCATTTCCTTCTAACATAATATTTAGGAGTGGGATTGCTGGATCATAGAGTTTTGTTGTTCAGTTGCTCAGTTGTGTTCAACTATTTGCAACCCCATGCAGTACAGCACGAGGCTTCCCTGTCCTTCACTATCTTGCTCAAACTCATATCCATTGAGTCCATGGTGCCATCCAACCATCTCATCCTCTGTCATTCCCTTCTCCTCCTGCCTTCAATCTTTCCCAGCATCAGGGTCTTTTCCAATGAGTCAGCTCTTCACATCAGGTGGTCAAAGAAGTAGGGCTTCAGCTTCACCATCAGTCCTTCCAGTAAATATTCAGGGTTGATTTCCTTTAGGATTGACTGGTTTAATTTCCTTGCTGGTCAAGGGATTCTCAAGAGTCTTCTCTGGCACCATAGTTTGAAAGCACCAATTCTTCGGTGCTTAGCCTTCTTTATGGTCCACCTCCCACATGACTACTGGAAAAACCATAGCTTTGACTGTACAGATCTTTGTTGGCAAAGTGATGTCTCTGCTTTTTAATATGCTGTCTAGGTTTGTCATAGCTTTTCTTCCAAGGAGCAAATGTCTTTAATTTCATGGCTGCAGTCACTGTCTGCAGTGAGTGACTTTGGAGCCCAAGAAAATAAAATAAAATCTGTCACTGTTTCTGTTGTTGTTCCCCCATCCATTTGCCATGAAATGATGGGACCAGATGTCATGATCTTCGTTTTTTGAATGTTGAGTTTTAAGCCAGCTTTTTCACTCTCCTCTTTCACCTCCATCACCTTTAGTTTCTCTTCAATTTCTGCCATTAGGGTGGTGTCATCGGCATATCTGAGGTTATTGATATTTCTCCCGGCAATCTTGATTCCAGCCTGAGCTTCATCCAGCCTGGCATTTCGCATAATATATTCTGCATGTAAGTTAAATAAGCAGGGTGACAATAAACTGCCTTGATATACTCCTTTCCCAATTTTGAACCAGTCTGTTGCTCCATGTCCGAGTTCTATTTTTAATTTTTTTGTGGAGTCTCTGCAGCATTTTCCATAATGGCTGTGACTTCTTGGGTTTTGTTTGAAATGTTTGTAATGAGCAGATATGGCAAGTGTAACCTTTAGAACAATAAGGAAAAATTAATGAATATAAGTGCTCTTTTATTTATTTATTTTTCATTTTGCATGCTCAGTCACTAAGTCATATCCTACTTTTTGCAACCCCAGGAGCTGTAGCCCTCCAGGCTCTTCTGTCCATGGGATTCTCCAGGCAAGAATACTGGTGTGGATTGCCATTTCCTTCTCCAGGGGATCTTCCCAACCTAGGGATTGAATCTGGGTCTCCTGCATTGGCAGGTGGATTCTTTACCACTGAGGCACCTGGGAAGCCCCTTTTCGTTGCTGTTCAGTTGCTCTGCTGCTGCTGCTAAGTCGCTTCAGTCTCTGTGCGACCACAGAGATGGCAGCCCACCAGGCACCCCCGTCCCTGGGATTCTCCAGGCAAGAACACTGGAGTGGGTTGCCATTTCCTTCTCCAATGCATGAAAGTGAAAAGTGAAAGTGAAGTCGCTCAGTCGTGTCTGATTCTTTTCGTCCCCATGGACTGCAGCACGCCAGGCTCCCCTGTCCTTCACCATCTCCTGGAGCTTGCCCAAACTCATGTCCATTGAGTTGATAATGTCATCCAACCATCTTGTCCTCTGTCATCCCCTTCTCCTCCTGCCTTCAATCTTTCCCTTCATCAGGCTCTTTTCTACTGAGTTGGCTCTTCTCATCAGGCAGCCAAAGTATTTAAAGTATTTGCTCTTTTAAAGCAAAAGCACTAAAGAGAGAAATTCAGTAGTCTGCCTAAATCATCAGAGTCTGGTTGTTTTTCCCCCTCTTCTACCTTCTCTCCTTCTCCTTTTCCCCTTTCTTCTCCTCCTCTTCCTTTTCCTTCTTTTAAATTCAGTATGATTTTTTTTTAAGTACATAAAGACTTTACCACATTTGTGTATATAGTCAAGGCCAAGGCTGTGACTGCCTCCGAATGGACTGGATAAGACAATCCATGATGATGGGCTGTTTTTTTATTTTTGGCTTCATGGAGTCTTGGTTGCAGCATGAAGGATCTAGTTCCCTGACCAGTGGTTGAACCCAGGCCCCCCAGCATTGGGAGCACGGAGTCTTAGCCACTGGACCACCAGGCAAGTGTTGGTGATAGAGTGTTGACTGAGAGTTCATGAAGTCTCAGGGAACCATTTTACATTCCTGCCTCCTTACAGAGATTCTCTGAGATAAAGATCCACAAAGAGCTGCAGCGGAGTTTAGTGATTCCAAACTGACTGGGTTCAAGCTCCAGCTATGCTCTGTCTCACTGTGTGGTCTTAGCAACTTTCTCCACTGTGGGTTTCTCCTTAAAATGAAAGATAATAGCTGTGACTTTTTTGGTGGTCCAGTGGCTAAGATTCTGAGCTCCCAATGCAGGAGGCCTGGGTTCAACCCTTGGTCAGGGAACTAGATCTCACACGTTGCAACTAAGAGTTCCCATGCTACAACTAAGACTCCACACAGCCAAATAAATAATAAATCTATTTTTTAAAATGGTGGTGCTAGTGGTGAAGAACCTATTTGCCATGCAGGAGAGGCAAAAGACACGGATTTGATCCCTGGTTCAGGAAGATGCCCTGGAGGAGGGCATGGCAATCCACTCCAGTGTTCTTGCCTAGAAAATCCCATGGACAGAGGAGCCCAGCAGGCTACAGTCCCTAGGGTAGCAGCAACTTAGCATAGCATACAATACAATAATAATATTAATAGCATCTGCCTCACAGGGTTGTGGTGAGGATGACCTGAACTAATATGTATCAAGCCTGTAGTGCAAGGCCTGGATGAAGAAACTGAGGTGCACCATCAGGGATTCTAGCCTACCTCCGATGGCCTGGCTTTACAGTCTGAGTGTTCACCAGCCTGCTGGTCCTTCCAGTCAGCCCTCCTTGGGGAGCCAAGCTTTCACTTGGACTCTGAGGCTGAATGGAGAGGTGGAGTTGGGAGAAGTTCCTTTCTAGATCTCCCCAGTGTTTCTTCAGCTGTTGCGGACAGCTGTGGTTTTCTTAAGCAGGAAATAGCCTTAGGAAAACCAGAAGGAAAGCTCTTAGCACTCTAAAATCCCCAGAATTTTTATGCTGGTTGTGAAAGGAATTTGTGCAAGTCCCTGGGAGGGTCTTGAGGGGTCACGTGTCTTGTGGGGACTCATTTCCTTCTTGGCCTGAGGGAACGCTTTCCTCTTAGACTCCAGTGGAGGGAGGCAGACCTGGCGGGAACTCCAAGGGTCAGGCCCGGACCTAGCCCTCCTCTGTTAGGGGAAGCACGCTGACTGAAACGGCCCACCCTGGCCAGGCACCATAGTAACTATTTGCATGAGTTGTTTTATGACAGGAAGTCCTGGTAAGGAAAATGGAACTAATAAGCCACCACCAACCAGAAGAGTTAGGGAAAGGTCAAAAGGAGACACCACATGTTCCACCACCTCCCAGAATCCTTCTCGCTGGCATCCATCTTGGCTGAACAAGGCGTGTGCCACCAGGAAGGACTCTGAGTCAGAATGACTGGCTAACGACAACCCAGAAACTAATTCCATCACCAGACTGCGAGCCACGAGGCAGAGCAGTTCTCCTGGGTTCCCTTACTCTATTGCCCTCCACCAGGGCACCCTTTCCCAATAAAATCTCTTGCTTTGTCAGCACATGTGTCTCCTTGGACAATTCATTTCTGACCGTTAGACAACAGCCCAGTGTCGGGCCCTGGAAGGGGGGTCCCCCTTCCTGCAACACTTCCACTCCCAGAGACCCTATAGTGCCAGGAGCCAAAGGGTGAAAGAAGTAACAGATAGCTCCATCCCAAAAGTTGCTTTGAAAATCACATGTTAAAAATATTTTGTTTGGTTTTTCAAAGTTTTAAAAGATGTTTACAGAAAAAGAGCAGATGTGACATTGTTCTTCTTTAAGAAGAGAGGTCACAGAGGGAATGTGGTAAAAACCCAAGGCTTCCCCTGAGCTGCCAGCACCTGTGTTCCCCTCCCCCCACCTCGCCCCGCTAGTGTGGCCAAGCTGAGGGATATGGAAGGGGGCAGAGAGCCTGCACTGGGGCAGCGGTCCAGGGGGCACCTAACAGTGTAAGGATCTGCCGCTGTTCATACTCAAAGGCCTTTCCACCCCAGGCCCTCTCCAGGGCCTGGCTCCTCTCCCAGTCCCTTCCACCCACTTATGATTTCAATTCTTGGGGTTTGTGTGCAGAGTCTCTGTGTGCCTTGGGGAAAGGAGCCTGGCTTCACCCAACTGAAAATAAAGAATAGTAAACCACAAAATCAAAACACAACCACAAAAAGACACCTTGGAAAGCAATATTTATTCTGGCTTTGTTTTTCCTTGTAAAAGGTAATGCATGTTGTAGACAGCGCGGAATGGCAAACACGAAACGAAAATACAGCGCGTCCCCGGCACCAGGTGCTAGCGAACCGTTCTGTTAACAGTTTGTTTCTTCTCTTCGGGTTACAGGACATCTGTAACGTTTATTTACACCCCCCACCCCGAGCTGGGACACAGTCCCCTCCCCAGCCGCCCCCACACACACCTGTCACTGCGCGCCTGGGTCCTTAAAGACTGGACCGCTGACTGCCTGCCCCACTCCCGCGCGGAGAACGGAGTCGAGGGCGCTGCGCTGGGAGAGGTTTACCAGGAAGCTGGGGCTGGAATGGCGCTCCCGGCAGGGAGTGGCATCAGGTGGTGCCTCTGCAGCTGTGGGGAAAGTGTTCTATGAAGAGGACCAGAGACTCCATCTGGGCTCCCTGACTCCGCGGAAAGGGCCCCAGAGGGCAGAGGGTAGCTCCTTCTTTCCTTTCTCTCTCCCTTTAAGATGTATCCATTCACACTCTCATTTAACATTAACCAGCGCCCTTCCAGTCCTTTCTCAACTTACCGCCCCTATCCCCCAAGCCGCTGGGGGTGGGGTTGGGTGGGGGGTAGCTAAGGTCCTGGACTTCCAAGAACTCTTAGCCTGCAAGACAAGGGAAAAAATAAGGGACTCTGTGAGGATGCCCCAGGAATGGAGGAGAAAGAGGTGAGAAAGGAAAAGTAACGGAAAGCAGCAGAACCCCCATTTAAAAAAAGAATATTCTGTATTATAACAGCACTGTTATTTGGAAATGCAAAACAAAGCTCTGATTTATTTTATTTTTTAATTGAAGCATAATTGATTTACAATGCTGTTTTAGTGTCTGGTGTATAATCCATATATTCTTCTCCTTTTGCCGTCAATCTTTCCCAAAATACATATGTATACATATAGGTACATGCACATATATATTCTTTTCCATATTCTTTTTAGTTATGGTTTATTGCAGTATGTTGAATATGTTCCCTGTGCTATAGGGAGCACAGTAGTTCCCATTAGAACCTTGCTTTTTCTTTATTTTTATTAATACTTTTTGATTTTTCTTTTTTGGTCACTTGGCATGTGGAATCTTAGTTCTCTGACCACGGGTTGCACTCATGCACCCTGCATTCAAAGTACCAAGTCTTAACTGCTGGACCACCAGGGAAGTCTCTAGGACCTTGCTTTTTGTCTTTTTAGTGTATAGTAGATTATATCTTGGAGAAGGCAATGGCACCCCACTCCAGTACTCTTGCCTGGAAAATCCCATGGATGGAGGATCCTGGTGGGCCGCAGTCCATGGGGTCGCTAAAAGTCGGAGACAACTGAGCAACTTCACTTTCACTTTTCACTTTCCTGCATTGGAGAAGGCAATGCAACCCACTCCAGTGTTCTTGCCTGGAGAATCCCAGGGACAGGGGAGCCTTGTGGGCTGCCGTCTATGGGGTCGCACAGAGTCAGACACGACAGAAGCGACTTAGCAGCAGCAGCAGCAGCAGCAGCAGATTATATCTGCTAATCCCAAACTCCTAATTTAACCCTCCCCATACTCTTGTTTTTTTTTTTTTTTTACATGACACTAATTCAACTCTTTTTTAAAAATTATTTATTTATTTATTTTTAGCTGTACTGTCTTCTTTGCTGTGTGCAGGCTTTCTCTAGTTGCGGCGAGCAGGGCTGCTCTTCGTTGCAGTGGCTTCTCTTGATGTGGAGTGCAGGCTCTAGGCTTGTGGACTTCAGTAGTTGTGGCCACCCTGGGCTTAGTTGCCCAAGGCATGTGGAATCTTCTCTGACCAGGGATCAAACCCATGTCTCCTGCATTGACAGGCGGATTTCTTATCCGCTGTGCCTCCAGGGAAGTCTAGGATGTTTGGTTCTTAATACACTAATGTCCCATCAAAGTCTTCTTTTATGTATAAAGTTGATTTCAATTATACTTTTTACAGAGTTGCAGTAGCCCACATTTATCATGTTTTTCAAGTTATATATGTTATCTGGATTAGGACATTTTGAAAAGGTCATGATATTCTTTCAGTATCATAAATCTTTCTTTTAAGGATGTTATTAGTGGGTTGAGTATAGCAAAATAAATTGAAATAATTTGAAACTTAATTTTGGTTCTTGGCAATCACAATAAAATGAGTCTTCCTCCTTTTTCTTAGCATTTTCTACTATATAGGTAATGGCAGCAATGTTGAAATTCTGTAATTTGGCATCAATAATTCATTTTTCATAAATCTTGCTTCCTGTTTTAGACAAAGAGCATCTTAATTTTTTTTCAATGCTTTCAAGGACATTATTTATATTAAAGTTTGGTTCCTGTATAGTTTATTTAAAATATTTTCCCTAAACACCATATTCAGTTCAGTTCAGTTGCTCAGTCATGTCCGACTCTTTGCGACCCCATGAATTGCAGCACGCCAGGCCTCCCTCTCCATCACCAACTCCCGGAGTTCACTCAAACTCACGTCCATCGAGTCAGTGATGCCATCCAGCCATCTCATTCTCTGTTGTCGCCTTCTTCTTCTGCCCCCAATCCCTCCCAGCTTCAGAGTCTTTTCCAATGAGTCAACTCTTCGCAAGAGGTGGCCAAAGTACTGGAGTTTCAGCTTCAGCATCATTCCCTCCAAAGAAATCCCAGGGTTGATCTCCTTCAGAATGGACTGGTTGGATCTCCTTGCAGTAAAAGGGACTCTCAAGAGTCTTCTCCAACACCACAGTTCAAAAGCATCAATTCTTCGGTGCTCAACCTTCTTCACAGTCCAACTCTCACATCCATATAATGACCACAGGAAAAACCATAGCCTTGACTAGACGGACCTTTGTTGGCAAAGTAATGTCTCTGCTTTTGAATATGCTGTCTAGGTTGGTCATAACTTTCCTTCCAAGAAGTAGACGTCTTTTAATTTCATGGCTGCAGTCACCATCTGCAGTGATTTTGGAGCCCCCCAAAATAAAGTCTGACACTGTTTCCACTGTTTCCCCATCTATTTCCCATGAAGTGATGGGTTGGATGCAATCTGAAAAATGACAGAATGATCTCTGTTCGTTTCCAAGGCAAACCATTCAATATCACAGTAATCCAAGTCTATGCCCCAACCAGTAACTCTGAAGAAGCTGAAATTGAACGGTTCTATGAAGACCTACAAGACCTTTTAGAACTAACACCCAAAAAAGATGTCCTTTTCATTATAGGTGACTGGAATGCAAAAGTAGGAAGTCAAGAAACACCTGGAGTAACAGGCAAATTTGGCCTTGGAATATGGAATGAAGCAGGGCAAAGACTAATAGAGTTTTGCCAAGAAAATGCACTGGTCATAACAAACACCCTCTTCCAACAACACAAGACAAGACTCTACACATGGACATCAGCAGATGGTCAACACTGAAATCAGATTGATTATATTCTTTGCAGCCAAAGATGGAGAAGCTCTATACAGTCAGCAAAAACAAGACTGGGAGCCGACTGTGGCTCAGATCGTGAACTCCTTATTGCCAAATTCAGACTGAAATTGAAGAAAGTAGGGAAAACCACTAGACCATTCAGGTATGACCTAAATCAAATCCCTTATGATTATACAGTGGAAGTGAGAAATAGATTTAAGGGCCTAGATCTGATAGATAGAATGCCTGATGAACTATGGAATGAGGTTCGTGACATTGTACAGGAGACAGGGATCAAGACCGTCCCCATAGAAAAGAAATGCAAAAAAGCAAAATGGTTATCTGGGGAGGCCTTACAAATAGCTGTGAAAAGAAGAGAAGCGAAAAGCAAAGGAGAAAAAGGAAAGATATAAACACCACATTAGCCCTGAGCAAATGCATTTAAAAGTTGAAATTTACTAGGATATACATTGCATTCTAGAATCTATTATTATATCTGTAATAATATAATCAACAGTTCCTATAAAGGGCTTTGCATCCTGCATCTTGAATTTTTAGTGACATAATGGCATTCACTTAACTTTCTCATTGTGGATTCAACATTGACATTCAGTGTCAGAAAATGACACTTATGTTTGAGAATACATGTTCAAAACACTCGAGCACTGCATCATAACTGAAATTTTTCTGAATTGTTCCCAGACAATACTTAAAAACTCACTGACATCAAAAGAATTTTTTACCACATCATTCACTATCAAGTTTAAAGAATACAGAAAACAAAGAAAGCAGATTTCCCAG
This sequence comes from Bos indicus x Bos taurus, assembly GCF_003369695.1. NCBI lineage: Eukaryota > Metazoa > Chordata > Mammalia > Artiodactyla > Bovidae > Bos > Bos indicus x Bos taurus. The sequence continues at coordinate 122,145,738 of NC_040077.1, forward strand.
AATTATTTTTCAAGAATTTTCTGTTATAATCTATTATGATTTTCCATGCATTTTTGTTGCATTGTCATATTCCTGGCCTCATGGGTTATTTTTGCCTATATCCAGTTTTTGTAAGTGGTCTGCTGAGAATGCAAAATCCTTCTCTAATCAATTCATCTGCTAAAATCCCCCAAGATGTTCACATATAGACATTTTTTTTGTATTTTGGAAATCAACAGATCTAAAATAATTGTTCTGTATTCTACATAACTTGTTCCTGGAGTTGTATTTAAAATAATTGAGTAATGTCTAACATTTCTTACTCTATTCAACTTGTTCTTATTCACTGAATCTACATTTTTATATATTTAATTATTTTACTTTGTCTTTTATTTCCTAAACAATGCACTGTATTACTTTGTGTCAACGTTTATAGTTTGCATAAATATTCTGACATAATTGTATCGAATTCTGCTATGATTCCTGCCAAATTAAGATGATTTCCCATTATCACACTCATTAACTTTCTTGGATGAGCTTGGATAGTCCCTCATCAAAAAGTGAATCACTGGTATCACATGTTCAAAACAGCACCCATTTTTTTTCATTTTTCATGTGGATATATTTTTGGAATCAGATTTCAGTTTGGTTGGTGTACATTTAACTTCCTTCATGTTTATTAGGAATATGCAGTAAATGCTGCCAACCTTTGCTTTCATTCTCATTCTAATGTTGATTCTCCCCCGCCCCCATTCCCAAAGACTTTACAATGTAGACATAATAGAGAATCCTTTCAGGTAGGGGACTTCCCTGGAAGTCCAATGGTTAAGACCGCAGGCTTTCAGTGCAGAAGGTGTGGGTTCAATCCCTGGTCAGTGAACTAAGAGCCTACAAAACTCCCAACGTGGTTAAAAAAAAATAAAAATTAAAAAATCAGGATTTAGTGATTTTTTTTCCTAGAAGAATTGGGAATCTTAAGTTTGCAAAACTTTCTACCAGTGTTGTTCTCTAGAAACTTAACATTTCTTACCCAAGACAGGTCATTTCAACCACAGTTGCCTGTTTAACATGGTAAGTTCTGTGGTCAGGTACCTGATAGGCAACAAATATATTTGGTTTAATGCATTCTTGTTTTTTGGGGGTTTTGGGGTTCTTTACCACTAGGGCCACCTGGGAAGCCAAATAACACTTTATTATCAGTGTTATGTACTAATAAACTTTAACAGTGTATAATATTTGTAGTAATGAGATTTCTAGGGCAGCTCATAAACAATTGATATAATTAGCAAGTCATTATATAATAATCTTTAATTTTATCTGTATAATGCTTTGTAGGTTTTTCATGGTAGATTCACGCTAGTTATTACATAATAATTTGTGTCGTTTTATGAAAGTACTAGTAAATTTAGTTGGAAACTCAACAATAACCTCACGATACAGAAAGCAGATGGTGTGAACTGGAAGATAAAACATATCACATTTGGCCAGGCCACTGATTCCAATAGGATACTTTCCTTACTGGTCAACAGTGGAGTCAAAAAAAGCAGAGCTTGTTTATTTTATTTTTTACATATTTATTTATTTGGCTGTGTCAAGTCTTAGTTGCGGCATGCAGGATCTTCTCGCATCATGCAGTATCTTCGGTTGAGCCTTATTGCAGCGTACAGGCTTCTCTCTAGTTGTGGCCAGTGGCTTCAGCAGTTGCAACTAGCGGGCTTAATTGCCCTGTGGCGTGTGGGCTATTAGTTCCCTGACCAGAGATTGGACCATGTCCTTTCCATTGGTAGACAGATTCTTAACCTCTGAAACACCAGGGAACTCCCCCTTATTCTCTTTTAATCCTACTCCAATCTAGTTTTTGACCTCACAATTCCAATGAAACTGCTTGGCCAAGGTCATCAATGACCTTCATTTTGTTAAATTCCCTCCTCCTCCTCCAAACACTTATTTCTTTTGGTTTCCAGGGCTCTACATCATCTACCTCCCATTTCTTCTCTGTCTGTTTGTGGACTTCTTCCCCCTCTCCCAGATATCCCTCATGTGTTTTTTCACATGTTACCTTCTCAACTGGCTTACCTACCCTGAGGACACTTTTTAAATTCCTAAGTCTATGCCCTCCCCCAACCCCCAGCATACTTGAGTGCTCTTATCTTCAGTTCAGTTCAGTTGCTCAGTCATGTCTGACTCTTTGGAACCCCATGGACTGCAGCATGCCAGGCTTCCCTGTCCATCACCAACTCCTGGAGCTTGCTGAAATTTGTGTCCATTGAGTCAGTGATGCCATCCAACCATCTCATCCTCTGTCATCCCCTTCTCCTCCTGCCTTCAATCTTTCTCAGCATCAGGGTCTTTTCAAATGAGTCAGCTCTTCGCATCAGGTGGCCAAAGTATTGGATCTTCAGCTTCAGCATCAGTCCTTCCAGTGAATATTCAGGCTTGATTTCCTTTAGGATAGACTGGTTTGATCTCCTTGCAGTCCAAGAGACTCTCAAGAGTCTTCTCCAACACCCCAGTTCAAAAACATCAGTTCTTTGGTGCCCAGCTTTCTTTATAGTCCAACTCTCACATCCCTACATGACCACTGGAAAAACCAAGACTTTGACTAGATAGACCTTTGTTGGCAAAGTAATGTCTATGCTTTTTAATATGCTGTGTAGGTTGGTCATAACTTTTCTTCCAAGGAGCAAGTGTCTTTTAATTTCATGGCTGCAGTCACCATCTGCAGTGATTTTGGAGCCCCCCAGAATAGTCTGTCACTGTTTCCATTGTTTCCCCATCTATTTGCCATGAAGTGATGGGACCCGATGCCATAATCTTAGTTTTCTGAATGTTGAGTTTTAAGCCAAATTTTTCACTCTGCTCTTTCACTTTCATCAAGAGGCTCTTCATTTTTTCTTCACTTTCTGCTATAAGGGTGGTGTCCTCTGCATATCTGAGATTATTAATATTTCTTCTGGTAATCTTGATTCCAGCTTGTGCTTCTTCCAGTCCAGCATTTCTCATGATATACTCTGCATATAAGTTAAATAAGCAGGGTGACAATATACAGCCTTGACGTACTCCTTTCCAGATTTGGAACTAGTCTGTTGTTCCATGTCCAGTTCTAACTATTGCTTCTTGACCTGCAAACAGATTTCTCAGGAGGCAGGTCAGATGGCCTGGTATTCCCATCTCTTTAAGAAGTTTTCTCTTATCTTAATCTATGTTCTGTTTTTCCTTTATGTTTATCACTTTTCTCTCTGAAAGTGAAAGTGAAAATCGCTCAGTTATGTCTGACTCTTTGTGACTCTTTGTACAGTCCATGGAATTCTCCAGGCCAGAATACTGGAGGGGGTAGCCTTTCCCTTCTGCCGAGGATCTTCCCAACCCAGGTCTCTCACAGTGAAGGCAGATTCTTCACCAGCTGATCCACCACGGAAGCCCAAGAATACTGGAGTGGGTAGTCTATCCCTTCTCCAGGGGATCTTCCTGACCTAGGAATCAAACCTCTCCTCATTGAGGGCGGATTCTTTACCAACTGAGCTATCAGGAAAGTGAACTGAGAACTTCCATATGTACAATCTGGGTTTAGAAAAGGCAAAGGAACCAGAGATCAAGTTGCCAACATCTGCTGGATCATAGAAAAAGCAAGGGAATTCCAGGGAAATTTTTGTTTCATTGACTATGCTAAAACCTTTGACTGTGTGGATCACAACAAACTGTGGAAAATTCTTAAAGAGATGGGAATACCAGACCACCTTACCTGCCACCTGAGAAACCTGTATGCAGGTCAAGAAGCAACAGTTAGAACCAGACATGGAACAATGGACTGGTTCAAAATTGGGAAAGGAGTACGGCAAGGCTGTTTATTGTCACCCTGCTTATTTAACTTATATGAAGAGTACATTATGCAAAATGCTGGGCTGAATGAAACTCAAGCTGGAATCAACATTGCAGGGAAAATATCAATAACTTCACATATGCAGATGACACCACTCTAATGCCAGAAAGTGAAGGGGAACTAAAGAACTTCGTGATGAAGGTGAGAGAGGAGAGTGAAAAAGCTGAGTTAACATTCAAAAAATGAAGATCATGGCATCTGGTCCCATCACTTCATGGAAAATAGATGTGGAAGAATGGAAACAGTCACAGACTTTATTTTTGGGGGCTCCAAAATCACTGCAGATGGTGACTGCAGCCATGAAATTAAAAGACACTTGCTCATTGGAAGAAAAGCTATGACAAACCTAGACAGCATATTTAAAAACAGATATATCACTTGTTGACAAAGGTCTGTATAGTCAAAGCTATGGTTTTTCCAGTAGTCATGTACAGATGTGAGAGTTGGACCATAAAGATGGCTGAGTACCAAAGAATTAATGTTTTTGAACTGTGATGCTTGAGGAGACTCTTTTTTTTTTTTTTTTTTTAAGGCTTCCTGTCTTTATTTTTTAAAGGAGGACACAGAGAATAAGAGGGACATGGAAAAACAGGAGGGGAAGTGAGAGGCACATTGGTAAACACAGGATAAAATCAACTCTACATTCATTTATAGTTCTTCTCTAGTCTCAGCCCTAATGCTACCTCCTTTATGAAGTCTTCCTGAGGAATTACTAGGTTCACCATTTCTTCTGCTCACCCCAGGACTGTGTACTGACCACCCCTAGTTACTCTGATGTAACCTCACCGTCTCTCCCTGCCGGCCCACAACCGCCGGCCCCCCCACCTCCCGCCACGACTGTCAGCTGCCTAGGGGCAAGGACAGCCCTCTTTCATCTTTTCGTTCTCTGGCACTGCGCCTAGGCCCTAACTGGTGCTCGGAAAACATTTGCTGGAAGGATGGATGGTGGCCTTCTCTGCTGGTCTCAAAGCGGTAAAGAATCTGCCGCAATATGTAAGACCCGGGTTTGATTCCTGGGTCAGGAAGATCCCCTTGAGGAAGGAATGGCAACCCACTCCAGTATTCTTGCCTGGGAAATCCCATGGACCCAGGAGCCTGGCGGGCTACGATGCATAGGGTCGCAAAGAGTCGGACACGGCTGAGTGAATAACACTTTCACTTCACCCCTTTCTGGGATTCTCCCAGTATTCCTTCCTCGGGCAGAGACCCACAGGGCAGTGAGGGCCGAAGATCCCACCGGGCTCGGCTCGCAGAGCATTCTCAAGTTGTACCGCTCCTTCTTCGTGGCAGTTAAGACACCTTAAGGCTGCCGTGTTGTGTTACGGAAGTGCCTTGAGGAGACTCTTGAGAGTCCCTTGGACAGCAAGGAGATCAAACCAGTCAATCCTAAGGGAAATGAACCCTGAATATTCATTAGAAGGATTGATGCTGAAGCTCTAATACTTTGGCCACCTGACATGAAGAGCACATTCATTGGAAAAGACCGTGATGCTGGGAAAGATTGAGGGCAGGAAGAGAAGGGGGAGACAGAGGATGAGATGGTTGGATGGCATCATCAACTCAATGGACATGAGTCTGAGCAAATTCTGGGAGATGTTGAAGGACAGGGAAGCCCGGTGTGCTGCAGTCTATGGGGTCTCGAAGAATCAGACACAGCTAAGTGACAACTCCCACGGCTGCCAGAATAACATCTCTTTCCCTTGTTTCCAACCCCATTTTCCTTCTTTTTCCTTCATGGACAATCATTTAATTAATCTTTGAAATTATAATTAAGTATTATTGTAAATTTCAATAATATTTTTTAAATAGTAACTTTTAGTGTTTGAATTTAATTTATGAGAATGGGATTGTGTTTCTTTTCTTAATTAAATTTTAAAATAGGAGTACAGTTGATTTACAATGTTTTGTTAGTTTCTTCTATACACAAAAGTGATTCAATTATACATATATCCACTCTTTTTTAGATTTTATTCCCATATAGGTCATTACAGAGTATTAAATAGAATTCCCTGTGCTATGCAGTATGTTCTTGTTAGTCATCTTAGTCATCTATGACTAAGATGTTAGTCATATACATATATATATATATATATATATATATAATAGATATATATGGAGCTTCCCTGGTCATTTAGGTGGTAAAAAATCTGCCTGCAATGCAGAAGATCCAGATTCAATCCCTGGGTTGGGAAGATCCCCTGGAGAAGGGAATGGCAACTCACTCTACTATTCTTGCTTGGATAATTCCATGGAAAAAGGAGCCTGGTGGGCTACAGTCCATGGGATCACAAAGAGTTAGACAGGACTGAATAACTAACACTTTCACTTTTGGTGTGTATATGTCAATCCCAATCTCCCAATTTATCCCTCCCACTTCCTCTTTACCCCATGGTGATAATAAGTGGTTTGATTTTTTTTCTGGGAGGGGGGGCTGTGCCTCAAAGCATATGGGATCTTAGTACTTAGACCAGGGATAGAAGCTGCACCCTTGCATTTGAAGCATAGATTCTTAACCACTGGACTTCCAGGGAATTTCCTGTAAGTTTGTTTTCTACATCTAGGACTCAATTGCTATTTAGTAAATACGTTCATTTATACCATTTTCTGGGGGTAAGATTCCACATATAAGCAGTATCATATGATATTTGTCTTTCTCTTCATTCAGTATGACAATTTTTAGGTCCATCCGTGTTGCTGTAAAGGCATCATTTCATTCTTTTTTATAGCTGAGTAATATTCTGTTGTGTATATGTACCATATCTTGTTTATCCATTCCTCCATCAGTGGACATTTAGGCTGCATCCATGTTCTGGCTATTGTAAATAGTGCTGCAATGAACATTGACATACAGGTATCCTTTTGAATTGTGATTTTCTTTTGATATATGCCCAGGAGTGGGATTGCTGGAACATATATTAGCTCTATTTTTAGTTTTTTAAGGCATCTCCATACTGTTCTCCATACTAGCTGTACCAATTTACCTTGCCACCAACAGTGTAGGAGGATTCCCTTTTCTCAACACCCTCTCCAGCATTTATTGTTTTTAGATAAAAAAAATACATATCTATCTTTTTATTTGGCTGAGCCAGGTCTTAGTTGTAGCACGTGAGCTCTTGGTTGTGGCATGTAGGATCTAGTTTCCTGAACAGGGATGGAACCAGGCCCTCTTCATTGGGAGTGTGGAGTCTTAACCACTGGACTACCAGGAAAGCCCCCACTTCTTATAGATTTTGCCATAGCTCACATTTGTAGATCAATTCTTTAATGACTTTAAGTTCTGGTGCCCTCAGGCAATACATGGTTCCATAATCCTTTTTGAGCTCAAAGATTGTGCTATCAAAGACCTGACAAAGGCAAAGAACCTGCAGCTCCTTCCAGCGCTTTGAGCTCACCACTGATATTCCTGATTCTGATGACAAATGCCAATTTGGGTTTCACAGGTAGATAGAGGTTGCCAACTTTCCTGTCATTTTAACCATTCAAGTCTCAGTCTATACATCTGCCTATATTCCTTGTAGTAGTGATTAACTTTTTTGTAGGTGAGCTTCCTCTTTGCCTTTCAAAGCTTTTTTTTTTTTTTTTTTGGGCAAACTTCTTTTAGACGCTTGATCTGTGAACTTCTTTCTTAGATGCAGCTCTGTAAAATTCCTTCATTCTTAAAGGCTTATGATACAGCGGTATCTTTTTCTCCTTTTCTGCATCCTCCATGATTCCAGATGGAAAAGAGGAAGAAAAAAAAATGTTTTTCTTTTCCAAAAACTAACAGAGTGAGGTTTAATGAGAATAAAAAGTGAAGCGAAAGTGAAGGTGCTCAGTCGTATCCCGACTCTTTGCAACCCTGTGGACTGTAGCCCACCAGGCCCCTCAATCCACGGAATTTTCCAGGCAAGAATATTGGAGTGGATTGCCATTTCCGTCTCCAGACTGAGAATAAAAAGAAAAGCACAAATAAATAATATAAATAAAAAAGGGCTTCCTAGGTGGCTCAGTGGTTAAAGAATCCACCTGTAATGCAGGAGATGCAATTTCTACCCCTGGGTCACAGAGATTCCCTTGGAGGAGGTCATGGCAACCCACTCCAGTCTTCTTGCCTGGAGAATCCCATGGACAGAGGAGCCTGGCGGGCTACAGTCCATGGGGTTGCAAAGAGTGGGACACAAGTGAAGGGATGGAGCACGCACCAAGCATAAATAATAAAGGGGCCGTAACTACCGGGAAGACATAGATTTAAAAGATAATAAGAGGACTTCCATGGTAGCCCCGTGATTAAGAAGCCACCTGCCAATGCAGGGGACACAGGTTTGATCCTCGATCTGAGGAGAGCCCACATGCCTCCAGGGCAATGAGGCCTGTGCTCCACAACAAGAGAAGCCATCACAGAGAGAAACCTGCGCATCGCCAGCAGAGAGTAGCCCCTGCTTGCCACACCTAGAGAAAGCCTGTGGGCAGTAACAAAGACCTAGTGGACCCAAAAACAAATAAAATATATTTTTTCAAATGTGGTAAGAGAAAACTATTGTAAACTTATGCCAATAAATTTCCAAATTGACATGAAATGAACAACTTCCTAGAAAATGTAACAACTAAAATTGACTCAAGAGAAACCCAGAGACAAGTAACCTTGTAGTGATTCAAATTGTACTCTGGAGCATTTATCTCAGAGAAATGAAAATTATGTTCAAAAAACAAAACAAAACATCTGTACATGATGGTTTATAGCAGTTTGGCTTGTAATAGTAAAAAACTGGAGACAGGCAAAATGTCCTTCAAAGGTTGAAATCAATGGTTCAACTGTATCACTGAAAACTACTTAATTCAGCAATGAAAAAAGAACATTGATACATGCAACAACATGGATAGAACTCAAGGGAATTCTACTGAGTGAAAAAGCCAGCCTTGAAAGGTTACCTACTGAATGATTCCACTAATATAACATTCTTGAGATAAAATTATAGAGATGAAGAATAGATTAGTGGTAGCCTAAGTTAGAAATGGGAGGGCAGGGGATTTTCCTGGTGGTTCAGTGGCTAAGACTCCACACTCACAGTGCAGGGCTGTGGGGTTCGATCCCTGGTCAGGGAACTAGATCCCACATGCCTCAGCTAAGAGTTCAAATGTCACAACTACAGATCCCATATGCCACAACTAGGGCCTGATGAAGCCAAATAAATAAATAATTTTTAAAGAAGAAATGGAGGGGAGAGGAGTGATTAATAAAGGAGGAGCAGAAGGATCCTTGTGGAGATGAAATAACTGTGCATCTTGATTATGGTGGTTGGTGGTTATACCCATCCACACATGTGATAAAAGTGTACACCCACACACGCAGAAATGAGTGCCTGTAAAACTGGTGAAATCTGAATAAGTCATGTGAGTTGCTCCATAGTCAATTTTCCGATTTTGATATTGTACTATAGTTATGCAAGATGTTACCATTGGGGAAAACTGGGTGAAGGGTAAAGAGGATCATCTAGAACATTTTTTTTTTTTTTTTGCAACTTTCTGTGAATCTATCAGTATTTCATAATGAAAGGTTTTTGAACATTGGGGCAGTAAGCAGCTTCTAACAAAGAGATCACCAGGCCATGATGGTTTTACAGGCAAATTCTGTCAATTTTCAAGCCACAGATTATTCTTATACACAGATCATCTTATACAGCTTCTTCCAGAGCATAGAGAAAGAGGGAAAACCACCTTCTGCCAAATCCATGAAGCCAATATAACCTGATAGTAATTTCAGATAAAGTTAAAATGGAAAAGGTATTACAAATCAAATTTATTTGTGAATGTAGCTGCAAAGATTCTAAACAAAATATTAGTGAATAATATCCAATAATGAATAAAAGAAACATACAATGACTAGGTTGTAGTTATCACAGGAATAAATATACATATGTTAGACTATCTAGAGATGTCACTGTTATAACAGATTAAGGAGAAAAACATCCATATGAACATTTCAATAAATGCAGGAAAATTATTCGACAAAATTGAACATAAATTAGAAATAGAACAGTAATCCAAAAAAAAAAAATCAGTTCTGAATATTAACTGGAAGGATTGATGCTGAAGCTGAAACTCCAATACTTTGGCCACCTGATGCAAAGAACTGACTCATTGGAAAAGACCCTGATGCTGGGAAAGATTGAAGGCAGGAAGAGAAGGCGACGACAGAGGGTGAGATGGTTGGACAGCATCACTGACTCGATGGACATGAGTTTGAGTAGGCTCTGGGAGTTGGTGATGGACAGGGAAGCCTGGCGTGCTGTAGTCCATGGGGTTGCAAAGAGTTGGACACGACTGAGCGACTGAACTGAACTGAACCAAAAGAAAGTACCTATAAAAAAAACTCACAACAGATGTTATCATAAATGTAGAAACTTGGAAAGCATTCCTTTTAAAGTTATAAACCTGATATGCATGCCATCTATCACTCTTTCTCAACGATGTGATGGAAGCTCTAGCCAGTGCAGTAAAAAAAAAATGAGAAATTCGTGGTGGACTTCCCTGGTGGTACTGTGGATGAGAAGCTACCTGTGAATGCAGAGGACATGGGTTTGATCCTTGGTTAGAGACAATTCCACATGCTGCAGAACAACTAAGCCCATGTGCCACAAGTACTAAGCCCATGCCCCAGAGCCTGCCAGCCGCTACTACTGAGCCCACATGACACAACTACTGAAGCTGGTACAGCTAAAGCCTGTGCACTGCAACAAGAGAATCCGGAACACCAAAATGAAGAGTAGCCCCCACTCATCACAACTAGAGAAAGCCCTCAGGCGATAAAGAAGATCCAGTGCAGCCAAAAATAAATAAATACATAAATAAATAAATTCAGGGCATAACTATTGAAAAGGAAGAAACAAAATTGTCATTATCTTCAGATGGCATGATTATTTTAATTAAAAAAGGCAATAATCTATAGACAAGCTACTGGAGTAATAGAAGAATATTGCAAGGTAGTTGATTATAGGGTCTGTATGCTGCTGCTAAGTTGCTTCAGTCGTGTCCGACTCTGTGCGACCCCATAGACAGCAGCCCACCAGGCTCCCCTGTCCCTGTGATTCTCCAGGCAAGAACAATGGAGTCGGTTGCCATCTCCTTCTCCAATGCATGAAAGTGAAAAGTGAAAGTGAAAGTGAAGTTGCTCAGTCATGTCCGACTCCCAGCGACCCCATGGACTGCAGCCCACCAGGCTCCTCCGTCCATGGGATTTTCCAGGCAAGAGTACTGGAGTGGGGTGCCATTGCCTTCTCCAATACAAATAACGAAATAGTTTGGAGATCAAACCAGTCAATCCTAAAGGAAATCAATCCTAAATATTCATCAGAAGGACTGATGCTGAAGCTGAAGCTCCAATACTTTGGCTACCTGATGCAAAGAGCCAAATTATTAGAAAAGACCCCAATGCTGGAAAGATTGAAGGCAGGAGAAGGGGATGACAGAGGACGAGATGATTGGATGGCATCACTGACTCAATGGACATGAGTTTGAGCAAGCTCCGGGAGATGGTGAAGGACAGAGAAGCCTGGTGTGCTGCAGTCCATGGGTTCACAAAGAGTGGGATATGACTGAGCACAAAACAAATACAAAGAAGGCATTCACCATTCTATAGACCAGCAAGTTTATATGATGTAATTATACAAACAAAACACTAAAATAGCAACAAAACTATGACAGAGGAGTAAATCTAATGAAAAAGGTATAAGATCTTTATATACAAAATTATAAAACTGTACTAAAAAATACCAAGTGTGTCCGACTCTTTGCAAACCCATGGACTGTAGCCCATCAGGCTCCTCTGTTCGTGGGATTTCTCAGACAAGAATACTGGAGTGGGTTACCATTTCCTTTTCCAAGGGATCTTCCCGATCCAGCAATCGAACCCCAGTCTCCTGCATTGCAGGCAGACTCTCTATGAGTTCCAGGGAAGACCCCGCCAAATACCAAAGAAGACCTTGAAAAGTTAGACGTATCCCATATTTAGAGTAGGAAGGCTTAGTATCAGAAAGACACGTCTCTATAAGTTGATCTATAAATTCAATATATTTTATTTATTTTTAACTTATTTTACTGTGCTCGGCCTTAGTGCTGTCACCCAGGATCTTTTAGTTGAGCCATGTGGAATCTAGTTCCCTGGCCAGGGGTCAAACCCAGGCCTCCTGCAATTGGGGACACAAGGTTTTAACCACTGGACCTCCAGAGAAATCCCTCAATAGATTTAAAACCAAAATCAAATAGTATTAGATTGACAAGCTGATTCTGAAATGTGTATATAAGAACAGAAGACCAGGAGTAGTTAAGACTAAATTTTATTTTTAAACTTATTGTATGTATTTGAAATTTTCTACAGTAAAGAAGATTTTAAAAAACCATGTCTGTTTTTGGTCTTTTATTCTTACTGTATTATAAAACTCTCATATAGTCATCATTCAACTCTAACAATTATCAATTCCTGTACTATCTTGCCTCATTTATACCCTCTTTTACTTTCCCCACTCCTGATTATTTTGAATCAGATCCCAGACATTATTACATCATTTCATCCTAAATGGGAAATGGGAACTCACTTTAAATGTTTTGACAACATAGCTGCAAGAGGAATTTTTTCCCTCTCCAGTTAAGTTACTCATACATTCCAACAAAATAAAACAGAAAAGGAAGTTAGATTGTGTTTCCCTTAAATATATTTCAAATTTCTTTTTAATTTTGGCAGTTTAATAATACATCTAAAATTTTCAAATAAACACACAAAAAAAGATGGAGTTAGCTCCCTTTTCTTTCTAAGCAACCTGTAAGAAAATGGTTAACTCAAATGCATTAGGCTAATGGACTGAGGGATTGATTTTTTTTAAAAAGGTTTCTTGATTGTTATTTTAATCAGTGAGAGATATAAAGGAGTGCATATATGTAACATATATATGAAGGGTACAGTCTGTTAAATTTGAACATATGTATAGAGCTATGTGGGCTTCCCAGGTGGCTCCAGTGGTAAAGAACTAGCCTGCCCATGCAGGCGATGTGGGTTCCATCCTTGGGTCAGTCATAAAATCGGTATGGTGCATACTTTACACTTTACCGCCAGAATTATAAATCTACCATTTGTCTTCTTGAACACAATAAACAATGTGATGACTACAATATGAGGTGCTTTGGCATGCCTTTCAATTGTGTTGCTGTTGTGCTCTTTTTTGTTCATGTTATCTTGTCTTCCAGTATACCTAATTATTTTTGTTTGTGAAACAAATACATTTGCATAATTGTTCATAGAAATAATTCAAGTTCCAGAGGATTCACTTTGTTTTCTGCCAAGTATTTGGGCATTGGCATGCTGGAATCATTCAGACAATTTCAGGGTTTCAGGTATTTTGAAGCTGAATTTCAATCTGTAAGACCTTGTCTACTCTACGTACATTTGCTTTCAGGGTATAGTCTCAAGTGAGAGCTGTTTACTAGGTGCTTTCTCTCTTAGCAGGTTCTGGACTCCGATCTCTGTTTTGGGAAGTACCCAAGATAGGCTCTTAACTATACCTCAGAAAGACTGCTGCTGCTGCTAAGTCGCTTCTGTCGTGTCCGACTCTGTGTGACCCCATAGACTGCAGCCCACCAGGCTCCCCCCTGGGATTCTCCAGGCAAGAACACTGGAGTGGGTTGCCATTTCCTTCTCCAGTGCATAAAAGTGAAAAGTGAAAGTGAAGTTGCTCAGTTGTCTCCGACTTTTAGCGACCCCCTGGACTGCAGCCCACCAGGCTCCTCCGTCCATGGAATTTTCCAGGCAAGAGTACTGGAGTGGGGTGCCATTGCCTTCTCCGTCAGAAAGATTAGTAGTCCTATTTGTAGGGCTTACATTCCTCAGTTTCTCTCCTTTCTCAGATCCTGGTTCAGTTAACTTTTCACTAACTTATTAACTTTTTGATGATTTCAACAGGAGATTTTCAGATTTTTCCAGTTTTACTAGTTTTCCTCAGTGGGAGAGTTGGTTGGAATCGCTTAGTCACCAATGCTGGAACAGCCCAAACCTTCCCTCCTACCTTCCTATGGGAAAAGCACTCTAATAACCAAGATTTGCTAAGAAACAAAATTACAATGGAAATGCGAACAGTGTAACAATTACCCAAGCACCAAAACAATGAGCGGAAGTGCCACCCAAGGGAAAGTCTACAAATACACAAAAACTCAAATGTAATACAGTTGAAAAAGCAAAACAAATCAGCACTGATAACAAAACATCTTTCCAGAAAATTGGAGGTGTTCCAAGGTTGCTTGAGAGTGCTTTACATTCAATGTACAAATGCCACATTATTGTAACATTTATCATCCGATAGCATTGGCTATAAGAAAGAATGAGAGTTTGTGGAATTGAACAGCATTTGTTCACTCCAGGAGTTTTTCTCAGCTGTCATCATGGGCCAGTTTTGCTGACTCACCAGTGAGCTTCAGATCACAGCTTGACAACAGCTTCCATATGAAGGAAGAGGTAACATTTGAAATTCTTGAACCAGCGGTTCTTGAATGGCCTTCACTGAACATTTCTGTCTGAGATCTCTCTTTGTCTGATTAGGTTACAATGGACTGGATTAGGTTTTTACTGATTAAATTAAAGTACTTCTCAAATCCACCCTAATCCTCAACCAGGTCAGTTTGATTAGATTTTTGGTTTTTGAAAATTTTGAAAATTATATTATCTGTTATGCTTGGGTTTAATTGGCTGGATTGTAAAGATTTCAAGATCTAGGAATGATTAAGACAATCTTCTGGGCTTCCCTGATGGCTCAGATGGTGAAGAATCTGCCTGCAATGCAGGAGACCCAGGTTCAATCCCTGGATAGAGAAGATCCCCTGGAGAAGAAAATGGCAACCCACTCCAGTATTCTTGCCTGGGAAATCCCATGGATGGAGGAGCCTGGTGGGCTACAGTCCATGGGGTCACAAAAGAGTTGAACACAACTGAGCAACTAAACAACAAGAGCCTTCTGACCAGACAACTCTCAGGAAATAACCTTAGATAACTTGCTTGGATAAATACTAATCTGTTTCCATAACATTCCAAGTCTCGGTTTTCTCATTTTTAAATGGGAATAATGTTGTCCATGTCATATGTATGCGGAGACTTTTAAATGAAATACCGTATGTAAAAGTTTTGCAGTGCATGGCACATAGGTAAGCATTTGATAATAAGATGTCTTATGAGTCTGCTGCCGGTGATGTTCTGATAAGAGTTATTTTTGGGACCTCAGGTTATATTGGGTAACTCAGGTCCTTTGAAAACAGTTTCTTAAGGGAAAGCAGGGATGGATGGCTGGTTTTCTGTTGGGAGTATAGCTTTTGATGGAGGAGAGGCCTGAAATGGGGTGTGGTTCCACATGACTGTGTCCAAACTGATAATGGAATCTCTGAGTAATGAAAGCTAAAGCTTAGAACTGAGTCAATCATGGATCTCAGAGCTCACAGAGTTCACAGCCTGGTAAAGTTCTGGAAATTTTGTAATTTTCTCATGTCACCTAAGTTTTCCCTCTTAAAATGTTTTTCTAGTTTGGCTACTCAGCACATTCCACTGTCCTGTCCCCATAGGGCTAAATGCTTTATCTGCTTTATTACACTTAAAAAAAAATTACACTTAGTGATGTTTTATTAACCTTATGTTCCATGGGAGAAAAACAGAGGCTCAGAGAGGTAAGTAACTTCTGGCCTGGCTAAAGAGTTGGATCTCTGAATACAACATATTAGTTTTTAGGGTTGTTGGATTTGAGAGTCATCACTCTAAATGGCTGTTGAATTCATTCATTTAACAAATGCTTAATGAACAACATCCCTGTGCTTTGAACTAAGTTGCTCTCTGGGGATTCAGAAATGAATCTACAACCACAATAAAACAGCTACATTTAGTGAATGCTAATTCTATGTCAGGCACTTTATATATATTAATTTAACTCTTGTAATTGTCTTGTGTGTATCAGTTCAGTTCAGTCGCTCAGTCATGTCCGACTCTTTGCGACCCCATGGACTGTAGCACACCATGCCTCCCTGTCCATCACCAACTCCCTGAATTTACTCAAACTCATGTCCATCAAATTGGAGATGCCATCCAACCATCTCATCCTCTGTTGTCCCCTTCTCCTGTCTTCAATCTTTCCCAGCAACAGGCTCTTTTCCAATGAGTCAGTTTTTTGCATGAGGTGGCCTAAGTATTGGAGTTTCAGCTTCAGCATCAGTCCTTCCAATGAATATTCAGGACTGATTTCCTTTAGGATGGACTGACTGGATCTCCTTGCTGTCCAAAGTATGGAAACCCTTATTTTGCAAATGAGGGCACTGACACCAGGAATACATCCAAGGTCACACAGCTGCGGAGTAGCAGAGCTCTGATCTTTAACTTCCAAGTCTTATCTTCTTTTTCAGAAATAAAATTCTCACCCTTTTATCTTCTAAATAAAAATAACATTAAAAGTAATATCTCCTTAAATAATGTAAACAATATGAGGGCTGATTTTCTCACAACCTGCCAAAACAGGATTTAGTGATTATTTAAATTTTTGCCCGTTTATTTAATAGATGAAATATTGCATTTTAAAGTTGCATTTCTTTTTATTATTCTCATTTTTATAGCTTTATTGAGATATATTTCACATACTATAAACTTTATCTTTTAATATACACACAGTTCAATGGTTTTTAGTGTATTGTCAGAGTTCTGCAACCACCATTACAGTTTAAACTTTTGTCAATACCCCCAAAAGAAACCCATATCTACTAGCAGTCCCCTCTCATCCCTACCCACCCCCGACTCGTCAGTCCCAGGTTATCTTTTCTGTGTGATTTCAGGTCTGTTTTGGATTGCTTCCTTTCTTTATTTTCTAAACTGAGGTATCGTTGATTTACAATGTTGTGTTACTTTCCGATGTGCGGTACAGTGATTCAGTTATATATATATATTCTTTTTTAATATTCTTTTCCCCTATAGGTTATTACAAAATATTGAGCATAGTTCTCTGTGCTATACAGCAGGTCCCTGTTGATTATGTTTTATATACAATAATATATATCTGTTAATCCCAAACTCCTAATTTATCCCTTCCCCAGTTCCCTTTTGGTAGCTGTAAGTTTGTTTTCTGTGTCTGGATTGTGCTCTCTCTTTTTTCAAAATGCTCTTTTTTAATTGATTAGAGAATTTCAGTATTTTTCATGAAGATTAACCATTGTGGCTCACCTGGTAAAGAATGTGCCTGCAATGTGGGAAACCTGGGTTCGATTCCCGGGTTGGGAAGATTCCCTGGAGAAGGGAAAGGCTATCCACTCCTGTATTCTGGCCTGGAGAATTCCATGGGTACAGTCCATGGGGTTGCAAAGAGTCGGGCAGGACTGAGCGACTTTCACTTTCACAACCATTTGTCTACCACTAGTATTATAATACTTTAAAGCTATTTTCTCATTTATGCATTGATGGTGGCACTCTTACTATATAGATGTTTAAATTTCTTTCAATTTCTAAAGAGATTTATTTGATTCATTATAAACATTCTCCCTTTCTATTTAAAAGCTTTCTCCCCCTATAATCTCTTCTGATCTTTTACAGCCTTGTGGTTTGCCTGTTTTTGATTCATCTTGGGTTTAGTTTGAATTATAATAGCTATATCTTACCAAACACCTGGAGAAGGAAATCACAACCCACTCTAGTATTCTTGCCTGGAGAATCCCATGGAAAGAGGAGCCTGGCGGGTTACAGTGTATGCGGTTGCAAAGAGTCAGACACCACTGAACGACTAACCCTTTATCAAATACTGATTTTGAAAAATCACTTTCATCAAATGCCCAAATTTCTATTTCCCGAACTGGACAGAACAACATCAGTTAACACTGAATCAGTGCTTACAAAGTCGGCTTTGCATCTTTGGTTTATATTAATGTTCTTCTATCTCTGTCTTGAAATTTATCAACAATTTTGAACAAGGGGTCCTGCACTTCCACCTTGAGCTTGTTGTTGATGTTCCGTGGTTGAGTCCGACTCTTGGAGAACTCCATGGACTGTAGCACACTAGCACTCTGTCCTCCACTATCTCCCAGAGTTTGCTCAAATTGGGTCCATTAAGTGGATGATGCTATCTAACCATCTCATTCTCTGCCGCTCTCTCCCCTTTTTGCCTTCAATCTTTCCCGGCATTAGGGTCTTTCCCAAACTCCTGCAAATTCTGTATCGGGCCCGTTTACCAGTCTCAGGCACTGTACTAAGCATTTCACATTATTAAATGGACTACTAAACCATATTATTCACTAATCCTCAGGGCAATGCTGTTAAGTAGCAATTTTCATTTTCCTCTGAATTTTTCAAATGGGGCAACGTAGGCAGGAAGATTAAATAATGCCAGAGCCAGAAAGCTGCGGCAACGGAGTTTGAACCCAGCACCTCTCGGGCCAGAGTCTTGGAATAAGCCTCCATTAACCCTGGAGGCCGTTATAATCTGGAGGTGAAGCTGGGAGGACATCGGGGCGGATGGCGCCGCGTCTGAGGTCACTGCTCTGACCCCGCGTGCCCAGGTCCGTGCGGTGCTGGGCCAAGATCCCGCACTCTGGGCGCTCCAGTATCTGCCCGCGGGACTCCGCCTTCTCTCCGCCACGGCGACGCACGTTTGTCTTGCGGTAGGGAACTCGCGCGCGCAGCGGTTGTGTTGCCAGCGAGTTTCCCAAGTTCACACAGGCCCCGGGTTGGCATGGCAACCAGGCAACCTGTT
Source organism: Bos indicus x Bos taurus (assembly GCF_003369695.1). NCBI lineage: Eukaryota > Metazoa > Chordata > Mammalia > Artiodactyla > Bovidae > Bos > Bos indicus x Bos taurus. Next base: position 122,164,323 of record NC_040077.1, read on the forward strand.
CCAGAGCAGCCTGCCTTCTCCGCACGTGCAGCTGCCACCGCCGGAGCCGGGGCCCGAGCCTATCCCATGATGCACCGCGCCAGCCCAGTCCCCAGTGGGCCGCCATGTTGTCGGAGTGAAAGGTAAGGGGGAGCGAGAGCGCCGGAGAGAGAAGATCGGGGGGCTGAAATCCATCTTCATCCTACCGCTCCGCCCGTGAGTATCCGCACCCCGCTAGCTCCAAACGCTGCTCCGGACCCCCAGCGAGCAGATTGTCCCTTTGTATTGGTGTTTGAGAGCAGTTGCGGGGGTGAGAAGGGCTTTGGAAAAGCCGCCGGGGCCCTGGCTGAGGCTTCTCACTCGCTGTTCCTCGTACATGTTTTGGAGTCAGCAGCAAGGCCCCTATTGTTATCAAAGGAGGGAGGGGGTGGGGAGCGGGGTCGAAGCGAGGAAAATGCCGGGGGTTTAGGCCCGGGCCCTGGGCAAAGACGTGCCTCTACATTTCTGCTTGGCCCTGTTAGGGCCCCTGAAGATTGATGTTGCCATTCGGGTTGCTTTTTTGATGGGTTTGCGAAGCCCGAGTCTTGTGTGTGGCCATGAAGTGTAATTCTGTACCACCCTGGATTTCTTCGACTTCTTGAGCTTCCGTGCCTGCGCCGAAGCAGGAGGAACAATAAATCGCTTTAGAAGCAGCCGTGGCCCTTGTCTGCAGGCGAAATCCACCATGGGGGAACTTTGCGAGCCTTATATGTGGAGAAGTAGGCGATCAGGAAGTTTCAGATCGCTTTTTAGGCTCCTGAGTACTTGTGGCCTTTTGTTTCCGTGAGAGCTTGTTTTTGGTGGGTTCTTCCTCTCTGAGCCTGTCTGTATTGGTGCGTGTCTGTCTTAACTCAAAGAGGGGTTCGTGCATCTGTAGTAGATAAACAGATATACAGTAACTAGATAGTTTTAGTCCTCACGGACGTTCTTGGTAAACATAAATCGTTTGTTAATACTTGTCAGTACCACTCCCACGTCTAGTGAGGAATACGCTCGCGTAACTCTCCCACCCCCCGCCATATACCCCCCTCCCCCACAACATTACCAGGAAAGGTTTTATCCTTCCGATAACTTGATAGCTTGTTACTCTTCGTTGTCCACTTAAGAAAACACTGTTCTTAGTTGTCTGTAACAATTCGTTCACTTCCTACTCTGCTAGAGATTTAAGAATGGGGTTTTATGAAGCTTTTGTGGGGGGGGGGGTTCTATTTTTAAAGTCTGTTACTTCTGAAACAGTAGGTTTGTAGTTTTAGCCTTTTGTTTGTTTTATGAAAAACGCATCAAGACTCACCGAAACAGAGGTGGCTCCCAGTGCAGTTTTAGTAAGCAAAATAAACATTTTGACTCGTTTCTAGTTTTAACTTTATAAAAACTCTTGGGGGCTCTTGATTCTTTATCTGGATTTTTGGGAAATACACACTGGATTTTGAACTCTTCCTTCTGCCTTAGCCCTAAATGGATTCGTTTTGTTCAAGGCCACAGCTTTTTGAAGTTGTGTTTGAAGTTTAGTTTGGGTTGACATGAACTGCTTTAAAATAAATTTATGACCACAGAATTTTTTTTTCTCCCCCAGCGTGGTAAAAATAAACACCTTTTAAACCACAAAGCATTTTGTAAATAAAAGGTGAGCGGTGGATAGATAAGATCATGTTCCTTTGTTTGAAATAAAACCTGTTAGTGATATTAAAAACAAGACTAAAGAAAAATAACAACTTTGGTGAAAACAGTTTGAAAACTATTGAGGAGTAACTCAATAGAATTCACTTTTTTTAGTTGCTTAAAAATACTTATTTTTATAATGTATCATTTGGGGCAAAAAGTCACATTTCAAGTGCTTCACGTAACTTTTTAGTGGGTTTGAGAGTTCTGTAAAAGGCATCAGCAATTTAAATGTTTTTTAATATTTAAGTGACTGATTTCTTAATTTTTATGCTGATAGGTGCCAAGATATTTCAAAACTACCCAAGACACTTGTTAATTGCTTAGGTATTTGCTCAGTTTCAAAATGTCCCTTCTGCCAGGTTTTCTCTTGTTTGAGAAACTGCCTTGCCTCATTAGGTAAAGCAGGAAGTCTCAGGGCATACAGATAGCTTTAGAAAAGCCAATTGTTTTGTTTGAACATTTTCATAGGAACTCTCCCGCTGCCCCCCATACCATTGCCTTGATAGAATGAAGTTGTGGTCGGTGTATTTCAATGGTGAATACCTTTTTCATATGTAAGTTCTTCATTAGATAAGTATTATGGCAAATCTTATTTCAGAGAAGATTGTATTTGCTATTTTAGGAATCTTCTTAGGGACTGGCACTCCATTGCTTTAACTGTTGGTGACTGAATTCCCAGGGTCTCAGCATGTGACTTTAAATTTACTAAAAACTTTTATATGTGTTATTTTGATTAAAAAGCATTGTGAGTCATAAAGGAAGGATTTCTTCCATTTTCTAGATGAGGAAACAGGCTCAGGGAAGTTGTAATTTAGTGCTAAAATTTTAGTTTTGGGACTGCTGGTTAGCTCTACAGCACAGACTATTAGACTGATAGTCCCTTGTGGAATAGAATGGGGCTGGCTACTGTTGGTAATGAGAGGGCAGGGAGTTCTTTTGAAAATCAAAGAGAAAGGCATTAGGCTGGTTAGGACTGTGCTAGTACCGATGGTAAACGATGACTTTCTGATTTTCGTGTTTAAGCATGAACATGACTGTTGATGAAAGCACAAAGTGCAGTTTAGAAAGCTGGATTACTCCAGTTAAGGTTCTGATGGCTTGGAATTGTTAACTGAAATTATGCATTTCCAAATTCGGCTTTGAAAAATATTAAAAATTACATTGTGTCTTTTAAAACATGAATTAGTTGTGAGAAGCAAATGCTTCTTTATCAGGATGCTTATCCTATAAAGAGAAATAATTTAAAAGATTTCTTATAAATCTTGTGAGTCTGTTTATGAATTGTCACAGTAGGGTTAAAGGAAGATATGGCATTTGTAATGGACTGTTAGGTTGATAGCCTTGAAATTAGACTCTAGTGGCTGTGGACAGGTGTGTTCTAGTTGGTAACTGATAATTATTTTGAAGCACTTTTTTTTTTAAGCACCTATAGTCTGACAACTTGTATGCTTTGTACAGATGTAATTTTTGATTTTAAGAAAACTTGAAAGTGGTGTTTTATAGTAACATTTTGGAGGTTTTTGGTTGATCCTTCTAGAGAAGAATAACAGATGCAAATGAGAAATAGTACCTGTTTTAGTTGACTGGCATGTGGTAGCAAGGGGTTTATAGTTGTTTTGGATGTGTACAGATTTGGATTTGAATCCCTTTTCTACAGCTCAGTAGATGAATGGCCTTGGGCACATCACATAACTTTTCCTCTATGCCTTAGTGTTTTTATCTGTAAAACAGGAATGACTAGGAAATGTCTGCAGTATATTTGCCATACAGTTATTATTGTTTTGAAGCATTTCTTTTTTTTTTTTTTAACAGTGAGACTTTCTACACAAGGCGAATGAATTTAGTTTGTCTCTGACTGTGTAGTCAGAATATTAGTAGAAAGATGATGTGATTACAGTTACAATTGTAAGTTATTGGTAAAAACTTAGAGTTATCTTTCCCATGTGCACCAGCTGAAAAGTTTCAGGCTGAGAACATTATTCTGTTGCTGTCCTTACTTAGTCAGGGGGCCTTATTGTTTTTTTCAGAGAGCATCCTACGAATACTTCGGACATTTTAAAGGATCCTTTCAAGTTTCGACATTCTGAGTTATTGCTAATTATATATGGGGTTTGGATTTTTGTTTGGTTTATTAGTGTATGTCTGCTCCAGCTGTAAAGGGATATTTTGTAAAACTCTTATTCATTTAAAAAGTATCTGCTACAGTTAGCTTATGGTGTAAATAAGTTGGATAGAGGAGTTGTTAATTAAAGTCTAATTCCATACTGTTAACCTTTGGTACCAACATAAGTTTCCCTGAAGTTGCCATATTGACTCCTGATCTCAATTTCTTGTCAGAGTGCCTGTCACCAACTACAGTTATTTCCATACACACACACTCAACAACCTCAAAATAGAGGTTTCAATTTAGAAAATTGTGTGTATGTCGTGAAACATTTAGCTGCTTGGTAGAAATTATTTTAGATGATAGATTGCAAAAGCCAGGGGGCTCACATTTTTATCTTGGTGCATATATCAAGTTATGTTTTAAGAAATGCAAATTGTAAACATTTGTAACCTGTTTGTCCTTAGGTGTTGGTGGAATGAGCGTTGCATGTGTCTTGAAGAGAAAAGCAGTGCTTTGGCAGGACTCTTTCAGCCCCCACCTGAAACATCACCCTCAAGAACCAGCTAATCCCAACATGCCTGTTGTTTTGACATCTGGAACAGGGTCGCAAGCGCAGCCACAACCAGCTGCAAATCAGGCTCTTGCAGCTGGGACACACTCCAGCCCTGTCCCAGGATCCATAGGAGTTGCAGGCCGTTCCCAGGACGACGCTATGGTGGACTACTTCTTTCAGAGGCAGCATGGTGAGCAGCTTGGGGGAGGAGGAAGTGGTGGAGGCGGCTATAATAATAGCAAACATCGATGGCCTACTGGGGATAACATTCATGCAGAACATCAGGTAAAAAAAAGTTCACTATTTCAGCTTTGAAACTCTTTTTATAATCACTGTCCACTTAGGATATCTGCTTTCAGTGAATGTCTTTAAAAAAGCCTAAATTGCTAATGATTTCATTTTGTTTAAACTAAGCAGTCACTTGTTTTAAAGGATGATTGTTGTAATGTTGTCACTAAGTCATTTATCGTTCTGGTGGTTCTAAAGAGCAAATGACCAATTCATTAAAGAAGAAAAAAAGACTTAAGCTTGTTCTAATGTGCACATTGCTTTTCTGAGTATACTTTTTAAACAAAGAATACTTTTTTCATCTTAACATATAATCTTTTAAGATCTATTTGAGCTGTTTATAGGCTAAATACATACTTTAGAGCCATTCCTGTTGGGTATTGGTGACTTTTGTGTTTAAAATGTTATAGTTGAAAGTAGAAGGAAGTTAAAAAATAGCGGCTCAAGTGAAATTTGACATGGAACTGATATATCTTGTTTTGTGTTAGAAAGGAGTGATGGTAGCTTTTAGGTTTTTACCATTTTTGTCCTCTTGTAAATGCTTGTTTCATTTGGTTAATTTTAATGTTCTTGCTTTTACTAATCCAAAACTATAGCTGGAATCACAGCATATTTTACTGAGAAGAGAATTTAGCCTGATACGTGTTTCCTAACTTAATATTGATGAAAGGATTAGAATGTTTTCTTCTAGTTATTCTTTGGAATAGGGTATAGGTTGAATTTGCAGAAGTTTTATTTTATTTTGCTAGTATCTGAGTACTGACTAGCAGAAAGAATTGACGTCTCTCATGAGGGGTTCTCGTGCTTCTGTTCTTCAGAAATAAATCAGGCACAAACACACTCAGTTGTGCTTCCCCTTGACCTTTCCAGACAGCTGGTGTACCACAGTTCTTTACCATAGTAGAAATGAGGAGGTGGAATCTTGTTAGTTAACAAATTATTAGCATGTTGATCGCAGGGCTTTGGTTTATTGGAACAATCAGCAGTATCAGTGCTACTTCATTAACATCTATTATGTGTACGTAAGCAGTACTAGGAAATATGAGGTGTAGGGAGCTTCTTCTTGGGCACTTAGGACATTTTTTATTATGTATCTATTACTTAAGGTACTTTGTTTCCGATTTGCTTAAAGTCTTGGAGGTGGAGATCGAATTTTATTCATCTCAATATCCTAGTTCCTAGAATTTGGCATATGATAGAGTTTGAGAAGAAAGTTATTGAATGCATGAGGCCCTAATCCTATGGCCTTAAAATAAAGCTGGGGGAGAAAGGACATTGTCACAAAGATAAGGAGGTTGAGTGCCAGGCTAAGATTTAATTCAGTAGGCAGCAGGGTTTTTAGCATGTTTGTATGGAGTAGTTTTTATCCAGTGGTGTTTTGGGAAGGTTGAGTTGGCAGTAAGAGATTGGAGAGGATAAGAGCTGAGACTAGATTACTACTCTGATAGCCCTGGTGTGAGCAGTGGAAAGATGGGATAGGACTGAGAAACGCATAGAATTTGGTGATTGAATTTGAAAGTTTAGGTCCCTGGGAAAATGGAGTAATAGAGGGAAGGGAATATAGAGGGGAATCTGGTTTGGGGATGAGGTGATTAAGTTCCGTAGAACACATGTTGAATTTGAGCTGTAGGTAGCTGTGTGTGTAGGGTGAAACCAAGGCAGGAGGTGGTTAATTTGGATGGGATCTGTCATCTGTCTAGGGAGCAAAGGTGGAATGCCTGTAATTTTTGCCTTGTTTGGCTAAACATTATTTAAAAATCATTACCATTGGTTTTTAAAGTATATATTATAATTTATATTATAGATCTGTAAAATCTTGTGTTGGCTTTCCTAACGATGGACTGATGGATAAAAACTGAAAGAAGAATCAAGGTGCTTGGTTTGTACTTAGCTAGGTGGGCAAGTCAAACTGTGGGTCAGCCCTTGGCAGAGTTTCAAGATCTAAAATCTGGCTGTGGCGGGGGAAGGGGAAACCCTGCTTGTGCTATGCTGTGAAGGCATACTCTGGACTCTAGTGCTGAGCCCTGTTGTATGGAATCACATCTGACTTTCTGACCAGTTTTATCCAGGTCAGTTAGCAAATCTATGTTAATGTTAAATGGCAAAACCTATTCCACACCTAGGGGGGCCTAAACCAATGACTCAGCTTGGACTTGGCATTTATCATGCACAGTTCTGTTGGTCTGGATACATGGTGTAATGAACAGCATTAGGGAGCTGCATTAGGTAGTTGCTGTGTAGCGGTGTGGACCACCCACACATTACCTCTCCTGTAGTCATTAGAGTTATTATAACTTGGTGGTTTTGGTGTTGACTGAGTGAGGGAAGACCATAAAGTAAAGCAGTGAGTCTCAGAGCTTAGCTGTTCTGCTAGAAATACATGGCAATAGATAGTGACCACTTGGGCAAGAAGCAATGATAAGTATAATGTAATTGAAGAGTTGAGGTGTAGCTCTATTGCAGAGAATTGCTGCCCTCATGTCTGATCTGTCAGGTGGAACTTCGAAAGAAGTTGAGAATCTTATGTTTTAGGCACTGGACTAAATATTTCCTGTATTTAACCCTCAGAACAATTTTATGAAGGAGGTAAAATCCTTTATTGAGAAGTGAGAAACTGAAGCTTAGTTCCCAGATAGACTCTGGTTTTGAAATCAGGTCTTTGATCCTAATGCCCATGGGCTTTCTGTATTTCTGCTTCCCTGGGAATATTTCTAGTCCTAGAACCTAAACCAAACCAGAGTAACACATTCTAAGATCAAAGAACTACTTGGCCATAATGTATTTGAATTTTTAGAGGTAAATTTGATAACAAGGAGATGAATACAAATAATGTTGGCTTCCCTCCCCTCCCCCCATCGGTGATGCTAAAGTATTAAAATTACTTACATATATGTATTCTATGTAGAAATTGTAGGAAAGTCTCTGTTAAGACAGAGACTCAATATAAAGTGATCCTGCTGCTAGCACATTCTGCCATTCCAGTGGGCCATTACTGTTTGTGGGCCTATGTCCCCTTCTTTTTTTTTTTTTTTTTTAAGACTTTTTGTATAACGGAACAAAGTTTAAGATCAGATTGGCAGAATGCTTTCATCAGTGAGCTGGTGAAGTAAAGAATATCACAGGCTGTGATACCAACCAGCAGTATTGGAGGAAGTGCCAGATATTGGGCCAGGTATTTTATTCTATATCCATTTCTCTTATTATTACTCCCATTTATGAGCAGTCACTTTTTTATCAGATCAGTTCAGTCGCTCAGTTGTGTCCGACTCCTTGCGACCCCATGAATCTCAGCACGTCAGGCTTCCCTGTCCATCACCAACTCCCGGAGTTCACCGAGACTCACGTCCATCGAGTCAGTGATGCCATCCAGCCATCTCATCTTCTGTCGTCCCCTTCTTCTCTTGCCCCCAATCCCTCCCAGCATCAGAGTCTTTTCCAATGAGTCAACTCTTCGCATGAGGTGGCCAAAGTACTGGAGTTTCAGCTTTAGCATCATTCCTTCCAAAGAAATCCCAGGGCTGATCTCCTTCAGAATGGACTGGTTGGATCTCCTTGCAGTCCAAGGGACTCTAAGAGTCTTCTCCAACACCACAGTTCAAAGGCATCAATTCTTCGGCGCTCAGCCTTCTTCACAGTCCAACTCTCACATCCATACATGACCACAGGAAAAACCATAGCCTTGACTAGACGGCCCTTTGTTGGCAAAGTAATGTCTCTGCTTTTGAATATGCTATCTAGGTTGGTCATAACTTTTCTTCCAGGGAGTAAGCATCTTTTAATTTCATGGCTGCAGTCACCATCTGCAGTGATTTTGGAGCCCAGAAAAATAAAGTCTGGCACTGTTTCCACTGTTTCCCCATCTATTTCCCATGAAGTGGTGGGACTGGATGCCATGATCTTCGTTTTCTGAATGTTGAGCTTTAAGCCAACTTTTTCACTCTCCACTTTCACTTTCATCAGGAGGCTTTTTACTTAAATTTTTTTTAACCTTTGAAATTAGGGTTTTTTTTGCCTTATGTAGAAATTCTCTTAGTGTCTGGGTTCCGTCTTTTTTTTTCTTTTTTTTTTGTCCACGCCACTTGGCGTGTGGGATCTTAGTTCCCTGACCAGGGATCAAACCTGTGTCCCTTGGAGTGGAACCACAGAGTCCTAACCACTGGACCACCAGGGAACTGCCCTGAGTTCCATCTTTTAATGATGCCCTCTTTAACTTGTGCCTAAATACATGTGACTTGTTAAAAAAATATTTAAGTTTTGTTTTCTAACTGTGAAACTTGATTATTAGCATGATGCCCCTTTAAATAAAAGTTTAAAATTTAAAACCATAGCAGCTTGAGAACTTGTGTTAAGGTAATATGGAGTACTTTAAAAATCTTGCGAGCTCAGATATTTAAAATTAAATTTAGGAACTATAATATTTTGAGGTGAAGAATGGTATTCAGATTTGTTTATATGTTTATTTTAAAAGTTGTAGTGTGCAGACTCTTTATTATGTTCTTTCTGTATTTGTCTTTTTTCTTAAGAATATAAACATAGTAAATATCACTTGTTTTTTTGACATTTATTTCTGATTTTTTAATTCTGGCTGCACTGGATCTTGCTTGTGGTGCGTGGGCTCAGTTGCCCTACAGTATGTGGGCTCACAGTTCACCGGAATGGTATCAAACTTGCCTTCCCCGCATCGCAGGGCAGATTCTTAACCACTGGGCCACCAGGGAAGTCCCTAGTATCCCTTATTTTAATACATAATATTATTGTATTTGGTATAGTTAGAAACTTCAAAGCCCTCATTTTTGGGTCTTATTGAGGTCTTTGGAGGGGAGTGAGGGAAAGAAGTACCATGAATTTTTTTTTCTTTTTTGACCTATGAAATTTACTCATAGTAAACAAGACAGTGGGTATGGATCAAGATATTATAAAATACTAGAGAGAATTCCCTGATGGTCCAGTGGTTAGGACTTGGCACTTTCAGTGTCAGGGGCCAAGGTTCAGTTCCTGCTTGGGGAACTAAGATCCTGCAAGCTGCCTGGGCATTGCAGACAAAACCAAAAAATCCCATGAAAACACATCTCGCTAAGTAAATAATACTATTTAAAGATGTTGCCTATAAAAATTTGCATACTTATTTTAATAATAGTTTTTATAACCAGATCTTTCTTTCCTGAATAGTATTAAAGGGTTTCATCATTCAAAGCCCAGCCTCAAGTCTTTGACTTTTTGTAATTGTTTTATTCTCTCATTGTGAAATCTGTTTTCTCTGTAAAACATTGTGAGATAAAGTGGGTGATGAAATAGGGAAAAAGTTTTTAAGGTCGATTAATTGAACTGTGGCCTCTGTACTGGATTTTAAGGGGGCAGAGATAGGTAGAGCTCTGCTTTTTGAGAAAGGATATTTAGAGGACAGCTGAAGTTTTCTTGCTTTTGTTAGTAGTCTTTTGGTACTGGGATGTGTCAGTATCCACCCACCATAGATTGGCAGCCGTGGGAAATAATTCTAGATAGCCAAACAGAATTCCGTGGCTGAATCTTGTGGGAGATAATTCTAGATAGCCAGGCAGAATTCAGTGGATAAATCTTCTCGTTGACTCTGTACCAACTCCCCCTACTTTTTTTTCACTTGGTATTGCCATTTTCTAGTTGTATCCTGACATCCACCCCATTAATCTCCAGTGGCTGTGAGTTAATCCTTACACTATATAATTAATAAATGCTAAGTTAAATTGGGAGGGAGCCCAAGTATTCTCATACTGGGAGTCTCCTCATTATCTGCATATCCTTTTATGTTGTCCCTGCTCTTTGACTTTGTTAGACCATGTGTCTCTTGCCTTTCTGGGTAGATGGCTTAGATGCCTCAGCACTTGGGCCAGTGGCACTTAGTTAACATACGTTAAAGTTACTTTCATATTTTTCAGTGTTTTCTCTTTCACTTGTACTCTTGGAGCCTTTTTCATTATATTTGGAGTTCACAGAGACTTAAAACGTTTTATATTTGGTCAAAAGGACCATCAGCGGGCTTTCTTTGACTGTAATTTCAAGAGTTATTTTCCAGTGTTAAGGATTAGATTCCAGTGTACAAAAAGTATGCATTCAGATTCCCTTCTCTAATGCTGTGTGGTACTTGATTGTATGTGCCTCCTAGGTGGCACCTTGTAGAAGTTTATATCTTTGTTTTGTTTCAGAAGGTTTTTGTTGTGGAATTAGGGGGAAAAAAATAGGTGGTAATGAGATGTTGTTCTGTTCAGTTGTTTAGTGGTGTCTGACTCTTGCAATCCCATGGACTGCAGCACGCCAGGCCTCTGTCCTTCACTATCTCCTGGAGTTTGCGCAAACTCATGTCCATTGAGTCAGTGATGCCATCCAACCATCTCATCCTCTGTCGTCCCCTTCTTCTTCTGCCTTCAGTCTTTCCCAGCATCAGGGTCTTTTCCAGTGAGTCAGCTCTTTGCATCAGGTGGCCAAAGTATTGGAGGTTCACTTTCAGCATCAGTCCTTCCAGTGAATATTCAGGGTTGATTTCCTTTAAGATTGACTGGTTTGATCTCCTTGAAGTCCAGGGGACTCTCAAGAGTCTTCTCTAGCACCAATTTGAAAGCATCAGTTAGTTGGCATTCAGCCTTCTTTATGGTCCAACTCTCATATCTGTACTTGACTAGGTATATGAGATGTAGCAGTGGGAAAATAGGGATATGTTAGGAAGATAAAGGAGGTAAATGTAGAATTTAGAAATACACAACAAAGTGGTGGGTTACAGAATTTGCTCTGGGTGCTCTTGTGGTCAAAGAAAAGGGAAATGGGATGAATCAGGAGATTCTTAGTAAGAGAAAAACATAGTTACTTAGGAAGAGCTGTGTTTCAGATTTCAGTTTGGTTGTGGTTGAAGTGCTCTGTAAACCATGAAATGATATGATAATGATATTGTTTTTCATTACACCTCTCTGTATTTAGAGAAGATACACACATCTTTGTGCATGTATCCATTTTCTCTTGGGCAACAGCATTTGCTTAATACTTTGTATATAGGCTGAGCCTGAGTACAGAATTATGCTTCTGGTATTTTGGAAAGAATACTTAAAAATTCTAGCTCTTGCTTAAAATCTATTCACTTTTGGGAAATGGCTTAACACTCATAGAGGAACATAGGACAATGCCAATAAAGTAATTGAGGATAGGGTAAGAGGTTTCTTCTTTTGCCACTTTATTTTTTTAATTGAAGGATATTTGCTTTACAGAATGTGGTTTTCTGTCATACCTCAACAAGAATCAGCGATAGGTACACCCATGTCCCCTCCCTCCGAGGGTAAGAGTTTTTGTTATTGAGGGATTTCTGACCCTTTCTTCCCTAATTTTCACATTCACGTTCTGTATCTTCTAGATATAAGTAAAGAGCTGTAAATGGGAGTGTGGTTTCAGCTTAGGAGAATGCCTCTACCTTTTTGCTCCCTACTGTGAATATTGTGAGAAGTGGTGGTCAGTGATTGGCAATAGGTTGGGTGAATTTAATATTTGGGAATTTGATTGAAGAACTTAGGCTGAAGGGTATACATGGCATTGGTGATAAAACCTGAAGTTGAAGAGGAATGTCCACTTTTTTTCTGTAATATTTTTTGAGAATTGTTTTTCAGTTGCCATATTAATAATTTAAGAAGATTCAGCAGATTCAAATTTGTCTTTTTTTTTCCTCTTCAGTAAGTGTTCTTTTATGGTTAAAGTATCTTAGTGTTTTTGAAAATCACATTAGGAAAACTTTTAGATTTGTGAAATTTGGGGGCCCTAACAGTTTTTTATAACTGCTTTATTGGTATATAATTCATCCATTTAAACTGTGCAATTCAGTCATTTTTAGTATGTTTACAGAGTTGTGCAGCCATCACCACAATCAGTTTTAGAACATTTTCATTATCCCTCACAGTCTGTACCAGTAGCAGTCACTCTAGCCTTAAGCACCCACCAGTCTGCTTTCTGTGTCTATGCATTTGTCTCTTCTGGACATTTCATATAGTAAATGGAGTCATCCGATACGTGGTCCTTTGTGACTGGCTTAGCATAATTTAGCACTTAACATAATTTTTAAGTGATTTTTTTTTTCTTAAATTTTTTTGTGGCTGCTCTGTGTGGCACTCAGGATCTTAGTTCCCTGAACAATGTTCGAACCTGTGCCCCCTGCATTGGGAGTGCAGAGCCTTAACCACTGGACTGCCCGCATAATGTTTTAAAGGTTCATCTATCTTGTAGCATGGATCAGTACCTCATTCCTTTTTACTGCTGAATAATAATCTACTACATAATAGATATATACCATATTTTGTTTATCCATTTATCAGTCGACAGACCTTTGGCTGTCGACATTTTGGCTATTAGGAACAGTCTCTACATTTTGGCTATTAGGAACAGTCCTGCTTCTAACATTCGTGTACAAGTTTCTGTCGATATATGTTTTCAGGTCTTTTGGGTACCTAGTAAGTTTTAAAGACACATAAGTCTAATATACAGACAAGTGTCTTCACTGATGCCAGTGCTTTTTAGAAATAGAGTTTGGAGGTTAGTTTATCTACAACTTTATACCGTGGATTTGGAATTTTTCCAAGTGACAAGTTTTACTGGAGTTAATAACTTTCTTCTTTATCTATGAAGAAAGTATTTTCAGGTTAACAGCATAAATAAACTTGTTTACAACCCTGGGAAGCAGAATGCTTAAATTAGAAAGAGGTGTTTTTAGGAGCTCTGCTCTCTAGATGTTATTAATATACAGTTAATTGATCTGCTAATGACAAATAATTTTTCTCTATTAAAGTTACCCTAAGGTCTTTTAATAAGGGAATGGTTCATTAACTAAATTCTGGTTATTGAATGTGTTTAAAAGCACTATATCTGTTAATTTAAAAAATGATCTTTATAATTTGCTAAGAACTTACTGATTCAGATTGTTTTCCCCACAATTGGACACATTAGGAAGATGCTACTTATACAGGTCAGAAGCCTTATAGTAAAATACAGGACAATTTCTTTAGAGAAATTTATAGTTTCATGAAGGGAGGAAGGAATTTCTCTTTCTCCAGAGGAATTTATAGTTTCATGAAGGGAGGAAGCACCATATCTGTTGTTAATTTAAAAAATGTTCTAAGAATTTATTGATTCAGATTGTTCATTTTCCCCACAATTGGACACATTAGGAAGATAATACTTACACAGGTCAGAAGCCTTATAGTAAAGTACAAAACAGTGAAATTAATATATCATTCTTTCTCCAGAGAATGAAGGGGAGGAAGGAAGGGAGGAGGAATTGTTGGTGTCTGTATTGAAATGAGTGTTAAGATGGGGCTGTTGGGTGTTTGGGTGACAAAAACAAACCAGGTGAGAATTTTATAGTAGATACGGTTCCTTCACTTAACTAAGTTATTATCTAGAAAATAGGCCTTAAGTTGTATATATCCATTAAGATTGACATACATGGAAAAAGAATTGGGAGGAAATATGGGAAAATACAAACTGGAATCAAGATTGCCGGGAGAAATATCAATAACCTCAGATATGCAGATGACCCCACCCTTATGGCAGAAAGTGAAGAGGAACTCAAAAGCCTCTTGATGAAAGTGAAAGTGGAGAGAGAAAAAGTTGGCTTAAAGCTCAACATTCAGAAAACGAAGATCATGGCATCCGGTCCCACCACTTCATGGGAAATAGATGGGGAAACAGTGGAAACAGTGTCAGACTTTATTTTGGGGGGGAGCTCCAAAATCACTGCAGATGGTGACTGCAGCCATGAAATTAAAAGACACTTACTCCTTGGAAGGAAAGTGATGACCAACCTAGATAGCATATTCAAAAGCAGAGACATTACTTTGCCAACAAAGGTCCGTCTAGTCAAGGCTATGGTTTTTCCTGTGGTCATGTATGGATGTGAGAGTTGGACTGTGAAGAAGGCTGAGCGCCGAAGAATTGATGCTTTTGAACTGTGGTGTTGGAGAAGACTCTTAGAGTCCCTTGGACTGCAAGGAGATCCAACCAGTCCATTCTGAAGGAGATCAGCCCTGGGATTTCTTTGGAAGGAATGATGCTAAAGCTGAAACTCCAGTACTTTGGCCACCTCATGCAAAGAGTTGACTCATTGGAAAAGACTCTGATGCTGGGAGGGATTGGGGGCAGGAGGAGAAGGGGACGACAGAAGATGAGATGGCTGGATGGCATCACTGACTCGATGGACTTGAGTCTGAGTGAACTCCGGGAGTTGGTGATGGGCAGGGAGGCCTGGCGTGCTGCAATTCATGGGGTCGCAAAGAGTCGGACACGACTGAGCAACTGATCTGATCTGATGTGATGGGAAAATACTAATTTTATTTATGTGGGTGGGGAGATGATAGGTAATTTGGTTTAGTCTTGTACATTTTTAATTTTCACAAAATTTCAAACTCTGAATTTTTTTTTTTTTTTTTGGCCTGGCTCTGTGGATTGTAGGATTTTAGTTCCCCAACCAAGGATTGAACCTGGGCCCACAGCTGTAAAAGTGCCTAGTCCTAACCACTGGGCTGTCAGGGAACTTAGACCCTGAAATTTTTATATTTTAAAAAGAGAAAAAGGACAAATTTCAAACCTTTTGTTAAGAGTTTGGTTTACCATACTGACTGAAAACCGAAGTGGTGAATTGATACATTTCCAGTGGAATTTTGGTGTTGGAAAAGATCTTAGAAACCATTTAACTTTTTTCCCCCATCAGTGCTGTGGTTTCCTTTCCGTTATCTCTGTTTTAATTAAAAAGAAGTTAGTGAGTGTGTTGTGCTGAGGTTGTTAGGATAGATTGAGTGTATCCAGTGAGATCTAGAGGTATTTTTATTTTGGTATTGAGTACCTTTCTGTACCATAAGTTTTATTGACATGTTTCCATACGCTGTGTGCCAGAACCATTCTAGTCTTTTTACATATGACGTGAAGCCCCCGTAACGCTGTGTCATTTTTTGTTATTTCTGTTTTATGGATGAGGAAATTCAGGGTCAGAAAAATGAGATGCGATTTTTTAAGGTCTCATAGAAGACATATATCGGAGAAGGCAATGGCACCCCACTCCAGCACTCTTGCTTGGAAAATCCTATGGACAGAGGAGCCTGGTAGGCTGCAGTCCATGGGGTCGCGTAGAGTCGGACACGACTGAGCGACTGAGCGACTTTGCTTTCACTTTTCACTTTCGTGCGTTGGCGAAGGAAATGGCAACCCACTCCAGTGTTCTTGCCTGGAGAATCCCAGGGACGGTGGAGCCTGGTGGGCTTCCGTCTATGGGGTCGCACAGAGTCGGACATGACTGAAGCGACTTAGCAGCAGCAGAAGACATATTTAAGGTGATTAGCTCATGCTCTTTCCACTAGATCAATCTGTTTGGAGACCCTACTGTTGTGCATCATGGACTGAGTAGTCAGCTTATCCATCTCTCTCACACACACACATGCACACATGCCTTTTTGACACATTTTCACACATTTTAAGCTGTACTTGTTGCTCACATACTTATAATTTAGGGACACCAGTACAAATTTAGTTTGCATGTTTAATTATCAGAGCCCAGTACTTGATGCATAGTAGGTGCTCAGTGGGCTTCTCTGATAGCTCTGTTGGTAAAGAATCTGCCTGCAATGCAGGAGACCCCGGTTCAATTCCTGGGTCTGGACGATTCCCCTGGAGAAAGGATAGGTTACCCACTCCAGTATTCTTGGGCTTCCCTTGTGGCTTAGCTGGTAAAGGATCTGCCTACAGTTCGAGAGACCTGGGTGTGATCCCTGGGTTGGGAAGATCCCCTGGAGAAGGGAAAGGCTACCCACTCCAGTATTCTGGCCTGGAGAATTCCTGGAGAACTATGCAGTCCATGAGATCAAAGAGTCAGATGGGACTGTGGGACTTTCACTTTCACTTTTCACTTCAGGTGCTCAGTGAATGGTCTGTTCAAACAGATGGTGTTCAGAACTGAACTCAAGTGATTTCATTCCCTGTATCTTGTTTCTATGTATAGTATCTCTATTATAGGCCACTTAAGAACCTTAGATTCTTGCCTCCTGCCTCAGACAATTCCAAGGTTATATTCATATTGCCGTGTTTGATCTGCTCATATTTCTTGCCTGGACATTTATAGTAGTCTTCTGACCTGTTTTCTGCACCCTTCTCCCTTTTTTCTTCCTTCTGGCTATTTTCTTGGTTGCTGCCGAATTGTTATTTCTAAAGAGGCAAACTGCTTTTGTCTCTTCCTTCCCAGGACTTCCCAGGTGGCGCTAGTGGTAAAGAAAGTGAAGTTAAGTCACTCAGTCGTGTCTGACTCTTTGCGACCCTGTGGACTGTAGCCTACCAGGCTCCTCGGTCCATGGGATTCTCCAGGCAAGAATACTGGAGTGGGTTGAACCCATCTGCTAATCCAGGAGACTTGGGGTTGATCCCTGGGTGGGAAAGATAGCTGGAGGAGGGCATGGCAACCCACTCCAGTGTTCTTGCCTGGAGAATCCTATGGACAGAGGAGCCTGGTGGGCTATAATCCATGGGGTGGCAAAGAGTCAGACATGATTGAAGTGACTCAACAGGCACACATGCTTCCTTACCTAAATTTTGTTTTTGGCTTTTCCAGTTGCTTTTAGGCTAGTTAACTTTCAAGCTTCTCAGGATGGCACAGTGTGCACCCTTTGTGTTTTGAGCTAATTTACCTCTCCAGGCTTTATTGGCACTCCAGCTGTACCGAAGTACTATAACTTTCTGAACGTACATGCTATTTTTATAGTTTATGCAATTGCTCAACATAGTTGTGCTATTTTTATTGATGTGTTTTTCTCTGCTTGGAATCCCCTTCCTTCCTCATCCACCTAGCCACTTGTCTCATCTTCACCTAAAGTATTTTTATCTCTGATAAACCTTCCCCTTATCTCTTTTCTTATAGGTTGTGTCCCCTTTTGGTGTTGTCATCATTTGGTACACGTCTAATTAAAGCATTCAGCTCTAAATATTCAACTGGAGTTGAATATTTACTTTTTCCTTCACCACTGGGTGCTAGTGATCCATTTCAGAACAGACGCTTGGGCTTAAGTCCAGACCCACTGAATCAAAATATCCAGTGATGAGATGGAGTTTATATATTTTTAAAAAAGCACTCCCTGGTTATCTTTATGTACAGCTTGGTTAAGAACCACTGTGATGTTTCTTCTTGAAGAATCTTTCAGCCTTATATCTTCAGCCCCTGGCAAATAGCATGTATCTCATGAATGATGAGTAAATATATTATGTCATCAGGGCTTATTGAAGAGACTTAGACTGATGAGAGTTTTATTTTGAAGAGTATTACAATACCATTTTGAATTGATAAGGTATAAGGTGTAACAGAATGTAGGGTCTTGAATACTTGAGAGGCTTTTTGGCATGAAGCTAAGGAGTCAGTAAGCATTTTTTGCAGAGTTCCATTAAAGAGCTCTTAAAGTAATTCCTGTCAACTCTGGTTTTATGCTTTTTTGGGGGGAGTGGAGGGGAGTTTTTAAAACCACGTCAGAGCTAGGCAAACAGGAGGCTGTAGAAACAAGGTTTACTTTGCGTAATTTGTTAAACACTGAAACTTTTTGTTCATCGTCAACATCATATATTGGGAAATGGTACCATACTGTTTCAACCTAATACATTTTCAAAATTCATTCCTGTTCTCATAAGTGAATATTATCTATTATTGTTTAGGAAGGATAGTATCTTTATGAAGATAGAATGAAGGTTGTAATTTATCCCTGTATTGTCAATGGTTAACTGCTCTTAACACTTTGTGTTGTTGTTTAGTTGCTAAGTTGTATCCAATTCTTTTGCGACCCCATAGACTATAACTGTAGCCCTGCCAGGGTCCTCTGTCCATAGGATTTCCTAGGCAAGAACACTGGAGCACACTGGAATGGGTTGCCATTTTCTTCTCAAGGGAATACAGGTTGGAACTTGTATCTCCTGCTTTGGCAGGTGGATTCTTTTTCACTGAGCCACCAGGGAAGCTAGTGACTCATTTTTCTTGTTTGAAGCTTTTTAAGAGTTGCTGTTTGGGTTTTTAAGGTTTCTATTGGAAAATTAAGTAAAAAGTGCAGTGTGGATATTGCAATTTTAAAAAATGTTTTGGTTATAAATTTTGTTCTATAGTAGAATAGCTTTATTAAGATATAGTTCACATACCATACATTTCACCCATTTAAAATGTACTGATCAGTGGTTTTCAGTATATTCGGAGTTGTACAACTGTCACTACAATCAAAGTGAATGTTTTCATCACCCACAAAAGAAAACTTGTACCTATTACCAGTCACTTTCCACCTTCCTCACCCCATACCTAGGCAATCACTAGTCTACTTTGTCTAAAATGAAAACTTTTTGGTAGTACATGTTTGTTTTAAAAAATGTCAATATGTTTTTCAGAGTTAACTACTTTTAACAGTTTGGTTATTTCCTTCCAAACTTTTTCTGCACATATATAAACAGTGAATGCATTGTAGTTTTAAACCAAATGGGATCCGTTGCTCTCTCTAAATATATTACATACTTTTGTGAGTCCAGGCATGCATACACTGATGATAGTCTTTCCCCCCTTAATACATTGTAGTCCTCCTTTCAGGTCAGTAAATACCTCTACTTCTTTTCTAAGGGTCCCAAAGAGTCAAGACACGCCTGTGCTCAAGAATGCTGAAGTGGGTTGCCATTTCCTATCTTTTTGGCCCAGGGATTGAACCCCTGTCTCTTGTATCTCCTGAACTGGCAGGCAGATTCTTTACCTCTTTGTGTATTGAAGAACAGTAATTTGACTGTTTTATCCCAGTTTCGATCTTAGGTTGTTTTTAACTTTTGACATTCTAAATAATGTTATAGTAAACAATACTGCAGTTATATTTTTGTATTCCAGAGTCACTTCTTTAGAATATATTCAGAGATGTGAAAGTGATAGATCAAACAGAAGAATGCATTTAATATTTTGATACACATTTCTACATTGTTTTCCAGATAGACTGTAGCAATTTAAAATTCTGCAAACACCTTATGAGTGTTCTTTGTCCATTTTTTTTTTGGTAGTAATTTCTTAAATTTTTAAAACTGTTTTTATATGTCTTTTAACTATGTTTTGGGACTTCCCTGGTGGCTCGGAGAGAAAAAAATCTGCCTGTGATGCAGAAGAGCTGGGTTCGATCCCTGGGTCACGAAGATCCCCTGGAGAAGGAAATGGCAACCCACTCCAGTATTCTCTCCTGTAGAATTCCATGGACAGAGGAGCCTGGTGGGCTACAGTCCATGGGGTTGCAAAGAATAGGATAAGACTGAGTGACTAACACCAACTGTGTTTATTGTCCTTTCTGATTTCATTATCTGTATGCTCTTAGATCATCCCTCACTCAATCTCCTGTGTTTCTTGTAATATTTTAGTATAGTTTTATATTTTCATCTTTAATTAATCTGGAGTTTCTGTGTATTGTGTAGGCAGGAAATAGTGATGTAATTTTACTTTGCCTCAAGTTGTTAATTACTAATTCTAGCACTATTTATTGGTTTGAAAGACCTCCTTTATAATAAATTCCCTTCCACATATATGCATCTGTTTTGATTCATTTGTTTTATTGATATGTTTATTCTTACTGTAGGGCTAATTTTTAAAAAAATAATCTTTATTGAGGTATCAGTTCAGTTCAGTCGCTGAGTCGTGTCCGACTCTTTTCGACCCCATGAATCTCAGCACGTCAGGCCTCCCTGTCCATCACCAACTCCTGCAGTTCACTCAGACTCAAGTCCATCGAGTCAGTGATGCCATCCAGCCAGTGATGCCATCCAGCCATCTCATCCTGTGTTGTCCCCTTCTCCTCCTGCCCCCAATCCCTCCCAGCATCAGAGTCTTTTCCAATGAGTCAACTCTTTGCATGAGGTGGCCGAAGTCCTGGAGTTTGAGCTTCAGCATCATTCCCTCCAAAGAAATCCCAGGGCAGATCTCCTTCAGAATGGACTGGTTGGATCTCCTTGCAGTCCAAGGGACTCTCAAGAGTCTTCTCCAACACCACAGTTCAAAAGCATCAATTCTTCGGCGCTCAGCCTTCTTCACAGTCCAACTCTCACATCCATACATGACCACAGGAAAAACCATAGCCTTGACTAGATGGACCTTTGTTGGCAAAGTAATGTCTCTGCTTTTGAATATGCTATCTAGGTTGGTCATCACTTTCCTTCCAAGGAGTAAGCATCTTTTAATTTCATGGCTGCAGTCACCATCTGCAGTAATTCTGGAGCCCAAAAAAATAAAGTCTGACACTGTTTCCATTGTTTCCCCATCTATTTCCCATGAAGTGATGGGACCGGATGCCATGATCTTCGTTTTCTGAATGTTGAGCTTTAAGCCAACTTTTTCACTCTCGTCTTTCACTTTCGTCAAGAGGCTTTTTAGTTCCTCTTCACTTTCTGCCATAAGGGTGGGGTCATCTGCATATCTGAGGTTATTGATATTTCTCCCAGCAGTCTTGATTCCAGCTTGTGTTTCTTCCAGTCCAGCGTTTCTCATGATGTACTCTGCATATAAGTTAAATAAGCAGGGTGACAATATACAGCCTAGACGTACTCCTTTTCCTATTTGGAACCAGTCTGTTGTTCCATGTCCAGTTCTAACTGTTGCTTCCTGACCTGCATACAGATTTCTCAAGAGGCAGGTCAGGTGGTCTGGTATTCCCATCTCTTTCAGAATTTTCCACAGTTTATTGTGATCCACACAGTCAAAGGCTTTGGCATAGTCAATAAAGCAGAAATAGATGTTTTTCTGGAACTCTCTTGCTTTTTCCATGATCCAGTGGATGTTGGCAATTTGATCTGTGGTTTCTCTGCCTTTTCTAAAACCAGCTTGAACATAAGGAAGTTCACGGTTCACATATTGCTGAAGCCTGGCCTGGAGAATTTTGAGCATTACTTTTACTAGCATATGAGATGAGTGCAATTGTGCGGTAGTTTGAGCATTCTTTGGCATTGCCTTTCTTTGGGATTGGAATGAAAACTGACCTTTTCTAGTCCTGTGGCCACTGCTGAGTTTTCCAAACTTGCTGGCATATTGAGTGCAGCACTTTCACAGCATCATCTTTCAGGATTTGAAAGAGCTCAACTGGAATTCCATCACCTCCACTAGCTTTGTTCGTAGTGATGCTTTCTAAGGCCCACTTGACTTCACATTCCAGGATGTCTGGCTCTAGGTCAGTGATGACACCATCGTGATTATCTGGTTCATGAAGATCTTTTTTGTACAGTTCTTCTGTGTATTCTTGCCACCTCTTCTTAATATCTTTTGCTTCTGTTAGGTCCGTACCATTTTGGTCCTTTATCGAGCCCATCTTTGCATGAAATGTCCCCTTGGTATCTCTAATTTTCTTGAAGAGATCTCTAGTCTTTCCCATTCTGTTGTTTTCCTCTATTTCTTTGCATTGATTGCTGAAGAAGGCTTTCTTATCTCTTCTTGGTATTCTTTGGAACTCTGCATTCAGATGCTTATATCTTTCCTTTTCTCCTTTGCTTTTCGCTTCTCTTCTTTTCACAGCTATTTGTAAGGCCTCCCCAGACAGCCATTTTGCTTTTTTGCATTTCTTTTCCACAGGGATGGTCTTGATCCCTGTCTCCTGTACAATGTCACGAACCTCATTCCATTGTTCATCAGGCACTCTATCTATCAGATCTAGGCCCTTAAATTTATTTCTCACTTCCACTGTATAATCATAAGGGATTTGATTTAGGTCATACCTGAATGGTCTAGTGGTTTTCCCTACTTTCTTCAATTTAAGTCTGAATTTGGCAATAAGGAGATCATGATCTGAGCCACAGTCAGCTCCTGGTCTTGTTTTTGCTGACTGTATAGAGCTTCTCCATCTTTGGCTGCAAAGAACATAATCAATCTGATTTCGGTATTGACCATCTGGTGATGTCCATGTGTAGAGTCTTCTCTTGTATAGCTGACATAAAATGCACACATTTAAAATGTATAATTTGTTAAGTTTGGAAATGTCAAAGTATTCAGCTGTGAAACCTTCACTGCAATTAAGATAATGACAATTCCCATCTTCTCCAAAAGTTTTGTTGGCCCTTTGTAGTTTATCTTAACAGCAGCCAATGATCTGATTTTTGCTTAAGTCTAGGTTTCTATTTGTTGTATTTTAGTGGCATTTGGATTGAGATTAAAGCAATTTTTGTTACTTCTATAATCATCCTCATAGCCCATCCCCCAGAGTTTTGACTTGCAGTTCCATTTGCTTGAGTGCTCCTGTCTCTAATGTCTATGAAAGTTGCTCATATATCTTCTTCCAGTCGTTTAAGTTACCTTCTCAGTGAAGCTGTTTGTGAACATTATTTAAATTGTAACTGTCTCCCTTCCCTGCTTTCATTTTCTCAGTAGCCTTAATCCCCCATTTTGTAATTTGCTATCCCTACTTTCCAAAATGTTTACAATGAGGATTTACTGTTTTTATAGTTCAAAATTTCCTAAAAGCCATCATTTTTAGTATAGGAAACAAAACACATGTTCTGATTTTTTAAAATCCAATTTCAAACGTTAATCTAGGGCACCCACAGTCTCCAAGTTTAAAACCTAATAAATTTGTTATATCTAAAGTCCCTCTCGTGACTTCCCTGGTGGCTCAGATGGTAAAGCGTCTGCCTACAATGCAGGAGACACAGGTTCGATCCTTGGGTTGGGAAGATCCTCTGGGGAAGAAAATGGCAACCCACTCCAGTACTCTTGCCTGGAAAATCCCATGGACAGAGAAGTGTGCTAGGCTACAACCATGGGGTCTCTAAGAGTCGGACAGGACTGAGCGACTTCACTTTCAAAGTCCCTCTCAACTCTGAGAGGGAAAACTTCCATGGTTCATGACCTCACAGTAATGCAAATTACAGGGTAAGAAACTGCAGGTGGTAATTGTTCTGAAAAAGGAGCAGATGAAGGTTTACTATTTGTATAACATTAGGAAGAGTTCTGTAAACAAACAACCCATACAAAATACATACCAGTGTATGTATTAAAAAGATGATTAAGTTCTGTCTCCTCCTTTGTATTCTGTCTCTTGGTTAAGAATCACTGATATTTTCATTAGTATATCCTACTTTTTTTTATCCAGAGGAGGTAGAAGTCTATTAAAATATTTTCTCCCACAGATACAGTTTTGGATTTATGTATTATGTTTTCCCTTAGGATCATGAAGTCCAGAATGAGCTGTTTGATGTGCTTGGTAGCTGCCCTCTTTAATTCTGTTGCTGTGATGTATCTGGATAGACGTATTCATTGAGAATTCCTATTCCCTTATTTGCTACAAACAATAGAATGTTGAAACACAGGAGGAGTGAGGGTTAGCGACAAGACTGCTGAGTGGAGGAAGACGCTTACTAGGCTCCCTGGCTGAAGACCTTTTAGATAGGGAGCTCTTATTTCCTGTGCCAACTATTTGTGTTGTAACAGTAATAATGAACTGTTCAAACTTGAGAAACTGTTTCTCTGAGAAATGTTTGATTACTAATATACAATGCCTTTGTTATCACACTAGAGTTTATTCTCCTTACATCTAAAAATATATCAACCAACTTTGCAGATATGTTAAAACAAGTCATTTCTTTTGGTGATGATTGTAATTTTGTTTCTCAGTATTATAAGTGAACTAAGGACTCTTTCCGTGGCCCAATTTCATTCTCCGTATCCTAATGAACAGTGATTTAAAAATAAAAAATTTCCCCTCCCATTAAAAAGAATGACTTGTAGGTATTTTTGAGTTATAAAAATCAATAAATGCTCATTGTAAACATTTCAGAAAGTATAGTTATAAAATCATAAAAATAAAAACACCCAAGTAATAAACCAAAAACCAACCAACCCTTATCTATAATTCAGCCCTAAGAATCTTTTGTAATATGTCCATCTAGTTGTTTTATTCAGAACCTAAAAAATGTTAATCATTTCTTTTGTCTAATAACAAGGATAATTGTTTCTTTAAAAAATTTTTTACTTATTTGGCTGTGTCAGGTCTTCATTTTGGCATGCAGAGTCAGTAGTGCCAGCGCCTGGGCTTAGTTGCTCCACAGTAGGATCTTAGCCCTTGATCAGGGATCAAATCTGATTCCCCAAGGTGGATTCTTAACCACTGGACCACCAAGGAAGCCCCTTGTTGTCTGTTTCTTTTTGGGTGCACTGGATCTTTGTTGAGGTGCACAGGCTTCTCATTTTGATGACTTCTCTTGTTGCAGATCCTGGGCTTTAGAGCTTGAAGGCTTTAGTAGTTGTGGCTCTCTGGTTCTAGGGAATGGGCTCAGTACTTGTGGTGCATGGGCTTAGTTGCTCTGTGGCATGTGGAATATCCCTGGACTAGGGATTGAACCCATGTCCCCTGCATTGGCAGTTAGATTTTAACCACTGGACTGCCAGGGAAGTCCCATCCTTGGGTTAATTCTGCTTGGGACTCTGAAATTCCTAGATTTGGTTAACTGTTTCCCTTCCCATGTTAGGGAAGGTTTCAACTATTATCTCTTCAAATATTTTCTTGGGTCCTTTCTCTCCTCTTTCTGGGATCCCTATAATGAGAATGTTGGTGCATTTAATGTTGTCCCGGAGTTCTTTTAGGCTGTCTTCATTTCTTTTCCTCTGTTCCATTCCACAGCAGTGATTTCCACCATTCTGTCTTCCAGGTCATCTATCCATTCTTCTGCCTCAGTTATTTGTTATTGATTCCTCCTAGTGTATTTTTCATTTTAGTTATTGTTCATCTCTGTTTGTTCTTTAGTTCTTCTAGGTCCTTGATAAACTTCTTGCATCTTCATTCTTTTTTCAAGATCTTGTATCATCTTCAGTATCATTATTCTGAAATTCTTTTTCTGGTATGTTGCCTATCTCTATTTAGCTGTTTTTCTGGGGCTTTATCTTGTTCCTTCATCTAGGACATGATCCTCTGCCTTTTCATGTTAACTTTCTATGATTGTGGTTTTCATTTCCAAGGCTGCAGAGTTGTAATTCTTTTTCTGTTGTCTCCCTGGAGCCTCTTCATAGTCAGCTTGTACTTCCATTCCCAGCAACTGTTTTCTGTCCCTGTGGTTTTGCCTTTTCCAGAATGTCATATTTGTACTGTAAATGTATGTAGCTCTTGAATCTGGTTTCTTTCACTTAAAAAAAAAAAAAAGAAAGAAAGTTGCTCAGTTGTATCTTGACTCATGTGACCCCATGGACTACACAGTCCATGGAATTCTCCAGGCCAGAATACTGGAGAGGGTAGCTATTTCCTTGTCTAGGGGATCTTCCCAACCCAGGGATTGAACCCAGGTCTCCTGCATTGCAGGTGGATTCTTTACCAGCTGAGCCACCAGGGAAGCCCAAGTAAATATTCTTTCACTTAGCATACTACATTTGAGAACCTGTGTTGTGTTTAACAATAAATGGAGCCTTTTAACTAGTAGTGTACCATTAAATAGGCTTCCATGGTGACTCAGTGGTAAAGAATCCACTTGCTCATGCGGGAGACATGGGTTCCCCTGGGTTGGGAAGATCTCCTGCAGAAGGAAATCTCAACCCACTCCGGTATTCTTGCCTTGGAAACCCCAGGGACAGAGGAGCCGAGCAGGGTACAGTTCATGAGGTTGCAAGAGTTGGACGTGCTTTAGTGACTGAAACAACAAACAACAATATCATTAAATAGTTATATGGCAGTTTATCCATTTCATGTGCTCCGTTGACTGGAGTGCTTGGTATAGTAATTGCTTGAAGATGGTATGTGGGTGGCATATTTTATTGCCTTTTTTGTATATTTTGTTCCTGTAGCCTTTATACATGAAAGACAATTCTGACAAGACATAAACTCTTTGGACTGTAGATAGTAGATCTTACTGACTTTGGCAGGTAGTGTTTTAGAGAACCAAGAGTAAATTCTGTTTTTTCCCCCTGCCCTGATACTTACAGAATTCTCCAACTTTAGGATAGTTTGCTCAAGATGTGATTTTTGTGTACTCTGTGGCTGAGACCTTTTGATCTGCATAGTTTTATAGCTTGAGAAAGGTTCCTTTGGTTATATGTTTGATTAGTTTAGATTTTTCCTTGCGAATTATTTTAAGTTATGTCTTCGTTATTTCTTCATAGCAGTCATCTTTTTTTAATTTAAAATTTTGACTTAGTTATTTGTTGATTCCTGTAGTTGAAGAAATGATACAGAGAGATCATTTGTATACTTTTTTTTGTTTCCCCTAGTGCTAGCGTTTTACAGTATGACCTTTGCAGGTAACATTGTGTACTATAGCATCACACTAGTTTATTGACATTGATAAAATCCATCCAGTCCTAGTCACATTTCTCCAGGGTTACTTGTGCTCATTTGGGTGCATGTGTATGTATGAAGTTCTATATAATTTTACGATCTGCTAGGTTCATATACTTAGCACCACAAAGTACTAAGTAGCTCTTAAACAAGGAACCCTTGAGTAGCCCTTTTTAAATACACCCACCTTCCCTTTGCAGCGGTGTAGGGGCCTCCCCCCAACCACAAATGTATTCAGTCTTCCATTTCCACAATTTTGTCATTTCAGAAACGTCATAGAAATGGAGTCATGCTACATACAGCCTTTGAGGGCTGACCTTTATCTCTCTGCATCCTTTCTGGAGCCTCCTCCAGGTTGCTGCCTGTAGTAGACTATTCCTTTTTATTGCTACGTAGTGTGCATGGCGTAGATGCGCTTCAGATGTGGTTTTTTAACCTGTTGAAAGACATGAGGGTTGATTCTATTTTTTAATTACTATAAATCTGTGAACACTCATGTACAAATGTTTGTGTAAACATGAGAGTGAAGTCCAGTTGCTGGGTAATATGGTAGTTCCATGTTTAGTCTTTTAAGAAGCTGCCAAGTTGTTTTCTAGACCAGTAATGTTGGAATAATCCAATTTTTCTGCACCCTACTAGCATTTGGTGGTATTACTGGTTTTTATTTTAGCCATTCTGATACATATGTAATGATTTTTCATTGTGATTTTAATCTGTATTTGCCTGATGACTAATGGTGTTCAATATATTTTCATGTGAGCAGCTGTCTTTATTTTTTAATGTGGTGTTTAATTGTTAGTTTTATATGATCTTAATTTTTAATAAAAGTACTAAGTTCTGATTACTAGTTTCTGTATGTTCCCTTTATCCAATAACATTTGTGGAAGTTCCATTTATAAGTTTGATAAGAGATCTTTGCTTAGTTTGTGGATCATTTTAACTTAGCACACATTACTTGTAAACATAAAAGGAATGACTTATTTTTAAACCAAATTTGGCAAACTATAGCCTCTGTCAAATCTAGCTTGCTGCCTTTGTGCTAACAATGGTTTTTACATTTTCAAGTTTGTAGTTGAAAGTAAAAGGGCTTTCCAGGTGGCACTAATGGTAAAGAACCTGCTGCCAATGCAGGAGACATAAGAGACACGGATTCGATCCCTCCGTCGGAAAGATCCCCTGGAGGAGGGCATGGCAACCCACTCGAGTGTTCTTGCCTGGAGAATCCCATGGACAGAGGAGCCTGGCAGGTTGCATTCCGTAGAGTTGCACAGAGTTGGACATGACTGAAGCAAATTAGCATGCATGCATGCATGAAACTGAAAAACAAAGAATATATGACAGAGACCCTGTGTAGCCCGCAGTGTTATGTGCTCAGGTGCCTATTTGTGTCCAACTCTTTGCAACCTTTGTGATTGTAGCCAAGCAGGCTCCTCTGTCCATGGGATTTTTCAGGCAAGAAATACTGGAATGGGTTGCCATTTCTTTCTCAAGGGAGTTGTCCAGACCCAGGGATCTAACCTTGTGTCTCTTGTGTGTCCTACACTGCAGATGGATTCTTTACTGCTGAGCCATCGGGGAAGCCATGTAGCCCAGAAAGCCTGTATTATTTATTTCTTAATCTGTTATAGAAAGTGTTTGCCATCTCCTATTTTTTAATAGTGTTATTGTTATAAGATATTCACATATCATAAAATTTACCCTTAAATTTACAGTTTGGTGGGTTTTAGTGTGTTTATAGTACTAAGCAACCATCATGCTTCTAACACTGAAACACTTAGCAGTCCGAAAAGAACCCCTGTACTCATTAGTAGGCATTGTCTATTTCCTCCTTTCTTAACTCCCTGGCAAGCACAAACCTATTCTTGTCTCGTTTATTATGGATATTTCCTCTTAGTGAGATCATATAGTATGTGGCCTTTTGTGTCTGGCTTCTTTCATTTAGCATATTTGAAGGTTCGTGGATATTGTATCATGTATCAGTACTTCATTCCTTCTTTCTTTTTCTTTTTGCTGTGCAAGCATGGCTTGTGGGATCTTAGTCTCCAACCAGGGATGGAACTTGTGCCCTATGCAGTGGAAATGTGGAGTCCTAACCACTGAACTGCCAGGAAATTCCCTGTACTTTATTTCTTTTTTATGGCTGAATAATATTCCTTTGTACAATGTATATTAATTTTTTATACATTCATCAGTCGATGGACGTTTGATGGTTTTTTTTTCTTTCAATTGTCTTCTATTTGAATCTGTGTCCTTTTCCTCCGGATTGACTTCTTCTCAGTTTTGTTCGCGTCATTAATTATTCGGCTTATTACTCTTTCCTGCTTTGTGAATGTTAATTTTGCTATGAATTTTTGTCTATATACCTGTTATTTATTCTCTCCTTCAATAGATCATTTTTAGTTTTCTCTTTTCTATCTTGAGATTTCCTTTCCTTGGTTAAGTAGTTTTTTCCCTGGGGTCCCATGACTCCTTGTCTCCTTTTGATTATCCTTGTATTAACAAAGAGGAATCCTCGCGTTTTAGCCAGAGATGGGCTGTATGGGTTGTTACATTTTCAGATTTTGAGCTGGGTGACAGGGTAATCTAGTCATCTCTTTTTCCGTTTTTGGGTTTCCAGCAGGCTTTCATCTAGTGCAACTTCGTTGCCTAAACAGTTGGAGTACCCTCAAAACATTTTGATCCCTAATACACCAGACACTGGTTCAGAGTCAGACTCTGGAATCAGCTTGTCTGTGTAACTCTGGAAAAGTTATTTAACCTTTTTCTGCCTCAGTTTCCTCCTATATTAAAAAAGTGAGTAATGGAGGATAATTAGGAATTATTTCATAGTTTGAGAATGAAAGCACTTTGCTACCTAGTTGCTTATTTAACTTCTGTGCAGAGTACATCATGAGAAACGCTGGACTGGAAGAAACACAAGCTGGAATCAAGACTGCCGGGAGAAATATCAATAACCTCAGATATGCAGATGACACCACCCTTATGGCAGAAGGTGAAGAGGAACTCAAAAGCCTCTTGACGAAAGTGAAAGACGAGAGTGAAAAAGTTGGCTTAAAGCTCAACATTCAGAAAACGAAGATCGTGGCATCCGGTCCCATCACTTCATGGGAAATAGATAGGGAAACAATGGAAACAGTGTCAGACTTTATTTTTTTGGGCTCCAGAATTACTGCAGATAGTGACTGCAGCCATGAAATTAAAAGATGCTTACTCCTTGGAAGGAAAGTGATGACCAACCTAGATAGCATATTCAAAAGCAGAGACATTACTTTGCCAACAAAGGTCCGTCTAGTCAAGGCTATGGTTTTTCCTGTGGTCATGTATGGATGTGAGAGTTGGACTGTGAAGAAGGCTGAGCACCGAAGAATTGATGCTTTTGAACTGTGGTGTTGGAGAAGACTCTTGAGAGTCCCTTGGACTGCAAGGAGATCCAACCAGTCCATTCTGAAGGAGATCAGCCCTGGGATTTCTTTGGAAGGACTGATGCTAAAGCTGAAACTCCAGTACTTTGGCCACCTCATGCGAAGAGTTGACTCATTGGAAAAGACTCTGATGCTGGGAGGGATTGGGAGCAGGAGGAGAAGGGAATGACAGAGGATGAGATGGCTGGATGGCATCACTGACTCGATGGACGTGAGTCTCAGTGAACTGCGGGAGCTGGTGATGGAGGCCTGGCGTGCTGCGATTCATGGGGTCGCAAAGAGTCGGACACAACTGAGCGACTGAACTGAACTGAACTGAACTGAACACAGTCAATAAATACCAGCTGTGATAACAGTTGCTTTGTATGGCATGGAAGGAGAATCCTGTCTCTGTAGAAACAGCTTCTGAGTATACCATAACCTTTTTATTTACTGAGTATTGTTAAAAATAAGTGCACAACGAGCACCTTTGCTCACTGCTTATTTTTTTCCTCTCATTTCTTTTAGTTATTTAAGATGTTTCTAGAATAGGATTATTAGTTTGAAAGATATTAATATAAAAGACTTCATGAATGTTAAGTTTATTTTCAGAAGATTCTTTCTGAGTTGTTTCATTGGCATTACAGAAAATGTAGAAACTACTGAAGAAGTTACAAATTAACATTTGAATATATTACTTTCTTATTTTGTGCATGTCTTTATGGAAATACATACTCTTTTTTATATATACAGATTTGTAGCCTGTTATAGAATCTTTACACATAAACATATTCTAAGAATTTCAAAACTGTTTTAAGTAGCTGCATGCTGCTGCTGCTAAGTCGCTTCAGTCATGTCTGACTCTCTGCGACCCTTTAGACGGCAGCCCACCAGGCTTCCCTGTTCCTGGGATTCTCCAGGCAAGAACACTGGAGTGGGTTGCCATTTCCTTCTCCAATGCATGAAAGTAAAAAGTGAAAGGGAGGTTGCTCAGTTGTGTCCGACTCTTAGCGACCCCATGGACTGCAGTCTACCAGGCTCCTCCACCTATGGGATTTTCCAGGCAAGAGTACTGGAATGGGGTGCCATTGCCTTCTCCGAAGTAGCTGCATAAAATTATGTAAATGAATGTCTGCGGAATTTAATAATTCCTGCTGTATTTAAACTTCTTTTTTTAAACCACTTTCCCCAACACAAAGCCATGTTGAAGGTTCTTTGTTAACAAATCTTTGCCCATATTTCTGGTTATTTGCTTCAGATGAATTCCTAGAAGTAGAACTACTGGATCAAAGCACATGAACATTTATAAAACCTGATGCATATTGTCAAATTTATTTCTTTTGGAAGCCAGCTGTATACCATTCAGATAGATCACTGTGGGTGGTAGTTTCGAAACACGCAGAGATAAAGATTTATCATTGTCTTTAGTTTTATACTTTTTAGATTGGGTTCTTTCATCATATTAATTAGTTTCTCTCTTTAATTAAAGTGGCCTGCTCTCATTACCGATTTCAACTTGATCATGATTGGTAAAATTAAGAAAAAGACACAACCAGAAATTGTGAGGTTTTTATATTTAAAAGTCACTAGTATCATAGGGTTCATTAACTGCGTCTGAAATATTGATTCTTTTTAGTTTCTAAATCGTTCTATGTTTAGGATGTGCTGGCATTTACATGAGGTATATGTTATGATATAGTACAGTAGCAACGGAGAAGGCAATGGCACCCCACTCCAGTACTATTGCCTGGAAAATCACATGGACAGAGGAGCCTGGTAGGCTGCAGTCCATGGGGTCGCTAAGAGTCGGACACGATTGAGCGACTTCACTTTCACTTTTCACTTTCAGGCATTGGAGAAGGAAATGGCAACCCACTCCAGTGTTCTTGCTTGGAGAATCCCAGGGATGGTGGAGCCTGATGGGCTGCCGTCTATGGGGTCGCACAGAGTCCGACACGACTGAAGTGACTTAGCAGCAGCAGCAGCAGTACAGTAGCAAATCAGTTTTGATAACTGATTTGATTTGATTTGATTAACGGATAGTTTATCTTTTTGGTTGGTTAACCATCCTGTCTGAATGCCATCAACACATTAGATGATCTGTAACTTCAATGGTATTTAATTGTCAAAGGTAGTAGCAGTTTTGAAATGATAAATAATAATAAAAAACCAGAACTTTGACCTAATTTTGGCTGCTGTGGTGACTTCATTCCTGCCCTACCCTGCTGTGTATCATGGAAGGAACTATAAAAATAGTGTAGTAATCAGTTTCTGGAACAACAGTTGTTAAGCCAGGTGTTCTCTGTCCTTTGTGCTTGTCTTTAATGAGAAAAGATAGAAGTGGTAGTAAAAGAGTTAGAGATCTGAATTTGAATTCCACTTTTGATCTTTCTGCTCTGTGACTTTGGACAGATTATACCTCATCTATAAACTGAAATAATTTTGCAGTCCAGTGCCTTGAAAACTCAGTAAATTACTGGTATTTAGTGTTGTTACTGACAGTGAATAAATAGCATCACGTAGTAGGGTTTGCATTCTCCGGAGCTAAAAGAGTTTTTTGTTCTGGTTTTTCCCAGTAATCAAGAATTCTGTTGATTTAGTTATGTATTACTAGAGGAATGTAGTAACTTTTGTTTTTCTTAACAAAATGGGGATAACAGTACTTGCATTTACAGATTGTTAGGACTATTAAAGAGATCATATAGCATAAAAGGATTTTTATAGGACAGGGCCTGTCACAACATAAGTTTCAGTAAATATTTATTGTTTTATTGTTTATAGTACAGATATAATGGACCAGAAGATGGTGTGGAACAGACTTATTAAGTGTTTTTCCCTTAATATGCTTTGTGCTTAGTCGATCAGTCATGTCTGACTCTTTGTGACCTCATGGACTGTAGCCCGCCAGGCTCCTCTGTCCATGGGGGTTCTCCAGGCAAGAATACTGGAGAATTGCCATTTCCTTCTCCAGGGGGTCGTCCCAACCCAGGGATTGAACCCAGGTCTCCTGAATTGCAGGCAGATTCTTTACTGTCTGAGCCACCAGGGAAGCCCTTTTCCCTTAATGATTAAATTCAAATTAGGTTAATTCTCACATTCCATTTCTTCTCATTGCTCAAGTTTCTCCTGCATTTGCTTGGCCTTTTCTCACTGGTATCTCTTTCCCGTAATGGTTTTTGGCACCAGATCTTCTGCCTGTATTGTTCTGTATCTATGTTAGTGAAATTGAGCCATTGTGATTTAGGCTTGCCTTTGCAAAAATCCTCCAGGGGAACACAGGTAGGTGTGGAGGAGAAAAGTGTCTGATAATTGAGATTCAGTGGTTGAGGAAATAAATATTCTAGTAAGGGCAGTTTTAATCTCAAGTTACAGATGTCTATTCTAGGTAGCAAAATTTGAGGATGTTAAATGAAAGAACACCAGGGATTCTCTTTGAACCCCAGAGCAGGAAATGTATACATGGACCTCAGGGGCGCCAGGAGGCTGTTTCCATAGGGGTTCTATAGTCTCTTGTTGCTGCTTTTTTTTTTTCCCTGCACATTCTTTCTCTTCTTTATGTTGACCATCTGCTTATTCACCAGGTTATACTTGACTCAAAGTGACAGCTCCAACTGCCAGATCTTTAGCGAATTTCACTTTATCCATAGTTTTCTGGCCCAAATGCTAAGAGGAATCTGATTAGCTTATCATTTCTCTTCAGATTGATACTAGGAGTTTGGCCATTTAGAATAATACTTTTGATATAGTTATTTGTGGCCAGAGGTGGTAGGAATCATGAAGTTGCCCTTTCTAGGCAGGTGTCTTAAAACATAACTGTTACAGAAAATATTTTGAAAAGTGTTTATTTGTTGGGAACTTTATTTTTCCCAGTGCAGTACATAGCTCTGTTTTAAAATATAAACTTCCAGTGTGATTTCATTAATAACCAACTCAGTGATACCTGTTGTGTTAGAGTTTGGTTCTTGTTTGAAAGCAGCTGAGAACTGGTCAAACTAGCTCAAGTAAAGGGACATTCATTGTAAATACACCCTGAGCAGTTAAGGGACAGTAATCCAAGGTCAGAAATGCTAGTAAATAAATAAGGCCAGTAAATAAATAAATGCTAGTAAATAAGAAAGGCAATTACAAAGAATGCTCAAGCTACCACACAGTTGCACTCATCTCACATGCTAGTAAAGTAATGCTCAAAATTCTCTAAGCCAGGCTTCAGCAATACATGAACCATGACCTTCCAGATATTCCACCTGGTTTTCGAAAAGGCAGAGGAACCAGAGATCAAATTGCCAACATCCGCTGGATCATGGAAAAAGCAAGAGAGTTCCAGAAAAACATCTATTTCTGCTTAATTGACTATGCCAAAGCCTTTGATTGTGTGGATCACAATAAACTGTGGAAAATTCTGCAGGAGTTGGGAATACCAGACCACCTGACCTGCCTCTTGAGAAACCTTGTATGCAGGTCAGGAAGCAACAGTTAGAACTGAACACGGAACAACAGACTGGTTCCAAATAGGAAAAGGAGTACATCAAGACTGTATATTGTCACCCTGCTTATTTAACTTATATGCAGAGTACATCATGAGAAACACTGGACTGGAAGAAACACAAGCTGGAATCAAGATTGCTGGGAGAAATATCAATAACCTCAGATATACAGATGACACCACACTTATGGCAGAAAGTGAAGAAGAACTAAAGAGCCTCCTGATGAAAGTGAAAGAGCAGACTGAAAAAGCTGGCTTAAAGCTCAACTTTCAGAAAACAATGATCATGGCATCCGGTCCCATCACTTCATGGGAAATAGATGGGGAAACAGTGGAAACAGTGTCAGACTTCATTTTTTTGGGCTCCAGAATCACTGCAGATGGTGATTGCAGCCATGAAATTAAAAGACGCTTACTCCTTGGAAGGAAAGTTATGACCAACCTAGATAGCATAAGACATCAGTCCTGAGTGTTCTTCGGAAGGACTGCTGCTAAAGCTGAAACTCTAATACTTTGGCCACCTCATTCGAAGAGTTGACTCATTGGAAAAGACCTTGATGCTTGGAGGGATTGGAGGCAGGAGGAGAAGGGGACGACAGAGGATGAGATGGCTGGATGGCATCACTGACTCGATGGACATGAGTTTGAGTAAGCTCTGGGAGTTGGTGATGGACAGGGAGGCCTGGCGTGCTGCAAGTCATGGGGTCGCAAAGAATTGGACATGACCGAGTGACTGAACTGACTGAACAGTTTCTCTGAGGCTCAGTTCTAATCTCTTAAATAGGAATAATTACTGTGAGATTGTTGCGATGATAACATCAATATGCACATTGCATGTTCTCTTCTTCCTTACCATTCCCACTCTTCTTTTTGCATTTTTTAATTAATTAAAAAATTTTTTTGACTGTGCTGAGTCTTCATTGCTGCACTCAGGCTTTCTCTCATTTTCTAGTTGCAGTGACTGGGGGCTACTCTAGTTGCACTCAGGTTTTCTCTCATTTTCTAGTTGCAGTGCAAGGGCATCCCATTGCGGTGGCTTCTTGTTGCAGAGCACAGGCTCTAGGTGCGTGGGCTTCAGTAGTTGTGATGCACAGGCTCGGTTGCCCCACAGCATTTGGGATCTTCTTGGACGAGGGATTGAACCCATGTCCCTGCATTGGTAGGTGGATTTTTAACCACTCGACCACCAGGGAAGCCCTTTTTTTCATTTTTGTAGCCAATCCTACTTTTTTCTTGGGAAACATATATAGAATTCCGACATTCTTGGTTAAAACTATTTGTAGGTTTTTGGATTTTCGGGAAATTCCTAGCATCTAGTTAAAAGCATGTTTATAGATTCCATAGGAACAGCTACTAATAGTATAGAACTTTAAATGTGTTTAAATTACATGCTTTGTAAATGTTAATTTGTCCTGAAGGTTCAAATTGATTTTATCTATTGTTTGTAGAGTTTGTAGCTAAGATGGTGTCCTCATCTCCCCTCCTTATTTTTACCACCTGAAGTTTAGGAACTTATTCAATGTGCTTACCTGAATAATGTAAAGGCTTGTATTGTGACCCTAGCTTCTGTTTCAAGGCCCTTTGAAACTGTTTACTGTAGTAACAAATCTTATCTCTATGTCTCTTTGTTCTTATATGGCTTAAATTGAGCCTATTTTGAATTTTATAAATTTATGTTTGTGACAAGCATCCCAAAGCTGTTACATCTTCATGACACAGTGTATCATTTGTAGCATTGGGTCTTGAAAATGTATAATTCAGAACAATGTATTTTTATGTGCTGTCAACTCGGTAGAATTAGGATTATTGGGTGGTATACAGGCAGCATACTAATAAAATTCTTAAATTGATCCCTCCAGCTGTATTCCAGTTCATGCTCCATACTCTACTCTCTCCCTGCCTGGCTGTAGTTTGGCTCTTTGCATTCACCCAGTGCTAGACATTGTACACATACATTTGGAGGTAATGATGATTTGATGAGGGGGTTTGGGAATGTTCCACTTCAGGCAGTCAGCCATCTTTCTTAGGTAGGCTGAAAAGCCTTCCTTTTTAATAAACGAGGGACTGTACTCTAGCCTTAGCAAAGGTGGCTTCTTGCTTATAATTGAGAGGTCCAGTAGACTGTTGGACAAGAAAGGGTTTTTGAATTATGACTGTTTTGTGTAATCTATTCCACACTTCATTCTTGCTCTTAAATATTACCTTCTAGTAATGACCTTGAAGATGAGTTAGTTGAAGTCTAGAAAGATTGTTATGATGTGGGTAGTGCATTTAATTAGGTAAAGTTTGAAGGGATTCTTGTGATACTTGCTGTTTTTTTCCTCCTGGTTTTGAGATTCTAGGCACTCCCAGAGATCTTCCAATATGGAGAAATGTCGAGTTCACTCAGTTATGTAGTTCGTAGTGCCTTTCCCTGATGTTTGTTAAAGACATAACTAGCTTGGATCAAATGAGTCCCCTAATTTGTACTTAACTGTTCACAGTTGTGGACAAGCACTTTTGGTCTTTGAGCCAGTAGCAGGGTTTAGGTCACATAATCATCTACATATACTATTGCCCTTCAACATGTGATCTTTACTTCCTAAAATGTATGAACAATAGCTATCGTAATTCTCGTGTGATGCCATTTCCTTTTTCTTTTTCTGGAGTCTGTGTTTTTCATGTTTGAAAGCAAGAGGGATTGGGAGGGGAGAAAGCGCAGGGGTCATTGCTGAACCTGATGGTTAAAGGTAAGTGAATGTTTAATCTTAGTCACTTGATTATTGTTATTTTCCTTGTCAATATGTGAAAGTAAACATCAAAAAGCTTTTCAGTTGTATTTAATGTGTATGTAAAATTCAAGGTGCTAATGTGAAACTTTTCCCTCCTCTATTCTAAACGTTAGGTACGTTCTATGGATGAACTGAATCATGATTTTCAAGCACTTGCTCTGGAGGGAAGAGCGATGGGAGAGGTAAGTAAATTGGTGTGTCAGAAATGTGGGTCTGTTTTTAAGGGAAGGTTGGAGCTGTCTCTCATCAAATGTGTCCGAATCTAGTCTCCAGAAGTATGTGCTTGCTTTTCCTTGTTGCCATCCTCATGATAGGAGTGGGATATTGCAGAATTTTGCCAAAACAATATCATTATAAGGAGAATGTTAACTTTAGCCTAATATGTTAAAAATAAAACCAAAGTATAAGCACAAATTAATCAGTATTTATCTTAACCAGTCAGTTGGAAATTGAGGTGTTAAAATTTTACAAAATAACTTAGTTTTATATGCATCAAATGTCCTTACCTTTGCTTCATTTTTCAGTCATTAGGTTCTTTTGCAGTGAAAGAGTTTTTAGATTGGCTGCTAGTCAATATGTTGATAACCTATTTTAAGAGGATGTTGCAGCTTTTGAGGATGTTGTTTGTAGTTCCATTTTGAAGAAGGAATTGAGTGTTTTGGTAAATAATTCCAGAAGATTGAGGCCTGAGCTAGTCACCCATTACATAGAATTTAGAAAAAAGGATTTTGGTTTGTTTGTAATGTTTAAAATTTACAGAAAGTAATATTTACTATCATCTGTTATATTGATAGTGAAGATTGCCGTAATTCTAAAAGAGGAATATAGATCAAGGACAGATGATTTCTGGTGCTTCTGTATGTTGACAATAAGTGTTTTGGTGATAGGCAGACATACAGTTTGCATTAATTGTTGAAGATGTCACAGGTTCACAAACTAGACATTTGGTTGTGATTCTTTTTTTCTGGAGAGTAGCCTTAGGTTTTTTTCCCCCTGTTTTATTTTTTGTATATCTAATATTTAAAAGCTCCCATGTCTATTTTAATGCTTTAAAGGAGGGAAAATAGGTATATGCTGGATTCTCTTTTATACCATTCATTAAATACATTTGTTCTTAATGATTTAGCCGTATTCTTTGATCCAGGCACTGTGCTAGGTTCTGAGGACTCAAAATTAAGATAATTTTCTTTCCTGATTTATAACAAATATTCATTGACTACCGTTGTGACTGAGCATTAGTTAAAGTCTTGGTGCTTTGATCCTAAGATTCTTGCTGTCTTGGTTATAAGATTTTGTTTGTAACTTTTCCAAGTCATCTTGTGGTCAAAGTCCTATCATCTTGTGGCCTGTTTTTGTTTTTCCTCTAGAGTTTGCAGATGGGATTGATAGGTATTCTTATGTTTTCCGGTGCTTGCCTAATATTATTGAAACAGTGCACATTAATAAACCCTGTTTGGTTATTAAGTAAAATATTTTCTCACTGTATTTCTGGAGCAGAATTTGAACAGAAAGTTAACATGTATCTGATACTAAGTATAGGTGGGGAAACTGCATTTATCTGCTTTCCCATTCCTGTGATGGTAACCTGGTTCACTCTACTGGAAATCTAATCCCAGTCTTAAAATTAGTTACACAAAATAAAAATAATACCCTGTTACTGTTTTGTAAGCAACACTTCAAAATCTCTAAAGACTTAACTCTATAATCAAAGAACAATGAACAGAAAGTGAATTTTATTTAAATTAACAACAAAAATATTTTTAAAAATCATTTTTTTTCTTCCCAAAATGTCCCTTCCTCCCAAGGTCTCCAGACCGCACCCTCCTTACTTTGTTAGAAATGTCATTTTTTGATGTTTGTATGTAATTCCTCAGACCTCTATGTAGGCTTATTTAAATAACTAAACAAAATATACATTCCAACAGTAATGCAGGGTCATTCTTCTTTCCTTGTTATTAACAAAGTAGTAATAACTAGTATTTGTTGACCACCTATTAGGCAGATGTTAAGAGGTTTGCATGTATTATCTCATCAATAACTCAGGACGGTTCTTTTATTCAGATAAAGAAAAAGGCTGAGATTAATTAAATTGCTCAGGGTCATAAATCTAGAAAGTGATGGAGCTGGAACTCTGACCTGGCTACCTCTCTAAAACATGAGAGTGAATAAAGCCAGTACTTAGAATTGATGGCAAAAATCTCATTTTAGTAAGCTTTATAACAATAGATATTTGGGGGAGGATTTTAAAAAATGCTTAATATACTTCCTTCCCAAAATACGGATACTTAATTCAAGTTAGTTTTTGAAAGTATAACCCAGTGTCCAGGCACAAAGGGAACAAACTAAGCATGGAGTGAAGTTTTGAATTCGAGGAACTCTTTGTTTAGCTGGTTGAGCATGGAATGAATATACATGACGGCGGGGAGTGTGCACTGTTTTTCTTTGTGTGGCTCATGTTCTGAGGAGGTTAGTGATCAGTACGGGCAAGACTAGTTTGTGATTACTTGAATGGAGGAGGTATAGGACTTGAGAAATATCCTATAGTTAGGATTCATATAGGGGTAGGTTGGGAGAATGTTTTTGTAGAGATAAAAGGGAGATGAACACAAAAGAGAAAGGAAGAAAATAAGTTTTTGTAATAAAAAAGTTTCTAATTAAATTCATTGAATTTCCTTCTCTTTAAACAATAAAGCATCTCTGGGAAGGGATGTGTGTGAATGTAGTCTTTACCCACATAAACACTAAAGTTTCAAGTAAATTGCCTAAGCCAAGCACAGTATTTTTTTGCTGCAGTTATTTTATTTGTATTTGTATGTGTCTGTGTGCTTGTGTGAGAGTCCTCCTTAGGGCAAATAATACCTATGTTCAAGAATGTATGAATCTTTGGAATTCAGAGAATTGGCTTCTTTCAAAGTAATTGATTTCTGGTAAAGTTAGCGCTGCCTGGTTCTTGTTATTTTTTTTCCCTCGTCAAAGCCAGTGTTCGATAGACTCCTAGAGTCACTTTGCTGTATTTAGAGTGTTTCTTAGAAATCTTGCTCAGAAGTGACTATTTAAAACTTCACCTTCAAACCTTGCTGGTTGTCTGAAATACAGCTGTTCATAGCTGAAGGACACGGTACAAATGCTTTACTTGCCTCCTGTTCTAAAAAGTACACATAAAAAGGAAGGTAAGAAAATCTGTTAGGCTTAGGGCTACAAATTATTTTCAGATATTTCATCTACTATCCTTGCTAGCAGCCTCTTTCATTCAACTTTAAGTTCAGTTCTGAAAAGTTTAAAGGCATAGATTATTTCTGGTAGTTGAGTATTCAAGAGTGTATCTTTGTAGTACTGAGGAAGGCTCATTGCCCTGATGTTTCTGGGCTCTGTTTCTCCCATGGTTATTTGGCTTATGATCTTGCATGACTTATTTACTCTACATATAGGAGGGCAGCATTATTACTCTTTATGTCCTGAAAGGGATGGATTTGCAGAGGTTGGTGGTTCTCATTTGAAAGTACGTCAAGTCTTTGACAGAAAAGACACTTTATCCTGAATAATTGGTTTTTTCCCTTTTAAAGTTTCCTTAATGTTTTACATATCGTTTACTTGACAGTGTTCAGGGACATTAATAATAGTGATTATTTCTGGAATAAATGGAATGTATTTAGATATGTGGCCCTTCATCTTTGTTTTAGAAAACTGAAGCATAGAAAAACTTACCCTTGGTAATAGACAAGTTTGTAAACAAGAGGAATGAAATCTGGAAAGTGCTTCTGTATGTGGAGTAATAATGAATCCTACCACGTTTCCTGGAAGTAGAATAAGGTGAGATATACTTAAAACATAGATGTAGGTTCTCATTAGGCATTACTTAGGAATTCTGCCCGTAAATGTGAGAAAGCAGAATGGCTTGTAGAGTAAGGAGTTTGACAATGATTCGAAGAGCTCTTAACCCAAAAAAAGGTATAGCTTTGTGTGATGGCAGCTCACTGGACAAGAAGAACCCTTATATCACCACTTCCGGCCTTGCCTCAGACACTCATATTCTTTGGACTTTGCTCTTTTTCCATGGGTAAGACAGATATTGGACTAGATAGTTTTCCAGGACCTTTTTAAGTCTTAAGATCCTTGAAGTTTGTCCTGATTTCTATCTTTAAAAAGACAAAACATAGGAATAGTTTTGCCTTTTCTAGGATATGCCAGAGAGTATCTTAAAGATGTGTTTAGACTGTGATGTAGTGATTCTGTAACTTTTCACTGGGGTCTCTGACTCATTCACCATCTGCAGCTGCATAAGGTACTGAAGTGTTTGTCCATCAGGGCTCATAGGGTGGTAATTTGGGAATTGGGACAGGTAGGAGCCTAATGTGGACACCAGGTCCACATCTTTCATCATGGCATGATAGCTCACAGAATTGGAGGCTTTGGGGTAGCTAAATGTACTTTTATGATCCACAGCCCCAGAGGGGCTAGCCTTACATTGTAAATTCCTTGCAGGTAGAGTCCCATAGAAGTAACTCAGTTGACTCTAAACTGGATTGAATTTTGGAAAGGAATATGTTGTCTGTTAGCAAGATCCTTTTTTGCAGCAGAGAGGGAAAAATAAATAGAGCCTGTGGTGCCTTAATACAGAAATATCAACCCAGCAGTGTGACACACCTTTGCCCCACAAAACACAGCTTTTGAGTATGTAGAGGAAAAAGGTTTCTAGTTCCGTTCACTTTGTATTAATACCATTTGATTGTTGGGCATTTTTGACATCTTGTTATTAAAATGAACTGTTTTCTTTAGAGAAAACAGCCAGGCAGGCCAAGTGACCTGGAGGAAGTTAATAACTATCTTGTATTCTGTTAATGATTGTGTAGAGGAGAAGTGACCTTTATATGAGTATTCTTTCGGAAGTTTCTGGGATCTCTTAATAGTTTTGGGATGGGGATTGGGCATTTTGAGAAAGAAGATTGATTAAGAAGGTGTCTTCTAACCCTGTGATTGTGGGTGCATGTGACATTTGAAACCTGATGCCCAGTTCTGTCCTGTGACTTTGAGACCTGTGTGGAACCCCACTCATTCCAGTCTCTTCCTTCTGTCCTGCACTGGGAAGAATGGGCAGACCTATCACTGTATGTGTTGAGCTGTCTTGGAATGTTTGAATACAGTAAAACATGCCCCTTTGAAGCAGGAGATACCTGATCCACATGTTGCTTAGTTTGTCTTCATTAAATTTCTCTTCTTTTACCCTCCTTTTTCTCAGTTTTTATTTTTTTCATCCACATCAGTATGTTTTATTTGAAAGCAAGCTAACTAACTGCAGTAACACATTAAAACTTCAAGACATTTTGGCATTGATATTATTTCCTGTGTGAATCTTCCAACAAATTTTTGAGAGATATTAGTACCATTTTTATATGAGGGAGGTGAGTTCTAAGGTCAAGTGACTCCAGCTAAGATCAGAAATATCAAAATGTGGATTGACTTCAAGTTCTGTTTCATTAGGCTCAGAAATAATAATAGCTGCAATCTACATATACCATTTTCCAGGTACTTTATTAATCACTTCATACACATTAACAGTTTTCACGGTGGTTGTGCAATACAATGACATCTGGACAAACATGGATTACAGAGGTTAACATGATCATGGGCCAGCTGTTTAAACCTAGCTTCTATTACTGTAGATCCTGAGCCTTCCTACTGTTACTTTGCATGTCCAGAGCCTATCCAGTACTTCAGAAATCCAGCTTTGCTTATCAGCTCTCCTATGAAAGGTTTCTTGCTTTCACCAACCAGAAGCTACAGAGGAAATTCAAGTAGCAAGTTGTTTGTTTATATCGTTTCTGTGGCCCTAGTTTATTTTATATATGTGATTTGTGTAAATATTTTCTATTTCCTTGAACATAAGTTTGTTGAGGGCACAGGCTTCAGCTAATACGTGCTTAGCTAACAGTGGCTGCCTAATATTGTGTTGAATGAATTGTTTACCAGTAAATATTTTTTTCTAAGTATCAATTCCTCTTTATTTTCCCTTTTACTTCAGAAATTCCCTCAGGGAACCTCAGGAGACCTCAATTCAATTCAGTAAATATTGATTGTATTCTGTATTCATACTACTTTTCCATCCTCAGGGATGTGGGGTTCTGAAAAGGGGAAGGATGAGGAACAGATAAAACTGAAAAGTATTTATTCAGTCTGTTCTGCAAATGTTTATATTTTCAAACTATTCAATGATTATTTTACCAGAGTACATAAGATGAATAGCATATCAGCAATGCTGTCATCATCCAAGTTCAATTTTATATATAAAAGGCATTTATTATAAAGGATCTTTTGTTTAATGTAGCTGTAAGCATAGGACACATTCTTTGGGCCATCTGCTAGGGCGTGGAAATACCCTCATTATACAACCAGACGTAATAATGGTGTTCAGAAAATTGGAATTGCTCTTGTTATATTTCTTTTTCAAACTTGTATTAAACTATGTTGTGTATAATTCTTTCTTGTTTACTTTTATTTTGCTGATGAGGACCCAGAAGACGAAAATTAATTCATTGTCACCTAATTGATTAATGCATTCTGTGATCCTCATTTTAGCAAAATGTATAGAAGAAATAGTTTATTTTCTGTTACATGCACATCTATGACATTTTCCACTCTTGGAACATATAAAAGAGAGAACTTGTCCATAACTGGCATACTGAGACACTTCTCTTGTCAATTTAATAGTTAAAATTAGCCCGAGGATGACTGGTTGTGTGGGTCCCATCTTAGTTGTGGGTCCCAAACTGAGTGTTTGGTCCCATCTTGAGGAAGAGGATTCTATCCTGTTTTAATTGAGCTGTTTGCTTCCTGCTTGTGGAATACGAGGGGATTAGGTCATGAAGCAAACTAGGTGTTTTCATGGTTTTATTCATGCACATTACGGATTTCCTAAGTGACCTGGAA
This sequence comes from Bos indicus x Bos taurus, assembly GCF_003369695.1. Classification (NCBI taxonomy): domain Eukaryota; kingdom Metazoa; phylum Chordata; class Mammalia; order Artiodactyla; family Bovidae; genus Bos; species Bos indicus x Bos taurus. The sequence continues at coordinate 122,208,798 of NC_040077.1, forward strand.
GCTTATCTTTTGTGCACTGGGCTCCCAGGTACTATTGCAAGTAATCATTTATATAATTATTTAGATCAAACCATGTAATTTATACTTAGATAAAAACAAATGACTTTATTTATAGGTAACTTAAAGGTGGCCAGGGTAATAACATTGTCTTCTGTTTCCTTACATGCTTTTCCTTATATTGTGCAGAAAAACCTGGTTCAATTCAGTTCAGTCGCTCAGTTGTGTCTGACTCTGCAACCCCATGGACTGCAGCACACTAGGCTTCCCTGTCCAGCACCAACTCCCAGAGCTTGCTCAAACTCATGTCCATCGAGTCAGTGATGCCATCCAACCATCTCATTCTCTGTTGTCCCCCTCTCCTCCTGCCCTCAGTCTTTCCCAGCATCAGGGTTTTTTCTAGTGAGTCAGTTCTTCGCATCAGTTGGCCAAAGTATTGGAGCTTCAGCTTCAGCGTCAGTCCTTCCAATGAATATTCAGGACTTCTTTCCTTTAAGATTGACTTAGGTTTGATCTCCTTGCTGTCCAAGGGACTCCCAAGAGTCTTCTCTCACACCACAGTTCAAAAGCATCAATTTTTTGGCACTCAGCTTTCTTTATGGTCCAACTCTTAACATCCATACATGACTATGGAAAAACCATAGCTTTGACTAGATGGACCTTTGTCGGCAAAGTAATGTTTCTGTTTTTTAATATGCTGTCTAGGTTTGTCATAGCTTTTCTTCCAAGGAGCCAAGCGTCTTAATTTCATGGTTGCAGTCACCATCTGCAGAATAAAGTCTCTCACTGTTCCCATTGTTTCCCCATGTATTTGCCATGAAGTGATGGGACCAGATTCCATGATCTTCATTTTTTGAATGTTGAGTCTTAAGCCAGCTTTTTCACTCTCCTCTTTCAGTTTCATCAAGAGGATATTTAGTTCCTCTTTGCTTTCTGCCATAAGGGTGGTGTCGTCTGCATATCTAAGGTTATTGATATTTCTCCCGGCAATCTTGATTCCAGCTTGTGCTTCATCCAGCCTAGCATTTCACATGATGTACTCTGCATATAAGTTAAATAAGCAGGGTGACAATATACAGCCTTGACATACTCCTTTCCCAATTTGGAACTCATCCGTTGTTCAATGTCTGGTTCTAACTGTAGCTTCTTGACTTGCATACAGATTTCACAGGAGGCAGATCAGGTGGTCTGGTATTCCCATCTCTTTCAGGATTTTCCAGAGTTTCTTGTGATCCACACAGTCAAAGGCTCTGTCATAGTCAATAAAGCAGAAGTAGATGTTTTTCTGGAACTCTCTTGCTTTTTATATGATCCAGTGCATGTTGGTAATTTGATCTCTGGTTCCTCTGCCTTTTCTAAATCCAGCTTGAGCATCTGGAAGTTCTTTGTTCACCTTGGGCATTTTTTCATTTTCTGAACATAATTTACTGTTTGTGAAGTTAATCAGAGAAAAGTTTCTTTTGGCTCTATTCCAGTAACTTGAAGTGAGACAGTATAAAGAAAACTTTATTTTCAGTGGCTTCAGGAAGGGATGTGCAGTGGAGAAAGATTTAGTGTGGAACTTGCCCCAGGTTAATTTACCACAAAATATTATGGTGCTTGAGGTACTAACAGTATCTCTGATTTTTTTTTTAAAGGGCATGCTTTATGAGAGCAGCCAATGTCTTTTGTGTGTTTAGTTTCAAGGATAAAGTTGTTAACAGTGGTTGTATTTTTTGTGTGGTAAAGAACATTGGGAAAACTTTGTGCTTCGTTGAAGACTGTATTTTTTTTTTTTTTGACCCAGCTGTGGGGTGGTCCCTGAGTCTTAACCCCTGGACAGCCAGGGAACTCCCCAGAGTACATTTAACAGTTGTCCAGTTAACAATTGTCCTCAATTGAAGAACTGTTTGCAATTTGGTCTATTTTGTGGTGGTCCTAAAATTTCAAAGCTAGCAAATTCTTATTATCTTTAGTTAATGGCTCTTTTTGCCCTTATTGTTCCCAGCAACTCACAGTGAATCCTGAGGACAGCCTTAAAACTTTACACTTTGGAGTTGTAGCTTTAAGCTTGTGACACCATATTCTTACATAATTGGATCCTGTTGTCTTCTGGTCTTTGCACTCAACTGACTCTGTGGAATAGGTTCCTGATTAAGACAACTTCAGTGGTAGACTGGCTTATTTATGTATACTTAGTGACTTCATTCTTGATCATCATAATGGGCTATGAATCTTCTGTTTAGAAATTAAAATAATTTAAAATGCCTTGAAAGCTGAGCGAAGCATTTAAGCAGCAGTTTGTATTACCTTCCCTGCTCCCACTTCCACAGATCCCTTCTTTTATCATTTTATGGCGAGATTACTGAAGTCACCTTTTTGCTTGGCTTCCCAGCATCTGTTTGCTTTCCCTCACTCCATTTAATAAAGGGATGTTAAGTTAATCTTTTAAAGTGAATTTTTATGGTTTTATTTTCTGTTGCTGCCTGTTGGATTAGAGCCCAGCTCCTCAGTGCTCCACTGAGCCTCACTGGCAGCTAGACCAGTTGTTCTTTTGTCACCCTCTCCTTACTGCTCCTCTAGTTGGTGGCCAGGTTTCTTTTTTATTGGTGGGCATCAGGACAGAGAAGCCTGGCATGCTGTGATTCATGGGGTCACACAGAGTCAGACACAGCTTAGCTACTGAACGACAGCAACCTGCCCCACTTGCTTTCAATTCTACCTTTGCTCTTTCGGAAAGCCCTTTCCGCTTTCTACTTCTCCCTCCTTAAGGCGTTCCTTGACCATTCTGTGCCAGGTACTGTTCTTTCTTCATCTCTGTAGGTTGTGGAGTTTAACAGTCTGCATCGCACTAAGTTAGTGTGCTTACTTTGAAATGCTTTGTAAGTGTATCACTTTGATTCCTGGTAGGTTTGTAATCTTTCCTTCAAGGCAAAGACTTCTTGTTATTTATTTATTTTACTATTTTTGTTACTTCCAGTAGTGGCTTCTGTGGTTTGTGCATTTCAGTGTAAGTTCAACTAATAGTTTACTTTTTGAAATCTGTAAGTACTTCAGATGCCAAACCTTTTGTTTTTTTTCAGTAGTCAGAAAAGCAGTACTGGTTTTCTGGATAGGAGAGAGATCAAATTACCACATATTGGCCAGGCCTAAGTGATTTGTGTAACTTCATCATTAGTTGTGGAGGTGTTATTAAAGGACATTAGATACAACTATTAGCAGTGCTTATTGTGATAAGAGTTTAATAACCCTGGAAAAATATTTTTTAAAAATCTGTTAATTTTATATACTGCAGTTATAATTATGCAAAAAATTAAACTTTTTTTTCTTAAAAGGAATATACTAGATTTTAACCAAAAGATGTTACCTATGAGACCATTAATATGGAAATTTGTTTTCACTAGTAGTCATCTTGCCATATAGGCTAAAACTTTTAAGTAGTAATTGCTAGATGTCAGATTATGATGCTGCCTAGTAGTAAAATGTGAGAAAAAGTTATAGCAGACATTGATTTTTCAACAATTTTTTATGACTTGAATAAAATGAAACTGTAAAAATGTTCATAAACATTTAAAAATAATCTTCGCATAGAAGTATTGAGTAACTGATGCAGGACACTTCTTTAATTAGTAGATATATAAGTGAGAAGTGAGAATTTAGAGGATCATATTCCTTAAACTTGAAAGCAAAACCACCATATTCTTTGTTTTTTTTAAAACCAAAGATTAAACCTGTGATTAAACCATTGAACATTTTCAACTTTCTTTATTTAAGCTACAGTTTTTAAAGTGGACTGAAAGTTACTATCTGCTTGCTTAAAAATATTTGAAGCATGTGGTCTGAGCTCTTTTAAAATTCCCACTAACTTTGGTCACTTTGAAATTATGTTGTAGCGAAATGTATCTGCTAAGAGAAAATGCCTTATTTGTAGTGAATTCTGTACCACTATCTCAGTTTTTATTAAAAATCAGTTCTAAATCATAATAAAAATGTATATTATAACAAGTCATCCATAATCCCACTACATCAACAAATACCTATTTCAGCTTTTATTTTTCTTTCCAATCTTGATCCAAAAGGGAAGGGTCCATGAAGAGAAGCAATCTTTACATGTATGATTTTGTATTTTGCTTTTAAAATTTAATGGGATTTTATAAATACTACATATAATCATGACAGCTATTGTGGGTGAGCGTACATTGTTGGATACAGCTGTACCTTACTGAACATTTAATTTGCTCCCAGCTTTTTTGCTTTTATTCTTTGAATGTGAAGCTTCCCCCCGCCCCTTTGAATTATTTAATGTTGATAAACTCAGGAATGAACATGACTTTTTTTTAACCTAGCTTTTAAATTTTTTATTTTAAAAAATTTTATTGAAGTGTAGTTGATTTACAGTGTTGTGTGTTAATTTCTGCTGAACAGCAAACTGATTCATTCGCACATGTACCCATACTCTTTTTCGTGTTCTTTTCCATTATGGTTTATCACAGGATATTGAATATAGTTCCCTGTGCTATACGGTAGGACCTTGTTGTTTACCCATCCTGTGATTATAACAGTTTGCATCTGCTGATCCCAAACTCCCAACTCATTACTTTCCCACCTTCGCCTCAATTCTTGGCAACCACACATCTGTTCTCCATATCAGTAAGTCTGCAGTTTGATAGATAGTTCATTTTTACCGTATTTGGATTCCACATGTAAATGATAACGTATATGGTATTTATCTTTCTTTTTCTGACTTCATTTAGTATGGTTATCTCTAGGCCCATCTGTGTTGCTGCAGGTAGTCGTATTTTACTCTTTTCATTGAATGTATATATCACAGCTTCTTTATGGACATTTCGGTTGTTTCCATGACTTGGCTGTTGTAGATAGTGGTGCTTATGAACATAGGGGTGCATTATCTTTTTGGATTATGCCCCGTTTTGTTTGGATATATGCCCAGGAGTGGAATTGCTGGGTCATATGGCAGCTCTAGTTTTTAAAGAAAGCTCCATATTGTTTTCCATAGTGGCTGCAACAATTTACATTTCCACCAACAATGTAGGAGGTGAACACAACTCCTAATGTACAATCCTTTCCAAAAGAATGGTCCTGACAGTGAATGGAGGTATGTACAAGGCTTTTTCTTTATGCCTTGTAAAGGATATTGATTTATTCTGTTATATGTAAACCATTTTGTGTTAAAACTTCAGTAATAAAGCTTTATGTGTATAATATAAAGTATTATGAACTATCTCACTACATTTCCCAACAACCCTCTTGGTATGGAGGGCCAGGAAGCCCCTTAGGGCATTAATATTTTTGAGAATGGTTTTCTGAAAATTACAGTTATCACAGTCAGAGCTATTGGTTTACCAACAGTACTTCTTTACTGCCATCAGTGCTGAGTGGTCCTTTTCTCTGAGTTGATGTCAAATTCTTTTAATGTAATGAGAATATTTACCAAGAGATTAAACAATTTTGGAGGGGGCTATATCTTACCAGCTAGTTAAAATATGAGGTATTTGATTCCTGTATTGGCTACATTCCAGGGAAACTAAGCTTGTGTGGGAAGTTTGCATTGCCACATGAGATGATCAAACCTGGTCATGCCTTTGGGGCTGTAGCAGCCTGTACTCTTTAAGAAGCCAAATTTCTGCTTTGAGAGAGAGCTCTGTGTACCGTAGTGTGTAAGTAGTTACCTATTTTATTTCTCTTGAGTACAGCATACTTAATGGAGTTTCCCTCTGTTCAGGTATTAGTGGTGGTATGGTCAAACACATCCAGTCCTTAATAATCAGCTTGCTTCTTAGTTTCTGCAAAGCTGTAATCATGGTTCTTGCAGTGTTTTTGTTAGGGCTCTTAATTTTACAGGATTTACACTGAAGTGGGCTGGGTGATGTTGTGCTCACATTTGTGAGTTGTATACACAGGGGCATCTCACTGGCTTTGCCATTAGTAGTGTGAAGTCTATTAGTTACTATTTTGTTATTAAATAATATTAACAGCTAACTCTTTGACTGGTTACTCTTGAGTTTTGCCTTGTTCCATGCTATAACATTCAATGTTTGTAACAGTTCATTTTATCAGTGACAAAACTGAGACCTAGATGAATAAATTCAACACAGTTGGAACATGAAGCCATTTTTATTTGTCTGGTTTTAAAAATGATTTCAGAGTAGTTGTGTGTGCTTTACCCACTATATTACTTCTTAAAATAAGAAGCCTGGAGGTTTTTGATGTTCTTAGCCTTTTAGAACACTTTTGTTTAAAGGGCTGTTGGTAGGGGTTAATGTGATGGTCGATTATGCAAGTGTGTCTTTGTGTATTGTCTTTTTTTTTTTTTTTAAAGTGTTTCCAAACAAAATTTATAGAGGTTTCCCAAGTGCCTGACATTGCTTATAAACCAGTGGTGCTTGGTTTCTACTTTCTTCTTGAGAAGCCGCATGAATAAGCTTACTGATTTCTTGACTCTTCTTAAGTCTTTTCTTTTACAAACCTGTAGTTCAAGCTGGGATTAAAGAGTGTGTGTGCTTTTCTTCTTAAGACTGAAGAGCAGATGCTATTGGAGGGGCAGTTAGGAATCCTACATAACGGGACAGTAAAGGAAGAGCACAAGGCCTGTGGTATTGCTGTTGTCAGATGGTAGGGCCTCCCAAGCCCTGGTTCTCAATTGGTGTGTCTTAAAGGGGATGTACTAATTTCGAGCTGATTGGAGTATAGAACTGACCTGTACTAACTAGAACTGCAAGAGATGAGTATATGAAAACTAAAATGCTGTTTACTAATTTATAAAGAGAGAGCAGTTCTCAAGTGGATCAGCATGTTTGGCTGTAGGCGGAAACAAAGTTCTCTTAAGAAGTTTGCTTGGTAAGCAGAGTCTGAGCCAGGGAACTTGGAAGTTTTTAGTGGCTACTGTACCCACACTGCTGTCTCGTCTGATGCACTACTTGCTTTTATAAGGACAGACTTGTTTGTGCGTCCTATTGGCTCTCCCTCAACTTGGGTACTGGACAAGACTGCCTTCTTCATCTGACTCCCTGGCTCTACTTTTCTTTTGTTGGACCAATTCCTAATTCCCTTATCTTCCTTTAGAATTGTCAAATCTTTTAATCCTCTTACTGCTTAATCTTTCTTTAAATTGAATTCTGTAAACTTCTGCTGTGATCTGTTCTTTGTTCCTGTCAGAGAGCAGTCTTTATTTTCAAGTTCTTGATGGGGTAAGCAGGAACCATCTTTTTCATAGACTAGTTGCATTTCAATGTTTGGTAATTGAATTTAGGTGTGGCTTATGTGAAGTTTTAATGGACATGAATTAAACTCAATGGATATAAATCTGAGCAAACTGGGAGATAGTGGAGGACAACCTGGCATGCTTCAATCCATGAGGCCCCAAAGGATACAACTTAGTGACTGAATGATGGCAGCAAGAAGTGAAGGTTTGCAGGTTGGCGAACCTGGATGCTTTAGCCTGTGCCATGGATGATGTTGGGGATTCCCTGGTGGCTCAGACGGTAAAGCATCTGCCCGCAGTGTGGAAGGCCCAGGTTTGATCCCCGGATCGGGAAGATCCCCTGGAGAAGGAAATGGCAATCCACTCCAGTACTCTTGCCTAGAAAATTCCATGGATGGAGGAGCCTGGTGGGCTACAGTTCATGGGGTCGCAAAGAGTTGGATGTGACTGAGCGACTTCACTTACTTATGGATGATGTTAACCTTTAGAGGGCTTGAATCTTAATTTGAAATAATTGGATACTCATCATCACCTTGTTTTATATTCAGTAGATTACAGCTCCTTTTAGTATGATCAGGTTCAAACAGTGTCTTTGCTTTAGATGACTCCTGGTTTTGTGATTGCTACTAATTCTCAGTAAGCTTAACGTATCTAAGTCCATTTAATTTTGCAGAATTAAAAACAGTAATTTTTTCTTTTTATTACAGAAGGGCTATAAGACAAAGTGAAACAAATTTTTTCAAAATCAAAAAATATTAGAAGTAGAACAAGACTTGCTTCTTGAAAACAAAATCTTAAAGATATTTTAAATGTAAGAAAACCCTTGTGTATTATTCACAGCTATATTAGTTACCTATTGCTGCTTACTAAATTACCCCAAAATTTAGTGGCTCAAAATAGGATCCTAGTCATGACTTTGCAAGATTCTCTATTTCAGGGTCCCTGACAAGCTGTAGTCAAGATTTCAGTCCCAGCTGGGGCTACAGTCATCTCAAAGTCCCAACTGGGAAAGGAACTGCTTCCAAGCTCACTCACGTGATTGATATCAGGATTAAGTTTCTTGCTGGTTGTTAGACTGAGGACCTCGGTTCCTAACGAATTGATGTCCAGTGACCTCTCTTGGTTCCTTGCCATATGTGTCTGTCTATTGGGCAGCTCACGATATAGCAGCTAGTTTTATTAAATTGAGAAGGAGCAAGGGTGAGAGAGGAGCAGAAACAAGATAGAAGTCAGTATCTTAAGTCTTGAAAGCAACACTCCCATCATTTTTGCTTTGTATTGTTGCTTAGGAGCAAGTCACTAGGTTCAGCCCACAGTCAAAAGGAAGAGGGGGAGTCACATGAGGGGCTGATTACCTAGAGGCAGAGACTTTAGGAGAATTGACTTGTTATTGCCTTCCTCTGCTGCTTTCTTTTTCTTTATCTCTTACAGACTTTCCTTTTCATTCCCTGCCATTTTTATTAGTAATAAGTTAATTGATCTTCTTGGCTACTTTGCCAGATCGTACGGGGTTTTAGTACTTTTGGGACTGCTCCTAGCACGTCTTCAGGATTTATATTTGTAGATACTGTTCGTGGTGGGAGACACCATTTCCTCTTAGTATCTGCCTGGAGTCTTGAATTTTTTAATATGTACACATTGTGTGCATTGTACTACATCATTTTATATAAAGGACTTGAGCATTTGAGAATTTCAGTATCCAAGGAGGCTCCTGGAACCAATCCTGCATGAATACCAAGGGGCAACTATATCCCTTTGAGATTTGTTGCATCTGTTACCACTTTGAAATACAGTCTCCGATTTTTAGTACCTTTCTACATGTTTCTTGTATTATTGTTTCCTTCTGAGAGAAGTTGACCTGAAAGTGGCTCACTTTATGTGGACCTGCTTTTACTGGCTTTGCATGTTATAACAACCTGGCAAGCTGCAGTGAAAGAAGGCAGGGTCTTAGAAGTCATGTTTGAAGCCTTGAGTTCAGGGCTGCTGCTTTCAGTAAGCAGTTTGACAAATTACGGAAAGACTATGTTTGCACATGGAGGCCGGTGCTGGGAGAAGCTTGAGTTTTGAGTAAAGGTTTCCAAATTTGTGTCAAGAGGGATGAGCAGTGTAATGAATGTATTTCATCACCTTTGCTCTCTTTCCAATATGTGAGACTAAAGTTAACCGACTGATGAAGTGTCCCTTGTGCTGACGTTCTTTTGGTGCACAGAGAAGTTGATGCAAACTCTTGTTTGCTCACACTTCGTACAAAATACAGGAGAAAGATCTAATAGGGTTAGAAAGATCTAACCAACAGGGAAAGAAATTCTATTTGTAGTCTTATGAGAGGGCATTTTTGAAATTAAGAGAAGAAAAAGAAGTTTAAAAACAAGAATTCTTGAGTTGTGCATGGGTAGTGCATGTTAATTTTCACTGTCCCTTCTGTGGTTTACAGCTGTTTTGCCTTGGTGTAATGCCACTGAATACATTTATTAAGAACCTCCTTTGTGGTGGACATTGTGTTAGGTGCATATCTACAATATCTCTAATCATCACAGCATCCTGAAAAATATCTCCTTCATTAGTACAAAGAAAATGAGGCCCAGGGCAGTCCTGCATTTTGTCCTAGGACACGTTGAAGTTGTTTAGTCTAGGGCTTCCTGACTCCATTGCTTAGCTATGGTCTAGGCTCTTGCTCCCACCTGTCCTCATTGTCTTTCAAATTAACAGACTAGCTGTGTCCTTGTTTCTTTGAGAGAATGAACCCTAGAGGCACACTAGGAATTGACTGCTTATAACTGCTCATCATCAAGTAAACCAGTGCCTCTGTGCAATTAAATGTCAGACCAAAATAGGTCTTTTTTTCATGACCTTGTTGGACCAGGAAACAGTGTTAGGGCCTGAAAAATAAGTGGGAAACTGCTTTGGTTCAGGTAGTAACCCATGTCTACCATATAGTTTCATAGAACTCAAATAAATTGATGCTGAGAAACCCAGAAATTGGATTGGAAAGCTGAGATGCATTTTAGTGAGAGCAGAGTTGAGCTGTTTCTCCTTATCATTGGGTTATAGGTTATACATAGGAAAAGTAAACCTTAATCATCAAGGAGGAGAGCAAATGTTTTGTACTCTCTGCTTTTCTATTCTCTTCCTCTGAGAAATTCAGCTCTTCAGGTGTGTTGTTTTATGCTCAAAAGCAATGGTGAAGTATTATCTCAAACTTCTGAGTTTCTTGTCTGACCAGTAGCAGCTGAAGTGAAAACATAGACTAAATAAGAAGGACATTTTATTAGTGAGTAAAGCTGATGAAGAATAATGGGATAGTAATGGAAATTTACTTTGTAGCTTGGGTCACTAATGCTTTGATCTTGTGCAGAACTGTACTGTGTTTTGCTTGAAGGGTGGTTGGCATTTCTTTGGTTAAAGCTAATTTAAAGCTAGTGATGCCTGCATTTCTAGGAAGTATGAAATGTTTTGTGAAGTCACTTTAATGGCATTACTAAGTATTCTTAAGATTAACTGAGGTTAGGAGATTTTAATTTCCCTTTCAGTAATGGGGGAATAACTGATCTGTCTTTCCAAAATCTTGGAATAGGTTAATGTTGTGGTTAGGAAGTGTTTTTTTTTTTGTTGTTGATTTTTGTTTGTTTTAATTTTTTCTTTGTGGTATTGAAAATGTTTTGCTTAAACAGAATCTCTGTGTATGAAGGAGGTAAATTTTGCCTCTCTTGTTCCATAGCTGGTGTCTGAGTTAATGCCCAAGCTTGAGTAACTTTGTAGGGTCAGTTAGTGTAAATGTAGGCAGAAGTAGCCTTTTCAATAGTTGTAGGTACTTTTCTTTTTCAGTAAGAATCTTCTTAGTGAGCAATTAGCTGATAAGTCTAATATGAGTCCCCCTCCTTCCCCCCTTAAAAATCTTGGCATAGATTAAGTGAATAATTCCAGATGTTTAAGCTGAGCCTCTATTGTGATGGGTTGATCTGTAGCCCTGCTTGCATTAGGCCTCTTTGTGACTTTTACCAAAGATAAAGCAGTGCTCTGAGGACAGTCTGCAGAGTCAGAACACTGTAATTAAAGACCTTCAGGGCACGTGAGCATCTTCAGTACCCTTGTCTAAAAGAAAGTGTTGACTGCTGTACTTTCATCCTTTATGAATTCTTTAAAAGCATCTATTATTTTTAATTTGCAGCAGCTCTTGCCAGGTAAAAAGTTTTGGGAAACAGATGAATCCAGCAAAGATGGACCAAAAGGAATATTCCTGGGTGATCAATGGCGAGACAGTGCCTGGGGAACATCAGGTAATCTAGATCTAGCATCTGTACTGTGATTTATGCCTGTCTTAGAGCTCCTTTCCTCAGCAATTGGCAAGTCATGAATTTTACATCAGTGACATAAGCATGTCAAGCAGTGTCCTGTCCTGTAGTATAATTGCCGTGAAGGAGCTTATATGATGTAATTTATTAAAACATAATTAATGCAAAATCAAATCTTCAATATTTTTGCTGAAGTGCTAGCCACAGGGGAATGGTCTTAGTTGAAATGACTGTAATTTCAGCTACAACTTCTTGTTCTGTACTGCTGTCAGCATACTTGGAATTAGAAAATCCATGCCTGCCATTTGAAGTTCATGTTTCTTTCTCCTCCCATTGCCCCTGTGTACTGTGTATGGGGTGATCTATCTAAAAATGTGGTTGGGGCCAAATAAGTCACTGGGCATGGATGGATTTCTGACTGACTACCCCTGAAGAGAGAGATGGGGAGAACTTGAAGAGGCAGCCACACTGACAGCAGAAAGAAATGACAGATGATGGGGAGGAAGGAGTCAGAACATTCAAAAGCTGGTGTGCTGTGTTGCAGCGCAATGTAAGAATGGAACCTCAGATGACAGTGGTCATCAGAAAAGATCAGATTATGTTGTTATTTTAAAAAGGGCAGTAAAATCACATTTCCTTTTAGTGACATCACCAATAAAATATATTAAAAAGGAATTCTGCTACTTGAAAGGGGTAAACATTAATTTGTCCACTCAGCTAGATAAACCAGTTATGTGAACTACTGTATTGCTCTCCTGGATATATGAAGGGTGTGTTCTGTTTCATTAGCTTATGTAGAATATTATACTTAGGGAAAACACAGTAGGACATTTTGGCTCAATTTACCATGACAGGTTTCCTGATTCCCAGTCATTGGTTTATCCATGAGACATCGCTCGTAATTTGTTTGAGCCTCTGGCTGCACTGTATCATGCTTGTGTATCTTTTTTGTAGATCATTCAGTTTCCCAGCCAATCATGGTGCAGAGAAGACCTGGTCAGAGTTTCCATGTGAACAGTGAGGTCAATTCTGTACTGTCCCCACGGTCGGAGAGTGGGGGACTAGGCGTTAGCATGGTGGAGTATGTATTGAGCTCATCCCCGGGCGATTCCTGTCTAAGAAAAGGAGGATTTGTAAGTTGGCTTGAGGAACTTGTTCCTATCTCTCTCTCTCTTTCCCCTTACCCCTAAAGAAAAACATGCCTGTTTAGTTTCCTTAGATATTCACAGCACTAATGGCAGAGTTTTTAAGAACACTTCTATTGCAATTAGATCTCAGCAAACACAGCAGGAGATATGACTAAACTTTTTAAAAATAGAGAAATGATGTTTTTTTGGGACTCATTTATAGTAATGTGAGGTAACAACTGAAATCTAGGTCTCAGTTCATTGGTCCTCCAGAAAACACACAAAAAGAGAAGGAATTAACACAAAGCTGAAAGCGGATGTCAATAGGGAATAGATCTGAGAGCAGTGATTTGCCAATACCTAAGGGTCCTTAAAATGGATCGGATAATGTGGGTTCATTCTTGTTTTTGCTAGCTAAGCTTTAATTATGAAATGATCATTGGCCCTCTTTGAATAACTTTGCTTCTCGTACCCAGTCTATCAGGAAATCAGAAGTTCTGTTAATTCTGTGTTGCAAATTTTTTCAGATTCATCACCATTGACTTCTCTGATGCTAAATTCTAGGCAAAGCAGCATCTCTGTAGCCTCTTCCCTTTTTAAGTCTTAGGTAGTCTTCCTCAAGCATCTTCGATAGCCTTTCTCAAGACTAGTTCTTTCTTATACCATTGACTTTATATATCTAAAAGTCTTAAGATGCATTTCTGTTTGAATCTTCCTCATTTTGTGTTCTTTGACTGGTTTTATATTCCAAGTCATAGCTAGGAAGATCACAAAAGGCACCCTAACTCTTTCTTCCTTACTTTTCTCTTGACTCAAACATGTTTTATACCTTTTCAAAGCACTGTCTCCCTGAAGTCTTTATGGGCTAATACTTCTATTGGCAATCATTTTAAGAGACCTTCTTTCCCTTAAGTCATACTAATAATTTTACCTTTATAATGTCTTGCATTCTATTATCTTAGTAGCATTTATTAGTATTTTTATCATTAGACATCTGTTGCTAGGTATCCGAGGCTTGGTTCTATTTTCCCAGTTCCACTTGAAACTAGTGTCAGCAGCAGTGCATATTTGGTGCAGCTTTCTCAGGGTCAAGTTCAGTTCTTTAACATGTTAGTGGACACTAAATGAATGGTTGTTGACTTGGTCGTCAGTTAACAGGTGGCATCCAAGGTAACCAGAATCCACCTGGAGTTAACTTTATTCTACTCATGTCAAAGGTAGTGCTTCAATGGACATTGATACTTGACATGTGGCTGGAGCTTTTGATTCTACCGGAAAAAAAAAAAGAGTGGGGCAGGGGGAGTGAAATGAGCTTATTTAAGAGGCTGGTTTGAATTTCTCCCAGCTCTACACCTAGAAGTTTGGTTTGAGGAATTAAGCCAGAACAGGATCATTCATTTTTATAATAACATTTGGGAAGAGCAAGGGACCAAACTGGGGCTTTTGTCTTGATTCTTGCATACTAGCTGTTCCAAAGTTGACCTGATTAACTTCTCGGTCTTTTGACCCTGCAGAGACATAGGTTCCGTGGCTCATAGGTCAGATTGGAAAATACTGCTTGTATTTGAACCTTCCCAAGAGGCTTTTTGGGAAGAATAAGATCTACCATTTGGATGTGAGGAATGGGATCAGGCAAAATGATCATTTGCATGTTGTCTCATGGGAAGAAGAGTGTTACTTCTTCTCTTCTTTCAGCTTATCCCCAGCTCACCTCTTTTTCTTACCTCTCACACTTTGCTCAGAGGAAGTGCTGCCTTCTAACTTCTGCCTATGTTGTGGTTTAGTTGGTAAGTTGGATCTGACTCTTCTTCAACCCCATGGACTGTAGCCCACTAGGCTTCTCTGTCCTTGGGATTTTCCAGGCAAGAGTACTGGCGTGGGTTGCCATTTCCTTCTCCAGGGAGTCTTTCCGACTCAGGGATTGAACCCACATCTCCTGCAAGTCTTCTGCATTGGCAGGTGCGTTCTTTACCACTGAGCCATCAGGGAAGCACAACTGCCGCCTATAACTTTTAGTTATTTACTATAGGAGAAAAGTCACAGCTAAGTCATTACTGTGGTGAACTGGAACCTCTGAGATTCTTGCCATGAATTCTCTATCATGTGTGGACAGCTTCTAAGTCTTGGACATTAGCCACCAGACACGTGCCTGGGTTACTGTTACGTTTGTGAAAGTGAAAGTCACTCAGTCGTCTTCAACTCTTTACGACCCCATGGACTTCCATGGAATTCTCCAGGACAGAATACTGCAGTGGCTAGCTTTTCCCTTCTCAACCCAGGGATTGAACCCAGGTCTCCCACATTGCAGGTGGATTCTTTACCAGCTGAGCCAAAAGGGAAGCCCAAGAATACTGGAGTGGGTATCCACTATCCAGTGGAAGCCTGTCCCTTCTCCAGCGGATCTTCCCGACCCAGGAATCAAACCGGAGTCTCCTGCATTGCAGGTGGATTCTTTACCAACTGAGTTATGTGTGAAGCCGTGAAGTTTGTAGGAAGCAGAAAAATAATTAGAAGTAGGAGAAAGATAAAACACTGTGGCCGATTTACTATTATTTTTTTCCTTTTTAAACAATTATTTTATTAGTTAATCTGTGATGAAGCTGTGTCTTTTGTATTCCATATCTTTATTTGAGTTTGTAAAGATGGCTTCTGTCCTTACTTGTCTTGAGAGATTGGTGATTTCTAGCTCTTTTGTAGTATTGTTACCAGGGGAAGTTAAGACCTCAGGATAGAGGTCAGAAAATTGAATTCTCTAAAAAGCATCTACTGAGTTTCTGAAGTTTGCATAAAGATAAATGAAAATTCTCCAAATCTGTATTCCAGTTTCTCAGAAGGGAGGTTGTGTGTAATGAAACGTTATCCTGTATTTTGACTTGAGTTGCACCTAAATGGTGATACAGGAAGACTGACCAGTGACGTCAGTCCATCACTTTGGCACATCTAATCTTATGGTGGATGGAGAACTGGGATCAGTGACCTGCTTTATCAGGTTTTTGGTTGTTTCCTGCTGATCTTGTGCTTCTCTTGGTTTTGCTGTCTGTCTGTTGGTTAAGGTGACATTTAACCACAGCTCTGGTCATGGAAACCTGAATCACTTTTTGGTTGTCGTGGTATGCATACATCTGGAAAGAGGTGAGCCTTTTTTTATTTTTAAGTAAAAATCTATTTTGTCTTTTACAGCGTTGAGTTCAGAGACCAAGGAAGACAGAATATCTGCTTCTAGTAGATAGTTTTTCTAAAGAGTAGTCATTGGTGGTTTATGGATTAGAGCATTCAGATGTTTTTCTTTTTAGGTGATCATACCAGCATTTCTTCGGGTTAGCCTCAGAGAAGCTCCATTTTAAACCCCCAAGAGCTAAAAACACCATCCCTAATGGCATAATGAATGTACACCTCAAATCAAGTACTAAGGGTCTATTCTCAGATAACTGACAACAGATAAGCCAGACTCTGATGAATTGCTCAGTTAAAGGGGTTTAGAACTAAAGTAATTACATTGGTTTTCCATTTTCAGTAAAGTTGTTTTATGGTTAAAGCTTGAATGAAGGTATTTAACCCTGTCTAGCTTCCCTGAGCCTTTCTTAAGTTCATTTCAAATGTAAAAATGGACTCAGTCATTTTGGCTTTTGTGATAAGAGTGCTTGCAGGCTGATGATAAGAATCCGACAGCAGTGTTTTATTCTCAGCACCCACTGGAAATTTTTGGTAGTATTCCAAGTATGAGTCAGGAACTTCAGGGTAGCAGTTTTCAGAATAATGGGAAAATTCAGAATACCAGTTAAGTCAGAGTCAGGTTTTTAAATTTGATTTATTTCCTTTATTCCTGGGTAAAGACATCCCCTTACTCGCCCGCTCAAAACACCCCGAAATAAAGCATGGTTCTGGATGGTTATAAAGTCATATGTATTTACTGTGTTTTTAGGCATTGGGTGAAAAGATTTTTAGAAAAAAAACCAAACATATTGGGAAGACCTTTCTGCTTGTTTGTAGAGAGGTCACGTGCACACTCACAGCAGTTCACTCAGATCACAGAGCTGGTGGCCTGGAGGTCACGTGCACACTCACAGCAGTTCACTCAGATCACAGAGCTGGTGGCCTGGAGGTCACATGCACACTCAGAGCAGTTCACTCAGATCACAGAGCTGGTGGCCTGGAGGTCACGTGCACACTCACAGCAACTCACTCAGATCACAGGACTGGGCGGCTCACTGTCCTAGGTGCCAGTGCATTTATTTCAGACGGTCAGTGTGGTTTCAGTCGATTTTGCTTAAACCTTTGTGTAGTGTAATGCAGGGACTTGAGTCTTAACCGGACCTTGATTTCTTCATTTGCAGAAAGTCTAATTCATATGGCTATGTAGTATATAATACATGAAAATACTTTGTAAGTCTTATAAAGTCTTGGGCTACATAGTCCTTGGGCCAGTAGCATTATTGGCATCTGGGAGCTTATTAGAACTGACAACTCTGAGACTCAACTCCAGACTATTGAATCAAAGTCTGCAGTTTGATATGACCCACAGATGATTTATATACAATTAAAGTGTCATAAATACTGATAATATAGTTTTATTGGGAGATTTCAATTCAGAAACTTTTATCTCAGGAGGAGCCCCTTCAGACTTGAGCTTCCCTTGAACAAGAAATCTTTGTACTCTGCTTTGCAATGTCAAGCTTTTAGACACTGACTAAATAAAAAGTTAAAAAAAGCCATGCAACTTTCAGAAAACCTTTTATGGTTTTCATCTCTTTTTCCTGCTGGGTTTGGTGGTAGTACAACAGAGGGGAACACTTCTCTTATTTTTTTGCACACCAGGAATTGGGTGGTCATACACACAGTGCATGGTATATTCCATGCTCCACTGTTTGTAAATTGCATACCTCTCAACTTCTGTTCATTTTGAAATTGGATATGTTTTAATTGCCATTGTTTCCTTTTTAGCAGCACATAAGATGATGGTATGTCTTATAAATTGATGGTGCCTCAGATTTAATCAAAGGTAATAATAGGTGGTGGAGCTTCTCTGGTGGCTCAGTGTTAAAGAATCTGCCTGCCAACACAGGAGGCATAGGTTCGATCCCTGGATTGGGAAGATCTCTTGGCGGAGGAAATGGTAACCCACTCCAGTATTCTTACCTGGGAAATCCCATTGACAGAGGAGACTGATGGGCTGCAGTCCCTAGGGTTGTGAAGAGTCAGAGATGACACACACGCACACGCACACACACACACACACACACACACACACACACACACACACACTAGTTGTTGGCTTGATTGTGTATAGATATTTCAGAGAAGTTACTGGGACAGAGGGGTTAATGATGAAAGCCATAGTCTTTCCGGGGGGAAACATCAGGTATCAAGCAAGTTTGAAGCTTTAGGGGTATTGGAGGTGAGTGAGACTGTTTGTGTCTGAGAAAGGTAGTGGGCAAAATTGGATAAAATATTTTAAAGAATCTTTTAAAAGGAATTGCACAGTCATGAATTGCCTTGTTTAAATACCTGAAACAACCCTTTGAAGTAGATGTTGTCGTCCCTATGAAAATTTATCAATGAGGAGAATGAGGTTTAGAAGGGAAGTGGTGGGAGCTGCATTCAGTGTTCTGATTTCACATCTTTTAGCCATAGTATATGCTCCACTGTCCTGTTTATTAGTTTCTCACATAGTATCATATTTAATATATTAATTTAAAAGTAATTCATGACTAGTAATTTCAAACTTTTACTCATTTTTTTAGATATTTGAAATTTCTTTATTACTAGTGAAGCTAAAACTGCTGAAAATTTTGGGTGGCATTTTGTGAAAAATTGAGAAGTGTACACAGGGAAACCAATATTTTAGTTAATGTTATGGTTTTTGGACTGGTTTATCAAGCAAATACACAAATAGTCCTTTGAGAAAAAAGAAGAATTACTAATCTTACTGACTGTGACTTCTGCCACATGGCAGAAGTCTCATTTCTAAGTTCCCATTTCTCTGACTTCATTCCGAATTAATATTCCCTGATATATTCATTCCCCTTTTGAGAAAGGTGAGCTGGACTGAATGACTCTGATCTCCGTAGTGCATAGTTTTCTGCTCTTCTCTCAGTTCTTTGGTATGAGGCAGCAGAACATACTCTAATGTTTATGTCTGTCATCTGATCTCTCAAGAACACTCCTTGGCCCCACTCTAGGGATTTTGAGTGGGCTTGGCTTCTTGCATTTTGAGCACTGTCTGAGGGCTATGTTTGGATTACAGTTTTGAACTGAAATTCATCTAGAGAGAGCGTAGAACAGGAGGATGCTATTAACCCATCTTTGTTTTTTATTTCATTTAGTTAATAGGCTTTTTAGTATTAATTTGCACTGGGCAATATATGACAAAAAAGAAAAATGTAACTCCTGTCTTTAGGATGCTTATTTGGACTCAATTTTAGTGGTTCTTGGGCTACCCAGGTGGCACTGGTGATAAAGAACCCGCTTGCCAGTGCAGGAGACATAGGAGACTTGAGTTTGATCCCTAGGTGGGTACGATTCCCTGGAGGAGGGCATGGCAACCCATTCCAGTATTCTTGCCTGGAGTACCCCATGGACAGAGGAGCCTGGCGGGCTACAGTCCATAGGGTCGCAAAGAGTCGGACACAACTGAAGCGACTTAACACCGCACAGTGGTTCTCAACTGTGAGTGCTTATTGGAAGTGAAACTTAGGTTTGTGGGAGCTTCTGCAGACGAGTTAAATTAGAATCTTTCGAGAAAGCCCAGTCACTTGCAAATTTTTAAAAGATTGTGATGTTTGATGCCAACCACAGAGCCACTGCATTGTGCAAAGGACAGTATATCCGGGAGGGCCGACTGGCTGTACACTTTGAGTTAAACCACTTAATGGGAACCTTAATTTTTAATGTTAATATTACAATGTTATGTAAGAAATACTCTCCCAGTGCATAGTTTTCACTAGTGTCATACTTGTATACAGTGTTTTTTACTTTATAATAAACTTTTATATATACATCATTTCATTGATGTTTACTACTCTGTTTTAAACAAAATGATCCCTTTTTATAGATAAGACAGCTCAGACTCAGGTTTAATGACCTGTCCAAAGTCCAGTAAGTGTTAACAGTTGAGATAGACTGTAGGTTCTGTGCAATCTGGGTTAGTATTTTCCTAAAAGAATACCTTACCTTAAACATTAAAAAAAACTTTACAACTCCATAAAACAGGGCAGCCCAAATATACCCTTTTTCTCTCTCACTAGGGTCCTCAGATTTCTAAGAGACCATTTTTATGATTCCCAACTCTGTATTCTAGATTCTCTTTTAATAGCAGACTTTTGACAAGATAGCTTCCCACTTGTGCTCTTGGTGTCATTCATAAATCAGACTTCATGTCAACTGTTTTAACTTAGTGCTTTTGTTGATTTACTGAATTTGTTAAAACTTTATGACCCATGTACAGAAAAGTTTACACATCATAAATATTCATCTTCATGACTTTCTGCCTAATAGAAATATCCCCTATAACCCATCCAAATCAGGTATGGAAGTCATCCTACCTGTTCTGTGTTTTGCTGAGGCATTAACAGCCTAGTCGGAGTAGAAAACCAGGTAACTATTTTATGTAAATAGACTGTATAACATGGACAAAAAACAGCCCATCCCAGGGACATCTTTGAAAATCTAGCCCTTGGCAGTATAATTGAGAACGTAAGTGTTCAGATCAGGGCAGTTGGCTTACAGGGGGAGCAGCTTCTCAGCAAGCCCTTGTAAAGGGCCACTGAGGAAAGATTATGAAAAATGTTGATTTGGTGAGTGAGCCTCTTCTGTACCCAGATTATTTGCTTGGTGAAAATTCCTACTGCTGCTTTATTGCATTTCCTTACCATTTTTTTCCTATAGACTGAACTCCTCGTGAGAAACTGGAGCTGAACTCCCTGCCGCTCCTGAGCCAGTGACTTGATTTGTAGATTTGTGGAAGATTATTTAAGTGTGTTGATGGGATGATCCTAAAATACCTTTAAAAATTATTGACGTTAGTGGGGTCTAATTCAGGTGGACTTGTTCATTACCACCTCTTGGACTCTTACCTGATGATAAGTAGAATGGGAGGATCCTTCTTATTTTAGCAGTTCGGTTTTACAGGACTTTTTTCTGTTTGTTTTCTTTATCTTATTTTTTGAACTTCTGTCCTGCAGTGTATTCAGTGTTGGGGATGTGAAAATTACTACATAGCTTCTGTCAGTTTTACCTTTGCAGGAAGAGGGAGCTTTTATTTCTGGACATTTTGAAAGCTCTTTCTGTCTTTAGAATCCTGTCATACTTTGGCTTGGGATCTCAGTGTCATGCTTAATTGGCTCTCATTTACTCTTTGAACCAGTATCAGTGTTGAACTTTGAAGATGTGAACGTTAGATCTCATTTGCTGCCGTAACTATAGTTTACCATCTTGCTGCTACATGAAACTAAGTGGTATATCCTTTCTAAATTCCTTCTGGTATATGTTCCTTTATTCATATTAGCCATGAAGTCTTTCTTTTTCTGTTACTTTTGAGCAGAGGGGGGTTTTAAAAGCAAAATGGGCTTTGAATTGGTTGTTGAAAGGTCTAAGATTGTCAAGTGTCCCTGTGTCTGGTCTTTCTGTGTCAGGGTGGCTAAGAACTACTTTGAGAGCATCTTTTTATTTTGCGTTTGCAGGCCTACCATTCACAGCTGTGTCTGCTGCTTTATCTTCCATTTGTGGTCCTCACCCTCCCCACTGAAATTTGGTTGTGGCGACTGGAGATGCTGAGCAGTAGTTCTCATCATCTTTTGATTGGATCTTACCTTTTACCAGGAGCTTTCTTTTGGTCTAGGTCTGTTTGTTTCTTTCTTAAAACAGAAGCAGTGATGGAGACAGGCAAGATTACTTACCTCTCCCTGGTTTTACAAAAGCAAAAATTATTTAACCCTTGGGTAAGGTTTTGCAAAGCTTGCTATACCATGTCAAGTCACTATACCAAACCTTCTTTTCATTCTGAAAATCAAGACACATTTGCTTTAAAAGTCCATGTCTTAACTTAGATGGTTGGTAGGAGGAGACAGACTTAATTTCTTTAAGAAACAGGACATCGGTGTGCTTGGCACCGCATCGGTCCATTTAGGTCCAGTCTTTCAGTCTTTTTAGTTTGAAGTACTTCAGAGATAAACTCTGTTGCATCAGTGATTTGCTTTAATATGCTCCCATGTAATCCTTGGTATGTACGGACAGGCGGTGGATGACAACTAAACACTTAGAGTACTCTTTGTGAAAGAATTTTAGTTAGATTTAACATATTTTGAAGGATTTAAAAAATTCAAGTTAAGGATAATTAGTGATTTATTGTTTCAGTAAGCGGTGAGACATTGGGTGGAATTGGGGTGGTGATGGTTCAAATTGGCAGGGCATATATCCCAACATGAAGTGTATAGAGTAATGGAATTGGAATGATTTTAGACCACACTTAATTCAATATTCAGAAGTAAGGGAGGAGTTTACATAGGCAATAGAAGTAGGAAATTCATTTTGTAGGCTTAATACTTCCCAAGTGTAATATTAGCTATAATTCCTGGGGATTATTAGGAACCATGCTATTCTAGAGAGTTAGATTTTAGAGTAGAGAAATGCAACTAAGAAATACAAAGTTGTGGTTGGGCTTTTGGTAGAAAGGAAAAAAAAATGGGGTGGTGGGACATTGGGCATGATAAGACTGTCCTAAACTCTGTAACATAAATGTATGTCTGTCTCCCCCATTTGGCAAGACTTTCTGCAGTGTTCCTGCCTCTGTGTTGTCTGTTAATTAGATTGTAATGTCTTGAAAGGTCATGGATACTATCCTGTTCTAATTAGCATCTAGTGTAGTCTGGTGTCCACGGTGGTTGCCCGCTATTATTAGTTGATGATGATTAGTGAAGCTGAAGCTATTTTTTAAACAGGGCCCAAGGGATGCAGACAGTGATGAAAACGACAAAGGTGAAAAGAAGAACAAGGGTACGTTTGATGGAGATAAGCTAGGAGATTTGAAGGAGGAGGGTGATGTGATGGACAAGACCAATGGTTTACCAGTGCAGAATGGGATTGACGCAGACGTCAAAGATTTTAGGTTTGTATGTTTTACACTTCTGATTTTTGAGTGGGGGCTATGGGTTTTTGTTTTGATTTAGTTTTATTTTGATTTTAGTTTTCTTTATCCCTCCCTACGTGTTTTTTTAAAGAACTGGGACTAGTGTAGGCCATACCACAAAAATTGTATGAACTGTTAAGGTGAAACTTTTTAAGATCTGTCCATACCTGATGTTTTGCCAAAACAATAGACTTTCCGTTTGTATGGAGCTCTATAATTTGCAGAATGATTTCATAAAAATCAGTTCATTGATTCTCAAATTTCAAAATCACGTGGATGAGCACCTTGGGATTTCTCCCAAATCATTATCTTGGGAGAAATCATGGTTACTAACAGAAGTGTGTCATATTACTGTGGCATATTAAGGAAGAGTGAAAAACAGTTGAGATCAGTTAAGTATTATTTCACTTGAGACTCATAAGCTCCCTTTGAGGTAGGCAGGTATCGTTTTCTTCATTTTGAAGAACCGGAGATACAGCTAAAGTGACTTGTTCTTAATCATATTCCTTCCATGGAGGCCTCTCATTCCATCTCTGGTCATAATTGATATGCAAGTTTTAACCCTGTTATTTTAATATGCACAGTATTAATGATACCATATTTGTCTTCCACATTTGGCAAGTATTCTTTGTTACATGATGGTATGTGAGTTTTAATTTTTTTTTAAATTTTGACTAAGGAGTTTTATCCTCAGTCACTGATGCCCAGTAGAGAATTTAATTTTGAATAATTTTAGTCTAAAGCTAATGTGTGTCTAAACACACACACACACAGCATCCTTTATCCTAATAATCTGCAAAGCCAAAATAAAAATATTGTATGTATGTGTGTGTGTGGTCATTCCTTTTAGAACAATGTTTAATGTGTTTAATCTTCCTAAATTAATTTTTGCATCTCATGGGTATAAAGAATTAGTCTTTGTAAGAAATTTGAGTCACAGCATAAACACTTACCTCAGGTCTTTCAAATGAGTTTGGGTATCCCTCCATCCTGAATCTCAAGCAGCTTGTGGTATTGTTTCGTGGTATTTGACTCCAGGGCAGATGGTAGTAGTAGGGTGTGTGTGTGTGTGTTAAGGAACTACAAGAGCTTTAATTTGTACCAGCTGTAGGATTTCTTTTAGGCTAAGAATGTAGTCACAGGCTATTTTTCCCTGACTAGAATATAATATTATTCAATATTATCTGAATTAGAATTAAATAGTTCTGCTGTCTTTTTGCATAGAGTGATCATGTGTCCTGGGTTGCCCAGGACAGTATTTGTTTATAGCTCTGTCCCAAGATATTTATTAATACTGCCCTTTTTTGTTCTTAGGAGTGTCCTGGTTCAGATGATAAATTACATCTTCATATCACTTTTAATTCTTAGAGTTGATTCCTTAGCAGGAGCTTATCCTAAAAAGTGAATTTATTTTGTACTGTTTTATAATGGTTTGATTCTGGTTTCTTTGAAAGGAAAAGGGGAGTCAGTTTTATGGTTGGCCAGTGGTACCTAGGAAATACAAACAAAAATTTTTCACCTATTAAAAATTTTTTTTTGAATAGAATTATTCTCAGATGTGGAACTTTCCCTAGAAAGTACTTTGTCTATTGACTGTTTAAAAGAGTAGGATGTTGCTTTTGGGGGGGCATGTTTTGCTACCTGTATTTTGGGATCCTTGCTTTCATGAATACCACAGAGTGATTCCCGCCCCCCCCCCCGCCCCTCCCCCCCAGTTCATCCAGTGTTCCTCACATCTGGGCCCCTTGGTAAAAGAGATGGTAAATTAATAGCAGTTAATGTAAATTTAAGGGGTGGGTTGTGGGAAGGCAAGCAATAGAAGAGTCGTTTTATAGGATGTAACATGTAAGCACCATAAAGGGTCTCTGGTCATTTTTTCAAAATAGTTTTAAATACTGTTGGTAATAAGCTGTGTCAAGGACATTGTCCTTAAACTTAGGTTGGTGTAGTGTCCCTCCCCACTTAAAATAAGGTTTAATGCCCTTTACTTTCTCTGTTTAGCCGTACCCCTGGTAATTGCCAGAACTCTGCTAATGAAGTGGATCTTCTGGGTCCAAACCAGAATGGTTCTGAGGGTTTAGCCCAGCTGACCAGCACCAATGGTGCCAAGCCTGTGGAGGATTTCTCCAACATGGAGTCCCAGAGTGTCCCCTTGGACCCCATGGAACATGTGGGCATGGAGCCTCTTCAGTTTGATTATTCAGGCACGCAGGTACCTGTGGACTCAGCAGCAGCAACTGTGGGACTTTTTGACTACAATTCTCAACAACAGGTACTGTGTGTGTCTCTGTCACTCTCTATGCTCTCCCTCCAGGCAGCAGCATTATTCAAGTAACTGAGAAGGGGGGGATGGGAGGAGGGTGGCAATATTTTAGGCTTTTGATGGCCAGTCCTTATTTACCCAACAGAGATGTGGATTATAAAGCCTTTGCATCTTCCTCTCCAGCATGGTTCCCATGCTGAGGTTTGTTGGCAAGAGACTACCCTGCTCTGTGTAAATTCCTTTGGCTCCTCTCTTTTATCAGGGCCTGGGGACGGGGTGTGGTGGTGTTACCTCCTGTGACACAATCCTCTTGAATGTTAATCTCACTGAAGATTAATGTGATTATAATGCTGTTGGTTTTTGTTTTTAAAGTAGTAGACTCTGTTGTCTGCCACTGTCAGAAGTCCAGTGCCAGATGTCTTATTAGTCTTGTCTTTTAATTAAGTGAGTTACTATAGATAACAGACATATGTCATACCTTTCAAAAGAGTTAGAATGTGATTAGGGAAAAAACACATATCACTCAAAATAAAATCTGCAGTGAAATTATTTGGCTCTTCTTTTATTTGTAAGTCCTTGGAATATATTTTATGTGTGCCTTCAAAACCAGAGGAAAATTAGCCAAATTAATGAAAAGGGGGCAGGTAACTTCTTGTTCATGTTAAGTTCCACAAGTTCTCCTTTGTGGCCTCGAGCAATTTGATGGGCCATCAGTTTCTCATACTCCTTAATTTTAGTCTGGAGCATACATATAAATTTCTAGGTTTGAAAAGTTAAAATCTCATTTTGTAGTTTAGAAATTATATATCTATGAGGAAAGTTGGCTTATGGTCTTTGTAGATCAAATTGTACCACACTCTCCCTTTATTTGTCATAAATGGCTGATTTTAAGTGAATTTTGCTTAATAGATAGCTGGATAATACCATTAACCATGTGAAGTTTACAGAAACAAACCCCTTTAAGGGATGATGTGATGTGCATGCACTCTGTTCCTATCAGTTGGATATACTAGGTGTAATTAACAAAGTCTTTTTCTAGAGAGTGTGAACTAACAGTGTACACTGTTCTCCCTGTAGTTCCCAAGAGATATGCTCACTTTTCCATGGAAATTTGACTTTCTTTGCTTTTTGTCTTATTTATTAATTTGATTTTGCTTTTTTTTTTCACAATGAATCCTCAAAATAGTAGTGTTGAATGAAGTCAGAAATTACTTCAGATGCTGAGGAAATACTCAATTTAAAGATATTTTGTGGCATATCAGCAAACATAGGGACACACTATTACTGTGTAGACTTCAACTTGTCCAGTTTAGAATATTAGTGTAGTAATTTCTCTATAAAAATTGAGGTATGTTAAGTTTAGGCTGTTTCTAATCAAGTTCCTGTAACCTAGTTATCTCAAAAAATTTTATCTGAATTCTTTCTTTTATTGTCTCATTGAACTTCCCCTGGCAACCCTTAGATCTGCAGCCATTTTTGGTTCTTAGCTTCCATTCCCAATCGAACCCAATCTGACTCTTGGCTTGTTATTTAAGAAGTGTTTGTCTCTAACCTCTTATGAATGACAATCTGATTCTCTGTCATTTAATTGTTACCTTGTAATTAAAGTTGGGATTCACTTGTGGTTTACTGAACTTGGGTTTCAAAGTAATTCTACCAATTTTTGAGGAGGCTGGATAATTATTAGAACTTGAACAGAAATGTACTTTTGCATGCCCACAAATAGTTCACACAATTACATCAAAGACACCACCTGCTCCGACTTATAAAACCTGGAGTGCCTTCACCATGAATCACATTTCAGCAGTTTTTGGAAGCGAATGCCATTATTTTGCAAGTTGAGCTGTGGTTGAATTCTGACTTCCCATGCATGTCTTGGTTGCTGCAATATAGGGTCATTGTTACACAGTTACACCATCATCATAGGATGTGCTTATTGTTATTTTGTCCCATGGGCTCATAATTCTTGCTATTTTGAGTAGATGGCTGTACACATTCTTATACTGGATGTACTGATAGCCTGCCTAGAAATCATTGACTCAAGACTCTTTAGGACCCTTAACTTCCCAAAGGCTGCTGCATAAAGGCCAGTAGTTATTAAGATGGAAGAACCCTTTCTCTACTGGAAATTGGTGTTTGTTTCTACACTTTATCCTTCCAATCCCTTTTTACCCTTTTGCTTTTCATTAGATTTTATTCCTCTTTTCCATTTCTAATAATTAAAATGGTTCTCATTCTTCAAGGTCCAGTGCTATATTACCCTTTTTTTTTGGTTACCTTTCTTGATCTCTAAATCAAAAAGTCATTTCTGTCTCTGTAGTGCCTTGTGCTTCCTCTAAGAGAAAGAGTCATGGTGTCTCCTTGTTTGATAATCCTCTGCTAGATTGTAATCACCTAGAGGGTAGGATGGGGTCTTGATCTCTCTGTGTCCTCTGCTTTTGCTTTGATGGCCCAAGTTTTCAGGGAACCTTTTCCACAACCCTGTTACATTATCTCAGAACATTCCCTGTGTTTAATATACTTCACCAAACTAAGATTGAAAGCTAGCCTTGGGAGAGGTCTGGAGGCCACTCTTTGAGGTCTTGCATGTATTCTAATATGTGAGTCCTTTAGGTCTAGCCCATTAGATTGTTTATCATAGATGAATAATGGGACCTTTTTAATAGCCAGGAAATTTATTTCCTGAATCAGTACTTAACCCTTTTTAGTGTCACAGCCCTCTTTTGCCATCTGATTAAAAGCCATAGTCCTCACATCAAAAAAAATACATGATTCTTTTGAGACTCAATTTTGTACATAACTTGAGGGAGATCACAGATCTGTGGATTGCAGATTATAACCTTCTGTTCTTATTTTTTGTTGTTACCTGTAGTCAGGCATATGTGTCATGAATGGAACAGACTTCCCCCAACCCCATGGTTCTCAGTTTAGTTATTGTGGCTCATTTGGTCATTTAGGTAGTGTAAGGAAATAGTTGATGACAAGTGATGAGACTATCTATGCCCACATCCTAGGGAGAGCATAGTGTTTGCTGGGCAAGGAAGGACTTAGAGAAGAGATGGATCTTGAGCTGTGCTCTGCAAGACTTATTTATACCAGGAAAAGAATGAAAACTCCAGTGGAGAAAATAGTAAACTAAGAGCTTAAAATCAGACATTAACATACATGTTCAATAGGTAATATAGAAATAGTCACCCTGGATGGTAGTTGAGGTTGAAAAAAAGTGACTTGTGAGGTTACGTAGATAGTGTTGTGAGTCTTAGCGACTTCGCTGTGCTGTTGTACAGGCATTAACAAGGCATTTTAAGAAGTGATGACTGAATTAACATGATTTACTTTTTTTGTGCAGAGTGTTAGCTTAGAAGCAGTTTCAGACATTCTTTTGTCCATATTAGTCAGTTAACTATTGACTGTTGTATCCTTGCAGGGACTTAGGTTTTGTCCGTAATGAACAGAGCTAATGTTCATAATAGTCTTAGAGTATATAAAACAGTTATGGAACAGTTGAGCTACTAAATGTTAAATTGATTGGTGAAGAATCCTATCAGACCAGGGGAAGGCTCATTGAGGACCAAATTTGTATAGACCTAACTTGGATGAGAGATGGAATATATATTCCTGCAGTTAAGAGAACAGAGTTATGGAGATGGAAATGACGATGGTGTGATCATAGGTTAGTAAGAGTAGAAGGTACACATAAAAGGGAAACAGAAATAGATGCATTTGGTTACTAAGTCCAGGTCACAGGCATTAAGAGCCAGGACTGAGTACAGACAATATTAATGATTGTGAGGGTTGAACTAAACATCTAGTGTAGCATGTATTTTTCTATACATTTTGCTCTTTTATCATGGCTTTCTTAAATGGGCATCAATTTTTTTTTTTTTTTTTTAAGTTGGGAGTTTTGAAGTTATTTGCTATAATTGGTAGGGTATGTTGATTTTATGAGTGGATCTGGTTTGATAGTTGACAAAGTAAATCCTTCTTGTGTCCTATTTCATTTCATTTGGGGTAATAAGTTGGTTTCATAAGACTGTTAATATCAGCCTGTATTTAGATACATAATATAGAGCATCCTGAAAATATAGGGAAGGTATTTTTCATTCAGTTCATTACAGACTAACTGTTTTTAGGGATACTTTGGTTTTGGATAACTAAGCTACTTATCTAATCACTGTAAACCATCATCTTAACCTAAGATGTATTTATAGCAGGGATTCCTTTTATGGTGCCTTGGCAGTTAGGTAAGATCTCAGACTGAATTCTTAGAATACTGTCTTAAAATGTAGAGTGTAAGTATGATTACAAAAGAAGCCAATTATATAAAAATAGCTATAACAGTATTGAACAGCAAATTGAATGATGGGTGTTTGCTTCTTTTTCATATGATGCATGAGATAGACATAGTTGTACTGGCCATGATGGTGAGCATAAACAAGATTGTGAGATGTCTAGCAGTTGTAAAGTAATATGAAAATACATGATTTCTATTTGTGATCGAATCACAGAAGTGTGGCTAAATTTAATGTGGTTTGTTGCCTATGATAGTAACTGAAGGGCATGCTAAATTTCGTGACAGTAATTTTACCTGCCTCAAGTACAAAGGTCTGGGGTTAGGAACCTTTAATTTAGGGTGGTTTGAAATGCTCATTGATACCACTCTCCTTACTTTGTCCTCATTGTCTTCTCTTTAATCCTGGAAAACACAGTGAACAGTTCATATGTAATGTGTTCATACTGTTTTGAGTTATGATGCTTGCATAGTAAATAGCCATGAAATTATCTCTGTTCATCTAAATATATTCTGGAAAATTATTGCTAGGTTTCATTGTATTACAACCTAGTAACAGAAACCACAGCCAAGATTAAGTTGATAATCAGGTGGGTTAATCTGGTTAATTTTTGACGTTCTTTATTTTAGGATTCAGTTACTGTAAAAATAGCCTAATAATGTGGCATGCATTACAAAATTGCGTACTGATCTACTGAAACTCTAATCTGTTAAGCGTGAATTTTTAACAAAGAAGCAATACTCTGAAAGCCTTAGTCAGATGGCAGAGGAAGTTGGCATGCATTGCTTTTTAACGTGTGGTAGTGATTTAAATGTCATTCTTATGAGACTGAGTTTGCATAGTTTTAATATAGGTATTTAAGATTCTTGGCTTTCTTTTCAGTTTATAAATGAGAGGAAGATTATTTTGCCAGGGTCATGTGTATAGTCACTGTTGAAATGCTGACTTTAGCTAGCAGTTAGGTCATTTGAAACATACCTTTATTGTTCTTTGACTTTGATGAAATTTTAGAATATGATTTTCCTCTAAAGATAATAATTTGCTTGATGGAAGGCTGTATTTTGTTTTCCTCACTTATTTAGAAGTCATTTATTTTGAAATCAGATTCTTCATCTGCTAAAGAAATGTGAATTTTTTTTTTAAGTTTGGCAGCATAGTTTGTATGTACCTGTTACACTAAAAATCATTATAATTATATGTTAACTATTGCAGCTGTTCAGATAACCTGATCAAAAATGAACTTTGATCTAGAGGCTATAGACAGTAGCAAATTTTCAAAAATTTAATATACTGAGGACTAGCGCCAGAATATAACTTTTTCTTTAAAATTTATAGCCCCACTATTGATGTAATACTCTTAGTGTTTAAAAGGCTTTTCTCCGTGAATTCTGGCAATAGCCTTGTCAGGTAGGGCAGCCATTTTTATAGATAAGAAAATTAAGACATCGAGAAGCTCAGAGACTTCCTGAAGGTCTTAAACCCTGCTCTGCAGACACCTTTGTCTCAGTTTCTGGCTCCTCGCGCTTTGCTTTGGACCTAGTTCTAGAAACATAAAACTCTCTGTGTGGAGCTGTCTCACCTTCAGGTTTAACTGCATTCATAGTTTTTTTTTAGCATGGTATATGTTTTAAAATTACTTGTATCAACAACAAAAACAAAAAGGTTTTTCTTTCCTCTTTGTGACCTAAAGCAGGTGGTGCTCATGAACTCAGCAGGACTTTGACTTTAACACTGCTCAGAAGTTTTTTTTTGGGGGGTCTATTTTGTATACTTTTTAACATTTAATTTTTGAATAGGTAGTAGCATTCACATGGTTCAAAAAATCAAAACAGTGTAAAAAGATACACAGTTGTTATTCTTCTTCCCACTCCTGCTTTCATCCTTTTTATCACTTTTGTTGGTTTGTTGTGTATGCTATTAGCATTTTAATTCTTTTACTATACGATGTTGTGGTGTCTGCCGTATATCATCACAAATAGGTCATAATTATATGTATATAGATATATAACTCCCCTCCCTGTTGAGTACCCCCATCCCCCCATCCCACCCCTCTAGGTTGTCACAAAGCACCAGGCTGGGCTTCCTGTGTTATACAACAGCTTCCCGCTAGTTATCTGTTTTACACATGATGGTGTATATATTGGAGAAGGCAATGGCACCCCATTCCAGTACTCTTGCCTGGAAAATCCCATGGACGGAGGAGCCTGGTAGGCTGTAGTTCATGGGGTCGCTAAGAGTCAGACACGACTGAGTGACTTCACTTTCACTTTTCACTTTCCTGCATTGGAGAAGGAAATGGCAACCCACTCCAGTGTTCTTGCCTGGAGAGTCCCAGGGACGGGGGAGCCTGGTGGGCTGCCGTCTATGGGATCGCACAGAGTCGGACACGACTGAAGTGACTTAGCAGTGTATATATGTCAGTGCCACCTGACTCGGAAGAGTCTTGCCTTCTGCTTTCTTTGTCTCTTCCCGGACTGTCTTGCTACATGACGCGCTATAAGAGGTGGCCCACAGAAGGCCTGTGTCTGTGTTAAGGGGTGCTTGCCTCATTCATCAGAAAGAGTATCACATAGAGAGGACTTCTATGTGTATTGATTTTAATAGTTAGCAAACAACCTTATGAGTTAGACAGATCTTTATTGTCCATCTTTAGAGAGAGGAAGAGAGTGAGGCACAAAGTGACTTTGCTTCCCAGCGTCCCGCACACAGGGTCAGTGGTGGACCTGAGATACCAGTCCAGGTTTTCTGGCCCCAGAGTCTGTGCTTTTATCTGCTCTCCACTAGGCATATTGCCTTAAACTCGTAAGAAGTCAGGCCTGGCAGTACGTTTTATTTTGAGGTGAGAAAGGGACAGAGTTTAGCACTTTGCCCAGTGCTAAACAATGCATTTGTATGTGTTGTTCAGGATCCTCTGGAACCTATCACTTGGCAGTTACCCAGTTTTGTTTTTTAATAACCTATATTTTCAGTTAATATTGGACTGTTTACATGCGAGAATGTGCCAGAATTGCTGTAATTTATGCTATGGTCAAAATCTGTCTGCTGTTGATGTATAGTTTACTTATGTTTAATTGTTTACTGCAGAAGGCACTCAAAATAATTCCTTCTCTGTCACAATCATGGACACATTAATCAACTCTCAAACATAGGATATATGGGAGCAGTTATAAGGCCTATATGTTTCTAGTTAAAATTATTAATTAGTCCCAGTGTTCAGTGTGGTAACACAATAGTGAGAACCCCAAACTAATGTTACATGGAGTGGTTACTTTTATTCATAAACTCTGTGTGTGTGTGTGTGTGTGTATGTATATTTACAGATACAGTACATGCATGTAATGTTACATGAAATGTTAAAAAATGTTAAAAACATACAAAGTGAGGTTAAGTCATAACGGAATGGTGTTAAAGTACTGTTTTTGCTTAGTAAGTGAAGATAACCTCAAGAGTTACATTCTGAACACAGTATCATTCTCCTAGCTTCCTGTCACAGAGCCCAGCTAATAGTGCTCAAAAAAAATTTGTTGAGTGAAATGAGTTATTTTATTTGCAGCAGGGCCAAGAAAGGTAGAGGGAAGAGGCTAGCATGAACATTGTCTGAGATGTTAAATATTTCAAAAGGTTTAGGCTAGGAAAATTCCAGAGACCCATTGAATAGGTAGTAGATACCTAGTGGAACTAGGAGGTGTTTTTACAGTCTTGGAAAAAATTTAGACAACTCTCTACTGTTTTACTTGTTTTCTGCCTCCTGGATGCTCCTCTTGAAGGGAGGGGTTTGGGGAGAGCTGTTAGTAGGAGGAGTACGAGGCACTGTCCTTCAGGTGAAACCAAACCAACTTGGCAATGATCACAAGGTTGTAGTTACCAAATAGTACTGGTTGGCTCCCTTCCTGGAATGAACAGTTGTTTTGATATATTTTCCAGTAGAGTCCTGTATTTCTTTTGAATGCTTGACATTTAATCAGTGCTTATGAAGTAGAGCTGTTTTTTTACCAGCATTATAATGAAGTTTTTCTTTTCTTTAACCTTTGAAAATAAAAAAAGCTATATAAAGCATTTTTGAAACCTGTACTACATGGTTACTTTTGACATTCATACTGTGAAAGCAGACACTTATTTTACTCTGGTTTTTAGAAAGATAAATATATATATATAGAGAGAGAGGTAACAGGTGAAGTTGGTCACTTTGTTCAGAATATTCACCTTTAAAAAAAAATTAAAGTCAGTC
The DNA here is from genome assembly GCF_003369695.1 of Bos indicus x Bos taurus. Classification (NCBI taxonomy): domain Eukaryota; kingdom Metazoa; phylum Chordata; class Mammalia; order Artiodactyla; family Bovidae; genus Bos; species Bos indicus x Bos taurus. Next base: position 122,242,321 of record NC_040077.1, read on the forward strand.
TGTTTTTATACTTGAGGCAGAGAAGTAACCAAATCATAACAATCAGGTTCACCACAACTGAATCAAAGTTCAGTTGTGACAGTAATTAAACTGAGTTGTCAGAATGACATTATCACCTACCGTCCAAAACAGGTTTCTTTATGAAGACATCCGTGGTTCAAGATCCATGGTATGTGTTATATATCATCCAGTGATGTTCGCCTAACCCCTGAAAAGTCCTGTAGAAAGAGTAGGTAGGTTGAAGGTCCTTTGTAGGGAAGTCCCAGCAGTAAATTCTCCCAGTCTGATTTCAGTAAATAAAGACGTCTTCAGTATATAACTCCTTGGAAGGAAGCATATCAGGGCAATCCAAAATCATGTATCCCCTTTCTTGGTACCAGTATTGTTCCTATTAAACTGTATGAACATTTTATTTAGTGTTGTAAACTTAGTTCCTTGCACAGTGCCTATCAGGTTTTGATTCAAAAATAATTTAAAATGAATGATTGACTTTGTAATAAGAGAGAATCTTAGGATATTCTTACTGTCAAGACCTTTGAATTCCTTTCCTTTTCTTGGAAACTAAGCTCATAATCCAAGTTTTGTTAGTAGCAGCTATACTTCTGTTGTTTTATTTCTCACATGTAAAAGGATTGGTATCCTAGGAAATTCGGGAGCCCCTGAAAGTTGCACATTGTCCAGTTTACCTGTTTTTATAAACCACTAGTTGAGGAAGATATTCAGTGTTTTCCCCAGAAGAGACAGCCAGGGGATGAAATGAAAACTTTCCCTTTTCCTGTCTAAAATGTGAGTAGATGAGGATTATTTCAGAGTGTTTGTAGAGTTCTCAAAAGAACTGAAGGGAGGTAACAGCAGTCGGTGCAGTGAGGTAAGTCATTTGTAGTACATTTGTTTAGTTTCTGGCTTGCTCTGGATCAGGCAGTGCCCTCAGACCTGAAACAACCGTTAGGGCATTTGTATGTATGTTTATGGTTCAGGGGACAGATAACCTGTGAAGCAAGTAGTCAGCATGTGGGAACTGGGCTCACCAAATTGAGCCAGAGCCGTAGAGGGAAAACAGAAGTATGAAGCATCATAGATAGCAAGGGAGTGGAGTAGAGCATGAGAACATTCTTGTTAAAAGCATCATTTCTAAACAAGAGTTTATGGAAACTTTTATTCAGAGAGGCTTTAACATTCCTTCATTAGATTGGTTCTCTAACCTCATCATGCCCTTTTCTTCCCTCAGCTGTTCCAAAGACCCAATGCGCTTGCTGTCCAGCAGTTGACAGCCGCTCAGCAGCAGCAGTATGCGTTAGCAGCCGCGCATCAACCCCACATCGGTAAGTCCTTAAGCCAGAAGCTGCCTTGTAGGGGTGGCCCCGTCTTAGGACAGCGGCTGCTGTGGAACCCAGCTAGTATGGACTGACTGTGAAAGTCCTGACAGATCTCAGAGTAAACGGCCTCTAACTCTTGTCCAGTTGTCTTTAGCCACCTTCCTATTTTTCTAGACCTAACTCATAAGATTTCTTAGTATCCTGTTATTGCTCTGCCAGCTGTTTCAGGACTTAAAGTATTTCCTGTAGTGACTAGCATCAGCTCTGTTGGTAGGTTTGGATGAACTTAAATAACAATTTTGTGCTTGTTGGGCATATATAGACTATGGGTGTCTCAACATCACATCTTATTAGGTGGCAAGTAGTACCTGTAAACCTATTTTCCAAGTAGCATGTGTTGAAAAATTTAAAAAGTTGTATCATAATCACTGGTTTTTAAAGTTGCTCTGTACCTGTTGTACTTGTTAATGTCTTGATATTAACATATTTTTTATCTTATGGAACATATTTTTGTCTTACTGCTGACACTGGACTCCTCCCCGCACCCCCCCCACACACACAGCTTTTTTTGGGTCTCTTTGAAATAGTGCTATACAAATACAAATTTTATAAAGGGGGGTGGTTAAAATGACATGATTGAATAGATAGAAAATCACCCATCACGGATTGTGAAATGCTGTGGAAGAAAAGACTTGCTTCTAGCCTAGTTATACAGGTGGCCCTTGAACAACATGGGATTAAGCTGTGCAGGTCCACTTATATATGAATTTTTTTCAATAAATATGGTCTACAGTACTACTTGATCCTTGGTTGAATCGTTGATGCTGAAGTGTGGCTATGGAGGGCTGATTTTAAAGTTATACATGAATTTCTGGCTGTGTAGGTGTCTGCTCCCCTATCCCCTGTGTTGTCAAAGGGTCACCTGTATTAAGTCTAGACCTTTGCCTGGGTCTGATTTAATATGTACTTACAGATAGTAGTCTTTATAAATAGGCATACATTTTCTTTGAGGAGAACTGGAGAATTGTTTAAATGGAAATAAATACTTCCCTCCATCCCATTACAAACTGTTTTAAATCACTTTATTTTAACCTATTATAATTTCATTAGTCTTTTAGAAATTGTGCTAAATTTAAAACTGCTTAGTAGTTTTAATTGTAATCTTTAGCAGAGGTTATTAAAAAAGATGATAGATGGATGCCACCATAATCTTTAGTACAGGTATTATCTTTTTGAAAGTCCATTTTACTCAACCTATTATAGCTTCTCTTTTTTCTCCTCCCCACAGAATAGTTAGCCAGACTGTGTAGGAGTTTGGTAGGTTTGTTTTAGTCAAGTTTGTTTTTACTGACAGGTATGTTTTCAGCAGGTTTAGCTCCCGCTGCATTCGTCCCCAACCCATATATCATCAGTGCTGCGCCCCCAGGGACGGACCCCTACACAGCTGGATTGGCTGCAGCAGCGACGCTAGGTGAGACGTTTTGCCACGAGGGATTTTCTCACCTGCTAAAAGAAGTCCCTTTGATGGGCATTCATTTTTTATACTCTTTTACAAATCCGTGTTTCCAGTGGATATTTCTCTCCTGATTTCCAGGACCGTCTATCTGCCAGCTAAATATCTCTGCCCACCTATAACCTCGGACTTGAACATATTTAAAATGAGGTTAATCAGCTGCCTCCTGTCTTTTTTCTTTGGCTTAGTGCAAATGCCTTTAGGCGTCTTGTCACCAACATTTTTGGCATCAGGGACCAGTTTCGTGGAAGACAGTTTTTCCGTAGATGGTGGGAGGTAGGGGCTGGGTGGTGGGGTGAGTGGTTCAGACTCTAATGCAAGCGATGGTGACTGGCAGATGAAGCTTGGCTCACTTGCCTGCTGCTCACCTCCTGCTGTGTGGCCTAATGCCTAACAGACTGCAGGCTGGGAGTTGGGGACCTCTGCTTTAGACCACTTCCTAAATTAATTCATTCATTTACAGTGTTGTGTTACTGTATAGATATTTTTGCTCCACTGAGTCACCAGTTGCTCATATATATTTCGGGAATTTCTCCCCTTGCTTATATCTTCCTACTATGGCAGATCCTTTAATCTTTACCTAGACTTTTACAGCTGTTCTCTCTTATATTTTACCAGCTTACTTCCTTTTTCTCCCTCGTTCACCCACCTAGATTGTTTGAGAAAACAGTCTCAAACACAAATCTTACTATGTTACCCTTCTACTTAAATCCTTTATTGATTTCTGTCTTACTTACCTAATACAGTACACTGCAGATAACGTCAGCATGGCTGGTCATTCCAAATTACTTGGGTGGTGATGGTGGATTGTTCCTTGAAATCAGTACTTGAAAGGAGCTACCATGACATTCTAAGGATTAGTGAGGATTGAGACCCACTATGTATAGCAGTCTTTCCATGACTATACGAGCATCTCCACATGTGCACCACTTCTACCCGGCAGGGCCCCCCCGCCGCCCTGGGTCTCATACCATACATTCTAGCAGTATTAAATTGATTTTGGTTTGCTACACACACCGCACTGGTTTAGGCCTCTGCGTCTTTAGACATTATGGTCTTCTTAGTCCTCTAGAGTAAACTCTTTCCCCATACTTTGCCTGGGAAGCTTCTTAGCTGGTATTGTCACCTGTAGAAAGCTTCCTTGGTTAACCTGTCCTTACTCTTTCTCTTTTCGCTTTGTATTTATTTGCTTGTGTATGTAAACATGACTGTGTCCCTTTTGTTTATTTTTATTTTCATTTCTATTGCTTTGGGAGACTGACCTAAGAAAACATTGGTATGATTTATGTTAGAATGTTTTGCCTGTGTTCTCTTCTAGGAGTTTTATGGTGTTGTATCTTAAGTCTTTAAGACATTTTGTACAGTCTGAGAATGTGTTCTAAATTCATTTATTTTCATGTGGCTGTTCAACTTTTCCCGGCACTGTTTGGTGAAGAGACTGTCCTTTTTCCATTGTGTATTTTTGCCTCCTTTGTTGAAGACTAATTGACTGTAGGTGTGAGAGTTTATTTCTAGGTTCTCCTTTCTGTCCCACTGGTGTCTGTATGTCTGTTTTTGTGCCAGTACCATGCAGTTTTAATTACTGTCACCTTGTAGTATTGTCCTAAATCTGGCAGGATTATGCTTCCTGCTTCGTTCTTTTTCTCAAAATTGTTTTGGCAATTTTGAGTCTTTCCTGGTTCCATATAAATTTTAGGGTTCTTTGTTCCAGGTCTGTGAAAAATGTCATGGGTAATTTGATATGAATGACATTAATTCTGTAGATTACTTTGGGTAGTAGAGCTCACATAATTTAAATGTTACAGAGTTGAGATTTAAGTCAGATCTAGCTCAAAGCCTGTGCATGTACTGCACTGTCATATACTGTCCATGTTGTCTTGAATTATCTTTTTTGTACTTCTTTCCTTTACAAACTTTCCTCTACTGACTTACCATATGTTATTTGAAACAAAGAACCAGTCTTAGAGATGACAAAAGTTGTCCTCAGTGAGATCATAGTTTGATGATGAGAATCTTGCTTTTGTACTTATCATCTGAGCCAAATGGAAAATGAATTAAGTGCTTTCACACAGAGCAGAAATGTTAACTAAACTGTTATAAACTAAAACTGCATATTCTTGTGGAATGTTAATCCACAGAAATTGAAACAGATATCCTGAGGGAATCAAGCTCAATTAATGATGCACCCTGAGCCAAACATGCCCACATGTTTAAAAATTTTTAACTTATTTGCTTATTATTAAAAAATGATGTAGCATAGCCTTCCTAAGCAGCACCTTCATTTTGCACCATTTTGCACTGTTTTTGACCATGGGCACCTTTATAAACAGATTCTTTATCTCGTCTAAGACTACAGATACAGAAAATGCCAAATTAGAAATGTCAGAGTTAAAAAGAAAAGAAATGTCATAGTAATATTGGACAGTAATATAATTTGACTTATTTGTGTTTTAGAATTTAATGGAGAAGCAAAAACATGAACCAGTTTTTTTTGACTTAATGAAATACGTATTTTTACAGGATTGGCTACTATGTCAGAATGGATGTATTTGAAACAGGTCTATGGAATTTCACTGAAAAGTGCAGTTATTATTTAATCAAGTTGCAAATATTTGAAACTTTGCTTTAACTAGGAAAATTCTCATTAGATATGTGTTCCCACACATGTGAGATGCTGGCTTTGTGCCCTTGTCTTGGTTGACAAATGAGCCTTGATGTTTCTAGCCACCAGCTTCAGAGAATTCTGTGGTTTAGATTTTTGCCCCACCTAGGTTGCTGTCCGCATAGCTCTGTTAACTTCTCTCCTGCTTGTTCTGTTTGGCAGAGACTGCAGTGGTAGCTTGTTGCCAAAGAGGTTAAAACAGAACGCTCAGTTTTGTATAGAATACTCAGGTCTGTGAGAAGTCGAGGTGTCTTTTTTTTTTTTTTCCATTTCCGTCTGTTTTCAGCTTTGACTTAAGTTTAAAATTTCATATTCTGATATCTAAATGTAGTTATGTTAAATGCTTTTTGTGACATTAAAAATAGAGATGGGAAAAACAAGCCTCTTCAAATTTGAGCCGTGGAAGTTCAGTGGCGTGTCTGGGCTTTGTTGTCAGACAACTGATGGATTTTCATGCTTCTGGAGTTAATGAAGCACCAAGATCCCTGTCCCCATCAGTCACTTCAGGTGTCGTCCTTAGACTGAAAGCAGGGTGCAGCTTCATCTTTTGCTGTGTTCCATCACTTTAAGCATACAGACTTTCCATTTCCCTTTTAGCAGCAAACTTTGTCTATATCTATCCTATATATATTTTTTCTTTCTCAGTAAAAACACACCTTTGCCTTCTTGACCAAGGCCAATTCTTCCATCTGTTCTTAGTTTCTTCTAACTTTTATCAGTTATACTCCCTTTCAATATCTCCAATGCTTGGTCCTTCCCCAGCTTCTTTCTCTAGGCCTGGAGTATATTGCTGACTTTAGGAGACTTTGGTGTGGGAATCACATAGAATATTTTCTGTTTTTAAAAAATAGAATTCATGATTAGCTAAAATGAATCAGTATATTAATATTTTACAGCAGTGTCTGGTGAATCAAATATAGTTTTTGGAAACTCTGATTGTTAATAATCTAAATTTTTCTTACCTTTCTCTTGCTATTTTTAGGCCCGGCTGTGGTCCCTCCCCAGTATTACGGAGTTACTCCCTGGGGAGTCTACCCTGCCAGTCTTTTCCAGCAGCAAGCCGCCGCCGCTGCTGCAGCAACAAATTCTGCTAATCAGCAGACCACCCCACAGGCTCAGCAAGGGCAGCAGCAGGTAAATGTCAACAAAACTTACCCCACCTAAGTGTGAATCTTAGTTATTGTGTATAATTAAACAGTAATGTTGTTCCTGATAGAGAAACTGTGAGTGGTGAGTGAGTGAGTTCCCTCGTGTGGTATATGAGTTCAGACAGACTCGCCTGTGCTTTACTGAATGCCTTTTATGTATCTGTTCTTTGGTCAGCATGACGAAGTGAGATCATGGTATGACATACCATGTGATACTGCTTAAGAGGATTTTCCAGTTTAGTGATGGTGAAGTTTTCTTGCTTTGATACTTTGGTTACTTTCTAAGCACCATTCTCAGATCACTTCTGGCTCTCTTTAAGTAGTTTGCTACCAAAGGGAAGGTACTAGTTCTTCAGATTGCTTATTTATGGCATCCGTTTTATTAAAAAAAAATTGAAGTATGGTTGTTTTACAGTGTTGTATTAGTTTCAGATGTATATCAAAGTGATTCAGTTATACATCCATATATACACATACACATATATATTTATATATTCTTTCTCAAATCCTTTTTCATTATAGGTTATTACAAGATCTTGAAAATAGTTCCCTGTGTTATCAGTAGGTCCTTGATTGTCTATTTTATGTGTAGTAACATCTATTGAATTGGACATAAATCTTAAACCTATTTATATCTTTTTTAACTTAGAGTAAGCTTTTTAACCTAGATGAGAAAAGGAATAGTTAATTGCAAAACCAAGTGTCTTTTTATATTAGGCTGTTTTCTCTTGCTTGCTAGAATAATACCTATTTATTTCTGAAAGTTATGGTGAATTGAATTACTTGAAGGGAAAAATAAATCCCTTAAATTCTTGTGTCAGAAAAAAACCAGTATAAATGTTTGGTGTCTGTCATTCTAGTCTTACTATTTAATTAATTTCTTATAAAATTGGGATTATGCTGTCCACACAGCTTTGCATCTTGTTATTATACTCTTCCCTGTTATTTATTGTTTTTAAATCCATCAAAGAGTGCCTCATTCTTTATTTTGACCAGTCCATTATTATTTGTTATATTTATGTAACTGCTGCTATAACTTAGTACTATATTGGCGTTACAAATAAGCTTAATATCCTTTGCATAAATCCTTGATTATTTCCATGGTATAATGTCCTGGAAATGTAAATTTTTTTGAGCAAATAAAACGAGCATTTAGGCTTTTGGTAAGCATCATCAAATTAAAGCTTTTTTTTTCCTTCGTTTTGAGGAAAAACACCATGCTCATATATGTACATATGATAATGATCCAAACAAGAGCTGTTTGCTTCTTATCATTCTCACTGATAAGGTGTATGTTTAATTTCTTAGATTTCACAGGTTTATAGAAAAACCAGGTCTTGAAATTCTAGCTAGTTTTGTCTGGCTCAGTATTTTTTCAGTTAGATGACTTTCTGGAAGTTAATGTGTGGTTTTCTTTACAGTAGGTACAATTCTAGTACCACTTATAGAGGGGATTCAGCATATAATTTGTTGACAGAAGAGTGACCTCTATTAATAAATTTCTTAATAGCTACTCTTTGTGGAAAGTTGGCACTTATCAGTTGATGGTCTTTGTGTTTTAACTGGCTGCCAGATCATGAATTTGGAAGACTGAAGTAATAGCTGTGTTTTCAAATCAGCTCTAGTAGACTGAATAAGAAAAATAGTAATAAGTACATCTTACTGAAATCTTTTTGTTTAAAGCTAAGCGCTCTACATATAGTTTCTCTCATTCTAATTCTAATAAGTAGATTACATGACTTCCCAGCATAAGATTGAGGGAATGGAATTTCTGTGCCCAGGGTCACACATGTATTAAATTGTTAAGATTTGAACACAAGTGTGTAAATTCACAGTTTGTGCTATCTTCTGACCATATGATATCTAGAGTGATAGAAAACCTGAGATCTGGTCTTTGTTCTGCCACTGACTGGTTGCAACTAAGGCAAGTTGCATGACGTCTTAGCTGTAAATTGAGCATGACAGTCAGGTGCAGTATTTCTGAGTTTTCTGTCACCAGCAATAACAGACTCTACTGTGAAAAAGTTGTTATTCAAATTATCTTTTGACAAGTATACATTTTTTAATTCCAGTGTCATTTTTGCCAATTTCTGACTTCAGATGTTTTAGAAAAATATGATTTTCCTGGTGAACTTCTTTGGTTATAGTCATTTAAATGAGAGGTTGTTTTAAAACTTTTGACCTTTTTGGCCTTTGCCTTTTATCAAAAAGCATTTGTTACTTTCTAGATATGCTAACTCTTTTCCAAATCTGATTGTTGGAGTTGACCTCTTGGCCACTCCATCTTTTTTCTGATTCCTTTTTCATTCTTTTCGAAGATTCCTTTGACACCTGATAAAAATGTTCATTTTTTAAAAATTTCAAAATGTTTGGTGAAGAAAAAATTCTGGATATTAGGTGAACTCAGGCATGGGGTAATCTTGGTGGTGGCTTGATGCTGGGTGTTGTATCATGAGAGAGAAGTTTAGAATGGCTTTAGAAGCCTCTAAATGAGGGGAGACTATATAGATGATGATTCTACCAAGTACGATGAACTATAGAAGGGTGAATGATTGTTAAAATATCTCCGTTGAGCATCTATCTGCTTGCTTATTAAATTTAAATGCTATATTTAAAATTACTGCCTTTGAAAAGAAACTAGAATTTAATACTTTTTGCATCATGAAAATAGTAAACTGACTTGTAGGATAGCGTTTTACAAATAGATATTCAGTCATTTTTGTTGATTTTATTCGATGTGTAAAATGTTACTTGTGAAATTTTACGTGTTTGTTTCCCGGGCTTGACATTTCTTTATGAAATTAAAGTATGAATATTGGGAGCTGACTTAGAGACTTTGGTTTATCATCAAGGGTACTGCATTGATTTCTAGAGAGTTGACTGAGAGGCTGCACATTGCTGTCGTCATTGTGAAACAGAGCTCAGTGGTCTGGACTGCCCCTCTCTTCGGACACCCTGTCCATTTCCCTGTCCTGTGACTCTGTACACAGCTCCTAACAAAACAGAAGCCTAATTCATTATGCCCTATGAAAAGGATGTTTTCATTGACTTTCCTTCTTCTTTTAAAATTAAAAAAAATTTTGAACTATTAGTATTTTGCCATAGCTCTGTAAATGCTGTTTACTTTTCCTTGAGTTAGAGCTCTTCTGGATTGTTGGTGAGGCATCTTCTCAGTCTTGGCCCAAACTCTCACCTGTGCAACTTCTCTTGAGTCTTCTGTCTATATAGATTGAAGCATTCCTTCTCTTATAAAGTCCATTAGAATTCTTTCAGTCACAGATAGATAAATTGCCTAATATTTTGATAGGAATTAACTATTGGTTATTGATTGTTTCCTGGTTACTAGGTTTAGTGCCTTGCAGACATTAATTTTAATACTTCCTACAAATTTGCGTGATCAGCTATTCCTCTCACTACTTCTGTGGATAAGGAAATGAGAAACTTTCGGTGGATTTAGTGTCTGTACATCTCTTTTTGCCAATATGGACAGTGTCTTTCATTTTAAATACTCATTTAATAAATATTTGATAGTAGTGTTTCTCTGTACATGGACTCTTGATTACATGTGTAGCTTTTATAAATAGCAAAGTGATAATGAAAATGATCTGATAAGAATTTCACGTTTGAAAACTTGGCAAAATGCATAAACTTTGGTAATTTTAGCTGTTATTGGGTTTTGTACTTTTACTTACTGTCATATATAGATCTTTTGAAATAGATTCTTAACAATGATTATCAGCATCTTATCTTTCATTAATTAAAGGAAAAGATCCTTTATCACAGTGGCAGAACAGGTATTCACTGAAATGTCAATGTTCTTGACTGATACTTACATCGATTTAGATCGCTGTCTGTGAAATTTATGAAGAAAAATAGAAACAGGTCAGACGCCTTCTACAATCAAATCTGTTGATTTCATTGGGGCTGTTTGGCCTCTGATGAATGGGAATAGTGTTATAGGGTAGAGAAAATGTTCTCATATTCCATAAAGAAAATACAACCTTTTTTATGTGTTTGGTTTTTTATTTTTTAATACAGATATTATAACTTGGTGATGTGGGTAAATTATTCCTGTTTATCATATCTAAACCTCTCATCCACTCTAGCATAATTTTTTTCACTCTCTTTTGATTATTATAGGGTTACTGTCTAGCTCCCATTCGCTGGAATAAAAACTCCAAGAAGATAGGAGCTTTGTGTGTCTTGCTCATTGCTTTATCCCCAATACCTGCCAGATGTTAGGCATTAAGTATTTGATTAATGACTGAATTATAACTTTTAAATGGTTTTAACTCTTATAAAGGTAATATGTTTCTTAAACTAAAAGTGGTAGAATGAAATTTCACTATATGAAATGCTGTTCATTGATTTTTTTTATAAAATCCTAACATCCATGTCACATAAAAACATGATTGGAAAAATGGTTTACAATCATCAGTTTTTAAAGTTGATTTAACTTAAGCACGTGTTGGGTCTTAGATGTTTCCAGTGAAGAAAACGTTGGTTTGTTTGTCTCCCAGGTTCTCCGTGGAGGAGCCAGCCAGCGTCCTTTGACGCCGAATCAGAACCAGCAGGGACAGCAAGCCGATCCACTGGTGGCAGCTGCAGCGGTGAATTCTGCCCTTGCGTTTGGACAAGGACTGGCTGCGGGCATGCCAGGTGAGGCTGCATTGTGTCCCTCGTCACGGAGGGGGCAGAAGTCTGCTTCTTGTGGGGAGGTTCAGAGGAGGATGGCAGTACTTTGGATCTGCTTAGGCATCATTTGGGGACTGGCGAGGATGACATACACTTGACCTCACTTAGACCATAGTTCGTTGATGAGAGCACCTAGTATTCTGAGCCAGTCATAATCTTACATGTTGGAAATATGTGAACCTCCACACATAGCTTGGGTTATCCCGTTTTCCTTTGGTGGTAGTCTGTTTTCTCCCTCAGTGTTAAGAATGAAAGGAGTGGCCAGGTTGCCTCAGCATCACTCCAAGGCTGATACTTGTGAACAGTATTATTAGGAAGACATTCCTAGTATTCTTTGATCATGTTCCCCTTACATTTCTAGAATTTCTCCCAAACCAACAGTAGAGGTGCTTTGTGCTGTCTACCTGTGATTGATATGTATGCTGAATACATGTTATTCTTAGCTTACTGTCTCCTGGTCTTATTCTTTGCATGGATTGCCTGTAGTTTGAGGTTTTGCCTTTTAAACAAGTCCTTCTGAGACCTCAGTATAAGTTTATGGATTCTTACTGACCCTGGCATATAGCTAGATCAGCTTATCTATTTATGAATTCACTAAGTAACTTGAACTTAGATCATGCATGTTGTTAGTTACTAAGCATTTATGTTTTATTATGAAGTCAACTGTAATTAATCTTATGACTCAATAGCATTTGAAGATTCTGTCTCAGACTTTTGAAAGAACCTGTTAATGGAAGCTTGTCTAGAGTTTCCCTGATAACTTGCAGTATATTTGTGTTTAGATTATGTGATACGAATTGTATAGTCAAGAAAACATAAAATAGTTGTCAGTGTATGGTTGCTAGTGATAACCATGGTTAGCACATTGAAGAGTACAGTTGTTCCCTGTCCCACTAAATCCCCTTTCTAACACTTGGTGTATAATAAATTACACTACCCCCTACTGTGCCATGTAGCATGCTACCTCTTTCACACTCATTTTTTAATCTTTGTAAGAACTTTGTGAGTCAGGTATTATTATTAACCTTATGAGGATACTACCTAGATTCTCAGGGTTATGCTGTTAACTTAAGTGGTCAAGCCAGGATATAAACCTAGGTGTTTCTGTCCCTAGTGCTGAGTTTGTAACTATTTACAGTATGCTGGTATCCAGGAAACATTTGTTAGTTTCATATATACTTATCTGTCATCTTAATATTCTCAGGTTATCCAGTCTTGGCTCCTGCTGCTTACTATGACCAAACCGGTGCCCTTGTGGTGAATGCAGGAGCGAGAAATGGTCTTGGAGCTCCTGTTCGACTTGTAGCTCCCGCCCCAGTCATCATTAGTTCCTCAGCTGCACAAGCAGGTGAGCTTATGTCTTAGTGGATTCACTCAGATTTAAAAGGGAGAATGGATGATATTCTTAAAACTCTGTTGAAAGGTACTTTGACAATTCTCAGAGTAAGAATTCTGTCCTGTAATTTTTCAAAGAGAAAGAGTCAGAAGTGGCAAGTGACCTTGATAGATTCTGATTCTGTTGACAGTGTGTACCAGCTAGTTAGCAGCAAGGACCTGCTCTGCTGTGAGCATAGGAAGTTGGATTACTCACACAAAAGGCCACTGTTGGCAGAAGTCCAAGGCTAATTTCACAGAAATTCATATCGTTGTTTTAAGATTTGGTATTTGTTTTGTTTTTGTTTCTTGCTTATGGTGGGGGAGGGCAGCAATAGATTTTTATTTTAAGTCTTTGTATGTATGTATGTCATATATATATATATATAGTATTATTATATATTTTATAAATTTGGGAACAACAGTGGGTGTATCTAGGGGAGAGAAATATGCTTAAGTGTCCTGAGAATTGCAAGGCTTCAGTATGTGATTCTGGAGAAAATGTCCTTAATGTAGGTAATTGTAGAACTTGAAACTTTAGGAAGTAGTTGTATTTGAAATGAGTACTTTTGATACCCATATCTATCTTAAATTATAGACTCTTTATAATCTGCCCACATAGTGATCTGTCTTAAATTATAGACTCTTTATAATCTGCCCACATAGTGAACTTGGCTCCAGTGGTATTTTGACTTTGAATTGAGAGTAGAAGTAGAAAAATATTAATAGAAGCTTCAGGTGAAGGGATCAGAGACAGATTTGTATAGTTCTTTGCAAGATTTGTGTCTGTTTTGAAAAGATATGGCAGCATTAAAAGGTTTTCAAAAGGGTAACAACGCAGTTTGGAAATGTGGCCAGTCTCTTTCATAGCCATATGGTTTGCTTTCTTCTACATAGCTGTTGCAGCGGCCGCAGCTTCAGCAAATGGAGCAGCCGGTGGTCTTGCTGGAACAACAAATGGACCATTTCGCCCTTTAGGAACTCAGCAGCCTCAGCCCCAGCCCCAGCAGCAGCCCAGTAACAACCTGGCATCCAGCTCTTTCTACGGCAACAACTCTCTGAGCAGCAATTCACAGAGCAGCTCCCTCTTCTCCCAGGGCTCCGCCCAGCCTGCCAACACATCCTTGGGATTTGGAAGTAGCAGTTCTCTCGGCGCCACCCTGGGATCAGCCCTTGGAGGGTTTGGAACAGCAGGTAGAAATCAGACTGATGTGCTGAAACTAAATTTTAATTATTTTTTATAATCTTTATGCAATTACTGACAGTGCATGGAACCCTGGACAGATACCACAGGCAGATCTGGACCGAGTCCCGTGGGAACCCAGCTGTTCCACACGTCTTTGAGATAATGGACTGTTCAAATCAAGTTATACATTTGGGGCCTATTTCAGGTTTACACGCACATTGCTACTTATTTATACTCTGAGTCCATTTTTTTTTAAGGATTAGAAAATCTGGGGAGATTTCTGCAGACATTGGGGAGAATGTGGAGGGAAGTATACAAATGTGGATATGAAAAACCGAGGGAGGAGGACTTACCAAAAATCTTAGGGTGGTATACTCCACAACCTGCAGGTCTTAAAGAATCATGAGTTTTCTCTAGTCTTGAGAAGAATTAAGGTGGATATTATGGAAAAGTGGGAGGAAGGAAATTAGACTTAAGATATTTTAAATGTTTTAATGGGAGAAAAAAAGTGGGAAAGTAGTAAGGAAAATGATGGAATAATTTCAGTGTTTGTAAGACAATGTGATCAAAACAGAAGGGTTTATTTGAGAGACAGTATCTTAAATTGGAATTGGGGGCTAGTAATATCTGTTGATTGAACCCTTTGAGAAACCAGGCTTTTACATGTAAGTCTTGTGTAGTGGGGCAATACCCCCTTCACAAATCTTTTTTCTACTCCATTTTTCTACCAGAACCTTTGGGTTGATGAAAGGCATTCTTTCTAGCCCATTTTCTTTCACCTTTCCCATAACTTGTGTGGCCATCAGAGGATTTTAACCCACCCCTATCCCCATAATATGAGACACAAAAGGAAGGAGACTTTAACATACGTGTGATGGTTTGAAAAAAACGTTTCATGCTAACGTGAGCCATGTCCTCTTTATTACTTTACCTGCCCCTAGAACTGCCACATGAACAGTTAGGCTGTCTCTGCTGACAAATTTGCGGTGGTAAGGAGTCTGGATCAAAGTGTTAGGAACAGGTCACTGGGCTTGTTCTTCGAAGAACAGGCCTGTTCTTATCTGCATTGTTTTAATTCCATTTTAGTTGCAAACTCCAACACTGGCAGTGGCTCCCGCCGTGACTCCCTGACTGGCAGCAGTGACCTTTATAAGAGGACATCGAGCAGCTTGACCCCCATTGGACACAGTTTTTATAACGGCCTTAGCTTTTCCTCCTCTCCTGGACCCGTGGGCATGCCTCTCCCTAGTCAGGGACCAGGACATTCACAGACACCACCTCCTTCCCTCTCTTCACATGGATCCTCTTCAAGCTTAAACCTGGGTAAGAACCATTACTCTACACCACCTTGAACTCTAGAAATCTCTTGCCACTGATGACATTAGAAGTACTTTGCATAAGCAAAGGACGATCCCTTCATCCTAGAGGTGTCCTGGGTGTTCTTTGCCTTCCTAAAGTGCCTCATGTTATTTAGGCTATACCTCGGCAGCACAGCAGTTTGGAATTTATCCAAGTTTGGGTGCATCCCATGTAAATTCACTTCAGCTTTAGTATGAACATCTTTGGCTGTTCTTTGGCTGCATGTGAGAATCTTTCAGTATACAGTACAGATTCCTTTTAATTAAGCTGGAAAAGAGAGACAAAGAGTGTATTAACCTAGTAACACTACTGAAATAGCACCACAGTTAATATTTAGCCTTGTTTTTTAGATTCCCTTTCCTTCCCCGTGTATATGTTTAATATCTTACTTTCTCACATAAAGCATTTTGTTTTAAAATTTTTGTCAGATTCTTTAGAAAATATTTCTATGTACATTCTTAAACTACACAGGATGGTAATGAGTATAGATCCTTCCCGATTATATGTTTAGCTTATTTTGTATATGGGGTTTAAAAAAATGTTACCATCTGAATCCTGGAAAATGACGAGGGAAAAGAGGCTTCTAAGCAGCCAGCTTTAAGAATGAAAAGAAACTTACTCTAACAATTTGGGTGGCAAAGTTTTAAATCTTTCAAGATGGAAGATGGTATACACACTCCCTTCCTCTAGTTATTTATCAAGTTTGTATTTTGAAGTGCTGATTTATTTTTTAGATGGATAAAGTTGAGGCATAGAAGTGTGGCGACCATATAATTCATCCTACAACCTAGGACACTTAAGGGAGCTAATGGGGGTGTTGTTAATAATCATCTGTGATGACAAGCCTGAATTAGGACTGTCCTGGGAAATACCACTTTGCTAGAGGATTCTGATTTTTAAATCTTCTATTTATTATTGTTTTAAGTTAAAGCTTTATTTTTTAGAGCAGTTTTAGGCTCATAATAAAATCGAGGGAAGAATATAGAGATTTCCCTTGTACTCTCTGACCTGCACATTTATAGCTTCTCCTGTTATCACCGTCCCCCACCAAAGTGGTACCTTTGTTACTGTTGATGGACCTACATTGACATATCGTTATCATCCAAAGTCCAGAGTTTACATGGATCTTTTT
Organism: Bos indicus x Bos taurus; assembly: GCF_003369695.1. Classification (NCBI taxonomy): domain Eukaryota; kingdom Metazoa; phylum Chordata; class Mammalia; order Artiodactyla; family Bovidae; genus Bos; species Bos indicus x Bos taurus. The sequence continues at coordinate 122,258,706 of NC_040077.1, forward strand.
TTTTGTTTGTTTCTTTGTTTTTGACTAGAAAGATGATGGACTCAGAAATGAGGATTGATTAAAAATGATTAGTCCTTTTTTATTTGGAAAGACAAAGACTGAAAAATGATTATAAAAATCAAAAGTCTTGAAGGGGATAGGATAATATAGTTATTATTCTAGAACTAAGAGTGCTCTCTGAGTTTGAGAAATGAGTTCTAAGGCAAAACTATATATGTATATAGACATGTGAGAGTGTGCGTGTGTATCCTGAGGTTTTACATGATAAGAACTATAGTTTATGAAACTGTCTCATGTTATACATGGACATTACTTTAGAAAAGTTTTGGGGACGTTACAGATTGCTAGGTCCATATTGGATAAATAAGGAATAGGGTATATTGCACAACAGTGTCTCTTTGTGACAGGAGGCCTGGCTTTAAAGAATGAGGGTTAATGCAAACTTATAAGGAGAAGATGAAAGCCCCAGCTTAGTATGTAGATGGAAGGTATTAACATTTATTGAATAGTTATTACCAGCTACTGTTAACAGTTTTGGGTGCTGTGCATACCATTCTGAAGATATGGTATTATGCCTATGATACAGATGTGAGGAAACTGACTTGCTTAGGTCTTCTCATATCTGAACAGACTCCAAAGCAGCATCAGGGTATATCCTACCATGTAATGTGCCAGAATATCTTTTAAACCATTGCGTTATCAGGGTCAGAACTCTTATCCTTTAATTCCTTGGTTTAAACATTTAAACTGTATCAGCATATACTTAACAGTAAACAAATGAAATCTACAATAAGTTTTTTTTGTAAACAGCCAGATAGGAGGTATCTTAGGCTTGTCAGTCAGTCTCTATAGTCAATATTCAACTCTGCTATAGAAGCACAGGAGTAGCCACAGACAAAATGTAAGTAAACGTGCAGCTATCTTTCAATAAAACTTCATTTACAAAAATAGATGGCAGGCCAGATTTGTCCTGTGGACTGTATCAGCCTCTGAACGAAACGCTATGGCTCTAGGTGTTTGAAAATGGAGCTGGAAACATTACTCGCATGCGTGGTGCCTTTCCTCTTTCCAATATATCAGCAATTTAATAAAATACATCCTTCTCCTTAATTTTTGATTCCCCTGTGAAGAAGGAACGAACTATTGGTGTGAGCTACTTATTTTAATGACTCTTGCTGTCTGCCTAGTTTTATTTTTGACATATCTTCCCTTTAAAAATTTTTTACTTTGTATAAGCATTTTAGATGTATGTATTTCCATTGGACTGCCTTTTTTGCATGTGCGATGTTTAATCATACATGCCACTCTTGAGGAATTTTGTGTCTTGATTGTGGTGCTTTGCCTCACTTCAGTCTATTTCCTTGAGGAAAAGGTTCTTGTATGCTTTAGTTTTAACCATTATAAAATAATCACCACAAGAAGTCTGTTTACCATCTGTCACCAAGGAAATGTAACTTTTTTTTACCAAATATATATTGGGCCATTCCTGATGTAGTTTTTACTATTAATACTATACTGCTGCCACCAACTATCAGTTCTCAGGTCACTAACAACCATAGTAAGTAAGCATTCATTCATTGTGTTAAGTACTCAGATGACTCTATACAGGGAAACTTAAACTCAGCATGGTTTAATGACTTTTGTGATACCCCATAGCTATATAAGTGTTTGAATGCACACTCCAGCTTGTATCTCTGTTATCCCAGTGTGGATCTTTTCTCAATGTTATCATATATTTTCACACTTCCTCCCAGTAGACAGACATGTGTTAGGATACTCTGAAAAAAAATCACTGCCTGTAGTAATTATGTTCCTCCTTGTTTATTCAACATTCACATGTCAAGTACCTACTATAGATTCTTCAGTGTTTTTTTCACACCTGTTTTAAAGATCAGATTTCTATTTTTAAAAACAATTTATTTTAAAAAGTATCTGTTTATTTATTTGGCTGTCCTGGGTTTTAGTTGTGGCACGCAGGATCTCTGATCTTTGATGTGGCATGGGGATTCTTTAATTGCTGCATGTAGGATCTAGTTCCCTGACGTCCCTTGCGATTGGGATCATGGAGTCTTAGCCACCGTACCACCAGGATAGTCCCCCAAAAACAGCTTTATTGAGTTGTATATTGCGTATTTTGAAATCCACTCCTTTCAAGCATGTAATTCAATTATTTTTAGTAACTTTCTATATTGTGCAATCTTTAGCATAAATCAGTTTGGTAATATTTTCATCCCTTCTGTAAGATTTTTCTTAGTCATTTATGTTAATCCCCATTCACACCCTTGAATATGTGCGTGCACATGCGTGAAGTCACTTCAGTCGTGTCTGCCTCTTTGCGACCCTGTTTTCGCCCACCAGGCTCCTCTGTTCATGAGATTCTCTAGGCAAGAATACTAGAGTGGGTTGCCGTGCCTCTTCCAGGTGATTTTCCCAACCTAAGGATCCAACTTTCCTCTCCTACGCCTCCTGCATTGCAGGTGGATTGTATACTGCTGAGCCAGCAGGGAAGCCCATTCACACCCTTAGCCCCAGTCAGACAGTGATGTACTTTCTGTTTGTGTTCTTTTTTTGCATGTGGGGGTGGAGATGTGTGTGCTTCATGGCTCAGGGATTCTTAGTTACCCTACTTGGAATGGAACCCAGTGCCCTCTGCAGTGAAACTGCAGAGCCCTAACCACTGGACTGCCAGGGAATTTCCTACTTCCTGTTTTTAAATTTGCCTTTTCTGAACATTTGATATAAATGGAACTATACAGTATGTGACCTCTTTTGCTTGACTTTTTTTTTTCTTCAGAGGTTTTTGAGATTTTATTCATGATATAGTATGTGTCAGTAGTTTATTCCTTTTTTTTTGTGGCTGAATTATCCTGTTTTCTGGATAATGCTACATTTTGTCTAACTTTTCACAATTGAAGGATGTTTGTTGTTTACAGTTTTTGGCTATTAGATGTTTTCCTGTAGAAACATGTTTTCACTTCTCTGGAAGTAGAATTACTGAATGTAAAAGTTTTATGTTAAATTTTGGAGAAATTCAAACTTTTCCAATTTCATCATTTACATTCCCACCAGCAGTGTTCGAGGATTCCAATTTCTCTGCATCCTTGCCAGCATTTGTTCTTATTTTTCTTACATAACATCACCATTCTAGTGGGCATGAAATAGTTATGTCATTGTGGTTTTAATTTGCATTTCCCTAATGACAGTAATGTATAGCATCTTTTTATGTGCTTATTACCATTCATGTATCTTTGGTGAAATGTCCACTCATTTTTTGGGCCCAGTTTTGGATGTGCATTGTTTGTCTTATTCCATGGAATTGTAAGGGTTCTTTGTATATTCTGGATGTGTGCTAATAAGTTGCTTCAGTCATGCCCAACTCTTTGTGACACTATGGACCCACCAGGCTCTTCTGTCCATGGGATTTTCCCGGCAAGAATACTGGAGTGGGTTGCCTTGCCCTGCTTCAGAGGATTTCTCCAACGCAGGGATTGAACACGCATCTCTTAGGTCTCCTGCATTGGCAGGCAGATTCTTCACCAGTGCACCGTCTGAGAAGCCCTATATTCTGGAATCAAGTCCTTTATCAGACTTTATGTATATGTGTTTTGCATGTACATAGTCTCTGGTCTTTTGCTTGTCTTTTTCTTTTTAAATGGTTGTTTTTGAAGTGCAGTAACTTTAAATTTTTTAAAAATAGTTTTAATTTTGATGAGGTCCAGTTTATCATGCTTTATGGTATAGAAATCTTTGCCTAACTCAAGGTCTTAAAGATGTTCTCCTATGTTTTGTTCTAAAATTTTTGTTTTTTTAGCTCTTAAAGTCTTTGGTCCGTTTTGAGTTAGTTTTGTGTATTGCACGAGGTAGGTGATTGTTCATCTTTGCGTGCACTGTTTTTCCCCAGCAAAGTTTTGAAATTTTTAGTGTGCAGGTCTTTACATGCTTTTTGAGATGAGATGGCTTGATGGCATCACCGACTCTATGGACATGAATTTGGGTGAACTCCGGGAGTTGGTGATGGACAGGGAGGCCTGGCGTGCTGTGATTCATGGGGTCGCAAAGAGTTGGACACTACTGAGTGATTGAATTGAACTGAACCTGTAGTAATCTCAGATTGTTAACTAGTCATGTGTGTGCCTTCAGACACTTCTCTGTTCTAAATGGAAATGTAGCATTTTGTGATTGATTACCTAGTTCTCTGAAAGTGACTTGTCATCTGTAAAACTAACCGAGTGAAAGTTAACACAGTTTGGATTTAGCATTATGCACTAAAGACAATTATTCTTAGGCTTACTTTCATGAAAGGTTGCTTGGTTATGGTATTAAGGAGTGGTTTGAGGAGAACTACTTTGTAAACATTTTTGTGAGCAGCACTGCCTCTGCCTGTGTTAAATTCAGAACCAGATGTTGAGCGCCTTGGGAAGTTTTCTTTAAAAGGCAAAGAGAGCAGGGTTTTGCCCATTAGTCATCTACTAAATCTCTGAGTACAGAAAACAAAACCAGATGAATGAAAACATTCCATGTAGCGAGAAGATGGGATCCTAGATGGCCGGAATACTAGAAAACCCTTTGGATAAAGTAACTGAAGCACTTCTTAATTTAGCATGGTACTTTTAATCTGTACGTGTGTATTTTTAAAGTTAGTTTCTTGTAGACGGCATATGTTGAATTTCATTTTTTGACCCACTCTGACAGTCTCTTTAATTGGTACATTTAGACCATTGACAAAGTGATTATTGATATAGTTGGATTAATGTTTACCATATTTGTTTTCTATTTTTTTGTTTCTATGTTTGTCTTTCATTCTTTTTCTGCCAATTGTGGGTTTAAAAAAAATTATTTGGCTACATGGAATCTTTAGTTGTGGCATGTGGGATCTAGTTACCTGACTAGGGGTCGAACCCAAGCACCCTGCATTGGGAATGTGGAATCTTAGCCACTGGACCACCAGGAAGTCCCTGCCTCTTGTGGTTTTAATTGAGCATTTTTTATGATTCCATTGTATTTCCTTTCTTAGCCTATCAGACTACTTCCTTTTTTTTTTTCCCCCAACTTTTTCAGTGGTTTGACTAGGATCATTATACATTTACAGTTAACTGAGGTCCACTTTCAAATAAGGCCATAAAAGGACTTTATAATCACAGAATAATCTTAACCTTTATCTGCTATCCCTTATGTAATTACTGTCATTCATTTCAGCTGTATAAAAAGCGTACGTGTATGTATATATGTATGTGTATAATATAGACATAAGCATACATAATTGAATACATTGTTGCTGTTATTGGAGCAAACTGTTGTCTGTCAGATCAGTTAAGAATAAGAGAAAATTTTCTCTTTTTGAGGTTCTTCCTTTCTTTATATGGATCAGTTTGTGGCCTGTGTTATTTATACTTCTTTCTGAAGAATGCTTTTGACATTTTTTGCAAGGCACATCTGTTGGCAACAAATGCCATCAATTTTTGTTTGCTGAGAAAGTCTTTATTTCTCCTTCACTTGTGAAGGATAATTTTGCAGGGTATGGAATTCTAGGTTGGTGGGTTTCTTTTCCTTCAAAACTTAGTCTTCTCTCTTCTTGCTTGCATGCTTTTTGAGGAGAAGTCAGATGTAATTCTTATCTTTGCTCCTCTGTAAGTAAGACTTTTTTGCTCCTGTGGCTTCTTTCAGTATTTTTCTTTATCTTTGATTTTATGTAATTTGAAAATGATGGTTGGGAGGTATAATTTTTGCTTTCTTTTCCTGCTTGGTGTTCCCTGTGCTTCCTGGACCTGCAGTTTGGTGTCTGACGTTGATTTAGATAACCCTTAGTCATTATAGACTCAGATGTCCTCTCTGTCCCTTTCTCTCTTTCTTCTCCTTTGGATAGCCCCACTATGTGTATGTTCCCGTTTTTGTAGTTGCCCCACAATCCTTGGGTATTCTGTTCTGTTTGAGTCTTTGTTCTCTTTCCATTTTGATTTTTGAGGATTCTATTGATAGATCCTCTAGCTTAGAGATTCTTTCTTCATCTGTAGTCAGTCTGCTTATAAACCCATCAAAGGTGTTCTTCATTTTGGTTACAATATTTTTTATCTCTAGCATTTCTTCTTGGTTCTTTCTCAGGATTTCCATCTCTCTGCTTACATTGCCCATCTCTTCCTGTGTGCTGTATATTTTAGGGCCCTTAGCATAGTAATCGTAATTGTTTTAAATTCCCATTCTGAAAATTTCAGTACCCTCTCATATATGTTTCTTGTGTGTGCCCTTACTCTTCAGATTTTTTTTTTTGCCTTTTGCTGTGCCTTGATAGCCATGCCTGATATATCAAGCGAAAGGAAATGCCATAGTAGGTTTTTAGTAATGTGATGGTGAAGTGTGAGGGAAGGGAGAGTGTTCTATAGACTTACGATTAGGTCTCACTGTGTTAGTGAGCCTATATTTCTGGACCGTCAACTTCACAAATGTTTCTTAGTATTTTTCCTTCTCCCTTTATTGGGACAGGATAGTTTGAGTAGGCTAGAGTTGAGTATTTCAGAGTTGTCAATACTTGATAGTTTGTTGGTTACATACAGTTCAGGATTTCCTTGTCTGGTACTGGTTTGGGCAGTGTGTCTATTTGAGTCTGTGGTCAGGTGAGCCGTGGTGACCCGTACGTCTGTTTCTCTGATCTTGGCGGCAGTGGTTTTCTCTATTTTCACCTCTTTTATGGATCCAAGAAGAATTCTTGGTTTTTCAGACTGCTTAGTTTTTTGCTTGTTGTTAGGGTGAAGTGGTGACTTCCACATTCCTTACATGTGAAGCAGGAAACCTACATATACACAAAACATTTAAGCTGTTGATCTCTGTGGAGATATCATAGGACACAGCTCTATGAAATCCACCACCATCAAAATATTGCTGAAAACTTTGTGGAATCATTAGGAGGCTCCCTTAGAGGGCCTGAATGAAATGTTCTTTTTAAAACAGGTGTTAAATACTCTCAAAGGCCACCTCCAAGGGATGAAAGTTTGGGCATAAGTGCATGTAGGTGTGTAAACTATAGTGAACTAGAAGACGCCTTTATGTATCTATAAAGAAACTGCAGTCAACAAGTAATGATGGTCTACTCTTTGCCGGATACCTTTTCAAAAACAACAGGAAACCACATTTTTTAAGCAGAAGTTTTAACTATTGGCTTAATGTTTAAAGAAAATTATTTGGCCTGAGCAGAATATTCCTATTAACTGTTAGTTTGCCATTTATAATATAGTACCTAGAGAAACTTTTTTTTCAGATTTGTATACTTCCTTTCTCAATAATAACAGCTGTGTGTGTATATATATGTGTGTGCTTGTGTATCCTGTCTGGCATCCAAGGATACCAGAGCCAAAAATCAAAACTTCAGGGCAGATGTATAAATCTGCCCATTATTCACTCCAACCCTTTATGTTGTGGATTAGTCAGTATGCTCTTAGCCACAGTAACAGAAAATCCAGCTGATAATGGCTTAAACAATAAGTGCATTTGTTGGCTTGTGTAACTGAAGTAGAGAAGTAGGGCAGTGCTCAGGGTTGGTTCCCGCAATTCAGCCTTGAAACCGAGGATCTGGCTTCCTTCCATGTTAATTTGGATGTTTCTCAGGTCTTTTAGGAGTTTGGTTGTATTTTTGTTGATTTGTTACTTTTCACTAAGTGCCTTTGTTAGTGACCAGGTTCTTAAAATACCTTTGTTTCAAAACCTTGTGTATTCATGCCATGCCTTCTTCTTCACCACCTTACTTGGTATTATCACACTCTTCCAGTACTGCTCACCTGTCTGATTACTTCCTCTTTGCCTGTTTGTCTCCTTTCTCAGACTGGGGAAAAAAAGAATTATTTTTGAAATGGAATAAAAAGCAGCCATATGGCTACTGTTCTTTTTTCTTACAAACCTCCTGTCTTCCTTTGCTGAAAGAAATGTTTTCCTTTTGGATTAAGAAATATTATGGAATTTTGACAAGAATAACAATGTCCTTTAGAAAACGAAAACTGTATAACTGTATCTGAAAAGGAGTATTGTGTGGTTGGTTGCAAAGCTGTAACTCTGGAGTTAAGAATTCTGTGATAAATTCTGGCCATGGTGAATTTGAGTTTTGTATCTTTGGAGAGGCATTTCATATCTTTGGGCCTTAATTTTCTGTTACTTATACGGGATTTTTAAAACTCCCTTTTCCGTAATGCCAGTAAGAATTTGATAGAAAGTGGATATGAAATACTGCTAGCATAGAGGCTGGCATAGGACAAATGCTCAGTAAGTAGTTTTTATTTAATTATTTAAAAATGTGAGCCATTTCCTTTTGGTTCCATAGTTTTCACTGAGACCCAGACCTTTGAAACTGGGCCCTAGAATTCTGTGGAGAAATCCAAGCTGAGTATCCTTTTGTAGCTACCACTGAACTCCAGACTAAACTGTCATTAAAACTCTGTAGTTAACAGGCAGTTCATGGTGGGTGACTTCTCTCATGGTTCCTGGGTTGTTATTCATCTGCTCTCTTTGTGGTTTAAATGGTATTTCTTACCTACTTTGCAATGTAGGAATGGGGGAAGAACCAAAAAAAAAAAGGCTTCACGTCCTTTTTATAGTACAATCTAAAGTTAAAACAAACAAACAAACAAAAAAAGCCAGTATTGTAAAAAAAAACAACAAGGAAAACAGATACTCATAATTACCTCTTGATAGACTTTTCAGTTTTTCCTCTATTTTTTCTGTCTGGGGATTCATAGTGATTATTTCTTTGTCAGCAGTCAAGATGGCAGTATTAGTGGCCTGAAAGTTGTTGCTACTGCAATTACTTCAGGCTCTGTTCCAGTAGGAGTTAGAAGCTGTCCATTCCTGATGAAGAACTTGAAAGCCTTCCATTTCAAAGTATATATCCTTTTTTTTTTTCCCCTGTGCCTTATGTCTAATTGTTGGCCTGCATTGCCTTAGTGATTTTCATACTTTTATTTACTGGCAAAACCATGCCTTCAAAACTTTTTTGGGGGACCCACTGTATAAAACAGACTAACCTGGGTACCCCATTTTTTTTTTTTTTTTAAGAAAGGGTTTCAGATGGGAGTGGGGATTATTCACTGATGGCAGGAATCTCCACAGAGATGGGAGTGGAAAACCACTCTTGTCTCTGCAGTTTGTCTTTTCTGATCCTGGTTCACACAGCAGGAACGTTCCTCCTCATTTCACTTATTACGAAGGGACTCACTAACCCTTGCTCCATTATCGCTAGCAGTGTCCTATCAGTGTTTAATAGCACTCTCCTCTCAATTTTTGTGCAGAAGTTTTCTTCCAACTTGGTGAGTTGGCCTGATAAAAATCATGGCACTAATAGAATTGAGTCTTAACACAAAAGCAACAGATTTGAAAAGAAATCAGAGGTGATACAAGATTTCATGTATGGGATGCTTTTTCTTCTCTTGAACAAAATGAGAATGAGTCTTGAGTTCTCCTGTTCTGTAACCAACAGGAGGACTCACAAATGGCAGTGGAAGATACATCTCTGCTGCTCCAGGCGCTGAAGCCAAGTACCGCAGCGCAAGCAGTGCCTCCAGCCTCTTCAGCCCCAGCAGCACCCTTTTTTCCTCCTCCCGTTTGCGATACGGAATGTCTGATGTCATGCCCTCTGGCAGGAGCAGGCTTTTGGAAGATTTTCGAAATAACCGATATCCTAATTTACAATTGCGGGAGATTGCTGGGCACATAATGGAGTTTTCCCAAGACCAGCATGGTTCCAGGTGAGGACTTGGCTTTGGCACTTAAGGTAACCGAAATCTTAATGCCTTAAATTCCATGCCTCAGATAAGGTATACACTTAAGGAAATTGCTATAAAATTAATGAAACGAAATTTACCTTTTGGTATACTTCCTATTATTTATTTTAGAGGCTGTGAGAGCCATCAGATACAAAGTGATTGACAGTAGCCATTTAGTAATCTGGATCACAACAAACTGTGGAAAGTTCTTTAAGAGATGGGAATACCAGACCACCTTACCTGCCTCCTGTGAAGCCTGTATGCAGGTCAAGAAGCAACAGTTAGAACCGGACATGGAACAACAGACTGGTTCAAAATTGGGAAAGGAGCATGTCAAAGCTGTATATTGTCACCCTGCTTATTTAACTTAGATTCAGAGTATATCACACAAAATGCCAGGCTGGATGAAGCACAAGCTGGAATCAGGATTGCTGGGAGAAATATCAGCAACCTCAGATATGCAGATGACACCACCCTTATGGCAGAAAGCAAAGAGGACTAAAGAGCCTCTTGATGAAAGTGAAAGAAGAGAGTGAAAAAGCTGGCTTAGAACTCAGCATTCAAAAAATGAAGATCATGGCATCCAGTCCCATTACTTCATGGCAAATAGATGGGGAAACAATGGAAACAGTGACAGGCTTTATTTTTGGGGGCTCCAAAATCACTCTGGATGGCAGCTGCAGCCATGAAATTAAAAGACGCTTGCTCCTTGGAAGAAAAACTATGACAAACCTAGCTTATTAAAAAGCAGAGACATTCCTTTGCTGACAAAGGTCCCTATGGTCACAGCTATGATTTTTCCAGTAGTCATGTCCAGTAGTCATGTCTGTGAGAGTTGGACCATAGAGAAAGTTGAGCGCCAAAGAATTGATGGTTTTGAACTATGGTGTTGGAGAAGACCCTTGAGAGTCCTTTCCTTGGACTGCAAGGAGATCAAACCTGTCAATCCTAAAGGAAATCAATCCTGAATACTCATTAAAAAGACTGATGCTGAAACTGAAGTTCCAATACATTGGCCACCTGATACAAGAACACTTTTTAGAAAAGACGCTGATGCTGGGAAGGATTAAAGGCAGGAGGAGAAGGGGATGACAGAGGAGGAGGTGGTTAGATGGCATCACTGACTTGATGGACATGAGTTAGATCAAGCTCTAAGAGATGGTGAAGGATAGGGAAGCCTGGCCTGCTGCAGTCCATGGGGTCTCAAAGAGTTGGACACGACTGAGCGACTGAACAATAATCTGGATCACATGCTGAAACAAGCCTTTTTACCTTTCTGAAAGATTAGCCTGGTGTTCATTAGCCTTTGTTCATGAGACCTCACAGAATGTCTACAGTTCAAGAAAAACAGAAATACTAACACAAAGACGTTTGTACAGTACTTGCTGCTTTAATCACTGTTAAGAATCTTTCTCTCAGAGACACTGTTCAAATGCAAGTTTGGATCCTTAGGCTCAGGAATAAGATGTTGCCACCACTTTCCTTTGTTGTTCCCTTCTGTAGAAGTAAGGGTCTGCACAGAGGTTAGAAAATGCTGTTATTTAGCTTTGGTTACTGCTCCCTGTTCCAGTGGACTTCACAGAAAGGGACCTTGGTCCTCAGGAACAGGCAGAGTTATGATGACATCATCCAGCCTTCTCTCTCCCCGTTTCTTTCTCTCCGATGATTCCACTAAAACAATTCCCAAAGAATTTGCCTCCTCTTTAAATTCTACCAGCTTGCTACTGGGTAAGGATTTTTCATATTTAAATCCTAAAGTCCAGATTAAGAGAAAAACATGGTTTTTTAAATACAGTCTTCTGAGCTAAAAAAGGCAAACTGAGTAGCTGCTACTTTAGAAAGATCCTGCACATAGATGACTACTGTTCCCCACCATTAATGAATATGTACTACATATGTACTTCATATGAATGTGTGTTGAAGACTAAAATAGGGACCATGGGCTTTTAAGTCTATTGATGTGGGACTGGTTTTCTAAGAGGAAACGCCTGGCCAGGTTCTCCTGGTGTTGTGCCTCTTGCCTTCACCTTCTTCTCTTTTTCTGCCCGACTTGTCATCTCTCCCTCCATCCCACAGGGAAATACATGTCCTGTTGTAATGACATCTACTGGAACTTAAATATAATTTTAAAAGCTTGGTTAAAATAGGGGGTACTTCATAGTATAACTTTTTTCCTTTTCAGTAATTCTTCAAGTAAGTGAGCTCAAGTGATTTATTTAAGTAACAGTTGTGTGTGTGCATATATGTATATGCACACAAATACATATAGCTTCAGAACTGAAAAATTACATAAATTGAGCTAGTCTTTAGATATTTTCCAAGTCTTCCTAAAATGCTGTGATTGCTCTTTTTACTTTGTACTTCAGATTCATTCAGCTGAAACTTGAGCGTGCCACACCAGCCGAACGCCAACTTGTCTTCAATGAAATCCTTCAGGCCGCTTACCAGCTGATGGTGGATGTATTTGGAAATTACGTCATTCAGAAGTTCTTTGAAGTAAGCCTTTGTTCTTTCTGTCTTGTGCCTTTAGAGAATCTCCACAGCATTTTGATTTTCATTAGCTGTTTTTAGAATTGCAATTTCATTCCAGTCATTAAAATGAAGTGTGAATGGTCTTTTTGAAGCACGATTAAATATTTCTCCAGTTCGTTAGCAGAAGTGCATCGTTTAAATAGCCAAGCAGATAATGCTAGTGTATTTGAGAAACATGCTTGTAGAACCACTCTCTTCATTTAGGATCCAGCACAATATTTCTGATTGCCAAAATAGTTTCACTGAAAGTGTCATGTTTGGAGGAAAAAATTTGTGTCAGATAATTTTAGGAGGGCCACAATAAAGTTCTGAAAAATATTTAAAAAATGGTTTCCTAGAGAATTATCTTTGAACACCAACTCTAGTGTTTTTCATCATAAACCAGTCATGAGGATTGATACATGGGTGATCCTTCAGCCTTGATTCCTTATTATTCCTATTAATGCAGATAATGTCTACTCTTGTTATCATTGTCTTTGGAAAGGATCAGTGAGATTGTTGGATTAATGTCTATTTCCTCTTCTAAACTAAAATGTCAGAAAGGCACAGTTTTTGTTTTGTTTTGTTTTGTTTTGTTTTTTTACTGACCATTGTAGCTGTGATGTACTACACGGCCGTGGTATCAATAACCCTATTATAAAGCCAGAAAGGAGTGAAACATTGAGATGAAACATTTGGTACAGGGGTAAAATGCGGCAACTCTGCACATTACCTGTCCCTCAACAAGAGAAATTTGTAATCTTCTTACATCTTATTTTTTTGGGTTTTTGTGAAGATTTTTAAAAAATGGCTCACTCACAGTCTTTATCTTCCCAACTTTTCTCATCAAAATCTAAGTTCTTTGACTCTGAATTCTCTAGCTGTGGATTGAGGAATCAGCCTAAATATGACTCTTACAATTTTGACTTTCAGATACCTTTTCACTGCCATTTTGGTCACGTATATGTAAAAACACAGACCTCCCCAACTCCAGAGGTTAATGCAGCTAGGCTGGCCACATGAGCGGTTGATGATAGCAGTACGCTTTGGGACAAGCTGGAGAACTTCTCTGACTTAGAGAACGTCCCTGGACTTGAGTTCCCTTTTATGGAAAATAAGTGGGTTGGGCATTCTTAATCATAAAGTCTCTTTATCAGTCTCATGTGCTATTCAAATGAAAGTAAAAAACCAAGGATGGAGAGACATTCTAGGAAGACTTGACATTGTGCAGTCCTACCCCTTGATTTTACCAACTTTCCCCCTGATCCTGTTGACTTGTATAAATAGACATTGTCATTTCTTACAGTAGTATAGAACAACATATTCAGAAGGAGTGTGCATGTGTGCTTTGGCTTAAACTTCACAAAGTTCAACTTACAGACTCAGACACCTAAAGTGATGTAGGTTTGCTGCAAGAAATGCTTAGATATCCCTCAGACATTGTCTAAAGCTTTAATAATAAAGTGTCTTCCACATGTACTGTTGTTTTTAGAATAAATGTAAATGCTCTTGTAATTAATGGCATATAGGTATATTTAATAGTATTGATGAGTTAAGGGCAACTTTGAGGAATTGCCTGTTTGTTTAGCAGAAACTACTACAGTTGGATATCTGAGAAGTGTTTTTAACATTAAAAAGAGTTCCTCTTAATCACATTCTGATAAGTACTGCCTTGAAGAAACAAAGGGTTTATAAACAAAAGGTTTAGTTAATCACAGATGACAGGGCTAAAAGAGGTATGCCAGTGGTTGATACAGAATAGTGAATGCTTTGCTTTCTCTGGCCTCTCTTTCTACCTAAGTAATGGTGCTCACCCACATGTTGTGTCTAGTTTGGCAGCCTTGAACAGAAGCTGGCTTTGGCTGAGCGGATTCGAGGCCACGTCCTGTCATTGGCACTGCAGATGTATGGCTGCCGTGTTATCCAGAAAGCTCTTGAGTTTATTCCCTCAGACCAGCAGGTAATTGTAAGTTTCCCCTTTAACTTTTCTCTTGGTGTTTGGTGTTTCTTCATGGTACATGTGGTGAACCTTGTACATTTGTCAGTCTTTAGTTTTCTCTCAGTTTTTCTTTGGTGCTTGTGGCTGCCTTCTGTGCATGGCAAGCATGAATTGTGCAGTGAATTTTGTAAATTTATAGTGGATCAAGTGTCTTGTTGTTAAAACCAGTGGTTTCAAATACTTTTCCTTTTGACCAGAATTAAGTCTTTAGTAGGTGTGATTTTAAAGGTGGGTTTTTCATTTGGCAACAGGTGAAGAAAGTAAAGTTGTCAATTCCTTATACCCGAACTGACCCCAACAAACAAAACTTTTTCCAATATACCTTCTAGTTTTCTTCACTTACACTGTTAATTGAATGAGCTCTTGCCTAAGGCAGCATCAGGTCTGGCACACTGATCTGGTGCCCACTGCGTGCCAGCTGCCAGCACAGAGATGGCCGAGACTGAGCACTGCCCACAGAGCACATGTGGGGAAGGGTGACGTGAGCGCCTGTGCTCACGCCTTTGAGGGGAGACTTTGTAGGAGGAGAAGTCCAGGCTACAGAGGAGGTAGACAGGAAAAAATGGGACAGAAATCTGAGGTGCTGTGTGCTGTGAGTGGGAGCTGACACAGAAAGCACATGAAGAGGCTCATGGCCTCAGAGCTGTCATGGAGGAGGTCCAGCCGGCTCCACACAGACCACGGGGCGGAGAAGCCCAGCCAGCCCCCAGGCAGGTGTGCAGGCCGCACTGTGTCTGCGGGAGGCAGTACCTCGAGCTTTGGGTGTTGCCCATCTGAACCCTCAGCCTTTGGGCTCTGAATTCACCCAGTCCTTCTCGACGGAGGGGGTGACCGTGGTCTGGCAGTGATGAGCCACTTGCCCTCTCTGAGAACAGAGTTCGGTAATGAGACTCTACTCTGGACTCAAGTTCTGAGCCAGACGAGGCACCCACCAACCTCCAGTTCAAAACAAAACACCATGCTGGTGTTGGCGATGGCAGTTGAAGGCTGGGGAGTCCAGAGTCCTTAAGCTGTGAGACTCAGATGGGGCTGTCAAGATGCTGGTGAGGGCGGAGGAAATGTAGGGGACACACAGCAGGTTGGGAGTTCATTCCACTCAGTGCCCAGCACAGGAGGTACAGCGGGAAGAGGAGGATGTTGTGTGTAAGTGATTAGAAGCAGGGGTGAGGCTACTAGTTTGTTTTCTCCTAATGTTCAGATCGTTATCAGTTTTAATTTTCCCTGGGATGTTCCAGGATGAAAATATGATGACTGAATCTTTCCTTGTTAATTTTCTTGTTTCTTTTGAACATGGAACTTTTTCCCCTCTCTTGACCATAATGCCTGCTTACTGAAATCAAGCAGGAAATTTTGATTTCCCAGGTATTTTCCACATCTTTGCCCTCTCCCATGAATATGATACATTGTTGTTTTTTTTAAAAATATTTTACTGTATTTTTTGGTTTGTTTTCTGATCCAGTGGCTACATTGTAGTAGTTTATGTCTCCCTTCTCTTCCCTGTACCCCGCCCCCGCATTGTTCTTTCTACCCTATATATTCCTGAGTATCTTCTCCTGATCTGGTTTCTCTGGGATTCCTGTTCTGGGTCTAAACTACCTTTCCCAGTACAAATAACCTAGTGTTTTCCAGATGTAAGTGTATTTTAGGTGAAATAAATTGATCTCCAGTGGGGTTTTTACCTCTTTGGGCTCAAGAAAATATTCAGGGAAGCCAGTTCCCCTTCATTTTGATTATTAGAACTGGTGCTTTATCTTTATATAAGCATCATTCTCTATTTGTCATTCTCATAATTATGTTTCCATAAGTTACTCTTTTCTGACATTTGATTAGTTTTTTCGGCAAACTGTCCTGAATCTATTGCTTGTTTAGTCCCTGGCAGTGTAGTGTTGAATTTCTTTAATTAGAAAATCTTTTAGTGCTTTTACATGCTTAACGTCTCAAGGATTTAAGACAATTGTATTCGTAAATGTCACCATCTTAAACTGGTTTGCTGTCTCCTCCCATACCATAAATATAGAGTCAGCACTGTGTAGCTAATATATAGAGATTGTATACAGCAAAGAAATTGGGCAGAAAGTACCAGGGCCCAGCTGTTGTGCAGGTATTCAGCGAAGGAGACCTGAGTCAGCGAGTTTCGGGAGGGCATCCAATAAAAATCCCAATGGCTCTTTTTTGGTACCCATGTCACCCACACACACATACACACCACATAATGTCTGGTCTTGTCCTGTATTTTTCCCTGACTTTGGATACTTTTCATTAACTGAGAGTACCGTTCCAGCTGATTATGCAGTCAGTCTGGCCTGGTGGAAAGATCATGTTGGAGTCACAGACTCAGGCTAGAGTTCTGATTCAGTCACTGTCTATAGTTTTAACCCTTCTCAGACTCAGTATGTTCATATATTCATATATATGGGTGGAGGAGAGAGTGCAGGGTAATATTTAATTGACCAGTCATTTGCTGACATGATCTGTGTATCGCCACACACAGGAGTCAGATTACTTGGGTTTGAATTGGGGCAAGTCCAGGTCTATGAAATTTAACAAGTCAGCTAATTTTTTTGTGCCTTGATTTCCTCATCTGTAGTAGTGGCCACTGCAGAGGACTGTCAGGCAGATTCATGAGTCAGATCATGTTAAACACTTAGAGGTCTGCCTAGCTAGAGTTGGCTCTAGATTAACTACTGTCATTTTTAGTGATAGGTACTTTACAGGGTTGTCATGGTGACAAATGGTGAATTGTATGTGATAGTCTCTAATACAGTATAGTTGATTTGATACTGGCTCCTTTCTATTTGAAATTGACTGCATTTTTTTGGAACTCCAAGAGGTCTTTTGCAAGTTAGAGAACTTTTCTTAAGACTGGTTATTGTTACAGGAAATTTGCTATCACATGGAAAAACTCCAGTCCTCATTACAAGGCTGTCTGAGTGCCACAGCTGAGATGTCCCACTTTCATTGTCATGGATTCCCTGCTCCGTGCTTTTGTGTTTGGCAAGGAGAATGTTGACTGTCCAGGTTTTTGCTCTCTGTGATTCTGGTGGTGCTTTCTTTCCTTGTCTCAACTAGAATGAAATGGTTCGGGAACTGGATGGCCACGTCCTCAAGTGTGTGAAAGACCAGAATGGCAATCACGTGGTGCAGAAGTGCATCGAATGTGTGCAGCCCCAGTCTCTGCAGTTCATCATCGATGCGTTTAAGGGGCAGGTAAGTGACTTAGTAAAGAAATAAGGGAAAACAAGTTGATGGGTATTTCCATTGTGAGCAGAGAACACGATGGGAGTGTTCTCAGGGGCTTTTAGTGTATTTTAGATTGCAGTAAATAGCAGTCCTCTTCAGTGTTACTAGGTACTAGCTCTGTGTACCTCCAGCTCTTCCCTTAATTGTCCATGGATCTTCTCTCCATCATTAAAGCAGATACCCGATCATGTCAGGATGAGATAGTATCATCAGAGTTGTGAAGTCTTATATTTGAAGAGTAAGTTTTTTCATTTGGTTAAGTACTATTTATCTTGATAGTTAAAAGTTTTTATCATGTTTTAAAATTTAGGTGATTTACAAAACCAGTCTTACAGGTTATGTGTGACTATATATATCTTTAACAAGGTGTGGGACTTCCCTGGTGGTCCAGTGGTGAAGACTCTGCATTTCTAATGCAGGGGTTGACTGAGGCCCTACATGTCTACCTCCCCTCCATCCCTCCCTGTCCCCCCATCTTAAGAAAACACCAACGTGCTTCTTAATTTTGGGGTGTTGGTTGGGGCAATGATCAGGTTGGTTTGAACTCTGTTAAGTGGCGCCCAACCAGAACTAGCTTCTGATTTTGCCTGTTTATTGTGTATCATAAGAACCAGTGTGCTTTTAGCACCAGCTTCCAAGCAGAGTTGATATTTTGTCATACCACAGCTTTTGTTGTTGTTGTTTTTGAAAAGGAGGGGAGATTGGAAATATCAGGTAAATTTTCAGGTATAGTCATGTGAACTCCTAAAGCCTGTATCGAAATGGGATTTTAGAATAGTTTAGGTTTTGCAGTTTGCTCAATTACAGCAATGGTTAAGTAGAGTACAGACACTGAAAGTGAAAGTCGTTCAGTCATGTCAGACTCTCTGCGACCCCATGGACTGCACAGTCCATGGAATTCTCCTGGCCAGAATACTGGAGTGGGTAGCCCTTCCCAACCCAAGGATCAGACCCAGGTCTCCCGAGTTGCAGGCGGATTCTTTACTAGCTGAGCCACAAGGGAAGCCCAGACAGTAACTTGGGATTATTTGGGATTTTCTGAGTTAATTTAAAAAAGAGTACCTCTGTTTAAGACCTTTTTTTGTGTGTGCTTGAAATATACAAAAAAGTAAGCGGATTAAGTCACCAAAGCGGGGGGAATATTTTCAAGGTGGAAAATGCCAGTGAATTGATAACCAGCATATATAAAGAACTCTTAAAATCAAAGAGAATAATACAAGTTAATTCAGAAATGGGCTGAAAGCCTGAGTAGACAGAAGAAACATGAAAAAGTAATCCCATTAGTAATCATGAAAATGCAAAATAAGACCACAAATAGCAGATCATTTTCTTTGTTTTTTTTTGGCCATGCCACGTGACATGTGGAATCTTAGTTCCTCAACCAGGGATCACAGTCTTGAAGTTCAGCATTCCCGGCGTAGGTATATACCTGATGAAATATTTGGTCATGTATACCATGAGATATGTTTGCTGCTGCTGCTGCTGCTACTAAGACGCTTCAGTCGTGTCTGACCCTGTGCAACCCCACAGATGGCAGCCCACCAGGCTTCCCCGTCCCTGGGATTCTCCAGGCAAGAGCACTGGAGTGGGTTGCCATTTCCTTCTCCAGTGCATGAAAGTGAAAAGTGAAAGTGAAGTCGCTTAGTCGTGTCCAACTCTAGTGACCCCATGGACTGCAGCCCACCAGGCTCCTCCGTCCATGGGATTTTCCAGGCAAGAGTACTGGAGTGGGGTGCCATTGCCCTCTCTGACGAGATATGTTTAGACATGTTTAAAGCAGCATTAGTCTTCTAATAGGAAAAGACTAAATAAGCTAGATGCCTATCAGGAGAGGATCAGGATCCGCCCCCCCCCCCCCCCCAAATCTTTCTCGACTTTATGCTATACAGATAAACAGAATAAATGATAGAAGCTCATAGTATTATAAGTAAATATTTGAATCACTATGTTGAGTGAAATAAGTTCTAGACTGAGTGTTTACCATTTTTATAAAGCTAAAATTGAGCAGAACAGCAGTGTGTCAGGTGTATAGCTGTGCACATGGAGCTGCGTATAGAGCACCTAGTACTGTGACTGACACTTGGTGAACATCTAAGACCCCATGAATGGTAGCCCACTAGGCTCCTCTGTCCGTGGGATTCTCCAGGCAAGAATACTGGAGTAGGTAGCCATTTCCTTCCAGGAGATCTTCCCAACCCAGGGATCAAACCTGGGTCTCCTGCATGGCAGACACATTCTTTACCGTCTGAGCCACTAGGGAGCGTATTAAGTGTTCTCATCACTAATGTCATTATTCTTGACAATAAATTTGAGGTGCAGATGCTCCAGGTCATTCAGGTAGGAAGGGCAGAGTTGAGACTGGGTCCTCTGAATCTGAAGCCTGTGTGTTCCCCTTGTTCCAGACTCAACAAAAGAGGAATCCATTCTTGCTGGAAAACACCCCAACTCAA
Organism: Bos indicus x Bos taurus; assembly: GCF_003369695.1. Lineage (NCBI taxonomy): Eukaryota > Metazoa > Chordata > Mammalia > Artiodactyla > Bovidae > Bos > Bos indicus x Bos taurus. The sequence continues at coordinate 122,278,646 of NC_040077.1, forward strand.
TTCAGAACATTATCCTGTGGTTATGTGAAAGCATTCAGGCTTTGGTCCAAACCCTTTTTCTGTTTTTAAAGCCATCATTTGACCCTGTGGACTCTTTAACTGTGTTTTCTATGACCTTAATTAATTCTCTGTTCCTTTCTAAAGAAACTTTTTGGGAAGGTCCTTCTTAGTTTTGGGTTTGTATAAATCTATGAATTCTTGGAATGGGTTTAAGAAGTTAGAGTTTATCCTCATTTGTCCATACACACCTTATTATTTGCAGAGAGAACTTAAATGCCATACTTAATAATTTGGACTTGTAGTCAGAGTAGGAAATAATATCCTGGCTGTGTCATTTACTGTCTGTAAGTCTTTAGGCACATGATGTAAACTTAGGCACTTTGGTTTTCTCATCTGTATACCAAGAATAATCATGACTGTCTCTCGAGGTCATTGGGAAAATTAATGAAAAAATGTATACAAATAATGCTGAAGTATTGAAAGTGGCGGCTGTTACCTTTGGTTTTCTTGTCTGTGTTGGTCTGCCCTAGGTGTTTGCTTTGTCCACGCATCCTTATGGCTGCCGAGTGATTCAGAGGATCCTGGAGCACTGTCTCCCTGACCAGACACTCCCTATTTTAGAGGAGCTTCACCAGCACACAGAGCAACTTGTACAGGTAGTGGAGTTGCCGGTAGAGTAACTGCGAACACCTGGGGGCTTATGCGTTTTTTCAGCACAGGTTTCTTTTCCAGAAGGGGTTAATGTGTTTAAAATGCCCATTGAAGCTCTGGGAAAGTTTTCATTTATACCAGCCTGGTTCATCTTTTATGAATATGGGTGATGAGTAGAACCCTGCCCTTGGAGTTGAGATCTACCTCTGAGGCATCAAGAGATCTGCCAGGAACTGTCAAAAACCAGAGCCCTGTGGTGGATTAAGCTCGCTGCGGCCACTTAGGCAGGCCATGTAGTCTGTCAGTTTCATCTTTTCAAATGAACTAAATGGATTAGTTGATTTCTGTGGTTTTTTAAATTTGTCTTGCTTCGACTAAAATTTTCTCCCATATCATACTGTTTGAACACTTCCTTCATGTAGTATGTTGTCTTAAAGCAATTTTTGGAGTGGTGCTTGTTGCTTGTTTTGCTGAGATATGTGAGATTATAAATGTATTAATATTCATTGTAGAAAAAATTAAAAGTTCAGAAAGGAGCAGCAGAACACAAGAAATGTTCCATAATCCTGCTGTCCAGAAGCAGACACATTTGGCATAGGCACTTATTAAAAAAAGTATTCTTTGTATGCACTTAATTTTTTACATCTTACAAATAAATATTTGTGCCTTTGGAATTCCTTGCTCACACACTTACTCTTTAAACACGCCTTTCACTTTAGATGGGTGTCTCCAGTATACGCTTGTGGTGGTATTTAGTTAGGTGATGCCAGTGTTTCCAGTTTTTCTTTGTTACAGACAGGTGCAGAGACCCATTTGTCCATTTGTTAGAAAAAATAGCTCTTTATTTGGAATCCCTGACTAGGACCTTTTGGCATAAATACATATAGAAACATTCCATTGTCTAGTAATGATGTGCTCCTGTTTTGTAATGATAGGGGAAAATTGTCACTACCTGTCCATTTAAAAAATTCCGTATGTGTTCTTTAGTATTCAGGTAAGCCATCATGGTGTCAAAGGAAGATAGGTGTTGATTAATGTCAGAATTTAGGTAGCATAGAGCTTGTTTATATAAATTAAAAATTTTCTGTTGTTTTTGAAACAGGATCAGTATGGAAATTACGTAATCCAGCATGTATTGGAGCATGGTCGTCCTGAGGATAAAAGTAAAATTGTAGCAGAAATTCGAGGCAATGTACTTGTGTTGAGTCAGCACAAATTTGCAAGGTATGTGCTTTGAATTACACAGACTGTTTTCCAGAAGAAATGATTAAATAGTATTTCAGGTCTAGAGAAATTGTCATACTGTTTTCTTCTTCTTCTTCTTCTTCTTTTTAATGTTTATTTTCCTTAAAGTAATACATAGCTATTGAGTTCTACTGCAAAATATGAAACATAAGACGTCTCTTAGTGGGCTCCTTACTTCCCTAGAGTGAGCCACTTTGAAATCTGGGGAATTTGTTTCTAAAGCACATACATTTTGTACTTTGGTAAACTGGGTATTTCATGAATTTACTTTTTTGGAATTGTGAAATGTTCTTTACTTAGTTTCCTCATTGATACTGGAGTTAAAAGGAAGGTAACCATATCTTTGTATAAGGCCTTCATATTCTTCAAAATCTCTTTTCAAGTCTTCATATCATACCAGCCCAATAATTAAATGTATTAGTTATTCCCAGGTTGTGAAAGATGTTTTAGGTAACTTATAAGTAGCAGAGATTGAAGAAGAAATTGATGGCCCTCCAGTGGGTTAATGATCTGCTCTTCTGAGTAGAGTCTGTGTATCTTATCTTACGTATAATATAGTTCTCTGTATTTTTTGGAATATTTTTCTTCTCTTGTTTTTAAAGTAAATTGCAGGGCAGGTGTGACTCCTACAGCCTTGATTTTTAAATTGTTCACTTTTAATTTATGAAATCTTATTACAGCATGGAAAATAGAGACAAAAAATAAAAGCACCCCAGATCCAGTGTCTCAACACCCTGACCACATTAGGATCATCTCCTAGACCTTGTATTGGTTTTTATGGACTTTTGCTAGGATTAGGAAAATAGAAGACAGAACCTCTTAGGTCTCTTTTTGGGGTCACAGTCCTATTTACTGTCTTGTTCAGTGTATTTAATGTCTCACCCTTGTATAGTGTTAAGTATTAGGGTTGTGGTCTGATAATAAGTGAGTAGCTATTTGGGGCCCAACTCTCTCATGTATAACAACTAATAAATTGTTGACAAAATGCCAGAAACTACCTGCAGATATTAGATGGTGACCAGGAACACAGCGATAACCAGAAGTGAGTAGAGGAGGTTGTTGATACTTGAAAGAAGGTTCACTGCATTGGGAAAATTTCCTCCTCCTCCTCCCACACCTCCTTTTTTGGGAAAGTCGGGAGATACATAATTGACAGGTAACATTGTGCAGGTTTTAAGTGTACAACCTGTTGGTTTGATACATTTATATGTTGTAATATTCCTACAATAACTTTAGCTGTTATGTCACATAATTATCATTTTTTGTGTTGAGAACCATTAAAAATCTAGTCTGTTAGTAACTTTGAAATTTATAAAAGGTGTTGTTGACTATAATTAGGAAAGTTTTAGTCTGTAGGCTAAGTTAGGATCACTGGTGTTCCGAGAAGGCAGTGACAGGGGAGAAATTCTGGAAAGGAAGAGAACCAGGGAGGCGGGGGGAGCCTAAGTTTAAACTTTGTACATCTGGTTCACTCCTGAACCAAATTGCACAGGACGAACCCGAGGCAGCCCTACCAAGGCCGAAAGAATGTAGTGGGGATTTCGTCTGCTGCTTACTGCTTGGGAGAGGTTTGCAGTTTCCCCAAAAAGAGGTTAGGAGAGTAATACTCTTAGGAATATGACAGAACTCAGGGTAACAGTGCATCATTTGTCATGTCTAGATAACAGAAAAATGTGACCTATACTCAAGAAGAAAAAATGAAAATGGAAAAATCCCCGGTGAATATAGTTCCATACCACCCAGATGTTGGAGTTAGCAGAGAAGGGTTATAAAGCATTTTATAAAGTATATAATTTTATAATTATATATAAGTATATAAAACTATTATTTTTAAAATTAAAATTAATAAAAATGTATTAAAATTATGAAAAAGTATAATTATATAAAGTATAAATTTTATAATTTTATAAATTATACATTTTACAAATTTTATATAAGTAATTAGTATTTTAAAATACTATATTTTAAGGTACTTAAAGTATTATAAAGTATTTATACTCAAAAATGTAAAGCTTCCCTGGTGGCTCAGAGGTTAAAGCATCTGCCTCCAATGTGGGAGACCTGGGTTCGATCCCTGGGTCGGGAAGATCCCCTGGAGAAGGAAGTGGTAAACCACTCCAGTATTCTTGCCTGGAGAATCCCAGGGATGGCGGAGCCTGGTGGACTGCCGTCTATGGGGTCGCACAGAGTCGGACATGATAAGCGACTTAGCAGCAGCAGCAGAGAATTAGAAGCTTTATTACAGAAAGAATTAACAGGGAAGTTCTAGAGTAGAAAAGTATAACATCTGAAATAAAATTGGTTATATGGCTTTAACAGTAAATTTAACAGTAAATTAAAGATAACAAAAGAGCCAGTAAATTTGAAAATTGAATAGAAACAAACCAATTAAGCAAGTTAGTGACCTTACGAGATTTTTGATGGTAACCCAGAATACAAAGTACATTTTCCATCAACTTTGAATGCATAGGCTCGTGCATACACACATAACTGAGGATTGCCCATGATTAATTGACACTGACTACTCTGTTTCATTAAAAAAAAAAACAAACAAAAAAAGCTAGTCTCAAATCACTAAGTTGATTTTATCACCCACAATCAATTTAAGAACCACAGTTTCAGAAATACTAGAATAAACTTTAAAGACTAGAACAATATGGAGTGTGTGTTAAGGTGGCAGGGAGGCTTTGGCCAGGTGAGATCCTCATCAGTGAGTGATCTTGTCAAGTGTGATAGCCGACCCTGAGTACCTTCTTGAAAGACATGTTACTGTCAAGGAGTCAGTCTTCCACCCAGAAGAATGAGTGTCCTGTTGCCAGCCTAGCTTAGTAGAAAATTCTGTTCTAAATCTGACCACTCTGGTCTTGGGTGGATGAAGGGACAACTCAGCCTGGCAGTTCTAAAAAGTGATGATTCTTTGCTTGAACATTTGGACATCGTGACTGGCTTAGTAATGTCCTAACTCCCTTTTCTGCTAAGGGAGAAGCCAGTGTCTATTAGGAGATTCACTTTCACACGCCACAACTTCAGCTCATGCTAGAATTGCAGAGTGCTGTGGGAGGAACGTGAGGGGAAAAGTTTTCACATACTGCTGCTGTATCAGAAGGGAGAGGCTGTTTGTGGTCTTAAATGTGATTATCAGATTTGATTTACTCTGTCTTAAGAAGAAAGATTGAAGAAATGTCTGGTAGGATGGTAGTAGTTCTTGAACATTTTAGCTTGAGAATTTTGTTTGCTAAATAAAAGCACATACGTAATAAAGGCTCAGTATGCTAAACCAGATAACATGGCGAGGGTCCTTTCAGAGTGATGTGGAACCAGCACCCTCTCTTTTGATTTAAAAATCAAAAGTAAGGAGTTGGTGTAGGGACCTGGAGTAGGGACTTGGTGGCGGTTATTTGTGATGACTGTTCGATTATATAGGGCTGGCCTTTGAAAGGAGTGAGACACTATCTCTTGCCTTCTGGTGTTCCTAGAATAGGTGTAGACATCCTTTTTTCAGCTGCTGAAGGCAAAATTAAGACAAATGGGTGAAATTTCAGGGAAGCACATTTTATTTTAGTATATAAAGAATGTTTAAGAGAACCATTCACTCGCATGGTCAGTTGCCCCAGAACTGCTTCCAAATCATTGGAAATTCTCATGCAGAGGCTAAATGGGCATCTTTCAGAATGGTCAGAAAAGAGCTTTCTGCATTAGCTAGATTTGAAAGTTCCTTTTCTACTTGAGTGTTCTGTGATCCAGAGCAGCTCTTCCCCCAGTCATGAAATCGTTGCAGAGTGTTCAGCCGCCCACTTACCAAATGTTCTCTCTGCCAAGTATTGGCTCCAGTAATACAAATACAAAGAATAAGTATTGTTCTTGTTCTTAGACATCACACAACTTCCTCATACCCATGGAGGCACAGAAGCAGAGTACTGCTGACGTACACAAGCAGACATTCATGAGTAACCAGTCACTCCTGGGTGAGGAGCGCCCTTTAGCATGGCTGGATGTGATTTAATCAGCCTCTGCAGTCAGTCCCTCTGGATTGTAGAGGAACTCTGATTTAAAGTAACTGCATTTCTTTTTTTTTCCTTTCCGAGGTTGAGACATCTGTGAAGTGTTTAGAAATGCCAACACACCTGGGGGTCCTTCTTGTTCTTAAGAGACAGTGTGAAGTAGTTGACTGACGACTGTGGTTTCTCCTTGTGTCTGCCTTCACTCAGCAAGTCTGTAGGGCCTCTCTTAAGTGCCCAGCTCTGTGCGTGGCACTAGGGATCTAGATGTGAGAGAAACTTGTTCTTGGCCCCATTAAGCTCACAGAGGTGAGGAGAGAATTGATAGATGTTGATGCCTGTTGAAATTATGTTCATTACCCATTTTCAGTTCATAACCAGTTGTATTAACCTTTACTTACCTGGGTTTACCCTCCCCTGTTAGATGGTTGGGTCTGGTACCCTCCATGACCTGTGCTTGGCCATTGTTGACGTTGGAGATCACAGATGGCAAAGATAGGGTCTCATAGAGCCAAACAGATGAGGAATTAATCTTCCAAGAAGCCTCATTTGCTGCTGACCTTGAGGTCAGAGCCCAGGCCAAACAAGCACAGCCCAGCGAGGTCCCTCTAAGGTTTGGCCCTGGATTTGTCTCCTTACAGCAATGTTGTGGAGAAGTGTGTCACTCACGCCTCCCGTACAGAGCGCGCTGTGCTTATTGACGAGGTGTGCACCATGAACGATGGTCCCCACAGTGCCTTATACACCATGATGAAGGACCAGTATGCCAACTACGTGGTCCAGAAGATGATCGATGTGGCAGAGCCAGCCCAGAGGAAGATCGTCATGCACAAGGTAGGCCAGTCTGTGCAAGTCTCAATCAGAGAGGAGGAGCCGGCCCTCGCGTCTTCTCAGTTCTGCAATACAGGAGGGTGGGCATCTTGCTTCTTCTTGCACAGTTTCTCACTAGATTGTGACTTCTTTTTCCTTTTATCTGGAGTGGCCGCTGTCCTTGTGTTTGCTGCCCCTCCATCAGTAACTCAATTGGTGTGAATGTTAAAGTCAGTCTTTGTGGGGAGTCCCCTCCCGGTCTTCAGGCCATGCTTCTACCTGATGGCTCCCAGGAGACCAGCTTCTCAGTCTAGCAGATCAGCCTCCTTACCTTATTTCCTTTCCTCCCTCTCATCATTGATTCCACCACCATTACTGAACAAGCTCCTGCCTAAGGCAGCACCTGGTCTGGCACACTGATCTGGTGCCCACTGTGTGCCAGTCGCCAGCACAGAGATGGCCGAGACTGAGCACTGCCCACAGAGCACATGTGGGGAAGGGTGACGTGAGCGCCTGTGCTCACGCCTTTGAGGGGAGACTTTGTAGGAGGAGAAGTCCAGGCTACAGAGGAGGTAGACAGGAAAAAATGGGACAGAAATCTGAGGTGCTGTGTGCTGTGAGTGGGAGCTGACACAGAAAGCACATGAAGAGGCTCATGGCCTCAGAGCTGTCATGGAGGAGGTCCAGCCGGCTCCACACAGACCACGGGGCGGAGAAGCCCAGCCAGCCCCCAGGCAGGTGTGCAGGCCGCACTGTGTCTGCGGGAGGCAGTACCTCGAGCTTTGGGTGTTGCCCATCTGAACCCTCAGCCTTTGGGCTCTGAATTCACCCAGTCCTTCTCGATGGAGGGGGTGACCGTGGTCTGGCAGTGATGAGCCACTTGCCCTCTCTGAGAACAGAGTTCGGTAATGAGACTCTTTACTCTGGACTCAAGTTCTGAGCCAGACGAGGCACCCATCAACCTCCAGTTCAAAACAAAACACCATGCTGGTGTTGGCGATGGCAGTTGAAGGCTGGGGAGTCCAGAGTCCTTAAGCTGTGAGACTCAGATGGGGCTGTCAAGATGCTGGTGAGGGCGGAGGGAATGTAGGAGACACAGCAGGTTGGGAGTTCATCCATTTACCAGATACCTACAAGCACACGTGCTCCTTTCACCAGGGCACTGTGTTGGTGGGCCCAGCAGTGTTGTGGACAGTTACACTGCTGCTGGAAACACTGGGGAGGGCTGTGAGAATGTGCAAGAGTGCCTCTTCTGATGTGGGGGTACAGAGAAGGCTCCCTATGAGAGCGATATTTGAAAAAAGCCCTGAATCTTTCCAGGTGGAGGGAACCTAGTGTGTGCAGGCTTGGAAGCAGGAAACAAGGCGGTGTATTTAAATGGAGAAGTACAGCAAGTTCAGTGGGACAGGGCTGTGGTGCCATAATCACATTTACATTTCAAATAATGGTCCTGGCCAATGAGTACCTTGGAGGAAAGGAGGGAGTTGAGGGCTGGACAGGGGATTGTTGAAATAATTAAGCCAAGAGGGGAGTGGCGGTTTTGAGATTCAAGAGAAGTGGACAGAATGGGGCTTCGCCGCTGGTTTGATTGAGGGAGTTGAGAGAGGAGGGGGAGTCCTAAGAATCTGAAAAGCCTGAGACTTCTGCTCTTTCACAGCTAGGCATAGCATTTTAGGAAGACGGAGCATTGACAGGGACCAGGCTGCTTTCCATTTGCCTTTAAATCAAGTGGAAGATGGAGTTCAGCAGTGTTGTATATGCACATTGTGGTGTTTGTCTAGAAGAGGACAGATGTAAAGGTTAAGTGGCCAGACTCACCAGTGAGCCAGTCCTGGGGACAGACAGGTGAAGGAACTGAAGGCAGCTTTTGGAGAGCTGCCAAAAGCAAGGGGTCTGGGGCCTTGAGTACTAAGGACCAGAGTGTCAGCTCTGTATGTGGTCATGATTGCAACCCAGATGGGAGTGTGGTGTCCTTTCTGCAAGGGAGTTTATTTAGGAAGGTTAGGCAAATGGTCTGGGTGCCACAGCTCAGAGTTCGAGCCAAGGACTGTGCCCAGTTTCCCAGGCTGGCTCATAGGTGAGAGTGTAAAGCTAATATGGGTCTGTGTCCTGTGTGGGTCACAGAAGTGGTTTCTGGAGCCACCTGACCCTTCCTTGCTTTGAGGGCACAACTAAACAGACAAAACCATCTGCATGGAACATTCAGGCTTGAGAATGTCCATCTTCCCCGGCATGTTGTCTTGTGTTGAGTAAGTAACTGGGGAGCTGTGATGGGGAAGCAGGTCAGTGTTGTGGGTCTTCACTGTCTTTGTCGCATGTTGGTGGTTCCACAAATGATTCTGAACGCAGTGTGTTGTAGCTGAGGTATGCAGAAGGGTCTGTGAGGTCACCAGCAAGAGAGGTGGTTCCAGAGAGCAAGCACCTCCCGAGTTGTGTGGGATGCACAGGACTTGCGGGTGTGGGTCTGCCCCAGGGTAGGGGGCGCGGGCGGCGGGGAACAGAAGAGATGCTCGTAGGGCTAAGGTGAAGGGTGAGGTTGGAGCAGAGCTGTGAGGGGAGCAGCCAGACAGTGGGTGGCTGTTGGACTTTAGATGAGTGACTTCACCACTGTGCCTCCATGTCTTCATCATTGAAACGAGGATAATCACACCTCTCTTACAAGGCTTCAAAATGGACGGTTCTTGGCTCGTGTTTATTGTTTTTATTGTTATCATTAGTAGCTTTCTGTGATTCGCTGTGAACTGGAGAGCAGGGTCAGGTGATGAGGGCAAGGGTTCGTGGTCCCCAGAAAGCAGCCCCTGCTGCTCAGGAGAGCCGTGGGGCTGAGAGGCTCCCTCAGGGCCTGCTGTCCGCTGATGGATGGTGTGGTTGTGTCACGGGATGCGCAGTCTCCATACGCTGTCCTGGAAGTGGTCTGTAGTTGTCCGACCTCCAGAGCCCTCACATCCTGCATCAGCGCTCAGGACAGGAGCCGCTCTCCTCATCTGCTGGGTCAGTGTAGCTCGTGAATTCAGGTGCTCAGGCTGAGCTAGTGAAAGATGTTGCTTGTGGGGTATGTGTACCTGTGGGCACCTCATGGTGTCCAGGAGCAAGTTACCCTGGAGTCCCCCGAGCCTGTCCCAGGCCAGAGTAACACAGACTGTGCTTTCTCTGCAGATCCGGCCCCACATCGCGACTCTTCGCAAGTATACTTATGGCAAGCACATCCTGGCCAAGCTGGAGAAATACTACATGAAGAATGGCGTTGACTTAGGGCCCATCTGCGGCCCCCCTAATGGTATTATCTGAGGCAGTGTCACCCCGTACCCTCATTCCCACTGACCTCACTGGCCCACTGGTGAATCCAACCAGCAACCAGAAATGTTCCAGTGTAGAATCCAAAAATGGGTAAATGGTTGCTCCAGGATTACCCTCTCCTCCCAAAAAAAGGAATCAAATCCACAAGTGGAAAAGCCTTTGTAAATTTGTTTAATTTTATTACACATAACATGTACTAATTATTTTTTTTAATTGACTAATTGCCCTGCTGTTTTACTGGTGTATAGGACACTTGTACATAGGTAACCAGTGTACACGGGAGGCCACGCATTTTGTTCAATGTTGTATCTATATTCCACGTGTGCAAACTTCCAGGGTTGTTGGTTTAACAAAAAAGTTAAAAAAAAAAAAAAAGAAAAAAGGTTTTTAACTCATTTGCCTCACTGGCAAGTTTTGAAAATAGCTATTCCCCACGTCCTCATTTTAGTAAAAAAGAAAAACAAACAAAAAAAAAAACCCTGAGAAGTCTGAATTTTAGTTAAATGACCCCAAACTGGCATTTAACAATGTTTATAAAAATATATATATATAAATATATATATATAATGAAAATCATTTCAGAGTTGCAAAAGCCTCAGTTTATGACATTAAGTTTATGAAACTTCTGAAAATTGCCTTTTTTGGAGACTATTATGCTGAAGAAAATAGTGTAGTCCGTTTTGTGAGGAGGAGATGTGAGCACCCAGAATGTCTTTCAAGGCCGGGCGGGTATAATTGTTTACTGCCTACTGGATTTTTTTCTGTTAACATTGAAAGGCAAAAATCTGATTATTTAGCATGAGAAAAAAAAAAATCCAACTCTGCTTTTGGTCTTGCTTCTATAAATATATAGTGTATACTTGGTGTAGACTTTGCATATATACAAATTTGTAGTATTTTCTTGTTTTGATGTCTAATCTGTATCTATAATGTACCCTAGTAGTCGAACATACTTTTGATTGTACAATTGTACATTTGTATACCTGTAATGTAAATGTGGAGAAGTTTGAATCAACATAAACACGTTTTTGGTAAGAAAAGAAAATTAGCCAGCCCTGTGCATTCAGTGTATATTCACACCTTTTATGGTCGTAGCATATAGTGTTGTATATTGTAAATTGTAATTTCAACCAGAAGTAAATTTTTTTTTCTTTTGAAGGAATAAATGTTCTTTATACAGCCTAGTTAACTTTTAAAAAGAAAAAAAAAATAGCTTGGTTTTATTTGTCACCTAGTCAGATAGTAGCGAGATCCTTTCTAAATGTTATTCAAGATGATTCAGTTCACACTAGTGGTTTTTTTTTTTTAATCCTAAAAAAGTAATGTTTTGCTTATTTTGTGACAGTCAAAAGGACGTGCAAAGTTCAACCCCGCCCTAACTTTCCTTACAATCAGAGCCCCTCTCACCTTGTAAAGTGTGAATTGCCCTTCCTTTTTGTACAGAAGATGAACTGTATTTTGCATTTTGTCTACTTGTAAGTGAATGTAACATACTGTCAATTTTCCTTGTTTGAATATAGAATTGTAACACTACACGGTGTACATTTCCAGAGCCTTGTGTATATTTCCAATGAACTTTTTTGCAAGCACACTTGTAACCATATGTGTATAATTAACAAACCTGTGTATGCTTATGCCTGGGCAACTATTTTTTGTAACTCTTGTGTAGATTGTCTCTAAACAATGTGTGATCTTTATTTTGAAAAATACAGAACTTTGGAATCTGAGTTTGTGCTTTATTACTATTATTATTTTTTCCAATATAGTGCCCCAGAGCAGATAACCCTTTTCTTGTTTGTGTCTCTTTCTTTCTGTTTTGTTTTTGTCTTGTGAGAGGGTTTATTAAAGACATCCCACATGGCGTCGCAATGTCCAACTTCTTTTGAAAAATCAGAAAATTCACCTTCTTGGGTGCCCATGACAGGGAGCATCCTCAAAAGGCCTGACCCCACTCTCCGCCTGGTTCTCTTCATTTGCACTCTCTGGGCTCTGCACCTGTTGCGAGCCCAAAGGGCCTGTATTAGAACCCAACAGATTATAAATGTCTCCTGGCTAAGCTAAATGTCTCCTCCTCATTTTCTGAGGCAGGGCGGTAGGGAAAGCCTTCCTGCCCTGAGGTCCCCTTTCCTTTCCCCTGGCTGGGCTGCTCCTGTCTGCACCCCGCCCTTCTGTGTCCTCACACCAAGGTTGGCCCAGGCTGGCCTGCTGTCCCTAGCTCACTCTTCATAGCATCACACTGGGGACCTCTTCCAGCAGTGAGTTCAGGAGACTCTAGCTAACTGAAATACCTGCCGTGTGTGCCTGAAGATGCCCCCTTTCCCTTCTTTACCATCTTTGCTCCAGGAGCAGCTTTGGCAGAAAACCACCACTGAAACTTGGTTGGCAACGACAGGATGGGCTCAGCCAGGGGCGCTGGAAGTGGAGCCTCAGGGTAGATGGACTTCCCAGGGTCCCCCTCCAAGGGTGAGGGACGGTCACTAGCAGCCCCTGTGGTCTGAGAAGAAACAGAGGGGAAAGGAGCTGAGCCAGTGGAGGGTTCAAGTCCAGAACCTGATTTTGCCTTGGCAGCTGTAATGGAGTCCTTCCCGAGCCCTCTTCCGAGGCCATAAGAGATAGCATGCTGGGGTGTGTGCGACTCTGAGTAGCGTGGCTCTGCAATCAGACCAGGGTTCAAATGTGGCTCCCTAACCCTAACCTGATCTTTTTAAGTATTTGTATATTTATTTGGTTGTGTCGGGTCTTAGTTGCGGCACGCAGAAGCTTTTGTTGGGGCACGTAGACTTGTCTAGTTGCAGCACAAGGAGTCAGTCGTTGAGGTGTGCGGGCTTAGTTGCCCTGTGGCCTGTGGAATCTTAGTTCCTCAGCCAGGGATCGAACCCCCATCCCCTGCATCTCGAAGCAGATTCTTAACCACTGGACCACCGGGGTAGTCCCTTTACCTGATCTTTAACCGAATTCCTTGATGGAAATGGATGGAAGGCCATCAGTTGCATGTATGTGAAGTGGTTCTTACATCATGGAACGTTAACAGCTTTTAGACAATTACGGTTTTACTGGGCCTTTGCAGAGGCCGGGAGCAAAGCAGGCAAAAACAAGAGGCTTGGATTTCTTTATCTCTCATGAGTCTACAGTCTGTGACCTTGAGCTGGTAATTTTGTCTCTCTGTTCCTCAGTTTCCTGAAGCTGAAGTAAGATGGAATTGTTAATAAACATGTCAAAGGACTTCCCTGGTGGTCCAGTGGTTAAGACTATGCTCCCAATGCAGGGTACATGGGTTCGATTCCTGGTTGGATTGGACTCCTCGTGTTGCAGCTAGGACTCGGGCAAAAAGTAAAAATATACATGTCAAGTGCCTGCACCTTAAGGGCTACTCATGTAGGTTTTGTCTTCTACCTGGACTATTTATACTTAGATTTTGTACTTTTTTCCCCCTCTCCTTTTACTCAGCATTTAGAGAAATGTTTTGTGTTTTTGGTAAGAAAGCAAGGTGCTAGGTTGGAAATGTGATACCTCCATCATCTTAACTTCAACCCTGTGTCTTTGAGGCCTTTGTGGTCAGAAAAATACAGGTTTTCATCCCAATTGCCCTTTATTACCTGGGTCATCTCTCTGAGTCCAAACTGTCTTCTCTGTGAAACTGGGGAAAACAGTACTTCATGTCCAAGTTTGGCTGAGAGGATGAACTGAACTGCCTAGCAGAGTGCCTGGCACATGGCGCAATAAATGATGCCTCTCGTTTTTTACCTTTTAATAGCACTCCTCCCAATGTTTGTGCACAGGCTTTGGTGAACCAAACAGTCCTTGTCCATTATGTAAAGAAGTTAAAAAGTGTTAGTCGCTCAGTCGTGTCCGACTCCTTTTGACTCCATGGAGTCAAAATTCCTGCTCGTGGAATTCTCCAGGCAAGAATACTGGAGTGGATAGCCATTCCCTTCTCCAGGGGATCTTCCTGACCCAGAGATCGAAACTGGGTCTCCCACATCACAGGCAGATTCGTTACCATGTGAGCCACCGGGGACGTGAAGTCATTCGTCATAAACTAACTCTGGGCCAGGCATCCAAGAGAGAGTTTTTACATGTTCTCTCATTTCTCACAGCAGTCCTGCGTGGAATGTGGTGGTTCTCCTCTTGTAGATATGGAAATGAGTGCTGGGTTCTGATGCAAGTCTTTGGGTCAAACCAATGCTTGGCCTGAAGCTTTTTCCCTTGGCATCTCGTGGGAGGGACTGGGGCTGGGGTGACCCCTCCCTCTGCAGGATTGCATTTCAGGGCACAGGCTGAACCTCCTTATTTGACTGACTGCCAGTACCAGCTGCTAACAAGTCCATCCAAGGATGTGAGGTCCTGGGCTGCCAACCATATGGAGACCGACATTCTTGGTCTCTTACAAGAGACCTCCATCATGAGTCCCTCCAACATGTCCCTCCATCGCACTTTGATGACAACAGAGTCCTTCCATCACACTTCGTATAATAATCCTTCACCGGATCACAGGGCTTTACAGGTTACAGAGCACATTTGTATTTGGATGCCTTTGATCCTCTTGAAAGCCTTAGGCAATAAGATAAAGTGAAAGTGAAGTCGCTCAGTCGTGTCCAACTCTTTGCAAACCCATGGACTGTATGTAGCCTACCAGGCTCCTCCATCCATGGCATGTTCCAGGCAAGAATACTGGAGTAGGTTGCCATTTCCTTCTCCAGGAGACTACTCTTCCTGGTGGCCCAGAGAGTAAAGTGTCTGTCTGCAATGCAGGAGACCTGGGTTCGATCCCTGGGTTGGGAAGGTCCCCTGGAGAAGGAAATAGCAACCCACTCTAATACTCTTGCCTGGAAAATCCCATGGATGGAGGAGCCTGGTGGGCTACAGTCCATGGGGTTCCAGAGTCGGACATGACTGAGTGACTTCTCTTTCTTTCTTTCTCCAGATCTTCCTGAGCCAGGGATTGAACCTGGGTCTCCTGCATTGTAGGCAGATGCTTTACCATCTGAGCCACCAGGGAAGTCAGGCAATAAGATAAGGTAGACGTTATCAGCCCATTTTTCAGGTGAGGCGTTTGAGACCCAAGCCACACAGTGAGTCAATAACCTAGTAAGGATTTTATCTGAAGTTTCCTAAAACCAAGTTCAGTGCTCTGTCCATGCCATCTTGCTCTTGCCACCTTCCATCAGCTCCAGGGATAGCTGGTCTCTCTTTTCTAGTTGAGTGTTTGGAGAAGCGTGAGGCACTAGACAGAGGAGCCTGGCGGGCTACAGGAGTCCACCGGGTGGCAGTCAGATAGAACTGAAGGGACCTACGTGCAGGCAGGAGGCGCTAGAGAGTGAAGCATTTTACAGGGAGGAAACCTGCGGCTTCATGTAGTTACCAGCAGTAGCCACACGAGGGTGCTGCTGCCTAAAGAAAGCTTTATAGAAGCCTAAGGGCTCAAGGGTCCAAGGTGAGGGCTGGAATGGCTTTTCCCTGGCTTGGGGGGCTCAGGAGTGAAGAGTTCCATCCAGAGACCTGAAGTCTGGCATGTGCCCTAAGACTAAGCTTTCCACTTCCCTCCCTCCCCAGCTTCCTCTGGGCAGATGGCTAGTCCCTCACTCTGGCTTGGGAGGGCAGTGTATCTGGCTCACAGCTCTGCCTTGGACTCTGTAACCTCTGGCAAGTCTGTTTCCCCAGCTGTCACCTGGCAGGGTTGCCTGGCCCTGCCACTCTCACAGGGTTGGTATGAGGCCAGAGAGCTGGTCCTGTGAGCAGGGTGGCCCCAGTTCAGTTCAGCCGCTTAGTCGTGTCCGACTCTTTGTGACCCCATGGACTGCAGCAGCCAGGCCTCCCTGTCCATCACCAACTCCCAGAGCTTATCCAAATTCATGTCCATCGAGTCAGTGATACCATCCAACCATCTCACCCTCTGTCGTCCCCTTCTCCTCCTGCCTTCAATCTTTCCCAGCATCAGTGTCTTTGCAAATGAGTCAGCTCTTCGCATGAGGTGGCCAAAGTATTGGAGTTTCAGCTTCAACATCAGTCCTTCCAATGAACACCCAGGACTGATCTCCTTTAGGATGGACTGGTTGGATCTCCTTGCAGTCCAAGGGACTCTCAAGAGTCTTCTTCAACACCACAGTTCAAAAGCATCAATTCTTCGGTGCTCAGCTTTCTTCACAGTCCAGCTCTCACATCCATACATGACCACTGGAAAAACCATAGCCTTGACTAGACGGACCTTTGTTGGCAAAGTAATGTCTCTGCTTTTTAATATGCTGTCTAGGTTGGTCATAACTTTCCTTCCAAAGAGTAAGCGACTTTTAATTTCATGGCTGCAGTCACCATCTGCAGTGATTTTGCTGCTGCTGCTGCTAAGTCACTTCAGTCGTGTCTGACTCTGTGCGACCCCAGAGACGGCAGCCCACCGGGCTTCCCCATCCCTGGGATTCTCCAGGCAAGAACACTGATTTTGGAGCCCCCCAAAATAAAGGGTGGCCCCAAGCCTCTGTTAATGTGACCCAGGGCCCTAGCGCCTCTTTAGGGGCTATATCTCTGGCTTATGCATCCAAGCTTTCATACAATGGAAACTTCCGAGTCTTTTTATGACCCACAGGTGCCTAGCTTCAAATCCCAGCTCTACCAGCCCTCTGGGACTGTTGTGAGTCATTTATCCTCTTACACAGGAGGATAATAGTCCTTCTACCTCCTAGGGCACTCTGGAAACACTTGACACAGAGCTGGGCACATAGCAAGCCACACATGAAAGTTGGTACTATTATTATTATTGCCCTATTTTTCCCGGCTATGTTGGAGACCTTGGAATTTTTACTAAGGGTGACTAATTTATCCTCTAAACTGGGACAATTTTAAGCACGAAAGTAGTTGCACTGAATTACTGCCTCATGGGGAGACAGCCTCCCAGGTGGCCCCACTTCCTGATGTTCTTATCCTCATGTGTTCTGCGTGGAAGAGGGCTGCCTGCAAACAATAAGACATTGTGCAAAGGGCAGGGTGTGACTTCCCCCACACAAGACACTAGCTCCAGCTTGCTCTCTCTGGGACACTTTGTAGGACACTCTGTGGCAAGACCGATGATAGGGACTTGAGGGCCCCTGCTGTTGACCAGGGTTAATACACCAGTCACACTTGCCAACTTGGAAGCAGAGCCTCCAGCCCTCTTCAAGCCTTCTATGACATCCTGACTGCAGTCTCATGGGAGACCCCCAAACCAGAACCACCTATCCAGCTGCCGCTGAACTCCTGACCCACGGAAACTGGGTGAGATAGTCAGTGCATATCGCTGTTTTAAGCGGCTGTGCTGAGGGCCATCCGTTACACAGCTGTGGATAACTAATACTCAGCACGAAAACTGGTGTAGGCCAGGATGGTTCTGGGCAAATCAGAAGGCCCATTTCTCTCATTTCTCCTGTGAGGCACGTGCTACCCTGCTCTGTCTTGGCCTTGGAGAGCTTGGCCTCGCCACCCCTACCAGCTGCCCCCTTGCCAGGACTCCAGGAAGCTTCCTGATGCTCCTCGGAGCCCCGGGTGGAGATGTGTCTTGGGGTGTGGCTGTACCAGGGACTCCCCGGAGACCACAGCTGTCCTGTGCCAGGGCTAGGTCAGCCTCTGTCTCTCAGGCTCAGGAGGGTTCCCCGGCCCACACCCCTTGGGCCTGGAGTGGACCAAGCCGGGAATGACTGGAGAATAATGGCCAGTCTTGGCCAATGCCCTGAGCAGGGTGCTGCCCCGTGTTACCTGTTCACCTGCCTCCAAGTCTGGGAGGAAGGAGCAGTTACTCCAACTACATGGGAAGACATGGTCTCAGGTCACTGGCCAGGAAGTAGCAGAGCTGGGATTGGACCCAGAGTTCCTCTCCTCAGAGCCCGGGGGCCCAAGACCCTCCCCGCTTCTGTCCTCCGACATGCCCCATCCCAGGGCCCCACGCTGGGAGCCGGGAATTAAGTTTGGCATTCCCAGATCTGATCCATTTATAGATGAAAAAACTGAGATCCAGGGTGAGGGGAGTGACCTGCTCGGGGCACACAGAGAGTGAGGAATGGAGCAGGGAGCCATGAGTCCCACATGAATGCAGGTACAGTTGCCTCTCAGCACCCCTGGGGGATGGGTTCCAGGACCCCTGTGGATAGCTGAATCCACTGAGGCTCAAGTCCCATATATGAAACAGCATAAATATTTGCATAGTTCCATGCTTCCATGCACAAACTTTACTTAAGTCATCTCTAGATTCCTTATGGGCTTCCCCTGCAGCTCAGTCGGTAAAGAATATGCCTGTAGTACAGGAGACGTGGGTTCGATCCCTGGGTTGGAAAGATCCCCTGGAGAAGGAAGTGGCGACCCACTCCAGTGTCCTTGCCTGGAAAATCTCATGGACACAGGAGCCTGGTGGGCTGCAGTCCACGGGGGTCTCAAAGAATCAGGCAGGACTGAGCGACTAACACTTAATATACCTAAGGCGATATAAATGCTTTTAGGTAAATAGTTGCCAGCGTGCAGCAAATCCAGGTTTGGTATTTTTTGGAACTTTCTGGAATTTGTTTTTCCTGAATATTTTCCACCCGAGGTGGGCTGAATCCATGTATGTGGAGGGCTGACTGTCCTTGCTCCTTGCCCACCTCCAGCTCTGGGATGGCAGCTCCCTCAGCACCTAGATCTGTGCCTACTTGGCCCTCCGCAGGGACTCAGGAACCTGAGGGTGAGCTTTGCTGGTCTCGGTGAGTCTCAAAGAGGAAAGCCCCACAGCATGCATGAAGTGTCCTGGTGACGGTCGTGCTCTCTCCGCTTCCATCGGCGTGGGGTCAGGAGGGTCTCCGGCCCCCTCGGTCCGTCTCACTCTCCCCTCACACCCACCCCTTTTCCAATTCCAGGTCACTCTCCTCCACTGGGTTTTTTGGTTGTTGCCCAGCTGGGCTGCTCTAGCTCCAAGATGAGGTGAGAAAGAAAATATATTTTTAGAGAGGCTTTTTTTTTTTTTCTTCCAGGAAAATGACTCCAAATGTGCAATTTGTTCCCAGGAACGGGGGTGTGTGAGTGAAATGGCTCCTGGTATGGCAGTGCCCTCGTCTCCTCCTGCGGTCTCCTCTTCCTTTACATTCCTACTGACCCTTCTCCTCTTTCCCTCCCCTCCACACTCAAAGGGAAGAGAGTGGGTGTGTGCTCCCCTCGCCCCAACAGCCACTTCTGAGCCCTGTGACCCTGGACTGGCTAGAAGGGGTCACCATGGGTAGAGTCTTGGACATGAATGAGGTCTTTGTTGTGGGGTTGGTCCTACCTCGAGTTTCTGCAAGCCACAGAGCAATCGGTCTAGAAGAGGGGGGTGGGTAAAGCAAAGCCCAGGGCTAGTGATGAAGCCACCTGGGTCTGGCCACAAGGTGAGTGTATGTCAGTCACTTCCGCTTTTTCAGGCCTCAGTTTTCTTGCCTGTGAAATGGGCAGATGAAGGTGGGGAAATGAGGAGAGCAACTCAAGACCTTACATACTGTCATTCTAGGTCACAGCGAGCAAACTCCAGAATCTTCTTGGCCTCATCCACACATATGACATTGGAAGCCTTTAGGAGCTCAAGACTTTAGGAGCCTTCCTCTCAGGGGGTGCGGAGCCTCAAGTGCGACCACTTCAGAGCACCCACTCTTGGAGGTGGGCCCACCGTGGTTCAGTGGAGGTGCCACCACCACCATGAAGCCTTCCTATATTCCCCCCAGGATACCGAGCCCTCAGCAGGGTTAACCCCTCCCTGCCCAGGCTCCTCTGCTGACTGCTGGACTCAGTCGATGGTACCTGGTTGGGCTGGGCTTCTGTTCAGATGAATGTAAAGCAAGTGAAGCTGAAGCTTTGGGGACCCTCACTGGCACGACCCCCTTCCAAAGCCAGTCCCTAATTTTGTATTCATGATCCCCTCAAATTGTATACACTTGGGTCCCACAGAGTTGGGTCCACTCCCGTTTTCATCCCCACCCAGCTTGAGGTCAGAGCCTCTCTCCTGAACAGTTATGGCAGGCAATTTCTCCTCCCCTTCCACCTCCCCTAGGCCCCGGTTGGTCTGGCACCTGGGCCAGATGGACCCAGAGACAAGGTTTCTGCATCCACCTGCCCCACTTGGGGTCTCTGTGACCTCTGCTGTCCCCTCTTGGGTGACCAGCCCAGGCCTGCTCTCTGGCTCCCAGGTCACTCATCTGAAACAAAATTGGACTTCCTCTCTCCCTCTCTTCCCTCCCCATCCTCCATACCTGCCCTAGGGGCCTCCCAGGAACGTTGTGGGTCCTTAGTTTGCAAACCCCCAGCTCACAGACCTAGGAGAGGCCTGGGTTCGAATCCTAGCCCCATGCCTGGCAGCTGTGTGCCCAGGGGCATCACCCACTCTTCATCCTGAGGAGAAGTGCCTTCAAGTCCCTGGCACACAGGGGACTCAGGAAAGGCCCGAGGATGGCCTTCTGAGACCCTCACACAGGCAGGCCCCTTGGCGGGCAGGGGGCTTCCCCCAGATGGGGGCCAAGCCCTCCCGTTCCCACCCAGGCCCTGCAGACTCCCTCCCAGCAGCCACTCGGCTTATCCCGTGACTCTTATACCTGCTGGTTCAGCAGACAGACAGCCCGAGCCTTCCCAAGTTCTCTCTGTGGGCTCCACCCGGAGCCTTCTTGCCAGAATCCTCTTTCACTTCCTGATTTTGGGGTCAATGACATCTCAGGATTTCTGCCATTTGGGCTTTTCTCGGAAGCAAATCTGGGCTCTGGCTCCATCATGAGTCTTGGGCGAGACGGGAAGTTATGACGGGAGAAGGTAGGTGCGGAGCGGCAGGGGGAGTCAGGGGAAGCGGAGGCGAGGCAAAGACTGCTTTTCCCACACCTGTGACTGCCTTGAGCTGGAGGGCTGGTGAGGATCACAAAGTCCCCTGCGTGGCCACAGGGAAGAGCACAGTGGAGCTCTGTCAGCCCCCTAACTTCCTGGCTGTGCAACCCTGGGCCAGTCACCTAAGCCTCTCAGGGCCCCAGTTTCCCCAGCTGGCAACTGGTGACTAAGGAAGGCGCAAACCCATGCATTCCGCTCCTCGAGTGCCAGGCTTCGCTGGTAGACTCCTCTGCGCAACAACGCTAGGAGGAGAGTGTTTTTATGGTACACGAATCCTGGGCTGCAAGAGGAGTAGGGAGGGCGCTGCTGGCAGGTGCCCTGGATGGTGTCTGGTGAAGGGCAAGCCCTCAGGAGGTCCTGGCTCTCATCATTTCTTAGCAATGTGAGTTCCAAAGACCTGGTCTGTTTAGCCAAACCTCTGGGAGCAGGTGGAGTCAGGCAACAATTGCTGAGCAGCTCCTGTGTTCCAGGCCTGGAGCTGAGAGATCGCAGCAGAGGCCTCCACTTCCCTTTTGCTGCCTTGCTGGAGCCAGGCAGCCTGGCTGGCCAGAGAAAGGCCTGAATGGGGTGGGTGGTGAGGCCTGGCTGTTCAGCGCTCCTGTAGCACGGTCGTCTGGTCTCCAGGCTCCTCTGAGTGCATCCACAAGTTGGCTGTGTCCATGTGACGGTGTGAATCGCCTCACCGACTCTTAACCTCCCTCATCAAACGCCTCCCTCGACAGACCTCTGGACCCGGCTTTGCAGTGTTACTGTTTAGAGCAGGGTCAAGAGCTTAGCTCTCCCTCACCAGCTGGGTGACCCTGGACTCGTCTCCTAACTTCTCTGGGCTGTGGGTCATCCCTTGTAAAGTGGAAATAAAGCTGCTTTGCAGGCGATGTGCATTTTTAAGCCGTGCCTGGCATCTAGTCAGCTCTGCTCCATTGTCCTTTGGGGGTACTGAGGCCTCCATGTCCTTTGGGGGTACTGAGGCCTCCCACTTAGGGCGGGGGAGGGTGGGAGTGGGGCGCGGAGAGACAGACAGTAGAGACTGAGAGGGCTGGGAGGGCAAGCCTGGGTCTTGTTCAGGCTGCTGGCTTGGGGGTGGGTTGGATGGGTGGAGGTTAAGCTCCACCTGAGGGAGTCAGGAAGGCTCCCCAGAGGGACCACGGGAGTTGTGCTCTCTGAGTGGGGTGGAGCAGATGCCTCTGTGGATGGTGACTGAAGGTAAGGGAGACCCTGAGAAGCTGGGGTGTGGTTCCAGTGCACAGGTAGCCATGGGGAGGGGGGTGTTGATTGCATGGAACGTCAGGCGCTGGAACACTGTGAGTGTGTGCAGCTGTGAACACCAAGGAGCGCGGGGTCGGGGAGGTGGGAGGGGTGAGGGGCAGAATGAGACCTCAGGGGCTCAGACCCGGCTGGGCTCGGGCTGGGACCAGTATCTCTTGAGGTGCAGCAGGGGGCGCTCAGGGCCTGCCCAGCCCAAAGAGCCTCCCCCCTCCCTGGGACATCAGGGAAGAGGGCCACAGCTTCCAGAAGTCTCAGAACTGGCAGGGACCTCTGAAGGTGGGCCATGCCCATTCTGTTCATGGGGACTGTCTTAATGCCTCCCTGATGGCTAGTTTTCTGAGCCTCGTCTACTTGCCCAGACAGAGTGCTTCCGACTTCTCAGAGTAGCCAGTGCCATCTGTGGCCAGTTCCAGCTGTTCCAAAGTCCCTCCTTACACAGAGCGGACATCTGGCATCTCAAACGCCCTACCCTGACCCTGTTGGCCCCAAGTCTGCCCTTTGGGGGCTCCTCAGACCCACCTGTTCCCTGGGCCTGTGGCAGCCCTTCTGGGAAGTGACTATCCTTATATCTGGGTCCCTTACTTAATCATCATCTCAGCCACCCTGGTGGCTCAGATGGTAAAGAATCCATCTGCAGTGCAGAAGACCAGGGTTTGATCATGGGATCAGGAAGATCCCCTGGAGAAGGGAATGGCTACCCACTCCAGTATTCTTGCCTGGAGAATCCCATGGACAGAGGAGCCTGGCGGGCTACAGTCCATAGGATTGCAAAGAGTTGGACATGACTGAGCCACCTTTATTGAACCCCCAGTTCAATGGCCAGAAGAGCTCACTTAATCTTTACAACCTGACACGCGGCCCTGGGCCTGGCACCCACGGCACTCACTTTATCTTTGGATGATGAATGAGTGAGTGACCGTGTGGTCATGTTTTCCACATTACAGTTGGGAAACTGAGGCTCAGAGGGGTAAACTCACTCATCTAGAGTCACCCAGATCACAACTGACAGAATGGAGGCCTGAACCCAGGTGTTTGCCCAGTTGAGTCAGAGCTCTTTAACTCCAAGCAGTGCTGCCTCAACTGGAACCAGCTCCCCACCTACTGGGCCCTGTCAGCCTCTCTCCAGCCATCTTCCTAAGGGGCCTATGAAGTAGGCCCTAAAGGGTTGGCAATGGGATTCCCAGAGGCTGGGAGCTCAGAAGTCCTAGGGATTTTTGAACCTCAGAGTGTTGAAGTTGCCCTGCCTTCCTCTTCAGCTCTCTGTCCAGGGGCATCTGGATGAAGCTCTCGTGAGCTCCCTTGCAGGGAACGCTAATGAAGCTCCACCTGATGCTGAGCTGACCTTTGTCCTTTGACCCTCCTCTCAAACCCCCGGAAGGCCCAAACCAAGGCTGGTGCCGGGGTCTGCTCCTCGGGTCCACACCCGGCACTCTCCCCACTGGCGCCATCAGTGCTGGTTTCAGTTTCCTGTTTCTTGGGGGGAATTGTTCCAGTTTCAGCTCAGTGATTTCCCCTTTGCTGACGGCAGGCCCTGCACTGGCTCTGGGGAAAGGGAGGCTGGGGGCAGAGACTTTCAGCCGGCCAGGGCCAGCACATAATCTTCTCTCCCCAGGCCTCGGTTTCCCATCTAGGAAGTGGAGATATTGACAGCACCTACCTTATGGGGTCACTCATGTTAAGTCTTGGCATGGACCAGGGGCTTAATAAATACCTATACCCTTCTTCCTTCAAAACAGGTGGATGGTAGTGAGCGGAAAACACATTCACTGATCCAACGAATCAGCACTGAACCACTGTTCTGCACCAGAGCAGTGCTGGGGACAGAGCAGTGAGCAAGACAACCAAGCCGCTGCCCTCCTGGGACTCCGGTGTAGTGGTGGGAGACCCCAGTGGGTAAGCGAAGTGCATCATATGTCAGGCGGAGATAAAAGCCACAGAGAAACCCACGATGAGCACCCAAGGGGAAATGACCACAGCGCGGTATACCCCCCATCTGGGACATACTTTTCACACCACCTGCGCTGGGAGCAGAGGGGTCTGCAGCCTACAGTGAAGAATCCGAGTTTGGGAGAGCTGGCAGCGCCTGTCTGGGGTCACACAGCTGCGGGGTAAGAAGCACCTGGCCAGGTCTGTCCACCCAGTGACAGGGCCCAGAGGTCAACACCCGCTGGCGCAGAGGGGAGACTGAGGCCTGCTCTGTGGTCCTGCTGCCCACCCGTGTCCTGGAGACATCAAAGCCCAATGAACTCGGATGACCTGTGGCCCCCTCTTGTGGATCAGCTAGAGGGGGTGATGGGTCCTGGGAGAGTCAGTGAACCCTTAGCGGGAGGGTACCCATGGTCAAGCAGATGAGACTCATCTACCCAGACTCTCTGACGAGCCAGGTCGTACTCCGCACCTCCACGCGGAGTCCTTCCGCCTCCAAGCCCCGCGACTGCCCGAGGAGGCGCGCGCTGCGGGTCCTGGTCCCCAGAGCGAGGTTCAGCGAAACCGGCCACCCGTCGCAGGTCGCACGTTTTCCTCGGCACCCCTATCCCGCGGCGGGCGGGTGCGTGCGGAGCGCGGGGCGCGCAGGGACCCCGGCGGCGGGGGGCGCTCAGCGCCGGCCCCGCCCCTCCGCGCCCCGCCCCCCGCGCTGGGGGCGGCCCGGCGGCAGCGCACGCTTCCTGCGGGCGCGGCGGCCGTGGGCGCGGAGCTGCCGGGCGGAGCCGGGCCGCCGAGCCGGAGCCCCGACCGAGAGCGCGCCGGGCCAGCCGCCGGGCCGCGCCGCCGCCGCCGCCGCCTCGGGAACAAAGGCGCCCGCCGCCGCCGCCGCCATGAAGCCGGGGCCGCCGCACCGCGCCGGGGCCGCCCACGGGGCTGGCGCCGGGGCCGGGGCCGCGGCTGGGCCCGGGGCCCGCGGGCTGCTCCTGCCTCCGCTGCTGCTGCTGCTGCTGGCGGGGCGCGCCGCGGGGGTGAGTGCCTCCCGTTCCCGCGCCCCGCGCCGGCCTGCGGGGAGCCCGTGCCTGGCCGCCCTTGCCTCCCGGGGGCTAGTTTTCCCGCGGGCGGGGGGACCCTTCCCCGAGGGCGGCCTGGGGTCCCGGCTGGGGTCCGGGCGCGGGGCCGCGCTGGGCGTGTCTCGGGTCTGAGCGGACGTGGCTTGGTGCTTCGTGGGTGTGCCCGGACCGCGGCCACTTTTAGGGAATGGGGTCGCCTCCCCCTGCGGGGGGAAGGGTGTGCTTTCGGTTGTTCCCTCCGAGGGTCGTTGCAGAAGGGCCGGGGGCGGTGTGGGGGGGGGACGGGCTTCCCGGGGAGGGGGAGGGGTGGAGGGTGACTTGTGTGAAGGTGACCTGAGGGGGTGGGTGAGGATGACCGCGTGTGTGGCCAGCTCCGTGGAGGGTGCTGGGACCCGTGGGGTGTGCACGCGTGAAAGATGAGGCGTGAGGACGAGCCCGTCCCCGTGGATGGGGGCCTCGTGCCCTACCTGCGTGTGGTCGTGTCAGGGTGACCCATTGTGTCTGGTGTGCACCCGGGGCCGGGCTGGAGACCGTTGACCATGCTGAGAGTGCTTGCAGAGGGTGACTGTGTTGGGGGGAGGCCTCTGTGGGGGGTGTGTGTGTGTGCAAGCGTGTGCAGGCAGGTGTATGGTTGACCCGGTGCATGGAGCACGCACCTCTCAGGGGAGCCGCGCGTGTGCGGGTAGCCGCGAGTAGACATGTATGACCTGACCCCTCAGTGTGTCTTTGATTGACCGCAGCAGGCTCAGTCCCGGCTCCATCAGGGGCCGCAGGAAGAAAGGCCGCCTCCTCCTCCTTGTGGGACCCAGGTCCCAAGTGAGTTCCCCATGGGCACGTGTCTGGAGCCTGGCCTGGCCATGAACTGGGGAGACTTCTAGTTCCCTTGGTTGGTTCTAGGAGTTATGCCTGGCATCCCCCATTCCCCAGGGTGAGAGGAACCCAGGCCTCTCAGGCAACCCGCCAGGTGCCTACTCTGCCCCTGCAAGTCTCTTTGGGCCTCAGTTGGCCAGTCTGTGAAATGGGAGGAGGTCGGGCAGGGGCATCTCGGACAGACATGCTATTCCTCAGTACCCCCCATCTGTCTCAGGGCTTTGAGCTGGGTGGGGTGGGGTGGGGAAGTGTTGAACGCCAGGCTGAGTACCGGGGCTGGTGGGCTGGGTGCCTCACCCCCAGGTCTCCCCCAGATGGAGTGAGGAAAAGAGGTCCCTGGGAAGGACAGAGATCCAACCCATCCCGGTAACTGGGTCCCTTTCTCAGCTACACTTCTGGAAGACCATCTTAGAAATCAGAGACTTGAAAATCGCACAGCCTTGGGTTCCAATCTTGCTCTCACCCCTGATTCGTAGTGTGACCTTGGACAACTTGTCTCACCTGTCTGAGCTTCCATTTTTCCCCTCCGCAGAATGGGGCTAATAACACCCTCCTGAGAGATTAAATGAGATGCCGTGTGTGCTGGCCCACAGGAGGAGCTCGGTGAATGTTTGATGTCTAGATGAATGAAAAGGGGTGCCGACGCCATGCTTTAGACTCGGCAGCCCAGCGGGATCCCCGAGCTGGGTGAGCCCTGGGCAGCTCGCGCCCCTCGTAGAACTTTTCCTCATCCGTAAAACCAGGCTCGTGGTCTGTGCGCCACGAGGCGGTGGAAGGAATGAAGTGAGCGCACCGTGAAGTGAAAGGTCTCTGTGAGGCAGGTCTGAGGGCCAGGTGGAGTGGGCGTGGCAGATAAAGCCAACCCCCAGGGTCGGGGTCTGGAGGCTCAGATGGGGGCTGGACATGGAGGAGAGAAGGGGCGGGGCTCCAGATGAGGCGGCGGAGCAGGGCCCCGTCTTCTCCAGGCTTCACACCTTTCCAGGAGGGGGGACATCGACTCATCTGACCTGGGAGCCAAAGGGTTAATGGGTGGTGCCCAGGGGCCAGGGGCATGGCACCAGAAGAAGAGGGTGCTGCCTGCATCAGGAGGGACTGAAATTAGATCAGAAGAGCCCTGTCAGGATGGCTTCAGGAGTGGCCTCCGTGGTGGGGACCCCCAGGGGCATCACTGGGATGGTCAGTGGCTGACTCAGGGCAGGGGAAGGACCCTGGAAGGGTGATACCAAGGTGCTCACCAGCTTGAAAGGGAGCTTGTGTGTGTGTGTGTGTACGTACGGGGCAGCTTCTAGGATGGCCTCAGTAGGGGTAACAGGTCTCATTCATGCTGCACGTGGTGAGTTGGGGAGTGTGTGTGTGTGTCCTGGTATCCTCTCTCTGAGAAGCCAGCTGTCTATGACTCTGAGAGACATCTGCCTTCAGGGTCACTTCGGTTGTTGTATTATACTTAAGTCTACCCAGAAAGACCTAGAGTGTGGACATCCTGGAAATTTTGGCTTTAAAGTGCGTTCTTTGGATGATTAGGGCTGAAAGGGACTTAGATAATCACTTAGTCTTGTTTGAACTCCCAGTGGTGGGAGTTCATGGCTTTGTGATCTTGAGAAAGCGATTTAACCTCTCTGCGCTTTCACTTCCACCTGTGAAAACTGGGAAGGATAGGAGAACAAATGGGGTTAATATGTAAAGCTCTTAGCGTGGTGCCTGGCACATAGTAAACCCTCGGCAAATGGTCTTTTCTTGTTCTTTGACAAGGTTGTCATTCTGTGATTGGGAGCTGGTAGGTGTGGGGAGTGGAAGCGTGGGGGACCATGGGAAGAGGAGATCACTCAGGGAATTCTTTTGTTTGTTTGTTTATTTTTGGCCGCACTGGATTTTCATTGCTTCATGCAGGCTCTCTCTAGTTAGAGCGAGCAGGGGCTACCCTCTCACTGTGCGTGGACTTACTATTGCCATGGCTTCTCTTGTTGTGGAACACAGGCTTTGGGGTGCACGGGCTTAGTTGCCTAGTGGCATGTGGGATCTTCCTGGATCAGGGATGGAACCTGTACCCCCTGCCTTGGCAGGTGGGTTCTGAACCCTGGACCACCAGGGAAGTGCCCAGGGAATTCTTCTGAAGCCCCCAGCCCTGGTGGTTCCTGCTCACTCCCCACCCCCATGATTTCAAGCATCCAGGAGCTCCTTACCCCGCTCCCCCCAGCTGCTCTGGTTGGCTGTGAACACTGAGTTGCCAGGGCGAGATTGTCCTCACTTTTAATACTTAAATGTTGGGGGACCCCTGGGCGGTTCCAGGCCAGGCCCTGACAACAGGAATACCTTAGGGATCCGTAATTGTTAGCACCCAAGATGGCAGGGACTTGGGGACAGAGACTTTGAGTAAGGGATTTCTCCTTTTCAACATTCTTATCTGTCAAATAGGGACCATGACAGTGCCAGCCTCACAGGGATGTTGTGATGAGAAAATGAACTCCTTGGCTAGACCCAGCACAGCCTGCCAGGGCACTCTCAAGAGATGGGTCCTTTCTAGGAGGGAGCCTAGGGAGGGCTTCCTGGAGGAGGAGGTTTTACGCTAAGCTATGTGCCATATGACACTGAGCAAGCTGTAGCCTGTTCCAACCCTCAGCTTTCTCACCTGTCAACTGAGGACCAGTACTTGATGCATAGAACTGCTATTGGGGGGCATGGTGGGGGGAAGTCATACCATTCTCATGGCTGGTTGGGATTGGAACTTGGTGCCTTCTGCTCCCTGCAGAGCAGCACAGTGTCCCCCAGCTGTGAATTCAGTGTGTTTCTTGTTCCCTCATAATAGGGTTTGGCATGGGGTGTTTTTGAAAACAAATGGCTGTCCCATCCCATGGACAGGGGTGTAGGGTCCCAGGAGGCCCCAGGGCAGTGTTGGGGCAGGGGCAGCTTTGGACTCGAGACCTGGAAAATACTGGGGCAGCGGTGGGGTGGGTGAGAGGGGCATGATGGAGGGGAGAAGGTAAAAACAGAGCTCCCCTCACCCAGCAAGCTAGAGGTCCTGCTGAGTGTAGGCCTCCCTCCTGGCCCTCCCTTCGGAGCTGGGACCATCCCCTAGAGCTGCTGAAGGGGAGGGGAAAGGGATGGGTCCTTCCAGAGGGGGCTGCAGTAGAATTCCTTCAGGCTGGAGCAGACGGAGGAAGCTGGGGAAGGGAGGTGGTGAGCTGAACAGGGGCTGAGGCCCTGATTTGAGTGGCAGCATTGACACCTCCAAGGGCTTAATAATACAAAGAGCAGCTAATGCTCCCTGGGAGCCCTGCCTGTTGAGCACTTGGTATGTTTTGGCTCATTTAATCCTCATGATAACTTTTGGAGGTAGGAGTTGTTAGAACCCCCATTTTACAGATGGGGAAAACTGAGGCACAGAGAGGTTAAGCAGCTTGCTCAATGTCACGCAGTTGGAAAGTGGCAGAGCAGGATTGAGCCAGGGCCTGGCAGGCTAATAGAACTGGGTTGCAGTCCTGATTTCAATCTCTCTTGCCACGTGATCCTGGGCAAGGTTCTTACTTCTCTTTTAGCCATCCCTACTCCCAAATTATGCCTACATTACCTGCTTCATGAATGCCTGCTCCTTGCCAGGCTCTGGGCCAGGCATGCCCCCTGTCTTTTTTCTTTTAATTCTCTCTGTAGCCTTGGCGTGGTGATGCTACACGTGTGGTCGGTGGGGGAAGGGTCTGGCTCTGGAGCCCTTGCTCCCCCACTGCCTCTCAAGGCTCCGTGATCTGTAAGTGAGCTCTTCTGAGGGTCTTGGGGGATGAATCAAGGGAGAGCTTTATAAACTACAGGCAGTCAACAAGATGCAGGGGTAGGGGAGAGAGGCTTGTGTCTGAGTCATGTGACCATGGCGCAGGAGAGGGGAATGTTTAGAGCCTCAGGATGTTTAGCCTCAGGGTCTAAAAAGTTAACATGCCCCTGGGACACCCACTGGATGCCCCCAGTGTTGGGGCTGATTGTCTGCACAGATGACCAGGCCTGCCTTTGATCCTCTCTGACTCTTAGAAAGTTGTGTGGAATCCCGATCTATGTCCCTATCACCCCATCCCTGAGTCCTGGTCCTCTTACACATACGGGTCCCTCTGGCCTGAATGGCGGAGGCTCAGAGAGAGGGAGTGACTTGGAGGTCACACAGCAGTCTGGAGAAGGGTCAGACACTTTCTGGATAGACCGGGAGCACCTTGGGGAGGCTCTCTGGCTACCTTGCTCTTTGCTCTTCCCATGGCCAGCACTGTGCCTGGCCCAGAATGGAATGGTTTGAATGAATGAAGAGTGAATGAGTGAAGGAAGGGAGGAAGCCAAAACCATGAACTTTGGAGCCCAGACTGGGGCTCTGTGTTGTCTCCTGTGGAGGTGAGTTGGGGTGAAACATTGAGGGATAGTGAGACTGGGAGAGTCCTGCTGGGTCCAAGCGTGTGCCTGTGGGCCGGGAGGCGCCAGGGGGCCATGGGGGGTGGGGATGGGGGCCTGTGGTCTGAACACTGAGGCGCGGCCACCACATCTGGGTGGGACAGAAGCCCTGTGGTTCTGGGCTCCAGCCCAGCTGCTTGGAGCCCTGTGATTTTGTGTCGGGGATAGGGTGGGGAGGCGGGGTGGCTGGAGCCAGGAGCTGTCCCTGGGTCCAGGCCCTTGATCACCCTGCAACTGCCCCCTGAAGCAGAGAACAGGGTCTGGGCTGGACCACCTGGCGAGTCTTGCTGTTCCCCTAACATACCACTGCATCCTGGGAACATCAGGCCAGCGCCTGCCCAGTAAACATTTGTTGACTGACACCCCCTCCTCTTGCCTTGGCTCCCAGCCTCCCAAGATTCCAGGAGGTTGGGTCAGCCTCTCTTCCGGCCCCCCTCCTTCCCTCCAGAGCAGGCCCTGGCCAGAGGGGCGTCCGCTCCCCTCCCCCCACTGACCAGGCCTAGTCTCAGCGCCAAACAGGAAGCCGTGATTACAGGGGGAGTCTGAGCAGCAATGGCTGAGGGCCCGGCTGGGGGATGGGGTGAGGGTGGCCCCTGTCAAGTGATCTGGCCCCTTCCCTACCTGGCTGCAGAGGGTGGAGGGCGGGGAATGCCTGTGGCAGCCTTTTATACCCA
Source organism: Bos indicus x Bos taurus (assembly GCF_003369695.1). Classification (NCBI taxonomy): domain Eukaryota; kingdom Metazoa; phylum Chordata; class Mammalia; order Artiodactyla; family Bovidae; genus Bos; species Bos indicus x Bos taurus. The sequence continues at coordinate 122,309,702 of NC_040077.1, forward strand.
GTGGAGAATGTTCTCCATGCCCCAGCTGCCTGAGGTCTGCCTTCTTCCCATCCCTGGGTCCCCACCTGGGCCTTGATGATGTCTCTTTTGGGGGGCGGTCTCCAAACCTGAGGGTACATGAAGTAGTGAAAGAAACAGGGGCCCCAGAGCCCACTGGACCAGGGCTGAGATCCTGCTTCTGCTGATTTCTGGCTGTGTGATCTTGGAAAGTTCACTTAACCTCTCTGAGCCTCAGTTGCCTCCTCTTGAAAAGGAGCTAAGAGTACCTCTGCCTCAGAGTTCTTTGAGAAAGAGAATACAGAACAATAAGGTGCCTGGTAAGAAGTGGGCTCCTCCTTCAAAGAGCGATCTCTCCCACTTACCTGCTTTGGTCTTGCTCTTTTCCTGTGCCTTTCTTGGTCTCACTGAAGAATTGCTTTTGAGGGGGATGGAGATAAGGTTTTCTCTTAGAGAGTGTGGGAACCAGGTTTGAGGGATCATGGATGACCCAAAGAGCCCTGGGGGTGGGGGCTGCCCTAGGAGGGAGGACTTGGGCGAGAACTCCCATTGCAGCAGGCAGGGCTGGGGCCGGATTAGAGGAAGCACTTTGCCGCTGCCTCACGCTGAGTTCACTGGGACTTTGGTTCGTTGGAGCTGTTGTTGGCAGCCTGTGGTCCAGTCTGGAGGTAGTAGATCAGACTTGATGACTCTTCAGGCCCTTCTAGTCCCGGAACCCCAGAGAGACCTTGCTATTGGAGGTATGGCCCAGAACAAGCTGACACCGGGCCCTCTCCCTTTCCTCCTGGCTGGGGAGCCCTTCAGCTGCGTTCCATTTATCACACACATCCTGGCCCAGAGTCGGTGACTGTTGATGTTTACATAGGACCTCAGGGATGGAAGAGCCTTAAAGAGACGATCAGCCCGGCAGCCTTCCAGGCTCACAGATGGGAGTCCTCAGGCTTGGAGATTGGCCTGGGGCCTTGCCCAAGGATTGGGGCTGATTCTCCAGCCTGTGGTCTCCTTGAGCCTTCTGACGCTGGTAGCATTCCACCCTTTAGAAGAAGGCTTGGAGATGTCAAGTCACCTGCCAGGGTTTACATGCCTGGGTGCTGGTGAAGCTGGGTGTTTGGTTGCTTTTCAACCTACTCTGGATTCTGTCTGTCCTGTTGCCAACCTCGTCATCACACTCCTCCAGGAGCAAGGTTTTCTGAGATGAGTGATGAGGGTTGGGGGTTTGGGGTGCTGGGGAGAAATCTGAGGGGTGGGAGTTGGGGGTGGGGGATAGTACTGATTAGGGCCTATACACCAGTTCTGGGATGGGCCATGGGCTTGCTTTCCTCTGGGGTCAGCCTCAACCCAAGCCCTCCCAGAACTCTGCACCCCGCTGTGCTGCCAGCCAGGCCCCACCCCCCATCCCACCCCCACTTCCCCCACCCTCCAAGCTCTGCTCACCAGCCCAGACTTTAATAAGGGTAATTTAGAATCAATCACCAGCAGGATCTCAGAAATCTAATTGCAGCAAGCTGATTGCCAATTCGACTGCGGGCACCAGGGGGCTGCGGGTGGCTCATTAGGCCTGTCTTGCCTCCCTGGGCTGGGGTTTGGGGGGCCGTGTGGGGACTGAGCAGGCAAGGCTCCGGGAGAGGTGGGGGTGGGAGTTATATTGGGAGCAGGGGAAGGCTATTCTTACTTCCTGGGGTGTCTGGCAGAACCCAGATACTGCCGCCCTCTCCAGGGTCCGTGGCTAGAGCAGGCGCCCATGTCTGTCCCCACCGTTTGCTCATCCACCATATGTTTACTGCGACTCCTCATGGCCAGGCTGCCGTCGAGGATGCGCTGGAGGTGTCCGCTGCTGAGTTTTACTTGGTTCCTGCCCTCAAGTTGCTCTGCTGTTGGGGAGCCAGGTGCAGTGGTGATAGCGATAGTGGCCAGTCCTTACAGAGCGCGTGCGATGCACCAGGCAGTTCCACGTGCCTAACCTGCTTTATCCCAGTTCTTACGACGAGACTACGCGGTAGGTATTGTTACCCCGTTTTGCACATGGTGACACAGAGGCCCAAGAGCTTAGGCAGTGTGTTTCAGGTGAGACAGTTAACAAGCTGCCGGAGTGTGCTTCCTGAGATGCCCTGTTGTTTGCTAGGGTAGGCCGAGGCGGCTTGGGGCCTGTCTCTTGATGGACTACTCTGTTCATTCTGCAAACGTGAATTGAGCACTTGCTGAAGGCCTGGCCCTGTGCCGGCGGCTGTGGGTGTGCAGGGGTATCTCGTGTGTGTCCTGCCTCTTGTCGGTGAGCCTTGTTTGGTGGGTTTGTGTCCATGTGAGGGCAGGCATTGAAGAGAAGCAGGGAGGAGGCCCTGCTTCCCTCCCCGACGGGTTCGAATCCCAGCTCTGCCACAGAAGCTTCGTGAATCTGGGCCCGTGACTCCTTGAGTTCGCCTTTTCTCCTCCTCTGTCACCTGGGCCAGTAACGTCTCGTTCACTAGGCTGGGATGAGGAGCAGTGCTGGGGGAGGGGCAGCTAGTTAATGAGTTAGCAGCTAGTTAAAAGGAGGCTGCTGCTGAATAGTTACTTGTATTTTACTTGTTTTAATGGTTATACTTTCCCTAAGATTGTTGTGTCTCAGAGTGACCCTGCTTCAGGCTTGTCCTATGACTATGGGGCAACTTCCCACCTCCCACCCCCATCCCCAGCATCTACTTTCACATCTGCAAAGTGGGGCAATTGGGCTGGGTGACCCAGTGGCTCTTCCAGTCTTCACATTTGAGGAACTCTCAGAAAGACCAGAAGCCAGAGAGGGCAGGAGCTGACCTGGGGTAGCCCAGCTGGGAAGAGAGGGCAGGCTGGCTGGGCTGGGCAGAGGACAGGAGGCCTGCGTCCTTCAGGTGGTCTGTCTGTCGTTCCTTCTGGGCCAGGGTAGGAGGTGCCCTTTCCTCGCCCATCACGCTGAGCACCGTCTTCTGTCCTGGCCTCTGGGACATGATCCAGGCCAGTTGGAGGCTGGGCTGCGAGTCTGGTTTCCTGGGGAGAGAGTTTCCTGGGCAGGGAGTCCAGTGCCTGAGGTCTTGTCCGTACTCTGCTGCTGACCTGCCAGTCACTTTTAGCTGCTGTTTACTGATGTCCCTTCTGTGTCTGGCTTGTGCTGAGCACTAGGAACTCTGAGGGGGCTCAGCCTGGTCCCTGACCACAGGAAGCTTCCAGTTAGGTGAGGGGGTGAGGAAGTGAGTCAGGGGAAAGAGAAGTTGGTTTTTGGCTCTAGGGAATCAGGGAGGGCTCCCCGGAGGAGGTGTCCTTTGTTTCAGGCCTTGAAGGATGGCAGCAGATTGATAGGCAGAGGGATCAAGATGGACAAAGGCTCAGAGGTGGGAAAGGTCATGGTATAATAGGGAACTGAAATGTGGTTAAAGGCAGCAACTCCCAGCTGGGGGAAGGGAGCCATATGTGAAAGTGGGAACATATTTCCCTTACGGGGTGGGGAGCCATTGCTGGAGGGTGTGCTGTTTCTAATGAGAGTGTGTTGCTTCTTGCATTTAACGGACGTTCACTGGGCACCTCCTGGGTGCCTGGCCCTGTGCCACAGGATGTTTTTGGGCAGAACATTTGAACACCATAGTGCCTTGGCATGGGAGACCCCAGTGGCTCACAAGGTGGGCTTTGAGTCCAAAGCAAGGCATTGGATTGGGTTCCATCCTCAAGGTAGAGGACATTGGTCTGTAAAATAGGTGCAGCCCCATCCTGCCCTGGGGGGCTGGCGTGTGATGCCAACGAGAGCATGGATGTGGTAGTGTTAATATTGAATGATGCCTGCTGAGGGCCTGCCACGTGTGATACACCCTGCCTAATGTCTCATGTATAAAAGCTCACTTAATCCTTACACGCTTACGAAGGAGGCACGATTATCGCCTTGATTCTACAAAAGAGAGAATTGAGGCACAGAGAGGTTGAAAAATATGTCCAAGATCACAGAGCCAGTAAGTGGCACACTTGCTAGGGTTTGAACCCAAGCAGTCTTCCTGGGCTTGCAAGAGTCAGACATGACTTGGTGACTAAGCCACACCACCGGTCTAGTGTCAGAGTCTATCCGGTACAGAAGCGCTGCTCCAGGCTACCGTGTGTGCTACGAACTGTGAAGGGTGGTGCCCTGAAAGGATGAATTTAAGGCCAGTCAGGTCCTGCTGGGCGAGCCTGTGGGGACGCTGTGGGGGAGCCCTGGCCCAGGCTTTGGGCTCTTGGCTTCTGTATGGGGCTTCTCCGTTGCGTGTTTTCTGTTCGGGTTGGGCCGTGGGCTGAGGCCAGCCCACACTGGGGAAAGATCAGAGGACTAAAGATGATTTGCGCTGGAAGGGCCTTGGAAACACTGTTGTCCAACTTTTTCATGGTCCTGAAGGGGAAACTGAGGCCAAGGGAATGACCTCATTCCCTTGGGTCCTTTGAGAGCTAGCAGTTCATCCTTTCTGGAGGAGGGCATGGCAACCCGCTCCCGTATTGTTGCCTGGAGAATCCCCATGGACAGAGGAGCCTGGTGGGCTACAGTCCATGGGGTCGCAGAGTTGGACACACCGAGCAACCAAGCACAGCACAGTCCAACCTTTTTGTTTAACCTACAAGGAAGTTGAGGCTCAGAGAGGCACAGTGACTTGTGTGAAGTAACACAGCAAGGCTGTGGCTGAGCTGGGACTAAGAACTATGTCTCCTGACTCCCAGGCAGGACCGTGTCTCTTCTTTTTACCTCTTTGTGCGAAGACTGCAGGCCCAGCTCCCACTGACCTCTCCCAGGAAGCTTTTCCTAGCCTCTTCAAGAAACCGAAACTGAAGTCGCTCAGTTGTGTCCAGCTCTTTGTGACCCCGTGGCCTGTAGCCTACCAGGCTTCTCCGTCCATGCGATTTTCTAGGCAAGGGTACTGGAGTGGGTTGCCATTTCCTTCTCCAGGGGATCTTCCTGACCCAGGAATCGAACCCGGGTCTCCCGCACTGCAGGCAGAGGCTTTATGCTCTGAGCCACCAGGGAAGCCCCTATGCCAGACTGATTCCGTTCAGTGCTCTCAGGGTGCTTCTCTAGCCTCATCCTTTTGCCCCACACCGCTCTACCACCCAAGACTCCTGGCTATTCCCTGAGCACAGAGTACAAGGTTACGTCTTTGGCTTTCCAGTCTACCCACACGCTCTTCACTCTCCATGGACTGTTATTCTCCAGCAAACTCGTACTCATCTTCCAAAACCTAGCACAGATGTCCCCTTCTCTGGGGATCATTTACCAACCTCTCCTCCCAGCTCCCAAGCACAGTGAGCCCTTCTTCAGCCCCTTCCCTCCTGCCTCCCCGTTCTAGAGTCCCAGGCACCGCTCTTCTACAAGCAATAGGATCCACTGCTGAGCTTTGTGACTTCAGCTTTACAGTGTCTGGCTCCCCACAGGGTTCCATCCTTAAGTCCCTGGAGCCCTCACCTGGATACATGGTTGCAGCAGCTGCCCGACCATTACATCATCTCCCTGGTGGGCCTCACACTTATGTTTCCTTCCTTTCCCTCAATTCAGACATTGCTACATTGTTCCCTCCTCTTTTCAGCCTCCTCATGGCTCTCCCCTGCTGTCACACCGCCTCCTTTCTCCCCAGCGCCCTGCTCCTGTGATCCCCAAGCCTGGAGAAGAGGCGAGCGGGGGCTGGCAGTGGGGAGCAGTGGGCACTTGCTGCCTCACTACCCAAGGCTCAGGCTTGGTTATGGGAGCTCCTCCTGCTCTCTCCTCTATCTCCTGGCTTCCTCCATCTCCTGCCCACCCCCTCCTCTGTCTCTCCGTCTGTCCACTGTATGTACCTCCCCTTCCCTCCATCCTTTTCTGTCTCCCTCCTCTTGCCCTGGTTCCCCCGAGGGCTCTGCCTCATTCCCTCCCTGGAACCTCCCATCTCTCTGACTGCGACCCAGAGAGGGTAGGACCTGAAGGGGGACAGGAGTCTTTGGGGGCCGAGAGGTGTTTAGGGTCAGGGCAAGAGGGGCAACTCGACTCCGCACCCTCTGGGCCCAGGAACCCCACACCCCATCCCGTTCCCTTTGTTCTCCCCTCCAGAAGCGTAGTTTCCTGGACAAAGGGCCACAGGAAGTGAGCCCCTGGTCGCGCTGTTTTGGTGAGGATGTGGTGCCCAGAGACGGAGCCTGGATGTTCAGGATCCCCAGCAGTGAGAGGCAGAACGTCTCCTCCAGGGAGCTGAGCCCTGGCTTGGCTGAGTTCTGTTGTTCCGTGAGGCGGGAAGCTGGAGCACTCGTTGGGGACAATCTCAGATCCAGTCTGTGTCTGGGGGCTGTGTGCAAGGCTGTGGTTGTGCCCGGGTGATCCTTTATCTGTGTGGATCTAAGGTCACATTTCTCTCTCGGTTCGGGTGAAGGGCTGGGTTTGTGGGTGCGTGTGGTGCTCTGTGTGTGTGCTGGTGCACGAGGGGCCCAGGGGTCCCCGTGGGTAGGAAGGAGGTTTGTGGCTGCTCCTTTGCCATCAGCTGTTTTGGTGGCTCTGATGTGAGGCTAGGGGAATCAGTAGCCCCCTTTCTCGGCTGTAAGGGGGCGTGCTTCCAAGACCTGGGGTGGCCATGGGTATTAGCAGCTCCCAGGAGGACAGCAGAAGTTAGGGGATGCTCTCCCACCTCAGGGTAGGGGGATTGATGCACGGGTGGAAGCACATGCAGACCCATTTGTGTGTGTGGAAGAGCACACACCTGTCCTGCACACACGTGTGGAGACACAGACCCATGTATGTGGACACATGCAGGCACTCAGAAACAGGGATACACGCTCCCCCTAGTGCACGTGAACCACGCACAGAGACAGCCCTTGTGCTCACAAGAGCACATCTAGGCCCACATCTCAGGCATCTCAGCCCACCCAAGACAGCCTGAAGGTGTGTGCGCACAAATGCAGCTGCACGCCTGCCCAGAAATGCCCCTTCGAGTGCCACCTGTGTGCCTCCTCATGACTGCCTGCACACGCGCGTGCACACACACACACACGTATGTACATGGGTTGCTGGGCTTCTAAACTACCAGGAATGTGTCCGTCCTTAATCCCAGCTCTTAATCCCAGAGTCCAGGAAGCCCAGGCCAAAGGGGCAGCTGGTCAGCCGGCCTCCTTAGAGGTGATTAAGGCATGGGCGGGGGCGGGTGCAGGGGACGCAGAGCTGTGTCTTCTGCCTGACCTCCAGGGATGCCACAGAGCTCAGAGCTTGGGTTCCATCTGAGACTTGGTTACATGGAATTTACCAACCCTGGGGTGCAGACCTGCTGAGGAGGCCAGCCAGGGGTGTGGCTGGTGTGTCTCCAGGGAGAGTGACAGCTGTGTCAGACCAGGGAAGGCAGTCCCTTGATTTAACCACCTGCCTGCTGGGGTCTCAGTGGGAAGCCTTCTGGGCATTCTGACCTCTGGGAACCCTGTTTCTGGCTGGAGCGCTTCTGGACCAAGCAGGAAAATGAGGCCCAACTGGGAGATGCTGAATTTGGGGTCCTGAGTGGGGAGGAAGGGTGAGACAAGGGTGGGATGGGGAGGAAGTGGGGGCTGAGCTGGGCCTCGAAGGTGTCCGCGCCTGGGGCATTCGGAGGTGCACGAGGACACGTTGGATTGTCACAGTATGGGGGGTGCTGCTGGTGGCATTTACTGGGTGGGGGTCAGGGCTGCTACAGGGCTGGGAGAACTGTCCCACCCCGGCGTCTGCAGTGCTCCTGTCGAGAACCGCTGTCAGGTCAGGCAGCCTGGGAGGGGTCAGTGTGGGCCACAGCTCAGAGTTGAGACTGTCCCCAGCGCGCCGTGGGAGGGAAGGCCATGCATACTGCCCAGGGTGCCATAGAGGGGCACTGAGGTTGTGCAGGCAGAGTCCTCCTAGCCTGGCCCGCTTGGATGTGTCCGTGTGGGTCTCTAAGGGGTGGCTGTGATAATGGCGGAAAGAGGGTGGTTCTGGTTTCAGACTCTGACCACTGCTCGTCAGCTGGGTGACCTTGGGCAGCTGTGGGGTGGTTTTGAGAATGTGGGTTTCCTTGGCTCAGAGTCCAGCCAGCATGTTGTTGCACCCAGAGCTGGCGGCCAGTAGCGGTCATCGTGGGGGCCGTGGTCATGAGAGGCTTCTGTCACGGCAGAGGTGACAGCCACCTGGGGTTTGGGGAGCAAGCTGGTCCTGGGAACAGCCCTTTGCCACGTGTCCATCTGTGAGCCTGACTTTTCCAGTCCAGTCCTTTCTCCCACGGCTCTGTCTGCTCTGGCTCCAGGGCTGGACCATTTGGGCGCATTCATCTGGACGTCCCTGGGGTCTTGCTCTGGTGTGGGGCTGGTCGTGGTGGAGCCCCCGCTGTGTGGAGGGGGACCAAGTTGGTATGACTGGGGCTCTGATGGCAGACGCCCAGAACAGGACCTCTGAGCCTGCCTGCAGAGGGTTTGATGGGTCAGCTGAAGGAGTTTTTGGCCTGGGAGTCATGTTTAAATGAGAAGAGGAGGACGTGTCTCCCTCTTGGATTGTGGGGCTCATGAGGGCTGGGCACTCAGGGTCCCTAGAACCCTGTGGGTGTTTGGACTTCATTTGAACTCAGGAGCGGGGCAGAGCCTATGGCAGGGCCTGGGGATGGGTTGGCTGGACACCAGGGTGCCCTGGACTGGTAGGAAGCTGGTGAGGATGCTGGGGCGATGACAGGGGGATGCTGGGGTTTTCTCTGGTTCCCTCCACCCACAGCTGAGACAGAGAACCCACAGCTGAGACAGAGAGCTGGGGGGGGTCCCCATGGGGTTCCTGGTTCCCCCCACCCTCCGGGTTTGTTGTGGCCCCCTGCCCTGCAGCCTGAGCTCTGAGGGGCCCTCCTCCCCTCTCAGTGACCAGACAGGGAATGGGGATGGCGAGGTGGTGAACTGGAGGCTGGGAACTCAGGCAGCGTGGGCTTCAAACTTGGATTCATCCTGGTTGGGGTTTGGGGGACGCCAAACACCTGTCAGAGGCCCTCTGTGCAGCGAATAGGGAGTGGAAACCAGCCTGGGGCTTGGCGGCTGCCAGCTGGGCTGGGGGGAGGCGGGTGCCTGGGAGCCGCGTGCAGGCAGGGCGGGACGGGGCGTGGGGTGGGCCCCGCGACCTGTCTGTCCTCCCACAGTCCTAGACAGACACACACGGGCAGAGGCAGACGGACTCATCTTCAGACTCGTTGCCGCTGGGACCCTCCGTCCTCCTCACCCCTTCCCTGGCAGGGGCGTATCCTCAGGTCTCTTCCTGAGGGCAGCCAGGGGCCAACCACGTGCCCAGAGGGTCCAAGTGGGGACATCCCGGCACCACCGAAGGCTGGAGCTGGGGACACTGGGTCTAGCAATGCAGGTGGCAGCCAGCCTGCGTTTGGGCCGTCTGCCTCCGCTGGGTCACTCTTGGCTGAGCCTGCCCCTTCCAGTGGCCCCACCTGACAAAGTAGCCTTTGACAAGCGCAGGGGAGGCAGCTGCTGTGCTGGGGCTGTCCCACTTGTGGTCTGCAGAATCAGTGTTTGCCCTTCGGAGGTCGGGGCTGGGGAGGCTAACCTGGGGCTTAGTTAGGGTTTACTAAACAAGGTGAGGAGGTGATTCAGGATAAGGCTCACCTCCTCTGCCATCTAAGCATTTGAGTCGAGGCTCTGCTGTGTGACCCCGGGCAAGTATCTCACCCTCTCTGAATGGCCATCATACATTCATTCTTCTCTTTATTATGATTTATTATGATTTAACTCATATTCTGTACAATCCACCCATTGAAAACATATAATTAAAGGGGTTTTAGTGTATATACAGTTTGCAACCACCCCCAATATCATTCATTTTTATTACCCCCTAAAAGAAGCCCTATACCTATTAACATCACTCCCTATTCCCCCCAATCACCCAATGCTGAGCAATCACTAATCTACTTTCTGTCTCTGTGGATTTGCCTATCCTGGACATTTAATATTAGTGGAGTCATATAGCATGTGGTCTTTTGTGACTGGCTTCTTTCTCTCAGCATATATTTTCAAGGTTCATCTATGTGGTAGCACGTATCAAGACCTCACTTCTTTTTTAATTGAATAATATGCCATTATTTGGACACATCACTTTTTTTTCTTCTGTCAGTTGACAGATATTTGGGTTATTTTAGCTGTTACAAATAATGCTGATATTTTTAAAATGTGTGGACATATGTTTTCACTTCCCTTGGATGTATGAACATATGCCCTAGGGGTCGAATTATTGGGCCATATGGTGGTAACTATGTTTAACCTTTTGAGGACCTGCCAGACAGTGCTCCAGAGTGACGGAACCATTTTCCATCGCCACCATGGTACTTGAGGGTTCAAACTTCTCCACATCCTCACCACTACTTGTTATCTTCTGACTTTCTGATCACATTATTCTTGCATCCATTCATGCCTCAGGTATTTATAGAACACCTGTATTTGACAAGTCAGGGTGCTCACTGCAAAATTGAGAAGAAAATTTATCCCTTGAGTTGTTTAGAAGATTTAACAGCACCATAGCTGTCAAAACCTCCGTGCGCTTAGTGACAGGAGGTCACGATTATCAAGGGGAGAAGCTGAGGGCGGTCAGGAATCACGGGGCCTCTGTGTGCAGAGGGAAAGAGAAAGAACTCTTTGTGCTCTGACCGCAGACTCTGTGTCAGAACCTTTGCTTCAGTCCTCATGACCTTCTGGGCTATCCTGTTGGCCCACTTGCAGATGGGAAAACCGAGGCTCCGGCCATGCACCTTGCCCCAAGGTCACCCAGCCGAGAGGTAGCTAGGCTTTAGCTGTCTGTTTGGATCACTTCATTTAATCTTTCCAACCCTTTGAGATTGGTGCTATCACTGCTTATTTTGTAGAAGAGAATGAGGCTCAGAGAGGTGTACTTTCTTGCCTAGGGTCACACACTGCTGAGGGCCAGTGCTGGGATTTGGATCCAGGCAGTCTAGCTTCAAAGCCCCTGCTTACTGTGAGATGAGGTCCCACCTGTCTCCTAGGACCCAGGAGATGAGGGTGAGGGCTGGGGCGAATCTCACAACGTGTCATCTTGGGCTGACAGTGGCCCTGGCAGCAAATGTGGCCCAGGCAGGCCTCCTCCTGTTTTTTTTCCTGACTCCTTGCTCTGTGCCTCAGTTTCTTGTCTAGGCAATGGTGTTGAGGGCCCCTGAGGTCCCCATGACTCATATGGAGCCTAGCTTGTTCTATCCCATGGAGCCGCTCAGAAGCCAGGGGAATCATCCTGGGCTGGGGGTAGGGAGTTGCATCTCCACCGTGTGTGAGTTTGTGCTGGTTCTAAATACCCTGGCAAATGGAAGGGTGAGGGAGACCACAGCCAGACTCCTCAGGAGGCTGCACACTCACTCCCGGATGGGCACATTTCGTGTGTGTGTGGTGTGTGCCTAGTGTATGCCTGGGGCGGCTCTGAGGGGGATGGCAGAGCGATACGGTGTCCCAGCACAGCTGGAAGCACTGGCAGGGTCTGTCTGGTTTTCTGGAGTCCCAGAGGATCCCCAGGGCTGGCCAAGTCCCTGCGACCTCCGCCTCTGGCTTCAGGTGGCCCTTAAGACAGGGCAGAAGCACCCTGTGCCCTGTGGGCTTGCGTTTCTTGAGGTCTCATTCTGTGGGGTGAGGACCAGACACACTGCACTGGGGTCTCTCTCTGCTTTCCCAGTCCCTCCCCTACTACAAGCTCCCCATCCCACCTGCCTTGCTCCCCTCAACTCCATCCTGACTTTGCCAGCTGAGTTCTCTGTCACTTCCAGCAGGTTGACTGGCTTGAGTCTATGGAGTAAGGAGGCCCATTCTGCCTGGTCCCGTCCGTAAGGGGCCTGGCGCTTAGTGGGTGCTCAGTAAATGCTCCAGCCCTCCCAGCCCACGCCTGGTTGTAAAGGGACCAGAACTGCAGGCTCCACTCTACTCTTCTGCATGTTTTGCATATAATTTGCATGTTCATTTTATGACAAACAGCTGGGATCAGTTCTGTCTCTCTTCCCTCCTCCTAGATGAGTTGGAGCCCTGGTTGGCTTTTGGAGGGATCGGAGAGAACTTTGTCCACCCATCTGGTTTTATGGATGAGGAGACGGAGGCCAGAGGAGAGGGCCCTGCCTATAGTAATTAGAGAAATGGGTGAAGTGGGTCTGTAGGGATGATCCCATTCACAGTATTCAGGGAATGACTATTGATGGAGGCTGACTGTGTCCCAGCCACTGCCCCCAGGATCTTTTCGAGGGGGAGTAGGCATTAGACAAGAAGGTCAATAAATAAACAAGCTAATTTCAGTCTGTGGTGGGCTATGAGGAGTAAGCCTGGTGTTGACAGAGTGATGATATGTGGGGAGGTTATGTGGATGGAGCTGGGGGTCAGGGAGGGCCACTCTGAGGAGGTGAGCTTTGAGCAGGAACACTGGGTCATGCCCCAATACTTACTAGTTGCCTGGTAACTGCTCAGCGTGTCACAGCTGGAGTCTTGGTACATTGGGTATCATCATCCCATTTTGTGGGGGGGCAGACTGAGGCCCAGTGAGGTGATGGAACCTGACCAGGGCTCTCTGGAAGTCAGGATGGGTTTTTGTCAGTCAGTCTAGGAGATGTTTGCCAGGGCTGAGTCTGTTGGCAGGGTCAGTTGCAGAGTCTGGAGACTCAATCCCAGGGGCACCTGCTGGTGAGTCGTGGGGTGGTGGGTGGAATGCTCACCTGAGCTGGGTCACCTGTCGTGGGAACAGGACTTACTTTCCATTTCTTCTCATTCCTAGTCTGTCTCTCTGTGTGTAGGGTGCTGGGCTGGATGTGGGGGGCGGTGTGTAGACTCTGAAGCTTTCCTGCATTGCCCCTGCTCCTTGCCCCCCACCTTGAGGAACTTCCTGGTGAGGGGTAGAGGCAGGTGTGCAGGTCCAGCTAATCCAGGGTTCATATTTGGCCCTAGTTGCTGTGTGACTTTGGGCTAGTTGTTTCACTTCTCTGAAGTTTGGTTTGCCCATCTGTGAAATGGGACTAATAATCCCTACTGGTAAGATGTTCGTGAAGAGAAATGAGGCCAGGTGTGTATATTAAGTGCGTGCACCCTCTGTGGGAGCTATAACTGTTGCTCATGGTCAGGGAAAAAAAAAATCCCATTGTGTCCCTACTGGTGGCTTAACAGCCTCAGTCTCCTCATCTGTAGATGAGGACAGTAGAATCTGCTTCCCAGGGTGGCCTAGTGGGTTCCATGAGGTCTGGTAGAAGGGGCCCACTGGAGTGACGGGAGACGCTTGTGGCCCCTTGCCCCCGGAAATGACAACTCAGTGGAGGTAGATCCACAAGAAGGGACTTCCCACTTCAGAACAGGCAGGTGGTTGGCAGGAGGTGGCCTCGCAGGGGAGGCAGTATTTGAGCTGCCAGAGCTTGCTGAGCGTGTCCCTGTCCTGTGGCTCGCAGGAGCCCGGGTATCTATAATAGTACCTGGTACCCAGGAGATGCTTCATAAAACGTACTGCTTGTCCTGGCTGGCTGGGCAGAGCTGTGGAAGAGTGTTCCAGGAAGCAGGAATAGCATGTGCGAGGCCTGGAGGGAATCCACAAAGGATTCAGTGTGGGAGGAGCATGCGGGCTGGGCAGTGGGGGCCTCAGTGGGTGGTCCTGCTCTCAGACACAAGCCTGGGGACAGGAATAATTGAGCAGGGTGAGTCAGGGTGGCTGAGAGGGTGACGCTACAGGGCTGGCGGCCTGATGGATGGAGCGGTGACAGGGGCGTCCCAGGCCTGGGTCGAGGAGGAGGCTGCTCTTCCCAGATTGTGCTGTCACCCTCTGTCCTGGTGTAGGTGACAACGGAGAGGGCCTGGGGCTGGCAGGGTGGGAACTAGGCTGTTGGAAGAAGCTGGCGGGTGGCCTCTGGTTGAGATGTCTGATCTCCGATAGCTGTAAGCCAACCGTGGCTGCCTGCCGGTCAATGCCGGGGGAGGGAGCTGGGCCCTGCCAAGCCAGCCAGTCTGCAGTGAGACGCAGCTCTGTAGGCATTGGGCCACCAGCCTGCCAGCTCCCTCGGAGGCTTTTGTGTTCATTTCCTTTCTGCTGGTTCCTCTGTTTGCTCGTAGCTCATGACCAGCCCCAACAGGGGTCTCGGCAGAATGACTGGGGCCAAGGAGTTTCAGAGAACCAGGGAACAGCAGACAGGGGAACTCAGAGCATGCTATTTCTAATAACAAAAGTACTCTGAATTTATTGTAGAAAATTTGGAAAATTCAAACAGATCCTGAGTGAGAAATGAAAAACTACTTATAATCCCACCACCCAGAGAGAGCCCCCTGGGAACCTTTAGTAGAATTCAGTGTTTAGAAATACACTTTGGTATTGAGTTCACTGCCAAATGAACTTTTGGTAATGTTCATTACCAGGATCAAGTTCTACATATTTTCCCTTTAACCTGTTTTTTAAACTTAATGATGATCATAGTACTAAATAGCCAACATTTATCGAGTAATTCATTAATGTGTGGGCACCCTAAGTCTGTTACAGTGAACCCCACGAGGTGGTTATTATCTTTGTGTGGGAAAACCAGGCTGACAGTTAAGTACCTGTCCAAGGTCACCCAGGTATTGAGAGACAGAACTGTTTGTATGATCCTATCAACAGTCATGCCGCATTGCCTCCTGACAACCAGAGTGTACATTTCCCCATGTCCTTGCATATTCTTTGAAATGAGTTAAAAAAAACCCTTTTGTTATGCATTTATGCCTTTTAACGACCTGATTAGACAGTGTGGATTTGTGAAAACACAGTTATTGATAGCTGCATAATATTCCACGTCATGGTTGTTTCCTAAGTTCTTTAACTAGTCCCGTGATGTTGGGAAAGTAGGTTATTTCCTCACTTTCTCTCTTATGAATAACACTGCCCTGGCTCTCTTTGACCCAAGGGCTGAATTCTTGGACACCCAGAGTGTCCGAATCAGAAAGGCAGCTTAGAGCTCCAAGCCCTGGTTCACTTCCAAATGAGACTCGGAAATGGCAGAGACAGGGGTAGGGGGGTGGGGGGTGGGGGGTGGCTTGTCTGGGTCTGGGAGGCTGTGGTCACCTGAGCCAGGATGCTGCCCGCTCTCTGGTCCGGTGTAGATGAGGAATATTGCCACCGTGGGGAGGGGGTTCTGGGGAGGATGGTTGGGAGCGCAGGGGTGGGTAGTGGAGAAGGTGATGGAGCTGATGGAATGCGGCTGTGGCGTGGGGAGGCTCTGCTCTCAAGATGTCTCTTTGCAGAGCAGCTGGCTGAGAGGGGAGGGACCCAAAGGGCTATTTTCCTATCCTCTAGGCTACCCTTGCGGGAGATTTGGGGGTGAGTGTTCGGAATAAAGGAGGTGGGGAGATGTGTGGGGGACCCGGCGTGTGTCTGGGCTGTGCTGGTTGTTTGTAGAGGGGCCTTCTCAGCCTTTGTGCCCCCTGCTCCTCCCCCAGGCCCCTCTGCTCCCTGGGACTTGGGGTCCGTGGCCCCTTCCCACCGACGCAGCCTCTGTGCCCTGCACCCCTCCGGCAGCCAGTAAATGTGGCGGCTGCTGGGTCTCCAGCCAGAGCAGCTGTGGACGGTGGCGGGGTGGACACCGAGGCGTCCCCCTTCCCGGGTCTGGACTCTCCATTGTGTTACCCCCTTGGCTGTCCTGCCGCCCAGAGCCTGGCCCCGGCCCACATTCCTGTGGTGACGCTCCGGGTCTCCGGGCTGGAGCTGGTGAGCGTGAGGGGCATTGAGTTCTCACAGGACTGAGGGACTTTTGGGGACGGGGGCGGCGGTGGTGGGGGGCTGGTGGGAATGGAGCCTCTGGGGATCTAGAGGGCTCTGTCAAGACCACCCTGCTTCCGGGAGCGGGTGTGAAGTCCCACTGTGTGTCACTGGATGGATTGCCTCACCTCTCTGAATGCAGAGTCATAGGCTAATTCCCCACCACCCTCTCTTATCCCCTCTCTGAGCCTCCGTGTCCGCCTCTGTAAGAAGGGAGAGTGAACTTAGTGATCAGTCAGGCCTGAAGGTGGGGTCAGGGTTGGGGGTGACGTACCACAGTAATAGTAAATGGTTAGTTACTAAGTGCCAGCTGTGTGCTGAGCAATAGGAGTGCTTTTGGTGCATTATGTTGCTTGATTCTCACAACAGCTCCATGAAAAACATATTATTTAACCAAACAGAGGCTCAGAGAGGTTGAGTAACTTGCCCAGGGTCTCCCAGCAAGTAAGCAGAGCTGGACTTGAACCCAAGTACCCAAGAACCCAAAGCTGGGCCCCCAACCATTGCTCGCATGCCCTCTGGTCACAGGAGAGGGCAGCCCAAGTCTGGCTAATGTGGGGAAGGAAGCGCGCGCAGAATTAATTACAGTTGATTTTATTCTTAGTTTTTGCAGCATGATTGGCACTGTGCAGGGTGCTGGGCTCCTGGCCTCCTGCCAGCTGACCTAATTTGTGTGTCTGTTTCTGTAACTCGCCCTTCCTCCCCCCTCCCCCAGCATCTCATTTTTTCTCTCTCTGTGCACTCCCCTGCTGTGTGCCTTTGGCAAGCCCACTTAGGCTCTCTGGGCAGGAATGGTCGCATCTGCAGCCTGGGTGTAACTGTCTTGATTCTACTCCCCTCAGGAGTTCAGTGAGGCTTACGTGAGACAAAATCTTCAGAATTCATAATGGAAATATTAACATCCACCTAGCAATAATCCCAGCTACATTTCTTTATTCAGCTCCCAGTGTTGGGTCCTGTCCTTAAGCCTATTACATGCATGATCTTCTTTGATCCTCACAGCACCCCTGCGGGTCACATACTGCAATTGTCACCCCCATTTTACAGATGGAAAAACTGAGGTGCCAAGAGATTCAGTGGCTTGCCTGATGTTCGATGGGTAGTGAGGGGAGGAGCTGATTCATTCTGGTTTAACCTCTGTGTTATCCTGTTTCTCTGGGCAGGCTTATGATGAGGTGGGGGGAGTAGGTAGGGGGGTGCTGGGCATGAGAGATCCTAGACTTCTGGTCTCCAAGGAAGGCTTGGAAGGAGACTGGGGACCAGAAGAAGGAGATGCCTTGCCTTTCTGCCTGAACACGTCCCCTCCTCCCAACCCCACTAGAGAGGGACGGTGGTGGAAGTTACCCACCCCAGTGGCTCTAAAACCCTATGGAGAGGATCAGGTAGGGGTGGCGAAGAGCCAGTGGCTGGCAGCTCACATCACTGCTGGTCCCATCGGGGCAGGGAGCCTGAGTTACTTCCGTGGGTCAGGCTGTGGGTCAGCATAAAGTGAGATGGTGACGAGGGGCAAGTGAGGAGAAATGGCAGGGGGTGTGTCCATTGGGGAAGGCGCCGCATCTCACCTGGTGTTGTGTGCCTGCCTGTAGGTACCCTGGAGGGAAAGTGTGCGTGGTGTGTGCCTGGTGCGCGTGTGTGGAGGGGAGTGGAGGCAGGTGTCAGGGGCCTGTAGCTGGTTCTCTGAGTGGGGGGCGTGTGTGTGGTGCCGTGGGTGCCTTTTCAGGGACGCATGGGTGGAGCTTATGGGCAGTGGGTATTTGGGAGCATTTGGGGTGTTTGCCATGTGCCAGCATGTGTATGGTGTGGGCGGGTGGTAGTTCTGAGCTGAGGTTGTCCAGGGCCTGTGGGTCACAGGTTTAGGAACTCTAGAAGAGCAGCAGATTGGGGGCGACCTGGAAGGTTTGGAGGAAGGACCCATTGGCTGAGGACCCATGGTCATGTCTCAGTTCTAACCCCCGGGGTCAGTGCCTGCCTCTGCGAAGTGGGTATAATGAAGTTGTGGGAGGTGGTGCTGGTTGAAGCCATTGGCACAGGTTAGAGTGCTTCCAGCACCTGACCTGGGATGGGGCCTCCACAAGGGTGGGCACTGGTCTCTAGAGCCTCCTGAGGACCCTCAGTAGCTCCCCCAGCTGGCTTGGAGTTTCCCCCGCTGCTGGGGGAGCCCCTGGGTGGGTGTCTTGGCCCAGACAGGTAGTGGCAGGAAGCAGAAGATACAGCCCCACAGTGGGCTCTGTGTGTGGGGGGAGTGTGAAGATGCAAGCGTGAAAAAAAGGTTGTTTACAAGTCGTGAGGTTTGGTCAGAGTCCAAGGGGTCACTGCCATGGGGAATATGAATAGCAGTGCTTGGTCATAGGGAGGGTCTGTGTGCGCCACCTGTGTGGCTGTGGGATCTTGCCGAGGTTGTGTGGGGTGTATTAGGTGAGGAGAGGGGTGCAACTGTGTGTCTGTGTGTGTGCAGCTGGAGGGCAGCAAATGGGTGAGCCCATAGTGGAATGTGCTAGGCTGTTGTCTGTGAGTTGTGGGTACACAGGTTGGGGTCGGTAAATGTGGATCACGACTGTGTGTGTGTGTGTGTGTGTGTGTGTGCATGCATGCATGCATACAGGCACTCTTGTTTGGGATATGTTTATCAGGCATGGGAGGGTGTGTGGTTTACCTGGAAGGGACACAGAAGGTTGGGGGAGGCTGGCATTTGACTTGGGTGCTCTTTTAAGGGAATTGGTACAGATTATTATGCTAATTATGCATGGAATTATGCAAATAGAGAGGTTGTTTGGGGGTCAAAGGCTGTTTGTCATCACCCCCTCTGGTACTTGTGACTTCAGGCTTTCCCTGCTGTCTCCCGGGTTCTCTTCCCCAACCCCCCTCCTCTCTGCAGCCCTGGAAGCTTCAGCTGCTGCCAGCACCCCTATAGCATTCCTGGGAGGGCCCTGTGAGCGCTGGTCCCCCAGGGAGGGGTACAGCTGGCACTTAGGCATGGGGGGTGTGCGGGCACGATGGAATCCTGCACCCCACCCCCACCGCACAGGTCTCAGGTGTCCCAGGGTTAAGTTTCCTGGGGTGAACTCAGGGGTGCCTGGTTGTTGGCCGGCACCCCCTCTACCTGATCCGGGGGCTGCTCATTATTTGGAAAGAATGTTCTCTTGGATGCAGATTTGGAAAATCACTGAGGTGGCCCCTTCCCCAGCTTTGTGTCTGATGAGCGTGAGGCTAAATTAAGATGTGAGAGAATTCTCTCCCTCCACCTCCCACTGTTGCCTTCTCTCTCTTTCTCTTGCATACCCAGCCCTCCCTCCACTCCCTCCTCCCTGTCACCCCTGCCCCTGCCCCTCTGACCCCCGGCTTCCCTCTGTCCTTGCATCTCTGTCCCCATCCTGTCCCTCGCCCTCCCCCTCCCTGTCATTCTCTCTGTTCTTCCAGGATCTCTCCCTATCCTGCTCCCCCCGCCCTCCTCCCCCCCCCCACCCCCCCGCATCTCTGTGGGGAGCTGGAGCTCCTGGTCCTTAGCGTGGAGGAGATGGTCGTCATGGTAACGGTTGTCATGTCGATGGCTACTGAGCTAGGGATGAATAGTATCTAGGTGAGAGCTACCTGAGTGGAGGCTGACAGGTTCACAAGAGGTTCCATACTTGTTTCTGAGCCTCAGAGCTGCACCGCGCGTGCCCCCATTTAGTGTCTGCACCCCCCCCAATGTATGTGCCCGTTTGCACCCAAAGGCATGCCAACACGCGGTGCCTCGCTCTGGCTGCCTCCCTCTGGCCGCCTCTCTCCGGCTGCCTCCCTCTGGCCGCCTCTCTGGCTGCCTCTCTCTGGCTGCCTTTAGGTGAGTGTGTCAGGGTGTCTCTGGGTATGTCATTTCAAGGCTCATGTGACTTTGCAAGGGTGGGGGGTTTGAATTTGTGCAAGCCTTTCTGGGAGCAGGTTGTTAGGGGCTGCTGTGTGGTGCTGGTCACTGTGGAATCATGAAGACTCCCTATTTTGGCCCCCAACCTTTACCCCAGTTTGGGGGTCCCCTGAGACTGCAGACTTCTTAGGTCCTTTCCTCCTAGCTAAAGGGCTTTCAACTTCCCTGAGTTGCTTGGAAGGATGTAGAGACAGTGAAGATGCTCTGCATGGGAGAAACAGTCTGGGCCCCACCCCTGCTCAGGCCCCATCATGCTGCACGTCTCTGGCTTTGGGCTGCTGGCCTAAGAATGGAGCAGAAAATCTCCAAGGAACCCCAGCTAAGCTGGGGTCAAAAGGCTGGTGGTGGGGGACCACCTAGCCCCTTCCCTTTGGGTCCTGGGGATTTATTCCTCTGGTAAGTGGGAGCAGAGATGGCAACTCGGGAAGGTTGGATGGTAGCTGCTCTGAGCTCCTGAAATGTCTAAAACGGAGGAAGACCCGGCAATTAGTCACGGAGCAATTACTCTAATTGTTCCACTCCATGACTCACTGGTAGCAAGTAAATACTGATTAATTCATTACTTTGAGACTGTGTGTGTATGTGTGTTGGGGGGAGGGTGACGCGTATGCTGGGGGGAATCTCCTGGCTCCCCGCCCTGGCCTCCTGCCCTGCCTGGCCTGGGTAGGGCTTTAGAGCAGGTGGTCGAGGCTTGGGCCTGGAAGCCAGGATCAGGATCCTTTCTCTAGCTCCACAGGAACTCCAGGAGGGGGCTGTCAGGGACAGGGTTGTGAGAGGCTGAGCACAGGTCGTGATGCTGAGCTAGCCCCTCTCCTGCTAACATACCTTCCGTGGCTCCCCATGTCAGTCAAACAGTAGGGGTATTCAGACTCCACGTCAGACCTTCTAAACTGCTGAGTACTGTTTTTACAACATTCTGACATGCAGTCAGAATAAAACCTGACCAGTTTCCAAGAGAAAAGTTGCCAGCCGAACCCTGAGAGCCTGTGATGGGGCTTCCCCAAACTCAACTCTGGCCTGTCCTGCACCCACCGCCACCCCCACCCCCACCACCCAGGAATTGCATCCTCCAACACCAAGCCCATTCCTTCCCAGATACTTGCTGACACCCACTGTGTGTCTGACAGGGTCCTGCTCCATCAAGGTATAGTTTACTGGGAGTGGGCACAGTCACAGAAGAAGTATATACCCATGCCTGCCCAGCTCACAAGTGGTGAGAGATGTGAATTCAGAAGCACCGGATGGATGCTCTGAAAGCTCAAAGTAGGAGGGCTTCTCGGAAGAACGGATGGGGAGTGAAAGGTAGCTGGTGGGAAGTTGGAGGATGAGAGGATGGGAGGGAAGAGTGTTCCAGGTGGAGGGAACAGCATGAGTTAAGGAGGCAGGAGACACCAGGCAGGCATGTTCCAGGAGCAGACGGGGACCGGGTGACTGGACTGCAGTGACTGCAGGGGTTCTGAGGGACCCTGGATGAGGCCCCCAGACCCAGCTCTGAGGGCACAGGCTCTACTTCCTCACCTTGGAGCCTTTGCTTATTCGGGTCCCCCTGCTTGAGATGCCTTGCTCTATTTCTTCTTTTTCTCTCTAGTTCAATTGTTTAAGACCCAGGTGCTAATAACCCTCTAGAGCTGAGCACCAGCTCATCTTCTCTGAAAGCTCTCTGGACGCAGGGACTGTGGCGGGGCTCAGTCTGGATCCAGGTTTGCGCTCCTGTCTTGGATGTCCTTAGTGCTGGCTCTCAGGCCGGGGTTGCAGTGGGGCGGGAGGGATGGTCTGGGCCCAGGAGCCACAGCACCCCACCTTCCCAGGTTCTGATTCTGGAAAGAGTCTTGGACCTGGAGGGCTGGACCCCTCACCCCGGCAGACGCCCAGGAGACCCTTGTTGGCAGACGTAGAAGTGGCATCCACGCCCTGAGCTGACTCTGGGCAATGAAATACTTTGGAGGGAGGTTTAGACGGAGGGAGCTGACTTTGTTTTGGGGAAGGCCAGAGCCAGGAACTCCACTCTCTTCTCTCCCTCCCCCGTTACCCAAGTTTCTTCCCTCCTAGAACCCCAGGCTTCCCCAACACCTCTGTCTGTCTGATGGGACGAATGGTCCTGCCTTTGGGATTTTGAGGTGCGAGGCACTGCATCCCTAGCAGAGTCTGGGTCTCAGCACATCACGTGCTGTCTGGTGACCTGGGGCAGTGGGGCCTCAGTCTTCTCAGCTGTGGAAGGGGGCCGATGGGGCTGCCCTGTGCTGAGCACCTGCTGCTTTGAGGTGCGCTCAGCACATATTGGCCCACTGCGTGCTCACAGCACCCTGACAAGGCAGGAAGTGGTGATCCGGCCTACCGCAGCTCCCTGTTTGCTTCTGGAGGCCACATCTGATGCTGTCCCTCCACTGTCACCGGGCCTTGGGGAGTGCCGGGTGCTCCTCTGGGCGTTTCCAGGCCGCTGGCCTCAGGTGCTGAGCCCTGTGCGCAACTCTGCCCTCTGCAGGCCCAGCGCTGGCGCAGTGAGAACTTCGAGAGGCCCGTGGACCTCGAGGGCTCTGGGGATGACGACTCCTTCCCCGATGACGAGCTGGACGACCTCTACTCTGGGTCGGGCTCCGGCTGTAAGTACACCCTTCCCTTTTCCTACATGTCAGCGGTACCAGTCTCTCTCCAGTGCCCCATCCGAGGTTTTGATGGCAAGGAAGAGGAGCCTTCGTAGGGTAGGCTCGCTTAAACCTGGGGTGGGGGAGGAAGAGGTCATTCAGAAGCAGCTCCTGGACCTTAAGCACGTAAAGGGCAGGCTGTCCTCCCCCGGGGTGGAACCGGGGCCTTAAGGAGCCCAGCACTCCCAGTTTCTCTGTCTTTGCCTCTCTCTGTGCACTGTTTGGGTCTCCCTGCAGACCTCCAGCCTCTGTCAAGGAACACAGATGCTTCTCAGTAACCCGGGTTTCATACTGTTGTGGCCACTTGGAGGAACTTGCTAAGTCTGCTGCTAAGTCGCTTCAGTCGTGTCCGACTCTGTGCGACCCCATAGACGGCAGCCTACCAGGCTCCCCGTCCCTGGGATTCTCCAGGCAAGAACACTGGAGTGGGTTGCCATTTCCTTCTCCGTTGCATGAAAGTGAAAAGTGAAAAGTGAAAGTGAAGTCGCTCAGTCGTGTCCGACTCTTCGCGACCCCATGGACTGCAGCCTACCAGGCTCCTCTGCCCATGGGATTTTCCAGGCGAGAGTACTGGATTGGGGCGCCATTGCCTTCTCCGTGGAGGAACTTAGTGGTCAACTTTTCAGGTGCAGTGAGCAGAGACCATTTGATTGGCTCAACTTGGGTCAGGTGGCCCCCTTCTGTCCAATCAGCGGTGGCCAAGGGCGGGGTTAGGACAGTGACGGAAAAACAGTAGGGGCCTCCAGTGGTGCCTGGGACAAACCAGTTCCATTGCCCCGCCCAGAAAGGCCCCAGAGTAGCCTGAGATAAGCGAGGCACGCTAAGTTGAATCCCAGTTTCTCTGCCTAATGGCTGTTCTGTCTTTAGCCGTTTTTCCTCCCTGAGTCTGTATTATCTGTAAATGGTGATAAATTTGCCTTCTTCTCGGAGCCTCTGGGGGCTCTTCCCGGGTGGCAAGTGGTTAAGAACCTACCTACAAATGCAGGAGACATTAAGAAAGGCTGGTTTGACCCCTGGATGGGGAAGGTTCCCCGGAGGAGGGCACGGCAACCCACTTCAGTATTCTTGCCTGGATAATCCCCTGGACAGAGGAGCCTGGCAGGCTTACAGTCCACGGGGTCGCAAAGAGTCAGATAGGACTGAAGCGACTTGGCACCCGCTTACACTCGCCGAGCCTCTGGAAGGCTTCAGTTTAAGACGTCAGGGCCTGGCACAGAGATGAAGCTCTGCAACTGGTAGTAAAAAGGGGTGTGTGTTGAGATTGGGGCCCTGGAGGGGGCAGGTGGAGTCTAATGAAATGCTGGGAGTCTGTGTGCTTTGGAGCTGGCCACCTACAGCCCCTCGCCTCTAGTCTCCTCACTTTAGCCCATTCCTTTAAGCATCTTGTGAGTTATAAATCTTGTGAGAATCTTCATAAAAATCCATCCTGATGGTTGGTAACATCTCTACTTCCACACCTCTCAGGCTCCTCCCTAGCCCTCCTTTGCCTGGTTCAGTCCTCCCTGGGAGCTGGTATGGCTTATCTTTCTCTCTCCTTATTTTCTCCCAAGGCCCTCCCTTCACCTGTTTGGGTTTGGAGTCCAGATTGCTCTAGCAGCTTCTGTGGGAGGGGCTTGTTCTCCTTCTTGCTGTGTGCTTGTGCCCCTGGGGGTACTCATGTAGCTTGTACGCATGTCTGACTCTTCCCAGAATGCCACAGCCATCCTCCTGTCCCCTGCCTGCAACCTCCAGCAAGATCTGAAGCTAGTAGGGCCTGAGTTGCCACTGCCTAGATTCAGTCTGCTAGAAAAGCTCCAGACTGGGTGGGCTGGAATAGTCAGGGAAGACTTCCTGGAAGAGGTGGTCCCTTAGAATTTTTGGCTAGGCAGAGAGGAGTTGGCAAGCATCACTAGGCCCATCAGTCAGATGGTAAGCTTTGACCAGACTGTGCCTTCCTCCTTTCCCTCCTCTTGTCTTGGGAAAATTACGCAAAGGGTGAGGGTTGGGAGCCTTCCATCTTGATGGCCGTTGCTTATCTGGGATCCTCATGCCCTCAAATTACCCAGCTTCCTAGCTCTCTCCTTCTCCCCCTCCCCCACCCCCTCAGACTTTGAGCAGGAATCGGGCATTGAGACAGCCATGCGGTTCAGCCCAGATGTCGCCCTGGCAATGTCCACCACCCCCGCAGTGCTGCCCACCATGGACATCCAGCCTGTGGGCACCCCGTTTGAAGAGCTCCCCTCTGAGCGCCCCACCCCGGAGCCAGCCACCAGCCCCCCACTGGTGACAGAGGTGCCAGAAGAGCCCAGCCAGAGAGCCACCACCGTCTCCACCCCTACGGCTACCACCACTGCCACCACCACAGGGCCCCCGACGGGGGCCACAGTGCCCGCCACAGTGGCCACCGCCGTGCCCAGCATCCCTGCGGCGCCCCCGTCTGCGGCCACCACCTCTGTCGTAAGGACCACCGGCGTACGGAGGCTTCTGCCTCTGCCACTGACCACAGCGGCCACAGCCCGGGCCACCACCCCAGCGGTGCCCTCACCTCCCACCACGGTGGCTGTCTTGGACACAGAGGCCCCAACGCCCAGGCTGGTCAGCACAGCTACCTCCAGGCCAAGGGCCCTTCCCAGGCCGGCTACCACCCAGAAGCCTGATATCCCTGAGAAGAGCACCCTGCCCCTGGGGACCACTGCCCCTGGACCCACGGAGGTGGCTCAGGTGAGCCAGTGTGGAGAGCACAGGGAGTCACAGAGCAGAGGAGGGTGGGTCGGGGCTGAGGGGTGGGCGGTGGGAGGGTGGGGGGAAGGTAGGGTGGGGGGAGGAGGATGGAGCTGGACAGGGGTGAGATCTAGGAGGTTCTGGAGGTGAGCCAGACAGGGAGCGGGAGGCTGAGAGAGGTGTGAGGCCAGGGCTGGGGGTGAGTCACAGGATGAGGACAGAGGTCGAGATGGATGGGGATGGAAGAGGGACTGGGCTTGGGTCTTTAGATGTTAGATGAAGACATTAATGGGGAAGGAACTGGGAGGATGGGAGTGTTAAAAGGGGCAGGGACCAGGGGCCAGGGGCCTGTGTGTTCTGGTTAAAAGCACAGACTCAGGAGCCCTGCAGCCAGGATTGGAATGCTTCTACCACCATTTGACTTCAGGAAGTCACTGATCCTTTTTATACCTTTGTTTCCTTATCTGTGAAAAGGAGAAAAGAATAGAATGCAAATCGCAGGGTTGTGAGAATTAACTTTCCCAACAGAGCCAAGGTTCTTAGAGCAGTGGCTGGCAATACTAAACAAGCAAAAAGTTTCACTTTTGTTATCACCACCACCACCATCATCATCATCATTGTTGTTATTATCCATCTGAGGGGGATTAAGAGCTGGGCGGTGGGAGAGGAATACTGCAGGTCACGTTCATGGAGTGCTGCCTGGGTGGAGGTGCAGTGCTAGACACTTACCTGTGCCACCATCTCTTCTCCCTCTCATGCCTACCCCACAGGAGCAGGGTGGGGGGCATTGCCACCATCCTCCCTTAAGGTGGGGCCACTTTCCAAGCCTTCACAGGCAGCAGTGGCAGAGTCAGGATTTGAACCTGGCAGTCAGCTCTAGGGTGTGTATATGTGTGTGTGTTTGGGGTGTTATGGATGAGGGTGGTGTTTCAGGGAAGAGGATGAGGATACCAGGAATGCCAGGATGGGGAGGGGATCAAGGAAGTGGGAGAAGTAGCCTGATCCTTGCTGGCGCTGCTGGGCAAGGAGGGGATGTAGTCACATTGACTAGGGTACCAAAGCCCTTTGCATCTGCTTCATGGAGGAGGACCCCTCAGGCTGTGGAGCTGCCTTTGGGTCAGCATAGCCCATCTGACTCCCCAGCCAGCCCCTGCGGAACACAGGCCCTGCTCCAGGCTGCTCTGAGCAGCTAGGGGAACCTGGTGTTTCACGGATGCTTGGCCAGGCAGGCTGGGGACGCAGTGCTGGGGCACGGAGAGCAGGTCGCTGGTGCAGCCTCTGGGCATGTGCATGGCCTTTCCTGGGCCTGGACACCGGACCCACTCTCTCCATGCACACCTGTGAAGCAGCTCCATCCTTGCTGTGATCCCAACTCTAGTTGGGATCCTGCCTCCAGATGCTGGGAGCCATTGAGATTTGTGGTGCTCTTGGATTGACCTTGGGGTTTCCCTTGTAGCTCAGTTGGTAAAGAATCTGCCTGCAGTGCAGGAGACCCGGGTTCAATCCCTAGGTCGGGAAGATCCCCTGGAGAAGGAAATGGCAACCCACTCCAGTATCCTTGCCTGGAAAATCTCATGGACAGAGGAGCCTGGTGGGCTGCAGTCTATGGGGTCGCAAAGAGTTGGGCATGACTGAGCAATTTACACTTACTTACTGGACTGACCTTCGGGCTAAGGGACTCACCCTTGCCCCAGGCACATGGATTGAGGATCAGGCCCAAGTATTTAAAGTCTGCACCTAGCTGTCCCCAGACAACAGTCCCTGACAGTAATCTGCTAAGGATTATTACAAAGGCAGCTGGAGAAGGAAGGGATGGAGATGGGATGGGGACCAGGATGTGGCCAGGATGAGAACAGAGGTAGTGTAGTGTAGTGTATTGGTTAGGGACACATATTCTGGAGTTGGACAGATCTGGATTTTAGTTCTGCTTCTACCACTTAACTAGCTGTGTGTCCTTGGGCAAGTCATTTAACCTCTCTGAGCCTATTTCCTACTCTGTAATGTAGGGGCACTAATACCTTCTTAATGGGAATATTGTGAGGGAAAAGGCCCATGATGTGCTTAGCACAGTGCCTGGCCCCTGGTGAGTGCCTAGTGTGCGCCCTCCCAGGGAAGTGGAGTGGTGGCAGAGGGCTAGTGTGCATGTGTGTATGGCTGCCCTGTGGCAGGGGTGCTGGGCCTGGCTCCTGGGCTCATGCTACCCTCCCTACAGACCCCAACTCCAGAGTCCTTCCTGACCACCATCCGGGACGAGCCAGAGATGCCAGTGAGCGGGGGACCCAGTGGGGACTTTGAGCTGTCAGAGGAAGAGACCACACAGCCAGACACAGCCAATGAGGTGGTGGCTGTGGGTGGGGCCGAGGCCAAGCCATCACCTCCGCCAGGGACGCTGCCCAAGGGTGCCCACCCAGGCCCTGGCCTCCTGGACAATGCCATCGACTCAGGCAGCTCGGCGGCTCAGCTGCCCCAGAAGAGCATCCTGGAGCGGAAGGAGGTGCTCGTAGGTGAGACTTGGGGCCTGGGAGGAGCCCAGAGGGGGTCGCTGGTGGGGCCTCAGTTTTCCCCCTAGGAACCCAGGAGGGAGGGTAGGGTGTGGGTTTTCTAGGAGCCTAGTTTTCTAGGAGGGGAAATCTGGGGATCTGGGGACCCCAGGACCCACCCTCTAGTTCCTCTTCTGACCCTTCTGATCCCAGAGTCTGGCCCTCACTTTGTCCTACTTCTCGCACTTTCCTCAGCACCCTCTGGCCTCTTCTCAGACCCTGCCCTTGACCTCCCTGGGCCATGCTGGTTTACCCCTCCTGGGCCTTATCCCCTGGATCCTAATCTAGGGCCCCATCCTTGGCTTGATGTGCTCCCACCCTTGATACCGGCCCTGAGGACCTGCCCTTGGCTTTCTCTCCTGAAGAGTCTCCGGATTTGTGGTCCAAACCCTGTTCCCCACTTATGAGCAGCGTGGCCTTGGGCAGGTCCTTCACCTTTCCGGGCACGCTTTTTCCTCGTCTACAAAACGGGTGTTATCATTTTGCTCTTAACCAGTCTCAGCACACGTGTGTTCATGTTAACTGCTGTGCAGTTGGGATGTGTCCTAGTTTAGATGGCAGAGTTTTTTCTTTCCTAAGGGGATATACAATCCTGGAGCATCTTCTCACTGATGGCATCTTTCATTTGATGAGGACCTTAGCATGGCACCTCCCTAGTAGCACTGTATGAAGATTCCATGTGTTCATATGATTAGAACAGTGCCAGGCTGAAGTGAGGAGAATCAGTGGCAGCCAGTGCTGGTGTTTTAGCATTGACTCCAAATTTCACTCCGACTCTGGGCTCAGGTTTGAGATTCCCAGCTCTCTCCCGATTCTTGCTTCTACCTGCAAGGACCCTCTGCCTTTTTCTCAGGCTCTAAGCATGTCTTGCCCTTCCTGTGGCCTTGACCTTTGCCCTCTTTCTCTGCAGCTGTGATCGTGGGCGGGGTTGTAGGCGCCCTCTTTGCTGCCTTCCTGGTCACCCTGCTCATCTACCGCATGAAGAAGAAGGATGAGGGCAGCTACACGCTGGAGGAGCCCAAGCAGGCGAGCGTCACATACCAGAAGCCTGACAAGCAAGAGGAGTTCTACGCCTAGCGGAGCCAGAGTGCCTCCCTGTAGCCTCAGCGCCACCCCTACATCCAGTCCCTGGCCTGGCACCCCCAGCCCCGGCCTGGGACTGGGCCTGGGAGACATCCTGGCCCCACTTCATCTCTGCCACCCTCCCAAGGTCTGCCCAGACTGCCAGCTTCACGCAGCTCTTCCCCAAGGGACAGGGGGCACTGCTGTCTGCTCCAGACTGTGCCCATATGAGCTCATCACTTGTTCCACATACTCCTCCCCCCACCACCAGCTTGGGGCTTTAGGACCTCACATCAGATGGACAGGAGGAAGGGAACTCCTGATTGGCTGGTGGACGAAGGGGTGGGACTTCAGCCCCAACCTGGCCCCACGGGGCTGGCTGAGGTTTCCTTTTGGAGGCAGAGAGGCACTCCGGCTGGTTTCCAGGACAAGCATTTGGCAAGCCCAGCCCTTGAAATCGTTGGGACACTGCACCCTGTTGCTCCTGTCCCAGGCTCACTCTCTGCCTGGGTGAGACGGTACCCCTCACCCACCAGCCTGTTTTGTCCTGGCCTCTCTGGGGTTGTGGGGTCATTTTCCCTCACCTCTGCTCAATGCATATGAACCCATAGGCTTCACTTCCTTCCTGGTCTGCCCCAGCTTCCTGAGAGTGTTCTGGCAGCCACTGGTGAGGAGGGGTTTGCACCTCCTTCTTCCTAGTGGACTCTGCACAGACACTGTCTCTCACATGGTTACATGTATTGTCACACACACAGAGAAAAGCACGCAATGACAAAATCACATGCGATCTTGACCACCTGGCTAATCCAGATATGTCACAGACACACACATTCTTCCAAAGATGTTTATTCTCATGTGTTTCTTATGTGCCCTCCCCCCGCCCCAAATGCTTATGACAATGCAAGTCACTGATCATCATAACCTAATGGTAACGGTGTGGCCTGCCTCTCTCTCTGCCATCCCACCACCCCTACTCCTGCCCACCCACATACACTCTGACACCACACGTGTTGCCTCCAGCTTTCAGGCTCACTGGGGAGGGTGCAATTAGGCCGAAACAATCAGCCCATATTGGGTCCCCGAGTTGCCCCATCACGCTCAGCCTTCATGACCCCTTACCAACCACATCGCCACTGAACCCCAGCGAATCAGACGCAATCCCATTTGGGTGCACAATCTCACCCACACCCATACAGCCCTGCTGTCATGCTTGGACACTTGCCTTTCCTGGAATTAAGTGTAGTGTGGGGGGCATGGCCACAAGCCCCCTCAGGGCCTTGCACACCCGCTGAACCTGGCTTCACCCTACCTGCTCCCTCCCCTCTGTAGCCTGCAAAGGGCTTGGTTGGGGGCTAAGTTCCCCACTTGCTGAGGAAAGCAGGCTGGTTCCTGGAATTCAGTCTTGGGGTGGAGAGGGGGCTTGGGTCTCCCAGGACCAAAGGCTCCTGGTGGGGAGGGGGCATGTGGTGAGGCTCCTGGTCTCCTTCCATCCTCCTCTTGCTCTGAGCTAGGGGGTCGACTCTGCCTCCCAGGACACAAGTCTCCAAAGTGCCTGTGAGGGTGGGCCTGGCGCCTGGGCCCTCTGCACCCTCTCCCTTTGGCCTCACCAGGTCCACCTCAGCCCCACCCCTGGGCCTTCTTGGGGACCTTCCGGTGGGCCTGTGCCCATGCATTTGGCCAGACAACCTGATGTTTCTGCTGGCTGCAGCAGAAGCAGTCCATCCAGACACTGTCCCTGGCTGAGGGCTGAGGACAGGGGGGGTTGGGGGTATCCCAGGCTCCAGCCCGCCTCCCTCTTCTTTGTTACCCTTCAAATGGGGCCACTTCTGTAGATATTTTAAATGTGGGGTCACAAATCTCCCAGGGGGCTGTGCTTTGAGAGGGGTCTTGGAGCCAAGGGATGTGGTCTGAGTCGTGGGTGGCTGGGGCTCACCCCTCCACCCCTTACCCACACCCTGGTGTTAAAGTCAGAAAGCCGGGTTTTATTTCTGTTCCCTTTTGAAGACTTGCTGGCGGGAGACTTCTGCAGGGTGAGGGCTGGGGGTGCCTGAGGCGGTGAGGTTCCAGGGAGCTCCTGCAGCCTGTCTTTTCTACCGTCTTCCCAGGCTGAGGCTCCATCTCTCAGACTATAGGCTACCTTGGCAAGGCCTGGAGGCTTGTGAGGAACCCACTGGTCCGAGTCTTTGCGGGGCAGGAGCAGGGGGAGGCATCCTGGGCTCACGATCTGTTGGAGGTGACCTGGCCTCAGTCGTTCCTGGAGCGGAAGGGCTGGGGGACGAGGGAGACCAAAGCCAGCCCCAGCCTCCCCTCCCTCTACCCTGCCCCTTGGCAGGCTGCTGTCAGGGGCAGCAGCTCTGGTGAGAAGGCCTGGGCAGGCCGAGGCTGAGAAGCCAGGGAGCATGGAGGAGAGAGGACCTGGACTATCCAGGGATGCTGGGACCGGGGTTGGAGGCCCAGCAGTGGGCGTGGCCCCTGCACAGCCCCTGGTGGGGGCGGGGTCCAGCACAGAACGGCTGAGCGGGGCCTGGGCTGGCTAGAGTGGGCTCGGAGGGGCTGCATGGGTCCAGCCCGACCCCAGCAGGCCTGACTCCTCACCTTCTGTGGGCCAACCTCTAACCTGGGGCCTGGGGCTTTGCCACCCGACACCCGATGCCTCTTCTCTGCATCTTTCGCGTTGGAGAGAAGAGACTGAGGGCTTCATTCATTGAGCCCTGGCCCCGAGACAAATGTCCAGGCTTTATCTTCATGAAGTTTAAAAACAGTTGAAGTCCAGCACGGCGATCCGAGAGCAGGTGGTGAAAAGGATGAGCTGGATGTGAGTGCAGGCGTCACCCTGCCTGGACATAGGGTGTGATGCGTGCAGGGCCTGCCCAAATATGTCCCCAGGCACCCTGGTGCTCCTGGGGAGGTGTCCTGCAGGGGCCTAGTGTTTCCAGGAAACACGGCCGATTCCAAAGGAAGAGGGGCTTGTGTGCTTGACAGCCTCTCTGGGGCCTCAGCTGCCAGAGAGGACAAGGCGGGCCGGGGTCACCCCCCACCCCCAACTGTGACTTCTAGAGCCCAGGCTCTATCTCCCTAGTGGGTGAGAGGGGTACCTCCCCGGAAGGGTTGGTCCCCTTGATACGAAGCAGACGGGTGATCACTGGGGCCCAGGCCAGGCAGGTTGGTGGGCAGTGGCTTGGGGTGCTCAGGCCAGACCCACCTGGGGTTGGCAAAGCCATCTGTCCAGGCCTCCAGACTGGGGCCCTGGGCACAGGGAGCAGATGCACCTCTGCATCACAGGGCAGAAGGGGTCACCACTTCCTTGGCGCTCCTGAATTCCTTCTCCTGCCAGCCACCACCCTGGACTTGCTTCCCCAGGCCTCCTGCCTGTAAATAGAAGCCCACAAACTGTGTACAGATTTACAGAGATGCTGAGGCTGGGCCCCAGAGTCGCCATCAAAGGGCTCGTGGCCCCAGCATCTCCCGGGTGCCCAGCAGGCAGCTCAGTGCGGTGGCCCCAGTGTGGTGAATGCATGTAAATATTTTTCGTAGGCAGTGCGGCTCCAGAGAGCCCCCTGAAAACTGTGTCCCCCTCCCCGCCTCCCACCATGTCCTTTCTCCTGTATAGATCCTCCAAGAACCCAGCCTGGGGCGGGGGGAATTTGTCCTTCCCTCCCCCAGGCCTTCTCTGCCCCTTCTTCCCCCTAACCTGTTTATTAACCATACCTGTCCCGAGTTCATGGCCAAAACTTTCAGTAGGAAAAAGCGGTGGAAAAAGACTGGAAAAAGAAACCAAGGTACCTGCCCCACTGTGGATGCTCACCTGTCCCAGCCTTGTGAAGGAACTGTTTCTTTTTTCTTTTTTTTAACACTTCCCGTGCTGTGCCCATTTATAAGAGGAAATAAAATTAAGCTGAAATGATGCATTGTGGTCAGAGTGTGAGATAAGCATGGAGGTCATTTGGGGAGGGGCAGTCCGTGGCCCCGCTTGGGTCTCAGCCACATCCCCCTTTAAAGGAAACTGAGAAGCAGAGAAAATTGACCGACAACCCCTCGTGGGAACCATTATGGTAACAGCTGCTCTTGCTTTAGAGTGTTCAGGAAACCACAGAGCTGACTGCGGCCAGGCTGAATGGGGGCTGCGGTTGGGCAGGGGCCAGGACGTGCTGGCGTTGGGGGCTCTGTGGTCCACCCCCAGGGGAAGAGCTGGTTTCAGGCCGCAAGGAGAGAAACCTGAAACTGCAGGATATTGGAATCAGTTGGCTGAGGTGAGATGTCTTTAGGTTCTGAAGGGCCTGGTTTCAAACCCAGGTGACGTTTCCTAATTCTGACTTAGCCTAAGCCTTAGCTTGGCCTGAGCCTCAGTGTTCTCACCTGAGAAATGGGTTAAGCATTAACGACACCCCCCTAGATGGAAGGTAGTGGGATTATGAGAGGAGGAACATTTAGCAGAGGGCCTGGAACTATCAGCCTCAGCTCACAGGGTCTTGGATAATGGCGTTAGAATAGAACAGAACCCTGGGCCAGGAGGAGTTCTGGGGCCTGGGAGCCCGGATGGCTTCCTGGGGTTGCAGGGTCATGGAGCTGGGAGGGCGTTAGAGCCAGCCCTGGGCTCCTCAGGGTAGAAATCCTTTCTTCAGCACCTCTTGGGGGATTTCCCTGCCTCTGCCCGCATACCTCTTGTAACAGGGGCTTGGTGCATGCTGGAGACCAGCAGATCACTCTGCCTGTTGAGAAGTCCTTCTTTATTTTTAGCCCAAATCTGCATCTCCTGTGTTTTCTTTCTCTGGAGGCACACGGTGCTCTGCCCCCTCACCATGAGATAGCCCCAGGTATGAATGTCAGGGTCAAAACTTCCTCCTCGAAAGGAGTCCTCTGCATGTCCTCCAGAGATTTACTCCTCTTGCAGTGGGATGTTCACATGGGGCCCTGATGGTTCTGGGGTGGGTTAGAGACTGAGGCCCCTGGATTTGGTTCAAGATCCTACCCACCCCAACCTCCTCCTTCGCTCAAGTTCCTTGAGTGCTTCCCTATGTCATCGTGGGGAGCACTTACACATATTGGGGAGAGAGCCAATAGCCAGGGTCTCATGTAATGATGTAATGATGCTGGTCTGGGGGTGTCTTTCCTGCTTAGCCACCATCTCCAACCACCCCCTGCCAAGCATCTCTCTTACCGCCAGACAGTTCAGGATCAAAGCGCCAAGGCCCCGTCTTCACTTTGGGACCTCAGACCACATGGCCCCTGACAGTCTCGGGCGGCGTGGTTGTCAATTGGGGTGAAGGAGCCAGCGATGTCACTTGAGGGTCTTTCAGAGGACTGGGCCCCAGTTAGAAGCCTGCTATGATGTGAGGGGTTGGTTTGCCACCATTCAAGTCCCAGCTCCTGATGTGGTCCCTCCTCCAGAAAGCTTTGGGAAGTGGGTTCCATCCTCCCTGAGTTCCTATAGGCTAGAGTTATCTCCCTTCCAGCAGGTGCCGCCCTCACCTTCTCATCTGAATTTGAGTGACATGCATCTTGTATTCTCAAAGAGTCTGATCCTGGGGTGAAGAGGACCCAGCTGTGTGCACTTGGGCACAGTGCTCTACCTCTCTGAGCCTGTTTCCTCACGAGTAAATGTGAACATTAAGGTCGATATTTGGAGACCCCTGTAAGGATTAAATGAGATAACATTGAAAGCAACTAGCGTGGAGTTCGGCTGCCATATGCTGCAGGACTCCAGTCCCTCTTTGTATGGTCAGTCTTTAATAGGCAAACCTTTATTCAAATGCTACCTTTGCCACTGACTAGCTCTGGGACCTTGGGTGGCTTATTCCAACTCACAGTGCTCAGTCTTCTCACCTGTAAAATGGGGACAGTAATAGTACCTGCCTCATAGGCATGGTGCTCAGAACCATGCCCGACACACAGCAGGTGCTGTGTAACTGTGGGCCATTATTCCTACTGTTCTTGCTGTCATTATTATTGTCATTATCTGCAGAGTCCAGCCGGCTGCCTATTGAATGAATAAATGACGTGGAGTCTGGGTGGAAATCAAAATATTGTCAGCTTTGGAGTGAACGATGATTTAGGCTGAGGCTTGTTCAAGCTGAGGCTGACACCTGGAAATCATCCACATAGAATGTACAGATGGGCTGGGAGTTGCTGGGACTTGGAGCATTTCTCTCAGGGCCCCCTGGTCCAGGGATGGGCAACAAACAGAGGGGGAAGGAGGAAGAATAGCGGATTGTTTCCTGAAACCCAAGAGGCCACAGCTGCTTGCCAAGCTGCCCCAAGAACAGAGCGTGCTCAGCTTCTGAGGGCCGCCCACCCTGTCTCTGCTGGCTTAAGGGTGTACTTGGGGCAGACTGAGGGTCCAGATTTATCACGGGGGCCTTATTCGCACTCAAGGAGGAAGGAGGCTGGGCCAGAGCAGACAGCAGAGGGATGGAGTGAGGCACTGATTGCCAGGCACCCTGAGACCAGTTTTTCTCATATTAACTCATTTTAGCCTCATGCAGTTCTGGCCTCCTGGCTGGTTTTTTTTTTTTTTTTTGCAAATGAAGAAACTGCAAGTTTACAGAAACCTGAGGCCATAAAGCTATTAAAGGGTGCAGTGGGATTCGAGTCTGAGGCTCCACATGGAGTCAGTGTTCTTACAGTTCCACCTGCCCTTTCCTCCCTCTACTGTGTGAGCGTGGGCAGGCTACTAAGCTTCTCTGAATCTCAGCTATATCATCAGAAAAACAGAAGCACAGGGTATTGAGAGGCTCAAAAGAGACATTAACACATGACAACTGTGGGTGCCTTGCAAGAGTCACAGCCCATTTGCAGACATAATCTCAGTTCTTGGAGAGAATGATCCCCTTGCTTAACAGATAAAGACGTTGGCCCTATGAGCAGAATCCACACGGTGGGACACTTCTATAGGACAAATGACCCAGCTTCTTCAACAAATAAATTCTAAGGAAGGGGAAAGAAAGAGATGGAGAGAGACTTTATAGATAAGCCTAAAAGGCATGTTAACCAAATCATGTGGGAACTTGATTCGGATCCTGTTTCAACAAATTCTATTTAAAAAAAAAAGTTAATTATGGGGCAAGTGGAAATTTGTATATTGAATGAATATTTGTCATAAGGGAATCATTGTCAGTGTTCTTAGAAGTGGTAATGGCCCTGTAGTTATGTTTTTTAAAAAGAGTCTTTATCTTTAAACAGACTAAAATTTGGCAGATGAACTGATTGGATGTCTGGAATTGGCTGAAAAAATATGGGGGAGGCGTGGGTGAGAGAATGGAGGCTGTAAGACAGGACTTGAGTTGATAATTGTACAAGCTGAGTAGCAGGCTACATAGGGGGCTCACTATATTATTCTGTCAACTCTAAGTTTAAATGTTAAATTCTTCATAATAAAATATTAAAGAAAGGAATTGATTCCCAGGGGGCATGAAGACTTGCCAGGGGTCACACTCCCCTGTGGAAATGCAGAGCTGGCTCTTCTGACTCGAAGTCCAGCCCCCTGGCCCTCACCCATCCCTTCTCTGGGCTCCTGCAATGTCACATTTTCCCTGGCCTGATGTCCTCCACTTCCAGATGGCCAGCTCCTTTAGGGACCCCACCCGCTCCTTTTTTATGGAAATTCACTCTCACGAATGACTGTGATGAAGGAATTTGCATGAAACTGTGATGAGAGACGTGGCTTCAGCTATGGCTCCCTCAGTGGTGCTTGCCTTCTGCCAGAGGGAGTAACAGAAATGGCCCTTCCTGATGGGTGGTGTGTTATAGTTCATGAAGTACTCTCCAGGGGATCCTTGGCCTTGCTTACCATCCGCACCAGTCTCAGGAGGTGGGCCGGTTGAGAATGACTCCTCCCACTTTGAAGGACTTTGAACTTGGTCATTTCTCCCCCATTTTCAAGGCTCAGGCCAAGTCTAAGTGAAAGTGAAGTCGCTCAGTCATGTCCGACTCTTTGCGACCCCGTGGACTGTAGCCTACCAGGCTCCTCTGTCCGTGGGACTTTCCAGGCAATAGTACTGGAGTGGATTGACCTTTACTATATACCTTGCTGGAAATACTGAAAGAGGCTTGAGAGAAGTTGGTTCTCCATCAGCCTCAGTGAGTTCCTTCTGGCTTGTCCTGGAGTCTTGGCTTCCTCTTCTGCATGATAGACACAGTGAAGGCTCCTGCAGAGTTTGTGGGGATCCAAAGAGAAGGCAGATCTAAGTGTTCAACACAATGACTGACACACAGTAGGTGCACAACAGTAAGAGTGATGGTCTTCACAGTAATAACAATCACAGAACACGTAGATGGTACTTACCGTGTGCTGGGCATGACCTAAGCACTTTTAAAAGTGTGTGGCATTTAGAAAAGTGGCAAATGGCACCTAGTAAGTATATGCAGGTGCTTATTAAATATGAAAAGGCAAAAAGATATGACACTGAAAGATGAACCCCCCAGGTCAGTAGGTGTGCAATATGCTACTGGAGAAAAGTGGAGAAATAACTCCAGAAAGAATGAAGAGATGGAGCCAAAGCAAAAGCAACGCCCAGTTGTAGATGTGACTAATGTTGGAGATAAAGTCCAATGCCTTAAAGAACAATATTGCATAGGAACCTGGAATGTTAGGTCCATGAATCAAGGTAAATTGAAAGTGGTCAAACAGGAGATGGCAAGAGTGAACATCGACACTTTAGGAATCAGTGAACTAAAACGGACTGGAATGTGTGCATTTAATTCAGATGACCATTATATCCACTGCTGTGGGCAAGAGTCCCTTAGAAGAAATGGAGTAGCCCTCACAGGCAGCAAGAGTCCAAAATGCAGTACTTGGGTGCAATCTCAAAAACGACAGAATGATCTCATTCATTTCCAAGGCAAACCATTCAATATCACAGTAATCCAAGTCTATGCCCCAATCACTAATGCTGAAGAAGCTGAAGTTGAATGGTTCTATGAAGGACTATAAGACCTTCTAGAACTAACACCCCCAAAAGATTTTTTTTCATTATAGGGGCCTGGAATGCAAAAATAGCAAGTCAAGAGATACCTGGAGTTACAGGCAAGTTTGGCCTTGGAGTACAAAATGAAGCAGGGCAAAATCTAACCGAGTTTTGCCAAGAGAATGCACTGGTCATAGCAAACACCCTCTTCCAACAACACAAGAGACGACTCTATGCATAGACGTCACCAGATAGTCAATACTGAAATTAGATTGATTATATTCTGATGTGAGGAAGTGAGTCATTGGAAAAGACCCTGATGCTGGGAAAGATTGAATGCAAGAGAAGGGGACGACAGAGGATGAGATGGTTGGATGGCATCACCGACTCGATGGACATGAGTTACTCTGGGAGGTGGTGATGGACAGGGAAACCTGGCATGCTGCGGTCCATGGGGTCACAAAGAGTTGGACACGACTGAGTGACTGAACTGATCTGAATTTTGTGTTATTAGCATATTTAATGCAATGGACTGAATTGTTTCCCCACCGCCCTGTACAATTCATATGCTGAAGCCCTAACCCCCGAAAGTGACTATATTTGGAGATCGGGCCTCTAAGTAGTTAAGATTAAATGAGGTCATAAGAGTAAGGCCCTGGTCCAAAAGGATGGTGTCCTTACCTGATAAGAAGAGCCCCCAGAAAACGTGTGTGCCCCCGCTCACCTCTGTGAGCACACAGGAAAGGCCTGTGTGAGGACACTGTGACAAGGCAGCCGTCTGCAAGCCACGAAGAGAGTCCTCGCTGGAACCCAGCCAGGGTGTCAGCTGGACCTCGGACTTCCAGTTTCCACAACTGTGAGAAAACAAATGGCTTCCTCCTGGCTTGTCCTGGAGTCTTGGCTTCCTCTTCCAAAGAGGAGACAGATCTAGGTGTTCAACACAATGACCAACACACAGTAGGTGCGCAACAGTAAGAGTGATGGTCTTCACAGTAATAACAATCAGAACATGTAGATTGTACTTATCGTGCGCTGGGCATGGCCTAAGCACTTTTAAAAGTGTGTGGCATTTAGAAAAGTGGCAAATGGCACCTAGTAAGTATATGCATTGGAGAAGGAAATGGCAACCCACTCCAGTGTTCTTGCCCGGAGAGTCCCAGGGACGGTGGAGCCTGGTGGGCTGCCGTCTATGGGGTCGCACAGAGTCGGACACGACTGAAGCAGCAGCAGCAGCAGCTAGTATATGCAGGTGTTTATTAAATATGAAAAGGCAAAAAGATATGACACTGAAAGATGAACCCCCCAGGTCAGTAGGTGTGCAATATGCTCTTGTTTATGCTAGGAAACTCAGTCTTCTGTATTTGGTTATGACAGCCCAAGCAGACCAATACCTTTAATCTTTGTAATAACCGAGAGGCAGTAGGTACTCTTAATACTCTCATGTCTACAGAGGAGGAAATTGGCACATGGAGATTCTGAGAAGGCTGAGGATATAAATAAGAAAATAGTACAATGAACCTTGACCCACCCCCACCCACCTACACTTTCGGCAAACTCCTATGGGTCCTTCAAAGCCCTACTCCAACGTTACCCACTCTGAGAACTCCTAGGCATGGTTAGTTGCTGCTACTGCTGCTAAGTCGCTTCAGTCGTGTCCGACTCTGTGCGACCCCATAGACGGCAGCCCATCAGGCTCCTCCGTCCCTGGGATTCTCCAGGCAAGAATACTGGAGTGGGTTGCCATTTCCTTCTCCAATGCATAAAAGTGAAGTCACTCAGTCGTGTCTGACTCTTAGCGACCCCGTGGACTGCAGTCTACCAGGCTTCTCTGTCCATGGGATTTTCCAGGCAAGAGTACTGGAGTGGGTTGCCATTGCCTTCTCCAGGCACGGTTAGTCCTTGGGGCAAAAAGGGGAGGAAGAGAGGCCAGGGAGAAATATTTAGACCTGGGAAAGTGGAGCATTGAGAGAAAGGAGGGCTTGATGGAGGTCGTCGGATGAGCAAGAGAGTAGGAGAGAAGGTTTGCAGGAGAGTCCCTGGGTTGGCTGTCAGCAAGGTGCGAAGGGGAAAGTTCTTAGTCCTTCTTCCTGTCATGGATGGCTCTGTCCTGTGGCTTGCCCCTCAAGGCCCAGCTCAGCCTCCAGCTTTCTTGAGGGTGGCTGTGCGGCATATAAGTTAAGAAACGGACTGACGCCACACCGTCCTGGCTTGAATCCTGGCTCCTCTACTTATCCGTTATGTGTTGTTGCTGTTCAGTTGCTCATTTGTGACAGACTCTTTATGACCCTGTGGACTGCAGCATGCCAGGCTTCCCTGTTCTTCCTCACGTAATGACTTCTCTATCCTTCGGCTATGTAATTTCAAGCAAGTTAACCCCTCATGCCTCAGTTTCCTTGTGGGGACAAAGTGGGGTTATCACAGTACCCGTCTCTTAGAGTAGTCCTGTGGTTTAGTTAATACATGACACATGAAAATGCTTGATAAATATTAGCTCATAATCTCATCTTGGATAACTCCATGGTGTTCTCCAATAAACTTGAGTATAAAGCATGCAATTCAACCCAACAGCATTGATAATAATAATGAACCACTATTGGGCACTTACTTTTGGTCAGGCTGTACGCCTGGTCCTTCATATACGGTGTTCCATTTAGATGTAATAATCCCATGAGGTCGATATTATTAACATGCCCATTTTACAGATTAGAAAATTGAGGTCTCTTTAAAGTGTCTAAAGTTACATAGCTAACACATGGTAGAATGGGGATTTGAACCTAGGCAATCTTAACTCAAGCTCATATGAGTCATTCCAGTTTGTTAATCATTTGCCCAATATTGATAGACGGCTGCTCTGTGCCAGCCACAGTGCTAGGTATCAGGGATATGGAATTAAAAGACACACAGTCCTGGCCCTCAGGGAACTCACAGGGTGGGGTGGAGAAGGCAGACTTGGAATCAGATACCTTAGAATGTTGATGATGTGAAAGGAATAGCGCTTAACCTCATTTCTGTGTTAGATTCATTAGAGGCTGTGTACGTGTGTGTGCATGCTCAGTAAGTGGCTGACTCTTGCGATCCCATGGACTATAGCCCTCCAGGCTCCTCTGTCCATGGGATTGTCCAGGCAAGCATACTGGAATGGGTTGCCATTTCCTCCTCCAGAGGGTCTTCCCGACCCAGGGATCGAACCCATGTCTCCCACGTCTCCTGCATCGGCAGGTGGTTTCGTTACCACTAACCCACCTGGGAAGTCCTTTCATTAGAAGCTATGTTTATTTAATCACAGACTAACAATTATTGGGCATTGGAGCTCTGTGATAAATAATGCTCTCTCTTCTCAAAGACAAGGCAGATTCCTAGAGTGAAAAAAATGACACAAAAAGCACAGCTTTGACATTATTTTTAGACTTCCAAGTAAATCTGAAGTTGTTGCATAGAAGTATTACTGGCATCGTGGTTAATTTCATACAGTTCCTAGAAAGCCATAACACTCCGGTAACCGCCAATGCCTTCTAACTGGCCTGGACAAATTTAGCTAAATTCTGTCTGATATGAGGGATGCACAGTAAGTTAGAATTCAGTGGTGCAGGTCATGCAGGTACAGAGTAAGGAGCAATTAACTTTGGAGCTTCTAGGAGGAGGAGATATTTGGTTTGAGTTTTGAAGGCTATGTAGGAGTTCTCTGTGAGAAGAATAGGGGGAAAACTCCTTGAATGTGGGGAAAAGAGTGAGAAAAGCACCCTGGATGTTTGGGGATGGATAGAAATCAAGTGAGGCTGAGTGTTGGGTTTACAGAGGGTGGCAAAGGCAGATAAATAGCTGGGTCTGGGACACAGAAGGCCTTGAGTGTCATGCTAAATGGCTTGGAATTAACCCTATAAACATTGGTGTGTGTGTGTGTGCATGCATGGAGTTTTTCAGAGAGTGATATGATCAGATTTATGATTTGTAACCATGGCTCTGGGAATCTGCAGGGAGAGAGTTGGTGCCAGGGC
The DNA here is from genome assembly GCF_003369695.1 of Bos indicus x Bos taurus. Classification (NCBI taxonomy): domain Eukaryota; kingdom Metazoa; phylum Chordata; class Mammalia; order Artiodactyla; family Bovidae; genus Bos; species Bos indicus x Bos taurus. The sequence goes on from NC_040077.1 coordinate 122,351,127, forward strand.
AATCAATTCCCCAACCAGATTGTAAGTTTCTTGGGTGAAGCATTAAGTTAGTAGCTTTCCCTCTGGTATTTTTCCATAACACCTAGCAGGTGTGGGGCATGTAGTTGGTGCTCAACAAATGCCTGCTGTATGAAGTCCATGCATGCCCCAGGACACCCATGCATGCTGGTGGATTTTAGTAGCACCCATAGCCTGCTTGTGGTGCTGTCCATGGTGCTAATATGAGCTCTAAGGCTGCCAACCCCAGTGGGCTCCCTGGTGGCAGCTTGGGGTATGTGTGTGTGTGTATAGAATGAGGTGGGGAAGGAGACCTTCAATATCTGTCTCTTGGGATCAAGGCAGGGTCCCAGTTGCCCCAGCCTCAGAAGGGCTTCCCGGGTGCCCACAAAATCTGCCCATGTCACCTGGTTAAGCCTTGGTGTGCAGGAACCTGGGGCAGGAAATGAAGTCAGACGGAAAGGGTGGGACCAGAGTTAGCAATGGTCTTTGTGCCATGCTTGAGAGTAGTCAAGATCTGTAGAAAGTGAGTGACAAGGTCACCTGTGTCCCTGAAAGATCATTCTGGTGGTAGCAGGGAGGATGGAATGGAGAGGAAAGGAGGCTCTGGGATCTGAGCCCACATTAGCACCTGATGCCATGCGACAGGACTCTGGAGAGGGAGTAACCAGGCACGTCTTCCTGGAGGAAGTGGGGCTTGAGTTGACCCTTGAAGGATTCTTAAAGAGGAAGAGGAGCAGGCCAGGCAGGGGAATGGCACGGGCAAAGGCAGAGAGGTCAGACTGGCTAAGAGGAGGAAGAGACGACTGCCTTTCTGGCCCCTCTGCTCCCCACCTCCTTGCTGGGGCCCTTCTGAGCATGGAAGGGACTGCTCTGAGTTAGAGAACTACACTTCTGGGTGCCTCTGAGCTGAGGGAGGGGGCGAGCTGCATGAAGCCTCTAAAGGTCGTTCCATTGTGTGAGAGGCCTGGCTAGGGCAGCGGAGGCGGGTCCATGGAGCCCTTTGTCTGCAAGACAGCACCCCCCCCGCCCAACCCCCCAAGCACTCAGGCAGCCTCCACGATCCTCACTGGCCTTGGATCTGAGTTTTGTCATAGAGGCAGGTTTCTCTGCCTGGCTGGCCCTGATGTCATAGCGGAGGGAGGGGGCAGGGGCAGGGGGTAGACTTCAGTGCTGACCAATGAGTGATAAATTGCCTCTTTGCCCTTGAGGTTCATCGAATCACTAATTCATAAAATCCTTTAACATTACAATTCACAGACCAATGGATGGAACCTTCTAGCACCTGAGAATCCTAGACTAATGGAATCTTTTTAGAATCTTTTTAGGAGCAGAGTCTTTCATAACAGACCCTATGGGAACCATAGAATCCTGGAGGATAACAGAATCTTAAAAATCATAGGCTCTTCCTTTAAGGGTTGCAGTGGCGATAAAATGAGATATTACGTGGCCAATACATAGACCAGTCCTGGAGCATTGTAAATGCTCCCTAAATGTCAGCTGACCCAGGGACGGGGCGAGCTGCCGTGTCTCCATTGTGAGGAAACTCAGGTCTGGAGAGGTGATGTAACATCCCCAGGGGCACACAGCTAGGAAGTTAGTGGTGACACAGAGTGACCATGGCCTGGAGGGAATCCCTGGTGGGCTTGGGCCCTCTGATGCTGAGCTCCCCTGTGTCGGAGCCAGCTGATTCTGTGCCTGAATTAGGGTCTCTGAGCAAGAGGCTCCTTGGTGCTGAGGGTGGGAGGCAGAGAAGAGGTAGCCAGGAATCCAGGCTTTGAGCTAGCCCTCACTCTCTGCAGCAAGGCCTCTGTAATTCGGGGCAAGTCCCTTAATCTCTGGGTTTCCTTCTTTGCTTTCAACACTGGGGGAACAGAATGGCAGGCTCTGAAGTCAGACAGCCCATGGACCTCAGGTCCTAGCTGTGTGTTCCTGGGCAGATGACATCACTTCTCCGAGCCCATTCCCTCATGAGTGCAGTGAGGAGAAGGAGGATTTGAATTGCCAGGAGGACAAAAGAGTGAAGACTCTCTAAGACAGCATCAGGCCCCAGCTTTGCCACTCACGGGTCAGTGGTTCCGCCAAGGCTGAAAGTTACTTCAGGTACCTCAGTTTCCTCGGCTGCAAAATGGACGTGACAGGAATGCTCGTTAGATTAAGTGGGTTAATACAAGTGGTGCTCTTAGACCAGGGCCCTTCAAGCAGGGAGTGTTTAATGAGTACCCACTATCGTTGCTACAGTAAGAGGCTCAGCCATCGTGAGCAATTATTGATGGTCAGCAAGGAGCTTGGAAAGTGTTGCAAAATTGTGTGTGTGTGTGTCCCTGAGTGTGGGTGATGATGCTTATTAAAAGCAGAGCCTGCAGCCCCAGAGTTGAGCTGTATGCCTGGAATAGCTGCTTCTCCTGGCGGCCTCCCCAGGGATGGGAGTGTAATGAGTGTTTACGGAGCCCCCGCCAGGCAGAGATGAGAGGCGCTGAGGAGCCAGCTCTAAGCCAAGCAGCGGCTGGGAGCCCAGTGTTATTATATTAACAAGCATCAGGGTGATGATTACCATTAATGAGATTATTCACCAGGCAGCCTCCCCTCTCCCCAGGCCTCCTGCCTCCGGCTGGCGAGGCAGACAGGCATTCTCTGCCCCGTCCTCTGCCCCGTCCCTCTCTGTCTTGGGGGAAGAGAAGAGGGTTCCCTGGTGCTGCGTGTGATGCCAGGCCTACAGGTGACATTCTCACCTCACTGCTTCTCTCCAAGCCTCTGGGGAGCAGATCTTGGCACTCATCACTTTAGGATGAGAAAACTGAGGCTCCGTGAGGGTGATTTACCTGGATCCGCACTGTCTGTGGATTAACCCTTTAATCTTCACAACGACCTCATGAGGAAGGTACTATTGCAGTTGTCCTCCATGGTGGGGAATCGAGGCACACGGCAGCTGAGTGACTTGCCCCTCATGCCGCAGTGTCCTCTGCCCCCAGTGCCCCTCGTGCTGCAGTGTCCTCTGCCCCCCAGTGCTTCTCATGCCACAGTGTCCTCTACCCCCAGTGGGTCCCTCTCCTCCCAGCAGTGGAGGCGAAGGTAGGCTCCCAAACGCTTTGTTTCTCTCTGTGTAGCAGGCTGAGCACAGGGCTCTGTGACTTGGGGCTGGCGGGCAGTTTTCTCCTTGTCCCTTGTCTCCACTAGCCCTTCAGGCAGGCTTAGTCCTGGGCACAGATCCTTGGTGCCACCAGCCATGCAGCTGAAGCTGCCACCTGCTCACTTACATGACAACCAGTATACTGACCCTCCTTTGGACCAAATATCAACCCTTTGAAATATACTTGTTGAGGTCAGTTTCACTAATTCATTCTCACTGACAGGCTGCTGTATGTCCAGCCCTGTGCCAGGGCCTGGGGACACAGTGAGAGAGACGGAATCACCTTATGGAATTTTCAGTCTTGGGGATAAATCAGTGTGGGCACATTTTAAAATTACAGTTGGACTGAGCACTCCAAACGGCAGGACAGGGGCCAGGGGAAGTGGGATGGGGTGGGGAATGGGCCGGCCTATGGAGGGACTGCTTTACACTCAAGTGGAGATGAGTCAGGGAAGATCTCTCTCCAGAAGTGACATTCTGGGTGAGACATACAGGCTGAGCCTGAGCTGGGCCGTCACAGAGGGGCGTGGGGAGCATTCCTGTCAGAGGGGAGAGCGTATGTAGAACTGAGATCCCGAGGAGGCCTTGCCTGCCTAACCAGCCCCATGTCAACACACAGGTGCCCCCTGAGCTCATTCATTCATTCAATCAATAATCACTTATCAACTGGAAATTTCTAATTGAGATGGTTCACCTTCTCCTCCATTCCTTTATCCTCTATTCCCTGATGCCCGTCCCCTTTCAGGCTTGGTGCTGGGCAGGGGGACACAGAATTAAATCAGTTGTGGGCCCTGCCCTGGAATTGCTCACAGTCTAGGGTGGGAGATGGGCCCCTAAACACAACACCATGTGATCAATGGATACTGAGACCCTTAATCCAGGCTGGGGTGGTGGTGGTCAGGGAAGATTTTCCAAAATTGGAGGCGGGAAAAGGGAGGTGGGCAAAGGTTCACAGTATGCTCAAAAGTACAAAGCCCCAGAATAAAGCTTCTGGGAAAGGCCCTGAATGTCAGCCTGTAGCAGAGACTGGCTGTTCTCTAATATCCATACTCCTTTCTTTCCACAGTAATGAGACATGGCTGCTTGGAATAAAAACTACATTTCCCAGTCTCCTTTGCATCTAGGGGAGCCATGTGACTCACGTGGCCAATAGGATTAAGCAGTAGTAAGGTAGGTAGTTTTAGGTTTGTTCCCTTAAAGGAGAGTGGTCTGCCCTCCCCTCTACCTTTTCTCCTTCTCATTGGCCAGAAGGTGAACTTGTCTCGCCTTGGACCATGTGAACCAAGACAACAGCCCAGGAAAAACAGAGCAACAAGACACTGGACTGTTCACGTATGAATTACTTTATGAGGGACAAATAAACGTTCTTGTTCAAGCCAGTGTTATTTGGCATCTCTGCCTTAGAAGCTAAACCTATACCCTAGCTAATAGCCAGGCTAAAGGCTATTATGCCCTAGGGCACAGAGATTGGTCAGAGTTCTGCGTGGTGTGGCGAGGGTAGGAGGAATGGGTTTGACACTGTCAGATTTGCATTTTTGGAAGATCTGTCTGACTGCAGAGTGCAAGATGGTTTGGAAGGAAGAGAAACAGGAGACCAGAGAAGGTGTTGATGTCTTAGAATGGGGCAGAGATACCCAGGTCTGACCCAGAGCAGGCCTGATCTCTCAGTCAGTTCAGTCACTCAGTAGTGTCTTACACTTGGCAAACCCGTGGACTGCAGCATGCCAGGTCTCCCTGTCCATCACCAACTCTTGGAGCTTGCTCAAACTCATGTCCATTGAGTTGGTGATGCCATCCAACCATCTCATCTTCTCGTTTCCTTCTCCTCCTGCCTTCAATCTTTCTTAGCATCAGGGGTCTTTTCTAAGCAGTCAGTTCTTTGCATCATATGGCCAAAGTTTTGGAGGTTCAGCTTTAGCATCAGTCCTTCCAATACATCTTCAGGACTGATTTCCTTTAGGATTGACTAATCTCCTTGCAGTCCAAGGGACTCTGTAGAGGCCTGCCCTATGTGTCCCTGCAAACCTAGGCCTGGAAATCAGTCTTGCAGAATCTGGCCTTCAGCTGTCATTGAGGCCCCACTCTCCTCTAGGGCTTGGTAAATTTGAGATGCACACATGCACAAAAACACTCACAGACTCACACAGAGGTACAGACACACACGCACAGAGGCACAGTTGAACTCACACAGAGACACAGATATATAGAAACAGACACAGTAGTCTCACACACACACACACACACGTGTCTGTCTGGAGGCCTCTAAAGCCCTGCCCATGGCTGGCGCCACTAGAGCTAGCCATGGGGTTAGCTCTTACATGGGGCTACCCTCCAGAAGAAAGGCTGGAAGCCCTCACCTGGCAGGCTGAGTGAAGTGGATTCCTCCTGGGATGGGAATGTTTTCTTGTGCCCAAGCAGTGGCTGAGAGCCAGCTGGTCCTGTGGCTCCTGTGGCCATCCACATGGCCACACTTTGACATCAGGACAACAGACTGGCCCTGCAGGCCAGCAGTTTTGGAAAACACAGAGGTAAAAGGGCCTTGGAAGAGGAATTCTCATTCAGCTGTCTGTCTTCTCAGGCAACACAGCTGGAGCACCACTGTCTCCACTTACAGCCTTTCAGAACCACTATGACAGGCATTTGTGGGATTATATGTGGATGCCGGGCCATGGGTCAGGTGCTGTGGGGCACACCCACAGGGGTGGGGGGAGAAGGGGACATGGCCCATCATTTATTTTTGGATCCTGACACATTCCAAAAGGTTTATTCATGGCTGGATCCCCAGTCCTTAGCACAGTGGTTAGCACACACTCAATGCTCAATAAATGTATGTAGGATAAAAGTAACAAAGGAGATGACTATTAGCTTCAAGTTGCAGACATGGAAATTGAGGTTCAGAAAGGCAATTTGCTTAAGGTCATGAATCAACCAAGAGGCAGAGATGGCATTGAACCCAGGAACTGTGGGAGTCTCAAGCCCCAGTTTAGGCATCAAGTCTCATTGCTCATTCAAGTTTACTCAGACTGAGCCGAGTAAACCGTGAGTTCTCAGGCAGTTCTTACTGCCCCCAGTAAGCCAAGGGGCCTGGGGGTCCTCCATGTCTATCTTCACTACTTATGCTAAGTCTCAGTTGCCTTGTCTGTACAATGGGTTGAATAATTGGAAATCAGGTGTGAGGGCACGAGATTGGCTTATAAGAATCGTAACTTTCCTTTTTCTCACTGACATGGGCTTGTATTTCAAGCCCCCATTTCATTGTAGCAGAAGCAGAATCTCAGTCATCTGGGGGCCCCTAGCTGGGGGCTGTGTCTGTAGTGGGGAGAGCACAGACGAGTTTTCAGTGGCAGGTGAAGGGGTGAGGGCATACACTCTGGCTTGTCATTACCCCACACTGGCCCCCACTGAGATGCTCTCCTGCCTCCTTGGCCTTTGAGATCAGCCCTCAGATGTCACAGCTACACTGTCCCCTGCTCCCAACTCCTAGTCTTGCAGCTTGGCTCACTCTCAGCATCCCCTGGGAGTGTGCTCCCTGTCCAGCTTCAACACTTACTTAACAAATCTCTCCACCTCAATTTTTCTCATCTATGACGTGGGTATAATAGTGCCACCTGCTTCCTAGGGCTGCTTGTCAGAATTAACAAATTAGTCGACATAGAAGGCTTGAAACAGCACCTGGAGCATCATAACTGCTCAGTTAAGTTTTGTTTTGTTTTTTAGCTGTTACTGTTAACCGTCGGAGAAGGCAATGGCATCCCACTCCAGTACTCTTGCCTGGAAATCCCATGGATGGAGAAGCCTGGTAGGCTGCAGTCCACGGGGTCTCGAAGAGTCGGACATGACTGAGTGACTTCACTTTCACTTTTCACTTTCACGCATTGGAGAAGGAAATGGCAACTCACTCCAGTATTCTTGCCTGGAGAATCCCAGGGACAGGGGAGCCTGGTGGGCTGCCGTCTATGGGGTCGCACAGAGTCAGACACGACTGAAGCGACTTAGCAGCAACAGCAGCAGTTAACCATCCTGCTCCAAGGGCTCAGCTCAGGACAGGAGTGGGGGCAGTGGCCCTGGTCTCAGGTCGCCTGTATGCCTGCCCTCTCTTCCTGACTGGTGAGGACAGATAGGATCACCCAGGCGGGGCCCATCCTGGTTACGAGGCAGCACGTGGGGGGCTGTGCCCAGGCAGGGGTGGAGGGCCCACCTGCAGGAAACATCAGCCCACGTGCCCTTCATCTGCAGACCGTTGGTGACAACTTTCTTTCTGGAGCCCGCCTCTTGGCCCTCTCTGCCACCCCACCCTGCCCGCACTGCTGGAGGGAGAGTTTCCATAGTATTGATATGAGCCCAGCCCTGCCCTGCTCCCACACCCTCCAGGGTGCCCCATCAGCCCCTAGGTCCCATCCAGAAACCTTAGTTTGACTTTCAAGATCCAACACGACCTTACTCCGCACTGCGCTTTGTTTAACCTTCACCCCCGTATCTCTACATGCTCCCTTCTTTCAGACTCCACACTTTTGCTGCTGCTGTTTTCCCACCTGGATGGTCCTCTCCTGTGGCTACAACCCTTAATATGTAGCCTATCCTTCAAGATCCAGCTACACGGCTGGCCCTGGGCCTGGCGTGATGGTGTAGCCAGAACCAGCCTGGCTCAGCAGTGGGAGGGCAGGGACAAAGATTCAGGCAGATCCCCTCCTCTCAGAAAGACGCTCAGGAAAGGTTTCCATGAGGACAAGACAAGGACCAGGCAGGCAGATGGGCTGTTGGCAGGTGGCCGGTGGGTCTTGGCACAAGGACTGCTATTTGGGAGGCAGGGAGGCTGGTAGGTAAGTGAGTTGGACTTGCTGGGTTTGAGGCTAGCCTCCTTTTGGTGACCTCAGGCCAGTTACTTTACCTCCCTGAACCTGTTTCTGCCTTTTTCAGTGGGGACTGAAGTAGCTGCGACTTCATAGGATGATTGTGAGGACAGAATGATATGATACTCATTTTGTGTGTAGCATACAGTGAAAGCACAACAGATGATGGCCTTTATTAGTGCAGACTCTGGGCGTTTGACAGGTACAAGTTAGGACTTCAGACCCACAGGTGCCGGGCTCCAGGCAGACAGTTTCAAAGCTGCAGCTTGTGGCTGGGATGGGAGAACCAAAGTAAGAATACTAATAGCATATACTATTTGAGGACTTTCTATGGGTTTGACTCAGAGTGGGCATTTTGTAGGAATTACTCATAAATCCTGCATCACAACCCAGCAACACAAGTATCTTCTCGTGGACCCTGTTGGAGAGTGAATCGTGTCTCCACGAAAAACATGTTCAAGCCCTAACCCCTGCTGCCTTCTCTGAATAGAGGGTCTTTGCAGATGTAATCACATTACAATGAGGTCAGACTAGATTAGAGGGGGCCTTAATCTGATGATTGGTGAACTTGTAAGAGAGGGAAATTCGGATACACACACAGAGGGAAGCTGGCCATGTGACAGTGGAGGCAGCCATTGGAGTTTTGCTGCCACAGGTCAAGGAAGGCCAAGGAGGGCTGCGACAATCAGAAGCTGGGAGAGAGGCATGGAAGAGATTCTCCCTAGGGTCCTCAAGAAGGAACCAGTCCTGCCGACACCTTGGCATCAGAGTTCTGGCCTCCAGAACTGGGAGACGATGAATATCCATTGTTTGAAGCCACCAAGTTTGTGGTAATTTGTTTACAGCAGGCGTAAGAAATGAACACAGCCCCATTTCACAGATGAGGAAATTGAAACTCAGAGGGTTGAAACTCATCAGCCCAAGGCACACAGCTGGCAAGTGTCAAGGTCAGGGTCTGAACCTGGGGCTGCCTTTCTCCAAAACTCCTGCTCCTGATCAGGGGCATGTTGGCCTGATCACTTTGTTTTGTGGTTCTTTGTGCCCAGGGCTCATGGTATGGGTCCCTGTGTACCCAGGGCTGGGTCAAAGGGCTGCTCAGGGTGGGCAGACTAAAGGCAGACGAGGGGGTCCAGCCGGAGACCCCGAGCCTTGTGCGCAGGGAGTGCCCTGTGAGTCACGCTGTAGGTCTTCGGGCCTACAGGCTTCAGGCTCTTTCTGTGTCTGGAGGGTGTGGGTCTGAAGGAGCATCTAGCTGGTGCTGAGGGTCCTAGTCTCAGAAGACTCAGGTTGTAATCTCAGCCTTCCTTCTCTCCAGCCTCCTGTCCTTGGGTAAGTGACCTCACCTCTCCATGCCATAGTTTCCTCCTCTGGAAGATGGGCCCAAGGCTCTGGGGTGGGTAGGCGGCAGGGCAGGAGACAAAGAACCATTGTGGCTAGCCCCTCCCTGACCCTCAGGGCTCCCCCTGCCAGGAGGGGCTGTAGGGACGGTTGCCCCAGTGACGGGAGGGGCTGGCCCTGGATTCCCTCTGGGAAACAGGAAGTTTAGGCTGCCCAGGTCACCGCCCCAGCCACAGGAAACCAGCTGATCCTCTCCTCTCCCATCCCAGCCCAGGAAGGGACTTGCTGTACCATCAACAGCCCAGTGCAGCTTCTGAGAGTGACTCTCAGAGCTGCTGGGGCCCAAGATAGTATCCAGTTTCCCCATTTTATAGGATGGGCCGCTGAGGCCCAGAGAGGGGAAGGGACTTGCCCCAGGGCACACAGCTCCCAGGGCAGACAGGAGTAGAACTCAGGACCTGTGACTCTCAGAAGCTCAGCAGCTGCTGTGGTAATGATGGATGTTGGTCTCTGACTTTCATTCAGACTCAGCTGCATATGTTACATATAAGAGCTTATCCAGTCCTCACACCCCTGCAGCGTAGACACAATGATGACCCCTATTTTACAAATGAGGAAACTGAGGCACCCCAGGCCATACTGCTAGTAGGTAGTAGAGTCAAGATTTACACTCAGGCAATAGGAGCTGGGCTTCTGTTATGAAAGTCTTCCCTGATGGCTCAGTGGTAAAGAATCTGCTTGCAATGCAGAAGAAAGGAGATGCAGGTTTGATCCCTGGATCAGGAGGATCCCCTGGAGGAGGAAATGGCAATCCACTCCAGAATTCTTGCCTGGGAAATCCCATGGACAGAGGGGGCTGGCGGGCTATAGTCTACAGGGTGGCAAAGAGTTGAACACAACCAAGCATACAGCACAAAAAATAGGAGCCGGATAGAGTCCTATAGCATCTGACCCAGTTCTCTTGTCATTGAAATGGGGGAATCGAGGCCTCAAGTGGTGAGGAGACATGCTCCAAACCACACATGTAAACGTCAGGCAAGCACTGGCCCCAGGCCTCTTGCAGCTGACAGTTAATTGCTTACCATCTTCCTCTTTATCTTTACTCACAGCACCCAGGCATTCTTCATGGCGGCAGTGTGCACAGGTGGAAAAAGCCCAAACAGTTTTTCCTATTCTTCCTAGCATATTGGGTTGCCATGTGACAAATTCTATCCCATAAAATCTAAGCAGATTTACTGGTGAGGCTTCCAGAAGAGTCTTTAAATGGAGATCACCCAACTGGTATGGGCTTCCCTGGTGGCTCAGATGGTAAAGCGTCTGCTTACAGTGCGGGAGAACTACATTTGATCCCTGGGTCAGGAAGATTCCCTGGAGAAGGCAATGGCACCCCACTCCAGTACTCTTGCCTGGAAAATCCCATGGACGGAGGAGCCTTGTAGGCTGCAGTCCATGGGGTTGCAAAGAGTCAGACATAACTGAGCAACTTCACTTTAGCTCTTTGCCGGTCCCTTTCTTCCCATCTAGAACACAGACAAGAGGCTGGAGTAGTAGTCATCGTGTCATCCTCAGGCTCTGTGTCTGAGAATAATGTCCTGTGCTGAAGAGAGCTGAGCAGAGAGAGGTTAGGAGCCCAGTGGCACGAGGGTGCGTCTCTCAGCCTGGGAGTGCCTTCTTCAGGACTTCCTGTTACTTGAGAACAAGAACACCCTCTTGGATTTAACCCCCAGTTCAGTTTTGTAATTTAATTACTTGCTGTTAAGTGTAGTTCTGACTTCCTGTGTTTAGATTCTGAATCTTAAGTTCTAATCAAGCTGTCAGAAGGTCGCTGAAGAAATATCCAGTGCAGGGATTTTCAAATTTTGTGCTGTAAGGGGCCTAGAAAACCACTGATTGGATATCTCCCTTTCTGTCTATCCATGTCATCTGCCTATCTATCATCTACCTATCCATCCACCTATCTCAATTTCCAGGCACTACGCAAGGATTCCGTCTCTTTGCTTAAAAGAGGGCAACTCTGTTTTTCCACCAGTAAAAATGTCTGAAGGCCATCATCTCATCAGATTCTAATGTTTAAACGTGGGGAATCTGAAACTCAGTGAGACGATGCTTGGCTCAAGCCGAGAACAGCAGTGGGGAAGAGCAGAATGGGGATGAAGAAGCCTCAGTGAACCTCACCAGGAGGAAGGGGCTGGTAGGGAAGGATGCTTCCGTGTCAGACAGCAAGCATCCCTGTGAATGCAGGTGCCGCAGGGAAAGCAAAGCTGAGCCTCAGATGTGCCTGGATGGAGGGATGAATCGTGACAGAGCGGGAAAATGGGGCACTGATGTATCTGGGCAGGGGTGCGGAATGGGAGGAGAAGTCCCAGTCACCATGTTCTAGAGCCTGGGCTGGGGGCTGGGGTGTGTTGTGAGCGACACAGACACAGTCCCTGTGTCCAAGAGTGGCTGAACAGTGTTCAGACAACAGTGTCCAACAGAGGGAGAGACCCAGCACCCCCATCCCTAGAGGAGACATGTTGGGAAGAGCTTCGGGACACGGTTTCCAGTTCCTGCCGTGTCATGGCTTTGCTGTGTGGCCTGAAGCCCGTCTTTGCCCTCTCTGGGTCTCTAGAGCAGGTGGGGGAATCTCTCTCCATGGACTTGCTTTGCTCCAACACCTGGGGAGTCTGGTGTAATGGGAACGATATCGTTTTTTGAATGTACCCGTGTGTCACTTCACTGCTTTTATGTGACTGTCTTCCTTTTCAGCCAGAGGCTTCCAGGGTCTTAGAGAGGAACAGGATTGGGGATAGAGAGCACAAAAGGGAAGAATTGATGTTCAGCTTTTGACTGAATAGGATCCTGCAGCCCTTAGCCAGATAATGGTCTTGAAAGCCAGGCTTTGTTGAGAGAGAGGAAAGGCTTTCTAAGTCCCCAAAGTCCTCTTTGCATATCAAGAGCCCAGTCTGGCTGCTTCTGAGATCACAAGAGGAGTGTGGGGAGGATGGAGGAGATAAAGAGACGGAAATTTCTGCCAGACAAGGAGAGGAAGTCAGGATCTGCCATCATAGGAGGGCCAAGACAGAACCTGGTGAGGAGCATCAGGGCTGGGGACAGGGCCTGGGTCCCAAAGAAAGACCCAGGGACCCACATTCCTGGGCATCAGCCTACGGAGAGGATGGAACCAGAGACACTAGAAACCCAGGGTCCCAGAACATCAGTACTGACAGTCCTTTATGCCACTTATCCAGTGTGGGGAAGGGGGTAGGATTGTGGAGCTGGGAAGGTGACATTGGTGGGAGGGTGTGTCTGGTTTGACAAGGCTGAGCTAGCATTGCTGGGCCCCCTTGACCTGAGTAGGGTGACCTGGAGGTCACGAATTTCAGTATGCCCCCAGGATCAAGAGACCAGCAGACAGTCTTCCCTGGTGGCTCAGTGGTAAAGAATCCACCTGCCAGTGCAGGAGACAGGCGTTTGATCCCTGGTCCAGGAGGCTCCCACATGCTGCGGAGCAACTAAGCCCGTGCGTCACAACTGCTGACCGTATTTTCTAGAGCCTGGGAACAGCAACAGGAGAAGCCGCTGCGATAAGACCCGCACTGTGGCTGGAGAATAGCTGCTGCTCACCGCAACTAGAGGGAAGCCCTCGCTGCAATGAAGACCCAGCACAGCCCCCCCGCAAAAAAGACCAGCAGTCAAGGACACCTTGTGACTGGTGCAGTTTTGGGGGGACCTCTCGGCCATGCAGTGGAGGCCGATTCGGGTCCAGGTCTGCTGGATGAGCGCTGTCACCAGCAGTGACCACCAGTGTGGACTGCAGCCAGGGCCAAGGGAAGAGGGGCCTCCAATGCGTGCCAGGGTGGACTACGTGGGCAACACCTGGATGGGAGACCCCACCCTATTGCCTCCGAGAAGTTCTATCAACTTTCCCCGCTTGTGTTTACCCGGCTGCCGGAAGGTGAGATGGGAAAGGGAAACTCCGAAACGCTGAGCGGTCACCTTAAGGCAACTGAGAACACCAGAGACACCATGTTACGTTGGAGGGACACAGAATTTAATTGGTGATGAACTTGTCAATTAAGAGCCCCTCTCATGACTCCCATGGTGGGTCCATGACTAAGACTCCATGCTCCCAATTCAGGGAGCCCAGGGTTTGATCCCTGGTCAGGGAACTAGATTCCACATGCCACAGCTAAAAGCTGGTGCAACCAAAACAAAGACAAAAACGACAGAACCGTTCCTCCCTTCTTCCCCAGCTCCCATCATCCCTGGGATGGGTGCTGGAGCGCGAGATGAGGTCGTCTGTGAGAAGTCTAAGAAAGTTACATTTCCTTTCCCTTTGTGCGCCTGAATGACCGTGGGCAGTTTCGAGCTGCCAATACTAAGAGTAGGGCCTGTCCGTCTTTATGTTTGTCCTTCCTTATCTTTGGGCTTCCCTGGTGGCTCAGACGGTCAAAGAAACTGCCTGCCATGTGGGAGACCTTGGGTTTGATCCTTGGGTTGGGAAGATACCCTGGAGAAGGGAAAGGTTACCCACTCCAGTATTCTGGCCTGGAGAATTCCATGGACAGAGGAGCCTGACAGGCTATAGTCCATGGGGTCACAAAGAGTCAGACACAACTGAGCGACTGTCACTTTTCCTTATCTTTGGTCTGATTTTTTGTTGCCAGTTCTGAGGGGAGGTTGCACAGAAGTGATGTCTGGTCAGTCCTTTAGGAAGCTTTGTCACATGCGTTGCTTCATCTGATAGTGTTAAGGATGATCCTTCTCCCATGTGGGGCAACTGAAGCTCAGAGAGGATAAGCAATTTGTCCAAGGTCACACAGCAAATTGGTAATGGAACTAGGATTTGAACTTGGATCTTTAGTTTCCTAAAGATCTTTATAGCTTCTCACTTGCACAGGCTCTGTGGGGAGCACCATGACCGTGTGATTGATGGCAGTGGTTACAAGGCCATGATCTTCTTGGGAACCCTCCCAGCATGCGACAGGAGACATCCATGATGATTGGTCAGGGGCCGCGGGGGCACTGCCTGCTGGCTTCCAGGCCATCACTCTTCTACGGTGCAGGAAGAGGCCCAGATGAAAAAGCTTCAGACACGCCTGGCAAAAACATGTGCAAGACAGAATCATGCATCTTGCTCCCATTACAATGTTGGAAGAGAAGAGAGTGTAATTGTCCCACAATTACCTTTATTTATCAAACTCAGAATGATGTGTGATTATGAAGTGTCTCAGGAGAACTTCGAGGAGTTGGGGATGGTCCAGGGTCTGACTGGCACCCCAGAGACCACAGGAGGGAAGACCAACCTGCATAGGTGTCTGGGGAGGTCCTCCCTGGTCCCAGCGATGAGCAGTGTGAGGTCTGGTTCCTGCCCTGCTGCTGGCTTGCAAGGGGTTTTGAGTCTCTCACTTCTTCCCCCTGATCCCAGCCTCTTCCTATGGAACAGAGTGGAGGCAAGTCTCTGCCTTGCTGATTTCACGGGGAAGGAAGGGAAGCTGAGATGCAGCACATTCCTCTCTGTGTTTGATGCTGTGGCCAGCCATTCATCCATGCTGTGAGAGCCCTTCTGGGTATCACAGATGGGATATCACTTCATCCTCCAAACAGGACTTGACCAAGATGTCACCTCCTCCTGGAGCCTTCAGGTGGGGCCAGCTGACCCTGTATCTCTTGACTCCCAGACTTTGGTGGGATCTTTACTGTTCTGGGGGTTGAACTGTTCATCTCTTTGCCTGGACTGAGAGCTCTGCAAAGGCCAGGATAACTTTAGACTCATGTTGGCATTTCCAGCACCTGGGACAGGCCTCTAGAAGAGTCTCCATAAATGTTTGTTGAATCAATTAATGACAGATAAGGAAACTAAAGCTCATGGGGGTTCAGTAACTTGCCTGAGGACACAGAGTTAATAATTCCCAGAATCAGGAATCAATCTGTTTGAGTGCTTCATACTAATGAAAGGAGAGAGTTCAAGTGCTCTGAAAAGTGTACAGGACCAAGGATGAGCTGAGGCACTGGCAGCATCACTGCCTGGCCACGTGCCCACAGGAAAGAGGAGCATTGGGATGCCCGAGAATAAACATTCAAAAGTGGAAGGATGGACAAGCTGATGACGTGTCAGGCACCGTTTTACACACTGGCATGATACAGACATCCATGAGACATCATCTCTAAACTTAAGGAACGTCCGGGCAAGGCGGGAAACAGATGGGAAAAGACAATACGACACATTCAGTAAATGCAGAATTTCAGGGTCCTGCGTGTGGTTTGACCTGGGGTGAACCAGGAAAAGTTTCCTGGAGTACTTGACATGAACTAGAGAGAACGCCCTGTGCAGAGGTACAGGGGCGAGGGAACACTTACTGGCCCTGCTGCGATGATTTGCCGTCCACGAGCAGGTACCGGAAGTGACCGGATGGGAGGTTGCGACCTTGCACTGGCCGCGCCCCAGTCTGCTCAGCCAGACTCTGCAGCTCTGAACCTGCAAGTTACTGAGGCTCTGGGGTGCCGACACACCCGGCCACATCCCGTGGCATGGAAAAGGAGGAAGTAATCTGGGCTTGCTCAGTTTCCTCTGGTCCTTCCGTAATCCCTGTGCTGGCTCCAAGGAGCAATTCCTCGAGAAAGTTCACACAGCAGGATGGATGGAGAGGCAGAGATTGCTCTTCCTGCCTGGGGCTCCTTTGCATTCATGTGTTGACCGCTGCCTGGCACCATCCATGAGCACCCAGCTGCAGCTGAGTTGGCTGGAAGAACCAGAAGGGCTCAGCAGTTTTTGAGAACTTGCTGGGGGCTATGCATGGTGGTGCTGGGTGCTTTCATACATGATCTCAGTTTCACATCTCAGCCCTGTGGAAGCGCTGTTATTCCCCATGTCAGAGATGAGAAGGCTGGTGCCAGTGAGGGGAGGATTAGGAGGCTGACCTGTGGACAAACAGCTCATAAGCTGTAGGGACAGCATTTGGACCTGGGACTGTTCAAGTTCCCTGTGCCAGGCTGCTTTCCAAACTCACCTGAGGGTCTTAACAGACCAAACATTTCTCTGGCAAGGGTAAGACCCTGCACAAAAGGGTCAGGTGGGGACAAGTCCGTCCAGACAAGTAACTGATACTGAAGGTGAGTGTTGGCTCTGACGGGTGGCCCCAGGCACACCAAGTAGGGAGCAGTCCTGAGGGTCTGGAGGAAAATGTGAAAGAGCTCAGTTCTTTTCAGCCAGTTCTGACCTGGAGTGCCTCGGAATGAGTGCTCTCCAAGAGGGGACAGTAATACTACCGATGGTCTTCTATATTTTAACATACATAACTATCCATCCATCCATCTATCCATCTGCTTACTTATCCCCATTCCCATGAACATTTTCCATCAGGCTTCTATCAGCAACCAATCCATCCATCCATCCATCCATCCATCCATCCACCTGTTCATCCACTTTCAGTTCATGTATCCACCTCCCCCCTCTACCACCACACACTCATGGGTTAATTCATGCTTCAGTGATAGCTTTGAGGACCCAGGCTCTGTCTCTGTTTTTGCTCTGTGGCACTCAGAATGTCAGGCTTTTGGCCTCCTCCATCTTGTCTCATGGCTACAGGATCTCCTCATGGATGCAGCACCTCTCAGCATCTCATCAGTGTTCAAAGGCCAGAGACAGAACTGTGTTCCTTTAAAGAGGAAAACTTTCCTGGAGCATCCTCAGTAGACTTTCCATTGTGTCTCCTGGGTCAGAATTGCATCACATGGATATTCCTAAACAACCCTCTGGCGAGGGAAAACATATCATCATGATGGCCTTGAACTAAACAAGATGCTGCCTGGGGCCCCAGTCTCCTCCCCAGCTGCCAGAGACTTGAATAAAATTGGGATTCATTTAGCAAAGAAGAAGACAAGGGGAGAGGGAGGTGGCTGTTGAGTAGGCAAATGTGTCAGCTGCTCCATCCATCTTGCCATTCACTCATTATCCACACGGCAATTCATCCATCCCTACATCCCTCATTTATCCATCCATGCGTCCATTCATCTATCAAACGTTTATTGATGCCCACTGTGAGCCGGGCCCTGTGCAACCCGTCTGGTGGGAACTCACAGGAAAAAGATCTCGTTAGGGAGAAATATGGAGTTTCCCATAATACCTCCGATAAGTGCTTTATTTAGTCACAGTAAGAATAATATCTGAAGATCGTGCTGTGCACTGCAGTTTGTGAAGATCTCCCAGGACCACTCCTTCATTCCACACACGTTTATGGAGCATCTGCGGCATGCCAGGCACAGCCTTTCAGTTTTACAAAGTGCTTTTTCCTACATTTGTCAGACGAGCCCTCCAAAGTCAGAGACCAAATGGTCTCTGGGGGCAGGGATGGACGGCCCCTCGGGCCTTGCTCAGGGCCGGGTGGGGAGTTAGCTGGGGTCAGGGTTGGTGAAGAGCTCCTTCTGAAGAAAAGAAGTGTTTTCTGGAAACAGGGCAGGGCCTTTCAAGAACCACAGATGGAACATTTTCTGGAGCTCATGATGGGCATTGGTCAGAGCTAGGTCGGGGTGTCACAGTCCCTAGGCAGGGTGTCTTCTGGACCAGGCATGATGGAACTACACTGTGCTCAGCACAGAGTGGGTATCTGGACCCCAGGGCAGGTCTTTGCTGAATTGGACAATGTCTCTGGCCAGCCCTCCAGGGGTTGTACGATCAGCAGATGTGAATTTATCTTTGATACAGATGCCCCCACTTTTAGTCAGGCCCACTCCTCCCCCTGGTATGGACCTAACAGAAACAGAAGATATTAAGAAGAGGTGGCAAGAATACACAGAACTATACCAAAAAGATCTTAATGACTCAGATAACCACGATGGTGTGATCACTCACCCAGAGCCAGACATCTTGGAGTCCAAAGTCAAGTGGGCCTTAGGAAGCATCACTATGAACAAAGCTAGTGGAGGTGATGGAATTCCAGCTGAGCTTTTTCAAATCCTAAAAGGTGATGCTGTGAAAGTGCTGCACTCAATATGCCAGCAAATTTAGAAAACTCAGCAGTGGCCACAGGACTGGAAAAGGGCAGTTTTCATTCCAATCCCAAAGAAAGGCAATGCTAAAGCATGTTCAAACTACCGCACAATTGCACTTATTTCACATGTTAGCAAAATAATGCTCAAAATTCTCCAAGCTAGGCTTCAATAGTATGTGAACCGAGAACTTCCAGATTTTCAAGTTGGATTTAGAAAAGGCAGAGGAACCAGAGATCAAATTGCCAACATCCGTTGGATCATAGAAAAAGCCAGAAAATTCCTGAAAATTATCTTCTGGTTCATTGACTATGCCAAAGCCTTTGACTGTGTGGACCACAATAAACTGTGGAAAATTCTGAAAGAATACCAGACCACCTTACTTGCCTCCTGTGAAATCTGTATGCAGGTCAGGAAGCAACAGTTAGAATGGGAACAATGGACTGGTTCCAAATTGGGAAAGGAGTGCGTCAAGGCTGTATATCGTCACCCTGCTTACTTAACTTATATGCGGAGTACATCATGAGAAAGGCTTGGCTGGATGGCACAAGCTGGAATCAAGATTTCAGGAGAAATATCAATAACCTCAGATATGCACCATCCTTATGGCAGGAAGTGAAGAGAAACGAAAGAGCGTCTTGATGAAGGTGAAAGAAGAGAGTGAAAAAGTTGGCTTAAAACTCAACATTCAAAAAACAAAGATCATGACATCCAGTCCCATCACTTCATGGCAAATAGATGGGGAAACAATGGAAACAGTGACAGACTTTATTTTCTTGGTTTCTAAATTCACTGCAGATGGTGACTGCAGCCATGAAATTATAAAATGCTTGCTCCTTGGAAGAAAAGCTATGTCAAACCTAGACAGCATATTAAAAAGCAGAGTCATTACTTTGTTGGCAAAGGTCTGTCTTGTCAAAGCTATGGTTTTTCCAGTAGTCATGTAGGGATGTGAGAGTTAAACCAAGAAGGTTGAGCCCCAAATAATTGATGATTTTGAACTGTGGTGTTGGAGAAGATTCTTGAGAGTCCCTTGGACTGCAAGGAGATCAAACCAGTTGATCCTAAATATTCAGTGGAAGGACTGATGCTGAAACTGAAACTCCAGTACTTTGGCCACCTGATGCGAAAACCGACTCATTAGAAAAGACCCTGATGCTGGGAAATATTGAAGGCAGGAGAAGAAGGGGACAACAGAGGACTAGATGGTTGGATGGCGGCATCGACTTGATGGACATGAGTTTGAGCAAACTCAGGGAGATGGTGAAGAACAGGGAAGCCTGGCCTGTTGCAGTCCATGGGGTCTCAAAGAGTCGGACATGACTGAGCGACCAAACAACAACCCTTCCCCTGACACGTCAGCTCCGATATACACAGAGCCTGTTACTGGTCTATGCAACATCTTAGGACCTCCAAATTCACACTGGTAGCCTCCCCTCAACTCACCATGCCACGTCCCACACCTCTCTGCTCACACAGACGGGGCTGTGGGCCTGTAATAACAACCATTTCCATCCATGTGACAGCCTGAAATAGACCTCACCTTCCAGAAGATCGAAGTCCAGACCTCACAGACAGGGGGAGATGTCTTCAATATGTACATATTAATGGCAGGCAGGACATACCAGAACATTAGGAATGTCAGCTTTTCAGAACTTTCTTGCCTATCATGTCCCCTTAAATCTTTGAGTTGAAATTATTGGTTTAGGGAGGGGTGGCAGAAAAGGGGGGCCCCTTTCAGAGCTTCAGAGCAGGTTCTTGTCTAACACTTGGAAACAAATTGTCCGAGGAGACACACATACTGACAAAACAAGAGACTGCTGGGAAGGAGGGGTGCCTTGTGGACAGCAGCAGGGCAAGGGGGCCCAGGAGAACTGCTCTGCCAAGTGCCTCACAGTCTCAGGTTTTATGATAAAGGGATTAGTTTCCAGGTGGTCTCTGGCCAATCGTCTCGCTTGGCCCACATCTGGTGACTCAGGGTTCTTCCTGGTGGTGGGGGCATCTCTCAGCCAAACTGGATTCCAGTTCTGAGGGCTTCTGGGAGGTTAGGGCAAGACATATCCTGTCCTCTTTCCTCCTTTTGGCCTCTGCTCAATTCTTCCGGTTAGTTTGCATCGGCACCGAGTTCTTTATTGGGATCTCCTGTTGTAAGATAACTCAAGCAAGTGGTTATCATCATGCCTGGCCAAGACGGGTGGTTTCGGTTAATGATCAATGGTTCCCTGATGGAGGGACACCATAAATCAAGTGACAAGGGACTAGCCAGACGTGTGGCCTAGCGTCCTCTTCAGCCAGGGCCTGGTAGTCTTTCAGACTGTGAGGACTCCAGACCGAATCTTCTCCTCTCTGAGGCTCCAAGTCTTCCATACCCAGTGACTCAGAGTCCTCTACACCCTACAGTTAGGCCCTCCACCCTCCAGGGCTAGAAACGAAGGATAAGGCAGCCGACTCTTACTAGTGATTGTATGAAGTGACTGTAGCGTCCCCTCCCAAATCCACTTTCAGCAACGTCAAACTGCTAATTCAAAATCAGCCATGATGGGGAGTATTCCAATTGCCACGAAAATCAGCAAATGCTACCAATCAGTAGCTCCCCTCTCCCACCAAGAGCCCATTGCTAAGGTTACCAGCATCCTGCTCAGACCTCCAGACTTAGAGTGGGAAGCTCTCCAGATCTTGTGATGAACATTTTTCTAGATTTTTGCATACTGTGTTTTCTAGAGCCCTAGGCAGAGTAGTTGTCAATCATGAAGGGAGTATTCCGTACAGCTTAGGATGGTGTGTTTTCTAGAGCCAGCAATGGAGTGATTCCTAAGGTCAGGAACAATGTTTTTCAGAGCCTGTACTGAGGTAGGTTTCTGTGCCCAAGAAGCAATGCTTCCCAGATCCAAGGATGGAGGGTTTTCCAGAGCCATGGACAGAAGTTTTCTCAGGCCTAGGAATCGAATTTTCCAGAGTTTTCTTGAGTCTGAAACAGTTGCCCCCAGTTCGTAGTTGTAGACTTTCCTAGCAGTAGGCAAGGAAAATGTTCAATATGGACGACTGTCTCTCAGTTCAGGGTAGAGAATGGAGTCTCCTCAGAGGCAGAGGATGCTGGCATCCAGGCTGCTCAATATTTCAGCATCCCCACATTCACACGGAGACCCCATCACACCTACTGTCCCTGGTTATAGCTCCCAGATAGAGGATGGCAAAGCTCACCAGCATCACGGCCTCATAAATCAACTTGGAAATGGTTCATACTCCCTGGAAGAATCAGTTCTGCACCCTCAAGGTCAGCATGAAAGCTCATTGAGTCATTTTACTACAGTGGAGAAAAGTCTAAAAGCAAGTTCCCTGCATTGACCCTCAGATATAAAGGACCTCAGAGGCTCTCTTGTCAACTGGAGTGTCGAGCCCTTCTCCATTCATCATTACGTTGGTCCCTTCTTGGTAATCTGCCCATACGCCCATAGTTACGAGTAGATCTGGATAGGGGCTTCCCGGGTGGCCCAGTGGATAAAGAATCCGCCTGCAATGCAGAAGATGTAGGAGACACAGGTTTGATCCCTGGGTTGGGAAGATCCCCTTGGAGGTGGGCATGGCAACCCACTCCAGTATTCTTGCCTGGAGCATCCCATGGACAGAGGAGCCTGGCGGGCTATAGTCTGTAGGGTCTCAAAGAGTCAGACGGGACTGAAGTGACTGAGCATGCACGCTCAGATCTGGATATCAGAACAAAGAGGGGCTTTGGTATTGCCAGGACCAGGCTAGGATCCTTGAGCAAGTTACTTACTGAGTCTGTATTCAGTTTTCTCATTTGGCAAATGGCAACCATAGAGCCCAGCCTGTGTGTGAAGCTCCTCAGCATGGCACCCAGGAGACAGAAATCTAATCAATGTGTGAAGCAACACAGGCAGTGAGGAGGGGCAAGCACTGGCCCGTCTGAGGGCGGGCTCTCCTTAATGGGAAGCCCATTTCCTCCTCTGACCCTCGAGGTCCAACAGTGTAAAACTCAAGGGTTAAAAGAGATGGTGACAACTCATGCTCACACCAGCTCGGACACATATTAACATTCTAGGAACTGAACCTTGACCTTCAGAAAGCTGCCCCAAAGCCTGTCCTTTGTGCAGGGGGAGCTGAATCATTTCTCAGGGTCTGTCATGACATCCATCCACCTCTCGCTGGAGCAGTAGGTGAGGTCCTCCTGGTATAAATATGGTGACTCCGCCAAGGACCCAGGGATGGAAAATGTCTCCTGGTGCACCAGCCCTCCTCCCTAGAGATTCCCCAGGCATGTGTGTGTGCAAAGATGGAAAACAAATGGGAAACTAAGGCGTTCCAGTGACGAGAGAGACGTGAAGGCTGCCTCCTCTCTTTGAGAAGGACTCTCTGCCCGGAAAGGAAGTACAGCATTTCTCATCACACAAATGGACTCTGACCCTGAAGATGGGTAAGAAAGTGACACTTTGAAGACTAGACAGTTTCACAGCTCATCCAAACTCCCAATAAATTAACCCAAATGTTTCAGAAACACTGTTAAACACCTAGATAATACTCTTTCAAGGATGTCTTCCTCAAATAAAGCACTAAAAAACTGAAATCAATAAGAAATTATTATTTCCTACTTTTTATCATTAAAATATTACCCAATTATTTAACCTGTGTGAACAAATGGGGAGTAGGTTTGTGTACCTTGATATATATGGTGTAGGGTGTGGTTTCCCTTCTGTTCCACAACGAACATGTGCTGTGCTTAGTCGCTCTGTCGTGTCTGACTCTTGGCAACCCGATGGACTGTAGCCTGCCAGGATCCTCTGTCCATGGGGATTCTCCAGGCAAGAACACTGGAGTGGGTTACCTTCTTCTGTAAATAACTAGTACAGGGAAGGTTAAGATGCTTGAGGCCGTCTGAATGGGACTTGGGCTGGGAGTGCCCCCAGGTGTCTGGCAGAAACAAGGAAAATGCATGGAAAAGAAGCAGGCAAAATGCTGATCCCTATGGGAGAGGAGCGGAGATTCATCTGCAGCGCACACTACGTTTCTCCACCTGGACCTGTGTATAGAGCAAATGCTCTGGCGGTGAGGAACACATGTGTATTAATTACCACATATTTTCTATTTTTTTGGTAAGCCGTTTAGATGTTAGGATTCAGCTAGTGTAAGATAATTACAATCACTTACATTCCTATCACAATTCAATTTATTAAAGTTATAGATCCTAAAACCTAGCCCTTTCTTTAACTTTCTCTTTCAACTTACAGATCTTGATATTTTACTTATGAACTTGGTAATTTTTGTATAAAAGCAAGATCGCATTTACTTGTTCATTGATTCATATTCAATTAACTCATACATTTGATAGACTAAATTCCCATAGACTTTTAACACCATTTACACATTTAATTAAGCAAATTCCTTTAGATATTTCAAACTACAATTGCAAATTCAATTTATCTGATTCAAACACTTCAAACACCTGACAAGGGAGACTTTCAAATATGACGAACAAATTATTCCTAAGCACTTAAACAATTTCTGTAAATCTAATCAGACATAAAATTAGTTGCTCAGAATTCATTTCATACACCATAAAAAACCCAAGTAGAGCATCCATAAAACAAAACAGTGATTATAAAATTCACTACAATTGTAAACACAGCTTTATGAAAACACTGATACTATGATTCATTTCTTTATTGCCTTGCTATGTTAAAGGAAACATGTGAGTTAACTTAATTTCTCACCCCAGTTAAGCTTAACTACATTATTATTTTGCATTAAAGCTAAGATTACTTGCTAGAAGACCCAGTTCCATGACATGGGTTGGGTGATTTTATTTGGTTAAATCTTGAAGTTTGGGCCATGGGATACCAGTAAGAAATGCTCAAGACCAGTAGAGGTCCGAGCATGGTGGACGTTTCAGGTATCAGATGGGTTGGCCTCCTTCTTGAGTGAAAGTTCTGTTGGCCATGTCTTCAGGACTTTCTGGACTTTTGTCTTTGGACTGGAACTTAACCAAAAATATAGGTTTCAATTTCTTGCATCTTAGGTCCTTTCCTGGAAGTGACAGTCTCTCAAATCAACAAGGGGGATTCCATGCCACTGCATTTCACTCTATTCCCATAAAACTCCATTGTGCAATTTCTTACATTAATACCTAGAGTTCTCAAGTCTCTTGCCCATTTTTCTAGAAGGTGGTCTATCTTTTCCTTCATTTGTTGAAGTTCTTTATGAGTTCTGGATGTGAGTTCTTTGTCAGATATGTTTATTATAAATATCTTCTTCCATTCAGTCAAAATGGAGAGTTGGGTCTCTTCTGAAATCCTATAATCAGTTGCACACTCAAGATCACCTCTTGAATGTCCAATGGATAAGTCATCCTTTATATGGCAAAAATGGATTTTCCATCTTCTCACTTCATCCCCTCTCCCGAGACTTTCCAAATCTGAAGTTGTCACCCTTATTCATCCAGGTGCCTAGCCACATTCTTTTGAGCAGAAAGTATGCAAAAAACCCTCCCCAAAAAACTAATTTAACAAATAAACACCCAAGAAATTATCATCGTGGCCAAGAAATAACACTGCCAGCACTCAAAAGTTTCTTGTAAACACTAAAAAGAAAATGTATGTGTTTATATTATATTTTAGTTTTTCCTATATTTGAACTTTATATAGATGGAGTCACCCTGAGTACATTTTTTCATGTCTTCTTTCTTCCTTTCAAACTTATGTTTCCAATACTGTTCCTGTCCTTGTGTGTAACTGTGGTTCATGCATTTTTATTGTCGTATATTATTCCACTAAAATGTATACGCCACATTTTACTCTTGATGGATCTTTGGGTCGTTTTCAATTTTTAGCTGGTATAAAGGTGCTTCTGTGCTTCTAAAAATATTCTTATACATTTTTATGATACATAAATGCATGAATTTGGTTAAGGTATGTACCTAGAACTATTATTGCTGGTCACAGGGTGTATCTATTTTTGGCTTTCCTAGAAAAAGCCAAAGTCTTTTCCAAAGTGGTTGTAACATTTTTTTTTTTTCTTGAGTCTGTATGGGGAAGCTCTATTTTTCTAGGGATTTGTCCATCTCACCTAGAACTTCAAACTTCCTGGGCAGGAACATTTTCACCATGTCCTCTTCTTTTTGATGTCTGTCACATCCTCACTGAACGGCCCGCCCCCTTTTATTTTTGACATTGTTTATTTGTGTCTGCTCTGTATTATTCTTGGTCAATGTCCTCAGGGCAAAAGTGGCTTCTGTGACCACTTTCCTCTCTGAGTTTTTATATATCCTCCAACTTGCCCTGCTCATTTCTTATGCTCTCACAAGTTCATCATTGCTTTGGAGAGGCTTTTAAATTTTTATCAAGCATCTTTATTTGTTTTCAGTGGGAGAGCTGTTCTTGAAAACTAGGCTCTCTGCTTCTGAAAGGTCATGGTCATTCAAGATTCCTCTCTTCCTCAAGTCCACAGGCAGAGTAGCCACCAATAAGTCCTGTCAACCGTGCTTCTAAAACAGACCCCAGCCCTGCCCACTGCTCCTAGCTGTCATCCCAATAATATACCATTTCATAAGTGCTGTCTCGACTCAGTTTTGAGATCCTGGATAAAAACTCAATTCTTCTTTATGAGCACTTTGCTAAGCCTTCATCCCAGTCACTTCTGTTACCAGGTTCCGATGCTCCTGGATTATGAAAACACTTCCAACTAACAGGGACTCTGAAGCCTGACATTGAGGGATGACCCCTTTTTCCCTTGGGCCATAAGAACAATTCAAAATACTCAATTAATGGAATTCCAGGACCTACTAACCCCACCTTGCTTGTCTTCTACCTTCCAGCTTGCTGGTACCTTTTCCCCAGGTACAAACCTCTGTGTGGCCCTTCGTGGCAACCTTCTCTCACTCAGCTATGTAAATGTGCTCAAGTCTTTGATCAGCCTCTCAGGTAGTCCCCTGCTAGATCCTCAGGCTGGGATGTAACTTCATGAGTCATATGATTATTTTAAGGAGTGCTTCTGCAAAACAGGATGGGTATATAAGACAAAAACTTGTAAAAGGTTCTAGGGCTTCTTTTATTTTTATCACATAGAGGGGTTCACCTCTTTTTCTTTCAGTGATTATATTGGCAACTCTTTCTGATGCCCACAGTCTCAAACAACCCTATCGAGTGGTCCTAGATTCAACATATGGTAGTGCCAAGACTGTGGGCTTTGGAATCTGACAGACCTGGGTTCGATTCAGTAAGGTTGTGTAGTCTTGGGTGAGTCACTTGATCTCTTAGAGACTTTCAAATGAGACTAATCATATCCACCTTGCAGGATTGTCATTAATGTCTAAAGTAGTAATGTATGTGAAGACCCCAAATGTGCCCTGGGCTGGAGAAAGTTCTAACCACCATTCAACTGCAAGTCAGAAAAGAGTTGGAAAAATGCACTGGGTTAGAATTTGGGGCACCTACAAAATCTCCTGATTCTGCCACACAACTCAACTGTACAACTCCAGGCAACCACTTCTCTTTTCTAGCCCTCAATTTCTGCATATCTAAAACCAAAGGTTGGGAATTCCTTGGTGTTCCAGTGGTTAGGACTCCACGTTTTCCCTGCCGGGGATTGACCCTCTTGGTGCTTTGTGGAGGATGGGCTGGAGGGGGCTATTACAAGGACCAGTGGGATGGCTAGGACTCCTGAGTATAGATGGGGAGAACCATATTCAGGAGATTCAATCCCTGGTTGTGGAACTAAGATCCTGTAAGCAGAGTGGCCTGCCAAAACCAAAACCAAACCAAAACAACAGCAACAACAAAATCCCACAAAGGTTGAACAAGAGGATTTTAACTAAAGACACTACCAGCCCTGACATCCTGGAAGAGTCATTGATTGTAAGATACGGATTGATTCTCTTGACACTTAAGAAGCTGCTAGCCTGTCTTACTTGGAAGAGATCATCTGTAATCATGGTTTTAGGGATGTAGGTGAGACCTGATGGTATTAGCATGGCATCATGACAAAAATCCATGATTCTTGTCTCACCATCATACTTTGTCTTGTGTTTTCCCCAAGAGAGTGTATAGCAAGTATGTGAGACACACGAGGAGTCAAAACATCTCTTCATGATGAGCTAAGCAAACGCCCGTATCCCAATGCAGAGCTGAGGCATATTAGAATCCTAGCCTTTCCATCCTCCTGTAATGCTCCATAATAATAATGTCATCACTACCTGATTGATTGGATAGTTACTATGTGCCAGGCAACAAACCTTATTTAATTCTCAATAACAACCCTATGATTGTACTATAATGACCCTGCTAACCAGAAAATAGGCCCCATCAGTCTTTGAAAATCTGGACCTAAGAGAGAGGAGACTTTTCTCTTGTGCTGGGGGCTGAGAGGAGGGAGAGACAGGATGGGGGAGGGCACCTGTAGTTGGTGGCTGCAGCTTGACTCCAAGTTAAGAAAGAAGCACATGGAAGGCGGGGAGGATGGATGGGGGCTGGGGCCAGGGTCAGGTCATGGGTTGGGGGATGATGGGGGTTTGGATCAGTGTTATGAACTTGTGCTTGGGATGAGGCTCTGTGCCCAGTGCTGGGAGTACAGAGGTGAACAACAGTCTGGAGATGTGTGTATGGTGGGGCAGACATGGAAACACACAGACATCTTCTCAGTGCAGCATGACTCAAAAAGTTGCACACACAGAATATCAGTTTTATGGAAGGGGGAGTGATGGTCTTGCTGGAAGGCAGGAAAGCCCTCCCAACTTCCCAGGTGCAGTGGTGACATCCATTCAGTCACCGGACCTGTGGTGCCACCTCCTTTACACTCCCTCCTGAATTTGGTTCTCCCAATCTCCACTCAGGAGTCCTAGTCATCTTCCAGGTCCTTGCAATATCCCCCTCCAGCCCATCCTCCACACAGCAGCAAGAGTGAAGATCTTCCTACGGTGCAATTTAACCTAATCTCTCCTCTCCAAACCCTGTTGGGAATATGGTCCAAGATTCCTTAGCATGACTTGCAAGCCCTCTGTTTACCTCGACTCCTCTTCCTTTTCAATCATCCCCCTCTCCTAACCATCTAATTTCCTGCTGTAGGACCCCAAGTGTTCCTTGCTTTCTCTTGCCTCCCAGTCTTTGTACAGGCTGTTTCCTCTGCTTGGAATTCCCTTCCCCGCCCTTCCTCCTTCAGGTCCCACCTTGGCATCTCTTTCTCCTGGAAGCCTTCCTAGCCTGCCAGGTTGAGGGCTGACCATCCTTTTAGACCTCAGCACACTGTCTTGGGATTTTCGGCTGAACCACTGGCTTGCTCAGACTGGGGGCTCTGTAAGGGACGGATGGAGGTGTGCTCATCTCTGTATCTGCAGAACCCAGGCGGCACCTGGCTGGCGGATGGTGCTCACCGCTATTTGCAGGATAAATGCCTCAATTCCCCAACTGGAGGCCAGGCGACAACGGGGTGTGTGTGTAAATGAGCGCCTCTGGAGGAGTTTAGGTTCTTCGGGTTTAGAGTGGGGAGTGGGGGAGAGATGAGGGAGTCCCACGCCCCGCCATAGGCTCGAAAGAGCTGAGAAATTGGGCTCTCCCACCCGGAGCCTCAGCCTAGAATTCCTGCCCAGCGCCAGTCTGCGCTGTCATAGCAACAGCCAGCCACGGTGGCTGGGCCAGCCAATGGCAGCTGGTTCTGGTGACGTAATGGCCAGGTCTTGCAGCTCATTGGCTCCGCTCTCGTCCTCGTCCAGGCCCGGCTGCGGGTGGGAGATGAGATGGGGAGGAAAGAGCGCGCGGGGAGCCCTGGGACCTCTCTGCTTCAGTCGTCCGATTAGGCCTTCTACTCCTTGCCTCGCTCTGCCTTTGCTTACTCTTCCTCTCCCTCTGCCCTGCGCCTGAATTTCTGCTCTTTCTCTGCGCGTCGTTCTTGTCTCAGGTTGTCTGGGTCCTTCTGTCTGTCTGTCTGTCTCCCTTAGAGCTGGGTGGCTCCTTCTTCACCCTCTATCTCTGCCCTGCGGTCCCTGACTCTGAGCGCATTTCCCTGTCTCCTGGCATCTCTGCTTCCCCAGCCGTCTCTCCCTCCGGTCTTGCTGGCGGGTGCCTTCTCCAAACAAGGGCTCAGTGAGAGCTCCTTGACTTGCAGCCAGAAGGTGACTCACTGCTTCAAACCGCAAGGCCTGCCTCGTGGGTCTCAGAGGCACATTCTTCCCGAGACTGTTGGAAAGCTCTGTGCCCCGGCCCAGGTCTTGAGACGCTGGTGAGGCCACAGGCCAGCCTTTCTTTGATGTACCTCACTGATTTTTGTTCTTGCTGACTAGTCACCCAGTCAAGGGGAAGGCTGAACGCTCTGTGCTATGGAGCAAGGAGGGGCCCAGAGGGTAGACTTAGAGAAGGAACAGGCATAAACTTCAGTAATTACAGCAGAGGGATTTAGGTTAAACAACTGGAGGTTAAACTAGGTTTAACAACTGGAGGTTAAACAACTAGGTCAAACAACGGGAGGAGCTTCCAGAAAACGACAAGTGTGTAGGCACTGGAATGAATGAATGAAAAAGATACTTTTACATGTTAGTCCATCTAATCCACACCACCTATAGGTGTCTCTTGGTGCCAGGCTCTGTGCCAGCATTGGCTTGGTCCCCTGGGTTCCAGGGGTCATGGCGCGGTCTGGGAGGCAGATATACATACACACCTTGGGTTTTGCTGGGATTTCAGAGGAGGGCAAAACTCATTCTGACATTCAGGCAAGGCAGCTTCCTGGAGGAGGTATCTTTTGAGCTGATGTATTTGGGAGAACTAGTTTGTTTGGGTCACCTTGGGTGGGGCAGAAGAGCAGATCAGGCTGGATGGTTCTGTGGCGGGTAGAGGGTCCAGGAATGTGAATACCTGGATGGGGAGTTTGCACTTGACCCCCAGGGCTGATGGGGAGCCACGCAAGGGATCTGAGTCAGGGAGAGGCGTGGTCGGAGTTAGGTTCCCTACAGTCTCGCTGGCAGCCGGGATCTCGTCTGTCCCTGAATCCCAGCGCAGATGCCAGCGCCAGCCCACAGTAGGCGCTCCAGCTTTTGTTGAAGGAAAGCACAAACTGGAGGGGGAGAGGTTGTTCTGATAGATGAGGGGCAAAAGGAAGAGACTGGAGTTCATGTGGCGGTGAAGGGAGTGGGAAAAGTAGGTCGATTCCGAGATGGAGATGACGGGCAGCATGGATGGGCCTTGCTGGCTCGTTAGAGGCTGTGAGGGTGATGGACAGGGAGGTGCCTAGGGTAACACCCATGCTTCTGTCTTGAGTGGCTGAGGATGGGAGGAGAGGTGGGGAACGATTTCAAGGGAAATGTGGTTAATGTAGAGTTGGAACCACGGAGCCTGAGGTGCTTGTGATATGTCTAGGTGGGGCTGTCTATGGAGAGGTCTAGGTGAGGGTGACCAGCATAATGGTGGCTACTGAGGCCACTTGAGGACTGGGACACGTAAGAGCAGGTTTGTCAGGTAAGGGTGACCTTTAGAACTCGGAGAGATCTGGCTAGGGGTCAGGAGGCCTGAATTCTGGTCTGGACTCTGACACTGGCTCGCTGCATGACCTTAGGCAAGTCACTCTTCCTCTCTGGGCGACTGTCCCTCAATCTGTCTGCAGAGCCTCTCAGAGATGAAGAGAGGCTTGGACTACTTCTCTTTTTGAGGCTTCTGGATATGGTTTTAAAAAAGATGAAGATGTGCCCAAAATCGGGTAACAAAGATGGTGGTTAATTACCATGAAAGTTAAAGTGAAGTTGCTCAGTCGTGTCCGACTCTTTGTGACCCCATGGACTGTAGACTGCTAGGCTCCTCCACCCATGGGATTTTCCAGGCAAGAACACTGGAGTGGATTGCCATTTTCTTCTCCCGGGGATCTTCCCAACCGAGGGGTCGAACCCTGGTCCCCTGCACCGCAGGCAGCCTCTTCACCTTCTGAGCCACCAGGGAAGCCTGCTTTGATTAATTACCATAGTCATTTACAAATTAACATTTTGAAAAAAGATCCTGGGATTGTGTGTATGACCTCACCTGGAGATAAAAGATCAAGGTCTTGTTGGGAAGTTAGACCCCCGGTAGGGCCTTCCATGTTGCCTGGAGCAATTGCCTTCTTTAGTACAAAAGACGCCTAGCTAGGGGTGAAAAGGTGGTGGTGGTGGTTTAGTCACTAAGTCGTGTCTGGCTCTTGACCCCGTGGACTACAGCCCACCAGGCTCTTCTGGCCATGTCATTTTCCAGGCAGGAATACTGGAGTGGGTTGCCCTTTCCTTCTCCAGGGGATCTTCCTGACCCAGGAATCGAACCCGGCTCTCCTGTATTGCAGGCTTTACCGATGGAGCTATACTGAGTCAAAATCCAAGTGCGAGCAGCAGCTTCTTCTTGCCCTAAGCCTGGATGTTCACACCTCTCCCCTGGTTCTGCCAACCAGGGGAGCTGCCAAACAGTCCCTTCTCCTGGAGCCCTCAGAGGCCCTGTTTACCCCTGGCCTGTGGGTTTTCGAGGGAGGAAAGCTCACTATTGCAGAGCATTATCGCCACGTTCCTCTCCCTGCTCCTTGCTCAGCTCCTCAAGGCCAGAGTGGTGGATGGAGTTGCTCGCTCTGCCTTGAAATCGCCCTTGGACACTCTGCTTCTTCTCAGGGCCTCAGAGTCTCAGCATACCTGTGTCCCCAGGCTGTAGCCTGGCTACTGGCACAGGAAGGCACTTAATAAATGTTGGTTTAATTGGATTAAATTGCAAAGCAATTTATTTGATTGGAGTATGGGTTGGGGAAAGGGTGGTAGTGAGAGCTGCCATCGCAATATGAGAAAGCCTGCAAATGTGCTTTGGGAAAGGTAAGCCAACACCAGATATTTACAAGTCTGCCTCACATCACATTTGGTCCAATGTCCCTGAAAGTTTTCCAGGGCATAAAGTAGAGCAAAATCGGTTTCCTCCCCAACTAGAGACATCTTTATTTCACAAAAATTAATTCTCTGTGGCCCAGTGTTAAGAGTGAGGACCCTGAGAGTTTCAAATCTCTCTCCATCACTTTCTGGCTGTTTGACCCTCAACAAGTGACCCAACTTCCTTGTGTATCAATTAGACGGAAATGTAAATTGCAAATAATGCTATTACCCCGCTCATGGGGTTGTTATGGGGATTAAATGAATTATTAGATGTAAAGTATTTAGGATAGTGCCTGGTACATGTGGGGCTTCCCTGCTGGCTCAGTGGTAAAGAATCTGCCTGCCAATGCAGGAGACGCGAGTTCAATCCCTGACTTGGGAAGATCTTCTGGAGAAGGAAATGGCAGCCCATGCCAGTATTCTTGCCTGGGAAATCCCATGGACAGAGGAGCCTGTAGGCTGCAGTCCGTGAGGGTCACAAAAAAGTTGGATAAAACTTAACGACTAAACAACAACAATATGGCATGTGAGAGTGCCCAGAGATGTTAGTTTTTTTTATTACTGTTAGCAATGATGTAGCTTCCTTCTGCATCCCTAAGGCTGATGCCTTTTAGCAGTTGGGTGGGAGTGGCAGGCGGCTCATTCAGCATCTGTTCAGCTCCTTCCTCTGCTCCTGGGCAGTGGTTCTCAATTTTGACTGCATTTTAGAGTCATTTGGGTGGTAGAAGGGGCTTCAAAACTCCCAATGCTATACCCGTGAGCAATTACATCAGAATCTCTGGTGGGGCATCCCAGGCCTAAGGGCCCTCCCAGGTCAGTGGCAATGAGCAGCCCAAGTCAGAGCCAGAGCAGTGGTCCTCAAATCTGGACCCTGAACCAGCAGCACCAACATCACTTGGGAGCTTGTTAGAATGCAGATTCTGAGGTCCCACCCCAGCTCTACTGGAGAAGTAAAACCTCATGAGGGAGAGGCAGTATATTATTTTGAAAGCCACTGCTGTAAGCAGCATTCTGCTATTCCCAGTCTGGCAGGAATAGGGACCGATTCCCACCCACTGGTAACCACCCTACTCTTTATTATGGACTCCCATATGCTTTGTTATGGAAGCCCTCCCAGGGGCTTCGCAGGTGGCTCAGTGGTAGAAAATTCACTTGCCAAATCAGGAGATGCAGGAGACACAGGTTCAGTCCCTGGGCCAGGTAGATCCCCTAGAGTAGGAAATGGCAATCCTCTCCAGTATTCCTGCCTGGAGCATTCCATGGATAGAGGAGCATGGCAGGCTACAGTTTATGGGGTCACAAAGCATCAGACATGACTGAGCGACTGAGCACAGCTCAGCACCCAGTGGCTTTATATGGGTTCTCATGTTTAGACTTCACAGCCACCCGATACCAATAACCTCTCCTTCACCTTCTCGATGAGGAACTTGAGGCTCCAGGAACCTGTATCCAGGGCCTCACAGTGAGTTAAGGGACGGCATGAGGACCCCCAAGGCAGGGTTTTCCAAGTGTTAGCCTAGCTAGGAAAGGGCCTGTTCAAGACCCAGTCGTAGGGCACAGAGAAGGCAAAGATCTTTGAGATCACTGGTCCTCAAAATTATCCCAAGAAATAGCTGAGCACTGCATATTCAAAGGCTGGAATGCGAGGGTGATGTTCTCCTGGGAGCTGGAACCCAGAGAGTGCCTGGCATGGTCCTAGCATATAGACAGTGTTTTCGAATATCAGGCACCACCGCTATGGGTCACATGCTTATTGGCAAGTCTAGGTAATAAGGTACCATTTTACGCTCACTATTTGTTGTTATTGTTTTATTTACATTTTTTATTCGGTAAAATACACATGCCTTGCTATTTTTAATACTAAAAGTGTTCCATGTCCTAAGTTTTTATACACAACTTCCAAATATAGACAGTGGTGCTGGCTTGGCTGAAATGCTAACCCTAAATGGTAACCCACCTACCAGCTGGGGTGTACGGGATGGAAGGGCCACTGGGGGGGTGGAGTGAGGCTGACCTGGGTTCAAGTCTCAGCTCTGTCACTTGTCTCTGAGGCTGCGGGCAATCCCTTCCTCTCTCTTTGCCTCAGTTTTCCCGTCTTTCGAATGGGAAGCCCATGACAGAATGTAAGTCATTCTCTGCAGACCTGAGGGTTATTCTTTCTGTCAGAGGGAGCTCATGGCTCGGGGGGGGACAGGAATAATCAGGGCCTTCCCTGCCTGGGCCAGGTTCTCCACCATAACACCTGGGCCAGACTCATTTCCTGCCGTTTTATAAGCAAACTGCTTGTGATGGGGAGGAGGGATGCAGAGGGGCGTCAGTGTAGCGCCCCATCTCTCTGCCCCTCCCTGGCCCCTGTGGTTGATAATAGGCTAGTCTGGGGAGAGGCACTGGGCACAGCTCTGCCCTCTCTGGGCCTGCAGAGGGTCTATGTTCTGCTTGGTTCTCTGATACCAAGTGGCCATGGTGGGCTGGCTTTGTGCTGCCAGTGACCAAAGCTTACATCTGGGTTGGGTGTTTGAAAGCCCACTTGGCTGTAGGTCTAAAGATCCCTCCTCCAGGCGGCTCTATCTGTCAAGTCACCTCACTGCTCGGCTTCTCATCTCACCTGAGCATAAGCCAGGTTCCTCTTGAGTCCCCACGTGGTTGGAATGCCCCTCTAGTCTCATCCAAACGTACTCCAACTTCCCCCTTCCTCTCGGTTTACTCCAGTCGCACTGGCCATACTGGTTCTGGGCTGCCCAGCCGTGCTCCTGCCTCCAGGCTCTTGCACCGCCGTTCCTGCAACCTGAAATGTCCTTGCCCCAGATGCATGTGAGCAGTGCACAGCTTTCCTCACTTCTGGCCTTAACACAAGCGTCACCTTGGCTTTTTAGAATCAGAATGCCTCCCACACCCCTCAGCCCTTCATCATTCCCTTTCCCTGCTTTATTTTTCCCTTTAGCACTGCCTGTGAACATGGTATTTATTTACCTTGTGTTGGGTCTCCCCCACTAAAATGACTGCTCCGTGCAACCAAGGATGTTTGTTTGCGCTTTTCAGAGCAGCTAAGAGCCTCGTGCAGGGCTCACACATGTCAGGGGCTAAGTAAACATGTTGAATGAATGGATGGAGCTGGCATTCCGCTCTCCATCTGACTGTGACTTGCATGGATCTCACAGTCCTTTGGGAGGGGGACTGGGCTCTCACTTTGGAGCCCCCTCCCACCCCAGGGCTCAGTGCAGTGTGGCTGAGGAGACACGATGTAGCAAATGCTCAAGAGTTTGGGCTCTGCACCCAAATCAAATTTATATTCTGCTGGGGAAGAATTCTCCTAGCTGTGTTTCTTATCCGCTCTGTGCCTCAATGTTCCCATCTATACAATGGGAACTCTGTAACTCCTCCCTTATAGAGTTCGCGTGAGGATCGAAGGTTAATACAGGTGAAGTACTCAGGGATAGAGGAAGGGCTCCATCAGTGTCAGCAAATGTTTAGCAGCTTTGTGGCTTGAGGGATGTAATCGCCTTCTTGCCTGCTTCTCAAGATGGATGTGGAGGGACTCCAGAGAGGCAGAGGGTGTGGTCTAGCCTGGTGGACTCAGATGCCCAGGATGAAACAGAAGGGCTGAGGATTGGAGACCCAAGTCTCACCCAAGGAGCTCAAAGGGAAGTGGCAGCAGGATGGGGGGCAGTGTGACTGTCCCTCGCTGGCCCCACGGCAGCAGGATGGAGGCACTCCTGCTGTATGATCCCAGAGATCTGGTTGCTTCCAGAGCTAGAGAACGGTGTCCAGGTAGACCCACCATCGGGCTACCAATCTGAGTTACTTCCACAGCCTGAGTCACAGATTCACACGACTAGGCGGGGTCACTGCTTCACTCCTCACCTGCTCTGTAAAAACAAAGAGCCTTGGGGTTTGGGCTGCATAGGGGAAAGTCTGGGGGAAAATAGGGTCATGGAGTGGCCGGTGGGATACAGATCAATGTGACCAGGGATGCCCTTGTCCTTCCTTTGTCAAGTTTGTGTGGAGCATGTATGAGGATTTGTGAGAACGTAGGTACACATGTGTGTCTGAATGTATATTAGAACATCTGCTACCAGCCATCCACACACACACACACACACACACGAAGCCCAGAGGCTGACCCTGCTGTCAGCATGGCGTGGGAGATCTGTCTTCCATCACAAGGCTCGCTCACAGGCGTTGGGCTGGAAATGTCAGCACTGTGCTGAGTGCCAGGGACACTTGGTGCCTCAAAGAGCCTGCCCTACAAGAGACGGACAAGGCCAGGCTCCAGTCCTGGCGAAAGAGGGGGCCAATACAGGGGTGGGAGTCTGGGTGTGAGCCTGGGGGAAAAACCAGGTCTGGTGGGAGCTGGAAGCCTGCCTGCAAGAGGAGGGAGAGGTACAGTGAGAATAGCCATGCTGACCGTGCCCAGGCTTCGGGATCACTTCCTCTCGCAGAAGACACCGAGACTCAGAGAGGTTTGGAAACTTGCCCGATATCACCTACCTGGAAAGTTGCAAGTGAGGAAGTTGAGGCTTGAAGGGGTACCTGGCTTACCACAAGTCATTCCACCTGTTAATGGCAGAACTGGGATTTGAACTCAGGTCTCTGTGACTTCCGAGCCCGTGCTCTGGACCACCACCCACCCTCCCCAAGCTCTCGAGGGAGCCAGGCATACTGGGAATGTATGAGAAAGAAGGACTTTGAGTGGCCAGAGGTGGGAGGGGCCGATTCTGCTGAAAGGGTCAGCAGGTAAAAAGTCAGGCATGGATGACAGCAGGGAGCACTTGGGGAAGACAGAGGTGGGGGGAGGGCTTATTATTCCAGGGGACGGAATAGTAAGCAAAGGCACGGAGGCGTGAAATAGGGTGCCACGTTCCTGTGGTTTATGGCTGACCGGTTGAGCAGGAAAACAACGTCTACTTCTCCCTGCCCCCACCTCCACCCTGGCTCAGAAAGCCTGATTGTCCCCACTTCCCTCCGCACCTCCTCCTTAGGCTCCTGGGATATGGACAAGAAAGGAGCTTGTCTTTCCTGGCTCTGCTGGAGTCCTGCCGCGGAGGTTTGGTTACCATGGCGATGGGCTCCATGGAAACTCGTAGCTGGCCTTTTCCAGGATGGGCCTGGACCCTAGCCCACCTGCTGATTCGTTGTTTCCCCTGGCCTCAGCACCTCAGCATCCTGAGTGGCTGCCTGGTGAGGGCAGTCATTCTGTCCCCTGAGTCCCTGCCCCTCCACCTTGGCAGCGTTAGGAGAGTCCCTAGGGTCAGAGAGGACGCAATTCCAAGCATGCAGGGTCTGCTGGTGGCTCCAGGCTCCCACACTAATCTCAGGATACGGAGAGCCACATTCCCTTATCTTTAGGTAAATTGGGGATAAGTCTTTATGTGATCGCACCCTTGGTGTCCCTCCCATTCTGACCCCGCACCTGGGCTCTTCCTCTCCCAGGGCTGTGTTTCCTTTATTCCGTTTCTCCCCGGCTCCTGCTGGTCTCTGAGCTACACACCATGGCGCCCACATACACCCTGAGAATCGACACACTGTTGGCACACTTGCCGCCGACAGACCTGGGAGGGGCCCTACCGCCACTCGCATTAGCCACGTGACCTTGAACAAGTCGTTCCCTCTCTCTGAGCCTTGGATTCCAATCTCTGAACACGTACTTTATAGGGCTGCTTATTCATCCAACACATGTGCTGAAAACTACTCATATCTCTTGAGCACTTTTTTATTTACTGTGCTTTTAATGCATTTATTGTGCGAAGAACTGCACTTAACCTCATCTCATTTACTCCCTGTGCCAACCCTATGAGGCAGGACTCTTCTTTCCAATTGATGACTGAAGACATTGAGCAAAAGAGGGTGCAAGACCCTGTCCAAGGTCATGCAGGTGTCACTTGGCAGAGTGCACTCTTAACCACTTTATTATTTGGTCAGTTAATTTTTATTGAGCACCTGCTATGTGATGACCCAGTTTCTGCCCTGTGGAGCATCTACTGGAGATATGGAAAACAAGGGAAACACAATATAATACATATTGTGTTAAGTGTGTGTTGAGATAGAGGAAAACGAGAGAATATTCTTTTAAAAAAAATTTATTGTTTGGTCTCACTGCACGGCATGTGGGATCTTAAGTTCCCAGACCAGGGATCAAACCCGTACCCCCTACATTGGAAGTGCAGAGTCTTAACCAATGGATCACCAGGGGAGTCCTAAATGAATATTCTTTAGAGAGAGTGACGTTGTCAGGGATGATTTCTCTGCATAGGTAACATATAAGGACAAGAGTTCTGAATGGTGGGAAGAGTTAGCTAGGAGAGGGACTGGAGACCCCAGTAAGGGGCACAGCATGGACAAAGGCCTGGAGGTGAGAATGGGTTTGCTGTGTTCTCAAGACTGGAAGGGGTCAGAGGGGCTTGGAGGTGGTGAGCAAGAGGTGGGGAGGCCCAGGATGAACTGGAAAGACAGGCAGGGGGCCAGATCGTGCAGAGCCTCTTAGGCTGGGATGTGAGATGTGGTTATTCTAAGGGCAGTGGAATCCGCGGGTTCTAAGGAAGAGTTGACCTGATTTCTGTCGGGAGCAGCTCCCTCTGGCTGCCACGTGGGGAGCAGTAGGAGAGGGGCAGGAAGGAAAGGAGGCCAGGAGAAAGGGTATCACAGTCGTCCAGGAGGAAGATGGTGGTACCCAGGCTGCGAGGCTGGCAATGGGGAGGGAGGGAGGCTTCTGAGTGGGATGGAGTTTGCAAGCAGAGTGGACAGAACCTGCTGATGGGCTGGAAGCAGGGGATGAGGAACAGGAAGGAATGAGGGATGACTCCTAATTTCTGTCTTGAGCGACTGAGCGGATGGGTGATGTTGCTACCTGAGACAGCACAGACCCAGGATGTGCTGGACAGCTGGCTTTGTGTGGAGAAAGCCCAGAGCTTGTTTTAGGATGTTTGTGTTTGAGAAGCCTGGGGGGCCACGTGAATGGTGATACCAGGTCTGGAGTTCAGCAAAGAGGGATTTGGAATCTGAGAGTGTAGATGTGGTATTTCAAGCCACAGGGCTCGATGAGATCGAAGAAGGAGAAAATGTAGCTGGAGACGGGAGGAGAGGACCAGAGGAGATGAGAGAAAGGAGGAGAGAAGAGACGGGGAGGAGGGGGGAGGGCAGAAAGGGGAGGGCCCGTGCTGCCAGGACCCAGCGGGTCTGTGCTTCCTTCAACAGACCTTTCTTGGTGTGTGTCCTGTGTAGGGCCCCAGAGAGCACATGGTGGGTCTGGCACCCGCCCTGAGTCCAGGGAAGCTCAGCTTTGGACGGCAGGGAAACTGGCCATCAGAGCACATGTCTGAGGCTAGTCAGGAGAAGAGGGTCCTATGAGAGGCCTGGGGAGAGGCGGCCAAACTGGACTGGAGTGTGAGGAGCGGGAGGGTTCCTGGAGAGGTGGCCTGGAGGCTGGGACCTGGTGCTGGAGTTTGTCTGGTGCCCAGAGAGGGAGAGGAAGGGGACAGTGGACTGGAGGAGGTGCAAAGTGGAGGAGATGGACGCTGAGATGCAGGCCCCGAGGTGGAGGGAAGAGCGCCGGCCAGTCCCCGCAGCCTCCTCCAAGGCCCTGTCCCTGCGGTTTCCTGGCAACAGTCTGGGCTGGGTGAGGTTGGGTTTAGCTGCCTCACACACGTGTGGACTCGGGAAATGGCTGGGACAGCCTGGAGCCTTAAAAATCCTGACTTGGAGACACTCAGGAGCTGTGGGGCTTGGGCAAGGGAGGACTGCCCTGAGCCTCAGGGTCTCACTTGGCAAAGGGCGATAATAACATGTGAGAGTGCTGGGCCAGCTCACAGGTTCTGCCGAACGTGGGGAATTATTAGTGCCGCCCAGATCACAGAGCTCCGTGCGAGAGGTGACCCTGGTTTTGCTGAGAAAGAGGGAGACACAGGAAAGAGTGAGACAGAGAGACCCAGGAGACAGTGAGACAGAGGGCGAGAAAGAGAGACAGAGGGACAGAGAGCAAGCGAACGAGAGACAGGTAGGTAGGTAGACTTAGGGGCGGGAGAGGGAAAGACACAGAGGCAGAGATACAGGAGAGACAGAGTCAGAGACAGAGCGAGAGAGGGGGACAGAGAGACAGAGAGAGGCGGTGGATTCCAAGACAGCAACAGGCGTGATGTCTGGATGGTAAAACGATGAGTGATTCTGACTTTCACACTTTTGGTCATATTATTTTCTGATTTTCCTCTATAATTACTTGAATAATTATCTCTTTAAAGACATGGTTGCCAGATGTAAACTGAATTTTTAACACTTGCTGCAATTTGGAAATACCTAGGAGAAGCATTATAATTTGCAGACAAATTGACCCAGAAATTTCACTTCTTAAAATTTATTCAAAGGAGAAACTCATGGAGGCGTCAGTGATTTAATTACAAGGATGCTTTTTGAAGTGTTGTTTATAACAGCAAAACAAAACAAAACAAAACCCCCCAAACGAAAAGCAACCCTCTACCTTTTATGCTGGGTAAGATTGAGGGCAGGAGGAGAAGGGGACGACAGAGGATGAGATGGCTGGATGGCATCACTGACTCAATGAACATGGGTTTGGGTGGAGCCCAGGAATTGGTGATGGACAGGGAGGCCTGGCGTGCTGTGGTTCACGGGGTCGCAAACAGTCGGAGACGACTGAGCGACTGAACTGAACTGAACTGAACCTTATATGCACAAAAACAGATGACTCGGTAAATAAATGATGCTCCATTCATAGAATGGATTTCTATGTAGCCTTTAGAATGATGTAAATTATAACTCATTGGCGCAGATATTTAGGAGATACTAATATGTATTATAAAGCAAGCTTCAAAAAGGTACAATTCTAATTTGTTAGAAAAAGATACGTCCTCTGCATGTGTGCATGGAGACATAGCTGAAATTTTTATCACCAAGGTGATAACTGTGGGGGTGTGACAATAACAGCAATTAAAGTTATTTCAAGTCTTGTGTATGCATTAAGAATTCTCACACAAGGAGGTCACCCTCCTGCCTTTTGCTCTGTCCTTAGAGGAAAGGAGAACAGGTGCTGAGTCTAGAGTGTGATAATCCAGCGAGATTTTGATGGTCATAATTAAATTGCACCTCACCCATGTCAATTCACACAGATTTATCCCAGCTATGTTTTGGTTAACCTTTCCTCAGAGGCTACAGCCAGACACCACCCATTGAACAATTAATCATTTCCCTCATTTTTATAGGCAGTGACAATTTCATTCCCTTGTTAGTTGCAAATGGAAGTCTATTGTCTCTTTTTAGATATTAACTCTGGGGTTCTGTTCGTTGCCGTCATGAGAGCCTGTAATAGGTGTATCACGAAAGCCTTTTCTAGGTGGGGATAACTAAGAAGTGGGATGTAACACTTGAGATGCAGTTTCTTTGGCTTTTCTATTCAAAATGTACACGTTATCGCTACAACATCTTATAGAAATGACAGATTGTATTTCTTTAGACTCATTTCAAAAAGAATTTGTAGTGGTGCATATAATAGGGTAAGAACAATTGAGATCAGGGTGAAGGAAAGCTAACGATATGAAAGTATGAAAGTAACACGTAAAGAGGAAAGTTAGTAGACGAAACACATGCCTCAAGGGATTAAATACTTGCTAGATTGGGACAGGTTTGCTCTGATCTTTCCAGTGGCTTATTTTCAGCATTTAATAGGATCAAATATAGAGCAAAATGTAAAGAAATATAAACCTTCGGCACAAACTGTCGCCTCTCTCCTAAGCTCAACTCCTAAGATCAACGTCTAGGCAAAGAAACTGTAACTTTTCTTTTAAACCTCAGGGAAACAGTCCCTTTCTGTCATGTCCACTGGAAAGCTGACACCCTGCCCACTTGCCACAGAGGTGCCCTGGGTTTCTCTCCTGCATTCTGTGGACAAAGCGATCCACAGAAGAGAGGGGATCCGTCCTCAGCTCACTTGCATGCGTCTTCTTTGTAGAAAGCAATTAGCCTTTGTTAACATTTCCTTTTCTAGTACCTCCCAATGTTTCGATGCTCATATTCTCGGTCCAAAAACAGGGAAGATTCAGCTGCACCTCTGGTCCTTTTCCAGACACAGTTTGCACTCACTGCGATGATTTTATTCCAAGTGAGATGTTACCTTAGCAACCAACTTTCCAACTCACTCAATTAACCTGCTTCCTCCCTGTAATCAATACTCATTAGCACCAAATCACTCCTTCGCTTTGCCTTGCAGTTAAAACCACTCATTCAGGTCCACCTGTTTCCTAAAGGTAACAGTCTTTTCTCCCTCTGACCATGGAAACTGATTTGAACCCCACAGAACCCCTCTCCCTAGGTCCTCTGATGCTGTCTTCCTAATTCAGGCTACGCCAAGAAGTACTGGCTGGTGGATCTCTGTGGAGTTTGGCAACAGAGCCACCACGGTGGCTTCTGGCATTCCAGTGGCTCACTGGACCGTTGCCCACAGGGAAACTGGCAAGAAGGAAGATGGTACCTGCCATGTGGAATCAGGGAGATAGCTCCTGCACACACAGGAGGTTCTTTGGAGACTCCAAAGGAGAAATGCTATCATGTGAAGGTTATAGTAGACAGACTCAATGGACATGAACTTGGGCAAACTCCGGGAGATGGTGAGGGGCAGGGAGGCCTGGTGTGCTGCAGTTCATGGGGTCACAAAGAGTCGGACAGGATCTAGCGATTGAACAACAATAATAGACTGATACAGTCTGAGAACACAGGAGAAACAAAGTGTTATTAAAACCCATACCGTCCAGATCATCTTTGGTTCTGGTTTTGACACTGAGTGTGGTTGTGGGGAGTTAAGACTCTAGAGAACTTCCCTCACTGCACTGAGTGTGATGGAGTGGGGAAGGGCACAGTGGATACCGATGTCTCTGCCCGCTTTCCTGACCCGCTGCTCTGCAGGGAACCTGGGCTGGGTGGTCCTTCTAGGGGCAGGGATGCTAGTGGGTCTCCAGAGGCTGGTCCGAGAGGAGAGTGGACTGGTTCTGTATGACACAGGGAGGGAGATGGAATTCTGAGGTGCAGTCCTAAGGAAAGGGAGCCCTGGCACCCAGGGATCAGAGGAAGGAAAGAGCCTGAGCAACATGGCGGTGGAGGAACTTCAGGAAGTCAGCTTGT
The DNA here is from genome assembly GCF_003369695.1 of Bos indicus x Bos taurus. NCBI lineage: Eukaryota > Metazoa > Chordata > Mammalia > Artiodactyla > Bovidae > Bos > Bos indicus x Bos taurus. The sequence continues at coordinate 122,394,391 of NC_040077.1, forward strand.
GCACTGTGCGTCGTGTAAGTGGTGCTGGGGCAGGTGGGGGCTGGGGAATGCAAGGTAAGAGCCAGCTCACTTCTGGGCAAAGGGATGCCGACAGGAATAGCATTCCTGGATGGCAAAATGATCCACAAAGAGAAACGTTGAATTAATTCATTGAAGCATCGCACCAGGCCGGAGATACAGGCACTGGGTGAAGAAGCATCAGCTCTGTTCTCAAGGGGCTCACATTCCAGAGACAGAGGCAGAAAACAGGCCAGCAAATGAACGAATTAGCATTTCAGGTGTGCTGAGGGCTGTGAAGAGGATAAATCAGAGAGACACTGGAAGGGGGCGGCTTAAGATGGGGAAGGTCAGGGGGACCTCTCTGAGGAGCTGACGTAGGACCTGAGAGCTCAGCTGGTGAGGAGCCAGGGAAGAGTTCTCTGGAAAGAGGAGAGCAAGTGCCAAAGCCTGTTCCCAGGCTCCAGAAATCCTGCTCACCCTGGCTTGGCACTCTGTTCACCAATCATTCCGCCAGAAGTGAACATCCTCTGCTCTGGGTGCCTTCACACCTGACTCCTGTCCCTCCCCACGCCCGTGACATCCTGTTAAATTTCCAGCCCGGAAAAACACTCAGCATCATTGGTAGTAATAATAGTAATGCCAACACATCTGTGTGACACCGTATTTCATCTTGGACATTTGGGAGATTGAAAAACAAAGTGGTGAGAATCCAGTGACAACCTGCCTCTTGTGTGTTGCAGGTGGGAATGCAAAACGGGAACCTTTCTGAAAGCATTTTGAAAACGGTCATCAAAAGTCACAGTAATGTTCCTGCCTCTGGAACCAATCATCTCATTTGAGGGAATAATGTAAACTCACAAAGGTTTGTTACCAAAGACGTGCAGTTGAATGTTTTAAGGACGCCGATCTGAAACCTGCTTCAGTGTGAAACAATGAGGAAAAGGTTCACTGTGGTGGGTGGATCCATGGAAGGCGAGGCAGCAGCGAGAGCTGATACAGTGAAATGGTGATGCTCTTTGTGGGCAGGTGAATCTTGGCTCAGATCTTGGCTCCCACAGTCACTGTTCTGTTTCCTTGGGCCATTTCGCTAACCTCATTGAGCTTCAGTTTCCTCACTGGTAGAACAGGGATATCATTCAGCTCTTTCCTTTTCATGAGCAGAAAGGAATCATTTCCATGAAGGGCAGCATACACAACAGTGGGTGGTCAGCACGCCAGCGTACCCTCCCACTCCTCTAGTGATGGCTGACCAGGTACTTATACTTCCGTGATCTCACTCAATCCAGACAACCTCAGGACTATTATTCCCATTTTGCAGATGAAGAAACTGAGGCTCAGAGAGGTGAACAAATTTTGTGAAAATCACTCAGTAATTAAGAGGGAAAGTCAGGACTTGTCCTTGGGAATTCTGACCTTTGCAGCATGCTGCCCTCTTGTGAACTCCTACTCATTCTTCAAGACCCAGTCCAAATATCCCTTCTTCTAGGGAGCCTCTCCTGATACCTCTCTGCTGGTGCTCCCATGGCCTCCTGCACAGGCCTCAGCACAGACAGGCACGTGGTCTGGGTGCAAAAACGTGGCTTTAGTACCAACTTTCGCTCCAAATTAAAAACCCAGCTCTACCCCATCCCCACTCTCTCCTGAGAAGATTTGGTGGTAACACCCTGGTTGTATCTACCTCATTGATTTAACAGGTAAAAAACCAGGATAGCTCATGCACTTCCTTTGATATCCAGCGAGAACAATGAGGTTTCTAGTGAAGCCGGTGCTCAGTAAATGACAGCTGCTATCCTTTTTCTGGAAACGTCCAGAAAATGGGTGTTCACCATTTAGTAGCGCGTGTCCTTGGACCTCAGTTTCCTCGACAGGCAAATGGAGCTGAGAGTGTCACTTCCTCTGAGTGCTGTGAGGGAAGGTCTCAGGAAAGGATATATGTAAAGCATTCTCAACAGGGAGGACTGGAAGCCCGGCACAAGCGTGAGTCGTTATTTTCATTAATCTCCCGATTGAAGGGCATTCTCCGCGCCGTGGTAACTGAGCAGCTCGGCAGGGCTCCGTCTTGGCCTGGCACGGAGCCCGGCTGCGCGCGGAGGTGGGCGAGGGAGGGGATGCATGGGGACCAGTCCCTCGGGAGGATATTGGAGCGGGGAGGAGCATCCAGGCCCAGGAAGGGCCGGCCTCTGAGCCCCACCTCGCGCTCCAGCGCAGCCGGCCGGCGGCCAAGTCGCTAATGAAACGGCCGCCTTGTGGCTTCCCAGGCCCCTGGGACCAGCCAGGCGCAGCTTAACCTTGACCCGGTCAGGGTGCCCCCCAGGTCGGAAACGTGATGCGAGGCGCATCCCGCTGCCCCTCCCATTTCCGAATCCCCCGATCCACAGGCAAGCAGAGGGCGGGGTTCCAAGGGAGGTCCTCAGTTTGGATTCCGTGTCTAGGCCCTCCAGCCCCGACTCCCGGCCTGATCTCTGGATGATGGACCTCTATATAACCTCGCCTTTACCCGATCTCACACCCAACCTGCGGCTGGACCTGGGGTCAGGCTGCCTGCCTTCTAATTCCTGTTCCAGCCTCTTAGTGGCATTGTGACCTTTGGCGGGTGGCTCAAGCCATCTGTGCCTCAGTTTCCCGTCTGTAACCTGGGGATAATCATAAGACCCACATTAGGGTGGTTGAAATGACATGGGCTAATAATACAAGTAAAGGGCTTAGAACAGGCACACAGTAAGTGCCCAGTAAATGCTGCCTCTTGTCACTTGCACTGGTCCCTTGACACGTTTAGGTTACTGAGGGGTGAGAACTGTTTGGGAAGTGATTTGGGATAAGGTTCTAGGTCTGGTTCTGAAAGCAGAGGTTGGAGCCTCTGTTCTATCATTTACTACATCTGTGAGTTGGGCAAGTCATTCCAGCATTTGGAAACTCAGTTTCTTCATCTGTGAAATGGGAGGAAGGTTCATCTGAGCCAACTATGGCACAGATCAGTAATAAAACACCAACTCCCACCTGGTGCTGCCTGCTCTGTGAGCCGGACCTGATTCAGCCCCTCTCCTCACTTCCCTGCTTGCACCCTGCTTGGGGTCCCACTGCCAGGAAGGCGGGCGGCCAGGGTTGGAAGTGCAGTCTCTGGTCCTCTGTGGCTTCTCCCCGCAGAGGAGGTAATGCCTGTCGGTGTGTTTTATCTGCTCCAGAGCGGGAGGGGTTTAGGAAGTGGAAGAGAGCCCGGGGCTGACTTCTGGAGTGAGGTGGGGTGTGGCAGACGCGAGTTCTCATCTCTGCTCTACCCCTTCTTGCCTGGGTGCCCTTGGACAGTCCTTCAGCCTTGAGCCTTGGTTTCCTCACCTGTGAGGTGGGTGTCATAATGCTCCCTGCTTCAAGAGGCACTTGTGAGCATCAAGTGAGGTGTCCCATGCTGGGCACCTGGCACAGAGCCTGTCTCAGAGGAGGTAGCTTACGCTGGGGCTGGCTGGCACTTGTACACTCGTTCACTCACCCACCGTTAGCTGAGGCCCATGGTGTGTTGGGTTCTGGCATTTGGACACAGTCCCCCGTCTCATGTATGGACCATAAAGAAGGCTGAGCACTGAAGAACTGATGCTTTTGAACAGTGGTGTTGGAGAAGACTCTTGAGAGTCCCTTGGACTGCAAGGAGATCAAGCCAGTCAATCCTAAAGGAAATCAGTCTTGAATACTCATTGGAAGGACTGATGCTGAGGCTGAAGCTTCCATACTTTGGCCACCTGATGTGAAGAACTGGCTCATTGGAAAAGACCGCGATGCTGGGAAAGATTGAAGGCAAGAGGAGAAGGGGATGACAGAGGATGAAATGGGTGGATGGCATCATTGACTCAATAGACATTGAGTTTGAGCAAGCTCCAGGAGATAGTGAAGGACAGGGAAGCCTGGCGTGCTGCAGTCCATGGGGTGGCAAAGAGTCAGACATGACTGAGCAACTGAACAACAATAACCCCACTCTCAGGGGGTCCCCAGTATTGTAAGGGAGCAGACTGTAAACCATAAATGACAGATGTTAGCCAGTGCTCTAAGGGGGAGTCCAGAGGAGAGAGCCACCCCTGATGGCCTGGCATGAAGGGGCAGGAGAGATGGCCCAAACCAGAGAACAGCACCTCTCAGCAGAGACCCACTGTGGAAACAAGAGGAGTCTTTCTGGTGGCTCAGACGGTAAAGAATCTGCTGCAATGAGAGAGACTGGGGTTCAATCCCTGGGTGGGGAAGATCCCCTGGCGAAGGGAATGGCAACCTACTCTAGTATTCATGTCTGGAGAATTCCGTGGATAGAGGAGCCTGGCGGCCGACAGTGCATGGGGTCACAAGAGTTGGACACGACTGAGTCTCACACTTTCATCAGAGAGACAAGGGGATGAGATGAGGGTATCCTGGCAGAAGCACAGCAGAGACAGAGGGTAGGGGTTTAGCGTGGGAGGAGCAGGGGTGGCCTGGGGAGGAAACAGGGAACACCCAAGAAGCTTGGATTTTATCTTGGGAGCCTTTGAAAGCTGCGGGTTGAGATCGCTGGGGACATTAGACGACCCCCTCTCCTCACTAACAGTAGCTCCCAGCCCTCACCCAGAGATCGCCATGTGGCCAGCACTTGATAGGTTTTATTTAGGATTCCTCAGAACACCCCCTGTCTTGAGTAGACCCTATGAGGATTCCCATCTGAGGCACAGAGAGGCTAAGGAAGTGGCCCAAGGTCACACAGCCATGAAAGTCTGAGCTTGGAGGCAGACTGCCAGCTCCAGCCTCTTCATCCCTAACCGTGTCCCCACCCGCCTCCCTGTCTGATCGGCCCTGAGCGCCAGCCCTCCCAGGGCATTCTGAGAATCCCCGGGGTCAGTGTCAGCCCCTTCTTGCTCAGTACCTGGTTCTTTCTCCTGGGCTGATTGACAGAGCTGCTTTAATGGAGCTGCCTGGCTGCCGGGGTGTGGGGGAGGAGAGCAGTTCTCAGAAATCCAATTAGTGGAGTGAGTGACTGACGCAGTGCGCCCGCAGCCCCCCTGCCGACCCCCGGCCTTGGCTCTGGCCCTGGCTGACAGGGGAGGTGGTTGCCCCCTGTCCCCCGCACCTTGCTTCAGCCCCCACTTCCTGGCAGAGGTCTTGGGGGCTTAGAGTCTGAGTGGGTTCTCCAACCCCTAACACCTCTTCCTCTGCTTGATTTTCTCTCTCCTCCTCAGTCTCTCTCCTGCCCTGCCCTGCATCATCCCCCTTGGCCCCGCCTCTGTTTGGAGCCTCTTCCTTACAGATGAATTGGGTTTTCTCTCTTCGTATCCCTGTTGCCCCAGGAGAGAGTCCCAACCCTTCCCCAGTTAGACCAATGACATGCATGGTTCACCATCACCTCCCAGATCCCTGTCCTCAAACTTCCAGACACAGCCAGCTCTTTACTGAACATCTCCTTATGCCAAGAGCCTCTGAGCTTCTGCAACTGCTGGTCCCCTGCCGGGAATGCTTCCCTCGTTCTTGCAATGAAATCCTCCATATGTTTCAAATAGCACCTCCTCTGGGCAGCCTTCCCTGATTCAGGGCTAGTTGCTCCTTCTCCTGTGTCCCCTCAGCATACGGTCCCCAGTGCCCATCCATGTGGGCAATCTATTTGTTCCTTTTAAGCCCAGTGTTAGCAGTGATCCCATTGTATGGCAATTATTTGATTAGCTGTCCCTTCCTCCAGTCGGACTTGGAAAACTCCTCAATAATATCCAAAGAGCTGTCACCACTGAGCTCTTCCTGTGTACTGGGGACTGTGCCGAGACTTCACCTGCGGGATTTCTAGCTCTCCTGACCACACAGGAGGCAGGTGATGTGCGATGTTTATCTCCACTTTATAGATGATCAGTGGAAGCACAGACAAGTGAAGTGACTCACCCAAGGTCACAGAGCCCAGAGCCCAGCATGGAACAGCTGCGCCCAGAGGTTTGCTGAATGGGTGTGTGAATAAATGGGAGGTCTCCCATGGCTGGGTCTTTGGATCCATCTTTGGAGCTTCAAGGGAAGGGAACTAGAATGGAATGAGCCCCTGAATGTGCCAGGAGTCCCCTCTGTCACCCTGAGATCCTGATCCTATTATCTCACTTTACAGATGAGAAAATGGAGGCTTAGAGCTATTAAAGGACCCTCTCCAGCCCTGAGAGACTCAGTGGCAGAGCCAGGATCTGGGTGATCCAGAGCCAAGTTTAGGACGAGGGTTTGGGGACCCTGGTGCTTCTGGAGAGGAGAAGGGGTATTCATTTTAGTTTCCTTAAATCTCTTCCTCCTTGGATGGGAACTCCAGAAAGCCAAACTGAAGCCAGGGCTTGGGACTATGGCCTTGACTCTGATTGTCTGGGGGCCTGAGGAGGGTCATACTTCCTCAGCATGAGTCCAGCTGAGTCTTGGCCAGGGGAGGCCTTTGGAATGTCTGCTGGAGGATGGGAGAATGTGAGTGTAAGTAATGTTAAAGAGCTCAGGTCATGGAAACAGAGAGCCCTGGGTTTGAATTCTGCCTCTGCCACCTGTTAGCTGTGCGACATCAGACAATCATTTGACCTTTCAGAATCTCAGTTTCCTTATCTGTAAAATGGGGATAATACACCTCATATTGGGTTTTGGTGAGGATCACAGATATTCCATCCAGAGTGCTTGGTGCTTAGTGAGCAGTTTGCTAATCGGAAAATCCCATGGACAGAGGAGCCTGGTAGGCTGCAGTCCATGGGGTCACTAAGAGTCGGATACGACTGAGTGACTTCACTTTCGCTTTTCACTTTCATGCATTGGAGAAGGAAATGGCAACCCACTCCAGTGCTCTTGCCTGGAGAATCCCAGGGACGGGGGAGCCTGGTGGGCTGCCGTCTATGGAGTCACACAGAGTCAGACACGACTGAAGTGACTTAGCAGCAGCAGCAGCAGCAGCAGCTTTTATTAGTAGGGTCAGAATTAGGCTTTCTAGAATTTGAGAGTCAGGATAGAATTAGTGAAAGCTAGGACCAACAGCTGCCAGTCCATTCGAGGCCTGTCTGTGTTTGTCTGCTTCTTGGAATCACCCAGAGGACCCTGCTGGGGAGTCAGGAGGGCCATGAGCTCGGAGCTGGCACTTGGGTAATAGCAGGATGAATAGTGAAACAGATCTGAGTTCAAATCCTGTTTCTTCTACATACCTGCAGGGTGTCTTTGGGCAATCTTTGTTCCCTTTAAGCTTCAGTTGCCCCCTCTGTAAAATGGGGGCATTGTTACCTGCCCCAAAGGAGTTTGGTAAGAATTTAATAAGACTGTTATACTGGACACAAGTCACCATCCAGTTGTCAGTTCCTTAGACCTCAATAAATGTTTTATTTCTTAAAATGATTTCCTCCCCAGTAAATCATTTTGCCTGTCCTATTATTTGATTCTGGAGAACTATGTGGGCTGCTTGTAGCTGGTTTTCTTCCGTCCATCCCTCCATCCACCAAATACATCCATCCCTCTTTAATGCCAGACCTGCACTGTGCGCTGAGCATCTGGATAAAGCAGTTCAGAGAGACGTGATTGCTCAGAGGACCGGGGACAAGCTACCCCAGCTGAGAAGTGAGATGCCTCGTTCAGATTTGCAGGCAAGATCAGGACTGGCCCGCGTGGGTGGGGTGTGGGGGGTACTGCATTATGTGCAAAGGCACAGAGCCCTGGTCCTGAGACTGTGAAGCCCTTGGAAAACCAGAGTAAGAGAGGGTACAAACGATGACTCGTTTCCAGGGTCCTTCCAGGGCTGGGCGCCTCGGTCTCCCGTAAACGGGGCGTGCGCGCCCTCTGCTGGCTTGCTGGCTGACTGACCCTTAGGCTTTGGAGACTCCCAGCCACTGGGTCTGGGAACCAAATGCCCATAAAAGGTGGACTGTCTCAACCGGGAAGGACCCTCGGGATCATCCACCCATGCCTCACCGGTAGAGTCAGGAGGCCCCGTGCGGGGCAAGGAGCTTGCGCAGAGCAGGAATTCGAGGCCCTAAGTCCGAGACGGGGCTCTGTCCGTGCCTGGGGTGGGGGTGGGGGTGGGGGGCTGTGTTCCTCGCAGGGGAACTCCAGGTGCGGGGTGGGGAGGGTGATCGTGGAGCGCAGAGGAGGTTTTCAGATTCTCAGCCCTCACCCCATCTGGCTGGCTCCGTCGTGGGATTTCCTGTTTTGTCTTGGAGCAGCGTCATTGCAACCTGATAGCCACGAAACGGGGACTCAAGGTCTGTGTGTGTGTGTGTGTGTGTGTGTGTGTGAACGGCTGACGCTGGTTTCCATCAGCAGGTGCCCAGGGCTGGTGACGTCACCGGACAAGTGCTCTGATCTCCGTATTTGAACCGGTTTGCCCAGCCCCAAGTCCTCAGGACCTGCCACCAGCATCTTGCTCCTGGTTCTCCAGCTGGAGGGTGTGGCAGTAGACTGAAGGGACACGAAATCAGGAAAGATGCTTGCCTTTCGAGCCAGGGTCAGAGGCAGGGGTGGGTGCGGGAGCTAGGGTGGACTTTGTATTGGGTTAGATGCGGGGAGGGTAGGAGAGATGAGAGAGTGCGGGCTGCTGCCCAGGCTTCCAGCCTGAGTGATGAGCTGCACTCCTCAGTGAGAGGAGGCTGGGGGGACCTGCCCACAGCCACTGGGTGCCTGAAAGCTCATTACCTATGGAGAGCACAGCTTCCCCCTGACCATCTCTTGCCCCCTCCCCAGTCCTTTCTCTTGGCTGGGCTGCTGTGTATGTGTGAGCCTGCACAGGCGTGTGAGCGCGTGTTCTGTGTGTGTCCCTGCCCGCAGGCTGGAAGCTCGGTGTCACTGGGGACGGGAACCTTAAAAGCCTTGTTGCTCCAGGAAGAGGCCTGCCTGGCTGGGAGGTGACACTTCAGGTCCTGTTCTGATCTCATCAAGGCCAGGGGTCTGAGCTTGCTCCCAGTAGGTGGTACCTGGAGACCTAGCCTGCCTTTAGAGCTCAGATGGGAATTCCAGACCTGCACCCATCTCCCCCATGGGGTGGCCCCAGTCAAGTCTCTGCCTCTCTCAGAGCCTTAGTGTCATCGCTGACAAGCAGGACAATGAGCTGTAGCTCGCAGGTGTCTGGGGAGGATGGAATGAGGTTTTGCAGGCAGAAGTCCCAGCACGGTGCCTGGCACCTGGCATGCCCTGGATGAAGAGTGGAGGGTATTATTATTTTTAAACCAGGAGCCCTATTGCTCAGTACTCAGGCTACCACCTACCTCTCTGACTTCATCTCTTTTTTCTTCCTCTTGTTCCAGCCACACTGGAAGCACCTGCGCCTGGAGAGCACCAGCCCTGGTCCAGTCTGGAGCCTTCTGGCCAGTTGTTGCCTGGTTGGTTCCTGCTCAGACTTCAGGTCCCAGTTTGATGGCACCGTCCTGGGGCAGCCTGCCCTGCCGGCTCTGCCCAAGGCGCCCACTTTGCCTGTCCGGGCACTCTAATTCTCTGCTGTTTTCTTCCTAGCATCTACCACTGCCAGAGCCTGTGCGATTTGTTGATGGCTTATACGCTACCCCTGTTTGTCTGTTGTGTTCTCCACCTTGTCCCTCGTGTCTGCAACAGGGCCTGGCACATAGTAGGCCCTCAGTCGTCATCTGTGGACTCTGCAGAGGCCTCTGATGCATGAGGAAAGCTGGGGTTTGGGAGCCAGACAGTCCTGGCTTGAACTTGGAATCCCAAATCCTGGCTCCATCACTCCTGGGCTGTCTGCATCTCATGCCCCTCCTCTGGGCCTCAGTTTTCTCATCTGTCAGATGGGGCTAAGCAGAGTGATGTGACATCAGCTGCTTAGAGGAAGCAGTAAGACGATGAGCATGCCTCATGCAGGCCAGGATTCACTGATAACAGTGACGAAGACTGCTACCTGTCAATCAATCGCTGCACTAAGAGCCTTACTTTAAAAACTTCATTTCTTCTTGACAATCACTCTGAGGAAGGGACGGTTAGCCCATTTAATAGATGAAGAAATTAAGGCTCAGGGCAGTAGTTCCATGCCCAGTGAAGCTCGTGTCTAAGGGCTGTAGATGCAGGAGCTTTGGGGGCATGGCCAGTTTCTCTCGTTAGCGTCTCCACAGTGTTCCGGGAGGACTGGGGATCTGGCCACCTGAGTCCTAATTTCAGCTCTGCCACTGACTTGCTGTGTGACCCTGGCTGGGTTTCTGCCCCCTTTAGAGCCCCATTTCCCCATGTGCCTCATGAAGGCACTGGACCAGGTCAGGGGGTGCAGCCTCCAGGGCCTGCAGGGCAGAGCAGGGGAGGTGGCTGGACCCAGGAAAGGCTGGGGGAGCTGGGCAGTGGCCACTCGGCTCTGGAGGGTACCTAACTGGTGGGAAAGCGGGCCTAGGATTGCCGGTGTTTATACTTTTCAAGAGAAGCAGAAAATTCGGATTTTGATGTGAAATCTGATTATTAAATGTTGGCAAAATTTGAAAAAGGAAGGAAAAAAGAAAGACACTGTGTGGGCCAAACAGAGGCCGTTTGTGGGTTGCATTTGGTCTCCTGAGCTGTCACTTTGTAATCCATGGGATACCCACTATCTAGAGGCCATTGCTTGCTCCTGGACCCTTGATAAAAATGACTCACACCACTGAGTGCTGACTAGATCCAGGGGCATATGTGATGTTGTTAACTTTTCCTCCTACTCCCCGTATCCCTACCATGTAACATTATCCCACTCATCACATCATCTCCATTTGATAGGTGGGAAGTTGAGGTCCAGAGAGGTTAAGTAACTTGTCTGGGTCACACAGCTAACACATGGCAGAGCTGGGGGACAAATCAGGGCTCTCCTGCTCCAAAGCTCACTGGTGTAACCACAGACCATCCTGCCACAGTGACCTCCCCTCACCCCCGGCTCTCTGTCCAGCCTCCTTCCCACCAGCGTCCCCCATCCTGGCCTCCTGGGGACTCACACACTCACTGTTGACCCCAAGGCAGGTTAGGTACAGTCTCAACCTGGAAGGAGGGTGAATTGGGTGGGAAGCCTTTTCGTTCTCCCCAGGACCCTGGCCTCTCTTCTCTCCAGATCCCCTGGCGCCGTAGGTTGTGCTAGGGGCCCGCCGGCTTGATGAGAAACCTACTGAAGCAACACTAAGGTCTCAGGCTCCTGCAGCAGCCCAGCCACAGGAGACGTCTCCTCCTGCGGGGAGGTCCTGGCAGGGAGCCGGCTGGTTCCTGGTGCCAGTGGAGCCGCTGTTAACTCTTCGGGTCTCTCCAGCAAATCCTGCAGTGAATCCCCTGGAGCGCAGACTGCGTGTGCATGTGCTCAGGTGGGGTCTCTGTGTGCGAGGGTGAGTATGAACTCACTTCTGTGTCTGAGCCCCGTGGGCTGCAGTGTCTACTGTGGGGTGCCTGTTGTCTGGGTGGATGGATTTTCCTGCAACCCAAGGACTCAGACCTTTAGGAGCTGCGTGGGTGAAGGCAGGAAGCAGTGATTAAAGCAACCACTGCTGATTATTTACAGGTGCTTCAGGTAAATGATTTGGTTTTTTTAAGTGCCACATAACCTGATAAAGCTGGTGTGGTTGTCCCCGTTTTGTGGATGAAGATACTGAGGCTCTGAGCCAGGCAGTGAAATGGCCAGGCTGGTGGAGCTGATGAACAGTGGAGTGGAAAGTGGATCCGGGTCTACTGTCTACAAAGCCATCGCTCCACTCACCCCTGCAGGCTGCTTTGTTTGGATCAATGGTGACCCCACGTTGGGGCCGGCGCCTTGCTCCAGTGGGCTCTACCTGGGACACTCCCTTTGGACTTTCAAGTCCCCAGCCCACCTGGAGCTGAGTGCCCTCTGCATTCAGGCATTGCTGGCACATTGGAAGCTAACATGTCCTGAGCTGCCATCTTGTCCAGTACCCTCGGCGTACGGCTGGGTGCAGGGCTTTTTGTTGCTGGGACCTGCCTAGGGTCACACACTGATCCTGTCACTGTTTGGGGTTCAGACTCTGAGGACTGTTGGCCATTGGTGGAAGGAGCAGGCCTGGCCACTCTCAGGGGTGTGTTGGGTTTGGGGGCCCGTTCTCTGGGCTCATGGTCTCCATTCTCTGTGCTGTCTTGCTTTTCTCAGTGGCCAAGCCCGGAGTCCATAGAGGGGACCCTTGACCTGACCTCAATTGCACCATCCTCGCCAGGCCTTGGTTCCCTTCAGCTCTAACTGTAACTAGAGTGCTTTGAGGGGACTTTAATCACAGCTGCTTATCTTAGAATTCCTGCTGCTACCCAAAGGCTTTGGAACCACAGAAGGGACGTGAGGTCAAGTCCTGGCTCTGGCACTTGTTTTCTGGGTCATCTTGGGTGAACTGCTTTGCCTCTCTGAGCCTCAGTTTCTTTATGTGTAAAGTAGGGATAATAATGGGACCTACTTCATGAGAGTGTTGTGAGGATTAACAGTAGTAATAGTTGTAATGACAGCCGCCAGACTTTAAGTGTTTACTATGAGCTGGGTGGGCTTCCCAGTGGTGCTGGTGGTAAAGAACCTGCCTGCTAATGCAGGAGATGTAAGAGATGTGGGTTCAATCCCTGGGTTGGGAGGATCTCCTGAAGGAGGTTGTGGCAACACACTCTAGTATTCTTACCTAGAGAATCCCATGGACAGAGGAGCCTGGCAGGTTACAGTCCATGGGGTCGCAAAGAGTCGGACACGACTGAAGCGACTTAGCATGCACGCACCATGAGGTGGAAGCTGTTATCCCATTTAATCCTCCCAGCAGCATTGTGAGGCAGCTACTGCTGTTATTTCCATTTTAGAGAGGGGGAAACTGAGGCACAGAGGGGTTAAATGGTTTTCTCATGTTCTTCCACTAGTTAAGTGGTAGTGCCTGGATTCCAGCCCAGGTCTTTCTGACTCCAAAGCCCAGAACGCTTAACCCAGGAGGGTTATTCAAGATATCTAACAATTGGCCTGGCCTGGCCTGGGCCCCGAGCCATCAGAATAGATGCCTGCCATAAATAAACAAGCTGTCTGTCCTCCCAGCACCGTCTTATCCATTACACACTCAACTGTGTTAAATGGGATTAATCCAGGAAATGAGATTACAGATGTCAAGCAGCTTGGAGAACCATGAAGCAGCCCATGTGCTTCTATTTCTCCTTCCGCCGAGGGGAAGAGAAGGCCCAGGGAATCAGGAGAGCTGTGCTTAGCTCCACGCTCTACCATGAACTTGCCGAATGACCTTTGGTGGGTATGGGAAGCCAGTTTCCAGAGTCATGGATTAACAAGGTCTAAACCTGCCGAGGAGATGACACCCAGTTGGTATCGCTCAAGCCCATCCAGGAGGTATTTGCAAAGAGTTGTCAAAGCAGACCCCGGAGGTCTCCAGCTTAGCCACAGTTTGGTAAATCACTCAATCAAGGGACTATGCATTTGGGTTTTTAAGGAACAACTTAAAATACATTGTGCATGTTTCATGAATACAACTTATTGAAAACCTACACCCCAGAGAGCTTGAATAGGCGCATATACTGGCGAGGGCACCACCACGATCAATACTGTTGACATCCCCATCAAACCTCGGAAGATTTTCCCCTTCCCCTTAGCCACCCCTTCATGCCCACTCTCAGGCCAGACCCAATCTGTCTTCTGTTACTATAGATCACTTGACCTTTTCTAGACGTTTACCTCAAGGAAATCACAGAGTTTGTAGACTTTTGTGTCCCGTTTCCTTCGGTCAGCATCATCTTTTTGAGATCCATTCTTAGGGCTCTGCGTTCCTTTTATTTCTGAGCGCTATTCTATCCCATGGATACGGCAGTTTGTTTTTCCGTTCACTTTAAATGGACAATGGGTTGTTTCTATTGATAGTTTTGGACTATTACAAATAAGGCTTCTAGGAAGATTTATATACAAGGCTTGTTGTGGCTATGTGTTTCTTTTCTCCTAGGTAAATCCCTAGCAATGGAAGGTCTGGGGCGCTTGGAAGGGTGGACTGTTTTCCCAAATGGTTGTACTGTTTTACATTCATGCCAGCAGTGGACGAGAGTTCCTGTGGCTCTACATCCTCACTAACACTTGGCATGGTTGGTTTTTTAATTGGAGCCATTCTAATTGGTGTTTGGGTGGGGGGCTGTCCAGTGTGGCTCCTGCTGCAGTCCTAGAGAATGGATGGTTTCTGATGGCTTGTGATGGGCAGGGAAGAGTGGACATCAACACTGAAGAGGGTGGCTGATCACTGGGCCATCAGGGGGAGTGGGTGCTGGCTGGTTTCCTCAGGCACCAGTTCCTTGGCTTTCTGGGTGTTAGCCAGGCTCAAAGGTGGCCCCCACTGATTAGTCCTCCTGGGGTTCACACTCTTGTGTAGTCCCTCTCCCACAGCCTCGTGCCAGGGTTGGTCTGTGTGACCAGTAAGATGTGGAAGAACTGATGGGGTCACTTCTGATGTTAGGTTAGAAAAGACCCTACAGCTTCAGTCCTGGTCATTCTCTCTCTCTCTCTTAGATCATTTGCTCTTGCGAGGGCCAGCTGTGCCGCTGTGAACAGCCTGACGGAGAGGGTAGTGTGAGGAGGGACTGTAGCCTCCAGCCAATAGCCAGCCAGAAACTGAAGCCTTCCGTCAACAACCATGTGGGTGAGCTTGCAAGTGGGTCCTCCCGTCCCATCGAACCCACAGAAGATGCGGCGTCAAACCTCACGTGAGACCCTGAGCCACCCACCTAAATGGGTCCTCCAGTCCCATCAAACCTGCAGAAGATGCAGCGTCAAACCTCACACGAGATCCTGAGCCACCACCTAAGCTGCCTTGCAACTCTTGCCTCTCAGGAACAGCGTGAGATCAGTGCTGCTTTAAATCACTAAATGTTTAAAGGGGATCTTTTGTTATGCATCAATAGATAGCTGACACATCCTGGATTATGTCTTCTTATTTGAGATAACAACTGTTTCCCCTGCCTTACCCCATCTAAACAATCAAGATCGAAGCCTGGTGTCAGGTGGGTAGACCACCTGGTCTAGCACAGCTGGTTGGACCAGGCTGAGACCTTCTTTTACCAACAAAGGTCCGCATAGTGAAAGTTATGGTTTTTCCAGTAGTCATGTACGGATGTGAGAGTTGGACTATAAAGAAAGCTGAGCCCCGAAGAACTGACGGTTTTGAACTATGGTGTTGGAGAAGACTCGTGAGCGTCTTGGACAGCAAGGAGATCCAACCAGTCCATCCTAAAGGAAATCAGTCCTGAATATTCATTGGAAGGACTGATACTGAAGCTGAACCTCCAATATTTTGGCCACCTGACGCAAAGAACTGACTCATTGGAAAAGACCCTGATTCTGGGAAAGATTTAAGGTGGGAGGAGAAGGGGATGACAGAGGATAAGATGACAGGTTGGATGGCATCACTAACTCGATGGACATGAGTTTGAGCAAGCTCCAAGAGATGGTGATGGACAGGGAAGCCTGGCATGCTGCAGTCCATGGGATCACAAAGAGACACAATTGAGCGACTGAACTGAGATCGTCTAGGTATTCTTTTTTCTCTTCTCTTTTTTCCTTTTCACCTCCTTCCCTCCTTTTCTGTTTTTCTTTCGACAGGAGAAGATTGAATCAAATAACATGATGGAATAGAGTACTAGGTAAACTCTGGGGGGAGCAGGACCATCAAGATGATCTGTGGAAAGAGGAAATTGAAGTGAGAGAGAAACAGGGATGAGGGACCCGGTTGTGGAGATATGTGCTGCCTGAGGGCCTGGCAGGGTTGGTACATCCAGTTGTACTGCTGGCGACTGAATTCTGGGAAACTCCTCTGATGCTTAAAATAACCCTCCTTTTGACTTGAGTTTCTTTAAACTTCTGCTTTTCCCAATCAAGTCATTTGAAGTCAGTAATCATCGTAGGCAACATTTTCTTTGAATAGACACAAAATGTTCCACTGAGTGGATGTGCCTGAAGTTTGCACAACCCTTCTCCTCTGCTTGGACATTAAGGTTATTTCCCATTTCTCTCTGTCATAAACAATGCCATGATGAACATCTCCAGCCCTTGAAGCTTTGTTTCACATCTCCAGCAATATCTTCAAGAGAGCTTCCCAGAAGGGATGAGTGAGCCAAAGCATTCTATCAGATGACTTTCCAGAAAACTGACACTGATGCTTTCACCAGTTGTAGAAGAAATCACTCATCTCACCGGCCCTCACCAGCCTCAGGCTTCTCTCGCTGGAGGCTGCCTTGTCCTGGCACTTACTGGGTCTAGGTGGATCTGGCTCAGTGCACCGTGCTGGGGGCAGAGCCCAGATGTTGTAGCAGCCACATCGTGCCAGCGCCTCTAGCGTCTAAACAGTCAGGAGAGATACACATAGTGTTCTTTTATTTAAAATGAACTGGATTCTAAACACCGCTTAAAAGTACATTAATAATGGTGTTGGTGTATCATTCATCTTGAACAAGTGACAGATATTTCCCCCAGCAAAATGCCAAAGTGGGAAAGTGGGTTAGGGAGTTAGATTGATGAGTTTCTGTCAAGGGGCTCATTACCTCTTGCCCAGACGATCTCCCGACTGGCCCCCCTGCCTCCAGCTCCCGCACCTCCCACCCTGGCCCCATCTGCTCCCTCCCATGCTGATGTCTAGTTAATCTTGCTCATGGGATTTGTGGCAGTGGGATGGCGGGAGGCCTGGAGTCAGGTGGCCAGGGTTCTGACCTTGGTTCGGTCACTGAGTTCCTGGGGATGGTGGCCACCTGCTTCTGTTCACCCCCTTTCTCAGGTCAACACTCTGATTTTTCTTTAGGGTCCTGGTCCTTCCTCAGTCCTGGGGTGTCATGTGGGGCTGACACGGCTCTGCCCACCTGATATCCACTCCAACAAGAGGCATATTATACCTAGGCTTGGTCATCGAGAGTTCTGCAGACCCTTGGCTCAGTAATTGGTCCAAGGGATGGGCAGCATGTGTCCCAAGCTGAGCCAGCCATTGTTTATGGCCTGGATCCAACTGTACCTGAAGTTCATGCTTCAGCATCCTAGTTATGTGAGTCAGGTCCCCTCTTCCTTCTCTGTTTCTTCTTTTTCCTCTTCTTTTAAAAGAAGTCCATCTGAATTGCATGCTTGTTCCTTGTAAATGGGCTTCCCTTGTGGCTCAGCTGGTAAAGAATCTGCCTGCAATGTGGGAGACCTGGGTTCGATCCCTGGGTTGGGAAGATCCCCTGGAGAAGGGAACGGCTACCCACTCCAGTATTCTGGCCTGGAGAATTCCATGGACTGTATAGTCCATTGGGTCACAAAGAGTCAGACACAACTGAGTGACTTTCACTTTCACTTCACTTTCCTTGTAAACGAAAGCGTTGTGGCTGATGTGCAGTATGACCTTGAATAAATCCTTTTTGATAGGCTCAGCTGCCCCACCTTGAAAAATGTAAGAGTTGGATTCTCAGGAAGAGATTCCACCAGCCGGGCAGGTTCAAGTCCCCCATCTGGGTTGGGGGGACCCACATACCAGGAGGGTCACAGATGGACAGCCTGACTCATATGGAGACGGTCACTGTGCAGCCTCAGGTGAAACCTTAGTTGGGTGTGAGACCTGCGGAGGGCTGCCCGGGGTTGAAGGCCAGCGTGGGGCGGGAGCAGGCCCCCTGGGGGAGACCACTGGGGTTCCCTAGTGTGGAGCTTCGTGACCTGCAGTGACATGTCCTTCCCTTGCTCTGCGTCTCTCAGTGGCTCCCAAGTACCTTCAGGGTTAAGTCCCCTCCCCTTAGGTGGGCAGGAGGCCAGGCTCCACATAGGGCTTAATACATGCTGAATGAATGAATGAACAAAACTCTTCGTGACCAGGTTCTCGCCCAACTCCCCAGCCCCAGCCTCAGACCCTCCGGCCTCTACCCTGCACACTCCACTCCCCACCTCCTTGAACACGCTGTGTTCTCTTACGCCTCAGTCTCCTCCAGGTCGTTCCTCTGCCCGCATCTCTTCCGGAATCTCCCTCCCACCCCCGACAAACTTTCACTCTTCCTTCCGTACACGGCTCATTCGCTGACCCAGTGAGTGTTTCTGAAGCCCCTACTCTGTGCTGGGCACTCTTCTGGGTGGCTGGCATTGACCCAAACTGGTGAAGCGCCTGTGAACGTGGAGCCTGCTTATTGCGGGGGGCTCAGCAGACACTGGAGACGGAAATGGCAACCCACTCCAGTATTCTTGCCTGGAGAATTCCTTGCACAGAGCAGCCTGGAGAGCTACAGTCCATGGGGTCGCAAAGAGTCGGACATGACTTAGTGTCTAAACCACCACAGCAGATGCAGAGGAGGCCAGTGAGTGATACAGGCTGTGGAGCAGGGGCTGGAGACAGGGGTGCGGATGGGGGCACGGTTGTTAAGTTATGAACAGAGGGGAGCCAGGGGAGATTTCTTCGAGCTGAGACACGTAGGAGGGATCGACTGATCTGTGAGAAGGGTGGCCCAGGAGGAGGGAAGAGCAAATGCAGAGGCCCTGCGTGCAAAGTGAGCTTGGAATGTTCAAGGAGACCCCTGTGCAGGTGGAGTGGGCAGTGGCAGGGGCAGAGGTCAGAGGGGAACAGTGGAGGGCTGGGAGGGCAGCTGGGCAGGGCCACCTAGGCCCTCACTGGCTTTAATCCTGACTGAGAGGGGAGCCATGGTAGGGTTTGAAGGGGCTGGGGCAGAGTGGGGAGACTGGTTGGGAGGGTCTGGCAAAAATCCAGGGTGATGGCCTTGGGAGCGGCAGAAGTGATCTGCATCTGTTTTGAGGGTGGGAGGGGCAAGAGCCTTCCTGTCTCGTGAGAGGGTGAGCGAAGGGATGCTTATTCAGGAGCTGGGAAGCGGTGCTCAGCAAGCTGGGGGCAGGGTGGCTCTGGGTGGGGGTTAGGCACGCTGACTATGAACCACCACCAGGGCTCCTGGAAATGAGGGTGGACAGCGGGAACCCGAGGTCTGGGCACAGGTTGAGGCTGGAGGTGTGAGTTGGGTGTCATCAGCAGAAAGGAGGTGCTTAGAAGCAGAGGCTGTGTGGGACTTCCCTGGGGGTCCAGTGGCTAAGAGTCCATGCTGCCAATGCAGGGGCCTGGGTTCGAACCTGGTCAGGGAACTAGATCCCTCACGCCTCAACTAAGCATTCACATGCTGCAATTAAGACCTGGCGAAGCCAAATAGATACATATTTTTTTAAAAAAGCAAAAACAAAAAACAGAGACTGTGTGATGGAGTAAAGGCGAAGGAGACCACCTCCCATGTTTGCTGCTGCTGCTGCTGCTGCTGCTAAGTCGCTTCAGTCGTGTCCGACTCTGTGCGACCCCATAGACAGCAGCCTACCAGGCTCCCCCGTCCCTCGGATCCTCCAGGCAAGAACACTGGAGTGGGTTGCCATTTCCTTCTACAATGCATGAAAGTGAAGAGTAAAAGTGAAGTCATTCAGTCGTGTCCGACTCTTAGCGACCCCATGGACTGCAGCCTACCAGGCTCCTGCGTCCATGGGATTTTCCAGGCAAGAGTACTGGAGCGAGGTGCCATTGCCTTCTCCGTTTGCAGGAGCCCATAAAGCAGGAGGAAGACTGGCAGAGGTGCCTGGGAAATAAGAACAGACAGCATGTTGTCCAGGCTGTGTGCAGGCTGCTGGCGGGTCACTTAATCAGGAGGCTGAGACTTGGCCACCGGGCCTAAGGTCGTTGGTGACCTTGGCAAGCGTGGTGGGGACCCACTGGCTCCAGAGGGAAAGGACGGAGGGCTGGAGATGGGGCCAGAGAAAGGTTGGCGGCCAGTGGTCAGGGGTCCAGGAATGTATCTTTGAGCAAAGCCTTAGTGGAAAGTGAGGATGAGGGATGGGGAGCTGGTGAAGGGAAGTGCCACAGGCAGAGGGAGAGGCTGGGACCAGGTCGGAATGGGGGGACGGTTGGGGGGGTTTGGAGGGGTGGGGAGGGGCCAGTGGGTTTGGAGAAGAGGAGGAGGTTAGTGGTGGGGGAGGCAGCAGTGGGCAGAGCTTCGTGCGGCTGGGGAGCAGCTGGCATTGAGTCCGGAGGAGAAGCTACAAGAGGACTTTGAATGCTTTATTTATTTATTTTAAAGAGCAGGGCCCTCTGGCTCCCAAATGGGGAACTTTGGGAGGCTTTGATTCCCAGCGGCCCCCCGCTGAGCCCCTTCCTGCCGCCCCCTTATCGAGGGCCCTCCCCGCCCCCCCGCCCCCCCGCCGGTGGGTCTTGGCCTCTGCGCCCTCTGCCTGTGATGTGGGGCAGGCGGCTGGCGTGGGCCCTCCTCGGCCACCCGGGCCGCGGAAGTTGGGAGACAGCGGGCGGGTCCTGAGCAGAGCCGGGCCTCTCTGGCCGCGTGTGAGGGCCCTTTGTGCCAGGTCGGCGCTGCAGTTTGATCAGGCCCCTAGTGGGGCCAGATCTGGCCTCTGATCCCCGCTGCACAAAGGGCCTCATTGAGAGGCAGGAAGTGAGGAGCTGGGCTTTATCTGCCTGGGGATTCGTGGGACCAGCGAGGGGCCAAAGAGCGAGGAGCCTGGGGCTCTGGCAGACCTTTCCCTGACATGTTATCCAGGCTGCGATTTGTTGGAAGGTGCTTTCTCCCTCCCCCTGAGCCAGCCTCAACTCCAACACCAGCCTCACCCCCTCCAAGGGACCTGTCTGGGGCAGGGGATGAGGCGGGGTCTCACCACCCAAGTGAGTGTATGACGCGGGACTCAAAGCAGGATGACTGTCCCTCCATGCCAGACACAACCCTTTCCCTCCAAGCACCTTCCGGGTATCAATTCAATTCATCCTCACTGTGACTCTATGAAGGCCAAACTGGTATTAGCCCCATTTTACAGATGAGCAAATGGAGGCACAACAGAATTAAGGAATGGGCCTAAGTTCACCTGTAAGGGATGGGGCTGGGGTTAGGTCCTAGGCAGTGTCTGACCTCTTGGGCTCATGAAAGATTGTGACTCTCAACCCCTGAATTTTATAGAAGGCCTGGGGGTGGGGGTGGGGTTTTTCAGGATACAGAGCCAGTTAGGGAAGGCCGGGACCAGAGCCCAGGGCTGTGATGGGAGTGCTGAGGCCTGGGTTTGAATTCCAGCTATTTGATGTTACCTGTGGGACCTCAGGCAAGTCCCTTACCTTTTCTGAAGCTTTTTCCTTCATCTGGGGGACAATGACCTCCTTTCTCAGGATTTCTGTGCTGACAGGGTGGGGGCTGTGTGTGCTCAGCAGTATCTGGTGAGAGGCATGGCCTCCCCGTGGTGTGAGTTCCTTTCCTTCCCCTTCCCTGCTCCCAGGCTCCACTGCTGACCTCAGCTTAGAAGGTGACAAGTTCCATGGCACTCACACCTCACTGCTGCTGCTGCTGCTGCTAAGTCGCTTCAGTCATGTCCGACTCTCTGCGACCCCTGAGACAGCAGCCCACCAGGCCTCCCCGTCCCTGGGATTCTCCAGGCAAGAACACTGGAGTGGGTTGCCATTTCCTTCTCCAATGCATGAAAGTGAAAAGTGAAAGTGAAGTCACTCAGTCATGTCCGACTCTAGTGACCCCATGGACTGCAGCCCACCAGGCTCCTCCATCCATGGGATTTTCCAGGCAAGAGTACTGGAGTGGGGTGCCATTGCACACCTCACTAGTGGCCTCTAAAGCCATGACTTTTCAGCAGGGTGCTGGCCCAGATTACCAGGGAGCTGTACAAAGACCCACGCCCTGAATCCTACCTTGAACCAAGCTCCTTCAAGCCTTTAGATCCAAAGAAGTGAATCCCTAATAGTGGAATGCCTGACTCTGATGAGTGATATCGGTGAGACTTAGAAGCCTGGGTGTGTGTGTGTGTGTGTGTGTGTGTGTGTAGCGGGGAGTTCCTTCCCATATCCTCAGTGTGTTCAGCCAGCCCTGACTCTCTGTTATCCAAGGTCTGGGCAGTGATGGGGGGGGGGGGGGCCCTTGAATAGCAAGACAGTTTGTTTTCTGGGCTTCATTTCTTCATCTGTAAAATGTAACTTCCTTGTCCAGGCTGAGGGTCCCCCCGCTGGAAAATGGGAATGAACTCATTGTATCTAAGCTGTAGAGTTGTTCTGAGAATTACACAAACTTGTGCACCAAGGTGCCTCCACTACAACTGTCTGTTTCTGATGGTTTCCTTGGGACAGGTTCCTAGAAGGATGAGGCCTTGTTCCACAGGGAGGAGGTATAGTTTTCAGTAGCAATTTGAGGAGGGAAGTGGGGTCAGGATGCAAAGGAGGGGAGAAAGGCCCTGCAGAGACCCAAGGGGCTCCCTGACACCTCCCTAGTCCTGCTGCCTCCAGAGAGGGCCCCGGGGACCCATCAGATGACCATCTGATGACTGTCCTCTGCAGACTCGTAACAGACTGACCCCAGTGCCCTCCTGACCACAGATCCAATCAATGGCTCTCTGTGGGGCTTCGAGCCGGCTACCGCAGCAGCCTGGTCTGCCTGGCCAGGCACAGCCCTACCCCCGAATAAGCCCCTTGGAGGGGTGGAGGGGGCTTGCTGGGCCCCACCATAGGTTCCTGAGCTGCTCAGGAGGGAGGCAGGCAAGCGTTGCCTCTCTGCCTCAGTGTCCTGGGAGGACAGGGGATGGTGGGTATGCTCTAGCCTCCTCTCCCCACAGTTCCATTTTGTCTTGGCCCCTGACCTCTGTCTGGGCCCAGCTCTCCGGGAGCCTGGAGAGAAGGAATAAGTGTGTGCTGGAGGCTGAGAGCCATGGGGTTCCCGTCCTGTTCTGCCCTGCCCTGCAACCATGGCGGGTGCCTTCTATGCTCTGGACTCCTCACCTCTGTAAAAAGGTCCCCTTTCTAAACTCTTTCCAACCTGGACATCTCCGTGGCTGTGAGTTCATGGTGCATGGTGTCCCTCACCCAGAGGCAGCTTTCAACAGACCTTGGAGCCTCCTGCCCAGGAAAGGCCCCCAGGACAGTCTTCTCTCCCTCCATCCAGAGTGGGAGGCACGCTGGGTTTGTGGGTGCAGTGCGCCCCCTGGTGGCCACTCTGGAACACTGCTCGTCCAGGCCCCCGTCCCCAGGGCATCCCTCCTGGGTTAGGGCCCCACTGTAGGAGAAGCAGGTTTTGCTCCTTCCGCAGGGGGGTGGGGATGGGTGGAGATGGGGTTGCTATAGTTCCTGGGAAGCTTTGGGAAGCTTTTGAACCCCCAAATGTAATCCCATTACCAGCCTCCATATTTCAGAGAAACCAAGCTCCTGTTGAGGATTTTTTTCTCTTGTTTTTGGAGAGTTGAGAGAGATCCTTTTTCTCTGTGAAGTGAAGCGAGTGGATCATCCCCATGTTGCAGATGGGGAGACTGAGTCTCAGGGGCCTCAGGGATAAGTTCCTGGCCCCAGCCTCCCTCTGCCCCGCCCTGAGACTCCCTGAGGATCCTGGCCTCCCAGGCTGGACTCACATGGTTCCCTCTGCTAGGACACCATCCCTTCTTTGGAGGAATGCTCATCCTTCAGATCTCACACCAAGTGCTCTTTTATTTATGTTTATTAATGATTTTTGAGGGTAAGAGATGACAACATACAATTTACCATTTTACCATTTTTGTGTGTAGGGGTTCAGTGGCATTAAATACATTCACACTGATGGCACCACCATCTGCTTCCAGAACATTCTCATCTTCCCAAACTCAAACTCAATGAAAACAGGAGCTCCCCATTTTCTGCTCTTCCCAGCCGTTGGCAACCACCGTTTTACTTTCGGTCTCTATGAGTTTGAGGTAACTCATATAAGCACAATCATATAATATTTGTCTTATTTCACTTATCATAATCTCTTCAAGATGAATCCATGTTGTAGCATATGTCAAATTTAAAAGCTGAATAATATTCCATTGTATGCATATTTTATGCTTGGTTCATCATTCATTCATTGATGGACAATTGGGTTATTTCTTTATTTTCGTTGTTGCTTAGTCTCTAAGTTGTGTCGAACTGTTTTGGAATCCCATGGACTATAGCCCACCAGGCTGCTTTGTCCATGGGATTCTCCAGGCAAGAATACTGGAGTGTGTTGCCATTTCTCCTCCAAGGGAGCTTCCCTGCCCAGGGATTGAACCCACGTCTCCTGCGTATCTTCTGATCTGCAGGCAGATTCTTTACGACTGAGCCACCTGGAAAGCCCAGGTTATTCTGATACACACTCAAGTGAAAACCACTGGTCTGGGCATTGTGCCAAGCATTTTCCAGCATTGTTTCATTTATTACACTGTTATTATTCCCATTTGGCCTATGAAAAAAACAAAGCTCAGAGAGGTAAACTCCTTTCCATAAATTCACAAGGAGTGCAAGCTCCAAGCTCCTTAACTGTCTGTGCCTTTCCTGGGATTGACCAGGAGCCTGGGCTGGAGTTTCCTGTCTGGCCAGCAGGGGGCGGCCTTTACCTAGGACCCAGAGCCTAGGCATGGAGGGAGTGGGGAGGGCTGAGCCCCTGAAAGCTGGGCAGGGCGCTCCAGGCTCACCCCCACCCGCTTCAGTCCTCACCACTTACCCGACCCACATCTCTCCCACTTGGACTCTCAGCCTCTGACTGCAAAGAATGCTGGGGCAGGGACTCGGCAAATTTGGTTGGAGTTTGAGAGTTCCCATTGCTGTGTATGCTTGGGTATGCTGCTGAACTGTGCCGAGCTTCAGCTCCCCGTCTCTAAAATGGGGGTTACCATCTTCCTTGGTGATCCACTGACAGCATGGAGGGCCCTTCAGATCTGAGGTGTTTTGGCTTCCTGGAGGACTGAGATGAAGGATGTGGTTTGAGGGGAATAGAAAAGTGAGCATTTACGGGGTGCTGAGTATGCGCTTGGCACTCTCAATGTGACATGAGCTTATGCTAATATAGTGAAATAAGGACTATTCTACCCATTTTACAGATGAGGAAACTGGGCTCAGAGAAGAAAAATGAGTTCCCACAGCAAGACAATGGCAGAGCTGGATTTCCAGCTCAGGTTCTCTCTTCCAGGCAGCTGTCCAAACAGAGGGCTAATGTCCAGTCCAAGAAAGGATGCAGAGACAAAGAGGCTAAATTGTCTCTGTCCCTCCCTTTCTCCCTCCCTCCCCATCTCCTTCCCTCGTTAGACTCTGGAGGGCCACCTGCCTTTGGCTCCACCACCATTTACCTCTCCCTTCCACAAGCAGATCATTCCTCCTCTGGGCTAAATGTTTCCGTCTCCCGCAAATTCCTGTGTTGAAACCTAATCCCGAGGTGATAGTATTAGGAGGTGGGGCCTTTGGGAGGTAGTTAGGCCATGAGGGTGGAGCCCTCCAAAGTGAGATTAGTGCCCTAATTAAAGGGGCCCCCACAAGTTCCCTTGCCCCTTACACATGTGAGTTCAAGTGAAGATGGCTGTCTGTGAACCAAGAAGTGGGCCCTCACCAGACACTGAATCTGCTGCTGTTCTTGGACTTGCCAGCCTGCAGAACTGCGAGGAATAATTTTCCGTTGTTTGTAGGCCACCTAGACTATGGTCTTTGTTATGGCAGCCTAAATAGATTAAGACACTCTTCATCCTGAGCCTCAGTCTGCTTGTATGTACAACAGAGATGATAAAGCTTGGATTATTCAGGATTTTCCCTGGCTCACAGTAGGGGAGGTGCAGGGATAGAAATAATGGGGTGGGCTTTGCTGTCAGCCAGTCACTGTCAGGCTCCGCGTCTCTTGGTTTCTGCATCTCTCTTCCATCGCTCTTGGCTCTGCTTCTCTCTAGGTGGTGGCTTCACTTTCTCCTACTGCATGCTTCGCTACACTTTCTCCTACTTGACATGGTGAGTGAGGACAGGCGGGCAGGGCCATGCACGCCACTGGGCTATGTCTTTTCAGCTCAGCCATACCAGAGGAACAGAGAGCATCTCTACCAACATCCAAATATGAAACACCAGGGCAAAAGTCTGATTGGCTGAGCTTGCCTATTCCTGGGACAATCCCTGTGGTCAGTTGGAGATGAGAAGTTCCAATTAGCCACCTCCAGGGAACATGTCTGCCCTTGCAGTTGGGAAAGATTAAAAGCAAAAGGAGAAGAGGGCGGCAGAGGATGAGATGGTTGGATAGCATCACTGACTCAGTGGACACCAACTTGGGCAAACTCTGGTAGACGGTGAGAGATGGGGAGGCTTGTCGTGCTGCAGTACGCAGGGTCACAAAGAGTCAGACACGGCTTATGATTGAATAACAACAGCAGGTCACAAGTCCACCCTTGTGGTTGGAGAGAGAGGTCCTGTTATCAGCAGTCTTGCTAAGGCAATCAGCAATAGCTAACACATCATACTTACCATGTTCCGGTGCTGTTCTAAGAAGTACCTTAGATGCACTAATTCATTTCACTCCGGTAACAATGATCCCATTTTGCAGGCCAAGAAACTGAGGCAGAGAGGCGCACAGCTGGTGAGTGGTGAGGCTGGGATCTGAACTTTGATTCCAGAGTTCTTGCTCATAGTTCACCTAATAGGGAACTCTAATGGTTGCAGTTACCGGAAGCAGGGGAAGGGCTGGTGGGTAGACAAAAGCTGTCCATGTCCCTTCTACCACCCATGGGATCCTTGGATGACACAGCAAGTACCCAACATGGGCTTGGCACACAGTGGGGTTTGGGGATGGAAGTTGCCTTCCTTTTGCTTGGGAAGTCAGGGCCCACCAGCTTCTTCCCCAGGGAATGGGATTGGGGTGCCCAGTGGGAAGGGTGCTGTGAACATAACCGGGCCTGAGTGGCTCAGGAGGACCACTGCTTCCCTGATGGGACACCTGGGGGAGGACGTTCAGGCCCCCCTGCATCCCCCACTGCCCTGCACGGAGGTGTTTCTCCCAGCGCACAGGGATCCTGGGCGAGGGTCTGGGGTTGGGGTTGGGTCTGGAGTCAGGGCGTGCGGCTCCTGGGGCGTCACACTCTTTCCCCCTGTGTTGTCCTGGGAGCCCGCGGGTCATGGGCTCACTGGGGGCTGGTGTGGGCCGCTGCTGGGTACACGAACAGCAGACGGCCGTCCGGTGGCCGGTGAACAAGGGGAGCCCTCAGCAGGACTCGATAAGAGTTCCAAGAACAAGACTGGGCCCCCCGGAACGTGTTCCTGCCTCCTGCTGGCAGCTGCTAATTTATGCTAATCAGATGTATGAAAACCCCAAGTCCCCAGCGGGTTCAGGGGGACAAGGGAGGATCCAACAGGCTGAGCTGGCCATGAAGGGGACCTGTGTTCCCCTGGCTGCCTGGTCTCTTACCCAGGCCCCCAGGGCGCCCCTGATTCTCTTGAACCCCTGCCCTGCTGAGCTAGAGGGGCCCGGCTTCCTCCTGGGAGGGGAGGCAGGGACCCTGGGAAAGGTCAGGGGCATGAGGGCTTTGGGATGTGTAGGCTGTGTGGCTGGGGACGGGCCAGGTGCCCGACAGGCATTTTCTCCTATCCTGATGCCCCCACAGAAGTCACAGTGGCTTTGATGATGCAGAGGCCAGAAGGGGTTTATCGACCTGCCTGGAAATGGGAGCAGCTGGTGACAACTCTGGTGTCAGGCAACCTGGAGCCGAGCTCCTGGATTGTCCCCTGACCACTGCACGACCTTGAGCAAGCTGCTTAACCAACCTCTGCGCCTCAGTCCCTTCATCTGCAAAATGGGGATGACCCCAGCGCTTCCTTCATGGGTGTGGGGGGATTAACTGAGAGGCTGAACTGATGGGTAGGGAGTCAGCAGCCTCCACTGTGAACGTTAGCAAAGCCTGGTGGGAACTGGGGGCTCCATGTCTGACTCTGAAACCTGGGCTCTTCCAGAGGCCCCAGGCTCCTACCTCGCTGAGGAATCCGAGGACAAGGACATTTCCAAGTCCCAGACTCTTTCCATTTGAGGCTCCTGCCTTGTGTTATATGACCAAGGATAGGGGGTCCTTGGAGCTCGCTCTTGGCTCCTCCAGCCCCTGGGTGGGCAGCCTCGGGACACCGGAAGGGCATGTGATTTGAGATCAGGGGCGCGGGTTCAAGCTCAGGTGGATCACTTTCCCTCTGGGTGATCGGAGCGTGGCCTCTGGCCGTGGATGAGCCCTGTGTGTGCAGGGCATCGTGGTCCCACCTGTTCACTTTTGCCTGCTCTGCTTCTGCTCCCAGAAGTGCCTCTCTCATCCCCTCCTCTCTCCTGGGCACAGATTGCATTTGCAAGGCCCCCTTGAGGCCCCTTTCCTTTGTCAAGACCCCCGGCTGAGATTCCACACCCTTGACCTTCTGCAGCTGTCTCCGTGTTCTGCTCACTTAATCTTCCGCCTCCTCGCTGCTAGCTCGGTTGCTCCCTTCAGTGTTAATCTGCATTCGGCAACAATACCAATACTCGATGGACATGAGTTTGGGTAAACTCTGGGAATTGGTGATGGACAGGGAGCCCTGGCATGCTGCAATCCATGGGGTCACAAAGAATCAGACCCATCTGAGCAACTGAACTGAACTAATACTTTGGCCACATGATGCGAAGAGCCAACTCATTAGAAAAGACCCTGATCCTTGGAAAGATTGAAGGCAAGAGGAGAAGAGGGCGACAGAGGTTGAGATGGTTGGATGGCATCATCAACTTGATGGACATAAGCTTGAGCAAACTCTGGGAGTTGTTGCTGGACAGGGAAGCCTGGCATGCTGCAGTCCATGGGGTCACAAAGAGTCAGATGTGACTGAGTGACTGCATAACACCTGTGCTCAGTACCTACAAGAATCTGACAAAGCACGCTTCTGCTCTTATGGTTTTATTTATTAATGTATTTAGTATTATTTCTTAAAGTTTTTTTTTTTTTTGATGTGGACCATCTTTAAAGTCTTTAGTGAATTTGTTACAATATCGTTTCTGTTTTATATTTTGTTTTTTTGGCCTGGAGGCAAGTGAGATCTTAGCTCTCCAATCAGAGGAGCACGCCCTGAGTTGAAAGGCAGAGTCTTAACCACTGAACCACCAGGAAGTCCCAGCTCTTATGGTTTTAGTTTTCTTTCTCTGGCCTCAGTTTCCCCATATGTGTGATGCTGAAGGGGTAGCACTCTGAACATCCGACAGCTCTGGCCATACTGTGACTCCTGGCAATGGGAGGGAGCCCAGAGACAGGGGGATGGCTTCCTTGGACTTCTAGAGCCATCAGGACCTTGGCAATGAGATAATTCTGGGTGGCCCATCTAGAGGCCTGGACCTTGCAGCCGTGAAAAATTATCTTAAATTTTCCATGGAGGGATTGGCTCCCAGCCCCGGCCACGTGAGTTTTATTTTGGGACACCCTCGCCAGTGCACTCTACTCTGGTCCAAATAAGCTGGCCCCAGCCAGCCTGGAAGTTCCCGTCCCTCTTGTTTATGGCTCTGCTGGCCTTCGTGGACAGTCAGTGGCCAGCATCAGCGTATACCCTGGGGTCCCTCAGCCCAGGCTGGGTGGAGCGGGCGCAGGGGCCTCAAATGTCCTGACCTCTCAATGGCGATGTGGTTTCTGGGCCGGGAATGGGCACCCTGAAGTGAAGAAAAATAAAACAAACGTAAACAACCCCAATGTCACCCTTCTGTGAGGCCTCCCCAGAGTGTGACGGGGCATGCGATACAGCCTGAGACCAGGAAGAAAGCCATTTTCCTGTCACCTGATCACAGACACACAGGCAGCCCACAGAACGGGGCAAAACAACTGGAGTTTTTCCACTGAGTGGTTTCAGTCCTCACAGAGCTGGCTGTGGTCGACCGTCCAGGTGTCCAGGGGTCCATCTCTCTGTTTCCCATCAACCTTATCCCCGCATCCAGGGGCTTGTACCCTGCTGCTGGCTCTTTACAGGGTCCTGCCCAGAGACTGGTGTTCCTGGCTCGCCTAGAAGGCCCACAGAGGGCCTTGCTGTCCTCCACTGAGCAGCCTGGGTCTTTGCAAACTGAGCATAGCATCCTCAAGATAAGGCTTTCTCAGGGGTGGGGTTTTGGGGGGTCCTCACATTGGACAGCTCTGGTGACTCACAGGGCTAAATAATGCCACAGCCCCTGATCCCAACCCCAGCAGTGAGACAGACAGGGGGCCAGCTCAGAAAAGGCCTGACCTCATCTTCCTGTTGAGGCAACAGCAGCGGAAGCAGCGATCCCTGACTGAGCCTCTGCTGGGTACCAGGCACAGTGCCAAGTCCTCTGAACAAGTTCACTTGTTGTCCATGGCAACCTTGTGCAGGAGATGCTATTCGGGGACACGCTAGCAGAGTCCCTCTGAAAAGCAAAACAAACTACAATTCCTACCGACTCGTAGCATCTGCCAATTTCCAAGGTGTAAATACTTCCATCATGGCCGATAAGGTTGCTGAATGCAGAGTTGCAAACATGCATGCACAGTTAGCCTCACCAGCCCGTGGGAGCCTGCCCCAAGCATGCCCCTGGGCTGTTCCTGTTTACCACACCTTAGGTAGCAATCAAAATTTGCAAATGAGCTACAGTTTTTCCAGTAGTCATGTACAGATGTGAGAGCTGGACCGTAAAGAAGGCTGAGCCCCAAGAATAGATGGTGCCAGAGAAGACTCTTGAGAGTCCCTTGGACTGCAAGGAGATCAAACTGGTCAATCCTAAAGGAAATCAACCCTGAATATTCATTGGAAGGACTGGTGCTGAAGCTGAAGCTTCAATACTTTGGCCACCTGGTGTGAAGAGCTGACTCACTGGAAAAGACCCTGATGCTGGGAAAGACTGTCGGCAGGAGAAGGAGGGGGCAACAGAGCATGAGATGGTTAGATGGCATCATCGACTCAATGGATGTGAGTTTGAGCAAACTCTGGGAGATGGTGAAGGACAGGGGAGCCTGGTGGTCCATGGGGTTGCAAAGAGTTGGACACGGCCGAGCAGTGGAACAACAATGAGGTGTGAGGAGAGCAGCTTTCTTTCTAAATTCTGAACTGACCTGAACTTCTGTGTGATGCCTTCACCCCATTAAGTTGTGGAAATATCATCATCTAGTCATTCCTTGTGCCCCTGGCCCCTGGCCCCTGCCCCAGGGTTGTTGAAGGTCTGGGGGCTTAGGTGGGAGGAGCGCATTAGAAACCAGTGCTGTTCATCTGCTGGCTTGTCCCTGTGTTTCTGTCCTTGAGGGCACTGCCGAGTCCTCCCTGATCTCTCATCACAGCGTCCCTTTGGAGCCACCAGCTCCCTGGGGCCATGTCAGTGCCATGATCGTGCTGCTGTGGATACAGGGGAGAAAGTTCCCTGCACCCGTCCTTCTGAGGAGAGAGCTCTCTGCTCACGTGCCATGGGGTGCTCTGGCTGCCTCATCTGCCCCTAGGAAAGGCTTTGTCCCTGGCTCCTGCACCAGGTAGGAACTCTGTTCTCACCACATCCTAGGACATCAGACCCTCTGAGCATCGGACTCCCACTCCAGTGGGAGCTGAGGGACTCACAGCATCCCAGGTTCCCTCACAACTCCTTGTCTCCATCCTCCGAAGCCCAGAAGCCTACCTGGTCCCAAAGGTGGATGCCTCTGGTTTATCACCTGGGTGTCCACATTTTCTACACAATGGTGGAGTCTGGACTTTGGAAACTCAGAAGTCAGTGAATTTGACTCTCATGTCATCTGCATGCTTCTGTGTTATCCTGAGGACAGCAGCATGCCAGGCCCCAGATGGGGACTGGGGAGCAGTGGGGTGGGATGGAGACGGGACGTGGGAAATTCTGGGGAAGGAGGCATTGGTGAAAATTTTGACACATTATCCTGCCATGTGATGATAAGGAAACAATTGTAGAGAGCTTCAGTGACCTGTTCCAGATTATCCAGAGGGCCAGGGACCGAATTGGCTAAAGCTGAGCCCCTGACTCCCAGCCCCATAGAACGCCACTAACTTGCTGTCTGCTTGGACCAGAGATGGGGGATGGAGACCAAGAGAGTGAAAGACCTAAGTGAACAAGGATGAACAAGGCAGAGTGAGGAGGAAGCTTAAGAGTTCTGGTCTCTGTCTGGTGTCAGCCCCAGGGGAGCAGGTGCTGCCAGGATCCTGGGAGGCCTCAAAAAGCCTGAAGGAGGGGGATGGAAACACAGGAAGATGGGAGCTGCCAGTGCCTGCTGTCCTGTTCGCCGTGTGGCCTCAGGCAGGGCTGTGCCCTCTCTGGATGTCCGTTTCTCATTTCATTTGCTGGATGTGCTTGGAAGGAGGTGGGAGGAGCTGGCCTCCTGCAAGGCAGCCCCTTGCTCCTCCTGGCCTCCCCTGGGAATCTTAGCTCAGGACTCAGGGGGCCTTAGATTCATGAAGTCCCCCTCCCTGCTCTAATTTTCTAACGACCTTGAACATCACTGAGAAGGTACAAGTCAAGGCCTAAAAATCATTCCCCCTAGACCATTTGAGAATAAGTGGCTGTTATGGTGACCCAGCCCCCTGAATATTTTAGCGCCTGTTTCCTGCCAATAGGGACCTTTCCCGCACAAACACACTTCCACCTGGAAATCAGGACGCTGATGTTGACGCATCTCTTCGGCCATCCTCAAGCTCCATCTGAAGTCACCTGTGGTCCCAGGAGTGCCCTGGCATTGAGTTGTCCTGTCTCTCCAGTAGACTTTGGCCTGGAACAGCTGTTTCCTCATCTCTTCTTAGCTTTCACAGTCTTGATGCTGCTGAAGATGGCAGGCCAGTCGCTTGGCAGAGTGAGCCTCGTTTGGGGTTTGTTTGCTCCTGGCAGGATTCAAGTTGGTGCGTCTTTAGCTGCTCTATCACAGAAGTGATGCTGGGGGTCCTGCTGTGTCCCGCCAGGTGGCACATACTTGGGTTTTGCCCCATTGCTGGTGAAGGCCCCCTGGACCCTCAGCTGGGATCGACCTGCAGGCTTCTCCATAGTCAGGTTATACGTTCCCCTTTGCCTCAGAAAAGCATGTTCAGGGAGGTACTTGGAGGCAATGCTAATTACTAACTTCTCATCACACTTCTAATCATTTGTGCATTTATTCAGGGTGATAAATGATAACTCCTGTTTTATTCAACAGGTAATAATGTGACTATCCTTTTCTCATTCTGATGCTCAGAGTGGGCTGGAGGGGGCCCTTCTTGCCGGCTCTTGTGACTTCAACGATGGCTTCATTGCTCTTTGAGTCCTCCCTTACTTCCTGGTGCAGAAAGATGTTTTGGGCTTATCTCTTTCTGTCCCTGGCCTCACCCTGGAATCAGCCATTTCTCCAAGGAAAGGATTCTTTTAAGTTTCCCATGTGATTCCCAAGTGAGATAAAACAAACATTTATTGTATTATATGCGTGTGTATGGATGAGTGTTAGATATTTGTTAAGAGAGTGTATTTATAAAATACAACCCTAAAAAAAGACTTCAGACATTTTGCTGTTTGGGTAGTTCTTATTTAAAAAAAAGACACTGGAAGCATTAAAAGCTGGGCGGGGGTGAGGGGGTCATGGGATAGTGCCCTGGGCCCCTTGTGGTTTCTGCTTCCCCCCTCCGCCCCCAGCCTATGAGGCACATGTCTGGGCCCCTCCTGTCTTGGCCGGCACAGCGGGAGGACACAGGGGCACAGGCGAGGCTAGGGGTCCTGCCAGAGCAAACACAGCCCCTGCACAGGCCAGAGGAAACAGCCCTGGGTCAATATTAGCCCGTGCAGAAGAGGCCCGAGGAATGCACGGTTTGTTCCCAAGGCCTCTCGGAGCAGGGAGGGTGAGGGGTGCTCAGGAGCTCACAGACACTGTAGATGTCCTAGGCTGTCCTAGATCCCTCCTCCTTCTGCGGGTCGGGGACGCTGAGGCCCAGGGGCGGCAGGAACTTGCCTTGGGTCACAGTGTGGGTGGCGGGACTGGCCATCGAGGCAGCCGTCAGTTGTGTTCCCCATTCTTTTCCTTCGGGTGGTTCTGTGCCACCCTTCCCACCCCCCTCCACACCCCATGGCTTCTGGTAGGCAGTGGAAGGCAGGTTGGCAAGCATTGGACTTGGAGTCACGGATCCTGACCCTACTTCCGGTGCTGCCTGGCTCCACGGTGGGACTCTGGGATGTCACTGCCTCCCTCTAGGCCTCCGTCTCCTTTGCTTCAAAGACCTCCCTTCTCCCTGCAAACTATCACCTCTGCACTTCCAAGGTTCTGTGCCTCTAATTCAGGTTCTCAAACTCAGAAGTCACCAGGGGCCAGCCAGGTGGAGAGCATGACCATGTGATGAGAGCAAGTTGGGAGGCAGTGGAGGAGAGCTTGGAAGTGTGGGTCCTAACAACAGCACTCAACAGTAAAACAAGATGAACACTCCCGGCAGGCAAATGTGCCAGGAGATGCTGCAAAAGCTGAGCGGTGAGCCAGGCCCCAAGAAGCAGGAAGTGGGCTTCCCTGGGCCTGGGTTAATGTGGTCCCTCTCCTAGCCTTTGGGTTGGGCTAGTCGAGATTTCATCTAAACTCCAGCTGCCGGGATGGGCACATTGCCCGCCCACTGTGGGCCTTATCCGTGGGCCACTGGCCTCCTATCACCCAACTCCAGCTGCTTCCCAATGCACGCTCCTACCACAAGGAGAGTCACTGACTGCTGTCCACTCCCAGAGCCAGCACCCCTGCCCCTCCAGCTCTCAAACTGAGAACCCCAGCTTCTGCTCGTCACAGGCCAGCATCTGAGGCCCAGCTCCACCATGGACTGGCTCTAGGATCCTGGGCAAGTTGGTCAACGTCTCAAAGCCTCAGTTTTCTCATCTGTGAAATGGGCAGAGCAAGGTAATCCAGTCTCACTGGCTCACTGGGCTGTTTTGAGGACTGAAGCAGGTAAGGTAAGAGAGTTCAGTATAAAGCAGTGGCTTCTGTTATCTCCAGCTCCTAGACTAGGCCTGGATGAAGACCCATCTTCTCCTGGAAGCCTTCCCTGATTGCCACAGCCCAGGCAACTCCAAACTCCAGACTCAAAGAATAAATAACTCAACAGTGAGAGAGATGGGGAGAAGGAAGGGGCCTTTGTGAGCACTCAGGTCAACTTCCTTGTTCTGAAACTCAGGGAAGGGAAGGGACTTGGCTAAGGTCACACAGTGACAGAAATGAATCTGGAAATCCCCACCATTCCTCCTCCTGTAATCTCCCTACTTTTTCTGTTTAATGTCCTCCCCAGTGATATAACCACTGAATACCCATGAGGGAAGACTCTGTTATTTGGCGAATGGGTAAATCAAGGCAAAGAAAATCAGTCAGAAGAGGGAATGATGTAGAAACAAGAGCATAAAAGTACTAGAAAAAAATGGAGGAATATTTTTATAATCAGACATTTAAATAGCTATAACCCTAAATATCAACAGATTTAAGTATCCTTTAACAATAGTGAAAAAAATCCACCAGCAAATCAAAAGATACACTTTGTGAAAAATACTTAAACTTCTATTACTGACAAAAGAGTAAGTTCCTTAATCTATAAGGAACACCTCCAAATCAATAAGAAATAGACTGACAACCAACCAAAAAATTGGGCAAAGGATTCGGACAGTTTATTAGAAAAGGAAATACTTGGCTCCTAAATATACGAAACCTTAAGTAAAAGGTTACTTATGAAACACAAGTAAACCTTAACCTTACTTATAAAATGAATTGAACTGTATTTGCAAGCCATTTTTCATCAATTATGTTGGTCAAGATCAAAAAGTTTTATAACTAACTGTATTGGTGAGAATGTGGGTAACAGGCACGTTGCTGGTGGGAGTATATATTGCTACAAACTGTATGAAAAGTGAATTTGTCAATATGGATCAAAACTGGTATGTTTGTCCCCTTTAACCTAATAATTCCACCTTTTGGAATTTATCTTACACATGTCCTCAAATACGTGAAAATGATGCATATAGAATGATATGTATTGCTGCAGTGTTTGTAATTGCAAAAGATTGAAAGCAATCTAATATCCATTGGTTAAAATTTATTTAGTTATAAGAGAGTCACTCAAAGGAGTACCATGCAGCCATAACAAAGAATGTGAACCTTCTTTATGTACTTAAATGCAGCAGGCTCCACACCTATCCTTCAGGGAACACATGATGCAGAACATAAATTAAGCTACTGTTTTTGATATTGGAATGTATGTGGCTGTACTTGTACATGTGTAGAAATCTCTGGAAGGAAACACTAGAAAGCAGGTCGCCTTGTTCCCCAGGGGAGGGTAAAGTGGCAGCTGTTGGACAGGGGTCCCACCAAAAAAATATATCCCACGTCCAGGGCAAAGGAGAAGCCCCAACAAGACGGTAGGAGGGGCGAAACTGACTTTAGAATCAAACCCCATACCCACCAGAGACGCTCAGAGGGCTCAAATGAAACCTTGTGTGCACCAGGACCCAGGGATCCCACAAGAGACTGAACCAGACCTGCCTTTGAGTGTGTAAGTGTCTCTTGCAGAGTCAAGGGCAGGAGTGACCTGCTTCGGGGACAGGGGCTCTGGCTGCAGCAGACCCAGAAGGCGTGGCATGTGGCACAAGTCCTCTTGGAGGAGGCTGCCATTAGCCCCACCACAGAGCCGCCAAGCAGACGACCCACAAACTGGAGAACTACTATACCAAGAAGTTCTGGCACTGTTGCAAAAGTTCTAGGCCCACAACAGATTTCCCAATCTGGGAAAGGGACTGAGAAGCCCCAGGGAATTTGACTTTGAAGGCCAGTGGGATTTGATTACAGAACTCCCACAGGACTGGGGAAACAGACTCTTGGAGGGCACAAACAAAGCCATGTGCACACCAGGACCCAGGAGGAAGGAACAGCGACCCCACAAGAGACTGAGCCAGGCTTGTGTGTGTCCAGGAGTCTCTGGCGGAGGCATACGTCAACAGTGGCCTGCCACACGGTCAGGAGCACGGAATACAACAGTCCTGTGAGCTGCGGCATGGTGGCATAAGTCCTTTTGAAGGAGGTCGCCGTTACCTCCATTACCCCTATCATAGCTGGCCTCAGGCCAGACTATAGGGAGGGAACACAGCCCTACCCATCCACAGAAAATTGGATTAAAGATCTACTGAGCACTTACCACCCATCAGAGCAAGACCCAGATTTCTCCATAGCCAGTCCTTTCCATTAGGAAGCGTCCACAAGCCTCTTATCCTTCTCCATCAGAAGACAGACAGAATGAAAACCACAATCACAGAAAAACTAACCAAAGTGATCACAAGGACGATAGTCTTTCTAACTCTGAAACTATGAGCCATGCCGTGCAGGGCCACCCAAAACAGATGGGTCATGGTGGAGAGTTCTGACTAAAGAAGATCCACTGGAGAAGGGAATGGAAAACCATTTCAGTATTCTTGACTTGAGAACCCCATGAACAGGATGAAAGGGCAAAAAGATATGACACTGGAAGAAGAATTCCCCAGGTCGGTAGGTGCCCAATATGCTACTGGAGAACAGTGGAGAAATAACTCCAGAAAGGATGAAGAGCCTGAGCCAAAGCAAAAACAACGCCCAGTGGTGGATGTGACTGGTGATGGAAGTAAAGTCTGATGCTGTAAAGAACAATATTGCATAAGAACCTGGAATGTTAGGTGCACGAATCAAGGCAAATTGGAAGTGGTCAAACAGGAGATGACCTAAAATGGACTGGAATGGGCGAATTTAGTTCAGATGATCATTATATCTACTACTGTGGGCAACAATCCCTTAGAAGAAATGGAGTAGCCCTCCTAGTCAACAAAAGAGTCCATAATGCAGTAGTTGGGTGCAATCTCAAAAATGACAGAATGATCTCTGTTCATTTCCAAGGCAAACCATTCAATATCACAGTAATCCCCATCTATGCCCCAACAACTAAAGCTGAAGAAGCTAAAGTTGAATGGTTCTGTGAAGAACTAAAAGACCTTCTAGAGCTAACAACAGCAACAAAAAGATGCTCTTTTCATCACAGGGGACTGGAATGTGAAAATAGGAAGTCAAGAGATACCTGGAGGCAAATTTGGCCTTGGAGTACAAAATGAAGCACGGCAAAGTCTAACAGAGTTTTGCCAAGAGAACGCACTGGTCATAGCAAACACCCTCCTTCCAACAACACAAGAGACGTCTCTGCACATGGACATCACCAGATGGTCAATACCAAAATCAGATTGATTATATTCTTTGTAGCCAAAGACAGAGAAGCTCCATGCAGTAAGCAAAAACAAGTCCAGGAGCTGACTGTGGCTCAGATCATGAAGTCCTTATTGCAAAATTCAGACTTAAATTGAAGAAAGAAGGGAAAACCACTAGACCATTCAGGTATGACCTAAATCGAATCCCTTACGATTATACAGAGAATGTGACAAATAGATTCAAAGGATTAGATCTGATAGATAGAGTGCCTGAAGAATTATGGACAGAGATTCGTGACATTATATAGGAGGCAGTGATCAAAACTATCCCCAAGAAGAATTTGCAAAGAGGCAAATGGTTATCTGAGGAGGCCTTACAAATAGCTGAGAAAAGAAAAGCGAAATTCAAATGAGGAAAGGAAAGATATACCCATCTGAATGCAGAATTCCAAAGAATAGCAAGGAGAGATTAAAAAAAAAACCTTCCTAACTGACCAATGCAAAGAAATATAGGAAAACAATAGAATGGGAAAGACTTAGAGGTCTCTTCAAGAAAATTAGAGATACCAAGGAATCATTTCATGAAAAGATGGGCACAGTAAAGGACAGAAATGCTATGGACCTAACAGAAGCAGAAGATATTATGAAGAGGTGGCAAGAATACACAGAAGAACTACACAAAAAAGGTCTTAATGTCCCGATAACCACAATGGTGTGATCACTCACCTAGAGCTGGACATCCTGGAGTAAGAAGTCAAGTGGGCCTTAGGAAGCATCACTATGAACAAAGCTAGTGAAGGTGATGGAATTCCAGTTAAGCTATTTCAAATCCTAAAAGTTGATGCTGTGAGAGTGCTGCACTCAATATGCCAGCAAATCTGGAAAACTCAGCAGTGGCCGCAGGACTGGAAAAGTTCAGTTTTCATTCTAATCCCAAAGAAGAGCAATGCCAAAGAATGTTCAAACTACCACACAATTCCACTAATTTCATATGCTAGCAAAGTAATGCTCAAAATTCTTCAAGCTAGGCTTCAACAATACGTGAACCGAGAACTCCCAGATGTTCAAGTTGGATTGAGAAAAGGCAGAGGAACCAGAGATCAAATTGCCAACATCTGTTGGATCATAGAAAAAGCAAGAGAATTCAAGAAAAACATCTACTTCTGCTTCATGGTTGACGTGACTTGAATATGCTAAAGCCTTTGACTGTGTAAATCACAACAAACTGGAAAATTCTTCAAGAGATGGAAATACCAGACCACCTTACCTGGCTCCTGAGAAATCTATATGCAAGTCAAGAAGCTACAGTTAGAACAGGACATTGAACAATGGTCTAGTTCCAAATTGGGAAAGGAATATGTCAAGGCTGTATATTGTCCCCTTGTTTCTTTAACTTAAATGCACAGTACATCATGCAAAATGCTGGGCTGGATGAGTCACAGGCTGGGATCAAGATTGCCGGGAGAAATATCAATAACCTCAGATATGCAGATTATACTATCATTTTGGCAGAAAGCAAAGAGGAACTAAAGAGTTTCTTGATGAAAGTGAAAGAAGAGCGTGAAAAAGTTGGCTTAAAACTCAACATTCAAAAAACTAAGATCATGGCATCCGGTCCCATCCCTTCATGGTAAATAGATGAGGAAACAATGGAAACAGTGAGAGAGTATTTTTTTGGGCTCCAAAATCACTCCAGATGGTGACTGCAGCCATGAAATTAAAAGACGCTTATTCCTTGGAAGAAAAGCTATGACCAACCTAGACAGCATATTAAAAAGCAGAGACATTACTCTGCTTATAGTCAGGACCTTTACAAAGCTCTGTATAGTCAAAGCTATGTTTTTCCAGTAGCCATGTATGGATGTGAGAGTTGGACCATAAAGAAAGTTGAGCACCAGAGAATTGATGTTTTTGAACTGTGGTGTTGGAGAAGACTCTTGAGTCCCTTGACAGCAAGGAGATCAAAGCAGTCAATCCTAAAGGAAATCAGTCCTGAATATTAACTCAGTTAATTTGCACTCAGAACCAATATTTTGGCCACCTGATGTGAAGAACTGACTCATTGAAAAAGACCCTGATGCTGGAAAAGATTGAAGGCAGGAGAAAAAGGGGACAGAGGATGGGATGGTTGGATGGCATCACTGACTCGATGAACATGAGTTTAAGCAAGTTCCGGGAGTTGGTGATGGACAGGGAAGCCTGACATGCTGCAGTCCATGAGGTTACAGAGTCAGACACGACTGAGGGACTGAAGTGAACTGGACAGGGGTGGGATAACTGAACTCAACTGGACAGGGTGATACTCACCTTTCACTTTGTATCTTTTTGTATATTTAAAAATTTATGCATGTTATCTATTGAAAAATAAACTTAAAAAAGTGAATGGTAAGAGTTTTACTTTACCCATAGGGAGAATGTACTCCCGGAAAACCCATTCTCCCCTGGAATCCTCAGTATTTTAGTCTGTAAAGTCGAGACAAGAACAGCACCTTCCCAGAGTGTAAATGAAGTGATGCGTGTGAAAGGCTAGCCCTCCAGAGGCGCCCTGTGATGCTGTCCGTCCAGTTTCCCTGGACCTCATCAGTACCTTCTGTCATCCCTGGGAACCCCCAGAGGGGGATAGGACTCAGCCCCCTACCCTTCTGAGGCAGGAGCACAGGGCTGTGTCACTTAGCAAAGCAGCTTGGGGGTGGGGTGGAAAATGTCAACATCAGATTAGCCCTGATGGGAAATAGCACGCTTCTCCAACCACAAACACCCCCACATTTCCCTCCAGTGTAAGGGGGTTTTGGGGGAATGGGGTGGGGCTGAGGCTGGTGATACAAGTGAGAGCTTCAGGCCTTGTACCCCCAAGGCCTCGTACCAAGAGATCCCCGGGGTGGGGGTGGAGAGTGTGGTCCTCAGGCTGCCTTGCTCTGTGGGATCCGGAAGAGCTCGGCCTCAGAGAAAGTCTGAGCTTCCCTGGGGCGCTGCAGACAGAGCCCCCGATTAGCGGCTGCCAAAGAATGGACTTTGCAGGCCGCAGGAAGCCACTGAAAGTTCTTGAGCCAGACAGGAATTGTTTAGAATCAGCCTTTAGGAAGTGTGGTTGGCAAGGGTAAACGTGATGAGTTGGGGCAGGTATAGATGCTTCAGAGGCCACCTGTACAGTTCAACGTCCTAATCATTATCTTATTGTTCGTGGCAATTTTGCCGGAGAAGTTGGCTTATTGTTACACCCATTTTACAGATGAGAAAACTGAGAAAGGCCGTTAGACTAGACCTAGGTTACACAGCTTACCAGGGACAAAGAGGAGTATGAACCCAGACTTGTCCTCCTCCAAGGTCTGCGGATTTCCCCTACGCCTGATGCCTCTCGAACTGAGGGTCCAGCTATTTTTAGACCACCGGCGTCATCTCGATTATGCCTTTTACTAAGAGGTGGTATTGTCACCTGTCCCTTTGATGCTATTAATAATGCTGCGACTATTACTGGCCTCTGCTTTCCCCGTTTGGGTTTTGGCTGGAATCACTGGGGCCGCCACCTGTGACCGCAGGCTCAAGGCAGCCCCAATTGGCAGGAGGCCCCCACTCCAGTTTTTACAAGTGGGGGGTTGGGATCTAGCTGACACCCTCCATCAGCAGCCCCTGGCAGGCTGGGCCTTTGTCTTGCTCACTGCTTGATCCCTGAGGCCTAGCACAGGGCCTGGCACACAGTAGGCATGCAGTAAGTATGTGTCAAATGAACTCACAGATGAGACCTGTCAGATTAGCATTTCCACACTGTCCCCTTGGAGGAGGCACAGAACAGACTGAGGTTCCCTGGACCATGAGGCCAGTGTGGATGGGGCTGCAGAGTCTGAACAGGGCGTCCTCATAAGCGCGGTGCTGGACTTCAGGCTCTTAGGCAGACTCTGTGGGAGGAGGTGTGGCCTTCAAGTCAGTCACATTTGTCCAGTGTTTCTAATGGTTTTTAATGTAATTCAGAATCAATGCATAGATAGATAGCATAGCAGGGACAGGTAATGAAACCACCTCGAGCAAAAGGGATAATTGAAATATATATTTTTTGAATATATTTTTGAATATATTTCAATTATCCCTTTTGCTCAGAGGTGATATTATTACTTGTCCCTGCTATGCTATCTATCTATCCATTGATTCTGAATTTGTAGCCTGGACCACCTCCTCTTCAGACACTTGGAGGAGGACAGAGGGCCCCAAAGAGCAGGTCTGACAGCAGACCCAGCCCTCTGAAGGCCCTCAGGCCAAAGAAACACCTTCCCTCCTGGGAGAGTGTGGGAGCTGGGCCTGGGCACTGGCCCTCAGAGCCTGCTCAGCCCCAGAGGCGGGGAGGGGGGCCCTTTTCCTTCTGCCCCAGCCTCTCTCCACAGGTAAGTCCAGTGGGAGGTGGTGGTCCTTGGGCCCTGTGTGTGGGGATGGAGAAAGGCAGAGGAAAGGGAGGCTGAATCCACAGGGTGTGGTGACTGGGAAGAAGTGAAGGTGAGGGGGAGCTGAAGGGGTGTTGGGTGGAGGGGAGGCTGCGGGGGGGTGGTCACACCCAGAGGGCCCTGTTTGTGGGATGCTGAGTACAAAGGGGTGTGTGGGGTCTGAGGCACAAAGGGGGACCTGGGCAGGAAGTTAGCAGCAGCTGGGATCCCCAGAACAGGGACAGTGGCCTGGGACAGCAGCCGCGGTGGCTGCAGAGTGCAGTCTGGCCTCTGCTGGCCCGGCTTCCCAACCTGCCCAGGGTCGTGTCCACT
Organism: Bos indicus x Bos taurus; assembly: GCF_003369695.1. Classification (NCBI taxonomy): domain Eukaryota; kingdom Metazoa; phylum Chordata; class Mammalia; order Artiodactyla; family Bovidae; genus Bos; species Bos indicus x Bos taurus. Next base: position 122,436,918 of record NC_040077.1, read on the forward strand.
GCTGGCAGGGAGAGGCCGCGACCACAATCGGGCCCTTCAGCCACAGGCTGTCTGGGCACAGATCTTTCAGCAGTTGCTTGAGATTTACTGGCGGCTCTGAAAGGGCTGCAGTCAGGAGGTCTGGGCCAGGGCCTCCCAGCTGTTTACTCAATGCTGAGAAATTCGAGGGCAGCAACAGCCCAGTCAACCTGGAGGGTGTCCAGGCTCTGGGAGCAGTTTCTTAGAGTAAGTAACCTGCCTGGCATTGGGGCCTGGCTGAGGAGGGCCAGGCCTTAGGGAAGATGACTTTGGACCCCTCCCTGATGTTACAGACAGTGATACAGAGGTTAGAGTGGGTAAGAGATTGTCCCAAAGTCTCACAGAAAATCTATTCTCTAGTGGAGACCAGAAGCCAGGCTAGCAGAGGCAGCAGAGCACAGTGATTGAGAATTATTTCTTACTGAAATGTCCTTGTTTTGTGGGTCCTTGTTTACTTCCTGTCTCCCCTATTAGAATGTTCATCCCATGAGAGCAGGGACCTTGTGTGTCCTGTCTACTGTTGTGTTCCAAGCACCTAAGGCTTGTGCTCCAAGCCTCTAGCTGAACACATGAATTAAGTCAGAATTCCTGGGTAGGTTTCTTTTTCTTACAGTTCAAGATGGCCAGAGAAAGGGAGTTCAGGGCTGATACAGAGGTTTCATGATGCCATCAGGGCCCCAGGCTCTTTCCATCATTCTCCTCAAGTATTCTTAGGGTATGACTTTTGTCCTCATGCTTCCAAAATAGCTGCTGCTCCTCCAACCACTAAGCTTGCATTCCTGGCAGGAACAGGGGGGTTAGGACAAGAGTAGAGAGCGCATACTTATCAAGTCTGTCCCTTTTTGATCATCACGATCATAGTTTTCCTCGAAGTCCATTCATTAATAGTGCATTGGCCAGAACCATAAATACTAGTTTTGAGTCGTCCTTTTTTTTTTTTTAATCTCTTGTAGTGACTTGGCTCTTAGCAGGCCCTATCACTTTCATTGTTTGGTTGTTGTTGTTTTTATTTGATTAAGGAAAAATCCCCTAACTTGGGGAAATGCCCTAATGAGGTCATTCTTATTGTGGGGTTAATGGCAGGTGTGCAACTTTTCAGGGACCTGGATCTTTGAGGTTCTTTCCAAGGGTTCTTTCCAGCTAGGAGAAGGGAGACGCTGCCGGAGACTGATGGTTCACAGAGATTACCCTCCAGTCCTTACAGCAGCCCTGGGCACAGTATGACAATTCCCACTCTATAGACTCAGAGTGAGAAAGAGGCAGATTGGAGACCTGAGCGAGGAGAGGAGTTGGGTTCCTAGCTCTGGGATCAGTGATCTTGTCCCCATAGACAGCATCAGTGGTACCCCTGGTCTGGGATGCTAGACTTCGGGGAATGCCCAGAGCTGACTTTCTGCCAGAGGGCAATGGCATGGCTCTTCCTCCTATTTCTAGCCAGCAGCCTTTCTGAATGCAGTGCCATCACCCTAGAGCCTCCTGCTCAGGAGTCTTCTGCCCACGAAGACCATGGCAGCACTGACAGATCTGTATATGGTGTGATTGTGCCCCTGGGTACAGCCAGTGACCATGGGATAGCTGGCCAAGAGATATCCTCTTTGATGGAGTGTTAGACAGCTTCAGGGCCCCTGCCTACCTTGGGGACTGACTTGCTGGTCATTGGAGGGCCTGCTCTCCCCAAGTCCAGGCCTTTGGGCTGTGGTAGCCAGGCTGATCCTCTGAGGTCAAGGGAGCAGGGGAGGGACACCAGGTTGCATATTCAGGCTATGGGTGCTGGTGAGTCTGCTCATTTGGGAGGAGGAGAAGAGGAAGATGGGATATGTGGTTTCTCATATTTTTCAGACCACTGGCCTTGGCCCTGAAGGTCCCAGCTCCAAATCTCAAAGGCAGGAGTGAGGTGATGTGGGCTGCCAGGAGGGAATTACAGATCAGTGGTCTGGCAGGAAGCTTGACCCTTGGCCGGGGCGAGCCGCAGAGGGTACCCAGGAGCCCCCTGGGGAGGAGAGTTCTGGTGAGTTACCCATGGTTGCACCATTCACATGCTTCCCAAGCCGCTATCCCAAAGTGGGACCCCACTTATGGTTCTGCTGCTGCCTGGCTGCGTGTCTTGTGGCAGGCCACTCTCCCCTCAGGCCTGCCAGGTCCATACCAGCAACTTCACTCTGCCTTCCTCTCCAGGCGGGGTCTGGGGGATGCTCAGCTGAGCAATGAGCTGGGAAAGAGCTTAGCTAATAATAGAAATGAACATCAAAACAATCACAATCAAAATAGCTCCCAGCATTAGGGCTTTACTATGAGCCAGACCCTCCAAAGTGCTTTACCTGGTTCATTGAAAGGACACAAGACTCCCCAGTTCTTTGTTTAAATATGAAACCTGATAGAGTCATGGCTTTTATTTTTACCTCCAGGCATGTGTGTGAAGAGGGAAGTTCCAAAGATGTTCTTCTGGCTTCACAAAGAAAACCCGCAAGTAACTCTGCCTTTGAGGAAACAGATGTGTCCATTGCAATATTAATATACCACGGCAGTAAATAATTAAGCAAGGCAGCCAACCAGAATTATAGACTTTTTCTGGATGAAAGGTGACTTTCTAGGATATGCGAATTATCCTTGAAGTCAGGGAGTCTTCAGAAGACTCTTTTGAAAGAAGTAGAACTTGGGAAGACGGTTTCATAAGCGGATTCATCTCTGCAGAGATGTGGAACATTTCTTCCTCCTTATTTTGAGGAGTTTGGAAGGCATGAAATTTTCAAGGGTTCTACCTGTTAACAAAGGGAGTTTAAAGAGTAGCCTGGAGGAGCTCAAAACTTGGTAATGGAAAAGGACAGAATTGGAGTTGGAGCATCTGCAGCATCGTCAGCTGCGTGTGCGTTATCTTCTTCTCTCTCTCTCTCTTTTTTTTTTTTTTGCCACATGGCATGTGGGATCCTAGTTGCCCCCACTGGGGATCAAAAACATACCCCCTGCACTGGAAGCACAGAGTCCCAACCACTGGACCACCAGGGAAGTCCCTGCATGTATTTTCTTATTTAATCGTCACAGATGATGAGATGGGTGTTATCCTTACCTCCACCCTGTGCAGGGGAAATTGAGACTCAGAGAAGTCCATGACTTGGCCAAGATCACACAGTGAGGAGGTCAAGGGCTGCACTTGTGAAGATGGGGACTGGGGCCTCCAATGGCGATGGGATGTACTGTGATTCCAAAGGCAGAGACTTCCAGGCTCCATTGTGGACTCTGCTGAGTAGCTGTGTGAGTTACCTGTTGCTGCTGTAACAAATTACCATAAAGGCAGTGGCTTAAAACAATACACATTTATTATCTTATAGTTCTGGAGGTCAGAAGTCTGGAACAGTGGTCACTGGCCTAAAAGCAAAGTGTCAGCAGGGTTGCATTTCTTTTAGACAGAGAAAATCTGTTCCATTGCCTTTTGCAGCCCCTTGAAGCTGCCTGCATTCCTTGGCTTGTGGCCCCTTCCTTATGAGCCAGAAGTGTAGCATCTTCTAGTCTCTGTCTGACTCTGATATTTCCACCTCCCTTTTTCACTTTCGGGGACTCTTTTGATTACATTGGGTTCACTTGGATAATTCAAGACAACCTCAAGATTCCTAACTTAATCACATGTGCAAATTCCCTTTGCCATGTAAAGTAACATGTATCTGCCAGTTCTGGGTATTAGGATGTGGGTACCCTTGGAGGGCCTTTATTCTGCCTACCACAGTGGTCTTGGCCAAGGGACCTAGTTTTGGGAAAATAGCTATCCCTTCCCTAGGAAGTTGGAGGGAGTGAAAAAAGAGAGGATCAGATTTCTGGCCCCCAGGAAGTTACTGAAGCTCCATCCAGGGACCAGCGTGTGCTGGAGGCTGTGCCATCCAGTGAAGGATAGAAGGTCCATCAGAATTCTGACATTTCTGGAAGGGAGACAGTGCTTGGGAAATGCCACCTGCCCACAAAGCACGTGTCGCTTACAGTCACTGGACTCTCCTGGAGGCGTGTCCCAGGACTCAGCATCAGACAGATCAGAGTTCAAATTCCAGCTCTGCCTTCTCCCAGAAGCTTGGGTGTGGTTGAGATGGGGGAGTAGGGTGGGCCGGAAAGGGAGAAACAAACAAGACGTGTGCAAGCACGTGACCTCATTTCATCTCCACTGAGGTGGAGCTTCTGCCTCCGTTTTGCAGATGTGGAAACAACAGCTCAGACAGAGAGATTAGGCGCCTTGTCTGAGATCACATAACCACTGAGGGATTTCTCATGCGCCAGGATTCCCAAACCGGTGACGCCTTTACCCTCTCCGAGGCTGTTGGCCGCGTATGCCTGCCTCATTGGCTATGGCTCCTTGATAATTTTCTTTAAATCAAACTATTGCTTTTTTAAAAAATTTAAATGCTTCTGTTTTACATTGAGACTTTATATTACTCCCATAAATGGAAAATAACAGAATCCATGAGGTCGTTATGTATATTTTTATAATGCACATGAAAATGAATTTATCACCATAAAAATGAAAAGTATTCATCCCTATGCCATGTACAATGAGTTCTTGGCTCCATTAGTACATTTGGACCTCTCTTTGGGAATTGACTCCATACTGGCTCTGGTTTCACCAAATCATAATATTATTCATGGCTATCATTTATTACAGTATTAAATTTTCAAATGTCTTCCCAGCACCATTAAATCCAGACTCGTCAGCCTGGCCTCAGGCCTCTGCTGTCCTCATCTCCGGCAGTCTGGACTTGCTATTCTTGGGGAAAGAAGGGTATTTCTTGCTGTACTGGCTACCCAATTTTGCTGGTTTGCAAGGAGATCCTGATCCTATAGGAAATCAGTCCTGAATATTCATTGGAAGGACTGAGGCTGAAGCTGAAACTCCAATACTTTGGCCACCTGATGCAAAGAGCTGACTCATTGGAAAAGACCCTGATGCTGGGAAAGATTGAAAGCAGGCGGAGAAAGGGACGACAGAGGATGAGATGGTTGGATGGCATCACTGACTCGATGGACATGAGTTTGAGCAAGCTCTGGGTGTTGGGAATGGATAAGGAGGCCTGGAATGCTGCAGTCCATGGGGTCGCAAAGAGTCGGACACGACTGAGTGACTGAACTGACTGAACTGATTGGCTACCCAGCTGGGAGGGGCTGGGATTTGAACCCAAGGCATGAGCCTCTGAGCCAAGCTGTTAACCTCCACTCTGTACCACCTTTCTATGATACCTGGTCTCAGCAAGGCCTGTAACAACAAGAGCAAAGACAGGCTTGAAAATTAAGTAGGGAAGGGCTTGGCTGGGCTGCCCAAGAGCCTCAAACTTGTAGAACCCTTTTTGGTCTCATTGGCAAAGAGAAAGGTTTGATCAAGACCCCCAGCCAAGTTTTGTAGGTCTAATAGAGCAGCTCCTGCTGAGAGGGAGGAGCTAGAGACCTTTAATAACCTCTCTTGGTGTATAAATGATGGGCAGCTGTAGTAACCAATTCTAACTCTGTGATCTCATAAGAGGCTGGGACTGCATGGCAGGTCCTGCTGAGTTTCTCCACTGGAGGAAGCTTCACATAGCAAGTGAACTCTCAGTGTCTGGACCGAGCAGACTTCTTGCAGGAATTCTGCAAGTGCCTCCTATTCCCTTCCTTTATTGCAACACAGATAATTTCTCATCTGAGAAGGGAGTATAGATCCCAGTGTAACTTGTTTAATAGTCTCAGTAGATTCATTCCAGCTTTTCCTAAGAGCGAGGCAGAAAAACCCCTGATTACATGGGAGCATCGGGGGCCTTGAGGCTCACAAAGAGGGACCTGATGGTGAGTTCCCCAGATTGCTATGACGGACGCCTTGATGACCCAGCTGTGGGAAGAGCCGAGCCCAGGACTGACACCCAGTTGGTGGGTTTGTTTAGTAATTATTCTTGTCCTGGTTTGGGCTTCTCTCTGAGGCTCAGGGTAGAGTGAAGACACTGATTTCTAGAACCAGTCAAGCCTTAGTTCAAATCTCCATTCCTCCACGGGTCAATTGTGTACCCTCGGGCAAATCACTTCCCCTCTCTGTGCCTCAGTTTCTTCATCTGTAAAATAGGGATAATAGTAGCTCCCTGAAAGGGCTGAGAAGATGAGAGGAGTGGTCAGCCTCCCTGGTGGCTCAGAGGGTAAAGCGTCTGCCTGCAATGCAGGAGACCCAGGTTCGATCCCTGGGTTGGGAAGATCCCCTGGAGAAGGAAATGGCAACCCACCCCGGTATTCTTGCCTGGGAAATCCCACGGACACAGAAGCCTGGTCGGCTAAGGTCCACTGGGTGGCAAAGAGTTGGACACGACTGAACAACTTCACTTTAGAGGATTAAAGGCGTGGATCCAGGACCATGCTTGAAAGTGAAAGTGAAGTCGCTTAGTTGCGTCTGACTTTGTAACCATGCTTAGGAAACACTTAACAAGGTGGGAGACACGAAGCAGTAGCCGTTTTTGTAGCTGGGCAGACCTGGGTTTGAATCCTGCCACCAGCACTAACTGCTGTGTGACTTTGGGTGGATGCCTTGACCTCTCTGAGGGTCTAACTTCTGTCCGGAAATGGGACTGGTAACAGTCCCTGCATCCAGGGTGGTGGTGAGCATCCTGTCAGCGGGGTTTTGTGAGTGAAACTGCTGAAACCCCAGCCCTGAGCCCTGGCAAACAGCAGGCAGTGGAGACGTAAGGGAAGCCCCTCCGGGAGTGGCGGCGGCCCCCCGCTGTCCTACTCGAGGCAGGCCGGGGCCCTTCCCCTGCCGCCCCGCCCCAGCTGTGACGCCCACACCCCTGCCTGTCTGAGGGGCAGGAAGGAAGTGAGGAGGGCAGCCGGCAGCTTCCCCTTTTCTGCCCCTGCTCCAGGCTCCTCGTTCCTTCCCCATCAGTGCCTCGGAGGAGGGGAGGCAGCATCATGGCCCCCCGCGCGGCCGCCATCCGCCAGACCTGCTGCTGCTTCAATGTGCGCATCGCTACCACCGCCCTGGCCATCTACCATGTGGTGAGTGTGCAGGTGCCCCGGGCAGTGTGTGTGTGTGTGTGTAAGACAGAGAGCGAGCGAGCCCCACCCCCATCTACTGAACCCCCTTGAATGGGAGGACCGTTGTTCACCACCTCTTCGTAGAACCCCGGCGGTCCCTTCCCTGCTCTGGGCCTTAGGGTCCCTCTCTGTCCAAAGTGTGTGCCGGGGGTGGGGTTTGGGGGCGGGGGGAGCTCTGCGGCAGTGGCAGCAGTGGAAGGAGGGGGTCCTTGTTCTAAACCAATATAGCTGCCATTCTCTCTGAGGCTCAGTTTCTGCTTCTGTGAAATGGGACCTTCAGCTCCACAAGCTTATTCAGGTGCAAACAGCCCCAGATGTGAAAGTGCTTTGGAAACCCGGAATCTCAGGAAGAATGTGAGCCAGGAGTGTTGTCAGGAAATGGGGTCAGGTCACAGGCACGGCTGTGCCGACTCTCCCTGGAGCCTGGGCCACTGGAAGGGATGGGAAACGGGAATCTCCCTTTTGTGCTTCCAGAGGGAACAGAGGGGCCTGAGTCCTCTCGGTTTGGCTTGCATATGAGCAGGGTGACTGGCCTGGCCCTGGAGACTTGGGTCAGTTGAGGAGGAACGGGCCCACTGGTACCCCTTTGGAGGCTGGTGCGCACAGCTGGGTGTTGAGTCTTGTCTCTTATAAACTCAGAGTGATTCTGGGCAAGTCGTAGCCCCCCGGGGGCCAGAGGCTCTCCCTCTGTCTAGGTGGCTGAAGGTTGGGGTTCTGTTTTCGGGCCCTGTCCAGACCCATCCCCCCAGCCTACAGTTCTGAGACACACACAGCTCACCAGACCCAGCGCCTCCCTCCCAGGGTGACTCAGGGCCTGTGGTTAACAGTTCTTTTATGAGCCTGGAACGGCTTCCTTAAAATTAGCCTAAATCCGGCAATGCTGTGGCAGGCTGCTATAAACTGTTCAGACCTGGTTGCATCTGCTTCCTGTCGCAGGCAGAGCTGGCAGGGCTGTGGCCAGAGCCCAACCTTCAGAGCGCTGGTGCCACTCAGGGTTCAGCGCACAGTCTCTGGATCCGGACTCTTGTGTATCAGTCCTGACCTCGTCACTTCCTAGCTGTGCAGCCTTGGGCCACTTACTTAACCTTTATGAGTGTCTGTTTTGTCTAAAAAAAAAAAAAAAAATGAGCCTGAGAATAGTAATACCTCTCTGATGGGGTTGTTGCAAGGATCAAGGGTATAAATATCTACGAGGCATGTAGTGGGAACTACTACCTGACAGGTAGTTGAAGTTATTATTAGCAGGGCCTCAGACACAGAGCCTGAGGCTGGCACACCCATAAGTCAAGTAGTCAGATCCCCAGAACACTGGTTTTGGGTGGAGCTCAGAGGTTGCTCCGCCGGGCTCCTGCCAATATGAGAGTGATTCTGAGAGAAGTGAAAGGCACTTGACTGTCCCCAGACCAAGTCCTTAGGGCCTCTTCAAGCTCTGAGATTGTATCATGTTCTTGGAAACACAGTGTCCTAAGCAGGGGTGTCCCCGTGGGAAGCAGGCCCCTGGGCCCCTACCCTTGCTCTGCTGCTAACTAGCCATGCAACCTTGGACAGGCTGCTTCCTTGGGCCTCAGTTTTTCCTTTACATGATGATGGATAAGGGGCGTGGACTGGCTCAGAGGTCTCAAACGCTGATGCGTCCGGGGCCAGGCAGCTCCTGTAAGTGAGCACCCTGGGGCCTGTGGACCTTGCTGTGACCTGGGAAGCCTGTTCTGCGTCTGTTCTGGCAGCTGCTCTCTGTTTCCGCCGATTGTTGCTATGTGGGCCCCAGCAGCCGCTCTTATGACATTTGGAGAAACAGGAAACATGGGCTTTTATGCCACAACTTCTGCTGTCTCCATGTTAGTGACTGATTTGAGGAAAAAAAGAAATCCCTGGGCAGACCGAGTCAAATCTACTTGCAGGCTGCAGGGCCCAGAGTCTGCCTTGCAAACCCCTGACTTTGTGACTCTTGAGGTTTCCTTTTGCTCATGCCATCCGAGATCCTCACCTGTACACAGCGATATGACATCAGCCTCTGCCCACAGAGCTGAAGAATGTGTGCGCGGGTGATCAGGAAGCCTTCTTGGGGGAGTGCCACTGGCAGAGGTGTAGTTTGGTTATGAGGAGGGTGGATCTGGGATGGAGAGGTGTGCAAAGCTGTGGAGGCTGAGGACCGTGGCTTGTGCTTGGGACCCTAGACAGACCAACTGGAGGCTGTTGGGGAGTAGGAGGTGGGAGGGGATTGGATTGATAAGCTAGAGGTTGGACCTTCACGACAGGGCACTTTTGACATTTGGGGCTGGTGCATTCTTTGTTGTGGAGCATGAATAGCACACTGTCAGATGTTTAGCAGCATCCCCTGGCCTTTATTTACAAGATACTAATAACTCCCCACCAGCTGTGATGACCCAAAATATCTCCAGACACTGTGAATGTATCCTGGGGGTGAAATCACACCCAGCTGAGAACCACCATCTTTCATGTGGGTCATGGGGAGCCATGGGATGTCCTAGAGCCGAAGGCAGGAGAACGGAAGAAAAGTCTGGAAGCTGGCCCAGGCAGTCTTCTCTGGGCTGGAATGCTTGATAGATTCCAGTGGAGGATGGTCCTCCTGCCCTCTCCGTGAGAGGTCTTGCTCCTTCCCAGAAAGGGCAGGGCTTTCTCTGTGGCCTGGCAGTCACATAGCAGGTGTATTGTCAGGGCCTTGAACATCTGGATAGAAAAGTAGACTCTGCCCTCCAGATGTATTGATCACCTAGACTGGTGTCATCTGGAGCCACTCGTGGGTGACAGCCCTGCACACGGAGAGCTATTCGTGGACTGGGCCCCTCTAGGGAGGGTTAAATTGGGCTCTTGGCATCCTGAGACAGTACCTCCGTTTATTGAGTCATTGGGGTGTTATTACTGCAGGACCTCCACGCCCAACGGCTGGAGGACCTTCTTCCCCACTTCCCTGGGTTTGTGCAGAGGATTCCCTGGGTCACAAATGATTTCTGACCCAAAGTGGCACACCTAGAGGAGTCAGAGAACTTTTGTAAATTGGTCTCTTTGGTTCTGGTTTATCTGGCAGCCCAAAGCATGTCTGTCCCAAGTTAATGGCAGGAGATAAGGACCCCAGAAGACCCTTTTGCCCAGAAATATCTCCCTCCCAAGGTGCCTGGAGTTCCATTAGAAATTCATTGTCTGATAAAAAGCTTACACCCACGGTGATTTCAATCCTGTAGCAAGAGAATACGCCGAAACAAGGCCAGGAGGAAATGAGACTGATGCTGACCTTGGCTTGTCTCTGGGTTACAGGTTGTGAAAGCTCTATTTTTTTTTTTTCTACTTTTCTGTATTCTCAGTATTGGCTACAATGAGCATGTATTACATTTTAAAAATAAATATTTTATTTTAGAACAGTTTTGGATCCATAGGATAACTGTGAACAGAGTTCCTGTATACCCCCTTTCTGGACTCCCCGATTGATAGCATCTTACATTAACATGACGCATTTGTCACAATTGATGAGTCAGTATTGACTTACTATTATTAACCACCAGCCCATACTTTATTCAGATTTCTTCAGATTTTCCCTAGGATCCTTTTTCGGGATCCCATGTTGTATACAGTCATCACGCCGCCTTAGGTTTCCCTTGGCTGTGATAGTTTTTCAGATTTTCCTCACTTTTGATGACCTAGACAGTTTTGAGGAATATTAGTCACGCATTTTGTCAGATATTCATCAAATGGGACTTGTCTGGTGGTTTTCTCCTGGTTAGACTTGGACAACATGTTTCGGGAAGGAGATCGCAGAGGTAAAGTGCCCTTCTCCGCACTGCATATTGAGGGTATATGCTTGCACATGCCTTATCACTGTTGATTCTGACCTTAATCACCTGGCTGAGGTCCTGTCTGTTGTGTTTCTCCACTGTAAAGAGACTGCTTCTTTACCAGTGTTCTGCTTGACTTACAGGTCTGCTGGCAGCAGGCTCCATGTCTGAGGCACTGCTAATAAGAAAGCACTCAATCTCTATTACTTAAAGGACCCTCTTGTCAATGTGGATTCACTCTCAACATGTCTTTCTTTTCCGTGCCCAGCCCCAGGCCAGCACACTGGCCTGACTCTTTCATGGCCTCTGTCCTCTAGGGGTTCCAACCTACCAAGGAAAAATTGTGATAATGGTGCTGAAGGATAACAGTGCTGGCTCAGATGGGGGCACAGACAAGCCCCCTTAGGTCAGCCCTGGCGTAGAAGCTATGGGTTTCTCGGGCTGCTCAGCGGTAAAAAATCTGCCTGCAAGGCAGGAGACACAGGAGACATGAGTTCGATCCCTGAGTCGCACAGGAGACATGGGTTCGATCCCTGAGTCAGGAAAATCCCCCAGAGGAGGAAATGGCAACCCACTTCAGTATTCTTGCCTGGAAAATCCCATGGATAGAGGAGCCTGGCAGGCCACAGTCCATGGAGTTGGAGTAAGAGTTGGACTCTACTGAGCATGCACCAGGTGGAGGCTGGGATTCAGGAAAGGCTTTTGGGAGGAGGCCTGAGTGCTAAGCATGAGCAGGACTTTGCTTCAGAACGTAGAGGAAAAAAAGGGCATGCTGGCTGAGGGAGCAGCAGGTGAAGATTTGGAAGTACTGAGAAGCTCATGGAGCTGGGATGGAGGGAGTGATGCTTATGAGGTAGGGGAGGTTGCAGAGGTCAGCAGGGGCAAGACTGAAACGAAGCTCTGGCTTCTTTCATGGATCTCTGCTTGCCCTAGTTCTCTCATTTCATAGAGGAGTGAACAGGCTCCAGAGGGTCCCTGACTAGTTCCAGGTCACACAGGGAGGTGGGGAGGGGCTTGCTCCGGACCTCGGCTACCAGCACACAGGTGTGTGGGGTGAGCCCACGGGTGCACAGATGAACTCCTTACCTGGTCCATGGCCCAGGGGTGGTCCGTCTGTCTGAGAGGCCCTTCTCTCACCCAGCGTTCATTTCTTCTTCATGGTCCAGCTCATGGGAAGCTTCCTCCTCCGGGAAGCCCTCTTGTTTGTCCTCCTGAGAACTGCAGTGGCTTTTGGCTTCTCTCTTTCTGCTCCACTTTGGGGCCTGAAAAGATTGTGGACTTATCTCCATCACTCACTGACAATGTGACTGAGCAGGCAATTGCCTTTGCTGTCTGGGCCTCAGCTTCCTATCTGTTAAATGGGGCCAGTGGTCCCTGTCTCAAGGGTGATGGTTTTGAAATATTGAGCTGATGTGGCCCTACGAGAGACGGGGCTGGCAGGCAAGTGCCCAGTGTGGGCTGTGGGATGTGACCAGAGGCCACTCCCCTTTCTAGAGCTCATCTGTTTAGAGTCTAAAAATAGGTCCTAACTGTTAGGTCCATCTGTTAAAACCTCTGCCTTCACGCCCAGTGGCCCCATGTGGGGCAGAAAGAACTTGCTCTGTATGCTGCCTGAATGCGGGGGGAGGCCAGCGGGGGTAGGGTGGGAGCCATGGCCCCTCTCCAGAGCCATGGCCAAGGCGCCCTGGTGGGAACTCAGTTGTGCTCCCCATCTCCAGGGTATGCACCCTGCCTTCTAGCTTATAAAATGTCAGAGGCCTTCAAGGGGACCCCTGGACCAACTGGGCCCAATGTAGGGTGGCAGGCAGGGCCTTCTGGGGAGCAGAGTTAGTTGGGCTCTTCTTGCTACCCTAGGCCTGGTGGGCTGAGTGATGGTGGCCAGTCATCTGTGAGAGGTGGGCCCGGACAGGCCAGACCCCAGAGTGAGCCTTGTCCCATCCCCACTTCCTGGTTCTCAAGCCCAAGGAAAGAGAAAGAAAGGGCTTCTGGGAATGAGAGGTGGTGAACGGTGGTTCCATCCATTGGGGGTCACCTTGGCTGGAGGGACCCACTGCTGTCAGAGAGCCATACCAGCCCCGGGGTGGGTCCTCCCTGGTGTAGGGGCTGGGGCCTCACTCAGACCTCGCCCAATGGCTGGAGGGCAGGGCCTGGGTGGGCCAAGGTTCTCGGTCAGCACCCTAGTCCGGGGCCCTGCCGCCCCTCACCAACCGGAAGGGAGGCTTTTATTTTGAGCCCAGGGCAGTGGCTCAGAACCAGGACTTCTATCTGAGCTTACTGAGGCCTGCATTGGTCTCCCAGGGGACCCCACACCACCAGGGGCACAGAGCCTTTAACGAGGCAGGAAGCTGAGCAGGGAGCTTGCAGAGCGAAGGTGCTGGCTCCCTGCCTTCCAGCCCTCAGCCCTGCTGCAGGCCCAGTGGGTCCCTCTCCTTCTCCGAGCTTCAGTTTTCTCTCCTGTCATCTGGGGGCCAATAACCATGACTGGCATGGTCAGAGACTCAAAGGGAACCAGGTGAGAGACCCAGCGAGTACCCAACAAATGGGATCTACCCCGGAGCCCCTATTTGACAGAAGAGGAAATTGAGGCTTGCACAGGCCAAGCGACTTTGCAGCCCGGGGTAGATCCAGAACAAGAGCCCAAGAGTCCTGCTCGAGGCCCAGGCTTTGCCGCTGTTACTCCAGACTGTGTCGGGGGAAGGGCCGGCTTCCTGGTAGCCATGGAGTGGGATTCAACAGTAGTATCCGGGTAGCATTGTTCTTAGAAACACGGAGCCCATGTGCAAAGATGCAATCTCTATTTCACCTGTAAAATTAGAGGGAATTGACCTCTCCTAAATGCTCCAGTCATACTAACACTTATTATCACAGCAGGGGCGTTTGCCCTGAAGGTAAATAAGGAATTGACGCTTTGTGGGGATGTTTGGGGGTGTTCCGAAAGTGGAGGAGGATGGGAGCGTGGACTCAGCTTGGAGGCTCATTCTGAGCCCCCAAATGGGTGACCATAAAGGATGACCACCCCCCATCCTCCAAGAAGAGCAGTGTCCCCCTGGGATTCAGCGGGTCAGAAAGTTCACCTTCAGTGCCTCTTCCTTCAGGGGGAGTCTTGCCCTTCTGTCTTCTTTCACAGGGGCAGGTCTGAAAGGTCAAAGGGCAGAGGGCAGAGGACAGGCCTTGCTGGGCTGTCACACTCGAAGCACAGGCAAGGGACGGGGCTCGGAGGTTGAGACACTGGTTTTCCCGGACGTGGGCCCAGAGCGAGCTGCTCCCATGCCGGCACTTTCCACTGCAGGGTAATGAACCATGGGGCGTGCAATCCCAAACGTGTTCTCTGCCAGCTCCCTACCTATGCGTGAGCTGTTCCTTTTTTCCCTGGAGTGTTCTTTCTTCCTTTTCTGCCAACCTCATAGTCACATCCCTGGAAAACCACATGTCCCCTTAGCATCTCCTGCATCCCTCCACCAGTCCAGCCACCCAGCGGCAGCTGCCATTTTCTGGGGGCCTCCTGTGTGTCGGGCATGTGCTGAGCCCAAGTTGCAGTTCCCCGAGAAGCTTCTTGCAGTTTCCTAAACGCACCTCATCCTTTTTTGCTTTTGCTGTTCCCTCTGCCTGGAACACCCTTCCCACTGCCCTTTGGTTGAAATCTTTAATTCTCACCACCTCTCAGAAGCCTTCGTGGAGCCCCGACTCCTAGACCCTGAGTTCTCAGCATCTCCCCCTATCCCGGGGTGGCTCCCACCTTCACCTGTGGGGGCCTTGGGGGTCCTGTGGTCTGGCCTGGAGGCCTGAAGGCCAGGGTCGGCCCTGCCTGATTCATCTTCGTCATCCCCAGGGCCTGACACGGAGTAGGTGGCTGCCAATCTCAATTGTATTTTACTTTTGCAAACCTTTTATTGGTGCATAGTTTCTATAAGTGGATGTCTTGATGACCTTTTTCAGAAAGCAACATCCAGGTAACCTCCAGACTGAGAAATATGACTGGACCAGCCCCCAAGGGCCCCTGGTGGCCCCCGCTCGTCACTATGCGGCCCTCACTGACTTCCTTCAACCCTCGTAGTTCTAGAAGCACCCAGGGATGAGTTTACACATCACGGGCTCTTCTTTTCTCTCAACACTGTGTTTGTGAGCTTTTTCTGCATGACTGTGTGTATCCACTTTGTTTCCCCCTTGCTGTATACTATTTCACTGCATGAATATATCACTGTATGTTTGCCTCTTGTAGGGAGGGGGAAGACACTGGGGTTGTTTCCAGCGTGGGGCCCTTACAGTGGCCACGGGGACCCGTGGCTTGGTGTCTGCCCTAGGCACGGTCCCTAGATCTTTCTGAAGATCAAGTCTTTGGTAGCAGACATCTGTCAACCTCATCTGCTCCGAACAACAGCCCTGCTAGTGGGTGGAGCCTTCTTTCTCTTTTACAGATGAGGAAACCCGGTGCAGAGGAGTCGAGGGGCCAGGTGGGGCGAAGGAGGGGCTGTTAATGGGGCGGGGGGGCGGGGATGGGAGGGAGGCTGGTGCAGCTGGGGTCCCAGGGAAGTGAGGGCAGCCTGGCTGGGGCACCCGCTGAGCCGTGGTTCTGGGAAGGCGCCCCGTGATGGTATCTAGGCCGGCTGGGGAGGTGTCTGGGGAGATAGCGCTGGCAGAGGCGGGAGGGGGGAATGGCCCCCACCCAGTTGCCCCTGATAAGCTGCGACAGGAAGTGTGGGGTGGGGTTGGGGAGGAGAGCTTCCTCCCGACGCTGATGCATCTGGTTCTTTTCTCCCATCCTCTGGCCAGACAGCCCCAGGGGGCCCCCCTCCACACACACAGGGAAAGCAGGGTGGGTGGGTGATGTGGAGGGGAGTGAGCTTTCGGGAGGGGGCGATGATGATGATGATGATGGGAAGGAGAAAGATAACAATTGTGACAGCCTGAACATGCAGGAGTCCATGAGTTCCTTGGCCCCCAGAGCCGGAGGACCCGGGGTCAGGTTGGAGCAGCCCTGGAAGGCTGGAAGAACTGTGCGCTTGGGACCAGCTTCCCATTGTGCGAATCGCTTCATCTCCGTTGTCGAGGGCGGAGGACGAGCCGGGTCCTGACTCCTTGTGCAACCTTGGCTGAGGCACTCACAGGCCCCGTTCTCCTCGGATTGGAAGTGGGTCAGCAGTTCTGACCTCACAGACTTGTGAGGAGGAGTCATTTCAGTTAACAGACAGGAAATGGCCCACGCACCGGCTCTCATGTAGTAGATGCTCACTGAGTGTCAGATCGCTTTGTCAATTTTACCCCCTGGAAGCTCAGAGGATAGGTTTCTGCCTGCATGCTTATGCAGATCCTAAGCCCCAGCGGGGCCCCCATTCTTCGACTGGGAAATGGTGCTTGATCCCCAGAGTCAGGGGATCTGGTGTCATCACCACCATCATCATGTCATGCTGTCAGGAGTGCCGTGGACATCGGCAGCCCCAGCAGGCCTGTGGCTACCTCCATCACCACCAGCCTGCCACTCCACCGTCACCTCTATCATCACTGCCCATAGGATCATAGCCCAGCCACAGGGCAGCCAGTCCCTGTCTCCCAGCTCCTGCACCATTGTCAAGCCCACCTGACCCTTGTGTCTACTCCACTCAGCTGCGGCATCACCGCCGTTATGGCCACGGCCATGTTCAATAGTGCTCCCATACCCCTGCCCTCCTGGCCTCCTCCTCTCCTCCTACAACTGCTGCTGTAGGTTAAGGAAGGCAAGTTTCGGAAAAAAGAAGGAGACGGGCACTGTACAGGAACAGATCACCTTTAATGAGGCGAGAAGGGGCAGCAGTCAGATTAGTGAGCTGCTGCACTTACCCAAGAAAAGAGTAAGTATATATAGGCATGTATGTGGAAAGCTACTGTCTTAAGGGGGCCTGTTCTTCTCCAAGGTTGTTCGGAGTAGTTATCTCTTAAACGGTGATTGGCCAGAGGCTGGGACCAGCTGGGAGCTGGGTCTGCTGCTGCTAAGTCACTTCAGTCGTGTCTGACTCTGTGCGACCCCATAGACGGCAGCCCACCAGGCTCCCCCGTCCCTGGGATTCTCCAGGCAAGAACACTGGAGTGGGGTGCCATTTCCTTCTCCAATGCATGAAAGTGAAAAGTGAAAGTGAAGTCACTCAGTTGTGTCCGACTCTTAGCGACCCCATGGACTGTAGCCTACCAGGCTCCTCGGTCCATGGGATTTCCATGGCAAGAGTACTGGAGTGGGGTGCCATTGCCTTCTCCGGGAAGCTGGGGGTAATCAACCTTAATGTCCATTTTTTTTTTCTTCCTGCGAGAGAGTTCTTTGTTTTGCTTAGAATGGTGGGGAGGACCTGGAGGGGAGTTTTAACTCCAGGCTATTTTGAGCTGCGTACCTTTCCTTCAGCTGCCCTTTTACTTGAGCTCAGGCTGTTGGTTTGCTCCTCAGAACCGCCAGGAAAACAAGTAGAAATTCTCCTGGCCTCCTGGCCACTTCCCCCATCACACGGCTTAGGGAAGTTGTGTGTTTGTTTTTGAGAAAGAAGAGCTGGGGTGGGGATGAAAGTGGGAACTGAAACCAGGGAGAAGGCGAGGGAAGAGGTGAGAAAGGGGAATGGAGAGTGAAGGCAGCAGTGGGTGGGCTGAGTGTGGTCGGAACTCACCGGCCACAGAGCCGCGCCTGAGTGCGGTGTCCGGAGGACTCAAGCTGACTCTGACTCTGCAGTCTGTTTGCTGTGTGGCCTTGGGCTGGCCACTGCCTCTCCTTGGGCTCCACGTGCCCATGGGTGACATCCCCTCTCTCAGGGAAGAGTCATTCCTGCCCCCGAGTTTCCCTGGATCTGTCGTGGCATGCTCCAGGTCTCTTCTGGAAATGCTTAAAGCCATGGTCAAGCTTTTCCTGTTTGTGAAACCTTCCCGGGGCCTTCCAGACAGCTATGATCAGTCCCTCGTCAGGGACTCTCAGCCTCCCGCATGTCCCATGACATGGCTCTGAACACTCTGGTCGCCTGTTGGGTTCCCCTGGGGACTGTGACACCTGCAGGCCAGGGTCAGTGACTTTTCCAGACAGGGCTGGGAGCTGGTGGGTGCTCAGAGAGTGTTTACTGGATGAACAAACAAGGGAGCAGGTGTATACCTGCCCAACAGTGTGTACCGATGGGCACTTGCTGTGTGCCAGGCTCAGGGCTGGAGTGCCATTTGACCGATAGCAGCCCTGCCAGGCAGGTCCAATTATTATCCCATATCCCAGAGGAGGAGACTGAGGATCAGAGAGGTTGGGAGCTTGCTCAAGGGCACAGAGCCGGGGTTGGGGCGGGGTCACTTGAGTCCCGCACCCTGGCTCTTAGCTGTAACTGACCAAAGATGCCGTGATGGAGGAACAGGTGGGCAAGTGAATGCCGTGTGCCCAGGCATTGTGGGAGGAGGGAAGCCCCATTCCTATCCCAGGAGGGCATGAATCATGGCCCAGGCGGGCGCTCAGACTCAGGGAGAGGACAACTCTGCTCTAGTGGGAGGAGGGAGATGAGGGGAAGGGGAGGGCCAGGTGGCCTGGGTAGTCTGGACTCTTGGGGTTTCCTGGCCTCTCCTAGCTTATGCTATAGGTAAGTCAGGTACTTTCTGAACTACAAAGAGCTCTTGTCTGGGGGCTTGGGTGGAGCAGTGAGGACTTTCTGATGAGTGGGGTGCATTCCGGGGTGGGAGACCCTGGGCAGCCTGGGTGTGACATGCCATGGGTAGCAGGAGTTCAGTCATTCCAGTGAGAATAGGGGTGACTCTCTTCATTGACTGGAGGGGATAAACTGAGGTCAGGGAGGAGCCAGGACTTGGCCAGGGTTATCTAGCCGTGAGACAGTGGGAGAGGCCTCTTCTACCCTAGCTGTGGTCCCTTGAGCTGTGGGTGTAGGGTCGGTCGGTGGCCTGAGGAGGGTGGGCGGATGGTTGGTGAGACCAGGGCTTGGCCCCAGATCAACTACTCAGCCTGGAGTGGAGCCTGGACTCTGGGAGCCCAGGCAACAGGGTTCATATCCCAGCCAGGCCACGTGACACAGGGCATGTGAATTTTCCTCTCTGAGTTTCCATTCCTAATCTCTAACATGGGGAAGATGTTGGCTTTCTTGCAGGGTTTTGGGAGATGGTGGTACAAGCCTGTGGATACAGTTCTGAGCACAGAGTAGCTGCTCAGGGAATGTCAGTTCCTCTCCGCTTCATCTCCTACAGAACTGACATGCCTGTCTTCCTCCTGGATCAGGGACTGGTGTCTTCCATTGATTGTCAGAGGCCAGCAGAGGGTCTGAGTCAGACTGAGGTTGCTCTGGGGTTGGTTCCTGCCTCTGTGAGCCTCCAGGTTCTTATCTGGCAAGTGGGGACAGGGTTATCACTCTCCTCCTACAGGATGGTCGGATGAGAAGGTGAAACGGGGTAAAGGAGGAGCTTGGTTTTAAGCACAGGTGGTTTTTTACAAAAGTAAAAATGCTTCTAGTGTCTGCTGCTGCTTCTAGCACAAGCTGTGGGAGGTGGAGGAGGCGGCAGAGGGAAGGGGAGGTGGGGCCCTGCTGGCTCTGCTGGACTCTCACATGGGAGTGGGGGAGGGCAGACCTCAGGCAGAGCCAGGAGGTGGGGAGATGCTGGGAGGACACTGGAGGGGGGAAGAGAATCAGATCCAGCGCCTATTGGCCTGGGGTCCTACAAATGATCAGCTGAAAGGCCTTGGACAAGTTACCGGACCTCTTTGAGCCTCACTTTTCCCATCTGTGAAATGGAGGTGGGAGCATTAAGAACAGTCCCTTTGCTGGATTTGGGAGGATCACAGGGATGGTGTGGGTGGTGAACAAGGCATGGAATCAGGCTGTATAAAGGTCCCCCCTCTTCGCTCTCGTTCCTGGGATCCCAGGATATTCAGGAGGGGATGGTTGAAGAGGGGTAGTTAGGACGCTAGTGGCAGGATTGCTGAGGTGGCAGCAGGGCTGTGGGAGAGTG
Source organism: Bos indicus x Bos taurus (assembly GCF_003369695.1). Lineage (NCBI taxonomy): Eukaryota > Metazoa > Chordata > Mammalia > Artiodactyla > Bovidae > Bos > Bos indicus x Bos taurus. The sequence continues at coordinate 122,456,681 of NC_040077.1, forward strand.
TCAGGGCCAGAATTGAGAATCTCGGGAATGGTTTGTGGGTTGGCACTGGTTTCCAAAGTGGGGTGATACCCAAGGTGACCACTGGGGCCTCAGAATGACAATATTACAATTTCTAAATTTTTCAGTCATGTTCTTTATTCATTTCTGGGTATGTTGCGTGTAGGTTTTATGATGTTCACTCTAAACCAGGATGGTGGCACATGCGTATAATTTGGAAATCAAGAAACAGAGTAGTGTGTGCAAACGGTTTTATTGACATAGGTACATGATCAAAGTATCTGAGCCCTCTGGAGTCAGGAAAAGCAGGGCTCCGAGGAGACCTGGGGATTGGGGTGTGTGGGAAGGCATCAGGACAGCCCTGGGAACTGGGGCTTCAGGCTCCTCTTTGTCCCCAACTTGCTGTGTGTCCTTGGTCCAGCCACCTAACCTGAGCTCAGAAAATGAGCAGAAGGAGTTTATAAAAGAAGCAGACAGACTCTTTCTAGCAGCAGGATGTCAAGACTGTCTGATTCTGAGTTTCGTCCTAGACTCAGACAATCCTGGACTCTTGGGACTTCAAAAGGCTTCCTGTATCACGGCTGATAGATAATCATGCATTTCTAAGCTCAGCTGTGGCGAGTCGTCTGTGCTCTGCTCACACATCTCAGGGACCCCAGAGCTTACCATCTTTCAGGGAGCCCTGTTCTATCCTGAACTGAGCCGTCACGTGCCTCCCTTTCTCTTTCCCTCATTACAGGGGAAACTGGGGGAAAATGGCCTGGAACTCTAGTCTTTAGGAGGTGAGGAAGCAGCCTTTCTCTCTCTGAGCTGTTTCCTGTGCGTATCAGCCACAGCCCCCACCACATCTGCCTTCTGCTGTGAGCTGCTTTCCACAGTTCTGGTGAAACAAAGCCTTTTTCATCAGGTAGAGGGGGCCCATGTCAACTCACAGCAGCCAAAAGCAGTTTATACTTGCCGAGTACCCACTGCAGGGCTTGAAGCTCAGTGCTTTGCAAATACAAGACAATTTATTTCCCATTAAATCCAGTGCTTGCCAGTTTCCAAATGAGGGAATTCAGAGAGGTAAAGTGACTTGCTCAAGGTCACATAATGACCTGGATTTGTATCCATCTCTGCCTGACTCTCGGAGAAAGCAATGGCACCCCACTCCAGTACTCTTGCCTGGAAAATCCCATGGATGGAGGAGCCTGGAAGGCTGCAGTCCATGCGGTCTCTGAGGGTCGGACACGACTGAGCTACTTCACTTTCACTTTTCACTTTTATGCATTGGAGAAGGAAATGGCAATCCACTCCAGTGTTCTTGCCTGAGAATCCCAGGGACGGGGGAGCCTGGTGGGCTGCCATCAATGGGGATCACACAGAGTCGGATACGACTGAAGTGACTTAGTGACTTAGCAGCTGCCTGACTCTGGAGCCCAGCTCCTCATCAGTCTTCTTTGCTGTTCCTTTCTGCCCCCTGAACAGGATGTAATATGGCAGGAAGACAAATTGAAACCTCTGTCTGAGCTAAAAAAAACCCATCAAAAGTCAGCCAGGGGGAAACAGATGGTGTTTGTCAGCTGAGCATCAGTTACTAGTGCAGGGCCGCCTAGAAAGCCCATGCAAACTTAGGCCATATTAATAGAGGTAGGCCATCCACTGCAAGGGAGGAGACAGTCTTTTTCACAGTGTGGTCAGATGGCACTGGAGAAGTGTGTATGTATGATGGGGAGAAGGCTTGCTGTAAGGATATGAACTCAATGAAGATTAAGTTCGCTGTGGTTGGAAGCATTCAAGTAGAGGATGCATGGTATAGGATTCCTGCCTTAGAAGATAGAGGGCAGGGATAAGGTGACCTCTAAGGTCCTTTGAAACTGTAGCTTTGTGGCTGAACCACAGCTCTTGCCAGGACCACAGCAATGCTCATGTCCGTCAGGTTTGCCCCTTTTCTGTCATTCTTAGCAAGGGTCCCCTGAGGGAATAGGGTTTATCTGTTTATCCATCCGTCTGTTCATCTATAGCAGCTAGAGCAGTGAACAAGAGAGACACAGTCCTTTTCTCAGTTCAGTTCAGTCACTCAGTTGTGTCCAACTCTGCGACCCCATGGACTGCAGCACGCCAGGCCTCCCTGTCCATCACCAACTCCCGGAGCTGACTCAACCTCATGTCCATTGAGGCAGTGATGCCATCCAACCATCTCATCCTCTGTTATCCCCTTCTCCTCCTGCCTTCAATCTTTCCCAGCATCAGGATCTTTTCCAATGAGTCAGCTCTTCCCATCAGGTGGCCAGAGTATTGGAGTTTCAGCTTCAGCATCAGTCCTTCCAATGAATACTCAGTGCTGATTTCCTTGAGGATGGACTGGTTGGATCTCCTTTCTATCCAGGGGACTCTCAAGAGTCTTCTCCAACATCACAGTTCAAAAGCATCAATTCTTCGGTGCTCAGCTTTCTTCACAGTCCAACTCTCACATCCATACACGACCACTGGAAAAACCATAGCTTTGACTAAAATGGACATTTGTTGGCAAAGTAATGTCTCTGCTTTTAAATATGCTGTCTAGATTGGTCATAACTTTTTTTTCCAAGGAGCAAGCATCTTTTATAATCCAGAGAGAATAATAACAATAATAATAATAGCACAGACTGTGCTTATTATTTGTCAGGTACTTTAAGTGAATCATGCCACCTGGCCCCACTACAACCTTATGAGACAAATATGAGTATTATCTCCATTTGCACACGAGGGTTGAAAAGCCAGGAGGACTGGCATTCATAGATCAGAGACTCCCAGGTCTGAGTTGATGATCCCAAGAACTTGAATTTCTGTCATGCTCAGATGCTGTGACTAAGACCCCATGATGTCCAGAGCCTGTCGTTATAAAAGAGGGTACACAGCAGGGGCCCAGTCCCTGGCGAGAGCCCTCTGTTTCCCCCACTTCCTCAAGCCTAACCTTCAGTAGTCACAGTTACAGCTTTGCTAAGAACTGGGTGTGGTTCTAAGTGCTGTCCTGCGATGTTCTCCTTTACTCCCCCCATTAGCCTCCTTAGGTAGCTGTCAGGATTATCCTCATTTTACAGATGGGGAAACGGAGGCACAGAGATGTCAAATAATTTGCCCAAGCTCACACAGCTAGGAAGAAGAAGAAGGAGGGTTAAGAGCTTGAGCTGTCTCTCTCTAGGCCACACTGTATCCGGGATGCCCCACTGCCTGGCATTCCACCTCCTCCAGGACCTCTCCTTACGGGCCCCGACTGCATACTGTTGGGGTGGAAGTGGTTGGTGGTGGGACTGTGCAGACTCCGGCTCACTGATGCTCTGTTCTGCCCCCAGATCATGAGTGTGTTGCTGTTCATTGAGCACTCGGTGGAGGTGGCCCACGGCAAGGCCTCCTGCAAGTTCTCAAAGACGGGCTACCTCAGGATCGGTAGGTCCAGGGGAAGCCAAAGGGCGGGGAGGGGTGAGGGGAGGGGCACCGGCCAGGGGTGGAGCAGCTGGAATTGAGGCCCTGCCACTTGTCCTTTCTGACGTCTGCAAGTGGAGAAATTCCCAAGTGTCCGCACGAGGTCTCCAGGTGTGAGAGCAAATAGGAGGCTGCTAGATGGTCAGGCAGTAAAGAATCTGCCCACGGTGTGGGAGACCAGGGTTCGATCCCTGGATCAGGAAGATCCCCTGGAGAAAGGGAATGGCAACCCACTCCAGTATTCTTGCCTGGAGAATCCCATGGACAGAGGAGCCTGGTGGGCTACAGTCCAGGGGTTGCAAAGAATCGGCCATGACCGAGCCACTGACCCACTTTGCAAACCTAACCAGCCCTTCTAGTCTGGACTAGTGGCTGCGGCAGCAGGAAGCCCTCTGCTTAGCCCAGACAGGTGCCCGTCACGCAGCTCCTCACCGTGGGCTCCAGCCCCTGCTCACCTCTCTGGTCTCACCTCTCATCTCTTTCTGCTCCCTCCACGCTACCCTCCCCCGGCTGCACCCACCACACCGAGCTGGGCCCTGTCTCGGGGTCCCTGCCTGGCCTCCTGGCTCATGGGCCAACTCCTTAGAGGCCTTCCCAGGCCCCTGCCACCCCTCTCCCTCTCTTACGCCATCTTTGTTACCTGAAATGTTCTGTTTGCAACTTGGTAGCCCCTCAAGACTGAGAACCGCAGGAGGGCAGGGCCTGGGCTTTCCTGCTCACTGGCATAGTACCCACACCAGAGGTTCCCAGAGTGTGGCCCTTGGAACCTGGAATGCCTCCCTAGGGGGCGCTTCTGGGCCCCTCACCGCTCTCTTTGCCTTTCAGCTGAACTGGTCTCCAGCTTTCTGCTCATCACCATGCTCTTCATCATCAGCTTGAGCCTGCTGGTTGGCGTGGTCAAGGTGAGGGCCTGGCTGGGGAGGGCAGGGGAGTTGGGACCTGGGAGGTGGGTATGGAACCCTCGCTGCCCTCCTTCCCTCTCCTAGTCACACCCGCTACATGGGCAGCCCTGGATGCTGAGAGGTGGGAGGCAGGTATTTGGTGGAGATCCAACTTGCACCCTGAGATCTTCAAACTTAGCTTTTGGAAACCTTCCACCTTTTTTCCACACCAGACCCCTCAGGCTGGAGGCCCCAGTTTCCTATGAAAATCATCTGTCCTCCGTGGGCAAGGGTGTGCTCAGCCAGCTGTGGCCGCCGCTCATCACTGACGCTTTGGCTGAACTAGCTGCCAAACCACATCCTTTTGAATTGCAGGTGGTGGCAGGGAATTTGGTAGAGAGAAAAGGAAGGGGCATTTTGAGGCCTAGGTAGAAGGGAGGAAAGCAGTGGATTCTGTAATCAGTGCGAGGAGCCCAAGCAGAGGGACGGGTGCAGCTGCGTCTAGCTCAGTGCCAACCAGCTAGCAGATGAGAGAGACGGACTGCGGCTCAGCCTCCTGCAAAGAGGAACCTGTCTGTCCCTTGGCAGTCCCGGGAGTGGGCAGGAAGCCAGGGCCCAGGTCACACAGTCATGGGAGCGGGCCCCGGAAAGAGAATCCTTTCTGGGCAGACAGTGGGCCGGGTATCCCAGGGCCAGCAGGGTGGGGTGGTGATTTGGTGCTGGTTTGGATTGTCTCCACCTTGCTCCAAACACCATTGTTCACTCCCTAGCTAAGATCACTCTCTCAGGGGCCCTGCAACCCAGGGAGGGCTTTCGCCTTGGTTCCTGGTGGTTCCTGGGGGGTCGTGCAGAGACACAAATGGTCCAGCTAAGAAAATGGATCCGATCGTCACTGAAGTCCCTGAGCTTTAGCCTGGGCTGATCCGGCTGCCTCCTGAGCAATTTTGGATAACCACATGAGAAACCACGAAACCACCTTTTCTCTGATTTTGTCCCCAGCTGTGGGTTCCTACGAATTAATACTGGTCACAGTGGTCACTTGCTTGCAGTTGAAGGAGAGGGATGTCAGCCTTGACCTCCCAGGCCCTCTCACTGTGACTGAACATCCTGGGAAGCATGCTACCCAGAGGTCAGATCCATTGTTAAAACAGCACAAGCTTTCTTTTTCCCACCTTCAGGCCTTAGCTCCTGCCAGCCCTGCTGCCTCCAATGCCCACCCCTTCCCTCCCTGCTTCTTTCCAGCTCTAGTCCCAGTGACTCCACTTCCAGGAAGTCTTCTCAGATTCCTTTTCATCTGTCAAATGGACACAAAGTCTTTCCTTCTTGGGTTCTTAAGAGCGAGTTGAGGCAGACCCGGGTCCTACAGCCCCGAGCACTTATCTGTGTAGATGAGGACTGTTCCTGGTGTTCCTGCTGTCTCCCAGGACACTGAGACTGCTTACCCTCAGGGCCTGGGTCTTGCCTTCTCCCCATGTCCAGACGCTCGCTCAGAGGAAGGCACGTGGATCCCCATGGGGTGACCTCAGCTGAGCTGCACAGATGATTTAAGAGAGCACCAGGTTCTCAGGGAGGGAAGGGAGCTTCAGGCCATGGGGTGCCGGAGACCCTCAGGCTGCACAAGACCCCTTGTGCAAGGGACCCCAACCATGCTGGGCTTGCCTTTCAGAACCGGGAGAAGTACCTGCTGCCCTTCCTGTCCCTGCAAATCATGGACTTCCTCCTGTGCCTGCTCACCCTGATGGGCTCTTACATCGAACTGCCCGCCTACCTCAAGTTTGCCTCCCGGAGCAGCAGGCGGGTGGTGAGTATGTCCCGTGTCCCTGTCCCGTGCCTCCCAACCTCCAGTGGGGGAGACAGAGGAGCTCAGGCTGGTGAGGGCAGGAGCCCACAAGGCCCCTTTCTAGTTGGTGAGGTTGAGCAAGTCTCTGAGCCCCTTCAAATCAGCCCGCATTTCTTCCTGTAAAATGTGTCTGAGATCATGTCTCATCCATACATCTAAGTATTAACTGGGGAATACGTGCACAGGGCACCCAGCATGTGGTAAGCATGGAACAAAGGTGAGTTTACACCATAGGAAAGGGGACGCCCCATTTCTGCCCCGAGCTCCTACTTTGTCCCTCAACCACATTGAAGAAAGGAAGGGAAGATGGTGAGCATCCTTGGTGGGAATGCCCATGACACCTGGTGCCAATCACTGACTCAGCTTTACAGAGTTGCTTTCACACTTCTCCTGACTGTGGCCTTTGAGGAGACTGACAAGCTATGCGGCAGATGACCCTGGGCTGGGAGTCAGGACATCCTGGTTCTTGTCCTGGGTCTGCACCAGTCCATGGTGGCAATGTCTGAGGAATGAGCTTCTGTTTCTTTCTGGGCACCATGGACCAGAGAGTTGTTGATGTTTCTGGCTGGCAGTCTCTCAAACTGAGGGTCCACTGTGTGCCCCATGGAACCCAGACTTTTGGGTTGGGGCTAACTTTCTGGTCTGTCTTCTTCCCCCAAAGAGCCCCTCCAAGGTCCCACTGATGACCCTACAGCTGTTGGACTTCTGCCTGAGCATCCTGACCCTCTGCAGCTCCTACATGGAGGTGCCCACCTATCTCAACTTCAAGTCCATGAACCACATGGTGAGTCTGAGCTGAGGGTTCGCTGCCATCACTGACAGTGTAGCCTTGAGCAAGTTGCTTCCTCTCTCTGTGCCTCAGTGCTTAGGCTGGGTTCTCTGAAATTAGAGCTGGGTGGGGAGATTCTTGCGTGAGTGATTTCCTGAAGGAGAGTTCTCAGGAAGAAATCTGAAAGGAGCCAGGGAAGCAGGTTAGACAAAAGGAAGAAGTCAGGCAGATATGTGGCTTTAGGAGTAGCCCTGAAGGATCCCAGAGGGCGCCCTGCAGTGTGAACTGCAGTGCAGAGATGGTGATAGTTTTTCACTGGTCTCTAACAAATGATCCGCAAACATAGTGACTTAAAACAATAAGCAATTGATTTCTGAATAGTTTCTGAGGATTGGGAATTTGAGAGTGGCTTAGCTGGGTCGTTCAGATTCAGGGTCTTTCTTGAGGTTGCCTTGAGGGCATGTGACTGTGGACACCGAGGGCTTTTCTAAATCGGGAGGATGCCCTCCCAGGCTGGCTTGTTGGCATGGCTGTGGGGCTCTTTGCCTTGGTTCCCAACGATGTGAGCCTTTGAGAAGGCTGCTTGAGCATCCTCATGTCATGGCTGCCAGCTTTCCCCCAGTGAGTAGCCAAGTGAGAGCAAGGAGGAGACAGCCACATGGTCTCCGAGGTCATACTTGCCTCTGGCACATCCTATTGTCTGTGAGAAGTGAGTCTCTAAGTCTAACTCACACTCGAAGGCGGAGTGTCAAAGGATATGTGCACATATTTGCGTATGCCGCAGAGATTGTGCCCTCAGAGCAGGACCTTCCATCAACCAGTCCTGCTGTAATCTGCCCCTGGGGAGGGGACATGCCCCCCAGGTGTTTCAGGATTAGGTGGATCTGTCAGCCAAGACTACCCTCTGGAGAAGGACATGATGGGGACAATGGGGGCACCAGCCAGATAGGGGTCATCTGGATGGGCATCAGCTGCATTTGCCTCTCTGGGCTTGCTCCCCTGCCAGACAGGGCTGATGATAGCTAGCACTGGCCTCCCAGGGCCCTTGCAAGGATCATCTGAGATAATGTGTTCCTATGTGTATGGAGAGCTGGCTTTTATTCCTGTTAGAGTTCCTTAGGGCAGAGGCACTGAAACGGCCCCCACATCTGTTTCAGAATTACCTTCCCAGCCAGGACGGTATGACTCACAACCAGTTCATCAAGATAATGATCATCTTTTCCATCGCTTTCATCACCGTCCTCATCCTGAAGGTGAGTAGTCCCTGCCCCACGGCTCAGGGAGGGGTGATGAGGTTGTGCTGCTCCAGGGCCTCCCATGCCAGGCTGTTAGGAGACAGGGAAGCGTGTCTTCCATGTCTGCCTTCCTTGCTGTGGGCTCCAAACTCCAGTGCTCCCCACACCAGCTCCTTTGACCCCACATGGGATCCTCAGGGACCCCCAAGTTAGAGCAAGTGGATATGTGAAGACCCAGCTGTGTTAGTTAGGGACTTAGTGTGTGACTCAGAGAAACCCTGATCTAGGGGAAAGAGGAGCTATTCTGTCTGGAATTAGATTCGGAAAGACCTGGATTTGAATCCTAGCTTTCTCTTCTGTAGCTATACGGTTGGTTTTCAAGTCACTTCTCTCTGGGTCTTGGATCTCACCTGTGAAAGGTACATCCTGTGTCTTGCTTTGCCCATGTCAACAGTTTTTTGTGATTCAGGCACCAAAATGTAGACAGGTCCTGAGGTCATATTATTAGAGGTTTGGTGATGAGAAAGAGGAAGGAGATCGGTTTTATTTTTCTCAGGAGCAGTCAGGCCCGGAAGACAGAGTTCCATTTCAGGTCCCAGTTCTTAGAGATATGGTGACAGACAGGAGTGTGTTAATTGTATCAGTCTCTAAAAACATATTGATACATCTCTGGTCAATGAAGGGGTTCCTTGGTGGCTCAATGGTAAAGAACCTGCCTGCAATGGTCAGTAACATTTGAGTAACGAAAGATATGTTAATATGTCTCTGGTCAATAATGTGTTAATAGCAGCAGAACAGGAAGGTGAAACGGCAAGAAAACTCTGCCGTCTTAGGGAGTCAGTGAAACCGGGGCAGTTCAGCTTGAGAAAGAAATGACTCAAGGGGGATGTGATCACTGTCTCCAAGTACCCGAAGGACTCTCATGGGGATTCTGGAGGCCACAGTGGGGACCTGTGGCCGGAAGCCACAGGGAAGCTGGTGTCGACTCAAGAGAAGGAAGGGCTTTTAAAAGCGTTCTTTTCTGATTGTGAAAGTAACATATGATCGCTGTAGAAATTTAGAAACTACCGATGAGCAGAAAGAAGATGATCAGCCCATCATCCACCGCCTCTCAGAGAGTAGCACTTCGAATGTCTGGGTGCATTTCTGCCCCACCCCTCCTTTTTTTTACGGGTGGTGTTACCAGACATCACTGCCTCCTTTCATCTGAGGTCCTGAGCAGTCTCTGCTCTCACTTTATGCCAAACTGGAAACAGCTTCACTCCTTTTAACCCTTCCTCAAAGGACTGAGCTATCACAAGTGCATCAGTCATGCTCAGTGAGAACACTTCTGAAGGCTGACAGGGACCCAAGTAGGGGTTCACATCATACACGCTGCTAGAGAAAAACTGCCCAAACACAACTCCATTCCCCCCAGCCCTCTCCTGTTATTTTCATCCAGTGGGAGTGGGGGGCTGTTCTCTGTTAACATGGAGACCTATTCACACATCTTAGGTCTGCCCAACTCTGCCTCAGTGACCACTCTCCACCTGCTTGCTTTGCCCTGGCCCTTCATACTTCATTCTCTCATGGCTCATTTTATTTATTTCTTCTCCCTCTAAGTCTCCATCATGGGAATCCATGAGGCAGGGGACATTCCAGATACCAGGACCCGCTCTTCTTCCTTAGAAGGCAGTTTAGGGGCAGAGAGAGATTTACTGGCTCTTGCTCCTTGAATGTACCCTGGGGACTTCACTCCCCACCCTGGAAAACTTCTCCCCAATTCTTACATCAATTGCTAAGAGAAAACTATTGCTCATGTCATCTGACAGATATATACATCTGTACATATAATTTTTACGCATCGATAAACATAAAACACTACTGTGTACAGTTTGGTAATTTGCTTTAAAAAATCAACATATCATAAGCGATTTTGTAGAAAACTTTTCTGGCTGTTAGCTCTGTCTCAGGACGGGTGGAGCCACCTTAAGAGGTGGTGAGTTTCCTGTCCCCGGGGTGAAGAATCAGGATCTGCAGGAGTGTTGCCAGAGTGGCTGGAGGGTAGCTCAGAAGCCTCCAGAAACCTCCCTGTGCTGAGTCTGTGGGGCAGTGAAAAGGAGAGCACCTTGGATAGCTGAGACTGGCAGGTGAGGCCCCCTCCAGCCAGAAGAGGCGTCTGAGCAGCAGCAGTTGAATGTGGCTTTGCGGGGTCAACTGGCGTTCCACAGGAAGCAGGTAGCATCTGTCCCAGGCCTGCTGGGGTGGTGAGAAGGGGATCATGAAGCATAGCCTGACCTGGGCCTTTTTTCCAGGTCTACATGTTCAAGTGTGTGTGGAGATGCTACAGACTGATGAAGTGCACGAACTCGGCTGAGGAGAGGAGTGGTTCCAAGATGCTACAGAAGGTGAGCCTGCTGGGCAGTCAGGGACCAGGTCTGCCCCCACTGTGTCACTGGGGGCAGGTCTCTCTGCCCTGCTCGGTTTCAGTCTCTCCACTTGTAAGATAAGAGCTGGACCAGAAGAAGTGTAAAGATCCCTTTCTGCTCTGATTGTCTAGGATTCAATTCATTCATTCACGCATTAAACATTTTCTGCCTCTTACTCTTTCTTGGCCTCACATCCAACCCTTTGCATGTAGAGAAAATTAAGATGCCACCCTGTCCTGGAGGAGAGCATAGTCCAGAGTGAACCTAGACATGGAGATTCAATTACAACTTGCTGTGAAGCACAGGGGCAATGGGAGAACAGAGGAGGCACCTAGCCTCATCTGGGGTTTCAGGGAAGGCTTCCTGGAGGAAGTGGCACCTGACCAAATCTTAGACTGTCAGTTGGTACAAGTTAGCTGAGAAAGGGGAAGGGATCTTCCAGGAAGAAGGGTGAAGTGCACTAAGAAGCAGATGATTGGAGAAATGATGCAAAATTGCAGCTGGTTTAAATTATTGGAGGCTCACTTTCCTCATCTGTAAAATGGGGATTGTATTGGTTAAGACTTTTTTTTGGGTTGCTAGTGTTAGACACCCAGCTCAATCTTACTTATGTTAAAAAAAAATATGGAATTTATTAGCTTATAGAACTTGGAAGTCCAGTGTTTGGGTCTGGTTCAGGTATAGCTGAGGCCTGATGTCCAGAAATTTTATTTTTAGACATCCCTATCTGCATGGTGACAAAACAGCTGCCAATAGCCCTAGACTGACATCCCACCCTCTAAGTAACCCCCCAAAAAAGAAAGACATTCCAGGAGCATGTCTGATTGGGCCAGCCTGGGTCACAAGCCTATCCCCAAACCAGTGATGGATTGCCGGGGAGGATGAAATCCTACTTTGAGTGACCACTGCAGGTCTCATATCCACTCCCTTAGGTCAGAAGGATGATCGGTTCTTCTGAAAGCACACGGGCTGAGAATGTTTTCCCAGGGAACACGGTGTACTGCTCTCAGAACAAGGGGGCTAGGTGCTGCACAGGCAGAAACAAGTCCGTCTGCACCTGTCTTGTTCGTGTACTGCCCAGCACATAGTTAGTACCCAAAGCATGATAGTCGTCACCCTCATCATCATTTTCATCATCTTGTCAGAGCTGGGGGTTGGAGCCCCTTGACCCCAGGTTGGGATGGTGGTCCCAACTGGTCAATTCTCAGTCCTCGTCTCTCTGTCTCTCCCAGGTGGTCCTGCCGTCTTATGAGGAAGCCGTGTCTCTGCCATACAAGGTTCCGGAAGGGGGCCCAGCACCACCCCCGTACTCAGAGGTGTGATGCTCGCCAGGCCCCAGCCCTGGTGCTGGGAGGGGCGGAGCTGCCTCGCAATCCGCTTCTTTGCTTTGGCCCCCGTGGCCTGGGTGAACCACCTGGCTGACTTCAGGACCATCCGCTTGTGTCCCCCTCGCTGGCCTGCTTTTCCTGTGGGGCCTGGGAGATGCTCACAATGGGTCAACCCTTTTAGGCTGAATGATTCCTTGGGTCTCGAAAATTCAGTCCAACAGCCCTTGGCTTCTTTCGATCGGCTCTGACACTGGTCTACATGACTGGTCTTTCTAAAGTCAGTGAGTTTGGTTATGTAACTCTCAACTTGACCAGTTTTACTAAGGGGCTGACAAATCAAAAACACACTTGTCAGTTCGGTGAAAATAATGTGGTCAAACAACGAAGTCCATTGCATTGATTTGTAAATAGTTGTCAATTCACAGAGCAATTTAGTCAAGTAATCATGAGTTGGTCCTCCCCACCAAATACATATGTCCAATTCCTTCCAATAGTTGCTTAAACAATGATTAAGTTAGCCAACCCTCAGTTAATTTAGTGAAGACATCCAATAATAAAAAAAACTCAAATTAGCCCCCAAACCATTCAATTCAATCTCGTCCAATAACCCAACTGCCTGCTGTGGTCAATTCAGTCCTTGTGAGTCCTGAATAATTGTTCATTCAAATGAAAATGCAGTCAAGTATTTGCCAAAACAGGAAGTAGCCATTGTTTTAATCATCAAACAGCCTCTACAGACACACAATAGGTTTGCTAAAGAGTAGTCATCCTCAACAACCAGTCACTCACGGCCAGTGTGGTCACATAGCCATGGGTCCTGGGAAATAGGTGTCCTCAACCGCGGTCATCTCTAGTAATGCACTTTCGGCCCATCCTGCAGCCTGTCCACCGCCAGTCAGCTGAGGCCACCCAGCTCTGCCTGACACTTGGGTCAAGCAGAAATTCAGCCCTGAAATCAGGCAAATGCATTTGTTGGACTAAATCCACAGGTTAGTTCAGTCAAAACAGGCCAACCCTTTGTGGGCACAGACCCAGCCCTGGGGGCTTATGTTGGTGGGGCCATAGGGAAGGTTTTGGTACCTGTACCACCTCTTCTGTCTGCCTCCCTGGGGGCCAGGATTTCTGAGGGCACAGACCCAAAGGTGGAGAGAAGGCCACAGAAGCAGGTTCTCTGGGGTCTGTGAGGGGGTGCAGAGGGAGAGGGCTGTGCAAGGGGCTCCCCACCAACACCCCTTGTGCTACTGCTTTGTGTGATGGGGAAGAAGTTTTAATAAAGCAGCAACACGCTTCTCTTTGGCTCATGTGGTTCCTAAAATATAGTGTGTGGCCAGGGTTGGAAAGTCAACCTTCATCACTCCAACACACACACACACACACACACACACACACACACACACACTGTTCTTTCAGTCCAGAAACTCACAGGGCCAATGTCCAGGTAGGGAGTGTCATGACCTGGCACTGTTTCTGATCACAAACCATGGACCCTGTAAACACCCTCAGGTTTCCCAGACATGGTAGGAACTGCACTCACCTGGACAGCACCCACCTGGAGCCAGGTCCCATGCTGGGCACTGGGGTGACCACAGCGGATCTGAGTAGCCTCCAGTTACCCTTCAGTCGGGTAAGAGGAGGCAGAAGCATAAATGATTGTAAATAGCCTGTAATTATTATAACACCATCATGGGGAAAGTCTGAGGGACCCTGTCAGCCAGAGGAGACTTCTTGGAAGAGGTTTCACTGAGCTGAAGGAAGAAAGGACAGCAGTGAGCACAGTGGGGAAGGATGTTCTGGACTGAAGTGGCAGAGTGTAGAAGGCCTTGTGGAGGGGGGAGAGGACCTGGGGGAGGCAGCCCAGTGTGGCTGCTAGTAAGGAGGAGGTTGGCAGTGTCTTGGGGCCTGGGTCATGCAGAGCCTTTGTGTACATCAGGGTTCTGTGGCTGCAAGCCCACCCTGGCTAACTTCAGCCAAGAAGGGCACTTACAGGAAGGAGATGGTTGCAAGTAACAGAAAATTTAGTGAACCAAATTTACTGAAAATAGCAATCAGAAATAAATGGTGGTCGTGATGTTTCTTGGCTCACATAAATGAAAATCCAAGGGAATTTCAGCTTCAGGCGTGGTTGGATCCAGGAATCAAAATCTTCAATACTCTCTCTTTTCCCACCTCTAGCCTTCTTCCTTTCAGGCTGAGTTGCCTGAGAGTGAAGCTGGCAGACAGCATAAGGCAGTCTGAGTTGGGCTCTGTCACCAGCACCAAAGGAGACCTAACAGAACCTTGAATGCCATGGCCAGGAGTGTGGGCTTATCCTGGGATACGGGACTCTTTGAGGGGTTTTGGGCAGGGGAGTTACAGGATCAGACTTGGGTTTTAGGAAGGAAGAGACCAAATTCTGGGACCCATAAAAAGGCTGGCAATGTCCCCCTATAGGGAAAGAGAGAAGGGAATTGACCTGTGCTGTCAATCTGTTGGAGTTGTCAGCTTTTCTTGAGATTGGCAGGTTTCTTCATGGATTTTACCTGCTCTTTATCTAATGCCCGAACAACTGATAAGGCGAGACTCTAATGGAGATGGACAGCAACCTCCCGTTTGTTCACACATGAGGCCCAGAGACATCAAGTGACTTTCCTGAGGCCACACGGCAGTCAGGAGTTAGACTGGGTGCCTTTTTACTCTACTTGCAAGTGCAGGTTTAGGGGTTGGGGACGCAGTCTGTGTGAGCTCCTGCTTCTTATGAAGATTCATATGAAGAGAACCACCCCCCTGCCCCAAGAAACCCCCAGCAAGTGGTAAATGGGGGCAGAGGTCACAGGAGGAGGGGACTGGCTTTGCCTCCAGCCTTGTGTCTTCATCAAAAAGTTGTCAAGGGGCAGTGGCCGTGTGTCCTGAGGACAAACGCTGAGATGACACTCTCATCCTCCTTCCCACTCCCACCCCTGGCCTGAAGCCAAGGAACTGGCAGAGATGTGTAGTGGAATTGTGTCCTGTGGCCAGGCGGCTATGGTGGGGGGTGGGGGGCGCTGGCCCGAGGAACAGGAAATAGCTGGGTTTGGGGAAGTCATGTGGCCCGGGCCAAGCCAAGCCAGCCTGCCATCACTGGGCAGTCCTCACCGCAGCCCCATCAATGCCCCGTTTGAGGCTTGTACAGGGATCCTTTGATGGGTAACCCACTGAGAGGGCCTATTTGAGCTAGATGCCCGGAAAAGAGCTGGCCCCAGGAAAGAGGGGCTGCGTGTGGGCTGGGCAGGTGAGGGCCGCCCAGATGGGCTGTCTCTTGGAGGGAAGGAGGGCCGACAAAATCAAGCCCTGTGGCTGAAGGGAGGGAACACCCGTTTCTCAGGGCTGTGACGGTGGCAGGAACAGTCACGGAGTGGGCTGCTTAGCGTGTCGTCTCTGCGACTCTCCCACTGGCCTCACGAGCAGGCGCCGCACGATGCTGCTTCCTGAGGCTCAAGGCGGGCAAGTCCAATGTCACCGTCAAAGTCACCAGTAGTTGAGGGCTGGAGCTGGGCTTTGACTCTGACATGCCTGATGGAGACTGAGCTTCTCCATCTGGTCCTTCCTGGCCCACCTCGGCCACCTTGCCGGTGATCAGAATGATGGCCTGTGGATGACCTTGGAAAGTCCTTTGAAGATGGGGACAGAGGCATAATTACCCTTGTATGCCTGGCACTGAGTTCAGGCCTGGCTCCAGAGCCCTGCGCTGCTTATGGTAGAGGCTGGGGGTCTGTTGTGGGTGCAGAACCCAGACAGAAGGTGACAGGGAGGTGGCCCAGGTGAGGTATGTTGGGGGCACAGACTCAAGCATGGATTCGCTATGGGGCTGGATAGATTCATGAGACATTTGGGAAGCAGGACCCAAGTGAGGCAGAAGTGAGGAAGAGGAGGGTAATGAGATTGGTGCCCAGGTCTGGAGAGCCTTTGGGATGGTGCTGCCCAGCTCTGAGCTGAGGACACCTGAGAGTGGACAAAAGGAGGTGCAATCAGCTTTGTCTGCATGTGAGTTACCTGGGGGGACCACGTGAGGGGAGGTGCTCGGGGGCAACTGTATCCACAGGTCTGGAGGCAGAAGCGTGGAGGAGGAGGGGTTTAGGATAAGAGTGCCACCCGTGGACATGTGAGTGGGATGTCATGGGGGTGCAGTGTCATCAGGGCTGTTTTTTAAATTAATTTTTATTGCACTGTAGCTGCTTTACCGTGTTGTGTTCCTTTCTACTGTACAGACAAATGAATCAGCCACACATACCCATGTATTCCCTCCCATCTGGATTTCCCTCTCATTTAGGGCCACAAAGTAGAGTTCCCTGTGCTTTACAGTATATCCCCATCATCTGTCTATTTCATCAGTTCAGATCAGTTCAGTCGCTCAGTCGTGTCCGACTCTTTGTGACCCCGCAGACTGCAGCACTCCAGGCCTCCCTGTCCATCACCAACTCCCGGAGCTTGCTCAAACTCATGTCCACTGAGTCGGTGATGCCATCCAACCATCTCATCCTCTGTCATCCCCTTCTTCTACTGCCTTCAATCTTTCCCAGCATCAGGGTCTTTTCAAATGAGTCAGTTCTTCGCATCAGGTGGCCACATTGCTGGAGTTTCAGTTTCAGCATCAGTCCTGCTGATGAATATTCAGGACTGATTCCTTTAGGAGGGATGTCTGTTTTTTACAGAGCATCAATAGTGTATATGTGTCAATCCCAACCTCCCAATTCCTCCCGCCCAATCCCTCTCCCCCTTGGTATCCATACACTTATTCTCTACATCTGTTTCTCTTTCTCTGCTTTGCAAATAAGCTCATATATACCATTTCAACAGGGTTCACAGAGGTGTTAACCCATCAGCAGGACGTAATGTTGGCCCATGGCCTCCCAGGGCATGCTCTCATGTGATAAGCACTTGCCCCCTTGCCCTATCCAGCCTCTGGCTTCCAGCCTTCCTGACTGCTTGTAGGGCCTGAGACCAAGACAGCACTTGGTCGGATGACATGTGGGAGACAGTGGTTCCCATACACAGGGGCTGTGACCTGAAGGGGCTGGAAGCTGGAAGCGCAACACAGCGACACTGCAACAGCCTGGGGTGGTGGGAACGGGTGACGCCCCCACGGCCGATGAAGGAGCTCTGCCCTGCTTATGGGCAACTTCTCCATATTGTGGGGAGATCTGGGGGAGACCAGCACTTCATGCCCAATCTGGCCATGAAATCCTCAATTTGGGGACTTCTCTGGCAGTCCAGTGGTTAAGACTCTGCACTTCTACTGCAGGGAGCATGTGCTCAACCCCTGGTCAGGGAACTAAGATCCTGCATGCTATGTGGCATGGCCAAAAATAAAACAACAACAAAAAGAGAGAGAGGGGAAAAAAAAGAAATCTCCAGCTTATAATGAAATAGTCTTAACTCACAAGGTGAGTAGCTCCCAGGCTTAAGGATGCTGAGTCTGGGTGGTGTGCGAGTACGTATTCTGCGTGTGCAAGGCAGCTTCTGTGGGTCTCTGTGGCCCCTGCCCTCCTGGACGGGCTCTCTGGAGCCAGCACTCACATTCCAACCTCTCCCCTGGGACTCCAGGAGGAAGTGGCCTCCTTAGCCAGCAAGGGCGTTTCAACAGGCAGTGGGCTTGGCAGGGAGCGGCCAACACAGGGGAGCTGCAGGCTTAAATAAACAGAGTCCATCTGGTAAACAGTTTCCCTGCTCCTCCCTGGTCCAGGTGGTCAAGCAGGACATTGACCTTGAAGCTTCCTCTGCCCACATGCTGGGGGGACAGGCCAGGTTGGGGGACAGCCTAGGCAAAGACCTGGAGATGCTGATCACAGGTCAGAGGGTGGTTCCAGTCTGGAAGTCTCCCCTCTGAGAACTCACAACTTACGACAGACACCGCAAGTTGTTCAGCCTTGTCCCTCTTGCCAGGGCCAAGCTGCTGACACTTTATATGGAGGTGGAGCTGAATTCTAGTCCGAGGGCATGGGGAAAAGCCAAGGTATTCTAAGGGGCTACAGGTGGAACTGTGGAGGGAAAGGAATGTCACTGTGCACCTTCCCAGCTCCTCTGTCCCAAGAAGTGATGTCAAGTGTCATAAGGGGAGAGTGGGACAGAAAGGTTCAGATGTTCCTGGCATTGGGCATCCTTACAGAGGCTGTGGGCTTCCCACATGGCTTATGGGTAAAGAATCCAACTGTAATTCAGAAGATGCAGGAGATGGGTCAGGAAGATCGTCTGGAGGAGGAAGGCATGGCAACCCACTCCAGTATTCTTGCCTGAAGAATCTCATGGACAGAGGAGCCTGATGTGCTACAGTCCATAGGGTTGCAAAGAAGCTACTAGCATGCATGCGTGCACAGAGGCTGAGGTGGAACAACCTTGACACTGTAACATTCCTCTGTGGCCCTCTGTGGTCACTCTGTAAGAACAGGGCCAGACCTTGCTCTCAGGTGATCAGATTCCACGGGTTGCTTCCCCAACACCCCTCATCACTGAAGGCACTGCAGAGGGAAGGGCGTGAAGACTCAGTAAGCACCGAGTGCAGATTTGCTGTAATTAACACCTAGTCCTTTCCTTGTGACTCAGCTGGTAAAGAATCCACCTGCAATGAGGGAGACTGGGTTCGATCTCTGGGTTGGGAAGATTCCCTGGAGAAGGGAAATGCTGCCCACTCCAGTATTCCAGCCTGGAGAATTCCATGGACTGTATGGTCTATGGGGTCGCAGAGAGTCGGACACGACTGAGCTACTTTTCAATTTCACCTCCCCATACTGACCCTGAAGCAACTTTGCCTGAACTGAAAAGTGCTGTATTTCTTTCAAGATCTGCTTTTTATATTTTTTGGGCTTCTCTTGTGGCTCAGATGGTAAAGAATCAGCCTGCAATGCGGGAGACCTGGGTTTGATCCCTGGGTTGGGAAGATCCTCTGGAGAAGGGAAAGGCTACCCACTCCAGTATTCTGGCCTCAAGAATTCCATGGACTGTATAGTCCATGGGTTTGCAAAGAGTCGGACATGACTAAGCGGCTTTCACTTTTATATTTTTATTAGATATAGGTCTAAATGTGGCATTCCTGGAATATAAGGTTCCAAATCAATTTTTAATTTTCTGAGGAAACGTCATCCTGCTTTACATAGTGGCTGAAATGATGTACTCTTCCACCAACAGGGAACAAAGATCCCTCTTCTTCCACATTCTCACAGATGTTTGGTTTACCTTGTCTTTTTAATGATGACCATTTTAACAGGTGTGAAGAGATAACTTATGGTTTGATTTGCATTTCTCTGATAGTGGTGTTGAGCATCTTTTATGTATCTCCTGGCCACTTGGATGTCTTCTTTGAAAAAAATGTGTATTCACTTGCTCTGTTCATTTTTGAATCAGATTTTTTTTGAAGTATAGTTGATTTACAATATTGTGTTAGCTTCAGGTGTACAGCAAAGTGATCTATACATTTAATTTTTTCAGATTATTTTCCCTTATGAGTTATTACAAAGTATTGAGTATTATTATACAGTAAATCTTTGTTGTTTATCTACATTATATACAAGTGTGTATCTTTTAATCCTATACTCCTAATCCCTTCCCCACCCTTTGGTAACCATAAGTTTATTTTCTATGTCTGAGTCTCTTTCTGTTTTATAGATTCACTTGTATTATAAAAATTTCATATTTACTTGTCAATCCCCTGCCCCTTCTTTGTTTTTTTTTTTTTTGAAAATTAATTAATCAAATTATTTTTTTTAGCTAAGCTGGGTCTTCATACTGTCCATGGGGTTCTCAAGGCAGGAATACTGAAGTGGTTTGCCATTCCCTTCTCTCAAACTACCGCACAATTGCACTCATCTCACATCTCACATGCTAGCAAAGTAATGCACAAAATTCTTCAAGCCAGGCTTCAACAATATGTGAACCATGAGCTTCCAGATGTTCAAGCTGGTTTTAGAAAAGGCAGAGGAACCAGAGATCAAATTGCCAACATTTTGCCAACATCATTGAAAAAGCAAGAGAGTTCCAGAAAAACATCTATTTCTGCTTTATTGACTATGCCAAACTCTTTGACTGTGTGGATCACAACAAACTGTGGAAAATTCTGAAAGAGATGGGAATACCAGACCACCTGACCTGCCTCTTGAGAAATCTGTATGCAGGTCAGGAAGCAACAGTTAGAACTGGACATGGAACAACAGACTGGTTCCAAATACGAAAAGGAGTTCGTCAAGGCTGTATATTGTCACCCTGCTTATTTAACTTCTATGCAGAGTATATCATAAGAAATGCTGGGCTGGATGAAGCACAAGCTGGAATCAAGATTGCCGGGAGAAATATCAATAACCTCAGATATGCAGATGACACCACCCTTATGGCAGAAAGTGAAGAAGAGCTAAAGAGCCTCTTGATGAAAGTGAAAGGAGAGTGAAAAAGTTGGCTTAAAGCTCAACATTCAGAAAACTAAGATCATGGCATCTGATCCCATCACTTCATGGGAAATAGATGGAGAAACAGTGGAAACAGTGTCAGACTTTATTTTTCTGGGCTCCAAAATCACTGCAGATGGTGACTGCAGCCATGAAATTAAAAGACACTTACTCCTTGGAAGGAAAGTTATGACCAACCTAGATAGCATATTCAAAAGCAGAGACATTACTTTGCCAACAAAGGTCTGTCTAGTCAAGGCTATGGTTTTTCCAGTGGTCATGTATGGATGTGAGAGTTGGACTGTGAAGAAAGCTGAGCGCCGAAGAATTGATGCTTTTGAACTGTGGTGTTGGAGAAGACTCTTGAGAGTCCCTTGGACTGCAAGGAGATCCAACCAGTCCATCCTAAAGAAAATCAGTCCTGAATGTTCATTGGAAGGATTGATGCTGAAGCTGAAACTCCAATACTTTGGCCACCTGATGGGAAGAGCTGACTCATTGGAAAAGATCCTGATGCTGGGAAAGATCTTTTCCAAGGCAGGCGGAGAAGGGGACAACAGAGGATGAGATGGTTGGATGGCATCACCGACTCAATGGACATAAATTTGAGTAACTCCAGGAGTTGGTGATGGACAGGGAGGCCTGGTGTGCTGAGGTTCATGGGATGGCAAAGAGTCTGACACGACTGAGCCACTGAACTGAACCGAACTGGGTCTTCATTGCTGTGCACGCACTTTTCTCTAGCTGTGGCAAGCAGGGACTGCTCTTTAGTTAGGGTGCACAGGCCTCTCGTTGCAGCGGCTCCTCTTGTTGTGGAGCATGGGAGCTAGGCACACAGGTTTCAGTAGTTGCCGTGTGTGGGTTCAGTAGTTGTGGCTTGCGGGCTTAACTGCCCTGCCACATGTGGGATCATCCCAGACTAGGTAGGGATTGGACCTGTGTCCCTTGCCTTGGCAGGTGGATTCTTAAACACTGGGCCACCAGGGAAGTTTTTCTCTCCCCCTGTTCTATGCCCACATATACCACCTAAGGTGGGTAGAATTCTAAGAAGCCTCCAATGACCTACGACCTTGTCTAGTTCTCTCCCCTCGAGTGTGGGTGCATTCTGGGATTCTAATCAGTCACTCCTGGCTTAGGGTTATCTTATCTGGCAAACTGACTTTAAGAAAGGGAGATTATTCTGGGTGAGCCAGACTGGATTAGTCTGATCTCTTAAAAGGGACTGAGCTCTTCTGGAAGAGGGGGTTCGGCATGGGAGAGATGTGAACAGTAAGAGGCCTTGGGGGAGCCCACATAACAAGGAACGGCAGGTGGTTCCTGGAAGCTGAGTGTCTCTTGGGTAGCAGCCTGAACAAGGCCAGGGTAGGGGAGCGGAGGGGGGAGGTTCAGTCTGACAACCGCAAGGAACTGAATCCTGCCAGCCACACTGTTTGAAAGAGGATCCTGAGATCCAGAAAAGAAGAATAAGGCCTAGTCTTGACTTCAGCTGGACTTCAGCCTCGTGAGGGACTGGGAACCCAGACTTGTGACCTTTAGGAACTGTGAGGAACTTTGTTTGCTATGTTCAAGCTGCTAATTTTGTGGTAATTTGTTACACAGCAAAGGGAAAAGAATGTAGCACTCCTTCCCAGTTTGGAGGAAGTTTTATTTTTCCTCTTCACTGTCTAAGTGGCAGCTGCACCAACGATCTTGCATGTCTGAAGTCTTGGTCAGGGTAGAGTCAGAGTTTTGAGACTGAAGGGGTGGAACAGGTGAGCCAACCACTGTTTGCACATCCTCAAATGCTCTTCTCAGGTCTCCAGATGCTCTGCTTTGAGGGAAAACAGCAGGGATTTCAGGCAGCCAAGAGAGAGGTTAGATACTTCGGAAAATGAGGGAGAAAATATATTCTGTTCTGCTAGCTAAAGCATTACATTACATTCAGAGCTCCGATTTTTTAAGAGGGAAAGAGACCACTGGGAGCTGGCACCATGTGCTGAGATCCATGTGTTGTAAAGGATGGTTGTAGGAAATGAAGTTTTCTTTAGAGAAGAATTGACTCAGTAGGGGTGTGACCATGATCTTCAGGTTGCAGAACATGGTACATGGGGGAGACAGGCTCACTTGCTCTCTTAGCTGGATGGACAATACTTTGGGGGAATCTCTAAGCTCCCTGTCCAAGAGGCTGAACACCATAGGCTGGATATCAGCTTCCCAGGGACAGAGAGAGAATTTATGTTTCTTATTGGAGGCTGGGTGAGATTGGTGCTTTAATTATAGCAGAACTACCTGGAGAGCTTAGAAATACAGGTTCCCTGGGTCTGGGATGGAGCCTGGGAATCTGTATCCTCTTCTGAACTATCTTATACAAACTGTCTGGATAGCTTGGGAGCAACTGAAGGAAATACAGAACAGAGAGTGACTTGCAAGAGCATATGAATGAGAATTGTGCTCAGCACTCCACAGATCCCAGTTGCCCTTGGGGTCCTGTAGGGACATGTCCCTTTCTGGCCTTCACTTGTCCCACCGCTTGGAGGTTCTGTTCTTCCCCACCCCTAGGTGGGCCCCAAAGCTTTGCCTTTACTTTGCTTAAGTACCCCCCCCCCCGCACTCCGCCTCCCCCCGCCCACCCCACACCACAGATCCTGAGACATAGACTTGGGTGTAGGTCGTTTTTTTGGGAGGTGGTCCCAGGGAGTACAGTGAGAGCAGGAGGGAGGCAGAAACTGGGATAGAAGCTAATAAAAATGTGCAGGGAGGGAACTTCCCTGGTGTTCCAGGGGCTGGGGCTTGGAGCTCCCCATGCAGTGGGCCTGGGTTCGATCCCTGGTGGGGCAACTAGATCCCAAACATTGCCAACTAAAAGTTTCCGTGTTGCAAGTAAAAAATCCCACAACTGAGACCTGGGGCAGTCAAATAAATAAAAGTAAATGTTAAAAAAAACAAGTGTGTTGAGAGAAGATAGGGGAGGGAGTGACTCGTTCTGTGGCAGAGAAAAGATGGGGAAGGCAGGGTTCAGGGAGAGAGACTGGCAACTGTCTGGATTTTGAAGGACCTTAAATGCCCAGCTAGGTCTGAATATTCATCTAGAGGCGATACAAGACCATCACAAGGTATTTTGCCTTGAGAAGAGTGGCAGAGAGTGTCCTGCTCACTAGATACTCACTTTCCACCACTGGAGTCACTCCATCCCCAGGCAGAATCCGGTGATGTCCGCTCCTTTTCTCTCTCTTGTCCGTGTGGCTGGAGACAAAAGGCTTGGACTTGATGGGTTAGCAAGCTGGTGGCAGCTTTGCAGAGGGCCCATCTTGGACAGCAAGGAGATCCAACCAGTCCCTCCTAAAGGAGATCAGTCCTGAATATTTATTGGAAGGACTGATGCTGAAGCTGAAACTCCAATACTTTGGCCACCTGATGCGAAGAACTGACTCATTGGAAAAAACCCTGATGCTGGGAAAGATTGAAGGTAGGAGGAGAAGGGGTTGACAGAGGATGAGTTGGATGGATGGCATCATTGACTCAACGGACGTGAGTTTGAGCAAGCTCCGGGAGTTGGTGATGGACAGGGAGGCCTGGTGTGCTGTAGTCCATGGGGTCGAAAAGAGTCAGACACAACTAAGTGAACTGAACTGAACTGATTGTGACCTGAGTGCTTGCTTGTTACTGTCACTTAGCCTGTTCTCTGCTGACTAATACAAGAAGGCACTCTGAGAACCATAAGCACGGATGTGGCCTTCAATACCTTTCCTTCTCCACCGTCCTCTGACACTGGCGTTGAGAGCCCAGCTTCATAGACGAAGGGCAGAACAGTGGGGGGACTCATCTAATGTCAAGACAACTGGCAGGTAACAGAACAGAGCCTCAAGCCCAGCTCTGTCTGATGCCAAGAGTTTTTTCCCTTCATAGGATTCCTTAATATCTGGCATGAGCACCAGTGACAGAAATCAAGATAATTTTCCGTGACATGTAGATGAAAAAGTTAAGTTTAATTCGTTTTGAATTTATTTGAAGGCATATTGGAATAAACATGTAATCTGTACATCAAACCAATGATTTCATGGCTACCATTTCAAATTAGGAGGAGAAATTTTTGCCCAAAAGTGAGTTGCTTTAAAGTTAGAACGATTCATTAAAAAAAAAAATAATAGTAAAGGTATACGTGCCGAAGAATTGATGCTTTCGAGCTATGGTGTTGGAGAAGACTCTTGAGAGTCTCTTGGATATCAAGGAGATCAAACCAGTCAATCCTAAACGAAATCAAGCCTGAGTATTCATTGGAAGGACTGATGCTGAAGCTGAAACTCCCAATACTTTGGCCACCTGATGCGAAGAGCCATCTCTCTCATTGGGAAATATCCTGATGCTGGGAAAGATTGAAGACAGGAAGAGAAGGGGACCACAGAGGATGAAATGGTTGGATGGCATCACCAATTCAACGGACATGAGTTTGAGCAAGCTCCGGGAGGTGGTGATGGACAAGGAAGCCTGGCATGCTGCAGTCCGTGGGGTCGCAAAGAGACAGACACGACTGGGTGACTGAACAACAGCAACAAATGCAGATCCAGTAAATGGTGATAATGGTTTGGAAGGAGGAAGGGGACAGGCACCCACAGACTGCACTGCATCTAGAGACACCCAGGTTTGCTCTTCAGGAAAAGAACTGAGCCTGGGGCACAGGATGGGGAGTCCTGCCAGCCTTCCCCTGGCCCACACTCTGCCCAGAGGCCTCTCGGTGGACCTCTCTCTCTCAGATAAAACACTGAAGGCTTTAAGTCTCTGGAAACCCGAGGTGTGTGAAAACAAGGAGAGGGAACGGGGGAGCCCTCCACGGGCTGCCTGTCTGACTTCAGGAGCAGCCTCGGGGAAGGCGCCTCAACGCACTGTTTCTCCTAGGCCAAGACCAGACACACTGCTCCCCATTCTGATTCCTGGGGTAAAATGTTTCACATTTTAAAAACACAAATATTTAGTTTCTGTCCTCAATGTATATATTTAACATCCAGGTCTCCTCCCCCTCCCCAAGCTCCTGCTATGGAATGTTAAAGGTGCCCCTTTGGGGGAAACCCATCTCCGTCCCTGAAAACCTACCTGTAGCATATTTCTGTGGCTTCACTAATGAGCAAAGTGACACAGAGAAGGCGCTTGTGTTCCTCCAAGCAGCCCATAGACCTGCCATTCAGCGACGGAGCTGAAAGAGCTGTTTCATGGGCCCAGCCGCGGCCCCGGCCAAGAGGGCTTTGTACCCTGTCCATCCGGAGAGGGGCGGTGGGGGGCGAGGAGACTCCAGCTCACGTTCTGCTCGTCCACCTTCAGGATGGCAGTGGTGGGGGACACTCGCTATCGGTCACCATCGCCCTGCCCTGTCTGACCTTTGCTGGTTAACATGGAAATAGACCCAGTTCTTCAGTTGCTTCTTTTCATTCATTTCTTGATTTGCTCACCAGAGATCTGTGATAGGCACCAGGCCAGGCCTGGGGAGTTCACTGGTGACAGATAAGACCCCCGCAGGCAGGGAGCTGATATCCTCTGGAGCAGGGTCGGGGTGGAAGTAGGGGAGCAGGTCCTACATTTATAACACAATTTTGGGAAGTGATATGGGCCACAATGACCATGCCCTGCGGCATCTCGGGAGGACAGAAGCAGACTTACAAGTTGCAGAGAGACAAGAAGTCAGCTTGAACTGATTGCAGGAGGTGGTGAATTGTGAAAAAATGAAACTAAAATGAAAAGTCAGAGGATTTAACTTCCTCGTTCTCTAAAACAGGGGCGAAAGGGAATGAGACCTGATTTCTAAGCTTGGCTCTGTCTCCAAAGAGGCTGGGTGGCTTCAGGCAAGTCAAGAACCTCTCTGCGCCTGTTTTCTCATCTGACAAATGGGCTACCAGAGTTGGGCCTGATGACCCCACAGGTTTGCTGGGGGAGCAAAAGACACAGAGTGACGTAGTGAGTGAGTGTGCCACGTCACACGTACAAGGGACTGTCACCTTCATTATTCCTGAAGGTTGTGACAGTGTTGGTTGGATCGGCTGTGCCTGGCAATCACTTTAAAAAAAAGGTCCGTACATTTCCTTTTATGGAGGTGTAATTTATATAGGAAAAGGAGTACGTCAAGGCTGTATATTGTCACCCTGCTTATTTAACTTCTATGCAGAGTACATCATGAGAAACGATGGGCTGGAAGAAGCACAAGCTGGAATCAAGATTGTGGGGAGAATTATCAATAACCACAGATATGCAGATGACACCACCTTTATGGCAGAAAGTGAAGAGGAACTAAAAAGCCTCTTGATGACAGTGAAAGTGGAGAGTGAAAAAGTTGGCTTAAAGCTCAACATTCAGAAAACGAAGATCATGGCATCTGGTCCCATCACTTCATGGGAAATAGATGGGGAAACAGTGGAAACAGTGTCAGACTTTATTTTTCTGGGCTCCAAAATCACTGCAGATGGTGACTGCAGCCATGAAATTAAAAGACGCTTACTCCTTGGAAGGAAAGTTATGACCAACCTAGATAGCATATTCAAAAGCAGAGACATTACTTTGCCAACAAAGGTCTGTCTAGTCAAGGCTATGGTTTTTCTTGTGGTCATGTATGGATGTGAGAGTTGGACTGTGAAGAAGGCTGAGGGCTGAAGAATTGATGCTTTTGAACAGTGGTGTTGGAGAAAACTCTTGAGGGTCTCTTGGACTGCAAGGAGATCCAACCAGTCAATTCTAAGGAAGTTGGTCCTGACTATTCATTGGAGGACTGATGCTGAAGTTGAAGCTCTGATAATTTGGCCACCTGATGGGAAGAACTGACTCACTGGAAAAGACCCTGATGCTGAGAAAGATTGAAGGCAGGAGGAGAAGGGGATGACAGAGGATGAGATGATTGGATGGGATCACAGACTCAATGGACATGAGTTTGAGCAAGCTCTGGGAGTTGGTGATGGATAGGGAGGCCTGGTGTGCTGCAGTCTCTGGGGTCCCAAAGAGTCAGACATGACTGAGCAACTGAACTGAACTGGACCTATATGCAATGATGGGGACCCTTCCTGGTTATACTCCTTTATTTATAAGTCTTTAGTTTTGCCTCGTCTGTGAAGACCCCGGACTGGGCCCAGATGCAGAGATGAATCAACCAGACACTTAGCCACTCACGGGTGAGACGGACAAGGTACAGAAGCACAGGGAAGGGGTCCTAACCCAGGGCAGCGGGGAGAGAGACGGGCATGGAGAAGGCACCTCCACCAGGCTTCCCCCATGCAAGCAGGGTGCCTGAGAGCTCTGGCCCGGGGCCCTCTTCTGGCATTGACACTCAGCTGCACTTAAGACAAGTTACTTCAAAACTATGGGTTTCAGTTCCTCATCTTGGAAATGGGGGTAATAATATTGGTTGCCTCAAAGGGTTATCCAGAGAATTCGATGAGATGGTTCATGTAAGACTGCTTGCCCTGGGAGGTGGGCACCATTAGCATCCCCACCTTTCAGATGAGGCACAGAGAGGTGAAGCAACCTGTCCACAGTCACACAGCAAGTAGAGAGCACGCCCAAGTCATCTGGCTCCTAAGTCTGTGCTCTCGACCATCTTCCCTACTGCCCTTCTCCTAGCGTGCTGTGCTTGGTCGATCAGTCGTCTCTGACTCTTTGCAACCCCATGGACTGTATAGGCCACCAGGCTCCTCTGTCCATGGGGATTCTCCAGGCAAGAATACTGGCATGGGTTGCCCCACCCTCTCTAGGGCATCTTCCCAACCCAGGGATTGAGCCCAGGTTTCTGCATTGTAAGCAGATCCTTTACCATTTGAACCACCACAGAAGCCCGCCCAGCTCTTACAAGGGGCTCATGTACCTGTTCGCTCCGATATGACTCTGAAAGATTGTTAGGCAGAGAGTGATCAGGAGGAGGGGGCAACATGGGCAGATGGTCCTGCGTGGACAAAGGCTTGAGGAGCACTCAGATCCAGGTGAGGCTGGAGAACAGGGTGTGGGTGGAGAGCCAGCAGACAGGACAGCCAAGGTTGGAGGTGGGAAACGGGCTGGAGTTGTAGGTGGGAGAAGAGTGTTGGCGCGGGATGAGGGCGCCGGGCAGGGCTGGGGTGTGAGGCTGTTGGACTCAGGTTTACCTGGGCTCAGTCTGGCAGCTTCAGGCCAGTGCAGGCTCTGGGCCCGGAGGAGCCACCCTCCACCCACCTGATATTTCCTGGATTCCAGCTGCAGCTTCTGCAGGCAAAGGAGCCCTTGTGGTCAGAGGGGCCTCCGGAGCCCAGGCGGGGAGACTCCTTCCCTCCCTCCCTGGCACACACACCTCCATTCAGCCTGGCCCCGCCCTCCAAGGGGGCTGACCCCACGTTAGTTGGGGGCCCGCCTGACTGGGAGGCTGGGCCAGCAGGCATCAAGGTTGATAAGACCTGGCCCCCACTGGCCCCCACGACTGTGCTGCTACTGCCCGCGTGCCAGAACCATGAGGGCACTCAGTGGCCCCCGCCTCATGCTCTGTGGCCTGCTGCTGCTGCTGTTCCAGGCCCCATGCGCCCTTGGCCTCGCCCCACTGTCCAGAGGTGAGGGGGCCCCATGTGAGGTGGGGGATACCGGGCACTGAGACAGACAGAGGCTAAATTGGATCCAGCATGGGCGGGGGCGGGCAGGCAGGGGTGCCCCACAGGGCTGACGCAGGAACAGATAGAGATGGTGACAAACACAAGGACCAGGGTGGGCTGACCCTGTCTGTTCTGTGTGGAGCGGGCATGAGAAGGCTTCTCTGAGCCTGTCTCTCGGCTTTGCAGCTCCCAGGCTGTCCTCAGGGACCAGGCACCCTGCAGGGATGGTCTTGGTCTTCTGGGTCACTGACCGCACAGCCTTCTGTCACCTGGGGCTGCAACCAGGCCCAGGGCTGAGCTCACGACTCTCTGATGACTGCATATCTGAGGGAGGAGGGGTGGCAAGATGACATTCCCCCTTCCACCAGCGCTTCCAGCATATTCTGGACTGGGCTGTCCATGAGCTGTACCACTGAGTTTCAGTTGTGAGGACAGAGTCCTAGGATGCCCAGCTCCTCCTGTGCAGATGGGGAAATTGAGGCCAGAGAGAGGAGGATCTATCTAAAACCACACAGTGAGTGAGCAAGCCTCAGAGCCTCATGGCTCCTGGTCCACTGTCCCATGGTGTGGCCAATGCCCTCTCCATCTCTGGGCCTCAGTTTACCCATTTGTAGCCTCAGCTAGTGGCAACCAGGAAACCAAGTTGCAAGGTGATTTCTGAGGTCCCTTGAGGACTTCTGATGTCCCGGCCTGGGGCACCATGGCTGGGAGATAGGACTGTCCACACACCTTGTCTTTCTTGACGCTTCCTGCATCCCTGCTTGGGAGCAGCCCAGATTTAGTGGTGGACAGAGTGCAGACTTCTGTACTGGCTGCAGGGCCAGGCCAGTGATAACATCAAGCATTAAGCCTATCCTCCCCTCCAGGCAGATGAGAAAAGCGAAGCTTCAAAGCTGCAATCATCTGCCCAAGGCCACAGAGCTAGGACTCGGACTCCGTCTACCCCACTTGGGCTCTGTGTCCCTCCCAGCACATGGTGCTGCCTCCCAGGCTGTCTGGAAAGACATCGCTCCCTGGGGGTGTGTCTTGGGGGCCCACTTGATCAGACTGCCAAGGTGGCCACGAGGAACTCCTGCTGTTTTTCCTGTTCTTAGACCAGCCAGCAGGCTCTGCGGGACTGGGGCCAACTGGGTGCGCTTTGCTGATTCTCTTTGACGCTCAGATGAAAGAGCCCACGTTGACGGGTGTTGCACTGGTTTTCAAGGCTGTGCCCGCCGGAGGGCCGACCCTCAGTTCCCTCCTGCCCAGGCAGGGCAAAGAGAATCTCTTGTTTACACTCTGGGCTGAAACCTGAGACGTGAAGGCTATCTTCTCCTTTGCTGCCTCTGAGAACCCTACATGCCCAGCCTTGAGTTGGCACCTTACACATATTTTTGCTTGCCCTCAAAGGATTCTGTAAGGAAGGGATCGCCTGTCCATTGTACAGACAGGAAACTGAGGCTCAGAGAGGTGAAGGTGCCATTTGAACCTTTGTCTTTCCTATGGGCTGAGCTGGGGGCCTCTGGCAAGTTGCTTGCCTGAGTCCCCATGCTGACAGCAGGACCCAGCCAGGCTGATTCATGTCTGGTCTAGTCTGCCTGAGGCCTCAGGTCTGGACCTAAGTAGCCCCTGATGCCCTGTTCCTTCGTCTTAAGTATCTCCGCTCCATCCTCCCGACCTCTGCCCCCTCCCAGGGCACCTCTGCCGGACCCGGCCCACCGACCTGGTGTTCGTCGTCGACAGCTCACGCAGCGTGCGGCCCGTGGAGTTTGAGAAGGTGAAGGTGTTCCTGTCCCAGGTCATCGAGTCACTGGATGTGGGGCCCAATGCCACCCGCGTGGGCCTGGTCAACTACGCCAGCTCCGTGAAGCAGGAGTTCCCGCTGCGGGCCCACAGCTCCAAGGCTGAGCTGCTGCAGGCTGTGCGCCGCATCCAGCCGCTGTCCACGGGCACCATGACGGGTCTGGCCATCCAGTTCGCCATCACCAAGGCCTTAAGCGATGCAGAGGGTGGTCGCCCCAGGTCCCCCGACATTAGCAAGGTAGGGGCTCACAGGAACGTGGCAGCCTGCAGCAATGAAGAGATACAGCTAGGTTTTCAGGGCCAGGAGCCTCGGCCTCTGGAGGGGAGGAGATTGTACAAGGCCGCTCCCCAGGGAACCCAGGGTAGGGATACTAAAAATAATGCTGCTCCCTCTGGCTTCTTATCAAGAATCATCTCAGGGGGCCTCACCACACCCCCTTTCTCCAGATAAAGAAACATGGGCTCAGGAAGGTGAGCTGTATTTCCAACCCAGGCCTGTCAGGTCACCAAGACAGGGGGTCGGGCATCCAGGCCAGGAGGAGGAGACTCAGGAATCAGAAGCAGACTCAGGTCAGAAGCAGAAAAGCAGCCAAAGGGGCTGGACGCTGAGTCCCAGACTCCTACAGAGCAGTTTGGAGGACCCGACTTAGGGCAGGCTGGACAGGGGGTGGGTGAGGGCCAGCCTCGGCACCAGGGTCCATTCTTGTGGCCCTTTCCCAGATACAGCACACAGGGGACTTGTGGGAGGGGAAGTGTTTTCTTCCTAGGGAAGTTAGTATCTTGAGGAACGGAGGGAGAAAAGGCAGCATCTTCCTTCATTCCGTGGGCATCTATATGGGTACCACCTCTCTCCCAGGGTATACAAGGGAAGATGGGCAGAAGAGAGGAAAAACTTCCACTCTTTAGCGTCTGCCTCCCTCTGGTGGCCAAAAGGTAGAACTGCATGGAGTTGAGTACAGAGGTTTGGCCCTGCCCTCGCAAGCACCCCCAGGCTGACGGAGTGGAGGTGGCTCTGCCCTCAGAGGTCACAGAGCTGTCTGATGGAGGAGAAGACACCCAGAAGCCCTAGTCAGACGGAAGAACACCTAGCCACGCCTCTCACTCAGAAGAAACCTTTCTCCTCTTCCACTATCCAAGTTCTTTTTCTCGGGCCTGATATTGGTGGTGGCAGCAGTCATATCCACCTGCCACCGAATAGTTGTGTGACCGCGGCTTGCCACTCCGCCCCTCCGGGTCAATCTCCTCTTATGTCAACCGTCCTGGGGTGTTGGGGGGGCGGGTGGTGCTGCTGGAGGACCAAGTGGCCCACCCAGTGTGGGGAGGGAGGCCAGGCTCTCGCATGTTCCTCCTCTGCGTCGCAGGTGGTCATCGTGGTGACGGACGGGAGGCCCCAGGACAGCGTGCGGGACGTGTCTGCGCGGGCCCGGGCCGGCGGCATCGAGCTGTTCGCCATCGGCGTGGGCCGCGTGGACAAGGCCACGCTGCAGCAGATCGCCAGCGAGCCGCAGGACGAGCACGTCGACTACGTGGAGAGCTACAGCGTCATCGAGAAGCTGTCCAAGAAGTTCCAGGAGGCCTTCTGCTGTGCGTGGGCGGCGGGGGGCAGGCGATGGGCCAGGCTGGGGGTGGTGCTGGGGGAAGGGAGATTGGGGAAAGGCGGTCGGGTGTCTGGCCAGGGCCAGGGCAGGGGCAGGGCTGAGAGCGGACAATTGGGGGCGGAGCCCGGGAAGGAGGTGGCCTATAAGAGGCGGGGACTGAGATTGAGACCACATTGGGGGCGGGGCCAGGGCCTTATCTGGGCTGATTCCCATCCAGTCCGAGGTTGAAGGACTTGGGGAGGAGGTGACACTCAAAAGACCTTTTTTTTTTTTTTTTGGAGATAGAGTCCTGGCAGGGAACATGGGGAGGGCCTAAAAAAGCCTGTGCTATTTGGCTGCGGCGTGTGTATGTGTGTGTGTGTGGTGGTTGGGGGGTGGAGGGTTGGGATGCCAGTCTTCTGCCATGTGGGAAGGTCTGAGGGGGCTTGAGCATTGGGGTGGAGAAATTTCAGAACCTTTAGCGGGGTGGAGGAGGCAGTGCAAGGATTCTTCTCCACGTGTAAAACAGATCTAGGAAGAGCCTGAATCTAACTGAGAATTCTAGGCCATAATGCACAGTACCACAAATCTGGCATTTCACAAATATTTGTTGAGCGTCTTCTGTGTGCTGTGTTCACTGCTGCGTGTTTTGTTCTAGTCATTTGGAATACAACAGTGAACAAAGGGGATTTAGGCCCTGCCCCTGTGGCCTATATCATTTCAGCAGGAAGCTTTAGTTTATTATCAGCAATGCCACCATCTCCAGGGATGTCAGCCTGGCTGCAGTGATTCTGGCCTGGGTTGAGGGTCTGGAACCCCACTCGGGTGAGGGCCTGAGTGACCCTGAGCTTATGAGGGGCGATTCTGGCTGAGATATCCAAGGGCCGGTGACTGTGTGCTTCTGTCTCCTCTCGTCCCTGCAGTGGTGTCAGACCTGTGTGCCACGGGTGACCATGACTGTGAGCAGGTGTGTGTCAGCTCCCCAGGCTCCTACACCTGTGCCTGCCGCGAGGGCTTCACCCTGAACAGTGATGGCAAGACCTGCAATGGTCAGTGGGCCGGACACAGGCAGCCTGGGGAGGGTGGTGGGGAGGGGATGGGGCCTTGACCAGTCCCCAGGAAGCCCACCCGAGCCTCCCTGCTCCTTGCCTCTGGACTAATCTGCAATGGATATCTTCTGTGGACTTGTGGACACAGAGGGGGAAGGAGAGGGTGGGATGAATTGAGAGAGTAGTATTGACATGTATGCACTCCCATGTGTAGAGCAGATAGCTAGTGGGCAGCTGCTGTGGCTTTCCGGGTGGCTCAGTGGTAAAGAATCTGCCTGCCCATACAGGCACTGCAGGAGATACAGCTTTGATCCCTGGGTCGGGAAGACCCCTTGGAGGGGGAAATGGCAACCCCCTTTTGTATTCTATCCAGGATAATCACATGGACAGAGGAGCCTGGTGGACTGCACAGTCTCTGGGGTCATAAAAAGTTGGACACGACTTAGTGACTGAGCAGGCAGGCAGGGGAAGCTACTGTAGAGCACAGGGAGCTCAGCTCAGTGCCCTATGATGCCTAGAGGGGTGGGAGGGAGGCTCAAGAGGCTTGTGTATACATATGGCTGATTCATGCTGTTGTACAGCAGAAACTAACACGACATTGTAAAGCAATTATCCTCCAATTTAAAAGAAAGAGATGTCTTCTAGAGTTTGATGTTTGCAGTTCTCTTCTCACTGTCCCTCTTTTTGCCACTGTGGATGGTGGGTTTAGTGTGGTAGAAGGAGTTACATAGTCTTGAACTCACATCTTGGTGCCACTACTTCTGAGTTGTGTGATTTAACCCTGTTTAGAGCTTCAAGTTTCAATGCTGGAGGTTAGGCTGCCCAGAGGGAGTTCTGAGGCCCAAATGGGATGATGTTCTGAACAGCTGTTGGGTGTGGTGGGTACCCAGCCACTGGCTGGGATGAATGACTGTGTCCTTAAGCTTCACCTCACTGCCTTCCTACCCTTTCCAGTCTGCAACGGTGGCGGGGGCAGTTCGGCTACTGACCTGGTCTTCCTCATTGATGGGTCCAAGAGTGTGCGGCCGGAGAACTTTGAGCTGGTGAAGAAGTTCATCAACCAGATTGTGGACACGCTGGATGTATCGGACAAGTTGGCCCAGGTGGGGCTGGTACAGTACTCAAGCTCTGTGCGCCAGGAGTTCCCACTGGGCCGCTTCCACACCAAGAAGGACATCAAGGCAGCCGTGCGGAACATGTCCTACATGGAGAAGGGCACCATGACTGGGGCTGCCCTCAAGTACCTCATCGACAATTCCTTCACTGTGTCCAGCGGGGCTAGGCCTGGTGCTCAGAAGGTGGGCATTGTCTTCACTGATGGCCGGAGCCAGGACTACATTAACGATGCTGCCAAGAAAGCCAAGGACCTTGGTAGGTGCTGCTGGGACCCTGAACGCCACCAGTGGCCAGGGGTGCTCATGGAACAGCTCAGTTTCAGTTTAGCTTAGGTCTGTTCTGATGAGTGCCTTAAACCCAGGTTCGATATAAATGAGGTTTGTCCAACTCTTTCTTATACTGATGAAAAAACTGAAGCCCCAGAAGAGTAAGTGGATTGTTCTGATGGCCTTTTGGTAAGTGAGGCTTGGAACTTTTCCAGTTGAATATTCCCAAGAGCACACCATCTGTTGGCAGGCAACCCCACTTTGGGACAAGCCTGAGTCTCAGCTTTGTCACCTATTAAATGAAAATAATAGCAACCAGTAGATGGATATTATAAGGGTTACATGAGATTACAAAGTTCTCAGTACAAGGAATCAGTACAAGTCTGATATATTGTAGCATCTCAGTAAATGTTGATTTCCTCAATGTCTTTGTCCCAGGCATTGTGCCTGCAATTCCAGCATCTGCCACCAGGAGGTGACGGGTTTGATTGCCTGGGCATTCCCCAGATTTAGCCATGGTTGCCTGTCCCCACGGTGAAAGTGAAGTGAAGTGAAAGTCACTCAGACGTGTTTGACTCTTTGCAACCCCATAAACTATACAGGCCAGAATACTGGAGAGAGTAGCCTTTCCCTTCTCCAGGGGATCTTCCCAATCCAGGGATCAAACCCAGGTCTTCTGCTTTGCAGGCAGATTCTTTACCAGCTGAGCCACAAAGGAAGCCCAAGAATACTGGAGTGGGTAGCCTATCCCTTCTCCAGAGG
Organism: Bos indicus x Bos taurus; assembly: GCF_003369695.1. Taxonomy (NCBI): domain Eukaryota; kingdom Metazoa; phylum Chordata; class Mammalia; order Artiodactyla; family Bovidae; genus Bos; species Bos indicus x Bos taurus. The sequence goes on from NC_040077.1 coordinate 122,492,083, forward strand.
ATCTCCCTGACCTAGGAATTGAACCGGGGTTTCCTGCATTGCAGGCGGATTCCTTACCAACTGAGCTGTCAGGGAAGCTGCCTGTCCCCATGGCCACCATTATTCACCTTGTTCCTCTTGGCAGGCTTTAAAATGTTTGCTGTGGGTGTGGGCAATGCCGTGGAGGATGAGCTGAGGGAAATCGCCTCAGAGCCCGTGGCAGAGCACTATTTTTACACAGCTGACTTCAAAACCATCAACCAGATTGGCAAGAAGTTGCAGAAGAGGATCTGTGTGGGTGAGTGAGACCAGAAAGGGCACCAGTGGGAGGAGGAGGTGGGGCTCTGATGATACGTGTGGGTGTCTGTTTGTGTAACCATCCTGGACTAGATATGGATGGGGAAAACAGGAGCTGGGATAGCATCATGAGTTGGCAGAACTGGGAGGAGGGCTGACCAATCTGACTTTTCAGTTCAGTCACTCAGTCGTGTCCGACTCTGCGACCCCATGGACTGCAGCACGCCAGGCTTCCCTGTCTTTCACTATCTCCTGGAGTTTGTACAAACTCATGTCCATCGAGTCGGTGATGCCATCCAACCATCTCATCCTCTGTCATCCCCTTCTCCTCCTGCCTTCAATCTTTCCCAGCATCAGGATCTTTTCCAATGAGCCAATTCTTCACATCAAGTGGCCAAAATATTGCAGTTTCAGCTTCAGCATCAGTCCTTCCAATGAATATTCAGGACTGATTTCCTTGAGGGTTGACTGGTTTGATCTTCTTGCAGTTTAAGGGACTCTCAAGAGTTTTCTCTAACACCACAGTTCAAAAGCATCAATTCTTCGCTGCTCAGCTTTCTTTATAGTCCAGCTTTCACATCCATACATGACTGGAATGTACACATGACTGGAAAAACCATAGTTTTGACTAGACGGACCTTTGTCAGCAAAATAACGTCTCTGCTTTTTACTATGCTGTCTAGGTTGGTCATAGCTTTTCTTCCAAGGAGCAAGTATCTTTTAATTTCATGGCTGCAGCCACCATCTGCAGGGATTTTGGAGCCCAAGAAAATAAAGTCTGTCACTGTTTCCATTGTTTCTCCATTTGCCATGAAGTGATGGGAATGGATGCCATGATCTTCGTTTTTTGAATGTCGAGTTTTAAGCCAGCTTTTTCACTCTCCTCTTGTCCTCGGTCTGATTTTTTACAGCCAGCAAACATGTACTGAATGCTCTTTTACAAGCGGCACTGTTCTCAGTGCTTTCCAAATGTGAAATCATTTAATCCTATTTGGTAGGAATATTGTTATCCCCATTTTAGAGACAGGAAAACCAAGGCCAGAGGGGTGGAACAACTGAGTAACTGGAGGAGCCAGGATTTGAACCCTGCTTCCTCTCCTGGTTCCCAGTGGTAAAGAGTGTAGATTCCCCAGTCAGACAGGCCTGGGTTTGCATGTTTGCTTTGACACTAACTAGCTGCTGGCTCTGGGCAAGTTGTTTACCTTCTTGAGTTCTTCATTTGTAAAACGGGATTGATAACAAACCCAAAGAGTTGGAGTGAGGAGTCACCAAGATGACCTCGGGGCCCCCGACTACAGCGTCCTGCACGTCGTAGGTGGTCAGCATTGGGGAGGCTGTTTTGGAGTTCTTTATCAGGGTTTTGAGGGGTCAGGAAGACATTCAGGGATGGCCCCCTCCGTCACTCCTGGGAGCTCTGTCTCAGGAACTCTACATGTCTCTCTGCCTTCTCGCATCTCCCAGGCCCCACACTCCCCCAAGGCGCTCCAGTTCTGGCCCTGAGCAGTGACTACCCGCCTCCCTGGCAGGCAGCCACTCACCATCTCCTTTCCCTTTCCCCACTTTCTGCCCACCCCAGAGGAAGACCCGTGTGCTTGCGAGTCCATTGTGAAATTCCAGACCAAAGTGGAGGGGCTGCTGCAGGCCCTGACCCGGAAGCATATCCTTTCCCAGAAGCCTCTGCGAGGAGAGGGAGCGGTCAGGAGGGCCCTGTGGTGGCGGGGAGGAGAGAGCCTTGCCCCTTGTGTGGTGGGGTCGGGCAGGCTCCTGCTGAAGACGGGCTGGATCCTGGCCCGGGAGGCTGGCCTTGGCTTTGGCACTGAGAAGGGAGAGGCAGAAACCAAGAGCTAGAAGCTGGGCACACACGGAGTCCTGGATATGCTCGGGAAAACGTGGTGCCTCTGGACTCCGCTTTCTCAGGCGCTCGGTGACCTGCCTACTCACCAGACTCCTCTCAGATGGGGCTGCACCCCTCACAGCTCCCCGGGCTCAGGCAGGACTAGGCGGGTACCCAGCAGGCCTAAACCTGCACCTGGGCAGGGCTGGGCTTTCCAGACCCGCCGTAACTGCTGGCTTGTTTTTGGAAAGCACCCTCCTGAGGGCCGTGGATGGGTAAGTTTTGACCCTGGCGAAAGCACACGCTATGGGGAGGGATGAGAGAAAGTCCTGGAAGCGGGGTCCGGAGTGCAGGTGCCACCCCGTCACCGCCCTGCTCCAGTCAGCCCTCGCCTCTCCTTAACTCCCAGTCCACTGGAAGCCGTGAGTAAGCGGCTGGCCGTCCTGGAGAACAGAATCGTCTAAGCCCGCCTGTCCGCAGTGCAGCTCACGGAGCCCTGCGTGTGTCCCCTGGAGCCCAAGTTTAGTCTAGCTTTACCAGTTCAGTGAGAGGGCTTTGGGAGGTGGGGTCCCAGGACAGGACGGGCTTTTTCCTCTCTCACCCTTCGAGCCTGCGCGGAGTGTGTGTTTGAGTGTGTGTGCTGGGAGAGTGTGCCTGTTCGGGAGCGCACGTGTGTGTGTGTGTGTGTGTGTGTACACCCAAGGGTAGGCATGTGACTAGGAACATGAGTGAGAACACAGGGGTGAGTGTGGGAGGAACTGCGTTTGCTTTTTTTTTAATCAAAAGCTTAATATATTCCTGTTTTTTTTTTTTTTTTTTTCAGTTCACTCTTTCTTGACTGTGAGTGCTGTGAATTTCTTTTCTGGTTTCTGTATTCCCTTTTGAAAAACCATTAAATGTGATTTAACGTAAGCACTGAATGAGGCTGGTGGCCTTGTGGTCATTTGGTCGGCAGGAGGAAGAACTTGTGGGGGTGGCAGGCGATAAGTTTGCTCGGAGGAACTCAGCAATGGTGTCAGCAGGGAAGATGGCCACTGCTCCCCAACCCGCGCGTGTCTGTCTTGACTTTTCAGTTACAGATTCATTGATGAGATCTCTGTTCATCCTCCCAGCAACCTTACCCAGAACAAACTTGAGTCATTCCCATTTTACAGATGGGAAACCTGAGTGTCTGAGTGACGAGATGACTGGCTCGTTGGAGAGACAGGGCTCTTGAATCTGAGACTTTGAGACATCAAGAGAAAAAGGCATCAGATAAGAAGGGCAGTGGCACCAGAGAAGACTCTCCATCCATCCATCCATTCATTCATCCGTCCATCATTCATTCAGGCAACACACAAAGAGCCTATGCCCGTGTCAGGTGGTGGGGAGGTGGTGGCCTGTGGGAAAGACACAGTCCCATCTCTTCCATTGGGCAGGGTGCCCTGTTACCTCAGTTGAGAGGTTTAGGTTGCCAGGAGCCCCTGGGATGAGTGAGTGAGTGCGTGTGTGTGAGGTTGGTGATGAGCAGGGTTGCAGCCTGAGCCTGGGCTGGCCCTCTGCCCTCTGCCCGGCACCACACCCTCCCTTGGAGTTCTCTCTCTTGCTTCCTGGTCAGCAGCCTCAGCCCCATGCCCAACACAGACAGTTGCAGCCTCCACCTCAGGGACAGTACCAGGAACGTCTTTGACCACCATGGAGTCTCATTTCTGTACCTCCCCCAGGGGAGCTTGGAACCCATTCTTGTTTAATGGAGCATCTTTAGCAAAAGTACTAGATTCATACTTGAGAGCTTGTAAAAGTCTTTTATAAGAAGCTCAGACCATCCTGAAAGATCTTCCTTAGAAGGAAGATCAAGGAGGTAGAACCAACACCACCAGCAACACCCAGGAACTAACCTGTGTGTTGGTAAAACAGCACAACCTTCTAAGAGCAATGTAAAAGTCATACAGCCTTGCACAGCTTTTACCCTTGGCACAGCCAAATTGGCAAAGCCCTTTTTTTGTGCCAATCTCTGGATGAGGATTTTTTCTCATCTGAAGAGGCTCCTTATCACAGCCCCTGTGGCAATTGCTCAGTCCACACTTCTTGCCTCCTGAGATTATCCCCACAACCCACCCCCAGCATGTCCATGGGGGCAGGGCGGCAGGGTCATGTGAATACAGGATAACCTTGGCTCCTGGACTCAGCTAATTGGTCAAAGGGGGTCACGTGACTCAAGTTGGGCCAATTGCTGCCTCTCTTCTGGGAATTTGGAAGTGTGGACCCTAGTTACGGGGCAGCTGCTGCTGGAGCTGGGTGGTCTCTCTTCTTCCAGGTGTGCTGAAAGGCTGAGATTGGTGGTTGCCCTCCTCAGGAGGCAGAAAAGTAGCATTTGCTGAGTTGCTGATGGCCTTCTGGTCTAAGGCTGTTTCAGTGACCTGTTGCTATAAAACAAACCACCCCAAAGTCAACAAGCCACCTTAGTGGCTTGAAGCAACCACCTGTTATTGTGTGACTCTCTGACTGATTGGGCTCAGTTGGGTGGTTCTTCTGCTCCACCTGGTGTTGGCTGCGGCTGCAGTGATGAGTCCCCACCAGGCTGGAGCATATAGCGTGGCCCACGCCCATGACTGCTGCCTCGGTGGGGACAGTTGTCAGACTGGGTCCCTGTCTTTGTCTGTCTCTCTCTCTATGTAGTCTCAGGGCCTTACTTTCTCCATATGGGCTCTTCAGCAGGGGAACTGGACTTCTTACATGGCAGCTCAGGGCTTCCAGAAATTTCTGAGGCCCAAATTGGCCCTGTATGACTTCCACTGCATTTTGTTGGTCAAAGTAGTTACAGGCTAGCTCAAGTTCAAGGGTGGAGAGATAAACTTCACCTCTTCTCCATGGGGGGAGAGGGACAAGGAATTTGTGGCCATATTTAATTTACCACCTGGGGTCATTCACTGGCCCCCTACTTGGGCCTGGCTGCAGTCCCTGCCTGGCCATGCATGAGACACCCAGTGAACCTCAGCAAAGTTAAACATGGTCAAATCACTTTCTGTTTCATGCAACGCAAAAGCCCTGACTTGGCTGTCTCCTCACCTGCATCTCCCCCCAACCCATGTGAGGCCTTGGTCTTCTGGTTCTCCGCTTTCAATTCTGGGAAGTGACTGGAGCATCCTGGCTTCTGGCTCCTCTGTGGCCTGCTAACTTGGCAGAGCCTTTCACCTGAGTCCCGCAGGCTACAAATGTGGAAGAAAACTACTAGCCTTGCCTCGTTATGAGGTTGCAGGATGTGAATAAGGAAAAAATAGGAGGCATTCAGTGTGGTGCCCACCCACACTTTGCATCCGGAGTGGAGCTGGCATCACTGATGCCATCTGGGGGTGGCTTCCTGGCCTCAGGAACACACCCACACCTGTCAGCTCCTCAACACCTCCCTTGCTCCCATCTGGCACTGGTGTCCCTTGAGATGCTGTGGCCACTTGGCCTCCAGTGGCTGTGCCACTTGCTGGGAGGCCACCCCAGAGGGTGCACCGTGGCTCCCTACAAGCATTCTGCTCCTCAGCAGGGAGCTTGGCCCCTCTGTGTTACGTTAGCAGGTACCCATCCTCTGGCCCCAGCAGGAAGCTGAGGCGAGCACAGCCTTCCCTCTGGTGTGAGCAACAGCCTGAGGGCCAAGGCTCAGGAGGCCAGGCAGGGAGGGGTACCAGCCTGGGGGCCTCTGGGAACAGTGGCCACTCTATCACACAGTCATTTGGCAAACTTGTACTGCACCAATGCCAGGCCCTTCTCTGGGTGCTAGAGAGAGAGAGAACAAAACAGACCGAGGTCCCCGTGTTCATGGGTGACATTCCAGCCACACTTATTTCTGCCTATATGAACCTGCACAAGTCACCCTGTCTCCCTGTGGACCTTAGTTCTTCATCTGTTAGATGGAGAGATGATCCAGAAACATGGAATAAATGAGGAGAAATCTCCAAGGAAGCAGGTGGTGTGCACTCAAAGACCAAAAGCTGTGAACACTTCCTTGATGAAATCAAAGAAACGAAGATAGCAAAGTACCCAGGGGGAACCTCTCTGGCCTGGCAGAGACCAAGTATTGGGCCCCAAGGTTCAAGGAAATGTCCCATGGGGAGGTGATGGCAGGTGGTTGTCTTTGGAGTCACACATCCCTGGCGTGAGTCCCCTGCAACCCCTTTGCCTTGAACAAATTCCTACTTTCTCTGATGTCAGCTTCCTCAACAGTAAGCAGGGCAACAGCATGCTTCTCCCAGTGGTCATCACGTAGGCAGACAGAGGGCTTGGTATGGGTGTGGCCAGCCCTGCAGGAATCCCTGGAGGAGGCAGCAGAGGGGGATTTGAGGGGAGTGGGAGGGCTGGGCCTGCAGGGGAAAGCCCTGCAGGGGAAATCTGGAAAGTGAGTTGTGTAGGGAGGGAGAGAGGAGCTGAAAAGCCACAAGTTGCGGGGGAGGCGTGGAGGGCTCCGGGGAGGAAGGGAGCCTTGAGTCAGGCTGTGGGGTTGCAGGGACAGTTCTTGTCTGATTGCTCCCTCCTTCCTTCCACATATACTAAGCATCCTCAAAGGCCAAAGGGCTTCCTAGGTGGCTCAGTGGAAAAGAATTCACGTGCCAATGCAAGGAGACACAGGAGACTTGTGTCTTCCCAGGGTTTGATCCCTGGGTCAGGAAGATCCCCTGGAGGAGGAAGTGGCAACCCACTCCAGTATTCTTGCCTAGAGACTCCCATGGACAGAGGAACCTGGCAGGCTGCAGTCCACGGGGTTGCAAAGAGTCTGACACGACTGAGCAACTAACACGTACTTTCTTTACTTCTAGTCAACGGACCCTTTTCTTTAATAATTAAAGCAAATGTATAATGTTTGTTTGATAAGCCAATGTTTCTTTGATCAAGGGTATGCCACCAGGGCTCATATGGGAGGGTCCAGTCAAGTCATGCAGGGGTGGGGAGGTGTCCTGGAAGAAGTGGACTTGAGCATGGATCTGCAGGTGGTTTAAGAGGAAGGTGAAAGGGGTGGTGGAGAAGAACATGTCAAGAAGAGGGAACAGCACGTGCAAGGTCCCTGAGGCAGAAAGGCATGTGGTCCTCCAAGGGTCTGGATGCAGGTCTACCTGGGGGACGGGGGACAGTCAGGAACAGGGACAGGGCCCAAGACCAGACTGGGCAAGGGCTCCATCTGTGGTGGAATGTGAAGCCATGGAAGTGTTTTAAGTGAGGAGGTAAAGGGACCAGATTTATAAATTACCAGTTAGCACTCCTGTTTCTCTTACAAATCCTCAGATGGAGTGTGAGTTGGGCTGAGAAGAGACCTCAGCTGGGATGGGCACGGACCAGACATCCATGTCACATCCCTAAGCTGGGTCGGGTGCAGGCAGCTGACCTGCCTGTCGGGGTGAGGCAGTGAGACCCGGGCTGGTTTAAACATTTTGGGGAGAGTTGAGAAACTGCTTCTGAAGATGGTGCTGGAGGCCCCGATGCATCTGTGCAGTGACCCTCGGAGGCAGTATGACTGTTCCGTGTGATGGGACTTGTCCGAGTCAACGGAAGAGCTGATTCCTTGGTTTATCTGATGGTAAGGCTTTTCTCAAGAACAGCCCGTACTGAGCTCTGCTGCTTGTGATAACAGATGTCAAGCCCAAGTAGGTGCTTGGCAGACCCCAGTGACCTCCCTCCCGCCCCTAGCCCTGGCAGTCAGCAGGCTCACGGTCTGGCTGAGGGTAAACCTGGTCGTGGAGGAGCCTGAGGCTGGAGGGCAGAGGGGGCAGGGTTGGACCCCAGAGCTGAAGACTGGTGGGGGCCAGGCAGGGAGTAAGGGCCTCCTCAACAGACTGGGGTTGGAGAAGGGGCCAGCCATGGAGAAGGCTCAGAACCCAGTGCCAGGGAGGGTTCCCAGAACGAAGGCTGGGGGAGGCCACAGCTCAGAGGCTAGAACCAGGGGGCCTGATGCTATTTTGGTCAGGCCTGGCTTTGGCCCCAGTCCAGGCTGAGCTGAGGTGGCTTGGGGACCTGGAGCCTCAGGGTTTTCTATGAAAGCAACAATTGGAGAAGGGTGCGTGCCCAGGATATGGCCATTATGCTGGGGTGGGGAAGGGGGACTGCTTCCTGTTTCCAACATTTCTGCCTGAGGAATTCCATGCCTGGAGGGAGAGTAAGACACAGGGAGAAGCACTTAGCTCAAACACGGGAAGGCTGGTCCACAGGCACCCTGGGGCAGAAGAGGGTGTTAGAGCTCCTGGCGGTAAGTGACAGAAAGTCCACACCAAGCAGCTTAAGCCCGAGAAGGGAGTTGGTGGGATCCAGTGACTGAAGGTGCTGCAGGGAGTGGGATTCGGTGGGGTGGGGTGGGGTGGGGTCGGGGGGCGGGTGCAGGGATCACAATGTTGTCAAGCCTCGGTCTCTCTCCACTCTTGACTCTGGTCTCCATCTCCATGGCCTCAGGCCCAGGCACGTCCTCTCCTGGAGACAGCCCATGAGCTCTGCACTGACCCTCTGCCCACTCCAAGTGTGTGGCCATTCCTACAGTTCAGTCCCCTTGGATCTGACTGGGTCCTCCACTCACCCCTGAGCCATCATTGTGGCCAGGGGGAGACAAGGCTGTGACTGGCCAGGCTTGGGGCTCTGCTTTTCCCCTATGATGGGTGAGTTGGCTGCAAGGGATTCTCTAGGTCCAGAAACCTGAGTTTCCCAGGTGGCGCTTGTGGTAAAGAACCCGCCTGCCAATGTAGGAGATGTAAGAGATGCAGGTTTAATTCCTGGGTGGGGAAGATTCCCCCTGAAAGAGGAAAGGGCAACCCACTCTTAGAATTCTTGCCTGGAGAATTCCATGGACAGAGGAGCCTGGAGGAGCCTACAGTCGGTAGGGTTGTAAAGAATCAGACTGAAGCGACTTAGCAGTGGTTCTTCAGGAGGAGGGGTTGTGAGAGGCAGGGGCCTGGAGCAGGGCAGGCAGAACTAATGAATAGTCCCAACTCGTGTGGGAAGGGACGCATGGAACCCCTGCTGGAACAGCTCCGTGGATCACATCATTCTTCCCTGCATGGGGGGAATGGGGGTGGGGTGGGGGGTGAGCTCATAAAGGACCACGTCTCAGACTCCAAGGAAGGCAGGGACTGGCATCCTGAGATCTTTCAAATCCAAACTCTTGCGGCTTGCTCATCTCAATTCTGCCCACAGCTACTCTAGGTCCCCTTGCCATTCTGCCCCCTCTCTGTAATTTCCCCCCATCTCTCTGCTTTCAGTTTGATTAACAGAAGGTTATAAACAAGTCCCAGAAAGAAGGAAAACCAGCATCTCCCCAGGGCAGCTGCAGTGTTTTGGCAGACGGCAAGTTACTCTGTAACTGATATTTTTGATATATATTTTTTTAATTTTTGTATAGATAAACAGAACTAAACTAATTAGGTTTTTTTTTTCTTTCTTTCTTTCCTCAGGTCGTGGCTGACAATAGGAGACTCTTGGCCCCCCAGTGAATTGGTTACCAGGTTTCAATAAAGGGTTTGTCTTTGTAATTACAGTTCATTAATGGATTTACAAGGGAGGGAAGATGGCAAAGCCCGCTAAGGGGATTGTTTTGCATTTCTCCTCTTTTAATTACACGATTTTCTCCTGAACCAATGCGCTGTGAAAAATGGTAGAGGGTGGGGAAGCCCCAACACCCCATCTGTTCCAGATACAAATGCAGTTAATATGGGAGGAGGCAGGAGATGCTCAGAGCCTCCTGCCAAGTGAGTGTGCTGCCTCCCCGCTCCCAGCGGCTGCGTGGTGGGGGAGGGAAGGAGGGGAGAAAGGGAGGGGGCTCCGCCGCCGGCAAGCTCTGTTGGCCTGGGGAGGGGACGGCTCTGGTGGGGACATGTGCAGCCTTCGCACATTTAGGATTAGAATCAGATTTAGATCACTCACTGAATTACCTTTTTTGGATCATCCGTTAGGTGCTTTGAAATATACATGCAATTTCTAATGGAAACTTCTTAGTGATCTTTTTAAATATTTTTTTTTCCCACGAATGGGGATCTATTTGGGGTTCAGATTCCCTAGGATGAAAGGAAGTTCTAGTTCTTCCTCCACAGGTTGGGACCATAGCAGCTTAACTGGCTTTCCCGCCTTGTTCTTCAGTCCATTCCGCACACTGATAGCAGAGTGATTGTCCTACAATGAACATTTGATCAGTCACACATACACCCTTGCTCAAGAACCTTCTCAGGCTCCCTGTTATCTTGGAGATATAATGCTTAGATAAAATGCTTGAGCATTCTAGGTGGTGTACCGTCTGGCTGTTGTTCAGACCCGTTGGACTATTTCCTGCTGCATCCACTCAGCTTTTGCTGCTACCTGGGTGACCTAGTTTGCCCAGTTGTGAAATGGACCCCTGACACTGGGCAAGAAGATCTCAAGGATCACTTTGGACCTTGGAGTTAAGGGATTGTATTGGGGCTGGAATTGCAGACCTGGGGCTGCTATGGTGGAAGCTGGCCACAGGATGGCACCATCAGCCCAGGAATGGGGTTCAGCGCTCCTTCCTGTGAGCTGGGGCAGTTCCATCACTCGTCACACTCAGTGGCACCTACTCTAATCCCTTTAAACTGCACCCCCCTCCTGCACACATGGGCTCCCAGGAGGGCAGACCGTGGGTGTCAGTCTCAGAGGTGGGTGTTATCTTCCCATTCTTATCGCTCGCTCTGAACCCTGAGAAGGGCCTGGGCTGGAGTCACCTCCTGTCTCATAGGGCCTGTCTAGGGGCTTTGCTGAACTAGGGGTGGCAGCTCAGTCTTGAATGTTGGGGCAGGGTGGGGGCTAAGCAGGAGGCCCTCCAGGAGACATTTTCCTGTTCCCCTACCCTCTCTTGTTTTGGTGGGCAGTGGTCAAGTCTTCTGTCCCTAAATCAGGGTATGTGTTCTCAAGCCAAAAATAACTGCAGCCCGGGGAAGGGTTTATTAGAGACCCTGGGGCAGAGGTGACTGGGGGCCCCAAGACACCTCACAATCCAGGTCCCAGTGCTGTCCCTCCTGCGCTGCGTGTCTTTGGGCTCCTCAGTTTGAGTCTCAGTTTGCTCACCTAGGAAGTGGGGAGAATGACTTCCTTCTGGCTGGGGTGTGAAGACTGAAAGGAGCCAGTGTGTGAGTGCCCAGTGCAGGGCGAGGGGCCCAAGGGGCTCAAGACAGAAGCTGCATTTTCGCCGGGGTTTGGGTCCAGGACCCCGTCTCAGTCACAGGTCTTCCAGGAGCCCCGTCTCAATCACAGATCACCCCTGAGGGCCTCAAGGAGGAAGCACATCTCTTCACATCTAGAACAGTCCTTTCCTGGGACTTCCCTGGTGGTCCAGTGGTTAAGATCTGCATTCCCAGTGCAGGGGACATGGGTTCAGTCCCTGGTTGGGGAACTGAGATCCCACATGGCAAAAAAAAAAAAAAAAGGAAAAAAAAAAAAAAAGAATGGTCCTTTCCTCCCTCATGAAAATCTGCTAACAGGTCAGGGCATAACCCTCCACATCCTCCCCAAGTCCCAGGGCCTGAAGCGGATCCTTTCTGTGTCTCCTGCCTCCTTGTAAAGTGTGAGTGGCTGCCTGGCCCAGTGATGGGGCAAGGGGGCTCTGCAGGGGGACGGTCTACAGGGTGGCCACCCTGCCTGTGCTCAGACCCCATGTGACCATGGCCAGTCCTCCATCACCCTGAGCTTCATTGCACCGATGCTATCTCGGGCTGCCCCAAGCGGACACGAGGCACGTCGTCCCTGGGAACTGACCTTGGAACCCCGGCACCCTCACAGCTACAGCCCCTCTGTCCTTTCTAAGGTACCCACCTGAGGGCTTGTGACTGTGCAGTCATGGCCTAGAATGAGCACAACTCTGCCTCTTGGGGCAGAGTTGCTCCAAGTTGCTCTTGAGAATCCTGTGTGTTGAATGAAAGTGGGAAAGAATGAAGGCATCCAGGCCACACAGAGCATATCTGCTCCCTTGGTTCCCCTAGCCTTTTAGTGATAATAATAAAACGTAATTTATAAACTGCAATTTATGGTGTGTTAACTTGTGGCTCAGCTGGTAAAGAATCCGTCTTCAATGGGAGGTCTCTTCAGTGGGAGACCTGGGTTCGATCCCTGGGTTGGGAAGACCCCCTGGAGAAGGGAAAGGCTACCAACTCCAGTATTCTGGCGTGGAGAATTCCATGGACTACAATCCTTCCTCACTTCTCTCCTGTGTTTGGTGCAGAGCCAGGAAATCTGTCTCAAGCCTGGGGCTTCCTCCAGGAGCCAGGACTGGCGGGAAGATGACTGAGCGACTTTCACTTCACTTCACAATGTACATAGTATAACTATATACTTATATATAACACATTAAGACATAAAATAAATAAGTCATATAATTATGCAAATAATAAATAAATAAATATATAAATAATATGACTCAATTTATATGAGTTTGAGCAAACTCCGGGAGTTAGTGAAGGACAAGGAAACTTGGCAGGCTGCAGTCTATGAGGCTGCATAGAGTTGGACATGGCTGAGTGACTGAACAACAACAACAAAAATATATTATGTCAGTATATAAATATATAAATAAATGTACAATAATACACTTACAGTATAACTATAAATAGTAATTACATGTATAACTCTGTGACTAGCTAGCACATATCTGTGCTTACTATGGGCTATGCTATGCTGTGCTGTGCTTTGTCGCTCAGTCATGTCAGACTCTTTGCAACCCCAAGGACTATAGCCCACTAGGCTCCTCTATCCATGAGGATTCTCTAGGCAAGAATACTGGAGTGGGTTTCCATGCCCTCCTGCAGGGGATCTTTCCAACCCAGGGATCAAACCCAGGTCTCCTGCATTGCAGGCAGATTCTTTACCATCTGAACCAGCAGGGAAGCCCTACTATGGGCTAAGCCTTGTCCTAAGAGTGCTAACCTTGTTTATTTCTTACAACCACTTAGGGAAGTATGATTATCCTCATTGTACAGGTTGGGTAAAGTGAAGCTCAGAGGCCAGAAGGGGCCTACAGAGACAAGTAGAGGCTCTGGGACTTGAACTCGGCCTGTCTACCCTACTTGATCCCAGAGTCTTCCTTCCTCCAGGAGGAAACCCCTTCCTAGACTGGGATCCTGGCTCCCCTGATTCCACCTCTGGACCCCCGTCCAGCTTGGTCATATCCCCTCTACCGTGTTGGCTGGAACAGACTCCCTTCCCAGTCCTGCAGACTTCACTCCCACCTGGGGCCTCTCTGCCTGCCACCTCCCTCCCCGCTGCCCCCATGGTTGGCGCAGCTGCTGCTTGGGTGTGTGAGCACAGTGGGGAAGGCTTTTCCCCTCCTCTTGGTATCAAATTTTCCCTTGCAGTTTCCTGCTTTCATTCCTGGCAGGAGTCCTTGGCCTGTGGATAGCAATCCCTCCCCGCCTCTCTCCTGTGTTTGGTGCAGAGCCAGGAAATCTGTCCCAAGCCTGGGGCTTCCTCCAGGAGCCAGGACTGGCAGGGAGTGGACATGGTGAGCACTCCCATAGGCATCCCACTGGGGCCATCACAACCTTCTGGTCCCTTCCCCTAGGGTCCTCCCTCATGTGGCTGGTGGTCAGCAGGCACGCCACCAGCTGTCCTGGTGTTTCCCTTTGCCAAGGCCCAGCCTGAGGCAGCAGGTGAGGGTGGGGCCTCCCCAGGAGAAAGAACTGCCGCTGTCCTGGGCTGGGCTGGGCTGGGAGAGGCCAGACCGGCTTCACTGCTCAGATGCCACCTCCTCTCTCTCCGCTCTTCTCCAGCAGCAGCTGTGGAGTCTCCCAGGGAGGGGGTTCTGAGAGGTGATCACAAGTGGTGCATGGGCCAACATTAATATTCTATATTTCACCAGTCATGTATTTATTTTAATGAATATCAGAAAAAAACCTCACAAGTAATTAATGCATTAAACCTTGATTTCATGGATGTTATTGCTTGTGGTGAGGGAAATTGAAAAAGGGAGGCCATTTCAAGTCAAAGGGTTGGGCTGAATCAAAATCAATATTGTGCAGGGAGAGGTGGGGGCGGCAACCCCCGGGAGGGTCAGAGAAGCTGCTGGAGCTTGGGAGATATGGAGGAGGCCCACGAGATCCCAGGGTCCAGCCTGTCTCTGCTGGTGGCGGGATGGGGGCACCTTGGGCAGCTCACAGCACCTTGCGAGCCTCAGCTTCCTCCTCTGTCATGTAGGGAGGAGCCGTAGCAGCCTGAGGAGCTGTGGCAGGGTGAAACCCGGTGAGGTGGGTGGGGGGCTGGCCTGGACCTCAGGGCTGAGTCATTGCTCGGAGCTGTGGCGACAGCGTGTGGTGGTATTATAGGTAGTATTAGCATCACTGTGCAAGCCTCAGGAGCTTATTCTGGTTGCCTCGACCCATGGCTGTCAGCTGGGAAGAACCCTCAGCACAGCTCCATGTGAGCAGCCCCTGCCAGGGGCACCCTGCTCATGTTCACAGCTCTGGGCCAGGCAGGCTGGGTGTCCGTCCAGTTTGGCCACCCACTGGGCTGCTTGGAGCCACCATATCCTTGACTGTAGCTTTAGACCAAGAGACCCACCTCATAGGGTCATGGCTGTAAAGAGCAGGCAAAAGGGCTGGCCAGGTCTCCATAACAGTAGGGCTTATCCTGTACTTCATCCTGAGATTTGTCTTCTCTTGGGGTGAAGATCTGCTGGTTGGGCAGGGAAAGTTTGGCACAATCTGGGGGGTTCTGAACCAGCTCTGAGTGTTAGGATGTATTGTCCTTGACATGCTCATCTATCCACCCATCCATCATCCATCCAGCCTCTATCCATCCTTCATCCATGTCTCACTTATCCATTCATCTATCATCCAGCATCCATCCATCCATCCATCCATCTCCAACCATCCATCCCATCCATCCACCCATCCATCCAATAAACGGTGGTGGGGGCAGTGGAGCCAGCCCAGGGAGTTGGGATGTTACCCTGAACAATTGCTCGCAGGGTGTGAGGAGGGGAGGAACCTGGGCAGATTTGGGTCCCTCTGGCCGCTGTGTGGCTGTGGACAGGGCTGAGGGTGGGAAGAGGCCACACAGGAAGTGGTGGCTGCAGGCTAGAGGTGGCTCCTGGAGGAACCAGCAGGGAGGTCAGAGTGGCCTCAACAAGTGCAGTGTCATAGGGGCTGCATGGGGACTGTGGTGGGCACAGGAGTGTGTGTGTGTGCATGCTGCGGAGGGTGGGGTGGGACACAACCATTGTGGGCCAGTGGTTTAACAAGTTGGGCTGTTAGAGGAAAGAGAGGGGTGCAACTGACAGGGACGTGGAGTTCGGGTTTGTTTGTTACAAGGTGAGAGACTTGAATACAAGCGAATATGAACCAAGTGTGAAGGGACAGAGCTAGACAGAAATAAATACAGACAGATAGATGATAGATAAAGTGATTAAAGCAGTGCTTCCCTCTCCCCCTGGACAGACTGAGGGGGGGCAGGAGGGGCCTCATGGAGCGGGTCTGGGCCCAGGCAGAGGGAGGGGACAAGCTCCATCTTCAGAAGGAGGAAGAGGAGGGGCCTGTGAGTGCTGACAGGGTGGTGGTGGGCGTGTCGGGGGTGGTGGAATGTTTGGGGAAATCTAGGGAGTTTCTATTTTGAGGCTTGGGTTTTCTTTGGACGGAGAAGTGAGCTCACCTGCTGAGAAGGGGAGGGGAGGGGCGCATGAGAGAAGGGCTGAAACAGTCCCCTTGGTGATGAGACCCTCGGGGTGGCTGGGACCTGGGGGAGGGGTTGACTCCAGGATCCCTTTGGACTTTGTGGGGGTATGAGCTGTGCGTTTGTGTGTTGGGTCATTGGCGGGGCTCTGGGTTGAACTGACCCCAGGCCACTTCTCAGCCCATCCCTTGCACTGCTACCCCCCCTCCCCCACCCAGCTATTAGCACTAGTTATCCAGCCTGGGCTTCCCTGGTGGCTCAGACAGTAAAGAATCTGCCTGTGATGCAGGAGACACCGGTTTGATCCCTGGCTTGAGAAGATCCCTTGGAAAAGGGAATGGCAACCCACTCCAGTATTCTTGCCTGGAGATTTCCATGGACAGTGGAGCCTGGTGGGCTACAGTCCATGGGGTCCCAAAGGGTCGGAAATGACTGAGCAACTAACACTGCTGCTATCCAGCCTGTGGTCCCTGTGTGCCAGGAGGCCCTCTGTGAGAGGAGGGCCCTGCAGTACTGGGCCCAGGAGATGCACAGCCTTCTGGTTTGCCCCTCGCTTCTGCCCTGCAGCTGGAGGGTGCTTCTAACAGGAGTATTTCCCTGCCACGCCCCAGCTCAAGAACCTTCGGTGGCTCCTAACTGCCTGCGGGCTCAAGCTCAACCTTCTTGGCCTGGAACTTAAGGCTTCTCCAAGTCTGGCCCTGCCTCCTTTCAAGCTGCAGCTTCTTCCTGCTCCCTCCTGACACACCCACCTGAGTGCTGAAACTGGGATCCAGCCACACTAAGCTTTTTCTCGAATAAGTCAGGCTCTCCTGTGCCTCCTTTCCTCTGCACATGTGCCTCTGCCCAGAATGCCCTTCCTCCTCTGCTGAGGCTGGTGGTAACTTAGCCCCCTTCCTGCAGTCCTCCCCGATGCTCCCAGGGAGAGTGCTCCCTGGGGACTCCAGCAGTCCCTCCACCTATGACCATTCTCACTGGACTGGGAGGGCCTTCAGACATCAGGATGGTCTTATCCCTCCTACTGTCTCCCTCCAGGACCTGCTCAATGCAGTTCTAGGTTCCTGCTGTAAATCAGCAAGAGAGTGATTGGATGGTTGGATGGGTGGATGGATGGGTGGATGGACAGACAAGTGGATAGGTGGATGAGTGGATAGAAGGATTCAGAAAGAGTTAGGAACCAAGAGGTCACCAGGAAAGGAGCCAGCAGAGAGCTCAGAGCACAGCCTTGGATCCTGCTTCAGCTCAGGTTTTGCTGTGTACCAGGCACACAGGTCTCCCTCTAACCCTCCTGCATTGCCATAGGGTCATCACTCCCACTTAACAAATGTAGGAACTGAGGCTGAGAGAGGCCTAAGGCATCTAGGAAGTGGATGGGCCACTGTTTGAGCCTCAGTTTCACACTCTCAGTCCAGGGCCCTTCCTGGAGCCTACAGCTGCGGCCCTGTTGTCTGCCCCGAGGGAGCCTGTCTTCAGTTCAGTTCAGTTCAGTCCCTCAGTCACGTCCGTCTCTTTGCGACCTGATGGACTGCAGTACATCAGGCCTCCCTGTCCATCACCAACTCTCGGAGTTTACTCAAACTCATGTCCATTGAGTCGGTGATCCCATCCAGCCTTCTCATCCTCTGTTGTCCCCTTCTCCTCCTGTCTTCAATCTTTCCCAGCATTGGTGTCTTTTCAAATGACTCAGCTCTTCGCATCAGGTGGCCAAAGTATTGGAGTTTCAGCTTCAGCATCAGTCCTTCCAATAAATATTCAGGACTGATTTCCTTTAGGATGGACTGGTTGGATCTCCTTGCTGTCCAAGGGACTCTCAAGAGTCTTCTCGAACACTGCAGTTCAAAAGCTTCAGTGCTGGTTATTTCATGTCTGTGGTGATTGGGGCACAAGAAAATCACCTGCTTTGGAGCCAGACAGGCCTGGGTGGGAACCTGGCCCTGTCACTGAACAGCTGAGGACTTGGGCTTGTCATATCATCATGGACACAGTGTTCTCATCTGAAAAATGGGGACATTAACAGAGGCTCCCAGGGCCATTGTGAGGATTAAAGAAGACACAGTGTGTGAAGTGCCCATCACAGGTGAGGGCTGGGGGCTATTAACACAACCCCCTCCATCTCCCCTTCCTCCCCCTTCTCTCCCAGGTCAGCCCCTCCCTCAGGCTCCCAGGCCCTGCCTGGGTTCTCTCCCCTTGGCCCTGTCCCTGGCTGTCTGTGCCGTCACTCTAGCTGCCACCTCAGCCCTGCGAGAGGAGGAGGGAAACAGGCCAGGGCAGTGATGAGGCTGCTTGGTTCTCATTTGCCCCTGATGCTCTGGCCTCACAGCCGTCTCCCTCCAGGGAGGCAGCCTGGTCTCTGGTCCTGGAGCTGATGGCTGTCCTGCCTTGGCCTGGGAAAGGTGCAGGCTCCTCTTGTTCACCTCTGATCAGAGGGGCTGGGGAGGCAGCTGCCAGAGACTCTCTTGCCTCCAGTCCACACAGAGCAGGTTGGTGGGCACTCTTGCCTCCTGAACCCCAGTAACCCCCCCTCCCTCACAAGTAGGTCTCTGTACCCAGGCCTTGGGAGATTTAGCCCCAGCCACCCCTGGTTCTCTCCTCCATGGCTGAGTCTGCCGGGCTCTAGGCTCCAGGACCCCCACCTGCCCGCTGAGGTCAGGGTGGGTGGGGGCTGCCCTGGAGGATCAACTGCAGATGCAGCCTCCACAGTTCCAGCCTCTCCCTGCCTTCTCCCATGTGTCCCTCCCTGGGATCCAGTTCTTTCCGGAAAAACCAAAGTGAACCCGGCAGGATGTCCAGTGCTTAGAGCCCACTGAGAGCCCAGATTAAATAAGGACTAGAAGAGACCCAACCAGTCCATCCTAAACGAGGTCAGTGATGGCTGTTAATTGGAAGGACTGATGCTGAAGCTGAAACTCCAGTACTTTGGCCACCTCATGTGAAGAGTTGACTCATTGGAAAAGACCCTGATGCTGGGAGCGATTGCGGGCAGGAGGAGAAGGGGACAACAGAGGATGAGATGGTTGGATGGCATCTCCGACTCGATGGACATGAGTCTGAGTGAACTCCGGGAGTTGGTGATGGACAGGGAGGCCTGGCGTGCTGCGATTCATGGGGTCACAAAGAGTTGGACACAACTGAGCAACTGATCTGAATTGAACTGAACTGAGAGGAGACAAGCTCTGCAGAGAGGGCGAGAGGATCAGGGAACACAGAACTGAAAGGAAAGTGCACTCCTGGCTTCTTGCTCCCCAAGGTGTTTCTTTTGAGTGAAACTCACCAGAAAAGGGCTTCCCTTGTAGCTCAGCTGGCAAAGAATCTGCCTGCAGTGCAGGAGACCTGGGTTCGATCCCTGGGTCGGGAAGATCCCCTGGAGAAGGAAATGGCAACCCGCTCCAGTATCCTTACCTGGAAAATCTCATGGATACAGGAGATGTGGGCTTCAGTCCATGGGGTCGCAAAGAGTTGGGCACGACTGAGTGACTAACACTTACTTAAACCAGAAAAATTCCACTTGGTTTCCAAAGACTGTGTCCCTACTCATAATTAACACTAGAGGAAAAAAAAAATCCCTGAAGTGTTCTTCTGGGATGACATCTGCCCAAAGATTTTCTAATGGTTTTTGTTATCTGGGCTTTAAGACCAGCTAAACCTACCCAAGATGTGGGGGGCGTGTGCAGGCGTCCCTGTGGTGACCTTACACTTGGGTTTTCACAGGTGACAACTCCCCCACCGAGAAGGTCCCAACCACAGGGCAGCAGGGGTGTGGCCCACACTTGTCACCCACGTCTGGGAGCTGGGGAGGGCAGGAGGAGAGGACCTGGGGTGCAGGGAGGGGTGTCTCAGCCCTGGTGCTCCAAGCTGGGGGGTGGTCCCCGGGGGAGTGCATGTGTGAGAATCCAGAAAAGCAGTTTGTGCACTAGCGTCAAGGGAGGGATGTGGCTCTGCTGGCAGGTTAACCACGTGGAGGCTCAGTTGGAGGTGGGGGTGAACATGGGGGTGGAGACTTCTGGAATGTTTCATTCCACTCTGAGGGCTTTGGGTCCTGGAAGAGAGAGAGCAGGGTGAGCCAGAAAGGGATGAGAGAGGGAGGCGAATGGAATGGGAACACCCAGGGACTCCACTTTTTAGTGCTGAGAGGTCCCTGGAGAAAAACCACCGAATAATCTCCTAAGGAAAACAAAAAGTCTGAGAAGCCCAAGATCTTTGAACCTTTACTTCTCTTGTGTAGCTGGAGCATTCTGGAATATATGCTAGTACCATTCAGAGCATCTGCGATGCACAGAATCTTGGGATTAGAGCATCTTTCACAGGCTCAGAGATGCATTTTATAGAATCTTTAAACTGCAAGATCTGAGCATCTCGTCTTTGTGCAGAGTCCTAGAATTATAGGAGCACAGATGCATTCACAGACTCACAGGCCCACAGATTCTGAGGATTTAGGAATCTTTACAAAAGACGTGGGACAACATAAAGGCATTCAGAGGAACAGAATTGAAATAGAAATGTTGGAATCAGGATATTAGCACAGGAAATAACTTTAGCCCAACTCCCTCCTGTAATATAGGAAGCTTCCTCTTTCTTGTAATAACTTGGACACTTCTAGGGATGGGGAGCTCATCATCTGACAGGGCAAATTGTCTCACTGTTGAGAATTGGCAGCTGATGCTGAGCCTAAATCTATCCCTGTGTAAGTCACCCACCCCTCTCTCCACGGCACTACTCCCTGCCTCTCTCTATTCACCCCAAAATGCTGAATGGGCTAAACAAGTAAATAGATATCAAGACAGAAACTGAACTATCTCCTGGCTAAAAACATAACGACTTTTGAGGGCAGTGGGGCTATGGAAGGCATAGGCCATGACAACTCCTGACAGTGACACTCACCGCTTCCTTGGGTGCCCTGCTGGAGTGAGAATAAGCCATCCTCTGCCTGCTGGCCCTTATCCTAGACCTTCAGCTCTGCAGAGGCAGAAATTGTTGTTGTTCAGTCACTAAGTCATGTTCAACTCTGCGACCCCATGGACTACAGCATTCCAGGCTTCCCTGTCTTTCACTATCTCCTGGATTTGCTCAAACTCATGTCCATCGAGTTGGTGATGCCATCCAATCATCTCATCCTCTGCTGCCACATTCTCCTCCTGCCCCCAGTCTTTCCCAGCATCAGGGTCCTGAAAAGAATCATGGAAAAGGCAAGATCTGCTTCCAGCCAAATCCCAGGCAACAGCAAGAAGAGTGATGTGATGGGAAAACCAGGCACCATTCTGAGGGTGGGAGCCAGATTTCACCAGGCTGTTTTGAATGTCAACAGTGGGTAAGGTGGGTGTGATGGGAAGGCCCAGCGCTTCCGATGAGCCTCAACCATGATACTGCCCCAAGGCAGTGCTGGCAGTGTGGCCAGACTTCCAAGCTGGATCCCAGCTCTGCCTCACACTAGCTGTGTGACCTGAGGCAAGCTTCTAACCTCTCTGTGCATCAGGTTTCTATCCAATATGATCCTAGCCTTGGTCACTCAGGCAGACTTGCTTCCTGCCATCCAGTGATCCATACTTGTGTGTTCAATGTGTGCATTTGTTCTTGCTCTCAACCATTCAGTCCATCCATCCATCCATTCACTCAGGCCTTGGTTCACTTGTTCCTCCACTTTTCAGTGCATTGGTTCATTCATGCATCCTGGCAGGCTGAATCCACCATCCAGCTTTTCTCCCGCTTGTGGGTGGACAGTTCTGACCCAAGAAGGAACTCTAGCCTTGGGGCTGGTAGAAAACCTGAGATCACTTCCACGTCACTTAAAGGCACTAGAAATTTTAAGGATCTACAGCATGACTTCATCTGGGTCTCATAGCTCCCTACCCTGTCTCCTCCAATTGGTCACTTGGGGACAGAGTGGCCCATTAATGGGCAGATCCTGGAGGGTTGGTCAGAGCAGCCTACCTGGAAGGTTTCTGTGTGATGTGGACCAGACCGCTTGCTGTCTCTGTACCCCAGGATGTCCCCTCACCACGGGTGAGAGTTGTCTGAGCACCACAAGTTCTGGGCTGGCTGGACAGTTCAGCTTGTAATGTGTTTGCAGAGAACAGGCCCGTCATCCATCCTGCTGCTCGTGGCCCTTGTTTTGTTGAGGTGTATTTCGGTGTAAGAACACAACTCCTTATTCCAGAGAATTAAAGAGTTCCTTTGCCCTCAAAAGTGTCCCACTTCTGGTCAGCTCTGCTGACCCAGGAGGCGTTGAGATGGATCATTTTCAAAATCTATTTCACTTTTTACCTTGGTTAAGGGTCTCCCGTAGCTACGTGCCCACTGTTTGGTCACACTAATTAATTTTATTATTTATTGCCCGTATTTGAGCCTCAGAGCCCCGCATACAAATATATGCAAGTAACCAGAGGAGTGGGTTGAACCCAAAGCCTGGTGGGCATCCGCCTGGACCAGGCTGACTTCTCTGCTCAGCTTTCCCATGGCAGTCCAGGGAGCAGAGTCTGGAGAGGACCAGGGACCTGAGAGCCAGCAGACCTGGGTTCTGATCCCAGCTGCACCTCTCACTGCCCTGTGCCATCCTGGGCAAGTCTCTTCCTCTTGGGGCCGTGAGGGCCCCCCACTACACAGCTGGAAGAACACTCCGAGCTGTGTGGGCTCGGGGCCCAAGGAAGCAGGCACTCCAGAAGCAGAGGCGTCTGTGTCAACATGACAATGAATTCTGGGGAGGGAGTGATAGTGGCTCAGCCGAAGAAGGTGGAAGGGAATTCTCTGTTCTGTTACCTCAGCCCAGGATGGGTGAGGAGGGGACAGGGAGGGGGTGCAGTCATCCTCTGAAACCTCAGGCCACAGTCTCCAGGCTGCGGGCGCTCGCTCTGTGCAGGGTGAGCCCAGCATGGGCCAGAGTGCCCGGGTTGCCAGGTTGGCAGGGAAGGCTCACGTTCAGACAGCCGTACAGTGGCCCTGGCACTGTTTTCGGCTCCTTGAATCCCCAATCCGCCCTGAGAGGAGGTGGCTGCTATCATGTCCCCCAGTTAATGATGGAACAGTCCAGAAAGGGTTAGAAACCTGCCCAGGATCTCCCAGCTGGGGAGCACCAGGGCCTGGGTTTGGCTCCAGAGTCTGGGCTCTTAGCATGCAGCTGTGCTCACCTTCTCAGGGACCACAACCTCCTCTCCTGCCCTCTCCCTCGGAGTTGCCCTCCCCCCGCTGGGGCGGCCTGTCCCGCAGTTTCTGGAACAGCTTTACCCACGCTTGCCCTGGGCCTTGGTACTGCTTGTTCTTTCTAGGTGAGCATCTCTTCTTCTTTCTTCTGCTTCCCCATCTCCTCCTGCCAGGATGAACTCCTGCTCACCCTCAGGCCCTGGAGCAGACAGCCCCTCCTCAGGGAGCCCCTGACACCCCAGCTGGCTAGGGTCCTCCTCTGGCTCCCACATCGCCTGTGCTTCCCCATCAGAGCCCCCTGCATCCTCACTGTCTGTCTCCCAGGGGACTAGGGGCATCTCCATCCCCATGGTGAGCACAGGGCCGCCTCCATCATTTGAACAGGTCTCCTGACCCCTTGGAGCCTCAGTGTTCTCATCTGTAAAAGGGGTGAACTCACACCCCCTAGGATGGCTGTGGGATGAAACGAGCTGTGTGCAAATACTTGTGTTCCCCAGACACCACCTCCCCCTCCCTCCCTCTTCCTCTTCCCATTCTCATCTGGGCTCTGAGGGGCCCAGGGCTCTTCTACCCTGCACAGCTCTGCATTGCCCACCTTCTCCTACCTTCAGAGCAAAGCCAATCACAAACTTCCTTCAGGACTCACATTCCTGGAGTTCTGCGCTTAATTAGCAGCCCGTGTTCACACAGGCATTCTGAACTCAGCCTTTCCAGTCCTGGAGGGGTGTGAGGTGCTGTGACACCCCTGGCTTCTCCCTGTCAACGTTTCTCTCTTTCTACCCTCCCGGCTTTTTGTCTCCCTGAATCTGAGTGGGTTTTACTGCCACGAATATTTGAAACTCAGGGAGCGAATGACAAGGCTTTATAAAGAGTCTCAGACAAGGGGAGTGAGGCATGGAGAGGGCAGACCCTGGTGGGAGTCAGAGCTGAAACCGTCAGAGCCAGAATTCAAACTCATTAAGGAACTAATGCATGCTAGAAGCATGCATCAAAGTCGGACTGGGTGCTGCAATGTGGAGTGCCCCCAGTTTAATGAAAGCCAGCATTATCTAAGGGCCTTGAGTGGTCCAACTTAACACCTGGGCCTGAAGCATCACCTGGCTCTGGGCTGGCTTCCTTCATACATGGATTAGGCTCATTCTCAAGGCCACGTAAGCAAGAATACACTGTCAGCCCTGTATGACTGAGGATGGCATGGGAGCTCAGAGAAGTGACGGAACTTGAAGACAACTCTGCAAGTGTTGAGGCAGGGTCTGGCCCTGGGCCACTGGACTTGCAGTGTGCTCTTTCCAAGAGGCTGCAGCTGGGCTCAGCTGTTAGGACTGGGCAGAGTCACAGGGCAGCGAGGGCGGTGTTAGGACAGGGAGGCCCTGCGGCTGGGATTGATGGGACGAGGACGCTCATCTCACCCCCGGATGGTCACTGAGGCTGGTGGCTCCTGCCTCAGAAAGTCCCTTAAACCGTTTTGGTTTGGACGTGGGCTCTGCTGCTTAGTGGGGACAACCGTGGACACAGCCTCAACCTCACTGAGACCCAGATTCCTCACTGGAGATGACATAACTTATCATCTGGGGCTTTCCAGAAGAGAATGCCTCTAATCTGGCTTTTCCTGGATCAATAGGAGTTTGCCAGGTGAATGAGGAGGAAGAGAAAAAAATAGAATGCACTGGAAATAGGAACCCAATATGGTTCAGGGTAGCATGTCCACCTGAGAGGGTGGGCCAGATCAAGAAAGGTCTCGAATGCCAGGCATAGGGGGAGGATCTCTGCTTATCCTCCCGCTTGGATCTGTTTCTGCCCCTACCTGTCCACTTCATGTTGACACTTGGGATGGCTATCTGCCTGGCTAGATCTGACCCCATCACCCTGGACACTTTTCCAGATCTCCCTCTGCCACAAGCTCTGTTGCCTGCAAGTCAGTCCTGACCCAATGGCACCAGTGGAGACTCTGGGCTCTGGAGGACTGAGGTAGAGCAGGTGGGCCATGTCAAGAGCCTGGGCTCTGGAGCCACAAAGACCTGGGTTCAAGTCCCAGTTCCATCACTGACTCACTTCCTTAAGCTTCCCCTGTGACATGGGGGTCTTAATCCCGCTCCCAAGAGGTTGTCAAGAAGAGGAAAAGATGACAAGATAATAACACCGAGAGCTGCCTTTCACCAAGCACTTAGTAGGTACCAACAGCCCTGTACACACTTGCCTCCTATAATCCTTTTCACGTCCCACGAAGCTAAGCTTAGCACCAAGCCCAGTGCCTGCCACCCGCCACCTCACCCCCTCATCTTCCATGGTGTTTATAACCGGCCACTTCCCACCTGGTTGCCGGGACACTTCTTTTCCCTTTGAGCTTGCAAAGAGAACCCTCTTCACTTATGTCCCTGAGGACCGGGGTCAGCCATGAAGCCATCAGGTGGGCTGTGGGGCTGGCTGAGAGTGAGTTCTTTATGTGTGATAACCTCCTGCCCTGCCTCACATGGATACCCACACAGAGACACATTGACACACACAGATACACACATTCCTCATTCAGACATGCAGGTTGGGCTGGTTGGGTGAGATGCTGCTGTCTGCCTCTTCCTTTGGCTCTCTCCTCCTCACCCCCTCAGCAGTGCACCCGGTGGCTACACTAGTGCACACACACACACCAGGGCACACACATCCAGGCACGGGTGTGCGCCGTGGTCCCCTGTCTGCTCAGGCAGGTACGTCGGACTCTTGCCCCCATTCTTTGGTCTTCCCTCCTTTCTGCAAGCACCCCAGATGGGGCCAAGGGAGGTGTGGGGGGGAGGGTGGTTGCCACTGCAGGGCCTTGTGAGGACCTCAGGGTCACCCTGAGTGCTAGGAGAATGGGGGAGGGTCCTTACGGGGGGAGGGCCTTTGAGCAGAGGAGTCACGTGCTCTGACTTGTGTTTGGACGTGCCTGGCTGCTGGATTGAGGTTGAGTGGAGCCCTGGCAGAGTGTGGAGCAGGGAGCCCCTCTGCGCAGCCGTGAGAGAGGCATGTGGCTGGACCAGGGCAGTGGCAGTGGGAGGAAACGGTCAGTGTGGGAACTCTGGTGCTAGCGCCATTGGGATGTGCTGGGGGCTTGTTGGGTGTGGGGAATGAGAGACAGTGAGGGGTCAAGGTGGACTCTGGGTTTTATCCTGAGTGGTGAGAAGGAGGGAGTTTCTATTCCCAGAGATGGGATGGCAGTGGGAGGGGCAGGCAGTGGATGGGATGGCACCGCTGGGGACAGGTGACAGTCTGGAATTCAGTTTCGGGTATTAAGTTTGAAGTGCTCATTAAATGGCTGGAAGGAAGTGTCAAGAAGGCAGCTGGATCTAACAACCTGGAATTCCAGGCTGGAGGGAAATGCTTGGGAGTTGTCAGTGATGGTGGGGGTAGGGGAGGTTATTTAAGCCTTGACGCTGGCCTGGTTCATCTAGCAAAGGAGAGCAAACAGAGAAGAGAAGAGGTGTGAACACCCGGCCAGGGGCATCTCCACAGGTAGAGGACAAGGTGCTGAGGAAGAAGAAGTAAAGGCGACCCTTCTTGGGAAGCCCCCAGACCCAGTCTCAGACCTACCCAGGAGCCGATCAGGCAGGACCTCCGAGCCTGTTCAATGAGGGGTCAGTGGGGAGGTCCACAGCGTGGGTTGAATGTACTTACTGGACAAGGCCAGATTTAGACACAAAGGATTTTGAAAAATGTTATTTAAAAAACCCCTCAAGTTGACGAGCTACTAGGAATCTTGAAAAAAACCAACCCATTAAATTAACGGCTTGTCTCTGTGTGCTTTTGGAGGACGGAGATCCTCTCTTCCCAGTCTGCTTCCCGTCCTCTGAGGGGAGTCGCACCTCCTCTCTCTCATTCCTTCCCCACCCCCTTGAGCTGTAACCAGTGCAGGCAGAGAGCTGGGCTCCCCTGTCCCCTCAGCCGGCACTGAGCCCCTCCTCTGGGGCCCTTGCTTTCCCTGCCATCAACCATCCATGGGATGAGCAGCCCCTGGCGCAGATGTCAAAGCTCCCCTCCTCTCCCACCTCCTGTCAGCAGTGGGGGGCTGGGTTTGGGGGTGCAGGCTGGGATGTCCCCTCCCACCCTGGGTGGTTAGGTCCACGTTAATGGCCAGCCCAGGATTCTCCTGCAGTGGCCGTGCAGCTTGCTTATCGCCCAGACAGTAAGGAGAGGGGGTGAGCAGGACTCTGAGGCATCTCCTGGGTTCTCAGGTGGGTAGGCCCAAAAGTACCCTGGAGTGTGTGTAAGTGAACAACTAGGCCCCACCATGTGGATGGGTGACATGGATGGGAGAGGGGACACAAGCCCCTTGTCCAGCCTTCCTGTCCTCTGTCTTCCCAGCTCTGTCCCCACCTCCCCCTGCAGCCCAGGATTCCTTTTTCCCAGACCTCCCAGTAGACCGAGGCTCCCAGGCCTAGATCCCAGTCTGCTCCTGGGTCAAGCATCCTCTTTTGGTCTAGCCCGCTTGGGTCAGAGGTGCGGTCACATGCTGCAGACTCTCTGGAGCCCAGAGGAGGTGAGCATGTCTGGTGAGGACAGAGGATGGTTTCTGGAGGAGGAGAGGGGTTGTTGTGAGAGGGGTGGGTGTCTAGGAAGGGTCGCAAAGGGCCCAGAGTTGGCACCAGCTGGGGATTGGGAAATAAGTGGGAGCTTGTTTGGCAGAGAAAGGGAAGAAGGGAGGGTGTGCCATTTGGAGGGAGTGCCCGTGACATGGTGGAGGCAAGAGAGGCTCCCCGAAGCTGATGCAGTGTTTTGTTTTGTTTCTGTTCTTAGACGAAGAACATTTTCAGAAGGATCTTCTCCTGTCCATGGTTGTTCAGTTTATTCCCTTACTTGGTGAACGTCGCTCTTCCCCAGGAGACTATCAGTCCCAGGAGGGTGGCCCTGCCTGTCCCCTTCACCTCTATAGTCCCAGGGAAGCCCTGGTGGGCCGTGGAAGGTACTCAATTCATGTGAGTGAAATGAGTGAATGAATGCTAACAGGGAGCCGAAGTCGCTAAAGAATAGGAAGTAACAATCTCTGGTTTTATGTTTTATTCAAACGGTTGTTCTAAGTATCGTCATCTGTAACAACAAATCTTCATCATACATTTGTTATGCGCTGGGCTCTGTGCTGAGAGCTTTATACCCGTTTTTCTCATTTGACCTCCAGCTACAGCCTTGATGGAGATGAGGGTGCTCTCATGTCTTACGGCGGAGGGCAGGAGACCCTTGGGTGCAAAGTGCTCAGGGGTTGTGCCTGGTGAAGAGAAAGCAGGGACTTGAGGCTTCACCCCTCCTTCCTGCCCAGCCCCCAGTCTCTCTGTGGGACTCCAAGTCCCTCTCAGAACCACACTCCATCTGCCTTCCTGTATGCAGGCCCTGAGCTGGGACCTGGAGATGAGGGACACATGGTCCTATTTCGTGAGGGTCCCACCGTGAGTCAGGGAGAGGCAGTTGTATAATGAGGATGGAGAATGTTGTCTTCAATGATCCTCTTGCCTGGATCTCACTCTGCAGATGGGAAACCGAGGCCCAGAGTGGGGCAGGGGGTTGCTTGCTGCAACACAGCCTCCAGGGGGAAGGAATGAGGTGAAGGTGGAAGGTCAGATGCTCTGGGTGAGTTGGGTGGTATTTGTTCACAGAGGATGCTTGGGTCTAGGGGTTTGTATCCCAGGCTGCTGTCCAGGGCAGCACAGGCTTGGGCAGCTGCTCGGTCATCTGTGGGGGATCCAAAGGAATTAACGGGACAGCTACGTGGGGGTGGATGGAAGGGAGAGATGGCATGAGTTGAGGTCATCTTGACATGATGTGGGGCAGGTGGTGGAAAAGAAAAAAGGGACAGAAAACCATAGCAGCAATTACCCTGAATTGGCAAAATATCGATCAACATGGTATTTGGTCTGTTTTGGAGACCTAGAACTTTCTAAGTGAGGTGTTGCGAGGTTGTCACTTTGTAGGGACAGAGGGAGGGTGGAGGGATTATGCTGGGCATAAGGTCACTGCGGGGGGATGGAGGCAGCTTGGTCCATGGACTCCCTAGGGAATCTTCCCGCCCTCCTGGAAGGGCTGACAAAGGTCTCTGTGCTTGATTCCCTCCCCGAGCTGAGAGGGGCTCAGTTCAGTTCAGTTCAGTCGCTCAGTTGTGTCCGACTCTTTGCAATCCCATGGACTGCAGCATGCTAGGCTTCCCTGTCCATCACCAACTCCTTGAGCTTACTCCAACTCATGTCCATTGAGTTGGTGATGCCATCCAACCATCTCATCTTCTGTCATCCCTTCTCCTTCTGCCTTCAATCATTCCCAGCATCAGGGTCTTTGCAAATGACTCAGCTCTTCGCATCAGGTGGCCAAAGTATTGGAGTTTCAGCTTCAGCATCAGTCCTTCCAATGAATATTCAGGACTGATTTCCCTTAGATGAGAGGGGCTGGGTGGCAGCAAAGGCACCATGGGCTTGTTTGGCGACCTGGGGATAATGGCCTCATTCCTCAAGGTCCCTGCTTCCTCCAGGGCATGTCCACATTGTTCCCAGCTCAGCCTCATGCTCTGCATGGTGCCAAGCATGTGGGAGATGAAGGAGCAAACATCAGACCCTTTGCTCTCCTCTGCACTCACTCCAGTGTTCCCAGGGTAGGGCTGATTTGGCCAATCAAACCAGGGTTCACGGCTCACCCACACAGTGCCCGATGGGGACTGGTACTCAGGTCCCGGGGTCCCAGAGCAGTTCCAGAGAGTGAGAGACGCCGCCCTCTCGGTGGCTGGGGCTTGGACTCTGGGGACAGAGGGGGTCCCAGCCTAGAAGCTCTTTCTACAGAGTGTGTCGCTGTCCTGTCTCTGCTGCATTCCTGGGACCCATGATGACCTGGCGCGTGGTGAAGTGAAGTGAAAGTGAAAGTCGCTCAGTCGCGTCCGACTCTTTGCAACCCCATAGATATACAGTCCCTGGAATTCTCCAGGCCAGAATACTGGAGTGGGTAGCCTTTCCCTTTTCCAGGGGGTCTTCCCAACCCAGGGGTCCTGCATTGCTGGCAAATTCTTAGGCCTGGCTCAGGGTAGGTGCTCAGAATCCACTGCCTGTGCCCGGGGTCTCCTCTGTGTTGCTGGATGGACCTCTCGGATGCTGAAAGGGAGAGCAGTGGGACCATGTGATTCTCAAGGTGCGATCTTGTGGAATTCTCAGCCTCCTCCCTTCAGCCCTGATTGATTCGGCAACTTAACATGTCAGAGGGGCTCTGGCAGAGCTGGTGACAAGATGACAGGGAGCCAAGGTCTCGGCGCCCTTTGCTCCAGTATTTATCTGCCTGAATTCACGTGGCTGGAGCCCCGGCCGCCACTCAGCTGAGGTGTCCAAATTGTATTAAATCCCAGGACGCAGGCAGGCAGGCGACAGGAGAACACCTGTCACCCACCTCTTGCCCGTCCCCCCGGTCCCGAGCCTGCAGCTGGGAGGGATCTTCGTGCTCTGAGGGCCTGGCTCATTTTACCTGCGTGTCTCCATAATCACAGTCTTGGAACTGGAAGAAGTTTCTTCGAGGTGAGAGCTGGTGGTGGCTGGGTGTGCACACTCACAGCCCGTGGTCAGCGATGGCCGGCGTGACGGGCTCAGGAGTTTCACATCCAGACAGCCCTGGGGTGGAGCATCCAGCTGCTGTCAGAGGGCACATCACAGGCAGCTGTTGGGCTGGGTTGTTTTCTCCTTTTAGTTTTTTAAAACATGGAAGTGATGCAAGCTCGCTGTAGAAATCTGAGCATTGTAGTAGAGTATATTTTGAGTGTCTGGTTCCCCCAGCTCCAAAACCCACTTCCAGATGAAACAGCGCAGGCATTGAGGACAATGAGCTTGCTGAAAAATGGCTGCAGAGTCAGGCTTTTAAAGTTCATGGTTCCTCAATCCTGTTATCAGCCCCTCAAGGTAGGTTCTGCTGCCCTCTCTTTTTAAGGACAGGCAAAGGGGCTTAGAGCTGGTGCTCCCCCTCCGCCCCCGCCCCAGCACCAAGACCAGCTGGTTCCAGGGCAGGGAGTGAAGCTACATCTGTGTGACTTCAAGAGTGTCCTTCCACTCGACGACACTCCCTGTTAGTGGTTTGGCTCGTGTCTGTTCCCTCTTAGTGTACGATAACTCATCTTTGCTTTGTAAACACGAGATTATACTCCAAGCATCATCCTTGCAGCTTGCTTTTTCATTTTCAGAGAATATTTTCCTATGTGGCTCGGCCCCCTTTTTTCTCAGCAGCCGCCCAGGGTCCTTTGTCAGAGGGGCCTGTACTGGTTTGGTTGGCCCTTTTCAGGTAAGTGTTTAGGTTGTTTTTGGGTTTCCTGTTATTACTGGCAGTGCTACAATGCACATAGCCCCCTGACTTTCTCCCTAAATATTAACTTTGACTGTGCAAGTGCTAGCTGCATATATTTTCCTTGTCAGATAGTTGAACAACTTAGATAAAGAAAAACTTCCTTGGGCTACCTTCCTCCACCACTCACCCCTACATTTCAATCTCTTCTCCATAGTAACCACTGTTATCAGAGTAGCGTATAATCCTTATAGCTTCATTTCCATGCATTTATATACATACATATGCATGTGTTTTTGCTATGGGTCTTTCAAAAAACATGAAAGCTATCATACAATATGCATGTTGTTGCATCTGGCTTTTTTTTTTTAATATTAGTAGCATCCCAGACATTTTTCTACATTAGCTCATAGAGTGCTCTCTTATTCTAATGAGGTCATGTGTCATGTTCCATGGCTTGGATGTGCCATCTTTTTAAAAACATTTTTACTTATTTATTTAGGGTTGCACTGGGTCTTTGTTGCTGTGTGCTGGCTTTTCTCTAGTTGCAGCGATCGGGGCCTACGCTCTAGTTGCAGTGCACAGGCTTCTCACTGTGTGGGATTCTCTTGTTTCAGAGCACAGGTTCTAGGGTGCCCAGGGCTCAGTAGTTGTGGCACACAACTGCTTGTTGCCCCTCAGCATGTGGGATCTTTCTGGAACAGGGATAAAATCCATGTCTCCTGCATTGGCAGACAGATCCTTAACCATTAGACCACTAGGGAAGTCCTCATCATCTTTTAAAAAACCATTTCCCTATTGATAGATATGTAAGTTTCTTTCACCTTTTTTCTCTCCATAAAAAGTGCTGCAATAAAAATCTCTGTGACTGTCTCATTGTGTGCATGTGAGAACGTTTCTCTAGAATCGATACTGAGAAGTGGAATTGCTGAGCTCAAGGGTTTGTCAAGCCAGGTCTTGTCTGAGGTCACAGGAGGCTGGGGAAGGTGTGGGTTGCGGGTTTCAGGTGGCTCTTTCTTATAGGCAGCTTGAAATAAGAGGGCAGGGGATCTGGCCTTTGCCCAATAGTCCACTCACTCTGGCCTGTTTTTTGGACAGCTCCTGGTGACACTGCTAACTCCAGGAGGATCTCTGACTGGCAGTTATTTGGACAGAATTTTCAGAAGGGCACCGTGGGTCACCTGTGAGTCCAGCCGTAAACACCGCCTGACTTTCTTTCCTCCCTGTACTGACTGGAGGTTGGACTGACTGATCCAGACTGACTAGTTATTTTGGTGGTTTTTAGTTTCTACTAGTTAGCTCTAGGAGAGTTAGGGGGGAAAGGTGTAATAAATGGTTCAACCACCCACCATTACCTGCATGGAGGTCTGTATGTGTTGTTTGTTGATTATGTACTTGGTTTGTTTTTAACCTGCTCACTAGCCTCCCCTATTACTAGGTCGTGGCACAGCCTTTCCATTTCTGTTCTCCCATCAATTACAATTCTTTGGCCTCCGCACCTCCCAGCTTAGAGCTCAGGGATGGACATGTGACCCAAGCTGGCCAATCAGAGTACTGCCTCCTTACTGGTTCAGGACCCACGCATCAAGGCCTCCCCTGGGACTTTCTGCTGCTGTCTATGGGAGAAACTCCATCTTGCCTTTGGAGTAAGAGTTCAAAGTAGACTCTTGGGGTCACCTTCCCTGGCCTTGTGGGTCTTGCCCAGGTGCAGTGGGAGAAACTGAGGTCACTTGGCAGAAAGAAGCAGAGACAGAGATGAGCGATGATAGACAGAGTGTCCTGGGGGCACCAAGATCCTGATTCTGGCTTTTCTTTTTACTGCCCCCAAACTTCTGAGCCCCTTTGTCAGCCTGGGGACTAATCATCCCCTTCTAAAGGGCTCAGCTGCTGGAATGGCCTCTGTTGCTGTGGCCTAGAGTCCTGACCAGTATTGGGGGTGGCCTCATGAGGTTGTAAGGGCTCTGGATGGACAGAAAGCAGGTAGGCTGGGGATGAGAATCTCCTCTGACCCAGCTTCCTGACTTCAGTACCTCTTCTTTAATTCTGTCCACTCTGTCTTCTAAAACCCAAATCACACATGATGTTCTCTTTCTTAAAACACTTCGGTGGGGGCTTTTCTGGTGGCTCAGTGGTAAAGAATCTGCCTGCCAATGCAGGAGATACAGGGTCGATCCCTAGTCCAGGAAGATCCCACAGGCTGCAGAGCAGCTAAGTCCGTGTACCACAACTACCGAGCCTGTGCTCTGCAACAACAAGAAGACTGCAAGCAGCCCCTGCTAGTCACAGCTAGAGATAACCCTGTGCAACAGCGAA
Source organism: Bos indicus x Bos taurus (assembly GCF_003369695.1). Lineage (NCBI taxonomy): Eukaryota > Metazoa > Chordata > Mammalia > Artiodactyla > Bovidae > Bos > Bos indicus x Bos taurus. The sequence goes on from NC_040077.1 coordinate 122,525,501, forward strand.
GACCCAGCACAGCCCCAAACAAAACAAAACAACAACCAAAAAAAAAAAAAAAAACGCTTGCATAGCTTCCCATTTTCCTTAGGACCAAGCCCAAGCTCCTTACCTGCTGTGGTGGGCCTGTGTGGATCAGCCCTTGCCTGTCACCCATCACTGGCCACAGCTTAGGTTCTAGCCAGCTTTCTGTTCCGTGTTCAGGCCAGTCTCTCTCCTCCAAGCCTTTGCACATGCTGTTCCCTGGGCCTGGAATACCTTTCCATCACCCTTCTACCTTAACCTCTCCACTATTCTTTACCAGGACAACTCATACTCCTCTTCTGGTTTGTAAGTAAATACCTCTTCCTCCAGGAAGCCTTCCTGTTCCCCTGCTCTGAGCCCCCATAGAATGGCATTATTCAGCTCTGTGGTAATTATTTAACAATCTGTTTTCTTCAGAGGACTCTGGGTTCTATGAAAGCAAGTTCATGTCCATCTTGTTCATTGCTGCATTTCATTAATACCAGCTTCCAGCACACTGTTATTCACTATGTGGGGAATTAATCAACAATGAACTCTTGTTTAAGGAGCACAAGATGGGGTGGAAAGAGCTTGACTTTGAAACAAAACAGACCTGGTTTCTGCTGCTGCCTGCACACTTTACCATCCTTTGGCAGATTACTTCACGTTGCTGAGACTTGTTTCCTGAAATGCTGATAGCAATATTATTGCCCACCTGTGAGAAAGATAGTGAAGGAGCTAGTATGAAGAACTCAAATTTTTAAAGCTACAGATCAATGGTAATCAGTCAACAGAAATTGTTCTGATAAATATGCTGGTCCTCCCCCTACTCAAGGATGAAACTATCAGCTGAGAGCCAGGGGAGGGGGAAGAGAGACACACACACTACTATTATTATTATATATATATAATTATTAAACAAATTGAGCTTATTAATTTTCTCCAGAAAGAGCTTCAGTGACTTTCATTAGATTTGTTGCTAGGTATTTTATACTTTTTTTCCTGCTGTAAATGATATTCCTTTTTATTTTACTGAGGCATGGAAATGTAATTTAGCATTGTATATTGATTTTGTGACCAGTAAACTTGTTAAGTTTCCTTATTTTTAATTATCTTTTTTGAGGGATAATTGACATAAAATGATAAGATATTTAAAGTGTATAACATGATTTGATATACACATAAACTGCTTTATTAATTCTATTTATTTATCTGTAGACTCTTTTAGACTTTCCCCATAGACAGTCACATCATCTGCAAACAAGGACAGGTTCGTTTCTTCCTTTCACCTTTCATTGCTTTTCTTTCTGACCTTTCCAGAGTGGTGATGGAGGAGACTGTTGTCTCATTCCTTATTTCAAAGGGAAAGCTGTTTTCACTACCATAATGTTTGATATTTGCACTAGATTTTTCAGAAATGCTCTTTATCCTGCTAAAAAAGTTTAATTTATTCTTAGTTTGCTGGGAGTTTGGTCTTGAAGAATACTGAATTTTATTTGCATCTATTGATATTTACATGTTTTATCTTCTTCTAACTTTTTAATGGGATGTTTACATTAATTAATTTTCTAACTTTAAATCAACCTTGCATTCCTGGAATAACCCCAGTTGATCATGATTTGTTTATTATTTATATATTGCTAGATTTCATATGCTAATATTATGTTTAAGAATTTTACATTTGTGTTCTTGACTGAATTTGGCCTGTGACTTTCCGTTCTCATATTGTCCTTTTCTGGGTTTAGTGTCAAGGTTTTATTAGCTTCATAAATGGGACCTGTTTTTGAAAGATTAGATTGTTCTTTATTTATAATGTCTGAGAAATCATGCTATAAACCATCTGGGCCAGTGTCTTTGTCAAAAGGTTTCTACTTCTAATACAGACTCTTTAATTCTTTCATAATGTTATACAATTATGCAACAAGATATAAAAATGTCTTGTTGAGTCAGATTTCATAATTTGTATTTTTTACAGGAAGGTCTCTGTGTCATCTGTTTTCAAATTTATTGTCATAAAGTTATTTCTGATGTTCTCCTATTTATCTATTTAATCCCTGAAGCTTCTCTTTCCTGTCGTTAAAGCTGTTTATTTGTGTCTTCTCTCTGTTTACCTTTTTTTCTTATTTCACTCATGCCAGAGACTGGGTTTTTTAGTCATTTCAAAGCATCAGTCTTTGGCATTGCCAATCCTCTTTACTTTGTGTTTGCCTCACCCATTCTGTGCCTCTGTTCCCCCATCTACAAAAAGAGCAACAGCAATAGTGTGTGTCTTATACGCTTGTGAAGATTAATTGAGCGAATACATATTAGAATTGCATTCTACACATAGTAGGTGCACAGTAGATCACTTCAGTTCAGTTCAGCTGCTCAGTCATGTCTGACTCTTTGCAACCCCGTGGACTGCAGCACATCAGGCTTCCCTGTCCATCACCAACTCCTGGAGCTTGCTCAAACTCATGTCCATCAAGTCGGTGATGTCATCCAACCATCTCATCCTCTGTCGGCCCCTTCTCCTCCTGCCTTCAATCTTCCTCAGCATCAGGGTCTTTTCCAATCAGTCAGTCTTTTGCATCAGGTGGCCAAAGTATTGTGCTTCAGCTTCTCCATCAGTCCTTCCAATGAATATTCAGGTTTGATCTCCTTTAGGATTGACTGGTTTGATCTCCTTGCAATCCAAGGGACTCTCAAGAGTCTTCTCCAATAGCACAGTTCAAAGCATCAAATCTTTGCCACTGGCCTTCTTTATAGTCCAACTCTCATATCCATACATGATGGACCTTTGTTGGCAAAGTAACGTCTCTGCTTTTTTAATATGCTGTCTAGGTTGCTGATAACTTTTCTTCCAAGGAGCAAGCGTCTTTTAATTTCATGGCTGCAGTCACCATCTCCAGGGATTTTGGAGCCCAAGAAAATAAAATCTGTCACTGTTTCCATTGCTTCCCCATCTAGTTGCCATTAAGTGATGGGATTGGATGCCATGATCTTTGTTTTTTGAATGTTGAGTTTTAAGCCAGCTTTTTCATTCTCATCTTTCACTTTCATCAAGAGGCTTTTTAGTTCCTCTTCGCTTTCTGCCATAAGGGTGGTGTCATCTGCGTATCTGAGGTTACTGATATTTCTCCTGGCAATCTTGATTCCAGCTTGTGCTTCATCCAGTCAGGCATTTCACATGATGTACTGTGCATAGAAGTTACATGAACAAGGTGACAATATACAGCCTTGACGTAATCCTTTCCCAATCTGGAACCAGTCTTGTTTCATGTATGGTTTTAACTGTTGCTTCTTGACCTGCACACAGATTTCTCAGGAGCCAGGTAAGGTGGTCTGGTATTCCCATCTCTTTAAGAATTTTCCACAGTTTGTTGTAATCCACACAGTCAAAGGCTTTGGCATAGTCAATAAAGGAGAAGTAGATGTTTTTCTGCAACTCTCTTGCTTTTTCTATGATCCAACAGATCTTGGCAATTTTGATCTCTGGTTCCTCTGCCTTTTCTAAATTCAGCTTGAACATCTGGAAGTTCATAGTTCATGTACTGTTGAAGCCTAGCTTGGCAAATTTTGAGCATGACTTTGCTAGTGTGTGAGATGAGTGCAATTGTGCAGTAGTTTGAGCATTCTTTAGCATTGCCTTTCTTTGGGATTGGAATGAAAACTGACCTTTTCCAGTCCTGTGGCCACTGCTGAGTTTTCCAAATTTGCTGGCATATTGAGTGCAGCACTTTCACAGCATCATCTTTTAGGATTTGAAAAAGCTCAGCTGGAATTCCATCACCTCCACTAGCTTTGTTCGTAGTGATGCTTCCTAAGGCCCACTTGTTTTCGCATTCCAGGATGTCTGGCTCTAGGTGAGTGATCATACCACTGTGGTTATCAGGGTCATTAAAATCTTTTTTGTATAGATCTTCAGTGTATTCTTGCCACCTTTTCTTAATATCTTCTGCTTCTGTTAGGTCCATAGCATTTCTGTCCTTTATTGTGCCCATGTTTGCATGAAATGTTCCCTTGGTATCTCTAATTTTCATGAAGAGATCTCTAGTTTCTCCCATTCTATTGTTTTCCTCTATTTCTTTGCACTGATCACTGTGAAGGCTTTCTTTTCTCTCCTTGCTTTTCTTTGGAACTCTGCATTCAGATGGGTATATATTTCCTTTTCTCCTTTGCCTTTCGCTTCTCTTCTTTTCTCAGCTATTTGTAAGGCCTCGACAGACAACCATTTTGCCTTTTTGCATTTCTTTTACTTGGGGATGGTCTTGATCACTGCCTCCTGTACAATGTCATGAACCTCTGTCCATAGTTCTTCAGGCACTCTGTCTATCAGATCTAATTCTTTGAATTTATTTATCACTTCCACTGTATAATTGTAAGAGATTCATTTAGGTTGTACCTGGATGGTCTAGTGGTTTTCCCTACTTTCTTCAATTTAAGTCTGAATTTTGCTCAGTAAATACTTGCTCTCATTTCTATTTTTATTATTAATTTTTGCTGTCTCTTATTTCCTTCCTTGCATTTCTTTAGGTTTATTTATTTTTTTTTTCCTAACATCTTACTTTGAATACATATCTCATTCATTTTAAGCCCTTTTCTCATTATTTAAGGCTCTGAACCTCTAAATCCAAATAGGAAAAGGAGTATGTCAAGGCTGTATATTGTCACTCTGCTTATTTAACTTATATGCAGAGTACATCATGAGAAACGCTGGGCTGAAAGAAGCACAAGCTGGAATCAAGATTGCTGGGAGAAATATCAATAGCCTCAGATATGCAGATGACACCACCCTTATGGCAGGAAGTGAAGAGGAACTAAAAAGCCTCTTGATGAAAGTGAAAGAGGAGAGTGAAAAAGTTGGCTTAAAGCTCAACATTCAGAAAACTAAGATCATAGCATCTGGTCCCATCACTTCATGGGAAATAGATGGCGAAATAGTGGAAACAGTTGCAGACTTTATTTTTCTGGGCTCCAAAATCACTGCAGATGGTGATTGCAGCCATGAAATTAAATGCTTACTCCTTGGAAGGAAAGTTATGACCAACCTAGATAGCATATTCAAAAGCAGAGGCATTACTTTGCCAACAAAGGTCCATCTAGTCAAGGCTATGGTTTTTCCAGTAGTCATGTATGGATGTGAGAGTTGGACTGTGAAGAAGGCTGAGTGCCAAAGAATTGATGCTTTTGAACTGTGGTGTTGGAGAAGACTCTTGAGAGTCCCATGGACTGCAAGGAGATCCAACCAGTCCATTCTGAAGGAGATCAGTCCTGGGTGTTCTTTGGAAGGAATGATGCTAAAGCTGAAACTCTGGTACTTTGGCCATCTCATGCAGAGTTGACTCATTGGAAAAGACCCTGATGCTGGGAGGGATTGGGGGCGAGAGGAGAAGGGGACGACAGAGGATGAGATGGCTGGATGGCATTACGGACTCGATGGACGTGAGTCTGAGTGAACTCCGGGAGTTGGTGATGGACAGGGAGACCTGGCATGCTGCAATTCATGGGGTCGCAAATAGTCAGACACGACTGAGCGACTGAACTGAACCTCTATCACTTTCTCTGTACCCATCAGTTTTAATGTATCATAGTGTCATTATTTTTCTGTATATTAAACATTTCCATTATTATTTCTCTTTCAGTTTTGGATTGTTTAGAAATATGGTTAATTTCTTAATGGAAGGGGATTTCCCCCGTTATTTTTTTCATTAGTAGTTTCTAACCTAATTGCTTTGTGATCTGGGTCCTTGTATCCATCCTTTGACATTTGTGGAGCTTGCATTTGGCCCTGACACATGGTCCAGGCTTTGGTCTATTTGATATATTCTTCTAGCAGTTACTCTAGGTGCTTTAAGAGGTCTACCTCAATTAATAAGGCTTAAAGTGGCCTGGCATGCTGCGATTCATGGGGTCGCAAAGAATCGGACATGACTGAGCGACTGAACTGAACTGAACTGAAAGTTAATTGGTATTTTTATACTGCTCCCAAGAAACACGGGAACACTGGGATGCTCTAATCACCTTCTCTCAACTTACCTGGGGTTTCTTATCAGGTGTTTTTGTTCTCTCTTGTTTATTTCTAACCTCTGAAATGAAATGTTATTATCGTCATCACACTGTCTTTAATGTTAGAGATGATTGTTATTGTTTCAGACATCTAATGTAAGTTTGGCTTTCCCGTGTGATAATCAGCATGTCACCTTTTCATTTTTTCTCTCAGTCCTTATACTGGGACTCATTTCCCTTTTGCCCAAACCACGTCCTTCAGAGTGGAGTAATTTTCTTCTTGCCTGAAAAAGGCATGCTTTAGAATTTATCTCCAGCTGGTGGTGGACTCTGTTTTTGTTTGTCTGAAAATATCTTTCCTTTTCCCTCCTTAGAGAGAGGTTTGCCAGCCTTCTATGTTGACAGCTGCTTTTCCTCAGTGCAATGAACATAGTACTTCACTGTCTTTTTTTTAGCTTTTATCATTGCTGCTGAGAAGTTACCCATCCTTGTTTTGTAGGCATCTTCCCCCAACCCCCGCCCCTGGATTTTAAAAATGATTTATTTTTCATAATACCTTTTAATTCCTATGATCATTGTACTGCATATTAGGTTTCTGGGACTTATCTCCTACTTGCAAGTATGTGCCCTCAAACATCTCCCCCTGGGGGGAGGAAGTGAGGGGATGGAATAGGAGAGGTGTTGTCTCTGGCTGTTTTTAATATTAATTCTCTCTCTCTCCTATTGTTTTATTATATGTATTACAGTGCGGTGTGACTGTCTTTAATTTTCTCATTTAATGTCTGGGAGATGAAAATTGTTGTCTTCCAGTAATTCTGAATAATTATCTTCAAGTAGTTCTTCATTCCCATTGCCTCTTAACCTCTTGCTTTAATATTTTCCATCTTATTGTCTTTTTGTACTGCGCTCTTCAACAGTATTACTTGCCTCACTAATAGTCTCTTCAACTCTTTCTAAAGTGCTCTTTTCTTAGGTTCATTCTAAAATCTGCTTGGTCAATTTTTTTTTGGAATTTTTTATTGTCTCTTGCTGTTGCTCATATTTTCAATCTTCTCTTTTATTGCATTACACCTATTAGACAAAGCTCTTCTAGTTTGTGGCTAATAACCCTGACATCTGGAGTCTTCATGGGTTTGATTCTCTAGTCTGAAGTTTCTGTGGACTCTCACTTACGGTGCTTTTTACCTTGTGTGTACTGTGAATTTATGGTCCTTAGAGGTTTCATTCTTTCAGTTCGCATTTATTGCTGCTCATCAATGTGGGGTCACTATCAACTAAAATGTTAGTTGTTTGAGTGATGTATATCACACATTTGACTCCAAATTCACTTGGGAATGGGCTTGTAGTTACAACCCTTTGTAACCCTGTAGTTACAACCCTTTGTAAAGTGTTTCTCCCTTTGCCTGACACCGAGTTTGAGTCAGACATGTATTCTAGCTGCTCTTCTCTTTTCAGTGTGTTTATTCTTTATTCAACCATTCCCTGAGGGTGTAGCCCTTTGGGGGTCTCTCTTCATGCAGGAATTCTCTATTAGCCCCATCACCTTGCATGGTGCTAGACTTTGTCTCCTATTGAGGTCTCCAAGATTTTGTAAAACTTTTTTGGGAAAAGCTAGTTAGGGTGCTTCTTACCTCCTAGAAATTCTGCTATTTCTTTGTTTTGCACTTCTTAGGGTTTCATAATTTTGTGACAGTGCCTTGATGCTTTTAATGAGAGTAAAAAAGATCAAGGTTATTTCCATGGGGAACAGTTGTTTATAGTACCTGGTCCACCTCTCTGCCAGGTATAGCAGTTCAAGTGGGTAGGATGTTGGGCTGGAGATCCAGGGAAGAGCTGCTGTTCAAATCCAAAGGCAATCAGCTGGTAGGGGTCTTTCTCCCTCGAGGGAAGTCAGTCTATTCTATTCAGGCCTTCAACCGGACTGGACGAGGCCCTCCCGCGTTTTGGAGGGCGATCCGCTGTACTCAGAGCCCGTGGTTTCAGTTGTTTGTCTTATCCAAAAACACTGTTTCAGAAACACACAGAATAATATTGAATCAAGTATCTGGACACTGTGGTTTAGCCAAGTAGACTAAAATTAACTGTCACAGTGCATCAGCTTTGGCCTGCAACTCCTGAGCGTTGTGTGGGCCACTCTCTCTTTTTCTTTTAAGGTTCTTGGGAGAAAAAGTGTGAAAACCATTGTTCATGGCCCTGAGAAGGGACTCAGGGCTTCCCCTGTGCTGAGTTTGAACTCTGAGAGGGATAGAAGAACTGCATGCAGCAGGTACAAATTCGGAAGAACAGAGACATAACTAGTCTCCCTTTACCATGACTTGTCCTGACATGTCTAGAGCCCCATTCTTCAGAGTGGTGGAAATATGGGCTCCGTCAGCTCCAGGCTGACTTCTACCATTCCCCAGGATCGTGTCTGCTTCCAGGGCCTGTTCTCCATCTTGGCATCTGTGTAAGCATTTCCCTCCCTCCCCTCAGGTGCAGGGACATGCAACTGGACCTTGTCTGTCTGCAGGACTACTCCAAGCTAGCTCTCTTCTGGCCTTTCCTCTGCCTGGCTGGGACCTTGAGAATCCTGTGAAGCCATCCACAGCTCCAGCCTCTGGATACTCCCATCATCCCTTTCTTCTCTGGTGTCTTTCCTGCCTGCCTTTCTGGAGCTTCTCCAGAGAAAGATGCTCAGGATCCCTCTGGTCTCAGCTCCCACACACTGTGGGGATGTGTGTGTGTGTGGTCTCCTTCCTGGGACACAATACCAAGGGGGCAGTCTGGGAGGAGCCTTCTGCTTAGGAATCCATTCTGCATCCAACACGTATTTATTGAGCACTACCTCATGGGAAACAAAGAAATAAAAAAAGTCCTGGCCCTTACACACTTTACAGTCTAGTTAAGGAGGAGACAGATCATAAATATAATAAAAAGTAAAAATCCATCGTGTATTGAAAGTCAGTGAGGGCATGAGACATTCATGTAGGGTAAGGAAGACTGAAATTGCTTGATTGAGGGGGGATAGAAGTGTAATTTTAAAGGAATGAGAAGGGGACATTTAAGCAAAGGCTGGAAGTAGATAAAGGAGTGAGCTGTGTAGAAATCTAGGAAAAGAATGTTCCAGGTACAGGGACTAGCCAGCGCAAATGTCCTGGGGCATGTACATATCTACTGATACGAGGTGTGGGGAAGGGCTCTGATGCTCAGGTGTGATGAGCAGCTGGAAAGTCTCTGCTGGCCTGGGGGCTGAGAGACAAAGGTGGCCGGAGCGAGGGTGGTCTCCTAAGCCTCTGGAAGAACGTAGCCTTGACTCTGAATGAGAAATGAGTCAGTGGATGGTTTGAGGAGGGCTGACACGATGTGACTCAGGTTTTCAGGGTCAGTCTGGCTGCTGTGTCTGCAGGAGATTGTAGGGGACAAGGGTGGAAGCAGGGAGGCCAGCGAGGGAGCTGTGGAATAGCCTAGGACAGAGATGATGGAGGCTTAGAGGATGGGACCCCATCTGAGCACTTATCAGGTGCCCTCCCATACGCTTGCCCCCCTGACCAGGTTCATCCTTCTCTTGCTTCCATGGAAAGCCCAGCTCACCATCCCTGTGTGTCTTTTCACATCCACTGTTGACACCCTGGGGACCTCGGACTTTGCTCCTCAAAAGGCAGGTCCAATTGGCACTCAGTTTCCTGCTAAAAGTCCTTTTTCACAGTTAGCAAAGAGGCCAGAGTGACTAACTAAAGGCTGAAAAGGGTCAAGGGGCAACTGAAAGTAATACACAAAACATTGGTTACTATTGCAAGGGTCTTGCTCCTGCAGAAATGGAAGGTTCATGATAAAGACCGCAGTGGGCAGAGGATTAAGTATACAAGCCCGCAGAAGTGGGCAGAGCCTGTCCTGTAAAGGCAGGAAACTTGACAGGCATGCAGGAGGACTGCATCTCTTCAGCAGAGACTGGAAAAGAAGGGTCCCTTCATTTTCAGCTCCTCCCATCCTTCTGCCCTTCCATGCAATTCAGCACAGCGGCTGAACACACAGACTCTGGAAGCCTACAGCTTACGTTCACATTCTGGGCTGCACGACCCTGAAGGGGCTGGAAGTCTCAGGAGGACAGGAGGGAACATGAGGGAAGCAGCAGACCCTGAGGCCTGCCTTTCCACCTTCTTCCCAGCTGCTGCTGCTGCTAAGTCGCTTCAGTCATGTCCGACTCTGTGCGACCCCATAGACGGCAGCCCACCAGGCTCCCCCATCCCTGGGATTCTCCAGGCAAGAACACTGGAGTGGATTGCCATTTCCTTCTCCAATGCATGAAAGGAAAAGTGAAAGTGAAGTTGCTCAGTCATGTCCGACTCTGTGTGACCCCATGGACTGCAGCCCACCAGGCTCCTCCGTGCATGGGATTTTCCAGGCGAGAGTACTGGAGTGGGTTGCCACCTGGCAGGGGTCCTCAAATTCTGAATTCCAGTAAGGCCAGGGCTGGTTGGACCTCTCCATGCTGGCTAGGGGACAGAATGAATTCCACAGGGTGCTGGTCTGTCTGCAGGGTCTGCAGAGCTAAGGAGTCCACTTGTGAAGTCCTTGAGTGCTGAGGTGGGCCTTAGGTAGAGCAGAATTGAGGGAGAGTTGGGGGAGAATTGCATTGGTTTTGTTTGCGCCTCCATCAGGTTCAGCCTAGGCAGTAGTCTTTTACATATATATTTTGCATTTTTTAATGATGCACAGGAACTCTTCTATGCCTCTCTCCCCAGGGCTTCAGGCATAAATACATTTACTGCAGGGCTACTTATAATAGCAAAAAAAAAAAAAAAAGAGGAACCATCTAAACTCAACAAGAGGAGTTTAGTTAACTAAATTATGGACCCTCTGGAATACTTCTCAGGTGATGGAAATATTGTTTACACTCATAAAAGATGGGAAATACTTAGTGCTATACTATTAAATGTTTAAAGGATCCTAGAGTGTTAAATTACACCTACAGATCAATAATAACTATGCCCAAAAAACTGATTAAAAAATACTGAAAGAAATGCAATAAAATGTTAAAAGTACACCTTTGGGTGTTGATAATACACATTAAAAAGAAAAGACAAAACACACTTTGTTTTATTACCAGTGTACACTGATTTGATTTAATTTAAAATGAATATTGTTATTGTTTTTCTTACTAAACAGTTAATAGAAACTTTTTGCATTTCCTTCTGTTCTTTAAAGACAGTGAAAACCTTCACCTCTTCTCTCCTCCAACTCCAGGAGTTGGCAGTTTGTTTTTCAGACCTCTGGAGACATTTTATAAGAATGAGATCATTCTTTATATACTGTTTCTCAACTTTCCTTTTCCCCTTCTAATTTGTCTTGGAAATGTCTCTCTGACATCACTGTATATCTACTTCATTAAAAAAACCCCACACTGGATCTCATTCCATTGTGTGGATGACCCACGATTTATTACCTAGTTTTCCCACTGGTGAGGGTTCCCCCGGTGGCTCAGCGGTAAAGAATCTGCCTGCAATGTAGGAGCCACAGGAGACGCAGTTTTGATCCCTGAGTTGGGAAGAGCTCCTGGAGAAGTGCATGGCAACCCACTCCAGTATTCCTGCTGGGATTATCCCATGGACAGAGGAGCTTGGTGGGCTACAGTCCATAGGATCACAGAGTCAGACATGACTGAAGCGACTTAGCATGCATACACTCCCCACATGATGGACATTTAAGGTTTCCAGTTTCTTTCTGTACAGTGCCGTTAGGAACACCTTTGAATGTACATTTTTCAGTATTTTTGTGTATACTTCTGTAGGATAAATGCTTTGGTATGGGCTTCCTGAGCTAGAGGTTAATAAGCATTTAAATTTTGAACCGCATTGCTCAATTGTTTTCCAAAATACTGTGCCCACGTATACTCCCACCAGCTCTGTCTGAGGGGTCATGGGTATTGTCTTTATAATAAGAGTAATAAACTCTGTGCTGTGCTGTGCTTAGTTACTCAGTCATGTCTGACTCTTTGCAACCCCATGGACTATAGCCTTCCAGGCTCCTCTGTCCATGGGGATCCACCAGGCAAGAATACTGGAGTGGGTTGCCTTGCCCTCTTCCAGGGACTGTTCCCAACACAGGGATTGTACCCAGATCTACAGCATTGCAGGTGGATTCTCTACCATCTGAACCACCAGGAAAGCCCAAAATAAACTTTAGTATTATTAAAAAAAAATTAAATTATGGTCCCTGAGCTTCCTTGCTTCCATCTCTGGGGCTCTGAAAACTTGAGCTTCACAGATGCCCAAGGCCACCAAACTCAGGTCTGATGCTGAGCAGCGTGCTCGACAATTTACCTTAAGACATCTGTGTATAGGGAGATGATATACATTTTAGCTCAGATTTTAAATATGAACCAAAAAAAAAAATGAGCCAATATAATAGACTGATGATTTTCTTTTTGGTTATCACGTATACACAGTCTGAAAAATTCTACTTTTTCTTTCTTTAAAATAATTTTTGGCATTTCACAGATTTATTCCATGAATATCAGAGGAATACGCTTAATTTTTTCATTGTGATACAACAAGTGAGTGGCAAGCGATTCAAGTAGATTTTAAATCAGGAGAAAAAAAAAAACAAAACACCAACAACACAAAACCCTCCACCCATTCCTCAAGGTTCTGCTTCAACAACTGGCCATAAATCAGGAGGCCCAGGTTCCAGACCAGCCTCTGATACCTCATTGTTGTGTGACTTGAGCTGAGCTGCCTCAGTTTCCCTATCTGTGCAATGGGTGCTCAGGGCCTGACTTTTTGACCCACCTTCTATCCTGGCTCAACTTCCTTGTTCCAGGGTTTGAAGTTTGGAAAGTTTGGGGAGATGCATTTCTCCTCCTCTTTTACAGTGCTAATGTGATTCTGGGGTTCTGGTCCCCTCCAGGGCTCTGGCTACTTTTTCTGGCGTATCAATTCTGGAGTACAGATGTGTCCTTGTCTCCCATCCAGGGGGACAGGCTGGGGTAGCTGGATAAGTCTCCATGTGTCTCCATGTTACCTTGAGAAGTGCTGGAGTACAGCTGGAGTCTGCCCAAGCTGGGGCACTGAAGGCCAATTCTAAGTGGGCAAGAGAGGGCACCCTGGCTCAGAGGGACAGGGCTGCTGGGTGAGCAGATCAGCTCAGTCCAGAGACTTCAAGTAACTCCCCCCAAAGTCACACAGCAAATGGCAGCTCATTCAAGCCCATTCCCAAAGTGTGAATGCTGAAACAGTATTTATAAATCTCCAAGGTGAGTACCCATTGCGTTGGTGGGGAAACTGAGGCAGTTGGCCTTGGGTCATATGATGAAGAAGAATCAGAACCTAGCCTAGAACCTGGGCCTCCTGACGTATGATGGATTGCTAAGCAGAACCTTGAGGAATGGATGGGGTTTGCTGGGACAGAGGGAAAAGGGTGCTGAGGTACTGCATGCCCTGAGGACCGTTCATCTTCAGAGGGCCATTTTGCCAGTGCAATGATGTGATGTATGGAAAGTGGCCCTCCTGTTGTCTGGCCTGGTTCATGGGAAGCATGTGGTACTGCTAGGGCTCTTGCTTTAATCCTGCTGCTCACTGTCTGCTGCTTGAAGAATCGTGAAGGTCAAAGCTTACAGACCATCAGCTCTAACCTTTCCGCAGATGGGGAGACCTGAGGCTCAGAGAGATCAATAACTCGCCCAGGGCCGCAGAACAAGTGAGTGGCAGGGCTGGGATTTAAACCCAGATCCACGAGATGCTGAGGGGCTCCCCTGCCCTGCTGTCTGTCTGCAAATCCTCCTCTTTCCCAAGGGGGCCCAACCTCAGGACAGCTTGCAGTGATTCATCTCGCTCCTCCAGGGAGTCAGGCTCCCCATGGCCTTGTCCTCATGGCTGGGACTGCAGATATGGGGGTGCTGGGAGGCCCTGGCTGTGAGTTCCCATTTCCCACAGCTGCTGGTTATCCACCTACTCGGTCTGGAAGGCCCAAGAGGCAAGTTCTGAACCACATGAAGCCAGCCACCTCCTCTGGAGTCCTGATCCCTTTCCCAGGTCATGGGGATGCAAGAGGGTGTGTGCATTTTTCCTTAAACTCCACCCCACCCTGTTCCTGTGCCTCCACATCCTAGGTCCCTACCAGAGCTCACTGGGAACACGACAACAGCCTCCTGATTCCCCATCCCTCCCCATCCAAGCCCTCCACCTCCCAGTATTCCACACCCCATACTGGCCCAGAGAGAACATTTTACAGCACAGCTCTGCTCCTGCACTGCTTCCGCTACATAACCCTCCATTGCCAAGAGACACAGGCCCTGCTCCACAGGGGAGGTGGGAAGCAGGGGGTGGGGGGTGGGTGGGAAGGTGAGGGTGGGGGTGGGAGGGGGGAGCGTGCGGCCATGCCCTGACTTTCCTCTGGAGAGTCTGCCCCTTGCTTTTCCTAGCAGTGACTTTGGGCAGGATCGGCCCGCCCTCAGCCCCCAGGGCTCCTCTGCTGCCATTTGGGTTCCCAGTGCAGGTTATAAGCATGAAGCAGAGCTGGTCTTTGACTCTGGGTTCAATGTCCCTGGACTGAACTCACTCACTGCTTGTCTTACTCGCTGTCCTATCCCAGGACAGGGCCTGGAGTGTAGTAGGCATTCAATATAGAGCCCATGGATGAACAAATGCAACACTTTCCCATAATTTTGTGCCCCTGTTGCCTGTCCGTTGCGATCCTTTCCCCTAGACGACCTTGACCTGCACTTAACCAGATGTGCCAGGAACTGGCCTGACCTGCCTCCCAGCAGCCTGTGGGTCCAGGCCTGCCTGTCCCTTGAGGCTGCTCTGTGTCTTTGGGCAGTTTCTTCTCCCATCTCTGGGCTTCACCCTCACTGTCTGGATGCTGAGATTTCCAAGGAACCCTTTCCCTTCCAGTCTCTTCTTTGGTTCTTCAGCTCTCAACTGCTCAACTCGACCCAGCGGCTTCTTCTCGTACTGTGGAGGGGAGGGTACATGGAGAGGGCTTGCTGGCATTGAGAAGCCTGGCACGTCCACTGTTTGTGTCTAATTACTCTGGTGTCTGTTTATTGCACTCCGAGTGTTTCTGCAAACATCCCCATTACTGGGAGGAATTTTCCAGCACCAGTTTGGGCTGTGAGGCATGGAGGGTCTATGATGGCCCCACCTCAGCCTCCACACATAGCCCAACCTCTGAGAGAGGCTGAAGGAGCCAAGGGCAGAGCGCCTGCCCTTCCTGTTATCCTGGGACCAAGGGTTCTCAGTCTCAGCCCTGCCTCTGACCTCTCTGCAGTTGCAGACTGCAGAATGGGCAGTGCTTCAAAGTGGTTAGAGCACAGACTCGAGAGCCTGGTGGACCTGGGTTCAGGTCCCAGCTCTACCACTTACTCAGTGTGTGACTTCAGGAAAATTCCTTCTGTTCTAGGAGGCTCAGTTTCCTTATCTGTAAAATGGGGATTGCTGTCTGCCCAGTTGTCATCCCTTCCTCCTGGCATCTGACCCTGTTTCCAGGTGACAATATCAGGAGTCCACCGGGTCTTACTTGACCTTGTCATCACTCATGGACACTCATTAGTGGACATGGATGGGCACTGACCAGCGGTGGACCAATCTGAATCCCCCCATGCCTTCAGCCACAGTGATGGACATCTGCCTGTTGCTAAAACTGCAGTTGAGAAAGCTGGTCCTTCTCTGGTGGGTGAACACATGACTCCCAACAACTATTGGGCCCTGAGTTTTCGGCCTGTGGAAGGAGCCAATGCAGACAGGCAAGAGGCAGAGCCCTGGACCTTCACCTCCTTCAGTCTGGATGCTAAATCTTTATTAATAGAACCCAGCAGAGGAGGAGTCAGAGGTTCTAACACCAAGGTTGTCTTGACACAACAATACTCCCTGACTTAAAGGTCTGTCTAGTCAAGGCTATGGTTTTTCCTGTGGTCATGTATGGATGTGAGAGTGGGACTGTGAAAAAAGCTGAGCGCCCAAGAATTGATGCTTTTGAACTGTGGTGTTGGAGAAGACTCTTGAGAGTCCCTTTTACTGCAAGGAGATCCAGCCAGTCCATTCTAAAGTAGATCAGTCCTGGGTGTTCTTTGGAAGGACTGATGCTAAAGCTGAAACTCCAATACTTTGGCCACCTCATGCGAAGCGTTGACTCACTGGAAAAGATTCTGATGCTGGGAGGGATTGGGGGCAGGAGGAGAAGGGGACGACAGAGGATGAGATGGCTGGATGGCATCACCGACTCGATAGATGTGAGTTTGGGTGAACTCCGGGAGTTGGTGATGGACAGGGAGACCTGGCGTGCTGTGGTCCATGGGGTCTCAAAGAGTCGGACACGACTGAGCGACTGAACTGAACTGAACTGAACTAGGGGCCTGGGGAGGCCAGAGCCATGGAAAGAGCAAGGATTTGGGTGAGCAGACGTCGTTTGGAGGTCTGTTCCTGACATGCTGCACTCACTCAGTCTTTCTCAGCCTCTGTGATCCCCTCCCCCGATGAGGATGAGGGATGGCAGCAGCACCTGCATTTTGTGTTGTGCAGATCAAATGAGGAAAAGAGGGAAAAGGCCTTCACTCCAGCCTGGGCGCACAGCAGGGGCTGTGGTTAGCATTATGAGGGCCATTGGTTGGGGCCCAAGTTTCCTCACAGGATGTGCCCCAGGGTGCTTCCCTGGTAACTCAGCTGGTAAAGAATCCCAGCAATATGGGAGACCTGAGTTCGACCCCTGGATTGGGAAGATCCCCTGGAGAAGGGAATGGCTACCCACTCTGGTATTAGGGGCTTCTCAGATGGTGCAAATGGTAAAGAACCACCTGCCAATGCAGGAGATATAACAGACGCAAATTTGATCCCTGGGTTGGGAAGATTCCTTGGAGAAGGGCATGGCAACCCACTACAGTACTCTGGCCTGGAGAATCCTGTGGACAGAGGAGCCTGGCAGGGTATGGTCTGTGGGGTCACAAAGAGTTGGACTTGACTGAAGCGACGTAGCATACTCACATGCCTCAGGGCAGATAACCTCTGGACTGATTACTTGATCCCTTCCTCATCCATTTGTTCACAGGTTAGTGATGAGCACTGACTAGGCAGTCATCATGCCAGCTTTGGGCAAACCTGGTTGCAGGTTTCTGCTCTCCTGGGCTCAGGGATGGGCAGGAAGGGAATTCCTGCAGAGTGAACAAAGGCCTGTGCTCCAGGGAGCATGTAGCTTGTGAGGTTGAAGGGAACTCTGCTAGGGGTGGTCAGTAGGAGGAAGTGGCTGTGGCTGAGGCTGGGAATAGAAGGGGAATCAGGCTGGGTGGATGAGTGGGTGTATCAGGAGAGAGTTCTGCTGCTTTTAAAGAGGTCCAAGGTGCCAGGAGATGGGATGTGCATGTGTGCCACACACAGGAGAACTCCTCCTCTTCAGCCCCCACTGCCCACTACCCATTTCCTGCACCACACAGCTCTTCCATCCAGAGGGAAGAGGGGCTGCAAATGAGCTCCACTTCTGGCCTCCTTCTTCCAGGAGGTGCCGCCTAAAGCCCCCTGACTTGGTAAAGTGATGGGACTTTGAGGTAATCTCCTGGGCCACTTCAGGACCAGAGTGTTCTTGCTACCAAATCAAACTTGGGTCTCCTTGCACAGCAAAATTGATGCCAGGTCAAGGTGCAAGAAAGTACAGCATTTATAACAGGGTGCCAAACATGGAGAATGGCAGCTCATGTTTAAAAGACCCAGACTCCTTGATGGTGTTTGGGAAAGGACTTTTAAAGACAGTGTGAGGGCGAGGCCTGCAGAGTATATGATCAGCTTAGGTACAATTCTCTGTTGGCTTGATGGGGAGGTAACAGAGCGACGTTTTGGGTTAACTCAATTATCAACCTTCTGGTTCCAACGAATCTGAGGTCTGTGTGCTGGTTGCCAACACTCAGTCAACTTCCTCCACTTGGTAGGGGTTTTAGTATCTGCAAAACAGCTCAAGCATATGGCTCAGGATATTATCTGTAGCCCTTGAGAAGGAACTAAGGATCCTTGACTTTGTTATAAACTTTTTGCTTTGCTTGACTGCTTTTCTTTGTTTCTGCATTTTTTTTTTCACCCTTTTCTGATTAAATTTGCTCTTTGGAACTGGGGGCAAGCCTAGAAGGTTGAAGGTTTTCTACAAACAAGAGGTGGGGAACATGGGGGGTCTATCCTTAGGAAGGCCCCACAGGGTCTTGCTCAGTTTCATTCTCTAGAGTAGGTGCTGGACAAGTGCTTGTGGAGGGAGAAATGAGCCTGAGGGTGAAGCTCTGGGACCAGGTAGCTTCTGTCCCTGCAGACTTGCTGGGAATTTTCCTTGGCCCAGTGGGTGAGAGCAGCACCCCAGGATGACTGGTGAGGGCCAAGGCTGGGGCAGCAACTGCCACCTGGTTTAGGGGATTTTCTCTTAGTCTGGTCTTGGTGGGTCCCACGACTCCCCAGACTTGGATAGAACCTGATCTGGGGAGTTGGAGCCTCAGCCAGCCTATCCCGAGCCCAGAAGAAGCCTTTGATTCATAAACTGCTTGATTTAGCAATCAGGTTTCCAACTGATTTCCGGGGGGAGGGAGGGTGGATTTACAGCTCCTAAAACAGGCTTGCGGCCTTGTGGCAGATCTGCGCCAGGCAGTGGGAGGAAGTTATTGACGTGACCTGGGACCCTGGGAGGGAAAGATAACAAAGTTCAGGAAAATCTATCTCTGTGGGGTTCATCACGGGCCCTCGAAGATGTACCTCCTCCTTCTGATGTGCATGCACAGCTCTGCAGAAGCTGAGTGGAGAGGATGGAGAGAAAGCGGGTCCTTCTCCCCTCACCTTCCTGCTCTCAGAGGAGGCTCTGGCTCTGCAAAGGATTGGAAGTCTGAGGAGTGTCCAGGAGATGGAGTATGGAATTCGGAGATCTCTGGAACCCTGGGGGCTGGCTGCCCAGCCAGCCCTCCCTACAGGTCTTAATGGTTCCCTGTTCCTGCAGCCCCCTCCCCACAGCTGGGGCCCATTGGTCACTCATGCAATCTCAGAACAAGGAAGGGAGGAGGAAACTGCCATCACTGTGGGAAGAGGGAGCCCTGGGTCTGAATTCTGGGAGATTCTTCGTTTACCGGCTGTGGGAACTTGAGTGACCTCCATATGGCCCCAGGCCTCAGTTCCCTCACCTGTGAAATGGGAGATGAGGAGACTTCCCTCTGAGGATGGCTGTGGGAGAGACGCGGTGTAAAGGGAGCTGTACAGGTCTTGGCCTGTGGAGGACAGGATGCAGGCCTGGACATGACAGCTGCGAGCTGAAGCGCTGACTGTGTGGTCCTGACCTGTGCCTCAGCCTGTTGGAGCTTCAGTTTGCCCCTCCATGAAGTGGGAGTAGAGTTGAGGTCATGATTAAAAGGGACAACACAGGTCAATGCTTAGCCCCTTGTTGGGCAAGTGGTCAGTTGTAATGGACACTTTTATTGACCCTCCACAACTCCTGGGTGGCCAGTATTTCCTGGGCAGAAGCTGTGGACCTGGCCCTGTACCAGCATGGACAAAAGCGTGGACTCCTCCTCTCACGTCCATGCTGATGAAGCAGGAGGAAGTACAACCCCAACACTGGTGCCTGGAGATGGAGTCACAACACAGACTAAACCCTGGCCTGGGCCTGGTCACCGGCTGTGGGGACACAGGAGGCCATGTGCCTTCTTTGTGCCTCAGTTTCCTTATCTGTAAAAAGGGGAGGATGGTAAAGGTGGCAGATGTTACTGAATAGCTATTATATGGTGGGCATATTGTAAGTGCTTTCAGTTCAGTTCAGTCGCTCAGTCGTGTCTGATTCTTTGTGATCCCATGGACTGCAGCACGCCAGGCTTTCTTGTCCATCACCAACTCCCGGAGCCTACTCAAACTCATGTCCATCATGTCGGTGATGCCATCCAACCATCTCATTCTCTATTGTCCCCTTTTCCTCTGGCCGTCAATCTTTCCCAGCATCAGGATCTTTTCCAATGAGTCAGTTCTTCACATCAGGTGGCCAAAGTATTGGAGTTTCAGTTTCAGCATCAGTCCTTCCAATGACTACTCAGGACTGATTTCTTTTGGGATTGACTGGTTGGATCTCCTTGCAGTCCAAGGGACTCTCAAGAGTCTTCTCCAACACCACAGTTCAAAAGCATCAATTCTTCAGCACTCAGCCTTCTTTATAGTCCAACTCTCACATCCATACATGACCACTAGAAAAACCTTAGCTTTGACTAGACAGACCTTTGTTGGCAAAGTAATGTCTCTGCTTTTTAATATGCTGTCTAGGTTGGTCATAGTTTTTCTTCCAAGGAGCAAGCATCTTTTAATTTCATGGCTGCAGTCACCATCTGCAGTGATTTTAGAGCCCAAGAAAATAAAGTCTGTCACTGTTTCCATTGTTTACTCATCTATTTGCCATTAAGTGATGGGACTGGATGCCATGATCTTCGTTTTTTGAATGTTGAGTTTTAAGCCAACCTTTTCACTCTCCTCTTTCACTTACATCAAGAGGCTCATTAGTTCCTCTTCGCTTTCTGACATAAGGGTGGTGTCATCTGCATATCTGAGATTATTGATATTTCTCCTGGCAATCTTGATTTCAGCTTGTGCTTCATCCAGCTCAGCATTTTGCATGATGTGCTTTGCTGCTGCTGCTGCTGCTAAGTCGCTTCAGTCGTATCCGACTCTGTGCAACCCCAGAGACGGCAGCCCACGAGGCTTCCCTGTCCCTGGGATTCTCCAGGCAAGAACACTGGAGTGGGTTGCCATTTCCTTCTCCCGTGCCTGAAAGGGAAAAGTGGAAGTGAAATCGCTCAGTCGTGTCCAACTCTTAGCGACCCCATGGACTGCAGCCTACCAGGCTCCTCTGTCCGTGGGATTTTCCAGGCAAGAGTACTGGAGTGGGGTGCCATTGCCTTCTCCCGTGCCTGAAAGGGAAAAGTGGAAGTGAAGTCGCTTATATGCTTTGCATATAAGTTAAATAAGCAGGGTGACAATATACAGCCTTAGCATACTCCTTTCCCAATCTGGAACCAGACTTGTTTCATGTATGGTTCTAACTGTTGCTTCTTGACCTGCACACAGATTTCTCAGGAGCCAGGTAAGGTAGTCTGGTATTCCCATCTCTTTAAGAATTTTCTGAAACGAGTCACCAGTCCAGGTTCAATGCACGATACTGGATGCTTGGGGCTGGTGCACTGAGACGACCCAGAGGGATGGTATGGGGAGGGAGGAGGGAGGAGGGTTCAGGATGGGGAACACATGTATGCCTGTGGTGGATTCATTTCAATGTATGGCAGAACCAATACAATATTGTAAAGTTTAAAAAAAAAATAAAAAAAAATAAAAAAAGAATTTCCCACAGTTTGTTGTAATCCACACAGTCAAAGGCTTTGGTATAGTCAATAAAGGAGAAGTAGATGTTTTTCTGCAACTCTCTTGCTTTTTCTATGATCCAACAGATGTTGGCAATTTTGATCTCTGGTTCCTCTGCCTTTCTAAATTCAGCTTGAACATTTGGAAGTTCATGGTTCATGTACTGTTGAAGCCTAGCTTGGCAAATTTTGAGCATGACTTTGCTAGCATGTGAGATGAGTGCAATTGTGTGGTAATTTGAGCATTTTTTGGCATTGCCTTTCTTTGGGATTGGAATGAAAACTGACCTTTACCAGTCCTGTGTCCACTGCTGAGTTTTCCAAATTTGCTGGCATATTGAGTGCAGCACTTTCACAGCATCATCTTTCAGGATTTGAAAAAGCTCAGCTGGAATTCCATCACCTCGTAGTGATGCTTCCTAAGGCCCACTTGACTTGCGTTCCAGGATGTCTGGTTCTAGGTGAGTGATCACACCATCATGGTTATCTGGGGTCACTAAGACCTTTTTTGTATAGATCTTCCGTGTGTTCTTGCCACCTCTTCTTAATATCTTCTGCTTCTGTTAGGTCCATAGCATTTCTGTCCTTTATTGTGCCCATGTTTGCATGAAATGTTCCCTTGGTATCTCTAATTTTCTTGAAGAGATCTCTAATTTTTCCCATTCTATTGTTTTTCTCTATTTCTTTGCACTGATCACTGAGCAAGGCTTTCTTATCTCTCCTTGCTATTCTCTGGAACTCTGCATTCAGATGGGTATATCATTCCATTTCTGTTTTGCCTTTCACTTCTTTTCTCAGCTATTTGTAAGGCCTCATCAGACAACCATTTTGCCTTTCTTTTTCTTGGGGATGGTCTTGATCACTGCCTCCTGTAAAATGTCATGAATCTCCGTCCACAGTTCTTCAGGCACTCTGTCTATCAGATGTAATCCCTTGAATCTATTTGTCCCTTCCACTGTATAATTGTAAGGGATTTCATTTAGGTCATACCTGAATGGTCTAGCGGTTTTCCCTACTTTCTTCAATTTAAGTCTGAATTTTGCAATAAGGAGTTCATGATCTGAGCTACAGTCAGCTCCCGGTCTTGTTTTTGCTAACTGTATAGAGATTCTCCATATTTGGCTGTAAGGAATATATATATATATATATATAAGTGCTTGGTATATATCAAATCATTTAACCATCACAGTCATTCTATGAGGTCAGTACTTTTGTTATCTTCCCATTTCATAGGTGAGGAAACTGAGACTCAGAGTGGTAAAGCCACTTGAACCAGATCACACTCAAGTGGGCATGTGAACCCAGGTCCAGCCATACCCTGTGGCAACATGCTGCCCCTATATTGTCACTAAATAATACAGAGATTGGGGTGGGTGGCCCTGAATGGCTGGTCCAGTGAGATGGAGGGGCTGAGCTCAGAGCTGGGGTGACCTGTGTGATCCAAGAGACTCCTTAGAGGTGGTGCACTGTGCTCAGGGCTAAAAAGCCTGGCTGGATCAGGAGCACAGAGGCTGTGCTCAGAGCTGCCAAGACAGTGTTGGGAATGTGGAGCTCTGTGCCCCTGAGTAGAGGCTGCGAGGGGCCAGACGATGAGTCCAGGGGCAGGTTTCACTCCGGGGGACACAGCCTGGGTCTTTGGGGATAACGCATGTGGCCAGACAATGCTGAAACCCAGCTGCAGGCTCGGATGATTCTGGGTATCATTTGTTATTACGTTAACTAGTTTCTGTCTCTTTTGTTAGGAAGTTGCCTGTTTCCTCATATTTCATTCTTATTGTTTTGTCAGCTTGATGTTTTAGACTCTGTAATTAGGGGAAGAGTTGAGACTTTTCTTCTCTGCCATTACTCAGTTCTAGGGACTTGTTCTGCCTCATTATTAACAAGTGATATTTTTTCATGAACTTTCATTGATATCCAGATAGAAATATTTCTGAATGCTTTTAAAAAGTGAGATTCCTGTTTCATGCATCTTAGCATCAGGTTGGAACATTTTGACCTGTTTTACTGTAAAAACAACATCAGTGCCTCACTGGGGACATCTGTGCACACCCTTGCGGGGTCCTAACTGAAGACATGTGAGCTGACACATAAGCCGACACGTGAGAAGACCAGCCACAGTGGTTTCTCCGCAAACACCAGCACCTCCCTGTCCTCGAGTGGACCCCTTGCTGGGTGTAGGGAGCATGCAGGCTGACCAGGGTGAGTCAGCAGTGCCCTAGAGAGCGTCTCCTTACTTCCTTCATGTGTTACCACTGTCAGCAAACATTCACTGAGCACCACTGTGTGCTGGGCCCTGGGCTACGCTCTGGACCCAGAGAATGTTCTGAATGTGAATTGGTCTTGACCCTCCCTTCCTGAGGGCTTCCCTGGTGTCTCAGATGGTAAAGAATCTGTTTGCAACATGGGAGAACCGGGTTTGATCCCTGGGTCGGAAAGATCCCTGAAGAAGGGAATGGTAACTGACTCCAGTATTCTTTCCTGGAAAATCCCATGGACAGACGAGCCTGGTGGGCTGCAGTTCATGGGGTCACAAAGAGTTGGACATGACTAAGTGACTGACACCACTCAGTACTCCCTTCCAGGCCCCTTCAGTGGTTTCTCTTTGACCCTAGGATCAAGTGCAGGCTCCTCCCTGTGGCCAGCAGGCCTGTGTGGTCCGGCTCCATCCCCCCTTCTCTATCTCCCTCCCCTCCCTCTGCTCTGCTGTTTCTCCCCAAGGCCCTTCCTGCCACAGGAACTTTGCACATGCAGCTCTTCCACCTCGAATGCCTTTTCCTGCCCTCCCTTCACTCGGCTGGTCTCTCTCACCTCTGAGTCTCAGATGACCATCCGACTATGACCAGTCCACCCCACCTGCAGACTTGGTTCCCCTCCCCCGGCCTCCTCTCCCCACCCCCAGTGTTCCCCCTGCTCCACTCAATTCTTTTCCGGGTGCTCACTGGTACCAGCTGTCTCCTGCACTAGTCTGTGAGCTCCGGGAGGGCAGGGGCTGCTCCCTGGATACTCCCAGCGCCCGGCACAGGCCCAGCACAGACTCTGTCCAGGGGCTTCTTTGTTGAAGGGATGATAAACAGAGAGGTACCTGGATCCCAGAGGTTCTCGGGTGTTCTGCATATTTTTATGGGATGTGTCCTGGACCTGTCTGGTCCAGGTCTGGGCAGTCAGAGCCCAAGGAGCCGGCCTCCTGGACTCCAGGAAGGGCACTCCAGACCTGTGATGGGTGGCATGGAGTGACTTATCCCACAGGGACCAGCATCCATGAGGGCCTGGGAGCAGGGGGGATCTTCTCGGGTGACCTGGTTCCAGCGGTGGCGTCACTTGAGGGGCCTGGGCTACACTGCGGTAACCGATGGCCGCAGCATGCCCAACTCAAGAGGAGGCCCCCAGCTGCACTACCATGCCCAGGGCAGGTGACCCGCTCTGCTCCCCACAGTCGCTCTGGGCTGACGCAGCTTCACCTCCATGTGGGCTTTCTGAGCTCACTGCACAAATTGTGCGCTGGCTCTTAATGCTCCCTCCTGCAAGTGGCAGATGCCTCCGCCTCTCATGTCTCATTGGCCAGAGCAAGTCACAGTCCACGTCTGCCTTCAAAGGGGTGGGAAAGTCAACCTCAAATCAGGGGTGAGGGAGCTGGAGATAACGGGGAACAGGGCCAAGGACTCTACGCTTATCCCCTGATGGGCCGAGAGCCCCTGGAGCTTGGAGCTTGGAGCAGCTGGAAGCAAATGCCCTTCAGCTCAGCTCAGCAAGTGCTTTGTGCCTCCCCTGCACCAGAGATGGGACCCAGAGATGGCAAGGACACAGTCCAGGAGAATGGGTCAGACATGTGCAAGATACCCACCAATCCAGCGTGGTGGGTGCAAACCTTGGGCCCTTGTCCTCCGGCCCAGGGCGTTGATGATGGGGGGTCCACACACTCCAGCTCAGCAGCAGAGCCCTCCATGAGGCAGCCCTCCCTCCTCACCTCGTCTCTGTCCCCAGCTCCCCACAACAGGGTCTCCTTGGCCCTGGGCTGGGGTCCACTGTGACCTTTCCTGCTCTGCCCTCTACCACATGAATTCAGAAAGTATCTTCAGGGGTAATTTTGCTCCCCAGGGGACATTTGTCAAGGTCTGGAGACATTTTTGATTGTGATGCTGGAATGCTGGGGGTTGGTACCCATCTGGTGGGTAGAGGTCAGGGATGCTGCTGAATGCACGCAACAGGCCCCACAACAAAGAGGAACCAGCCCCAAATATCAGTAGTGCTGCTCTGGAGAAGCCCACAGGACTCGTGGAGAATGAGGCTCAGAGAGGGGCAGTGAGCTGCCCCAAGTCACACAGCATAGAGGCGGCAGGTCTAAGATGACAGCTGGATCCCCTGACTCCGGCTTATCCGGCCGGGGGATCAGCATCAGTGCCAAGTGGTCTCTATTGTCTCTGGCCTGGCATTTCATTTCTTTCAAAAAGAATTCCAATTTCAGGAACATTTTTGTCAGTATTTTTATTCTCCCTTATCTTTCACTGTGCTTTCTCTCTGGGTAATCCAAGGCTTGCAGGCAGCTGAGTACGATGTGAACATTCCAATGAAAGGCAATAGAAAATAATTGAGTGTATTTCTTTCATGTCTGAGCAGCAGATTAATCTGCCTCACACATTTCTGTTTTCTCTTTACTCCCATCACTTGTGGTCTGAGATTTCCCTTCCCTTCTCAACATCTCTGGGATTCTAGTAGTTTTATGGCACCTGCTCATCAGAGATCTGTGAAAGAGTCCAACACCATAGTCTGTGTCCCTGTGACGGCTGACAGAGTTCCTGAGGAGAGGGACACTCTCAGTGTCTGTGTGGTCTGGGAGGGGTCTCCACCGATGACAGGAAGGGTCGGGGATCCATGATTGGGACTGGAAGGATTTCCAGAGGACCAGAGACCCTCCTGGGCAGACCCAGTCTCAGTGCAGCTGTTATGGGTGATTCTGTGCTCAGTGAGTGCAGGACCGACAGGGACACCCTGGACCTGACTGTGAATTGTGGGCTCTGCTTAGGAGAAGAGTGGGACGCATCGAGCTGGTCCCACAGTCTTGGAGCAGAACCCTAAGGTGGAGAACATGAAAGACCAGGTCCTGCAGCTTCCTGTCAGCTGTGGGGAGCAGGTGTGTTTCTATCCTGAGAGCTCTGGGGAAGCCCTTGAGTGTTCTAAGCAAGGGGAGCCCAAGAAGACTTCCGGGGTGAACTGCTTTCTTGGATGGTGGTCAGGAAAGGATGATGGGGTGGGAGGTTGGGAGGAGGCTACAGAAAGGTTCAGATGGGATATGATGGGGTAAGAAGAAGTGGAATTGGAGGGAGAGATCCTGTTGCCTCCGTGGACATTTATTCATCTTGGTATGTTTCATAATAATTTCCGAATGCTCAGTCACTCCACGGATGGTCAGGGGTGAATTGGCTCATGGGAGGTAAGCAGGCTGGTAGGAGCTGAACAGTTGATACGGAGCGAAAGGCTGATTGCAGGTGAGCGGGCTGTGGGAGGTGTGCTTTCTGGCAGGAAATGGCCGGTTGTCCAGGGAATCCTGGAACTCATGATTGATCCAGGGAGAGGCTTGGGTTGGCTTGGCAGGAGCTCAGACCTTCCCTGAATGAGGAAGGTGTGGTCCTGGTTTCATGATGCTCATCTTTGCAGCTGGCACCCAGCCTGGTTCTGGACATATGAAAGTCACACAGGAACCCTCAATGCAATGTGGTGGAAAGATTTTAGAATTTAGAGTCACACAGACCAGGGTGGTCGAATCCCGCCTTGGCCACTCACTGTGTGGTCTTGGGTAGACATTGTAGATACTTGCCAACTGTTGTGTCCTTGCTCTCCAAGCACCATGGTGAGAAGGTGGCTGACCATCAGAATGGTCGGTTTGTCTGTCCCTAAAGGAAATGGTGAGAAAGGCGAAATGCCTGGGAGTGGCATGAGGGAAAATCATGAATTTTTGCCATCAGTCAGACTAGGTTTGTGTCCTGATCGGGCCTCTTGCAGCTGTGTGACTTTTCACATTGCTTTACTTTCTGAGCCTCAGTGTGCTCATCTGTAAAATGGGCCTAGTAGTAGAATCTATAAAAGAACCAATAGAATAAATGAGAAAAAGCACAGGGAGAGCTCAGCTCAGGGCCTGGCAAGGGGGCCTCAGAGCGTTGGTTTATTGTTACATTGACCTGTGTGCTGGAGTCAGGGCAGATGGAGTGGGAAGAGGGAGTGAGGAAGGGCTAGAGGGGGGACTGGACACTGCTCACAGGTGAGGACAGGCTCCCATTCACTCCTCACTGCCACTCAGAGGGAGAGGCCAGTGGTGGCCTATTTTCCAGAGGAGGAAACAGGCTCAGCCAAGTTAAGGGCAAAGTCCCAGAGCTGGTAACTGGCTACAACCAGGACAGAGAACCTGGGTTTGCTTGACTCTGAGGTCCCTGTAACAACCCTCGGGTCTGGGGACCAGGGTCCCCTCAAGCATCCCTGACTGTTTATCCAGATGGTCATTAGCAGGAGTGATAGTTTATGCAAAGCTAATTAGTCCTCATTGGCAACTGATAAGGAGCAGAGTTTGTCAACTGCAGCTTGGGTTTCCTCCTCGCTTTTCCCCTAGGACCCCATGGGGCCTCAGCAGAAGGGGACCAGGACTCCCAGCCCATTGGTCAGAGGCCAGCTCTGGTGACCAGTGTGGCCCAGCCCTCCCCACGCCCCTCCTGACCCCTCCCCCTGCGTGCTGGGCCCTCAGCGCTGCTCCTGGGAGTCCCCTGGGCCCTCAGGTTCTCAGACCTACATTTACTCCACCTTTTCCCCACTCCCTCTCCCCCCGGCCTCTCTCTTGCCTGCTCTTGTCCCCGTGGATACCTAGCAGCTCTCCAGGGACCATCTGCCTCCAGGTTCTCCACTTTCAGTTCCCGTCCCTCACAGAGCTATGCTGGGGAGTGGGTGCCTTGGGGACAGGATCCTGTGTCTTTACTGGCCTCCCCTCTCACCAGTGCATGGAAGTAAGAAGAAAAGGGAAGAAAGAGGCTGAAACAGTCTCGGGATGAAACATAATGTGTCAAATGGCTAACAGTGCTCTCATGGTGAAATGTATTTTGTTTAATACCTTGATCTCTTGTCTGCTGGAAAAATGAATTCTGTCAAATCTCTTGAAGCCAAATGTCAAAAGAGAGCATTTCGGGGGAGACAGATCTCTTACTCTGATGGCAAAATTCATTTGAAATCACTCTCTAACCCAGTCTCCTGGCAAAACCTGGAGCTGAAATTTTAGAGCCTGTTCACCCTAAATGGTTTTCCTCACTTCTCCTGCCTCCTCGCCTCCTGTCCCGTCCTTTGTCTCTTACAAAATAATGGTGCAAAGAATTGCCGCTGAAGTAATGATAATCATTTGGTTGCTCGCAACCATTTCTAGGGAGAAAATGGCAGAGCACAAAGCCCATCTCTCTGGCTTGGGGAAGGAGGCGCTGGCTGTCGAAGGCTCCAGGAGCCCAGGGGAGTGACTGTGCACGGGGTGGGCAGGGTTGCAGAGAAGACTTCAGGATGGAGCGGCTGGGGATGCCTGGGAGCACAGAGGCCTCATTCCTGCTGGGCAAAGGGGCTGCTGCTTTTTCTCTAATCCCTGCTCTGCACGCTGCACCTCTCCCATCTCCCCTCTGTGCCCCTCCCAGAACTTAACCCTGCATTTGGGCCCAGCACTTTTCAATTTACCAAGTGCTTCATTTATTCGTTTGTTCACGCATTCGTTCGTATTATTGACACTGTGGTAACTGGAGTTGCATGATCTGAGTGAAGGTCTGGGGTTACAGAGACCTGGGAGACACAGCCTCTGCCTCCAGGATTCCCCGGTCTGATGGGGGAGGAGGGTACAGTCAAATGCTCATGACTTTGATAAGAAATGTGTGCTAAGCACATAGGCGGTGCTTCCGTCAGTTGGAATGTTTGGGGAAATGTGTAACGGGAATCCAACAACAGTGGCTCAAACAATTACGACAAGAATACCAGATCTTTAGGAGCAAGGCTTGGCCTCTATGGTCCGTGGGCCACTTTGGCCCAGCTGTCTCTTTTTGCGTGACCCTTGGACTAAGGGTGGTTTTTAACAGATGAACATTTGCAATCAATTTGATAACATAGGAAACTAACTTTGATCTGCAAGTAAGTAAAATGTGTTTCCCATGGTAGAAAAAAACCAAAACCATTATTCTCATTGATAAATCTGCTATACAAATTGCACTTTATTGTATTTTAAATTTCATCAATCAAATATATGTGGAAATTTATTTTCTCTCTTGTTAAACAAATACTTGCATAACTTCATTGATTTTTCCTCTTGATTTTGTCTAAGCCTAAATTATTTACTATCTTTCCCTTTACAGAAAGTATTTGCTGATTTTTTTCAAAGGAAGTGGTCTCAGCTTGGTCAGATGCTTAGAGATGTCAACAGAGACCCTCTTCCTCTTTATCATCCTTGGCTGTATCGGCTTTGCATTCTTAGCTTTTGGCTTCATGGTAATAGGATGGCTGCCACAGCTCCAAACAGCATGTCTCACACTACAGCGTTCAAATTGAGAAGAAAGGAATGGAGTGAGGCAGAAAATGCATTTCCTAGAAGTCCCTCTACCAGTATATTTTCCCTCACACCTCAGTAGCCAGATCTAGGTCACACTCCCACCCCTAAAACAATGTCTGGAGAAGGGGTTGGGGTGCCAGGAGTGGCTTTACCCCTGGGGAGGCCCACCAAATCTGAGTCTGCTGCCGCAGGACAAACACAGGGCTCTGAGAGTGAAGGGAGGAGTGGTGGGGTGCTGGGCGGGCGGCCACGAGTGTCCACCACCTTCTCATCAGTGCTCATTACTGAGTGTCCTGGGCTGTGTGAGGTGGTGGCCCAGCCCAGGCCCTGGGGCAGAAAGCCCTGCTCTGAGCCTCTGCCCACTTCGGGCTGTTTGATTAGGAGGTGCTTGATCTGCCTGAGGCATAGCCTTCCCCCACTCCCGCCCGTGGAGAGGGGGCTGGGATAGCACCTGCAGTAGGGCTCTAGTGAGGGGTAAGTGGGGGTCATGTGTGTAGACGCCTGACCCACGCGCCTGACTCCGTGTCAGCAGCTGGGAGTCATCGCGGCAAGTAGTCCCATCTGGGAAATAGGCCATGCGCCTCCTCTGTCTCAGTCCTGGGGTGACAGCAGCAGGAGCATCAGTTCACACAAGTGAGCACTTCCTGTGTGTGCCGGGCGCCCTTCACTTGCGTGTGCTCCCTTCATCCTCACGGCCAGTCCATGAGGAGGGAGTTGCTTTCATCCTGATTTTACAGCCAAGGAAACTGAGGCTCAGGGGTGACCCAGGTAAGTGACAGTAGACGGAGCTCCAGCTCTGACCCCCTTCAGGGCCCTGGGTGGGACCACAGGCAGGTGCTCAGGTAACCCCTCCCATGTTCCATGTCTACAGGACACAAGACTATGAGGCTGGAGTCCCTGTGTCTTGGTTGGGAATTGGCAACTTGAATTCTCGGGAAAACAATGTACACTTATGCAGAACGTTAAGCATATGCTAATGATGGATAATTACCATCCATATTTATAGATGGATCAAAATGTGCAAAACCACTCTGACAATTACACACCTACAGCATATCACAGTTAATAACTGCACACCAGGCTCCTGGCCAGCACCGTGATGCCAGCTTGGACACCAAGTGTGAAATAAAACTGCCACCCAGCTCTGTGTGTGTGTGGAGGCCTGGCTGTCACCCCTGCTGGTGCCCTGCTCAGACCTGTGCCCATCCCAATTGTTTGCAGCCTTCCTAGTCCTCCTGGGTCCCAGAGAGATGGCCCGGTCCGTGGGGGACTCCTGGGCAGAGGAAGCAGTACTGTGAGGGCCCAGGGGGAAGAGGCCCGATGACTTGGAGGACCTGTGACTCACTCTGGCTGGGGCAGTGTGAGGGCCGTCCAGTAAGGCTAGCTGCATTAAAGAGGGGCAAGGAGCAGCTTCCCTCTGCAAGGGGGCTCAGGGAATGAATGAAGCCTCAACTCCCAGACTCTGGTAAGAGGTTGAAAACTGGGTGCTGGCCCCCGAAATCAGTGGCAGAGCCAAGGCTTAAATCCAGGCCCATCCCCTTGGCATTACAATGTTGCACGTTTATTTATGTCCAACGACTTTAACTGATCATTTCACTTTAATATAGTCTGATGTAACATTCAATGGCAGCCTCTGGGACTATGAAATGGCCCACAGGCAGGACAGGCAGCCAGCTCCCTGACCTGAGTCTCCCGGAGGCTTCAAGTCACCCCTTTTCTCCTTTTAAATCCCATCCAAACCATCCCAGGCCTCTCCCTTCTCAGGGGTCACTCAGACTTTCTGAGTTTATGACTATCACAAAATGTTATCAGGCATGACCATGACAATTAGAACAACTGTGTTGGGCTAGAAACTCCCGACAGATTTAGGATCCGCAGTCACGCCCCCAGAGCTGAGGCGGCAGCCGGCCACCCGGGCTGTGTTGGACAGGCTCCACCCGGTGGACGGCTCGGCCACAGCCACAGTGCCCTTGCCCCTCTTGAGCGATGGGGCCCGAGCCACCGCAGTCCTGGTAGGGAGCCCACCCAGGCCCTGGGTACATTGGCGTTTTGGGTTCCAGGCTCGTCTCTTCCCTACTCTGTGCCTCTAGCTCTCTCTCCCGTTCTGCTCTCGGAACAGCATCTCACATTTGGTCTCTGGAGCTTCTTCCGGGGAGTGTTCCTGCATCTGATTTCAAACCCTGATGGAGGAGGCTCAGTCCTTGTGGATGGTCCTGACCACAGGCTTCGGCCAAACCTGGTTTCAAGTCTGGGTTCTATTACTTCTTGGTTGGGAGACCTTGAGAAACTTGCTTAATCTCTCTGAGCTCCGTGCCATCATGTGTGAGAGACGCCTCGTGTCTGACTCTTCATGACCCATGGACTGGAGCCCACCAGGCTCGTCTGTCCATGGGTGTTCCCAGGCAAGAATACTGGAGTAGGCTGCCATTTCCTTCTCTAGAGGATCTTCCCAACCCAGGGATGGAACCCCGCGTCTCCTGCATTGTAGGTGGATTCTTTACCACTTGAGCCACCAGGGAAGACGGCAGCCTTAAGGGATATTATATGTCATACGTACTATGACAGTACAGTCAGGCTCGGCAATCGCTGTAAGCACTCCGTGGGTGAGGGCTGATATTACTACTGCTTTGCCATTACTGTGTCAGGGCTGGTGGTTTCTTTGGCCACAGGTGCACTGAGTGTGGCCACTTCTTCCTGCACCTGGAAGGCCTTGGCCCTGCTTGGGCTTCTCATCACTGGAGCAGTGAGAAGAGCAGCACAGATCTGCCTTCAGCTTCAGCCTCCGCAGCCTCCTTTGCTGCGTGACTTGGACAAGTGGCTTAACCTCCGTGAGCCTCATCAGTTTCCCCCTTTGTAAAATGGGCACAATCACTCTGACCATATAGGATTATTATGAGGATTCTGTGAGGAGGGAGTGTCTCTTGGAGGCAGATTCCTGGGCTCAAATCACGTGAGGGTATGACTTTGAGCAAATTCCTCCACCTCCCTGTGCCTCAGATCCTCAGCAGCAAAACATTATCTGCTTTGTAGGAAGCTTTCATTATTTCAGGCTTGAGGGAGGGCTGGCGCTGAGAGGCCTCTAAAGATTTCTCTGCCACCACTGCACTTGGCGATGAGAAACTGAGGCCAAGAAACACTAAATTAAACATTTGAGAAAAGACAGTATATGACCATGCTAAATTATGCAGGACGGACAATTAGAGAACAAAACGATCAGTAATAAAGGGCTAATTGGGTGGGACAGATGCTCATTGTGCCTGAAGCCGGAGATACAGCCTGGGACAGGACGGCCTCTCCAGGGCCCGCACTCTCGTTAATAACACTGACCTTTCCCCTTAATGTGAGCGATACCTACTTAACACTGAAGTGTCTGGAAAGTGCAAACATTAATATAAAAGAGGTTATCAATCACTAATTGCTCCCCTCCCAAAGACAGTAGTTTCTACTACTAATAACCTTTCTTCTTTCCTTTTTCTATTCCTGTGCAATTATATATTTTCATAGTTGATTTCACAATGGTGTGACAGTCGGGGTAAGCTAGGATATGATGCAATAGCAAGCAACTTTCCAAAACAGTTGAGGCTATTCTCATACATGTCACATGCCCACTGTGATCACAGGGGAGGGCTTTGCTTGCCGCTGGCCCCAGGGACTCAGACTGATGGCAGGGCCACAGTCTCAGGCCCCTTAGGAGGTCAGCATCCCCAAGTGTCACTGTGACAGGGAAGATTGGACCAGAGAATTGAGCTCAGACCCTGAGCTGTCCCTCCTGGAAGTGTCCATCCTCACCTCCATTCATGTTTCTTTGGTCAAAGCAAGTCTCACTAATGCCCCTGTCATGAAGAGTGACGGGGATGTTCTGGCCCCCTGTTGCAGAGGGAGTAGACATCGTGAAGCCCCAGCTGTGCCATCCATGTGGGGCACACCCAGATTTGGGTCTTTCTTACCAGACCCTCCAATTGGACCAGTTTTCTGTCTATATATTCTTAGAAAAAGTCCATTTGATTAATATTCCTACTAAACTCTCACTTTTGAAATGTGAATGGTTTCAATTTTTTGACTATTATAAACTGTGAAAGTGAAAGTGTTATTCACTCAGTCGTGTCCGACTCTTTGCGACCCCATGGATGGAAGCCCACCAGGCTCCTCTGTCCGTGGCATTTCCCAGGCAAGAATACTGGAGTGGGTTGCCATTCCCTTCTCCAGGGGATCTTCCTGACCCAGGGATCAAACCTGCATCTCTTCTGTCTCCTGCATTGGCAGGTGGGTTCTTTACCATCTGAGCCACCAGGGGAGACTACAATTGATATCTTTATTCTTTCTCCAAATTTCTGTTTTGTTAGAAGAGATTCCTAGAAGATGTTGCATGAAATAGAATGAATTTTTAAAAATGAATTGTGCTGGATTTTTATGGAATGCATAATCCTTAAGTCCTGCTATCTCGACCTCCACTTAACCCCGGATCTAGTATCTTCTCTCACTCTCTAGGGTCCCACCCAGTCCCTCTCCACTATTATGCCTGGGCCAGTGCAACGGGCTCCTGCCTGGTCCCCCTGCCTCAGGCCTGGCCCTGTCCTGTCACTCTCCCTGCAGAGCCAGGTGACCCTGTAAGACTCACGCCCCAGAGCTCATGCCTCACTTGGGCATAGCCCACACTGACAGTGGTCCTGGGCCCTGCATGTCCCCCCATCCCTCCAGACTATCCCCCACTAGTAACTCCCTTCAGCCCTCCATCCCTCCTGGATCGCGAGCCCTCATCCTATTCCTGCCTCAAGGCCTGGCCCTTACCCTTGCCTCCGGTTAGACCCTCTTCCCTTGTCTGCCTGGCTCCCTCCCTCTCTCCTTTCCTTTAGGTTTTGCCTCAGCGTCACCTGCTCTGGCCTGGCAGCCCAGGGCAGTCGGGCTTCATCCACCTCCTCAGCCTCAGCACCTGCCATACAGAAAGGCCTGTGTGATGGTCCAGCCACACAAGCCTTTCTTCTGACGCTCAAACCTCTGAGCCTTTGCGGATGTTGTTCCCTCTGCCTGGAGTATCTTCCAGGGCATCTCACCTGGCTGACTCTTATGCATCCATCAGTTCTCAGCATAGGACTACTGCTTCCTCCAGGAAGCCCACCTGACCTCCCTCAGACAAGATAGATCCCCTGTGGCCATCATCATGTTATAGCTGATTCTTTGTGTAGTTATTGCTTTAATTTCAATTTCAACTAGAAACTCTGGAAGGCACAGACTGTGTCTACTCTGGTCACCTCAACCCCAGCACTCGGTACAGAGCAGATGCTCACACACATAGGGGACCCAGCCTGTCTGGGGTCCTGTCCAGGGCAGGGCGCAGAGAGGCAGTAGACCCCTGTGAGGAGAGGGAGAGAAGGACGCTTCAGTGGGCAACAAGCCCCGTGGGTGCCAGTAGGTGGACAGTCATGAGTAATCAGGTCACATCCCCTCCTCCTGGGGCCTGTATCACAGGCAACCACGAGGCTGGTGTATTAGGAAGTGAACAGAACTCATCCTTATTTAAAAGAAAATAAATGACTCACTCCCATCATTTTCCTGTGATCACTTTTTGGCCCCACGGCTGCTTTTCTTTTCTCCATCATTCCTCCTCCTCCTGATGCTTTACCACTTTTCTTATTCTTCTCTTTGCCTGGTCACAACACAACAGAACAGGAAAGGAAGGAGCAGAGCTGAAAGTGTAACTGAATAAACCATTTTGTAAATTTCAGGGAATGATGAGAAATTAGAGCAGCATTTATATCAATCACAGCAGGAGATGCAGAGAAACATGGCCTGGGGGTGGTCAGGACTGGGACAAACACCCCTCTTTGGTAATGAGGGCAGCATGGGCAGAGGAAGAGGCACGGATGGGGGTCCCAGCTGACCTCTGGCCTTAGTGAGTCCTGTGGGCTCCACTCAGAACCTCTGCACGTGCAGACAAGTGTGCAGATATGCACAGCACACACCCAGACACACACAGAGACATGCACTGACACACACACACAAACAGCCCCCTTGCGTACATATACACAGGTATGAAAGTGCAAGTGTTAGTCGCTCAGTTGTGTCTGACTCTTTGCGACCCCATGCACCGTAGCCCGCCAGGCTTCTCTGTCCATGGAATTCTCCAGGCAAAAATACTGGAATGGGTTGCCACTCTCTTCTCCAGGGAACCTTCCTGACCTAGGGACTGAACCTGGGTCTCTTGCATTGCAGGCAGATTCTTTATCGTCTGAGCCACCACGGGTATACACCCCACCCACCCCAGTGCCTTCCTCTTAGATTGCTCTCAAGTCACCTGTTTTGTTTGTGCCCACCGCTATGACCTTGTGTGACCTCATTAGCTGTCGCCTGGACCACTGCAATATCCTCCTTGTCTTCCTATTACCCTGTCACAATCATTTATTCATTCCTTCATTTCATGTTGGTGGAGCCCCTCCTGCGTACTAGGAGCTGTCAGGACCCTTGGGAGATAGGTTTCCTGGAGGTCACGTTCCACTCCTGCTTGCTGCCCTCAAGCCCCTGGTCCTCCCAGGGCCCACAGCTGGCACTCAGGACCGTCTCTCACCACTTCCCCCCAGCCATCTGGGCTCTGGTCGCTCTGTGCATTCTCATTCCTCTGGGTCTTGGCACGTGCTGTTCTGGCTGCTTGGAACACTGTTCCAGTTCCATATCAACTCGCCTAGTCTGCTCCAGTGTCCCCGCCTCAGGAGAGCATCTCTGACTACCCCTTGTCCCAGGCTGGCCGCTTCCTCTTCTCTGTGCTCTTCCATTGCCCAGCTCTTACCGCATGCGAGCCTCTGTTCTCAGTGTTGCCTCCTCCCTCAGACTGTGCGCTCCTAGAGGGCAGGGCTGGATCTTGTTTATCTTCAGGGAATAAATCAGAAAGAAGGTGGTTGCCAAGTGTGTCCCTCCCTTTTCCTTGGCTCCTGCTCTCCTACTCTCTGACCCCGAGTCTTCACCCCAGAAATCCTTCCCAGACCCCTGTGCTCAGCTCCCTCTGACATCCCCACCCCAATCTGTAAGCTCAGCAGTCAAGGCGTTGCTCAGTGGTGATCCTTACGTTTGGCGATGGGTCTCAGATAAATCTTTTGGACCCAGAGAGGAAATTAATGGCAGAATTTCAGGCAAGACAGGAAGTCAGACGTTTTTCAGTATTGGTGAGGAAGTTCTTTCCAGTTCTGTTCGATCACCAGGTGGAGAAGAAAATGGCAACCCACTCCAGTATTCTCGCCTGGAAAATCCCATGGATGGGGGAGCCTTGTAGGCTACAGTCCATGGGGTTGCAAAGAGTTGGACATGACTGAGTGACTTCGCTTTAGATCACCAGGGGTCTGCTTTACCTTCTTTGGAGCTTGCTGGTTGCAGAGATAATCCCAGTGTGGGTGACTCCTCTGCTCAAAACTCCAGTGCCTCCCAGGTGTATTTGCTGGGGTTCGAGGAGTAAAGCCCATGAAAGTTTGGGGCTCCCCTGAGACTGCAGGGGCCCCAGGAGTTTCTACCCCTACATTGTCCACACTCAGCCTCTAGCAAGTTAAGCTGCATGTAAGTGTTCCCGCCAGATTTATGGTGGCAAAGATTCTCTCCTTGACCAAACAGGCTCCTCTGAACTCTCTTCTCAACTGGGCCCTGGATGGGGGATTTCATTTTTACCCGCGCATCATACAGTTGCAGTGAGGGTCCTGCCAAGTCAGTTTAATCAGAATCCCCCACCCTCGCCCTCTGATTACCCTTCTTATCTGATTGGGTTCTGCATCTTCACTATCCCCAATGTGATGCCTGATCACCCAGGCTGCCTTCAGCAAGAATCCTGTTAGATTACTTTAGCCAGAATGTCCTCTAACCCCTGAGGTTTCCTCTTAGAAAATTTCCATCCAATGACCCCCTATATTGCTCCTTGGCTATAAATTCCTTCTTTTTCTTGTTGGATTTGGGGGTGAGCCCAATCTCTCCCTCCCCTACTACAGAATCCCATTCTTGAAGCACCCCCACTTCCTGAATAAAATCTACTTTACTATTTTTTTTTTTTTTAGCAAGTGTCATGAGTCATTATTTTTCCTTTAACAATGGGTCCAGTGGGTCTTGCTGTGACCATCTGTATACCCCATCTCTCCTGATTTTGCAGGGGCAGTTTGCCTTGTAATGTCAGTTCTCTGATGAGTCCAAGAACAGTCATTGGTTTGCAGTTTTCCAGGTTTTTCTTGTTATAAGGACAGGAGAAGCAACTGGCAGGCTGAAACTGGAAGTCTATCCAGTTGCATTCAGAATAAAATTCAACCTCTGAGCCTCTACCTGCTCCAAACCCTGCCAACATTGGTGATCACTCTTGGGGTTTGCAGGGCCAGTAAGTGGCATTTCTGTTTCCCACTCAAGTCTGGGAGAAACTAAGATCAAGACACAGTGGTCAGGCTGATCAAATGGAAGAAAAACAAATCAAATCCTTAAATACTGGTAAAGTTGATTGGAGAACATAGCACAGGTGAGCAGTAACACTAACATTGCACTGACTTGAATATATTCCCCCAAACGGCAGACTTCTCCACCAGGGGCTGTACACGAGGCTGACCATGAGGCTGAAGGCAGGTGAGGAGGCCCTGCCTGACTGAGAAGTGAGGGAAGGCCATAGCGAGCTCACAGGAAACCACGGGAAAGACCGTTACCATCGTTCCCCAAATGAGGCACAGGAAGGCCGAACGGATGTGGGCTCCAGCATCTGAAAACCCGAGTTCAAATCCAGCCTCTGACATTCACTAGCTATTAGATCTTAAATTTATTAATAAGCTTCTCTGGGACTCATGAATCGACATCTGTAAAACGGGGATAATGACACATATCCTGTGGGCTTGTTCAGAGATTGTTAGTTAACGCAAATGGAGTGCTTAGAATAGTAACTGGCCCGTAACAAACTGTATTCAAATTTTACTGAGTCTAACTTGAGCCAACGTCACTGTCTTTTTATCTTTTTTCCTGACACATAAGAAGCCTGATTTGCCTCAGGCCCTTGGCACTTGCCATTCTTTCTTTCAGGAACGTCCTGTCCTACATCTTAGCATCGTTGCTCCTTCTCATCATTAAGGTCCTGGCCCACATGCCACCTGTCCCAGGGAACCCTTCCCGGCCACCTGAGACGAAGCAGTGTCTGTCCCCCGACACCTGTGTCAGGGTCCTATCGTGTTGCCTTGTTTTATTTTCTCCAAGCACGTAACCCCCTCTGAAATTGTCTTATTTACTGATTTCCTTCTTCATTTCCTTCCTTCCTTCACCTTATTTCCCTTGGAGGTTAACTGCACACTTTGCACAAGGCTGGGAACAGAGTAGGTGCTTAACCTATTCTGGTTGAATGAATAAATGAATGGATTTAGCACGGAAATAGGAGCTACTCAAGGAGATTCACTTTTGAAGGTTTCCTGTCAGGGGACTGGGAGCCTTTGCTAATTCCTGGGATTCCACTGGAACCAGTGAACATTTGAGCCTTCAGGGAATAACTGCTTCCTATTACAGAAGGATGAGCTGAGATCCAGTGCAGGTGGCAAGAAAACCCAGCACACACTTGCTTAAATGATCAAACTAGTGGTGGATTAGGTATCAGGTAAGGATTGATCCAGCATCTCAGTTGTGTGACCAAGGACCCAGTGTTTTCCAAGCCTCTTCTCTGCCTCCAATGCACTGTCTTCATCTTTGATCTAGGTTCTCAGGTGGCTGCAGCATTAATGGGGGCCACGTAGTTTCATGATGCCATTTACTGGAAGACATACCTCTTCCAGCCAGAAAGCAAAAGCCCTGGACTTCTCTGATTGGCTCATGGTAAGTGATATGTTTACCTTTGAGGTAAACACAGGACTGAACTAGTCCTGTGCTGATTGCCCCTGGTCTGGGCTATGGCTTAAGGAATCTGGGACCAGCTCTGGAGGGGGAGGTAAAGTCAAGGCTGTTACCCAAATGAAGAGGCCTGGAGGGGATGCCAGAGGGACAGTCTTGATGTCCCTTCTTCCCAGGGAACAGAAGCCACCTGGCCAGGGTAAGAGGAAGAGGCAACTCTAGAACCCAGGTCTGAGGGGACAGTGAGCTTGTGAGACTGTGTGAGGCAGAAGGGAGAGGGGCACTGTGTGGATCGGCCCCCCTCAGATGCCCCTGCCTCAACCATCGCTCCTTCTTTGGAGGGAGATGGCAATGGGGGAGTTGTCTGGACAGGCGCCTGTGAGACATGAAAATCCAGGCTGGTGTCATCCACTTCATCTTCTCAGGAGCTGAGAATGAATTCTGCTTTCAGGCTGGAAGGGCCCCTACGCTGAGCCCTTGCTTTCCCATTGACAGCCCCTGTGATGAGGACACTACCCTCTCTGGCTCCCCATTGGACAAGAACTGCCACTCCAGGTCCCCGTAGCTATGGGCTCTGGCCTGAAATGCACATGGGCTGCTGGGGTGAATGGGGACTCGGGGGTGTCAGGGCTGGGGCTGGGGGTGCTGCAGAGACCATGTTCAGAGAAAATCTGCCCCTGAGCAGCTCTGCTCTCTCTTTATGGAGCTAGGCTCTACATCCTTGTTCTCAGGCCTGGTTTTCTGCTTCACAGAGTGGGTCCCTTCTGTTCACCCCATGAGTTAAAACTGGAGGCTCACCCCCACATCTTGCTAGTCCTTCTGGTTTTCCTCACCCTCAGGCACGGTGGTGTCTTCAGCCCGTTCTCCTTCTCCCCACCTCAGGCTCTTCTGTCCATGGAATTGTCCAGGCCAGAATACTGGAGAGGGTAGCCTTTCCCTTCTCCAAGGGATCTTCCCAATCCAGGGATTGAACCCAGGTCTCCTGCATTGCAGGTGGATTCTTTACCACCTGAGCCACCAGGGAAGTCCACCTCAGGCTTCTGTCACCCTGAATTCTAAAAAATCAGTGATTATAATTCATGGACATCACATAGAATATTCCAGGTGCTGAGCTGAGTGCTTTATGAGCATCATCACACTCATCCACATGACATATCTGTGATGTGATCTATGTGCTATATGCTCCGCCACAGGCTTTGGAGAGAACTGCTAACACAAACTCATTCTCGCCCCCCTGGAGCTTCCGTTTTCCCTGGGGAAAACAGACGTCAGCCAAAGAACAAAGGAAAAAAATTACAAAAGATTCCAGCTTCTGGTCCAGGCCTTCAGAGAAGATTCTAAATTGAACTGTCATATGACCCGCAATCCCATTAAAAATATCATCCATCTAGGCTCCTTCCTTTCTGCGTCGGTTAGGCACTCACTGTTCCTTCCCAGGTCAAGGTCACATGCCAGAAAGCAAAGAGGGGATTAATTGAGCACCTTTTGCCTGCCAAGACGGTCTCATCTCGTTCTGTCCCCATAACTGTGCACACGAGGTGATCATTACTTTTTCCACGTTTTGAGCAAGGAGGTCAGGGCTCTCAACTTAGGGCGGAGGTCACAAGGCACCTGCTCCGGGTCTCTTGGCCACCCAGCGAGGGCCTGGCGGACAGTGACATCTTTTCTCCACCTCCATCAGAAGAGGTTCTTGCTCTGCTCAGGACACTGTTTTCATGATAACAACAATAACCATGGCAGCAGCAGAAATGGCACAGTTACATTTCCTTGCAGAGTCCACCACGTGACTGTCAATGTGCAAAGTATTTTGCTTGTATGATGTCATTTCATTTGTACAGGAAATTGGCAAGGCAGGTAGTGACCCCAATTCACACACAAAGCAATGGGTTCGTGGGAATGAGCAAGAAGCCCAAGTGTACCCCGTGAGTCAGGACTTGAACCCATGTTTGTCTGGTCCTTGACCTAGTGAGTGTGCCATTGATTCAAACAGTGGAGGCGCAGCCATTCATACACAGTGAGAACAGAAGCCAGGAGGCAGGGGAATAAGGACGCTGACTGGGATGGGAGATTGTAAGCCCCTGAGAGCAGATGGGTAGGGCAACTCCCTGGGATCCGACTGCGGCCTTTAGGTCCAGGTGCCCCTAAGTTTCCAGGGACATCCCCAGAGTCTAAAACACTCCTCTGCCTGACATTTTTCTTTGCTTAAATTACACTGAGTGCTTTTATGTTGTTTGCCAAAAGCCCGGACTCAGACAGCAAAGAAACCTGCTTATTAAAAACACACACACACAAAAAACTGCTTAAAAAAAGCAACAATTCCAACAATGAGTATCTCTTGCTCAGAAAGCCCTCATCAGATAAGAGGAACAAGGCTTTTGCAAACCTAAATGGAAATCAAACCCACAATCTGAGCACACACTTGTTTGACAAGTGATAATTAACTGCTGACAATATAATTTCAGTTTGGATGCAAATGTGTTTTTCATTAGAAAGTAATCAAAGAGATGCCTGTGTCTGGGAGTCCAGCCTCCAACAGGGGGAGCTCAGCTCTTCTGATGAAAGGTTTGGGGACTGGCATTGAGAACCCACTGTTCCTGGCCAGGTGGGCATGGATCCCCAAACCGGCACTGATCTCCAGGACAACTTCCAGAAGGCAGCTCAGTAAGCCCCTGTCACTAAAGATCCTGTACCCTTGGGGCATCTAGTGATCCTTTGGTCATCTCTGATCCCAAATGTGCCTAGAGCTGCCTTGCAGGGGTTGAGAGCTGGCCCTTTTCTCTAGTCAACTCAACTCCACTGGATCTCAGTTTCCTCATCTGTAACATGGGAATAATAATGATACTTACATCGTGAGCTTATTGTGAGGTTTAAATAAGTTAATACAGGAAACTGTGCCTGGTACGCAGAATCTCTCAATAGGTACTAGTAGCTAAGATACATACTCATTAATTCAGATGATAGACTCACAGGTCCCAACACTTTCATAATCATGAGTAACACCAGGTGCAGAGCCAGGCTTTGCTTCCTGGCCTCGAGATCTGACTCCTCTGAGCACAGATCTCTCAGTTCCCTGGTAGGTGTTGTCACAACTCACTGCTCCTGGAACATTCTATACCCTTGAACATCTCCAACTTTTGCACCTGCTGTGTTCTCTGCCTGAGAAGCTTTTCCCTCTACTTTCCACCTAGTGGAATTTAATCTTTGAAGGCCCAACACAAATATCTTCTTCTTGATGACACCTGGAGCCTGGATCTATTTGACCTGACTCTGAACACAGAGTAGGGGCTCTTTATGCACTTATCAGGCTCCCAGTATGTGCTTGGCTTGGCACATCTGGATGCCTGTCTCTCCAGTTAATCTTCATAGCAACACTGTAAGATGATTTATATTATTCCCATTTTACGGATGAAGAAACTGAGGCTCAGAGATGAGAAATTATATATAACTGCTCAAAGTTATATATCTAATAAATACCAGAGCCTGGGCTATTGACACAGACCTAAGCTGTGTCCTTTCCACTTTAGCTCATATGAATCCACTTGAATCCTTTCCTAAAAATAGCAGGATGTGGTGCTTCCTGAACTCACACTCATATTTGTCACTGATCCAGGCCTCAGACACAAAAGTACGTACTTCTACGCACATAAGCCCAGACACACACAGGTTGAGGAACAAAATGCCAAACAGATCTAAGTGGACATTTGCACTTTGCCAAGGATATTAGTAAGCACATCCACTGTATTCCAAATCTGTCCACACCTCAGCCCATGTGCTCAGTCCTGACCCATGTATCTGTCCACACCCCAGCCCATGTGCTCAGTCCTGACCCATGTATCTGTCCACACCCCAGCCCATGTGCTGAGTCCTGACCCATGTATCTGTCCACACCCCAGCTCCGCGTGCTGAATCCTGACCTGTATATCTGTCTCCTGAACACTTGGACCAGGATGACCCATGAGATCCTCAGATACAGTGAATCCAGATGGGCTTTGAGTGAGCAAGGCAGGGGATGGACCTAACACAGAGATTGGGCTCCAAATTCTGCCCATGAAAACCTTTTCTCTACAAACTCGAGGGACAATTGACCAAATATAGCAAGAGGGCAAGGGGCATCCCCAGGAGGTAGAAAGAAACTGACAACCAGGTGGCAAGTGTGTGAACTGGTAATCTACTGCCATGTTTCAGGGTTGGGGATGAACAGCCACCAGCTAAGGGATTGGGTTTAATCCTTCCAGGAATAGGAAATGATGTTTTGGGTACA
Source organism: Bos indicus x Bos taurus (assembly GCF_003369695.1). Lineage (NCBI taxonomy): Eukaryota > Metazoa > Chordata > Mammalia > Artiodactyla > Bovidae > Bos > Bos indicus x Bos taurus. The sequence continues at coordinate 122,569,430 of NC_040077.1, forward strand.
ATGCAGAAGCTGCATAAAGCTGTGACCTTCAGGGGGCTGAATCTCAGAGAGAGCATATAAGAGAAAAAGAATCCATTCCTGACAACTGGGAAACAATATGGGAGATTGTCAGTTTCTGCCTGGACTTTGAGAGAAATGAGAAATTGCTTGGGTGACTATAGGCCTGTGCTTTGCTTGGGCTTATAGCTTTACTTTATATTGCAGGTATTGTTTGCAAACCCCCAAATGTGAGTAGAAAAGTAAAAAAAAAAATCTAAAAACAAAAATGATAATTTTTGCAATTAAAAAAATTCTCAAACCATGGACTGGATAGTGGATTAGGTAGAACTGTGGAAGAAGTCAGTTATGTGGAGTGTAGACAAGAGGAAATTACCCTGAATGCACACAGAAAGAAATAGAGATTGGAGAAGAGGTTTAGAGATGGGAAGGAGAGATTGAGAAGTTTCAAAAATTTTTATTAGAAGTTACAGAACATCAAAATAGAATTTGGAAAATTAATACTCAAATCAGTAAGGACCATGACTTCTACAGAATGTCTGAAAGACTTGAATTCATAGTTTCAAGAAGAAATTGAGCAAGTGCAAATAAATACATAGAGCTTCCATGTAAAAAGCCTGGAAATGGTCATTTCCATGTTTACAATAAGCAGCTGGACAAGTGGAAAATCAACTTTTCTTGGCTCCATCAGAAACAGGTTGCAGAGCAAACTGCTACCCTGAAATCTGGAGACATGTGAATCCAGAAAGTCACAGATAAGACCTGCCTGCCTGTAGCAGAAGCTGCTAGAGTCATAAACAGGTAGGAACACTTAAATGATAATTCTGTCAAATAGCTGGAGACTGAATGTGAAGGTGAGAAACTCCTTGGACGCCACAGTCCTGGGGGCACGCAAGGTTTCATGGTGTTTCTCTCCAGGAACTCCACCAGACTGTCATGATGCAACTCCAAGAAGATACCTTCTTGGTTCTGGCAGAAAGAAAGGAAGAGTAATCTTTGTGAAATACCCAGATCCTCTCCATAACAAAGGCCTACTGTTCAAGAGGAAAGACTTAACTAGAGCCTTTCTCCAGCAGCATGAAGGGAGGGCCTTCTTCTCACTGCAGCCTCCGTTAGCCTTCCTTTCACCTAACTGGCACTGGGGGAAGCATATAAGAACGTCACAGGCCGCAGACACAGCTCCACTCAAAGACTGAGGTTTAATTGGAAGATTATAAACACCTCACCTCCCTTATCACCAAACAGGGTTTTCAATACAAATAATAATGGATTAGATTTGAAAGAGCTGCCAAGCAGACTCTCTCTGGGGTTCAGGGAAGCCTGAAGTCAAGAGGGGGAGGTTAAGACAAGGATACCAGAGGAATTTTAAGCCCTCGACACCTACAGTTATAGCAAACACTAAATACAACTCAACTCCTTGCCAGACTAACATAAACCCTCACACTAGAGGTCTACTTACTTCAGTTTCTATTACTCGGTGCAAAATGTCCAGCTTCCAACAACAACAAAAAAAATTACAAGGAATGCCAAAAGGTAAGACGAAAGAAATGAAAAGACAAAGCAAACATCAGAACCTCAGCCAGACATGACACAGACCTGAATTAAAAGAACTACAACCCAGTAAATTCTGTTCTCATCTATTTACTATACGTTTGCCAAAAGAAATGGAAAAGATTGTTCAGAGCAGCCCTATTCATAAAAACTCCAAACTGGAAACTGCCTATTAAAGGCAGAATGGAAAAATAAAATATAATATTAAACAAACTCAAACCTACGCACCATGAATGAATATTACAATTATATGTTGAGAGAAAAAAGGGCACATAGTATATTATTATATACAGTTAAAAAACAGGCTATTAGAAGTTAGGACAGTGGTTATGGCTGGTGGAGGTATAGTAACTGGAAGGGATTATTAGGGGGCTTGTCAGTTTGTAGTAATGTTTTATGTATACTTTGTGAAAATTCATTAGCTGAAGACTTATGTGGAGAAGGAAATGGCAACCCACTCCAGTATTCTTGCATGGAAAATCCCATGGACAGAGGAGCCTGGGGGGCATCTGTAAAAGGGTCAGACACGACTGAGCACACACTTATGATTTGAACATTCTTCTGTCTGTATATTATGCACCAATACAACATTTGCACTAAAAAAGCAACCAGAGAAAAGACCTGATTACCCATCAAAGAAAGACAATTAGACTGACAACAGACTTTTCAGCAGCAACCATAGAGACCGGAAACAGTGGGATGATATTTTCAATACCAAGAGAAAGAACTATCAAAAATTATCTAAACTATCTAAATACCCAAAAAGCATTTACACTAGTGTTTAAAATTGAGGAAGATAGTGGTTGAAGTGGGAAACAACACTCATCAGTTTTCTCTTAAAACTATTTCCATATTGATGTGGTGATGGTATTCAACTGTATTTTAAAAATTTCAATCACTTTTGATAAATGGCAAATTTGAAGAAATAAAAGAATATTTAAAATAAAAAAAGGAGAAAGATATTTTCAGACAAAGTCTGAGAGATATTACAAGGTTTTTCTGAGAGGACAGATAAATGACACACTTCAGGGAAGACAGTGTTATGAAAAGGAAGGAGCAGATCACAGGTACAGTGCTGAGCAGAGAAACCGTGAGCTCGCATTGATCTTGTCACACAAAAGCATTAACAAGTGAAAGTTGTGTAACTAATTTGTGGTGTAAAGGAGGGTGGAAACGTAACAGCAAGAATGGAGAAGTGATGAAAATTGATGTATGCAAAGCTCTGTGCATTGTTCAGAGCACAGGGAGAGATATTGATTTACTTTAGACAGTGTTAAGTCAAGTGTGCTTATTAAAATGTAAAGATTAACCAATAAAGAAGATAAATGGAATGAACAATTTCCAAATCAGTAGAGGAAAAATAGACGGTATAAAAGCTTGATTGATATGATGGCAGAAAATGAGCCAAAATGAAAAAAAAAAAAAAAGGCAGAGGAAATCCTTGTAAGTTGAAAGGACAAAGAAGGCAGAAATCAGACTCTGCCATTCACATCTGATTGTGACTTTGTGCAAACGAGTTAATGGTGAGGGGAGAGTGATGCCCCTTTGCAGCTGTCATGGAGACACGATGAGACTCTGCGGGGCCTGCCCTCAGTGCAGGGGCAAGGGGCTGTTCTCCACCTCTTTGCAACCAAGGACTCTGTGTAAGAAATGGATCTTATGGGCAACACAGTGTGGGCATCTTCACTTTTCTTTTGATGATAAAGCTTTCTGCAGTCAAGCTTTATTTTATCAGAAGAATAAGAGATTATCAAACTAGCTGTGCAGTCTATCAAGAAGAGTTCCAAAGAGATAAAGAGGCAGGAAGCCTCTCTCCCAAGACAACCTTGGCTTTATCTTCATTCTTCACTTAGTTGGTAATAGCAGCAACCATGGTTTGAACGTTTGCCGTGTCCCAGGTGTTGCTGTTTTACCCATGTTCTTTCATTTAAATTTGCCTTTAAACTTGTGAAAGAGGCATGACCATCCACTTCAGAAATGAGGAGATGGAGGCTGGAAGGTGAAGTAAAATCTGTCCAAGGACATGGCTGAGCTAAGGTCATCCAGGTCTGTCTGACTCTGAAGCCCCCAATTCTCTTGCTTCTTAACTATCCAGAAACCCCCAGTCAACTATTAAAGAATTGACCCTAATCAGGAGTTAGAGCATCATATGGAGCAGACATTTAAAAATGTTCATGTTTAATTATTGATCTTTCTCATAGGAGCCTCCTCTGTCTATTTTTCTTCTCTTTTTAGAACTTCTTCCTCTAAGAGCAATTTGTAATAATCAAGGACAATTTGGAGACTGTAGCAGACTTAAGAAGAGGAGCCCCAGCTACCTGTCTGGTTGCCTGTGTCTTTGGAGGTGTTCTTGGATATCTCAAACCTAATGTGAGCAGGACTGTCTTGATCCTGCTTCAGGGGCAACTGCTAGGGCTCCCCCTGTGAGCCTGGACTTGCTGCGAGAGAGCAGAGGGTGCGGAAGAGTCCAACTGGAACAGTTCCTCTGGGCAGAGCCCGTGGAGGTGACCAGCTGTGAAGGTCACTTGGTCAGTGCCCAACATCACTGACACAGAGATGGGAGATAAGTAGGTCATGGAACTTACGGAGGATCCTACAGACAAGATTGCCCAAGGCAACTTGTGACCATTCTCCCTGGCCTACCAAAAGACTGCCTCCAGATCCTTGTTCTTCCTGAGCATGGAGATGGGCCCTGCTCAGTGGAGGGATTGCCTGGTTATACAGAGCTGATCTTGCACTCTGCCTCAGAGATCTACCCCCTCCTCCTCAGAATAAAGACCGTATCCTCAGTGTGGGCATCAAGGCCCTATATGACTCATGGGGACTCCCTCTTCTGCTTTATCTTCCTCTGTCTTAACACACACACACACACACACACACACACACACAGACACACACAGACACACACACACACACACACACGCTACATCCATCAGCTGCTTATGATCCCTACCTCTCACACACACATTCTTGCCATCTTCCCAGAATGCCCCCCTTTCCCACCTGTTTGCCAGGCAAGTACCCCATTCTCTTCCTCCATGACTGGGCTTTTGTTTCTGCCATGCCTCTGAACTCAAGTGTCTTTCTCTGTGTCTCTAGAGCATCATGTGTTTAGCCCATCAGAGCACCCACTCTTGGGTGAGGTGTGTTTTAGGATTGCTTTTTCCCCCCAGACAGTGGGCTGCTTGAGGGCACAGAGTAGACACTGAACATCAATTTGCTGAGAGATCGAGTGAATGTGGTGACTCAGTGGCACTGGCCTTCCTCTATTAGTGAGGGGTAGAGGCATTCACATCAGTCTCAGTCCAGGACCTGGCCCAGAAAGAGTGCTCAATGAGTGTTCACTGAATGAATCAACAGATTATACAGATCTGCCCATTGCAGACCAGACTTAGCTAGTGATCGTACAATCAGAATCACTGAGTAGCCCTGTAATACTATTCTGAGTCTTCTCCAAGTTAGACTGGTCTTTTCTAGCTCTGATCTTACCCACCCCCAAAGGACCCTCCCCCCCCCACCCAACAACACACACCAGGCCAGTTTCATCAGGTCCAATTAGAAGAGGCTGCCTGTCACCTAGAGGGGTTAATGAGCAGAGAAACGAGGTGAGTTAGGTGGGGTCAAATCCAGAGAAAAGGCTCATTAAACCTGCAGGTGGGTGCCGATCTATGTCAATTTTAGAAACAGAGAAGACAGTTTAGAATGAGCAAAATAATTAGGAAGTGGGCTTCTGGAAGCGGGAAGAAATTCCAGAATGATTGATGATAGAGTGGATAGCCAGCATCCAGTGTCATTGATGGAATATTGGGGACATTCAAGTCCACTGTCAAGGGACCTGTTCTTCCTGACACCCTCTCCTCTAGGTGCTCATGGGGGACTCGACAGGTCTCCAGTCTCTGTCCCTGTGGGGGGTCAGATCCACAGGCTGACCTCTCGTCAATACCAGCACTGGGTCAGGGTCAATATGGGGACCCCAACTATACAAAAAAAAAGTCTTAATGACCTGGATAACCATGATAGTGTGGTCACTCACCTGGAGTCAGACATTCTGGAGTATGAAGCCAAGCAGGCCTTAGGAAGCATTACTACAAACAAAGCTAGTGGATGTGATGGAATTCCAGCTGAGCTATTTAAAATCCTAAAAGATGGTGCAGTCAAAATGCTGCACTCAATATGTCAGCAAATTTGGAAAACTCAGCAGTGGCCACAGGACTGGAAAATGTCAGTTTTCATTCCAATCCCAAAGAAGGGCAGTGCCAAAAATTGTTCAAACTACCAGACAATTGCACTCATTTCACATACTAGTAAGATAATTCTTAAAATCCTTCAAGTTAGGCTTCAGCAGAATGTAACTAAGAACATCCAGATGTACAAGCTGGGTTTAGAAAAGGCAGAGGAACCGGAGATCAAATTGCCAACATTCGCGGAATCACAGAGAAAGCAAGAGAATTCCAGAAAAACATCTACTTCTGCTTCATTAACTACACTAAAGCCTTTGACTGTATGGATCACAACAAATTGTGGAAAATTCTTAAAGAGATGGGAATACCAGACCACCGTACCTGTCTCTTGAGAAATGTGTATTTGGGTCAAGAAGCAACAGTTAGAACCTTACTGGAACAACTGACTGGTTCAAAATTGGGATATATACAGGATTGATTAAATATACAACAAGGCTGTATATTGTCACCCTGTTTATTTACATGAAGATTACATCATGCAAAATGCTGAGCTGGATGAATCACAAACTGCAATCGAGATTTCTGGGAGAAATATCAACAACCTCAGATATGTAGATGATATCATTCTAATGGCAGAAACTGAAGAGGAACTAAAGAGCCTCTTGATGAGGGTGGAAGAGAAGAATAAAAGAGCTGGCTTTCACTCAACATTCAGAGAGCTAAGATCATGGCATCTGGTCCTATTACTTCATGGGAAATAGATGGGGAAAAAATGGAAACAGTGACAGACTTTATATTCTTGGGCTCCAAAATCACTGCAGACAGCGACTACAGCCATGAAATTAAAAGATGCTTGCTCCTTGGATGGAAAGCTATGACAAACGTAGATAGCATATTAAAAAACAGAGACATCACTTTGCCAACGAAGGTCTGTAGAGTCAAAGCTGTGGTTTTTTAAGTAGTCATGTGTGGATGTGAGAGTTGGACTATAAAGAAGGCTGATCACCAAAGAAATTGATGCTTTTGAACTGTGGTGTTGGAGAAGACTCTTGAGAGTCCCTTGGACAACAAGGACATCAAACCAGTCAATCCTAAAGGAAATCAACCCTGAATATTCATTGGAAGGACTGATGCTGAAGCTCCAATACTGTGGCCACTTGATGTGAAGAGCCAGCTCATTGAAAAAGACCCTGATGCTGGGAAAGATTGAGAGCAGGAGGAGAAGGTGCGACCGAGGATGTGATGGTTGGATGGCATCATGGACTCAATGGACGTGAGTTTGAGCAAACTCCGACAAATAGTGAAGTACAGGGAAGCCTGGTGTACTGCAGTCCGTGGGGTCACACGGGGATGGACATGACTTAGCAACTGAACACAGCGAACTTTGATCAGCCCTGCATCAGAGCCTGTCGATACTCTGTACACAATCGCATCGGCTTGTTCCCATACATTCGGGCCCAACAGGTCCTAGAGGCAGTGCACAGGGAGTGGGGAGAGGCTGAGCCGGGCAGACGCAGGTGGAGTCCAGGGAACAAGTGTCAGCAATGGGGCCATGTGACAAGCTCCATGAGGACACAGTGAGTGGCCTCCTGCTCATCAAACCTCATGGTTCTGAACGGGACTGAAGCGGCTTCTCAAACCTGCACCGCCCAGCAAGATCTACGTATTCCTCCCTGCATTGTTCACTGAGCACCTACCCTGTGCAGGCTCTGGGCTGGGAGCTGAGTGTGTGCTGAGGTTGAGATCAGTCCTGGCCCCAGTTTGGTGGGGGAGACCCCCATTAGCCCGTGATGAGGATGTGCCTGAGCTATGGAGACGCACGGTGACACTGAGGAACTCTACTAGAATGAGGTTCCCCCAGAGAGGTTGGGAGTTAGGAGAACCAACCTCACTGCGTAGGGAAGGGGACTGAGGCCCAGATGGGAGAGTGAGTAGTTTAAGGCCCCATGGCAGTGGATGGGGCCTGGGACCTAGGCTCCGAGTCCCCCGACAGGGTCCCCTGCCTCCTTCCTGCACCACACAGCCTCCTTGCCGAGTCTCATGGGAGGGTCACAGGGACAGATTCAACCCCGTTCCTTATTACCAGGCCACACAGCAAACTTATCATGTCGACATTAATTACACCTCCTGGAGATTAATTTGTGGGGATGTAGTGGAAGCAGTTATTTAATAGTGAGTATTAAAATCTTGCTGGGAGTTTGCTGCATAATGGGTAATTATTTGCAGCACAATTGGGAAAATACTGCAGTTGGTTCTAATATTTAGCCCTTTCTATTCAATTCAGAGTTAATCCTGGGGAGCTTTCAACTTCAGCTAATACTATTTAATAAAATTATATAATAATGTCATTATCAAATCCAACAGAAGTCACATTAATAAAAGACTTCACTAAGAGGCAGGTGGTCAGTCTGTCAGGACCTCAGCCCCAGGGTTTCCGAATGGAAACCTCACCAACCCTGTGGATCCAGCTGGAACTCTTTCACCATTTTCCCATTTATAAAATTGCTCACTCATTTACTGCTTAATCTTTGTAGTTTTATGTCCATCCATTCATTCATTCTTCCTCACCTCTTCAGCCAGTCCTAAGAACCATTGAAAAAACCATTTCTCACATTCACGTGTAAGTTTATTTCTTCCTCCAACCATTAGTTCTCTCATTTCTTCTTCCATTTGCCTGTACTTTGTCTGTACAATTTTTTCTCAGTTGATCATTTGTGTATTCAGTTACTCATTTATTTATTTATCCTTTAATTGGTTCATTCATTCATTTGCTCATGAATGTTCTCTTTTGTACATGACTTTGTTCATTCACTATGACTTTATTCATTCATTTATTTTTTTAAAAATCCATAAACACATACCCTTTGCTCAGAAACTAGGTCTGTCCGGTGTCTGGTCTGATGTGATCCAGCCTTGCTTATCTCTCTACCATTTTCTGGGCATCCTGTAGAAAATGTCCTGGGCTCTTTTCTTTATTAAAGTGCGACACAGACACCATGAGATCCCAAGCCTGGTTGATGGGAGAGGTGTTCCAATCTTGGAGACTGAGAACACAAGTGGGAGGCAGGTTGCAGTGGAGAGATGACCTCAGTTTTGGACATGCTGGGTTAGGAGGTGCTGACAGTACACAGAGAAGAGATGTCTGATGCATAGAAATATAGAGATCAATGGAAAAGGCCTGTAATTTCAGCAGAAAACAGGATGAGTCCCACCTCTGCAGTCCTCTTGGGGCTGTAGTCAGCAACATCTGAGAATCCACTTTTCCTGTCATTTTCCACCTCTGACTGCACCTCTCTGCAATGACCAGGGTGTAAGTAAGAAACAGTGATGTCTGAATGCACTCTTGTAAAGGATATGCTTGATTTTACCGTTGATTTGGAGCTCCTAAACCAGCCAAGTTGAACTTCACTGCCTTGCTGAACTGCTTCAGACCTCGCTTAGCTCCTACTGTGTGGACAGCACTGGGTTTGGGATCAGGTTGAAATGGGTCATCATGGGTAGGTCTGGAAGAGACAGACATAAAGATTGACGCTGAGGTGGTGTGCCCCCCACTCCCTTCCTCCTTGGCCTGTGGATCAGGGTCTACCTTCTCCAGGCAGGTGTGGGTCCCTTTTCCAGGGCTTCTGCTCTCGGGGCTGGAGGGATGTGGGCAGCGATCCTCCTGGTAGCTGACTGCTCAGGTATTAGCCTTGAAACCCTATCACCGGCTGAGACCTGGAGGGGAGAATGAGAAGCCTCACTGTGGTCTCAGGCACAACTTTCTCCAACCAAGTTTCACCAGGAACAAAGCCCAGAGGGTGGTCCCATGGAACAATGGCATCTTCTTATCTGCATTGCAGATAGATTCTTTACCAGCTGAGCCACCAGGGAAGCCCAAGAATACTGGAGTGGGTAGCCTGCAATGCAGAAGACTTGGGTTCGATTCATGGGTTGGGAAAGTCCCCTGGAGAAGGAAATGGCAACCTACTTCCGTATTCTTGCCTGGGAAATCCCAAGGACAAATGAGCCTACAGCCTATGACTTAGTGATTAAACAACATCAACAACAATATTTTATTGTCTATTTATATCATATCTTCTTTATCCATTGATCCGTTGATGGACACTTAGGTTGATTCTGTGTCTTGTGTGCATGCTAAGTTGCTTCATTCACATCTGACTCTTTGCGACCCCATGGACTGTAGTCGGCCAGGCTCCTCTGTCCATGGGGATTCTCCAGGCAAGAAAACTGGAGTGGGTTGCCCTATCCTTCTCCATCTGTATCTTGGTCACTGTAAATAGTACTGCTATGACCACTGGAGTGCATGTATCTTCTCAAATTAGTGCTTTCAGTTTCTTCACACATATATCTAGGAGTGGAACTGCTATATTATGTGTTAGTTCTGTTTTTAGCTTTTTGAGGAACTCTGTACTGTTTCCCACAGTAGCTGCATCAATTTACATTTCCGCCAGCAATTTATTGCTGCTGCTGCTGCTAAGTCGCTTCAGTCGTGTCCGACTCTGTGCGACCCCATAGACGGTGGCCCACCAGGCTCCCCCTTCCCTGGGATTCTCCAGGCAAGAACACTGGAGTGGGTTGCCATTTCCTTCTCCAATGCTTGAAAGGGAAAAGTGAAAGTGAAGTCGCTCAGTCGTGTCCGACTGTTTGCAACCCCATGGTCTGCAGCCTACCAGGCTCCTCTCTCCATGGGATTTTTTAGGGTTCCCTTTTAATCACATTCTCACCAACATTTGTTATTTGTGGTCTTTTTAACAATAGCTGTTCTGACAGATGTGAGGTGCTATTTTGTTATGGTTTTGATTTGGACTTATCTGATAATTAGTGATAAAGAGCATGTTTTCATGTGCCTGTGGCCATATGTATGCCTTTTTGGGAAAATGTCTATTCAGATCTTCTGCCCATTTTAAAATCAGTTGTTCTGATATTGAATTTTTTTGAGCTGTTTATATATTTTGGCTATTAACCTCTTATCAGGCATATCTTTTGCAATTATTTTCTCCCATTCATTAAACTGTCTTTTCATTTTGTCAATAATTTCTTTCACCGTTCAAAATCTTTTATGTTTAATTGGGTCCCATTTGTTCAGTTTTGGTTTTGTTTCCCTTACTTGAGGAGTCAGATCCAGAAAAAATATTACTAAGCCTTATGTAAAGAGTGTGCTGCCTATGCGTTCTGGGAGTTTGATGTTTCTGTTCTTATAGTCAAGTCTTTAATCCATTATGAATTTATCTTTGTATATGGTGTGAGAAAATGTTCTAATTTCATTCTTTCATACTTTGCTGTCCAGTTTTCCCAAAACTGCTTATTGAAGAGACTGTCTTTTCCTCATTTACGCTTTTGTCTCCTTTGTTCTAGACTATTGACCATATGCGTGTTGGTTACTTTCTAGGTTTCTGTTCTGTTCCCCTGATCTACGTATGTTTTTGTGCCAGTACTATACTCTAAGTGTAGCTTCGTAGTAAAGCCTGAAGTCAGAGACTGTGAAATCTCAGCTTAATTAGTTTTTTCTCAAATTGCTTTGACTATTTGGGGTCTTTTGTGGTTTCATATATATTTTATTATACTTTTTTCTAGTTTCTTGAAAAAATGTCATGAGTATTTTGATAGGGATTGCATTAAACCTCTCAATTGCTTTGGGTAGTATGGACATCTAACAATATTAATTCTTATGATCCGAGAACACAGGGTATCATTCCATTTATCGTTATCATCTTCTCTTTCCTTCATAAATGCCATATAGTTTTCAGAGTGTATGTCTTCCACCTCTACAGTTAAATTTATTCCTATATTCCTTTTGATTTTATTGTAAATGGAATGACTTTTTTGTTTTCTCTTTCTGGTAGTTCATTATTATCATGTAAGGAAGCAGCAGATTTCTGTGTGTTAATCTTGTATCCTGCTGCCTTGCTAAATTTGGTTCTAATAGCTTTTTGGTAGAGATTTCAGGATTTTCTATATATAGTATCATGTCATCTTCAAATAGTGACAATCTTAATTCTTCTCTCCCAGTTTAAACCATTTTAAATCTTTTTCTTATCCAACTGCTGTGGCTAGGACTTCCACTACTATGGTAAATAGAAATGGAGAGAGTGGGCATCCTTGTCTTGTTTCTGATTTTAAAGGAGAAGCTTTCAGCTTTTCACTCTGTTGAGTACAATTTGGCTGTGGGTTTGTCATAAATGGATTTTATTATGTTGAGATATGTTCCTTCTACACCAACTTTGAGGAGAACTTTTTATCATGAATGGATATTCAGTTCAGTTCAGTTCAGTCACTCAGTCGTGTCCAACTCTTTGCGACCCCATGGACTGCAGCACGCCAGGCCTCCCTGTCCATTACCAACTCCTGGAGTTTACTCAAACTCATGTCCATTGAGCCAATGATGCCACCCAACCGTCCCATCCTCTGTTGTCCCCTTCTCCTCCTGCCTTCAATCTTTCCCAGCATCAGGGCCTTTTCCAATGAGTCAGTTCTTCGCATCAGGTGGCCAAAGTATTGGAGCTTCAGCTTCAGCATCAGTCCTTCCAATGAATATTCAGGACTGATTTCCTTTAGGATGGGCTGGTTGGATCTCCTTGCAGTCCAAGGGACTCTCAAGAGTCTTTTCCAACACCACAGTTCAAAAGCATCAATTCTTTGGTGCTCAGATTTCTTTATAGTCCAACTCTCACATCCATACATTACTACTGGAAAAACCATAGCCTTGATTAGACCTTTGTTGGCAAACTAATGTCTCTGCTTTATAATATGCTATCTAGGTTGGTCATAACTTTCCTTCCAAGGAGTAAGCATCTTTTAATTTCATGGCTACAGTCACCATCTGCAGTGATTTTGGAGCCCCCCAAAATAAAGTCAGTCACTGTTTCCACTATTTTCCCATATTTTGCCATGAAGTGAAAGGATGTTGAATTTTTTCAAATGCTTTCTCTGTATCTATAGATTATCATGTGATTTTTATTATTCCTTTTGTTAGTGTGGTGTATAACATTGATTGATTTGCGTTGATTTGAACCATGCTTGCATCCCTGGAATAAATTCCACTTGATCATGGTGTATGCTCTTTTTAATATATTCTTAAATTCATAATTTTGTTGAGGAGTTTTTACATCTGTATTTATCAGAGATATTGGCCTGTAATTTTCTTTGCTGTTGTTGCGTATTTATATGGTTTTGGTATCAGGTAATGGTAGCCTTGTAGAATGAATTTGAGAGTATTGCTCCTCTTCAGTTTTTTGGGATAGTTAGAGGAGTAACTCTTCTTTATATGTTTGGTAGAATTCGTTTGTGAAACTCTACAGTCTGGGACTTTTATTTGTTGGAAGATTTTTGCTTACTGATTTAATTTCAATACGAATAATTGGTCTGTTCAGATTATTTCTTCCTGATTGAGTTTTGGAAGAGTGTATATTTCTATAAATTTATCCATTTCTTCTATGTGCTTCCCCAGTGACTCAGCAGTAAAGAATCTGCCTGCAACATAGGAGCCACAGGAGACATGGGTTTGATCCCTGGGTCAGGAAGATCTGTGGAGTAGGGCATGGCGACTCACTTCAGTATTCATGCCTGGAGAATTCCTTGGACAGAGGGGCCTGGCGGGTAACAGTCATTTCTTCTGGTGTGTTCAATTTGTTGGCATGAAACTGTAATAGTCTCTTGTGATTAGTTGTATCTTTGTGACATTGGTTGTAATTTCTCCTCTTTCATTTCTTATTTTATTTGGGTCCTCTCTTTTTATCTTGGTGAGTCTGGATAAAGGCTTATCGTTTATCTTTTCTATTGCTTTTTTTGATCTCAGTTTTCTTTATTTTCACTTTGATCTTTATTATTTCCTCTCTTATGCTGACTTCATGCTTTGTTCTACTTTTTGTAATCCTTTATATGGTAGTTTAGCTTGTTGACTTGATATTTTCCTTGTTTCTTGAGATAGGCCTGTACTGCTATAATCTTCTCTTTAGCAATTGCTTTTGATGCAACCCATAGATGTGGGGAAGATGTGTTTGTATTTTCATTTATCTCAGAATGGTTTCTGATTTCCTCTGTGATTTCTTTGTTGACCCATTGGCTTTTAGCCTTGAGTTTAGTCTTTATATGTTTGTGTTTTTCTCGTTTTTCTTCCTGTAACTGATTTCTAGTTTCATATTATTATGGTCAGAAGAAGTACTTGCTGTATTTTATCCTCTTAAATTTGTTGAGACTTGTTTTGTGACTTAGCATGTGATCTCTCCTGGAGAATGTTCCACATGCACTTGAAGAGAATGTGTATTTTCCTATTTTGGGATGACATGTCCTATAGATATCTATTAAGCCCAATTGGCTTAATGTGTAACTTAACGCCACTGTTCCCTTATTGGCGTTCTGTCTGATCTGTCCATTGATGCAAATGAGGTGTGTATAAGTCCCCTACTATTATTGTGTTTTTGTTGATTTCTCCCTTTATGTCTGTTAATATTTGTTTTATATGTTTAGGTGTTCCTATATTAGGTGAGTATAGGTTTTTGAATGTTATATTCTCTTCCTGTATTGATCCCTTTATCATTATATAATGCTCTTTGTCATAAACTTTGTTTTAAGGCCTAATTGTCTGATATGAGCATTGCTACCCCAGCTTTGCTTTCATCCCCATTTACATGAATTATCTTTTTCTATCCCCTCACTTTCAGTCTGTATGTGTCTTTAGCTCTGAAGTAAGTCTCTCGGGATAACATAAATGAAACTCATGTTTTAAAATCGAATCCTTATGCCTTTTTATTGGAACAAATGCTCATTGACATTTAAAGTTAGTAGTAGTAGATATGTGCGTATTGCCATCCTGCTACCTGTCTTCTGGTTGTTTTGTGGTTATTCTCTGTTTTGTTTTTCCTCTTTTTCTTTTAGATCGCTTTTCCCCCCTTCCTATTAGATTCCATGGGATCTTTCTTTATAGCCTTGGTTGCAGAAAAGCCTGTCTCAAGTCTTTTTCAATGTGAATTGCTCCACATATAGGTGTCTTTTTGGTGTGTTTGTGAGGGGAGGTGGATGCCTACTCTGCCTCATCTTGTTCTTTGAATCAAAGTCCCAAGCACAACAGAATCATCCTTCCTGTCTCCTCTCATTTCTCATTTACCCTCCTTCTTCTTTGGCTTATTTACAAATTTAGAAGTTAGAAAGAAGAAATCTTAGAGATGAAATCATCCTTTGTTTTACACATTGTTGAAACTGAGGTCCAGAAAGAGGAGCAGTGGGCTCTAGGTCACCCTGTTAGTCTGAGGTGGAGTCCTGACAACCACAGGAGTCCCAGCCCAAGCCCTAGCTCCATTTTCTTGCTTTGTTGGGCTCTATCTCTTCACTCTCCTAGGCTACCTCTGACCTTATCTTGAATTATCTTCAGATATTTTCATCAAAAATAAAACCCAACAAACTGGATGGCTTGCTTTGAATGGCTGAATTACCTCGGGGATTTTTTTTCTATACACACTGTAGAAACACTATTTAGTTTTTAGTCAACTATACACACATACTCACACCCAATCAGATTTTTTATTCTAAACTGGTTGTCAGTTTCACTCCTAAAGAAATGCATATGATTTATTGCCCATGTGACCAAAGCATGGCTACTGATGTAATTCAGTTCAGTTCAGTTCAATCACTTGGTCGTGTCCGACTCTTTGCAACCCCATGGACTGCAGCACGCCAGGCTTCCCCGTCCATCACCAACTCCCGGAGTTTACGCAAGCTCATGTCCATTAAGTTGGTGATGCCATCCAACCATCCCATCCTATGTTGTCCCCTTCTCCTCCTGCCCTCAATCTTTCTCAGCATCAGGGTCTTTTCCAATGGGTCAGCTCTTTGCATCAGGTGGTCAAAGTATTGGAGCTTCAGCTTCAGCACAAGTCCTTCCAATGAATATTCAGGTTTGATTTCCTTTAGGATAGACTGGTTGGATTTCCTTGCAGTCCAAGGGACTCTCAAGAGTCTTCTCCAATGCCACAGTTCAAAAGCCCCCATTCTTTGGCACTCAGCTTTCTTTATGGTCCAACTCTCATATCCATACATGAGTACTGGAAAAACCATAGCTTTGGCTATATCCAGTTAAAATCCCAAAGACAGAATATATTACAAGGGAAAAGGGATTCCTTTGGGAAAACTGAAGTCAGCACATGCACATATCTGTTTTACCTCTCAAACTTTTTTTAAATCAAGAAAGAGCAAATCATTTTTAAAGGTTAACTTACCCTTAAAAATATTCTGGGTGTGCATCTTTCAAGCACATGTTGAATGTGTGAATGTTAGTGTTTTATCACTTATATAATCTGGCCCTCTTGTCTTTTTCCACGGTTTCAAAGACCTTGGCAAGCAACTTAGACCCTTACCATGTCACTGGCAATTTCTCTTTGCAGCCTGAAGATATTTCTTCCTTAATCCCCTCTGAGAGATTGAAAACATGGTTACTAAGTGTCAGAGAGATGAGGGCGGGCAGCTGGAAGATTTCATTTCAGATTTCTCAGCATCTTCCATCATAGCTGCCATCTCCTATGGACCTACTGTGTACCAGCTGCTGTGCTGAATACTTTTAAAAAATCCAACATCTCTCACCCTCATGCTCTTATCACAATTCAATCTACCATTGCCCACAGCCTGGATTATTCTGCCCAGCTGTCTTCCTGATTCCACTCTTGCCTCCTATGGTCTCTTCTCCACTGAGTAGCAGGAGAGACTTTAACAACACCAGGCAACCACCTCTTTCCTCTGCTCACATCCTCCCCGGCTCCTATCTTTCTATGGTAACACCAGAGTTCTTCCCTAACCCCCAAGGCCTCCGTAGCCTTTCCCTCACTCTGCCCCATCCACATGGGCCTTCTGACCCCCGGGTGTACCAGGCACACTCTTGCCTTCCACCTTGGCTTATGGTTCCTATAGCCTGGGATTCTCCCCCCACAGGGACCCTCAGGGCCCACAGCCTTACTTCCTTCTGGTCTGTGTTCACATGAGTCCTTCCCAGAAATGCTCTTTCTGACCACCCATGTGAAATTGCACCTCAGCCTCCTGGCACTTCTCACCCCTCCTCCTGTCTCCTTTAATCTCCTGATAACTTACCACTGTCCTAATACACTCTCTATATTTTATTTATTTACCTTGCTATCTCTGTGCAAGCTAATCTACTGAGGGTCTATAGAGGAGATGTTGTTAGTTTTGCTTACTGCTGAATCTCCAGCTCCTGGAACATTACCTGGTACAGAAGTGTTTATTGTGTAAATACAAAAAAGAATTTCATTTGGTGTATGTGCGATCAGGGGCTTTCTGACAATAAACAAGTAACAAATAATTTCCAGACCATGTGGAAGACAGTGATTGGAGCTACTTTAGGTTGGGGTCCAAGAAAGCCTCCTGGGGAAGTTGGTGTTTGAGCTGAGACCTGGTTTAGACACACCAGGCAACAGGTACTGCGGGGGATGACTTGTCCGAGGCCTTGCAGGTGGCTCCTTGTGGAGCAGGTTTGGAAGCCACAGAGGAGGTATGCCCAGGCCCTGGGGAGCTCTCCTGAACACCCAAAATGGAGAGAGTTCAGGGTCCTAGGGTGCTCTGTGCGGACCTGGCCCTGTCCTTTTGCCGAGTTGGGTCACTACTCCATCTGGTTCCCTTCCCCATGGGACTGAGAGTGTCACTCAGTGGAATCAACAGGGTTTCATGCATCCTGTATCCCCAGGGCCTGGCTCACAGGTGAACCTCTGCAGGTGGGGTTTTGAGTGAATCTGAGGTGAGGCAGGTGAGGGTGTGTTGCAGAGTATAAGCTTCCCAGGCTATCAAGCTGTGAGAGTCCTGGCAAAAATTGAGTTTATTTTACCTAAACAGAAGACTTGAGACCCAGGGTAGGGTGTGTGCCTGAGCTCATTCTGAGTGGGCCTCAACATCCAGACTTCAACTCTGGTCTCCTGCTCCTGGTCCCACGGCCCTGTAATGAGAAATGTGGACTCAGGAAGCCTGATCTCAGAGACAGGAATGAGGTGACTCAGAGATTTAGGGCTCCTGGTTCTCTTGGGAGCATGTGAGGATGTACTTGCTGCAAATGAAATAAAAATGAGGCTTTGCAGATGAAGTCTCAGGAGACCTACAAATAGAAAAGACCCATGCCCTGGGGTCAGAGCCAACTGGGGTCTCCTGGATGTCAGAGCTGGAGGAGCCCTAGACTCTGGCCCTGGCAATTTATTGTAGAGCAGAGAGCTGAGGTCAGAAAGGGTAAGTGATTGACCCTGACTACACAGATATTCGGGGGCAGAGGTGTGGTACACACTGGGCTTGCAGCCTGGCCTAGACTGTCAAGGTGAGAGGCTTTCAAGGCCCAAAACAGCCATGCATCCTTCTGCTGCCCTTCTGGGCTCCTGACATCTGTTCTCTCCAGTCCCCTTGTGGATGTTCTCTCAAAGCAGCTTGTTCTTTGGGGGATATTTTTTTACTTTCTGAAAACATTCTTAACAAGACATAATGTGAGGAGAGAGTGGAAGTGTCCTAACTTAGCATGGGACACTGGTCCCCCTGTGTGATAAATGCAGAGGCTGCAGAGGACAAGTGCTTAGGCCTGGGTTTCAGTCACCATCATAGTAAGCACTGGGGACAGTGTGTGAAGGGCTGGAGTAGGCTTAGATACATTTAAAGTAAAGGTTAGGTTCCTATCAAGAATTTTTTGACCCATCACGAATTTTGACCAGGTCAAAAATGGCTGTTCCAGCCCCTGACCTGAGCACTCTGTGTGAATAATTCCATCTAACATAGGTCATTAACCCCATCTGAAGGATGAAAAAATGGAGACTTAGTGAGGTGACATCATTAGTCAGTAGAAAAGCTGGACCTCGAATCCAACTATATATCTAACACGAGACAAAACACTGTATCTATTTCTTAGGCTCAGGAGTCCAGGGATGGCTTTTGGTTGAGACAGATTAGGATCATCTCAAGGGTAAAATCAGGATCAGTTTCATGAACTGGATAGGGCTGCACTCAAATTCTGTATTTTAAGCTGTGGTTAGTGTAGGATGGTTGGAAGAGCTCAGTCAATGCAAGACCAAGTTTAAGGCTAAGATCAAGGTGACCTCTTGTGTTAGGATGGATACTTCTAAAGGGCAAAGTGAATAAATAGAGGCATGAACATAAATGCTTTCCCCATGAATAAAACATCCTGAAGACTGATGGTTTATCTTTAAAAGCCCTGTGAATTTTGCAATCCAGTCTGTGACTTAGTTGTATTTATGTTAGTAAAAATGTTGCTGTCCAAATCTTTGAGTAATACTTTCACCCTGGGGTGATGTTCCACGCCTGACATTCCACCAGCTGGAAAAGCAGAGATGTGGGGAATGGGTGACAATTTGAATGCAGGCTGGAGTTATAGTAGAAGTCATCAACCATTCTGGTTTGCCCCAGACTGAGGGATTTCCTGGGATGCAGGACCTGCTGTGCTAAAACTGAAGAAATTTCAGTTTATCAGCAAAGCAGGCTGAGTTAGTGATGGCAGTCAGAGTTAGGGTGAAACTAGAGTTAGCAAAACAGACCTCTCAAGAGTGGGTAGAACGTAGTTGTTAAAAATGTGAGGTTTGCTGTAAGCAGGACCCAAGTGTCTTGTTCATCTTTCTTCTCAATTATCCACAAGTCTCTGAGTCTTAGGTTCTTCATCTTTATAGTGAAGACAAAATGGTCTTTTTTTCTGTGATTATCATGAGACTTGCATGGTGAATGGTCAGTAAATGGCAGGATCATTGCTTTGTACATCTTCAGGGTTCTCAACCCAGTGACATGACCAAAATGTTTTTGGTCAATTTCCCTACCACCTATAGAGGGAAGTGGTCATAGTACTGTCTGGAAGTAAAGAATCAATTCCATTTGTGATCCAGCTCTTCCACTAACTCAAGTCATTCTCCCTCTCTTGGCCTCTGCTCCCTCAACTGGACAATGAAGGGGGTGGATGGAACCATTGTCAAAGCACTTCTAGTTGGAATATTCTCTGAATCTGGGAGCTTGGAGGGCTTATTGATGTTTCATGAGGTTCCCTATGAAGAAATTTTACAGGAAATATCTAATTAGTTTGACATTGATAAACATGGCTATGTTGATTAGCCATCCATCAAACTATTACTGTATAAAATGGAAGGAGTGAAATATTTGCAAGGCAAAAGCACAGTAAGTCATCAGCAGCTCCACCAGGTTGCTGGGGATACTTTTCCTCATATGGGGACAGGATTATATCTTGAAGTATTACCCACTTCTTGTGTCTCCAAGCAGACATCTTGGAATGATGGATTTAGGGGTGCTAGAGTTCATGGAGGGGAGATAGTTTGCTCAAGGTCACATAGCAAACCCAAGGCTTCAGCTTTCTAGTCCAGTGACCTCTTTATTAAACCATATCACTTCTAAACAACTCTCCTAGTTCTATACAACTCCTAAACAACTCTCTGCTCATGAAATGTACTGTTGACCTGAGATGATCTCTGAGGTTCATTTCCATCATGTTAGTAGTCTCTGTTTGGCATTGGGTAAGAGTCTAGGGCTTTATGGCTGCTGTCCATGGTTCTGAAGGAGACAAAGGGCCAGGACCTGCAATAGGATGTCTAAGGCCAAGGGGAAGAGGAGGCACTTCCTTTACCCTAAAATCACTCCCTCTCCTGGTCCACCCTACTAGATCACTATATCCCACCTTCATATAGCCTTGCTGCTGCTACTGCTGCTAAGTCACTTCAGTTGTGTCTGACTCTGTGCGACCCCATAGATGGCAGCCCACCAGGCTACCCTGTCCCTGGGATTCTCCAGACAAGAACACTGCAGTGGGTTGCCATTTCCTTCTCCAATGCAAGAAAGTGAAAAGTGAAAGTGAAGTCGCTCAGTCGTGTCCGACTCTTTGTGATCCCATGGACTGCAGCCTTCCAGGCTCCTCTGTCCAAAGGATTTTCCAGGCAAGAGTACTGGAGTGGGGTGCCATCGCCTTCTCCTCATATAGCCTTAAGAGCCCCAAATGGCAGGCACATTTAGAAATAGGATAGAAGCATCACAATATGCTGGAGTTCCCAAAGTGTAGGGGCTTCCCTCATAGCTCAGTCAGTAAAGAATCTGCCTGCAATGAAGGAGACCTGGGTTTGATTCCTGGGTCAGGAAGACCCTCTGGAGAAGGAAATGGCAACCCACTCCAGTATTCTTGCCTGGAGAATCCAGGACAGAGGAGCCTGGCAGGCTACAGTCCATGGGGTTGCAAGAGTCGGACATTCAAACGGTGGATGGGGAGGGCTCCTGGACCATGTTTACCTGGCTGTGTCTGTCCTAGATTGGGGATAGTCTAGCATTAGGGACACCACAGTTAGCTCTCTCCTATCTGTCTTAACATCTCCATGTGAACTCTGGCTGGGGAGGAGAGTTGGCTTCCCAAAGGAGTGGAGGGAACTAGATATGAGTATGTGCTGGATAAACTAAGAAGAAGTAACATTCAGGGATGATGATCAGGTTATTATATAAGATCTAGATGCATCCTCAGGACTGTGATGGGCAGTCTGGAAAATGGGGGATCTGGGTCATCAAAGGCAGGGAGAGCCAAAAGGATCTGACTCACAGTTTGGAATCAGCAAAGCAGAGAACAGACCAGCATCAGGGAAGATAGATGTGAAGAGGATGAAGGCTAAATGCCAGTTGTGTTTGATGATATCAAATCCTCTTCTTTTCAATCCCATTCTCCATAGTCACTGAGCACTTACCATGCCAGCCAGTTTATATGTGTGGTTTCTTTCAAGCACTTTAGCAACCAAAGAAAGAAAATGTCATCACCATTTAAAATTTAGGATATGGAACCTCAGAGATGAAGGGATTTGCCAAGGCCTCTCAGCTGGGGGGTGAAGGACTTGAGATCAGAAATCAGCTATCTCTGCCTGTAAAGTCCACACTCATACACCACACCCCTCCCCCACCTAGCAGCACAATTAAAACAAAACAAAACAAAAGGGCTGGCCTTGTCAACAGAATGAATTCTGGTCATTGAGAAAGGAGGTGGGGCACACATCCCCCTGTGCTGTTGAACTTCAGCCAGGGGCAGGCAAATTGGCATGACCTGGCAGCAAATTCCTGGGAGGAAGGGTGATATGTGCTAGCTGGCATCTCATGGCTGGCAGTAGCCTTCAGAAGCTGTATGGAGAAAGATGTGGTGTAGCCACTGGTCAGCAATGAAAATTGTCCTTCAGGTCATCCTTGACTTTGGGCCAGGAGTCATGAACACTGGCTTACCCACCATATGTGTCTGAGACAATGGGCATCTTCTCCTTCTTGAGATCATGTGATTCCTTGAAAAACATTGTTGACTATCTATTTCACTCATTCAACAAAGGTCTATTAAGTGCCAATAGGGCGCTGGACATGGGCTACAGCTGTGAATCCCACAAAGCCTGCAACGACAGAGATGGGCCAGCCAGACTCCCCGCTCCATCTGTGATTGTTGCTGTTTTCTGTCCCCATCTGAGAAGAGAGCTTCCTTTTCACATTCTAGCCCCTCCTCCTGCTCAGTTTCAAGCATGCTTTCCCCACCTCCTCATACACTGGTACTATTTCTTTTTATTTCCTGAGAGCTGGTAGAAAGGAGACAAAATGAATGGGGGACAAATCACAGAACCAATCAGGGAATGTCTTTTTGTTTATTTCCATAAGAAATAACCAGGTTAACTCAAATGAATCCAAGGCAGCCATTACCAAGGAATAAAAACAAGCCAGTTAGATTCATTTTCTTAGTCTAGGATTAATCTATTCATCAGCTTAGTTCATGGGGAGAAAAACATGCTTCTTCAATAGTTTTCAGCCTGAAAATAAATGCCTCATTAAGCCAAACATATTAACCTGAGAACAGTATTGATGTTGGATAGACTAATGAATGTCATTATAGGGAATACACATTAGTCCTCAGAGAGACCTGACCAGCCATTAGAAACCTCTGCAAATGTGCTCAGCTATTGTACCAAAGATGTGGAATCATCACTGGAGAGAGGGAGATGGGGGGAGAGCGAGGACAAGCGAGACGGGAGGAGGGGGTGCTCCTGGAATCTTGGCTATCCCTCTGAAAGTTGTTGTCTGATTCAGGCATGCTGGTCACTTGATAAAGGGCATATGGGTTATGGAGGATCCTCATGTGATGTTGCTTTCTGCTAAACCCCAGGACAGAACCTGGGTTTAGCCTCTGGATAAAAGGGAGGGCTGCAGGGGTTGTGGTCTGGGCCCCTAATCCCAGGTTCAGCCAGATTCTATTGAGACAAACCACATGCTTTTACATATGTCATGGAACAGACATATGTATGGAATTTACAAATGGAGCAACATACATATGGAAGCTCCATGGACATCCAGTCAGCTACTTTTGTCCAGTATTGAATACATGGAAACTGAGAGGCATTAAGCAATATACCAAGGTCACCCAGTTATAAATGAGACAACTAGATTTTTTTTGCAGTTTTATTTTGATGGAATTGACACACATCACTGTATAAGTTTAAGGTATACAGTGAATGGTTGCACTTATTAGTACATGGACTGTGAAATGATTACCACAGTGAGTTTAGCTAGCATCCATCAACTCATATAGATACAATAAAAAGAGAAAGCAAAATAAGATTATTTTTCCCCTTGTGATGAGAACCCTTAGAATCTATTCTCTTAGCTTTCTTGAATATCATACAGCACTGTTAACTGTATGCTGTATGTGAACTCATGCTGAATGTTATATCCCTAAGTACTGATGTCTTGGAACTGGGAGTTTATGCCTTTTGACCACTTTTCTCCGATTCCCATTCCCCCACCTTCTTACTCTGGTAACCACAAATCGGATCTCATTTTCTATGAGTTTGTTTTTTTTTCTTTGCTTCCACATATAGGTGGGATCATATAGTACTCATCCTTCTCTGTCTTATTTCACTTAGCATATTGCCTTCTCAAGGTTCATCCATGTTGTTGCAAAGGGTAGGATTTCCTCATTTTTATGGCTGGATAATATTCCATTATATATATGATATACTGTATATTAACATAGTATATTAAGTATGCTGCTGAGTCACTTCAGTTGTGTCTGACTCTGTGCGACCCCACAGATGGCAGCCCATCAGGCTCCCCTGTCCCTGAGAGTCTCCAGGCAAGAACACATTTCCTTCTCCAATGCATGAAAGTGGAAAGTGAAAGTGAAGTTGCTCAGTTGTGTCCGACTCTTAGCGACCCCATGGACTGCAGCCCACCAGGCTCCTCCGTCCATTGGATTTTCCAGGCGAGAGTACTGGAGTGGGTTGCCATTGCCTTCTCCCATATTAAGTATAATAATTATAATATATCATATATTGATATAAATATAACATATAATATAGTATATTATATATGTATTCCATTATATATATATATAGAGAGAGAGATAGGTACACATCACGTTTTCTTTGTCCATTCATTTGTGGATGGACACTTACATTGTTTCCAAGTCTTGGCTATCGAAAACAATGCTGCTATAAACATGGAGGTACAGATATCTTTTCAAGTTAGTATTTTTGTGTACTTTGGATGTACTTCCAGAAAGATCATATGGTAATTCTATTTTTAATATTTTGAAGATCCTCCATACTCACAACTGAGATTTGGACCCAGGTTGGCATCATTTAGGGTGGAGAGACCTTCTCATGGCCCTATTCTGATCCATTCTCCTGGGTGGGCCTGTCTTTAAAGCCCCTCCCCACTCCCATTCTCTGAGAATCTACAGAACCACACTTATAATTGGGTGGTCTCTATGTGTCTACATAAGAAGCAGCAAGGTGGAGAGAAAATTCTGACTCAGATACAGACCTGGCCCAGAGACTTACCAGCCACCAGCTCTTGGCCACGTTACTCTCTAAATCAGTTTCCCTATCAACAAAACAGAGTAATTCTTGCCCTCTGGCTTTTGTGGGACCTAGACGAACTGATAAAGAAAGGCTCCTGACACACAGGAGCTCTTGCTCTGCAAGGAGCCCCTGGTCCATCCAGTCTGGATCTGGTACTTGGAAAGGTGCCCCCGTGGATGACTGGTAGAGAAGCAGAACTTCTTCTGAAACACCAGAGTCTTTCCTGGTCCACACCAACCCCTGAGAGCCTGCCATGATCCAAGTACTACGTGGAACACAGGGATGACATTTTTTTCTGATTCCTGGATGTTCACAGCCTAGTGGGGAAGATGGGAAAATGGCAGCAAGGAGAATCAAGGGCCAAAGGAGCGGCAGGGAAGAGAGGGAAGCATCTGGGCACAAAGGGAAAACCATCGGAAGTGGCGCAGGAGTCAATCTGGGACACTGTGTGGGGAGGTGTCTTCTATGTGTATGCCCCTGTGGACAGGAGAGTGCTCAGTGTAAAGGAGGCTGGATGGCAAGAGGCCTGGTCCAAGGCTGAGGTGAGGGGAAAAAAAGGGACATTCAGATTTACAGTCTCCAACCTCCCCACACCTCTTGGGGCTTCCATACTCTAGTCTTCTACAAATTTATTAATGAGGAAGCGGACATTTGTTAAACATGTATCAGGACCCCCGAGTCTGCTTCACTACATTTATGATCTCATTTGATTCTTATACAAAAAATTAAGCCCCCGAGAACGGGTTATTGCTGTCTGCCTGCGTCAGAGAGGAGCACAGGCTCTTGGCGGCGGAGTGAGAGGATGAGGGTTCCCGGCCACACACTCCCCGCATGTCCGGCTCTCATGGCCCTGGTTTCCCCACTCACCACGGTACCCGTCACGTCGGCACGTCCTGCTGGACGGTGTCAGCTCTTCCTGTTGACCTTTGGCTGCTGTCTTCTCTTCCTCCCCAGTTAGGTTATATCCTGTAGGGAGGCATGAAGACTCATGGAGTTCTCGCCAGTTTTGCTGGCGGAGGCCCCACCATGTGTAAGCCTGGTTCTAAGAACCTAGGCAAGGCCGTATAGCATTTTCTCCTGTGATTTGAAGATGATGTCCCCCCTCCCACCCCCAATGACACACATACAGGGCACGCCAGCTGTTCACTCACCTGTATGAGGTGCCCTCTGCCAGCACCTGTTCTTTTATAAACTGTGCTCTGAATGTTGAGCTTGCAACTTAAGGTCAGACTGAGGGAATTCAGGCAATTTCAGTGACACACTATTTCTTTCCAATGTTATTACTTTTGCAATTTCTTTAGTGCTGGTACTCCCTGTGTGTGCTATGATGGCAGGGATCATGAACCTTGTGCACAATAGATATTTGTTGACTGACCAAATGAAGGCATGCCTGAAGGGAGACTTGGGCTCTAGCAACTATCTAGTTGCTGTCTCTTTAGACATGGGAGAAATCCTTCTGGTTCTTCAGGAGTAAAGATGATGGTGGAGGGAGAATTTGGAAGAAGCAAGGTTCTAGATGCAGTGTTGAAAGATGGCTGGGCACAACTTCTTTGGGATTACAGGGGTATATTGTATCAGTTAGCTACTGCTGCATAACAAGTGATCTCAAAACTTACTGGCTTAAAATAACAGGCATTTATTTAGCCTAGGAGTCTGTAGTTCTCCTGAGTGGTTCTGCCACTGTGGGTAGGGCTTGGCTGGTCTTGGATGGGTTATCGGGACAGTTGGTATGTTGGCTGGAGTCTGGGTGGTCTTGTATGGCCTCTGCTGGGATGGCTTATCTCTGCTCCTCATATCCTCATGACTTCTCTGGTGGCTCAGACAGTAAAGTGTCTGCCTACAATGCAGGAGACCAGGTTCAATCCCTGGAGAAGGCAGTGGCAACCCATTCCAGTACTCTTGCCTGGAAAATCCCATGGACGGAGGAGCCTGGTAGGCTGCAGTCCATGGGGATGCGAAGAGTCAGACACGACTGAGTGACTTCACTTTCATTTTCATGTCCTCTTACCCTTCACTGGCTAGTCCAGAACTGTTCTCATAGTGAAGGCAGGTCATGAAAAAGAAGGTGGAATCATGCAGTGTCTCAAAGTTTAAGCTCAGGAATGGCATTATGTTACTTCTGCAGCATTGTATTGGCCTAAACAAGTTATGAGACTAGCTCAAACCAAGAAGTGGGGATATAGAGTTTGCCTCTTGATGAGAAAATTTGCAAAGTTATGTTGTATAGGGCATGGATACAGGAAAAAATTGGGGAACTGTGGCCAAATTTGCAATTTCTCTACCATGAGTTTCAAAGCTCATCATTCAGACCTCTAGCTTCTCTTGTGAGGGGACAATTATAATAAAAATCAGGGTGGGGAATCAAGGAGATTTCATCCAGCTATCTATGACCAACCTGCATATCTCCTCATTCAAGAAGAATCAGCAGGAGTGTTGAGGAGTGGGGCTGTAGAACCCAAGGGTAGAACACCTCTAGAGAATGAGAACATTATCTTCAAAGATGGAAGAAGTAGATGTTCTCAGTGTGGCCTGAAGGAAGGACTTTCCATCATTCAAAGCTGTGGAGAGGGAATGGGCTATCTTGAGAGGTGGTGAGCGCCCCATCCTTGGGGTATACAAAAAAACAGAGGGAGGTATAATAGTGAAATGCTTCCACTTTGGCATCAGACAGACCTAGTTTTGATTTGCAGCTTGGGGGTTTTAGGGCAAATGACTTTAACTCTGTGAGTTTTCTCACTGATGGGATAATACTACTGCTTACCACATTGGGTTATCGTGAGGTTTGAGGAAGATAATACAGGGCCTGGCACATAGAAGTCCCCAGTGTCTGAGAGCTGATGGCAATACCACAGTTCCAGCTGTATTTTTTTGAGGACAGTTTGGCATCAGATGAGGCCCTGGGCCCTTGTCCACTCCCAGAAATCAGAGTTTTTAGAAACCATATCCCTATTAGGAACTAATGGTAAAGAATCTCCCTGCCAATGCAGGAGACATAAGAGACTTGAGTTCGATCCCTGGGTTGGGAAGATCCCCTGGAGTAGGAAATGGCAACCCACTACAGAATTTCTTGTCTGGGAAATCCCAAGGACAGAGGAGCCTGGCTGGCTACAGTCCACGAGGTGGCAGAGAGTTGAACATGACCGAGTGACTAAGCAGTGGTATTCAGGTCTTGGAATTAGGAGACTGTCCCCTTCCCCACCTCAGCCCTCTCCTGGCCTCTAGAAATGATCTTTGCTGGTTCAGATCTATTCCTGATTGACTGTGGTGTTGAAGTGGCATTTCTGGCCCCTCATCCCTCACTTTTGCCCCTGCACTTTTGAGTATGCTTGATGCTCAAATTGTGTACCTGTGTGTGCCTATGTGTGCACGTGTGCCGGTGTGTGTGTGTGTGTGGCAGTGGGAACCAGAGGCTGTTCTGAGAGGGCCCCTCCGTCCACCACACGGAACTGATTTGCTCTCTGATGTGTCTCTTTAATCATCCTTTCTGAGCTCAGATGAAGTTTAATTTTAGCTGGAAGAGAAATAATTGAGTCTTGTAAAACCCTGCTGTGAACGGCCCTCTAGGGCTGCCAACAGAGAGCCTGGTCTGGGGTTTTATCACTTCCTGGTCTTAGAGAAAGGCCCCTCCGTGAGCTATTGGCCACTTAGCACTTGTTAATGGGTCTAACTTCCACAGGCTCGGGATGTTTCCTTGAAATTGATCTTCCTGTAAAAAGTAGGCTTTGGAGACATGAAACAACCATCAGAGAGCCTTAAATAAATCACAGTTTATCAGGAGGCGAAAACAATGTGCTTGAAGCATGTGCTCCAAGGGAAATGGGTAGGGCTTCGGGGCTTCTCGACAGGGAGGGCGAGGAGGGGGCCAGGTGCGGCTATTTCCAGGGGAACATCAAGTCCTGGCTCATTTTCTAGGCCATGTGATGTGGTGTTTCCTGGGTCCCCACCCCAGCTCTGCCCCCACTGGGAGGGAGGCCCCCGAGCCACTCTCCTCCCCTCTAGGGGGTGATGACTTTGCCTGGGAAGCTGGAGGAGGGGATCACGCTCTTCTCTCCTCACCCCTTCCCTTTCTCTGCCCCTTCCCTCTTCTCATTTGCTGAAATGAGACCCTGGGAAAAGGTGGTGCAGGCATCCCTGTTCTCCAGGAACGTGGAGGTGTGGAGAGATCGCATAAGGGTGGGAGAACAGAGATTAGCCCTCCGCCCATCTTGTCCACCCCTCCCTCACAGAAGTGCGTCGGGAGGGGGCTCCATCCCTCTGGATGCTCAGTCAGCAGGTGTTGTCCGAGGACAGCCCATGCCCAGCTCTGTGTGGGGCCAGAGGTTCAGGCGGGACGAGCCCTGGTCCCCTCCTCATCCTGTGCACAGTGAGGGCACGTCAGCCTCTGACCCGCACACCGTCACCCCATCCCCTTGCCCCGCCCTGTGCTCCCTTAGCTCGTGTCACCACCTGCCTCTGGACACAGCTGCGTCTATTCACGTTTCACCATCGAAGGTCAGCTTCACGAGGACGGGCCTTTCTCTGGCCCACTCAGAGCTGTGTCCCCAAGCCTGACGTGGCTCCTGGCGCATAGTGGAAACTCTGTTTTGTGAGTGAAGGTCATTGGACGGGCTCTAGTGGAGGAAACAGGAGGCACAGAGTTGCGGAGGTCACTTTCCTTGGTGTGTGAGGGTGCGTGCCTGGGGGACAGAGGTGGGACCCCCTCAGCATCTGCTTCAATCACAAGAAAACATTCCTGTGTGTGGAGCACCTGGGTTCCAAACCAGGAAACTCCATCCTCTCTTGACCGTGGCCAACCCAGTTCCGGCCACTGCCACCAGGCCACTTGGCTGTGCACACCTCCCGCCTCAGAGATTCAGGTGGGACCCTCCTGAATCCCCTGGGACCCTCCTTCCTCCCTTGGGTGGAGGGAGGGCCCAGCGGGGGCATCTGTGCTGTGGGTCACTGACTTCCTTCCTGCTCTGCCCAGCCCGGGCTCAGCCTTCCCGGCGGTTGCCCCACTGGTGGCGTTGGGCGTTTTGCGTCCTTTGAAGTCTCAGTAGTAGAGGGGATAGGAGTCTTTGTCTGGCCATCCTCAAGCCTCTCACAGAGGCTGCTCCTCTCTGAAACCCAGCAGTGCTCTGTGGAAAGGCTGCTCTTCCCCACAGTGGCACTCTCATGAGCCGTG
Organism: Bos indicus x Bos taurus; assembly: GCF_003369695.1. Classification (NCBI taxonomy): domain Eukaryota; kingdom Metazoa; phylum Chordata; class Mammalia; order Artiodactyla; family Bovidae; genus Bos; species Bos indicus x Bos taurus. The sequence continues at coordinate 122,599,165 of NC_040077.1, forward strand.
TGCTTTAAACCCCATGGATGACAATGGCTGGGAACAGCGAGACACCTGCTAACAAGACTTAACAAGGGCAGCCTGAGTACCAGGGCCGGATCCAGCAGGCACCTGGTGGAGCTCAGGGGCACCAGGGCCCAGGACCCAGGTCTTCAGGTTTGTCAGGAACGGAGGAGAAAGGCTGGTGCAGGAGCTGAGTCCGGTGGGTTGGGCTGGGGCTCAAGGCCACAGGGGCAGAGGATTCGAGAGACCCCGGGGGAGAGGCTCCCCTGCCTGGGCCCAGCACAGGGTGGGAGTGCAGCTTGGACGCGGCTGGAGTGGGAGAAGCCATCCGGGTCCCAGCCAGGGTCCAGGCTCAGGCACTGGGCCCTACAGACCGGGGTTCAAATCCCAGTGCTGCCACTCTTGACCCTGAAATCACTTCTGAGTTTCATTTTCTTCATCTGCAAAAGAGAGATAATCGTCCTTTTAACAGGAGGCAGCAACAAAGGGCTAGACTAGGTTTCCTGGGGTCGAATCCTAGTTCTGCCACTTACCAGCCACGTGACCTGACGCGGTCTGTGTAACTTGTCTGGGCCTGGACTTCCCACCTGTAACTCGTGGAGGTAGTAGTGCCTGCCTGTAGGGTTGCTGTGCGGATTCCGTGAGTTACATACTTGACCAGCTTAGAAGAGGAGTCTGGCCTACAGTAAATGTTTGCAGGGGATTACTATTATTATTGTAATTTCTGCTCATAACTGTTTATGTCCATCCTCTGTGCAGAGCCCTCACTGGGTTCCCATCTTGCTTAGTGTAAAACCCATACTCTTTAAGTGGTCCTGGAAGGCTTCCTGCTCCCCACTCCTCTCCAGTCAGTGGTAGATCCCTGCCTCATACACTCTTCCCAGCCTGGAATTCTCTCCCACCATAGTTCATTCCTTAACTTTCTTCGGGTTTATATCAAGCGCTTTCTCATCCCCATCTCTGGCTCATGCCCTTTCCCATCGCTCTCTACCCACCTCCTGCTTTGTTTCTCTTCACAGACAGAAGACGTCACTTTGCTGACAAAGGTCCAAATAGTCAAGGCTATGGTTTTCCCAGTGGTCATGTATGGATGTGAGAGTTGGACCATGAAGAAGGCTGAGCACTGAAGAATTGATGCTTTTGAACTGTCGTGCTGGATAAGACTCTTGAGAGACCCTTGGACAGCAAGGAGATCAAACCAGTCCATCCTAAAGGAGATCAGTCCTGAATATCCATTGGAAGGACTGATGCTGAGGCTGAAGCTCCAATACTTTGGCCACAGGATGCAAAGAGTGGACTCATTGGAAAAGACCCTGGTGGTGGGAAAGATCGAGGGCAGGAGGAGAAAGGGGCAACAGAGGATGAGATGATTAGATAGCGTCACCGACTCAATGGACATGAATTTGAGCAAACTCTAGGAGATAGTGAGGGACAGGGAAGCCTCACCATGGACTGCGCTGCAGTCCATGGGCTCACAAAGAGTTGGACACAACTTAACGATTGAAGAACAACAAATAGAGTTAATCTGACACTAATCCATATATTCATGTGCTCATTTATTGCTTATTCTCATTAAATATATGCTCTACAGGGCCAGAGGAATCCAGCCCCATGGAAGGAGAATGGAGAGGGGCAGATCCCCCCCTCCACCAAAAAATAAAAAAATAATCCCTCAAATTAGGGGTCCGTAAATGGCAGGAGGGGACGGATGGGGCAGGAGGGGGAGGAAACCTTAGGTGCCTACTTACTGTAGAGGAGACGGAGATCAAGAATCAGGAAACGAGAGGGCAGTTCCAGAGTGTCTGAGTGGGACTGGGAAAAACATGGGCTTTAGTGAGGGGCTGGTTCCCGGCTCTGTGGAAACCTCCCTGAGTCTCAGCTTCTGCCTCAGGAGGTGACAGTCCTCCCGCTGCAGGGCTGCTGTGGGATTGGACTCAATGTGCTCATGACACCTGGCCCGTGGGGGTTGAGATCACCTGGGGGACAGGGTGGGGGGCCCTGCAGAAGGAGGGGGCCTCGCTTCAGGCGGTGCCCCACCAGCGTGGTCCTGGGGACTTGGGACGGAGTGCCCCTTCCCTCACTGCCCCAAGGGTTCTGTGAGGTGAAAGGGCCCCATGGGAGGAGAGAGGAGAATCCTGGCATCTTGGAGGAGGCGGCGACTTGGAGGTGGTCCAGGCCCACCCTGATCTCATAGGAGAGGCAAGGAAACACGCACGTTTGTTCTCCCCATCCTCCGATCGTCCCCAGTCCTGGGGTGACCCAGGCACTGAGTCCCGCTTGGTTCCCACTGGCCCTTCAGACCCTTCCCTCCTCCTCCGTGTAGCTGCCCTCGGCTCAGCCCTTTGCCTGCAGAGGCACCTGCTGCTGGGCGAGGAGGACCTTCTCAAACTCCGGAAAAGTGAGGAAAAAGGGAGGGTCCCTCGTGGGTGTGCCCCACATCCAAGTACACACCAGCTGGATCCCTCCCACCTTGAGGTTTGCCAGGACCACCCATTTCCTCCCACAGCTCTCTCCAGACCCCACCCCAGTTAGGTGACTTTCCCTGGGTCCTCTGGCCCCCTTTGGGGGTTGTCAGAATCAGACTGGCCATGCAGATGTGGAAGGCCAGGCTGCTCTGGCTGAACCCCTCATCCCTGCTCCTGGGGCACAGAGACTGACCGGCCTTTGTCACACAGCTTGAAGGGCAGCTGTACAGGCAGGGCCTCAGAGGAGTGGCCTGAGCCCTGCTGGACATCCGACCAGGGAGGGGTGTTGGGAGGCAGGAGAGGGCTGGGTAGCAAGTGTGCAAGGGGCAGTGAGGAGAGAGGAAACCTTCCTCATGGAAGATGGTGGCCAGAATGGGGCACCCTGTGAAAGGGCCGCAGTGCTGGATAGGAAAGGCAGGGGCAGTAGTGTGGTGAGAGCTGGGTCCCCATCACTGCCGGAGGAGAGCAGACCCTTGCAGCTGGTGGCCAGGACCCAGGGCTCCCGCTGACAGGTATCTTCCCAGCCTGGGCCACATGGTGAATTCTAGAGTATGCCAGTGGCCGGACTCGAGCTGTTCATACACTTCCTTGTTTGTGCATTCATGGGACAAGTGTTTACTGGCGTGACAAGTGTTCACTGACAAGTGTGTGCTGGGCATAGGGACATGGTGATGAGCAAGACGGGCTCAGCCCTGCCCTGTGGAGCTCACATGCTGGCTGAGAATGCAGGTGGAGATGAGTCAGTGACACATGCTTTGGTTTGCAGTTGATGGAGGGGAAGCTGAGGTCTGTAGATGGAAAGGAGCTATTCTCCCCTTTTGGAGATGAGGGAGTTGGGATTTGGAGAGGTTAGTAACTTGCCAGAAAGACACAGACAGTAAGTGGTGGAGCAGAAGCACGTCTGACAGCGTGATCCCTGAACCTGCACGCTCACCCCGGTGTCCACCCGGGCGCTGCCTACAGGGAGTTTACAGGGGAGCCTGGGCTCTCCTGTCTTTGCTGTCTGGCTCTTACAGGGTCAGGGTGTGTGTGGGGTGTGTGGAGTCTGCTCTAGGTCCCCCTCTGAGGCTGGCCATAGAGGTGGATCACATACCACCAGGGCCAGAGGGTAGCTCCCACTGGGACAGGGGATAGAGCTGAGGTTGGCAAGTCCAGGGACTTGCACACCCCTGTGTGGGTGCCAGCACCTGCCACCCATGCATAGATGTGATGTTTGAGGGGGTTTTCATCCCTGACAGAGAATAATGCCATGCTATTAGGGGGTCCATCTGAATCCGTGGGAGATATGAGATCATCACTTATCAGAAGCAAGTGAGGCCCAGGCCTGGGAGACCTCATCCCACGACCAAGGCAGAGGGGCTAAATCTGGACAGGTCAGGAGCCAGCACCTGGCTATGACTTTGCTGCTCACCTTGTGGACCAGGTAATGCTGAGGCTGGTCTCAGCCTAACTGGATCTCAAGGGCTATAGACATGGACATGTCCTCATGTCCTGCATCCAGGAGCTCCCGCCAGCCACCCACTGACTCCTGTATCTCTAACCGTTTGCCCTCAGCTAGACCTGCACTTGCCTGTTTCCTCTGGATGATGCTGGCACCCCTGTGTGGATGCCAGCTCCTGCCACCCATGCATAGGTGCGATGTTTGGGGGCTTTTCATCCCTGACAGAGGACAATGGCATGCTATTATGGGGTCCATTCGAATCCATGGGAGATATGAGATCATCACTTATCAGAAGCAAGTCCTTTGTGTTTACTTCCTGCATTGAGTCTCTCCTTGAAGGTAATAAGTAGGGGAGGCACATTAAGGAAGGACCAGCTGCATGTTCTAGCGGGGAGAAGGGAGGTGTGATGTTTGAAAGGGCCTGGCTGCCAGGGCAGGATGTGCTGAGGAATAAATGAATAGGCTCCTCAGCTGCTCAGGCTGCTGCTTGCAGTGAAAAGCACCCCTCTCTCATCTCATCTCTGCATTTTCCTGTGAGAGATCTGGGAGTGGGGAGAGCTGGGGAGGGAGCCTTAGAGTCAGAATCAGGCTCACAGAGATACCCTTACTCCCCTGCTGTGCAACTTTGGGCAAGTTGTCTCCCCTCTCTGGGCTCCAGTTTCCTCATCTGTAGAGGCGATCAGCTTTTCCTTCACAAAGTAATTGCAGAATGATCCCTAAAAACTCACAAATGGACCCTCAGAAGTGGAGGGGCAGTGAGGGTAATGGTCAGGAGCTGTGAACTGGAGTCAGTCACTTACACCTGTCAGTTCAGTTCAGTTCAGTTCATTTCCGTCGCTCAGTCGTGTCCGACTCTTTGCGACCCCATGAATTGCAGCACACCAGGCCTCCCTGTCCATCACCATCTCCCAGAGTTCACTCAAACTCACGTCCATTGAGTCGGTGATGCCATCCAGCCATCTCATCCTCTGTCATCCCCTTTCCCTCCTGCCCCCAATCCCTCCCAGCATCAGTCTTTTCCAATGTGTCAACTCTTCGCATGAGGTGGCCAAAGTACTGGAGTTTCAGCTTTAGCATCCTTCCTTCCAAAGAACACCCAGGGCTGATCTCCTTTAGAATGGACTAGTTGGATCTCCTTGCAGTCCAAGGGACTCTCAAGAGTCTTCTCCAACACCACAGTTCAAAAGCATCAATTCTTAGGCACTCAGCCTTCCTCACAGTCCAACTCTTGCATCCATACATGACCTGTAAGACTGAGCAAATTTATTACCTTTGCGGGCTCTCAGTTCCTTCAGCTATAAAATGGGGATGGTACTAGTCCTTGCCGTAAAAAGTAGTTGTGAGAATTAATGACGTGATGTGCTCAGAGCCTGGCACACTGTAAGTCCCAACCAATGGTATTATTGGTATTATTATTGTTATTGTTATTATTTGTTGTTGTTCAGTCACTCAGTCATGTCTGACTTTTTGTGACCCCGTGGAATGTAGCATGCCAGCTTTCCCCATCCTTCACTATCTCCCAGAGTTTGCTCAAACTCATGTTCATTGAGTTAATGATGCCATTCAACCATCTCATCCTCTGTTGCCCATTTCTCCTCCTGCCCTCAATCTTTCCCAGCATCAGGGTCTTTTCCAATGAGTTGACTCTGCATTATGTGGCCAAAGCATTGGAGCTTCAGCTTCAGCATCAGTCTTTTCAACGAATAATCAGGACTGATTTCCTTCAGGACTGACTGATTTGATCTCCTTGCTCTCCAAGGGACACTCAAGAGTCTTCTCCAGCACGACAGTTCAAAAGCATCAGTTCTTCAGCACTCAGTCTTTTTTATGGTCCATCCATACACGACTACTGGAAAAACCATAGTTTTGACTATTTGGACCTTTTTCAGCAAAGTGATGTCTCTGCTTTTTAATATGCAGTCTAGGTTTGTCATAGCTTTTCTTCCAAGGAGCAAGCGTCTTTTAATTTCATGGCTGCAGTCACTGTCCACAGTGATTTTGGAGTCCAAGGAAACAAAGTCTGTCACTGTTTCCATTTTCTCCTATCTATTTTTAATAAGTTAAAAATTGTTAATATAATGACCATAAGTAAAAGAATCTGAAACATTCATGCTTTCCATCAGCCCTGATACCCTATGTCTCTGCTACTTGGTTCCCAATCTGCTTTGCCCTCTCTGATGTGAGTATACATTTTGTGAATACTGCCCATATACATTTTCTTCCTTGGGAGCAATTAGGGGGAGGAGGATGTATTGCTTATGTTTGGGATTTGAACTATATTTTTCCAAAGAAACATTGTTATTCATAGTTATAAGTAGTAGAAGCTATTAGAGCTTTTGCTTTGACTAACCACAGTCTATAGAAGAGTTAATGAAACAATGTGTTCTGAGTTCCAAAATACTTTTGAAACACAACTTGTCGAAATCGTTGGAGAAAATCTAATATCCATCAGGTACCTATTGTGTGCTAGGTACTGTGTTAAATACATTGCATATGTTAATGTTTTAATTTTTGCAGCAACCCAATGATATTGGTAGTGTTAAGAGAAGTGGTAGTGGTTTAGAGAAGTGATGCTCAGAGAGGCTGAGTTGTTTGCCAAAATTTCAAGACTATTAAGTGTTGGAACCCGAATCAGAACCCAGATCTTTCTGACACACTGTACCTGCATATAATATCACTACCTTCTGATACAGTTCCACCTGACAATGGAGCTTAAAAAGAAAAGAAAGGAAAAGAAAGCAAACAAGCAAACAAACTGGTTTTACTAGAACCAAGACTTCTGATACATACAGCCTCCTGATGGCAGTTAATAGAATTGTAAGCAAAGTGCATTATAAAAATACCTCTCTCTATTGAGAGATTGTAGTCTTACATAATAAATTAGCGTCCACCAGAAGACTCTAGAAAAGTTTCAGGGAGCAGATAAAACTTAAATTCAGCACTAAGGTTAAGAATTGAACAGACAATGGAGCAAGAAGTGTGTCCCAGACTGGGGAATGCCGCATGTGAAGTCTGTTCAAGAGGCAGAGAGATTGGATGGGGAGAAGAAGGACATGAATTTCTAGCCTAGCTGAGCTATACAGAAAAGCTGCCAATTCAAGGGCAAGGAAGAGAAGTCAACATTTATTAAGCATCAGCCTTGTTATAGATACATTTCATAAGGACTTAATTTCTGCCTCTCCATCTGCCTGAGGTTATGTCTTCATCAGGGTGTTTTGCTTGTGTTCCTTATCTGTTTATCAGCAGGATTTTTATTGGGGTCATCTCTGTTCCACTTTCAGTTCATGGGTGAGGCAACACACACAGCTCAGAGATGGGCCACATGACCTGGGTTAAACCAATCCATTCAGACCATTCTCTGGCTACAGTAATTGGCCCAGGGATGGATCTATGACTAAACAAGAGCCGTCGTTTTACAATGAGCCTTTTACTGGGACTTCTGAGTATTAGACTCTTACTCTTTCCTCTGAACTTAAACTAGATTCTTCCCACTGAACTTGAGCCTGAAGTCCCTAGTCTGGAACTATTATTATCATCTCAAGTGTAGCCTAAGAATGAAGACAACATTCAGAGGAGAAATAGAAAGAGTTCTGATCTTAGGACATCATTGGAAGCCCCATCGAGTTATTCCTGACTCAACTCTAACCCTGCAAGTGTTGTATCACACCAGACATTGAATTAATTCTCACTCAGGTGGAAATAGTGTTTAGGGTGAGACTATAGGGGATGCCTCAGATCCTGACTGTTGAAGCCCACGAGGCATTCTGGGACCTGAAAGTCACCTGGCAGAGACCCTCTCTTGCTCCCCTTGCCTCTCTCTGCCTTTCTCCCTGGCTGAGTCTGCAGAACGACTCATCTCTATTTCCCTTTGCGCGTCTTCTTCATTTCCTTTTCAGACTGGCCTCTCTGTTTACTTATGATCCAGCATGACCATACCTAAACAACAGGCAGGCCCTTGGGCTGATGTGATTGGCTCTCCAAAGCTGTTTGACTTTATTCCTGTATTTCAAGCAGCATTCTAGGAGAAGTGATCTGATTTTCCAGCCTGGACAACTGTCTCCTCCAGGCCCGTTAAACTGTGGGGTTGGAGAAGACCCTTACCAGATTTGTGGGCTAACAAAGAGAAGAAAAGAAAAGAAAGTGAAGTCGCTCAGTTGTGTCCAACTCCAACCCATTAACTGTAGCCTACCACGCTCCTTCATCCATGGGGTTTTCCAGGCAAGAGTACTGGAGTGGATTGCCATTTCGTTCTCCAGGAGATCTTCCCCTGGATCCAACCCAGGGATCGAACCCAGGTCTCCTGAATTGCAGGCAGACGCTTTACCATCTGAGCCACCAGGGAAGCCACCAGGGCGAACAAGGAGAGATGTGAGATAACTGGCTTTTCTACCCAGGTGGGAGTCACAGTGGCTGTTTTACATGTGGGGAAACCAAGACTCAGGGGCAAAGTGACCTGCTAAAATCTCCTAGCTTGTGAACTGTAAATTCAGGGTTCGTACCTTGTTCTGTTAGACCCTGAGCTCCATGGTCTTTCCCCAATTGTTCCCCCTGGCCCCGCTCCCTGGACACCCAGCTCTCCTACAGCTGCTAGCCCCCATCTGTTCCTCTAGTCTGCTCACTTCTGCCAGGATGACTGGAGAAGGAGACAGGAAAGCTGACTTCCGGAGAAGAGAGGTAACTCAGGGGGCACAGATGAGAAGGCAGGCTCGTATTTACCCCTCTAGCACTTTCAGTGTCTGCAGCGTTCCACCAGGGCAGGTGGGCCCTGGCTTCCCTTCCAGAGTCAGGCCTGGGAAGTCACAAATAAGAATTTAATTAAAATTATGTAACAGCTGTGTTTCACCCAAACAGCTGATGGCCTTGCATTTTTGCCTGAGTCCTGCAGTCCCACTGCAGAGATCTTCATCCAAAGCCTTTCAACCTCCACATATCAGTTTTGATAACAAGCCCTCTTGTGATCACTGCAAAGTCCAAAGTGGGGCAGGCTTCCTGTAGACCCAGAGCCCTGGTGACGTTGGTTAAATAAGGACCTCTGGGGAGCAAGGATGGGCTCTCACACAGCATCTGCTGGCCATGAAGGTGTCAACCTCTGGTTCTCTGAGATGATCTCTGACAATTACTTGATGGGATCAGTAGGATGATTTCAGGCAAACAATGGCCTGGAAGGATTTAGGAAGAGGGTCTGCAGTGTGGGTTGTGAAAAAAGTGAAACTGGAAGCTGCTCAGTCATGTCCGACTCTTTGTGACCCCATGGACTATACAGTCTTATCCAGGCAACAATACTAGAGCAGGTAGCCTTTCCCTTCTCCAGGGGACCTTCCCAACCCAGGGATTGAACCCAGGTCTCCCACATTGTAGGTGGATTCTTTTCCAGCTGAACCACAAGAGAAGCCCAAGAATATTGGAGTGGGTAGCCTATCCCTTCTCCAGAGGATCTTCCTGGCCCAGAAATCGAACTGGTGTCTCTCCTGCATTGCAGGCAGATTCTTTACCAACTGAGCTATCAGGGAAGCCCCTGTGGGTTGTACCTGGGGGGTACTGAAAACCGCATCCCCGCAGACAGAGACAGTGGGAGGGTAGAGATGTGTGTGGGTCCCTTTGTTACTCCCACAAGAGCCTTTTCAGGGTGTTTTTAGGACAGAAGGTGACCTTGGGGCAATGACCTAACATTTCAGGTCCTCAGTTTTCCCAGCCAGAAGGCAGACCTGATGAACTCTCCTTCACAGGGGGTTGTGAGAGTCACAGGGGATGCTCTCAGCATGAGTTCTGGTACACAGTAGGTGCTCAAATAAGTAAGTGGCCTAGGTTGGGTGCCCAGATGACTTGATGAACTGAGTGGGGGTGGTGATGGGGAGCCCTGACTTCCAGCCCTCACGTGTCTCACTGTTGATCATCTGAGGATGCTCTGGGCGGGAGGGTGCTCTGGTTAGGAGCGTGGACCATAAGGTGGTCTAGATGTGGAAGAGCAAGGGGCTGGATGACATGCTGTTTCACAAGTTAGGCAGGAAGGGGTTTGGGGGGCAGCCCGAGGCATAGGGAAAGAAAAAGCTGAACTTGACATTTTCAGACTCTGGTGACAAGAGATCATTGGATGGGCCAGGTCAGGTGTCCCAGCAATGGGTAGTAGGCAGATGCACCTTGCAGACAGGATCCTCTCCATCCATCGTGGGGGCCTGGGAACACCAGAGAATTGATGCCTAGGACCAGCCCTCAGTCGGTAATGGTTGGGACTGGAAGTAAACTCTCTAGTAGGGCAGCTCTGAGTTGTGTTCTGCATCATCTCCCAGACTGCCCTGCCCCCAGGACTGAGACTCTGCCACTCACAGCATTCACTTGCTTCATATGTACCTCTTATGGGCTTCCTTCCCTTCTCTGTCTCACTTCCTCTTGATGCTTTCCTGGACCACCTTCTCAATTAAACACTCATCCTCAAAGCCTTGTTGCAGGGTCTGCTTCTGGGAAGCTAAGACGGTGGAAGGGGTGAGAGGGGGAGGAACTAGCTTCACAGGAGCAAGGCTGTGACCCAAGTCGTGGGGACCTCGGTACCAGGCAAGGGTCCAAGGTATGGATTTGGTTTCTGGAGGCAGGAGCCCATCATCCTTCCCAAAGGATGGTGATGATGATGGACATAAAGGTGCGGATAGCAGAAGGTATCATGGTGCCTCCTCCATCAGGCATTGCTCACATATAGATGGACTCATTCAGTCCTCCCAACAACCTTGTGCTGTGGGTTCTGTTATTGCCCCACTTTACAGAGGAGGAGACTGAGGCACCCGGAGTTTGCGTGGCCTGCCAAAGGGTGGAGGGGCGGTGGCCTGGCAGACTCAGGCCTTCATCTCCTTGGTTACCAGCTGCTTTAAAGACTCTGAAAGGCCCTGTGGCAGAGAATCAGGTAGTCTGCAGCTTTTCTCAAACATGTGTGACAAGGAATCCTCTGCTTGGAGCACCTCTCTAGACTCTGCAACAGCTTTAGTACATGCTGTTAAGAGCTGCAAAGCTCCAGCTCTTAAGGGAACTTCTCCCTGTGGATGAAGAGATAGGCCACATCCCCCAAGGCTGGGGAGGAAGTGATGGGGCCAGGAGGCCAGAAGGATGCAAGGCGATGGGCCAGTGAGACATGTTTGGAAATTGCCAGAGAACACAGTTTATTCTCATGCCAAGTTCTGTAGTGTTCTGAGAGTCCTCCTGCTTCTTAACATTTTCATGCTGCCATTTAGTCACTAAGTTGTGTCCAACTCTTTTGTGACTCCATGGACTGTAGCCCACCAGGTGCCTCTGTCCATGGGATTTCCCAGGCAAGAATACTGGAGTGGGTTGCCATGTCCTTCTCCAGGGGATCTTCCCCACCCAGGGATCAAACCCAGGTCTCCTGCATTGCAGGCACATTCTTTACCGCTGAGCTACCAGGAAAGCCCAAAATTCAGTGTCCTGAATGAGATAAGAGATCCATGAGTAGATGTGAACTCTGGGTCCTGTTTTTAGCCTGGGGTCCTAACTCCCCTCTGGGGAGTGGTGAAGACTTGCTGGTAGAGGCTCAGTTGAAGATAGCTGCCCATGAACCCCTCCAGTTACTAATTTCACCTCCCCCAACCCCAAAACCTAGTAATGTGGGCAATTTTGAGCTTTAGACCAATCAGATTGGTGGCCACTTCTCACTGCAGACTGAGGGTGGGGGCAATGCAGCATAGCTGTGTATTTTGGGCTTTGTTTTACTTAGGGAATAGAAGGACAGAGAAACCCTTTGGACCAGATTCTGTCTCTTAGTTTCCTGAATTTCCTGTCTCATGATTAAAAAATTAACAAATTTTATCTGATCCTGGGAGGATGAATTATTTCTAATCTGAATAATTCCTAAATAAAATCTCTGGAGGGGTGGGGCTAGAAAAATGTCCAGAGGCTTCGTTTGTCTCTGTAGACTTTAATATTTAACTAGTTAATATTAATATCTATACACCAATATTCTATATTCAACATTAATATTAAACACACATATATACATATGCATATTGTGTCAGACTCTCTGAGGCCCCATGAACTGTAGCCTGCCAGACTCCTCTGTCCATGGAATTCTCCAGGCAAGAATACTGGAGTAGGTAGCCATTTCCTCCTCCAGGGGTCTTCCCGACCCAGAGATCAAACTCACATCTCTTGCATCTACAGCACTGACAGGTGGATTCTTTACCACTATTGCCACCTGTGAAGCCCATGCATATGCATGTATATATATAAATTCACAGTATCACGCGTGAGGGGTATTTATCATACAAAGTAATCCCACGCTTCTGCACTTTACAAAAGGATTTGCTAAAGGCTTCCTTGAAGTGCTATGCTCTCCAGGGATCAACAGAAAAGGATTTTCATTTTCAAACATTTTCTTTTCGTGCTCTGACGCAACCTTAAAAGTGTGTTCGATTTCTGTTTCAAGTTCTGTTCGATTCAACCAGTACTTTCTCAAGCTCCGATTAAGTGCTGGGCACTGTGCTTGGCGCTGTGTAGGAACAAAGATAAATAAGATCAATGTTCAAAGCGAGGTGGGCTCTGCAAATGCCCTCACAGTGGTAGCTCTTAGAGAATGTGCCTGGCCAGTTGTCATCAGGGACAACTCTGCAAAATCATTAGCATTGTCTGAATATCCCACCAGCAGTTGAGCCTGGAGAGCTGCCTCTGGTTTTCCAGGCTGATGGGGAGGCCAGGAAGATCTGCGATGGGAGGAGGGGAGAAACAGCAGTTCCTCTGCTCTCTTCCCCTAACACTGGCTTGTTACACTGGCTTTCTTATAAAAACAAAACAGGGCAATCTGTGGACACAATGTTTTGGAAGTACTACAAAAGAGAAAGCCTGTGATAGCAAGTCTGGGGTCATCCATCCCATTTGTGAACCTACTTGCACTTCTGATGTTGGGAGCTCATGAATCCTTGTGGCAGGTTGCAGTTATTTCTTTTCTGTAATCTATTTGCAACCCCCCCACCCCGACCCTTTGGAGAGTGAATTTGGGTCAATGAGCCTTGAGTGCATCTGAGACCAGTGGAGATGAGGATGTTGGGAACAGGATGAAATGTAATGGAACCTTCCTGGTTCCTAATCTTAGGGAAAAATAGTCCTTCATCCCTGAGTATACTATATTGTAAGCTTTTTGTAGATGCCACTTATCAGTTTCAGGATATTCCCTGCTATTCTCTAATCTGCAGAGAGTTTGTCAAATGCTTCCCCCATCACCTCTGTTGCTCTCCGTCTATTGAAATGATTATATGATTTTTTTCTAGTTTATCAATACAGTGTAGTGCACTGATTGATGGTGGCTTTTGTCTGAATTAAAAAAAAATTGGTAAAATATATCGAACATAAAATGTCAGTGGCATTAAGTCTCAGTTTTTATTTTTCTGAGAAAGACTTTATTTTGCCTTCATTTTATTTATTTAATTTTAAAATTATGGTCAAAAACATAACAAATTTACCTTTTCAACAAAAGTATACAGTTCAGTAGTGTTAGGTATATTCAGATCATTGTTCAGCAGATCTTCAGATTTTTTCATCTTGCAAAACTGAAACTCAATACCCATTGAACCCCATTTCTACTTCCTCCAAACTCTATATTTTAGATCCCACATTTAAATCATATAATATGGTATTTGTCTTTCTCTCTCTGATTTACTTCACTTAGTATGGTAATCTGTAGGTCCATTCATGTTGTTGTAAATGGCAAAATTCTTTTTTTATGGCTCCATAGTATTTGGTCAGTAGTATAGGGGTCACTGGAGAAGGCGATGGCACCCCACTCCAGTACTCTTGCCTGGAGAGTCCCAGGGACAGGGGAGCCTGGTGGGCTGCTGTCTCTGGGGTTGCACAGAGTCAGACACAACTGAAGTGACTTAGCAGCAGCAGCAGCATAGGGGTCACATTCATCTGTTTTTTTTTTTTTTTTTGTATGCTTTGTGGTCTTTTCCTGGGATTTGGACATTTGAAGAAAAAGCCACCTCTAAGTCTTTATGGACTGGCTTCACACAGAGGAAGACCTTCACTCATTGACTTGATTAGAGATTGTGCATATTTCTCAGATTTTTCTGGGGCTGTACCTTTCAGCTTGTGTTGGTGATTTTCCAGTTAAAGAGGCTTGCCCCTGTTTCTTGTTAGGAGCTGGTAATAGCTTGTTCCCCTCTGGTGTCTATCTATATAGGACTGGCGTCTCCCCAGTGCTGTATGTGCTACGGCACTCACTTTTGTTCTCAGTGGCCCCCAACCTGGCACCTGGACTGTGCCACCACTACAGCCAGTGTTTCAAGTCAGGCAAGACACAAGCAATCCTCTGGCAGCGCCTGAAAGACCAGACTGTGGGGTGCGTGCTTCACTCCTCTCTTTCCTTCTTGAGGGAGCAGCTGGGAGTTGAGACTTTTTCTTGTGATTATACCATACCACACTGGGCATGAGGAGGGCCTAGGGTAGGCAAATGCAACGAACTTTCCTACGTACTTTGATGAGGCTTTTATTGGCTTTGTGCTCACCTCGGTATTGCAACCTCTTCTGGATTCTCACAAAGGCAGTTTTCTAAAATGTATTTATTTTTGAGTTGGAGAATAATTGCTTTACAGAATTCTGTTGTTTTCTGTCAAACATTGACATGAATCAGTCACAAAGGCAATTGGATCTGTGTGCTGTTATTGGTGTTTCTGTAAGGCAGTGAGGGCTTAGGATTCTGTACAAGTGTCTTGCTGATGTCACTCTTTCTTTTATTTTTGAAAGATAGTCTCACTGGGTATAGAATTTTGGTTTGATATTTATTTTATTTCAGCAATTTAAAGAGGTCACTAATTTTTCACCGAGCTTGTGTACTTTCGCCAGGGAAGCCTGGTGGGCTGCAGTCCATGAGGTCCCAAGGAGTTGCATGCGACTGAGCGACTGAACTGAACTGAACTTGCATACTATCTAAGAAGAAATCTGCCACACTTCTTATTTTTGTTCCTCTGTATGTGTTGGCTATTTCCCCTTTGTCTGCCTTTAGGGTTTTCTCTTTCTTTTGTTTTCAGCAGTTGGCATATGGTGCAGTTAGTGTTTTGTTTTGTCTTGCTTTATGCTCTCTGACCTTATTGGGTCTGTTATTTCTGTGGTTACTGTCACTAATTTTGAAAAATTCTCAGTCATTATTTCTTTAGATAGTTCTTATATCATATTCTTCCCCTCTTCTGGAATTCCAGTTATGCATATGCCAGGTTGTTTGATATTGTTCTACAGATCTTGGGTGTTCCATTCTACTTTTCCTCCCCCTCACTATTTTATCTTTCTTGGTTTCAGTTGGGTGATTTATGCTGACTCATCCATCTTTAAATTAACTGATTCTTTGGCTATAATGAATCTACTGATGATTTCTTTAAAGTCATTCTTTATCTCTGTTCTTGTGGTTTTTATTTTAGCATCTTCATTCTTTTTCTTATGATTTCTATATCTCTGGTGAGTTGTCAACTTGCACATTGTCAACTTTTTACATTAGAGTCTTTTATATATTAATACAGATATTAATGGGTTTCCCTGGTGGGTCAGTGGTAAAGAATTCACCTACCAATGTAGGAGGCTTGGGTTTGATCCCTGGGTTGGGAAGATACCCTGGAGTGGGAAATGGCAACCCACTCCAGTATTCTTGCCTGGAAAATTCCATGGACAGACGAGCCTGGTGGGCTACGGTCCCTAGGGTTGCCAAAATTGGACACAACTGAGCGTGCACACACACATGTATATTAGCAAATAATCATATTTATTTAAAATCCCATGTCATATACTTCTAACATCTGTATTTTATTACTTCATTTCTTCAGACTGTGTGTATTTTTGGTCTTGATTTTTGTATGCTTCATAGTTTTTGGTTGAAAGCCAGATATCTTCGTAAGACTTCAGAGTCTGGGGTAAATACCCTTCATGCCTGGAAATGGGCACATCTTACCTTCTGTTAGGCCTCTATTGAGAAGACTTGGGTTAATCTAGTTAGGATCAGGGCTGAATTGTTGCTGTGTTTACCCTCAGTGCATAGTTTTAAAATCCTGCAGCAATACCTTCTGTGGGGTTGTTTTGCCAGAACAAAGTCTGTTCAGGCCTCAGCTTCAGGTTTTCCCTTTGCCCTGTGATTCAGAGATGGTCTTTTTGCAAGCTCTTCTTTCTCTGCTATCCCCCTTCTCTCAACAGTATTATGCCATTATCTGTTACTGAAAACTTATTAGCCTGGGGGTGGGGTGCTTCAGTCTTAGGAATATGCCACATCCCTGGTCTTGGAATGTGGTCTCATTTCTTCTGCTCCTTCCCCATCTAGGAAAGGAGTAAATGACAAACTATGGGTAGTTTGTATTCCTACCCCTCTCTCAGGACAGGTTTAAAACCCTGAAGGAGGAGCCAGGGCAGTATGACATGTCAAAAGAAGGTAAATGTGTCCGAGGTGGGAAAAACTCCGAGTGGTGGGAGTAAAGGCCAGAGAGAAGTGAGGTCGGGCTGGGCTGGAAGGTACCCTCCACTCAACGAAAGGGGAGAAGCTACTGAAGCTCCCTGCCTTCTATTCTCTTTATTAGAATCAAACAAAAGCTGCTGGAGCTGAGAAAAAGGAGGCAAGGAATGCCACTCATGTGTCCGTCATTGTCCTCTTCTCCACTTAGCCAACCATGGCAGAACACACTGATATGGTTAGTTATATAGTAGCCACCCCGTATCTGTGATTTCACTTTCCATAATTTCAATTACTCGAGGTAGATCACACTCCAAAAATGTTATATGGAAAATTCTAGAAATAAAACAATTTGTAAGTTTTAAATTGTGCTCTGTTCTGAGTAGCATGATGAAATCTTGAGCCACCCTGCTCTGTCCCATCCAGGAAGTGACTCATCCCTTTGTCCAGCATGTCCTGCCTGTTAGTCGCTTAGTAGTCACCTCAGTGATCAGATAGACTGCGGCAGGATTGCAGAACCAGCGTTCAAGTAACCCCTATTTTACTTAATAATGGCCCCAAAGCAAGAGTGGTGATGCTGGCAACTTGGATATGCCAAAGAGAAGCTGTAAAGTGCTTTTTTTTAAAAAAAGTGAAAACATGAAAGTGCTTGACTTAATAAGAAAAAAAATTGTATGCTGAGGTTGCTAAATCTATGGCAAGAATGAATTTTCTATCCATGAAATTGTAAAGAAGAAAAAAGAAATGCTTGCTAGCTTTGCTGTTGTACTTCAAACTGCAAAAGTTATGGCCATAGCACGGGATAACTGCTTAGTCAAGATGGAAAAGGCATTAAACTTGTACAATAAGGTATTTTCAGAAAGAGAGGGACCACTTTCACATAACCTTTATTACAGCATATTGTTATAATTGTTCTACTTTAATATTACTTAATGTTATTAATCTCTTACTGTGCCTAATTTATAAGTTAAACTTTATCATAGATATGTGTGCCTAGGAAAAGCATAGTATATATAGGGATTGGTTCTATCCACAGTTTTAGACATCTACTGGGGGTCTTGGAAAGTATCTCCCATGGGTACGATTCAGTATTTTCAAAGGTTGGATCCTTCTCTCACAGCTCTTACCTCCTTTGCCCCATTTCTTTTTTCCTCCTGGAAACAATTTTGTTCAGAGACAGAAGGGACTTTATACTGACACACTTTGTCCCCTATACCCACCTCTTCTGTACATCATCCCTCTTTGTTTTCCAGTAGCATGGGACAAGCCTGGACTCTGACCCTCAAGGGCACTGAGGCAGAAGATGCCCTGACCCCGGGAAAGGCCCAGACAATGGCCATTTGTATCTTAGAGCACAGCCGCCTTCAGAGGCTCCAGACAAAGCAGCAGGGATGTCTCATCAGACTGAGCACAAAGTGGGGTCCGTGGGAAGTGACACATGGGTGTCCGGTCACATCACAGTGGGTCCAGGATGCAGCAGGCCCCGGATGCAGGACCCCGATTTAGGGATAGAATCACAAGCAGAATTACAGTCTGGGCAGGGAGGGGTTGGTTATAGAACAGGGAGCCGCTGAGGCACGGCCCACTCTGGGCAGCAGTTCTTTATTTTATTAGCACAAAAATAAGAGCAACAACATATGCTCATTTTAAAAGATTTTGAGGAATAAAGTGAGAGTCTTTCAACCCATGTCTTTATTCCCATTTTATAGATGAGAAAACTGAGGCATTTATTCCCTATAAGCACAAAACTGGGCTTTCATTTGCCTGATGTGACACCAACAGCTCAGTGACTCATGGGGGAAACCACGAGGGCCTGGGGAGGGCTTGGGCTGTTAGAAACAATTGGCTCACTTGAGTGCAATGTATTCTTCTGAGTCTTTGTTGGCAAATCAATATTCAATTGTGCTACCCAGTGAGGTACCTGCCTCCCTGCTCAGGGATGACAGAGAAAAACAGACTTGATGAAATCTAAATAGAGGTGTCCTGAGAAACCCTATAGAGACATGTGCAGATGGTTGCCGAGGAGTCTGTTAATCTGAGGCTGATGAATTATCTGGGCAGGACTCTCTGCCACTGGCATCCTTGCTTAGGACAGAGAAATTACTTCTCTTGTGGTGGTTACCTGGAGCGAGCTGGTCCATTTTTCTCCTTTATTACCATTTGAATTTCAGGAAAGTGTCTGCCCTCCCCTTTCTAAATGTGGGGTTTACTCGATGACTCCACTAGGCCTGGCGTCTGGGACCAGAGTGAGCTCTGCACTTCGGAGGACTTGGCCCCTGAACTGAGGCTGCCATCAGTGGGTGCAATGGGTGGGTGGCTGGACATCAGCATTCATCACTGTCATCATCATTCTAGGGAGCACGAGCCGCTTCCCTTCCCCTGCTCTGTGGATGGCTGTGCCCAGCCTGAGGCAGCAGTGAACGCACTGAGGTGGGGAGTTCTCTGGGGTGTTGCCCAAGAGGAGGCGTTTCCAAATTTCACCTCTGCCCAGTGAGACTCCTCACTGGACTCTGAATCCTTCTTAACACTGATGATGACTAACAAGGATGGTGCTCCCTCCTCCAGGGCCTGGTGCCATATGCTTTGTGTGAATTACGTCTCCCAAGCTGCCAGAGAGCTCCCGTTTTGCAAACAAAGAACCTGGGCTTGAAGAGATGGAGCACTTTGTCCAGAGCCACAGTGAAGAGGACTAAGCCCCTGAGCCCACCTGCTGAGGCTCCAGGAGGTGTTCTCCCTGGAGTTCCAGCCCAGGCAGAGGAGCTCTGTACACCTTTGCTGGAGGGTGGAGAAGAAATGCATGAAAGGAACTTTCTGAGAACTGGTCCACGCAGCCCATCATCAGTATCCATAGCGGGGAGGCGTGGCCAAGCAGCTGCAGCTCCCATTTGATTGGTTGCCTTTTCTAGGTAATTCTTCCTTGAGGGGATTGGGGTGTCCTATATACCATGTTGGCCATAAAGTTCATTTAGGTTTCTCCAGAACATTCTACAGAAAAACCCGAATGAAATTTTTGGCCAACGTAATATAGGTTATTTTGTAGCATCCCTGGCCCTCATCCCCTGGTTATCAAGTCATGAGTCATGACTACCCCTGAGTCATGACTGTCGAAAATCTCTCTGTAAATTGCCAAGTGTCCCCTGGAGGGGCAGAATCTGCCCCTGGTTGATAACCACTGTGCAGGGGCAAAAACAGACATTGGGTCACAGATATGAGTTTTTGTCTCTACTCTACCCTTTACTTGCTGTGTGACCACAAATTTGTTTCCAAACTGCTCCAAACCTCTCATTTTCATCAGGAACGCACAGATGAACCGACCTAACAGATCTCTTAATCGATTAAGTAGATCCTCATGAGAGGAGGCCTGGTACACAGTAGGTGCTCAATAAATATTGGTGGCTATAAGCGGCTCCAAAAAGCATTTCACTTTCCGAAGGGCAGGCGTGACCTCCAGAGAAGTCTCACTCAGCAGCCTCACTCTGGGAAAGAGAAATAGAAAATACTCTCACTCCAGATGTCAATGTCAGAAGATTTCTGAAAATGAACACTTTGCACGGAAGGGAAGAAAGGAAAGTGGAAGAGAAAGGAGGGGGTGGAAGTGGACGTTCAATGCGTAAGAGTTGGGGTGGCGCACATAAAAATCCGATTTTCTTTTCTCCTGAAAAATCAGGAAGTCTGATCCATTGCCCCCGGCTCCCCTAGCCTGGATAGTCACTGGAACTGGGCGGCTTCTGCCCCTCGATGGGCCTCGCTTAGGTTCTCTGTCAGGGCCCCGTCTCCCCGACCCCTGAAGGCCCCTCCGCTCGGGAACTGAACACCAGCATCGTATTCCTCCAACTATGTCTTGTCACCTGAACACATCAGCCCCCAACGCTGGGAAGATTCCAGGGGGGGACCTTAGGCTGCAGGGTCAGTCCTGAGATGCTATGATGGGTTTTGGATCAATGTCACCTCCTCCAAGAGGTCTTGCTTGACCACCTGAGACAAACAGTCCCCACCCACCGCCCTCACTCTTCATATCTTCGCTGCATCAGGAAACGCTAACAGTGGATGGGCCGCTGTCCCTGGGCCAGGCTCCAAGGTGCCTGGTGGAAGACTGTCCTCACGCTGCATCAGAGAGGGAGCTGTTCCCGGTCAGAGACAGGCCAGGCTGCCTGGAAGGCAAGGTGCCACTTCCTCTCTCTGCACAGCTGCCTTGCAAAAGCTCAGACACCGATATGCAATCACTGGCACAAGCTGTGCTCTCCTTTGGCTGAAAGACCCCCTGGTCTTTAAACACTGTCCTTTAAACATGGCCTAGGACAGGTCTAGCACACAGCAGACAGGTCACCATTTAATCATCATGACAGCCCAGGAAGAGGGGTCAGCTGGCTGGTTCTGGCTCTGTTCTGATGATCTCTCTCTCTGTCTATCTCTCCCCTTCCCCCATCTCTCTCCACTACATAGATCAGCCACAGTGCTAAGCCCTTTCTACCTGTTATCTCATTTGACTGTCCCCAGCATCTTTTCAGGCAGGCTCTTGCATTAGTCCTGTTTCCCAGGGAGACTTGAAGGCTCCAAAACACTCAGAGATCCCTGTTGGATGACACAGCCTGGAGGTGATAGTACTGGGGACTGAACCCAGGTTGGTTGACCTGCAAGGCCTGTGATCACACACAACAGAGTCTCCTATGACCTGGGGCAAGACACATACGTGAGATAGCAAAAAAAAAAAAAAAAAAAATGGGCAGGGAAGGAGAAGAGTAGAGAGGAAGAGATGGCTTGTCTCCAGATTGTGGTGGGACCTTGAGAAAACACTTCTCCATTTGGGGCCTTGATTTCTCCTCTGAAAAATGGGGGCAGGAGAGGCGTCTTGGGTGGTCTTAACCAGTACACTCCAAACCCAGCCCCGTCCCAGAAAGCCATGCCCTCCTGAGGCAGGCCAGTGTCTCCATCTCCACAAGCTCCTTCCTCAAGGCACTAAGAGATGAGGGAGCAAGATGTTCTCTGAGCATTCTCAGGGAGCAGAGGACAGGCCCTACCTGGGGACGTAGGCCTGTGAGCAAGCAGAGCATGGGCTGGGAGAATGCCTTCAAAGCTCCGAAGACCCTCGGTGCCTGTGAACCTCTGGGAGTCCTCCCTGGCTCTCAGCCAGTCCCCAGGGCCCACCAGGAAAGCTCCTAGAAGTCCTTCCTCAGCACCCCAACTTCTCACAGTTCCTCCAACCTGACCCTCGTGACCTGGCTCCCAGGCCCTTTGCCACCCTGTTCCCTTCTCTGGATCCCTGGTGACTGTGGGAAACCCCAGTCTCCTGTGCAGCCTGAGAGTGGAAGCTCTCCTTGCCCCAGGCCTGGCCCCATCCCTGTGCCTGCAGTTGACAATTGCCCCTCCCTAGAATCTGGGTCCCCGAATTCTGCCCCCAGAGATCTCAGGAGACACCTGAGCACTGGGAGTCAGTGGAGGATGGCCCAGCTGTACATCAGCCAGAGGCTCGCGGACCACAGCCTGGGTGGACAGTGGGCTCAGAGGGATGGGGCCACACAGAACTGGGACGGCTGACTGCCTGCATCATCCATACACATTTCAGTGACGTCCTGATGATGCCCAAAGGATGCTCACCAGTTGGAAACAGTGCCAGTGACCTTGGAGAGGCTAGGGAAGCAAAGGGAAAACCCATTCATGGACCCTCAGGTGTGCGCTTTGCTGAGATAAGCCATTTCATCATTTTATTAGGACAGTTCTTTCCCAGCAAGCCATTGCCCATCTCTGGGCCTTAGTATCCTCCTCTGTGAAATAGGTGTTGATCTAGAGCCAGGCCTCTGGTCCCTCCCACTCTAGGATTCTGACGTAAACCGGTAGATCGATAACCCACCCAACCCTTAGTTTCCTCCCTGTGAAATGAGCATGGGCCTGGAGGGCACTTCTCCAAGGTCCTTCCCATTCTAGGATTCCTCTGAGCCTCAATTTCTCCTCCTTTGAAATGGGGTGGTATCAATATCCATCTTGCCAGGGCTGTGGGGACGCAGTGAGGAGATGTGGGTGAAGTTCTGGGTGCAATGCTGGTACCTGGGAGGGGCTGCTGCCCTGATAGACTGGGCAGGGAGGGCATCCATCCACTCACCTCCACCCTGGGACGCTGCTGAGCCATCTAAGCTTTTCAGCAGCATTTTACCATTTTGTCCTCACAATCCACAGAGAGGATGAGGTAAAGGTCCTGGCGATCTGTTTGAAAGGCAGACCTTCTGTCCCCCAGCTGGTTAAAGCACCACAGAGGCCCTGCTGCTCTGAAAGCAAAGACCCCAACCTTGAACTTGGCTTTCAAGGCCCCACTTTTGCATTGACCTGAGTGTGGAAACTGAGGCTCAGAGGAGACTTGCCAGACCACCCCACCTGCCTGGAGATGGCAGAGCTGGATTCAAACCCAGGCCTGTCTGGATTAGTCCCTGCGTTCAGCTGGTCCCTCAGACCACCCAAAAACACTGCCTCCAGGGTGTTCATGCCCCTCAGTTAGTGTTGTCACAGCTGGAAAAGACGCATCTTCCTAAATCTTTTGTATGGTCACAGGCTGCCTGACCCAAGGCCGCAGGGACCCATCCTCCGCTTGCCTCCTGCCCTGGGCCTTCCCCGCAGGCTTGGGCTCACCCCTGATTTCCTCCCCCCAACTTCCCCACATCTACCCATGTGGACAGGAGCCCGTGGGAGGTGCCGGAGGCTCTGATTTTATCAGTCATGTTTGCCAAGGACATGGGAGCCTTTGAAGGGGATGAGTGATTCATAACCACGTGGTGTGAGTCCAACCCGAGGCCCATGTGGACCCTTATTAAAGAGCTCATAGCTCTGGTTTTGAAGGAGCTGAAGACAGTACAACTGATGTGTCTCTTCCCTTAGTAGGGTCTTTCGAAGCACCTGGAATCAGGCACCCAAGGATCAGTCAAGAGGCGTCTGCGGTGGTTCAGGTGCAGACGAGAGCAGGGCAGCTGTAGTGGAGATGGCAGGAAGTGGGTGGACATGACTGGCCTCAGGGAGACTAAGAGGATTTGGTGCCCGTGAAGGGCACGACCCCCACACTGGTCAGAGGGCATGGGACCTATGGGAAGACTGACCATAAACCCTGGTGAATTGCTCTGTGCGCCACCAGCAGGAATGACAGACATGTCCTCAAAGGGCTACTCTGCACTCACAATGAAGTGGGGAGCTCTTCACAGGTCTGGAGAGCACAGGTGACTGTGGTGGGCATGTGAGCAGAGCTGATAGAAACAATCGCACTGTGTACGACAGGCCACGCTTTGTCCTCAGTGCTTTTCATGGACACGTGTGATAATTCTCACAACAGTCCTGTGAGGTATGAGCTGATATCACCCTGTTTTACAGGTGAGATCCAGAGAGGTTTAGAAACTTGTCCAAGGTCACACAGCAAGTTAGTGGCAAAGCTGGAACTTGCACTCAGGCAATAAATAGTTCCTAAGTCCATACTCTTAACTGTTTCTAGGAGATAACTATGTAGTTACTATTCTCAGGGAGCTTCAAGGCTATAAAATAAAATCATGGGCACACTGGAGGAAGTGAGAGAGAATTTCTGTCTGTAGGAACCAGAGAAGGCTTCCCTGGGGTGGCAACATTTTAACTCAGTCTTAAAAGGTACGGACATTTGAAGAGGCAAAACTAAGATACCAATCAGGGCTGTTATTTCACAAACTCACTCTGGTCAGTTTCGAGGAAGCTTTCTTTCCAAAGTGTGCGCTGGAGTGCATTTGATCACACAGGATCATCACAGGATGACATCCAAGGTGGGAAGGAGATCAGAAAGGAGAGCCTCTGGCGTGTTTAGCTTCTGTTTCTGAAAATGGGAGTTCCATAAGCAGAGCAATAAGTTTCTACTATTGAACAACAGCCAACAATGGTAGACACTCCACATTGTAATGGTGGAATCTGAGCAGAGAAGTGGCAAATGCATGAGTGTGTGTGGGGGAAGCTCCAGGCAACATTAGAGGAGACCTTCTGTTTGGTTGAAGCAGAAAAGCAAAAACACAAGGTTCTGTCTTAACCAAAACATACATCATGGCTCCCTATTGTGTTGTTAGAAAAGCCTGCACAACTGGATTTTATGTGTTTGTTAAAAATAGTCAAAAGGAGTTCTGAGGAAAGGTCTACGTGTGAGAGTCCTTGTCATTGAAATGCCCTACGTCATTTCATTGGGCTCAGCTCTTGTTTGACCAGGGACTAAAGTGGACAGAGACGCCTGTGGAGGTGTGGTGGTCTCTCCAGCTTTCTGCATCTTTGACACTACCTCTATATCGCTTTCTGCAAAGATAAGTAAGCTAGTGTTTATGGCTGGACTCTCAAATGGCAAAAATAATGAGAATTCTTTCCACCGAAGCTTCAGAAAAAGGAACTGGATTCCCGAAGAGGCAGGAAGCAGTGGCTTAGGAACCACCTCCCCACCGCCCCACCCCAACCCAAATATGTTTTAATCTGGAATGTAAAAAAAATATTTTTACTCTTGGAAAAAAAGACAAAGGATATTGAAAGCCTTAAAGTTTCTCTTCAAGCTGAAAAGGAATTTAAGTCAAAGGTTTTAAAAACTTCTATTAAATGTCATGCTATAAGTTATATCCCTGATTTCAAACATCAGCAAATGCATTATTTTTACCCCATTCAAGTTCTTCAAAAAGAATCAGTCCCCATTTAGACTGTAAGTGCTCCATGATTAACCATGAACTTCCTATGGTTATTCTTTCATTTTCACTGTCAACTTTATCTATAATTTTTTTTTTAAAGCAATTTCCAGTTGGTTTATTCCAGCTTGAATTCTACCAATGGCACTGGCTAAAAACAAAAGCAAAAACCACCAGGTCAATTTCCAAAGATCTCATCAGTGTAGGAAAGTTGGAACATACAAAAATCTTATCACCTAGAACAAGCAAGCCTAACATCATGGCATATTTTCTTTCTTCTCTACAAATCCAGAAGAATAAAAATGAAATAAGATGAGGAAAAGACTCTGAAAACACAGCTCGATGTGCAATCTTTTTAGAAAACAAATTAAATTATGGTTCCAAAAAAGATTTTAATGGCAGGAAAATGCTCATGATAAATGTTAAGTTGCTAGTCGCTGGAGGTCCAGTGGTTAGGACTCAGCTGCTTTTACTGTGAGTAGATCCTGCTTCTATTCCTGGTCAGGGAAGTAGGATCCCACAAGATGCTCCCCTCCAAAAAAAGAAAAAAAAAATGTTAAGCAAAAGTTCTAGGTCCAAAATCTCCATTAAGTGCAAGACATGATTATATGTGCTATATAGAAGCATACCAACATCAACATGATTATCTTGGGGTATAAACCTCTTGTCATATCCTGCACTACCAACTTTGAACAACAAGCAAGCATCACTTTAAAGGATCATGAAAAAAATAATGCCACTTGGAGGAGAGACAATAGGAACGTTAGCTCTCCAAGAAATGGCGCCAAGGCGCTCTAAAGAGCTTACAAATGTTTGGTTTCAAAAGCAAAGTATCAGGAGGAAGGAAGAGGGTGCAGGTGCGGGCGGGAGGGCGGGCAGGAGGGAGCGCGAGTCTTCGGACTGTAGGCGGCGAGCAGAGACGGCGTCCCCCGTGATTCTCTCTGGTGTATAAAAGGCCCTTGGGTGGCTCTGGGATCGGAGATCGCACTCGCTACTTCGCCTGCCGCCGCCGCCTGGAGCTCAGAGTCCTTCAGCCTGCGGAGCGCTGAGCACAGAGCCGACATGGGAGGAGGGCTGTTGAGCAGGCTCCCGCTGGGGCTGCTGCTTCTGTCACTGCTGCTCAAGCAGATGCATTCACAGCCTGTCACCACACCCGGCGAGGGAGGCAGCAGTGGCGCCGACGGGAGCGCCAGCGGAGGCGTCAGCGCCGTGCAGTCCGCGGTGGAAGTCATCCTGCTCTCCCTGTCCCTCCTTTTTCATCTCTACTGCTGAGAGTCTCAGGCTGAGAAACAGCACCATTTTTGCCATTCAGCTTTTCAAACACAAATCACATGGCTTCTGGATGTTCAGCGTGGGAAGGGAAACAGCAGGTCTTCATCGAGTCTACAGCTTCCACTCCATATTTCATTGACAGACAATACAATGTTAGATTTTATGTTCTTGAGAACATCAAATCTGACTGGTTTGAAGAGCATCTAAAGAAGGTCTGTCACTCAGTGTGAAATCTGTGGAATTTTGCGTACAAGACTGAAAGAAGAGCCTATAGCTAAAATTAGTGAATGATCTAATGTCATTAATCAGGGTTTAAAGAATATGGACTCTTACAGTTCTACCTTGAAAATAAGAATTGATTTAACCTTGATCTAAAGAAAAAAGGGTGGAATGAGGGATAGAGGGATTTCATTTTGATTCAGAAAATCTTTAAAGCCATTAAAATATTGGATAACCTCAAAAGCTTCTGTGATTCTCTTTATATATATGGGAAGGGGCCTCTGTGGTTACTGTGAAGCAGTGCTGATTTAATGCTGATATACCCTAAAGTGTTAAATTGTTAAGTTTTAATCGTTTTCTTGGGAACTCAACACTTTCTTCTGTGGTTTTGGATTTAACATTGCATTTGACTTTGTATGTGGTAATTGATACATGTCAGAGCTATGATGTGTTGGAGTCTACTCTAAATACGAGCTTAATGAATACATCTTGCTCATATCCTTCTAAAGGCTAAAGGCACTTTCCCATCATACATTCCAATCCAATGAGAGTGCCAGATTCATTTAGCTACCGTACTTGGTTCCAAAAACAAAAGTGCATTGACTCCAACTAACTTTAAAATGCTGCTTTTTATGGACAGATAGATGAGAGACCCTGGGCTTCCCAGGTGGCGCCAGTGGTAAAGGACCTACCTGCCAGTGCAGGAGACATGAGACTCGGGTTCGATTCCTGGGTTGGGAAGATTCCCTGGAGGAGGGCAGGGCAACACACTTCAGTATTCTTGCCTGGAGAATCCCATGGACAGGAGAGCCTGGCAGGCTACAGCCCGTAGGGTCACACAGAGTTAGGGACATAGGGACATTACTGAAGAGCCTTAGCACACATGCAGACATATGAAATCCTGCTTCCTCTAAGCAATGGGACTTGTTTCCCAAGGAGGTAGGTGCTGGTCTTTTATTCATCATCAGAAATGAGCCTTATTCCAAACACCTTGGAATAAGGTCTTCAGCCACATGGTTTGACCTGTAGCACTTAATCTGCTGAGCAGAGGCTTGGGTGGGAGCCCAGAGGGGCACAAAGCAGACACTGGGCATTATTTTGTCCAGGTGGGTTCCCTGGGTCTCAGCCTCAGAGGTAGCCAAGCAGCCCAGAGTTCCTCAAAACCCCAAAACAATTATATGGTTTTCCTCCCAGTTCATGAAGGTGTAGTCTCAAATAATTACAATCCTCCTGGGTCCACATCATCAGATCTACCACTCTTTCAACAAAACTTTGGTTGGGGATTTGCTAAGTCCCAGGTATTGGGTAACATTTTCACACCTCTTATCTTATTTCTTCTCTAAGGAGTGAATGGTGGAATTTCAGCCACTAGGCTCAGGCTGATGGAGATAGCCCAGTGGAGTAGTTAAGACTGTAGGTTTATGAGTTATGTAGACTCGGGTTCAAATTCTGGCTCTTCTAAGTACTAGGAGGTGACATCAAGGAGGTCACTTTGTGTGTGTTAGTTCTAGACCAACCTTACGGAAAGTCACAGTAATAGAAGCTGCCTTGCTGGACTGTTGTGAAGATTAGACGAGACATTATATGTGAAGTGCTTGTCACCATCCTGGCACAAAGTTGTGCTCAAACAAGGTGGTGGACTTGAATCACTCTATAACTTCTCTCATGCATACTCTCTGAATTCATCAGCCTTATGAAAAGCATCCAGAGGCCCCGTGCCTGCTTCTCCACCCTGAGGACCATACCATCGCCATCTGGGGAAAGGGCTGCCTGTATGGTGGAGTCTGGGCCAGGGAAGGCTAGCAGGAACACTTGTGAAGAGCTGACCTCCTGCCTGATCCTAGGTGAAGCATGTCCAAGCCAAGTTCGCACAGTCTAAGGTCATCACAGTACCACAGAACGCTCCTCATCCCCCTTTGCAGATGAGGAGGTCAGGGCTCAGGTAGGTTAAATGATGTACCATCAAGCTCTCAAAGCTGAAAAGAGCCAGCCCCAGGACTTGAGTCCAGGTAGCTCTGACACCAAAGGGCATATGCTTTTCAAATACTTCTTTGGAAGCTTGGAAACCACTGGAAGGATCATTCAGGGACAGGGTCTAAGTGCCAGGGTGGGGCACCAATGCTTGACCAATGTCAAGGCAGGTAGGAAGCGGGTGGAGGAGAGGAAACCATCAGGAGCCAGCCAGGCAGACTGGGCTAAGCATCTGGGGCTTTCTGCTCGTGTGTGTAATTTGTGCCCACCGCGAGGCCTGTAGCCTGTGTCTCAGCTTTGCCACCGTGGAGACTCAAACAGGTTCTGCTCTCCACTGTGCCTGTTTCCTCCCCTGTAGGGTGGAGAGAGCAATGATTTCTCCATCTTTGGGCTGTCAGGAATATTAAACCAGAGCCATGGGCACTATGCCTGCACACGGTAAGTGCTGAATAGAAGCTACCGATACATCACAGGACATCAGCTTGGTGGGCCGAACATGGCTTTTCCTTGCGGTCTTGGTCCTGAGAAAGGGCCAGCCGCCCTGTGGGGACACAACTCATTCACATAGAAGCCCAAACTCTTGCTTCCACATTTTCTTTTTTAAAAATGATTTACTTAGCTATTTTTGGCTATGCTGGGTCTTCGCTACTTCTCGGGTTTTTCTCTAGTTGTGGTGAGCGGGCTTCTCTTGCTGCGGAGCTGAGGCCCCAGGGTGTGGGGGCTTTAGTAGCTCTGGCACGTGGGCTCGGTAATTGTGGCTCCCCTGCTCTTGAGCACAGGCTCAATAGTTGTGGTGCGTGGGCTTAGTTGTTCTGAGGCATGTGGAATCTTCCTAGACTGAGGATCAAACCTGTGCCTCTTGCATGGGCAGATTCTTTACCACTGAGCCCCCAGGGGAGCCCACATTTTATTTTTAAGGGATAAGTCTATCGGTCAGCTTCTCATATGAACAATGACCACACTTCTCTCCCAGGAAAGTTTCAGCAAGGTAGTAACAGTGTAGGTTCAGCTGTGGTGCTACCAGCGGTTAGAGGATGAGCCTAGTTCTGCCTAGGCGGACTCTGGTTCAAATCCTGGCCCTTACTGGGTGTAGGCAGTAACAGCAGACTTTTATGGAGCTGCACATTTTGCACATTTCCCTCATAACCATATAAAGTAGATCTATATTGGTTATCCCCAGTCTACAGCTGATGAAACAGAATCATACAGGGGTTAAACTGTCCCATCTCACATGTAGCAAGTAGACTGAGGGTCATTTAACTCCTGCTGCCATTGTGAATTTTTAGATGATTCACTTAATCTCTCTAAACTTCAGTGCAGATAATGAAATGGAGGATAAGCATCCCCACTTCACAGGGCTGCTGTCACGGGGTGGTGATGAAGTCCTGCATATGAAGTGCCCCCTCCCAAGGCTCAGTCCAGGTGTAAAACTGGCGAGAAGATACCAAAGGTACGACCTGAGAGGAGAGCCCTCCAGCCTGCCAGGACCTAGGGAGCCAGCTAGAGGTGAGGTGTTTATTTGCAAGAGCGATGCTTGGCTCTTCCAGATCAGACATGAGCCCTTCCCATCCTACCCCATCCTCACATACAACACTGGTTCCAGGTGCAACTACCATTGCAGGTTTATTGACTGATTGTCCTGGAGGGGACCATCAGGGTAACCTGTGTTGCGTGTTTAATGGGTTCTGAACCTGCTGTCCTGACACACTGATCATAGAGATTAAAGGTGCCCAGAAAGCTACAAGGGGTGTGGTTGGCCTCCAGCCAGGATGGGGAGAAGCTGGCCACCACCAAGATGGTGATCAGCTTGCTGGGCCCCATCCCTCCATTTCCAATAAAGATGTAGGTGAGGTGAGAGTTGCAGTCAGAACAGGGGATAGACATCCTGTGTGAGGTGTCTGAGCACCCAGCCTGATGAGTTATGTGTTGGGGGTAAAACAGAGGGGGCCATGGTGGGAATCACTGCTTGGATTCAAATCTTGGTTCCATCACCTAGGAGCTGTGTAGCCTCATGGGTCACATTCCTACCCTCTGTGCCTCAGTTTCCTCTCCTATAAAATGGGGTTATAAAGAGTTCCTGCCTCACGGGGTGGTTGTGAGAATTAAATGGGTTATGCACAGACAGTTTTAAACTGTGCCTAACTGTGGTCTGTGCCACTTGGGCATTTCATATTGCTGTGCTGACTGGGAAAAAGCATAACTTAAAAGTTGAGAATGATGTGCTTTTTTTTTTTGGCCATTACTGAGGAGCATAGCCTGGGAACCAGCCTTTCAGAGAGCTCTGAGGAACTCTTCCAAAGGGTAAGTGAGGAGCCAGGATATACAGGAATTTTTGCTTAAAAAAACAACAAAACTGAAAAAACATGTAGTCAAATATCAAAGATTACTGCTAATCCTAAAAAAACAGACTCATGTTAATGATTTTAGTGCTTTTCTATGTTTGGGAAGATGCAAGAGTCTGGGCTCATTGAAATTATTCCTTTGATATGTATGTTAGCTATCTAGGGCCAGTATCCTGTTTTTTTTTCCCATCCTGAAGCCCCTAGGGCTGCACTGTCTAGGGTGACTGCGGTGGCTAGTGGCTTGATGGCCACAACATCTTTATTTACTGAAATTGCTGGTGATATTCTTTATCCACAGTTGTTAATATCATTAGCAGGAAGGCAGGAAGAAACAGTTGGACACCAGGAGGCAGGAGTCCTTAGCTGGGGTTCTGATCACCACTGGACTCTATGAGGCAGAGCCTTCTGAGGTCACTGCCAACACCCTCTCTCAGGGATGCTTGCATTTTAAAAGATCTCAGTGTTGGCTTTTGGGTGGAACTTCAAGCACCACAACAGGGGGAGTGAGAGCCATCTTGAAGACTAAGGGGCTTCGTTCTCTTCAAACTCCTTGCCACGGTCAGAGCATATGGATACAGGAACATTTCTGCTCCCGTCACGTGATGTCTTACATCTTGGTCTCAGCGATTCCCCTTCATTTCCCGGAGGCTCCAGGTGGCAGGCACAGGCCGGGAACTGGAGGCTTGTACTCTGTCCTTCAGTGACCTGGAACAAGTCATTCAGCCTCTCTCAGCCTCAGTTTTCCCAGCTAGTGTGGTTGGGATGAGATGCATCCCAGCCACACTGGCACACTATACAAATTCTGCTGGATGAAAAATTATGTGGCAGGAGCTGCTAAACAGTTGTGACTGTCTTGGTTTGGCTTTCCCATATTAACTGAACACACACACACACACACACATACACACATACACACAAGTTCCTATGTGATGCCCCTGCTGCTGGTCCTGGAACATACTTTGAGTAGAAAGAAGGAAGCATAGAGGCATCTGACAGACTTGAGCTTGAAACCCAGATCTACCACCTTGTCCCCATTTGGTAATTTGCTGAACCTCACTGCACCTCAGTCCCCTCCTCCCTGAAATGGAAATTGCACCCTGCAAGGTGACTTTGAGGACAATGAGATGAGGTGTGGGAGGCAGGTGGAACCTGTAGGGTGTGCAGTGAGTGTCCAGTAGAAAATGGTGTCTCCTGATGATGATCCAACCAGTCCATTCTGAAGGAGATCAGCCCTGGGATTTCTTTGGAAGGAATGATGCTAAAGCTGAAACTCCAGTACTTTGGCCACCTCATGCGAAGAGTTGACTCATTGGAAAAGACTCTGATGCTGGGAGGGATTGGGGGCAGGAGGAGAAGGGGACGACAGAGGATGAGATGGCTGGATGGCATCACTGACTCGATGGATGTGAGTCTCAGTGAACTCTGGGAGTTGGTGATGGACAGGGAGGCCTGGCGTGCTGCGATTCATGGGGTCGCAAAGAGTCGGACACGACTGAACAACTAAACTGACCTGATGATGATAACCAGCTCCAGGCAGTGGGCATTTCCTATGTGCCAGGCCCTGTGCCCACTGTGTGCTCGTGTGTGCTAAGTTGCTTCAGTTGTGTCCGACTCTTTGTGACACCACGGACTGTAGCCCACCAGGCTCCTCTGTCCATGGGATTCTCCAGGCAAGAATACTGGAGGAAGGGTTACCATTTCCTTCTCCAGGGCATCTTCCTGACCTAGGTACTGAACTGGAGTCTCCTGCATGGGAGACAGATTCTTTACAGTCTGAGCCACCAAGGAAGCCCCTGTGCCTATTACTTTGCATGAATTAAATAACCAAATCTCTGAACAATCCATTGATGAGGTTTCATCGTTTATACCCATTTTAGAGATAGGGAAAATGGAGCCAGAGAGATTGACCGCAGTTATCAGTCAGCTGTTCACTGGCTGGGCAAGTCCTCTTTGCTCTCCCTTAGGGACTAGATATTTGAAGACTATTTTCAGATCACTGAAGTGTATTCAGGCCACAGAGCTCTCTCCCATCCTCATTCAGCCCTGCTTGCTGTCCAATCCTGAGCCTGCCTTCAAATAGCTCCCTTTACCCAGAGAGGGAACCACTTCGTTACAGAAAAAGAACCACTTCATTGCAAAAGGGCCTTGCTTACAAGGACAAAACAAGGAGACCAATTAAAGTCACCTGGATCCAGCGTCATTCAGGAAATCGATGCGCTATGATTGCGGATCCAGAGTCTGCAGCAGCTGGCTAATTTTAGCTGGATCTTTACAGGCTGCTCACTAGGCTCATGTGCCCCTGTGGACCAGCAGAGCGATTCTCAGAGTATCATTGATCTTTTGCCTAAAGTGTCCTAATGAAATACAAATTTGCTGTCACTCAGAGAGCTGTCTGCCATGGAGGCACAGAAGAAATGCTACCAGGAGAACAATAATCATAATTTCATTGTAAAGCCACCCTCTTACACCGTGCCAACCTCTATTGCCCGCCCCTTCTTGATCTTGGGTTCACAGCTCAGTTCCAGAAAATTGATGCCTCTGACTGTCACAACTTTGTCACAGAGTGAGGGTGGGGAACAGCCATCCATTGGGTGTTAAAGTTATTTCCAGTTATGTGCAAGCTCCCTGTGATGAGGGCTCTTAGCCTCTTGCAGTGAGTTGGTGCCTATTTATTTTCAGGAGGCGGAGTTACTGGAAGGGTGTTAACAGTGCTCTTGACCCAGGGCACTCTGCCTGGTGTATGTGGCGAAGAAGGTAGTGGGGAAGGCTGGGAACCCCAGAAATGAAATTATTGTCTTTAAATATCAGTCTTGATACTGGGCCCACCCATGGGAGCTGAGCTTCCAGTGAGTGGTGGGCTGAACTCCATCCAAAGCCTCATCCAGGTGATATGAGCAGTGTCTATTGGATCTACTCTGTTCCAGAGGGTGCTGGGTTCTGAAAGGGGCACCACTCCATCAGAACAGTATAATCCAGTTGGATATCTTTAGTCACCCCGAGACAGGTAGATTCTACTTAGCAGTACATCAAGCCTCTAAGCCCTGGCTCCTGCCTCCACCCCAGGGTTCTCCAGATGGGGGATGAGTCTCTGTGTGGGAAATTGGATGAAGGACATTGGTCTCCCCAGCCTGCATCTTGTGTGCCAAGACTCTAGCCTTTGCTGGAAGAGAATTTAGATATTATTTATTAAATAGTTTTATGTAAATTTTATATTATCATTAAGGATCATCTCACATTTTCTCAAACGAGATCTGACATGGATCCCCCAGCTCTCAAAATCATTGCAGCAGAGCATCTTAGGTTGAAGTGGGGAGGGGCCAACTTGGCCCTGCCCTCCCCTGTCCCCCCTGCTCTGGCTCCTGAAGCATCTCAAGGCCAAGACTAGCAGGTCCGTAAGCAGCTCTGGCCTCTGGAATGCAGTTCAAACTCTTTACCCTGGAATTTACAGTCTGCTCTTTGCCCCTCCCTCTCCATTTCTTGCCCATACTTTATGCTCTGGCCCCAGGGAGCTCCTCCCGACTTCGATCTCTACATGCCTTTCATGCCTCTGTGCCTTAGCTGATGCTGTTCCCCTGGCCTAGACTGATCTGCACAGCCCATACCCGCTGCTCCCCCCTACTCAGCTTTTCCACCCCATAAATGCAGAGAGTAGCATCCACAGAAGATCTGACTCTGAAGTTGTATGCAGCTGAGTTGAGGAAACACAGATTCACTCAGGATCCTTTCAGATCATGTGCTCATGCAGAAGTGTGTTGGGCAAATTTGTAAGCGTTGCTTATGCTGCTATTAAAAATATTTATTTATTTATTGCTAAACATATATGCATTAAATGACATGTGACGGGAACCTTGAACCTGCTTGTCTCTCAAGGCCAAAAGCGAATGTCTTCTTTTCCATGACCACCCTTGGAGGCAATGCATGACTTCCTTCTCTGTGCCCCCACATGAATGACTCCCTCCTCCACCCTTTGTTCTGACTTCTCTCCTCTTTCATATACTTCCTTCCATCCATACTAGGCATCTACACTGCATGACCAGGTACTCAAGGATAGCCACGGTATTGTATTCAGTTCTTATATCTGCTGCCACGTATGAACTTGGCCCATTGTTCATACCTGTATGAACAGTCCTATTCATCCAATAAATACCTGTAGAGTGAGTGAGAGGAAGAGAGAGGGATTTCTGAAGTTCACTGTTCATCAGGAGCCACGTGATGGATGTGACCACATGTGCTGGCGGTTGAGGGAACTGATCCAAGGTTAAAGCAACCTTGGATTTCTGAGACACACTCCACTTGGACATGATGTCTTTTGCATATTTCTGAATTTGATGTCCTTAAAAGGATTTATTTGAGAGGTATATAGCTGACTCTTCTTGAAATGTCTTTGGTTTTGTTTTCAGGGTAGCACTGCCTTCAAGGAGTGGGCTGGGAAGTGCTCCTTCCTCTCTCTTCCAAAAGAATTTGTGCTATCATTGCTATCATTTATTATCTAAAAGAGAAAAAGTAGTTAGGATTCACCAGTGAATCAGTCTAGGCCTGGTATTTCCTTCATGGGAAATTTTTAGTTAGAAATTCAAATTTGTTCAACAGATACAGGATGGTTAAGACTTTCTGTTTCTCTTTGTGTTAGTTTTGATGATTTGTGTCTTTAAAAGAATTGGACCATTTTGTTAAGCTGTCAAATTTATTGGCACATTATTATTCACAATTTTGAGTTATTATTGCTTAAGTTTTCATAAGATCTGTCATGATGTCCCTTATTTCATTCTTGATACTTGTGATTTGAGATTCTCTCCTGTTTTCTTGATGAGTCTATCTAAAGGTTTATCAATTGTATTATTCCTCTCAAAGAACCAGGTTTTGCTTTTATTAATTTTCTCTTATTGTCTATTATCAGAACATGATTTCTAACTCTTATATTTATTATTTCTGTTCCCTTTATTTTGAGGTTAACTTATTCTTTTTAATTTTAGCTTTTACTGCAATTTATATTTCTTTCTTGTTTTCTAAGTACTGAAGAGTGTAAATTTCCCTCTAAGTAGTGTTTTATGACTTAAAAATTTATGAATTTGGATATGCAGTATTTTCATTACCATTCACCTCAAAAAGGTTAAAAAAATTTTACTTGTGATTTCTCCTTTGACCCGTAGATTATTTAGACGTAAGCTGCTTTGTTCCTGAATACTTAGGAGTTGTATAGATGTCTGTTGGGCTTCCCAGGTGGTGTTGGTGGTAAAGAACTTGCTGCCAGTGCTAGAGATGTAAGAATGTGGTTCGATCCCTGGACTGGGAAGATCCCCAGGAGGAGGGCATGGCAACCCTTTGCAGTATTCCTGCACGGAAAATCCCATGGATAGAGGAGCCTGGTGGGCTATGGTCCGTAGGGTTGCAAAGAGTCGAACAGGACTGAAGTGACTTAGCACACACACATACATATAGATATCTGTTATTGATTTTTTGTTTAATTATGCTGTGGTCAAAGTTGATACTCTGTAGGATGTCAATCCTTATTAAAAATGTTTTGAGATTTGTTCTGTGGTACAGCATGTGATCTGTTTTAATGTGCACTCCATGTGCACTTGAAAAGGATCTATATTCTCCTGCTGATGGGTAAAGTATTCTACAAATATCATTGAGGTTAAGATGATATTGTCCAAGTCTTCAATATTCTTACTGATGTAATTGTGGCCTTCTCTGTTTCTCCTTTGGTTTTCTCTATTTGGGCTTCATTGCATTTTGAAGCTCTATTATTTGGTAATTTGATGCATACACATCTAGAAACATTATATATTACTGATGAATTGGCTCTTATCAAGACGTATCCTTCTTGATCTCTTGTAATATCTTTGTCCTGAAGTCTACTTTGCTGATCTTGAGATAACCACTCTAGCTTTCTTATGATTGATGTTTACATGGTCCATCTTGTCTTATTCTTTTCTTTCATCTTGTCTTATTCTTTTGAATCTGTGTCTTTAGTGTATAAAGTCAATGTTTCTTATAAACAGCAGAGAGGTAAGACTCTATTTTTAGCCCATCTGACAATATCTGCTTTTTAATTTGAATGCTCATACGATTTGCACTTGATAAAATCTAAAATATGGTTAGATTTAAGTCTGTCAGGTTTTTCTGTTTTAGTGCTATTTCTTTTCTATTTGTATCTTTAGTTTTTGTTCTACATTCCTCTTTATCTGCTACATTTTGAATAGAGTATGCATTTCTTATAATGTTCTGTTTTATATTCTCAGTTGTATTATTAGTTATATTTCTTTTCTGGTATCTTTTTAGAAGTTTCTTTATGGTTTACAATATTCAACTTTAACATAATACAGAGATTCTTCAAAGAATATTATACCACGTCACATGTAATGTAAGAACCTCACGACAGAATGCTCTTACTTCTCCCACTCCATCCTTTGTGCCGTCAAAAGGTATGAAGCTTTTGCTTGTCTGTGTTATAGATCCTGTACTACATTGACATTATTTTAGCTTTAAAGGGTTACCTTTTAACAAAAATTCTAAAAATGCCTCATATTTATTCACATCTATCCTGTTTCCAGTGCTTGTCATTCACTTTGTTTTCTTTTGTTATGATTTTTTATTATGTTTCTTTTGTTATGATTTTTTGTTATGATTTTTTATGTTTTGTTTTTGTTTTTTATGTTTTGTTTTATGTTTTTTTATGTTTTGTTATGATTTTTGTTATGATCTTTGTTTTCATTTGTTATGATTTTCCTTCCTCAGCCATGTCCAGTCTACTATAAGCCTGTCAAAGACATCCTTCATTTTGCTTACGTGTTTTTGATCTCTAGTATTTTTGTCATTCTTATGGTTTCCATACCTCTGCTTACATCACTCATCTGTTTTTGCATGCTGCCTACTTTATCCATTAGAGCCCTTAGCATTTTAATCATAGTTATTTTAAGCTCCTGGTGTGATAATTCCAACTCCTTGTCACATCTGGTTCTGATGTTTGTTCTATCTCTTCAAACTGTGCTTTTGCCTTTTAGTCTGTTTGGTAATTTTTTCTTGTTAGTCTGACCAGGGGTATTGGGTCAAAGAAACTGTAGTAGATAGACCTTTAGTGATGTGACCGTGAGGTCAGCAAACATTATCCTCAATGGTGAAAAATTGAAAGCATTTCCTCTAAAGTCAGGAACAAGACAAGGGTGCTCACTTTCACCATTACTATTCAACATAGTTTTGGAAGTTTTGGCCACAGCAATCAGAGCAGAAAAAGAAATAAAAGGAATCCAAATTGGAAAAGAAGAAGTAAAACTCTCACTATTTGCAGATGACATGATCGTCTACATAGAAAACCCTAAAGACTCCACCAGAAAATTACTAGAGCTAATCAATGACTATAGTAAAGTTGCAGGATATAAAATCAACACACAGAAATCCCTTGCATTCCTATACACTAATAATGAGAAAACAGAAAAAGAAATTAAGGAAACAATTCCATTCACCATTGCAACGGAAAGAATAAAATACTTAGGAATATATCTACCTAAAGAAACTAAAGACCTATATATAGAAAACTATAAAACACTGGTGAAAGAAATCAAAGAGGACACAAATAGATGGAGAAATATACCATGTTCATGGATTGGAAGAATCAATATAGTGAAAATGAGTATACTACCCAAAGCAATTTATAGATTCAATGCAATCCCTATCAAGCTACCAACAGTATTCTTCACAGAGCTAGAACAAATAATTTCACAATTTGTATGGAAATACAAAAAACCTCGAATAGCCAAAGCTATCTTGAGAAAGAAGAATGGAACTGGAGGAATCAACCTACCTGACTTCAGGCTCTACTATAAAGCCACAGTTATCAGTATGGTACTGGCACAAAGACAGAAATATAGATCAATGGAACAAAATAGAAAGTCCAGAGATAAATCCACGCACATATGGACACCTTATCTTTGACAAAGGAGGCAAGAATAT
This sequence comes from Bos indicus x Bos taurus, assembly GCF_003369695.1. Classification (NCBI taxonomy): domain Eukaryota; kingdom Metazoa; phylum Chordata; class Mammalia; order Artiodactyla; family Bovidae; genus Bos; species Bos indicus x Bos taurus. Next base: position 122,637,891 of record NC_040077.1, read on the forward strand.
ACAATGGATTAAAGACAATCTCTTTAACAAGTGGTGCTGGGAAATCTGGTCAACCACTTGTAAAAGAATGAAACCAGAACACTTTCTAACACCATACACAAAAATAAACTCAAAATGGATTAAAGATCTAAACATAAGACCAGAAACTATAAAACTCCTAGAGGAGAACATAGGCAAAACACTCTCTGACATACATCACAGCAGGATCCTCTATGACCCACCTCCCAGAATATTGGAAATAAAAGCAAAAATAAACAAATCGGACCTAATTAACCTTAAAAGCTTCTGCACATCAAAGGAAACTATCAGCAAGGTGAAAAGACAGCCTTCAGAATGGGAGAAAATAATAGCAAATGAAGCAACTGACAAACAACTAATCTCAAAAATATACAAGCAACTCCTACAGCTCAACTCCAGAAAAATAAACGACCCAATCAAAAAATGGGCCAAAGAACTAAATAGACATTTATCCAAAGAAGACATACAGATGGCTAACAAACACATGAAAAGATGCTCAACATCACTCATTATCAGAGAAATGCAAATCAAAACCTCTATGAGGTACCATTTCACACCAGTCAGAATGGCTGCGATCCAAAAGTCTACAAATAATAAATGCTGGAGAGGGTGTGGAGAAAAGGGAACCCTCTTACACTGTTGGTGGGAATTCAAACTAGTACAGCCACTATGGAGAACAGTGTGGAGATTCCTTAAAAAACTGGAAATAGAACTGCCTTATGATCCAGCAATCCCACTGCTGGGCATACACACTGAGGAAACCAGAAGGGAAAGAGACACGTGTACCCCAATGTTCATCGCAGCACTGTTTATAATAGCCAGGACATGGAAGCAACCTAGATGTCCATCAGCAGATGAATGGATAAGAAAGCAGTGGTACATATACACAATGGAGTATTACTCAGCCATTAAAAAGAATACATTTGAATCAGTTCTAATGAGGTGGATGAAACTGGAGCCTATTATACAGAGTGAAGTAAGCCAGAAGGAAAAACACCAATACAGTATACTAACGCATATATATGGAATTTAGAAAGATGGTAACAATAACCCTGTGTACGAGACAGCAAAAGAGACACTGATGTATAGAACAGTCTTATGGACTCTGTGGGAGAGGGAGAGGGTGGGAAGATTTGGGAGAATGGCATTGAAACATGTAAAATATCATGTATGAAACAAGATGCCAGTCCAGGTTTGATGCACGATACTGGATGCTTGGGGCTCGTGCACTGGGACGACCCAGAGGGATGGTATGGGGAGGGAGGAGGGAGGAGGGTTTGGGATGGGGAACACATGTATACCTGTGGCGGATTCATTTTGATATTTGGCAAAACTAATACAATTATGTAAAGTTTAAAAATAAAATAAAATTAAAAAACAACAACAACAACAACAAAAAACGATGAGCATAGTCTGCCTCTCAGAGTTACAGTGGAGATGAAATGGCATCATGTATATAAAATTCATCACATAGTGCTTGGTGTATAATATATGTTCAGTAAATGAGAAGTGTTATTATGAATCAGTGCTTAGTGTAAGAGGCTATGATAGATAAAATCCTGGTAATGAAGATCCCAGAAGACCAGCATCTCTCTGCAGCCCTCATTGGTTTTTCAAGTGATGAATTGTACTTTTAAATATTTAAGCAGCCTTGGCTTCTCTGCATTAAAAGTTAATAAGTTCCTATTGAGCTCCTGTCAGCTGATTTTTACATCCCGTTGCTGACCCACTCAAAGTGTGGTGTCTTCTCAATTCGGTAAAGGGGCCGTGGGTGGCTTCCAAGGTGCTGCCAGAACACACCCTGACAGCCACAGTGACAGAGGAGCTGTGACTGGAGTCTCATTCCAGAGCAGGAAGGGCTTCCACACTTTGCCCACCAGGCTCCTCACTTCAGTTTTCCAGGAAATCAGCGCTTTTCATGGTAACTTGCTTCTGATCAGAGTTAATGTGGGAACTCAATATCTGGAAGGCAGGCCCTGGAGGGTGCATTAACCCTCCCCATGCTGGGAGCTCCCACAGCAGCCTTTGCGGCAGTAGGAAGGTGAGAGCAGGAGGGCAGGAACCAGGAAGAAGTGCACTGAGGTGAAACCTCCAAGTAGGTCCATTTACTCCCATTTGCTCCAGGTTATCTTTAAATGAGACAAAAATATCCCCTAATCATCTTTATCTCAGTTCAGTGCTTCTAGAGAAGAGACACTTGACATTTAAAGTGGTAGGAAAAGGGAAAAAAGTACATGTATAAGAGAAATGTATTATTCAGTGGAAAGCGCAGAATGGAGAAATGTTAGGGAACTCATATTAGGAGCCTCCTTAATGTCTTGAAATAAGGAACCAGCTTTGGAGAGAAGCCTCTCCTGCTGGGAAGTGTTTACAGGATTCCTGATACACATCCCTGTTGCAGTGAGGAGGAGACAGGCGGTTTGCTTCTGTGTCTTCATGTCTGGCATTCCCCCATTAAGCACCAAGACTGCCACATTTCCTTATAAGCCTTTTTGCCACTTCCGCCCAGCTCTCCTTTTGTCATCCATCTCCTGCCTACAAAACAGATCATTTTAGGCTGAAGAAATGTGCCCCCACCCCACTCTTCCTTTCTTCTCCATCTGTGTGTCAATTTTCCACAAATAGTGAGAATCTTATAATGAATGAATGATGCACAGAGGTGCCAGGCTGGGGTTGAGCAAAGTGCTCAGAGCATCATGTTATCCTGAGGTCGCATGCTGGGGGGATGTCAGCGCTGAGGCCAAGGAGAAAGGTCTTTGGTCCTGACCCCGAGAAAGACAAGATGCTGCATCTTGGAATGCTTTATCTCAGAGCAGGTGGCAAACCACACTAACAGCACGCGTATCAGCTGACCAGGAGCAGATAGCTCTTGGTTGGTGGAGACATATCATTTCTGGTCTGTGTCAGAAGAATAGGTCTGTGTTCTTAGAAACACAGTGTCAGGCAGTTTTAAATGTGTTGTTCTCTGCATCATAATTCTTTTCTAGGCAGAATGCCCTAGAAGTGGATCTACCAAATCAAAAACTTTGGATACACCTTGCCAGAATGCCTGGGTTTAAACCTTGACTCTGCCATTTGTAGCCTTTTAAGCATGGGAAAAAGTACTTTACTTCCCTGGGCTTCAGTTTCCTCATCTTTAAAGTGGGGATAATAATGGTATCCACCTCCTAGGATTGTCATGAGAATTAAAGCTTTCCTACTATTGTTTCTTAAATTGTTTTTATTGTTGTAATTAGAATGCCTTGAAAAAAACTTGTGCTTATTTATGTGCCCACAAGCATATTATAAGAGCATCTCCTGACTGCTTCAGAAATATAAAGAAATCAGGAGAGCTAACTTCTTGTCTGGATCTGTTTGTGACTCAATGTATGATCTTGAATGAGTTTTTTCCTTCACTCTTAGTCTGTTTTCTCACCTGTTAAAAGAGACTGTGGTCTTAGGTGACCCCTGAAGTTCCTCTCAGGCCAGAGAATTTATGAATGGCAATATCTAGAAAATAACACACTCCTTTAAACAGGAGAAACATCTCCTTAACCATCTGAATGACTCTTTCAAATAGCTCAGCAAAACTTGTTTCATGGACAAACCAAAAATTGACTTCATACCTGATTTATGATAAGTTCTGAGGTATTTACACTTGCAACATCTGTCCATTTGTGCATTTAATTAGCATTGGTTGGAAAGTATTATGTGCTAGGTAGTATGATAGGTTTGGGGATACACAAATTCATTCATTTATTATTTTACTCATTTGTTCATCCAGCTAATAGATATCTTGTACTTGCTCTGTGTCAAGCAGTACTCCAGTGACCAAAACACACAATCATGAAAAAATACAGGCAAGGGTCTCATCTTGCTGGGACACTCCAGAAGTGGGGGTAGCTAATAAATGAGTCAACAATAGCAGATTGATTTCAGACGTGATGATGTGCATGAGGAAATAAGTGCAAGAAGAGGGCCCGGGACTGTGGGCGAGTGGGGCTATATAAAAACTCAGTAGGATGAAGTGACACTTGGGTAGGGGCCTAGATGGTGGGAAGGACCTAGCCATGTGGAATTTGCAGCAGAGAACACCAGGCAGATATCAGTAAATGCATAGGCGTGGAGGTGGGTTTTTAAAACATTTTTATGCAGGATAATAAATTGGCTAGCTCTGTAATGGGAGATGGTATTGGAGAGTAATTTAAAGAGTGTATTATTGAGCATAGCCTTCTGGGGTAGAATCTCAGCCTGAGTGTTGACGAACCGTGTTGTTCCATTTACTTCTGGCCTATAGTATTTCTGTGGAAAAGTCTGCTGTTTTTGGCATCCTTATTCCTGTGTATGGTGTCTTTTTTCTTTGGCTGCTCTTTAGATGTTTATCACTGATTTTAAATAATTTGATCACAATGTGACTTGGAATAGTTTTCTTCATGCTTTTTGTGCTTCACTTTGTTGAGATTCTTGAATTTGTGCATTTGTGGATTTTTTTAAATCCAGTTTGGAAAAAATTGCTCAATATTTATTCAGATGTATTTTTCACAATCATCCCTTTTGGGGGACTCTACTGAGGCTGTTTGGGCTTCTCTGGTGGCTTAGTGGTAAAGAATCCACCTGCCAATTCAGGAGACACGATTTCAATCCCTGGATTAAGAAGATTCTCTGGAGAAGGAAATGGGAACTCACTCCAGTATTCTTGCCTGGGAAATCTCATATACAGAGGAGCCTGGTGGGCTACAATCCTTGGGGTTATAAAATAGTTGGACTGATGTAGCAACTAAACCACCACCACGAGTTTTATTTGGGCATTGAAAAATATCTTGTATGGAATAAGTTAAATATTTTTGATCTTTTTTCTTGGTTGCAGTCAAATTGCTTGAAAATACTTTGATTTTGTGAGACTTGATTTATTTATTTATTTAGTCTTTTTTTTTTTTTGCCCAGGAACAGATCAACCTTCAACCCAGGGCTAATTTACCTCAACTACTAGGTAATATCCTCTGAATACTCAGCCTCATTCCTCTGCGTTTCATGAAGTTCTATGGCTTCGGTTGGCTAGAAGTACTCCAGGTGAATTGTTCTACCGGTTGCTTTCCATTGTTTTTCTTCACCATAGTCTTGGATAGTTTTACTCACATGCTTGTGCTGATCAGCTAAAACCTCAAGGGGACCCTCTGAAGTTCTCTGTCTCTCTCTCTGTAGCTCTCTCCTCTCTTTCCTATAAATACTAGCCCTCTCAACCTATAGAGTCCTCAACTGTCTCCTCTGCCCAGGGAGACTTCCGGGCTCTGCTTGAGCCCCCTTTCCTATGCTGGGCCTGAAAACACTGTCCAGACAGGCAGGGAAACTGTAGTGCTCACCTCCTTTGTTTTCCTTATTTCAAGGATCACTTTCCTGTGCTGCCTATTCTCCATATCTGTAACCTGTCGTATCATATATTTTACCTGAATTACAAGTTATTTAAGATACGCAGGTAAGTTTAGCCCCTGTTACTCCATTGTAACGCGAAGTGGAAGTCTTCTGGATTTACCTTGAAAGTAGCAGCAATCATTTTGAGAGTTAAAATTTACTGAGACAAGCCTTTGACTGTGTGGATCACCACAAACTGTGGAAAATTCTTAAAGAGATGGGAATACCAGACCACCAGACCTGCCTCTTGAGAAATCTGTATGCAGGTCAGGAAGCAACAATTAGAACTGGACATGGAACAACAGACTGGTTCCAAATAGGGAAAGGAGTATGTCAAGGCTGTATATTGTCACCCTGCTTATTTAACTTATATGCAGAATACATCATGAGAAATGCTAGGCTGGATGAAGCACAAGCTGGAATCAAGATTGTCGGGAGAAATAGCAATAACCTCAGATATGCAGATAACACCACTGTTATGGCAGAAAGTGAAGAGGAACCGAAAAGCCTCTTGATGAAAGTGAAAGAGAAGAGTGAAAAAGTTGGCTTAAAGCTCAACATTCAGAAAACTAAGATCATGGCATCTGGTCCCATCACTTCATGGGAAATAGGTGGGGAAACAGTGGAAACAGTGACTGACTTTATTTTTGGGGGCTCCAAAATCACTGCAGATGGTGACTGCAGCCTTGAAATTAAAAGACACTTACTCCTTGGAAGAAAAGTTATGACCAACCTAGACAGCATATTAAAGCAGAGACATTACTTTGCCAACAAAGGTCCATCTAGTCAAGGCTATGGTTTTTCCAGTAGGCATGTATGAATGTGATAGTTGGACTATAAAGAAAGCTGAGCACTGAAGAATTGATGCTTTTGAACTGTGGTCTTGAGAGTGCCTTGGACTGAAAGGAGATCCAACCAGTCCATCCTAAAGGAGATCAGTCCTGGATGTTCATTAGAAGGACTGATGTTGAAGCTGAAACTCCAATACTTTGGCCACCTCATGCAAAGAGCTGACTCATTTGAAAAGACCCAGGTGCTGGGAAAGATTGAAGGTGGGAGGAGAAGGGAACGACAGAGGACGAGATGGTTGGATGGCATCACTGACTCAATGGACATGAGTTTGGGTAAACTCTGGGAGTTGGTGATGGACAGGGAGGCCTGGTGTGCTGCAGTCCATGGGGTCGCAAAGAGTTAAACACGACTGAGTGACTGAACTGAACTAACCATGGACAGAAATGTCTCACATTTTTTATTTCTTCACCATAATTCCAGGAGGCATTCAGTGGTTCTCTGCTGCATATTTCTGCCTGAGGACACTCCTGATTTTCTTCCACTATTCAGCAGTACCCTTGTTCTTCCTGTTTGCCCCTTTCCCAGTCTCTGTGTTCTTAGAGGGACTTGTAACTGACCACAACACTAAGTGTATAACCCGGAAGTGACTATCATCCCAGTGACCATAGTGACTAGTATAGAAGTAGGCACATGGATCATATCTGGCCAGTAAGAATTTGTCCCTAGGGCTTGGCAAATGGATGATGGGCAGGGAAAGGACTCCCTTTGTCCTGGGATCACTGGCTGGGTTTATATAAGCCTGGAGCTATCTTTGACATACGTGCTGCTCCCTCCACCCACACCCACTATATAGAATTTAGAAGAGGCCCATCTGCAGTGGGTGAGGATGAGCTGGATATCTGTCCTTCGTAGCTGAAGATTCCTGGCTAAAATGGATAACTGTGTAATGTGCTTATTTCATAGACCAAACATTAGGGAAACTCACGTTTAGAGAGTTTAAGAAGCCAGTCCATCATGACTCAGGAAATGGTAAAGCTGGGATTCTTACCTAGGTCTGTGTGACTTAAGAGCTCTGCCCTTTATGACTCTCTTTACTGCTTCTCAGTGTGTGTTGGAGGGTGTTGATACTGAGAAAGACAGGATCAAATGTCAAAGGCAGAGTGGAGGGTAAACAAGAAAAAATCAGCCCGAAATAGGAATACCAGGGTGTGGCTGGACTGTTCTCAAGGGAGATGATGAGGCCAGAGGAGGAGTGAGGAGCCCTGAAGTCTCTTTTCTCTGCCTGGAGCATAGTATCCTGGCTTGTGGGAGCGGATGGGAGAAATCTGGGCAGGAATTCCAGGGAGTTTGCTAAGGGCAGTCAGTGTCAGAGCCAGTGAGCTGCGGAGGTGGGGTCTTTCTAAGGCCTTCGTGCCTTGGGCTGGGTGACCGTTGGGTAACCATGGTTGTGCCTTCTTTGGTTTGTGTCTGATTTTTGCCTCACTGCCTGTGCAACAGAATCAATTAATTGAAGCACTTTCCCTGTTTTATTCCCTCAGGCTCTGTAATTGCAGAGTTTTCTAAGCTGAAGACATACCATTTACAAAGTTATGGAGACTTTTCATCACTGCTAACACCTCAGGCAATTGGTTCTCAGTTTCCCCATCTCTGTCTTGGAAATTGTGGTCCTTCTCGTCTTCCTTTAAGTTTTAGAAACTTTTTCCTTTGTTTTTATCTGTATCTGTGCCGGAGTTAAAATTATCTTTCCTCGAGTTAAAATTTATTGTGGTCTTTGGCCAATTGTTTCCTCTCTCTGGGCCTCTGTGTTCTCATCTATAAGATGGTCACAGCTGGAAGCCAGTTATTCTTTAAGGGACCAACCTGGTCATTGGTTCTGATCACCGAGTTGAAGGCGTATGAACCCTAAATAGTCCCAAAGGTCCTGCCTCTGCCCTATGGTCACATCCATGATCTCTTGCTGCTGCCCCCAACTCCGTCCATAGTGCCAGTCTCTGCCTGGGCCAAGGGGCTCCTTGGAGCTGGGTCATCCTGCCTCCAATGCTCTGCTCACAACTGGAGCTTCTTCTTCTTGACATATGTGGGCTCCCAGTGGGACAGTCCATCAGCCCCATCTAATGGCACTTTTTAGAACACAGTGCCCAACAGGGGGATGACATGTTTCTTCCCAAACCCTTCCCAACACGCTAACTGTTCTCAGCATTTTTAGCCACTTGACTTGCTTCAGTGGCAAGCCTGTTTCCTATTCTTTCCCCCAAATGTAGGTCTCATTTCGGGGAACTAATTGCCTTTCTTACCATGGGCCTCAGTCAGAGTAAACTGATTATAGACTTAAGAGAACTCCAAAGAGTTCACCAGGGCTGAGAGAGAGTATCCAAGGAAGGAAACTCTTGGAAGGGGGTCCCCTTTGTAAAGTTGGGCCCCCCTTTGCAAAGCTGGGCTTCCAGACATCAATGGAGAATATCTGCTTGCAGCCCCTGGATGGCAGAGAAGTCCACTGGGTTGTTCACCACAGTTTACAAACAAGAAAGAAGAGCCCTATGGGGTTCGGGTGAGCAGAGGTTGCTGGGCAGGCACTAGAGGGTATCCTATGTGTCTTGAGATCCTGGGAACTGGATTGCATGGTGTCTGTGTTGAGGAGATAGAAACTCGTCCTCACGATAATAGACACATATTCTGGATCTGGATTTGTGTTTTCTGCCCATAATTCCTCTTCTGTCATCATCATCTATGAACTTCAGAATGCCTTATCCATCACCATGCTTTCCTCATGGCACCACTTTTGATCAGGGAACTCACGACCCAGCAAGGAAAACACAACCATCAGCTCATGTCCACACACTTGAAAGTGGCTCAGTTCAGTTTAGTCACTCAGTTGTGTCCGACTCTGCAACCCCATGGATGGCAGCATGCCAGGCTTTCCTGTCCATCACCAACTCCTGGCGCTTGCTCAAACTCATGTCCATCGAGTTGGTGATGCCATCCAACCATCTCATCTGCTGTCATCCCCTTTTCCTCTGGCCTTCAATCTTTGCCAGCATCATGGTCTTTTCCAGTGACTCAGTTCTTTGCATCAGGTGGCCAAAGTATTGGAGTTTCAGCTTCAGCATCAGCCCTTCCAATGAATATTCAGGACTGATTTCCTTTAGGATTGACTGGTTTGATCTCCTTACAGTCCAAGGAACTCTCAAGGGTCTTCTCCAACTCCACAGTTCAAAAGCATCAATTCTTCAGCGCTCAGCCTTCTTTATAGTCCAACTCTCACATCTATATGACTACTGGAAAAATCATAGCTTTGACTAGATGGAACTTTGTTGGCAAAGTAATGTCTCTGCTTTTTAACATGCTGTCTAGGTTTGTCATAGCTTTTCTTCCAAGGAGCAAGTGTCTTTTAATATCATGGCTGCAGCCACCATCTGCAGTGATTTTTAAGCCCAAGAAAATAAAGTCTGTCACTGTTTCCACTGTTTCCCCATCTATTTGCCATGAAGTGATGGGACCAGATTCAGTGATCTTAGTTTTCTGACTGTTGAGTTTCCAGCCAAGTTTTTCACTCCCCTCTTTCACTTTCATCAAGAGGCTCTTTAGTTATTCTTTGCTTTCTGCCATAACGGTGGTGTCATCTGCATATCTGAGGTTATTGATATTTCTCCTGGCTATCTTGATTCCAGCTTGTGCTTTGTCCAGCCTGGCATTTCTCATGATGTGCTCGGAAGTGGCTGGCCTATTTGAAAGGTGGAATGGCTACTGAAGGCTCCGTTGTGGAGCCAATCAGGAGAAAATGCCCTGGAAAGGTGGGTTCTCTTAAAGGTGCAGAGTATGCTTTGAATCCAGGACCATTATCAGATGTTGGCTTCCTTGCAGCCAGGACACCTGGGTTCAGGGGACAATGGGTGGAGGTGGGGGTGGCTTCTATCACCACTTCACCTAGTAAGTCACTCACAGAGATTTTGCTCCCTGTCCTGGAAACTCTGAGCTCTTCTGGTTTGAGGAGCTTAGTCTTCAAGTGAGACAAAGGGGGACAAAGAACAACATGGTTCTGCTGAATCAGAAGATGAAACTTTAGGGACTTCTGTGGTAGCCCAGTGGTTAAGAGTTCGTCTTCCAATGCAGGGGGTGTGAGTTCAATCCCTGGTCAGGGAGCTAAGATCTCATATGCATCTCAGCCAAAAAACTGAAACCTAAAACATAATCAGTGTTGAAACAAGTTCAATTAAAGACTTTAAAGTGGTCCACGTCAAAAAATATCTTTAAAAAAAAAAGAAGATGAGATTGCACCTGGCCATTTTGGACTCCTATGCACTTAACCAATAGGCCAAGAGAAGCTTAATCTAACTATCTGGGATGCTTTATTTATTCTAGTTACCAAGAGGGACTTGGGTGGCTACTACATAATGGAGGCAAAGAGGACTGTGTCTGAACCCAAGGGATTCTGTGGATTACCTCTTAGTACTTCCATGCTCCATAGTGAAGCTTAATGGAAAATCAAAAAGGCTGAGATAAATGAAGACTCAGATCCTTCAGAGATTAATGTTTGGAACACACTACCAGGTAAGGAGTTCTGATCACCAGAGATTTTGACTGAAGGCAATGGAAGCATGAAGTGAAGTGAAGTGAAAGTCGCTCAGTCATGTCTGACTCTTTGTGATCCCATGGACTATATATAGTCCATGGAATTCTCCAGGCCAGGATACTGGAGTGGGTAGCCTTTCCCTTCTCCAGGGGGTCTTCCCAACCCAGGGATCAAACCCAGGTCTCCCGCATTGCAGGCAGATTCTTTATCATCTGAGTCACAAGGGAATCCTCCTTGTTCGTTTTATTTCTGTGTTTATTTGTATATACCAAGCATTTTCTTCCCTGCTCTCCTTCTTCCCATTTTTATTTTATATACGAGTTGCTCAAGGTTAATTTTACAACTTAGTCTTTAGTTATGTTCAGTGAAACCATAACTAAATTTCAGCAGCAATTACTATATTCAGTGATGCTGTTACACAGTGGCCGTTGGGACTATGTATCTTCCCAATGTGAGAAAGGATGAGCATTTTTTCACTTCCCAAAACATAGCTGTATTTTGTCAAGTAAGAACAGAGAGTGGTTGGTTGTATATGGAGTCCAAATGTGTGCAGAAGAATACAGAAGCTGGTGGTGCCACCAGCTATCAGTCTGTTGCTGCTTACTTCAAAGCTCACCCTTCAGTACCTGGTCTGCAGCGATGAACTGGACTCTTGAAGCATTTATTCTTTGCAGTGAGCACACTGCTGAGCTTTATCATTAGAGGGCACTGGAAGTACGCTACAGGAGGGAAGGGCCTGCTCTTCCTAGTTCTGGTTGCTGTGTTCTTGCTCCTGCTCCTGCCAATACTGCTGCTTCTGTGTAAGCCTAGCCCCAGTCCCTGGTGGAGAGGACCTGTCACCAGGTGGCTGGCAGGTCCCTGCAGGGAATGGTCCCCTACTGGGGAGTCAGTGTATGTCTCTGTTGTTGGTGGATTAGTTTCTTAGTAACAGCATTGGCAAGATCAGTCCTGATAAGGGGAGATCCATGATGCTGAGCCCATGTATAACCTCTATCCCCATGAGGTTAAACATGGCCACTGTTTACAAGTCCAATGCTGTTTTAAGGCAGTTCATTATGGAGTAGTTGGTTTTGCAGCAAAAGCTAACCTATATATGTTGGTAGGAGCCATGTTATGGGATAGCTTCTGTACTGGGCTAGGAATTCCGGGCTTTATGACAGGGCTTTAGTGCAGGTCTGAAGCCAGATGCCCAGGGTTCGAATCTGAGCTCTGTCATCAGCAACTGTAGGACATTGAACAAGTTACTTAATGTTTCTCACCCCAGTTTCTTCTTCTGCTAGCTGTGGAAAAAAACAGAATCTCTGCTTCAAGGGCTAGATTAAATGAATAAATACGTTTAAAAATCATAGGATAGTGTCCAGCCCTTCCCAAGTGTCAGGCAAAGCTGGCCCCTTTTGTCAGCCTCATGTTGGGGGATCCCACTTGCTGTCTTTGCTGACCTTGGGGCTCTGGCCCACATCAGCTGACTCACATCCCCAGGACCAGCTGAGGGGTTTGTGATTTTAACCCTGTGATGTATGCCCCTGCCAGGCCAGGCCCTGGGTCTAACCAAAACCCTGGCCGTGGCCTGCTGAGGCCCATCAAGCTGCCCCACTGTGGGACTGCTCCTTTCTTGTATACAACTGAGATGGTCTAGGTTTTAACACAAGCATTCACAGCCCTCACAGGGCTCCAGGGAGAATATGATTCCATATGTGCCGGAGCCATTTTGTTGGTTGTTTCTCTAAACACCTGGAACCTTTGGGTACGGACTGCATTTAAAATGATGTCGGAGAAATTAGAGATGACACCAGTATTTCTATGACATATTGTCTGTCTTTATGCTAATGCTATGCTAAGTCACTTCAGTCGTGTCCAACTCTGTGCGACCCCATAGACGGCAGCCCACCAGGCTCCCCCGTCTGTCTTTATGAGAAGTTAGCAAAGCATTGAGCCAACTCCAGTGTGGGGGCCTCCTGATCTGCTCTGAATCAGGGGCAAGGAGACCCTTTGGTTTTGCCTCCTCCCTCCACCCCCAGCTCAGAGCAATCCTCCGGGGGATTGTGGGCCTGAGGGTGGACTCCCCAGGGGACCTAAGAAAGTGGGGAGTCAGTGTCTCTGGGGAGTTCCAGGTGACGTAGGAACCAGGGCAGTGTGACATCCTCTTTCATCCTTATAATGAAACTAAGAGGAAAAGTGTATTACTTTTGTCACTTTAGGGATGCGGAAACTGAGGCTTAGAGAAGTGAGACAACTTGTCTAGGGGTCATGGGGCCAGGAGAAGTTCACTGTAGCAGCTCGGACTTGGGTCACCTCGGAGCAGGCCCTCTCCCTATGGTCTCATTTCACCTTCCCCGGTCCTAGGGCATTGCTGTTGCCGCTGATGCCTCACAGGTGGGGAAACAGCCTTGGGAAGGACCTGGAATTTTATCCTATGGCTCTCTGACCCCAGTGACCCTGTAACTGATGCCTTTGCATTGGTACTGAGTTACTGGGGCCCACGGCCAGACCTGTTGTGACAACAAAAAGAAAGTCTCTGCCCTTGATGGTGCAGGAGAGCCTTGGGCACAGGGGTTCCAGAGCACCTATAGAAGACCCCTCTATTCTGAACTGAAGGCCTGGGAGGCTCAGCTGGGACCTGACCCAGGTGGTGAGAGAGGGCTCATCAGGGGCTTGAGGGGAAATGTGTTTGGACACTCTTACCTGGGGGCTGCTCTCTGGGGCTCCTGTGGCGTGCAATGTCCCGATGAGTCAAGTCTCCTGATGATGACCCCACCAGCACCAAAGTGACCACGGTCATGGCCACCTCAGTCAACATTCACAGGATGGGACTCGGCGTGGAGCAGAGTTGCTTCTCTCATCTTTCTCGTTCGCAGGTCGCATCTGGAAAATGATGGAATTTGCACTGCTGCCTGCAAGAGGACTTCTGGCCAGGGGCTCTGGCTCCCCAGCCCCACCCAGCAACTCCCCAAATTGGTCCACACACAACCAACCTGTGTAAACAGGCTGGAGGTGCGGGTGGAGGGGCAGAGGGAAAACAGTGGAGAGGCGTGGCTGGGTGTGGACTCTCAGGGGCCCTTCTGGCCTGGGTGTCTCCACTCTCTGGGGTAGTTTCACTCTGCTGGTCACGTCAGCAACCCAGACCCAGGCAAGAGAGGCAGGCAGGCTCCTGGAGGCGGGCTCAGGGCCATTTGAGCAGAGAATTCTGGGGTTCCCAGGTGGCACAGTGGCAAAGATGCCGCCTGCCAATGCAGGAGATACTGGAGACACAGGTTTGATCCCCTACAGTAGGAAATGGTGACCAGCTCCAGTATTCTTGCCTGGAACAGTCCATGGACAGAAGGAGCCTAGTGAGCTACAGTCCATGGGGCCGCAAAGAGTCAGACACGACTGAATGATTAAATGCACACAGAGTGAGGTTAAAGAGGGGGTGGGGTGGGGTGGGGGTGGGGGTGGGAGGAGGTGGTGTGTCCTCTAAAGCACAGATGCCTCTCCTGACCTGAATTAAGGGTGCATGTGTGCTCAGTCACTTCAATTGTGTCTGACTCTGCGACCCCATGGACTGCAGCCGGCCAGGCTCCTCTGTCCATTGGGCTTTTCAGGCAAGAACCCCGGAAGTGAGTTGCGTGCCCTTCTCAGGGTTATCTTCCAGACCCAGAGATCAAACCCATGTCTCCTGTGTCTCCTGGATTGCCGGCAGATTCTTTACCGCTGAGCCACCGGGAAAGCCTGGTTTAAGGGTGTTTGTCATCTCCCTTCCCCAAGTCCTGTCCTAAGCTTGCAGACCTAAAGAAGCCCACCCTGGTGGGCATCCCCTGCCAGAGCTGCCCAGCCTCCATCCTCACCTCCTTCAGCTCAGCCCCCTCCCTTCCCCCTAGCGAGCCCACCTCCACTGCCCAGCCTGGGTCTGCCCCGCCCAATGCGCCCACCCACGTGGCTCTGCTCAGATGGAGCTTGATCAAATCCTCTTAAAATGAGTTTTCCCTGTGTGTCAGCCCCTCAGCTCTCACTATACCAGTTCCTGAGCATTTAATAGGAGTGGAAAGATAGGAGAAAAATGCCCAGACATATGTTAATTGAGATCAGTGCTGAGACTCTGAGAGGTCCAAAGGTTAAAGATGCAACTGCTGCTGCTTCTGTGAATGGTGCTGCTATAAACGCTGCCTGATGAAGAGTCTCCATTATCCTGGAAGTGTCTCTGTGAAGAGGGAGGGGAATCATCCCCAGCTTCCTCTGGCTTCCTGACGATTGGGCTGCAGGACAATCTCTGACCGTTGTCCACCCTGAGATCACAGGGATTCCACACAAACCAACCTGTACCGCCATTCAGAATCTGCAGCTGGGTGCAATTCAGTTCAGCCAGAGTCGATGGATTTTTCCATCTTTCCTGCTGTAAGAGCACAAATAGGGTGGAAGTGACACATGCTGAGAGGCTCTTGTGGTCCAGCTCTTCACCTGGAGTATCTCTCAGCATAGTTATAGTCACCTGGCTAGGGAGGAGGTGGAACACAGAGGGCTGCTCACTCATGCCTGGGATTGTCCACCATTTACTGGGCATCTCCAAGCTTGGGACACATCCTGGGTATGGGGAATGTGACAGTGACCTGGAAGCAGTCAGTCCTTGCGCTTAGAAGCCAAAAGGAGGGGCACATGATGGCAAGAGGGATAGGATGGGGGGCTTCCAGGCAGAATCCGGAGGGTGTAGTGAACTGAAGTTGCAGATGCAGAGCTGTTAGCCAGGTGAAGAAGAGTTGGAAGAGTGTTCCAGGCAGAGGGAGCAGCAATGCAAAGGCCTGGAAGCCAGAGAGGATCAAAAGAGCCCAGAGTACAAAAGGCAGGTTGGAGGGGACCTTTCCCAAGTTCACACAGCTGGAAAAGGGCAAAGCCAGGATCCTAACCCAGGCTGAGCTGCTGCAAGCATGGGGCTTGCCATCACCTACCTGGGTGGATGGGTCAGCCTTTGCAGCAGCTGAGAAGAGAGGTGACTCTTGAAGCCCAGGGTCCTGGAGGCAGTCAGGAAGCCTCATTCCTGGCCTTCCTTGTAAGCTACCCCAGAACCTAATGTTGCCTCTGCAAGGTCCTTGTTTGTAACTGTCTTCGTAGGCATTCTGAGGTCTCCACATGTATCACTCCACGCCCAGGGCAGGCAGGGCCCAGGAGCTCCGGTGCCTGGGAGCCCCGATGCACCCCCTTTCCTTAACCACACTGGTCTCTCAAGGCCCGCCTCCCATCTGCCTGATTTGAGGACTCCTCCTGAGCATCTAAGACTTCAGAGGCACAGGGGTCATAATTCACAGTGGAGTGGTAGAGCACTGGGCATGACTATGGCGAGAAAGGAGAATTCTCCAGGGACCCAGTGGGTGGTTTATACCAAAGGGAATCGCTTCGAGGTTTTTAGGGTAGCTGATGTTCTGCCTAATCCCAGAAGGCACCCTTTGGGAGATATGGGTTTGAATCCCAGCTCTGCAATAAACCAGATGCATGGCACTAGGCAACCTAGGTCATATCCTGCGCCTCAGTATCCCCATCTGTAAAAGGGGATAATAAACTTGCTTTCCCACCTGGTTGTTGGGACAGTTGATGGGATAATCTGTTTAAAGTGCTGAGGATAGCACCTGGCACAGAACTCTCCATCACTCAGTCCTCTGTGCTCCCACCATCCCATTCAACCTCTCCCCCCTTTATCACTGTTATCACTTTGTCTTATCCCCACCCTTTATCACTGTTCATTCATTCACTCAGTTCACGAATCATTGGTTGACACCTGCTCTGGAACACCTGGGCTGGGCATTGGGGACCAGAAGACTCGGCTCTGAGCAGACCCAGTCTGGTGCAGGGAGGTAGGACCTCACAGAGGTGGCATCACCCCCTGGTCACTCAGGCCTCTGCTCTGCTAGTCTGCTTCCTGAGGGCTTATAGGTAGAAACGATATGACACAGTTGGCAGAACCGTCAAAGCAAAGAAATGAGCAACAACAGTAAAGACAGATAGTCGCGTGAAATGTGCTGAGAAGGAATAAACCGACGAGAAACAAATGCCACGTTTGGGGGGTGGGGGCCGTAGGGGGACCTTGGTAGGGGGGATTGGAAAGAACCTGAGGAGGGAGGAGAGGGCAGGAACTTCCAGCAGAGAGAGAAGATTCCTGGCCAAGTGCCCCCCAACCTCATGAAAATTACTTCACTCCAGTGGAGGTGGGGGAGGGTGGGGCTGTTATTTTACAGGGGAAGGACTGCAGCCCCAGGAAGGAGTGGAGTAAAATGGGGCCAAGTCACACAGCCAGGAAGGTCCCACCCAGGATCCACCCACCCACGTGGGGGCAGGGAGGAGTCAGGGCCGGGGAGGAGGAAGACCTTGTGGGACTGAGTGCCAGGGTCCTGATGAACGGCCTGGGAGGCCCCTCTGACCCCCAGGGATATGACCCCAAGGGCTGCAGGAAGTGCCTCTGTGGCCAGAAATGCAGCCTGGAATCAAGGGACAGAACAGCCAGTCCGGCTAACCTGGGAGGGTCCAGCTTAGCCGTGTGTCCCTGGGCAATGCACGTGGCCTCTCTGAGCCTTGCTTTCGTGGGGTCTGTGGAGGAGCAGCGCCAGCTTGGAGCTCATCTGCATTGACTCTGTGAGGGGAGGGGAGCGCTCAGACCCATGTCAGAGCCTGTGCTCTTCCCGGTGCTAGGATCACTCTCTGGCTCCTGGAATCTAGGACATGACCAGCTCAGCATGAAACAAGAGATGTGAGAAATGTTGCACCAGAAGCTCTCAGATCTACCAGGGGGCAGGGTAATTTGTTCCTGGTAAAGCAAATGTTTTGGGTTACTGTTGGACCATTTTTAATGTTGAATCTTTTCTGGTTTCCTCACTCTCACAGCCTACTAATTTCCAGTTTTCTTCTCTGCTTCCAATTCTACTTTGAGGCCTCATTACCCCCCTCCTCTGTGGCATTTGTGAGATTTGTCCAAGAGTTCCGCGCTATTCCAGGCTCAGGGAAGCATCCTGGAGTTTCCTGTGCGGAGAGAAGATGACAGAAGGAGATGAAGACGTGACCCCACCTGCCCTCCAGAGTCTGGCTCCCATGGGACCCTGGGGTGGGGGTGGGGCCACATAGGCATCAGCATTGACAATGCATGGACACTCCCAGGGACGATGGAAGCAAAATCAAAAAGGTGACTGGCTGGCCCTGAAGATCAGGGAGGGCTTCCAGGAGGAGAAGACATCTGCGTTGAGTCTTAAAAGACAAATGCTAGGTCCGAGTATGTCAAGGGGATTCACCTCCGAGGTCATATTCATTGAAAGAAAGAAAGAATGAATAAGTGAGTGAATGAATGGATCTAATCCAGACCCTCCACTTGGTGCAGAGCTGGGTCTGGTGCCCTCCAGGCTCTGTCACAGCCTAGTGTGCCCTCTCCTCAACCCCAACAGACAGCCCTTCTGCTTTCCTGGGGGAGAAAGTCCCTAGTCCTCTTGCCACCAGAGGCTTCCGGCCACCTGACCTCTCTGATACAGACTTGTTGGGAGCCTTCTCCTGCAGCTGCAACCACCAAGCTGAGCTGTTCAGGTTCCTGGATAATGTGGAGGTGGGACCCGGATAAACGTG
The DNA here is from genome assembly GCF_003369695.1 of Bos indicus x Bos taurus. Classification (NCBI taxonomy): domain Eukaryota; kingdom Metazoa; phylum Chordata; class Mammalia; order Artiodactyla; family Bovidae; genus Bos; species Bos indicus x Bos taurus. Next base: position 122,656,228 of record NC_040077.1, read on the forward strand.
GTCCATTTGGGGGTGGCCCAGGGGCTTCCCTGGTGGCTCAGACGTTAAAGCGTCTGCCTATAATGCGGGATACCTGGGTTCGATCCCTGGGTCAGGAAGATCCTCTGGAGAAGGAAATGGCAACCCACTCCAGTACTCTTGCCTGGAAAATCCCATGGACAGAGGAGCCTGGTAGGCTACAGTCCATGGGGTCGCAAAGAGTCGGACACGACTGAGCGACTTCACTAACACAGGGGCCACATTCTAGCAGACCAGCCCAACATGAGTTAAGTGACTGGGTTTTTTTTTTTCATGTCAATGTGGATGCTTGTCACGCTCTCACCCCTTTGGGGAAGCCGTTCCACCCCCTTTAAACCGAGGTGTTACTCCCTCCTTCAGGTTTTACTGTCCCTCCACTTCCCTCCATCACAATGCACCTTACTGTGGCCTCAGGAGTGTTCTGGAAATACAACTATTGTCATATCAATTCCCTCTGTGGCTTTTGGACTCCACTTAAAACACAATAGGATTCTGCTATTCTTGGGACAAAACCCCAGATTCCTTAGGGGCCTTTGAGGTCCCACACAGCCTGCCTCTTGCCTCCCCCATCTCTGCCCTCTAATCACACAGGTCAGCAGCTGTCCACCCACAGGGCCTTTGCACATGCTGTTCCTTTGTCTGAATGCTCTCCCCCATCCCTGAGCTCATGTGAAACTCCTGTTCATCGTTCAGATCCTGGCTCAGCTGTTCTAGTCTGCAGAGACCGCTTGGTGACATGCTGCCAAGCCCTGTGGGACCTCTCCTGCATGTGTGGCCTTGTGCTTCTTTGTGAGATTGATTAACCTCTGTCTCCCTCTCTGGACCGTGAGCTCTGTGGGGCGGGGACTGTGGTGGCTCTGGCCCCTGCACAGCACATGTGATGCATAAATGAAGGGATATTGTCACTGTGGACCTCCCTCGGTTACTCTACTTCTTTCCCTGAGATGGGGATGATGGCCTCAGTCATCTCTATAGCCTAGTGCCATCTCGGGGTCTGCTCCTAACTGACATCATGAATACCTGTCAAAGGAAGGGAGGGCGGGAGAGGGGATTTGAGATTTAAAAGAGTCGCTGACTCACTGTCTGGGGTCCAGTCTGGAAAGCTGTCTGTGTCGAGAATGGCTGTGTCTCCCCACTACTCAGGCATCTGGCTCCCCTAATGGTCCCTGCTTCTCCAGCCCTGCCTGCACACGGACGAGACTACCCCACAGAGCAGCTGATGTGCATTATCATGCCAGGTGGTGGTGTTTGGCTTATGCAGGCTCATTATAGGGAAGTGTGCTGTGAACACAGGCTTCGGAGGCAGAACACGGGGGAAACAGGCTAATTTCTCCAATTGTGGACATAATGGGGGGATTCTCACCTTCTCAGGGTGCTGATCCCATGGGGAATTGCAAGGGAAATCACAGGGGCTGCTGGCAGTGCAATTCTAGGGTTGATGAGACATTTGGGGGAATCGGGTCTGGTGGGCCTGCTTGGCTGATGGAAAGTGGTCTAATGACCTCATCAGATACTAGTGAGACTACTGTCCTCTCAGAGCAGACGGGCAAGGTCACTGTCACCCTCGCTCCATTCAGAATCACCTGGGACAGACACGGAGTGAATGTTCCCAGGAGGTCCTGCTCCACCCCGCCCACCACCCTTATGTGGGGGCCGCCTCCAACACGGCCCAGGATGCAGCACCGCCTGCTTGGGGAGAGGTTCTGGGACATCTGCTCGAGGAAGACCTTGAAACTTCTCGTGGAGAATCCTAGCCCCAGAGGCCTAGAGAACTGGGAGCAGCAAGCTGTGAGTGGCTTCTCCCTCTCTGCATGCTCTTCTCCTCCAAATTAACATTTAGAGGCCAGCTTGGTCTCCCCATCCTCCAGGAAACCCTCCTAGATGCCTCCAGCCCATGCTGGCCTCTTCCTTTCCTAACTCTTCTCCCATGCCCCGAGGGGCAGGGTTGGGTGGAGGAAGAAGCTTGGGCCTTAGCAGCAGAAGGCTGGAGTCTGGACTTGCTCTGCCATCCTGACCTCTGTGATCATGGGCAAATCACTTAATTTCTCTGGGACCCCATCAATCCAGGTAAAACAGAGGTGTTGATAGCAAGGATGATTGTGTGCTGTTCCCTTTTGGTATTTAGGTTAGCCTCCTCTGTGGGGTGGTGAGATTCTCTATGGCAAGGACCAAGTCTGACTCTTTTCTATATTTCCTGGGTCAGCAGAAGAATACACAGATACAAATGTACTTGTCAATGCACAGTGTCCAGTGTGAGGGGTGACATTCTGGTACCCAGTTCCCCTCCTGGGACCGGACCTCAGTATTCTCTGCAGAGCACCCACTTCTTCTGGGCTTCCTGGGGCCTACCTGAATGACACTTGTTCAGGGGGCTGCTCTCTGGAAGCCTGTGGGGTCCCTTGGACTCTTGCTTCTCTGGGACATACCACACAGAACTCTGTCACCCTCTACCAGAGAGCCGCGGACACAACATGTGGAGTGCTGTCTGGGAATCAGAGATCCTTGGCTCCAGACCCTATTCTTCCTAGCTTGTGACAACTCTCTGGTCAGGTCACATTTCCTTTGGGCATCCTCTTTTTCCTCAGGCCAATAAAAATAGCAGCTGCTCAAGAGGGAAACAGCAGAATGAGAAAGACTAGAGATCTCTTCACGAAAATTAGAGATACTAAGGGAACATTTCATGCAAAGATGGGCTCAATAAAGGATAGAAATGGTATGGGCCTAACAGAAGCAGAAGATATTAAGAAGAGGTGGCAAGAATACACAGAAGAATTATACAAAAAAGATCTTCATGATCCAGATAATCACGATGGTGTGATCACTCATCTAGAGCCAGGCATCCTGGAATGCAAAGTCAAGTGGGCCTTAGAAAGCATCACTACGAATAAAGCTAGTGGAGGTGATGGAATTCCAGCTGAGCCATTTCAAATCCTGAAAGATGATGCTGTGAAAGTGCTGCACTCAATATGCCAGGAAATTTGGGAAACTCAGCAGTGGCCACAGGACTGGAAAAGGTCAGTTTTCATTCCAATCCCAAAGAAAGGCAATGCCAGAGAATGTTCAAACTACCACACAATTGCACTCATCTCACACACTAGCAAAGTCATGCTCAAAATTCTCCAAGCCAGGCTTCAACAGTACATTAACCAAGATCTTTCAGATGTTCAAGCTGGTTTTAGAAAAGGCAGAGGAACCAGAGATCAAATTGCCAACATCTCCTGGATCATAGAAAAAGCAATAGAATTCAGAAAAACTTCTGCTTCATCGAGTATGCTAAAGCTTTTGACTGTGTGGATCATAACAGACTGCAGAAAATTCTTCAAGAGATGGGAATACCAGACCATCTTATCTGCCTCCTGAGAAATCTGTATGCAGGCCAAGAAGTAACAGTTAGAAGTGGACATGTAACAGTGGACTGGTTCCAAATTGGGAAAGGAGTACATCAAGGCTGTATATTGTCACCCTGCTTACTTAACTTCTATGCAGAGTACATCATGTGAAATGCTGGGCTGGATGAAGCATAAGCTGGAATCAAGATTGCTGGGAAAAATATCAATAAACTCAGATATGCAGATGACACCACCCTTATGGCAGAAATCAAAGAGGAATTGAAGAGCCTCTTGAAGAAAGTGAAAGAGGAGAGTGAAAAAGCGGGCTTAAAACTCAACATTCAAAAAACTAAGATCATGGCATCCCGTCCCATCACTTCATGTCAAATAGGAGACAATGGAAACAGTGAGAAACTTTATTTTCTTGGGCTCCAAAATCACTGCAGCCATGAAATGAAAAGATGCTCGCTCCTTGGAAGAAAAGCTATGAGCAACCTAGACAACATGTTAAAAAGCAGAGACACTACTTTGACAACAAAGGTCCATCTAGTCAAAGCTATGGTTTTTCCAGTAGTCATGTATGGATGTGAGAGTTGGACCATAAAGACAGCTGAGTGCTGAAGAATTGATACTTGTCAACTGTGGTGTTAGAAAAGACTCTTGAGAGTCCTTTTACAGCAAGGAGATCAAACCTAAAGGAAATCAGTCCTGAATATTCATTGGAAGGACTGATACTGAAGCTGAAGCTCCAGTACTTTGGCCACCTGATGCTGATGTGAAGAACTAACTCATTAGAAAAGACCCTGATGCTGGGAAAGATTAAAGATAGGAGAAGAAGGGGACGACAGAGGATGAGATGGTAGGATGGCATCACTGACTCAATGGACATGAGTTTGAGCAAGCTCTGGAAGTTGGTGATGGACAGGGAAGCCTGGCATACTTGTCCATGGTGTCATGAAGAGTCGGACATGACTGAGCGACTGAACTGAATGTCACGTGACTGGTCAGTGGCAGATTTCAGCCGAGGATTTTAGGTCAGGTCTGGGGAGCTAAGCCCAGGTGTCTCCATTGGGCTCATTGTCTGTACTTGTGATGTGCTGAGAACATGCACTTAGTTAATGCTATTAGCCTTTTACTCCAGCATCTTCTGGCCCATGAGAGTCTAGTTCTAGGCCAATTAGCCTGGAACCCATTTCCTTCTCTCCTTGGGGTTCTGCTTCCACACAGAAATGCAGGCCACTTCCTTGAGCCCAGCCACCCTCTTCCAAATGTCAAGTGAACAGAGGTGGGGCTGCAGTGGGGAAAAGCCGATCTCTCTGATTCATGGCCCTGGCTAGGTTATTTGTAGCTCAGTGGTTCCTGAGAAAAGGGAGAGAGCTGAGGGCTTTAGGGGGCAGGAGAGATTTTTGGGTTCATTTAGGTTATTCTTCACAAATGTTTGCCTAACTCCTAGAGGAACCAAGCACTGCGTTTCCTCCCATGGTCATTAGAGATCAGGGCTCTCTAACTAGGTTAGGACTCAGTGGGTGTGGGTGATAGAAACATGATTCAGACTGGCTGAGGGGCTTCCCTGGTGGCTCAGTGGTAAAGAATCTGCCTGCCAGGGCAGGAGACGTGGGTTTGATCCCTGGTCTGAGAAGCTCTCACATGCCATGGAACAACTAGGCTCATGTGATGCAACTTTTGAGCCTGTGTTCTAGAGCCCAGAAGCTGCAACTGCTGAGCCCACATACTGCAAATACTTAAGCCCGCATGTCCTAGAGCCCATGCTCAGAAACAAGAGAAGCCACATGACGAGAAGCCTGTGCACCAGAGCTAGAGAGCAGTGCCCACTCACCACAACTAGAGGAAGCTCGTGCAAAGCAATGAAGACCCAGCATAGCCAAAAGTAAATAGATACAGTTATAAAAGAAGAAGTACATGCCACGTAGTGTGGCCAAAATTAAAAAGAAAAAAAGCTGGCTGAGACAGAAAGGGAAATGTGCTAGATGGTGAAACTTGGAAGTCTGGGGGAGTTGCTGGCTTCAGGTTTGCCTTGATCCAGGGGCACAAGCAGTAGTTCCTAGAAGCAGGCATCCTTCTAGTGCTGGGGATATTGTAGAGAGCTGAACAGTTGAGGAGCTCTGCCTTCGTGGGACTCATGTTCTATATGATTAGGACACACACGTGTTTCCTCTGTCTCTGCTTTTACACCTTTTCTTGCTGTATTTGTCTGGCTTTAGTCTCAGACAGGCTCTCCCGAAGATGGCTACAAGCAACTCAGTCTCATCCTCAACAATTTAGCAACCCCAAAGGAAAGCGGCGGCCTCTTAACCCCTTTCATCAGTCATACAGGGGCTAACTCTGAGGACCATGCTGGGTCTGAGCCCCATGCTGTGGCCAGGGGAATGAAAGTCACTGATAGGCTGGGCCTCAAACCATCGACAAAATGAAAAGGCAACCTACTGAATGAGAGAAAATATTTGCAAGTCACATATCTGATAAGTGGTTAATATCCCCAATATATAAAGAACTCTTACAACTTAATAGCAAAAACCCCCAAACAATCCAACTAAAATATGGGAAGAGGATCTGAATAGATATTTTCCCAGAGATATATAGGTGGCAAATAGATACACAAAGAGATGCTCAACATCACTAATTACAAAGGAAATGCAAATAAAAACCACAATAAGCATTGTCTCACACCTGTTGGAAAGTCTGTGGTTAAAAGGACTTCCCAGGTGGCACTAGTGGTAAAGAATCTGCCTGCCAATGCAGGAGATGCAAAAGATGCGGGTTCACTTCCTGGGTTGGGAAGATCCCCTGGAGAAGGAAATGGCAACTCACTCCAGGGTTCTCTCCGGTAAAGTCCCATGGACTTTATTATCCAGCCATAAGAAAGAATGAAATCTTGCCATTTGCAAGAACATGGATGGACCTTGAGGGCATTATGCTAGGTGAAGTAAGTCAGAAAAAGACAAATACCATATCATCTCATTTATATGGTGAACCAAAAAGAACTCACATGGGTTCATAGACACAAAAAACAGATTGGTGGCGCCAGAGGTAGGGAGTGAGGGCAGTGGGTGAGATGGGTGAGGAAGGTGAGAAGGAATAAACTTTCAGTTATAAAATACGTGACTCATGTGGATGTAATATATAGCATGGTGACCATCGTTAATGTACTGCGTATTTAAAAGATGCCGGAAGTGAAGTGAAGTCGCTCAGTCGTGTCCGACTCTTTGCGACCCATGGACTGTGGCCTACTAGGCTCCTCCCTCCATGGGATTCTCCAGGCAACAGTACTGGAGTGGGTTGCCATTTCCTTCTCCAGGGGATCTTCCCAATCCAGGGATCAAACCCGGGTCTCCCGCATTCCGGGCAGACTCTTTAACCTCTGAGCCACCAGGGAAGCCCAAGAGAGTAGATTTTAGAGTTCTCACCACAAGGAAAAGAAATTCTATAACTGTATATGGTGATGAATGTTAACAAGATGAATCGTGATGATCATTTCATATGTACAAATATCGAGTCAATATGTTATACAACTCCTGTATGTTAAAATGAATGTAATATTTTTTTAATTTATTTTATTGATGTACAGTTGATATACAAATGCTGTGTTAATCCCTACTGTACAGAAAAATGATTCAGTTATACATATATAGGTACATTTTTTCATATTCTTTTCCATTTTGGTTTATCACAGGATATCAAATATAATTCCCTGTGCTATCAGTATGAAACTAATGTAATAAGACATCAATTAGACCCTAATAAAATATTATTTCAATAGCATAAAATATGAAATACTAAGGGATAAATCTGACAGAAGATGTGAAAGACATGTACAGTTAAAATTAGGAAATATTGCTGAGGGAAACTGAAGAACTAAGTAAATGAGAAATACTGTGTTCATGGGTCAGAACTCCATATTGTTAAGATGTCAATTCTTCCTAAATTAGTCTATAGATTCCATAAAACCCTGTTTTCTTTAGTCACTTAGCATTCCTTGCTGGATGCTGGGGAACATTCTACATAGGAGTTTATTTATTTTTTCTTAATATATGCATTTTATTGAAGTATAGTTGACTTAACAGGTCAACTATACTTCAGGTGCACAGCAAGGTGATTCAGTTATACATATAAAATATATTATTTTTCAGATTATTCTCCATGATAAATTTTCCTATAAATTTTCCATTTCTCTTATATTACAAGAGATTGACTATAGTTCCCTACGTTACACAGTAAACCTTTGCTGCTTGTTGCATATCTATTTTTTAAATTAGAAATCTAGCATTCTGTTCATACTAAGTCGAACAAGTGTAATTTTATTAATGTTGGTACAAATGACCTGCAGGCACTAATAGGTGTGAAATAAAATTTATTATTCACAGAGTAAATGGCAAAAGAATTCCCCAAAGAGTAGGGCTTGGTTTGGAGTGAATAAGACCGAGAGTGGTGGTGGCGGCTTTGAATTTTTATTGAGCTGAGAGGGTGAAGCTGGAGGGGGCAGTGCCACACCCGGCCTGTGGCTTGAGTGATTTAAATTCCTCCAGGTGCCAAGGGACAGAGGGACATGCCGGGTTTCTTATCAGGACGCCCAGATGTGGATCAACAGGGAAAGAGGAGGAATGGAGTCTTGAAAGCTGTCAAAATAAATATGGCGTCTTTCTCATTATTACGAAGATATTTTTTGATAACAGCCCTTCTGACCTGTGTGAGGTGAAACCTCATTGTAGTTTTGATTTGCATTTTTCTGATAATGAGTGATGTTGAGCATCTTTTCATGGGTATTAGCCATCTGGACGTCTTCTTTGGAGAAATGTCTGTTTAGGTCTTCTGCCCACTTTTCGACTGGGTTGTTTATTTTTCTGGTCTTAGCTGAGCTGCTTGTATATTTTGCAGAGTAATCTTTTGTCAGTTGTTTCATTTGCTATTATTTTCTCCCATTCTGAGGGCTGTCTTTTTGCCTTGTTTATAATTTCCCTTGCTGTGCAAAAGCTTTTGAGTTTAATTAGGTCCCATTTGTTTATCTTTGCTTTTATTTCCATTGCTCTAGAAGGTGGGCCATAGAGGATCTTGCTGTGATTTATGTCAAAGAGTGTTCTGCCTATGTTTCCCTCTAAGAGTTTTATATTAATAGTTTCTGGTCTTACCTTTAGGTCTTTAATCCATTGTGAGTTTATCTTTGTGTGTGGTGTTAAGAAGTGTTCTACTTTCATTCTTTTACACATAGCTGTCCAGTTTTCTCAGCACCATTTATTAAAGAGACTATCTTTTCTCCATTGCATATTCTTGCCTCATCTGTCAAAGATAAGGTGCCCATAGGGGCATGGGTTTATCTCTGAGCTTTCTATCTTGGTCCTGTAGAATGGTTTCTTTTAAAAGTTAGAAACACACCTATCATACCGTGAAGCAATTCTGCTCCTAGGAATTTCCCCAAGACAAATGAAAGCACGTGTCCATATAAATACTTGTACATGAATATGTATAGCTTTGTTACAATGCCCCAAGCCAGAAACCATCCAAACATTCATCAACAGTTGAAAGAATAAGACCATGGTGGTACAATATACCCACACAATGGAATATGACTCACCTGTAAGAAGGTGTTGACTATTGATCTGTGCTCTATCACGGAGCACAGATAGGGCTTCTGTGGTTGCTCAGATGGTAAAGAACCTGCCTGCAATGCAGGAGACCTGGGTTCGATCCCTGGGTTGGGAAGATCCCTTGGAGAAGGTAAGGGTTCAATCCCTGGGTTGGGAAGATGCCCTGGAGAAGGGAAAGGCAACCCACTCCAGTATTCTTGCCTGGAAAATCCCATGGACAGAGGAGCCTGGTGCTACAGTCCATGGAGTTGCAAAGAGTTGGACACGACTGAGCAACTAACACATACACACTATCAAGGTTGCATCGCATGCACTGAGTGAAAGAAGGCAGATGTACTGAGATTCCATTTATAGAAAACTCTAGAAAACACAAGCTAATTTATAGTGACAGGAGATTGATGATTGCAGATGGGGACAGGGAGCAGAGAGAGTGATGCCTGATTGGCATGAGGAAAGTTAAGGATGATGATATGTTATTATTTTGATTGGGGCAATAGTTTTATGGGTGTATACATATGTTAAATGTGTGATATTTTACATTTTAAATATATATAGTTTTGTTGTTGTTTAGTCGCTAAATCATATCCAACTCTGTGACCCCCTGGACTGCAGCATGCCAGGCTTCCCTGTTCTTCACTATCTCCCCATAGTTTGCTCAAACTCATGTCCTTTAAGTCACTGATGCCATCCAACAATCTCATCCTCTGTCTCTCCCTTCTCCTCCTGTATAGTTTAGCGTCATACAAATTAAATATCAATAAAGCTATAAAAAATTACTTGCCAAAAAGATAATGTTGTGTTAATGACAGTATCTATGAAGCACCTGTCTGTGGCTCCAGTACACAGAAGGCTCTAAATGGGCCGGTTGTATACAGAAGGCGCTCATGGAATGGCACTCATTGCTGTGGGGAAGATGGCGTGTGTTGCTGGCAAGTCAGCCTCCCCCATCTGACCATGACCTTCTCAAGCACACTGGCAGGTCAGCCTCCCCCATCTGACCATGACCTTCTCAAGCACAGAGCATCACCAAGCTTTCTCTCTGTGCCTGGAGCCCTGCACACGGTCCGAACTCTGCTGACATCTGCTGAGTCACTGGAAACTGACATCCCAAAGGAGGGAAGGAAGGGGAGGGCACTTCATGCTCTTTGTCTCACAGCCACCAGGGCCTTGAACCTCTCTTGTTCATTGGTTCACAGCCGCACACATCTCTGTGGGACATATAATACATTTCTTGGCAGTGGAGGGGTTATTTAAAGCTCCCTTTATAACAGCTGGACCTTGATGGAAACACATCAGTGTTACCCCTGGGGCCTGAGGAGGGCAGGAATGCATGGGCAGGATCTATTCTAAGCTTTTCAGAGATGTTCAGGACGTGAAGACACTGTCTGACCTTGGCTGTGTGATGGGGTATCCTCGCGTTCACAGTGGACAGGTGTTTGTGAATGCGGCCGTGACTAGGGACACCAGCGGGGAGCCTTGTCCACGTCCTCCTCTAATCTCATCATTTCTTAGAAGTTCTCTGGGCTCACATGGCAGATACAAGAGGAAGTGCCTTTTTCAGAAGCATCAAAACCAGACCTCACTGGTGGCCATGGGGTTAAATCAGTCTATCCAGCATCGAGGATCTGATACGCGCACCATGAAACATCAGAGTTCTGGGCTCGAGTCCTGACTACCCTTGATGAATTCAGAGAGAGTGGGCTCCTATCCTTCATCTTGCTGAGCCCCACTTTCCTCACCTGTAAAATAAACATTCCAACACTCATGGGACTGCTCCTTATTGAGAAATGTCATCACAAGTGGCTGATAGAGGTTGCCCACATGGCTGGGTCACCCACATGCTGGACACAACTCCCCAGCCTCCAACTCCCTGGTCATATTCAACCCCCCACCCTCCCGTCTCAGCTGCCTGACCAGCCTACAGGTGCAGAGAGTCTGTCACTGCAGAGTCATTCCTTTCATTCCCTCAATTTAGGCTCCTCGTTGAGAAATCTCTATCAGCCTTTGGTACCAGAAACTGTGCCCTTGAAGAACACACAGGCAGTGATGGCGGGGGGTGCGGGGGAGGGGAGGGATGCACGACATGCCCGTGCTTTGTGTCTAATGCACGGAGTGCTCACAACCGCTCCAGACATAGACCTGTACCTTCTCTTCTTTCCCTACTCCTCCTCCTCACCCCATTCCTCTACCTCCTCCTCCCCATTCTTCGTCATCAGAATTTGGGACTCAGTGCTAAGAAGATGGGTTAACTGATTATTATTATTTCCCCCAGGGCAACCTTTCTGGATGGCTTTAATGTCCCTCCAGGTTGGTGGTGCCTGCGTTCCTGGCCAGTCAGACCACTGGCTCAGCCCAGGTTGAAGCTGGGAGGTCTTGGGCAGAGCAGCAGATGTACCCGGTTGGCCCCCGAGCCAGCCAGGGAAGCTGGGGGAGGGACTCTGGTGCTCTTGCCCACCTGGCATCAATCCCATGTCCTTTTCTTGATGGTGTCCTGGTTTTCCGCTGGGAGAAACAACTGACCCGCATGGCAGGAGCTCATGACACTTGGCCTTGCTTAGAGGCTCTCCTTTGCCCTGGAGGACAAGGAGGGCAGGCAAGGGGTTGGGACCAGCTCAGGCAGATCCCGCCAACACTGGGCATTGTTTCCTCTTCTAGATCCAGGAGCTGACCTGGCAGCTCTCCACCCTGAGTCTGAATTGCTCCTCTTTCCTTCCATGCTAGGGCCACCCCCAGGCATCTGATACCTTCCTTTTTGGTCTCTGTTTCTTGTATTATCTGGAGTCCAATTATTATTCTTACATTATGCTGAGTCCTGCAACAGGGGCCAGGGCAAGGAAGAGCAGCTCGTCCCTGGGTGCCCTGGCCTATCCTTGGGGCTGAGCAAATCCAGCCCCTGGACTTCAGGCTTGTAGGAAAGGGGAGTGAGGTCTGAGAAGGGGGCTCAGGCAACTTGCCTCTGATGAGGAGAGAAATGTACCAACAGTCCCTCCTCCAGCTCACCTCTAGTCATGACGCAAGGGCCCTCAGGACCTGGGCCAGGTGCCAGGATGTGCCAGTGACACAGGTGTGCCCGTTGGCAGGTGTGATGCTATTGGCTCCCCCTACCCCAGACCCTGACTCTCATGGCTGCTGAGCCCTTGTCTTGACTGTTTGATTAAAAGGGGACATTGAAGGCCACGCTGGTGTCAGCACATCATTGGAACAAGCAGCATAAGCTCGTGATGGGCTAAGCCCTGTTATAGTCTTTTTATAACCACTCACAAGCTTGGTGGCTTTGGGCAAATGACATAACCTCTCCAAGCTTTGTTCTCCTCATCTCCGCTTCCGAAGCGGAGATGATGGTGGCTCTGTTTCCTCGGGGCCTGTGGTGAGGGTCAAGTGAGTCAGTCCATAGAAAGCCCTTGGGACAGAGGTAAGCTGCTATTTACATCAGTTGCCATGACAACGATGCTGCTGGCGGTGGTGGTGATCAATCCCATTCCCACGTCCCCTTTCCTGTCATCACGGGTCGCGTCCCCAAGGCTCTGTCATCAAGGAGGGGCTTCATTCCTTCTCACTGGCTTTGTTTATCCTAAAACCCACATCTTGGAGGAGGGCCAAGTGTTTACAGCTTCGTCTTGCTCAGCAAGGCAGTTTAGTACCACTGGGAACTGAAACATCTCTGTAGTCAGGCTGGCACTGACCAGCATGAGGCTGTCGCCTCTTGCCTTCTGATCACTATAATTATGTCTCATAGTCAGAATGACGTTTTCCCCCTCCTTTCTCACCTCCCAAAGAGAGATGACTGTCAACAGGATCTATGCCCTGGGCAAGACCTCACCACTGGAGTAGGGATCATGCTAGGAGAGCATCTGATCCAACCTGTTCACAGGGAAGGGAATCCCAGGGGGAAGGAGAAGCTGGGGAAACTGAGGCCTGGAGTGGAGAGGCAACCTGTCCCAGATCACACAGGGAGTTGGTGACAGGACAGATTAGGGCTTGAATTCCTGACGCAGGACTGAAAACCCTGTCTGTCATAGTGACATGGACCCTAGCGTCTGGGGCGAGTGGGGCCAGAATTCCAAGCCTGGCACAGACAAGGGAAGGACAAGTTTGTGCCAGAGGAATGGACTTGGGTGGAAGGGATGAAATTAAGTGCTTGGGTCACGCTGGGCCCCTTGAGGTCTAGAAGGAACAGTGGCTCAGTGTCCCCCAGTTCTGACTGAGCTAGTGCACAGACTGAAAACTGGTGTCAAGGCAGCCTGGGATGAAACTGTCACAGGCTCTCAGTGAAATGAGAGAAACAGGCCAATATGGACTGCTGGTGTAAGGTTGCCAATTGTTAACACCTTCCAAATGGGTGTCACCTGATTCTAGCTTGGGAAATGCCATGCGAAGGCATTTAAAAGTCAGTGAGATTTAACATGAAACTTCCACAGAATTGGCTGGGCTTTCCTGCGAGTCTGAGTGCCATGTTAGGAGATGCAAGTGCGTGTCTGCTCTATGCACTGACCTGTGATGTAACACAGCTTCCCTGGTGGCTCAGATGATAAAGAATCTGCCTACCAGTGTAGGAGACACGGGTTCGATCCCTGGGTCGGGAAGATCCCCTGGAGGATATGGCAACCCACTCCAGTATTCTTGCCTGGAAAAATCTCATAGACAGAGGAGCCTGGTGGGCTACAGTCCATGGGGTTGCAAAGAGTTGGACACGACTAAGCATGCACGAACTAGTACTACTAGAGATGGAGAGAGCTCGGTGGAGGATGTCGGGAGGGGGTCACCTGACAGAGATAAAACCTGCAGCCTGGGGATGGAGCCAGCCCCATGCTCTACAGGGAGGGACCCTGGGAATATAAACACCCTGATCTTCCCTCCTTCCCTAATCTCCTGCTGGGGTGCCCTATTACCAGACCTGGGAGCCAGAGAGGTGCAGGGTCCCCTGGATAAGGATGCTAAGGTCAGCCCCCAGGAGAACAGAGCAAGGGGACAGATTCTCCAGATGGAGAATCTGGAGGAGGATACGGGGGACCCCAGCACAGGGGAGGTGCCTCTTCAGGGCAGTGCTTGGGGAAGACATGGCTTTGGAGCTGAGTCCTGAGGACAGGGAGGGTTGGGCCGGGAGAAGAGCTAGTGGAAGGGAGTTCCTGGCGGAGGGAACAGCAGGAGCAAAGGAATGGATGCAGGCAGGGTCCAGGTCCCACAGGCCAGGTGGTAAGGAGCTTGCATTTGATTTTAAGTTTACTGGGAGGCAGGGGTGTGCACGTGTGTGCTGTCACTTCAGTCGCGTTTGACTCTTTGCGACCCTGTGGACCGTAGATCCCCAGGCTCCTCTGTCCATGGGATTCTTCAGGCAAGAATACTGGAGTGGGTTGCCATGCCCTCATCCAGGAGATCTTCCCAACCCAGGGATTGAACCCAAGTCTGTTACATCTACCTGTATTGGTAGGCAGGTTTTTAACCGCTAATGCCACCTCGGAAGCCCAGGCAGGGGTGAGTTCTCAGCAAAAAGTGACATGACTCCTCTGAGGGGGCTGTGGCTTGGAACCAGGGAGGGGTGAAGGCAGGAGGCTGGTGGGGAACCTAGCAGATGAGAGGTCTGGACCAGGGCAGGAGAAAGAGACGAGGCCAGAGAGGAGTGTATTTTGGAGGAAGAACCTAAGAATTGGCTGGTGGGTCAGAGGTAGCGGCAAAGGACCCTGGAGTCAGGGTCCACCCAGTGGTCTCCTGCCCTCAGCACCTGTGAGTTGGCTGGAGAGAGGGGTGGAGCGGGGGATGTCTCCAGGAGCCATGGTTTGGCCTTCCTGTGCTCACCCAGTCCTGCATGGGTCCAGACAGTCTTGCCACCCCCAGACACTGCAATGCAGTTATGAGGTAGGCTCTGCTGAAGGATCCAGGAGATGACCCCAACTCAGAGAAAATACCTTCAAACACATGTGATTCCTGGCCCCCCTGCCCTGGTAGGTGGACGGTCCTGGGGACTGGGCAGCCCTGCAAATTGGATGGGTATCGGCTCTGGGTGTGTCCCACCCAGGCCAGGCAGGGGCACCGTGCCCTGATGCAAGGCTGGGTGCCAGACCAAGGCCGTCTCTCTGGGGAGACAGGGAGCCATGGCAGGTTTCTGGCCAGTCTGCCACTAGGGCAAGAGGGAGGATCAGAGCCTGCGAGATGAGAAGCTGGGGCAATGGTATGGGTGAGTGAACCCGGCCAGGACAGACCCCGGGAGAGCCTGGAGGGACGGCGGCTTCAGTGTCCGAGTGGCTGGAGCTTCCTTTACAGACTTTTCCCCCTTCCAGGCTCACCTCATCGGGGCCACAGAACCTCGGCCCGAGTCAAACTCATCCCTCACTGTGGCCAATTAATTCCAACTTGTCATAAATGTCTTAAGGTTTGCTAATCGATAGGAGCTGGGCCGCCGGCCACCGCTGAGTCTCCGAGGGGACGTACAGGGATTGAAGGCCTCTGGCCAGGCTCGTGGGTTAACACACTCCACGTGCATTGCCTGTTGGTTTGAGTTAATCACCTGGTGCCTAAGCGTGTCCTCGTAAATCTCAGGTAAGGCTCCTGTGATCCGTTCAGAGTTAACTGACAAGACTAAGCGGCCGTGCTGGGGTTTGTGACAGAGGAGGCGTCTCGGGGCTGCAGGAAGGAAGGAGGGACTGATGTGGGTGAGGGGAGGGGCACCTTACAGCCCCCAGAGGGAACCGCTCCTCCATTCGCCCCAAGGGGAGGTCCTGGCAGCCTGGAGCAGGCTCAGAGCCTCCGGCCTGCTTCCTGCTGCCGGGCTTGTGACCTCAGGGAATGACAAAACCTTGTGGGTGGGAGTTTCCCAGATAAACCGGGGTTGGGGGCGGGGGAAAGAGGGCGCAGCAGGAGCAAAGGCCCGGGGGCATCACCTGAATCTCACTGTCTTCTGGCTACAACCTGAGCATCCTCACAGCAGGACAAGGAACAGGCCCTCAGAACAGGCTGAAGTGCAGCCAGTCCCTGGGCACCCGGCTAGGAGGGTTGCTAGAAAAACTTAAATATTTCTACATCTGTTCACAGGTTCTTAGAGCAGCGGTCTGATGTGGCCAAGTCATTTACCTCCCTGTGCCTCGCTTTCCTCATCTGTGAAGTGGGGTGATGATGGTGCCCCCCCTACCCCCGGGTTGGGAGAGCAGGGAGCCTGTGTGAAGCTCTGGAGCAGTGCCCGCCCCCACAGATGTGATGAGAGGAGGATTGTGGATTGATGCTCATTACCTGCCTCAGTCCTGTGAGTTTCCTCTGACCGTCTGAACCACCGGGCAGACTGGGAGGGTCAGACCCTCGGTCCCTGAAGAAACTGAATCCAAGAGGATTGGGAAGAGGTCACGGGACTGAGCTGGTGAGCTCTGCCCTGTCTCACTTGGGAGCCCACCCCGGGCCCGAAGCCTCAGCACACAAAGGTCTCCCCCAGCCCCCTGGAGTCAGAGCCCACATCCCCCTGCTGGGCTCGCTGCAGCCCAGTCACCAGCAGTGAGAGCGGGAATGGTGCCCTGTGTTACAATCTGTGTCTGGACGGGCCCCTGGCTGGAGGAATTAACTCATGTACATACAGAAAATCTCCACAGACTTGTCTTCCAATATTTGTTCTGGAAACTGGAACACACAGATAAGGCAAGCGCCTGACATTGGAACTGCAGAATAAATTTGCATTCTCCACGCCACAAAGAGCCCCATTCACACAGCACTGGGGGAGGCGGCAGGAAGAGGGAAAACCTACTCTCGGCCAAAGGAAGGGTCTGACGGTCTTTCCTCCAGGAGCAAGTTCTCGCAGGCGAGATCTCAGCCTGTTAGCACTCAACAGCCTAAAACCCTGGAGTCTTAGACCCCTCAGCCCTTGAATTATCACTTAATAGAATCTTAAGACCAAAAAATTTCAAGTCAGAATCACAAGACTTTAGGATTTAATCATTATCCTGGCCACACCCTCAACCAGCACTGGAGTCTGCTCCATCCTACACCAAGCCTCCAGGCTTCGGATCAGCCCCATGGCCACCTCTTCAGGGCAGCCCTCCTTGATCCCTGATCATCCTGATGAGAACTTGGAGCAGGACCTGAGTGAGAAAAGGAACAAGCCATTAAAAACGGGGTGGGGGAAGATTGTGTCTGTCTGGATTGAGGCAACAGATAGTGCGAAGGTCCTGGGGTACGAATGCAGTTCATGTGTTTGCGGAATAGTGAGACTCGGCTTCTAAATGTGCGATGAGACAGGAAAAGCAGTGAGGCCAGAAGCTAGAGGAGCCTGTGACTAGACTCTGCTCTGCTCTGCCATGCTGTGCACCTCCCTGAGCCTCCATGGATCCATCAGGATAGAAGAAGAACTCCACTGCTCCCAGACCCACAAGTGGAGCCTGGTGAAGCCTGGAGGTCCTCACAAGACCAGGTGAGTGTGAAATGCCTCAGACCCCTGAAAAGGAAGGCAGAATGAGGGGATGTGATGGTCTTTCTCAAGCTGCGTGGAGCAGCACAGCAGCCCAGATGAGTGTGCCCAGAAGGCACCCCATTTGGAAGTAAACACAGCTCTGTTTGAGAGTGCAGGGGAGCGGTGCTGGAACATTTAATTCCTGTACACGCTTATGTAGAAGTAATTGCATTACCTGTTCTCCACATCTTTTAGTTGGAAAACCAAAGAATTTTAAAATGCTCAGCATGAGGCTCAGGGAAGGGAAGGCAGAAGGTAACCCCCCCAATTCCCCTCCCAACCCCCCCCCCAATCTTCTTGTGGACTCTGCCCTTTGTAGCTGCCATGGTGGGGGGTCATAGTGGGGAGCGTGCTCTGCCCCAAACTGCCCTGGAACTGGCTGAGTTACTGGTTCTGTCCGGATATGTTTCCTCAGAGGCACAATGATGAGCTTGGACCTAGATAGCCTCTGTGTGGTTTGTTGGTGTTCAGTTGCTCAGTCGTGTCCAACTCTTCGTGATCCCATGGACTGCAGCACGCCAGGCTTCCCTGTCCTTCACTATCTTCCAGAGTTTGCTCAAACTCATGTCCATCCAGTCGGTGATGCCAGCCAACCATGTCATCCTCTGTCGCCCCTTTATCCTCCTACCCTCAGTCTTTCCCAGCATCAGGGTCTTTTGCAATCAGTAGGTTCTTCATGTCAGGTGGCCAAAGTAGTGGAGCTTCAGCTTCAGCATCAGTCCTTCCAGTGAATATTCAGGGTTGCTTTCCAAACAGTCCCTAGTGGTTTATTTGGGAGGTGACCTCATTAGGCACAGGTGAGAGAGAAGAGAGAGAGGGAGGGAGAAGAGTGAGACAAAGATGCAGCCATTGAGCACAGATGCTGCTGTGGGCGGTGGGGCCATCCTGCCAGGGACCCACAGGGGAGCCAGGTGGCACACATCCTTTACTGGGTGAGAGTCACCTCTGTGAGCACAAAATCCGCCTTCCCTATAGTTGACCATGCTCCTGGGCTGAACGGGCTCCCATGGGGCAGAGAAAGCCGGGGTAGCCCAGGGAAGCTGAGAGGATTTTCAGGAACTGCCCACAGCAGCTACCGATGAGCTCAGGTGTGCCGGAGGGGCTCCGGGTCGGGGTTGCTGGGGCGCTGCTACATTTTCCAACCCCCCTGCTCGAACATTCTGGAATCTGTGCTTCTTTCCAGGCCACTCAGTTCCAGCTTCTGCCCCAGAGCTGTTCAGATCCTCAAGGGCAAGGATTTGTATCTGTCTGTTTATCGCTGCATTTCCAGCGTCTGGAACAGCGCCTGTCAATACGTATTTTGTGGAATGAATTGTCTGCGTGGTGAGCATCTTTTCTTGAGCACCCACTGGGTTCTGGCCTTGAGCTAGGCCTTAGGGACACAATATTGAATCAGGTACAGTTCGTGCCCTTAGGGGCTTGCTGTAGGGGAGGAGGACAGATGCATTATAATCATCATAATCACCATTATTTCAGTGGCAATACCATCACCACCATTTACTGAGCCTCTCCTATGCACACAGGGCTTTGCATTTGTCATTTCATTTCAGCCTCCAAAGTTCACAAAGGGTCCATATGATGATGCCGATTTCATAGGTGAGAAACTTAAAGCTCAGAGAGGTGAATGACTTGGCCGAGTTCACAGAGATGGTACCAGAGCAGAGGTGGGATTTGAACCAGGGTATTCTACCGACATACACCAAGCACAGTCACTCAAACATGAGACTTCAGGTAGATGAGGTGGGAGCTGCCCCAGTGAGGTACTCACAAAGGCCCTGAGGTCGGAGGAAGTGAGTCTGGGAAGGTGTCTGTGTATTGCACCAGTGAGGCTGTGGCTGAAAAGAAGGCACAGACCCTCCCTGCAGAGCCAGTGTCAAGGTCAGCGTGCAGTTAGGTCAGAGTGCAGGGTGGTGTAGGGGAGAGGTGGGGGGTGCTGGGTCGGGTCAGGGTCCCTGCAAGGAGACAGAGGGCTCCCCACGCAGGGCACTTTAGGGGACACCGCTGATGAGGGTATGGGCAGAGTTAGAGAAACACAGGGAAGGTGTGGGGCCCAGGCTGTCAACAACGGGAGTCTTCACTGTGCCTGAGCCTGAAGGAAGGCAGGGAGAGCTGCAAGGCGGGGAGGGTGCCCCACGGGGGTTGTGGCCTTTGGGAGAGGGTGCACCTGCTCCTCAGACACTAGGGAGGGAGACAGGGAGATAAAACACCTGACCTCCTCTGCCTCTGATCTCCTGCTGGTCCTCCCAGGGGCCAAGCTCAATCGGAAGCCAGAGGGCCCTGGTGCCCATTGGTGCCTCTGTGTGGTCAGCGTTTGGGGCCACAGGCAGGGTGGTGGTGATGTGGGGACATGCGGTCTCTTGCTGGGTGAAGACGGCAGAGATACTGAGCAAAGGGCTTAGGCTCCTGGAGATGGGAGCTTTGAATGGTTGTCAATGTCAGGCCAAAATAGTCACTTAATCATTCAAACGTTTATTGACTCTGGATCAGGCTCTGAGAGGACCCTGGGGAGTCAGAGAGATAACAGGAGATGCTTGTTTCCTGCCTCCTAGCCCTCTGCCAGTACTCACTCCCTTCCTCCTCACAGGCCCTGACAGGTAGGTGTCAGCATCACCCCATTTGAAACACTAGGGAACCTAGATGCTGCATGACAAACTCATTTGCTCCTTGTCCAACTGTAAGTGGTGACGCTGAGCTAGAACTGGAGCTCTCTGCCCCCAGTGCCCAGGCTCTGACCACCAGATCATACCACCATGTATCAGCGGGATGAGAAACATGGTCCCCATCCCCTGGGTCTCATTAGGAGAGATACCTAAACAGACTACAGCAACACCTAGAGCTGAGGACCATTCCTGAAGGTGCCCGAGGCACTCCTTCCACTCAGGACAAGAGTGCAGGATTCCTGGAGAGGGTGGCATTTCAGCTGGGGTGCTGAGGGAAGCAGAGGAGTTCACAGGGCAGTCGAGGCATGTAGAGGAGAGGGCATGTCAGGCAGTGGACACAGCATGAGCGAAGGGATGGAGGGAAGAAACAGTACCAAGTGTGCAGGGAACTGCAAGCAAGTTGGTATTGCTGGGGCATAAAGTACGAGAAAGGACGCAGGGGGACAGGAGCAGCTCATAGGTAACCCTGCTGAGTTATCTCAGTCCTGGTCTAAGACACCCTAAGGGCCAGGGTCCATGTTACTCCCCTGCTTAAGTCCCTGTACAAGACTCATAACGAGTCCAGAGATTCAGGATGGTTCTCAAGATTGCTGGTGCTCGGGTTCTGCTGTAAGCCAACTGCCTTGGTTTCCCCAGCTTGGCAGAGCAATTAACAGTGATAATGCAAGGATTTTGGAGTTTGCCAGACCTGGAGTGAACTTCTGGTTTAGCTTAGCTTTGTGATATGGGACATGTCACTCAACCTCTCAGTGCCTCACTTTCCTACCTATGAAGTAGAAATAAAATGATACAGGGTTGTCCTGAAAATTAGATGAACTAATATGTATAAGGACTTCCCGGGTTGCTCAGATGATAAAGAATCCGTCTGCAGTGAGGGAGACCTGGGTTTGATCCCTGGGTTGGGAAGATCCCTGGAGGAGGGCATGGCAACCTGCTTCAGTATTCTTGCCTGGAGAATCCCCATGGGCAGGGGAGCCTGGTGGGCTACAGTTCATGGGGTTGCAAAGAGTCGGACATGACTGAGCGACTAAGCACAGCACAGCAATACGTGTAAAGCATTTACTACAGTGCCCTGCACATAGCAGGTTCTCAATAAACCGTAGCTTTTTATTATTTTTGTTATTTTAATTATCACCTTCTAATCTTTTACCATGTATGTACTGAATTTTATAATTGTATTATAATTGAAATTGTGTTGACTTATACTTGCAATAAAGTAATTATACATTTACTCAGTTTTTTTCTATTCACTATTATATCATTAAAAATTTCTCAAAAGCATGTTATGACTGCATAGTAGACCAGCCTTCAGATGCATCAAACTTTATCATTATCCCTTAAGGTTGGATATTTAGAGGATTAGTGAAAGTGAAAGTCACTCAGTCGTGTCCAAATCTTTGTGACCCCATGGACTATACAGTCCATGGAATTCTCCCAGCCAGAATATTGGAGCCTTTCCCATCTCGGGGGATATTCCCAACCCAGGGATCAAAGCCAGGTCTCTTGCATGCAAGCAGATTCTTCATCAGCTGAGCCACAAGGGAAGCCCATTTAGAGGGTTACAGGGTTTCGGTCTTCTACATCATTAGGCTGTGATGTACATCGTTTGGCATTCAGATCAGATCAGTCGCTCAGTCTCTGACTCTTTGCGACCCCATGCATCGCAGCATGTTTGGCATTACCTTTGCCTGAATCTCTGGTCTCTTTTTCAGGATGGATTCCTAGAAGCAAAATCACCCTAAGTGTTTAATCACTTTCCTGAATGATTGCCCTGATGGACACTCCCCATAGCTGCTTTGTGTGAAAATGCTTGTCTCACTGCACACTCAACAGCCCTGAGTATTACTGTTTTTGTTGTTGTTGTTTTTAACTATTTGATTGGCCTCAACTTATACTTCATTGTGTCATCTGCGCACAGAACCATGGCCTATGGTTTTTGTTTTCTAGCAATTTGATAATCAAATCAAATTCTGAGGCTTCCAAGATCCCCTTGATAAGAACAGGCAGCAGCTTGGGGCATGTATCTCTAGGCAGGGAGTCATCGGAGCTGGTTCCATCCCACCTGCTGTGTGCAGGGCATGTCCCTTCTCCCCTGGGTCTTCATTATTTATTACCGACGTATTGCAATCACTTCCTGGATAGTCTCCCTTCCTCCAGCCCATCCAGTGCCCAGAACAGGGCCTAATGCCCAGTAGGTGTTTAGCGACTATTTGCTGAAGCCTGAATGGCCAAGTGCTTTTTAAAAAGACAAGCTGGCAGTGCAATTCCCTTGCTTACATCTTTTGTTCAGACTCTCCATCATTTGTATTTATTGCTTTGTCTTTCTTCCCTGTGTTTCATGCAGGTACACTGTGTCAAGGTGGTTAAGGACCTCCCTCTTAAGCCAGACAACTTAGTGTGAATTTTGCTTCTGGGGCTTAGTTGCTGTATGAACTTAGGGGTCTAACTTAACCTCTCTGTGTCTCAGTTTCTCTCTCTGTTAAACTGGAATAATAATGCCTGTTTCACAAGGTTGTGCTGAGAAGTAAATAAGTAAATGTATGTGTAGAGTGTTTAGAACAGCTTGCTGCTGCTGCTAAGTCGCTTCAGTTGTGTCCGACTCTGTGAGACCCCATAGACAGCAGCCCACCAGGCTCCTCCGTCCCTGGGATTCTCTAGGCAAGAACACTGGAGTGGTTGCCATTTCCTTCTCCAATGCACGAAAGTGAAAAGTGAAAGTGAAGCCACTCATTCGTGTCCGACTCTTCACGACCCCATGGACTGCAGCCTACCAGGCTCCTCCATCCGTGGGGCTTTCCAGGCAAGAGTACTGGAGTGGGGTGCCATCTCCTTCTCCATAGAACAGCTTAGGCACATACATAGACGCTCTACGTTCTTGCTATTATTCTTCCAAAGTGGATACTAGGTGCCACAAACCCACTTAAACTTGAGCTGAAGGCACCTCTTCTCTTGAAGGCCCTCACAGTTTCAGACTGACCTTCTTACTATTTCAAGTTCACAAGAAAGAGAGACCTTCTCTGTTGCCAGCAGTTAAAAAAAAAATCCTAAAATTAAATCTCACGGAACGAATTTGAGTCAGGAGAATCATCTGAACCCAGCAGTTCCTGTCTCTGGAAGGACCCCTGAGAGACCTGGCCTCCCCACCTGCCACCGCTCACCCGCAGGAGCCCGGCCTCAAGACGGCGGGCGCCTCCCTGCCCCCTGCCAGGCTGATGGATTCTCCCTTCATTTCATTGTCCTTGGAGCGATTTCCTCAGCACATCCCGAGCCGGTGTACAGCTGGGCCACATTTGTTCCCTAATGGGCACCTCAGACAAGGCTGGCCTTGGGGGACCTGGTACTTCATCACTCGCCTCCACAGACTTGCTCTAAAAGGGACAGTCACCACTGCCATGCCACCCTCAGGACACGGGCAGATTTTACATTTTACAGATGAAGTGGTGTCGGCTTGAACACTTGGAGGTTCCAGGCAACACCAGAGCCAAGAGGTACCTAAAGTGGGGCCAGGCCAGTGACAGTTCCGCTCTTGAGACCTGGTCTCCTCATCTAAAATGGGCCCCTCCCACCAGAGGCTGCTGTGAGGATGCTGTGAGGAGGACATAGTCCTGGCACGGTGCCCGGCATGCTGTTAGCAGCGTCCTTGTCACAGTGGCAGCGCCATGATCAGATGTCCCAGGGGCTGTTGGATTCCCGACAGTCCTCCTCCTCTGGAATTTTCCGAGTCAGCTCCTGCCCATGCTCAGGACCAGAGGTAGCATCAGAGAGGATATGGATTTGACTGGAGCCACATCCCCTCGACTGCGTCTGCTCTGCCCACCCCCACCCCCAGCTTTTTGCTGCCACCAGGGCTTCCAGAACATGCCCCCGAGCTCTGACTACAGTCCTTACATTGTCCTGGTCCAGGGAGACCCCATACAGGGATCAGAGGATGGGTGGGCAGAAATTCATCTGCCTGAGGATGGAGGTTCACGGGACAGGAAGTCCTCCCCTCAGGGTCCCCGGCTGGTCCTTGTGGGTTCATTAGGTGACAGTCCTTTCTCTTGCTGGGTCCCCTGCTGGGGGGTGATGCTGCCGGTTACAGACCAGGGCACTGTCCCCAAAGGGGCCTGGAAGACACCAGGGGCCTCTCAACAGGGTGTCAAATACAAGCCTATCCCCACAGACCCCCAGGAGACCCTCAACATCCAGAGGAGTCAGGGGACCTTCCGGGTATCTCAGACCACAGGGGAGGCTGAGAAAGGGGAGAAGTAGGAAGTCAGTAGGGGTGCAGAGAGGTGGTGGTTAGTGGGAGGAAGTACAGGGGTCTTAGAGGGCACACCTTGCTCATGGGCGCGGCCAGCTGGGGCTGCAAATTAACTGCAGTATTTTAGATACCGGAAATGGGGTCACAGTGTTCAGTCAGATGACCCTGGGCTGGGAGGACCCAGGCTCACTGTGAAGCTGATGTGGCTGCTCAGAGCTGGGAACTGTGGGCTTCCCTCTGCAGAAAAGCACCCCCAGCTCTCCTTACCTGGTGGGGGTGGGGGGGGTCTCTGCACCCTTGTCCCCTCTGCCTAGGGTCTCTTCTCCCCTTCTTGCTCTGTAGCTTTGGGCACCAGGCACGGCCCTTTGCACAGCTTTAATTCATCATCTGTGCACTTATGTGCTCCCTTCTTGGCGTTAGATTGTGACCCCGAATGTCAGGGCAGGGAGGGGAGCTGCCTTGGTCATGGCTGTGCCCCAGGTACAGGGCAGGCACACAGTGGGCCTTGGTAAGTTCAGTGAATGAATGGGGGCAGGAATGGCTGAATTGAACTTTGGGGAGTGATGAGGGGAGGGATTCTGAGCACTTTCCTGGGTTTGGGAACCCTAGGGAGGAGCAGGTTGGGAGTAAGTGTTGGAATGTGAGCTCTGAGGCTCCTGGACCAGGTGGGCAGGAGGGAGGCTTCTCCTTCCACTGTGAAATCCTCTGACGATGGCCTCACACCTTGCCTTGCTCTGCCCCTCTGGGAAATGGGCAGATACCCCTTCCTTAGGAGAGACAAAGCCCCTGTCTGCAAGTGGCATGCCTGTGTCTCCACCTCTGCCCTTTCTCAGTCATTCCTGCAATTTATTTGGGAACTGCTAAGGAACCTGAAAAATCCAGCTTGTCCTTAGGGTTGGAAAGGCAACAAAAGTGTGTGAATGTGTGTGTATGTATTCATTTGATAACTGGGAAAATGCAAGCCAGGCCTATAAGAGGGCCACACGAGGAAGCCAGCTTGGCATTTCTGCTGTGACATCCCCATCTCAGAGCCCCACTCCCCAGGCACACTCTCTTCTTCACATTCATAACTGTTCACTGAGTTGCTGCTGTAGACACTGGGTTGGGGCAGCTGGCACTGGGTGGTGGAGGAGCCATCTGCGACCATCACAGAGGTGATCCATCATGGCTCCTGGACATCTGGCTTAGAGGCTGTGCTAAGGAGGAGGGGATGAAAGAGGCCTCCAGATGTGAATGTGGAAGCAGAATCCGTCACAGACCCTCCCACTGGGCTGGCTGGGCTGTGCTGTAACAGCCAATCTTCTCTCTCAACCTTCTTCCATGATTGGCTCCGGAGAAACTCACCTTGAGAATTCACTTGAGGGGGTGCGGTGTGACCCTGTGCAAGTTAGAATGTCCTGGGATAAGGCAGGGCTTTAAAAAATCCAGATACTGAGGTTGGGCCCAGACCTCAGTATTGCTGAAAAGCCCCCAGGAGAGTCTGTTGTGGATTCAGACTTGGAACCAGGGAGTTCCATCAACCGCCTCATTGTACAGATGGAGAAACTGAGGCCTGAGGGCAGTGGCGCTGCAGTGGGGCTGATCTCTTCGGTTCTCCCGGCTGGCAGTCTGGGAGGGGCTGTGTGATTCCTGGGTAAGAGTGGGGCTCTGGAGTCCTGCAGTCCTGGGCTGGAGTCCCGAGTCTGCCTCTCTCCAGCTGTGTGACTTTGGGTGAAGGCCTACACCTCTCTGAGCCCCTCCTGTGTGGATGAGGACGGTCCCAGGACCTGCACGCAGGCTGTGTGAGGACGTGTTGGGTCAGTGAGGCCAAAGTGCTCACCCAGAGCTGGGCTCACAGTGGGGCCGGGACACCACCAGCGCCTGTGCCTGGGACTCTGTCACGTGACTCCATTCTCTCTCCCATCCAGGGAGGCCTGTTCTGCCCCTTCCTGGACCCCTGGGCTCCCCTGCCCCATCCTCCCATTCACTGTTCTTCTGATTTTGTCTCCAGTGCTGGTGGTTGCAGCTTCACCCCACTTCCCTCTCCTCCCTCTCCTCCCACCCCTCCTTTTTCTTCTCCCAGTTAACAAAAAAGCTTCACTTAAAAAGCCATCTGGGAGGATGGATGGTACAAAGGCACATTTTGTAGAGTAAGTTTTCAGGGAGAAGAGCCAAGAAATTGAAGGCACAGCACTTAGGATTCCGGTCTTTTTGGGCCCCGTGCTCTGACTGCTGGGGAGCTGTTCTGTATCACAGTCCACCCCCCACCGCAGCGCCCAGTGCTCTGGGCTCGTCTTCACTCGTCTTTGAGAACTCCTGCTGCCAACGTCTAGGCTGATTCCCTCCCTCAGGATGAACCCCCCTCCTCTCTATCACAGGGAGGGGCTGCAGCTGGGGGTCCTCTAACCCGAGACCCTCCGCTCCTGTGTGAGCGCTGTCCCACCTCGGGCAGCTGCTCCCCCTCCCTACTGGAGTCCCAGGTGAAGGTTATCTTCTCCTGAGGGGTCTCCCAGGGCAGATTTAGGAATAACAGGAGAGACGTGTCCACCGCCAGGATGGATGGGCAGCCCTGGGGAGGGGTAATGAGCTCCCCATCACTGGAGGTGTGCACAGAGGAAGGGTGGGCACTCAGCAGAGAGGCCTTGAGGGAGGCACACTAGCAGAGAGGCTGAGTTCATGGACTTCGGAGCAAAGAGATCGAGGCTGTGTTCAGACCCTGTTGATTACAAGGTCATTGTAATCACTGACCTTCAGCAATGACTCACACTCACTAAGCACCTGGAAAGTCAGGTGAAATACTAGTTCTCACTCCCTAGGGTTGTCATGGGGACAAAAGGGCAAAATGTGTGCAAATTACTGAGCACAGTCCCTGGCATAATTTATACTTGATAACTATTGTCAGTGATCATTATCAGAAAGTATCCAGTCCTTTGATCGAGCTAAGACCCAACTTGCCATGTTTTAAAAGCCTAACACTTTGAGATTCTGGTTCAATAATCCCTGTAAGACTTTTAGATTTTAGGACTTTGAGATCTTATGATTTTGGCATTTATGCGTATACCCAAGAAGGATAAACAGGGAATAAATTTATCCTCCCACCTGAACAACTGAAAAAAGAAACTATGGAACACTGGGACACTGGACATCAGGCAATGAAGGATAGTGGTTCCTGAGAAGAAGGGAAACCGACAAGGCGAGACCTGCGATTGCCCCAACTCTCTGCCTTAGGAGAGTTCTCAGTCAGTACAGGGCTTCCCAGGTGGCTCTGCTGCTACTGCTGCTAAGTTGCTTCAGTCGTGTCCGACTCTGTGTGACCCCATAGACGGCAGCCCACCAGGCTCCCCTGTCCCTGGGATTCTCCAGCCAAGAACACTGGAGTGGGTTGCCATTTCCTTCTCCACCCAGGTTGCTCAGTGGTTAATAATTCGCCTGACAAGCAGGAAATGCATATTTGATCCCTGGGTTGGGAAGATCCCCTGGGGAAGGAAATGGCAATCCACTCCAATATTCTTAAGAATCCCATGGACAGGGAAGCCTGGTGGGCTACAGTCTGTGGGGTCACAGAGTCAGACAAGACAGCGACTAAGCAGCAGCAACAGTCAGTCCAGGGAGGAAGAGCCCAGGTAGAGCCTAACGGAGTCTGAATTGAGGAGAGGGAAGGAGTTAAGGGAGGCAAGATAGTTGGAGTTACAGGGACACACTTCTAGAGAGGAATTGTTCAGTCGCTAAGTCGTGTCTGACTCTTTGTGACCCTGTGGACTTTAGCACGCCGGGTCTCCCTGTCCCTCACTATCTCCTGGAGTTTGCCCAAGTTCATGTTCACTGAATCGGTGATGCAATCCAACCATCTCATCCTCTGTCACCCTCTTCTCCTTTTGCCTTCAATTCTTCCCAGCATCAGGGTCTTTTCCAAAGAATTGGCTGTTTGCATCAGGTGGTTAAAGTATTGGAAAGGAAAGAGCTGCCCAAATGGACAGAACTCCAGAGTTGTGTGGAGGGTTGCCTTCAAGTATTTGATGAGGGCTGTTCAGACTCTATGCATGAGAAAAGTGGCAGGAAAAGAGCCATTTGAGAGGATTAGGGTGAACATGACTAGGAATAATGCCTGTGCTCACCAGCTGGACTGAAAAACCTCAGAATTTGTGGGGCACCGGATAGAATACTCAAAAGGGTCTTGCTTCAGTGGGAAGAATTATACCTAGATTAGATGGTACACTGGATCTGCCTAGCACATTGGAGCTAGCTTCCTAGGTCTACCATAACAAATAACCAGAAACTAGGTGGCCTGAAACAACAATCTGTTCCCTTGCAGTTCAGGAGGCTAGAAAGTTGAAATCAAATTGTCACCAGGGTTAGCTTTCTGTGGAGGCTGTGAGGGAGAATCTATCCCGTGTTTCTCTCCTGGCTTCTGGTGGTTGCTGACCGTTCCTGGTGTTCCTTCATTTATAGACGCATTACTCTAATCTCTACCTCCATCGTCACACGACATTCTTCTCTATGCATTTCCAGAACCTTATAAAGACACCAGTCATAGGATTTAGGGGCCACCCTAATCCAGTATAACTTCATGTTTACTAATTATATCTGCAAACACTGTATTTTCAAGTAAAGTCACATTCTGAGCTTTCAAGTGGACATGAGTTTTTTGGGGGTGGGACACTATTCAACTCATTACAATAAGTTAAAAACAAGACTCAGAAGGACCAACCTCTTTCCAAATAATTTAACTATGTCCCCAAACAAACGTCTAAGAGTTCTATAGGAATACAAAAATACCCAATATACACTAGCCATAAGTCATAATGTCTGGAACCCAAATAAAGATGATCAAACATAAAATGAGGCAAGAAGACAAAACTCATAATGATGAAAATAATCAATTAATTGAAACCAATCCAGAACTGACATCAATATTAGAAGTTGAAGAAAAAATGTTAAAATAATCATAAAAAGGATTTCAGATGTTTAGAAAGTAGAGATATAGAATGCATAATAAAACCCCAAATTGAATTCTAGAGATGAAAACTGCAATGCTTGAAATGTAAAATCCACTAGATAAGATTAAATTAGTCTAGATATTACAGAAGGAAAAAGTTAGACTATGAAGACATAGGATTAAAAGCTCTCCAAAAGGAAATACACAGAAAAAAAGGGATGAAAAAAAAAAAAAGAAGATTATTAATGATTTGGGGCAATTTCAAGAAACCTAATATACATACAACTGAAGTTCCCAAAGGAGAGGGAGGGGTAAAAATATTTATTTGAACTAATAGCTAAACACTTTTCCATATTTGATGAAACTCACAATCTGACAGATCCAGGTGCAAGAAATATGAAGGACACTATATCAAGACACATTATAATCCAGTTACTCAAATCCAGTGATAATGAGAATTATAATAAAAGCAGCCAGACAGTAAAGCTGTAAGATATAGAGGAATACTGATTATGATAACAGCCAATTTCTTCTCATAAGCTATGCAAATTTGAAGATGCAGAGTTATGTACCTTAATGTATTGAAAGAAAAAATTGCCAACCTAGATTTCTTTACCCTGCAAAAATACCTTCCAAAAAAAGTGAAGGCAAAATACTTTTCACATATACAAAAGCTGAAAGAATTAATCACATCACAAACCAAAAATGATTAAAAAAGGAAGAAAGAGCAAAAATGATAACTACATTGGCAAATATGTATTTCTTATTATTTAAACCTTTTAAAGAGATAATTGACTGTTAAATAATTGTAACAACATATTTATATTGTTCCAGTGCACATAGGTTTATAACATCTGTATAGGTAAAATATATGACAATTGGATTAATACTGGTAGAAATGGAAGTATACTGTTGTAAAGTTCTTATATGTGAAATGGTATGATTTTACTTGAGATCAGACTGTTACATGTTAAAGATGTGTCATATAGACCCTTAAGGCAACCAAAAAATAGCAAAATGGAGATTATAGGAAATAAGCCAACAGAGGAGATAAAATGTAATAATAATAAAAATTATTGAAAGGAAGGCAGAAAAGAGAAACAGAGAACAAAGATGAGACAAATAGATAATGAATAAAAAACTGATAGGCTTAGTTCAGTTCAGTCGCTCAGTTGTGTCCAACTCTTTGTGATTCCATGGGCTGCAGCATGCCAGGCCTCCCTGTCCATCACTAACTCCTGGAGCTTACTCAAACTCATGTCCATTGAGTCAGTGATACCATTCACCCATCTCATCCTGTGTCATCCCCTTCTCCTCCTGCCTTCAATTTTTCCCAGCATCAGGGTCTTTTCAAATGAGTCAGTTCTTAGCATCAGGTGGCCAAAGTATGTTTACCTATCAATAATCACATTAAACATGTGATTATTTGGTAGAGTGGTTTGAACTCTACCAAAAAAGAAGCAGAGATTGTCAAATTGAATTTTTGAAAAATTTCAAAAGAATCATATGCTGCCTACAAGAAACATACTTTAAATGTCCTGGTAGATGGTAAAAAAATCTGCCTGTAATGCAGGAGGCATGGGTTCAGTCCCTGAGTTGGGAGGATGCCCTGGAGAAGGAAATGGCTATCCACTCCAGTATTCTTGCCTGGAGAAGTCCATGGACAGAGGAGCCTGGTGGGCTATAGTACATATAGTCACCAAGAGTCAGACATGACTGAGAGACTAACACAAATACATAAATAGGTTAAACGAAAAAGATAGAAGATATATCATGCAAATATTAATTAAAAGGAAGTTAGAGTAGTTATATTAATATTAGACAATGTAAATTTCTGAGCAAAGACAGGCACTTCATGATGAAAAAGGGGTAGGTTCTTTCAGAGGACATGATTTGGGTGAAGGCCTGCACCTTTCTGAGCCCCTCCTGTGTGGGATGAGGACGGCCCCAGGACCTTCACACAGGCTGAGTGAGGACGTGTTGGGTCAGTGAGGCCAAAGTGCTCACCCAGAGCTGGGCTCACAGTGGGGCCGAGACACTGCCAACACCCGTGCCCGGGACTCTGTCATGTGACTCCATTCTCTGTGCTGAGGTCCCATCTGGGGAGGCCTGCTCTGCCCCTTCCTGGACCCCATGTATTTAAGCACCAGATAAAAAATGCTAAAAATACATGAAGCAAAAACTGATGGAACTTTAAAGAGAAATAGAAAGACCCACAACTACAGTCAGAGATTTCAATACTCTGTCTTAATAAGTAGCATAACAGGTAGACCAATAGTCAGGATATCTAAGATTTGAACAACACAATCAACCAGCTTGACCTAAATGACAGTTATAAAACCATTCATCTAGTAAAAGCAGAATACACAGTCTTTTCAAGTGTTATGTGGAACATTTATAAAGATAGAACCTATTCTGGGCCATAGAATTTTTAAATGCGTTCAAGTCATACATGGTACATATGCTATCTATATGGGAATTTAACAACAGAGGACACAACTCAATGACATTAGCTTTCACTGTAAAACCAGAGAACAGAGAAAGCTTAAACCTAAAGCAAGAAAAAGAAAAGAAAAACTAAAATCAGGTTGGAAATCAATAAAATAAAAATGAGAGAGAGAGGTAGAAATTCAATATAACCAGACACTCATTTTTAAAAATCAGTAGAATTGATAAACATCTAGCCTAGCTCACCAGGAGAAAAAGAAAGAAGGAACAAACTTCCAGTATTGAACTGAGAAAGGTAATATCACTACAGGTTTTACATTAAATTGATATGAAATGAATATTTATCATGACTAATTTCACATCAATAAACTCAACACCTTAGATGAAATAGACAAATCACTTAAAAGACACACACACCAAATGGACTCACAATAAATAGAGAACCTTAATAGCCTTCTATCAATAAAAGAAATTGAATTTGTGGTTAAATATCTTCCAACAGAGAAATCTCCAGACCCAAATGCCTTTACCGGAGAATTATTCATAGCATTTTGGAATGAAATAATAACAAGTACACAAATCTCTCAGAATATAGAAGAAGAGGAAATGCTTTTCAACTCATCCTATGAAGTTAGCATTTCTCTAATACCAACATCAGACCAAGATGTTACAAGAAAAAGTTAAACCAAAACAGCTACAGGTCAGTATCCCTCATGAACACTGGTACAAAAATGCTGGATGAAATTTTAACAATCAGATCCAACAATATAAAAAAGTGTATCGTGACCAACAAAGGTTTATCCCAGGAATGCAAGGTTGCTTTCACATTTGAAAGTGAAAGTAATTCACCATATTAATTAAAGCAAAAGGAAAAATTATATAATCAGAAAAGTTTGATAAAATGCAGCAATCATCTCTGATTAAAAGTTCTACCAAAGATGAAACAAGGACATGTTCTCATCCTAATAAAAGGCATCTATGAAAAAAGCCTACATCTTGCATGGAACTTAATGATAAAAATTGAATCATTGCTGTTTAAGATTGGGGGGAAAAAAAGATGTCAGGTCACATCACTTCTATTCAACATTATATTGGAGCTTCTAGTCAGTGCAACAAGACATGGAAAATTAATAAAACACTGGAGAGCATCCAGATTGGAAAAAACAAGTAAAGCTTTCTTTATCCTCAGATGACACGATTAAGTAGAGAATCTGATAGAATTTACATTCTAAAATTCATGAGTTTGGCAAGGTTACAGACTTATGAGATCATGTAGGTTATGAGATCAATATATGAAAATCAATTATATTTCTATACATTAAAAATGAACAATTGGATTAAAATACCATTTACAATTGCACCGGAAATTAAAAATTATTTGAGATAAATCTGACAAAACATGTGCAAGTCTTATACCCTGAAAACTACAAAATGTTGCTGAGAGAAATTAAAGACCTCAATAGTGAATGTGATCATGAGTTGGAAGACTCAATATTGTTAAGATGTCAATTCTCCCCAAATTGATTTATAGATTCAATGCAATCTCAACCAAAACACCAGGAGGATTTTTAATAGAAATGATCCATTGATTCTAAAATTCATGTGGAAATGCAAAAGATTTAGAATAAGCGTGGCAACCCACTCTAGTATTCTTTCCTGGAGAATTCCATGGACAGAGGAACCCGGAGGGCTACAGTCGAATGAGTTGAAGCAACTTAGCAAATGGCACACATTCACTAAATGAGACTTATATGGATGGCAAATAAGCACATGGAAGGATGTTCAATATCATTAGCCATTGCGGGCATGCGTGCTAAGTTGCTTCAGTTGTGTCTGACTCTTTGTGACTATACTGCACACAGTCATAACAATTTTATTTTTAATAGCTCAAACAACGCGAGACACTCGAGAGATCCAACAGGTAGATGGATAAGCAAATCTATATGATGGAACACCATTCAGCAATAAAAAGGAAATGAACTATGCCGTACAACAACAAGGATGAATCTCAAATACCTGTGTTGAATGAAAAGGCCAGGTTAAAAAAGAGCACATACTGTATCATGTCATTTATATAAATGCTAGAAAATAAAAGCTCATCTATTTATCTGTCTGTCTAATTGCAGGAAGCAGATCAGTGATTGCCTAGGGACAGAGTGAGTTTTGGGGATGGCAGGAAGGTGTACAAGGAAACTTTGCAGGTGATGGATATTATCTTAATTGTGGGGATAGTTTCAAGGTTGCAGATATATATCAAAATTTATCAAATCATACAGTTTAAATATGCACACTTGATTCTATCAGTTATACTTCATGTATAAAGCTTATAGTAATCTTCAGCTGCTCCAAATAGTATACTTTGAACCCCACTCTAGTCTTTCTCCCCAACCCCCAGACCCCACATCACTGCTTATTCTGGGCTGTCTGATAATTGGGAGCATTTGTTTCTGTCCCTCCCCTGTTCACATTTTCTGTCTTTACTCTCAACAGCCCTTGCTATTCCACTGGGGTCCCTTTTCCTAAATTCAGCCTGACTTATTGTACCTTCTCCCAGACATATTAGACCCTCAGGGTTCCTGAACTGTGCCCTGCACTGCCCGTCTCATGCCTCCATACTGAACCCCATCTCTGCCTATTGAAATCCTACCCCATGGTTAAGGCCAAGGTCAAAGGAAGACCTTCTACGTAACTTTCTTCAACTTCCAAATGAAATGAATATTCCTCACCTCTGTTTCCAGAGCATTTTAGGTCACTACTGCAGCTACTATCCCTGGTGGCTCAGATGGTAAAGCATCTGCCTGCAATGCAGGAGATCTGGGTTTGATCCCTGGGTCAGGAAGATCCCCTGGAGAAGGCAATGGCAACCCACTCCAGTACTCTTGCCTGGAGAATCCCATGGATGGAGGAGCCTGGTGGGGTACAGTCCATGGGGTCGCAAAGAGTCAGACATAACTGAGCTACTTCACTTTCACAGCTACTATCACAGTCTGACTTATTATTCTTGGGCAGAAACAGCCCTTGGCCCCAAGGTCCTTCTGAGACCCCTCCACACTCCCCAAGGAAGGAGGATGTGTAGATCTGATTGGTCAGAGGTGGGACACTGTCTGGGCCACTCTCACAAGTGGGCGGGGTCAGTGCCTGGGAGGTGATGACACTGGACCAACTCTCTCCTTCCACCCCTCATCTCCCCCTGCCTGCAGCCAGGAGGCAGTCAGCTCTGCAGACCCAGTCAGGGTGAGGCCGGTGCAGGATGAAGCAGGAGGTCTTGTGCAAGCCTTCCTTTGAATTCCAGGCTGGGTCTAGGGAAGAAAGCTGAGGGGCATCCCCATGAAGTCTTAATTTCAGATATGCGATCAATCAAAATATCCAACGTCCAACATGCAACTAAAATATTTTCAAGGCTGAAAAAGCTCTTTTGTGGACAAACTTTTCTCTGGGCTGAAAATTGCCACCTTTTTTGCTCTCCATTCCTTATCCCTCGCCCTGGTTCTGGGCACTCAGAGCAGGGCTAGACAGTCTAGAGGATCATAAGGTAACTTGGGTTCTATTTCATTTTTTATTATGTGGTTGTGTGTGTGTGTAAGAGTGTGTGTGTGTGTGTGCATGTATGTGTGTTTGTGTGTGCATGCACACTTTGAATAGGAAAATGTAACCAGGAGGTGAGTAGACATTGTACCCATTTCACAGATGCAGAAACTGAGGCTCAAGGGAGGGGAGAGCTTTGTCCACATCTGCACAATGAGACTGATGTTGGGGCCTTGCCCAGGTCTGTCTGATGCTGTTATCTCCCTGCTGTTCTGCCCACACTATGCCAGGTTAGTCTGGGGAAGCAATTTGCCCTCCCCTGGCTCCCCAGGACAGATGGGTTTGCTTGGGGAGAAGGTACATCCTTCAGGTCAAACACAGAGGGTCAGGTTGTCCACACACTTGATCTTCACTGGAAGGCTCTACAGAGTGAGGGGGTCTTGTCCCAGCCATCTAGGAAGCACTTAGGACCTCAATACTCTTGGATTGAACCCCCGGGGAGTCCAAATCTCTGCCCGATTTCCAAGGATCCCCAGTGGCTTTTGTAGCTGTAGGTCCAGCTCTGTCTCTGTCCCGCATTCGGTTGCAATGCCTCTTCTAGATGGGGCCAGGCTGCTCCATGCAATGGCTGCAGACCTTCTGATGATGGAGTTGGGAGGAGACAATCAGGCCCCCTCCATCATGTCAATCAGTGTTAGCAGTAGCCCCAGATTGATCAGGCCACACCCGTGCTTAAAATCCTTTAATATCACCTGAAGAAACTTGAATAAACTCAGTTCTGCTGACCAAAGCCATGAGCCATGCAGGGTCTGGCTGCTGCCTCCTCCCCGTCCTCAGGCTCTCTTCTTACTCAAGCAGTCTGCCCCAGTGCCCTTCCTTTGTCCCTCTGGCACCTTCTTTCCCACCCCAGGGCCTTTGCCCATGCAGTTCTGCTCCATAGATCACTCTGCCCTCCGCCCTTCAAGTAATCAGCTTCTTCAGGTCTCAACTTAAATGTCAGCCCCCGAGTTAGCCCCTCAGTATCCTCCCATGTTGCCTCCAGTACACGGCATGCTTGGCTTCATCTAGATACACTTGTCTGTGTGACTGTTGCCTCATCCTTCAAGAACTGTGAGCCCCAGGAGGGTGGGCACTTGGTCTGACTTGTTTATTGCTCCTTCCTGCACCCAGCATGTGCCTGTTACAAGTAGGTGCTCAGCCAGGGACCTTAATAAATAAGTGGAACCGTGAGAACAAGAAAGGAGTAAAGGATGAAAATGCCCTTGTTCCTTTGAATAGAGCAGGAATAAAGAAATGACTCAGAGTGTTTTCAATTATTTTGTTTGTTGGGGAGATTTGTTTTTAATTTAATTTTTATTAACTCATGCTGAGTTATCAGACTGGTGATTATAGTTCTGTCTCTGGTTTTTGCATCCCTGGTTCTGGCCTTTGAGGAGAGGAACCATCTCATATTTAAGCAGTAGGAGAGCTGAAGTGCTGTCCGTGAAGCAGGCCTGTGTTTGGGTGTAAAGTTTAATTATCCACAGTGCTAATTAGACCAGGGAAGCCAAACCTGATCTCAGGGCAGAGCTGCAGTGGTCTCCCACTACAAGCCAAGGATGCTGAGCCTTACCTGCCATGCTGCGTTCCACCCGAAGCCCTCTACCCACATCTCCCCAGTCTCTAAGACATTCCCTGGAAAGTAGAACAGCGGCTGATACCTAGAGGTAGCCAATTTTGCCCCCAAGTCCTTCTTGAGGGAATTCAGAGGAGTCAGAGACTTCCTGTATCATCTCCTATATAGAAGGTGATGCGGAGTGCAATACAAGTTGTGGGGACAATTGTGGTATCTCTACAGATTGTCAGCCCCATCCACTTTCCTGGTGGAAATGAGTTATGTCCATACATAGAAAGAGTGAAACTGGCTCCCAGCCCTGCTGCCCTGTGGCCACCCTCTAAGCAATGAAGCTCTGTGAAGCAAGGGGCCATGGATGGCTTAGGAGCATGAGCTGCTACCAAGCAGAGCAAGCAGGGGGCTGGAAGTCCAAATCCTGAGAAGGAGACTCCTCAGTTCTGAGTTTCCAGGATGTCCTGGTGTCTGTGCATGCTTAGTCCCTTCGGTCATGTCTGACTCTTTGCAACCCCATGGGCTATAGCCTGCCAGGTTCCTCTGTCCATGGGCTTCTCCAGGCAAGAATACTGGAGCAGGTTGCTGTGCTCTCCTCTGGAGGATCTTCCTGACCCTGGAATCGAACCTGTATCTCATCTCTTTTGTCTTCTATTTGGCAGGTGGGTTCTTCGCAATTAGCACCATCTGGGAAGCCCCACCTGGTGTCCTCTGAGACCCAAAAATGAGAATGCTGAGTGAGGAGCAGTGGGAGGAAAGAGATCTGAGATCAAGGATGGGGACCATGAGAGGTGTTTCCTGCTTCTCTGCCTTCTCCTCGAGTCATTGGTTGTCATCATCAGCACTGTTGTCTCTGCCATCATCATCACCACCACGGTGATGGTTCATTTTATGTGTCAACTTGGCTGGGCCATAGTGCCCAGATATTTGGTCAAATGCTAGTCTAGAAGATTTTAGATGAGATTTACATTTAATCAGGAGATTTTGAGTAAAGCAGATCACCCTTCCTCCCATGCCCCGCCCCCCAACGTGATGGATCTCAGCCAATTAGTTGGAGGTCTTAAGAGAAACAAGAGTGAGCTTCTGCAAAATAGAAGGAATCCTGCCAGCAGACGGGCCTTCAGACTTGACCAGCGACATAGGCTCTTCCCCAGGTCTCCAGTCTGCCAGTATGTCTGCCACAACTGTGTGAGCCAAATCCTTAAAAGCTTTCTCTCTTTACCCTCACTCATTCACGCACACGCACGTGCACACACACACACACGCACACACACACACACACACCCCTTACTGGTTCTGTATCTCTGGAGAACCCTGACTTAATACAACCATCAAGACCATCCCGCCATCATCATCACTATCTTCGTCTCCACCATCATCACCATCCCCATCTCCATCATTGTCACAGCTGCCCTTATTGAGTCCCGTCTGCACCAGCCCCTGTATCAACTGCTTCTTGTTAAGACCTCATGACCTGCCCTGCCCAGCACCCCAAGAGGCAGGTGTTATTATTCTCCCCCTCACAGAGGAGAAAATGCAGTTCAAGGAGGTGAGATGGGGGACCCAGAGCTGAGCCCAGGCCTCCACACTCCAGCATCGTGCCTTCTCTTCCAGAACCTCCCTCTGGGGGTACCCAGAGGTGAACCACCCAACAAGCCCCAATTCAGGAGGAGTGTTGGACACTGGGACTCAGATGGTGGGTGGGCAGCCATGTGCCTGGCCCAGCCCAGAACACATTCTTCAGTGGGGGAGGGAGAGTGAACAAGGCCCCGGCCTCTTTGAGAGCAGCTCAGAGTCTCTGCCTCCATCAGGCCCTGCCTCTGGCTTGACCTCCTGCTTCCTTCCTTGTCAGATGCACCCCCACCCCTCCACCCAGCCAGGTTTGACTCCTGCTGAGGCGCCCACCCCAACCTTCCCCTGACTTCCACTCAGACACACCCCTGCAGCCACCTTCAGGGTCTTCTCCTCTGTCACCCCAGATGACACCCCCATCTCAGGGGGTGTGAAGAGGGTGGCAGCCCCCTCCTCAGGCTCTTTTAGCCAGTGTGAAGGGGGTGCTGCTTCTGCTTCTATCAAAGGCAATGGCCCCCTTAATAGAGGTCCTTGTTTGTACGCTCTCTTGCTTCTCCCACTGAATGGCTTCTACTGCTTTAAGCATATAAAAACAGACATGGCTGAGACAGGGCAGAGAAAATCAATACGCAATAAAAGTTAATATGAGAACCAATGTGTTGTCTCAATCACAGATGGAATGAGAAAGTGTCTGAGGACTGAGATGGGCCAGTGACACACTTAAGGGCCAGTGAGCCTGGGGGAAACACAGCCTTAGGGGTGTGGGTGAGGGGTGGAGTGTGTAGGGGTGTGGGTGGGGGGTGGAGGTGTGTGTGGTTAAGGTTTGGGGTGGAGATAGGTGTGGGGGGGATGGGGGTGGGTATGTATATAGAGGGGTGGAGAGTGGGCTCACTGCCCTCTGGGTTCAGGGTCTCCTTAGGAGCCCCTCACAAACCAAGGCAGTGATGGAAGGAGCTTGACTAGAAGCCCACGCGCCCCCAGCACCTGTCTCAGTGCGCTCACTCATCTGGTCAGCAGGCATCCACTGAGCACCTGCCCCGCACCAGGCCCCACAGCACGATGGTCAGGAGCGTGAGCTCTGGGGTCTGACTCCTGGGCTCGCATCTCCTCTCTGCCACTTGCCGACTGTGTGTCCCAGGGCAAGTGACTCAGCCTCTCTGTAACTCAGTTTTCTCATTTGTAAACGAAAAGAGGGATGTTAGTATTAGTACTTATCTTACAGAAATGTGATAAGAATTGAGAGAGATGATTCATGCAAACAGCTCAGATCCATGTCCGTGCATGGTGAGGTCTTGATACATTTAGCAATTTTTCCTATTGCACCAGGCTCTGCATTGACCTGGGCACCATCAGTCTTCCCCCTCATGGAGAACACCTGTGAGGTAGGGACCGTCAACTCCTCTCTAACAGGTGAATAAACTGCAATTTCAGAAACTTGGAAAGGTTGGATAGGTTAACTGTCTTACTCAGGGCCACAGCTCATCAGTGTCAGAGAAGGGACTCGAGTCCAAGCCTGTCTGTATCAGTTACAATTGTGTTTGACTTCACGTAATGGAAACTCTGTCTAATAGTGGCTCAAGAAAACAGTGGTTTTTTTTTTTTTACCTGAAAAGAGGTCTAGATGTGGGTGACCACTGGCCCTGGTTCAGGTGTTCATGATGCCATGCAAGACTCAGGTTTTTTCTGCTCTGCCTTCTTTAGTATATGAGGCTTCTTGTCCTTGGGTTGGTAGCCTCATAGTCATGAAATGGCTGCTGTAGCTCCAGCCAGACATCATGTCTGGATAGCAGGCAGCAGAAATAATTTGGGCACAGCAAAAGAATTGTATCAGCTGAGTCTGTCTCTTGTATTTAGAAAAATAAATCTTTGCTAGAAGCCTCATGCAAGATAGATTTGCTTGTATTTCATTAGGTGGAACGTAGCAACTCCTAGAATAATCACTGGCCAAGGAGATGAAATTACCTCTGGTTTAGGCCACTAAAAACCACTCCCAAGAGGTGAGTTGGGAATACCTTTTCTGGTAACAGGGGATCCCCACCATTGATGGCCACAGCCTGAACAGACGAGGGTATTGGTGAGTGACGAATGGGGTCAGACACACAGTCTGACCACTGGGACACATGGCACCTCTGTGGTCTGCAGCCTGAAGTTTCTACCCCTCCATCAATGTCACCAAAGCCCCAGATTGGTCAGGCCTAAAACCGATTCTCGGGCTGCAGAGGTGAGACGTGCCCCATCCTTAGTTTGCTCCGAGTCATTTGGGGGGTTGTTGTTGTTCAGTCGCTCAGACATGTCTGACATTTTGTGACCCCGTGGACTACAGCATGGCAGGCTCCCCTGTCTTTCACCATCTTCCGGATCTTGCTCAGAGTCTTGTCCATTGAGTTGGCGATGCCATCCAACCATCTCATCCTCTGTCATCCCCTTCTCCTCCTGCCTTCAATCTTTCCCAGGATCAGGGTATATTCCAGTGAGTTGGTCTCTTCGCAGTAGGTGGCCAAAGTATTGGAGCTTGGGCCTCAGCATCAGTCCCTCCAGTGAATATTCAGGACTGATTTCCTTTAGAATTGACTGGTTTGATCTCCTTACAGTCCAAGGGACTCTCAAGAGTCTTCTCCAACACTGAAAAGGGAACCCTCTTACACTGCTGGTGGGAATGCAAACTAGTACAGCCACTATGGAGAACAGTGTGGAGATTCCTTAAAAAACTGGAAATAGAACTGCCTTATGACCCAGCAATCCCACTGCTGGGCATACACACTGAGGAAACCAGAAGGGAAAGAGACACGTGTACCCCAATGTTCATCGCAGCACTATTTATAATAGCCAGGACATGGAAGCAACCTAGATGTCCATCAGCAGATGAATGGATAAGAAAGCAGTGGTACATATACACAATGGAGTATTACTCAGCCATTAAAAAGAATACATTTGAATCAGTTCTAATGAGGTGGATGAAACTGGAGCCTATTATACAGAGTGAAGTAAGCCAGAAGGAAAAACACCAATACAGTATACTAACGCATATATATGGAATTTAGAAAGATGGTAACAATAACCCTGTGTACGAGACAGCAAAAGAGACACTGATCTATAGAACAGTCTTATGGACTCTATGGGAGAGGGAGAGGGCGGGAAGATTTGGGAGAATGGCATTGAAACATGTAAAATATCATGTATGAAACGAGATGCCAGTCCAGGTTCGATGCACGATACTGGATGCTTGGGGCTAGTGCACTGGGATGACCCAGAGGGATGGTATGGGGAGGGAGGAGGGAGGAGGGTTTGGGATGGGGAACACATGTATACCTGTGGCGGATTCATTTTGATATTTGGCAAAACTAATACAATTATGTAAAGTTTAAAAATAAAATTAAAAAAAAAAAAAGGAGTCTTCTCCAACACCACAGTTCAAAAGCATCAATTCTTCGATGCTTAGCTTCCTTTATAGTCCAACTCTCATCCAAGATGGACAATTGGGTTGTTCCATTCTGGGAGGTCAGTTGCATGAAGACAGGCATGTGGGGCTGGGGGAGCTCGGGGAAGGCCTCCCTGGGAAGGGCCATCTCTGCAGAGACCTGGAGGCCCTGGGGAAATTGCCAGTGAAGGGGGGCTCTCAGGGCAGAGGGACAAGCTTGTGCAAAGTTCCAGGAGAGATAAGTGAGAGACACGTGTTA
Source organism: Bos indicus x Bos taurus (assembly GCF_003369695.1). Taxonomy (NCBI): domain Eukaryota; kingdom Metazoa; phylum Chordata; class Mammalia; order Artiodactyla; family Bovidae; genus Bos; species Bos indicus x Bos taurus. The sequence continues at coordinate 122,698,246 of NC_040077.1, forward strand.
GCAGGATGTCAAGTGGGTCCCTTGGCCCAGGCAGATAATGGGGGTTTGGAGTGACCAAGGATTGAGAAGATGGAGGAGGTAGTGGGGGCTGGATCCCAAGGGACCTCAGGAGCCACGTGAAGGGATTTGACCTTGACCCTGAGTGCAGTGCGAGCCCTGGGGAACAGGAAGCCCTGCAGAAATCTAGTGGGGTGTGCATTTTAGAAAGATCCTGAGGCTGCTGTCTGGAGGGTGGGTTGTGATGGGGAGGGGTGGTGAGGAGGGTGGCCTGCAGGGGAGAAAATGAAGTAATCAGTAGGGGTTTTGTGCTAATACTTCATTACTTAAGGGTCCTAAATGCTTTGAAGAATCTGCCTGCAATGCAGGAGACCTGGGTTCGATCCCTTGGTTGGGAAGATCCCCGGGAGAATGGAATGGCTACCCACTCTAGTATTCTTGCCTGGAGAATTCCATGGACCGAGGATCCTGGCCTGCTACAGTCCATAGGGTGGCAAAAAGTCGAACACGATTGAGTGACTAATACTTTCACTTTCTCTGTGGGCGTTTAACACAGATTTACAGGGACAGTTTAGGTTCATACAACTAGTTATGATGCATTAAGTAACCAATTCCAGTTGGTTCTCATAGGTAATGTTCTTGAGGCATAAAAAGAGACCACTGTGAACTTGAATTTCCCTCATGTTAAGCCCTGAAGGGAGTGTGGGGGGCGTCACTCATCTCATGCAAATGGAGCATCCCCTTGGGGACAGTGGAGTTGCCCCCAGGTCGTTATTTAATCAGATCCAGACTCTGGTGCTGAAGATGCCACTGGGCGGTGGGCAGGTCTGGAGCAGCTGGAGAGCAGACCCCTGGGGCAACGGGCCTGGTGGAAGAACCCAGGACAGGAGTCTGGAGCCCAGGTTCTGGTCTGAGGCTTGGTGCTGCCTGGCCGGTGACTTTGGGGTGCTTGCTCCATCTCTGCACACTTTAGACTCCAGAGCTCAGAACCAGGAGGCTGAGGGCTGGTGGCCTGGACTCCCTGCCGGCTCTGACGTTTGGCGGATCTGGTCCCCCTGAGTGCTTGGGGATGATGACCACTCAGTTCCCGTCAGCTGACGAATGCGATGGCTGTGACTTTGTGATTCATCTTGCTGTCACACACATGCACACACACACCTTGTGGTCCTGGGGTCTTTGCTTTCATGATTCTGAAAGGGCCACAGTTCCTGGTGACCCTTTAAGGCCTCGCCTCCCTCCAAGTGGGGTTCAGCCCAAGCTGCAGTGAAGTTTGGACAGAAGAGAAACACAGGCAGCAAGACTCAGGCCTGCGCTGGAGGATCCAGTGGTCCTGGAGGAGCCAGTGGTCCTGGACAAGAGATGCCAGAGCCACGGTGGACGCCAAGACCTGGGGGGAAGAGGTCTTGGGGTCGCCCGCTCAAACTTCCTTGATTTCCAGTGGGGACTCTGCACAAAGTCATGCAGCCTCCAGGTGACACGTGAGAGAGCAGGAGCTGTCGCCACCCAGGAGAGGAGTGACTCTTAGAATGGCCTAAGGGTGTCGGTCTGGCTCCTGCCAGCGTCTCCCTCTCCCAATCCTTGGCTGCCTGCACCTCCACCCCATTCCCTGGTGTTCCCTGTGGCTTCCTCCCATGGTGTTGATACCTGATTGTGCCCAAGAGTCCTGGGAAAGGCGAGTGCAGGACAGCCAGGCCCTGGAGTCTGAGAAGGAAGGCTCATAGAACGGGCTTGGCCTGAGTAGCTGGCAGGTCAGATGTGCCAGGGAACTGACAGCCCCTGGCAGCAGCTCTCAACCAGCGACTCTCTAGGGTCGGGGTGTAAATGCCTCAGCTCCCTCGCCCTTCAGTTGGGATTGTCCTTAAGCTGTGTCTGACCATCTGCCAGGGGCCTCCGGGGACAAACACCAGGAACCTGCCATGACAGCTGGTTTAACTCCTGTCTTCCCCGTCTGAATTCCTTGTGTCTCTAGAAGAGCTGCCTCACCTCCCCTTTAAATACTTGCCCCATATCCTCCTCTCAAGTGCTGCTTCTGGGGGACCCAATCTAGGACAGCAAAAACCAGACGAGGAACATAAGCACATGATGATAAAGGCTGCAGAAGGCAGGGCGAGGGCTCAGGGGGCAGACGGGAGGGAGGGCTGTGTTTGAGACAGCGTTCTGGGTGGGCTCTCCTGAGTGTCGTATTGGAGTTGAGACCAGAACCAAGTGAGAAACTGAGACAGTGGGGATGCCGGGGCAGGGTGGGGGTGCTCTGGGCTGAAGGGAGAGTGAGGGATGGCCGTGGTGTGTCTGAGGAGGAGCCAGGGGCCTGGCAACTGGGACAGGTGGGCAGGGGAGAAGGTGACAGGTGGGAGCCAGTACTGCTGGGCTCGTAGGCAGTGCCAGGGACCTGGGAGTCTAGTCCTGGCCTGTGGAATGTAAGGGACTTGGGGGCATCCTCACCCAGAGGTGGGCTGCCTGGAGGAGAGTCCAGTCCCTACAACTGTGTCTCTGTCTCTGCCCCTCGGCTTCTCAGGCATCCTCTGAGACTAGGTTTCCTCTGCTGAAAATGGAGGTAATACACCCCTGGCAGAGCTGTCATGAGAGTGAGAGGGGGGTGCAGCACAGTGTCCCTGATCCCAGGCAGCACCCGTGGGCACTGATGGCACAGGACTTGAGAGGTAGTGGAAGGGTCAAGTTCCTCAGACATTCATGTACAGGTGATACCCACATGCCGAGGAAATGTCATTGCTCACACATGCTGCAGGAGCAAAGGACAAGGGATCAGGGCTCAGCTGGAAATGAGTGCAAGTCCTACCTGCTCCTGGGACCACCCACTCAGTCCCCCGGGCCTCAGTTTCTCATTTGTAATGTAGCAGTATCATAGTTCCTCCTCGGAGGTATCACATGGAGAATTACATAAGATCACACACAGAAAGTAGGTAAAGCTACTTCTTGACATTTACCATGTGTAGCTCCTGGACAGCAGGGCTGTGTTCGCTCGTGCATTGTCCCTCCTAGAGCATTGCCTGGCCAAATCACGTGCCCAGTGTTCCCAGCTGAGCCTGGGGGCCCCCTCCGGGCAAGGACAGAGCTGTGTTTGAGTATCTCTGTTCAGTTCAGTTCAGTCACTCAGTCATGTCCAACTCTTTGGGTCCCCATGGACTGCAGCACACCAGGCCTTCCTGTCCATCACCAACTCTTGGGGTTTACTCAAACTCATGTCCATTGAGTTGGTGATGCCATCCAACCATCTCATCCTCTGTCGTCCCCTTCTCCTCCTACCTTCAATCTTTCCCAGCACCAGGGTCTTTTCAAATGAGTGAGTTCTCTGCATCAGGTGGGCAAAGTATTGGAGTTTCAGCTTCAACTTCCAATGAATATTCAGAGTATCTCTGTACTTCCTCCAATTTCCAATCTTGCTCTTTCTGTGATTCTAATTATCCCTCCAACCTACTAGAGATGACCCGTGAACCACTATAATCTTCATCTTGGGCCATCTGTCTTCCCAGGCTGCTCCATATTCTGACCACTGGGAAGATCTTCCTTCCTCGCTGTTTTTCAGGGATACTCCTGTATGGGCCTGAAAAACGGCAAAAGTCCCCTTCCACACATGTGCAAGATATCTGGTACAACCATCTAGCAATCAGAACTTTGTTGCTCTCTGCCATTTGACTGGTCATCGGGAGCCTCATGTGGGGTCGTCAGCGTGGGTGAAGGGAACTGGAGCAGTGAAGGAGCAGGTCCTGGGAGAGTAGGGACCATTTGCACCGGCAACCTACTTATGCTTTCCAGGTCTGCTGGAGCATGAATTTGACACCATTTCCATTTGGTAATGACTTACTGCCGTGCATGTCCAACTTCATGGCTCAGCGGATCAGATAACGCCTGTCTCACGATGGGATGCAAGCATCTTCTGGTCACCCGGTGCTCTGTGGAGGCTGTCTTTGGAAGAGTGCGAAGATTTACTCCAATACCCTGAGGGTCTGGGCTGCTGGGCCAGGCTCGGTAGCTACTCCGTCTGTCACAGACAATTTGGGGAATCATTAGAGGCTTGATCACAAGGTCTTAGTCACATAGCAGTCTCGACTTTCTACAGGGTCCTTTTTGCCTTGGACCCTACTCGAAGACAGTAAAAATGTTTGGAGCAGCACATGCTGCAGGTGTGGGATGTTGCTTCCAAGATCCAGAAAATTCCACCAAATATGTGTCTTTCTTGGTGAAAGGCAGTATGAGGAGAAGCAAGTTGTCTGTCCCTAGAGAGGCAGTATTCAAACATGCTCCACAGTATGGACCCAGGAACCTCAGGTAGGGGTCAGGCCTCTGAACCGATGATGCGAAGTCCCACCATCTGCTTTGTGTGTGTGTTAGTCACTCAGTTATGTGTGACTCTTTGCATCCCCATGGACTGTAGCCCACCAGGCTCCTCTGTCCATGGGATTCTCCAGGCAAGAATACTGGAGTGGGTTGCCATTTCCTTCTCCATCTGCTATGTGTACGTCTTACTAAAGCTTCTAGGGTGCTGTCCACTCTCTGCCCAGTGGGTTTGATCTGCATGGTGTCATCAATCAGGCAAGTCAGCACAGTATCGCATGACAGGCTGAGTCATTGAGTCTAGTCTAGATCCATCCTTCTAGTCTAGCTCCATCCTAGCAGGAGAGCAGGTACAGCCCTGAGGCAAGACAGAGTATCCTGCCGTCCCTGCTGAATTAAAGCAAACGCCTTCTGGTAGTGGCCAGAACACCAGCTATATAAGGTGCCAGGAGGTAAGCGATTTTCTCCTTTAGGAGAGATACCACATCTGGAATAGCAGGTGCATTTGGAATAAGTTCATAATAGTTCATAACTCTTCGCCAAGATCTATATGCCTTCTGCACGGAACACACAGGCAAGTCAATGGAAGAGGTAAAGAGCAGGACAGGAGTTCCCAACTCAATATCTTTTAGCGTTATGGGGTCTCCAAGAAAGGGGAGATTACTTTTCCTAAACAAGAGCAGCATCTGCCATAAATGGCAAAGGAAGCTTGGGGAGAGCTGGCGGTTCAAGGTTCTTAGATTCATCTGAGTTCTCCTTCCAGTTCTCAGGATTCCTGTCTTTTTCAGTCAATGCCTTACTGATTTCACACATGGGATTTGCCAAGGCTATGAGTCAAGTTCAACTTCTATTGTAGTTTCTCATCAGCAGGACTGGATAGCAATGTGCTTTGGATTGGATTTGGGACCTGGTTTTCAGCTGTGTCTTGCCTGTGATTATAAGAGGTAGGATGTTTCCTTAGGGCCTTCCTAAATCTCTGGTTCTCTGAGGATATTTTGATCTGGGAGTTTAAAGTACTGAGTTGTCATTTTCTTTCCAGAACAGTTAGAGGTAGCCATCACACCCCATATTCTTGTCACTGAAACCAATGCTTATGGTCAAGTGCAGGGGCCACTTGGTCTACCCAAGTCTTGCCTTCAACTGACATTGCATCTCAGGCAAACCTAAGGTTCATTTAGGAAAATGGAAACTCCAAGAGCAATTGCACAGAGAGGAGGGTCCTCTGTCATGGAAGGGTTGACAGGTGAAGGCACAGAAAGAGAAGGAAAGGGAAACCCGGGCTTAGGAAGTCAGGATCAGCTGCCAGCCAGGGCTGGGGGAACCCCAGGAGAAGAACTGCCCCTGCTGCTGCTCCTGGTGGAGACAGGACCACTGTGACTGCTGCTGGAGTCACTGAAGTCCTTAAGAGCTGCTGGCCACCGACACGACAGAGGGAGAGATGAACAGGGTCTCTCGCCTCCGACTTCCCGGGCTTCTCCTGGCACTTCCCATTTTGTCTGAAGCTCACTAGGCCCAGTGTTCCAGAGAAGCTGGGAAATGCCACTTGCAGGCATCCAGCTTCAAACAGATGGTGATCATTAAGGGGAGACCAAAGAGGTGAATGGATGAATGACCGGCACAGTGGCCCAGGACTTGACTTTTATACCAAGCAATCCATTCACAAGTAGCTCTGTCACTTCCTAGCTGTGTGATGCTGAGAAAGACAGGTAACCTCTGGACACTCAGTTTCCCCATGAATAAAAGGGAATCATCACGACTGAGGCTTGGATTAAGTCAAGTATCAAAGTGTCCTTCGAAATGTCTGCTGTTCAGTGGGCACTTGCTGGGCAGTTCTTACTTCACCCTTAACTCACTCTCTGACCTTGAATGGGCATGTGGGTGTTTCAGGGCTATGTTTTCTCATCCGTAAAAAGAAAGGGTTTGGACTGAGGTTCGACTGATGTGCTATGGAACATCCCTTAAATGAAACCGACAGGTTGGGATGGGCAGGAGGGGCTGGGGAGGCTCTGCTTGTGTCTGAGTGCTGTGAGCTGTGCGCTCCACTGGAGAATGTGCTCGAGTGCCAGACAGCTCACACTTCAACCGTCTTAATGCTCCCAGTATTTCCTGCTAATCTCGCCCCCGGCAATGCTGACCTGGTCTCTATTCTCTTTGACGCATCCCGTTTCAGCCCTACTTAGTTGACAGAAAAATTGCCAAGGGCAGCCCTGTGCACCACAGTTGAAGGGGAAAAGGGAACTTCAAGTTAAACCCATGATGAAGATTAGATTTGAAGCTCCAGGGCCTTCCTAAGCGCCCGAGCTTTGAGAATCGTCCTGTTCTGCCTGCAATGATCAGTTTAAACCTTTTGGAACTCAGGTGTGTGGGGGGGAGGAGGTGTGGCAGAAGTGGGGTCCACAGGAAGCACTAGCTTGGTGATTAGCAGTGAAGAGCCTTTTGAGTTTTTGTTCTGCCACCTACTAGCCTACTAGCATTACTTAGGTTCTTTACGACTGACTTTCCTTCTTTGTAAAGTGGGATTAATAATGTCTACTGTAACTGACACGATGTTTTGTCACCTTGTCATTGTCTGCCCTCTCTGTGTTTAGTGACCCTTTCTTTAGGAAACTAAGCCTCTTGCACTCCCCAGGCCATGGGCCATGAGATTCAGACAGGATTACTAATGACAGTCTCCAACCTACCTCCTGTCCTTAGAGATAGCTAATGCCCCAGCCAGACCAATTCTAGTATCCCAACTTCTGGAAACAGTGACTGGTCCGAAGCATGGGCCTGTGACCCAAATGAGGCCAATCAGAATCCTTGCTAGGATTTGATATCTGGCCCCCAGGGGGAACTAGCTCCTTCCTCTCTATGGAGTTCCGGAGGGGGTGATGCAAGCTTGGAGCTGTTGATGGTTATGTCTCCTTCCTTCCTTCCCCTCTCCATGAAGAATTCCAGCAGTGAAGGGAGAGAAAGGTCCATCCAACTCCCATCACAGACAGAGAGAAGGACAATTAAGACATGTTAGTAGGAAAAAAGAGATCCAGTGTTCTTATAAAAGCCCCTGGATCCAGCCACGCCTGAAGCAAGTCCATCTCTGTTCATCCCAGTTCTGTGGGACACAACTGCCTCTTTAGTTTGAGCCCTTTGGATTTCATCTCTGACAAAAGAGTCTTAGTGAACAGATTTACTTATCTGTAATATGTTTGGGATTAAATAAGATAGCTGAAGTAAAGGGACTCAGGAGAGTGCTTCGGGACACCAGCTTTTATAACTGCCCTCGTCAGATTCCTGTGTCTCTCTCTGGAGCACAAGATTATAACTGCACTGGCCATGTGTCAGCCTGGCCTCCCTGGTGTCCTGCTGCTGACACCATGCATCCTCATCAGAGTGGTCCCAGCAGTTCCATGCCAGGATGCACAGCCCCCCTCAAATCCTGGATGGTGCCCGGGCTGACAGCTGTGGTCAGAACCAACCAACCGGGGTCTTTCAGCTCCTCCTCGTGCCTCAAATGGACGAAGCTCAGAGAGTGAGTTATGGTCCTTCGGGACTAACTCACTTGTTCTTCAGAAGGCCCAGAGAGGGCAAGAGACTTGGCCAGGGTCACACAGTAAGGCAGGGGCACAGTCATTAAGGTTCTTGGTTTCATGGAGTCTCTTCCCCTGGCCCAAGACAGAATTTATCAATTTTCCCACTCATTCATCCTTTTGTTCATTAATTTGTTCAGTTATAACCAAGCTTCCCCTGAGATGGTGATGACAGAGGAGGTCCTGGCGTCCAAGGCTGGTCCTCTGAGCCCCGCTGTTTTCTGTGTCAGTTAGGTCACATCTCCCTGTCTCTGAGCTGTGTTGGGAAAAGTGAAAGTGAAAGTCACTCAGTCATGTCCTTCTCTTTGCCACCCCATGGACCATAGCCCCCCATGGTCCTCTGTCCATGGAATTCTCCAGGCAAGAATACTGGAGTGGATTGTCATTCCCTTCTCCAGGGGATCTTCCCAACCCAAGGATTGAACCCAGGTATCCCGCATTTCAGGGAGATTCTTTACCAGCCGAGCCACTAGAGAAGCCTAAGAATACTGGAGTTGATAGCCTATCCCTTCTCTAGGGGATCTTCCCAACCCAGGAATCGAACGGGGATCTCCTGCATTGCAGACAGATTCTTTACCAGTTGAGCTACCAGGGAGGCCCTGTGTTGGGAAAGGCATGTTTATGGCCATAACCATGCCATCCATGTCTGTGACTCCAGCGCCCACCTCAGCTGTCGGTAAGTGACAGTGAATCAGAAACCCAGACAGGAACAGATTTTGGAGGAGGGCCATGGGGTTTGGTGTCAGGATGCCTGAACCTCAGTTCCCCTACCTGTCAGGTGGAAACAATAACCCCCACCCTGGGGAATCATGAAGTGAAGGGGCCCAGCAGGAGTTACTGCAGGTGATCCTTGGCTTGTAGCTCCCTGATCTAGATGCCTTGGGGCCGGCCTTTCTCCCTCCCTCTGGAGAGAGCTTCTTGGGAGCAGCAGTGTCTGCTGGGCTCAGCATTGACTCCTCTCTCAAGGTCTAGAGCACAGGAGGTGCTCAGGAAAAGGTGTGACGAACAGAGAAGGTAGGCGAGTTTGCCAGTGATTGTTTGTCCAAGCCTCCACCGTGGTGCTGCCTGGGTCCCTGCTTCCAGGACGCCTCCTCAAACCACCCCTGTAACCACAGTGGGCTTGCTACTCTTCCTCTCTCGGGTGCCCTCACTTAATTGGGAGATCTTCACATTTATTCATTCACCTGTTGCAAAAAATGTTTATTGTGGACTTACTACATGCCAAGCTCTGTTCAAGGCACTGCTTACAAGTTCTGAACAAAAAGTGATCCAATTCCTGCCCTTCCTGGTGGCACTTCCAGCCTAGAGGGGCAGATGGATGACAAGGGGAGAGACTGTCCCTCGATACCGGGAGGGATATGAAAGGGAAGGGGGGCACCTGGCAGGTCGGGGAGGAGCTGGAGAGTGAAGGGGACTCCATTTATCACCCCCCACCATGACCCCCTGCGCCTTGCACAAGCTATGTTGAGAGACCCCGGTGGTGGGAAGCAGAGTCCTGAGGGGAGTGGGAGTGACGGCAGTGGAGCTAGGAAGACAGCAGCAGCCCCACCGTTGGAACCTGGGTGAGGGTGGGCAGGGCCTGGGTGCAAGAATGAGGAAGCCATGTCCTAGGCAAAACCCTGGCAGTGACCAGGCTGGCAGCCAGGTTAGCTCAGCTTTCTTAGGAACTAGACTCATCCTTGCCCCTGCCCCTCAGTGTCCATCCAGGGTGTCCATAGTCTGCAAAGAACACAGAGGGCAGGACCTTGGGGAGTGTACACATCATTCTTTTTCATCTGTTCCTTGCCTGTTCTGGTCTTTCTGGGAGGAGGCAGCCATGACATTCTTCCCTGGGTCTGAGGCATCTAAACAGAGGGTGGTGAGCAGGGAAGTGGCTGAACGAGAGAAGAGTTGACCTGGGGGGTGGATGGGGACTCTCCCTGGCCCTGCCAGCAGGAAAAAACTCAGGTCCCAGTCCCCAACAGATCCTGTCCCGCTGGCACCTCTGAGTCCCTCACACCTGCAGCCCTGGTACAGAACTTGAGACTTTCAGTGATCTGGGCTCAGTCTCCAGGCCCAGGGAGTAGCCTGCAGGCCCAGGTCCCGGCCCATGGGCTCGATATTCTGCTGCAGGATATTAGTTAATGAGTCACGCTGTGGGGCTTGTTGGCCTGGCCACCCTACCATCCCAGTACACCTTGAGAAAAGGTCCAGGGTGCAGACAAGCCTGAGTCCAAGTGCCAGTCAAACTGGCAGAGTCATGAGCCCCCCTGGTGACAGTGACAGAGGCAAATGGGGCAGGAAAAAGAGCAGGCACAGGCTTGGGGGGTACACCCTGGCTTAGCCACTTACTCTGTGACTTTGAGACAAGAAATTTCACCTCTGTGAGTCTCCATTTCCCATGTGGGGAATAGCTCAGCTTCTTCTCTCCCAGGCTTGTTCTGAGGATGATGTTGAATGTTTACTCTGAATTCATTCATGCTGAGACTACAGACTCCCTTTGCCTGTGATACCTTCTGCACTGTTCATCTAATGAACTTCTATTCATCCTTCAAAACCCAACCAAACTATCCCATCCCCTCCTCTAATGACATCTGTTATTTCAGCTTTCAGCATCCATTCCTCTCATGGTGACAGTACCTTGGTATCTCCTGGGGAGTCACCTCCCAGCCCACCGTGAGTCATGAGGTTCTGGAGAAGGTGAGTGAGCTGTGGTCTCAGGGAGGGCACAGCCACTCAGAGGTTCCAGATGGAGGCAGAGATGGAACAGGGAGCAGAGACCCAGACTCCCTCTCCTTCTGCCCTCGGGACTCCTTTGGGGCCTCTCAGTGGTCCAAACCCATGAAAATCCATCTGTGAAGAAACCTTGGTATAGTCCACCCCTCCCAGCACAGAATAGGACAGAGCAGGAGGAAATGCGTCAGCGGGCAGGAGCGGGGAAGGAGGAGCGGCAGCCGCGGAGTATTCCTGAAAGTGTTAACAGTGTTACCTTGGGGTGCATTTTAAAGGTTTTAGACTCTATGTTTTGACCTTATTTTTGTAACAAGAACAGACCATTTAAAAACAATAAACTCACTTCTTTTAAGTGACCAGAAGTGGGGAGCCATACAGAAACCTCACAGTGCCTCCACACTCAGGAGCAGAATGTGGGTGAGGAACAGGTGAACTTGACCCTGTGACCCTCACTGGGAAACCGGGTCTCAGAGGCTCGTTGAGGCTCAGCAGTGCACTGGTGCTGGGGTGACAAGTGGGCTGGACGCCTCTGACCTGCTGTGTGACCTGAGGGAGTCTCGGCCCCTGCCCCATGCTATGCAGGCGGTTCTCCTCTGGCCTCTAAGGACCTTTCCCCTTCCTGCGCACAGGAGTCCTCCAAGGGGTAGGAGAGTGTGGATCCCACCAGGAGCCCCGGGTTTTCCTGTGAACACAGACTGATGACTCTGAACCTGTTTATTGTGAGAAAGAGCGGACACGTGGCCCGGGAAGTGCTTGGGGTGCTTCTAGGATGATTAAAACCCAGTGATGAAGACTCATACTCAGAGTTTTCTGGGACGAGCAATAAAACTGAGGGTCAGGTGCTGGGGCAGCCTGTCTGGGAAGGCAAGGGGAGCACCTGGGGCTGCAAGGAGGAGCCTGGCAGCTGGAGGTGGTGCAGAGGCCAGGGCCAGGGTTGGGGCAGCGCCCCCACTGTCCTTACTGGGAGGTGTGACCTTGGACCAGCTTCTCTGCCTCAGTTTCTCCACCTATAAAATGAAGGAGTCAAACAGAATCCCTGTGTTCCTGACCTGCTCTGTGTCCACACTGAGTGGAGAAACTGGCAACAGGTCAAACCGCAGGCAGAGGTCTCCATCATCATTATCATCATCACCACCATCCTCACCATCATCACCACCACCATCGTTTTCAGCACCATTACCATCATCACCACCATCACCGTTATTATTACCTTTACCTTCATCATTACCATCATCGTCTTCATTATCATCACCTTCTTCATCACCATCATCACTAGGAAGAGTTAGCTGGTGAATACTTCCCATATACTAGACAGTGTGAAGAGATTGGCTTGCTTCTTCTCACTGACTATTCACTATTATCGTACCCAATTTATAGCTGAGGAAACAGGCTCAGAGAAACCAAACAACCCAAGATCATGGAACCACTAAGGAGCCAGTTGGCAGGGACTGAAATTAGGACTGAATGACTCCAGAACATGAGGCTTTAACCATGCAGGCATCAGCCCCTGTCTGCTGTGTGAAGCCAGATCTCAGCAGACTCTTACGTCGCTCAGTCGTGTCCGACTCTCTGCAACCCCATGGACGTCCACGGAATTTTCTAGGCCAGAATACTGGAGTGGGTAGCCTTTCCCTTCTCCAGGGGATCTCTCCAACCCAGGGATCGAACTCAGGTCTCTTGTATTGTGGGTGGATTCTTTACCAGCTGTGCCACAAGGAAAGCCCCTGGCAACACCGGGGACCATTTTCTACTATCCTTTCATGGTCCAGCAGGGGAAAGAGGCCAGAGAGAGGAAGGGATTTGTCCAAGGTCATGTTTTGGGCTAGAGGCAGAACTGGGCCCAGAAAATGCTTCTCCTTTTCTGTCTCTTTTTCCTCCACCTCTACATTGCTTCCAAGGATGTGCTCTCTAACCCCTCAAATATTCCACTTATCTCACAAAGTCTTAAGGACACAAAGGACTCTGTGCCATAAGAGAGTGCAAGAAGAGGCCAAACCCAGATTTTTCCCAAGGACGTTCCTTTGCAGAGGTGACCACTCACACACACGGCTAATTAATCCTGTTCCAGACAGGCTGTGGAATGAACTTTCAAAGGGAAATGGCCAGCAAGTGGCAGGGAGGTCAGGAAGCCATGGGCGTGGAGGTGAGACTCCAGGGCTCAGGCCCAAGGGTCAGGGTCTGGTCAGAAGCAAATGGCAGAGCAGAGGCACGGCCACCCTTGAAACTTGAAAAACACCCAGTTTGGATACGCTCAGGGACTCGCAGACCTGGAAAGCTCACCTTTGGAGGCAGACACACCACGTGGAATGCAGGAGGTCAGTCACCCAGGGGTCCGTGGTGGCTCTGGACTCCAGCAGTTTGTACCCAGGCTCCATGGACATGGGAGCAGCTCCAGGACCCATAGCCCAGCCCCCCATGGCTATGAGCCCCTGACTCTGCCCCTTGGATGAGGGATGGGGAGCTGCCCTCTGCTGGGGTCTGCAGCCTCCACCTGGGCTCGGGCAGAGAGGAGCAGCTGAGCTAACTTCATGGAGATCCAGGAGTCCCTGGCAGCAGACCGGCCCCAGGGGTCCTGGTGTCCCCTCTGTGGACACACTTAGGCTGTTCGGTCTGGCTTTGGAGGTGAACTCAGCACTGGAGTCCCAGCACCTCTGTTTCTAAGAAGTGTGCCCCGGCCTCTCAGCTCATCTCAGTGACCCCCAGGTTCTGTTTGCCAAACGAGTTCAGGACACCTGGCTCCCAGGCTGCCCCAAGGACCACATAAGAAGGTACTGTCTCTTCCATCACAGAAGCACCATTTCTTGTGTTGATAATTTATACCTTTCTCTGAATCCTCCAAGCAAGAAAGATGCTGTCACTCTCTCCTCTGCTGACAAGGACACAGAGGATCTACCAGGTCAGGCATACCCTCCAAGTCCACAACCACAAGTGGCCCAGCCCAGCCTCCCGCGGCCCTGCCTGCATGTCCCCCTTTTGGCTGCCAGGTCCTTCTGCAATGACAAAATGCCTGTTGTTAAGGGACCTTCTTTTCAGCAGAGCAAACGCAGAGCTTTTGGACATGCGCTGAACCAGGCAGGGCTTGGCCACACATGGCCTTTTTGGGGACATTTGTTTATGAACCCAGGCCAGGCAGTCTGGTTACATGTGTTGAGATATTGCTCTGTGTGGCTTGATGGTCCCTCTGTGAGGGGACAGATTGTCCTGACATATTGTTGGTGGGGAGGCAAGGGGGAGGGACACAGAGAAATACGACAGCGAGACAGAGATGAAGGCAGAGAGAGACAGAGGCAGAGACAGAGAGAGGGTATGTTCACACTTCCACAGCAGGACATGAAGTGAAAGTGAAAAGTGTTAGTCACTCAGTTGTGACCGACTCTTTGCAATCCCATGGACTATAGCCCACCACGCTCCCCTATCTGTGGAATTCTCCAGGCAAGAATACTGGAGTGGGTTGCTATTCCCTTCTCCAGGGGATCTTCCCAACCCAGGGATCGAATCTGAGTTGCCTGCATTGCAGGCAGATTCTTTACCATCTGAGCTGACATAGTGAACACCGAAATGAGCTGCTTTTTAATATCACTAGAATGTCTAAGGGATTTTGAAAAAACATGATGGCTCAGAGCCCTCCCCCCAGCAGAAACAGGAGGACACTTGCAGGCAAGGGGGCCCTCAGAGCACAGAGGCTCCTATGGATCATGCAGGCAGGGGACCCCCAAGGGGCAGGTCTTCACTGACCAGCGACCAGAGCTGTTAGCCATGTGCAGAGTAGGAGTGGGCAGAGAAGATGGATTGTCTTCCAAATATGAGAGGACAAATCCTGTTAGCTAGCAGGGACTGTGAGGTCCTTGTATCCACCCAGGAAATGTTTGTGTTGCCTGTGCTGGGCTGTGAGGTTCCAGCCCTGGAGGGGCTCAGGGAGCAGTTGGAGGAACCCAGGCACAGAAAGGTGTGACATGAGCCTCCCCGGCTTTTCCTGAGCACCTACTGTGTGCAGGTCCCGGGCTGTGTGCTCCCCGTGATGCTCTCACCCTGGCCTACCTCCACCCCAGGCAGACTGCTGTTTCCCCATCCTGACAGAGGGAAAATGGGGTTCAGGCCGGTTGTGTCTGGTCCAAGCTCTCGCAGCCAGGAAGGGGCCCCTTCCTTATCTCTTGCTGCATAACAAAAGCCCCAAAAGGCTTAGCTTTAAAAACAACACCCTGAAAGAAGTCAGAACTGGTGGACTGGGTCTGTGCTTCCTGCTGCAGAGGCAGGGGGCTCACCTGGGACTACAGATTATTTTCTGGTGCTCACTCATGTGGCTGGCAAACTGGTGCCAGTGTCAGTTAGCTGTGAGTTCCTAGGCTGTACGTGGGGTCTCCAAGCTCTCCCTGCGGCCTTTCTAAGGGCGGCTCCAGATTCTTCACACCATGGAGGTGCACTCACAGGAACAGGCATCCTGTGAGACAGAGATGGAGGATGTACTAGGTTGGCCAAGAAATTCATTTGGGCTTTTCCATATGATGTTAAGGAAAACCCCAAATGAACATTTGGCCAAGCCATTATTACCTTTACAATGTAGCCTTGGGAGTCACGTAGCATCACTTCTGCAGAAGTCACCAGCCTGAGAAAGTTCAAGGGGAGGGCACTTAGATCCCATCACCACAGCAGGAACATCTTGTACATTACAAGCAGAATCTGTGGATGGGAATTATTTTAGAGCCATCTACGCTCCAGCCACAGTTGCCCTTGGCCTGTGCCTCACACATGCTCAGCTCTTTTCTGCCTCAAGGTCTTGGCACCGAGGGCTGTTTCCATGGCTGGTTATTTATTATTATCCTTTAGATTTTAGTTTAAATGCCACTCCCTGACATTTCTCATTCTCCTGCCGGGGTGGGTCCTTTGGCGACACCCTGGTCACTCCCATTATTCATCTTCTCCTTCTTCCCTAGAACTAGGAACTGTGGTGTGCAGTGAGCATGCTGGTTGTGGCTGTGGTTTAGTCGCTAAGTTGTGTCTGACCCTTGCACTCCAGAGACTGTATACCGCCAGGCTCCTCTGTCCATGGGATTTCCCAGGCAAGAATACTGAAGTGGGTTGCCATTTCCTTCTCCAGGAGATCTTCCCAGGCCCAGGAATTGAACCTGGGTCTCCTGCATTGCAGGTAGATTCGTTACCTACTGAGCTATGAGGGAAGTGAGCATGGGGCCTTGCCCAACAGAGAATGTTTCTTAGCTTTTCCCACGTCACAGCTGGGGAGCATGGGGATCATGTGACTGTCTGGCCCATGTTACCTGAGCACGGGATGTATGTGCTACGGATTACAGCGATCCCCCAGGTGAGCCACGATGGAGGATTGGGCGGAGCTCTACCTAAGGATGGTGGTGAGAAGCAGTCAAATTCTGGATGGATTTTGGAGGTGAAATCAGCCTGGTCTGCTAGAGACTGGGTGTGGGGTGTCCCCCATGAGGGGTGACAGCAGGGGGTGATGAAGGTAACGCCGAGATTTTGGCCCGAGCAACTGAGATGAGTGTGTGAACGGAGATGGGGGAGCCTTGGGGAGAGCAGGTCTGGGGAGAAGTTGCGGAGTTTCCTTTGTGCCACGTGAACCCTGTGAGGTCGGTCAGACCACCGAGAGCAGGGATAGGCAGCCTGGCGGAGGCCCTGGAGGAACGAACGGGGGCTGGGCTGAAGCTGTTTTACATTTGTAAGTTGTCAGTGCAGAGTTGATATTTAAAACCATAGGATGGATGAGATCACCATGGTTTCTAGTGGACGAGTGAAGACCGACCCTCAGTATTAGGAACTTGGAGAAGGGAAGACCAGAGATCTTTCCTAGAAGCCAAGTGAAGGAAAGGCTTCAGGGGGACCATTGGCCAACTGTGTCCAGATGAACTGCTCTGCCGAGTCTGGTGAGGACTGAGGATTGATATTGGATTCAGCACCATGGAGGTCACAGGTGACACAGGGTCAGCACTGACGTGGAGGTCACAGGTGACCTGGGGCCACTGCTGACAGGGAAGCCACTGACAGGGAGGTCATCACAGGTGACAGGGAGGTCACTACTGACAGGGAGGTCACTTCTGACAGGGAGGTCACTTCTGACAGGGAGGTCACAGGTGACCTGGGGCCACTGCTGAAAGGGAAGCCACTGACAGAAAGGTCATCACAGGTGACAGGGAGGTTACAGGTGACCCAGGGGCCACTGCTGACAGGGAAGGTGTTCATGGACTGATGGGAGTGAGAGCCTCAGGGGAGTGGGTTTAAAAGAGGTTGGGAGGAGAGGGGTTGGGGCCATTGAGGAAAGACAGCCCATTGGAGGCATTTCCTTGGAAACCAATACAAAGTATGAAAGAAGCATGTGGGGTGTTAGGATGAGGGTCAGCCTGTGTTCTGCGCTATGGAGCAGTGGTCCTGCCTCTCCCTCCATCAGGTGCTGAGTTCCTCAAGGGCAGGAAGTGTTTCCGTGTTCACCTGATTGTATCCATTGCCTGGCAAAGGCCTGGACTTGAAGCTGATGCTTAGGAAATGTTGGCCGGAGGGAGGGAGGGAGGGAGGTTCTGCCTGTCTCTCTGGCCTCACTCGAGCTTTCAGAGGAGCTGGGAGGGTGGGCTGTGTATTAGGAGGCGTGCAGGCTGCAGAATCAACAAGCCAAGCTCCCACATCCCCCCAGCTGGTGACCTTGCTCAAGTCCCTGAACTACCCCAGGCTCAGTTTCTTCATCTAGAGAAGGGACATAACATTACCTCCTTGTAGGATTGGTTGTGAAATCTAGAGATAAAATGTTTGAAAAGAACTAGCAGGGCCCCTGTGACATCCCTGGCCCTCAGAGTCACTATCTCTTATCATAATCCTGAAGCCCTGGATAGTAAATGTGCTCACCATTGCCCAGTCGTTTAGCACCTGCAGCCTTTGTCTCTTACCTAATCCATACAACAGCCCTTCAAAGTAGAGGCTACCCCTTCATTTTAGAGATGAGAAAATGGAGGTTCAGGAAGGCAGTTTCCTCACCCAAAGTCATAGCCTTTGCCCGGCAGAGCTCAGACTTGAACCTACATCAGGCTGACTCCAAAGGCTGCGCCTGTAGCTGCACTGCGGCCTGCCTGGGGGTGTCGGAAACCAGGGGACCCCTTGATGCAATGCCAAATGTGATCGGTGGCCTGCGCGCTGACTTTCAAAGGCTGTGAAATGAGTCAGAGCCGGTGGCCTCTCGGACAAGGTGGCCTGGAGCAAAGGGATTGAATGGGACAGCCTGGCTCTGCCCAGGGCCGCAGGCGGAGCAGACGTGGGGTAGAGGCCCCGCCGCCCCACTCCAGTCATTAGAATCTCTATAAGTGCTGAGGGGCCAGCTGCCTATTTACTGCCTGGAGCTAAATTTTTTTCTTTATGTCATCATAAATCTGGCTGTAGGAACCTGCCAAGGTAATTATTACCTCTCACCACCTCTCTGCCGGGCCCTGATTGGGACATGTTATACATCCTGGGTACCCAGAAGACGGAGCCGTGACTTTGATGGATGCTAAGGCCATTTGCAAGGCCCTGATTGAGAGCGGGGCCTGGCTGTTCCCTGTTACCAGGCTCCTACTGACCTCCCCTGGCAACCCTTACTGGACAGGGGCTTAATAGACACCCTCAGGGTGGAGGCCAGTGCAGAAAGAAAGGTGTCGTTATGTGGGCAGAACTGCCTTGTGATGGGGCGGTGGGAGCAGAGACTCTGGCGTCCAAGGCCCTTGGTCCACAGGCCTCCTCCCTGTGGGGGGAACCGCGGCTGTCCTGACCTTCAGTCAGCCTTGGGGGCCTTATCTGAGAAACGGGAGAAGAAGGAACCAGGGGCTGTGGTGCTCCCAGGGCAGGGGGCACTGGATGGTGCATAGGGTTAGAGGGACCTATGGCTTCAACAGGTTCAGGCCAAGTGACGTCTTGTGGTGGAGGACGAGGGCTTTTGACGTGGTGACGGGAAAGAGCAAAGCTCCGTTTGGTGCTTAGAAGGCCCGGGGCACGTTGACAAGTGCTCCGTATGGACGGTCCTGTTGGCCTCCGAGGAGACCAACTTTATAGGTCTTCATCTCTACTTTATAGGTGAAGAGATCGGGGCTCCTAGAGCTTAAGTGACCTTGTGTCCAAGGTCACAGTGCCATAGAATGACCAACAAACAGCAGCAGGCAGAGTGGTCACTCGAGCAGCTACGCTAGGTCCCGTCACTGGCCTGCTCAGACCCCCAGTGACCCCCCACCACTTGGTTGGCAAAGCTGAGCTCTGGCTGCGACCTTGGAGGCCCTGCCTGCTTGGCTCTGCCATCTCTCCCCGTGTCCCTCCTGCTTCTCTGCTCACCTCTCACGGGCCCAAGCTCTCTGCCTGGGTGCCCTCCACCAGTCTCTGCATGGCTGGTCCTTCTTGGGGCCCAGGTCCAAGTTCAGGTGCCGCCCCCACCCCCCGCCAGGAGCCCCTCCCTGACGACCCTCAGTGGGGGCCCTGTCCCACTGTCCTGTCATCTCAGGGCCTGACGCCTTGCATGCCCCTCCTCACTCTCCCACCATGAGTGATGAGCTGGCTTCTTCATTGGTTATTTGCTCATTGTCTCGCCCTCCGGACTGTGAGAGGGAGGGGGTTACGTGGATCCAGTCCCCCTGTTTCCCACAATAGGTGATATATGTCACGTTCTCTTTAGCCATTATCCTTTTAACTGTCAATGGATGCGTCGATCGATTCTCTATTTCATTTTCCCCGGCTCTACTCTTTATTTCCCTCCATCTGCCAGATTTAGTTTGCTCTTCTTTTCCTAGTTCCTTGCACATAAAGTTGTTTGTTAGAGATCTCTTTTTTTCTTAACGTAGGCATCTATCTCTATAAACTCCACCTTAGTTTTGGTGTGTAGTGTTCCTATTTTTGCCTATTTTGACATTGAAAAGTTTCCTCTTTAATTTCCACTTTGATCCATTGGTTGTTCAGGGGTGTGCTGTTTAATTTCCACATATTTGTGAATGTCCTAGCTTTCCTTCTGTTGTTGATTTCTAAGTTTCATGCCATTGCGATTGGAAAAGCTATTTGGGATCACTTCAGTCTTTAAAAATTTGCTCTCTAACCTGGTGTATGTTTCATCTGCACTTGAGAAGAATGTGTGTTTTGCTGCTGGTGAATGTTTTATGTATGTCTGTTAGGTACATTTGATCTAAAGTACAGTTCAAATCCTTCTTGAGTTTCCTTATTGACTTTCTGTCTGGATGATTTATCTATTGTTGAAAATGGGATATTGAAGTCTCCTGCTATCATTGTATTGTTGTCTATTTTTCCCTTTAGAACTGCAGGTTTTTGCTGAGTACATTTAGGTGCACTGATGTTGGGTCCATATTTATTTCTAGGAGCCCCTTCCAAGCAGAGTACTGTTGGCTCAATGTCAGTGATGATGGGGTTGATGTTTCTCGGTGTTGGCCAGGCCACTGGCCTAAGCCACTTTCTGAGTCTGGTGAAACCTTGGGCATGGTCTGCATCAGTTTCAGTTTGATAAGCCTGGGCCCCCATGCTGGTGTGTCCTGGTGACCACAATAGGGGCTGCCCTTCATTGTGCCCCATGCAGACGTTGACCCTCATCTTCACAGTATCCTGAGAACTGGGTATTACCAAGTTCATCTGACAGATGAGAAAGCAGAGGCTCAGGAGGTGATCGGATCTTGGCTGGTATTCTCTTTGAGTCACTCCCGTCTTGCCAAGCCCAGCAAAGGACCAACGTGATCATTTGCCTTTGCTATTCCGGTCCTGCGGTGTGGAGGGGCTGTTTTGGTAATGACTGTGATACTGCCAACCTCAGCTGGCACCAACATCACCTGTCCCTCCTCTGACCTTCTTGTAGTCTGTGTCCACTGTCCTAGTCTTCAAATGCTGTTTTAAACCATCATCCTCTTGAAACCCCCTGCCCAAGCATAAGTACCATTGCTCCCAGTAACTGACCCAACTTCCTCCCCATGTGGGAAAATGGAGCTCTGAGACACATACACCTTCTCTCTGTTGATAAATGATTCCATGTGTCCTCAGTCATTCCAGGAGCAGAACTGCTTCTTCCTTGTGAAAGGCTAATACCAGCCATCTCCTTGGGTCTGTCTACTTCTGCCTCTGTGGGGGCCTGTCCACAGCAGCATCCCCCCTCTCTCCTATTGCCTCACCTCATCCAGCTCCACCACCCAAGCCTTCCTTGCAGAGATTTGGAGAGGTGCACAAATCTCCCCACACATGACCTTGAAATAAATCCTTCCCTTCAAATCCTCCAGCTCCCTGAATCCAGTCCTCCTGCCCATCCACATGCTCTTTTCTGGAAGTGTAGGGGGCAGTTATGCCACAAGAGTCAGTGGGTAAACGTCCATCCTCCACATCCTCCCGGAGAATGGTGCTGAGGCATCCTCTGTGAGGCCCTTAGTGGGTCCCCAGCAGGACTGTGCCCTGGTACCCACTGCTGTAACCCACTGATGAACCAAGGCTTCGCTGGCTCTCCTCCTTGCCTTGCTCAGTCTCTCCATGTCCTCACCTGTGACCCTGGGCTCATCTCCCAGATGGGTGACCAGCATCAGAGTCCTTGTTCAGAGTCTGTTTGGGGGGCCCCCATCCTAAGACCTGGAGAAGGCACTGGCAACCCACTCCAGTACTCTTGCCTGGAAAATCCCATGGATGGAGGAGCCTGGTAGGCTGCAGTCCATGGGGTCACGAAGAGTCGGACACGTCGGAGCGACTTCACTTTCACTTTTCACTTTCATGCATCAGAGAAGGAAATGGCAACCCACTCCAGTGTTCTTGCCTGGAGAATCCCAGGGACCACGGAGCCTGGTGGGCTGCTGTCTCTGGGGTTGTGCAGAGTCGGACACGACTGAATCGACTTAGCAGCAGCAGCAGCAGCAGCATCCTAAGACCCATACTTGCCCCACCTGCCTCCCCTAGGGAATTCAGTGCTCTCTCTCTCCTCCTTCTCCCTGGCATCTTATACTGTACTTCTTGAGGCAGAGCCTCTGTCTCCTGTACCAGACTGTGAGCCCCTTGAGGGTAAAGACAAGCTCTTCATCACCTCTATTTCCCCTTCACCTGGCACATCACCCAGCCCATCACTGGTCAAGAAGTTTGCTGAGTGAGAGTGTAAATAAATGGGTAATTGATGAGATGAATCTCAAAGGCCCCTAGCCTGGGTGACAGACCTTGTGAAGTGAATTATCCCATCAGTGTGGCCCTCTCAACCCCCTCCTTCTCCTCTCCCTTCAGGGGGCCTATCTCTGTCCCCTGCCCACCCCCACCCCCCAGAGGTCCTGAGGCCCCTCCCTCTGCCATCAACACCCGTTCTGTCCTCTATAACACCATTGTAATCAGTTCTCAGCACCCTGCCTGCCAGGAAAAGTTCCCAGACAGGGGAGTGGGTCTCTTGCTGGGAGATTCCAACTCCAGTTAAATAAAGGTTCTGGGAACCTGGTGAGATGCTATTATAATGTGACATAATTCAGTGTCACTGTCCAGCATATGTCACATTGGAGGGACGAATTTGTCCCGGCTAGACTCCCGAGCTCATTCAGAAGTACTCAGAACAACTGCCTGCTGCTTCTAATGTGAACAGCCCCAGGAAATGTTAATTTCTACAAATCAAGTCATTCAGCCCAAGTGCATGGAGCTGAGTTTCCAGCAGGAGGAAATAAAATCATTGCTGGGGAAGTGAAGCCGCTGCTGCCAAGCCAAGAGCTCATGGAGACCACGTCCAGTTTTGAAACCCCTGGGAGAATGGGATGCTCTGAGTACATCCAGAATACCTGGGGAACTCAAACTCGGTAACCTGGCTCTGTCGTACACATAAGAAAACTGAGGCGCATAGAGGCAAAGGAGAAGCTGCCCAACGTCACACACGGTGGGTCAGTGGCCGACCTGGGACTCAAGTCTGAATCCAAACAAATCTACCACCACTCTCAATTTCTTAGGAGAGCAGATATGTTGGGAATCATGCTGAAACTAAAAACCAGACCAAATAGCAACAGAAAAAAAAAAACAAAACAAAAAGCCAGCATCCTGGACTGACTCAGAGGTTGTGCTGGTTTGGGAATTAGGGCCACTGGGGTCTGGTACTGGCCCTGACCCCCCATTTTCTATGGACACTGGGCAAGTCTATTCCCTTCTCTGGGCTTCTCTTATGTACAAAATGAAGAGGCTGATGATCTTTAAGGGGTGTCTCAGTTCTGAAAATCTGTCATATTTTGGGCCTCAGTTTCCCCACTCAAGGGGTAGAAAGCTTCACTTCCAAGGATGCTGTGAGAATCTCGTGATGTCCAGAAGAAGCTCCTTGGATGGTAACCTTAGGAACAGTGTCATCATCACTCCCACGTCTGCTGCAAAGTTATGCTGGCCGTAGAGCCAGTTCAACCTTTGAGCTGCTAGAAGGAGTGAAGGGAAACCAGTGTCTCTTCTTCAGGCAGATAGTTCTCAGACTGGGCTGTAGATCCTGGGGGTCCCAGACCTGCTCCGTATCAGGTGGATCTGAAGCCAGACCCTCTCACCATTCTAGTGAGTGACATGAATCCTCAAGCTGCCTGCCAGGGGGTCTTGACAGTGCTGGGCTTGGGCATAGAGCTGGGAAGAGGAGGAGGGAAAGGAGAGGGAGGCTTTATATACCAGAGAAGAATCTGGGCTCTAGAATCAAACAGACCTAAGCTCAATGGCTGGCTCATCCCTCAGTATTTGCAGGATTTTGATCAAATCTTTCAACAGTTCTACAGTTCTAACCCCAGTATTCACATCTGTTAAATGGCAATGAAAATTCTCTCATATCTAATGCAGGCAAGACACTTAGTTCCATGTCTGGCTAAGGGTAAGTTCTCCATATACAGTAGCCAGCAGCAAAGCAGGATTCGTCACTGCACATGTCCAGGGCAAGGTGTTCTTCAGGGAGGGCCTGCAGAATCCACCCTGCAGGACAAATGAAGAGTGGCGGAAGAGCTTGTCCAAGCCGACGAAGACCTGGAGGACAGATTCCCGGACCACGGAGGGAACAGAGTGCATCATGCTCACGAGAGCAGAGATGATTTGTATCTGCTAACAGCAACCTTAACAGAGGAGATTACAGATATGAGTTCATTGAAAGTGGTAATTATAATCATTATTGCAACAGTAAGCTGAAGGCTAAAGTTCATGTCAACACATCAGTCAGGAAGAAATGCCAATGTCAACCATGATCAAATGACTGTTACGTGTATAAGCAATGCATGTGATGTTAGAGAATTGGGAGAGCAGATGATGGGGAACCGACCATATAGAGACACCCTGGGCACTCACAGGGGTCGACACTGACATCAAATGAGGCACAGCGGGTGAAACAGCATCCCCCAAATTCCCCAGTGGGTGAGTGGAGCCCAGACTCCAACCAAGATGTGTGAAGCTGAGGCTCTGACCAGCCGTCAGAGTTGACCAGCACCACGTTTTTAGGCTGGAGCTCCCCAGGCCTTGATTGTGGCTTCCTTTGGGCTTCCCGTGTGGCTCAGCTGATAAAAGAATCTGCCTGTAATGCAGGAGACCTGGGTTTGATCTGTGGGTTGGGAAGATCCCTGGAGAAGGGAAAGGCTACCCACCCCAGCGTTCTGGCCTGGAGACTTCCATGGACTGTATAATCTGTGGGGTCTCAAAGAGTCAGACAGGACTGAGCGACTTTCACTTTACTTTGCCAGGCCTTGCAGGCTCAGCAAAGGACAGAGCAGCTAAAGCACTTAGGGGTTGGGGGAGGGGACCTTCTCTGTGGTCCTAATGTGATGGACAGGAAGTTATCAGCAGAGACCTTGTCTGCCGCACAGAAAGATGGATGCACTGAGCCATGGCCTTTCCAGCTCCCTGGGATTCTGAAATCCTTGCAGGCTTCCCCCTCGGCACCCACCAAAGAAGAGCCCCTCACACCCAGCTGCCCAAGTAGATCTTCCCCAAGTACTGAGGCTACAGGGCTGCAGCGAGACCTGGAACTCAAGGATGCACACATTCGTGAATTGGAATAAAATGCCAGCTGAATACTAGTGTTTGATTTTCCCTCTTGAGTTACTGAACCATGAAATACCACTCATTTTACTATGAGAGATGTTACACAGGACAAGTTATTATGTACATATTAATTCAGCTCTTCACATGCATGAGGAGGTAGACACACACACAGAGAGGACAAAACCCTAAAAGGCTCTTCAGGGCTTAAGAGTCCCAAATTCATCAAAAGTCCTTTTCCTGGCATCCTAAGCCCACCCAGGAATAATCATTCTAATCTTGTCCCTCCAGCTCCTTTTCTTTCCCTGAAGCTGAGCTTGCCCGGTGGACACCGTCTTCTGAATGGAAGGCAAGTTTTCACTTCTCTTGGGTATATTCCTAGCAGCAGAATCTCTGAGTTCTACAGTAATTCTAAGCTTAAGTTTTTGAGGAACTGCCAAACTGCTTTTCACAGTTTTCACCATTTTATAGGGCTTCCCTGGTGGCTCAGACAGTAAAGAATCTGCCTGCATATTCCCACCAATAGTATATGAGGGTTCCCATTTTTCCATATCCTCACTCACAATTGCTACTGTCTACTTTTTGCTTATAGTCATCCTAATGTATAGAAAATGGTATCTCACTGTGGTTTTAGTATTCTTTAATGACTAATGATGTTGAGCATCTTTTCATAATCTTATTGGTCATTTGTGTATCTTTTTTAGAGAAATGTCTATTCAAATCCTTAGTACATTTACAAATTGAGTTGTTTGGCTTTTTGTTGTGGCATTGTAGGCCTTCTTTACATATTCTAGATATAAGTTGCTTATCAGATGCATGACTGGCACAATTTTTTCCTGATTCTATAGTTTGTATTTTCAGTTTCTTGATGAAGTCCTTTGAAACACAAAAGCCTTTAATTTTGATGATGTCTGACATTTACGTTTTGCTTTTAGAACTCTGCTTTTGGTGTCACATCTAAGAAACTGTTGCCTAATTTAAGCTCATAATGATTTCTGTCTATGTATGTTGTTTAGTTACTAAGTTGTGTCAGACTCTTTGTGACCCCATGGACTATAGCCTATCAGGCACCTCTATCTATGGGATTTCCCAGGCAAGAATACTGGGGTGGGTTGCCATTTCCTTCTCCAGGGTATCTTCCCAACTCAGGGATCAAACCCAGGTCTCCTGCATTGCAGGTGGATTCTTTACCGCTGAGTCACCTGGGAAGATCTTTCTGCCTATATTTAAATCTAATTTTAGCCCTTAGTACTTCCCTGGTGGCTCAGTCGGTAAAGAATCTGCCTGCAATGCAGGAGACACGGGTTTGATCCCTGGGTTGGGAAGATCCCCTGGAGAAGGAAATGGCTACCCACCCCAGTATTCTTGCCCGGAGAATTCCATGGACAGAGCAGCCTGGCGGGCTGCAGTCCACGGGGTCACACACAGTCAGACACATCTGAGCGACTTCACGTTCACTTTAGCCCTTACATTTAGGCTCATCCACTTTGAGTTAACTTTTGTATATAGTGTGTGACACGGATCTAATTTTATTTTACATGTGGCTAGCCAATGGTCTCAGCATCATTTGTTTAAAAGACTCCTCCTTCCTCACTCAGTTAATTATCTTATCCTTTTTGAAAATCCATTCACCATATAGGTAGTGCTATGTCTGGACTCATTCCATAGTTCATCAGGCACTCTATCCATCAGATCTAGGCCCTTAAATCTATTTCTCACTTCCACTGTATAATCATAAGGGATTTGATTTAGGTCATACCTGAATGGTCTAGTGGTTTTCCCTACTTTCTTCAATTTCAGTCTGAATTTGGTAATAAGGAGTTCAAGATCTGAGCCACAGTCAGCTCCTGGTCTTGTTTTTGCTGACTGTATAGAGCTTCTCCATCTTTGGCTGCAAAGAATAAAATCAGTCTGATTTTGGTGTTGACCATCTGGTGATGTCCATGTGTAGAGTCTTCTTTTGTGTTGTTGGAAGAGGGTATTTGCTATGACCAGTGCATTTTTTTTGGCAAAACTCTATTAGTCTTTGCCCTGCTTCATTCCGTATTCCAAGGCCAAATTTGCCTGTTACTCTGGGTGTTTCTTGACTTCCTACTTTTGCATTCCAGTCCCCTATAATGAAAAGGACATCTGTTTTGGGTGTTAGTTCTAAAAGGTCTTATAGGTCTTCATAGAACCGTTCAACTTCAGCTTCTTCAGCGTTACTGGTTGGGGCATAGACTTGGATTACTGTGATATTGAATGGTTTGCCTTGGAAACGAACAGAGATCATTCTGTTGTTTTTGAGATTGCATCCAAGTACTGCATTTTGGACTCTTTTCTTGACCATGATGGCTACTCCATTTCTTTTGAGGGATTCCTGCCAGCAGTAGTAGATATAACGGTCATCTGAGTTAAAGTCACCCATTCCAGTCCATTTTAGTTTGTTGATTCCTAGAATGTTGACGTTCACTCTTGCCATCTCCTGATCACTTCCAATTTGCCTTGATTCATGGACCTGACATTCCAGGTTCCTATGCAATATTGCTCTTTACAGCATCAGACCTTGCTTCTATCATCAGTCACATCCACAGCTGGGTATTCTTTTTGCTTTGGCTCAACCCTTCATTCTTTCTGGAGTTATTTCTCCACTGATCTCCAGTAGCATATTGGGCCCCTACTGACCTGGGGAGTTCCTCTTTCAGTATCCTATCATTTTGCCTTTTCATATTGTTCATGGGGTTCTCAAGGCAAGAATACTGAAGTGGTTTGCCATTCCCTTCTCCAGTGGATCACATTCTGTCAGATCTCACCATCATGACCTGCCCGTCTTGGGTTGCCCCACGGGCATGGCTTAGTTTCATTGAGTTAGACAAGGCTGTGGTCCTAGTGTGATTAGATTGACTAGTTTTCTGTGAGTATGGCCTTACAAATAGCTGTGAAAAGAAGAGAAGCAAAAAGCAAAGGAGAAAAGGAAAGATATAAGCATCTGAATGCAGAGTTCCAAAGAATAGCAAGAAGAGATAAGAAAGCCTTCCTCAGTGATCAATGCAAAGAAATAGAGGAAAACAACAGAATGGGAAAGACTAGAGATCTCTTCAAAAAAATTAGAGATACCAAGGGGACATTTCATGCAAAGATGGGCTCGACAAAGGACAGAAATGGTATGGACCTAACAGAAGCAGAAGATATTAAGAAGAGGTGGCAAGAATACACAGAAGAACTGTACAAAAAAGATCTTCATGACCCAGATAATCACGATGGTGTGATCACTGACCTAGAGCCAGACATCCTGGAATGTGAAGTCAAGTGGGCCTTTGAAAGCATCACTATGAACAAAGCTAGTGGAGTTGATGGAATTCCAGTTGAGCTATTCCAAATCCTGAAAGATGATGCTGTGAAAGTGCTGCACTCAATATGCCAGCACATTTGGAAAACTCAGCAGTGGCCACAGGACTGGAAAAGGTCAGTTTTCATTCCAATTCCAAAGAAAGGCAATGCCAAAGAATGCTCAAACTACTGCACAATTGCACTCATCTCACATGCTAATAAAGTAATGCTCAAAATTCTCCAAGCCAGGCTTCAGCAATATGTGAACCATGAACTTCCTGATGTTCAAGCTGGTTTTAGAAAAGGCAGAGGAACCAGAGATCAAATTGCCAATATCTGCTGGATCATGGAAAAAGCAAGAGAGTTCCAGAAAAACATCTATTTCTGCTTTATTGACTATGCCAAAGCCTTTGACTGTGTGGATCACAATAAACTGTGGAAAATTCTGAAAGAGATGGCAATACCAGACCACCTGACCTGCCTCTTGAGAAATCTGTATGCAGGTCAGGAAGCAACAGTTAGAACTGGACATGGAACAACAGACTGGTTCCAAATAGGAAAAGGAGTACGCCAAGGCTGTATATTGTCACCCTGCTTATTTAACTTCTATGCAGAGTACATCATGAGACACACTGGGCTGGAAGAAGCACAAACTGGAATCAAGATTGCAGGGAGAAATATCAATAACCTCAGATATGCAGATGACACCACCCTTATGGCAGAAAGTGAAGAGGAACTCAAAAGCCTCTTGATGAAAGTGAAAGAGGAGAGTGAAAAAGTTGGCTTAAAGCTCAACATTCAGAAAATGAAGATCATGGCATCTGGTCCCATCACTTCATGGGAAATAGATGGGGAAACAGTGGAAACAGTGTCAGACTTTATTTTTCTGGGCTCCAAAATCACTGCAGATGGTGACTGCAGCCATGAAATTAAAAGACGCTTACTCCTTGGAAGGAAAGTTATGACCAACCTAGATAGCATATTCAAAAGCAGAGACATTACTTTGCCAACAAAGGTTCGTCTAGTCAAGGCTATGGTTTTTCCTGTGGTCATGTATGGATGTGAGAGTTGGACTGTGAAGAAGGCTGAGCACCAAAGAATTGATGCTTTTGAACTGTGGTGTTGGAGAAGACTCTTGAGAGTCCCTTGGACTGCAAGGAGATCCAACCAGTCCATTCTGAAGGAGATCAGCCCTGGGATTTCTTTGGAAGGAATGATGCTAAATTGAAACTCCAATACTTTGGCCACGTCATGCGAAGAGTTGACTCATTGGAAAAGACTCTGATGCTGGGAGGGATTGGGGGCAAGAGGAGAAGGGGACGACAGAGGATGAGATGGCTGGATGGCATCACTGACTCGATGGACGTGAGTTTCAGTGAACTCCGCGAGTTGGTGATGGACAGGAAGGCCTGGTGTGCTGCGATTCATGGGGTCGCAAAGAGTTGGACACGACTGAGCGACTCATCTGATCTGTTTTATTTAGATATTTAATTTATTTCAACAATGTTTTGTAGGCTTTAGAGTGTTTTGCACTTATTTGTTAAATTTATCCCTAAGTATCTTATTCTGTTTGATACTCTTATTAATGGAATTATTTTTTTAACTTCATTTCAGATTGTTCATTGTTAGCATGTAAAAATACACTAGATTTTTGTGTATTTTCTTGTATCCTTCAACTTTGCTGAACTTGTTTATTAGATTAATCATTTCTGTGTGTTTGGATTTCTTAGAATTTTTCATCTGCAATACCTTGCCATCTGCAAATAGGTTTACTTTATTTTTTTTTTTACCATCTAGATGCCTTTTCTTTCTTTTTTTGTCTTATTGCCATGGTTAGGACCTCTAGTATAATGTTGAGTAGAAGTAGTGAGAGCTGACATCCTAATCTTGCTCCTGATTTCAAGGGAACGCGTTCAGTCTTTCACTATTCTGTCTAATGTTATTTGTGGAGTTTTCGTAGATGAACATTGTTTGAATAAAGAAATTTCTTTCTTTCTTTCTTTTTTGGTTGTTGTTGAGTGTTTTTGTCATAAGAAGATGTTGGGTTTTGCCAAATGCTTTTCATGTATCTATTAAGATGATTGTGTAATTGTTATCTTTTATTCTATTAATAAGCTATGTCATGTTGATTTTCACATGTGAAACCTAGCTTCGATTCTTGGGATAAGTCCCACTTGGTCATAGTGAATAATCTTTACATCCAGTTTGTTAGTATTTTACTGATGAATTTTATACCTATTTCTGTAAAGATTCTGTAGTTTTCCTTATTTATGATACCTCTGACTGGTTTTGGTATCAAGGTAATGCTGGCTTCGTAAAATGAATTGGGGAGTATTTCCCCCTCTTCTACTTCATCAGTATGATTTGTCCTAGTTGAATAATAGGTTGGAGTTTTAAAGCAACTGGGGCTTTGTCTTCCCTTTCAGTCTTCACTTTCTGAAGAATATTCATTCCTGCTCGTCCTGTGATTCTGAACGTGGCTACCCCACACATGGCTGAGCGCAGAGGGCTCGCCATCCCAATCAGATTGAACTCCTGCCTCTCCTGTCTCCACATTCACCCTTCCTTACGTCCAGGAGACACTTGTATGGCACGTTTCCCCAGTTCCCTCTCCTCTGTTCCCTCTGCCCGTCCTGCTCCCAGGCCTGCTGA
Source organism: Bos indicus x Bos taurus (assembly GCF_003369695.1). NCBI lineage: Eukaryota > Metazoa > Chordata > Mammalia > Artiodactyla > Bovidae > Bos > Bos indicus x Bos taurus. The sequence continues at coordinate 122,728,728 of NC_040077.1, forward strand.
TCCTCCATCTGTATTATTGCAATAGCTTCTGCTCAGCCCTCTAGTTTCCCTCGTCTCCAGTCCCTCTGCAAAGACAGTTTTCTAAAACCCCTGTTAGAGCAACTCACAGCTCTGTCCAGTCTGTTTCACTGAGGTTTCATTTCCTGAAATGCAGGGATAGCAAAATGATTCCACCGGGGCACTCCTCTTACAGAGGGGGAACTTCTGTATCTCCAGGGCATCCAGAGGCAGAGGCTGCAGCAACCAGCCACTGGCATACTCATTATTTGAGCTTTTCAATTTAATATTTCAAATCTATGCACATTTTATCCTCTATAATTTATTGTGGTGTTTTAATATCAAATAATGGGCATTCTCTCTGGTCTTGGACTAAAAATGACACCCTGGGAAGATGCCTGGTGCCTACTCCCTGGCTCACTGCTATTCATTCCCCAGTGAGACCAGGAGTTAGACTTGTAGGATTGGGGCATCTTCCTAGATGTCAGTTTTACTCTAAGGTCAGGAAAGTTCTTATTCATATTAAAATAATCACGAATAGGTTGTGCTGACAATTCCCCAGGGTTGCACAAGCCCCAGGCCCCTAACTTCCCCACATCACCAACCATCACTTCACCTCATTTCTCCCAGCTTCACCCATAGATCTCAAACAAGACATTTGTGGCCATCACATACATGTTGCATGTACACTCTCAAGGTACACAGAACACACACATGCATATGTGCACCCCACACCACTGCTCAAACAGCCTGCAGCAGCCCCCATTTATCACCGTTCCCCAGACAGAGCACAAATACCTATGCAGTCCCTTTGCATTGGAAGAAGGGAACTAATTTTTTTGAGCACCTACTGTGTGCCACACAACATACTGAGCCCTTCATATGTGCTTTCTTCCTTAAGTTTTCACCAGCCCTTGGAAATTCGTTTTGCAGATAGTGAACATGAGACCCAGAGAGATGACCCCATCACACAATGGGTGGGTTGCTGGCCTGGAATGGTGCCTCTGGATCCCATGTCTCCTCCCTTGCGTCATCCCTACTTTTCTGGTGAAGAGAAATAATCAAAGGGGCAGAAACTTTCAACTGTTAGTTTAGACTAACAGAATGAGCAGCCTGGTAGTGGTTAGTGATTATCTCACCACTAGAGGGGATCTAGATCTCAGCTGGGCTGGGAGGGGAGGCCCTGGTAACTTCTAAGGCCTCGGGGGCCCAGGGAACATCTGAGCATCTCCTGCGAGGGTGTTGTTTGCACCCCAAGCTGTTTATGCTCACTGAGACCCAGCAGAACTTCTGATACATCTCCCCCAACTCCTTCATGACCTGATGCTGCTGTGCTCACACTAAAAGAGAAACTGCTTTTTTGTGTGTAAAAATCTCCTGGGCAATCAGGTCTTTGCAAAACTTAAATTCCCACTTGGGAATGGACAGAAGAGACAGGCAAAGGCTGTTTCCTGCATTCAGGAGAGGTAGCTTTCTGGTAGAAGCCCCCACAGGAGCCATTGCCTGCACCCACCCCCAACCCAGACCCTCCACAGAGAGGGAGGGAGGGAGGAAGCCTGACCAAGCAGATCACACAGTCTTAGCATGAACCCCAGCTCTCCTCTCACCGGTTGCATGACTTCAGGCAGGTTTCTTCCCTTTCTGAGCCTCAGCCCCATCATCTGTGAAATAAGATGGTAATAATCTTGTTATTAACTTTCATTGTCATTAGATTGGGAGCTAAGGCATACAGGAGGACAGGCTAAGCTCCTGGCACGTCCAACGTATTGCCATTATTTTTACTATTCTCTTTAGTGTCTGATCATCACTTTACCAACAGAGGTCCATCTAGTCAAAGCTATAGTTTTTTGAGTAGTCATGTACAGATTTGAGAGTTGGACCATAAAGAAGGCTTGAGTGCTGAAGAACTGATGTTTTCCAACTGTGGTGCTGGAGAAGACTCTTGAGAGTCCCTTGGACTGCAAGGAGATTAAATCAGTTAATCCTAAAGGAAATCAACACTGAATTCATTGGAAGGGCCCGATGCTAAAGCTGAAGCTCCAATACTTTGGTCATCTGACGTGAATAGCTGACTCATTGGAAAAGACCCTGTTGCTGGGGGAGACTGAGGACAGGAAGAGAAGAGAGCGACAGAGGATAGGATGATTGGATGGCATCATCAGTTCAATGTATGTGGGTTTGAGCAAAGTCCAGGAGATAGTGAAGGAGAGGAAAACCTGGCGTACTGCAGTCCACGGGGTTGCAAAGAGTTGGACATGATTAAGCGATGGAACAATAACCCCAGACTTTCCAAGCTAGACTTTGACACTGGGCCGTAGATGACAGAGTCTGAGGGCTGCTTCAGAATCACCTGTGAGGATTTCTGAAATGCATAGTCCAGAATCCCATCCCAGGAGAAGCTGATTCCTTGCTCTGGAATGGGCCTGGGGAAGATGCTGAGACTCAGACAAAGTTGTCTCCCTTGACTAAGGCCCAGGAGTGTGTAATGTCTCGCACTCAGCAAGTTTAGCTTTGAGATTGGCTGGGACCTGGGACTCTTTGCTTCAGTGCTTGCACCTGGACATTCTCCTCCAGCAACAGAAGACAGAGAAACTAGAAGGAACCAAAAAGAACTTCCTGCATGCACAGTTGGGGCAAATTATGAACCAGATACAAAAAGAACAAAAACCCATGCAGCACCACCAATGGAGTGGGCAGATCACCTAAGCCACTTTTCTGGCCTGACCCTTGGACCTACCCCCTACCTTCTCCCCATATTAGGAACCAACTCACCCTCCCTTCAGGGAGCAAGCAAAAGAACCTGTTACTTATTCTCACTCTCCCCTGCTGCAGCAAGGGGCCCCAATAAAGCCTTGAATTTCTTGTCTGGCCCTTTATCAATTTCTATTCAACAAGGAGGCCAAGAACCTGGTTGGTAACAACTTGGTCCCTGCTCTGGGGGTGCCTAAGGGCCAGCTCCGGGAAGGCTTCCCCTGCCCCTGGCCTTCCTCTGAGGTCTGGGCTGAGTCTGTGTGGGGTGCTGACCACAGTCCATCTTGCTCTGGTTGGTGCCCAGGCTTGGGCCTCTCTGCTCAGCCTGAGCCTTTGGTAATGGAGAGCGCATGAGCTCTGGAGTCAGGCTGATCAGGTCTAGATCCTGCTCCATCACTTACCAGCTTTGGCAGCTGATGGCCTGGGGTTACAGTTTGTGCTCTGATGTCATATGGCCTGTGGTTTGTTGATTCCTGGCTTTGCCATTGACAAACTCTGTGACCTTGGGCAAGTCTCCTAACTTGTTGTAAGGACTGAGTTAACACATGCAAATCATACTTGGAAGAGAGCCAGGCCTGAGGTAAGCACCTGTGAGTCTCAGATGTACTCGTGATCAGCTGTGCATCTCAGGTATGTCACGTAAGCATAGTGAGCCTCAGGTGAGTCCCCTAGGTATCATGAACCTTAGTTTCCTCACCAGTATAATGGGGAGAACCATCTCCACCTTTGGAGACTGGTGTGAGAATGGACAAGATGAGGTCTCAGAAGCACCTGAATACCTGGGTGCTGCCTACTAAGCCACGAGGTGGGTTATGAGTTTGGTCTACACCACCCCCTCTGGCTCTACCATTCTACATCCGCCTGTCACTCCCATCCAGCCTCAGACATACAGTCCTCCTCACCCTTTATCTGGCGACAGTATCACCATCTTCCTGGAGTCAGTAGAGGGCCACACAAGCAGGTGCTCACAAAATGTCTGCTGCAGGGTTGGGTGCCTAGAAAGTGCTCAAAAGATGGGGGCCTATTATCATCAGTCGGGATGTGGTTTCAATCTTAGGATGGTGCAGTGAGCGAGGAGGACAGCCAACTTCTGCCGGCATTCTTCCCTGATGGGAAAGATGGTTGGGGTGAGTCCCTTCCCCCTACTGAGCCTCATTTTCCCCATCTTACCATGGGCTTGAGCTGGGATGGACAGCCTGTCCAGCTCTGACTCTGAACATGGCATGCAACGGATCACCTCATCTGTCCTTTCTTGACTCATCTGCCCGCTCTGACCCTACCCCTGCTTTAGCCCAAACTGAGGAGGTCATTTGTGTCCCTTAGGCCACACTAGGAGTGGGCCTCTCATGTCTCCAAGAGCATCCATGCAGGTTCCCAGGACAACCTGCTTACATGTTCATTGCCGTGGAAACCCTCACCAGTCTCCAGTCAGTTTTAGTTCAGCCTGGCTTCAGTTCATGGCTTTGATTAGCCATAGTAAGGGTTTCTACAATGCCTTAGTGGAGGGGGCAGATATAGTAAAATCATGTTTCATAAGGTCTAGTTGAGAGTAAAGGGGGAAGGAAATCCACGATGCAATGCTCAATGGCATAGGCTCCATATGTTGTCAAGAGTAAGTCTAGTTCACATATGGGAAAAAAGAGACTCGGCGAGGTTGAGTCCTTTGCCTGGGATCACACAGCTAGAGGCAGAGAGAGATAGGGGCAGGATACAAACCTGCCTGGTAGGAGGAGGTGAGATGGAAGGGCAGGCAGCAGAGACTGTGCCAGATGCTGCCACCTGAGATGAGTTATAACATCCAGTCAATGAGAAGCCCTTCTTGATGCTCCAGCCCCATCTTCCATGTCCTGCCTCGTGTCCAAGGCTGAGGTCCTCTGTCCCCCACCACTCTGGCTCATAACTCCATCCATTCTCCCTGGCTGTCCCCCACAGCTTGGATTCTCTCTCTCCACTCAACCCCTGTGAATTAAAATATTGCCAGCCATATCAATACAGAAAGGATGTTACAGCTATCAAACCGTCACATTACAGCCATCTGGACCCTGACTCCTAAGGGAATTCGGAATGGAGACAAATAGGCTGCCCTCTGTCAAGTCCATCTAGCAGTCAGCCACTGCAGACACTCTAGACAGTGAACCCTGAGGAAACTCAGCATGAATAAACACAGGATACTGGCCCCAGATAACTGAGATATCTATCAAAGGAATGATTTCAGTGAGTTCAGACTCTTGCATCTTCCTATACATGGAAAAGTGCTAAATTCCTTAACTTGAGATATCTGGTTTTCTTTTATTAACATTAATCTTTTGATGTTCCAACTACTTGGTCTTTTGTTGCAAAAAAAAAAAAAAAAAAAGAAAACCTCCCATATATCCTAGCTCCACTCCCAGTCCTGTCTTGCCTTTTTGGAACAAGCCTGTGGGTCATTTGAGCTGCTATTTTCTGGATTTAACTCCTCAGATTTGTCCACTGAATAAAACTTTTAGGTTGTGCATTATTTTTCAGTCGACCCTCTCTTCACCCTTTAGATCACAGCTCAAGCTTCACCTTTTCCAACTATGAAATGAATCACCTCGCCTGGCAACTCCAGCAGCATCTCGCTCCCACTCCCGTTTGCTGCACCATTATGACTGGGTTTCCTATTGTCTCCTGTCCACCCATCTATGATGCCAAAATCTGGCCTCTGTACCCCGACACCAAATTAAATCTCAGAGACAGAGTTTGGGGTGAAGCAGAAATAGCTTTATTGAATTGCCAGGCAAAGGGGACCACAGCAGGCTAATAATGCCCTCAAAACTGTGTGTCCCAACCTGAAGCAGGTGGGTGCATGAGAAGTCACTTCAGTTGTCTCTGACTCTTTGTGACCCTGTGGACCATAGCCCACCAGGCTCCTTTGTCCATGGGATTCTCTACGAAAGAAGAGTGAAGTGGGTTGTCATTTCCTTCTCCACAGGGGCCTTCTTGACCTAGGGATTGATATCGCATCTCTTAAGGCTCCTGCATTGGCAGGCATGTTTTTTACCATAAGCACTATCTGGGGGGAAGCGGGTAGTGAGAAGTCTTATAGTAATGGTTCAGAGGGGTGTGATCAGTTTGTGGACATCCTTCTTATTGGTTAAATGCGAGGTAACTTCATGGTAAATGGAGGAGGAAACAATGTAAACAGTGACAGACTTTATTTTCTTGAGCTCCAAAATCACTGCAGATGGTGACTGCAGCCATGAAATTAAAAGACGCTTGCTCCTTGGAGGAAAAGCTATGACCAACCTAGAAGAGACGTTACTTTGCTGACAAGGGTCCAACTAGTCAAAGCTATGGTTTTTCCAGTGGTCACATATGGATGTGAGAGTTGGACTATAAAGAAAGCTGAGCACCAAAGAATTGACGCTTTTGAACTTTGGTGTTGGAGAAGACTCTTGAAAGTCCCTTGGACTGCAAGGAGATCCAACCAGTCCCTCTTAAAGGAGATCAGTTCTGAATATTCATTGAAAGGGCTGAAGCTGAAGCTGAAGCTGAAGCTCCAATACTTTGGCCACCTTATGCAAAGAGCTGACTCATTGGAAAAGACCCTGATGCTGGGAAAGATTGAAGGTGGGGGGAGAAGGGGATGACAGAGGAGAAGATGGTTGGATGGCATCACCAACATGAGTTTGAGCAAGCTCCGCGAATTGGTGATGGACAGGAAGCCTGGTGTGCCGCAGTCCATGGGGTTGCAAAGAGTCAGACGTAATTGAGTGACTGAACTGACTGAAGTGGGGGGAGTCAGCATCATCAACCTTTTGGTTCCAACTGGTCTGGAGTTTATGTGCTTGTGGGCGGCATACCACTAACTTCTTCTACCTGGTGGGGTTTCAGTTTATGCAAAACAGCTCAAAGATATTGTTATGTGTATCCCTTGAGGGGGGAAATGAGGACCCTGCCCCAAGGCTGTACTACTGTTTCTTTTGATTCTCCCATTTCTCTGCATCCCCTCCCTTCCTTATTTAGCAACTCTTGGAACATGCTGGGTTGGAACTCAAGGAAAGTCAAGGAGGCTGAATGAAAGCCTATTTCCTATAATCAAGAAATGGGAGGCACAGAAAGGCTTTTGTGCCTTGGAGGCCCCCAGGGTCCTGCTCTGTATCACCTGCCAGTTCCTTGAAGACTTGGACATGGACAAGCTGTAAGCTGTCCATTCCGAGCCTCTAGGTACTGCCTGGTTTAGAGCAGGAAGTCAAAAACTATTTGTTGAGTTCCTGAAAATAAGTCTGGGTTGAAGACTTCCGTGAAGTTGCTTGCATTTTAACAAAAGACAGAGCCTCAAGCCATAGGAATGAAGCTCCAATGGTAGCATTTCAGGCACCAGTAAACTCAGGACAGATGCTTCCTCTGTTGTCTGATGCCTGGAGGAGGAAGTGGCTGTCTCAGCAGGTGGAATTTTCCATTTGTGGCTTTCCAGTGCAGAAATAATCACATGGTCTCCTGAAAAACACAAGTGTGTCATGGAAACAAGTGTATTTCCCCTTTGAGTTTCTGGGGGGAGGAAACTTCTCTCTCGCCCTGTTAGGTTTCCTTGAGCTGGTTCTGGTTGACAGAATGTTCCTTCCTCATATCCTTTCCTCCCTACCTTGTGGCAATGCCCTGCTGACCTTTCCTTCATCCCAGCTCTTGAACTCCACAGCCACTGAGCCCACGTAACAGCACAGCTCTGTCAGCAGGAAGGCCCTGAGTTGGTTGGGAGTTTGGAGAAGTCTTATTCTGCAGCTCAGACTTTTCCATGCCAACCCCTTGGCTGGGCTGCTTCTTTTAAGCTAACTTGATGTCTGTCCTGATCACGGGGCCCCATCCTGGCCCTCTGTCCAAGCCCCCCTCTCATGCCACAATTCAACACACTGACAACCTCTTTGACTTCCAGTTCATCCCACCCTCCACTCTGCCCTGCTGCTGCTAAGTCGTGTCAGTCGTGTCTGACTCTGTGTGGCCCCATAGACGGAAGCCTACCAGGCTCCTCCGTCCATGGGATTTCCCAGGCAAGAGTACTGGAGTGGGGTGCCATTGCCACTGCCCTAGAGTGATCCAACTGGATCCCTCCTGCTGGAAACCCTTCTCAAGCTCCAGAGTGTCTTCAGGTCACAGTCCAACCTCCTTGGCCCTGCACCAGCTGTGCATAAGCACAGACATTAGCCAGGTACCCACTGGGCAGGAACCCCCCCTGCTTTTGCACCTGCTCTTTTCTCTGCCTTCATGTTCTTCCCTCCCTGTTGGCCTGCTGGATTCTTATTCACTCTGTCAGGGGGAACACTGACTGAAACCACCCACCCTGGCCAGGCACAAGAGTAACCACTTGCATGACTTATTTTATGATAGGAGGTGTTGGTAAGGGATATGAAACTAACAAGCTACCACTAACTGGAAGAATTTGGGAAGGGTCAAAAGGAGATACTACATGTCCCACCATCTCCCAGAATCCTTCTCTCTGGTTTCTATCTTGGCTGAGCAATCTGTGCATCTCCAGGAAGGACCCTGAGTAAGGATGATTGGCCAATGACAACCCAGAAACTAATCCCAACACCATCAAACCCGAGACTGTGAGCCACGTGGCACAGCAGCTCTCCAGGGTTCCCTTATCCCACTGCTCTCCACCGGGGTGCTCCTTCCCAATAGTCTCTTGCTTTGTCAGCTTGTATGTCTCTCGGGCAATTCATTTCTGAGTGTTAGATAAGAGTCCACTCTTGGGCCATGGAAGGGGTTCCCCTTCCTGCAATAATTTTACAATAGGAAGTCTTGGTAAGGAACACAGAACTAACATGCCACCCCCAATTGTGAGAATTCAGGAAAGGTCAAAAAGAGATGCCATGTATTCCACCACCTCCCAGGATCCTCCTTGCTATAATCCCTCTTGGCTAAGCAATGCATGCGCTGCCAGGGAAGACCCAGAGTCAGAATGACTGGTCAGAAATGGCCCGGAAACTCATCACCATAAAGTCTGAGACTGCAAGCTACGTGACAGAGTAGTCCTCCTGAGTTCCCGCACCCTCCTTTACTCTGCCCGGGAGTCTCTTCCCAATAAAGTCTCTTGCCTTGTCAGCACATGTTGCTCCTTGGACAATTCATTTCTGAGTGTTAGACAAGAGCCCACTCTCAGGCCCTGGAAGGGGTCCCTCTTCCTGCAACAATTCAAGACTTAGCTCCAACATCCCCTTCTCTGTAAAACCCTCTATAAAACACTGACTGAAACCTTCCGCCCTGGCCAAGCACCATGATAACCATCTGTGTGAGTTATTTTACGACAGGAGGTAAGGGACACGGAACTAACAAGCCACCACCGACTGGAAGAATTTGGGAAAGGTCAAAAGGAGATGCCATGAGCCTATTTCTGTCTCCACTCATGGTCCTTACTTAGGTATTCCCTGGTCTGTCTCTCCCACTAAACCACGAGCGTCTCTAGGTCAGAAGCCAAGCTTGATTTTCTGTGTCTGTCAGCAGATGAGGTGTCAGTGCGTTTGTGAAGGGAATGAATGGACTTACTACTGTTAAGACAACAGCAACGGTTTCTGGAGCATATGCTATGGTATATTGCCTAGAACTGTACTAAGCAATTTCCCAACTTATCCACCATAGGGTCACACTCCATTCTGAATTTAGCATGATGATTAGGCCCATTTTACAGAGGAGATACATTGGCTCAGAGACATCAAAGATTCAGTTCAAGGTCATACTTTGAGGGAAAGAAGGGGTTTGAACTTGAACCCAGAGATCTTGCCTCCAGCCTCTTCATTTACCAAGGGTTTATTATGCACCAGGCCCTGTCCTGTGGTCTGGGGACAGAGCTGGGACAAGAACAGGTCAAGTCCTTGCCTCACAATCAGAGCTCCCACTGTATGCGGTGGGGAGGAGACAAACACTAACAAAATGCATGTGTAAATAATGCCAGGGCTGATCATTGCTATGCAGAAAAATAGTGCAAGGCTGAGGGCAGAGTGATAGGGTGGGGAGGGTGATGTTTTTTGGGACATCTGAGCAGAGTCCTGAATGAAGTGGTGGGACAAGCCTTGGTTACAGCAGAGGGAAGCAGTTTCCTGGCAGGGTGTGTGTTAGTTTCTTAGTTGTGTCTGACTCTTTGCGACCCCATGGTCTGTAGCCCGCCAGTCTCCAGAAGCAGCAGCCCCTCTGTCCATGGGGGTTCTCTAGGCAAGAATACTAGAGTGGGTTGCCAACTCCTTCTCCAGGGGATCTTCCCAACCCAGGGATCGCACCTGGGTCTCCCGCATTGCAGGCAGATTCTTTACCATCTGAGCCACCAGGGAAGCCCAGGGGACAACAGCAAATGCGAAGTCCCAGAGGCCAGAATGGGCTCTGTTTGAGAAACAGCGGGAGGTCAGTATGGCTGGAGTTCTGCGAGTGGAAGAGTCAGAGGGGAGCAAGGTCAGAGCAGTGGCCTTGGGGCAGATGGGGAGGAGGCTTGGGTCACACACATCTGAGTCAGCCCAGAAGCCTTGGAGGGCTGGGAGCAGAGGGGATGGCAGCCTCTCTATCGGTTCAAAGGTTCCTTCTGGCCTCTGGGAGGAGCTTGGTCTTGACCCCTCACTCTGATACTCTTTCTTTTTGCCAGTTTATTAAACTGCTTCTTCTCAGTCCTGGGCTCACATATGGGGTGGCCTTGGTTGCTCTGAGCCTCTGCCAGGTTGGGAAAGTCCCAGGACCACAGTCACCATTTACCGAGCATGTAAGGTAAAGGACCTTACCAGGAAGGTCCCCTCACCCACATATTCTCCTATAGTTCTCACAACAGCCCCATGAGTAAGGTCATATTGAAGGAGGGAACAGACAGAACAGGCCCTATCTTGAAAGCAGGACTCCATCTTAGACCAGACTGTGGACACTGGGCTACATACATGGTCATTCTCCCAATGGACTCTGAACTCTGCGCCTGGTGTCTATGGAAATGACATACCAATGGAAAACCAGACCCCCTGGATGGAAGAGCCTCAGGACTCGTACCTAGACTCTCCATGGCCTAAAAGAATACACTAATTATCTCTGTAACAGAACAGTTGTAAATTCTGCTATGCTTATCCGGGTGTGATCACAGGCCTATTGACAAATGTCCACTGTTTAACTACGTAGGCTTATGGCACATGAATCATGGGTTAACTTTGAACATATATCTCTTTTGCTTTGTCCAGACTAGTTTCAGGGAATTTGGGGAGGTGGGTTTGAGCACGTACACTTAGGGTATATAAGGTTTTTGCAAAAACTGGCCGGGGTCCTTGACTAAGAGGAGACTCTGCCTTGGGCCCGCCGGTGTCTGCATTGTCCTTCTGAGTGAGTTTGTTTCCTGGAATGCGTGGCTACAACAATTGTAAAGGTCAGGAGACTGAGGCCCAGAGAGCCGGGGCTGCCTGACGCAAGCCCAGTAAAGAAGGGAGTCTCCCTGAAATGGGAGCTCAGGGAGGGTCAGGAGCTCACCCAAGGGCACACAGCATTTTTTCAGGTCCCACTCCTACCTCAGACAGTAGCACTGAGCTTCTCCCACTCTGATCCTCAGGTCAGGATTGGCTGTAAGGCAAGGTGAGGCTGAGCTTGCAAGGGGGACTTTAAAAATGATAAATCAGATCATTTCACCCCCTGACTGTGGCTGATGGGGGGAACTGTAGCTTTTAAAGCTGAGTCAGTCTTATGACTTCATGGCCAATCACTATCCAGCACCGGGGCAGCCACTGGCACAGTGTAACCCCCAGGCCCCAGGAAGACACAGGGTACTTGACTTCACATACGGTGCTTAACTTTCTAACATCTCCAGTCCTTATGACAACCCCTGCAGGGTACATGGTGGCCCCCCACTTTCCACAGGAGCAAGCTGAGGCTCCCAGAGGCGAGGAGACACCCAGACTCACACAGCCTGGAAACAGAGGATCCACCCCCAGAGCCGCTGGCCCCAAAGCCCCCAGTCAGCATCCTGAGGCCTCATGTTGGGAAAACAGCAAGATTGATGCCTGTGTCTGCAGTCGGGCCTCGTTGTTCCCAGCTCTCCCGCCCGAATGGCTGGGCCAGCAAATGCTTTATTACTTAAATCAAATCTGATACGTATTACCCCTTTGGCTGGACATTAAGAAACTGTCTCAGCTATGAAGGTGAAAGGTAAAAAGGAGTTGCTGTAGAAGAGGGATAAAGATCAGTGTGACAGAAGCTGGTGTGGACTGGGGTGTGTGAGAGACCTGAGGTCAAGGAGGCCGGCCTAGGGTCTGCGGTAGTGGACTCCCAGCTCAGAGATTCTATCGCCGACCCCTAGGTGACCCAAGCGGGTCCGTTAACCTCTCCAGGCATGGCTCCCTTCTGGGTAAGGTGGCTTTGGCTGTGTACAGCCGTGGGCAGCTCTGTTTTTAGAATTTCTGACACTGACTCTGCTGGACTCTTTCACCTTCTCGGTCCTCCCAGCCTTTGCTCCATTGGTGGGTCTGCAGGGACTCTATTCCCCTCCTGTGACTTGTGTACCCTTACTCATCCTCCCAACCCCACCTGAGACACTGCTTCCTCCAGGGAGGCCCCCGGCACCCCAGTGCTGGACTGTCCATCCCGCTCTGCCCGCTGCCTGTGCCCAAAGCTGTGCCTCAGGCTCAGGTATTCACATGAGCCCCCAGTCCATGACCTTGAGCATGAACCAGGGAAGAAGTTCCACCTGGGCTCAGGAAGTGGTCTCTGGACCACTTGGTCTGGGAATTGGCAGAGGGGGTAGTGGTGGCGGTGGGTGGTCCTAGCAGTCCATAGGCTGGCAAAGAGTGGGACACGACTTAGCGGCTGAACAACGGCAACAGCTACCTGAACCATGGTCTAGAATGATAAATCTCAAACCTTGGAAAAGTGTTAATTGCTCAGTCGTGTTTGACTCTTTGCAACCCCAAGGACCGGGGCTTGGCAGGTTCTTCTGTCCATGGGATTCTCCAGGCAAGAATACTGGAGTGGGTTGCCATTCCCTTCTCCAGGGGATCTTGGCAACCCAGGGATTGAACCCGGGTCTCCAGCATTGCAGGCAGACTCTTTACTGTCTGAGCCACCAGGGAAGCTCAAACCTTGGATAGGCACAGCTTTTTAGCCATGCACATTTCTCATCCTGGGGGAGGGGATACAGAAGAAGGGGGGCCAGGGTGGAGGCTGTAAAGTGCAGGGCCCAGATCCACGATGGTATGAAGGCCAGCCCTGCTGCATCTGATAGGCCATCAACCCAGTTCCTTAGTGGGAAAGACCCAAGGGGCTGGACCAAGACATTAGGGAGGTGAGACTCTGAGACCCCAGGCCAAGGCCACAGACAAAGTTTCAGAGACAGGGCCAGACTTAGAGACTGGAGTCTCAGGAACAGGGTGACCACCTCATCCTCGTTGCCCCTGACTTCCCTGGAGTGCCCTCTGTCCTGGGCAATTTGAGACAGTTGGTCACTGGATTACGGACAGTGTTGGCCAGACAAGAGGTCTAGGCTCAAGCGGTTGGGAATCAGGGGGGATGTCAGGAATGTCCACCAGCCTCCCACCTATCTGCACAGGTGAGAGGGTCCAGGTGAACCTGTTTACCTGACGACAGGCCAAGGCAGGGCTGACAGTCCCAGCAGGACTCACTCCACTTCCTGGAGTATCACCACCTGAAACAGAAGCTGGAGCACCGGTGAGAAGCCGGCCCTTACAGCCAGATCTACAATTCATTCAAAGCAGAACAATTCAGCCCACCCTACAGTGACCCCACAACTTACACATTCATACTCGCACTGCAGATAAATGCATCTTAAAGAGCTACGTCTTCTCAGGAGTTTATGCCTTCCAGATTCATCTCCCTTAATGCACCTTTCACAAGAATGAACGAGAGACCCTCTTCTATAAAAGAAAGGAAGAGGAGGGGTTATTATCGAGTCGAGAGGAAATTCTGATTTTAACATAATGTAGCTTAAAAGGAAGTGCTGCCTTTTGCCAAATAGCTCTTCATGAGCTTCTTACCACTGTTTGTTCAAAAAAGCAGAGGAAGGCACGCTGAGACAGGGGCGTGCTGTCATTAACCAAGCGGTAATAGATGCATAGTTTTGCAAGCACAGAGAATCCATTTCCATAGACTGAGTAGAGGCCAGACTCGCCCTGTCAGAGCTGGACCAAGAGACAAGAGATGGTAAAGCAAGGAGGCAGGGGAGGGACAGCCATGGATCCCACAGGGGATTCTGGAAGGGATGCCGGGAGTGAATGATAAGTGTGAGAACAACAGCCCTCCTGTGGTCCAGGGTTTCACTTTTTAAGAGGCCCCGCAGAGCCCCTGCTCTGGGGGACAGCAGCTGCCTCTGTGATGGCAGTGCCTTCCATGCAGGCTGTGAGCCGGCACGTAACAATGATCACCTCACCGAGTCCTCACCTCGATCTGCAGGGAGGTGTTATTATTCTCCATCTTGCAGATGAGGAAACTGAGGCTCAGGGAGGGAGAGGGGCTTGCCCAGGGTCTCACAGCCAGGAGCCAGGGCAGCAAGACACAAGTCCCAGAAGCGTGATGGTGGAGCTGTGACCCTGGCTGGGGTGTCCTGGCGGGCAGTGGGCGGGAGGAATCCCCCGCTGTCAGGGACCATCCACCTGCCAGGCTCTGGGCTGGGCCTGTTGCATATTTTGGGGTTTATTGCTCTGCCCTGCAGTCCTAGGGGGGTGTTATTATCCCCATTTCCCTGCCCTGATCATTGAGATCACTTGTGGAGGGTCACAGAGAAGGGTGTGTGGAGCAGGACACAGTCCCTGCCTACAGAGCTCATTCCAGCAGGAAAGTGGTCCCCTAGGTGCAGCACCCACCCGGCACCCTGCACCTCCTCCCTCCTGTGACCCCTTCCCAGCCCTGGGGACCGCCTCTGATGCTGTTACCCAGCCCCTCCCCAGCTTACTCTATCTCATGGCCTCCTACTGACCCCGCCAGGCCCCTGCAGTGTCGCTGTCTGGTCTGAGATGGACGCACCTGGCTGATGGGAGAGAGAGAGAGGCCGGCACATCCCTTCCAGCCAGTTCAGTTCAGTTCAGTCGCTCAGTCATGTCCGACTCTTTGCGACCCCATGAACCACAACGCACCAGGCCTCCCTGTCCATCACCAACTCCCGGAGTCCACCCAAATCCATGTCCATCGAGTCAGTGATGCCATCCAACCATCTCATCCTGTCATCCCCTTCTCCTCCTGCCCTCAATCTTTCCCAGCATCAGGGTCTTTCAAATGAGTCAGCTCTTCGCATCAGGTAGCCAAAGTATTGGAGTTTCAGCTTCAACATCAGTCCTTCCAATGAACACCCAGGGCTGATCTCCATTAGAATGGACTCGTTGGATCTCCTTGCAGTCCAAGGGACTCTCAAGAGTCTTCTCCAACACCACAGTTCAAAAGCATCAATTCTTTGGCACTCAGCTTTCTTTATAGTCCAACTCTCATATCCATACATGACCACTGGAAAAACCACAGCCTTGACTAGACGGACCTTTGTTGGCAAAGTAATGTCTCTGCTTTTTAATGTGCTATCTAGGTTGGTCATAACTTTCCTTCCAAGGAGTAAGCATCTAGCTATTTCAAATCCTGAAAGATGATGCTGTGAAAGTCTATTTCCAGGCAGCCTGAGCCTTTAATGGGGGGTTTCCCAGAGAGGGCAAACCCAACCTCTTCAGAGGGAGACCTCGGCTTGCGCATTGTCAGAGGCGTGATAGTCTGTGGGGACAGAGGTGGTGGAGAAAGGCCCCTCATCTGGGCCGGGGGCCCCTGATGTGCTGAGTGAGAGGGCAGGCCATGTCCCTCTCTAAACCTGGGTGTCTCTGATTGTAAGGTACACCACAGTCCCAATTCCCTATGGGCCCCTGACCTTTGACAAGAGGTTGACATTTCTGCAATCCAGGATGGCTGTGACCCCAGGGAGGTCAGGGGGCCTATGGCAATGCCTGAGAGGACTGGGATCTGGCTCCTCTGCCTTTGAGCCTTTCTTGCCCCTCCCTCTCCTCTAGGCAGCACCAGATCCCATCACAATTTAGCCTTTCTCCTGAGTCTTCTTCTAGACTCATCAACCATGACCCCGCCACCTCTTCTCCCCAAAGCTCCAGATTGGCTCACAGCCTCAGTTCTTCCCTTGAACATGAGCTGGTCTTGGCTCCCTGGCTGGAACACCCCTCCTAATGCTGGCTGTGACTCTGCTCTCCCTTTCCACTCTGTCCTGAACCCCCAAAGCAACTGTCACCCCAGCCCAGGCACAGGCACCCCAGGAGGACCCAGCCGTTCTCACTGCAGACTGCACGACACTGGAAATGAACACCAGGGTCCACCCTGGAAGGCGTGGCAGCTGTGGGGGATTTGCTGTCCCCCATCAGGGGCAGGGCACCTGCATGCAGACACTTCGTTCCCTGTAAAGAGAAGCCCTGGTCCTTGGCAGATGAGTTCAGGCTTTGGTTGCATTTAAATTGCATTAAACTGACAGCTCTTCTGTTGTCAGTTTCTTTCTTTCTTTCTTTGCGGGCCACCTGGCTCTCTCTCTCAAATGCCTCCTTTTGTGTTCTGAGAATTGTTTTCAGTTCCAGCAAAGAAGGTCTCTGGCTTTGCATAAAGTCCAAGTTCTCAGGCCCTAGAGGGACAGCTTTCCACCTGCTTTCCCTCCCTCCTGGCTGGACACTGGACTCACTGAAGGAGTCTTTTGGGCCTAGAAAAGAAAACAACAGTTTCAAAGGCCCTTGCTGAATCATCTGACCTCGGAGAAAATAAAACAGAACTTTAGGTCCCGCCCTGATGCTCCAGGCAGGTTGCATCTATCTGGGATTATCACCCCCTGTCCAAAAACCTTCCACCCCCTACACCTGCCCAGAAGACTTATCACCCCCTGCCCAACTACAAATGCCATCTCAACTAAAGTATACCCAAAACATCCCGCCTGATTAACATTTCCCTTATCGCTTACATAAACCTCCTTGTAAATATGGAGCCTCCCTGATCCCTCTCCACGCTCAGCCTGGTCGTTAGGCCAACTGTTGCCCCTCCTTGCCTGAATAAAGGTAACCTACTTCTGTTGAGGTCGTCTTTCCTTTTTCTGCCTCGGCCTGAACTATACCTTACACTCACTATCTGAGCCACAGAGGAAGGTGACATGGCACCTTGGAGGTGACACAAAGGTCTCACCATGTGGCCAGAAAGGCCATTGCCCATGAGACCCATGAACCAGCACAGTGGGCCCCCTGCCCCAGGTTCACAGATGAACACATGCCCCACGTTTGCCGGGAAGGGGCCTTGTGATCCTCACTGTAGTGACGCTGACGGTAACTCGTGATCACGGAGCCCTTCCTGTGGGCTCTCACTCCTCCCCTGAACTCTATAAAGTGGGCTCTATGACTATTTCCATTCCTCAGATGAAGACAGTGAGGCTTAGAGAAGTAGGAAACGCACCTCAGCTCACACAGCCAGTAAGCAACACGGAGCATCAAACATCTGTGCATATTGGTGCATCAGCCCCCACGTATATCAGGGGTCCTCGCAAGAGCAAGCCTTGCCCTGCCTCCAAAGACACGCTCTTGTCTCACTGATGACACAAGTCCTCGTGAGTGCTAAGGAAAAGCCTTCCTGTGCACGGGCTGCATGTGCTCCCATGTGTCTAGCGGCACTCTCCCCGTGGACACGGCTAGTCCTGGCCCCCAGGTACTCTGCATCCGGCCTGGCAGTGATCTTGAGTGGCCTCAGCCTACAGCATCTTGAAATGGGGCTTCGGTTCCCAGCCAGAGGCTGAGGTCAGGTCGTGGTGGTAAGAGCACCAAATCCTAGCCACTAGATCAGTGGTCCGTGACAAGGCCCTGGCTCTTTGGCTTGGCAGAAAAGAATTCTCACAAAGATGGAAAGTAGTGAAGCATGTATTAGGAGGAAAAAGAATATAGTGAGTGTGGATAAACACACGGGCGGACGCAGAGTCGCCAAGTGCATGTCTCAAGGTAGTGTGAATCAATTTTATGGGGCACTTCTTCTGGATTTCCTGTGGCCAATCGTTTTGATTTGCCTGGTTCAGAGGCCGTACTTGGTATATCTCAGGATCCTCCCATATGTACACACACAGCTCTTAGGCAAGATGGATTCGACCTCAGAGGCCTATGGGTAGTTAGCATCCCTTAGCATCACGCCCCTTTTGAACTCCAAAGAGCTCTTCTGCGCATGTGTAGTTGGGGGTGGGGGTGGTCTCCTAACTTCGAGAATGAGAAATATGTGCACTCTTAACTTCTCTCTTGGCAGGGCTCAGCCTCCTCCCTCCACTGTCCTACTATTTTCGTCTTGGAGTATTGGTCCACAAAGAACAAATTCCATCTGTTTGCGATGGGGGCCCATCTATCTTCCGCTGCAGCAGGACAGCCTTTGGACTCAGTGATAGACCCACATGCAAGTACCCCCAGTAACACTCTCCACCTGTGCACCCTCCAGGGGCCCGATGGTGAGCCAATCCCAAGAGAAAATGGTCCCGAGGTCCCCCACCCGCACCATGGGACCACAGGCACTTGAAGACCCTTCTCCTTCCTCCCCTTGACCTCGTTTCCCTTCTACTAAGTCCCTCATGCCCACTAACCAACCAGGGGAGCCAGCTCTCCTCAGCAACAGAGGAAGAAAATAGACTGAGATTGTTGCTCTGGCTTAATCGGCTCCAACGTGGAGTATGAGAGATGTGAATTATGGGCTCCCAGCGCTTCATCACCCCGGTTACTGTCATATCTTTATTCATTCTGGAAAAGTAAATTAGAGCTGTCTTTCCAATCTTGTTCTCTGGGAGAAATGAACGGCAGCAAAGAGAGAACTGGCTGTGATGGGGGTGTTTGATAGAACTTCGACCTAGGCTTCCTGCACCCAAAGGCCCATTGCCCTGAAGGCCAGGCTCATCTCCTGGGGATGTGGTTTGGGGCAACTGGACAGACATTTGCCTCTTCTCTGTTTAATCCCAGAAGATTGGTGAAATGGGAGTGGGGTCAGCCCGTCTCCTCCAGTTCTGCTTCCTCACACAGGAGCATGCGTGAAGGGGAGGTCTCATTATCCCCATTTCACAGAGGTGGGCACTGAAGCTTCGAGAGGGCAGGTGCCTCCACAGTCATGCCTCCAGCGAGGGGCATGTGAGGGGGGCTGCTTGCCTCCCGTGTGGGCGTCCCTGGGGTAGGGGCTGTGTCTCATCCGTGGTGGGGGGCCCGCAGAGGCTTGCTGAGGGGACTTGGTTGTGCCCACCCCGTCCTTGCGGCTCAGAAACCAGCAGGGAGAACCGAGCGGCTCTGAGGCCTGGGGGTGGGGCGGATGCTGGGCAGGTCTCTGTCCTTCCATCAGGGAGGCTGGTTCAAGGGGAGGATGGAGGAGAAAGCCCAGCTCAATGCAGATGCGCCCACAACACCTCTTGGTCCTTAGGGCTCCAGGTGGAGGGCAGAGCGCGTCTGGGAGACTGGACCTGGGAGGGTGACCATCTCCACTCAGCTGACAGTTCAGGCTCCTGTGAGCCAGTCAGGAGGTGGTGGAGAAAAGAAGGCTGTGGGCAGCCGAGGAGGGGGTGAGCTCCCAGCGTCTGATGCTGCCGGCTCCTGCCTCCCTCCAGCTCCCTCCCCGCCAGCGTCTCTCACAGCCTCTCCCCATCACTCTCGCTCTCCCTTTCTCTGTGTATTCATCTCTCCCTATCTTTTTTCTGTCTTGCTATCTGTGCCCTTTTCTCTTCTCTGCCCCCACACTCCATTTGTTCCCTCCGCCTGTCTGAATTGTATCTCTCCATCTCTGGACGTGGGTGCTGGGGCAGCGGTGGGTAGGTGTGAGTGTATTTCTCATTCTCTTTATGCCTCTGTCACACCCTCATTTTTATACCCGCTCCCAAAGGCTCTCTTTCTTTCTCTCTGTGTGCGTTTGCATGTACGTGTTTCTGTGTCTTTCTTTATGTGTTTTTCCACCTTTATCTCCCTCTAGGTGTCTCTTTTTCTTTTTTTTTGCTTTTCTCTTCTCTGTGTGCCTCTCTTCCCATTTTTCTCTCTCCTCTGCTGGTTGCCGTCTCTCTCTCCCTCATCTCTCCTTGTACTTGCTTCCTCTTTCCAGGTATCTCTGTCTCTCTCTGTCTGTCTCTTTCTCTCCACCCTGTCATAGAGGAGCACAGAGGATGATCACACAGAGGCTGATGGGTGGGAAGGAACTGACCCGCCAGAAGGGTGCCTCCAAGCCTGGGGAACAGCCTGTGTGGAAACTGATCATGTGGTTTTGGTCTGATTGAGATTCAAGAGAAGAAAGTCTTGGAGGGCTATGGAAGTGGGGGTGGGGGCAGAGGGAGGTCTAGCCCAGCCAGCATGGGGCAGGGCCAAGAGGACTCTGAAGGCTATGAGGAATAAAGGCCAACTTCTTGGAGTGTTCTTTCCCTTCGTGCCTGCAGGGACGGTTTCCAGTTCCATAGGGACATGGGAGTATTGGTTATACTCACGACAAGTTTCGTGAGCCTCAGCTCCTGAGCAGTGCAGCTCAGAGGCCCATGTGACATCCAGACGAGAGATTGGACATTCTCCCCAGAGCAACCTACCTGTCCAGCACCTCCTGTGCCTTGCAGGGTCACTGCCTGTTGGAGCAGGGAGAGACCCCGGTGCTCAGCAGAGGCTCAGACTCCTGGAGACACCATCACTGGCGGCAGAGGTGGGAGGCCTCACTGATGGCCTTCAGGGGCCAGCAGTCCAGGAGGAGGGCAGAGTGGATGCTGAGGATGGGCGGAGCCCTCAGCATGTGCCGCACCCACCACAGATGCTCAGATCCACCTGGGGAGACCCAGGAGGGAAGTGAGGTTCAGTGGTCCTCAGCTAATGTGGCCCCCTTGCAGGTGGACAAGACAGAGGCATCCTGGTTGCCATGAGAATAACCTGCCAGGAGAATAACCCTCTGAGGGAGGCGGTGTGCTGGAGATGCCATCAGGTGCTTCTAGGAAAAGGACTCCATCGTGAAATCTGCGTGGGTAACTGCATTAGGTTTTCTTTTTGTCTTTGTTTCTTTTCCAAAACAACTTCAAATTCTCAGAGGCTGATAGCAGTAAACATTTATCTTTCTCACTTATGAATCTGCAGGCTCCTGGGGTGGAGGTCTGCTTCAGGCTTTGGATGAATTTCTGGGCCACTCCTAGGCCTCTCTTGGAACCAGGGGCTCCCTGTTCTCCTCGGGGCCCTTGGCCAAAATGTGACAAAGGTGAATGCATGAGTGAGTCATGCCTCTTAAGGCCTCAGCTCAGAACTGGCAACAGCCACTTCCACCAGTGTTCCATTGACCACCGTAAATTCCACGGCCACACTCAACATCAGAAAGAGTCGGAAACGTGCTTTACCTACTCCAGGGTCACGAGGCAGAAGGAAGGAGGAGGGAACCGGGAGTAAATCCCACCTGCCTCCTTAACAGGCTTCCCAGGTGGGGCTAGTGGTAAAGAACACATCTGCCAATGCAGGAGACATAAAAGACGTGGGTTCAGTCGCCTGGTCGAGAAGATCCCCTGGAGGAGGGCGTGGCAACCCACACCAATATTCTTGCCTGGACAATCCCATGGACAGAAGAATCTAGTGGGCTACAGTCCATGGAGTTGCAAAGAGTTGGACACAACTGAAGTGACTTACACACACACACACACACACCTCCTTAACACTGCAGACTCAGCCCCCAGGCTCCACTTGTCTCTGTGCAGTCCCCAAGCTCTCTGGACTCATTACCCTTAGTATTAGGTCAGCTGACTTGAGCCCTTTGGGGCACTGTGGGACATCCAGTCTCCCAGGGCTTAGGATCCTGCTCCCTCTGGTTTCTGGATTCTGCTCAGTGTTACCCCTCTCCATCTGCCGCTCTCCATTCCTCCCTACACTGAGCTTGGAACCCATGCTGGAATTCTCCAACCCTCCCTCTGGCCTGGCAAAACAAAGGGCTATCTATTTTGAGTTTCTATTCTCAGTATTACAAAAGATGATTGAAGATTTATTATTGTTATTCTTATTGTTGTTGTTTTGCCTCAAACATGATGAAACGCCTCTCCCCACTTGCCTGCCTGAGCCAGCCAGAGCTTCAGGAAGACCGCCTCCGCCTGCCCGCTGCAGCAGCCCCCAGGCCTTGCGCAGTGTTTTCTTCCATCCCGCTGCGCGTATTAGCACATGAAAGGTGTACTTGGCCCAGGAAACGATCTTTCCTGGAACATCTATTATGGGTCCTCTGACAGTGGATGGGGTGGGAAGAGCTCTCTAGGCTTTAGGGAGCTTGTGAGGATTAAAAGAAGGAAATCTTGTCGGGGGCCCCTGGGCACTGCTAGAAGCCCAGTCAGTGTTTGTTCCCCTTTTCTTTAAAGAACACCCCACCTTAGGTGACCCTGTAATGCTGTCAAGCCAGCATGTTCAGAGAGAGCAAGGGGACAGTGCTATGAATCACATCCAGACAACAGGTGTATGCTGGGGCTGTCCCAAGTCAAGTGGGATTTGTGGCTGCCCTGCCCAACTGTGGTGGCTCAGATGGTAACGAATCTGCCTGCAATGCAGGAGACCAGGGGTCTATCCCAGGGTTGGCAAGATTCCCTGGAGAGGGGAATGGCAACCCAACCCAGTATTTTTGCCTGGAGAATTTCATCGACAGAGGAGCCTGCAGGGCTACAATCCATGGGGTCACAAAGAGTCAGACACAACTGAGTGACTAACACTTTCACACTGCCCAACCCTGGGCCTTATCACAGACTCTGGTGTCTCTGCTCCCTTCCGCCTCCATGGAGATAGGGTGGCAAGGGGGTGGCATGGGTAGGGAGGCCCCATGCCCACTTGCATAGCACAGGGCTGCCTCCTGGCCCTGGTATGAGGCCCTGAGGTGGTCAGGGCCTGTGGAAACCAGCTGGGACTCAGATTCTGACAGATCATTCAGCCTTGCCTTCAGCCTCTCTGGGTAAGGGTGTACTCAGGGATGGATCACAGGCACACACCTGCTGGACTCCAGCCTTCCACTCTTCTGCCACAAGCTGATCCTGGAAGCTGTTGTTTTTCGTTCTTTGTGACAGAATTAGAAAGCCTCTGGGAGAGGTCCTTCCCGCCAAGGGTTCCACCTGTAAACCCCCTTGTCCCACCCCCAGTGCACAGCAGCTGACTGCTCCTGGCTCAGCAGAGAGGGGACCTGACTTCCCTGGATGAGCTGGGCTGAGAATGGACAACCCTCAGTCAGACCTGGGTCAGATGGTGGCTCTGCCACTGTGTGACTTAGAGCAGGTCACTGCACCCTCTGTTCCCTCATCTGCAGAGTAAGTCTAATTACATCTTTCTCCCAGGACTCTTAGGAGAACCTAGTGGGTCCTTTGGTTGGGGGAGTGTATATAATTCCCTCAGTTCTGTCTCACCGCAGCAAAGATTTGAAACGGTGGACCAGCGTTACAGCTCAGTTACAGCTCAGTTTTATTTGGCAAGCAAAGGATAGTACACCCTCAAGGCATGAGGGTGGGCCAACCCCAAAATAAAGGGAGCTCAATCTTGGCTCCTCTTTTTATATGTTTTCTCTCCTCCCCCTGAGCCTGCCCTATGTAAACTGGGCTAGGCAGGAGGGCTGTTTGTTTCACCTGAAGTTCTCACTCCGGTCCTCGGATTTTCTTTTGCTCCATTTTTGCGGGCTTTTCCCTTTCTTTATCTTTTAGCCTCTGCCATTTTGGACTCCTTTTTCCTATTCTAACTACCTAACACCTTGAAATCAGAGTCTCATTTCTGCTCCCATGAGGTCAAATCCCACTAGTCTTTAAGCAAGCACATATTGTGTGCGTGCATGCGTAGACCCAGGGCATGTACACACAGCACCCCCTCCCCCCCTGCCCCGCCTCCGCCACCACCCAGGATGCATCTGGAATGTATTCTGCCCTTTGGTTTCCAGATCCTCCCCATCAGGAGTTCATCTCAGATCCTCCTTCTCCAGGATGTTTCCTCAAGCTAGCTAGAGCATCCAGTCCCTGGCCCATCCTGGGGAGGGTGACCTCTCCCCATGTTGTGCTCCCAAAGCTTAAATGGGCCCCCACGACCTATGTGTCACCTTACCCCTTCATTCTTTATATACATGATTTATCCAGTCATGCAAATAACATATAATAAGTCCCTACTGTGTGCCAGCACAGTCTAAAGTCATGTGAATGAGATTTGATTCCTGCCCTTAAAAGCTCTTGGTATAGAAGGCAAGACATCTGTTTCACCTTGGCATTTAATCCTCAACCAATGAGCAGAGACCAACCTAGACGGGCCTTTTGGTGGCGGATCCTGGGCCATACCAGGAAGATGATCCCACAGCACTGGGGGCCTCCCCTCCCCTACACTGGATACATTCAGCCTCCAGGCTGGAGTCCTAGGGAGCTGGTGAGGCACGGTCACCTCTTTCTCTCCCCAGGAGCACTAATCACAACTCACCTGCTGCTCTGGGGAATGATCACCTGTCAGGATTCATTCGAGCCCTTGGCCTCCCAGAGACTCTCCCATCCCCCACCAGGCCGTTCTGCTGGCAGCCGAGGAACTGCTCCCCTAGATGTTAGGAGAGTGAAATTACTTCTCCCCCACCTCCTTGTTGGATGTAGCAGGTGGGTGCTGGGACGTTTCAGTTCTGCCGGACCTGATAATGGAACTGTTGTGGTCAGACCAGCCGTGGGAGGTGAGCAGTGAGGATTCCAGAAACTCCTGGAGATTGTCTGCCATGCAGACCTTCTCAGATTAGATTGGCTCAGGGAGCTATTTCAGACTCTTAAATTGCATCTGGAGCTCTTCTTGCCCTGACCCTCAGCAGGCCTGTCACTGTGATTCTCTCAGACTCCAGTTCCCACAGACCCACTAGTGGGTCTGGGCTTGAATCCCCAGGTAGTAAGTGACCGGTGTACCACTGCCAGCAGGATCATGGTGGTGTGGGAAAATGGGATAATAATTGTTTTGATTGGGTCCATTTCTGTTACAAGAAACACATATCCAAGTTGGCTTATTAAAGGTTGAAAAAAGGAATTTATAGGCTCATGTAACTGAGAAGTTTAAGGGAATCCAGGTACAGCTGGATCCAGGTATTCAGATGAGGTTGTCAGGCATCCATTACACCCAATCTCTTGCCTCTGCTTTCCTCTGAATGGGCTTCACTCCCAGGTAGACCCTCTCCTCCTGGAGGCTCCCAGTAGCTTCAGTAGAAAAAAAGTACTTTGCTTACCCAATATTCCAACAGAGTCCCAGGATGGAGTCTCACTGGTCCAGGCTGAGTCACATGTCCTCCCCTGAACCAATTACTGTGGCCTGGATCCCATGCTAGCCATGACTGTACATGTGCATATACTGTTCCTGTCACCTGGAGCAGGCTTCTCCTTCATCTTCCCAGCTGCATCTCCTAATCATCAAAACCAAGGTCAGCACCTCTTTCCATGAATGCTTGCCCAACTCCATCCCCTCGTCTGCTTTAGGCTCCCCTGCTCCGAGTCCCCGTTGCATTCTATCTTGGCAAGAATCACATGATCACTATGGATTTATATGCTGATTCTCATGTCACTGTAAATGTAATGAAATTGAAGGTAGGTGGGCACTCAGTATTGCCTACCACTGGCCCCTCAGCACAGGCTCAGGGACACAGTTGCTGCTGTTGTTCAGTGTCTAAGTCATATCCAGCTCTTTGTGACCCCATGGACTGCAGGACTGCAGCACACCAGGCTTCCCTGTCCTCCACTGTCACCCAGAGGTATCTCCAGGTATACAGTAGGCGCTCAGTAAATATTTGCTGAAGCAGGAAATGGTTAGTGGGGAGTGAGGGAGGTTCTGGCACATATTCAGAAGGCAGAGGATTAAGGCTTGAACTGGGCAGTGGCTGGGGGAGGAGGGACTGACACCAGACACATCCAGTGGGAATTGTGAGGTTATCCCTGCCACTCCCTCCCTCTGTGAGCTCAGATTCTGATCCAGGAGTCAGAGAACCATTGAGGTGACCCCACCTCACTCAGCCTTGAACTCTCAGTCACCCACCTGCTATCCACACTTGAGAAGTCCATGAGATGTTAGCCTCAGAACTGGACTACAATCTCCTTTCGCATCTGGGAGGGGAACACAGTTCCACTCCTCACAGTGAAGAGAGCTCTGTCTAGGACAAAATCTCTCCAGGGACTTGGAGGAGCCCATGCCTTTGCTGAGCAGCTCCGGAGGGAGGGTGATCAGAGCCCTGCTTTCTCAGCCTGCTGTGTGATCTTAGGTCAGGCATTGCGCTCTCTGTAGCTCACTTTATCCTTCTGACCAGTGGGGATGACAACTGCATCAATTTTCTAGGGCTGCCATGATAAAGTGTCACAAAGTGGTGACTAAAAACAACAGAAACTGATCGTCTCCTGGTTCTGGAGGCAAGAGGTCCAAAATAAAGGCGTCAGCAGGGTCACGCTCCCCCCAGAGCCTCTGGGGAGGAGTCATCCTTGCCTCTTCCAGCCTATCTTGCCACTTCCATCTTCACAGGGCATTCACCTTGTGTGTTTCTTTGTCTAAATTCCCCCTTTCTTACAAGGACACCAGTCCTATTGGATGAAGACTCACCCTGATGACCTCATGTTAATCTGATTACATCTGCAAAGACCTTGTTTTCAAACAAGTCTCATTCATCAGTACTGGGATTAGGTCTTCACTCTGTCTTTGTGAGGGGCACAAACTTGTAACATCACTTAACCGGGTTTTTGAGATAATTAAGAAATGAATGTGAAGAGCATTGTGCAATCGTGGACCCTTGATAAGATGAAGAACCTGGACTGGCTACTGTTCTGGGGTCCCTGCCAGGCTTGTGACTCTGTGCCCTTTGATTTCTACAAAGGTTTTTACAGCCTCCCAAGAAGGGGGCCCTGGTCACTCAGAAACATTAGCACCGCGGGTGAGGAGATGTGATGAATGGGCTATGTCTCCTGATTCTCCTGCTGTCACATTTAAAGAAGGTTCCAAGCCCAACCACTCAGTCACTGTCATGGAACATTCCAGAGCTAGCACCCACATCCTTCCCACTAATGAGGCTCAGCCCTCACCCTAATCTTTTCCCTCTTTGCCCTTCTTGTCACATCCAGGAGAAAAGTGGTGTTCAAGTTGTCTGTCTGCCAGAGGAAAAGAGATGCCTTGGCTGAAGTGAAGGCTGAGGTGACATTCTCTGGGTCTGTCTTTCTGGTGTGGCTGTTTCTGAGGGAATCTTAACTGTGGTCATAGTGTGGTATCTTCTCCATCCACGTGACTGTGTATGGCATAATCTGTAGCAGCATCTTGACTCATTGATTTAAGAAATGCATTGAATTCCTTGAGAAACATGAAGTCAAGTCAACCTACGAGATGGAGACTATAGGCAATTTATCATTGGGTTATATAAAATAATCAGCTTTGAATAGTAATGGAGTTTGTGCTTCAAATAGGAGACACCAAACATCCCCATATTTCCCAACATCCTTTGCAGTTAGGTTGCCACCATGTGACTAGTAATGGCCAATGGGCTGAGAGCAAAAGTAACATACATATTTTTGGTTTCAGGTAATTAATAGTGGGAGTGATGCCTCCATTCCTCCTTTCCTTAGCAGTGGTGACCACAGGATCCCAGATGGGAGAGACAGACCTTCTCTATCTTGTCCACTTCTGGCCCTAGTACATAGAAAAGAGGCACTTGGAGATATTCCATAAACATGGGATGCATGAAATAATGACTTTTCTACATAAATGTCCAACATTTCTTCTTTAAGCCACTGAAAGAAAACTCTTTCTCCAGATTTGGCTTGAAAACATGTTCTGCCTTTCTCTGTCTTGTCTGGTTCAAGTTCCAAGGTCCCTTTCCTGGGGTGTGCTGATGCCCCTGCTCCCACTCTTGTGTCTCACATTGTCAGAATCTTCCTCACAAGGGCTTTCACAAAAACAAAGTTTTTTATTTCAGTGAGGTTCAATTTAATTAATATTTTCTCTTGATGGTTCACACTTTTGTCATCAAATCTAAGAACTCTTTACCTGGCCTTAGATTAGGAAGACTTTCTTCTATATTTTATTCTAAAAGTTTTATTTTTTACGTTTATGTATATGATCCATTGAAAGAGAAGAGTGAAAACACGGGCTTAAAACTCAATATTTAAAAATCTAAGATCATGGCATCCAGTCCCATCACTTCATGGCAAATAGATGGGGAAAAGGTGAAAACAGTGACATTTTATTTCTTGGGCTCCAAAATCACGGATGGTGACTGCAGCCATGAAATTAAAAGATACTTTCTACTTGGAAGAAAAGCTGTGACAAACCTAGGTGGTATATTAAAAAGCAGAGACATCACTTTAGTAACAAAGTCAAAACTATGGTTTTTCCAGTAGTCATGTCTGGATGTGAGAGTTGGACCACAAAGAAGGCTGAGTGCTGAACAATTGATGGTTTCAAATTATGTTTCTAGAGAAGACTCTTAAGAGTCCCTTGGAGAGCAAAGAGATTAAACTAGTTAATTCTAAAGGAAATCAACCCTGAATATTCACTGAAAAGACTGATGCTGAAGCTGAAGATCCAATACTTGGGCCACTTGATGTGAAGAGCTGACTCATTGGAAAAGACTTGATGCTAGGAAAGACTGAGGGCAGGAGGAAAAGGGGACAACAGAGAATGAGATGGATGGATGGCATCACTGACTCAATGAGCATGAGTTTGAGTAAACTCTAGGAGATAGTGAAGGACAGGGAAGCTTGGTGCGCTGCAGTCCATGGGGTTGCAAAGAATTGGACGTGACTGAACAACTGACAACAACATATGATCCATTATGAGCTTTGTATGAGTTGAGGTTAATTTTGTTGTTTATAAATGTGTAATTTCTGAGGTCTTCTTGTTGGGTAGGCTATTCTTCCTCCATGGAATTGCTTTTGCACTTTTGTCAAAAATCATTTGAATGCATTTGGCTAGGTCTACTTCTGAGTTCTGTTTTCTGTTCCATTGATCTATGAGTCTATGGGGAAACAATGGAAACCATGACAGACTTTATTTTCTTGGGCTCCAAAATCACTGCAGATGGTGACTGCAGCCATGAAATTAAAAGACGCTTGCTTCTTGGAAGAAAAGCTACGACCAACCTAGACAGCATACTAAAAAACAGAGACATTATTTTGCCAACAAAGGTCCATCTAGTCAAAGCTATGTTTTTTCCAGTAGTCATGTATGGATGTGAGAGTTGGACCTTAAAGAAAGCTGAGCACTGAAGAATTGATGCTTTTGAACAGTGGTGTTGGAGAAGACTGTTGAGAGTCTCTTGGACTGCAAGGAGATCAAACCAGTCAATTCTAAGGAAATCAGTCCTGACTATTCATTGGAGGACTGATGCTGAAGTTGAAGCTCTGATAATTTGACCACCTGATGGGAAGAACTGACTCATTGGAAAAGACCCTGATGCTGAGAAAATTGAAGGCAGGAGGAGAAGGGGACAACAGAGGATGAGATGGTTGGATGGCATCACTGACTCAATGGACATGAGTTTGAGCAACCTCTGAAAGTGGTGATGGACAGGGCAGCCTGGCATGCTGCAGTCCATGTGGTCATAAAGAGTTGGACATGGCTGAGCAACTGAACTGAACTGAACTGATGTGTCTATCCTTCTACCAAAATCTCAGTATCTTGATTAATGTAGCTGTATAGTACATCTTCGGAGAGGGCAATGGAAACCAGTACTCCAGTACTCTTGCCTGGCAAATTCCATGGATGGAGGAGCCTGGTAGGCTGCAGTCCATGGGGTTGGGAAGAGTCGGACATGACTGAGCAACTTCACTTTCACTTTTCACTTTCATGCGTTGGAGAAGGAAATGGCAACCCACTCCAGTATTCTTGCCTTGAGAATCCCAGGGATGGTGGAGCCTGGTGGGCTGCTGTCTATGGGGTCGCACAGAGTCGGACACGACTGAAGTGACGCAGCAGCAGCAGCAGCATAGTACATCTTAACATTACATAGTGTGATTCCTCCCATTTTTTTCCTTGTCAAGATTGTTTTAGCTGTCCTAGGTTCTGTGTTTTTCTATATACAGTTTAGAATAAGCTTGCCTATGTTTACAAAAAGCCTTCCTGGCATTTTGTTAACAATTGTGTTAAACCTGTGTATCAATTTGGTGAGAGTTGACATCTTTAATATGTTGAATATTCAGATCCATGAGCACAGTCTGTTTCTCCATTTATTTATTTAGGTCTTCCAAAATTTCTTTTATCACTAATTTATAATTTTCAGCATACAGATTCTGGATGTATTTTGTTAAGTGCATAGCTAAATGCTTCATTTTCTTTGATACAATTTTAAGTAGTACTGTGTTTTTAATTTTGGTTTCTGTGTGTTCAGTTAGTTTATAGGAATATAATTGGTTTTAGTGCATTGATTTTGTATATCCAGAAGCCTTGCTGAACACACTTAATTCTGGGAAGTATTTTGAAGATTCCTTGGAATTTTCTATACAGACAACCTGTCATCTGCAAGGAGAGATAGTTTTATTTCTTCTTATTCAAACTGTATGTCTTTTATTTCTTTTTCTTACCTTATTGCAATGGCTGTGAATTTTAGTACTATGTTCCTTAGGGACATAGGAGTGAAAAAAGCAGATATACTTGACTTGTTTCTAATCTTGGTCAGAAATCATTCAGTGTTTCACCACTAAGTTAAATGTGGGTTTTGCATGGATGTTCTTTATTTTCTGGAAGAGATTGTATATCTTTGTCATAGTGGTAAAATTAACTCACTCAGTATTATTTGAAAGTGTTAGTCACTCAGTCGTGTCTGACTCTTTGTGACCCTATGGGCTGTAGCTTGCCAGGTTCCTCTGTCCATGGAATTCTCCAGGCAAGAAAACTGGAGTGGGTAGCCATCCCCTTCTCCAGGGGATCTTCCAAACCTAGGGACTGAACCCAGGTCTCCCACATTGCAGGCAGATTCTTTATTGTCTGAGCCACCAGAAAAGCCCCCGATATCATGTACTGAACATCTACTATGTGCTGGGCACTGTGCTGGGGCTGGACTTAGTGATGAAGACATGTGTTATGGTTCAGCCTTTGGGGGAGTGGATATTCTAGAAACAGAATTCTCATGTCAGCTGCTTTGCCAGTGGTGTCTTAAGTCTCAGTCCTTGTGATGATAATAACGCTTTAGGGGGCCTGCTGGAAGCATCTGCTTCCCTGATTCTAAACCCAGCAGAGGGTCCCGGGCATGGCATATAGAGAACGGGTCTCCCCTTTATCACTGATTAAGCTGTTGCTGGAGTATGGGACACATCCTGCAGGCCTATGGACCCCTACTGTGGGCCCCAGGATTAGAGAGCAGTCACCCCATTACTGGAGGCAACACTGGACCCCATAGGCTTCCTCAGGGTCAGGGTGTTGGGAGTCATTGCTGTAAAACCTCTGGCAGTGGGAACGCAGCAGATGGCAAGCTTCCGAAGACAGTCAGGCTCCCAAAGAGAGAGTGATAAGGGTGGGCCCCATGAGCTGGTCCTGCTCTCCTCAAACTCCCCCAGTTCTTTGGGAAGGAAAGGCAAGGGCATCTGTAGGACCACCCTCCCCGAGGACCCTAGGAGTAGGAGGGAGCCTCCTCCCAGCTCTTAATAATTAATAGTGTGCCCGCTCACCGTACTACGCTAGGCAGGGCGGTCATCATCTCACAGAGGAGGCAATGGAGAAACAGAGGTTTAGAAAAACTGACTCACTCTTCCAAATCCCTGGAAAGTGGGAATTAGAAAATGGACTCAGGTATGATCCTCAGCCACCCCTCTTCATCACCCCCCACAGTGACCACACCAGGTTCTGGACCCTGCTGGTCTTGTCCTCCGCCCTCATGGGGCTGATATGATGTTGACCAGCTCTGATAGCAGAAAGTGCTTCTTCCTTCTGAATTCCTACCTGCTTCCTGGAAGATTCTGCCAATTGGTCCTTGTTTTGCCCTCTAGAGCTGCATAGTGACTTTAATCTCCTCACTAGCAGCAGAATAAATTTAATAAACTCCATTAAAGTATGTAATCTCATAGACAAGGTGCAGAATTTCTGTGCTTCAGACTTTTTTTTCCCGTAATTACTAGCACCATGGAAATTGCAGGGATTAGAGACTCTACTGGAGACGGAGACAGATTGTGTCATCAAGAAAGTACAAATGAACTGAAACTGCTGCACAATAAGGTGGGCTGGGATTTGCATTACATTAGGAGGCAGGTTTCTTCCCATTAACTCCGTGGGACCAAACTTTGAGAATTTGTTTAGGAAATGGGAAGGTAGTGCGGGTAGGGGTGGTGATTTAGTGGCTGCTGCTGCTGCTGCTGCCAAGTCGCTTCAGTCGTGTCCGACTCTGTGACCCCATAGACGGCAGCCTCCCAGGCTCCCCCGTCCCTGGGATTCTCCAGGCAAGAACACTGGTATGGGTTGCCATTTCCTTCTCCAATGCATGAAAGTGAAAAGTGAAAGTGAAGTCGCTCATCGTGTCCGACCCTCAGCGACCCCATGGACTGCAGCCTACCAGGCTCCTCCATCCATGGGAGTTTCCAGGCAAGAGTACTGGAGTGGGGTGCCATTGCCTTCTCCGGATTAAGCGGCAGCTCATCTTAAGAAGGATTTCCCTGGTGGTACAGGGGATGGGAGTCTGCCTGCCAATGCAGGGGACATGGGTTTGATCCTCGGTCCAGGAAGATTCCATGTGATGTGAATAAACTAAAGCCCATGCTCCACAACTACGGAGACTGTGCTCTAGAGCCTGAGAACTGCAACTACTGAGCCCATGCGCCATAACTACTGAGCCCATGCGCCTAGAGCCTGTACTCTACAACAAGGGAAGGTGCCGCAGTGAAAGCCTGTGCACCACAACAAAGAGTGACCCCTGCTCACCGCAACTAGAGGAAGCCCACGCACAGCAGTGAACATGCAGCGCCACCAAAAAAAGATTTATTAAATGTCTGAAGGGAGCAGTGGCGATCTAGGCTAATCCTATTTTCCGGGTAGGACAACATTCTTCTACCACAGCTACCCCTCCCCCCACTTCCACATCCCCCCACCCCCAGGAGGAGGGGACCTGCCCTAGAACCTAGAACATGCAACTGGTTCGCAGGAGACCTAGGGCAGGGACACAGGCCTCTGACACCTACCCAGTGACCTTCCCAACACACCAATGAATCCTGGCTCCCAACTTTGGTGATAAAAGTGGCCACCAGATGGTCATCAGGTGATCAAGAAACAAAACACCCATGTTAGCCAAAGAAGACCCTCTCTTCAGTTTGGATCCTATTGTTAAACATCTGCCCTGTGCCATGTGCTGGGTCAGGGATTTTCTCATATAATCCTCTCAACAGCCCTATGGGATACCAATTACCCCCATTTTACAGATGGGATAGTTGAGGCTCAGAGTGATTAAATATGCTTGTCCAATGCTGCCCTGGTTAGTCATTTATAAGCTAGAATTCAAACCCAGGCCTCTCTGACTCTACCACCAACATTTTATGTAGCCTGAGATTTCCTTATTCTTATTGGGCAAAAAGGATCATCTCTCAAAACAGTACCAGTTGGATGGTTGTATCTGCTTGATGTGCTGCCTTGGAAAGGAGTTTGGGATGGAGTTCAAGGTCAGAGAGAAAGAGTGGTGGGATGGATTAGTGATGTCTGCCATGGGAATGCGGAAGCAGAACATGAGTGCTTGCATTTGCCATTTGCGCTGAAATCTTGCACATGTTAAAACCCACTGGGTCACGTGTCAGACTCCTGGGTGGGGCAGGGAACCTGTGAGTGCTGCCTGCTCGTGTGTATGATGGCTGTGCCATCTTTTTCTGCTTTCAGGCTTTGGATTCCCTAGTTGTCTGCTCTGCTCCAAGGGGTCACCAGCTTGCCACATCCCTAGGTTGGCACCGGGCCTGAAAGAGTTCAGAGGTGAGAAAGCACTTCATATCTAGGTGAAAATGATGGCTGCTAAGTTGCTGCTAAGTCACTTCAGTCGTGTCCGACTCTGTGCGACCCCATAGATGGCAGCCCACCAGGCTCCCCTGTCCCTGGGATTCTCCAGGCAAGAACACTGGAGTGGGTTGCCATTTCTTTCTCCAACGCATGAAAGTGAAAAGTGAAAGTGAAGTCACTCAGTCATGTACGACTCGTAGCGACCCCATGGACTGCAGCGCACCAGGCTCCTCTGTCCATGGGATTTGCCAGGCAAGAGTACTGGAGTGGGGTGCCATTGCCTTCTCCAGAAAATGATGGAGGAGAGTCAATTAAAGACAACTCCCCTCTCTCTAAACAAATGGAAGACAGCATATAATGAAACACAGAGAGCGGAGGCCTTGCTTTCATTATTATTTAGGCTAGAAACTGGCCACCACTCTATCCGTAAACTGAAGCATTTCTTCCAGGAACTGTGGCATCTAGACCCGAACAAATGAGGAATCAACGTACACTAACTTCCTTAAGCCAGTTTCCTTAAAATTCAATATCCCAGACATGATGGTTTATCTAAGAATCCTCTTAAAGTTCTCAGACCCAGAAAGACTCCTAGAGAAAAGGCAACCACCCCTGAGGGGAGATGGGAACAGGGCAGGGCGTAACCTTTAAGAGAATGATGTAGCCCAGGGACATGATATAAACAGATTGGAACCAACCAGGTCCAAGATGCGGAGTAGTAGTCTTCCACTGGACCTTGAGCCTAGTATTCTGTTCACACATCAGCATGCTAAGTGACACCGACCAGCGCCATGACTGTAAAGGTCAAAAGGTAGGTGCTGGTCCACTCCCTGGAATCCCCATCCCTTCCCCCAAATAGGTGGAATATTCTTCCCTCTCATTAACCCACGAAATCACCCAGGCCCATAAAAGCTGACAACCCCATACCGTGGTGCCTCTCTTGCCTTCTGAGACGGCCGAACTCTGTCTAAGGAGTGTGTTTCCTCCCTGAATAAACCTTCTTTCACTCTCCTATGGCTCACTCTTGGTTCTTTCCTGTGAGAAGTCAAGAAGCCACACTTGGTGGCCGTCCCAGGGACTTGGATGTGACCTGAGATGTGACTATACTCCTGTGTCCCACTCTCTTTTCTACAACAATCTCATCTTGGGGGGGTGGGCAAGCAAGCTGGAACGCCTCCTCTAACCCCTCACCCGTCATGGCTGAAGGCTGCTCACAGTTTATGAACACCTTAGCATTCCCAGCCAGTCCTCACGTGGAGACTGCCCAATGCTCACAGCTGGGCCCATCAGCATGCCCTGCAGTGGTGTTCCTACCTGTGAGGCATTATGAGCAGAGCAGGACCACCGCTGGGCAGGAGGGGTGCCCTGAAGTCCAGACACAGAGCAGAGAGCAACGCATGAGGAACTGGTCTTTTTGGTGGGATGTGGTAAAACATGTTGGCTCTGCCAGTGATGTCATCAGGATGGCCCAGGTGTGGGGGACTTGGTGTCTCTGAGGCTCTGGACACCTTCAAGTGCGTTGCTATAAACTCCACAGTGATGCAAGCCCTAACACTTGGAGAAGCATTCCTTGGAGCTGTGACCATGGCAGGGCTCCCAAGCTCCTGGATGCATAGCTGTCCTGGCTGGAGCTGCAAAGTGACCCTGCATGTACCCCTCCCCATGCTGGGTGCCCCCTGATACCACGTTCTCATTTCCTCTCCACTCACAGGTCAGATCCGGGATCTGGGCCCATGGACTTCACCGAAGACCTGAAGGAGTCGGAACTGCAGCTCCCCTTTTCTTCTTTTTCCTTCTGCAGCCTCAGCCACTTTGTCCTCAGGCCAGCGCTCCGGGCTCATAATTTCAAAGGCCTTTTAACTTTTCTAGGTCAGAATTTTATCGCTTTTGGCCAAAGGCCACTTTGAAATTTACAGAGTGAAGAGTAGGCACAACAAGGTCTTTGGAGTAAGTGACGGGGCTCAGGACGGAGTACGTGGGGCTGATTCAGCAGCTCCATCTGGACTGATTATACCTGCTTTTCCCGCAGCCCTGACCCGACCCAGGTGGCAGACACAACGCATCAAGCAGGGCTGTGATTTCTCTCTTCCCCCAGTGGAGCCTGGGGTACCATCACTGCCAAGGGGCTTCTGGAGGCCTCGGGCTGGGCAGATTGGGAGGTGCCAGAGGGAGGGCAGTGCTGTGGGCAAGGGTTGGGAGTTGGGGGGCTAGGGCTCAGGGTCCATGGCCTGCTCTGTCCCCAGCGTGCACTTGTGAGTTGTAGGTGAGATGCAGACCCCTCCAAGTCTCAGCGTCCCCATCCAGCGTCCCCATGGGGGAATCACACACCTTCACGTGGCTGTGTCAAAGTTTCAGTGGGGTGATGCAGATGGCATCTGTGTGCCTGGCACAGGTCAGCTTCCAGGTACCTTGAACTCAAGGGTTCCAGAACTTTCTATCAACTCCCAATCTCCTGGTGATGCAAAGTTAGGAAGCAAATACAGATAGTAGTGTTGTCTCTCACTGAACCATGAACCAGGACCCTGAGGTGAGGTCTGGGGACTGTAATGGGAGAGAATAGAGCTGAGGCTCCTGCCCTGACCCAGCGGGGCTCCCTTGGATCTGCAGGGATGTGGGTCTGTGGGGATGCAGGTCCTGTGGCCGGATAGAGGCTGGGCATGGATAGAGGAGGGGCTGTAGACGGGGTGGTGGAGCACCACTGGGGTGGCAGAGTCACAAACACCCAGGACTTCCGGATTTCTTCCTGGGCCACAGGACTCTGAAGCTGAGTCCCTCGTGGGGAGCTGGTGTGAGTGAGTCAGCAGGGCCCTCCCCACCCAGGATTCCCCAGGAACTGGGAAGTAGGGAGAGGACTGGGGGTGGGGCTGGAGCCGAGAGCAGAGTCTGAGCCTCACTTGACACCCTGGAGAAGGGCAGTGGTGGTTGCTGCCGCAGGGCTGCTGGGAAGAGGGCATGGTGGCCATGGGTGGAGGTAAGCGCAGCTGGCACTGCTGGGAGGGCAGGTGGAGCAGCAGGGGAGATGGGAAAGGAGTGAACTAGCTGGGACAGTGGTTCCCAGCGGCTGGAGGGCAGCACACTTATTCAGTGAGAGCGAAAGTGAAGTCGCTCAGTTGTGTCCGACTCTTTGTGACCCCACCAACTGTAGCCTACAAGGCTCCTCCATCCATGGGGTTTTCCAGGCAAGAGTACTGGAGTGGGTTGCCATTTCCTTCTCCAGGGGATCTTTCCCACCCAGGGATCGAACCCAGGTCTCCTGCATTGTAGGCAGATGCTTCACCATCTTAGCCAGGGAGATGGTTAAATACAGATTCCCCAGCCCCACCTCTTCCCAGAGGTTCTGGTGCCTGAGTCTGGGGAG
The DNA here is from genome assembly GCF_003369695.1 of Bos indicus x Bos taurus. Lineage (NCBI taxonomy): Eukaryota > Metazoa > Chordata > Mammalia > Artiodactyla > Bovidae > Bos > Bos indicus x Bos taurus. Next base: position 122,765,667 of record NC_040077.1, read on the forward strand.
AGTCCTGGGATCTGCATGTTAATAAGCCCCACCCCTACTCAGGAGGCTGCCCACCACACTTTGGGGGCCTTGAGGTGTCTTCTTGGGTCTTGAGCTGAAATTGGAAGACACTGCATGGGCCAGGGTTTAGGCAGCTGATGGGTGAAGGTGAGGGGAGCATGGGTGGCCTGGGGCAAATCACTGTCCCTCTGAACCCCAGTTTCCTGATCTAAGAAATCAGAAGTAATGCTGACCCTCTCTGGATGTGACGTTTAAAGGAAGGCAGACCAGTCACCCTGAGTCTGCCCTCAAGAATCTGTTCTCAATAAACCTCTCTGCTCTCCCTGCTTTCTGTAAATACCCTCCCTGTCCCCTGGGCACAGGTCCCCCTCCCTGAGGTCAGCCCCAGGGACAACATAGCCATTGCCCAGCTCTGGCACACTCTGAGATCTGCCAGGATGGGGGTAAATAGGGCCAAGTGCCAGCCGGCCCTCCCTGGGCAGTGTCTTTCAAAATAAACCATGTTTCCTGGTGACCCAAATGAAAAACATACTGCTTGCAAAGTGCTGCTCAAACAGAATTACCCAAACCTTTTATCATCAGAGCCGGAGTCTCACGGTGGACATCTGGCAAAGGTGTCAATTGTCATAATTAATTAAACTTTCCCCAGATTCCTGGCACCACAGTCTGTCAGCAGGAGCCACCTGCCTCCTCTGCAAGGATAGGGGATGGAGAGGGATTGACCTCTTGCCTGGGTGCAATCCCCAGCCGTAGGAGCTTGGGGGGTCTCCGTGGCCCCAGAGGAGCAGCTTCATCCAGGGAAAGCAGTGCTTACCCCACGCCCTTTGTTGATGGTTTCTGAGACCTCAGAGCAGGAGGTGTCTTCAGATAATAATAACATCTGAAGTATAACCGTGATCATGATCTCATGGCTCTTGTGTGCTGAGCACCTACTGTGTGCCAGGCCCAAGAGATTGTTTAACCCTATTGACCAAGGTGACCACATGATTTATCGTCCCACTGGGACTCTTCCCAGAGTGAAGGGAGTGCCTGGACAGGGTAGTTCCTCCACTTCAAGTCTCAGCTGGGATGTCACCTCCCCTGAGCTCCTCCTGACCACCCTGCACCTCCACACTGTTCTGGGTCCCCGTGCTGTCTACTCGTCTCCTCTCCTGTTGCAGTCGTTATGACCACCAGCCCATCACGAACTGCGTGAGTCATTGGGGTGTCTGTCACCTCTCCCCATGACTGCCTGGGGCAGTGAGGCAGGGCCTGGGTCTCTTGTGCCCGCTGCTGCACCCCATGCCAAGTTCATAGTAGCTGCTCACCAAATGCTGGAGGTGTGGGGATGGGGGGACACGTGGATGGGCAAGTGAGCGAATTAATGAAAAATCGTGACATGAAGGGACTGGGCTCTGAGTTCGCGCCTCCTCTCTGAAGTCTTTGCCAGGTGAAGCTCTCTTCTGCGATCTCTCAGGCCTGCAAGAGAGGGTGCCGCTGGGGTCTGGGCCCAGCTGCTCAGGCTGAGGAGTCAGTCCCCTGGCGGGTCAGAGTCAGTCTGCAGAGAACCGACTGTCTCCACCGAGTGACACCCCGGCTCGTACGTTGAGGACATTGTGCTGATTGGCTCTGAGGAGCAGGAAGTAGCAGGTACTTTAGATGCCCTAGTGGGAGGTGCCAGACAAACCAGGTCTGGAGGCCCGCCACCGCAGCATCTGCCGGTTTGTGGCAGAAACCGAGAAGGTTCTGAGGCAGCTTCAGCCTGCAGTGCAAACAGCTCTGCCGTGAGGGCCATGACCCAGCAGATCTAAGGGCACTTGAAATGTCTGTGGACAAGGTGGGGCAGTATGGAGCCTCTGGGCGGCACGCACAGGGGAATTCCGGTTCAGATCTGCAGGATTTCAGAGCTAATCGCAGCTCTCCACTGCAGATAACTGCACACCTTTTGAGAATGGCTCCTGGCTTGCTAGGGGGTCTTGGTAGAAAATAAATATTTAACTAGGGGACATCAGGTGATCACATATCCTGAGCTTTCCATCGTGACCTGGGTACTTTCTTTCTTTTTTTTTAAAATTAATTTATTTATTTTAATTGGAGGCTAATTACTTTACAACATTGTAGTGGTTTTTGCCATACACTGACATGAATCCGCCATGGTGTACATGTGTTCCCTATCCTGAACCCCCCTCCCACCTCCCTCCCCATCCCCTGCCTCGGGGTCATCCCAGTGCACTAGCCCTGAGCACCCTGTCTCATGCATCGAACCTGGACTGGCGATCTATTCCACAAATGATAATATACATGTTTCAATGAAATTCTCTCAAATCATCCCATCCTCACCTTTTCCCACAGAGTTCAAAAGACTGTTCTTTACATCTGTCTCTTTTGCTATCTCACATATAGGGTCATCGTTACCATCTTTCTAAATTCCACATATATGTGTTAATATACTGTATTGGTGTTTTTCTTTCTGACTTACTTCACTCTGTATAATAGGCTCCAGTTTCATCCACCTCATTAGAACTGATTCAAATGGATTCTTTTTAATAGCGGAGTAATATTTCATTGTCTATATGTACCACAGCTTTCTTATCCATTCATCTGCAATGGACATCTAGGTTGCTTCCATGACCTGGCTATTGTAAACAGTGCTGCGATGAACATTGGGGTACACGTGTCTCTTTCAATTCTGGTTTCCTCCGTGTATATGCCTAGCAGTGGGATTGCTGGGTCATATGGCAGTTCTATTTCCAGTTTTTTAAGGAATCTCCACACTGTTGTCCGTAGTGGCTGTACTAGTTTGCATTCCCACCAACAGTGTAAGAGGGTTCCCTTTTCTCCACACCCTCTCCAGCATTTATTGTTTGTAGACTTTTTTGACAGCAGCTATTCTGACTGGCGTGAGATGGTACCTCATTGTGGTTTTGATTTGCATTTCTCTGATAATGAGTGATGTTGAGCATCTTTTCAAGTGTTTGTTAGCCACCTGTTTGTCTTCTTTGGAGAAATGTCTGTTTAGTTCTCTGGCCCATTTTTTGATTGGCGACCTGGGTATTTTTTGACCGTAAGGTTGGGAGCGCACAATCTTTCATATGGAAGAGGGATAGGCGATGAGCTCAGAAGAGTGTGGATCATGCCAGCAAGTCACATGGGCAGGCAGCTCAGACTCCTTCAAAACCAGCTCCTGCCACATCACTTCCTTCCCTTAGTCCCTGCAGACGGCCGCCTGGGGCTTCCGTGTGACCAGCTGACTGATGAAGAGAGGACTTGAGCCTGCTTTACAGGTGTGTCCGCACAGTGGGCTGGTACCACTGGGAAGTAGACAGCTACCCCACTTCCAACCCATGTGGGGGTGACGCTGAAAGACAGTGGTGAACCAAAATCCTTCCAGGGGGCAGAATTTGGAGTGGTACATCTGAAAGTCCACCAAGTCTAGAGTAAGAGAAAGCCATAGACTCATATGCATGGCCAGTGGTTTGGCAGATGGTCAGGGACTTGGAAGGAGTAGGATTGAAGACCAGTGATGAGATAGTCTGGGAAGATGTCTGGCTGGACATCTCAGATGTTCTAATCGCTGAAGATATTTGTGTCCCAAGTGAATGTTCACCAGAGGGAATCCACTGTAGATGAGATCCCAAATAATCAGATGGCAAAAAAGAAACTTTGCACACAGCCTCCTTTCCCGCGGCCACCCCAATGCTTGCTCCATGGGCATGTGAACAAGTAGCTATGGAGTCGGCTGGGACTGTCTGTCATCAAAGCAGAACTGATAAGAGCCTAACAGCAGAGACCAGCACCGAGGCCCCAACGTGGCACCCATTCCCAGCAGGACCTGCCGGCCACCTGGTGGCCGGTTGACAGCACTGGACATCTTCAGCATGGAGGGGGAAGGGATTCACCCCTGTTGGAATAAACGCACGTTCTGGGTCTGGATTTGTGTTTCCTGCAACATCATCCATCAACTCCAAAATGCCTTAGCCTCCACCACAGCATTCCTCATGGGGCTGCTTCTGATCAGGGAACTCATGATACAGAAGGAAAGTGCAGCCATTGGCTCGTGTCTGTGGGGTTAACTGGTCTTACCACATGCCTGGAAGTGGCTGGCCTAACTGAAAGATGGAATGGCTACTTGGGGCTCAGTTGTGGAGCCAATCAGGAGATAACACCCTGAAAACTTGGAGTTCTTGCTGATGGGATGCAGACTATGCTTTGAATCTAAGGCCGTTATCTGTGCTGGCTCCCTGGCTCCTGCTCCTGGCTGCAGGGGAACCAGCACCCCTGGACTCCAGGAGATGAGGTGGGAGTGGCTCCCGTCACTATTATACCGAAGAGCTTGGAGTTTGGTCCCATCCTGGCAACTTTGAACTAAGGGCATAAGGCTTCCACTGGGGGACACATCAATGGCTCTGGAAGATGAGACTGCCACCTGGCCATTTGGGACTTAATGCTGCTGAACCAACAGTCAAGAAAGAGGTTAATCTGCTTTCTGGAATGATTGATCTCGATTGCCAAAGGGAAACTGGGCTGCTACTACACATGGGGGAAAGATGGGGAGGAGAATCTGGGTCAGGGGTTTCTGCAAGCCATCCCTTAATGCCTTCAGGTCCCATTGGAAAGGATAATGGAAAACTAAAGCATCCCTCTCCCATCCCAACAAAGGCAGGATGACTGAGGACTCAGACTATTCAGCAGCGAAGATTTTGTCACACCACCAGGTGAAAAGCCTGATCATTTGAGCATTTGGACAAGGAAGGGGTTGATTAGGGGGCTATGGAGTGAGTGAGGAAGAAGGAAGCCACAGTACCAACTATGGCCTCAAGATGAGCATAAAAAATCATGAAAAATCAGCAGTAGCTTTGCATATTTTCAATTTGCTTCCCACATACCTGTTTTACCCATGGATGCTAGTCCCTTTCTTCTATTTTTTCTCATTTTAATTTTATATACAAGGGGTTGCAAGTTAACTCAGAAATTTAGTCTTTGGTAACAGAACAGTCAGCAAACCGTGTCTGAATCAGAGGAGTAAGTTATAGCTAGCAATGGATTCAACGTGTCTTAGGACTGTGGGCCTCCTTGTTTTAGAGAAAAATCTGGTTCACTTAAAAGATACATAGCTGCCTTTTGTAGGCTGGAGATAGAGTTCCTTTGCTGTTGAATGGGAATTCAAAGACGTGTACACGTGTACTTATGAGTACACGTGACTAGCCGAAGATGTGGACCATGCCAGTTTCAAAGTTACTGCATCTCAGCTCCAATTCACTCAGATTTGTGGGGATGGAAATGGGCATCACTTTGCAGCTTTTCCCTTTTCCAGCTTAACTTTCCATGCTAAACTTTGTCAGTAGAGGGCAGTGGAGAGACGTCCATCCGCGGTCTGGTGCACACTCTGGCTCAGTAGGCTGTTGCAGGGGCACTGGCCTCCCCAGCACCCAGGTCCCGTAGGGAACATGGATGTTTTAACAGAAAGAAGCTCCGTGTTGCATGAGACTTCTCCAGCATCCCGCTCCTGCAGCGCAACTGGCTTTCCCGGGGCCTGACCCTGTAGTACACATTGGGTCTTGTAATTAAGCCCTGCAAGGGGGAGAGCAGAGTGGGCTGCTGGCAGAGGGGTGGCCTTGCAATCTGGGGAGAGTCAAAGTCAATCCCTTCCCCTCCCTGAGAACTGAGCACTAGTTCAAAGCACCCCCCACATCCCTTCCCCCGCCTCCTTTCATCTTCAAAGCAGCCCTGGAGTTGGATCACTGCTGTTTATTCCTGAAAAAGAGGCCCAGCGGGGGAGGTAAAAAGCCCAGGGTCAAGTGGCTATTGGTAGAGGTCCCAGTGGCTGGAGGTTTCTCCCAATAGCTTCCAAAGGTGATTTCATAGCAGATGCATCCAGGGAGTCACCTCGCTAGAAACAGCATTCCTTGGCATCCTTAAAGAATGGATTTCTGGAAATTCTGGAGGGCAGACTCCAGCAAGTTCACCTGTGTGGCATCACGGGGACTTCCCTGCCACTAAGCGAGCTACAACTCTGCCCTCTCCTTCAGGGTGTGGGCTCTTCCTTGGTACCCTGTCTCAGCCCTAGAGGTAGTGGCTGAGACATATATTTGCATTTCTGGATTTGAAAGCACTGATAGCATTCTTTTCACTTCCTACTAGCCAATTCCTTGTTACTCTGATCCACGGTTGCAATGAAGATTATTTGTGTTGAACTTTCCCTGTTTGGGCTTCCCTAGTGGCTCAGATGGAGAAGAATTTGCCTGCAATGTGGGAGACCTGGGTTGGGGAGGTCCCCCTGAGAAGGGAATGGCAACTCGCTCCAGTATTCTTGCCTGGAGAGTCCCATGGACAGAGGAGCCTGGCGGGCTACAGTCCCCGGTTGCAGAGTTGGACAAGACTGAGTGGCTAACACTTTCCCTGTTCACGTTCCTGTGTGGTTCCTGTCTCCTGGAGGGTCCTGCACTGATGCCCCAAGGCCGGTAGGCAGGCAGAGTGCCCTGCAGGGTGGCCAGAGGGCAGGAAATGCTCAGGGACTTTGAAAGCCAGAGCCTGGTGTTCAACCACCCACAGAGGCAGGGAGGAGGAGGAAGGATGCAGGTGAATCAGAGGAGGGGCTGCAGGTCCCAGGTCCACCACTGATAGGGGCATGGCCCTGGGCCTGTCCCCTCCCCCGCTGGGCCTCCTTTTCAGGAATAAACAACAGCACACTCCAACTCCAGGGCTGCTTGGAAGATGAAAGGAGGTGGGGGAAGGGATGTGGGGGCGCTTTGAACCAGGGCTCAGGGCTCCGGGAGGGGGAGAAGGGGCTGACTTTGACTCTCCCCAGAGTGCAAGGCCACCCCTCTGCCAAGCAGCCAGGGCTTAATTACAGGACCCAGTCAACCAATCCTGAGACTTGGGCTGTTAACCCCTTCTGAGTCAGCCTGTCTCTGCAGGGCGTGGGAGGTGGTGCCTACAAGAGCCAGGAGTTGAAGTCTTCCCAATGTGCAGGGGTCAAGGAGATCAACCTCTGGGAGACTTGGTTTCCTTAAGTTCTCACTTTACTTCTCTGTCACAAATCTTTTTTGAGCCCCTGTTACATGATGGGCACCTGCTGAGGGGAGTGGGGAGTGAAACTGACCCAGCCATGGACATCAGAGACAAGCAGGGAGGGCAGACGGGGATAAATAACCACCCAGCATGCAGAAATGCCCACTAGGGATGGGGGTGGTGAGAAGGGCACCAGTGGGAGTGACCTTGGACTAGCCTCTTCTCTCTTTGCACCTCAGTTTCCTCATCTGTAAAATGGGGCCAGTCATACCTCCACCGAGGGCGGGGTGGGGGCGATGTGAAGGTGAAATGCAGTCTCACCTATAAAGTGCTCAGCAGGTGCTGGCATGCGTGGTGGGTGCCCAGCACTGGTTATTATTATGATTATTATTCTACGTTTCTTCAGCAGAGGCACACACATTAGTGGGAACTAATCCCTAATTTGTTGTGTGATCTCAGGCAAGCTGCTTCCGTCTCTGTTCTCAGCTTCTCCCTCTGAGCACAGAGGTGTAAGGGGGCTCCCCACTCAGATGGGGGTCAGGTTCCAAGTCCATGTCAGGGCCCAGGGCTCCTCCCCAGCCTAGGGCTCCCAGAGGAGGACGAGGTCACAGCAGAGGTCACTGGGCTGAGGAGGAAAGGTGGGGTCTGTCTTCTCTGAAAACTCTCATTGTCTGTGGGATGAAACTGGCTCAGGAACCACATCCCCCTCCTTGTCCCGCCAGCCACTGGCCACTCTGCAACCTTTTCTCAACCCTCTGCCCAGGCTCTGGCTCAGCTGGCCACACTGCAGCCTGGCCTCAGAGAGTAATTCTAGATGAGAGGATTGGGGCTGACTGGAGAGGTCCTTGGACAATCCAGGTGATGCCCCATTTCATGGAGGAGTAAACTGAGGCCCAGGGCTTAGCCCCTCTCACCATGCTGCCTTCACCCCTTCCACAAAGCATGGCACACAGCAGGCATCTAGTAAAGATCTGTGGGATGCGATGGTGGATTGATGAATGACTGAGACAGGAGTGCCTGCTGCAGGCCTGGAACTGGGGGTGCGGCAGGGAAGTGCCTGCAGGAGCCCAGCTACTTTCTAGGCTGCTGCACAAAAGCTGACTCCGACGCCTGCAGGAGGCTCTGTTAATCCCCAGCTCCAGCTTTTCCTCCTTGCTACTGCCTATCCTGGGTGTGCATGACTGTGTGTGTGTGCACACGCACGCATGTATATAGAGAGATGCAGCAGCAAGCATCTGACCTGTGCGCTGCCAAACTGGAGGGAAGTGGTTCCCGGAGGCGTGGAGGTGGGTATTTATTGGGAGTTCCCAGGGTCTGCTTGCAGGGCAGAGACGCAGCCCTTGGAACCGGATTGAGTCCCTCAGGTCTCCTGTCAGGGTGGAGGGATACTGAAGGGAGACAACGGGAACAGCAGGGACTTTGGGAGAGGGAGAACAAGAGGAGGAAAACTCACACACACAGTCACAGGAGTAAGCTGCAGGGAGCGCTGGCTGCTTGCCTCTTCCAGGAAGCCTCCCTTTTACCTTGCCTTGGACTGGGATCCTGGAGCCTACATTCAGCACCCGCTTCCCAGCTGCCTGGACTAATCTGGAACTTCCAGCTGGTTGACTGGCTGTGCCTGGGTCTGTCCCCCACGTGGACAGGAGGCACCATGGCCATGTCTACCTCTCTCATGGTGGATGGGATTTTGAACATCAATCAAAGGGTCGTCTGTTCACAGAGTGGAAGGTAGAGGTTCAGAGAGTCTGAGTGACCCGTCCAAGGTCACACAATGCCAAGGGCAGAATCAGGATTCAACCCAGGTTGATCTGACCCTGAGGTCTGGGCTCTGACATACTCACTGAACTGAACCACTAAATTAATCAGTTTCAAAGGGGAAAGGGCTTCCTCTCAGGGTGACTGGGAAGGGTCCATCCAGAAACAGGTGGACTTCTTAGAACCCCAGCAAACTCTTACTCAACCTTCAGAGCCCAGCTAGCATGTCCACTTCGTTACTCCAGCTGCAGGGTCCAGCCGCAGTCTGGCACACAGTGGGCACAGGAGAGATTTGTTATCCATTCATTCATTCCTTCACTCATCCATTCACTCATTCATTCATTACAAAGTCTGCACTGAGCCTCCACTACCTCCAGGGCATATTCTAAAGGCTATAGCAGCATCAAGCAGTCAGACAAAGTTCCTCCTCTGAGAATTCTATTAAACAAACCCACAAATTAGTGTGTAATTATAACTTGTGTTAAGCTGTGAAGGAGAGGAAATAGATTTGAGAGAGAATCTTAGGAGGAAGACACTAATTTGGAATGGGGGACGGTGATCAGAGAAGGTTCTCTGAGGAGGGAGGTTTAGATTAAAAAAAAGAAAACAAAAAACCCTGAAGTCCGAAGAAGTAACCAAGCCAAAAAGGGGGTCAGGGGGCTTTTAGAAGCTGGGTCACCCTAGTTCTAGTGGCCAGGAAGGGAGGGGAACTGACCTGAGAACAGGTAAGTGTTGCCAGTCAGGAAATGACGGGGCAGTAGTTTGAACTGATGACTCTGCAGATGGATGGAGAGTAGGTAGGGGCAAGCGTGGAAGTGGGGAGACCAGTGAGGAGGCCGTGGAGGACCCAGGAAGGGAAGACTGGGCTGAGTGAGGTTGGGGGTGGGAGACAAAGAAGAGGGGAGACACGTCAAATGCATGGTTGGATTGATAAGAGTGGCCATGGCTGGGGCAGGCGATGGCAATGGTAGTGGGTGAGGAGACAGCAAGCTGTCCCCCTGTCCTGATCTCCCCAGGACTCCTGTCAGCCCAGGCTCTAGGATCAAGGGCGGGGGTCATCCTCATCCCTCATCCCTCAGGATCAGGAACCCAGGCTTGAAAAATGCCAAAACCCAGCATAAGTCATCTGTCCCTCTCTTGGCCATGGAGTGCCACCCTCCCCCCCACCCCGCAGGAGTCCCCGAGGGGCTGGAGGTGGGTCAGGAAGGAGTCAGGTATAGGGATGAGGGACTAGTGTCCTGACTCTCCCTGTCCTGATGGGGAGGGTGACCTTGGGCAAGACTCTCCTCCCAGACCCCCACGGGAGAACGGCTGCAAGAGGGCAAAGGGGTCTGGGTCAGGTGATCCCAGGGCGGCTCGAGACCCCACCCTCCCGGTGTGGCCTCACTTGGGAGGAAGGGTTAATGCGTGAGGTGCTCTGATGGTGCTGCTGGCCTGTCTGTTCCTCCTCTCCTGTGATTAATTCAGTTTGGTAAAGCGGTATTTACGCTGGAAATTTAATCGTCATTTCTGATGGCAAAGGAATAGAAAAATAAATTGAAAGTGTCAGACGATGCATTAGGGTGGGTGATGAAGTGGAGCGGGGGCCGCCTACCTGGCCTCCCCATTGGGCGATTTACAGAACCAAGAAATTAGCCAAGTTTATGTTTCTGCAACTGCAGGATCAAGAAGAAGGGAGAGGGAGGCAAGGGGGTAGGGAGGCGAGAGAGGAGAGGAGTCCAGCCTGGAGGCGGAGGCAGCATTAGCGTCACTGGGTCCAGCCCAGAGAGGGGCAGGGCCTGTCTGTGATGACACAGGAGCTCAGTGAGGCTCCCTCCTCCCACCGCCAGGTCAGGGGAGGGTCCTGAGGGGTCCGGTCTCCCAGGAGTGGGTGGTCTTGGCAGTACTGATCCAGGGTCCATTCATCTGGGAGGGTAGCCCCCATCGCCCCCAGCTGCCCCTCTGCCTCAGGGAGGGGGGCCCCACCTGTGAGAGGGGCCACCTCACCAGGGGTCTCTGTCGGGACACCTTGAGCGCATGTTTCTGTGAGTTTGCAGGGACTCCATCTCCTCGGGAGTTCCCAGTCTCTCCCAGAGGCTCCTGTCCAGGGAGGACTAGGCTCCCCCAGCCGACAGTGGGCTTCTTAACATGGGGCTCTGTTCTCCAGTGAGCTAGCATCTCCTTAGAACAAGCTCTGAGGCTGCCACGATGCTGGGGACTCCCTGCAGCACCCCCCACCCACCCCACCCCCCACCTCCATGGCTGCCCCGGGCCTTGGGCATTGTTGTCCAGCCCTCCCGCCAAGTTGGTTGGGACCCAGGGTGGGCCGAGTCTGTGCGTAATTTGCCAGTGAGAAAAAAGGCTTCAGGAAGGGAAATTAACAATGAGGAAGCAGGGGCCCTGCTGGGCCTCCAGGGTCCTGGCCATCAATCCCAGGGGCAGATCTGTACCTGGAACCCACTCCCCAGGACCCTCACTGCATCATCTGTCACCGATCCCCACCTCCTGCGGCCTGCCCCTGATAAGGTCCTGCCTCCCTCCCGTCCCCCTCTCCCCAACTACTGCACACGCACCATTGTGCACACACGCCATTTCGCACCCACGAGCTCATGCAGCCTCACGTGCACACATGCACACACATGTTCCCCCAGCCCCCGAGGTGTGTGTCCGCATGCACATTTGCCCCACAGCCTCCTTTCTTCAACAATGTCCCTGTTCGTAACTCTTGTTTCTAGGTGTGACGTGAAATTCACCATTGGTTTTAAAGCTGAGAGAAGAGATGGGCAAGGAGGAGCCAAATCTCATTTTAATTATCTGCGGCAGGTCCCAGTTTTTCAGGTGATAGTTCTAATAATTAAAAATTCTGTTATCAGCTCTGGTAGGGGAAGTTTCTGCCCATGCAGTCAGCTTCAGGGCCACGAGCAGGCACAGTGGACCGATAACGAGACCCAGCTCCCCCCTTCCCCGCTCCAACTCTGTCCCAAGGTGATTCTGCTGGATGAAGATTCTGAACCTGGAAGGGGAGGACAGTGAGCTCAGAGAGAGGAAACCACCAGCTACTCATCCAAGGCGGGTGCACATGACCAGGTGACTCTCGCCTGTAGAGTCTGTGGGCCCTTGGGTGGGCCTGAAGAGTCAAGGGGGCCCAGGAGGGCTCAACCTCCACTGCGAGCTGAGGCTTGTCCTGGGACCTGGATAGTATGAAACTAGCGTCTCCTTGGGCTTCCCTGGTAGTTCAGCTGGTAAAGAATCCGCCTGCAATGCAGGAGACCCTGGATCGATTCCTGGGTCAGAAAGATCCCCTGGAGAAGGGCATGGCAACCTACTCCAGTATCCTTGCCTGGAGAATCCCCATGGACAGAGGAGCCTGGTGGGCTGCAGTCCATGGGGTTGCAAAGAGTTGGACACGACTGAGTGTCACTAGACACCTAGACACCAGGTCAGGGACCCATAGAAGTCAGGGCTGGCAAGGGCCCCAGGAACACAGTGTCTCCTTAGCACAAGCCCTGACTCCTTCTCTAGGGAGTGACCTCACTGTGTGTCACTGACTTAACGCTGCATTGCCTCGGCTCCTGGCCACCTGCAAACACCTTCCCCACCAGCTCCTCACGGCAGCCACCCAACAACCCCACCATGACGGAAGCTCAAGAGAGCAGAGGCTTCACCACTGTCCATCTCTGTATTCTCAATGCCCAGACCAGGACCTGGCACATAGCAGGCTCCAAAGAAATGTTTGTTTAAGGACTACTAGAATGTGTAAGTAATAATGTGTGGGGATGAGAATGCCAAGAGGTACGCGTTCTCATCCCCCATTTAACAGGGGAGGCGTCTGAGGCTCAGAGAGGTGACGTGCTTGGCCAAAGTCACACAGCTGGTGGTGGGGGGGCGCGGGTAGGGATTAGGAAGAGGAGGGTCAGTATAGGACTGGGCGAGCAGCATGGATCTTGAAGAGAGAGGGCCAGAGCTAGCCAGCATTTAAACAATGAATCACCTTTTACCAGGCTCTAGTCATTCCTGGGGTCAGATGTGTGAAGCCCAGTGGCAGTAGCCTTGGTGAGGGGAGGAGAAAGGGACCGGGGAGCAGACTTACTTGCAAAAAGACCCAACCTCCTCCAATCAGCTGGGCTCTCAGGGGCGGGGACACCAGAGCCTGGCCAATCACTAGGAGGCTAGAGCAGAGGCAGGTGGAGCAGAGCCGGGCACTAAACCTGGTGTGTTCAGAATGGTCCCTCCCTACTGGCTTTTTGCTCCTTGACCTCCTTGAGTTCTCCTCCCCACATCCAGGGCAGGAATAATCACCTTCATTTTGCAGATGAGGCAGCTGAGGCCCAGAGAGGCCAAGTGACTTGCCCAAGGTCACACAGCCAGTCAGCAGCACCAGAACTGAGCCAGGCCCTGATTCCAATGCTGAGTCCTGCTCTTCTGATTTCCTCTGGGCTGCCCTGGCCCAGGGTCCTGCTAGGTACCGCCTCCCCTGGCCTGTCCTCTGTGACCATCAGCCCCTCTTTCCATCATACATCCCCACCCAGAACTCAGCTCAGAGCTGCTGCCCCCTCCCAAGCTGCCTCTCCAGCCTCCATCCCTGAGCCCCAGACCCTTTGCTTCAGTTGCCCCCAGACACCTAGACACCAGGTCAGGGACCCACAGAAAGTCAGGGCTGGCAAGGGCCCCAGGAACATCAGGACCATCCCTGGGGGGCCGAAGTGGGAGCAGTGGTCCCTCAGCACCATGCTGTGCCCCTGCCCCTCCTATAAAGCCCCCAGAGCCTGGCTTGGGCGCTGCTCTCCTCCCAGCAGCCCTCTCCCTGCTTCCTGCCTCACTCACACATCCCAGCAGATTCTGCAAATCCAGGTCTAAGGTTTGATTTACAAACTTCCTGGGGAAGGAAGGCAGTGTCTACAACTGTGGTAACTAAGAGGCCGGTGATTTATTCTGCTGGGAAATGCTGGCTCCTCCCGGGGGATGGTCTCGGCCCCTCCTGGTTGAAGGCTGAGATTTACTGAAGTTTCCCTTTCTCAGAGACCTGCCTGGTGGCTTTGGGGAAGGTGGGCAATGGAGGTGGAGGAGCGATAGGGTCCCTCATACAATGAAGGGTAAACCTAGACAGTGTGGTTGGAAAATAGATGGACTTAGAGGTCACTGGGGGCCTGGGTTTGAATTCCTGCTCCACCATGGCCAAACTGTGTTACCTTCAGCAGGCCTTGATTTCCTCATCTGCAAAATGGGTATAATCACACAATGGTATTGATGACATCTGCCCACCAAGATGATGAAGCTTAGATGAAGGGTGTGTATAAATGCCAGGCACATAGTAGGTGCTCAGGAAAGTTGCATTCTGCCTTCTAGCCCATCTGAGGTCTCCCTTTCCCTACCAGATCACCTCTTCCAGTTCTCCGTCCTTGCTTTTCTCTAAGCGCCCTCCTGAACTCTTCTGTCCTCATGGAGAGCAGATCCTGTTAGTCTCCAGGTTCCAGGTCCCTGTGGTTCAGGAAGGAGAAGGGTGAAGTCCCGTGGGCAGGATGGACCCAGCTGCATGCCAGGATGCCAGGCACAGACAGTTCCCATGCCCAGGGATGGTTAGCTTCCCTGCTGGTGGAGTTAACACCTCTTGTCTACAAAGGGCCCCTGGCAGAGGAAGGGACCTCTGGGGCCAAAGTTGTGCTGTGATCCAAGGGGTGAGCAGAACTCTTTTATTCGCCTGGATTCTAATACAGCAAGGAGGAACCATCAAGAGTACTGGCCCAGTTAGCTCAGGTGACCCGGGTCTGACTGCGCTGGGGCCTGACCGTGACGGGGAGTGAGTGGAAGGTATTATGCCTGGGACCAGGGATTCCAGCCAGCTCTAGTCTCTTCTGAAGTCATATTCAGAGTCCTCAAATCTGGTCAGAAACAAAAAACAACCAGCCAACCAAACATCCTCCATTCTCAAAGTATAATGCAGGGAGGAGGGGGCTCTGGAGTAACACTTGTCAGACCCCAGAGGACCACCAAGTGCTGTGGCTGGCACTTTAGAAATCCCGGCAGCCCCTCTGTCTGCCGAGCCTCAGTCTTCTCACCTGGGAGGCGGGAGAGTGTCTCGCTGTTCACACTGTGCACGCTGTTCACTGAACCCAGGCTAGGGAAGGAGAGAGGGGCGAAGCTGGAAGAAAACTCAGGGAGTCGTAGGAACTGCAGGCATGTTTATTCTGTCCTTGGCAGAGCAGCCATGCAGCAGACATGCTGTATTCTCTCGTGGTTGACCCAGCTGACACAGCCATAATGCAGTCACAAGAGCTTTTCAGGTGGAGCTTATACAGGTACACAGGACAAAGGTGACGTGTGGCCAAGTGAGTACCTGACGCGTCTATGCATTGCTATAAATGATCTCAGCTGTCACACAACCATGCAAAGTCATTGTTTATAGAACCTGGGTGAGAGAGAGGACGTGGGGCATGAGCGAGAGGGAGTGGGGTGAGAGAGCCTGACCGCCGCCATCCTGGCTGACTATCGCTATTCCCTACAGAGAGGCTCCAGGAAGGGGCGGGGTTGGGTCAGGTGTGGACTGGGGAGCCTGATTGCTGAATTCAATACCTACCTGACCTGCGCCAGGATTGGGGAAGTGACCTAATCCTCCGGGGCCTCAGTTTGTTTTAATCTGTGAAATGGGGTAATAATAATATTTCCTGTTAGTGCTTCCCCTGTGGCTCAGCTGGTAAAGAATCCGCCTGCAGTGCAGGAGACCTGGGTTTGATCCCTGGGTTGGAAAGATACCCTGGAGAAGCGAAAGGCTACCCACTCCAGTATTCTTGCCTAGAGAATTCCATGGCCTAGTCCATGGTGTCACAAAGAGTCGGACATGACTGAGCGACTTTCACTTCACTTTATAGGGTTAAATGAGATAATCTAGGTAAATCATTAAACTCAATGCCTGGCACACAGTAGGTGCCCAAGAGATGGTGGCCGCTGTTATTACATCACTGCCTCAGATGCTGCTATTAGATCCCAAAGACAGAGGACGTGCACAATGGACCGAGGCTACCAGGAATGCAGAAATGCTTCTCAGCAACTTTCCCTGTCACTGTAATCACAGTGGAACATGCATAATACCATGGAGCTGGGTTTGTGTGTGTGTGTGTGCCAGGCTGACTATTCCTTCTATAGATGGTGCTTGGTACACGAGTAGATTAAGGGGCCCTTTGTGATAAGCATTCCTGGGAATTCTGGAGGCGCAGGGTGGGAAACTTGGCCATGGCTCTAGTCAAAGCCAACAGCGATTCCTGCCTTTCACAGTTATGGTGGAAGCACAGTAACAGCCCAGCCTCATCTCCGCCCTCCTGCCCCAGCCAGAACCCCAGCTAGAGCCAGGGCAACTGGGTACCTCCCCCAAATGGGGTCCTCCTCCCTTCCCTCGCCTCCAACCCCAGGCACTCAGAGTTGTGGTCCTCCTTCTTCCCAATGAATACAGAATCGCCTCCCAGGATGGGTCGAGATGACTGCTGTAATAAAACTGGTTCATTACATCCCTCTACAAGGAGCCATTTAATGAGCACACGCTGGTACTCTGTGGCACTTTCGAACCAAATGCAAATGAAATACATTCCACAGTATCATTTAATTAGCTTTGGAAGGTGCAGAGGGCTGGGAAGAGGGGGTGACATGGGGCAGAGGCAGAGAAAGAGGAGAGGATGAGGAAGATAGGGGTGAGCAGAGGCTGTAGGAGGGAGGGAGGGAGGGAGGGGAGAGGGTGAGGGGAGGACAGAGGGAGTGAGCAAGGAGGGAGGAAATAGGAGGGAAGAGGCACCATTTTTTTTAATGTATCTAACTTTCCCAAACCCCCTTGAAGGGAGGGAAGGGTTGAGCAGCCTTGTTCTTCCCATTGGAGAAGTGAGGACACCCAGTCCTGCTCTGTGCATTGTGCTGGGTCCCAGGGACACCATGATGGACCAGAGGGATGGCATCCCACCTCTGGGGTTCACAATGGGAGTGCAGAAGGCAGGCCTTGTGCACCGACTCCACCCAACTGTGTGCATGTGAGTGTTTCTGTGTGTTCATATGTGTGACTTTGTGTAGCCTTGCATAAGAATACTTATGGGAGTGCAAGCGGATGTGTGTGAATGCCTGGATGAGTGTGAATGAATGTGTGAGAATTTTTATTTGAGCACCTGTGTGTACAGATGAGTAAATATTTTGTGATTGTGTGTGTTTCTGTGAGTGCATACAAATGTGTATTTGAGTTTGTGTGTGAGCACTTGTGTACCTGCAACACTGTGCAACGGTGTGAGTGTGCATGTGAAGGCATGTATGATTGTGTATGTGAGTGTGTGAATGCATGCGTCTGTGTGTGTATTTGTTTATACGTGTGCACACGCATGTGTGTACAAAGTCATGATTACCTATGTGACTGTGCTTAGGAAAAGAGTAGTACAGTGCTTTGGAGAAAAGCGTGGGCTGAAACGTGACTACGGGACTGGAAAACCAGCTCTATTACATGCTGGCTGTGTGCCCCGGGCAAGTTACTTAACCTTGCTGGACTTCAGTTTCCTCATCTATAAAATTGAGCTTAAACAATATCCACCTTCTAGGGATATTAGAAGGATTACATTCATTAATATATCTAAAGCACTTAGTATATATTTAGACCAGTACACGTTTAGCTTTGCATTTTAGCTGTGAGACTAACCAAGGTCAAAAAGCAAAGGAAAAGGATTGTGGGGCCCTGACGTATCAGGGGTCAGGGAAGTCTTCTCTGAAGAAGCGCCACTTGGGCTGAGACCAAGAATGAGTCAAGAGGAATGTATAGCGGCCTTCTACCGCCTCTCTACTCCTCATGCGTTGCTCTCGTTCTGGTAAGACCACCCCAGGTTCCCTTTGAAAACAACTCCCTGGCTGTTCTCAGCCCGTCCAGGTGGGCTGGCCCTTCAGGCCCCTGTCACCCAGGCCTGGCCACGCACTGCGCTCCTCTCCTGGTTACAGTGATTGTTTCCGGCGTGGGCAGATGCCTCAGTGGAGGTCAGTGGGAATCATAGCAGAGATGCTGAAACTCTCGGAAGGAGGGGTGTGTTGCTGGTGTGCCAGAAGCCTGACATACCAGCCTCCCTTCCTCCACTTAGAGGGGGGACAGCAACTGTGAACAATGCCAATACAGAGAAGCTGAGAAGGCTCTGTTTCAAAATAATAGCGTTTGAATTCCTGGATCCAGCTGTACCTGAAGCTCTTTAATTCCTTGAATTTTCAGGGGAATGAACCCAACTAATCCCCCTTTTTTTAAATTTCCATTAAATTGGTTTGTTTCTTTGTCACTTCATTTGTCAGACTGAATGATGTTGTGCATTCCTGGAGAGGGACTCAGAATGTATGCAGGCTCTGAGGAGATTGTGATTAAGTTAAGAAGCTACAACCATGCCCACATGACTGAAGCCATGGGAAAGGGTGGTGAGCTCCTATGTATTAGGGCTCAGAGGGATGAAAAGCCTCAGCATATTGGGAAAGTGTGGGTGCATTGTGTAAGAGCTAGAAGGCTTGACATGCTTTAGAGTTGGCATCCTTTCCTAGCCCACCTTCAATATCATCCTCATTTATTCAACCCTCATGCATGACTTTGCACCACCCCAAGTCCTGAACCCAAGACCCAGAACAGATAGGGTTTATAGGAACCATAAATGCCACCTAGTCCAATATCTTTTAAATTTTACTTTATCACTGTATTTATTTTACCAAGTGATATATGGCTACACTCTCTTGGTAAAACCATACACTCTAGTAAGGTGGAAATAGCAAATAAATTCATTTTACAGAGTGGGAACAGGGCCAGGCATATTATTTAAGTCACCTAAAGTCATATAACAAGTTTGTCAAACATCTGGGGTCATGGAAACCTTCTGAATCCTTTCCATCTTATGTAAGAAAAAGATAACTTTTTAGCACTTACTGTGTGCCAGCCACTGTTATACTTCTTACTTTCCTTGTTTTGATTTGGTCTTTACTGGAACACTGTGAGGCAGCTTCCATTAATTTCCTGAGAGTCTCTTGGATTGGACTGCAAGGAGATTGAACTTGTCAATCCTAAAGGAAATCAACCCTGAATATTCATTGGAAGGACTGGTGCTGAAACTCCAATACTTTGGCCACCTGATGATGCAAAGAAGTGATTCATAGGAAAAGACCCTGATGCTGGGAAAGATTGAGGGCAGGAGGATAAAGGGGAGACAAAGGATGAGATGGCATCACTAACGCAATGGATATGAGTTTGAGCAAGCTCTGGGAGTTGGTGACAGACAGGGAGGTCTGGAGTGCTGCAGTCCATGGGGTCGCAAAGAGTCAGACACGACTGAGCGACTGAACAATGATAGACAAGGCAGCCATGGCACAGAGGTTAAGTAAGTTGTTGACTTTTCAAGAGTCACACAGCTGTGGTGCAGCCAAGACTGGAACTCAGTGAGAGACTGTGCCCTCATTTCTGGTAATAACATACAGTTTGCAAGAGCAAATTTACTTTAATAACCAGAGCATTCTACCATGATGACAGAGAGGACTGAATGGTTCCAGGACTCTGAAGAAGGCCCTCTAGCTGCATCAGAACTCTCCGTGGTGCTGAAAATCTATCATTTGCCACACTGGCTGACCCAGAATGTTTCTCTTCCTAGTCCATTTCTCAGCCCGAGTTCTCCAGCCCAGCTCCTCACAACTTAGTCCATTGAAAAATCTCATCTCCATCCCATCTGAGCAAAACCTGACTGAGGCTGCAAGTTATGAAACTACTACAACTCCCCATCTGTGCACACGCGCGTGCACACACACACACACGCATCTTGTAACAACCTCTGTCTTGGTTCTGTTTAGGAAGGAGTTAGTTAGAATAGAAAACAAGAAAGCTTTACTTAGGCCAAAAGTACCTTTTGTAATTAGCAGACCCAGTCCTTGTATCACAATAATCCAAGTCTATGCCCCAACCACTAAGGTGAAGAAACTGAAGTTGAGCCATTCTATGATGACCTATAAGACCTTCTAGAACTAACACACAAAAAGATGTCCTTTTCATCATAGGAGACTGGAATGCAAAGGTAGGAAGTCAAGAGATATCTGGAGTAACAGGCAAGTTTGGCCTTGGAGTACAAAATGAAGCAGAGCAAAGGCTAACAAAATTTTGCCAAGAGAATACACTAGTCATAGCAAACATCCTCTTTGAGCAACACAAGAGAAGACTCTACACATGGAATCACCAGATGGTCAATACTGAAACCAGATTGATTATACTCTTTGCAGCTGAAGATGGAGAAATTCTATACAGTCAGCAAAAACAAGACTGGGAGCTGACTGTGGCTCAGATCATGAACTCCTTATTGCCAAATTCAGACTTAAATTGAAGAAAGTAGGAAAAATCACTAGACCATTTAGGTATGACCTAAATGAAATCCCTTATGATTATACAGTGGAAGTGACAAATAGATTCAAGGGATTTGATAGAGTGCCTGAAGAACTATGGACAGAGGTTTGTAACACTGTATAGGAGGCAGGGATCAAGACCATCTCCAAGAAAAAGAAATGCAAAAAGGCAAAATGGTTGTCTGAGGAGGCCTTACAAATAGCTGAGGAAGGAAGAGGAGAAAGGCAGAGGATAGGAACGATATACCCATTTGAATGCAGAGTTTCAAAGAATAGCAAGGAGAGATAAGAAAGCCTTTCTAAGTGATAAGTGCCAAGAAATAGAAGAAAACAATAGAATGTGAAAGACTAGAGATCTCTTCAAGAAAATTAGGGATACCAAGGGAAGAGTTCATGCAAAGATGGGCACAATAAAGGACAGAAACGGTATGGACCTAAGAGAAGCAGAAGATATTAAGAAGAGGTGGCAAGAATACACAGAAGAACTATATGAAAAAGATTGTAATGACCCAGATAACCACGATGGTGTAATCAATCACCTAAAGCCAGACATCCTGGAGTCCTAAGGCAGGGGGGACTTAGGAAGCATCACTACGAACAAAGCTAGTGGAGGTGATGGGATTCCTCCAGCTGAGCTATTTTAAATCCTAAAAGATGATGCTGTGAAAGTTCTGCACTTGATATGTCAGCAAATTTGGAAAGCTCAGCAGTGGCCGCAGGACTGGAAA
This sequence comes from Bos indicus x Bos taurus, assembly GCF_003369695.1. Lineage (NCBI taxonomy): Eukaryota > Metazoa > Chordata > Mammalia > Artiodactyla > Bovidae > Bos > Bos indicus x Bos taurus. Next base: position 122,786,480 of record NC_040077.1, read on the forward strand.
ACATCAGTTTTCATTTCAATCCCAAAGAAAAGCAATCCCAAAGAATATTCAAACTAACACACAATTGTACTCATCTCATTCACTAGGAAAGTAAGGCTCAAAATTCTCTAAGTGAGGTTTCAACAGTATGTGAACTGAGAACTTTCAGATGTTCAAGCTGGATTTAGGAAAGGCAGAGGAACCAGAGATCAAATTGCCAACATCTGTTGGATCATAGAAAAAGCAAGAGAATTCCAGAAAAACATCTACTTCTGCTTTATTTACTATGCCAAGTCTTTGTGTGGATCACAACAAACTGGAAAATTCTTCATGAGATGGGAATACCAGACCACCTGACCTGCCTCCTGAGAAATCTGTATGCAGGTCAAGAAGCAACAATTAGAACTGGACATGGAACAACGGACTGGTTCCAGATTGGGAAAGGAGTATGTCAGGGCTGTATATTATCACTCTGCTTATGTAACTTATATGCAGAATATATCATACAAAATGCCAGGCTGGATGAAGTGCAAGCTGGAATCAAGATTGCTGGGAGAAATATCAATAGCCTCAGATATGCAGATGACACCACCCTTATGGCAGAAAGCAAAGAGGAACAAAGAGATTCTTGATGAAAGTGAAAGGGGAGAGTGAAAAAGCTGACTTAAAACTCAGCATTCAAAAAATGAAGGTCATGGCATGGACTTCAAACCAGTCAATCCTAAGGGAAATCAGTCCTAAATATTCACTGGAAGGACTGATGCTGAAGCTGAAGCTCCAATACTTTGGCCACATGATATGAAGAGCTGACTCACTGGAAAAGACCCTGATGCTGGGAAAGATTGAAAGCAGGAAGAAAAGGGAGTGATGGAAGATGAAATTGTTGGATGGCATCACCAACTCGATGGACATGAGTTTGAGCAACTCCAGGAGTTGGCGATGGACAAGGAAGCCTGGTGTGCCACAGTCCATGGGGTCACAAAGAGTTGGAAAGGACTGAGTGACTGGACTGAACTGAATCCTTGCATCACTGATGTTTATTATATTGATATAACTTGTATGGTAAGAGGCACAGATCTTAACTGTACATTTGGTAAATTGTAAAAATAACAAAAATAACCACAAACTCTTTCCCTTCCTATATCCATGCTCTTTTGATGTGGCACTTTGGATTCTCCCATTAATAATGAAAATCTGTTTCTTCATCTCTTCAATCTTCAGTGTGCAATGAACTTGCTTTGGCCAGAGCAGTAAGCACATATGTGCATCAGGGTGCTTGGTGATGGGGGCTTTCCTTCTCTTGCTGTATTTGGAGATATGAGAATGAAACTGAGCTAGTGTGCTGGAGGGTGAGAGTCCAGATGGAGGAGAATGAAGGTGCTTCAGCTAATAGCTACCACCTACCAGATGTGTGAGTGAAGCCATCCTATCATTCAGCTGCAGTCTGCAGTACTAGTCAACCACAGACCCATGAGATTTAGCATCAGAGAGATGCTGAGCTAGCCTCGACCTGATTAAATGCACTACCGATAGAATTGGGAGCCAAGTAAATGACTGCTGCTGCTGCTGCTGCTGCTAAGTCACTTCAGTCGTGTCCGACTCTGTGCGACCCCATAGATGGAAGCCCACCAGGCCCCCCCCCGCCCCGTCCCTGGGATTCTCCAGGCAAGAACACTGGAGTGGGTTGCCATGTCCTTTTCCAATGCATGAAAGTGAAAAGCGAAAGTGAAGTAGCTCAGTCATGTCCGACTCTTAGCAACCCCATGGGCTGCAGCCTACCAGGCTCCTCTATCCATGGGACTTTCCAGGCAAGAGTACTGGAGTGGGGTGCCATTGCCTTCTCCTAAATGACTGCTATTTACCACTAAATCTGTAGTTTGATGCATATCGAAAGCTGACAGCAACATTTCTATGAATTTTTACAAATGTGTACACCTCTGTAACTACCACTTGGGTCAAGTTGTTGTACATTCTTCATTGTTGTTCAATTGCTAAGTTATGTCTGACTTTGCAACCCCATGGACTGCAGCATGCCAGGCTCCTCTGTCCTCCACGATCTCCACTGCACATTTCTAGGACCCCAGAAAGTTTTTTTGTTCCCTTTTCTGGTTAATTTCCCAGCCCTGAAAATAACTCTTATTCCAGTCTCTATGCTGTTAGTTAGTTCATATTAATAGAATCATAAAGCATGTTTTTGGTCTGATTTTTTTTTTTCTGATCATGTCTGTGATATTCATATCTGTTTTGTATATATTAGTAGTTTGTTCATTTTTTTAAAAAATGCTGTGTACTTCCATTTTTATTAACCTATCATAATTTATCATTCTCTCAAAGTTCAGTTCAGTTCAGTTCAGTTGCTCAGTCATGTCCGACTCTTTTTGACCCCATGAATTACAGCACACCAGGCCTCCCTGTCCATCACCAACTCCCGGAGTTCACTCAAACTCACATCCATCGAGTCAGTGATGCCATCAAGTCATCTCATCCTCTGTCGTCCCCTTCTCCTCTTGCCCCCAATCCCTCCCAGAATCAGAGCCTTTTCCAATGAGTCAACTCTTCGCATGAGGTGGCCAAAGTATTGGAGTTTCAGCTTCAGCATCAGTCCTTTCAATGAACACCCAGGACTAATCTCCTTTAGGAGGGACTGATTGGATCTCCTTGCAGTCCAAGGGACTCTCAAGAGTCTTCTCCAACACCACAGTTCAAAAGCATCAATTCTTCGGCGCTCAGCCTTCTTCACAGTCCAACTCTCACATCCATACATGACCACTGGAAAAACCATAGCCTTGACTAGATGGACCTTTGTTGGCAAAGTAATGTCTCTGCTTTTGAATATGCTATCTAGGTTGGTCATAACTTTCTTTCCAAGGAGTAAATGTCTTTTAATTTCATGGCTGCAATCACAATCTGCAGTGATTTTGGAGCCCCCAAAAATAAAGTCTGACACGGTTTCCACTGTTTCCCCATCTATTTCCCATGAAGTGATAGTTGGACATTTAATTTTTTTTTATTATTATGAGTAAAACTTTTATGAATACTTACATGTAAGTGACTTGTGGATATATGCATTAAATTCTCTTGAACCCGTAACCCACAGAACCTCAGAATGTGATTGTATTTGGAGATAGGATCTTTGAAGAGATGATTAAGTTAAAATGAAGTCATGTGGGTGGGCCCTGGTCCAATGTGACTTGTGTCTTTGTAAGGAGAGAAGAGCAAAACAGACACACACAGAGGGAAGACCACGTGCAAACGGCAGGAGATGATGGTCACCTACAAGCCCAGGATGCAGGCCTCAGAAGAGGTCCACTCTGTTGAATCTTAATCTCAGAATTCTAGCCTCCAGAACCACGAAAAGATACATTTTTGTTGTCTAAGGCACCCAGTCTGATATTTCGCTCTGGCAGCCCTAACTAAGGAATATGGTCTGTAATATATGTTATAACCAAATGAGTGATGGGTGCTAGGCTAAGAGCTTTGCACATTTCACTGGATTTCCGCAAAACTCCATGAGGAAGGTGCCATTAGTGTCTCCAATGACAGGTGAGAAAACAGTCTCCAAGAGGTGTAACAAGTTGCCAGGCAGGGTTGTATAATAGTTAGTATTATTAGACTTCAGCATGATTAACTCATTACAACTCAACGCTAACTATACAACCCCTTGTGTGATTATTTCTTCAAAGTTGGTCTCTTTATTAGATGGTGAACCCCGTGAGGGTGGGGAGTGAATCCGTCTTGTTCATTGCTGTACCTCAGTATCCACCACAGTGCGTGCCATGATAGCAGACTTGAATTCCTGGGGTCCCCACCCCTCCCACCCCATCCTGTGATTCCAGGGCTCTGTGATGGAAGGTGGGGAGCTGCCAGGCAGGTTGCCTGCCTCTCTGCAGACAATTTGGGGAAAACAGTTTCCAGAAAAAGCAGCTATGATTAACTCAAATGAACTGTAAAATTGTTTTTGGTTTAAAGGCTTTGCTTACTGAGGTATCAAGTGGAAGGAGGGGAGGGCACGAGAGGGAGGCGCCAGGAGGGGCTGTCACCACCCACTCTTTGGGCAGCAGACTCTGGCCAAGTGTTCACCTGGTCCCACCCTTGGTTCTGGGCCTTAGAAACAACGGAGACCCAGCACGGCCACGAGGAGTTCACAGCCCGTGAGAAGTGGAGAAACTGACAACTGGGGAACAATCAGGCAGAAGCTTGTATACAGAAAACCCAAGAGTATAGAGGAGGTGACCCTAATCTGGGAGGGGAAAGGTGGGATGCGGAGAGTTGATATCATGCAAAGACCTGGGTTCAAATCCCACCACTTCCCAGCCTAGTGACCTTGGCCAGGTGTTTTGTGTCTCTGAACCTCAGTTTTCTCTTCTGTAAAATGGGGCTAATAATGATCCTCACAGGGTAGTTGCTGTGAGTATTGAGATAATCGTGCAACATCCATAGCCCAGAGCATACACACCAGTTTAATACTACCCAGTTTAATAGCGCTACCCACTGAGCAAAGCTGTGAAGAAAGCTGGTGTCAGGCAGCACCTAGGAAATTACTTCCTGTCCAGGAAGACACCCAGCATGTGCAAAGGCCTGCACATAGCTGGGTCTGTGGGGTCGGAGTGGGAGCCGGGGGTGGTAAGAGATGGGGCTGCACCAGAAGGGTGGTCTGCGTGGCTAGTTTACAAGAGCCCTGCAACCCGCATGCGTTGTTGGGATTTTAGTCCTCGGAGCAACAGGAGCCGTGGATGGTCTTTGAGAGGGAGCATGGCATGTTCATTTCTGCCGTAGATGGTGCCCTGGAATAGGAGGGGGAGGCTGAGTCCAGGACAGCAGGGCACCTGTACAGCACCTGGGAGAAGAAGATGATGCCCTGGACTAGGTCAGGACTGTGGACAGTGGACAGAGGACAGAGGTGGGGAGAGATAGCAAGGGGGCGGGGCAGTGAGACTCCCTGGATGGGATCGCAGGGAGGCAGCAGCTGAGAACAGCTCAGCTTTCTGGCTGCATCAGAGGATGGGGAGGCCGGTGCTGAGCTGGGGCCAGGATCCAGGGAAGGAGCAGTGTCTGGGGCCAGGGGCTCTCTGCCACAAGCCCCTGCAGGTGGCAGTGCCCAGCCTGAGCCGTAGGAGGATGGGGCGTCCAGACCCTTCAGCCACCCTCTGCCTCAGCACAGCAAGCCCCACTGCCCTCAGAACCTCCTGGAGCCTTTTCTCCCAGCCGGAACCTCCCTGAGGCCCTCAGCTGGTGTGGCCCACCCTGGCCCTGCAGGCCAGCCCCTGCGGCTCAGCTGCTGCGGAAGGTGACATTGAGTCAGTTCTGCTGTGCCTCTGTCCTCCTTGTCACACCTCTCGGTAACACAGGGGGAGCCCTGGGTCCTCTCCTGGCAGAAGGGTGAACCCCAGCCCGGTCAGGACAGACCCGAGGCCTCTGAAGCCCAAATCAGAAGAGAGTTGGGGAAAGAGGCAGACAGAGACACAGAGGGACTCAGTGACAGAGCCAGTGAAAAGGAGGGAGAGAGAAGCAGAGAAAAAGATGTCAGAGCATTCCCATGCACGGCCCCTCCCCACCAGGCCGGACTGGTTGCAGGGCAGGGAGTCCCCACGCCTCCAATACCTCTTCCCCCACCCCCGTTCTCCGTAGTTCATAATCTCAGAGAGAAGAAATCACTTTCTGTCCAATTAATCTAATTAGACACAATCAAGTTGTGGAGATCTGTGCAACAGGGTGAGTGATTAGGAAAAATTACCTCCCCGCAAAGAGTTTAGATCTAATTTTTGTTTCATAATCTAAAGAATAAATAGAAACAACTGAGTTCCTCGCTGCTTCTGGCCAAGAACTGGAAATTGTCAGGGGATGGAGCATCAGCATAGAGACATGGTCCTCCATCAGCCAGGATGGGAGGGGGACTCAGGGCAATGGCTGAGACAGGCACCCACACGACCTGCCCTCACCCCAGGGGACAGCCACTGTCCCCCTCAGGCCGCTGTCGCACACCAGGTCACACTCAGCCATGCCTACACCCTGGGGCAAATGTGACATCCACATGTGTGCCCTGAGACTGTTCAAAACACACTTAAGACCTTAAGACCATCCCATACACCCAGGCAGATGTGCACACACACACACACACACAGTCTCACACAGGTACATGGATGGTCAGGATGCACCTGGTTAGTCCCAGCTCTGCTGCTAACTGGCTGTGTGAACACTGGGCTCAGTTTCTCATGTTTAACAAGTGACTTAGATTTCATTCTTGCCTGGAGACCTCCATGGACAGAGGAGCCTGGTGGGCTACAGTCCCTGGGGTTGCAAACAGTTTGAACACGACTGAGCGACTAACACTGTAAATTTCATTTCCTAAGCTCTTGGTAGCTGTGACAGCTCGGGATTTGACATTCTCTCTCTCTCTCTCAGCTTCTCCCTCCATCTTTGGAGACTAAGAATGTAAAGTCTGGGGAGGGAGGCCCCCAAGGGGATTTGTAAACTGACACTCCTCACCAGGCGATTCCTCCACCAGCAAAGTAAGGACGCATCCCAGCCACGCCTTGTGGCCCCAGGGCCAAGTCCAGGGCCTGGAGGGCACAAGGGCTTCACCATCCCCTCTGTGCAGACAAGTCTGTGATGCACAGCTGTCGCCCCCTCTCACCCCGGGACACATCGTTACCAGCTCCAGGGTGGGATTCCCACCCAGCGCCAGTCCCAGGCCGGGCCTCACCCTCCCCGAGCCCAGGACCAGCAGCATCATCTCCTTGAACATTTCTCCAAGAATCGAGCTGGAGAGGGACCAGCCTGGGGATGCCAGAGGAAAGAGCGTCTGGAGTCTGAAGCCTAGAGATGGATTAATTTACGTCCTGAGGCTGCTCAGCTGGAGCTGGGCCCTGGGGACGCCTGGGGGAAGGGGAAGGCAGAGTCCCCAGGGGGAGGCACAGCCTGGAGTCAACAGAGGAGGGGAGCTTGTCCCTGAGGTGACAGGGCCCTGGGTGTCCCTGAGGGTGACGTAGGGTCCTCCCTCGCTGTCCCCGCCCCACCCTGTCTCTGCACAGCTGTGGCAGCCTGAGCCCTGCTTGTGTGACCAGAAGCTATGGGGCCAATCCTGTCCCAGCCGAGGGCTTTAAGGGGTTCCAGGGGCAGGTAAATGAGTGAGGGCTGGCCTGGTTTCGAGTTCTGGCCGCTGACTCACTGCAGGACAGGAGCGCCAGCCCCCACATCTGGGCCTCACGTTTTTCGTATTCCAACAGGGTGAGGGGCCTGCAGGGACCCCTCTTGGGTTTCCAGCATAGGGGGATCTGCAGGAGCTCGGTGGATGTCTGTTCCCGTCCCTTCTGTGGTCTCCACAGTGCCTGGCTCTAAGTCAGTGCCCAGTAAGTATTGATTAATCTGGTGAGATGATGCAATGAGCTAATGTCTGTGTCTGGGCCCCATGGCACCAAAATCTAAAATGAGGATGGCAAATTGAACAACTAGAGAGCTAGGTGGGTGGAGGCATCAGGGGTTTGGTTGTCAGACATCAGGGAGGACTTCCTGGAAGAAGCAGGCCATGGACTGAACAGGACTTGGATGGAGGAGGAAAGCTGTGCTAGGAGGGGGCACTGTACGTGCAGAAGGGGGGAGGCAGGAAAGAGAGGGGTCAAGGTGAGGCCTCCCTCCCGTGCACTCCTGCCAGTGGCGTGACGGGTGAGAGTTTGGGTTTTGGAATCAGATAGACCTGGTACAACTTGCCTCTGATATGACTTTGGACAAGTCTCTCCAGCACTCGAGGCCTCAGCGTTGTCAGCTGTGAAGCGGGGGTAACGAAGCCCCATCTTCACAGGACTGTTTTGAGGCTGGCTCTGGGTATTCTGTGTGTGTGTAAAGGGAAGGTGGTTCTGGCACCATGTTGGGCTCCTAAGGGATGCTTGGTAACAGTCTTCTCCCCTCTCATCCAAGTCCAAGTCCCCAGGCCATCCCCAGGTCTGGCTCTGGGTATTCTGTGTGTGTATAAGGGAGGATGGTTCTGGCACCGTGTTGGGCTCCTAAAGGACGCTTGGTAACAGAGTTTTCTCCCCTCTGTCAGCTCATCCAAGTCCCTTCCCTGCCATTCCCAGGGTTGCCCCCCACCCAACCTGGTCACATGTGTGACATGTGTCCCAGCAGGGAGTGGGGACCTGGGTGGGGGCATGGACATGTCACTCCCCTCAGGGAACCAGGCTCTACTTGCCATGAAACAGACTTTAGAGCCTTGGTGCTGGAGGCCCCTCCAGCCCCTCTGCGCTGTAGGGGCCTAGAACAGAGAGGTTAAGGGAGTATCTCACAGTCACTTGCCCCCAGTGGGGGCCCCTTGGTGCTCTGCTCTCCGACCAGTCCAGGGGAGGGTCCTCGCCTACACACACCTGAACTGAGTGACTCAGTGTCACGGGCTCCTTCCTTCCTTTCATCCTTTCTCTCTCTCACACCCACTTGCTCCCTGGGCTGAGAAGAGCTGAGAGCAGGACCCCGGGGCTCCTTGGGAGCGGAAGCCAGTGATCCGCAGACACGTCTGGCCAAGGCCTGGGTCTGTGCTGGGAAAGTGAAGTCGCTCAGTTGTGTCCGACCCTTTGTGACCCCATGGACTGTAGCCTACCAGGCTCCTCTGTCCATGGGATTTTCCAGGTAAGAATACTGGAGTGGGGTGCCATTGCCTTCTCCAGGAGATCTTTCCCAACCCAGGGATCAAACCCGGGTCTCCCGCATTGTAGGCAGATGCTTTACTGTCGGTGCTGGGAAATGGAGGGTTAAGCCTTGAGCAGCCCTTCCTGGTTGGTGTTTAAGTTGAAGTTTCTAAAGGCCATCAGGAACTCCATAGAGCAAACATTTTATCTCTTAATGACATTGCAGCAGATTAAGGAGCGGCCCATCTCCCAGATAACGTTAAAGGGAGGCCATCCATTACCCCGCATGGCCCGGGCTGGCAGCTGGAATAACTTTCCCAGAGGCACGCCTGGGTGAGAGAGGGATTCTTTCAGTCCTGCTGTCAGCAAACCTGCCCAGGACACTGGTGGGGTGGGTGGGTGGGTTGGGATAGGGAGGCTAGATGCGCAAATACCAAACTGGGAGGACACTGACACAGACGGGTTTAGTCAACATGACAAAGATCGCCCAGTCCCAATAGACCACAAGCTGACAGCCATTCACCTCTATAGGCTTCATTATTCTTAAAGCTGGCTCAATCAGGACCAGTGTCTCCTTTGGATTCATAGCAGCAAAGTCTTCCAGAGACTCAGCAATGTTAACCCCACATGGTGTGCGTGCTCAGTCACGCAGTCATGTCTGACTCTTTGCAATCCCATGGACTGTAACCCACTGGGATCCTCTGTTCCATGGGATTTCCCAAGCAAGAATACTGAAGTGGGTTGCCATTTCCTTCTCCAGGGGATGAATCTTCCTGACCCAGGGATCAAACCCACCTCTCCTGTATTGGCAGGTGGATTCTTTACCACTGACCCACCAGGGAAGTCCCAACCCCACACGGATACAAACCCAAAATCTTATCTTCTAAGTTTGGAGATGTGGTTCAAAGGCAGATGGTGTCCAGAATGGGCACTTGACTTGTGGTTAGAAGATGTGGGTTCAATTCTGCCTCTGTGACCTTGACACGTGATTTTTCTAACACTAAACACAAATATTGCTTGAGCGTTTACTGTGTGCCCAACGTGTACCAGACACTTTCCATCTGCCTTTTGATTTCATCCTTTTCTATAAGGCAGGACTCCCTGTCCTCACTTTATATACAAGAGGACTGGGGCTCAAGAAACAGGTCAAGTTCACCCAGCAGCAGAGCTGGAATTCAAATCCATATGTGTTTGCCACGTTCCTTTCACTGTAATACACATGTTCTCTGAGCCTCAGTTTCTTTATCTGTAAATTGGAAGTGTACACTCTGTACAGCTCAGAGGGTAGTTGGAGAGTACCAGTGAAGTGGAAAATAAGAAATGTGTCATGCACACCAGGGAGGTACTAGACACATAAGTGTGCACGTGCACACGCACACACACGCACATGATTGTCCACCAGAGGACATCCATCAGTTGCAATCCAGGGATGAGAAATTACAGAAGGTTTTCTATAATGACTTTATTTCTTTGTCCAGCGAGCTATGATTAACTTAGCATCTGAAAGACCGTAAACCCAACTTGCGAATGTAGAAATTTTGCTGTGTGTATAAAAAAATCTAAAATGCCCATATCTTTGAGGCAGCAATTCTACTATTAGGAAACATAATCAGGGCTGAGCACTCAAGCTTTGCCTCACGACAAGGATGTTCACTACAGACTTATTGACAGCTGCCAAAATTGGGAAGCAGATTGTCCAGTAGAGAAACAATTACGTGAAATAGTATGTGTCCATGCAATGACATATTATGGTGTCGACAAAAGTCACGACTGTGAAGCACAGTGCAAAATCTGGGCGTGAGCGCAGACTCAGCCTCTGTACCAGCCACGTGAGGCCCGAGGAAGCATCTCTCTGAGTAAGATGAGGGGTGATTTCTATTTCCACCCCTTACTTTTCTGCATGGAATCTATCTATTTTTAAAATAGATGAATAAAATATCCCGCACATCCCTCTAGTTCGAGAATGGGGATGGCAGAGGATAATTTAAGCTTTGCTCTGCACCTTGAGTCATCACTACCACCCCTACATGTTCTAACTCTGGGTGTCCCCCAAGATTCCCCATCCTGCATCCAAGGCCAGGTTGCTCTCACTTGAACTTCTCTCATTGACTCCTGGGTGCCACGTGTTTCTTCTTGCTGGTGTCAGTGTTTCTATTCCCCTAATGCCCCCAAAGTCCTGTCTCTAACCTGCTGTGTCGGGGGGAAAACCAGATCACCAGCTGTGTTAGAACCATATCTACAGTAGTCCCTGATCTCTGAATGAGGACACGAAGGGGGCACCTCAGTTTAAAAATACAAAAACAAAAACAAAACATGCTTTCAGACATGGCTCATGCATCATGCATTTTGGTAATTCTAGGGCTTTTTGAGTTTTCTTACATTTCAGATAACTGAAGCTGTCCATGCGTGATTCCTGGATAAGCGAGGTGTGGCCAAGTATGAATATGCAGCTGTAGTACATTTTTCTGTATTTTCTTATTCAGTCAGTTAATATTCATTTGGAACCCTACTCTGTGCCAGGAACAATTCTAGATCCTGGAGACATAGCAGTGGAAAAGACAGACCTTGTGGGGAAGACAAAAAAAAAAAAAATAATAGATGAAATTATGTGTTTCAGTTAGTGTTGATAAATATAAAGGAGCTAAAGCAGAGTAATACAGTGGAGAAGGACCAGTGTGAGTTGGGGGCAGTCAGGCTCCAGAAAGGCCGTCTATTGCACAGGCATTATTAGCCTCCTCTGTGGCAGGCCCCCTGTCAGTCAGGCAGCTGGGTGAGGTTGCCCAGGTTCTGGGTGCAGACACAGCTTGGCCCTCTCCCTATCTGTGTAGCTACCCCAGTGGACAGAAAGCCTCCCTTTCCTGGTGTTCTAGCAAAAGTCCCAAAGCTGATGTTCATTTGCTCTGATTGGTCCATCATGGGTCACATGGTCCCTCCAAAATGCACTGTAGGCCTGAGACTGCAGCACTGCTCTCGGCCAGGCTTAGTCAAACTACCCACCGTGGTAGTTAGGCAATGAAGCAGCCTTGCTCAGGCCACTTGTACTGATGGTAGGGGAGTGTGACTCCCAAAAGAAAATTGGTGCCTAAAGAAAAGGCACCAAAAGAAAACTGGAGAGAAGAGGAAAGGGCGGAAGACTTGGGACCACAGCTGTGCCATTTCCTTTGTTTCTTCCCCATCGTCAAACATTCCTTTCTTCATCCAGTCATTCCCATTAATGTATAGAGTGCAAACATTTCTCCTACTTAAAAGAGAAATAAACCTCCCCTGACCCCTCATGCTTTCCCACTCATTCCTTTTGCTCTCCTCCTTCCTTGAACTTGACTGAGCTGTGTCCACAGCCATTCATTGAAGCAACTCTTGTCCTGGTTCCCAGTGACCTCCGTGCTGGATCTAGTGAACAAGTCTCAGTCCTCATCTTGTTCACCTGATTGTAATAGTAAGAACAACTCTGACTTCATATTGGATCTATTTATTTAACTTTTATATTCTATTGTTTTTGCTACAAGTTAAGAAAGTTGCCTACAGCCCCAAATATTCAGGATAGCTCATTCTCAAGGCTCTGACCTTTTCTGTCCATATAGAGATAAAAAGTTGCAGAACATATATGTATAACCGAATCACTTTGTGGTATGCCTGATACTAACCCAATGGCTTCCTTGGTAGCTCAGATGATAAAGAATCTGCTTACAACGCAGGAAACCTGGGTTTGATTCCTGGGTTGGGAAGATCCCCTGGCGAAAGGAATGGCAACCCACTGCAGTATTCTTGCCTGGAGAATCCCATGGACAGAGGAGCCTGGTGGGCTATAGTCCATGAGGTCACACAGAGTCAGACACAACTGAGCGGCTAATAGACACATTAACACAACATTGTAAATTAGCTATACTTCAATTAAAATGGTAAAAAAAAAAAGTTGCAGAACAGAAAATGATATTCCAATTGTTGGAGGTTTATGAGAACACTGTGACTGGACTTATGTGGACAGATGCAAGAACAAAAGATTTCAGTGCCAAGAAATTTGCAGCAACGAATAGTACCCCTTCCCCTTTTAGAATAGAAGGAGCCTGAATTCTAATTTAGATACGATGATTCTTTGGGACACCAGGCCATCATCGTCTTGGTCTGCAGGCTTTCCAAATAAAGTCACTATTTCTTGCCCCAACAACTCGTCTCTCAATTTACTGGAGTGTCGTGTGGCGAGCAGTGCGAATGTGGACTCTGTATCATAGTCACTCCTGCCTCCTTTCTGACCAGGACACCACACCCACCTTGCTGACCTCGACTTCTGTCTATCTTTCAGACTCCTCCTCTTCTCCCTGTCTCTGAATGTTGGGAGAGGGAGTGAAGGTGGGTTTTTAAACGATCTTCAAAGCTCGAAGCAGTCTGAACGCTCATAACCCTCTTCTGCTCTCTGCATGAGGCCTCCGCTCTGGGCGCACTGTGTTCTCACGGTTCCTCCAACAGCCAGAAACGCTCCCACCTCAAGCCTTTGGCCTTGCTGCTCGCTCTTCCCCACGTGTCTGTGTGGTTCACTCTTTTCAGAACTTGTTCACAATGTCACCTTTCCTGACCTTACTATTTAAAAACTCTGGCCTCTTCCCTACACAAAATATTTTTTAAAATTTTCTTGCATTCTTTCTGAGCTTTCCAGCTGACAGCAAGAATTGCTGTAGTCAGCAACATGATGATTGGCAAATCTCTCGCACGGCAACCTTATCCTGTTTTAGCATATTTTATTCAACGTTTTGTCAGGAAGTCCATTTCTATACTCTTTTTGTACTATATTTAATAGTTTTAAAAATATTTTAGAAAGAAAATAAAGATGAAAAGAAATATACTTAAGATAACTCTACAGTCTCCTCGCTCCTGTACTCCATCTACTTATTCATGCTTTTTATCCTTAGTTACTCTTATCACAAGCTTTATGTACTGTGTATCTGACCTGCTGGTCTAGTGCCTGCCCTCTCCACTGAATATAATAAGAGATATTCTCTTTTTTTGTTCACTGCTGACTCCCAGCACTTAGGACAGAGCTCAAAACATAGTAAGTATTCAATAGTATTGATTGAATGAGTGTATGAATGCCCCAAATAGTTACCTTCCTGTATCTTCATACAGATATATATATATAGCTAAAGAGGATGCATGCCTACCAGCAGGCTTTATCCAAAAAGAGGTGGCCTGGGAATGGGATAGGCCAGGCATAAAGACCAGAAGCCAGTAAGAGCCAGACATGGCCAGAAGAGGCTGGGAGGACAGAGGTGGAAGTGGCATTGCATTCCTGGTACAAGCCTTGGTCTGTTGGCAGCAGCACATAGGTAGCTTTACTGAAGGAGAAGGGAAAGCACTTGCATTTAGTGAGTGAAGTGAAAGTTGCTTAGTCGTGTCCGACTCTGTGACCCCATGGACTATACAGTCCATGGAATTCTCCAGTGGAGTACAGAAAGAATCTGACAGATTCTTTCCCACTTGAGGGTACTCCACTGTCCATGAAAGAAGGTTGAGTGGGAAAAGATATTTGGAAATGATGTGTCTGACAAGGGGTTATTATCTAAAATATGTAGGGAATCCATACAATTAAAAAATAGACAAACAACTTGATTAAAAAGTGGGAAGAGGATCAGAATAGGTACTTTTCCAAAGAAGAAATTCAGATGACCAACAGGTACATGAAAAATTGTTCAACATCACTAATTATAAGGCAAATGCAAATCAAAACCACAGTGAGCTATCACTTCACCCCTACTGGAATGGCCTTTATCAAAAAAACAAAAAATAACAAGAGCTAGGGACAATATTGGCACCCTACTCTAGTACTCTTGCCTGGAAAATCCCATGGACGGGGGAGCCTTGTAGGCTGAAGTCCATGGGGTTGCTAAGAGTCAGACACGACTGAGTGACTTCACTTTCACTTTTCACTTTCATGCATTGGAGAAGGAAATGGCAACCCACTCCAGTGTTCTTGCCTGGAGAATCCCAGGGAGGGGAGAGCCTGGTGGGCTGCCATCTATGGGGTTGCACAGAGTTGGACACGACTGAAGTGACTTAGCAGCAGCAGCAGGGATAAGATAGAGAAAATGGAATCCTCCTTCCCTACTGGTGGCACTGTAAACTGGGCAGCCACTGTGGAAATCAGCATGGACATTCCTCAAAAAAGTTAATAATGGAACTACCATATGACCCTCAACCAGGTGGTGAAGGCCAGTGTCAACAGTCACAAATCACATTGATGACTGTACCCTTGATATGATGTGAGCAGCCGCTTCTGTGCTTTCTCCTCCAAAATCCAAACCCCAAGTCTAATTGTTAGAAAAACATCAGTTAAATTCTCATGGAAGGTTGTCCAACAATATCCTTGGTCAGTACTCCTCAAAATTGTCAAGGTCAACATAAGGAAGGAAAATATGAGAAGCTGTCATAGCCAAGAGGAGCCAAAGGGGACAGGTTAGATGGTATGTGGCACTCTGGATGGGCCCTGGAAATGGAAAAGACCATTAAGCAAAAACTAAGGAAATCTGAATAAACCATGGACTTTAGTTCCTAATTATACATCAATATTGGTTCATTGATTATGTTTACATGTTTACAAGACAAATATGGGATGTTAATAGGGGAAGTTCAGTTCAGTTCAGTTGCTCAGTGGTGTCCAATTCTTTGCTACCCCATGAATCGCAGCACACCAAGCCTCCCTGTCCATCACTGACTCCCGGAGTTTACTCAAATTCACGTCCATCGAGTCGGTGATGCCATCCAGCCATCTCATCCTCTGTCGTCCCCTTCTCCTCCTGCCCCCAATCCCTCCCAGCATCAGAGTCTTTTCAAACGAGTCAACTCTTCGCATGAGGTGGCCAAAGGATTGGAGTTTCAGCTTTAGCATCAGTCCTTCCAATGAACACCCAGGACTGATCTCCTTTAGAATGGACTGGTTGGATCTCCTTGCAGTCCAAGGGACTCTCAGGAGTCTTCTCCAACACCACAGTTCAAAAGCATCAAATCTTTGGCGCTCAGCTTTCTTTATAGTCCAACTCTCACATCCATACATGACCACTGGAAAAACCATAGCCTTGACTAGATGGACCTCTGTTGGCAAAGTAATGTCTCTGCTTTTTAATATGCTATCTAGGTTAGTCATAACTTTCCTTCCAAGGAGTAAGCGTCTTTTAATTTCATGGCTGCAATCACCATCTGCAGAAAAAGCGGTATGTAAAAAATATTGAAAACAGGCCCTCAGCAAACTGTGAGATGAATGAAAGAATGGAATAGAAAAGCAAACACTTGAGAAAAATTCTAGAGAAATAATTTCAAAAGTTGATAAAAGTAACCGCTGAGATTAGGGATCTCAGTGAATCCCAACTGGATAATTACAAAGAAAGTCATAACTAGACCCATTACAGCTAAACTGCTGCAGTCCCAAGATTAAGAAAAGATCACAAAGATAGTCAGGAGGGAGGAAACATATTAATACTGAGGAACAAGAATAATAACAAAAGCTGATTTTATTTCAGATAAATGGAGGCCTCAAGACAATTCAAAATCTTTAGAGTTCTGGAAGAAAAAAAAAATGTTTAACCTAGGATTTTTTAATCCAGAAAAACTCAAAAACATAGGGTGAATTAAAACATCTTCAGATAAGTGAAAGATGATAATATTTGTTGTTAGCTGACCCACACTACAAAATATCCCAAATGAAGTTCTTCAGTCTAAAGGGAAATAATATCAGGTGAAATTTCCAAATAGGGAAAAGCACTGGAAATGGTAAATATAAATATGTTTTTGTGTTCAATTCTGTAAGTTAGTAAATGGTTTAGAGAATCAATAATAACAATGTATTCTGTGGTTTACAAACACAGGGAGAAATAACATATCTGACAATAATAGCCAATGAATGGGAGTGAGTGTAAATGGAACTTCACTGTTATAAAGTTCTTCTATAAACTAAGTGGTGTAGTGTTCAGTTAGACTGAGAAAAATTAAGAATGCATTCTGACCACTAAACTGGCACGGGCAAGTGAGCTCGAGGGGAGAATAATATATTGGTAATCATTACAGCAAACACTAGGAATAACATGAAGAAGCATAATTAAAAAACCAATAAAGGAAATAGATTAGAAGACCACAAATACTCAGTTAACCAAAAGGAGATAGGAAAGAAGAAACAGAGAATCCAAGAACAAACAGGTCCAATAGAAAACAAACAAAAGCAGGTGATACGGTCAACACAGGCAAAATACTTGAGATCAAAGTCGGAGACTCTCAGATCACTTGAAAGAGCAAGACTCGGCTCCATGATGAGAACAAAACATACGCATTAAATACATGACTGAACGGAACTGAAATATAAAGGCACAGATACGCTCATAGCAAAAAAGAAAAAAGATGGAAAAAGACATGTTAAGCATAAAAACGTGTATGTGAATAAATAGTAATTCAGAGAAAGTAGACTTTAAGACAAAGAGCATATAAGAGACAAATAGGATCATATCCAAAGATTTCAATTTATCAAGAAGAAACGTGGTATGGACTGAACTGTGTTCTCCCCTAAATATATCTGTTGAAGCCCTAACTACCCCACCTCCACCCACTCTGACTGCATTAGAGATAGGGCCTATAGGGAGGGAAAGTGAAAGTGAAAGTCGCTCAGTCACGTCCAACTCTTTGCAACCCCATGGACTATTCAGTCAATGGAATTCTCCAGGCCAGAATACTGGAGTGGGTAGCCTTTCCCTTCTCCAGCGGATCTTCACAACCCAGGAATCGAACCAGGGTCTCCTGCATTGTAGGTGAATTCTTTACCAACCGAGCTCTCAGGGAAGCTCTCTGTAAGGAGGTAATTATGATTAAATGAATGGCTTCTCAGGTGGCTCAGTGGCAAAGAATCTGCCCGCCGATGCAGGAGATGCAGGTTCAATCCCTGGGTCAGGGAGATCCCCTGGAGAATAAAATGGCAGCCCTCTCCAATACTCTTGCCTGGAGAATCCCCATGGACAGAGGAATTGGAAGGCTGCAGTCCATGGGGCCACAAAGAGTCAGATACAACTGAACTTGCATGCTTGAGGTCAGAAGGGTTGGGGCCTTGACACAATAGGGTTAGGATGAGAAGACACCAGAGAGCTCATTTTCTCTCTCCACCAAGCGATGACACAGTTAAGAAGGCGGCTTTCTGCAAGCAAGGAAGAGAACCCTCACCAGGAAGTGACTTGCCTGGCACCTTGATCTAGGACTCCCCAGCCTCCTGTTTCTAAGTCACCCACTCTATATTTTGCTATAGCAACTTGCACTGACTAAGACTATGAGAAAAATGAAAGGAAATACAAATTACCAATTCAGGAATGCTAGAGGAAATATCACTACAGATTATACAGACATTAAAATGATAATAAGGGAATAATATGAACAACTTTATGCCAAAAAAATTCAAGAACCTAGACAAACTCAAAAAATGTCTTGAGATATATAGCTTGCAGAAAACTAGCAGAAGAAGAAATAGATACTTTGAATAGCCCTACATCTGATATTTAAATTGAATTCGTAATTAAAAATCTTTTTACCAAAAAAAGTCTGACCCAATGTTCAATTCTATTCAAATTTTAAGACACAAATAATATTAAAATTTCACAAACTCTCTCATGTAATAAAAGAGGAGGGTATAGCTCATAATTCATTTTGAGACCAGTGTAACCCCATCATCATTAAAAGAAAGAAAATCAACTCAAGTGCATTGAGTGCGAAACCACTAAAAATATTAACACATAAAATCCAGAAATACTTCAAAAGTATATTACACCATGACCAAGTAGAAATTATTACAAGAATGTAAGATTGGTTCAACATCATAATTTTAATTGAAGTAATTCACTACATTAGTATAACAAAGGAGAAAGGCCATACGATCATCTCAGTAAATGCCAAGAAACTATCTGAAAAGAATCAACACTCATTCATAACAAAAACTCTCAACCAACTAGAGATAGCAGGAAATTCCTGTGGTTTTTACTTTATTTATTTATTTTCGCTTGCGCGGGGTCTTCCTTGCTGAATGCAGGCTTTCTGTAGTTGTGGTGAGTGGGGGTTGCTCTCTAGTTGCCGTGTGCAGGCTTCTCACTGTGGGGGCTTCTCTCGTGAAGCACAGGCTCTAGGGTGCGTGGGCTTCAGCAATTGTATGTGGACTCGAGAGCACAGGCTTCGTAGTTGTGGTTCACGGACTTAGTTGCTCTGGGGCATGTGGGATCTTCCCAGATCAGGGATTGAATCCGTGTCTCCTGCATTGGCAGGCGGATTCTTTACCACTGAGTCACCAGGGAAGCCCTCCTGTAGTTTCATAAAGGGCCTCTATGCAAGATCTACAGCTGACATCACATAGTGAGGTGAAAGGCTGAGTGTATTCCCCCACCGGGAACAAGTCATGACGTATATTATCATCAGTTCAGTGCAACCTTGTATTGGAGATTCTAATCAGTTCAATAAATCAAAAAAATAAATAAAAGGCTTGAAGTGTGGAAAGGATAAATTGAAACTCTTATTACTTACAGGTGACACACATGTTTTATAGAAAATCCTAAGGAATCTACAAAAACCGCTAGTGAATTAGACAAAGAGCAAGATGCAACTATAAGGAAAATCATAAAACTGTAAGTGAATTTAACAAGTTGTACGTGCAAAAGTACCAAAATCAACTGTTGTCTCCATGTCAGAGGTTGGCAAGCTGTGACCTGTGAGCCAGGTCTGTCCTGCCGCTTGTCTTGTTTTTAATTCTTGAGCCTGTGAGTTAAGAAGGCTTTAAAAGTTTTTTTTTCTTAAATAGTGAAAACCATTCAAAAAATAAAAATGTTTTGTGACTCATAAAATTATACAAGTCAAATTTCAGTCTCTATAAACAAAAGTTTGTTTGGAATGCAGCCAAAGCTCATTTACTTACATATCGTTTATGGCGACCAACATGCTACCACGCCAGAATTAAGCAGTTGTGACAGAAAGTACATGATTGGCAACATCCAAAATTCTTATGCTCTGGTCTTTTTCAGAAAGAGTTTGCTGAATCCGGCTCCATACTAAAAAGTTAAAATGCAGTACTGTTTGATTTGACAGCATGAAACACACACCATTTAAGGATTTTTTTTAAATGGACAAGACCTCTACACTGAGGGCTATAAATTATTTCACAGGAAAATTAAGAAAGACAAATAGAAAGACATATCATGCTCATGAATTAGAAAATAATACTGTTAAGATGTCAATTACCCTCAAATTGAACCTTAGATCTAACACACACACACACACACATGAAGGTTTGTTGTGGGTATTTTTTTTATATAGAAATCAATGAAATGTTTCTAAAACTGTGCACAAATGCAATAAAACTAGACTAGCCAAAATGATCTTTAAAAATAATTTGAAGGACATATAACATCCGATTTCAAAACCATGAAGATAATAATCAAGAAAAAGCAAGAATAGAAATGGATCAATGAAGTAGCATAGAGACACAAAATAAACCCACACATATTCGTTATCTAGGCCTGAGAGATATTTCAATGGGAGAAAGAGCCAATTTTTTAACAAACGGTGCTGTAACAAACCTGTGTCTAGATGGAAAAACAATTAACCTAGATCCTTAACTTACACCTTATACAGAAATGAATTTGAGATAACAAATATAAGTAAAAAAAAAAAACAAGAGAAAATCTTAGGAAAATATCTTTGTGATCTTGGGTGTAGACCAAGATTTCTTAAGACACAAAAAGGCACTATCTATAATAGCCATAGGAATGATAAATTGAAGTTCATTAGCATAAGAACCTTTGGCCTTCAAAACATATCGTTAAGAATAAAAAAAAGCAAGCCATAGACTGGGAAAAATAATCCCAATACCTATGTCTGACAAGAGACTTATATTTGGAATTTGTAAAGAAGTTTCACAAATCAGTCATGAAAAGAAAAACTCCACAAACATGGTCAAAAAACTTAAACATACACTTCATATTAGAAGACACACCAAGGGCCAAAACACACATGGAAAATGCTCAGCATCGTTAGTTATCAGGGATCTGCCATATGGATAAAATGAAAAAGACTGACAACATCAAGTGTTGGTGAAGAATATGGAGCAAATGGAATCGGTACACACTTCTGGTGGGAATGCAAAATAATCCTGTCACTAGAATGAAAACAGCTTGTCAGTTTATTATCATGCAAAATATATGCCTGCTGTATGTCCTAGAAATTCCACTTTTAAAGACCTTTTTAAGTAATGAAAACTTTGGTCTGTAAATAGACTATATAAGTATCTTAATAACAACTTTATCCGTAGTAGGTCTAAACTGGAATAAATCAACAGGTTTAATGGATAAACAAATTGTTTTGTATCCGTACAATGGATTTAACACTGAACAATAAACAAGAATAACTTGCTGATCAACACAGACACAGATCAATCTCAAAAACATTATGTTGAGTAAAAGACCCTAGAGGCCTTCTGCGGGACTCTATTCATATGAAGTTCTAGGGCATGCAGAATAACCTCCTTGGCAGAAAGGGGCTAGGGTGGGGTGGGGATTGGTTTACAGTTGAGCACAAGCGACATTATTGGGGTAGTGGAAATAGAGTGTCTTCATGGGGTGTCAGCTGGATGCATGCAAAGTTCCTGTTCACATACATGCAAATTAGGGAAAGGGGCACCGTTTACTTGCTAACCCACCTAGTTCATGCCCACCTCTCCCCCCTTCTCACCCCTCCTTCTGCCCATCACAGCTCCACCTTCCCTGAGTGCCTCCCAGATCCTCTATTCTCTCCATCTCTCCTGCTGCTCCAGAGTGATCAGGGCTGAGTTGGGTTCCTCCAAAAGAGCAAGTGGTTTAAGTGGGAGCTGATCCCAGGAAGCACAGTGAAGAGGGGATGGGGCGGGAGGGAGGAAAGCCCTGAAGGCTGAATCACAGAGTGGGTCACACTGGGGGCTCAGCCCCGCTGGGGACCCTCTGAGGAGGTATAAGGATGTGTCTCCATCTGTCCCTCGGCGGGAAGCTGGGTATTTATCTACTCACTCCCATCCTTCCCTGGTTGAGAGGTGTGCCTGGGTTGTTTATCCTCTGGCTGCCCATTTTCGGGCTGCCCTGTCCATGGTTGGTGAAGCCCCCAGGACACTGGAGAACCCCTAGCTGGAGAGGCAGAGGGAAGCAGGGCCTGAGTGGGGAGCGATCATTGCACTTGGAACCACCCAGCACAAGTGCATGTGAGCCCAGAGCTGGTCCAGGGGACACGGGGCGGGGTATCCAAAGCTTCTGCCACGGCCATCATCTCTCCCCGGAGGACCACCTTAGCCTTCCCCATTCCTCTGCTATCAGTCATGTCCCTCTCATCCATCCCCTATGGCTGTTAGAGGGCCTCCCAACAGGTAACTTGGCTGGAGAAGACTATTAAGAGTCCCTCAGACAGCAAGGAGATCCAACCAATCAATCCTAAAGGAAATCAACTTAATATTCATTGGAAGGACTAAGGCTGAAGCTGAAGCTCCAATACTTGCTGATTCTTTGGAAAAGAATCTGATGCTGAGAAAGGTTTAGGATAGGAGGAGAAAGGGGTGACAGAGGATGAGATGCTTGGATGGCATCATTGACTCAGTGGACATGAGTTTGAGGAAACTCTGGGAGACAGTGAAGGATAGGGAACCCTGGCATGCTGCAGTTCATGGGGTCACAAAGAGCTAGGCACAACTTAGTGACTGAAGAACTACGACAGGTAACCCCTGCTTAAATCCCTGCAACTGCTCCTCTTGGCTTTGGAAAAAGAACCTAAATCCTTACCCCTGCATCAGGGGTTGGATCTGGTATGACTCATGCCCCAGGCGCACCTGCCCAGCAGCCAACAGGGAGAGTTCCAGCTCTGCAGACACCCCAGGAACTGACCCTGGTGTATCCAGTAAACCAGACAGCCTCTATCCTCTTCCCTCCCTCTCCCATGCCCTGGGACTCCTGGCTGGAGCACTGGTGCAGGTGATGCTCCCACCTGGGAATAACACCTTCCTAAGGACGGACCTGAAGCTGTTTACCCAGTTGTGAGGTTATCTCTGGCTCCTCTCGGTTAACTGTTAACCACCAAACTCTATCTCAGCTCCAACCAGCAAAGCAGCTCCAACTTCATGCTAAATTCATAATTTGCTGCGAATTGAACTTAATGGAATTAGGGTAAGTATACTGATATTTTACCATGCTTGTGTGCTCAGTTGCTCAGAGTCGTGTCTGACTCTTTGGGACCCCATGGACTGTAGCCCGCCTGCTGGGTTCCTCTGGCCACGGAATTTTCTAGGCAAGAATACTTGAGTGGGTTGCCATTTCCTTCTCTAGAGGATCTTCCCAAACCAGGGATCGAACCCACTTCTCTTGAATCTCTGGCATTGGCAGGTGGATTCTTTACCACTGAAGATAAATACACAAATATTTCAGATAGTAAACTTTTCTTGTTATTTTCTGAAGGAGACAGAAAGAGGAAGCTGAGGCAGGAGAATCTGGGGGGCAATGCTGAAAGCAGGCAGGTGGAGGTCTCAGAAACCCATCTGAGGATGTGTTCAGACCCCTTGTAGGGAGTGTAACTCAGGCCAGCTTTCCATGATGGCAACTTCACAATACCTATCCAGAGCCTTAAAAATGTCCATACCCTCTGACTTAGAGATACTAGCAACCTGTCATAAGAAAATAATCAGAGATGGAGACAAAGGTCTATGTGTGGGACCAGTCATCACAACATCATTCATAACAGCCAAATTTAGATGGAAACCATCTAACTGCCTCCTGATGGGGAATTAGCTATATCATTTGTGGCACAGCCCATGTACTGGACTATGGTATGGCTATTAAAAATGAGATCTTCAAAAAGTAATTCATGCTGGGAAAATGCTTATAAAAATAAAGGCAGGAAATAGAGGCAGCAAATAAAACTGGACATAAAGTAAACTCCTAATTTTGATAATATAAGCAAAGGAAAAATAAAACCATGAAGGATGTATGCAAAAGTGCCGACAGATGCTATCTCTGCATGGGGCATTATAGAAGGTTTTTAATTTCTTAATTTTTTCATGCTTGAAAATTTTCAGCTGTATCCATTGCTAAAATATTTCTTTTAATTTGTTTTAAAATGGAAGTAGGTAAGCAAGGATATTTACAACTCCCTTTTCCACAAGGAAACATTTTCTATTCAGTTCTGGGGCCAGGGTTCTAATCTTGGCATCTCTGAGTTCTTATTTGAATCTTCTGGCTTCTGGGTGGGACCCAGGCTGCAGGTTGTCACTCAGATCCTGTTTCCTCTTCTTCAGGAGCAGAATATCAGTTCTGCTGGGAATGGATAGGTCTCTGGTTTAAAAGCTATGTTTACTAGGTCTCATTCTTCCCCTTTTGGGTTTCCCTGGTAAGGTTCAGAAGTAAAAGAATCCACATGTCAGTGAGGGAGACATTAGTTTGTTCCTAGGTTGGGAAGATCTTCTGGAGAAGGGAATGGCACCCAACTCCAGTATTTTGCATGGAAAATCCCATGGACAGAGGAGTCTGGTGGGCTATAGTCCATGAGGTTGCAAAAGAGTTTGCTAAGACTTAGTGAGTAAACAACAACACAACCACCCCTCCTCTTTCAGATGAGGATGGCTAATGGAACATGAATGGAAGTGTAAAGTGTGATTTCCGGGAAAGGTGTTTGATGGGAGCTTAGCAGCAGGAGAAAACTCTATTTGCTCCTTGGCCCCCTCTCTTCCTTTGTCTTACTATCTGGAATGCTACAGTAATTTCTGGAGCTTCAGCAGCCACCATATAATGAATAGGCAATATTTATATATGAGGTCATGTACTGCTAAAGCAGAGACAAAGAAGACAAAGGAGATTGCAACACTGAGAAAGTATGTGGAGCTAACAAAACACAGTGGGAATTTCTATGCCCCACATTGTAACAAACAAGAGAAAAGTATTAATCCTCCATTTGTTTAAGCTGCTGTTGTTCAGATCCTTGTTACTGGCAGGTGAATGCAATTCCTGAAAGATACACTGGGGGACAGTCAAGGATGGCAGAGATATGGCAGAACTCTAGGTAATCCATAGAAATCTTAATGAAATCATTAAGAAAATAGCAACTTCTTTGGGAGAAAGGAAAACAGGCCCAGGCTAAGACGAGCTGAGCAGTGAAATCTGTAAATATAAATCATACGTGTAAAATGATACTTAGTGGGATGGAGCTGGCCTTGGGCACTGGACTATGTACCTGTAAATGTGCATCAGTCCTACATAGCAAGAAGGGATTTTGTCAGGACAATGGGGTCAGGAGGGTTGATGCAGATTACTTATGAGACTGTAGAGTCAATAGATAAAGTTTGGTGAAGTAGGGTGAAACTGTAGGTCAGGAGATCTGGACTTTGCTTGTGACCCTAAGAAAGTCATCCTCCCTTTTGGGGTTGTTTCTCATCAGTTAATGGGAAGGAGTGGTTGGACCAGAGCATCTAAGGTTTTTCATGACTCCAAGCATCTCTGAACACAACCCGGGCTGGATGATTACAAAGTGGATAAGTAGGAAATGTCAAAAGGGGAGAGAGTCTTTGCTCTTCCCCGTACGCACCCCATGCCCACGTACACCTTCAGCCTTCTCTCTGGCTGTTCCCAGAGCTGCCCAGAATGTGAGAGGCACAGGGTCAAGCACAAACTGGTCAGGACTCCCTGGTCCAGAAGCTGAGCCTGGTGCTCTTTCTACTGCTCTTTCTGGGCTAATTAATTCTCAGAAAGTCAGTAAAGGGTGCAGTGATGTCAACAGACAGACATTGCCCTACCTGACAGTCATGAGAAACCTTGTAGAGATTTTTCTCCTGACATTTTAGGAATGGAAAGAGACCTTATTAGTCTTCTAGTCCATTCCCTTCACTGATGCTTAAATGCCTTCTTCAACAACAGTCACCAACGCACCCAATAGCATCATTGTCACTGTTATCTTCCTCTTTTTTATCACCAAAACAATCGTTATCACTATACCTGTCGTCACAGTCATCCTCATCCCCATTATTACATCATCACCATGGTGATGTCACCACATCGCCATTATCACATCATCACTATCTCATCAACATCACCATCATCGTCATCATCATTATCATCATCACTGTCATCGTTATCAGCAACATCAGCATCACTGACATTTACTGAGTACCGCTTCATGTCAGTCAAGATACTAGATATTTAACATACTTGATTGCACTAAATGTTCATGACAATCCAATTAGCTAGGAATTTAGAGATGAAGAAACCAAGTTTAGAAAGGTGAAGTGCTTCAGGCAGAGCAGATAATAACAAAGAGATGATTGGATCCAGGTCTGTCTGATTACAAAGGCTAGTCTCTGTCCTCTACAGCTTGCAGCCCTGAAACCTGACCTCTGCTGTGCACCTTCAGTGGTAGTGAGGTTCCAGTCCCCAGCAGGAAGGATGGTCCATCTTGAGTCAGCATCGCTCATCAAAGGGAATGTAGCTTTCCTGTGCCCTCACCTGTTGGTCCTGGATCTCACCTTTGCTGCTGAGCAAAAAAGGGTCTGACCTTTGGTTCATGTGACAACCATTCTGATGTTTGAGGGCAGCTTTCATACTTACCCTCCCCTCTTCTTTTTTAGGATAAGCACCTGCCTCCTTCATAACTCCTCAGTGAGTGCCCCTTCTCTGGCCCCCTGGTCTACCTGAACTTGTATAAGCCCGGCTCCTCCGTGGTCTCCCAGCTTCCACTCTCGCTTTCTATTCCTCTTCTCCACTTAAAAGCCAAGCGATCTTTTTAGGATAATCAGATTATGTCACTCTCATATTCAAAACCTTGTAATGAATTCTCTCAACTTTAAAAATAAAACCCAAACTTCCCTGGTGGTCCAGTCATTAATACTTACTGCTTCCAATGCAAGAGGCATGGGTTCAATCCCTTATCAGAGAACTAAGATCCCACATGCTGCATGGCAGGGCCAAAAATAAAAAGTAAAATCCAAAGTCTCCTGTGGCCTATAGACCCTAAATTACTTGTCTCCTGCTGATTCCTCACATTTCATCTCCTACCCTGCTCTGCTCCAGCCACACTGGCCTCTCTGTTGCTCCTTGAGCATATCATGCTCATTTCTGCCTCAGGGCCTTTGCATCAGCTGCTTCCTGGGACCAGAGCATTCTTTTGACTCTCATTGGCAAGCTTTACTCCTTCCCTTTATTCAGATTTTTGCTCAACTGTCACCTGCTCAGAGAAGCCTTCCCTGACAACCCTTTCTAATACAGCTCTCTCATCCCTAGTTCCTTTCCATTTACCATTTTCCTTCATAGAATGTATCACTTTCTGACTCATGCTTATTTAATAACTCTCTTCCCCACTGGAATGCAAACCACATAAGAGCAATGATGTTGTCAATTTTCTTCACCCCTCTATCTCCAGGGTCTAGAATAAGGCCCAGGACATAATAGGATCCTTATTAAACTTTTGAGAGAATGAATAAATCCATGTGGCCTGGTTCTTATGCCCTTTTCAAGCTGGAGACCCTTCTTTGAGACAAGGTTCAGTGAGTTTCTACATTTTCTCTT
Organism: Bos indicus x Bos taurus; assembly: GCF_003369695.1. Lineage (NCBI taxonomy): Eukaryota > Metazoa > Chordata > Mammalia > Artiodactyla > Bovidae > Bos > Bos indicus x Bos taurus. The sequence continues at coordinate 122,813,631 of NC_040077.1, forward strand.
CAAAATGGCAGAAGAGTTTGAGTCTCCAGCTAAACAGGACTCTCACCTCCCTTTTGCTAGACTCTATAGTTCTATTGTTCAGTCACTAAGTTTTGTCCGATTTTTTGTGACCCCCATGAACTGCAGAATGCCAGGATTCCTTGTCCTTCTCTATCTCCTGGAATTTGCTCAAATTCATGTCCATTGAGTCAGTGATGCTATCTAACCATCTCGTCCTCTGCTGTCCCCTTCTCCTCCTGCCCTCAATCTTTCTTAGCATCAGGGTCTTTTCCAACGAGTCAGCTCTCTGCACCCCGTGGCCAAAGCACTGGAGCTTCAGCTTCAGCATCAGTCCTTCCAATGAGTATTCAGGGTTGATTTCCTGTAGGATTGACTGATTCGATCTCCTTGCAATCCAAGGGACTCTCAAGAGTCTTATTCAGCACCACAATTTAAAAACATCAATTCTTCAGCACTCAGCCTTCTGTATGGCCCAACTCTCACATCTGTACATGATTACTGGAAAAACCATAGCTTTGACTAGATGGATCTTTGTCTGCAAAGTGGTGTCTCTGCTTTTTAATATGCTGTCTAGGTTTGTCATAGCTTTCCTTCCATACCTCTATTAACATGGTCTAAAAGAGAGAAGATATGCACAGAAGTATTCATTTTGGAATTAGAAAGATTGAAGTTCAAATCTCAGCTCTGTCATTTAGCTCTGTATTATTTTAGCTTTTCTAAGCTTCAGTTTCCTCTTGTATAAAATGGTGCCAATAATACCAACCTTGCAAGCTTCTTACGAAGATAGAGATTATGTGAGTCCATAGTGCAGAGTAAGCATTCAGTAAATGTTCAGAAGGAAAGATAATTTTATCTGTTGATAAAATTATTTTCATTATTACTAATATTATTATTGTTCTTATTAGGGTAGCCAGGTTTGGAGACTTTCCATCTCATCAGAAGAGCCTTGGTTGGGACCAGACTGGACTGGGGGTGGGCGAGGAATGAAGAGACAGGTGACATAAGAGACATGTCATCTCATGGGTTCATACTGAGCTCCCTGTCAGCGCCCATCAAAGCCTGTCTCCCTCCTCTGTAGCTGAGCCAGTGATTTGTTTTTCTCATCTCAGCTCAGAACTTCACACTGCATGCTAAACTCATATTTACATATGGAGTCCCTCCCTCTGAGTCTCCCTCAGCAGCTCTAGCCTGTGGGGATCTTCCTTCTACCCTGGTTCTGACATCCAAAGTCCTTTCTCGTCCTCTCAGACCCAGTCATCTGAAATCTGAAGCAAAGCTAACACTTAAATGATGCTGAGGGTCCCTTCCTCTACTCCCCACCCTGATTACCTACCCCCACCTTTCATGGACTGGCAGGAACTGTAGTGGACATTCAGTAGGCTCTCCCAGAGCTGAAGAGGGCCCTGCGCAGAGGGCTCACTGGAATCATGGGCTGGTGGGAAGCGGTGGGGTTAACAGGGGGACCTGGGGTTTGACAGAGCAGAGGGAGGCCGGGCTGGCCGAGGATGAACCCTCATCATCCCGGCTGTGGTGTTGGGGTCCCGCAGACCTGGCTCAAATCTCAACTCTGCCATTTACAGCCAGGTCTGTCTAATCAAAGCTGTGGTTTTTCCAGTAGTCAGGTATGGATGTGAGAGTTGAACTATAAAGAAAGCTGAGCGCTGAAGAATTGATGCTTTTGAACTGTGGTGTTGGAGCAGACTCTTGAGAGTCCCTTGGACTGCAAGGAGATCCAGCCAGTCCATCCCAAAGGAAATCAGTCATGAATATTCACTGGAAGGACTGATGCTGAAGCTGAAACTCCAGTACTTTGGCCACCTGATATGAAGAAACGAGTCACTGGAAAAGACCCTGATACTGGGAAAGATTGAAGGCGGGAGGAGAAGGGGAGAACAGAGGATGAGATGGTTGGATGGCATCACTGACTCGATGGACATGAGTTTGAGTAAGCTCTGGGAGTTGGTGATGGACAGGGAGGCCTGGTGTGCTGCAGTCCATGGGGTCACAAAGAGTCAGACATGACTGAGTGGCTGAACTGAATTGAATGACTTAGGGTGAGTCCCCTCCTCTCTCTGGGACTGAGATGATACTCCCCAACTCCAGATGATGCCATGGGCAATGAAGGAGATCGTACATGTGGAAGTGCTGGCAAACTCACCATCTGCAAAGTAGGTTATGTCACCGGTGAGGTCTGGGTGGCCTAGTGGTCACGTGGCTGTGTGGAGCAGTGGGTAAGAGTAGACCTGGGTTTGAATCCTGGCTCTGCCGCCTCTAGCTGTGCGACAGAGGCAGACTGCTCACCCTCTCTGAGCCTCCCTCCCCTACTCTGTGTCATCGTCTCCCTGTCCCAGGGCTGTTGGGAGTGTCGCTTTATAGTGCCAACTTGCCGGCCCTGCCAAGGGCTCCATCACTGTCAGTTGCCCACCCCCACCCTCTTCCCAGTGAGGGTCCCACTGGGAACACATCCCTGATAGGGCGGCCTGGGAGGGGACGTCAGTGAGCAGAGGAGGCAGCGGGGACGTGCCCAGGTCCGCCCGTGTGCATGGAGCCCCACGGTGCCCACTCTCCTGGCTGACAGGTGGCGGCTCTGGGTGCAGCTGGTGTTGACTGGCAGAGAGGCACCCCCAGGCCTGGGCCCAGACACTGAACTCTGCGGAGCTGGGACAAGGATTTGCTTCCCGAGCAGGAAGGGTACCCTGACTGGGTGGGACACGTGCTGTGCCCCCTCCCCCTCTTTCCAGTTTCCTGCGACTTCTCTGCAGAGGCCATGGCCCCCATCACCCTGTCCAACACACCTAGGGTACAGCCCAGGGCACACTCAGCACCACCAGGACGACCTGCACACTCAGAGGTTTCCTACGTGGGGACAGATCTGACCAGACCCTCCCCACACTCTTGCCTGGCCCGTGTCTGTGACTCAGGCGTGAGCCGTCAAGGGAGGCTTGGAGGTCAGCCAGATGGGGGCGGGGTAGCCTGTGGCCTGGCCAGTGGGTTCTGACAGTTGAATAAATTCTTAACTCGGGTTAAGTGATGTAGGCTCATGAGATGGTTTAGAAGTTGTATCCTTTGGCCAAAGGAGACACGAGGCAGAGAGTCAGCCAGTGTGAACAGAATCAGAACATCATAGAACCTGAAGAGCCTCACCAAACCCATTTCAGATGTGGAAACTGATGCTCAGAAGCAGGAAGTGTCTTACCCAGGAACACAGGCAAGTCAGAGACAGCAGGTCCCTACCAATCAGCCCCTCCTCCTCCAGCTCTGCTCCCTGGGGTGAGAATGAGTGGGGAGGTGGGCTCTGCTGCTGGACATCAACCCAGTGGGAGGGTGTCCTGTCTCTGCCTCATGTTTGTAAACAGAGCCCTTTTATGCAGGAGACCCAGGTTCCATCCCTGGGTCAGGAAGATCCCCTAGAGAAGGAAATGGCAACCCACTCCAGTACTTTTGCCTGGAAAATTCCATGGATGGAGGAGCCTGATGGGCAGTCCATGGGGTCACAAGGAGTCGGACGTGACTGAGTGACTTCATTTTCACTTTCAGCACACCTGGCTCCACACAGACACTTTAATCATTACCTCTCTGATCCTAAAGGAATCGTCCCCATCTTAAAGACGGCAATGTGAGAGGGCAGCTGACCTGCCCAGAGTCTCCAAGCTGGTGGTGCTCTGTCTGCCTGACACCAAAGACTGAGCCTGCCACTCTGCCCCCAAAAGAGCTCAGCTGGGATCCAGGCTCCAGCGGGTAGGAGGCAGGTTTGTGGTCCTCACAGATCTCAAGATAAAGGCCCCCCTGAGTACCTGCATCTGGGAAGGTCTGGGGACTCTGCTGGGTGTCCTCTCTGTTCTCTCTAACTTGGCCTGTGAGGTGGTCTGTCCCCCAGGAGCATCACAGCCAGTGCTTCCTCTTAGGTATTATCCTCAGCCTGAGTTGAGGGTCTGGGGGGTGGAGTTCAGGAAGGGCTGTCTCCAGGATCAGGCCCAGCAGGGCTTGGGTTAGCATGACCGATTCAGGGTTTTGACTGGTGAGGCCCAGAATGAAGAGAGGGCTTTGGGACCTGGGATGTGATGTCTGGAGTCAGGGGAGCTTTTCTTGGGGTGATTGAGCTGGAGTCTGCCCAGAACCTGGCCCCATTGAGAAGTTCTTCCCATCCTCAGCCCAGGAGGCTCTGCTTCCTTTACTCTGCTGCGAGCACAGCAGGTGGTTGGCCTGGCTCTTTGGAGGTGCAGGTGGAGGACCAAGGTGGCCCCCCAAAATGAAGAACTCCAAAGGCTGTCTGCCAGAGGCTTCCTGATATGAGCTAAAGCTGGGGTGGGGGGCAGGAACAGCCCCCAGGCACTGAAGAGGGAGGAGAGGAAGCATGGTGGTGGGGAAAGAGGTGGTGGTGATGGTGGTGTGTGTGTGTGGCGGGGGCAGGGGGCGGTAGAGAATTATGAGTGTGAGGGGTGGGGTGGTGGAGGAGGTGTATACCTGCCTGGGGGCATCAGAGTCTGCTGCGGGGCTGGAAAGGAGGCTCCTGGAGGGTCCTTTGAGCCCTGAACCTGGGAGGGTCATGCTGAGGCCCCCTTAGCCTTGCTGGGAATGGGTCAGCAGAGAGAGAAGCCTCTGGGGCAGCCCTGCCTCCTCCTGGGGTCCTTGAAAGCTGACCCCAGCCACGTGGGTCCTGTTGGCGCAGGAGCCAGGAGGCCCTGATTCTCAGACCACACTGAACGCCCCAGAGAGGGGCCAGCTGGGGGCTGATCTGAGTGATGTCTGCTGGGAGCCTGTCGATTGCCTGGGAGGGGGAGCAGATTGAACACCCCTCACTTGTCATGAGGCGCGGTGTGGGATCTCAGACATGTCTGTCTTGGAGTTGGAAGGGCCTGGAAAGATTCTTTTGCTTACTCGGAAATATCGATTGGGTTGTTTCTAGGTTTTTGTTATTACAGATGCAGCTGCTGTGAGCACTCTTGTTCAAGTCCCCAGCACACACGTACAGGAGATTCTCTGGGGCATGTTCTCCAGGTCGAGCTGCTGAATTAGAAGGTTTGTGCATGTTCCACTTTACGAGAGGGCGCCAAATTGATTTTCAAAGAGCCCGTATCATTTCCGCTCCCAGCAGTGGTCTGGCGACTTCTCATCACTCTCCGTCTAGATGGCAACTTGGCTTCTGCCAGACTGGCAGGTGTAAGGTGGGAATCCTCAGTGTCCCATAATTTACATTTCTCTGACTAGTAATGAGATTTCTCATATTTACAAAAGATCATTAGCTCTTCAAGTTTCTTCTTGAAGTGTCTATTCATGTTTTTAACCTAATTTTCTATTAGATTTTATCATTTTCTTAGTCTTTTTAGGCTTTTATATTTAGGTTAGAATCATGGACTGCATATGTGTTATAATGGCTGGTCCTATGCTATGGCTAATTTTTCCAGTTTTTTGTTAATGAGATTAGATGAACAGAAACTTATTTTAACTGAATTGAATGTATCCATCATTTCCTTTATGCTTGGCATGTTTTGTGTTTTAGTTACTACCTCCTTTTCTACCCAAAGTCATAAAAATCATCTGTGTTATCTATTTTTTTTGGTTTGCACAATTTTAATTTTTTTAATTGGAGTATAATTGCTATAAAATGTTGTGCTAGTTTCTGCTGGACAACAAAGTAAATTGTCTCTGTGGATACATAAGAAGTGAAGTGGAAGTCGCTCAGTCATGTCTGACTCTTTGCAACCCCATGGACCATACAGTTCATGAAATTCTCCAGGCAAGAATACTGGAGTGGGTGGTCTTTCCCTTCTCCAGGGGATCTTCCCAACCCAGGAATCGAACCGGGGTCTCCTGGGTTGCACGAGGATTTTTTTTTAACCAACTGAGCTATCAGGGATTCCCTCTTTTTTGAATCTCCCCTCTTATGCCTCTACCATCCCACTCCTCTAGGTCATCAAAGAGCTCCTATGTAATTTCTTATAAAAGCACAGAAATGAAAAACAAAAATGCAGGATAGTGGTGACCTCTTGCGGGGTGCGGGGGATGTGGAAGTGGGGATGGTGCAGATTTCCATGCTCTTGGTAACGTTTTAAATCTTGAACTGTGGTTCACTGGTGTTTACCATACACTAATGATTCATAACATGTATAGCTAGATGGACAGGCAGATAGAAAGGTGTGTAATACAGATACTGTTGTATGTATCGAAAATTGCATCATAAAAAATGAGATTTAATGAAGTAATATGTGAGAAGCTCCTGGCATGGGGCCCAATACATAAAAATGATGCCAACTAGAATAGCCCACACTCTTCCTAGAGCCAGGCTGGGCACCAAGGGATTTACTTGCACCATCTCATTGAATTTTCTCAGCAGCTTTATGATTTCTAACCCATTTTACAGAGGAGGAAGCAGACGCCCAGAGAGGGTAAGTGACTTGCCCCAGGTCACACAGCTAAGGGGATCTGAGAGGCAAGCCCAGGGTGTGCGACAGCAGAGCCATCCCTCTCAGCCCCTGATCCCCTGCTCGTCATGCAGCTGAGGTCTCCCGGATTTCCTCCATTCCTTCCTGCTCCCAGCCCACCTGCAGGTCTGGGCATCGCCCTCACTGTGGCCCAGAGCAGAGCCAAAGGGCCCTCTGTGTGCAGGTGAGAAGTCCTTGTGGCTGTGACCTTGGCCATCAACATTAGAGAGAATGTGGAGGAGGAAGGGAGGTGAAGAGGGAGATGGTGGGGGCGAGAGGATTGACAGAGGAGGAGGAGGATAAAGGAATAATGGCAAGGAGAGAGGTGGGGAAGGAGATGGGGGCGGGGGGACAGGTCAGACACCAGCAACCACAGGGACGACAGACAGAGGGCCTCGGACAGAGGACAGCCCGTCAGGCTGGCTGGACCCTGGAGCCCAGGAGGACCCATCCCCCGTGGATCCTGGCCTAGGAGGCAGTCTGCAGCATTGAACCACAGGGCTCTGTTCCCGCCCAGGCCTCCTGCTCTACTTGACAGAAGAACTTCAAACACCAACCAACCAGATCCGCAGACAGAGCCAGGAGGGACATCTCTCACCATGGCCTCCCACTGACCTCAGGTTGAGATCAAGCAGATGCTGTGTAATATGGACATTAGGAAAAGTTATGCGTTTAGGTTCAAAATTAGCTACGAAGTAGAGGGGGAGGGCGAGCTGCCTTGTCAGGAGCTCTTGGAAAAGCCAAGCTGGAGGTTCCACGTGAATTGATGGGGGTGTGGTTGCTGGAAAAGACGGTGTGACAGTGGGTGATGTTGATACAGGAAGAGAGTCCAGGGGGGAGGTGAGAGACCACCATCCTCTGGGCTGGCCCAGGATCACCTGAGCCTGCTCTGCAAGGAGTGGATGAGCACGGGTGCAGGGGAATGTTCTGGAAGGCTTGCAGGGTCAGATTCCGGAAGCACAAAACAGAGCGGCATCAGCAAGCCATGGAGTTAGAGGGGGGCCTGGGCTGCAACCCCGTCTCTGCATGTCCTGTGACCTCTGATAAGTCCTTAACCTCCCTGAGCCTCAGTTTCCTCATCAGTAAAGTGGGGCTATCACAGGACCCCTTCTTAAGTTGCTGTGTGGTTTTTATGTGAAGAACTGAGCTCAGGAGAGGTACCCAGGGAATGGTGGGTCTGAGGCTCTGGCCCCAGCTGGAGAAGGGCTGGAGGTGCCCTGGGAGCTGGATGCACCGTGGAGAGAGCTGCTGTGTGTCTACCCCCACATGCACATGCACACGTGGCTGGAGACCCAGAGCGGGACCCGGGTGAGGACCTTCCTGGACGCGGACGGAGGTGTGATGTCAGGAGATGTCAACCAGCAGGAGTGGCTTGAGACACAAGGGGCTGCCTCAGGGTCAAGAGGACAGGAGGTGCCGGGAGGTCCAGTGACTTGTCTGTGGTGGCTCAGAGAGCTGGATCTGAATCTGAGACTCTGACCACAAACCCAGCGCTCGTGACCTATATGCAAAAGGATGAGATTGTCTACTTCGGCAGAGTCGGCGGGCATCTGAATGGCCTCCACGCTAGCCCCTGGTTCATTCCAACAATATTTGTTGGGTGTCACCCTTCCTCTAGCACAGGGAAACCTCCCGCTCCTGGTGACTTCATCTGTCAGTTGCATTCAGATGCTGTGAACAGAAAGCATCTTAATCTGGGCAATCTGGACTCCACAGCCACCTGATGAGGTAGTCAGGATGACTGCATGATAGAGATAAGGAAACTGAGGCTCAGAAAGGTGGAGGGAAAGGTGTGAGGGAGTCAGGGACCATCAAGGACACCAGGGCAACTTGCTTCCTTCCTGGAGGGTTGCTTGCGACCTCCAGGGTTCTGCCTACACACACAGACAGTCACCCCTGACCTGTGCCTGCAGCAGGGGGTCCCATGGAGGATCTCAGCCCCCGAGGTACTCGCTGTGTGCTGTGAACCAGTCGTCTCATCTGACCTCAGTTTCCAGAGGTGGAAGATATGGTTAATTCGCCCCCTCCAGGAGGCTCCTTGAAGATCAAATGACTTCTGCCTGTGTGAGGTACAGGCAGGATGCTGGGACACGGGGACCCTCAAGAAATGGCCTTGGCCATGACCCAGAGGGGCGATGAGACCCTTTAGTGTCCCCTGGGATCACGGTGTGGGAGTGCCCAGACTGGCACATTCGTGCTCAGACATCTTGCCCTCCCCTCCCCTGCACACAACTGTTCTGAGTGACTTGCCCATTGGCTTCCTCCCACTTGAGGAAGCTCATGGCCTCCAGCAAAATGAAGGCAGGGACTGGTCCTTGATCCCGCCAGGCACTGCAAGGGAAAGGAAACCCACGGCAAAGGAAAGCCGGCTTTGGAGGCAGATACCTGGGTTCAGATTCCAGCCTTGCCATTTCCTAGCTAGGTCCTTGGACCACTCAACCTCTCTGAATCTTGGCTTCCTCATCTGTGAAATGAGGATTATTAACTCCTCCCTCTCCAGGGGATGCGAGCATCAAATGGGGGCGAGGGGTCCTCAGCGCCCAGTATACAGCAGGTGCCAGTGAGTCCCTAATTCAGTTCCTCTCCAGCTAGAGTGAGGCTGGGGTAGGGCTGTGGAGATGGGAGGAAGGATCATGCACGACAGGGTGTCCACCAGGGACAGGAGAGCGGCGAGAGGCCAGCCCCTGCCCTTCCCCCACCGGGAGCACAGTCAGAGCCCTGGCAGGATGGCAGACTCAGAGGGCATCTACCCAGTCCCCAAGTGCTAGATACCTTTAAAATGAGGGCCCAGAGAGGGAACATGATTTCCCCAGGCCACACAGCAAACAAGGACAGACCCAAGACTAGAATTTAGCCTAAGCTGGGCCTCGGTCTCATGGGCCTGTTTCTAATGGCCAGAAGCCTATTTTTCCCATACCATCAACTCTGCCCTCAGTTGCATACTGACCCCACAGCTCTTGGGGTGAGGGGAGAGTGAGCTCAGTGTCTGTACGACCACAGCTCGGGTTTTTCCAGAGTTCACCGGTTCCATCTCAGCGTAGAAGGAGTGTGGTCTGAGGGTAAGAAAGATGGAGCTGTGTGACTTTGAGCAAATGCCTTGACCTCTCTGTGCCTCAGTTTCTTTGTCTGTAAAATGAGCCGATAATGCTGCCTCCCTGGTAGGGTTGTCAGCATGCCACCTGTACTATGGCTAACAGCTGGGCACACGGGAGGAGCTCCATCCATGTGGGCTGCTGGTATGGGGGCCATGCTTGCCACCTGCAGCTGTGTGACCTTGAGGAAGTCATCTCCCCTCTTTGAGCCTTCAGCTGCAGCCAGAAACAGGGCCCATTGTAATAACAGCACAGAGACACAGGTGGTGCAGATCAAATGAGATTGTCAGTGATCAAAAAAAAAAAAAAAAAGCCCAGGATGTCTGTGAAAGGATCAGAATACACGGAACTCAGCAGAAAGGGCATGCAGATGGTTATCTTTGCCTAGGCTCTGCTGCTCCCCTTCCCCACCCCGTCTAGTCTCTCCTTGGTTGGTCCCCATCCCCTCCAGCTGCCTGATAATGAGCCAGAGGCTTCAGTAATGAGGCTGCCTCATCATTTAATGCGCTGGAACAGCCTTGGAGAGAGAGAGGGGATGGGATGGGGGAAAGAGGGAGGCAGACTAGCTGGCAGGCAGAATCCCCTCCAGTCTGCATGCAGTTCTCAATAAGAGGAGGAGACGGACGCCTGCTGCCCTTCCAGCAGGAGCCCCCAGCGGGAAGGTGGCCATGGAAGTGGGATCCCTTTCCATGTGTGGAACAACTCACTTGCGGAATAAACTAGCCTTGAAAAGTGCAGGAGTCTGATTCCTGAGTTGCCTGTGTGCCAGGCCCAGTGGCCCGAGCCTGAATCCCAAGCCCTAGGCTCCAAGCAGCACCTCTCTTCCCCACCCTCTTCCAGGGTTCAGTGGAGATCCTGACCGTGGGGCAACATCCAGCTTGGAACTGGACTAGGCCAGTCCTAAGGCCAGAGGGACAAGATGGGACTCTATGGAAGAGGTCGGCGGGGGCCAGGAAGGGAGTAAGGCCTGGGGTCAGGGGAGGGTGAGGAAGGCGTGATGGAGAAAGGTGAGAGGGTCTTGACAGAGGAACTGATCAGAGCCCAGGCAGGGTCCAGGAGAAGCCCTTGGGGAAAAAGCCTGGGGGAGCCTTAGCTCAGAGGCTAAGCTGGCCTGAGCTGGGCAGGGTCGGGGGTCTAGGGGCCTGTGGGGCTCAGGATTTTCCTTAACAGCAACAAACATGCTGAATATTCATTGGAAGGACTGATGCTGAAGCTGAAACTCCAGTACTTTGGCCACCTGATGTAAAGAACTGACTCATTGGAAGACACCCTGATACTGGGAAAGATTGAAGGCAGGAGGAGAAGGGGAGGACAGAGGATGAGATGGCTGGATGGTATCACAGACTCAATGGACATGCGTTTGAGTAGACTCCGGGAATTGGTGATGGACAGGGAGGCCTGGGGTACTACAGTCCATGGAGCTGCAAAGAGCCGGACACGACTGAGTGACTGAACTCAACAAACGTGGGGGTGTGGGTGCCTATGCCCAGGACTCAGCCCTTTGCGGGAGTGGAGGGGAAGGAGGGGGCTGCTCTGCCCCAGGAACCCCATGGCACCGAGGAGACTGTAAGATGCAGCTGGCATGAGAAACAGAGAAACAGCAGGGAACACTGGATCACAGGCACCATGGGTCAGAACAGGGTGAGTTAGGGGTCTCAACTGCAAGTGACGGAAACTCCACACAAACCAGCTTAAGCTCAAGAAGGGAGTTGATGGGATCTGGTGATTGAAGGTGCTGGGGGAGGGGGCTGGGCTCAGGTCTCTCTCTCTCTACTCTTAACTCTGGTCTCTACTACAGCCTCAGGTCCAGGCAGGTCTTCTCAAGATGGCCCCAGAGCTCCGACACTGACACTCTACCAACCCCAGTGGACATTCCTGTAATTCAGTCTCCTTGGCTCTGATTGGGTCTTCCACAAGTCCCTCATTCTGTGAGGAGCATCTGAGATTCTGATTGGCCAGAACTGTGACTCAGTCCACCCCTCTATCTGGGGGTGGAGTGACTCCTGCAGGCCCCTACCAAGACCACCAAGGCTAAGCATTGCTTCCCGGAGGAAAAGGAAGACGGATGGCTGTTACCAAGGTCAAGCCCAGATGCTGGACAAGCAGAACCATCCGATGCGCACCATGGGTAGAGTCAGAGAGGACAGCGGTGGAATTTTGGCCCCACCCAGATGGCCATCACTGGGTCAGCACATCTCTCCTCCAGTTGCTATGGGGGTTGGCTGCTAATAGTTCACAGTTGGGCTCCTTTCAGAGCCTGGCCCTCTGCTGACCACTGACTAGCTGGAGATGCTTAGAATGTAATACTCCCACTGGGAACAAACCCGCAACTAATGATGACGTGACACAGGTCCAAGAGGCCAGACCTGTGGGTGTGAGACGTCAGCGGAGCCCGCTCCCCCCTCCATAAGCCACTTGCCTACAGGCCCCCATCTTACCCGGCTTCTAGGACACCAGCCTACCCTGGATCCCTGCGTGGCACAGCCTCACCCACACGGCTGCCCTCCTGGGTACCACGTTCTTCCCTGAGAGGGGCCGAGTGTAAAAGGACCGTCTTGTCAGGCACGGAGGAAGGTGGGGCTGGGCATCTTGAGGTCTTTCAAACTTAAACTCCTGCTGTGAAGTCATCCCGATTCTCCCCACGTCTGCTCCAGGGCCTCATTCCATCCACCCTCTCCATGTAATTCCCACGTTCTCTCAGATTCAGGTTTGATTAACAGAAGGTTATAAACAAGTCCCAGAATAAAGGAAAACCGGCATCTCCTCGGGGCAGCCACTGTCTACCGGCAGATGGCAAATTGCTCTGCATCCAATATTTTTTTGGTTTTTATTTATGTATAGGTAAACAGGACTAAATTAATTAAAAATTTTTCTTTCCATCCTCAGCTCTTGGATGAGTGGGGCGTCTCTTAGCCCCACAGTGAATTGGTTACCAGCTTTCAATAAGGGATTTGTCTTTGCAATTACAGTTCATTAATGGATTTACAAGGGAGGGAATATCGGTGGTCTATAGCCGCATATTGTTTTAGCATTTCTCTTCTTTTAATTACCTGATTGCCTCCTGGACCGATGCTCTGTGGGGGGGGGGGGGATGGAGAGAAAGAGACCCAATTGCCCCATCTATTCCAGTTACAAATACAATTAATACAGGAGGAGACAGGAGCAGCTCAGGGGAGTCCCACCAAACGAGGTGCTTCACCCCTTCTTCGGAGCTGGCTGCCTCCTGGCTGGGAGGATCGGTCACAGGAGCCTGACTGGCATCAGGTGTGTTAGCCTAGGCAGGGGTCACTCTGTTCACGGGAATGAAGTCTCTGGAGGTTTGGGTCTGGGCAGCTGTGGTCCTTTACTGAGCTACTATTTCTTGGGCACCATGTGCCGGAGGCTTTACATGGATTTTCTAACTTCTCAGTTACTGTTTTACAGACCCATTGTATAGCTAGAGGAACTAAGGCAGGTGGATCTGGTGCAGAGAGGGTGGGTGATGGATGTTTTATAGGTTTTAAAGGAGATTTTCTGGTGGCTCAGGCAGTAAAGAGTCTGCCTGTAGTGCAGGAGACATAAGAGATGAGGGTTCAATCCCTGGGTTGGGAAGATCCCCTGGAGAAGGGAATAGCAACCCAGTCTGGTAGTCTTGTTTGGAGAATTCCAAGGACAGAGGAGCCTGGCAGGCGACAGTCCATGGGGTTGCAGTGAGTCAGACACGACTGAGTGACCATGCACTAAAGGAGCTTCAGACACAGGTGGGATTTGCCCAGAGCACCCAAGTTGGAGCTGGGGTTGGAAGCCCGGCCTGCTGGCCCTAAGTTTCTGCTATTTCTACTCCCTCTTTGCTGTCATCTAGTGAACTTGACTCAGTTTCCCCATCTGTGAAATGGGCTCAGGAGCCTGGGTAAGATGAATCTGAAGGCTGTCTTGGACTGTTGTGTGCTGTGTTCTGAAGAAAGGAGTGGAGCCTGGAACAGCAGGCATGGGAAGGGCCTCCCAGGACCAGGAAGGAGGGTCCTCTAGTTCCTAGTACTAGGAGGAGGGTGGAGGCCTGATCAGAGAGGGCTGGTTTTGTGGGAAGACTTTAGACTTCCCCTTTCCAAGGGTCTGGAGGGGGTGTGACTCCCTCCAACAGCTGAACCACTCTCCTCCTAACCCCTCACTTTGAAATGTCTTTTCAGGGGTCCCCGGGTACCATCTCTGCTCTTCCTGGCCTTGAGCTGTTGGAGGTGTTGCCATACCAGTGGGTGGCAGCCTGACCTGGCTGTTAAGGGTGGACTGGGGGCTGAGTAAAGGCAACCCAAGGAAGGATCATCTTTTCCCTACTCTCTCTAGATCCTGTTTGCAAATACCCAAGTTTTTGTCCCCAGCTGCTAAGTCACTTCAGTCATGTCTGACTCTGTGCGACCCCATAGATGGCAGCCCACCAGGCTCCCCCATCCCTGAGATTCTCCAGGCAAGAACACTGGAGTAGATTGCCATTTCCTTCTCCAATGCCTGAAAGTGAAAAGTGAAAGGGAAGTCACTCAGTCGTGTCCGACCCTCAGCCACCCCATGGACTGCAGCCTTCCAGGCTCCTCCGTCCATGGGATTTTCCAGGCAAGAGTACTGGAGTGGGGTGCCATTGCCTCCAGAGCAGGTAGTAAATGTCTCTAAGTCAAACCATCCAGGAAAAACTCCAACCTCATAATAGGAAGGACTACAGACTGCAAAGGAGAGGTGGAGAGTGAGCCAGCCATTGACTTGCTGTGACTCCATGGGATCTGAAAGGAGGTGAGACTCGAGTGATCAGAGCAACAGAGCTGATGACCCACAGTGTAGCCAGGAGCAGGGGGCTGCGGGACCAGCCCTCGTGCCCCAGGGTGTGCCTGGAGAAGCGTGGGGTTCAGGTGGGGACTCCACATGCACTGGGTCACACTGTTCCTAGGATCCCAGGGCCAAGGGCTCAGCATCTTTTGTAGCAAGCAGCCATCTGGCAGCCACACTGGTCACCTGAGGCAGCCTCAGGGGTATGTGACTGCCTGGAGAAACTGTTCAGCGTCAGGGGCTTCTTGGGCCCAGGGATCCTAGAGTGGGGTTCACTCAGTCGTGTCTGAATCTTTGTGACCTCATGAACTGTAGCCCATGAGTTTCCTCTGTCCATGGGATTTTCCTGGCAAGAATACTGGAGTGGGTTGCCATTCTCTTCTCCAGGGGATCTTTCTGGCCCAGGGATCAAACCCAGGTCTCCTGCACTGCAGACAGATTCTTTACCATCCGAGCTACCAGGGAAGCCCCAGGGATCCTAAGTCTTCAAATGAATGGGGGTCCTGGGTCTTGCATTTCAGGGAGACCCTGCCTCTGTCCAGGCCTGGGTGGGAGACCTGTGAGTCCCTCCCCTTCTCTGAGGCTCCTCGTCCCTCTGTGAAGGGGGTCAGCGCTTCCTGCTTCCTTGGTTGCTTCTACTGAAGGCTCAGTGAGATGCTGCTGTGGAAAGGGCCATGACCCATGCTCGGCACGCAGTCGGCGCTTTGTCAGTGTGACTGACCCTGAAACTCCAGTGCCAGCACGTGCTGAGGAGCAAACAGTCGTGTTAGCTGACGCACTGAGAGCTTCCCACGCCGAGTGTTACATCCCTAGTACTTCAGGGCACGGGCACAGTTTTTGGTCCATTTGACAGAAGACACCACTGAGGCTCAGAGAACAAGAGGTGCTGGCCGTGGAAGGCGAAGTGCCAGGCTGCCAACACAGGCCTGTTTGCTTGGCATGGCCCACATGCCTCTTCCCTGTTAGGTGGAAAAACAGTGTCCCTGGAGCTGCTGTGTCTGTGCGGTTACTATGGCAGCCACCTCGGCCCCCGAGAGGGGAAGTGGAAAATAGGCCAGAGCAGTAATGAGGCTGCACGGTTCTGATCGGTCCCCTGATGGGATCCGGCTTCACAAGGCCTCTTCCCACATCAGAGGCAGCCCAGTGTCTGGGCCTGGATCAAAGGCCAGCCGTCTCCGAGCCCAGACACTGGGCCTGGCTCAGGCCTCAGAAGGTCTCCCCTTGATCCTCCCCTAGTGAGTCATGCCGTCACTGGCGCCAGCCCCTGCCTGCGTCCCAAGGGTGTCGCTTGCTGCCTGAATCAGCGGTGAACAGAGGTCCGGAGGAGAGCTTGTGCCCCAGACAGCTCAACAAGGCTGCCTGAGACCCCACGCTGGGGCCTGCTTGGCTCCCTTTCAAGCGGCAGCTCATGGAGGGCAAGAGGCTTTTCGTGTGGCAAACCTGGGTTTGGCTCTGGGAGTCTACGCGGGGCTCTGGTGCCCCAGCTCCTTCGATGGTCAAATGGGGACGACAATGTCCTTGTATCAGTGTTGATGCAAAGACTCGCCAGGTGATGAGGGCTCAGACTGTGGCGGAGGGGACTAAGCCCTGCCTCCTCCACATGCTGTGTGGCTCTGAGCACGTGTTCGACCTTTCTCGGCCTCTGTTTCCTCATCTTGTGGCAGTGAAACCAGAGGACAAGTCTTTGCTCAAACCGAGGGGCTTCTCTGGCCACTGGACCCTGCCACACGACTCCCTCAACAATCTGTATAATTTGTTTATGCATTATATTTGCTCTTTATCATCTGCATCATTGGCGTGTCAGCCCCTCCAGCATGAGAGCAAGGATCTTTGTGTTGTTTCCTGGTGTACCCCAAGTACTAGAGCAGTGTCCTGCCTGCAGCGAACGGAAGCCTGTTGAGTGACTACACATGGTCCCCGGGACAGGGCAGCTGCACCAGTGACCACCACTGTTTTCTCTCTGGCTCCCTCTCCCTCCCCTGGGCACACCTGCCCACCCAGCAGCAGAGACGGGCCACATCTCCTGCCTGCCTGGCACAGGGCACAGATGGGCACAGCTGCCCAGTCCCCACACAGGAGCACATGCGTTTACGTATCTGCGATTACTGGTGTCTTCCTTCCTCGACCCACCTGTGTATGTAGTCCCTGAGTCGTGTCCAATTCCTGCGACCCCATGGGCTGTAACCTGCCAGGCTCCTCTGTCCATGGGATTCTCCAGGCAGGAATACTGGAGTGGTTGCCATTCCTTTCTCCAAGGGATCTTCCCAACCCAGGGATTGGACCAGGGTCTCCTCTACCCACCTGCGGCCTTTATTTATTTACTAGTACTTTTTGAGTTCCATTCAGTCCGTTCAGTTGCTCAGTCATGTCCAACTCTTTGTGACCCCATGGACTGCAGCACGCCAGGCTTCCCTGTCCATCACCAACTCCTGGAGCTTACTCAGACTCACATCCATAGAGTCAGTGATGCCATCCAACCATCTCATCCTCTGTCACTTTTTGAGTACCTTCCAGTACATCACACGACCCCACTGGGTACCACTAGGGGAGGAGGGTTGACAAAATTCCACTGAGACTAATGAGGCTCCAGGGAGCTGGTCCCCCTGAGAGGAGCTCACCGACTAACGTGGGTGATGGAGGGGGGTTGTTGGCATGCAGGTGAGAGGGGAAAGAGCAGCCTGGGGGGGGCATGGATGGGGCACAAGCTGTGGGAGTGGAGGGGAGGGCTTCCTGGAGGAGGAGACGCCTGCACTGAGTGGGGAGGCTGGTGGAGGCCGAGGGGGAGGTGGGATGTGTGTGCTGTTCCTGGAGGCCCTGGTAGACAACAGGTCGGGGAAGGGGGTCAGCAGCCCTCTGGTCCTGGAGATGGAGCCCCTGGGTCTGGATAGACTGAGATGCCTGAGCTGAGAGCCTAGCTCTGCAGCCTATGGAAGCCTTGGCCTGCCTCCCCCAGATGAGGTCAGGCTTCCTCTGCAGGCTCCTGGGGGAGGCTTGGGCCAGGCCAGCTTTGAGGAAATTTCCAGAAAGTCTCCTGAGATGCAGGGAGGGGAGTGGCTTGTCCCAATCCCCCAGGGTTACTACTACGGAGCTCTGGGCTCCAGGTTCCCTCTCTGTTGTAGGACCCCTACCTGACCACTGAGGTCGGGGTGGGTAGCTGGGGGCTCCCCTGGGACATCCTGGAGGACCAACTGTGGACCGACCTGGCCTCCAGAATTCCAGCCCCTCCCTGCCTTCTCCCAGGATCCAGATCCTTCCTGAGAAACCGAAGTGAGCCTGGCGGGACGGATGGTGCTCAGGGCTTGCTGAAAGCCCAGATTAAACAGGGACTGGAGGAGAGTTCCCAGAGAGGGCCAGAGGATCAGGGAATACAACCAGAACTGGAAGGAAGTGTACTCCTGGCTTCCTGTCCCCGATCGGCTTATACCAAGGGAGATGCACCAGAAAATTTCACTCAGCAAAGGCTGCTCCTCATAATTAATGCAAGAGGGAAACAAGGACAGAACAGCAAAGGGCTCCTCCGGGGCACATCCATGGGTGTGCTGGTCACATGGGCTCTGTCCCTGGGCTTTCAGGACCCATGTCACCCCCTCAGCATCTTGGGCTTGGGGGTGGAGGGGGAGATGCACGTGGGGGTTTCCTGGGACCCCGCTAGTTAGTGCTGAGAGGAGCTCCCCGTGTCCTCCCCCTGCAGATGCCGAGTCCAGGGAGCAGAAGGTTATGGAACCTTCCTTCTCTCCCAGCCCAGGATTTTCAGATCTGTCAGCCTCTTTCATGGCATTTGCAATGCACGGGATCTTGGAATTAGAGCATCTTTCACAGACTCACAGACGCTTTCACAGTCTTTGAATCCCAGGACCTGAGCATCTGGTCCCTTTCACAAAATCCTAGAATTCCGGAATCACAGGAGCGTTCAAGGACTCATGGGACGAGAGCCACAGAATTAAGGAGTCTCTGGAGAAAACCTGGAACCTCATCCCCAGCTTATTGGACCCTTGGAATCACAGCATTAGTCGTGATAAACCTGGCATTGCAATACATACCCTGGAGTTAGAATCTTAGCACAGAAAGCAGCCTTAGTCCAGCTCCCCTGGTAACAGAGGGCACCCTCTCTTTACTGTCCTATAACTGTAAAGAAGACGGGGCACCAGAGAATTGATGCCTTTGAACTGTAACTCCTGAAAGTCCCTTGAAACAGCAAGGAGACCAAACCAGTCAATCTTAAAGGAAATCACCCCTGAATATTCATTGGAAGGACTGATGCTGAAACTGAAGCTCCAGTGTTTTGGTCACCTGATGCGAACAGCTGACTCATTGAAAAAGTCCCTGATGCTGGGAAAGATTGAGGGCAAGAGGAGAAGAGGGCATTAGAGGATGAGATGGCTGGATGGCATCACCAATGCAATAGACATGAACTTGGGAAAACTTATGGAGATGGTGAGGGACAGGGAGGCCTGGTGTACTGCAGTCCATGGGGTCACAGAGTCGGACACAACTGGGTGACTGAACAATAGCAATTTGAACTCTTACAGGGGTGGGGAGCTCCCCACCTGGCAGGGGCACCTGCTCCATGATTGGGCACATCAGACTGCTGCATCTTGAGTCTAAATCTGTTGTCACATGAGCCACCCACATCTCTGTCCACACTATGTGCCTCCCACCCACCCGACCACTCCATCCTGCCCCCATGAAAAGCAAAGTGCGAAAACTCTTGGACCAGAAACCATTGAATAAGCTATTTTTCCTGGGAAAACATGTGGTCCAGCTTGCCCCTCAGGGTGAAAAGGTCTGTCTTCCTCCAGTGCAGAGCCTGGCACCAGCACATTGGGATGTTCAACACACATCCATTCACCAAGGCAGAGAGCCAGGTGATGAGAACAGAGATGAAAGGAGGAGTGGAGAGGCTTAGCACGCCCTGTGAGGGTGTGAAAGAGGGGTGATGCCCTTCCTGGGGTCAGGAGGATGCTCAGGGCCAGGGAGGTAGATAAGGCTCCTCTGTGGGCCATGTGAGCTGGTCAGAGTTATCCCAGCCCTGCCACTGGCCACTTGGTGGCTTTGAATAAGTCACCCAGTGTCTCTGATGCTCAGTTTCTCCATTGGTAAAATGGGCTAATGAAGTCCCCTCTGATCGGTACTCGGGAGACAGTGGACTCACTGAGGGCATGCACCTCTCCTGGGGCCCTTGGCACAAGGCAGGAGGGTGAGTATGTTAGCTCTCTCTCCACCGTCCATCTGTGCCTGGGTCTCAGGGGATGAGCAGGATTCCTCCATGTGGAGAAGCCATGGAATGGCATTCCCGAGAGAGGGAACGGCCTGTGCAAAGGCCTGGGAGCCACGGCCTCGTCAAGAGTGCTTGGGGAGCAGCACCTGTTCTTGGAGCTTGGGGTGTAGGGGTGAAGCTGCAGGCGTGGTCTGGGGGCAGCAGGACCCTGGATGCCCCTGTCCTGGAGCCGGGAGTGAGGGTGCTGGGAGCTGTGGCAGGAGGAGGTGCCTTCCTGGGAAGATGTCCCATCCTCCTTTCGTCCTCAGTATGGGGACAGAGTCCAGCCACCCGAACCCCTGAGGCCCAGTTCTCAAGAGGGCCAGGAAAGCTGAGTAAACTGGAACATGTCAGGAACAATTGTCCTCAGAGATAAGAGCTCCCAGCCAACACCCAGCCCCCAACACATGGAGCTGTTTGATGGTGAATCCCAGCCCGGAACACTGGAGCAATTTAGAAGGATCTGGCAAGGTTTTATTCTGCTGCAAAGAGCTGGATTTTATTAAGTTTATAAAGAAGGCCAAGTCTCCTAGTATGCCTAGTGGCCCTGGGGAAGCAGCCAGAGGTGTGTTGTGGGGGCTGTGTCTAGGCCGGGATTCAGTTCTGATCCCCCGAGCTGTGTGACATGAGGCAAGTTACCCAATCTCTCTGTGCTTGGAGTCTCGCCCTCATGAGGTCATGAGGAGGGTCCTAATGGAGCTCCCCCACAGGGACAGGGCATTAAGGGGTGGACCCTAGAGGGCAGATCAGAGCAGCCCATCTGGAGAAGTGCCTGCTGCTCCTCCGGCTTTCTGGGTGACCTGGGCCAGACCAGCCCCCTGCTCTGCCTCAGGAAGCCCTTCACCTCTGGGGAGGGGTCTGAGCACCAAGGTTCTGCCTCAAGGGCATGTGCAGCGAGCAGAGGCTGCCCTCCCTCATGGCGCTGGTGTTATAGTATAAGAACACAGGCAGTAAAGGCTTGGAAATATCAAGAACAGAGGTAGACCTGGATTCACATCCCCTTCATTCCTCCTTCTGAGCAGGAGAGAGGGAAGTGGAGGGGGTGGGTTTTTGGACTGGTCTTAGACCAGGTCTCAGTCTCTTGAGAGTCCCTTGGACAGCAAGGAGATCCAACCAGTCCATCTTAAAGGAGATCAGTCTTGGGTGTTCATTGGAAGGACTGATGTTGAAGCTGAAGCTCCAATACTTTGGCCACCTGATGTGAAGAACTGACTCATTTGAAAAGACCCTGATGCTGGGAAAGATTGAGGGCAGGAGGAGAAGGGGATGACAGAGGATGAGATGGTTGGATGGCATCACCTACTCAATGGACATGGGTTTGGTTGGACTCCGGGAGTTGGTGATGGACAGGGAGGTCTGGCATGCTGCAGTCGATGGGGTCGCAAAGAGTTGGCCATGACTGAGTGACTGAACTGAACTGAAAAAACCAAGTGGGCTCTGCTGCCCCTGGAGGCGAAAAGGTGGATCTTTTCAGAATCCATTCTCAGCCACTGCACTCTGAGCACGTCCTGTAGCTAGACAGAGTTGGTTGTACTAATTAATCAGTGTTTTGTTTGTTTGTTTTTGCCTGATTTTTTTTTTTTTTTAATCCTCTACTTAAGGTTCTGGTATCAAGATTCAGCCCAAAGCCTGGCGGGTGTCCACCTGGACGGGGCTGACTTCTCAGCTCACCTTTCCCAGGGCAATCCTCCCGCGTTCCCAGGGAGCAGGGAGTCTGGAGAGGAGCAGGGACCCGAGACCAGCAGACCTGGGTTCCAATCCCAGCCCCACCTCTCTGCCCTGCGCCATCCATCCTGGGCGAGTCTCTTCCTCTCAGGGCCGAGGGGTCCCCACTGCACCGCGGGGCTAACACTCCGGGCTACGTGGACTTGGAGCCCAAGGAAGCAGGCGCTTCGCAACCAGAGCTCACGGTGTTGCTGCAGTGGCCGCCCAGCTCGGAGTCCCCACATCACCCATTCCTGAGGCTTCAGGAGAAAAGTGCCTTCTCTCTGGGTTTGCAGCCTGGAAGAGCGCGTGCTCCTTGGAGGGAGAGCTGCGATTTCCTTAATGAATGGCACTTGCTCCTTTATCGCATCCTGGCCTTCCTCTTCCTGTCCTGTATCGTGTGTTTTATGCGTGACCTTTACCAAGCACAGCCGTTCTTCTTTGGGTGTGGGAAGAATTTTTTTTTTTTTTTTTATAGATTGGAATTTAAACATCCTGAAAGATTTATTCTGTGTAATGATGGACCAACCCCTCCCCCCCCCCCCCCCACAAACACCACACAAATTATGTTCAGAGCAGTAGGACTGCTGTGGGCTGGAGGCCGGGCTGGGGCCTTGGAGGGAGGGGTGGGGCTGAGGGGTTTGGATGCTGCCGGATACAAGATTGATCTCTGAGTTGGATGCAATTTATAGGTTGCAGGGGAGGGGGTGGGGGCTGATGTTTACTGAGCGCCTACTGTGTGCAGGGGCCGGGCACATGCTGATGCCATCAGCCCTCACACTGCCCCCCATGGGCACTGCTGCTCCCACTTTTCTGCAGGTGCGTCTGGGCTCTGAAGGCTGATTTGACTTGTCCCAGGTCACTTGGCTCAGCAGTGGCAGGAGGGGATGGAAGTCCAGGCCTGGTTGACTCCAGGGTCCTAGTTCTTTCCTTGACCCCTTGTGGGAGGAACACAGGGACATGTGCATCAGGGGACCTGGGACCCAGATGTCAGCAGTGGGACTTGCCACAGACCCAAATGGGGCCAAGTGCTGCTGCTGCTAAGTCGCTTCAGTCGTGTCTGACTCTGCATGACCCCATAGACGGCAGCTCACCAGGCTTCCCCGTCCCTGGGATTCTCCAGGCAAGAACACTGGAGTGGGTCGCCATGTCCTTCTCCAATGCAGGAAAGTGAAAAGTGAAAGTGAAGTCGCTCAGTCGTGTCTGACTTTTAGCGACCCCATGGACTGCAGCCTACCAGGCTCCTCCGTCAGTGGGATTTTCCAGGCAAGAGTACTGGAGTGGGTTGCCATTGCCTTCTCCGAATGGGGCCAAGTAAGGAAGGTCAAACTTTGAGTTGGTTGAGAATTTTTCCTATGACGCACAGGGCCAGGCAATCAGTGGGAAGGCCCTCTGGGGATGTACATCTCATGTATGTATGAAAGGCAGGGGTGGTGGTGGATGGGGCTCCATGGAGGCCAGCAGTGAGCCAAGGCACACATGTGCTAAGGAAGGGTTCCAGGAAGAGACAGGGTAGGGATACGAAGGTACTCAGCAGAGGAGGGGTTAGGGCGCCCTGGCAGGGGAAATGGCTTGAGCGAAGGTACACACGTGTGGATCGACGGGCACATTCCTTTAATCTGACAGGTTTATTGATATTTCCAGACACTGTTTTAGCTCTTTGCAGTACAGATGACTCAGCAATAACTCCTGTTCTGAGTACCTAGAGGTCTAGCTGGCGAGCCAGACTAGAAAACAGATTGTATTCATTACCTCTTGTTTTGCAATGTGTTACCCCAAAGTAGATTCTTAAAGCCACCCACAATGATGATCTTCACTGTCTCTGTGGGTCAGGAATCCAGTCCTGGCTTAACTGGGTCCTCAGGCCCATGATCTCAAGCAGGCTGCAATCAAAGTGTCATTCAGGTGGTGATCATTTTGTAATGTGTAGAAATATGGAATCACTATATTGTGCCCCAGGAACTAAGAGTATTTTAGGTCAATTATACTTCAAAAAAGTGTTATCCAGGACTGTGGTCTCAACTGGAGGCTCGACTGGGGAGGAATCTGGTTCCAAGTTCGTATGATTGTGGGAAGGATTCGATTTCTTGGGGACTGATTGAGGACTTCAAGGGCCTCATTTCCCAGCTGGCTGTTGGCCAGAGACTGCCTCCCATTCCTGCCTTGTGGGCCTTTCCATTGTGACAGTCTACCTCATCAAAGCGCAAGAGCCAAGAAGACAATGTAGAGAGAATTCCAGCCAGACAGGTATTTGAGTCCTTCCTAACTTAACCCTATTGCTTTTGCCACATTCTACTCATTAGAAACAAGTCTCTAGGTCCTGCCTAACTCAAGGGAGAGGATTACACAGGGTATGGATATAGGAGGTGGAGGTCTTTGGGGCCCATGTCACAAGCTACCAACCACATAGATGTCTACGAAACACGAAGAGGGGTATGCCACTGCTTCTTGGCTGTGTGGCCTCAGGCAAGTTGCACACCTCTCTGAGCTCAGTTTCCTTATTGGTACAGTAGAAATAATAACGATTCTGCCTCACAGGAGCAGAGAAGGCAATGGCACCCGACTCCAGTACTCTTGCCTGGAAAATCCCATGAACGGAGGAGCCTGGTAGGCTGCAGTCCATGGGGTCGCAAAGAGTTGGACACGACTGAGCGACTTCACTTTCACTTTTCACTTTCATGCATTGGAGAAGGAAATGGCAACCCACTTCAGTGTTCTTGCCTGGAGAATTCCAGGGATGGGGGAGCCTGGTGGGCTGCCATCTATGGGGTCGCACAGAGTCGGACACGACTGAAGCGACTTAGCAGCAGCAGCAGCAGCTTCACAGGAGTGAGAGAATTAATGAGATGACCTAGGTGATGAGTGAAGACAGAGCCTGGCACATCTTACGGGTTCAGGATATTTTCTCTACCAGCTGTTCTGGGGCTCAGTTGAAGGAGTGATTAGTTCTGCCTTGGGTCAAAGCCTGAGTTCCTGTACTTGGCATTTCCTACCACCCTATTGGGGCTGCAATGAAGTCATGAGGGTAACCTCTGAGTTACCCTCAACTGCTCCTCCATCCACATGAACATGTACCCCCCAATGTGCCCTCTTACCCCAGCTGCTAGGATCCACTCATCACCTCTAGGATGGAAGAGATATCTAATCAAAGGAGGCTTAGGGAATGTGGGCAGGACAGGCAGACAGGAGAGATGCAAAGCCAGGAAGATCCCCACTCCCAACCTCCAGGCGTCCTGGTGGTAAGGACCAGGCTGGCTTCTATCCCTATCTTGGGGTCTCCTTAACTCTGCCAAGGTTCACTATCTTCCTTGTCTCTTCGCTTGTCAACCCTCCTTTTCTGTAAATTCTTCCTTGCTTGGTGGCATATCTGCTAAACCATGGTCTGGCCTCCCAGCAACGCCTATGGTAAAGCTCTTTAAAAAAAACCTATATCCTGGGCTAAGTCCTATTTTCCAGAGAGTAGGGAAGCATTAATCACCACCAGCGCCTTCCTTGTCTTCTTGGAAAACTCCATCTCTGAGCTCTGTGATAAAGAATTAGGTTCTGATTAAAGGAAGGCAACACTTCTGAGATCCCATGTCCCTGTACTCAGAGGAGGAGGGAGAGGATGGAGAAGGGGTTTCAGGGAAGGAGAGACAACAGGAGGCAGGGCCACCATGGGGTGTTTTCAGGGCAGGACCATGAGAACACAGCTAGGCCTCAGGGGAGCCCCAGGAGGCATGGCAGGTGAGCATGGGTGAGACCAGTGAAAGCTGCAGAACTGGATATTAGTTTTTCTATCTCTGTGTCTGGACACTGAAACTCCATGCTGCTGGGCTGTGGCAGAAAGCTGATTTGTTCAAAGAAAATAAGATAAATGGCCACGTTCTGTCCCCTGTCCTGGGTACAAATCTAGTAGGTGGAATATGTGTGTGGAAGGAGGGGAAGGGGTTACCCAGACACTGTCATGCCCACTTCAGAGAGCTCCAAGGCTGGAGGTGAGGTTGTGGACATGGGTTGGAGGATCTGGGGCTGTTCGACCAACATAGGCCACTGGAGACCCTGACTCTGTGTCAGGCCACCTGATGGGCAAGGTATGAGGGATGCTGGGGAGACTGGCCACCCCAGGTTGGGTGGCCACAGTCTCTGAAATCCCTGGCTTTCACCAGCTGTGGGTAGAAAAAGAGGGCATCTAACAGGTAAACTTGGATATCTCCAGCTCCAAGTCTCTCCTGTGCTTTAATGAACTGTGGTCCTTTGCCAGCCACTCCCTCTGTTTAAGGGTTCCTGGGGTGTTTTCCGTTCAGTTCAGTTCAGTTACTCAGTTGTGTCCGACTTTGTGACCCCATGAACTGCAGCACGCCAGGCCTCCCTGTACATCACCAACTCCCGGAGTTTACCCAAACTCATGTCCATCAAGTCAGTGATGCCATCCAGCCATCTCATCCTCTGTGTCTTATGTGAGCTCAAAAACCAAGCCACCAAGCACTGAAGTCGCTAGTGAAGGCTGCCCTGTGCCTCTCCTGCCATTACTGATCTCTACCCAGGAAGCTTCCGGGGGTGCCTGTAGCCTGCCCTGTGGGCTGTGCCTCTGTGGGGTTAGTGATGCCAGTGTCTGGGCCAAGCTGGCTGGGTCCTCATGCTCCCTGGGCTGCCTGATCTCTGGTCACCAGAGCCTGGATGGACTCCACCCAGAAGCAGAGAAGGCTGGCCCCTCCTGGCTGCCTGATGCACTTTCTGTGCCAGCCCCTGTTAGCAATGACACCAAAGAAGTCAAGGTTCTAGGCGTGCCCTTTGGAAATGCCACATTTAGTGGGGAGAATGAGCCAGCGGAGTGTTGGGGGGACAGGGATGGGTGTGACCATGCCTCAGAGTGCATTCGTGGACCCAGCCCTGGTCAGTTGATTGTCTATCTCCTGCCAACATTCAAATCCAGCTTTGTGAACGAATAGGCTTCTGATCCATCTCTTTTGCTAAAAAGCGCTCTCGATTTCCTTTTCCAGGGACCCCCTTTCTCTCAATGTCAGTCTTCGAGATCAGGATGGGGTGACCTGGGCCCACCCTGAGCTGGACATCCCCTTTGCTTTGTCCACAGTGATTGGCTCTGAGGGGTCTGTGACCCAACTGTGTGAGCTGGAGCTGGGCTCCAAGGGACAGACTTCCACACCTGGAGCAACCTCACTGCTGATGACTTGGCCAGCCAGAAGTCAGGGAATGAGAGACTGGGAGATTGTAGGGACCCCCTGATGAAAGCAGATAAGAACTGGAACTCCCTGTGAAGTGTTCAGTTATTACAGCCATTAAATTCCCATTTTAAGTTAGTTTGGGTCGGTTTTATATCATTTGCTGGATCCTTTGAGTTGCTCTGTCTTTGCAGGGAAAAGCTATGTGCAAGAGGCATAGAAGCCCATTTCCCTAGTGACTATAGAGATCAGGAATTTCGGAGGGGGGTCCGTGTTTCCTCCCACATTATCACAACACTTCCCCTTCCCCCAACACCCCTTAGAACTGATCTTCCCCATTTTACACATGAGGACACTGAGGCCCAGAGACGTAGGGTGATTTCCCCAAGTATCCAAACTGCGAGCTGCCTGGTCATGTTCCCATTCCCTCTGAGTGCTCAGTCCCTAGGGTGTCAGATCCAGTAGACTTGGTCTGGCTATCCTGCTTGCCTTGATCAGCCCCACCCTTAGCTGGATCTCTAGAAAGCTGCCCAGGAGAGTCAGGCCCCCCAGTCAGGAGTGAGGGGAAAGAAGAGGAGGTGGAGCTAAACTCTAAACCCTGGGAAAAAAGATGTAGACACTTAGGGCTTAATAATAATAATAATATGAAATATAAATCAGCGAACTAAAATGGACTGGAATGGGTGAATTTAACTCAGATGACCATTATATCTAATACTGCGGGCAGGAATCCCTTAGAAGAAATAGAGCCATCATCGTCAACAAAAGAGTCTGAAATGCAATACTTGGATGCAATCTCAAAAATGACAACTCTGTTCGTTTTCAAGGCAAACCATTCAATATCACAGTAATCCAAGTCTATGCCCCAGCCAGTAATGCTGAAGAAGCTGAAGTTGAATGGTTCTATGAGACCTAAAAGACCTTTTAGAACTAATACCCAAAACAGATGTCCTTTTCATTATAGGGGACTGGAATGCAAAAGTAGGAAGTCAAGAAACACCTGGGGTAACAGGCAAATTTGGCCTTGGAATACAGAATGAAGCAGGGCAAAGGCTAATAGAGTTTTGCCCAGGAGAACCCACTGGTCATAACAAACACCCTCTTTCAAAAACACAAGAGAGGACTCTACACATGGACATAACCAGATGGTCAACACCGAAATCAGATTGATTATATTTTTTGCAGCCAAAGATGGAGAAGCTCTATGCTGTCATCAAAAACAAGACCGGGAGCTGACTGTGGCTCAGATCATGAACTCCTTATTGCCAAATTCAGACTGAAATTGAAGAAAGTAGGGAAAACTACTAGACCATTCAGGTATGACCTAAATCAAATCCCTTATGATTCTACAGTGGAAGTGAGAAATAGATTTAAGGGCCTAGATCTGATAGATAGAGTGCTTGATGAACTGTGGAATGAGGTTCGTGACCTTGTACAGGAGACAGGGATCAAGACCATCCCTGTAGAAAAGAAATGCAAAAAAGCAAAATGGCTGTCTGAGGAGGCCTTACAAATAGTTGTGAAAAGAAGAGAAGAAAAAAGCAAAGGAGAAAAGGAAAGATAAAAGCATCTGAATGCAGAGTTCCAAAGAATAGCAAGGAGAGATAAGAAAGCCTTCCTCAGCGATCAATGCAAAGAAATAGAGGTAAACAACAGAATGAGAAAGACTAGAGATCTCTTCAAGAAAATTAGAGATATCAAGGGAACATTTCATGCAAAGATGGGCTTGATAAAGGACAGAAATGGTATGGACCTAACAGAAGCAGAAGATATTAAGAAGAGGTGCCAAGAATACACAGACGAACTGTACAAAGAAGATCTTCACAACCAAGATAATCATGATGGTGGGATCACTCACCTAGAGCCAGACATCCTGGAATGTGAAGTCAAGTGGGCCTTAGAAAGCATCACTACAAACAAAGCTAGTGGAGGTGATGGAATTCCAGTTGAGCTATTCCAAATCCTGAAAGATGATGCTGTGAAAGTGCTGCACTCAATATGCCAGCAAATTTGGAAAACTCAGCAGTGGCCACAGGACTGGAAAAGGGCAGTTTTCATTCCAATCCCAAAGAAAGGCAATGCCAAAGAATGCTCAAACTACCACACAATTGCACTCATCTCACACGCTAGTAAAGTAATGCTCAAAATTCTCCAAGCCAGGCTTCAGCAATATGTGAACCATAAACTTCCTGATGTTCAAGCTGGTTTTAGAAAAGGCAGAGGAACAAGAGATCAAATTGCCAACATCCGCTGGATCATCGAAAAAGGAAGAGAGTTCCAGAAAAGCATCTATTTCTGCTTTATTGACTATGCCAAAGTCTTTGTGTGGATCACAATAAACTGGAAAATTCTGAAAGAGATGGGAATACCAGAACACCTGACCTGCCTCTTGAGAAATTTGTATGCAGGTCAGGAAGCAACAGTTAGAACTAGACATGGAACAACAGGCTGGTTCCAAATAGGAAAAGGAGTACGTCAAGGCTGTATATTGTCACCCTGCTTATTTAACTTCTATGCAGAGTACATCATGAGAAATGCTGGGCTGGAAGAAGCACAAGCTGGAATCAAGATTGCCAGGAGAAATGCCAATAACCTCAGATATGCAGATGACACCACCCTTATGGCAGAAAGTGAAGAGGAACTAAAAAGCCTCTTGATGAAAGTGAAAGAGGAGAGTGAAAAAGTTGGCTTAAAGCTCAACATTCAGAAAACGAAGATCATGGCATCTTGTCCCATCAGATCAGATCAGATCAGATCAGTCGCTCAGTCATGTCCGACTCTTTGTGACCCCATGAATCGCAGCACGCCAGGCCTCCCTGTCCATCACCAACTCCCAGAGTTCACTCAGACTCACGTCCATCGAGTCAGTGATGCCATCCAGCCATCTCATCCTCTGTCATCCCCTTCTCCTCCTGCCCCCAATCCCTCCCAGCATCAGGGTCTTTTCCAACGAGTCAAGTCTTCGCATGAGGTGGCCAAAGTACTGGAGTTTCAGCTTTAGCATCATTCCTTCCAAAGAAATCCCAGGGCTGATCTCCTTCAGAATGGACTGGTTGGATCTCCTTGCAGTCCAAGGGACTCTCAAGAGTCTTCTCCAACACCACAGTTCAAAAGCATCAATTCTTCGGCGCTCAGCCTTCTTCACAGTCCAACTCTCACATCCATACATGAACACAGGAAAAACCATAGCCTTGACTAGACGAACCTTTGTTGGCAAAATAATGTCTCTGCTTTTCAATATGCTATCTAGGTTGGTCATAACTTTCCTTCCAAGGAGTAAGCGTCTTTTAATTTCATGGCTGCAGTCACCATCTGCAGTGATTTTGGAGCCCAGAAAAATAAAGTCTGACACTGTTTCCACTGTTTCCCCATTTATTTCCCATGAAGTGGTGGGACTGGATGCCATGATCTTCGTTTTCTGAATGTTGAGCTTTAAGCCAACTTTTTCACTCTCCTCTTTCACTTTCATCAAGAGGCTTTTTAGTTCCTCTTCACTTTCTGCCATAAGGGTGGTGTCATCTGCATATCTGAGGTTATGATATTTCTCCCAGCAATCTTGATTCCAGCTTGTGTTTCTTCCAGCCCAGCGTTTCTCATGATGTACTCTGCATATAAGTTAAATAAACAGGGTGACAATATACAGCCTTGACGAACTCCTTTTCCTATTTGGAACCAGTCTGTTGTTCCATGTCCAGTTCTAACTGTTGCTTCCTGACCTGCATACAAATTTCTCAAGAGGCAGATCAGGTGTTCTGGTACTCCCATCTCTTTCAGAATTTTCCACAGTTTATTATGATCCACACAGTCAAAGACATTGGCATAGTCAATAAAGCAGAAATAGGTGTTTTTCTGGAACTCTCTTCCTTTTTCGATGATCCAGCGGATGTTGGCAATTTGATCTCTGGTTCCTCTGCCTTTTCTAAGACCAGCTTGAACATCAGGAAGTTCACGGCTCACATATTGCTGAAGCCTGGCTTGGAGAATTTTGAGCATTACTTTACTAGCGTGTGAGATGAGTGCAATTGTGTGGTAGTTTGAGCATTCTTTGGCATTGCCTTTCTTTGGGATTGGAATGAAAACTGCCCTTTTCCAGTCCTGTGGCCACTGCTGAGTTTTCCAAATTTGCTGGCATATTGAGTGCAGCACTTTCACAGCATCATCTTCCAGAATTTGGAATAGCTCAACTGGAATTCCATCACCTCCACTAGCTTTGTTCGTAGTGATGCTTTCTAAGGCCCACTTGACTTCACATTCCAGGATGTCTGGCTCTAGGTGAGTGATCACACCATCATGATTATCTGGGTCATGAAGATCTTTTTTGTACAGTTCGTCTGTGTATTCTTGGCACCTCTTCTTAATATCTTCTGCTTCTGTTAGGTCCATACCATTTCTGTCCTTTATCAAGCTCATCTTTGCATGAAATGTTCCTTTGGTATCTCTGATTTTCTTGAGGAGATCCCTAGTCTTTCCCATTCTGTTGTTTACCTCTATTTCTTTGCATTGATCGCTGAGGAAGACTTTCTTATCTCTTCTTGCTATTCTTTGGAACTCTGCATTCAGATGCTTATATCTTTCCTTTTCTCCTTTGCTTTTTTCTTCTCTTCTTTTCACAGCTATTTGTAAGGCCTCCTCAGACAGCCATTTTTCTTTTTTGCATTTCTTTTCTATGGGAATGGTCTTGATCCCTGTCTCCTGTACAATGTCACGAACCTCTTCATGGGAAATAGATGGGGAAATAGTGGAAGCAGTGTCAGACTTTATTTTTCTAGGCTCCAAAACCACTGCAGATGGTGATTGCTGCCATGAAATTAAAAGACGCTTACTGCTTCGAAGGAAAGTTATGACCAGCCTATATAGCATATTCAAAAGCAGAGACAATACTTTGCCAACAAAGGTCCATCTAGTCAAGGCTATGGTATTTCCAGTGGTCATGTATGGATGTGAGAGTTGGACTTCGAAGAAAGCTGAGCACCAAAGAATTGATGCTTTTGAACTGTGGTGTTGGAGAAGACTCTTGAGAGTCCCTTGGACTGCACGGAGATCCAACCAGTCCATTCTGAAGGAGATCAATCCTGGGTGTTCATTGGAAGGACTGATGCTAAAGCTGAAACTCCAATACTTTGGCCACATCATGCAAAGAGTTGACTCATTGGAAAAGACTCTGATGCTGGGAAGGATTGGGGGCAGAAGGGGATGACAGAAGATGAGATGGCTGGATGGCATCACTGACTCGATGGACATGAGTTTGAGTGAACTCCGGGAGTTGGTGATGGACAGGGAGGCCTGGCGTGCTGCAATTCATGGGTTCGCAAAGAGTCGGACATGACTGAGCGACTGAACTGAACTGAAAAAGAAAGCTATCCCTTTGAAAACACAAATCTCTGAATCTAAAATCATTATCTTCTCTCTCCACTATTTCCCCCTCCCCCTCCCCATGCTCATCCCCTCTCCACTTCCTCCCCTCCCCCATCCCATGCTCATCTCTTTTCCTCTTCCTCCCCTCCCCCACCCCATGCTCATCTGCTACCCAACCTGCTGTTTGCCTCTAGTGTCCCTACAGTTCCTGAGGTCCCTCACCTCCTGGGAGGACTCTAGGAATAAGCATCATATTCCTATAGGGAGAGGGATGCTGAGGCTACACTGTCATTCCTTATGACATTGGGTGCTGCCATGCGCTAGCAAGCTCCCTGCATCATCAGGTTGCCTCACCCTGTTACTCTCTCTACTGCAAGAGGTGGATGGCCAGGGAGGACAAATGTCAGGCTGAGACCACGGGGCCAGGAAGCAGCAGAGTCAGAAGCAAACCCAGGTCCGTGCACCTGTGGGCTCCCGCTCCTCCACAGGGAGGGTGCTTTGAGGTTTGGTCACCCTTTCACTCCTTCACTCATTCCTTCGGCAAACACCAGAAGTCTGGCCCTTGGGAGGTGACAGAGAAGTCACAGAGCCCAGAGGAGCTCCGAGGGGCTGTGGGAGGGAAGCCATTGACTTGGTCATCAGGGGAGGGAGAGAGAGAGGGGAATCAAGGCTCTCTGGCTTGAGTGATGAACCAGGAACTCAGTACAAGGATGAATAGGGACAGGGAGGGGGCAGATCCCAGGGGAGGAGGCAGCTGGGCTGTGGGGAGGAAAACACCAGGCCCCTTCTCCTCCCTCATCCCTGCCCCAGCCCCTCCCTCTGCAGCCCACAGGGTAGCTCAAGGCTCCAGCCAAGGGGCCCTGTCTCTTCCCATGGAGACCGGCCAGGGTCTTTTAGTCCACATCCAAGCCGAGTTGGTCTAGCCTGTGTCACGCATCCAGCCCTGGTCCAATTGGCTAAGGCTGGGAGGCAAGATGGTCCCATCCCTGAGGGGTCCTCCCCCTCCCAGAGCTGAGGCAGGTGCACTGTGGCAGACAGGGAGGTGATGGAAGCTGGGCATAGGCCCTGGGATGGTCAGCCACAGAAGGCATGGTGGGCAGGAGCAGGGGGGCAGCAAGCTGGTGCTGCGGAGCAACCAGGAGCTTGTGGGCTGCACAGGCGGGGAGGGTGTGCCAAGCAGGGCCTGGGCCATAGGAGACATGCAGGGGACAGCTCAACGGTACCAGGGAGCTCAGTGTCCTGCCACGCTGGTAGGGTGGGTCGTGTGGTTTCTTTCTCACACTAAGGAGAGTGATCCCGGCAGAAAGAGCATCATTCTCTTTTATAACATTCTATTTTTCCCTTCCTTTCCTTGTCCCAGTCTGCAATGGTTTAATTCATTTGTCTGGTTTCTTGATGAGCATTATTCTTCCCCATGGGACTGTCAGTCCCAGGAGGGCAGGACCCCGCCCGTCCCCTTCACTCCTGTAGTCCTGGGGCAGCCCTGCTGGGCCGTGGAAGGTGCGCAATTCATGTGAATGGAATGAATGAATGAATGCTAACCAGGAGCAGATCTCAAGAGAGAAGGAAGTAGCAACCTCTGGTTTTATGTTTTAAAGTTGTTGTTATTAGTAATAGAAACGAAGCTTCATTACATGCTTGGTGTGTGCTGGGCTCTGTGCTATGAGTTTTACACCTGTTTTCTCATTTGACTTCTTCTTTGCCATGAGAGTCCAGGTCCCTTTCAGAGCTGCATGCCATCTGCCCTCCTGTATACAGGCCTTGCACTGGGTGCTCCCTCCAGGAGCCCTTGGTGAATTAGCAACACAGATGCATAAACAGTTAAAAACAAGAGGCCAGGGTTGAAAACTAAAGAAGCTGGTGGCGTCAGGGATGATGTGTACGGAGGAGGTAGGGCTGCAGCTCCAGGTTTGACATTACAGTCAAGATGCCACTTTAAGGCTCCACCAGCCCCCACCTGGGCATGTGCAAGGATTGATTCAACGACTTAATGTGCCAGCCGGGCTCTGGCAGAGGTGGCAGCAGAATGACAGGGAGCCAAGGTCTCGGTGCCCTTTGCTATGGCTTTTATCTGCCTGATTTCACGTGGATTGAGCCCTGGCCGCCACTCAGCTGGAGAAATGTCCAAACCGTATTAAATCACGGGGTGCAGGCAGACGACAGGAGAACACTTGTCATCCACCTCTGCCAGTCCTCTGGCTCCCAAGCCCCTGTGGGGAGGGATCATTTTTGTCTCTCGCTGCGCTCTGAGGGCCTGGCTCACCTCTTGGTCCTCCTCCATAATGACGGTGTGGATGTAAGTTACGCAAGATGAGAGGGGACGTGGTTAGGTGTACTCACCTACAAGGCAATCCAGCAGCCTCCTATGAGGGTAGAGCCAGGGCGCAGAGCCCAGAGGAACACACACGTTGCAGTCGGCTCCTGGGCCAAGGTTATTTCCCCTCTTTAGTCTTTATTAGCATATGTATGGAGAAGGCAATGGGAACCCACTCCAGTACTCTTGCCTGGAAAATCCCATGGACAGGGCAGCCTGGTGGGCTGCAGTCCATGGGGTCACAGAGTCGGACACGATTGAGTAACTTCACTTCACTCACTTTGCTCACTTTATACTTCGTCACTGGAGAAGGAAATGGCAACCCACTCCAGTATTCTTGCCTGGAGAATCCCATGGACAGAGGAGACTGGCGGGCCATGGTCCATGGGGTTGCAGAGAGTTGGACATGACTGAAGTGACTGAGCATATATATGTTAAAAATTTGAGAGTATTTTGGTCAGCTGGGGCTGCCATAAAAAATAGCATAGATTGGGTGACTTAAACACCAGAAATTTGTCTTTTCAGTTTAGGAGGCTGGAAATCCAAGCCTAGGGTGCCAGCAATGGTTGAATTCTGGTGAGGGGTCTCCTCCTGGCTGGTAAATGGCCTCCTACTCACTGTGTCCTCATATGGAGAGAGAAAGAGAGAGAGAGACAGACAGACAGACAGAGAAGAGAGAGTATTCTGGTATCTCTTCTTAGAAGGGCACTAACTTCATCATGAGGGCTCCACCGTCACGATCCCATCTAACTGCATCTAACCCTAACTATCTCCCAAAGGCCCCATCTACAAATATGACCACAGTGGGGAACTTAGGGCTTCAATGTAAGAATTTGGAGGGGACACAAAATTCAGTCCACAGCGGAGAGTAACACAATCTCACTGTTAAACATTCAAAAATTGTAAGAGTATACAGAGAGAGAAACTTCCCTGTTCCCTTTCCTTAGTCTGAAACTACTTCCTGGATGAAACAGTGGAAAGCCATCACCATCACCATCATCGTCATGTGTTCTCCATGATAAGACTTTTGGCTACAGTAGTTCAATTAATCCTCACATTATTCCCACGAGGAAGATGCTGCCTTCCTCAGGCTGGATAAACTGAGGCTCAGAGCAGTGGGGTGAATCCCAGAATACTCCACTGATAACTATCGGTGAGACTGAAACCCAGGCCTGTGGGTTTCAAAGCCCTGCTCTTTCCACTACAACTTACATTTTTCTGTGCATATTCTGAATTTTATTTCTTTCACAATGTAATAATACTTGGTACACACTAATTTATCATTTGTTTGCTATGTGCAGATATCTCCCCCTGTCAATCGTCTCTCATTGGCTGCCTGGTGTTCTGCTTTAATAGGCACCGTCATTTTTTTTTTTACCTCCCTCTAGGTGTGTTTTTGTATTTAGGTGACTTTTTTTTTTTTTTGCCTTTGCAAGCAACATTACCTGCCATTTTATTCTCTCTCATTCATTTAAAATTATTTCTAATTATCCAAGGGCTTTAATGCAGTCCCTCTTATTGTTATGTATTCAAGCAGGCCATATAGAGAAAAAGTACTTTTGTGCTATGCTCCTCTCCAAAGCCCGCCCCACTCCATAGTAACCACTGCCATGGGTGTGGTATAGAACCTTCACAGACCTTTATCTTTGCATTTATAGAACTTCACACCACATACTAATGCATACTTAATTATAAACACATAAACGGTATCATATATATTTTTGCATCTAACTTTTTAATCATTTGCCAGTATCATAGACATATTTCTGTACATAGAGAGGGACCTCCCTGGTTTTAATTAAGCAATTTCTTCATTAATTTTAAAACTTTAAACATTTTTAAATTTTTAATTAAGCTTGGCTGTTTCCCCGTGCTTGCTTCCCTTCTCTCCCTCCCTCTTCCTTGCTTTCTCCTTTTCTTTCACTATTCCTTATTTCCCTGTAAAGGATATTTAGCTTGTTTCCATTTTGTCCTCTGCATAATGTCCTTCACTGCAGTTCACATCCTTGTGTAAGCCTCACGGTGTCCACGTGGGATTTTGTCTCTAACACGGAAAACTGGATGTGGAATTGCTGGGTTGAAGGTTTGTCGGACCAGGTCTTGTCTGAGACCACAGGAGGCTGAGGAAGATCTGGGCTGTGGGTGCGGGGTCTGTTTGCTACAGGCAGTGTGAAATGATGGGAGGGGTCTACCTGGGAGGGGTCTACCAGTCTGCTGTGGGAAGCCGTGTTCTCGGACAGCTCCTGGGGGCATTGCCGGTACCCGTGGTATAGGTTTGCTTTTATATGCGAGGTAGTGTAGCCACCAAACAGAGTGTCCCCCACATGCTGTTGGCTTCCTCCCTGGGCTTTTCTCCTAGAGCGCTTGGGGGAAGGTCTCCACTGTCTTTGGGATCGTGGGGTTGGTAACAGCTTGGGGCTACCTTTGGGCTAATGGAGAATGCCCTGGGTGCAGTGGGAGAAATGGAGGCTGCTTTGCAGAAAGAGGTGGAGACAAGCAGAGATAAAGCGCAACATAGGGGAAAGGCCAGTGGCCTGGGCCCCTGGCTTTGGCCATTCTTTCTTCAGTCCTGAAGTTCCTGAGCCTTGTCTCTGGCCCTGAGGCCAATCAGCCCCATATAAAAGCCTCAGCTGCTGGACTGGGGTCTGTTGTTGCAGATTAGAGTCCGGATGGATGCTGGGAGTAGGTTCATGAAGTCCTGATGCCTCTGGATAGGCAAAGGGTAGGTCTCCTCGGTTCATACAAAGGTCTCCTCTGACCTGACCTGACTTCCTGACCTCAGGGTCTTCTCCTCTGTGCCCCCTTCCAATCTGCCCTCTCTGTCTTCTTAAGCACAGGTCTGGCTTTGTCACACCTTTGTTTACCCCTCAGTGGCTGTCCCTTGTTTTTAGGGTGAAGGTTCATCATACGCTTTGGCCCTGTGTGTGGGACTCTGCAAGGGATGGCTTCTGAGCATTGCCTTCCGCACTCCCCACGCCTGCACACCTTACACTCTGGCTGCACCAACTTCTCCTTGTTCTGAAACAGCCATTCACTCCCTCCTCCAAGCCTCAGCACATGCTGTCTACTCAGCCTGGATGTCTTTTTCGCTCTTTAATACCTCACTCCCATTCTTGATCTGTGGATGAGTCCTCTTTCAGGTTTGGAATTAAGCACTCTGTCCTCCAGGAGGCCACCTCACTCCCCTCCTCCACACTCAGCATCGTTTATAGCAGAGTACCATCCAGTGGTGTAATGATCTGGACCCTCCGGTAGCTGGAGCTCCAGAAAGACAAGCTTCCCGTCCACTGGACACATCACTGTGCTTCTTGCACCTGGCCTAGGGCCCAGTAAGAACCCTTGTAGTTACTCAATGAATGAAACAGGTCCATAGGTGCGAGGCAGGTGAAACGCCACGGCCATGGAAACAAAAACAAACCTGGGACCTAAATCTGACGCCAAACAGCTTAGATCCTGCTGGTCACTTTCCTCCAGTGCAAATGTAGTCATTGTTACCCACTTCTCTTTGGCAAAAGACAATAAGCGTGTTTGACAAATGTGTTATGCAAATATTAATCTTTAATGGAACACGGGGTCAGTAAGACTCAACATCGCACAAATTGTTCTGCCAAATCTGATAGCGTTTCTTTAAGATGCAAATGTAAACATCTCAGGTATAGGGCATGGGGGAAACAGAAACACACATTTAATGAAATGCTACAAGATGCCAAGCTCATATCAGGCAGATCCAAATATTAATTTTCTACATAAAGAACTTTACAACTTTTGCTAGGTTTCTTATTGGCCTCAGAAACTTTGTAAAAAAAAAAATTCAATTGGAAATGGCACCTTTATCTCGGTATACTGATTTTGAATCCAGCAAACATGTTAAACTCTCTTATCACCCATGGGCTCTTTTTTGGACTTTGCAAAGAGGCAGACACAGCGTATGCAAACGTGGCAGGTTTTGCTTTTCCTTTCCGGTCTGTACACTTTTCATTTCTTTTTGTTTTTAAGTGCTCTAGCAAAGATCTCCCATGTTGAATATTAATGATGCTGACAGCCATCCTTGGTCTTGTTCTTGATCTTAATTTTAAAGGGAAAACTTTAAACATTTCACCACAAAATATGATGTTTGCTGTAGGCTTTTTTGGCAGAAGCTTTTATTCCTTTCAGTCCTAGTTTGCTAAGAGTTTTATCATGAGTGAATGCCAACTTTTTCAAATGCTCTTTCTGCATCTATTTAAATGATCACATGCTTTAAAAAAAATCTCCTAATGTGATGAATTACATTAAGTCATCAACTAATACTAAACTAATACCACACTCCTACAAGAAAACAAACTTGGTCATAGTATATTAACTAATCTATTCATTGCTGGAATTTTCTTGCTAATTTTTAAAAAGACTTTTTGTATACACATTTTTGAGTGAGTGTACTCACTCAAAATTTTGAGTACAAAATGTACTCAATAATTTCCTGTTTTGGGTCTGACTTTGGATTCAAGGTTTTGTTAGTCTCATAAAAGAAAGTATTAGCATAAGACTGAAATGATTTCTGTCTTAAATGTGTAGGAGAACTCATAAAACCATGTGGATAAAGTGCTTTGTGCGAATAACTCTATTGATTCAACTTAATGGTTACAAAATTATAGAGAATTAAAAAAATTCTCTTTGGGTCAGTTTTGGTAGTTACATTTTTCTAGGAATATATTCTATTAATCTAAAGTTTCAAGTTTATTATAAAGTTATCCATACAAATTTCCATTATCTCTGTAATTCTTCTGGTGAGTTCCCTTTTCTGTTGCTTATATGGTTCATTCATGCCCTTACTGTCTCTCTATTTTTGTTCAATTTTGCCAGAGTCTTCTCTGTTTTTAAATTTTTTCAGAGAGCAACCTTTTGGCTCTACTGATCCTCTCTGTTATATGTGGGATTTAACCTCTCTAAGCCTCAGTATCCTCAAGTGATGAGCCATGGGAGATACCGTTGCCTTCATCAGCATGCCTGGAGAATTCAGGTCTGAGGTCGCTTTGGCCGTGGTGTCTATCAGGGCTGGAATGGATGATGGGCAGAGAAGGCAGCTATGTTCCCAGGTAGTAAGCAGAGGGGAGGGGAATTTTCTGTGGACCGTGTTGCTATGGATTGATTGTTATGTCCCCCTTCCTCTCAAAATGCGTGTGTTGATATCTACTCCCCAATGGGATGGTATTAAAGGTGGAGCCTCCTGAGTGGGATCAGGATCCTTCTAAAGGAGACCCAGAGAGAGTCCTTGTTCCTTCTGCCATGTGAGCTCACAGTGAGGAGATGACGGCCTGTGAATCTGGAAGTGGACTCTCACCAGACACCAATCTGCCAGCACCTTGGGCTTGGACTTCCAAGCCTTTTGAACAGTAATCAGTAAGCTTCCATTGTTTATAAGCCATGCTGTCTATGATACTTTTGTTATAGCAGCCCCAAGTAGACTAAGAGGAGAGTGAAAAAGTTGGCTTAGAACTCAACATTCAGAAAACGAAGATCATGGCATCTGGTCCCATCACTTCATGGGAAATAGATGGGGAAACAGTGGGAACAGTGTCAGACTTTATTTTTGTGGGCTCCAAAATCACTGCAGATGGTGACTGCAGCCATGAAATTAAAAGACGCTTACTCCTTGGAAGGAAAGTTATGACCAACCTAGATAGCATATTGAAAAGCAGAGACATTACTTTGCCAACAAAGATCTGTCTAGTCAAGGCTATGGTTTTTCCTGTGGTCATGTATGGATGTGAGAGTTGGACTATAAAGAAAGCTGAGCGCCGAAAAATTGATGCTTTTGAACTGTGGTGTTGGAGAAGACTCTTGAGAGTCCCTTGGACCACAAGCAGATCCAACCAGTCCATTCTGAAGATCAGCCCTGGGATTTCTTTGGAAGGAATGATGCTAAAGCTGAAACTCCAGTACTTTGGCCACCTCATGCGAAGAGTTGACTCATTGGAAAAGACTCTGATGCTGGGAGGGATTGTGGGCAGGAGGAGACGGGGACGACAGAGGATGAGATGGCTGGATGGCATCACTGACTCGACAGACGTGAGTCTGAGTGAACTCCGGGAGTTCATGATGGACAGGGAGGCCTGGCATGCTGCGATTCATGGAGTCGCAAAGAGTCGGACACGACTGAGCGACTGAACTGAACTGAAGTAGACTAAGACACACATGGAAGTCACTGAACCTCTAACAATCTCATTAGGAACGCTTCTTGGTGGGGAGGGGATGCCAGCAGTGGGATGTACTGAACAAGGAGGACCTTTGGGTTTAGGGTGGTGTACAAAAGATACTCCACAGAGCACGTCCTTTTTCAGGGAATGGTGTAGTTCCAATGAACACATTCATTTGTTCCACAGGAGAAAGCTGGTCTATGCAAGCCTGCCATGCCTAGGACCGCACAGCTCAGGGAGGACCACAGATAGCACCAGCCAAATGGAAAATGGCTCCCTCTTTCCTTAAAGACTTCCCTTCCTCTGCCAGGATCCTGGAGGGGAAAGGGAGGGCATGAGCAGATTTTGTACCTTCACCTCCCCCATCCCTTCCCAGCTGGGGTCTCTGAACCCTGGTGAGTCCTGAGCTGGGGAAGGGGGCACCTAGCTGGACCTTTAAATGCTGACAAGTGGGCAGACCTTAATTCCACAAGATGCAGTTACAACT
Organism: Bos indicus x Bos taurus; assembly: GCF_003369695.1. Lineage (NCBI taxonomy): Eukaryota > Metazoa > Chordata > Mammalia > Artiodactyla > Bovidae > Bos > Bos indicus x Bos taurus. The sequence goes on from NC_040077.1 coordinate 122,854,391, forward strand.
GAAGGTGAGTTCAAGGTTAAAGCAACTATGATGCCCGTTCAGGGTGAGTTGGGGGCTCAGATGGAGCTCGTTTGAAGTCAGGCCTGGGAGAAATGATGCTATTTCTGTTTGTGCCCCATTAGATTCTGCCCATTCAGTAAACTGGTAACATATTCATTGTGTATCTTTGGGAAAAAATGAGACCTGGAGACTCCCATCTATCTCTTTCTAGAAGCTTCAGTCTCTAGGGTTGCTTATAATAACATACAATTGAGAACAACCCAATCAACCCACCATGAGGAGTTCAGTTATTAAATTCAAAATGGTCTATTTGGTAGAATGTTACACCATGAGCAAAAATAGCTGTGAGATACATTATGAGGTTATACTTTTAACCACATGGGGCTTGCTTAAAACCATAATGCTAAGTTAAAGACAAAACCATAACCAAGAACACACCAGGATAGTTAATTATGAGCTAAAAGGAAAGAATACTGGAAGCAGTGAAATGGAAATGTCAAAAATAGTTCTTTGTGGAGTATTGAGAATATTCATTGTTTCTTTAGCTTTAGATATTTTTTCTTTTAAAATAGAACATACTGTTTAGAATAGTTTTAGATATGCTAAAAAACTGAGAAGTTAGTAAATGTCATTAAATGTCTTACACCCATTTTCCCAAACTATTAACACTTTATATCACTTTGGGATATTTGTTGTAATTAATAAGCCAACATTTGGAGTGTTATCAACTAAAGTTTACTTTATTTTGATTTCCTTAGTTTTTACCTGCTGTCCTTTTTCTGGTCCAGAATCCCATCCAGGATGCCATGGTATGTTTAATCATCGTACCTGCCTAAGGCTTGGCTGTGACAATTTCTTAGAATTTCCTTGGCCTTGATGACCTTGACAGCTTTGAGGAGTACTGGTCAAATTTATTTTTGGATGTCCCTTTACTGGAATTTGCTTGATGTTTTCCTTTTGATTGGATCGAAGCTGTGAAGTTTTGGAAGTAAGACCACAGAGGTAAAATCTCATTTTCATTATGCCTTACCAAGATAGGTATCAACATGATTTATCACTGCTGATGGTGACCTTGATTACCTGGCTAAAGTGATGTTTGCCAGGCTTCACTGTGAAGTTACTTTTCCTCCACCCGCATTTCCACACTGTACTCTGCAAAGAATTCTTGTGTGCAGCCCACACTTGGGTAGGCACTATACTACCTCTCCAGGAGGGGAGATTACCTACATAAATTGTTTGCAATTCTTCATGGGAGATTTAACTCTTCTCCCCCGTTTATTATTCAATCATTTGTTTATATCAGCCTGGACTCCTGGATATTTATTGGATACTTTGAGTTCTATTCCGACTACTTTGTTCAAATTGTTCCAACTTTGGTCATTAGGAGCTTTTTCAGTGGCTCCTGTGTCTCTGTCACACTTCCAACAATGTGTGAAGTGTTCCAACTGGTTTTGGCTCAAATTGCTTTGAGGAGAGTTTAATAAATGGATTCTTTACAAAGGTGAGATCAGGGCAGAGGGCACCGCAAAGGTGGGTTAATGGACTGGCTGCACTCACCTTGAGCAGGGCATGAGCTCCATCTATTCCCTGACCTGGGATAAGCTTCTGCTTTGGTAGACCACAGTGGCATTTTGAGTCCCCATGAATTAATGTCAATTCAGATTCAGTGTCTAGTCCCCCAGATGAATTCCTTTCCCAGTGCACATTCACTGTTACAAATGGCTGCAGGTCCCTTTGGAGAAGGCTTGGAGGAAGATTAATGGTATGTGTTTGCACTGATGGTACAGAGCTCTTCTATAAAGGCGCTGAGCATCTGGGCACCTGCATCTGTAGCTGATTTAGGTCTTGAAACGGAGCAAGAGGGCATGACCTTCCACTGTGTTGAATAAAGTTAGGTTTATGGCTATCAGACCTAGGATTTTTGTTTTCTGGGGGTTTTGTTTTTTCCTCAGAGCAGGAACTACTGCAGTAGACTGCTCATCTGTTTCTTTTTTAAAGAAAGCATGATCACTTAGCCACCACCAAGCATGCCTGCAGGACAAGGCAAGGCAACCTCCCGTGGTCCTTCTCAGTAGAGGCTCCCACCTTGATTTGGGCCTCTGTTCCTCTCCTATATTATCATCGCCACTGAAATTCCTGAGCCCATCTGAATAGCATCTTTCACCCTAGGTTATATCTATTTTACAAAGGAGGGCAACCACAGAGCTTTTCAAGGATGCAGGAAGGGATCCACACTCGCATCAGTAATCGGTTTCTCAGTGCCTTGGTTTCTTCTGGGTGTTCTCACTCAGCATAGTTGGGAATGGGTGTGCAGGTTGCACGTGATAAAGCATGCCCAACAGTCTTATCTTGTGATGGTTTTGGATTCCCTCTTCCACATCATAATCTGTTATTCTTCCACATTTAACCTCTGTGAACCTGAGAACCTCTGGCATCACAAATGTAGACCATCATCAAACACCACTTCCAATCAACCAAACAAGTAAGCTGTTAGGGCCACCTCCACTTGCATGAGCTAACAAAGTAAATCCAGCATCTCTGGTCAATGCACCCATATCAATGAATTGAACCAAATTTTGTGTTAGGTTTCCTCCTTAGAATACCACCTTCAGAATCCTCTCCTCCGACATATTCTCCAGTCTGCTCGAATACATGTTAGCAAAGTCTTGCTTTTGTTGTGGAAGCTCTTTACTCCTGGGTCAGAGTCTGTACTGTCTCTCAGGAACATGCTGAGATTTGATCATAATGATGAGTCTAATGGCAACAGGGGGTGATTGTTATGGCTCTTGAGGTGAGTGAGCTTCTCATTTAAAGCTTCTGCCCCAGCTAAGTCTATCAAGGGAATATTATCAAGCAAATTACAGCTAGTGTCTTCAGGCACTGGAGGGGAAGCTACTTTCATTGCCAAGGGACGCTCACAGGGACTTGGGAGTCAAGATTTCAGTTTCATTTAGGTCCAACCAGATGCTTTAATTCCAAGTTTCAGGATCTCATTCTTTCCCAAGAGAAGTAACTCCTCAAGGACATTTCTCATGAGAAATCTGGCAAGTCCATAAATTCAGTGGATATTAGAATTCAGCATCCTGCCTCATTTCATATTGGATTTTGGGGCACTATCAGCCCTGTGGCTACAAGAAAGAAGAGACTTGTTTAGAGCTGTCATAACTGAAATTTAGAAGGACTGAGATTCTAAATATCCCAATTTCCTCAGGAGGATCCTTCATCATCCCTGTAACGGTCAAGTGTTTCCACCTGGGCTCCCGTGGCACTTGCTTCTGATGGTACTCCATCACATCAACCACAGGTGATGGCTTGATTAATCATGATGCCACTAATCAATCCATTACCCACGGATTTCTAGCAACGCTTTCCTATTAGGAAGGAGCTCAGCACTGTGTTCAAACCCAAGGGTACAACCGAACTCATTCCAAGTTTCTCATCTTTGTGGGTCTATCACCTGGGATCACAGCTAGTAGTAATTCTTCATCAGTCAGAACCTAAGCAGGAGACAGTGACCGCCCTGGAATAGGACAGGGAAAGTTTAATATAACCTGTGTGTATGTGCTAAGTTCCTTCAGTTGTGTCTGACTCTTTGCAACCCTGTGGACTACAGCCCACCAAGCTCCTCTGTGCATGTTATTCCCCAGGCAAGAATACTGGAGTGTGTTGCCATGGCTTCCTCCAGGGGATCTTCCTGATTTGGGGATCAAACCTGCATCTCCTGCATTGACAGGCAGGTTCTTTACCACTAGCTACCTGGGAAACCCAAGGATTGCCTGCCAGGGGGTAAAAAGTGCTCTAAAAAATGCAGGAATAGCAGATGTAAAGGGCAGTCACTATAGCTAGGATTCCAAGCAAGGAAGGAACAGATCTGAAAGAGCCTCCCCTTCACTCTATTGTCCCACTGGGGTCCAGATCTAACCAGAGAGAACATGCAGTCGCCCACTGGACGGTTTGCTGGGGTGGGTGGCATGGCAGTGGAACTTGTTGGGGTGCTGGTAAAACTGTTCACAGGGAAATGTTACACCCAGGACCTTGCTGGCAGCTGCTCATCACTGGGTATTCCTTAGGGTGCAGTACTGGCCTTTGCACCCTCGGGAGCAATTAGAAGAGGGCACATTAGAGCCAGGAAGAAAAGCTTTCCTTTTCCTCCTGTGTTCCCCCAGTGCCAACTGGGCACTGTGCCAATCTCTGTGACAAAGATTACCATGGTACCAGTTGGCAAGGGAGACATATTCCAGCATCGCCTGCAGGGAATGAGGGATTTGTTGCTGAGAAGCAATACATGGATACATACCCGACACCATTGTGTGACCTTGGGCAAGTCGTTTCCCTTCCTCTGAGCCTCGGTTTCCTCATCCGTAAAGGGAGAAGTCCCTCCCTTCTTGCAGGTTGCTGTGAGGACTGAGATAAGCATGTCCAATGCCCCAAACACAAACGGTGTTTAATAAGAAGAGAACACAAGTTGGCAGTCGGCCCCACTCCACGTTTTGAGATCTGGTCTCTGGATTGCTCCTCTAATGATGGTCTTCCCCACTCCTATCAGGGTGCTTCTTGGGCTCCAGAGTCCTAAGCCAGGAGCTGAAGAGAAGAAAGCAACAGAGCACAATGAGAGAGACAGCAGACCTGGGTCCAGCTCCTCCTTCCTCTTCTTCATCTTCTGTGAATCCTTGGGCCACTTACTTACCCTCTCTGAGCCCAGTTTCCTCCTTCCTCATCTGCCAGATTCCCCCGTCCCAGTCCCAGCTAACCCCTTGACCCTTGACCCTGTACTTAGTCAAGTGTACTGGGAACAGCCCTGAGCTGCCCCTCCCCAGAGAGGTGGAATCCAGCCCACCTTTGTCATGAGCCTGCTGTGTGTCCTTGGGCAACTGTCTCTCCCTCTCAGAGCCTAGCTTTCCCTGTCTGCCGTTGCTCATCTCAGCAGACAAGCACCATGGTGTCAGCCAGTGGTATCACCTCTCTTCAGGGGAAGCCACTGCAGGGGGTGGGCAGCATTGAAAGGCTGGGCACATACGCAGTCCATGGTTAATTACTCCGGCTTCTGTTTACTGCCTCCCTAATTCCCCAAGCAAACATCTCCATTACAGGGAGTAATTTACTGGCACCAGCTTCCACCGTGAGGAGCAGAAGCTTTGAGACGTGCTCCCCCTCCAGTCCCCACAGCTCGGGCGTGGACGAAGAGTGTCTCGGGACCTTGGGGCTCTCAGGCTGGCACCCTTCCAGTCCTCTGCACACTCCAGCTTCTTCTGGGAGTCTGCAGACACCTGCCTGAGTGTTACTGCATTAGCCCGGGAGCCCAGTGGACTCGGGTTCTGTCCAGCCCTACCCCTGACTCTCTGTGTGACCTCAGACAGGGCATGCAGGTGCCCCATGCACAGGAGGGGTCCTCCTCTGCAGCACCCCCTACCCGCAGCACCACACAGCTCTCTAGAGTCTCAACGAGAGGGACTGGAAGTGGGCTCCGCTTCCTATCTCCCCACCTGGAGGAGATGCTACCTTAAGCCCTCTGGTTTGTAAAGCCATGGGTCTTCGAGGTGCATTCCTGGGCAACTTCAGAACCAGAGTGTCCTCTGGAGCAGGTGCTGGTTGAGGGAGAGATCAGCCTGAGGTTGGAGCTCTGGAACCAGGTGGCTTCTCTTCTGGCAGACTCGCTGGGAATTTCCCTAGGCCCAGTTGGTGAGAGCAACACTTCAGCAGCATCTGGTTTGGGGGTTTTCTCTGAGTCTGGCTCCAGTGGGTCTGGAGGCTCCCCGGACCCTGGATAGAACCTGATATGGGGAGAAGGTGCCTCGGCCAGCCCAGCATGAGCCAGGACGTGGCCTTTGATTCATGAACTGCTGGATTTTGGTGGATTTGGCGACCTGGTTTCCGATTGATTTCTGGGGGAGGGAGGGTGGATTTACAGCTCCCAAAACAGGCTTGGGGCCTCGCAGCAAATCTGCGCCAGGCAGTGGGAGGAAGTTATTGACGTGACCTGGGACCCTGGGAGGGAAAGATAATGAGGTTCAGGAAAATCCATCTCCGTGGGGTTCATCACGGGCCCTTGAAGATGTACCTCCTCCTTCTGATGTGCTTGGACAGCTTTGCAGATGCTGAACGGAGAGGGTGGGAAGAAAGCGGGTCCTTCTCCCCTCACCTTCCAGCTCTCAGAGGAGGCTCTGGCTCTGCAAAGGATCGAAGTCTGCGGAGTGTCCAGGAGGCAGAGAATGGAATTCGAAGATCTCTGGAACCCTGGGGGCTGGCTGCCTGTTCTCCCTGTAGGCCCCAGCTGGCCCTCTGTCCCTGCCCTCACCTTCTCTCAGCTGTGTGTGTGTGTGTGTGTTAGTGGCTCAGTCATGTCCGACTCTTTGTGACCCCATAGACTGTAGCCCACTAGGCTCCTCTGTCCATGGAATTCTCCAGGCAAGAATACTGGAGTGGGTTGCCATGCCCTTCTCCAGCTGGGGCCCATCAATTACCTTGCAGCTTCAGAACAAGGAAGGGAGGAGGAAACTGCCTTTGCTGTGGGTTTGGAAGTGGGGAGCCCTGGGTTTGAATTCTGGATGATTCATCCCTTTCTGGCTGTGGGACCTTGGATCAGTACCATATGCATACCCGGCCTCCGTTCCCTCACCTGTGAAATGGGAGATATAGAGACATCTCTCTGAGGATGGCTGTGAGCTGAGCTGAGGTGTAAAGTGGGCAGCACAGCCCTTGACCTGTGGTGGGTGGCACATAGGCCTGGACATGATGACTTTGAGTTAAAAAGCTGACTCCAACAGCCATTCTGTGTGATTCTGGACATATGCCTTAGTCTCTCTGAACCTCAGTGTGCGCCTCTATAAAGTGGGGAGGATGGAACAGATCTCAGACATGACAGAGGGACTTTTACAGGCCAAACCCTGTGCTACATGCTTTACATGTACAGACCTTATAACAGTCCTACAAAGGAGATAATTTTGTTAGCCCCAGTTTACAGGTGAGGAAATTGAGGCTCAAATGGGAAATAACTTGCTCAGGGTCAACTAGGAAGTGGTGGAGGCAGGATGTGAACCCAGGGATTCTGGCCCCAGACTCACACTCTTGCCTGCTCCCTGGGGATCTCCAGTTCCCCATAGACAAAGGTGTAAATGGGTTCTGCCAACTGTAAAGTGCTGTGGAAATGCCAGACGAGGTCACCTTCTATAGGACTGAGAACTCGACTCTATCAGATTGCGCTGTGCTCTGTAGACTGTTAAATGGGATTATAACCATAACCAACATTTCTTGGGCACTATCTAGGTGTCAGATATCGTGACAATACTTTATATTATGCTGCTCATTAAATCTGCTGAGAGGCCGAAATCATAACTCTCACCCCATAGATGAAGTTGAGAATGAGATGGTAACAGCTTGGTCAAGGGCATACATACAGTAAAGGGGCATGTGAACCCAGGTCTTTCTGACTCCAGAGTCCAAGTTCTTACCTGTGGGAAAGAGCCACGGCCGACTTTCTTACTAAATATCAGCACATGATTCAGAACTCACTGCTGTTCAGGCTGCGGTCAGAGGTGGCATGACTACACATTGAGGGTGGAGAGATGAGCAGGACTGACCTGCCTCTGGCCCAGGGAAGGCGCTGGGGAGACTGAGCTCAGAGAGCACAGCAAGAGTGGGGCCTGGCTGAGGGTCGAGCCCCAGCACTCAGCCAAGAGGACAAAAGAGGGGACTTGAGTGTCGCTTATGTGGTTGGAAGATGCTCACACGGTCACAGGCTCTGATGCTCCTTGAGGAGCATTCGCTATCTTGTTAGCTGGTTTCTGTCTCTGTTAAGAGGTTGTGTGTGTTCTCATAATTCAGGGTCACTGTTGTATCAGTTCGGTGTCTCTGACCCTGTAACCATGGAGTGATTTGTGGTTTTTCTCCTCTATATGTTCTCAGTTCTGTTGACTTGCCCTTCTTCATTATTCTGCTGGTAATTCTTTTCAGGAGCGCCCACTGATTTCCATACTGAAATACTTCTTGTTGCCTTTTCTGATGCGAATCCTGTATCATGTGTCATCACATGAGGGTGAGATAATCTGGACTTATTTTACTGTAAAAACATCAGTACCTGACTGGGAATGCCTGTGTGCCCTCCTCCTGGGGATGCTTGCTTTAGCTCTTCAGGCTGTGTTTCTACCTCTTAGTGAAATTTACTGTTGATAGCCAGACATGGTGTATCAGGTCAGAGGGACTCAGGTAAATCAGCGTTTAATGGGAGGTTTTATGTGTAGCTGGCTGGGAGTTAGTCTGCGTTTACGCTTGCTGTAGTCCCAGTATCAGAGGATAAAGTTTCCTTCAGTGTTTTTGGCTTTGTCTCCACTGTTGTCTTGGGCTTTCCTAGAGGCTCCTTAAAGAGGGTCTGAGGCTTGCTATCCTTTTAACGACATTATTATTCAGGAACCCTATTGAAGGGTGGTGTGTAGGGGAGGGGAAGCCTCCTATAATCCTAGGATTAGGACTGTCTTTCAGTGCCTGTGAGCTATATATCTGCTTTCCCCCAGGTAGTTAAGCTTTGGTAACATAGGTTCTCTTGAAGCAGCCTCCTGAAGGAGAACAGAGTATTTTTAAAATATGCTCTGGGCATTTTAAAAATGGTTATTTCCCTTTCCCCTGCTGGAAGCAAGAGAGGATTTTTCTTCTGTCTTCACACTGAGAACCTTATGGGCTCCCAGAAATCAAGCTCACAAAAGTGTGGGGGTACTCCTTAAGACTCACCTTCTTGCAGTTTTTAATTTCCAAGCTACTCTACAGTGAGACACCAGCAATATATCATGAATAAAGTGCTCCTACAGTTAGTTGCTGGCTCCAGGTAAGGGTTTCTGTCCTTGATAATCTGTAATTTTAGGTATCTGCTTGTCTTTCCAGGTTTCAGGGTACCAATTTGTCTGTGACTTCAATTCTCTGTTGAATCTAAGAAGATGACTGTTGATTTTCAGTTTGTTCATCTTTTTTTTTTTATTGTGAGGATGGGAATGGTAACTTTCCAGCTCTTTGCAGTAATTTTTCAGCATGCAGACCTCATATATGTTTTGTTAAGTGTATAGGTAAATATTTCATTTCCTTTGGAGATTGTAAATGTCAGGTTTTAAATTTCAGTTTCCACATGTTCATTCTTAGTATGTAGAAACATAGTTAACTTTTGTCTGTTGATTTTTTATCCTGTAAACTTGCTGAACTTAGTTCTAGGAAAGTTTTGTTTTTGTTTGATTTAGAATCCTTGTGATTTTCTATGAAGAGACATACCATCTCCAAATAGAGACAGTAAAATTCTGTATAGTCAAAGCTATGGTTTTTCCAGTAGTCACATGTGGATATGAGAGGTGGACCATAATGATGGCTGATCACCATAGAATTGATGCTTTTGAACTGTGGTGTTGAAGAAGACTCTTGGGAGTCCTTTGGACTGCAAGGAGATCAAACCAGTCAATTGTAAAGAAAATCAATCCTGAACATTCATTGGAAGGACTGATACTGAAGCTGAAGCTCCAATATTTTGGCCACCTGATGTGAAGAACTGAGTCGTTTGAAAAGACCCTGATGCTGGGAAAGACTGAAGGCAGGAGAAGAGGATGACAGAAGATGAGATGGTTGGATGGCATCACCGACTCAATGAATATGAGTCTGAGAAAGCTTCAGGAGATGGTGAAGGACAGGGAAGCCTGGCATGCTGCAGTCCATGGGGTCGCAAAGAGTCAAACATGACTGAGTGAATGAATTGAACTGTATTTTATTTATTTCAAATCTGTGGGTCCTATATTTATTTTTCTTGTCTTATTGCAGTGGCTATATATCCAGTAATAGTAATATGAATGATGAGAGTGGACACCCAGTTTTGTTCCCAATCTCACCCCTAATGCAAGCAAAGCATTCAGTCTTTCACCATTAAATATGATGTTAGCTGTGGGATGCTTGTAGTTGCTCTTTATCAAGTTCAGGAAGTTCACATATATTTTGTTTTTTTTGAGTTCTTTTTTTTCCCCTTTTGTCATGAATGAGTATCTGAATTATGCCAAATGCCTTTTCTGTGTTGGCTGATATGATTATATGATTTTTCTTTTTTAGCCTGTTAACATTATATATTACATTGATAGATTTCTGAATATTGTACTAGACTCCAAAACTTACGATAATAAACTCCACTTTGTTATGGCATATAATTCTTTGTATGCATTTTTGGACTTGATTTGCTAATATATGTCTCTAAAGATTTTGATATGTTGTGTTTCTGTTTTCATTTGTTTTCACTATTTTTAAAAATTACCTTTGAGACTTCCTCTTTGGTCCATGGATTATTTAGAGGTATACTGTCTAATTTCCACATGTTCAGAGATTTTCCTGTTGTGTTTCTCTTATTAAGTTCTAATATAATTCCAAATTGGGACACATTTCTAATTTGATTTCAAATTAGTCAGGTAGCTGCATTATTTCGATTTTTAAGACATATTGGTTTGTCTTGGTGAATGTTTCTTGGGTATTTTAAGACTGTGTATTCTGTTGTTGGGTGTTATGTTCTGCATAAATGTATAGGTTAGTTAGATCTTGCTGGGTAATTATATCATTTAAATTTTCTGTAGATTTTTTCTATAATCACATTTCTTGCTTATTTTGCTTCTATTTCTTTGCTGAGATCTTCTAATTTTCATTTGTTTCAAGAGAATTTGTAATTGACTTTTGAAACATTTTAAGTTGGCTGCTTTAAAATTCACGTCAAATAATTCCAGCATCTAATTCATCTTGGTATTTGGCATCAAGTTGATGTCTTCGCTCATTTAGTTTGTAATTTTCTTGGTTCTTGTTATAATGGATAATTTTCTATTGTACCCTGAACATTTTGTTTACTCTGTTAGAGGAGTCTAGGCAGTCTAGACCCTATTTAAATCTTTTATTTTAGCAGACAATCACCCTGTTTGGGTTGGCACATGGGTTCTTGACCTACAGTTGTGGGCTGTGGTCCCAGTGGCAATTAAGTTATCAGGGTCATTGAGGTTTGCTTGGTTTATCTGATGCTGCCATGGTTCCCACTAGTTCCTTCCACAGCTAGCTGCCTGATAGGATGTCAGGGGCTTCCCTAGGCCTGCTGCGAGGGGCTGGCCTGTGGTCGGGTCCTTCTACTGGTGCTTTCTGGCTGCCCTGGGGTCTCTATTAGGGGAGTAGAGTCTCAGACTCCCGGGCACACAGAAGCTTCCTGGACTGGTGTACTTGTGATCGAGTCCCTTTTCCTCATTCTGCTCACCCACCCCCACCCTAGGAATGTTTTGACATGGCTTACAAAAAACTAAAGCGTCCACACTTCCAGCTATTTCAGACTCGTGGTGTTTGCAATAGATGCCCTCACTTCATCTTTGAGACTGTATCAGCATGTGCTAACCGTCACAGCTCAGGGAGCGACTGATACGGGGGTGACAAAGGGCATGGTACTTGGCAGCAAGAAGCAGGGATTGTGCATGCTGACATCAGAACATTATCTAATTGACCACTGCAAGATATCTGTCTGTGCAAGTGTCAATAGGTGAGTTCAATTACTTCAGTTACTTAACCCTCTTGACCTCAATTAAGGGCTTTGGAGCTACTCTTAGATGCAAATCCCTGCTTAACCCCTCATTAGTTGCTGGAATATTCACACACCTTAGTGTCTCTGAGTCTGAGTTTCCTCATCTATGCCACAGGAATGAAGAAACTCCCACCTCCTAGGCTCTCAAATGTGATGCTGATGTAAAATGTTGAGTGGAGCAAGGGGCATGTGGTTGATCCAGCTCAGTAACCAGCAGCAATTATCATCATGAGCATCCTGATTCCAGGCTAATGGGGGTGTCTCTCTTAATAGTGATAATGAAATAACAATGAGGTTTCTAAGAGTACTAATAATGTTGTGTTCAGAAAATAAACGGGATCAGACCAGTCAGGATCTGAATCCTGACGCCAGTACTTACTCACTGGCTGGGACATGGGACAACATACGTAACCTCGCTGAACCTCAGTTTCCTCATCTGTAAAGTGAAGAGAGTGATGATACCTAATTTGTAGATCAGTCATGCAAAGGGCTTAGCATAGTGCTTGGAATGCACTGAGTGCTCAATAAATGTTGGCCACAGTTTGCCACAAAGGCAGAGATCTTTGCGTTTTGTTCGTGGCTGTACCGTTGCATTCCCAGGGCCTAGAACAGTGGTACTTTGTCCTGACATGGTGGGGCCTCAGCCAGGCTGTCGGCCCTTCTGGCCCAGGGCTGTGTCTGGTTCTTTACTGTGTCTCCAGAGGCCATCTGGGAGCCTCACTCCTGCTCTGGGCAGCTGAAGAGGCTTGATCATTGGTACCAGGGATAAAACAGTTGCCTGAGTCTCCTCCCATTCTGTGTTATTTCTGATGTACCATTCCCTCCCTCTGTCTCTGTCTTTATCTCTCTCTTTCTCTCTCTCTCTCTCACACACACACTCCAGCAGCAGCAGCTGAAATTTCCACTCACAGTCCCTCGTGAGCTCCTTGCTTTTCCATGATTTTCTGCTCTTGAGGGTGGCCAGGTATCTGGAGGGTCCCCTTCACCAAAGTTTTCCTTCTTTGCTGCCTGAGATTCTTAGTGCCCTTTTGTTAGAACCTGGAAGATGCCACCAAGCCTGGGGGACCAGGCACCTGCTCCTTCCTCCTCCTCAGCCAATCACTCTGCAGTGAGAGGAGATTTCAGGGCCTTTCCTGTGTGCAGTTTTGACGGGCGAGGCACAGACTGCACAGGTGCTGGGATGTTGGTAAAGACGGAAGGAGCATGAGGGTCAGGAGAAAGTGCTAACATCCACCACTGTCCACCTGCCCTCAGCATGTCATCCTGATTATTGGGTACCTTTGGTTCAGAACTACTGTGGGTCTTATTGAGGAGTATTAGTCAGCTAGGGCTACCGTAATAGAATACCATCCTGGGTGGCCTAGGCAACAGAACTTTATTTTCTTGCAGTTCTGGAGGTTGGAAGTCCAAGATGAAGGAGCTGGTGGGATCATATCCCCTGAGGTCTCTCTCCCTGGGTGGCAGATGACTGTCTTCTCTCTGGGTCCTCATGTGGCCTTTTCTCTGTGTGCACACCCCTGGTGTCTCTTCTTCTTTTTATAAGGACACCTGTCATATGGGATTGGGTCCCCACACTTATGACCCCATTTAACCTTAGTTACCTCTTTAAAGGCCCATTTCCATGTATAGCCAAACTGGGGATTAGGTAGGGCTTCAATATATGAAGGGTTGGGGGACACAATGTAGCCCCTAGGGAAGGTCGGTGGGGTCCTCTGAGCTCTGACTTTCTTTCATTAACCTCTCATCTCTCCTCCCATTGCTTCTGAAGGTCTATGGTTCAGGCCTCTCATTTCATCCTTAGAGACTGAGGCTCAGAGAGGGTCAGGGACCTGCCCTAGGTCACAGTGCACGTGAGGAGTAGCTCTAGGACAGTTGAGCCTCCTGATCCGGCCTGGGCCTTTCCCGGATGCCAGTGGTCAGAACTGCAGGACTGGTAGGCAGCTGGCACTGGGCTCTGTGGCTTTGGGGACCTGATGTACTCAGAGCGCCTTGGCGCCAAGAGACTGCTTTGTCTCAAGTCTGGTTTTTATTTTTCTCTCTTAATGATTCCAATTTCAGGAGCTTCTTTGTCCGTGTTTTTATTCTCTTGTCTTTCATTTCGCTTTCTCGCTGGGTAATCTGAGGCTTGCAGGCAGCTAAGAATGACGTGTACATTCCAATGAAATGCAATAAAATATAATTGAACATATTTCTTTCATGTCTGAGGAGTGGATTAATCTCCCTTGCACGTCCTATTTCCTCTGTGCTCCCTCTGATTTTTCATCTTAGTATTTTCCTCTCCTTTCCAGAATCTCTGGGATCCGAGGAGCCCTGCGGCCCCTGCTTGTTGGAGACACACAAATGACCTTTACATTACAACCTCAGTCTTCATGAGCTATAAGTGATGTTCTCAGAGAAGAGGAGAGGGAGCTGCCAGATCCACATGAGTCTGGGAGGGACACCAGCCCAGGGGCTGGTGGGGCACAGGGGTTGGTGCTCAGCATGGAGTGTATCCATGGGCAGGACTGAAGGGCACAGGGGTTGGTGCTCAGCATGGAGCGTATCCATGGGCAGGACTGAAGGGCACAGGGGTTGGTGCTCAGCATGGAGCGTATCCATGGGCAGGACTGAAGGGTCCTCTGTGGATGGACCTATTATTTACACAGGGATCCCTAAGTGACACCCTCTTGCCTGCACACACATCGGCAAAATGCAGGTCCTTCTTTGTTGCTCTGGGGCTGAGGCTGGGTGTTTGTGAACATGACTTTCATCCAAAAGAGAGTCCCCAGTGAGTGGAGGGATTGGCAGGAAGCCCTGGATGTGTCCATGAACAGTGGGCTCAGCTCAGGAGGAAAGTGTTTCTCAGAGTGACACCCATCCTCAGTCCCCACTGCAGATGCAAGGGCGTCCTGGCTGAAGACGGCATCCCCCCAAGGCCCTGGCTGTAGCTCAGGGTCCCAGGGCTCCTGGCTGAATGGCATCCCCTGCGTCCCTGGCTGTGGCTCAGGGTCCTGGGGCTCCTGGCTGAATGGCATCCCCCCGAGTCCCTGGCTGTGGCTCAGGGTCCCAGGGCTCCTGGCTGAATAGCATCCCCCCGAATCCCTGGCTGTGGCTCAGGGTCCCGGGGCTCCTGGCTGAATGGCATTCCCCCGAGTCCCTGGCTGTGGCTCAGGGTCCCGGGTGACCCCTCCTTTCATCCTGTGGTGCTGTTTTGCTTTCCAGGCACCTTCTCTGAACACAGCAAACTCCACCAATTCTTCTTCCTGCATCCCTTCCTCCCACCAGTATTTACTGGGCACCTACAACGTGCCAGGCCCTTTTCTGGGGGCTACAGCAGTGAGCAAAGCAATGACACCACCTGGGCCTGAGCTCACAGACCAATGTGGGCACAGACACTTCCCAAACTTGACCTGGAGACTGTCCTGTGACCAGTGTGCCCAGGACGAGGTTCCCAGGGCTCAGGAGCCTGTGCCAGCATTTGGCTTTGGCAGGAAGGTTGAGGAGTGCTTCCCTGAGGACAGGAGGGGAAACTCTGGGGAGACTGGGAAGAGGTGTGTTCCAGGCCATGGGAATAGCATGTGCAAAGGCCCTGAGGTGGCAGGGGAGGGGTGGTGAAGTCAAGGCTTAAGTGGTGGTGCCTGAGGCTGGATGAAGGTGTGATGGGAAAGGAGGAAGCAGGTGAGGCTAGAGGTGGGGGGCTGGGCTGGGCCCCCCTGTGGGGAGCAGTTGTGTCCTCCTGAGAGCACTGGGGAACTGCCAGAGTTCGAGAGGTCTGAGCAGATCTCTGTGGTGAATCATTTTTTGCAGCCTCTGGACAGGAGCGAAACGTGGGTACAGGGTGAGAAGGAGGCTGAGGAAAGGTCCAGATGGGAGATGATGGAGTGGAAAGAGGCAGTGAAGCTAGGGAAACAGGATGACGACAGTGGTTTGGGGAGGTGAAACGAGCTGGACTTGATGTGGGCTGCGGGGAGGGAGAAGGGGGGACAGAGGATGGCCTCAGGGTTCCTGGTGGAGGGCGAAGCCTCCAGGGCAGTCAGGACCCAGGAGCCAGGGTTGGGGGGAGGTCATGGGCACCGAGGCAGCACCTCTGGTCTTTCCCATCCACAGCTTCTCGTCCTGTCTCTTGTCTGCCCCTTCCCTCCCCCTTGTCCATTTCAGATCCGGAACAGCAGCTTAGATCTGGACAAAGTATCGAGACCCCTTGGTCTCATCCTTTAGGAACAAGGACGAGAGGAGCCCCAGAGAGAGAGTGGGATTTCCCAGGACCACTCAGTGATCTTGGGCAGAGCTGGAGGAGTTCCTGGAGAAGAGTGTTCCCTGCACGTGGTGCCCGCTGCCCCCCACCCCCGCCCCCAGACGTCACAGCTAGGGGCTGAGGCTCTGCCTTGCAGGCCTTGGACTAATGGCTCCATCAACCCCTCAATCGATAGTTGAAGAGACACTGTGGTTAAGGTATAATTTTCCCAGATGTTTCAAAGAGAAGTTGACAAATGGGTCCTGTCATTTCCCAGGAGAGTTTAGATTTCCTTTTGCTTTATTATTTTTTTTTCCTTTTTTTTTTTTTTTCATGACCGTCTCTCTAACACAGGGATTCCCTCTCTCCTGTTGCAGTTGGAGTTACCGAGGAAAACTCCTCCTCCTCTCAGGATGTGCCCTGGGTCGGCTGTGCCCTGCAGGGCTGGTGTCTGGAGGTGGTGGAGGCTCAGGGCTGCTTGCCTTGTCCCCTCTGGTGCCCTGGGGTTCCTGCTGCCCTCTCAGGGGTGGGGGAAGGGGGTGAGCCCCCTGTCACTGGAGGGGGCCCCAGAGACTAGACAACATTTGGCAGGGAACTGAGGCATCAACCCCTGGACTGGGCTATGACTGAGACTTCATCTTTGCACTCCCCCTCTATTCCACCCTACATGGAGTGGAGGGTGGAGACACCAAGGTGGAGACAGAGGAGGAGGGGGAGCTGATAGTTCCCATGGGGGAGAGTAGACCTGGGTTTGGTGCTCCAGGTTCCAATTTGCCTCCTCCTCCCCACCTCCTCCCCCAGTCCCCTCCCAAGGGTCAAGCTGTGTTTTCCTCATTTCACTGATGAGGAAACCGAAGCTCTAGAGAGGTCAAATGAGTCCATAAGCAGTGGAGTCGGGGTGTGCCTGGTTCTTTCCCCAAAGCCCGACTGTCTGCTTGAGAATAAAGGCTGCTCTGAAGTGAGCACTCACCTTGAGCCAGGCTCTCCCCCAGACAGAGCAGATGCTGTTCTCTCCACTTCTCAGGTGAGGGATGTGGTGCTCAGGGAGGTTTAGCTACTTGCCTGAGGACGTGCAGCTGCTGAGCCTTGGAGCTGTGGTGCAATCCCAGGTCTGTCATTCTCAGAGTCTGCGCCTATAACCATTGCAATGAACTGTCCCTCCTCCCAAAGTTCTTCCTGAGGTCCAACCTAATTCCTCCACGCTGACCTTCATCAGAGCAGCTAGTGAAGGTCAGGACCCCAGAAACAATAGTGTAAGAAACAGGTTATAAAATTCCAGAGGACAAAGAGTGCTTCGTTTACGTTCATCTCTTATCTCCCTTAAGAATCATTGAATGAATGAATGAATGAATGCACAGTCTCTCTACTGATGGGTAGCAGTGGTCAGGCTGATAGGCTGGGGGTCTACTTGGAGC
Organism: Bos indicus x Bos taurus; assembly: GCF_003369695.1. Classification (NCBI taxonomy): domain Eukaryota; kingdom Metazoa; phylum Chordata; class Mammalia; order Artiodactyla; family Bovidae; genus Bos; species Bos indicus x Bos taurus. Next base: position 122,871,576 of record NC_040077.1, read on the forward strand.
AGATGAGTGCGTCCCCTTCCACAGCCAGCAATCCCAGTGGTGGGTTCTGACTGAGATCTGGGGGCCCTGGGAGAAGGATTCAGTCACCTAACAGTAAATGCATCCTGGGGTCCTCACCTTCAGCAGCTGTTGAGTAACTTAGCTTCTCTGAACTTCCCTTTGGGCCCCCAAAGCTGCTCTGGTTTCCAGAGGCCCCTGAGAAATTCAACCATCCCTGGGGTCTCACCCTGAGGCCTCCGAGTCAGTGCCCATGAAGAGTGAGGGCAGGGTTCCAGGAGAAGGTATGTGAGTCGTGGAGGTGGGATGCTGTGACAGCGGAGTGGCTGGGGTAGGGGGGGGAGGGACGAGTGCATTTAAGCTACTAACTGCTACTATCACATGCTGGTTGATTAACGCACGTGTTGGGGGCCTTGTCCTACGCTCTTTCCGTATGTTAACTTGGCCCACAGGACAACCATATGAGCCTGTGCTGTTATTACTTCCACCTTTCAGATGAGGAAGCTGAGGTGCAGAGAGGGAAAGTGGCAGAACTGGAGTGTTGAATCTTAAAGGAGACCCACGGAGTCCACGCCAGCCTGGCACAGCCCACCGTTTCATCCTGCCTTCCCCAGGCCCTGATGTGAGCTGACTCCATATCTGGGTAACTGACGGGACAGAGCCCCAGGTCTCTCCAAGGGGAAGGAGCTGCTCAAGGGTATAATCTTAGTCAGGGAGGCATTAACACTGATCTTGGTGCTGCTTGTACAGATCTGTGTGTCAGGCCCATAAAGTGAAAGTGAAGTCGCTTAGTCGTGTCCTACTCTTTGCGACCCCATGGACTATAGCCTACCAGGCTCCTCAGTCCATGGAATTTTCCAGGCAAGAGTACTGGAGTGGGTTGCCATTTCCTTCTCCAGGGGATCTTCCCAACCCAGGGATTGAACCCAGGTCTTCTGCATTGCAGGCAGACACTTTACCATCTGAGCCACCAGGGAAGCCCATAAATCGCCTGTTTAAAGGGCTTGTGTCTCCATGCAGTGCTGTCTGCACCTGGGGAGCCCCTGAAGCTGTGTATTTACTATGGGAAGGGTAGGGATTGGTCCAGGACAGATGGAGGTGGGAGGAGTGTGCTGTCCAGCCCCGGATCAGCCTCCAGCTACAGACAGCCAGGTGGATCTGCCTGGCCCCAGACAGCCCTGCAGGGAGATTTGGCCTGGGCTGCGTGTGAGCTGGGAAAGCAAAGATCACAGGGTGTTGGAGTCCCACAGGCTAGGTTTCAGTCCCATGCTGTCCCTCACCAGCTGTGTGATTTGATATCACTGCTCTGAATCTGTTTTCTCATTTATCAAATAAGACTCATATTAAGAATAAAATCTTACTTCACAGGGTGGTATGAGAATGCTCATGGAGAGCTGCCTGCAGGTCCCAGAAATGATGCCCAGCGGGTGCGGGGTGAGTGTGACAGCTGGGCTGTGCGGGAAGGAGGGGCGGGGGCAGGAGAGAGCCTGGGAGGGAGGAGCAGACTCTCATTCTACACCCTTCTGGTGATGTCAGGATGTGAGCACTGTCCGTAAACACTCACTGCGTCTTATGGACTCTTTCAGGCTGCTGCTGTTATCAGCCCTGATTTACACATCTGGATGCTGAGCTCAGCCAGGTTAAGCGCAGAGTCCTAGAGCTGGTGACTGGCTGTAGCCAGGACAGGGGCCCAGGTTTGCCTGACTCAGAAGTCCCCGTCCTCCTTGAGTCTGAGGATGTTCCAAGTTCCTCCCGTGACCCTCTAGGCCCCCTCAGCACCCCTTGAGTGTTTATCCAGACGGTCATTACCCACAGGGATAGTTTATGCAAAGCTAATTAGCCCTCATGAGGATCAGCAACTGATCAGGAGCAGAGCTTGTCAACCGCAGCTCAGGTTTCCTCCTTGCTTCTCCCCTGGGACTCCGTGGGGGCCTCGGCATAAGGGGACCAGGACTCCCAGCCGATCCATCGGAGGCCAACTCTGGTGACCAGTGTGGCCCAGCCCTCCCCACGCCCCGTCCTGTCTCCTCTCCACGTCTATTGTGTCCTCAGTTCTGCTCCTGTCAATGCCCTGGGCTCTCAGCTTCCCAGATCCCCATTCGCCCTCCAGCTCTTTGCCCGCCTCTCCCCCAGCCTCTACCTTGTTTACTCTTGGTCTTGTTACTATGAACACCTAGAGGCCCCCAGGGAGCCCCTGCCTCCAGGCTCACCCCTTCCAGTCCCCACCACTCACATGGTTATCTCGGGTAGTGGGGGCTTTGGTTATGGAGACACCAGTGCTTTTACTGGCCTCACCTCTCGTCAGCCATGTGAACTAGAGTGATTTTTTTTTTTTAATCCCTTTAAGCTTCAGTTTTCGCATCTCTCAAAAAAGGAGCCTTGGTTTCCTGCTCTGCATGAGGCTGGTGACAGCAGTTGTCTGTGGCTCCACCAACAGCATTTCATGAGAAGCCGGCTTTGTGTCCGGGTTGCCGAGAGGGTGCATGGAGGAGGAGGCAGTGGGATCATGTGTATGAGGGCTGCATCCAGAATGCTGGCGGTGGTCGCTGCCTTGGAGCACAGCCTTGGGCTTAAACGGGCTCCAAAGACGACCAGGGAGCATTTCCTGCCCTATAGCTGGTACATCAGCAGCCTACTTGAACTTGGGTCATGATCAACACCCTCCAATAGGAATATAATGGGAGTCATGCATGTAGTTTTAAATTTTGTAGATCAGTTCAGTTCAGTTCAGTCAGTCGTTCAGTCGTGTCCGACTCTTTGTGACCCCATGAATTGCAGGACGCCAGGCCTCCCTGTCCATCACCAGCTCCCAGATTTCACTCTGACTCATGTCCATTGAGTCAGTGATGCCATCCAGACATCTCATCCTCTGTCATCCCCTTCTCCTCCTGCCCCCAATCTCTCCCAGCATCAGAGTCTTTTCCAATGAGTCAACTCTTCACATGAGGTGGCCAAAGTACTGGAGTTTCAGCTTCAGCATCATTCCTTCCAAAGAACACCCAGGACTGATCTCCTTTAGAATGAACTGGTTGGATCTCCTTGCAGTCCAAGGGACTCTCAAGAGTCTTCTCCAACACCACAGTTCAAAAGCATCAATTCTTCGGCACTCAGCTTTCTTCACAGTCCAACTCTCACATCCATACATGACCACAGGAAAAACCATAGCCTTGACTAGATGAACCTTTGTTGGCAAAGTAATGTCTCTGCTTTTCAATATGCCATCTAGGTTGGTCATAACTTTCCTTCCAAGGAGTAAGTGTATTTTAATTTCATGGCTGCAGTCACCATCTGCAGTGATTTTGGAGCCCCCAAAAATAAAGTCTGACACTGTTTCTCCATCTAATTCCCATGAAGTGATGGGACCAGATGCCATGATCTTAGTTTTCTGAATGTTGAGCTTTAAGCCAACTTTTTCACTCTCCTCTTTCACTTTCATCAAGAGGCTTTTTAATTCTTCTTCACTTTCTGCCATAAGGGTGGTGTCATCTGCATATCTGAGGTTATTGATATTTCTCCCAGCAATCTTGATTCCACCTTGTGCTTCTTCCAGCCCAGCGTTTCTCATGATGTACTCTGCATAGAAGTTAAATAGGCAGGGTGACAATATACAGCCTTGACGTACTCCTTTTCCTATTTGGAACCAGTCTGTTGTTCCATGTCCAGTTCTAACTGTTGCTTCCTGACCTGCATATAGGTTTCTCAAGAGGCAGGGCAGGTGGTTTGGTATTGCCATCTCTTTCAGAATTTTCCACAGTTTATTGTGATCCACACAGTCAAAGGCTTTGGCATAGTCAATAAAGCAGAAATAGGTGTTTTTCTGGAACTCTCTTGCTTTTTCCATGATCCAGTGGATGTTGGCAATTTGATCTCTGGTTCCTCTGCCTTTTCTAAAACCAGCTTGAACATCAGGAAGTTCATGGTTCACATATTGCTGAAGCCTGGCTTGGAGAATTTTGAGCATTACTTTACTAGCATGTGAGATGAGTGCAATTATGCAGTAGTTTGAACATTCTTTGGCATTGCCTTTCTTTGGGATTGGAATGAAAACTGCCCTTTTCCAGTCCTGTAGCCACTGCTGAGTTTTCCAAATTTGCTGGCATATTGAGTGCAGCACTTTCACAGCATCATCTTTCAGGATTTGAAATAGCTCAACTGGAATTCCATCACCTCCACTAGCTTTGTTCATAGTGATGAACAAAGTTCATAGCTTTCTAAGGCTCACTTGACTTCACATTCCAGGATGTCTGGCTCTAGGTGAGTGATCACACCATCGTGATTATCTGGGTCGTGAAGATCTTTTTTGTACAGTTCATCTGTGTATTCTTGCCACCTCTTCTTAATATCTTCTGCTTCTGTTAGGTCCACACCATTTCTGTCCTTTATCGAGCCCATCTTTGCATGAAATGTTCCCTTGGTATCTCTAATTTTCTTGAAGAGATCTCTAGTCTTTCCCATTCTGTTGTTTTCCTCTATTTCTTTGCACTGATGGCTGAGGAAGGCTTTCTTATCTCTCCTTGCTATTCTTTGGAACTCTGCATTCAGATGCTTGTGTCTTTCCTTTTCTCCTTTGCTTTTCACTTCTCTTCTTCTCACAGCTATTTGTAAGGCCTCCCCAGACAGCCATTTTGCTTTTTGCATTTCTTTTCCATGGAGATGGTCTTGATCCCTGTCTCCTGTACAAGGTCACGAACCTCCGTCCATAGTTCATCAGGCACTCTATCTATCAGATCTAGTCCCTTAAATCTATTTCTCACTTCCACTGTAGAATCATAAGGAATTTGATTTAGGTCATACCTGAATGGTCTAGTGGTTTTCTCTACTTTCTTCAATTTCAGTCTGAAATTGGCAATAAGGAGTTCATGATCTGAGCCACAGTCAGCTCCCGGTCTTGTTTTTGCTGACTGTATAGAGCTTCTCCATCTATGGCTGCAAAGAATATAATCAATCTGATTTCGGTGTTGACCATCTGGTGATGTCCATGTGTAGAGTCTTCTCTTGTGCTGTTGGAAGAGGGTGTTTGTTATGACCAGTGTGTTCTCTTGGCAAAACTCTATTAGCCTTTGCCCTGCTTCATTCCGTACTTCAAGACCAAATTTGCCTGTTACTCCAGGTGTTTCTTGACTTCCTACTTTTGCATTCCAGTCCCCTATAATGAAAAGGACATCTGTTTTGGGTGTTAGTTCTGAAAGGTCTTGTAGGTCTTCATAGAACCATTCAACTTCAGCTTCTTCAGTGTTACTGGTTGGGGCATGGACTTGGATCACTGTGATATTGAAAGGTTTGCCTTGGAAACGAACAGAGATCATTCTGTCATTTTTGAGATTGCATCCAAGTATTGCATTTCAGAGTCTTTTGTTGACCATGATGGCTACTCCATTTCTTCTAAAGGATTCCTGCCCGCAGTAGTAGATATAATGGTCATCGGAGTTAAATTCACCCATTCCAGTCCATTTTGGTTCGCTGATTCCTAGAATGTTGACGTTCACTCTTGCCATCTCCTATTTGACTGCTTCCAATTTGCCTTGATTCATGGACCTAACATTCCAGGTTCCTATGCAATATTGCTCTTTACAGCATCGGACCTTGCTTCTATCACCAGTCACATTCACAGCTGGGTATTGTTTTTGCTTTGGCTCCATCCCTTCATTCTTTCTGGAGTTATTTCTCTACTGATCTCCAGTAGCATATTGGGCACCTACCAACCTGGGGAGTTCATCTTTCAGAGTCCTATCTTTTTGCCTTTTCATACTGTTCATGGGGTTCTCAAGGCAAGAATACTGAAGTGGTTTGCCATTCCCTTCTCCAGTGGACCACATTCTGTCAGACCTCTCCACCATGACCTGCCCGTCTTGGGTGGCCCCACACGGCATGCCTTATTTTCATTGAGTTAGACAGGGCAGTGGTCCTAGTGATTAGATTGACTAGTTTTCTGTGATTATGGTTTCAGTGTGTCTGCCCTCTGATGCCCTCTCACAATACCTACCGTCTTACTTGGGTTTCTTTTACCTTGGACGTGGGGTATCTCTTTACAGCTGCTCCAGCAAAGCACAGCCGCTGCTCCTTACCTTGGACGAGAGGTATCTCCTCACCGCCACCCCTCCTGACCTTGAACGTGGAGTAGCTCCTCTCGGCCCTCCTGTGCCCGCGAAGCCACTGCTCCTTGGATGGTGTTAAGTTTTATTTATGGCAAAATGAGGACTGCAGCCCAGGAGGCAGCATCTTAGATAGCTCTGGAAGAATTTTGTAGTAGGCATGCTAAAAAATTTAAGAAACAACTGAAATTTACTTTCAGAATGTATTTTATTTAACCCAATATATTGGGGGTCTCCAACCACCAGGCCACAAAGCAGGAGGTGAGTAGCACACAAGCAAAGCTTCATCTGTTCCTCCCCATCGCTCCCTATAGCTCACATTATCACCTGAACCACCCTCCACCTCCTCGGTCCATGTCATGGAGACACTGTTTTCCATGAAACCGGTCCCCGGTGCCAGAAATGTTGTGGACTATTGCAGTATATCATTGAAAACTGCAATCAATATTAAAATATTAATAGTGAGATATTATACATTTATTTTTCTGTGCTAAACCCTAAACTCTGGGTGTCATTGACGCCAATAGCACAGCTTATTTCAGGCCAGCCACCCTTATGTCATGAGCTCAAGGGTGGCATGTGGCCAGGGGCTACTGCACTGGATGGCCCAGGGCTAGGGCTTTGGAAAGGCCCCAGCTCTGATGACGCCAGACGGGCTGGTGGCCACTGATGGCAAAGGCGGAGCTGTGTGGGTTTTCTTGTTTGTTTACCTGCCCAGCACAGCAGTGTGAGCATGAGCTCTGGAGTGACCGGGGCTTTGGCTTAATGCTCTTCTCCATCAGATAACCTTGGATAAATGACTTCCAAGGTTGCTGGGAAGACTAAATGAAATGACACAGGTAAAATTCTCGGTACGTGCTGTTCGTACGCGTCAGCTAACAGTGCCTGCTGTATAATTTACCGGTTTTGTCACTCTGTCACCTGGCTGGGCACTCACTCAGTCCCATCACTGTGGCATCTGCACCTTCCAGACTCTCAGCGCCATGCCATCAGCCAAGCTGCTGGACGGCAGCCGCCCAGGGCCTGGAGGTGGCCCCGCTGCCCGGCAAGAGCTGGCCTCACAGGAGCACAGAGCACAGAGCTGGGCTGAGCAGATCAGCTCCCAGCCTCGGCTTGGCTCTCACTGCGGCAGGATCTATGATGGGAGGACCAGGTGACCTTCGAAACCCACTGCCAGGGCAAGAACCTGGTGCACAAGATAACATTTATACTGCACGTGGGCAGCATTTCCAGAGTGAAGCCTTAGACTAGGCCAGTGGAGTAAGACATCCATGAGCCTTTGCTCTGGTTTAGGTGAGCAGCAACCATGTATGAGGCTTGGTTTCCTCCTCTGTAAAAAAAAAAAAAAAAGCAGCTTTAATAGCTGACTGCTAGGCTGTTGTGACTTTTAAATGGGATAATGGGAATGAGCTACTCAGTACAATGTCCCACTCAGGATCAGAGCTCCATAAATGCGGTTTCCAGTGAAGGGACCAGCAAGGGCTGTCCAAGGAGAGGTTCTGCTCCCTCCACTGTCCTTGCCTTGGAACCGATGGCCCATCTGGAGAGTCCTCCAGTATGAATGCCCAGGTGGCGCTAGTGGTAAAGAGCTCGCCTGCCAGTGCAGCAGACATGAGATGCGGCCTCGATCCCTGGGTCGGGAAGATCCCCTGGAGGAGGGCATGGCAACCCACTATGGTCGTCTTGCCTGGAGAATCCCATACAGAGGAGCCTGGTGGGGTACAGTCCGCAGGATCACAAAGAGTAAGACATGACTGAAGTGGCTGAGCACACACACGTTTGCCGGTAAGAATCCAGCAAAACCTCCCAGGCCTAAAACAAGCTGTGAGTGTAGGGGCAGGTGCAGGGCCTCTGTGGATCACCAAGGGGCCCATCCAGGCCCCTGCAGTTTGCTCATTAATGGCTGCTGGTCTGGCTCCAGCACTGGCTTCGTCAGTCCTGCAGCATCATGAGCACAGTTTCATCCTAAGCAGCTCCCCAAGGCTTCTCCACCAGTGATACTGACAGGGACAGAGGAAAGGGACAAAGTAGGTGGTTAAATACTTAGTCCCACTAGGGCATTGTAAGTAGGAAAAACATGGGAGAACTCCTGTTAGTTAATGGTTACTCAAAAAAGCAGGCTTGCTTAGCAACAAAACCATGCAGCAGAAGCCTGAGACAGGCCCCAGACAATAAAACAGCAGTGGCATGAGACTCTCATTCTGCCCAGTGAGCTCAGTAAGCTAATAAAACCCAGGACATGCTCTCTGCACACACAAAAACAGTGATTTACAGAAAGGTGGCATTTCAACGCAAAGACCCTCATTCTACAGAGACAGTCCTGGCTTGACCATGTAGGGACAAGAAAACTCCCCTGCCCATCCTGGGGGAGGAGCTGATGATGGAAGCGTGACATCTACTCAAGAATGAGGAAGAAGATGCTCTTCTTCCCCCTCCCCACTTTCCCTTTGATTATAAAACTGTAGCCCAGTAAGTTCTTGGGGTAGCACCCTCTTGCCAGCCCACCTGTAAGCCACACAAGCATCCTATTCTAATAAATCACTTCTTACCTATCACTTTGCCTCTCACTGAATTATTTCTGCTCTGAGACATAAGGACCAAAGATCTTCAGGGCCTTCCCAAATGACACCTAACGGTTTCAATACTGTAGGCATAGGAGGTGGTCATGTTCTGGGCAGAGGTGACTGGGACAATCCAGAGAGCCGTGGGTGAGTGAAGGGTGGGCAGGGTCTGAAAGCATCGGGTTAAGAAGGGAGTGTCTGCCTGGGGATGAATGTGGGCACAGGAATGGGGTGAGAACAGGCCACTGTGCTGCATCAGACATGGACGCAGAGGCCTGGTGGGAGGAAGTAGGCGTAAGGGAAGGGCAGGCAGATGGGGGACAAAGCTGGGGTGTCAGCCCACTGGCATCTATGAACAGCTTCTCGCCCAAGGCTACTCACCCCAGAGAACAGAAACAAGACTGCAGCAGACAGCTGGGCCTGCCCTGGGGTGACACAGAACGCTCACACCTGGCTTGCTCCTCTACCTCTTGCTGTCCAAGCTCCCTGCCCTCTGACCTGGGCTTCTGATTTCTGCTTCTGGCCACCCACCACCCATTGGTAACCACCTCCAAGGGACCCCTTGGAGCACCCTGATTCATTTATTCAAGCAACATTTCTCCTGGGCCCCACACATGCCAGGCTCTGGGGTCATGATGGTAGGCATGGCTTTTGCTCACAGACTGCTTGGGGGGAAGGCAGTCACCCACTCACTCATTCAGTTTCCTCCCTCCCTCTCTTCCTTCCACAAGGCAGGAAGGTACAAGACCGAATCCCACCAGCTGTGTCCAGTGTGTCCTGGGAGGCACACTTCTAAGGGCCCCGCACCTGTGAGCGGGGTCACACCTGCTCTGTGACGCACTGCCACCTGGGCCTGTGTCCATCCTATGCCAGCTTCTCAGAGCCCATGGAAGCCCAGGCTGCTCTTCTGCTGGGAAGCTTCCATAAGACTGAAAAATGAAGACATGCTATGACAGAATCACAGACCTTGGGACGGGACTCAAATACTTACATAGTACAAAGTAGCACATATCAGCAAATACATGATGTGTGACTCACCTGGAAGCCACACTTTGAAAGTGCATTCTATCCACAGGTGAGACAGAGTGGACGGGAGCTGAATTCACGGGGGCAGCTGCTGGTTGAGGTCTAGTCTTCTTTCCACCTCTCCCTGTACCCCTGTGACTGTGGGGAACCTCCTTCAGAGGCAGCGTTTGGAGGTCACCTTAGAGACCTTGAAGAGATGGGGTGCTGCCCTCATTTGCACACACTTGTGCACATACACACATGCAGGCACATTCACTCCTTGGCCAGGAGGCAGGGGGTTGCCCAAGTTGAATATTTCTATGACGACATTTGCAGATGTAATGCTCATAGGGATAGTCACCACTGGGGGTTCTCCTCATTTCAGGGAACAAGGAGGGTCTGCCCTGTTTGGGGCTGGGGAGGGAAGCTGACATTGGGGAATAGCCCAGAGGCATTTCTGCAAACCCTAAATGGAAGGTGGGTCCCAGCCCTTGGCCCAGGGACCTGCAGGTGGATCAGTCCAGTTCAGTTCAGTCACTCAGTCGTATCTGACTCTTTGCGACCCCAGGGACTGCAGCATGCCTGGCCTCCCTGTCCACCACCAACTCCCGGAATTTACTCAAACTCATGTCCATCGAGTCGGTGATGCCATCCAACCATCTCATCCTCTGTCGTCCCCTTCTCCTCCTGCCTTCAATCTTTCCCATCATCAGGGTCTTTTCCAGTAAGTCAGTTCTTTGCATCAGGTGGCCAAAGTATTGGAGTTTCAGCTTCAACATCACTCCTTCAAATGAATATTCAGGACTGATTTCCTTTGGAATGGACTGGTTGGATCTCTTTGCAGTGCAAGGGACTCTCAAGAGTCTTCTCCAATACCACAGTCATAAAGCATCAATTCTTCTGCGCTCAGCTTTCTTTATGGTCCAACTCTCACATCCATACATGACTACTGGAAAAACCATAGCCTTGGCTAGACGGACCTTTGTTGGCAAAGTAAAGTCTCTGTTTTTAATATGCTGTCTAGGTTAGTCATAACTTTTTTTTCCAAGGAGCAAGGGATATTGATTTCATGGCTGCAGTCACCATCAGAAAACTAAGATCATTGCATCTGGTCCCATCACTTCACGGGAAATAGATGGGGAAACAGTGGCAACAGTGGCTGATTTTATTTTTCTGGGCTTCAAAATCACTGCAGATGGTGATTGCAGCCATGAAATTAAAATACACTTACTCCTTGGAAGGAAAGTTATGACCAATCTAGACAGCATATTAAAAAGCAGAGACATTACTTTGCCAACAAAGGTCCGTCCAGTCAAGGCTATGGTTTTTCCTGTGGTCATGTATGGATGTGAGAGTTGGACTGTGAAGAAAGCTGAGCACCGAAGAATTGATGCTTTTGAACTGTGGTGTTGGAGAAGACTCTTGAGAGTTCCTTGGACTGCAAGGAGATCCTACCAGTCCATTCTAAAGGAAATTAGTCCTGGGTGTTCATTGGAAGGAGTGATGTTGAAGCTGAAACTCTAATACTGTGGCCACTTGATGTGAAGAGCTGACTCATTTGAAAAGACCCTGATGCTGGGAAAAATTGAGGGCAGGAGGAGAAGGGGATGACAGAGGATGAGATGGTTGGACGGCATCACCGACTCGATGGACATGGGTTTGGGTAGACTCCAGGAGTTGGTGATGGACAGGGAGGCCTGGTGTGCTGCGGTTCATGGGGTCGCAAAGAGTCGGACATGACTGAGTGACTGAACTGAACTGAACTGAGTCACCATCTGCCGTGATTTTGGAGCTCAAAAAACAGTTTACACTGTTTCCCCACCTATTTGCCATGAAGTGATGGGACCAGATGCCATGATCTTCGTTTTCTGAATGTTGAGCTTTAAGCCAACTTTTTCACTCTCTTCTTTCACTTTCATCAAGAGGCTCTTTAGTTCTTCTTCACTTTCTGCCATAAGGGTGGTGTCATCTGCATATCTGAGGTTATTGATATTTCTCCCAGCAATCTTGATTCCAGCTTGTGTTTCTTCCAGTCCAGCGTTTCTCATGATGTACTCTGCATAGAAGTTAAATAAGCTGGGTGACAATATACAGCCTTGACATACTCCTTTCCCAATTTGGAATCCGTTTGCTGTTCCATGTCCAGTTCTAACGGTTGCTTCCTGGTCTGCATACAGATTTCTCAAGAGGCAGGTCAGGTGGTCTGGTATTCCCATCTCTTTCAGAATTTTCCACAGTTTATTGTGATCCACACAGTCAAAGGCTTTGGCGTAGTCATAAAGCAGAAATAGATGTTTTCTGGAACTCTCTTGTTTTTTCAATGACCCAACAGATGTTGGCAATTTGATCTCTGGTTCCTCTGCCTTTTCTAAAACCAGCTTGAACATCTGGAAGTTCACGGTTCACACATTGCTGAAGCCTGGCTTGGAGACTTTTGAGCATTACTTTGCTAGTGTGTGAGATGAGTGCAATTGTGCAGTAGTTGGAGCGTTCTTTGGCATTGCCTTTCTTAGGGATTGAAATGGAAACTGAACTTTTCCAGTCCTGTAGCTCCTGCTGAGTCTTCCAAATTTGCTGGCATATTGAGTGTAGCACTTGCACAGCATCACCATTTAGGATTTGATGGGTGGGTTAGGTGGGGAGGAAATGACCGCTTGCTTCCTGAGGTTCTGCTGGGTTCACCCCTTATAATGCCCTGAAGGTTAATTCTCGCCCTGTCTTTGATTCGGAAAAGTGACTCAGAGGGTGGGAGGGGCGTGCCGAGGGCCAGCGAATTCACCTCGGCTAACAGTGCTCATCGGATGCAACTGCTTGCCAGATGCTTCCATGTGCCGCCCACCCCTCCACCCAAGGATCGTCTCCAAAGGCCCCTCTCTCCCCTCACCCGCCACCGCCTTCTGTGGACTAAGGACAGCCAGCTGAAGGCCTGCTGAGTACCCTACCTCCATCCATGGGCTCACTGAACTCTCGCTCTTCCCTTGCTGGTCAATCTCATCAGGTCTGTTTGTGCAGATGAGGAACCCGAGAGTCAGAGCAGGTAAGTGACATGCCCGTCTGACTTCGTGAAGTGCTTAAGGGTTGTTGTGGGGACAAAGTGAGATAACACACAACATGCGTCTACTTGAAATATGGCAGCTTTTAAAGAAAGGCACACACAGCATCCTGTGTGCTAAAGGGAAACCGAGGCCCAGAGTGGAGTGGCTGGTCCTGAGCCCCGAGGTCGAGGCTCTGTGTGGCTGGCTTCCCCAGGGCGACCCTGAGGGCAGGACCCGGGAGGGCATGGCCATCTCCACCTCTGCCCTGCCTGCCCACTGCCTCCCCTCTCTGCCACAGGCAAATTTCCATGGGCAATTTTCCACGGGAAGAGATGACTTCTCACATTTGCCGCAAACTCACCTCTATTAAGTTAAGCAGTTAACAGAGCTCTCACGGTGGAATGCATTTTGTTTAATACCTTGATCTTTCTTGTCTGCTAGAAAAATGAATTCTGTCAAATCTCTCGAAGCCAACTGTCAAAGTAAGGCATTTGGAGGGGGGTGTGGGGGGGGAGACACATCTCTCAATCTGATGGCAAAATTCATTTGATTTGATCCCTTAATCCAGTCTCCCTGCAAAGCTGGGAGCTGAAATTCGGAAAGCCCTTTGCCCTGAACAGTTTCTTTCCACTCCTCCTTACCGCCTCCTCTCCCAGGGTCCACTCCTCTTTCACCTTTAAAAATAACAGCAAAGAATTGCAGCAGCTGGAGTAATGATAACCATTTGGTTTCTCACGGCAATTTTTTAGAGAGAAAATGACAGAGCACAAAGCCTGTCTCTCAGGGTCTATTTGGGGAGGGAGAGAGGTAATGGTTGTGGAACACTCTAGCAGCCCAGGGGAACGGCAGGAGCTGACCCCTGGTCCAGCAGGACACAGAAGCAGGAGGATGTCTGGGAAGAAGGCACAGCCTCGATCCCTCTCAAAGAATCTTTTTCTCTAAACCCTGCTCATCCATCCCTTCTGCATCTTATCCACACGCTAGAACCTAACCCCACACTTAGGCTCAGTGCTTTGCAGTTTACAAAACACACATTTGCTATACTTATTTGTTTATGAATTGTTCTTTCATTCATTAATTCCATCCTTCACATCATTTATGCTACAGTATTAATAACTGGGAATCACCAGGGATAGAGACACTTGGGAGCTGCAAGATCGACAAAACAGAACCTTCAACTCCAGGACTCTAGGGTCTGACAGGGCAACAGGTGTGGACAAGTGACTATGACCTTGTGTGGTGGGGGTTATGGTATGTGAGTGGTGGGCATATAGAAATCACTTCTATTAGTTAAGATGCATTGGGGAGCGTGTAACAGAAAACAAAAACAGTGGTTCAGGCGATAACCAGATATTTTAAAAGAGGTGGTTGCTGCTTGGTCAAATGCTCGGAGATGTCAACAAAGTCCTGGCTCTTTCCTCTCTCCTCTCTACTATTCTTGGCTGTGTTCACTTTTTGTCATTAGCGTTTTACCTCATGGTTGCAGGATGGCTGCCACAGCTCCAAACATCACACCTCCTACAATAGCATTCAAGTTAAGAAGGGAGTGGAGTGAAGCCAGAAAAAATGATTCCCAGAAGCAGTCCCTCTACCAGCAGATTTTTCCTCACATCTCAATGGCCAGCTCTGGGTCACACTGTCATCTCTAAAACAATCTCTGGAGAAGGGGGTTGGGGTGCCAGGCTTGGGTTCACTCCTGGGCTGGGGAGGTCCACCAGGTCTGAGCCTGTTGCTGCAGGACAAACACAGGGCTCTGCAAGGGAAGGAAGGAGGGGTGGGCTATCGGGTGGGCAGTCATGAGTGTCTACCCCCTCCTCATCAGCATTTGTGATTGAGTGTCACAGGACACATTGGGTGTGGAGTGGTGGCCTAGCCTCAAAGCTCTGCTCTGAGCCTCTGTCCCCTGTGGGCTGTGTGACCTGGAAAATACTCGACCCACCCAAAGGACAGCCTCCCCCAGAAGAGAGAGGGCTGGAATAGCACCTGACATATAGGGCACTTGTAAAGGGGCCATGGGGTCAGATGTACAGGTGCCTAGCTCAAGGGTGTATCAGCAGCCAGGAGCCATCACAGCAATTAGTCCCATCTGAGAAATGGGCCCATGTACCTCCTCTGTCTCAGTCCTGGGTGACAACAGCAAGAATATCAGTTCACACCAATGAGCACCTCCTGTGTGTCCTGGGCACATTCATTGCATACACTCCCTTAATCCTCATAGCCACCCTGCGAGGAGGGAGCTGCTTTCATCCCCACTTTACAGCCAAGGAAACTGAGGCTGAGGGGCGACTGCAGATGAGTGAGAGCAGACGGGGATCCAGCTCTTATCCCCTGCAAGGCCTTGGGTGGAGCCACAGGCAGGTGCTCAGGTAACCCCTCCTGCCCTGACTGTCACCCGGTCCGGGCTGGTGGCTGCAGCTGATCTCTTTCCTGACCCTTCTCTGTCCCTCCTGGAACTCCAGGACCCCAGGACCCATTTGAAGTGTAAGGAGTTTTACCCATCATCGAGGCTGCCATTTCTTTTCCAAGTTGATGAATAAACAGTGTAGTCAATGGTATCAATTATTCCTTGATCGTGAATTGGCAATCTCCATCTTGGGGGAAAATAATAGACGCATTACATCCTTAACACAGAACATAGCATATGATAATGCACTCTATATTTATAGTTTTAATGAAGTATGCAAAAGCACTTCCAACAATTATACACCTACAGCGGATCACATTTAATAACTGTATACGAGGCTCCTGGCCAGCACCATAATGTCAGCTTGGGTACCAAGTGTGAAATGAAACTTGCAGCCCAGCCCTGCAGGATGAGGGCTCGGCTGTCGCCTCTGCAGGCCCTTCCTCAGGTCTGTGAGCATGCCCACTATTTCCAGCCTTCTCGGCCCTTCCAGGTTCCCAGAGAGATGGCCTTGGGGGTGAGGAGAGGAAGGGGGATGGGAGAGAGAACCTGGAATTGACTTCCTCATTTACAGATGGGGAAACTGAGGCCCACTCAGGCAACCAATCTCTCATCCAACAGTTTGCCGAGCACCTGCTCTGTGCCAGCCTATGATCTAGGCACTGGGGGCTCACCTGGTGATGGGCAACAGGAAGAGACCCAAGAGGGCAGAGGAAAGAGCATTTTTCATCTTCAAAGATTATAACATTTATTCTTCCACTTGGCATTAACATCCTCTGATTCTAACATTCAGTAAGTATAGCTTCTGGGACTATGAAATGCCCCACCTGTGGGTCAGGCTGGCAGCCTCCCAACTTGAGTCTCCCCAAGGTTTTGAGTCACCCCTTCTTCCCTTGGAAATCCTGTCCAAGCCATCCCAGGCCTCTCCTTTCTCCAGGGCCCCATCCAGACTTTCTGGGTTGATGGCTGTCAAAATGTTATCAGCCATGACAATGACAACTAGAACAACTGTGTTGAGAAAGAAATTCCTGCTAGATTTAGGACCCACTGTTATTCCCCCCAGAGCCTAGGCAGCAGCCAGCCACATCACTGTGCCTCACAGTCTCCACCAGGTAGATGATTTGGCCATAAAGTGATGCTGCCCTTCTCAGCACCTGGGCTCCTGCAGGGAGCCCATCTAGGTCCAGATACATTGGCCCTTTGGTTTCCAGGCTTGCTTCATCCCTACTCTGCGCCTCCTGGTCTTTCCCAGCGTGTGCTCAGGACAGCATCTCACCTTTAAGCTCTGGGGCATCTCCTGGGGTGTGGCTGCATCTGATTGCAAACCCTGATGGAGGAGGCTCAGCCCTTGCCAACGGCCCCGAGCCCCACGCCCTCGTTAGACCCCAGGCTTTGGCCTGTTCTTCAGTCCGGGTTCTGCCGTGTCCTCCCTATGGGACCTTGGGGAAGTCACTTAACGTCTCTGAGCTCAGGGCCCTCATGTGTGAGTTGAAGATACAAACGTCTGCCTTAGGGGGTGGGGGCCAGACTTAGATGTGGTAACACCTGTGACACTCAGTGATAGATTCCATTATTATTACTCTGATAGTTTCTCAAGCCTCTGGCACAGAGTCCAGGCACATTCAGTAGAGCAAGAAGAGCAGGGACTAGGGAGCAGACTGCCAGGGCTCAAGGCTGACTTCTGAGCTGTGTGACCTTGGATAAGTCTCTGAACCTCTCTGTGCTTCTGTAGCTTCATCTTAATGCCTCCTTTATAGATTGTTGATTAAATGAGCCAGTGCATGCAAAGGGCTGAGCACAGGGCTTAGCATAGAGTCAGCTTTACTACTTCAGGCCCCGAGGGAGGGCTGGGGTTGAGAGGCCACTAGAGATCTCCCTTTCTGCCACATTTGCACTTGGCAATGAGAAACTGAGGCCAAGAGACACTAAATTAAATGCTGGAGAACAAGACAGTATATGAGCATGCTAAATTATGCAGGGCGGACAATTAGAGAACAAAACGATCAGTAATAAAGGGCTAATTGGGTGAGACAGACACTCAGTGAGTCTGGAGCCCGAGATACAGCCTGGGACAGGGTGGCCTGGCCAGGACCCGGCACTCTCCTTAATAACACTGACCTTTCCCCTCAATGTGAACGATGCCTACTTTGGAAATTAATGTTTGGAAAGTGCAAACATTAATATAAAAGAGGTTATAAATCCTGGATAGCTCCCTTCCCAAAGACAGTTGTTTCTACTTTCTTCAATCTTTTTCCTGCCTATATACAAGTATGGGGCTTCCCAGGTGGCACAGTGGTAAAGAAATCACCTGCCAGCGCAGGAGACACAAGGGACTCGGGTTGTGTCCCGGGGTTGAGAAGATCGCTTGGAGTGGGAAATGGCAACCCACTCCAGTATTCTTGCCTGGAAGATCCCATGGACAGGGGAGCCTGGCAGGCCACAGTCCATAGGGTCCCAAAGAGTTGGACACGATTGAATGACTGAACACATACACACATACAAGTATTGCTTTATGATTAATTTAGAATTGGTATAACTGTCAGGATACATTAGGATAGAATATAAAAACAAGCAACCCTTCAAAATAACAAAGGTCAAAGTAGCCTCCTATAAGAGGATGTTGGGTGAAATAGTATGAAGTTTTAAGAACAAATAATTATTACAATTTATGGAGTGAATAATCCCTGGGGCCTATTAGCTAACCTTCATGTGACTCCACACCTGGGATCTTCTCCTGCTCTTCAGTCCTTCACCCTGGTCCACCACCATCTTGCCTGGACTGGGGCAGCAGGCTCCTGCCTGGTCCCTGCCTCTGCCCTGTCCCTGCTCCCGTCACTCTCCCCGTAGGAGTTGGGTGACCCTGTGAGACTCAGAGAGGGGCCGCCCCTGCTCTGCTCCACACACCAGGGTTTCTGCCTCATGAGGACACAGTCCACGCTGAGGTGGCCCCGGGCCCTGCATCTCCCCCACCCCGAGCCCATCCCCCTCACTCCCTCCCTGCTCCCAGCCCTCCATCCTTCCTGGACCAGGAACCCAGTGCCTGCTCCTCCTCAAGGCCTGGCCCTGGGCCTCTGCCTGGAGCCCTTCCTGTGTCTATCTGCTCCCTCTCTCCCTTCCTTCAGGTCTTTGCCCTACTGTTACCTGGTCTGACCTTCCTTGACCCCTGTCAACAGTGAACTTCAAGACCCTCGACCCTCTCCCCTCTCCCAGTGGCATTTTACTCCTAACTCTTACTATCTGCGTCCACACCACAGTCCACTGTTAATGTTGGGGTGTCTCCTCTTTCTAGAACCTGAGCTTCTCCCTGTTGCTGAGATGGGGCCCCTCAGGTGGGCTCTGGTGGACATTTGCTGAGGCAGTGAGCTCCCTGCATGCTGACTCGGCTTCCCGTGTGAGACGCTGTCCTCAATGAGATGCTGCTCCTTACTGGTCACAGCAGTCCTATGGAGCAGCTTCTCAATTCAGTTCAGTTCAGTCGCTCAGCTGTGTTTGACTCTTTGCAACCCCATGGACTGCAGTATGCCAAACCTCCCTGTCCATCACCAACTCCCAGAGTTTACTCAAACCCATGTCCATTGAGTCGGTGATGCCATCCAACCATCTCATCCTCTGTCGTCCCCTTCTCCTTCCACCTTCAATTTTTCCTATCATCAGGGTCTTTTCAAATGAGTCAGCTCTTAGCATCAGGTGGCCAAAGTGTTGGAGTTTCAGCTTCAACATCAGTCCTTGAAATGAATCCTCAGGACTGATCTCCTTTAGGATGGACTGGTTGGATCTCCTTGCAGTCCAAGGGACTCTCAAGAGTCTTCTCCAACACCACAGTTCAAAAGCATCAATTTTTCGGCGCTCAGCTTTCTTTATAGTCCAACTCTCACATCCATACATGACTATTGGAAAAACCATAGCCTTGACTAGACGGACCTTTGTTGGAGCAGCTTCTAGGGACACCCCTGTTCTCACAAGGGGGTCACAGGCCTGGCTCAGGAACTGCCCAGCTTCACACAGATGCTGGGCGTTGGGCCGGGGCTCCCAGCTGGCTCCTCAGGACCCAGGGCTGGGCTCTGAGTACTCTCCCCAGGGTTCTCATGCAGGTGTGACTGTTCTGGGACATTCCAGACAGTGTGTGCTAAGTCGCTTCAGTCGTGTCCAATTCTTTGCGACCCCAGAGACTATATATGGCTTGCCAGGCTCTTCCATCCATGGGATTTCTCAGGCAAGAATACTGGAGAGGGCTGCAATTTCCCACTTCAAGGGGTCTTCCCGACCCCGGGGTCTCTTGCCTCCTGCGTTGGCAGGTGGGTTCTTTACCACTAGTGCCCCCTGTATGCTGAGTAGTGAGGTGACCTCCCTGCGCCCCTGCCAGCCCTGGAATCAATGGGCCCTCATTGATTCCACTTGCATTTCTCCTTCCCATTCTGAGCTCTGAGCGGCTCTGTATTGGGGTTGCATGGACCCCAGGAGACCAGGACTCACACTGACAGCCCTCTGCCCCAGTCTTTCCCTCCCAGGTTGGCTCATCCACCCCTACGGCTTCCTCGTCACCAGCCAGCCATCACATCACCAATGCCACCAGCCACTCAGACATCCGAGTTCTTATCCCGGGATGCAAGCGCCGCACCTGGGGAAACCCTCAGCAGAATTCCTGTTCCAGCAGGTGCCCTGGTAGCTGGAGGGATGGTCCTGGCATTGGAGAGCTCCGTCAGGTGAACCTTCCTGTGAGCTGGGGAGAGGTGCCCCCTGGTAGGGCACAAGTCCTTTCCTTGACTGATGTGAGTGGGTCTGGGCTGAATTTACAACTTTGTCTTTAAGACATGTACACCCATGGCTGATTCAAGTGAATGTATGGAAAACCACTACAATATTGTAAAGTAATTAGCCTCCAATTAAAATAAATTAGTTAATTTAAAAAAAAGACTGATAAAAAAAAGAAGATACACCTCTTGCCCAGCTCCACAATAGGCTATCCATCTGCTCCCAGCTCCTTGCCAGAGTTTAATGCACCCAAACCTGCATGAACTACCAGCCCCCAAGGTACCCGTTTCTGCCTTTCCTTCTCACCAGACACACAGCCCTCTTCCTGATGGCTCTGACCACCTGGTGGGTGAATGGCTGCCTTGTCTTTCTGTTTTTATAGCCCCACTCAGTCCGAAGTTCTTCCTACTTTCCCAGAGTCAGACCCTGACCAGGACGGGGCCCATATACTTTCCAGCCCTGGAATGCGCCCCCACTTCAGCTTCTTTCTCTCTGTCTAAACTACACTGAGTGTTTTTGTTACTTGCAAAGAACCCTGACTCAGACACCAAGGAAACCTGTTTATTTAAAAATATGATTTAAAAAAAGGATTCTTTCCAACAATGAATGCCTCTCTTTCTCTCTCAGAGACCTCATCAAACAAGAGGAACAAGGCTTTTGCAAACCTATATGAAAATTAAACCCACAATCTGGGCACACAGTTGTTTGACAAGTGATAATTAACTGCTGACAATGTAATTTTGGCTTGGACGTAAATATGTTTTTCATTAAGAAGTATTCAAAGATATCCTTGTGTTCTGGAGGCCAGCCTCATCTGCAGAGCTCACCACTCTGAGGATGGCTGCAGAGCTGGTGATGAGGGTCTGATGCTCCCTGACATGGGGGCTCTGGACTCCAGCAATGACATGAGTATTCATATCCCTAGGGTTTCTGGGCCCCCCAGACTCCTGGCAATTCCCAGAAGGTGGCGCAGGCAGCCCCCGCCTCTCTCCAAAGGACCATCCCCTCCTTTGGGCGTCCCAGCCCCAAGGGTGCTTGGAACCAGAACAGAGACTTGGCACCAACTGTAACTTCAGGGAGGGAGGGGGGACGCTCATCTCTGCAGCCCCTGACAGGTCTCAGGTCCTGCAGGGGTCCTAGCCCATCCTGCATTTGACAGAGGCTCACAAAGGGGGAGTCACTTGCTCAAGGCCACATAGCTTGGCGATGGGCCAGATGGGGATGCGAACTCCGACCTGCTTGACCTCCACACCCATGCCACCCTCACCTTCCACTTAACTCCCTTTCTCTAGTGAATTCAACTGCTCTGCCTCAGTTTCCTCATCTGTAAAATGAGGAAAATACTAGTACTCTCCTTAGAAGGAGTTTGAAGGATGAAATAAACTGAGACCACACTCTGATGCTAGGAGGGGTTGGGGGCAGGAGGAGAAGGGGATGACAGAGGATGAGATGGCTGGATGGCATCACTGATTCGATGGACACTGAGTCTGAGTGAACTCCGGGAGCTGGTGATGGACAGGGAGGCCTGGCGTGCTGTGATTCATGGGGTTGCAAAGAGTCGGACACGACTGAGTGACTGAACTGAACACACACACACACACACACACCACTTAGAGTAGTGCCTGGCACAAAGTAAGCCCTCAACGTATGCCAGCTATGATGCTTATCAGTAATTAGTAATATGAATATTTGTATAGACTGAATACGTCCTCCCAAATTTGTATGTTGAAACCCCATGATGTCCTCAACATGTTGGTATTAGGAGGTAGGACCTTCAGAAGGTGATTAGATTATGAGGGTGGAGCCTTCATGAGAGGGTTTAGTGACCTTTTAGAAGAGACCCCAGAGAGCTCCCCAAGCCCCTTCCACCATATGAGGACAGAGAAGCAGGATTTGGGCTTTCAATCTGTCCACACAATCTTGGACTTCCCAGCTTCCAAAACTGTGAGAAATAAATTTCTGTTGTTTATAAGCCACCCAATCTATAGTATTCTGTTATAGCAGCCCCCCAAAGATTAAGATACTATTAATAAAAATAACATGCTGATATATTAGGCAAATTTCTTTCCTCCAACTCACAAACCAGTGCCTTTTCCCTCTTTAATCATCTCTAATAACCTCAAGAAGGTTACATAAAATTAAAACCATGATTAGACATATACTATAGTGAAAATGCAGCATGCCAAGAAAAGAGAAAATCTTTAAAAAGTAGCCAGAGACAGTCTGGATGGGAGAGGAGTTTGGGGAAAATGAACACATGTATATGTATGACTGAGTCCCTTCACTGTTCACCTGAAGCTATCATATTGTTACAATACAAAATAAAAAGTTTTTTTTTTTTTTAGAAAAAAATAAGCTAGAGAGAAGATTACTTACCAGGAATGACAAACAGGCAGCAGATTCTCCCTAGACATAGTAGAGGACAGAGAGCCAGGAGGTGAGATATTTTAGTGCCAAATGAAATAAGCAAAGGGAAATTCTAGACTCAGCTAAATCATTCAAAATTAAATGAGAAATACATTTTAAGAAAACGAGACACTTGCAAAACCTTTTAAAAAACTGATTAAAAAAAAATCACTCAGAAAAAGGCCATTGAGCCTAGAAAGAAAGAGAGGATCCAACCAGCAACAGATAGCAAAAAGATGAATAAATCTGGAGCAGATAGCAGTAGATAGGGGTGGTACCACCGGACATATTAATTACAGCCGATGTGGAGACATCAAGCGCTGGGACCACAGGTCTGCAACGCACAACACCGAGGTGGAAAGACCACCAGAGAAAGCAAATTCTGAGTCTTTGTGCTGTTGGGAGGCACAGCAGGGATACTGATCTGCCTTAGACTGTGTTCAGTCAAGTGTGCTTATTATGATTTTTAAGGCCAAACAATTAAGAGAGAGACTAGAATATGGAATTTCCAAACCAGTAAAGGGAAAAGAGGGAATAAAACCTGATCAGTATGAATGGGTGGCAGGAAACAAGCTAGAGGGAGAGAAGGAATAATAACACAAGCGGAAACAGAAAAAATCCTTGCAGTTAAAAGCACAGGTGGAATTCTCTAAGGCAGAATCCTGATTCTGCTTTTCACATCTGTGTGTGATCTGGGCAAACGGCTTGGTGACTCGCCTCTGCCGAGTCCCAGTTTGCTCACCTGCAAACTGGAGACCACAGCATCTTTGGATAAGGGTTATAACAGCATGTCTATCTAAGGGCTGCCAGGAGGACCCATGCAGTGACCACCACAGGACAAGGAGTCGCTATCACTGTGACCACAGTCACTCTGCACCAGGCATGTCCTATGAGTTCTGAGCACCATCTCCCTCTCCCTTTGAACATCCCTGCAGGGGATCCCTCCCTCTCCCTCTAGCTTATTTCCTGCAGGGCAGGTAACACCATAAACCACTTTGCTGACGAGGACACAGGCTGGGTGGTAAAAGGCTTGCTGAGGTCACCCAGCTGGGGAACGACCAAGCCTGGACACACACTGGGGTCCTCTGACCCTGAAGCCACTTGTTGATTCTCAGGTCAGGCAGCTGCTGTCACTTCTCCTGGCCTCAGTTTCCTAATCTGTGCATCGTGGTTACCCCAGGCATCGTGAGGCTGGGGCAGAGAGGAAGCACGTGAACCTTCAGCATGTTCCCAGCACTGGGGATGGGCCAGCAAGTGTCGTTACCACTTGCATCATACAGACAAGGGACTCAGGGCTGAGACAGGCCAGGAGCTGGCATGACCACGTGGTGTGTGCTGACTGTAGGATCAGGGCCCCAGCTGGAGTGTGAGTCCCAGGAGGGAGGGCCCTGGTGTGCCTGGTTCCAAGGACTTGCACTGAGGCTGGCCTGGGTGATGAGTGAGTGAGTAAGTGAATGAAGGGAGCTAAGGGCCCTCGGTCCTACTCCATGCAGCCATTTTTCCATTTTTAAGAGTGTTCTCTGTGTCCAGGAGGCTCTCCAGCAGAAAGCAGCTCTGGGAAGCCTTGGGGCAGTAGGAAATGGGCAGGTGCTTCATTAAGACAAATGAGGCTGCCTAAGATCCAGCTTGATTTTTCTCCTCTGCACTGACCACCACCTGACATGTACTACGTCTTCACCCCTATGGCTGGTGCTCCTCAGCACAATGGCATCTCCATGGAGCAGGGACTTTGGTCATTGCTACTGAAGGAAAGTTACAGGGCTCAAAATAGCCTGGAGTTAAAACTCCCCTCCAGGTCCTCCCCACCATTCTATGCAAAACAAAGAACTCTCTCACCCGAAGAAAAAAATGGACACTAGGTTGATGACGCCCAGCTACCAGCCGGTCCAGCCTCTGGCTGATCTCCAAAATTCCTTGCCCCAGTCGTTTAAGAGATAACTACTCCGAACAGCCTTGGAGAAGAACAGGCCCCCTTAAGACAGTAGCTTTCCACATACATGCCTATGTATACTTACTCTTTTCTTGGATAAGTGCAGCAGCTCACTAATCTGATTGCTGCCCCTTCTCACCTCATTAAAGGTGATCTGTTCCTGTAAAGTGCTGCTCTCCTTCTTTTTCTGAACCTCACCTTCTCTAACTCCCTTACCCTATAGCTAGGTCTCACCTGATAGGTGCTTAGGAAGGTGGCATCACATGACCTTGAAGTGACATCACCTCTCTTAGCCTTGGTTTCCTCATCTGCTGGACGGGAGGATGATGCCCCTTTTGCAGCTATTGTGGGGATGCAGCGAGACTCTGCCATCTCATCCTCAGTGCGGGGGACACAGGCAGGGGCGAGGGGCTGCCCTCCACCTCTCAGCAACCAGGGACCTTGCGTAAGAAATTGATTTTATGGACATTGCAGTGTGAGCACTTTCTCTTTCCTTTTTTTGTTTGATGATAAAGCTTTCTGCAGTCGAGCTTTATTTTATCAGAAGGATAAGAGATTATCAAACTGGCTTAGCAGCCCATCAAGGGAGTTTCCAAAGAGGCAAAGAGGCAGGAAGCATCTCTCCCAAGACAACCTTGCCTTTATCTTTATTCTTCACTCAGTCGATAACAACTACTACCGTTTTTTTTTTTTTTTTTTTTTTGGTGCTCGAGATATCCCAGAAGCTGCATTCACTCACATTGCTCTATTTGAGGCAGTAGTTCTCAACGAGGGTTGCTTTCTGCCCCTCTGGGAACATCTGGCCATGTCTGGAGATGAATTTGGTTGTGATAGCTCAGTGGGGGTGGGGTGGGGAGTGTGTTGCTGACATCTAACACGAAGAGGCCATGTCTGTTGCTAAAAACCCACAATGTGCAGGAAAGGCCCCCAGGAAAAGAATCATTTGGCCCCAAATGTCAAAAATGCTGAGGTTGAGAAACCTATTTAAAAACCCACCCAGCAACCTTGTGAAAGTAGGTCATCTCCCACCCTAGAAATGAGAAGATGGCGGTTTGGAAAGTGAATGAAACTCATACAAGGAAGCGGCTGAGCTGAGACTTAAATCTGGAGCTGTCTGACTCTGAAGACTGTGATTCTTTTGCTCTTTAAATGCCGGTGTTATGGATTTATGGGCTGAATATTTGTGTCCAGTCCAAACTTATGCAGTGAAGCCCTAACCCCTAGTGTGGCTGTATTAGGAGACGGGGCCTATAAGGATACAGTTAAGATGAAATGAAACTATAAGAATGAGGCTCTAGTCTGAAGGGTTAGCATCTTTAGAAGAGGGAGAGGTATCAGAGCTCTCTCCCCTGGAGGTGAGCACCGAGGAAAGGCCATGTGATGACACAGTGAGAAGGTGGCCGTCTGCAAACCAGGAAGAGAGACCCCTCCAGAAAACCACCCTGCTGACACCTTGATCTTGGACTTCCAACTTCCAGAACTGTGAGAAGAAATGTCTGTGGTTTAAACCCACCCAACCTGTGGCATTTTGTTGTGGCAGCCTGAACTGATCAAGACAGACACTTCCAGTCCTTTTATTATCAAATAATCTTCCCTAATTGGAGTCAGTGCAGCGTGTGACCAGAATGTTTTAAATGTCCATGTTTAATTGTGTAGAAGGAAATGATATCATTTCGTGGGAGTCACTGCTGCCTATTTCTCCTTTAATTTTTATAGCTTCTTCCTCTGTCTCCAAGGTCAATTTGTGATGGCCAAGAACAAACTGAAGAATGAAGAAAATATAAGAGGAGTCTCAGCCGCCTGTCTGAAGACCTGTGGTTTCCCCAGCCAGAGGTGGCCTGTTGTTAGTATCCCGGGACACCTGCCAGGGCTGCCCCTTTGAAGCTGGACTTGCTCTGGGCAAGCAGAGGGCATGGAGGAGTCCAGCCAGGACAGCCCCACCAGGCGTAGCCCATGGAGGTGACTGGTCAGACGGTCATTTGGTCTCTATGTCCAACACCATGGAGAGTTGGGAGACAGGTAGGTCCTGGAACTGATGGAAGTTTTACAGGTGACAGACACCAAGGTACCTTATGGTCATGGATCCCCTGGGCCCACCAGGGGTCACCTCCAGGCTTCTGACTCCCTGGATGAGGGCACCATTCATCTTGGCTGCAGGGAACTCACTACTGTGCTCCCCCAACCTGCTCCTCTTGCTGATGGGAAGAGTCTTCACTTCTCCCCATGGAGTTCAGGCCCTTGCGATCAGCTCAGCCTCCACCTTAGGCTGCTCTTCTGTCTCTGTCCCCCTGCCATAGTCAGTTCCATCAGGCCTGGTTGGGGGAGGAGTTAGGTGTCATCCAAATTGCCAGGAGGGTCAGACACAAACAAGGGAGTGATGGACTGTCTGTCACATTTGCAGGTGAGACCTTGTCAGGTATGGTTTCCAAGGCCTTAGAGAAAGAGAGACAGTTTGAGTGAGCTGAACTATTCAGGAAAGTAGACTCTTGAAGTAGAAAGAAATTCCAGAGTCACAGGAGCAAATACACAGCATTCAGTCCACAGGATGGACAGCAGGGGTGACATGCAGGTCGTTTTTAGGGACCTGGATCCTCCATCCAGCTCCTCTAGGTGCTCACAGAGGACTGGGTAGGTCCCCCTCCATCCCTGTGGGGGGTTAGACCACATGCTGACCTCTGGTCAGTGCTGGCACTGGGTCAGGGTCAGTGTGGGGACCTGGAGATGTGTTAACCCTCATGCATTTTGATCAGAGCAGAGCCCTGTCCCGTAAAAGAGTCCGTGGATATTCATTCTATGCACAATTACACCATCTTGTTCCCATACATTCAGGCCCACCAGGTCCTAGAGGCAGTGCACAGGGAGTGGGGAGGGGCTGAGCCGTGCAGACGCAGGTGGAGTCCAGGGAACAAGTGACATGGAAGAGTGCCAGTGATGGGGCCACGTGACAAGCTCCTTGAAAAAATGGTGAGTGGCCACCTGCTCGTCAAACCTTGTGGCTCTGAAAGGAGCTGAAGCAGCTTCCCAAACGCACACTGCCCTGCAAGACCCACGCATTCCTCCCCCAGCACTCACTGAGCACCTACTGTGTGCAGACCCTGGGCTGGGAGCTGAGCATGTGCTGAGGAAGAAACAGATCCTGCCTTCAGTCTGGTGGCGGGGAAACGGAGACCCCGTTACCCTGTGATGAGGATGTGCTTGAGCTGTGGGGACACAGTTGGGGGGTGACTAACTCCGAGCCTGACCTGGGTCTAGAGTGAGAGTTCCTGGATAGCCTGGGGAGTTTGGGCATTTGGAGACCATCTTCACTTCACAGGGGGTGCTGTGTCCTGGACCCAGGTTTTCCCAAACCTGAGCTCGTCCCCAGCATCTCCTGGCCTCGGGGGCTCCTGGGATGATTACAATGATGAGCCAACCCCTTCCTCATTCCCAGTCTGCTCAACAAACTTTCCCACACAGACAGTAATTACACCTCCCAGAGGTTAATTTATAAGGAGACAGTGAAAATGTGTTATTTAAATAGCAATTATTAAAATCATGCTGGGGGTTTGCTACATAATAGGTAATTATCTGTGACCTAATTGTGAAAACAATGTAGTCAATTCCATTTAGCTCTTCCCTCTGAACCAGAGTTAATCCTGCCAAGCAGTGTGCTCTGCAACTTCAGCTGACGTTTGCTCAATAATATTCTTATTAAATCTAAAATGAGGGCACCTAAGGGACTTCTGCTGCCGATCCACCAAGGCCTTGGCCTCATGTCTGGGAGAAGATGCTGCCCTTGGACTTTGGGGTTTGGTTCCCCCGGGGACATACCCGTTTCAGGATTCCACGCAGGCATTAGCTGTCCTTCCACTCACTTGTTCACCTCTTCAGTGTTTGTTCATTCACTTCTGATTGCTTGCAGGCATCTCTTCACACACATTCAGGTGTTGGTTTATTGTGCCTTTCACCCTCGGTTTCATTCATTCCGACTTCTGTGGCGTGGCCTTTCATTCATTCCGTTATTCTTCCTTTGTCCATTCGTGCACCCGGACCCTCACTCAGTCCTCGGTGATTTCTTCAGTCTTTCATCCTTTAGTTTGTCAGTTCATATGTTCATTCACTCCCAACTCATCCACTCATCGCTTCATGCATGCATTTGTTCATTATTTCCTTGTTCATTTGTTGGTGAGTTTGTGCACTCATTCATTCATTCATTCAACATGCGCAGACCATCTGTCGGCAGATGGTATGTACTGGCAGGTTTGGTTCAATATGATGGTTCAACACACCTCTCCATCCAGCACAGCAAAGTCCCTAGGGCCTCTTAAGGACACTTTTTATTGCAGTGTAACACAGTATATGACAAGAAAAACTCGCAAATCACAGCTGGATAACTGAAGAATTTTTGCAAACAGCTGTACTGGCCTCCGGAAATCATCTGTGCCCTCTCCCTGTGCCCGCCCCTCTGACTTCTAAGAGTGCATTTACCTGTGCTGTTCTGAACCTCAAGCAAACATACTTACAGCCTGTGCTTTGTCCTCCCCTCTCCCTGTGTGTGACTTCCTTTGTGTGCTAGTGTGGAGGTGAGGCTTATCCGCCTGGTTGCATTAATTTGTGTACTTTGCTCCTTTTGATGGCTAGGGTTCTCCTGTATGAATATGCAACAACCATTTATGTATCCATCAACCCTAGATAGGGTTTCAATGCTTTCCTATTTTGCGCTCTTGTAGATAGGGATGTTACTAAGGTCTTCCAAAGACCACATTCCTGCCTCCCTGTGGGGCATGAGTCCAGGAGTGGAGCTGTTGGGTAAACAGTTATGCAGAAGTTCAACTTCATGATACTGAGTTTTCCAAAGTGACTGTTGGGGTGTCTTTCCCCTAGACTTGCCCCTGAGACTCTGGCCCTCTCCAGGGCCTTTGGTCTGTTTCAGGTCACCCCTCCCCCATCCCAGCCCACCTGCTCAATTCTTCCTCCTGAGTCTGGGCTCCTCCCAGGGGCTTAAGTACAAGCCTTCCTCGCTGCAGTCCTGCCACTGGTTCCTTTCAGCCTTGGTCCTGTCTTTCTGTCCTGGAGATACATCCTCAAGCTACTCTGGGTGACGTCCTCTGGGCCTGGTCTAGCCTGGCCATCTTTCTTACCCTGTGGGTGGATGGAGCTTAACTCTGCTGAGGAAACTCTGGGACCCAGGAATGATCCCATCTGAGGGCTGAAGGAATTGCAGTTCCTTGTTGAAGGCTCTTGCCAAGGCAGTTAATTCCCTGGCCCCTCTGGTCTGCCCTAAAGGAGATTAGAGTGGGCTTAGAAGCCTCAAAGAAGTCTTTAGGCAATGGAGTACAGGAGCTGGGTATTGGGATTCAGGCCTGTGCTAAAGGTGTAAGGCCAGAGGCTGTGGGTGGGGCATTGCCGGTGTATGCTGTAACTACTGGGGCTTCCCAGGCACTAGAACTTGCCTACCAATGCAGGAGATATAAAAGACATGGGTTCGATCCCTGGGTTGGGAAGATCCCCTGGAGAAGGGCATGGCAACCCACTCTAGTCTTATTGCCTGGAGAATCCCATGGAGAGAGGAGCCCGACAGGCTACAGTCCATAAGGTTGCACAGTCAGACACAACTGAAGCGACTTAGCATGGCACATGGCCATAACAATAAGATGAGGGTAAGAAGCCATGAAGTCACTCAGTCATGTCCGACTCTTTGTGACCACGTGGACTGTAGCCCACCAAGGCTCCCCCATTCATGAAATTTTCTAGGCAATAGTACTGGAGTGGGTTGCCACTTGCTTCTCCAGGGGATCTTCCCAACCCAGGGATTGAACCTGTGTCTCCCGCATTGCGGGCAGATGCTTTACTGTCTGAGCCACTAGGGAATCGTGAGGGTAAGAAGGCACACCTTAAAGATGGTCACTAGCAAATGGAGTGGAATTTTCTGGTGATGCCAAACTTCTAAGCCTGGGTGACTGAGAAGATTGTAGAATAAATCTTGTTCACTGGGGAAACAGGTTAAGGCAGCTGGGTGGAAAGATGATGAGCTAGGTTTCAAATACGCGTTTCAGGCATATTGAGTTTGAGATGACAACAGGGTATGCAAGAAGTGTCGCAGATACAGAGAAGAGACTGAGGGGGCCCTGGGGTTGAGCAGGGAGTTCCGGTGTAAGTCCTACCTCCCTGGGTCTCTCTGGGGTTGCAGTCAGCAGAATCCACCTCTAACTGCACCTCTCCCTGAGTAGGGTGTAAGCAAGAAACAGTGAAGACTGAGCCATCAGCTGTCAATGATGTGTTTTGTTTTGAATTGGTTTGGGGCTCATGAAACAGCCAGGTTGAACTTCACTGTCTTGCCGAGCTGCTTCAGAGCATCTGGTGTTTGGATGGTACTGAATTTGGGATGTTGGGATCAGGCTGAAATGGGACAATGAGGGTGGAAGGGTCCAGAAGAGATGAATACAGAAGTTGACCCTAAGGTGGTACATGCCCCCTGTTCCTCCCCAGCATGTGAACAAGGGTCCACCATCTCTAGGCAAGTGTAAGTTCCTCTCTTGGGGCCCCCAGTCCTAGGGCTGGAGGGATGTGGGCAGCGATTCTTCTGGCAACTGACTGCTCAGGTGTCACCCTGAAACCCTGCCAATGGGGAGGCCCCTGCAGAGCCCTGGAGGGGAGAGTGAGAAGCTTCATTGCAGTCTCAGCTGCAGATTTCTTCAACCAAGTTTCACCAGGAACGAAGCCCAGAGGCTAATCCCGTGGGACTACCTTTTCTCATTTAGTCCTCTAGAGAAGGGTGGGGCCTCTGTGATTGACCCTCAGGAGAGAGATGCCAGCCTTCTGCAAACCCACAGGGTAGTCATGCTCATTCTCAGCATTTGGGAATCTCATAATGGTGCAGACCACCCTTAGGGCCCTTTTCTTTTTCCAGGACTCAGAACCTAGGCTCCTGCATGTGATGCAAAGGCAGCGCAACTACAACCCAGTTCCGGTTGGCTCCCTGGCACACTCATTTCCTGAGTTTCTGGTTCCACATCTATGAGTTGATGGTGATGATATCCACCTCCTAAGATTATGGGGACTTCCCAGATGGCACTAGTGGTAAAGAACCCACCTGCCAATGTAGGAGATAAAAGAGATGGGGATTCGGTCCCGGGGTTGGGAAGATCCCCTGGAGGAGGGCATGGCAACCCACTCCAGTACTCTTACCTGGAGAATCCCGTGGACAGAGGAGCCTGGCAGGCTATAGTCCATGGGGTCACATACAGTCGGAGATGACTTAGCGGCCGAGGACAGCACAGGGTTCCAGGCGGGGGGCAGGGATTAAATGTGGCAACGAGTGTGAAGCTGTATTGCAAATTCTGACTTTTCATTTACAGTTACATTAGTCAATGTCCTCCCTGTGGAAGACAGGAGGGCATTTTCCCTCATTTTTATTCCTTAAATTAAATAATCCCCACTTCACCAGGATTATACTTCCCTCATTTCCCCCAATATTTATTGTCTTTCAGCAATTTAAAGTTTTAATTGGGGAGGGACCACAGAGAAGGACTGGTCCAATTGGGGAAACTGAGGCACGGCAGGGAGACAGTGGGCTCTGGGTGACTGAGTGACTGTGACAGAGCCGGGTCCCCACCAGGAGGCCCAGCCAATGGCCCTGCCTCTCTCATCTCTGCCTCTCAGCTTTCCAGAGTCTCCTACAAGCTTGCCTTGGATTCTTCGCCAGTTTCTCTCACCAAGATAAAAAACTGACAGCCATGAAACCCAGCTTTCCCCAGCTGGAGGCTAATTTGCTTTGGGACTGCTTTTTTTGTTTGTTTGTTTTCTTCTTAGAATTACCTCCACTGCTTAAAAGGCACATTTTTAAAAACCGAAAGTGGCTGTCAGTTTCACGCCAAAGGCAAACACGTGACCTGTCCCCTGTGTGAATGCAACATCACATCTAGTTAAGAGACCCATCAACTGAATATATTACAGGAAGAAAGGGTTTGATTTGGGAAATTTCAAGGTACCACACACATATTTTTGCCTCCCAACCTTTTAAATACATAATTTTTAACCGAGAGAAAGGAAATCGTTTTCAAAGGTTACCTTCCTCTTAAAAGTATCCGAATGCGTGTAATTGAAGCTTGTGTCGAACATGTGAAGTGTTAGCGTTTTATCACTTATATAACCTGCCTCCTTTCTCTTGCTTCAACACAGGAGACTTCCTCCCTGCACAGCTTTGCGAGGGGTGGCGGGGGGCTGGGGGGGTGTTGGCAATTTCTCTCTGTAGTCCGAGGCTCTGTCTTTTCAATCCCCTGGGAGAGACTGAATTCAGATGAGGGCAGGCAGCTGCAAGATTCCATTTCATATTTCTCAGCACCTTTCGATACTGATCGTCATGGCTTAATCCCCCGAGGGTCTACTGTGTGCCACATGCTGTGTTGGTGTTTTTAAAATTCAGCATCTCTAACCCTATACTTTCATCCTGATTTGATCCACCATTGCCCACAGCCCAACTATCTCCCTGATTCTGCTCTTGCCTCTTGTGGTCTCTTCTCCACTGAGCAGAAACAGAGCCTTTAACCACACTGGGCATCCATCTCTCTCCTCTGCTCACATTCTCCATGGCTCCCAATCTTTCTGGGATGAAGCCAGTATCCTTCCCCAATCCCCAAGATCCCCCACGGTCCCTCCTCCACTCTGCCCCACCCACATGAGCCTCCTCGCTGACCTCTGGGGTACCGGGTACACTTATGCCTCCTCCTCTGCTTGTGGTTCCCATGGCCTGGAGTGCTTCCCCAGGCGACCCTCGTGGCCCACACTCTTAAATCTATCCAATCTGTTCTCACATGAGTCCTTCCCAGAAAGGCTTTTCCTGACCACCCATGTGAAACTGCACCCCAGCCTCCTGACACTTCTCACCCTTCCTCCTGCCTACTTTAATCTCCTGATCATTTACCACTATCATACTCTCTCTATATTATTTATTTACCTATTTATTGGGTGCTTTGACAAAAATGTGAGCTCCATATGGGTAATGATTTTAGTCTTCCTGTTCACTGCTAAATATCAAGCTCGTAGGGCAGATCACTGATTAAGGCATAAATACGTACTTATAAATGAATAAAAGATTCACATTTGGTATGTGCAGGATTAAGAGCATACAGACAAGAACCAAGTAAACAGATAAAGAATATCACGTGATATCTAATAGTGATGGGTATGGTGCTATGAAACAGCTGGTGGCTCATATGGTAAAGAATCTGCCTGCAATGAAGAAGACCCAGGTTTGATCCCTGGGTCAGGAAGATCCCTTGGAAAAGGGAATGGCAACCCACTCCAGTATTCTTGGCTACAGAATCCCATGGACAGAGGAGCCTGGAAGGCTAGAGTCCATGGAGTTGCAAAGAGTCAGACAGGACTGAGCAGCCAACACTTTTGCTTCCATGGTGCAATGAAGAAAACAGCAGGGCTGTGTAGTTATTTCAGGTTGAGGCTCAGGAAAGCCTCGTGGAGGAGGTGGTGTTAGTTGAAACCTGGATTAGACAGACCAGGCAACAGGCCCTGGAGGGGGGTGACTTGTCCGAGGCCTCGCAGGTGGCGATCCTTGTGGAGCAGGTTTGGAAGTCACAGGGCAGGTGTGCCCAAAATAGAGCCCTGGGTCCGCTGTGCCCTGTGATGACCTGGCCCTGGCCTTTTCCCCACTGAGTTGGGCCATCACTCCATCCGGTTCCCTTTCTCATGCAGCCAAGAGTGTTGCTCAGTGGAGTCAACAGAGCCTCGGGCATCCTGCATCCGAGAGGCCAACTGCGGGTTCTGGTACCTAGTGGGGCTTCTGCAGGTGGGTCCTGAATGACTCTCAGGTGAGGCTGTATTGCAGCATGGAAGCTTCACAAGCTATCACGCTGTGAGAGTCCTGGACAAAACTGAGTTCATTTTACCTAAACGGAGGACTTGAGACCCAGAGTAGTGTGTGTGGTTGAGGTCACTCTGTGGTACAAATGAAACAAATGATATAATAAGGTGGCTCTGCATTTGAAGTTACAAATTTTCTCAACCTGAAAGGATGTGCACACTCTTAAAATGGAAGAGAGTCAGGTTAACTTTGAATTCATGAATGTGTTTTTGAACCCACCGAAGAGCTGAGGTCAAGGAGCAGACAAATGGACCCAACCTGGAAAACACAGATGTTGCGGTGAGAAAGGAGATGGAAGCAACACCTGACCTGTGGTAGGTGCAACCAGATACAGGCAGAAAGACTTGAGCTAGAATAATCAAGGAGTTGGAAAAGGATGAGTGAGGCTGACTGGACAGTGCGAAGCCTCAGAATCTGGGGAGTCTGCACCAACTTGCTAGTTCTCTCTGGAACCCAGAAGATACTCACTGAATGGGTCAGGAAGAGTCCTAAGCAAATGTCCAATGTGGCTCAGACAAGTGGGAGCTGCCCCAAATTCTGCCCAGACCTTTCTCCCTTGTCTTTCCTATGAAACAAAAATCTTAATCTAAGTGGAAAGCAGGACAAGAACAGCTGCCCTTAAGGGGAAGGGGCAGGAGAACTAAGAAAGCCTCCTCCTGAGAAGCGAGGAAACAGGGCCTAGGACTAAGGCTTTATCAGAACAATAGAATACACACCCCTAGTTCCTCTGCTGCCCAAATAACCAACTTTGTGTAACTGGTAAGACCTGAAGGAATGGTGGGAAAGGAACAAGAGAGGGAAAGAGTGTTAAAGAGACGCTCTGTGAGGCCCAGGGCAGAGAGAAGGCCTACAGCACAGTGACAAACAGAACAGACTCTGCAAAGCCATTCTCTACCCTAAAAGCTTCACCCAGGGAATGTGAAGTCTGTGGTACACTGAGGGTAACCATAACAACAGCAAATCTCAAACCCAGTCAAACTCCTCACTAGATTAACTCCAATCTCATCACTAAAGATACTAGCAGAAGGAAAACTGCTCATTTCCAGGCATGAAAATAATTTCCTCAGTCTCTTCTGTCTAATCCAAGAAGCTTAGTTTTTCAACCAAAAAATTATGAGGTGAGTAAGATGCAAAGTAACCAGAACCAGATTCAGACATGAGTCTGACAGGAAATTTAAGATAGCTATGATTAACAAACATATTAAGCATAATAAGGACAACATGCAAGATCAGACAGGTAATTTATGCAGAAATTATAAGAAAAAATCAAACAGAAGTCATTGAAATGAAAAATACAGTAACAAAGAGTGCCTGCCATAGACTCTTCTGGAGATTTGGATGACCTATGGAAAGCAACAGGGAGCATGAAGACAGGTCAGTAGAAATTACCTAATTAAAAAACAAGGAGGAAAGAGGGAAAGAGTGAGAAAAAAAGAGTAGAAAATAGTGTGTGACAATATCAAACAGCTTAATAGATATGAAACTGGAACTGCAGGAGGAAAAGAGAAAGAGAATGAAGAAGAAAAAGGATTTGAAAAACAAATCATGAAGAATTTCCCCAAACTCATGGGAGACAAAAGCCCCACATAGCCAAGAAACTCACAGAGCATCAAACTGAATAAGTGCCCCCCCCCCCCCACATAGACACACACACTTAGGCACAGTTTACTCAAATGGCTGGAGAAAACACAACAATGAGATATCTTGAAGGCAGACAGAGAAAAGAAAACAAATGCAGAGAGAAACAGACAAAAGAACTACTGCAGACTTCTAATTAAAACTCACGCAAATCTGAAGATAATGGAGTAATATTTTTGAAGTACTGTAAGGGCATGTGGTCCACTGGAGAAGGGAATGGCCAACCACTTCAGTATTCTTGCCTTGAGAACCCCATGAACAGTATGAAAAGGCAAAATGATAGGATACTGAAAGAGGAACTCCCCAGGTCGGTAGGTGCCCAATGTGCTACTGGAGATCAGTGGAGAAATAACTCCAGAAAGAATGAAGGGATGGAGCCAAAGCAAACACAATACCCAGTTGTGGATGTGACTGGTGATAGAAGCAAGGTCTGATACTGTAAAGAGAAATACTGCATAGGAACCTGGAATGTGAGGTCTGCGAATCAAGGCAAATTGGAAGCGGTCAGACAGGAGATGGCAAGAGTGAACATCGACATTCTAGGAATCAGCGAACTAAAATGGACTGGAATGGGTGAATTTAACTCAGATGACCATTATATCTACTACTGTGGGCAGAAATCCCTTAGAAGAAATGGAGTAGCCATCATGGTCAACAAAAGAATCCGAAATGCAGTACTTGGATGCAATCTCAAAAGTGACAGAACGATCTCTGTTCGTTTCCAAGGCAAACCATTCAATATCACAGTAATCCAAGTCTATGCCCCAACCAGTAACGCTGAAGAAGCTGAAGTTGAATGGTTCAACAAGACCTTTTAGAACTAACACCCCAAAAAAGATGTCCTTTTCTTTATAGGGGACTGGAATGCAAAAGTAGGAAGTCAAGAAACACCTGGAGTAACAGGCAAATTTGGCCTTGAAGTACGGAATGAAGCAGGGCAAAGGCTAATAGAGTTTTGCCAAGAGAACGCACTGGTCATAGCAAACACCCTCTTCCAACAGCACAAGAGAAGACTCTACACATGGACATCACCAGATGGTCAACACTGAAATCAGATTGATTATATTCTTTGCAGCCAAAGATGGAGAAGCTCTATACAGTCAGCAAAAACAAGACCAGGAGCTGACTGTGGCTCAGTCAGCTTATTGCCAAATTCAGACTTAAATTAAAGAAAGTGGGGAAAACCACTAGATCATTCAGGTATGACCTAAATCAAATCCCTTATGATTATACAGTGGAAGTGAGAAATAGATTTAAGAGACTAGATCTGATAGACAGAGTGCCTGATGAACTATGGATGGAAGTTCGTGATATTGTACAGGAGACAGGGATCAAGACCATCCCCAAGAAAAAGAAATGCAAAAAAGCAAAATGGCTGTCTGAGGAGGCCTTACAAATAGCTGTGGAAAGAAGAGAAGCGAAAAGCAAAGGAGAAAAGGAAAGATATAAGCATCTGAATGCAGAGTTCCAAAGAATAGCAAGGAGAGATAAGAAAGCCTTGCCTTCCTCAGCAATCAATGCAAAGAAATAGAGGAAAACAACAGAATGGGAAAGACTAGAGATCTCTTCAAGAAAATTAGAGATACCAAGGTAACATTTCATGTAAAGATGGGCTCGATAAAGGACAGAAATGGTATGGACCTAACAGAAGCAGAAGATATTAAGAAGAAGTGGCAAGAATACACAGAAGAACTGTACAAAAAAGATCTTCACGACCCAGATAATCACGATGGTGTGATCACTCACCTAGAGCCAGACATCCTGGAATGTGAAGTCAAGTGGGCCTTAGAAAGCATCACTATGAACAAAGCTAGTGGAGGTGACGGAATTCCAGTTGAGCTATTTCAAATCCTGGAAGATGATGCTGTGAAAGTGCTACACTCAATATGCCAGCAAATTTGGAAAACTCAGCAGTGGCCACAGGACCGGAAAAGGTCAGTTTTCATTCCAATCCCAAAGAAAGGCAATGCCAAAGAATGCTCAAACTACAGCACAATTGCACTCATCTCACATGCTAGTAAAGTAATGCTCAAAATTCTCCAAGCCAGGCTTCAGCAATACATGAACCATGAACTTCCAGATGTTCAAATTGGATTTAGAAAAGGCAGAAGAACCAAAGATCAAATTGCCAACATCCGCTGGATCGTTGAAAAAGCAAGAGAGTTCCAGAAAAACATCTATTTCTGTTTTATGACTATGCCAAATCCTTTGACTGTGTGGATCACAATAAACTGTGGAAAATTCTGAAAGAGATGGCAATACCAGACCACCTGCCCTGCCTCTTGAGAAACCTATATGCAGGTCAGGAAGCAACAGTTAGAACTGGACATGGAACAACAGACTGGTTCCAAATAGGAAAAGGAGTATGTCAAGGCTGTATATTGTCACCCTGTTTATTTAACTTCTATGCAGAGTACATCATGAGAAACGCTGGGCTGGAAGAAGCACAAGGTGGAATCAAGATTGCTGGGAGAAATATCAATAACCTCAGATATGCAGATAACACCACCCTTATGGCAGAAAGTGAAGAAGAACTAAAAAGCCTCTTGATGAAAGTGAAAGAGGAGAGTGAAAAAGTTGGCTTAAAGCTCAACATTCAGAAAACGAAGATCATGGCATCTGGTCCCATCACTTCATGGCAAATAGGTGGGGAAACAGTGGAAACAGTGTCAGACTATTTTTTTGGGCTCCAAAATCACGGCAGATAGTGATTGCAGGGATGAAATTAAAACACGCTTACTCCTTGGAAGGAAAGTTATGACCATCCTAGATAGCATATTAAAAAGCAGAGATATTACTTGGCCAACAAAGGTCCGTCTAGTCAAGGCTATGGTTTTTCCAGTGGTCAGGTATGGATGTGAGAGTTGGACTGTGAAGAAAGCTGAGCGCTGAAGAGTTGATGATTTTGAACTGTGGTGTGGGAGAAGACTCTTGAGAGTCCCTTGGACTGCAAAGAGATCCAACCAGTCCATCCTAAAGGAGATCAGCCCTGGGTGTTCTTTGGAAGGAATGATGCTGAAGCTGAAACTCCAATACTTTGTCCACTGGATGAGAAGAGTTGACTCATTGGAAAAAAACTCTGATGCTGGGAGGGATTGGGGGCAGGAGGAGAAGGGGATGACAGAGTATGAGATGGCTGGATGGCATCACAGACTCGATGGACATGATTTTGAGTAAACCCCGGGAGTCGGTGATGGACAGGGAGGCCTGGTGTGCTGTGATTCATGGGGTTGCAAAGAGTCGGACAAGACTGAGTGACTGAACTGAACTGAACTGAAGGGCAATGCTGCCCCTGCCCCAGTAAAACAAACAAACAAGGAAGCACACAAAAAACCCTGGCAATCTAGAATTCTATGCCAGAAGAAATATATTTCAAAACTGAAGGAGAAATTTTAAAAACTCTCAGATGAACAAAAATTGAAGAAATTCATTGCCAGTAGATCTACCTGAAAAGAAATGGAAGTTAAGGGAAGTTCTTCAAACAGAAAAAATCTGATATCAAACAGATAAAGAGTACTCACAATGTAATAGGTAAATATAAAATAAAATGCAACATTTTTCTTATTTTTAGTTGCTTTTAAAAAGTTAAGTGACTGTTTAAAGCAAAAAAAATATTTATAGACTATGTAAAAATGTCTGATGATAATAAGACAAAGGATCAGGGGGGCATTAAAACAAAATGTTTAAGTTCCTTATACTACACATGAAGAAGTATACTATTATTTGAAGATAGACTAATTAAAGATATATATTGAAAATCCTAATGAAACCACGGAAAATATAGTATATTTTATATAGTATATATAAATTTATATATATAGTATATATAAATAGTTTATATATTTTATATAGTATATATATATAGTGAAGTGAAGTGAAATGAAGTTGGTCGGTTGTATCCGAGTCTTTGCGACCCCACAGACTGTAGTCTACCAGGCTCCTCTGTCTATGGGATTTTCTAGGCAATAGTACTGGAGTGGATTGCCATTTCCTTCTCCAGGGGATCTTCCCAACTCAGGGATCGAACCCGGGTTTCCTGCATTGTAGACAGACACTTTACCATCTGAGCCACCAGGGAAGTTTTATATATATATATATACATATAAATTAATGGATGAGATTAAATGGAATAATCAGTGATAAATTAGCTCAAGAGAATGCAAAAAAAAAGAGGAAAAATAAGCAACAGATTGAACAAATATAACACTCATCTGATGAATGAAAAAAGCAGAATGGGATAACTGTGAAAGCCTTTCCATTTGAAACGTTCTCTGAATCCGGGAGCTGCTTCCTTTACTTGGACAAGTTTCCAGTGTTTCATGAAGCCCTTGATATAGAAACTCTTAATAAAATCTCTTTCATTAGATTGGTGTTTATGAAATAACCACACATGGATTTGTCTTTTATTAAATTGCTGTTACTCGAACAGAGGGCTTCCCAAGTGGCACAGTGGTAAATTATCTGCCAGCTGATGTAGGAGATGCAGGACGTGGGTTCAGTTCCTGGGTCGGGAAAATCCCCTAGAGTAGGAGATGGCACCCGACTCTGGTATTCTTGCCTGGAAAATTCCATGGCCAGAGGAACCTGGTGGGTTATCGGCCACGGGGTCACAGAGTCAGACATGAGTGAGCGACTCAGCACACACGTTAGGGCACAAGGGTAAAATGCCGAGAAGGCAATAATATATTAGGAGGTCATCAGACTCATGACCCATTTGGCTGTGCTCCCTATAGGGGTCACATTTTGGGCCGTGAAGTTCATAGATAGTGCTACATGTTTCCCCTCAAACTAGGCCTTCCAGAATTAAACTAGGCTGCTTCGAGTTGCAGCCCAGAGAAGGGAAGTGACTCAGGGTCACATAGCAGATTCACTTCTGGTCACTTCTCACTTTAACTCTCCTGGGGTTTCTTAACCTGTAAAGGTGGAGAGGGATTGCTAAACAAAAGGATCTTTGAAGTTTCTCTGTTCTGTATGTGTTTACTAGTCCTTGAGTCATGAAACCCAAGACGCAAAGTGAGTGCAGAGCCGAGGGCGGGGTGATTCCTGTCCAAGGTGCTGAAGACCCAGGTGCGGGCCCAACCCCAGTGTATTTGAATCCAAGAGGAAGAGGACACAGCTGTCCTTGCAAACGCCTCCCTCCCTGCTAGAATCAGTCTTTCTGCCGCCTCTTTCAGTGCTCTATCCTGTTGTTCCTCCCAGTCTGGGAAACCACAGGTGGAAGGCACACTGGGAGACAGGACGGCAGCACAAAGATCCGCAGGGTCCTCTAAGTGACATCTGGGGGTCTGCTGAACGAGACCCTTCTGCTGCGAGTCTCAGGCCATATCCTCTCTAGGTCAGAGGTAATGCAGAAACAAATATACCAAAGCTAATTGCCCCCCTGTAGCTATGATGTCTCCATTTGAAGAATGGGGGAATAAATAATCAAGCCGGTTTTCCAGAGTGGTAGAGAGAACTGACAGAGGTACTCACTTAATAGATGCTGGATAAATTAGGTAAAAAGAAGTACTCTGGAGCCAGGATGGGGTTATTACACAAGATCCCATACAGGTTGCATGTCAGGACACTGATACAACAGATATAGCCAGTAGTATAAACCACCAGGAACGTGGGGGATATTTGGGACAGGAAGGGAAGAGTATTCCAGAGTTAAGATCCAGCTTGAAATCAGATAGTCAGATAACAGATCAGAATCAATTAGAGAGGATAGATTTGAGGAACGTAGAAGGCAAAATTCCAGATGTTCCTAGTGATGCCACTTCTGCCATCTTTCAGTTCAATTTTACACAGTGTTCCTGAGAGCTCTCTGTGCTACTTATTTTTATATGTGATGCCATTTAATTATTTTAGCAATCCTAAATACAGCAATGTTGTTGCCATTTATAACTAAGGATTTGAAACCTCAGTGGTAAAGAGACTTGCCCATTACCTTCCCGGTGGTATAACAGGCAGAAATCTAAGATGACGCCCTGTGACCCATAGTCTTGTATAATTCTTACTCCTTGTGTGTGAAAGGTTGTGTAACTTCCTTTACCTATAGAATATAGTAAAGGTGAAGGGATTTTGCAGATAGAGTAAAAGCCCATAATCAGATGACTTTAAGTTCATTAAATGGAAGGTTTAACTGTATGGGCCATGCCTGACCAAGTGAGCCCTTTTAAAGTGGTATATAGGTCAGACATTGGTGCATTAGAGGTCCCTTTTACTCATTGCTGGTTTCAAAGAAGCAAGTTGCCATGCATTTTACAGCAACAAGGAAATTAATTTTTCCAATAACCTAAAGGAACTTGGGAACAGGTACTTCTCTAGTCGAGCCTACAAATGAGAACAAAGTCTGGAGGGCAAACTGACTTTAGTTTTGTGAGACTCTGAGCAGAAAACTTGGCTCAGCTGTGCCCAGCCTTTTGACCTCAGAAACTGAGAGGTGATAAATGGGGATTGTTTAAAGCCCCTAAGTCTGTGGCAATTTGTTATGCAGCAGTAGATAACTAACGCAGTTGTAAAGTGGTAGAATGAAGTATGACATCACCCCTGCCTTTCTGTAAAGCGTGCGATCCATTGCTGACATCCCCACTATCAACTCCATTGTTTCCTTTCAAGGCTGGACTTGCCCTCAGAGGGAATTCTGATTATGAGCAGGTAGGGTTGGAGTGAAAAGAGGGACAAGTGCCTCTGTTTTCTCTGACTTTCAGCAGAGATCGCACTAAAATGGCA
The DNA here is from genome assembly GCF_003369695.1 of Bos indicus x Bos taurus. NCBI lineage: Eukaryota > Metazoa > Chordata > Mammalia > Artiodactyla > Bovidae > Bos > Bos indicus x Bos taurus. The sequence continues at coordinate 122,913,969 of NC_040077.1, forward strand.
TGGCCTGGAAGCTCATTCCAGGGAAGGAAGAAAGTGCATGCTGTCTAGCATCTCTTAGTTGGCAGTAGCTCTAAGTGCCCATCGAGAGAGTGATGTGGGAAAAGCTACTGGTTACATCATCAAAGAAAATTGGCCCTTGGGTCATCTTTGGCCCTAGAACCAGGGATCATGAACCTATCACACAGCCTATTCACTGGCTAGATGTGTCTGGGACATCCGACATCTTTTCCTTTTGAGGTCATGTGATTCTGTGAATAATAGTAAGAGCCACCATCTGTTGAGCATCTCCTTCACTCATTCAACAAATATCCACAAGTGCCCACGGGTACAGGAGGCTGGTTAAGAGTAAACCCTAGAAAACTGTTAAGCGACAGAGGCTGGCCAATTTGACTCCCGGCTATGTGAACTCATCTCTGTGGCCTCTGCACTACATGAGTGCTTCTTTTTCTCTTCTGGGTACTCAGGCTTCTCAATTGCAATCCCTCGTCACACACTTGTCCTCGATCTCTTCATATCTTTGGATCTTGGAGCGTTGGGGAGGTACAGTGGGGAGGGAAGCAAGGAGGCAAATGGAGAACAAGTCACAGAGCTAAGTGAGGATTTTTCCTGTTTCCTTCTCTAAGAAGTGGGCAGCTTAACATGACTTAATTTAAGCGCGGCCTCTATCTGATGAAGAAGAAGTTGGTTAGATTCATTTTCTTAATCAACTATTTCAAGGCCAGCATTAATCTATTCATCAGCTGAACTCATCAGGAGAAAACATGCTTCTTCAGGAGTTTTCTAACTGAAAATAAATGCCTCATTACATTAAACATATTAACCTGAGAACAGTACTGATGTCAGCTGGACTAATGAATGTCATTATAGGGAATACACAATAGTTCTCAGAGGGACCCCACCAGCCATTAGGAACTCTCCGAAAATGCACTCAATCAATTATTGTAGGATGTGGAATCATCACAGAGAGAGGGTGGGAGAGGAGGAAAAAAGACAGAGGGAAAGGGGTTGATCCTGGCACCATGGCCGTCTCTGTGATTATTGCCCTAGTTAATTTTCAGGGATCTTTGACACGTGAGAAAGGGCAAGCAGACATTTTCATGTGATGTGATCCACTGTTGATTTTAAGAGGAGAGAAGCTGGCTTTTGCCTCTAAAATGTGACAAGAGGTGGATTCTAGTTCCTGTTCTGCCACAGTAGGACTAGGAATAATCCTCAGGTTTTCCTCCATATGTCAGTAACCTCCAAGTGTAAAAAGTGTTAGTCGCTAGGTCGTGTCCAAGTCTTATGCAACCTCATGGACTATAGCCTGCCAGTCTCCTCTGTCCATGGAATTCTCCAGGCAAGAATACTGGAGTGGGTAGCCTTTCCCTTCTCCAGGGGATCTTCCCAACCCAGGAATCAAACCCAGGTCTCCCGCATTGTAAGCGGATTCTTGAAGCTGAGCCACCAGGGAAGGGCATCAGTGGCCTAGTTTCTTTAAATCTTTATTAAGTTAAACACTATGCAAGGCACTTTCTCATATGTTATTTTATGGAATCCCCATGGAAACTCAATTAAATATATGTGTTTTCCCCCAGAATTATAGAATAGAAAAATCAAAACTCGTAGACTAGATCTTTGGGAGAGGCAGAGGCAGGCAATGGGGCCCTGCCCAGGGGAGATGTCACTGGGGAAGTGCATTTTGCATGACAATGTAGAAGGGAGAGTGAATACCTGAGTCTGGTTCCAGCAGCATGGTGCAGAATGCTGAAGGAAGCAGGGCTGTTGCACGCGGGGAGGGAAAACCCCATACAGACAAAAGAAATATCTTTGCCACATGAAAGAGGGACTAAACGCCCTCAGTGAAGGAAGAGATTTTCAACAGTCAGAGCCATCCAGAGATGGTATGGGCTACACTGAGGCAATGAGCACCCCATCCTTAAGGGTGTGCGAGTAGTAATTAGATACTGCCTGTCGTATTTTCAGGATGACCTGAATTTGAATGACAGCACTTGTGTGTTTTAAGGACAAACTCTTTTATGTCTCTCATCCACAGTTTCCTCATTTGCAAAATGGAAAAAAAAAAATCAGTGCTACCTACCTCATCAGATTATTGTGAGGATTAAAACAGTATATGTTATACATATACATTATACATTACACACAGCATATATTACACACAATGCCGGCCTGAGAGCTGATTTTTCTTTACTATACACATTTTATTTTTATTGAGTGGATTCTGGCATCAGATGAGGCCCTGGAACTTTGACCACTTCCAAAACTCAGAATCTTTAGGAAAAACGCCCTGTTAAAGATGCTCTGTTAATTCTGTGAAAATTGGGGGACTGTGCCGATTGGCAGTTTATTGCCTCTTAGCTCAAATTTCACTCTTTTTTCGCCCTGCATTGTGGCACTGAACAGATGGTGCTAGTGGTAGAGAAACTACGTGCTGAGGCAGGAGACTTAAGAGACACAGGTTTGATCCCTGATTCAGGAAGAACCCCTGGAGGAGGGAATGGCAACCCCTCTGGTATAGTCTTGTCTGGAGAATCCCATGGACCGAAGAGCCTGGAAGGCTACAGTCCATAGGGTGACAAAGAGTCGGACACGACTGAAGCAACTTAGCACATAGCACGCATATGTGGTACTGAAGCAGGACCCGTAAACCTTTCTCCTTTGCCAGATGGTGCAATTCTAGACCTTGTCAGTAGGGGGTGCTGGGAAGACACTGAAGGCTAGAAAAGTGGCTGGATTGTGAGTGAAAGGATGGAAAAAAGAAATTCCACGCAAAGAGTAATCAAAAGAGAGCAAGGGTGGCTATCTTTAGACAAAATGGACTTAAATCAAACATGGTAACAAGAGGCAAAGATATATTAGTAAAGGTTCAATGCAGCAGGAATGTGTAGCCATTTACACATTTATGCATTAATGACAGACTATGGAAATATACAAAACCTGACAGAATTAAAGGGAGAAACAGACAGCTCTATAGTACTCCCAGGAGACTGAATACTACACTCTCAAGAGTGGATAGAACAACCAGAAGATAAATGAGGAAATAGAGGACTGAACACAGTAGACCAACGAGATCAGCTAACACACACGGAGCATCCTACCAACAACAGCACACACATTCTTCTCAGGCGCACATGTGACATCTTCCAGGCCATACATCAGGCCACAGATTGTGTCTTAATAGAGTAAAAAAGACAGATATCATAGAAAGCATCTTCTCTGACCTCAACTGGATGAAGTTAGAAATCAATAACATAAGTAAACCTGGAGCATTCACAAATATGTGGAAATTAAACCCTGGACTCTTAAACAATCAGTGGATCAAAGAAGAAATCACAGGGGAAATTGGAGTTGAAAGAAAACCAAAAACCAGCACACTAGAACTTATAGGATGTAGTGAGAGTAGTGCTAAGGGGGAACATTTATAGCTATGAACGTTTGAATTAAAAAATAAGAAAGATCTCAAATCAAAAACCTAACTTTACAACTTAAGGAACTAGAAAAGCAAGAATGAACTAAACTGAAAGCTAGCAGAAGGAAGTAATAAAGATTAGAGATAATGAAGTAGAGACTAGAAAAAGAGTAGAGAATATCAATGAGAGCAAAAGTTGGCTCGTTGAAAAGATGAGTTGATAAACTTTCAGCTAGATAGGCTAAGGAAAGAAGAAAGAGTATGCAAATTGCTAAAATAAAAAGTGAAATGGTGACATTATACTACTGGTTCTTCAGAGGTAAGAAGACAGTGCTGTGACTCAGGTCATGCCAACAAATTGGATAATCTATATGAAACAAACATATCTAGAATACAAAACCTACCAAGAATAAATAATGAAGAAATAGCAAATGTAAAGAGGCCTATAACCAGTGCATTATTTAGTATTTTACTATTAAAACAGTAATAAAAATTCTTAAAAAGAAGTGACCTGCACCATATGACTTCACTGGTGATTTCCACTGAACATTGAAAGAAAAACTATACCAATCTACTCAAACTTTTCAAAAAAAACTGAAGAGGATGGAACACTTCCTAAATCATTCTGTGAGGCCAGTAGCACTTTGATACCCAAACCAGACAGACCCTTCAAGAAGAGAAAACAACAGACCAACATCCCTAATGAACATTGATGCAAAAATCCTCAACAAAATACTAACAAACCAAATTCAGAATCATACTAAAAGGCTTATAAACCATGATCAAGTGGGATTTATTCATGGAATGCAATGAATATGAAAATTGATTAAAGTATAACACATTAAAAGAATGAAGGAAAAAATGATTATCTAAACTGATGTAGAAAAAGCATTTGACAACATTTAACACATTCTCATGAAAAAAACAAAAATTGGGGATTCCCTGGCGGCTCAGATGGTAAAGCGTCTGCCTGCAATGCAGGAGACCCAGGTTCGATCCCTGGGTCAGGAAGATCCGCTGGAGAAGGAAATGACAACCCATTCCAGTATTCTTGCCTGGAGAATCCCATGGACAGAGAAGCCTGGCTGGCTACAGTCCACGGAGTCTCAAAGAGTTGGACATGACTGAGCTACTTCACTTTCTCTCATTAAAAAAAAAAAAAGAATCTGACAAACTATGAACACAAAGAAACCACCTCAACATAATAAAAGCCACTTTTGAAAAATCCACAGTAAATATCACTCAGCAGTGAGAGACTGAAAGCTTTTACTCTAGGATCAGGAATAAGACAAGCGTACCTTACTTTAGCCACTTCTTTTAAACATGGGACTGGAAGTTCTAGCCAAAGCAGTTAGAAAAGAAAAAGAAAAAAGCACCCAAATTGCAAAGGAAGAAGTAAAATAATCGCTGTAGATCACACGATCTTACATATAGAAAATCCTAAAAATTTCACACACAAAAAATGTTAGAGCTAATAAATAAAGCAGAGTATGGAGAAAGGCAATGGCACCCCACTCCAGTACTCTTGCCTGGAGAATCCCATGGACAGAGGAGCCAACCAGGCTCCTATGGGGTGGCATAAAGTCGGACACGACTGAGCGACTTCACTTTCACTTTTCACTTTCATGCATTGGAGAAGGAAATGGCAACCCACTCCAGTGTTCTTGCCTGGAGAATCCCAGGGACGGGGGAGCCTGGTGGGCTGCTGTCTGTGGGGTCTCACAGAGTCAGACAGCAGCAGGATCTTATGGGAATGTAAAATGGAGCAGCTGCTACAGAAAGCAATATGATGATTCTTCAGAAACTTAAAAATAGAATTATCACATGATCCAGCAATTGCAGGATCATATGGTATGTATGTCTCTGGATATATACCCAACAGAATTTGCAAGCAGGGCCTCAAGGGGATATTTACACATTCATGTTTAGAGCAGCTTAATTGACATTTGCCAAAAGGTGAAAGCAACTCAAGTGTCCATCAATGAATGAAAAGATAGGCAAATGTGGTATCTACATACAACAGTATTGCCTTAACGAGGAAGCAGACTATGACATATGCTACAAGACGACTGAACTTTAAGGACATTATGCTAAATGCAATGTCAGCCACAAAAATAGAAATATGGCTATACTTAAATGAGATACTTGCAACAGTCAAAATCATAGAGCCAGAAACTAGAATGGGAAGAGGTGGGGAAAGAGGAGTTAATATTTCATGGGTCTCAGCTTTACAAAATGAAAAGAGTTACGGAGCTGGATGCTGGTAATGTTTGTACAACATTACGAGTATATTTAATACCACTGAACTGTACAGTTAAAAAGGTTAACATGTTAAATTTTAGTGTGTATTTTAGTACAAAAATAAAGAAGGATGGAGAAAAAAAGGATGAGATTTCTCCTCCAGTTGCTGGTTTTCTTTTAGTCTCACTATGGCATGACTACCATGACGCGAGAAGGACTCTTAACCTTCCTGTGGGTAGCTTCCTATTCAGCAGCTTTGGTCCACTGACTGTGGACCGTTTCTGACCCACGCGCCCCAGTGAACTTCTCCTTCACCAGCTGGGCCATAGTCAGATTGTTTCCAGCAATGTCTGAATCTTGGCCTGGTACAGTGTGGCCCTTTTCCAAGATAGTTCCTTTTTGAAACTCTCTTCCTGAGCCCTGTAAAACCTAGACAGCATATTAAAAACAGTACCATTACTTTGGCAACAAAGGTCCATATACTCAAACCTATGGTTTTTCCAGTAGTCATGTATGGACATGAGATTTGGACCATAAAGAAGGCTGAGCACTGAAGAACTGATACTTTTGAACTGTGGTGTTGGAGAAGACTCTTGAGAGTGCCTTGGACTGCAAGGAGATCCAACCAGTCCATTCTAAAGGAAATCAATCCTGAATATTCATTGGAAGGACTGATGCTAAAGCTGAAACTCCAATACTTTGGTCACCTGATGTGAAGAGCTGACTCATTTGAAAAGACCCTGATGCTGGGAAAGATTGAAGGCAGGAGAAGGGATGACAGAGGATGAGATGGTTGGATGGCATCACCGACTTGATGGACATGAGTTTGAGCAAGCTCCAGGAATTGGTGATGGACAGGGAAGCCTGGTGCGCTGCAGTCCATGGAGTCACAAAGAGTCAGACATGACTGAGTGAACAACTACCTCAGCCCTGAAGATAGTAGTAGCTACTCTCTACACTTTATATTTCTGTATTCTTTAAAGTTCTAGTTTACTCCTTTTAGTATTCAATGATCTTTTACTAGTTAATAATTCTTTATATTAATCTTTCCCGGCTCAAATTACTTTTGTGATTTCTGTCTTCTGATCTGACCCTGATTTGTAATATGTGCCAGTCTCTGCAATGTACATACTCTCACCATGGTCAGTTCATGCTAGGAATGCCATGTCCTTAAACACAAAATTGCAGAGAGACTCAGAGCAATACACAATTACTTAGCATTGCCCCCATTTAGATACAAATGAGTAAATAATTTCAAAAGCATACCCAATAGTAAAATATTATAGAGCAATTAGGATTTGATGATTTGAGTGTTTATTACCTTTAAGTTGCAGGTTGTTTAACTTCAACACTATATCGTTTAGTTGTTAATTGCAGCTGTGTTTAACACTGGGTGACAAGATTCCTGAAAATCGAACCATCAGCTCTGTGAGCTGGTTTGAACCGGCTCCGAAACAACACTGACTCTACTCCTCTTGCCTCATCATCCGTGATTCTTGATCCTGCAAATTATGGAAACAGAAACTCACCTAGTTTCTAAGGCTTGTAAAATCGCTCACTGGGAGGCCAGGCATTCGGCCCCCTGCCTCACTTGATCACTCCTCCTAATGTAGTCCTCGACACTTTCAATTTCTTTTTCAGCTACATTATCATCAGAAATGTTGATTAAATTTCCAGCATACATACTGCTTTACCCAAGGGAATTAATGACAGAGCGGGCAGGTGGGGAGCATCCTCAGGAGCTTTATTTGAGCATCGCAGTCGACTTCACAACAGTGAGCACTTCAGTCCACACTGACCCCTGTGCCTTCTTATGGCCTCTGGGGAGGGTGTGGTGGCAAGGGGCAGACACAGCGACTCACTCTCTTCCCTGCTTTCCTATTCTCCCTCCCAGTTTCCCTGCCTCCAGAAAGGTCTCTGATGGATCAGAAACTCCTGCCCTACATCCTCATCCTCAGACAAGTGGAGAGCGGAGATGGCATTCTGGTTTCTTCCCTCCCTACTACCCAAGCGTATAGGGAATGACTGATGCTCGTTTTGAAGCGGGTCATGGAACAAGCAGGTTGTTCACAAACGTGTTCATGGCCTTTGGGGAGCATATACCCTTTCCAGGTTGAGATTTCAGAGTCTCCTCTGTCTGCTGTATGCACTGACTTGCTGGCTGAAGAGTTCTCAACCTTGTCCTTGGACTCCACAATGAACCTGAACTTCAGGAGCGAAGACTCTCCAACCTGGGTGTGAATTCAGAGCAGTCCTCAGAGAGCAACCAGCCAGAGTTCTCATTTTCTGCTGGTCTTAGTCTAAAGCTCTCTCCTCTAATGATTGGCTGCTTAGCACTTGTTAATATGATGGATCTGATTTGTTGGAATTGATTTTCTCATAAAGAATATACTTGGGAGAAATAAAATAAACATCAAAGAACCTTAAATGAATTACACTCTTATCAAGAGAAGCGCGACAATCCACTCAAAGCATAAATTACATGGGGATAAAGATCTGTTGTGCACTGAGACCGGGAGGGACCTGTGACCCTGAAATCGTTGCATCTTGGGTCACTTTCTTTGCTGTATGAGGTAGCATGTCCCTGCTCCATCCCCATTCCCAGCCCTCCTCCAAAGGGAGAGGGGGTGTCACTCTCCTACCCTCTCTGGAGGGTGGTGGCTTTGCCTTAGAAAGGAAGAGGGGGCCCATTCTTTCCTCAACCTTACCCCCTGCCAATCTAATCTTCTGCTTCCTCTCTCACAGGCCCCATCAGCTGAGGAATGAGTCCTGAAAGCACTGAGCAAAATAGGAGGGGAGATGGAGGCAGCTGGGGTCTGGGATAGCAGGCTGGGGTTCTGAAAGGGCTCTGGTGCCAGAATGAACAGCCAGGTTGTATAGTGAGAAGTGGATCCAGATGGCTGCAGCTGGCAACCAGGGCCCAGGGTTCTCTGCTGACAGTGGGCTACACAGTGAATTGCAGAGCCTGCAGTGGCTGGATGCCAGCCTGCCCAGGGTGAAGCCAACACAGACCTGAGCCTGGACCAGAGAGAGGAGACAGAGCCCCAAGCATGGAGCTTCCCCCAGGAGTTGGTTCTTTAGATCCATGATTCTACCTAAACTTAATCTCACTTCAGGGAAAATAGAGGGGCAACGGTGCCAGTTTTCAGAGAAGGTGGGGGTGGGGAGATGCAGGGGGTGACCTCTGGAATGAGTATGGAGGCATGGGAGGAAGGGCTGGGGAGGGGAGGCTGAGATTCCACGGCTTCTGATACTTGGACTCACTCACCTGCTCTAGGGTAAAGGTACGTTTCTCCTCTAGGAAGGCTGAGGTGGCAGAGGCTGACAGAGATCTTTTGTCCACACACTTATTTGACAAACGTTTATTGGTCTTCTCTGGTGGCTCAGTTGGTAAAGAATCTGCCTGCAACACAGGAGACTGCCTGCAGTACAGACGACCCAGGTTCGATCCCTGGGTCAGGAAGATCCCTTGGAGAAGGACATGGCCACCCACTCCAGTATTCTTGCCTGGAGAATTCCACGGACAGAGGAGCCTGGCGGGCTATAGTCCATGGGGTCACAAGAGTTGGACATGACTTAGCAACTAAACCACCACCACTGAGGTCCTACTAAGAGCAGAACACTGGGGAAACACCATCCCTGATCTTGCTGAGCTTAGAAGTAAATGAGCATATAAATAAATTTTCCAGTTTACAGAGGGGAATGCTGAGTTCCAAAGAATAAAGATTACACATTATTTATTGGTGAGGAAACTGGGAGTCAGAGAAGTTGCGTAAGTTGTTTTAAGCCTCCTGTCTAGTAAGTGGCAAAGTGAGATGCAAAGTGGAGTGGTCTGTCTTGAGCCACTTTTTTTATTTTTCAAATAAATGATTTCATCCAAATGAGATCATGAACTCTGTTGCTAACATAATATATTTTGTCACCTGGGCAGCTGCTCACCCCACTGCCCACCCGTTCTCTACTCTAAGGGGAGGATTTAGGTGAAATGAGGTTCTCCCTGTCCTTGCTCCCTGGCCTCTTCCCTAGGGGCAGACTGGGGACAGCCCAGGATGTTCTGGGACTGGCCTTAGGGTTGGGGGCCACAAAGCCAGGGCCAGGGGAATATTCCATCTAGATATTCAGAGCAGGGCATGGTGCTTGGGCTGGAGGACTGTTCCCCAGTAGAGTCTGCTGCTGCTGCTGCTGCTGCTGCGTCGTTTCAGTCGTGTCCGACTCTGTGCGACCCCAGAGACGGCAGCCCACCAGGCTCCCCCGTCCCTGGGATTCTCCAGGCAAGAACACTGGAGTGGGTTGCCATTTCCTTCTCCAATGTGTGAAAGTGAAAAGTGAAAGTGAAGTCGCTCAGTTGTGTCCGACTTTGCGGCCCCATGGACTGAAGCCTACCAGGCTCCTCCATCCATGGGATTTTCCAGGCAAGAGTACTGGAGTAGGGTGCCATTGCCTTCTCTGCCAGTAGAGTCTAGGAAGAAACTAAGTCTTGAACCCTTGGGCACTGGGGAGACCAATTCCTTGATCAAAGCAGAGGGGTTGGAGAAGAACAATTCAAGGGAAAATGGACCTAGGTTGGGCCTGGCAGCTCCAGACAACATCCCAGAAGGGCCTCCCCAGAGATGCCCCAAAGCCCAGCCATGTTCCCCAGTGTGCACCTCTGCGGGCCTGGTGGTACCCAGACTGCTGGAGCTGGCTGCACTGCAAGGGCCACCTTGCTCTAGGTCACCACTCCCTGTCTCCCCACGTCCTAGAGTTGTTTTGTATCCCGATGACCTCAGTGGCACCAGCCTGAAGCCCATTGACAAGCTCTGTCTCCTGGTGAGCAGGATTTCAAGAAGCTGTTTTGTATGAAATTTTACTCCAATGAAAGAGTGAAGCCCTCTCACACATATTGGCTGGAAGCTTCTGGGAAGGTTCTGGGGAAGAGGTCAGCGTGGAGTCCACACTTGGCTTCAGGCTTGGGGAAGTCTAGGGTGTGGGAAAGGTGTCTCAGATAAGTGTGTGTCAAGTGCAAGATTTGTGCAAAAGGCAGGATGGAGACTGGTTTCAAAAGGCCAAGCTGTGGTATGGTTTGGGAGTGGAAGTGAGAGTCCAACCTAAGTGAACTGTTTAAAAAAGCTACCAACTTAAACCAGCATTTACTGAGTGCCTTTGTTATAGCATATGTATGTCCCCAATTAGCCATCTCACCCTCCAAATTCTCATGAAGGCCCTCAGGGTTGGCTGGTTGCATTTCTCTTCCTTTCTGCAATGGGGCAAACTTTGGTTCTGGGGGCACCCCCTTCTACACTTTCAATCCGTGTATGAGGCTGCACCCACAGCTCAGGGGTGGGCCCTGGAATCCAGGCTTAATGCAATCCACGTGGCACATCCCCCTGGCCCCAGTAAGTGGCACACTGATATGACCCAATCAGAGGCAATGAGATAGAATTAGAACTTTGCTGAAGGCTCTGAGAAGGAACTCTTGCAGTTCTTTTCCTCTGAACTTGAACTCGGACATTTGTAGTCTTAGGTTGTTCTCAATATGTCAGATGTAGATTGAGAATGAGAAAAACCAGGTCTTAGTGACATCACTGGGGACCCCATTAAGCCACGACTGAAACCAAACTTAACCAGGAAAGTTTTCTTATGAGCATCAAATTCTTTTTTCCTTAATACAGTCTGCATTGAGTTTCCTGACATGTGCAATAGAAAAGAGTCATAAGTGCTATATAAATCCATATGAGCAGCTCAAGTAGAAAGAACAGTTATAAAGAACAGTTATAATAAGGAGACACAGTATTACTTTGCCCACCTTCTTACCTCTCTCTGCAGACTGACTTCTGTGACCCACCACAGCCCACCAAAACAGTGGCTTCTACCTCTGGGCTGCAAGATCTTCCAGGATGATTTTCAGTTAATTGATCTTTTTTTTTTTTTTTTTTTTAGTCTCATCCTAAACTGAGGATTCTCAAAGAAGAGAATCAGATTTGCCCAGTCTGGGTGAGATGTCCAGTCCTGTTGTGTTAATAAGTTGTCAGGGCTGTGGAGGTGGGGCTTAACAGGCTTCTAGGCTGACCAAAGTGAGATATACAGGAAAAAAATATTTTACATTTCTAAGTGGAAGTGAATCACAGTCCTTGTTTTCCAAATGATGAAACTAATGCCCAAAGTAAAGTGACTTGCCCAAGATCATATAGTTGGTAAGTTACAAAATCCAGATTCATATCTTGCTCTTCTGGGGAAGTGAAAATGTTAGTCGTTAGTCACTCAGTCATGTCCGACTTTTTGTGAACCCATGGGCTGGATAGCCCACCAGGTTCCTCTGTTCATGGAATTCTCCAAGCAAGAACACTGGACTGGGTAGCCATTCCCTTCTCCAAGGAATCTTTCCCACCCAGAGATCAAACCCAAGTCTTCTGCATTGCAGGCAGATTCTTTACAGTCTGAGCTACCAAGGAAGCCTTATCTTGCTCTGCTGGACTCCAAATTTCATGATAGTTCCACATTCCCAGCCCCACAAGCTTTTCTTTGGCTTTCTTTCATTTCCTCCCTGCCATGAGCCCACTTCTGGCTGGATGACCAGGGCAGGAAGTAGGAAAGCAGGCTTCCCTGAGAAAAGAGGTAACACTCCCAGAGCTACAAAGAGGGATGGAGGTCATCTTGATCCCCTTGGCACTGAAGGCATCTGTAGTTTCCCACCAGAAGTAAGCACGGCTTACCTCCCAGAGACAGACCTGGCCGTCCACAGGCTCCAATCCCACAATTATTCAACACAAACAAGAGCTGAATTAACATTTCATGACCGCATCACTTTTTACCCAAATAGCTATCTGACTGTGAACACATTCGCCCGAGTCCTGCATTTCCACCACTGAGATCTCCATTGGAAGCCTTTAAACTTCCACAAATCAGTTTTGATAACAAACCTCCTGTGATTGAAGCAAAGTCCGAAGTGGGACAGGCCTCCTGTAGATGAAGGGCCCTGGTGGCTGTGGTTAAACAAGCCCTCGAGGGGGTGGGGCTGGGCATCTGCTGGCCACACGGTCCTGGCCTCAGGTTCCAGGAGACAATCTCTGATCTCTGACATTTACTTGGCGAGATCCATGGGATGATTCCTGATAAAAAAAAATGGTTGAAAAGGATTTAAGAAGGGGAACTGCAGGGCCGGTTGTACTTGGAGGTTATTGAAAACCACATCTGCAGACAGGGAGGGAAGGAATGTATGTGCATCCCCTTCAGGGTGTCTTTTGGGGAGGCAGGTGACCTTGGGGTGGTGACTTAAGGTCTCAGATCCTCAGTATCCCTGCTCAGAAGGTAGAGCTGATGAACCTCCTTCACAGGCAGTTGTGAGGGTCACGGGGGAAGGGCCGAGGGAAGCTCTTAACATGGTGCCTGGCACACAGTGGGTGCTCAGATAAAAAGTGACCGTTGAATTGGGTGCCAGGTGACTTGCTGAGCTGGGTGGCAGTTGTGATGGGGAGCCCTGGCTTCCAGCCCTCATCGGGGCCATTGCTAATCATCTGAGGAGGATCTGGGCACCACTGGGCAGCAGAAGGGTGGGCTCACATAGAGGTGGAGTGGACGTGGAGCAGTGAGGACCTGAACAGGGCTCTCCCACCAAGGCCGACAGGGAGGCCCAGTCCAAGGGGATGGGGAACAAGACTTGGCATTTAGAGACCTAGGAGCAGGTGACAGATGGCCAGAAAGACCACTCCAGGCCTTCTGGCAACAAAACAGACATACAGAGCTCCACATGCCATGGGGCAGGGAGCAGGTGGTGAGGGGTGAAGAAGGGCATCCATAAGATCTGAGAAAAGGGGCAGTGCCCGAGCCCAGAGCTCAGTGTGGAGGAGGCTCCAGACCCTGGGCTGTTCTCTGTGCCCCACCAGAGCCCCAGGGCACTCATCATTGCAGGGGCTGTTGTGAAGGAAGAGTGAAGAGGACTCAGCAGTAACTGGAAGTGCTCGGTGCTGTGAGGGTGCTGCCTAGGACTAACTATGGAGAGACTCACAGGAGAGAGAAAGAGAAAGGGTTGGTGGGCCTGGGCAAGACAGAGCTGACCTCTGGGGAACTTCACGGTAGGGGCGAAGTCAGGATACTGGAATCTATGCCTGACTCTGCTCTGAATCACTGTGTGAGCCAGGACAAGTCACTTGCCCTCTCTGGACTTGTGTACACTAATCCACACAGTGAGGGGCATTAGCTGGGAGATCTCTAAGAGTCCTCTCAGTTCAGGGGGTCAGACCTTGACTGTTTTTGGTTCTGTGTGATAGTCTCAACCTACCCCACATCCCAATTCTCTGCTTCAAGTCTGACCACTGGCTCCCGAGCTCGAATCTGCCTTTTGTCTGAGGAAGACAAGTTGGCGCCATCAAAGAACCTTAAATGAATGACACTGAGCCAGCTTCCCTTATGGCTCAGCTGGTAAAGAATCCGCCTGCAATGCGGGAGACCGGGGTTCGATCCTTGTGTTGGGAAGATCCCCTGGAGAAGGGAAAGGCTACCCACTCCAGTATTCTGGCCTGGAGAATTCCATGGACTGTACCAATCCATGGAGTTGCAAAGAGTCAGACACGACTGAGTGACTTTCATTTCACACAGCAGCCTTCATGATCGCTGCATGACACGGGTCTGGCAGTGACATGGCTGCTCAGTTCATTAGATAATGAATTGGGGAAAATGTGCCCTCACTCTTGGAGATGCTTTATGGGGTGGTTTCTGTAGCTGACTCCTTGGGAGAGAAGAAAATGGGAGAAGGGGCAGCAGGAGATGAACGTTACACACACCCCTTGGGGAAGAGACTGACTCAACAAAGCTTTGTGCTGGTCTCAGCTCAGACACTTAGATGCTAGAGATGGGGCAGCCATCAGGCTCTTTCATTTCTGGTGACAGGAACCTCAGTGCAACCTGCCTTGAGCTCAGAATGGTTATACAAACACAAGAAGCTCAGAGATGGGGTAGCATTCAGCAGCCCCTTGACTCGAGGGCTTAGATGATACCACTGGGACCTGTTTCCTCTTTCTTCGTCTTTTAGCATCCCTCTCTCACACAAGACCACTCTCAGGTCCCTCTTCACGGTGGCACGATGCTTCCCAACCTGGCTGAAGTCCAGTAAAGAGACACTGTCTTCCTCCCAGCTGATCAAAAATCCCAAATCATTAACTTTAGAGGACAAATCCCAACCCCTGTACCACCAGACTGCATAGAAGGTCAGAATGTGGTGACTGGTTTAGGCCAATCAGGGTTCATTTGAGCTACAGGGGCTAAAAGTGAGAAAGGGTACAGCTGTGTCATAGGTCACAAAGACCCATAGATATCCTCCAATGAGTTTGGGTGGAGGGAAATAAAAGATACCAACAGAAACAAAATAAAGAGTGTAAAAAGCTGAGAAACGGAGTATCTCCTACCATATCAGTAAACGAGGATGTTACAGTCATCAGCGATTCTGGCCCTCCAAATGTGAATTTCTGAGCCCTAAGTGCGCCCAGGAAGGAGAAGAGTGCCTGTGGTCTGGCAGGCACCAGGCTGCAGCTGCTCCCTGTGGTGAGCACCGAGGAACTCAGGATGAGAAAAACACAGGATACTGAACCCAGAGAGCTGAGATGCATATGAAAGGAATGGTTTCAGTGAGCCCAGACTCGTGCATCTTCCCATGCATAGAAAAACGCTAAATTCCTTAACTTGGGATATCTGGTTTTCTTTAATTAGCAATAATCTTGTGATGTTCAGACTACCTGTCCTTTGTGGTAAGACTTCTGTATAGTCTGGCTCTTCCCATCACCTCCGTGGAACAGTTCTCTGGCTCACTTGAGATGTTGTCTCCCAGGCTTAAAGTCCTAAAAATTTCCACCAAATAAAACATAATGCTCAACTTTAAGATTGTGACTATTTTGTCAGTTGACATTGCATTATGGCCGGTCTCTTCTGTTTTTCCCAATAGTCCAATGATACTGGAACTACTATCATCCTAGACATAGAATCTTAAGCTTTCAGAGTTGGACAAATCTTTGAAATTTTTGGTCCAACCCCCTTACTTTCACAGGTAATGCAACAGAGACCTAGAGGGCTTAAGTGACCATCTCAATGTCTCACAATTCAGGGGAAGATGTCAGAGCAGGAAAAACCAGGGACCCATCTCCCCACCTAGACAAAAATTGTACTTGCAGAATCTGCCTAATTTATTTTGGAAGTCTGGAGAATTTTAGAAGCCTTGTAACTTCCCCTAGGAGAAGTCTTGGCTGGTAAATTGTTATTAATTATGGTTAACCTTGGCTCAGCTTGGTAGCAGTTACCTTTCCTCCATTCTCTGGCCCAATATCAAGCAGCAGTGCAAATGTTCTTGAAGCAGCTTGGACACAACTTTAGGGAGCCAGTGTCGGCAACAGGACTCTGTCCTCCAAATATTGGGACCTGTGCTCTGACCACTAATTGCTGCTTCTATCTATGGAGGTGCAGACAGGGAGGTGAGAAGTCATTGTTGCAACTCTCAATGTCAGTCGTTGGCTGGTGTATTTCTCCCCTTGGTTTCTCTCTTTCTCCCTTTTAAGAGCATACACTTAAAGACAAGGGCACTCAAAAGCATGCATAAGGGAACTTAGAAAGTGATTGTACATGTCCAGGGAAAGGCTTAGGCAAAGCCTGAGAAGAGCTTAAGTTTACATCTCAGCCTGATTCCTGGCATAGAGACAGTCTACAAAAATCAGTCAAACACGCAAACCAGCAAATGATGGAAGGGACAGAATCTCATTTTTAGAGTTATCAAACGATAAGATCCAAATGTATAGTTTTCAAAAACAACAAAAATCCCTGCATTTTATAGGGGGCAGCTGAGGCCTAGGAGAGGAGGGGCATTCCATGCAGGCAGACCGAGCCAGGAAGAAGGGCCCCTGGCTCCCAGTGTGATGCTCTCCCACCACCCACTGACCTTGCTGACTGTGTGAACCCTGAGCCGTCATCCTCACGGCCCCTGGTGGGGACATTCGACTATCCTGAAGTCAATACTTACACACTGACAACCTCTCCTTCTTGAACCATGTCATCTTTGCAAGGTGTATCCGCACGGAACAGAGGGCCAGACAAGTGGTGGGGTTTGTCCAAGGTTAGCTGATCGCCAGTCAGAGATCAGAAGCAGCTCGCAGGCTTTCTGTGTCTCAGGACAGAAGCCTTCAAAGAGCGTGTGTCATGTTACTCTCCTTTGGCCTTCACAAGGCTGGCGCTCCTTGCACTAATGCCCTCCTTATAGATGAGAGGACAAGGATCAGAGAGGCCCAGCCCTCTGAGCTCCCTCCCACAGCTGGCCAGCGGTGAAGAGAGGGTGGGCCAGGTGGCCAGGAGTCCAGTCCGGTCACCCTGCCCATTGCCACTCCTGCAGCTGGGAATGGCCTTCCTGAGAGCAACTGGAAATCTGACCAAGGGAAGCTTAGACAAGTCAGATTCTTTTTCTCATCCAACAAGGCCTCTGATGGGGCAGGGGGTGGGGGTAGTGTAGCAAAGGCCCTTTAGCTCCAAGATGCCATCGGTCCAGCCTCCTTCTCTACCTCCTCTCAGAGTCCTAGGCAAGTGCGGTCTACCTAAACACCACAGCGAGCCGGCTGCTCCATCATTGGCTCAGGGGGTACAGGGTGAGGGCTTCTGCGTTTCTCAGATTTCTGAAAGTGCCCCATACCAATCTTTGCCCCTCCTCCCCATCTCATTGGTGGGAACTGTGTCACGTGACTGCCTGCAGGGGGTGGGAACTATATGTTTTCCCATCTCCTTAATGGGAACTGTGTCATATGACAGCCTGCAGAAAGGCTGAAAATGTAAGGCTTTTAAAGAATGGGAAATTGTTGATCCCCCCCCGCCCCAAATAAGCATTGTAATAGTAAGAAAGAAGAGGGGAATGACTATCAGCGGACAGCCTGCAGCCTCTGCCCCAACATTTACAATCTCATTTTCATACTTAACTGCTTGGATCCACATAAGCACATTTGTTGTCAGAGAGGCTGAATCACTTGCCAGGGGCCTGATGGGGGTGGTTTGAGGAACCAGACTGGAGCCTGGCTCTCTGTCCTGGACACCCAGCCCTCCCCAGATCTGTACTCCTGCCCTGTCTTGCCTATTCTCTTCTCTTTCACAGTCCCAGTTCTCTGTCTCTGCAGCTCTCCAGACCAGCAGGTGTCAGCACATTCCTGCAGCCTAGAGAAGAGAGGGCAGTGGTTTATCACGTTTATGACACTGAACTACTTTAAGCAAGTCTGCTTTGGAAAGTCCAAACTCAAACAACCCCCGTGATGTTCCACTCCCTCTCTCATATCCTGCTTGTGGGATGTTCACTGGGGTAACCTTATCTAACGTCTATCAAAATTCAAGACTCCCATGCCCTTTGTCTCAGCAATTTAAAGTCTGGGAGTGGATCATCCTGAAGTAGCCAAGGGTGTGTATTTACATATGCAAGAATGCCCACATCATTTGTAAAAATACAATAGCAAAAAATTTGAGATAATCTAGTATTCATTCAGAGAAGGCAATGGCAACCCACTCCAGTACTCTTGCCTGGAAAATCCCATGGACAGAGGAGCCTGGTAGGCTGCAGTCCATGGGGTCGCTAAAAGTCGAACATGACTGAGCGACTTCACTTTCACTTTTCACTTGGAGAAGGAAACGGCAAGCCACTCCAGTGTTCTTGCCTGGAGAATCCCAGGGACAGAGGAACCTGTTGGGTGCCGTCTCTGGGGTCGCACAGAGTCGGACACGACTGACGTGACTTAACAGCAGCAGTATTCATTAATGGGTTGATTAGATAAATGATGGCATATTTCTACTATTGAATATTAAGCAGTCATTAAAAAATGAGTGTGGTCCCTATGACCTGGCTCAGGAGACTATCTATCATGTATTTTTGGGTTAAAAACACTTGGATGAAAAGCATGAACAGCATGCTGCTACCTTGCATAAAAATTGTAGGTGCACAAGTAAATATCTTGGAGGATAAATATTTGTACTAGGAGACATGTGGAAATCCTTTATGGATCTGATGATATGAACTATCTAAGGCCATTGCGCACAAGATTACTTTCTCTCTCTCCTGCTCAAGGACATCACCCAGCATCCCATCACTTTCTCCCCTGCATTCTGAATTTTGCTTCTCCGCAGAATTATTTTAACAGATGTACAACACTGCTTCATGTCTCCAGTCTCAAAACAGCATCAAAAACGAAACTGATGCTCTTCTGTTGCCTTTGCTTCCCTTTACAGTCATTCACCTCAAGAGTCACCATACTTGCTATCTTTAATTTCTTTTCTCCTGTTTTCTTTTCTTTCTTCTCAACCCAGATTTCACTCCCTTATACTCCACCACAGCTGCTCTTGTTGAGGTCATCAATGACTTCTGTATTGAGTTAATGGTCAAATTCCATGGACACTTGACTTGCGGGGATTTAGCCTAGTTGCTCACTTCTCTCTGAAGGCCTCCCTGGCTTTCCTCCTGACACTCTGGCTGCTCCTCCTCAGGCTCTCCCACCTGTAAATCTTACACTGTCTCCGGGTTCTCTTCTTTGCTCTCTTCGCCCTATCCTCACATATTCCCTTAGGAGTCTCCCCAGACTCCCATCATATTTACATGCAGTTCATATGCTCATACACTTACTTTCAACCCAGTTTCTCCTCGAACATCCACCGCTATTCAGAATCTCCACCTGGAGGACCAACAGGCATCTCAAAATTCACGAGTCCCCACCTGAAATCCCATTCTTCCATTTCCTCTCCCTTTCTAACCTACTACTCTGAGAGTCTCCCTCGTTTCAGCCAAGGCAGCTCCATCCTTCCAGGTCTCAGGCCAGAGATGCTGAACCCCTCTCATCCTCTCACACCCCCAGTCACATCCAGCAGCGCACCTGCTGGCTCCCCTTCGAAGCATTCCCAGACCTGGACCACTTCTCATCATCTCCACGGTCACCCCTCTGGTTTCCCATCCCAGTCACCATGCACCCTCTCCTGGATGATTGCAGCAGCCTCCTAACCACTCTCCCTGCTTCCTTCTTTCTAGGACTCTTTGCTTCAGAGGGCAGCAGAGTGATCTCATGAAATTTGTCAGATCGTGCTTCTCTACTGTTCAGAACCTTTCAGTGTTCTCACTGGTCAGAGCAAAACCCAGATCCTTTTCACTGAACCTGCATTTACTGAATGTAGGCTCAGCCCTACATTTACTGAACCTCTCACACCGCCCACCTCACTGATCCCCACTGCTGTCCCACTGCTCCCTCCACTCCAGCCACACTGGCCTTCCCGCCACTTCTCGAACATGTGCCAGGTCTGCCCGTGTTCAAGGTCCTTGTATTTGCTGTTCTTCTGCCTGGGCTTCTCCTCCCGACCTGCTCAGTGCTTGCTCCTCTGTCTGCAGTGACCAAGTCATGTGCAACATGAATGACTCTTGTAGCAATGTTCTGCAGCTCCTGAGGGTCCTCAGAGGAAAGGTTACACACCTGTCCAGAGCAAAGAGAAGATGGGTGGTGGCCAGGTCTTTTCTAGAATTTACTCTTTCTAGAAATCACGCTTTCCCACTTTTAATGTTTTTATTACAAAATGAAAAGTTTTTAGTGGTGTCTTGAATGAAATAAGAAAGCTGGGGCTGGATATCACCAATGGCCAAGAGTTCTGCCCTGAAGATGTCAAGAGAAGGA
This sequence comes from Bos indicus x Bos taurus, assembly GCF_003369695.1. Taxonomy (NCBI): domain Eukaryota; kingdom Metazoa; phylum Chordata; class Mammalia; order Artiodactyla; family Bovidae; genus Bos; species Bos indicus x Bos taurus. The sequence continues at coordinate 122,934,252 of NC_040077.1, forward strand.
TTAGAACCCAGTGACCCCAGAAAGGTCTTCATCTTACAGACAGAGCCTCCAGTGATGAGGAGCTCATTCTCCCCATAGGTAACCACAAGCTACTTGACTGCGCTAAGTCAGTGTGGGGCCCAGACCAGTCAGTACAGTGACAGGCCCTACCTTTCCAGATGAAGATAGCAGCCACGTATTTCCCATAGAAAAGGGGGATAGAGAAACCCTTTGGGCAGACTCTGTCTCTGCGGTCCTGAAATCTCCTACTCACTGTGATTAAAAAAATCGATCAAAGTCATATCTGAGACTGAGCAGGGAGATATCCCTCATCTAAGCAATTCCTAAGATACCTCTGCATTATAATAGTGAGGGTCTTAGATTAAAGGAAGTGGAGAGATTAAGGGGAAGGTTTAACCTTTTACATTTTTTTTTTTCTGTGCTGTTTGAGTTGTTTTTCTCCAGCAAGGATATATTACCTTCATAATGTGTGTGTTATTTATACATGTATGTATTAATGTGTGAGTGTGTTTGTGTGTCCCAGCTCCAGGAGTGAGTGCTATTTACAAGAGAAAGGGATTCCGTGGCTTACAAAAGGATTTGCTGAAGGCATCTTTGAAGTGCTCTGCTCTCCAGAGACCTACAGAAAAGAATTTTGATTTATAAACACTTTCCTCTCATGCTTTGATGCAATCCTTAAATACGTGTCCAATTTCTGTTTCAAGTTCTCTCCAATTTAACCAGCAATTCTCCAAGTTGCAGCTATGTGCTGGGCACTGTGCTTGGCACAGTGGGGGAAGAAAGATGGAGACCCACCTTCAAAAGGAAGCTGGCATTGTCAACTCTCACAGAGCAGGCTTTGAAAGAAGAACTTCTCAGAAGTTGATGGCAGGGGTGATTTAGCAAGACCCTCTGCATTGTCCATGAATCCAGCCAGGAGCTCAGACATGAAGAGGCATCTCTGGCCTCCCAGGGTGATGGGGCATCGAGAAGGCTCTACTGTAGTCAGAGGGGGTGAGGGTTATGGTGAAGAGTGGTGAACTGCTCTGCTTCCCCATTGCCACCATCACTGTGCAGAAACCATAAAAGGAGCCCTGCAATGTGATAAGTGTAGGTTTTTGAAACTGATAAAAAGAAGCTAAAGGCAGCTTGTGAAAACACATCCCAGTTAGACCTAAAGTAGGTGGGGAAGGGGCAACTGTGAGCTTTTGAGTTCTTCATCCACCCAGCCAGCCCTGTAGTTGACTTCACTGTTAGGTCCCCTTCATACCTCCATGGTGTATAAGCTGCCTGTGCCCCTAATGTTGAGCAAAGGACCATCTGAAACCCTTGGGCAGGATTGCACTTATATTGAATTTTTATTTTATTGTTCCTACCTGAAGTGAGGTTCTCTGGTGATAAAACCTTTTTAAAAAAGACTATATTCCTTTTGAACTCAGAATCAAGGCATGAAAAAATCATAAGAACAACAAAGAAAATAGCACCCACCTCTTTGGGTTGTTGTGAGATTAATTAAGATAATACAACATCCTTGGCACGGTGCCTGGCACATGACAAGGGGTCAGGCAGTGGGGCTACTGTAGCCTGATTACTTCTGTGGCTGTGTGGTTGTGGCTGTTGGATATCAAGGGTCTTGGTAGGATTTTTGTTATATGACCTCCATACCTTGGCTGAACCGTTGGTAAAATCAGAATAACAAGCTTTTCCCAGCCTGAAAGCAGGATGACCTCTCAATGTGAGTCATTTCCCCTTTCCATGATCTCTGCTGTTGCAGCTCTGCTGGGTTGGCAACCTTTGGTGTTAACTGTACGAGAGGGCAGAGAGACGGTTTGGCGTGTCCCACTCATTTTTTTCACGATTCAGTACCTTCATTTGTTCATGCATTTGGGAAACATTTATGCAGCCTTCTTATTCCCATTCTTATGATAAAGAGATTGAGGGTTGCAACCCTTGTTAAATTTGCAGCTTTAATCCCTCTCTGTGCAGGGAGTGGGCTCTCTGTTTGCTTTGACTGTGATATCAAGAACTCAAGGATTTGCCTGGGAGACCAGGATTCTATGGTCTTGGGAAGTTGGAAACAACTGACTCACTTGAATGGGTCGATTTTTTTTCTCGATCATTGTCAGAAAATCAATATTCGATTGTGCCCCTCAGCCAGTGTTCATCTTCCCCCCTCAGGAAGTGGAAAGGAAGATCAATGATCTTCACAAGATCTAAATACAAGTGTCTCAAGCAAACCAGAGGGGAAGGGAGGTGCATGTGGCTCCTAAGGCGGCCATAAATCTGAGGTTGATGAATCACCTGGGCAGGTGTCTCTGTCACCAGCATCCTGGCTCAGGACAGGAGTGGTGTAATTACTTCTCTCATGGTGGTTATCTGAAGTGAGCTGGTCCATTTTTCTCGTTTATTACTACTGAATTTCAGGAAAGTGTTTACTAAATCCTCCCTCCACTTCCTTATCTAAATATTATATTTATTTGGCGAGGGCCAGAAGGGGCCCTGCAGTAAGACAACTCAGTCCCTCAGCCTACCTGTACAGAGGGTTCTCTTGTGGGCGTGATGGGTGGGCCACAGACAGGCAGCTCTTCCTAACTGTCATCCCCATCGGTGGTGCCATAAGTTTGCCTTCCTCCCCTTCCCCTGCTCTGTGGACAGATGTGGCTAATGCAAGACATTAGGAATAAGCTGAGGCTAGGCTGACGAAGGGGTCAACAGAGGATGAGATGGTTGGATGGCATCATTGACTCAATGGACATGACCGTTTGAGCAAACTCAGGGAGCTAGTGAGAGACAGGGAAGACTGGCGTGCTGCAGTCCATGGGGTCACAAAGAGTCAGACAGGACTGAGCAAACAACAAGAACAAGGAATGATAGAGGATTTGGGAGGGGTTTCCTGCCTACACAGGATGGGGAGGAAAAGGGGCAGCTGGCCAGCAGGGCTAGTTTCTTGTGTCCAACTTAAACCTCCTCTTCACTGTATGTTCTATTGCAGTCAGAACTCTGAGAGGAATTGACTTTAATCATCAAAGCCACAGATCCCAGGGAGTCCACAGATCCTCTGGCACTCTAGGGTCTGAGTTGCATATCAAAATAAATGAATACATTAAAAAAATTGTATAGCTTTTCTTCCAGGCATAGGCTTCTCTGAGTCATTTCAGCTTCTCTGGAAAACAGACAAGTGCTTGATTCTGGGTATTATTGAGAATCACATAGTCAGACCCGACATAATGGTGGCTTATGCAAGACAGAATTATATTACTCCCTTACACAACAGTTCCCTGATAGCTCAGTTGATAAAGAATCCACCTGCAATGCAGGAGACTCCAGTTTGATTCCTAGGTCGGGAAGATCCACTGGGGAAGGGATAGACTACCCACTCCAGTTTTCTTGAGCTTCCCTTATGGCTCAGCTGGTAAAGAATCTGCCTGCAATGCAGGAGACCTGGGTTCAATCCCTGGTTGGGAAGATCCCCTGGTCTGGTGAATTCCAAGGACTACAGTCCATGGGGTCCCAAAGAGTGGGATACAACTGAGAGACTTTCACTTTTATTTACACAGCAGTTCTAGCATTGGCTACTGAGGCCTCATGAGGTAGCTCCACAGTCTTAGGGACCCAGATTGCTTCTGTCTTTTGTTATCACTCCTACTTTCTTGGCCATATTAATGTTGTGAAATTGAGCACAATTCCATGTCCATATTCCCTCCAATAAGAGGGAGAACCAGAGGACATGAAAAGCATGACCTTTCCAGGATGCAGCCTAGAGGAAAAACAATGCCGCATTCAAGATAAAGGTGCTCCATTTTAAAGATGCTTGGAAGAAACAAACGTGTCGAGTTCTTTATCTGTAGTAAGTTTTAATATAAAAGATAGTGGAGATTCAAGAGAGAATATTTACTTTTGGGTAAATGTCCTACAAGATCTTCATTCACATAAAGTTTCAACTATTGGTATATATGGGTAAGGTTAGTAATCTTGAGTTTAAGGTACAATCTAAATTTTTTTTCTAAAAAATAAAAGTAAAATTTGAGGAAACTCTCAACCATGTGCTGTAAATGGAAATAAAGTAGGTTTTTACATTAGAATATTTTTTTTTAAAAAGGATGCAGCCTGGAAATCGCACATGTGAGTATTCACATGCTATTGGTAGAAATTAGTTACCTGGCTGCACCTTGCTGCAGGGGAAGCTGAGACACGTACCTTTCAAATTTTTATTCAGCTGAAATTTGAGGTTCTATAACTAAAGGAAGAAGTGAAGAATATATGGAGGTGAGATGAGTGGATAAGGGTGGCTGGCCATATCAGGTATAAGTGTAAGAGAAATTTTTTGGAAAGTCAGGTGGTTCTAGCAGGAGAGAAGGGAAAGAGTTGGGTCCATTCTATATTTTATAATTTTCCTGTCTTCCTACAGTCTTGTTTTTCCTCTTCTGACCTTTCTCAGCCTTGACTCTGATATGTGCTTCTTTTCTTATCCTAATTTGGTTCTTCTAAAGTATCTCCAGATCATCTAATAGCTCTACAATTCACTGCTGCTGTTGCTGCTAAGTCGCTTTCCAGGCAAGAGTACTGGAGTGGGTTGCCATTGCTTTCTCTGCTACAATTCACTAAATTAAGTGATACCTGATGAGAGTAGAGAATTTAGTTGTTGGAACCCACCCTGTGCCACAGACATAATGCCGGGTTTGGAGATACAGCAGAGTAAAAGCAGACCTGATTCCTTCTCTCTAGGAGTGTAGATTACAGCAGGAGGAAATGGCACAAATATATATCAAATTGAAGCTATGTTTCTGTTTATGGCCATGATGGAGCAATAGGACCTGGATTTATCTTATCTTTCTGCATGAAATAATTAAAAAACTGGATAACATATATGAAATAATTCTTCAGATATTAGGCATCAAGCAAAAGAGGCACACTAATCCCTGAAAGATGGGAAATGAAAAGCAAGTCCCATAAATATTTTAGGGTGAAAAAAGTCTTTATTTCTCTTTTGTTTCTGAAAGATTATCTTCCGGGTTTAGAGTTTAGAACAGGAGGGTTTGTTCTCAACATTATAAGATGTTTCTCCACTGTTATCTCATTTGAATTATTTCTGAGGAGAAATCTGCTGTCATCCTTATTTTTATTTCTCTGTTCATTCAATGTACTTATTTTTCTTCTGGCTGCTTCTGAGACTTTCTTTTTATTACTGGCTTTGAGCACTTTGATTATGACATGACTTGGTGTAGATATTTTTAAAATACTGTGTGTGTGTGCTTGGGAGTTGTAGAGCTTCTTAGACTGGTAGGTTTATGCTTTTCATCAATTTTTTTTTCAATTTTTTTCTGTCCTGAAAGAATTAATCCCCAGTGAACTCACATCACAAGAAATGTTACAGGAAGTTTTTATGTTAGAGGAGAAATAATGGTGGATAGAAATATGGATCTCACAAAGGAATGAAGAGCACTGGACACAGTAATTATGCAGGGAAATACAAAATAGTTTCTGTTATTTAAATCTCTGAAAAAAAACCATTGACCATTTGAAGGCTAGTAACAACAATGTAAAGTTGGGCTTATAACATATGTAGAAGTAAAGTGTATGACCGCAACAACTTAAAAGGGAGAGAAGGAAGTATACTGGTGCATGCATGCATGCTAAGTCGCTTCAGTCATGTCCAACTCTGTGTGACTCTGTGGACTGTAGCCTGTCAGGCTCCTCTGTCCATGAGATTCTCCAGGTAAGAATACTGGAGGTGTTGCTATGCCTTTCTCTAGGGGACCTTCCCCACCCAGGGATCAAACCTGTGTCTCTTATGTCTTCTACATTGGTAGATGGATTCTTTACCAACAGCGCTACCTGGGAAGCCCATACTAGTACAGTGCTTTATATTATATGCAGTGCTATATTGATACTATCACCAGAAGGTACATGGTGGTAAGTTAAGATATATACTATAAATCTCAAAACAACACTAAAATGCCAAAACAAGATATTAGTAATAAGCCAACAAAGAAGATAAAATAGAATCAGAAAAAGTGCCCAGTTATCCAAAAAGAAAGCAGATAAAGAAGAAAAAAGTGAACAAAGAGCAGACTTGACAAGTAGAAAAAGAAGAGCAAGGTTATATGTAAAAACTAACCATTTTAACAACCATGTTAAGTGTAAATTCTCTAAACACCTCCTTAAATGTGGAGATTGTCTGATTAGATAAAAAAGCAAGAGTGAATTATATGGTGCTCAAAAAAACTCTTTAAATATTAAGATACAGATAGGCTAAAAGTAAAATAATGGAAAACTATGTCATGTTAAGAATAATCAATAAAAAGCTGGAGTGGCTATGTTAATATTAGAGTAAATGTCAGAGCAGAGAATACTACCAGGGATAAAAAGAGTCATTTCATAATGATAAAGCTGTCAATTCACCAAGGGAAAATAGGAGTCCTGAATATTTGTGCACCTGAAAGCAAGTTTCAAAATAATGAAGCAAAAATGAATAGAACTGCAGAGAGAAATAGGCAAATCCATAATTATAATGGAAGATTTAAATATCACTCTCACAGTAATTGATGGAATAAATAGACAGAAAGTAAATAAGAGTATAAAAGATTTTTACAGCACTATCAAACAATTTGATCTAACTGACATTTATAAAACTCTCTACTCAATAATGGAAGGATACATATTATTTTCAACTACATACAGAACATTTACCAAGATGGATTAATAAAGTCTCAAAAATTTTAAAGGATTCTAATTATACAAAGTATATTATCTGTTCATAATATTAAAAAAGTAGAACTCTATAGTAGAAAGATATCTGGAAAATCTCCCAAATATTTGGAAACTAAATAATGCACCTCCAAACAACTCACATGTTAAAGAATGAATCAATAGGGAAATAGAAAATATTTTGAACTGAATTAAAATGAAAACTTATATTAAAATGTATTACATGCCATTATAGCAGCATTTAGGGAAGAATTTATAGCACTAGACGCCTACATTATAAATAAGAAAGGTCTAGCATCAATGACTTTAGCTTCCATCTCAAGAAGATGGAAGAGCAAATTAAGCTCAAAATAAACTGAAGGACGGTAGTATACTCATTTTCACTATATTGATTCTTCCCATTCACGAACATGGTATATTTCTCCATCTATTTGTCATCTTTCATTTCTTTCATCAGTGTTTTATGGTTTTCTATATATAGGTCTTTCGTTTCTTTAGGTAGATTTATTCCTAAGTATTTTATTCTTTTTGTTGCAATGGTGAATGGAATTGTTTCCTTAATTTCTCTTTCTGTTTTCTCATTAGTATGTAGGAATGCAAGGGATTTCTGTGTGTTTATTTTATATCCTGCAACTTTACTATATTCATTGATTAGCTCTAGTAATTTTCTGGTGGTATCTTCAGGGTTTTCTATGTAGAGGATCATGTCATCTGCAAACAGTGAGAGTTTTACTTCTTTTCCAATCTATAGATTCAATGCAATCCCTATCATGCTACCAATGGTATTTTTCACAAAACTAGAACAAATAATTTCACAATTTATATGGAAATACAAAATACCTCGAAGAGCTAAAGCAATCTTGAGAAAGAAGAATGGAACTGGAGGAATCAACCTGCCTGATTTCAGACTATACTTCAAAGCTACAGTCGTCAAGACAGTATGGTACTGGCACAAAGACAGAAATATAGATCAATGGAACAAAATAGAAAGCTCAGAGATAAATCCACACACCTATGAACACCTTATCTTTGACAAAGGAGGCAAGAATATACAATAGAGAAAAGATAATCTCTTTAACAAGTGGTGCTGGGAAAACTGGTCAACCACTTGTAAAAGAATGAAACTAGAACACTCTCTAACACTATACACAACCAATACAATATTGTAAAGTAAAATAAATAAATAAATAATAAGATAAAAATAAATTCCATTTAAAAAAACACTCAAAATGGATTAGAGATTTAAATGTAAGACCAGAAACTATAAAACTCCTAGAGGAAAACATAGGCAGAACACTCTCTGACATAAATCACAGCAGGATCCTCTATGAGCCACCTCCAAGAGTAATGGAAATAAAAGCAAAAATAACCAAATGGGACTTAATTAAACTTAAAAGCTTTTGCACAACGAAGGAAACTATAAGCAAGGTGAAAAGACAGCCTTCACAATGGGAGAAAATAATAGCAAATGAAGCAACTGACAAACAACTAATCTCAAAAATATACAAGCAGCTCTTGCAGCTCAATACCAGAAAAATAAATGACCCAATCAAAAAATGGGCCAAAGAACTAAACAGACATTTCTCCAAAGAAGACATACAGATGGCTAACAAACATATGAAAAGATGCTCAACATCATTTATTATCAGAGAAATGCAAATCAAAACCACAATGAGGTACCATCTCAAGCCGGTCAGAATGGCTGCTATCAAAAAGTCTACAAACAATAAATGCTGGAGAGGGTGTGGAGAAAAGGGAACCCTCTTACACTGTTGGTGGGAATGCCACTATGTACATAAACTAGTATAGCCACTATGGAGAACAGTGTGGAGATTCCTTAAAAAACTGGAAATAGAACTGCCATGCTGCTGCCGCTGCTTCTAAGTCGCTTCAGTCGTGTCCAACTCTGTGCGACCCCACAGACGGCAGTCCACCAGGCTCTCCCGTCCCTGGGATTCTCCAGGCAAGAACACTGGAGTGGGTTGCCATTTCCTTCTCCAATGCATGAAAGTAAAAAGTGAAAGTGAAGTCACTCAGTCGTGTCTGACTCCTAGCGACTCCATGGACTGCAGCCTACCAGGCTCCTCTGTCCATGGGATTTTCCAGGCAAGAGTACTGGAGTGGGTTGCCATTGCCATACAACCCAGCAATCCCACTACTGGGCATACACGCCAAGGAAACCAGAATCGAAAGAGACATGTGTACCCCAATGTGCATCACAGCACTGTTTACAATAGCCAAGACATGGAAGCAACCTAGATGTCCATTAGCAGACGAATGGATAAGAAAGCTGTGATACATATACACAATGGAGTATTACTCAGCCATTAAAAAGAATGCATTTGAATCAGTTCTAATGCAGTAGATGAAACTGGGGCCTATTATACAGAGTGAAGTAAGCCAGAAAGAAAAACACCAATACAGTATATTAATACATATATATGTGAAAGAGGAGAGTGAAAAAGTTGGCTTAAAGCTCAACATTCAGAAAACTAAGATCATGGCATTCAGTCCCATCACTTCATGGCAAATAGATGGGGAAACAGTGGCTGACTTTATTTTTCTGGGCTCCAAAATCACTGCAGAGGTGACTGAAGCCATGAAATTAAAAGACGCTTACTCCTTGGAAGGAAACTTATGACCAACCTAGACAGCATATTAAAAAGCAGAGACATTACTTTGCCAACAAAGGTCCGTCTAGTCAAGACTATGGTTTTTCCAGTAGTCATGTATGGATGTGAGAGTTGGACTATAAAGAAAGCTGAGAGCCGAAGAATTGATGCTTTTGAACTGTGGTGTTGGAGAAGACTCTTGAGAGTTCCTTGGACTGCAAGGAGATCCAACCAGTCCATCCTAAAGGAGATCAGTCCTGGGTGTTCATTGGAAGGAGTGATGTTGAAGCTGAAATTCCAATACTTTGGCCACCTGATGTGAAGAGCTGACTCATTTGAAAAGACCCTGATGCTGGGAAAGATTGAGGGCAGGAGGAAAAGGGGACAACAGAGGATGAGATGGTTGGATGGCATCACCAACTCGATGGACATGGGTTTGGGTGAACTCTGGGAGTTGGTGATGGACAGGGAGGCCTGGCGTGCTGCGGTTCATGTGGTGGCAAAGAGTCGGACACGACTGAGTGACTGAACTGAACTGATGGGATTTAGAAAGATAGTAATGATGACTGAATATGCAAGACAGCAAAAGAGACACAGAGATAAAGAACAGACTTTTGGACTCTGTGGGAGAAGGCGAGGGTGAGATAATTTGAGAGAATAGCATTGAATCATGTATATTACCATATGTGAAATAGATCGCCAGTCCAGGTTCGATACATGAGACAGGGTCCTCAGGGTAAGTGCAGTGGGATGACCCTGAGGGACGGGATGGGGAGGGAGGTGGGACGGGGGTTCAGGATGGGGACACATGTACACCCATGGTTGATTCATGTCAATGTATGGCAAAAACCACTACAGTATTGTAAAGTAATTAGCCCCCAATTAAAATAAGTAAATTAATTAAAAAATAAACTGAAGAAGGGATCTGATAAAAATCACATCAGCAACTAATGAAATAAAAATGTAAATACAGTAGAGAAATGAAAATATGAATATATGAATATCTCATATGTATGAATGAATGTATATCTCATATGTATGAATGAATGTATGAATATCTCATACAAAATACGAATAAATGAAAATATGAATATCTCAAATGAAAATTTGAGATAAATAAGATAATAAATATATACTTGGAGTGATTCCAAAAAAGGAGTGAAGAGATAAATCACTAATATCAGGAATGAGAGAGGGGACATTACTATCAATTCTACAGATATTTAAAGAATAATATATAAGGGAGTAGTATGAACGACTTTATGTAAAGAAGTAAACGTTGAAAACATAAGAAGACAAATTCATTTAAAGGAACAAACTACCAAAGTTCACACAAGAATAAATTGATGGCCAAGATGTTTTTATGTCCATTAAAGACACTGAATTATTGAACTTGCCGTTATAAACCTCCCATCAAGAAAATTCGAGATATGGATGGCTTATCTGTAGAACACCATCAAACATTTAAGGTTGAGTTAACACTAACTCTACACAAAGTGTTCCACGCACTGAAAAGAGGGATTACTTCAAGGCACTAAGCCATTGTCACTGCTAGTATTCAGCAGTATAGTGAAGGAGTTAGCCAATGCAATTAAGAAAAAGACATTAAAGGCATCACATTGTAAAGAAAGAAGTAAATCCATCATTATTCACAGATGACACAGTCTTCTCTGTAGAACCTTCTGTGGAATCTACAAAAAGCTTTACTGAAAAGTGAATTTAGCAAGGTTACAGGATGTAAAATTAATATACAAAATTTGCATTTCTATATGTTGGCAATAACAATGGAAATTAAAATGTAAAAGTCAATACCATTTACAATAACATAAAATATGAAATCATTAGGGATAAATCTGACAAAAGATATAAAAAACCCTGTACACTAAAAATTATAAAACATTTCTAAGAAAAATTTAATACAGCCTGGAAGGAGAGATTATATTGTGTTCATGGGTTAGAAAACCTGTTGTTATTAAGATGTCCCTTTTCTCAAGCACAGCTCTGAGCATGGCATCTCCCTGCGGAACAATAGTCAAGAATTCCTCGTTTCCCACTGAAGGAAGCTGTGAAACTCAGCAGGTGAGGTTGCCCAGATCTTACCTACAAAGGTTATGCAGGAGGGTGGGGTGGTGCAGCAAACTCTGAAGCCACCCACATCTCGGTTCTGTCACTTACTGGTTTGGTTACCTAACCTCTCTGAACCTGTTTCCTCTTCTAAAAAATGAGGATTATGACAGTGTCTACCTCACAGAGTTGTTGTAGAGATGAAAAAGCTAGTGTGTCTGAAATACTGGCGAGCAATGCCTGGTACACGGAAAGTTGTCAGTAATGTGCACATTCTTGTGATCGCTTAGGTTAATTTTTGGGGTGGGAGATTTGAACAGCACATTTTCCTTCTGGGATCAGGCTGTCCCCTGACCTGTGCCTGCCAAACTCTTGACTGGCCACTCAGACGCTCTGCTCTTGCTGTTGCCTCCCTCTGCCCGGATGCTGCTCTAGGCTCTCGGTTTGCCCAAATGCTGCCCACCCTCCAGTGCACCAGCACCCGTGGGCCTTGCAGGCAGAGCCCAGAGGACAGAAATGAACTCTGGGGATAGAGAGGTGTGGTTTCATCACCACCCCACCCCACTTGCCTTGTGACCTTAGACTTGTTATTTAACTGCTCTAAGCTTTGGTTCATTCGTCTTGCGTGTGCAGGTGGTAATGTCAACCCCACAAGCTTCTTATGTAGATTAAATGTGATGGTTCACGATAAGGGCTTGGTGCAGAGTGAGTGCCTAATAATTGCTCATTGACATAATCGGTGCTAGGTGGACATAAGCCAGCTCTGCCTTCAGAAAGGCAGGCAATGTTCCTGGGGAAGTCTCATCCACCAGTCCAGGAAAGAGAAATGGAAAATTTTCTAATTCCAGAAAGTAAATGTCAGAGGCTTGGGAAGGATTCTGATGTTCTGAAAATAAATACCTGGCATGGGAAAAAAAATGAGGGGGTGGGGAAGGATGGGGTGGGGGTAGTGGGCCAGGGTGAAGCAGAGATGAGGTGCCAAGACAGACAGACAGAGAAAGACAGAGACAGAAAGGGAGAGACAGAGACACAGAGGAAGTGGCAGGCTCTGTGAGACCACAGGATCCCTCTTCTTCTTGGGATAAGAGATTCAGGCACCCTCTGAGCATTCTTGGGGAGCAGAGGATCTTCCTACTCTGGGATATGGGCCTGCTGAGCAGAGCGTGGGCTGGGAGATGCCTGCAAAGCTCCAGGGAATCTCGATGCTGCAAACATCTCCAGGTCCTCTATGCCTCACAGCCAGTCCCCAGGGCTCAGCCGAGCAGCTCCTAGAAATCTTTCCTCAGCATCCCTGCTTCTCACTCTTCCTCCAAAGTGACTCTGGTGACCTGGCTCCCAGGCCCTTTACCTCCTTGTTCCCTTCTCTAGATCCCTGGTGATTGTGGGAATCCCCAGCTCCCTGTGCAGCCTGCGAGTGGAAGCCGTCTTTGCTCCTGGCCTGGTCCCCCAGCCCCTCAGCTGAGGCTGACACTTGTCCTTCTCTGGGATCTGGTCCCAGAGCCAAATTCTACCCCTAGAGACCTCGGGAGATATCTAAGTGCTGGAAGCCAGCAGAGGATGGCCTGGATGTACATCAGCCAGAGGCTTGGATCACAGCCTGGGTGGACAGCAGGCTCAGAGGGATGGGGTCACACAGAACTGAGAAGGCTGACTACCTGCATCATCCACCCATGCTTCAGTGATGCCCTGATGGTGCCCAAGGGTGCTCACCAGCTGGAACTAGTGACAGTGACCTTGGAGGGACTTGAGAAGCAGAGGCAAAACCCATTCACAGACCCTCGGATACATGCCAAGTACCACACTCAGGCTTTTGTCTGTTTCATTCCATTTCCTTCAGTTTCCATTTGTAGGGATTTTTGTTGTTCTTCAGTTGCTAAGTTGCATCTGACTCTTTGAGACCCCCATGGACTGCAGCATGCCAGGCTTCCCTGTCCCTCACCATCTCCTGGAGTTCGCCCAAGTTCATGTCCATTGAATCGGTGATGTCATCCAGCCATCTCATCCTCTGCCACCCTCTTCTCCTTTTGCCTTCAATCTTTCCCAGCATCAGGGTCTTTTCCAGTGAGTCGGCTATTTGCATCAGGTGGCCAAACTGGGGATTTTAATCCTTATTTAATATTGGGAATATAAGGGTCAGAGAAGTAAATGCAACCTGTCCAAGGCCTCGCAGCAAGTGTGGCTGAGGCTGGACTCTGCCCCAGGTGGGTATCACTTGGCTGTGTTTGGCTTCGCTGGCACATTGCCAGCATGTGGCTACTTGTGGGGCACCAGGACAAGTATTTCACAGCAGGGCATTATTCTCTGCCAGGCACTGTTCTGCATCCCCAGGATACAGCAGAGGACTGAACAAAACCTGGCACCTGCCCTTGAGACCTGGGGTGGTGCCAGAAACAGCAAGGAAGGTGAGCAAAGTCTTCTCCAGGGATGAACAAAAGCGTTCTCTGTGTGGATCAAGACATCTCATCTTCTGTGAGAAGTTGCCAAAATCCAGCTCAAAAACCATGCAAGCACAGATGCCCAGGATCAGCCAGTGCAGCCCTGTTTATAACTGTGAAAACCAGAAACAATTTAAATACTTACAGACAAGAGAGAATGAGGAAGTCACGGCACTTCCGTACCATGCACTGTGGGTAGCCACTGAAAAGGATGGGGAAGGGTTTTGTGTGTTGACCTAGAAGAGGACCCTGATGCAGGGTCGGGTGGAAAAAGCAGGCTATAAATCAGGGAGAACTGGATGAACCAAGGGCAGCCTTAGCTCTTGCCTGGACTGTGGGGACAGCTTCCTGGCTGTTCCCAGCTTCCCCTGACTGCTGCAGACTGTTCGCCATTCAGCAGCTAGAAAAATCTCTTTAAAACCAAAGTCCTCTTCTCAAAGCCCCCAAGGACTCCTCACAGCACTCAGAGTGGAAGTCAAAGTCCTCCAAGACCCCTCAGGCTCTACCCACCCACCTGCTCTCACTTATGCTCTCTTCTGCTGCGCCAACAGTCGAGCACATTCCCTCCTTGGGGCCTTTGCACCTGCTGCTTCCTCCACCTGGAATGTTCTCTTGCCCATCCACAGGGCTCACTCCTCTGAGGTTTCTGCTCAGACACTATTTTGCAGGTGAGAGAGGGGGGTTCCTGAGCATTCTGTTCCTCTTACTCTGCTTAACTAATCTTCCCAACACTTTTCACCTGAAGGAGTGCATATTTAGTTGGCATATTCATCCTTCATCTGTCACCCTGCAGACACCCCAGAATGTATGCATCTCGGCAGCCTTGGTTTATGAGCCCTGCTGCGTCCCCAGGTGCTTTGGGGCAAGACTCAACCAGGAGCAGACAACTGGGATTAGGGGAGCCAGTTCACATGTGGTCTGTTTGAGGTGCATATCTGACCACCATAGGGCCCAGTTAGAACTCCCCTTGGTTGCTGATCACTCCTGAGACAAGGGCTGCGATCCTAGAGAAAGAGTGCAGCTCCCACCCCGCCCCCGGCTGCAGCCTCATCCAGGCTCTCAACTTGCTCTCTGTGCTCCAGTCCCCTTACAGTTTTCCAGATGTCTGTCCTCACCTTGCTTCAGCTTCCCCAGAACTTTTGCACAAGCTCCCTTGCTGTCTGCTGCTGCTGCTGCTGCTAAGTTGCTTCAGTCATGTCCAACTCTGTGCGACCCCATAGACGGCAGCCCACCAGGCTCCCCTGTCCCTGGGATTCTCCAGGCAAGAACACTAGAGTGGGTTGCCATTGCTGTCTGAGGTGCTCTTAATTTCACATTTATGCACGTGACTTTGTTTAAAACTGGTATCCCTGACTAGGGGCTTCCCTGGTGGCTCAGCAGTAAAGAATCTGTCTGCCAATGCAGGAGACATGGGTTCAATTCCTGGTTGGGAAGATCTCCTGGAGAAGGAAGTGGCAACCCACTCCAGTATTCTTGCCTAGAGAATTTCATGGACAGAAGAGTCTGGAAGGCTACAGTACGTGGGTTTGACTTAGTGACTAAAAACAGAAAAACTCCTCCACTAAGCTTCAAAGTCACATGAGGGCAGGGGCTGTGTGCTTCCTTACTGCCCTGTCCTGTGTCCAGCACAATGCCTGGCACATCATAGTTGCTGTTCGGTTGCCAAGCTGTGTCTGACTCTTTGCAACCCCATGGACTGCAGCACACCAGACCCCTCTGTCCATCACCATCTCCCAAAGTTTGCCCAAGCTCATGTCCAGGGCACACCAGTCAGTTCAGTCACTCAGTCATGTCCGACTCTTTGTGACCCCATGGAGCAACATGCCAGGCTTCCCTGTCCATCATCAACTCCCAGAGCTTGCTCAAACTCATGTCCGTCGAGTTGGTGATGCCATCCAACTATCTCATCCTCTGTTGTCCCCTTGTCCTTCCTTCAATCTTTCTCAGCATTAGGGTCTTTTCCAATAAGTCAGTTCTTTGTATTAGGTGACCAAAGTATTGGAGTTTCAGCTTCAGCATCAGTCCTTCCAATGAATATTCAGGACTGATTTCCTTAGGATTGACTGGTTTGATCTCCTTGCAGTCCAAGGGACTCTCAAGAGTCTTCTCCAACACCACAGTTCAAGAGCGTCGATTCTTTGGTGCTCAGCTTTCCTTATGGTCCAACTCTCACATCCATACGTGACTACTGGAAAAACCATAGCCTTGACTAGATGGAACTTTGTTGGCAAAGTAATGTCTCTGCTTTTTAATATGCTGCCTAGGTTGGTCATAAATTTTCTTCTAAGGAGCAAGCATCTTTTAATTTCATGACTGCAGTCACCATCTGCAGTGGCAGTGATTTTGGAGTCCCCCAAAAAGAAAGTCTCTCACTATTTCCATTGTTTCCCCATCTATTAGCCATAAGTGATGGGACTGGATTCCATGATCTTTGTTTTTTTGAATATTGAATTTTAAGCCAGCTTTTAACTCTCCTCTTTCACTTTCATCAAGAGGCTCTTTAATTCTTCACTTTCTGCCATAAGGGTGGAGTCATCTGCATATCTGAGGTTACTGACATTTCTCCCGGCAATCTTGATTCCAGCTTGTGCTTCATCCAACTTGGCATTTTGCATGATGTACTCTGCATATAAATTAAATAAGCAGAGTGACAATATACAGCCTTGACGTACTCCTTTCCCTGTTTGGAATCAGTCTGTTGTTTCATGTCTTGTTCTAACTGTTGCTTCTTGACCTGCATACAGATTTCTCAGGAGGCAGGTAAGGTGGTCTGGTATTCCCAACTCTTTTAGAATTTTCCACAGTTTGTTGTGATCCACACAGTCAAAGGCTTTGGCATAGTCAATAAAGCAGAAATAGATGTTTTTCTGGAACTCTCTTGCTTTCTCTATGATCCAGCAGATGTTGGCAATTTGGTCTCTTGTTCCTCTGCCTTTTCTAAATCCAGCTTGAACATCTGGAAGTTCACATTTCATGTACTGTTGAAGACTGGCTTGGAGAATTTTGAGCATTATTTTGCTAGCATGTGAAATTAGTGCAATTTTGCAATACTTTGAACATTCTTTGGCATTGCCTTTCTTTGGGATTGGAATGAAAACTGACCTTTTGCAGTCCTGTGGCCACTGCTGAGTTTTGCTGGCATATTGAGTGCAGCACTTTCACAGCATCATCTTTTAGGATTTGAAATAATTCAACTGGAATTCCATCACCTCCACTTGCTTTGTTCGTAGTGATGCTTCCTAAGGCCCACTTGACTTCACACTCCAGGATGTCTGGCTCTAGGTCAGTGATCACACCATCGTGATTATCTGGGTCATGAAGATCTTTTTTGTATAGTTCTTCTGTATATTCTTGCCACCACTTCTTAATATCTTCTGCCTCTGTTAGGTCCATACTATTTATCCTTTATTGTGCTCAGTTTGGCATGAAATATTCCCTTGGTATCTCTAGTTTTCTTGAAGAGATCTCGTCTTTCCCATTCTATTGTTTTCCTCTATTTTTTGCACTGATCACTGAGGAAGGCTTTCTTATCTCTCCTTGCTAATCTTTGGAACTCTGCATTGAAATGGGTATATCTTTCTTTTTCTCCTTTGCCTTTAGCTTCTCTTCTTTTCTCAGCTATTGTTAAGGCCTCCTCAGACAACCACTTTGCCTTTCTGCGTTTCTTTTTCTTGGGATGGTCTTGATCACTGCCTCCTATACTATGTCACAGAAACCTCCTGTGAACCTCCTATGAACCTCCATCTGTAGTTCTTCAGGCATGCTGTCTATCAGATCTAAACCCTTGAACCTATTTCTCACTTCCACTGTATGATTGTAAGGGATTTGATTTAGGTCATACCTGAATGGTCTGGTGGTTTTCCCTACTTTCTTCGGTTTAAGTCTGAATTTTGCAATAAGGAGTTCATGATCTGAGCCACAGTCAGCTCCTGGTCTTGTTTTTGCTGACTATATAGAACTTCTCCAGTATTGATTATAGAATATAATCAATCTAATTTTGGTACTGACCATCTGGTGATGTCCATGTGTAGAGTCTTCTCTTGTGTTCCTGGAAGAGAGCAACGACACTGGTCCATTGGTCCTTCTCCAGTGGGCCACGTTTTGTGAGAACTCTCCACCATGACCAGTCCATCTTGGGTGGCTCTACAAGGCATGGTTCATAGTTTGATTGAGTTAGACAGGCTGTGGTCCATGTGATCAGTTTGATTAGTTTTCTGTGGCTGTGGTTTTCATTCTGTCTGCCCTCTGATGGATAAGGATAAGAGGATTCTGGAAGTTTCCTGATAGGGGAGACTATTGGGTAAACTGGGTCTTGTTCTAATGGGCGAGGCCATGCTCAGTAAATCTTTAATTTAATCTGTTGATGGGCAGGGGCTATGTTCCCTCCCTGTTGTTTGACCTGAGGCCAAACTATGGTGGAAGTAATGAAGATAATGGCGACCTCCTTCAAAAGGCCCCATGCATGCACTGCTGCACTCAGTGCCCCCGGCCCTGCAGCAGGCCACCGCTGACCCATACCTCTGCCAGGGACTCCTGGACACTCTCAGGCATGTCTGGGTCAGTCTCTTGTGGGGTCACTGCTCCTTTCTCCTGGGTCCTGGTGCACACAAGCTTTTTTGTGTGTGTGCCCTCCAAGAGTCTGTTTCCCCAGTCCTGTGTAAGTTCTGTAATCAAATCCCATTGACCTCCAAAGTCAAATTCCCTGGGGATTCTCAATCCCTTTGCCAGATCCCCAGGTTGGGAAATCTGTTGTGGGTCCTAGAACTTTCTTAACAGTGTGAGAATTTCTTTGGTATAATTGTTCTGCAGTTTGTGGGTCACCTGCTTAGCAGCTCTATGGTGGGGTTAATGGCGACCTCCCCCAAGAGGGCTTATGCCACAGGCTGTGTGACCCAGGTCTGCTGCACCCAGGGCCCCTGCCCCTGCAGCAGACCACTGCTGACCTGTGCCTCCACAGGAGACACTCAAACACTCAAAGGCAGATCTGGCTCAGTCTCTGTGGGGTCTCTGGGTCCTGGTACGTACAAGGTTTTGTTTGAGTCCCCCAACCATCTCTGGCGGGTATGGGGTTTGATTCTAAATGCGGTTTTGCCCCTCCTACTGCGTTGCTGGGGCTTCTCCTTTGCCCTGGGACATGAGTATCTTTTTATAGTGGGATCCAACATTCTCCTGTCGATGGTTGTTCAGCAGCGAGTTGTAATTTTGGAGTTCTCGAAGGAGAAGATGAGCACGGGTCCTTCTACTTTGCCATCATAGTTGTTCAATAAATGAATGGATGAGAGAGTGAACAAATGAGCAAGCAAATGCTATGGCCTCTGGTGGGACAGGGAGAAGGCTAAGAGATCTGTCCCTCTAACATCCATTTGGCAAACAGGACCCATGGGAACGGAGGGGACAGTGGAGTAGGAGGAGGGGGACATAGCAGAGGACAGGGACAAGGACAGCATTGCTCCCCACCTACAGCTCAGCCCAGCAAACCTGGCCCTTCACTCAGGAAGCAGCACCACTGAGTTTATCACATCCTCTCACCACATCTTTTTTTTTCCTTCCAAACAGGTGCCCAGATGGCATTGCACAGATGCTCCATAATTTCTTTAACCATCTCCAGTCTGTGGATTTTTAAGTTGTTTCTGATTTTCAAAATTACAAACAGGGCTGCAGTGGCCCATTCTGGACCCTGCACTTAGGTGGCTTTTGAACTGGATTTTGGTAACTCGTCACAGAAAATGTTCTTATACCCCTGCCCCTGACCCCCTTAAGAGGTGGTTGGAGAGAAGCAGAAAGAACCCTGCCTGGACAAGGAGGGGATCCCACCTCCTTTCTATCACTGACACCTCCTTTCAGAAGCCTTCCATGATCACCCCAACCTACATGGAGTTCACGCCTTCCTCCTCTGCATTTTCTATGCACCCTCCACACACTTCCCTTCTTGCTTGCTTCATGTGAGTACCAAAGTACTAGAGCCTCTCATAACCAGGAGCTTCCTCAGGGCAGGGGCCGGGTCCAATTCATTTCTGTGTTTCTAGCCCTCGAGGGAGGCTTGGCTCTCTTTAAATGTAATGGAGAGTTCCCTGTGAGTTAGCAACTGCCCTTCTCCAGACCTCAGTTTTCCCCTCGGTGAAATGGACGTGGGCCTGGAGGCTGGTTCTCTATGGGCCCTCGCATTCTAGGATTGATTCTTCCCCAAACTTCAGTCTCTCCTTCTGTGAGATGAGGTGGTAACATCCTCCCACCCACCTCTCCGGGTCTGTGAGGACACAGTGAAGAGATGTAGGTGAGGTGCTGGGTGCAGCGCCTGCGCCCGGGAGTGGCTGCTGCCCTGACAAACAGGGTGGGCAGGGTGTCCGTCCTCCCACCTCCCCCCCAGGACACTTGCTGCCATTTCCTGGGGGAACAGCTGAGTCATCACTGGTCTAACCTTTTCAGCAGCATTTTACCATTTTGTCCTCACAACTGCCAGAGGGCCTGAGATAAACATCCTGGATGGTCAGTTTGAAATGCAAACCCTCTCTCCCCCAGCTGGTTAACGGCAGAGGCCCTGCCGCTCCTAAAGCAAAGGCCCCGACCTTGAGCTTGGTTTTCAAGGTCCTGAAAGGTCAGTTCCTGCCCCAACCCCTCCAGCTCCCACCCACACGGACCTGGATGTGGAAACTGAAGCTCAGAGAGACGATGAGACTCCCCAAGTCTACCCCCACCTGGAGACTGCAGTGCCGGATTCAAACCAGGTCCACAGGCCACCCAGAAGTGCCGTCTCCGAGCGGTGTGTGCACCTCCCCACCCCCAGGGTCCTTGTCACAGCTGGCAAAGGCTATTTTTAGCCGTATTTGGGTTTGGAGATCAGGGGGCAAGTAAAATACTGACCAGCCTGGGGTGTTTATTGACCAGGAGGAATCACAACCTCATCCATGCAAACGCTCCTGATGAATGCGTTTCCATGCGCCAGGCCCCCTGGAGCTTCAGCTCACCCTGACTTGTTTTCCTCCCAAACGACATGAATCCATTGATCTGGAAAGACTCAGGAAGAAGCTCTGATTGGTTGTAGCGACATCTGGGAGAACTCGGGCGCCTTTGAAGGGGATCAGCGATTCATAATCACTGTGGTTTGGGTCCCAGGCCCATGTTCCCAGGATGCTCCCCAGGCTCCTCATTAAAGAGCTAAGTGTGATGTTTGACAGAAGAGCTGATATGTCAACTGTGCCGTTTGCTGGGTCTTTAGAGGCATTTAGATGCAGGCACGTGGGCACCACTGTGCTCCACGTGGGAGAATGGAGACCTCTGGGCAGTCTTGTGGGAATAGCCAGTTGCACGCAGCCCAGCTCTCCAGGAGATGGCCTCAGTGAATCCACTAGAGCCATGGGCACTGGGCACAGGTGGGATCTCCTCACCTGCCTCCATTTCTCCTGCAGCCCTTCTTGCGACAACATCTCCGGGAACCGCTGAATCAACAGACAAGCACCGATGAGCCAAGATTCAGGGCTGCCCCCTTCTCTTCTCCTTTATTCATTGTTGGATTGGGATGTCCTCAGACCCTGAGCTGGGGGAGTATGGAAACACAAATAGGGGGTCCAACCTCAGGGGCTCCCAGTAAGATGGAGAAGGCAAGTGCCTAAGAGGACAAGAGAAGGGCAGACAGATCTGTGCAATGATGGGGTGAGAAGGGTCTGTGTTACAGAGGCACTGAAGTGAGGTGGTGACAGGTCAGAGGCTTGTGACTTGGCTCTGGTACCAACTGGATACATGACTGTGGGTCAGTTACTTATCTCCCTGAGCCTCAGTTTTCTCCTCTCTACAATGGGGATCATGTTGGGGATTTCTGTTGCTAGGTAACCGACCAAGGTCAAATGTTTATATTTGTGTGCATGTATATGTTTACATGGAACGTGTATATAGCAATAGATGTGTATATGTGTGTATGTATATGCGTCTGTGTGTGTCTCACTCTTTGTGGCCCCATGGACTGTAGCCTGCCAGGGTCTTCTGTCCATGGAATTTTCTAGGCAAGAATACTGGAACAGGTTGTTATATCCTATTTCAGGAGGTCTTCTTGACCCAGGGATTGCACTTGCATCTTTTGCGTCTCCTGCATTGGCAGGCAGATTCTTCACCACTCGTGCCACCTGGAAAGCCCATGTATACATACATGTATGTGTATAAACTTCAGGAGATAGTGGCAGACAGAGGAACCTGATGGGCTACAGTCCATGGGGTCACAAAGAGTCGGACACGACTTAGTGACTGGACAAAAACGCACACGGCAGTACATATATATATATGTGTGTGTGTGTGTGTGTATCTGTGTGTAAGTATGTTTCTGTGTATGCATGTGTATATATGCACATATATGGCAGTACATATGTGTATGATTTAAGTGTAAGTATATATATCTCTATGTATGTATATGTTTCTGCGTATGTATGTGTATACATGTACATAGGAATATAGATTGAAGGCAGGAGGAGAAGGGGATGACAGAGGGTGAGATGGTTGGATGGCATCACCAACTCAATGGACATGAGTTTGACCAAGCTCCAGGAGATGGTAAAGGATGGGGAAGCGTGGCGCACTGCAGTCCATGGGGTTGCAAAGAGTCAGACGTGACCGAGTGAGTGAGAAACAGCAATGGTATATGTATAACAGTGGGACTGGGATTGGCTCACCTGTGCTGTTTCCTCTTTGGATTCCCTTATGTGGGGTTGCGTGACTATAGCCGAGGATGCTGCCCATGGTGCTCCTCACTGGCATTTTCTGGGTTGTGTCAGGAACAGAGGTGGCAGATCTCATTGTCCCCCACCCCAATCAGGCTGCCTGTTACCAGAGATGCTGGCAGCCTGCAGCTGGATTTCATGTTCCCCTTGCAGCTCTTTGAGGTATGAAAATAGAAGCCCCCACCTCCCTATCTCTTCCCAGGTCAGAGGAAAGCAAAGGCAGGACAATTGCCTAGAAAATGCTCCTCAGAAAATATCACTGTGGAAGAATCAGCCTGAAGCATCCACATACATCTATTTCTGGGGTGTCATAGGACCCAAGCTCCCCATTCACTCATGCTTTCGTTTCGCTGATGTTTATTGAGTGTCTATTATGGATGGAGGAGCCTAGCAGGTTACAGTCCATGGGGTCGCAAAGAGTCAGACACGACTGAGCGACTTCACTTTCACTTTTATTTTGCCCCCAGACCCTCAGGATGCTCTTGCTCCTCATGTTACCTCATCTATGCATTTTGTTCTAATATTTGTCACCTGCCAGAGGTGTGCACAAAACAACTGCAGCCACAAGCATAACTGTTTTGGGCCCCTGCACTGCCACGAAGTGCTGTGTGTCTTTGGCTCTTCAGGGGCTCAAGTGTAGGCCGGGGCCTGGCAGGATGTGGTGGGATGAAGAGGCAGCTGTGGTACCCAGTGGGAGCTTGATAAACTTGTGGTACCCAGTAGAAGCAGCGATCCCTTCAGAGGTGTGTGTGTGCACACACATGTGCACATGTGTGCATGTGTAGTGAAGGGGAAGGAAATCAGAAGGAAACAGTGAACTCTACTGGATGGATTGTTGGAAAGCTGACTGGTCCTGTCAGGGAGCATGTAAGATGTTCTCCAGGGAGGCTGTGGATGCCTTGTGGGATCTGGATCCTTGAGGCAACTGGATTCTGTTAGGCATAAGCACATTGTTAGGGACAAGACAAAAGGAAATAAAATGGATGGATGAATGGATGGATGGATGGATGAATAGTTGGTAAGAGGATGGATACAAGAAAAATTGTGAAGATGGGTGAGGTGGACAATGGAAAGGGAATGGATGAATGGATGAGTAGGTGGGGAATGTACGGATGATGGGCTGAAGATGAAGCCAGTCTTAGACGGGAAGGAGGGATGAGGCTGCCACCTCGATCCTTGACACTGCCCAGATTGCTAGTTCTCTCCAAATAATGCAAGTTATAGGAATATGGGGCTTGTTGCAAGTTCTAACCAGGGGAAAACATCACAACAATAACCTTTGCTGTTTTTCATCATCTCTGTTCCTGCTGACATTCATGGAGACTTGTTTGACATCTGCTCTGTCCCAGCTTGTTTTGCAAACTGGAGCTTTAAGGAGGAGCTCCTTCTCTGGTGGGAAGGCAGACAAACAGAGAGTCTCGTGCGATGTGTGGAGAGCTCTGAGAGCAGCATGATCAGAGGTCGGTGGAAAGTACGGTGGGTGTGGCTTTGTGTGTGCATACCAGACATCTTAGCACTCTCGCCACTCTTGCTGAAGGTGTCGCACTGCTGACTGCTTATATGATGTCTCCCCTTTCATTGTAACTGACTGGCTCAGGGCTGTACCCATGTCATCTTCTCAGCTATATGTCATCTTAGTTATTCCAAAAGGTCACATGTGATTAGGTTGGATTTTTCACCTGCTTGCAAAATGAAAAGTCATCATAGGAAATCTGCTGGGAGAAGTAGAGGAAGGGAATATATGAACTCTTGGAGAGAAGGGGAAAAGGAGGGAGATGCTGTCTTGATTCCTCTGGCTTGCCAGGCTGGGTGCCTGTGAGGTCCAACGATGCAGTAGCAATCGATATTAAATACTCCTTCACTGGAGCAGACTGTTGACACTAGTTTTGACGAGGATGGTAGCTGTGAGAGACTAACTTTACCAGATAGGATGGGATGGATAGAGAAGTCTTCATGGGAGCTGTGACATTTGAGGGCAGGGTTTGAAGACTAAGATTTCTCCAGGTACAGGAAGAAGAACACAATGTACAATTCAGAGAATGCATGATGGTGAGCGTGTTCTGTGAAATGTTAGGTTTGAAAATAGGTTGCATTGAGGATTTAGCAATGAGGAAGGGGAGTAAAATAAAACCAACATTTTTTGAGCATCTGCCAAGTGACAAGGACCAACCAAGTTGATTTTCTCTGTATCAACTCATTTTGCCTTCACACGACTCTACAAGTCAGGCAGTATTTTCCCCATTTTACAGGTGAGGAGAATGAGGGTTTGGAGAGACTAGTGAAAGATGCATAGTGAATAGGGTGGAGGAAGAATTCGAACCTAGATCTGCAGACTCGAAACCCGTGCCCTCTCCATGAACCTCAGCATGGTCTCCTATGATGTGGGGAAGATGGGCTGGGTCAGCCATGAGAGGCACAGGATGCCCTTTCTTTAAACACCCTGTGGGTCTAGGAAACGTCTGCCATCTGCCCAGTGCCTGGCTCCCTTCTTCTCAGGATACAGCAGATGCTGGGCTGTGAGTCCAAGGATGCACACAGCTACTGGGACACACACTGTCTGACTGATGGATGTCATTAGGTAGGGTTGTTTTGTTCAGACAAAGTGATTCATGCAGGCCAGTCAAAACAGCCACAGGCACTGGCTAAATAGAAGGGAGAGTTCAGTTCAGTTGAGTTCAGTCACTCAGTCGTGTCCAACTCTGTGACTCCATGGACTGCTGCACGCCAGGCCTCCCTGTCCATTGCCAACTCCTGGAATTTACTCAAACTCATCTCCATTGAGTTGGTGATGCCATCCAACCATCTCATCCTCTGTCATCCCCTTCTCCTTCCACCTTCAATCTTTCCCAGCATCAGGGTCTTTTCCAATGAGTCAGCTCTTCACATCAGGTGGCCAAGGTATTGGAGTTTCAGCTTCAGCATCATTCCTTCCAAAGAACACCCAGGGCTGATCTCCTCTAGGATGGACTGGTTGGATCTCCTTGCAGCCCAAGGGACTCTCAAGAGTCTTCTCCAGCACTACAGTTCAAAGGAGAGAGGGAGCCTTATTTTCATTGGTGGCAGTGAGTCTTCAGTGCAATACAAGAGTCTTGGCAGGCTAGAGAGGAGGCTGGCCCTCCCTATGGTGGCCTCAGGGCATCCATGGAGAGGATGGAAAGGGGAAAGGGAAGATGAAGGAGTGAAGGAAGAGAGGAGGCAGCAGGAGCGGGAGAGTTAACTGAGACGGAAGTAGGACAGGAAAAGAAGTGACTGGGAGAGAAGGGGTGAGTGGGAAGGGAAGCGAGGGGGGAGAGAAGAGGGACAGAGGAGGTGGAAACAGAAGCGAGAGGCTGGAAGTGGGGAGGGGAATGCACAAGAGGGGGAGGATGTCCTGGATGGAATGGGAGGAGGGAGGAGACAGTAGAGGGCCAATGGGAGCAAGGAGGAAGAAAGAGGCAGGGGAGATTAAAAAGAGAGGAAGAGGGAGGAGGAATAACCAGGAGTGATAGTGAGAGCGACACGGGAGAGGGGTGGGAGGAGAAGAGGGGAAGGGAGGGACAGTGAGTGGAGGAGGAAGAGGAAGCCACCAGAGCCAGTTCCCAAGAGCTCAGCCTGGCTGAACTCTCAAAATGTGTGACGTTCTCAGAAGCTCTGAGATGAATTGCACCTACCCTTCAAGCCTGGCCAGGCAACCCAGAGACAAGTGGGCCTCATGCCTCGTTAGTGCTTGTGACAAGCTCTCAGTGGCATCTGGAACAACAGGTTCTGCATCCCCCACCCCCAGCTCTGGTCACACTCAGGAAACAGCTCAGCCTGACCCCGGTCCTGGTTAGGTCAAGTCTAAGTCAGCCCCTACTTCCACCTGAGCCAGGACAGTCTGAGAGGCAGGGCATCTAAAGATGCCAAGAGAGAAGAGCTTCTGAAGATTTAGAATGCTTGACCTAGAACTCAAGTGTTCTCTCTCAAGTGACATCATGACTAAGTCTTCACCAAGCCCTTTGATCTTTCTCTTACAAGCCAGTTGGTTCTTGGCGATAGGTTAGGTGGAAACACCAGTCGATTCCATTGGGCACAAGCCCACTGTTGCACTTTCCACCTGGGGGATGAGTTCCTTGACCAGAAGCAAGGATCTCCAGAACATCATGGTGGATGAGACATTCTATGAGTTCTAAGGATGGTAGTACTTACAGCTGTGTTATGGACAGCAAAGGCAAGTTCGTATCAAGAATGTGTGCCTGGTCTAGGGAGGATGAATCCTGCCCCCTGCATTATGAAGTGGTCCAATGTACTTATGCTGGGAAACACTGAAGGCAGGAGAAGAAGGGGATGACAGAGGATGAGATGGTTGGATGGCATCACTGACTCAATGGACATGAGTTTGAGCAAGCTCCGGGAGTTGGTGATGGACAGGGAAGCCTGTCGTGCTGCAGTCCATGAGGTCGCAAAGAGTCAGACACAACTGAGCGACTGAACTGAACTGAACTGAACCAATGTACTTGCCACCAAGTATTTGGCTGTTTCTCCTGGTAATGTGATCATATCAGGAGCTCAGTGTTGGTCTCTGCTGTTAGCAGACTAGGCCCTCAGTAGTAGAGATGGCCAGGTCATCTTTGATAAGAGGAAGTCCTTTGCATTAAACCTATGCATAGCTTCCTTCCCTGCCACTGTGGTCAGTCTGTTTATCAGCCCACTGAACAAGTGCTAGGGTGACTGGGAGAAACGGGCTAACATCCACCAAGTGTGTCGTTTTGTCCAGACGACTATTTACAGCCCTCTCTACAGTGGATGTCCTTCAAATGACATGGGACTTAGTATCTTCGTGGTCTGTGATGATTCTGAGAATCTTGTTAACATATTCCCATGTCACAAGTCTTCCATCCTTTTCCTTCTAATTCACCAATCACCCAGCCAAACCATCAGCAACTGCCCATGGGTTAGTGTAGATTCAAACTTCAGGCCCAGATGATGTGGACAACTTCAGAGTTCTGACATGTCATGCTCAAGAGTTCTGCCAAACTGGAAGATTTGTCTTCACTGTCTTTCAAGGTTCCTCCTGAGTGAGGCTGTAGTCTACAGTCATCCGCTGTTTGATGGCAACGTACAGATTCATCCATAAACCAGGCTTGAGTTTATTCTTCTTCAGTAAATGGGTCATGAGAAACACCCCATGAGGCCACAGGCAGGTAGATAATGTCAAAGGAGTTTGAGCTATCTGTTCGTGCAGCTCACCTGTACCTCTGGACCTGCCCAGTCCACTGTGCACCACCTCCCTTCTATGCCAAACTGCTGTTGCACACCTGAAGTTCTGGCTAGGTGGGCCAGGCAACATCACATCCATGATGAGAAGTTCAGGTCACAGGGTCAACTGATGTACTGTGCTTAGACATTATAGATTGTCCTCAACTTACAATGAATCCATCGCAAGTTGAAAATATTATAAGTTGCAAATGCAGGTAATATACCCAACTTACTGAACATAGCCTGAAAGTGAAATTCACTCAGTCATGTTCATTGCTTCGTGACCCCATGCTCTATACAGTTCATGGAATTCTCCAGGCCAGAATACTGAAGTGGGTAGCCTACCCCTTCTCCAGTGGATCTTCCTGACCCAGGGATCAAACTGGAGTCTCCTGCATTGTAGGTGGATTCTTAACCAACTGAGCTATCAGGGAAGCCAAAATAGCCTAACCTACCTTAAATGTGCTCAGGACACTTATATTTGCCTGCCTTTTGGGCAAAATCACCAAACACAGAGCTATATTAGAAGGAAGTGTTGAATATCTTGTGTAATTTATTGAATACTCTACTGAAAGTGAAATGCAGAATGGTTCAGTGGTAATAGAATAGCTGTGTTGATTGTTTACCCACGTGACTGTGTGGCTGGCTGGGAGCTGCAGCTTGCTGCCACGGCCCAGTATCACGAGAGATGAGAGAGAATATTGCTAGCCTGGAAAGATTCAGAATTTGATTTATGGTTTCCACTGAATGCGTATCACTTTTGCACCATTGTAAAGTCAAAAAGTTGTAAGTCAAACCATCGTAAGTCAGTGACTCTCTGTAGTGTCTACTGAGGTTCACTAACAAGAAAGAAGCTGTTTGTCAAAAAAGGAATAGTTATCTTCAGAAGGAGGCATAGATTTTTGTGCCAAAAGACTAACGAGTCTCTGCTGTGATGCTTCTATTGGTACTTGTCAAAGGCTCCGCTCTCTCCAGCATACTTATTTGCCACTGACACTTCACCTGGATCTGCTGGATCTTAAAGCCCAGGTTGGGGGGATGGGGTTGGAAATGCCTGTAAGGACCTGTCTGGGGCAGGTGTTAGTGTGTGCATGCTTGGTCGTGTCTGACTCTTTGCAACCTCGTGGCCTGCAGCCCTCCAGGTTCCTCTGTCGATGAATTTTCCAATCAAGAATACTGGAGTGGGTTGCCATTTCCTCCTCCAGGGACTGTGTGTCAAGGTTAGACACTTGATATTAAGGCAGGTAGGAAGCAAGTGGGGAGAGCAAACCATCAGACGCTTGCCAGCTAGCGAGGTCTCCAGCATCTGGGGCTGGATGCAGGTGTCTAATTTGTGCTAGATGACCCCGCTTGGGTTCAGACAGTCCTGGGTTTAAATCATGGCTCTATCTAGAAACTAACAATCTCCCCATGACCCGTGGAGCCCTTCTTTGCTCCAGAACAGTGGTGTTGGGGGCTCAACTTGTATCCCTGTATTTAACCCTACAACTCTGCAGACGCTATTGTCTCCATGTACAGATGGGGAGACTGAGGCACAGAGCAATGTGCTCACTTCCCGGGCCACTCTGCAGTGACGTGCACAGCCAGGCTGTCTGACGTGGAAGTCAGAGACACTTTGACGACAGGCCTCCGTTGAGGCACCTAACCACTCGAAACCTCAGTTTCCTCATCTGTGAAATGGGGTTCGTTCATTCCACAGCAGGTATTTGTGGAGCAGGTGCAGAGCTGGATTTAAGACTAGTAATTCCTTAACAAAAAAAAAAAAAAAAAGGAATGGTAATCTCTGCTTCATATGGTTTGTAGGCAGATTAAATGAAATGAATTTATAATTTTCCCATCCCTGCATCAGACACACAGTAGAGTCTCAACAAATTGTATCTCTTTTTCCATTTTTAAATCCAAAATGTTTTCTCATCATGGGCATGTACAGAATGGGTCAGTTGCTGCCTGGCAGGCTGAAGCCTCCTTCCCCTATTCATTCTTCTGCATTGTATATTGCTGATAACGTGGTTCCAGTTCAACACATTTATAAACATCGGGGTATCTTCTGCAGTCATTATCTTTTAGAGGAGTATAAGTTGTCTTCATGATCTGAAAAACTTGAGGTTGTTCTAAGGCTCTGATGTGGTGCAGTAGGAGGGGGTGAGGGGGTGCTTGAAGAGGCTTGGATTCATTTCCTTGGGCTGGGTAAGAAATTTACACAAACCACGTGGCTTAAATCAACAGGCACCTACTAGGTCGCAGTTCTGAGGCTCCAGGTCTGAGATGGAGGCGTTGGCAGTGTTGGGTCCTCCTGGAGCCTCTGAGGGAGAGTCCATTCTGTGCTTCTCTCCCAGCTTCTGGGGTTGCTGGCCGTCCTGCTCATTCCTTGGCTGGTGGCTGCATCACTTTCTTCTCCGTCTCTGTCTTCCCACGGCCTTCATCTCTGTGTGTTCCCTTTTCTGTCTCTTACAAGGATACTTGTCATTGGATTTCGGGCCCACACTAATCCAGGCCAATCTCATTTGAGATCTTGGTCTTAATTGCGTCGTCAGAGACTCATTCTGAGGTTCTGAGTAGACATGTCTTTTTTTTTTTTTTTGCTGTTTTTTTTTTTTAACTTTACAATATTGTATTGGTTTTGCCATATATCAACATGAATCCGCCACAGGTATACACGTGTTCCCTATCCTGAACCCTCCTCCCTCCTCCCTCCCCGTACCATCCCTCTGGGTCATCCCAGTGCACCAGCCCCAAGCATCCAGTATCATGCATCGAACCTGGACTGGCGACTCATTTCATATATGATATTATACACATTTCAATGCCATTCTCCCAAATCATCCCATCCTCTCCCTCTCCCACAGAGTCCAAAAGACTGTTCTATACATCAGGGTCTCTTTTGCTGCCTCGTATACAGGGTTATTGTTACCATCTTTCTAAATTCCGTGTATATGTGTTAGTATACTGTATTGGTGTTTTTCTTTCTGGCTTACTTCACTCTGTATAATAGGCTCCAGTTTCATCCACCTCATTAGAACTGATTCAAATGTATTCTTTTTAATGGCTGAGTAATACTCCATTGTGTATATGTACTACAGCTTTCTTATCCATTCATCTGCTGATGGACATCTAGGTTGCTTCCATGTCCTGGCTATTATAAACAGTGCTGCGATGAACATTGGGGTACATGTGTGAGTAGACACGTCTTTCAGGGGCCACTATTCAGGCTTCCACCGGACTCCTCCTTGAGCTCTAGTTCTGCCTGATCTTGGCAAGTCCCTTTCCCTCCCTGGATCTCAGGTGCTCTTACATTGTTTATATTTAGAATGTATAGAGTGAATGTCTCAGGAAGTGGTCAGACCAAACTTTCTTCATTCAACAATGATGTTCCTGCTCTGAGATGAGCTCAGGGCTGTAACCCAAGGAGACGAGGCTAAAGAGAAGGAAGACTTGAGGGGAGGTGATTACAGCAGACTAGAGCAGGTGTTCCCTAGGGTCAGGGTCTGCTTTATTCACACTGTCACCAGGCCTGATCCCGAGCAGGGGCTAGCGAATTCATTATTGATATATTTTGCAGCTAATAAGAGCTATGAGAAGGTGCCCCTGATGTAAGTTTCCCAAGCACAGAGGGGCAACCGACTGTGTCTTGAAAGGTCCAGATGGCTTCCCAGCAGAGGTGGTATTCGAGGTGAGACCCGGAGATTGAGCCACAGTGATTGTATGTGTAAGTACATAACACAGGTCCTGTATGTCAGGGCTGGTGGGGCCTAGGGCACTGCTTCATGTGTGTGGGGCAGAGGTGAGAGTTTCATCCTCTCTAGAACAGACAGTGAAAGTAAAGTCGCTCAGTTGTGTCCGACTGTTTGCGACCACATGGATTGTAGCCTAGCAGGCTTCTCTGTCCATGGGATTTTCCAGGCAAGAGTACTGGAGTGGGTTGCCATTTTCTTCTCCAGGGGATCTTCCTGACCCAGGGATCAAACCCTCCCGCATTGTAGACAGACGCTTTTACCATCTGAGCCACCATTAAGGAAGCCGCTACAGAAGTCCTATAACAGACAAGTGGGTCATAATGGCAGTGTAGAAGGTGATACAACTTGCCTAGGTCCTGTGTGTCATAAAAGATAGAGCCCAGGTGACCCCTGCCAGTCAAACTCCAGACCTGTTTTCAGGATAACTCCCCACTCTGCTGTTTTGACACCACTGCTTATGTGCTCAGTCGTGTCTGACTCTTTGCAAACCCATTAGCTGTAGCCCACCAGGCTCCTCTGTCTGTGGGATTCTCCTCGCAAAGAATACTGGAATGGGTTGTCATTTCCTCCTCCAGGGGATCTTTCCAGCCCAGGGATCGAAACTGCATCTCCTGTTTGACAGGTAGATTCTTGACCACTGAGCCACCTTTTGACACCATTACACATGGTTAGATCAAAGTCACTAGAGTATATGTTCTAACTCCCATGTAACAGGCTTCCTATTGCTGCTGTTACAAATTATCACTAATCCGGTGCTTTAAAGCAGTACGGATTTATTCTCTTAAGAGTCTGGAAGACAGAAATTCAGACTCAGTCTAACTGCACTGAAGTCGAGGTGTGCTGCTGCTGCTGCTGCTGAGTTGCGTCAGTTGTGTCTGACTGTGTGCGACCCCACAGACGGCAGTCCACCAGGCTCCCCCATCCCTGGGATTCTCCAGGCAAGAACACTGGAGGGGGTTGCCATTTCTTTAAGCAGGGGTAATTCTTTCTGGAGGTTCCATGGGAGCATCCATTTCCTTGCCTTTTCTGCTTTTCGAGCCTGCCCAGATTCCTTGATTATTTTCCTTGATCCTCAAAGCCAGCATCATAGCCTCTCCAAATTGCTGACATTGTCCTCTGTTTATACCGTCATATGTCCTTCTCTAGCCCTGCTTCCATTGAGTTCCCTGACTCTGACCCTCCTGCTTCTCTCTTATAAGGCCCATTAAACTGGACTCACTTGGATAATTCAGGATAATCTTCCCATCTCAAGAGCCTTAATTGAATTATACCTGCAAAATCCATTTTCCCATGTGAAGTAACACAGTCACAGGTTCTGGAGAGTAGGAGATGGACATCTTTGGGGGACTTTTCACTGAGTCAAGTACATGAGGCTCAGAGACGGTTGAGATGTGTGTGCTAAGACGCAGACCTATGATCAGTATTGTATACTGATATACTCAGTATACTCGGTGCTGACTACTGTACCTCCTCCCCTTTCTACAGGGAAGTCCCGAGTTGCTCAACGAACCACAGCCCGATTCCAGACTCAAGAGGGCAGATCTGTGAGTTGAGGTCTCATTGAACTGTTGCCCTATGGGGAAAGGATGACAGATATTGCTACCTCTGTTGTATTTGAAGCAAATGATCCCTGCAGAGCCAGGAGGTTTGTGGCTCAGAGAACTGAATGATGAAGTGAGGAGGTCACTCTGTCTGTGACATCCCTCTGTGGGCCATCCTCCTTTTCCCTGCTCCACAAGGATCAACTAAGCAGCAGAAGTACCAAATAGATTTTCTGTGCTTCTGGCTTCCATAGGAAGCAGCCTTTGGAATGCTGAACGATGAGAAAATAATGCCAAGACTACCCAGCAGGGGCCGGAGGGGTGGATGCTCACATTGCCCAGTTTACAAAGTACTCACCTGGGCTCGTGCCTCCTTGGATTCTCAAAACCTCCCTGGGAAGGGAGTGAGATGTGGATGTTGCTGTCCCCTGGAAGCTGTAGCTGTAGCTACAGCTCATGACTGTAGCTGTAGCATGGATGTGTACCATGACTGTAGCATGGATGTGCACCATTCCCTAGGCATACCCCAGCCTCCACAGGACTGGTTGAGAGTCTCCCGTGTGCTTGACTTGGGGTGTTATGGAACTAGTGAAGGAGGAAAGATTTGGGAGGTGTGAGAGGCCTCTCTGAGCCATCTCAGGAACACAGACCAAGAGGAAAGAGAGGAAGAGAAACATCCAGCAGGTACCAAATGGTGGGTGTAGCTCACCTGCACAGGTAGCACAGACATCTTTGCCAGTATCCCACAGCAAGGCCTGGGCCTCCTTTATGCACCCAGAGTGACATGATGCCTGGCACCAAGCAGGGGCCTGTAATGGCCAACGAATGAATCATTGAATGGATAAAAGAATGAATGGATGGAAGGATGAGTGGATGGATGGATAAATGACTGGGTGAACTGATGGATGGTTGGGTGAATAAGGAGAGTGGGAAAGGGAGTAGAGTGTAGTGGTTAGGAGATCCAGGCCTGGAGAGCCTCTGGAACCAGGCCTGGGTTTGACTCAGCTCTGCCAGTTATTAGCTATGATTTTGACCCAGTCTTATCCTCTAAGCCTCAATTTCCTCATCTGTAAAATGGGAATGATAATAAAAGCAGCTATCTCAGGGCTATTGTGAGAATCCCAGGAGCCAATGAATGAAGGTGCTTAGATCCAGGCCTGGCCCATCACAAGCTCTGGATAAATCCTACTTATTATTAGGGCAAGAATAGTTTCTAGATTTCTGGAGTGCATAAATGTAGCAAGTGATATTAACAAATTGCAGCAGAAAGGATGGCCCTTCCGGTGTCTAGCTTGAAGTCTTAAGCTGCAGCTTGATCCTAATGCCTCTTACTCAGTAGCCACACTTCTCATGCCTGACCTTCCGGGGGTGGGCAGACTCAGAACTGGTGATACATGCAGCCCAGATCACACCGAGAGAGACCCGTCGTCAGTGTCTCTGCAGTCCTGAAGTGATTCCCACCTCAAATCAATGATGTTTACAAAGTTGGCAGGGGGACTGTGATTCATTTGTCTTTCTTCCATGTCTTTTCTAGAATAACCAACCATCTCTCTTCTAACAAATGCTTTGCCTCCCGCTGGCTCCTCAGGCCCTGGGAGGCTGGCAGGCTCTGGGCAGATGTCAATGTCTTGTTTCAGTTCTGCACCTGAACTGAGCCCTTGTGGGGGGTGTTTCACGTGGGGGACCTCACTCCTCTCCCAGCAGCTGCACTGTGACGTGAGGTGTCCGAAGGGTTGAGTTACTTACTCAGCAATGCACAGCCAGGAAGTGGCAGAGCCAGAGTCTGAGCCTGGGACTCTCTCTGAATGCTAACACCTGTTGAGTTCTGTTACTGCTCTAAATGCCCACATTCACTATGGTGAATGGTCATCTCCATTCACAGATGATGAAACTGAGGCTCAGAGAGGAAAACTAACTGACTCCCAGTCACCCAGCGGTAAATGGATTTGCTGGCATTCAAAGTCAGGAAGTCTGGTCTCCCAAACCTCCACTCTAGACGATTAAGCTTCCACTGCCTGGCAAGCCCACACTCTGTGTTTCCACATGCAGCCCAGTGTTGCCCATCTCACCTGCCTCCATCTGGCGCTAGAATTGCCTCTCAAGAACCTGTGCCTGACCTTGACCTCACCTGGAGTTCATCACCCTTGAGATTGCTTTACCACCATAAGCTTGTCACTCAACACAGGTCAGTGACTCACTGAAGTTATTTAGCTTAGACTCCAGGGCAGGACTTGAACATAGGTCTATCTGGTTCTAAAGCAGATTAGTCCTCCTCTCCCTGAGCTCTGGTGTCCCTCAAAACAATCCTGCTGCTGCTAAGTCGCTTCAGTCGTGTCCAACTCTGTGCGACTCCATAGACGGCAGACCACCATGCTCCCCCGTCCCTGGGATTCTCCAGGCAAGAACACTGGAGTGGATTGCCATTTCCATCTCTGCAAAACAATCATAAAACCTACCAAAAAGGCAGAGAGGCCAGGCAAGATGCTGGGGTGGGGGCAGACAAGTGCCGCAGGCCGTCATGAGCCCAACAACTTGGGGGTGGGTTGAGAAGGGGCTGCATCCTGATGGATGGATGGACTCTGGGAGGTCAGAGGGAGGGGAGGTCCAACAGGTGCCCAGGCAGAGGTGAGAAGGTGAGATGGAGGAGCCATGAGAAGACAGGTTGATGAGGGGGAAGGGGAGAGGGGTGATGAGGAGGAGCTGACCTAGGAAGGATGGGGACTCTATCATCAAGCTGACCTTGGGCTTGAACTCAGCTCTGCCACTTCTCATGGATGCTGCATTTGCTTAACCTCTCTGGGCTGCAGTCTCCTGTCTGTGAAGTGAAAATCGTACCTCCTTGGGTTGTTATAAACCACTATTATGGTTTTTTTATTATATATATATATATTTGACTCAGTGGTAAAGAAGCTGCCTGTCATTGCAGGAGACGCAGATTCGATCCCTGGGTAGGGAAGATCCCCTGGAGAAGGAAATGGCAACCCACTTCAGTGTTCTTGCCTGAGAAACCCTATGGACAGAGTAGGCTGGTGAACTATAGTCTTGGGGTCACAAAAAAGTTGGACATGATTTAGTGACTGAATAACAACAAAAAAATATATTTGTATGCTTTTACAATAAAATAATAGTGGTATTCAGTGCTTTAATTGTTATGATATCATATTATAAGCATAATTTTACATCTACCTTAACCCAAAATTAATTGTAATTAATTAACCATAATAAATGAATGAATGAGCTAATTGAAGAACCAGCCTATGGTGAGAAAGCTTTCTCCAAGGATGGTGGACACTCCAAACCCTGGGGAGGGGTTTAAGCACAGGCCAGGTCATCTTTTCATGGCTCCTCCATCCTCTGGGTCCTTCTCACCTCTACCCGGGTACCTGTCAATCCTTCCCTCCCTCTGACCTCTTGCAGTCTGTCCATCAGATGTGATGTCTCCTAAAGCCCTCTTCAGTTGTCAGGCTCACAGATGCCGGTGGGGAAGTGGCTGCTTCACAAAAGGTAACTAAGAATAATAATAACATGCAGCCTGGCAGTTATGCTACAAGTTAAGGAAGAACGTACAATTATTACATCCTGACTACTCCCTCCCACTCTTCCAAAAATTAATCTTGCCTTTAAGGAGCTCCATTTCCCCAGAGTAAGAGACACTTTATTAGAGAAGGTCCTTCCCCACATAGATAGAACGAACAGACCAATAAAACTCCCCTGGTTTCAGCATCACTTTGGAAATCAATGCGCTATGATTGTGAATCCAACCTCTGTTGGCAGCTGCCTAATTTTAGCTGGATCTTTGCAGGCTTCTCACTGGGCTCATCAGCCCCCACGGACCAGCAGAAGTGTTCTCAGAGCTTCATTGATCTTTTGGCTAAAGTGTCCTAATGAAATACAAATCTGTTGTTACTTAAAAAGCCATCTGTCATGGCGGCACACAAGAAATGCTACCAGGAGAACAATAACCATAATTTCATTTTAAGACCCAGCCTTCCTCCCCCTTTTCCTGCCAGAAAAAAAAAATCAATATCTTTTACTGTTTCATTTTGTCACAGAGCACTAGGTGGAAAGCCGTCATCGATAAGGTGTTAAAGATATTTCCAATCATGTGCGAACTACTTTCTGAAGGGCCTTTGGCCTCCTTGAGTGAGTTAGCCCCTCTGTGCATGAGAGGAGTTAGCCAATACTTATTTGGTATTTCTGTCCTGGGGTACTCTGCCTGGGTAAGTGTCTAAGGAGGTGACAGGTGTGCAGGGCTCTCAAAAGGTCTGGGGTCCAGGAATATGCAAATAAGTATCAAGCATTTCTGGGTGGAATGGTCGGAATGGCAAAGCCCATCATTGTCCTGCAGCCCAGAGCCCAGGCAGTGGGAATTTCCAGGAGAGGGAGAAGGAAGTTCTTGCTGCTTGCAAGGGGAGAGTGGGCACATGTCTTCCTGGCAGGACTGGATCATCAGGTCTGGCCCTGTGAGTGTCCAGCTGCCTCATCCTTCTAAGTGAGACCTTTGAGACACAGGAGGAAAGGTCCCAGTGTCACCCAGCAAATTGATGGCAGTTAGAGGAATCATCTTACTGGCATTCCCTCTGGTCAGCTCCTTAGGGGGAGACGCACACTGGGCATCAAATACTGGGGATACAAATGTCCCTCCAGTCTATATCTTACAGGCCTCAAAGTCTGGACTTATGTTGAAAGGTACTTGCTGACTTAAAAAAATATATTACAACCTAAAAGTTGAGAGTTATATTTTATTTGTTGGGAATTTTTAGGACTTCAAGCTCCAGAGATAGCATCTCAGGTGACTCTGAGAGAACTGCTTCAAGGAGGGTGGGGAGGAGCCAGGTTATATAGAAGTTTTGCAACAAAGGGCAGGTAGTCTGAACATCAAAAGATTGTTGTTAATTAATGAAAACCAAATATCCCAAGATAAGGAATTTAGCACTATTCTACGGATGGTAAGAGTCTGGGCTCACTGGAATCATTCCTTTGATATGCACCTCAGTCATCTGAGGCTCCAATACTTTGGTCACCTGATGCAAAGAGCCAGCTCATTGGAAAAGACCTGATGCTTAGAAAGATTGAAGGCAAAGGTAGAAGAGGTCAGCAGAGGATGAGGTGATTGGATGGCATCACTGACTCAATGGACATGGACTTGGGTGAACTCTGGGAGATGGTGATGGACAGGGAAGCCTGGTGTGCTGCAGTCCATGGGGCCTCAAAGAGTCAGACATGACTTAGTGACTGAACAACAACAGCGACAACTTCTGGGGCCAGTTTCCTGTGTTTTCACATCCTGAGTTTTCTTTTCTCGGAGCTCACCATAGGGAGTGGCTACAGTCTAGATGGCAGGTATTCTTCTTCCTGAGTTTCCTTAGGCTTATCAGCTACACTGTAGGGCTGCAACTGCTGATGATTGTGACGTCCTTGTTTACTGATATGGCAGGAAATATTCCATTTCTCATATGTCAATATCATTGAGTCAGGTTTTTTCAAAACTGAATTGGAAATAGAATGCCCAAATTTACAACTGATGGCCATAGAGCTTCTCATGGGGTCCTGAGGCTTCCTACATCTCCTCTGTCCTCACCCTTACTTTGACCCTTCATGGTATCTCAAGGGAGACATGTCAAAAAACACCTCTGGCTTCCAAGATAAACTTTAGCCAGGTATCCAAGGGCCTTTGCTGCATGTGCGCTCTCACACCCCTGAGCTCATTTGTTGGCTCTCCCCTTTACTGTCCTCACCCCACGAGGTTGCCCACTTGATGCTCCAGCCCTGTGGAGATTTTGACTACTCCCTTATGCACCTCTGAGTCTTTGCTCATGCTGCTCTTCCTATTCTAGACTGCCTCCATGCACCCTGGACCCACCCTCTGTCTTCCCACTTGGCCAGTACTCAGGGTCACATCTCACATGGGTCCAGGCAGTGAAGTGAACACATACCACTGGGGTAGGCAGAGTGTTGGGTAAAATTGCCTTCATTCTTTAAAAAAAAAAAAAAAAAAAATATATATATATATATATATATATATATAATATATTGGGTTGCATTGGGTCTTCTTTGCTTTGTGCAGTCTTTCTCTAGTTACAGTGAATGGGGGCTACTCTTTGTTGCAGGCTTCTCATTATGGAGGCTTCTTTTGCTGTGGAGCATGGGCTCTAGAGCCCATGGGCTTCAGCAGTTGCAGCACGTGAGCTCTGGTAGTTGCGACTCATGGGGTCTAGAGTGAGGGCTCAGTAGTTGTGGCCCATGGGTTTAGTCGCTCAATGGCATGTGGGATCTTTCTGGCCGAGGGATCAAACCTATGTCTCTTGCATTGGTAGGCAGTTTCTTCTCCACCATGCCACTAGGGAAGTCCTTGAAATTGCCTTCATTCTTTAATTCACTATTTCTTTTTAAAAAATCTTATCTTGGTGAACACGTGTAGCTGAAGTATCCTTTGTCTACACTGATTGCCAAGCTCTTTGGTGCCTTATTCAATTATTAAACTGTGAAACTCCTTGTGGCTTTCCACACAAACCTGACACATAGTAATTTGTCAATATATATCTGTAGAATAAATGAAGAAAGCAGCATAGGAGTTCGGGAGGGAGGAAACATCTGAGCAGAGGATCCAGGCAAGAGTAAGCCAGTTTAGATTAGGAAAAAAGACAAGGAACAGAGCAGATTTAAGACAGGAGGAGAGATCATGGGCACAGCAGAAAAGACTTATTAATAGACTTGTTGCTATTCAGTTGCTAAGTAGGGTCTGACTCTT
The DNA here is from genome assembly GCF_003369695.1 of Bos indicus x Bos taurus. Lineage (NCBI taxonomy): Eukaryota > Metazoa > Chordata > Mammalia > Artiodactyla > Bovidae > Bos > Bos indicus x Bos taurus. The sequence continues at coordinate 122,973,998 of NC_040077.1, forward strand.
TGTGATCCCATGGACTGCTGCCCTGACGTTCACCATCTTCCAGAATTTGCTTAAATTCATGTCCACTGAGTCAGTGATGCCATCCAATCATCTCATTCTCTGTTGCCCCTTCTCCTCCTGCCCTCAATCTTTCCCAGCATCAGGGTCTTTTCCAAAGAGTCAGCTCTTCACATCAGGCGGCCAAAGTACCGAAGCTTCAGCTTTAGCATCAGTTATTCCAATGACTCGGAGAAGGCAATGGCACCCCACTCCAGTACTCTTGCCTGGCAAATCCCATGGATGGAGGAGCCTGGTAGGCTGCAGTCCATGGGGTCGCTAAGAGTCGGACACAACTGAGCGATTTCACTTTCGCTTTTCACTTTCATGCATTGGAGAAGGAAATGGCAACCCACTCCAGTATTCTTGCCTGGAGAATCCCAGGGATGGGGGAGCGTGGTGGGCTGCCATCTGTGGGGTCGCACAGAGTCGGACATGACTGAAGCGACTTAGCAGGAGCATTCCAATGACTATTCAGGGTTGATTTCCTTTAGGATTGACTGGTAATTAATTAATAGATTAAGCATCTGAATCTCTGCATGCAGGTTCTGACTGCCACTTTCTGTGTGACTTTGGGCAAATTATTTAGCTTCTCCTGGCCTCTGTTTTCCATAAACTAGAGATCGTGTCTACCTTACAGGATTCTTTTGGAGTTGAAACAAACTATGCATTAGATCCTACAATAGGAAATGATTGATATTTGACTATTTTGATCTATAAATGCTACAGGAACCTAAGCCCAGGTGATGAAGATCCCAAGATGCCCAGCCCCGACTGGCCCCTCCACAAATGGGGTCCTTTGAATGTGTAAGCATTATGGCTGTTTTGCACCACAAGCAAACATGTCCACTGCCCCTTGCTGACCTGTTCTGAGCCTGGCATCCTCTCAGGTGGCATCAGAAAGCCTGTGGCTTGGGAAGCCCAGAGAATTCCCCTGATGTTGCCATAGGCTAGCATTGCAGATCAAGGCTTCTGGACTTTCACTTTCTGTATTTTTTCCAGACAATTGAAGCCTTGTAACTGACAATTTGCCTCACACCAGGTGAACCTGGGAACCAGATTTCTAGAAGGCAGGACTTGGCAAGGGTCGGGATGGACATGTGAATCTTTCCTGTGTCTGGAGCTCCCAGGGTGCCTTTGAGGAGGTTGGGATGGAGAGCAGGAGGAGGAGGAAGGGGGATGAGGTGGAGCTGTCAAGTGGTCTGTTTACTTCCATTCGCCACAGGTTACCTTTAAATGAGATAAAATCATCCTCTAATCCCCTTTATCTCTGTTCAGTATGTCTAGAAAAGTGCTACTTGACATTTTCGGTGAATGTAAATATGTAAGCGTAAAAGGTACATGATATTCAGCGGAAACTTAGGATGGAGAAATGTGAGAGTATTACGGTGTGTGCCTCCTTCACGTCTTGAAAATGGGACCAGGTGAGGTGAAGTGGGGGCTGATGCCCTGACTCCTGTGGGAAGTATGTCAGCCTCCCCCTACAGGTTCCTGTTTGTGGGGTGAGTACGGGGGGGTTGGCCCTGTGTCTTCCTCACACCTGCACCCCCTGATGGGGAATGAGGCTCATACCTCCCTCACCTCACCTCACCTCTCCTCATCTCACTTACCTCACCTTCCTCACCTCACCTCACTTCATCTCATCTCCTTCACCCTATCTCATCGCATCTCACTTACCTCACCTTCCTCACCTCACTTCACCTCACTTCATCTCATCTCACCTCACCTCATCTCATCTCATCTCACTTACCTCACCTTCCTCACCTCACCTCCTTCACCCCACCTCACCTCACCTCATCTCACTTACCTCACCCTCCTCACCTCACCTCACTTCATCTCATCTCACTTCACCTTATCTCATCTCATCTCACTTACCTCACCTTCCTCACCTCAACTCCTTCACTTCATCTCACCTCATGTCACCTCATCTCACCTCCTTCACCCCATCTCATCGCATCTCACTTACCTCACCTCCTTCACCCCACCTCACTTCATCTCACCTCATGTAACCTCATCTCATTTCATCTCATCTCACCTCATCTCACTTCCCTCACCTTCCTCACCTCACCTCACCTTCACCCTACCTCACCTCACCTCATCTCATCTCACTTACCTCATCTTCCTCACCTTACCTTCCTCACCTTACTTCACCTCACCTCCCTCACCTCAACTCCTTCACTTCATCTCACCTCATGTCACCTCATCTCATTTCATCTCATCTCACTTCCCTCACCTCCCTCACCTCTCTCACTTTACCTCTCTCACCTCATCTCATCTTACAAGGCAACCTTGACTGCCTTTTCAGTCCCTGCTCCCTTTTGGTCTCCTTGTCATCCTAAGCTGGCCTACAAAACAGCTCCCTTCAGCCTGAATAACACACCTTCTCCCTACCCTTTACTCCCTGCAGGGTCTCAGTCTCTGACAAACAGAGAGGGGCATTGCAGGCCATGACACTGAGCCATGGCTGCAGGCACTGGGCAAGGCGAGTGGTGCCTGCTGAGGACTGCTTGACTGGAGCAGGGATGAGGCTGCCTGACCAGCTTCCTCTCTCAAAAGATGTCCCCATTACCCTGAGGCCCAGGGCCCTGGACCTGGTGTCTGGGGGCCTGGAGAAGTATCTTCAGCCCAACCCAGAGAGAGGGGGGAAAATGCTAGGGGCTTGAACCCTCTGATTCAGCAAGCCATGCCCATGATGTCATTGCTTTGCATGAGGACTGTCCACAGGACACATGCTGTTCACTTTAAATGTGGCATCTGGTGGACCATGATCATCCCTGAAGGAGTATTTCCTGGAAGTGGATTTATGAAATCAAACACTCGAGAGGCACATGCCAGACTCTTCACCACGAATCTGAGTGACCATGGGCCAAAGATTCCATCTGTCTGATCATAGGAGTAAACACCGAGGATAATGGGAGCCAGGGCCTCATTGTTAGAGAAAAGAGTAACAACACGATCAAGGGGAAAACTACCATCAGCCCTTTTCCAAAATCTCTTGTTTTCCCTCCTCTGAAAAATAGAGATGACCATAGGACTCAGCTCCTGGGGTGGCCGTGTCCATCCACACACACACACACACACACACACACCCCTCAACCATTTATCTTTACCATTTTATTGTTATTACTATGGCTACCTGCAGTGTGAAAACACCCCCTGAATAGGAGAGTCAAGAGGCCCACTTCTGACCTTGACCTTCCTCATACCACTGGGAACCCACAGGAATTGTTTCCTTTTATCTTTTATCATCACTGAAGTCAACTCTGGGCTATGAATTTATGAATATTAATAGGACAGACATGCCATTCCTAATCTTGTTGACATTTTCAAATGGTTCAGTAAAACATTGTTCACAGATGCATAAAAGATAAAATTCATGCCTGATTCGTGACAAATTATGAGTTCCTGGGTTCTATTGTTTCCTCTCATACTTATTTGTTCATTTAATAATAGTATAAGTATTACAAACTGCCATGGGCACTATACTAAGGGTTGGGGATAACTAACATTCATTCATACATCCATTAAATGAAAATTATTAAATGCTACCACAATCAGCGAACAATTACTCTAGTGGGGTAGGGGTCATACTGGGAGACAGAGGGGTGAAGTTGGGTCTCACATCAGGGGGAGTGTGGAGTCGTGCAGCTAAGGCTGTGTTGGAAGATTGATTTCAGACTGGGAGATAATGAGGACCAGGGTTCTCACTTTTGGAGAAAGGAGTTAGGGATATGGGAAGGGGGAAAATCATCATTCCCATTGACAAAATTCTACAATGTGGAACCAAGGGTGGGACAGTGAAAACGCTTCAGATGGTTTTGTCACAGAGGTACCTGGATTAAAAGGAAGTGATAAGCTGTGGGAAGCATGGCCTTGGCCCACCCACTATCGTGGCCACTCTCCCCCTGGGCTACAGCTGTGCCCTGAGCAGTCCTGTGGTCAGTTCCTGGTTTCTCACCATGGGCTCTGCCAGTCCATAAAATTCTGCTCCTGCCTGGGAGGGTGCTGTGGGCTTACCTGGCCTCCTCATGTCCCCAGAGGAGCCCCTTGTGCCTCCACCCTGGTGCCCGGGGCCCCTCCTCCTGCAGGTGCCTTGGGATCAGACTGGGAAGAGGTTCAGAGTGAAGGGCATGTACTAGGAAGCTAGAGTGGCAAGTTCTTCCAGGGAGGGGGGCGCACATCTGGGTGGTGCATCGCAGTGTCCCCATAGCTCCTGCCCCCACCGCTCCGAGGTCCCTCTCAAGGAGAAGAAGTGCTACAGCCCTGCCCTCCACAGCTACACACCCAGGACTAGTTGGGGTGGAGGTTGGGGCAAGGCGGGGAGGGGGTGGCAGAAAGGCAGGGCTCAGGCCCCAAGCTGACCTCTCCTGAGCCATTTCACTCCTGTGCTCCCTGGGGTCAGCTGAGGCCTCTCTCTGGACTGCATCAGACCCCAATTCCCCCAGCCATCCTGCTTTATTCCCACCTTCCCCCAACTGGATCCCAGGGGGCACTTCCTAATGCATGCCCTTCAAGCTGAGCTTCCTGGGTATCCTCTATCTAGCTCCCCCAAGAGCAACAGCTTACATTGCTATAATAGAACACCAAAACCCAAAAATGAAAACAAAACCAAAAAACATTGGCATGATACTGCTAACTAGACTACAGACCTTACTCTGATTTCATCAGTTTCTGTATGTACTCATGTGTGTGTGCATGCATAGTGTGTATGAAATGCTGTGCAGTTTTATCATATACACAGATCCACATAATTGCCACCATGGCCATTACAAAACTCTTATGCCACCATAAAGGAACTTTCTCATGCTGTTTATCCTTATGTTTTTAAATAAAACATTTCAAGTGCAGTTGAACCCTGAACCCCATTCTCTGTCTCCATTCACAGAGGGGACCATCATTTCTAAGGTATCGTATGTGCATGTCTCCAAGAGAGAATCCCCGTGGACAGAGGAGCCCAGTAGGCTACAGTCCATAGGGTCACAAACAGTTGGACACGACTGAAGTGACTTGGCATGCCAAAAGAGCTAATAATTGGCAAATGCTTGCTGTGCATCCAAGCTCCATGCTAAGCTGTTTCCATGCAGCAATACGTTCCCTACTCACCATAACCCAGACATTGTTTTTCCCAGTGAGGATGCTGAGGAACAAGGAGATTGAGACGATTTACACAAGGACCAGAAGTGCTGGTACTGGGACTTGAACCTGCTTTCACAGCCACTATCCTGTACTGAGAAGGCGATGGTACCCCACTCCAGTACTCTTGCCTGGAAAATCCCATGGACGGAGGAGCCCGGTAGGCTGCAGTCCGTGAGGTCGCTGAGAGTCAGACACGACTGAGAGACTTCACTTTCACTTTTCAGTTCATGCACTGGAGAAGGAAATGGCAACCCACTCCAGTGTTCTTGCCTGGAGAACCCCGGGGACAGGGGAGCCTGGTGGGCTGCCGTCTATGGGGTCGCACAGCGTCGGACACGACTGAAGAGACTTAGCAGCAGCAGCAGCAGCATCCTATACTGACACTCACATGCCTTCTTGCCACAGATGTCTTCTACTCAAGATGGCTAGGAGATCCACACAGTTTGGTATCGGCAGACAGAATTAATTAATGTTAACCACTCTATAGTTTTCCCTTTTGTTTGCACTACAATTTATGTAGCCATATTCCTCGTGGTGGATATTTAGAATGCTACATTGTCTCTACTACAAGCAATGGCACAGGAACCTCCTTTGCCAGTCTGCTTGTGTACACATACCTGAGCTTCTCTGGGGTTTATGCCTACATGTGGAATTGCTGAGTCTTGGAGTAGGAGTGTCTTCAACTTTGGAGGACATTGCCAAGTCTCACAAGTGTTTGTAGTAATTTATACTTCTACTTGCCAGGCTTAAGAGTGTGGAAGGACGTATCCCTATTTTAATTTGCATTGCTCTGATTTCTAGTGAAACTGGGTTTATCTTTTGATTACTGGTCAAGTATTTTGGTTTGCTGTGTGTACATTTTTCTGTTGGGTAGCTTGTCATGTACTTATCAGTAAGAAATTTTTACATATTCTGGATGATAATTCTTAATTGGAAATATGCATGGCAAATACCTTCTTCCACGCTGTCCTGCTTTTTTTTTCAACTTCGACTAAAGTGTCTTTTACTACAGACAAGCTTTTAATTTTATTTTTTTATTGTATGGTTTGGGCTTCTGCATATTTTGTTTAAGAAATTATTTCACCTTTACGGTCATAAGGATACTGTCTCAACTTTTTTCTAATTATTTTTAAGTTTTATCTTTTGTGGTTCTCATAGTAAAGTTTTACTTTGTACAGTTACCTTTCCTGTAAGACATAAATATCTCCTCCTACACAGCCACTTTCCTGGCACCATTTCCCATGCCATCTGCCTTTCCTGTTGTTTGCAACACCTCCTCTACTGTATATGGAGTTTCTGCATACATCTTGGTCTATTTTTTGTCCCTCCATTGGCCTCTTCACTTTCCATGACACCAACCCTGCATGGTCTGAAACACGAGAGCTTTATCATAAACCTTGGTGTTGAGGAGGGTGGGTTGTCCTTGTTCTTCAAAATTATTTCCCACATGAGGTTTTGAATCAGCCAGTCAGTTTTACCTGACACTCTGTTAGGATTTTAATAATTGCAATTACATCAGATTCATAGATTCTCTTGGGGGATAATTGACATCTTAAGACTATTGGCCCTTTCCTTCTATAAGCATGTTATATCTCTCCCTTTATTCAGATTTTCTTTTATGTCCTTCAATTACATTCTATAATTTTCTCCTTAAAGGTCTTGCACATAGTTTCATAGATTTATTTCTCAGTCCATTCTATCATTTATTGGAATACTGGGGTGAGGTATGACTCCTGATGGAGTTCAGTCATTTATGAACCTCAGGATCCTAGTTAAGTCCCTTAAATGGTGCAATTCTCAGTTTCCTCATAAATAAATATACCTAGATCATAGAGTAGATGTGAAGAGTGAATGAAACCAAGAATGTCACGCCCTTAGAACATCATAAATATCTGATAAATGTTAGCACATCCTGGCGTTGGCACACATTTGGAGTTATGTCTCCGAATATGTGTACTTGTACATCCTTGACTGTGTGGAGAATATGGTCCCCAGGCAGAAACAGTCAGATGTGACAGCTTCTGACCTATAAGTAATTGGCAGATAGCATTCTCCTCCCTCCAAAGCAAAGAGCAGTAAAGAAAGCACTTTTAAAACACATGGTGGTATGTATGTTTCAGTGCTATTCCCTCAGATCATCTCACCCTCTCTTTCTCCCACTGAGTCCAAAAGTCTGTTCTTTACATCTGTGTCTCTTTTGGTGCCCTGCAACATCACAGTATTGTAAAGTAATTATTCTCCAATTAAAATAAATAAATTTTAAAAATAACAAAACAAAACACATGGTAAAACCATTACTTTTATTGAATTCCCAGTTAAGTTACACTTAAAAATTATTCTAGTTGGGGATTCCCTGGCAGTCCAATGGTTAGGACTCAGTGCTTTCACTGCCATGGGCCTGAGTTTGATCTTTGGTCCCAGAACTAAGATCCCACAAGTGGAGTGATGTGGAATGTATGTGTGTGTGTGTGTGTGTGTGTGTGTGTGTGTGTGTGTGTATATATATATATATATATATATATATTCCAGTTAATTTACCAGTTCAGTTCAGTTCAGTCACTCAGTCGTGTCCGACTCTTTGCGACCCCATGAATCGCAGCTTGCCAGGCCTCCCTGTCCATCACCAACTCCCGGAGTTCACTCAAACTCATGTCCATAGAGTCGGTGATGCCATCCAGCCATCTCATCCTCTGTCGTCCCCTTCTCCTCCTGCCCCCAATCCCTCCCAGCATCAGAGTCTTTTCCAATGAGTCAACTCTTCGCATGAGGTGGCCAAAGTACTGGAGTTTCAGCTTCAGCATCATTCCCTCCAAAGAAATCCCAGGGCTGATCTCCTTCAGAATGGACTGGTTGGATCTCCTTGCAGTCCAAGGCACCAACTGAAAGAGAAAATTATTATAAAAATGTTTTTCTGTTCGAAATTTAGTGCAGCTTATCACCATAGCTGTTCTTCTGGCCCTTTTCAGAGCAAAATGCTTAAACTGGATTCATTTCTTTTAAAGTTTTGTTTTTATATTATAGTACACGCTTTATTATAAACATTTCAAATATTAGGGGAAAAGTACAAAGAAACAGAAAGTTCCCTAAATCGTACCACTGAAATAGAACCGTTGCTAACATTTTTGTCAATATCTTTTTTTTTTTATTTCTTGATACCAATAAATGGGCTTCTGGACCTGTGCTCACTTTTTGTTTTTTCTCTACAAGATATTGTTGTAGATGTCTTCCACTTTAATAGTTTGCAGAATTATATCATATTATATCATTGCATTATATTCCATTTTATAGATGTTCACTAATTTAACAAATCAATTCCCTTTTTATGGCTATTTGATCTTCTGAAATAAACCACTCTCCAGTGAACCACCACCACACACCTCTTTTTCTGTGAGTTTATGTGACTGCTTCCATCAATAGAGTCCTTGGAAGTGAGATTATCAGGATAAAAGGCACACTTATTTTGAATTTTGACACTTTTTGCCAAACTGCCTTCCCAGCAAGGTTGAATCAATTAGCACTGCCATCATAGGGCATGACGGTGTCCATTTTCCAATGAGCTAAGAGGGTTTGTCAATTTTCTTAATCTTTACCTATCTGGTGAGTGGAAAACAAATCTCTCTTTGCACATGCATTTCTTTGATCTGTAAAGAGATTAAACATCTTTTCATCTGTTTATTGGCTCTTTGAATCTTCTTTTGTGGATTGCCTCTCTGGGTAGTGAGCAGGTTCATTGTTTATAAGTTCTTCATGTCTTAACATTGTGTATAACATAGGGCAACAGCCCCTTGACTTAGGGCTTGGCAATGTGGCTTGCTTTGGTCAATGGGATATCAGCAGATGTCATCAGGCAAAGGTTTTCAATGTGTGTGGCTGAGCTTGCCGTCTTGTGCTTCTGCTGACCACATGAAAATATGATGCCTTGTTTGGCCCACTGGTCACAGAGGAATGAGAGACCCATGGAGTAAACTTGAGCTGAACCCATGATTTGCAGCCAAGCCTAGCTCGGCCCAACCAAGACAGGCAGAGCCATAGCTGCCAAGGCTCAGATATGGGTGAAAATAAGTAAATGATTATTGTTTGAAGCCACCAAGTTTGGTTGGTTTATCATGCAGTGTTGTTATGGGGAAGATGATCTACATACCCTGTTGTTATATTGTGGTGTGATCTTACGTTCTTCTCTGGGTCTCAGTTTCTTTAAAGGTGGCATGAAAGAGTTGACCACTGAGTGATTTCAAGAGTCTCTTCTAATACTAAGAATCTGGGTTCCAAATTCCAAAACAGGGTTTGCTGGTGAGAAGGGAGGGAGGTGTTCTATAAAGAAAGTCCAACATAAATGTGCAAAGAAAGCTACGCAGGTAAGGCAATAGGAAGGGGCTGGTTTATCCCACTGAAGCAGGTGGTCTGAGACATGCAGGTGGGGTTGCATGGGGGTGGCATGGCTGGGGAGGGTTGATGCATGAATTCTGGAGCCTGAGCTGCCCAGGGAGCTGTACTCATTTATCCTCCACTGCTTCTGAACATCTTGCAAATTGGTTTCTGAGCCCACCATGCTGCCGAAATTGTCTTCTCAGTTCTGACTCTCATCTCCAAACCCTCTTAACCCTGCAACCTCCTATAACTTGATGCCTCCTTCAGACACTCTTCCCTGCTCCTGCACCCCCACCCCCACCCATTTAGCCCTTGCCTCTCCATCTTTCCCTGAATCTACTCTGAAGACGACCCTCAAGGTTCTTTCCTCAGCTCCTTCTCTTCAGCCTAGTGATGAGTGGGATACCAGGATACAGATCCCAAGCGAGAAAGCTGGGTACCAGGCAAAAGAGGTACAAGGAATCAGAAGCATCTTAATACTACCAAAGAGCAAGTGAGAGCTCGGGACAGACACTAAGAACCCAGCACTGGCCTCAAAGAACTATTATGTGTTGCAATTCCACATCCATTCATAGCTCCGGAGCAATCATTCCTACATCACAAATTCTGTGCTTGTGGCTACAATAGATGGTCTGAGCAGGGTGGCCAAACCCCACAGGCCATTTTAAAGCAGAGGCAGGCAGCCTGCATCTCTTCTCTGCTCAGCACAGTGAAAAAAGTGAAAGTGTTAGTCACTCAGTTGTGTCTGATTCTTTGCGACCCCATGGACTATAACCCACCAGACTCCTCTGTCCGTGGGATTCTTCAGGCAAGATTACTGGAGTGGGTGGCCATTCCATTCTCCAGGGTGTCTTCCCAACCCAGGTCTCCAGCATTGGAGGCAGATTCTTTACCATCTGAGCCACTAGGCTCAGCACAGGGTGGTCTTCAAATGCTCTTTCTTCAGTAGACCTGTCCCCCCTTTTCCTCTGGTACATGTCCCCTCTCACTGCTGGCCTCTCCACTGTCCTGTGCTCCTGAATTCTTAACTCATCCTGAATGCCCAGCTGCTGTTTGATGGATGCTCCACTTTTCATCTCGCAAAGAGCCTGTGCCTTGGATTGTGATTTTGCATGATGAGTTGTTCTTGCTGTTCTCCCAAGCCCCGCTTGCCAGGGTATGCAAACCATCCCTAGACAAAGTCTTTACACACCTGTGCTCTTCCCGCAGGTGGCAGTCATGTCTTCCTTCCCAACCCCAGGAAGACCAGAGCCCTCATAATATACGAATGACAAGACACCCAGGATTTATCATCATTGTTGCCTCCTCGACAGATGTGATAGATGACTTCCAGTTAATGGGAGGGAGCACATTCAAGAAGGAGGACAAATTGGGAAGTAGACACACCTGGCTCTTGAATTCTGCCTCCATCATATGCTGGTCACGAACAACTTACTCCCAACCTGTTGATGACACACACGTACAACAGGGTGCAGTGTGTAACACTTGACTCGATAAATCATAGTCCACTCTCCAGAGGAACTTTTATTTTTTTTTTTTATCATTTATCCTCATTGGAAAAGACTCTGATGCTGGGAGGGATTGGGGGCAGGAGGAAAAGGGGACGACAGAGGATGAGATGGCTGGATGGCATCACTGACTCGATGGACATGAGTCTGAGTGAACTCCGGGAGTTGGTGATGGACAGGGAGGCCTGGCATGCTGCGATTCATGGAGTCGCAAAGAGTCAGACACGACTGAGCGACTGAACTGAACTGATCTGATCCTTTTTCTATTATTTTCATCAAATTATCTTCTTCTCTTGACTGTAGCTGGCACAAAGGTAACTGGGACTCTGTACTCCTAGCCCAGGTCCTGCCACAAAGCAAGTGCCCGGGAAATGCAGCCTGATTGTAGTAGAACATAAAGGAGTTCTTTGAAAACTGCCTGTTCTATTTGTCAGCAACATTATGTATACACCAGATCTCCTTGCTCTGTCTCCCTTGTCCCTCGACCTCACTGCATTCATTATGATGACTTTGTTCTCTTCCACTTTGACTTGAGTGATTTCCTGAAGCTGATTCTCCATTTTCCTGATAGAATCTCCAGTTATGATGGATCACCTTTGTGGCTGGTTTTTATGTTACATTCATCTCTGTAATGTTTTCATTTGTTTCATTTCTCTCCTAAGAGGTAGATCAGCTCATTTTTCTTCTCTCGTTTTATAACTTCCACGGATGATTCTTCTTTGAATCTTATTCTTTTCTTTGCATTTTAGTTTTGTTTTGTACTTAGTCTTCCTGCCCGTGGATCTTGGGTACAGGAGACAAGTTCTTCCATCTTTTGCTCAAGCGCTCATTTCCTCTTGTTAGCAGGAGGCACTTTCTGTGCGTGGGTCTTGAGATCCTTCTTCTTGGTCATGCCTCATCTCAGTGGGGTGGCCATTTGGTGGGGGACTGAGTGGTCCTTAAGTTCTATTTGGGTTCACCATCTCAAACACTTTCAGAGTAAATACATTATTTTCTTTGCCCTGGGGCAGTGATCGTCCTCGGTTTTCAGGGTCAGCAGGTTGGTGTGCTCTTGGCAAAGCCCATTAAGTGTCTATGAGCTGTGGCCCACGTATCCCCCCCACTCCCTCCTTCACACCTCTTTCCCTCGAGCTGTCATAGCCTGGGGGCCAGAGGTGGAGAATATTGACATTTTGCCAGCTTGGTGTCTCCTCAGGTCACTATCCCTGAGTTAGAGAACTCAGTCCCTTGTCACCTGCCCATCAACTCACCTGTCTTCTCTCCATCATCGGTCATTTTCAAAACTTTCAAGGACTGTGGACTTTAGATTTCATCTTTTCTGCCCAGTGAACAACAACTCCATCCTGAGAGTAGCTTGGGCCCAAAGCCTCATGGTCTTCCCTCTCTACGCATAACCCACACTCAGTCCACCAGCAAACCCTGATGGCTCCTCTCCTATCAATAATGGGTCCAGAGTCTGATCCCCTTCACCACCTGCATTGTATCAACACCATTCCTCACCTACATCAGTGCAACAGCCTCCCACCTGGTCTCCTTGCCACCCCCTCCTTCGTGTGCTTTTTTCCACCCAAAGGGCAGAGTGGGCCTGTGCAACTGTGAGATCTGGGCTCTGCTGCACCTCCCCACTGTACTCAGCACAAAACCTAAAGATGTCGAGTGGCCCATAAGGTTCTCTTGGTCTGCACCCCCACTCACCTCTGAAATCATCCTCCTGCTGTGTACCTGTTCTCTCTGTGGTTGCCCTGGTTGTATCTTTTGCTTAGAACATTCTTCACCAGAATCTGCCTGGCCAGCCTCCTCACCTCCTTGGAGAATTTCATCTAATGCCACTGTATCAGTTTGCTAGGGCTGCATAATAGTGCTGCCAACTGGGCGGCTTAAATCACAGAACTTTACTGTCTCATATATCTGAAGGCTATTCCGTGCTAAGTCACTTCAGTCATGTCCAACTCTTTGTGACCCTATGGACCATAGCTCCTCTATGGACAGGCTCCTCTGTCCATGGGATTCTCCAGGCAAGAATACTGGATTTCTTCTCTTTGAATTTGTATTAAATTTTGTATTGAATACTGGAATTCAAGAACACTTGTTGCTGTGCTGTCCTCCAGGGGATCTTCCCAATTCGGGGATGGGATTCAGGTCTCTTATGTCTCCTGAATTGGTTCAGTTAGTTCAGTTGCTCAGTCATGTCTAACTCTTTGTGACTCCATGGACTGCAGCATGCCAGGCTTCCCTGTCCATCACCAACTCCCAGAGCTTGCTCAAACTCATGGACATCGAGTTGGTAATGCCATCCAACCATCTCATCCTCTGTCATCCCCTTCTCCTCCTACCTTCAATCTTTCCCAGGATCAGGGTGGCCAAAGTGGAGGGAGTCAGTTCTTTACATCAGGTGGCCAAAGTATTGGAGCTTCAGCTTTAGCATCAGTCCTTCCAATGAATATTCAGGAATGATTTCCTTTAGGATTGACTGGTTTGATCTCCTTCTATCCAAGGGACTCTCAAGAGTCTTCTCCAACACCACAGGTTAAAAATATCAATTCTTTGGTGCTCAGCTTTCTTTATGGTCCAACTCTTATATACATCCTTGACTACTGGAAAAAACATACTTTTGATAATATGGACCTTCGTTGGCAAAATAATGTCTCTGCATTGGTAGGCAGGTTCTTTACCACTAGCACCACCTGGCAGAGTTGGCTCCTTCTGAGGGCTGTGAGGGAGGATCTGTTTGATGCCTCTTTCCTCTAGAGGTTTTCTGGCAATATCTGATGCTCTTCTACTTATCGAAGCATCCCCTCACCTCTGCCTTCAACTTTATGTGTGTGTCTTCTCCCTGTGAGTGTCTGTCTCACAATATCTCCTTTGGAGAAGGACACCAGTCATAAGACCCACTCTAGTGACCTCACTTTAACTTAATTACCTGGACTGCAAGGAGATCAAACCAGTCAAACCTAAAGGAAATCAGTCCTGAATATTCACTGGAAGGACTAATACTAAAGCTGGAAACTTCAGTACTTTGGCCACCTGATGGGAAGAACTGCCTTGTTGAAAAAGACCCTGATGCTGAGAAAGATTGAAGGCAGGGGGAGGAGGGGACAGCAGAGAATGATTGGTTTGATGACATCACTGACTCAGTGGACACGAATTTGAGCAAGCTTGGGACGTTGGTGATGAACAGGAAGGCCTGGTTTGCTGCAGTCCATGAGGTCGCAAATAATCAGACACGACTGAGTCACTGAACTGAATAACCTCTGTAAGGACTGTATCTTTTAAAAAGGCCACTTTCTGAGATACTGAAAGTTGGAACTTCAATGTAAATTTGAATTTGGAAGGGAACACAATTTAACTTATTACAGTCACCTTCTCAGTGAGGCCTTGCATTTTCCCCCAATTTAAAATTGCAGAACATCCCCTGGATCCTCAACCACCCAACCCTTAGTTCCCCTTGTATAGTAGATGATGAGGTTTTTTTTCCTCCAGTATTTCATTCTTTTTTTTTCTTCATTGTCTTCAATGAGTTTCCATCTTAATTGAGACTAAAACAAACATTGCCCCTGACACTCAGGGCCATGTCCCCCACCCAGAGCCCCTCTCACCTCTAGTCCTGGACCAGCTTCATCCCCATGCCCACTCCAGCCTGCAGAAGCGTCCCTGGCTGAGTGGCCCAAGAAGTGAAGAACAGTGGTTTCAAAACTGACCGACCACCCATGGCCAATGATGACCCTTAATTTCATCCTCAATGCAATGGCACCCACCCTCCACTCAGGCAATTGACTGAGCTCTTTGTCTTCTTTAACACAACAGATTAGCATAATGAAAATGTTTTCATTTCCTGGCTTGGGATCAAGAGGTGGAGGCTGTCCAGTGCCAACAAATCCATTTCCAAATCCTCTGGCCTCTGTCAGTCTGCAGCTGGCAGGGCGATGACACAGCTGGGTATCACCATTGAGAGCCCTGGTCCCTGTGCCCTGGCCACATCTTCCCTCCTTTGTGGGCAGAGTGAGGTCTCTCCTGCACCTCCACTGTGTTCTGGCTCCCCCACCCCACCACCAGTCCCCATTGAGCTCATTAGGAGCTTGACCTGGGCTCATCTGCTCAGCATCTCATCACATGTCATGGGTCGTAATGATGTTGGTTCCTCCACGTGTACTCACTTTGGTGGTGCGGGGAGGTGAGGCTCTAGGTCTGTGTGGGGGCAATGGTCTGGGGAAGGGGAACTGCCCCCAGAGAACATGGTGGAAAGAGAGAGATCAGGCAACAGGTCTGATCTGGACCATTCTGAGGCTTCCCTTCTCCTTCTCCAGGTCTGCTGCTGCTGCTAAGTCGCTTCAGTTGTGTCCGACTCTGTGCGACCCCAGAGACGGCAGCCCACCAGGCTCCCCTGTCCCTGGGATTCTTCAGGCAAGAACACTGGAGTGGCTTGCCATTTCCTTCTCCAATGCATGAAAGTGAAAAGTGAAAGTGAAGTTGCTCAGTTGTGTTTGACTCTTAGCGACCCCATGGGCTGCAGCCTATCAGGCTCCTCCGTCCATGGGATTTTCCAGGCAAGAGTACTGGAGTGGGGTGCCATTGCCTTCTCCGTCTCCAGGTCAGTGCATCTCAAATAATCTCAGATCTTTCCATCCCCACCACCACTTGCCTGGAGCCTGCACTAAACCCCTAAACTGACTCTCTGCTTGCCCTCTGGCCCCCAAAGTCTGGTGTTCTCTGCTAAACATCGCCCCCTGCTTCAACCATCTTCCTCTTCCATGAGAATTCTCCAGACAAGGGCAGATTTACCAGAGGTGAAAAAGCTCAAGCTTCAGGGACCCTCACTCCCCAGACCCCTCATAAGACCTCGGTTGGGCCCCAAGCAATGTGGTTAATGAGCATTGTCAATTCCAAGATTAATTCCAAGGTTAAATAGGATTAGTAACTGCAAGGAAAACTTGCTATGTCCTGAAGCCCTTACTGCTCAGATATATGAGGAACTTCAGAGAAGGCTTCCCGAATTTGACAACAGTCTGAAGATGATCTGTAATGAATTGTGAAGGTGAAAAAATCTTCAACTCTATCCATGGAGAAAACCATGATAATCAGACTCTGTGGGAGGAAAGCCTGATTGAACTTCCAATTCTCTCCATGGAAGATAACATTACAAAATCATTGTCTCTGGAAGATGTGAATAGAGAGAATGCAGCCCAGACAATTCAGGGGAGAAAGAAAGTCATGAAGGAGTGTCAGGATGTTAAGTAATAGAGTGAGATTTTCCTCACCTCTGTGATTTTTTTTTGGTAATTGCTTGCTTTTTGAAATTTACAATTTATTGTGATTTCTTTTCTCATTCTAAATAAATATTTGATCTCATAACTAATTTTGATTCTGAATTCTATGTCCTTTTCTTAAAAAGAACTCTCCCAAATGGTATAATTTTCAGGCCCATGGCAACTACACCTACTACTTTCCTAACCTTTCTATTGCACTTGGGATAAAACCTCACCTCCTCTGCCAATGGTCTGCAAGGCCTCCCTTCTCCATCCTGCCCATTCTGAACTCTTCAGCCCTTTCCCCAACACTCAGCACTTTACAGACTTGAGAATGGAACAGACCTGCATTCAAAATCTGCAGCTTCAAACTGCCAAAAAAGTGAAAGTGAAATAGCTCAGTCGTGTCGGACTCTTCGGGACCCCGTGGACTGTAGCCTACCAGGCTCTTCCCTCCATGGGATTCTCCAAGCAAGAATACTGGAGTGGGTTGCCACTTCCTTCTCCAGGGGATCTTCCCGATCCAGGGATCAAACCCTGGTCTCCCGTATTGCAGGCAGACGCTTTAACCTCTGAGCCACCAGGGAAGCCCATACTGCCAAACATCTTGCAAATATGTGGGGAATGCATGCTTATTATTGTATGTCACTCAGGCTTTTGGGTTGTTACATGGCAATAGCAGACTGATGCAGTGTGATTGAAATGTTTCAGATGTGCTCAGATCAATCAAGAGGATGCCTTTGCTATTCAGGAAGGTATAACTGGATCACAAAGATAAGAAAGCTGAAATCTAAAATATTTTCAAACTGACCACCGATTCTTAAGGATATCAGAGGTTAAAGAAAAAAGTCCTGATCTTTCCCTGGTAATCTCAGTTCATTTTCAGACCCATTAGTGTCTAAGACTTAGAGTCACAAAAGGTCAGAATCTCTGTCCTTCACCTTATCCAGTCTTAGGAACAACAAAATGTCAACCCTTATATTAAGAATATTTTTTTTCCCACATAAAAATTATACTTGTTTGTAAGAGAAGATGCAGACAGACAAAAAGAGGAAAGCCATCCATAATAATCACCACCAAAAATAAACTCTGCCAAATATTGGTTGTATACACATATGTGTTTATAGATATTTATGTTTTTCTCATAAAGCAGGAGAGTGTGCTGTGCATTCTGTTCCATAACCTGTTTATATTCACTGTGTCATTTAAAGTCTTCCCACACCATTTTACATCTTCTGCACAATTGTTTTGAATTGTGAAATCATTGCTGAGATGACCCTCATGACCTTCCCTCTTCTAGGCTTCTTATTGTACTTGAACACCCCTGGGGAGGAGTGTACCCTTTGAACCAGCATCATCCAAGGTACTGTAGCTTGAGCATATCAGATCTTCCCAGCAGAGAAGCAGGACCTGGAGAGAAAAGGGACAAGCAGGTATGAGGGTGTCAAAGATCTCGCTCAAATGACCCCCTGTGACCAGTCCTCTTACTGCAGACTTATTGGCAGATAAGGAAACTGATTTCAAGGGGGCCCTGAGGCCAACTCTGCATCTGGACCAAGTTCACAGCCGAGATCCCTGGAGCTGTGACTCTCTGCCTCCCACCTATGATTCCTGCAGGCAGCAGAGACAGAGTGCTGACCACCTGTAGCCTCCCTCACCTGCTCAGGTGGACCTTGTATCCTTGTTCCCCTGGTCAGTCCAGCAACTCTGCCATGCTTTAGTGATGTACAGAAAGAAGAGCCTGGGGCCCTATGTGCACCCAGGAGCCTGGGAAGGGCTTCGCTGCTAACCAGCCAGGACTGCTGGGACATCGTTTCACCTCTTCAGGTGTGGCAGAGACTGTCCAGCTGTTCACCAAATAGGTTTCTTCCTCCTGGACATGTTACAAGACTGCATCTCCTAGCCTTCTCTGCAGGTGGGTGCGACCCTGTGACTGCCTTCCAGACCACAGAAAGTGAGCAGGAATGACATATGTCACTTCCACCCCTGGCCTTTGAGAAGCTCCCACAGAGGACCACCTGCCTGCATTTCTGCTCATGAAGGGGAAGGTTTCTCCTACATAGCAGCTGCTTCATCAAAGTGCGCAAACCAAGAAGGCAGAGCATAGGCTAGTGAGGATGCCTCCACCAAGGAGCTATTATTCCAGACCTGTCTCCTGCCATCTTGTGGCTCCCACCACTCAAGGACACCTGTTTGGGGTTTACATACGACTTCTGTTGCATTGGGGCCATTATACATCTTGGGGTTGGCTTCTTAGGGCAGTGTGCATCATTGCGGGTGATACTCAGAATTCACCGAGCATCTATTTTGTGCAGGACTTTTTTCTCCACACATCACATGCTTACCCTTTCAACAGGACTGTGACCTTGGGGTTATTATCTCCATTTTTCCAGAGCAACGAATGAGCTGGGAATCACACTCCATTCTCCTGGACCCTCATTCCACAACACACAGCTTAAGGGTCTGGAGGACCAAACACCCCAGGGATCCTGCAGGCCCCCTGATTCCTGCCAGATGAGCAGAGAAGTGAAGAGTGTATGGGCTGGCGTCTGACGGGCCAGGGTCCAGCCCTCCTCAGTGGAGGCATCAGGTAAGAGCTTGGCTTACCATCACCTCAGTTTCCTCATCCGTCCAATGGGGCTGCAGGGAGAGGATCCACCACATGGGGCTGTTTGGGGGTGAACTGAGATCCTGAACGTAAGGCACTTGGCAATGAGTAGGGCTCTCACAATAAGGCCCTGACTGCATTCTTACCTGAAGCAGCACCACCCCACCCTCTCCTGGTACCTCCAGTCTCTCTCCACCTGGACCCTCTTGCCTCTTCTGACTCATCTTTAGGTAAAGGCTTTTCCTTACCTCTGCTAGAATGCTCAGAAGCTCTGCTTTGCCAGGGGTCTCCCCACCAGCCCTGGTCTCTGTGACTTTCCCCTGACCCATCCCCTCCAGGATCCTGGGTCCCAGTCAGAACACTGTTCTGCAACTGTGCAGAAAATTCTGGGCACGAACACCTCCTGCCCCTTACTGGTTGGGGTGAGGATGGGACACCAAAAACAGATGCAGCCAACAATTAAGTCTGAACTGGAACAAATGCCTTCACCACTCAGAATCATTCTCGGGAAGCCGAGGTACCTCTCCATTATTTATTAGGCAGACTTTCTCCATCAAAGGGCCTGACGTTCTGGAAAACTTCTCCCTCTGTTGCCTGCTGAGACAGTCACAGGGTCTGACCAATTTAGTGAGCCTGGGAGAGAATTAGAGTCTGCTGTTTCCTAGGGAAGCCAGGCTGGGTTGATCTAAAATAGAAGGGGAGTGAGGCTGACCTGGTTCAGGGCTGGGATATTTGGAGCTGGTCTTCCCTAGCTGCTCCTGAGGGTGCTGGGGGAAGCTCTGGGTGCTGCTGGCACTTCTAGGTGGCAGAGCTGAGTGGAGAGGCTGTTAGGAGGAGGGTGGGAGCCCCTGCCATTGGCTGTCCATCTGTGGGAGGTCCCCACGTGAGGGAGCCTTGGTTACTGAGGTTCGGGTCTCCCTCACCAGCCCTGGTCTCTGTGACTTTCCCCTGACCCATCCCTTCCAGGACCCTGGGTCCCAGTCAGAACACAGTTCTGCAACTGTGCAGAAAATTCTGGGCACAAACACCTCCTGCCCCTTGCTGGTTGGGGTGAGGATGGGAGATCCAAAACGGATGCAGCCAACGATTTCGTCTGAATTTTCAGTCAACTACAGCCCAAGCTGGCTTTGTTGCCTGTAGCGTTTTAGAGACGGAAAGTGAAAGTGAAGTCGCTCGGTCATGTCCGCCTCTTTGTGACCCCATGGACTGTAGCTGACCAGGCTTCTCTGTCGTGGGATTTTCCAGGCAAGAGCACTGGAGTGGGTTGCCATTTCCTTCTCCAGGGGATCTTCCCAACCCAGGGATTGAACCTGGTCTCCCGCATTGTAGGCAGACGCTTTAGAGCTGGAAGAGGCCTTAGAAGTTGCAGGACCTTACATCTTTGAAGACTGACTTGCTTTCTGTTTAAATGGTGGATCTCCTAGCCTTTAGGTCTTCTCTTGTGGCTCAGTGGTAAAGAATCCACCTGCCACGCAGGGGATGCAGGTTCTATCCCTGGGTTGGGAAGATCCCCTGGAGCAGAAAATGGCAACCCACTCCAACATTCTTGTCTATGAAATCCTAAGGACAGACTAGCCTAGTGGGCTATAGTCCATGGGGTTGCAAAAGAGTTGGACATGACTTAGCAAATAACAACAACGCTTTGCCGTTGAACAATCCTATCCCCTTCTCTCTGCTCTCTCCATTGGAACCGTCCACCAGGACACAGGAGGTTGGTTGTTGTGACATGATGTGCTTGCCTGGGTCCCAGTCTCTCTGTCTGTCTCATTTGGAAAGCCCTCACTTTCCCCGTCTGGTGAAGTGCTCAGCAGTGAAGAGCTGGCTGTCACCTGGCTGAAGTCTCTTCAGGTTCCATCAGGTGGGGTTCCCTGCTCCATCATCTATGCTCCCATAGAGGCTAAGTTACCCCTGGAAGCCTTGACCCAGGATCATCTGGAGGGTCACCTGCTCTGATATGTATTCTTCTTCATCCCTCAGGTCCCAGCTCAAAGATCCCCTTCTCAGAGAGGTCTTCCTTGTCCCCACATGACACTGCCCATCCCCAGCCTAGAATGAGATGCTAGAACGTCACCCTGGTCACTTTCCTCCAGCACCTCTCCCACCCGGGATGCTCTCGTGGCTGGTGGTTTACCTGCTCCTTCCTGCACAACCCCCTCCAGACATCGGCTCCTGGGGGCAGGGACTCCACCTGTTTACTGCTGCACCTCCACCCCTGTGCGGGCAGGCACACAGAAGGGCCTCAACAAGCCTGGTGGCAGGAGAGGTCCTGATGCTGGGCCTTTATCTGCATCCCAGGTTCTCTCCTTGAGGACTGACCGTGTCCTGAAGTATCTGCAGCTCCTCCCCTCCGGTTCTCTCGTGCAGAACGAGGGGCTCAAGACCCAGGGGCTGACTTCACCAGCCTCTCCACGTCATGTTTCATGGCTCCTCTCTGGGCTCCTAATAACGGCCACACTTTGAGGGTTTGGAGAAGCAGTGTTAAGGCCAGTCAAGCGGATAAATCACATCTTTTCAAGTGGGCCAAACATGGATTTACACAATAGCCTGTGACAAACGCACTTTCAGGGGACGATCTGGCAGGAAACATCCCTTTTTCCAAAGGGCGCCTCAGCCCTGGGAAAAATAATGAGGCTTTTTTAGGATTCTAATTATTCCTGGTGCTGACAGGCTGCAGAGCCGTAGCCGCCGCCGCCACTGCCACCCAACCATCATGTAGGTCCTAGCATGTCTATTTCTGGGTCTCCAGGTGAGTGCCCTGCTCCCACGGATGCCTAGGGGTCCAGGATCCATCCCCATGGTTTCTGCTCCCTCCGTCCTGCCGACAGGCACATAACCTCCGCAGGAAGAGGGCCTCCCTGTGAGCCCAGGACCCAGACACACAGTGGGTCCTTACTCAGTGGGGAGGGGAGTCTCTTCTCCCGTCTGCAGCTATAGGGGCTCAGCAGGGAGGTTTCAGGGTTTCAGGTTTAAGCCCTGACAGGCTCCTGAGTCCAAGGAGTGCAGGGGTTAGTGTTCAGGCTGTGAGGCTCTTGCTTGGTAAAGAAGTAAGGGGCCCCCACATGGTGCAAGCTGTAAAGGGCCTTGGTGACCATCCACCCAAGGCCTTGACCTTTCAGATGGGGAATGAGGGGGGTGTAGGTGTGTTGGAGGCAGAATGGCATGATGGCTGCATTCTAGGAGAATCCTCAGTGCCAAATTATCAGTGGGGCAGTGGTGGGAAGAGCTCACCACGTGGAGCCCCTGCTGAGGACACACTGCACACTGCACACTTCCTCAGGGTTCACAGCAGGCCTGGGATGCAGATGTTAGCCCATTTCCCAGGTAAGGTAAGTAAGGTGCATGCAGATTAAGCAAGTTGCCCAGCGCCCCAAAGCCGATCCCTCCAAACAAAAAAACTGACCCATTGTATAAAGACATTCTGAACTTCCAGGCTTTCACCCAGGAAGCACTCCCAACTCCACCCGCCTGTCTCCAGGGCTAGAGGGAGGGGTGCACAGGTCAGGACCAGGGACTTCAGCTGGCCTGCTCGGTAGGAAGTGGGTATCACTGCCCTGCCCCGAGACCCCCCCAGACCACAGGGGTGTGTCGGCGCCCAAGCAACTGGATGGGGAGAAAGGTGAGAGTTATGGATGGTGTTTTAGCACCTTGTAGGGATGCAGGGTGCTCAGAATGGCAGGACTTCATTGGATTTCCGATGTCCCAGCTCAAGGCAGCTCTTGTCCAAGATTCGGAGTGGCTCCTGCTCCCACGCATGCCTCCTCTCCATTCCTCTCATTGGATTCAAAGAAAACCCAAACTCTTCTATTGGACTATTGGTTAATTTCTTAGCAGGCAACAGATATGAGAGTAGGTAACTGAAGGGTTTAGTGGAGGGATGAGCAACAAAGCATGGGCAGAGTATAGGAAACCAACAGGGGGTGGTGATGCATTGGGGGTGAATGACAGCTGTGTCCATCCCTGTGCTGAAGGGGCCAAAGGAGGGGGTGTTAACCAGACCCCAGAGAGAGCTTAGAGCCAAAGGGGTGACCTGGTAGAACTGGGCCACGGGAGAGAGATGCAGCTGCTGCCAACCCCGGCTCAGCCCAAGGGGCTGAGGAATGAACACCTGACCTCCCTCCTCCTGTCCCTGGCCTCCTTGGCTGCCTCAGGACCCAACAGAAAACGGGTGTCAGTGTCACCCCTGCAGGCGAGTCTCCCAGGCACAGAGCAGTGGAGACTGGCGAGGTGTGTCTAGGAGCACACAGGGATGGCAGCACATCAAATCCTTCCCTGATGCTGTGCCAAAGAACTGATGCTTCTGAACTGTGGTGCTGGAGAAGACTCTTTTGAGAGTCCCTTGGACTGCAAGGAGATCCAACCAGTCCACCCTAACGGGAATCAGCCCTGAATATTCATTGGAAGGACTGATGCTGAAGTTGAAACTCCAATACTTTGGCCACTGGATGCGAAGAACTGACTCATTGGAAAAGACCCTGATGGGATTGAAGGCAGAGGATGAGATGGTTGGATAGCATCACCAACTCAATGGACATGCGTTTGAGTGAACTCCGGGAGTTGGTGATGGACAGAGAGGTCTGGCGTGCTGTGGTCCATGGGGTCACAAAGAGTCGGACATGACTGAGTGACTGAACTGAACTGAATTCTGTGGGCAGGGGTCTCTTAGCTACATTTTACAGATGAGGAGAGTGTGGCTTTGGGAAACTAGAGCTCACCATGGCGCAGTGGGGCTGAGCTGGCCTGGTCTGCTCCAGAGCCTTCATGCTTCCACATGGTTCCCATAAAACCACAGACATTTCTGACCATCAGCAACAGTGAGTGGCCCAATAACATCGCTGACTTAAAGAGCCACCGCTGCCCAAATGGCGAATGGCTTGTGTGTTTTCAATGGAAAAAGAACTGGCAGGAGCCAGGGGCTCTGAGTGCATGGGTCACACAGGACTGGAAGTTGAGCCTCCTTCTGCTTCTCTGGCAGTTGAGTACAGGGAGTGGGTCTGGAGGACAGACCCCCGGTTCCTCAAGCCTGGCAGGCAGGTGGAGGCCACTGCAACTCCCGAGAGAGGGACCTCTGGGAAACACAGTGGCGGGCCCACCTCACAGAGCCCCGTGGTGCTGGATGCTCGGTGCCCCCGTTCCAGGGTATGGCCGAGCAGCTGCCCGCAGGCCCCATGGACCACAGGGGCCCTGCTTGGGGCTGATGTTGTTCAAAACGATCACATGCTAGTTCTCATCCATGGGTCTCCCTGAGGGCCCACGGAGGGTCCACGGATGGAGGACTGAGCTGGGGCTGGAGAGCACTGAGCTGGCCGAGGCCAGGCACAGGGTTTCTGCCCAGCCCACTGCTAGGCGCCCTGTGGGGCCACTGCTCCTCTCCATGAGGCCTGAGAAGCCCCCACCGGGTTCCCCCTTGGAGCCAAGCCCATGCTAGGCTCAAGGGAGGAGAGCGGAGCGAGCAGGTTGGTCCCCACCTGGGAGGACTGAGCACACATGTCACAGCACTGCCGAGGGTTGGCGGTTAATTTGACTCTAGACTTAGTGACCGGAGAAGGCAGTGGCACCCCACTCCAGTACTTTTGCCTGGGAAATCCCGTGGACGGAGGAGCCTGGTGGGCTGCAGTCCATGGGATCGCTAAGAGTCGGATACGACTGAGCGACTTCACTCTCACTTTTCACTTTCATGCATCGGAGAAAGCAATGGCACCCCACTCCAGTACTCTTGCCTGGAGAATCCCAGGGATGGGGGAGCCTGGTGGGCTGCCGTCTATGGGGTGGCACAGAGTCGGACACAACTGAAGCGACTTAGCAGTAGCAGCAGCAGCAGATTTAGTGACCCTCCTCCCTCCACTGCAAAAGCTGCCCCTCAGCTGTTCTTGGGCCTGGGTGTCTTCATGCTATAGGGTGGGGATCAATACACTGGTCACCTCAGACCTAGGGGAGGGAGGCAGACAAGCTCCTGGAGGTTGGCTCAGGGCTATTTGGACAGAGAAGTCCAGGATTCCAGAGTGAGGTGAGAGGGGGTCCACAGTCCCTGTTCCCTGAGCTCTGCAGAGTCCTCTCCTCGTGGGAGGAGCTTAGTGAAGGATGGGGGACGGTCCTCAAAAGCACAGGGGCCTCACCTGACCTGGGTTAAGGGCGGTTCTGCCCTAAATGATTGTCACCCACTTTCCCGACCCCTGCCCTAAGCTTGCAGACCTAAAGAAGCCCGGCCTGTGGGTGCTCCGCACTGGCTGCCAGCATTGCCTGTCTCCACCCTCACCTCATTCAACCTCCTTCAGCTCAGCCCCTCCCGAGTGCATCCACCTCCACCACCAAGTCAGGGCCTGCCAATCCCAACTCGCTGCCCACCAGGCTTTGCTCAGCCGGTGCCCAGCTGATGGAACTTGATCGAATCCTCTAAAAATGAATTTTCCCAGCGTGTCAACCCTTCATCTCTCACTGCACTGCTCCCTGCATTTTACAGCAGAGGAAAGAGAAGGCGGGGTGGGGGGAGACAGAAAGAAAAACACTTACATTTCCTGAGATAAATAGTGAGTGTCTGAGAGGCTGACGTGTTAAAAGCACTTCTTTGTCTGCTGTCTACGGCTCAAAGCTGCTTGATGGGTCACGGTTCCCTCCTCTCCCGTGAAGCATCTCCATGCAGAGAGAGGCCTCCTCTCCTGATTTGTTCTCCCTTCCAGTCTACAGGCTGCAGGATGAGACCAATCCCTCCAACCCAGGTTGCAGGGACTCCGACTGGACCAATCTCGAAATGCCTTCTAGGTTCTCCTCCATCCAGAGTCGACTGATTTTGCAGAGCTGTTCTTTCTGGTTGCAGAAGGAGCCAGAACAGGGACTCAAACAGTGGGAAATAAGGGACAGTCTCACCAGGCCAGCAGGACCCCAGGGCAGGCCCTCAGCCACCAGCTGGCCAGGCTTGCTTAGAGACACCTCTTCCTTGCCCTGAGCATCTTTCTAGCATCACAGGGCAGGGTCACCTGGCTCACTCCAGCTCACCAGGCCAAGGGCCTCTGAGAGCTCAGGGGACCTGAGGTGCTGGGAG
Source organism: Bos indicus x Bos taurus (assembly GCF_003369695.1). Lineage (NCBI taxonomy): Eukaryota > Metazoa > Chordata > Mammalia > Artiodactyla > Bovidae > Bos > Bos indicus x Bos taurus. The sequence continues at coordinate 122,999,933 of NC_040077.1, forward strand.
CTCCTGGGATCTGGGGTGCTTGACCTAACCCAAGCCCCCACTGCATGATCTGGGCAGGCTACCTCCTACCCTGAAGGGCACAGGAGCAGAACTTGGGTTGGTCATGCCGGTCCCTGTGGAAGGAGTGCAACAGAGACAGAGTGGTTAAGGGCCAGGCTCTTTGTTCAAATTCTGGCTCAACCATTTCCTGGGCAAGGCACTTCACCCCACCAGGCCTCAGTTTCCTTGTCACAGACAAAGATAATAAAGTGAAGAGGAGATGAGGTAGTGCAAAGGAAATGGATAACACAGTCCCTAAGGTGTCGCAGGTGCTTGACACATTTCAGTCCCCACTTGTTAGGATTTGTATCAGTATTGATCCAGCTGGAGACACAAAGGGCCCTCAGGTCTTGATTATGAGATTCCAGGGAGCATGGAACCCCCACTCCAACTCCATGCTGTATAGCCCATCATTGGCCCAGCCAGAGTGGCAAACTCAAGCTGGGCACCTCACTGGGCACCTCTTGTGGGCAATAGGGTCATGTAGGGTGAATGCAAATGAGCTGGGGCCTGGCTCACAGGAGGCCACAGTGACTGGGTGCAAGTCAGTGACAGCCCATGCGATTGTCACTGCAGAGTCAGCACGAGCTGGGCAGGGTGTGAGGTGGGGCCACGTCTCCTGCCAGGGGCCCTGGGGGACGTCTCTCATTCTCCACGGTGCTTAGAGGAAGAGGTGAGGACAGGATGGAGCTGGGAGTCTGTTCTTACTGGCCTGGATTGCCTGAGTGACCAGTTCTCAAACTCATCCTGCAATTTGCAGGTGGGGACCTTGGGAGTCAGAGGAGTCAGGGAAGCCCCTGCTCAGAGTGATCCGGCCACAGGACTGTGGGTCCCAACTCCCAGGCTCCCGTGTTGGCCTCCCTCTGCAGGGAGGGGCCCACAGCTGACTTCCTCCAGTGCTGCCCAGGGAGGGAATCTCCCGGGGCATCCACGTGACTGTCCCCTTGAGGCCTTGTTGTTTCCCTGGCTTTCCAGGCCCTTTCACCAAATACCTTTCTTTCGACCTACCCCAGGCCCTATCTGTGTCAAGTCTTTCTTTGGAGGTGGCTTTGTGGGCATTCTGATGTCTCTTTTGCTTTTAAAAAAACACGACTGGGGAAAGGGAAAACCTGCCAGCATCTGCTTCCTAAACTACTCCCACCTGATACAGTCACGGTATATTTATCTGCACCTGCCCAAGACACCACCGCCCCTCCCCCCCATGCAAATGACAGGAGTGTCGCTGTCAGTGGTGATTTGCATTTAGATTATCCACAAATCTCCTCCCTATTGTGAGCTGGTGGAGCTTACAGTGAATTGTGGTTGATGGAGAAAAAGGTTTGGTTTATGTTTGAGTAATTCTTTCCAGTTTTATATTTTCCTGTTCCTTGTGGGGTTTTAGATGAACTTTATGGATCCTCTGTTCCAGCAGCTCACACAAGGTTGCAATCAAGTTGTTGGCTAAGGCTGAGAGGTTATGCAAAGGCTCGACAGTGAAGAAGCTTCTCCCAAGCTCATGTGTCTGTTGGCAGGTCTGTTCCTTGAAGGTTGATGGACTGAGGGCCTGAGGTCCAGCAGCTGGTGGCTATTGGCTCAAATCTACTGTCCGTTCCTTGCTATGAGGACATCTCCCATACACCTTACTCCATGGAAGCAGGCAAGCCAAGAAGGCAACAGAAAAACTTGGCTAGAAAGAAGGAAGCCACGCTCTTAGCTGGATGGCAGAAGTGACACCCATCACCTGTGTGTGTTTGTGTGTGTGCTAGTTGCTCAGTCGTGTCTGACTATTTGCAACCCCATGGACTATAGCCCTCAAGGTTCCTCTGTCCATGGAATTCTCCAGGCAAAAATGCTGGAGTGTTTAGCCATTCCCTTCTCCAGAGGATCTTCCTGACCCAGGGATCAAACCTGGGTCTTCTGCACTGCAGGCAGATTCTTTACAGTCTAAGCCCCCAGGGAAGACCTTGACTACATTCTCCTGTTAGAAGCAACTTGAGGGTCCTGCCCACCCGTTGTCCCAGGAAGCAGAGATCATGAAGCCATCCTAGAAGGGTCCCCACCACAGGGTAATGCATTAAAGCTCTTAACACAGCAGTCGCTTGGCTTCCTATTACATCCCACTTGACCTCTCCGCATCTCTACCCTTCACCACTGTTTATTCATTTACTCAGTCATTCATTTAGCAGGTGTTTGCTGACATCTGCTCTGTGCCAAGCCCTGGGCTGGGCACTGGGAATGAGCTGGCTCAGCCCTAAGCAGCTCCCATTCTAGTGGAGAGAGGTAGGAAGTCATAGGAGTGTCATCCCCCAGGCCACTGGGCCCTCTCCCCCACCATGCACCCCACACAGCACCCTCAACAGGGTGAGGATATACATGACATCCCAGTCTCTTCAACATTCCTCTTACCTCAGCTGGGCAGCACCTCCTCTTCAGAAACAAGACATTTGGAAGCCTCCCTCCTCTCTCTCTCCCCACCCCCTGCCGAAACTTTTCTTTAAGAACTACGGAAGACAACTTGTTTATCTCAGGGCTTTGGTGCTGGGAACACAGGCAGATGGCACCAGAATTAGCAGCTCAGCAGACACAGAAGTTTCCAAACACAATCAGCTCAAAACAGCTAGAACATCCCCCCTCCCAGCCAAGCATGGGGAGCAGTGCTCTCAGCCCTTTCCTGGGTCATTGCAGCCAGAGGCTCAGAGAGAGGGCCCAGGGCCCAGGGGTCTCAGGAAGAGGAGAAAAATGACAGGGGTCATCAGTTGCCACTGCAGAGGGGCAGAGAAGCCTGTTGACCATCTCTGTGAAGATAGCTGTTCACTCTCTCCTTTCACAGTGCAAGGCTGGCACTGGGGCAGCTGCCCAGCCTGGGGTGACATTTCCCAGCCCCCATACATCCAAGTGGGGCAGGAGGCACATTCATTCTAGCCAATGATATGTGGGTAGAAATGATGTGGACCCCTCTGGGCTGAGCTGGTTAATCGCCCAGTGACCTTCGCCTCACTCACTCCCCTTCCCAGGTGATCCCAGAGGCCATGTGTGGAGATGACATCATCACAGATGGAAGGAGCCTGGATCCCTGCATCACTGCCCAGAGAAGGTGTCTCCCTGCAGGAGATCCTCAGACCAGCAACCTTCACATGGAGAGAAAGCAGCTCATCCTGGGTGAAGTCACTGGGATGTGAGGGCTACTTGTTACAGCATCTCACCTGTAGTGACTGATACAACCCGTCCCACTCCTCATCCAACCCTTCATGCAGGGACTTATCAGGCTCCTCTGGGTGCTGGCTCTGTGCTGAGCACTAGGCACAACCATAAATAAGAACCACAGGCCCCTGCCCTCAGGGAGCTCGTAAGTGTACTTGGAGGAATAGCCAAACAAAAGGAGTAGATGGTAACAATGATATAACAGAAGATTGGGTATAAGACATCAAGTGACAGATTTGGGGAAGTTGTGGGGATGAGGGGACCTTGAGAGGGTTGTGGTGAAGTACCTGAGGGAAAAGGGAAAGGCTGGGTGGGAGGAGCTTCCTGCAGAGATAGGTTGCCGGCCATGTGCCCCCACCTTTCTGTAAATTACTTCATTCCATCCTCCCGGCTACTTCAGGGGGCTGGGGTTTTCATTTCCCTTTCACAGGGGTGGACTATGGCCTCAGAGGTGGATTGAAGGAGCCAAGTCACACAGTCAGGATGCAGGTTGTTTGTGATTTTTGTTCTTTCTTATTAGGAGATGTGTCTGTGAGAGTCAAAGACACCTGGGGAAAGGCAGGCCTCCTGCTGGGGTCTGACACTTGTCTCTCCCTCACCTGCAGGCCAGGGCATCTCACCCTGTATGTGTCCACACACCACTTTGGACACTGGTTCAAGTGCGGAATCAGGCTCATTACAGGTCTGCAGTGGGGCCCAAAGTTTCACCAGCTCCCTACTGATGCCACCACTGCTGGTGGCACTGTGAACAGTAAGAGTCTAGAACACAGAGCAGCCTGTATTTTGACCTAGCTGATTTGACCTCACAGTCCAGCACTCATCAAACAGGCCAAGAACTTGAGCTACTCAAGTCCAGAGAGGAATTTTTGGAAGAGGTGGGGCTGACCCTAGAGCTGAGCCCAAGGTCACGGGGGGTGTTGGAGAAGCAGAAAAAAAGGGAGGGTGAGACTTTGGTCATTCAGGCCCTTTTGGGGTGGCAGGCTGAAGGTCAGAGGAATCTGTTTGAGGACTTGCCGCTGGGTAAACCAGATACCCAAACCAGGCTCAGGTCAGGTCCTCTACTCTCTTCCAAGAGGCCAAGGGGATAGGATTCTCTCTGACCCGTGGAATCTGGGTGTATGTGGCTCAGCACAAAGCATGCCTCTGGAGAAATGGTTTACTCCAGAAAGCTCTTCTGAGGACAAAGTCTGAAGAGGTCTCTGGTCTACAAGGTAGAGTAATTTGTTCCTGATTAAATGAAATGTCATGGGACAGACAGAGACCATTTTTAATGTTCAAGGCTCTCTGTCCTCCACTGCTCTCCCCCCAACCCCAACCCCAGTCTATGAGTTTCCAATTTCTCCTCTGCCTGTTGTCGTCACTTTTGCTTTTGCAGAAGAAACGCTGGACTGGAAGAAACACAAGCTGGAATCAAGATTGCTGGGAGAAATATCAATAACCTCAGATATGCAGATGACACCACCCTTATGGCAGAAAGTGAAGAGGAACTAAAAAGCCTCTTGATGAAAGTGAAAGAGGAGAGTGAAAAAGTTGGCTTAAAGCTCAACATTCAGAAAATGAAGATCATGTTATCTGGTCCCATCACTTCATGGGAAATAGATGGGGAAACAGTGGAAACAGTGTCAGAGTTTATTTTTCTGGGCTCCAAAATCACTACAGATGGTGACTGCAGTCATGAAATTAAAAGACACTTACTCCTTGGAAGGAAAGTTATGACCAACCTAGATAGCATATTCAAAAGCAGAGACATTACTTTGCCAACAAAGGTCCATCTAGTCAAGGCTATGGTTTTTCCTGTGGTCATGTATGGATGTGAGAGTTGGACTGTGAAGAAGGCTGAGCGCCGAAGAATTGATGCTTTTGAACTGTGGTGTTGGAGAAGACTCTTGAGAGTCCCTTGGACTGCAAGGAGATCCAACCAGTCCATTCTGAAGGAGATCAGCCCTGGGATTTCTTTGGAAGGAATGATGCTAAAGCTGAAACTCCAGCACTTTGGCCACCTCATGCGAAGAGCTGACTCATTGGAAAAGACTCTGATGCTGGGAGGGATTGGGGGCAGGAGGAGAAGGGGACAACAGAGGATGAGATGGCTGGATGGCATCACTGACTCTATGGACGTGAGTCTGAGTGAACTCCGGGAGTTGGTGATGGACAGGGAGGCCTGGCGTGCTGCGATTCATGGGGTCACAAAGAGTCGGACATGACTGAGCAACTGATCTGATCTGATCTGATCTGACCCTGTTTCTCTTCCTCCTTCTCTCCCTTCCTTCCTTTCCTTCTCCTCATTCCCTTCTTTCTTTCATACTCGGTGCCCCACATCATTGTAAGCTCCAAGGAAACAACAGTGGGTAAAGTGGACACAGCCCAGCTTCTTCCTGGAACCCCCAGCTGGTCAGAGGAGATGGCAGAGGAAATGATTAAGGGGACCCCTGTCTGCCCTCTGAAGACTTGCCCTTTCACAGGACCCTGGGGGTGGAGAGGGACACATATGTCAGAAGTGGCAATCCAGAGACACTCCATGGTGCAGCAAAAGCACAGAGTGGGAGGGGATGACTAATCCTGGGTATCAGGGAGAGCTTCCTGGAGGAGGAGACGCTTGATCTAACTGGGAGGCTGAATGAGTGTGACCAGCAGAAGGCAGTGCCAGGGCAGACCATGGCATGGGGACCTTCTTCCAAGTTGTGGTTATTTACTGGATGAATGAGTGCAATCAAGCCCCTCCTTCTGGCAGCAGAATTGGGTGTGGCATCTCCAGGCACTGTCAGAGCTGGGTGAGCTCTGGCAGCCGTGCAGGTAGGAGAGAGACATGGGCTTGGTGGCTCCCAGTCCTGTAAGGTCCAGCTCTACCCTCTGTCCTCTCCTCAAAGCCCTGTAATTGACTTGGAGTGATTGTGTTTCTCTTGTTTTTATCCAAATGGCCCCAGCAGGTCTTTAGTTTCTCTCCTGATAAGAGATCCAGCTGATCGTCACAATTGCCCAGGCATTCTGAAAGGAGCCGCCCTCCCTGAAACCTTAGGGACACATCTGACCTCTTCCTGGTAAGAGGCTTGAGGGCAGTGATTTGGCTGCTCTTGTTCATCCCAGTACCCTCTCTCCGAATTCAGCAGGACCAGGCATGTATGTGGTGCTCAATAAATGTGTGACAAATGACTGAGGGACGTCCCAGGTGGCTCAGTGGTAAAGAATCTGCCTGCCAATGCAGGAGAGGCAGGAAACCCGGGATCAATCCCTGGGTCTGGAAGATTCCCTGGAGGAGGAAATGGCAACCCTTTCCAGTATTCTTGCCTGAGAAACCCCATGGCAGAAGGGCCTGGCGGGCAACAGTCCCTGGGGTCACAAAGAGTTGGACATGACTCTGACTGAGAATGCACACAAACAGCTGAGGACGTCCTGCAGGTGTGGTTGCTCCCGGTTGCTCTCTCCTCCTCCTCTGCAGGCCCCGTTCCTCCCTCCCAGCATGGTGAGTGCTCCACCTTTGGATCAGACTGTAATGGCACCTCCCTCCCTCCCAAAGCACCTTCCTGTGGTCTGAGGCTAATTTTGAAACAAATCTAATCACACCAAGCCTGCTTCCTGTCCTTTGTCCTCCGTTTGCAACTGATCCCCTGCCCACAAGATGAAGACCCAAATCCGGAGAGTGGCTTTTGAGGTCAATTTTGCTTCTGTCCCCTCTTCAGGCTCCTACCCATTTCTTGCCTTCCAGTCACACAGGCCTTGAAGGTCTTCTTGGTCACCAAGAGTCCTCTAGCTACTGGACACTTGTACATACTGTTGTCTGGTCTGAAGATGCTTCCTCAGCCCCATGCTCACTTGATAACTGGTTCATTCTTTAGAACACAGATGGAAGTTCATCCTTGCTTAGTCATGTCTGACTCTTCTGTGACCCTGTGGATTGTAGCCCCCCAGGCTCATCTGTCCATGGGATTCTCCAGGCAAGAATACTGGAGTGGGTTGCCATGCCCTCCTCCAGGGGGTCTTCCTAACCCAGGGATCAAACCTGAATCTTCCGTGTCTCCCACATTGGCAGGTGGGTTCTTTACCACCAGGGCCACCTGGGAAGCCCCCATTTCCTCTGGGAAAACTTGAAATTCTCCATTACATACTGTCATAGCACCATGAGACTTTCATTTAAAACACTTGTAATTTTACGCCTTTTGTGTGTGTGTGTGTGTGTGTGTGTGTGCAGTTCTAGATTAGTCTTTGTCTCCCTTTCTAGATCATGAGCTCTGCGGGGCAGCGTTCGTGATGATTTTGCTTACCTTTGATTCTTCTAGCACGGTGGCTGTCACACAGTAGGTGCTGAATAAGTGTGTTAAAGAAATAAATGAATATTGTCATTTCAGGTCTCAGAAATCCCCAAGGGTGGAGAATATGTCTCCATCATAGGGCCAGTACAAAAAAGGTCAGGCAGGAGAGGTGTCTAGGGTATTTATTAATATGTATTTAAGGAGGTGTTCTTTTATCCTCAAATGCCTCATACCAACCAGAGGGAGTAGACAAGAGGAAAAATGGATTTGAGATCTAAAAGAATCATTGACTCAGCTCCCTGTCCCATGTCTGGAAAGCTCACCTGTGCAGAGAATGGATGCATCTCCCACGAATGTAGGCATCTGGCTCCCAAAATAATCCCAAGAATACCCTGTGGCAGCTGAACTGATGTATGTTTTTATGCCTGCGTAATGTTTTACTTTCGTGGGCTCCTTATAGGGAAATAGGCTTCAGAGGCAAAAGAGGGAGGGGAATGGACTAATTTCCCCCATTGTGGGAAAAATGGGGGATTCTTTCCTTTGCAGGGTGTGCTCAGTGGGGAATTTGCAAGGGAAATCATAAGGACTGCAGGCAGTGCTGTGCTTGGACTGGTGAGGCATTTTGCAGGGATAGCGTCTGGTGGGGCCGATTGACTGATGGAATATGGTCTAATGGCCTCATTGGACACTCGTGAGACCACTGTCCTCTTAGAGAAGACGGACAAGGTCATTGCCATTCTCGCTCCCATTCAGAATCACCTGGAACAGAAAAAACCCAGTGAACAGAAAGTTCCCAGGAGCTCCTGCTCTGCCCCTCGCACCACCCTTACCTGGGAGGCACCTCCAACCTAGCCAGGGACACAGCTCCACGTGCTGGGTAGAGAGGTTCCCAGGTACCTGCTCAATGAGAATTCCAGACCCAGAGATCTAAAGATCTGGGAACAGCAAACTATGGGGTGCTCCTCCCTTCCTGCATGCTCTTCTCTTCCAGTTTGTCCTCAGGGTCAAGCTTAGTTTCCCCCTCCTCCAGGAAGCCCTCCCAGATGTCTCCAGCATACACTAGTCTCTTCCTTTCCTAACACTTCTCCTGTGTTCTGCAGGACATGGTGGGGTAGAGGAAGGAGCAAGGGCCTTAGTGGCAGAAAGCTGGGGTTTTGATCTGCTCTGCCATCCTGAGCTCTATGACCTTGTGAAAGTTATTTGACTTCTCTGAGGCTCCATCTCCTTCATGTAAAATGATGCATTTTCATTCACTCATTCATTCATTCATGTGTCTGGGCATGCATGAACTCCATGGTGATGGAAATTAGGGTGCGATTTCTGTTAAAGCTCAGGGTCTGCTAGGAATATGAGGGACGACATGCTGGCACTCAGCTTCCATCCCAGACCTGCCCTCAGTGTTCTCTGCAGGGCACTCAGCCTGGGGATCCTGGGGTGACAGGGTGACAGGTTAGACGGCTTCTCGCTGAAGGAATGTAGGGTCCCTATGTCCCTGCTCCTCAGGGAGACGCCTGACAATACTGTCACCCTCCTCCTCAGAGTCCAAGATGCGGTGTGTGGCAAGCTGGCCTGGGAGGCCGAAAGCCCTGACCCCAGACCCCACTCTTCCTAACTTGCTGTGACTCTCTGGGCAGGTCACATCACCTCACATCAGGTCCATAATAGCCCAGTGAGCAGACACTGCTGCAGTGGGGAAAGCAGCTGACTGTTCAACCCTCTTCAGTCTTTGGAGGGATGATCCCAGTTAGGTAGTCTACAACTAGGGGTGAAAGGAAGGGGTGAGGCTGAGTGATGCAGAGCAGGAGAGATGGCCAGGCTCATTCATTTTTTTCCTTTCATTTATAAATGTTTACTCAGCATCTTTGATGCACCAGGCATTGTGTTTCCTGATGGTGGCCCCAGAAGAGGATTGTGTCTCGCTGGCTTGATGGTGCTAGAAGTATATCACAGACTGGTAGAGCTAACAGAGACGGAAGAAGAGATGTGTTAGCTCCTAAAACTGGAATATCTGAGGAGCGGGGTGGCTGCTGGCTTCAGGTTTGCCTTGATCCAGGGGTTCCTGGGCAGCGTTCTGGAACTGGGTGAATAGTAGGGACTTGGGTGGGGGGACGGAGCTCATGTTTTCTCCGCCCTGACTGTCCCTCTTTCTCTCCTTCTTTCAGAGATTTGTTCCTCTGTGCTGGCTTCATTTGTAAATAAGCACCTCCTATGACAGCCACCAGCAACTGTGGTCCTCCATCTGACCAGCTCAACAACATTAAGGGAAAGGAAAAGCCTATTTATGCTACTTTCAGACTAAGTCCAAGGGCAAATTCTGATTGGATTAACCAGGGTCATGTGCCCACTTCTGAGCCAGTCACTAAGCCCAGAGGAATGGCAGTCACTGACTGCCCAGTGCTGAGCCAGGCGTTCACCCTTAAAGTCATGGTGGGCTCAGTGCTGGGCAAAGCACCCAGACTGCATGGATGGTGGGTGAGGAGCACAGTTGCTAAAGCAAGAGGAGAACACTGGTGGGAGGTGAGGGGGAGTAGAGGTGGGTTCTGAGCATTGCAAACAATCTCAATGTACAGGCTGAAACTAAATTCTGCCTCTTGCCTGACTACTGGGCTGGAACAACCAAACTCACCTGGGCTCATGTAGGTCACCTTAGGGACCTCCCTTATCAGGAGCCAGTGCACCTGCAATCTAACACCCGCTTCTGGATCCTGACCACCTGGAGCAGGTGATTGCATCGGCCTTTGGTCCACCCCAGCTGACCTGGCCTCTTCCTGGCCACCCACAAGGGGGCATGGGTCGGCTGAGCTGCAATGAGGCTGGCTGTCCACAGAGCACCTGCTGATTCAACCTGCCTCTCTGCCTGTGTGACTCAAGTGAGTTCCTCAACCTCTCTGAGCCTGTGTCCTCATTTCTAAAATGGGAAAGATTATCATTGTTGTGAGGATTGGTGATGGCACCTATGAATCGCCTGGTCTCCAGCACGTAGTAGGCATTAGTGATAAGAAGTGGATACAGGAGGTGCTCCTGGAATGACAGCCACTGCCATGCCTCTAGTCTGGCACTTTCTATGTGGGATGGTGTGTGCTGCTGGCGGGTCAGCCTCCCCCATCTGACCATGACCTCTTCAAGCATAGAACATTGCTGAGCTTTCTTTCTGTATCCAGAGCCCTGCACACAGCCCAGTACTCTGGGTTGACATCTGCTGAATCATTGGAAACTGACATCCCAAAGGAGGGAAGGAAGCGGAGGGCACTTCCACTTTGTGTTCATTGTCCAACAGCTGCCAAGCCTTGAAACCCTCTCAAAGGTCTGTTTTCAGCCACACACATCTAGGAAGGGCATAAATTTCTTGACAGCAGAGGGGTTATTTAAAGTCTCCATTAAAACAGCTGGGCCTTGTTGGAAACAGAGCTGTTGTCACTGCTGGGGCCTGAGAAGGGCAGGGATGCACAGGCAGGATTAATTCTAGACCTTTCAGAGACGCCTGCTTTATAGCTGTGTTTAGGGCATAAAGATGCCAACTGGCCTCAGTGGCATGAAAGGACAGCCTGGCGCTCACAGAAGCAGGAGCCTTGCTGAATGATACTTCTGTCTTGGGGATATGGGCAGACCTGTCCACTTTTTCTTTTAATCTCCCTCTTAGAAGTTTGCCAAGAGCTGGGTTGTGAACTGCAGGGAGATGCTGTTTCAGCAAGAGCAAAAATAGACATCACCAGCAATCACAGATTCATCAGCGCAGCCTCATGGACACCCACTGTGCGCTGGGCCCTGGGCTTGCTGCTTACAGAGAGCACTGAGAAGAAGGCAGGCACATAGTAGGCTCATGACAATTCTTAGCTGTTACTCTGATGACGTTTAGGATGACGACGACAATGATGACGGTGGTGGTGGTGACACCCTGCCCCCCACCATTCCCACCTCCTCTCTCATCATCAGGTGTTGGCCCCACTCTGGCTGATCTATCCCCCCATCTCTGTCATCAGAGAGGGCTTCTCTCCTTCTCGCTGGCTTAGTTAATCCTAAAACCTGCATCTCCAAGGAGGGCACCTGTGTTCAGCTCTGGGCTGCATCCTGCTGCACTTACAGTGGGAACCAGCCAGGCCGCTGCTGACTGGCACAGGGCTGTGTCTTTTGGACTGTGGTCCTCATGTCCACAGTTCCTAATCAGGCCAGCGTCTGTTCTTTCTCATCTCGTGCAGAGATACTGTCATGCCAGAATGTGTGCCCTTTCCCCATGAAGGTCTGACCGAGGCCTCCCTGCCCAGAATCATCTAATGTTCGGTCAGCAGAGGGGGGAGGAAGCAGGAGATCATTCCGTCCTACCCTTCCTGGGACAGTTGGGGAAACTGAGGCCCGGGATGGGGTGTGACCCACTCAGGGTCACTGAAAGAACAGAGACCAGGCCTGGCTCTCCTCATCCACGGTTGATTCTCCACCTTTACCATGGGGATGGATCCCAGGCCTGGGGCTGGCGGGGCTGGAATCCCACGCCTGGCACATATGGGGGAGGAGAAGATCTGGGCAGGAGCTGTGGACCTGTGTGGAGGGGGTGATACTAAACCCATGGAGTAAATGCCTCTCGCTGGGTCCCCTTGGGCTCTGGAGAGAACAGTGACTGAAGGCACCCCAGTCCTGACTGAGCCAGTGCACAGCCTTGAACCTGGTGTCAGGGAAGCCTAGGCTGAAATTGTCATAGAGTCTCAGTGAAATGAGAAGAATCAGGTCAAGGTAGTCTGATGGCAGTGAAATGAGAAAAATCAGGTCAAGGTAGTCTGATGGTATAATTACAATTACTCTGTTTGGAAAGGCCTGTTTTTTTAATGATGAAATGGACAGAGGAGCCTGGTAGGCTATAGTCCATGGGGTCACAAAGAGTCGGACACTTCTGAGCACACACGCGTGCACAGCCATTTTTACTTTTGGTTGGACTGCTCTTTTTTAATGAAAGGTCTGTGAGAACAGATCTTAGTTGCTGCTTTGGAACTCTCTTTGCAACGGTGAGACAATTTCTGTAACTGTCGGACTCTCCTAGCATTTTTTTCCTCAAACTAATAAGTCTGTGTTCTTGAAATTAGTTCCTACCATCCAGAACTTGTGTTTTCTTGACCCCATTTTGGGAAACCTGGCATTTCAAAATCAGCATGAGTTGTCAATGAACTCTCCCGGGACTGGCTGGGCTTTCCTGGAAGTCTGTGCTCAGTGTTGAGGTGTGAACACGTGTCTGCTGTATTCCGCTGCCATATGGGGTCATGAATCATCCAGCGAGAGGCACGGGAGGGATGGCACTGCACCCCGCTAATCCAGCTCCGATACTGAAATCTCAGGAATGTTCCAACCAGCAGCAGGGAAAACACGGTGCCCAGAGAGCCTTGGGCTGATCACAGCGCTCTTTGCAATTTAGACTTCATCAGTCTCTTCTGAATGTTTCTTGTGTGCGACTACAGGGCAGATCACGGGGACAGGATCTAGCTGCTGGAATTTTTGAAAGGTGTGAATCTCACTGGAGTGTCTGGGGTGCCCGGAGTCCCCATCTGTGTGGAGACAGTGAGGAGCCTCTGAAAGTGAAAGTGTTAGTCACTCGGTCATGTCCGACTCTTTTGCGATTCCGTGGACTGTAGCCTGCCAGGCTCCTCTGTCCATGGAGTTCTTCAGGCAAGAATACTAGAGTAGGTTGCCATTCCCTTCTCCAGGGAATCTTCCCGACTCGGGGATCGAACCTGTGTCTCCTGCATTGCAGGCATATTCTTTACTGTCTGAGCCACCAGGAAAGCACGAGCGGCCTCTGAGGTCTGGGTTTTGTGGCGGGTTTGCTGATTACGTCATTGCCAGAGAGGTTGGGCCTGAGCTCGGCCTTCAAGGCCCTGCGTGGCCCCTTTCTGACTGCATCTTGGGTCTCATCCCCCTTGGTCGCCGCCCTCCGGTCGCCCAGGTCTCCAGTCGCCCTCCAGCCAGGCCCCGTCTCCTCTCCAGGCCTCTGCACCCATTGGATCCTCTGCCTCATATTTTTCTCTCTGTCTCTCCTGATGATTTATCCAGATAACTCTTGTCTTTGTGTCTCCACTGAAAAGCCTCTTCATCCTTGGTCTTCTGCCCCGGTACAGGACACGAACTCTTCCATTAAATTGTCCAGTGTCTCCTTTTTTGCTGTCTGTCTTCTTCTCAGAACCTAGACTACATGTTTCCTGAAGACAGAAGCTGTTTCTGGCTTGTTTACCAACATATTCTCTGTAGAAACCTGGCACATAGTATGTGGTCAATGAAACTGATGTTGAATAAACAAAGAACAGAATGAGTTGAGTGCATGGGTTACCTTTGTTCATGCTGCCATTAATTTCCACAACTGCCTACTCCTGTATAGATTCAACCTCCAAAGGATGCATCCCCAGCCATGGGACTCTCTGCCTGACCACCCGTGTCCCCTCTGCCCCCTCATGCCTCCATGGACAACACTTCAGCCCATTTTTGTCCTGTCTCAGCACTCACAGCCTCACAAAGTGCTTCCTGAGTTCCCTAGTGTGTGCACAAGGCCGGTTCCCTCCTCCCTGGCCCTCTGAGGCTTCCTCAGCTGGGGACACAGATGTTCATCTTTTGCTCCCCTCCCCCCTTCCAGCCCATCGACAGAGAAAGCAGCCCAGCCTTGGATTCACTTAGAGCAAGTCTTTTGTGGGAACAACTAACGTGTGTTCACATTAGTTGAGCATTTGGTGTATGTCAGGCACTATTCTAAATCCATTAAAGGTGTTAAATCATTAATCCTCTCAAAAGCTCTATGGCCTATAGGCTACGATTCGGCCTTTATAAACGGGCAAACTGAGGCACAGCATGGTTAAGGAGCTTGTTTAAGGCCCCCGGTAGTCATTGGCACAGTTGGGATTTGGACCTGGGTTTCAAGTATGCTGCTTTGAGTCTGGGGCAGATGATTCTTCTCTTGGGGAAAAGAAAGTTGTTTCCGGGCTTCCAGGAATGTGCAGAGGTACATTCAGTAGCTAGAACTTAGCACTGGTTCTTAGCAGCATCCTGAAATCGGGGTGAGACCCTGACAGCCTGAGATGGGTGGGTCTGGGGAATATGGCATTTGGGCGGCAGAGAGGGATTCTGAGTTAGGGGTTTAACACAAGAGCAACATGCTGAAGGTCAAAGAAGGGAGCGGCTGGCCAGGGAGATTCCTGGAAGCCGGGGGCAGGGATGTCTGTTTCCTTCTGGTGCTGTGATTCCCTACACTGCACTCTAAGCTTCTGCAGCATCAGTGCAGGTAACAGCCTCCTCTTAGTGATCCAGTGGGAAATGGAGGAGGCTGGCAAGTTTCCCAGGCTTGGGTGACATGGCCAGAGGAAAGCTGGTGGCTGCAGGAGGCCAGGCAGGCAGAAGAGATTGTGGAGGACCAAGGACTCGATCTGGATCTCAGGACAAGTGGGTCTAGGGGGGGACTTCCCAACATCAAGACTCCTTGTGGTCATGATAACAGGGCTGGACATCCCCAACTCAGGGGTCCTGGTTGAGGGCAAGTTATTTGCATATACAAGGCAAAGGTGCCCTCAGGAAGCGCAGGCCCAGGACCGGACATGGATTGTGGGAATTACGCCCTGTGTGTGCAAAACCTTCTCCTTCCTCCCCTCTCCCCATCGTCCCTCCCTCTGCAACTTCAGTTGGAGAAACAGAAATTGACTCTCCTCAGTCACAGCTCTCCTCCCATCCATCTCCACTGAGATATTTGCCTGGTGAATGAAAACACTTGTTTTCAATCAGAAACTTGGGAGTTGAAACTGATGCTTCCATTTGTTTCTCATCTAGAGCCTCACAGAGCTCCAAGGGGACTGAGCTGAGCAGTGAGGTGGATGAGCCTGGCCCATTAGGGGGCGATCTTGGATCAAGAAAATGATGCTGGGCAAAGTAATCTTCCTCTCACCTGCCATGCCTGCCCCCAACTGTGACCACGATTTGTAAAATGGCATTCCCAGAATCAGGGTAATCTGGGGCAGGAAGATGGATTTGATAAGACTTCCCTTGTTAATTTTTGGCACTCACTTTATTTTTATGGAGGGGATGGATCAGATGCTGCCATGTTCTATTAACACTGGCTTTCTTGGCCAAGCTGTTACCAATTATGACTGTTGGGGCAAAAGAAGATCAATGTGTAAGAGTGTCACCCAAACAAGGCAGAGACTATGAGAAAATCATTTGCAAATACGTATCTGATAAAGGTCTGTATTCAGAACACACAGAGAACTTCCAAAAGTCAATACTAACAAAACAAAGTGCCTGGTTAAAAAGACCACTTTTGAGCAGACACTGCAGCAAAGAAGAGATAGGGATAGTTGATGAGCATATGAAAAGATGCTTAACATTGTTAGTTATTAAAGAAATGCAAAATGAAGCCACAGTGAGACACCATTTCACCCATACCAGATTGGAAAAATAAAGCCAACAGTACTAAGCGCCAGAGAGGATAAGGAGCAACTGGAACTTGCCCATACAGCTGGTAGGGATGCAGATGAGTATGGACACTTTGGAGAACAGTTTTGCAGTTTCTAAAAAAGCTGAAAATATGCCGCCACATGATCTGGTTATTTCACTCCAAAGTATTTCCCCAAGAGGGAAGAAAGCATGGTGGTGGTTGTTTAGTTGCTAAGTAGTGTCCAACTCTTGCAACCCCATGGACTGTAGCCCGCCAGGCTCCTCTGTCCATGGGATTCTCCAGGCAAGAATGCTGGAGTGGGTTGCCGTTTCCTTCCCCAGGGGATCTTCCTAACCCAGGGATCGAACCTCGGTCTCCTGCATTGCAGGGAGATTCTTTACCAACTGAGCTACAAGGGAAGCCCAGAAGAAAACATTCATCTGTACAAATGTTTGGGCACAAAAGTTCATAAAGGTTTTATTTGTAACAACTATGAACAAGGGGGAAAAAAGGAAGCAAGTGTTCATCAGAAGGTGAATGAAAAAACAAATTGTGGTCTGCCCATACAATGAAATACTCTTCAGCAATAAAAAGGAATTAAATGTTGATATATACAATATCAGAGCTTCCCTGGTGGCTCAGACAGTAAAGAATCTGTCTACAATGCAGGAACCTGGGTTCGATCTCTGGGTCAGAAAGATCCTCTGGAGAAGGAAATGGCTACTCCCTCCAGTATTCTTGCCAGGAGAGTTCCATAGACAGAAGAGTCTGTTGGGCTACAGTCTATGGGGTCACATAGAGTTGGACATGACTGCGAGACTAAGCATACACACACATACAGATACAACCTAGATGGATCTCAATACAATTATACTGACTAAAAGATGCCAGACAAGTAAGAACACATCCCATATGATTACACTAGATAAAATTCTAGAAAATTAAAACCAATTGATAGAAATAGAAAGCAGATTGATGGTTGCCTAGAGTGGATGCGGAGATGAGAAGTGTGAAGGAGAGATTACAGAAGAGCAAGGTCATTTGAGGGTGATGTGTATTGCTGTGGGCTGAAGTTTGCCACACAAATTCCTACATTGAAACCCTAACCACCAATGTAATGGTAGTAGAAGGTGAGAGTCTCTGATAGTTGATTAGGTCATGATGGTGGAATCCTCATGAGCCGTTAGTGCCTTAATAAAACAGGCCCCAGGTAGACAAGATGGTGAAGTAGGAAGACCCTGAGCTCACCTCTTTCCTTGGGCACACCAAAATTACAACTATTACAGAGAGACTACTGATGAAAAAGACCATAACACTAGCGGAAAAGGTCTACAACTAAAAATATAAAGAAGGAACCACAGTGAGCAAGGTAGGAGGGCAAAGACAGGGCATAAGCAAGACTCATATCAAGACCCACAGTGGGGGGATAACTACAATTGCGTTACAATTACAGAGGTTCTCCCCAAGGAGCGACCGGTTCACGTCCCACATTGGACTCTGAAGCCTGCAGATCCTGCCCTGGGAAGATAAGCCCACAGAATACTTGGCTTTAAGGTCAGCAGGTCTTACTTCATGGTGAGTCAGAAACTCCACACAAAGTCCACACACCCCAGAACCCAGGGTGGAAGAGTAATTTGAAAGGAGTCTAGGTTAGACTTACCTGCTGATCTTGGATAGACTCCCAGAGAGGCAGGAGACAACTGAAGTTCACTCAAGGGACATAGATGCCAATGGCAGCTACTTTAGGGAGTTCATTCTTGCCACCCTGGTGCTGGCAAGCACCACTTTGGAATCGCCCATCTAGCTTGTTAATGCTGGGAACTGGCCCCACCCACCAGCCTGTCTGCACTAGTACTGGAATACCTCAGGTCAAGCAACTAGCTGGGCAGAGACACAGCTTCACCCACCTGCAGGCCTGATGCCTTAAGACCCCATGAGCCCACAGCTAAGTAGGACCTGGCCCTGTGCCACAGAGGGTCTAGGACCCAGCCCTACACGCCCAGTGCACTGGTATCAGCCCCAGAGCCCCAGGGCCCTGTGCCAAGGACCTTGGGACCCAGCTCCACCCACCAGTGGGCCTGCACTAGCTGTAGGGCCAGCCTTACCCACCGGTGCACAGGCATCAGCCCAGGGACGCCCTGGAACCCAGTCCTGCACACCAGTGGACCAGCACACCAACTCTAGGACACCCGGGGCCCTACCAGTGAACCAGTACTAGCCCCAGGACTTGGCTTCCCTCGCCAGAGGGTGACCACCAGCCCCAGGATATCCTGAGGCCGGGCCACACCCACCAGCCGGCAGCCACCAGATGCGGGACTACAGCCATCCCACAACCAGCCATGTCAAGACACCAGCAGCCTGGCATCAGTCCCAGGGCTCCCTGAACTCCTCAGCCAGGAGCCCCAGAATGCAGCCCCACTCACCAGGGGGCCAACACTAGCTTAGGGATACCCTGGACCCCTACTCTCCCAGCCAGCCAGGTCCAGAAATGACTCAACCAACCAGTTGGCCAACACCAGCTCCAGGTCCCCTGGGAGTCCTGTAGCCAAGAATCCTGGGACCTGGTTCCATCCATCAGTGAGCCAGCAATAGCCCTGTGAACCCCAGGACCCAAGCCCTACCCACCAAGAGGCTGACATTAGCCCTGGACCCTCTGGGCCCTGGTCTCACCCAGAAACAGGTGAACACCAGCTCTGTGATACCTTTGACCTCTCAACCATACATACCAAGATCTAGCCCCACTCACCAGCCATCACCAGTTTTTAAATATCCCAGACCTCACAGCCAGCAATGTCAGAAACTAGACGGATCATCAGCAGGCTGACACTAGATCTGGGAATCCTGGCTCAACTACTCACTCCAGAACCTAGCTCTGCCCACCAGTGGGCCAGCAATAGCCCCAGGACATCCTGTGGTTCCACAGCCAGGCGCCCCATGACCTGGACCAGCTGACAGCCTTCATACAAGTCAGAGTCTGGCAACCAACTGGTTCATGGACCAGCCACATATATTATGACCACCCATAGTCAGTCTTCTATGACAAAAGACCCTACTCCGACCATATACGGGTAGCCTTGGAACATATAGCTCTGGTGACCAAAGGGGAGTGCACTGCTGAGATGCATAGGACGTCCCCTACAAAAGGCTACTTCTCCATGGTTGGGAGACATAACCAACCAATGGAATACATAGAAACAAAAACAGAAAATCAGGCAAAATGAGGCAACAGAGAAATGCATTCCAAATGAAGGAACAAGATAAAACACGAGAAGAATTAAACACTCTTTCCCAGGCAAGAATACTGGAGTGGGTAGCCATTCCCTTCTCCCAGGGATCTTCCTGATCCAGGGATCGAACCTAGGTCTCCTGCATTGCAGGCAGATTCTTTACCATCTAAACCACCAGCAAAGCCCTAAGTGAAGCAGAGATAGGCAATTCAAAAAGGAGTTCA
This sequence comes from Bos indicus x Bos taurus, assembly GCF_003369695.1. Classification (NCBI taxonomy): domain Eukaryota; kingdom Metazoa; phylum Chordata; class Mammalia; order Artiodactyla; family Bovidae; genus Bos; species Bos indicus x Bos taurus. The sequence continues at coordinate 123,019,242 of NC_040077.1, forward strand.
AGGCAAAGATTGTGAAGATGTTTAAAGAGCTAAGGAGAAGATTGAATGAACAGGGTGAGAAGTTAGAAGTTTTTAACAGAGAATTAAGAAATATAAATAAGAACAGAATAGAGATGAAGAATGCAATAACTGAAATGAATAACACCTTAAAAGGATTCAACAGTAAGTTAAATAACACAGCAGGATGAATCAATGGGCTGGAATACAGAGAAGTGGAAATCACTGAAGCTTAACAGAAAAAAGAAAGAAAATGAGGACAATACAAGACACAGCATCAAGCATATTAACACTATAGGGGTCCCAGAAGAAGAAAAGTGAGAGAAAGAGGCAGAGAGTATATTTGAGGATATAATAGCTGAAAATTTCTCTAGCCCAAGAAAGGAAAAAGATATCCAGGTCCAGGAAGCACTGCTGCTGCTAAGTCACTCCAGTCATGTCCGACTCTGTGCGACCCCATAGACGGCCGCCCACCAGGCCCCCCAGTCCCTGGGATTCTCCAGGCAAGAACACTGGAGTGGGTTGCCATTTCCTTCTCCAATGCATGAAGGTGAAAAGTGAAAGTGAAGTTGCTTAGTCGTGTCGGACTCTTGGCAACCCCATGGACTGCAGCCTACCAGGCTTCTCTGCCCATGGGATTTTCCAGGCAAGAGTACTGGAGTGGGGTGCCATTGCCTTCTCTGCACAGAGGGTCCCAAACAGGATCAACCCAAAGACGACCATACCAAGACACAGTGTAATTAAAATGAAAAAAAGAAATTAGTATAAAGACAATAATAAAAGTAGAAAGGTAAAAATAGCCAGTTATAGTCAAAAGAACTGCTATACGATATCAGCTACCCTTTCAGTGGAAATTCTACAGACCAGAAAGGTGTGGCATGGTATAAAGTAATGAAAAGGGGGCGGGGAACCTACAACCAAGAACACTCTACCCTGTAAGGCTTTCATTCAGATTTGATGGAAGTTTGACAGATAAGCAAAAGTTTGACAGATAAGCAAAAGCTAAAAGAGTTCAGCACAACCAAACTAGCTTTATAAGAAATGTTAAAGGAACTCCTCTAAGAGAAAAAGAAAAGGCTACATCAAGGAACATGAAAAATGCAAAAGGAAAAATCTCATTGGTAAAGGCAGATATGCGATATAGGGAATAAATTGTCCATGTTCAAAGCTAGTAGGAAGGTTAAGAGACAAAAGGAGAGGACTTCCCTTGTGGTCCAGTGGTTAAGAATCTGCCTCGGAATGTAGGGACAAAGGTTTGATCCCTGGTCAGGGTACAAAGATTCCCACATGTTGCAGAGCAACTAAGGCCACGTGCGAAAGCTAGAGAGCATTCCTGCTGCAGCTACTGAACCCAAGCATCACGGCCAGAGTCCAGGAGCCACAGTGAAAGATCCTGCATGACACAGCAAAGACCCTGCACGTTGCAGCTAAGACCCCATGCAGCTAGATAAATATTGTTTTAAAAAACAGAAGTAGTAAAATCACCCATATCCACAATAAGCAGTTAAGGGATACACAAAATGAAAAGATGTAAACTATAATGTCAGAAACAGTACATGCGTGGGAGTGGTGAGTAAAAATGAAGGGTGTTAAAATGCATTTGACAAACAAAAATCTAGACTAGGTACACAAAAAGAAAGAAATCCAAGCACAACACTAAAGACTGTTATTAAATCACAAAGAAGGGAACATAAGAAGAGAACAAAAAAGAAATACAGAAACAACCTAAAACAATTCACAAATGGCAATGAAAACACCTATTGATAATTAATTGAAATGCAAATGGGCTACAAACTCAAACTAGCAAACAATTCTAAAATGTGTGTATGAAAACACAAAAGACCCTGAATGGTCAAACCATCTTCAGTAAGAAGAACAAAGCTGGAAGTATCTCACTCCCTGATTTCAAACTGTACTACAAAGCGAACTCACTAAAACAGCATGCTACTGGCCCCAAAACAGACACCCAGATCAATAGAATAGAATAAAGAGCCCAGAAATGAACACATATTTATGTGGACAATTAGTTTTTAAGAAGAATATAAAATGGGGAACTTACGTAAGTTCAACAAGCTGTCTTGGGAAAACTGAATAGCCACAGCAAAGGAATCAAACTGGACTGTTCTCTCATATCATGTACAGAAATAAAGTAAAAATGGATTACTGGATTAAATATAAGACCTAAAACCATTAAACTTCTAGAAGAAAACTTTAGGCAGTGAGTTATTTGACATTTGTCTTAGTAATATATTTTTGCAAATTTGTCCTTGGGCAAACAAAAACAAAAATAATCAAACAGGACTATATCAAACTAAAAAATTTCTGCACAGTGAAGGAAACTATCAAAAAAGGAAAAGTCCACTTACTAAATGAGAGAAGAATTTGCAGTGTATCCAATAAAGGGTTAGTGTCCACATTACACAAAGAACTCACATAGCTCAAGATTAAAAAAAAAGAATAATTCAATTAAAAAATAGGCAGAGAAATAGACATTTTTTCCAAAGAAGATGTACAGGTGTCTAATAGGCACATGAAAAATATGCTCAACATCACTAATCATTACTATTTATAAATTTTGATACAAATCAAAATCAAAATGAGATATCACTTCACACTTGTTAGAATGTCTGTTATCAAGAAGATAACAGATAACAAGTGTTGGCAAAGATGTGGATAAAAAAGGAACCCTCATGTACCATTGACAGGAATGTAATTGATGCAGCCTCTATGGAAGCTCAAGCTGGAATCAAGATTGCCAGGAGAAATATCAATAACCTCAGATATGCAGAGGACACCACCCTAATGACAGAAAGTGAAGAGGAACTAAGAGCCTCCTGATGAAGGCAAAAGAGGAGAGTGACAAAGCAGGTTTAAAAGTCAACATTCAAAAAACTAAGACCATGGCATCTGGTCCCATCACTTCAGGGCAAATAGGTAGGGAAAAATTAGAAACAGTAACAGACTTTATTTTCTTGGGCTCCAAAATCACTGCGGATGGTGACAGCGGCCATGAAATTAAAAGATGCTTGCTCTTTGGAAAAAAAGCTTTGACCAACCTAGACGGCATATTAAAAAGCAGAAACATCACTTGCCAGCAAAGGTCCATCTAGTCAAAGCTATGGTTTGTCCAGTACTCATGTATGAAAGTGAGAGCTGGACCATAAAGAAGGCTGAGTGCCGAAGAATTGATGCTTTTGAATTGTGGTGTTGGAGAAGACTCTTGAGAGTCCCTTGGACAGCAAGGTGATCAAACCGGTCAATCATAAAGGAAATCAGTCCTGACTATTCATTGGAAGGACTGATGCTGAAACTAAAGCTTCAATACTTTGGCCACCTGATGCGAAGAGCTGATTCATTAGAAAAGATCCTGATGCTGGGAAAGACAGGGCAGGAGGAGAAGGGGCCAACAGAGGATGAGATGGTTGGATGGTATCATTGACTCAACGGACATGAGTTTAAGCAAACTCTGGGAGATAGTGAAGGACAGGGAAGACTGGTGTGCTGAAGTTCATGGGGTCACAAAAAATTGGACACAGCTGAGGAACTGAACAACAACAACAATTATGGAAAGTAAGGAGATTCTTCAAAAAGTTAAAAATTGAGCTACTGTATGGTCCAGCAATCCCACTCCTGGATATTTATGTGAAGAAAGTGAGTGAAGTTCAGTCAGTCATGTCTGACTCTTTGTGACCCCATGGACTATAGAGCCCATGGAATTCTCCAGGCCAAAACACTGGAGTGGGTAGCCATTCCCTTCTCCAGGGGATCTTGCCAACCCAGGGATTGAACCCAGGTCTCCGGCATTGCAGGCGGATCCTTTACCAGCTGAGCCACAAGGAAAGAAAGCAAAAACACTAATTTGAAAAGATACACACAGCACTATGTTCAATGCAGCATTATTTACAATAGCTAGGATATAAAAGCAACCTAAGTGCCTATTTGGAGAAGGGAATGGCAACCCACACCAGTGTTCTTGCCTGGAGAATCCCATGGACAGAGGAGCCTGGCAGGCTACAGTCTGTGGGCTCGCAGTCAGACACGACTGAGTGACTAACAGGACTACTGCTACTAAGTGCCTGTCAGCCTATGAACGGATGAAGAAGACGTGGTATAGACATACAGCACGGAACATCACTCAGTCACAAAACAGGATGGAATGTTGCCATTTGCAATAGCACTGGTGGATCCATGCTGCTGCTGCTGCTAAGTCGCTTCAGTCGTGCCCGACTCTGTGTGACCCCATAGACGGCAGCCCACCAGGCTCCGTCATCCCTGGGATTCTCCAGGCAAGAACACTGCAGTGGGTTGCCATTTCCTTCTCCAAGGCATGAAAGCGAAAGTGAAGTCGCTCAGTCGTGTCCGACTCTTAGCGACCCCATGGACTGCAGCCTACCAGGCTCCTCGGTCCATGGGATGGATGGTGGATCTATATTGAAATCTAAAATACAAAACAAATGAACAAACATAGGAGAAACAGTTTAGAAACAGGTAACAAACAGGTGATCGCTGGAGGAGAAAGGGGTTGGGGAAGAAATAATTAGGGGAGGGATATTAAGAGGTACAGACTTTCAGTTGCAAAATAAACACCATAGATATGAAATATACAGTGTGGGGAATATATTTAATAACTATGCTGCATCTTTGTGTGGTGATGCGTAACTAGACTTACGGTGATCAGTTTCAAATGTATAGAATTACAAATGAGTATGTTGCATAACAGGAACAAGCACATTATTGCAGGTCAATTAAACCTCAAAAAGAAACAAAGCAAGTAAACTCATTGAAAAAGAGATCAGATTTATGGTTACCAGAGGCAGGGGATGAGAACTGAAAGGTAGCAGTCAAAAGGTACAAACCTCCAGTTATAAGATAAATAAATACTGGTGATGTAAGATACAACATGATAAAGACAATTAATATTGCTGTGAAAGTTGTACAAAAAGAGTAGAACCCAAGAGTTCTCACTACAAGGAAAAACATTTTTTTTTCTATTTCTTTAATTTTGTATCTATGAGATGATGGATGTTCACTAAGCTTATCGTAGTAATCATTTTACGATGTATGTAAATCAAACCATTATGCTGTATATCTTAAACTTATACAATGCTATAAGTCAATTACATTTCAATAAAATTGGAAGAAAGAAAATAGAGTCGCCAGAGAGCTCCTTCTCTCTTCTGCCAAGTGAGGAAACAGCAACGAGAGGATGGCATTTATGAACCAGGAGGCGGGGCCTCATGAGACGCCGATCTGGCGGCATCTTCATATTGGTCTTTCCAGTCTCCAGAAGGTGAGAAATAATTGTTTGTTGTTTAAACCACCTGTCTATAGTATTTTTGTTACAGCAGCCCCGGAAGGATTAAGACAGGCTGTTTATGATCTTGATTGTGGTGGTGATTTCATGGGTATATACATATGTCAAATTCATCAAAATTGATACATGAAATACGCACAGTTTATTGCATGTCAACTCTACCGCAATGAAGCTGTTTTAAAAAAATTAGAATGTCACTGCCTTGCAGCGTCTTGAGAGCTTTGAAAGATGAGTGCTCAATGCTCAGTGGCACAGGGTGTTGGCCCCAATTCCTCATTCCCTCTCTGCGTCGGTACCCTTGCCTTGTAGCTTTGCAACGCCCTTCCAGTGTGGATGGGCACCTGTCCCATCCCTTGACAGAAGGCATATGGCTCCCCCATATGGCTCGCTTCTGGCAGGGGCATGTCGGCAGATGTGAAGCTACCATGGTAGGCGGTGCACTGAGGCTGCCTCTTGCATCTCTGCCGTTGCTGTGAGAACATGCCCAGACTGACCTTCTAGAGGATGAGAGACTAACGGAGCAGAGCCAGGTTTCTCTGGTCACCCTAGTCGAGGTCAGCCTGCACTGATCGGCCAACAACCATGGACCCACCCTGTCCCCAGGCTTTTTTTGTGAATCATCCAAGAGCAGAGCTAGTCTAGCCAACCCATAGCTGATCTCAGAGAAGTGAGTAAAAACGTAGCAATAACCAATGAGTTTCTATGATTGATGTTAAGGAGTCTCACTTTGTCAATAGATAACTGATTCAGGTCCTAAAAGAGGGAAGGGTCTGGGGTTATCTGGGAAAGCTTCCTGGAGGAGGTAAAGCAAGTTGGGTTTAATGAACACGAACTGGCCAGGGACATGATAAGGGGAGGGCAAAAGAGGAGAAATGAACAAAAGCCTGTAGGTCTGGCAGAACTCGGTGCAGGAAATTGGGACAATAACTCGGTGTGGCCAGAGCCAAGGGTGGTATGAGAAGGAAATGGGATAGAGAGAGAGGTCAGTCCACGTTGTGAAGGGCTTAAATGCCAGGGTAATGCATTCTTAGGAAATAGGGAGTCAAGGCAGGTCTTCAGTGAGGTTATGATTTTAAAACAATCTCGTGGCTAGAGCTGGGGGCAGACTGGAGCCAGCAAAATGGGAAGCTAGGGCCACAATGTAGATGAGCTGTTGAGCAAGGGTGGCCTGGATTCTGTCTGGGACAGAGATCCTATGAGAGCCATTCAAGGGATGATGATCCCAGAGGGTGTCTGTGAAGCTGGTGGTTCCTTTACAGTTTTTGCCTGTTTCAGGCTCACCTAAACCTCACCACAGAACCCTTGACTTGGGTCAAACTCACCTCTCACTGTAGGCAACTACACGAAATTTTCCATCAATTTTGAATGGTTCGCAGATGAATAGGAACTGGGCAGTAGCTTTTAAGGCTTCAGTGAAGAGTCTCACATGATGCTTGCAAGGTTACTGTATTCATGAGATCCTACTTGCCTTCTGTGTTATTGTGAGTTAATTACATGGTGCCTAAATGTATCCCTTGATAATCAACCTATGTTTAATTAACATTGCGCATTGATTAAATGGGGATGCTGTGCTTGTGTGACATAAGGAAGAGTGTTTGCAGGAAGGTGTAATTGACATTGATGAGGGGTGTGGGCAGTTTCACAGCTTCAGCTTCTGAACAGTCTCTGATTAACTCCCTCAAGAGGAGCTTTACAGCCTGGAGCCGGGTTAAAAGTTACTGAACTGCTATCTTCTAGCTGTGTTTGTGGCTCCAGGCAATTTGCAAAACCTGCCTGGGTGGTGGTTTTCCCTTCTTTAAAATGGGGTAGTCATATCTCCAGCACAAGCTAGTTCTTTGCTCTCAAAATGTACCACTCTGACCTGAAGGAAATTGCCCTCCTGGTCTGTCCCCATGGTAGCCTGTAGCCTCTGCAGACAAAGGCCCCCGCTCAGTCCCTTGGGAAAAAACATGGACCCTTGTTCCTCTTCTGGGCTTGCTGTAGTGTCACACCAATCTGCCTCACAGTGAGTGCAAGAACAGCGCCTGGTGTCAAGATCCCTTCCCCGAAGACTGAGGTCCTCTACACACAGAAAATCTGCAAAGATTCATCATCTTCTAATATTTATGCAGGAGATCAGAATATTAGACAAGGTGAGCATATGGTGCTAAAAATGCAGAATAGATTTACTGTGTGTAAGATACAAAAAGCTACATTCCCATGGCCTTTCGGGGCTGAGTGGGAGACCCAGACAGAGGGAAAACCCACTCTCAGCCAATGGGAAATTCCGATGGGTTTTTCCCCCAGTGGCAAAGGTTCACTCATGAGAATCTCAGCATTTTAGAACCCAGAAACCATCAAAACCTGGACTCTTAGGTTACTGCATATTAGAGCTTTTAATAAAACCTTAAACTATAAAACCTAAAGTCAGATGTCAGAATCACAGGATTTTAGGATTTCATCATTTTGCCCAGACACCCAACCAACAACCAACTCATTCATATATGTGAGAGTAAAGACTTCCAGACAGAGGGAGCAGCAAGTGCAAAGGGCCTGAGGCAGACATGTGCTTGGTGTGTCTGAGGAATGGGAAGACTCTGTAAGACTCTGAAACTGGGGCACCTCAGGAATAAGGGGGAGGATGTTCCCTCAGGGGTAGGGGATTCAAGGGTAGGTGCTGTGCATACAGTCGGGGCTTAATAAAGGTCTGAATGTGCTCAGTTCAGGGCCCCACACGGCCAGAGGGAGCCTGACAACGGGCACAGAGGGACAGAGGGATAGGGTGTAAGGGGGTTGATGGGAAGTCAGACTGGGATGAGGGGGCAGGTAAAGGTCCTGGGTACTCTCCTTGAAGAAGGAAGGGAAGGGGGTGAGCTGTACGTGAAGGCCTCCGGGTGTGGCTTCAGGCCACGAGGAGGTGGCTGTGGCCAGATGGATGGGAGTAGGTTACACAGGCAAGAACTCAAGTCCAGGCTCTATCAGGGACCCCTGTGTAAATCTGGGCCACAGGGTCACCAAGAGAGTAAAGGACTTGGCCTGATGTCAGGGCCTCTGCAGTGCTCAGGACTCATTCTTGCAACTTGCAAACAAACTCAAGAGTACTGGTCAATGTCCTGTGGCTGCTTATAAATGCCCCCCTGGATGGCAGGGGACATGCTGAGGGTGAGAGGGAAATAGGATGGGGAGAGAGGCCAAGAGAGGCAAGCGGATCACCCAGCAGTGCATACAGGTCTCTGTGGGATTCAGAGAATACAAACAGATGTCCACTAAAAGCTGGGCACCCATGGTGTGCCAGAGGGTCTATACCTCCACTCACTCATTCAAAAGTTTTCACTGAGCACCTTCTATGGGTCTGGCCTCAGGCTAAGACCTGGGAAGACAAGTGAATCAACAGATGTGGTCCCCTCTTCATGGGGTTCATGTTCAAGTGAAGAAGATGGGGTCAAAACCCCTCAAACAGACAACTAAGTGAAATAGAGACCCAGTGAGGTAGATGTCTTGAAAAAAACCCAACAAGGGCTGAGACAGAACTTTGCCTCCTTACTCAGCCCAACAAAGCATCCTGGATTTACAAGGAGGTCCTCTTATGAGCCAAGTTTAGAGCCAGGAAAGGCCCAGTGAGGCAGGTAACATGCTTGGGCCACATGCCTGAAAAGTGGCAGGGCCAGGATCTAAGCCCCCTGATGGCAGACACAACAAGCTGTGGCTTGTCCTCCCCACCTGTCCCATCCCCGGATGAGGGGCTTTCAGTAAGTGAGGGGGATACATTGCTGCCCTGGAGACCACAGAACAGGTACTTCCCTGGGCAGAAGGGGCTGTGAGGTCAGGAGGACCTGTGTCCCCATTCTGCCTCCTTCACTTGCTTGCTCTATGGTTCTGAGTGTGTTCACTGATTTCCTTGCATCTCAGTTTCCTCCTCTGTAAAATGGGAATGATAACCTGTACTTTAAATGACTCTTGTGAGGATCAAATGAGAATAAGACGAAGTACCCAGCATAGGCCTGTGCACATGTGTTGAAATGCTTCCGGGCACACAGTAGGTATTTTAAAAATGTGCCCCATTTATTTAGAGAGAGGCTTGTTTCCCCCTCTCTCACTGATTGCAGAAGTCTTTTTCTTAACCATGCATGCAGGTGGTGGAAAGAAAACAACGACCAAATGCCAGAGGAGGCTGAGGCTCTAAACACCTGCTGAGTGGGTTCACTGGGTTACTGAGTTTCCTCATCTGTAAAACTAGAGCATGATGCCCTGCTGAAGGCTGTCGTGAGGGTTGAAAGTGATGTAAGTTCAAGGCCTGGTGTGGAGCCAGTATGGAGTGGGCACTAAATATACCAGATTGCATTATTTGGAGAAAGGACTCCTGCCTCTCTTTGCTTTGACTTTTCTGGCTTCTAAGGGTGTGGTTGGACAGGAAGAGCCATGAGGCCAGAAACTGGAAGAGCCAGAGACTGGAGTCCCTGCTCTGCCTACTTGCTGCACACCTGGTGTGCATCGCTGCACCTCCCCGACCCTCTGTCTCTTTGTCAGTGAGACAGAGAAAATTATGTTACTCCTAAATGGGAACCAGAGCTTCCCTGGTGGCTCGGTGGTAAAGAATCTGCCTGCCAATACAGGAGACATGGATTTGAGCCCTGAGTTTGGAAGATCCCCTAGAAAAGGAAATGGCAACCCACTCCAATCTTCTTGCCTGGAGAATACCATGGACAGAGGAGTCTGGTGGGCTACAGTTCACGGGGGTTGCAAAGAGTCAGATACGACTTAGTGATGAAAAAACAACAGCAAATGAGAACCATCAGCAGGACCAGGTGAATCACGTGAGACATCCCAGAGAAAAAGGCAGAGCGAAGAATTCTCTGTCAGGCTGTGTGAGTGGCCAGATGGACATGTGGAGGAATAGCAGACACCCTTTAAGGATGTGCTGAAGGCTGGAACGCTTCATTCCTGAACATGTTTATGTAAATTAATCGGATCACCTGTTCTCGGCATCTTTTAATTGCAAAACCAATTAAGTTTCAAATGCTCAGCTTGTGGCCCAAGAAGCAAAGGCAGAGCCCAGGTTGGCAGAAAGCCACAAAGACTGCCTATGTGTTAGCCACGGCGGCCTCTTGGCAGTTCCAGTAGCCTCCACCTGCTGGCTGAGACCCCATAGAAGGAGCCTGGGAGGTGGCCGAGACTCTCGGGGAAGGCAAGCCTGTGGGAGCCCGGGGCTAGTAGCTTCCTAATTAGCAAGCTGAGTGGCATGGGTCAGAAAAGGCGTGGACGTTCCTGGGTGGTGGCCAGGATGGCCCAGTGTCAATGTCCCTCCACCCTAGCACCAGTCACTGCCTGACCTTTCTCCTCCTTGACAACATGTCTACTGAGTTCACTGCTCTGGGTCTGGGGCTGAGAAGACTGCCTGGCACACAGTAGGTGCTCAATATGAACGAGTAAATGAATGAATGAACAAACGAATTTCAGCACAGTGAAAGGAGGGATTTTCACAGGGGCAAAGCAGTCCGTGGTGAGTTGGGCAGCCTCAGGAGGTAGGGTGTGTTGGGGCTCTTAGAGGGAGGAGATGAAGGCATTGGTTAGGGTAGATTGTTCGGAAAACCTTTGCCCAGCCCCACGTCTACACCTCTCTCTGTCTGCTCCTCCCAGAGATTCTGGGTTCCTCCTTCAGGCCAATGTGGTGATTTGGGGTCATCAAATATGAGCTCAGCATGCTGCATGCTGTCCATGAGACTGCAAAGAGTCAGACACGACTGAGTGACTGAACAACAACAAAACATCAACTCAAGCTCAGTTTTCGTAACTAATTCAGGAAAAGCTTACTTCTTGGTGACTCAGTCTTTCTTATTCATAAGTGGCCCTTCGGTTGCCCTTCAGTACCCAAGGAGGATTGGTTGCAGGATTCCCCCATCCCCAGCAGGCACCAAAATTTAAGGATGCTCAAGTCTTTACAAAAAATTGTGTATTGTTTGCATATAATCTACACATATCCTCCTGTACACTTTAAATCATCTTTAGATTACTTATAATACCTAATACAATGTAAATGCTATGTAAATCATTGTAAATACAGTTTACATCCTACATACATGGTTGCTGGTGCACAGCAAATTCAAGGCTTGCTTTTTGGAAGTTTCCAGAATTAAATTTTTTTTTTTCAATTAGTGCATGGTTGGTTGAATCGTGGATGCGGAATCTGCTGATATGGACGGTTGACTGTAACTCCTGAGGTACTATGGGCTGTGGAGAAGGGGGGACGAGGGGTTGGGGGCAGGAAATACACTCTGTAAAGGAAAAACACACACAAGGAGTAGATTGACATTCCCGCTGCTTCCAGATTCTGTGAATGCACATAGTCTGGGCTGACAGCCACGAGAGGGGGGTCTGGATGCACCAGATCTTGCTGGGAAAGAGGTCCAGGCAGCTAGTCTCGAGCAAAACATCAGCAAAGTCTGAATGCAAGCTTCCAGGTCTGAGCAGCCTCAGGAGGGTGGTGTGGGCCATGGGGGCGGGGTGGGGTGGGGAGGGCGGAGCGAGGAGTGGGTGGAGGGAAGAATGCTGTATTCCCTCTACCTCCTTCCAGGCAGCCTCACTCCTATTCTCTGCTCCAGTTGCCGCACCACATTTGGGAGAAATCCTAATTCATCAACACGAGCAGCCTAGGAGATGTTTGCACACTCGTGTGCATGCTCAGTCACTCAGTCGTGTCTGAGTCTTTGCGACCCCATGGACTGTAGCCCTGCCCTGCCCCCCGCCCCCCGCCCCCCAGGCTCCTTTGTCCATGGGGTTTTCCCAGGCAAGAATTTAGAGTGGGTTGCCATTTCCTCCTCCAGGGGATCTTCCTGACCCAGCAACCAAACCTGTGTCTCTGGGGTCTTCTGCATTGGCAGGAGGGTTCCTTACTGTTGAGCTATCAGGGAAGCCTCTTGTACACTCATTGTGGGGAGGATAATTCAGGTGGCCTCGTGAGATTCTTCATCCGTTGTGTGAATGTGGACATGGCCTGGGGAGAGAGCCCACCTGCTTTTGAGTTCCCACGAGGCCTGGGTTTGGCACAAGAGATGCAGGAAGCTTGAGGTGATGTGAAGATGGTGGGCATGTATGGTGGAAATTAGTGCTCAGGGAAATTATTCGATAAATCATCATGAATCAAGAAAAGAACTGTGGCTTCTGCATCCGAGGAGCTGTTGAGTGATGGTTCCTAGATCCTCCTGCCCTAGTATTTGTCTTTCTCTGAAGGTGATGGATGCAAAAGCTGCTCCAACCAGCCTGGTGTGGGTTACCAGGCAACCACCAGCATCTGTCCCTACCTCACTCCAGCTGTGATGGCCTGGCACGGAGACACCTGGATAAACTCAAGGATTCTGCAGGGACTCACTCAGCAGGGGGGAGTCATGGGGGCTGCTCACAGGAGGACCTGGGCACATGGGGTCACAGCAGAGCTCTGTGCCCCAGAGCGGCCTGGAAGTGCTGAGGCCTTGGGGCTGCAAGCCTGAGCCTGCCCTGCCTCCGGAACCGACAGACGGGCCGGAGGAGCTTGGGAATCTATGGAGTCTAAAGTCTATGGAGCTAGTCCAAGCCCCTTCACCGCTTCTCTTGATCAGGGGCATGAGTCACTGAGTGATAACAACAGCAGCTTTTGAAAGGAGGAGTGATCTTTAATTACTGTTGCCTCCCTCCATGAAGTTCCTGGGACTTCTTTCACAGTGTCCTGACACCCTGCCTCCAGCCTGGTACATACAGGCAGTAGTTGAGAGTATAGAGGAGAGTTTGGAGGCTGCCAGATCTGGGCTCAAGCTCTGCCTCAGCTGTGTGACCTTTGGCCAGTTACTTAACCATTCTGTGCCTCAGTTTCCTCACCTGTAAAATGAGGACTATAAGGGTTCTTACCACACAGGATGGTTATGAACTCATGGAAGTAAAACCAGGGGCATGGCAAGGGCTCATTAAAGAGCAGTCTTCACCCTCACCGCCACCACTGCCACCACCATCATCGTCATCACTGCCTTCTCTCTGCACACACTGAAATATGCAACTGGGGCATCTCCATAGTCAGTTCTTTTTCTTACCATTCTATCATCAGCATTTTCCCACATCACTGAAAATTCCTCAAAAGCGTGATGTTAACAGCTTCGCGATTGTACCTCATTTAGATGCGCCGTAATTCACCCCGCCAGCCTCGCCTGCCAGGCACTCGGAGGATTTCAGGCTTTTCTGTTATGCTCATCGGGCTGCGACGAACATTCTGGGCCCCGTGTGCCGAGTCCCTGACCACATCCTCAGGACAGATTCCTGCTGTGGAATCATGGTGTCCAGAGCAGCTGTGTTTGTCAGGCTCAGGGTTTTTATCACCCAGTCATCTTCCTGAAAGTTGTCCTGATGGACTCCCCACCCCCCACCCCTGGAAGCCCACGAGGGTGCACATCCCGGCACCAACAGCCCTGGCCTGTGCCTCCTACTTCCCAGCTACACCATCATCGCATCACATTCCCAGGTGTCCTGAGGCCTCACAGTAGCCTGGGGGTGGGCAGCTTAGGTAGGAACTCAGAGGAGCTGGTCCCGCCCCACCTGCCCTCACTTGCCAGGTACATAGTTCAGTCTCTCTCCTCTGGGTCTCCACTTACTCACCTATTGCAATAGCCCCCCAGCTGTCTCCCTCCCTCCAGCCCATCCAGTGCACAGAACAGGGCCTGACTCCTTAGCAGGTGTCCAGTGACTATTTATTGAAGCCTGAAATACCAAAGTGCATTTTACAAAGAACAATGTGAACGTTATACTCACATTTCTAGACTTTGCCAGAGTTCACTTCAGTGAAAAGTGAGAAGGAGAAGGTCAGAGGAGGAAGCACAGGTGCCTGAGGGGCAGAGCAGGCTTGTGGGTGGGGCCAATCTAGCTTGTAGGCGGGGCCAGTAACCTGTGAGTGAGTGGCAGCCTGGAGCAGAGAATTAACTGTTTTAGAAGCAGGAAATGGGATCACAGCATCCTTTCAGGCACACTGTAAACCCGATGGGACTGCTCTGACCTGGGAACCCAAGCCTCCCTCTGCAGAGAAGCACCCCCAGCTCTCCCCACCTTGGGGGCCCCTGCACCCCCATCCCCTCTGCCCAGGGTTTCCTCTCCTTTTCCTGCTCTGCAGCTCCAGGTCCCAAGCACAGCCCTCAGCACAGCTGTATTTCATCATCTGTGCATTTACCTGCTCCTGTCCCTGGTGTGACTTTGCCGACAAAGGTCATCTAGTCAAAGTTGTGGTTTTTTCCAGTAGTCATGTACAGATGTGAGAGTTGGACCATAAAGTACGCTGAGCCTGAAGAATTGATGCTTTCGAGCTGTGATGTTGGAGAAGACTCTTAAGAGTCCCTTATACTGCAAGGAGATCAAACCAGTCAATCCTAAAGGAAAGCAACCCTGAATACTCATTGGAAGGACTGATGTTGAAGCTGAAACTGCAATACGTTGGCCATCTGATAAGAACTGACTCATTGGAAAAGACCCTGATGCTGGGAAAGATAGAAGGCAGGAGAAGGGGATGACAGAGGATGAGATGGTTGGAGGGCGACTTGATGGACATGAGTTTGAGCAAGCTCTGGGAGTTGCCAATGGACAGGGAAGCCTGGTGTGCTGCAGTCCATGGGGTAGCAAAGAGTCGGACATGACTGAGCAACTGAACTGAACTGTCCTTGGTGTTATATCACAACCTCGAGGTGACAGGGCAGGGACAGGGCTACCGCAGTCATGACTATGTCTCAGGTACAGGGCGGGCACCCAGTGGACCTTGGTATATTTTGTGAATTAATGGGGACGAGAGTGACTTAATTCAACTTTGAGGCAGTGGTGAAGGAGAGGGAGCTACTTAGGGTTTCCAAGAGTTTTTCTGGGATAGAAAACTCCAGGGAGGAGCAGGCTGGGGTCAAGGGGGCAGGCAGTGAGCTCTGAGATCCCTGGCCAGATCAGCAGGAACAAGGCCTGCTGCAGCTTCCCCTTATCCCTCCACGTTGATGGCCTTTGGCTATGACCTCACACCTTGCCTTGCCCTGTGGTCTGGGGAATGGAGAAGATCTTCTTATGAGGGCACTAATACCATTCACAAGGGTTCTACCCTACTGACCTAATTACCTCCCAACAGCCCCACCTCCAGTCATCACAGTGGAGATCTGAACAGATAAATTTTATTGTTGTTCAGTTGCTAAGTCATGTCCAGGTCTTTGCAACCCCATAGACTGCAGTGAGCCAGGTTTCCCTATCCTTCATTATCTCCTGGAGTTTGCTCAAACTCATGTCCATTGAGTCAGTGATGCCATCCAACCATCTCATCCTCTGTAGTCCCCTTCTCCTCCTGCCTTCAATCTTTCCCAACATCAGGGTCTTTACCACTGAGTCAGTTCTTCACATCAGGTGGCCAAAGTATTGGTGCTTCAGCTTCAGCATCAGTCCTTCCAGTGAATATTCAGAATTGATTTCCTTTCAGATGGACTGGTTGAGAGGACAGAAACATGGAGGCCATGGCACTGACCATCCTCACTTTACAGATGAGAAGGTCAGAGAGCTGCAGGTAAAAGACAAAGCCACTGGTTGTGAGTGTAAGACGCCTGCCAGTTTTCAGCATTGTTTATTGGTTGAGATGCTCTGAGCCCCCTCACTTGATGTAATATTTTTCCTTTGAAGCTTGGAAGGACACTCTTCAGGGTCTAGAGTTGGGCTACCTTGAGAGGAAGCTGCTCTGCTTTCTGCTGTGATATCCCTGGCTCAGAGCCCCTTGCCCCAGGCACTCCCTTCTTCTCATCCACAGTCATTCGCTGAGCCAATGCTGTAGACGCCAGGCTGGAACAGCTGGCATCAGGCAACGGAGGAGCCATCTGCAGCCAGGGACAGAGGTGATCCATCACAGCTCCTCGATGCCTGACTTGGATGGGGGCAGGCTGCACAGAGGAAGGAGGAGGAGACAAAGAGGCCTCCGGATGTGGAGGTGGAAACAGAATCGATCACAGACCCTTCCTTCTGTGCTCCCTCGGATGTGGGGTAACGACCAAGCCTATCTCCTCATCCATCTCCAGTGATCTGCTCCATGATGCTTATCTTGAAGATTCACTGGAGAATGGGTTTGGGTTCTAGACCCCCTGACCTGCAGTGTGACCCTGCACAAGTGCTGCTCCTCGGAGTGGTGGGGGTCGGGGGGGGTCTTTATTTCTCCATCTGCACAGTGAGGGATTTGGGGCAGTCAGGGGTTCCTAACCTCGGCTGTGCACTTGAATGCCCTGCGGTGGGATGGAACTTTAAAATAGAAACCTAGACTTCTTACCCAGAGCTTCAGACTCTGTCAGGCTATATGATAGCATGACTATAAGCCAAGACTCTGGAGTCAGACAGTCCTGGGCTTGGATCTGCCTCTCATTTGCTGTGTGACTGTGGGCAAGTATCTGCACTTCTGTGGGCTTCCCATCTGCACAATGAAGATGGTCATTTTCATGGACTGAATGTTTGTACCCTTCCAAAATTTATATGTTGAAATCTAACTTCTAATGTGATGATATTTGGAGGTAGGGCCATTGGGAGGTAATTAGGCCCTGAGGGTGGAGCCTTGTGAATGGGATTAGTGTCCTCCTAAGAAGACCAGAGAGCTAGCTCACTCTCTCTTCTCCATGTGAAGATACCGTACAAAGGCAGCTGTCTGCAACCCAGAAGAGGGCTCTTGACAGAACATGGCCATGCTGGCACTTCCAGCCGTGCTTGGACTTCCAGCCTCCAGACTGCAAGAAGTAAATTCTGTTGTTTATAAGCCACCCAATCACTGATATTTTGTTATAGCAGCCTGAAGAGACTAAGAGAGTTATGGGACCTGGTACACAGGTTGTGTGTGGAGATAATGGGACAATGACCCCAAAGTGCTCACCCAGAGCTGGGCACACAATGGGGCCCCCGACACTGCCAGTGATGGGCCTTTGGGTCTCTGGCCATGTGACTCCCCTGAGCCTGAAGCCCCGCCTCCCTGCCCCTGCTCTTGGACTCCCTATTCCTGAGTGTCTCCTCCCCTGAGGCTGCAGTGCCGCTCCCTGTTCCTCCCTCTTGATCAATCTCCCTTTTTCTTTTCCCACTTAACAAACAGCTTCACTTAAAAAGCCATCTGGGAGGATGGATGGCACCAGGCACACTCTGCAGAATAAGTTTTCAGAGAGAAGAGCAGAGAAAATAAAGGCACAGCACACGATTCCAATCTCACTAGGCCCTTGGAGGAGAACTGCATTTCTGTGTTGGGCACCCCCTGCTCGGCACCCTCTCTGCCCCTGCAACCACACAGCCTTCCCAACATGCTGGGTTCCATATTCATTTGTCTTTCAGGAGTTCTGCTCCCAATGTCTCCAACCGATTCCCTCCCTGTGGATAAACTCCCCTCTCTTTCATGAAGGTGGGGGAGAGGTCACAGCAGAAGCTTTCCTAAGCTGAAACTCTCTCTCCCCTTCTGTGTGAGCACCATCCCCTCTCCCTCCCTACAGGAGTCCCAAGTGAAGGTCATCTTCTTCTCCAGTGCAGATTTTGGGCCAAGGGGTGGATGCCCTGAGAAGCAGAGATGTGTCCACAGTTGGGATGGATGGGTGGCCCTGGGAAGGGTAATGAGCTTCCATCACTGAAGGTATGAACAGAGGATGGGTGAGCACTTAGCTAAGAGGGTTTGAAGGAGGTGAACTAACAAGAGGCTGGGGACGTGGGCTTTAGAAGCCAAGAGATTGAGGCTGAGTCTTGGTCATGTTGATTGCAAGGTGTCTGCCCTTCAGCCATGACCTATACTCACCAAGCCTGGGTTTCTTCAGCTGGAAAATCAGGCAAATTTTCACATCCCAGGGTTGTTATGGAGACAAAAGGACATAATGTGTGCAAAGCACTGAGCACAGAGTGCAGAGTCTCATTACCAGGAGGGGGAACTGGCCAGGATTTTGACACTTGAGCGATTTAAGATTCAAAGCTAATGTGATATAAAAAACCAAAATCTCTGAGATTCTATAACTCAATTGCCCTAAGAGGATAAACCTCTATAAGATCCTAAGGCTTCAAGCCAGTGTGGTGGGGTTATTCTTCTCATCTAATGCCTGTAGGAACCTGAGGCTGTGTGATTCCCAGATTCATTCTGTATCCCCCAGTAGCACAGCCTGTCTCAGTACCAGGTAGGAGGTTTGAAGTCTGAGCCATCTCCAGGGGCCTATTCCCTCTCTTCTCCCTTCTTCCCTCTTCCAGCCTTGTGTCTTGATTACCACCAGCCCCATGACTTCTATTCCAGCCCCTTTGCCCAAATCCAGTAGCTTTATCTCAGATACACCAGGTCCCTCAGTTCTAGCCCCATGTTCTGTGTTTGCCACCTCCATAACTGTTCCTCAGCCCACTTCATCTTCCAGGCCAATGTTGAAAGTTGAACTTGATGAGTCTTGTTTGAGTCTCCCTCTACTCCCAGTGGAAACCAGCATCCTGCTTCTGAGTGTTTCCAGAGCCCTTGGTATAAACAAGGATCACAGCAGTTCTCTGTTTGACTTACTACCGTGGGGAGGAGACTTGTCCCCTGAGCCTGTGCTCGACCCACCTCTGTGGTCCCTCCAAGAGCCCTCTGCAATCTCCCAGAGCTCCTCCCACCTCTGTGACCCTCCTCACTCTCTCCTGGTTCTTACACACTGAGGCCTGCTCTGGAATGAATTGTGCCCTCCACCCAGCTCATATATCGAAGCCCTAACTCCCAGTGGGATGCTGTCAGGAGGTGGGACCTTTGAGGGATGATTAGATTTCATGAGGAGGAGCCCCTCATGGGATTGATGTCCTTTAAAGAAGATGCCGAGAGCTAGCTCCATCTCTCCTCTAAGCGAGGACACAGTGAGGAGTCACTGTCTGCTGCCCAGAAGCGGGCTGTCGCCAGAACCCTGCCATACTGGTACCCCAATCTCAGACTCCCAGCTTCCAGAACCGTGAGGAGATTCATTTCTGTTGGTTAAGCTCCCCTGTAGTCTGTAGCATTTTGTTCTGGCAGTCTGAACTGATGGAGACAGATTTTCGTACTGAGAAGAGATACTTCATAACAAATACCTAAAGCTGTGGCAGCAGCTTTAGACCGGGGTAATGGGGAGAGGCTAGAAGGGTACTGAGTGTGTGCTAGAAATATGGACATTAACAGGAGTTCCGCTGAGGTCTTAGGAAGAAAGAGGAACGTGTTACTGGAAATTGGAGCAGAGGCGAAATGGCAAAGAACTTGGCTGAACTGTGTTCTGGTGTTTTGTGGAAGACAGAAGCCACGAGTGATGAAATCATGTATTCAGCTGAGGAAATTTCTAAGCAAAGTGTTGAAGGAGCAGCTTGGTGTCTCCTGATTGCTTTGAGTGAAATGAGAAAGGGGAGAGATGAATCGAAGAGGGAATTGTTCAGCCAAAAGGAGCCAGAACTTAAAGATTTGGAGTATTCTCAGCCTCTCCATATTGCAAAAAAAAAAAAAAAAAGGGAGAAACTTATTCTGCAGAGAACACAAAATGTGTGGCTAAACAGTCATTTGATAAAGAGCTCATGGGTGTGACTCAGGGACTTAAACAGCCATCTCTGCAGAAGCCTGGCATGGAGGTGGGACCACACCAGTGGAGACACTACCAGCTGCAATAAAGAGACAGAGAAGGCGAGATGGGATGAAGGAAGACTGTCAGATTTCTTGGATTCTATGGGACTGGCCCATAGAGCTATTCAGCTGTGAACAGGCACTACCTTTCAAGGAGGATCCCCCAAAGGCAATTCAAGAATCATCAAGGCTGCCACTCCCGGTGCAGCCAGAGTGCACAGGCTCAAGAGGCAGGGTTGTTGCTTCTGCCTGGGTTTGAGAGAGTGGGATGGGACCCATGCAGAGAGCTTAGTGTCTGGTGCCCTGTCCAGCAAAGGAATGGGGCCACCCTACTGAGCCGGGGAGTGACACTGCTACCCCAATGAACCTGGAGGGCAGATCACTGAACCAAAGAGCTCTTGACATCTGTCTTGCTGGGTTTTGGATTCTTAGGACCTGTCACCCTTTCCTTCTTTCCTAGTTCTGCCCTGTGGAATGGGAATGTCAAGTCTAGGCCTGTCTCATCACTGTATTTTTGAAGCACTTATCTCTTCTTAATCCTAAAGGAAATCAACCCTGAATGTTCATTGAAAGGACTGATGCTAAAGCTGAAGCTCCAATACTTTGGCCACCTGTTGCGAAGAACTGACTCACTGGAAAAGACCCTGATGCTGGGAAAGATCGAAGGCAAAAGGAGAAGGGGACGACAGAGGATGAGATGGTTGAATGGCATCACCGACTCAATGGACATGAATTTGAACAAACTCCTGGAGATAGTGAAAGACAGGGAACCCTGGCATGCTGCAATCCATGGGGATCACAAAGTGTTGGACAAACTCAGTGACTGAACAACAACACCAAATCTCTTCTCACAGGTTCACAGCTGGAGAGGAATGTTGCCTCAGGATGAATCCTACCTCTAATCCCATCCATGTGTGATGTAGGAAATATTTAGATTAGGCTTCAGACTTTAGAGTTGTTGCTGGAAGGAGTTAAGAGGTTGGGAGCTGTTAGGATGGAATGAATGTGGTTTACATTCAAAGTGAAAGCCAAGTCACTCAGTCACTCCTCTGACTCTTTGTGACCCTGTGGACTATAGCCTATCAGGCGTCCGTTCATGGGGTGTTCCAAGCAAGAGTACTGGAGTAGGTTGCCATTTCCTTTCTCCAGGGGATTTTCCCCACCCAGGAATCAAACCCGGGTCTCCCACATTGCAGGCAGAGGCTTTACCATCTGAGCCACTAGGGGAGTCAAGAGTGGAAAGCTCTGGGCTGAATTGTGCCCCCTTCACTTATAAGCTGATGTGATGTGTATGATATTTAATGACATTTGGAGATGGGATCTTTGGGAGGTAATTCAGGTTAGATGAGATCATGAGGGTGCGGCCTTTACAATGGGATCCGTGCCTTTTTAAGAAAATCCAGACACCAGAATGAGCTTTCTCTCCCTCTGCCTCATGACTACACAGCAAGCAGACAGAGCTCTGCAAGCCAAGAAGAGAGCTCTCATGAGAACCCCACCATGCTGGCATCCTGATCTCAGACATCCCAGCCTCCGGGTCAGGGAGACAATTGATAGCTGCTGTTTAAGCCCCCAGCTGTGGTGTTTCACTGTGGCAGCCTGAGCTAAGACAGTGCCCGGCTCCCTGCATCACCCTCCTCTCTCCTTGCTCTCCCTCAGTGAGCTCAGCCGTGCCTGCTGGCCATCTGCTGCCCATGTGCTAACAGCCCCCCTCTCTATGTGCTGTCACCAACCACCCCCCTCAGCTACCACCCATAGCAAGAGTCTCTGATATGTCCTCATGCTGGACACACGGTGCTGAGTTAGAGGGGGTGTCCCACTTACTGGACCTTCTCCTCTGGGGTCTCCTGCGGCCTCTGTCCTCTGAGTGGCCCACAACCTCCCGCCTCTTGACATGTTCAAAGTCTCAGCCTTCATCTTCTCCTCAAACCTGGTCCTCGCCACTGTTCCCATCTCAGTGTTGCCCCTGCAGCCCCCACTGACCCACATCAGAAACAAGGGGGCATTTCTGACTCTCCTGACACCTCAGGGACCATTGAGCCCTGCCAAGTTTAACTCCGGTAAATTCCAGAGTCCCCAGTCCTTCACATCCACTGTCCCTGCCCCATCTCAGGCCCTGGGCATCCCTGACCAGACCTCTCCCCCACCACACCACTGCCCACCTGCTCCCACATTCCTTCCACTGCTCCATCCTGTGACCCTGACACTTGAGTAGGGGGCTCATTCTGGAGTCCCATTCTCTGGGGCGCGGGGGGGGTGTGTGTGGTCCCTGTTCCTGCCTCCTCCAGCTGTGCCTCTCCCCTCAGGGAGGAGGGGGGACAAGGGACAAGCTCCGGTCCCCCAACCCCAGAACTCCCTTCCTGCTTGACCTGACCTGCTTCCGGGGCCTGCGTGGCATTTGGACCCTCTTCCTGGGTCTGCTCCCTGGATGGCCAGCATGCACCCCCTAAAACCCAGAGTGCAAGTGGGTGGGGAGGTGCAGACAGAGCCTGCAGGTTGGAGTGTCGCAGATTGTGTGTGAGACAATGGGCCGGCTGAGCCAAGGGAGAGAAGGTAAGGGCTGGCCCAGGTTGGGTCAGGTGTCAGGAGTCAGGGGCCAGCTGTCTCTGCTCTCTATATTCCAGGACTTGGAAATTTGTAGAGGTAAAAGGGAAAAATTTATTTGATTTGACAGTGTGATAGTTGCTCTCTAACTTAGATATTTAGCCCAATGGTCTGTGGGCCTCACCTGTTCTCATGCCCCCGGCTACATATGTTGGGGTGACCTGTACCCACACCCTGGCTGCCATACAGTGATGATCCTAATCCTCAGCCTAGTGTTCCTCATGGCCTTCACGGCCTAAGGACGGGAAGAGGTTCCGTGAACTGGGACTGAGCCTTGTTGTGCCATGAAGACCAGCAGGACAAGTGCTAGTGTCCACGTGACGTGTCCGGCCCGGAGTCTGCCTGCCGAGGGAGGCACCAGAGGTTTGACCACTGTCGTGGGCTGTGCCTGTCAGGAAGAAGCATCCTCAGGGAGTCGTTGCTGATGCTGGGGGTCTGTGAGTGCCCTGCACCCTCAAGACTTCAGCTCTCCCATCCAGAAAAGGGGAAGACTGAGCTCAAGGCCTCTGGGGACCTTTGTAAGCCCAGAGTCCTGGGTGTCCCCTGCTCCCATGCCCCCTCGCAGCCTCCATGTCCAGTCCTGGCGGCCGTGGTCTCTGACCCCAAAGGCTCAGGCTCAGCCTTGCTCCTCTCACCTCTGTTGGCAGGACCTAGGGGGCAGATGCAGCTGTCTCAGGAGGTTGGGTGACCTGCTCGAGTCCTGAAATGGGGAGGGGGCAACTCCACCTGTGCAGTGGGAATGGTGATGGAACCCCACCTGGGCTCAGTGGACCCGACTCTAGAGGCTGGAGCTTGGCTGAAGGCCTCTGCTTCAGGGCCTATCTTCCTCAGCCACCTGTTTCCATGGCAACCAGAGCCCTTTGGATGCAGCTGGGTCCCATCCTCACTCTACCCTATCCCTGGGGAAAGAAGGTGCCTTTATCCCAGGTGAGCAGCTGGGAGGCCATCACAGCTAGGCCCCAGTGGGTGTCATGGGCTGTGAAATCCACGACCAGGTGAGGGGGTGACTAGAATCCAGGCGTCCTTCACCCCCATTTGTTTTTGAAACAAATCAGGGATGCTGACGTTTCTGCTTTTTCTCAGCCTGTGAAGCTGAATGCGCTGTCCTCCTGAGATGTCAGAGCAGGACTCCCAGGCAGGGCCCAGGTTTAAGCCTGTACACCGGGGGCCCGGGAGGCTGGAGGGGTGGATGGGGCCTAGGAGGAAACCTCCCGGCAGGAGTTTTGACACCTGAGGTGGCAGCTGGCAGAGGCCTGGTCCTCCCTGGGCTCAGCCCACTTCCATTCTGGCTGACCCTGCCCTGGTTCCTGCCCACTAGTTCCTACTGATCCCTCCAAGGGGGTGGTGGGTCCCAACATGGTCCTGGTGAGGCTCCAGATTTGAGGGCAGCAGACAGGAGTTCGAATCCAGTTTCCAGCCCCAGGCCTTGCACAAGTCTCTTCCCTTCCTTCAAGCCTCAGTTTTGTCATCTGTAAAGTGGGGATGATGAAGCTAGCTAGCAGGGCAGTCGTGGTATCAACAGGATACCCAGGGACCCCGATCTGAGATCAGTTCTTTTGCAGAAAGAAACTCTGCCCTTGGGCACCAGGCCTGGGAGACGAGGTGTACTGGTGACTAAGAAGGAGAGTCAGTGCATCTCAGGAGCAGCTGCCATGGAAAGGGCTCCCACAATGCACCAGGCCCTGTGCTCAGAGCTGCCCAGCCTCACCCTCAGCACTCCCAGCATCCTTGTGTGCATGTGAGGATCCGGTGCTCAGAGAGGGCCAGCGCCTGTCTCCAAGATGCACAGGAAGGGCAGAGGCAGGAACCAGCTCACACCCACCCCAAAGTCAGCCCCTCCAGAAGTGCCTGTGTGCACTGCTCCCAGGGCCTTCCTGGCTTAGCTTCTATCATCCCCAGACCCCCACGCTGGCTGCGGCTGGCTTTGTGCCCCTTCCTCTGGACTGTTCATTTCCCTGTGGGTAGATTCCCAGGCTCTCAGACCAGCGATGTCAGGACATCTGTATTGAGGGCTGTTGACATAGACAATTTTTAGACTCAGAGAAGAGCTGCTCTGAAAGCTGAGGAAACACCTGACGGAAAATAAGAGTGACTGCAGCTTTGGGAGCTGAAAAGGCAGCAGCAGGAGCGGCTGCGCCTTGCACTTGGAGGATGGGGCAGGGTCGGGGGAGGGAACAGGGCCAGCCTTCCATGGATGAAGAGGGGCCTCCCCAGGCAGGTGGGCTTTGAAAGCCATCTGGGAGGTCCTTCCTGGCCTTGACAGATGGCGAGTGATGGGGCAAGGCCACCCGCGGGCTGGGGGACTCACGTTTAGCAGCAGGCGTCTCCTGTTCCCACCTTTTACCCACAACCAGTGACACTGCTGATGCCACCACCCCTCTGCAGAGCTGTCCACAGCTCTGCCCTTCATTGTTCCTGCCTCCCCTGCCTCCTCTTGCCTGCATTCAGCCAGTGTCCTGCTCTATCCCCGGGACCTGCTGTGTGAGCCTGGATGTCGGCAGGCTGCCCGCCAACACAGCCTGTCTCACTCTGAACCCCACTGTCCCCTCCAGCCTGCTCTGTCCTCCCAATCTGCACATCAGCGGTGGAGCCAATTGCCCTCGATGTTCCCAGCTCAGCACCCCCATGACAAGCAGGCACCGAGCCCTCCTGGGGTCTCCATGTTCCAGCCCCTCTGGCCTCTCCACTCCCAGCTGCTCTGGCTTCTCCAAGGACAGTCCAGACCTGTCAGCTCACACTCCAGGGTCAGCACGGCCTCCTTTCTCCTCCCAGCCGTGGTCTTCTTCTACGTGGACAGAAGATCTTCCTAATTCAGACCCCTTACTTCCCTTCTTCAATGCCCTGGGTGATTCCTTGCCACTCTTAGGATCATACCAGTATTACACCCATAATACCAATGCCCCTTGACATGACTTCTAAGGCCATTCAGTCAACAAATACCTATTGTATCACTGTTAGGGCGGCACACCTCTAGGGATGCTGCAATGATAAAATAGCCACAGACTGCTGTCCTCATGAAGCTCACATCTCTAGTAGATGGAGACAGACGAGAATCAGTTGGGATATGCACAGTATTTAACATGGACATAGGCGGGAATTAAGGAGAACAGTAAAGCAGGGCAGGAGGAAGTTAGGGGCTAGGGCTCGGAGACACAGAGCTGGGTAGGGAGGCCTCACTAAGAAGGTACATTTGAATAGCAGCCTAGAAGGATATGCAGGGATGAGCCTGGTGGAGATCTAGGGAAGAGCGTTCAGAAACAGCAAGTGCAAAGGCCGTGGGCTAAGAACAAACCTGCATGTTCGAGGACCAGCCGGGAAGCACCTTCCCTTTCAGCCTGGTGGGGCCTCTGTGATGGTTAACTTCATGTGTCAAGGGCTGCCCAAATAGGAGGTAAAACATTATTTCTGGGTGTCTGTGAGGGTGGTCTCTGGAGGAGACTAACATTTGAATCAGTAGACTCAGTAAATTGCCCTCAGCAATGAGGGCGGGTATCACCCAATAATCCATTAAGGCTCAACTAGAATAACAAGTCTTGGAGAAGGAAATGGCAACCCACTCCAGTGTTCTTGCCTGGAGAATCCCAGGGACGGGGGAGCCTGGTGGGCTGCTGTCTATGGGGTCGCATAGAGTCGGACACGACTGAAGTGACTTAGCAGCAGAATAACAAATCAGAGGAAGGAAAAATTCCACCTCTGCTAGAGCTGGGACATCTGTCAGTGCGACTGGTTCTCTGGCCTTCAGACTGAGACTGGGACACCATCAACCCTTGATTCTCAGCCCAGGTTTGGACTGGAACTACACCACCGGCTTTCCTGGGCCTCCAGCTTGCAGATGGCGCATCTTGGGGCTTAGGTTCTATAATCGCATGAGGCAATCCGTCTCTATTTCTCTCTCTATCCTATTGATTCTGTTTTTCTGGAGCATCCTGACTATGCAGCCTGTTTGTCCTGGCTCCCCTCCTGACACCATCCTCACCCTACACCCACCTCCCACTGTGACCAAAACATGCCACTGTCACTCAGTCTGTGGCCTGAGCTGCCCCTTCTGCAGAGATGCTTTTCCATGCACTCCCTCACACCCTTCATTCTACAAGCCCTCCTTGAAACTCCTCCACCCTCACCCACATAAGGCCACAGCTTGCTCTGTGTTCTCAGGTCTCTCTCTGTTGGGCAGGCCTTGGAACCTCCAAGTCATGGCTGTTCCTCAAGTGTTCCAGGCACAATCTCACCCCAGGGCCTTTGCACATACTGTATCTTCTCCAAGCACTTGCATGACTCATGTCCTCACTTCCTCCAGGCCCTTACTCGGATGTCACCCCAAGTCCTCCACCCTTCTCCACCTCTTTCCGTTGCTCTCTTTTCCATCACAGTGTATATCATGACCTGGCAGAGATGACAGAGTCTCTCGCTGGTTATCCTTGGTCTCCTCAGCAGACTGTGGCTCCAGGGGGCAGTGATTTATCTAGCCTGTGATGTTCACAGTTGTATACCTAGTGGCTAGAACAGTGCCTGCTCTGAGACTGATCAATTTGGGGAATGAAAAAAATGAATGAACACAGGGTGTTGATCACATGATGCCAGAAAAGCATATTTCTGCCCAAGACCCTTCTCCCCATGTCCAGCCACTCAGCTGGGCCAAGATCCCAACTCTGTACCTCAGCACTAGCATGGGGCCAAGCGCATTAAAACATCAGCTAGTGTTTCTGCCCGAGTGAGAGAGCTGATGGATGGATAGACAGGGTGTCGCTGAGAACCCAGGGTTTAAAAATAAACCGGCTCTCAGCTCTCCCATGTGTCATTTCTAACTTCCCATAAAAGCCCTTGGCAGAGCGGATTTCAGTCGCTCGAGGGGGATATTCAGGTTCAAGAAATAGAAAGCTTATACGTAAATACTTGTAAATAAAAAAGCTTATAAACACATTAAATGAACCCAATGGACAGAGCCCCTTTCCTGCCCTGGGAAGGCAGACGCAGTGCAAGGAAAGAGGATGGAGATTTGGGACGTTCATGTTTCCGCTGAGTGGTACCCAGGGCAGCTGAGGGCAGGGGCCTGGGAAGATCTAGGGGCTTGTGCTGGGGGCGCCCCAGAGCACGTGGCCCTGTCCCCAAGAGCTCTGGGCTGGCCCCCCCCTCCACCCGCGGGGAGGGTGTGAGAACCCCGTGGCCAGTGACCCAGCCTTGTCCTGGCACCATGGGAGAGGGAGAATAAGGGAAAGCCTCCCACAACCTCCCTCCAGCTGGGGCCTCGCCTCGCACAGCCCCCCAGCCCCCATCAGCCTCTTGGGGTGGGCAGGGGCTCTTTCTGCCATGCAGCCCTAGCTCTCAGCTGGGGTGCTCCTGGTGCAGATGGGTGAGGATGCTCTCTTTGTTCCTTCTTCCCCCATGGTCCTCTCTCCCCAGGAGGCACGCACGGCCATCCCCGATGGAGGGGTGTCTCCGGCGGGGCTGTGCCCTCCTCTCCTCCGGACAACCCTTTCTCCACGAGGCCGTGCACACCACACGCTGAACTGGGCTCACCCGCTAGCCTGCTCCTCATCCACATTATCACTCAGGAAACGGCAGCTCCATTTCCCAGCTCCTCAGCCAGAAACCTGGGTGTCTTTGTGACGAATCCCTTGCCTCCACCCGCACCACCCCCAAGGTGGGCTGGCTCACCCTCCAAAACACCTCCCAGAGCCTGCCTTGTGTCCATCCCCTCCTCACTGCTCTAGTCCAAGCTATCGCTGACTCCTGCCTGGACCTTCACCTCCTCCGTGGGCCCCCTGTTCCAGCTCCAGCCTCCACGAGGAGCCAGACGAGCTTCTTAAATCCCCAAACTGATCAGGCCCCTTCCTTGCTTCAAACCCTTGTGATGCTCGGGGAACCTTGAGTTATTCCCACCCTGCCGTCAAGGCAGGTGAGCTCTGCAGGGTCTGGCTGCTTCCTCCTCCCCTCCTTATGCTACCCCCTCATCACACTCTGCCCCAGTGCCCTTTCTTCTCCCCTCTGACACTCTCCTTCCCATCCCAGGGCCTTTCCACATGCTGGGCCTTTGCACTCTGTAGATTACTCTGTCCCCACCCCCCACTCTTTAGGTAACCAGCTCCTTCAGGTCTCAACTGAATTATCAGCTCCTAAGACTCCCATCTGAATTAGTCCCCTGCATGATCCTCCCACACTGCCTTGTGTACATAGCGTGTTGACCTTGTCCCAAGGTATAGCTGTCTGTGTGACTTTTCCTTGAAGGGCATGTCCCCCTCCTAACTGTGAGCCCCAGGAGTTGAGGCACCCTGACTGGTGTGTCTCTTTGTCATTCCTGCAGCCAGTATGAACTCCTATCACTTGGCAGGTGCTCAGCAAATGACCTGGATAATGGGACGCTAAGAAAGGAAAGGGCATACGAAGTAAGTAGCCTGTGTTCCTTACAAGAACAGAAATATCTTAAAGTGCTGTTAATTGTTGTATGGAGGGAGATGGACTTTTTACTTTATTTTCTTTTTTGTAACTCACACTGCTTAATCAGAGCTGGTAATTACAACTCTTGTTTCTGGTTTGTGCCTCCTCGACTTGGGCCCTGAGGGCAGGAACCATTTCATATTTAAGCAGAATTAGTTCTGCGATGCTTTCATGGGAGCTGGAGCGTGCTGGAGTGTGGAGTGTAATTCTCAGTGATGCTAATTAGATCACGAAAACAGCCTGGCCTCTCTGGCTTCTGGGGGTGGAGGGGAAGGGTCTCCCTCTAACAAGCCTGAGAAGCCAGCCCCACCTGCTCTACGAATCCCCTCACAAATCCCCAGGCCTTGGCTCCCAGGGGAAATGAGGTCATAGTCCTTTCCAGGATTCCTCTCAGACCTCCCGTGGGGGGCTGGACAGCAGCCAATACCCAGGGCAAAGGGGCTTCCTGCCGCCTTCCTCCCACGTCCATCTCAGGGGCTTTCTGGAACCTCTGTTAGGTGTCTAGTGGGACTGTGGTGGTCAGGCTGGGCTGCTTCTAAGCACACAACTTCCTCCTCGTTCCCGCTAAGGATGGGATGGGATCTTTCCAGGACACAGCTGCTAAGTCGGGAGGTCAGTGCCACCATAAGGCCCTGCCGGCCACTCTCAACAACTCGCTTCCCAGCTTCCTGCCAGTCTCTCTCCGAGTCCCTCTCTTTTCCACAGCTCTCCTGTTGCCTCTGTGGCTCATCCATCTCAGTCCACTTGGCTGAATTTTGCTCCATCTCACCCCACATTGGACCAGCTAACCCACTCTGACCAGTGTTCCTCACAGATTGGTTCTCACTCTCACACTGTCTACATTCTTGGGACAGTCTTACCCACGATGGGGCATCAGCCACCACCTCCAATGCTAAGGATCCCAGACCTCCATCTCCAGGGTAGTAGACAAAGATATGAGACTGGCTCTGTCCCTGGTGGCTCAGATGATAAAAGCGTCTGCCTGCAACACGGGAGACCCAGGTTCGATCCCTGGGTCAGGAAGATCCCCTGGAGAAGGAAATGGCAACCCACTCCTGTATTCTTGCCTGGAAAATTCCATGGATGGAGGAGCCTGGTGTAGGCTACAGTCCATGCAGTCGAAAAGAGTAGGACACGACAGAGCGACTTCACTTTCGCTTTCTGTCACTCACACACAGCAGGTTGCTTCACCTCCCTGAGCCTGGGTTTTCTCACTTATTAAAGGCCCTCTGTGATCAAATAAGTCAGGACTGATCAGCCAAAGGCCCAGGTCACAGTAGGTGCCACCCACACACTATCTCTTTTCTGCCTTTGAGATTTCCCTGAGCCAGTACTCCTTCATGGAACCTTCAGCTGATCCTTCTGTGGGTCCCCCAGAGGAAGGAAGGGGGAGCTCTTTCAGGTTGGGAGGGCAGGGGAGACCTTTCCAAGGAGGTGACACTTGATCAGAGACATGGCGAAGTCAGGGAGTGAAGCCCAGGAATATCTGTGCAAAGAGCCTTAACAGCTGGTGCCAAGGCCCTGCGGTGGGCATGTATTTGGAATGTCCCAGGAGTATCCAGTAGCTGGTGTGTCTGGAGTGGAGTAAGTAATGAGGAGCATGGTGGGAAATGGGGGTGGAGAGGTGGGTGGGTCCAGGCCCAGAAGGGTCTGGTGGACACTCGCAGGTGAGGCTGTGATGGTGGGAAATGTCATTCCCTCGGGGGTCAGCAGGGATCCTATGTGACCATAATGTGACATCGGGACTTCCAAATCCAAGTCTAACCAGCCAAGCTGCTGCTGGAATGTCCATCTCCCTGCAGAGGGTGTGGAGACTGCCCAGAGTTGCCCTCTCTGCCGTCCACACTCTTTCCTCCCCACCATCCCGAATGGCTGGGAGAGAGGACGAAGGACACAGTTGCTGGGAGAGGAGCATCAGAGGACCCATCTGTGCCAGCCCCACCCCCAGGCCTCTGCTGGCGATGTGATGTGTGGAGACCAGAGCGAGGGTGACAGGCTGATGCTCACCCCACACCTGTCTCACAATAGAGTCTTAGGAACATTGCATTCTGGTAACATCTCCATGGGAAGAGAAAGCTTGGTGCTCTGTGGAAGAGTCCCTGAGATGCAGCGTGGGAAATGTCCAGGGGAAGAGGGGACAGGAGAGAGCCCATCACGACCTACAGACCATCCTGCCTACTGTTTCTGCTTGTTGGCTCTGCTGAAACCACCATCCTTCTCTCCCTCCTTAGTCTCTTCCTCCTCCTCCGGCTTCTCTCTTTCTCCTTTCCTCCTTCTCTTTATCCTTTCCTGCAACAAACAGTAACTGATTTTTCTCTGTGTGTGACCCTGGGGTGTGACATCCGGCCTCAGTGGGATCCCAGACGGACGATAATTCCAGCATCCTGTCACTGGCGTTGTGATGCTGCAGAGGAGCCAAGGAGATGCAGGTTCTGCCTGGGTGGGGAGGGGACAGGAGAGGGGAGCATTTTCTCCACGAGCCTCTCTGTTCCGGGCAAAGTGCCAGGGCCTAAGAGCCCTTAAGGGCCCGTGAGAATGTTTAAGGCCCAGGAAAACAATTTATTTGGCTTCAAAATATAAAGGGAAGGCTGCAAAGTTGAAACTGATAAATGCTTAATCAAATGTCTACAAAGCATAATATTTTCAACTGCTCACCTTTTCCTCCAACTTAGCTTCTGCATAGTTACATATAATTGGTATTTAGTAAGGGATGTGGGGGCATTTTGAGATGTTTGATCTGATAGGGGAAGGAGTTTCTAAAAGGGAGTGTCTGGGTTTGGGAGAGTCTTATAAAATCTGTGTGTGTGTGTGTGTGTGTGTGTGTAGGGTGGGAAGCAGGGACACGGGTGATGGAGAGCGGAGACTTTGCAGAGGAGCCATGTGGCTGGAAGGGTGAGGGTCTTTTAACCAGCATTCTTGGGCAGGGGAACAGCATGCACACAGGAGCAGGCCTGGCAGAGCCTGAGGAGTCTGAGAAACAGGGACCATTCACTGAACCTGCAATATGAGGTGGGGTGGGGGCAGGGATAGGACAGCTGGGGCACAGGTGTTATATTACTCCTGAAGCCTCTCTGCATCCTCACACCTGCTTCCCCATCATTAAAGACCAGCTCTGCCTTCATCCTCACAGAGGCCAGACCAGCATGGAGGTTCAAAGCCTGGCTTGGTCTTTCCACCAGCTGCTCTGGCCTGGTCCTATGGACCCCACTTCTGCTCACGGGGTGTTCTCTTGGTTTAGTTGTGTGTGTGTGTGTGTGTTCTCAGTGGTGTCCAATTCTTTGCGATCCCATGGACTGTAGCCCACTAGGCTCCTCTGTCCATGGGGTTTCCCAGGCAAGAACACTGGAGTGGGTTGCCATGCCCTCCTCCAGGGGATCTTCTTGACCTAGGGACTGAACCCTCATCTCTTGCATCTTCTGCATTGGCAGGTGGATTCTTTACCATTGTGCCACCTGGGAAGCTTGGTTTAGTCATGAGGAAGCAAAATGTGGAGGATAGGGAGAGAAAAAAATAACACAGAGACACAAAGCAGACTCCAAACTCCCTTCCTGGGTCACTTCTGGAAACAAGTCCATTTGCTCTTCTTTCTCCCCAGCCCTGTAGCTCATGCGGTAAAGAATCCACCTGCAATGTGGGAGACTTAGGTTTGATCCCCAGGTTGGGAAGATCCCCTGGAGGAGGGCATGGCAACCCACTTCAGTATTCTTGCCTGGAGAATCCCCATGGACGGAGGAACATGGCAGGCTGCAGTGATGGGGTTGCAAAGAGTCGGACACGACTGAGCGACTAAGTACAGTGCAGAATCCCCAGCTCAGCGTTTCAACGGAGTCTTCCCTAGTGTCCATTTAAGGGAAAGTCGTGCTGCCTCAAGCCCATTTGAGGATGACACCCAATCTCTGTCCAGCCAGATAAAACCTCTAGCTGCTGATGGGAGCCTGAAGTCACCTGTCTTCCGGGGCCCTCAGATGGAAACTTGGGGTTTCCTGGGGCTGGAACTTCCTGGCAGTGGATCCCACCTTCAGTATAGACCTGCCAGTGCCGCCAGCAGCCACCAGGGGCAGCAGTGGGCTGTGGTTCCGCCTCTCCAGCAATGCTGAAGCTTGCTGTGGTCAAGAGGCGCAACTACCTTGGTGGAGGGTGGAGGGTGGAGGGTGGGGGGTGGGGAGGGGTCATGTCAAACTTGCCCCTCCAGCCAGCTTGCTCCCAGATGAAGCAAGAACCCGTCATTAACAAATCGGGGCTTTCGGTTAAATGCTGTCTTCTCCTGGCTCCGTGGGTTTTCTTCCAAAATGTGAATTCTCTCTGACCTCTGGGGAAGTGAGTGGCTGCTTTCTTTTTTGGAGGCAGAATCTCAGAGCCATTACGTTGGAAGCTGGAGGGTGGGGTGGGCAGGGTTGCTGTGAAAGTAGAGAAAGTGGACACTGGAGGCAGGGTATGCCACCACTTCAGGGCCGAGCAACACCAGACAGGTGATTTAACCCCTCTGGGCCACTTTCCAACCTCGTCTATCTCATGGGTTGCATAAAAATGAGCTCAGTCACTACATGTAAAGTGTTTGAGATAGTGCCTGGCAGACAGAAAGCTCACAATAGGTGTTAGTGACTATAATAATAACCATGTTAGTTGTTCAGTCATGTCTGACTCTTTACGATGCCGTGGACTGTAGCCCGCCAGGCTCCTCTGGCTATGGAATTCCCCAGGCAAGAATACTGGATTGGGTTGCCATTTCCTTCTCCAGGAGATCTTCCCGACCCAGGTATTAAACCTGGGTCTCCCGCATTGCAGGCTGATTCTTCACCATCAGAGCCACCAGGGAAGCCCGTATAATAATAATAGTAATTATGATAATTGTTTGTGTTATTGTTTTTATTAGTTTATATTACATTAGAAGTGCCTGCAGGTGCAGGGCGAGCAGGAAACCCTCAAAGCCCTTTCTGGTGTGGTCTCTCCCTCCAACCTAATATCCCTTGCACCCTGCTGCTCCCCTAAGTATTTTCAATTACTCCCCATATTTTCTGACCTCTATTCCTTTGGACATACCATTCCCCTTGCCTGAAAGACTCTTCAATCATCTTTTCCAGGGCAACTCTTACTCTACCTGGATGAATCAGCTCAGATGCCACCTCCTCTGTGAAGCCAGCTTAGAGCTCCCCTCTCCCACACTTCCTGGAAGACCCCTGTGTTGCCAGCACCCTCTCTAGGCTCCTGCAGTAACTGACACATTCCAGGTCCTACCTCCAGGCACCCAGCACCAGCACATTCCTTACATTCACCAATGTAGGGATTTCCTCTGCTGTCTTTCCGTCTCTGTGTCTCTGGTCCCAGAACTGCACTTGGCACAGCTTGGGTGTCCATGAGTGATTATTGAACAAATAAAGAAGTGCACAGTGCAAGGGTCTCCTGGGTCCTCAGTGACTCACCCCCACTCACTCTGTGAAAGCCTTGAGTTCCCCATCTGCCAACAAAGGTCCATCTTAGTTAAAGCTTTGGTTTTTCCAGTAGTCATGTATGGATGTGAGAGTTGTACTATAAAGAAAGCTGAGCGCCAAAGAATTGATGCTTTTGGACTGTAGTGTTGGAGAAGACTCTTGAGAGTCCCTTGGACAACAAGGAGATCCAACCAGTCCATCCTAAAGGAGATCAGTCCTGGGTGTTCATTGGAAGGACTGATGCTGAAGCTGAAGCTCCAATACTTTGGCCACCTGATGGGAAGAGCTGACTCATTTGAAAAGACCCTGATGCTGGGAAAGATTGAAGGCAAGAGGAGAAGGGGACAACAGAGGATGAGATGGTTGGATGGCATCACCGACTCAATGGACATGAGTTAGAGTAAGCTCCGGGAGTTGGTGATGGATAGGGAAGCCTGGTGTGTTGCAGTCCGCCAAAAGTCAGACACGACTGCGTGACTGAACTGAGCTGAGCCACTCTGGGAACCTCCCTCCCAGGACAGCAGAGAACACTGGCCTCCTCAGGCTGGCGGCACTCCGGGGCTCGGGCTGTGAAAGGGGAAGGAATTCTGCTATTAAGCACATTAGTTCTGTCGTCTGGTCTTTGGGAGAAGAGCTTGCCTGGTAATTAGGGTTGTTAGGGGAGACAGAGGTGGCGCTGGTAGTGATGCCAGGGTCGACCCAGAGCAGCCAGACCCGAGGCTGCGGGCGGCAGAAGGAGGCACTGGGACCGGGCCAGGTGGGTGGGCACCTCCGTGTCTTCTCCGGGAGGCAGAGAAGGACCCGCGTTTTCCTGGTGTGGGAGACCCCGCGGCGGTCCCGGCTCTGACCTGAAGGTGGCGCTGCCGATCCTCGCAAGGACAACTCTGCCGGGCTGCAGCCCTGTGCCTGAAGGTGGGGAGGGTCTGAGAGAAGCAGGGCGATCAGAGGAGGGAGGAGAGGAAAAGCTAGGGCGGGAAGGGGAGGAGGGGGAGAAGGAGGCTTCTTCACATCCAGGGCTTGGAGAAGCCGTATCCTCTTGGAATAAGCCCCCCATCCCAATGCCTACAGAGCGGTTCCTTCCTCCCTGACCCCCTCCCCCATCCTTGTGTGACTCCTAGGGCCTTCAGAATGAAGCCCAGCCTACACAGCCCAGCCTCATCCTCTGAGATCTGATCCCAGAGAAGTCCTGTCCGGTCTTTCCCCACCTTCCCACCCCTCATTCCACGCTCACACCCCAGCCCCAGCCACCGGGCACCGCCTGCCACTCGCAAGGCTCCCGGCTCTCCCTCTCTGCCAGACCTCTGCAGGTGCCAAGTTGCGGCAGCCAGTGATAACCTATCTACCCCGGCCCTAACCCCATCCCCGCGCTGGCTCCTTGCGTCTTCTCTAGGTCTCAGCATGGGCACCACCTCCTCCCAAAAGTCCTCCCTGACTTCGGTCCAGGGTCAGGGTCCTCACCGGGGCTCCCCGTCCCATGCAGCCTCTCCCCTTATCTCAGCACTGATCACTCTGGGTCTTGATGGATTCATCTGTTTCCTTAGCCAGACTAGGAGCTTCCCCAAGGGCAGGGCATGGCCTCAGCCCCCTCAGTGTCCCCTTTGTGGCCAGCCTGGGGGCTGAACAGGCACAGCTGGGCCACAGACTATGCCTGTGGGATAAGTGAATAATCAGATGAAGGGGTGGGTGCGGGAGAAAAGGCAGAGGGAGACATGGAGGGAGAAAACAAAGCAGGGAAGAGATGGGCTAGGAGAGAGAGCGCTGAGCAGGGCATCCTGGCCCCCAGACGTGAAGGGGGCTCTCTTCCCTGAAGTCAGCCGGCTGCCTGGCTCTGGACCCCCTTGAACATCCAGCAGTTCTTCCTTATTTTGGGGTGCAGGTAACAGAACCCGCTCAGCTGCAGGGAAAAGGTCTCTCAGGTGCTCAAGGCAAAGCAAACAGCCAGAACTACTGCGGTACCTGGACCCAGACCAGGGATGGGCACTGTCGAGAAGGCACATCTCTCTCCATGGGACTTCATCCTCCACCCTTCTCAGTGTCCTGCACACTGGGACTTTGTTCATCATCAGCTCAAACAACCAGCAGACCCAACTAGCTCCTTTTAGTCTCAGTCTCACATTTATAGAAGAGATACTGCCCAGCTGGGGCAGGGGTCTGTCCTGATCCTGTCCCCATGAGGTTGCGTGGAACAGGTCAGTGTCAGAGGGCACGGACAGGGCTGCTGGGGGCAGTGCAAAGCACACGGGGACATGGGGGCAGGGAATGCCAAAGGCAGCCTCACCAAGGTTCGTGGGTGCAGAATCTGCTCCTTGTCAGGCACTCTGAGGGGTCATTTCAAGTCTTGGTCAAACACCACCTGACCAGCCCTTGCATTCCCATTTTACAGATGGGCGGCTCACTGCCTGTGCTCTTTCTGTTCCCTGAGCTTCCAGGCTCTGTTTCGTCCTCTGCCACCATCCTATTGGTTTTATTTGGTCCAGCCTCTTTCTTCCTGGGACCTCAGTTTTCTCCTCTGATAAACTGGGGAGACAGAGCCACAAGGTCCCTTTCAGCCCTGACACTTGGGGGGGTCCCTTTGCTCCACTTGGAGGCAGCCAGTGACCTCAGCAATGCTGGTGATCCATGCCCTTCTCTCCCAATGATTCGTTTGTTGTTCGGGGCCCTTGGAGAAACCCCTGGGTAAATATTAATAATGCAGGTCTGCCTTCATGTCTGAGAGAGAGGATGAATCATTTCCTGCTTGCCTCCTGGGCTCAGGATTGTAGCTGAAAATATGCTGGCTCTTTGGAGCAGCTGTAAAGAGATCTGGGCTGATGGGGTCTTGTAGCTGAGGCAGAGCCATGAAATGGCTGCCCCCGCTGGCTGCCTCAAGGCCTGACCCCTACTGTCCCAAAGACATGTCTGCACTGGAAGGCTTAGCATCCAGGCTGGATCCTGCTGTTTGGCTCACTCTGCCTCCTCTTCATGTGTCTACAGAGCAGGGCTGGAGGAGGCAGGCTTACAGAGAGCTTGGTTCTCACCCCACTGAACCCTCCAAGTGTTCATCTTCCCTGGACCCGTGCTGGCCACATGTAGATGCAGCTCTGTGTCCCTATCCCAAGTATATTCTTCAAGGGCAGGGCTCCCCAGGTTACAGTCAGTACCCCCCAGAATTGGTGCAAGCCTCATCCTCTGAGAGCGTCTGTCCAGCTCATGGTGACCCCCCCTGCCCAGCCCTCTTCACCTACAAGGTTTTTTCCAGGTTATTTATAGGTGCTGATTGACCTGCCTTCTCTGGTGAGACCCAAACAAACAGGCAGAAAACCCATCCAAGGTGGACCAGGTAGATTCTCTCTCTGAGAAATCTGGGGTGGGGACTGAGGAAATCTGTCTTCGTCTGGGATATTCTCACAAATGGAGGTGTCTGCACTCGGGAGCTGTGGTGACCAGCTTCCATCTGGAAAGGGCAGCAAGAGAGAGTGCTGGCCCCTCCTTGGAGCTGTCTCCTTCCGAGGTTGTGCTGCTTCCTTGTCCTTGGGTTCTAGGAGATGTCATGGTGTCACTGTTAGAGCCACCGCCCTTGTCTGGTTAAGCCAGTATGAGCTGATCCTTCTACACACTCCCAGAATCCTGCCAATCCAGGCACACCCTACGTGGGCCAGGCAGTGCTTAGCTGTTTGACCTCATTATGTCACTTAGCCCTCTTATTACATCTGCCAGGTGGGCATCTCCAGCTTCCCGTTTTGCAGGCAAATGACACGGAGGGAGCTCAGACCACAGGTCTAGTCACCAGTCTGATTTTCCCACAGCCCTGGTTGCCTCTTCTCCCACCAGACCTTGTATGATACAAAGGGATTGTGAGCCAGAGGTCCAGAGGGACTTACTGGGGCCACTCCTTCCAGAACCCACTAACTCAGGGCCTGGGAGAGTGCTCAGCAGGGAGCTGGGAGCTCAGTGTGTTCCCAGGACAGCCCTGTGCTGACCCAACCTGAAGCTGGGAGGCAGGCCAGCTGAGGGGGCCCCTCTGCCCATAGCTCTCTGAACAGGCCAGGGCTCCTGTAGTTGACTCTGCTCTGAGTCATTTGACTGGTCGGGGGTAACTGACAACTCAGAGTCATCCATTAGTCTCAGGCCCGCAGATGATTGCCGGGTGACTACAGCCCCTGCCCAGAACAGGGACCCAACTGACCTTCCATTTTGGTCTTGTAGCTGGGCTAGTGGGTTATTTACAGGGCCAGGGCACCCACTCAGATCTGACATCCCCTTCCTGTTGGTTCTCCAGCCACCGAGAGTGATTGGCCACCTACTGCTGCCCTCAGGGGAGGGTGACCCCAGCACTTGGAGAGAAAGTTATTTATAACCAGGGGCACAGCGGTCAGGGGGTCCCTGCAGCCTATCCTGCTGACATCATTAGACCGTGAGCAGCACTGATCTCCACATGTCCAAAAACTGCCTTCAAAGTCAAGGGCAGAAGCAAATGAGGACCCTGGAGACCGTTGTCCCCAGCCCCTTCATTAAACTGCTGAGGGAATAACATTCCAGGGAGGGTAGGGATGAGCCGGAGTCACATGCTGAGGCTGAGACCCAGACAGTGTGTCATTAAGTGGATAGAAGATTCCACAGAAATCACAGGCCAGACAAGATGCGGCGCCCTGGGATTCAAGGCTAATCAGGCAGACGTGGTCCGCTCCCCGGGGAAATGTACGGTCTATGATGGGAGCCCATACTGTATGTATGCTCGGTCATGTCTGACTCTTTGTGACCCCATGGACTGTATAGCCCACCAGGCTCCTCTGTTCATGGGGTTTTCCAGGCAAGAATACTGGAGTCGGCAGCCATTTCCTCCTCCAGGGGATCTTCCTGACTCAGGGATCAAACTTATGTCTCTTGCTTTGACACGCAGATTCTTTATGGCTGAGCCACCTGGGAAGCCCCCTCTCGTGAAAGAGAAGCTGGTAATTCTCTGTGAACCTTGGAGTGTGTACCACCAGGGCTGAAGATCTCGGAGTCAGGGAGTACTTCGCAGGAGAAAGAGGGAGAGACAGGGACAGAGAGAGGAGAATGAGCAAAAGGGGTGAGCTAGGCTGTGGGGGTGTCTGCACACACCCAGGGTGGGGGGAAGGGAGTGTGTGCGGGGTGAGCACAGCAAAGCAGCAGGAGTTTGGTGAAGAGGGACAGAGGGCGGAGGCAGCCGGAGCCAAGGGTGGAGGGGGCGTGGGAGGAGCCTGACTCACTCTACTTGGAATTGTCAGACTGCAACTCCGCAGTCCTTCTGGGTGTGGCTCTTTCTGCAAGTGAAAGGGGCCAGTCTAAGGCCTCCTAACTGGTGAGGGGAGAAAACAGAATTGAGTCTAACCTAATTCCCAAATTGTATTACCCCATCTTTCACTAGACTGCCAAGCAGGATATTAAGTAGGGGGAACTAAGGAGGGTTTCTCCCAGGACATGAGTTTTAATCTGATTTTGGAAAGAAGAAAGCAATAGGAATCAGATAACAGTAAGGTTGAGAGGGGAGGAGAATCCAGATGTGGGACCTGGGCTGGGAGAGGTTCTAGGACCTGGGGTGGGAGAGGTACAATCAGCTCATCAGTGAGAACAAGAGTGGCTGCATTTACTTGAGCACCTACTATGTGCCTGGATGTTGCAAACACCTGAGATGTGTCTTGGAAGAAAAGTTATGACCAACCTAGATAGCATATTAAAAAGCAGAGACATTACTTTGCCAGCAAAGGTCCGTCTAGTCAAAGCTATGTTTTTTCCAGTAGTCGTGTGGATGTGAGAGTTGGACCATAAAGAAAGCTGAGTGCCAAAGAATTGATGCTTTTGAACTGTGGTGTTGGAGAAGACTCTTGAGAGTCCCTTGGACAGCAGGGAGATCCAACCAGTCCATCCTAAAGGAAATTAGTCCTGAACATTCATTGAAAGGACTGATGCTGAAGCTGAAACTCCAATACTTTGGCTACCTGATTCGAAGAACTAACTCATTGGAAAAGACCCTGCAGCTGGGAAATATTTAAGGCAGGAGGAGAAGGGGACAACAGAGGATGAGATGTTTGGATGGCATCACCGACTCAATGGACATGAATTTGGGTTAACTGTGGGAGTTGGTGATGGACAGGGAGACCTGGCGTGCTGCAGTCCATGGGGTCGCAAAGAGTCGGACACGACTGAGCGATTGAACTGAACTGAAATGAGATGTGTCATTTCATTTACCCCATAGATGGCCTATGATGTGGGCACTATGACAGCTGGTTAGTGGTTGAGCCCTGATCAGACCAGGGTTCTCTGGATAGAAACCAAGGGTCTACCTGCCACAACCCAGATGGAGCTACTGCTGCCAGAATGTCTCCCAGGTTCTGTGAGCCCTGACAAGTTGCTTACCTTCTCTGTGCCTCTGTTTCTTCATCTGTAAAACAGGGATGCTAATATGCATGAAACACAAAGACATTTTTGTTAATCAGAATGCTTTTTAGGAAGAGTACAAAAGAGTCTGAAAAGAGAATTCTATGTGATGACAAAAGCCAGTATCCTGAGGGTATGGAGCCAGCTGGTATCAAGACTTTCTAGAAGGAGAGGGTAAAAGCTATCTACAGGAGATGGGGAGGCCTGTTTCTTCTGGAGAAGGGAATGTGGGGCACAAGAGGAGAGCAGTCAGGGAGGCAGTGACTCTGTGCCTATAAATTTGCAATAAGGCTAATAAATTCAGAAATACTTGGTGTAGGTGGATATTTTAGAAAGCACTGATGGAGCTGAGCTTTGCACTTTGAAATAACCCAAAATGAAATACAGCCAGTGAGGCAGATGGAAGAGCCCAGTTGCAGGAGGAGGGGTTCTGGGGTCTAGGACTACCAGTGGTCATAGGCTGCCAAGGGCTCAGCCAGTTACATTAGATTCTTCCAAGGGACAAGGGCACCCTAGCTGGCACCTGGTTTCCCTGACCTTGATAGTCATATCCACCTGCTTGTCATCTTCCTGACCCCGCCAAAGTCATGTTCTGCTTTGACAAAGGTCGAGCCTCCCCTGGATTCCATCCTCTGCTGCCTGGAATCTCCAGTCTCACTCCCTCCACGCTGTCATCAGGTTTGCAAAGCAAATTCTCACCTCCACGTGAAAAGCAAAGCAGGGCAGGTCAAACAAAATCAAGAAAAAGCAATAAGATCTCTCTTAACCTCAGCTCCTTCCACGCTACCAGCTCTCTGCTGGCCCCTATTCCCTCCCCTCCACCTTGAGCAGGTGGACCACAGGATGCTCTTCACCTCCTGCCCTGGCGCCTTTCACGCCTCATCTACTGCTTCCTGATTTGTCAAGGTCACACTTATGACTGCTTCTCTGCTGGAGGTGTATGGCATGAGGAGCCATGCCCCTCTCCTTCTGGAAACGCTCTGACTCCATGGTACTGCCTGCCTCCCTCCCATCTGCCTGGCTGTCTGTCTCAGTCTCCTGTGCAAAACCCTCAGGGTTCAGGCCTGGCTTTCCCTGGTTGGAAGACATGCTCTTTCCTGTGCAAAGCTCATCAATTGCAGTGGATATTTTTAACAACTTCATTGAAATATAATTGACATATGATAAATTAAACATATTAACAGTGATGTATTTAAAGACATAATTAAAGGGAAATTTTGATAAGTTTTGACATACGTATGCATTCATGAAACCATCACTGCAATCAAAATAATGAAAATATCCATCATTCTCCCAAGTTTTCCTTCAGCTCCTTAGTCATCTCCCCAGAAAGCCCCATTCATCTCCCCAGGCAATCACTGATCTGCTTTCTGTCACTATAGTTTAATTTATATTTTCTAGAATAGATCAATGAAATCAAACAAGATGCATTCTTTATTTGCCTGGTTTCTTTCACTTAGCATAATTCTTTTTATTTCATTTTTCTTGGCTTACAATATTATGTTAGTTTCAGGTATGCAGCAAAGAGATTCTGTTACATATATATATGAAATATATATATATATAAATTTATATAAACATAAATACAAATATATTTTAATATATATATTTATATATAAATATATATCTGAATATATAAATTTCAGATTATTTTCCAATACAGGTTATTACAAGATATTGAGTATAAATATAAATATGAATTTATATAAAATTTATATATAATTTATATAAATATATATTATATATATTTATATTCATATTATTTGTATTATATATTATATTATATAAATAATATGTATATCATATATATTTATATTATAAATATATAAATATATATTTATATTTATAATATTTTATTATATATTATATATTTATAATAATAAATCACTCCTTCCAAAGAAATCCCAGGGCTGATCTCCTTCAGAATGGACTGGTTGGATCTCCTTGCAGTCCAAGGGACTCTCAAGAGTCTTCTCCAACACCACAGTTCAAAAGCATCAATTTTTCGGCACTCAGCTTTCTTCACAGTCTGACTCTCACATCCATACATGACCACTGGAAAAACCATAGCCTTGACTAGACGGACCTTTGTTGGCAACGTGATGTCTCTGCTTTTCAACATGCTATCTAGGTTTTTCATAATTTTTCTTCCAAGGAGTAAGCTAGTATACAGAAATTCAATTGATTTTTGTATATCCTGCAACCTTACTAAACATACTTACTATTTTAAATGGGCTCCATTGCAGGTTTTCTATGTAGATGATCATGTCTCTTTCAAGAAAAAGCAATTTTACTTCCTTATTATCAGTCTGGGTGCTTTTTATTTATTTTTCTTATGTTATTGCACTGGCTGGAACTTCCAGCACAATGTAGAATATGAATGGTAACAGTGGATATCCCTATCTTGTGTCTTGAGCTTATTGGGAAAACTTTCAGTCTTTTCCTATAATGTATGATGTTAAATTCTAGACATCCTTCTTCAGAATGAGAAAGTTCTCTTCTATTCCTACTTCGCTGAGACTTTTCATGACAAATTTATATTGGATCTTGTCGATTTTTTTTTTTTTTTGCATCTGCTGAGCTGGGCATATGGTCTTTCCTTTTAAATTTGTTAATATAAGGAGTTTCTTTGATTGATTTTTGAATTTTAAACCAATCTTGCATTTGTGGGATAACCCTCCTGCTGGAACATGATGTATTAACTTTTTAATATGCCACTGGATTTATTTGCTAAACAAATATTTAGAATTGTTACATCTATGTTCTTGAGGGTTATTGGTCTATAGTTTTCCATTCTTTTAATGTCTTTGTCAGGTTTTGGTATCAGGATGATTCTAGCTTCATAAAATGAGTTGGGAGTTATTATTTCTGTCAAATTTGTATTATATTTTCCTTAGATGTTTGATAGAATTTACCAGGGAAGCTATCTGGTTCCAGAGTTTTCTTTATGGTAGCGTTGTAACTACAAATTCAATTTATTAAAGAGATATAGGAATAGTCAAGTTATCTATATCTTTTTGAGTGAAATTTGGTAGTTTGAGTGTTTCCAGTAATTTGACCATTTCATCTAAATTGCAAATTATATTGTCATAAGGTTGTTATGAAAATTCCCTTACTATCCTTTTAATGTCTGTAGAATATATAGTGATGTTGCCTCTTTTGTTATTAACAATTTGTATTTTCTTTATTTTTAACTGATTGCTCTGGGTATATAGTTATTCTTTTATTTTTAAAAAAATATT
The DNA here is from genome assembly GCF_003369695.1 of Bos indicus x Bos taurus. Classification (NCBI taxonomy): domain Eukaryota; kingdom Metazoa; phylum Chordata; class Mammalia; order Artiodactyla; family Bovidae; genus Bos; species Bos indicus x Bos taurus. The sequence goes on from NC_040077.1 coordinate 123,063,183, forward strand.
GGGGTATAGTTGGTATACAACATTGTGTTAGTTTCAGGTATATGCAAAATAAATTATATATATATATATATATATACACACACACACACACACATATATATATATCCACTTTTTTTTTTTTTTAAGATTCTTTTCCCATATAGGCCATTACAGACTACTGAGTAGAGTTCCCTGTACTATAGAGTAGGTCCTTATTAGTTATGTTTTATATACAGTAGTGTGTGTTCAGTTCAGTTCAGTTGCTTAGTCGTGTCCGACTCTTTGCGACCCCATGAACTGCAGCACGCCAGGCCTCCCTGTCCATCACCAACTCCTGGAGTCCACCCAAACCCATGTCCATCAAGTTGGTGATGCCATCCAACCATCTCATCCTCTGTCTTCCCCTTTTCCTCCTGCCCTCAGTCTTTCTCAGCATCAGGGTCTTTTCCAATGAGTCAACTCTTCACATCAGGTGGCCAAAGTATTGGAATTTCAGCTTCGGCATCAGTCCTTCCAATGAACACCCAGGACTGATCTCCTTTAGGATGGACTGGTTAGATCTCCTTACAGTCCAAGGGACTCTCAAGAGTCTTCTCCAACACCACAGTTCAAAAGCATCAATTCTTCGGTGCTCAGCCTTCTTCACAGTCCAGCTCTCCCATAGTCCCCAGCCACGACACCGCGACCCATCAGTTACTTTCTAGTGAGTTGAGTCTGAGGACCTCAGTTTTTGCCACCCATCACGTGAATAGCTCCCAATAGCATTTCCAGCTTCACTATCCTTTGATTAAACTCAATTTAAACCCTTTATTTCTTGAATGAAAGACCAGATTCCATATCCCCACCCCCCGCCAGAGCTAGGTACATCACATGTGCTTCAGGGCCAAGGTGGACCTAGAACCTCTGCTTCTGGTGCCCTTTAGTATCCATTTTAAAACTTACCCAGTGCAGTCACTGATCACTTCCCTCATGCCAGGCACCATGTTAACATGTATATTATCTCATTTAATCTTTGTAACAGCCCTGTGGAGTGGGTGTGGGTCTCGTGGCCATTACAGAGATGTTTAAATCAAGCCTCTTGCTCCAGGTTGCACCTTGAGAAAGTGAAAAAGTGTGGGCTCAAGTCTGGGTCTGCCTGACCCAAGGTCACCACCCCCTCCAGCCCTAGGCAGTTCATCTCTCACTTCACCTGACTCAAGACATATAGGCACATCCTTGGGGATTTTAGGAGCAGAGAAGCAGAAGAGAAAGACCAGGAGGAGAAGGGGCAAGGCTGGCTGGAGGAGGGAGAAAGCAGGAGGGAGATGCTCTCTAATTATGAAGAAGTCTTTTGACCTTTTCATGTTCATTCAGCTAAGTAAAAATGGGTTGAACTTTGCTGCGCTGCCTTGAAGTATAAATGTAGATTAATGAGGAAAATCTGCTTTGCTAAGCTTGGAGATCAAATTGCTAAACATGGAGATCAAATTGAGCATGGTATTAAGTCTGATAATGCCAACTCTCATGGCCAGAGCCAGAACCACGGCACGAGTCTGTGTGTGCTCACAAATGTGTCTTCAGATCCTGCTAAGAGCAGAGGTCTTGCTGTGTTAGAGGTGAACCCCGGGGAAGAGGCAGGGGGACTCAGATGGGAGTGTCTGTAGCCCACCCTCCTTTCTCTGGCTTAAGACCAGACAACTCACGATCTTGTAAGTGTGTAAGTGTTCATCGTTCTTTGTGACCCTATGGACTCTTTGGCACCCCATGGACTGTATAGGTTGCCTGGTTCCTCTGTCCATGGAATTCTCCAGGCAAGAATACTGGAGTGGGTAGCCATTCCCTTCTCCATATGACCTTGTAAGTTTCAGCAAAGCTTATGATAGAGGTGTCCAGGGACTGGTCCTGTTGGGTGCTCTGGGACCCTCAGAGACACTGCAGAGCAGAAAACTCAGGCATCTAATATGAGCATGGGTAGAGAGGCAACTGAGATGCAAAAAGGGAGAGTGGGGAACAAGGAGAAGGTGACTTCCTGCTCAAATTCCACCAGCTCGGAAACCTTGGGCAAGGTATTTCCTGTCTCTGAGCCTCAGTTTCCACACCTGTATAATGGGGCTTACCTCTCCTGCTGTGAAGAGGGATGGTGAGGATTAAGTGACATAATACATATACAGGGCTTGGCATCTGGTTCATCTCCTCAGTTATTCAATAAATACTGATGGATGGGCCCCAGGCAAACATCAGACAGGAAGCAGACATGAACTGCCACTGGTCATGGGCTCATTAACATCAATGAAGGAGGCTAAAGCCAGGGAAAGTCACCTAGAAGCTAGTGGGTCAGTGGCCTGAAAATTGAGCAGCCTGTACCCCTGACTTGCTGTGCAATTTTAGGCAGTTCATTCAGCCTCTCCGAGCTTCAGATTTCTTATCTGTGCAAAGGATGAAGGTCACAGCCTGAGAAGGCTGAGTGTCTGAGAGTATGCTTAGCCAGGATGTTATGTCCTTTAGAGTCTATGGTTCTAGAAGCTTCAGTACCATGGATCTATCAACACAATTGGGAGTTATCAGAGGACAGGAACTGTGATGAGAATTCTGCCAAGCGTGGAACCCCAAGTCACTCCCTCCACTGGAGGTCCCCCTGCAAGGAAGGCACTGGACTCCATGAGATAGAAAACGTGGTGCTTGCTCTGCTCAGGCAGCCTTACTTGAAATCAAATCTGGGCTGTGTGACTTTGGGCATGTCACTTTCCCTCTCTGAGCCTCAGTTTCCTCATTTATAACATGGGAATAGACTAGAAAGCACATTAAAAAGCAGAGACATTACTTTGCCAGCAAAGGTCCATCTAGTCAAAGCTATGATTTTTCCAGTAGTTTGAGAGTAATGTGAGAACTGGACTATAAAGAACTGATGCTTTTGAACTAGTGTTGGAGAAGACTCTTGAGAGTCCCTTGGACTGCAAGGAGATCCAACCAGTCCGTCCTAAAGGAGATAAGTCCTGAATATTCATTGGAAGGACTGATGCTGATACTGAAACTCCAATACTTTGGCCACCTGATGCGAAGAACTGAGTCATTGGAAAAGACCCTGATGCTGGGAAAGATAGAAGGCAGGAGGAGAAGGGGATGACAGAGGATGAGGTGGTTGGGTGGCATCACTGACTCCATGGACATGGGTTTGAGTAAACTCCGGGAGCTGGTGATGGACAGGGAGGCCTGGTGTGCTGCAGTCCGTGGGGTCGCAAAGAGTCGGACACAACTGAGCGACTGAACTGAACTGAACTGAATAGTTATACTTAACTCAAGTATGTGAAAACTCAGAGTCTGGTCTGCCCAAGGCCTTGGTTATACATTTGTATCCTTTCTGGGAGGGCCAGAGGTTTCTCCATCCTTCAAGACCCCATCCTCAGGGACCCAGGACAGCTTGGGGTTATAGAGGCATTCTCAGGAACCTTTCTGATGTCATCTCGCTCTTCAGTGTGAAGAAACCTTCTCTTGACAACCTGTTATCACCCCTCTGCTGATAATTCTCACACCCCTCACAGCCTAAGGGCCTCTGCCTGACACCAGGCCCTCCTGCAGCGCTCACAGGGATACCTGCTCTTAGCTCCAGGTGCCTTGCTAGTTTGTCCGCGATGCCCCCAGAGGCTTTGCAAGGTGGGCCTGACCCCCGCTTATAGATGGGAGGGGGCCCAGAGAGGGTTGCAGAGTCAGGGTTGAGGCCACTCTTGTCCGGGCTCAGAGATGGCCCCCTCCCTGTGTCCACTGTCTTCCCACCTGCCGTCTGTGGGCTCTGTCCTGCAGGGACCGCTAGCGTCATCACTGACTCCGGGTACCCCTGGAAGTGTGCTCCGGGCGCTACATCCTTCTGTCCTGACTGCACCCATTGGGATGGAGCCGTCAGAACCTAAAGATGAGGTGTCAGCCACACTGGCCACTGGTGCCACTTCGGCTGCCTCACTGGGACACCTGTGCCCCTAACCCTGAGCTTTAGTACTGCATCTGCCATGTCCCCTGCCCAGGGCAGGCTTCAGCTGCCCTATGCCATTTCCAGTGGGGAAAACACACTCTGGGTTCAGGGACCAAGTCAAGTGCCATCTGGTCTAGGGAACCTTTCCTGGTCTCCCCGCTCAGAAGCCCCCACCTGTCTTAACCCAACTGTCTTTGGCTGAATCCCTCGACTCTGTGAAGGGGGTACGTAAACCCCAAGCTGCCTCAGTGTCAGGTGGCATGGGGACAACTCATGTCCCAAGATCCTGCCTAATGAAAAATGTGTGTGTCCCTTCTGTAAAGACGCTGCAATGACCTGACCCCCTACCACACTCTGTCACCTCTCCCTGCTTTATTTTCTTCACAACCCTTTATCAACAGGTGCCATATATTCAGATGTTTATTTGCTTATTTTATTTTCCCTGCATGAGAATGTCAGGTCCCCTGGGGCAGGGAATTAGACCTGTCTGTCCTATCCACATGGCTCCCTTGCCTAGAAGAGTGCCTGCACACACTAGATGCTCAGATGTGCTTGTTGAGTGAAGGAATTAATAATGAATGGGGGTCGTTAATACCAGGATATCTGGAGTCAGAGACCTGGGTTAAACCTCTGCTCTTCTCCCAAGCTCCCAAGTGTCCTGAGCAGGTGGGGTCTCCTCTGTGAGCTTTTGTCTTCTCATCTCTGTCACGGAGGCATCACAAGAGCTCCTGCCTCTTGAGATGAGGTTGAACTAGCATGAGATGAGGCCTCCGGAGCCTGAGTACAGAGCCTGGTGCAGAGTGAGCTCCCAAGAGACACTGTTCTCTCTGCAGCCGCACACAAGCTTCCTCACAGGCTTTGGGCTGCAGGACTTGGGGCAGATAGCTCTGCTCAGAGCCTCTGTTTCCTTATATGTCAAATGGAAATCCTAACACCTGTCCTGGCAGGTCGCTGGCTCAGGAAGTGATAATGATGGTTGCTAAACTGATGAACAGCTCCCTTTGTGCTTTGCCCTAGCTTTATACAAATTAGTATATTTCATCTTTATTTCACCCCTAGGAGATAGGTGCTAACCTTGTCCCCATTTTGCTCTTGAGAAGCTGAGGCACATGTCAGGGAAGTGACTGGCCCTGGGTCAGCAGAGAGGAAGTGTGTGCCCAGCACACTATGGGCACACAGTATGGCCCTTGGGTGTGTGAGTTTCTGTCCTCTGCCCCACTCAGCCTTCAATCTGCAGCTGCACCAGGCTAATCTCTTCTTAGCTGCCTTGAGCCTCGCCACCCACTTGAGGCAGGTGGTCTTTTCTCCAGTGTTTACTATTCAGTTGTTCCCTTGGTTTTGAAAAGAAGTGACCATGTTGGTCAAGGAGGGGGTGCAGAAGAAGGAGACAGATGAACAGAGCGTGAAGTTGATGGGAAAGTGGGAATAATGTTTTAATCAATAACAGAGAAGAGCAAGAGGAAAACAAGCCATGGTTTTTTTTTATGTATTTATTTATTGGAACTCTAATGGATTTTCAAGTCTTTGCAAGACTTGTGGTGGAGTGCAATCAGGATGCGGCTTTGTGGACATGACTGCCAGTGGGGAAGGAGATGGGGAAGAGTCGAGGGGACCCTCAGCCCACACTGGCTCCACTCAGAGCCTGGTGGCCCGGGGGGTGAGGCCAAGGCTCTATAGGAAATGGACACCTCCTGGGCAGCTGACAAGTACCAGGAAGTGGGCAGAAAATGGAGAACAAGAAGGGCCAGACCCTATCTTAAGAACACACATGGGGGCGGCAGAAGGGGCTATACCAGAAGCACCTTAGAGTGGGTTCACTGACCAGTCACCCCACTAATGCTATCATGTTAATGTTCCTGGGGTTACTGGTCTTCTGGAGTAAAGTGTCCCACTGTCGCCAATAGGAGGGCGTCACAAAGCAGGGAGGTCTGTGCACGCCTCCAGCACCAGGAGCCGTGCGCCTAGGTAGCAAAGAGCTTCTTCCAAGTTAGTGTCTTGCTGGGTGGGAAGTCAGGCAGCTCCAGGACCCGCAGTGCCCAGTGTTCAGGTGACTCTTCCAAGGGCATGGCCACCCTCACCTGCAGGGAGAGGAGAGAGCAGGGGGCAGTGAGGACATGGGGATAGCAGAGGGTGGGAGTGAGGCTGAGAAGAGAAACTCAGGAAGACACCGATCTTACTCCACAAGCCAATCAGAACAGGCTGTGTGTGTGAGACAAGAGACAGAGACAGGGAATGCTTCCCTGACCTCCCAGACAACTCACACACACACACACACACACACACACACACGCACACACTTGCACAATACACACATATGCACATGCGCGTGTGCACCCACGTGGACACAGGCATACCTTCACTCACTGGTGTGCACACACACCAAAACAAACACAGCACCTTTCTCCACGGAACGTGTCGCATCCCCATTCCACATTTATCGGCGAGACTGTTAGATCATCGCGTTCCTTCCCCTAGGCAGTGCACAGCTTTGGGAAAGCTGGAGCACCTTCCGACATCAGGCCCAGGGCCCAGCACATAACAGTTGCTCACAAAACAAGCATTTGTTGACTGAATGAATGAAAGAAGAAGGAGTAAACCAAGTGACAAGCGGCAAGGAGGGGGTTTGGTTTGGGCGGCTGACACATTGCTGAAAGCTGGTGAAAGAGACGGCTGTGCATGAGGCTGGGGAATTTCTGAGCGACTTCCCAGAGAAGCCCTTCATCTCACTGTTGAGATCAAAGACCCTACTTGACCCTGAAGCATCTTGTTTGTTCTACTTTTTAAACAAAAATCAGCACAGGCTTTGGGACCTGGAACTCGGGGAGTGAAGGCTGGGAAGAGCCAAGGCTGGGAAGAGCCATCCCCATGAGGAGGGATACACGCACGGGCTCCAGTTTTTTAAGCAGCTCTCCTCATGATCACCCCTCCAGCTTAGATGAGGAGTTTCCAGTGAGCCTAAAAGGAATGGGCATTTATTGAGCGCTTGCTGCTGCTGCTGCTAAGTCGCTTCAGTCGTGTCTGACTCTGTGCGACCCCATAGACGGCAGCCACCAGGCTCCCCTGTCTCTGGAATTCTCCAGGCAAGAGTACTGGAGTGGGTTGCCAGTGCCTTCCTCATGCTGAGCGCTTACTGTATGTCAAATCCAGCCCCGCAGATAGACTAACCTGTTTAACCTTCACTTCAGCCCTTCCAGAAAAGCCCTCAGCCCGTTCCCGATGGGAGCCTGAGGCACAGAGAGGTATGGCCACTTTTCCAAGCCTCACAGCTGCTGAGTGGAGACAGTGAATCCTGGGCTCCAGAATATCTCCAGCCTGGCTTAACATCTTTCTGTTTGAGTGACACGAGGTGTCTCTTCAAGCCTGAGATCCCTCATCTGGAACATAGAGACACAGGAGGATCCCCAGAAGGACTAACTGCTGTGAGCACTGAGGGAGACAATGAAGGCATTCAGTAGGTGCTCAGTAAATGGTACTCTTCTACACACAGGCCTCCCGGCGACCCACGAGGAATGCTGAGACCAGCCCAAGCCAGACAGAACCTGAATATAGCACTGGAAGGGGTTTAGGGCATTGACTCCTAGAGCCCCATTCTACAGATGAGGAAACTGAGGCCTCAGAGGGAAGTGAGCAGTCCGGGTTGCTGGCCTTGGAGGTGTCACATCTTCTCATTCATGGGAACAGGGTTTCTTCCTCACCCACAGCTGTGGTTCAGACATTGCTTCTGAGTTTAAAAATAGTAATAATAGTCAAAAGAAAGGGATGAGCAAGAAACTCACTCCCAGCTGACCTCTGGGGCCAGGGCTGGGGCTCACCCGCTTGTCCTGAGAGCAAGGAGAGGAAACCCCCTACGTTTCTGTAAGGGGATGAAGCCTGAGGGCAGGGCCTGGGGGTGGCCTGAGGATGGTCTTTCTAGAGCAGAGCTGTGAGTGTGGCTTCCTGCTCTGTGCGCCTCACCACCATCCCTCTCCTCAGACTTCGCCGCCCTTTCCATCAGCATCCAGCCCAGAAGATCACACCCTTCTCCCTGTCTGCTTCACTCTCCATCAGGGTTAGGGCACTTCACTGAAAATGCATTTCTAGAGCCCAGCCACGCGGAGGACTAATTCTACAAAAACTTATCCACAGAAAGACTAACCTACCGATGAATAATTTACTATTAGTGCCTATATTTTTAGTGCCTGTATCCACGCTATGTGTTCATTTATCTACTCAGTAGCTATTTACTGAAAGAAAACCTACTGTGTGCCAGGGCAGTGTAGCAGGCGTGAAGGTTCTGAAAGTTAAGGGTTAGAAAATTCAGAGTCCCTGCTAAGTTGTGGATCATGGCAAACGGCAGCAAAAACAGCCAAGGGAGAGAAGGAAGATGGTGCTGGGATTGTCAGCTGATCTCTTGTCACCTGGGCTGGCCTTGCAGAGCTGTTGGCTGCCCCACGGTCCCTCCCGCCATGTGCTGTCAGAGCATCATGCTGGCCTTGGACACGGCCCTGAATTCACTGCTAGAACCCTCTGCCTCTGCTCACCAGACCCAGACTCAGGGATCCTCGCACAACCAGAAAGGGGCAAGCCCTCCTTTGGGCTCTTCCAGCTTAGTGGTTGTGACCAGAAAGATGCGGAGCTCTGTCCCCTGACCTCCTCACAAGACGATGGGCCATTAATATGATCTTCAGATCATAGGACTTTGTGTCCTGCTTCTCCCACCAAAAAGCATCTATTACTTTAAACAAACAAAAGTAGACATAGCTAAAGCAAACTGGAAAAATCAATAAGTAATAAAAGCTAACGTACAAGCAAATACATTGCTTCCATCACAGATCCCATAAGAGGGTGTCCAGAAATCAGCCCAGCTCTGCACCTGGAGAGTCATGAATCCTGGTGGGGTGGACAGGGGTGGTCTTGAGTGGGGATGGGGTGGGGCAGGCTCAGGGGCTCCACCCACATCATCCCTGACCCGGCATTTCCCTGAAATCTGAGATAGCAGCAGGAGCTGGAGTAAGATGCCACATGTCCTTGAGCAAGTCATGCTGTGTGTTCATTCCTCTACCAAACAACTGTTTATTGTGCCAGGGCAGTGCGGCACGGTGGAACCTATCTGGTTTATAACCCACTTCTGCGACGGCTGTGCATCCTAGGGAAAGTTACTTAACCTCTCTGTGCCTGAGTTTTCTCATCTCGCACATGATAACAACATTAAATATCACACAGTGTTTTGGTGAGGATTATGGTAGATAGTCTGTGCAAAGTGATTTCATCGATTCTTGGCACATGAAGTTCTTGACAAATGTTAGCAGTTGTTAGCGTTGTATCGGTCGTTCACTGAGCCAGATACTACCCCCGCCTTGTGGACTGTACCTACCAGCTAGGGTCTGTTAACTCCATTGAATGGATGAAGAAACCACGCTTCACAAGTTAAGGGACTCGCCCAAGGCCACCCAGCTGGTCACTGACAGAACAAGGATCTGTCTGGATCCATTACTACTGGGTTCAGCTGCATGTAACAGAGATTCTGGCCAATAGTAGCTTAGTTTCCCGCCCAAAGTGAGGTCCTGGGGTTAATTGCTGGCTCTGGGTGCCATGAGAGCACAGGGGAGGCCCTGCTCAGAGTAGGCAGTCAGGGCCTCCCTGGGAGGGGACGTTCCTGTGGAAATCGGGAGGCCCAGGGAGAGGAGGTCAGTGAAGGGGGAGGGAAGAGTTTGTGCAAAGGTCCAGGAGAGAACAAGTGACCAAGACATGTTAGCAGGATGGAAAATGGGTTCGTGTGATCCAGGCAGCTTGGGGGTGGGGTGGAGGTAACCAAAGATTGAGAAGAAGGGGGAAGCAGTGGGGACTGCATCCTGATGGATCCTCACAGAGACAAACATGACCTTGACCCTGAGTGCAATGGGAGCCCTCAGGGACAAGAAGCCCTGGAAAGATTCAGCAGGATGTGCATTTTAGAAAGATCTTAATGCTGTTTAGGAGGTGGAGGAGGGAGAGGTGTAAGAGAGAAAGGGGCAGGGGAGGTGGTGGGGAGAGTAGGGTATGGGAGGGGTAGTGAGAGAAGTGGCGGAGGGGGGAAAGGTGGTGGGGAGGGTCGGGGGAAGGGTGATGAGGAGGGTGGGGTAGAGGTGAGGGGTGATGGGGAAGGGTGATGGGGAGGGTGGGGTGTGGGAGGGGTGATGGGGAAGGTGGGGTGTGGGAAGGATGATGGGGGGTGGAGGGAGCTGATGAAGAGGGTGGGGTGGGGGGAAGTGGTCGAGAGGGTGGGCTGCAGGCAGATGGAGCCTGAACCAGTTAGGAGGCCTTTGTGCTTCACGTTTTCCTAGATGAAGGTCACAGGGCTTAACAGAAAGCCTTCCCTGGGAGAACCCTGGGAGGAGGCAGAGGAGAGAGGACTTGGTGATCACAGAGATGGGGCAGAAGGGGTGGTGGGTCTTGATGACCAGATCTGCAGCCGTGTGGCACCCCGTGATGGGGATAAACATGGGATAAACACAGGAGAAGCACGTAGAGACCAGTTCCCCTAAGGCTCCTCATCTCCAATGGCCTGTCTGCTTCTCATTGGTCTCAGTGTGACTTGCACACAGGCTCCTAGACCTGTCAGTGGGGTCCACTGGAGAGCTTCCAAGCTCATCCCCTGGCCCTCCCAGGAGCCTCGGGCATCCTCAGGTGACAGCGCTGTCCACACATCAGGCCTCATCTCTAGGCTCCGGTTGGAGCCAGGTCACAAGGAGGCCAAGGAAGGCCCTTTTGCTTCCCGCCCCCCACCCAGCGTAAGCAGACTCTTCCCAGGCCTACTGCCGGGCTGGGAAGCTTTCTGGGAGCTTCCTGCAGACACGGTCCTTTGGGAGGGGTCGGGACACAGGCCTGACTCCCAGGGGGGTTCTGGGTGTTTGGGTGCCAAGACTCCACTCTCCCCTCCCATCCCTGATGACCGTCTGTCTCAGACCTCGGCTTTCTGCCCAGAGTTGGAGGTGGGGGCTTTCCTGGGGCCGTGATCCTCTCCAGATGCGTGCTTCCTCTTCCTGGGTACTCACAGAAACTGCCGCTCCCAGCCCAGGACCTTGGGCTGTCCAAAGTGTGAACAGAGGTGGCACGTCCTGAACCCGAGAGGGAGGGGAAGGGCGTGAGACCCAGAGAGAGGCACAGTCACTGACTGCCGGCAGTTTAGCCCTCCAGGTCCTCTGGCTTTCCTTATCACTTCCTCCAAATCTTTTTATCAGAGTCTGATAACCATTCAAAAAGCTACCAGACAGATGGACCCGTGGGAGAATGACAGCCCTGACACTGACAGGCCTATAAACTGAGCACATCACCATCACTTTGTCCCAGGCTCATCACAGCCGTGCCAGCCGGGTGCCGTCACTGTCCACAGTGTATGGAAGGCGAAGACGAGATATGAAGAGGCTAAGTCGCTTGCCCATGGTCACACTGCTCTTAGGTTTTGGACCAACCTCTCCAGCGCCCCCATTCCTCACAGCTCCCTCCTCGCAGCTGCTGCAAAGGCCCTTCCTTATTATGCAAGAGGCCCCAAGAGGGCAAGCAACTCTTCAGTGGCCACACAGGGCATTAGTGGTTGAGCCTGTCAGGGGTTCCTCCAACCTTCAGGACATTCTGGTCACCTTCTCTTTGGGCAACGGGAGGGAGGTGACCCAGAGGAGGGAGGAGGCTGAATACAGGGAGGCCCAGGCAACTCTGGAAGGTGCCATAAAGAAGGGCAGTGCCCAAGGCGGCTAGTAAGCTGCCCAGGGACCCTGGGCTCCCTTCTTCCTCCCACCCACATACTGCAGAGAAATATAGGCTTTAAAAATGAAAGCTCACTTCAAGTAAACAGATTAGCAGTGGTCTTGTGCTAGCACCTTATTAATTAAGTGTCCTAAATACATTGAAACCTGGGCATTTAATTTAGATTTATAGGGATAATTTAAATTTATAAGACCAGCCATTATGCATTAAGTACAGAAAATGCCAATTGATTTTCACAGCCGATATTTATTGAAGTGTTAAAAAAGAAAAACTACGTAAAATTTAATTACCCTGGTGTTGAGCGTAAGTGCTGGCAGGGAGTTTAGGGTGATGGTGGGGGGAGGTGCGTCTTACTTCAGGAGCTGTTCTCTTATTTTCCGGATGGCAATTTCATCTTCCCCTTGCTAGTTATTGAAATAGAAGTAGGCATCACACCACAAATAAGAAATGCGTGTTATGTGTCACGATGCAAGATGCTGCCTGGGCTGCTTCTACACCAGCTTCAGGATGAAGTCCAGAGCTGGAGTTCTTGTCCCAGCAGGCACAGCCTGACCTGTGACCTTGGGCACTCACCTCACCTCTGTGTGCTTGTCTCCAGAGCTCAGAACCAGGAGGGGCAGGAGCTGGTGGTCTGGTTGCCCCTGCTGGCTCTGACATCGGATGACCTTAAAGATTTGGTCCATCTGGAGGAGGCATTGGTTGTCATGTCCTAACACTCTCATCTTTCTCTCTGTCTCTCCTTATACACCCTGCAGTCTTGGAAGCTCTACTTTGATGATTCTGAAGTGTTAGCGTTCGGGTCAGGTTGAAAATATCAACAGGTAAAAATACGTGCCTTTTAAAAAAATCATTGTGCATCTGCTAGGTGGCAGGTGGTCAGGGTGATGGGCCGGCCTCCTCCCAGGTGAAGTCAGGCCAAGCCACAGGGCGCTGTGCTGAAGTGAGGCAGGTGGGCCCATGGAATACAGGGGCTGGCTGCGGACCCTGAAGGCAGGGCCGGGGTTGGTCGTGCAGAAGCCATACCAGGTGTTTCAAATGGAGGGATTTAATAAAAGGAACCAGTTATGAGAAGGTTGGAAGAGCAGAAGGAACCAAAGGGAAGTAGAGATAACCTAGAGGTTAGTTCCCACAAGGTGGTATAGCCAGAGCCAGGAGCACTGGCTGTGATTCTGGTGGAGACGTAGCCACTGGGGCCACCCTTGACCTCCACTGCCAGACCCACCCACTAGAGCCCACACCCACTCACTGCTACGGCTGACAGAGCCCACGGCTGCTGCTGGGACCGCCAAGAGCCACTTCTGGGCTGTGAGTGCTCCTGAGTGAGCGTCTGTTGGGTCAATATCCTCACATTATACGCTGTTCTTGGACAGAAAGGAAATCCAACCAGTCCATCCTAAAAGAAATCAGTCCTGAATATTCATTGGAAGGACCAATGCTGAAGCTGAAGCTCCAATCCTTTGGCCACCTGATCCAAAGAGCTGACTCAGTGGTAAAGACCCTGATGCTGGGAAAGATTGAAGACAGGAGGAGAAGGGAATGACAGAGGATGAGATAGTTGGATGGCATCACCGACTCAATGGACATGAATTTGAGTAAGCTCCGGGAGCTGGTGATGGACAGGGAAGGCTGGTGTGCTGCAGTCCATGGGGCCACAGAATCGGACACGACTGAGGGACTGAACGAACCGAACTGGTACGTTGTTCTGGGAGGTCCATCCACACACATCTACCCCCAACCCCCCTGGCACCCATCCTTTCATCTGGTTCTCTGCAAGACCCTGATCGTTTAGCCAAACTGTTAGCCATTTCCTGTGAATTGATTAGATCTTTGCCCCTGGCCATTTCCCCATCCCAGTTCAATAGATGGAGATACACTGCTTGATGAGCTTCAAGAAATGTCCCCTGAGAGGTCTCCTCTAGCTTTCTGTCCTCAGGCTCATCAGTATAACTGCAAGAGGCCACTTGGGCTGCTGCTGGAATATTTGGTGCAATGGGGTGAATTGTTCCATTTCCACTGGGAACCTCAGAACATGACCTTATTTGGTAAAAGGGTCTTTGCAGATATAATTAAGGTAAGGATCTTAAGATGAGATCATCTTGGATTAGGATGGGCCTGAAATCCAATGATGAGTGTCCTTTTAAGAGACAGAAAAGGAAATACAGGGACCCACAGGGTGTAGAAGGCTATGTGGAGATGGAGGCAGCTGGGAGAGGCCAGGAAGTTTCTCCCCCAGAGGAAGTATGACTACCAAGTGTCTGGTAATTTGTTACAACAGCCACAGGAAATGAACATGGCCAGCAATGGAGAATGCTGCATGAGGCCAGTGGGGTGTGTTGAGAGCAGGTGGCCATACAGCTGGAGAGGGTGCTGTGAGTCCTTTCCAAACCTGTCTTCAGGAAGAGCTTAAGCCCAAGTTGCACAGGCCACTCTCACCAGATGCTGGATGGATGCTGAGGCCAACTCTATAATCCAGCGCTCGGTGATGGCACTAGTGGTTAAGAACCTGCCTCCCAGTGCAAGAGATGTAAGAGATGTGGGTTCGATCCCTGGGTTGGGAAGATCTCCTGGAAGAGGGCATGGCAACCCACTCCAGTTATTCTTGCCTGGAAAATTCCATGGACAGAGGAGCCTGGCGAGCTGCGGTTGATAGTGTCGCAAAGAGTCGGACGGACGCTACTGAAGTGGCTTAGCACAGCACACAACAACACCCAAGGCAGTACCACCCAAGGGCAAGAGGGGCCACTGGCTTTCATGGTCACTTGGCAGCCCAGTGCTCAGCAGTCATTCCCTCTCTACCAGGGCCCAGTAAAAACCCAAGAGCCATTTTCAAGTGGGGGACAGTTACCTGCAGGAGAAGATATGGCTTTGTACTGAACACCTGGACAGCTGTGCTGAGTGGCCTAGCGGGGCCTGCTGCTGAGCATCGTGGCTTGTAGAGTTTAGGGCCACTGGTGACTCTGGGTCCTGAGGCCTGGGTATCAGGGCAGCTGGTCCTGGAGACAGGAAGGGGAGCAGGTCCGGAAGGGGCCAACCACTGGTGTGACAAAGGCCACTTTCAGGTAGGCATGTCATCCCAGGCCACCACAGGGGATGATTCCAGTGACTGGACGCCCCGCCTGCCAGGAAGAACCACGAGCATCTTTGCCCCGGCAGTGAGGTCTCCTTTACTGTGCTCAAGCCTCATCCAGGCAGACAGCCCAGCCCCAAACCCATCAGCGAGGGCTTGTTTCTTGCTGTCACTGCTGATATCAAATGCTGCCTCACTCCAGGCTCATTTAGGGGAAACAACAACAACAAAAAAAGACAGAGACTCCACTAGGAATTGCAAACAGAGAGGATTCAATGCAGGGAGCTGATTATAAAGTGTTGAAAGGGCTGAAAGAGTGAAACAGAAAGATGAGGGTATCTAGGGCTGGAGGAAACAGAGGGAGTGGGAGGTGCTTCCCAGCTGGGCACTGCACTGCCTGCTGACTCCGGGGCATGCTGCTGCCACTGCTGTTGTCACGCTGACCCCAAAGATGCCAGAGCGCCCCCAAGCCCTCTGCAGCTGCCACTGACCACTGTTGCTGCTGCCAGTGCAGGGAGGGGATTCAAACAGCTTCTCCCCTCCCCCTTTCCTTCCTCCTCTAGCACCTTCCAGGGTCTGAGGCTAACCAGAGGCCAGCAGGCAAGAAGGAGGTCTGGGGAACAGACTTAGGCAAACTCCAGCATCACACGACCTGGTTAATGAAGCAGAGTACACAGCGGATGGATCAAGGACCAAGTGACCTGCACAGCAGGGTCCAGAGCTTGGGCTTTGGTGCTGGTCAAGTTTGACACTGTGCCCCTGAGCACATCGCTTCATTTCTCAGAGCATTAATTTACCCACAGGTAAATGGGGATAATGCCCCATCCCCGCCCCCCCCCCCACCCCCGACCCCGCCACACACACACAGAGTTCTTGTATAAGGATTAAATAAATATGTGCAAGTGTCCAGAAGAGGGCGTGGCACAGAGTTGCCCACCCTCCATGGGGCATGACGTCATCTGGCCTCCCCTTAACTTAAGTCCATTTTCTCTTCTGTTATGTGAGTGGGGTTGGGCTACAGGTTCCCTCCAGCCCCCTGAGCTATACAGCTGTGAATCACTCCTTAAATGACGCGGACAGGCTGGGACCAGCAAGAGGGATGGAGCGAAGGGGAGACGTGGGGAGGCTCTGGTTGCGTCAGAATGTTGGGAGCTGTGTGCTTCGCTGGAGAATACGTTCACTCATCAAACGGCTCACACTTCAGCCTCCTTAACGCTTCCCCTATCTCCCTGCTAATGTCGCCCCCCGGCGATGCCGACCTGGTCTCTGTTCTCTTGGATGAGCTGCCTCTCAGCACTGCTTAATCGACAAGAAATTGCCAGGAGCAGCATTTTTCTGCACCCTGTGGTCCGGAAGGAAAGGGAGCCTCCAATTAAATCCTTCATGAAGATTAGATTTGTAAGCTCCGGGGCCGGAATGTCTGAGCTTTGAGGATCTTCCTGTTTGGGCAGGAGTTAGGAGTTTAAACCTGTTGGAACTCAGGTTCTGGAGTGCTGGAGATGCTGCAGGAGCCAGGGCCTTTGGGAAGCGCCGTAGCTTTGTTATTAAACCATTTACATCCAGCAGAGAGGGGTCTGAGATCCTGCGCTGCCATCTGCTAATTTATGCCAGTTACTGAAGTTTTTGGAGACTCGGTTTCTTTATTGATGGAAGGGAAACAGGAACATCTTCTATAACTGGCAGATGTGCTGTTTTGGCCCATGCAGCCTCCCTCTGCCCCTCTAATTTCAGCAACCATCGCTCCCACCACTTTCCTTCAGGAAACTAAGCCTCTGCTCTCCCCAGGCCCTGAGTTTCTGGCAGATTTATCCATCAGTGACTCTATCCCACTCTCCTACTTAGAAATAGATGCAAACTTAGACTGAATGAATCACAGCCCTCCATTCCCCCAGGATATAGTGATTGATTCAAAGAAAAACGTGACCAAAATCACACCTATCAGAATCCTCAACCAGGGCTTTATATATGGCTATCCCTCTGGAGTCACTGCAATTGGTTATGACTCTACTTTGCCTTCTCATCTTCCCACCTCATGAATAAATCCATACCAAAGCAAAAGATGCCCCCATATAGTCAGAAGAAAAACAGAGAAGTTGAGATAGATAGAATAAGATACGGAATTGGAGCCCCTGGATTCAGCTGTGTCTGAAGCTGTTGCCTGCTAACTGCTTAGTCCTACAAACTACTGAATTCCTTCTTTGGTGAAAGCAGCCTGATTCTTTTGATTGAAAGGGCTGAAGACCCAATTCAAGCTGGGAAGTCAGAAGCTCAGTCAATGCTGGCTTTTACTCTAACAGGAGTCACTGAATGTCTTATTGTTCAGTCACCCTGTCATGTCTGACTCTTTGTGACCCCTTGGACTGCAGCATGCCGGGCCTCTCTGTCCCTCACCATCTGCTGAAGTTTGCCCAAGTTCATGTCTATTGCATCGGTGATGCCATCCAGCCATCTCATCCTTTGATGTCTTCTTCTCCTTCTGTCCTCAATCTTTCCCAGCATCAGGGACTTTTCTAATGAGCTGTTCATATCAGATGACCAAAATACTGGAGTTTTTGCATGTCTTACCCTTGTGATTATCACCATGATTGCAGATGCCTGGGGAGTGTCTTCTGCTGGACTGAGAGCTCCTTGGGACAGATGCAAGCTGTGATGTGTCCAGCATTTACTCCCATCTCAGGTCCTGAACAGAAAGTGTGTGAGTGTGTGGCATGTGAACACTGACCCAGGTCTTCCTCCTCCTTCCTGTCCATCATCCTGCTCAGGCTGCTTCTCCTTGATGCCTCCTTAAGCATCTCTGTATCCATGGTTACCTGAGCATTTCTGTCTCCCCTCCAATACCATCCTCTGGACTGGGAGCTCTGCATTTATCCATATTTCATGTTTTCTTATTTGTATACTTTGGCCACCTGATGCAAAGAACTGACTCATTTGAAAAGATCCTGATGCTGGGAATGACTGAAGGAGGGAGGAGAAGGGGACGACAGAGGATGAAATGGTTGGATGGCATCACCGACTCTATGGACATGAGTTTGAGCCAACTCCAGGAGCTGGTGATGGCAGGGAGGCCTGGCATGCTGCAGTTCATGGGGTCACAAAGAGTCAGACATGACTGAATGATTGAACTAAACTGATGTCATTAAACTTAACTCAGCCTCAGTTTCCTCATCTGCAAAATGAGTTTGAGCAAACTCCAGGAGTTGGTGATGGACAGGGAGGCTTGGTGTGCTGCAGTCCATGGGGTTGCAAAGAATCGGACACAACTGAGTAACTGAACTGAACCGAATATATCATAACACAGATATTTATTGAGCACTTCTTATTAAGCATCTAGAGTCACTGTTCTGGGCACTGGGAATACAAAAATGAACAAGATAGACTCAATTCTTCCCTCGTGGCATTTACGTTCTAGTGAGGGAAACGGATGAAAACAGAGGTGTGCTCCATAATGCAAGGTCCTGGGGAACATCCTGCGGGGGAGGGGAGGGGAGGCGGCAGATCAGAGAGGAGCTGGTCAGTGAAGGCGTCTTCATCTTTGTCACCACCTGTTCCTTGCAAAACCCTGGGGATGGAGGATGTTGGGAGGATGCATGAAGGAGTGAAGCATAGGCAGGTTGGTCAGAGGCTTGGCCATGGGAAGCAGAGCCCTAGGGAAGTGGAGCTGAGGACGCAGGAACTGGGGGGACAGCGGAAGCCTAGAGCAGCTACCCAGGTGGGCCAGGGCCCCGGTACTGAGTGAGGAAGCAGGAGGCCAGTCTGTGTTGCAGGCAGAGCCCAGGAAATAAGTCAGAGTTGGCTTAGAATCTTGGGGACACCTCTCTCAGGAACTGGCCTGGTCCTTGCCCCTGTCCCTGGAGACCCAAGAGTTGCAGACACAAAGCCAGATCCAAGAGGGAGCAGGGAGAAATCCCCCAACCTCTCTGGCCTCCCACCCCGCATCTGTTGGCAGTGCTTCCCAAAGGCTGAGCCCAACAGAAGCCAGATGGTCCACACAGGTCAGCCTCACTGGTACGGAGCTGAACAGAGGGCACTGGAGGATGACTGGGGTGTGGATAAAAGCCAGCCAAGGAGGCTTAGAAGAATATTCTTCTAAAACTGATGGTGTTACTTCAGAGAACTCTCAAGAGTCTTTTTCTTTTGGTATCAATGGCATTTTTCACAAAGATTGTGAATCATCTGTTTTATTAAGGTGTTTTAAAGGGAAATCAGTTGACTTTATGCTCAGGGGCAGAAACAAGGTAACCTGGACCTCATGAACCACCTCCTCCCTTGGAAGTTGGGTCTTGCGGTCACAGTTGACACTCAGCAGGTACAAACAGGCTGCAGGGAAAGAACAAGGTCCAGGAGCCTAGACAGCCAAATTCAAGTTCAACCTCAGCTCTTATCTACAGCGTGAGCTCAGACAAGTTCCTCCTGCTCTGGGTGTCGGTTTCCCCAGTCTCCACCAGTGATCATCAGTGGGTTGCTCAGCTCATATGGGCCAGGAGTGCTCTGAGAAGGAAGAAGTCAACCACACCTGAAGCTTCGGGTTTTTCGATTATGGGAGATGGATGACTGAACCAATTTATATGGAGGAAAATAATGCAGACAAATGTCTCCTGCAAAACACCTGGGAGCATTTCCAAGATGATGAAAATGCAATGATGAGGGCTTATAATTAACGTCTGTTAGGATGGGAGAGAAAATCAAGGGCCAGGTGTTGGCACAGCAGTTTGGGAGGTGGAGGAAAGGCTCTGGGAGGAGGGACGAGAAGCCTGGCAGCTGGAAGTGGGGAAGAGCCAGGCCAGGTTGCTGGGTCACACTCACATATGTGTGTTCCTACTTCAGAGCATGACCTTGAACAAGCCCCTTTGCCTTGCAGGGCCACAGGGTCCCCAGCTATAAAATGAAGGTGCTGAACCTTCACTTTAATCTCTGTAGCCCCAGGCACCTCTGTCTCCACATCAATCAGGGATTCTATCAGGAGGGGAAAAGCTGAGGAATAAAAGTTTCCAGGGACTTTAGAGCTGGGGACACATTCCTTGTGAGGTTGGGAGAACAGGTCTGCAGACTTAATTAAAGCCTTGCCCAATTCCTTCCCGGCTCTGTAACTCCTAGCTCCTTCTCTGTGCCTTGGTTTCCTTCCCTGGAGAAAGGTGATCATAGCAATGATGTTTCGGGGTTGAAATCTACCTTCTTCCTATTTGTTTTTCTATTTGTTCTTCCTTTGTGTATCTTCTCCCTTTTCTTTGCCTTCTTTCAGATTGACTATCATGTATGATTCTACTCTGTCTTCTGTGTTGTCTTGTTAGCTGTTTAACTCTTTGTTTTGTTAGTTTAGTGATTGCTATTTGCTATTTTAGTGATTGCTGAACCTAACACAGTCTACCTACAGGATATTGTACCATTTTACATACAGTTTAAGAACCTTATAGAAGTCAGGCTCTTCTACAGTCGGCCATCTTTGTCATGCATTTTACTTATGAAAGTAAAGTCTCTCAGTCATGTCCGACTCTTTGCAACCCCGTGGACTGTAGCCTATCAGGCTCCTCCCTCCATGGGATTCTCCAGGCAAGAATACTGGAGTGGGTTGCCATTTCCTTCTCCATTTTACTTATACATACATTATAATCCCCACACTAAATTTTTCTTCTTGTTTAAAGGGTCAATATTCTCATGTACATGTGTATATGAGAATACAATAGCTGGTTTATGAGTTGTACGCGAGTACAATAGCTGGTTCATCTACATAGCTGAGTAGTATTCCATCGAATGGATGTATACCATTTGTCTATCCATTCATCTGTTCAAAGACATCTTGGTACTTTCCAGTTTGGAGCAGTTATGAATGGAGCATCACCAGCTCGACAGACATGAGTTTGAGCAAGCTCCGGGAGACAACGAAGGACAGGGAAGCCTGGTGTGCTACAGTGCATGGGGTGGCAAAGAGCCAGGCACGGCAGAGTGACTGAAGCACAATGAATAGGGCAGATATAAATATTCGTGTACAGATTTCTGTGTGAACACACATTTTCAATTCACACGTGTGCATGTCTCGAAAGGTGATTTCTAGGTTATATGGAAAACGTATGTTTTACAAGCAACTCAAAGGCCCGTTTGTATATAATTTTTATGTGACTTTTTATTTATGTTTATTCTGTGATAACTTCATAAGAGTTGGCCAATTTTTCTAGAATTCAAAAAACTAAGATCATGGCATCTGATCCTATCACTTTATGGCAAATAGATGGGGAAAAAGTGGAAACAGTGGCAGATGTTATCTTTTTGGGCTCCAAAATCACTGTGGATGGTGACTGCAGCCACTAAATTAATAGGCATTTGATCCTTGAAAGAAAATCTATGACAAACTTGGACAGCATATTAAAAAGCAGAAATATCATTTTGCCAACAAAGGTTCATCTAGTCAAAGCTATGGTTTTTCCAGTAATCACGTACAAATGTGAGACTTGGGCCATAAAGAAGGCTGAGTGTCAAAGAACTGATATTTTTGAACTGTGGTGCTGGAGAAGACTCCTGAGAATCCCTTGGACAGCAATCAGATCAAACCAGTCAATCCTAAAGGAAATCAATCCTCAGTATTCATCAGAAGGATTAATGCTAAAGCTAGAGCTCCAATACTTTGGTCACCTGACAGCCGACTTATTAGGAAAGACCCTGATTCTGGGAAAGACTGAGGACAGGAGGAGGAGGGGAAGACAGAGGATGAGATGGCTGGATGGCATCGTCTACTCAATCGACATGATTTTGAGCAAACTGCGGGAGAGAGTAAAAGACAGGGAAATGTGGCATGCTGCAGTCCACGGGGTGAAAAAGAGTCAGTTCAGTTCAGTTCAGTCTCTCAGTCGTGTCCGACTCTTTGTGACCCCATGAATCGCAGCACACCAGGCCTCCCTGTCCATCACCAACTCCCAGAGTTCACTCAGACTCACGTCCATCGAGTCAGTGATGCCATCCAGCCATCTCATCCTCTGTCATCCCCTTCTCCTCCTGCCCTCAATCCCTCCCAGCATCAGAGTCTTTTCAAATGAGTCAACCCTTCACATGAGGTGGCCAAAGTACTGGAGTTTCAGCTTCAGCATCATTCCCTCCAAAGAAATCCTAGGGCTGATCTCCTTCAGAATGGACTGGTTGGATCTCCTTGCAGTCCAAGGGACTCTCAAGAATCTTTTCCAACACCACAGTTCAAAAGCATCAATTCTTCGGTGCTCAGCCTTCTTCACAGTCCAACTTTCACACCCATACATGACCACAGGAAAAACCATAGCCTTGACTGGACAGACCTTTGTTGGCAAAATAATGTCTCTGCTTTTCACTATGCTATCTAGGTTGGTCATAACTTTCCTTCCAAGGAGTAAGTGTCTTTTAATTTCATGGCTGCAGTCACCATCTGCAGTGATTTTGGAGCCCAAAAAAATAAAGTCTGACACTGTTTCCACTGTTTCCCCATCTATTTCCCATGAAGTGATGGGACCAGATAACATGATCTTAGTTTTCTGAATGTTGAGCTTTAAGCCAACTTTTTCACTCTCCACTTTCACTTTCATCAAGAGGCTTTTGAGTTCCTCTTCACTTTCTGCCATAAGGGTGGTGTCATCTGCATATCTGAGGTTATTGATATTTCTCCCAGCAATCTTGATTCCAGCTTGTGCTTCTTCCAGCCCAGCGTTTCTCATAATGTACTCTGCATAGAAGTTAAATGAGCAGGGTGACAATATACAGCCTTGATGTACTGCTTTTCCTATTTGGAACCAGTCTGCTGTTCCATGTCCAGTTCTAACTGTTGCTTCCTGACCTGCATACAGATTTCTCAAGAGGCAGATCAGGTGGTCTGATATTCCCATCTCTTTCAGAATTTTCCACAGTTTATTGTGATCCACACAGTCAAAGGCTTTGGCACAGTCAATAAAGCAGAAATAGATGTTTTTCTGGAACTCTCTTGCTTTTTCCATGATCCAGCGGATATTGGCAATTTGATCTCTGGTTCTTCTGCCTTTTTAAAACTAGCTTGAGCATCTGGAAGTTCACGGTTCACATATTGCTTAAGCCTGGCTTGAAGAATTTTGAGCATTACTTTACTAGCGTGTGAGATGAGTGCAATTGTGCGGTAGTTTGAGCATTCTTTGGCACTGCCTTTCTTTGGGATTGGAATGAAAACTGACCTTTTCCAGTCCTGTGGCCACTGCTGAGTTTTCCAAATTTGCTGGCATATTGAGTGTAGCACTTTCACAGCATCATCTTTCAGGATTTGAAAGAGTTCAACTGGAATTCCATCACCTCCACTAGCTTTGTTCATAGTGATGCTTTCTAAGGCCCACTTGACTTCACATTCCAGGATGTCTGGCTCTAGGTGAGTGATCACACCATCATGATTATCTTGGTCGTGAAGATCTTTTTTTACAGTTCTTCTGTGTACTCTTGCCACCTCTTCTTGATATCTTCTGCTTCTGTTAGGTCCATACCACTTCTGTCCTTTATTGAGCCCATCTTTGCATGAAATGTCCCCTTGGTATCTCTAATTTTCTTGAAGAGATCTCTAGTCTTTCCCATTCTGTTGTTTTCCTCTATTTCTTTGCATTGATCACTGAGGAAGGCTTTCTTATCTCTTCTTGCTATTCTTTGGAACTCTGCATTCAGATGCTTATATCTTTCCTTTTCTCCTTTGCTTTTCACTTCTCTTCTTTTCACAGCTATTTGTAAGGCCTCCCCAGACAGCAATTTTGCTTTTTTGCATTTCTTTTCCATGGGGATGGTCTTGATCCCTGTCTCCTGTACAATGTCATGAACCTCATTCTGTCGTTTTTGAGATTGCATCCAAGTACTGCATTTCGGACTCTTTTGTTGACCATGATGGCTACTCCATTTCTTCTGAGGGATTCCTGTCCGCAGTAGTAGATATAATGGTCATCTGAGTTAAATTCACCCATTCTAGTCCATTTCAGTTCACTGATTCCTAAAATGTTGACGTTCACTCTTGCCATCTCTTGTTTGACCACTTTCAATTTGCCTTGATTAATGGACCTGACATTCCAGGTTCCTATGCAATATTGTTCTTTACAGCATCAGACCTTGCTTCTATCACCAGTCACATCCACATCTGGGTATTGTTTTTGCTTTGGTTCTATCCCTTCATTCTTTCTGGAGTTATTTCTCCACTGATGTCCAGTAGCATATCGGGCTGCTACTGACCTGGGGAGTTCCTCTTTCAGTATCCTATCATTTTGCCTTTTCATACTGTTCATGGGCTTCTCAACGCAAGAATACTGAAGTGGTTTGCCATTCCCTTCTCCAGTGGACCACATTCTGTCAGATCTCTCCACCATGACCCGCCCGTCTTGGGTTACCCCACGGGCATGGCTTAGTTTCACTGAGTTAGACAAGGCTGTGGTCCTAGTGTGATTAGATTGACTAGTTTTCTGTGAGTATGATTTCAGTGTGTCTTCCTTCTGAAAAAGAGTCAGATGCTACTTAATGACTGAAAAACAACAACAGTAATATAGAATGAAAGGATAGCAAGTGTTAAAATGCAACATTAACTTTGATTTGAGATTTCACCATGGCTCTATGAGATGGAATGTTAACTGTTGCAGATTTGAATCTTATTTTACATCTCCCATATTTCTGTTTGTCCTCCTAAATCTTTCTTGTAGCTTTTTAGAAATATGGAATAGTTTTTTGTTAGTTATTATTTTTTGGCTGTGCTGGGTCTTCATTGTACATGTTTTACACGTGGCTTTAGTTGCCCTGTGTCATGTGGTACCTTAGTCCCCCCAGCAAGGATTCAGCCCATGCCCACCGCACTGGAAGGTGGATTCTCAACCGCTGGACCACCAGGGAAGTCCCTGGAGTAGACTTACAATTGTTCTGATGTTGTGTGAAAGTCACTCAGTCATTTCAACTCTTTGCGACCCCGTGGACTATACAGTCCATGGAATTTTCCAGGCCAGAATACTGGAGTATTCTGTAGTAAACTGGAGTATTTCCCCTTTTTCCTTCTCCAGGGGATCTTCCTCATCCCAGGAATCGAACCAGGTCTCCTGCATTGCTGGTGGATTCTTTACCAACTGAGCTATCAGGGGGTTCTTGTCTGCTAATTCTGAAGTCCATCAGTTCTGGGTTGATTTTTTTTCCCCCCTCATTACAGGTCACGTTGTCCTATCTCTTTGCATTCCTGATAATTTTGGAGGGTATCAGACATTGTGAATTTTATTTTGTTGCATGCTGGATATTTTTGTTTTTCTATGAATATTCATGAGCTTTGTTCTGGAATGTGGTTAAATTATTTTAAAATGGTTTTATCCTTTCAGTTGTTGCTTTTAAGATTTGTTAGGCAGATCAGAGCATCATTTAATTTAGAGCTAGTTTTTCCCAATGCTGAGGCAAGAGCTTTCTCAGTATTCTATTCAGTCCCTTGTGAATTATGAAGTTTTCCAAGCTGACTGGTTGGAGCAGGTAACATTCCCAGTCCTGTATGAGTACCAGGGATTATTTCTGAGAAGTCCAGTCTTCTCAGATGGTTCTTTCCCCACACACATGTCCTGATCACTACTTGGCTGAAGGATCCTTCTCAGATATCTGGGGCTCTCTGTGTGCAGCTCTCCCCTCTTCTTTATTCTGTCTTAGGACCTCTCCCCAGACTCTCAGCTCTATCTTCTCAACCCAGAGAGTCCTCCAGGCTCTGTCTGGATTCCCCTGCCCTGCACCAAGTCTTGGAAACACTCTCAAGACTTAAGCTGGGCAACACAGGGCTCATTTTATTTGTTTTCTATTTCCCAGGGATCGCTATCTTTCACTCCTGCTGCTGCTGCTAAGGCACTTCAGTCATGTCCGACTCTGTGTGACCCCATAGACGGCAGCCCACCAGGCTCCCGTGTCCCTGGGATTCTCCAGGCAAGAACACTGGAGTGGGTTGCCATTTCCTTCTTCAATGCATGAAAGTGAAAAATGAAAGTGAAGTCACTCAGTCATGTCCGACTCTATGCGACCCCATAGGAGCCTGGTAGGCTCCTCTGTCCATGGGATTTTCCAGGCAAGAGTACTGGAGTGGGGTGCCATCGCCTACATAATGCCAAATGTCTTACAAACCATTGTTTCATATTTTGTGTGTGTGTGTGTATTTTAGTTGTTTCAGGCAGGAGAGTAATTCAGTTCCTAATACTCCATCTTGCATATATAGAGAGAAATGTGCATTTTTCTCATGTACTTCAGTTCTGAATCTAGGAAGATACTATTAGAATGCCCATTTTGCAGATGAGGAAACTGAGGCTGAGTTAAGTTTAAGTGACATCAGTTTAGTTCAGCCACTCAGCATGTCTGACTCTTTGCGACCCCTTGGATTGTAGCACACCAGGCTTCCCTGTCCATCACCAACTCCTGGAGCTTGCTCAAACTCATGTCCATCGTGTTGGTGATGCCATTCAACTATCTCATCCTCTGTCGTTCCCTTCTCCTCCTGCCTTCAATCTTTCCCAGCATTAGGGTCTTTTCCAATGATTCAATTCTTTAAGTGACATACTCCAAGTCAAACAGCCTGAATGTTAAGTGTGAGTCACAAACCCAAGACTATCTAAGTCCTGAATCTTTCCTAGCTGTAAACTTCCCTTCTGCCATCACTCAGATCTCTACTCAAGGACAACACATTGGAAGAGACAAAGTAAAGGGGGAAAGTAGGTGATTAAACAGTTAATCCCACTGTTGCTAAGTCCCTTCAGTCGTGGGCAACTCTGTGTGACCCCATAGATGGCAGCCCACCAGGCTCCCCCATCCCTAGGATTCTTCAGGAAAGAACACTTATCGCTTTGCCTCTTACTGAATTCTTTTCTATGGTGAGTGTTTTTGCCATTTCCAGTGTTCTTTGCCATTTCCTTCTCCAATGCATGAAAGTGAAAAGTGAAAGTGAAGTCACTCAGTCATGTCTGACTCTTCGGAACCCATGGACTGCAGTCTTCCAGGCTCCTCTGTCCATGGGATTCTCCAGGCAAGAGTACTGGAGTGGGTTGCCATTGCCTTCTCCTAATCCCACTAGGGGATTTTAAGTAGAAAAAATATGTGAGATCCCTGTAAGTTAATGATTACTCAAGAAAGCAGGTTTGCTTAACCACAAAAGCAAGCAGGCTTGCTTAGCAACAAAACCATGCAATAGAAACACAAGATATGCCCCAGAATAATAATAATTAAAAAAATGGTGGCATAAGCCCCACACCCTGCCAGTGAGCTCAGTAAGGTAGGGTGTGCCCTCTGTACACATAAAAAACAATAATATGTGGACCTAACTTGACCATGTAGGGACAAAAAAATTCCCCTGCCTAACCTGGAGGAGGAACTGATGATAGAAACATGACATCTACTCAAAAATGACAAAGAAGGTCTTCTCCTTCTCCCCACTTTTCCTTTGATTATAAAACTGTAGCCCAGTAAGTTCTCAGGGCATAGTGCTCTCTCACTCACCCACTTGTAAACCTCACAAGAGTTTATTAGAAGAACGCCCTAGTCTAATAAATCACTTCTTATCGCTTTGCCTCTTACTGAATTCTTTTCTATGCTGAGACATAAAGGAGTGAAGCTCTTCAGAACCCTCTCCTCCCATAAATGGCACCTCACAGTTTCAGCATGACCAGTTACTTAAGGAATTTTGTTTTTGATGGAGTGCTCTGCAGAGGTTTTGGAGAAACACTGAACAGGCCAGGCTTTTATGACTGCCTTTTCCAAGCACAGAGACTGGAGGGTCAGAGTGACCTGCTCACTTGTGCTGAAGTATTGCTTCACAGTCCCTCTGTGAGGGGACATGTCCTGACATGTCCTGGTGAGAGAGGCGAAGCGGGCGTGAGAGTGAGAAGTGGGTTTGCACACACAGCCAATTCAGGGGCAAGATGAATGTGAAAGGAGATTTTTGTGAAAACAAAATGTGTATGAACCGAATCCTTGTTCTCACCCCAGCAAAGACCAGAGGGTGCACACAGGTGTGGGGCTTGCAGAACACAGGGGCTCCTGCAGAAAGTATGGGCAGGGCCCACGTGGGGGCAGCAGGAATGACCAAGTCCAGGTGACACGTGTGAGCAGAGAAGAAACACGTGCTCCTGGGACCTCGCAGTTCTCATCTGGGGGCAGCTCCGGAGACCCCAGGGGCCACGGTCCACCGCCCAGTGACCCATGTGAATAAGCCCAGCACAGCTGCGGGACTTGGGCAGCAGTCAGGCAATGTCCTCATCCTCCTCTTCCACCAGGGGGTTTCACCATGGACCTTCCATGATGTGGGAACCAGTTCTATTTTTTGGGCACTGAGAGGTGCCTTTTTGCCTTTAGGTGTAAGGATGGGTGGTGGTGGTGGGTGTGGATCTGGGACCACCACTCTGCCTTCAGAAACCCTCTCTGGGTCATGACATGCTTGCACCCCAACTTCTCTTTTATGGGTCCATTTATTAAACGTTGTTCATCCCGACTCCTCACAGGGCGTATATGTGAATCAGTCCAGTCGTTGCCCTTTAGAACTCCCAGAAGGGGGCAGGAGCAGTCAGAGAAACAGACAACTGGCCCCAGCGTAAGGAGGACATTCCAGAAACAGCCGACATCATGGGGCACATGCTGTGTGCCAGCAGGGGCTATGAGCTTTCCACGAAGCACTTCCTGTCACCCTTCCAGCGACTCAGGTGAGGTAGAGGACACCCTTATACTGGTCTGTAACATAAAACTGTTTCCTTTATCTAAATGGTTAGCCTTTTAACCATGCACACGCATGAGAATGCAACACATACATGGGAACGTGTTCATGCGTGACTTGGCCAATACAAAAGAGAAGAAATGGAGTGCGTTGCACTGATGGATATTAAAAGTCCCTTCCGGCCCTGACTGTCTCTGGATCTTTGATTCTGGACTTAGGAGTGGACAAAGTGATGCTGAGAAGTGAGGCTATTGGGGAAGACTGTGGGGGATGCCCATTGTCAGAGGTAGAAGCTGCGTGAGTACATTGTCTTTAACCCCTACTTGGTCCTTACCCTCTGCTCAACTTCCGATAAGGCTTCCTGGCCCCTCAGATTGTGCTTGATACAAAGACACTCCTCTTGCCTCCTTCATCACACTTCAGACCCACAGGCATTATTTGGGGTCTTTGAATAGACTGTGATTCTTTATCCTCAGGCACTTTCCAAATGCGGTTCCCTTTGCCAAAGATGTGTTTTGTCTTTCAAGGCACTTTCAGTTCCAGAAACATAAATCCGACTCCAATAGGTTTAAACAAAACAGCACAAAATGAGGCATCTCCTGGCTCATTCGTCTCACATGTCCAAGGGTTGATATCTTTAAGCGCAGCTGAGTCCAGTAGCTCAAGTGATATCATTTTATAATCTCATTTTGTCATCTCCCCCCTCCTCCCCCTCCCTCATCCCCTTGTTCGTCCCACACACAACTTATGTCCCTCTGCTTCTCTCTAATGTCATCTCTTTCTCCCTATCCCCCCTCATCCCCAGCTAATTAAATGATACTGTGCTCTGCGTTTCATTTGCATTTGACTCAGGGGCCACGGAGGGCCTGAAGCTGCATGTTCATTAAACGGCTCTGTGTAGAAGGATGTAATGAAGCGGTTTTATTACAACCATCATCTTGGCCCATCCTGGGAGGTGATTATGTATTCACTGGAAAGGAAGAGAGCCACAGAGCTCAGCTGCAACTGCTGGAGGTTGGAGGGGTGAAGGAGGATTGGGGAGGGGGAGGAATTCTGTCTCTCAGGGTCAAGAAACAGTCTGAACTGCGTGGGGCCCAGAGTTCTGGTCCGAAGGGGTCGGGTAGGAAGGGAGGTGAGGCCGGGTCCTGGAGGCCTCTGGCACTGCACTGCCACCAACGCTGTGAATGGCAGGAATCCTCACTGGCTTTGGCTAGAGCTGTCTTTGAGATTCCTAACCTCAGCCCCCAAACTCCTGGGGTACTTATCAGGAAGGGCCCCTGAATTTCCTGGGTACCAAGACTGTCGATGGAATAATCTGCATGTAACACAGCTGCATTGCGTTATACGAGTGCCATTGGGATTACAGTGGCAGGGGAAGTTATCTGGAAGCATTTCCACATTCCTAGTACCCTCGGTCCATAGTTCACGTACTGTATCTCTGGGATCTAGTAGTGGTATTTGGGGGCAGAAATAGAGCAATAGCAGCCACCATCTCTTGAGCACCTACTGTGTGCTGGGCACTGAGCTTAGTGATGTCCCTGGATTCAGTTCAGTTCAGTTCAGTTGCTCAGTTTTGTCCGACCCTTTGTGACCCCATGGACTGCAGCACACCAGGCCTCCCTGTCCATCACCAACTCCCAGAGTTTACTCAAATTCATGTCCATCGAGTCGGTGATGCCATCCAACCATCTCACTCTCTGTCATCTCCTTCTCCTCCCACCTTCAATCTTTCCAGGCATCAGGGTCTTTTCCAATGAGTCGTCGGTTCTTCACATCAGGTGGCCAAAGCATTGGAGTTTCAGCTTTAACATCAGTCTTCCCAGTGAATATTCAGGACTGATTTCCTTTAGGATGGACAGGTTGAATCTCCTTGCAGTCCAAAGAATGCTCAAGAGTCTTCTGCAACACCGCAGTTCAAAAGCATCAATTCTTCGGTGCTCAGCTTTCTTTATAGTCCAACTCTCACATCCATACATGACTACTGGAAAAACCATAGCTTTGACTAGACAGACCTTAGTTGGTAATGTCTCTGCTTCTT
Organism: Bos indicus x Bos taurus; assembly: GCF_003369695.1. NCBI lineage: Eukaryota > Metazoa > Chordata > Mammalia > Artiodactyla > Bovidae > Bos > Bos indicus x Bos taurus. The sequence continues at coordinate 123,093,583 of NC_040077.1, forward strand.
AATATGCTGTCTAGGATGGTCATAGCTTTTCTTCAAAGGAGCAAGCATCTTTGAATTTCATGGCTGCAGTCACCATCTGCAGTGATTTTGGAGCCAAAAAAAAAAAAAAAAAAATTCTCTCACTGTTTCCCCATTTATTTGCCCTGAAATGATGGGACCAGATGCCATGATCTTCGTTTTCTGAATGTTGAGGTTTAAGCCAACTTTTTCACTCTCCTCTTTCACTTTCATCAAAAGGCTTTTTAGTCCCTAGATTATTTTGTTTAATACTTACAACACCCCTGGAGGTCGGTGCTGTATTATCCCCATTTTATGGGTGAGGAAACAGGCTCAGAGAATTAAGTGCTGCATCCAAAGACCCGGAATGTGGTGCATTGAGGATTTGATCTCAGGTCTGCCCAACCACAACTGAGCGACTTCACTTTAACTTTTCACTTTCATGCATTGGAGAAGGACATGGCAACCCACTCCAGTGTTCTTGCCTGGAGAATCCCAGGGATGGGGGAGCCTGGTGGGCTGCCGTCTATGGAGTCGCACATAGTTGGACACTACTGAAGCGACTTAGCAGCAGCAGCAGCTGCCCAACACCATGGCCTCACCACTGCTTTCCACCCTTCCCACTCAAATGGACAACTCATAGCTTGTGCATGTCCCACACTTTTTAAAATGTTAAACAGTCTTGTACTCAACAAAGTGGCCACAGGACTGGAAAAGGTCAGTTTTCATTCCAATCCCAAAGAAAGGCAATGCCAAAGAATGCTCAAACTACCACACAATTGCACTCATATCACACGCTAGTAAAGTAATGCTTAAAATTCTCCAAGCCAGGCTTCAGCAATACATGAACCATGAACTTCCAGATGCTCAAGCTGGTTTTAGAAAAGGCAGAGGAACCACAGATCAAATTGACAACATCTGCTGGATCATCAAAAAAGCAAGAGTTCTAGAAAAACATCTATTTCTGCTTTATTGACTATGCCAAAGCCTTTGACTGTGTGGATCACAATAAACTGTGGAAAATTCTGAAAGAGATGGCAATAGCAGATCACCTGACCTGTCTCTTGAGAAACCTGTATGCAGGTCAAGAAGCAACAGTTAGAACTGGACATGGAACAACAGACGGGTTCCAAATAAGAAAAGGAGTACGTCAAGGCTGTATATTGTCACCCTGCTTATTTAACTTATATGCAGTGTACATCATGAGAAACACTGGGCTGGAGGAAGCACAAGCTGGAATCAAGATTGCCGGGAGAAATATCAATAACCTCAGATATGCAGATGAGACCACCCTTACTGCAGAAAGTGAAGAAGAACTAAAGAGTTTCTTAATGAAAGTGAAAGAGGAGAGTGAAAAAGTTGGCTTAAAGCTCAACATTCAGAAAACTGAGATCATGTTATCTGGTCCCATCCCTTCATGGCAAATAGATAGGGAAACAGTAGAAACAGTGGCTGACTTTATTTTTCTGGGCTCCAAGATCACTGCAGATGGTGACTGAAGCCATGAAATTAAAAGACGCTTACTCCTTGGAAGGAAACTTATGACCAATCTAGATAACATATTCAAAAGCAGAGACATTACTATGTCAACAAAGGTCCGTCTAGTCAAGGCTATGGTTTTTCCAGTAGTCATGTATGGATGTGAGAGTTGGAGTATAAAGAAAGCTGAGTGCTGAATAATTGATGCTTTTGAACTGTGATGTTGGAGAAGACTCTTGAGAGTCCCCTGGATAGAAAGGAGATCCAACCAGTCCATCCTAAAGGAAATCAGTCTTGAATATTCATTGTGAGGACTGATGCTGAAGCTGAAACTCCAGTACTTTGGCCACGTGATGTGAAGAGCTGACTGATTTGGAAAGATCCTGATGCTGGGAAAGATTGAGGGCAGGAGAAGAAGGGACGACAGAGGATGAAATGGTTGGATGGCATCACCGACTCGATGGACATGGGTTTGGGTGGACTCTGGGAGTTGGTGATAGACAGGGAGGCCTGGCGTGCTGTGGTTCATGGGGTCTCAAAGAATCGGACATGACTGAGAGACTGAATTGAACTGAACTCAACAAAGATGATGATAAGTGATGGCTTCTGGAGACCGCTTCCTGTCCAGGACTAACTTGGAATGGGCTATAAATGATCTGAGTGGACCAAGGCAAAGGCTGAGTATGTACCTATGATTGAGCGTGGGGGCATTTGGGGGTTGAAAGCCTCTTGTGGGGCCTGGTAGTCATGGGATAAACCACCAGGGCTGAGGAGGCTCCTGGCTGGGGAACAGGAGATGTGGGTCTGAGCCATGGCTCTGCCTCTGATTCACTGAGTCAACAAATCCAGCAAATGTTAACTTAGCACCCATTATGTGTCAGGCACTGTTTCTGGCACTGGGCATATAGCCGTGGACTCAGCTGTTCTTGCCATCAAGCATGTGGGGAATCCAGGGTAGGGTGGATAGATGCGGGCTGTTTACCCATCTGTACAGAGCAGTATGGGGTGGGGAAGTCCGGGACAGGAGCACAGCCTCAAGGGTCTTCAGGGCAAGCAGGCACTGCAGGTGACTCACATAGGCTGGAGGAACCACGGGCAGCAAGGCTGTGTCTTGGTTCCTGCTGTCGGTTACTGGGACAATGTCTGCCTTTTGATTTAAAAAGCACAGGACTCTAGATTTTGTTTTTTTTTTTTCACGAAATCTTCAGATTTTACATATTAGCAAATCGATGAAAGGAAAAAAATATTATGTTACTAAAACCCCATCTGTTTGTGCGTGTCTGGTCTGCAGCCCTTCATTTTTCAGAGATGGTTCCCCCATGACAGATAAGAAGGTCCACAGAAACCTCAGTTCCTAGTTGGGGGAACCAGCTGCGAGCCCTCTCCACCTGCACAGGGGCTCTCACTTGGCAGTCAGAGTCCAGGTTTCCAAGAAGACATGGGTCAGCCTGGGAACAGGAGGCCCCAGGAGCCCCTTCGCGATGTCCACATAGCTGTGACGATGGGACCCTCCCTGGGCAGAGAGAGGTCTCCTTGAACTTGCCAACAGGAGAGAACTGAGATGACCCTGGTTCCCCTGTCATGGATTTAGGGGAGAAGTGCTTGCATGTGTGTGTGTGTGTAAAAGAGGGACAGAGAAAAGGAGATGGTCAGGATTTCGCACAGAAGGAGGGCAGGGCAGACCCCAGTGGAAACCATACGACTTTGAACAGACCAGAGGGGACACGAAGACGCCATGCAGGTCTGGAGGGGCCACTAAAAGAAAAGACTGGACAGTGACCATTGTAACGGGAACAAACAACCGCAAAGAAGCTACTTTCACTAAGGCTTTCTATGAGCCCAGCTCGGTTCTAAGTTCTTTAGGTATATTATCTCATTTAATCCTCACAACAGCTTTGTGATGGGGGCAATATTATCCCCTGTTTTCCAGCAGAAATCCAGATGCTGTGAGGCTAATGTGTCCAGGCCACAGGGTGGTATGTGAGTAAGGAGAGCTCTGAACCCTTACGGTCTGGCTTCCAAACACACACTTTACTAAAACGTGGTTCATGGAACTTTGATAGAGTCACATGTCTTTGTTGAGGACCTACTGTGTGTCGGGAACTGTGCAGGGCCCTTCCTCATTGTAGTTAATACCTACCACCAAGTGAGAGAGAGCTCCTGCCACTTCACAGGTGAGAAGCCCAAGATCTGGGAGACAGAAGGGCTGCTGGGGTTGCCAGGGCCAGCCCAGATCTGGGTGGTCCCTCTGGGTCTGCATGGGCCTGACTCCAGAGCCCCCTCCTCTAGACCCTGTTCCCTGCTGGCTGACTTCCTGCAGGGGCTGTCCTTAGACTCAAACGCTCATGTTGATAGTTTTAAGAGGCCTGGACACACCTTCAGGAGGCTGTGAATTCAGCCTGAGATCTCTGGGTCCAGAGTAGAAGATCCCCACTCCTTTTTCCCATGGGAGTCTAGATGGACCCAGGTCACCTGACCTAAGTAGGCCAGCCACTCGGCCAATTCCTCCTCGCTTTATTAGAATCCAGGCAGATTAAAGAGTTCTGTTGACTCCTTGGATTAGAGCACAACTTTGGCCCCAGAGGCCCCTTCCTCTGCCAGGGGCCCTTTGTAGACAAGATGTGTTAACTCACCAGTGGGAAAGCAGCTGCACTGCTAACCATCCCTGGGCATGTGAGCCATCTGTGCCCAATGTCCTGGCATACAGCTGGCCCCGTCCTGCCCACAGGACCTCGTCTTTCTGCTTCCTGAGCCACAGGGACCTGGAACCTGTGAGACCAGGGTCTGCTCTCCCAAAGGACAGAGATGAGTGCAGAAGGGCACTTAGAGGAGTACTTGTGGTGAAACACGGAGGAGGTGAGCTGGTGAGGAAAGGGAAACCTCAGATAGGCTAGATGCAGAATTCAACTTTCCTGAGCACCTACTATGTGCTCGGTATTTATACACACATCCTTGTCTAAGCCTCATCATCTTGGAGAGCAGATTAAGCTCCATAATCACCAGCTCCATTTTGTGATTATGCCCGTTTTGCAGATGAGGAAATTGAGGTCTGCTGAAGGTCACATAGTTTGGCAGTGGTAAGGCAGGGACTCAGACCCAGGCTCTTGGTGACCCTTCTTCCAACCACACTGTCTAGGTTTGCTTCCCACTGCACGGGAGTCCCTGTGGCTACTCCACCTCTGTTGCCCCCACCCCGAGGCTACCAGGAGGGTCCTTGGAAAACAGAAGCCTAAATAAATCTCAGCCTTCAACCAGGAGGGGCTGAGACCATCCCTCGGGAGGAGCCAGCATTTCCCAGCAGAGTAAATCACCGGCCTCTTAGTTACTGCAGGTGCAGATACTATCCTTCTTTCCCAGGAAGTTGGTAAATCAAACCTTAGGCCTAGATTTGCAGTCTGCTGTGGGTTGAGTGAGGCAGGAATCAGAGGGAGGGATGCTGGGAGAAGAACAGCACCCCAAACCAGACTCTGGAGGCTTCATGGGGGGAGGGGCACAGTGTGGTGCTGAGGGACCACTGATCCCACCTGGGCCCCCAGGGGTGGACCAGATGATCCTGGGATCCCTGCCAGGCCTGACCTTCTGTGGGTCCCTGACCCAGTGTCTGGGTATCTGGGGGCAGCTGGAGCAAAGGATCTGGGGCTCAGGGATGGAGGCTGGAGAGGGGGCTTGGGAAGGGGCAGCAGCTCTGAGCTGAGCTATGGGTAGGGTGTGATTGATGGGAAGAAGAGGCTGATGGTTACAGAGGACAGGCCAAGGGTGGGGGTGTCCAGCAGGGCCCTGGGCCAGAGCAGCCCAGAGGAAACCAGAGGGGCAGGACTCAGCACCCTGGGCTGGGAATCAGGGCCTGGCTCAGTTCTGGTGCTGCTGACTGGCTGTGTGACCGTGGACAAGTCACCTGGCCTTTCTGGGCCTCAGCTACCTCACCTGCAAAGTGAAGGTGATTATTCCTGCCCTGGATGTGGGGCGGTTGGGAGAACTCAAGGAGCAAAAAGCCAGTCAGGAGGGATTATCTTGAACACAGGGCATGGGGTGGGGCCTGGGTCTGTTTCACTTTCCTCTGCTCCCAGCCTCCTGGTGATCACTTTGGAGGTGGCCACTCTGTATCCCTCCATCCTGGGTGGTGGGAGACCTGGATCCCAGCTTCACCTACCAGGGACTTTCTGTATCATTGTGGACGAGTCCCTGTCCCTCTCTGGGCTCATGTCACCGTTGGCTGGGGCTGGGTGACATGCATTGTTCTCTCCACCTCCACGCTGGACTCTGTCCCTTTTCTTCCTGCCCTGTCCCTTACTCAGTGTTGTACTGGTAGATGTTTCACCATTGGCTCTCCAAGAATCAAAGCCCTGATCTGTGGTGTTGGCCAGTCTCTGTGGTGTGAATACTCCCACCACGGTCAATGTCAAGTTATTGATGAGCCGTCACTCGACGGGAGGTTTGGAAGGGACATGGAACAGCACACGGATGTATAGTGTTTCTGTTCCATAGATGGAACTAACCCCAAGCGTATGCAATAGTACTTAGGGATTAAGGGCCTTTGAGTGTTTATTAACTTTAGTTTTAATATAATCCATTTCATTGCGAGTTAATACAATTTAACTGTTTATTGTGGCTGTATTTAACAACTGGATGACAAAATTCCTGAAATTCTAACCATTGGTTCTGTGAGCTGCTTTGGGTTGGTTCTGACACACCTCTGTCCCCACTCCTCTCATCCCATCATCCTTGCTTCTTGATGCTACAATCACAGAAATAAAACTTTGCCTAATTTCAAGGACCTGTAAAAGAGTCCAAAGCAGCATTCTTGGAGGCTGGGTGGTCAGCCCCCACAGTACTTGATCACCTCTCCAAATGCAGTACCTGACACATACGATTTGTTTTTCCATATCTTTGTCATCAGAAATGATGATTATATTACTTTATTCAACTGAATTAATCATGGGGTAGGGGAGTAGGGAGAATACTTAGGGCTTTATCTGAGTACCAGGAGCAGTTAACCCTTTAGTCCTCATTGAATCCACCAGAGTGGGTACATCAGGCTGTGGGGGTCTCTCCTTGGCAGACCCTGTCCGGAACTTCTTTGGAGGTCACTGACCCAGGCCCCTTGGGCCTCCTGCAGCCTCACTTGCTGTGGGGACTCTGAGAGGAGCGAACTCATTTCATGGATAAAGCTTGAAGCTGGAAAGGACTTTCTCATTTTGCTAATGGAGAAACTGAGGCTCAGAGATGGGCAGAGTCTTACTCAAGATGACTCACCCCATCAGGAAAGATTCAGAGGGAGACCCCTGGCTCTCCAGCTCCTCCTGGGACACCCCCCTCATGTCCCAGCTGTATCAGGGGTAACATTTCTCAGCTGAGGGAAAGCATGGAGATTATCCAGAGTTTGGAAACAGAGCTCTTTAAAGCATGATGTTGAGGAGCCTTGACCACCACAGAGCCTGGGCCACCAGCTCCTGTGTTCTAAGGGACAGTCCCCCAGACCCATTTCCATCAGCCCCAAGTGGCTGCTCAATCCTCCCAAGCTGGCCTCTGAGGCTGTCTCTTTCAGGAAGCCCCCCATGGTTCACCCTTGAGCCTGCGTCTCAGTCCTCTCTCCAGTGCTCATGGGCTCTGTGGCCAGGCCCCTAGTCCTGCCTCTACCAACCCTGTAGAGGCTCCAGACAAGTCTCTTCCCTTCCCCAGGCCTCAGTTTATACATCTGACAAGTGGGCATGATCATCTCTGCCTGATGCACCTCATGGGGTTTGGTGAAGAACAGATGAATGGGCGGTTGGGAGGGAACCACTGTGAGATGCTGGGAATTATCTAAGGATGCTGGTTGCTGTAAGCTCTAGTGTGACTGAAGGTCTTGCTCTGGCCACTGGTCCTGTGGGCAGACGTGGGTTGAGGCTGTGTGGGTCAAGCCTCAGGTAGGTCTGATATACATCCTGGCTCTGGCACGAGAGCTGTGAGACCTTGGGGGTCATGTCCACACCTCTGGGAGTCCAGTCTTCACCTGTGCGGTAGGGAGCCCTTTGCCCACAGCTCAGGGCAGGTGAGGGGGAAATGGGAGGAATGCAGCAGGGGTGGAGGGTCAGGGTCCCAGGGTGAGCCTGGTGGCCCTCATCCATCATAGTGTTGACAGAGCTGGGGGTGACATGGTGACTGTCCAGAGAGTGCCAGGTCATCCCTGCACCCACAGTCATCTTTCCCCGCCCCACCCTACCCCATCTGGGCATCCATGCCCACCCAGGCTGCCTCTCAGCTCCTCTCCCTGAGCCCCTGACTTCCTCCTGTGTTTGACAGCGCTCTCCCCCAGTCTCCTCCACATTTTGTCAAAACACCAGCTTTGATTTCTGACAGGCAGGAAACAGTCTGGAGGATGACTGACAGCCACCAAATGCTGTCAGGATGCGGTGGAGGCAGGAGGGAGGGCGTGAGGATGCTGGAGGGCAGGAGCGCATGTGGGCCCAGGACAAGGCTCGACAGTGCCACGTCTTCCAATGCACGGGGGATTGGTCCCTGGCGGATGGAGAGGGGCAAGTCCCCGGGGCAGAGGTGAGTGACTGCCTTGCAGTCTGGTAGCACTTCAGTCCCCAGAGCTGCCACGGCCCTGATAACAGTACTGGGGGCCCGTGTACAGAGCACTTACTTTGTCCCTTTACATGCACGTCCTCTATTCATCCTGTACCAGCACTTCGAGGGAGGCTCTCTTTTCTTTCTGTTACAAGTGTGGAGGGGCTTTCCTGGTAGCTCAGCTGGTAAAGAACCCTCCTGCAATGCAGGAGACCTGGGTTTGATCCCTAGGTTGGGGAGATTCCCTGGAAGAGGGCATGGCAACCCACTCCAGTATTCTTGCCTGGAGAATCCCATGGACAGAGAGGAGCATGGTGGGCACAGTCCACTGGACCGCAAACAGTCGGACACGACAGAGCGACTAAGCACAGCACAGCCACAGAGGGATGGAAATGAAGATGGAAATGAAGAGAGGTCAAGAAGCGTGTCTACAGACATGGAGCTAGAGAAGGATGGAAGTAACTCTGTTGCTGAACTCCTAAGTGAACCTCCAGAGGACCAAGATGCTAAGAAGTGAAGAATCTCTTAAATAGGAAGGAGGTTCTGGAACTGCAAAGGAGATCATGGTACCAAAGCCCAGGGCTATATCCTGTGTATATTCATGAAGATATGCCTGGGGCACTAGAAAGGAATACTAATGAAGAATTCCAATAAGCATGAGGAATAAATACTCCAGCTTCTGTCCAAAGTTGTGGCTAGAATGGGTCCTTCAAAGGGTTCCTAGTAAGACCGAGCCCTGATTACTCACATCCTTCCTGTCTCATCCCCTTCTGACCTGTGATCCCCAGGAACCCTTTCTAAGCTCTTGTCTGGGGAATCTGCTTTCTGATGAACCCAGTCAGGGACACATGATCAAACCCCTTCGAAGAACATGGGATCCAAGCTTGCCTCTTAGACACATCAATGGAAACCCAGGCTGTGGGCTCTGTGAGCCTGGGAAAGGGCAGGAGAAGCTTGTGGGCAGCAGAGCCAGAGCCCTGGTGCAACACAGCAGAGAGTGTCCCAGGGAGCAGCTGGAGGGAAGGCCAGACAGGCAGCCGGTCTGCCCTGCAGGTTGGTCTGGAGGGACCTAGTGGAAGTTGAAATGGGCTGAATCGCCAAGGCAGCTGAGTGTGCAGTGACGTGGAGCAAAAGGGCCTGGGGCTGCAAGGGCTCCCAAAGACTGGGATCAGCCTGGAGGATTTGTCAGCGAGAAACCACAGCCTCTCCTCAGGCTAACGAGGCACATCAAGGGGCGGAGAGAGCCTGCCTGGGAAGTGGACACCGAGGATGATATAAAAGAACATTTTCTTTCTTCACTTTGGAAACTAGGAAACTCAAGGTCAAGTCTACAGCTGACCTCTAGCAAGGGCACAGGAATGAATGGCATGCATCTCCATGTTCCTAACTTCCATAATGATCTTCTCCTTCTTCTCCTCTTCTTCCATCTCTCCTTTCCTCCCCCTCCCCTCCTCTCCTCCTCCCTCTCCCCTGCCCTCTATTCCTCTCCCCCTTCTCCTCTTTTTCCTCCCCCTCTCTCTCTCCTTCCTCTGCTTTCTGTCTACATCTCTCCTCCAACTTCCAGTTGTCTATATTAGAGCTTTGCATTTGTATATTTTTACAAAGTTGCTTCAATTCTTTAGACAAATAAAGTGGGGTATTGATGTTGCTCGGTTGCTAAGTCTTGTCCGACTCTTTGTGCCCATGGACTGCAGCATGCCAGGCTTCCCTATCCTTCACCAAATTCCAGATCTTGCTCAAACTCATGTCCATTGAGTCAGTGATGCCATCCAGCCATCTCATCCTCTGTCGTCCCCTTCTCCTCCTGCCCTCAATCTTTCCCAGAATCAGGGTCTTTTCCAACGAGTCAGGTCTTCACATCATGTGGCCAAATTATTGGAGCTTCAGCTTCAGCATCAGTCCTTCTAATGAATATTCAGGGTTGATTTCCTTTAGGTTTGACTGGTTTAATCTCTTTGCTGTCCGAGGGACTCTCAAATGGGACATAAATAAACACAAAACATAAACCTCATAGGTACGCAACTGTTAACACTGCTTTCTATCTTAATAAAGAATAAAGATTTTTGTTGTAAAAAGGGCAAATATGCACTGCAAAAAATAATTCAAGAAATACTAGACAAAACAAAACAGAATGTATAATAAACATTTCTGTTACTCAGAAACGTCTGTGATAAACTTTTGATGGACAATTTCCAGGCACAGCTTCATGAACCTACACAGGATGTGACAGAAGAGACAGACAGGAGGAAAAATAGGAAAATAATGGCATCATTATGTTTCCTTGAATTTAAAGGAAGAAATGGAAATTGTGGTACAATTGAAGGAATTTTGTACTTCAGATACATTTTGATTTATAAAAGATGTATCCTCCTACAGTTAAAAAGAAAAAAATTAAAAAATATTGAGATGTTGCTGTGATTTTAAAATAACTGCTGATTAAATTTTGTACCATATGCGATACTTCCCTAGTAAGAAAGATTAGGAAATTAGCACTTGCATCCCACCACCTCCTGATTTTTTCATGCTGTGTCAGGGTTCTGCTCTTTCGTGTTGTTTGGAAACAACATTGCTGTTGGAGATTTGGGCTTTGTTCTGTATCTGTATAGATTCAGTACTCAGCATCTGTTTACTCTCCTCCTCTCCTAAGACCACACCACACACACTCCTGGTCTTGCCTTTCACGAGTTCAGTTCAGTTCAGTTGCTCAGTTGTGTCCAACTCTTTGTGACCCCATGGACTGCAGCACACCAGGCTTCCCTGTCCATCACCAACTCTCAGGGATGCTCAAACTCATGTCCATCGAGTCAGTGATGCCATCCAACCATCTCATCCCCTGTCATCCCCTTCTCCTCCTGTCTTCAATCTTTCCCAGCATCAGGGATTTTTCCAATGAGTAAGTTCTTTGCATCAGGTGGCCAAAGTATTGAAGTTTCAGCTTCCGTATCAGTCCTTCCAATGAATATTCAGGACTGATCTCCTTTAGCATGGGCTGGTTGGATCTCCTTGCAGTCCAGGGTACTCTCAAAAGTCATCTCAACACCACAGTTCAAAAGCATCAATTCTTTGGCCCTCAGCTTTTCTTTCACGAGTTCTTAATTTTTAAAATATATTTGTTAATGGTATTTTTTTTTCAAGAAAGGCTCATGAAGTTTGTCTCCTGAGTTCCTACATCCTTGAGACAGAGTATCATTGCCTTGGGATCTGGAAAATCAACTTAACTGGGTATAAAATTCTGTGGTTCTATTTTCTTGCCCTCAGATCTTGCTAGATGGTCCCTGGTCTTCTAGTGCTGCCTTGGAGAAGCTTGTGCCTCCCTGATTTCTCCCCACCATTGTGAACCGGCCAATAGATTCTGTTTTTGAATTTCAGTTGTGTCATTCAGATATGTTTTTATGTTGACATATTTTTATCAAGTTTTTTTTTTTTTTTTTCTGAAAGGTGCTGCACATTTTTGACCTACAAATTTAGTGTTTTTTTTTTTTTTAACTTCAGAATTGTTTTCTGGCATTATTTCTTAGATTATATGTTGCCTCATGATTGCCTCTATATTTGACAGTCTTTATCTTGAGAAAATTATTTTCTTCCTAATCTTTGAAAAAAGTTTTCCAATTAATTCTAGCTTTTTCACCTTGTTCCTTAAACTATTTTCATCATGCTTCTTCTATTTTTTGCTGTTTCTAAGGTGGGTTCCATGTCTCCTGTTTCTTTTCATTTATTCGATTTCATTCCCATGAAAGACAGCTTGGTTTTAATTTTGTGCTGTTGTTTTATATGCCTTTACTTGAATCCATTTGAAAAAAAAAATGTCATGTTGTCTGCAATTTCCTGGTACTCCATAAAACCAATTTTTCTGATGTCTTCCCTCTTTCTTTGGGCAATTACTTTTGTGGTGTATTTTCTTCTCTGCCTTTGTTTGTGTTCCTTTTTCCTCCTTTTTGTGGCTCCGGGCACAGTTCCTGTGTTAGTTTCCTCCTAACTCATTTTTAGGTGGATCCAGCCCTTTGTGAAAGTGAAGGTTTCTCAGTCGTGTCCGACTCTTTGCAGCCCCATGGGCTAGTCCATGGAATTCTCCAGACCAGAATACCGGAGTGGGCAGGCTTTCTCTTCTCTAGGGGATCTTCCCAACCCAGGGATCAGACCCAGGTCTCCCACATCACAGGAGGATTCTTTACCAGCTGAGCCAAGAGGGAAGCCCATAACTCAGTTGGTAAAGAATCCACCTGCTATGCAGGAGACCCCAGTTCGATTCCTGGGTCGGGAAGATCTGCTGGAGAAGGGATAGGCTACCTACTCCAGTATTCTTGGGCTTCCCTTGTGGCTCAGCTGGTAAAGAATCCGCCTACAATGCGGGAGAGGGAAGGGGTAGGTAGTGTGGGAAATGCCTTCCATTTTGGTTTATTGTCTTAATGTCTCTGTTCACATCAGTTATTTCTTTTGCTGTAGGAGTGCAGCTCAGTATCTGCTATCTCAGTGATCAGTGTGTGCCAGGGTCCAGCCCCGGCTGATCCAGGGTATTCGAAGCGGGGACGGCGTCGGCGAGTATCAGGATACAATAGCTTCAATTAGATATTAATTAGAGATGTAAAGAGTAATAGAATGAGGATAGCTCAGCAGTCAAGTTCAGTGGAGAAAAGAGGCTGAGTAGCTTGGTTTATGCGGGAGACCAATAAAAGTTCAAGACAAGAAGCTTGCACCACTTACGTAGGCCGCAGGCATCCTTCTGTTCTCCCGAAGGAGAGGAGACACTGAGGCCTCCCCGGTCGGATCTTAGAAGCCCAGGCATAATTAGTAAGCATGGCGGGTTCCGCGCTCCAGGTGGAGACTCAGCCAGAATTTGGGAGAGAGAGCGACATGAGGAGACCAGTATTTCGAGAAACTGATCCCAATTCTTTATTTTCCATGGTCTATTTTTATACAGTGAGATGTTATGCAAAAGTCATGCGGGGTCAGCAGTCCTGACTTTTATCAAAGTCAGGTGCTTCATACAAATGTATACAGAGGTCTTAGGGGTGTTACATCATCTTCTGGCCAGGGGGCCTGCTGACAATTTATGACCCTCTCCTTGTGACAGTGGTCAGTCAACCAGAACACTTATTTCTCCAGGGGTGATTATTCTTAAAACAGACGCCACCCAGATAAAGTTACATTCCTATAGGGTGAGGGTGTAGTGGGTTTTAGTTAAGGAAAGAATTTACTTAGCCTAAGGTCTAACGTGATTAAAAGGTTAATACTTATTTCTTCTATATATTCAATTAATGTGTGTAAGGGCAGGGGATATGGAGACTTAGCAACAAACATTGGCTCAGCAAATGAAAAACACAATTTCTAATCAGTCCATTATACTTATACTAATAGTTTTCTAACTTTTCTAAGGAACCTGTTTTCAGAAGGTTTAAAGCATCTCGTGCCTCTCACAGTTGGGAGGCTGTGAGCAATCACATGTGGCCAGACAAGGCTGTCAGGCAGGCTAGAGAACCTTCAGAGGAGTTTGTAGGTTAAAACACTCATGTCACGCCCAGGAGTTTTTATTAACTAGAGCTCTAAGTTAACTCCTTCTCTGAAAGAGGTGGTGGGGGACAGCCCCCCGTAAAGTCAGAGGTGTAGGTAAAAGCACAAAGTAGTAAAGTAGGCAGGCTCTGGTTATGGGGGTAGATGCTCGAGGATTTCCAGGGGAACTCCTGAGGCTCGATCCCGCCTTTGCGTATGTCGAGCCTCCTTCCTCATGACCTTTGCCACGGGCAGAGTACCTCACTCTGGCCCCCAACAAGTGTGGCCCAATCATAGCTGTTCATGTAGATTATCAGTTTCATGTAGGTTATCTGAGGATGACCATGTATCGTCATCAGTTTCTACATCTGTCCCGATAGATTTTACAAAACTTGGCAGGTATGTTTCAGATTTTGTAATTGAAGTTATAAACAATTTATGGCATAACTCATATTGAAAAAAGATCCCCCTTCTATTTTTTCATTTTTTGTTTCTGTGATTGTTGTTTTAGGTTGGTTTTGAGAAAAGGAAGTGAAATATATATCTACTCCACTATTTTCACTTGGGTACCAAGTGCTTTCTCGTCCACTATCTTTCAGTCCCATTGGAAACCCAGGGAAATGATGAGGTGGTTTCCTCTTGGAGAGGAGCAGAGAACTGGGGAACCCAGGGCTTGAGAGGAAAACAAGACTGCAGGGCCATCGTAGCCAGAGTAGGCAACACTCACATGTATGTTGTCCTACCTCAGCAACAAACACTCACATGTGACCCCAGACTCTCTCACACATGCTTCTGGCATGTGCAAGGGCTCTGCACTCCTGTAGCAGACATCACTAATCCATCACAGCACTCTTTCTTCCTGAACCTGAAAGTGAAATGTGTCACTCAGTTATGTCCAATTCTTTGCAACCCCATGGACTGTAGCCCACAAGGCTCCTCTGTCCATGGGATTTCCAAGGCAAGAATACTGGAGTGCTTTGCCATTTCCTTCTCCAGGGGATCGTCCCAATCCAGAGACTGAACCCAGGTCTCCTACATTGCAGACAGATTTTTTTATCACCTGAACCATCAGGGAAGCCCTCCTGAACCTGAACTCAGTCCCAAATTCCTTTTCAAGACAACAGATCAAGAAAATAAAACCAACCAACTGGCATGGGCTTATGAAATGAAATTTGTCTGCCTGCCCCATATTTGAGATTTTCCAGGTACACTGAAGAGTTGTGGAGTTAGGAAGCCCTGGGCTTCCCTTGTGGCTCAGCTGGTAAAGACTCTGCCTGCAATGCAAGAGACCTGGGTTCAGTCCCTGGGTTGGGAAGGTCCCCTGGAGAAGGAGCATGCTACTCACTCCAGTATTCTGGCCTGGAGAATTCCGTGGACTATATAGTCCATAGAGTTGCAAAGAGTCAGACAATGACTGACTGACTTTCACTTCACTAGGAAGCCGTGCATTTGAATTCCAGTTCTGTGAATGCCTCACAGAGCAGACTTGGACAAATATCTTCTCAGCTCTGAATCTCAGCTTTCCTGGGTGTTAAATAAAGATCACCTTGGTTGGAGGATTACATGAGGTTATGTTGGTAAAGTTCCTATCCAAGCACAACGCACATTTAGATGTTCAATAGTACTTTTAAAAGAAATGAAAAAAGTATTGTTCTTCCCCTGATGCAGCTTTAAAATGAGGGAAGAGAGAGCGACTTCATTCCATGTGTGAACTCTAGTATCGAATACAATCATGAGGTTTGGTCCAGACTCAGCAGGGCAGTTGCTGTCATTGATTAGCAATGTCTGCCGTGTGCATGTGATGAGAAGTCGCAATTTGTGTGCTTGGAAGTAGGAAGTGAAAGAGAGGTTGGGAGGTTCGGGCCCTTCTCCAACACCCATAACCCTCTGTTTCTTATGGACCACACAGGCATATGAAGAGAAGGCTCTGCTTTTACCACCACGGTGTTCCCTGCTACTCGGATGACCATCCGGTAACTTTCATTATCAAAGCTGAGCGGAAACCAAGACTGAGCAATGCAGTGAGAAGGTCACTGGGAGGTGTCAGAAAGTCTATGTTCCAGCTCCAGGTTCCCATAAACTGGCTGCTTGTACCTAAGCAAGTCTCTTCTTCCTGAGAGCGGGGAGTAGGAGGGAATAGGCTGTGGTAGTGGATAAATGTTATAAAACCTGGAAAAAGAAATCGGTCTGCTAAGTTGCTTCAGTCATGTCCAACTCTTTGCGACCCCATGGGGCTGTAGCCCGCCAGGCTTCTCTGTCCAAGGGGATTCTCCAGGAAAGAATACTGGAGTGGGTTGCCATTTTCTCCTCCAAGAATTTTTCCAGCATTCACAATTAATAAATCTGGGACTTTCTGTTTTGTATTTGTTAAAATATAAGCTTCTATATGTATTTTACATTTTAATTGTGGTAAAATATAAATAACATAGGATTTACCATTTTAATCATTTTAAATTATAAGTGAAGACATTAAGTATATTCATATCACCACCATCCATTGCCAGAATTTCATCATTCCACACTGAAACTCTGTACCCATTAAACATTAACTCTTCATTCCCCAACCCCTATCCCTAGTACCTGGTAACCACTATTTTAGTTTCTGTCTTTAAGAATTTAGCTATTCCAGGTACTTCATATAGGTGGAATCATACAATATTTGTCCTTTTGTGTCTGGTTTATTTTACAGAGCATAATGTCTTCAAGGTTCATCCACATCATAGCATATTTCAGAATTTCACTATTTTTAAGGCTGAGTAGTATTTCATTGTGTATATACACTACATTTTGTTTATCCATTCATCTGTCAATGAATGGATTGGCAGAATGAATGGTCTCCATCTTTTGGCTATTGTGAATAAAGCTGTTAGGAATCTTGATACAAAAATATCTTTTGAGTCTCGACTTCTAGTTTTTTGAGGCATCTATCCAGAAGTAGAATTGCTGTATTACATTCTGCATTTTTCTTAAAGGACTGTCATATCGTTTTCCACGGTGGCTGCACAAGTTTATATCCCCATCAGCAGTGTCCAAGGGTTCCGTCCTCACTGATGCTTGTTATTTTCTATTGTTTAGATTATAGCCATCCTAATGAGTATAAAGTGGTTTTGACTTGCATTTTTCTATCAGATATATGATTTGAAAATATTTTCTTCCATTCTATGGGTTGCCTTATTACTTGGTTAATCATGTCATTTGACATACAGAAGTTTTTACAAAATTTTTGATGGACTCGAGCTTATCTATTTTTTTCTCTCTTTTGTCATCTCTGCTCTTGGTGTCCATATCAAAGCAATCATTGCTGAATCCAATGTCGTGAAGTTTTCACCTATGTTTTCTTCTAAAAGCTTTAGTTTTAACTCTTACATTTAGGTTCTTAATCTAATTTGGGGTAATCTTTGTATATGTTGCAAGATAAGGGTCCACCTTCATTCTTTTGCATATAGATATTCAGTTTTCTGAATACCATTAGTTAAAAAGTTGGCTCTTTCCCTATTGAATGTTTTTGGGACTTGTTGAAAATCACTGAACCACACATGCAAGGCTTTATCTTTGGGTTCTGTACCCTATTTGAATGTGTTAGCTGCTCAATCATGTCTGACTCTTTGCAATCCCATGAACTTTAGCCCGCCAGGCTTCTCTGTCTAGGGGATTCTCCAGGCAAGAATACTGGAGTGGGTTGCAGTTTCCTTCTCCAGGGGATCTTCCTGATCCAGGGATCAAAACTGGGTCTCCTGAATTGCAAGCAGATTATTTAATTGGTATATATTTTCTGTCTTTATGCCAGTGCTATACTTTTTTTTATTACTGTAGTCTGTAATATGTTTTGAAATCAGAAAGTGTAAGACCTCCAACTTTGCTCGTTTTCAAGATATTTTTGGCTATTCAGGATCTCTTGAAATTCTATATTAATTTCAGAATGGATTTTTGTATTTCTGCAAAAAAACAGAATTCAGCAATGCTATAGGATTCAAGATTAATATACAAAAACAACTACATTTCTATACACTGGCTTCCCTGGTGGCTCAACTGGTAAAGAATCTGCCTGCAATGTAGGAGATCTGGATTCGACCCCTGGGTTGGGAAGATACCCTGGAGAAGGGAATGGCTACCCACTCTAGTATTCTGGCCTGGAGAATTCCATGGACTATTCCATGGGGTTGCAAAGAGTCAGACATGACTGAGTGACTTTCACTCACACTGGCAATGAACAAACCAAAAATGAAATAAAGAAAAATTTACAATAGGGTCAAATAAATAAATTACTAAGGAATAGACTTAACCAAAAACTATACTCTGAAAACTTTTGTTGTTGTTATTTAGTCACTAACTCGTGTCTGACTCTTTTGTGACCCCATGGACTATAACCCACCGGCTCCTCTGTCCACAGGATTTCCCAGGCAAGAATACTGAACTGGGTAGCCATTTCCTTCTCCAGAGGATCTTCGCAACCCAGGGATCAAACACAGGTCTCCTGCATTGCAGGTGGATTCTTTCATTAAAGATGATGTAAATAAATGGACAAATATTCCATGTTCATGGATTGGAAGACCCAGTATTGTTAAGATGGCAATACTCCCAAAATTGACCTACAGAATCCAGTACAATCCCTATTGACATCTCAGATAACTTGGTTTAGAAGGTGACAGACTGATGGTAACATACAGGTGGCATTGCAAGTGACTCAGAACAGCCAAAACAATTTTGGAAAAGAGAAACAAAGTAGGATAATTCACATTTTTTGACTTCAAAACTTACTAGAATGCAAAGTAATAAAGACAACATGGAACTGGCATGAAGACAGACGTATAATCAATGAAACATAATTGAGAGTTCACAAATGAACCCATAGTTCTGTGGTCAATTGATTTTCAACAAAAGTGCCAAGACAAGTCAATGGAAAAAAAAAAAAACAGTCTTTTCAACCAATGGTACTGCAGCAACTGGATTGCCACATACAAAAGAATTAAGTTGTACTTTCCCTTAAATTATATGCAAAATAACTCAAAATGGTTCAGACATAAATGTAAGACACAAATCTCCAAAACTCTTAGAAGAAACCATGGAGATATAACTGCATGGTCTTGGGCTTGGCTGCTGCTGCTGCTGCTAAGTCGCTTCAGTCGTGTCCAACTCTGTGCGACCCCATAGACGGCAGCCCACCAGGCTCCCCTGTCCCTGGGATTCTCCAGGCAAGAACACTGGAGTGGGTTGCCATTTCCTTCTCCAATGCATGAAAGTGAAAAGTGAAAGTGAAGTCGCTCAGTCGTGTCCGACTCTTAGTGACCCCATGGACTGCAGCCTACCAAGCTCCTCCATCCATGGGATTTTCCAGGCAAGGGTACTGGAGTGGGTACCTAAAGCCCAAGTAACCAAAAAAAAAAAAAAAAAAAGAAAAGAAAAAAAGAATGGTAAATGGAATTCAAAAAAACTTTTTAAAACTTTTGTTCTTCAAAGACCACTATCAAGAAAGTGAAAAGGCAAGCCAAAGATTGGATTAAAATGTATTTGAAACTCCTATGTCTAATAATCATAGACTATATTTTAAAAACTCCTACAACTCAGCAACCAAAAGACAAATAATGCAATTAAAATGGACAGATTATTTAAATGTACATTTTTCAAGAGATGATATATGAATGGCAAATAAGCACAGTAAAAGATGCTCCATATCATTAGTTATGAAGGGAATACAAATCAAAACCACCTCATACCCACTGGAATAAAGGAGAAATTGGAACCCTTACATATTGCTGGTGGGAATGTAGGAAGTGTAGTCATTTGGAAAACAGTCTGCATTTACTCAAAATGTTAAACATAGAGTTATCGTGTGGTGGTGGTAGTGATTTAGCCACCAAATTGTGTCAGACTCTTGTGACCTCATGGACTATAGTCCACCAGGCGTCTCTGTCCATGGGATCCAGGCAAGAATACTGGAGTGGTTGCCATTTTCTTCTCTAGGAGATCTTCCCAACCCAGGGATCGAACCTGGGTCTCCTGCACTGCAGGTAGTCTCCTGCATTGCAGGCAGATTCTTTACCAACTGAGCCACCAGGGAAGCCCAGAATTATCATATGACCTACCAATTCTATTCCTCAGTATATACTCAAGAGAAATAAAGGCATATGTCCACACAAAACTTGTACAAAATGTTTATAACAGTATTATTCATAATAGCCAAAAAGCTTAAAAAAAACCCCCAAACATCCATCAATTAATAAATGGATAAACCAAATGTAGTTTATCCAAAAAACAGAATATTATTGGATCATAAAAAATAATAAATACTAATATATATTATCACATGGGCTTCCCTCATAGCTCAGTTGGTAAGGAATCTGCCTGCAATGCAGGAGACCCCGGTTCAATTTCTGGGTCAGGAAGATCTACTGGGTTGGGAGAAGGGATAGGCTACCCACTCCAGTATTCTTGGGCTCCCCTGGTGGCTCAGCTGATAAAAAATCTGCTTGCAATATGGGAGACCTGGGTTTGATCCCTGGGTTGGGAAGATCTCCTGGAGAAGGGAAAGGTTACCCATTCCAGTTTTCAGGCCTGGGGTCACAAAGAGCCAGACATGACCTAGCAACTTTCACTTTCACATGTTATAACACAAATGAATATGCTAAAGAAAGAAGCCAGTCACAAAAGACTATGATTCTATTAAATAAAATGACCAGAAGATTAAAATCTATAGCGGTTGCTTAAGGCTTAATTGACTATGCCAAAGCCTTTGACTGTGTGGATCACAACAAACTGTGGAAAATTCTTAAATAGATGGGAATACCAGACCACCTGACCTGCCTCTTGAGAAATCTGCATGCAAGTCAAGAAGCAGCAGTTAGAACTAGACATGGAACAACACACTGGTTCCAAATAGGAAAAGGAGTACGTCAAGGCTATATATTGTCACCCTGCTTATTTAACTTCTATGCAGAGTACATCATGAGAAATGCTGGGCTGGATGAAGCACAAGCTGGAATCAAGATTGCCGGGAGAAATATCAACAACCTCAGATATGCCACCCTTATGGCAAAAAGTGAAGAAGAACTAAAGAGCTTCTTAATGAAAGTGAAAGAGGAGAGTGAAAAAGCTGGCTTAAAGCTCAACATTCAGAAAACTAAGATCATGGCATCCGGTCCCATCACTCATGGCAAATAGATGGGGAAACAGTGACAGACTTTATTTTTGGGGGCTCCAAAATCATTGCAGATGGTGACTGCAGCCATGAAATTAAAAGACGCTTACTCCTTGGAAGGAAAGTTATGACCAACCTAGATAGCATATTCAAAAACAGAGACATTACTTTGCCAACAAAGGTCCATCTAGTCAGGGCTATGGTTTTTCCAGTGGTCATGTATGGATGTGAGAGTTGGACTATAAAGAAAGCTGAGCACCAAAGAATTGATGTTTTTGGACTGTGGTGTTGGAGAAGACTCTTGAGAGTCCCTTGGACTGCAAGGAGATCCAACCAGTCCATCCTAAAGGAGATCAGTCCTAAGTGTTCATTGGAAGGGCTGATGTTGAACCTGAAACTCCAATACTTTGGCCACCTGATGCAAAGAACTGACTCATTTGAAAAGACCCTGTTGCTGGGAAAGATTGAAGGCAGGAGGAGAAGGGGATGACAGAGGATGAGACGGTTGGATGGCATCACCAACTGAATGGACATGAATTGGGTAAACTCTGGGAGCTGGTGATAGACAGGGAGGCCTGGCATGCTGCAGTCCATTGGGTCACAAAGAGTCGGACATGACTGAGTGACTGAAATGAACTGAAGGCTTAGAGGGAAGGGACACTAAGGGGATAACAGCTGAAGTGTATGGTATTTCTTTATAAGGTGACAAAAATATTCTAAAATTGATTATTGTCATCATTTTACTTGCCTAGGCTATACTAAATACCACCGCATTCTACACTTTAAATGGATGATTTGTATAATATGCATATTATATCTCAACAAAGCTATTATAAAAATTCTTAATAGCTGTAATAGTTTCCTTTAACTTAGGACTTCTGGAATGGCAGAGTAAGGGCCTCTAAAAATTCTGCTCCTCCATAAAATCAATAAGAACATTCATAAATAGTCAAAATTAACTTTTTCAGAAGCTCTGTAAATTAACCAAAGGTTTGCAGTAATCCAAGAAACATGTCTTCAAGAAAAACCCTCTTAATTTCAGTTAAAAAAAAGAGATAACTCTGTGATTTTTTTAACCTGTGCCGTTTGCATCTTTCTTCCCCTAGTTCTTCAGTAGATGTGAAAAGCAGAAGACTAGCAATCACAGTATCTGTGAAAACCAGCAGCACAGCAGCAACTGCAGGGGCAGAGCATCTTTGGTGCTCCTCCAAAAGGCCCAGAAAAATGTCATCATTTTATCTGTCTGGAAGTTCATTGGATAAGCCCTATTCACAAGGTTGGTGCAAAAGTAATTGCTGTTTAGGATGGTAGATTTTAAGTCATTTTAACTAGGCTCAAACACACCTTTATTCATCAAAATAGGAACTATTACAATCAGTACATTTATCCCCATGAGAAATAATTTGTTTATTTCCATAGAGTGAAAAGTCTGTGCTCTGGGATTCAGTGAATTCTTGGAAAGCATTTTCTGCATCCTGCTGGTGTGGAAGTGTTTTCCCTGCAAAGCGTTGTTGAGATGCTTGAAGAAGTGGTAGTCAGTTGCTGAAAGTTCAGGTGAGTATGGTGGATGAGGCAAAACTTCATCCCCAATTTGTTCAACTTTTGAAGTGTTGGTTGCACAATGTGCAGTCAGGTGTTGTTGGGTCCTTTCTATTGACAAATGTCAGCTGCAGGTGTTGCAGTTTTCTGTGCATTTCATCAATTTGCTGAGCATACGTCTCAGATGTAATGGTTTCACAGGGATTCGGAAAATTGTAGTGGATCAGACTGGCAGTAGACCACCAGGAGTGACCATGACCTTTTTTTTTGGGGGGGGGGTGCAAGTTTGGCTTTGGGAAGTACTTTGGAGTTTCTTCTCAGTCCGGCCACTGAGTTGATTGTCACTGGTTGTCATATAAAATCCACTTTTCATCGCACATCACAATATGATTGAGAAATGGTTCATTGTTGCATAGAATAAGAGAAGATGACACTTCAGAACCATGATTTCTTTGATTTGTAGTCAGCTCATGAGGCACCCACTTATTGAGCTTTTTCACCTTTCCAATTTGATTCAAATGCTGAACGAGCATAGAATGGTCAGTGTTGAGTTCTCTGGCAACTTCTCATATAGTTGTAAGAGAATCAGCTTTGATGATTGCTCTCAAATGGTCGTTGGAAACTTCTGATGGCCAGCCACTATTCCCCTCATCTTCAAGGCTCTTGTCTCCTTTGCAAAGTTTCTTGAGCCACCACTGCACTGTATGTTCATTAGCAGCTCCTGGGCCAAATGTGTTGTTGATGTTGCAAGTTGTATCCACTGCTTTATGACACATTTTGAACTTTAATAAGAAAATTGTTTGAATTTGCTTTTTGTCTAACATCATTTTCCTAGCCTAAAACAAATATAAAGTAAACAGCAAGTAATACATCATTCAGTTCAGTTCAGTTGCTCAGTCATGTCCAACTCTTTGCGACCCCATGAATTGCAGCATGCCAGGCCTCCCTGTCCATCACCAACTCCCGGAGTTCACTCAACCTCACATCCATCGAGTCGGTGACGCCATCCAGCCATCTCATCCTCTGTCTTCCCCTTCTCCTCCTGCCCCCAGTCCCTCCCAGCATCAGAGTCTTTTCCAAAGAATTAACTCTTCGCATGAGGTGGCCAAAGTACTGGAGTGTCAGCGTTAGCATCATTCCTTCCAAAGAACACCCAGGACTGATCTCCTTTAGAATGGACTGGTTGGATCAGCAAACAATATAAAGTGAGAAATGTTCATTAAAATTATGTATAACATAACCACATTTATTTAAGGATGTATTCCAATACCAAATGGCAAATTTCAACAATGCAAAAACTATAATTACTTTTGCACCAATTTTACTATTTGACTTGATACAGAGCTTGCTCACTGCTGGAAGTCCTATCTCCAGGGTGTTTGTCAAAAACAATCAGTGTTAAATGTTTAACAAGCCATTTAACTACATGATGTTTAACTACCTAATTGTTTAACTACCTGATGGCAGTGATACCAGTTGAGGTAACCAAGATGATGGCAAAAAAATCATGAAACGAGAAACTGGGTAATTACATATCCATGGACAGGGCTCTTTGAAAAGCTCATATATTCCTAGGGACCTAGAAGTCTTTGCTGAGGTTCAGGGATAAGACTATAGTCAGTAAAGACCTGTGAAGCCTGAATCTCTCACCTCTGCTGACATTAAGACCCATGCAATGGTTAACTGTGGGTTTAAGGAAGGATTATAAACTGCTAGAGAACTGAAGATATGCCCAACAAACATACCAACTGCTTTGACAAAGAGTAAGTGATATATTTAAGGAAATCTCTGTCTAATAATTAGCTGAGCGCTAAGTTATCTGACTTGGTTCATTTTGTACTCCAAGGACAAACTTGCCTGTTACTCCAGGTATCTCTTGACTTCCTACTTTTGCGTTCCAGTCCACTATAATGAAAAGGACATCTTTATTGGGTGTTAGTTCTACAAGGTCTTGTAGGTCTTCATAGAACTGTTCAACTTCAGCTTCTTCAGCATTACTGGTCACGGCATAGACTTGGATTACTGTAATATTGAATGGTTTGCCTTGGAAATGAACAGAGATCATTCTGTCATTTTTGAGACTGCATGTAAGTACTGCATTTGGACTCTTTTGTTGACTATGAGTGTTACTCCATTTCTTTTAAGGGATTCTTGCCCACAGTAGTAGATATAATGGTCATCTGAATTAATTCCAGTCCATTTTAGTTCACTGATTCCTAAAATGTTGATGTTCACTCTTGCCATCTCCTGATTGACAACTTCCAATTTATTTAGATTCACGGACCTAACATTCCAGGTTCCTATGGGAAATAGATGGGGAAACAGTGGAAACAGTGTCAGACTTTATTTTTCTGGGCTCCAAAATCACTACAGATGGTGACTGCAGCCATGAAATTAAAAGACGCTTACTCCTTGGAAGGAAAGTTATGACCAACCTAGATAGCATATTCAAAAGCAGAGACATTACTTTGCCAACAAAGGTCCGTCTAGTCAAGGCTATAGTTTTTCCAGTGGTCATGTATGGATGTGAGAGTTGGACTATGAAGAAGGCTGAGTGCTAAAGAATTGATACTTTTGAACTGTGGTGTTGGAAAAGACTCTTGAGAGTCCCTTGGACTGCAATGAGATCCAACCACTCCATTCTGAAGGAAATCAGCCCTGGGATTTCTTTGGAAGGAATGATGCTAAAGCTGAAACTGCAGTATTTTGGCCACTTCATGTGAAGAGTTGACTCATTGGAAAAGACTCTGATGATGGGAGGGATTGGGGGCAAGAGGAGAAGGGGATGACAGAGGATGAGATGGCTGGATGGCATCACTGACTCGATGGCCGTGAGTCTGGGTGAACTCTGGGATTTGGTGATGGACAGGGAGGCCTGGTGTGCTGCGACTCATGGGATTGCAAAGAGTCGGACATGACTGAGCGACTGATCTGATCTGATCTGATCTGAGGAAATATTGTTCTTTATAGCATCAGACTTTACTTCCATCACCAGTCACATCCACAACTGGGTGTTGTTTTTGCTTTGGTTCTGTCTCTTCATTCTTTCTGGAGTTATTTCTCCACTGATCTCCAGTAGCATATTGGGCACCTACCAACCTAGGGAGTTCATCTTTCAGTGTCCTATCATTTTGCCTCTTCATACTGTTCATGGGGTTCTCAAGGCAAGAATACTGAAGTGGTTTGCCATTCTCTTCTCCAGTGGACCATGTTTTGTCAGAACTCTCCACCATGACCTGTCCTTCTTGGGTGGCCCTACATAGCATGGCTCATAGTTTCATGAGGGTCAAAGGCTAACAGAGTTTTGCCAAGAGAACACATTGGTCATAGCAAACACCCTCTTCCAACAATGCAAGAGGAGACTCTACACATGGACTTCACCAGATGGTCAATATCAGAATCAGATTGATTATATTCTTTGCAGCCAAAGATGGAGAAGCTCTATGTAGCCAGCAAAAATAAAGTGGGAGCTGACTGTAGCTCAGATCATGAACTCCTTATTGCCAAATTCAGACTTAAATTGAAAAAAGTATGGAAAACCACTATACCATTCAGGTATGACCTAAATCAAATCCCTTATGATTATACAGTGGAAGTGAGAAATAGATTCAGGGATTAGATCTGATAGACAGAGTGTCTAAAGAACTATAGATGGAGGTTTGTGACATTGTACGGGAGGCAGTGATCAAGAGCATCCTAAGAAAAAGGAACGCAGAAAGGCAAAATGGTTGCCTCAGGAGGCCTTACAAATAGCTGAGAAAAGAAGAGATGTGAAAAGCAAAGGAGAAAAAGAAAGATACACCCATTTGAATGCCGAGTTTCAAAAACTAGCAAGGAGAGATAAGGAAGCCCTCCTAAGTGATAAATGCAAAGAAATGGAGGAAAACAATAGAATGGGAAAGACTAGAGATCTCTTCAAGAAAATTAGAGATACCAAAGGAATATTTCATGCAAAGATGGGCACAATAAAGGACAGAAATGATATGGACCTAACAGAAGCAGAGGATATTAACAAGAGGTGGCACAAATACACAGAAGAACTATACAAAAAATATCTTCATGACCCAGATAACCACGGTGGTGTGATCACTCACCTAGAGCCAGAAATCCTGGAATGTGAAGTCAAGTGGGCTTTAGGAAGCATCACTATGAACAAAGCTAGTGGAGGTGATGGAATTCCAGTGGAGCTATTTCAAATCCTAAAAGATGATGCTGTGAAAGTGCTGCATTCAATATGCCAGCAAATTTGGAAAACTCAGCAGTGGCTACAGGACTGGAAAAGGTCAGTTTTCATTCCAATCCCAAAGAAAGGCAATGCCAAAGAATGTTCAAACTACCACACAATTGCATTCATTCACACTCTAGCAAAGTAACACTCAAAATTCTCCAAGCCAGGCCTCAACATTACGTGAACCAAGAACTTCCAGATGTTCAAGCTGGATTTAGAAAAGGCAGAGGAACCAGACATCAAATTGCCAAACTCTGTTGGATCATCGAAAAAGCAAGAGAGTCCTAGAAAAATATCTAGTCCTGCTTTATTGACTATGCCAAAGCCTTTGACTGTGTGGATCACAACAAACTGTGGAAAATTCTTATAGAAATGGGAATATCAGACTATCTGAACTGCCTCTTGAGAAATCTGTATACAGGTCAAGAAGCAACAGCTACAACTGAACAGGGAACACCAGACTGGTTCTAAATTGGGAAGTTCAGTTCAGTTCAGTTCAGACGCTCAGTCGTGTCTGACTCTTTTCGACCCCATGAATCGCACCACGCCAGGCCTCCCTGTCCATCACCAACTCCCAGAGTTCACCCAGACTCACGTCCATTGAGTCAGTGATGCCATCCAGCCATCTCATCCTCTGTCGTCCCCTTCTTCTCCTGCCCCGCGATCCCTCCCAGCATCAGAATCTTTTCCAATGAGTCAACTCTTCACATGAGGTGGCCAAAGTACTGGAGTTTCAGCTTCAGCATCATTCCTTCTAAAGAAATCCCAGGGCTGATCTCCTTCAGAATGGAGTGGTTGGATCTCCTTGCAGTCCAAGAGACTCTCAAGAGTCTTCTCCAACACCACAGTTCAAAAGCATCAATTCTTCAGCGCTCAGCCTTCTTTACAGTCCAACTCTCACATCCATACATGACTACTGGAAAAACCATAGCCTTGGCTAGACGCACCTTTGTTGGCAAAATAATGTCTCTGCTTTTCAATATGCTATCTAGGTTGGTCATAACTTTCCTTCCAAGGAGTAAGCGTCTTTTAATTTCATGGCTGCAGTCACCATCTGTAGTGATTTTGGAGCCCAGAAAAATAAAGTCTGACACTGTTTCCACTGTTTCCCCATCTATTTGCCATGAAATGATGGGACCAGATGCCATGATCTTCGTTTTCTGAATGTTGAGCTTTAAGCCAACTTTTTCACACTCCACTTTCACTTTCATCACGAGGCTTTTGAGTTCCTCTTCACTTTCTGCCATAAGGGTGGTGTCATCTGCATATCTGAGGTTATGTAAAGGCTATATATTGTCACCCTGTTTATTTAATTTATATGCAGATACATCATGTGAAATGCCAGGCTGGATGAAGCAGAAGCTGGAATCAAGATTGTCAGGAGAAAAATCAATAACCTCAGATATGCAGATGACACCACCCTTATGGCAGAAAGTGAAGAAGAACTAAAGAGCCTCTTGATGAAAGTGAAAGAGGAGAGGGGAAAAGCTGGCTTAAAGCTCAACATTCAGAAAACGAAGGTCATGGCATCTGGTCCCATCACTTCATGGCAAATAGATGGGGAAACAGTGGAGACAGTGAGAGACTTTGTTTTTTGGGGGTCCAAAGTCACTGCAGAGGGTGACTGCAGCCATGAAGTTAAAAGATGCCTGCTCTATGGAAGAAAAGCTACGACCAACCTAGACAGCGTATTAAAAAGCAGAGACATTATTTTGCCAACAAAGGTCCATCTAGTTAAAGCTATGGTTTTTCCAGTTGTCATGTATAGATGTGAGAGCTGAGTGCCAAAGTTGAAGAATACTCTTGAGAGTCCCTTGGACTGCAAGAAGATCCAACCAGTCCATCCTAAAGGAAATCAGTCCTGAATATTCATTGGAGGGACTGATGCTGAAGCTGAAACTCCAATACTTTGGCCACCTGATGCAAAGAACTGACTCATTTGAAAAGACCCTGATGCTGGAAAGATTGAAGGTGGGAGAAGAAGGGGATGACAGTGGATAAGATGGTTGCATGGCATCAGCATCACTGACTCAATGAACATGAGTTTGAGTAAGCTCTGGGAGTTGGTGACGGACAGGGAAGCCTGGCCTGCTGCAATTCATGGGGTTACAATGAGTCAGACATGACTGAGAGACTGAACTGAACTGAACTGAACTGAAATTGTTGAGCAGAGACTTCAGTGACCACATATAACAGGAGATACAGACTTCATTGAATTAGTTCAGTAAATTCACTAAACAAGGAACCAGCATCAGGAATATTAATAAAAACTATAACAATAACAAAACCAATGACAACATCAAACTCAAAGGAGGGCAGGGGGAATCTAATGTGTTAAGTTGTCCCATTAGATGTTTTAAATGTCTAATTTTTTACAAAAACATTACAAGACTTTCAGAAAACAGAAAAGTGTGGCCCATACACAGAGGAAGAGAAAAGCAGTCAGTAAAACTACTGTTTTACTGTTTAACTACTGTTCTTGAGGGAGTGTTAGTTAGACTTAGTAGACAAAAGACTTTAAATTAGCTCTTATAAACATACTCAAGTAATTAAAAGAAATCATGACTAAAAAAGTAAAGGAGAGTACATGCAGATTATGTCTACGCAAATAGTGAACAGCAATGGAAGTAGAAAGATTTGAAAAGAATCAAAGAAAAAACTCTGAATTTGAGAACTATAATAACTATTGAAATTAAAAAATTCAATAATGACAAAAAAAGATACAAATTGGCAGAAAAAAAAAATCAATGAAATTTAAGATAGATCAATTGGGATTGTCTAGTCTAAGGAACCGGAGAAGCCAATGGCACCCCACTCCAGTAGTCTTGCCTGGAAAATCCCATGGATGGAGGATCCTGGTAGGCTGCAGTCCATGGGGTCGCTAGGAGTTGGACACGACTGAGCGACTTCCCCTTCACTTTACACTTTCATGCATTGGAGAAGGGAATGGCAACTCACTCCAGTGTTCTTGCCTGGAGAATCCCGGGGACGGGGGAGCCTGGTGGGCTCCCGTCTCTGGGGTCACACAGAGTCGGACACGACTGAAGTGACTTAGCAGCAGCAGCAGCAACAGTCTAAGGAACAGCTAGAAAAAAGAATGAAGGAAAAAGCCTCAGAGACTTACAGGACACTACCAAGCATATCAACATATACATGATGGACTTCTAGAAGGAGAGGAAAGAGAAGGGGCAGAAAGAATATTTGAAGAAACAAAGCCTGAAAAAATTCCAAATTTGATAGAAAACATTAATCTACACATTCAGGAAGCACAACAAACTCCAAGTAAGACAAATTCAAAGAGACGCACAAGACGCACCATAGCCAAACTATCAAAAAGCCAAACACGAAGAGTATCTTGAAAGCATCAAGAGAAAAGTGACTCATTACAGCTGAGGAAATATCAGTAATATTAACAGCTGACTCCTCATCAGCCACCATGGAAACCCAAAGGCAGTGGGATGACATAGTCAAAGGGAAAGTCTCGAAGAAAAATTGTCAACCAAGACATTTATATGGATGCAAAATATTCTTCAAAACTGAAGGAGCAATTAAGATATTATCAGATATGCAAAAGAAATAAAAAAAACAAATCCAAACCGAATATATATTACTAGCAGAGCTGCCCTACAGGTTGAGATAAAAAGACATTGGATGACAGCTTTAACCCAAATGAAGAAAGGAAGAGCACTGCCAAGGTATCTACACAGGTAAACAGTAGAAAGCAGCACAAATGCAATTTTTGTAATCATTTTCTTCTCATATCTGATTCAAAAGACAACTGCACAAGGGAATTATAAATCTGTGCTGATGAACTTAGAACATATGAAGGTAATTTGCATAACAATAATAGCATAGGGAGGGGAGGTAATACAACTTTATTGGAACAAAGATTTTACTATACTTTTGAAATTAAATCAGGATTATTTTGAACAATAAATTGTATTAAATTAACATTAACGGTAATCCCTGGGGCAACCACTTAGAAAATAATTTTAAAATATAATAAAGGAAACAATAAGGAAAACAGCAAGAAAATTAGAGATACCAATGGAAGATTTTATGCAAAGGTGGGCTCAGTAAAGGACAGAAATGGTAGGGACCTAACAGAAGCAGAAGATATTAAGAAGAGGTGGCAAGAATACACAGAAGAACTGTACAAAAAAGATCTTCACGACCCAGATAATCACAATGGTGTGATCACTCACCTAGAGCCAGACATCCTGGAATGTGAAGTCAAGTGGGCCTTAGAAAGCATCACTAGGAACAAAGCTAGTGGAGGTGATGGAATTCCAGTGGAGCTATTTCAAATTCTGAAAGATGATGCTGTGAAAGTGCTGCACTCAATAATGCCAGCAAATTTGGAAAACTCAGCAGTGGCCACAGGACTGGAAAAGGTCAGTTTTCATTCCAATCCCAAAGACGAGTAATGCCAAAGAATGCTCAAAGTACTGCACAATTGCACGCATCTCACACGCTAGTAAAGTAATGCTCAAAATTCTCCAAGCCAGGCTTCAGCAATACATGAACCAAGAACTTCCAGACATTCAAGCTGGATTTAGAAAAAGCAGAGGAAAAAGAGGTCAAATTGCCAACATCCCTGGATCATCGAAAAAGCAAGACAGTTCCAGAAAAACATCTATTTCTGCTTTATTGACTATGCCAAAGCCTTTGACTGTGTGGATCACAATAAACTGTGGAAAATTCTGAAAGAGATGGGAATATCAGACCACCTGACCTGCATCTTGAGAAATCTGCATGCAAGTCAAGAAGCAGCAGTTAGAACTGGACATGGAACAACACACTGGTTCCAAATAGGAAAAGGAGTACATCAAGGCTGTATATTGTCACCCTACTTGTTTAACTTCTATGCAGAGTACATCATGAGAAACTTTGGGCTGGAAGAAGCACAAGCTGGAATCAAGATTGCCGGGAGAAATATCAATAACCTCAGATATGCAGATGACACCACCCTTATGGCAGAAAGTGAAGAAGAACTAAAGAGCCTCTTGATGAAAGTGAAAGAGGAGAGTGAAAAAGCTGGCTTAAAGCTCAACATTCAGAAAACTAAGATCATGGCATCTGGTCCCATCACTTCATGGCAAATAGATGGGGAAACGGTGGAAACAGTGGCTGACTTTATTTTTTTGGGCTCCAAAATCACTGCAGATGGTGATTGCAGCCATGAAATTAAAAGACATTTACTCCTTGGAAGGAAAATTATGACCAACCTAGACAGCATATTAAAAAGCAGAGACATTACTTTACCAACAAAGGTTCGTCTAGTCAAGGCTATGGTTTTTCCTGTGGTCATGTATGGATGTGATAGTTGGACTGTGAAGAAAGCTGAGCGCTGAAGAATTGATGCTTTTGAACTGTGGTGTTGGAGAAGACTCTTGAGAGTTCCTTGGGCTGCAAGGATATCCAACTAGTCCATCTTAGAGATCAGTCCTGGGTGTTCATTGGAAGGACTGATGTTGAAGCTGAAACTCCAGTACTTTGGCCACCTGATATGAAGAGCTGACTCATCGGAAAAGACCCTGATGCTGGGAAAGATTGAGGGCGGGAGGAGAATGGGATGACAGAGGATGAGATGGTTGCATGGCATCACCAACTCAATGGACATGGGTTTGAGTGAACTCCGGGAGTTGGTGATGGACAGGGAGGCCTGGCGTGCTGCAGTTCATGGGGTCGCAAAGAGTCGGACACGACTGAGTGACTGAGTTGAACTGAACTGAACTGAAGGAAATTAAAATGACATCAATGGCAGAGCTAGGAGTTGATCTTGGGGCAGAAACTATGACTCTGGACCTGCCTGCTTTACTATAAGCAGTCTCTGCAGTCACCATCCCTTCATGCTCACATGGGTCCCCTGAGGTGGGCAGCATGGGGTCAAGGATATCAGTTAGACATATGGGGAACCTGAGACAAGAAATTGACTCATCTGAGGTACAGTGGCTTGTCTGTGCCAGGGCTTTTGCTCTAGAATATAGGGCTTTAGATTTTTAGTCTTAAAACTTGTGAAATAAATTCATAGCTGCTTTAATGGCACATTTCATCCCTGATGCTAATTCCTTATGAGGCCTAAGAATTACCTGGTTAGGAGCAGAGGTATCTGTTCAAAATGCTGATCCCAGGCCCCACTGATTATAACTCAGTAAATATCAGATAAGGCTAGAGAATCTATAATTCAAACAGGTACCCTCACTTACTTCTGCTCTCCTCTTCCCAGCCCAAGGTGATCCTGATGCAAGTTTGCATGCAAAGCAAACCAGGAGAAGTCCTGGTTTTAGGAATTTCCACACCTTGTTCTAAGAACTTGTTCTAAGGACTTCACATTTGTTTTCACCCAGCTTTTCGGAGCATAGATTCTGGATCCAGCCTACCTACATTGCCACCCAAACTTCAGTACTTTGGGTTAAAGCGTTCAGAATAGTGTCTTGCACAAAGTACATGTTTTATAATATTAGCTCTGTTTGTTATTATTTTCTTATAATAGTCAAAACAATCTTAAAACCTAGCTATCCTCAGTCCCATTTCAGTTCAGTTCAGTTCAGTTGCTCAGTTGTGTCCGACTCTTTGCACCCCTATGGACTGCAGCATGCCAGGCTTCCCTGTTCATCACCAACTCCTGGAGTTTACTCAAACTCATGTCCATTGAGTCGGTGATGCCATCCAACCATCTCATACTCTGGTGTCCCCTTCTCCTCCCACCTTCAATCTTTCCCAGCATCAGGGTCTTTTCAAATGAGTCAGTCACATCAGGTGGCCAAAGTATTAGAGTTTCAGCTTCAACATCAGTCCTTCCAATCAATATTCAGGACTGATTCTCTTTAGGATAGACTGGTTGGATCTCCTTGCAGTCCAAGGGACTCTCAAGAGTCTTTTCCAACACCACAGTTCAAAAGCATCAATTTTTTGGTTCTCAGCTTTCTTTATAGTCCAACTCTTACACCCATACATTACTACTTGAAAAACCATAGCCTTGACTAGACGCATCTTTGTTGGCAAAGTAATGTCTCTGCTTTTTAATATGCTATCTAGGTTGGTCATAGCTTTTCTTCTAAGGAGTAAGCATCTTTTAATTTATGGCTTCAGTCACCATTTGCAGTGATTTTGGAGCCCAAGAAAATAAAGTCTCTCACTGTTTCCACTGTCTCCCCATTTCACAGGTGAACAAAAGTGGGCACCGAGAGGTAATTTGTTTAAGGGCACACAGCTAGTGAGCTGCAGAGCTGGGGCTCAAACTCCACTCCATGTGACCCTAATGTCAGTGGTTCTAATGCTAGCTACCCTGCACTAGTGGAATATGCTGTAGACCCTGCCTGTCACACTAGCACCTGCATGATAGGGTCACACAGGGCTGCCGGGAGAGGCCTCCTCAGGTGTTGGGCTTAGCTCCTGCCCCTTAAAGATGGAAGTAGAGCTTCTAGGGGTTGGGGGAAGGTGTAGGGAAGGGGAGGATCCCTGACCTCTTCATCCCTCTGACCCATTGCAGATCATTGTCAAGACTTAGACAATCCTCACCAGAAGACAAGTGTCCTCCAAGGGGACTCTAGGTTCAATTTGCTGGTCTTCACCCTGAGAGATCTTAACTTGGGATTTCCCTTGTTGGATGAGAAGGTGAGGAGGTGACAGAGAAGCTTCAGGATGACAGACCTGGGCTTCAATCCCAGCTTTCATGTATTTGAGGCCTGAGGCAGCTTCAGGTTCCTTAAGTCACTCAGTCATGTCTGACTCTTTGCGACCCCATAGACTATAGCCACCAGGCTCCTCTGTCCATGGGATTCTCCAGGCAAGAATACTGGAGCCGGTTGCCATGCCCTCCTCCAGATCTTACCAACCCAGGGACTGAACCCAGGTCTCCTGCATCACAGGTGAATTCTTTACCATCTGAGCCACCAGGGAAGCCCCCTCATCTGTTAAATGAGCATAAAGGTAGAGCCCACCTCAGTGAGCTGTCACAGCAGAATGGTAGAGGCTGAGTATTCAGCAGAGCAGCCGGCACACAGAGCACCGGCTGTACAGAAGTTAGCCCCTGGTGATAGCATCATTCTCAACACACAGGCAGAGTCATGTTGGTTCTCCCTGGCGTGTTTTCTTCCTGGCCTTTGCACTGAAAAGATATCTGGAGCCTAGAGTGACCCTCGGAGAAGGCAATGGCACCCCACTCTAGTACTTTGCCTGGAAAATCCCATGGATGGAGGAGCCTGGTAGGCTGCAGTGCATGGGTCGCTAAGAGTCGGACACGACTGAGCAATTTCACTTTCACTTTTCGCTTTCGTGCATTGGAGAAGGAGATGGCGACCCACTCCAGTGTTCTTGCCTGGAGAACCCCAGGGATGGGGGAGCCTGGTGGCTGCCGTCTATGGGGTCACACAGAGTCGGACACGACTGAAGTGACTTAGCAGCAGCAGCAGAGTGACCCTAGTTATTTGTGTCCCAAAAGCTTGTCCTCTGGAATCATGTTAAGGTTCAAGGACAGATGTGAGAGACAGGCCAGGGCCAGGTCTCAACTTGAAGTCCTTGGAGGCTTCTCAAGCCACCTGGACCCCCTGGGCCTCTTCCAAGCCCAGCTCCCTCCAGGCTTGCAGCAGGTCCACCTGCTTTGATGGGGCCAGGCCCTGTCTATAAGTTTCCCTTGCTGATGTGTGACTTCAGGGACATTTGTCAAATGCCACAGGAGAAGAAAATGCTGGAAACTACTGAGAGGTAGCAGGCTTTCTCAGCATGGAGGAAAATTGGCAATTCTGAGTGGGATGGTGTCAGCCTGAGGCTGAAATCTCCTTCTTCTGCCATGTTGTTGTGTGTGGCCTCAGGCAACTTCATTCTTCTCTCCAAGAAGCCTGGATTCCTCATTTATCAGCTAGGGCATAGCCATCTACTTGCAGAGTTGCTGAGATTATCATGGAAGAGGAATCTGGGACAGGAGTAGAGCTGTGAGGCTATTTACAGCAAAGATGAGCATTTATTAAGTGCTAGATGAAACACTAGTCCAGTCATTGTCTCATTACATCTGGACAACAGCCCATTGGAGTAGGTACCATCATGACTTCCTCTACCAGATGAAGCAACAGGCTCAGAGAGGTTGAGTATCTTAACTGAAGTCACACAGCTGGTCAAAGGCGAAGTTGGCCTTGAATCCGGAGCAATGGAAGCCCACCCAGGACCCTCACCCTGAGCCTCTGCCCGCACAGCAGAGCCTGTCAAGAAATGCAGCACTTTTTCAATACAGTATACTAACGCATATATATGGAATTTAGAAGGATGGTAACAATAACCCTGTGTACGAGACAGCAAAAGAGACACTGATGTATAGAACAGTCTTATGGACTCTGTGGGAGAGGGAGAGGGTGGGGAGATTTGGGAGAATGGCATTGAAACACGTAAAATATCATGTATGAAACAAGATGCCAGTCCAGGTTCGATGCACAATACTGGATGCTTGGGGCTAGAGCACTGGGACGACCCAGAGGGATGGTATGGGGAGGGAGGAGGGAGGAGGGAGGAGGGTTCAGGATGGGGAACACATGTATACCTGTGGCGGATTCATTTTGATATTTGGCAAAACTAATACAATTATGTAAAGTTTAAAAATAAAAAAATAAAAAAAGTGCAGCATTTTGCCTTTCTCCACACGGCCTATGTATCCTCACTCTAAGACCCTCCCTACCCTTCCCCTCCCATGTCTCAAAGCAGCAATCTGCAGGGGGGTCTAGTGGGTGCTGGGCCCATCTATAAGTATAGAAGTGAGTTTGGCACCACATGGGGCTGGACCAGAGGCAGCTGGAGGACTCCATGACCTTGAGAAGGAAAGCCACTGAACCTCTAAATGCAGGCAGCATGAGTTGTTGAAAGTGATGTTAGAAGCTGCAGTTTTACCACTGCAGGGCTTAGTGAGCCTTTGCCCAAGATTCTCTGTTATTACTTCACTGACCCTCCCCAGTCAGTGACAGGGAAGCTCAGAGATTTAGTGCTTTTAATAATGAAGCGAGTGGCCAGTATAAGAGAAACTTTCAGTTGGGTCATTCTCCCAGAGGCTGGAGACAGCTCTGGCTGAGCCCAGGGAAGTCAGAGGTCAGCTCCTCACCTTGTTTTTCATCCTTGGCAGGAGTGGGGTGGTATAATCAACCCCAGCACTGGTCACCACAGAATCCATAAGCAGGAACTGGCCTCCTTCCTCTTGTCTGGCCAGTGCCCTGGGGACCTTCCTAACTTCATTCATGGGCAACCTCTGGAGCGGAGGGTCTTCAAATCAGAGGGCTATGAGATGCCTGGCCTCTCCAGCTGACCTGCTCTCCTCTGTCTACACCCTTCATCCTGCCAGGTTGGGAAATCACCTATATCCTAGCATCATGTGTGAGGGCAGTCCTGATTTAAATTCAAGACTCATACCAGTTTTAGCCGACTTCACCGGTGCAGCAGTGGAGACGCAGAATGCATGTGTGGCTGGGAGAGCACTACTGGACCTTGCCCTGCAGACTCTTCTCCTCTTTTGGGATAAGAGGTACTGTCTCCAGCTCCAGTACCCCAAACCATATCCCCAGAGGGTGTACTTGTCTGGCATTTTTCAGTGTCAGGGAATGTTAAGACTCTGGAAGCAGTGTTCAAAAGTGTTCTAAACACCCCCATTATGGCCAGTTTTCTTTTTGCCACTGTTGTTTAATTCTGCCAGGAGAATAGGATTGGAAAACCAATGCTGACTTAATTTGCCAGAATGAATTAGACAAATAAGATAGTAACTTAGAGTAATGAAGCTCCAGAAGGACATCGTTCACATTCTGTGAAACCTGGGGCTCCTTCCATCATGATAGCCTTCCCTGTGTTGGGAGCTGATTTCTTTTCTGTTGCTGGAGTGAGGCTGGATCCTCTAGGTGGGTAGCAGACAGGACTGGCTTGGACTGGTTCCTAAGAGTCCATTGAGAACTGAATGTTAAATAGTCAGGAATTTTGTGAGCTGTTGTTAAACCATCTAACTTGAAATTGTTCATGGTGGGAATATTTGCACCACAGAAATTAGTAGGTCAGGGCTTTCTTTTTCTTCCTTTTCTTTTTTTGTGTTTTGTGTGTGTTGGCGGGAGTGGGGGGGTGGGAATTGTGGGGCTAGGACCCCTCTCTATTATGGTCTTTGTAAATGGGCAAATCAGATTAAAAGGAAGAAGAGGCAAAACTCATGTCTTGCTGGTTCCTACAGAACCCCACTGTTGGTGGTGGGAGGAAACCTGAAAAATGTATTTATGAGTGAGCATTTCACCAAAACCACTTCTGGGCATGGAACAGGGTCTCTCAGAAGAGGGTCCACAGGTTTGCTGAATGAGTTCACCACTGAGCTGGCAGCAAGCAGCCCAGCGAGGCTAGATCCAGAACACGTGGAGGTCAGGGGCCACTCTGTGCGGGAGGAGGGCATCTGTGGTGTACACAGGGGTATATACATCCTTGTACACATGAAGGTCTATCGTCAGTGCACAGGAATGTGTGTTTATTAGTGAAACAAAGACTGTATTTGTAGTGTCCACAGGGGATCCTCTTTGGTGCAGGAGCATCTGTGTGACCCCCAGTGATGTGATTAAGAGGACTTGAAGGTGTTCCAAATTGGTTCCACCGGTAAAGAGCTTGGGAGTCCTGAACTGATCCCAACAATAAGTTGAAAACTGAACAGACTGAAAAATCAATGATTTTCCTTAAGAGAGAGGAGGACCCAGGGGAAACAAGTGTTTGCTACCCTGTGATTAGATATGGTAGCTACCTCTCTAAGCCAAAATTAGAGACATGTAAACACAGGGAGTATGGCTTATCAGAGCAGAGACTCACAGGTGGACACTACATTATAACCAGTGCCAGATTAAGAAGCCCTGAACCATAATTTAAGAATTACTGGAGGCTCAGTGTTGATAAATCTGAGTTTAAAAACATAGAGGGCCCAGTCATATGGCATCCCTGCTATTTTCTAAGATTTACCTTCAGGAGCTTGATTAGGTTCCCACAGTAAATGTTGGGAAAAAATCCCCTCTTTCTTCCAGTAAGGAGAAGGGGAAAGGAATTATTCTGAAATATCCAGAGCACTCTATTCTATTTTACTTAACAAGGTTTTCCCTCTGGGGAAACTAGTTAACAGGTTTCTAACCTTCTAGTGTATTATCAGAGACTAACTGACCTGGGAAAGGGAAATTCAGTCTAGTCATCCTGTCCCACTTAAGAGTGGAGGAAAAATACTTAGAAACACTTGTGAAGTTGATAGTCCAGAGGCATAGGCTTACTAAAAGACTGAGACCTAATCATAGGTCTATAGAACAACCCCTTCCCCATAATGCTCACATCCCACCATTACATTACTAAAGGCCTACCATCAGCAGTTTCTTTTTTATCCATACATCATGACTGAACACCAAGAAAAACTTACAAGGTGTACTAAAAGGCAAAAAAAAAAAAAAAAAACAAAGAAAATAAATCCTACAATGTGAAGAGACAGAGGAAGTATCAAAAACATGCATGGCAAATTTGTTGAAATTGTCAAACTGGGAATTGAATTATGATTAATATGCTAAGGGCTCCAAAGGATAAAGTAGACAGCATATAAGCACACAGGACAATGTAAGCAGAGAATTGGAAATCCTAAGAAAGAACCAAAAAGAAATGCCAGAGATAGAAAACAATGTAACCAAAACGAAGAATGCCTTTGATGGGCTAATTAGTAGGTGGACACAGATTGAGAAAGAATCTCTGAGCTAGATGATCTATCAAGGGAATCCTCAAAAAACAAAAAGGAAGGAGAACAAAGACTCAAAAAAAAAAAAAAAAAAACGTAGAAGAGAGATCCAAGGACTGAGAGGCAGTTACAAAAGGTGTAACATATACATGATGGGAATATCAGAAGGAGAAGGAGGAGAGAAAGGAACAGAGGGAATATTTGAAATAATAATGACTAAGAGTTTCTCTAAATTAATGTCAGACACCAAACTGCAGATATAGGAAGCTCACAGAACACCATATATTGAATGTAAAAGCCAAACAAAAACCAAAAAGCTACACCTCTACATGTCATATTCAAATTATGGGAAATGAAAGATAAACAAAAATTCTTGAAAGGAACCAGAGGGAATAAAAATCACTTTATCTATAGAGGAACCAAGGCAAGAATTACATACAACTTCTCAGAAACCAGGCAAGCAAGAAGAGAGCAGAGCCAAATAGAAAGTGTTGAGGAAAAAAACCACCAACCTAGAATTCTATACCTTGCAAAAAGAGATGCAGAATTTTTCAGATGAACAAAAATTGAAGGAATGTGTTGTCACTGGACTTAGCTTGCAAGAAGTGTTAAAAAGAAGTTCTTTAGAGACAGGGAAAATATAGGTCAGAAACGGACCTACATAAAGAAAGGAAAAGCATCAAGGAATAAGTCAAGGCAAGATAAAAACTTTCATTATTCCCATTTTCATTGATCTAACAGATAACAAATTGTCCAAAATAATAATAGCAAGAAAGTATTAGATTATATATGTTTATGTATATATCTCATGTGTACACTCCTCCTTCAGTATCCGAGGGCGATTTGTTTCGGGACCCACAACAGATACCAAAATCCATGGATGCTCATGTCTCATAGTTAGCCCTCTATAGCCTTCTTGCTTTGGCATCTGCAAATTCAACCGTGACTCATGTAGTACTATATTTATTGCACTTGCTTCTGGTTTGTTTTGAACCTGCCCCAGTGCCCCTTGAGGTAGCGAGGGGCCACCCAACCTCCACCGCGGGTTCTGTGCTGCAGCCAGGCTTCTGCGATGTTGGCCTTACATGGCCACACCCCATTGGTGCCCGTCTTCATCCATCCTTCTACCTCATCTGTTCCCCTTCTGCTGATCCCCAGGGCGGTGCCCTGGTGCTTCTCTCTTCCAGTGCCCCTTGTGGACCCACTCTGTTGCCCATTGCTGCCGAGTGTCCCCTGATGTCATTGCTTGCTGGACAAGGGGGAGTGCCCGTGGCCCCCTCCCCATTGCACACGGCTCCGTTGCCCTCTCCTGAGCATGGAGTCTGGTCCCCAGCCGACCGCTGTGGACTGGCTGCAGTGCCCCACCCCCCGACCTGTCACCTGGCTGGGTGGACGGACGCAAGGGCGTGTCAGCCGTCCCTGACATAGCCCATCCGGTGTCCAGGGCCCAATTCCTGGGGCTGCCAAGGTGGTGGGCACGTGATGGGGGTGGGGTTGGAGGAGGGTTGTTTCATCACCCTCCACTCCCCCCACCCTACTCCCGTTCTTCCCCGCTGCCATGGTAGCATGCTGCACCCCTCCCCTCGTGGACTGAGGCTGCAAGGTCAGGCATCCTCACCATGGGCAGGGTGAGTCAGTCAGACAACCAGTGAGCACCTTCTTGCTCACTTCCTCACCTCCTGGGTTTTGGGCTTGCCATCTTGTGTCCACATGTTGCCCCTGGCCTGGCTCCCAGAACGCCAGGCTCCTTGTGCTCCCTTACCTACCTGGCTGATCCTGCCAGTAGCATATGCTTCTCTCAAAGATTCAGCCATGCATGTTTAAGTACCCATGGTTGGCTGGTGGACATGGCTCAATGAAACTATGAGCCAAGCCATGAGGGCCACCTAAGATGGATGGGTCATGGTAGAGTTCTGACAAAATGTGGTCCACTGGAAGGGAATGGCAAATCATTTCAGTATTCTTGCCTGGAGAACCCCATGAACAGTATGAAAAGCAAAAAGTTAGGACACTGAAAGATGAACTCCCCAGGTCCGTAGGTGCCCAATATGCTGCTGGAGATCAGTGGAGAAATAACTCCAGAAAGAATGAAGAGATGGAGTCAAAGCAAAAACAATACCCAGTTGTGGATGTGACTGGTGATATCCAATGCTGTAAAGATCAATATTGCATAGGAACCTGGAATGTTAGGTCCATGAATCAAGGCAAATTGGAAGTTGTCAAACAGGAGATGGCAAGAGTGAATGCTGACATTCTAGGAATCAGCGAACTAAAATGGACTAGAATGGGTGAATTTAACTCAGATGACCATTATATATACTACTGTGGGCAGGAATCCCTTAGAAGAAATGGAGTAGCCATCAGAGTCAACAAAAGAGTCTGAAATGCAGTACTTGGATTCAATCTCAAAAAAAAAACTGAATGATCTCTGTCCATTTCCAAGGCAAACCATTCAATATTATAGTAATCCAAGTCTATGCCCCAACCAGTAACGCTGAAGAACCTGAAGTTAAATGGTTCTATAAAGCCCTACAAGACCTTCTGGAACTAACACCCAAAAAAGATGTCCTTTTCCTTATACGGGACTAGAATGCAAAAGTAGGATGTCAAGTGCTACCTGCAGTAACAGGAAGATTTGACCTTGGAGTACAAAATGAAGTAGGTCAAAGGCTAACAGAGTTTTGCCAAGAGAATGCACTGGTCA
Organism: Bos indicus x Bos taurus; assembly: GCF_003369695.1. NCBI lineage: Eukaryota > Metazoa > Chordata > Mammalia > Artiodactyla > Bovidae > Bos > Bos indicus x Bos taurus. Next base: position 123,135,407 of record NC_040077.1, read on the forward strand.
TAGCAAACACCCTCTTCCAACAACACAAGAGAAGACTATACACATTGACATCACCAGATGGTCAATACTGAAATCAGACTGATTATATCTTTACAGCCAAAGATGGAGAAACTCTATACAGTCAGCAAAAACAAGACCGGGAGCTGACTGTGGCTCAGATCACAAACTCCTTATTGCCAAATTCAGACTTAAATTGAGGAAAGTGAGGAAAATCACTAGACCATTCAGGTATGACCTGTACAGTGTGATTATACAGTGGAAATGACAAATAGATTCAAGGGACTAGATCTGATAAACAGAGTGCCTGATGAACTATGGACAGAGGTTTGTGACATTGTACAGGAGACAGTGATCAAGACCATCCCCAATAAAAAGAAATGCAGAAAGGCAGAATGGTTTCCTCAGGAAGCCTCACAAATAGCTGAAAAAAGAAGAGACGTGAAAGGCAAAAGAGAAAAGGAAATATACACTCATTTGAATGCAGAGTTCCAAAGAATAGCAAGGAGAGATAAGAAAGCCTTCCTCATGATCAGTGCAAAGAAATAGCGGAAAACAATAGAATGAGAAAGACTAGAGATCACTTCAAGAAAACTAGAGATACCAAGGGAACATTTCATGCAAAGATGAGCCCAATAAAGGACAGAAATGGTATGAGCCTAACAGAATCAGAAGATATTAAAAAAAAAAGTGGCAGGAATACACAGAAGAACTATACAAAAAATATCTTCATGACCCAGATAACCATGGTAGTGTGATCACTCATCTAGAGCCAGATATCCTGGAATGTGAAGTCAAATGGGCCTTAAGAAGCATCACTATGAACAAAGCTAGTGAAGGTGGTGGATTTCTATTTGAGCTATTTCAAATCCTAAATGATGATGTTGTGAAAGTGCTGCACTCAATAAGCCAGAAAATTTGGAAAACTCAGCAGTGGCCACAGGACTGGAAAAGGTCAGTTTTCATTCCAATCCCAAAGAAAGGCAATGCCAAAGAATGCTCAGACTACTGCACAATTGCACTCATCTCACTCACTAGCAAAGTAATGCTCAAAATCCTCCAAGCCAGGCTTCAATAGTACATGAACCATGATGTTCAAGCTGGATTTAGAAAAGGCAGAGGAACCAGAGATCCAACATCTGCTGGATCTTCGAAAAAGCAGGAGAGTTCCAGAAAAACATCTACTTCTGCTTTATTGACTATGCCAAAGCCTTTGACTGTGTGGATCACAACAAACTGTGGAAAATTCTGAAAGAGATGGGAATACCAGACCACCTGACCTGCCTCCTGAGAAATCTGTATGCAGGTCGAGAAGCAACAGCTACAACTGGACATGGAACAACAGACTGGTTCCAAATCTGTAAAGGATTATGTCAAAGCTATATATTGTCACTCTGCTTATTTAACTTTTATGCAGACTGAAGTTGCTCAGTCGTGTCCAACTCTTTGTGAGCCCATAGACTGTAGCCTTCCAGGCTCCTCTGTCCATGGGATTTTCCAGGCAATAGTCCTGGAGTGGATTGCCATTTCCTTCTTCAGGAGATCTTCCCAACCCAGGGCTCGAACCCAGGTCTCCCACATTGTAGACAGACGCTTTACCATCTGAGCCACCAGGAAGTCAGGGAAGTCACCTGACCTGACTCCTGAGAAATCTGTATGCAGGTCAAGAAGCAACAGCTACAACTGGACATGGGACAAAAGACTGGTTCCAAATCTGGAAAGGATTATGTCAAGGCTGTATACTATCACTCTGCTTATTTAACTTATATGCAGAGTACATCCTGAGAAATGCTGGGCTGGATGAAGCACAAGCTGGAATCAGAATTGTTGGGAGAAATATCAATAACCTTAGATATGCAGATGACACCACCCTTACGGCAGAAAGTGAAGAAGATCTAAAGAGCCTTTTGATGAAAGTGAAAGAGGAGAGTGAAAAAGTTGGCTTAAAACTCAGCATTCAGAAAACTAAGATAATGGCATCCAGGCCATCACTTCATGGCAAATAGATGGGGAAACAGTGGAAACAGTGGCAGATTTTATTTTTCTGGGCTCCAAAGTCACTTTAGATGGTGACTGCAACCATGAAATTAAAAGACACTTGCTTCTTGAAGGAGAAGCTATGACCAACCTAGACAGCCTATTAAAAAGCAGAGACATTACTTTGCCAACAAAGGTCCATCTAGTCAAAGGTATGATTTTTCCAGTAGTCATGTATGGATGTGAGAGTTGGACTGTAAAGAAAGCTGAATGCCAAAGAATTGATGCTTTTGACCTGTGGTGTTGGAGAAGACTCTTGAGAGTCCCTTGGACTGCAAGGAGATCCAACCAGTCCATCCTAAAGGAAATCAGTCCTGAATATTCATTGGAAGGACTGATGCTGAAGCTGAAACTCTAATACTTTGGCCACCTGATGTGAAGAACTGACTCAATGGAAAAGACCCTTATATTGGGCAGGATTGAAGGCAGGAGGAGAAGGGATTTCAGAGGATGAGATGGTTTGATGGCATCACCAACTCTTTGGACATGAGTTTGAGGAAGCTCTGGGAGTTGGTGATGGACAGGGAATCCTGGCATGCTACAGTCCATGGTTTCACAAATAGTTGGACACAACTGAGTGACTGAACTGAACTGAATAGTATTTATTGAAAAAATCCACATATAAGTGAACCTGCATGGTTCAAACATACCTGTGTTTTTCAACAGTCAACTGTACATACATGTAAATATATCTGTTTATATATGCTTGTCTGTAAGTGAAATGAATCACAGCACTAATTAAAGGAACAAGAGGAAGGAATTAAGGTTATTTTATTATTACAGGTACTCACACTACCCAAAGAGTGATACAGTGTTATTTAAAAGTAGGCATGGACTAGCTGTAAATATAAATTTTAAACTCTAGGGAAGCCATTTTCAAAAGTACAAAGAAAAGTATAACTGATAAGTAAAAAAAGGAAATGGAATTATATAAAATGTTCAACTAAAAGCACAAACAGCAGAAATAGCTCTTACTGATTTTTTTCAACTACATGACATTCTAGAAAAGACAATACTACAGACAAAAAAAAAAAAAAATCAGTAGTTGAAAGTGACTGGGTGGAGAACTGGTAGAGATGAAAAGGTGGAGCACAGAGGATTTTTAGGGCAATGAATAATACTGTGTATGATATTACAATGATGGATATGTCATTACAGATTTGTCCAAATGCATAGAATGTACAACACCAAGAGTGAACCCTAAAGTAAACTACGGACTTTGGGTGACTATCATGTCCGCTTAAGTCCAACCTTGGTAACAAATGTACCATTCTGCTAAATGATGTTGATAATAGGGGAGTAGGGGAATGTGTAGGAATAGGGGACAAATCTTTATTCCTCCCTCCCAATTTTTTGTATGCCTAAAACTGCTCTTAAAAAATAAAGTCTTTTAAAAAACCAAAAAATTTATTATCTTAATGTTCTGGAGATCAGAAGTCCAAAATAGGTGAGTGGAGTTCCTAGAGGGTCTAGAACTTTCCTTATTTATTTTTTTAAATGAGAAATGGAGTATTTCCTGCCATATCAGTAAACAAGGATGCCATAGTCTTCAGTGATTCTGGCCCTCCAAATGTGAATTCCTGAGCCCTAAGGGCACTCAAGAAGGAGAAGAGTGCCTGCACAATCTGGCAGCCATTAGGCTGCAGCCACTCCCTATGGTGAGCATTGAGGAACTCAGGATGAGAAAAATGCAGGATACTGGCCCCAGATAGCTGAGATGCACGTAAAACTAAGCATTTCAATGAGCCTGGACTTTCTCATCTTCCCATACATAGAAAAGCACTAAATTCCTTAACATGAGATATCTGGTTTTCTTTAATTAACAATAATCTTTTGATGAGCAGATTACCTGCTCTTTGTTATAAAGCTTCTATATAACCTGTCTCCTCCCCTGGCTTCCTCAGAGGAGTTCTTTCAGGGCTACTTGAGATGCTGCCTCCCAGGCTTAAGTCCTAAAATTTTCTGCCAAATAAAGTGTAACTTTCAGCTTTTAGGTTATGACTATTTTTAAGTTGACCTTTCCTTGCCTTTTCCATCTTCTACAGGCTTTTCACATGTCTTGACTCATGGCCCTGCATCATTCAATCTAATTCTGTCATCCCGTCTCCTCTGACTCACTTGCCTCTCTCACTTGTAAAGACTTTGTGATTACTTTGGGCCAACCTTGAAAATCCTGGATAGTCTCCCCATCCCAAGATCCCTAATTTAATAACATCTGCAAAGTCCTTTTAGGCACATAAGGCAACATATTTATGGGTTTTGGGCATTTGAATGAGGATATCTTTGGCCAGCTCTTATTCTGCCTACTGCAGTCTGTCCCCTGCCCCCCCCAAAGATTCATGTCTACTCTACATGCTAAAGCCATTCACTCCATCCCAACATCCCCAAAAGTCTCAATCAATTTATAGTATCAACAAAGAGTGACAAGTCTAATCTAAATCTCATCAACTCAAAAGCCCCAAACCTCAGGGTCAAAATAATTGAAATCAGATATCTGGTGAGATTCTGAGTATGATACACTTTGGGATGAAATTCCTCTCCATCTATGGACCTGTGAAACTAGAATTAAATGCCTCAGTGTCACCATCTGTAGAACAGGGATATTAATAGTTGCCACTGAGAAGTGGAATATTTCCTGCCGTATCAATAAACAAGGATGTCACAGTCATCGGTGATTGCACCCCTCCGGTGTGAGCCAGTGAGCCCTAAGGGAACTCAGGAAGGAGAAGAACACTTGCTATCTAGCAGCCATCAGACTATAGCCACTCCCTAGGGTGAGCCCTGTGGAACTCAGAAAATTGGCCCAAGATAGCTGAGGTGCCTATCAAAGGAATGATTTCAGAGATCCCAGACTCTTGCATCTTCCCATACATAGAAATGCACTATATACCTGCTCTTTGTTGCAAAATCACTATATAAATTGGCTCCTCCTTGGCCTCCTCAGAGCAGTTCTCTGGGGATTATGTGTGATGCCATCTTGAAGTCCTAAAAATTCCCACCTAATAAAACATAACTCTCAATTTTTAGGTTGTGAATATTTTTTAAGACAATACCACTTTGTATCAGAGTTCACCCAGAGAATCAGTGTGTGTGAGTCGCTCCGGTAGTGTCCAACTCTTTGCAGCCCCAAGGACTGTAGCCCACTAGGCTCCTCGTCCATGGAGTTCTCCAGGCAAGAATACTGGAGTGGATTGCCATTTCCTTCTCCAGGGTATCTTCCCAACCTAGTGATTGGACCCAGGTTTCTCGCATTGCAGGCATTTCAGGTATTGCAGGCAGAGAAGCAGAACCAGTAGCCAATTACATATGTAGTGTTTATGTGTGTGTGTGTACATGTATGTTTGTGTGTGTACTAAGAAGTTTATCAGAGGGAAGCGACTTCTGTAGTAACAGTGAAGCTGGCTAAGAAAGGCCATCTGCACGTCTGATTCTGGAGCCCAGGGTCCACAAGCATGCAGTCGGGAAGGGAAAATCACAAGCAGGATGGAAGCCGTGAGGATGGGCTGAAACCATGTCTATTTTTGTTGACTCTGATCTTGGTGACAAGCGTATCTACAGAAACTGGGACCCTTTGTCATGGAGCTGAACACACACAGACACCTGACCCATGAGTCAGAGAACTGAAGGAAGATCTGAGGAGAATAGAAATCGCAGGCTCAACTTGCTTCCCACTGACAATCAGCAAATTGGCAGCAACGTGTGTGGTGCTACAGTGTGGCTCCTGTCCCTGCTCTGCCAGCTTTCATGAGGGAACCTCCTTTGTACCCATCCTAACAGGAAATGCAGGTGGAAGGGAATTCTGGGACAAAGCTGTGCCCAGGTTGGCACACTAGAAAGTCATCACACACCTCCTAGAGCTGCTGGAAGAAACAGACAGTGTCTGAGCAGAAGTCAGCTCAGTGGCCAGACCCAGTGATGTTAGTACTCATCATTGTTACTATAATGGTTAACATGCAACCTCACCCACCAGTCCACATGAGGAGTATGTTTAAGGCAAGTGGGCCCCTGTTGTTGACCAAAATCTTGGCTTTCTCTGCCCACCAAAGCCAAATAAAAAATATGGAAACAGAGTTTGAAGGAAATAGAAAGGTGGCTTTAATTCTCAGCCAGCAGAGAGGGGAACACAGTAGGTTAACGCTGAAAGAACTGCCCCCCCACAACCTGGCCACAATGAGGGGTCTGCTGCTGCTGCTAAGTCACTTCAGTCGTGTCCGACTCTGTGTGACCCCATAGACAGTAGCCCACCAGGCCTCCCCCGTCCCTGGGATTCTTCAGGCAAGAACACTGGAGTGGGTTGCCATTTCCTTCTCCAATGCATGAAAGTGAAAAGTGAAAGTGAAGTCGCTCAGTCATGTCTGACTCCTAGTGACCCCATGGACTGCAGCCTACCAGGCTCCTCCATCCATGGGATTTTCCAAGCAAGGAGGGGTCTAGGGGCATATATAAGATGAGGGCTTGCAGTCAGGGGTCTGTGATGAAGAACAATGGTATAAGAATCTTGCATTCTTCTTCCTCTTGCATTGTTTCATGTAGCCCAGTAATTGAGTCTGGCAGTACAGTGGCCCTGCCCCTTCTTTCTGATATGTAAAAAGAAAAAAAAAAAAAAAAAGCAAAAAGCTACAAGAGATGATTTGCAGAGAGTGCTGTAAAGTAAGCACCAGATACAGGATGTAATTAGCATAGAGTCAAAGGATAATGGGCGCAAAATGTAGCTCATGCAGAATTTGGGGACAGAAAAGCATTTTTTAGTTATAGATTACAGATTAGGAACAGTTACAGTAAAAACCAGGGATGTTCAGGCCTATTTGCTGTTCTCTTTATCTTCTCTGTTCTCAGGAAAAGAAAAGGAAAACCCATTCCTCTTTTTTCTTTTTCATTGCAACACCCCCTTTCATGTAGAACCATGCTGATGATGAGAAATGGAATGTTTCTTGCCATATTAATAAACAAGAATATGACAGTCACCAGCAATTGCAGCTACCACAGAGGGTGAGATTGTGAACAGAGGAAATTCAGGATGGGAAAACACAGGATTCAGGCCCCAGATAGCTGAGGCACATATGAAAGGAGTGATGTCAGTGAGCCCACACTCTTGTATTTCCCCTTACATAGAACAGGGCTTCCCGGATGGCTCAGCAGATAAAGAATCCACCTGCAATGCAGGAGACACAGGAGATATGGGCTTGATTTCTGGGTCAGGAAGATCCTCTGGAGGAAGGCATGGCAACCCATTCCAGCATTCTTGCTTGGAGAATCCCATGAACAGAGAAGCCTGGCAGGCTACAATCCAAAGGGTCTCAAAGAACCAGACAGGGAACAATGGACAGATCCAATATTGGAAAAGGAGGACATCAAGGCTGTACACTGTCACTCTGTTTATTTAACTTATATGCAAGGTGCATGATGTGAAATCCCAGACTGGATGAACCACAAGCTGGAATCAAGATTGCCTGGAGAAATATCAGCAACCTCAGATATGCAGATGATACCACTCTAATGGAAGAAAATGAAGAGAAACTAAAGAGCCTCGATGAAGGTGAAAGAGGAGAGTGAAAAAACTGGCTTAAAACTTAACATGCAAAAATCTAAGATTATGATATTCAGTACCATCACTTCGTGGCAAATAGATGGGGAAAAGTGGAAACAGTGACAGATTTGGGCAGAGCAGAAGAGAGCAATAGAGGGTGAGATGGTTGGATGGCATCACTGACTCAATGGACATGAGTTTGCGCAAGCTCCTGGAGACAGTGAGAGACAAGGAAGCTTGGCGTGCTGTGTAGTTCATAGCGTCACAAAGAGTCGGACATACTTAGTGACTGAACAAAAAAAACGCATAGAACAGAGCTAAGTTGTTTAACTTGGGCTATCTGGTTTTCTTTAATTAACAATAATCTTTTCATGTTCAGACTACCTGTCTTTTGTTGCAAAATTTCTATATAACCTGGCTCTTCATTGCCTCTTTGGAGTAGTTTCTCAGAGCTACCTGAAATGCTGTCTCCTGGGTTGCAGTCCTTTTGTCCCACATAAAACTTTACTTGCAATTCTCACACTGTGCAATTTTTTTCAACTATGATCACAGAGGAAGAAATTTCTCTGCCAAAAAAAGTGTTATGCCATCTTCTCTTAGAGTTTAGAAAAATGGGGAATTAGTCTCAGGCTGGAAGAAGCTGAAGGAGGGTATAAAGCCCTCCTTCAGGGCTGGAGAGTAAGAACTTTCTGTGAAGCTTTCTGCGGCAATCTACTTTGCTGGAATGAAAGCAATGTGCAGAAATACAAGGGATGCAAAGAAAGAGAGAACTCGTAGGCCAGAGTAGTGGGAGGCTGGAAGCTGGAAAAGAGATAGATGAGAATGTGTGGGGAGGATCCATTGAGATGTAACCATGGCAGGAATACATCTGGGTTTCTATCCATGTGAAATGAGTGATCCCTGATCAAGATGTGTTGCTGGCCCAGGGAGAAGAAAAAAGTAATGTCCCACAGTTGCTGACAGCCTGAGAACCGAAACTTACAGTGTGGGTTCTGGTTTTAAATTTCCTTTGTTATTGAGTCTAAATTGAACATAATGTGATCTTTATGTGAGGCCTGGTGTTGGAGCTGAATTTGGGTTGAAGGGAGGCATGTCCTGGGGTTCAGGTTGGACAAAGAGAGGTAGTTTTCTTAGAATGAAGGAGAAGGTGGAGCTGAGTCAGCACCAAAGGTGGGAAGGACTAGAGCTGCAAGAAGTTGAACAGGTAAGGTAGCAGTGAGTGGGTGGGTGAGTCAGAGCTAGTGGGAGGGCAGATGGGTCCATCAGGGCAGGGGGCTTTGGAGGATAAAACTGTAAGTGGGGAGGGGCAAGTATGAGATGCTCCCTGTGTCAGTGGATGAGGGGGTGGCAGTGCTGGCACTTCAAAGGCACAGGAGCCTGGATTGGTTGGTTCCCTGACCTCCAAGTTCTGCTGCTATAACAAGTTATCATAGACTGGAAGGCTTATAAACAGCATTTATTTCTCACAGTTGTGGAGACTGGGAAGTTCAAGGTCAAGGCACCAGGAGACCCAGGGTCTGGTTCATAGACTTTCCTTCTTGCTATAACCTCACATGAGGGAAAGGAGAGGGAGGTCTTGGTTCCCTTCTATAAGGACACTAACCCCATGAATAGGGCCCCACCCTCATGACCTAAGCACCTCCCAAAGGCCCCACCTCCTAATACCACCACAGGGGATGCTAAGTTTCAGCATATGAATTTGGGGGGAACATTTAGTCTCTAGCAGGGGTAATAGTATCCACCTAAGACTGCAGTGGGGAGTAATATAATCTGAGATAGGCAACAGATCAAGCCCAGAGTCTGGCAGGTGGAAGATCCCTGATAGAGCTCCTTCTCCACTCACTCCAGAGTAGGACAACACCATCACTCAGGACCTTGGGCAAGCCCTCCCGAGCCTCAGCTTTTTCAGCTGAAAAATGTGGATAATAATAGCCCCTTCCTTCAAGTTGAGATGAGGACTCAGTGAGATAGTCCTTGTAATGTGCCTGGCTCAGGGCCTGCACAGAAGACATTCTCGATTAAAGGCAGTTGGTGTCACCCTGAGCTGGGGGCTCTGCAGGGACCTCTTAGTGAAGCCCTGAACCCACAGGAGAGTTGTTGCTCCTACAGTAATCATTTGCTCCAGGTGGTCTTTCTAGAATCCTCTTGGGACCCATAGATGTCCTTCTTCTGCCCCTTGGTCATGTACTGTCTCTCTGTCCAGGTGTGGCAGGGCCAGTCTAGCCTGAACTTCATCTCTGGTGATGGGTGTTCACAAAACCATCCATTTTCCATAAGTATCCCACTGAGATTGCAAATCTCTTCCACCTGGTTAATGGCCAGAGCACAGTGTTGCTGGGGGCAACTATGAACCATTCAGACTGTACACACTCTCTGCCACTCCCTCCTTACCAGCAATTTGGGAAAATGCAGCCAATTCTTTAAGACACTTCATGTAAAAAGCAGAATTTACACCGTATGAACTATTTCTTTTTTTCCTTCCTTTTGTTTTCCATTAAATGAGTCTCTCTTGCTCATTATTCTGTCTCATGGAAGATCTCAAAAGAGTGGTGATTCTAGGAAATTCATGAACTCCTGGGAAGTTGAGGCTCCTAAAAACATACTCATTTAAAGCATGAAATATAGCTCTGCATGTGTGTAAACCCAGGCAATTTCATGAGGCCAGGAAGGTGGGGGCTTGAATTGCTTTGCTGTAGAGTTGTCTATAATTACCTGCCTCTTACCTGCCATTGCCCATGGCCTCAGTTTCAAATTGAGAATCAGAGAAAGTGATGCAGCAAATGTGATCGTTCCACTCTGCCTCAGCCCCATGATGCAGCCAGGTAGGGCCCCACCTGCACCTCTCACCCGTACAGCCCCCTGGAGCCCAGACTCCCTCTCCAGCCAACTCCACTTTGGGGTTCCAGACCCCAACTCTGGACCGTTGTCTGTGACCTTGGCACGAGATCTGTGTGTGTCACTCTCCCTAATGTCTGGCTCCAGCCTCTTGGGTCCTTCCCACTGCAGAACTAAACACATGACCTGGCAGATGAAACAGAGCTGGGCTTTATACCATCCTCAGGCCTGGGCAAGAGTTTGTGCCATGGGTCCCACACTGTAGAGGACCCTGCTCCCTGTGGCATCAGGAATCACTGGAACCAAAAGGGTGATGGGCCCATTTGGACGTTGCCTGACACGTCACCAGTCTAGATCACTTTTTGGTGTCTGAGACCCCAGAATTCCCTGCCCAGGTGGCCTGAAGCCCATTCCCTGACCCAGATCAACCATCAGAGATAGACACAGTGAAGAGGATGCAGGATCCACATCCCTCATAAGAGGGCTCACTGGCTGAGACCCTTCTGTTGCAGGTAGGTTTCTGCCATGCCAGGGGTGAAAGTGTCCGGAGGCCGCTGGAACCATTAGGGAACTGAGAGTTACCGGGAGGATACTGTTTCTGATCCCTCAAAGTCTGACCAGTATCAAGTTCTAAATTTCAGAGTTCATTGACTCACAGTATCTCAGAGCTGCAGAGACATTGGTCTAGGCATTGATTGAGAATCTGCTGTGATAAGAATGAGGTTTATCATCATGCCTGTGTTCTCAGCCACCCCCTCCACTCTGCTTCCAAGAATAGTCTCTGCCCACTCAGCAGGAATCTGGGACCTTGGCCCACAGAAGCTATGTTTAAGAACAATTTGCTTATCCTGGATCCTAGGGCCTCTGTGTCCTCCACACAGAGTGATTTTGGCTACCATTCCTTCAGAAATGCTCGGGCCTGGCCAATCGCAGCCAGGGAGAACAGAAAGGCCTTCCCAAGGGCTGGCCAAACTCCTGGAATTTATGGGGGTGCCAAGAAAATTCCAGAGCTTCTCCAAGTGTGGGCTCCGTATTAGGATCAGCCAGCATAGCACCAAATCTATTGAACCCAGTTTCCCCCTGAGGGGTCAGCCTGGAGCCAACCTTCAGGGCCACCCTTGGGGCAGGTGGACCCAGTTCTGAGGACCTGGCTCTGGGCATACTGTTCACACTTGTGTCAGTGTGAGAGAGCTCCACAGGACTCAAGGGTCACACTCAGCATCTCTGGGAGGGGGAATGTTTCAGCAGCCACCACCTGCCAGACCCCTGGGTCTCCACCATGAGCATGAGGGAGTCATGAAGGAAGCATTACTCTTGTCAGAGAACTCTTCAGAAATGCATATTCCCCATGAAGTAAGCACATTACACTCTCAGTGTTCTCCAGCTTCCCTCCCAACCACCTGGGTGCTGAGCCCTGGAGTCACGGGGATCAGGACCTGATGTCACTGACAGAACAGACTCTGGATTCAGCTGGGCCCAGGTTCCAGTCCTATCTCTGCCTCTCTTACCCTGAGTGACCCTTGATCCCCCTGAACCTCAGCCTCCTGTCTGTTCTTAGGGCAAAAGATGTGAGCAAAAAGATGCAGCAAAAAGTAGTCACCTAGGAGACTTCCCTGCTGGCACAGTGGATGAGTCTGCCTACCAATGCAGGGGACACAGGTTTGATCCCTGGTCTGGGAAGGTTCCATATGCTGTGGAGTAACTAAGCCTGCGTGCCACAACTACTGAGCCTGTGCTCTAGACCCCAGGAGCCAAAACTACTGAGCCTTCGAGCCAAAACTGCTGAAGCCTGCATGCTCTTGGGCCTTCGAGTCATAACTGATGAGCCCCTGTGCAGCAACTACTGAAGTCGTCACACCTTAGAGCCAGGAAGTTGCAGCTACCGAGCCCACTTGCTACAACCACTGAAGCCCGCATGCCTAGAGCCCGTGCTCCACAAGAGAAGCATGCATGCAGCAGTGAAGACCCAGAACAGCCAAAAATAAATAAATAAAAACAAATATAGCAGTTTGTACATGTAAAAATTTTTTTTGGAAAGAGTAGTCAGCTAGGAGTGTGGAGGAGAAGATTTGATGAGATCAGACCTGCAAGCGCTTGGCCTCGCCCACCCCTCTGTGTAGGAGGAGCTCAGCATGTGTTAGCTGTTGTCACTATCACAGGAGCAGCAGGGTGGGGGCAGTGACAGGTTTGGAGCCTGGAGTTAGCCTGGCTGGGCGTGAAACTGGGGTCCACCCCTCCCCTATATATGACCAGGCAAGCTTCTTAACTATGCTGAACCTCGGTTTCTGTATCCGTAATATGAGGAGGATGGTCGTGCCTTCCTCGCAGGATTGTTTTGAAGATTTAGTGAGTTCATGTGGGTAAAGCACCTGCTCAGAGTGCCTCCATCTGAGCCATCCCCAAACAACCTGCCCCAAATCACCCAGGAGGAAGTCAGAGCCAAGACTGAACCCAGGACCTCCTGATCCCTTGCCTGGACACACTGTCAATCCCAGCAGCACTAGGGGCTGGTTTCCCACACTCTGCTCCACCCCTTCACAGCAGTGTGCTCACTACCTCCTGCATCAGCCAGCACATCTCAGGGTGGTTCTGTGTTGAAAGAAACAGACCTACACACCAAGTTCTCCAGGCCCCAGGACAGACCCTGCCCATCCTCTGAGCCACTGCCTGCGGGTGGGAAGGATGGGTCACTGGGCAGAGACCTGGTCCTGCATCCCTACCCTACCTGCCACTCCCCCCACCCCACCCCCATCATCCTGTGACTACCCTGGAGCTGCTTCCCCCTCTGGCCTCACTCTTCTCTTGTACAATGGGATTGTTGCCCCTATGTCTTGGGCTTGTTGGGGGACACATACACATAAAAGGTGCTTGCAACCCCCTGCACTGTGCCCCCTGCCAGGTTCTGTGATTGCTGTCAGCCTTGTTAGTTTCTACCCCACCGTCTCCTCTGTAGGTTCTCTTGGAGCCGGGAGTTCATCCTCTGGAAGTAGGTCCCTGTTCTCATGATGCTCCCCTGTCTGGATTCTTGAGTCCCCCTCAACAAAGTTTTGTCCTTCTCTGATTGAGGTTCATTCTTTTCTATTCGTTATTCAAGTTGGAACATGAGCAGCTCAGTGTTGTGTCCCATCAAGGGAGAGATTCAGGGTAGAAGCATGAAGCTTCTGACCACCCTCCAAATCTCCCTCATATCAGAGCTGGGGTAGGGGTGCAGCAAAGCCCAGTGCAAGCCAGTGTGAGCCTGAGCTTCCCACCTGGACTCTGCCTATGACCTCCTGTGTGACCTCAGGCAGGTCACTGCCTCTGTCTGAGCCATGGATTTTTCTTATCAGTGAAGAGGGACAGAATTGTATCTTTGGTTACCTCCTAGGGCGGGTTGTAAGAAACAAATGGAAGGAAAGAGGAAAGGAGGGCTCTGCTGATTAATGTGATTGGCATATTAATGCTGACCATAACTATGATGTGGTTGGGCCAAGGGTTAGCATTTTACCACTGGCTGTATGCATCTCTTCTAGGTTTACCGTTGTCTGTCCCTCTGTTTCTCCCTTCCTGTCTTCTTTTGAATCAGTTAAATCTATCTTTAAGAATTTCATTTTTATTTATCTATTGACTTTTTTGGGCTTCCCAGGCAGCACTGTAATGCAGGAGACCTGAGTTTGATCCCTGGGTCAGAAAGATCCCCTGGAGGAGGGCATGGAAATCCACTCCAGTATTCTTGCCTGGAGAATCCCATGGACAGAGGAGCCTGACAGGCTACAGTCGATAGGGTCGCAAAGAGTCAGACATGACTGAAATGATTTAACATACACACACATTGATATTTTTTACATGCACGCATATTGACATTTTAGCTATACCTATTTGTATTTTTTTAAGTGATTGATCTAAGGATTACAAAACACATCTGTAACTTCTAGCCTTGCATCTCTGTAAGTCCATTTTCTGTCCTTCCTCATCTTTTGTGAAATACTTGCCATATGTATTACATCTACATACATTATAAATTCCACAATGCAGTATGATGTATTTTTGCTTTAAATAATCTAATGTATTTTAAGAAAATAAAATGAAAAAAAAATAGTCTTTTATACTCACACATTTCTCATTTCTGCTGTTCTTCAATATTTTCTTGAATATTTAAATTTCCATCTGGCACCACTTTCCTTCAGCTTAAATAACTTTATTTAGTATTTCTCATAGTTCAGTTCTGCTGGTAACAAATTCCCTTAGTTTTCTTTTATCTGAAAATGTCCTTATTTCACTTTTGTTCATGAACGATATTTGTGCTGGATATGCAATTCTGGATTGACCATGTTTTAAAAACGTGATTGGATTGTCATATGATCTCCATTGCTTCTCGCTAGAAATCAGCAGCCAGTAAAATTGTTTTTCTCTATGTAATGTGTCCTTTTTCTCTAACTGCTTTCAAAATTTTCTCAACTTTGACTTTCAGAAATTTGACTATGATACACTTAGATGTAATTACCTTTGAGTTCATTCTGCTTGGGGTTTGTTAAGCTTCATAAATCTGTAAATATTTGTCTTTTGCCAACATTTATTCAAATAATTTCTTCTACCTCTCAAACACATGCATATGTGTGCATACACACATATCTTGCTAGGGCTGAAGTTCCATGTACATTGTGTTTTTCTTTCAATATTATTCTATAGATTCTGGAGTCTTAAAAAAATTCCTATTTCTGTATCCTTTAGATTAGAAATTTCTATTGATACATTTTCAGTTTCTTGGTTCTTTCTTCTGTCTTCACTTTTCCATTAATCCATCTACTGATTTTTTAAATATTGCATATTTTAGTTCTGTAATTTCCACTTAGTTCATTTTTATAGTTTTATTTTCCTGCTGGGGTTAAAAAAATCTTTTTATTCATTATTCTGAACTTTTTTTTTTTACCATCATGAGTTTAATTATAGTACTTGTTTATAGTTCCAACATCTGGATCATCCTGAGATTATTCTCCACTACCTGCCCTTTCCCTGATTTTAGTTTGCATTGCTATATTTCTAGTAATTGTGGATTTTATCTTGGAAGATATTTTATTTTTTATTTTGGGCTGTACCACACATGTGACTTGTGGGTTCTTAATTCTCTAACCAGGGATTGAACCTGGGCCTTCAACAGTGAAAGTGTGGAGTCCTAACCTCTGGATCACCAGGAAATTTCCTATATCTTGGACATTATTAAAAAGCTCTTTTATAGACATTTTGAATTCTGCCAAACAATAGTGGTTTGTGTCTGCTGGCTCTGGGGGCAAATGCAGCCAGTGCAGACAGGAGCTTCTTAGTTACCTTGGGTGTTTATCCAGTAGCAACTGTTCTTAGCAAGAGCACCCAGGTTCCATTACTTCCCTACTGCAATGTTTTCCCAACATGGTAGAAGAGGAATATTCTCAGAATACATGACTGGTCACTTTCTCTCCTTCCTACGGCCCTCCCTGCACTGCTCCATGGCTCCCCTTCTTTTAGGAAAAAGAACAGACCCACTCTGTTGGCCTGAGAGACACTGATCAGCCAGACCCCTCCCTTCCTGGGATGGTACCTAACAGCTTCTCTCCCCTCATATCTTGGGGCATCTTCATCCCCTGTGAGTGACACTCTTCTTCCTGCCACAGACCTTTTCACAGGCTGATCCTTGTGCTTGCAGTGCTCTCTTGATCCCCACTTTCCACAACATACCCTTCATCCTTTAATCCCAGCTCACCCAACAGCCCCTCAGGGATGCCCTCTCTGATTTTCTGTGACAAGGTCAAACTCCCTATCTATATGTCTTCATAGCACTCCATCTCTCCACCCATCACTCTTATAGTATCTATTATAGTTGTGAATACACATTAAGTTATGACATAATTAGTATCTGTTTGCCAAACTAGATTATGAGCTCCATAAGGTCAGAGACTGTGGTAACCTTGGATTACATTGTAGTCCCTGGGTCCAAGGACAGAGTAAGAGCTTAATAGAAAAGTGTCACAAGGTTGTGTGCTTAGGAGGTTGGCCTTGGCAATCACAATGCATATCTCAGTTCTAGGGCTCACTTCCCATTAGGAATATGGTTTTGACCCTTGAGTGTGACTTATTTCAGGAAGAAGTTTTCTTTAAAAAAAAAAAAAACAAAACATATTGGAGTATAGTAGATTTGTTTCCCCAGTGGCTCAGTGGTTAAATTAAAAAAAAAAAAATTAACGTGCAATGCAGGAGATGCAGGTTTGATCCCTGGGTCAGGATGATCCCCTGGAGCAGAGCATGGCAACACACTCCAGTATTCTTGCCAGGAAAATTACATGGACAGAGCAGTCCAGTGGGCTATGGTCCGTAGGGTCAACAAGGGTCAGACATGTCTGAAGTGACTGAACACATAGTTGGTTTATGGCAGCTGGTCCCATCACTTCATGGCAAATAGAAGAGGAAAAAGTGGAAGCAGTGACAGATTTTCTTTTCTCGGGCTCCAAAATCACTGCAGATGACAACTGAAGCCATGAAATTAGAAGATGCTTGCTCTTTGCAAGGAAAGCTATGACAAACCTAGATAGCATGTTAAAAAGCAGAGACCTCAATTTTCTGACAAAGGCCCCCAGTCAAAGTTATGGTTTTTCCAGTGGTCATGATCAGAGGTGCCAAAGAATTGATGCTTTCGAATTGTGGTGCTAGAAAAGACTCTTGAGAGTTCCTTGGACTGCAAAGAGATCAAACCAGTCAAACCTAAAGGAAATCAACCTTGAATATTCATTGGAAGGACTGATACTGAAGCTCGCATACTTTGGCCACCTGATGTGAAAAGCAAATAATTGGAAAAGACCCTGATGTTGGCAAAGACTGAAGGCAAAAGGAGAAGAGGGCAGCAGAGGATGAGATGGTTAGGTAGCACCATGGACTCAATGGACATGAATTTGAACAAACTCTGGGAGATAGTGGAGGACAGGGGGGCCTGGCATGCTGTAGTCCATGGGGGTCACAAAGAATTTGACATAACTTAGTGACTGAACAACAATAACAATTGATGTACAATGTTGTGTTTAGGCAGAACATTTAATTGCAAAGGCCAAATGGCTTAAGCCATTTTCCCCACAGGTTGCAGAAAGCCTGCTTGAGAATGAGGTCAGCACAAAAGACTGAAGGCAGGAGATAGAGCCCCAGATCCAGTCACCAATGAAATGAGCTCTTCCTCTATATTTTCTGGTTCTGCAGGCCAATAAATATTAATGACTTTACCTTAAAACTTATAGCATTATTTTTACAGAAAGAAATGTATGAGATCATTACTTAAAGTTTCCAAGGTAACCAAAAGAAGAACTAAAAATATAGTAATGTTGGCAGAAGGGGAGACCGGCTGGTAGAATGAGCTAAAGCCCCACTCATCATAGCAGGAAGCCAGAAGATGGTGGTACAAACATATCATTTAGCTTTATGAGGAAACCGGTAAGAGAAACAGCTAAACAAGTTAAAATTGGTTTACCTCTGACAAGCAGAACTCAGGGTGAGAAGTTCAAGAGGCCACTACTTTTCATTATCAGCCTCTCTATACTATTTTTTTCCAACCATGTGCATGAAACATTCTGTAAAATGAAATATACAAAAATAAGTTTGGCACATTAAATAATTGCAGTTCCTTAAGCTGATTCGGCTGAAAGAGCCCATTCACTTTTTGTTTTATAAAAATAAACTCTCACACTTGTAGCTAAGAAAGTAAACATTAAAACCCGCATCGTTTATTTTGCTGAAGTGACTGTGTAATTAAGTTTTAAAAATAGAACCTGGGATAACTTTCTCTCTAGTGTTTAACGAAAAGATGGCTTGGATAGAGGTGGACCCAGTCATCTTCCTGGAGAAAACAGGATGGGCAGTAGGGGCTGTGCTTGGCCCCCATGAGGATCATCCAGGACATCCACTTCCTGGAGTCTCCTTTCTGTGACTCACACAGAGACCCATCAGTGCCCAAACCTGGGTGACTTGAACTCACAGGTGAGTGTCCCAGAGGTGGAGGAGGCAGCAGTGATGAGTGGGGCAGTGGCCAGACCCCTCATTGCTTGGGGAAGTCTGTTTCCAACATCAATGTTAGGGTTCATCCTATTCCCTCCTCCCTCCTTTCAAAGTGGCCTTTGGGTAGCAACTCATACTGGGGCAGATGCTGAGGCAAAGGCAGATAGTGAGAAGGATATGGGGACCACAGTCTTGCAGTGGAGGATGGACCATGCTCTCTCCTGTGCCCTGATTTCTTCCAAGGATCAAAACAATCTTCCAAGTTCACCTACCTTCTAACTTCTCCTCCCAGATCAGTCCCTCCATAACCCTCAACTTTCTTTCCTCCTCTGAGAAGTTAAAAAGATGAAGCTAAGGAATTTCAGTGAGTCCCTTTAACTCTGAGTTTCTGTAATTCCAGAATGGACCATCCATGAAGGTAGAAATCAAACATGCCTTGTTCAGCCCTGTATTTCTAGTACCCAGCTCAGTGTCCAGCACAAAGAGGACATTAGGGAAATATTTATTGAATGAAGTAATGAATTCTAAGATCCTATAATTCTAAGTGCCTAAGACTATGATTCTAGGGTTGAATGGTTCTATAATTCTAGAATTCTGAATTGCTATTACATTTTACCATGGATCTCCCACAACAAATGCCAACAGGGGCTGGTCAGCGAACCTGTATAAGAGAAATTAGCCAGATGCAGATGCAAACGCTCAGTTCCTCAGGCCCCGTGGGGAAGGGCTCATGCAGGCCTCATAGACTGGCCCAGCCAGGGTCTTGCATCTGGCTTAGCTGAGAACTGGCAGCCTCCACTGGTGATAGTGTTCTGGCATTTCAGCTTTGAGGCTTCTCAAACCCAGTCCTCGCTTCCTTTCTGGATGTTGGTTCTTCTTTGCTGCAGCTTGTTTTAAGCAGAAACTTTTCTTGCAGGGAGCAGAGCACAAAAGACTCCAAGCAAAAGATGTAATGATCTGTTGACCCACAGAACTGGAAAATACAGGGAGGGGACCTGGCATCAGGTGGAGACAGGGGCTCAAACCATCTACTCGGGGCTCTACGTTCCTTCCTCTCCTTTTTAAAAAAAATTATTTGTTTATTCACTTTTTAAGTTTTTTGGCTGCACTAGTTCTTTGTTGCTGTGTATAGGTTTTCTCTAGTTGTGGCGGGTGAGGGCTATTCTCTAGTTGTAGAAGGAAGGCTTCTCATTGCAGTGGCTTCTCTTGTTGCCAAGCACGGGCTCTAGGGCACATGGACTTCAGTAGTAGTGGTGCATACGCTTAGTTGCCCAGAAGCGCATCTTCCTGGAGTAGGGATTGAACCCATGTCCCCCGCACCGGCAGGCAGATTCCTAACCACTGGATCACCAGGGAAGTCCGTTTCTCTTTTCTTCACTCTGCCTTCTTCTGTATTGACCCCCTTCTCAGGCAGGCTTCCACCTCAATGCAAGGAAGATGCAGTCACCCCAGGACTCCACGGTCCTTACAGCTTAGGATCTGAGGGAAAGAACAACCCTTTCTCTAAGCGTCCACATGGCCAATCTCAGGGAACACTCTGATTGGCTGAAGCTGGGTCATGTGCCCTCTGTGGGCAGGGCCAGCACCACCAGCAGAATTGTTTTCTCTTCACAAAGAGGATTCTGCCCCAGGGCTGCAGGTCGGGGTAGTAGAAAGTCAAACGCTCAGATGTCCTCTACATGATATGGAGGAAACAAAGATCTCTGTGGTGTGACTGCAGTCCCTCCAAGTCACAGAGGGTGACAGTGAGATCCCTGAGCTGGCAGATCAGTTCTCCTCTGTCTAAGCACCTTTGGCAAAGATGGAGAAGCCCTTAAAGGGCTGGAAGACAGGCCTTTCAGAAAAGCCTGAATCTGCCTCATCAGCTTCTTGGGCTCTCTGTGTGGTGGTGGGAACAGAAGGAGGGAAAAGTGGCCAGGGCCAGACTGAGTCAGATCACCCAGGGTCCGATCACTCACCACAGTTGCCAGTCCTCCTGAAAGAGGTAAACACCCCAGGCATTGTCTAAGTCTCTGTGCCTCTACTAGGCTGCCTCGTGGGCTGCAGACACGATGAATAAACAAAAAGATGGTGGATGCCGTCGAATAACCTAGATTTGAAAATGAAGGCATTTGTCAGGTCAATCAACCAGGCAACTGTCTGTAGTTGCAGCAGGTAAATCATAGGATGAACCAATTAGCAGCTGCCTCCAGGGAGCTGGACCAATCAGGTGAATTTGTTCAGCCAATCACACACTGAAAGGCAATAAATACACCTGTTAAGAGTCGGGGTGGGCAGAATTGGTGGTGGTCCAGGTTCTCCATTACCTCCAGGGATCTCCCCACCTTTCTACATGGGGAACAGCTTCTCCAACACGCTCAGGGCAGAATGGCTTCCCGTAGTACCCCCCGCTCAAGGCACACAGGTGGGATCCTGCTGGCATCTCTGTGTCACTTTGATATATACTTGAGTCATCAAGCTCGTCAGAGGTGTCAAAATGTTATGATCAGAAAGAGAAGGGATGAGTGGAATCAGGTGGGGTTAAATATTTGTCAGGTTCCTGAGTGACATACTCAGGAGACATCCCCACCCTTTCCACAGGGTCATCAACGGGTGACACATGGGTTGGGAAAAAGGAGCCTGTCCTGAACTGTCAGGCTCTTTCAGGGCCTCTAGGGGAACTCAACTGTTTTTTTAACAGCTTTATTGCACTAAAATTACTGTACACAAATCTGGACATATTGAAAATTTACAGTCTGGAGAGTTTGGGCCAATGTCTACACCCATGAAACCATCACCATAATCAATGTATGTATCCCTCTTCAGGCTTTGTTAGCCCCCCCATCCCACTCTCCAGCAGCCACCAAACTGCTTTCCGTCATGACAGGCTAGTGTGGCTTTTCTAGAATCATATGTAGAGTCCTAGAGTCACTCAGCATAATAATTTGGAAATCTGGCCGTGTTGGTGTGCATGCGTGTCAATACCTTGCTCTTTTTTTATGGCTGAGTAATATTCCACAGTATAGACACACCGCATTTTTCTTCTATCCATTCACCTGTTGATGGACATGTGGGGCTATTACAAATAAAGATGTATTGAACATTTGTGTATACAACTTTGCATAAGCAAATGCTTCCTTTTATCTCAAGGAAACACCTAGGAGAGGAATGACTAGGTCAAATGGCAGGTATATGTCTGACTTTCAAGGTAACTGTCAAAATGTTCTCCACAGTGATTGTATAGTTTTACATCCCACCTGAAGTATATGAGAGATCTTGTTCTCCACATCCTTGCCAGAACCTGGCATTGTCAGACTCAGGCTTTAGCCATTTAATGGGTGTTCAGCTATAATTTTTATTTCCCTAATGATTACTGATGTGGAGAAGTATTTCATGAACTTATTTGCTACTCATACATCTTTTAAAATAAAATATTCAAATCTTGTGACCATTTTTTAAACTGAAATTTTTACCTTATATTATCAAGTTTTAGGAGTTCTTGATATGTTCTACATAATAATCTTTTACTAGATATATGTTTTGGACATATTTTCTCAGTTCATAGTCCACCTTTCCATTTAGGAAAATATCTTTTGTGTGGTGACATTTTTAATTTTGATGAAGTCTAATTTATTGATTTGTTTCTATTATAATTTGCATCATAATAAAAAATTTCAATTTTGTTCATCCATTTTTTTTCAGAAGAAAATTCTTTTCAGGATAACAGGTGAACATTTTTTGACTTGTATAATGCTAATACATAAAACACAATTTATTCCCCTAAATAGTCTGTAGAAAACTTGGCAGCCAGGGTAGAATGTCTGGAGTTAAGGTGTTCAGCCATTCTTTCACTCATTTATCAGATATTATTTACTTAGTGCCTGCTTTGTTCTAGACACAAAAAATACATCAGCATGTTCCCACCCTCCTCTGATGTCCAGGGGAGTGGCAAGCATAAACAGATAACCAAACAAATGAATATATCTTTTTATTTTATTAATGTTTTACTTTTGTTTTTCAATTTTTTAATTTTTAATAATTTTTATTGGGGTATAATTCTTTTACAGTATTATATTAGTTTCTGCTATACAATGAAGTGAATCAGCTATATGTGTACAGATAAATGAATATATTCTGAAAACTGGAATACTTGTTAGACAGGGAAAGAATGAGACAACATCAGGAAAAAAAACTAGAGCCTTATTTGGATGGAAACCCAGGGAGGGTCTCACTTAAGAAACTCAGTTTAAACTGGTTCCAGAAGAGTTTGTAAAAGGAAAGGGAAGAGATTTCCTGGTGATAGGAACTGCCTATGAAAAGGCCCTGAGGCAGGAAGGAGTTTCATGGGAACAGAGCCACCAGCATGACTGGAACAGGACTGGAAGCCAACAAGGACTGGGTCGAGCAGGACCACATGGGCCACGCCAAGGTCTAATGGCTCATCCCAGGGCAGTAGGGGCCATGGGAGACCTTTAGGCTGGGTTGTGATGCCACCAGGCTGGTGTTTTTACAGTTCTTTCCTCTGCTCTGTGGAGAGTGGACAAGGGAAGGAGAGGCAATAGAGAAGAATGTTCCAGGAAGAGAGAGCAGGACTCGTTCCAGGACCAGCCAGGATCGGGGGTGGGGGGTGGGGGGCCTCATGGAGGGAGGGGGAGGTGCTTGAGATGAGGGGGATGGATCTGTGTCGTTAGGGCCCTGTTCTTGTCAGCTGTGTGCCATTGAGCGGCTTCCTGAGCCTCTCTGAGCCTCTTCTCCCTCCTTATGAAACAGGGTTGAGGCTCCCCACTCCATAGCATTTACCTTGGAGTCCTGACAAGCTCTGTGTGTGACTGAGGCCTCAGTGCTGTCACCAGGTCAGCATGAATCCATCGCCCCACTGGTGACGGGGCACCACAGCATACCTAAGAGGCAGGCGTGTTTTTATTCATTTTCCAGGTGCAAAAATGGAGGTCCCGGGAGAGGAAGTGATTTGACCAAGGGTGGTGAGTGGCAGAGAGTGGCCAGGAGACTGAGGATGGTGGGTGGTGAGTGTTGGCTTTCTCTGGAGCCCTGTGGCATGGGTTCACAACTCTTTTCCCACTTGCTGGCTGGGTGTCTTTTTTTTTTTTTTTTTTCTTTTAAATTTAGTTCAGTTCAGTTGCTCAATTGTGTCTGACTCTTTGCAATCCCATGGATGGCAGCATACCAGGTTTCCCTGTCCATCACCAGCTCTCAGAGCTTGCTGAAACTCATGTCCATCAAGTTGGTGATACCATCCAGCCATTTCATTCTCTGTTGTCCCCTTCTGTCCTGCCTTCAGTCTTACCCAGCATCAGGCTCTTTCCCAATGAGTCAGTTCTTCTCATCAGGTGGCCAAAGTATTGGAGCTTCAGCTTCAGCTTCAGCATCAGTCCTCCCAATGAATAGTCATGGTTGGTTTCCTTTAGGATTGACTGGTTTGGCCTCCTTGCAGTCCAAGGGACTCTCAAGAGTCTTCTCCAACACCACAGTTCAAAAGCAACAATTCTTCGGCGCTCACCTTTCTTTATAGTCCAAATCTCACATCCATACATGACTACTGGAAAAACCATAGCCTTGACAAGATGGACCTTTGTTGGCAAAGTAATGTCTCTGCTTTTTAATATACTATCTAGGTTGGTCATAACTTTTCTTCCAAGGAGCAGGAGTCTTTTAATTTCATGGCTGAAGTCAACATCTGCAGTGATTTTGAAGCCCAACAAAGTCTGTCAGTGTTTCCATTGTTTCCCCATCTATCTGCAATGAAATGATGGGACCAGATGCCATGATCTTAGTTTTCTGAATCTTGAGTTTTAAGCCAGCTTTTTCACTCTCCTGCTTCACTTTAATCAAGAGGCTCTTTAGTTCTTCTTCACTTTCTGCCATAAGGATGGTGTCATCTGAATATCTGAGGTTATTAATGTTTCTCCTGGGCATCTTGATTCCAGCTTGTGCTTCATCCAGCCCCGCATTTTGCATGCTGTACTCTACATATTAGTTAAATAAACAGGATGACAATATACAACCTTGATGTACTCCTTTCCCAATTTTGAACGAGCCTGGTGTTCCATGTCCAGTCCTAACTGTTGCTTTTTGACCTGCAAACAGGTTTCTCAGGAGGTAGGTAAGGTAGTCTGGTATTCCCATCTATTTAAGAATTTTCCACAGTTTGTTGTGATCCACAGTCAGAGGATTTAGTGTAGTCAATGAAGCAGAAGTAGATGTTTTTCTGGAATTCTCTTGCTTTTTCTATGATCCAGTGGATTTTGGCAATTTGTTCTCTGGTTCCTCTGCCTTTTCTAAATCCAGCTTGAACATCTGGAAGTACTTGGTTCATGTACTATTGAAGCCTGGCTTGGAGAATTTTGAGCATTACTTTGCTAGTGTGTGAGATGAATACAATTGTGTGGTAGTTTGAGCATTCTTTGGAATTGCCTTTCTTTAGGGTTGGAATGAAAACTGACCTTTTCCAGTTCTGTAGCCACTGCTGAGTTTTCCAAACTTGCTGGCATGTTGAGTGCAGCACTTCCACAGCATCATCTTTTAGGATTTGAAATAGCTCAACTGGAATTCCATCACCTCCACTAGTTTTGTTCATAGTGATTCTTCCTAAGGCCCACTTGACTTTGCACTCCTGAATGTCTGGCTCTAGGTGAGTGGTCACACCATCGTGATTATCTGGGTCATGATGATCTTTTTTGTAGAGTTCTTCTGTGCATTCTTGCCACCTCTTCTTAATATCTTCTGCTTCTGTTAGGTCCATGCCATTTCTGCCCTTTTTTGAGCCCATCTTTGCATGAAATGTTCCCTTGGTATCTCTATTTTTCTTGAAGAGATCTCTAGTCTTTCCCATTCTATTGTTTTCCTCTATTTCTTTGCACTGATCACTGAGGAAGGCTTTCTTATCTCTCCTTGCTATTCTTTGGAACTCTGCATTCAAATGGGTATATCTTTCCTCTTCTCCTTTGCCTTTCATGTCTCTTCTTTTCACAGCTATTTGTAAGACCTGCTCAGACAACCATTCTGCTTTTTTGCATTTCTTTTTCTTGGGGATGATCTTGATCCCTGTCTCCTCTACAATGTCACGAACCTCTGTCCATAGTTCTTCAGGCACTCTGTCTGTCAGATCTAATCCCTTAAATCTATTTGTCACTTTCACTGTATAATCATAAGGGATTTGATTTAAGTCATACCTGAATGGTCTAGTGGTTTTCCCCACTTTCTTCAATTTAAGTCTGAATTTGGCAATAAGGAGTTCATGATCTGAGCCACAGTCAGCTCCCAGTCTTCTGTTTGCTAACTGCATAGAGCTTCTCCATCTTTAGCTGCAAAGAATATAATCAGCCTGATTTCGGTGTTGGCGATCTGGTGATGTCCATGTGTAGAGTCTTCTCTTGTGTTGTTGGAAGAGGGTGTTTGCTATGACCAGTGAGTTCTCTTGGCAAAACTCTGTTAGCCTTTGTTCTGCCTCATTCCGTATTCCAAGGCCAAACTTGCCTGTTACTCCAGGTGTTTCTTGACTTCCTACTTTTGCATTCCAGTCCCCTATAATGAAAAGGACATCTTTTTTGGGTGTTAGTTCTGAAAGGTCTTGTAGGTCTTCATAGAACTGTTCAGCTTCAGCTTCTTCAGCGTTAGTGGTCGGGGCATAGACTTGGATTACTGTGATATTGAATGGTTTGCCTTGGAAATGAACAGAGATCATTCTGTTGTTTTTGAGATTGCATCCAAGTACTGCATTTCGGACTCTTTTGTTGACTATGATGGCTAACCCATTTCTTCTAAGGGATTCCTGTGCACAGTAATAGATATAATGTTCACCTGAGTTAAATTCACCCATTTCTGTCCATTTTAATTCACTGATTCCTAAAATGTTGATGTTCACTCTTGCATCTCCTGTTTGACCACTTTCAATTTGCCTTAATTTATGGACCTAACATTCCAGGTTCCTATGAAATATTGCTATTTACAGCATTGGACATTGCTTCCATCACCAGTCACATCCACAGTTGGGTGTTGTTTTTACTTTGGCTCCATCCCTTCATTCTTTCTGATAACTCTAAATCAACACCAACTGCCTGTGGGGCCTCTGGCCCTCCACCAAGATGGGGGGGATCCCAAAGGAGGAATCTTCAGGCAGTGCCTCCTGTTCCTCTTTGTGACCTTGGCATGGTCTTCCCTGTCCTGGACCACAGCTTCCCCACTGGCAAAATGTGAGCGTTGAACCTGATGCCTAGAGGGATGGAAAGTGTTAGTCACTTTGAGCCCTTAACCTTCCTGGAATGTTCAGGGACTGAGGAAAGATGGGGAGGGGAGGATGAGCAGAGTGGGGTCATAGGTGAACCACAGCTCACAGATGGTCACGGGGAGACAGGCATCGTCCTAAGTGGCCCATGCAGATCTACTCAGTCGGTCCCCACACCAGCAACCTGAGATGGACACTATCCCCATTTCCTGAGATGGAAACTGAGGCACAGGGAGGTGTGTTGTGGCCATAACACTGTCCTAGGAGATAGTGACAGATGTGGACCCTTGATTTCTTGGATGACCTTGTGTTAGTGGTTCAGTCATGTCCAACACTTTGCGACCCCATGGACTGTAGCCCACCAGGCTCCTCTGTCCATGAAGTTTTCTAGTCAAGAATACTGGAGTGGGTTGCCACTCCCTTCTCTAGGGGATCTTCCTGACCCAAGGATGAAACCCAGGATCTCCGGCCTTGCAGGCAGCTTCTTTACCGTCCGAGCCACCAGGGAAGCCCGGATGACCTTAGGGGTGGTCAAGGAAGGAAGTGGGGAAAAAGGAAACAGAAATGATTGAGGCTTTCTGTGGCCAGGAGCTGCTGGTGTCCTAACATGCAGTCTTACATCCTCAGGATATTCCCCTGAGCCTTGTCACAGTCAAGGAACTGCTGCCCAGAGAGGTTTAGACACTTGCTTAATATCACACAGTAAGTTTGTGGCAAAAACAGGATTCAAGCCCAGGTCCTTTTGATTTTTTTTACCCCTCATAGGCTGCTTTGGGGGTTAGTTCATTCCCACCTGCTGAAGGAAGGCTGAGCTGATGGTGGGGTACATCTAGTGGCCAGCCACAAAGCGCTGTTGGCCAACAGCCAGAGAAGGATACCCGGGAAGAGGGAGCAGGGCAACCTTAGGCCCCCTGTGACTTGTGGTCAGAGGGTTCAGCTCAAGATTGGTCAGTGACAGTGAGAGTTTGATGTGTGATGCAGGGAACCCAAAGCCAGTGCTTTGTGACAACCTAGAGCGATGGAGTGGAGAGGGATGTGGGAGGGGGATAAAGAAGGAGGGGACTCATGTTGATGTATGGCAAAAACCATCACAATATTGGTAAAGTAATTATCCTCCACTTAAAGAAAAAATAGACTGGGTAGTGAGAAGGCAGGGGCGGCTTGGAGACTCAGGGGGTCGAGCAACTCAGGGAAAGGGTGGACACAGAGTTTGCCTGCAGGATCAGCTCAGGGATGTGGGGCATGCTGGGAGGTGAGGCAGCAGGACCAGGGAGAAAGCTGGTGGGGCTGGCAGGCGAACAGTCCTAGAAACTGGGGTTTCTAGGTCTTCCCAAGCAGTCTCCGGCTTCCCCTTGGCCTTGCCCACTTGACAATGGTACTCCCAGAGGCTAGAGGTAACCTTTAAACTCTCTCAGCTCTCAGCCCTCCAGGGCCCCCCTTACACTCAGAAGAAAAGCTGGAGCTCCAGGCATAGTCCACATGCCACTCATCATGTGCCCAACTGCCCCGCTAGACCACCCTGTGACCCTGTCCTCCTGCTTCCTCCCTCGCTCACCAAGCTCCAGACACACTGAGCTCCTGCTGTTGCTCATACAAGCTAAGCCCATTCTGGCTTCAGGGCCTTTGCCCTTGGCTGTCCCCTCTGCCAGGAACAGGGCTTCCCAAGTGGCTCAGTGGGTAAAGAATCCACCTGCAAGTGGATCCAGTGCAAAGGAGATGCAGGAGACGCTGGTTCAATCCCTGGGTCGGGAAGATCCCCTGGAGGAGGGCATGGCAACCCACTCCAGTATTCTTGCCTGGATGACTGAAGCAACTGAACCTGTATGCATTGCCAGGAACATGCTTCCTTCTGCTGTAACCAGGGCTTGTCCCTTCACTTCATTCAGGTCTCTGCTCAGATGTCCCCTAAAATGTCACCCACCCCAGGATATCATTCTCTGCCCCACCCTGTTTTATTTTTCTGCAGAGCACTTATCAGCCCTGACATTATTTAGAAATGTATTTGTTTATCACTTGTCCCCTCCCCACCTTACACACTACAGCAGGAGCTCCACAAGGGGAGGGACACAGACTGTTCTGTTCCCTGCTGTGGCCTCAGACAGGACAGCACCTGGCATGCAGTAAGCAAGTAACTGCCCAAGTTCAAATCCTGGCCTCTTCACTCTCTTGCGGTGTGACTGGATCCTTGTCCTCTGTAAGCTCACTGTGCCCCATGTGTAAAAGCGACCTAATAATCATGCCAGCTCACTTGGGGGTTGTGAAGTTACCAGAGTGGATGCAGCAAGGAGCCAACTATGGGGCCTGGCACTTAGGATACACTCCAGAGATGAGAGTTACTGCTACTGCTGTTGTTATAACAGTAGCAAGGAAGGGGTCTGCACGCAGTGATAGTGTCTATTCATTCATTGGTCCATGCCCTCCATAAACCCATATTGACACATCTGCTTTCAGATGCTGAGAACACAGTCAGGCCTGGAAAGGGTCACAGTAAAGTAGAGGGAAGACTCGGGGGATAAAGAATAACGGACCATGTGTGGAGACAGAGATGGGCTCATTGGGGGAGACATAATGTTATGAAGGATCAATTTCACAGAGAAGGGTGTTTTGATGGCTGGGTCTTGAGGAGTGAGTAAGAGTTCGCCAGGCTGACAGGGAGGGAAGGCAGAGGGAAAGGCACTGCAAAAATGGGGAGGGGGTTTTTTCTTGCATGGTGTGTTCTTGGCTAATGTCTGTTACTCTGCATGGCTGGTGAAGGCCCAAGGGGTTTGGATCATGATCCAGGAACAGCACGGAGCCTGGGAAGAATTTCCAGCAGGAGGAACCCAGTCAATTTTATGCTGTGGAGGATCATTCCAGGGCAGAGTGGAGGGCAGGCTGGAGAGAAGGTGCTTGAGGGCAGAGAGACTGTCAGTGCACAGAGCTGGGGCATGAGGGGGTGGCAGTCAGCCAGAGGACCAGGGAGGAGCCCAGTGGTGAGGATGAGGCCCAGGTCAGCTCAGAAGAAGCAGCCAGGCCAAGGGGCTTCACGTGGAAGTGTCTGAGTTGCAGAATTCAGCTCCTTCAACTCCCAGATAACATCAGATCCTCCGTTGTGGCCAGAGCTGGGATGACAGTGACTGTGAAGTCAGAGAGCCAAGATGCCCCTACAGTCAGCAGAATATCCCCCCTCACAGGCCACGGGAATGTCAGGAAGCAGTGTTCTATTGAGTGCAACCACTGCAGATAAACCTGACAAGACTAGAGAAGTTTGCTCTTCCAGAAAGCCACAGGGAGACACATTTGTTTCCATGACACATTCATACTTTTCAAGAGACAATGTGATTGTTTCCCTAATTTTGCTCTGGAAAGCAATGAATGGAAGATTTCACCTGCTGTGACAGCCTCTCCCTCCCTCAGGCACTAAACAATGAAAGAAGCTTCCAGGCCCAGCTCATGGGTGCCTGAAATTCCATCACTGGAGCGTCATTTCTTTGGCTTGCAGTTTTGTCCTTTGTAAAAATGCAAATGCCTGCACCGCAAGAGGTATTCAACATAAATAACTTCTGTTCATTTACTCCACAAATATTTACCGAGTCCCTTCTCTAAACCAGGCAGGGGCTAGAGGCTGCAAATAGAGAAATTAATTAAGACTCAGTCCATACTTTCAAGGAACTCACAAGCTGTGTGTGTGTGTATCTATATTTGGGCAGGGCAGACATGGCACTCTAACTGTAACAGTCTTGCAAATGATGTAATGGTGGTGGGTAAAAGATTCCGGGGAATCCACAGTACGCATGACCCAATTATGTGCTGCTCAAGGTTATGTGCTGTGTGCTGAGTGACTTCAGTCGTGTCCAACTCTTTGCGACTCTATGGACTGTAGCCCACCAGGCTCCTCTGTTCATGGGATTCTCCAGGCAAGAATACGGGAGTGGGTTGCAGTGCCCTCCTCCAGAGGATCATTCTGACTCAGGGATGAAACCTGCATCTCTTAAGTCTCCTGCATTGGCAGGTGGGTTCTTTACCACTAGTGCCACCTGGGAAGCCCACTCAGGGTTACACTAGGAATCTAACATGTCATGGAAGAAGAGAATTCCAGCTGGAGGGGTGTACAACCAAGGCAAATGGAAGGAGTCATGAACCAGGGTGGTGGGGTACTGGGGATTCCAAGCTTCTTAGAAGCCTGGAACACAAGATAGAACATGGAAGATGGGACTGGCGCAGCAGAGAGGGCTCCTCACTGATTGGATGAAATTACTCATCTCAGGTGGCAGGGCGTCTGTCACAGTTCTTTGCTGCCGCCCCAGCTTCCATCTCACCTCCTCCCACCACGGCCACCACATTGTCCTCTGGGAAACTGCCACACACAGCTCCAGAGGTGGGAACTGATTGGCTTAAGCCGTTGGCCCTTCATCCTGCCAGTACGTGATTGGCTCAAGGCGGGTCACAAGACCCAGCTCAGGCCAATGAGATGTAAAGTGTTTGCCAAGGAGTTGAGGGGATGGGTCTGGGGGAAGGATCTTCTTGTCTTCTCTGAGAGAATGTCCATAAGGCACTCATACTTTCATTTTGGCTCCAGGGAGTGAGGGTGTGAGGGACCAGGGTTGAAGGAAACAGCGAAGGAGAAAATGTCAGCGAAATGGAACTTGGCCGGACCAACATTTGAGGGTCTCAGTTTCCTGAGTCAGCAAATTTCCACAGTTGTTTAACTGGTTTTGGGGGGTTTCCCTCATAGATCAGTTCGTAAAGAATCTGCCTGCAATGCAGAAGACCTGGGTTCGATCCCTGGGTTGGGAAGATCCCCTGGAGAAGGGAAAGGCGACCCACTCCAGTATTCTGGCCTGGAGAATTCCATGAACTATACAGTCCATGGGGTCGCAAAGAGTCGGACACTCTTTGAAAGTCAGACTGAGCGACTTTTAAATCAAACCAAATCAGATCTTTCCAGATGTTTGCTGTTGTAAACAACACAATGATTCACATATAGACACATATGCATATCACCTTTGCTCTTCTCGAGAAGGAAATGACAACCCACTCCAGTATTCTTGCCTGGAGAATCCCATGGACAGAGGAGCCCGGCGGGCTACAGTCCATGGGATCGCAAAGAGCTGGACATGACTGAGCGACTAACACTTTCACTTAACTGGTTTATTGCTACTTTCAAATGAAAATTTCCTAACCGGGGCAGGGCATTTCTGGAGGACAGAGTTGAGTAGGAGCAGCCAGGAGGTGCCTTGACCTGGGGTGGGATGCAGTGGTCAACTCCCTTCCCTTTTGGTTTCATCTCCATGCAAAGTTCTTATGAGTTGAGATCTTTCTTCAGAAAACACCCTCTGATCCTTACATTTGCCCTGGCTCCTGCATGGTAAGTCCTGGTGAGATGACTGGGTTCTATTCCAACCTAGCCCCCTACCTGACTGTGGATCCCAGGGCAGTTGCATCCCTTCTCTGGGCTTCTGTTTGACTCATCTATCAGCTCCCAGACTGAGCTCCCCAAGAGCAGATGTGGTGGGCAAGCCAGCCCTGTAGTCCCTGAGCCCAAGACAAGCCTAGCCTAGAACAGGTGTCTGTGGGGCTAATGACCAATCAGTGTGGGAGATGCACTTCCTGTTCTAACCTCCCAGGTCAGGGCAATGTGTGATGCTGATGTGAACACTTCCTATGTCAATTCCAAAAGCCTGGTGGAGACCTTAGCCCCATGCTAGGGCAGGAGAAAGAGACTGAGCATCCAGATGGTATGTTGGAGGTGTCAGCTTATGTGGAACTTCTAGTACAACCACAGTTAGACTGGAGTCTAATGGGAGTCTTTTGCATTGCAGGCAGATTCTTGACCAACTGAGCTATCAAAATCACCCCAAAGCTCAGCCATTTACTTTCCAGCTGCATATGACATGGGTAGTTAAGCTCTGGGACTTTCTCCTCAACCTGCATATTAGTGTGTGTGTGTGTGTGTGTGTGTGTGTGTGTGTGTGTATGTGTTGAGGCCAGGACAGAGGACAGTGGTCAAATGGACCCCTGCCAGAGGACAGACTCAAAGGATGGGGTGAACCAATGGGGGATACCCCAGAGCTGCTGCTCAGCTTTGGTGGTGTGGACCACACCTTAGAGTCCTTGGAGGGAGAGAGGACCCATGTCTATATTCATGGCAAAAGCAGAGAAGGCGGGTTGGGGGAGACCCCCTGGAGGTGGGTCAGGTTCCCGAGGACTGAACTTTCAATCTCATGCCTGTCTCCAGCCTTCCTAGGACTGGGGCTTCTCTCTTCAGGGCAGATAGGAAGAAGAGAAATATAGAGAGTGAGAGCCTGGGATGGGGCACATTGACCTTGAGAGGGTTATAAGGTTAAAGAAGAGTCATCACAAGGCATCACTCACTCACTCGTTAATTCATTCATTAGTGTTTTTAATCCTGGGATTTGTAGTTACTAGTCAGGGAAATGGATAACATGTAATTACACAAAAGTAAAGATTACATCGAATTACCTTATTTTATATTATATTATAATAAGGGTTACAAAGAGGGGTGTGATGAGGAGTCAATTGTAGATGATTAAAAGAAGTGCAACAGAGGTGGCTGAAGAGGTAGGGTTGGAGGAAGAGTTAACTGACACTCATCCTTGCCTGTATCCTAATCCTCACAATAACCCAGCAGGTCAGCAATCTAAAGATGTCAATTAAGAGGCAGAGATTGTCAGGTTGGATCAAAATGGATACAACTACATGCCATCTACACAAGAAAAGCACTTTAAATTCAAAGACATATAGGTTAAAAGTAAAAGGTTGGAAAAAGATGTACTGTGTAAGCATCAATCAAAAGAAACCTAAAGTGGCTATATATTAGCATCAGAGTATGTTTCAGAGAAAATGCTATGACTAGGGATAGAGAGATAATTCTGTGATGACAAAGAAGCCAATTCATTAGGAAGACATCCAATCCCAAATGTTTATGAAACTAACAGAACTTCAAAATACATGAAACAAAAACTGATGGAACTACAAGGGAGATACATAAATTCAAATTATAGTAAGAGATTTCAATATTCCTCTTTCAAAATTAATAGAAAAGTACACAGAAAATCAGTAAGAATTTAGGTTTGAACAACACAATCAACCTGACCTAACAACAGAATACATATCCTTTCAAATGCATGTGGATCATTTACCTAGATCACAGTTGAGACCATAAAAATGTCTCAACGAGTTTAAAAGGATTCAAGCAATATAAGCATGCTCTCTGACTACAATATAGAATTGAATTAGAAATTAATAACTGTGAAAAGTCTCTAGAAAATCGCTATTTGGAAATGAAATAAAACATTTCTAAATAGCTTATAGGTCAAATAAGAAATCAAAAGAGGAATTAGAAAGTATTTTGAGCTGAATGGAAATTAAACACAACACAATGAAATTTGGGCATGTGTGCTCAGTTGCTTCAGTTATGTCCAACTCTTTGCGTCCTTATGGACTATAACCCTGTCTGACTCTTTGCAACTTTATGGACTATATATATAGTCTGCCAGGCTCCTCTGTCCACGGAATTCTCCAGGCGAGAATACTGGAGTGGGTAGCCATTCCCTTCTCCAGGGGGTCTTCCTGACCCAGGGATTGAACAAGACTATCCCTCATTGCAGGCAGATTCTTTACCATCTGAGCTACTAAGGAAGCCCCAATTAGGATCTTTATCATAACACTAATGATAGAAAAGAGGAAAGGTCTCAAATCAATGGTCTCAGATTCAATCTTATAAATTAGGAAAAAAAAGATCAAATGAAATCCAGAGTAAACAAAAGAAAGAAAATGATTAAGATCAGAGTGGAAATCAATGAAATAAATAACTGAAAAATAAAAGCAAAAACCAACAAAACAAGAACCAGTTCTTTGGAGCAATCAGAAAAACTGATAAACCTCTAGCCAGACTGTATAAGGAATTAAAAAGACACAAAGTACAAAGATCAGAAATGAGAGAGGTGACAACAGTGCAGATTCTACAGATATTGAAAGGATAATAAAAGAATATTACGAACAACTTTATGACAATAATTTTACAGCTTAGAAGAAATGGATGAAGTGCTTAAAAGATATGAACCACCAAAGCTCACTCAAGAGGAAATATGTAACATAAATAGCTATACATCTATTAAATACGTTTGGTAGTCAAAAATATTTCCCAAAAGATAAATCCAGTTTCAGATGACTTCACTGGTTAATTCTATTGGTCATTTAAGGAAGAATGATACAAATTCTATGCAAAGTTTTCCCCCAAAATGAAGGTAAGTGATTATTTCTCAATTCGTTCCTTCTGGTCAACAATTCTTTTGTAACATGATAAAGACATAACAAAAAAACCTACAACCTGTATTTATTATGAAATTAAATGTAAAATTTCTAAGTAAAATTTTAATAAATAAAATCCAGCAATAATATGAAGAAGATAATACATTATGGCTAAATGAGCCTTATGCCAGCAGTGAAGAGTTGGTTTAACATTTGAAAGTCAATGTAATTCATCATATTAAGATGATAATTTATAATGAAAATTTTAAAAAAGAAAAATTATACTATTATCTTAAATGATACAGAGAAAGTATTTGACAAAATCCAAAATTAATTCCTGATGAAGAGTCTCTGTAAGCTAGGAATAGGAGTGAACTTCCTCAACCTAATAGTAAGTATCTACCAAAACCCTATAGAACTGTCTTTTCAGAGAAAGATACCACTCTACTCCTAAAATCAGGAAGAAGGCAGATGTCTGCTCTTACCACTTCTATTCAACACTGAACTAGAAGTTCTGCTCAGTGGAATTACACACACAAAGTTAAGTCACTCAGTACGGGGAGAAACAAACTGCATTTATTCACATGTAATGTGATGTAAAGTAATGCTCAAAATTCTCCAAGCCAGGCTTCAGCAATACGTGAACCGTGAAATTCCTGATGTTCAAGCTGGTTTTAGAAAAGGCAGAGGAACCAGAGATCAAATTGCCAACATCCGCTGGATCATGGAAAAAGCAAGAGAGTTCCAGAAAAGCATCTATTTCTGCTTTATTGACTATGCCAAAGCCTTTGACTGTGTGGATCACAATAAACTGTGGAAAATTCTGAAAGAGATGGGAATACCAGACCACCTGACCTGTCTCTTGAGAAATTTGTTATGCAGGCCAGGAAGCAACAGTTAGAACTGGACATGAAACAGCAGACTGGTTCCAAATAGGAAAAGGAGTACGTCAAGGCTATATATTGTCACCCTGCTTATTTAACTTCTATGCAGAGTATATCATGAGAAACGCTGGGCTGGAAGAAGCACAAGCTGGAATCAAGATTGCCAGGAGAAATATCAATAACCTCAGATATGCAGATGACACCACCCTTATGGCAGAAAGTGAAGAGGAACTCAAAAGCCTCTTGATGAAAGTAAAAGTGGACAGTGAAAAAGTTGGCTTAAAGCTCAACATTCAGAAAACTGAGATCATGGCATCTGGTCCCATCACTTCATGGGAAATAGATGGGGAAACAGTGGAAACAGTGTCAGACTTTATTTTTTGGGGCTCCAAAATCACTGCAGGTGGTGACTGCAGCCATGAAATTAAAAGACGCTTACTCCTTGGAAGGAAAGTTATGACCACCCTAGATAGCACATTCAAAAGCAGAGACATTACTTTGCCAACAAAGATCCGTCTAGTCAAGGCTATGGTTTTTCCTGTGGTCATGTATGGATGTAAGAGTTGGACTGTGAAGAAGGCTGAGGGCCGAAGAATTGATGTTTTTGAACTGTGGTATTGGAGAAGACTCTTGAGAGTCCCTTGGACTGCAAGGAGATCCAACCAGTCCATTCTGAAGGAGATCAGCCCTAGGATATCTTTGGAAGGAATGATGCTGAAGCTGAAATTCCAGTACTTTGGCCACCTCATGAGAAGAGTTGACTCATTGGAAAAGATTCTGATGCTGGGAGGGATTGGGGGCAGGAGGAGAAGGGGACGACAGAGGATGAGATGGCTGGATGGCATCACTGAGTCGAGTGAGCTGAGTCGAGTCTAAGTGAGCTCTGGGAGTTGGAGATGGACAGGGAGGCCTGACGTGCTGTGATTCATGGGGTCACGAAGAGTCAGACATGACTGAGCGACTGAACTGAACTGAATTGAACTGAACTGAATGTGATCACTTATGTAGAAAACCTGATGGAATTTATAATTCAAAAAGGATATTAGAGTGAATAAATGAGCTCAGGATGGTTATAGGGTATAAGATCAATATGAAAGTACCAAGTATATTTCTATATACTAGCAACAAATAATCAGAAATAAAAATTAAAAAAACAATACTATTTACAATAGCATGAAAATATGAGATTCTTAGGAATGGATCTGATAAAATATTTGAAAGTCCTATACATGAAAAACTACAAAACACCAACACTTTCCCTCCAATTGTTCTATAGAGTCAATGCAATTCCAATCAGAAACCGAGCACCCTTTTTTTTTTTTTCAAATATTGACAGCCTTATTCTAATATCTATGTAAATAACCTAGAATACTGAAAACAATTCTTAAAGAGAACAGCAAAGTTGGAGAACTAACAATGCCTGATTTCATGGCCTATTATAAAGCTGTAATAATTAAGACACTGTGATACTGACATCAAGAATGATATATAGAACAATGGAACAGAAGAGAGTCCAGGAATAGACCCATACATACACAGACATTGATTTTTGGCAACTTCATTGAAAAACAATAGTTTTTTAAACAAATGATTCTAGGACAATTGGATATCCATATGCAAAAAAAAGTTGATCCATATTAAATGTAAAACCTGAAACTATAAAGTTTCAGAAGAAAGCATAGGAAAAAAAATATCATGTTGCTTAGGCAAAGATTTCTTCGATATAACATCAAAAACACAACTTTAAAAGGACCAAACTGATAAATCAGACTTCATCAAAACAAACAAAACAGCCTCCTCTTTGAAAGACACCTTTAAAGAGAACAAAAAGATAAGCCACAGATTGAAACAAAATATTTGCAATTCATATGTATGCTAAAAGATATATATCCATAATATATAAAGATGCTCAAACGTCAGGGTAAGAAAACAGTTTTAAGAAGGTCAAAAAAAATTGTTTTAAATACCTCATCCAAGCAGATGGCAAATAAGCACATGAAGTAGGTTCAACAGCAGTAGTCATTAGGAAAATGCATATTAAAACCACAGTGAGATGTTAAAATTCACCTGTTAGAGTGGTTAAGGATGAGAAAGACTGATCATATCTTGCCCTAAGAATTTTACATGATATCCTCTAGCAACTTACCAAGGCAGATTCTATTATTATTTTCTTTTTGACAAGTGAGAAAGTCCTAATGCTTACATTTTGAGACCTGGGAAAGTCTTGGGGAATCAACAGATCCAATGCCTACCCCGACACACTTCCACTGCCACTTCTGTTTTATAGGTAAGGTAAGGGGCCCCCAGTAACAGTGGCTGCGCTGTGCTGTGCTCAGTCGTGTCCGACTTTTTGGACCCTTTGGACTGTAGCCCACCAGCCTCCTCTGTCCATGGGATTTTTCCGGTAAAAAATGCTGGAGTGAGTTGCCATTTCCTCCTCCAGTGGATCTTCCTAACCCAGGGATCAAACCTGCATCTTCTGTGTCTCCTACATTGCAGGCAGATTCTTTACCACTGAGCCATCAGGGAATCCCCATAGTGGCTGCCCAAACTCAAAATTGGTGACTTTATTGAGTTCTTATTGTTTCTTCCTATGTGGAAGTTTATGGATTTGAAAGAGCTGGAGCTCATTATGAAATGCTCCACCTGTTTATCCACTGGATGTGAAATGAAAGTTGTACATAATATATACATTTGTGTGTGTGGCCGTGTATGAATGTGGGAATATGTTGTATTGTATGGGTAATCATGTCAGTGTGTTCCTATATGTATGTGTATGTTCTGGTGTACGCATATTTGTACTTATGTATCTACCACCCTTCTAAATTTCTAAGAAGCCACTCTGAGTCTTTTTCCAAAAGACTTTTTAGGATCTATAGTGGCAACTGTTAATTTCTCAACTTTTCAGCAGACCAATTTAATCCTGTTTCCCCATGTGGAGGGTAGATGAAGTTGCTTTTGTTCTTTTTCTCACTGATACAGCCACTCAAAAAGAAAATCATCGTCCTTGGAAAAAAGAGATTATTGTTATTCTCATGGACAAAGCTGTGGGCTTGGATGGTTTGAAGTAAATATCATCTCAGTGAAATGTAATTCTAGAGCAATATTCTCCTCCAAAGCCACAAAGCTAAAAATAGTCAGACACACAAGTGATGTCAACTCAAAATAGAGACCTGAAGTTCTCTTCTCCACCACTTTTTTACTTGACTAACACCTAGTCACATTGGGTTAAAGCTTATTCTCTCCAAGAAGACTTCTCTGATCCTCATATCCCCTTCCCGGTTTCAAAAACTTTTGGTGAGAACTCATCAGGCTTCCCTGGTGGTTCAGACAGTAAAGAATCTGCCTGCAATGTGGGAGACCGAAGTTCGATCCCTGGGTCAGGATGACCCCTCGGAGAAGGGAATGACTACACACTCCAGTATTCTTGCCTGGAGAATTCCATGGATAGAGGAGCCTGATGGGCTAAAGTCCATGGGGTCATAGAGTGGACACGACTGAACAACTAACACTTTCACACTTTTCACTCACTTTCATCTATTGAAATGTTAATCCTGTTACAGTACCATGGACAGAGGCCACCCCAGTGAAGAAGGGCTGAGGGCTGTCTGCATTGTACAGGACCAGGAAGGGTAGCTTGATATCTTCTGGCCAATGGTGTGAAGACGTGTGGGAAATGGGAAGCCAGGTCATGGCAGGTCATCTGGTCCAACTCATTGCATCTACTCAGCATGTTATCTGAACCACATGCACATTTACAAACGTCCAGAGAATGTCATCAAACCATGATGGGGAAAACTATGGGGAAAGTCTAGAAAAACCCGAGGCTAGTCTCTGACTCCTTACCGTGCCATGCTGCTTGCTCATACCATGCCCTTGGGCCAATCATTTTCCCCAGCTGGGCATCCTCAGTGTTTAATCTTGAAAGTGAGGGGCTGCACTTTACTATTTCTAAGGGCCCTTCTAGTAATGACTCCCATAATAAGGACTTTCCAACTTCATTGTGACAATACATGTGGGTTCCCCACGATTTTACAGATAGTCCTGCCTTCTAGCTTTGTAAGCCTCTTGTGGTGGTTGTTCAGTCACTAAGTCGTGTCTGACGCTTCTTGCAACCCCATGGACTGTAGCCCACTAGGCTTTCTCTGTCCATGGGATTTCCCAGGCAAGAATACTGTCGCAGGTTGCCAGTTTCATCTCCAGGGGATCTTCCCAACACAGAGATTGAACCCACATCCCCTGCATTGGCAGCTGTATTCTTTACCACTGAGCCACCAGGGAAGCCCTTGCAAGCCATAGTTCCTGGTTATATAGCATGTACAGCCCTCAGCACTACAGGCAACCTCCCCTCTCATCCTTGAGGTTCACATCCCTCTGTCCTGGACCATTCTGGC
The DNA here is from genome assembly GCF_003369695.1 of Bos indicus x Bos taurus. NCBI lineage: Eukaryota > Metazoa > Chordata > Mammalia > Artiodactyla > Bovidae > Bos > Bos indicus x Bos taurus. Next base: position 123,175,544 of record NC_040077.1, read on the forward strand.
ACCCAGTCCCACTGGGCAAGGCAAGTCAGGAACAGTCATGGATAAAGACTCAAATATGGTCCACTTAGACTGACGGCTGGAAATTTGATGTCAGACCAAACTGAATTTGGGTCTGGACTGCACTACTCACCCTCTGTGGAATTTGAGAAACATCATTTCATTTTCCGAGCCTCACATGATAGGATATTTGTCTGACTGAGTGAGCAGTCATTCACAGTCAGGCTGAGCCAGTAAATTCATCTTTCCCATTACTCTAACATTTGTACCCATTGTTTTGCAATTGTTCATGGGATAATGATTCACTCATAATTCTCCATTTAAGTCTCTTCTTGATTGATCTACTAGATGAAATTTGCCTTCAGCTTCTTATTACAATACTCATTACAGCCACCATTAGAACATGGATTCATAGCTGTTCTTCCAACTAATATAATTGCTGTTAGACTGATATGAATAATTTCTCCTATCATTACCATAATCAGAAGTTGTTCTCTGCATTCCTTCACTTGCATGGTCTGGATCTCTGTGCTTGACCAGATTTCACTCAGCTTAGGCCAATCCATCTGCTCCTTTCCAAAAAGCACAGCCTTTTCTCTTCCAGTTGTCACAGTCAATTCTGTGTCTACTCCTTAGAGAATCCATCTCTGTAGATTTGCAGCAACTACCGCTGCTGCTATTGATGCTACAGCTAGAAATGACCTAGGCTAGGAGTGGTGCTAAGGAAGGTCCCAGCATCATCCCTATGAGAGAGTTGCCATTCTCACGGCCCATTTTATGGATGTGGAAACTGAGGTTTAGAAAGGTTGAGCCAATTTCCCTCAAACATTTGACTAATGAGGGATGGATCTAGCGTTTGATTTCAGGAGTTTCTGATCCTCGAGCCCAAACTTTTGGAATCTCTCACTACAGAAATGAGGCTTCCAAGGTGGTGCTAGTGGTAACGAACTCGCCTGCCAATGCAGGAGATGCAAGACACCTGGGTTCTATCCTTGGGTCAGGGAGATCCCCTGGAGGAGGGCATGGCAACTCACTGCAGTATTGTTGCCTGGAGAATCCCATGGATGGAGGAGCCTGGTGGGCTACAGTCCTGGGGTCGCCAAGTTGGACATGACTGAAGTGATTTAGCATGCATGCACTACAAAAGGAGCCTGTCCTGTTCCTGTCCCGTCCTACTTCCTCTGTATTCCTTTCCTACTATGCTCTTTGCTCATGAACTTCCTTTAGATAGAGAGCCTGAAATCTGTGATTCCTTCTAACCTTCTGTGACAGAGAAAATATCCCTTTACATAGGGAGCATTCCAGGGACTGTAAACCCTATAGCCCAGTCTGAGACCCCTCCTCTGAATCTAGACCTTCTTAATCTGGGAACTAATGTATTCCCTTCCCCTTTGCTCCTGCCAACAGCTCAGATGCATCACTTTGCTGCAGATGTGTGAGGTATGGCATTCTGGCAGGATTTATTTCACACAACTGTGCTAAAGAGTTTCTGGATTTCAGACGATCCTCAAGCATTTGGGGAAGGAGAATATTATGCCCAGGTGAAAGACAGAAAACTGAGGCCAGAATGACATATTTTTGAAAGTGAAAGAAACCTTGAAAATCGTCAACCTCCTCGTGCAGGTGAGGAACTAGATTAAGAAGGAAAGTGACTTGGCAAGGTGGCCAGCACCAGATCTTAGGGCCCTGGATGGTCAGTCTCCATCAGTAAAACAGCCTGTGAACAGGTCCAGGGTTTTGTTTGTCCATTTGTTTGCCTTTTCAGCATAATTCTCACTTAGCCTGCTCTTCAGAGAAACCATGAGTGGGACAGGAGTTGTGTGGATTCAGACTCAGAGTCCTGGGTCTGTCATCAGCTCACTGTGCGTGGCACCTCAGTTTTCTCATCTGGAGAATGTTCTTCCCTGGACCAGGGTGCTGAGTTTGAGTCCCCAGGGTATTCTGGATGAGCTTACAACATCTCACCACATCCCGCCGTCAAAGGACATCAGAGCCAGATGTAGCCTTTGCAACTTAGCTGATCTCAGCTTGGCAGCTGCCATTTTAATTCCCCATCAATAATTTAATTCCTCCTGCTGGAGACCCTGACCCATGCGTGTGGTCTCAATAAATTGATGTGCCAGAATTACCCTTTCTTAAGGCTGTTCTCGGCAGCTACGAATGGGCAGTTATCTGGGTGCTTTTGAATGCGCCCCGGAGTCCAGCTGAGACAAGTCTACCATGGCATTGTATTGTAAGAGCGTTTCACTCTGTTCTTTAACCTTGATTTAATTGAGGTTGGAACTTTATGCTGAGTCTGAGGCCTTCCCTCAGCAGGAGGATGTCCAGGTCACATGGACCTGACTGTGTTACAGAGCGTGGCATGGGAGGGAATGGGACAGCACAGTGAGGGTCTCAGGGGGTGGTGGACCATGCAGTGGACAGACCTTTGGCTGTGGTGGGAGAAGGCTGACTTCGCCATGGCCGTGCACATTGGCATAGATTGCTGGGGGAGACACCCAGCTTAGATGCCTAGAGATATTATGATTTGTTCATTCACTCATTTATTTACTTCTGCTCTCACTCACTCAAGAAACGTATATTGACCATCTCTTTGTCAGATGATAGGGGCACGCCCTCCGTTTTGTACAGGAGAAAGGCTTTGTCATGCTGCATATCTTGTCTTTATATACAGCAGGGCACTTAATGTCCTTGGGGAGGGGAAGGGAAGGAGGACATCTGCCTTAGAGTGGGTGCCCCAAACCAGACCTAGGACAGGCATTTGGGCTCTGGTGGTCGATTTGGGAGTGATTTCAGGGCACACAAGTCAGAGTGTAAAGAATGAAGCAGGGAAGAGAGTGAAACCAGCAACAAGGAGCATCATTGAGTGGGTGCACCTCTGTGAGCCACCAGGGCTCAGTCCCTCTGGGGCCCTCTGAGGAACCACACGGAGACACTTGAGAACCATCCTCGTGGTGGCTGGTGGCTCTGGGGTCATTATCCACTGAGCCTCATCCTCACAGTGTGCACGGTGCTCCCAGGACGTGTTAAGTCCCCTTCACTTAGACTTTGTGATGTTGGAGAAAGCCCACAGGCAGAGAGGAAGTGAAGAGGGGCAGTCATTTGAGGCAGGAGGCTGTTAGTGTTCCGGGAGCTGCCCATGGCTGCAGGATGACTCGGGATGGGCCAGGGGACATGAACTGAGGGGACAACAGCATCTGCTGCAACGTTTTAGGAGAGGAGACCCACCCAGTCTTACAGGGTTCTCATAGGTCCTAGGAAGTATTGGATACTGACAGATGGAGGAATCCTTGGAAGGTGAATAGAGAAGCTCAGATGTTAGACACTGTTTGTCATGATTTCTCCTCCTCAATCTCCTCATCTGCAAATAAGGAGGCCTAGAACCCAGACTCATCTGGGCTCCTGCCAAGCCGTCTTTGCGAATCACTCTGAGAGGGGTGACTTGAATCAACAGCCGGGGTTTTCAGTGCCATTTTGGCAAGTTCTCAGAAAAATCTTTATCTTTGCACAGCAACCAGATGGTTCTCAACATAGATCTGAAAGAGGAGGAGGTGAGGAGAGAGGCCAGGATGAGAGGAACCAGAGGAAGCTCAGAGGGTGGGGGTGGGGAGGGGGAGCTTCAGAGGAGACTGTGTGACAGACAGACACTGCGGGAAAGAGGCTGGAGCAGCAGGGATCTCTGAGCTCTGGGGATCAGGCACGGAACCCTGCTTCCAGCTCTCTTCAAAAGCAAATGCATTCAGAGAACACATAATCACAGCCCCAGAAAGTGCAGGGGTTACTCTGAAATGAGAAGGAAGTGCCATTCCCCAGCAGCCTCCCTGTTTCACCCAAGAAGAGAGCTGCTTGGAGTGTAGGTGTGCATCCCCGTCCTTAAAAAGGCCTCTGGGCTCCTGCTGACTCAGCGGCCCCCCACACACCCAACACCACACAAGAACTCAACAGACAAGGAAGCACCCAGCAATGCCTTCTGTAGGCCTACTGTGCATGCTGGCCCTGTGCCAGGGGAAGTAACTGATGGTAGGGCTCAGGGAAACAGAGCCTGAACTAGCGTGGGTGTGCAGATGGCAGCCTGGTTCAGGTCCAGAAGGCGTTCAAGCAGCTGATGTGATCCACCCGCATGCTGGTGCATGTGTGAATGGTAAGTCACCTCAGCTATGTCCAACTCTTTGCAACCCTATGGACTGTAGCCTGCCAGGCTCCTCTGTCCAAGGGATTCTCCAGGCAAGAATACTGGAGTGGGTTGCCATGCCCTTCTCCAGGGGATCTTCCTAACCCAGGAATTGAATCTGCATCTCCTGAACCTTCTGCACTGTAGGCAGATTCTTTACCACTGAGCCACGGGAGAAGCTCCACATTGGCTGGTACTACAGTGGAATTTCCATGAGCCCTGCCTTAGCAACACTGTGACAGTCCTATGCCCAGTATATAGCAAGGAGGTAAACACAGCCAGACCTGCATCCTGAAGCATACCCATCCAGGCAAGCTGACCTCTAGTCAGACTGTAAGAAATGAATGAGAGTTCATTGTTGTTTAAACACTATATGGGGATAGCTTGTTACACAGCCATGGCTGACTGATACAAATGCCTAGCATATCTTAGGCATTGGGCTTAGCACAGGTATCCCGGAGGTGACAGGATTCACAAATTTCCTGCCCTTTTGGAGCTCATAGTCTGGTTGGGACACAGGCAATGAACAAACCTCCAATGGATTAGTCATAAAACCTAAAATGAGGGAAATATCCTGGGAAGTGCCCCAGAGAGGGATAAGGAGGCCAACTTTGGTGGTCGGGGAGAGTCACTGGAGGAGAGGACCTGTGTGCTGAGACCGCGTGATGAGAAGAGACTGAGGTAAATAGCTGAGACGAGTGTGTGCGGTAGAAGCAACAGCTGGGGCAAAGGTCCTGTGTACAGGGACTCGCCAACCAGAGTCAGAAGAGGCAGACAGATGACTGTAGGAACAACAACAATGAAAGCCAGTGTTCACCAAGCATGTGCTAGGAGCTGTTTTTAACCTTTTACTGAAATGATCTCATTTTATCTTGATGACATACCAAAGAAGAAGTAGGTGTGTTAGTTGGAATTCTTTGGGTTGAAAATTACAGAGACCCAACTCAAACTGGCTTCACAAAAGGGGAAATGGAGTGACTCATAGAGGTGGAAAAAGAGCACAAATAGCTTTAGGCAGAGTCGTATTCAGGAACTATACTCAGGTCAGTGGAGTCCCTCCCTCTCTTTCTCTGCCACTGCTCATTTGACTTCTTTTTCTGTGGGGCCCTCTCTCCCTCTGTGGCTGAACTTTCTCAAGAGAGAGCAGAAGAAGCAGATGTGAGAATCACAACTGTCAGCGGCTCCAAGCTCCCGTCATCCCACGTGGGGACTCTGGAGGGAAGAGAGAGCGCTCTCTCAGCATCCACACGTATAACCCTAAATTTCCTGCTCATTCCCCTACCCTATCATGGATTCGTCCAGTCTGGGCCTTTCACTCCACCTGCGTACCTAGGTTGAGGACTGTCACAGATAATCCTATCAGATTTGTGTGTGCTAGGATCTAGAATGTGGGTAGCAGTGATGAAAATGTCCCTAAAAATAGAGTAGAGGGGGTTCAGTTACCAGAAAAAAGGAGGAGATACTGAGTAGACACAAACAGTAGTTTTAAAATTATTTCTATTATATATGTGTATATATATATTTGCTTTTTATTATTATTCCAACTTAACAAGTAAGAAAGATGAGTCTCAGAGAATAAATGATATTAGTTAGCAAGTGGTGAAAGTGAAGTCGCTCAGTCGTGTCCGACTCTTTGTGACCCTAAGGACTGTAGCCTGCCAGGCTCCTCCTTTCATGGGATTTTCCAGGCAAGAATACTGGAGTGGGGTGCCATTTCCTTCTCCAGGGGATCTTCCCAACCCAGGGATCGAACTCGGGTCTCCCGCATTGCAGGCAGACTCTTTACCGTCTGAGCCAGTGGCAAAACAAAACGTCAAATCCATCTCTGCCTGACTCAAAAGCCCCATACTTCTAAACATCAGGCGCTAAACCATTCAACCAGCCCCTAACCCTGAGACCTCAACAAACCTCAACTCATGATTCCAACCCAAACCGGAAGATTCTCAAAGCTCAGCTGCACAGGCGCCCGCAAGGCTCCAGAGTTTGCAAACCGAATCTTCACGATGGCTTTAATGTGGAGCTGCTTTGCTTCCCTTTCCTCGGGGTGTGAACACACGGCGGCAACAGGCTGTCTCTTGTTGTCTAAGCAGCGCTGAGAGTGAGTGTATCAAAGGGAATAGAGACCACGGTTGTTATTGCCAGAGGCGACATTAGCCAAGAGTTGGAAAATACATGAAGGGCACTGGAGCGTGATCTGTTTGTCATTTGAACATGCTTTTGAAACAGCAAAGCACGCAGCCTCCAACAGGCAGACACAATTGTAGTCTCTCTTCCTGCTCTTGGCTGTCCCCTGGGCTGCTTCCCAGCAGCGACATCCTCTTTTTACCTCTCCTGCCAGGCTCAATCTGTTAACTTTCATTTAAGGGGTGATTCATAGCCATACAGCTCATCAAATCTGGAAGGACCTTAGGGAGCCTCCAGTCCAACCTTGCTCATTTAACAGATGAGAAAACAGAGCCCCGGAGAGGCTGGGCACTGGTTCAAGTCAATAAGTAAACAATGGGGTATATTATATGCCAGGCTCTATGGTGAGCACGTCCATGGAGCTTATCACATTTAATCCTTCTGTGATAACCTGTGAAGTGTTACTGTCTCCCAGCTTACTTTCGGGGAAACTGATTCTCAGGTTAAGTACCTGCTCAAGCTCACATAACTTGTAAAGTAACAGAGTTGATTTTTAAACTTATCTGTTGTTGTTACATGGCTCAGTTGGTAAATCTTCTGCCTGCAATGCAGGAGACCTGGGTTCCATTCCTGGGTCGGGAAGATCCCCTGGGGGAGGAAATGGCAACCCACTCCAGTGTTCTTGCCTGGAGAACCCCATGGACAGAGGAGCCTGGCGGGCACAGTACATGGGGTCGCAAGAGTCAGACAGGACTTAGCGGCTAAAACACAAACACATACAACACATCAAAGCTCAAGCCACGAACCACCGTGCACACCATGTGTCTATCTGCAGTTTCTCTTCTCTCCAGCCCTGTCCTTCCTGTCCATTTTGACCTCTATTGACCCCTTGTCACCTGGCTTGCACTACCTGCCGTCATCAAAGGAAGGCTCCAGAGGAAAGTTGGTGGGTGCAAGGAGGGGTGCGTTGGGTGTTCTTCCTTTTTCCCTGGCATATCCGAAAGGCAGACTTTCCTGCTTCTTTGGTGTTTCTTTCCATGTGCACTGGCTTCTTCCCACGTTAAGTGGCTCTGGCAGCTGTGGGGTCGGTGATCACGGCAGTAGCAGCAGCGTCACTGGCACCTCCAGAGCCAGCAGGAAGTGTGGCCCCCAGTTCTGCTAACAGTACCTTGTTCCTAGGGGTGGGAGCAACTTCCTGAAATTACTGACTTCTTGATTATCTCACCTTCAGTGTTTATTCATGCAGCTCTCTTAATACAGTGATAGGCAGTTCCCCAAATCAAATCTCTAAATTTGAAAATTTTCTGTGGCTTCCCCAAGTGGACCCTGGAGGTTACAGCACGTGTCCCCAGGAGTGACTGCAGGAAACAAACCATCAAGAGTGGAACTTGGGGATAAATTAGGAGGTTGGGATTAACATTTACACACTACTGTGTATGAAATAGATAACCAACAAGGACCTACTGCATAGCACAGAAAATTATACTCAATATTTTAAATAACTTATATCAGGAAGAATACCAGATTGGGTAGCCATTCCCTTCTCCAGGGGACCTTCCTGACCCCGGATCAAACCCAGATCTCCAGAACTGCAGGCAGATTCTATATTGTTGTAGCCACCATGGAAGTCACCAAAGGAAAAGAATCTGGAAAAAAAAAAATATATATATATATATATATATATGTATAAACTGAATCACTGTTTGTATACCTGAAACTAATACGACATTGTAAATCGACTACACTTCAAACAAAGAATGGGACTTGGGTTTTGGCTGGCTGGTAAGTGGGGGTGACCTCATTATCAGTGAACAATGGAGCCCTGGGACTCCCTAGATGCAATGATATCAAAATTGCCTAAATAATTTAAAAAAATGATCAAAGCTGCTTAAATGATGTGGTTGTGTGCAATACAGTGCCAACTGAAGACAAAACTTTGTCAACCCCATGGCTGCTAATTTGACCATCATGGTAATATCGATGACTATTTACAAGGGTCATAGGATGTGATGATTACTTATGACTAATACCTGTTTCAGACAGTAAAGTGTCTTCCTGCAGTGCGGGTTCGATCCCTGGGTTGGGAAGATCCCCTGGAGAAGGAAATGGCAACCCACTCCAGTACTCTTGCCTGGAAAATTCCATGGACTGATGAGCTTGGTGGGTTACAATCCATGGGGTCACAAAGGGTCGGACACAACTGAGTGACTTCACTTTCACTTTCAATGCCTGTTTCAAATAGTTTACAGAAAGAAATTCAGGAGCTCAGAGCTTTAAACTATCAGCCCAATGCATGATTACAGAACTGTGTCATGACTCTCAGGATCGCTTATCTTTGGTAGCCACGGGACAGATATGGCTGAAAATCTGATGCCAAACTCACTCACATGAGTTCCAGAATCACCATCTAAGCTGAACCCAGGGCTTTATGTGAAAGCTTTATGTCAGTTCTCGTATGTGAAAGTTAAGGCATTTGCTGGGTTAGTAGAGGGACCCTGAGAATGGGCATGAGAGCTCAGATGAATCAAAATGTCTTTTTCTTCTGCATTTCTCTGAGACTCCCTTTGTCATCAGAAGCAGTTGTCCTTCCCTGGTCTAAGGAAACTAACATTCATTTCTTGAAGATCTTATAATAATAAAAACTTAGAGGTGGTAATTCCAATTACAACCCCATTCGACTTGCCTTATTGGCCTGTGTAGAAAGCAGTCATATCTTAGAAAATGATTGTGGATTATCATAAAATGAATCAGAGAGTGAAGCCAATTGCAGCTGTGGTTGAGATCAACACTACCCCTGGCCCTGTGGAAAATAAACATCATTTCAGGCACTGTTTACAGTTATTGAGCTGGCAAATGCTTTCCTTCTCTATAGTAATTTGCAATGAGTTAACTTTATCCTGGAAGGCATGTCAATACACCTTAGCTTGAAGTAGGGCTCTCTTGGCTCTCCTGATTTGCCATAATCTAGTCTAAGGCGCCTTGGTCATTTTACTATCTCATGAAGCATCACCCTGATTCATCAGTTTGATGACAGCATTCTGACTGGAAGTGTTAATCAGGAGGTAGATTTAAGATAAGTGCCTTCCTACAGTGCATGCATGTCGGATGGGTGGGAAATGGAAATAAACCCCATGAGTAATCAGTGGCTTGTTACTTTGGTCAATGAGTCCAGCAGTATAGACAACTGGGGGATAGATCATCCATAATGAAAAAAGTCTCTGTGCCTTGCACCACCTACCTCCAATCAAAATTACCAGATAGCATGTAAAGCTGCCAGTTTTGAGTAGAGCCCAGAGCAAGAAAAGCATCCACAGCAGGTCCAGGCCGCAGTGGGAAATGCTTTGCCACCAGACCTTTTGACCCAAGGGATCTGATGGTCACCAGAGTTTATGTGACAAACACGGATGCTGTAGCAAGTCTGGCTAGTGCTAGTAGGGATTCAGAGTGAAGAGCCTTACTTATCCGAAGTATAAACAATCCCTCTTCTGCAGAGTGTCCCCTATTTGACAAGTATTCTCTGGTTTGCTTTGGGGCCCCAGGGGAGACTGAACACCTAACTGTGGAAAAAGTGATTGCATCTGAGTGCTTATGACAAAGAGGTCAGAAGGATGGCCTTATACAAAAGAGATCCATCTTCAAATGAAAGGAGTCTGTGCAAGTTTAAGTTCAAGAGAGTTTCAAGGACACAAATAAGTTATGCAAGCGAGTGATTTATCCCACGGCATGTACTCCTAATGATTTCTTAGTTTTCCCTCAACTCACATGGGTGGTCTCAGGGGAGGTTCCCCAAGATAGGGTAGAAATAGCAGAAAACACTTGAGCTTGGCTTACACGTGGTTCCTCATGCTATGCTGGCACCAGTGGAAATGAAATGAAATGCGGTAGCACTAGTCCTTCTTGGGATTAGTAGGGGACACTTTGCAGGAGAGGGCATCCCTGAAGGGCAGAGATGAAGGGGCAGTCTGTCAGGGAACAGAACGTCAAGTAACACCTTTGTCTGCTCACTTGGCTTGAGGGGAGAGATGGCCAGAGGCAAATATTTCCCTTAGTTCATGGGCTGGATCCAAAACATGACATGGTGACTAGGAAAATCATAAGATGGGAGTCCTGGTGACAAGGAGATTTGGGGAAAAGATAGGCTTTGAGGTCTCTTGGGATGGCAGGGTGTACAAGAGAAGCTCTGCAGAAGACACCATAAATAATCAGTCGAAAAGAGATCCATCCTGTGCATGTGAGCTGGCCTGTGTCCCTGGACGCTCAAGTGCTTGTGATGCTCCCGGGCATCATTGCCATGGTGACAAGAATAGATACTATGCATGGTCTTAACAACATGAGCTTTCTCTTACCCAAGCCTAATCTAGACATAGCCACTAATGAGTGCCCAATATTTCAATATGAGTCTAACACTGAGCCCTTAATGTGGCAACATTTCCTGGGATGACCAAGTAGCCACTTGGTGACAGGTTGGTTACTTTATATCCCTTCCATCAGGAGGGGGCAGGCATTATCTTTGAGGAATACACCCTAATATTTCTATCAGTTCCTCTAACTATGGATCTACAGAATATCTCACTATTATCATGATGTCTCATGTAACACTGCTTCTACCTAAAGAACAGATTTTCTAGAACGAGATATGGACAAGGGGCTCATGCCTGTGAAATTCACAGTATGCCTCACATTTCTGTGAAGGAGCTACAGTGAGTGAATGGGAGAATGGCCCACTGATGACTCAATACAGGGCTGCCCAGGAAAGAGCATCCTGCAAAGTCTATGTGGGTCCTACAGGATGGGGTACCCATACGTGGCCTGTCCGTCTCTTAGCTGGGACTCTGGGTCCAGGAATCAAGGAGTAGAAGCAGGAATGTTTGTTTGCTCCCACTATTATACCTAAGAACTCACAAAAATTTTGATTTCTGTGCTCTGATGATTAAAATATAGTACTTCCCAAGAAGAGATGGTTTCACCAGGGAATGCCACCATAGCTCCTTTGAACCAGGAGCTGAGAAGGCCACTCGGTCAACCTGGTTTCTTCATTTTCCTGAAACACCAGGTAAAGAAGAGGGTTCTGAACTGGTTGGGGGATTGGTCCTGATTACCAAGATTAAACTGGCTGCAGGCAACAAAAGGGGGCATAAACCTAGGGGTTTCTCTGGCTGTGTCTAGCAGTGAAATGTAGTAGAAGACTACATATCAACCCCATAAAGGCAGACCCACAAGAAACTTAAATCTTTTATGAAAAGAGTTTTAAATTACCCATGCGTTAAATAGAACTGACCAAGAAGGGAACCATTTGAGGGCCAAAGGATCAGGAAAAGGGTGGTAGGAGAAAAGAGTTGTAAATATTAACTACAGCCTGTTGATCAGTTATGATGGTAGCAGTTATGAATATTTTATTTCTTGATATTTATGTATATTAGCAATTTACTATAGATGGGATGCTTGTGTTTCCTCAACATTCACATGCTGAAACCTGATCCCCAGTGTGATGGGATTAGGGGGTTGGACTTTGGGAGGTGATTTAGGTCATGAGGATGGAACCCTCATAAATGAGATTAGTGTCCTTATAAAAGGACAAGAGCTCCCGTGCCCCTTATACCATGTGAGGACACAGAGAAGATAATCATGTATGAATTAGGAAGTGGTCTTCACTAGACACGGAATCTGCTGGTGCCTTGATTCTTGGACTTCTCTGCTTCTAGAATTGTGATGAATAAACTTCTTTTGTTTTTAAGACACCCCATCTAGGGTAATTTCGTTACAGCAGATCAAAAAGATTAAGATATCATTTGTTTTTTGCCATTCTTTTTTTCTGCTATTTTATATTAGAGAGTCCCTTGGTCTGCAAGATCAAACCAGTCAATCTTAAAGGAAATTAACCCTGAATATTCATTGGAAGGATTGATGCTGAAGCTGAAGCTCCAATCCTTTGGCTACCTGATGCAAAGATCTGGCTCACTGGAAAAGACCCTGATGCTGGGAAATATTGAAGGCAGGAGGAGAAGGGGGCAACAGAGGACAAGATGGTTGGATGTCATCACCGACTCGATGGATGTGAGTTTGAGCAAAGTCCTGGAGATGGTGAAGGACAGGGAAGCTTGGCGTGCTGCAGTTCACGGGGTCGCAAAGAGTTGGACATGACTGAGCAAGTGAACAACAACAAGGATTTAGATCATTGTAGTTTTTCCATAAACTGAATATCCAGGTGAGACTGTGATAAAGTCGGAAGAATTCTCAAAACCCAGAGTTGAAGAAAGCTGCTGATGGAGCTTAGTGTCTTCCTTCTCCAGAAAAGAACAGAGGATATGTTCCCTTATAGGACAGTTAACCATGCTGGGTGGAAGCATGAAGCTGTAGTAGTTGTTCATGGAAGGGTGAGCATGGGTGCTGAGTGGTCAAGGAATGACAAACAGAATATCTTGGTGTTTACCATCAACTCTATTCCCATTCTTTCCTCTCTCCAGATTGGAGGGATGGACTTTGGAAACTACATTGCCCATCATCCTTTGCTAGCAGCCTTCCTGTTACATCATTCAGTGGGAGGTGTCAACGGAGAGGGGCAGGTAGAAGGAGGAGGGAGGCCATTGCTCTTCCATTCTCTTTCTGGAGGTTTCCCTGCAGTGGAGGGTGACTATGGACTCAACAGATGTGTTCCAGCAGACTTATGGTAAATTAATTCATTCGCTCAACACGTACTCACTGAGATACAGCACTGAATGGAACACAATTTCCGCCTGTAAGGAGCTCACAGTTTAGAGAAAGATTAGAAAACTATAGTCCACCAGCCAAGTCAGGCCTGCCCACGTTATGCATGGGCTGCAAGCTGAGAGTCATTTTTAAAGTTGTAAATTATTGACCAAAAAAAAAAAAATCAACAGAAGAATATTTTGTAACATATGAGAACTACATGGTTTATATTTTAGTGTCTATAAATAAAGATTTTTTTTTTTTTTTTTTTTTGAGCACAGCCAGGCTAGCAGAGCTGAGAAATTGCAAGAAAGATAAGACTATTTAAAGCCTAAGTTATTTGCTGTCTGGTCCGCTATCAAAAAAGTTTGCCTATCCCTGACTCAGAGGGTAAGACAGAGTGAGGCAGGGAGTGAGGTGAGAGCCCCTGGAGGCTGTACTGTGCCCTGCTGGAGGGTAGAGGAAGGCAAGACCACTTCTGGTGGGAAGGAACAGCTTCTAGGCAGAGGAGACAGCTCCACAAAGGCCTAGAGCCATGAACCCCCATGGCTAGTCTGAGATGGTTTGTTGTTTAGTGTGGAGTGAGAGGTGAGGGAGAGCTGAAAGAGCCCGACTGGAAAGGGGCTTCAGTACCCAAAGGTAGGGGTGAGACTCATGCCCGGAGTAGCAGAGAGACATTGCTCCATGGAATAGAGGATATTTAGGGCAGGGGACTTTGGCTACAGAATGCAGGAATTGCCGGGGGATGTGACAAATAGCAGGAGAGCACTTAGAAGCTGTGTGACCTTGGACAGGCCCTTAACCTCTCTGAGCCTTCCTCATCAGTCTGCTGGGGATCACAATACCCTCCTCTGAGAGCTGTTGGGAGGACTGGAAGAGCTGATCTACATCATGTATTAAGGTGTTTGGTTCCCAGTGGTTGTGGAGAGCGAGGCCATTACTATTAAAGTAATGAGAACAGTTCTGCAGGGGCAGACCTGCCACCCCAGCTGTGTGCTCCTTGTGGGTCAGCATGCTGGCTGATCAATTCATGAATCCTGAAAAATGGACAGAGCAGGAGAGTTAGTTCCTGGGGACCAAAGAAGGAAAGATCAAAGGCTGATTTGCATGACTGTCCTGGACCCCAGGAGAGACCCAGGGATGGAAGTTGCTGAGAGAAGGAAACTTACACCCTCAAAGGACTTGTCATATTGCCTTCAGACAGTAGGGCTGACAAGGGACCCCAGTTTTCTCCACCTGTCACTACTGGCTCTGGGACCTTGTGAGGATGTCCTCTGGAACATCAGGGGGTTAGAGTGGAGGACTACTCTTTTACTAGAAGCTTCTTAGGCATCCTTCACAGGTCACGGATCCAACTCCTAGGAGCCAGGAGTCCTGTCTCACCAATGGGACCATGAACACCCCTGTCCTGGCCTTCACAGCTCTCATTCCTCTGCCTCCACACTACCCAGTGGCCTGGACCTGACCCCACTTGGAGGGAAGCCTGCCAGACAGTGCCCACTGGGCCACCTGGCCATGTAGTGTGACCCTGCAGGTTCATAAAAGCCATGGTTCCAGGACTGGGTGTGTGGGAGAGAGACCCTGGGGAAGCCAGAGCCATGGTAGCCGGCAGGAATGAGTGACCATCCCCCATCTGGAGGTGAGACCACATTTTCAAACTTCAGAGCTGGAAAGGGCAGCAAGGCCCCAGTCCCGGGCAACCACTTTATGCGTGTACCCAAAGAAGTCAGTGTCAGAGCCAAGACTAGAGCTCAGGGCTCAGGACCCCCCATCCGGGGCTCTTTCCCCTGGACTCCTCCCCTAGACTCTCCATCCATCTGGGGCGCCTTCCCAGACTCCCCATCCATCCAGGGCTCCTCCCCTGGACTCCCCATCCATCCAGGGCTCCTCCTCTGGACTCCCCATCCACCCGGGGCTCCTCCCCTGGACTCCCAATCCATCCGGGGCTCCTCCCATCCATCCGGGTCTCCTCCCCCGGGCTCCCCATCCAGGACTCCCCCCCCCAGACTCCCCATCCAACCAGAGCTCCTCCCCTGGACTCCCCATCCATCTGGGGTGCTTTCCCAGACTCCCCATCCATCCAGGGCTCCTCTTCTGGACTCCCCATCCACCTGGGGTCCTCCCTTGGACTCCCCATCCATCCAGGGCTCCTCCTCCGGACTCCCCATCCACCCGGGGCTCCTCCCCTAAACTCCCCATCCATCCGGGGCTCCTCCCTCGGACTCCCCATCCAGGACTCCTCCCACTGGACTCCCCATCCAACCAGAGCTCCTTCCCTGGACTCCTCATCCATCTGGGACTCCTCCCCCAGACTCCCCATCCAGGACTCCTCCCGCTGGACTCCCCATCCACCCGGGGCTCCTCCCCTGGACTCCCCATCCAGCCTCCTTTCCTTGACTCCGCATCCGGGGCTCCTCTCCTGGACTCCCCATTCAGCCTCCTCTCCTGGACTCCACATCCGGGGCTCTTCTCCTGGACTCCCCAACCATCTGGGGTTCCTCTCCCAGACTCCCCATCCAGCCTCCTCTCCTGGACTCCGCATCCGGGGCTCCTCTCCTGGACTCCGCATCCAGGGCTCCTCTCCTGGACTCCCCATCCAGCCTCCTCTCCTGGACTCCACATCCGGGTCCTCTCCTGGACTCCCCAACCATCTGGGGTTCCTCCCCCGGACTCCCCATCCAGCCTCCTCTCCTGGACTCCCCATCCAGCCTCCTCTCCTTGACTTCGCATCTGGGGCTCCTCTCCTGGACTCCCCATCCAGCCTCCTCTCCTGGACTCCACATCCGGGTCCTCTCCTGGACTCCCCAACCATCTGGGGTTCCTCCCCCGGACTCCCCATCCAGCCTCCTCTCCTGGACTCCCCATCCAGCCTCCTCTCCTTGACTTTGCATCCGGGGCTCCTCTCCTGGACTCCACATCCAGCCTCCTCTCCTGGACTCCACATCCAGCCTCCTCCCCTGGACTCCCCATCCGGGGTTCCTCCCACCACGCCTCCCTTTCCCCCATCTGTCACTGCTCTCAGGCAGGTGTAGGCACAGCCCCAGATGGCATCTTCCATCTTGGGCAGGTATGTGTCTCAGTCATGGTGTGATGTCTGGTTCTTATTTAAATGAACAGCGTGGGGAGGACAGAATTATGGCCCAGGAGAGATGAGAATGCCTTGTGAGCTGAGGTGTATCCGCCCCACCCCTAGACTCCCTGTCAGTTCTGAAGCCAAACTCAAGGGCAATTAGATTTTACATATTTTCACTTTTCTACTTCAATAAATATTGCCTGTGAAAACCAATTGGCATTTTCTCTACTTAATGCATAATAACTAGTCTTATAAATCTAAATTATCCCTATAAATCTAAATTAAAGGCCCAGGTTTAAGTGAATTGAGGACATGTAATTAATAAAGTGCTAGCATTATCACCATTACTAATCTGTTTACTTCAAGCCAAACTTTCGTTTTCAAAGGAATTTTTCTTTGCTCTGTAGTGGTGGGAGGAAGGAGGAGCCACGGGGGCCCTGGGCAATTTCCAGGCTTCTGCAGCAGCCGTTGTTTGCCTTGTTTGTTAGGATGGCCTGCCGGGGTCATCTTGGGATGAGAATCACTTGGACTGTACTCTGGCTCCCGGTCCCCAGACTGGACCACTTTAAGAGACAAATGGTGCTCTAGTTAAGGGGCCTCTGGGTGGCCTCACTGTCCCTGCTCCAAGACTGGTAATTGGCCATCGCATCCTCACCCCCACATCTAACAATAAGTAAACCTTACCTCTTCAGGCTGTCCCCAGCTTTCCCTCCAAGCACAGTCCCTCCCTTCTTCCCAGCTGTGCCCATCACAGTCCAGGGAACCATTTGTCTAGTCCAAATTAATGCAAGAGCCCTTGCCTTTCTCTGGTCCTGGCTCCATCCTCCCAACTGCACCCACACTCCATGCAGCAGCACTGGGATCCTTCTAAATGCACATCCCACCAAGTCTTCCCACGGCTTCCTGCCCCCCAGAGTTCCTCACTGCACTCAAGGTCAAGGCCAAACTCCTCCACATAGCTCCCAAGGTCCCTTGGGGTCCAGCCCCTGCTGCCTCCCCCATCTTCTCTTTTCATGGTCACTCCCAACTCCCACTGCCTCCCTGGACCATGCTGACCCACCTGCCTTCCCCCCAGCTCTGCCTTTCACCTGACGTGGCTCAGCCTCCAGACCCACCCTTCAGAGAGAGGATCCCTGCTCCTCTCCTCCCTGGAAGAACAAGTAGGTGAGTTCCATGACCCAAATCCCCAGGAGTCATTTGGGACCCTGGGTTTTGCTCTTTTTTTTTTTTAAATAACTTAAAGATTATTACAAAAAGGAAGCATTTGAACCTCCAGCCATGGGATGGGAAAAGATCCTTGGTCCACAAATGAGAAGAGGCTTCAGTCTCCATTCCACAGCAAGCTCTTGTGTTCCCCATTTGGGGCTTCTGCTTTCTCTTCTGCAATGGGGACTATGAGCTTGGCACTGTAGGGGGTCCACCTCAC
Organism: Bos indicus x Bos taurus; assembly: GCF_003369695.1. Classification (NCBI taxonomy): domain Eukaryota; kingdom Metazoa; phylum Chordata; class Mammalia; order Artiodactyla; family Bovidae; genus Bos; species Bos indicus x Bos taurus. The sequence continues at coordinate 123,193,022 of NC_040077.1, forward strand.
TCTAAGTCTCCCACGTGGTACCAGGGAGACCTCGTCATCTCTAGACCACCACAAAGCCTGTGCTTGAAAGATGGTAGCCCCCCCTAGCTATTGAGCACCTGCTGTTTGCCAGGACCAGAGCTAAATGTTTACCAACCACTGTTCCCCTCAGCTTCCAGGAGAGTCCTGCCCACACATGTCCCTACTACCCCATTTCCAGATGAGGGATGTGAGGCTTAGACAGAGATCCAGAGTCACCAGCTGGATGTTTAAACCAGGATATTTAAACTCTGGAGCCCAAGTTTCTCCCACATTCACCAACTGTGAGACTTTAGGCAAGGGGCCACACCTCCGGGCGTCAGCTTCCCCATCTGTAAAATGGGAATGCTACAGTAGCACTTTCTTCCCTCAAAGGGCTGATGTGAAGCTTAAAACAGGTCAAGTGTGAGATCCAGAGCCTAACACTGGGCACACAGCAAGTACTCAATAAATGCTACCTATTATCATGCTCAGCTTTTCTGAGAAGCCCTGATTTGTGTAGCAGAGATGGAAGCTGGAAGAATGGGTCCTCTTGGCTCCTCCCAGTTCTCACATGACACGTCCCATATCCCAAACCCTGTGTCATTTGCTTTCACTAACGTGGAACGCACTTGGCAAGCTTAAGCCTGGACTAGTGTCTGATTCAGCAAGTGAGATGAGGACCCTTCTCCCAGAAGCTACTTTGAGAAAAGTCTCAGCTGATGAGTTTGTACAACTCTGAATATTCATTGGAAGAACTGATGCTGAAGCTGAAGCTCCAACACTTTGGCCACCTGATGCCAAGAACCGACCCATGGGAAAAGACCTGATGCTGGGAAAGACTGGGGGCAAGAGGAGAAGGGGGGCCTAAAGTAAGGGAGGGGCAGCAGAGAATGAGATGGTTAGATAGTGACTCAATGGACATGAATTTGAGCAAACTAAGGGAGATAGTGGAGGACAGAAGAGTCTGGTGTGCTATAGTCCATGGGGTTGCAAAGAGTCAGACATGATTTAGCAATTGAATAACAACAACCCCTTAACCTACTGTGGGCACTGGTGTTGATCTGATCCAAGGAAGTCCTCCCCGTTACCTGGCATTTGCTCTGCTCCCTGGTTATTCATTGACACACACCTGCTCTGCACTGGGCGCCATAGAAGGCAGGGAAGACAAAGTAGAGCCTGAATTCTGAGCTTAGTCTCTAGTCTTGCAAACAAACGTGCATTGAGAACATGGCATTCCACAAAGGATGGACCATGATATTCCAAAGGGGGAAATGTGTGTGACTGATTCAGGCCAGCAGGTCGGGCCTTTTCCCACCCCGCTCTCCCCTGCAAGAGGAGCCGGCCAGGTAGGCAGGTGACAAGAGACAGAGTGAGATGCTGTTGATTAAGGAAAGATCCTGTCCCTGCTGACTGTCTAGAAATGCCCCGAATCTGTCACTACAGTCCCTCCTGCTCCTCTCTCCACCTGGATTCTTCCAGAAAGACCTGCAGGTGAACGTGGCTGATTCCTCCCCAGGGCATCTGTAGGTCTTGGCTCCTGGGGCCAGTTTGGCAAAGGCCTGAAGACCAGGGAGGGACAGCTGGCGTTTAGGCCAACAGGGATGGGAGATGCGCGGGATGAAGGTTGAGCCACACTATGCTGGAATGTGGCCAGCAGGGTGTGGCCCCTCCTTCTCATCGCTGTGGGGTCCAGATTGTTAGATGTTCTAATTAACAGCACTGAGAATTAAACTTTATCCCCTGACACGAGCTCACTCCCCTGAGAGCGTTCCGGCTCAAATACTGATTAAATATGAAACGGTTCCATCTTCTGAGCAGAAGTCAGGGAAGCACAAGCCAGAGATGGAAGCTGTAATTAGTAGCTGATTATGCTGTGTGAGTTATTAAAAGATAAAATAAAATGAAAACCAACATCCTTCAAATAAAAACAATTAACAACGCCCACAGTTATTTCTGCCCTAGTTAAAGGGACACGGACTTGTTATTCCTCATACCTTCCTGTTTTTTATAGATCCAATATTCATCCAGGTTATTTCCTAAGCACCTACTATATGCCATGGATACTGGGGGCGGGGTGGGAAATAAACGAATCAGGCAAGGTGCTGGCCTCTTGGGGGGTCACAGTCCATAGTGGGACATCAGCTTTCAAAGAAAAGTCCTAACAGATGTGTGGCCATACCTGGAGATGCAGCAAAGCATGCCATGTACATGAAGTAATGTGGGAGGATCATGCAGGGGGCTAACTCAGATGGGGGTGGGGGGTTAGGAGCTGACAACTGAGTTGAGACCTGAAGGAGCTGGTTACCTGAAGAGTGGGGGGTGGGGGAAGTAATCTACAGAGAGGGAACAGCATGTGCAAAGGCCCTGGAGTGGGAAGGAGGGTGTCAGAGGGAAGAAGGAAGGGCACTGGAGCAGAGTGTGATGAGGAGGAAGACTGAGGAGGGGGAGGAGGAGGAGGGAGCAGCCAGAACCTGCCGGGCTCTCCACCTTACCTGGAAGGTTAGAGAACTCAAGGTTCTCTAAGCAGCACCGAAGGATTTGTAGTAAGGGAGGAGCCTGATCAGTTTGAAGATTTAAGAAGCTGCTCCTCCAGTTCCTCCTTGGAGGCTGGAGGGGGAGCAGGGGCTCAGGGAGGAGGAGAAGGGAGTTGTCCAGGCAGGAGTCAATGGTGGTTTGGACCAGAGTAGTGAGGAGGGGATGCAAAGCGGGGGTCGGGGGTCCAGGGGGTGGTTTGGAGGGTGAATCGCCCCATCTTGGGGGTGATGGGTGTGGAGGTGAGAGAGTTGTCATTAGAGCACACAGGTTTCTGACCTGCGTGAGAAGCCAGGAGATGGAACTGCCATAGGCTGAGTGAGAAGGTGGACAAGGAGCAGCCTGGAGGGTGGAGATGAGGCCAGGGTGGTACGCGGTGTGTGTGGTTCCCAAGCGTTGCAGAGAAAGAGGTGAGAGGTGGCAGCTGGGTGTCTGGAGAGCCCCACCAGAGACACCCCTCCATCAAGGGATCTCAGTGTGTGCCTCCTGGGGAGAGAGGACGGATAGGGGGTGCGGGGGAGAAAGGACCAGGACTGAGAGATCATCCTCATCCTTCCATCCTTCCCAGGTCCAGCCCGAGGTCTCGGGGTGGGCAGGAAGGGCACCTGGCTGTTCCCAGAGCCCTCAGGGGAGGCTGAGGTGGGGACCTGACTGCAGGGAGGTCCTAGAGAGGTTGAGGTTTGTGTTTCAGGACCTTCCCACCCTCCCACTTTGTGGCTCTGACCTCCCCCTCACGGCCACCCCCGTTACCCACCGCCAGCTCTTGCTCCCAGCTTATTACATTCTCCCAGGCAGGGGCACGGAGGCCCAGAGCTAAGGTGGAGAGGCCGCCAGCTCCCTGCCACTGTAGGCTGCAGTTCTCTGCAGTCATCACTGCCTTCCCCCAGGAGCTAAACCACCCCCACATCTCCCTCTTGCCCACTCCCCAAGATGCTCCTTGGGTATTATGTTCTTCTCCTCCCTGGGCAGGAAGGGCCCTGTCTATTGGCTCAATATGATCCGTTACACTTGTTTATAAGCTTTCTAGTTTTTGAACCTGAACATTCCCATCAAATCACTGGTCTCTGCTCTTCCTTTTCAAAGCTTTTCAAAGCCAAAAAAAAAAAAAAAAGACACACAGAAAGGCTTGTTTTTACTGTTGTGCCATCAGAGTCCCATTTTCCATCTGTCTATCAGCCCCCTCACTCAGGCAGCAAGTTCTTGTCCATGCGTGTCCTGTGCTGAGACCTGCACTTGGAGATGGGCTGACCCACAGCCTGGCCTGGGCCTGCTCCCATCAGTGCTCAGCCACGCGTGAGTCGGTGAGTCTGTGTGTCTGAGGGTGGGGGCTGGATGGCAGCAGGCATGGAAAGTGATGATCGCAGATCAGTATGATCAGCACAGCTTAATCACCATTCATTTCTGATGCAGCAGACATTTTGATCACCTACGATGCACAGGCAGTTTTAGGCACTGGGATTACAGCTGTAAACAAAAGGATTCAAAGCATTGCTGCCCCCATGGAATCCCTGGTCTACTGGGGAGACAGATGATAAACCAGCACGGAGTCTCTCAGATTGTGGTATGTGCTATGAAGGGAAGAACAGCAAAAGGGGTGGGGAGGGGTAGGAAGCCCAGGGAACCTTGCTGAGGAGGTGACATTTGAGCAGAGGTGTGAAGGACGGGAGAGTGTGACTTGTGTGACTGTCTGAGACTTACGAGCAGAGGGAACAGCAAATGCAAGGGCCCTGGGGGTGGAAACACACTTGGGATAATCTGAGTAACAGCAGGCTCTGCCTGACAGAGGAGATGCAGAGAGATTTGGCTGGACAGAGAAAACCCCATCCCTGTGTGGGAGAGGGTGCTGGAGTGTTCAGGGAGGGCTCCCTGGAGGAGCCACTCTTCTGAGACTTGAAGAATGAGCAGAGGTGGCCACCTGGTACATCCCACCTCTTTACTGTTTGGAGTCCCAGTTAGAGATTAAGTTCCATGAGGGCAGAGATTTCTGTCTGTTGTGTTCGCTGCTTTATCAGCAACACCTAGAGTGAAGTCCTTGACATAGTAGAGACTCAATAAATATTTGTTGGATGAATAAATGAATGAATGGATAAACAGCTTTAAAAGTAGACCATGAGGCAGACTTTATCCTCAGAGAAGGGCTTTTTAGGGGGGAGTGACTTCGAGGGGTTTGACTTAAAAAGATCTTCTGTCCACATTGAAGGAGACTAGAGGCTGAGAGGCAGAGGAGGTTGAGCTGCCCCGGAGTGTGAGCTGATGGGTCTGGACCAGAGCAGAGCATTGGGGAGGCCAGATGGGCTGGGACATGGAGACCTCAGGAGGTTTTTGTGTTTGCTTAGCTGTGGGGAGTATGGAGCTGCGGGCGCTGGGGGCAAATACCCGATTTGCTGGTGTTGGGGGCTGATTGAGAAGACAGAGCAGGCCAAAGGGACCTGCAGTTATCCAGGTTACACAGTGTAACAGTCACACAGCAGTGACTAACAGGAGGAGAGTGAACTAGAAAAGGGAGCTGGGGATGAATGGTGGGTGGCGGTACTGTGGAATTTTCTGCAGAGGGATATTAGATGTAGAAGTGATGCTGATCCAGGAACACAAGCGAGGGGAAGAGGTCTGATTGCTGATGTGCTGAGGGGTGAATCCTGGGGCCAGGTCACACAGAAGCAGGGTGGGGTGGACCTGGGAGAGCCACCAAATAAAAGCAGGAATCCCCCCGTATGGGGGACATGGCACTGGGTTCACATGCAGGGCCCATAACTGAGCCCAGAGGCTGTGGCCAGACCAGACCACTTCCCTTCCCTCCCTGGCACTGTGCCCACTGTCACATATGAGAGGCCTGGGGGGCAAGGAGGGCTTCTCAGATGGCTCCCAAATCCCAGGCTGGGGCCCCACTATCCTCAGGGGGATGGCCCTGCTCTCCCTGCCCTCCAGGGCCTGAGGAGGGAGTGGGCCAAAGCCAGCTCTTGCCTTCCTTTCTGGTACCTCTTCAGTCTCCAAGACTTGCAGCATGTTTTATTGTCTATAGCGCTCCTCCTCAGCTTGCAGAGAGACCCTGCTCTGATGGTAAAAGGCATCAAAGTTAAAACTTCTGCCCTTGTTGCCTTGAGAGCAGGGCTGTCTGCAAAAGCTGATCCCCACAGCCTCAACTCTGACCCAGAAGAGAGTGAAGGAGCAGCCGCCCGGCTTCCCTAAGAGAAATAGGGGCTGAGCCCAGGGCGGCGCCCTGAGCAGTGCATACAGACGCTTCCGGAGGGGCTGACTTTGGGGTGGGTGTGAGCTTGTTCCTGCCTCTTCCCGTCCTGTGCATCTTGGAGACAGGCACTGGCCCCCTCTGAGCACCGGATCCTCACATGCACACAAGGATGCTGGGAGTGCTGAGGGGGAGGCTGGGCAGCTCTTAGCTCGGGGCCTGGTGCATTGTGGGAGCCCTGTCCATGGCAGCCGCTCCTGAGATCCACTGACTCTCCTTCTTAGTCACCGAAGCACCTTGTCTCCCAGGTCTGGTGCCCACAGTGGGAGTTTCTTTCTGCAAAAGAACCGATCACAAGTCAGGGCCCCTGGGTATCCTGTTGATACTATGACCGCTTTGCTAGCTGGCTTCATCATCCCCACACTACAGATGACAAAACTGAGGCTGGAAAAAAGGGGAAGAGGTTTGTGCAAGGCCTGGGGCTGGAAACTGGATTTGAACCCCTGTCTGCTGCTTTCAAAGCTGGAGCCTCACCAGGACCGTGTCAGGATCCACCACTCCCCTTGGAGGGATCAGTAGGAACCAATGGGCAGGAACCAGGGCAGGGTCAGTCCAGAATGGAAGTGGGTTGAGCCCAGGGAGGACGAGGCCTCTGCCAGCTGCCACCTCAGGAGTCAAAACTCCTGCTGGCAGGTTTCCTCTTAGACCCCATCCACCCCTCCAGCCTCCAGGGCCCCCGGTGCACAGCCTTAAACCTGGGTCCTGCCTGGGAGTCCTACTCTGACATCTCAGCGGAGGATAGTGCATTCAGCTTCACAGGCTGAGAAAAAAGCAGAAACGTCAGCATCCCTGATTTGCATCAGAAACAAGTGGGGCTGAAGGACGCCTGGATTTAGTCACCCCCTCACCTGGTCATGGATTTCACAGCCCATGACACCCACTGGGGCCCAGTTGTGACAGCCTCCCAGCTGCTCACCTGGGATAAAGTCATCTTCTCTCCCCAGGGGTGGGGTGGAGTGAGGATGGGACCCAGCTGCATCCAAAGGGCTCTGGTTGCCATGGAAACAGATGGCTGGGGAAGGCAGGCCCTGAAGCAGAGGCCCTCGGCCAGGCTCCAGCCTCTAGAGTTGGGTCCACCGAGCCCAGGTGGGGTTCCATCACAGTTCCCACTGCACGGATGGAGTTGCCCCCTCCCCACTTCAGGACCCCGGGGTAGGTCACCCAGGCTCCTGGAACAGCTGCATCTGCCCCCAGGTCCTGCCAGCAGAGGTGAGAGGAGCAAAGGCTGAGTCTGAGCCTTTGGGGTCAGAGACAGCAGCTGCCAGGACTGGACACAGGCTGCCTGGGGGCATGGGAGCAGGGCACACCCAGGACTCTGGGCTTACAAAGGTCCCCAGAGGCCTTGGGCTCAGCTTTCTCCTTTTCTGGATGGGCGAGCTGAGGTCTTGAGGGTGCAGGGCACTCACAGACCCCCAGCATCAGCACCGACTCCCTGAGGATGCTTCTTCCCAACAGGCACAGCCCCTGACACTGGCCAAGCCTCTGGTGCCTCTGCCATCCTCTGCCTCCCCCAGCAGGTGGATTCTGGATTAGACATGTCATGTGGGCACTGAGCAGCAGCTGATCAGAAACCCAACTGTCTTACAGGCCCACTGGGCACAGAACTCAAGTCTGGAACCTCCCCTGATGACTGAGGCTGGTCCTGGATCCTCTGGCTGCTGGTCTGCTCTGTCCAAATTGATCATCTGGAACCATGGCTCCCAGCCACCTTCCTCGGCCCTGGCTGGGATCTGCAACCACTGACTACCTTGGTCACCTTGGATGTCCTTCTGCCCACAACACACACTCCATTATGGTGTTAGAACCCCCCTTTTCCCTGACCCTGTCTCTCTCAAACCTATTTAGTTCATCAGTTCACATGATTTTTATGGGGTGGTCTAGGCACAGCCAAGCAGGACCTCCCATTTTCCAGATGCAGTGATTGGATCAGCGATGTAACACATGTTGCCAGCTGGTTCAGTCAGTTACTTCTGAGATTATTGCTACAATGGTGAGGAGAGAGGCCCTCTAGGTCTTTGCAGGGGAATAAATCAGCTAGGGATGGAGCCTAGAGGATCACAATAGAGAGATGCTGGGCATCTGAATCCCTGTGGCATCAGGTGAGCACTGCATCCAGCTGCAACTTCTAGAATCTTCCATTATAAGCCAGTAAGACAAGAATGGCTCTCTCGCTCTCTCTCCCTCTATGATACACACACACACACACACACACACACAGACACACAGACACACAGACACACCCTTTAAAGAGGCACTTGGCACATAATAGGGTGCTCAGCAAACACTTCCTAAGAACGTGAGTGGCACATCCCACTGGGAGCAGCAGGGCATTTAAGTGAGTTCCTAACAGCATCTGCTGAGTCACTGTGTGGGGAGACACAGGTGACCCCTCACACATGTCTCACACGTCCCATCCCCAGAGCTGCGCCCCCCAGCCTCCAAGTCTGTCACAGCACAGGCAGGTCTAACTTCTCAGTGGTACATCTCCCATCACAGCAAAATACACGTAGGAGCTTCGGAGACGTGTGTTTACTGTTGCCTTCTAGAACACCTTTGCAGTCTATAAACACACCACGCCTGACCTTTTCTCATGTCCCAGCATGAGCGAATCACAGACTCCCCCATAAACTAGAAACCATCAGGGGGGCCTGGATGAGATTTGGGTGCCTTTAGAACACGTGTTCCCACCAGGGATGCACCCTTAAGTCACGTGAGGGGATCCTAAAACTGACCCATGTCTGCCCTGCCCCCACCAGGCTGTGATTAGTCTTGAGTGACACCAGGCTCCTCTTCAGATGACTCAAATGCTGAGCCATGACTAGGAACTATCAGTTACCGCGGTACCATAGCTCATCCCTGGAAAGCCTGGATCAGACTTCATAACTCAAACTCCATCCCTCTTCTCTCTAGGGTCCTCTGGGGAGCAGCAGAACCCAAAGGAGCAGCTACAGATGAAAATCAAAGAGCAGTCCTGCAGTGGCTTTATGCTGTGGCAACTGATTAATTAAGGATCAGGCTTCCCCAGTTCTCTTCCCCACATAATTCCAAGTTAGCACTGGCCACAGGATACTCTAGTGTATCGGAGGCAGGAGAGATGCAGCAGTCATGTTTTACCATTTGTTGGCTCACTGCATGGATGAGGGCACCTTCTGCATGTACAATTCCGCCAGCTCCCCCCTGTGCCCCCACATCCCTTCCTGCACCTTCCCGAGTCCTGGACCAAGGGCTCCCGTAGCCTTGAGGTTGGAGATGCCAGCTTTTTCTTCATGTTTTACTGCAGCAGCGTGGCTGGAGCAGAGAGACCTCCAAGGCATCCGGTGTGTGCATTCTAGTCCATCCTTGGGAGGTCCATTTGCCCTCACTCCCACCCATGGTGGGCTTCCCTCCCTGACTTCCCGTCCAAATGACCTACAGCAGCTTCAGGCTCAGCATGAGGTGGAGAGGCAGCAAACAGCCTTCAAAGGTGAATGCATGAGGTCTGCTGCTGCTGCTGCTGCTGCTACTAAGTCGCCTCAGTCGTGTCTGACTCTGTGAGACCCAATAGACAGCAGCCCACGAGGCTCCTCCATCCATGGGATTTTCCAGGCAAGAACACTGGAGTGGGTTGCCATTGCCTTATCTGACATGAGGTCTAGCCCTCTTAAAATAAAAATGAACTCGAATTAAATAAAACACATCTTTTTTCCCTAATGGAGTATTTCTGCTTCTGCTTGAACCTTGATGGATAAGCATTTTATTCATAACTGCATAAATACCTGATGTGCCTGCCTCCACTTTGGGAGGCCCTGGGGGAGAGGGGGAATTGAGACCCATCCATGGCCTCAATTCAGTTCAGTCACTCAGTCGTGTCCGACTCTTTGCGACCCCATGAACCGCAGCGTGCCAGGCCTCCCTGTCCATCACCAACTCCTGGAGTTTACTCAAACTCATGTCCATTGAGTCGGTGATGCCATTCAGCCATCTCATCCTCTGTCATCCCCTTCTCCTCCTGCCTTCAGTCTTTGCCAGCATCAGTGTCTTTTCCGATGAGGCAGTCCTTCGTATCAGATGACAAAAGTATTGGAGTTTCAGCTTCAACATCAGTCCTTGCAATGAATATTCAGGACTGATTTCTTTAAGGATGGACTGGTTGGATCTCCTTGCAGTCCCAGGGACTCTCAAGAGTCTTCTCCAACACCACAGAAAGGCTAAGGATGTCAGCACAGTTGTGCCCAAACCTTTGCAGCCCCATGGACTGTAGCCTCTGTCCATGGGATTTTCCAGGCAAGAGTACTGGAGTAGGTTGCCATTTCCTTCTGCAGGGAATCTTCCCAACCCAGGGATCAAACCCGGATCTCCTACATTGTAGGCAGATGCTTTCCCATCTGAGCCACCAGGGAAGACACGCTGGCCTACTTGCTCTCAGACTCAGCTCTTCTCCCTTTTCCTGCTCTACATCGCAGGGAGTGACCCTTCCCAGGTGCTGTGGCCCTCTGGCCTCCTGATGGATGAAGCTGAAGGAGATATGAGTGGAAGAGTGGAGGTGGGGAGACCAGGGCATTCTGCTCCCTCTCTCTCTGCTTCAGGAGCCATTCTCAGCAGCACCTGCCTTTCCCCTGGGATCCAGCTCCCACTGGACAGCTCCTCCCGCTGTGGTTCCAGAATTCCCTGAATAGACCCACCATGGCTCTGGCTCTCACCTGGTAACCTCAGATTCTGGGCTCTGGTACCTCTCAGTCCCAAGGTACCGCCTGCTCCCAAGCATACACCGTACATCAGTTCAGTTCCATCATCTCCTGCCTGGTACCTCGGCTCTTCCAGCACCTGTGCCACCAGTTCCCTGCTTTGAATTCTTTATCTGCATCCCTATAGTGGATGCTCTTTTGTTGAATGCACCATTTTAGGCACAGGTTGTTTTTGCTGTTCAGTTGCTAAGTCGTGTGTGACTCTGTGACCCCATGGACTACAGCACGCTAGGCTTCCCTGTCCTTTACTATCTCCCAGAGTTTGTTCATGTCTATTGAGTTGATGATGCCATCCAACCATCTCATTCTCTGTTGCCCTCTTCTTCTCCTGCCTTCAGTCTTTCCCAGCATGAGGGCCTTTTCCAGTGAATTGTCTCTTCACATCAGGTGGCCAAGGTAGTGGAGCTTCAGCTTCAGCATCAGTCCTTCCAATGAATAGTCAAAGTTGATTTCCTTTAGGATTGACTGGTTGAATCTCCTTGCTGTCCAAGGGACTCTTAAGAGTCTTCTCCAGCACCACAATCTGAAAACATCAGTTCTTTGGTGCTCAGGCTTCTCTATAGTCCAACACTCATATCCATACATGACTACTGGAAAAACCATAGCTTTAACTAGACAGACCTTTGTTGACAAAGTCATGTCTCTGCTTTTTAATATGCTGTCTAGGTTCGTCACAGTTCTTCGGCCAAGGAGCAAGTGGCTTTTCATTTCATGGCTGCAGTCACCATCTGCAGTGATTTTGGAACACAAGAAAATAAAATCTGACAGTTTCTACATTTTCCCTATCTATTTGCCATGAAGTGATAGGACTGGATGCCATGATCTTCATTTTTTGTATGTTGAGTTTTAAGCCAGTTTTTTCACTCTCCTCTTTCACCTTCATCAAGAGGCTCTTTAGTTCCTCTTCACTTTCTGCCATTCAGGCCTGGAGATCAAAGGGATGCTTGCATGAGATCTGCCCTGGCCTCACCATGGCTGGGTTTACAGAGCTGACTGTCTCCTGGCTGCAGGCAGGGGCAGACAAGGGGTGGAAGGAGAGAGATTCCAAGGTCATCACCTTTCATGCACTGACCCTGCCCACTAGTGAGCATGGCCCAATCAGTGTCCTGCCTCTGACCAATCAAAGTCACACTTTCTTCCTAGGGGAGCACTGAGGGGTATCAGAAGGACACCAGAGGTGAGTCTGTCAGAGGACAAAGGTCAGAAGTTTTCTCCCAACAATGATCATGAGTCAGACGGTGATAACTGCTAAGCTGTCCATATGTGCGTGGATTTATCTCTGGGCTTTCTATTTTATTCCATTGATCAATATTTCTGTCTTTGTGCCAGTACCATACTGTCTTGATAACTGTGGCTTTGTAGTAGAGCCTGAAGTCAGGTAGGTTGATTCCTCCAGTTCCATTCTTCTTTCTCAAGATCGTTTTGGCTATTCGAGGTTTTTTGTATTTCCATACAAATTGTGAAATTATTTGTTCTAGCTCTGTGAAGAATACTGTTGGTAGCTTGATAGGGATTGCGTTGAATCTATAAATTGCTTTGGGTAGTATACTCATTTTCACTATATTGATTCTTCCAATCCATGAACATGGTATATTTCTCCATCTATTAGTGTCCTCTTTGATTTCTTTCACCAGTGTTTTATAGTTTTCTATATATAGGTCTTTAGTTTCTTTAGGTAGATATATTCCTAAGTATTTTATTCTTTCCGTTGCAATGGTGAATGGAATTGTTTCCTTAATTTCTCTTTCAGTTTTCTCATTATTAGTGTATAGGAATGCAAGGGATTTCTGTGTGTTGATTTTATATCCTGCAACTTTACTATAGTCATTGATTATTTCTAGTAATTTTCTGGTGGAATCTTTAGGGTTTTCTATGTAGAGGATCATGTCATCTGCAAATAGTGAGAGTTTTACTTCTTCTTTTCCAATTTGGATTCCTTTTATTTCTTTTTCTGCTCTGATTGCTGTGGCCAAAACTTCCAAAACTATGTTGAATAGTAATGGTGAAAGTGAGCACCCTTGTCTTGTTCCTGACTTTAGAGGAAATGCTTTCAATTTTTCACCATTGAGGATAATGTTTGCTGTGGGTTTGTCATATATAGCTTTTATTATGTTGAGGTATGTTCCTTCTATTCCTGCTTTCTGGAGAGTTTTTATCATAAATGGATGTTGAATTTTGTCAAAGGCTTTCTCTGCATCTATTGAGATAATCATATGGTTTTTATTTTTCAATTTGTTAATGTGGTGTATTACATTGATTGATTTGCGGATATTGAAGAATCCTTGCATCCCTGGGATAAAGCCCACTTGATCATGGTGTATGATCTTTTTAATGTGTTGTTGGATTCTGATTGCTAGAATTTTGTTAAGGATTTTTGCATCTATGTTCATCAGTGATATTGGCCTGTAGTTTTCTTTTTTTGTGGGATCTTTGTCAGGTTTTGGTATTAGGGTGATGGTGGCCTCATAGAATGAGTTTGGAAGTTTACCTTCCTTTGCAATTTTCTGGAAGAGTTTGAGCAGGATAGGTGTTAGCTCTTCTCTAAATTTTTGGTAGAATTCAGCTGTGAAGCCGTCTGGACTGGGGCTTTTGTTTGCTGGAAGATTTTAGGCAAGAATATACAATGGATTAAAGACAATCTCTTTAACAAGTGGTGCTGGGAAATCTGGTCAACCACTTGTAAAAGAATGAAACTGGACCACTTTCTAACACCATACACAAAAATAAACTCAAAATGGATTAAAGATCTCAGCGTAAGACCAGAAACTATAAAACTCCTAGAGGAGAACATAGGCAAAACACTCTCCGACATACATCACAGCAGGATCCTCTATGACCCACCTCCCAGAATATTGGAAATAAAAGCAAAAATAAACAAATGGGACCTAACTAACCTTAAAAGCTTCTGCACATCAAAGGAAACTACTAGCAAGGTGAAAAGACAGCCTTCAGAATGGGAGAAAATAATAGCAAATGAAGCAACTGACAAACAACTAATCTCAAAAATATACAAGCAACTCCTATAGCTCAACTCCAGAAAAATAAACGACCCAATCAAAAAATGGGCCAAAGAACTAAATAGACATTTCTCCAAAGAAGACCTACAGATGGCTAACAAACACATGAAAAGATGCTCAACATCACTCATTATCAGAGAAATGCAAATCAAAACCACAATGAGGTACCATTTCACACCAGTCAGAATGGCTGCGATCCAAAAGTCTACAAATAATAAATGCTGGAGAGGGTGTGGAGAAAAGGGAACCCTCTTACACTGTTGGTGGGAATGCAAACTAGTACAGCCACTATGGAGAACAGTGTGGAGATTCCTTAAAAAACTGGAAATAGAACTGCCTTATGATCCAGCAACCCCACTGCTGGGCATACACACTGAGGAAACCAGAAGGGAAAGAGACACGTGTACCCCAATGTTCATCGCAGCACTGTTTATAATAGCCAAGACATGGAAGCAACCTAGATGTCCATCAGCAGATGGTGGATAAGAAAGCTATGGTACATATACACAATGGAGTATTACTCAGCCATTAAAAAGAATACATTTGAATCAGTTCTAATGAGGTGGATGAAACTGGAGCCTATTATACAGAGTGAAGTAAGCCAGAAGGAAAAACATAAATACAGTATACTAACGCATATATATGGAATTTAGAAAGATGGTAACAATAACCCGGTGTACGAGACAGCAAAAGAGACACTGATGTATAGAACAGTCTTATGGACTCTGTGGGAGAGGGAGAGGGTGGGAAGATTTGGGAGAATGGCAATGAAACATGTAAAATATCATGTAGGAAACGAGTTGCCAGTCCAGGTTCGATGCACGATGCTGGATGCTTGGGGCTGGTGCACTGGGACGGCCCAGAGGGATGGTATGGGGAGGGAGGAGGGAGGAGGGTTCGGGATGGGGAACACATGTATACCTGTGGCGGGTTCATTTTGATATTTGGCAAAACTAATACAATTATGTAGAGTTTAAAAATAAAATAAAATTAGAAAAAAAAAAAAAAACCTGCTAAGCTGCTGCTGCTGCTAAGTCCCTTCAGTCGTGTCCGACTCTGTGCGACCCATAACTGCTATATTAGTAATTTAAACAAAGTGCACAGGAAACACCAAGCAGGTCATTGTTTATTGATTCCAATTGGAAGGTGAACTAAGCCTCAGGCAAGCTCTGCTTGCAACCTAGAAGATGAGACTTCGATGGGAAGACGTGGGGTTCAGTGGGGGGTGAGAGGAAGAGCAGAGGTGCAGAGGGTTCAGGAGCTTGGCCGGGTCTCGTAGGTCTAGAACCCAAGATCCAAGGCTGGCTTTAATCAAAGTGGACCCCAGGATAGAAAGGCTGGTGGACATAGAGACAGGCGATTTAAAGCTAAGTGAGGAACAGAGAGAACATCCCTCGCCCATCACACAGTGTGGGACTGGGACCTGCGCCACTGATGGTACGTGGGTTCAGAGCATGATTCTTTGAAGTGCACAGCCTCAGATTACTAATAAGCTTCGGCAAGTTGAATAATGCAATCGTAATTCTCAAAGCCAGAGAATCTTAAGGAATCTTATCATCTTAGGATAATTGAATTATTGGATCTTACAATCTTGGGTTTGTATAATTACAGCAGCTGTGAATCTTAGCTCTCCCAGGATGTCATAACCCAGCCTCTCCCAACTCTGCACCACTGCTGGTAATGATAATACACATTCTGTGCTCAATGCTTTGCCCACATTATTTCGTTTAGTCTCCACAATAACTCTGGGAAGTGGAAATCTATTTGCCTACATTTTCAGATGAAGAAACCAAGGCTCCATGAGCATAAGTCATTGCTGAGGGTTGGACACCTTGTAATCAACACAATCAAGACTCCAGCCAGATCTCTTGGCTCAAAGCCCATGCCCCCAGACTCTCTACTGGTTTGCCTCCCTCGAGGCCTCTCTGCTGAGTGCCCACCCTTCCTCTGTGCACACCTCCAGTGATGGGGAGCTCATTACCCCTCCCCAGGGCTGCCCATCCATCCTGGTGGTGGACACGTCTCTCCTGTTGTCCCTAAATCTGCCCTGGGAGACCCCACAGGAGAAGATAAACTTCACCTGGGACTCCTGTAGGGAGGGGAGCAGCTGCCCGAGGTGGGATAGCCCTCATACAGGAGCAGGGGGTCTCGGGTTAGAGGAGCCCCAGCTGCAGCCCCTCCCTGTGATGGAGAGGAGGGGGGTTCATCCTGAGGGAGGGAATCAGCCTAGACGTTGGGAGCAGGAGCTCTCAAAGACGAGTGAAGACGAGCCCAGAGCACTGGGCGCTGCGGTGGGGGGTGGACTGTGATACAGAACAGCTCCCCAGCAGTCAGAGCACGGGGCCCAAAAAGACCGGAATCCTAAGTGCTGTGCCTTCTATTTCTTGGCTCTTCTCCCTGAAAACCTAGTCTGCAAAACCTGTCTTTGAGCCATTCATCCTCCCAGATGGCTTTTTATCTGGAGTTGTTTGCTAACTGGGAGAAGAAAAAGGAGGGGTGGGAGAGTGGGTGGAGCCATTGTAGCCCCCAAGCCTCAGGGGAGGAGATGCAATGGGAACAGAACACTGTCTGCTCGGGAGTGGGCTTTTCCAGATAGAGAGCCCCACCCCCAGGTTCAGCCAGGCCCACAATAGGCCAGAGTCCCAATTATAACTGCTGAGGATTTTGAGTTTAATTGTCCTGATCTGGGTACTTCAGATGTGCATGCTAAGTCAGTTCAGTTGTGTCTGACTCTTTGCAATCCCGCACCCCCTGCCCCTGGACTTAGCCCTCCAGGTTCCTCTGTCCATGGGATTCTCCAGGCAAGAATATCGGATTGGGTTGCCACTTTCTCCTCTAGGGGATCTTCCCTGCCTAGGGATTGAACCCACCTCTCTTATGCTTCCTCCTTTGGCAGGCAGTTTCTTTATCACTAGAGCCACCTGGGAAGCTACATTCCCCCAATAAATCCATGCAACAAACTTAAGGCCAACCAATCTTATTGATGGAGAAACAGAGGCCCTGAAGGGGCAGGAATTTGGACAAGGTCACAGAACAAGCCACTGGATGAAAAAACAGCCCTTGCTATCCACGAGTCTGAGATGGATTCCATTTCCATCTTTGCATTGTGTGGTCACTTTGTTTCCCCTCCCCCTCTCTTTCTCTCTCACAGAGACCGCCCAGCCCCTCCTGTCCAGCTGGGCTTCAATGACTCAGGAGTCATTTTCTCTGCCAAGTAGGGCATCAGACGGCAGCAGATGGGCCTTTGGTCACTGATGCTCCTGTGGCTGGAGATCTTAGAGGCCCCTCTTCCTGGTCACAGCAGTCCACACAGTCGGCCTTGCAGTTCTACGGCCTTCCACGGAGGTCTGGAAAACAGCACCTCTGTGGTCCCCCAGGGCCTTCCTTCCTGCTGGGAGACTCAGATTTGCAACGCAAAGCACAGTTCCAGTTGCTTTATTTGATCTCGGGGTATAACCGATGCTCACTGCCCTCCTCCGCTGAACTTTCTGAAGTCCCTTCACTCTCAGCTGTCACCCTGTGCCTAGTACGATAGTAAACATTTTCCTGGGACAGAGCCGGGGGATCACTGAACCCTTGCTAATTATTCTCAAGCCAGGAGGACAACACGTGTCCGTTCACAGTGGCAGTGGGGTTACCAGGGGTCAGCTGGGCTCCACGTGCCCACCCCTGCCCCACCTCCCCTGATCTTATGGTGACTCTTTTTGTCTGCAGGCTCCAAATTGCTCTGGAAGCAGCCATAACCTGCAGTTCAGTGGAACCCTTGCCGTGTGTCCTCTTTGAGGACCAGGGCCTGAAATCTGCAGCGTCTAGAGAAGCAGCTCTGTAAGCAAATTCTGGTGTCTGTCCTATGGATGTGAGCTATTTGCGATCCTCTTCTTTAACAGGAATGGAAAGCAACACATCCCCTAAACCCAGGTCACTACTCCAGATCTCACTGGCTTCACACAAGGGCCCCATAGGTCCCTTCCCTGCTGGCTTAGATGGTAAAGAATCTGCCTGCAATGGAGGAGACTTGGGTTGGGAAGATCCCCTAGAGAAGGGTATGGCAGCCCACTCCAGTATTCTTGCCTGGAAAATTCCATGGACAGAGGAGCCTGGCAGGCTAAAGGCCTTGGGGTTGCAGAGTCAGACACGACTGAGCTACTAAGCCACTGTAGGTCCAGCTGGCTCTCACAGGCAGCTGTCTTCCACACAGAGATCTGGTGATGCAGGCTGCCACCGTGGCCCCGTGGTTAAAACACAGACTTGATCTGTGATGTCTGGGGCAGGGAGGAACAGTTCTGGAGCATCTCGACTGGAAATGAAGTGCTCTGACCCAGGGGTGCCAAACGTCACCTACTTCCAACCCACTCAAGAGATCTGCTCACACAAGCCTGAATGACTTCAAGGGGCAGGGGGGTGGGCCCTTTCTTCCCAGGAGGAGAGAAAACCATGTCTGGGTGAGTGAGGTCCCTCCCCCCTGCCGTAGGCTTTCGGGCTGTTACCTGGAGATGGGAGGCAGCACCTCTCACTCCTGGCGCTTCCATCTGCAGGTGCCACTCTAACACTGACCTGAGCACTTCCGCTCACCCTTACAGTAACCCATCAGGTGGGCGTGGCTATTCCAACTTCATAGGTGGGAACCTGAGGCATTGTGAGATTCAGTACTTTGAAACTCAGTGATCTGGTGCCAGAGTCTGTATTCTTCATCACTTTTCTGTGATTATCCTTGCTGGAATGCTGGCATATCACCAGCAACCCCGTTTTACAGGAGAGACGGTTGAGGCAGTTTCTTGGTGATAAAAGCAACGAGGAGAAAGAAATGTAAGTTATGGAGTAAAGGAGAAGGGGGAAGTGTGTGTGTGTGAGTGTGTGTGTATTTAAACAATATGCTGGTAGTCTAGGCTTCAACACATATTTGCTAGACATCTACCTGGTGTCAGGTCCCTTTCAGGCACTGGATGGGCTGGAGGGAGGGATACAGCTATGGGACTACTGCCA
Organism: Bos indicus x Bos taurus; assembly: GCF_003369695.1. Classification (NCBI taxonomy): domain Eukaryota; kingdom Metazoa; phylum Chordata; class Mammalia; order Artiodactyla; family Bovidae; genus Bos; species Bos indicus x Bos taurus. The sequence continues at coordinate 123,211,522 of NC_040077.1, forward strand.
CAGGTGGGTAAGTGGAGACCTAGAAAAGGAGAGGGGCTGGGCCACGTACCCAGTCAGTGAGGCAGGAGGACCAGCTCACTTGCTGTCCAAGCTGCCCTTCCAGGCTGTTTCTGTCCTTGTTGTAAGGCTTTGGGGACACCTGGGAATGTGGTGTGATGATCATGTAGCTGGGAAGCAGGCGGCACAGGCCAGGACTGTGGGTGCCAGGAGGGGCACTCTAGTAGGCTGCCCGGGGGCATCCATCAGGACAACTTTTCAGGAAAGTGATTGGGTAATCAAGACCCTGAGCCAGAGAAATATGGCTGCTCTGGATGCCGTGATTCCGCAGCAGGAATCTGTCCTGAGGATGCAGTCAGGGACTCAGCACACGGGGCCCAGAATGTTCATCATAGCCTGATGTGCATAAGAGAAAAGCCTGAAATCCTCCAAGTGCCTGGCAGGCGAGGATGGTGGGATAAATTATGGTGCATCTCAATGAGGTACAATTGCGAAGCTATTAACATCATGCTTTTGAGGAATTTTCAGTGATGTGAGAAAATGCTGATGATGTATGGTGAGTTTATAAAGAAAAAAAAAACCTGAATAGCTGAATAAATTGTATGATCCCAATTACATAAAATTCAATATGTGCAGAATGAAAGATAAGAAGGATGGGAAAGAGGAGGGTAGGAAGGGGGAGCAGAGAGAAGAGGAGGAGGGGGAGGAAGAGGAGCAAAGGGGAAGAGGAAGGAGAAGATGATGGAGAAGGTAGGGGGGGCGCCTCCTGTGGTCCAGCATTGGCTGGGTACCACGTGTACACTTTGTTTCCCAGCATCGCTGCTGGGTGGTGCTGTCTATTTCATTTTACAGAGAGGAGAGTGAGGGCAGAGAGGCTAAGTGACATGGCCAATGTCACGAACCTAAGACACAGAGCCTGGATTTGAAGTCACGTCTGGCTGACCTGGCCTTCCCCAGTGGCTCAGTGGTAAAGAATCTGTCTGCAACACAGGAGACACAGGAGACGAGAGTTCGATCCCTGGGTCAGGAAGATCCCGTGGAGGAGGAAACGGCAACCCACTCCAGTATTCTTGCCTGGAGAATCCCATGAGCAGAGAAGCCTGGCAGGCTCCAGTCCAAGGGGTGGCAAAGAGGCAAGATAGGACTGAAGTGACTGAGCATGCCCGCACTGGCTGACTCAAGCCCTGAATATTTGCTAAGCTGGGGGAGCTGAGGCAGGGCGGAGGCTGGGGTATTTAGTCTCAGGGTTCAGGGTTACTAGTTGGTTGTGAAAGGAGAACCAAGCTTAATAGGGTGTGGTGGTTGCAGATCCTGTCTCCTCTCTGAGGCTGGTACCATCATCGGCTCCATTTTACAGATAAGAAGGTTGAGGCAGTGTCTCAGTGTTTGAGGCAAATTGTGAAGGTGGTGTTTGGAGCCAGGTCTGTAACCTCTGTAACCTGTGCTCCTGTCTCTAGTTCGAGCTGCCAGGATCCCACACATCTCCTTCTGGGGCCAGGACCCGCCCCAACTGTTGGCCTCATGAAGTGGTCCCCTCCTACAGGAAACCCCGATGACTCCACTTGCCTGGATCTGCCCCATTAAGAGTCCTTAGCGTTCATTCATGTGTCTCCCTAAAGTGGAGCTGCTTTGTCAGGGACGGATGGCTGAGAGACTGCCTGGAAACCCAGCCTGTAGCTCAGCAGAGTGCTTCTGCACTGGACATCTCACCCAATATCCAATATCCAAGAATGGCAGACAGAAGGCACCTTTATTCAAGGACTCCTCAAATGCAGGCTCTTCCCCAGTTCATTCCACTTCCACTCTCCCTGCCCAGCCAGAGGCTCCTGGGGAAACTACCTCTCTGTCTGCTCACTGGCTCACAAATGACGACCCGTGATGAGTCCCCCATGTCCCCAAGTGCTCCCTGGGCTTTATCCCCTCTGCCTCCTCTCGTCCACTGCTTGTGCTGATGGATCAGAATGTTTTTATTTGAAATCTGTTGCGGCAGTTTGAGCAGGTGAGTGAGGCTCCTGGGAAGCAGGGAAATGAACACTGGCCCCATCCCTGAGCTCTCCCCTCTCTGTCTCCTCCTCTCTGCTCCTGAGGGACTCAGGCAGGAGGCTTTGTTGGGGGCCATGATGCACTTTGGCCATTGGACTCCCAGCCGGTTCTGATACAGTCCATCCTGTGTGCATTCACGGGGGGATGTTGGGGATGCTAACTCTGTGCATGTATTGTGTGTAATCCGTTACAACAGGGGTCCCCAACCTCCGGGATTTAATGCCTAATGATCTGAGGTGGAGCCGATGTAATAATCATAGAAATAAAGTGCACGATAAATGTAATGCCCTTGAATCATCCTGAAACCATCCCCCTCCCTGATCTGTGGGAAAAATCGTCTTCCACAAAATCAGTTCCTGGTACCAAAAAAAGGTTGGGGAACTGCTGCTTTACAAAGCACTTTTTTTTTCCTATCCCTTCTCTGCCCACAGAAGCTGAAGGAATTATCAGTCCTGCTTTACAGATGACAGAGCTGGGACAGAGAGGCAAGCAGTTTGCTCTCAGAATTTCCAACTAGTTGGTACTGGCAGGTAGACTTGAACTCAGGATTGACTGATAGGGAATCACTGTCTCCTCAGAGTGGGGTCCCGAATCTTGGGAGCTGGAGGAGTGAGGTCACAGGTATGGATGCCAGAGGCCCCAGTACAATCATGATCCCTCCAGATCAATACTTGAGTCTCCTCCATCCCAGTCTCCTTCACGGGGCTCCCAGCTTCCTTCCAAACACCCCAAATCACAGAGCAAAGTCTCCCTCCTCCCAAGGCTGCCAACCAAGAGCAGCTTTTCTACTGAAGTTCTTTTTTCCAATGAGCTGAAGTTCACCTCTTCATTCATTGGTCAAGCATATTGATGCAGACTATCTGCCAGGGTCCAGGCCCAGGGAGACTGCAGCGAGCAGGCAGACATGCCTCCATGGACCTGAATTTGCTCCAAGAAATATACACAGATGAGGAAAGAACCAGGGGCCACTTCTTGCCACCACTGGGGACCGTCCACTCTTTTGGCTGATCCACGGCTGTTCGGGAGGAGGCACCCCCTAGGTTCCCCTGGGCTGCTCTGAGGTGTCTGCTCAACCTCAGGCTCCCTGAGTGTCAGAGCATCTCCGCCTTCGGATGGTGAGGTCTCCCAGCTCCCTCCATGGCCATGTGTTTGGCTTCCTGCTGCAGCCACCATAAAAGGCAGAGTCTGCAAAGCCAATCTGATCTCTGCCTTGCCTCCCCTTCACCAAAAAGTTAATTGATTTTGCAATTAAAAAATGCAGAGAACGGGCGGTACAATCAATTTTACGAAAACTTGCTCAGTAATGAAGTGTTTACTTCCAAATGGAGCACTTTTTCCGCATATCAATCTGGGCCTCTCACATGGTGTGAACACAAAACTCTCCTGCCTTACTTCTCAGGCTCTCATGCATTTCCCACACTGGGTCCTGGAAGAACTTTGAGGCATCATTTAATTCTGGCTCCCTGGCTCTCTTTTAAGGGCAAATATAATTTTCTCTGTCTTATAGAAGAAGAGACTGAGGGTCAGGGAGGTCGAGGTGCACAGTGAGGCGGGACAGAGGAGAGTCCAATCACAGGCTTCTCCAGCTCTGGCTTCACTGCTTTGCCTGTCCTACTGCACAGTAGAAACCAGAAAAGTGTGAACTCAGAGAGCAGGAGCCCTTTCTCCAAACAAAGCAGCCTGACATATTTAGTGCCCACCTATGCCAGTTTCGCACTGGGTCCTCAACTTACATCACCACATGCATCCCTCACAACAGCCTTCCAAGGGGGTGTCATGTTCCAGTTTTACAAATGAGGAAACTGAGGATCAGAGAAGTTCAGTAACCTGCCTGAGCCTGCACAGCGCAGACCTCCTGGCCAACCTTTGGGGCAGGTATATGACAAATGGAGGTGGGAGGTCAGTTCTATATGTACTTGTGGGAAGAGCACAGGCTTTGGCAGGCATCCATCCATTCATCCATCCATTAAAACCATTCATTAATTTGGTCATGAGCGTCTATGTGACAAGGTACATTCCCAGGTGGCACAGTGGTAAAGAATCTGCCTGCTAATGCAGGAGATGCAAGAGACATGGGTTTGATCCCTGGGTTGGGAAGATTCCCCCAGAGGAGGAAATGGCAGCACACTCTTGCCAGGACAATTTCCTAGACAAAGGAGCCTGGCGGGCTACAGTCCATGGGGATGCAAAGAATTGGACATGACTGAGTACACACACACACACACACACACACACACACACACACGTGTGTGTGTGTGTGTGTGACGTAAGAAATCTGTGCTAGGATTCAGTGTTGAGCAAAGTAGACCAGACCCACCCCCATGGGGTTCACAGGCTGGGAAATGGGGAGAGACAAACTCAATGAACCATCATGAAAGTAAATGTAAAATATGGCAGGACTGACAAGACGACACCAGTGGAGCCATGAGAGCCTGTGATAAGAGCTCTGATCTGGTCACGGAGGGCTTCCTGGAGGATGTGATCAGACGCTTGGAAGCCACTTGTTGGAACCTCATGGAGTGAGCTTGCCTGTGCGCTGGGTATCTGGGCAAGCTGATGATTGCAATCCTGGAAATCCTAAAATTCTGTAATCTAACATGAGGTTCAAATTCTGTGATTCTGACCCAATATTTTCAATCTATTAAAGAAAAAAGTTTAAGACTTGAGAATCTAAGGTCCTGGGATTCTGACTCAAGTTTTGACATTTGGAATCTATTAAGTAAAGTCCTGGGAATTGAAGACTCTGGGGCCTGAGAGACTGTCAGTCAGGTCCTTGGAGGCTGAGATTCCTGCATTCAGGCCTTTGCTACTGGAGAAGCACCTGCCAAGATCTTTTATCGACCGGACATGAGCTTTCTCTGGCTCACAGACTTGATGCCTATGCAGCTCTTTGTGGCATGGAGAATGCAAATTTATCCTGCAGTCCTGGCATCAGCTGGTTGCTTTATCTGCACGTTCCAGTTTCCAGAATAAATATTAGAAGACAAGTCTGCAGAGATTTTCTGTGTGTACATGAGTTAATTCCTCCAGCCAGGGGCTCGTCCAGACACGGATTTTAACACAGGGCACTGTTCTCACACTCAGTGCTGGTGACTGTGCGGCACTGAGCCCAGCAGGGGGACGGGGCCTCTGTGTGCTGAGGCTTCAGGCCCGGGGGGACGAGGCAGGAGGGAGGGCAGCCACAGTGGGTCTGGGCCATGTGCGTGGATGGGGCTGTTCTTCACGAGCATCTGGGGGTCTGCACATGAACCCCTGGGTCTGGGCTCACCCAGGGCTGGTATCAGAGGACGCTCCAGTGGGGTGGGAGGGAGGGGGAAGCACCCACCACGGGTCAGACACTGCATTGACCCCGGCTGGGCTCCAAAGTGAGATAGGGCAGAGCTTACCAGCTCAGTCCTGTGACCTCTTCCCAATCCTCTTGGATTCAGTTTCTTCGGGGACCAAGGGTCTAACCCTCCCAGTCTGCCCGGTGGTTCAGAGGGTCAGAGGAAACTCCCAGGAGTAAGCCAGGTAATGAGCATCAATCCTACAATCCTGCTCTCATCACATTGGTGGGGGCGGGCGCTGCTCCAGCGCTTCACACAGGCTCCCTGCATCTTCAGCTGGGGGTGGCGGGGTTGGGGGGCGCTGTCATCACCCCACTTCACAGATGAGGAAACCAAGACACAGGGAGGTAAGTGACTTGCCTGATATCAGACTGCTGCTCTAAGAACCTGTGAACAGATGTAGAAACATTTAAGGTTTTCTAGCAGCCCTCCTAGCCGGGTGTCCAGGGAGCAGCCACTCTTCAGCCTGTCGCGAGGGCCTGTCCATTGTCCTGCTGTGACGGATGCTCAGGTTGTAGCCAGAAGACAGTGAGATGCAGGTGATGCCCCCAGGCCTTTGCTCCTGCTGCGACCTCTCTACCCGAGTTTATCTGGGAAACTCCCACCCTCAAGGTTTTTTCATTCCCTGAGGTCACAAGCCTGGCAGCAGGAAGCAGGCCGGAGGCTCTGAGCCTGCTCCAGGCTGCCAGGACCTCCCCTTGGGGCGAATGGAGGAGCGGTTCCCTCTGGGGGCTGTAAGGTGCCCCTCCCCTCACCCACATCTGTCCCTCCTTCCTTCCTGCAGCCCCAAGACGCCTCCTCTGTCACAAACCCCAGCACGGCCGCTTAGTCTTGTCAGTTAACTCTGAACGGATCACAGGAGCCTTACCTGAGATTTACGAGGACACGCTTAGGCACCAGGTGATTAACTCAAACCAACAGGATATGCACGTGGAGTGTGTTAACCGACGAGCCTGGCCGGAGGCCTTTCAATCCCTGTACGTCCCCTCGGAGACTCAGCGGTGGCCGGCGGCCCAGCTCCTATCGATTAGCAAGCTGTTAAACATTTATGACAAGTTGGAATTAATTGGCCGCAGTGAGGGGTGAGTTTGACTTGATCTGAGGTTCCGTGGCCCCAACGAGGCAAACCTGGGAGGGGAAAGCTCTGTAAGGGAAGCACCAGCCACTGACACTGGAGCCGCTGTCCCTCCGGGCTCTCCGGGGGGCTGTCCTGGCCGGGTTCAGGCTGCCGTCCTCACTCACCCGCACCCTGGCCCCAGCTTCTGGTCTCACAGGCTCTGACCCTCCATTCTGCCCCAGTGGCAGACTGTCCCCTGTCTTTACTCACAGAGACTCAGAGACCAGGAGAGGCTTGGCCTGACCTGGGAGACAGTCAGATGGAAGAGCCAGGCAGAGCTGAGGAGAAAGAGATGGAAATGAGCAATGTGGGGGTGTAGAGGGCAGGGAGGAACTGGCCCCCAGAGACGGGTGGGCCTCATCCGCCCACTTTGGGGCTGTGTGCTCCTCAGTGTGTTCAGAGGCCCGGAGGCGAGATGCAATATGATGGGAACAGGGAATAGCACATGGACCAGAGCAGCTACAGGGTGGTGACCAGGGGGACGAGTCCTGGATGAAGCCAGAGAGACAGGCTCCAGCCACACAGGGTCCTGAAGGCCTGGGTGCTCTGCATATCAGGGATGGAGGTGGTCACTGAGGGGAGATGACAAAAGACAAGGTCTTGGGAGGAATTTGGGACAATTCTTGTGGGAAACAATGGGGATGGGTCCAGCCTACCTAGCAAGGACATGGTTGGTAAACCTGTCACCAGGCCCAGGCCTCAGATGCGCCCTCACAGGTAAGGGCTCCAGACACACCAGAATCACATGTTTCGGAAGTTTTGGGGACAAGCCTCTGCTCTCAGGACCTGCCGAGCCATATATCCATGAGAAGCAGTCTTTAAGAAATGACAGTCTGAATTATGTGGGGCAAACCCACAAACTCTGATGTCCTGGGGTGGGGCTTTGCTGCTGGCATTGGTAAGTGCCTCGGGGTTCTCTATCCTGACTACTCAGCCATGGAGAGATCAAGAAAGCAGGACCCCAGTAGCATGGGCACCGGCAGCATGCTCTATTATCCAGAGGGCAGGGGCAGAGAGCAAACGCGCTCGTGCTTCCCAACACAGAGCCAGGGCAGCATGTATGTGACCAGCCACACAGCCGCGCAGATGCCTGAAGATTTAAACGGTTCCCAAACGGGGTTCAGGGAAACGCTAGTTCAGGCTAGTGACAGTAGATGCTCCGAGAACAAAGGTTGATTACATGGTCGAAGAAGTTGGAAGAACATTATAATCACACACATTTGTGGGCTGAAGTCTAGATGTCCTGCAGACAGTGAAGACACTTCAAAAGGAGCAACCAAGATGTACTCCCAATCCTTTCATAAAAGAAGTTTGCTCCGTCTCTCAAAAAAACTAAGAATGACACAATTTCATGGTGAAAGACAGGCCTTTTCCAAAAGAAAAATTGGCAGTCTTATACTGATGGACTACCTTAACCTGATTTTTTTCATCTCACTGAGTTCAGTTCAGTTCAGTCGTGTCCGACTCTTTGCGACCCCGTGAACTGCAGCACGCCAGGCCTCCCTGTCCATCACCAACTCCCAGTGTCCACCCAAACCCATGTCCATTAAGTCAGTGATGCTATCCAACCATCTCATCCTCTATCGTCCCCTTCTCCTCCTGCCCTCAATCTTTCCCAGCATCAGGGTCTTTTCAAATGAGTCAGCTCTTTGCATCAGGTGGCCAAAGTATTGGAGTTTCAGCTTCAAAATCAGTCCTTTCAATGAACACCCAGGACTGATCTCCCACAGGTTGTGACAATTTCAGCCCAGGCTGCCCTGACACAGGTTCAAGTCTGTGCACTGGCTCCGTCAGAACTGGGGGACCCTCTGCCATTGTTCCCTCCAGAGTCTGAGGGGACCCAGCGTGAGACATTTACTCCATGGGTTTAATGTCACCCTCTCTACACAGGTCCACCCAGACCTACCCCTCCACCACACGTGCTGGGCTTGGAGTTCTGGCCCCACCAGGCACAAGCCTTGGATCCATGTGGCAAAGGCACACTGAAAGAACATCAACTGTGGGTCAAGAAAGCGAGTCCTGGTCTCTGTTTTATCAGTGACCCTGAGCAGGTCACATCCCCACCTTGGGCCTCAGTTTCCCCAACTGTCCCAGGAAAGGTTGGACTGAGTGATCTCTCGGTTCCCGCCTCCTCTGCTGGCTCAACGGTCGATAGTTCTGGGCAGTGAGGCCTTGCTTAGATCTGCGTAGGAAAGCAACATGCACCCTAACATAATGGTCTCTCCTTGGAAGATGAGAAAGAACAGACTCTGGGCTGATTATGAACTGTGAACCCCAGAAACAGAATCCAAAAGACACAGCTTCATGCCAGTCAGTGCTGGCCTGGTACAGAGACCGCTGTTTCCCACTGTGAGTGGAGCAGGCTGAAGCCCCAAGCCAAACACAGGTGCCCTCCTCAGAGATGCGGGTTTTAGGATTAGCTAGGCCAGCAAGAAGGAGAGAAGCCCCTCCTGGAAGACAGAGCCCTGGGGGAGATGGGCCAGCCAGAAGGGGACTGACATCTGATGACAAGAGAGAGGACGTGAAAACGAGCAGAGTGTCTTCACCACCACCATCATCAGAATAATAGCTAAGAATTGTCATGAGCCTGCTATGTGCCCACCCACTTCTCAGAGCTCTGTAAGCAGCAAGCCCAGGGCCCAGCACACGTGAGTGTCCACGAGGCTGGGCTGATTAATCCAGCGGCCACCAGTGAGGTCGATTTTTGGTCTGTTTGAAACCATATCTCATGCTTCTGGTATCTGAGACCAATTGATGGGATACTACTAAGAGTGAAATTGGAAGAGAAAGTGGTTTACCAGGGGCAAAGAATGGGGATCAGGGATAGCTTGGGAGTTTGGGATCAGCATGTACACACTGTTGTACTGAAAATGAATAACCCACAGGGAACCACTGTAGAGCACAAGGAAGTCTGCTCAATATTATGTATGGCCTAAGTGGGATATTCATTGGAAGGACTGATGCTGAAACTCCAATACTTTGGCCACCTGATGCGAAGAACTGAGTCATTGGAAAAGACCCTGATGCTTGGAAAGATTAAAGACAGGAGGAGAAGGGGACGACAGAGGATGAGATGTTTGGATGGCATCACTGACTTGATGGACGTGAGTTTGAGTAAGTTCTGGGAATTGGTGATGGACAGGGAAGCCTGGCGTGCTGCAGTCCATGGGGTGGCAAAGAGTCAGACATGACTGAGCGACAACTCAGACTGAGTGACTGAACTGCACTGAAATGGGAAAATAATTTGAAAAAGAATAGATACAGGTATATATATGACTGAATCACTTTGTTATTCACCTGCAACTAATATAACATTGTTAATCAACTATACTCCAATATAAAATTAAAAAAAATGTTCGTTTTTTTTTTTTTCAAAGAAGAAAAAGTAGACAGCTCCCTAGAATTAGAAAGCTCTAGTTTGATGCCTCTTGAGAAATCTGTATGCAGGTCAGGAAGCAACAGTTAGAACTGGATATGGAACAACAGACTGGTTCCAAATAGGAAAAGGAGTATGACAGGGCTGTATATTGTCACCCTGCTTATTTAACTTCTATGCAGGGTGCATCATGAGAAATGCTGGACTGGATGAAGCACAAGCTGGAATCAAGATTGCTGGGAGAAATATCAATAACCTCAGATATGCAGATGACACCACCCTTATGGCAGAAAGTGAAGAGGAACTCAAAAGCCTCTTGACGAAAGTGAAAGTGAAGAGTGAAAAAGTTGGCTTAAAGCTCAACATTCAGAAAACAAAGATCATGGCATTCAGTCCCATCACTTCGTGGCAAATAGATGGGGAAACAGTGGAAACTGTGCCAGACTTTATTTTGGGGGGCTCCAAAATCAATGCAGATAGTGACTGCAGCCATGAAATTAAAAGACACTTACTCCTTGGAAGGAAAGTTATGACCAACCTAGATAGCATATTCAAAAGCAGAGACATTACTTTGCCAACAAAGGTTCATCTAGTCAAGGCTATGGGTTTTCCTGTGGTCATGTATGGATGTCAGAGTTGGACTGTGAAGAAGGCTGAGCGCCGAAGAATTGATGCTTTTGAACTGGTGTTGGAGAAGACTCTTGAGAGTCCCTTTGACTGCAAGGAGATCCAACCAGTCCATTCTGAAGGAGATCAGCCCTGGGATTTCTCTGGAAGGAATGATGCTGAAGCTGAAACTCCAGTACTTTGGCCACCTCATGAGAAGAGTTGACTCACTGGAAAAGACTCTGACGCTGGGAGGGATTGGGGGCAGGAGGAGAAGGGGATGACAGAGGATGAGATGGATGGCATCACCGACTCAATGGACTTGAGTTTGAGTGAACTCCGGGAATTGGTGATGGACAGGGAGGCCTGGTGTGCTGCGATTCATGAGGTCGAAAAGAGTCGGACATGACTGAACTGAAACTGAAACTGCGTTTGAGTCAGGAAGTACAGTTGCCATCCTTGAAAACCTCATCACTCCTTGAAGGAGGCTTCCCTGGAAACAAGGAACAGCACACAACCACCCCTGTTCTTGCTGCTCCCGTTCTTCATGGAGGAGATGGAGTCCCAGAGAAGGCAAGTAATTTGCCAAAGATCACAGAGCAAGTCCAAACTCCAGACTTCTGCCACTAAGGTTCTTCCTCCACCCTATTCGGCCCCTCAGAGCATGGGGGAGGAGTTAGGAAATGAGGCCAGAGTAGATTGGAGGCCTCCAGGAAGGCTTCCTGGAGGAGGGGGAGCCCAAGGTGAGCCCTGAAGGACAAACTGAAGAGCATGCAGGGAGAGAGGAGCAGCCTGCAGCTTGCTGCTCCCCGCTCTCTAGGCCTCTGGGCCTGGGATTCTCCATGAGAAAATTTGAGCTCTTCCTTGAGCAGATGCCCCAGAACCTCTCCCCAGAGCAGGTGGTGCTGCGTCCTGGGCTGTGTTGGAGGCCGCCCCCAGGTAAGGAGTGGTAAGCAAGGAGGAGCAGGAACTCCTGGGAACATTCACTAGGTGTCTGTCCCAGGTGATCGTGAATGGGAGTGATGGTGGCAGTGACCTTGCCCATCTGCTCTGAGAGGACAGTGGTCTCACTAGTGTCTGATGAGGCCGTTAGACCACATTCCATCAGCCAAGCAGGCCCACCAGACCCAGTTCCCCAAAAGTATCTTGTAAGCCTGAGAACTTCATTTCACTGCCTGCAGCCTTTGTGAAGGTAAGAGTCTCCCCATTATGTCCACAATCACTTCCCTTCCTGTTGCTGCCTCCAGAGCCCATGCTGTTAGCCCAGCTCCCCATAATAATGCTGCAGAAGCAAAACACCACTCATGGGGCATGAAAACAAGCATCAGCTCAGCTGCTCTGCAGGCTATCCTCCATGTGCGAGTGAAGAAGCCACATGGCTGTGTGCTGCCTGGAGACACTTCGGTTCTCTGCAGGCCAGCTTTCCATTCCAGCCCCCGGATGCTGAGTCAGCAATTCTTTAAAATCTCAGGTTCCCTCTCCCTTCTGCTCACCCTCCCTCCCTTCCTCTGACAGATGTTTATTGATACCAATTAATGTGCAGATTCTGAAGTAGATGCCAGGCTACGGGGACGAGTGACAGATTCCAGCCCTTGGTGGATGGCTTGTCTTGGTACAAGCACCAATAGAAGGAGACCCGGTCGTGATAATAGATTTTTACTTATGCAGCATATTTGTTGAGCACCTGCTTGGTGATAGCCAGTGTATTAGAAGAACTGACAAATAAGCAAAACCGCCTGGTCCCTACCCCCTGGAACTCGTAGTCTAGAGGGGGAGAGACACATTGATCTTGAATCACACAATTAAATATATAGGGATATGGGATACAAAGAAGAGGCTCTTGGGGGACTTTGAGAGCATGCAGCTATGCTGGAGGGTCAGGGGAGACTGGAGAAGTCTTTCCTGAGGATGAGATTCTTGAGCTGGGGTCTGAGCAATGAACAGGAATTATCTGTCACAGGAAGGGCACCTGCAAAGGTACTGTGGCTAGAGGGCTCTTGTGACCAGAAAGAGTTTCTAAGACTATATGGTTGAAGACAGGGAGTGTGTGGGGGGCTAGGGGGCGCAGGGAGCCTGGAGAAGGGCATAGACCAGACCCTGTAAGACATCAAATTCCACATTAAGAATCTGAGTCTTCATCTTAACAACAGTAGAGAATTTTGCAGTGCTTTAAGTGGTAGTGCTGTAAAGGAGACTGTGTTGTTTTTGTTTAGTTGCTAAGTAGTGTCTGACTTTTTGAGACCCCATAGACTGTAGCCCTCCAGGCTCCTCTGTCCATGGGGTTTCCCAGGCAAGAATACTGGAGCGGGTTGCCGTTTTCCTTCTCCAGGGGATCTTCCTGAATCAGGGATCAAACCCATGTCTCCTGCATTGGCAGGTGGATTCTTTACCACTGAGCCACCTGAGAAACCCAAGGGAGAGGGCTGGCCAGAAAGTCCCAGAATCTCCTCCCGGCTGGTTCCCCAGCATGTCACATCCAAGGCCAACCCAAGGGTCCCTTTGCTGAGGCTCTTAAGTCCATCTTCTAACATGCTGTGAAGACTGGACACTGCAAGACACCCAGCAGGATGGCAATACTGGAAGGGAGGGAGCAGGGAAGGGAGGGAGAGGAAGAGGGGGAGGAGAGGGGGGAGGGGGAGAGGGGGAGAGGGAGAGGGGAGTGAGGGAAAAGCCAAGGGTCTTGCTTCCTAAGCACAGAGTGAGGACGGGAGGCAGAGGAGAAAATTGGAAATTAATAGGTTGTGAGAAGTGAGGAAAGCAGAAAAGATGAAATATTTAAAATGGTCACGCTGTGACCTGTAACATTTTGCTTAATCAAGTACAAATTGCTCTGTGCCTCGGGTGGATGTGAGAACTGGTCGAGTTGGCGTCTCAGAAGAGCTTTCTGCAGTGAAACATTTTTTTACGAGGGTCATTTCACACTAAGCTGGGTATAAACTGCTGTCAGGGGCAGAAGAAATCCCAGGCCCTAGGCTTGAAAGAAAGCAGACACCCCGACACGAGGCCGGGCTGGGGTGTCTGGTCCCATCCCACTGAGGCGGTGGGTTTGGGCTGAGGCTCGAAGCAGAGGGACCCTGCCACGCCCTCCTCACAGCTGGGTGCCCAGCGCCCTGATCTCTGGGACCCCCCTCCCTCCCATCCAAGGGTGAGGGCTGGCCAGAAAGTCCAAGGATCTCCTCCTGGCTGGTTCCCCAGCATGTCACATCCAAGGCCAACCCCAGGGTCCCTTTGCTGAGGCTCTTGGTGGACTTGGAGCCCTCCATACTTGCGTCACTCTTGGCTACCCTGACTGCCTGCTGTCGGCTTCCTCATCTATAAAGCAGGAATGTTTCATTCATTCAACAAAGATTATTTGGGTGTCTGGAGTGCGTCAGGCAGTGTCCTAGGCCTGGAGACAGAGTACTGGGGACAGATAGGGCCCCTGCTTCCATGGCATTCATCTAGTGGGCAATCTTTCTGTGTCCTGGACTTGGGAGCATCAGGGTGATGGACCATGTGGCCCAGAACACAGGGTCTGTGCACCGTCAGAGCTCAGAACTGTCTGTGGAGTGAAGGTCAACAGCAGAGAGACAGGACGGGGCTCTAACTTACCTCCTGTCCCTCACTCCTCACCCCAGCCCTGTTGCTCCTCCATAGACATAGGAAACAGAGGCTCAGAGAGGTCACGTGCATTGTCCAATGACACACAGCTAACTTGAGAGTATCCAGGTTTCCTGGCCACATGCTCTTCCCATAACCCTCGGTTATGTTTGTGAGCCATCTGCAGCCCTTGGGGTCATATCCCTGGGGGTCGGAGAGGCCTCCATTCCACAGGATCTTGGGACTCATGCAAGCTCTTTCTCCTCCCCAGTCCTGACCCCTCTCTGCTCCATGAGGGTGGGTTGATCCTGGATGGGACCCTCCTGGCTGTGTGACTTGGCCCTTTCCATCTACTTCCCCAGGGCCACAGTCCCTTTCCTATAAAATAAGCAATGAAAGTCCCCAGCACCTGAGGTTGTTATGAGGATAAAGTGAAGTAATTGGCATAAAGCTGGGGACACTTGCCAGCAAGCTGTTCTCCCCCAGGAAACTCCTCCCACCCAGGCACTTTCCAAACCCCTCCCCCCCATGACCTTTCTAAATCTGGCTTTTGATGTCTTATCACCTTGTTGATTTCCTTCACAACAGTATTCAGGCAAGGTGACAATTTTATTTATTTAATCTTGTTTTTTTGGCTGCTTTCCTGACTGCTTCTGGTACCTCCTGCCAACCTCATTCACAGCAGTGTCTCAGTCCTCAGCACAGACCCTGGTACCCAGAGGAGCCTGCTAAGTCGAGCTGGATGGAAGGCTGGGTGAGGAATCGGACTGATTATATCCATCAGAACGGATGACGTAACACATAACCCCAACTCCTAGATGTTGCTGTTTATTTTCTAAGTCTTGTTAGACTTTTTGGGACCCCGTGGACTACGGCACGTCAGGCTCCTCTGTCTTACACTGTCTCCTAGAGTTTGCTCAGATTCATGTCCATTGAGTCGGTGATGCTGTCTAATCATCTCTTCCTCTGGTGCCCTCTTCTCCTTTGGCCTTCGATCTTTCCCAGCATCAGGGCCTTCTCCAATGAGTCGGCTTTTCACATCAAGTGGTAGTTTAACTCAATAAGAGCTGGTGTCTCTTCTGTACGAAGTCCAAGGAAGGGCCCCTGGTTGGGGTACTCTCTGCATAGACACATCTCCCAGCAATGGTGAGGGGTTCAGGCTCCTCCCGTCCTGGGGGCTGCCACCTGACCACCCACTGTCTCTCTGGCCTTGTGTTCCAGTTTCCTCACTTTGCCACAAAGGCTGACCTGTCCATAGCTGGCTCTGCCGAGGGTTCTACACTTAAAGCGTCTCTACCTGTGTTAGGATCCCGGCTTGGCCCTTCTGTGGCCTTAGAAAATCCATGTAATCTGGCTTCTGCCCCCTGAACCGTCATGATTTCTCTTGCTGTTCCCTCTGCCTGGAGCACTCTTTTCTTCTCTCTTTGCCCAGCCTCAGTCCTCCTCTTCCTTTGATCTCAGCATAGAACTTCTTCTGGGAAAACTTCTCAGACTCTCCCCAACCCCAGTTGATGTTAGTTTCCCCTGGTCCCTGAGCCCCACTAACAGGAATTGTCCCATATCGTTCTCATTCATGGCCGTGTCTGCCCCCTGCCCTGGCTTCCTCAGTGCAGGGCTGACTCTATAGAGTCCCAACCACATCCCCAGTGCCACTCAGATGCTCCATCAAGAGAGAAGGAGCAGAAGAATGAAGCAAGGAAATTCCCCCAGTCTCAGTGTCTTCCTTTGAAAAATGGGTTTACCAACTCCTCCCTCACAGGGCGGCTTCAAGGATCTCTCAGGGGAACATGATAGGTTGTTTGCAGAGATGCCTGTGCCATTCCCTGTGCTGCCTCTGGATCCTGGTCCCCTGCAATGTGACGTTTCATGTGAGTTGACATCTCCTCCTACTGAGATGTTGAGTCCTTTCCCCCCATCCCTTAAATCCAGTATGATCTTATGACTCACTCTGGCCAAGAGCATGTGCAAAAACAGCTTCGTACCACTTCAGCACGTAGATCTCAAGGTACAGTGTACTTCTCCCTCTGGGCCCCGTGACCTTCACGAGAGGAAAGTCAGGCCTGGCCACGTGGACCAGAGCCACATCAGTCCATGAGCAACAGCTCAATGGCTCCAGCCTCAGGAGGCAGCCCTCCAGCAAAACTAGCAACCCATTCCCATGCTGATCACCCCCTGATGGCTCACACTAGGTGGTCCTGGACCAGCCAGGCTCAGCTGATCCCCAGACTCACGGGCAAAACCAGTGCTCCTTGTTTGAAGCCTCAACACACTGGAGAGGTGTTTCTCATAACAGCTCAGTGATCGAACAGGCACAATGCCTCAACGTGGTTGCCTTTCAGTGAGTGTCACTCCCTTCACTTTTTCCCACAAGAGGCGACAGGAAAAAAAAAAAAAAAATCAATCACGAGTGTTCCAGTGTCCTGTCCTTAATAGAATGGGAATGGAGTTGTGAGCTTGATCTGGGTGGAATTGCTGTCATCTCAGGATGGATGAGGGGTGGGAGAGTGCCCTGTACTCCCAGTACCAGGGAGTCAGAGGAGGTGGGGCTGAAGCCCCTTCTCTGTGTAGAGACACTTGGAGAAGATAAAGGAAACCTGACTTATCAGTCGCATCCGCAATGTTGGCAGCAGGCAAAGATGCATTTTTAACAATTCAAGCTTGCAGACTCTCACGATTTATCTCAATAAACGCCAGGGTGGCTCTTTTTCTCGCCCTGTTCTCTGACTACGAAATGTTCCGGGAGTGGTGCAGCGAGAAGATGAAGGGTCGACTGGCAGGGAAAACTCATATTTAGATGTTTTGATAAAGTAGCATCAGCCGTGCTTCATGCTGAGCTGAGCAGACTAACAGGGCTGAGACAGGCCAGGGTGAGCTGAGAGAGGCTGAGGTGGGTGGGAATGGTGGCTTGCAAAGCTCTGGGGGTGTGGAAGATGGGGGAGGGGAAGGGACCAACCCCACCCTTGGCCCTGGTGCAAGGGGCTCCGGCCCCGAGTCCTGTACTGGAGAGCCTTGCTCCAGTCATGCTCTGGCTGAGGACCACCCCACAGGTCCATAACCACACAGGGATTCTGCAGGGCTCAGAAGAGGTTCCCACACAGAGCCTGCACCTCCCCTCCTGTGCCTGCTCTGTCTGCCCACGTGCCCAGAGTTCGCACCCCACATGCCCCAGGCCACATTTCATCCTGTGTGAGGCTCCCCCTGGACCCCTCCCCAGCCCACCGTGCCTCTGTGAGCACCGCTGGTCCATGAGGGGCCAAGGGGCAGCTGTTGGGAGAGGGTGGGAGGGATGGATGATTCTTGGCCTTGCAGGCCACAACATCCCATGCAAGTCAGGCCCCCTGAGGGCAGAGCAGGGGGCAGGGATGCGGTCTCCATACCTACTCTCACAGTAAGTGAGAGGGCGGAGTCCTTTCCCACCCACCCTCCCTGACAGCGTCCTTCTGCACTCTGGGTGGGCAGCATGACACCTGCCCTGTAGACTGAGAACGTGGGGCTCAACAGGCGAAGCACCAGACTGAACTCACACTCAGCTGACGACGGGGCAGAGTCAGGATCAGAACCCCCTCCATCTACACCTGGACCTGGCAGGGGGCAGGGGGCAGTTTGACACAAGGATTTGGAACAGGACTGCTTGAGTGCATCCGGTCTCCTCCCCTGGTTGAGGGTGACCTCACACCATTACTCATCCTCTTGGTGCCTCAGGCTCCTCCCCTGCACCTTGCACAATGCTTCAGGTTCACATTCACAGTCCGCCTCAGTCAACTCAGCAGTTATAACAAAATGCCATAGGCTGGGTGGCTTAGATCCCAGACATTTATTTCTCTCAGATCCAGATGTTGGGAAGTCCAAGATCAAGGTGCCAGCAGGCTCGGTTCTTGGTGGCTTGCAGACTGCCACCATCTGGCTGTGTCTGCACATGACCTCTTCTTTGTGTGAACAAGGAGAGTTCTGGTCACTCTTGTCCTTCTTATAAGCTGAGCGATCCCATTCTGGGGGTTCCATCCTCGTGACTTCACCTGAACCTAATTCCCTCCCCAAGGCCCCCCACCTCCTAATACCATCCCATCTGGGATTAGGTCTTCAATGTACGAATTTGGGGGAGACACAAATATTCAGGTCATAACATAATCCCTTACCCCCAAATTCCCAAATCCCCAACATTCCCCAAAGAGGGTTTTTCCACTAACTAGGCCACCAGGGAACTCCCTAGGGTACTTTTCCTTTTTTTAAAGCTTCAAATGTTGATTGTCATCAGTGGGTCTCTCAACTCCTAAAGCTGCTAGGTTTTTTGATGGTTAAGCCCCCTCTAGCCAGAGGGCGCTGAGCTGGCAGAGTCCTGGTGAGCAGATCCCAGACCCCAGTCTCCCACTGTGTGGAGCATCAGACTAGGTGTCAAAGCTAATCTGATGGTAACTTGACTGAAACTGACATGAGGTTATTTACAGTCTACATTTAAGCCACCAGGCTTCCCTTGTGGCTCAGCTGGTAAAGAATCTGCCTGCAATGTGGGAGACTTGGGTTTGATCCCTAGGTTGGGAAGATCCCCTGGAGAAGGGAAAGGCTACCTGCTCCAGTATTCTGGCCTAGAAAATTCCATGGACTGTATAGTCCATGGGATTGCAAAGAGTTGGACACGACTGAGCGACTTTCACATTCACTTTTCACTTTCACTTTAAGCCACCAGACACTGGGGACAAATCTGCAGGTTTGATCACTGTGGTCTACCCTGGGTCAGGTAAAGATTACAAGCCCCACAGTTGCTGCCTCAGAGGTTGCTCTGAGGCTTACAAGATAAATGATGCGATTTCTGTAACAAATGAATTGGGAGAAAAAAATGAAGAGCACATGAAGGAGAAACTATTGATTAAAAGAGACATAAAGGGCTTATCAACCAATCATGCTGGGCCAACTTGATTTGAATCCAGAGTCAAACAAACAAACAAACTGTGAAACAAAGACAAAAAGGAAAAGAGTAAAACATTTGGAAAAATTGAATATTATCTGGACATTTGACAGAATTAAGGATTTATAGTTCATTTGGATGCATTTAATAATAGCATACTGGTTATATTAAAAATTAAAATAAGCAGTGAAAGTGAAGTGAAAGTCACTCAGTCGTGTCCAACTCTTTGCAACCACATGGACTATACAGTCCATGGAATTCTCTAGGCCAGAATACTGGAATGGGTAGCTTTTCCCTTCTTTAGGAGATTGTCCTAAGCCAGGGATTGAACCCAGGTCTCCTGCACTGCAGGTGGATTCTTTACCAACTGAGCCACAAGGGAAGCCCAGGAATTCTGGAGTGGGTTGCCTATCCCTTCTCCAGCAGATCTTCCCAACCCAGGAATTGAATGAGCGCTAGGATGGCAAAATAGCTTTGTGTCCCGAAGATGGCAAATGAATTGAAACCACCAACTTATGTGTCAGTCTTCAGCTGGTAGGGAACACGACTTTATTTCTCCTTCTCTCTGTGACAAACCAGCTGCCTGGCGCTAAGTGAGAACTCAATGAGTGTTCACTTAGTGGTGACTTATTGAGAACCAGTGATTCCTTCAGGGGACACTCCACCGGGGGCCATGCCACACAATGGCAGGTTGGGGTCCAGGATCTGGTGAGCAGGACTAATCAGCTCAGTGCCTTCAGCTAGAGGTGGCTTCACCACCAAAGAAACTTGCGGCTTCAGGAGTTACAAGTGACCCACTGATGAGAATTGACATGTGATGCTTTTTTGAAAAGTACACTAAGGAGTTCCCTGGTGGGCTAGTGATTAGGATTCCAAGCCTTCACTGCCTGGCTCAAAGAACTGAGATTCCCCCAAGCAGCATGGTGTGGCGAGAAAAAAAAAAAATTAAAATTAAAAAAAAGTACACTAAACATTGTTGCCTAAGGACTCCTTGGATATAAAAAGGGTGAAGCTGGCCAAAATAGTTAGCAACTCCTTCCATCAGCAAGTGGAGTCTATACCCCAGAACCTGGCCTGCATGTTTGCCTTGACCCACAGAATGCGGCCAGTTCTTACGGGAGGTGGAAAGGACAGAGAGGAAATGGCCGCAGCAGGTTTGAACCACAACCACCCTTGTTCTGTAGTCACAGAACGATGAACAGTCACTTAGGAGATGGCAGATGTTCCTGACGAGCCCTCAGACCTCGGCGAAATGATTTCCAGGCTGAAGGGTGAACGCATCCATTGGTGTCTCATCTGTGACAAACTCAAGGAGGCAGAGATGGGCTGAAGGGAGACTGTTCATTTTCAGGCTAAAGTTTGAGAAAATACAGAGCTGCCAGGCCTCACTGGATTGGAAAATAATACAGTTTCTTATCTCCAGTCTCCCCAACCTGTAAATGATTTCCAGTGAAACAAGTCTTGTTACCAAAGACTGAATCTAGGCTGAGGATGTAAGGTCTTTTAAGATCAAAGATTGTAGGCAATAACTCACATACCCTCTCAGCTAGAGAAGAGATTTTCTAAGAAGCTCAAGAATACAATCTCAAAGCAGGAGCAGCCTTTGTACAGAAAGGCGTGTCTTGAGAACAGTCTTGCGTGGGCCTCTTGTTGGAGGTCACGATGTTCAGTTGCGAGGGCACTCAAATGTCTGGAAACCCCAAAGGTTACAGAACATGTTGTACCTGCAAAAGGGATTTCAATCTGGACCAAAGGGGCTGGGCCTCTGACAGTCCAGTTGGGAAGTGAGCTGAGAAATGCCCTTGGTTGCAAACACAGGTTGCTTCTTACTGAAAAGGAGGATCCAGAGGCTGGAGGCAGGAGCATGATGGCAAGTCAAGACCCTGGACAACATCATCCTAGGAAACCATTCCCCACGGTAGACAGGGACCAATCAAGGACCATCCCTGATTTTACAGAACTGGACAGTATTTCACTTCATTTCAGTTCAGTAGCACAGTCGTGTCTGACTTTTTGCAATCCCATGGACTGCAGCACATCAGTCTTCCCTGTCCATCACCAACTCCCAGAACTTACTCAAACTCATGTTCAATGAGTTGGTGATGCCATCCAACCATCTCATCCTCTGTCATCCCCTTCTCCTGCTTTCAACCTTTCCCATCATCAGGGTCTTTTCAAATGAATCAGCTCTTCTCATCAGGTGGCCAAAGTTTTGGAAAAGTTCAGCTTCAGCATCAGTCCTTCCAATGAATATTCAGGACTGATTTCCTTTAGGATTGACTGGTTGTATCTCCTTGCAGTCAAAGGGACTCTCAAGAGGCTACTCCAACACCACAGTTCAAAAGCATCAATTCTTCGGCACTCAGCTTTCTTTATAGTCCAACTCTCACATCCATACATGTCTATTGGAAAAACCATAGCTTTGACTAGACAGACCTTTGTCGGCAAAGTAATGTTTCTGCTTTTTAATATGCTATCTAGGTTGGTCATAGTTTTTCTTCCAAGGAGCAAGCATCTTTTAATTTCATGGCTGCAGTCACCATCTGCAGTGATTTTGGAGCCCAAGACAGTGAAGTCTCTCACTGTTTCCATTGTTTCCCCATCTATTTGCCATGAAGTGAGGGGACTGGATGCCTTGATCTTAGTTTTTTAATGTCGAGTTTTTAAGCCAACTTTTTCACTCTCCTCTTTCACTTTCATCAAGAGGCTTTTGAGTTCCTCTTCACTTTCTGCCATAAGGGTGGTGTCATCTGCATATCTGAGGTTATTGATATTTCTCCCGGCAATCTTGATTCCAGCTTGTGCTTCATCCAGCCTGGCATTTCACATGATGTATTCTGCATATCAGTTAAATAAGCAGAGTGACAATATACAGCCTTGATGTACTCCTTTCCTGATTTGGAACCAGTCTGTTGTTCCATGTCCGGGTCTAACTGTGGCTTCTTGACCTGCATACAGATTTCTCAGGAGACAGGTAAGGTGATCTGGTATTCTCATCTCTTTAAGAATTCTCCTGAAAGTTTCCTGAAAAAGAATTTCCCTGTTGGGACAATATTTACTTGCCAGGACGTTAGGGTTGCATGGACCAGTGCCTGCCACTCTGTTCTTCCCCTCTTTTGATGGGAGGGTTCATCACATTTACCCCATCTCTGCCTCACAGTTCTACTAATATGATCTGTGTGGCGAGGGGAGAAGGTGAAATAAACTGTCATTTTTGCTTCTGGGTCTTTTGATCAAGAGAGCCATCCTCAGAGAGCCTCAGCCACATACAGCCTGTTTTGATTATGAGATCCAGGGCATCCTGACTTAATGCTATAATTAGATGACATTTGGGAGTGCCCGGGGGGAGACTGTTTCACATGTTGGAGTTATGTAATTAATTATGGCCAGAGGGATGATGGTGCCAAATAGCAAAAAAAAGCCACAATACTTTGTGGTTCTTCACATACCATCTCCCAGCATGAGTGAGTTTGTCACATCACTTTCCTTCCCAGACTCTTCTCTAAAGGTATGACTGTGTCAACTCACTTTATCCTCATAGCATCCCATGACGGTGTGAGTCTGTGAAGCTCAGTCTCTTCAGTCGTATCTGACCCTTTGCGACCCTATGGACTGTAGCCCTCCAGATCCTCTGTCCATGGGATTCTCCAGGCAAGACTACTGGACTGGGTTGCCATACTCTCCTCCAGGGGAGCTTCTGGACCCAGGGATCGAACCTGCATCTCTTAAGTCTCTTGCGTTGGTAAGTGGGTTCTTTATCACTGGCACCACTGACAGTGGGGATCATCTTTGGTCCCATTTCACAGATGAAGAAGCTGAAGGACAAGAGACGGAGTGTTTCCCCCAGATCACACACTTGGTAAATAATTGTCAGGCCAAGACTCACACCCAGCCACGCTGCCCCACAGCCTGCACACTTCCCACCCGACCCAGCACTTCCCAAGCCTGCTGACCTGAATGGTTCCCACGCCAGCAGATATATCGCTCCTCTGGGCCTGGGGCTTGGGGCAGCCAGACACCTGAGCTCACAGTTCTGCACAAGGGGGTGTTGTCCCCTCCCCTAGGGTGGCGGGTCAAGACTGCCGTCATCCAGGCTGGCCCTGGGGGTGGATTGGAAGACTTTTGGGTGTGGCTCTGCTCAGTGCTGTGTGTCCTTTTGTCATCACTGTTAGTGTGACTGGAGTTGTTATTGTGATCATTGCCATGGGCTGTGAGCCTCTCAGGACATCAGCACAATTCCAGAAAAACACTCATCTTCTGGGAGGACTTAGGACTCAGTCACACGCCCCTGCTGGACCTCTCATCTAGAGAAGTGGCCTGGGCCCTGTCTGAGCCTTTCAGTCCAGTCCAGAAGGGGGACTTGCAGCCGGCTTTGTGCCCAAGGCTCCCCTGAACCTTCAAGGGCTGACATCCTTCTCGTTGTCACAACAGGTCTAGCTCTGACCCCATTGGGTACAAATACATGAGAGAATGGGGTATAGGTTACCAAGACTTGATAAAATGAGGTCATCACACCCCCTGATCCTGCATCCCTCTCCTGGGCTCCTAGGGACACTGACTCCCTCCACATCCTCCAGGGGAGGCCGCACTCAGGCCCACATCCCTGGGAGCCTGTGCTCTGAGCTGGGGATGGAAGGGGGCAAAGAGAAAGGGTCTCCATGCCCCTGACTCAGAGCAGAGCAGGAAGCCCTTGCCATGGCGTGGATTCTGTGCTTTAGGAAAACTTCCTATAAAGTCAAACAGCCTGTCATAGAAACAACAGCTTGGTTTCAAATTTCTCTGATGCTCAATTTAAACGCAGCCATTGTCCAAAGGCCTCCAGTGTTCAGAGAAACAATGAAACAATATGGCTTCTGCCTTGTTCACACATGGAATTATGCTCCCTCTGGGACCCTGGGAGTGTTGTCCATGTTTATTTGCAAACCAGAGGAGTCTCAGCTGTTATGAGAGAGAAGAGGCTGCCATCTGAGGACAGCTGGATGGGCCTGGGCTGCTGAGGGGTCAGGACCAGGAAGGTCTTTAGACCATGGGATTGTCTAGCAGGTAAGATGATCAACCGTCTCAGTTTACCTGGTACTATAGAGGTGTCACTCACCTAGAGTCAAACATTCTGTAGCATGAGGCTAAGTGGGCCTTAGGAAGCGTTACTATGAACAAAGCTAGCAGAGGTGACGGAATTCCAGCTGAGCTATTTCAAATCCTAAAAGACAATGTTTTGAAAGTGCTGCACTCAACATGCCAGCAAATTTGGAAAACTCAGCAGTGGCCACAGGACTGGAAAAGGTCAGTTTTCATTCCAATCCCCCAAAATGGCAATGCCAAACAATATTCAAACTACTGTATAATTGCACTCATTTCACATGCTAGCAAGTTCAGTTCAGTTCAGTCCCTCAGTTGTGACCCCATGAATCACAGCACGCCAGGTCCCCCTGTCCATCACCAACTCCTGGAGTTCACTCAAGCTCACGTCCATCAAGTCAGTGATGCCATCCAGCCATCTCATCCTCTGTCATCCCCTTCTCCTCCTGCCCCCAATCCCTCCCAGCATCAGAGTCTTTTCCAATGAGTCAACTCTTCGCATGAGGTGGCCAAAGTACTGGAGTTTCAGCTTTAGCATCATTCCTTCCAAAGAAATCCCAGGGCTGATCTCCTTCAGAATGGACTGGTTGGATTTCCTTGCAGTCCAAGGGACTCTCAAGAGTCTTCTCCAACACCACAGTTCAAAAGCATCAATTCTTCAGTGCCCAGCCTTCTTCACAGTCCAACTCTCACATCCATACATGATCACTGGAAAAACCATAGCCTTGACTAGACAGATCTTTGTTGGCAAAGTAATGTCTCTGCTTTTCAATATGCTATCTAGGTTGGTCATAACTTTTCTTCCAAGGAGTAAGCGTCTTTTAATTTCAAAGTAATGCTCAATTAATCCTCAAGTAATTCTTCAAGATAAGCTTCAACACTATATAAACTGAGACCTTCCAGATTTCCAGATGTACAAGATGGATTTAGAAAAGGCAAAGGAACCATAGATCAAATTTCCAACTCCATTGGATCATAGAAAAAACAAGGGAATTAAAAAAAAATCTACTTCTGCTTCACTGACTACTCCAAATTCTTTGACTGTGTGGATCACAACAAACTGTGGAAAATTCTTAAAAAGCAGGAATAGAAGGAACATACCTCAACATAATAAAAGCTGTATATGACAAACCCACAGCAAACATTATCCTAAATGGTGAAAAATTAAAAGCATTTCCCCCAAAGTCAGGAACAAGACAAGGGTGCCCACTTCCACCACTACTATTCAACATAGTTTTGGAAGTTTTGGCCACAACAATCAGAGCAGAAAAAGAAATAAAAGGAATCCATATTGGAAAAGAAGAAGTAAAACTCTCACTGTTTGCAGATGACATGATCCTCTACATAGAAAACCCTAAAGACTCCACCAGAAAATTACTAGAGCTAATCAGTGAATATAGTAAAACTGCAGGATATAAAATCAACACACAGAAATCCCTTGCATTCCTATACACTAATAATGAGAAAATAGAAAGAGAAATTAAGGAAACAATTCCATTCACCATTGCAACAAAAAGAATAAAATACTTAGGAATATATCTATCTAAAGAAACTAAAGACCTATATATAGAAAACTATAAAACACTGGTGAAAGAAATCAAAGAGGACACTAATAGATGGAGAAATATACCATGTTCATGGATCAGAAGAATCAATGTAGTGAAAGTATACTACCCAAAGCAATCTATAGATTCAATGCAATCCCTATCAAGCTACCAACAGTATTTTTCACAGACCTAGAACAAATAATTTCACAATTTGTACAGAAATACAAAAAACCTTGAATAGCCAAAGCAATCTTGAGAAAGAAGAATGGAACTGGAGGAATCAACCTGCCTGACTTCAGGCTCTACTACAAAGCCACAGTCATCAAGACAGTATGGTACTGGCACAAAGACAGAAATATAGATCAATGGAACAAAATAGAAAGCCCAGAGATAAATCCACGCACCTATGGACACCTTATCTTTGACAAAGGAGGCAAGAATATACAATGGATTAAAGACAATCTCTTTAACAAGTGTTGCTGGGAAAACTGGTCAACCACTTGTAAAAGAATGAAACTAGAACACTTTCTAACACCATACACCAAAATAAACTCAAAATGGATTAAAGATCTAAACATAAGACTAGAAAATATAAAACTCCTAGAGGAGAATATAGGCAAAACACTCTCCGACATATATCACAGTAGGATCCTCTATGACCCACCTCCCAGAATATTGGAAATAAAAGCAAAAATAAACAAATGGGACCTAATTAAACTTAAAAGCTTCTGCACAACAGAGGAAACTCTAAGCAAGGTGAAAAGACAGCCTTCAGAATGGGAGAAAATAATAGCAAATGAAGCAACTGACAAACAACTAATCTCAAAAATATACAAGCAACTCCTGCAGCTCAATTCCAGAAAAATAAACAACCCAATCAAAAAAATGGGCCAAAGAACTAAATAGACTTTTCTCCAAAGAAGACATACAGATGGCTAACAAACATGTGAAAAGATGCTCAACATCACTCATTATCAGAAAAATGCAAATCAAAACCACAATGAGGTACCATTTCACGCCAGTCAGAATGGCTGCGATCCAAAAGTCTACAAGCAATAAATGCTGGAGAGGGTGTGGAGAAAAGGGAACCCTCTTACACTGTTGGTGGGAATGCAAACTAGTACAGCCACTATGGAGAACAGTGTGGAGTTCCTTAAAAAAATGGAAATAGAACTGCCTTATGACCCAGCAATCCCACTGCTGGGCATACACACTGAGGAAACCAGAATTGAAAGAGACACGTGTACCCCAATGTTCATCGCAGCACTGTTTACAATAGCTAGGACATGGAAGCAACCTAGATGTCCATCAGCAGATGAATGGATAAGAAAGATGTGGTACATATACACAATGGAGTATTACTCAGCCATTAAAAAGAATACATTTGAATCCATTCTAATGAGGTGGGTGAAACTGGAGCCTATTATACAGAGAGAAGTAAGCCAGAAAGAAAAACACCAATACAGTATACTAATGCATATATATGGAATTTAGAAAAATGGTAACGATAACCTTGTATGCGAGACAGCAAAAGAGACACAGATGTATAGAACAGTCTTTTGGACTCTGTGGGAGAGGGAGAGGATGGGATGATTTGGGAGAATGGCATTGAAACATGTATAATATCATATAAGAAACGAATCGCCAGTCCAAGTTCGATGCATGATACTGGTTGCTTGGGGCTGGTGCACTGGGACGACCCAGAGGGATGGTACGGGGAAGAGGAGCCGGGGCGGGGAGGTGGGGGGGCGAGGGGGCGGGTTCGGGATGGGGAACAGGTGTACACCCATGGCAGATTCATGTTGATGTATGGCAAAACCAACACAATATTATAAAGTAATTAACCTCCAATCAAAATAAATAAATTTATATTTAAAAAAATATGTAATGTAAAATTATGCTTAAGAAGTATTAAATGTGTAATGTTTTAATACTTGATACCAATAATAATAAAAATCTAAAATCATAAAAAAAAAAATTCTGGGTAGTGCTTACTCTTGGAGGGAGGTAGTGACTAGCAGGGGCCATAGGGGGGAAATTCTGGAGCATTAGTTATTTATGATTCTGGCACATTTCTGCATGTAGTTTAAATCAATAAAATTTACTAAAACAAACAAAAAAAAGAGAGATGGGAATACCAGACCACCTTACCTGCCTCCTGAAAAACCTATATGCAGTTCAAGAAGCAATAGTTAGAACTAGACATGGAACAATGGACTGGTTCCAAATTGGGAAAAGACTAATGTCAAGGCTGCATATTGTCATCCTATTTAATTTGTATGCAGAGTACATCATGCAGAATGCCAGGCTGGATGATTCACAAATTGGAATCAAGATTGTCAGGAGAAATAGCAACAACCTCAGATATGAAGATGACACCATTCTAACGGCAGAAAGCAAAGAGGAACTGAAGAGCCTCTTGGTGAGGACGAAAGAGGAGAGTGAAAAAGCTGGCTTAAAACTCAGCACTCAAAAAACTAAGATCATGGCATCTGATCCCATCACTTCATGGCAAATAGATGAGGAAAAAAGTGGAAATGATGACAGATTTTATTTTCTTGGGCTCCAAAATCACTGCAGATTGTGACTGCAGCCATGAATTAAAAGATACTTGCTCCTTGGAATAAAAACTATGACAAACCTAGATAGCATATTAAAAAGCAGTGACATCACTTTGACCATATAGTCAAAGCTATGGTTTTTCCAGTAGCCATGTATAGATGTGAGAGTTGGACCATAAAGAAGGCTGAGCGCCAAAGAATTGATGCTTTCAAATTGTGGTGCTGGAGAAGATTCTTGAGAATCCCGTGGACAGGAAGGAGCTCAAACCAGCCAATCCTAAAGGAAATCAGTCCTGAATATTCAGTGGATGAACTGATGCTGAAGTTGAAGCTCTAATACTTTGGCTATCTGATGCAAAGAGCTGACATTGGAAAAGACTCTGATGCTGGGAAAGACTGAAGGCAATAGGAGAAGAGAGCAGCAGAAGATGAGATGATTGGATGGCATCATCAAGTCAGTGGATGTGAGTTTGAGCAAACCCTGGGAGATAGTAAATGGCAGGGAAGTCTGGTGTGCTGTAGGTCATGGGGTCTCAAATAGTCAGACACAACTTAGTAACTAAATAACAAAATAGAAGGGACATGGGGCTCTGCTAAAATCAAAACCATCTGGGCACACGGGATGGCTGGCCACCCTAAAAGCAGAGACAAAAGCTCACA
The DNA here is from genome assembly GCF_003369695.1 of Bos indicus x Bos taurus. NCBI lineage: Eukaryota > Metazoa > Chordata > Mammalia > Artiodactyla > Bovidae > Bos > Bos indicus x Bos taurus. The sequence continues at coordinate 123,240,316 of NC_040077.1, forward strand.
TCAGGGTCACCCCAGTCAAGACTGGGAGGCTGAATGGGCTGATATGGGATGACAGGAGCCCAGCTGTGGAGGGAGGGCTGCGCCTGGCAGTCAGCCCAGGTTCAGGAAGGAAGGACGGGGAGGGGACACAAGTGGGAGACAGGAGCCACTCTCAGTTGCCTGTAGCAGGGACACCAGGAAGTTGCAGTCTTATATTTCCCCCAAGCCTGCAGCTCTATGAGGACCACTGCAGCACCAAAGGAACCCATAATCGCCACCCTTTCCACCCTTCCGAGTGTGTTGCTGCCCACCCCTACTGGTGGGGCATCCAGGCCTGTCTCTCTCAGCTCCTGCTCCCTCCTACCAGCCGCACCAGGCCTGTGCTGGGTGACCTGGGGTGGCTGAAAGGTGAAGACCCGCAGCTAGCTCAGTGACCTTGGTCCTTGGGAAGGTCATGTCCACAGAAGGCAGCAGGAACCACAGGAATAAACCCTGGACACCCAGATGCCCTTGGGAGCCGGGCACTCACCTGGAGACCCAGGAATAGACATACTAGATTCCTGGGTGAGCGCTGGGTAGACAGCAGCTCCAGCTCTGTAGTCTGTCAACACCAGGAATAATTAGAATCCTAAAAAGCCTCATTATTTTTCCCAGGGCTGAGGTGCCCTTTGGAAAAGGGCAGATCGTCCCCTGAATGTGCGTTTGTCACAGGCTATTGTGTAAACCCACATTTGGCCCATTTGAAAAGATGTGACTTATCCACTTGACTGGCCTTAACTTCAAACCCTCAAAGTGTGGCCGTAATTAGCAGCCCATAGAGGAGCCATGAAACATGACGCGGCGAGGCTGGTGAAGTCAGCCCCTGGGCCCTGAGCCCCTCGTTCTGCACAGGAGAACTGGAGGGGAGGAGCTGCGGACACTTCAGGACACGGTCAGTCCTCAAGGAGAGAACCTGGGATGCAGATAAAGGCCCAGCATCAGGTCTTCTCCTGCCAATCGGCTCGTTGAGGCCCTACTGTGTGTCTGCCCACACAGGAGTGGAGGTACAGCAGTAAACAGATGGAGTCCTTGCCCCCAGGAGCCAATGTCTGGAGTGGGGGTGCAGGAAGGAGCAGGTAAACCACCATCCACAAGCGTATCCCAGGTGGGAGAGGTGCTGGAAGAAAGTGAACAGGGTGACATTAGAGAGTCTGAGAGTCTGGCTCTGGGCCAGGGGATGGAGAGTGACAACCTTGGGCCACAGGGGCAAGGAAGGCCTTTGTGAGATGGGGACCTTTGAGCTGAGACAGATATGGGGAGTAGGGCAGGAAGGGGTGGGGAGGGGCCCACCTCCAAGGCCTTCTCTGTAATGCTTTTCTGCCCTCCCCTTCCCCTGACTCCCCTCCTCATTCCTTAGGGCTCAGCTGAAATGTCCCCTCCCACAGGAAGACCTCCTTGACTGGTTTGGCTGAGTTGAATGGTAGGGGATGCCATTCACCATCTTGATTCACCCTTTTCTGTGACATTCAAGGTCAGGGTCCAGTTCAACTTTGTAACCTGCTGGACACTGATAGTCATGAGGGGAGACTGAGCCTATCTCTGTCACGGCAGCCACCCCAGCACCCAGCACAGCCCTGGTCCACATGGTGGCGGATGGTGGTTTAGTCACTAAGTCGTATCCAGCTTTTGTGACCCCAAGGACTGCAGCCCACCAGGCTCCTCTGTCCATAGGATTTTCCAGGCAAGGATACTGGAGTGGAGTGCCACCTCCTCCTGCAGGGGATCTTTCCAACCCAGGGGTCAAAGCTGGGTTTCCTGTACTGCAGGCAGATTCTTTACCGACTGAGTTACCATGGTCCTCGTGAACACTTGGCTTGTTGAATGAATACATGAATCCATACAATCTGATACAATTTTCTCCTGCCCACTCTTAAATCCTCTTTTATTAGTTATTGTCTTTTTGAGGGCACAGGCTGATATATGGCCATCACTCTGAGGTGTTGCACTGTTGGGAAGTCCTCACGGTAGGCAGATTTTTAGAGGGTCCTGGTGATCCCCACCTCCTTATGGTCACACTTTTGAATAGTTCACTCCCTTGAATGTGGGCTGGACTCATCGCTTCACTGCTGTCAGATAGAACATGCCAGAAAAGATGCAATTCGTTTCTAATTTTCTATTTGTAGGGCTTTTTCTCACTGTCTCTTGTGTTACTACTAGTCCCAGGGGTAGCCAGCCACCATGTTGTAAGGCCGCTCAACAGAGGGATGCATGAGCGTGAGCCTTGATGCAAATCTACCAAGGCCTGCCAAAAGCCACAGGGCTGAGCTGCAAGCAGACCCTGCTCGCCTCAGCTGTGAGATGCCTGCAGCCCTGGCCAACGCCTTGATAGCAGCCATGTGAGAGAGCTTGAGCTAGAGGCCTCCAGCTTGGCTGGGCCCAGACCCCTGCCCAAAAAAGCTACAAGACAGGAAAGAGCCACTAAGTTTTGAGGTCCCTTACTACACAGCATCAGTTCAGTTCAGTTCAGTCACTCAGTCGTGTCCAACTCTTTGCGACCCCCAGAACCACAGCACACCAGGCCTCCCTGTCCATTACCAACTGCTGGAGTCTACCCAAACCCATGTCCATTGAGTCGGTGATGCCATCCAACCATTTCATCCTCTGTTGTCCCCTTCTCCTCCTGCCTTCCATCTTTCCCAGCATCAGGGTCTTTTCAAATGAGTCAGCTCTTCGCATCAGGTGGCCAAAGTGTTGGAGTTTCAGCTTTAACATCAGTCCTTCCAATGAATACCCAGGACTGATGTCCTTTAGTATGGACTGGTTGGATCTCCTTGCAGTCCAAGGGACTCTCAAGAGTCTTCTCCAACACCACAGTTCAAAAGCATCAATTCTTTGGTGTTCAGCTTTCTTTATGGTCCAACTCTCACATCCATACATGACCACTAGAAAAACCATAGCCTTGACTAGACGGACCTTTGTTGACAAAGTAACGTCTCTGCTTTTTAATATGCTATCTAGGTTGTTCATAACTTTCCTTCCAAGGAGTAAGTGTCTTTTAATTTCATGGCTGCAAATACACAGCAATAGGTAGTTAATATACAGTTATTCACCCACTTAAAATTCCCTTCTGGCACCTCAATGCCTTTAAGATGGTTTTCAAAATCTCTTTCCATAGGACTGTCAGCAGCTTGAGGTCATGATCTTGTCCTAGTCGTATAGGTCTCTTTAACACGTGGCACAGAATCTATATTATAATAGCTGTCTATTTTTTTTTTTTTTTGTGGCTAGAAGGAAAAATGAAATTTACGCTTTAAAAAATCCCATTAAGTACAGCCTTGTGGTCTGGGTGGGGCTAACTTTCCTGAGAAACTGTGGAGGGGCATGATTGGTCTAAGCCACACAAGAATCACATTCACCTTGCCACCGCAATTGCATTTAAATCAGTGCAAATGTTAAAAAGTTTGCCAAGAATTAAGGGACATGGTTATTCTCTGTCTTTTTGAATGGTTGGTTTCAAGATACAAAAGTGAAATCTGATGTAGCCGCATTGTCACCGTGAATGAAGCCAGCATGAGGGCAAAGTTAACATATGAAGACTGTCACAGCAGAGGACTCTGTAAGAATAAATAAACTGTCACGATGAGCAAACCCTTCCTGTAGCCCGTATCTGGTATCTCTCAGTTCTGTGAACCAGTGAAACTCCCCCTATTTTAGGAAGTCTGCGCTATGTTTTAGGAAGTCTGTATTACGTTTTCTGTTACTATAAAATGAAAGGATCCCACTTGATACAAGTTTCTACTTTCCAAATCATCTTCCTCTCATTCCCTATTCAGCTCAGCTGCCCAGTGATGCCCAGTTTACTCAATGCTTCTATGTGCTAGGCCTTTCTATACTTGTCCTCCAACAGACACATGAAAATCAAAAACAGAGAGACCGCAACTTAAAAGAGGTCTATGAGACCCCTCTATGAGGGTTGGCAAACCACTGACAGACGTTAAGGCTCCATATTTTCTGATAGAAGTATTTAGAGTACGAAAGAGCAGTTAGCTCTTCCTGGTGAGATCAGGAAAGGCTTCCAGGAGGAGGTGACACTTCACCTAGACTTTGATAAAGGCTGATAATTTCACCGGGTGGGAGGGAAGATGGGGATGGCAGACATGGGAGACGAGGTGCAAAGGCCTGGCACTGGAGAGGTGCCACAGGCACTGGGACAATTTACACACGGTTAACACTGAGGGTCCCTGCAGGACGGAAGCCAGAGGCAAGGCTGGAAGTGCCCTGAGGTTCAGGAGGTCAGTGTGTTACCTCGAATGCGTGCTAAGGGGATCAGGACCTATCCAAACAGAAGAGGGGTCCGTCAGAAGTGTCCGAGCAATTGGCTACTCATGGTCTTTGAAAATTGCTGTTGCCGTTGTTCAGTCACTAAGTCATGTCCAACTCTTTGCAACCCCATAAACTGTAGCTCACCAGGCTCCTCTGTCCATAGAATTCTCCAGGCAAGAATACTAGAATAGGTTGCCATTCCCTTCTCCAGGAGATCTTCCTGACCCAGGGATTGAACTCAGGTCTCCTGCATTGCAGGCAGATTCTTTACCACTGAGCCACCAGGGAAGCCCCTTTTGAAAGATTAAACCTCATAAAATCAAAAATCCGTCCTGGCTCTAAAGTGCTCTGAGCCAGCGAAGCCAGTAATGGCTGTTGACTTTAACTTGGGAAAGGTAACAGACTTGTTTGAATTGAAGTTCCACAAATAGGTTCATAAAGTCCTGCAGCAGGTGGGGGGACCTGGGAGCAGATTGCAGAGACCAGAGCTGGTGGGGAAGACCCAAGCCTTCATCACCAAGTCTCTCTCACAAGGGACCCCACACAGAAGGCATAGGATTATCCTCCTGGGGACATTTCCCTTTCAGCTCTCCCCATCCACAAAAGACAGTAGCAGGGCCCAGACCTCCCACTGCTTCTACTGGGAATTCCCACAAAGAACCACCAGGGGCAGCCCCCCAAGACCAGCGCCCCCAAAACTAGTCCCAAATGAAATCAAACCTTCCTTCTCTTTAAGATGGTTTAAGCCAACTTTCCCCTTTGGGAGGTAGCATATGCACATCTCATCAAATGGGTAGAAACCAACATGGTAGTTATTAGGGACCTTATGAAGAAAAGTCAGGCCAGTGAAACATCAGAGGCAGCTTGGCTTCCTAGACAACAGTGAACCATGGCAACTGTGCCCCAATTCCCCCAGAAAAGCACAGCTCTGAAGGTCTCCAGTGAAGAAATAAAAAAGAAAATGCTTCTCTTGAGTATGTTTAGGAAAAGCATTTTCAAAGAACCCCTTGGGGTGGATTCTCTCACTGCAGCCCCATTGGCCAGTCAAGGAAACTGAGGTGCCGGTAAGTCAACTCCCTTCTTCCCTTCTCCCATTTAGATGAAGAAAGAAAGTGCTGAGTATTACTGAGGGCAGCATCAGTGGTCCTAAAAACCAAGCTCTAATGTAGAATGGTCCAACATGATAAAAGTTGATTTCCCCCAGGTAAAGTTGAGAATAGGTCTCACTAACAGGTGGAGGACCCCCTCAGGGGACAATCCTGGGCCCAGGTCCCTTCCATCCTGTGACTCTGTATCTCCCACGTCTGGCTGCTGAGGGTGATCTCACTGCTCATCCATGCCAGGCTGGCAGAAAGGGGAGGAGCTCATGGGAATTGAACAGCAACAAAAGAATAGGGAAACTCTGTCCTGTGACTGAAGTCTTGATAACACAGAGTGTCTGAAAAGAAGCCAAGGTTACTGAGGATATGGTCAGGGATCTTTTGATTTGAAGAAAATTGGAAACTGTATTTGAATTTTTTTAAGTGTTCTTGATTTTAGCTTTCTGACTTGAAATTCTGGTCAAGCTTTGCCTTTCTGATTAGTTTTGAGTACATGTAAAACAGTTCAGTAGCACTGTATTAGTCAGCTAGAGCCTTGTAACAAACAATCACACAATCTGTGTGACATCCTACAACAAATTTGTCTTCCTAACAAGTCTTCAGGCTGACAATCCTAACCTGAAGGTTGGATGCAGGTCTGCTTTATGTGTTTCTCACCCTCTTGGGAATCAGTGAGCTGTGGTGGTGGTTTAGTCTCTAAGTCACATCCGACTCCTGAGACCCTATGGACTGTAGCCTGCCAGGCTCCTCTTTCCATGGGATTCTGCAGACAAGAATACTGGAGTAGCTTGCTGTTTCCTTCTCCAGGGGATCTTCCCAACCCAGGAATCGAACACAGGTCTGCATTGCCAGCAGATTCTTTACCAAATGAGTTACGGATATACAGGACATCTTCTTTCCAAGGAAATGGCAGAGGCACAAGAGGATGCACAAAAACATTGATGCCCCTTAAGGCTTAGACTCAGAACTGATGATTCCCCACACAGTCTGCTGACCTAAAAAAGGCACAGACTGAGCCCAAGCACAGACTTGGGTCAAGGCTCGTTCTGCCTTCAGGGAAAGGAGCCAGGCCGTGGGGCCAAGTGCGTGGGTACAGGAAACGTAAGATGTTGGTGGCCAGATCTGTAATCCAGCACTGCATACCCACAAATGTTTGCTGAGGTCAGGTCATGGCATGCTTTGCTGAACTTTAAAAATAACAGTATTATTCCACTGACTCTAAAAATAACATGTACTTGTAGTGAAAAACAAGCAAGGGAAAATTAAGGTCACTATAATTCCATTTCCTCGAATGTTCCCGAGGTAGGATTTTGCTGCGTTCCCTTATACTATGCCCATCAAAATGCATACTCAAATAAAAGCAAGCATATTTATATATATATAACAAAAGTAGGAGCATACTTTATTTGGTTTACACTATCTTTTTCACTTAATCTCATTTTGTGAGCTTTTTCTTGCATGATTAAATATTCTTTTTAAAACCGGTCTTTTCACGGCTACACCATACTTTAAATTTGGATGGCAAATTATCCAGACACACATTCTCCAATGTGGCAGCCCCAGCCACAGGTGGCTACTGAATATTTGAAACAGGGCTGGTCTAAGTTAAAATAGGTGTAAGTGGAAAACATCAGATTATGAAGAGTTGGTACCAAAAAAAGAATGTAAAACAGCTCACTAATCATTTTTATATTGGTTCCATATTGGAATAATACATTGGATAGATTGGGTCAAACAAAATATGTTACTGAAATGAATTTCCCCAGTTTCTTCTTACCTTTTTTTAACATGCCTACTAGAAAATTTAAACCTAAGTGTGTGCTTACATGTGTGGTTTGCCTTGCATTACACTTCAGTTGGATGGTACTGATCTGGGCAGTCCCCCACAGCTAAGATAGTTGATCACTTTCAAATTTTATAACATTCCAAGCAACAGTGTAATGAGTATCATGGCCAGCAGTCATAGCCAACATGTATTGAGTGTTTTTCTGCATGCCTGGCTCTGCACTAAGCATCTTCCATACACAGCGACATATGAACCTCCTGCTTCCTCTCCAGGAGGTACTATGACTGTTCCCATCCACAGATGAGGAAACCAAGGTTCAGAGAAGATAAGAATTTGCTCAAAGTCATAAAAGTCTAAGTAAGTAAGTATTAATTGATCAGTTGTGTCTGACTCTTTGAGATCTCATGGCCTGTAGCCACTAGGCTCCTCTGTCCATGGACTCCTCCAGGCAAGAATACTGGAGTTTAGTTGGGTGCCATTCCCTTCTCCAGGGAATCTTCCCGACCCAGGGATCGAACATGAGTCTCCCACATCACAGGCAGATTCTTTGCCATCTGAGCCACCAGGGAAGCCCAAGTTCATACCGAAGCTAATTATTGGTGTAACAAAGACAAAAACCCAGGTTTGATTGATTTTCATGTTTTGTTTTTTTTTTTAATACCAGTACTCCACTTCTGTCTTTGTGTGTCTACCTGATAATTGCCTTGAGATTAATTTCTAAAAATGTGAATCACAGGCTTGCACATTAAGCCCCCTGAGGCATAGTACCTTCCTGAGTGAGGTTGTCAATTCAAACTTCCAACAGCAGTCTATTAATTCTGCAAATAGCCGTGGAGTGTTTACTGTAAGATGGGCACTGGTCTTTGTGCCTGAGGCCACAGTTGCCAAGACAGACATGTCCTCACCCTCCTGGGGGTTGTACGGCCCTGCTCCTGGGGTGGAGGAAGGGGTTAGGTACTGAAAAGGGACATTATCTTTGAGACGGTATCAACATGCATTGTGAGGTAGATAAAGGAGGATACAGCAGTGACTGAGGCAAGAAAAGACAAGCCAGGGCCTCCACTTAAAGAAGGATTATCCCCAAGGGCTTCTCAGCGGAGGCGGCCTCGATCCCTGAATAACCAGAAGGGGGAAAATTGGGAGATGAGGTTCCTGGCAGGAGATCCAGCAAGTGTAAAGTCACGACCAGTGAAACCCAAGCTAGGCAGCGAGAGGGACAGGGAGAAGGCAGGGGAGTCTGCAGTCTGGTGAGTGCATGGGAGAAGCTGTGAGGAGACAGAGTGGGCCTGATCAGGATGCCTGCAGACCTGGCAGAAGAGACTCAGCTTTCTTCCAAGTGCAGTTGGAAGGCCTAGAGGGCAGCCGATCCACAGTCTGTGACACCTGAAGCATACAATTTGGGACTTTCTTGTTAAAGGAGCCCAGAATTAGGAATCAGACTTAGCTATATAATTTAACATTTATTTTGAAGGTAAAAAGAGATTCTAATAAATCACAGATTTTTTTAAAAAGCTGAAAATTACCACCAAAATGACAGAATCAAGAAAAATAACAGGATATTTTGAATTAGCATCTGGACACACCCCCCAAAGTACTTCTTCCCCTTACATTGTTGGTCTTCATCTCCTCAGAGTACATCTTTTACAGTGATCATTTGTGATACCATTTTCTGGAGAGCAGATAGAAAGATAATTTAGCCTTTCCTCTAGCAGAGTTTGATGGAAATGGTTATTATTATTATTATTATTGATGGTTTCCGAATGTTTGATTTTCATCATCACAATTCATTATTGATGAGTCATCCTCTACATTTTTAAGATCGTCGTGAAACCTGTATCAAGTGGTTTTGCACAGAAGCTGTGAGGTTTCAGGACCTTTTAAAGCTTCTTGAACAGCTATGAACCCCAGTTAACCTTCAAATTAGGGTACTCCTTAACTGCACTGCTGCCCCCACCCCAGGACCTAGGATGGAGCCCAGAGCATAGAAGACTAGGAAGCTAAATCCACAAGTAAACCCCCCTCTGACTGGCTGGGGTTGGGCAGGGGAGGGAAGAGAAGGGTCTAATCACCCAGATGCCGAACAGTGAATGGGCTCCAGGGAACAGAGGAGGCAGCTGGACCACAGCTGGCTTGTCCAAGAGAGAAACGGTGATGCATGGACCAGGCTGATGGCCACGCAGATAGAAGAAATAGATTCCAGGAATGCCTTGTATGTGCTGACCTAGGGAAGAGGCCTCGGGGATAAGCTAAGTGTATCAAAGTATCTGCCACACACTAGACTGATTGCTTGTCTTTCTTCCTTGAATTTTGGGCTCCAGGACCTTGCCTGTCCCCTCCCCATCTTCCCTGTTCTATGAGAGCCCATCACCAGCCACAGACTGGCAGCTGGACACCTAACTCTCTTAGAAATGGGTCTGTTGGTGGCAGACTGACTCCATCTCCTGCTGTACCAATGCATAAGGCAGGTTCATTCAACTGATTGGGCTTCCCTGGTGACTCAGGTGGTAAAGAATCCCCCTGCATTGTGGGAGACCTGGGTTCCATCCCTGGGTTGGGAAGATCTCTTGGAGGAGGGAACAGCTACCCAAACCAGTATTCTTGCCTGGAGAACTCCTTGGACAGAGAAGCCTGGCAGGCTATGGTCCATGGGGTCAGAAAGAGTTGGACACTACTGAGTGACTTTCATATCTTTGGTTGATTGGTCCCATCACTTGCAGGAGGAACCAGAAGTTGGCTAAGTTGAACAGTGGATGTGCTGATATCTCAGAGGTGGGACTAAAGTCAGAGGAGGCATCTACTGACTAGGGCCTCTTTTGCTTTCCTGTGCTGTTCTGCCTCCCCAGGGCCCTCAGTCAGGAGCACGTGGGACCAGTCAGTTTCAGGGTCCTCACTAGCAGGCCCAGGCCCTGTGACGACAGGGGCTCTGGGCTGGGGGCAGTTGTTCAGAGTTATCAGGACAATGAACTTCAGTGTGGTTAATGATGGAGGATGGAAACTCACTGCAAAACAGTAAAGGATGAGAAAAGTGGAGAAGGTGGTCCCTGTCTCCCATCAGGCAAGGAAAGGCTGCAGCACCAATGTCTTCACTCTGCAGAGTCTGAAATACTGTGAACTAGCCAGGACAGCAGACTCTGAGGATGCACTCTGACCCTGATCAGGACCTGAATTCGTGCTTTCATTTATTCCCTCATTCATCCCACAAATATTTTCTGAGGACCTACTGAGCGTTGGGCCTGGTTCTAGACCTTACTGGTCTTGCAGAAGGCAAAATCATTTTCCCATCTTTACGGAGTTTATGTTCTAAGAGAGAGGGACAGATCACCAACCAACAGAAGGAAGAAATAAATTGCATGTAGGCACCAGGGAAAAAGAAAAAGGAAAGCCAAGTCAAAGGGTTGAGAATACACAGGGTGAGGGCAAATGAAGTGTGAAATAAGGCAGCCAAGGGTGTATTTAGACGGTGTATTAAGGAAAGATTTTTAAAGGTAAGGAAGTTAGCCATGCAGATGGGGCCATGCCTTCTGGGCAGAGGGGATAGCTGGTGCTGAGGCCATGGTAGAGGGTTCCTGGAGCATCAGGGAAGAGTAAGGAGGCCACATGGATGAAGTGGAGGGAGCCATGGGTTGGGGGAGCAGGAGAGGAGGGCAGAGATGCACTGGTGCTCAGAGTGGATGGGGCATCATGGGTCTGAGAGAGGAGGGATCCCTCATAGGACCATGAAGCAGAGGAATGACGTGAGGTCACAGGGCTTTGGTGCAAAGGGTGACGTAAGTTGTCACACTTAGCAGGACTACCCTGCTCACTGCGTCGAGTGAGGGAAGCAATGCAGGAAGGAGGGAGGCCTGTGTGAAGGCTCTGACACTTATCTAGGCACAGGATGGTGGTGGCATGGACCAAGGTGCTCTAAAGATAAGAAGGGAAAGAATTCTGGACTCGAGTTGACAGGGAGCCGACAAGATACGTTAATGGATTCATGGTGGAATAAGAGAGAAAACAGGAGTCAGGATGGCTTCCAAGAACCTGAAGGATGAAATTATCATTCAATGAGATGTGATGGCTAAATTCTGCATGTAAATGTCTTCCTTGAAAGGTAGGGCAGTGACCTTTAGATCAGGTGAGTTGGGGTGAATGGGTGGACAATCTAACCAGTGCCCAGATTCAGCAATGCAGGGGGTGATGGAAAGACGGGCTGAGGAGAATTCAGGCCAACAAGCCATTGTCAGGGTCCTCCCTGGTCTCCTGGACACAGCCAAGAGGCAGAGAGCAAGGTGGTCTCAGGTCACAGTACACAGAAAGCCTGTGACTGACTGGTTTTCCAGGAGCCATGCTAAATTCCTGACCCCTGAAAACTGACCGCTTGCTTTTGACAAAGGAAATAACCCATTTAGGGTAAGGATGTTTGAGATAACAAACCCAAACTGAACCTAAGGACCATCCTGCCTCCAGTGCGATTGACCAGCTCTATTCAGAAGCAGATAATAACCAGCAAGATTGGTAATAATAACCACACAGAAGCAGCTCCTCACAAAAGAAAAAGAAATGAGTATAAAGGAATATAAAGAAAAGGCACATGAAGAATTTACTTCATAAAAATGATTACCTTAGATCCAGAGGAAAACTCAGGTAACCTAACAGGATGACCAAACACAAAACAAGAAACTCAAAGGGCCAAGGGCTCAAAGAAAAGCTACTGATGAGAATTATAAAGAGGGCTGAATATGAGCCGGTGTATCTTAAGAGAGAAAATGAAGAAATGAATGAAAATGTTCCAGAGATGAATGCCATGAAAATCAATAAAAATGAGTAAGCATGAATGGAGATTCCAGGAGGAAGGCAGAAAATCAATTTCAGGAAATTATTCAAATCAAGATGGAAAAGAACAAAGCTGGAGAAGAGATCATAGAAATTTCTCACCCTGCCGTGCGGTGTCTGAGCCCGGTTTGACTTCCAACATGTCTGCGCAGCTGGTCAAGAGGGGCTGCAGTGGCCTGTGGACCATGCGCGGGACCCTGACCTCAACCTCATTAGCCTGTCCACTTCCATACACTTTCTACTGAGTCCCTCACCCACTGGCTGGAGTGCTGCATCGCTATAAAGGCCCTGGGTGGAGGGTTTACAGGTCACAGGGTAAGTTAAACTGTCTTTTAAACTGTCTCAGCAGCCAGGAAGCAGAAGCACTTCACAGTCTTTTTCTGTTGTTCTGGAATTTCGATGCCTTGGTTTGGCTGCTAAAAGAATGGGGTTATTTGAGGACATTTCAAAAGGAATGAACGATTTTTTTTATTGATCTCTTTGTAAGAGCATCCTATCAAGCTGTGGTCAACAGGTAACAGACACCAGGATAAGAGGACAATGAAGACCGTCACAGAGTCCTGCTCAGCCTGCAGGGAGGACATGGCCTTGTGAGGAAAGCAGTTTCCAGGGACACAGAGAAGAAACCCCTCACACCACTGCCTCATCCCAGGAGGGCTGAAGCTACTGAGTTACAGGACAGTGGCTCTCAGGCAGATGCTTGAGACAGTTCTCGGACAATATTATTTTCTTTAGACAATCCTTGGAGTTTCATTAGGAAAAAAGCAATCCTTAGGTCTTAAAGATTTCAAGAAAATACAGGTTATAAAGTCATTCTCATTGTTTCCAATTGACAATAGGAATCGACTAGGGTATCTACTCAAGCTGTTTGCTGCCATAAAACGCAATCAGAAAGGCAGCAAGATCAAAAGACATTACACTATCATAGTTCATGAAAGTGAAAGTCTAAGCATTGCTCAGTTGTGTTCGACTCTGCGAATCCATGAACTGTAGCCCACCAGGCTACTCTGATAATGGAATTTCTGTGTGTGTTAGATGCCCAGTTGTGTCTGACTCTTTGCAACCCCATCTACTGTGGCCCACCAGGTTCCTCTGTCCATGGAATTCTTCAGGCAATAATACTGGAGTGGATTGCCATTTCCTTCTCCAGGGAATCTTCCTGACCCAGGGATTGAACCCGGGTCTCCTGCATTGCAGATGGATTCTTCACCATCTGAGCCACCAGAGAATCTCATGGAATTCATAGTATTACATAAGAAAAGGTGTGTGTATCACACATATTCACGTGTACTCTATATATACTATTTACTACTACATATACTATGCTATCTATATATTTTATCTTGCTGATTGTGTGCTCAGCCATGTCTGACTCTTTGCAACCACATGGACTGTAGCCCACCAGGATCCTCTGTCTATGGAATTTTCCAGGCAAGAATACTGGAGTGGGTATCCATTTCCTTCTGCAGGGGATCTTCCTGACCCAAGGATCGAACTCACCTCTCTTGTGTCTCCTGCCTTGACAGGCATATTCTTTACCACTATACCACCTGGGAAGTCCATATGGATACTATATTATAAGTCATTTATACTGTATACTATATATATTCACAATGTATATACTATATACACAAGTTTTTCATTGAACTACTAATTGAAGCTTTAAAGTCATATATGAAACTTATCAGTCTTAGATGTTTAATAAAACATCTTTGACTCTAAAGAAAAAATGAATATAGAGACAGTATATAGACATGGAGGACAGATGGGGAAGCTGGATACTACACAGTCCTGATGGGGATGAGAACACAGCAGTTGGAGAAAAGCAGCATTCAGAGACCCCCCCCAACTATGTCCACTAAATCTGCTGTGCATACAGGCATGTGCTGTGGGGTGCTAAGAGTATCAGTCAGACATAATTCCTGCCCCCAAAGAGTTCTCCAGCCTGTGAGGACTAGAGGCAAATAACAAGTGCTTAAAATACAGTGGGAGGGCTTCCCTGGTAGCTCAGTGGTAAAGAATCCACCTGCTAATGCAGGAGACGTAGGACCGATCCCTGGTCCGGGAAGGCTTTACATGCCACAGAGTAACTAAGCTCGTGCACCACAACTATTAAGCCTGTGCTCTAGAGCCTGGGAGCCACAGCTACTGAAGCCTGCATGCCCTAGAGCCTGTGCTCTGCAGTGGAAGAGGCCACCGTACTAAGAAGCCCACACACCACAGCCAAGAGTAACCCTCGCTAGATGCAACTGGAGAGAGGCCTGCACAGCAGTGAAGACCCAGCAGAGCCATAAATAAATGAAAAAATAAATACAACTATTAAAAAATGTTTAATATAATGGGAGAAATTCTAGAAAAGAGGTTTGCTCTGGGTACTATTGGGGGCCAGGATGGACCATGGTATATGGCATGTGTCGGGCCCTGAGCTTGGCCATCAAGTCACCTTGTCAGGTCGCTGCTATGGAGAAACCTGGGATCAGAGGGTGGGAAGTGACTTGCTAAAGGTCACATAACCTGCAAATGGTAAAACTGGGCTCTAAAATCAGGTGTGTCTGCTTCCCAATTCATCCTCCTCCTCGAATGTTCTGCCTCTGGTCTTGTATCAGCTGGAAGCCATCCATAATGTCTGTAAGGAAAGCACCAGCAACAGTAAATCCTGGGTGTCTTGTCATTAGGGTTTATTGCGAGGGCTCTGGTCTCCCTGGGGCTGGGGAAGAAGATATGACTGCTACCCATGGAAAGAGCACAGGTGTGTCAAGACTTTATCTAGGGATGGTTTCCATACCCAGGCAGGAGGGGCTTGGGAGAACAGCAGGCACACTCATCAAGCAAAGTCACAATCCAAGGCAAAGACCCTTTGCAAGATACACAGTGGAGCATCCATCAAACCGCAGCTGGGGTCCAGGGTGAGCTAAGAATTCAGGAGCACAGGACAGTGGGGAAGCCAGCCATGAGAGGGGACACGTGCCAGAGGAAAAGGAGGGGCAGGTCTACTGAAGAAAGAGCATTTGAAGACCATGCTGGCTGAGCAGAGGAGACAGGCAGGCTGCCTGCCTCTGTTTTACGGTGGCCTGAGGGGTTTGGCCACCCTGCTCAGACCATCTATTATTGCCACAAGCAAAGAATATACCACACAGAAATGATCGCATCAGAACTGTGAGTGGATATGGAACTGTAACACGTAATAGTTCTTTGAGTCCAGCACTCAAAGAGCTGGGTCCCTGGGAGCTTGCCTAAGATCCCCAAGGCTCTGTATTTCGAAAAGGCCAAAAAAGAGAGAGAGAGCACCATCTACTGCCATTATCATGGCCTTGCTTCCTTAGTGGGCCCACTGCCCATAATCCTGACCTACAGGTTCCTAAGTCTTCTTGCCAAAGTCCCTGACTCTAGATATGTTACCAGGTCGGGGAGAAGGGACCCTGGAACAGCTTGGGAGCATCTTCAGAGAAGAAGCAGTGAATGGCATGTGAAGGAGCAGGAATAGGACAAAAACAAGGGGAAGGGAGGAGGGCGATGGGGGAACACAAGGTCGTGGGCAACCATGAAGAGGCTGGGAGTAGGGTGAGGTCAGGAGCCGAGGGCCCAGTAAGCGCCTGTTGATGAGGCCTTGTCATGGAGAGTTTCAACAGCAAGGCGGCCCAGGAGCCAGTTTGCAAAGATAGGAAGTTAAAAAGTTAGTTAAGAGGGATTGTTCAGTTGCTAATTCGAGTCGAACTCTTTGTGACCACATGGACTGCAGCACACCAGGCCTCCCTGTCCTTCACTATCTCCCCGAGTTCGCTCAAACTCAAATCCATTGAGTCAGTGATGCCATCCAACCATCTCTTCCTCTGTCGCCCCCTTCTCCTCTTGCCCTCAATCTTTCCTAGCATCACGATCTTTTCCAGTGAGCCTGCTCTACGCATCAGGTGGCCAAAGTATTAGAGTTTCAGCTTTAGCATCAGTCCTTCCAAGGAATATTCAGAGTTGATTTCCTATGGGACTGGCTGGTTTGATCTCTTTGCTGTTCAAGGACTCTTAAGAGTCTTTAACACCACAGTTCGAAAGCATCAATTCTTCAGAGCTCAGCCTTCTTTATGGTCCAACTCTTACATCCATACATGACAGCTGGAAAAAACATAGCTTTGACTATATGGACCTTTGTCAACAAGAGTGATGTCTCTGCTTTTTAATATGTTGCATTAACAGAGCAGATTCCTGGGGATCCCAGACCCTAGAGTTCTTGCATCAGCCCCCAAACCTACCCTCTGCTGCATGTCTCAGATCCGCACTCCAGCAGGACCCTCTGCACCAAGCCACTTCCCTACCAGCCTTCTTTCTACCTCAAGGCTGGACTTTCCTCTTGGACTACTTGGTTATGGCTTTATTTTTCAAGCATGAAAGAGGTTTAACTCTGAATTCATTGAAGTTTCTCCATCCTCAGTTTATACTGGATATTGCATAGCTCATCTTTTCCAGATTTTTTTCCTCCTAAAATGTCAAGGTGCTCTGTTTTTAGAAGCACTGCATAGAGATAAAAGGGATTAAAGTGTAATTTTATCCTCTTTAAAGGTAACTTGGAGCAAATGGGAGTAGAACAACCCACTTGGAGTTCATCATCTCACCTCCCTTCTCCCTTTCCATTCCCTCAAAGGTGGCCCTCTGAGTTCTTAGGGTGGAGGGACCCAGTTGGCAGGATCTGCCTCCCAGAATCCCTGTGATCAAGTCTAGGATGGCAGGGGAGGTGGGTGTGGCCTGGAAGGCTTGCAATGAGGTGGATAGAGCCCTCCAGAAACCAGGCAGTGTTGATGGCTGGGAACCCGGAGCCTGCCTCTCCCCTCATCTCAGCGGGATGGAGTCTCTGCTTCCAAGCTCTTTGCTCGGGGTCCTGAGAGAAGGTGCAGGTCCCCTGGAGAGGCCAGGGTGCAGTGGCCTCTTTCCCACATGTGGCAAGTAGCCCCACCCCCATGAGCCTTCACCTTTGCAGCGGATGTGGCAGAGGAATCCCTCCTCTGCCACTGGACCTAGAGGTAGACCTGGGGGGACCATCTAACACCACCTGATCATTGTCCAGGCAAGAAACCGAGGCCAGAGAGGGACTTGCTGAGGTCTCTCGCTAGTTGGCAGCAGAGTAGAGCTCCGGTCTGTTCACCCGCATAGCACGCTACTCTTCCTCCCCCATCCTTCCGCAGTTCCTGGGAGCATTTCCAGGAATCTGAAATCTAGAAATCGCCTTTTGATATTCATTTTGTATGTCTTCAGTTCTGGGGCATCTATTTTAAACTGTCCAGAACAAGATGCTTCTTTCCATTGATCCAGACATTTAATTTCATCTTTCCTCTTGTTTTCTTCCCCCTTCAAAAGCTGTTATTAAATCGATGGTGTTCTGATAGATGGCATCGTAGAATAAACCGAATAGGTTAATGGTGAAAAATTGTTCTAGTGTTTAAAATTCTTAGTTTAGTTGGTTTCTGTGTTTCCAGTACTGTGCTAAATGCTGGACTTGCTTTTTCTCAGTAGATCCTACCAACTTCTCTCGGAGGTGGGTACCAACCTCGCCCATCTCACAGCTGAGGAAACTAAGCCTCAGAGAGGCCCAGTTACTCGCCCAGGGTCACACAGTAGGCAGTGGAGCTACCATTATAGTTAAACCCAGGCCACGTGGTTCCAGAGCTTGTACTGGACACATTACATCAATGTGTATGTTTGCATTACATTTTTCACCAAGGTGGCTCAGTGGTAAAGAATCCACCTGCCAATGCAGGAGACACAGGAGATGAAGGTTTGATCCCAGAGTTGGGAAGATCCCCTGGAGGAGGAAATGACAACACACTCCAGTATTCTTGGCTGAAAAATCCCATGGACAGAGGAGCCTGGCTGGCTACAATCCATGGGGTCACAAAGAGCTGGACACAGCTGAATGACCGAGCATGCATTACACTAATCCTTGCTGGACACTGGTGTTGCCAAGATGATTATCTAGTGAGGGATATCAGGGTCTACTTTCTGTCATCAACTTGCTGTGTGACCTTACAAGTCATCTTTCCCCTTTGGGGGTCAGGGCTTATCTGTAGAATGAGGGGCTGGACTCTCAGGGGCTTCCCCACTCAGAGGTGATGTCTAGCTGGCTGGAGGGGTACTGGGTACTCCCCCGCCCCCTGGTTTCCTGGAAAGCCCCCTTGCTGGGGGAGAGGCTGTGGACCACACACTTTGCTCTTTCAGCTTGCTGGGTTGAAGCACAGAGGCTGTTGCTATCCAAGGACAGCGCTGGCATTCTCTGGGACCCTTGATTCTCCCCTGTCACCTCCTCAGCCACTTGCACTGGTGCTGGGCTGAGCTTCCTGGGACAGGAGCATTGAATCACTCCTCCACAAACTCCCCATCTAGCAAATAAATAAAGGCCAGAGTCCTCATCACAGGGAACTTGCACCTAACTGGAAATATTTTTTCACACACTATAAATGGCTCTTCCCCTCATTGCTCTGTGACAAAGTTGAGACAGGAAAAGGCATCAGTTTTCTGGGCCTGAGCTGTGAGGCCAGGATCAATGCAGCGTAAAGGGTGGGGGCCACAGTGTTAGAGGGTGGCTCTACAATGAAATTATGGTTATTGTTATCCTGGCGGTGTTTCTTCTGTGCCGCCATGACAGAAGGCTCCCTGGGTAACCGCAGATTTGTATTTCATTAGGACACTTTAGTCAAAAAAATCAATGGTGCTCTGGGAATTGCTCTGCCAGTCCACGGGGGTGGATAAGCCTGGTGAGCAGCCTGCAAAGATCCTGCTAAAATTAGGCAGCTGCAGACAGAAGCTGGATTCACAATCATAGCGCATCGATTTCCAAAGTGATGCTGAATCCAAGTGACTTTAATTGGTCTCCTTGTTTTGTCTTTTTGAAGATGGGCCTTTTGTAATGAAGTGGTTCTTCTTTTGTAATAAAGTGGTTCCCTCTCTGGGGAAATGGAGTTACTATTTGAAGGCAGGCTCAGAATTTGCCCAAGTACAGGGTGGGAGTGGGTGGTTCTACCTAGCAGGGAGGGCCTGCTTTGCAATTAATGACCTGTGTGGCCTTGGGCATATTTCACCTCTGGGAACCTCAGTTTCTTCATCTGGGAGCAATAACAGAAGTAGGATTATTTCTGTGTGTGTGTGTGTGTGTGTGTGTATAAAACTAAAAGACATAAGGCTTCTAAGTGCTTATGGGAGGCCTGCACATAGTAATCAATATCATTTTGATTTTTTCTTATTTTTAAGAATCCATAGAACCCTAGAGTGAAAGGGAGCATAAAGCCAGCCTTTCTCTTAACTGAGGAGGAAACTGAGAGGTTAAGTGGCTTGACCAAGGTCAAAGCAAGGAGGAATGATAAGCCTGCAACATGAGGGACAGCATCTCAGCATCTATCACTCATCCTTGGACATCAGAATTGACGGAGGAAACAGCACAGGGCAAGGCAACTTCAGCCATTCTTAAGTATACACGCCGCATCCCCCGACACACAGACAGACACACGTGCACACACTGCCTTGTCCCAGCCTCCTCCAGGTTTCAATGGCCAAGATGAAGTTTGGACAGAAACTCATAGTCTCCTCTTTCCTCAGTTCTCCAAATGTCCTCTATCATTCCTTCCTCCTTACTTTCCCACTCTTCAACCTTGTCACACACAATTATGGCCACTGCCCCATCTGGAGTGTTTTTTCCATTATTGGTGAAATTCTTTTCTATGTCTGGAGAATTCCCCATCACGGGACACAAAGCCCAAAATGTCAGACATGTTTTTTTCCCAACCTCCTTTGCAGCTTGGCTCAGGTCATGTGGTGAGGCTCCTCCAATCAGATCCGCCCACTTCACAGGCTACACTTTGGGCAAAAAGCCCAATAGGAAGTGGTTCTCCTTGCTGTGTCTGTTCTGGTGACTGTGGGGACAGAGGTTGGAATACACCCCCTCTCGTCCGTTGGAAACAAGACAGCAGTGATCCAGCCATAGCCTGGAGGTGGGGGTGGTGAGGGTGGGGCGAGCAGTGGGTCCAGGGCTCCCTGGAGGAGGCTGAAATGCTATTGCCAGTGGGATGATTTGGGGCATTGCTTCTAGGGTCACAACCCCTAAGCCTGACTCTCCAACACTCTCAGTGATTCTGCAAATCACCCCCATCTATGTAATAAATTACTTTTCAGCTTAAATCATTAGCCACTCATTCTGTTGCTTGTAATAACCACGCTGGCTGATATATTACCACTCTGCTGTTCAAATACTCCCTACTCCTTAACACCAAGGTAAAATGCTGCCTCCCCCTGGAAGCCTTCTCTGATCCCTACAGGTAGAAGTGATTGCCCACTACCTGATTTGCTGGCAGTCTTATCCTGTGTCATGATATCTCCTTCCGGGCAGCGGCCCAGCATGGTTATTTTCTCTAGCTCACGGAGAATGGTGGTTAAGAGCGCAGACTCCGGAATTAATTACAGCCTGGGTTCAAGTGCCTGCTCTGCCACTAACTAGCTGTGTGACCTTGGGCCAGTTACTGGGTCTCTCTGTGTCTCATCTGTAAAATGGGGTGGTAACAGCATGCAGCTCACATAACTGCTGTGATGATTATCACACGTGTCCATGTAAAGCCCTGGGACAAATCCTGGCCTGTCATAAACACTGCATGTTAGTTCCTATCACTTCCAGTCACCTCCCCTCACCATCACCTGTGGTCCCCAGGTGGGTGAGATGCTCCTCACATCATGTGACACATCCCCTGCAGAATGGCCCTTCAGGGACCTGCCAGTCATCCCTGTTGGTGGCCCTCTGAGCACTCAGTCAGCACTGCCAGATTTTCTGCAGCTCCTGAGCCCTCTGACTGTAATCAGCGCCATGTCCTTCATGGGCCCCAAGTCCTCTCCGCTCCCCTGAGGCCACTGGTGCCCACTCACTTCCTACTGTGGCCACCTTGCTCTCATCTGCACCTGAAGCCTCGCAGAGGCCTCCAAAATGATGTCTTCGCTGCCAGAGTCCCTCTCCCTGTTTCATCAGCACCCAGGTACCTTTCCCAAACGCACGGCCCTGTTGAAACAAGAAAAGGCACTGAGGTCCTGTGGTCCACATGTTGAAATGAAAACTCTGTCCCCAGCATTCCAGACCCCTCCTACTCTGAATCCTGCCCACTCCTGGCCTCCCGTGCTGCCAAGGCTGAGCATCCCAAGGGCTCCCAACTCCCTGACCTCCCAACTCCCTGACCTGACCTCTGTGCACCTGGGCCCCTGCAGGCCAGCTCCTGGCCTTACCTGTCTCTGTCAGTGAATCTACATCACCTCTTGGACTCAGCCCAGAGGCGACCCCTGCGGAGCCAACCCCAACCTCCTTCCTGCACCCCCATCAGTTTCTGTGCCCCAAAAGACCTCCACCCATGATGGTCCTTGGAACCCCAATGTGAGCCCTTTGAGGGCAGGACTGGTCTTTCTCCTCTGGATCCCTCAGGACTTCTCAGCCCAGGGTTGGCAGAACAAGATCCCCAAGGCCCCCAACTCTACCTCATGTAAGGAGCCTCAGTGTCATCACAACTCAACATATCCAAGTCCAAGCTCATGAACTCCCTGCCCCAGAAACCTGGCCCCTCCCCAGTCCTCACTCCCCATGAGTGGCACCTTTATCCATCCATCCAGCTACCCAGCCAGGAGCCTATCTTTGACACCTCCTTTTCCTCCAGCATCCAACTTGATATCCAGCCCTGTCATTTACCCCTAAAGACTCAGCATCTATGCTCGCCTCTCCATCTCCTGGGAAGGACCCTCTTTACAGACCCCCTAGGACTTCACTCTCCCCTTCAGTGCTGATCTGTTTATGATTTGAATTCAGCTGTGATTAAGATCCCTGTGAACAGGGACTGCATCTGGCTTTTCTTCACCACTGAATTCTCGGGCCAGGACCAGGCACACAGCAGGTACTCAACTAACACCTGCTCACCGGATGCATAAATAAGAGCTACTGTCTAATCACCTATGGGTGCTGGGCACTGTGCCAAGCACTTAATTCAGTCCTCCCCAAATCTCAGCATGATCCCATTGTAGAGATGAGAAAACAGAGATTCAGGGAGGTAAGTAACAGGTCCAGAGTCCCATAGCCAGTCAGTGGCAGGGCCAGGACTCAAGCACACATGCCTCTGAGCTGGCTTCAGTGTCTCTAAAATACAGACCTGCTTTCACCCCCATCGTGACCTGGACCAGTCTGCTCTGTGCTTGTCCTCTTAGGCACCTGCCTCCCCCATCAGACTATGAGCCTCTGAGGGTAGATACCCTATTTCTATTCCTGCACCCTCCCAGCTCATGGCCTAACAGCCTGAGTAACTGAATAAAGGAGACAAGAAGAGGACTACAATCCAGAGTCCTGGCTCAGTGATACTTGTCAAATGCAGGATCCTGGCAGCACCCAGAGATGTTGCTATATGATGGGCTGAAGGGGGAACCAGGGAAGCCAGGGAGCCCCCATGTGCCCACGGCCCCTGTGATCAACACAGGCCTCTACTGGTGACTCTCTATAGGTGGCAGCAGCGTGACTGTCCTCAGATGTTGATGCTCAGCCCCACCTGTGTGCCTGTATCTAGATGCTTCTCCTTGCTAAGACCAGCGGAGACACACCAGCTGCACTGTCCTCGGATCCCCTGAAACCAGCCGCTTTAGCTCTTTAATGAAGTGCCCAGGGAGCATCCACATGGGCCTCAGTCTGGACCCAAACCATGTGATTATGAATCACTCGTTCCCTTCAAAGGCTCCTGCGTCCTCAGCAAACACAGCCCACACAGATCAGAGCCTTCAACTCCTCCCGTGGGCTCCTGTCTACATGGACAGATGTGGGAAGTTGGGGGAGGGAAATCAGAGTGAGAATGAGTGTGAGGAGGGTCCAGGGCAGGAAGCAAACGGAGTTCGAGTCACTGAGCACCTGGGGACAGGAAGTGCGTGACTGTGAAATACAGACTCCAGGAGGAAGCATCTTTACCAGTTGCCAAAAGGCTCGGGGAGCAGGGAAATATGAACTTCCTGGAAGCAGGGTTTCTGGGAGGTCGGTAGGGCCAGTGGAGCCCAGGGACTGATCCCAAGAGGCCTGCGTTTGAATCTGGCTCTGCAGTCTCCAGGTGTGGTGGCGTTCGGGGATCTCATTATCTCTCTGAGCCTCAGGTTCCACATCCAGGTTTGTGTGGGTTGGGCTGGAGGTGGCTGAACAGGAACTGGTCTCATGGGGTCTTAAAAGCCAAGCTCAAAGATGGGTCTTTGCTTTAGGAGCAGCGGGGCGTCTGTGGTGCTTTAACCAGCTGGGTGACCGAGGGTTTACATTTCAAATCTTTATCTCAGCCCCGCTGCGAGTTGTGAGGACAAAATGGTGAAATGCCATCGAAGAGCTTAGTGATGGCTCAGCAGCATCCCAGGAAATGGCAGCAAGTGTCCTGGGGTGGAGGCAGGTGGGTGAACACCCTGCCTCCCCACCTATCAGGGTAGCAGCCCCTCTTGGGCACAAGGGCTGCACCTGGCACCTCACCCACATCTCACTGCATCCTCACTGCAGCCCCAGAGAGGTGGGCGGGGGGCGTTACCACCCCATCTCACAGAAGGAGAGACCGAGGCCAGACAAGGCTTACTCACAGAGAATTGTCCAGTGGGATCCATTTCAAAACAAAGCGAGGGACAAACCATTGTGAACGTTAACGAGGGCTGCGGACGCAGAAATGAGTCAGACATGCTCCCTGCCCTGAGGAAGTGCCTGGTTGCAGGGAAGGGCTCTAAGGTAAAGGATATTCTGATACTCATATGAAGTGAGAAAGAAGGGAAGCCTGCGGAAGATGCCAACACAGTGCGGAAGAGGAAGGAGTGAGCTCCCTGCAGATTCAGGTGCTCGGGGAAGGCTTCTAAGAAGAGGGGGTGGTGCCAGGACAAACCACCTCTCAGCTGGCAGGCAATGGTGCTGGTCAGCTCGTGGCGCGTTCTCCTGAGTACAGGCATTGGGTGGGCCTGGCTGGGCTGAGGAACAGAGAAACAACCTGTCCCTGTCCTCATCCTCTGTCAGGCATACAGTCACCCCCACCCCCCACCCCCGCCCCCCGGCCTGTCCATATCCATTCATTCATTCGCTGGCTCCACGTGTCTGTATTGAGTCAGGAGCCATGATGGACACAGCACAGAGCAGGAAGGAAAGACTCAACTTTGCTTACAGTTGGCTGAGGGAGTCCCACAGAGCTGCACTAACATATGTGCAATTGTAGCTACGGCCCAGAAAGCTAAGGAAGCTCCACAGAGCCATGAGACACCCTCTCCACAGCTGGGAGCTGAGCCAGAGAAGTCACAGAGTGCATCCCTGAGGATGAGGTGATGGGGAGGATGAGCAGGCAGCAGTTAGGTGAGGGGAGCACTGGGGGAAGAGAGGGAGCACGGGCAAAGTCCTGCGGAAGCAGAAGCAGGGCAAGGAAGAGAGCAGGAAAACACACAGGGGGGCCCAGAGTGCTCGGGGAAGCATGGGGGCTGGGGAGGGACAGGGCTTTGTGACCACAGTCAGCCTGGCTGCATTTATCCCGGGAGTAATCAGGAGCCATGGGAAGGCTTCAGGTAGGGCCTGGTATGGTCAGAACTGCCCTTCAAGCACACTATGTGGAAACTGAATCCTCCCAAATCTGTCTCCTGCTTCCAGGCTGGGTACCCCTCTCATATTTGGAAGCACATCAGGGAACGAGGCTGCCAGGGTATGAACATTCTGGAGTGTTTGTGGGAGTTATTATGTGCCAATAAACAGATATGAGCTCTGACAAGAAAAAGAGGATCCTGGGCTGCTGTGCTGGATGTGGAAGTCAGGAAAGGCCCCCAGTAAGGTAGCATCTGAGCAGAAATCCAGATTAAGTCTGCAGCTAGCTTAGTGACTTAGGATGAAGGAACTCAGAGCAGAGAAGACTCAAGATGGGAGCAGGAACCAAGAAGGAACTTCACGGATCTGCCATCCACCGGCCCAGGAGCTGGGACAGAACCACAAGGAGGACTCTGATTGGAAACCTGCAGTTTTGCAGGGTTTCTGACCACCTACCCACTCCCACCCCAGATGGCATCCTCAGCTTTGCTGGGTTCACGGCATCGAGGTTTGATGAGAGATTTCAAGAAGATGACTGGTCATCCCTGCATTGTTCCCAGTGACACTAGAGTCCCCTGACTAGGAACAAGTCCTCTGATCACCCCCAGTACCCCAAAGAATGCCCAGAGGTTTCACATTGCCTGAACTCCCTCCCCAGGGTCTTGAGGAGGCACCTTGGGTCACAGTCCCACCCCCATCACACACTCTGCCTCTCCCAGGCTTAGTATCTCATCTCTGCCTCTCACCCTGGTCCTCTACCTCCTTCCCCTCCTCTCCCTCCCTTCTCCCCTCCTCCTCTCCTCCTTCCCTTCTGTGCCGGGGTTTATTTTCAGAAACAGAATCCTTCCCGAGCCTCTGACATTTACTCTTTGGAATTGGAATATTTTCTATTTCTCTTTCTCAAAGCAAGTCTGTTGGCTGAGATTTCCCAGGGATCATGCCTGCCCTTCTGGAGGTGAAGTGCCAGGGCAGAACTGGCTTATGTCAGCTCAGCACCCATCGTGTCAACCAGCAATTATTAGGCACCCACTGTGCACCAAGTCCTTTTTCATGAACTATCACATTCAATCCATTTAAGAAGTCTGTGG
Source organism: Bos indicus x Bos taurus (assembly GCF_003369695.1). Lineage (NCBI taxonomy): Eukaryota > Metazoa > Chordata > Mammalia > Artiodactyla > Bovidae > Bos > Bos indicus x Bos taurus. The sequence continues at coordinate 123,265,942 of NC_040077.1, forward strand.
AGTTGGGGTTACCCTCTGCATATGCAGGACGAGTGAACCAAAGATTAGAGGAGTTAAATAACAAGTCTAAGGTCACACGGCAAGTGAGGGGTCGGGTGGTGATGAAACCACCCTTCTCTGGCCCCAGAGCCCATTTCTGTCTTTTGTGCTCTGCCTACAAGGCCCAGGGGTGCTGGTTCATTGAAGCATGGGCAGCATTTGGGTGAACCAAGAGTCTAGGGGCATAGCATCCAGGCAGAGGGAGGGAACATCAAGAGTGAAAGCACAGAGACAGGAATATGCTGGGCACGTGTTAGGGGCCAGTTGATGAGGCTGGGGTTGGGGATTCAGGTCCAGGAGTGGGAGGTACAAAGAGAGTTGCCGAGACAGACCTGGCCTGTGTGGTTACAAGTGACAGAAAATTCAGCTCCTGCTGGCTGAGCTTAGAAGGAAATGCATTAGCTCGTCTGAGTGGTCAGCCCAAGGGTCATCTTTGTGAACAAGAGTAAGAAGAGGGCCTGATCTCAAAGGAAAAATGTTGACAAGACCAAAAGAAAAAAAAAAGAAAAAAATATTCACAAGAGTCAGCACAGACGGAGAGCTGTCATGCATCTCACACTGTAGTAAGCCATCTACAAGAACTATCTCATTTATCTTCTTAACAACACTCTGTGTGGATATTATGATGTCCAGTTTATAGATGGGGAAACTAAGGGTCAGAGAGGTTAAATAGCATGCCCAGGGTCACACAGCTGGTAGTAGGTGGCAGACACCTCATTTGGATCTTGACTCTAGAGTTTAGGTCTTAATCACTGCCCTGCCACACCTTCCTGTGTGGCTGTCACAGGTCTGATCCTGGTGGCCTGGCCTGAGAAGCTAAGCTGCTTCCTCTAGCAGGAAATTAGGAACCATGGAATGTTAGCAGGGAGCGACGCAGTCAAAGCTGTGCTTTAGAAACCCACTCAGCGGTGTTGTGGGACCAGGTCTGGGAGACAGTACACAGCAGAAGCCAGGGTGGGCCTGACAAGTCAAGTGATGGAGAAAGAGAAGGGGGATCAAATGAGATGCTCACTTAAATTCCCTCGGCCACTTGACCTGCTCTCGTGGAACACGTGTCAGGTGTGTGGATGACTGACAACCCAGCTCTGAACACGCCTCCGGATTTGCATCATTTTCCGGTCTGTCCTCCTTACTTGTGGCAGGAGGAGACAGCCAGGGTCTGGCCCTGCACACTCTGCTCACCATCAGCTTCTGGGTCCCAGCCCAGATGTGGGGAGGGCATCCCAGGGGGGCTCACACCCATGGATTCAGAGCAGCTGAAGTCCAGCAACCCAGCCCTAGAGGCCCAGCTGACCTGTGTCCTTCCTCCAAAGAGGAATAAGGGAGGGTGTAGACGAGGCTTGGGATCCTTTGTGTTTCTGATGGGTGTCAGGGACAAAACCTACCTCCTCTGGGCTCAGGGGCCAGCTGGTCTCTGGACGTTCTGGGTGGAGGTATCCTCCCTGAAGCCAGGCCCTGCTCTTCCCCGACAAGCAGGAGAAGATGGCTGCCTTGCATGCCTGTCTTCCCTCTCAGGGCAAGGTCCATATCCCACTCTTGACACCCTGTAAAGAACAGGCTTGCTCTCTTGATGGCAAGAGCTGTAAAGAATACAGACACAAAAAAAGAGGGAGAAGCTGGGGCCACTTTTTGTAATCAGTCTGGAGGAGATCAATGTCTAAGTCCAGCATTTAGGGCCCTGAAAGCCTAGGGACTCAGAAATGTTTGCTTAGGAAATTGTCTTATGGCTCATTTCTATTGGCACTCTGGGCTGCTTCAGAAAATGTCAAAGACTGTGAAGAGGAAGGTAAAGTCAGTTGTGATGACAAGGCTTTGCCAGCCGCTGGCCTACTTCCCCTTTCTCTGAGCACAGAATTCCAGAACCCCAGGCTTGGAAAGAACATCAGAGGTTATCCAGCCCCTCCCCAGACTCCACTAAGATCTTGAGATACCCACACAACTTCCTGCCAGCGCATGGCCTGCCCTCTGCTTGACTCCTCCCCTTATGAGAAACTCTCTCCTCTGAGGCAGCTCTGCACACAGGGCATCATCCTTGGTAGTCCTGAGCCTGACTTCCTAGAGGCAGGTGTTGGTGGTACCAGCTCTGCCACTTACTGGCTGAGTGACCCTCAGTTACTTCACTTCTCAGAGTCTCAGACCTCTTGTTTTGTAAAATGAGGAGGATAATACTAGCATCTCTCATATGAACTCAACATTTCAGGGAACCTCTGAGCAGCCCAGAAAATACAGACAGGTTCTCATCTCCCACGTTCTAGGTATCAGACCTTTATTATTTCTGTCTGTTGAGAATTTGTTATGGGTGCACCATACTGTTGGCTTGCTCAAATTGCATCCACCAGGACCAGGTGACATTAGTGGTAAAGAACCTGCCTGCCAATGCAGGGGACAGGGGCTCAGTCCCAGTCAGGAAGATCCAGTATTCTTGTCTGGAGAATCCCATGGACAGAAGAGCCTGGCAGGCTACAGACCATAGTGTTGAGAGTCGGACACTACTGCAGCAACTTAGCACAGACACACAGGACCTCTTAGCCTGGTTAATTGTGACTCATTCTTCAGATCTCAACCGAGACATCACCTCCTTTGAGAGACCTTCCATGATCTAATCTAATCCCCTGTCATATATTCTCAGAGCTCCCCAGACATTTCTTCTCATGACACCCTTACATTTTGTTGCTATTGCTTCTTCAGTGTGGTCTTCCTCACTGCCCCCATGAGCATAGAATCCCTGATCTTCCCCAGGGATTTGCCCAGAGCTGAATTTCTAAGAGGCACTCAATATAATCTTGTGAACGGAAGGAAGGAAGGAAGGAAGGGATGGAGAGGGTGTGTGGGGTGGCGGCGGGGGGAGAAAGAAAGAGAAAGGGAAAGAAGGAATCGTCCTTGCAAATGGGCTCAGGGGCCAAATTTTCCTTACTTCAAGGCATACTCTGACCCCAGGCTTAGTAAAGTCATCAAATAAATCCAACATTTAGAAAAGGGTTGGGGGAGGTAGGAGTGAGAGATGCAGCAGACACTTTCCTGAAAGTCAGTGGTAATAAAGGAGAAAAATGGACTGGCTCCCTCCAGATAACCATCGTGAGAGAAGTAATTACACAGCTCCTGTCCTGAGCATGGATGCTGGTGGCACCTGCCCAGGTAATTCATCAGCCTCAGATTAATGGACCCCTCGAGAGTGTCTGCACATGTCTCCATCCAGGTTTCTCAGGACACCTTTATTTAGATTTCATCAGGACTGTTTTTCTCTGTCATCCCTCAGTCAGGAGTGGGCTGCCATACTAGGTGGCACAGTTGAATATTGATTTGCTGGCACTGACCCAGCAGAAAAGCAGCCCATTCAAGTGAGCCAGTTGTTTCCACTTGCTTGAGACCTCCCCAGGGCCTTTGCAACTCACTGAGTTGCTGGTATCACATCAGGTGGGCAGAGAACCTAGTTGTGTGTCCTTTGAGACTGAGGCTTGGCCATGTAGAAAACACTGTAAACCTTGGTTGCCTCATCTGTAAAGAGGGAATAAGTGGAGCAGGATGATGGAACTGTCACTTTCTGGTATTTGCATTTTTCTAATACTTGAATTCTTTAAAACAGGCATATGTTTTCCTTTATGATGAGAAAATCAAACTCAATGGAATTATAAATAAATAAAATTAAGAAATATGAATAATTAAAATTAGGCACGTCATTGGGTTGCAGTGAGAGTTAAAGGAGGTGGTTCAATGCCCACAGCATAGATTCAGGCATGTGCTGGGTGAAGAATGCCTGTAGCTGCCAGGTTCCTCCAATTATTATGGCTGATAATAGTTGCGACCACTGGAGATCAAGGTTTTTGTCATGAGTATCAGGCAAGTGTGTCACCTCTTTGGCCTTGGTGAATTCATCTCTAAAATTAGAATGTCAGACTACTTCCTAAATGAAATGATAACCTACTCCAGTATTCCTGCATGGAGAATCCCATGACTGAGGAGCCTAGTGGGCTACAGTCCATGGGGTCTCAAGAGTCAGACCCGACTCAACGACTAAACCACCACCATCAGGCGAGGGTGTCAACTTCTCTGTCCTTGGTGACCATCTCTAAAATTAGAATGGAGGAAGCTTCCTAAACCTAATAAAGGGAACAACAACGGGAATACCTACTAACATCCTAATTAATGATAAACATTGAATGCTTCTTTCCTTAATGTCAAGAACAAGACGAGGATGTCCATACTGACCACTTCTATTTAACATTGTCCTGGGGGTTTTAGCCAGGGCAGCTAAGCAAGAGAAAAATAAATAAATATTTTCTATATTGAAAAGTAAAATTATTTCCTTTCACAGATAGCATGATCTTGAACACAGAAGATCCTAAAGAAGCCCAGAAGAGACTATTAAAACTCACAGATGAAATCAGCAAGATGGCAGAATGAACTAAATAAACAAAAATCAATTATATTTGGCTGGCAAAAAATTCATTCTTGGTTTTCCACAAGTAACTAAAGAAAAACCCAAACAAATTTTTTGGCCAACCCAATATTTCTATGCACTAGCAATGAACAATAAAATTAAGTAAACAGTTGAAAATAAAATTAAGTAAACAACTCCATTTACAATGGCACCTAATACAATAAAATATCTACAAATAGAGTAAGGTGCGTGTGGTCAACAGGTTTCAACAGGGTGAAGGATGCCAAGAGAATTCAATGGAGAAAGAATAATCATTTCAACAAATGATACCAATACAACTGGATAAACATATGTGTGAAGTTGGACATCACTTCACATCATGCATCAAAATGGGTCACCTCACAAAGTTTATCTCAAAATGGACCTTAGACCAAATGTAAGAGTCAAAATTGTAAAACTGTTAGAAGAAAACATAGAAGTAAATCTCTGTGACCTTGGGTTAGTGAATTAGTTCTTAACTATGACACCAAAAGCATGAATAAGAATAGAAAAAAATAGATAAGTTGACTTGATCAAAATTTTAAAATTTTGTGTTTCAAAGGGCACCACCAAGAAAGTAAGAAGACAACCTACACAATGGGAGAAAATATCTGCACGTCATGTACCTGATATGAAACCGGCTTCAGAATATATAAGCAACACTTATGACTCAACCATAAAAAGACAAACAAGCTGATTGTTTTAAAGGCAGAGGACTGAATAGACGTTTTTCCAAAGAAGATCTATAAATTGCTAATAATGTGCTCAGCATCATCAGTCATTTAAGAAATGAAAATCAAAACTAAGATGTCATACCTCGTCACAGCAATAAGATGGATATAATAAAAAAATGAATAATAACGAGTGTTGGCAAGGATGTAGATGAACTGGAATCTTCACACGTTGCCAGTGGGAATGTGAAAGGGTGCAGTTGTTTTGAAAGTAGTTTGACAGTTCCTTGAAGAGTTAAACACGGAGTAACATATGACCCAGCAATTCTACTCCTCAGCATGTGCCCAGGAGAAATGGAAACATATGTCCACATAAAAACATGTACACAAGTGTTCACAGAAGCATTATTAAAAATAGCAAAAGTCTGGAAACAACCTGAGCATCCATTAACTGATGAGTGGATAAACAAAATACCATGTGTGTGAACAACGGAATAGTATTCTACAGTAAAAAGAAACGAAGTACCCACACAAGCTACAATATAAATTAACACTGAAAATTATGTGAAATAAGTCAGTCACAAAAGACCACATATTGTATGGTTCCTCCTATAGATGGAATGTTCCCCCCCCACAGATTCATATGTTTACTCTTAACCCCTAATATGGTTGTATTTGGAGGTGAAGACTCTAGGTGGTAATTAGGTCATGAGGGTGGAGCCCTCATGAATGAGATTAGTGCCCTTAGAAGAAGAGACGTGAAGGAAATGATTTTTCTTTTCTCTCTGCTGTGTGAGGACAAAGCAAGAAGTTAACTATCTAGAAAACCAGGACCCAACCATATTAGCACACTGATCATGGACTTCCCAGCCTCCAGGACTAGGAGAAATAAATTTTTATTGTTCAAGCCAATACTTGGACTATGGTATTTGTTATATCAGCCTGAGCTAAGACAGTTCAACTTACATAAAATGTGTAGAATAGGGAAATCCAAAAAGACATAAAGTAGATCAGTGGTTTCAGGGGATGAGGCAGGGTATGGGGAGTGACTGCTAAGTGGTACATGGTTTCTTTGGGGGTAATGGAAATATTCTAAAATTAAATAGTAATGGTGGTTGTACAGCTCTATGAATATACTAAAGCCCACTGATGTATATCCATCAGAAAAGTGAATTTTATTGTATGGAACTAACTTACACCTCAATAAAGCTATTTTGTAAAGGATCAGAATAACACTGCCTTTTTGTCCAGAAGCAGGGGACAGACTGCAGACCTTTACATGACATTTCCAGTCTTCAAAATCCCTGTCTGTGAGTCACGGCAGGGTTTATGAGCTTTGATGTGAACCCTTCAGGAGGACACGGATAACTGCAGAGGTCCCTCCACCTCTCCATGGCCTGATGTCTTCACTCACTCACTCGCCTGCTCACTCATTCATTCATTCAGGCACCCAACAGTACTAAGCCTGGTGAGGGAGGCGCACCCAGGAGCGGGTGAGTCTGGTACAGCGGGCGGTGCTGGCTGCAGGGACTTGTGGGAACCAGCAAGCTCCAGGCAGGGTTTGTATGAAACTGCCTGGGGAGGTCAGGAAGGCCTCACGAAAGAGGCGACATTGAAGGAGGAGGGGGGTTTGCCAGGTGGACACGGTGGAAGGGCATGGCAGGCAGGGGGACCAGCACCTGCAGGGGCGCAGAGACGTGGAAGCACTGGACCTATTCAAGGACGAGCACACGGCCTGGAATGACTGGAGAGTGGGGTGTGTGAGATGAGGGTGGAGAGGCTGGTGCCTGGGGTCTCTTCTCCCTGTTATCCCATCAGTATTGTCTATGGGACTTCTTTTCATGTGTGAATTACAATGTGGACTTAAATAATGTGCTTGCTCGTCCCTCTGCCGGGAGCCCAGTTCCCTGCTCCATACGGGAAATTCTACTGATCTTCCAAGGCCCTGCCCTTACGAACCCCTGACCCCCTTCTCCTACCAACCACCAGGTAAGGTGAGCCCGCCGTCCTCAGGGTTCCCGTAACCCAGATACACATCTCTGATTGATCCCCAAAGGTAAGCACTGTGTCTTATCCTTTTTTAAATTTATTTCCACAATCGACCACAGTGCTTAGCATATCGCTGACATTCATACATTTATGGTTTTTTTTTTAATTTGTCATTTCTACCTGAAACATGTGGAACAATGGGCTGAATACAGCTCAAGGTCATGAGCACTGGTTAGGGAGTCAGTCCCAAGACCAGTTCCAATGTCTGGCATAACCTCTCTGCACCCAAGTTTCTGTAGTAAAATGGGGATAATGACCTTGGAAGGAAATTTATGACCAACCTAAAGAGCACATTAAAAAGCAGAGACATTACTTTGCCAACAAAGGTCCGTCTAGTCAAAGTTTTTCCAGTAGTCATGTATGGGTGTGAGAGTTGGACTATAAGGAAAGCTGAGCACTGAAGAATTGATGCTTTTGAACTGTGGTGTTGGAGAAGACTCTTGAGAGTCCCTTGGACTGCAAGGAGATCCAACCAGTCCATCCTAAAGGAAATTAGTCCTGAATATTGATTGGAAGGACTGATATTGAAGCTGAAGCTCCAATATTTTGGCCACCTGATGAGAAGAACTGACTCACTGGAAAAGACCCTGATGCTAGGAAAGACTGACAGCAGGAAAAGGGGATGACAGAGGATGAGATGGTTGGATGGTATCACTGACTCAATGGACATGAGTTTGAGTAAACTCCATGTGTTTGTGATGGACAGGGAGGCCTGGCATGCTGCATTCCATGGAGTTGCAAAGAGTCAGACACAACTGAGCTACTGAACTGAATGGCCCATTTATTCATTCAGCAACTGTTTATTAAATAACTACTACACACCAAGCTCTGTGCTAGAGACAGGCCCCAGCAAAGAAGAACATAGCACCAGCCCTCTCCTCAGGTAACCAACAGTCCAACTGGGTCATGACTCACAGATGTTAGAGCCACTAATTAATATATGATTATGGGGTTTGATGAACTATGTAACATAATGATACAATGATCAGTGGGAGTCAGGGACCTCACTGGGGAGGGGTAGGGGGGAGGCTGGTCTGAGGAAGTGGCAAGTTGCTGGGGCCAAGCCAAGCAGAGTATCTGGGTGGGGGGAGTGGGGTGCTAAGCGGAGGGACCAGTGCACTTTTGGGGGTTTGGATGCTCATAAAGCAAGATGCGCTCATGGACTAGCCAAGGCTAGTAGGACCAGAGAGGGTCAGTGAGAGACAAGACAAGAGGTGAACTCAGGGAGGGAGCTGGGGGCAGATGATAGGGTGTGGACAGAGCAGGGAGAGACATGTCCTAAAGGTAAGGAGACCATCTGTGACCTGAGCCTGTCACTGGTGCATTTACTCTGACCTTCGATTATCCACGGCCGATGTGGCCTTGCTGTTGCTGTGTGGCTGCGTGGTGACTGTAATGTGACCCCCTGGATGGCCATGCTGGCCTGGCTGCTGGACAAGGAGACGGCTGCTCAGGAAGGAGCCCAGATGTCTGCCCTAGGAAGAAGCACACAACCCGGCCTCCACCCCGTCACTCTCCCTTTGCCTCTTGGGGCCGCTCTTACTCCCCGTCACCAAGGAGGCACAGGATAATAGTTCTCCACCCTGTCCCTGTCCCTTTCTGCCTCTTGGGGCCGCTCTTACTCCCCATCACCAAGGAGGCACAGGATAATAGTTCAGACTTTGAATTCTGGAGCCAAACATATCAGCGTTCAAATCCCAGCTCTCACTTCTATGTGCTGTGTGACTTCGGGCAAGAAGTCTTCATGAGGTGAAATGGGATAAAAGCTGTGAGAGCCTAGAACCATGCCCGGTATACAGAAGTCACTCAGTAGCTGTGCACTATTGTTAGTGACCAGAATTCAGTGCAGGCCTAGTCCCTGGGGCCTGGTGGCGTTTGATGCATGGAGGTGGTTGATGTCAGCTGAGCCACACCTTCTCCCCTTCTGGCCAGTGCTGACTTGGGCCTTAGCCTCTGGCCTCTTCTGTGCTCATCCCTCCCTGCTGGGGCTCCCAGGGTTCTGCTCACGGTTCCACTGCTGAGCTCCAGCCTCATGTTTGGGTACTGCTGGGTCCCGCAAAGCTCCTTGTGAAAAGCAGATGCTTCATCAGCACACTCATATCCCTCCTGAATCTCACCTCCCTGGAGCCTCCTAACTAACCACTGAGGTGCCACAGGCTGGTGTCTGGGCTTTGGTCCTGCCCTTAGCTTCTCCTCCTAGTCCATCCCCACCCTACTCCATGCCCCTGCTGGTCTGAGTCCAGGCCTGTCCCCCAGCTCCCCTGCTAGCAGAGAAGGGAGAATGACATGGAGAAGGGGGACAGGTCCCCAGGGTAAGATGTGCCAGCCTCGGGGCCTTTCTGATCCTTGGCTCTGTAGTATCTCAGAACAAAGATGTTTCCAGGAAGAAAACACTGAAAAAAGTAAGTCGACAGGCCTCTGTGTTGGCTCCAGACTTCAGAAAGTTGGAATAAAACATCACCATATGGGTGTGCTTCACGCAGATGGCTAAATGAGAAGACAAGAACTGATGGGAAAGTTCTGTACCTCCCCCAGCTCACATAGAGCATCGTAAATGATAGCCCATGACTTGGAGGATGAGAGGCAACTCCAATCCCACCAGGCCCCTCCTCTCTCCAGCCTCAACTGCCTCACCATCCCTGCCTCCACATCTTTCCACCCCAGCCACACAGGCCTTCTTAGAGAACCTCAAATTGCCTGTGTTCCCTCCCACCTCAAGGCCTTTGTACATGCTGTCCCATCACCAGGAACACGCTCCTCTTCCTGCCCACTTAAGACAACTAGTTAGGTCCCAAAGTAGGGGCTGATCCTGAAAGTGGGGTGAACTACAGGGTCCATGAGTGGTCAGTGGGGAACCAAGACTCTGAAAGGGTGTGGGTAACTCCTGGTCAGACTTCCCTTGGTTTATCTAGAGCTTGTTTTCATAAGGTTTTGGAAGTATTTATTTATCATTTATTTATCATACTATCATACTATTTAACATATCATAGTATGTTATTTATCATAACATACAGTTTCAGAGATGATATTGTTAAAGTATAAACTAAAAAGTTTGTTCATAACATGTCCCTTTTTGTAATATGCAAGTTATAGTGAAAGAAGCAAGCTGTTCCTTCCCCTCCTCCCTCCGGCTCCCTCTCCAGCTGCTTGAACCCCGCTGGACGCCCCGTGAGTCTTTGAGACCCATCAGGCCTCTGCCATCTTATTCTGGGCGGATTTGGGAACAGGGAGCGGCATCTTGCTAAAGTGCCCCTGGACTCAGCTCCTGAGAAGTTCTTTCAAAGCCTCTTCTGTGGGAGCTTGGAGGGTGCCAGTTTCCCTCAGAACACAGACCTTCTCTCACTCAGCTGTGTCCCCCTCAGGGCCAAGCCCAAGGCCGACGCTTAGTGGAAACTTGGAAAATCTCTGGTTCAATTGGACAGGACTTGAAACAGGAAGTGAACAAGCTTTCAAAAGGTGCATCAGAGCATGGAAAGAAACTGTAAATCAAAATCCTTTTCTTGGCTCCTGGAGAACACAAAGCTTTCAAGGAGGCCTTTGACAAATCCTTGGGTAAAGTGCAGAATTTCTTTCAACTGTAAATAGTCCTGACTCAGGAAGCTGTATCCCCCCAACACACACACACACACACACACACACACACACACCTCTCACAATATACATATATAAAATACACACTATATACACACACCTCTAACTGTATACATATAATGATTGAATAAGTCAATCATTACTCATGGATTCCATATTTGAAGTTTTACCTGCTTGCTAACTTTTTTGTGACCCCGAATCAATACTTAAGGTACTTTTGCTGTCATTCATGGACACGCACAAAGCGGGGGAAAATTGGAGTCACCCAACACCTGTTAAGTCAAACAAGGCAATGCTGTCATCTTATTTTGTCTCACATTCTGTAAACTAGTATCTTTTTCCTTATTTAGTGCCATTTTGTTTTGCATTTTTGTGCTTTTTGTCAGTGATTCTGCTATTTAAAATGGCCTCCAAGCCCAGTACTGAAGTGCAAGAAGGCTGCGATGTGCCTTAGGGCGAAAATATGCGTGTTAGATGAGTTTCACTGAGACAGGGATTATGGTGCTGCTGGCTGTGAAATCAATGTTAATGAATCAACAATGTATATTAAATAAGTTGTAATTAACAGAAACACCCATAAATCAAAGTTCTATATTGGCCCATTTACTTTTTGTAGAAACAGCCATACTCTTTTCCAGAGTGGCTGTATCACTTGACATTTCCATCACCAATGTATGAGGTTATCAGTTTCTCTACATACTCACAGGCATTTGCTGTTATGAGCAGTTTTCATTTTAACCATTTTGATAGGTTGTAGTGATAGTTCACTGCGGTTTTAATTCACGTTTCCCTATTTTAACCATTTTGATAGGTTGTAGTGATAGTTCACTGCGGTTTTAATTCACGTTTCCCTAAAGGCTGATGGTATGGAACATCTTTTCAAGTGTTTATTTTCCATCTGCATGTCCTCTTCAGTGAAATGTCTCTTCACATCATGGAAATAAACAAAGAGCAACCACATGATAAAAGCAAAGGTTATTTATTCTGAGCTCATCATAGCAAGAGAGTCAGGCCATCGTCACTTGCATTTTGGCAGAGACTCAACGGCAGGCAGAGGAGTGGGGGAGCTTTATACTGGAAAAAGGGAAGGCTTCAGATGTCTGCTGGAGTCTGTGGGCCTGGAGAAGCTGTGGGCAGGCTAACTAGAAACAGGGCATCTATGTGATTGAGTAGGGGGCATCTTTGTTTTTCTCTGGTTGGTCCTAAGTTGGAAGCAGAAACAAAAATTGGGGAAGCTGTCAGTGACTAATAGTCCTGGCCCTTTGGGGCCACATATTACAGAAGCTATTGTTCAACCTTCTGAAACATCACTAGAAATAGCAATCCGGCTTCCTGCAAGTCTGACTGATAGCAGGCTGGCATCCTGGGCTGTTTCCTCAGGGTGAGAGGTTGGCTTCCTGGGCAGTTTGCTGCCAGCTGTGGCTCAAAGTTCTGCTTTTCTCTATGGCCAACTCATAGTTCATTTGTATATTCAGTCTCTCAGTGTCTTTTACCCATTTTTAATTGGCTTAATTAACTGAGAACTTTTTTTATCATGAATAGAAGTCATATTTTATCAAATGCTATGTCTATATCTACTGATACGATATTATGGTTTTCCTTCTTTAGTCTGTTGATGTAATGGAGTACATTAGTTGATTTTTGAATGGAGAAATTTTGTATGCCTGGGATAAACCCCACCTGGTTGTGATGTATAATTCTTTTAATATATTGCTGGATTCTATTTCCCTATATTTGGTTGAGGATTTTTGCATCTATGCTCATGAGAGGTATTGGTCTGTTGTTTTCTTATAATGACTTTGTCTACTTTGGGTATCAGGCTGATGCTGGCCTCATAGAATGAGTTTGAAAGTGTTTCAACTGCTTCTATTTTTTGAATGAGATTGCAAAGAATTGGCATAATTTCTTCCTTAAATGTTTGGTATACTTCACAAGTGAAGCCATGTGGGTCTGATGCTTTTTGTTATTAATTATTGATTTAATAGATACAGGCCTATTCAGATCATCTGTTTCTTCTTGTGTGAGTGTTGTCAGATGGTGTGTTTCAAGGAACTGGTCCACTTCTTCTAGGTTATCAAATTGGTGAGCATTGAGTTTTTCTTAGTGTTTCTTTGTTATCTTTTTAAATTTCCATGGGATCTGTAATTATGTCCCCTCTTCCAGCATTAATAACTTGTGTTCTCTATCTTTTCTTTTTTTCATTGTTAGCCTGGCTAGAGACTTATAAAAGTTAGTGATCTTTTCAAAGAACCATCTTTTGGTTTTATTGATTTCTCTATTGATTTGTATTTTTAATTTCACTTTTTTCTGTTCTAATTTTTTTCTTTCTTCTGTCTCCTTTGAGTTTAATTCCCTCTTCTTTTTCTCGTTTCCTAAGGTAGAGACTTCAGTGATTGAGTTTAGATCTATATTCCTTTCTAATATGTGCATTCATTGCTATAAATTTCTCTCTAAGCAGTGCTTCACTGTATCCAACACATTTTGATGAGCTCTATTTTCATTTTTGTTTAGTTCAAAATACTGTTTAATGCCTGGAGTTTTCTTCTTTGACTAGTGTGTTACTTAAAAGTGATTTCCTTAATCTTCAAGCATTTTGAGAGTTTCCAGATACCTTTCTGCTATTGGTTTCTAATCTAATTCTACTCTGGCCTAAGAGCAAACATTTATGGTTTCTCTTCTTTTAAATTCATTAAGATATGTTTTATGGCCCAGAATATTGTCTGTTTTGGTTCCATGTGAGTTTGAGAAAAATGTGTGTTCTGCTGTTGCTGGATGAAGTGGTCTATACGTGTGCATTATATCCAGCTCATTGATGGTGAATTAAATTATGTCCTTACTGAGTTTCTGCCTGTTGCATATGTCCATTTTGATGGGGAGTGGTGAACTTCCCAACAGTGGATTCATCTACTTCTTGCAGTTCTATCATTTTTTGCTTCACATAATTCGGTCCTCTGTTGTAAGGTGCATATCCATTCAAGACTGCTATGTCTTCTTGGAGAACTGGCCTCTTTATATTATGCAATGTCTCCCTTTATCCTTGATACCTCTCCTTGAACTGAAGTCTGCTCTACCTGAAATTAGTACAGCTACCCCTGCTGTCTTTTGATTAGTGCCAGCATAGTATATCTTTATTCATCCTTTTAATCTGTCTCTTTATATTTAAAATGAATTTCTTGTAGACAACAGAAATCAATTAATTTTAAAATTGGGTGAGAACACAGGAAGTCAATGAAATAAAAAGCCGGTACCTCAAAAAATAAACATTAACCAAACTGATAGACATCTGGAAAGACTGACAAACATAAGCAGAAAGAGGATACAAATAATCAACCTCAGGGATGAAATGGAGGATATTATTATGTATCCAACAGCCACTAAAATCATAGTAAGGTAATAACATGAACAACTTAATGCACATAAATTTGCAGTTAGAAGAAATTAACCAATTTTGTGAAACACACAAACTATCAAAACTCAATCAAGATGAAATAGACAATCTGAATAGTCTTATAGCAATTAAAGAAATTGAATTCATAATTTAAAAGCGCCCCCAAAACATAATCCCAGGAATAGATAGCTTCACTTAAAATTCTATCAAATATTTAAAGAACTAACACCAATTTCACACAAATATTTTGAGAAAATATAATAAGATAGGGCACTTCCTTATTCATTTTATGAGGCCAGTGTTACCCTGATACCAAAACCACACTAAGACAGTACAAAAAATGAAAATTATAGATCAATTTCATTCATGAGCTTAGATACAAAACCTCTCAACAAAATATCAGAGCTGAATAAAGTAATATATGAAAACGATTATAAACTTTGACCATGTAAGATGCATCCTAAATGTGAAAGGCTAGTTCAATATTCAAAAATGTAATCCACCATATATCATCAAGCTAAAGAAGAAAAACTGTATGATTGTATAAATTGATGGCATAAATATTTGAAAAAGTTGAATGCATATTCATGTTGGAAACATCCAGCACACTAGGAATGTGGGAAAATTTCTTTAATGTAACAAAAGCATCCACCAAATACAACAAAAATGACAAGGCCTGTAGCTAATATTGTATCTGATGGTGAATGACTACTTTCACCTTAAGACTGGAAACAGGCAAGGATGTGTATTCTCAGCTTAGCCAATATAGTATTGAAAGTTCTAGCCCGTGCAATAAGGCAAGAAAAATAAAGAAAGGCACACAAATAGGTAAGGAAGGAACAAGACCATCTCTACTTGTGGATGACATGTTGGTCTACCTAGAAAATCTCAGGAGATGGAAATCAAACAAGACAAAGAAAAACCGTAATAAAAACGTGTAGAGAATTTCAGTTTTCAATTCAACATGTAAAAAGCTGGAATTCACCACTCTGTCCTCATGGACACAGAGCAAGGAGAGTGGAGTGGCAAATAGCCCTGCCTCACAGCACTATTACCTCATTCTGCCAGTGGAGATTGGAAGCTCTTCACTGAGCCCCATGAAAACCAGGACGGTTAGGGGTGTCCAGAAGACTGACTAACCCTGCCTTACATTCCTTCATTTAACCTTGTTGATGCCCAATATGGGTTCAACTCTCCACTGCTCCTTACTGAGACAGAGAGAGGTGGCTCGTGAGTGGAGTGCTGTCAAACCCTGCTTCTCATTACTTCATTCAGTAATACTAATGCAGGACAGAGTGAAAGTTCTGCTCACCACTGGACCCTGCAGACACCACCAGAGGGGGAATCAGAGCACTGCTACCTTCTTTTCAGTTGTGTGGGGGAAATGGAAGATCATCTCCATGTTTGCCCTGTTAATATCATAAGAATGCGGGTGGTTTTCCCATCGATGTTTGGCTAGATCAGGTGGTATGACCCAAAAATTTTCTTGCATGCTAGACAACCCTTATCCCTGTTATCTGACTAGGGAAAAATAAGATTTTCTTAGAATTTATTTTTTATCTGTGCCTTTTGGTTGTTCCAGTGGAGACCTCTATAGGACTCTGTCTAGAGTGTATGCAATGCTGCTGCTGCTGCTAAGTCGCTTCAGTCGTGTCCGACTCTGTGTGACTCCATAGACGGCAGCCCACCAGGCTCCCCCGTCCCTGGGATTCTCCAGGCAAGAATGCTGGAGTGGGTTGCCATTTCCCTCTCCAATGCATGAAAGTGAAAAGTGAAAGTGAAGTCGCTCAGTCATGTCCGACTCTTTTCGACCCCATGGACTGCAGCCTACCAGACTCCTCCGTCCATGGGATTTTCCAGGCAAGAGTACTGAAGTGGGTTGCCATTGCCTTCTCTGGACTGTATGCAATAAGAGAACTTAAATAACTCACTACCATGTTATTCCTAGATTCCTGAGGTCCTAAGTCTGCCTTCATCTTTACACCTTCTAGAGTGTTCCTTTGACTTTCTGTTGTGTTTTGTTCAGAGATTTTAGTCATCAGATGGAGGACCTGGGTGAAATGAGGCTATTCCAACTTGACCAGAACCAAAAGTCTTGACATAATCTTTAAACAGAGTGAATTTTAGATAAGCATTTGTGATCTTTTCATGTCCTCATCTCTCTGTGCTGACATGTACTCTTTCTACCAGAAGGCCACTCAGAATCTTGCAAAACTTTCTTTAACAGTGGTATACATTATCTGTGTCAGTTTCAAAACCTGTCTGCAAATTCTTTAATACTCCTCCAACAGAAGAATAAGGTCTATGTCACTTCATCTCAAATCTGGAGTAAGCTTAGTGTCTGGTCAATCAGTAGAAGACAAAAGTGGCACGATGTGACTTCCAGACAAAGACATAGAAGATAATAAAGCTTCCTCTTGATTATTAGGAACACTCATGCTAGAGCCTTAAGCTGCCATGCAAATACTCTGACTGCCTTGAACCCTTTATCATGAAGAAATTCAAATTCATTCACCCACAGAGACCACATGGAGAAGTTTTGAGACAACAAGCGAGGAAGGAAAAAGATGCCTGGCTAGTTCCCAGATGTTACCACTCCAGCTTTACCCACAGTCTAATTGCATCTGCATGAATAAGGAGCAGGGAGGCAGTAGGTAAGAATAAGGTCAGCAAGGTGGGTGGGGTGGGGGCTCAGTTCATGTAGGGCTGGGTGAGCCATTGCAATGACCCTGGCTTCTTCCCTGACAGAGATGGGGTCACTAAAATGTTTTGAGTAGATGATGGACATTATATGGCAAGTTAACTAGGATCATACAAGGTTGTTTTTTTTATATATATAAAGAGCTGACTCTTAGAAGAAAAAGGAAGCAGGGAGAGCATTTAGGAAGTGATTGCAATAATTCAAGACAGAAACGATGTGACTGGGATAGGAGACCAGGGAAGTAGCTGCGGAGATGAGAAATGGTTAAGTTCTGCAAATGTTTGGAAAAGGAGCAAGCAGGTTTGCTGATGGAGATGGCATGGGATGTGAAAGGTCAAACTCCAGGTTTATGGTCTGAGCAACTGGGAGGATGGAGCTGCCTTAACTAAGATGAGGGAGATAATGAGAGCAGCACATTGAGAAGTAAGGCAGGTGGAGAACAAGACTTCACCTGGGATGTGGGAAGGACACTGGATACCTGTTGGACCTCCAAGTCTTGAGGTGTTGAGAGGTAGTTGGGTGTATAAGCCTGGTGCTCAGGAAAGGGTCTATCTAGCCTACGATGTAAATTTGGGATCCATTAGCATATGAACGGCTTGAGGTGCATATGAGTCTGGTGAGGTCCTGAAGAGTGTGAGAGAGGATAATGACGGAGCCCAGAGACAGCACAAGCTTACAGGCCAGAGAGCCAAGAAGAAACCAGCAAAGGAGATGGAGAAGGACAGCCAGGGAGGTAGAAGGAAAACCAGGATTGGGTGGGAGCAGAGGGGAGAGAAGGTTTCAAGGAGGAGGAAGATGATAGCTTACAGTGAACGATGTCAGATTCGTGATCCCCGAAGAAGAAGATTTAGCTTCAGGACTAGGGACCAGGTTTGATCACTCAAGAGCTTTTGTGTAGCAGAGTTTTATTAAGTAAGAAAAGGGACAAAGAAAGCTTCTGACATAGATATCAGAAGGGGGATGGAGAACGCCCCCCCCCCCCCCGCAAGGGAGTTATAGACTTTTTTAATTAGTTATTACAATAAATCAAAAGAATGTCTAAAGTTTGTAAAGATCTTACTAAACCCACTCCCATAATTTACATTTTAATATAACAGGATTAGCCTGAAGGTTTTTAGGAAGGAGAAACTGTCTTCAAGCAGGATACATTGTTGTTATATAATCCTTAGTAGGAAGTTTAAACTGAGTTGTTTGTTGTGTAATGATCCTTTCCTGTGTAATCATCAGTTCAGTTCAGTCGCTCAGTCATGTCCGACTCTTTGCGACCCCACGAATCACAGCACGCCAGGCCTCCCTGTCCATCACCAACTCCAGGAGTTCACCCAAACTCATGTGCATCGAGTTGGTGATGCCATCCAGCCATCTCATCCTCTGTCGTCCCCTTCTCCTCCTGCCCCCAATCCCTCCCAGCATCAGAGTCTTTTCCAATGAGTCAACTCTTCGCATGAGGTGGCCAAAGGATTGGAGTTTCAGCCTCAGCATCAGTCCTTCCAATGAACCACCCAGGACTGGTCTCCTTTAGGATGAACTGGTTGGATACCCTTGCAGTCCAAGGGACTCTCAAGAGTCTTCTCCAACACCACAGTTCAAAAGCATCAATTCTTCGGCCCTCAGCTTTCTTCACAGTCCTGACCACAGGAAAAACCATAGCCTTAACTAGACGGACCTTTGTTGACAAAGTAATGTCTCTGCTTTTCAATATGCTGTCTAGGTTGGTCATAACTTTCCTTCCAAGGAGTAAGCGTCTTTTAGTTTGATGGCTGCAGTCACCATCTGCAGTGATTTTGGAGCCCCCCAAAATAAAATCTGACACTGTTTCTACTGTTTCCCCATCTATTTGCCATGAAGTGATGGGACCAGATGCCATGATCTTAGTTTTCTGAATGTTGAGTTTTAAGTCAACTTTTTCACTCTCCTCTTTCACTTTCATCAAGAGGCTTTTTAGTTTCTCTTCACTTTCTGCCATAAGGGTGGTGTCATCTGCATATGTGAGGTTATTGATATTTCTCCCGGCAATCTTGATTCCAGCTTGTGCTTCTTCCAGCCCAGCATTTCTCATGATGTACTCTGCATATAAGTTAAATAAGCAGGGTGACAATATACAGTCTTGATGTACTCCTTTTCCTATTTGGAACCAGTCTGTTGTTCCATGTCCAGTTCTAACTGCTGGTTCCTGACCTGCATATAGGTTTCTCAAGAGGCAGGTCAGGTGCTCTGGTATTACCATCTCTTTCAGAACTTTCCAGTTTATTGTGATCCACACAGTCAAAGGCTTTGGCATAGTCAATAAAGCAGAAATAGATGTTTTTCTGGAACTCTCTTGCTTTTTCGATGATCCAGTGGATGTTGGCATTTGATCTCTGGTTCCTCTGCCTTTTCTAAAACCAGCTTGAATATCTGGAAGTTCACGGTTCATGTATTCAGTTCCAGGTTTAAAGAACGAAACCATTTATGTGACTAAGACTAAGGAATGTAGAGAAAAAAAATAGATGTTTGTCCTTTCCTCCTCCTTGAGAATTCCAGACCCCTTTCTCCTCCTCGGGGGCCCCAGGAGGGGTTCTTATCAACCTGCCTAGGAACTGACTCTCTCAGAGTGATGGGCTGAGTAAGATGACACGTGAAAACTGATCACTGGGTGGGACTGTGTAGAGGTCATTGGTCACCTTCAAAAGAGCACTTTTGGACAGAGGAGTGGGGGTGAAATCCTGATATGAGTGTGTGAAGATAAAACTGGAAGAGAGAAAGGGATATGAGTATAGATAATGCTTTCAAGGGGTTTGACTGTAAAGATAAAGCAAAGAAATGTGTTTGTAGCAGGAGAGGTGGTTTTTCTTTTTAATTTTACTGTATGTTTTATTCTTTGTGGCTGTAGAAATAAATACTGGCATGTTTACACAGTATGGGAGTGATCCAGTGGAGAGGATAGTGCAGAAAGAAAAAGAGAGTTGCTGGAGGGATGTTCTTGAGCAGACAAGAAAAGATGAGCTCTAATGCACTTTGGAAAGGGACATGTGAATCTCAGATCCATGATGGATTTTCCCAAGGGCTTCCCAACAAAGGTGCATATCCTTCCATATATTTATCTGTCCAAACTAAGATGGATAGAATATTTTTGCATCATGCTGCTCATATCTTTCTTTATTCAAAACTATGTTGTAGAGATTCTCCTATGTTAGTACATAGAGACCAAACTCAATCTTTTTAATGACTGTTTAGTATTCAGGAGCATAGAGACATCATTATTTATTTAACCAGTCTCCTGTTGATGGACATTTACGTTGTCTTCAATGTTTTATTTGCTACTGGAAATAATACTGTAGATAACCTTCTTGCATAAATACATATCCTTGAGCATTTCAGAATCACCAACTTCCAGAGGTAAAATTATTAGACTAAAGCTAAGTGTATCTTGAATTGTGATAGAGGCTGCTAAAGTGTCCTCCACAAAGACTACTGCAGAGAACATCCCAGTGGTGTAGGAATGTGACAAGTTAATAGCATGTGGTTTAAAGTGGGGCTCAACTTTAAAGTGTTGCCGGAACCATAAGTGATAAACCACTGACCCCTGCTCTCCAGGCTGTGGGAATGTGACAACTCCAGCTGGTCTGGGGAGCTGGAGAAGCAGAGAATTGGAACAGTGAGAGAGTAGAGAGCAGACAGCACGGGCAGGAGTGAAGATCTGAGGAGCTGTTGGGTGTCCCAGGCAGGGAGCTCTGCTCTAGCCTGGTTCTTCAAACCACTCCTGTGAGGTCCTGGGCAGGTGGTCAACCTCTCTTGTCTGATCACAACAAACATGATCCAGGGAGGCAGCAAACATGAAAATGAGATTGTAAATGTTGGCCCAGAGACTGCAGATGGCCCACTGGGAGTCACCGTTCTCTTCTTTCCTAACACAGCCCCTATTTTGTCTGGGGAACTTTCCCCTACTTAATAATAGCATTTCTCCCCTTCTGCAGGTGGTCATGTGACACAGCTCCAGCCAATGAGATGGGAGCAGAGTTGCTGGGGCATTCTGGGAAATTCTGTGGACCATTTATCAATGATTCTGAAAGGCACCCCAAAGCCCCAGGTGAGCAGCTGCGCTGTGACCGCAGGGGCCTCCGGAGGCATGGAAGACACTGAGGGGAGAAAAGGAGGAGGCTGGGCCAGTGGCATCTCAGAGCTACTGGGCCTTCATCAGGTGAGAAAAATAAACCTAAGATTTGTCTACACCTCTGTTGGTCAGGTTCCCCTTACTCCCAGGAAGGCCATTCCTGGATTTCCACTAATGGCCCATGAGAACTTTCTGCAGTCTGGTAACTTCTCTGATCTCACTTTGTTCATTTATTAAAGTGAGGGAATCGAACCAGAAGTGTGTTTTTTTTTAATTATGATTTGATACATTTTAAGAAGAATATGTATTCTCAGAAAAGTTTCAAAAAGAGTATAGGGAATACCTTTGTAGCCCTCTCACTCAGTTCCCCAGATATTAATGTCTTAGTAACCAGGGTTCATTTGTTAAAGTCGGGAAACGAACATTAACAAGTCACTATTAAAAGTCAACTTTATTCTGTTTTCCTCTAGTTTTTTCCTTTCATATTCTTCTTCTGTTGCATAATCCTATCCAGGATATCACATTACATTTATTCCTGTAGCTCCATACTCCCTGCTCTTCTCTGGGACAGTTTCTCAGCCTTTCCCGTCCCATATGACCTTAACTGTCTTGAGGAAGACTGGTAGGCATTTTGCAGAATGATCCTCAGTCTGAGTTGGCCTGATGCTTTCTTCATGACTGGATTGGAGAAGAATAGTGTCCTTCTCATCACATCTCTGGTGGCACATGCCACCTATGTGACTTATCACTGTGATGTTAATGTCCATCACATTGTTAAGGTGATTTTTGCCAAGTTACTCCCCATACACCCACCCCTGACATTCCCACGCTCAGAGTTTCTGCAAGTAAATCATTGATCATGGCCCATATTCAAGGTTTAGGGAGTTAAACTCGATTTCTTAGAGAGGGGAGTATAAATTATTTGGAAGGCTATAAGGAAGATTTGTCACTCCTATTTATTTCTATCAGTATGGATTCATGGATAGTTATTTTATATTTTGTGTTATAGTCCAAGCATTTTATTACTTATTTTATTTTTCAAATTGTACCATCTTGGGGGGGGGTGTTCTCTTTCACATTCCCGTGTCCCTCTGCCATGCCCCCATCATTCTGCTTTTGAGGACTTCCTAACTTTCTTACAAGATTCCCCCAGCCTCATCTTGTATATTTCCTTCCTTGGTCGCTAAATCAGCCATTCCTCTAAGGATCTGTGGTTCCTTTCATTCTAGAATCATATTAGAAACCAAGATCTGGGCACTAGACCAGGGAATTGTGAAGGGACTTCCAGTTCTAAAGCTATAGCATTCTAGACTTAGGATAAAAGTAGTTCTAACGTCAACTGATTATAGGGAGGATGAAATGAGATCTGCCATGTTCCATAAATATTTGTGTGAGCAGTGCCTGATGGAGGGGGCTCCTTTAACACATTCCCTTGTTCCTACATTTATCTCCATCATCATCGTCATTCTTGGGGAGGAAGGATGGGCTCCTGCCTCACTCTGGAGACCAAATCCCCACCTCAGACCCTTGCCTGGTACCGCGGTCCCACGACTTGGGACACAGCCTTGCTCCCGGAAGGCCCACTCCTCCCCTCTCACTCCCTGTCTCAGCTTCCCCAGAAGCAGTCCCTGCGACGAGGATTTGAGGGTGAGTGGTTGAGTGTGGAAGTGGTCCAGGTAAGCAACAGGAGGACCGGGAAAGGGAGGCAGGGAAGGGAAGGAAGCCAATAAGGAGTGCATACTGAGCAGGTGACTGATGCCAATGGCTTGGTCTCAGTTCAGGGGGCGGAGCAATCTGGGAGGTGAAGTAGAACAGCCTAGGGGCCCGTCCCACCTGAGGGGAGGGGCGGGGAAGTGGGAGGGCTCACCTCCAGCCCCCGCCTTCTCTGGCTGAGGGCCGGTCCTGAGCACCAACTCTCCTGGGCCCCAGCCTGCCCCGTGTGCTGGCCAAGAGGAAGCACTCACTGAGGGTACTTGAAGTAGAAGATGGAGCAAGTCTGGGACAGGGGTGCAAAGGCACCAGCAGCAACCCAGATTCCCACAGCCTGGAGCGTCATTCTGAACCAGAGAGCAGGCCCCCTTGGTGAATGGAGCTGCTCCTGTCTGTGTACTATCCGCTGCTGGACACCTGGCCTGGACCATCCAGCCATCTCTCACCTGTCACCAGGATGTCAGGTTTTGTCTCCCATCACCTGTCACCTTCCTGTCTACCTTGGTGGGAAAACACGTGGCCCAGATCCTCACTGTGCATCGGATCCATCTCAGTGTTGACCCACACTCCTACTGCTGAGTGGTACCCAGAGCATCCCCAGATCAGTCATGAGACACCCGAGGGGCTGGAAGTTAGGGCTCCCTATCCCAGCTCAGCAAGTTGTCTGGGCACCATCTCAAGTCAATCGTCACTTATTTCTCTGAGCTCCTCCTGTGTGTCAGACACCATGCTGGGAGCTTCCTGTGATGCTCACACCCTCCCTGTGAAGGAGGGTTCAGTAGCTGCATCTTCTGGGTAGGGAAACCCAGGATCTGAGAGCTTACGTCTCAGCCCCAAGGTCACCCACCTGTCACTAAGGAGCCTTGAAGGGGACCCACACACATCCCACCCTCCCACTGCCCTTGTCTTCAGAGATGTGGTTTTCAGTAACCTCCGGGTATAACCTGCACTGCAGGCCCCTTCCTAAGTCCTGGCCATTGTTTAGCTGGAATAAGCCTAGAGCTCCCACTGAGACAGTGTCAGAGATGATTCCCAGGCTGGTGCCCAGCAGCAGACCAAGGCCCTGTATAAAATCCAGTCCTGCTTCCTGATTGTGACTGATTTACCCAACAATAATTAGTTCATTATGTCTAAAGTGTTTCCGATTCCTCTGGAGGCTTTGTAGTAATTACAAGTTGGTGTGTTATGAAAAATGATTTATGGAGTCTAAAAGCTTTGGACAAAGAGCTCAGTGGCAAGACTGTTGGACCTACATGAAAGAACTTGCTGGATGTGAACCAAGACCTGTGACCAACTCTGCTCTGGTCCCTGACGCCCGTCCTCACTGCCCCTCTGCTCCTGGGTTGTCCTTTTGTGCAGCTAAAAGCTTATCCCCTCTATCACCTTGTGAGGAAGGTGCTGGTCAAATCACTGTCTTCCATCTGCAGATGAGGAAGCTGATGTCCAGAGAGGGCAGGCAACTGGCCTGAAGTCACACAGCAGGGAAGTGGGGGACCCCTGCGTGCCTGACTCCTCCTTGAGGGTACTCTCTCCTCCCCCTCACCACCCTCCCCACAATCGTCCTCAGAGGCAAGCACAAACTGAGACCCCCTCCTCCCTGGGGCCACGGGGAGTCTAGGGCTCACAGAGAAGCCTCCATCTGAGTATCTCATGTCCTGGTACCCAGACCCCTCTTTCTAGGTCTGTACCACATCCTCCCTTCTCCTCCCGTGAGCCCTGGGCTGTCACTTCCTTAATATGCCCGCTCTAATTATTACCTTCAAGGAAGACTCAATCCAGGAGGCAAACCCAAAAAGACCTCCTTCTGATAACTGAAGGCATCCTGCCTCCCTCAAATGCAAAGGGGGCCCCTGGAGTAACACACTACTAACCTCTGCCAGGGCTGAACCGCTGTCAACTCTGTGCATCCCGGTCCCCAGGGCCACTGGAGCTCAGGCAGTCCCGTACGGAGATGTGCTGGATTGGGAGGTACCACGGTGCTTTTCATCCAGATGTAAGACTTAAATCCAGTCACTTGAGCTCTCTGAATCCACTCTCTTCACCTATAAAGTGGGAATGTTACTTACCTTCTTCAGAACTCAGTTTTCCCCTAAAAAAAAAAGAGAGAGAGAGAGAGAAATGAGTTCAGTTACTAGTCAAGGCTATGGTTTTTCCAGTGGTCATGTATGGATGTGAGAGTTGGACTATAACGAAAGCTGAACACCGAAGAATTGATGCTTTTGAACTGTGGTGTTGGAGAAGACACTTGAGAGTCCCTTGGACTGCAAGAAGATCCAACCAGTCCATCCTAAAGGAAATCAGTCCTGAATATTCATTGGAAGGACCAATGCTGAAGCTGAAACTCCAATACTTTGGCCACCTGATGTGAAGAGCTGACTCATTTGTAAAGACCTTGATGCTGGGAAAGATTGAAGGCAGGAGAAGGGGACAACAGAGGATGAGATGGTTGATGGCATCACTGACTCGATGGACATGAGTTTGAGTAAACTCCGGGAGTTGGTGATGGACAGGGAGGCCTGGCATGCTGCAGTCCATGGGGTCGCAGAGTCAGACACAACTGAGAGACTGAACTGAACTGAACTTGTAAACTCAGCAAGGACACAGACCTGAGGCTGCATAGCAGGCCCTTCACAAGTGGCAGGAGGACCGAAGGATTCTGTGCAGCCGTCCTTGCCTTCCTGCTCCCGGGCCTCCCTCGTGGGGGGAGGCAGCACACAGGGCTGGCTGAGCTGTGTGACAGGGCCCACCAGTCTCTGAGCCCCAAGCAGCAGAGATGTGGGGTTCAGCCAAAACAGCCTGGAAGCTGCTTCCATGTCCTCATGGCCAGTCTGATGGCAGCGAGTCTGGGAGGGGCTGAGGCTACCAGGGAATGTCGCCTAACTGGGGCAGAGGCTGGTGAGAGCCAGGGGAAGAAGCAGGGGGCTTGGCAGACCTCAAAGGGAACTCAGACATGGGGCACATCCCTGGGGGACACTCCCTTTTTCCTCACTTTTCTGGAACTTGAGAAGGTCCTCCTCACCCAACACCAGGTTACCTCTGCAGGCAAAGGGCTGAGCCAAGGGCGGTCACATGGAGGAGTGAAGGGTCTGAAGGGCCAGTGCAAACAAACCAGCATTTAAAGCCTCGGTCAGCCCAGGACTGGGGACAATCGGAGGATGGGAAGAACCTTTGTGTTTCCTCTCCTGTGAGATCAGGGGGTCCTGAGCCACCTCCGAGTCTCTCCCTCCCCCAAGATGCTACAAATCTCTCCTCCCCCTGCCCTTTCCTCTCACAGAGCCCTCAGGCCAGCAGGGGGAGGGGCACATCGGCCCCAGGTTCTGCAGCCACATGTGGTGGCCAAACCAAGGTCTCCTGACTCCCAGTCCAGGGCCGATGGTCCTCCGTGGCCCCTGGGGAGTCAGAGGTGAGGGTTTCCACCTGCCAGCTCCCTCAGAAAGTGGGAGGGATGAGCCTGTGGCTCAGGGCCTGTACTTCGTCACCTTCTGTCCCCACCCAAAGAAAATGAACTTGGAATGGAGGGCGCCCAGAATCCACTGTGCGGATGAGGAAGCTAGGGCTAGGGGAGGCCAAGAGGTCTTGGAGATCCTTCTCCAGAATCCTACATGCGGGCACTGGCCGAGCTGGGATTCACACCCAGGGCTTGGTAGCTGCAGAGGCCGAGCCTTTGGTGATGGAGCCTGGACCCTGCTGGGGGTGGCCCCCTCTCCTGGATCTGGGAAGCCCCTGCAGACTGTGAGAGCAGCTCTCTGTTTCCCAAACCCTAGGCCTCCACATCTGAGCACACGTGTCCCTATAAGCCCCCTGGCAGCCTCTGAGATTGCTGCCAACATGGGCCTGGGACGTGCCTGTGTGATGTGTGTCGTGGCTCAGCCACCTGGCCCTGGGATGCTGGCTGCACTCGTCCATCTCATTGGCAGATCTCTTCTGCTGCTTCAAAGCCCTCAGCTCCCCCAGGATGCCCAGGAGAGCAGGAACAGCCAGGCCAAGCCTCCTAGCACCGCTGCCTCCATCAAGGAACACATAAAGCTGGACTCCATCAATGTGACAGCTGTCTGGAGCCTGAGCTCATGCTGAGCAGAGGGCAGGAGGCCAGTGACCTACAGCACAGATACCCCAGAAGAGCTCTCTCCCCTCAGGTGGCCAGGCAAAGGTGGGGTGACCATGCAGTTCCCATGGCCTGGTGACAGCAGGAGGACAGTGGTCTCCAAACCCCAGTTCAGTTCAGTTCAGTTCAGCCCAGTCACTCAGTCATGTCTGACTCTTTGCAGCCCCATGGACTGCAGCACGCCAGGCCTCCCTGTCCATCACCAACTCCCAGAGCTTACCCAAACTCATGTCCATTGAGTCAGTGATGCCATTTAGCCATCTCATCCTCTGTCGTCCCATTCTTACCCCACCTTCAATCTTTCCCAGCATCAGGATCTTTTCTGATGAGTCAGTTTTTTGCATCAGGTTGCCAAAGTACTGGACTTTCAGCTTCAAGTCCTTCCATTGAACATTCAGGACTGATCTCCTTTAGGATGGACTGGCTGGATCTCCTTGCTGAGTCTCCATGGTTCTCTCAAGCGTCTTCTCCAACACCACAGTTCAAAAGCATCAATTCTTCTGCCTTCAGCTTTCTTTATAGCCCAACTCTCACATCCATACATGACTACTGGAAAAAGCATAGCCTTGACTAGATGGACCTTTGTTGGCCAAGTAATGTCTCTGCTTTTGAATATGCTGTCTAGGTTGGTCATAACTTTCCTTCCAAGGAGTAAGCGTCTTTTAATTTTATGACTTCAGTCACCATCTGCAGTGATTTTGGAGCCCCAAAAAGTAAAGTCAGCCACTGTTTCCCCATCTATTTGCCATGAAGTGATGGGACCAGATGCCATGATCTTATTCTTTTGAATGTTGAGCTTTAAACCCCAGCTCCCTTGATTGACACCCAGCCCCAGTCAGAGACAACCCAATTTCTTGCATCTTCCCACCCTTAGAAAAGCACTAAACTCTCTAGCTGAGATGTGTGTGTCTTGTGACCAGCAGCAACCTTCCCCTGAGATGGGTGCATCAGTGCGTGCACCCCTTCTCCAAAACCACATGTATACTGACCTCCCACCACCCTTCTAAACAGCTCCTCAGACCTCTCTGAGAGCATATGTCCTGGCCTCTAGCTTTCATGAAGCCTCCAAATAAAACTGAAACTCACAGCTCTCACGTGGTGCATTTTTATTTCCGTCGACAAGTATAATTCATTTATAGGCTCTCTTAACGGTTATTTCTTGTCTCCAAAGCATGTTCTTCATGGAAAGATCAATTCCAAGAAAGCACCTAGAGTCTGTGGAAATTAAATCTATTAACAAGTGAGAAGTGCCCAATTGCTAAAGGGAAGGCTTTTGACTCAGACCAAGAAATGTGGAAACTTGCTATTCGGCTGGGAGCCCTGGGGGACAATTTACACTTGATATTTTATTTCTTCCAAGTGGTTGAAATTCAACTTCATTTAGTCCAGAGAAGATGAACAAGGGAGACTTATCAGAGGGCAAATCAGCTCCAGGTGGTGAATGAGGGGGGCCCTCATAGCACCACCCACCCCACCACCCTCCCCGGGTTGGTTTGGACAGGAGGCATTCTTACATGCACAGGGATCCAGGAAATGAGAAATGCCAGCTCAGCACCACAGTCCATTAGGAAAGGGGGCCAGGTGAGGATCTGAGTCAGCAGAGGCCACTTTTAGAGGCCACGCGGTGGCAAGTGAGGGAAAGGAGGGACAGTCTCCTTATTCTAGAACATCTGAAAAGTGAAAGTGTTAGTGGCTCAGCCATGTCTGACTCTTTTCGATAGGACTGTAGCCTGCAGTCTCCTCTGTCTGTGGGGTTCTCCAGGCAAGAATACGGAGTGGGTAGCCATTCCCTCCTCCAGGGGATCGTCCTAACCTAGGGATAGAACCCAGGTCTCCTGCATTGCAGGCAGATTCTTTACCATCTGAGCTACAAGGAAAACCAGAACATCTGAAGGGGGAGGTGGGTAACTTCCAAAGATTCTGAGTGCCAGAAAGTACAAAGTCCAGGGCCCCATCTGACCAGAATCCCCTCAATAAAAACTAGACATTAACTGTAGAAATAAGATGAACTCCAAGCCAGTGGCAGCTGCTTATGTGACCGGCCCTGTGCTGAGTGCTTGCTGTGTATTACTTCATGTAAACCAGATAATAGCACAATGGTGCAATAATGTGGTGACACGCATTATCATCCCCACTTTCCAGAGGAGGAAACTGAAGTTCAGAAAGATGATGGCATCTGCTCTGAACACAATAGCTGTGCTCCAAAACTCGGTTGTCCTTGTATCAAGCTTCTCCATATGCTGGGCCTAACTCCTGCTTGCATACGCCCCAAGGACAAGGAGCTCACCACCTGTCAAAGTAGCCCTTTCCATGTCTAGACAGCTTTAACTGCTGGAAAGTCCTTCGGTCCTCATCGAGGACCATGACTGCCTCTTCCAGTCCTTTCTGTATTGGACAACAACTCTCTGTCTCTACAAGGTGTTTCTTCTCCAGTTTGGACAGCTGCATTTTCTTCAGTGTGACTCATCCCACAGCCTGCTCAGAGCTTGCTCCTGGGACCAAGCTTGAGTTTCCTAAGTCCTTTCACCTTGTCTGATAAACCTGGATGCAGCTCTTCAAGGAAGAACTTACAGGGGAAGACAGATGCTAAACACATCATTGGAGAAATCATTGCAGGGGAATGAAACACGATATTGCACCATTGAACATGTGAAGTACAGCAGTCTGCAATTAAGTGGTAGTCATGAAGCACGGCCAGGATGCTCGGAGCCTACCTGTGAGAGAGCAGGTGCCCACAGTGACGGAAACTCACACCCTTCCCTGAATAGCTGGGTGCGGGGAGCCTCTGCTCTGGATCAGAGGATTCCCCATGGGTCTGTGCCAGGTCCCTCAGGCATGTGCCAACTCATGCTGGCAGGACCTGTCCCTCTGCAGGCAAGACTGGTCAGAATTCATGGGTCTGTGGGTATCTCCACATCTCTCACCCATGAGACCCATCCTGCCTGAGAGCCAGTCAGGGAGGGAGAGGGACCAGCAGCAGACATTCTCCAGATGTCTATACTTTGCAGGGAAAACGAATGGTGTCCAGGTGAACCTGTTGACATGCAATGCACTGTGGCCGGGGAGAGGTCATGGTCCTTGGGGTCAGGCAGCCCCTGCTGTGAATCCTGGCTCTTTCAAGCTGTGGGAGCCTGGCCAGCCACTCAGCATCTCTGGGCCTCTGTTTCTTCACCAGGCACATGAAGCTAATAATAACTATTTCTCAGAGGTCATTCTATTTTTTGAGTCAAATGAGAGCTTCAACAAGATGGCCCAGACATATGCCTCTATATGTCCATTATTCCATAAATCAAGGATGAGGAAAATGCAGAGGGTCGACTAGGAGGATGGATATACATTTCTACTTTTCCCCTGTCTTCCTTCACCTTGGACCAGGTCTCTAGATGACCTGGCCCTTTATAGAGAATTCTCCTCCTGGCCCAGACACCTCTTCTATGCTGTCTCCCAGACTTTCTCTTGTCATTCCCCATGACTCCGCCCCAGTCTCCATATGCTTCCCACTCTTCCCTGTCCCCATCTTTGGGACTGGACTCTCTCCAGTGCCCTGGGCTCTGATGTGAACTGCCCAGTTCAGAAGACAATGGCGAGGTTATGTCTACCTTGAAACCAGGCGTGTGTTAGGCCCCAGGGGAAGACACATGAGTCATGGGGGTTGGGCTGCACATCAGGAAGTCACCTCTGCTGTTCTGCCTCCCACCTGCCTGGCCCTTCACCAAGACCCAAGTCCAGTGGGATGTGTCAGGAGCCCAGCTCACAGCAGGTGGACAAATGCTGCTGAGCATCCCCATGCACTGCGAAATTTAGCTTACCCAGAGCACCAAATTGGCCCCAGAGGTTCACAGTAGGTGTGTTCCTGGGCTGTATTGAAACCAGGGTCTATCCTGAGCCTGGTGATCAACGTGCCTGGTGTGGTAGAGAGAGCGCTTCTCCACACTGCTGCAATTGAGGAATTACAGGGTCCTGGGAAATGGAGTTGGGAGGCTTTGAAGAGACCACAAGGAGGGTGAGGCTGCAGGCAGGGGGAGGGGAAACCTGGGAGAGGAAGCCTCCACCAGGGTCATTCAGCTTGGATCTCGGCCTTAGCTCTCCAGCCCACTTACTCACGACCTTGGGCAAACCCCTTAACTCCTCTGAACCTCAGTTCCTCTAGGATCCTGTGAGGGTTGCATGAATATAACGTGTGTGATAGTGTCCAGCACAGCACTTGGCTCGGTAAAGATGAGTTAGAACCAAACCCCGTTCGCTATGATGAGGTGACCTGAGACCAGAAACCAGTGTTCTGATCCCCGAACTCTGACCCTCCTGCCTCCTTTAGGTGGTAGAGGCTAAACCCAGCGTCCCTCCTTTTGGACTCAACAATGAGTGACTTTACATGTGTTACCTCCCTTGGACATGAGCCCTTTACAGCATTCAAAGATGCTGGGATTCACTAGGGCCCCCTCCCAGGGATGGGCTCCAAAGTCACTGCAGATGGTGACTGCAGCCATGAAACTAAAAGACAATTCCCTTTTGAAAGAAAAGCTATGACAAATCTAGATAGCATGTTAAAAAAAAAAAACCGAGACATCACTTTGCCGACAAAAGTCTGTAGTCCAGTAGTCGTGTACAGATGTGAGAGTTGTACCATAAAGAAGGCTGAGCACTGAAGAATTGATGCTTTTGAACTGTGGTGCTGGAGAAGGCTTTTGAGAGTTCCTTGGACTGCAAGGAGTTCAAACCAGTCAATCCTAAAAGAAATCAACCTTGAAGATTCACTGGAAGGACTGATGCTGAAGCTGAAGCTCTAATACATTGGCACCTGGTGTGAAGAGCCAACTTATTAGAAAAGACTCTGATGCCGGGAAAGATTGAAGGCAGGAGGAGAAGGGTAGACAGAGAATGAGACGGTTGGATGGCATCATCGAATGAGTTTGATGGACGTAAATTTGAGCAAACTCCAGGAGATAGTGAAGGACAGGGAAGCCTGGCGTCTGCAGACCATGGGGTCACAAAGACTTGGACACGACTGAGTGACTGAACAACAACAAACCAGGAATGACTGCAGCTCCACACCAGCTCCTTTCCCGTCTCCCTCCCTCCCTCCCTTGAGATTCCACATCCATGGGACCATAACTGAGTGAATTTGCAGAGAGATTCTAAAGTCTAGTCAGGTCCCTTGAGGCCTAGTGTGCATTCCCTTTAACGACATTCATTAGTCTGTCTGACATCAATACTGTTCTCAGGTTAATATGTGTAACTTAATGAGGCATTATTTTCAGTTAGAAAACTCCTGAAGAAGCATGACCTCTCCTGATGAACTAAGCTGATGAACAGATTAATACCGGGCTTGAACAAGTTGACCAAAAAAATGAATCTAACCGGCTTCTTTTTCTTCTTTACGGATGGGCTGGACTTAAATTAATTTGCATAAAAAATGCCCATTTCCTAGGGGAAGAAGCAAGAACAGGACTCTCTTTGGCTCTGTGATTTGTCCTCCATGCACTTGCTGTTTTCCTCTCCCGACCCCCAGCCCCAGCTCCAAGGAGAGAGAAGAGCAAGGGGCAGGGTGTGATGGTGAGGGGAGGAGCGGGGTGCCTGAAATTAAACAGCGGGAAGGGCCAGAGCACGAACGGGAGCTTTCACATGGTGGCAGAGGAGACACCGAAGTGCACAGTGAGGTCCTGCTGGCCCTCCGTCATTGCCGGCTTTATGGGGCTCACTGCTTAGCCCCCGTGCCCAGCACCTAGTAGGCCCTCAGTAGACATTTGTTGCCAGAGCACATTAGGTGCTCAACACAGGTAGCTCTTGCTGTATCAGTAATTCAAGGAATCATGTGACCCAGAGAGGAGAAAATGCCTATATACATCTTTTGGGTGAGCCAGATGATTCCTGGTCCAAGAGTCAAGGATGACCCAAAGGTCAATTTCCTTTGATGACTTGACCCAGTGCCCTTTCCATGGGCAGTTAAAGCCAGCTGCAGTGTGCCAGCTAACGGGGATGCATTTTCCTTTTTCCCAGGAGAGGGCTGCCAGGCCATCAGGCCATGCCAGTTCACTGCCTGCCCCCTCCTAAACTGAGAACAGAGAGGGGCTCAGTACCCTCTCTGCACCCACCCTGCTTGCTCAGTGGCCAAATTTCACTCTGAGAGCAAGACTGGCCCTTTTCCCAGTGTCCATAGGCAGGTGTGGGGTGGGATATACAGGGAGGCAGAGCTGTGGAGTCAGAGGGACCGGTTGTACAGCTTGGCCACAGTCCAGACAAGAGGCGATGGTGGGAGCATAAGTCAGCCTCCGTTTTGCAGGGTTGTAGTGAATGTTTGCCCGAGGCTTCCAGCACCTTGCCTGGCACACAGTAGGTCCCTGGGAGATGGTAGCTCTCATTCGCAGTGCATGATGGAGCTGAGAGTGTGGAAATGGACGCCCCACTGCCTAGCCTCACGTGCCCTGGCCCAGGAGCTGTTTAGTCTCTGCAGGGAGATGAAAATGGCAGCGTCTCAGGCTGCAAAGGAAAACCCGCTGGTGGCACGTTGCAAGGAGCTGCTGGGTCTTGGCAGCAGTGGAGAAAGACCAGAGGGTGGGATTCGGTAAGTGACGAACGCTAACCTTTCACACGTCCCCCGTGTGCTCACACAACACAGACCCAGAACATGCTGAAGGAGGCTAACCTTTAAAGGTTATGTCCTCTTTCTCAATTTAAATGAAGTAAGTGTAGGCATCCAAGTACATATATGGTGACTGAACTGTCCCGGGTCACGCCCTCTCTTCCTGTTATATATCCTCCAGATGGGACTCGAACGCGATGTCACTACATCACACGTGCTCTGTTCACAGGCACAAGTGACCATGTGCGTTTCTGCTGGCAAGAGGCTGAGGGTGTCTTCCATCAGCCAATGTGGCTTTTAAGGGTATCCGTTTGGGAGCAGGGAGTTCTAAAAAGCAAAGACAGCCCAGAGCCTCTGGTTTCTCAGGGTCAGCGGCTTCTGTGTGTTGCTTTTGTCCTCAGTGAGTGTTTCTGGCAGAGGATTCAGAAGGGAGGTCAGATGTGCTACCCCAGTCTGAACAGCGGCCTGAGGAGGGGAGGACTGGACTCCTGCACAGAGATCGGGCCCCCACACAGACTGCTGGGTGGTCTGGAACTGTTTGCTTCCCATCTCTGGCCTCAGTTTCCGCAGTGTGTAAAATAGAGTCCTCGAGCGAGTTGTGTCTAAGGATCCTTCTGAGTTGGACCTGACCATAAGTCCAAGGGAAGCCGGGATGGAGGATGGTGAGCAGAGGAGGCGTGAAGGGTGACTCTGCTAAGGGAGGCACTGCTGGAAGTCCTGCCTGTACCACTTCAGCCCAGGACCAACTTCCCACCACCAGCCTCTGCGTTTCTTTGCCCAGGGCATGTTCTCTGGTCACCAAGTCCTACCCCAGCACCCTGTGTGGTAGAACTTCCCTGTCCTGGTATTAATGCTCCAGCCCCGGGAATAGCCGTTGGCCAGTGGTGAGGTAGCTGGTATGTAAATACCCGGACAGCTGTTCTGATGAGATGGGGGGGCACTTATTGTGCACATATGTACAGCCCTGGCTCTCGGTTTGATAATAGCCTTTTTGGAGGGCTTCCTTTATGGCTCAGCTGGTAAAGAATCCGCCTGCAATGTGGAAGACCTGGGTTCGATCCCTGGGTTGGGAAGATCCCCTGGAGAAGGGAAAGGCTACCCGCTCCAGTATTTTGGCTTGGAGAATTCCATGGACTGTATAGTCCACAGGGTCGCAGATCGGACATGACTGAGCCACTTTCACTTTCACTTTCCCCTCCCTGGCTCACTTCCCTTCTGCCCTCAAGTGCTTCTTTCTACCTTAATTGCAGTCATTGAAGCCTTAAGTTTTGCCAACAGGGGACCCAAAACAAAGACAGTAACTGAGAGGGAGAAAGGCACAGGCAGATTCCAGGTTGGGTACTTGTCCCACTGTTGCAGTCAATTATTGGGAGCCCTTTGATCTGCTTTCCTTCGTGTGTGCTTTACATTATATAATAACAGTAATAAGAATAATAACAGAGCCCTTTTTGCTGAGATGCCCTGAATATACTGAAGGGATGGGAGTGGCAGGACACTGGACAGACATCCAACACACGGAGTACACTAACGAAGAAGTGAAACTTGTCGAATGATGTGTGGATGAATGAATTAATTAGAAAACACATGAATGAAAGTGCTAGTCACTCAGTCATGTCTGACTCTTTGTGAACCCAGGGACTGTAGCCCGCCAGGCTCCTCTGTCCATGGAATTCCCCGGGCAAGAATACTGGAGTGGGTAGCCATTCCCTTCTTTGAGGGATCTTCCCAACCCAAGGTCTGCATTGCAGGCAGACCCTTTGCCATCTGAGCCACCAGGGAAGCCCATGAACTGTTGGGTAAATGAACAGACCAAAGAGTCTTGGAATAAATGCATGAATGAAGCGCTGAATGAATGAGAACAGTCAGGAGTGAATGAATGAAGGAAAAGATGAAAGAAGAAATCATATGTGAGGAAACTGGTGCCCAAATGGACAGTGGAAGGATGAGTAGATGAGAGGACACACGTGGGAATAGAGGGAATGAATTAACATGTGAATGGGCATGTGAAGAGATGAGTCACAGACCAATACATGAAAAACACCCAAAGAAGAGAATGAATGAACAAAGAAGTCTAAGAAACAATAAGCAAATATGTAATTATACGAATGCATAAGTGCATGAATGATGATGTGTTCTGGTTGGACATGAGAGGGGAGTAATTTGTATAGCAGAAAACTCTCAAACCTGAGACAGTGTCTCTGCTCAGGTATTGGGGGCCAAGATCTTAGAAAATCAGCATGTTCTTCTCATAAAAATTTCCAAAAGTGACTTCAGTTTGGATTTAAGAAAAAGGATTTTTAAGCAAATATCTATGATGCAACAAAGCGGGCCGCTCCCCAGGATAAACCCTGGGTTCAGAGACAAGAGCTAAATGGAACTGACTACCTTGTTTTCATAATTAGGTCACAGATAATGACCTATTATATAGGAAACTCCCAGCATGATTTTAATAATTGCTATGTAAATAACACATTTACACTGTCTCCTTTCAAATTAACCTCTTGGAGGTAGTAATTACTTTTGGTGTGGGAAAGTTAGCTAAGCAAGCTAGGAATGAGGAAGTGGGTTGGCATCTTCACCATGACTATCCCGGGAGCCCCCGAGGCCAGGCGATGCTGGGGACGGAGCTCAGGTTTGGGGAAACCTGGGTCCAGGACATCAGGTGAGTCCCTCCCCAATCTGGGCCTGATCAGCGCCCCCTGTGAAGTGAAGATGGTCTCCAAACGCCCAAACTCCCCGGGTTATCCAGGAGCTCTCACTCTAGACCTGGGTCAGGGTCAGAATTTGTCACACCCCCCAACTGTCTCCCCACAGCTCGGGCTCAGCTTCATCACGGGGTAATAGGGTCTCCATTTCCCCCACCAGACTGGAGACAAGACTGATCTTGTCCTCAGCCTATGTTCAGCACGCAGTGCAGGACCTGCACACAGTAGGCGCTAAGCGAATGCTGGTGAAGGAACACTTGCATCAGGCTGTGTGCCGTGTGTGTTGAGAAGCCGCTTTATTCCCTTTCAGAACCACAAGGCAGGCCTCCTCCCGTCAGCAAGAGGAGCGGGTCTGGGGAGCACAGCAGTGAGTTTCGTGCAGCTGAGCTGAGCAGCACCCTCATCCAGGGCGTCAGGAACCTGGAGGTGACCCCTGGTGGGCTCAGGGAACCCGTGACCACGAGGTACCTTGCGATCTGTCACCTGTAGAACCTCCGCCAGGTCCAGGACCTGTCTCCCATCTTGGCTGACAGTGCTGGGTAGAGACCTCGCGATGCTGTGGCCGGTCACCTCCACGGCTCTGCCTGGCAGCACTGTCCTGGCAGAACTCCTCCACGCCCTTTGCTCTCTCGAGCAAGTCCAGCCTCGCGGGGTAGCCCCTAGCAAGTGTCCTGGGAACTGAACTGAGGGGTCTCTCCTCACCTTTTCAGGACGCCAAGAACTGCACCACCCCTCCAGGCCACCTCTGGCTGGGGGAGCCACAGGTGGCCAGACAGGCAGCTGAGAACCCTCTTGTGTTTGCTACATTCTTTGGTTTGTTCTTGATCATCACAAATTGCCCTTGGAGACAGAGGAGGAAGTTATAAAAACTTAAAGGAGAAATGGGCAGCCGTTAGCTAAAGTCACAAGACGACAGCAAGCTGAGCAGGAGTCCTTCATCTTAGCTCTGCTTTCTGTCTGCCCTGATTTTCTCCTTTGATTCCTTCTTCCTTTATTTTCTGTTTGACTTATTTTCTTCTGCCCATTGTGTCGATCAAATATCCTTCACTACCTTTCTTCTCCTATTGGTTACAAACGTCTGCACCCTATTTCTCTCCGTTTATTACTTACCTTAACATGAAGTGCTACTTGTTTAGAGTTTACATGGTTTAAAGTTAACATCCCCTACTCCCTCTGAACAGCACCAAGATCATCAAATATCTTCAATCTCACATCTTACTGTTGGTTTTATCTAATGCTGCGATTCCATCTTCTTTTTCGACCGCTACCAACCTAATTGTTATTATGATCATCATTGTTGCTTTCCCCCTTGTTTCATTTAGGCCTAAATGGTGAGATTTATCCCAAGCACATGGCTATTTCTACATGCTTTTCCTGCTTTCATTCTATTCTTCCTTCTGAGTCCAATCACTTTCAAAAGTGATCTTTTATTCATTCTTTTAGTAAGATCTGTTAAGCTCTCTCCATTTTTAATCTGAAATATATTTTTTCCCTCTGTATCAAGTTTTGAGTGATGGTTTAGCCAGAACTAGAATTGTCTTTTGGTAGTTTGGCAACAACAGTATTATTCCAGTGTGTTCTGGCCTCTGTTGCTGCTGTGGGGCAGTCAGCTCTGTATTTGTCTCTCTCAACTGATCTGTTCTTCTCTTGTTGCCTTTTTCAAATTGGAAACTTCTTTCTCATGGGTTCCCTCATGCTCCCTTCCATTCACTGCCACTCCACCAGTTCTAACCAGTTTATAGATTTGTTGTGCCTGTTTTAGAAGTTAAATAAACAAAATAACACTGTATGTCCTCATTTGTGTCTATTTTTTCTTTCTTCTCAACATTATGTTTGTAGTTGTAGGATTAATTCCATTGGTATGGATGCAGGTATAGATATAAGTATCAGCAGATCAAGAAGTAGATCTAGATATAAATATAGATTATTTTCAAAGCCTTCTTAGGATTCTTCAGGCTTTCTGAATCTGAAAATTACCTTTCCATAAGTTCTAAAAAGTTCTGGGTCCTTATTTATTTATTTCCTCTTTTATTCCCTTTTCCTATATTCTAGGAAACCTATTTCATGTATGATGAATCATCTTATTTTAATCTAATGTCTCTTGATCTCACTTTTATATTTTCCACAATTTACTTTTCTGATCTATATTCTGGAAATGTTCGTTTTGTTAATACTCCTGTTTACTTGTTTTCTCTCTAGTTTTGCCTAACCTGCTCATTCATTCACTGAGTTTTTAATTCACTGGTTCTATATTTCATTTTTAGAGAAAAAAAAATTTTAACATGCTTGCTCCTTTTTTCATAGTACTTGGTTCCATTCTCATGATTTTTAAAGATAATTTTTAAGACCAGTTTTACGTTCACAGCAAAGTTTACAGGACGGTATAGGCGTTTCCGTATCGCCTCTGCCCCCACCACGTGTACCTCCTTTGTTACCCAGCTTCCCCGGTGGCTCAAATGGTAAAAAGAATCCGCCTGCAATGTGGGAGACCTGGTTCAATCCCTGGGTTGGGAAGATCCCCTGAAAGAGGGCATAGCAGCCCACTCCAGTAATCTTGCCTGGAGAATCCTCATGGACAGAGGAGCCTGGTGGACTACAGTTTGTGGGGTCACAAAGAGTCAGACACAGCCGAGCAACAAAGCACAGCACACAGACGTTTCCCACATCCCGGCTGCCCCCGCCACGTGCAGCCTCCTTCGTTATCAATGCCCCGCTCCCAGAGTGATGTTTGGTGAACCTACATGAAAAAATAGTAACCATCAAAATCTATAGTTTACAGTAGGGTTCACTCTTACTGTTGTACATCCTATGGATTTTGATACATATATAATCACATTTATTTCCCATTATAATTGTGTCAATTATTTTCATTGCCCTAAAAATTCTCTGTGCTCCACCTATTCATCCCCCCGAATGATTTTGATTCTTTTATGTCTTTAATATAAACATACTTATATTAGAGTTTCCCTTGGAATCATTCTATTATGTGAGGTTCTTTAGATTCTCTTCCAATTCTTTTTTATCTGCTACTTCTCATGCATAATGTCTACTGGTTCTAGAATTTTGGTTTTTAAGCTCCTCTTCACTGGGGCCTTATCTGTGGGAATCCTGTATTGCCAAGTGGAAGGTGTGGCCCACTGAACTACTCTGGATTCTTCAGCTCCCCTAGAAATATCATCAGCCTGGGACCAGTTACGGCTTAGTTCCTTGGCTTCTCTGTTCAAAAATCTAACTTATGGGATAAATTAAAACCATCAGCCCAAGGGAGGTGCCGATTTGCCTACAATTTTCCAAGGGAACTCTTTGTTGTTACCCTACCAAGAATCCAGATGGAGACAGACTTACTTCCCTACAATCTCCTGTGCTTACTGTGCTAGGCTTAGTTACTCAGTCATGTTCAACTCTTTGCATCCCATGGACAATAGGCCGCCAGGCTCCTCTGCCCATGGGGATTCTCCAGGCAAGAATACTGGAGTGGGTTGCCATTCCCCTCTCCAGGGGATCTTCCCAACCCAGGGATTGAACCAGGGCTTCTACAAAGCAGGTGGATTCTTTACCAGCTGAGCTACCTAGGAAGCCCATTGCAGACTCCTAGAACTTCTAAATGGAATTTTTTTCTGATACTCTTGTTCACTAAAGACATAGATCTTCAAAGACTCCAACTCCCTATGGGGGCCATACACCCAAATCCTGGGTTCCCATGGCAAAGCCTCCATTATCCTGAGAGAATGCTATGCCTGAGCCCTCGAGTTCCCAAGACTTATAGTCTCACTCCCACCTCCAGCAAGGCAGCCACCCAAGTTTGTATACCTGCCACCCTGGTTGTCAATTCCTCCCCACTCCCTGGAGCTGAGCCTGTCTTTTCCACTATATTTGAACAAATGTTTCTAGGGCTCGTAGAGGGAGGGTTTTCAGGACAGGAGTCAGAAGCAAGTCTCTGAGATAGGTCTGTCCCCTGCACCCCTCCTACCCTGGGCCCACCTGGGCTGAGTCTGAGGATCTCGGGGAATATCTGGGCAGGGATCCAGGAGGCAGGTGGATTTATGAGTAAGGGCTTAGCTCACGGGGCCGCGTGTGGACACTGATTTGGAGTACAGCCGACGTGCTCATTAACATCTCTGGGAACATGCCAGCGTTCACCTGGATGTGTGGGCCTGTTTGTTCCTTTGCCCATGTGCCTGGGTTTGTGTGGGAAGTGCCCAGAGCTTCTGTCCCTGAGGCCTAGACCAGTGACAAATATGAGCGCACACTCACAGAGCACCATGCCCTGCTGCCTTTAGGGAGGGAGCGATCTAGATTCATATGAGCCCCAAATGGAAAGGCGGTTACCTGGGGCTCTGTCCACACCTAGGTGTCCATCTGGGCTCGGGGGCTTTCTGGGCGTGTGACTTTAGGTAAGTCAGTTCTCTTCCCCGAACCTCATCTGGAAACCAGAGATAATGAAGTCCACCTGGCAGGGTGCCCTGGAGACTGAGACCACATGCTCAGGTGTGCCAAGCTGCACACAATGATGCCATAGGAAATGCATCAGGCAGCTCTGTGCTCAGTCAGGGCAGACAGACCTGGGTTCAAGGTGTCATCTAGCAGGATACGTTTGAGTTGGATCTCAGAACGCTCATTCTACCAGGTAGGAAGGGAGGAAGGCTGTCTAGACAAAGGAACCAGTGTACAAGGGCTGGAGACTGTGCAATGTGGAATGTTCTGGGACGGAGGGTGGTTCTGTGTAGCTGGTGTGGCGGGGGAGGATGGGAGGGGCTGTAAACTCTGGGGACCTCTAGACCCAGGGGATGGAAGTGGGGACTAAAGTGTTCCAACAGGTCATGGTCAGCCAGAGCTGAGTGTGGGTCAGAGAACTGGGGTTTTTGAGACAGCAGTCAACAGGAAATGGACATGCCTGTCTTCAGAGGACTCAGACCTTCAAGACCCAGGAAATGACTCCTAACCACTACACTCAGTGCCACGAGTCCCTTTCAGTGTCCCTTGTAAATGGATTCTGGAGCTCTGGACAGAGTCCCAAAGGGACACAGCTCTGATTAAAGGGGGCAGAGGCAACTGACTCATGGATTGGAGGAAATAAGTTTGCCTAGTAGAGCAGTATGCTACACTGCTAATATTATTTATATAATTAATTGATACTAGTATCAGTATTTCCTTGATATTATTAATAATAATTAATGAGCATTATAGCTAACACTTTGTGCCGTGCACTAAGCTAAGTGCTGTGAGTGTGTGTGGGTAGTGTATATATCAGTTTAATTTCATCCTCAAAAGCCCTCCTAAGGATAATACTAGCTTTACCCTCATTTTACAGATGAGGAAACTGAGGCACAGAGCAGTTGAGCTCACTAAAGAAATGAAATTGGGTGTAGGGTGGGGGTGCTCCAGACTTGGGGGTCAGGTGGGGGTCAGAGTTCCTATTCCCATCTGGCTCCTCACCAAGCTGTGTGCCCTTGAGCAAATGACTCTACCTTTCTGAGCATCAGTTTCCTCCTCTGTCAAATGAAAGATGGGCTGGGACCCCTGCAGGACCCAAGGCCTAGCAAGGGCTGCAGAGATGAGAGTCCCCCTCCCTCCATAAGGAGCAGGTGCCAAGTCCCTGCTCTGGGTCTAGGCACCTTCAGGGACGCCCAGAGGAGGGGATGATCCCTTAGAGAGGGGCTGCCTGGGACGCCTTCTGGGAATTGCCAGGAGTCTGTGGAGCGCAGAAATCCCAGGGATATGAAACACAGGTGCCGTTTCTGGGATCCAAATACCAGCTGGCAGGGAGCAGCGGACCCCGGGGACTAACTCTGCATCCATCCTCAGAGGCACTGAGCTCCGCAGATGAGACCGGACTCCCCAGCGCAAGGATCTCTTTGATTACTTCCTAATGATAAACATGCTGAAATTATATTGTCAGCAGTTAATTATCACTTGTTAAACAAGTGTGTGCCCAGATTGCGGGCTTCATTTCCATAAAGGTTTACAAAAACTTCCTTTCTGTTATTTATGAGGGCTCTCCAAGAGAGAGACACTCATTGTTAGAAACGGAGC
Organism: Bos indicus x Bos taurus; assembly: GCF_003369695.1. NCBI lineage: Eukaryota > Metazoa > Chordata > Mammalia > Artiodactyla > Bovidae > Bos > Bos indicus x Bos taurus. The sequence goes on from NC_040077.1 coordinate 123,308,024, forward strand.
TTTTTTAAATGCAGGTTTTAAAAATAAATAGGTTTTCTTGGCATTCAGTCAGGGCTCTTTGTATGAAACAGAAAACACCATCTAGTTTAAGGAAAAGAAAAAGGGGGAGGGGCAGGCACTGGTTCCTGAGGGTCCTGCAGAGCTTACTGCACTTGGATCTGACTCAGGTCTGAAACAAGGAGCCCCAGCAGCCCTGTCCATCCTCTCCTCTTGTGGGTCTCATCTTGGCTCATCTGCTCTTCTGTCTCATTCTTTCTTCTGCAGTCAGGTTTTCTCAGCTTCTTACTCATCTGCAGACATGGCCCTCCTGGCTCTTGTAGACATCACACACCCTGGCATCCAAGCCCAGCAAAGGCAATGGGTCAGACCCAGCTCACTGGTACCCTGAACAAATCCTTAGCCTTGCTGATGCATGTCTGTCTCCAGGGCCAAGTCCTGCCTTACACAGTTAGTATGTGTCAAAGGTCATCATAGGAGCTGATGGTAACTGTGCCTGGTATAAAAGATGTATAGCTGCTACTGTTGTTGCTAGGGTGTGGATTTTATGACAATCACAACAGTAGCAGCAATTACAATGATACTGTTCCCTGAGCAGACTGTACTGGAGAAAGAGGGGTGGATGACAGCTGTGTTGGTCAGACCCTCACTGGGTGGCCAAGAGACCCAGAGCAGGTACTGTGGGACCTCAGCCCTGAGCCACGAGCCCTGACTTCCTGGACTGTAAGAACAGATCCTTGAAGGGATAAACTGAGGTCATCAGCACACAATAGTTGCTCAATAAATGCTGGCTTGCTTTCCAGCCCAACAACCGGTAAGTGCCCAATGAATGGAGGAAAGGAGAAGACATACTTGGTATATGGGGTGAATGAATAAGGTGTCTAGTTTATAGTACTCAGCTCAGCATCAGGAACATACTATGTTCTCAATAAACATCACGTGTTATGATTATTAACCTTTCAAGGTTCAGTGTGAAGCACTGGGTTAGGGAGGGGGAGGGAGGGGAGACTGGAGAGATGAGGCTGGAGAGAAGCCTGAGAGAGGCAGGGTGGGCCCCACCCCCAGGTCACCTCTCCCTCCATCTCCAGCTGTAACTGGAGTTCTAATTTCTAATCTTTTTTTTTTTTTTGCTATTTGAAAAGTGGTTTCTTTGGTTCCTGTGAACAGAGCTATGCTGTCAGCTCTGCTGGGTTTATCTCCAATCTTTCCCAGGTAGATCTTCATGAAAATGATGTTGCAAAAACTGATGTCTCCTAGTCAAGCAAAATGAAGGAAAAAGAAAGCATCATGAAGAGGAGGGGAAAACAGGGAGAAGAAGGAGGAGAAAGTGCCTGGGGGTGACTACAGGGAGGTGATGTGAGCCTGTCATTTAGCCAAATTATTTTTTAGCTGAGAGTTAGTTCCCTTCACTTCATAACGGACCATCTTCAATGTCTCTCTGATATGAATGGGTTTTTTTCTTATTCTTTTTCCATCCAGCCCTGGGCTCTGGGTTCCCAAGATCTCTGCCCAGGAAAATGGGGCCAATGCCAGCAAAAACTAAGACCATTCAGTGTAAAAGTAGAGTGCCAAGAGGAACTTTACAGCCAGATTTTGAGCAGAGGTGCATCTTGGCCACGCAGGGGGCAGGGCCAAATTTGCTCCAAAGGCACTGGGAGGAGGGAGGAAATTGAAGTCAGAGTGACTTCCTTAGCCAGGAGAGCCTCTGCAGAGGGAGAGGAATGTCCTCCGTGGTTCCAGTGGTCCTGCTGGGTTGGGAAGATACCTGACTTGATTTCCCGTGACTGCCCACTTACCAGTATGTGCTGGACCTTGTCTGCGGATGTTAGAGCAGCACCTGGGGGTTTGTCCCACACTGACTCGTGCCCCTTGTCCTGGCATCCCCTCCCTTCACCCATAGGGGTCTCGCTTGCCTCCCAGTGCCCCCAGAACAGGCCAGGTCCCCAGGATGTTTAAGCACCTGCTGTGTACCAAGTATAGACTGGGTGCCAGGATGCCTATGGCAGACATAGATGACTAAGGGGACCCAGAGCCCAGGGCCGGATGGGATAGGAATAAAACACACCCTTTCATATCAGAGAGACAATGAAGACACCCTTTGAGGTTTCCAATTGAAATTTAAATTAAAGCAATAACTATGTAAGGAATCAGTGGTAATAAGATGAGGGCCACAGGAGGCCTATCCTGTCAGGGGAAGGTCAGGAGGGCTTCCTGGAGGGAATGGCTTTTCTATGCTGAGACCTAATGGACGCTTAGAAGTCAATCAGGTGAGATGCCTGGAGGATGCTCCAGACAGAGGAACAGCACCTGCGAAGGCTTGGAGGTTCGAGTGGCAGAAAAAAAGGCTTGTGTGACTGCACCATCCCTCAAGGAATGGAGGGAACGGGGCAGGTGTAGAGGTCGGCTGAGTCAGACTGCCCTAGGCTTCAAAGTCGGGTAAGGACTTGGGACAGATCAGATCAGATCAGTCGCTCAGTCGTGTCCGACTCTTTGCGACCCCATGAATCGCAGCACGCCAGGCCTCCCTGTCCATTACCAACTCCCAGAGTTTACTCAGACTCACGTCCATCGACTCAGTGATGCCATCCAGCCATCTCATCCTCTGTCATCCCCCTCTCCTCCTGCCACCTATCCCTCCCAGCATCAGAGTCTTTTCCAATGAGTCAACTCTTCGCATGAGGTGGCCAAAGTACTGGAGTTTCAGCTTTAGCATCATTCCTTCCAAAGAAATCCCAGGGCTGATCTCCTTCAGAATGGACTGGTTGGATCTCCTTGAAGTCCAAGGGACTCTCAAGAGTCTTCTCCAACACCACAGTTCAAAAGCATCAATTCTTCGGTGCTCAGCCTTCTTCACAGTCCAACTCTCACATCCATACATGACCACAGGAAAAACCATAGTCTTGACTAGACGAAACTTTGTTGGCAAAGTAATGTCTCTGCTTTTGAATATGCTATCTAGGTTGGACATAACTTTCCTTCCAAGGAGTAAGCGTATTTTAATTTCATGGCTGCAGTCACCATCTGTAGTGATTTTGGAGCCCCAAAAGATAAAGTCTGACACTGTTTCCACTGTTTCCCCATCTATTTCCCATGAAGTGGTGGGACCGGATGCCATGATCTTCGTTTTCTGAATGTTGAGCTTTAAGCCAACTTTTTCACCCTCCACTTTCACTTTCATCAAGAGGCTTTTGAGTTCCTCTTCACTTTCTGCCATAAGGGTGGTGTCATCTGCATATCTGAGGTTACTGATATTTCTCCCGGCAATCTTGATTCCAGCTTGTGTTTCTTCCAGTCCAGCGTTTCTCATGATGTACTCTGCATATAAGTTACAGAAACAGGGTGACAATATACAGCCTTTACGAACTCCTTTTCCTATTTGGAACCAGTCTGTTGTTCCATGTCCAGTTCTAACTGTTGCTTCCTGACCTGCATACAGATTTCTCAAGAGGCAGATCAGGTGGGCTGGTGATAGAAGCAAGGTCCGATGCTGTAAAGAGCAATATTGCATAGGACTTGGGGCAAGTACACTGGAAACCCACGCAGAGTACTGGAGAATGTTTCTGAAGCTCCCTCTAGCGGCCTTGTGGAGAATGGGCGGTTGAAGGGGAGACAGTGGAAGCCGCATGTCAAGGATGGACGCTGCTGCAGGAGTGCCAGTGAGCAATGATGGGGGCCCAGCCTGGACGCGGCAGAGAAGCTGTGGGTAGGGAAGGAATCTTTACAGGATATTGGTATCAATGGTATCAGTGATGCTCCACAGGTAGACATGTCGGGAGACAAAATGTTTACAAATGCAGCCGGTGCTCCATCAGCCCAGGGCAAGAAACTCCTTCTAGTAACTGGACTTTGCCAACAAAAGTCCGTCTAGTCAAATCTGTGGTTTTCCAGTAGTCATGTATGGATGTGAGAGTTGGACTATAAAGAAAGTTGAGCGCCTAAGATTTGATGCTTTTGAACTATGGTGCTGGAAAAGACTCTTGAGAGTCCCTTGGACTGCAAGGAGATCCAACCAGTCCATCCTAAGGGAAATCAGTCCTGAATATTCATTGGAAGGACTGATGTTGAAGCTGAAACGCCAATACTTTGGCCACCTGATGCGAAGAGCTGGACTCATTTGAAAAGACCCTGATGCTGGGAAAGATCGAAGGCGTGGGGAGAAGGGGACGACAGAAGATGAAATGGTAGGATGGCATCACTGACTCAATGGACATGAGTTTGGGTAAGCTCCGGGAGTTGGTGATGGACAGGGAGGCCTGACGTGCTGCAGTCCACAGAGTCGCAGAGTCGGACACGACTGAGCGACTGAACTGAACTGAACTGAACTGAGTAACTGGACCACCAGGGGGCGCCCGTCCCAGCCCGCAGGAAGCTCACCTGGATGAGCTCCGCGCCCCACCGCGCTCGTGAGCACCATCCTTCCAGCTGCCTGTGTACCTGGGGAAACGTGCAGCGCCTGCGTCCTGGGACAAGGACACGAAGGTCAGGGGGCTCTGGTGGATGAACAGACCTGGGAGGAACGCGGTGGAAGAGAGGGCTGTGGAAGTGGAAGAGGGCCTGTCCTGGTCTCTCCGGGTCCATGCAACCCCAAAAGGAAGCGGCTCAGGGCTCAGAATGGGGAGGAGAAATGCAAATGGAATCACTGACGATCCATGTCTCCCCAGGACATTAGCAAGACCCTCAGTGCTGGCAGTGGCTTGGTGCGGTCACCTCACACCCTAGTCAGTATCCATACTCTGTCTGGAATGGCCTAAAATAGTCACATCTGCATGAGAACCCTGTTGGGAGCCCTCAGAGCCCCGCCCTGAATCCTGAGGAGCCAGCTGGGAGCCCCGGCCCAGCTCTGGGCATCTGTGTGAAGCTGGGTGGTTTCTGGGCCAGGCCTGCAACCCCCTGTGAGAACAGATGTGTCCCTAGAAGCTGCTGTGCTTCCCTTGTGGCTCAGCTGATAAAGAATCCGCCTGCAATGCGGCAGACCTATGTTAGATCCCTGGGTTGGGGAAGATCCCCTAGAGAAGGGAAAGGCTACCCACTCCAGTATTCTGGCCTGGAGAATTCCATTGACTGTACAGTCCATGGGGTTGCAAAGAGTCGGACAGGACCGAGCGACTTTCACTTTCACTAGAAGCCGCTGTATAGGATTGCTGTGACCAGCAAAGGACAGCATCTCATTGAGGACAGCATCTCACATGGGGAGCCAGCCAGCATTCAGAGTGCTCACTGCCTCAGCAAGTGTCCACCAGAGCCCCACATCTCAAATAGGGAGAAGCTCGGACTCTAGAAAGAGGAGACACCCCAGCATTAACGGTGAACTGCAGTGTGGATGCTGAGGGAAAGTTCAGTTCAGTTCAGTAGCTCGGTTGTGTCTGACTCTTTGTGACCCCATGGACTGCAACACTCCAGGCCTCCCTGTCCATCACCAACTCCCAGAGCTTATTCAAACTCATGTCCGTTGATTCAGTGATGCCATCCAACCATCTGTCGCCCCCTTCTCCTCCTGCCTTCAATCTTTCCCAGCATTAGGGTCTTTTCAAATGAGTCAGCTCTTCGCATTAGGTGGCCAAAGTATTGGAGTTTCAGTTTCAGCATCAGTCCTTCCAATTAATATTCAGGACTGATTTCCTTTAGGATGGACTGGTTAGATCTCCTTGCAGTCCAAGGGACTCTCAAGAGTCTTCTCCAACACCACAGTTCAAAAGCATTAATTCTTCGGCGCTCAGCTTTCTTCATGGTCCAACTCTCACATCCATACACGACAACTGGAAAAACCATAGCTTTGACTAGATGGACCTTTGTTGGCAAAGTAACGTCTCTGCTTTTTAATATGCTCTCTAGGTTGGTCATAGCTTTTCTTCCAAGGAGCATACATCTTTTGACTTCATGGCTGCAGTTACCATCTGCAGTGATTTTGGAGCCCAAGGAAATAAAGTCTGTCACTGTTTCCACTGACCCTGTAAAACCATAGTATTTATTATCAAAAATTATCCAAGTATAAGTGAATCCCCACAATTCAAATCCATGGTGTTCAAGGATCAACTGCATTCCCAAAAATATATTTAAAAATGGATAACTGGTCAGAGCAGAGTTTCAAGTAAGAAAGACCCAAATTGGTATGTGTGGCATGTGAAGGGCATGGCTGGGATTCATCAGCACCCAGTCCTCCTCTGCTCCACCCCCAGGAGAATGGCACATCTGTGACCTTCACATCAGGCCTGGCCGGTGAGACTTGCTTTGGCCAAGGAGACATGAATAGAGGTAGGGAGTGTTGCTTCTGGGAGGGAGGAGGGAGCATTTCAGACCCAGAGCGCAAACTCCAGTCCCTCCTCCTTCCTGAAGTGGCCTTGGAGCCACATGTGGGAATGGCAGCATCCCAAGGTACTTCCATCAGCCTGAATCCCTGAGGGTCTGTGATGAACAAAGCCTTCCTCGCTCACTGCAGTGGACACGTGACACCAGCTTTGTTGTTTCAGGAGAGGGAGGAGATTATCAGAGCACACCCCTGCTTATCCTGACAGTCTGTATTAGAAGCCCAAAGCTTTCATCTGCTGCCTCAACATCTTTGACCTTCTCAGGACCTCAAAGGGCCACCCAGAGTTCCCCCACTCCTGCCAAATATGCCCCATCCAGCAGAAAAGCCCCCCATCCAGCTAGTTCCCCAGTCAGCCAGAGCAGCTGTGTTCCCCCAGATCCTAGCCACAGTGGAGTTTATTCAATCAAACCCATCACATCCTCTGTGGGGACCAGGAGACAACCCACCCGCTTGCTACTCCTAAGCCTGCCTCCCATTGCCCCTCCTGGTTCACTCTGCTCCCAAGTGCGAACCTCGTGTGGCCCTGCATGGCCGGGAACATCCTCCTCTCCCAGGCTGCGAGTGTACAAGGCTAACAGACTGCGTCCCTCACATCTGCCCATTATGTGTTTAGCCATTTCATTCTGCTTAGGATGGAGTGTCCCTCCCTCACCCATGATGGGAGAGGAAATGATCAGAGCACAGTCACACCAATGGGAAATGAAATATGAAAATATATACTTGTGTATAAATAGAGAAAGAATGAGAAAAAGCATTAGCTTCTGTCTTTGGAGGTGAGAAACCATGGCTTTACATACATTTTGCACATATTCAGGGTTTTACAGTAAGTATGAGTTACATTAAAAGAAAACTCCGTGTTTTTACCGAGAGTGCCGGGCCCTGGTGAGGCCGTCTGTCCCAGGCCGCATCTCAGGTTCTGGGCTTGCTGAGCGTCTGTCCCGCCTAATTAGCCCTTTATTACTGATCGTTTTGTTCTCTAATTGTCCGTCCTGCATAATTTAGCACAGTCATATACTGTCTTGTTCTCAAATGTTAAATTTAGTGTTTCTTGGCCTCAGTTTCTCAACGCCAAGTGCAGTGGTGGCAGAGAGAGCTTTAGAGGCACCCCCTTGGGACCTGGAATGGTGAGAGCTGACTCTGCTAGGCCCTGCGCTCAGCCCTTGACAGGCACTGTTTCATTTACTTGGCTCAGCAATTCCACAGAGGAAGAATTGTTGCTAACTCCTCAATTTACAGACAAAGATACTGAAGCCCAGAGAGGTTCAGAAACTCACCCAAGGTTGCACAGCCCAGAAGTGCTGGAGCCAGGCCCTGAACCCCAGCAGTCTGCTCCCCAGTCCCCGCTCTTCCTGCTCTATTGAGAGTTGACCTTTACAGCTCTGCGGGCTTGATGGCTAACATCCAGATGTGGGGTTCGCGCAGGGGCCCTGCTGCGCAGGGCAGCACTGATCCAGAGGGACAGCACCCTTTGGGTCTGTGGCCAGCACTGTCTGCTGGGTGGAAGCTGTCAGGGGTGGCTGGCGACTGCCTTAGCTCCAGAAACTCAGCGTCAGTCCTAAATCCTGTGGAAGTTTATGGCCCAGCATAATTGTTCTAATTGCCATTGTCATGGCTAATAGCGTTATGTGACAGCCATAAACTCAGAAAGTCTGAAGTGGACCCTGGAGAAAGGAGCAGCTGAAGACGATTTGGACGGGACTCGAAGGGAAGCAGGAGGGCTCGGGCTGGAGATGGGGAAACCGGCTGGGCATTCTGGGGGCACAGTATCTTTTCACAGATTCTCCGAAAGCAACACTCACAGAAGATGAGAGTCAGGGCAGGTTAAGCAAAGTCGGACGATGAAAGGGTAAAATCGCTGTGGATTATGAATGCAGAGCTTAAGATAGTTATTGCGATTGTAAGAGATACAGAACAGGACAGCTTGACAGGGCACTTCCGGACCCTCAGGACATTAGGAAGAGCACAGCAGCTTCTGGAGCTCTGGGAGGTGGAAACAGTGTGAGATAGGGATCAGGGACAAAGCTGGGATTTAGTCTCACCTCTGCTGGGATTTAGCTCTGGGATCATTCACCTCATACAAAAACTAGGGAGACGGGAAGCTTCCTTCATGGAGCTGGTGAACTGATATGATGGGTGAACAGTGCAAAGCATAATGCGATGCTCTGCAATGGAAAGATGTGGATGCAGATATACATAGATGGTGGATAATAGGTATATGATGGATAGATGGATGGATAGATAGATAGACAGGAAGTCATTGCTAGGACTCTTCTGCAATCTCTAGACCTCTGACTTCCGGTTGGAATCACCCAAGAGTTCTAGAGCAAGCTTCCTGCCCCTGGCAGGGCCCCACCAGCAGGGCTGGTCAGGTATCCCTGCTACCTCCTCAGCACCAGCACAATGCATAGGAGATGAAGCTTAAGAAGCAGAGCCAGTGGCTGCCATGGACTTGGATGAAGACATGGGAGTTGAAATCCTTGCTGTAAACCCTGGCCCCTCCGTTTCACCTCTGCGACATCGAGGTGGGGCTAAGATAGCGCCAGCCTCAGGGGGACTATGAGTCCCTGGAGAGCTGTTAGACCTGGCGCAGTGGCTCTGGGAGCACCTTCTGTTTTATATCCACCCCTCTATGCTCATCCGCTGTCCAGCCAGGAATTCCCTCGGAGGGTGGAAGGGAGTTGGAGGAGGGGTGCAATGAGGCCCAGTCTTGGGGGCCTGAGTTCCGGCATCAGCCAAAGGTGTTGGGACCTTCCCAGCAGACTCTAGAGAGCCTTTCGTTGTCTTTGCACGGGGCAGAGCCAGCGGCCCTGAGCCTGCTGTCTAGGGCATCAGTCTCCATCTGTGTGAGCCTCTGGCCTCTGTTATGTGGGCAGCTGGCTGACCCATCCAGGCCACTAAGCTGCCCAGAAGGAGATCCCAGAGGCTTCCAAGGAGCCCATCCTGGCCAGTGCTTGAGAACTCTCTCCAGTGAGACAGAGCTGCACCTCTACCCTGCCCCCTCACTCTTCTTTGACCCCAGCCCCCCAAAACAGGGATCTCCGCCCTGAGCCGGGGGTTGAAGCCTTCATTACCACCCTTGTTCCTCCCTTATGCAGCCAGATTTCCCACCTCACCCCGGGTCCTGTGCACCAGGCCTGCCTGTCTGCCCCTACCTGCGCCCCAAACCCCCAACCTCTCCTTCCTCACCAAGTTTGTCTGCCTCAAGCCCCCCAAGTCCTCAAGGCCACCACGCCTGCTGTTCCCTCTGCCCAATGGAATGGCCTTTGCCCTCCCCCTGTGTCTCCCCTCCCCAGCCTCCAGACCCCCTGCAGCCAAGAACCTCCATGCAAAGCCACCTGAGCACCTAGCCTGGGCAGGTCCTAAGTATTTCCTGGGACATCCCAGTGCCTGACGACTGTGGATGGTCATTTATCTAAACCTCAAGTCCCTAAGGAGTCCCCGAAGCTGGGGACCCACCCTTGCCCCTTTTTGCTTCCCGTGCCCTCAGCATGGCAGCCCGGCTTGTGACCCAGAGACAAACATTTTCAGAACCCAAGAGTACATGGAAGGGTGTCCTCCCTGGGGGGGCTCGGTCCCTCACTCACCAAGCCTCTGCACATTTTACCCCCGGGGGTAACACGGCTCAGCCTTCAGCTCTCTGCTCAATGTCACCTGCTCAGTGAGGTCTTCCTGGGCCCCTGCTGCCCCCTCCTATCAGTCTCTCCCACTGCCCACTTCTGGTCTCTGAATGTGGCCCATCACCACCTGGCACTGCTGTCTCCCCAAAGGGAACATCAGCTCATCCCAGTGCCCGGAACAGAGTCTGGTAGGTGGCAGGCACTCAGCAAATTGTTAGGTCTGAGAATGATGAGTGAAGCCTCAGTTTCCCCATCTAGGAAGGAGAGGTCCCCTCTCTGTGGTCTTCAGGGTCTCTCCCACATCTATCCCCCACAAGGTCTGCCTGTCTTAGAGTCAAGAGGACCAGGAAGACCGGAAATGGTGGGGATGGGCACAAGTCTGAGTGGGGGGCCAGCAGGAGTGGCATCCAAGGCCCCCCACAGGGCTTGGCAGCAGTCTCATCTCACACTTAGTGTCCAAGCTTGCATCACGGTGCTGGCCAGGAGCCTGGTGTGCAGTTATTAACTGTGACGTGCTGTAGATGTGTGATTGTCAGATGGCTTTGCATATTTTGATAAATCTATAAATATGGATGGTAATTTTCCATCATTAGCATATGCTTATGTTCTGAATAAGTGTGCATTGTTTCCCTGAGAATGTAAGTTGCCAATTTACAACCAAGACACTGGGACCCCAGCCTGAGAGTCAGGTGTCCCCATCACCCAGGACATGGAACCTTTCCACTCATTTTCCTGGGGAGGAGGCAGAGTAGGGACGGTGGGTAAATCTCCTCACATCCCAGGCAGGTCCTGGGGCCCTCTAGCTCCAGGAGGAATAGAGAGAAGGGTCAGGAGAGAGGTCAGCCCCAGCCACCAGCCTGGACCAGGTGACAGCCAGAGAGGAGGGGTTTGCTGAGCACCAACCTGCCTGAGGCTCCACCCAGGGGCCTTGCAGGGGGTCAGAGCTGGAGCCCAGTCTTCCCTCACTCACCTGGGGTCACCCCTTAGCCTCAGTTTCCTTGGCTGTAACATGGGGATGAAAACAACTCCCTCCTCGCAGGGTGGCTTTGAGGATTAAGGAAGTACATGCAAGTGAAGGACGCCCAGCACACACAGAAAGTGCTCACTTGTGTGAACTGATGCTCCTGCTGCTGTCACCCCAGGACTGAGAAAAAGAGGCACATGTACCCATTTCACAGACAGGGCTAATTGCTGTGATGGCTCCTGGCTGCTGATACACCCTTGATCAGCCCACAAGGGACAGAGGCTCAGAGCAGGGCTTTCTCCCCACAAGGCTCAGGCTGGGCCACCACCCCGGACCCCACACTGTCCAGGACACTTAGTCACAAGCACTGATGAGAAAGTGGCAGACATCTGTAGCTGCCTGCCCAGCAGCCCACCCTTCCTTCCTTCTTTCACAGAACCCTAGCTTTGTTCTGCAGCAACAGGCTCAGAGCTGGTTGGCCTCCCCAGCCCAGGAATGTAGACAAACCTGGCACTCCATCCCCCTTCTCCAGACATTGTTTTGGGAGTATATAAGTGACCCAGATATGGCTATTGAGGTATGAGGAGAAAGCTACTGATGGAGGGACTACATTTGGGAAATACTTTTTCTGCCTCACTGTACTCCCTTCTTCTCAACTTGAATGCTGCAATGCAAGACATGATGTTTGGAGCTGTGGCAGCCATACTGCAACCATGAGGCAGTAAGGGAAAAGTCCAGAATGGTCAATACACAATATTGAGTAAAAGGGAAAGACCTTGGTTTTTTGGCATCACTGAATATCTGTCCCACCTTAGGACTACCTTCGTCCAGAAGTCATTTTGGGCTCAATCATTTCACATCTCAATGACTTGAGTCCCTGTTGTTGAATTTTCTATTACTTGATACTCAATACATCCCAACTGATCTATGCGCCCAGCTCACATCTCTCATAACCCTCAACACACAGAGTCAAGGCTATTTGTCTACATCTCTGTCTCAAACATCAGACTCTGGACTTCTAAAGGCAAACACTGTATCTTGTTGCATCTGACCCCCAGAGCTCCACATGAGTCACAGTCCCACAGCAGTCCCATGACTGTCATGAAGTGAATAATGTAGACGAATGAGGGAAGGAGTAAATTAATGACTAAGTGAAACTAATGGCTTTAAAAGTGCTTTGCAAATACAAGGTAAGGTTCTAAAGTTACATGGAGATGGAGGTGGAAGATGGTGCAGGGTGGAGAGCAGGGACTAGAGGAAAAGATTATTCAAAGAAATAAGGCTGAATCTTCTCCCCAGATGGCCCCTGCTTCTCAATCCTGCTGGCACAGACTCCAGGTCAGAAACCCCGTCCACCCCGTGCACAGCCCCCTTGGCTCCTGGAGCCTTTGACAGCCAGCGCCTCCTTCCCCAAACTGGAGAAACAGGCTTTGTGCTTTCCCATTTCCCCGCTAGAAATTGTTGCAAAAAACCAAATGGTTATCACTACTTCTGCAGCAATTCTTTGCTGCATTATTTTGTAAGAGACAGAGGACGGGGCATGGGGAGAAGAGAAGGTGGGAGAAGTGAGGAAAACCATTAAGTGAACAGGCTCTAAAATTTCAGCTCCAAGTTTTGCAGAGAAACTGAATTAAAGAATCAAATCAAATGAATTCTGCCATCAGAGTCAGAGATCTATCTCCCCTGAAATGCCTTACTTTGACAGTTGGCTTCAAGAGGTTTGATAGAATTTATTTATCCAGCAAATAAGATCAAGGTATGAAAGAAGACTCATTCTATCATGAGAACTCTGTTAAGAGCTTGACATAATTGTGGGTTATCCAGAAAGAGTTTTTGGCAAAACTGATGAGTCTTTTTTGTTGTTGTTCTTTTTCTCACTGGTGCCTCGCATTCCTGGGGCCTGGAAAGGTCCAAGGGGACAGGAATCAGGAAGTATGTGATGTGGGAAGGTGTGGAGGCTGGAGTCCCAGTCCACCACAGCCTTCCTCTTCCTGCTTCTGTAAGAATCAGGAAGAGGACCAGGAGGGGAAGAGTAAAAACTCCTCCTTTGAAAGCATCATTAAAGAGGTCACCAGAGTGGACATAAAAGATCCAGCATTAGCCAATTAACTTGGTTTCCTCATCTGCAAAAGCCATGGCCTTGATGACATTTACCCCTTGGGGAGCTGCCGGTTCCATGACTCACAGATGCAAGACCTGTGCACAGCTGGGCACACAGTAGGACCTCTAGAAGTAGATCCTCCCCTCCCCCCAACCAACCCACTGTGAAGACCCCTGGGACATGGCCTGCGGACCCCTCCTAAGCCACAGAAGTGCCTCTGGGATACTCCCCACGGCAGCTCCCCTCCTCCCCCAACACTACCATTCCTCTACCTTCAGAAATGACCAGAATGGCAGTGTCTCCATCTCTGAAAACAGGCCCTCTGCCTCCCAGCAAGGGTGTGTAAGGGCACACGTGTGTGATCGTGTGTGTGTGTGCACACGTGTGTGCCAGGCCCCACGGAGGAGGACCCTATCTATACCTCACATACTTCAAGTCTTCGAATGTGATCTCCTGATATTGTCTCTAAAGTAGGGGCCTAGGGGCAGGCGGAAAGAAGGCCAGGCCCCACTAACCACCTCCAGCCTGTATCCCCACTCTCATCCACTCTGCCTCATGTGTGGCAGAAATGTGCTTTTTCATAAACCCCGTGGTTGTCTGTGAATCCCACAGTTATAATGCATCATGTATTTCCTGATTTCTCGATGACTCACAAAGTGCCAGAGCCTTGCAAAGGGCTTATCTGTGACGTCCCCAGCATCTCGAGGGCCAAGTGGAGTTATCCTCATTTTAGAGATGAGACCGCTGAAGCACAAAGAGGTTCACCACTCCCTGGAGGAGGCGGCAAGAAGCCCATGGCACCAGAGGGGACAAGGCAAGGAGCTCTGAGCCTCTGCAGCCTCCGGGCACCCGCCCTTGCAGGGCACAGTCAACCCAGGGCACATCCTGAGAGAGGCCCCCAGCGAGTTTTCTCTGGTAACTCCAGGTACTATGGGAGAGAGGGAATCTGTGAGGGAGACAGTCAGGTTTTTTTAAAGTGGAAGAAAAAAGAAAAAGGAAATCTAAAATCTCCTGGGAAGGGACAGGACCCATTTATCAATTTCTCTGTGAATCCTCTGAAAAAAATTACACTGTAACCACAGTGTCTCTTTAAATATTGGTTCAGGGAGTGACTGAGCCATTAGCTCAGGACCTGCAAGGCAGAGGCCTCGGCTCACTGCTGTGTCGTTCCAGGGGGGCAGCGGGCACCATGTGGAAGGAACTACTGCTCAGGAACTGCCTCCAGCTTGGCCCAAGATCGCTGTGTGGCCCTGGGAAATCCCACTCCCTCTCTGGGCTCCTCTATTCCTTGTTCCTTAGGGTTGCATCCCTTAGGAGGAAGGGAGAGATGGAAAACACAGTGGAAGAGAAAGCAAGAGGAAAACTCTTACACCTGGAAGGTGAGGAAGGGAAAGACCAAAGAGGGGCAGCCCCAGGGACCGTGACCTTCCCCCACGCCTGGTCCCGGGTCCTGGCTGCACTGGAGGCTGCGCCCTCCTCCAGGAACCCTGGGGGCATCCTCTGTCCCTCCCACTGCTCCCACCAGCTTCTTCCATTTCCCTCAAGTCTCCTTTCAGCCTCGAGCACCACCACTCAGGCCCTGAATTCACCCGCCTCCCACCACAGGGCCTTTGTACAAGCTGTTGTCATGGCCCAAAGCATACGCTTCCTCCCCATCTTCCCAGAGTTTCCCCTCCTTGCCCGTCACCCCTCAGATCTCCTCAAGGAAGCCCTCCTTGACCGTCCTGACAAGGTCAAACCCTGACAGTCTTCTGGGACCCTCGTCCTGGGCACACTGATCACAGGACAGGTTCCAGGTCTTTCGGGGACTTCTGTGCCCCCCAGTAGGCAGTGAGCTCAGGGCCAAGGATATCATTGCTTTGTTCACTGCTGTGGTTCCTAGAACAGGGCCTGGCATATCGTAGCTGCTCAGTAAATACTGGTGGGAAGAAGGGATGCAGGGAGAAGAACTGGCCGAGTTTATTGTGTTCAGAGAAGGTTTGTGGGAAACAGGACAGTGATACAGGGTGAAGGGAGGAGGACCAGGGGCCCCACCACAGCCGGGAACTAGGGGGATGTCGTCTCTAGCCAGCGGTCCCTGAGGTCGCACTGGAGGACAGAGAACGAGAGTCACTCTGGGGAGCCCCAGATGGAGGCCCGAGAGACGGGAGGGCCAGGAGGGACACGATCTCCATGGAGGAGCACAGTCTCCGCTCAGGTCTCCCATCTCTGAGAGGCCCCACCTTCTGACCACAGGCCTCCCCTGCTCCAGAACCATCCATGGCTCCCAGCACCACCTGTTCAACCCACCTTCCCTGCCTCGCCTCCTTCCAGACTAAAGCTTCAGGCCTCCAGACCACCTCCTGGTCCCTAATTCCCGACATTCTTCAGCCCAAGTGTCCCCTCATCCAGGAGGCTTTCTCTGATTCCCTTTGCTACTTGTCCCTTCTCTGTTCCCAGAAAACCCAGCTGATGTCCCTCCTGTAGAGCTTGGTTCAGTCTCACCACTAGTCCGTGAGCTACTGGCACACAGCTCAGCACGCAGTGACTCTCAAGGCGGGCAGGATCGATGAATGAATGAGTGAACAAATGAATGTTACTAGCTTCCATTTATTCAGGACCCGCTGTGTATCAAGCATCATGCTGACATTTTATTCCATAGCACCTTATGGAAAAACTCAAACAAAAGTTTTGGCCAACCCAAAACAAGCATCATTTCATTAATCCTCCCTACAGCCTGTTGTACAGTGTCCTGATATACACCCATAGTACAGATGGCAAAACTGAGGCTCAGGGGGTTGGGTCATTCACCAAGGTCACATAGGGAGTAAGCTCAGGAAGTGGAATCTTCCTGCTCAGCTCCATCCTCAGTCTCCTAGCTGCACTGAACCCACAATTCATGGTCACATCTGGGGCTTCCCTACCAATCTCTCCACTCACTTGGAACCCACACTGGCTGCTTTGGCTGAAATTCATGATCACAAACATCCAGCCTCAACCCCAGAGCAACAGAGAAGGACCTGCCTGTTCCCAGTGTGTGTGTGGAGGCCTGATGTTGTCCCTTAGGGACCCCTGGGTAACTGACAGGTGAGTCCACAGAAGACCCCTCAGCCCTGCCCACGGACACTCTCCATGCTCACTGTTGGCAGACACCCCTGTGCCTTCCCCACTCCCTGGGCCGGTGGCCCTCCCAGGCCCACATGGATGCTGGTAGCTCCCTCTCCACTGCTCCAGGAACATCACCCATAGATCATGAAGACTGAGGCTGTAATATCAGGGTCATTTGCGTATCTCCAACGAGCAGGGGCTGCAGGGCTCCTCAGATCCCAGAGATTCTAGGAAGGAGAGGGAAATACTCAGATGCAAAGCAGAGGGAGCACAGAGGAAATAGAATGTGCCAGGGAGATTAATCCGCTGCTCAGACATGGAAGAAATACATTCAATTATGTTTTATTGCGTTTCATTTGAATGTACACATCGTAGTTAGCTGCCTGCAAGCCTCGGATTACCCAGAAAGAAAGCACAATGAGAGATGAGAGAATAAAAACACACACAAAGAAAATGCTCCTGAAATTGAAATCACTAAGACCAAGAAATAAAAGCCAGACATGAGACAAAAGCAGCTGCTTGGCACCAAGACCCTCTCAGCACTGAGGCCAGGTCCCCACGGCACACAGCCCGGGACCAGGCACCCTTGGCTGGATTGTCCTGATCTCCGGCATCAGAAAAAGACTCACGACAGAGTCAGAAGATCCTGGCTGTCCTGAACTTCCACTAGTATACTGTGTGATTATGGGTAGCTCACTGCCCTTCTCTGAGCCTCATTTCCCCAGAGGAGCAATAGGATGCCTAAACCAGATGTTCTTAAAGGATGTGGTCAATGAAGAGCAAGAAGGAATCCCATGAGATCCAGTTCAGGGAAAAAGAAACCCTAGAGACACCCCTGGGAGTTGTGATCTCTTCAGCAGAGCCCCTTGGTGAACCTGTGCCAAAGGGCATCCGCTGAATCAGGGCACAGGGTGGGAGGGAGGGATCTCTGGCACTTCTTATCTCCCTTCCAGCACATTCTGTCTCCCTCAAGAGTCCATTCCTCTGTCCCTCCAGCATCAACACTGCACTGGGGGAAAGCCCTGGAAACCTCGAAGGTGCCTGGTCCCCCAGGGCAGCATCTTCTACTTTCTGAGTCGTCAGAGAGAGAGGACTTTGGTGGAAGGGGACCCTCCAGCTCTCTAGCCACTGACTCTGCCCACCCTCAAGGCCAGAAATCATGGGAGATGCAAGGAGTTCAGGAGGGGCCGTTCGTGTAATATCTAGCTGTTGTGTGTGTGTGCGTGAGAGAACACGTGTTATGGGTGTGTGTGCAGGGGACCAGCACCTCAGTCACGGGGCACAGTGGCAGGGGCTCACACACTTTATTAACCCTCAGGGCTGGATCCTCCTCAGCTGCCCAGAGCAGGAGTGAGGCTCCCAGGCAGTCTCCAGAGGCACAGTCATGAACCAGACACAGCGCTCCTCCAGAAGCGTCGGCAGCCTGGCCAAGGTCCCATCAAGTCCAACCAGGAAAAACCCACTCATGTATTTATTCAGGCAGTATTTAACTGAGCATCTACCACGCACCAGGTCCTGTCCTAGGCACCCGCGATGGCAATGGACAAGAACACAAACATCTCTTAGGACGCTTACATTTAAAGCTCTCTGCGAATGGCAAGGGGAGCCTAGTGGGCTGCCGTCTATGGGCTCGCTCAGAGTAGGACGCGACTGAAGCGATTTAGCAGCAGCAGCAGCAGCGAATGGCAAGCAGTAGCCCACATTTACTGACACCTGCTGGGTGCAGGGTGTACTGCTCAGCATTTTGCATGGCCTGTCTCTGAATTAGGCACCATCTGTGTGTCAGGGGCGGAGAAGGCAATGGCACCCCACTCCAGTACTCTTGCCTGGAAAATCCCATGGACAGAGGAGCCTGGTAGGCTGCAGTCCATGGGGTCGCTAAGTCGGACAAGACTGAGCAACTTCACTTTCCCTTTTCACTTTCATACATTGGAGAAGGAAATGGCAACCCACTCCAGTGTTCTTGCCTGGAGAATCCCAGGGATGGGGGAGCCTGGTGGGCTGCCATCTATGGGGTCCCACAGAGTCGGACACGACTAAAGTGACTTAGCAGCAGCAGCAGCAGTGTGTCAGGGGAGGGAGGGTGAGAGGTACCCGCTCCCTGCCCAGCCTGGGTATAGCCCAGCCTCTCCAGCTGTGGCAAAAGGCACACATACTTTTCCTGGGACTGATCTTATAGGAACCCCAAGGCCCTAGAGGGTGCCCAGTGACTCTCTGCCGGTCGTCCCCATCCAGCCATCCCTGGGGAGGTGTCATTCTCTCCAGTTTACAGGTAAGGAAGCCAAGGCCTGATCACAGGATGGTCTGTAGCTGAGGCCTGATTTCATCTTTGCTGCCAGAGCTCAAGGTTGCACCCAGCCTGGGGTCCATCTCCTGCCCGCCCTGGGCAAGTACATTGCACCTGTTTCCCCATCTGTGAAACAGGGGTAAGAGTAGTACCCACCTCACAGAGTGAGCACGAGAACTAGGCGTCTGGACTATGTAGAGGACTCAGCGTGGAGCGCAGCTCACAGAAAGTGCCAGGGTCTCAGTCCCCGCCCTCCAGGCCAGGGCCCCTTTAGTTTCCTTAGATTGCCCCTGCCCCAGCAAGTGGAGGATGTTGCTTCTACAGGGCACACTCATGACCCATGAGACCCCCATCTGCCCTTGATTGATGGCCCAGGGGGACACGGGAGCAGGTGGGGTGATCCCAGGCTCCTCCTACCACACTGCAGGGTGGAGTCTCCAAGTACTCACAATGAAAGTTATTTGAAGTGAAGGAAAAAGAACACTATGCTTTAGAGAACCATGTTTCATCTAAAAGAAAAAGACAAAGCATTAAAATATTATTTTCATTTTTTAGGTCATGGTTCTTTGCATCCTCTCAATTCTAGTGGCAGTCAACTGCCAAGCTGTGCACCTCAACGGAGGAAGGTGTGAGTAGGAAAGACGGCAGCTCTGGACAGACACCAGGTCCATCGTGTGTCTGCCAGGAAGAAGGGAGGAGGGCAAGGCTGCTCCAGGGTCACCTGCTTCTGCTCTGGGGCTCTCAGCTTTGCACCTGTGTGTATGTACTAAGGGGCCATACAACCTGGCATTTGAGAGCCCGAATCTGGGGGGAACTCAACAGGCCTGGGGCTTCCCTGGTGGCTCAGATGGTAAAGAATCTGCCTGCAATGCAGGGACCCAGGTTCAGCCCTTGGGTCGATCAGGAAGATCCCCTGGAGAAGGGAATGGCTTCCCACTCCGGTATTCTTGCCTAGAGAATCCCACGGACAGAGGAGCCTGGCAGGCTACGAAGAGTCACAAAGAGTTGGTGAGCAGCTAAAACTTTCACTTTCACTTTCAACAGACCTGAGTACCAGTCCCAGTCCTGCCACTTGTCAGCGGGGTGAGCTTGGGCATAAAAGCCCAGCTCTCTGAGCCTCGGTTTACTTGTCTGTGAAATGAGCATCGTAGCAGCACGCATCCCACAGTCTCTGCATTATTAAATGAGACACTGCAAATACACTGGCTATTCATTCTACACTACTTTAAAGATCTTTCTCAAATTTCACTATTTCTAAAAAGTGGCGTGTGTCTCACAATGAAAAAGCTCATGTCTCTTTTTTTGCTAGATACTGTCATAAAATGGTGGACCTCTAAACCCACGGTATCTGAGAATGACATGTGTGGCTGAGTCCCTTCGCTCTTCACCTGAAACTATCACGATGCTGTTAATTAGCTATAACCCCGTACAAAATGTTTTTGGTGTTAAAAAAATAAAATTTAAAAGTAACAGGGTGTAAAATATATATTAAAGAAAAGAACTGCGTTCAGGAGGAGGCCTGCAGGAGTGCGGAGCCTGGCAGGAACACACTCTCCATTGCTCTCACAAGGTGAACCTGGCTCTTGGGCCTGAGACCCGTGGAGACTTGAGGTGTTTACTTTGTTCAGTCCTGGAGATGCAGAGAGTTGTCTGCCGCACCCACTTATGGCCATGGGGAAAACCCGCGTGCCTGACTTTTGTATCCAACCAGGATGGAGGAATAGGGTCTGGGCTTATCTTCCCGCCAGAAATAACTGACCAATCAACCCAACAAACAAAATATATGAAACAACAGTTTTTGAGACACTGAACTCCAGACAATGAGAAACGGTGATCCCAGAGACACAGGAATGAATGAGGTGAGTCCTGGTTGCTCCAGTGAATACCACAAGAGGGTTTCAAGATGCAGGGAGGCAGAACTCAGGAGCTGGTGGACACAGTGAGTTGAGATGATGAGCTGTGAGCCCAGGGGAACAAGAAAACCAGGGTTCACAGGACAGAGCACTGTGGAGGAGGGAGCTATATAGAGAGAATCCTGGGAATTTGCAGAGGGTCCTCTTGGAGTCTTAGCTGAGTACTAACCAGCATATATTTGTGAAGGGAATACCCAGTGGCTCAGATGACACAGAATCTGCCTGAAAGGCAGGAGACCTGGGTCCAAACCCTGAGTTGGGAAGATCCCCTGGAGAATGCAATGGCTACCCACTCCAGTATTCTTGCCTGAAATATTCCATGGACAGAGGAGCCTGGTGGACTATAGTCCATGGGGTCACAAAGAGTCGGACTCAACTGAGTGACTAAGACTACTACTGCTGCTCCTTGAAGCTGGGAGGAAACATTCCAGAGGATTGGAAGGGACAGGGCCTGGGCTGTAGGCTAGAAACGGTACTATTACCGTCGCCTGACTCACAGAATACAGGGTAGAGCACTCAGAAGAATCTTGACTAAGAAGCGGGAGAAATTAGCCCTAAGCTAAATGATGCTCTGGTCTCACCTAACAATGCCTCAAAGCAAGACTCAAAAAGACAAAACTGTTTCCAGGCACTTTAACTGGGTCCCAGAACAAAGCTCAAGAATAGTTATAAGTATATGAAAATATCAACCGTCTTACAAGGCAAAGTTGAGAATGGTATCCAATTAAAAATTAGCAGTCATAGAGTAGAAATATATGACTCATAATGAGGAGAAAATCAATCAATTGAAACCAACCTTGAATTAACTAGATGTTACAATTTGCAGACAAGGCCATTAAAACTGTTGTTATCACAGTATTCCATATGTTCAAAATGCTATATAGAGACTTGGAAAATATAAAAAAAAAAGAGTCAAATCATATTCTAGAGATGACAGTTACTGTGTCTGATGAAAAATCTACCAGATGGTATTAATAGATTAGAAATTGCAGAAGAAAAAGTTGATGAATGTGAAGCCACAGCAATAGAAACTATCCAAAATAAAACACAAGAGAAAAAACATTTACAGAAATGAAGAGTATCCATGAGCCATAGGAAAACTTCATGCTGGATGGTATAATGTAATTTCAGTTGTGGTGCTGGAGAAGACACTTGAGAGTCCCTTGGACTGCAATGAGATCCAACCAGTCCATTCTGAAGATCAGCCCTGGGATTTCTTTGGAAGGAATTATGCTAAAGCTGAAACTCCAGTACTTTGGCCACCTCATGCGAAGAGTTGACTCACTGGAAAAGACTCTGATGCTGGGAGGGATTGGGGGCAGGAGGAGAAGGGGACAACAGAGGATGAGATGGCTGGATGGCATCACCGACTCGATGGACGTGAGTGTGAGTGAACTCCGGGAGATAGTGATGGACAGGGAGGCCTGGTGTGCTGCGATTCATGGGGTCTCAAAGAGTCGGACACAACTGAGCAACTGAACTGAACTGAACTGAAAGGAAAAGAAGAGAAAGAGAATGAGAGTAATGTTTCAAGAAGAAAAAAAAAAAAAAGGCAAAAATTTTTTTTTCTAAATTCAATACCACTCTAATCCCAGAGATCTAAGAATCTCAGCAGATTCTAAACACAGGAAACAGGAAGAAAACTATAGCAAGGCACATGATAGTCAAATTCTCTAAAGCCAGTGATAACGAGAAGATGCTAAAAGCCAACACAGGGAAAATAAGCCTTAAGTACAAAGGAACAAAGATAGCAATGACAACAGATTTCTCTTCAGAAATAATGAAAGCAAGAAGACAGTGAGGCCACATCCTTAGAGCACTGAAAGGAAAAAATCTCTTAACCTATCATTCTATAACCAGTGAAAAGCATCTTTCACAATAAAGAAGGAATAAAACCTTTTTCAGACATCTAAAGATCTTCAATGCAAGAAATCTTAAGGATAGTCCTTCAGGCAGAAGAAAAATGAAATCAGATGAAAATATGGATCCACACAAAGCAATAAGAGTACCAGAAATGCAATTTTTTCTTTTCTTTTTTTTTTGTTTCTTTAAAAATAACTGAGACACACTCATATGGACACATGGTACATCTGTCATTCTATATCCAGTGAAAAATGACTTTGAAAACATAATACTATTTACAATAGCCCCAAGAAAAATGCAATGTTAGGTATACATCTAATAAAATATGTATGGTATCTGTATGCTGGAAACCACAAAACACTGTTGAAAGAAATAAAAAATGACCTAAATAAATGAAAAGAAACCACATTCATGTCTCTGAAGAGTCAACAGAGAGGTCTATATATCTCCAAAAAGGTCTATTGACTTAATATAAGCCAATCAAAATTCAAGCAGAATTTTCTCGCATATATAGTAAAGCTGATTCTAAAATTTATAAGGAAAAAAGGAAATGAATGGATAAACAATTTTTAAAAGAAAAGAACAAAGTTGGAGGAATCACACACGTTAGTTTTAAGATTAACTATTAAGCTACAGTAACCAAAACAAGAGCCTCTTGATGAGGGTGAAAGAGGAGAGTGAAACAGGTGGCTTAAAATCCAACATTCAAAAAATGAAGATCATGGCATCTGATCCCATCACTTCAAGGCAAGTAGATGGGGAAGAAGTGGAAACAGTGACAGATTTTATTTTCTTGGGCTCCAGAATCACTGTAGATGGTGACTGCAGCCACAAAATCAAAAGATGCTTGCTCCTTGGAAGAAAAACTGTGACAAACCTAGACAGCATATTAAAAACCAGAGACACCACTTTGACTATACAGTCAAAGCTCTGGTTTTTCCAGTAGTCATGTATGGATGTGAGTGTTGGACCATAAAGAACACTGAACACCAAAGAATTGATGCTTTCAAACTGTGGTGCTGGAGAAGACTTTTGAGAATCCCTTAGACTGCAAAGAGATCAAACCAGTCAATCCTAAAGAAAATCAACCCTGAATATTCACTGGAAGGATGACTCAAAATAGATACATGTCATAGTTAAATATAGAAAACACAAAACCACAAAAATTTTTAGGATAAAATACCCATGACCTGCATTAAGATGAAGATTTCTTACAAATGACACCAAATCATAATCCATAAAAGAAAAAAATGATAACTTGTAGGTCATCCAAATTTAAAACTTTTGTTCTGAAGAAACACACTGTCAAGATCATGAAAAGACAAGCTACAGAATGAAAGAAAATATATACAAACAGCACTTTCAACAAAGGATTTGTGTGCAGGATATAAAATGAACTCTCAAAACTCAAAAACAAAAAAGCAAACGACCCAATTAAGATAAAGGCAAGGACAGTAGCAGAGAGTTAGATATACAGATCAATGGACAGAGCAGAAAACCCAGAAATAGATCCACAGAACTTTGCCAACTGATTTTTGACAGTCAAAAAGCAATTCAGTGGAAGAAAACAGCCTTTCCAACAAATGGTGCTGGAGCAGTTGAACTTACACAGTCCAAAAAAAAAAAAAAAAAAAAACTTCATCCTAAGCTTCACACCTTAAATAAAAAATAACTCAACTGTGGATCATGGACTTACATGTAAAATGGACTTACAAGTAAAATGTAGAACTGTACATTTTTAGAAAACAACATAGGAGAAAAACTTTGAGATCTAGGGTTAGGCAAAGAGTTCATAGACTTGAAACAAAATGCAAAATCTATAGAAGGGAAAATTGATAGATTGGATTTCATCAAAATTAAAAACTTTTGCCCTTCAAAATACTTCATTAGAAGGATAAAAAGAAAAACTGCAGGTAGGAGAAAATATTTGCAAAGCACATATCCAACAAAGGACTAGTGTCTAGAATACATAAAGAACTCTCAAAACTCAACAGCAAAACAATCAAATTAGAAAATCAGCAAAAGAAAGAAAGAGAGGTTTTGCCAAAGAGCATGCTGCTGCTGCTGCTGCTGCTAAGTCGCTTCAGGTGTCCGAATCTGTGCGACCCCGTGAGACCCCATAGACAGCAGCCCACCAGGCTCCCCCATCTCTGGGACTCTCCAGGCAAGAACACTGGAGTGGGTTGCCATTTCCTTCTCCAGTGCAGGAAAGTGAAAAGTCAAAGTGAAGTCGCTCAGTCGCGTCAGACTCCTATCGACCCCATGGACTGCAGCCTACCAGGCTCCTCCGTCCATGGGATTTGCCAGGCAAGAGTACTGGAGTGGGTTGCCATTGCCTTCTCCGACCAAAGAGCATAGATGGTGGCAAATCAGCACATAGAAAGATGCTTGACGTGATTAGCCAGTAGAAGTATACGTCAAAATCACAGTGAAATAGCACCATGTACCAGTTAAATGGCTAAACCAATTGCTAGCAAAAAATCAGATCAGCCTAACTCTAACCCTAACCCTAACCATAATTCAAAGAGACACATGTGCCCCAATGTTCATTGCAGCACTATTAGCATAGCCAGGACATGGAAGCAACATAAATGTCCATCAACAGATGAATGGATAAAGATGTATTACATACATATGGGCTTCCCTGGTGACTCAGAGGTTAAAGCGTCTGCCTGCAATGCGGGAGACCTGGGTTCGATCCCTGGGTTGGGAAGAGCCCCTGAAGAAGGAAATGGCAACCCACTCCAGTATTCTTGCCTGGAGAATCCCATGGGTAGAGGAGCTTGGTGGGCTACAGTCCATGGGGTCACAAAGAGTCGGACACGACTGAGCAACTTAACTTTCACATACATACAATGGAATATTACTCAGCCATAAAAAGGGGAAAACTGAGCCATTTGTAGTGATATTGATGAACCTAGGGTTTGTCATACAGAGTGATATAAGCCAGGAAGAGAAAAGCACCTATTATATACTAATGCATGTATATGTAATCTAGAAAAATGGTACCGATGAACCTATTTGCAGGGCAGGAATAGAGTTGCAGACACAGAGAACAGATTTGTGGGCACAAAGTGGGAAGGAGAGGGTGGGACAAATTGAGAGAGTGACATTAACATATTCACACTACCTTATGTAAACTGGATAGCTAGGGGGAAGCTGCTCTGTATCACCACGAGACCTGCCCAGTGCTCTGTGATGGCCTGAAGGCCGGGAAGGGGATGGGTGGGAGGGAGGCCCAAGACGGAGGTGCACATGTATACATAGAGCTGACTCATTGTTGTTCAGTAGAAACCAGTGCAACATTGTGGAGCAAGTATACTCCAATTATAATAAATAAATATAAAGAGCTTTAGAAAAATAGGATTCAGTATAACAAAGTGATATTGTATATAAACTTCCAGCAAAGCACTCAGCACACAGTGGCTGCTCAATAAATGTTGGTTATTGTGGGGGGAAAAAAGACCAGTGAGATAACAACACACACCTAAGAGAATGGCTCAAATAAAATACCAGTTTCCAGCAAGGAAGCAGATCAACCGGAACTTGGCACATTGTACACACAAAATAGGATGCGTGTGTGTTTGTGCTACGTCCCTTCAGTCGTGTCTGACTCTGCGATTCTACAGGTATGAATACAGGAGTGGCTTGCCATCCCCTCCTCCAGGGAATCTTCCCAAACCAGGGATCAAACCCACATCTCCTGCATCTCCTGCATTGGCAGGCAACTTCTTTACCACTCAGGTACTTATAAAATTAATCATATACTTCAATGTATTAGTCAAAATTCTCTAGAGAAACAACACTAATAGAATATCTATAGCTATATAGAAAGAAATTCACTTTGGGGGTTTATCTCATGCAATTATGGAGGCTCAGATGGCCCACAACCCACCATCTTTAAGCTGGAGGCCCAGGAAAACCAATTATGTAGTTCTTGTCCAAACCCAAAGGCCTGAGCTCCAGGAGGATGGATATAATATACCCAATATAACCTTCTAATATAACCCAAAGGCCTGAAAACAAGGAGCGCCAATGTCCAAGGGCAAGAACAACAAATATAAGCAAGGGATTGGAAAGAAAGAAGTAAAACTTTTTATTCATAAATGTCATGACTGCCAATGTAGAAAATCAAATGAAATTTACAATAAAAGCTACTGGAGCAAATAAGTAAACTTAGGAAGGTTGTAAAATAGAAGATCTATATGTGAAAATCAATTGTGTTTCTGCATAGTAGCAATGAAAATCAGAAATAAAAACTTTAAAATGCTATTTACAATAGCATCAAAAATATGAAATACTTAGGGATAAAGCTGACAAAAGATGTGCTCAATGCAAACTCTGAAAATTCCAAAACATTGTTGAGAGAAATTGAAAAGGACTTAAACAAATGGAGAAAATCTCCATATTCTTGGTTGAAAAATGACAATTCTCCCCAAACTGATGAACAGATTCAATGCATAACAAGAAAACTCCTAATAGTCCTTTTTTATAGAAAATGATGAATTGATTCTAAAAATCATATGGACATGCAAAGAACCTAGAATGACCAAAAAGTAGAAAGAAATTGTAGGACTAACACTACCTAATTCCAAGATTTATTGTAAGGCTAGAGTAATTAAAATAGTGTGGTGTTGGTAAAGGTAGATAAATTTATCAGTGCAACAAAAGTCTTAGAAATAGACCCACACATACAGCAACTGATTTTTGACAAGAGTGCAAAGGCTATTCAGTGTAAAGAGTATAGTCTTTTCAACAATTGAATGCTGGTGTGCAAAAAAAAAAAAAAAGAATCTCAAATTATACCTTGCACTATATATAAAAACTAGCTCTAGATCTATAAAAAGTTCTATTAGAAGCTTAAAAGAAAATATTTATCACCTTGAGTTAGGCAAAGATTTCTTAGATATGACACCAAGAGTGCATCCTTAAAACAAGAAATTCGCAGATTGGACATTTAAAACACAAATGAAAACACAAGCCACAAACTAGAAGAAAAGAGCTGCAAACTATATATTTAATAAAAGACTTATATTCAAAATATATAAAAATTCTGGAAAATTAATAATAAAAGAAGCAATAACTTAATTTAAAAAAATGACCAAAGATTTGAACAGAAACCTCACCTAAAAAGAAAAAAATAAAGATGGTGAATAAGCAAATGAAAAAAATGTTCAATTGCATTTCCTTGACATCGCTGTCATTAGACAGCAAGGAAATGCAAATTAAAATCTTAATAGGTCACTACACGTCCATTAGAATGACTGAAATTAAAAACACCATACCAAGGGTTGGTGAGGATGCCGAGCAACTTACATGCGAATGCCATACCCTTCAGTAAATGGTATGTTACTTCTTAAAAACTTAAACATATACCTACCATATGACCTACCTTATGATTTCTCTTAAGTATTTGTCTCAGAAAAAAGCATATATCCATGCAAAGGCTTGTGCACAAATGTTCACAGCAGTTTTATTTGTAACAGCCAAGAACTGGAAACAACTCAAATGTCCGTTAACAGGTAAAGCAATAAATAATTTGGTGGCTATCCATGCAATGGAATACCATTCAACATTAAAAACATATAAACTACTGAAACATACAACAACATAGATGAATCTCAAAATAACTATGCTAAGTACACAGACTATATGATTCCACTGATATAAAAATGTTATTATTGTTGTTCAATCGCTCAGTCATGTCCGACTCTTTGTGACCCCATGAACTGCAACATGCCAACCTTTCCTGTACTTCACGATCTCCTGGAGTTTGCTCAAACTCATGTCTATTGAGTCGGTGATGCCATCCAACCATCTCATCCTCTGTCACTCCCTTCTCCTCTTGCCCTCAATCTTTCCCAGCATCAGGGTCTTTTCCAATGAGTCAGCTCTTTGCATCAGGTGGCCAAAGTATTGGAGTTCAGTTTCAGCATCAGTCCTTCCAGTGAATATTCAGGGTTGATTTTCTTTAGAATTGACTGGTTTGATCTCTTTGCAGTCCAGGGGACTCTCAAGAGTTTTCGCCAGCACCACGGTTTGAAAGCATCAATTATTTGGTGTTCAGTGTTCTTTATGGTCCAACTCTCCCATCCATACATGACTACTGGAAAAACCATAGCTTTGACTACACAGACCTTTATCAGCAAAGCAATGTCTCCGCTTTTTAATACACTGTCTAGGTTTGTTATAGTTTTTCTTTCAAGGAGCAAGCATCTTTAATTTCATGGCTGTAGTCACCATCTGCAGTGATTTTGGAACCTAAGAAAATAATATCTGTCACAGTTTCCACTTTTTCTCCTTCTATTTGCCATGAAGTGATAGGACTGGATGCCATGATCTTAGTTTTTTGAATGTTGAGTTTTAAGCCAGCTTTTTCACTCTCCTCTCTCACCTTCATCAAGAGGCTCTTTAGTTCCTCTTTGTTTTCTGCCATTAGGGTGGTATCATCTGCATATCTGAAGCTATTAACATTTCTCTGGGCATTCTTGATTGCAGCTTGTGATTCATCCAACCCTGCATTTTACATGATGTACTCTGCATATAAGTTAAATAACCAGGTGACAATATACAACCTTGATGTACTCCTTTCCCAGTTTGGAACCAGTACTTTGTTACAGTCAGGTTCTAACTGTTGCTTCTTGACCTGCATACAGGTTTTTCAGGAGGCAGGTAAGATGGTCTGGTATTTCCATCTTTTGAAGAATTTTCCACAGTTTGTTGTGATCCACACAGTCAAAGGCGTTAGCATAGTCAATGAAGCAGATGTTTTTCTGGAATTCTATAGTGACAGCAAGCAGATCAGCAGAGGAAGCTATAGCGAGGGTGGGATGCTGGGCTGACCAAGGGGGCAGGAGGAAAGTTAAAGATTTGGGTTTGTTCACTATCATGACTGTGGGGTATACCTATGGGTGTATACCTATGTCAAACTCATCAAACTGCACACTTCAGTAGAGGCGTTTTTTTTACTTACTTCATCCTGTATGACAGACTCTAGGCCCATCCTCATCTCTACAAATGACCCAGTTTTGTTCCTTTAGTGACTGAGTAATATCCTGTTGCGTACATGTACCACACACTCTTCACCCACTCATTGGTCGATGGACATTTAGTGTCCTTCCACGCCCCGGCTATTGTGAACAGTGCGGCTCTGAACATTGGGATGCATGTATCCTTTTGAATTGCGGTTTTCTCAGGGTACATGCCCAGTAGTGCACTTGATAGCTAATAAGAAGCTGCTGTATAGCACAGGGAGCTCAGCTTGGTGCTCTGTGATCATCTGGATGGGTGGGTTGGGGGACGCTGGGAACAAGGTCTAAGAGGGAGGAGATATATGTATACATATAGTTGATTCTGGAGAAGGAAATGGCAGCCCACTCCTGTATTCTTGCCTGGGAAACCCCATGGACAGAGGAACCTGGTGGGCTACAGTCCATGGGGTCCCAAAGAGTCAGACACGACTGAAGTGACTAAGCAAGTGACTAAGAGCTGATTCACTTCACTGTACAGCAAAAACTAACAGAGCATTGTAAAGTAAGTATACCCCAGTAAAAAAAGGGAAGTTTATTGCATGTCATTATACTGCAATAAAGTTGTTAAAATACATTAATAAAAGTGGAAAGGGGTAAAATATCTCCAGCCATCAGCTATCTTCTATGAGTCGGTCGTGCTGTTCTATGCTCTTCTTCGGGCCTGGGGCCTCCTGGCTGGCATACGGGCCATCACTGGCTCAGCATGGGGACAAGCACACCCAGCCTCCTCCAGCTCTCATGCCGGGAAGATCACCTGAAGTTCCACAGGTGTGATTATGAAGAGGGCAGGAGAAATGAGACAGGCCAAGGCAGTCCCCACCCCCCACCCCCTGGGGATGCAGGAGCCTCAGGGAACAGGCTGGGGTGGGTGACAAGTGCCCTCTCACTGCTCACTCATGCCCTATAATTTAATAAAATTTGGACATTTTTCCAGCTGAGTGGCAGCCAGGCCACAGGCAGCATGAAATCAGGCAGACAAAAGCTGGAGCTAAGGGCACCGAGATTTTGGCTCCCTGTCACTCTGCCAGAGCCCGGCTGACACGACAGTGGAGAGCGAGAGTGAAAAGGAAAACAAAAGCAGAGGCTAAGAAGTCCATGGAATTGTCCCTTCTTGGAGACTCACGTGGTGCTGCTGATTCAGGAAGCCCCTTCGCAGGAGGGGCTTCGGGGAGACCCCATCCAGCTGCATGGAGGCCACTGCAGTGGATTCTGAGCACCTACTGTGTGCCAGGCCAGCATGGGCCCCAGGGATGCAGCAGCGACAGGACAGGCAGGGTCTCATCCACGGACACCATCAGGACGATGGTGATAGTACATTCATGATCCCTTGTGCTCTCTGCGCCAGCTCTGTGCTCTCAGGCTCCACTCCTGCAGTGCCCACCCAGGGGATGCCTGGCAACATCCAGAGACCTTTCTGGTTGCCACACCTGGGTGAGGTAGGAATAGCTACTGGCATTGTGGGTAGAATCCAGGGATGTTCTTACATACCCTATAATAGGAAAACCCATGGACAACAGGAGGTTTCCCTGGAGGCTCAGATGGTAAAGAATCTGCCAGCAATGGGGACCCAGATTCAATCACTGGGTCAAGAAGATCCCCTAGAGAAGGGAAAGGGTACCTGCTCCAGTATTCTTGCCTGGAGAATTCCATGCATAGAGGAACCTGGCAGGCTACACTCAAAGGGGTGGTTAAGAGTCGGACACGACAGAGCAACTAACTACAGGACGATAAGAAATGATCTGGCCCGAACGGAGATAGGGCCAAAGTTGAGGACCCCAGCTCTACATTCATTTCTCATTTAAACTTCACTGTTGCCCTGTAAGTAGGAGTATCATCATTCCCACTTTACAGAAAAGGAAACTGAGACCCACTGAGACTTCAGTCGCTCAGTGTACCCACCTATGAAAAGGCAGAATAGGATCTGAACCAGGTCTGTCGGTGTCCAGAGTCTACACAGCGCAGACCATACAGAACCCTCTAGGAACCCAGGAATCAAGTTCACATCCCACTGGAGCCCAGTGGAGCACTGGGTGAGTCATTAGAACTCTCCAAACTGGGAGCACTTTAGTTTGAAAGCTGGGCTCATAAACCATGGCCTGGGTGAGCGTGGGGTATGTGAGAAGCCTCCCACCTCGTGAAAATGTTGGGGAAACAGGGACTCTTACATGTGCTCACTTATTTACCAAGTAGTCCTTGGGAGTCTATTATGTCTCTGACTGCACTGGGCACTCGGAATAAATGGTGAAGGAGACACAGAGGTCCCTGCTCTTGGGGCATTTAGGTTCCCAGAACGACCTGGAGTCCCATGGGCGGGACTTCAAGCCCCAGCTTTGCTCTCCACCAGCCACGGACCCCCGGGCACTTTGCACCCGAGAGTCTCCTGCCCTCCCCTGACATGAGACTACCCTTGCTGCCTTCGAGGCTGTGACTGGAGATCAAATGAGAAAACAAGTATAAAGCTCTCAGCACAGGCCCAGCACATACCATCGGCCATGAATATTCATTTTTATTATTAGTGATGATTAAATTTAGAACAGCTGCTTGAGTAAAAACATTAAGAAAAAAAATACAGAGGTTGTTACTCCCTTCTCTTTTGAGACTTCTGCTCCCTGTTAGCATTCATTCATTTATCCCTTCCTTCTCTCCAGGCACCCCTGGCCTCTGCTGATTGGACCAGGGCTGGAAACTTAACTCAAGCCAGATCAACTGGGCTTGGATTTGACCCAAGAGACCCTGACCAGTCCCTACTGGTGGCTAGCCATGGCAGACAGACTCTGCCCACCAGCCATAGGCTACATGGACAAGAAAGAGAGAAGGTGGCCTTCAGAAGGAGAGCATGGGGCAGGGCTCAGAGGAAGGGTTCTGCTGGTCTCTTTCTTCCCCAGACCCTGCTTCCCTCTCCTTGTCTCTTAGTTCTCCATGCACCCCACCCCCCACATTTGTATAATCAGGTCCCATTTTGGCCTCCACCCAGCCCGTCTCCTGACCCTTCTGTTTCCCTATAAGCCAGTCAGCACCCACCCCTCACTGCAGCTGCTGCACACCCCTCTGGACCCCATTCCTACATTGTATCTTTTCTCTGGGTCCTGGGCTGGACCCCATGCTTCCCAAGCACCCGGGGTGGGAAGGACTGGTGGGTCCTCAGCATACTTCCTGGAGGAAGGGGTGAAGGAGGGGCAGAGCCTGGAGGCCACCCACCCAATGGGAAGAGCCAGGACAAGGGATGGACACACCTGCATTTGGTTCTGGCTCTGCTGCCCTTGTTCTAAGCGTCCCACTCCCACCTGCAGTTGGGAGACTGGGTGGAGCCCCGCAGGTGGTACGGGTAACGTTCCCAACACCCAACAACATCCAGTCACTGCCACCTGTGACCTAAACCTTTTAAAAACAACTTTGTGCTTTAGTCAGAGAATGCAGATCCAGTCTCAGCTTCCTTCCCCCCCGCCAAACATCTTGCAAATCACCACCCCACGTCCCCATAAGCCATCTGCTCTGGGGACAGCAGGGGATAGCAGAAAACAGGAGTCCTTCCCGACAACCTCCCCACCCCTCCAATTACCAGAGGCTTTGGAAGAAGTGGGCGAGCTGAGGAACAGGTGCTGGGATCCTTGGTTAGCCATTAACGTGAGGAATCAGCGAACTAAAATGGACTGGAATTGGTGAATTTAACTCAGATGACCATTATGTCTACTACTGCAGGCAGGAATCCCTCAGAAGAAATGGAGTGCCTTCATGGTCAACAAAAGAGTCCAAAATGCAGTACTTGGATGCAATCTCAAAAACGACAGAAGGATCTCTGTTCATTTCCAAGGCAAACCATTCAATATCATAGAAGAAGCTGAAGTTGAACGGTTCTATGAAAACCTTCAAGACCTTTTAGAACTAACACCCAAAAAAGATGTCCTTTTCATTATAGGGGACTAGAATGCAAAAGTAGGAAGTCAAGAAACACCTGGAGTAACAGGCAAATTTGTCCTTGGAATACAGAATGAAGCAGGGCAAAGACTAATAGAGTTTTGCCAAGAAAATGCACTGGTCATAACAAACACCCTCTTCCAACAACACAAGACAAGACTCTACACATGAACATCACCAGATGGTCAACACCGAAATCAGATTGATTATATTCTTTGCAGCCAAAGATGGAGAAGCTCTATACAGTCAACAAAAACAAGACCAGGAGCTGACTGTGGCTCAGATCATGAACTCCTTATTGTCAAATTCAGACTGAAATTGAAGAAAGTAGGGAAAACCACTAGACCATTCAGGTATGACCTAAATCAAATCCCTTATGATTATACAGTGGAAGTGAGAAATAGATTTAAGGGCCTAGATCTGATGGATAGAGTGCCTGATGATCTATGGAATGAGGTTCGTGACATTGTACAGGAGACAGGGATCAAGACCATCCCCATGGAAAAGAAATGCAAAAAAGCAAAATGGCTGTCTGGGGAGGCCTTATAAATAGCTGTGAAAAGAAGAGAAGCGAAAAGCAAAGGAGAAAAGGAAAGATATAAGCATCTGAATGCAGAGTTCCAAAGAATAGCAAGAAGAGATAAGAAAGCCTTCCTCAGTGATCAATGCAAAGAAATAGAAGAAAACAACAGAATGAGAAAGACTAGAGATCTCTTCAAGAAAATTAGAGATACCAAGGGAACATTTCATGCAAAGATGGACTCGATAAAGGACAGAAATGATATGGACCTAACAGAAGCAGAAGATATTAAGAAGAGGTGGCAAGAATACACAGAAGAACTGTACAAAAGAGATCTTCACGACCAAGATAATCACGATGGTGTGATCACTCACCTAGAGCCAGACATCCTGGAATGTGAAGTCAAGTGGGCCTTAGAAAGCATCACTACGAACAAAGCTAGTGGAGGTGATGGAATTCCAGTTGAGCTCTTTCAAATCCTGAAAGATGATGCTGTGAAAGTGCTGCACTCAATATGCCAGCAAATTTGGAAAACTCAGCAGTGGCCACAGGACTGGAAAAGGTCAGTTTTCATTCCGATACCTAAGAAAGGCAATGCCAAAGAATGCTCAAACTACTGCACAATTGCACTCATCTCACACGCTAGTAAAGTAATGCTCAAAATTCTCCAAGCCAGGCTTCAGCAATACATGAACCGTGAACTTCCTGATGTTCAAGCTGGTTTTAGAAAAGGCAGAGGAACCAGAGATCAAATTGCCAACATCTGCTGGATCATCGAAAAAACAAGAGACTTCCAGAAAAACATCTATTTCTGCTTTATTGACTATGCCAAAGCCTTTGACTGTGTGGATCACAATAAACTGTGGGAAATTCTGAA
Organism: Bos indicus x Bos taurus; assembly: GCF_003369695.1. Taxonomy (NCBI): domain Eukaryota; kingdom Metazoa; phylum Chordata; class Mammalia; order Artiodactyla; family Bovidae; genus Bos; species Bos indicus x Bos taurus. The sequence goes on from NC_040077.1 coordinate 123,342,503, forward strand.
AGAGATGGGAATACCAGACCACCTGATCTGCCTCTTGAGAAATCTGTATGTAGGTCAGGAAGCAACAGTTAGAACTGGACATGGAGCAACAGACTGGTTCCAAATAGGAAAAGGAGTACATCAAGGCTGTATATTGTCACCCTGCTTATTTAACTTATATGCAGAGTACATCCTGAGAAACGCTGGACTGGAAGACACACAAGCTGGAATCAAGATTGCCGGGATAAATATCAATAACCTCAGATATGCAGATGACACCACCCTTATGGCAGAAAGTGAAGAGGAACTCAAAAGCCTCTTGATGAAAGTGAAAGTGGAGAGTGAAAAAGTTGGCTTAAAGCTCAACATTCAGAAAACAAAGATCATGGCATCCGGTCCCACCACTTCATGGGAAATAGATGGGCAAACAGTGGAAACAGTGTCAGACTTTATCTTTTGGGGCTCCAAAATCACTACAGATGGTGACTGCAGCCATGAAATTAAAATACGCTTACTCCTTGGAAGGAAAGTTATGTCCAACCTAGATAGCATATTGAAAAGCAGAGACATTACTTTGCCAACAAAGGTCCGTCTAGTCAAGGCTATGGTTTTTCCTGTGGTCATGTATGGATGTGAGAGTTGGACTGTGAAGAAGGCTGAGCGCCGAAGAATTGATGCTTTTGAACTGTGGTGTTGGAAAAGACTCTTGAGGATCCCTTGGACTGCAAGGAGATCCAACCAGTCCATTCTGAAGGAGATCAGCCCTGGGATTTCTTTGGAAGGACTGATGCTAAAGCTGAAACTCCAGTACTTTGGCCACCTCATGCGAAGAGTTGACTCACTGGAAAAGACCCTGATGCTGGGAGGGATTGGGGGCAGGAGGAGAAGGGGATGACAGAGGATGAGGTAGCTGAATGGCATCACCGACTCGATGGACATGAGTCTGAGTGAACTCCGGGAGTTGGTGATGGACAGGGAGGCCTGGTGTGCTGCGATTCATGGGGTCACAGAGAGTCGGACACGAATGAGCGACTGAACTGAACTGAACTGAACCAGAGTGCACGGCAACCCACTCCAGTATTCTTGCCTGGAGAACCCCCATGGACAGAGGAGCCTGGCGGGCTACAGTTCATGGGGTCGCAAAGGGTCGGACAGGACTGAAGCTTCCAAGCACACAGGGCAACCACCCGGGGTGGGAGGGGATGGCCCAGTCTGGACCCCAGGGCCCGCCCTCCCCTACTGTGGTCAGGAGGTGGGAGGAGCTTCTGCACCTGCCCCAGGGCTGCTCAGCCAATGGCTGGTTGATGGGCGGGGAAAGCGAGGGCCTCATAGGAGGGGCTCTGTGGGCCTGCCCGCTGAGGGGCAGGCTGGCCAGCTCTCTGCCTGCCCTGGTACAGCTCAAGGGGGTAGGGAAGGAATGAGAGAGAGAGAGAGAGAGAGAGAGAAGGAGGTGGGACTTCTCTCAGAGGGGGTGAGACAGACACTTGGGAAAAAAGGATAGCTGTCTTAGGCTGGGAAAGATTAAAGGCGGGAGGAGAAGGGGACGACAGAGGATGAGATGGTTGGATGGCATTGCCGACTCAATGGACATGAGTTTGAGTAAACTCTGGGAGTTGGTGATGGACAGGCAGGCCTGGTGTGTTGCAGTCCATGGCGTCTCAAAGAGTCGGACACGACTGAATGAACTGAACTGAACTGAACTGAGAAATAGAGAGAGAGCACAGCCCTTTATTGTAATGGGTTGTTTGTTTGTTTGTTTGTTTGTTTGTTTTCAAGATTTCTAGCAGCTTATTAACATGAGAAACAATGTAACTGTTATTTTTTTAAAATTCTGTATATCTAAATCTGGCCTTTTCTGATGCTCAGATTTAAGCCTGCATATCATGTGCCTATCCCCCAACCTTCCAGCTTGTCAGCTGGGCTCAGAGACCTAGACTCCCTCCGGCCAGGTCCACAGACTGGCCCACAGAGAGGCAGCCGACGGTGCCCCCTTGTCTCTGTCTTGGGATGTCCAAGGGCCTGAGCGCTGAGCTGAGAGGAAAGAGAATGGGTGCGGGAGAGTGGCTGGACCAGCTCCCAGTTCTAGAGTCCAGGGTGGGGTCCGTCCCTCCCCCTCCCTCTACACCCACCTCAGCATCCTCACGTCCTCACTCTGAAATGGGGATGATGGCTTGGAAGGGTTGAGATGGGTGATGGGATCAGGTGGGAGGAAACATCGCCTGGCCTAGAGCAATCACTCCCTTGTGCCCACAGCTCTGCTCTCCCCAGGCAGAGCTTGGTAGAAAATCATGCGGAATGTTTTCACTGCAAATGATAGAAAAGCCAACCAAATAAATCAACTTGAGCAGAAAGGGAATATGTTTTTGTCCACAGTAGGAGAAGGCAATGGCACCCCACTCCAGTACTTTTGCCTGGAAAATCCCATGGATGGAGGAGCCTGGTAGGTCCATGGGGTCGCTAAGAGTCAGACACGACTGAGCGACTTCACTTTCATGCATTGAAGGAAATGGCAACCCACTCCAGTGTTCTTGCCTAGAGAATCCCAGGGACAGGGGAGCCTGGTGGGCTGATGTCTATGGGGTCGCACAGAGTTGGACATGACTGAAGTGACTTAGCAGCAGCAGCAGCTGAAAAGTACATAGACATCTATATCCCACTCTGCTCCTGCACCCCCTCCCACCAACTGCTCCAACCACCAAGCTTAGGGTCTCACCACTAAGTGATGCTCACCCAGCACCCACTTTGTCCCTGCAATGGCAACATTGATAATAATAATAGTAGAAACATTTAGTGAATATCCACTATGTGCCAGCCCTGTGCTAAATGCTTTTCATACATTATCTCATTTAATCCTTTTAACAGTCCTAAGGAGCTGAGAATCTGGGTTAATTTGCTGAAAATCCACTTAGTAAATGGGCAATTCATCAAATGACCAATTCCCCAAAATTCATTTGCCCAATGATCTGTGAGATGCTCAGAGACAGGCAGATTCATGAGCCCCGGTCTGGGCATAGAAACCAGGCAGCTATCTCACCAGAGAGGCGGAAACAGACACAGAGCTCCAGCTACGAAGAACCAGGACATAGATGGGAGCTAACGTGCTTCCCGAGTGCTTGCCTCCTGTGGTTCTGGAATGCCTCACCCTGAGTGGAGCCTCACAACAACCCCATCTCACAGAGATGGAAGCTGAGGTGGATACAGAAGAACCCAGCGTGGTCCTTATAGCAACAGCAAGGCCTGTCATGGGGTGTGCATCTGTGCATGCTCAGTCGTTCAGTCCTGTCCGACTCTTTGCGACCTCATGGACTATAACCTCCAGGCTCCTCTGTCCATGGGGTGGGTGTTCAACAAATGCTCCTCCTGTAGACTAGCAGTTGCCCAGGTGAGCCTCCCAGGCCAGCAATGTCAGCATCCCCTGGAGACACATTAGAAATGCCAGCTCTCAGTCTCACCCCAGCTGGTGTGGCCTGTGAGTGTCCAGACTCTACAGCCCGATTGCCTGGTTCAACCCTGGTTCTGACAACGTATCACTTCCACGGCTTCTGGCAGGTCACTTAGCTCTCTCTGTGCCTCAGTTTCCCCATCTGTCTAATAGGGATGCTAATGCAATGGACCTCAGTGGGTTGTTACAAGGACTAAATGAGTCCCTTCATGTGAATGGTTTAGAACAGAGACCAGCTGGCTGATCAGAAGGAATCCACTTTTACTGAGAGTCTCCTAGGTGCTGGGGACCTCACCAGGCATTTCCTCTGAATGATGCTACAATGTATCAAGCACACATCCATTCACTGAGTCTTCACAGCCTCCCCCACAGTGGGGGTGCTGCAGCATCATACCTCATAGTTGAAAAGCCTGAAGCTCAGATTGGTCCTGTAATGTACCCAAGGTCACACAGCCAGCACTGATGGAGTCAGCTTGTGAACCCAGGCCCTGCATGCCTCACCAGGACCCTGTTCTGCCTCCCCGCTCACGAGCTCATTTAAGTCTTTCAGGAGCTATGAAAGTTGTCCATCACTCTCTCCATGGGAGAAAACCAAGGCCCAGGAGGGTAATCACACCGGGCACTATTTTAACTGCCTTACAAATTCAACTCCTGTAATTGTCACAGTCACCCTGAAGGTAAGTACCCCACTTTACAGAGTAGGAAACCGAGGCCCAAATGAGGTAGATGACTGGCCTAAAGTCCCACAGCTGCTATCCGGGGGAGCTGGGATCCAGGTCTGTCTGATTCCAAAGTCCAGGTTCTACCTTCACCCTAGCTGCACTGTCTTCCCAGGGCACAGACAGTTCCTACGAGGGCGACGCCCATGGAACCACACCCACTGCTGTACTTCACCATGCAGCCACCATAGACCTGGGCTCCCCTTGTTTCTTCCTGGAACCACTGAGCTCCTGCCTTGCAAGCCCTTCTCCCAACTGTCCTATCCCCAGGCCAGTGAGATGGGGACAGTCAGAGCCCGTGGCCACCCAACGGGGAGTGCCCTTCCCCCCCCAGGGTCCCCCATGCCAGCCCCCTGCCATCCTGATGCCAGCGCCTGCCCCCAGTTAGGCTAGCCAACACAGAGACAAGGTCTCGCGTCAAGAAGAAAATCTGGCCTAATGTGAGCACGAAGCCCTGAGCCTTCAGGCCTCAGCCACCACCATCCTACCCATGGCCCTGGAGCTGTCAGCGCCTCCAGCCATCACCACGGTGGCTGGTCCACAGAAACACACCCGCCCTCGCTAGCAAATTTGTACCCAGGACACGCAGACCCAGCAGCACGTTTCATTTTCTTTGAACAAATCAACTTTCCATCACAACGTGAAGAGTGGAACATGTTCAGATATCAGAGGTCTAGAAATGAATATCCAATTCTGCAGGTTTTATGGGTCTCCCCCACACTCACCCAGCTGTCCCTCCGGGTCCCTCAAGGTCTGGCTGTATCTCAAAGCCCTGCGTGTCCCTCCCCCAATGGAATGGCACTTCTCTCCTGTTTCCTTTCTTTCCCCCACCTGCCTCCCCCTCCCTCCTTCTCTCTGCCTCTCTCTCCCCTCCCCCTAGTTATAATCTCTGAGAACAGGGAAACACAAATTCAGAGCAGCATTGTCTTTAATTAATTAGGATTTTGTTCTTTTATTGAAGTGCTCCAAGGTGAAGGTTTTCAAAAGAGACAATGAAGGTGCTGGTCATAATTAACACTGCCATGCTCTCTGGAAAATAGGCATTTTTCCAGGGTGTGAATTTCTTTTTAAAGAGCTATTGCATGGTAGATGCAGGGAAGGCCAGCCCAAGGGGTTAGCAGATAGGGTGGTGCTAGTGGTAAAGGGAAATGGCAACCCACTCCAGTACTCGTGCCTGGAGAGTCCCATGGATGGAGGAGCCTGGTAGGCTACGGTCCATGGGGTCTCAAGGAGTCCAACAGGACTGAGCCACTTCACTTTCGCTTTTCACTTTCATGCATTGGAGAAGGAAATGGCAACCCACTCCAGTGTTCTTGCCTGGAGAATCCCAGGGACGGGGGAGCCTGGTGGGCTGCCATCTATGGGGTCCCACAGCGTCAGACACGACTGAAGCGACTTAGCAGCAGCAGCAGCAGTGGTAAAGAACCTGCCTGCCAATGCAGGAGACATAAGAGATGTGGGCTCGATCCCTAAGTAGGGAAGACTCCCTGGAGGAGGTCATGGCAACCCACTCTAGTATTCTTGCCTGGACAATCCTATGGACAGAGGAGTCTGGCAGGCTGCAGTCCATAGGGTGGCAAAGAGTCGGACACGACTGAAGCGACTTAGCACACATGCACACTGCTCAGCAAAGCAGGAGTCAGAAGAAGGGAAGGTTGCCAAGCTGAGACACAAGAGGGTGAGCCTTGAGGAAGGATCAGAAAGACTCCACGATGAGGGCTGGAATGAACCCCCTACTCCACCTGACACAATCAGGATGACTGGGGTGCTCTGGGCCTTGGCGGGGGGGGCTGGGGGGGTGGTCAGAGGATCTGTCCAACAGTGGGACAGCTTCCCTTAACAGAGGGTGAGCTCCCAGCCCCTACAAAAGTCTGAGCTACTACAGGACAGTGAAGAAGGGCTGTCCTGCAGTACTCGGGGCGGGGGAGGGGGGGCAGGATGGACTAAGGTCTCTTCCTGTGCTAAGATTCTGGTTCCAGAATGTCTATTTCAACTCCGTGTTCCTCTGAATCATTCCGTTCTCAGAGCCAAGCACACTGTGAATGTCATTACAAGTCTCTCTGAACAATTCTTAATTCAAAGATTCTTAGGGCCTGGAATTCAGTGAATGCATCTGTGATCTTATAATTCTAAGATTTTGTGAAAGGCATAAGATTCGGCAATTCAAAGACTCCATTAAGGTAGCTTTGAGTCTCTGAAAGATGCTCTAATTCCAAGATCCTGTGCATCACAGATGCCATGAAAAAGACTGACAGATCTCAAAATCACTGACTGTGAGAGAAGGAAGGTTCCAAGACCCCCCTCTCTCATGTTTCAGAGTTTGTCGGGAGAGGACCCTGGGCCTCTGGCCTGCACACCCTTCTCAGCACTAACATATGAGGTCCCTGGGAGCCCCGGACCTCACAGTCCAGCTCTCTCCTGACCTGCAGCCACCTGGCTAACTCCAGTCTTCCCAAGCAAGGATCCAAGGCCTTAGGGGTGGACCAGGCCTCTGAGAAGCCCCATGAGAAGCCCCATCCCTCCAAACCTCCTCTGAGCCAGGTGCCTCGTTAACCTGCCAACAAAGGTGGAGCCCTCCCAGAAAGGCTTCAGTACTCAACATGTCTATAAACTGCTTTTTGGACTTTTCCACCCAAAACCCCCTGGGAACAACCCCCAAACACACTGGGAGACCCCCCCCCCCAGCTTCTCTCTTCCGGCTCCTTCCACCTCCTCTCCCCTGTCCCCCACGCACCCCCGCCAGCTCCAGGGCAGCCAGCATGAGTATACCCCTCCCTGCCTGCCAGCTTGCTGTTTTGTGTATCGGAGGTTGATTTGCCCCGGGGGCTCCTGAGCCCGCCCCACAGTCTGACTGCACTACACGGGCCCTGAAGGCCCAGGTGACAGGACCCAGGAGGCCAACCCCTCAGCAGATCAGCTCCCTGCCAGGCATGGTTCTCCCCTGGGATGTTAATTACAAGGGGGAATGGCAAGTGCAGCCTTGGATACCAGTGGTAATTACTGGTGCAGCTCATTCAGAACAAATAATAAATGTAGGAAAAGGAGTGAGACCCAGGAGCCCACTTTCCTTTCAGCTCTGCTCGTGTTCCCTGATCCTCTTGCCCTCTCCGCGGAGCTCTTCTCCTCTACAGATACAGATACAGATAGTGCATTTCAGTTGTGTCCGACTCTTTGCGCCCCCATGGACTATAGCCTGCCAGGCGCCTCTGTCCATGGAGTTCTCCCTGCAAGAATACTGGAGTAGGTTGCTGTGCCCTTTTCCAGGGGATCTTCCCAACCCAGGGATCGAGCCTGTGACTCCTATGACTCGTGCACGGCAGGCAGATTCTTTACTGCTGAGCCACTGGTTTAATCTGGGCTCTCAGTGGTCTCTGAGCACCGGCCATCCTTCCAGGCTCACGTTGGTTTCTCTGGAAGGATCTGGATCCCAGGGAGGGAGACATGGGAGAAAGCAGGGAGGGGCTGGAATTCTGGAGAAGTCCAGGTCCGCAGTGGATCCTCAAGGACATCCCAGGGCGGCCCCCGCCCGACCTCAGTGGGCAGGTGGGGTCCAGGGTGCCTTCAGCAGAGAGGGAACCTGGAACCTAGAACCCCGGCAGACTTCACGGTGGAGGAGAGAACCATGGAGGGTGCTTGGGGCTAAATCTCCCACAGCCTGGGTACAGAGACCTGCCAGGGGATAAAGGGGAGTTACTCCGGGCTGGGCAGCAAAGGTGCCTGCCAACCTGCTCCATGTGGTCCAGAGTCAGGAGCATCTCTAGCAGCTGCCGCCCAGGCTCCTCTGGTCAGATGTGAACAGAGGGGAATCCGTGCCCTCCCCGGGCCAAGCAGGACAATCTTCAGCTCAGGGACCAGAGACCAGGCTGCCTCCCTGCGAGGAGACATCTGTGACGCCAGAGCATCAGGGGCAGATGAGAACCGAGCAGCCTCGTCACTGCCCTGGCCTGTTTCCCTCCTCCCCTCGCAGGGCTGAGGCGGCTGTTAAGGTGGTCCAAGTGCATGCTGGAAAATAATTTCCCGACACACAGCATTTCCGAAGGGACTGAGCTTATTAAGAAAAAAGAGCAGGGATAATGTGGGCATTGTGAGCACACTGGGCCAACCTCCTGGCAGACCAGGGAAAGCTGACAGTTTTTGTGGGTGAGCAGCCAATTTTTATAGCCTCAAGACAAAGAAAATTTCCTGCTGTAAGGTCGGAATTAAGTGATTGGTTAGGGCACCATAGGGTGCTTACTGGAGTGGGCATCTTTGCCTAATTGGGAGTCAAGAAGCTTGTTAGTGATGATCAGAGAGGGCTTTTGGCAATGGTTACAGAGGGGCTCAATTACCTTCAGAGGTGAACTTGGTTCAGGGCTCATACCTGTGGCCTTGGGGCAGGACTCAACAGTGGTGGCTACAGTGGCCGCACAGACAGCCAGGGTTACACAAGCAGCCAGGAACAGGCCCGAGGGGAGAGAACCCAGGTCCTGGAAGCCTGAGGGAGGAGATGATCTGGGAGAGAAGGGGGAGGAAGGGGAGACGGAGGGGGCTTGGGTTCAGAGCCCCTGCCCCTCACCTGTGGTGGGCACCTCACACCCTCTGTCTTCTGTAATCCTCACAGCACTTCCAGTGAAGATGCAGCTTCTGTCTTGAGCCCCTTGGGGCCCCTCACCCTGCGCTCGGCATTGACGCACTGTCTCCTTTGGGTCTCCATGCCCAGCCAGGGGGGAACTGCTCTCCCCGTGTCCTAGGTGAGCAAACAGACCCAGGGGGGCAGTCGGTCACATGTAGAATGTGCACAGCACATTGGAGACAGCGCTGGCACTCGCCCAGCCCCTTGGATTGTGGCATCTGTGTCCTCCCCAGAGTTCTGGAGGGGCAGCCTGGGGTACCCTAGTGGTCAGAGTTCGGTTAGGAGCCACAGTGATTCGAGTAGGGGAGGCTTAAAATAAAGAACTATTATGCTATGCTTTGGAGTGACTCTAAGGATGTCAGGAGAAATCCGAAGGGAACCCTAGGACTGAGGAAGAGCAACCTTCCACTCGGACGCTCCCCTCCCCCCACCCACCCTGGAGGCCAGAGTTCAGACCTTGATGGGGAGTGTGGTGGCAGCCGCCTGGATGGCAGAGAAGTTGCTGGCTTCACCCAGAGCAGATGCCAAAGGGCAGGAAACACCCTCGGGTGCCGGCCAGCCAAGGCGGTGCACGGAGGGGGTTGGGAGCTCTGAGGGTGAAAGGCCCGGAGCACTCAATCCACTCGGGGTCACCTGGTCTCGGGGGACCACAGCGAGGTGGTCTCCAGACACAAGCTCGCCAAGGAGTCATGCACCGTATAGCTGGGGCTAAGCTTCTCTGTCTCGCACTTGCTGGTGGAAGGAAAACAGCACCGCGGACCGGGGAGAGGCTGCTTCCCTGGTAACGTCCCTCCAGCGCCCTCTACTGACAGAACTTAACCTAATGTGCGGGCAAGGAGAAGCGCCGAGTCCCGGTCCAGGATGAGAGTCACTCAGTCCTCTCGGACTCTTTGTGACCCCAAGGACTGTACAGTCCATAGAATTCTCCAGGAATGGGCAGCCTTTCCCTTCTCCAGGGGATCTTCCCAACCCAGGGATCAAACCCAGGTCTCCCGCATTGCAGGCGAATTCTTTAACAGCTGAGCCACAAGAGAAGCCCAGCAACTCAGGAGCTGAGGGCTAAGGGACGATAAATCAGGGGTCTGCAAACCACAAGGAGAAGGCAATGGCACCCCACTCCAGTACTCTTGCCTGGAAAATCCCATGAACAGAGAAGCCTGGTAGGCTGCAGTCCATGAGGTCGCTAGGAGTAGGACACGACTGAGTGACTTCACTTTGACTTTTCACTTTCATGCATTGGAGAAGGAAATGGCAACCCACTCCAGTGTTCCTGCCTGGAGAATCTCAGGGACAGGGGGAGCCTGGTGGGCGGCCGTCTATGGGGTCGCACAGAGTTGGACTTAGCAGACACAGCAGCAGACCATCACCTGCAAGCCTCATCTGGCCTGTCATCTGTTCTTGTATGACCCCTGAGCCGAAAATGGTTTTGACATTTTTAAATGATTGAAAGAATAATTAAGAGAATATTATTTCATGATGCGACCTTTATAGGAAATTCAAATTCAGTGTTCACAAATAAGTGTTGAATTGTGTCATTTAAAAAATTGTGGAAATTTTCTCTCCTTAAATGCCTTCATTGTATCCTTGATTATTCTCTTGGTTCTCCAGTCCTAAAACAGTTTATCTGACATTTACAGCAGTCTGACAAGTGGTCATGTATGGGTGTGAGTGTTGGATCATAAAGAAGGTTGAGCGCTGAAGAACTGATACTTTCAAACTGTGGTGCTTGAGAAGACTCTTGAGAGCCCCTTAGAGAGCAAGGAGATCAAACCAGTCAATCCTAAAGGAAATCAACCCTGAATATTCATTGGCAGGACTGACGCTGAAACTGAAGCTCCAATCCTTTGGCCACATGATATGAAGAGCCAACTCACTGGAAAAGACCCTGATGCTGGGAAAGATTGAAGGCAGGAGGAGGAGGGGGCAACAGAGGATGAGATGGCTGGATGGCATCACTGACTCAATGGACATGAGTTTGAGCAAACTCCAGGAGATACTGAAGGACAGGGAAGCCTGGCGTGCTGCAGTCCATGGGGTCGCAAAGAGTTGAACACAGACATGATTGAGCGACCGAACAGCAACAACAACTGGCAAGTACTACAATGAACTGATGACTGTCCTGGTCTTCCTTGGCCACCATGAACTGCCACCGTGCCGCTTCTACAGCTGTTAGATCCAAGCTGCCACGCTCCGGCCTGGTCAAGCCTCTGGACAGCCCAACGCCAGGAGATGGAGAAGGAGCCCATGTGGGACTCTCATGAGACACCTTGAAGCGAGGGATCCAAGAGGGCTTGGCTGGAGGAGGAATGCAGTCTTCACTGAAGGTACAGTTTTCTTGTGCAGGGTTTGCCCCATGAAAGAGGTCATTGTCCCTCTTGGGAAGTTTCAGGGGAGGTTAAAGGGCTCAGATGCCACTAGTAAGTCTCAAGTGACAAGGATGAAGTCAGCTCTCTCTGACCAGACCTGAGCCATCCTCCTGGTTCCACAGCTACAGGCCTCTTGTTCCTGGGCCACAGAGCCCCCTGGTGCCACTTCCCTCTATGCCAGACATGCATCTACCATTCCAGGCCCACCTTCTTCAAAACACACCACCCCGAAGCCTAAGACACCCTTCACACTCTTTTTTTTTTTTTTTACGAAGTATAGGTGATTTATAATGTTGTGTTAGTTTCAGGTGTGATGCTCATCTGAGCCTGTCTCATGGGCCCATTTCACAGATGGAAAATCTGAGTCAAGTTCACTAGATGGCAGCAAGGAGGGAGGAAACAGCAGGAACTTAGAGACAACAGGACTGGCTTCCAGTTTCAGCTCCAATTCAGGTGCTCTGGGCAAATCCCACCTGTGTGTGAGACTCTGCTTTAATACCTACAAAATCTGCCTTCTCTGCACCTCTCCAGTCCCCACACACATCTACCTGCCCTAGCTCCTCCATCTATAAAATGGGTCTGTGAAATAAACACTGTGAAGTTTAATTCAGAAAATCCACATTAAAGCACATGGTGTCCAAGAAACAGTAGCTCAGTAGACAACCAAGGCTGCCCAGACCTCAGCCCTCCGAGACTGTACCCGCATGAACAGAGCAGCCTGTCCCCAGGCCAACCTGCCTGATGCCAGTCTGATGACTCTGGTGGCTGAGCCTTTCAGCTGAGATGCAGCTCTGAAGAGGGGATGAAGCATCTCAGCTGGTGGGAGGCCCCTGTGCAGCTCCTGTCCCCACCGGTATTAATTGGTTCATATCTGGAACAGATGGGGTGGTAGGTCTTTTTCTCCCCCTGTTTTTCAAAGAGCTTTGGTACAGGAGATAACCATGTAATTAAACAAGTAGAAAAGCAAAACAATCCTCTTAGACAGACCTCACCATCTTCCATCCCTTGTAAATCTATTAATGAACTGTAATTGCAAAGATTAAACCCTTCCTGAAACCCAGTAACCAGTTCACCATGTCGGGGAAAGACTCCCAATGTCATCCAAGACCTAAAGAGGGAAAGAAAATAATGTCAATTAGCTGAGCTCTGTTTATCTATACGAAAGTAAAAGAAATATATATTGGTTGCATAGCAATGTGACATTTGCCAATAGACTCTGGCTGCCCAGGGGAGATGCTGGTTTTCCTTCTTTCTGGGGCTTGTTTATAACCTTCTGTTAATCAAACCGAAAGCTGAAAGAGATTTGGAAGTTGGGTCTCCTAAGGACTGGAAGCAGATGTGGGGAGAATTGAGATGAGTTAACTGCAGGAGTTTGAGCTGGGGACGGGAATGCAGAGATGACGCCTGCTACCTTCCTCAGGGCCTAGAGAGGTGGAACTGATTCCCCCCGGGGCAGGGAAAAATCGGGGAGGAGGGAGTTGCATAGGGCAGGCGTTGGGGAGAGAGCGCCTAGTGAGCTGGCAACAGCCCGCACTCATCTCGGGTGGAGGACTGACCTGGGAAGGCTGTCTTCACTCTTCCCACCAACTCTGACCCCATCCACCCACCACACACGACAGTGCTACCCACCCCGTATCTATTTCCTTGGCAACGGCAGCTCAGGCTTCTCACTCCTCATGTCCTTGAAGAAATCATTCCTGTATCCAGGTTCAGGAGTGGACAGAGCCCCAGACCTGTATCTCCCAGCACAGTGATGGATTCAGAGATGGGTGCAGTCAGAGATGCTGATTCTTGTGCAAGCGATTTAATGAGAGTGTCTCAAGAGAAACCTGGAAGAAATGGGCATCTGAGTGGTTTCCAGTTTTTGACTAATACGAATCAACCTGCCAAACACATCCTTATAATAGATTTTTGAGGACGTATGTTTTTACTTCTCTAGGGAAAACAGCCAAAGTGGAACCATTAAGTCATGGATTAGGTATGTGTTAAACTTTATGAGAAGCTATCAAATTGCTTTCCAAAGCTACCAGCCCACATTCCCACCGGCAGTGGGCGAGGGTCCCCACGATCTTGCCAGCACTTAGTAATTTTAGTCATTTCAATAGGAGTAGAGTATCTTTTGTGGTTTTATTTCACATTTGCCTGAAAACTAGCAACATTTTCCATCTTCTCCTGTACTTATTGGTTACCATGAACTTATTGTGAAGTGTCCATTGGAGCATTTTGACCACTTTTTATTGCAATTTTCATAGGGAAGTCTTGTACACTTTTTCGATTGGATCTCTGTATTTATTTTAGGGTTTTGCTATAATAGTAAATAGTAGTTTTCTTTCACTTACCAATTTTGGGTTGCTAGTCCACAGAAATACAACTGATGCATATGTAGCAGACTTGTATATCCCTCAGTTGGCACCCGAGCCTGCAGTAAACAAGCATTTATTTGAGCTCCCTGAGTCTACAAAGGGTTGACGGTGCAGAAGATGGTAAAGATAGAGGGAAAACTAAGCCTTCCTTCCAGGCTATCGGCTGATAGTTTACATTACAGAGCACTTAATATATGTCAGACACTACATTAAATGTGTGTGTATGAACATGTACACGCATATATTCAGTCCTTAGAAACACCCCATGAGGCAGGAGCTGTCATTACTCATTCCATTTTACCAGGAGAAACTGAAGCTGGGAGAGTTTATATAACTCCATAAAGGTCACCCAGCCAGTAAATTCAGAGCCAGGTTCAAATCCAGAAGGCCTGACTGACCTCCTAGCCTGTGCTCCCAGCCCTGATGCTGTCTCCAGCACGTCCTTGAAGATGACCTTGAAGGTTGATTGGTCGATGCCCGCAAAGGCTGAGCACAGCACACAGTGAGAACTCGGGAAACGCTGGTTGAGGGTCAGGTACTGCCCTGCACAGTGGGGATACCGTGGTAACTGAGCTAGGCAGAGCCCTGAGGGGTTCCCAGTCCCATGTGGCGGATGAAGGAGTGAACAGTCACTTACAGCCCAGAGAAGAGCCGACTAGAGAGGCTCGGGGCCATGGGAACAGGGAGGGGCAGTGGAGAAGAGGAGGAAGCAGCATGTGCAAAGGCCCCATGGTGAGGAGGGTGGGCCTGGCTCAGGGCCCAGAGAGGAATAGGGGAGCCATTGCTGCAGGAGCTAAGCTGGGAGGAAGGGAGGGTTCTAGGAGGGTAATTTGGGGAAAGTGCCAAGGCCAGATTGAGGAGGACCAGCTTGGCATCATGGGGAGGCCAGCGTGAAGCAGCCAAGATGGGGGCTGGGCTCAGAGTCAGCTCTCGACCCCCACATTCCATGAGCTCAGGGGCTTCCCCTGTAAGAGCCCCAGGGATGTGGGGGCTACTCCCCTCTGCAGTCTTCTCATACCCTTCACTCTGGGGCAATCTTGTAGACAGACCCCAGAGCTGCCAGGCTGTGGGGGTGTCAGGTACTCCCTCACTCCCCCATGCATCTCCTTTCCCGTTTTATCCCCCACCCTCTGAGGCTGTTCCAGTTCATTAAATGATGAAGCAGCCTCATTTTGGAAGCTTCCAGCTCATTAATGAGTGAGGAGGGATGAGTGAAGGATGACTCTCAGGAAAGATCCCCTGGCTAGGATCCTCTGGCTAGGCCCTGGAAAGATCCCCTGAACTGCCCTCCTGGTTGGGGGTGGGAGTTGGGTACAGGGAGGGGTGTTCAGGGAGCAGTTCTGAGACCCCCATCCGTGTCGTCAGGAGACCTGGTGAGTCTGCATCCTAACCGCTAGGAAAGGTAAAGCTCACGAGGCTTCCCCACTGGGTCCCTGCAGTCCTTCAAGGTAGGACCATTTCATGCAGGATCACCTCTGGGGGCCCAGGGAGGTGGGAGCAGAAGATGGTGGCCTGGCCCGGTTCCTTCCTGGTCCCACATGTGCATCTTATCAAAGGCTCCTTCCCCTGCTGGGAGGTGGACATAGAAGTGGCTTGGCTGGGGCCTAGAGCAGACATGTGGGTGGGGTCCATTGTGGTTGGACCATGGGGTGATGGAGGCCAGATGCTGGATCTGGGTTCTGTCTGACTCTCCCTTTCCCATCGAGGGAGAGAGGAGTTGAGAAATATCATAAAACCTGAGCAGGATGGCTGGGGGAAGGGGCTACCCCTGACCCTAGCCCCAGGCCAAGAATATGCTCAGTGAACTTGCTCCCCCATCCTCGAGATGCTCAACAGGTGCCCAACTCGGCCTCTTCCTTACCTCCCAAGAGGTGAAGATGGTGAAACAGGTGATGTCCCCTCCTTCTCCCACCCACTGGACAATGCGGACAGCTGGAAGGGCAGGGAGGAGAGGGAAGCTGTTCCTGGAAGGGGAACAGTGTAAGCAAAGGCACTTAGACGTGGGCACTTAGAAGACGCAGTAAGGGGATCGTGACGAGACAGGCCTGCGTGAAAGGCAGGACACGTGCTGGGGACAAGGGACGGACGACTGTGCGCAAGGGAGGATGGCCCGTCCTGTAGAGCTCAGACGGCGGGGACTCACATCCTGACAGGCAGGTCGGTGGCTCCATCACCCCTGACTCTGCGCCCCACTGGGTTTTCCCTAACCACATGCAAGGACAGGGCACAGAGCCCAGAGGGTGGGAGATGTCCCCACTGCTCAGAGGACACGGAGCTGATCCTGGGCATCTGGGTACGGGGCAGTGCGGGGGAGGGATGGGAGTGTTTTTCAACCTCATCCTCCCTCTGGGGTCATCCACTGACATCATCTGCAAGGGGTAACTGAGGCTGGTCCCCCTCTGGGTGGCCGTGGAGGCTTGGTGGGCTTAAAGGCACAGTGGCTGGGGATAAGAGGGACAGCTTTCTGGTGGCTGAGTGTGTTGGGGGTGGGGGTCCGGCTGGCCACCCATCTCTCCCCACCCTGAGAGTCAGTTCCAGCCTGGGTGGTGGGCCTGTGGATGAAGCTCAGGATAGGAAGCCAGGACTCTGCTGATGGAGAGGCCCGGCTAGAATCCAGATCTGGTGGGTGTGAGCGCCACTGTCCAGGGAAGGGTGCTCAGCAGGGAGGCTGCCCCAGCTGGAAGGATGTTGGCGAGGGATGCATCTCCTGGCGCATTAGCAGCGGGCACCACGAATCCCAGTACAGCTAAGGATCCAGAACTTCGATCCATGGCTTTTCGGAGTTTCATAAACCAAGGACCTGGGATTCGAAGATCCTTACGGTTGAGAACTGCAGAGGCTCAGACCCCAGAAAATGAGCACTCCCAAGTTTTTCAGGGCATCTGGTCTAACAAATAAGTTATTATATTTTCAAAATATGGGTGAGGGGGCGGTGATGGAAGTACTTTAAACTATTTCCTGGGAGCCCAGTACATGGAACATTGAAGACTGAGCCTTGGTTTGGAGCTCGGTGGGCTTCTGAGACCTCTGTGTTCTCCCTCCACCCGCCCCACCTCATTCCCTACCAGGCATCTCCAGGACACTGTGGTCCAAGCCCCTTTGGTTGAGGAATGGAGACGCTGAGGCCCAGAGAGGGCAGAGACCTGCCCAAGGTCACCCCAGGAGCCAGAGGCAGAGTCTGCTCTGCCTTCTCCCCTCCTGGGCTTTGTGTGCACAGCTGCCACCAGGCAACCAGCCAGTTGGCACTCGGACTTGGAGCTGCTGGGAGCAGATAAGCAGGATCCAGGGGAAGGACAGAACCAGCTCAGCCTGAGGCCAGGCCCAAGCAGCAAAGATGCTGGAGCGTGGCAGCTGGTGGGGGTGGGGTGGGGGCGGGGCTTTACGCTTGGTTTACCCCGGCCCTTCTCTCCACAGCACGTCTCAAAATAAAACATCTAAAACCATAATTTTTTTTTTTTTTGAGTAATTAACCTGTGCCAGGAGCTTTCCACACATCACCAGTTAGAACAGTAGCTACTGAGCACCTACTGTGTACCAGGTACTATTCAGCAATCAGGAGACAGCAGAGACTTTTTCCTTCCAGGAGCCTGACCCATGAAGCAGGGCTGAGTCCCTTTTCGCAGATGAGGAAACTATCATTAAGCGACTCGCCCATGTTACCCAGCTGATAAGTGGCTGGATTGAATCCAGGCAGGCTCAACCGCAAAGCCTGCCACCCTCACAGCCCAGGACGTGAAGGGCCTCACAAAGGCTAGCCTGCAGTGTCAAAGCTCTGTCCTCTCAGCGGTGCTCCTGGGGGACAGTGTGCAGCAGATTTGGCTGTAAGGGAGCGCTCAGATGTTGGGGGTTGCAGCCAGTATCTGGTAGGATTTGGCATCTTAGAAATTTACCTTTAAGGAGACAGGATTGGCCAAGTGGGGGAGAGGGGAGAAGGAGGCTGCCTCCCAACCCGGCAAAGGGCACCGGGGCTCAGTTCTTCACACAGAATCCTCACAACAACCCTAAGCAGAGCTCCTGTGATCACCCCATTTCACTAATGAGGAAACTGAGGCTCAGGGAAGTTAAGGACTTGTCAGAGGTCACAGGAGGTACAGAGCTGAGGTTATAGTCCAGCCCTGCGGCTCTGTTTTCTGCCTCTGGGATCTCTGACCCTGCACGCCTTCCAGAACATTCCGCTGCACCTGTGATTGCCCCCTCCTTGCAGAGTAGGCGCAGGTGACCTCGGGCCAGCCCAGAGGACAGTGGTCTCTCACCTCCTTCCTGGACCCTCTTCTTGCATCGACGTCACCCGCCATCACCCTGACTTTTCCAGCAGCCACACTCCCATAAACTCCTGTGGAGCCTCCAGCTTGGTCTTTCCAGGAGTTGCTGACAAGGCAGCTCGCCCTCGCCCTCTACTCTGCAGCTAATTTTGAACCTAAATGCAGAACTTTTCCGAGTGTCCATATTACACAGCATCAGCTTGATCGCACCCTGAGGTCGGCTGGAGGCCACAATGCAAAGTGTCCCTCCTGGTTCTGTCTGCGGATCTGGTTGGTTGGTGTTTGAAGTTCTTCTGCCAAGTAGCACAGGAGGCCTGGGTGGGAACAGAGCCCTGTGGTTCACTGCTGCAGACTGCCTCCTAGGCCAGGATCCACTGAGGACGGGTCCTCCTGGGCTCCAGGGTCCAGCCAGCCTGACGGGCTGTCCTCTGTCTGAGGCCCTCTGTCTGTCGTCCCTGTGGTCGCTGGTGTCTGACCTGTCCCCCCACCCCTGTCTCCTTCCCCACCTCTCTCCTTGTCATTATGCCTTTTTTCCCTCCTCTCCCTTCTCTGTATCCTCCTAATTCTCTTGTCCCACCCCCATCTCCCTCTTCACCTCCCTTCCTCCTCTACCTTCTGTCCTATGTTGATGGTCAAGGTCACAGCCACGGAGACCTCTCCTCATCTGCCCCCAGAGGGTCTTTGGCTGTGCCCTGGGCCGCAGTGAGGGAGATATCCAGAGCCTGAAGGTGGGTGGGAGTTGGAGGCTTGGGCCTGCTGAGCCATCTCTTGTCCAGATTGGGAAAGTCACACAGCATAGCCACGCTGGTCCCCAGCACGGACACAGAGCCCTCTTTCCTGTGTTTCCCAGAGGAAACACATTGTCGTCCTGGCAGGAGGGGCATCCAGAGGTCATCCTGTCCCTCCTCCTGCCTCCAGCAGCTCTGGAGCCGGGAAGGGCTGAGTGGAGTTTGTCTCTCTGGGGGAGTGAGTCCCACACTATCCTCTTCATCTCCACGATGACCAGTGTCCCTGAGCCCGCATGACCTGGAAGTCTTCTCTCAGGTCTGCCCTGTGTCCTGCATGCTGTAGGGCTGGGCAGATGAACGGCTGTCTGGTCTGGAGCCCTCCCTGTGATTGGGTCCCGGCTCTTCTCCAGTCTCAGCGCCATTCCCACGTCCTTTCCCTTTGCCTGTGTTTCAGCCCCTCAGACATGGAGCCCTGATCCCTGCCTCCCCATCCCTGTTCTCCCTCCCACTTTCCTCCACGTTCCCTGGGGTTGCAAGCTGCTATCCTTGTCTGTGAAGCTGAGCTGGAGACCTGGGCTGCGCTTCCAGAAGCTCCCCCTCTTGGGAGGACCCAGGGCCTTTCACCTTCTCCCTCTGCTGCTTCCGGCAGCTGGATGGACTGCTGGGAGCTGACCTGAGGTGGACCCTGCGTGGGCTTCTGTTCCAAGTCCTCTGTGTCTGGCAACAGGACCGGGCCTCCGGGGGGAGGTGAGCATGAGGCTACGGAAGGTGGGAGATCAGCTCCTGGCTGTGGAGACTCTCTGGTCATCAGGGACAAATGAGGATGACCTCATTCCCTTCTTCTGCACTGCTGGAGAAGAGTAGTTGAGACTGTATGTCTTCAGGGTGGACAAGGAGAAAGGGGGCTGGAGGTGGGGGCATCTGGACCTGCACGGGGGCAGCCCAAGTTCCAGTTCAGGGTGGCCTGGGGGTGGCGATCTGCTCTGACAAGAAGGCAAACCCAGTGAACTATTTCCCCGTTTTCTGGGCGGGATCCCAGCCCACGTCCACTGCTGCTCCATCCCTTGCTCTTGGCAAAGGTGCCCAGGCCAGGGAGCCCGCCCAGTCCCTCTTGGGGGTGAGGAGGCAGTTCTCCCGGTCTGGTGAGCAAAGGATGAGAACAGAGTCCCCTCAGCACCCAGAGATGCTTCTAGACTGGCTCCTGGCCTCAAGGCCCCTGACTGCCGGGTCTCCCCATCCACCTCTGGGTGCTGTCCTGTCCAGCTGAGCACCCATGTCTCCCATCGACCCTCCTCTGCAGGAAGCCAGTGAACATGACCAAAGCCACCGTCAAGAAGACCCACATGATGAGCGCTGTGGACCGGAGCTTCACGGACCAGAGCACGCTGCAGGAGGATGAGCGGCTGGGCCTCTCCTTCATGGACGCCCACGGCTACAGCCCCCGGGGTGAGTGCCTGCCCCTTCCTCGTGGCCCCCAGGCACTCCTGCCCCAGACTCCTGAGCCAACAGCACAGAGCCGCCCATCAGTGGATTCTGTAACACCCCGAACCACAGGACTAAGCATCCTGCTGGGTACCAGCATGGGCCCTGGGGATACAGAGAAGGCGCAGCTGGTGATCTGTACTGTGCACTGGAGGAGCTTGCAAAAGACTCAACAAAGGGAAGAGGATGCAAGATCAAGTGCGACAATTGTCAAAGAGGAGATGCAAGGTGCTGCCGTTTGAACAGAGAGATCAGAGTGGGCTCACGGTTTACTGACTGCCCGCTGTATGAGAGACAGAGGATCCAGGGGATGAGAGGCGGGAGCTGCAGCCACGCAGACCTGGACTGTATCTCAGATGCCCTGAGCTGTGTGGCTTGGGGCGAATCACTTACCCTCTCTGAGTGTCTGCTTCCGCCTCTGTAAAATGGGGTGGATACCACAGCGCTGCTGAGAGAACTGGCACAGCACATATAAATCCCTCGGTGCCAAGCCTGCCCCAAAGGAAAAGCACAGACATTATGTAGATGTGCTGGGCCCTGAGCTATTTGATAGGAGCTTGTAATATATTACTCCACTAACTCTCTTTGCTTTTACGATGTAGTATTTTATTTCTATAAAAATTCTCTATAGCAAATGTGTAAATTATGAAACATAATACTAAACTGCTGTGATTCAGAGCTTGGGAGGTAGGTTTCCAAGAGATCTGAGCTCTCCCCAAAAACGTTCCCCCAAAACATTCCCCTACTGTCTCCCAGAGGTGACCGCTGTCCTGCCTTTGGGGTTTAGGCTGTTCAGTTTTGTTTTTGTTTTTGTTTTGTAGGTTGACCACATATGTCTATACCAGAAGCAAGATGTCTTCTAGCTGTGCCCCCATGGACCTTTATAAAAATGTTCTCGTTAGGTTTAAATTTTTCTGTGCCTTGATTTTTTTGCTCCAGATTGTTTCTGTACATAAACATGTGGACCTGTGGTTCATTCGTTTTGCTGAGGTATGGTATTCCATCCAATGTATATATCACAATTTATGTATCTATCTTCTCTGTGGATAAGAGCTGTTTCTGCTTCCTGTTTGGCTTTTTTTGGTTGTTTTGTTGGCCTGTTCTTCTACACAAGGCTGCTGTGAATGTTCTTGCACTCCTCTGGACGCACCTGCATGGTAGACTCTCTGGGGTGTGTCCTACAGGGGAATTGCTGACTTGTGGAGTGTGTATTTGTTCAACTTTACAAGGCTGCACCAAATTTTTTTCAAAAATGACCATGGTTGTTTCCACTCCCAGCAGTGATGTGTCAGAGTTTCCATTGCTCTCATCCAGACCCAAATTTGTCAGGCTTCTAAATTTTTGCCAGAATAGTAGGAGTAAAATGGTGACTCTGTATTCATAATTTTCACTTCCCTGATTACTAATGAAACTAAACATATTTTCAGATGATTATTAGCCTCCAGTTTTCTTCTATGAAATGCCTATTTGTGCCTTTTATCTAATTTTCTACTCTTTGTTTGCTGCTATTCTAATGATTTTTAAGAGTTCTTTATCCATTTAGGATAATAGCCGCTTATTGATTCCATGCTGCAAATACTTCTCCCCATTTGAGACTAGTCTTTACGTTTACTTGTAGTCTTTGAGTGAACAGAAGGTCTTTTTTATAACTTAGACAAATTTTTCTGTCTTTCTGTCTTTCAGTATGCACTTTTAGTGCTTGGGTAAAGAAGTCCTCCCCTACCCAAGGTCATTACAAAAGTCTCTGTTTTCTTCTGAAATATTTAAAGCTTTGCATCTTACATTCAAGCCTTTATCCATCTGGAATTGATGTTTTGTAGTGTTCTGAGATGAAATTTAATTTTCTTTTCCTGTATAGATCACCAATTATTGTAGCACAGATCATCCTGAGTCTTTAAGGCAATTTCATCGTATGTTGACTTGCCGTGTGCATGTGGGTCTGTCCGTGGGCACTCTGTTCTCTTCCAATGTGCTAGTACTAAGCAGTGTGGCTTTATAAGTTTGATATCTAAAATGCAAGTTCCCTGCTTTTGTTTCTCACATGTTTCTTCGCGATTTTTCCCTTATTCTTTTTCTTATGAAATTGTGTAATCAGCTTGTCAAGTTCCTTGAAATATGCCTTGGAATTTTGATTAGAATTTTATTAAATCTGTGGAACTATTTAAGAACAACTGTTATCTCTAGAACATTAAGTCTTCTCATTTACGGATAGATATATCTCTTTACAGTTAGGTCTTGAACATCTTTCAATAATTTTCTCCAGAAATATTTTGAACTGTTAATTGTTATGCACAGTCTTGCTTCTCTTATATTTTCAATTGTTACTATAATTGGTATCTTTTAAACTAAGATTCCTAAGTATTGCTGGTAAACAGAAATATAAATGATGTTTCTGTGTTCACCTTATATCTCTACACTTTGTTTGAGTCTCTTACTAATTTTGATAATTTGTCTGCAGACTTGTTTGGATTTACTATGAGTAGAGTCAAAGCGTCTTCGTTTGTTTCTTTTTTACTTATTCATTAATCTTTCATTTCAAGTTCTTGTATTATTGCACTGCTCTGGTCAAGAGGTTGGCACCTCCAATGTAATATTGAGTGAAAGAAGTGATAGGAACCATCTAGTCTGTTTTCCTGATTTTAAAGAAAATTCTACATTTCAACATATGCTGTAGGCTTTTGATAGAAACATTTTATCAGATTTAAAAAGCTCCCTTCTATTTCTACTTAGCTAAGAATTATTTTGTTGATGGGTGTTAAATTTCCCAGAGGCTTATATTATTGATCTGTTATATGATAAAAATCAGGCTTACCTGGTGTCTTAGTGGTAAAGAACCTGCCTGTAATGCAGGAGACATGGGTTCGATTGCAGGGTTGGGAAGATCCCCTGGTGAAGGAAATGGCAACCTACTCTAGTATTCTTGCCTGGGAAATCCCATGGACAAAGGAGCTTGGTGGGATACAGTCCATGGGGCCACAAAAGAGTCAGACATGACTTAGCAACTAAACAACAATAATGATATAAATAATTCACAGATTTTTCTAATGTTAATTGATACTTATAATCCTGGAATAACTCAAGTCAGTTATAATGTATTATTATGTTTTCTGTAACTTATTAGTATCTGGGCTTCCCTGGTGACTCAGATGGTAAAGAATCTGCTTGCAGTGCAGGAGACCAGGGTTCAGTCCCTGGGTTGAAAAGACACCCTGGAGAAAGGAATGGCAACCCACTCTAGTATTCTTGCCTGGAGAACCCCACGGACAGAGGAGCCTGGCAGGCTGCCGTCACGGGGTCGCAAAGAATTGGACATGACTCAGCAACTAACACTTTAATAGTGTTCCTGACTTTTACAGTTACAATCATGAAAAGTATATGAATTTTAATCTTTCTTATAATACCCTTGTCTGATTTTTATTTTTTTAATTTAATTAATTTATTTATTTTACTTTACAATATTGTATTGGTTTTGCCATACATTGACTTGAATCCGCCCTTGTCTGATTTTTGGAATCAAGAGTATAATATTCTCATAAAATTTATTAGGAACTGCCCCCCTTTTCCCAATTTCTGAAATTTTGGAATGACATAATCTTTGAAAGTTTGGTGGAAGTCATCTGCAAAGCAATCCAGGCCTAGCATTTTTCTTTTTGGAAAGGTTTTAAACTTACAAAATAATTTATTTAAATTAACACATGGTTATGCAGACATTCTGTTTCTTCTTAGTCACTTTCAGTAAGTTATTCTTTTCTAGGAAGATATCCATTTAATCTAAGTTTCAGATGTATCGACACAAACTAATTCACTCTATTGTGTTGTTATTTTTTTCACACTCTCATTAAATCTTTCGGTAGCCCTTCACAATGTCTATTATCAACCCCTCGTTTTACATGAGGGGGTAAAAAAGGCTTGAGGAAAGGGAGTTACTCGTCCAGGCCACATATCCAAACAGTGACAGAGTCAGGGTTTAGAACTCGGTGTTTCTAAGTTGCAAACCCAGACCATTCCTACTAAGATCTGGACAGACAAATGGGAAGGACAGCCATTACAGCTGAAAAATAGCTGCTCCAAGCGTGAACGTGGGCAAATGAGAAAGACATGGAGACGCCTTACTGGGCTGGAGACGGGGCTGTATTCTCAGGGGGCGGTGAGAAGGAGCCTAAGGGAGGAGGGCGGCAAGGCGCAGCCTCGCTGCAAATCTTGGTGCGGTGTAAGTAGGAGACACAGGCTTTGCTTCCAGGAGCTCCAGCATCTCGTTGGAGAGACACGACTGTTTTCGGGGAAGCGAGACCAGGTTTGTTGGGTGGTATGAACGATAACGCTATCAGAGTTCTGAGGAGGGATACAGGATGGTAAGGCAAGACTTTCCCAGTGAATTAGGATCTGAACTGAGGTCAGCAAGCTCTGACTCACAACGGCGGGTAAAGGTACTGTGTGTAGGCAGCACACGGAGCACGGGAAATGTACGGCAGCTGAGAAGCCCGGGGATTTGGGAGACTGGAACGAGCCTCAGCGTCTGCATCTCCTTTCTCTACTTGCCACCCCTGCCCAGGCTCGGTCGCTACCTTTCGCCCTCCCAGCAGTAGAAGCAAGGCTGTCTTCTCTGACATCTGCCCTGGCACAGGGCTCCATGCCCAGAAGGGCCTCGTGCTTGGTTTACTCCCCTCTTATCATTGTTTCGAAATGCTTCAGAATTTTATCTCAGAACTCACATTTTGTAAGAAAAGTTCCCAGTGACAGTGGAGGGTGTGAGTGAGTTGGGGAGATCCGTGCTTATACGTGTGCCGCTGACCCTTCCTTGTTCGCATAAAGTATCCACAATGCCCCCTGAACACAGATTTCCGGGGACCTGCAGCGTGTGAGTGGGCCTTCAGCAACACGCAAGGTGAGTACAAGGGGCCACTTCATACCCGCTAAGATGGCTATTATTTTAAAAAACAGAATAAAAGAAGTGTTGGCGAGGATATGGAGAAATTGGAGCCCTCGCACATTACTGGTGTAACAATAAAATGGTACAGCTGCTGTGGAAAACAGTATGGCAGTTCCTTAAAAAATTAAAACGGAATTACCACGTGATCCAGCAAGTTCCCTTCTGAGTTCACTCGGAAGAATAAAAAGTGGGAACTTGAACAGATGTTTGTACAGCATACCTTGCTTTATTGCACTTCACAGATATTGCATTTTTCGCCACCCTGTGTCTAGCAAGTCTATTGGCACCGTTTTTCCAACAGCATTTGCTCACTTCGTGTATCTATGTCACATTTTGGTAATTCTCATGATATTTCAAGATTCTTCATGATTACTATGTTTGCGATGGTGACTGTGATCAGTGATCTTTGATGTTATTACTACAAATCCCTGAAGGCTCAGATGATGGTTAGCGTATTTTAGCAATGAAGTATTTTTTAATTAAGGTATGTATATTTTTTTAGATATAATGCCATTGCATGTTTAACAGAGTACAGTATAGCATAAATGAACTGGGAAACCAAAATGTTTATGTGACACACTTTATTATGATCACACTTTATTGCAGTGGTCTG
The DNA here is from genome assembly GCF_003369695.1 of Bos indicus x Bos taurus. Lineage (NCBI taxonomy): Eukaryota > Metazoa > Chordata > Mammalia > Artiodactyla > Bovidae > Bos > Bos indicus x Bos taurus. The sequence goes on from NC_040077.1 coordinate 123,367,999, forward strand.
GAACCGATCCTGCAATATTTCCAAGGTATGCTTGTATATCCACATTCATAGCAGCGTTATTCACAATAACCAAAGAGTGGGAGCCACCCAAAGGTCCAGCAACAGAATGAATGAACAGAACATGATATATAATATACTGGAATATTATTCAGACTTTAAAAGGAAGGAAATTCTGACACATGCTACATTATAGATCAACCTTAGACATTATGCTAAGTGAAATAAGCCAATCACAAAAAGACAAATATTGTATGATCCCACTTCTATGAGGGTCCTGGAAGAATCAAATACATAGAGATGGAGAGTAGAATGGTAGTTTCCAAGGGCTAAGGAGAGGGGAGAACTGGGAGTTATTGTTTAATGGGTATTGGAGTTGCAGTATGAAAATTGAATCTAAAGATGGATGGTGGTGATGGCGCACAACAAATGTGACTGTATTTAATGTCAATGACATGTACATTTCAAAATGGTTGGAAGGGTAAATTTTATGTATATTTTACCACAGTTCTTAACATCAGTACAAGGTAAGCATGTTACATCTGTGACTAAGTGGGGGCACTGATAGCTCCAAGAAAACTACGCTTTCCTTTAGGATTCACTAGAGAGACAAAACCCATAGGATATATAGATCTACAAAAGAAGATATACTACAAGAATTGGTCACACAGTACTGAGGATTAGCAGTGCGGTGATACATTGTCTGCAGGCTGGAAAGCTGGTAGTGTAATTTAAGCTGAGTCCAAAGGCCTAAGAACAGTAATGGGAAGAAGTGAAAACACACAGTTAAGTCCTGGAGTCCCAGTCCTGAGAACTAGGAGCTCCTATGTCCAAGAGCAGGAGAAGGACATCCTAGCTCAAGAAGAGTGAGAGAATTTGCACTTCCCCCACCTTCTTGTCTTATTTGAGCCCTCAATGGATTGGGTGATGCCCACTCACAATGGTGAGGGTGCCTCTTCTCTACTCAGTATACTGATTTAAATGCTAATCTCTTTCAGAAACACTCTCACAGACACATCCAGAAGTAACACTTTACCAGCTATCTGGGCATCCCTTAGCCCAGTCAGGTTGACACATAAAATTACCAGCACACAGTGGAACCAGAACTCGATTCAATTGCAGAAAGAAGGTCACAGCCTTCTAAGAAACATGAATGACCAGGAAATCCTAGCACGTCCTTTTTAACTTGCTACTTCCTTGCATTAGACAACAACTGATGCTGAAAATGATGACACAGAAGCAAAGGGAAAGTGGGGGGTTTATCATTCCTTTACCTTGCAGCCCTTCTTTCTCATCAATAAGCTGAATGCAGAGAGCATTGGTAGAATGTGTGAGTAATAAATGAAAAAAGCACAGCTCAATTAGTTTTGGATAGCACTTCCACCATTCTAGTAAGAATGAAATACATGTTTATGGTGAACTACAAAATACAAACTGTGTAATTTCAAACTGTGTAAAATTGCTGAGTTAGATGTTCCTGCAGTTCAGCTCAGTCTCTCAGTCATGTCCAATTCTCTGCCATCTGCAGCACACCAGGCTCTGCTGTCCATCACCAACTCCCAGAGCTTGCTCAAACTCATGTCCATCAAGTCGGTGATGTCATCCAACCATCTGATCCTCTGTCGTCCCCTTCTCCTCCCACCTTCATTCTTCCCAGCATCAGGGTCTTTTCCAATAAGTCAGTTCTTTACATCAGATGGCCGAAGTATTGAAGTTTCAGCTTCAGCATCAGTCCTCCCAATAAATATTCAGGACTGATCTCCTTTAGGATGGACTGGTAGATCTCCTTGCAGTCCAAGGGACTCTCAAGAGTCTTCTACAACACCACAGTTCAAAAGCATCAATTCTTCAGCACTCAGCTTTCTTTACAGTCCAACTCTCACACCCATACATGACTATTGGAAAAAGTGTAGCTCTGCCTAGACGGACCTTTGTTGGCAAAGTAATGTCTCTGCTTTGTAATATGCTGTCTAGTTTGGTCATAGTTTTTCTTCCAAGGAGCAAGCGTCTTTTAATTTCATGGCTGCAGTCACCATCCACAATGATTTTGGAGCCCCCCAAAATAAAGTCTGTCACTGTTTCCATGTTTCCCCAACTATTTGCCATGAAGTGATGGGACCAGATGCCATGATCTTAGTTTTCTGAATATTGAGCTTTAAGCCAACATTTTCACTCTCCTCTTTCATTTTCATCAAGAGGCTCTTTAGTTCTTCTTTTTTTTTTTTTGCCATAAAGGTGGTGTCATCTGTGTATCTGAGGTTATTTATATTTCTCCAAGCAATCTTGATTCCAGCTTGTGCTTCATCCAGCCCAGCATTTCTCATGATGTACTCTGCATAGAAGTTAAATAAGCAGGGTGACAATATACAGCTTTGACCTACCCCTTTCCTGATTTGGAACCAGTCTGTTGTCCATGTTCAGTTCTAACTGTTGCTTCTTGACCTGCATATGGATTTCTCAGGAGGCAGGACAGGTGGTCTGGTATTCCCATCTCTTTAAGAATTTTCCACAGTTTGCTGTGATACACACAGCCAAAGGCTTTGGCATAGTCAGTAAAGCAGAAGTAGATGTTTTTCTGGAACTCTCTTATATAGATGTTTCCATATTTGCATTAAATTAGCTTTATACAATATAAAGGTAAATAGTAACATTTATGTTAATAATGAAATATCTTAACTTTTTCTTTACTTAGTATGATGCTATATATGAAATAAAAATACCATGATGAGGCCCAAATTATTCTAATATCAAATACAGATAAAGACAATACAAAAAAGGAAAAGTATGCTAATATCTCTCATGAATATAACCACAAAATCTTCATAAAATATCAGAAATCAAATTCAACAATGTATAAAATGAATTATACACCATAGACATTTTTCCAAAGACGTACAGATGGCCATTAGACACATGAAAAAAATGCTCAACATCACTATTCAACAGGGAAATGCAAATCAAAACCACAATGAGATATTACCTTACATCCTTCAGAAGGTAATCCTCAGAAAAGAATAAATAACAAATGTTGGAGAGGGTATGGAGAAAAGGGAACTCTCAAGCACTGTTTATGGGAATGTAAATCGAGTAACCACTATGGAAAACAGTATGGAGGTTCCTCCAAAAATCTAAAAATAGAATTACTATACAATCGAGCCCTTATACTTCTGGGTGTTTTTCTAAAGAAAACAAAGGCACTAATTTGAAAAAATATATGCACCCCATTATAATATTATTGCACTACAGGTTAAGAAGTATATTATCTGAAGGTGGCAACCCACTCCAGTACTCTTGCCTGGAAAATCCCATGGACTGGTAGGCTGCAGTCCATGGGGTCACTAACAGTTGGACACAACTGAGCGACTTCACTTTCACTTTTCATTTTCATGCATTGGAGAAGGAAATGGCAACCCACTCCAGTGTTCTTGCCTGGAGAATCCCAGGGACGAGGGAGCCTGGTGAGCTGCCGTCTATGGGATCGCACAGATTCAGACATGACTGAAGTGACTTAGCAGTAGTAGCAGACTCTGATAAGCTAATGATGAGTATTGTAAATGCTAGAGCAGCCACTATAAAAATATAAGAGGTATTTCTAATAATCAACTTGCTCAAAAAAAGGGAGGAAATGAGAAACAACAAAAAACAGGTATAACAAAAAGAAAACAAAAAGCAATATGGTAAGTTTAAATTTAACCATTTAAGTAATTCCACCAAATGTAAATACTCTAATTCAGGAAAAGGCAAAATCAGGGAAATAGAAAATGGATTAACAGTTGTCAGGGGAAAGGCAAAGAGGTTGGCTACTAAAAAGAAAACATAGGGGAAATTTTTGGAGTGATAAATGGTTCTATATATTGATTATGGTGGTGGTTGTTTCACAGCTGTATGCATTTGTCAAAATTATAAAACTGTAAAACCAAAAGGCAAATTTTTGTGTATATAAACTATGCCTCAATAAATCTGTTTTTCAAAGTTCTAATTATTCCAATACCTTAAATAAAAGAAAAAGATGATCTCATTGTTAAGAAAAGTTAAAGAAGGTCTAAGTAAATTAAGAGATCTATCATGTTCATGGGTGGGAAGAGTCAGCATTATTAAGATGATAATCCTCCCAGAATATATCTACATGGTCAACACAGTACCAATCAAAATCCCAGGAGGATTTTCGATGAAATCAACAAACTGGTTCTGATAATAGTAGGGCATTGGTGTAATAGACATAGAGCTCAACAGAGCAGAATAGGATTCCGAAATAGATCCACACACACATGGCCAAATGATTTTTTTTATGATATTTTATTTTCTGCTGGAAAAAAGAAGCATTTGTGAAACTAAGTTTGTCAGTTTATATGACAGTGCAACCGATTTTTGACAAAGATGACATTGTAATTCAAAAAGAAAGAACATTCTTTTCAACAAATGGTGCTGAAGCAATTGGATTACCATGTGACAGAAAAAAAAGAATCTAAATCCATTCCACTCCTTTCACCACACACACAAAAATTAACTCTAAATAAATCGCAGACCTAAATATATGAGTTACAACCATAAAATATCTAGAAGAAAGTGTAGGAGAAATCTTTGTGACCTAGAGTCAGGTAAATATTAGGATAAAAGCATACAAACCTTAAAAGGAAAAAAAATTGGACATCATCACAATTTTTAAATATTGGTTATTTGAACGACATACTCAAGGAAGTGAAAGCTACAGACTAGGAGGTGTTGTTTAGTTGCCAAGTTGTGCAGGCTCTTTGCGACCTCATGTACTATAGCCCCCAGGCTTCTCCGTCCATGAGATTTCCCAAGCAAGAATACTGTAATGGGTTGCCATTTCCTTTTCCAGAGGATCTTCCTGATCAAGGATCGAACCCAAGTCTCTTGCTTGGCAGGTGGATTCTTTACCTCTGTGCCACCTGGGGAGAACACAGACTAGGAGAAGCTATTTCCAGATCAAGTATCTGATAAAATACATTATATAAAAACACATATAAAATTCCTTCTACTCAATAATTAGAAAATAAACATCAATTAGCAAAGGACAAAAGTTTTGAATAGACACATCGCTGAAAAAGACATACAGGTGTCAGATAAGCATCTGAAGAATCCTTAACATTATTAGTCACTGGGGAAATGCAAATTATAACCACAATGAGACAGCATTACATACACACTAGAACAGCCAAAATGAAGGAGACTACAATACCAAGGAGAAGATGCAGGGCCACCAGAAATCTCATACATTGCTAATAGATGTGCAAAATGGGACAGTGGCTTTGAAAACCAGTGTGGCAGTTTCTTATATAGCTAAGCACGCATTTTCCATGCAACCCAGTAATTCTGCTCCTAGGCATTTACCAAGGGGGGGGGGCGGGAAATGTATCTACACACAGACTTGTATGTGAATTTCATAACAGCTCTATTCATAGCATAGACCAACAAATGAATAAACAAAACGTGGTATAACCATACAACAGAATGCCAGCCAGCAATAAAAAAGAATCGGCTGTGCTGATACTCAGAACTCACAGACAAATCTCTAAAGCATCATGCTAAGTGCGAAAGACCAGACACCAAAGGCTATGTACATTTATATGCTATTCTGGAGAAAGAAAACTATAGAGACAGAAATCAGGCCAGTGATTTCCTAGGGCTGAAGATGAGAGGAGAAGATATACTTCAAAGGGAGATGAAGGACTTTCATAGGATGGTGGAACTATTCTATATCTTGATTGAGGTGGTGGCTATACGACTGTATATATTTGGCAGAATTCATTAAACCATGTAGTTTAAAAGGGTGATTTTTACTTTATGCAAATTATACTTCAGTAAAACTGATTGTCCCTAAAACAATTTGGTAGAAAGAACTTCCAAGTCTATTAGGAAATTATTCTATTCATTTCTGACCAAACCTCCCCCCGTCTGGCTTATCTCCAAGCCTCCCTTGACAGCTCATGCCTGTGTCACAGACATGGGCCAGGCAAGAGTGTGGGGAGGGTCTGGTCAGATCTGTCCCCACGTAGGAAACCTCTGAGTGTGCAGGTCGTCCTGGTGGTGCTGAGTGTGTCCTGGGCTGTACCCTAGGTGTGTTGGACAGGGTGATGGGGGCCGTGGCCTCTGCAGAGAAGTCACAGGAAACTGGGAAGAGGGGGAGGGGGCACAGCACGTGTCCCACCCAGTCAAGGTACCCTTCCTGCTCGGGAAGCAAATCCTTGTCCCAGCTCCGAAGAGTTTGGTGTCTGGGCCCAGGCCTGGGGGTGCCTGTCTGCCAGTCAACACCAGCTGCACCCAGAGCCGCCACCTGTCAGCCAGAAGAGTGGGCACCGTGGGGCTCCATGCACATGGGCGGACCTGGGCACGTCCCCACTGCCTCCTCTGCTCACTGACGTCCCCTCCCAGGCCGCCCCATCAGGGATGTGTTCCCAGTGGGACCCTCACTGGGAAGAGGGTGGGGGTGGGCGACTGACAGTGATGGAGCCCTTGGCAGGGCCGGCAAGTTGGCACTATAAAGCGACACTCCCAACAACCCTGGGACAGGGAGACGATGACACAGAGTAGGGGAGGGAGGCTCAGAGAGGGTGAGTGGTCTGCCTCTGTCGCACAGCTAGAGGCGGCAGAGCCAGGATTCAAACCCAGGTCTACTCTTACCCACTGCTCCACACAGCCATGTGACCGCTAGGCCACCCAGACCTCGCTGGCGACATCACCTACTTTGCAGATGGTGAGTTTGTCAGCACTTTCGCCTGTATGGCCTCCTTCATTGCCCACAGCATCATCTGGGGTAGGGGTGGGGGGTGTCATTTCCACTGGACAGGTGAGGAGACAGAGCCTCAAAAAGGGGAGGCGACTCACCCTAAGTCGTCGTGTGCGTGCTAAGTCTCAGTCGTGTCTGACTCTTTGCGACCCTATGGGCTGTAGCCTGCTGATCTCCTCTGTCCGTGGGGATTCTCCAGGCAAGAATCCACTGAAGTGGAGTGCCGTGTCCTCCAGGGCAGAGGGGAGGGCTTCCCTAGTAGCTCAGTCAGTAAATCATCTGCCTGCAATGCAGGACACCCGGGTTTGATTCCTGGGTCAGGAGGATCCCCTGGAGAAGGAAATGGCAACCCACTCCAGTATTCTTGCCTGGAGAATCCCAAGGACAGAGGAGCCTGACAGGCTATACAGTCCGTGGGGTTGCAAGAGTCGGATAAGACTTAGCGACTAAAACCACCACCACCTCCAGGGGACCTTTCCGATCCAGGGATCAAACCCGCATCTCTTACATCTCCTGCATTTGCAGGTGGGTTCTTTACCACTAGCATCACTTGGAAAGCCCTGTAAAGGGCAGAGCTGGGATTTGGCCCAAGTCCCAGGTCTGTGTAACACCAGTGACACAGGCTGGGACAATGGGGGCTCATCTCAGTGAGCCCTGCCACTCCCCGTTCTAATGAATTAAGGCCACAAAAGATAAAATCAGACATGAAACTAGATAATAAGGTTAACTTAAATATGAATAAAATCTCTAATAATTAAAAAAAAAAAAAAAACAGCTCCTCACATTGATGTTGCCACTTCCCACCAGCCCATGACCCTGGCGAGTCCTCTCTAATGGGCACTCTTCAGCTCGAGGACAATGTCTCTTGAATGTCAGCCACAGCTCCTGCCACCTGAGAAACTGCATTCCTAGGGCAGAGGGAGGAGGAGAAGGACCCTTAGCGTTATTACCATAAACTTCACCGAGAAGGCATTTCTTCAGTTTCAGATGGCAGAGTCTTAGAGGAAGAGAAAGGGCTTTGGATGACAGAACCTGGTTGGGAAGAAGATTCCCACAGGCTAGAGCCTCCAAGGGAGACTCACAGGGAGGGACTCCATATGTAAATGTGAGTTTAGCATGCAGTGTGAAGTTCTGAACTGAGATGAGAAAAACAAATCAATGGCTCAGGATCAGAGGACAGAGACTGGTTTTGATGGGTGCTGACAGGGAGCTCAATGTGAACCCACAGAAATCGGGTGTTTACTATGTATTAGGTACTCACATGAGCTTTATCCTCCCAATACACTTTCAAGGTTGGTGCCAATAGTATTCAGGGCAAGAGAAAACCGAAGTTCAGAAAGCTAAAAGTCACAGAACTAGTAAGTAGAGAGCTGAGATTTGAATTTCGATTTATTTGACTCTCCCTGGTGACTCAGATGGTAAACAATCTGCCTGCAATGCGGGAGACCCAGGTTCGATCCCTGGGTCGAGAAGATCCCCAGCAGAAGGAAATGGCTACCCATTCCAGTATTTTTGCCTGGAGAATTCCATGGACAGAGGAGCCTGACAGGCTACAGTCCATGGGGTCACAAAGAGTCAGACACGACTGAGCGACTAACACTTTCACGTTATTTGACTCTGAAGCCTGCTCTCCTGTGTACCTTACGGCTTTTTAGGACATGTTAATAGAGGTCAGGAGTTTAGAAGAAGGGAGGTGAGAGTCCTGTTTAACTGGGAGACTGGGATCTAAATGCCTTTCTGAACTTTGTCAAAGAGCCTCCAGACTAAAAAGGACATGGAAACAAAATCACATGAATAAATTAATTTATTTGATAGTTTTCTTAGGTTGCTCTTATGTTCTAGATTCTCTTGTAGGCACTGGAGATAAAGAGGTGAAGAAGACAAAGTTCTTGTTCTCATGAGTTTATATGCAATTTTTACCCATGAAATATTTTATTATATATAATATATTAAAATATATTAAATATTAATATGTTAGTCAATCAGTCATATCTGGCTCTATGTGACCTAATTTTAAATATGTATATATAATATACTATGTAATATATATGTAAGTATGTTTTGTATGTATATAGTATGTATATATACATTTTATGACATGTGTGCTCAGTCCTATCCGACTCTTTGTGACCCCACAGACTGTAGCCCACCAGGCTCCTCTATCCATGGGGTTCTCCAGGCAAGAACACTGGAGTGAGTTGCCATTTCCTACTCCAGGGGATCTTCCTGACCCAGGGATTGAACCTGGGTCTCCCACATTGCAGGCAGATTCTTCACCACTGCGCCACCAATGTATAAATCTCTCCATATGAAAATCTTCAGTAATTTTTGTTAGGTACCTGTAAATGAAGTTACTGAGCTACAGGGTGGTTGATAAAGAAACTGCCAAACTGTTTTCCAAAATAGCTATACTATGTAACACTCCCAGAAGCAATGTGTGAGAATTCTATCACTCTACATCCTCATCAACACTTGGTATTGTCAGATGTTTAATTTTAGCTATGACTGCTATCTCCTGATATTTTTAATTCACATATCCTGGATGACTAATGACATCATATTTAATAAATTTATATGTATATATACATGGTTGTTGTGGTTATTCTTCAGTTGCTAAGTCCTGTCTGACTCTTTGCCACCCCTCAGAATGCAAACACTAGGCTTTCCTGTCCTTCACCATCTCCCAGTCTGCTCAAATTCATGTCCATTGAGTTAGTGATGTCATCTAACGATCTAATCCTCTGCCGCACTCTTTTCCCTTTGCCTTCAATCTTTCCCAGGATCAAGGTCTTTGACAATGAGTTAGCTCTTTGCATCAGCTGGCCAAAGTATTGGAGCTTCAGCTTCAACATCAGTCCTTCTAATGAATATTCAGGGTTGATTTCCTTTAGGATTGACTGGTATGATCTCCTGACAGTCCAAGAAAATCTCAAGAGTCCTCTCCAGCACCACAATTCAAAAGCATCAATTCTTTGCATTCAGCCTTCTTAATGGTCCAACTCTCACATCTGTACATGACTACTGGAAAAAATCATAGCTTTGAATAGACGGACTTTTTATTGGCCAAGTGATGTCTCTGCTTTTTAATATGCAGAATCTAAGTTTGTCATAGCTTTTCTTCCAAGGAGCAAGTGTCTTTTAATTTCATGGCTGTAGTCACCATCAACAGTGATTTTGGAGCCCCCAAAATAAAATCTGTCACTGCTTCCACTTTTTTCCCTTCCATTTGCCATGAAGAGATGGGACCAAATGCCATGATCTTAGATTTTTTAATGTTGAGTTTAAGTCAGCCTTCCACTCTCTTCTTTCTTCCTCATCAAGAAGCTCTTTAGTTCCTCTTCACTTTCTGCCATTAGAGTAGTATCATCTACATATCTGAGGTCCTTAGTATTTCTTCTGGCAACCTTATTTCTGTTTGTGATTCATCCACCCCTTCATTTCACATGAGGTACTCTGCATATAATTTAAATAGAGTGACAGTATACAGCCTTGACTTACTCCTTTCCCAATTTTGAACCAATTAGTTGTTTCATGTAAGATTTTAACTGGCTTCTTGACCAGCATACAGGTTTCTCAGAAGACAGGTAAGGCAGTCTGGTATTCTCATCTCTTTAAGAATTTTCCACAGTTTGTTGTAATCCACACAGTCAAAGGCTTTCACTTGGTCTATGAAGCATAAGTAGATATTTTTCTGGAATTCTCTTGCTTTCTCTACAATCCAGCAAATGCTGGCAATTTGATCCCTATTTCCTCTGCCTTTTTAAAATCCAGCTTGTGCATCTGGAAGTTCTTGGTTCATGTACTGTCAAAACCTAGCTTGAAAGATTTTGAGCATTATCTTACTAGTGTGTGAGATAAACACAAATGTATGGTAGTTTGAAAATTCTTTGGCCTTGTCCTTCTTTGAGACTGGAAAGAAAACTGACTTTTTCCAGTCCTGCAACCACTGCTGAGCTTTCCAAATTTGCTGACATATTGAGTGCAGCAATTCAGCAGCATCACCTTTTAGCATTTGCAGTAGCCCAGCTGGAATTCCATCACCTCCACTAGCTTTGTTCACAACAATGTTTCTTAAGGCCCACTTGACTTCACACTCCAGGATGTTTAGCTCTGGGTGTGTTCCCACACCATCATGGTTTTCCAAGTTAATAAGACCTCTTTTGTATAGTTATTCTGTGTATTCTTGCTACCTCTTCTTAATCTCTCCTGCTTCTGTTAGGTCCTTACCATTTCTGTCCTTTATTGTGCCCATCTTTGCATGAAGTGTTCCCTTGTATCACAAACTTTCTTGAAGAGATCTCTAGTCTGTTTCATTCTATTGCCTTCCTCTATTTCTTTGCATTGTTCATTTAAGAAGGCCTTATTGTCTTGTTATTCTCTGCAACTCTGCATTCAATTGGATATATCTTTCCCTCTCTCCCGTGCTTTTCACTTCTCTTCTTTCCTCAGCTTATTTGTAAAGCCTCCTCAGACAACCCTTTTTCCTTCTTGCATTTCTTTTTCTTTGGGATGGTTTTGATCGCTGCTTCCTATCAAATATTAGGAATCTCTGTCCATAGTTTTTCAGACACTCTGTGTACCAGATCTAATCTCTTGAATCTATTCATCACCTCCACTATATAATCATAAGGGGTTTGATTTAGGTCATACCTGAATGACTTAGTGTTTTTCCCTACTTTCTCCAATTTTGCCTGACTTTTGCAATAAGGAGCTCATGATATGAGCCAGTCAGCTCCAGGTCTTGATTTTGCTTACTATATAGAGATTCTTAGTTTTCTGATCTTACTAAGATCATGGCATCTGATCCCATCACTTCATGACAAATAGATGGGGAAACAGTGGAAACAGTGGAAGACTTTATATTGGGGGGCTCCAAAATCACTGCAGAGGTGACTGAAGCCATGGAATTAAAAGATGCTTACTCCGTGGAAGGAAAGTTATGGCCTACCTAGACAGCATATTAAAAAGCAGAGACATTACTTTGCCAACAAAGGTATGTCTCATCAAGGCTATGGTTTTTCCAGTAGTCATGTATGGATGTGAGAGTTGGACCATAAAGAAAGCTGGGTGCTGAAGAATTGATGCTTTTGAACTGTTGTATTGGAGAAGACTCTTGAGAGTCCCTTGGACTGCAAGGAGATCCAGTCCATCCTAATGGAAATCAGTCCTGAGTGTTCATTGGAAGGACTGATGTTGAAGCTGAAGCTCCAATACTTTGGCCACCTGATGCAAAGAGCTGACTCATTTGAAAAGACCCTAATGCCGGGAAAAATTGAAGGCAGGAGGAGAAGGGGATGACAGAGGATGAGATGGTTGAATGGCATCACCGACTCAATGGACTTGAGTTTGGGTAAACTCCGGAAGTTGATGATGGACCGGATGGCCTAGGGTGCTGTGGTCCATGGGGTTGCAAAGGGTCGGACACGACTGGGTGACTTGACTGAACTGAACTGAACTGATAGAGCTTCTCTGTCTTCAGATACAAAGAATATAATCAGTCTGATTTCAGTATTGACCATTTGGTGATGTCATGGGTAAAGTCATCTCTTGTGTTGTTGGAAAACGGTGTTTGCTATGACTAGTATGTTCTCTTGACAAAACTCTGTTGTTGATATATTATACATAATATATATCATATATACTAATATGCTATAGATATAAAGTAGTGATAGGTTTCATGAAGGAGAATGTGAAATGGGAAGGGACTAGAAATGAGGCTTCTAGTAGAGAGGGTGGTCAGGTAAAATCATAGAGACTAGATGACTAAGTGTTTATGTCCAGGTGAGAGGTGGGAGTGACTTGGATGTGGGTGTGGTATAGGAAGGCATGAGAGGTAGTCACTTACACAGAAGCTGTTTGAAGGAATCAGATACTCATTCTGAAAAGATTTTCAGGTAGACACAGTGCTGCTCTCCAACCTCAGAAAGGCTGTCATATGGACCAGAAGTTGGTACTATTCTGGGGGCCCCAAAGAACTAGGAACATGAGTGAGGCCAACGAGGATGCTGGTTTCACTCTGCAAAGACAAAGACCCTCCTGTCACTTCTGCCCAAAGGTGGACCATGCTTGCTGGTGGAAGTGTACAAGTACAGATCAGCTTTCAGGACTGTAAGGCAGTGGGCAATTAACCTCTTTGATCAAAAGACATGGATGAAGTCCTCTCTCTTCTATTATCTGTGCACCAGCCAGAACCAAGATACTTGAATATGAACAAAGTGATCCTGGGATCAGAGCTTTGCCCCAGAGCTTAGTCCAGGAAGTCTTCTCATGGGATAAGGAGGTGGAGAGACTCTTTCTTACTGAAATCCATTTTTAAAAATTAAAAACAATACATTAGTAGTAGATGTTCATTACAGAAAATTTGGAAGTATAAAAAGAAAATAAAAATCCCCTGTAATCCGCCCCCCACCAGAGATAACAACTGTTGTTATTTTTGCATGCATTCTTCTGGGTTTTATTAGTCCCATGTGTATATGAATGAAAGCTGAAGTGTACTTTATATTCAGTTTTATATGCCACTTTTTTCTCTAGCTCTTAATTTATAAGCATTTCCCAACATAAATTTCTTGTGAAAGTTTCATTGTGAATGACAGCTCAATCAATATTCCATCATAATTATTTTTCATTCATAATTGATTCAGCCAATCTGCCATTGTTAGGCATTTAGATGGTTCCCAGCATTTGGCCATTAAAAATGGTGCTGGATGACTAGCTCTGCACATATATCTTTCTGTCCATCTCTGACTGTTTCCTTATGACCAATTTCTGGCTTCACCAGGTCAAAGGGTATGGGCATATTTAAAGCTTTTAAAACAAGCTGTGAAGTTGCCACCACGGAGAGCTGACCTGGGTTCCACTCCCTCCTCAGGGTCTCAAGCCTTCCTCAAGCCTTCCTCCTTCAGCATTGACTTTCCTCCCTTAGCCTTCTCTCTTGCTCCCTTGGGAAACACAATAGAAAGGGATTATATTCTGAAATAACTTAATTATGTTTTTATCTGAAGGTATTTTAAAAAGTCAACATAATTACTCCAGTCCCATTAAGTTTAATTTGTAGCAAATTATGCCTTTAGCATGAAGCTAGGGTTGCTTTGGTGGCTGCAGTAGAGATCGGGTTTGGCTGGGTTTTTGTTGGGTTTTTGTTTGGTTTTCTCTTTTTGTATTGTCTCAGTAAGTTCACTTCTTTTTTTACTGTTTTATTTATTTATTTTAATTGGAGGATAATTGCTTTACAATATTGCAATGGTTTTTTCCATACAGCAGTATGAATCGACCATACCTCTCTCCCCTCCATCCTGAACCCTCCTCCCAGCACCCTCTCCACCCTATCCCTCTAGGTAGTCACTGCTGCTGCTGCTACTGCTAAGTCACTTCAGTCATGTCCGACTCTGTGCGACCCCATAGACGGCAGCCCATTAGGCTTCTCTGTCCCTGGGATTCTCCAAGCAAGAACATTGGAGTGGGTTGCCATTTCCTTCGCCAATGCGTGAAAGTGAAAAGTGAAAGTGAAGTCGCTCCGTCGTGTCAGACTCTTAGTGACCCCATGGACTGCAGCCTACCAGGCTCCTCCGTCCATGGATTTTCCAGGCAAGAGGACTGGAGTGGGGTGCCATTGCCTTCTCCATCTAGGTAGTCACAGAGCACCTCAAATATATTACTCTTTTTTTTTTTTTTAATTTATAGATTTATAGTGTTAGCATTTAGGTCTAGGATCCACGTGAAGTTAACTTTTGAGTATGGTACAGTGTTAAGTAGGAGTCTGAATTTACTGTTTTTCTGTATGGATATTCAATTGGTACAGCATCCTTTGTTGAAAATGGTGTTCTTTTTACCATCAAATTACATGATAATCATTGTCTAAAATAGCTCGATTATTTGTATGGGTCTATTTTTGATGTTTCTATTGTATTCCACTGATCTGCTTGTCCATTCTTACTGTCTTGGCCATAATAGTGTTAAAGTTAGTTTTGAAATCAAGCAACATGTTTCCTTTAAGTTTGATCATTCTTTTTGAAGAGTTTTGTTTGTTTGTTTGTTTGTTTTTACACTTTATAGGTCTTTTACAGTTCTGTATATCTTTCAAAACTAGCTTATTCTAAAAGTGGGATATTTAGATTGCATCTATGGATTACGTTTTTAAGGATTCCCTTCTTAACAGTATTGATTCTCTCAATCCATGTATATGATATGTCTTTCCATTTATGTGAGTCTTCTCTAATCTCTCTCTGCTCTGTTCTACAGATTTCAGCATCAGAGTCTTGCACATTTAAAACAAATACTTCTGGGTGTTCATTATTTGGAATTGCTTTTTTAAAGTTTCATTTAACCATTTTTTGTTGCTATTATATCAGTTGACGGAGAAGGCGATGGCACCCCTCTCAAGTCCTCTTGCCTGGAAAATCCCATGGACGGAGGAGCCTGGTGGGCTACAGTCCATGGGGTTGCTAAGAGTCGGACACGACCGAGCGACTTCGCTTTCATTTTTCACTCTTATGCATTGAAGAAGGAAATGGCAACCCACTCCAGTGTTCTTGCCTGGAGAATCCCAGGGACGGGGGAGCCTGGTGGGCTGCCGTCTGTGGGGTCACACAGAGTCGGACACAACTGAAGTGACTTACAGTGTATCAGTTGAACTGTGTACATTCACTGTAACTTGCAACCTTGTTAAATTCTGTTATTATTTCTTGTTACTTTTCTGTAGATTCCTTGGGATTTCTTACAAAAACAATTTTGTTGTTTCTGAATGAGAATTTTATTTTATCCTTTCTAAACTTTAAGCCTTTTGTTTCTTTCTTGCCTTATTAAAGTGACTAGAGTCTCCTGTAAAACATTGTTTATAAATGGCTTAAATGAACATTCTGGAATAGCTCCTGATAAGAGTGATGTATTCAATCTTTAATTACTAAGAATAATGTTAGTTATAGATCTTTCATAGGTGTTTTTCATAAGATTAAGAAAATTCTCTAGTGTTATTAGTTTATAGAGAGGTTGTTCCTAAAAGGATATTGAATTTATCAAATATACTTTCAACATCTCTTAAGATGCTCTGTTAATGTGATAAATTAATTTGCTTGATTTTCAAATATTGAATTTACCTTGAATTCTTGAGACAAACTCAATTTGGCCATAATATATTATCTTTTTCATATATTTCTGAATTCAATTTGCTACTGTTTGATATTTTTCATATCAATATTATTGTGCTACATTGATTTCTTATCTTTTTTTCCTAATGTCCTTTTCAAGTTTTGTATCAAGGTTATGATGGCCTCATACCAGTTGGGAAGTGTTCCCTCTTCAATTTTCTGAAAGAATATGTGTAAAGTTAGTATTATTTTTTTCCCTAAATGTTAGCAAAAATTCAAAGGTGAAGCCATTCGAGTCTGGAGCTTTCCTTGTGAAAGTTTTCTATTATAAATTCCATTTCTTTAATAGACATGGGGCTATTCAGTGTTTCTGTCTCTTCTCCTGTTAATTTTGGTAAGTTGTGTTTTTAAGAAATGTGCCCAGTTCATTGGAGTTGTTGAATTTATCTGCATAAAGTGGTAATATTCTCTTATTACCACTTTAAGGAGTGTACTATCTTAGTGATGCCCTCTTTACTATTGCTGATGTTAAAAACTTTTAGTTTCTCCTCTTTTTTTTTTCCCAGCGAAGAGATTATTAACTTTATTAATTCTTTTAGAGAATCTGTTTCTGGTTTTTTTGGTATTTTGAATTGTTTGTCTGTGTTCTATTATACTGGTGTCTGTTCTTTTCCCAGCTTCTTAAGATACTTAGATCATTGATTTTAAATGTCTTCTTTTCTAATATAAGAATTTTAAACTCTTATAATTCACTCTCAGCACTCTTTTAGTTGTATCACACAAATTTTGAAATGTTACTATTTTCTTGTAACTCATTTTAAAATATTTTTTGTCTTTCTTGTGATCTCTTCGTTGACCCACAGGTTATTCAGGCATGTGCTGTTTAATTTCGAAATCTATGTGAGGTTTCCACATGCAATATTGTTATTAACTCCTAGTTTAATTCCCTTCTAATGAATAAAAATACTCTCCATGATTTCAGTTCTTTAGAACTGATGACACGTGTTTTATAGTCCAGCACATGATCTCTTTTGGTGAATATTCCATGTGACTTGGAAAGAATGTGTAATCTGCAATTGTTGAATATAGCCTTCTATTCATGCAATTAGTTCAAGAGCAAAACCTGGAAAGCTTAGCCCCTGAGAGTTCAGCCGTCCTGAGCCTGCCATTGCCTATCACACAGTGAACATCTCCTCCAAGGCCACAGGCTGGGAAAATAGGGCTTCTTTACCGGCCTGAGCAAGTGGCAGACACAGACTGACATGGGGACCTGGACACAGATACATATGGCCACTTAGAGCAAGAACTATATAGGCACACCCTTATAGAGAGAGACTTCCCTGGTGGCTCAGATGGTAAAAGTGTCTGCCTACAGTGTGGGAGACCCAAGTTTGATCCCTGGGTCAGGAAGATCCCCTGGAGAAGGAAATGGCAACCCACTCCAGTTCTCTTGCCTGGGAAATCCCATGAATGGAGAAACCTGGTAGGCTAAAATCCATGGGGTCACAAAGAGTTGGACACGACTGAACAACTTCGCTTTCACTTATAGAGAGAAACACGAAACCAATAGATAGTTCAACAGAACCCATGAACCAACACTATACAGACAGACACATGCCACGAGGGTCAAAGCAACAGAGAGACAGACATGGACACTCAGACACACACACAGATAATCAGAAACATCCAGCCACACACACATAAGCACTACACCACCTGGGCTCAGGTAAACCCGCAGACTCGAACCTATTGACACAGACATAGATATGCACGTTGACAAAGCTGGTGACAAAATAGAAACACAAAGACACAGATGTCAGAAAAGGACACAGAGCAGAAACACTGTCCCAAAGACACACAAATGCACACTTGGTTATAGACCCAGAAATGGATGCTAAAAGAGACACAGCTCTGCAACCCCAGAGACCCTGCCTGCAGAGCTCAGAAACATACTCACAACAGACAGATATAGAAACACAGGCACATGGAAGAAAGTGTGAGCACAGAAAGATACACAAAAGATTGTGGGTGCACGCATGGACACACAAACACACATACACGTGATCATGAACCCCAGACACACCTAGGCCCAGGATCCCATGCCACACATGCAAGTACATGCATGTCCACACAACAGACCAGGCACAGACACACACAGGGACATGCACTCGGCTCTGCCATAGGCCCATGGACCATAAATTCATGCACACACAGACATGCAGACTCCAGGGCAGGTCTCCACCCAGACACAGAGGCAGTCTCAGGCTGTGGAACCCCCAAGGCTAGGTAGGGATCTAGGCAAGCAGAGGAATTAGCGGTGGGGTAAGGGGGAGCCCCAGCCTGGCGGGTTTAGAATGAAATGAGCAGCTGTCCAGCCCTGCCCTGGCCTATGAGCGGGACTGACCTGAGGTTGAGACTGGTCATCTGGGGCTCCCTTGACTGTACGCAGAGAACCCTGTGTGGTCTGGGCTCCCAGGGAAGAGGAAGCCTCTGCCATTCAGGTAGAAGTGACCACACTCACAGCCCCACAGTGCTCTGCCTGCTCTCCTGCCCACAGCCCACCCCCAGCTCTGCCTCCCCTAACCAGCCTTGGCCACTGCCCCCACTCATCCCCCACCCTTGCTCTCTGACCCATCACTCTGGTTGATTTCTTCATGGCCCACATCCATACCTGTTTATTTGATTATTGTTTCCCCACAATTTTGAGCACCGGGGCCAGTGCCCAGTGTCCAGAACCATGTTTGATGCTGAGCAGGTCCGTCTAGTCAAGGCTATGGTTTCTCCAGTAGTCATGCATGGATGTGAGAGTTGGACTATAAAGAAAGCTGAGTGCCAAAGAATTGTTACTTTTGAAGTGCAGTGTTGGAGAAGACTCTTGAGAGTCCCTTGGCCTGAAAGGAGATCCAACCAGTCCATCCTAAAGGAAATCAGTCCTGAGTGTTCACTGGAAGGACTGATGCTGAAGCTGAAACTCCAATATCTTGGCTACCTGATAAAAAGAACTGACTCATTTGAAAAGACCCTGATGCTGGGAAAGATTGAAGGCAGGAGGAGAAGGGAATGACAGAGGATGAGATGGCTGAATGGCATCACCGACTCAATGGCTATGAGTTTGAGTAAACTCCGGGAGTTGGTGATGGACAGGGAGGCCTGGCATGCTGCCGTCCACGGGGTCCAAAGAGTCGGACATGACTGAGCGACTCAACTGACTGACTGACTGACTGACTGAGGGACTCACAATTGTTACTAGTTGGCGGAAGGAGTGAATATGCAGGTCTTCACTGCAGCTGCACATTTACATTCAGCCACGGCTCATGCATCTAGCATCTTCGGTAATCTGGAACCAGACATCAAATTCTGAACACCCTGAAGCTACCCAGGGTCATGATCCAAGGCACAATGGTAATAGTAAGCATTATTAATTATTGCTATTTTCATCAGAAGTGCTCCCTTCATGTCCTCACCCACAGAGCAGAAACTCCTATTGCAGGCACACCCCGCGATCTAGTTCCTCTTCGGCAGGACATTGGAGGGGGTGGGGGCACTGCTAGAACAGAAACACTGAGACCTGCCAGGAGAAACACGTGGAGCCTGGAAAACACTGGAAAGCAGAGTGGAGAATGCTAGGGAGAGCAGGCTGGGCCTAAGTGCAGGGCAGAGGTCTCCAGGGACATCCTGGGGTTAGGACACACAAAGGACCAGAGGAGGACGCTAGGCCATGGAGCAAACTTAAAGTATGCTCCACCATCCATGTTCTATAACTACAGGGGGCAGACTTGGAGGTGCATTTTATAGCTTGTTTTTTTTTCAATAAACCACTTTGCTTTAGTGCAGAAAAATAACAGAAGAAACCAGAAATCACGTGTCCTTTTACCTGCAGAGATGCCTCCATTTTGCACTTGTAGAGGCAGCTGTTGATTCTCTGCTCTATCCCCCTGTCATCAAATATGCTTCAGAGTCATGGTTGTTATTGGCTGCATAATAGTCCATCCTGCGGGCACCCAATAGATTTACCTCTCTATTCCCCTCCTGGGTTGTTTCCAATTGTCAACTGCCATCTTCAACCTTAAAACGTTCATCCTTATTAGTAAAACCTGGATACTCAGTCTTCATTGCTTTTTCTGATGGTAGAATGACCGGTGGGGGAAATGTAAGCATTGTTAAGGCTGATGATCCATAGTGTGGGTGGAATTGATATACTCATAAGCGAAGTATCAGGGAATTTTCACATTTTAGATGTTAAAGTAACCTAAGAATGGAAGGTAAATAGTTAAGACTCTGTGATTTAGAAGATCCAGTGAGTTTGAGACCTTTCTCCTGGACTGTTACCAATTAGTAACCAGGATCCTGAGTGGTCAAACTTCTGCATGTGGTCGTGTGTATGTGCATGAGTGTGTGTGTGCACGTGTATGTGTGTGTCCAACACCCTCCCAGGGGCATGGTGCACTTCTTATCCATCATTTCACTAGAAGTGTCCGATCTTCTGTGAGGTACACAGAGTGCGCTGTGCTGTGCTTGGTTGCCCAGTTGTGTCCAAGTCTTTGCAACCCCATGGACTGTAGCTTGCCAGGTTCCTCTGTCCAAAGGATTCTCCAGGCAAGAATACTGGAGTGGGTTGCCATTCCCTTCTCCAGGGGATCTTCCCAACCCAGGGATTGAACCCAAGTGTTCTGTGTTACAGGCAGATTCTTTACCATCTTAGACACCAGAGAAGCCCAAGAATACTGGCGTAGGCAGCCCATCCCTTCTCCGGGGGATCTTCCCCACACAGGAATTGAAATGGGGTCTCCTGCATTGCAGGCAGATTCTTTACTGGCTGATCTACCAGAGAAGTCCATACAGAGTATAACGTTCCCATTTTACAGATGACAAAACTGAAGCACAGAGGTCGTATATCATATAAGAGAGAAGAGCATGAGCTTTGGGGGCCGATACCTGGACTTCAATCCCATCCTGCCTCTGGGTGAGCTGGGCCTGTATCTTCCCCCATATCTCTGAGCTTGCCCTCCTGTGTATAGAATGGACACAGAAACAGCTGTCTGTTGTGAAGATAAAGTGAGAGGTTGGATGGAAGCTTCTGGCACAAGGTGGGCCTATAGCAGGGCATCTTAATGGGAGCTGTGGTCCTCATTAGGAAAACCCCTTTTCCCAAGTCCCAGAGGCAAGATGTGGACCCCTGTCTCCCACCCCCAAGTACAGAACATATTCTAATCACTTGGACCTTTGGATCACACACCTGAGGAGGAGAAAGCTTAGATAACTCTATATATGAGGTTATCTGTGCTGGGCCCCCAGAGGCTCACCTCGCTGCCCATGAAAGGAGACAACTTTCCTGTCTAAGCCAACTTTTAATAAATACAGCCCAATAAGGTCAATGGTTGTCGCCTTGTGGCCCATTAGGACTGGAAGATAGTTTTCTATGTTGAATTGAGCCTCAGCCTGTCTCAACGTCCTCCCAGCCTGGTACTTGGTATCTTGCATCAGATTCTGGGCCAGGGGGACCAGGCAGAAACTGCGTATGGAGGGAAGAGAAGACTCCTTCTCCACGCTGGTCTCTGGGAAAGTACTCCAGCTGCCCACCAGGCCATGCAGGGTAACGGACAGCCTTTCTTTCATGCTCTCTAGGAGACGGACTCCTCCTTAATCTGCTGCAGTGTCATTAAGTCAGAAAACATTTGCTCGTGGGGCTCCTGATGGCCTTTAGAAACTGCAGCTTAAACATCAACCAGGTCTTAACCCTTCCCTTCCCAGCACAGACCCAGATCTCTGCCAGAGGAGTGGGATCACTGGCCTTGACTCCCAGGGAGACTCTGGGTCCTGTTTCCAGCTCTTCTCAGTCCAGTGAGAGAGTGGGTGTGAGGGCAGAGGGAGAACGAAGGGAGAAGAGGAACCTGTGACAGCTGAGTCACTCCGTTCAGCTGTTTGTACTCAGAGGACCCTCCCCCAGACTGGGTAGAGAGCAGAGTACTGGCGGGGGAGGGTGGTCCTCGCCGGGGGTCGGGTGACTTTGGCACACTCCCGCAGCCTCTCTGTGCTGGATTCCTACAGGGCAGAGGGGCGGTCCACACCCCCACCCAGGTCCCTACTCCTTTCTGGGACCACATATCACATGTGATGAAATGGGGAGGCCCCCCCTGGGGACGACATGTTACCTGAATGAACCGACTGAGGAGAGAAAACCCTTTGACCAAGAATCCCATAGCAGACCAGCACTGTGCCAGGACCCCCAACTTTACACAAACATACACACACAATATCCGGTGCCAGTCTCATAACAAACAGCCTTGTGAGGACAGGGTGTGGTCACCCCCACTTCACAGCTGACGACACTGAGGCGGCAAGTGCTGGAGTGACCTTGTCCAAGGGCACACCAAAACCAAGTTGTGCAAAGTCCATCTGATTCCAAATCTCAAACTCTTACCCATCACACTATTGGCAGGAGAGCACAAGAGAGAGGTCTCACCTGACCCTCCCCTTCCCACCTCCCTGCTTTTGCACATACAGTCCCCCTGCTTCTTGCACACCTTCCCTCCTCTATCCAAGCACCACCCAGCCCAAGGCCTGCCTCTTCCAAGAAGTCCTCCCTGAAGACCGACAGCCAAACCCCCAATGCCTGCACCCACCTGGCTCTCTGGTTGTTCAGTTTCCCATCGTCATTTTAGGCGTTGGTGCCATGAGGCCCAGACACAAACATTAGCTCATTTCATCACTTCACCAGGTTAATCGATATTTACTGGGAGTTGACTTGCAGCCAGGTGCTGCAGGGTCACAGAGGGGACGGAAACAAAATCCACTGAGCTCCTGTGGATCCCCCTACCCTCATGCCCGGGGGAGCCCATGTGGGTTCCCCGTAGGCCCCTCACCCTGTTGATATGGAACCTGAGCCCCAGAGATTGGGATGGGGTGCTTCCCGGGTCCCACAGTGAGTCAGTGGCTACGATTCAAAACTGCCAGGCTCCAGATCCACTCCTACCCCCTTACCTGCTCCTAGGACTCCTTAAACCCCTTGGCTGGGACAGGATTGGTCCCATATCCTCTGATTACAAAGCGGGGTTCAGGCAGCCACAGCTATGCAGAGAGGGGGTGGGGCGGGGGCAGCAAGGCAGGACCCTACGTCACCCTCAGGGACACCCAGGCCCTGTCACCCTCAGGGACAAGCTCCCCTCCTCTGTTGACTCCAGTCTGTGCCTCCCCCTGGGGACTCTGCCCTGCCCTTCCCCCAGGTGTTCCCAGGGCCCCACTATAGCTGAGAAGCCTCAGGACGTAAATTAATCCATCTCTAGGCTTAGGGCTCCAGATGCTCTTTCCTCTCACCTCCCCGGGCTGGTCCCTCTCCAGCTTGATTCTTGGAGAAATATTCCAGGAGCAGATGGTGCTGCTGGTCCAGGGCTCTGGGAGGGTGAGGCCCAGCCTGGAACTGGTGCTGGGTGGGAATCCCACCCTTGAACTGGTAACGAGAGGGGGCAGCCTCTGTGCATCACAGATGTGTCTGTGGGTGGGTATAGTGAAGCCCTCATGCCTTTTTGGCCCTGAACTTGGCTCTGGGGCCAGGAAGGGTACCTGGAACGTGTTCCTGCTTTGCTGATGGAGAACTCGCCTGGCGGGAAGCATCACCCCTTGAACCTCGCTGGGGAACACCCCCCCAAGACTTTTTGTTCTCTGTCAGCCTGGGTTTGAAAGGAGGAGGGAGAGGCTGAAAGAGAAAAAATTGAATTCCAAACTGCAACAGCCAGAAGGCGTCCTCCGGATCAATTATAAGTCTTATTGTTATGGGTGGAGAAACCGAGGTCCAGAGAAAATGGCAAAGTTTCACACAGCCAGCCTGTGGCAGAGCCAGGACTAACCCAGGCCCTGGGCATGCATCCCTGCGAGATGGCGTGTGTGCGTGTGTGCGTGTGTGTGCATGTGTGTGTCAGGGGGAGTCCACGGCTGTCTTAATTTGTGTACAGTCACTGTGCAGGTTGTGTTTGACGCTCTGTCTGAGCTGATGCCCCCTTCCCAAGGAGCTCTTTGATCCTCAGCCCTTGCAAGGCAGGCCGACAGGGCTAGGATGAGGGCAGGAAGCCCATTCTTCTTTATTTGGTCTTCAGATTGCGGAATGAGAATTAGATCTAAACTCTTTGCGGGAAGGTAATTTTTCCTAATCACTCACCCTGTTGCACAGATCTCCACAACTTGATTATGTCTAATTAGATTAATTGGACAGAAAGTGATTTTTTTTCTCTGAGATTATGAACTACGGAGAAGAGGAGGGGGTTGTTGGAGACCTGGGGACTCCCTGCCCCACAACTAGTCCAGTCTAGTGGGGAGGGCCTATGGGGCCAAGTCAAGGCCTCACACGTCCCCTCTCTCTGCTTTTCCCTCCTTGTCACTTGCTCTGTCACCATGTCCCTCTCCATGTCTCTGTCTGCCCCTGTCCCCCACTCTCTCCTGGTTTGGGTTTCAAGGGTTCCAAATTTGAGTCCTGACCAGGCTGGGGTTCACCCTTCTGCCAGGAGAGGACCCGGGGCTCCCCCTGTGTTACCAAGAGGTGTGACAAGGAGGACAGAGGCACAGCAGGACTGACTCAAGGTCACCTTCTGCAACAGCTGAGCCCTGGGGGTGGCCTGCAGGGCCAGGGTGGGCCATGCCTGCTGAGTGGCTCAGGGAGGTTCTGGCTGGAAGAATGGGCTCCAGAAGATTCTGAGGGCAGTGGGGCTCGCTGTGCTGGGGCAGAAGGTGGCTGAAGGGTCTGGTCGCCCCATCCTCCTACAGCTCAGGCTGGGAACGGCCACCTGCAGGGGCTTGTGGCAGAGAGCCCCTGGCCCCAGACACAGCTCCTTCCCTGGATCCTGGCCCCAGCTCAGCACCTGCCTCCCCACCCTCTGATGCAGCCAGAAAGCGGAGCTGTTCTCAGCTGCTGCCTCCCTGCAATCCCTTCCAGGGAGTCTCCCTGCCCCGCCCCCTTGCTATCTCTCCCCACCTCTGTCCTCTGTCCACTGTCCACAGTCCTGACCTAGTCCAGGGCATCATCTTCTTCTCCCAGGTGCTGTACAGGTGCCCTGCTGTCCTGGACCGAGCCTCCCCCTCCTATTCCAGGGCACAATCTACAGCAGAAATGAACATGCCATGCTCCCTCTCAAGGACCATCCATGGCTCCTACTGCTCTGAGGACTAAAGTCCCAATAATGCTTGCGGATTGCAGGGCTCTTGTAAACTGGCCATGTGGACCCCCAGCCTAATCTCTCACCATCCCCGGATCCCACTTTGACCCCACAGACCCAGTTGAATGCCCGTCTTTGCACATGCTGGTCTGTCTTCCCAGAACCCAGTTTCCCAGGCCCTGCCTGACACCAGCTTTCTTCCTGGCTTTGCTCAGTGGGCAGCACTAACAGCTGGTGTGTATTGAACTGGTGTGTATGCTCCGGGCTATGGGCATTGCATGATTATCTCACTTAATACTCACAGCAATGACCCTGTGGGGATCATTACTAGCCCTGTTTTACAAGGAATAAACCGAGGTTCAGAAACATGAAGTGCCAGTCTTGGAAGTGATGGAGCTGGAATTTTAACCTAGTTCATCTGCATGAACTCTTCCCATCCCACCTCTAAGTTTAGGGACCCCTCCCTCACATCCCTGTGTTTCCCCTATAAAAGCATTTTCCTGTTTCTCCATCTCCTCCTGGGGCCTCAGTTGTGAGCATGCCAAGGCAACCCTGAGCCACACCAGCCTCTGATTCCCCAGACCCCAGCAGGGGACAGGCCTGTGGTGGACACTTGGCCAGAGACTGCTGACTTAGGAACTCCAGTGGGAGTCTTGCTGGCTTTAGGGCCCCTTCCTCTCATAACCCTCATCCCCGCCTGCCACCCACATCCTGATTTTCAAGGCCTTTAAGCCAAAATAGAGTTTTACAGTTCATTTGAGTTAATCGTAGCTGCCCTTTCTGGAAAGCCCTTCCACAAATTGCTTGCAAAGAGGCAGGCATCTGGCTGGCAGCTCTCCCACCACAGACCTCACTGCAGCTTCATGCTCTGGACCTCCAGGAGTGGACAGGAGGGGAACGTAGAACTGGCCTGAACAGCAGGCTTATCCCAGGCCCAGGACCCCACTGGATCAGGAGGCTGTGACATTTCTTGCCTCTTGAGTCACACAGTGGAGTCTCCAAGGCAGAGAGGATGGCTTAGTCCCTGAACACAAGCCCAGAGCACACAGCAGCTCTGGGAGGAGCGTGGTGAAGCCCCTGCTCTCATCTTCACCCTCACTTCCTGCCCACATTCCCAGGCTCCGGGCACCTAGGCTCCCTCCCACTTCTTTTCCTCATGGTGGCCCTTTCCCCCTTTCGTCTACCTGGCAGTTGTCTGATTCCAGCTCATACTTTAAGGCTCTGCTCAGGTAGCACATCCTCTCAGAAGCATTTTCTCATCCCCAGGTGAGGTGAGGGGCTCCTCCACAGGACCCCCACAGTTTCTGGGCTTGCCCTCCTCTTAACACTTTGCAGCTGTGCTAATGGCAGCAGCGGTGGTAGTGGTGGCAGGTCTGCCTTCATCCTCCTCAGTCTCAACTCCTATAGACTATGAGCTCCTCAAAGGCAGAGATAACCTGAGAACAGCCCAGGTGCCCAGAGCCCAGGCGCAGGCCTCCCAGAGGAGCACCTTGGCAAAGCATTACAGCCACACTACCCCCAGGGTCAGGGGGGTGGGTCAGCATCTAGAGACGTGGAGGAACCTAAACCTAGTAAGTAAAACCACGTGTCAACCTCCCGAATGACCCTGTGCTCATCTCTCTCTCTCTTCCTATGTGTCCCAAATCACTCAGTTCCTTACACCATAAAAGGGATAGTGGAGGCAGGGATAATTCCAGGAAACCTAAACTCTGGCCAAGGAATTCAGAGACTGTAGCAGGGACTGGTGGTGCCTGGCCCTCTGCCCAGACCCATCTGGGCATCTTTATGGATGTAGGTCACCATCAGACCAGATCAGACACTGCCCGCATAGCATCAGCAGGCTGTTTCTCCCCCCTTACTGCTGCTGAGGTGACCTGGCCTCACTGGTAGGCACATTGTCCAAGCCTGGATCAGCCCTGACCCATGGTGTAATGGCTTCAGCCCCAACTCCTGGGGTTCCTCACCAATTTCTGTACCTTAAGCTTTGTCCTCTGTACTCACTAAATACACCTTGTATTCACTAAAACCAGTCTCCCCACTACAGCACTCCCTGCACTCAACAAAAATTCATTAGTCCCCTGCCCTGTATCTGACACTGCCAGGGTTATGGTGGTAAATAAGGCAGACAAAGTCCCTGGTTTCTTGTTGCTGGTATTTCATTGAAAGAGGCAGACAAGCAATAACAAGTAGAGGGGAAGCTAGGAAATTTAGAGCATGATGGGTACCGGGAAGGAAATAGGACAGGGGCATGTGATGGAAAGACTTCTTCTGTCCTTGGTCAGCCTCCATCATCTCTCACCTGAGCTTTCCAACCACCTCCTGGATGGCCTCCTGGCCTCCAGCCTTGTCCCCATAAATCCACATCTAGTTGTGTCAATTTCTCACTTAAAACTCGTCAATAGCTTTCCACAGCCTTCAGGAGAAAAATCAAGATTCTTCAACAAGGCTCATAAGGCCCTGATGTTGCCCTTGCTCAACTCTTGCCCCCACCCCCAAGACTCAGTGATAGCATTCATGTTTCAACTGTACCCTCCAGCTTTAGGTCAGATAGTGCAGCATATGAGTGGTCCCAGGGGTTAGACTTACATCCTGTGTCCAGAGAACTGCAGGCACACAGGTGATGTGAGAGGCCAGTTGTTGTTGCTGTTGTTTAGTCGCTAAGTGGTGTCTGACTGTTTGTGGCCCCATGGACTGTAACCCACTAGGCTCCTCTGTCCATGGGATTTCCTGGACAAGAATACTGGAGTGGATTGCCATTTCCTTCTCCAGCGGATCTTCCCAATCCAGGGGTCAAACATGCATCTCCCACTTCTCCTGCATTGCAGGCAAATTCTTTACCACTGAGGCACCGGGAAAGCCCTGGTAAGAGGCCAGAAATGCCATTAAATCCTGCCGGATTTTGTATGCTCTGTTAAGATATTTAGGCCTTATCTAGCACATCCCTTGCCTGTCTTATCTCCCTGCATTGACTGTAGCTCCTGGGAGGCAGGTACTGTTTTCTCCTCTCTTCTTTTAAGCTCAGGGATGATGAAAAATTTGCTTAGCAGAAAAGACCAGTAGAGACGTGATCTTGCAAGCTGGTTGATCCAAAAACCAGCTGAGATAGCTGATTTGATGTCAATTTATATAATGGAGGGATTAGTAAAGTAACCAGAACCAAGGAGGGGCAAGTTTGAGGAAGACAAATACTGACATGAAGGAGAGTTAGCGGAGGCTGAGTTTCAGCACCATGGAGAGCTCTGAGGGCCATTGAAAGACTTTCCCCTTCAGCATTCTGGAGCCATTCATTGCTTTCTGTTTTTTTGAGGAATTATCTGGCTGCTAAAGGAAACTTGCTCTTGCAAACTGTACTTTGTGGTCAGAAATGAGGGCCCAGACTCTGGAGTCAGGCTACATGTTTTCAAATTCTGCATCTATCACTTATCAGTTTTATGAACCAGGTCTCATTTCTTAACCTTTCTGTGCTTTGGTTGCCATGTCTAGCAAATGGAACAACAGACTGGTTCTAAATTGGGAAAGGAGTACATCAAGGCTGTATATTGTCACCCTGCTTATTTAACTTATATTCAGAGTACATCATGAGAAACGCTGGGCTGGAAGAAGCACAAGCTGGAATCAAGATTGCCAGGAGAAATATCAATAACCTCAGATATGCAGATAACACCACCCTTATGGCAGAAAGTGAAGAAGAACTAAAGAGCCTCTTGATGAAGGTGAAAGAGGAGAGTGAAAAAGTTGGCTTAAAACTCAACATTCAGAAGACTAAGATCATGACATCTGGTCCCATCACTTCATGGCAAATAATGGAAAACAATGGAAACAGTGACAGGCTTTATTACGGGGGGCTCCAAAATCACTGCAGATGGTGACTTCAGGCATGAAATTTAAAAATGCTTGTTTCTTGGAAGAAAAGTTGTGACTGACATAGACAGTATATTAAAAAGCAGAGATAGTACTCTGCCAATAAAGTTCCATCTAGTCAAAGCTATGGTTTTTCCAGTAGTCATGTATGGATGGGAGAGTTGGACCATAAAGAAAGCTGAGTGCTGAAGAATTGATGCTTTTGAACTGTGGCATTGGAGAAGACTCTTGAGAGACCCTTGGACAGCAAGGAGATCCAACTAGCCCACCCTAGAGGCATCAGTCTTGAATATTCATTGGAAGGACTGATGCTGAAGCTGAAACTCCAATATTCTGGCCACCTGATGTGAAGAACTGACTCATTTAAAAAGACCCTGATGCTGGGAAAGATTGAAGGCGGGAGGAGAAGGGGATGACAGAGGATGAGATGGTTGGATGGCATCACTGACTCAATGGACATGAGTTTGAGTGAGCTCCGGGAGTTGGTGATGGACAGGGAGGCCTAGTGTGCTACAGTCCCTGGGGTCGCAAAGAGTCGGACATGACAGAGACTGAACTGAACTGAACTGGACTGAAGAGTACTTACCTATAGGGTTGTGATGAGGATTAAATGAAATAATAAAAATAAAAAACAACATAGAAATTGATAGATGGTAAGAACTTTAAAAATTGTTGTTGATTTTATTATTATTATTACCCCCAAGAGCTTTTCTATATAATGAGAAGGGGCAATGCCTAAGAAGGTATTCATAACCTTAGGGGTCTAACAAACTTATTGAGGGATGTGTTTTTTGCGGGGAGGGATATTGAGATATGTCTTAGCTCAGGCTATTATAACAAATACCATAGACTGGTGGCTATAACAACAAACATTTCTCATAGTTCTGGAGGCTAAGAAGTCCAAGGTCAAGGCACTGGTGTTTGGTGAGAGACTGCTTTGTGGCTTGTAGATTGCTGTCTTCTCATTGTACATTCATATAGCAGAAAGCAGAGGGGAAAAAAGGAAGATCTCTTCTTATAAGGTTATTAATCCCATAATGAGGGCTCCACCCTCATGACCTAATAATCTCAATATACACCACAGTGAGGATTGGGGTATCAGTATATGAATGGGGTGGGGGATAGGGAGGACATAAACTTTCAGTACATAGCAAAATATTTGATGGAATAAGAAATGCAGACAGGATCCTGATACTAACTACTTTTAATGAACTGCCCTACTTCAGATGAGTTACATGACCTTTCCAGACTGTATTCCTCATAATAAGAGGAGACTTCTTAATCCATTTGGTTAGAATTTCCTTTTTCCTTTTGTTTTTATTTTTCCCCTTCCTTCTCTCCCTCCTTTATTCCTTTTCTTCTATAAGAATATAGTATTCATAGATCAAGTAACCAGAGCAAATTACACATTTTCTTTATTTCTTACTATCAAATAATCTAGTAATTTGATTATCCATTCAGGCATATCACTCATTCTATTTTATTAAGTACCCATGTTGTAAATAAAGGCATAAATTGGATCAGCAAATAAAGACACTCCATTATCAGGAAAATAAAGTAAATAAAACTTACCTCTGAAAGATAACACAAGAAAAGAATTCAAGTACTTCTTGATCAATTGAAAGTGAGAGTTACTCAGTTGAGTCCTACTCTCTGTGACCCTATGGACTGTACAGTCCATGGAATTCTCCAGGCCAGAATACTGGAGTGGGCAACCTTTCCCTTCTCCAGGGTATCTTCCCAATCCAGTGACTGAACACAGGTCTCACATATTGCAGGCAGATTCTTTACCAACTGAGCCACAAGGGAAGCCCAAGAATACTGGAGTGGGTAGCTTATTGCTTCTCCAGTGGATTTCCCAACCCAGGGATTGAACCCAGGTCTCCTGCATTGCAGGCAGATTCTTTACCAGCTGAGCTATCAGGGAAGCCCCAGTTAGAAGCAAACTAATATAAATGAGTGCTATGGATTGCATGTTTGCAAATTTGTATGTTGAAACCCTAGCCTCCACTGGGATAGTACTAGGAGGTAGGGCCTTTGGAGGTAGTTAGGTTTAGATGATGTAATAAGAGTAGAACCCCAAGAACTCACAGCCAAGTGAGGGTACAGCAAGAAGGCAGCCATCTGTAAACTAGGAAGATGTTCTCACTAGGACCCAACCAAACTGGCAGTCTGACCTTGGACTTCCAGCCCCCAGAACTGTGGGAAATAAATTTCTGTTGTCAAGCCACCCAATCGATTGTATTTTTGTTATAGCAGCTCAAGCCAACAAAGACAATGGGGATATTAGACTATGTGGCATTTGAAGGCTTCTCTAGTCCTAACTGATCTTAAATCATTGGTTCTGCCTTTTCAAGTGTGCACAAAGCTATGATAAGAAGTGATGCCTTTGGGAAGGCCATGGGGGCACTTACTGAAAGGAGTTGGATGTCTTTGTTTTGGGTACATCCAATCTTTTAATCCAACATTGGACCTCCCCTCTTCTGATTCATGCTTTGGATCCTCTGAACTTTGATACACAGTCATCACTTTCCCCTTGCTCAATAAGCTGCAGCTATGTCAGTATCTTTCGTAGGCTTTGATTCTCCTGCTGCAACATTTCACATGCCCTTCCTTTTGACAGAAATGTTGATTGTCACATAGGATTCTTTCAGTTATAAGAGATAGGAACCAAATACAATAAAATAAGTATAGACTGGGAAAAGGACAGTTTGGCTCCTTTTCCTGAAAATTCCAACTCAGGCAAACCTAGGTCCAGAGAGTCAGGGTGATATTGTCAGGACCTTCCTTTCAATTTCTTGCCTGGATTTTCTTTTGCATTGCCTTCATTTCAGGTAGTAGTTGGCCACAGGTAACTCCAAATTTATATCACATAGGCTTACCACACTCCTTTGCTGCTAATTTAAACAAAAGCCCCTGGTATTTTCTCTTACTTGTTCAGCCTGGATCATTTGCCCACCTCTGATCAGGAATGACCAGGACCAAAATTCAATTTTAACCAGGCCTGGGGGATAAATGTCCACCCTGAACAAGAGCTTGAGGCTGGCCCTACCTATGAGGACTGAAAGAGAAGCAAAAAATTGTTTCTCAGAAGAAAATCAGAGGGTGTTAACTGAAGGGGGGGGTGGATAAAGGATGCTGGGTAAGCAAAAGAAAAAAATTAGATACCCATTGCTTCTCTTCTCTGTTCCCTTGGCTGATATCTACTCGTCCCTTCAGATCTCAGTTTCAGATCAGATCAGATCAGATCAGTCACTCAGTCATGTCCGACTCTTTGCAACCCCATGAGTCGCAGCACGCCAGGCCTCCCTGTCCATCACCAACTCCCCGAGTTCACTCAGGCTCATGTCCATCGAGTCAGTGATGCCATCCAGCCATCTCATCCTCTGTCGTCCCCTTCTCCTTCTGCCCCCAATCCCTCCCAGCATCAGAGTCTTTTCCAATGAGTCAACTCTTCGCATGAGGTGGCCAAAGTACTGGAGTTTCAGCTTTAGCATCATTCCTTCCAAAGAAATCCCAGGGCTGATCTCCT
This sequence comes from Bos indicus x Bos taurus, assembly GCF_003369695.1. NCBI lineage: Eukaryota > Metazoa > Chordata > Mammalia > Artiodactyla > Bovidae > Bos > Bos indicus x Bos taurus. Next base: position 123,400,366 of record NC_040077.1, read on the forward strand.
TCAGAATGGACTGGTTGGATCTCCTTGCAGTCCAAGGGACTCTCAAGAGTCTTCTCCAACACCACAGTTCAAAAGCATCAATTCTTCGGCCCTCAGCCTTCTTCACAGTCCAACTCTCACATCCATACATGACCACAGGAAAAACCATAGCCTTGACTAGATGAACCTTTGTTGGCAAAGTAATGTAAAGCTTTTGAATATGCTATCTAGGTTGGACATAACTTTCCTTCCAAGGAGTAAGCGTCTTTTAATTTCATGGCTGCAGTCACCATCTGCAGTGATTTTGGTCAGAAAAATAAAGTCTGACATTGTTTCCACTGTTTCCCCATCTATTTCCCATGAAGTGGTGGGACCGGATGCCATGGTCTTCGTTTTCTGAATGTTGAGCTTTAAGCCAACTTTTTCACTCTCCACTTTCACTTTCATCAAGAGGCTTTTGAGTTCCTCTTCACTTTCTGCCATAAGGGTGGTGTCATCTGCATATCTGAGGTTATTGATATTTCTCCCGGCAATCTTGATTCCAGCTTGTGTTTCTTCCAGTCCAGCGTTTCTCATGATGTACTCTGCATATATGGCATTTATTCCAGCATGACCTCTCTGACTTACTGATCTAAAACAGGATCCTTCAATGTTTTCCTTTCCCATTTTAGTTCTTAATATTGTGGTAGTTATTCAGTCACTCAGTCGTGTCTGACTCTTTGTGGCCCCATGGACTACAGCACACCAGGCTTCCCTGTCCTTCACTATCTCCCGGCATTTGCTCAAACTCATGTCCATTGAGTCGGTGATGCCACACAACCATCTTATCCTCTGTCACCCCCTTCTCCCCCTGCCCTCAATCTTTCCCAACATCAAGGTCTTTTCCAATGAGTCAGCTCTTTGCATCAGGTGGCCAAAGTGGCATCAGTCCTTCCAATGAATATTCAGGTTTGATTTCCTTTAGGATTGACTGGCTTGATCTCCTTGCTGTCCAAAGGACTCTCAAGAGTCTTCTCCAGCACCACAGTTTGAAAGCATCGATTTTTCAGCACTCAACTTTCTTTATGGTTCAACTCTCACATCCTTACATGACAACTGGGAAAAGCATATTGAATACTTACTACATAGCAGACACTATTCTGAGTATTTTACATGTATTAACAAATTCGATTCTCATGACAACCCCAATAGGTAGTTATTTTATGATCCCAATTTTCTAGATGAGGACCTGAGGGCTAGTAAGGTTAAGCAACTTATTCAAGGTCTCATAGCCAGGACATGGGTTCAGAGCCAGGCAGGCACTCTTCAGAGCCCATGCTCTAAGAAGTCTGTCCACCTCCTCACAGCAGCCGTGCAACAATCATACTATAGTCAAACAGCTTACTTGCAGTTACATGTATTATTGATGTGATGACTTTCTTGGTGCCTGACTTCTCACCAGATTGTGAACCCCACAGAGTCAGGACACTCTGTGTCTAGTCCATTGCGGTACCCCCACCCAGCACCCATCACAATGCACAGAGCAGGACTAGGTGTCTTCACTTCTCCAATGGGAAGATTGAGTCTGCCCAACACTGTTTTCCGTAGAAGGGAGCCCTGTCTCTCTTCTGCCCCCTCCCTTGCTCACTCCCTCTGTCCTTCCCTCACCGTCTCTCCTCCTTCTTGCCCTCTCTCTCTCTGCCCCTCCCTGACACCCTCTGTCTCTCACCAGCTCCCATTTTTCTGTTTGTATCTCATACCATCTCCTCCTCCCCCGCCTGCTCCCCCAGCTAATTAAATGATACCACAGAACAGGTTTCATTTGTATTTGGCTCAGAGGCTTTAGTGCCGTTGGCTGCATGTTCATTAAATGGCTCTGTGTAGAGGGCTGTAATGAACCTATTTTATTACAATCATCATCTCTACCCATCCTAGGAGGTGATTATGTATTCATCAGGAAGAAAGAGAACCGCAAACCCCAGCTACTAGAGCGTGAAGTCTGGGGATAAGTAAGGAGAAGAGAGTCTGGTTCTGACTTCAGGAAAGGGTTTGAGCTCTGTTTGTAGTAGGGGGAGAGAAGGCTAGGTTGAGTGTAGTCATAACCCTTATTACTTCAGCATCCCCATAACTGTGAATGCAAAAAAAATCCCATTGACTTTGACTAGGGTCCAAAATTTCTGGGCGTGGTTTTCCCTAGGTGGTCCCCAAATTCATCTCTACCAGGCACCATCTGTAGACAAGATAATTGGCTTGGCACACTAGGACCACGGTTTTATTATGTGTGTGTGCTACTGTTATCAAGAGAAAAATCCTTTGAAAAGCATCACGGGAAAGCATTGCAATGAGCATTTTTTCTGTTACATCTTTCCTCACTGAATCACAGATGAGCGGTGTTAGTGATAATGATGGCATCAGCCATATTGAACTGATTTACCTGGACCACCTCATTTAACTCTCTCAACAACAGATGACTCAGGTATGGTTATCAACCCCATTTTATGCATGAGGTACTTGAGGTGCAGAAAAACAGTATGTTGAAGACCATGTAGCCAGGATACTGTGGATTCTGAGTTTGAACCTAGGTCTACCCACACCAGAGTCCTCAGCACTGCTCTCTGCTGCCTGCAATTTAAAAGGACTGTCCGTATCAGATAGGAGTTCCACATTTTATTTTATTAATGCTAAACAATGATCCTAAAAGTCAAATACCATAGTGGTAAGTCATGGTTTCTACAGAAGGCTCACCTTCTTTTCCAGGGTCAAATTGGATTGAGCTTTAAGAGCCTCTGCAGAAGGAAATGGCAACCCACTCCAGTATTCTTGCCTGGAGAATTCCATGGACAGGGGAGCCTGGTGGGCTACAGTCCATGGGGGTCACAATAGTCGGACATGACCGAGTGACTAACACTTTAAGAGCATCTGAGTTGAGGCATTGAGTATGTGTACCTGACCTGTGGTAAGGGGGGCACACACGTCAATGGGGGGTTATGCCTTGGGATCTGAGAGTCTGAGGGGAAGAGTGTAGGGCTGGAATTGGTTTCACCCTGGCTCTGCCTAAAATTTGCTGGGTGACGTTCAGAAATTCTAACACATCAAAGACTTACTGAGAACCTACTACATACCAGGAGTTGCCCTAGGCTTTGGAGATACAGCAGTGAACAAAACAAATGAGCCTTCCCTCCAGTAGGTGGTAATCAGGGTAGAGGGGGCACATGACACCTGTAGGGAAAGAGCGATTGGCAAAGATGGCAGTGGTCAGGCTCTCTTGACCCATGGCCTCTCACTCTCAACCCGTTTTTGTAAATAATGATGTAATAACTGAGATCATTTGTATATAGCACTGCGCATATGTTATCTATGTTAACACCACCCGAAAAGCTCTTGTAGGCAGGTTGCACTGAGTAGCGTGTTGCGTGCGATGTGGCTGTGTCCACTCGGTCGACCACGAGAAAATACAGCATGTCTGCTGCTGCTGCCTTGCTGCTGTGCCAGCCAAGAAACAATAAATATGTCTGCAGTTCCTACGGCTCCTTGCATCTTCTTCCAGCTTCCCCGTTCTCGCCTTGCCTATCCCTGGGTTCAGCGAACAGTGAGACAACACACTATGCCTTCTTAAGTTTAGCTTACCCATCTGTAAGCTGGGTCTCTGCAGTGAGGTCACAGGCTCAAATAATGCCAGGGTCCAAGCTGGGGACACAGATGACAGAGATAAACCGATGGGGACCAGGAACAGCTAGGGCGTCCCTAAGGGGCTGCTGCATCTCAGCTCCGGTGACTATTGCTGGGGCCAGTGCAGGCCCAGTTTGTCAGCTTCTCTGATGCTGTTTTGTGTGAAATCTTCCGATTTTTAAATGCTTACTATCTAGTTCAAAACAAAGAAGAAAATAAAACCCACTGTGTAGGCAAAAATCCTACCATCTGTGGGTGGGTCTGGCAGATAGGCCGCTCTTATGCTGTGGTCGTCCTTCAATGACAGGTGTGAAGGGTCTTGCAGAGAATCTGATGCACAGCAGACGGTAACAGTCACAAGGCCCCCTTCTTTAATTCAGCTGCAAACTGGGCCGTTATAGGGCAAGCTCCATGAACAGATGGGGCATTTCTGGGATGGGCAAGAGGGAACACAGCCCCACAAGCCCCGGTGTGATGTCCACACCGCTGAGGATGGTGTCCTGCCCTGGGCAGGGAGAGGCCTTCTTGTAATTTTTCAAACCCAATGAATCTGAGGTGGTCCTGGGCCTCCTGAGTCATAAGATTGAGGGAGTGGTGTGTGTGTGTGTGTGTGTGTGTGTGTGTGTGTGTATGTGTGTATGAGAGAAAGAAACAGAGAGGGGTAGTGGGTTAGGATCTGGAGCAGGAGAAGGGCAGGGCAGACCCCAGAGGAAACCATGAGATCTTTAACCTCAGGGGACAAAATGCCTGTGCAGGTCTACAGGGGCCCCTTCAGGTGAAGGCTGAACAGCGACCACCACAACAGCAACCAACCAAGAAGTCTGAGCCCAGCTCTCTTCTAACCACTTTATGAGTATTATCTCCTTTAATCCTCACTACAACTCTGTGAGGAATATACTATCATTATCCCATTTTACATATGAGAACACTGAGGTACAGAAAGCTTAGGCTGCTTCAAGTCACAGTCAGGTGCCAATCAGACATGTATTGAGTCCAGCAGTGAGGCTCCCAAGTTCACACCTGTCCCAGCTCCATCACCCATGGGGCCACTGTATGGTTCCAGGTAACCATAGCTGTCTGCAGGGAGGACCCACTATGTGTCAGGCACCACGCAGGGGCTTTGCTCACATTATTTAACCTGCAAAACCAGGGGAGGGAGGGATCACCACTCCCATTTTACAGATGAGAAGACTCTGAGGCTCAGGAGACAGAGAGGCTGCTGGCATGTGCCCAGGGTCGGCCCTGGGTCTCAGGTTCTGGCAGATTCTGGAGGGTCTGACTATGGAGCCCTGCTTCTCCAGATGCTGACATGTAACAGAGCAGGGGCTGTTGCTGTGTTTCTGAGCAAAATAAAGGTGCCCCTTCAGGAGGCTGTGGAGCTCTCTGGGGTCCCTTGGCCCAGTCTTGACTCTTCCTCTTCATTCCCACCAATGTTCTGAGCCCAGCCCTGCCCCAGTTCTGTACCAGACCAGTGAGGCTCTGAGTTATTTAACAAGGCCAGAGCGCCTGCCAGTCCCTCTTTTCCTAATAGAAAGCAAACATGTTAAACAATTCTGCTGACCCCTTAGATCAAGCGGAACCTTAGACCCCAGAGACCCCTCACTCTGCCAAGGGTCTGTTCTAGCAGTAAGATTTGTTAACTCATTAGCAGAGAAGCGGCTGCACTCTAAATAATTCCTGAGCATATGAACCACCATCTGTGCCTGGCGTCCTGGGCACACTGCAGCCAGGTCAGTCTGCTCTGGCCAGCAGAGCCTTGGAGGCAGGGCCTTTCCTGCCAGCCACACTGGGGGCTGAACCTTTGAGAAGAACAAGATACAGAACCCTGGAATCAGAAGGACCTGTGCAGGGAAGCAAATTCAGAGGAAATGCAGGGGGGAGGCCTGGAGGTGATCTGGTCAGGAAAGACTCAAATGGCCTGGAGGGAAGAGCTCAGATTCATTGAGCACTCGTTATATGTGCTGTGTTTAGTTGCTCAGTCGTGTCCAACTCTTTGTGACTCCATGGACTGTAGTCCACCAGGCTCCTCTGTCTATGGGGATTCTCCAGGCAAGAATACTGGAGTGGGTTGCCATGCCCTCTTCCAGGGGATCTTCCCAACCCAGGGATTGAACCCAGGTCTCCCTCACTGCAGGAGGATTCTTTGGCATCTGAGCCACAAGGGAAGCCCTTCTAAGCCTGATCACTTAATGGGACAAATGTTCCCATTTTGCAGATGAGAAATTCAAGGCTCAGAGAGATTGTGACCTGCCCAGCGTCACGTATCTTGGCTGTGGTGGGGCAAAGACTCAAATTTAGGACCCTGGTGAGCCCTAATTCCATCTTCTTCCTCCCAACCATACTGTCTAGGTTTACTCATCACTGCGGGGGAATCCTCATGGCTCCTCCACTTCTGTTGCCCCCTAAAGCCACCAGGAGACTTCTTGATGAGGGGAAGACTAGTTAAATCTCAGTCTTAAACCAGGAAGGGCTGAGATGGTCCCTCCAGAGGAGCCAGCATTTCCTGGCAGAGATGCCACCCTTCATCCTCAGAAGTTTGTAAACCAAATTTTAGAACTGGATTTGCAGAATCTGCTGGGGAAGGTGAGTGAGGCAGGAAGCAGGGGGGAGGGATGCTGGGAGAAGAAGTGAAAACTGAAGGTGTTAGTCACTCAGTCATGTCTGATTCTTTGTGACCCCATGGACTGTAGCCCTCCAGGCTCCTCTGTCCTTGGAATTCTGTAGGCTAGAATACTGGAGTGGGTAGCCATTCCCTGAGCAGCACCCCAAGTCAGGCCCTAGGTGGCTTCATGGAGGGGAGGGGCACAGTGTGGTGCTAAGGGGCCACTAATCCCAACTGAGCCCCCAGGGGTGGGCCAGATACTCCTGGGTCCCCTACTAGCTTCGACATTCTGTGGGTCCCCAACCCGGTGTTTGGAAGCAAATGGAACAAAGGGTCTGGGGCTCAGGGATGGAGGCTGGAGAGGGGGCTTGGGAGTGGGCAGCAGCTCTGAGCTAAGCCCTGGGTGGGTGCATTTGTAGGGGAAGGGGGCTGATGGTCATGAAGGACAGGCCCAGGGTAGGGTTGCCCTGGAGAGCCCTGAGCCAGGGCAGCCGGGAAGAAGCCAGAGGGGCAAGACTCAGCACCTGGACTGGGAGTCAGGGCCTGGCTCAGCTCTGGTGCTGCTGACTGGCTGTGTGACCTGGGTAAGTCTTGTTATTCCATCCCTGAATGCAGGGCTGCTGAGAAGGTGTGAAAGAGGTCAAGAAAGCAAAAGCCAGGGAGGAGGATCCATCCTAAACAAAGAGGGTGGGGCCTGACCACTGACCTGCATCAGGCCTGGTTCTGCTCCACCTTCCTCTACTCCCAGTCCCCTAGTGACTGATTGGCCAAACTCTGGTGTCCCTGCCCCCAAGAGCCTAGCTGATTGGGGGAGGCAGGTCTTTATGCAAATAAGGCTGCTGCCTCCCTCCTGCCCCTTCTCCCCTAAGGGAGACCTCACTTACTCACCATCACTGGGACCTCTCACACACCGGCTTGATTTCCCCCAGGAGTGGCTGGAGACACTTATAAAGCATGTCACTTACTGTCTAAATGCAGGACAGCTCAAGCTGTCTTTCCCTAGGATCCATACTGCTCCCACAGCCCTATCCTACTTCCTATCCCTTCCTAGGATCCACACTGCTCCCCCTTCCTATCCACATTTGTGTGACTTTGGGCAAGCACTTCTCTGAGAGTCAGGCTCCTCTACCATTAAATGGGGGTGAGAACGCTCACTTCATGGATTTGTCCTGATTATTTACGCATTCTCAAAACTTGAAACATACTGATATTTCTCAGGAGCCTCCTGTGTGTCAGATCCTGTTCTGGGTGCTGAGGACATGAAAGGGGCAGTGAAGATAAGGACCCAGCTCCTTCCTGGTTCTCTTGAGAGGGTTATCAGGTGGCTGCATTGAGGCCCTGGCTGGAAAGGTGTCGATGAAGTGGCTGACAGCCATGACAATGCAGAGTAGACAAGTGACTCAGCCGGGGGCATGTGGAAAGTCAACAGCAACAGTCAGGTCAAGCTGGCCCCAGAGCCTGTAGGTGAGTCTAACCCTGCAATGATACCTACCATGCAACCCTGCTGATTTCCATACCTGCAACCCAGCAAGGTCAACTACTTTTTTCCCAAGCATCAGGTCACAGGAAGTCCAGCCATGCTGGCTCCTTTTGTCGTTAGAGTCCTGATCAGGAGCTCTTGGCCCAGGCAGATAAGGGTAACCTGTCGGATGTGTACCCCTGAACTGGTAGCCCCTTGGCTCCCCATCTGTCCCTGCTCTCTCCCACCCCTGGTGCTTCCTGCAGGATTACCTGGGACTGTAGCTGGGGAAGGGCGTGGTGAGAGGCCCTGAGCCTTATCAGACAGTCCCCCTGTGCTTTGTCCTCAAGCCAGCAGTGAGTGTCTCCCTCTCACCATTCTGATCACAGACATTTTAATCATTATAATTATCACCTGAGAAATTGGGTTTCTGCTCTAGACAATTAAAACGAAATTCAGCTCTGCTTTCTCTCTCTCAGCTTTAAATCTGATGGTGAATTTTATAACACATCTGGAAACAGGAGTTAGAGGAGATCCTGAGGGGGTGAAAAGGAGCCTGGGGTGAATGTGGGTCTGACGACACGTCTGGGATGATGTGCGTGTGTGTGCAGGTGTGCACCAGAGTGAGTATGTATATGTGTTTGTGCCTGTGTGTATAGGATCAGGTGGACTTCCTAGGTGGTGCTAGTGGTAAAGAATCTGCCTGCCAGTGTAGGAGCTGCCAGAGACAAGAATTCCATCCCCAGGTTGAAAAGATTGCCTAGAGAAGGGCATGGCAAACCACTCCAGTACTCTTGCCTGAAAATTCTCATGGACAGAGGACCCTGAAGGGCTATGGTCCATAGGATCACAAAGACTTGGACATGACTGAAACAACTTAACACATGCACATGGGATCTGCAGGTCATATGGGCCCGTGGGTGTGTACATGTGTGTTTGAACAGGTATAGGTGTGGACATGGGCTTCCCTGTAGCTCAGCTGGTAAACAATCAGCCTGCGATGCAGGAGACCTGGGTTCGACCCCTCAGTTGGGAAGATGCCCTGGAGAAGGGAAAGGCTACCCACTCCAGTACTGTGGCCCGGAGAATTCCATGGACTGTATAGTCCACGGGGTCACAAAGAGTTGGACACAACTGAGCTTTCAGGTGTGGACACTGTGTGTGCGTGTGAATGCGTGAATGCACCTGAGGACATGTGTATGAGCATGTGCCCTGTGCACGAGTAGTGAGGGAGAGGGGGCAGTGGCAAGTTACAAGCAGCAGCTATGGATGGAGAATCCTATGGACAGAGGAGCTTGGTGGACAACGGTCCATAGCGTCGCAAACAGCTGGACACAACTGAGGTGACTTAGCACAGCAGAGCACACAAGGAGATTAGAGAGGGGAGAAAACAAAAATTATACACACAAACATAAACATATTCAAAACAAAATGAGGAAACTCGTGGTAATTGGTCTTTATTTCTATAAATGATTGTGTGGTCAGAGCTGTTATTCATAGCTGCCTTCCTTCACTATTCATCCCGTATTCCCTTTGCCCTCAGTAATGACCTTAGATGATCATAGTTCTTTATGTTTATGGGACCCAAGCCTTCATTCCTGAGAGTGTAAGCCATTTGTAGTCCTACCTGGATTGGGTTGTTATGGTTTTCCACTGGCTTTAATCACAGTGCATGATAATATTAAGAGACACCCGAGGGGCTGTCCTGTATTCCAGACACACACTCCCTTACCTCCTTTGTGGGTTATCAGTCCAATATCTCCTTGCTAGTCAGGATCAGTCACCCCAGTGAGCACTGTAACTCCCTTCATTACCTGTTGATTCAGGTCCCAAGGAACTTAAAGTAGGAAGCATCATAACTCCCAGTTCAATAGAATTGTTGCCATGTTTCCCAGAGGAAGCATTCCTCTCTGGCATTGCCCCTGGCCAGCAGGGCATAAGGTTGACTAATGCTCTCCACACTTGGCACCCATACACATCTCTGTAAAACATACTTAATCTTGAAACAAAGACATTAACAAGGTAATAATTTCTCCTAATATAATATATCACCAACTCAACAGACATGAGTTTGAGCAAACTCCAGGAGACAGTGAAAGACAGGGGAACCTGGTGTGCTGCCGTCCTTGGGGTCGCAAAGAGCTGGACACAACTTAGTGACTCAACACCAACAACAGAATGTGACTATTCTGTTTACAACCAAAAATTTTGCTAGTGAGTCACTAGGGATGGTAGTGAGTAGATCTACTCCCACTTCTGCCTCTTGATTCTTGGCTTTGGGGAAAACAGTACCATACAAAAGTAGTTATCCAAATAGGATGACAAGGTTTTGCTCCCAAACTCTAAGGGTCTGTATGTCACTTCATCTATAAAGGCCTGTCCTAGGCGCTTCACAACAACCCTATTTGCCACTGACACTTGACAAACCATTGGATCTGCTGGACCCAAATGTCAGCACCAATTGTGCAGCAGCCTGGAACTGTTACAGAGCCTTCTCTCGTTACAAGTCCAGAACCTTCAGCTTTTCAGAACACTTGATAAATAAGTCAGAGTAACATACCTGAAATGAGGAATATGTTGCCTCCAAAATCCAGAAGGCCTGTTATACACTGTGCCTTATTCTGGTTGTAAGAAGGGCCAGATGCAGTATCTTATCCTTCACCTTAGGAGGGATATCTCAACATGTTTCACATCCCTGCTACTCTAGAAATGTCATTGAAATGGAATGCTCCTGAATTGTCATTGGATTTATTTCCCACCCCCTGGCATATAAATGTCTTAATGATAAGTCTATAATAGTTGCTACTTCTTTCCCACTAGGTCCAATCAGCATAATGTCACCAATGTAACAGATCAGTGTGATATCTTGTGGGAGGAAGATCCAGATCCCTGAGAACTAAGTGATGACATAGAGCTGAAGAGTCAATACCCCACTGAGGTAGGGCAGTGAAGGCGTATGCCTGGCCTTGTCAGCTGAAGGCAAACTGTTTCTGGTGATCCTTATTGACAGGCATGATTTTTACAAAGCATTTGACAGATCAATAGCTGTGTCCCAGGTACTGGGGAATATGTTAATTTTCTCAAGTCATAAAAGGACAGCTGGTACAACAGCTGCAATTGGAGTCACCAACTAATTAAGCCGATGATAATCCACTGTCATTCTCCAAAATCCATCTGTCTGCTGCACAGGCCAAGTAGGTGAATTGAATGAGGATATGGTGGGAATCACTGCCGCTGCATCTTTCAAGTCTTCGATGATGGCACTGATCTCTGCAACCCCTCTAGGAATGTGGTACTGTTTTTGGTTTACTACTTTTCTAGGTAGAGAAAGTTCTAGTAGTTTCTGTATGGCCTTTCACATCATAGTAGCCCTGATTCCACAAGTCAAAGATTAAATGTGAGGATTCTGCCAACTGCTGAGTGTATCTCTTCCAGTTTATGCATTCTGGAACTGGGAAGACTCAGACCCAACACTGGGCCCACTGTGAGACAAACCTGAGCTAAAATTCCATGGATCATATGCCCCTTCTCTGACTGGAGGGTCACAGTCTCCTTTTGGGTTTTCTGGAATTAGTGTCAGTTCAGAGCCAATGGGGAGTAGTTCCCTAAAAGTTTGATTATTTCCTTTCCTCCAGCATACAGTTACCCTGCTAAAAGGCCAAAGTCCCATTACGGAAGGCTAGGAGGAAGTCTAACTATGAATTTCTGCAATGTACCAGGGTCCTCCCTCAAGGAGACCCAGGTTCATCTTCGTTTCAGCCTTTCTGTACTAAGTCAGGTATGGGCATTGATTGAGAAGCCGTGACTCTGTTTTCATATTGTGAAAAGGTGTGAAAGTCGCTCAGTTGTGTCTGACTCTTTGTGACTCCCTGGATTATATCAGTTCAGTTCAGTTGTTCAGTCGTGTCCAACTCTTTGTTACCCCATGAATCACAGCACGACAGGCCTCCCTGTCCATCACCAACTCCTGGAGTCCACCCAAACCCATGTCCATTGAGTCAATGATGCCATCCAACCGTCTCATCCTCTGTCATCCCCTTCTCCTCCTGCCCTCAATCTTTGCCAGCATCAGGGTCTTTTCAAATGAGTCAGCTCTCCACATCAGTTGGCCAAAGTATTGGAGTTTCAACTTCAACATCAGTCCTTCCAATGAACATCCAGGACTGATCTCCTTTAGGAGGGACTGGTTGGGTCTCCTTGCAGTCCAAGGAACTCTCAAGAGTCTTCTCCAACACCACAGTTCAAAAGTATCAATTCTTCTGTGCCCAGCTTTCTTTATAGTCCAACTCTCACATCCATACATGACTACTGGAAAAACCATAGCCTTGACTAAATGGAACTTTTTTGGCAAAGTAATGTGTCTCCTTTTTAATATGCTGTCTAGGTTGGTCATAACTCTCCTTCCAAGGAGCGACTGTCTTTTAATTTCATGGCTGCAATCACCATCTGCAGTGATTTTGGAGCCCAGAAAAATAAAGTCTGACACTGTTTCCACTGTTTCCCCATCTATTTGCCTTGAAGTGATGGGACTGGATGCCATCATTTTAGTTTTCTGAATGTTGAGCTTTAAGCCAACTTTTTAACTCTCCTCTTTCACTTTCATCAAGAGGCTCTTTAGTTCTTCACTTTCTGCCATAAGGGTGGTGTCATCTGCATATCTGAGGTTATTGATATTTCTCCCAGCGATCGTTATTCCAGCTTGTGCTTCCTCCAGCCCAGCATTTCTCATGATGTACTCTGCATAGAAGTTAAATAAGCAGGGTGATGATATGCAGCCTTGATGTCCTCTTTTACCTATTTGGGACCAGTCTGTTGTTCCATGTCCAGTACTAACTGTTGCTTCCTGACCTGTATAGAGGTTTCTCAAGAGGCAGGTCAGGTGGTCTGGTAACCCCGTCTCTTTCCAAATTTTCCACAGTTTATTGTGATCCACACAGACAAAGGCTTTGGAATAATCTTTGCTTAGTGGGCACATATGAGTGAATTTGGCCTGATCCAACTTTATGTTCCTTCCATCATTATCCCACACCCTTAATATCCATCCCCACACATGTTCCTTGGATTTCTGTCTGTATAAATTAGAAAATCCAAATAGTTCTTTCAGAGTATAGCATACCTCTTTGTGGGTCACTTTGTACTTCATTCTGGCGGCTTCAGGGACTTGAGTCCAGTTATAGGTCTAGAACTGAAAGAAGAATGAAGGGTACTGAAAATAATCAGTACTGTCCTGCAAGGCAATTGGAGGATGTTGCAGGTTCTTCAGTGGCAATAGAGTTAATCCTCTCAGATGGGGATGCTGAGGCTTCTTATCCTAGGTGTGGAGAGGCTCCTTCTATCGGCAAAGAAGACTTATCAGAATTTAGAAACTCAATATCCTCATCTTCATCAAGGTCTTCCCACATGCCCTTTTTCCAGTTTTCAGGATCCCGTTCTTCCCTAATCAATACTTTCACCATAACACTAGGCACCCTGAGAGGAAGGGGATTCCATCTTCTTGTAAATCAGCCAGTTTTAGGATGTGATTCTGGATTTGGTTTTTAGCAATCTTAGTCCCGTGACTACTGGAGATTAAGGGTCTCTTTCAGAGCATACATACAGGCCTTCAGATCACTTCTTCCCTTTTAAGTTAGAAATTCATATTCCTGAGCTCATCCTTTTCTTTCCCCTTTTTGACCAGTAACATTAGAAGCCACCATCCAATCTCATTAAACTCACTAGTTTGACAAAAATGTTTAAATGTATTGTGCATATGGTCACTCAGATCTTTGTTTCTTATAAGTATTTGGTTAGGAGTATCCAATAGTGATATTTTGCATATATCTATTGCCAGGTTATACCATGGACTTTAACTCTTTTTGTTACTGGAAGTAGTCATCATTGTTTTTAAATCTAATCAGAGTTAGAGAGTCAATTCAAAACCTTAGAATTAATTCAGAGAATAATTCAGCCTTAAGATTCTGTACATCTAGAACCACTCTCAGTACCAATATTCATACTAGTCAGGACTCTCTAGAGAAACAGAACCATCCAGATATAGATATAAATATAGATATAGGTAGAATTATTAGAAAGAATTGGCTATGGAGACTGGCAGATCCAATCTGCAGTGTGGGCCAGCAGGCAGAGTCCCAGGATAGCTGCTGGTGCAGATGGAGCTAAAAGCAGCCTGGTGGGGAATCTCCCCTTGCTCAGGGAAGCCCGTCTTTTCGTTCCATACAGGCCTTCAACTGATTGGGTGGGGCTCACCCACATGATGGAGGGCAATCTGCTTACTCAAGTTTCACAGATTTAAATGTTAATCTTATTCCAAAACACTCTTCAAGTTGACACAAAAATTAACCATCACAAAGCCTGATCATAAAAGTATAAGCTAATATTTGTGAGCACATATTGAGCACTTACTGTGTGTCCAGCTCTGTACTCAGCACTTCAGATACTTCCCTTCATTTCACCATCATGACCTCCCTGTAAGTTCTATGAATGGACACTCTTTTGTTTCCAGGAAACCAAGCCTTGGAGAGATGAAGCTACTCACCCAAAGTCACAGCTTTTAAGTGGGGGACTCCAACAAGCATGAATCCAGTGCTATCTGCTCCACAGCCCATGAGCCAAACCACCTTGCAGGACGGATGTATTTAGGACCATGGCCACAGGGGTGGTAAGAAGAGACTGGGATAGAGACCTGAGAATCTGGGCTAATAGAAGAGGGTGACAGCAGAGTTTGCCAGGACTCAGAGCTGAGTCTGAAAAGAGACTGAAGGTCGGTTTGGGGAGGAAAGATAGTGAGCTCATTCATGCTAAAGATAGAAAAGCAAGGGGCATTTCTCTCCCTACTCTCTCTCCCAGAGTCATCTAGTCTGAAAAAGAAATATGGCTTTCTGTCAATTCCTGATGACTTCCAAGCTTATATCTCCAACCCCAGACACTGTTCTTTGTAGCAGTCAGACTAGGATATCTAACAGCCCCAAATCGCAGTGGCTTAAAATTATTAAGGCTTATTATTCACTCACACCACTTGCTCTTTCCAGTTACCTGGGGCCTTGATGCATATTATTCTCACTCCAGTCTTGCTGGTCACCAAGGCAGAGAAGAAAAATGAATGAGTATAATTGTGCACAGGCATTTAAGTACTCGTTAATCCTGAAGAGAGACCACAGTTCTTCTTTTCGGGTCTCAGAAGAGAGATCTCTCTCTGAGGTCTCTTTCAGGAGGGAGATAAGCGCGTTTTCAGGAGTCCTCACATAGATGCAGAAACAGCATGCCTTTAGAAATATCTGATGAGAGAGTCTCACTTCCCACTTGTATTAGGGGTCTCCTGGGATGAGACTTGATACTACTGAAGATAACTCATAACTGAAAACTCATAGATACAAACAGATTGTAACAAAGGAGAATATTAGCATCAGTGAGATGTGGCTTCTTTCACAGATGGGTACCACCATCAACCCCTCTGAACTTGAGACAGAGGGACAGGATGGGGGAGGTAGCTGGAACAGAATTGCCAAGGCCAAAGGCTTCCTCCTCTTACCCCACTGTGTCCACTCCTATCACAGGAAGAGGACATGAAGAGGCCCCTGTCCCTCTGTGGCACATCACCCCATCTGTGACTCAGGGGTGGGGCTGGATGATACTTAATGCTGCCTCTGCCGTCACACTGGAATCTTTCTCCTCCTAATCTTGCCCAGACCCCCCTATGCCTACTTCTGTTACCCCATCATCCCTGAATCTTAATCTTAAATAATGGAACCAGTAACCTGGCTAATTGTGTGAGTCTGAAAATCACCCAATGGTGAAGCTGCGTGGGCAGCCCCTGCTTCCACTCCATCACCCTCCTTAATGTATTGTCTGACACTTTCCATTTATTTTTCAATTCCTTTACCATCAGAAATGACAATTAAATTTTCAGTGTAAATACTGCTTTACCAAACTGAATTAATTATGGGTGAGGAGACAGGTTCCAGCAGCATGATGAGAGCATCTCAGGCATTAACCCTTCTGTCTTCACCAAGGCTCCACAGTAAGGGGCAAGAGGCTCAGAGTTTATCCCTGGAAAACACTGCTTGGAGCCTCACTGGGAGTCACCTAACTCCTGGCTCCATGCCCTCTTGCAGCCTTCTCCCATCAGAGAGAGCCTGAGGGCAGCAAACACATTTCTCCTTGGTAGGGCTTTGAAGTTGGAAGGAACTTGCTATTTTGCAGATGAATAAACAAGGCCCAGAAAGTAGAGAGTCTCACTCTCTGTGGCCTGTCAGAGAACTGATATCACAGTACGAACAGATAACCTGAATTTGAGAAAAGACGGAAGTCTGCAAGGAGAAATAGAACCTGCGCATTCACCTACTGGGATAGACGGAAGAAAGGAAAGCTACAAAATAAACAAATAAACGTAAAACAGAAAACTAGTTTAGGTTTTTTTCTTCTCAAACCCCAGGCACTCACAGGAAGATCAGGGAGACTCCTGCCATTCATGTGGTACTGGCGAAGGAGGGGTGCTGCCCACTGCGAAAACCACCTAGAGCAATCTCCTCTAAGAGCTGTTAAGACTTAGTCTGCAGAGCAAAGAGAAACAGAAACTGTTGTCTTAGGGACATAGTATACCTAACACTGAAAATTAATCACATCATAAGAAATATACCCTCCCACACGCCTCCTACACAGGCTAGCAAGTGCTGAGTAAAAATAACAATGGATTATGTCTGGGAGAGCTTTCAGAGACAGGTTATCACCAGTGTACAGCACAAAGAAAAGATCCAAAAGCAGAGGGATGGGGAACAGATGCTGGAAATTAACCTCTGAAAAACCATCCAAAATCTTAACCTTAATTATCACCAGAAGAATTTAAAGCCTGTGGTATACCAAGGATAACCATAGCAACCACAGACCTCAAACCTAGTCTGACTAGTCAAGTGCTGACTAGATTAACACATACTCCCACATTAAAGGTCTAAAAAGCAAAGGTGTACACATCTCCAAGCATAAAAAGTATTTACCTCACTATCTGTCATCCTACAAAAGATCCAGCTTTAAACAAAAAGTCATAAGATATATGAAAAGGCAAGAAAAAAAAGATACTAAGCAATTATCAACACCAAATTAGACATGGCACAGATATTGGAACTATCAGACAGGGAATTTCAAATTACTATGATAATATATTAAAGATTCTAATGAAATGTTTGACAACATTTAATATCAAATGATTAGTCTCATCAGAGACAGAAATGCTAAGAGTCAAGTGACAATATTAAAAAGAAAAAACCACAGTTACAGAGATGGGAAATACCTTCCATGCTCTCACCATAGATTTGGGATAACAGAGGCAAGAATCAGTGCACTTGTGGATAGATCAGTGAATTACCCTATCTGAATCAAAATGAAACAAAAACATCTGAAAAACTGTAGCACTTCCGAGAACTGTTGAGCAATGCAAATAGTATAATATACAAGTAATTGCACTCTCAAAAGGACAAAATAGAAAAGAAATATTTGAAGAAATAATGTACAAGAATTTTCTAAAATTAAAGATAACCATCAACCTACAGTTTCAAAAAGCTTTGAAAACATCAAACAGGGTCAATATCAAAAATCTAAATGAATATAAAAGTAAAACAAAAAATCTAGGTAAATAAATTCAAACTCAAATTGCTGGAAACCATAAATGAAATTATAAAGAGAGTCAAAGAAATAAGACATCCATACAGAGGAACAAAGATAAGAATGTCAGCAGACTCCTTATCAGAAAGCATTCAAACAAGAAGACAATGGGAATGGGAAAATAAAATATTAATAATGTGTCAACAAAATTCTACACCCAATGAGAACATCCTTGGAAATGATGAGCAATAAATATTTTTCAAGACAAACAGAAACTAAATAAATTCATTACTGGCAGACCTACTCTGATTAAGAATTATTAAAGGAAGTTCTTCAGGCCAAAGGACTATATCAGTGCAAATTTAGACCTACAAAAAGAAAGAGTACAAGTGAAATAAAGAAAGATAAAATCAATATTTCATTATTTTTAATTTCTCTAAAACATAAACGCCTAAAGAAAAATAGTAACAATGTGTCATGTGATTAAAGCATATGTAAAATGGAAATATATGGCAAAAAATGGCACAAAGATGGGAATAAGGAATACATTGTTGACAGGTCATGAAGGGGCATGAGATGGCATATTATTATTTTAATGTATACTACTATTAATTAAATGTAAATTATAAACACTTTTGGAATCACTAAAACTTTTGAAAAAAGAAAAATAAGAGATAGAATCACAAAATAAGTTCTCACTTATCTCAAGAGAAGGCAGGAAAAAAGGAACAAATAAATGTAGCAGTTAGAAAGCAGCTAACAAAGTGATAGATTTCAAATCAACTATATCAAATCACCACAAATGTAAATGGACTAAGCACACCAACTACCAGGCAGAGATTTTTCTAATTAAACAAAAAAGCAATATGCAACTATATGTTGTCTACAACAACCTCTCTTGAAACATAAAAATGTCAAGTGGCCAAAATTAAAAGAATGGAGAAACATACACCAACTGAAAGAAAGCTGAAGTGGTTACATACATGTCAGATAACATCTACTTCAGAACAAGAAATATCATCAGCTATAAAGGACAGGTATAAAGGCTGTATACTGTCACCCTGCTTATTCAACTTACATAAGTTAGTACATCATGAGCATAACGTACATAAGCAGAGTACATCATGAGAAACTCTGGGCTGGAAGAAGCACAAGCTGGACTCAAGGTTGCCAGGAGAAATATCAATAACCTCAGATATGCAGATGGCACCACCCTTATGGCAGAAAGTGAAGAGGAACTAAAGAGCCTATTGATGAAAGTGAAAGAGGAGAGTGAAAAAGTTGGCTTAAAGCTCAACATTCAGAAAACAAAGATCATGGCATCTGGTCCCATCACTTCATGGCAAATAGATGGGGAAACAGTGGAAACAGTGTCAGACTTTACAGACTTTATTTTTTGGTGCTCCAAAATCACTGCAGATGGTGACTGCAGCCATGAAATTAAAATATGCTTACTCCTTGGAAGGAAAGTTATGACCAACCTAGATAGCATATTGAAAAGCAGAGACATTACTTTGCCAACAAAGGTCCATCTAGTCAAGGCTATGGTTTTTCCTGTGGTCATGTATGGATGTGAGAGTTGGACTGTGAAGAAGGCTGAGGGCCAAAGAATTGATGCTTTTGAACTGTGGTGTTGGAGAAGACTCTTGAGAGTCCCTTGGACTGCAAGGAGATCCAACCAGTCCATTCTGAAGGAGATCAGCCCTGGGATTTCATTGGAAGGAATGATGCTAAAGCTGAAACTCCAGTACTTTGGCCACCTCATGCGAAGAGTTGACTCATTGGAAAAGACTCTGATGCTGGGAGGGATTGGGGCAGGAGGAGAAGGGGACGACAGAGGATGAGATGGCTGGATGGCATCACTGACTCGATGGACGTGAGTTTGAGTGAACTCTGGGAGTTGGTGATAAACAGGGAGGCCTGGCGTGCTGCAGTTCATGGGGTCGCAAAGAGTCAGACATGACTGAGCGACTGAACTGAACTGAACTGATAAAGGACATTATAATGTTAAGTGGAAGAGTTCTACAAGAATACATAGAAATCCTAAATGTGTACCCACCTAACAGCAAAACTTTAAAATATTTAAAGAAAAAAGGAAACTGATGAAACAGAAAGGAGTATTTTTTTTAAATTCACAATTATAGCTGGAAATATCAACACTACTCCCTCTGTAATTGATAGACTGAAAAGGCAGAAAATCAGAAAATCTGTAAGGATATATATGACCTGAAGAGTATTATCAACCATCTTGACCTGGCTGATATTACAGAGCACCCAACAACAGCAGAGTACACATTCTCAAGTGCACATGGAAACTTCACCAACGCAGTGTACATTCTGGACCACAAAACAAACCTTAGCACCTTTAAAAGAATAATGTCAATAATAATACAAATTACATTCTCAAATAACAACAGAATTAAACTAGAAATAAATAAGAAAAATATCATCTGGGAAATAACCAAATATTTGAAAATTAAACAGTAAGTAGATCAGGAAAGAAATCTTAAGGGAAATAGAAAACATTTTTTTAATAAATCAAAATTTGGGGGATATAGCAGCATGTAGAGGAAAAATTCTACCATTAAATACAGGTATTTGTCTAGTTACACTGTCATAACAGAGGACCACATACGGTGTTGTAAAGAACAAACGTTTATTTTCTCACAATTCTAGAGGCTAGAAATTCAAGATCAAGATATACTAGCAGAAGTGGTTTCTGGTGAGTCCTTTCTTTCCAACTTGCAGGTGGCTACCTTCTTCCTGTGCCCTTACATGCTTTTCCTCTGTGCATGCACACCCCTGGTGTTTCTTCCTATTCTTATAAAGGCACCAACTCGGATAAAGGTTTCACTTCTGTGACTTTGTTTAACCTTAGTTATCCCTTGAAGGTCCTATTTCCAAAAATAGTCCATTGAGTACTAGAGTGTCAACATAAGGATTTGAAGAGGACACAGTTTAGCCCATAACAATGCATATAGTAGAAAAACTGAAGGGTCTAAAATTAATATCATAAGTTCACACTATAAGCAAATTAAACTCAAACAGGAGAAAAGATATGATAAAGATAGAACAGAAACCAACAAAATTGAAAATGGAAAAAAATAGAGAAATTTTAGAAACAAAAGCTGATTCTTAGGGAGAAAAAACCAATATAACTTATACTAATATATCTAGCCAGTCTCACCATGAAAAAAAAAGAAGATAAAAAATAACTTACCAAAATCAAAAATGAAAGAGAAGAAATCAGTACTGACTCCATAGATTTGAAAAAGATAATAAATACAACAAAAATCTAAGAAAAATAGACATATACACAATTACAGTTGTAAATTTCAATACCCCTCACTCAGTAACTAATGGAATAAGTAAATATGAAATAATCAAGGATTTAAAAGACTTGAACAGCACAACAAACCAATGTGACCTAAATTGCATTTGTAGAACACTCCACTCCACAACTGCAGAACACACATTATTTTCAAATATGTATTGAATATTTATCAATATAAGTTATATTTTAGGTCATAAAAATGTCTTGATAAGTTTAAGATTCAAGTCATATAGTGTATGTTTCCTGACTACAATGGATTTTAGTTAGAAATCAATAACAGAAAGATTTCTGGAAAATTCTCAAATATATGGAAATCAAATGACATACTTCTAAATAAACCACCAGCCAGAGAAAAAAATTTAAAAAAAAATTGGAAAGTATTTTTAACTTAGTGAAAATAAATGTATATAGCACATCTTAAAAATCATGTTTTCTGATGACCTGAAATTTTTGAAAAGAGAGAATTGAATATTAATACATACTACAATATGGATAAATCTCAGAATAATTATGCAGATCGAAAGAAACCAGGCCAAAAAGAAAACATTCTGTCTGGCTTCATTTATATATAATTCTATATTATCTATAATAACACCAAGAATATCAGCAATTGCCTGGGGATGGTGGGGGAGGACGTGGTGTAAAGGAGGGATTACAGAGAGGTAGGTGGAAATTTGGGAGGGTGATGGTTACATTCATTATCTTGACTGTGGGGATGATATCACAGGTGTATAAATCTCTCAAAACTTATCAAGTTGTGTGCTTTTTAAATTGCAGTTTGTTATATATCAATTATACCCCATTAAAGTGTATATTAAAAATCTTATCAAGTTGTACACTTTAAATATAAGTACTTTATAACTTGTGGTTGCCATGGGGGAAGAATGAGGGGAGGAGATAGGGAGTTTGGGATCGACATGTACACTCTGCTATATAAAATGGATAACAAGGTCCTACTGTGTAGCATAGGGAGCTCTGTTCAGTGTTACATGGCAGCCTGGATGAGAGGGGAATTTGGGGAAGAATGGACATATTTATATGTGTGATTGAGTGCCTTTGTGGTCCACCTGAAACTACCACAATATTCTCAAAGCTAGACTTCAACAGTTCATGAACCAATAACATCCAGATGTTCAAGCTGGATTTAGAAAAAGCAGAGATCAAACCGCCAATGTCCCTTGGATCATAGAAAAAGCAAGAGAGTTCCAGAAAAACATCTACTTCTGCTTCATTGACTATGCTAAATCTTTTGACTGTGTGGATCACAACAAACTGTGGAAAATTCTTCAAGAGATGGGATTACCAGACCACCTGACCTGCTTCCTGAGAAGTCTGTATGCAGGTCAAGAAGCAACAGTTAGAACCAGACTTGGAACAACAGACTGGTTCCAAATTGGGAAAGGAGTACGTTAAGGCTATATATGGTCACCTTGCTATTTAACTTATATGCAGTGTACATCATGCGAAATGCTGGACTAGATGAAGCACAAGCTGGAACCAAGATTGCCAGGATAAATATCAATAACCTCAGATACACAGATGACATAACTCTTATGGCAGAAAGAGAAGAGGAACTAAAGAGCCTCCTGATGAAAGTGAAAGAGGAGAGTGAAAAAGCTGGCTTAAAACTCAACATTCAAAAAACAAAGATCATGGCATCCAGTCCCAACACTTTATAGCAAATAGATGGGGAAACATTGGGGACAGTGAGACACTTTATTTTCTTGGGTTGCAAAATCATTACAGATGGTAACTTCAGCCTTGAAGTTAAAAGACACTTGCTCCTTGGAAGAAAAGCTATGACAAACCTAGACAGCATATTTAAAAAGCAGAGAGATTACTTTACCAACAAAGGTCCATCTAATCAAAGCTATGGTTTTTCCAGTAGTCATATATGGATGTGAGAGTTGAACCATAAAGAAAGCTGAGTTCCGGGGAATTTATGTTCTTGAACTGTAGCATTGGAGAAGACTCTTGAGAGTCCCTTGGACTGCAAGGAGGAGATCGAACCAGTCCATCCTAGAGGAAATCAGTCCTGAATATTCATCGCAAGGACTGATGCTGAAGCTTAAGCTCCAATACTTTGGCCACCTAATGCGAAGAACTGACTCATTGGAAAAGACTCTAATGCTAGGAAAGATTCAGGACAGTAGGAGAAGGAGACAACAGAGGACGAGATGGTTGGATGGCATCACCAACTCAATGGGCATGAGTTTGAGCAACTCTGGGAGTTGGTGATGAACTGGAAAGCATGGCGTGCTGCAGTCCATGGGGTCGCAAAGAGTTGGATGTAACTGAGCAACTGAACTGAACTGAACTGATTATCAGCAGTTTGTGCTTTCTCTAAGTACCATCCTTTCCTCCTTTCAGGTGTGGTGTATTGCCATCACCTTGGACACTTCAGTCGTGTGCGACTCTTTACGACCCCATGGACTGTAACCCGCCAGGCTCCTCTGTCCATGGGATTCTCCAGGCGAGAATATTGGATTGGATTGCCATGCACTCCTCCAGATCTTCCCAACCCAGGGACTGAACCTGAGTCTATTATGTCTCCTACATTTACCACTAGCGCCACCTGAAAAGCCCTGGTGAGTCAGGCTGTAAAGAATCTTCCTGCAATGTCGGAGACCCAGTTTCAGTTCCTGGGTTGGGAAGATCCCCTGGAGAAGGGAATGGCTACCCACTCCAGCATTCTTGACAGGAAAATCCCATGGACAGAGGAGCCTGGCAGGCTATAGTCCGTGGGCTCACGAAGAGTGGGGTAAGACTGAGAGACTAACACTTTCATTTTCACTGGGCATGTTAGAATTGGGTTCTTATGGAGACTGGTATACCTCCAGTCATTTTCCAATAAGACAAGAACTTCCTGGGAAATGCACATATTTGCTGTTGGACTCTTTCCAAATGAACTCTCCCTTTACCTGTCCCAAAGACTCTGGCTAGGCTCCAGATGTGGCTGCCACTGGACACCAGGGGCCCTGCCCACTGCTGAGCCTCTACAAATGTTAATCACATTTTATGCACACAACAACCCTGCAACATTACTCCTATTCTATACCTAAGGACCAAAGAAGTGAAGGAACACATTGAGGTTCACATCCAGGACAAGGTAGAGTCAGGACTGCAGCACTAATTCATGCAAAAGTGACTCTGGGGGACTTAACACATCCTATAATCTCCATCACTTCCCTGACATCTTCCTTAGACACATTATCTACCTAGGGGAAACCAAGGCATCCCACTTCAGTCATCTCTTAACCCTGAGAGTGGACTTGGGGTCCTGGTACTTCTAATGAATTCCACTCCCATCCGTTCTCCACAGCCCAGTGAGCAAAGAACACAAGGGCACAGGTCATCAGGCTCCCAGTCCTTGAGGTCTGGGACCAGGGTCCAAGTTAAGGTGAAGTCGGGGTGGGGTGCAAAGAAGGAAGACCATAGTTTGCACCTTCGTTTTATTGTGGGACACAGGTCAAAAATAAGGCTAAGTGTAGTTCATCACGCACTTAATTCTGTTCAGCTATGACATTTACCTTGGCTGCACCTGTATATTACTTTAACTCCTCATCCTGTTTTCCCGCAGTTGAGAAAAAGGAAAGATGCTATCCCATTCTGATTGGATTCTGGAATCAGCAAAATCTCTGGAGCAAGGGTATCTGGTGGTACCTGGATGCTTCTGGAACTTATTTAAACTAGAGCAGTTAAAAAGCATACTAATTCAGATTCCTAGAGGTTTATAATACCTTTTATGCAAAAGGTTAGCTTAAAGCTCAACATTCAGAAAACTAAGATCATGGCATCTGATCCCTTCACTTCATAGGAAGTAGATGGGGAAACAGCGTCAGACTTTATTTTCCTGGGCTCCAAAATCACTGCAGATGGTGATTGCAGCCATGAAATTAAAAGACGCTTACTCCTTGGAAGGAAAGTTATGACCAACCTAGATAGCATATTCAAAAGCAGAGACGTTACTTTGCCAATAAAGGTCCATCTAGTCAAGACTATGGTTTTTCCAGTAGTCATGTATGGATGTGAGAGTTGAACTGTGAAGAAAGCTGAGCGCTGAAGAATTGATGCTTTTGAACTGTGGTGTTGGAGAAGACTCTTGAGAGTCCCTTGGCCTGTAAGGAGATCCAACCAGTCTATTCTAAAGATCAGTCCTGGGTGTTCATTGGAAGGACTGATGCTAAAGCTGAAACTCCAGTACTTTGGCCACCTCATGCAAAAAGTTGACTCATTGGAAAAGACTCTGATACTGGGAGGGATTGGGGGCAGGAGGAGAAGGGGACGACAGAGGATGAGATGGCTGGATGGCATCACCGACTCGATGGACATGAGTTTGAGTAAACTCCGGGAGCTGGTGATGGACAGGGAGGCCTGGCGTGCTGCGATTCACGGGGTCGCTAAGAGTCAGACACAACTGAGCAACTGAACTGAACTGAACTGAACACCCATACAGACTGCTTCCTCTAACCCTTACCTCCACAGTCACACTTTTGGGACTTTGTCCTGCTCCACTGCCTGCTGGCTGTGTGACCCCAGGCAAGCTTCTGCCCTTTCTGAGCCTCAGTTTCGTCATCTACAAGCTGTGGTGAGGATTCAGTAAGATACTTCTTGTAAGGCACCTGGCCCAGGGCTGGCCCAGAAGGCACACTGGATCAGAGGCAGCAGGTGTCGCCCGAGATGGGGGTTCTACAGAGGAGTTTCAGACAGTAAAGCCCTGAACCTGATGATTGCTATTCCCATACTATTATTTACCCTGAGTGTGCCCCCCAGAATCCCACATGGGGGGTCCCTGCCTGTCCCTCTCTTGCCACCCTGCCATCTTGTGTGTCCCAGTACAGTTTTGATGGTGGTAAAGGGCATCTGGCCTGAACTCATTCTATAGAGATTGGTTCTCTGTGATCAGGAAAACTGGCAATTTACTCCAAGAATCACAGAGAACAGTTTTCTTTTCCACATAATGACAGGAGCCCAGTCATGTCAGGGTCCTACTTTGTGCCTCTACAAACAATTCAAGGGAGGGGACACCCTCCCCTACTCCCTCCTCACCAGCCAGAGGCTCATCACTGACAATTTGGAAAATGTAGCCAATCCTTTTAAGACCCATTATGTAGAAAGCAGTTTGCAGTGAGCAAGCTGTTACCTTTTCTCCTTTCTTTCTTTAAGTGACAATATCTGTTGTTCACTCTTCTGTCTGGGGAAAGGTCTACAAAGGACAATGAATCTACGAAATTCACGAACTCCTAGAATTTGTGGCTCTTAAAACCATACTCACTGGGAATGTGAAATACTGCCAAGTGCAAGTGTGTAAACTTAGGCAGTTCCACAGTACAGGTTGAATTGTTTGGCTGTAGATCTGTCTATAAATACCTGCTCTTCACTGGTGCTCATGACTTCCCTTTCTAGCTGTGATGCTCAGAGTAGAGAAGCAGGTCTGGCTGGGTCTGCCAGCCCTGCCTAAGCCATGCCAGGAAGGCAGGAAAGGCCCCACCTGTATCCTCTCACATCTAGGTGGACCTAGGTGGAGGTCAGTGCGGGGGTGGGGGTGCTGGGCCTCTGCGTGGATGCTCCTCCCCGAGGCCTACTCCTTTTCTGGCCAGTACCATCAGTGAGGCTCCATGATCCAGCAGTGGCTCTGTCTCTGTTCGTGGCCTCAGCACGGCCTCTGTGGTCTCCTCTCCCTAATGGCTTGGTCCAGCCTCTTGGGTCCTTCTCACTGTAGAACCAGGCACATGGTGTGGCAGATGGAAGAGGGATCGATTTCCTACCTCAGACCCAGGGAAAACACCCCAGAGGTTGTCCGTCTGACCAAGTGTACACTCTGGTTCATAGAACCCTGGGAGAACAGGGTCTCCCTGATATGACTCTAGCTCCCTTAGGCCCACCTGAGTTGAGAGTGGGGTCCCCTGTGCTGGTGGCTCATTTCAAAAGTCTCAGGAAAGAAGCCTTGCAAAAAACTTTGTCAAGTCAGCTTCTCTGGCTCTTTACTTGTTAGTGGGAAGAGAAAACAATTCTGGGGGTACTTCAGTCCAGGACTGAATCTCCCATCACAGTATCATTGGACCCTGGAAGAGCCAAATACCCAAGATGCTTCTAGGGCTGTGGTCTCTGTACACTGCCTTGTGGGCTACAGGCTGAATGAATACACAGCAGACAGGAGGATGCCCTACAGTATACCAGGTTATTATCATACAATTGGGACACAGGAGGAACCAAACAGCCATTGCTTGCGGTTAGCTCAACCAATCAGATGAATTTACTTGCTTGACCAACAAGGGTTGAGTACTGTCAGGCGCTCCTATGAAGAGACAGGTGGGGGACTTCCTTGGTGGTCCAGTGATTAGGAATGCACCTTGAAATGCAGAGGACGGGGTTCAGTCCCTTTCTTGTCATTGGGGATCCTGCTGCTCACTCAGTGAGCTGGGTCACACGGAGCTAGCAAGGACAGGATTGCTGAGCTCTAAGGAGCAGGGTGTGTGCCTTCCACAGCCAACTCCCGGGCCAGCTTTTCAGGGGAGGGAAGCAGTGGAAATGTTTTTATACTATCTGTACATGTGAGCTATGTGATCTCAGGCAAGTGACCCAGTTCTTCTGAATCTGTTTCTTCATTCATGAAATGAGCATGTGTGTGTGTTAAGTGTTAAGTCACTTCAGTTGTGTCCAACTCTTTACAACCCTATGGACTGTAGCCCGCCAGCATAATAACATATAAACACCACCTACTACGTCACCTGGCACATAGTTTGATATATGTGTTTCTTCCCTCATGAATGGATCCCTTGGAGCATCAATTTTGGTCTCTGCCTTTCCCTAAGAATTCCCACACTTGGTTCACAAAGGAATGAGTTGGATTCATGCTAAAGAAGAACTAACTGGAAAGTGGCAAAGGCCTCTGAGGCAACAAGTATTTAGCACAGGTTGCCCTGGGAACCCTCACTGATGCTCTTGGGGAGGAAGGTAGTGGCCAGAGCCAACCAGAAATGAGGCACACCCCTATCATATGAGCCAGAGGCCCCAAACAGCAACATTATTTTGAGTTGGAACAATGGTGAAAGGGGGAAAATTCAAGGAAAGAACAGAGATGGAAAGGACTTTAAGGTTAGTGCTCATGTCTTGGGCTTCCCTTGTGACTCAGCTGGTAAATAATCTGCCTGCAAGGCGGGAGACCTGGGTTCGATCCCTGGGTTGGGAAGATCCCTTGGAGAAGGGAACAGCTACCCACTCCAGTATTCTGGCCTCAAGAATTCCATGGACTGTGTAGTCCGTGGGATGGCAAAGAGTCAGACAGGACTGAGCAACTTTCACTTTCTTTCATGCATTGAAATTGACAGATCCCAGTTCAGAACCATGGACAGAACCTGCCTTCCTGGAGAAGTTTGTCAGGGAACCAGCATGGTGGGGTAGGGGGTGAGGGGCAGGTAGGAAGGGACCTGGTAACTTTCAGGTAATGGTACCAAAGTAAACCCAAGTGACAAAGAATTCACCTGGCCCAACCCATTGCATCACGGCAGCACTTTATCAATACCACTACGCAATTACAAACATGCAGAAAAAGTCATTAGGCTGTTGTGGGGAAAGAACTGGGAAGGGGTCAGGAACCCAGAGGTCTGGTCTCTCTCTGAGCCCATAGGATCACTTCATCACCTTGAGTAAGACACTCCCTCCAGTATCAGTTTCTTAACTTTTAGAATAAGGCTACTACACCAGATGGTCCCTAAAGGCTTTTCCAGCCAGCACACTCAATAACCTAAGGATATTTTAAGCCATATGGAAACATATCTTTTCATTTTAGCTTTCTGGACTTGCAGACATGTTGTATTTCCTATACAGCCTATCAGGACTTCAGGGAAGGTCCCATTACCCCAGCCATCCATACCATGGTCCCTGGCCATTGTCTCCCAATCTCCTGGACCTGGGAGACCTGGGAAAATCCGACATGAAGACATGGAGCTGGCCACTTTTAATGAGTCAGAGCCTCAGCTTCAGACAGCTGAATTTGAGTCTGGGCTCCACTCACCTATCAAGGGACTGACGAGATGTTGTTTCATCTGCTGTGCCTCATTTGATATCAATTCCAATCCCAGTGAGTGCTCAGGGTGTCTGCATATCAACAGTGCCCCTTCACCCCTCTCCTGTCTCACTAACATCATATCCACTGTTTATCCACATGACACACCTTTGATCATGGTTGACATGGATCTATTAGAATGGGATTTGCCTTCAATTTCTTATTATAACAATTGTTAGAATCACCTGTAGCACACAAACTCTAACTAC
Organism: Bos indicus x Bos taurus; assembly: GCF_003369695.1. Taxonomy (NCBI): domain Eukaryota; kingdom Metazoa; phylum Chordata; class Mammalia; order Artiodactyla; family Bovidae; genus Bos; species Bos indicus x Bos taurus. The sequence goes on from NC_040077.1 coordinate 123,429,259, forward strand.
CCTCTATACTAATATAATTGCTGATGCAAAGAACTGCTGCTCTCATTAATGTAATAAAAAGTTGTTGACTGCATGCTCCCTGAAGTGTGTGGCCTGAGTCTCTGGACCTGTCTTGATCTTTCTCCACCTGGGCAAGTGCATCTGTTTATCTCCCAGAAGAAGTCATTTGTCTTCCTCTCTTCAGCAGGATGGACATTCTAGCCTCCCCCTGAACACATGTCAGTGTGTGGATTTGCAGCAACTTCTCTTGCTTTACCACTGTCATTGTTGGCCACCAAGTATTGAGAACTTACCCTGGGCTGAGTGTGGTCCTAAGTGCATTGCCATCATTATTCCTGTGGAAGAGGTGCCATTTTCATTCCCAGTTTATGGATGTGAAAACTGATGGTTAAAACTGAGGAACTTTCCCTTACTCACTCAGCCAGTGAGTGAGGAAACCAGCCTTTGATCTCAGGCATTTCTTTATCTAGAGTCCACACTTTTAACATTTTGCACCAAAGAAAGAAATCTGAACTCTCCTCTTCTTCTCCCACCTCCTTCTCCTCCTCTTTCTCTCTTTCCCTCCCCACCTGGATCTTTGCTCACAGCCCCAAACTACCAAGGTCCTTAGAAGGCTGAAAGTAAAATTCCATCTCACAGGTAGAAATAGTGAGGGGACCTGACCTCAGGGACCCACCTGAGGGTACAGCTCACCTTGACGCCCCTTCTTAGTTTAGAACTGCCAGACTGGAGGGAAGTGACACATTTTCTTCTCTTTTATCTGGCAGCTCATACATGCACTTAGCTCTACCCTCAGTCCACATTACTGCAGGTGTGTGACTGATAGTAAGTGCGGTTCCAGGGCTCACTTCAATACAGTTGTGGCAAGAACCTTCTTCCAGACCTCACTTGATCCTCACAGCATCCTAGAAGATAGAGCACGGTATCCACTTGAAAGATGTGACAGGTGAGACAGAATGTTACAGGTTTTTGGAGCTCCATTGATTTTTGAAAGGCTCTTTAGAGATCATTTATCACATCATTTTATAAATAAGGAAACTGAGACCCAGAGGGAAGAACAGACTTGCCCAATGCCACAAAGCAAGTGAAGAGCAGACCCAGCACTGGACCTCAGGCTCCCTGATCTTAGGTCAATGTCTCTAACCCCATAAACCAGCCCAGAATATTGGGCGGGTTTCACCACGATTCCTACTGCACTTGCCCTGCAGAGAAATCAAGGGCTAAAACTGTCCAGGTCCAGAAACAGCTTCCAAGCTCCACCACCAATGAGCAGTATAAACTTAAGTCTCTTACCCCTTCTAAGCCTTTTCTCTCATCATAAAATGACTGTAGGATAGAGTGCCACTTTTGACTACCCCAGGCATTTTGGATATGCTCAGAGTGTCCCTTCCTCTCTGGGGAATAAAAGGCTAATAAAAGCTTTTCGGCCAACCTTGGCTTAGAGGCAGCTACTTCAATTCCATGACAACAATTTTAATTGCTCCTCCTGCAAACCTCCATGGATCCATTCAAGCCGAATAAACTAATTTGTTAAAATGATCATTCCTCAGTGCTATTCTCATTGGCTGCAAATAGATGGGCCTTCTGGGTGCTTCTGGATAAGCCCAAAAGTCCAGCTGAGACAAATCCATCCCTCTAAAGTGACATCTGCTGGGAGGTGGCATTGAAATAAGTCAGATTGTAATAGCATTTCACCAGGTTCCTCTAGCTTTTACTTAACTGGAGTTGGAACCTCCCACCTAGAGGCTTGATGCTCAGAAGACTTTTCCTGGCAGAAGAATGCCTTGGGCTATCTGGAGGAGATTAGGTTGTGGAGGGAAGGATGAAGCATTGGTGAGCAGGGTAAAAGTCTCCAAGCTGGGCAGGGGACCCAGCAGTAGATGTTCTGCAGTTGGTGAAGGTCAGGTCTGAGAGGACCAGAGGCATTGGTGGGACTTGATCCAGGGTCTGGCTAGGGTGCTTAGACTGCTTTGAGACTTGCTTTTCATACATCCTCTCAATCATCCCCTTTCTCACTCTCTTGACAAATATTTAATAACCATCTATTTACCAGTGCCCTGTACTTAGTGATGGGGATACAGAAATGATAAGAGTCTGTCTTTACCAAAGAGTCTGTCTTTACCAAGATGCTCACAGTCTGGCCCAGGACACAGATATGCCTCGTGGGCATTAGAGAGCAAGAGAAGGTCTCCTTAGAGGTCAAGTGGGACAGACGTCTATCTCAGAGTGGGTGTCCCCAAGATCGACGCCAGGAAAAGGACATGAATTCTGGTCATTTATGCGGGAGGTGATTCCACGGAACAGTGTGAGGGAATATAAATAAGGATGCAGGGAAGGGAGCCTTCATGAGTTGGTACCTCTGTGAACCATGAGGATGATCCCACTGGGGACCTCTAGGGAAACACGTCGAGACACCTCAGAACTGTCCTGTATGTGACTGGGGAGGTAGGGCTTTAATCCACTAACCTCATCCCCCACAGCTCAAGGGCCACTACTGGGATGTGTTAAGTCGCCTGCACTTTGATACTGCATGATAGATGAGCACGCTTCCATAGTGTTGGAGAAAACACATGGCTCAGAAGAAGAAAGCAGTGGACATTTGAGGATGAGGCCAACAGTGTGCCAAGAGCTGATAATGCCACAGGACAACCCAGGATGGGTCTGGGTGAGTAAGCAGCAGGATCTGTTCTTACATGAGCAGAGAGCCCCTGAGATGAGTGAAGAGAAGTCAGTGAGGAATGAGGGAGGGGTATCCATGGCCTCTCTTTCTCTGATACTGAAGGGGCCACAGGACAACCCAAGGGGTCCTAGGTGAGTTAGCAGCAGCATCTGCGGCAGTGTTTTTAAAAAGGTAATATCTGAGCTGGGTCCGGTGGACTCAGTGGGAATGGGCCAGCAGGGGCATTGGGCAGGGGCATTGGTTTATCCAGGCTGTTGGAACAGGGAAGAAAAAAATGGAAAAAGAAAACCAGGACAATTCCTTTAGATAATAGTTGCTGATAAGGCAATAAGGCAGCTGTTCAAGGAGCCTGGAGATATGAAGAGAAGGCTTTACTTTTAGGTTAAGGATGGGAGAAGTTTCAGTAGCTTGTTCACAGAAAATTTAAGTGGTGGGTTGAGGGAGCTGAAGAAATGGGAAGAGAGAAGACGGCCAAGAGCTTCCGCAATGGTGGAAGGAGACAGAATCCATGGAAGGTACAGGATCTGTTCTTATGTGAGCAGAGAGCTCCTGAGATGAGTGAAGAGAAGTCAGTGAGGAATGAGGGAGGGGTGTCCATGGCCTCTCTTTCTCTGATACTGAAGGGGCCACAGAGAACTGAGCCAGTGACAGGGCTGGGGGTGGAAGCAGATCTTGAGAAAGGCAGGGCCCTGAGGTCATCCTAGAGGGAGAGAGAGCAGGTCACAGGAGGTCAGAGGAGGGATGGGTGATGCTGGTGACAGCTGAGGTTGGCACCTGTGTCCTGGAGGAGGTGCCAGTCCCCTGGGACATACAGGTTTTCCAGCAGCTGATCCCAGCTTAGTGCAGATATGTGAAAAGCAAGTCAGTTAGCTCAGTCCCGGTCCAGTTTGGCAGGGCAAGAGTGGGACAAGCACACAAGCCCAGTGTAGACACAATAGTCCTGGGGCAGGACTCCACTGCAGGTCAGGCCCTGCCCTGCCAGGGCCTGGCGCCTTGTAAGTGCTCAATAAATGTTGACGGTGTCATGATGGTGCTTAACCACGCTGCTCTGTGCTTGTCTGTCTCTGTCTCCTGCATTCATCTGTGAGCCCCCTAAGAGCAAGGACTCCTGCCTCTGCGCTGGGCTGATTTACTCTGGTTACATGTCAGTGTAGACCTGGTCCCTGGGGGCTGCAGGACCGCACCACTGTGTGGGCAGCAGGTTCCCCAGAGCAGGTGTCTCTCCCCTGCTCACAGCACCTGGACTCAATAATTCCTGTTGCCTGCACAGGGTCCCCCTGCCCACATGCTCAGCAGGAGCCCCTGTGCTCTGCAGGCCCATGCCTGCATGTGCCCTCCGTCTCTACTCAGCGGACCTTGATTTTCAAAATTTGTTGGACATCCCTTTCCTGCAAAAAGCAGCTTATTTCAATATTCATGATGTCTTGACAGTAAGTCTGTGCATATTCCCCATCTCTGCATCTCTGTTTCTGTCTCTCTTTGTCTCTCTCCCTCTGTCTCTCTGTCTTTCTGTCTCTCTTTCTCTCTTTCCCTTCCTCCACCAACAATATGTCAGGACAATCTGTCCCCTCGCAGAGGGACCATCAGGCCACATTAAGCAATATCTCAACACATGTAACCAGATTGCCTGGCCTGGGTACATACGCAAATGTCCTCAAAAAAGCTGTGTGGCCGAGCCCTGCCTGGCTCAAGGCTCCGCATTTGCTCTGCTGAAAACAAGGTCCCTTAACAAGGAGACACACAGGCCGGGCAGCCAGAAGCTGGGCTGTGTCCTGGCGGGACCACTCGTGGTTGTGGATTTGAGGCGTGCACCTCACCTGGCAGAGCCTCTGTGTCCTCATCAGCAGAGGAGACAGTGACAGCACCTTTCTTGCTTGGAGGATTCAGAGAAAGATATAAATTGTCAACATAAGAAATAGGGCTGGTGAGCTGCTGAGGACTCTTGGGTCTCCATGAAGTGAGCTCAGCTGCTCCTCTCTGCCTGAGCCCAGGTGGAGGCTGTAGACCCCAGCAGAGGGCAGCTCCCCATCCCTCATCCCAGGGGCAGAGTCAGGGGCTCACAGCCATCAGGTGCTGGGCTATGGGTCCTGGAGCTGCTCCCAAGCCCAGGGAGCCTGCGTACAATCTTCTGGAGTCTGGAACCACCACGCACCCCTATCTGACTGACCTCCTGCATTCCACGTGGTGTGTCTACCTCCAAAGGCGACATAGTGCCTGGCCTGGGTACACTCCAGGCCTCCGAGTCCCTGAGCGTATCCGTCCTGGGTCTGTTTTGAGTTTCAGGGGTGGCCATGCCTCTGCTATGCCATCTACTTCTGACCAGACCCTGGCCCTTGGGTCTGAGCCCTGGAGTCTGACCTCCAGCCCCATGGCTTCCTGACCTCCTTGCCACTTGCTGGACATTTCTCTATGAAAGCTCATTCCACAGTGGGTCTGGAGCTGGGATTAATTAGCCATGTGAGTGGTCACCTCTGGATAGTAACATTCTTGGGGAAAGTCTGGTCTGGCCCCTCCTGGAACCCTCAGAGCCCAGTACAGGTCATGTGTGTTCATAAGACTCTATGGAATGAATGGAATATTTGAGGGGTCAGAGTTCATATCCTTGGCAATTTGGGAAGGAAGAGAGAAGGGAGGGGAGAACTGGTTTCCAAGTCCAACCCTGCTCCTGGCTCAAAATACAGCATTGGGCAATAACTTTCCCCTCTCTGGCCTCAGTTTCCTCGTATGGACTATGGGGTTGGTGAAGATGATCCCTAATGTTGATATGTCCAAGAATCTGCTGAGATCTGACTCCAGTCACACAGTCAGGAGCTGACACCATCTATGGTTTAAACTATGAGCTCTAGGATCCAATAGCCCTGGATTCCTATTCACCTGGGTTCATAACTTTGAACAAGTTGCTCTGAGCCTCAGTTTCTTTGTCTATAAATTGGGGATAATAGGAGAACATCATCACAGAGTGTTGGTGAGGACCCATAAGTAGATGTGTGCAAATCTCCTCACACTATGCTTCTTTCAGTGCTGGATCCAGGGCTCTTCTTCCCCATGGGGATAATGTTGATGATGGTGGGGGTGGTAATACTGCTAATGATAGTGGTGATGATATTGTTGATGATGGTAGTGGTGTTGGCGATGGTGATGGGAGTGTCACAGGGAGGCGATGGGTCCCTGATTCATGGTTTAGTTCTGCCTCAATTCTAATCCTTAAGCAACCCCAGTTGACAGGTGGGAGGGGACCTACTAGAGCCCCAGGAAGGAAGGGACATAAGCATCATAGACCTTCAGGCCCAACCTAGGAATTAGTCAACAGACATTTATGTGCCCGACACTGCGCCAGGTGCTGGGGATATACCAGTGGATGAGAAAGTCCCTCATGGAGCTTGCATCTCACAGGGAGCAACAGCAAGTGACCAGGGAAACAAGGAAGTTACATCCTTTGGTGATGAGAAGTGCTGTGAAGAATATAAAAGAGGTCTGTGTAGTGGGGGCAGGGTGGGGGTCTACTCTGCCTTAGACATAGTTAGGGAAGGCCTCCCAGAGGAGGTGGCATTTGAGCTGACTCAAAGGAAGACTGTTCTAAGCAAAAGGCCCTGAAACGGAAACCACTTAGATTAAAAATAATTGTTTTTCTTGTGGAATTCCCTGGTGGTCCAGTGGTTAAGAATCCACCTTGCAACACAAGGGAGAGATACCGGTGTGATCCCTGATCTGGGAAGATCCCAGAGGCCTTGTTCACCTAAGCAATTAACCCCATGTGACACAGCTTCTGAGCCCACACTTCAGAGCCCACCAGCCTCAACTATCGGAGGAGGCACTGGCGACCCACTCCAGTGTTCTTGCCTGGAGAATCCCGGAGACAGGGAGCCTCATGGGCTGCCATCTATGGGGTCACGCAGTCGGACACGACTGAAGCAACGCAGCAGCAGCAGCAGCCTCAACTATTGAGCCCAGGCACTCAATGAAGCTCCTGTGCCTAGAGCCTGTGCTCCACAAGAGAAGCCACTGCAATGAGAAGCCCACACACCACAGCGAAGAAGAGTCTCGGCTTGCCACAACTAGAGAAAACCCATGTGCAGCAATAAAGACCCACCACAGCCAAAAAATAAAGATAAATTAAATAAATCTTTAAAAAATGTTCTGGTCCAAGCTTTTGCTGTCCCCTCTAACGCTGGCCCACCCTGTGCTACCCCCTGAGACTCACCTCTACCTGTGCAGCAGGGACAGAATGCATCATTTAATCACCCAACAATTTTTTTTACTGAGCATCAAGCATGTGCCAGACACTGTGCCGGGCACTCAGAACAGGATGGATGTGGCCCCTGCCCACCTGGAGCTGATGAGCTATAAAAGAGAAAGAGGAAGTTAGGATTAATAACAGTTAGTGGTTTCATTGCAGCAGATTCAGACACTGACAAAGTGTCAGGAACTGTACTTGGCCTGAGTGATCTAAAGAGACACTTGGTCCTCGCCCTGTGGGCATCGGTGTAGAGCCAGAGATAGATAACAAAGACGATGAAAGCAATGACAACAGCCAGTCTTACGACGTGCCAAGCACCATTCTCAGGGTGCTACAGACATCACCTCCCCGATCTCCACACCAACTTCCTGAGACAGATTCACTGTCAGGTGAGGAAATCAGGGCTCAGAGAAGGGACATAAATCGCCTGTGCAGCAGCCAACACGGGGTGAGACCTACCTCCCACCTCCACAGATTCGGAAGCCCACAGTCATGACCCCCTACTTGCTCCCTTGCCCTAGAGACCCTGAAAACCTCTGCTCCCCAGTTTGGCTGGTTGCCATATGCCCCATTCTGTGGACACAGAGCAGGACAGGACCACAGGGGTTTTCTTTTCAATCCTGCATTTGTAGTTGGGGATACAGGTTCAGAGAGGCAGAGGGGCTGGCCCCAGGTCACCTCTCTGAACAAAGGGAGGGAAATGAACCAAAACAAAACAGTGTGAATGAACTTCGAGTAAATGGTTCAGCATTATCCTCAGAACAAGCCCATGAGGGAAGCTGCATTATCACCCACAAGTTACAGAGGGGGAGTTGGAGGCTCCAGGAGGTCAGACTTCTTGTCTCAGGCTCACAGAGTAAGTGGCTAAACCAATGTGCGCCCCCCAAGCCTGTATCTGCTCTTTCTCTTGCCTCACTTGCCTCTGTCATTGTCACCAGGAGGACTCGTGACTCTGCCTGGTTGGTTCCGCGTGATGGACTCAGGCCTGTCTGCACGCTGACGTGTGTGTTCTCTGGTGAGCCCGTTTGGTGGGGCAGCAGGGCCAACACATCCCACCGCAGGACTCATTAACTAATATCCTGCAGCAGAATATCAGCTGTGACCTGGGCCAGGAGACTGAGCCCAGGTCCCTCAGATTCTGTAGCAGGGCTGTGGGTAGGAGGGACTCAGAGGTGCCAGCAGGACAGGTACCAACAGAACTTGGACCTGGGGCTTTTCCTGCTGGCAGGGCTAGGAAGAGTCCCATCCACCCCGCTACCCCAGTTCAGCCCTTCTCTCCTCAGCCCCTTCCCTGCTCACCACGCTCTGCCTGGATCCCTGGACCCAAGGAAGGATGCCGCAGTGGCCTCCTCAGTTCTGTGTCCTAGAGCCTACAACATCTGGCTCAGAACCACCTGTGAATGAATGAATGAACAAATGAATGAATCATTGAAAGCATGTTTCCACAGCCCTGACATCTGGGCTTTTGGTCTGTACCTGAATTCGTGGGCATCTGGGCTTCACAGCAGAACCCCTGAGGCCCCAGGTGCAGGTACCGACACAAACCGATGTCCTGAGAAGGCTGCCCTCCAAGAGGCCTGAACAGACCCTGACTGCCAGGCTGACCGTTGCCTGGGACCCGCCTGCAAGGCTGACTGGTGGCCCCACTTCTATAGTCTTGCGCCCTGGCGCTGCCCATGTGGGCCTGAGCTCCAGGACTGGGGCTTCTGCCTCCCCAGCATCTCTGTCCCTGGGTCCATTCCCTCAGGGGCTGGGGTCCTGCTTGCTACTGCCAGACCTCCCAGACGTGGCTGACCTGCCCACTCACCCTTCACCACTCCCTTTACTCTTTCCCCAAACATCACCAAATAGCCATACCCCACCTGCTTCTTTCTCACCTTCCAATCTAAAGTGTCCATGTCACTTAAGGGGTAATTCACAGCCATCCAGCTCACTGCGGGGAGATGGGCCCTAAGGAGGTGTGTGTGTGCGATGGAGCAAGACAGATCAAAAAGTCACAGCTGCAGTGCCCATCAGCCAGTGGGAACTGAGCAGTCATCCCCATGCACTCAAAGGAACCAGATCCATCAAATGTTACAACCAGCAAGAAGTCCCGGCCACCAGCCCTGCCTCTCCTGGTTCTGAGATGTAGAGTCCAAAGTGCGCAGGGGTAGGGTGAACATCCCAAGGTCATGGTCAGCAGTACCAAGACTCAGACCAGAACCTGGGCTTCAGACTCCTATCCCGGGTGCTTCCACTGTACCCACTGCTCTGCGGATTCTGCTCTTCCAGCTGCCCTGACCGGCTCCTGCCGCACAGCATCTTTAGCACTAGGGGCACCTTCTCCTGGAGCCCCATCTGCATCTGATTAAATAACCACCCTGGGGAAGGGGGCGACCCCACAGTCCCCAAGAGGAGATCCTAAGGATTAGATGAGGAGTGACTCTTCCCACCCTCCCGGTCCGTGCTCAGCCTCCATCTGAGGAACATGCAAGTTCACAGAGGCCTCTTTTTTTACACGCTAAGAGCATTGCCTGTGAGAACCGAGTAGCATTTTCTATACATAATCCATGATAACTGATCATGTGAATTTAAACTGTCCCTGTAAATCTGCACTCAATGCCCAGGTTTCAAAGTATTTAGGACCCTTAAGTAATGAAGTATTAGCACAAAACCCCTACTACTCTGTTTACTTCATTTTCTCCCCTGCAGCCCACCCTCTCCACTGTCTTCCCTGCTACATCCCACCCTCCAGACAGCAGCCTCGCAATCTTTCTAAAATACACATCAGACCATACTTCTCCAGGGCTCCCACTGCACTCGGGAAGGTCAAATCCTTTCACATGGGTCCTGAGGTCCCTTGGGACCCAGCCCCCACTGCCCCAATCCTTGGTCACCCCCACCCACCTCCCCTACGACCAACCTGGGCCACAGGGACCCCTTGTCATCCTGCTAACACGTGCTTCTCATTTCTCTCTCCCGGGCCTTTGCACAAGCTGGTCCCTCTGCCCCGAGAGCCCCTCCTTCACTGGCACCTCCCCCAGGGCCTCCGGGTCTCTGCAGCGATGGCCCCTCCCAGGGAGGCCTTCCCCGAGCTCGCCCTCACCAGCCTCATGTGTCTGTCTTCATGCAACTGACCCCCCAGAATGGAACAGCCCAATTGTCCTCCCCCATCGGGCTCCCCCATCTGACTGGGAGTAACCTAAGGGCAGAGGCATATCTCACTCGCCTCTGCAGCCCCAGCACCTGGCCTTGGGCCTGGCCCATCCAGGGCTTCAGTACACATTGACGAGCGGCAAAAACGTCAGGCTGGCAGGCCACAGAGGCACCACGTGTCCTGGTGGTTAGAATGCATGTCTGGCCCCATTCATCACCCACCAATACCCTCACCTGCTCAGGCTGTGGCAGAGATTCCCTGATACCAGAGAGGGTGTTCCCAAGTCACCTCCGAGGAGTAGTTTCAATTCACCTAAACCAGCTATGGTGATCTCATCTCCCTGACCAGTGATTGGTCTAGGAATTGCTATCTTCCACTCGATGAAATAGAAGCAACGTCCTCTTAGATGAGGCTTCTAGGAAAGATTTCCTTTTCTAAATAAAAGAACCTCAGTTGATACAGGGCTTTCAGGTGGCACTAGTGGTAAAGAACCCACTTGCCAATGCAGGAGATATGAGAGACGTGGATTCTATCCCTGGGCTGGGAAGATCCTCTGGAGGAGAGCATGACATCCCACTCCAGTATTCTTGCCTGGAGAATCCCATGGACAGAGCCTGGTGGGCTATGGTCCATCGGATTGCCAAGGGTCAGACACAACTGAAGTGACTTAGCATGCACAACTCTCTTGCTCTTTACTCAAATCCTTCCTTCTGCCTGCTATCCAGACATGATGTCTGGTTGGAGCTGCGGCAGCTATTTCATGACCATGAGGCTACTAACCCAGGGGCAAGAAGCCCCATATACTAAAGAAGGCAGAGAAGAAAGAACCTGAGTCCTGTGTGGCATCATGAACAGTTGAACTGGGACCAGGTGTCGCTCACAATCTGGACCTCTTTTCAGGTGAGAGAAACAAGCCGCTATTTATTTCAAGCCACTGTTAGATAACAGCTCTGTTACTTGTAGCTAAACAAAGTTGTTACTAATGCAAACAGACAAATCCTTCCTCTGACACTGACTAATGGTGACCCTGAGTAAGACAGTTAACATATCCAATCTTTCCAAATTTCTGAAATCGCAGTTTATTCACCTGTTAGAGTGGAGTTGATGGTCCCTACCTCACAGGTGTTCTCCATGAGGGGGAGGAGTGATGGTGCCCGGGTCAATGCAGAGCCTGGTGCAATAGGAAAAAATTGCTAAATGTATCAGGACCTCACCATGTGTGGACATGGATCTGAGCTGTTTGCATGAATCATCTCCCTCAATTCTTATCACATTTCTGTAAGATAAGTACTAATATTAACATCCCTCTTTTTGTTTACAAATGAGAAAACTGAGGCACAGAGGGGCTGAGTCACCTGCCCTGGGACACACAGCCGGCAGGTGGCAGAGAGGAGATGCGAGCCCAGGAGTCAGACCCCAGAGCTCATGCTCCTGATCATCGTGCTGTTGGGGCCTGGTGTGGGTCAGGTGCTCAGTGGATGCCTGCTAACCAGATGAGTGAGCGCACTGAGACAGGTGCTGGGGGCCTGTGGGCTTCTAATCAAGCTCCTTTCATCACTGCCTTGGTTTGTGAGGGGCTCCTAAGGAGACCCTGAACCCAGAGGGCAGTGGGCAGACCCCCTGAGCCCACTCTCCACCCCTCTATACACATACCCACTCCCACTCCTACCCACGCACATACCCACTCCCACTTCTACACACACATATCCTTACCCTCCGATCTAAACCCACACCCCTAAGGCTTCGTCTCCCCCAGGCTCACTGGCACTTAGGTGTGTCACTGGCCCATCTCAGTCCTCAGATACCTCCTCGATTCCATCTGTGATTGAGACAACACGCTTGCTGTTATATTAACTTTTATTGCTTATTGATTTTTCTCTGCCCTGTCTCAGCCATGTTCATTTTTATCTGTTTAAAGCAGTAGAAACCATTCAATGGGAGAAGCAAGAGAGCGTACAAACAAGGACCTCTATTAAGGGGGCCATTGCCCTTGATGGGAGCAGAAGGGGCCCACCCTTCACACCAGCTACATGTACTGGGCTGGGAGAGCCCCACGAGGGGGCTGCCACCCACTTCACCCAGTGAAGTCCCGGGTCTGGGATGGGGGTGTCATCTTGGGTGACAGAGGAGAAGGCCCTAAGCGTGGCTGCAGGGGTGTATCCAAGTGGAGGTCAGGGGAAGGTTGGGATGGGTGCCTCAGCAGAGTTCAGGCCCTGTGGGTGGCTACAGGGAAGGAAACAGGAGGTGAAGCCAGAGGCCAGACCCCGAGAGACAGAGGCTCTGAGCTGCACTCACGGGGCCCAGGGCCTTGTTCACCCTCCTGTTCCTGCCCTCCCTGAAGAATGTGTTTATGTTTGGGCTGGGACAGGCAGGGCGCAGCGGGTTGCACACCCACCATCTGAGTCCCTGTCCCAGCATCCCTCCTGAAGTGAGGGTTTGGGTGGTTGACCTCTCTGCACCCCGTGGGGATCTTGCTGGGGCCCTGTCCTGAAGGAGAGAAAGCCCTAAGCTGGGTTTCTTCTTCTTTGAGGAGAGAATAGCAGTACCCATTTCTGGGGGTGTTGGGGAGGGCAGGTCATGAGGTCTTATCAAAAGCACCTCATTGAGCATCACCTAGTGAGACAGGAGCTCAGTGGGGGAGTCATGAATGATGACAATGTTGATGACAATGACGAGATGGTTATGCTATTGGTGGTGATGCTGATGCTTGTGACGGTGATGGTAATGATAACGACGAGGATGGTGATGGTGGTGGTAACAATAAACATGATAATGAAGGCTATAATGAAGATAATGACAATGGTGCTGATGCCATTGGTGATAATCGTGGTGGTAATCACGTCGGGGATGATGATGTTGGCAAAGAGGGTGATGATGGTGATGATGACAAGAACAATACCAGTGATGACGGTGATCATGATGATGGTGGTGGTCGTAGTAATGGAGGGGAAGGATGCAGAGAGAAAACTCTGAGTGACGCCTGACCTTTCGTCCCTAATTATCCATCCTCATAATGCTGCTGCTGCTGCTGTTGCTAAGTCGCTTCAGTCGTGTCCGACTCTGTGCGACCCCATAGATGGCAGCCCACCAGGTTCCCCCGTCCCTGGGATTCTCCAGGCAGGAACACTGGAGTGGGTTGCCATTTCCTTCTCCAATGCAGGAAAGTGAAAAGTGAAAGTGAAGTCGCTCAGTCATGTTGGACTCTTCGAGACCCCATGGACTGCAGCCTACCAGGCTCCTCCGTCCATGGGATTTTCCAGGCAAAAGTACTGGAGTGGGTTGCCATTGCCTTCTTCACCTCATAATGCTATGCCCCCCTAATATGGTAGCCCTGATCCCAACTGCCATTCCCCAAGCTTCCATATTATGTTGGGGTCATGATCTTCAAGGACTGTAATTTCCACAACTGCAGGGACAGGGTCTGTTTCACTCACAGATCTATTCCCAGTAGCCAGCTCGATCCCTGGCTCATGACAGGTATGCGCTAAGCATCTCTCCAATGGCCAGAGGAGGAAGCAGAGAAGCAGGAACCAGTCCCCACTGGTCCCCATGCCTACAGACCCGCAGGCTGCTCCTTCACTGCCTGTCGCTCAGCATCCACATTCCTAGGTCTCAGAGGGCACCATGAGGGCTTGGAAACCAGGACTCAGGAGTCTCCTTCCCAGGGATTGTTGTTCCAGCTCCTTGCCTGTCTTCATTCATGGCACCTTGTGTTCCAAGACCATCAGTCAGCTCATGGTGATATTGACATTTACTAGTGAAGAGGCACTATTGTCTCTGATTCCCGTAGTGCATACTAATGGGGAGAAGATCAAGGAGCTTTGACAAACTTCAAGGCCCATGAGGCTCCCCCAGGGATGTCCAGTGTGAGCTCTCCTAGAGCCCACAGAGATGCAGAGTCCACCACCTCTGATCTTCCAGGTGACCCGGGCTTGTTGGAAGGTGGCTACAGAGTGGCAGGGCTGGGAGTCTATTCCACTCTGCCCCTCCATCCAGGGCTTGGTGCACTCCTCTTCTGACCTCTCCAGGATGGTTTACATCACAAGTGCCTGCATCCAGACTCTCTGCATTTGATCCAGGGTCAAACATTGCACTCGGGGAGGGTAACACTCAAGTCAATGGAGGCCTGAATCTCTCTGCAGAGTCTGCTTTTCTTCCCAGCCTGCAGTCATCCGGCAGCCACAAAGCCAACACTCCCTGTGCAGGCAGGAAGCAGGAGGGATTCTTACTCTGCTAAATGCTCGAGTGACCTAGGAGTCAATTTCCTCTGTTGCACTGTTGGCAATAAGTTAGGGTGAGAGGAAGACCACAGGTCATGTATCGCCCAGTTCTCAGCTGAGGGGGGAGTAAGGTAAGCTAGCAGTGGAGGTTTAAGGAACACAGGTTCAGGGACAGGCAGGCATCTCTCAGTTTACTGATGAGGGAACACAAGTCCAGAGACATGAAGTGATTTGCCTGGGGTCACACAGCATAGTGACCACAGAGCCAGGATTGAACCTCAGCTCTGCCAACACTGTGCTCTTTCCAGGACACAGCACTACCCCCAGTGTCAACATTCCCAGTGAAGACAGGGGCAGGGAGGCCAGAATGGGGTTCACTTGGTGGGGTGGGCAGTGAGGGGGGTGCAGAGAATGTCCCGACATGTGCAACCCATGAGGACAGGGCCTGGCCTCCCTGCTTTTCTGCTGTGTCCACAGGGCCTGGCACTCAACAGGTGCTCAGTAAATGTTCCCAACACAAGGCCCAGGCCAGCCCTACTGGGAGGCCCCCAATTCTTCCCACAACCGGGCATCACGTCCAAGAAGGCCCGTCCTCACTCTACCACTTCCCTCCTGACACCAGCTGTCTCGGCAAGGACTCAGAAACCATCTGAGCTCCAATAAACAAACACATAAAAAAAAAAACGCTGCTGTCTCCCTTCTGCTTCTGTTACAGATCCAAGCGCTGTTCCCACTTCTCCTGCCCCTGTGTCTCCAGCCACCTGCAACCTCCCTTCACCTCCCTTGGGGTGGAAAGCCCCAGCTTCTTTGCAAAGTGGAGGGACAATGATGCAAGAGCCTGTCATTGGAAAACCCCACCCACCTCCAATAGCATATTAAAAAGCAGAGACATTACTTTGCTAACAAAGGTCCGTCTAGTCAAAGCTATGGTTTTTCCAGTAGTCGTGTATGGACGTGAGAGTTGGACTATAAAGAAAGCTGAACACCGAAGAATTGATGCTTTTGAACTGTGGTGTTGGAGAAGACTCTTGAGAATCCCTTGGACTGTAAGGAGATCAATCCAGTCAATCCTAAAGGAAATCAGTCCTGAATATTCATTGGAGGGACTGGTGCTGAAGCTGAAACTCCAATACTTTGGCCACCTGATGTGAAGAGCTGACTCATTTGAAAAGACCTTGATGCTGGGAAAGATTGAGGGCAGGAGGAGAAGGGAATGACAGGGGGTGAGATGGCTGGATGGCATCACCGATTCAATGGACATGAGTTTTAGTAAACTCCAGGAGTTGGTGATGGACAGGGAGGCCTGGCGTGCTGCGATTCATGGGGTTGCAAAGAGTGGGACACAACTGAGTGACTGAGCTGAACTAATCCACCTCCGAGGGGGCCAGAGCAGTCCAGAAAGATGAGTCCCATGAGGCTGAAGAAGGCGGGATCAGCCCTCATGCCACAAGCCTGGCACCCACTGGGCACTCCAGTCACTCATGGTGACCTCAGCCATCCTGAGTGCTGCCCTTGTCCACAGTTGTGGGTCCGTGTGAACCCAGGGCTTCCTCTGGCTATGTGTCCACTGCTGAGCCTGCCCCATTCTCACCCTGAGGATGTAAGTCCTTGTGGAGCTGAATTCCAGTGCAGAAGACAGACCCCAAGGCCCCTTCCCCCATCTGGTGTTGTCTGACTCCTCAGTCCTGACCTACCACGTCCCCAAGCAGCACAAGCCTGACCTGGTTGTGACCTGGGCTGTGGTGGGGAGCCTGAAGGGGAAATAAACACAAAAGGCTTCACAGATCTCAAGATGCAGCCTAGGATCTGGGTCTTCAGGACTCCACAGTGGCCCCCTCCCTGGTCCCACTGGCTGTTCTCATGCAGCAAACCCCCCCATCATGACTGTCTGGCAGAGCTCTCCCTAGCCAGTGGGCAGGGCATGGAGGTACCCACTCATTCCTAGCTTCCCAGGGCACAGATGGGTCAGTCAGCAGTTTGCATGCCCCAGTTCAGAACTGGCCCAGCCCAGCTTGGCTGCCTACCCATCGTGTGAACTGGACAATGTTTGTCACCTCCTTGAGCCTCAGTTTTCCCATCTGTGAAGTGGGCTTATGCAGGTGCCTGCCCCCAGGGCTCTTGGGAAGAGTGAAGGCAGTGATACAAAGCAAGTGCCTAGCATGTGGGGAGCCTCCAAGCCTCTCCTCTGTGTGTCAGGAGATGTCCAGCTGCTCCTCCTCCCATCTGAGCTAGCTCCTCCCCCTCTCCAGCCCCCTGCCCTCCGCCCACTGCCCCTGCCAGAGCATGGCCCCCTCCATCTCTCTGAGCTGTTCCAGCAGCCTCAGGTCTCCTGCCTCAGCCTCCAAACTCCAGGATGTCTCCAGAGATGTTTTCTCATTTGCAGACCTCATCATCTCACTCCTGGTTCAATGGTTTTCCTGGTGGCTCCTGTCACCATCAACTACCAAATAGAGTCCAAACCCTTAGCCTACAGCCAGAGCAGCTCAAGAACAACCAGGAGAGAGGGGCCTGGGGCAGCACTTGATGACAGGGAAGTAAGAACACTTCTTGCATTTCACAAATCGGTAAAAATAGTCAAGTTTGCTGAAAAGCTTTTATTTACTCTTCATGTAAAGATTTAGAAGACAGTGAATATCTGCTGACACCAATGTCAATGACACCGATGACAATGATGAAGACAATGATTTATATTTGGGGTGACTTTGGAAAGGATGTGGATGTGCTCATCCAGAAAGTATTTGTTGAGTACCGAATATGTGCCAGGCACTGCTCTCACAGACTGAAGGTGGCTAGAGGCTCCCAGGCCACCTGCCGAGGCTGCTGCCGCCTGCCACTCAGCTCCTCCATGGTCCAACCCCACCACCTCTACAGGCGCATCTTCCCCACCCCCACCTCATGCTATATTCTCTCCTGAATCTCTTCTCACATGGGTGCCACAGCATCATTGCAGAGTTAATAGAACTGTAAACCCTACTTGGAAGAGATATTAGATCACTACCTCCATTTACCCCTGCCATCAAGCCAGCCTGGAGGCAGCTTGGAGTTTACTCTCCCCACTTTGCATAGACCCCCAAGAGACCCCAGACTCCCAGGGTGCTTCAGTTTCTATTAAATACCCAAGTCCTTTATGAGAGCTGATTGATGCCACCATAGGTCACACTGGGGACCACTGTCTGGAAGGGGAGAAAGACACATGGATGCACCCTAAGGATGCAGGATATTGGTATTTTAACAGAGGGACTTCACCCCAGATCGGGGCTCCTGGAGGGGAGACCAGGGAACAATTCCCAGGACATGCACTTGATTTGGCCCTGAACTGAGAGTGCATTTTCCCCAGTGGAAGCAATGCAAGGCAGTGGAGGCTGCCTGGCTAGAGGACACAGTAGGTGCATTGTTGAAGCTCAGGTCAGGAATGCAGGCGACAGAGTGAGCTGACCAACGTGGCCCCCGATGGTCAGTGCAGGTGACACCTCATCCCCAGATCCTCCTGGCCCCACTCCAGAGGGTACAGGGATGACAGAAGGGTTTAGGCCACAGAGCACACCTCCAGGGTGCCAGGAGCCAGGGTTTGGTGACACCAGTGATCCGCGTGGGGACAACACCCAAAGGCAGCAGTTAGGATGACAGTGGATGTGGGGCCAGGGCAGTCTCTGAGCCCAGACAGAAGTGGTCTCAACCCTGGCTCTAGTCCCTTCTCTGCACCCCAGTTTCCCATCTGTAAGTGGGGGTTCAGGCCCACCTTGCAGGACTCCTGGGGCATCACTAACAAACCAGCAAAGCACCCAGAACTCAGAGCAGGCGTCCATTGTGACTGTTGTTTGAGGCTGGCAACAGGCAGAGCCTCTTGGGGAGTGAGAGGGTGAGAATTATCAACCAGAGAGGTGATAATTGAAATCTCAGGTGTGAAAGAGGCCCCCCGGGGGACAGAGTGGGAAGAGAAGAGATGAAAGGGTGGCAGCTCCAACAGGAGCCCTGGAATCCCTGGCTGGATTCTGCCCATGGCCTCCTCTGAAGTCACAAAGAAAAACTGGACTATGGCTGCAGCAGTTGACACAGAGAAGAATCTTCTCACCAAGAAGGAGACATACGTGTGGAGGCTAGGAAGGTGAGCATGGACCCAACTCCCTCACTCACTCTCCGTATGATGCTGAGCAAGTGACTTGTTCTAACACTCAATTTCCTCATCTTTCAAAAGGAGACAACTGCTGTTGACAACACATCCTATGGGGTTGCTGTGAGGATTAAATGAGATAGTGCATGCAAAGTTTGGTGCTCAGTACAAACCAGTGGAAGTTGTAGTCTTGATGCTGGTGGTGATGGTAGTGGAGATGATGCTGGTGGAAATAGTGAATGCGATGGTGGGATGATGATGCAGGTGGTAGCAGTGATGGAGGTGGTGATGGTGATGGAGGTTGTGATGATGGAAATGGTGATGATGATGGAGGTGATGGCGGTGATGGAGGCAGTGGTGGTGATGGAAGTGGTGATGGTGATGGAGGTGATGGTGATGGAGGTGGTGGTGGTGATGGAGGTGATGATGATGGAAATGGTGATGATAGAGGTGGTGGTGGTGATGGAGATGGTGATGATGATGGAGGCAGTGATGATGATGGAGGTGGTGGTGGTGATGGAGGTGGTGGTGATGGAGGTGATGATGATGATGGAAATGGTTATGATAATAGAGGTGGTTATGATGACAGAGGTGATGGTGGTGATGGAGGTGGTGGTGATGGAGGTGGTGGTGATGGAGGTGATGATGATGATGGAGGTGATGGTGATGGAGGTCGTGGTGGTGATGGAGGTGATGATGATGATGGAAATGGTTATGATGATAGAGGTAGTGATGATGACAGAGGTGGTGGTGGTGATAGAGGTGGTGGTGGTGATGGAAGTGGTGATGGTGATGGAGGTGATGGTGATGGAGGTCGTGGTGGTGATGGAGGTGATGATGATGGAAATGGTGATGATGGAGGTGGTGGTGGTGATGGAGATGGTGATGATGATGGAGGTGGTGGTGGTGATAGAGGTTGTGGTGATGGAGGTGATGATGATGATGGAAATGGTTATGATAATAGAGGTGGTTATGATGACAGAGGTGGTGGTGATGGTGGTGATGGAGGTGGTGGTGGTGATGGAGGTGGTGATGATGATGGAGGTGGTGATGATGATGGAGGAGGTGGTGGTGATGGAGGTGATGGTGATGGAGGTGATGATGATGATGGAAATGGTTATGATGATAGAGGTGGTTATGATGACAGAGGTGGTGGTGGTGATGGAGGTGGTGGTGGTGATGGAGGTGATGGTGATGGAGGTGGTGGTGGTGATTGTAATGGAGGTTATGACGATGATGATGGAAATGGTGATGATGATGATGGAGGTGCTGGTGGTGATGGAGGTGGTGATGATGATGGAGGCGGTGATTATGATGGAGGCAGTGATGATGATGGAGGTGGTGGTGGTGATGGAGGTGGTGGTGGTGATGGAGGATGTGATGATGATGGAGGATGTGATGGTCATGGAGGAGGTGATGGTGATGGAGGTGGTGGTGGTGATGGAGGTGGTGATGGTGATGGAGGTGGTGGTGGTGATAGAGGCGGTAATGGTGATGGAGGTGATGGTGATGGAGGTGGTGATGATGATGGAGGAGGTGATGGTGATGGAGGTGGTGGTGGTGATGGAGGTGGTGATGGTGATGGAGGTGGTGGTGGTGATAGAGGTGGTAACGGTGATGGAGGTGATGGTGATGGAGGTGGTGGTGGTGATTGTAATGGAGGTTATGATGATGATGATGGGAATGGTGATGATGATGATGGAGGTGTTGGTGGTGATGGAGGTGGTGATGATGATGGAGGCGGTGATGATGATGGAGGCGGTGGTGATGGAGGTGATGGTGATGGAGGTGATGGTGATGATGGAAATAGTTATGATGATAGAGGTGGTGATGATGACAGAGGTGGTAGTGGTGATGGAGGTGGTGGTGGTGATGGAGGTGGTAGTGGTGATGGAGGTGGTGGTGGTGATGGAGGTGATGGTGATGGAGGTGATGGTAATGGAGGTGGTGATGGTGATGGAGGTGGTGGTGATGGAGGTGGTGGTGGTGATGGAGGTGATGGTGATGGAGGTGGTGGTGGTGATGGAGGTGATGGTGATGGAGGTGGTGGTGATGGAGGTGGTGGTGGTGATGGAGGTGATGGTGATGGAGGTGGTGGTGGTGATGGAGGTGATGGTGATGGAGGTGATGGAGGTGATGGTGATGGAAGTGGTGATGATGATGGAGGTGGTGGTGGTGATGGAGATGGTGATGATGGTGAAGATGGAGCTGGTGGTGATGATGGTGGTAATGATCATTGTCTGCTTCATTATGGCCCCATGGAGGGTGGGATCAAACCCATACACAAAAGTGGTTTGGATGTTGAATCTGAACCAATGACATAATACACGCACACACATCAGGATGTATGAAAAGATTTACTATTCACATAACGAGGTCTTCTGAAGACAGAAGGGCATGCACCCTACTTGTTCATTTGGTTTGAGCCAAGGGAGGGGCTCCGGCTTTTATTGTCATTAGCGATAAGGCCAGGGTGAGGGTTCCTATATATGGAATATGGTTTGCTTGCTTTTTTTGCTGAAATTCTTCCAGCGCCAGGAAAGGGAGCATGGGCTTTCTTATCAATTTGTCCAGATAAGGGATGAAAAATGGAAACAATAACATGTTACCTGAAATACCTGTCAGTGGCCCAACATCAAAAGTGGAGTCAAGCTCTTCATTACAATGGAGGTCATGATAACAATGTTTATGATGATGGTGATGAAGGCAGATCCGGCCACCAGGACCTCCCTGGCTCCTTCTTCCATTTTGGCCAGAGATGCCCTCATGGTCCACCCTCCTATCCACTCCCATACCCAGGATTGGATGCACAAACCATTTTCTCCATCCCTGGGCCATTGATATTCATTGAGTGAACATTCTTAGCTAAGAGCTGTGGAGGATCCAAATTGTGAAATGTGGAGGGAAACACAGATTTGTTTCTCAAATCTCAGAGACTAAAACTGGGGTGGGGGAGGGATGTGGAAATAGAAGCTCTAGGGAGGCTGAGGACAACATAGATGTCAGTCTGCTTTACCCTGAGGAGAGAAACCACATGGATGATCTGGACAAACCCCAGGCCTTCTCAGGCCATTGAGGGAGGTGGGAGCAAGGAAAGAAAGCCCTTGACTCCTTGAAGATGACTTCAAGGAAGTGGCCATGTTCTTGCAGCTACTGTCAAAGCTTTGATCCCAAGCAAGGTGGCAAACACAAATTGCAAGGCCCATGGGAGCCAGACTACTGAATTTCCCAGTAGTCATGTATGGATGTGGGAGACGGACCATAAAGAAGGCTGAGCGCTGAGGAATTGATGCTTTTGAACTGTGGTGTTGGAGAAGACTCTTGAGGGTCCCTTGGACAGCAAGGAGATCAAACCAGTCCATCCTAAAGCAAATCAGTCCTGAATATTCATTGGAAGGACTGATGCTGAAGCTGAAGCTCCAATACTTTGGCCACCTGATGCGAAGAACTGACTCATTTGAAAAGACCCTGATGCTGGGAAAGATTGAAGGTGGGAGGAGAAGGGGATGACAGAGGATGAGATGATTGGATGGCATCACCAACTCGATGGACATGAGTTTGAGTAAACTCTGGGAGATGGTGATGGACAAACAAGCCTGGTGTGCTGCAGTCCATGGGTCACAAAGAGTCGGACAGGACTGAGTGACTGACCAACAACGTGGGGGCCAGGTCTTGAATCTTCATGCGTACATCGGCCTCTTCAAGGTGACAGTTATTTCTCTGTTTCAGATGAGCAACCTGAGGCTCAGAGGTGAAACGTGGCCTGCCCAAATTTGTCCCTGATCAGCCTGAAGCCACAGCCAGCACTGTTCTCTGAAGCACACTGATGCTACACAAAAAGGGCAGATTTTGGTTTTTATCTCATAGAATCTAGTCATTTATCAACTGCAGAACCATCAATGGAGGAACTAGTGAGAAGTTGGGTGTGGGGCTCTGTCTTGAGCAGAACCCACTGGAACATGATTATTCTCACTTTCGCCTCTGAGCAGCCTCAAAACATGGCATGTGTGCATGTATGCTAAGTCACTTCAATCATCTCTGACTCTGAGACCCTATGGACTGTAGCCCGTCAGGCTCCTTTGTCCATGGGATTCTCCAGGCTGGAAACTGGAGTGGGTTGCCATGCCCTCCTCCAGGGGATCTTCCCAACCCAGGGATCAAATCTGCATCTCCTGTGTCTCCTGCAGTGCAGGCAGATTCTTTACCACTGAGCCTCCAGGGAAGCTGCTTCAAAACATGGCAATATACATAAAAATTTCAAACCTCTGTGCATCAAAGACCCAATTAACAGAGTGTAAAGGCAATCCATGGAATGGGAGGAAATATTTGCAAATCATATACCAATAAGGGGTTAATATCCAAAATCTATAAAGAACTCCTACAGCTCAACATCACAACAACAGATTCTAAAATAGTAGAAGGGCTTGAGTGGACATTTCTTTAAAGATATGCAAATGGCCAGTAAGAACGTGAAAAGATACTCAACATGACTAACCATTAGGGAAAAAGTGAAAACCACAGTGAGAAACCTATCAGGATGGCTACAATCAAAAAAAAAAAGGAAAAGAAAATAACAAATGTTGGTGAGGATATGAAGAAATCAGAACCTTTATGCACTGTTAGTGGGAATGTAAAATGGTGCAGCTGCTATGGAAAACAGTATGATGGTTCCTCAAAAGATTAAAAATTAGATTAACACAGGATCCAGCAATTCCACTTCTAGGCATGTACCCAAATTAATTGAAAGCAAGGTCTTGAAGATACATTCATACACCTATGTTCATAGCAGCATTCTTCACAGCAGCCCCAAAACGAAAGCAACCTAAGGGCCCACAGACAGACGAATGGTTAAACAAAACGTAGTATTTGCAGGTCTGGTGGCTCCGATGGTAAAGAATGTGCCTGCAGTGCTGGAGACCAGGTTTGATCCCTGGGGAAGGAAGTGGCAACCCACTCTAGTATTCTTGCCTGGAGAATTCCATGGACAGAGGAGCCTGACTTGCTACAGTCCATAGGGCTGCAAAGAGTCGGACATGACTGAGCGGCTGACACTTTCCCTTGTCATAGCTATAATACAATGGAATATTATTCAACCCAAACAGGAAAGAAATTTTGACTTGTGCCCTAACATGAAAGAACTTTGACGATATTAACCTAAGTGAAATAAGCTAGTCGCAAAAGGACAAGTACTGTATGATCTCACTTTCGTGAGATACCTCTGGTTGCCAGGGGTTGGGGTCTGGGGGAGGATGGGGAGTTACTGTTTAATGGGTCAGAGTTCTGTTTTGCAAGATTAATAGAATTCTGGGGGTGGATGGCTATGATGGCTGCACAACAGTGTGAATGAACACAATGCCACAGAACTGTACACTTCAAAAAAGTTAAGACAGTAACTTCTGTGGGATTTGTGTTTTCCACAATTGATCATTTTTTAGTGGCGATAGACCCATAGAAAGTCCTAAAGCCTCTAGACCACATGACAATGAGGAGGACACAACACTGGACCCACACAGGCTCGTCAAACCCTCAGACGCCCCAGCCTCCTATGCTGCAGCTTTCATTCGTTCCCTGGATAAGAAAACTAAAGCTCAGAGAGGCTGAGTGAGCACCCCAAGGTTGCACAGTGGGTCGGAAGCAGAATCAGGCTTATGCCTTGTCTGTTCTGATTCCACACACAGGCCCCCAGCCACTGTCCTGAGTTGCTTCTAGAAAACATGTACCAAGAGTTGTATTTACATCGACACTCATGACTCCTGGACCAAGACCCAGAGGTCTCCATGCTAGTTGTCCTGGCCTGGCATTTGAGGCCACTCGCCCACAATTCTCTGCACACTCCCAGCATCCTTCACTCCAGTTGGCCCCCGGCAGCATGGACCCCTCATCCTCTCTCCATTTCCTGCCCAGACCTTGTTTTACATCTGGGGCTTCTTCTCCAACTGTCACATGCTGAACTTCCTTCAACACACCTTCTGTGACCCCATAGCTGCCTGTCACCCTCCTGTGGGAAGACAGGGGCTGTGGGCTTCCAGTCAAGACCCCATGGTGCTCTCAGCAGCCATTGGCACACTGAGGGCAAGCACTCAGGAGCGGCCTTAGCTGCCAGGTTCCTGGGAGGAGGCCGCCATCTTGCAAAGAATACTAACTCTTTCTCGGCCACTGTCTTTCCAGACAGCAACCTCCACATGGATGACCTTGATCTGACAAAGAGGGCCTTCCCCAGTGTCTTCCTCTCTCCCCAAAATGTGGTAAAGAGAGGCTGACCTTGGGGTTAAGGTCTCACCGCTACCATTTCCAGCAGGTGAGATCCCAGGCAATCAAGCACCCTCTCTGAGCCTCAGTTTTCTCATCTGCAAAATGGAAACAGAAGTAACAATTTCACAGTGTGTGTAGCCAATGAGAACAGAATTGCAAAAGCAAAGCCATTGACTCCTAGGAAGGGCTCGGTAAATGTTCCCAGTAAATTCTCCCTTCTTTCCTGTCTGTGAACTGGAAAGAGTGTGAGTTGACATCACAAAGCCCTGGCCTTGCATCTGCGGTCCACCCCTTACCAGTTGTGTGATCTCGGACAAGTGACTTGATTTCTCTGAACTTATTCCCTCTTCTGTTATAACGAACCAGCAGTGAGGGCCCCCTCACGGATTGGTTTCAGTTGAAGTCGATGACTCAGTGAAGAACAGGAGCTCGACACTCGCCAGCTGGTCCTTTCCCACCGCTCCCAGCTCTTTCCTTGGCACAGGCCAGTTGGGTCCACACCAAGTACACCACCACATTGATCCCACTTGGCCTTTTCTTCTGGGCCTGCCCTCCTGGCTACTCTGAGTGGATTTCACAGCAGAAATGACTGTTTTACAGAAATGGACTCTGATGCAGTCTGGAAACCATGATTCAGAGAACACAGGGAGCAGCTGCCAAGACAAGCGTGTGTGGGAACAGTGTCTCTGGGGAAGCCTCCCTGTCCCTGGGCCCCGATGTCCTGATGGGGCCCCTGCAGCAGGGACCCTGTCAAGGGGTCATCTCCTGGTGCTGGGTTCTCTCCAGACAAGAGGACTCAGCCAGACCTGCACTCCAGGTCCAGCTCCTCGGGGCAGTCCCCTCCCCCACTCCTGGGTCAAGCTGCCCTCCCTTCCAAATGGTGATACTAAGGGCAGGTCCCTCCTCCCCAGGCTGTAGTGAAAAGTAGATGGCTCAGCTCACAGAAAATGCTCTGGGCCCAGCACCCCTAGCTACTGGATAACGGTACCAGTTAATATTAATTATATCCAGCATCCCCCCCACCCATTATGTGGTGATTATGGGTCATCCCTTATACACTCCGAGCCTCTTTTTAACGGTCTGTAAAATAGGCATGAAAAATTTTACCCTACAAGATAATGGGAACTTAAATCCCTTGTACAGAGCCTGGGATGTAGTAGATGCTCAACATACACGCGGTCTCTCATCTGCCTTCTTCCCCTCTCCCTGTGGATGCAGCTTAAGCCCAGTTATCCAAGTCCAGTGAATGGCCTTTGACACCGCCCAGTCCCAGGTCTGGATCCAGGTCTGTCCACCTGTCTGGATCTTTCTTCCGGGACCACACCTAGGGAAAAGCTCAGCTCCTTCTCTCCTCCCAAACACCCCCCCACACCAAGCATTTTGAATTTATTGGCGTTAGAGATTTGTGGGGCTGGAGAGAGGGATGCAGACTTACTGGCTTGGTTCTCCTTCTTGCTCCCTCATTTCTCAGGAGGAAGCAGGGCTTGTTTCGTGCAGAGCAGTTTCACCTGCAGCCTCCCAGTAACCTTCCCACCAGCTGGTTCTAAGCCCTCGGGATGTTAGTTTTTGGTACACGTGGGCATCTTCCAGATAAACACTTGAGTCTCCCCATGAAGAGCTGTGATGATCAAAAATGTATTCCTCATGTTCCAGAAGTATTATCATCACTGTTTTACAGATGAAGTAGTGGAGGCTCAGAGAAGTTGAGTGCCTTGGCCATAGGCACACAGTGAGGGAAGAATTTTGGCAGCAGTAGCACCATCTAGGGTGTGGCACTTGGGCCCTTGGGTTCCGTTCAGACAAGCCTTGGTCTGGCCCCAGCTCCACCACTGACCAGTTGTCACGGTGCCCATGTCACAGGCTTCTATGAGGTGAATAAGATGACACATCTCAGGTGCTCGCCAAATCCAGGCACATAGTAGGTGCTCAAGTAAATGCGGCCACTGTCGTTCTCACGGATGAGCTCACTGTACCTGTAGAACCGTCCCTGTCTCGGGTTCTACCCGTGTCCCGTCCTGTCTCTGTTCCATTTCGGTTCCATCTCTTCTTCCAAAACCACTCAAAAGTTCCCTCCCTGAGGATGACTTCCCTGACCCGCCTCACTTGACTCTTGCCTGGCAGCCCCACGAAGATGGAGAATAAGATTTGGAATTGGTCCTGGGCTCAAACCCCTCTCTTCTTTCACTAATAGTGGAGTGATGCAGGTCTCCTGACAAGCCTCAGTTTCCACATCTGCACATCAGGAGCAGCTCTCTGTCTTTTCCAGGCTTGTTATAAAGATCAAATGAAGCAGCAGTGTGCAAACTGCTTCACAAATGGTGAATGTTCACGCCAGTGCTTGAAGACTGGCTCGTCATCTCCACCTGTCTTCCCTCGCTCGTTGTCCCCTCAGCAACCTGGAGTGTGATTTATGTTTTCCTTCTACATTTCATGATCTCCTTCCATGCAGAAAACTGTGGCACTAAGAACAGATCAGACAGCAGGAGCAGTGGAATGAGCTTGCCATGTGGAACCATACGGGCCAGCCTGCTGGATAGAACGCAGACCCCAGGCCCCACAAAAAATCAGAGGGGCAACGCTGGGATCTGCCAAAGCCAAGCCTCTTGGTACCAGTGTTGGTATTATTAGTACCTCCACGCACAGCTTTGGCATGATGGAATTTCAGGCATCAAGGCAGCCAGTGGGACAGCTATGTCCTGGCACTGCCTCAACCCCATCCACCAAGCCCGTCAAAGTTGCCCGAAGAACAGCATATTTTCAGTTAAGATTCTGAGCCCAGGAGGGAAGCAGGAAATGATTCATTCTCTCACTCAGCCAATGTACACAAAGGCACATTATTAATATTTACTCGGGGGTTTCTCCAAGGACCCCAAACAGCAAATCACGGTAAGAGAAGGGAACGGAAGATGAGGTTTGCCAGGCTTTCTGGGTGCCTACAGATGGAGTGAAAAAAAAACCCTGCTAAACATTTTGCATGGCAAGGGTGCTATCAGTGTCAGGGCTGGGAGGGGCCTGGCAGCTCGTTCTGTTCACTCCAGAGAGAGTAGGGACCCACCCACGGTGACCCAGCCAGGTCACGACAGAGGAAGAAATAGAATCTGGGAATGTGGAGGGACGGAAAGGGCATGGGACTGTGAGCCTCAGGGACCCCATCTGTAAAATGAAAAGATGAATGCTACCCGCATAGGTCTGTAGGAAGAGAAGATTTACCCACTGCACCTGGCCAAGAGCAGATGCTCCACAAAAGGCACCAATGGTGAGCAGTGGTGAGGAGAGGGTTCAATGCCAGTCCCTGTTCCCACTGCCCAGTGTGCCTCGCAATAGCCTCAGGTGCCTCTCTCAGTAGAGGAGGGTCAGGTTTCCCAGGCTGGGCTGGGCTGATGAAACCCAGGTTGCGAAAGGATCATTTACTTGGCACACAATTCCATTCACAATCTCCTCTCCCCAGGGCAAGAGAGCAGGACTCTAAACCCTCTTTTGCCCCAGAAGCCTATCCCTGGCCCCTTCTCAGGCTCAGCACCCCCTCCCCCACCCTTCTGTGGCCCTTTCTCTGTCACTGCCATGAGGAATGAGGTCCAGCTGTCATTTTCTACACGGCGGGCACCTGCTGACAGCTTCTGTCGCTTGGCGGCTGTAATTGCTGCTCCCTCTCTCCCCTGTATTCCCCTCCTCTGCACAGACTCCCTTCTGCCTCTGCCAGGGAGTTTATTAAATAGTTTATTAAATCTCTCTGCCTTTGCTTGCAAACTGTCTCTTTCAGAGATGAAAAATACTGAGACCTAAAGAGACAAGATGAACCTCCTGAAAGCCACACAGCTAGAAAAGGACTGAGCTGGGAGTTTGTGAGTTTGTAACTCTGACTCTCCTGGCTCCTTTGTGACTTCCCCCAGGAAGTGAGGGGATATGACAGAGGACAGATGTATATTATGGAGAACAGAGGATCAGAGGAGGGATCCAAGCTGGTGTAGGGGCAAAACGGAACTTCAGAGGTAGGTGGGGACCTCGGGGTCATTAAGCTCATTTCCTCGTTCAACAAATGCTGATTAAACACATAGCACCTGGAAGAGGTCCTGAAGATGCAACTGTGATTCACAGTCCCTGTCCTGGATGGAATCCAGGTCTCCCACATTGCAGGCAGACGCTTTACCCTCTGAGTCACCAGGGAAGCCCCCAGGAGAAGAGACAGACAAGTAAATACCCATGGTGTGCTGTGATAGGTGAAGACTGTGGGTATGCATCAAAGAGATCCTTTATCTGGGCTTAGCAATCAAGGAAGGCTTCCTGGAGGAGGCAGTGTCTAATTTGAAACCTGAAATGCATAGAATGTAGTTCCAGCACCTTGCCTTTTTGGAGTGAAGAGCTTTGTGGAATTGGTGGACAAAAACCAGGCTGGTATTGACACCAGCATCAGCCCAGAGCAGTCAGATCTCCTAGAACTGGATTTGAGTCATATTGCCAACTTCCACATTGCTCTACAGTGCCATCAGTACAATTCTTAATAGTTTGGCCTCTCCTCATAAAGCGTGTGTGTGTGTGGCGGGGATTGGAGGGGGTGGAGGGGTGGGGTTGTTTACAGATAAATGCACATAAATTTCAAGGATTGAAAGGTGTTTGTGGCTGACTTGGTTGAGGCTCTGTAAAGTTCTGGGTTGTGGATGATGCTAAGAGCAGACAAGAAACCCTGTGAACAAGGAAACAGAAAGGGACGCAGGCAGATCCTGGTCCTCAGGTTCTTCCTGAACCCCTCTGGTCTCCCCCAAGTCGGCATTC
Source organism: Bos indicus x Bos taurus (assembly GCF_003369695.1). Classification (NCBI taxonomy): domain Eukaryota; kingdom Metazoa; phylum Chordata; class Mammalia; order Artiodactyla; family Bovidae; genus Bos; species Bos indicus x Bos taurus. The sequence continues at coordinate 123,458,665 of NC_040077.1, forward strand.
AAGATAATGAAGGGGGTCTGTACATGACATTCTCCTTTCACTGGGTACCTGAACAGATTCTGCCACCTGTGACTCAAGAGGCCTTGATTCTGGACATGAATAGGAGCTGCCGGGTGGTCAGAGGGGTGCAGAGCCAGGCAGCCAGCTGACTTCAGGAGGAAGAGCTCTGCCTGGCAGCGCTGAGCCCCCGGGGAGCCCTTCACACCTGTGGGGCTGCGGTGCCCTGCTCAGCGCTCTCTCTCCTAGCCCATCTCTTCCCTGCTTTGTTTTCTCCCTCCATGTCTCTCCCTGCCTTTTCTCCCACACTCAGCCCTTCACCGGATCATTCATCATCCCACAGGCAGGGTCTGTGCCTGTTCAGCCCCCAGGCTGGCCATGAAGGGAACACCCCCAGTGGGGCCGAGGCTATGTTCCTGTCCTTGGGGAGCACCCAGTCTGGCTGGAAAAATGGATGAGTCCATCATGACCCAGAGCAGTCCGTGCTGAGATGGGGGGAGAGGCTGTATGGGATGGGGAGCACGGAGAGGACGCTGACCCTGGACCAAAGTCAGGGAGGACCTCTGGGAGGAGGTGGTGCCCATGCTGAGACCTGGAGGAGAAGTGGGAAGCCGGAGGGGGGGTGGGTAGATGGGGGAAAAGGTTGTACCTGAAGCAGCAAATTGGCACCTGCCGAGGTCTGGCAGAGAGGGCGAGCTGGGAGCCTTGTAAGCGGCAGGCAGAGCCGAGATGGCTGCGGCTGCGGTGAGGGCGGGAAGGTGGGAAAAGACAGGACTGGACTCTTCTGGGATCAGATCACAGAGGATGGGGCTGGGCTGTGCAGGCTGGGTTTCACCCTGAGGGTCCTGGGAGCCACGCAGGGATGGGGGAGGGTGTCAGGGAGGACGTGACCGCTCAGTAGACATTGGTGTCGGGGACAGATTCCAAGAGGATCCAGCTTCTCCAAGCCCTGGGTGGGAAGAAGCTTCCTTCCCCTCCTCCTCCCCTTTCCGCCCTAGCACTTTCTCTCCTCCCTCTTCTGATCCCACAGCTTCTCTCTCTCTGTCCTCTCCTCCAGTCCTTTCTATCCCCCTTCTCCTCGTTCTCTGTTCTCTGCCTTTCCTCCTTTCTCCATCACTCTTTCCTCATCCCTTCAGACGCTCCCGACGTGTTCCCTCCAGACGCTCCTGAACTCCAGGCACAGGGCTGCAGCTCGGCTGAGTTCCCCTTGCGAGGATCGGCAGCGCCACCTTCAGGTCAGAGCCAGGACCGCCGCGGGGTCTCCCACACCAGGAAGACGCGGGTCCTTCTCGGCCTCCTGCAGAAGACACGGAGGTGTCCGCCCACCTGGCCCAGTCCCAGTGCCTCCTTCTGCCGCCCGCAGCCTCGGGTCTGGCTGCTCTGGGTCGACCCTGGCATCAATACCAGCCCCGCCTCTGTCTCCCCTAACAACCCTAATTACCAGGCAAGCTCTTCTCCCAAAGACCAGACGACAGAACTAATGTGCTTAATAGCAGAATTCCTTCCCTTTCACAGCCCCGTGCCCCGGAGTGCCGCCAGCCTGAGGAGGCCAGTGTTCTCTGCTGTCCTGGGAGGGAGGGCCCCACAGGGGCTAGCATGCCCATATTGCAGATGGGGAACTCGAGGCTCGCACAGGGTGAGTGGAGGTGAGTCACTGGGGACCCAGGAAAACCTGGCGCTCTGCACTTCTTTCCTTGTTCAGTAATCACTCATGGACACCCAGGCTGTGCCAAGTGGAGTTCCGGGACCAGGGGCGCAGAGATGGAAAGACAGCGGAGGAAGTCCCCGCCCTGGGGAATATAAGGAACGGTGCCGGTGCTGGGGGACTGGAGGTAGGACCTGGAATGTGTCGGTTACTGCCGGAGTCCAGAGAAGGTGCTGGCCACACAGGCGGATTCTGCGAAGAGGGGAGGGGAGCTCTGATCTGGCTTCACAGGGCAGGTGGCATCTGAGCTGATTCATCCAGGTAGAGTCAGAGTGTGCCTGGAAAAGATGATGGAAGGGCCTTCCAGGAAAGGGAACAGCATATCAAAGGCATGGAGGCCAGAAAATATGGGAGAAAGGGAATTCTGTGTGATTGAAAAGGTGGGAGGGGGATTAGGTTGGAGGGGAGGGCCACACCAGGAAGAGCTTTTGGGATCTCCTTCAGTAGGCTTCCCTGGTGGCTCAGACGGTAAAAGCATCTGCCTGCAATGCGGGAGACCGGGGTTTGCTTCCTGGGTCGGGAAGATCCCCTGGAGAAGGAAATGACAATCCACTCCAGCACTCTTGCCTGGAAAATCCCATGGACGGAGGAGCCTGATAGGTTACAGTCCATGGGGTCGCAAAGCGTCAGACACGAGTGAGCGATTTCACTTTCACTTTCAGTAGGCATTAGGGAAACAGGTTATAACAGCAGTAATGGTTCTCTAGTAGCCACAGCGGACACTAACTGGGGGCTTCCATTTGATGAGGCACATTCTGAACCTTAGACCTTCCTTTTACTAGCTCTAGGTGGGTATGGTTCTTGCCATCTCTGTTTTGTAGAGGGAAGCAGGCACAGAGAGATTGTCACCTGCCCCTGATCACTCAGCTCATAAGCAGAGATTTGACCCCAGCATCCTGGCTCCAGAGCCTGTGCCCTCAACAAGGACTCTAATAAGGGAGGTGGGGTGGGAGTGGGGTGGGGGTGGGTCCCAGAGCTCTTTAGGAGACAGCCCCTCTGGCCTGAGCTGCTGATTAGAAGAGGAAGCCCAGATGATGTCTCAGTCTGATGGTGGCATTCAGATGTACTCATTCTGAGAACAAATACCTACTTCATGCCAGCCTGGACTTGGTCTCTGCCCTCAGGAAATGCATTTCAATAGGGATGATGAGCCCTAAACATGAACATATGACTGAAGACGATGATTTCAGTGACCCACACGGGGAGGAAAACTCAACAGGGAGAGGGGCGCCTCCTTAGGACCAACCTCCCGGGGTAGACCGTGCAGCCACTCCCCTCCAAGGATCTCCCCCACCCCCACTGCAAGGGGGTGGGACACTGATGGCCCACCTCTAGAAAATGCCCCCAAAGACTCTTTGCTGCTTTCTGGGTCACTTTCTACCCCCATGCCTTGGTGTCCCGCCATCCCCCTTGGGGACATACCAGAGTAATGGGCCCAAAATAGCAAAGGTTTTAGCTTCCCCTGCCCACCTCCAGGGCCAGGGGTGGGGAGGGACAGCTCAGACCTGTGGAAACAGCATTGACCTCTCTCTTTGAGAGGAAGTAAGGAAAAGAAATTCCCCACCACATGATGTTTGGTTTTGAATAACCCCTTGTGACACCTATAAAATATTAGACACAGAGAATCTTAGAGCAATAGGGTCTTAGATCCTCAGACTTAGCATCAAATTATAGACTCTAAGGCTCTTAGAATCATGGAATGTTAGAGCACCTTAGATTCACCTTAAATTATAGATTTTTAGAATTAGAACACAAGATTTTAAAAATCGTAGAAGCCTAGGATTTTAAGAGTTTGGTGTTGCAGGAAACTTGAAGGTCATCTCCTAGCTCCATCCTTCACCAGCCGATGTCTTTGGCTTTGAGTTCATCTCTCTGGGCTTCAGTTTCCTTTTTGTTTTAAACAACTGCATAATAATAGTTTGTACCTAACGTGGTTGCTAAGAGGGTTCAATGAGTTGGCTGTGAGCAGGGCCACAAGCATGACCAGCCTGGGGGACAAGCATGGGTGGTCTGTAAGCTGTACTAAATACTCTTGCAACTAATCCATTTCCCTTGCAATACAGGTTAACCAGCCTCTCATGCCTCTGCCACCGAGCTTCTGTGTAGGAAGCCATCTAGGCTAGAAATAAGCACTCCCGGAGGAAGCAGCCTTTCTCCTCCTGCATAGCACCGCTTCCTTTGGTGCCTCTCAAGCCTGCTGTCCCCTAGTACAGCAGGCTTCTTTTGTTTCAGCGCTCTCCTCTAGTGCTGGAGACCCTCTCCTCAAAGCCGTCACAGGCACAGGAATCAGAGAGCCCACCAGCTCAGCCTCTTCTCCCAGACAGCCCTGGTGGAGGTGGTGCAATTTGTCTGCCATCCTCCCCCCAACCTACTGCCCTTTTCTTCCTTTCTGGAACTGAATGATGGAGAAGATGATGCAAGGACGCAGAGGCTCAAGAAGGAAAAGAACTCCTGTGTCTGAGCCCCGCCCCCCTGCCCCCACTCCACTCCTTGTAGCAGGTTCAATGAAAGGTCCCTGTGTCTCAGACCCGTCAGGTTCTGCCAGGCCTGTTTCTCTGCACGTATCCTTCCCCCTGCCCAGGAACGCCCTCCTCTCTCCCGGCTAACCCATCACCCTGCCCGCCACACACCCGCTCCTCTGTGAAGTCTCAGCTCTCCCCCACCCCCACTCCCCTGCACCCACCTACTCCAACCATTGTTCTCTAAAGACCTTTTCAGTCCCAGATCTTCTTTCTTTGAGAAGCTCCTTCCTCCATCATTTCATAGGTATTGCAATCGGATCTGACATTAAATCCATGTATATGTAACTGTGGAAGAGCCAAGTGGAGCAGAAAGTGACTCTTGGACAACGTAACATTTTGTAGACATTTAATTAAGCATATATCAGCTTTCTGCTGCATTTATGTTGCAGCTTTCTGTTTGTATTTAAATCCCCTGACTCTCTTCAGGCCTTAAACATTTTCATAGACCCTTGGAGTTCTGCAGCCCTGGCACTGTGGGTAGAGTTGAGAGGCATGGCTGATGGAGAGACACTCCCCTCCCAGCACCCTCCTCACCCAGGCAGAACCAGATCCTACACGGTACATGGTGATGCGGTGGTTATCTGTGTGTCGTAGTCCCCACTGGGCAAGCCAAGGGTCACACCGTGTCATTTCCAGATGCCACATGCTCAGCTCAGAGTCAGGCACAGAAGGATCAGTAAGCTTGTTGGGGGAGAGTAAGCAGGCAGGGACTTTCCCGGTGGTCCCGTCATTGAGAATCTGCCTTCCATTGCAGGGGACTCGGGTTCCATCCCTGACCTGGGAACTAAGATCCTCTTCACCATGGAGCAATTGAGCCTGTGTGCTGCAGCGAAGGACCTTGCATGATGCAACTAAGGCCTATATAGCCAAATAAATACATAATAAATTAATATTTTTTAAAAAAAAGAAGTAATCAGACAAAGTAGAGCAAGCCTGCAGGAAGCAGCAGACATACATGTCTGGATTTTGTGAGTTCAGAACATGAGGGTGGACTCAGACCCTTCCCCCTCACTGTCTACCACCTTGGAGGGCAGGGATTTCTTTCCCAAGAAAGAAAGAAGGAGACCAAGCGTTTCCTTCTCTATGGAGATATTACCAGAACGCAATGTTCCTGAAATCCTATTGTGATCCAGCTGTGGGTGAGCATCACTGACTTGTCACCCTTGTGCTGGTCTCTACACATCACATCTTGAGCAGAAACCTGGGGGTGGGGCCCAAACTGATGACACCCCTCTCCCAGCAGTCAGGATGGTGTGGAGGGGAGAGCATGGGCAGCAGATAGGACCACTCTGGACAGTCTCCCTGGCCCTCTGCTGGGAGATGGACATTCCAACAGCAGCTTGGCTTGTTAGACCTAGGTTTGGAAGTCCCGAGATCACATTATGGTCATATCATGGTCACATCAGAATACCTTCTGACCCCTCGAGGGGGTGACATACTCTACTGTCACACCTCCCCATCCCCCACCAGCTCATGTCAAAAAGCCCACCAGACCCTTCCTGACCACCCCACTTAAAGAGCCCCTTCCTTCCTCTGGGGGACTCACAGAGGGACCGGCTAAGGTTCAGTGAAGACTCACAGCTCACGGGAATCTCATGAGAAGAAAAAAGATGAGTGTGTGCTGAGCACCTGCTGTGTCCCATGACTGATGGTCAGAGCCACCACTGTGACCTTATCTGAACATCACAGCAGTCCTCTGAGGGAGGAGGTTATCATGTTTGACCTTTTACAAAGGAAGAAGTTTAAAACCAGGGGAATGGCTTGCCTTGTCTAAGGTCAAGTCTTGAACAGAGTGTAAGTGAATGAGCCAGCCCCAGCCCTCTGTCCACTGCCCCGGAGATGGAGGTTTGGGATCCTTGGCCTTGGAGGTCGCAGCTGATGCTACCTGCTGATGGTGTGGGTTAGACTGTCCCGAGAGAATGTGAAGGAGATCACATCATTGTAGAGGAGCTCAACGATAAACGTGAGTGTGCTATGAAGATGGGTTGAGAGACCAGCAAAGCGGTTTGAGAATAATCCATCAGAGACTGTGTTGGGGGCCAGAGTGAGGTACTCCGCCCGTGACAAAGGTCATGAGGAAGGAGGCTCGACATACGCAAAGGCGGGATCGAGCCTCAGGAGTCCCCCTGGAACTCCTCGAGCATCTACCCCCATAACCAGAGCCTGCCTACTTTACTACTTTGTGCTCACCTACACCTCTGACTTTACGGGGGGCTGTCCCCCACCACCTCTTTTGGAGAAGGAGTTAACTTAGAGCTCCAGTTTATAATAATTCCTGGGCGTGATAAGAGTGTTTTAACCTACAAACTCCTCTGAAGGTTCTCTGGCCTGCCTGACAGGCTTGTCCGGCCACATGTGATCACTCACAGCCTCCCAACCGTGAGAGGCACAAGATGTTTTAAACCTTCTAAAAACAGGTTCCTTAGAAAAGTTAGAAAACTATTAGTATAAGTATAATGGGCTAATTAGAAATTTTGTTGGTGAAGGGTTTTTCATTTGTTGAGCCAATGTTTGTTGCTAAGTCTCCATATCCCCTGCCCTTACACACATTAATGAATATATAGAATTAACCTTTGATATTAATCACGTTAGACCTTAGGCTAAGTAAATTCTTTCCTTAACTAAAACCCACTACACCCTCACCCTGTAGGAGTGTAACTTTATTTGGGTGGCGTCTGTTTTGAGAATAATCAGCCCTGGAGAAATAAGTGTCCTGATTGACTGACCGCTGTCACAAGGAGAGGGTCGTAAATTGTCAGCAGGCCCCCCTGGCCAGAAGATGATGTAACACCCCTAAGACCTCTGTATACATTTGTATGAAGCACCTGACTTTGATAAAAGTCAGGACTGCTGACCCCGCGTGACTTTTGCATAACATCTCAGTGTATAAAAGTAGACCATGGAAAATAAAGAATTGGGACCAGTTTCTCAAAATACTGGTCTCCCCATGTCGCTCTCTCTCTCACTCTGGTTGAGTCTCCATCTGGAGCGCGGAACCCACCATGCTTACTAATTATGCCTGGGCTTCTAAGATCCGACCGGGGAGGCCTCAGTGTCTCCTCTCCTTCGGGAGAACGGAAGGACGCCTGCGGCCTACGTAAGTGGTGCAAACTTCTTGTCTTGAAGTTTTATTGGTCTCCCGCGTAAACCAAGCTACTCAGCCTCTTTTCTCCACTGAATTTTCCTACTGAGCTATCCTTATTCTATTACTCTTTATATCTTTAATTAATATCTAATTGAAGCTATTGTATCCTGATCCTCGCCTATGCCGTCTCTCCTTCGAATACCCTGGATCAGCCGGGGCTGGTCCCCGGCAAGACTGGGAGGAGAACTAAGAAAGAAAGTGATGCAAAGAGAGGGGAGTGGAATAAAGAATCAAGGAGCGGGTGCCAAGGACAGAGAAAACAAATTTGTGGTTACCAAAGGGAAAAGAGGGAGCAGATAAATTAGGAGTGCTGGATTAACATATGCACACTACTACATATAAAACAGATAATCAATGAGGGCCTACTGTACAGCATGGAGAATTCTACTAATACTCTGTAATAACCCATATGGGTAAGAATCTTAAAAAGAACATACACATATATATATGTAACTGAATCACTTCACTGTACACCTAAAACTAACACATATTCCAATACAAATTTGTAATCCACCCAATTAAAGAGAAAAGAAGAATCAGGTGGTAGACAGTGGTCAGTAACAATGATGGTAGTCAGCAGTGACCAGTGGGCAGCAGTGATAGTCAACCTGGGCATTCGTAGTCAGTGATGGCCAGTGTTCAGTGCTGAATGACAAAAGTGAAGGGTGATCTGTGTGGTCCAGTGGTCACCAGCAGGCGGTGGTCCAGCCAGGGCAGCACTGAGAAGTGCCCCTTGGATGTCACCACCGAGAGATGCCCTGTAACCTGTGTGAGAGCAGCTGCGGAAGGCCTGTGGGTGGGGCTGGGAGTGGGGGGTGGGAGGCGAGAGGGAAGCAGAGAGCCTAGTGATAACCGGGATGAGGACGGGACCAGAGGAGGTGAAACTCATGCCGAGAGTGAAGGAGACTGTTGTTTCTACTGTCACCTGCCAAGTCCGTGGCCTGAGGATAGCAGTGACAGTCTGGGACAGTTTGCAGGGTTGGGCAGAAGAGGAGATGAGGGAGAAGTAAAATGATGCTGGAGCAGCTCATGGGACACCCCACCCCACTCCAGCCCTAATGTGATCGGTTGGTTTAAATCAAGTGAAGCAGAGGAACCTGGTGGAAAGGACATGGGGTCAGGCGTCAAGGCAGCGTGGCTGGAGTCTGGTTTACAAGGCTTGAGAGCTGGGTGACCTTGCTAACTCTCCCTGGGCCTCACTTTTCTCCGCTGTAAAATGGGACCCTGAACACCCACCCACGCTTACTCACAGAGAGTTCTAACTCAGCACAATGCCCATGGTAAAGTCTTCACCAACCCAGGCCCTGGAATCGCTGTCACTTCCTGGATGAGATGACCTTGGGCAGGAGGCCTCAACATGGGGACATTAATTGTGTCTGCTTTATGCCATTGTTCCAAAAGAGGCAATGCCTGCATCGCGCTTAGCGTGGCACCGTGTGAAACACGTGCTCCACAATGACGAAGAGCTGCAGCTGCGGCGAAATGAGCAACTTGTGGGCTTGTGGGTGGACTTTTCTGCCATCTTCCTCTTCCCAGGGTCTGGGGCCTCTGTGGGTGAAGGCTCAGACTGACCTCAGTATGCTGGGGTCTTGGAGGTAGAACGGAACCTGGAGGTGAGCTCTCTATGCCAACTTTTTCATGGAAAGATAGAAAATCAGGGTCAGAGAGGGTTGAACCTAAGGTCACACAGAGTGATGGTTGAGCCAGGGTCAAGGACTTGGGACCACTGGACTCCAGGAGCAGTTTCCTGTGTGCGCTGGTGTCAGCATTTGGGGGCTCATTACCCTTCAAAGTGGGCCAAACCAACGTAAGAAATAGCTGTTGGAAGCGGGACATCATGCAGTATGAAATCAAGTGGGCCTTAGGAAGAGCTACTACAAACAAAGCTAATGGAGGTGACAGAATTCCCGCTGAGCTGTTTAAAATCCTAAAAGATGATATCGTTAAAGTGCTGCACTTAATATGCCAGCAAATTTGGAAAACTCAGCAGTGGTCACAGGACTGGAAAAAGTCAGTTTTCATCCCAATGCCAAAGAAGGTCATTGCCAAAGAATGTACAGACTACCATACAATTGTGTTCATTTCACATGCTAACAAGGCTATGCTTAAAATCCTTCAAGCTAGGCTTTGACAGTTCATGAACTGAGAACTTCCAGATGTACAAGCTGGGTTTTGAAGAGGCAGAGGAATCAGAGATCAAATTGCCGACATTCATTGGATCAGGGGGAAAGCAAGAGAATTCCAGAAAAACATCTACTCCGGCTTCATTGAGTACACTAAAGCCTTTGTCTGTGTGGACCACAGCAAACTGTAGAAAATTCTTAAAGAGATGGGACTACCAAACCGCCTTACCTGTCTCCTGAGAAACTTGTGTGCTGGACAAGAAGCAAGAGTTAGAACCAGACATGGAACCTCTGGCTGGTTCAAAATTGGTAAAGTAGTACGACAAGGCTGTATGTTGTCGCCCTGTTTATTTAATATATGCAGAGGACATCATGTGAAATACCAGGTTGGATGAATCACAAGCTGGAATCAAGATCGCTAGGAGAAATGTTAATGACCTCAGATATGCAGTTGTTATTTTGCCGTTGTTGTTGTGCTAAGTCGTGACTTACTCTTGCAACCCCATGGACTATAGCACATCAAGCTCCCCAGTGATTCAATGAATATTGGCAATCTGATCTCTGGTTCCTCCACCTTTTTTAAATCCAGCTTGTACATCTGGAAGTTCACGGTTCATGTACTGCTGAACCCTAGCTTAAAGGGTTTTGAGCATCACCTAGCTATTATGGAAAATGAGTACAATTGGATGGTAGTTTGAACATTCTTTGGTATTGCCCTTCTTTGGCATTGGGATGAACACTGACCTTTTTCGGTCCTGTGGTCACTGCTGAGTTTTCCAAATTTGCTGACATAGTGAGTGCAGCACTTTAACAGCATCATCTTTTAGGATTTTAAATAGCTCAGCTGGAATTCTGTCACCTTTACGAGCTTTGTTTGTAGTGATGTTTCCTAAGGCCCACTTGACTTCATACTCCAGGTTGTCTGTGTTTAGGTGAGTGACCCCACCTTTGTGGTTATCCAGGTCATTAAAACCATTTTTGTATAGTTTTTCTGTTTATTTTTGCCACCTCTTCTTAATCCTGCCTGCTTCTGTTAAGTCCTTACTATTTCTGTCCTTTATTGTGCTCATCCTTGCATGAAATGTTCCTTTGTTACCTCCAGTTTTCTTGAAGAGAGCTCTGCTGCTGCTGCTAAGTTGATTCAGTTGTGTCCAACTCTGTGTGACCCCATAGACGGCAGCCCACCTGGCTCCCCTGTCCCTGGGATTCTCCAGGCAAGAACACTGGAGTGGGTTGCCATCTCCTTCTCCAATGCGTGAAAGCGAAAAGTGAAAGTGAAGTCACTCAACTGTGTCTGACTCTTTAGCGACCCCATGGACTGCAGCCCACCAGGCTCCTCCATCCATGGGATTTTCCAGGCAAGAGTACTGGAGTGGGGTGCCATTGCCTTCTAGTCTTTCTCATTCTACTGTTTTCCTCTATTTCTTTGTATTGTTCATTTTAGAAGGCCTTCTTATCTCTCCTTGATATTCTCTGGAACTCTGCATTCAGTTGGGTATATCTTTCCCTTTCTCATAAAGTGAAGAGTAACTAAAGAGCCTCTTGATGAGGGTGAAATAAGATAGTGAAAAAGCTGGCTTGAAACTTGAAACATGATAAAAATGAAGATCATGGCACCTGGCCCATCACTTCATGGCAAATATAAGGGGGAAAAGTGGAAGCAGTGACAGATTTTATTTTCTTGGGCTCCAAAATCACTGTGGACAGTGACTATAGCCATGAAATTAAAAGACACTTGTTTCTTGGAAGGAAAGCTATCACAAACCTAGACAGAATATTAAAAAGCAGAGCCATCACTTTGCTGACAAGGTTCCACATAGTCAAAGCTATGGTTTTTCCAGTAGTCATGTATGGATGTGAGAGTTGGACCATAAAGAAGGCCGAGCACTGAAGAATTGATGCTTTTTTGAATTGTGGTGCTTGAGAAGATTCTTGAGAGTCCCTTGGACAGCAAGGAGATCAAACCAGTTAATCCTAAAGGAAATCCACCCTGAACATGCATTGGAAGGACAGATGCTGAAGCTGAAGCTCCAATAACTTGGACCACCTGATGTGAAGAGCTGACTGACTCCTTGGAAAAGACCCTGATGCTGGGAAAGATTGAAGGCAAAAGGAGAATGGGGTGGCAGAGGATGAGATGGTTAGATGGCATCACCAACTCAATGGACATGAATTTGAGCAAACTCCAATTTGAGCAGAGAGTTGGACACAACTTAGCAACCAAACAACAACAACTGCGTGGTTGCTGTTCATGAAACTCTGGTCTGAGCACTTTATATGTCATCATTTGTTTCGTCCTCACCAAGCTTCAGTGGAGCGGATACCATTATTGTCTGTCTCCCCTTCAGTCAGTTCAGTTGCTCAGTCATGTCCGACCCTTTGGGACTGCATGGACTGCAGCATTCCAGGCTTCCCAGTCCATCACCAACTCCCAGAGCTTGCTCTGTCTCTCCTTACAGATGGGCACCTGAGGCTCAGAGAGGTGAAAAGACCAGACAAACAGCACATGTGGGATACACGGCAGAGCCACGATTCCACCCCAGGCAGTTTGGTCCTAGAGCCCATGAACCACACCTATGGTGTGCCCTGAGCAGAGGGAGAATGAGGGAGGGGGTGGGAGGGCCTGGGGAGAAGCTCCACCCCCTCCATGCCTGGAGGGGATCCAGGTGGCACCTGCGACAGCACATAATATGTATTCAGTTGTGTGGATGACCTGACCCTCTGTGTCTGTCAGGAAGCGTGCCTTCTCCCTGAGCAAAAGGGAGTCGGGGGTGGGAGGTGGGGGTGGCAGGGGCAAATCACTCCACTGGACTGAGCTGGTACGGTGTGGGCAGAGGGGAAGAACAGCACCAGCCAGACCCATGATGGACCCCAGCATCACCAAGTCTGATCTGTGCAAACAGGGACAAAATTCTTCCCTCCCATGAGCCTCGCTTTCTGCAGCTTCACGATGCAGACGGACATGGTGGCAGTGCTGTGGGATTCAAAGGAACTAAGCGAGAAGAGGGAACTGATGCTGAGGGTTAAGGAGCGTGCCCTCAGCTTGCCTCGCTGGTGACCTCTGAAGCCAGGACTTAGGCCTCGCTGCCCTCCCCTCCAGTCCTCACTCCTCCACTGACCGGGGCTAGGGGCAGCGAGTTTTCCTTCGAAGCCTCAGTTTCCTCATCTGAGGAACAAGGATAGTGATACACTCTTACAGGTCTTCAAGCAAGTCTTGCAATCTTCTGCTTCAATTGCCTGGGACCTGGTAACATCCACATCCATGACCCAGTAGTTAAGGTGGTGACGACAATGAAGATGATGATGTCAATGATAACAGAGGTTGAATCAAGCAGAATTAACAGGGTCACAGAGAGTCAGACACAACTGAGCAACTGAATTGAACTGAACTGAACAGGGAGAAGAGAGTTGATTAAGGGAAGACTCTGTCCCCACTAGGGAAGGATGGGCTGATTATGGATGCCTACCTGCTGCTCACCACCTGCCAAGCCAGAGAGGCTCCACAAAGCTTCTGAGGGTGACTCAAGGGGTGGGGGGCCCACTGCCTCTCTGGATATCAGCTGTCGTCCTTCCTACCACGGGAGATTTGTCAGTCGTCACAGGCAAAGGAGGGACGTGTGGTTCTGCCCTTCTCTTGGGGCAGGGGCTGGAATGGGCAGGATGGGAGAGATTCGGGCAGGAGGATGCCAGGTAGGGTTCTGCCTCTCTGCTTGATAGTGGGCGACCCCACAGCAGTCCTGCCCTGAGGCCAGGCTCTTTTCTTGATCTAATTAGCCTCACTGAGAATTAAACTCCACAGCCCTGAAGGGAGCATGTCCCCTGTGAGCATCCCAGAACTAATACTGATTAAATATGAAATGATCTTTTGTTCAGGGCCAGAGTCATGGGAGGCACAAACCAGGGATGGGAGCTGTAATTACTAGTTCCGATTATGCCGTGCATTTTTTTTAATAGAATAGAAAAGAACTAGGACTAGGGTTAGGACTAGGACTAGGAATAAAAATAAAACAAAATAGAATTGCATAGCATAGAAATGAAACCATCCTTCCCATCCCATAAGTAAAAGCAAAGAACAACATTCCGGATTACTTCTGCTTTAAAGAACATGAGCTTTTTTGTTTCTCATTCCTTTCCCATTCTTATGGTTGTACTTTTCACCCAAGTGATTTTCAGTGCACCTACTATGTGCTAGGTGTGAACCAGCTGCATCAGACCAGGTACATGCTCTCTTGAGTCTCACAGTCAGGAAGGGACATGGCCTTCAAGAAAAAGTCCCAACGGATATTCAATCAAGGCCTGGGATGGGGCCAAGCAAATCCTCCTTAGGAGGCAATGTGGGAGGATAATAAGGGGGACTAACTCAGATGGGGTCTCAGGAGCTGATACTTAAGTGGCGACTGAGGACCTTTGCTTTCCTCATCTCCTCTGCTGGAAATGCTCTTCCTCAAACATCCATGTGGCTCTCTCCTTCACCTTCTCCAAGTCTTTGGGAAAATGTCAGCTTTTCAACGAGTTCTTCTTCAACTGCAATCCCTGAGGGTCCCATGCTCCCTTTCTTCTGGATTTGTCTCCTTTGCACTTGTCACCAGACTATACAAGAGAGCCATTTGATCGAGATGGTTACAGGACGTCCTACCCATTAGAAGAGAAGCTTCCGGAGGCCAGAGTCGTGTGGCTGTTGCTGCTGCTGTCATCCTCCATCATAGCCCCAGCTGCTGACACAGGGCAGGGCTCTCTACATGTCTACCTAGTGAATGAATGAGTGAATGCTTCTTGCTCAGGGTAGGAAAAGTAGGGAGGTCCCTCAGGAGTGGGGCGGGGATGAGCCAGCGCAGTGTGGACCAGCATCCAGGGAGACAGCCAGATGGGTGAGGGAGGAGCCAGTGTCCAAAGCGCTATAGGGGTGCGGGAACACGGGCCAGGGGATCAAGGGGAAAAGCCCAAGTTCCCAATGTTGGTGAGGGAAGAGAGGAGTTCAGATTGAAGTGAGGGAGGGGGTGTGCTCACTCGGGCTCTCAAAGCAGAGCCCAGAGATAATCAACCAGATGGGGACTAAGCAGGAAGGGAGAGCCAGGTGGAGCGGCCTCACAGGCTGGGAAATCCTCCCAGGCTGGGAAATACACAAGGATCCATTTTCCTGTCCTGAAACCTCCCTGATTTGTTATCAGAAACAAGCAGGAGCAGAGGACACTTGGATTTGTAATCAACCTGATACAGCACCTGGTTGTGGATTTCACAGCCAGGCCTGGCTGTAATAATCTCCTCCTCCCACCTGTTGACCTGTGACAAGGGCAGGTTCCCTCTCCAGGGGGGAGGGGTGGGGCAGGGATGGAACTCAGCTCCAGCCAGAGGGCTCTGGTTGCCATGGAAACAGGTGGCTGGGGAAGGCAGGCCCTGAAATAGAGGCCCTCAGCCAGGCTCCTGCCTCTCCAGAGCCCAGTCCATTGGGCAGAGGCTAAACCAAGTGACTCGGCTTTTGGTTCCATCATCATTCCCAGTGCACAGGTAGAACCGCTCCATCCCCACTTCAGGTCATCCAGGCTCCTGGGCCAGCTGCATCTGCCCCCAGGTCCTGCCAGCAGAGGTAGGAGGAGCAAAGACTGAGCCTGAGCCTCTGGAGTCAGAGACCACGCCTGCCTGAGGGTGCTGGGGTGGGTGGGGAAGAAGGAACTCGCAAGACTTTGGGCTTGTTAAGACCAAGGAAATCAACCCTGAAGATTCATTGGAAGGACTGATGCTGAAGCTGAAGCTCCAATACTTTGGCCACCTGACGCAAAGAGCTGACTCATTGGAAAAGACCCTGATGCTGGGAAAGATTGAGGGCAGGAGGAGAAGGGGATGACAGAGGATGCGATGGTTGGATGGCATCACTGACTCAATGGACATGAGTTTGAGCAAGCTCCGGGAAATGGTGAAAGACAGAGAAGCCTGCTGTGCTGCAGTCCGTGGGGTCGCAAAGAGTCAGACATGACTGAGCAACTGAACAATAACTAAGACCTCCTGGGGCCTTAGGCTCAGCCTGCTGCTTTTCTGGACGGGAGAGCTGGGGTCCTGGGGGTGCAGGACACTCACAGTCCCCCGGCATCAGCCCAGACTTCCTGAGGATCCTTCTCCCTGACAGGCAAAGTCCTCAAAGCCTTTCAGGGTCTCTGCTGTCTCCTACTTCCTCCCAGGCAGGCAGGTTCTGGCCTAGCCATGTCGATGTGGATCCAGGGCCTGCTGGCCTCCTAAAGTGACAGCCAAAACTCAACTGACCACAGGACACATAAGCCCCAAACCGCCCTCAACCTGGTGCTGGGACAGCTCCTGCCCTCGCCCCAACCCCCACCCCCATCTGCAGCGAGGACTGGGAGCCCTGATCCTGCCACCACCAAGACTGAGATCCAGTTTTGGGCAGTGGGGAACAGGCAGCATTTTGTGCAGAGCCTGGGTTTTTCTCAGAGGGTGTTTTGGGTGCCCAGATGGGAGACGATGATGGAGAGGCAGGGAGGGTTGCAACACCAAGAACCCCATGAGCCAGGCCCACCATGCGATGTCATCCCAAGTCAGGTAGGAGCCATGAAGGGTGTTAGGCAGAGATCAAGGTGACTGTCCTTCTTTGGGACAATCACTTCCTGGTGTCCGGGATGTCAGTGCAGGCTGCCCCCAACATCTGTGCAGGCCCTGTCCTCACCTCACCACTGACGGCTACCCATTGGGGTTTAGGGGGTGTGTGCTGGCCACACGGGTCACCCTCAGAGGAGGAGACCTGGGATGAGGCCATGCAGGTCCCAGAAGCAGGTTTAGGTCAGTCCGGAAGGGAGCTCCGGGGTCGGGGGACCGGAACTTGCCCTTTGTCTCCCTTGTCCCTGAGGGGAGAGGCACAGCTGGAGGAGGGAAGAACAGGCCCCCTGCCCCAAAAGAATGGGACCCCAGGAAGAGCCCCCTACTCATGTCTCAGGGTCACAGGATGGAGAGAAGGGGCAGTGGAGGGCTGAGGGACCAGGCGGGTGTGGTGTGGTGGAGGGATGTCTGGTCAGAGATGCCCAGGGCCTGAGATGAAACACTGGGTGTGGAGTACAGGGGACCACAGAAGTTATAAGAGTTAAACTTGTCAGGACTCAATGGCCCCTGAGGTGTCATGAGGGTCAGGGATGCCCCCTTGCTTCTGATTTGGGCGAGTGGGATCTGCGGGGGCAACACTAAGACGGGAATGGTGGAAAGGACCAGGTTTGAGGGGAAGATGAAGGGTTTGGATTTAATCTTCTCAAGGGGCAGGAGGCGGCAGGACCCCCAGAGGGAAAGATCTAGGAGGCAGGGGTGGCCTCTCCAACTCAGCTCTTATGGCCAGGCCGTTGACAGGTCCGGTACATCAAAGACTCTTGATTTGAATCATGACTGGAAGGAGGGCTGATGGTAGCTGATAGCTACAGGCTGTTAGCACGTGCACTGGGGATGGGCCCACAGGGGTGGCTGAGCTCAATCAGGGAGAGAGAAGAGAGGAGGGTGATGCGGGGAAACAGGGATACCCGCCCCGGCTCCATCCTGGCTGGGTCTGCAGAGCCGACTGCCTCCTGGCTGCAGGCAGGGGCAGGCGGGCAAGGCATGGGAGGAGAGAGCAGGTCCAGCACCGGCACCTTCCAGGCGTTGACCCCGCCCACTAGTGAGCCTGGCCCAGTCAGTGTCCCACCGCTGACCAATCAGATCCGCACATCCTCCATCCCAGAAGAGCACGGAGTGGTCTCCCAAAGGTCTCCCAGGGGTGGGTCACCATGCGGTGAAGGGCGGATATTGCTGCCTCCAAAAATCAGGCGTTAGTTGCTGACAACTGCTGTAATCGTGATTAGAGCAAAATCTGTGCAGAACACAGAGGCAACGGATATTCATTTCAACTGGGAGGTGAAGAAAATTTCATGGAAAGCCCGCCTTTGACTTCAGCCTTGAAAATAAGGGAAGATTTCAATAGGCAAAGATGAGGTTTGGTGGGGAGGGCAGGAGAGTGTGCCGGGGGCAAGGGTACAGGACACAATTCAGCAGCACCGCAGGGGCCTGGTGTGCTTTGAACAAAAGGTGCAGTGGATAAGGCTGGAATTAGAAAACGTGTCCCTGGAGAAGTAGCAATGGGCCAGTGGGGGATAAAGATGGAAGATCTGAAGTGGAAAGAGAGCAGAGATAAACACTCCCCGTGGAGCAGACAGCCCATGGCTGAGCCGCCGCACCAATGAAGGGACAGGTTTAGAATTCGAATCACACAGCCTATGTTCCTGAGGAGACTTAGATGAGAAGAATAACAGAATCATAAATTTTAAAGTCTTAGAATCCTAGGAAATCTTATAATCTTAGGATAATTGAATTATTGGATCTCAAGGTCTACAACTACAGCCGTTTGGAATCGTAGATGGCTCGGGGTGTCATAACCCAGCTTCCTCCCTTCCTGCAACGATACTCTGCACTCCCTGCTCAGTGCTTTGCACACTTTATGTCCTTTTGTCTCCATGACAACCCTGGGACATGGGAACTTATTTTGCCTGATTTTCTAGATGAAGAAGCCGAGGCTCAGTGAGTACAAGTCACTGCTGAAGGTCAGACTCCTTGCAAGCAATGTGACCGGGACTCAGCCCAGATCTCTTGGCCTCCAAGGCCTCTCTGCTTCTCCAAATGCACCCTTCCTCTGTGCGCACCTCCAGTAACGGGGAGCTCATTACCCCTCCCCAGGGCTGCCCATCCATCCTGGCGGTGGACACGTCTCTCCTGTTGTTCCTAAATCTGCCCTGGGAGACCCCTCAGGAGAAGATAACCTTCACCTGGGACTCCTGTAGGGAGCAGAGCAGCTGCCCGAGGTGGGACGGTGCTCACACAGGAGCAGGGTGTCTCGGGTTAGAGGAGCCCCAGCTGCAGCCCCTC
The DNA here is from genome assembly GCF_003369695.1 of Bos indicus x Bos taurus. Lineage (NCBI taxonomy): Eukaryota > Metazoa > Chordata > Mammalia > Artiodactyla > Bovidae > Bos > Bos indicus x Bos taurus. The sequence continues at coordinate 123,477,040 of NC_040077.1, forward strand.
CCTGTGATAGAGAGGAGGGGGATTCATCCTGAGGGAGGGAATCAGCCTAGACGTTGGGAGCAGGAGTTCTCAAAGACGAGTGAAGACGAGCCCAGAGCACTGGGCGCTGCGGTGGGGGGTGGACTGTGATACAGAACAGCTCCCCAGCAGTCAGAGCACGGGGCCCAAAAAGACCGGAATCCTAATGCTGTGCCTTCAATTTCTTGGCTCTTCTCCCTGAAAACTTACTCTACAAAATGTGCCTTTGTCCCATCCATCCTCCCAGATGGCTTTTTAAGTGAAGATTTTTGGTAACTGGGAGAAGAAAAAGGAAGGGTAGAAGGAGAGGGAAGTGGGGTGAAGCTGCAACCCCCAGGGCTGGAGACAAAGTCAGAATAACAGTGAATGGGAGGATGGGGCAGGGGAGCCCAGGGGTCCAGGAAGGGGCAGAACAGGCCTCCCTGGATGGGACCTCGGCACAGAATGGAGTCATGTGACAGAGTCCCAGGCACAGGCGCTGGTGGTGTCCCGGCCCCACTGTGAGCCCAGCTCTGGGTGAGCACTTTGGCCTCACTGACCCAACACGTCTTCACACAGCCTGCGTGCAGGTCCTGGGACCGTCCTCATCCACACAGGAGGGGCTCAGAGAGGTGCAGGCCTTCACCCAAAGTCACACAGCTGGAGAGAGGCAGATTCGGGACTCCAGCCCAGGACTGTGGGACTCCAGAGCCCCGGCTCTTACCCAGGAATCACACAGCCCCTCCCAGACTGCCAGCCGGGAGAACCGGAGAGATCAGCCCCACTGCAGCACCACTGCCCTCAGGCCTCAGTTCCTCCATCTGTACAATGAGGCGGTTGATGGAACTCCCTGGTTCCAAGCCTGAATATACAACAGAATCTCCTGAGCGCTTCTCAACAATGCTAAGGCCTGGGCACCACCATAGGCTGATAGAGTCAGAATTTCTGGGAATGGGGCCCATGTATCTAGATTTTTTAAAAAATCCCACTGCTGACAGTCCTCATTGCTGGAGAGGATGCAAAGCAGCAGGAACTCTCACCCGTTGCTGGTGTGAATATGAAATGGTACAGCCCTTTTGGAAGACCGTTTGGCAGTTTCTAACAAAGCTAAACATAGTCTTACCATATGATCCAACGACAGACACACTCCCAGGTATTCACTCAACTGATCTGAAAATTTGTGAACACACAAAACCTGCGTGTGATTGCTTATAGCAGTTTTATTCATAATTGCCAAGAGCTGAAAGCAACCGGATGTCCTTCTGTAGGTAAATGGATAAAGATACTGTGGTACATCCAAACAATGGAATATGACTCAGTGATAAAAGGGATGAGCAACAAGCTACACAGAGAGATGGATGAATCTTAAATGCCCATTGCTAAGGGGGAAAATATCATTTGAAAATACTACATTTATGTGACATTCTGGAAAAGGCAAAATTACAGAGACAGTAAACAAATCAGTGATTACAAGGAGTTTGGGGAACAGGGAAGATTGTAGAGGTGAAGTATGGAAGATTTTTTTCAGGACAATAAAGTTATTATGTGTAATATTATTGCAATATAATGGTGGATTAATTAATGATACCATGCATTTGTCCAGATCCATAGAACTTACAGTAGAAAGGGTGAATGTATGCAGATTTTGAAAAATCCTTTAGGAGGTCTGGGATTCCAGGGTGGGATGCAGACAGTGACAAAAGAATCTAACTTTCTCACAAATGTATGAAACTCCCTCACTGAGGCAGGTGAAGATAAAGGAGCTGACCTTTGTAACTTTGAAAATGGGTGGAGACTGGAACGAACTGCATGTAAGCGTCATTTTCTAATGGATAAAGGTATTTGCTATGGCATACGGGTTAACAGTTCTGAGATGACTGTACACCTACAGGCGGAACAAGCGTTCCTGCGGACGGCAGATGTCAGGAGCCATGTTTTCTCGCTGCTGGGGTGGGAGGTTCCAGACAAAGAAGGGGAGAAAGCTAGAATGAGCCATGTGGTAATGGCTTAGAGTTGGAGACATCAGTATGAATTCATGTTTAGCTGAATATAGACATAGAGATTTACATATAGAAATATTTATACCTAAGTCCTATGCACGGGTTAGTGCAACAGAACTTTATTTCCTGTCTCTGCGAGCTGACAGAGCCTAGAGGCAAATGACATCCCAGTCACAACAAGCAAATCTGAGACCCACATCTTTAGTTTCTCATACCGTTCTCCAATAAAAGGAGCCAAGGCTCCTTGAAGAAAAAGCTGATTCCAGATCTAGGGCAGGAAATATATAAGATGAGCATTGCACATTGTTTAATGCCAGACAGTAAGAAAGTGCCAGTAACAACCAAACAAAAGAAAAACTCATAAAGACAGGTGACACTCAAAGGGACCAAGAGCCAGCTGAAAGAACTTTCAACAGCCAAAGCTGGAATAATCTGAACAACAGAACACAGAGAGTAAGATTGGATTAAAACCCCAAAGATAAAATAAATATGCATGAGTTCACACTGATATGAATGAACAAATACATACGCATATATACATATGAAAAAGATCTCACATGCAGAAGAATTTTAAATAATTTATGTATCGAATCTGTGATGTCACCTGACTCATTCCTGATGCTGGTACCTTGTCTCTTCCCTTTTGTGTTTCCTAATCAGTGTGACTAGAGGTTTATCAATTTTATTGATATTCTCAGAGAATCAGCTTTGGTTTCAGTGATGTTCTTTGTTGCTTTTCTCTACTGATTTCTACTCATAATTATTTCCTCTCTGTTACACTGAGTTTAATTTGTTCTTCTATTTCTAGTTTCTTCAAGTGGAAGCTGAGGTCAGTGATTTGCAACATTTCTTCTCTCCTAATGCAGCATTTAGTACTATAAATTTCCCCTAAGACCTGCTTCAGCAGCATCCCACAAATTCTGATATGTTGTGTTTTCATTTTCTTTCTGTGAAAAATGCTGTCTAGTTCCTCTTCTGGTTGATTCTTTTACACATGGGCTATTTAGAAGTGTGCTATTTTTTAGTTTCAAAATATTTGGAGATTTTTCAGAGATCTTTCTGTTACTCAAAGAGCACTTCCTCTTAAATTACTGATTTCTCATTTATTTCTGTTGTGGTCAGAGAACATACTCTGTAGAACCTGAACCCTTCCAATGTACTGAGACTTGTTTTATGACTCAGAATATGGTCTATCTTGGCATATTTAGATATACTCGTGAAAAGAATGTGTGCTCTGCGGTCGCAGGGTGGGGTGTTCTATAAATGTCACTTAGATCAAGTTGGTTGATAGTGTTGATCAAATTCTCTATATCCTTTATGACTTTCTGTCTACTTGCTCTATCAATTACTGAGTAAGGGATGTTGAAATTTCTGACTATCATTGTGAGTCTGTCTATTTCTTCTTGCAGTTGTATCATTTTTCTGTTTTATGTATTTTGAAGCATTGTTATTAGGTACATAAACATTGTTAGGTCTTCTGATGAATTCACAATATCATCGCCTTTATCTCTGGTAATATTGTTTTCTCTATAACCCACTTTGTCTGATATTGCTATAGCCACTCCAGTGTTCTTTGCCAGTCACCTTATTGGGTGCTGGATATTTTTGTTTTGTTATAAATATTGTTGAGCTTTATTCTGTAATGTAACGTTAAGTTACTTGGAGACAGTGTGGTTCTTCAGAATCTTCTTTAGGATGTCTTAGGTGGGACCACAGTAGCTCTCAGTCTAAGACTAAAGGTTCCCATACCCGAGGCAAGACCCTTCCATGTCCTTTCCAGAGTCTTCTCTCTGTCCCTTTCTTCTCTCTTCTCAGACACTGTGTCCTGCGAATTCCAGCCACCTTGGTCTTCTGGAATCTCAGCTCCACCTCTTCAATGCTGGGACCTCCCTGGGCTCCCCCTGGGTTCCTCCTCCTTGCCCATAGCCAGGAAACTCTCAGGGCTGGAAACCAGGGCAATTTAGGGCTCACTTCATCTGTTTCTCATCTCTGTTTCACTGCCTGGCACCCTGTATCTTGTAGCCTCTCTTTCATAAATTTTGTGGTTTTCCTTTCCCACTTCAGGTGGGAAGGTCACTCCATCTTGCCTCAAAGAGGAAATCTGTACAGCTGGGTTTGAGAACCACTGAGCTACACCCATCATTTCATTGTTAATATGGGTAAACTGAGGCTGGGATTATAGTACTTGTCCAAGGTCACATAGTAGGTTGGAGGGTCTGGAACCTGCACCCCTCATGTATGGGATTCTCCTGAGAAACCCAAGGTGGTTTCCAATGGGGACAGTCCTCAGACAGTGATGAGGCAATAGGAGTTGGCCGCAGCACACCTCCGCAGCAGCGTGGAGTGAGGGCTGGTGGTGAAGGCGGTTTTCCTTCTGCATCTCTTAGTCCTCCGTGTTTCCCTCCCCGCCTTCCTCCTTCCTGAGTGCAGCCCAGCCCAAGGCTGTACCGCCTCCACCTCCAGCATCTGGCAAACCCACCACCCTGCCCAGATGCCCAGCCCCATGTCTAGGGCTGTGGCCCAAAACTGGGTGACAGAACTATAACCAAAAAGGAGAATGAGGAGAGGATGATGCTCACAGCCAAGAAGCCAGGGAAGAGCCGAGCCAGCTGCTCTGGAAGCTGTTCCAGGCCCAAGCACATCATGATGCTCTCGCATGCTTCAGTTATGAAAAATTTCTACATCTAGATCCAGATACATAAAATTAGTTCCTTTCCTCACCTTTCCTTTCCATCCCTAGGTATCTGGTGGATTTGTCTGCTTCTATAGCAGCCTCCAGATGCTGGGAAAACAAGAACTTCTCAAACTATGGCTAGAAAATGAGTGTTGGAGAGGCAGCCATGGTACCTTCTGGTGAGAAGCCATGGCCAGAGGCTCTCAAGGTGCAGAGAGAGGATTTGCTCCTGCCCATCTGGCCCAGGGGCTTCAGAGCTCACTGCTTTTGCCCCCTGGATTTGCCCCTCCTCAGGGTTTCCTATCCCGGAAAAGCTGTCTGAAACCTCCTCTCCTTCATCACTCCTCCAAAGTTCAGTTAAGTCACTCCTGTCCCCAAATGTACCAAGAGCCACGATGTGCCCACCTGCACCGGGCACACAGCTGTGAGCATGCCAGTCGCACCCCTGCCTTGTTACCTCTGGGTCACCGTCTAACCGGAACAGGTGACGAAGGTGATAAAGCACAGCTGTGCTGAAGGCTGTGCCCGATGCCTGCAGCTGCAGAGCAGACAGGGGAGAGGAGACCCCGGGCAGAAGGACACAGGTGCAGAAGCCCCGCGGTGGGGGGAGCTGGGGGTGCTTCTCTGCAGAGGGAAGCCCCCGGTTCCCAGCTCCTAGCAGCCGCGTCAACTTCACAGTGATCCTGGGTCCTCCCAGCCCACGGTCACCTGACTGGACCCTGTGACCCCATTTTCAGTCTCTAAAATACCATAGTTAGTTTGCAGCCCTGGGCTGGCCCCGCCCACAAGCAAGCTGTGCCCCCTGAAGCCCTTGTGCTTCCTCCCACTAACCACCGCCTCCCCGTCCCCCTGCTGACCTGCTCCTTCACCCCTTTCCCAGCCTCCTCTGTGCTCTGGGATACCCCACAGGGCCCCCCACTCCTTTGGATGTTGAAGGCCTCCTGGGAGTCTGTAAGGATTGTATTGACACCCTGTCAAGAGGCCCCTGGCATCTTCTGGGCCCCTTTGGGGACAGGGTCCTGCATCAGCCCTGACTAGGGGGCCCAGGAAGAGGAGGAAGTGTCAGCTAGTGAACCCCCAAGGACTGGGACGGGGACCCTTAGAGGAGGACTTCCCGTCCCATGAACCTCCATCCTCAGGCAGATGGGACTCTACCCACCCATCCTCTGGTCCCAGTCCACGGGGCCTTCCTGGACCAGGATGATGTAACTGGACTGTGGTCAGAGCCCAGGAGCATGTTCTGGAAGCCCTGGCAGCGGCAAAAAGCTGGTGGAGGGGGTGGGAGGGGAGGGGAGGGTAGACACAGCCAAGGGGGCGTGGCTCCAGTCAAATCCATTTCCTCTCTGATGCTGCCTCCTGTCCTGAGTGTGGACAGGTTGTGACTCTGGAAAGACTTGGAGGAGGAGGACTGCCAGGAATCCAACAGCCCCGAGGGCATTTGATCATGGTGCTCAGAACATGACCAGCCACTGCATGCCAGGCCCTGGGCCAACCCCCACCCTGGGCATCGTCTCTAGGACCCTTTACAGCCTGGTGGCTCAGACGATAAAGTGTCTGTCTACAACGTGGGACACCTGGGTTCGAGCCCTGGGTTGGGAAGATCCCCTGGAGAAGGAAATGGCAATCCACTCCAGTACTATTGCCTGGAAAATCCCATGGACAGAAGAGCCTGGTAGACTATAGTCTATGGGGTCGAAAAAAGTCAGACATGACTGAGCAACTTCACTTTCACTTTTACAGCCTCTGGAGGAGCACTGCTACTGATCCCACTTTAGAGATGAGGAGCCCGAGGCTCCTGCCTACCTCTGTTTGCACCTACCACACCTCTGGGACTGCCTGAAACCTCCAGATTGCAGGCTGGCACTCCCAGAGCCAGGCTACAGCCTCTCTATGCTTGTTCAAAGAATGCCCTAGAAACGGTAACTGTCTCATTTATAGAGGTCTGTGGAGGTGAGTTGGAGAAGGCAATGGCACCCCACTCCAGTACTCTTGCCTGGAGAATCCCATGGACGGAGGAACCTGGTGGGCTGCAGTCCATGGGGTCACTAAGAGTCTGACCCGACTGAGCGACTTCACTTTCACTTTTCACTTTCATGCATTGGAGAAGGAAATGGCAACCCATTCCAGTGTTCTTGCCTGGAGAATCCCAGGGATGGGGGAGCCTAGTGGGCTGCCATCTATGGGATCACACAGAGTCAGACACGACTGAAGCAACGCAGCAGCAGCAGCAGCAGCAGTGGAGATGAGTGTCAGCATTGAAGGGGCACTGTATCCTCCTGGCTGGCTTTGCCAACCCCAGGCAGCTCAAGGATGCTCGGAGAAGACTGCTGTGAGATAGTGGCATGCAGGGAGGATCTATCAGCCTGGAGAGTGTGGAGTCCATGAGATCCTGCAGCCGGCCTGGAAATTGGCCTTATTGAGGGTCCAGGGGACCCATTTATGGGTTGAGGGAGGGATAAGCAAGGGGTTTTCTGGATCTGTTTCCAGGACATGAACCTCTGGGTTCAGAAGTCACTGTGTCAGTAAATTTAATTCCCAGCATGCTTGTCATAAGGACTGGGAAAAGAAGCTACCTCTTTCCTGTGAACTGGGGACTATAAAAGATTGCTCTGGAAGTTTCAGGGCCTCTGTGAGAAGAAGAGCACAGAAGAAAGCAGAGCCTAGAGATGAAGCCAGAAAGACCAGAGCTTGACAACATGGATTGGACCTGTGTATCCAGCCCACCTGTGGGCATGCATGTCCTGCCTTGTATCAGCTCAGGTTCCTGGGCCCATCCCTTCCCAGGCACAGGCAGCCGTGGCTTCTATCCACAGCAGCAGCTTATCTTTGCCTGGGACCAGGGCTGGAAGGCTTCATCCCCCTTCCCCAGCAAGAAGTGGCTTTTGTTTCTGCCCCACCCTCCTCCCCCAGGACTATAGGTCTTTTCCTGGGCCCTGCAGGGGGAGGGGGGTGGTGGTGAGAGGTCTTCCTGTCCCCCTGAAGTCCTTCTGGGCTTATGCTTCACAGGAGATAAGGGTCTGGGAAGTGGGAGGAGGTTCAGATCGGTACCGTAGTGAAGCAGCTCTTTCAGATACAAGTCCAGTCCTGAGCATCTTTCTCCCGGGCTCCATGAGAAACTGTCATGAATGAACGTGCACTCCCCTTGAGTCTGGGGCTCCCAGGAATGCTCAGCTGGCATGCCAGTCCACATTCAGCCTCTGAGAGTTCGTTAAAATGTTAGCTGTTTACACTGGAGATACAGACATAGAGAACACACTTATGGACAAGGGTCGGGGAGAAGAGAGAGAGGGTGAGATAAATGGAGAGAGCAGCATGGATGCATATACACTAACACATGTAAATAGACAACCAATGGGAATTTGATGCATGATTCAGGGAACTCAAACTGGGACTCTGTAATAACCTAGAGGGGTGGGAATGGGCAGGAGGTGGGAGGGAGATTCACGAGGGAGGGGACGTATGAGCACCTGTGGTAATTCATGTTGATGTATGACAGAAACCAAACCAGTATTGTAAACCAATCATCAATCAATCAAAAATAAATATTTTTTTAAATGTTAGCTGTTTATATTTCATTCCTGCCTTCATGGCAGCCACCTCTTTTTCCAGCCACCTCTCTCTCCTCTTTCTGCCAAAGGTGCAAGGGTTTGTGTGTTCTGTCTCTCCTTGGTGGGTCTTGTCAATCTGTGCATTTGGGCTCATGGGGTGCCTTGCAGCCCTGGGCTCCCTGATGGGCTCAAAAAAGTTGTGATTTTGTAGTTTATCCGGCTTTTTCTTTTTCATATGCTATCTTGTGTCCTTTCATATTGAAGTAGAAGCAGAAATCCATGAGCCGACCAAAGAAGTAAACAGAATGTTAGGAAGCCTGAGCAAAGGTTGGAAGCAGCATAATGAGGGGGCATGATTTTCCCTTTATAAAGGTCACTTCTGCAGTTCAGCCTTCAACAAGTATTTGTTGGGCATGAGTTATGCATCAGGTACTGCTCAAGGCGCTAGAAAAAGTGGAGGCAGCTGGGGGCAATAATAAACTGATAAATGACTGAGAAACAGAGGCCCAGGGAGGGCCATATAAGAGACCCAGGTCACACAGCGAGGAAGCACAGAGTTGAACAAGAACCCAGCTTCTCCAGCTCCCGGCTACCAGGTCACAGGCTGCCTTTCATCCGGAGGTTTGCTGGAAGCCCCCGAATCTAATTTGATTCTCACCCTGCTGGGAAACAGGGGCCACAGGCCAGGGCTCTGCGTCTCCAAAAGACAATGAAATATAATTTCAGGCCCATGAAATTAATAAAGACTAAATAAAAAGAGAAGAAATCGATGCTGGTAAATGCGTGGTGAGACAGGCACTCTCGGGCGCTGCTGGAAGTCTCTTTGGAAGGCAATTAAGCAATAAAGATCTTGAGCCTTCAAAATGTCAGCGCCCTGACACAGTGATAGCACCTCCAGGAATCGGTCCTTAGGAAGTGGTTAGGGATTCGAGCAGGGATTATGCCTTGAGATGTTTATTACAGCCCAAGGATAAGAGTGAAAAACTGTGATGCCCTGTTTATCCAGCCACAAATGATGACAAAGTAAACGATGACACTTCTGGATGAGGGACTGCTACGAAGCTATTAACATCTTGCTTTTGAGGAACTTTTCAATAATGGGATAAAGCACTCATGATACCATGATAAATAAGGAAGAAAGCTGAGTATATAGTAAGATCTCAAAGACATAAACTATATTGTATTGATATATTCAAATCTACAATACATGCTTATAGAAAGGGGCAGTTAATAATACTAATAATAACAATACAAAGAAAAGCTTTTGAGTACTCTCTCTGTACGCCACGTACTATGCTAAAGACTTTAACCCCCAAATGGACATAAGTGGTAGAAAATGAAGCACAGAGAGGTTAAGTGCCATGTCCAGTGTCATAAAGCTGAGAGTCCGAGCTGTGATATGAACTCTGGTCTGGAAGACACCTGCCTTTACTGGGTACTGCTGGAGCTGAGAGGGCCAGGCACTGTCTTGGACCACTGCCCATCGCCCCAGGCTCCTGGAGAGTCCGTGTGCTGTCAGGAGACCATGGAGGCTCTGCTGACCGCCCTGATAAACTGAGGCCCAGAGCCTATCTTGACCATTTCCCAAGTTGGTCCAGGCTGCTGTTTTCTATTTGGCCCCCTCTGCCTGCCCTTCAACCCCCAGTTCTTCCGAGTTACTCAGGGTGTTTCCCCCATGGGCCGTGCTGACAGCTGGGAGATGTGTGGAGATGCGGGACCTTGTGAAGGTCTAAGGGCCCAGGCCTCCCCTGATTAGAGCTGCTCTCACATCCATCACCATCAGTGAAAGGCGAACACCAGGGCAGGAGGATCCTGGAACTATCACTCAAGGGCTCCTCAAGTAGGGAGGGGACATGGTTTCCCCCCTGATTTGTTGACAACTGTTTTCTTAAGTGCATCAGTTTCTGATGCCCCTGGGCTGCCTGCATCTCTCCCCACCTAGCCGGGGCTCTTGGACGATCCATAGCTTATCTTGGTCTGTCTGCTCACTCACATGCACAGGGGAATCTCATAAGCCACCCCCACCAGACTTTATCCGCCCCTCCCTTGACTTCGTGGCCATCCCATCCACCTCTCCTTTGGATGGATCTAGATGTTCTGATCAGAAATGTGTTGCATCAGCCTGAGCAGGGAGTGAGGCTTCCTGGAAGTTGGAGGAGAGAAGGGAATAGATCCCCGCCTGCTCAGCTCACCCTATCTGGCCCTGTCATCACCTCGACGGTCCACCCCTCCCTTCTGTGAGGACTTAGAACAGCAGCCATATAGTGGGGACACGCTGGTATGTTGGCCACTGGACTCAGGCTGCCCAGACCTCTTTCCCAGCAGGATTTCAGATCCAGCCAGGCCCACCCTTCTTGTAACACTCAGTCTGTACCACAGGCAGAGATGCAAGCAGAGAGATTTGTAATTATCTGTGTACACGTGTGTGCATTTTCCTTGACAAAGCATTTGTCTATCATTCTTCACTTCCCTGCAAGGCCAGGGAGGTCATCAGCCCCATTTCATAGATAAGAAAACTGAGGTACAGAGAAGTCACCTTCCATCCAGTTACCATTTAGCTAATTCAGTAATGGACACTGGACTCCAGCTTGGGGGTGACTGATGCAAACTCACTGGTTGCCCTTGGTTACAGAATGAGTCCTGAAGAAGCAGAAGCCACTGAGATGCACCTGGGGATGAGATGCTTATTAGGCATCAACAACTTGGAAAAGAAGGGAAGGATGCAGGGCTGGAAGGAAGGACAAGCCTGCCTGAGGAGGGTGTGCAGATGACAGTTCTCAGGTGACACCACCCCTCACTCAGCGTCTGTTTCCACCCACCGAGGAGCTTTGGGCCGAGACACGTGCAGGGCTCCACATGCGAGGAGTCCAATGTGGCCAACTTGCCAGCTGATCTCATGGAGGAATGGTGCCATCTCAAGGGCTCAGCAATGGCCTGTGCAACTGGCCGGTTGGTTTCCAGAAGGAGCAGTAGCTAGGTCCACTTGGTAAGTGGAACCTAGGACATTGTGCCCAATTATGGCCCCCATCTCTATAGGCCAACATGGGGTGGCCAATGGCCAGTGTCAACTGTTGGGTCATTTTGTTGACTTGGTCCCTTAATGCATCTTCTTTAGAGGAAGAGCATGGGATACAAAGACTTGAGCACTTACTGAGCATTTACTAAGTACCAGGTACTGAGCTACAAGTTTTATATCTATTAGCTTATTCAGTAACAAGAACTCTCACCATACCCATTTTACAGGTTGGGAAACTGAGGCCCAGAACAGGTCAAATAACTTTCCAAGTCTACTCAACTAGAGAGTGGAAGAACAAGGGTTCAAATGCGGGCATGTGGCTCCAAAGCTCGGGCTTGACCCGTGGTGTCACATGGCTTCTCTGAACACCCAGACAGATCCTGGTCCTGTTCGCTCCCCCAGCAGGGAGAGCCCAAAGCTTCAGCCCAAAGCTTCTCGGTGGACGGAAACAGACACTGGGTGGGGGATGGTGTCACCCGAGGGCTGTCATCTGCCCACCCTGCCCCATGCAGGCTCAGCCAGGCCCACCACCCAGAGGTGAGGTCGCTACTGATCATGTGCTTCCAGAGCACATCCTTGTGGCTGGAGATGAAGGGTAGCTGTTCAAGATATATTCGTTCAGCATTGACTATGTGCCAGACCCTGTGCTGGGGATTCATGAATGAACAAAAGCAGATTCTCCCCTATACTTCATGGTTTACAGTGAGGGTGAGGATCAAGTTTAAAATAACACCTTTGATGGATCTCACAGGGCAAAGGAGATGGAGCCAAGAGGGCTTGTGGTGGAAGCTCTGAACCAGCCAGGGGAGTCAGGGAGGGCTTCCAGAAGGAGGCAATGCTGGAGTGTAGTCAGAAGCCTGGAAATGCTCTCGCACTGCTCAGAACTACATCGGGGAAGGGACTGGAGTGACGACTGAGTATCTGGGCAAGATTATGGTTAAGATTCCTGGAATCCTAAAACCTTGTGATCAGACTCAATATTCTATAGTTGTAAGAGTCCATTAAGTGAAGATTCTATGACCTGAGAATTTACGATTCTGGAAGTCAAGGACTATTTGGTTCTAGCGTGTTGGCATCCTCACACATGAGCCTTTGCTGCTGGAGAAGCACCAGGGAGAACCTTCCATGGGTCAGAAGCTTGCTATTCCCCTTCCTGAGCCCCAGCCAGGCCCATAACACGGATACATCTGCAGCTCTTTGTGGCTTAGAGAATGTAAATTTATTCTGCAGCTCCAGCATCAGGCATTCACCTTATCTGCATGTTCCAGTTGTAAGGATAAATATTAGGAGACTAGTCTGTGGAGATTTTCTGTGTGTACATGAGTTAAATCCTCCAGCCAGTGGTTAATCCAGGCAGGGATTTCAACAGAAATGCTTTCCTTATATTAATTACAAGGAAGGGCTGGTAACTGGGCCTCTGGCACTATCTGAAGAGGGCTCCTGTCTCCCCAGGAAGGGACTGAGAAGGGTCTTTGTGTGCTGAGGCTTCGGGCTGAGGTGGGAGGAGGCAGGAGGGAGGGCAGCCCCAGCGGGTCTGGGCTGTGTGCGCAGATGGGGCTGTTTTCTGCGAGCATCTGGGGGTCTCCATGTGAACCTCTGGGTCTGGGCTCACCCAGGGCTGGTGCTTGAAGAGCTTCCCCAGAGGGATGAGAGGGGCAGGGCAGCCCTACCACGGGTCAGACGCTGCCCTGGGTCCCCGGCCAGATTCTGAAGTCAGACAGACGGGGCAGAGCTCACAGTTCAGTCAAGTGATCTCCTCAAGCCCCTGGGGATTCGGTTTCTTCAAGGGGACCCAGGGTCTCAACCACCCCACCCCATCTGCTGGTTCTAAGAATTAGCAATGGAGCATCAAAGCCAGCAGACACTCTCATAAAGCCCGCTGGAGGCCAGGCACGGCTTGAAGCCCTTTGCATAGTTGACTCTCCACCCCAGCCCAGTTGGGGCAGGACTGTTACTCTCCCCACTTCACAGATGAGAAAACTGAGCCACAGAGAGATTAAGTAGCTTGCTCAATATCACATCAGTAAGACAACACAAAACAGCAGAAGCAGAATTTGCAATCAGACAGTTGGCTCCAAAATCAAGGAACTTAAAACACTGCATTCAAATTATTCCAACCCCCCTCCTAGCTGGGTGCCCTCAGCACGGGCACCCTAGGATCTGACTCTCACCCTTCTGTTCTGAGGCTCAAGATTCTAACCATGTGACAATGAAATGCAGTCAAGGTCTCTAGGCCTTTGCTTGTGCTGTACCTGCTCTCTGGACCACCCTTCCTCTGGCTTGTCCAACAGTCACCAAGTTAGCTTCCTGTTGTTAAGACTGATATTCTGAGAAGACCAACCCAATGATGTTGGTATAACTACTTTCTTGTGGCCAAGGGCCCCAGTAGCTATCTGGGAACTCTGACCCCACTGCAGACTGCCAAGATCACTTTGTATAGTTAATGGAGAAGCCATTCCTGTTTAGAGGCTGTAAAGTTCCTCTCACCTGACTCCCCCAGGAATGTCAGTCACTCCTCCCAGCAGCCAGGAGTCCAGGAGACACACCTCCTTTTTGTCACAAACCAAACCACTTAGTCAGGTTCATTAAATGTGAATTGATTATAAGAATATTACTTGGGATTTAAAAGAGATACACTTAAGAGAAGAATGGGGGAAGAAAATAACAGAACTCTACGGCTTTGTTATGTTTTTTCAGAGCAAGCCTTGGTAAGAAATTGAAGGCTAAAATAAATTTTTGAAATTTGTGGCTATTGTCGCTCCCAACCTACTTTCTCTAATTCTAAAACATAAACTCCATGTAGGTGGGAATTTTGTCCACTTTCTTCACTGCTGAATCCCAAGCACTTAGAACATTTTACCGCATGCAGTACTAGGACAATAAAAATTATATAAATGAAAACTAAACAAATAAAATTTTTAAAGAGATACATTGAGGTACTACGTGATTAATCAAAAAAAAAAAAAAAACAGGCAAGTCAGTTGAGAAAATTAATGAAACCATAGTTGGTTCTTTGGAAAGATCAGTAAAATCAATGAGCCTCTATCAGGCTAAGAAAAGTAGAGAGAGTCACAAATTACTAATATCAAAAATGAAAGCAGGGCCATCACTACAGATCTCGTGGAAATTAAAAGGGTAACAGAGGAACATTATGAACAACTCTATGCCCACAAATTGGATAACCTAGATGACATGGACCAATTCTTTGAAAGACACAATCTGCCAAAACTCAAGAAGAAATAGATGATCTGAATAGACCATTATTTATTAAAGAAATTGAATAAATAATTAACAACCTCACAAAATAGAAAGCATCAGGCCCAGAAGGGTTGACAGGTCAGTCCTAAAAAAATGTTTAAAGCTATACCAACTCTGTACAATCTCTTTCAGAGGATAGATGCAGAAGGATTTCTAACTCATCCTATGAGGCAAGCATCACCTTAATACCCGAGCTAGAAAAAGACATTACAAGACAACCAAACATATGCCAGATCTTTCATAACGCTTGATGTAAAAATCCTCAACAAAATATCAACAAGCCAAATTCAAAAAACATAAAAATAATTTCACTGTGACTTCCCTGGTAGTCCAGTGGTTAAGAATCCAACTTCCAACCAGGTTGGATCCCTGGTCTGAGAACTAAGGTCCCACGTGCTGTGGGGAAGCTAAGTCCACGTGCTCTGGAGCCCACACATGACAACAAGAGAGAAGCCCACTCCCACAGTGAAGATCCCGTGTGCTGCAATGGAAACCTGATGCAGCCAAATGAAAATCATAATAATAATTCCACCACGATCAAGTGGGATTTATCCCAGGTAGGCAAGCCTGGTTCATCACTCAAAAATCAATTAATGTAATCCATCACATCAACAGACTAAAAAAGAAAAGTCACATGGCTGAATCAATAGATGCAGAAAAAAGCCTTTGACAAAACTCCATTTCGTAACAAAAACTCTCAGTAAACTGGAAATAGAGGGGGTAGTTCTCAAGCTGATAAACACATCTACAAAATACCCACAGCAAACATCATACTTAGTGGTGAGAAATTTGAAGGATTCCCACTAAGAACCATATTGATCCTGGCAGGTATCATTTAAATTCTTTTTACTTCTTCACTTTAAAACTTACTAATAATGGCCCAGTTCTTGTGGATTAGCAAACCTGTACTAATGGATGACTGAATGAAATGAACTGGCAAGAGTGAAGAGCAAGTGTAAATGAAGCCAAGGTTCTGTGGTCCAGGGAAGGTGAGCCTGGAACAGGGGAACCTCTGTAAAGGAAGCACCAGCCTCATGGACCCCTGAGGGTCATCATCCTGCAAATGCTCTCAAGGGGTCTCCATTTGTGGCCTGGGGTTCAGGCTGCCTTGCTTGCTCACCTGGAACATGGCCCCAGCCTCCCATTTTGCCAACTCCAATCCCATCTCCCAACCCTAGATCAGAAGTGCCTCAATCAGAGCATGGCAGGAAAAGATGCTCAAGAGATGCTCAAGTGTTGACTGTTCTCATCAGAAGCTATGATATAGTGGAGTCCTCACCTTGGAAGGTCCAAAGTCAGGGAGAGAGTTGGTCACAGAGGCAAAGAACTAGGGATGTTGGGTCAGCACTCCCAAAGCCCTCCGCACTCCATCCCTCCTCACGTCCAAGAGCTGGCAGGGCAGGATGCTCGCTTCTCGTCCCCCAGCCCTCCAGGTACAGATGAGGGAACTGAGGTTCTGAGGGTGGTGCAGCCCAGGGGCTGGAAGCATGGGTTCTGGGGCCCAAAGGACCTGGGTCAGCGCCACTCACTCCTGTGGGACCGGGCACCTATTTCCTCATCTATAAAATGGGGATATTCGTGGTACTTACCTCCTAGGGTGGTTGTGTTGGATCAAACTGTGTAAATGTCTATGAATGACCTGGCACTGAGCCTGGCACGTTGTATGTGGCTCAATAATGTTAGTTAAGAGTGATAACAATAATCATCATTCATATTATTCTCCTCAAGTGACTTGGCCTCTCGGAATCCGAGGCCCGTGTGTTCTGTAAGCCTACAGACCCCGGGATGACTGCTTTAGGCATTTTTATTTGTGTCTTCAGCCCTTGTCATGGTTCTCAAGGATCTCAGACTATGACTCCACAATCTCATGGTCATTTCATTTCCTGTCAACGAATAGTGATTGATTTTGCCTGATATTTACATGGTCCTGAGCGTGTGAGTCTCCAACCATTAGAAATAATTTCCTTCTGCGTCTCTTAAATTCCTAATCGAGGGTATCTCACATTCAAGTACTTGGTCTGTGTTGCTTAAAGAATTTATAGGATGGATTTTTTAACTATTAATACATCACTGATTTATCAGATTAAGGATAAACATTTCAACATTTAAAAAGGTTTGTTTGGAAAACCTCACAATTCAATTATCATTGTTGTATTTAGCA
This sequence comes from Bos indicus x Bos taurus, assembly GCF_003369695.1. Classification (NCBI taxonomy): domain Eukaryota; kingdom Metazoa; phylum Chordata; class Mammalia; order Artiodactyla; family Bovidae; genus Bos; species Bos indicus x Bos taurus. The sequence continues at coordinate 123,493,694 of NC_040077.1, forward strand.
CTTACTCTGCCCCAGTATTGCTTTTATATGGGGCACATGGTGGAGAGGGAAACAGACAAGTTTCCTGCTCCTGATAGTTAATGTCTTCACGGGGAGATAAGAAATGAGGATGGAGAAAAAGATGGAGGTTCATGTGGAAGGACCAGAGGTGAGAAGGAGCGTGATGCTAAGAGGAGCTGGAGGAAGTGAAAGGAGACCTGAGTGACTGCAGAGGGGTGACCAACAGGGAGGTCACGTGGCCTGAAAGGCCCTCATCAGGGTCCCGTTCTTCATCCTGAATACTGGGCAGCCACTCTAGGGAGATGTTCAAAGACTGGACGACCCCAGTCCTGGAACTGGGGGCGGTTCTTGTGGAAAACAAAGAGGGGGGCAGTCCAGACCTCCCAGCAGGGACATGGCCACTTAGCTTGCCACTAAATCCAGACCTGAAGCCAAGAGCAATGGCCCCACTGTCTCCCACCCTGACAATGGAGACACAGCAGTGAGACTCATCTTCCTTATGCCATAGCATCCACCCCTGGAACTGTAATGTCATATGTGAGTGAGAAACACCCTTAATGAACTAGAGAACAACAAGGCAAATTGATGAGGCAGGGTTTGGAGGGGCGCGGCCTTCCTGCTGATGTTGGAATGTCCTGTGGGGGTTCACTGTTCTTTCTGAATTGGTTGGGGGGGGGCGGGGGGGGCGCTCCAACTCCACGGGGCTTCTGCAGGATAATTTCTGATCCTGATGGCAGAGGGAAAAAGCAGACCCATGCCAGCACCTCCTAGCACTGTGCACTGATGCTCCAGAAAGCCCAGCCAGTTCTGGGAAGCTCATGACTGAATCACATCGATTTTTAAAAGCATTTTCCATACTGGGTTCAAAAGACACTGGTTTGGGAGATGTTAACAGCTGACAACTTTGTGCCAACAGACTACACTGACCTTTTGTTCTCATTTTATGAAGAGCCTGTTACAACCTCATCCCGGGCTGCCATGACATCAGGTCCAAGTACACGCGCTGGCTGGGATGAGGACCAGGATACCCTCATTCGGCGTTCCCTGCAGAGCCCAAAGGGTCCCCGAGTGGACACTCTCCTCCATGGGCTCAATTTCATCCCCTCTACCCAAGTCCATACCTCTTCTTCTGCCCTGCTCTCATCTGTTCCTGGCTCAGGATTCTGGTCCAGCCAGCCCCAGGTTTGGGATTCAAGTGAAATAAGGCAGAGCTGAGAGACACCAATCATCGGCCAGAAGAGCGAGTCCTGGTCCCTGTTCTGCCACTGACTCAATCATGACCTTGAATAGGTCACGTCCCCACTCTGGGCCTCAGTTTCCCAACTGGACCATGACGGGGTTTAACTGGATGAGCTACCTTGTCCCTCTCCACTCTAGGAGCCCAAGAATCTCTGATTCTGTGCTGGAGGACTTGCCCAGGTATTTCGTAACAGATGACACAGGATCGATCGACGATGGTGTCTACCTGGGAGGTGAGAAAGGAGAAAACATCAACTTAATCATGAACTGTAATCAGAAACCAAAAGATTTACCTTCATGCTAGTCACCACTGAGAGAACAGAGGGACACTTTTGTTCCCAGAGTGATTAAATTCTAATCACTAAACTAAGATGACGTGTCAGGACATAATGATTTGATCCCTCTTCTAACACACAGGATGTAGGATTAACTGAGTCAGTAAAAGGAATGAAAGCCCTTCTTGATGTAAGAGTCTGGGGGCAGGGAGGGAATGGATCAAGAAGGAGGGGGCCTGGCCTTTGAAGACAGAAAAAAAAAGGTGGTAGGAACCAGGAGGAGAGGTGGGTAAATACCAACAATAATAATAACAGCTCACGTGTGTTAGGCACCAACCTCCTTCTCACCACTCTTTGTAAAGAGACTTAGCCGAGGGCCTGGCACACAGAGGGTGTCTGTGCTGGTTGGACTGATTCGTCCAGCAGCCATCAGTGAGGTCTATTTTTGATGCTGCTAAAAGGGCACCTCCTCTCATATCTGCCATGTGCAGCCTAGCTATCAGCTCTCAGCAAACTTCTAAGAAATGATGAGATTAGAGGAGAAAGTGAGCAAGACTCCCCACATCCCCAGTCACAGCAGCATTCGCAAAGGCCTACCCGCCGTGAACACGAGGCTGCCCCATCACACCACAAGGTCAGACAGTGTCTTCACATCCTGAACGTGGCACAAGGCAGGCGTCTCTGAAAAGCCTGGAATAGATCCCGCCCGTGCATCCCTGACCTTCCCAGGTACCTCTTGGGCCTGACCTCTCTGTTTCCACCAAGATCCAGTTATTCTAAAGGGGACTTTAAATAACCCCTCAGCTGCCAAGAACTGTATTCTGTGTCCCACAGAGATGTGTGCAGCTGTGAAAGATGAGTGAGAGAGAGGCTCAAGGCCCGGGGGCTTTAGGACAAGGAGCATGAAGTGTGCCCTCCTCTTCTTCCCTCCTTTGGGATGTCAGTTTCCAGTGACTCAGCAGATGTCACCACAGAGCCCAAGGCCATGTGCAGGGCTGTGTCACAGAGAGAAAGCTTAGGTGTATTCCATGGTTGAGGAGGTCATAGTCAGCTGGGGCAAGCCGACCTGCCAGCAACACACACCATCTTCCCCGCAAAGCCCCATACTAGAGGACACAGCAATGGGAGCCGATCCAAGAGCTCCTCCTGTATACAACCTGCTCATTTAGTGCCTACTGTGTGCTGGTGCCGTGGCCTGCTGATTCACTGGCCCCACATCAACTGTCGCTGCTATTTAGAGATAAGGATACGGGCTCAGAGAGGTTGGGGAACTCACAGTCACACAGCCAGGGAGGCAGTTTGAGTCAGCGTGTGCTCTCTGGCCACCCATGCCCCCTCATGGGTGGCCCAAGGAGGCTAGTCCTGCTGGGGTGGATGAAAGGCAGGTGGGGTCACCTGACCCTGGTGGTCAGAATCTGGAGAAGGTGCTAGATTGCAGGAGCACTGTCACCTCCTGATTGCAGAGTTTCCTCAAGGTGATCAACGATAGCCCAGTAGAGTCTGGTCATCTCACCCCAGTGACCAAGCAAAAGACAAGAATCAGATTTATTGATACTTGTATATCATCCTTCCCCCTCACCCCACCCTTCTCCCCTCTTTATCTCCGTGATTCAACTGGAGCTGAGCCCACACCATACTCCAAGGGTGAATATGTGATGCAGGCCTTACCAATCAGTAATTCCCTTCCCCCAGCCACACTGACTGGCTCAGATTTGGCACATGAGCCTGGCTGATTCAATCAGAATTAGACCCTGTATTTTTAATTTTTCTGAAAATTAGCGTATGTAAACAGGATAGTATGAAGCACAGTGGTTGGTGGGCATCTTGAGAAAGGCCTGCCTGAGAGTGAAGCCAATACCAACAAATGCAGCTCTGAAAGATAGAAAGGAAGGAAAAAGAGAGAGCTAGACAGAGAGACAAAGAGCGCATGTGCTGACATGCGCATGTGGGCACGTGATCACACTGACTCCAAGCCCAGGGAAGGCAGAGGGGACCTTCTTTCTGCATTGCTCCTGCTATTTCCCAGCACTGGGCAATACCTGGCACAGAGCAACTGGAACTCCTGGAACACCCATATCAAGGCAGGCCTGGAGGCAGAAGCCCCCATACTTCCTGAGTAAAGAGTTTTTCTGTTCTATCTAAACCAGTTCCAGTTGGGTTTGACAGTAACTCAATGAGTCCCGAGGGTGCCTTGTAGCTGCTCAGCCCCACACACCTGGAGAAACAGTGCAGGGAACAAAAAAGTGAATGAACTTGACCATTTCCCCTTTCTTGGTCCTCTCAGCTCTCCCCAAGAGCTACCCCCATCCTCTCCCAGGCAGAGGTCCTAGCTGGACCATCAGTCATGGGTGTATAAAGGAGGCTTGATGACCACTCAACTGCTTTCCCCACAGCAGTGTCTGCTCACTGAGCACTAGGAGAGCACGGCTGGGCTCAGTAAAGTGGTCAGCATTTCTGTGCAGGAGAAGCATCCCCAGGACATACTGGAAATGGGCTCAGAACTGCCAGACTGGGCACTGGGACCCTGCCCTCTTGTCCAGTAGATACCGGATAAAAGGATAATAAAAGTGACTCTGCACACATCTGTATGGAGTTCACACAGAGTAGGTGGACCAATGGGAAGAGGCAGGGCTGAAACCCTGGCTCTGCCACTTACCAGCCACGTGACTTTGACAAATCACATCCCTTCCCTGGTTCTGGGGATTCTCGTCCACAAAATGACCCAGCTCACAGAGTGCTGGGAGGAGGGAGCAGGACCGGATTCAGCTCAGAGACTGCTGCGTAGTTAGTGCTCCATAAATCACCACTATGTTAGGGTCAGTCCCACTCTGCTCTGCCTCCTGCACCCTGGGCTCCTCTAAGGAGGTGATAGGAGGTTGCCTAGAGTTTCAGGAGGATCCGGGACCCAGAGGCACCCCTGTTATATCAGGGAGCAGCTGCCTGAACATGCATCACACAGTTAGACCTCAGGATGCCCAGAAGCACTGGACACACTGCAGAGAACACCGAGGGGGGGAGCTGAGTTCAAACGACCAGTAGGACATGCCTGATATTCCCACCAGATGCTGTGCTTTAACAGAAACCATACCTAATTTCCATCACCATAGAATGCATGCCTCCATGGACACTCAGATGTAGGAATGAATGAATGAATTCAAATACATCATTTTACATAAAGCAGATGGAGTCCCATGGAAGTTAAGTTGCTCAAGATCACAGAGGTCAGACAGTAGAGCAGGTTGAAATCTCAGCTTTCTATCACTAAAGCCCATGCTCTGTCTCTCAAGAAAGGAAGAGGCAGGCATGAGCTGAAGGCATCAGAGAGGGCTTCCTGGAGGAGGTGCCATCCAAGCTAGGCCCTGATGGACAAACTGAGGAGAAGAGCATGCAAGAAGGGAAAAGCAGCCCAGGTTGCCACTCTCTAGGCCTCTGGGCCTGGGATTCTCCATGAGAAGGTTCAAGGTCTTCCTGGAGCAGATGCCTCAGAACTTCTCCCCAGAGCAGGTGGAGCTGCATCCTGGGCCATGTTGGAGGCCGCCCCCTGGTAAGGGTGGTGGGCGGGGCAGAGCAGGAGCTCCTGGGAACATTCACTCGGTGTCTGTCCCAGGTGATTCTGAATGGGAGCGAGGGTGGCAGTGACCTTGCCCATCTGCTCTCAGAGGACAGTGGTCTCACTAGTGTCTGATGAGGTCATTAGACTACTTTCCATCAGCCAAGCAGGCCCACCAGACCCGATTCCCGCAAACGTCTCATCAGCCCTAGAATTGCACTGCCAGCAGTCAGTCCCTGTGATTTCCCTTGCAATTCCCCATGGGTTCAGCACCCTGAGAAGGTGAGAATCCCCCATTATGTCCACAGTTGGGGGGAAATTAGCCCGTTTCCCTTAAGTTCGGCCTCCGAAGCCCGTCTTCACAGCGCATTTCCCTATGATGAGCCTGCAGAAGGCAACACCACCACCCGGCATGAAAACACACATCAGCTGCTCTGTGGGGTATTCTCCACGTGCAGGTGGGGCCAGCTAATCGGAAACTATTTTGGGAGCCAGATGCCTGATTCGGGGGTGGGGGGCAGACACATCCATTCTCACAGATAGCTTTCCAGATTCAGGCCCCAAAGCTGAGTCAGCGATCCTTTTAAATCTCAAATCCCCTTCGCCTTCTACCTGCATGTCTTCAACAAGCAGTTACTCATGTCAGTCAGGTTCAGGGGGCTCAGGGGGGACACCTGGCTGTGGAGAGACAGACTCCTGCCTCCTAGGGTTCACCTGTCTTAGGGGGACACATACACTCAGAGAGGGAGACCCGGCAGAGAGGCAGCAGTCACTGCATTGTCAGTGCTGACTCTCAGGCGGCTGCACCGCCACCCCAGGGCCCCACGGGAGCCAGACTCTGGAGGGCAGGTGGGCTCATGTCTTTCATCTTCTGTATCTTCCATCCACACAGGAAGCTCCAGGACGCCTCCCTGAGCCTGGAACAGTGAGGAGCTCATAGCCAAAGCTCACAAATGCAGCAGAGAAGGAAGATGGGGGTACCGAGGGACCTCACTTCATAGACCCAGAGTAGAATTGGAAATTAGTAGGTTGTGACGGAGAAGGCAATGGCACCCCACTCCAGTACTCTTGCCTGGAAAATCCCATGGATGGAGGAGCCTGGTAGGCTGTAGTCCATGGGGTCGCTAAGAGTCGGACACGACTGAGCGACTTCCTTTTCACTTTTCACTTTCATGCACTGGAGAAGGAAATGGCAACTCACTCCAGTGTTCTTGCCTGGAGAATCCCAGGGGCAGGGGAGCCTGGTGGGCTTCCGTCTATGCGGTCGCACAGAGTTGGACACGACTGAAGTGACTTAGCAGCAGCAGCAGCAGGTTGTGAGAGTGAGGAAATCAGAAAAGCTTCAACATGAAAAAATGGTCTGGTGGTGACCTATGACATCTGGCTTTCTCAGGAACAAATTACCCTGCCCCCTGGTAGGTTTGAGAGTTTTTGGTACAAAACATTTCTCTCATCTCTTACTTGTCATGCTGAGCTGGACAAGTCCCAGATTCCAGGAGCCAGCGAGCAATCCTAGCACCAGGGCCCAGGAAAGAGCAGGATGTCTGGGCTTCGGTCTCTCCTCACCAGCCATGTGAATGCAGATGAGTTCCCATCTGGTGGATGATCCTCCTGTGTCCCAAGCTTGGGAGGGTCAGGGTGATGGACTTGGGGCCCAGGACACCGGCCCCGTGGTCTGCGGGAGCTCAGGGACTGTGGGGTGAAGGTCAACAGCAGAGAGATGGTGGGAGTGCCAAGGATTCTGGGGCACTGCTCACCCCCTCTCCCTCACTCCTTGCCCCAACCCCTTGAGTAGGTACTACTCCCACAGAGACATGAGGAAACCAAGGCTCAGAGAGGTCACATGCTTTGCCCAAGGGCACACAGCTAGCCCCGGAGGGTCTAGGTCAGATCCTGGCCCCATGCTCTTCCCGTGATCCTGGGTTACATTTCTGTCCCCAAAGGCACCTTCTGCAGTCCTTGAGATAACAATCCTGGGGGTTGAGGGGCCTCTTAGGCCATTCCACAGGACCTTGGCATTCAACCACGCTAGGCCACCAAGCTCATCTTCCTCCCCAGCCATGACCCCTCCCTGCCCCACGAGGGTGGGTTGATCACTGATGGGACCTTCCTAGCTGTGTGACTTGGTCCCTTGGCTCCACCTCCCTGGAGTCACAGTCCCTCTCCTGTAAAAGGAGAAATAACAGTTTCCAGCCCCCTGGGGTTATAATGAGGATACAGTGAAGTAATCTTCATAAAGCTGGGGTACATGGCCAGCAACCTGTCCTCTTGGGAGCAAGCTCCTCCTACCAAGCCTCTACCCTCTCCCTTGAAACTGAAAGTGTTAGCCTCTCAGCTCTGTCTGACGTTGGTGACCCCATGGACTATAGCACACCAGGCTCCTCTGTCTATGGAATTTTCTAGGCAAAAATACTAGAGTGGGTTGCCATTCCCTTTCTCTAGGGGATCTTCCCGACCCAGGGATTGAACCTCAGTCTCCTGCATTGCAGGCAGTTTCTTTATCCTCTGAGCCACCAGGGAAGCCCTACCTGACCCGCCTCTCCTTACCTACTTCTCAATCCCTCACCTGAAGTCCTCCAACAGCCCCCCCAAATCTGGCATTTGTTTTTTTATTATACTTTTTTTTCTTTCACAGCACTTTTCATACTATGCAATGTTTTTTTTGGTTCATTTACTCATTTTGTTCAGCTGTGTCCCAAACTGCCCAAGACCTTGAGGGCAGATACCTGGCTATCTTGTTCACAGAGCCTGGCACGCAGAAGCCTGATAAGTACCTGCTGGATGAAGGGTTGGATGAGAAGTGGGACTGGGTTGTATCAGTCAGTATAGGTGAGGTGCTGTAACAAGTAGCCCCAGTGACTTCACCCAAGAAGAGCTGGTTTCTCTCCTCATTAAGTCCACATGAAGGTTGCTGGTCTGAGGATCTCCTGCAGGGAGGCACCTTTTCTGAGCAGTGATGCAGGGATGCAGGCTCCTTCCATCTGTGATTATGTCATCTCCACACATGGCCTCTGGGATCACCAGGGAAGGGGAGTGAATGAGGCGAACATCACCAGGTAATTAACCAGCTCAGCCCAGAGGGGTGCACATCATTTCTACCCACATATCACTGGCTAGAATGAATGTGCCTCCTGCCCCACTTGGATGCATGGGGGCTGGGAAATGTCACCCCAGGCTGGGCAGCCACCCCCAGCATCAGCCTTGCACTGTGAAAGGAGAGAGTGAACAGCTATCTTCACAGAGATGGCCAACAGCCATCTCTGCCCCTCTGCAGTGGCAACTGATGACTCCTGTCATTTTTCTCCTCTTCCTGAGACCCCTGGGCCCTGAGACCTCTCTCTGAGCCTCTTGCTGGCACTGATGCCTGGGTCAGGAGGGTGTGGAGTCCAGATCAATGTCTCAGGAAAGGGCTGGGAGAGCTGCTCCCTACACATGGTTGGGAGGGGGTAAAGTTCTGGCTGTTTTGAGATGATTGTGTTTGGAACCTTCTGTGTCTGCTGAGCTGCTAATTCCAGGGCCATCTGCCTGTGTTCCCAGCACCAAAGCCCCGGGATAAACAAGTTATCTTCTGTAGTTCTTAAAGAAAGTTTTGGCAGAGGGTGGGGAGAGTGAGGGGGAGAGGAAGGAGGCCTCCAAAGTCTTGTCTCTGAAGAGAAGGTGCTGCCCTGCCGAGGAACAAAGGATGTTGGGGGGACTGGAGTGTAATTTGCCTGGAGCTCAGAGCCTCATAAGAATCACCAGAGATGGCTGTGGTTTGCCCCCATTTTACAGAGAAGGGACCCAAGGGGCAAAGAAATTGATGAGTCTGCTGAAGGTCCCAATGTCCAGGTCACGGAGCAGAGCTGGTGGTGGCTCCTTATCCGTCTCTGGTCACTGCTTCTTCACGTGTCTCCCCCTCAGGCTGGAAGCACCCAGCCCCTCAGCCCTTCCGGGAAGCACCTCCCCTCCTCGTCACCGAATTCTGGGGATCAGAAAAGCTCAGGATTGTGAAGGAGGCTCAGGGGAGCGTCTGCCCTTGCAGGCAGGGTCACAAAGCAACGTGAAGCTGGGCGATGGAGGGGTACGGAAGGACAGACTTGGAGACGCAGCACTTGGAATGAGTCCCGGATCCATCAGGCACCTGCTCTGTGATCCCCTGTGACCTTCACCTCCCCGGGAAACAGCAATAAACCACCCCCCGGGAGTGACTGGCACGTGGCACGTGGCAACAGATGTTTGTTCCCCTTCCATTCAGAGGCACGACTCGGAGTTTTAATCATCACCTCCGAGAACACCCAGTCTCTGCTCTCGCCCCCACCAATTTCTCAGGAAATCTCTTTACTTCCCAAGGCTCCATGTGAATGCCGCTGTGATTTGGATCAATAATAGTAACCAGGAAAGGATTTGGAATCTGCATCCCAGATCTCAGCTGCCTTGTTTCTGGGATAAAATTGACTTGGGATAGGATGCCAGCTCTGTCACCTGCCCACCAAGTGAAGCCACGCCAGTCTCTTTGCTACGTGAAAGTGTGTTTACTCATGAAACGGGGATTACACTGGAAACTCCCCCATATTATATTTTAAAAAACAAAACCCCAAAGGCATAAAATTACTAAGCCAGAGAGAAAATATTAACCGTTTTGTTGTTATTCAGTCCCTCACTCCTGTCCGACTCTTTGGGACCCCATGGACTGCAGCACGCCAGGCTTCCCTGTCCTTCACAATCTCCCGGAGCTTGCTGAAACTCATGTCCATTGAGTCGGTGATGCCATCCAACCATCTCTTCCTCTGTAGTCACCTTCTCCTCCCGCCTTCAGTCTTTCCCAGTATCAGGGTCTTTTCCAATGAGTCAGTTCTTCACATCAGGTGGCCAAAGTATTGGAGCTTCAGCTTCAGCATCAGTCCTTCCAATGGATATTCCAGACTTATTTCCTTTAGGATTGACTGGTATGAACCATAGCTAAGGTTTATTTTTATCAGGCTTATTGGGGGATAATTGGCTTATGATAAACTGTGCATATTTAAGTGTACAGTTAAAGTTTTGACATATGTGTGCCTCTGTGAAACCATTACCTCAGTCAAAATGACAAAGACATTCTTCACCCCAAACTTTCATTTGTGGTCTTTGTGATACTGACCTACAACCCATGCTCACCTCTGTCCTCAGACAACCACCCATCTGGCTTTTCTCACTACAGATTGGTTTGCCTGTCTCAGAAGTTTGTATAAATGGAACCATACCATATGTAATCGTTTTGTCTGGCTTCTTTCACTCAGCGTAATTATTTTCAGATTTATTCATGCTGTTGCAATCGTATATCAATTCTTGCGTATCAGTAGTCCATTCTTTTTTATTTTTGAGTAGTTTTCCTTGGCAAGGATAGATCTTTTTTACCCATTTAATGACCCTGTTGATGAGTTTTTAGGCTGTCTCATGTTTGGAACTATTACAGACAAAACTGCTCTGAAACATTTGTGTACCATTTCCCTCTAATTTCTGTCTTAGCGGCATCTCACAAATGTGTCTGTGTTGTGTTTTAATTTTCATTCATTTCAAGATACTTTGTAATTTTCCCTTGTATTTCTTCTTTGAACTATGGATTATTTAAAAGTGTGTTTACTTAGTTTCCAATTTGGGGGGTATTTTCCAGAGACTTTTCTATCATTGATTTCTAATTTAATTCCATTGTGGTTGGAGAACTCATGTTGCATGACTTGAACACTTTTAAAATTTTTGAGATTTGTTGCACATAGCCCAAAATTGTGTGTCTCTCAGTAACTGCTCTGTGTGCCCTTGAAAAGAATATGCACTCTGCTGTGGCTGTGTAGAATTTTCTATAAATGCCAAGTAGGTTGAGTTTGTTGATGGCATTGTTCGAGTCTTCTATATCCTTACCAATTTTCTATTTGCTCTCTCAGTTATTGAGAGCGCAGTATTTTGCAATCTCTAGCCAACTGAAGCTTGTTTATTTCTCCTTGAGGTCATAAATTTTCCTTCATGTGTTTTGAACATCTGTTATTGTGTTTGCGAACATTGATAACTGATACATCCTCCCAATGAATTGACACTTTTGTCTTTATGAAATGACCCTCTTATCCCAGGCGACATTGTTTGCATGTCATCACTCCAGCTTTGTTACCGATAGCACCACTCCAGCTTTCTTTTCATTAGTGTTACACGGTATATAACTTTCCATCCCTTCCGTTTCACCTATTTCTGTCTTTTGATATTTAAAATGTGTTTCTCGTAGGCTGCTTACGGCTGTGTCTTGCCTCTGCATCCAATATGATGATCTATGTCTTTTAGTTGGATGTATTTAATGTGATGACTGATATGGCTGGGTTTTAGACGTACCATCTTGCTATTTATTTGCTATTTCTCCCATCTGTTCTTTGTGCTCTTTTCCCTCTTGCTCTGCCTTCTTTTGGACTAATTAGGTAGTTTTTATGATTCCCTTTAATCTCCTTCGTTGGCTTCTTAGTTATACCTCCTTGTTTTGTTATTTTGGTCCTTGCCTTAGGACTGACAGTACACATTTTTAACTTATCGCTGCCTACTCTCAAGTGTTTTATACCACTTTACGTTTAGTGTAAGAGCCTTACAACAGGCTCTCCGAGTCTACGTGTTAAAGTGGTTGTACATTTACTTCTACATAACAAATGGTAAACAGCCAATTATCTTTTAAATATATTTAAATAGTGAGAGAAAAAAATGTATTTTATATTTACTCACATAGTTCTCATTTTCAGAGCTCTTTATCCTTAAATGTTTCTACATGTTGTCACTTTCCTCATGACTGCCTTTAATATGTCTCGCAGCGTATATCGTCTAAAAGTGAAGCTTTTCAACATCTATGTACCTGAAAGCATCTTTAATTTACCTTTACTTTTGAAAAATATTTGCATTGTCTTTAGAATTCTAGGATGATGATTGCTTGGTACTTTTTATTTTCCTTTTCAGAATTTTAAAGATTTTGCTCCACTGTCATCTGGCTTACATGGTTTCTGATGAGAAATCTGTTGTCCTCATTTTTTTTCTTCCTCTGTAAGGAATGTGTCTTTTTCCTCTAAATGCTTTTAAGATTTTCTCCTTATCACTGGTTTTGAAGACTTTCATTGTGATATGCCTTGGTATAATTTTTTCCATGTTTCTTGTGCTTGAAGTTTTCTGAGATTCTTGGATCTACAGATTTAAAGTAGTAACCAAATATGGGGGGAAATCTCACCATTATATCTTCAAATGTATTTCTGAACACATCCTTTTAATTTTAGGGACTCCAATTACACATGTAACAGGCAATCTGAAGTTATCCCACAGATCACTGATAATCTGTTTATCTTTTTTACATTATTCTTTTTTCTCTGTGTGTTTCCTTTTGAATAATTTGTATTTCTATGTCATCAAGTTAGCCAGTCCCTTTTTCTGCAATGTTGAATTTGCCATTACAACTGTCTAGCATTGTTTTCATCTCACACATGGTTATTTTCACCTCTAGACATTCAATTTTGGTTTTCTGCATGTCTTCCTTGGCTCTACCTATCACTTCCAGTCTTTAGTCTGTCCCCTCTATTTCAGAGTGTATGAAATAATGTTAAAATCATTGGTTTTACCATTCTTGTCTGCAAATCATATCATTTGCTTCAGTTCTAAGCTTTGATTTTTTTATACTCACCATAGGTCATATTTTCTTTGATTGCCTGGAAATTCTTGACAGAATACTAGTCATTATCAATTTTGTCTTTCAGGGTTCTTAACATTTTTGTATTCTTATAAATCCTCTTAAACTTTGTCCTGGGACACAGATAAGTAACATGGACACACGTATCTCAAGTCTGGCTTTTAAGACTTATTAAGCAAAAACACACGGGCTTCCCTGGTGGCTCAGTTGGTAAAGAGTCTGCCTGCAATGCAGGAGACTTGGGTTCGATCCCTGGGTCAGGAAGATCCCCTGGAGAAGGAAATGGCAGCCCACTCCAGTATTCTTGCCTGGAAAATCCCATGGATGGAAGAGCCAGTAGGCTACAGTCCATGGGGTCACAAAGAGTCGGACACAACGGAGGGACTAACACACACAAAGATGTGTGGGGAACTTTCGTAGCATGGACTAGACTTTGGGGTCAGAGACACACAGGCTCAGGGACCCTGAGGACCATAAGGATCCTGAGTCCTTATGAGCTCTGTGACCCTGAGCCTCAGTTTCTTCATTAATAAACACGGAGTTGCTGATAAGAACCTGTCGTACAGCACAGGGAACTTGACTCAATACTCTGTGATGACTTGTATGGGAAAAGAATCTACAAAAACTAAGAGTGGGTATATGTATATTTATACGTGTAACTGATGCACTTTGCTGTACACCTGAAACTAACACAATGTTGTGAATCAAGTAAACTCCAAAAAAAAATTTAAATGATGAAAATTAAACAACCAAACAGGGAGTTTAACAGCCACCTTACAGGGCTATGCCTGCATGCTAAGTCACTTCAGTTGTGTCCAACTCTGTGTGACCCATGGACTGCAGGCCGCCAGGCTCCTCTGTCCATGGGATTCTCCAGGCAAGAATACTGGAGCGGGTTACCATGCCCTCCTCCAAGGGATCTTCCCAACCCAGGAATCAAACCCACATCTCTTACATCCACTTGCGTTAGTAGGCAGGTTCTTCACCCCTAGCACCTCCTGGAGAGCTTGCAGGGCTATGAGGAAGGTTAAATAGATCATGGATGGGGACGGCACAGTGCCTGGAGCAGTTTGCTCTGGTCAGAACAACTGCAGTCATCACCTACTAGACCTTGGGTAAGTTATCTCAATGTTATAAAGTGGGGGAAATAATAGGACTGTCCTCATAGTCAGATTATAAGAATGAAGTGCAACAATCATATCTGCCTGATTCCTACATCACTCACCTCCACCCCTTTTATTTCACTGGCCTTCAAACCCCCTATCTTAGTGCCATCATCCTTGGGACCCCTATACTTGAGGCTGGGGGGAGCAGAGACAATGGATGTCCATGCCCCTGTCTCAGAGCAGACTAGGTAACCACAGTACTGGCATTAGCTTGACACTTTACTAACTTCTCATAAAGCCAGTCTGTCAAAGGAACAAGAATGTCATCTCTAATTTCTCTGCTGCTTCATTTAAATGCAGCCATTGCCCACAGGCCTCCAGGTATTTAGAGAAACTACATAACAGTATTGTTCCTGTCTCATGTGCACATGGAATTATGCTCTCTCTGAAGCCCAGTGAGTGCTACACGCATTTATTTGAAAACCCAGGAGGGTCTTAGCTATGAGACAAGGCAGAGACGCTGGCCCCATAGAATATCTGGATGGGCATGAATGGGCTTGGCGTCAGGAGCAGGCATTCCATGAGAACCACAGAAAGGCCTGGCAATTCTACACATCAAATGTTTCAGGGTCACACCCAGCACCTCATGTTGTCCTGGAGGTCTGAGTCAGTTGACATAGGACAGAGCCCCAGAGTCTGCAGACATAGCAACTGGTAACCACAGTGTGAGGTCAACAAACTAGTAACCAGTGTTTCCTGAGCACTTGCTATATTCCAGTCACTGCTTATCATCCCTGTTTAGAAGATGAGAAAGCTGAGACACAGAGAGGTGAAATGACCTGCCCGAGGTCCCACAGCTGGGACGTGGCAGAGTGGAATCTGAACCCAGACCACCAGGTTCCAGAGCCTGGTAGAGTCACTGTAATGAAGTCCAGATCCCTCCCGCCAGCCTACCACAGAGGCAACTCCTCTCCCCAGTTTGTCTCCTTCTCATGTGTATCAGTTAGCATTTGCTGCGTAACAAACCATCTTAATATTTAGTGCTTAAAACTCAAGCATGTACATTTCTAATAGTTCTGCCTGTCAGCAAGGCAGCTATTCCAGGCCAAGCTGGCCCGTATGGGACTGGATAGCTTCAGATGGCCTCAGCCAGGTGTATGGACCTCCAATGGAACAGCTGAGAAGGCTGGGTCATCTGCCCACATTGTCTCTCATTCCCAGAAAGTCAATCTGAGCTTGCCCAGGGGTGGCAGTCACAGGTCTCCCAGCAGCAGGAAAGGGCGGGCCCCATGCACAGCATTTTTCAGATCCCTGCTTGTGTCATATTATTCATATCATTTTGAGCAGGTCACTGGGCCAGGCCCAGATTCAAGGTGGAGAACCAGATTCAACCTCCTGGCCAGAGGAGCAGCAGCACTGCATAGCAAAGGGCATACATTGCGGAGGGGGAGCTCGAGGAGTGTGAGCACACTGTGATCTGTCATGCCGTGTCTCCAGCTACACCTGTTGCCACCTCCCTCAGCCTGTCTGCTGCTCCAGCTTTCCACACGTGCTGTTCCCTCTGCTTGGGGTGCTCTTTCTTCAATTCCCCCTGATAAGATCTTTCAACATTCAGCTCAGGGACACAAGACTTCCCTGACCACCCATCCACTCAGAGGGTAAACACATCCCCTTTGGTAGTCTGGGAACCCTGAGGTCAGAAGCAGCCTCTGCCAACCCCAGGGCCCAGCAAAAGGCCAAGAATGAACAGTCAGGTTAATAACTGCCTTGGAGGCTGAGAAGGAGGAATGAAGGGAAAAAGAGAGGGAGAGAGGAAGTGAGGGAGGGCAGAGGGGGCAAATAAATGAACCTTGGGTAAAGGGGACAAGATGATCTAGGGTCAGATGCCAGGTCAGTGACCAGGCAGAGCCAGGCCCAGGCCAGGTAGCAGCTGCCCAAAGACCCATCAACCCTGACATGGAAGAACCTGAGTTCAGGGTATATATCCTGGCAGGGGCTAGAGGGTGTAAAGCATTTACTAGCTAATAACAAAGCTAACTTCCACCAACAAGAGTGCTGCCAAGTAGAAGGGCAGGTGCCTGAGGGGAGTAACAGCTCAAGGGCCTGATCTGGTCCCAGGTGAGGCCGGGGGAGCCTTCTCACAGAAGGTGACATTTGATGGGAGAATGAGGGATGCAATGAGGTAAGAAGTGGGCAAAGGTGTGGCAGGCAGAGGGGCAGCATGGACTCCTTTCCTGAGGTGGGAGGGGCAGGGCCTGTCCGAGGAACTGTATTAAGACCCCCAGGTAAGCACTCGGAAAGGGAAACAAGAGGGCTTTGTGTGAGGCTGGGAAAGTAGCCAGAGTCTGGGGTGGAGGCTTAGGTCCTTTTGGGAACCCTGCACAGCTCGAGGGTATCTATGGGGTGGGAGGAGGCACTGAGTCTCAGCCTTGGAAGGAGAGGGAGCAAAGCAGCAGCTCAGATGCTGAAATCCAGAACAATAGGATAGGAGCAAATCCTCATGTGCCAAGTACTACTAACGGCCAGGTTGGTGTACCTGTACTCGCTTAGATCAGATCAGATCAGATCAGTCGCTCACTCGTGTCCGACTCTTTGTGACCCCATGAATCGCAGCACGCCAGGCCTCTCTGTCCATCACCAACTCCCGGAGTTCACCCAGACTCACGTCCATCGAGTCAGTGATGTCATCCAGCCATCTCATCCTCTGTCGTCCCCTTCTCCTCCTGCCCCCAATCCCTCCCAGCATCAGTCTTTTCCAATGAGTCAACTCTTCGCATGAGGTGGCCAAAGTACTGGAGTTTCAGCTTTAGCATCATTCCTTCCAAAGAAATCCCAGGGCTGATCTCCTTCAGAATGGACTGGTTGGACCTCCTTGCAGTCCAAGGGACTCTCAAGAGTCTTCTCCAACACCACAGTTCAAAAGCATCAACTCTTCGGCACTCAGCCTTCTTCACAGTCCAATTCTCACATCCATACATGACCACAGGAAAAACCATAGCCTTGACTAGACGAACCTTTGTTGGCAAAGTAATGTCTCTGCTTTTGAATATGCTATCTAGGTTGGTCATCACTTTCCTTCCAAGGAGTAAACGTCTTTTCATTTCATGGCTCACATGTACTCACTTAACCTGACAACAAATCAATGAGCTGCGATAGCCTATTGTTCCCATTTAACAGGTGAGAAAACTGAGGCACAGAGAAGCTTAGCAGCTTCACCAAGGTCACAAAGCTAAGCAAGTGATGATGCTGGACTTCAAACGCAGATCATGTCACTGCAAAGCTTGTGCTCTTACCCACTATCATCGCCTGCCTTGTTATTAGACAGTCATTCAACAAGCATTCATTAGTCACCTAGTGCATGCAGACACTGCCCTTGGTGCTAAGGATATGCCGGGGACAAGAGAGACCTGGTCTTGGTCTCTTGGCATGGATACTCTACCTGGACAAAGAAATAGGGCAGCAAATATTAGTAAAACAGGCTATGATGCAAAAAAGGAAGGGCAATGCAACAGAAGGAACGGCTGGGTAGGAGATGGGGACAAAGTTGGGTAGGTGATTGGATAGTTCCTGGAGGTGACATTTGTCCTAAGACCTCAGTGCTATGAGGGGATGAGGAAGAAGAGAGCCTCCCAGGGAGAGGAAACAGCAAGGGCAAAAGCCCTGAGGCAGGAGCGAGTTGCATGTATTTGAAAAACTGAAAAAAAAAAAAAATGTCAGTGTGGTGGAAATATGGTAAGTGAGGGGCAGAGGGCAGAAGATAAGGTCTAAGGGGCAGGCAGGGAAGATCTGGTTGGGCCTTGAGGACCATATGTGTTGCTGTCCTCTGTGCGCCCTCCAGATTCCCCCTCACCATCTCCCCTGCTCTATGCCTGGGAAACTAATCTGCAGGGATGGCACCTTATGCCCTCCTGGCCTTTGGCTTCTGTTGGGTCCTGGAGGCAGCAGAGGAGACCAGGGTCAGGAGGAAGAAGGTCCAGAATTCATTCGTGGCTTGTGCTGCTGGCCATATCTGTCAATGGCTGCATCTCTCTCCTGCCATTCCAGCTCCAACAGGCAGCCCCTCTCCCGGGCTCTCTCTGCACTCTGAGAACTGCCCCACCTTTGGTCTCATCAGGACTGAGATGGACACAGCTCCCAACTCTTGCTCATCCCCAGGGGCCCCATCATCCCTGGTTCATCTCCTGTATCCTGTCTACACCTTGGAGAATCATTCCTTTTTCAAACTCTTCAGTTACCCTCCCCCACTGGTCATTTGCTCCCTGCAAAGACTATACTTGATTCTCCATAATGAGTTCAGATTTTATGTGAAGTCAAATGGAGAAGCCACTGGTCAGGGGAGGAACTTATTCTGACTCACATTTTAGAAAGATTCCCCTCTGGCTGCTGTGGAAATGGACAAGAAGAGGAGGCAGGGGTGGATGGGGGACACATTAGGGTCCAGGCAGGTCTAATGAAGTTGGTCCTAAGTGGACACATCAGAGACAGAATCCAGCCCAGGCTGGACAGCTGCAACATCTTCAGAACTCATGGTTCTCACACTCCTTGTCTAGAGTCTTGAACTCCCCAGTGAAGGGGAACTGGAGGGTGCAGAACCAAGGACCCCCTGCTGAGTCTGGAGCAGGGTCAGAGGAGCTCAGTGTGGGAGGGGCCCCTGGGGACAGCACTCTAGGATTTAAGAAGAAAGGACAGGTGTAGGGGTACCAGTGGGAGCCAGGAGCTGCTCTGGGCCCTGGGGAAAAGCTGCCTTGAGTTGGGACATCAGGAAGCCCATACACTCCTGCAGCTCTGGGCAAGGGAGCATTAAGGCACTAAACCAGAAGCCATAAGTCTCATCTTTTCTCTCCATCTAATTGTTTCAGTCTGGGGAAGGGGAGACAGCATGGGGCAGGGAAGTGATGCAACTGATCCTCCATCATCTCTTAACAAGCAGAACTGAGATGCATTTCACTCCACAAAGGTCCCTGCCCCTGCCTGCATCTTTCCCTCTAGGTTCCACCCCTGGAGGACAGGAAATGGAAGGTTAGGTGGTGTAAAAGCCAGGAAATTTGAGATTCTTTTCCCAATTGGACAGTTTTGTGTTTCAGAGGGATTAGCTGTGGGGCACTGGGCAAGTCATTTAATCTCCATAAGCCTTACATACCTCATCTGGGAAATAGGCTAACACCTATATCACAGGGCTGGCGTGAGCCCCAAGGGAAGTGACCCAAGTGCTGTGCTTGGCCCTCAGCACAGGCTCCACGTGGGTAAGCCCCATCCCCACCACAGAGACCTTGGCACCAAGGATGCTCCTAGAAGGCAGCCCCTGAGTCACTCTGCCTTTAACATCCCCACATCTCTCTCATACCCCCATTTGGAAGGTCAAGGCCCTGGGTGGATGGTCACCAAGGTCCTTTTCAGCTTGGATAGTGTGGGGCCCCTTATTTCTTTCCTGAGCAAGAACCTCACAGTCCAAGCATTAACCCCTGCACCTCCCAGCCACCGGAGCCTGTCGAGAGGCATTCAGGAGACCCTGAAACCTCCCTGCTGAGCCCCTACACCTGCAGGCTGGGGAAGAGACCTCCCACTAAGTAAGAACGTCTGGGTCCTGGGCCCACAGGGAGGCCCCCTTTCCGCTGAGGTTGTGTGTCTGTTGGCAGAAGGGAGCAGAAACCATGGAGATGCACCCTGGGGCCCCAGGCACGCCTGGGAGCCGGGCGCTCACCTGGAGACCCAGGAATAGACATTCTAGGCTCCCGGGTGAGCACTGGGCGGGCTGTAGCAGCTCCAGCTCTGCAGCCTGTCAGCACCGGGAATAATTAGAATCCTAAAAAAGCCTCATTATTTCTCCCAGGGCCGAGGCGCCCTTTGGAAAAAGGGATGCTTCCTGCCAGATCATCCCCTGAATGTGCGTTTGTCACAGGCTATTGTGTAAACCCACATTTGGCCCATTTGAAAAGATGTGATTTATCCACTTGACTGGCCTTAACTCCAAACCCTCAAAATGTGGCCGTTATTAGGAACCCAGAGAGAAGCCATGAAACATGACCCAGCGAGCCTGGTGAAGTCAGCCCCTGAGCCCTGAGCCCCTCATTCTGCACAGAACTGGAAGGGAGGAGCTGGGGACGCTCCAGGACACGGTCAGTCCTCAAGGAGAGAACCTGGGATGCAGATAAAGGCCCAGCATCAGGTCCTCTCCTGCCACCAGGCTTGCTGAGGCCCTACTGTGTGCCTGCCCGCACAGGGGTGGAGGTGCAGCAGCAAACAGATGAGGTCCCTGTCCCCAGGAGCTGGAGTGGGGAGGCAGGAAGGAGCAGGTAAACCACCATCCACAAGAGCATCCCAGGTGGCAGAGGTGCTGGAAGAAAGTGACCAGGGTGACGATATACCAGCTGGCTCAGGGGCGGGGGAGGGACAGTGCCCATGAAATGGGCGGGTCAGAGAAGGCCTTTCTGAGACAGGGAATCTGAGCTGAACCGAGGAAGGAAGACAGAGTGGTTAGTTCTGCCTGCGGGGGAGGGGAAGGCTCTAGGGAGGAACAGACACACCTCACCTAATCTTGATGGATGCTTAGAATTGCTCCAGGTGGGAGGGAGGAGGAGAATCCAGACAAGGAGACAGGAGCAAAGGCCCAGAGCAGTGCAAGTTCACAATAGGTTGGAGAAATGATTATTGCAGCCAGAAGTGGGGCTGCAAGTGTCCTGGGGGCTGCATGAGACAGACCTGAAATCATGCTGAAGAGATAAGATGCTATCCTGAGACAAGGGACTCTCCAGACATGTTTATCAGCGAGTGAGTCACACTTCTGAAGAGGACACACTGTGGCTGTTCTAAGGCCCCTTCCAGCTCTAAATCTCCGTGAGCCAGAGCAGCAAAGGCTGTTGACTTTAGTTGAATGAACACTGAATGTTAATAGACTTGTACTCAAATAGCCTTGAGTGTCTGGGGTTCACAGAGACCAGGGCCTCAGTAACCAAGGCTCCCTCACATGGGGACCTCACACAGATGGATAGCCAAGGGCAGGGGCTCCCACCATCCTTCTAACAGCCTCTTCACTCAGCTCTGCTGCCCAGAAGGGCCAGCAGCACCCAGGCCTCCCAACGCTCATCACTCCAGCCCCCTCTGGAGCAGCCTGGGAAGATCAGCCCCAAATAACCAGCCCTGAACCAGGTCAGCCTCCCTCCCCTTCTATTTTAGATCAACCCAGCCAGGCTTCCCTGGGGGAGCAACAGACTGTCATTCTCTCCCAGGCTCACTAAATTGGTCAGACCCTGTGACTGTCCCAGCAGGCAACGGAAGGAAAAGTTTTCCAGAACTTCAGGCACTTTGATGGAGAAAGTCTGCTTAATAAATAATGCAGAGGTGCCTCTGCTTCCCGAGACTGACGCTGAGTGATGAAGGCGTCTGTCCCAGTTCCCCCAGCAAAGCAGAGCTTCTGAGTGCTCCAGCGGAGGTGAGGAAAAGGCTTGACCTAAAGATGAGGCAGGAAAGGCAGGAGGACTCAGGTGCAGAGAGGCTGAAGGCGCCAGGATAGGCAGGGGTGGTGCTGCTTCAGGTAAGGATGCAACTCAGTAGTTAGTAATTATGAGCATGGGCTCCACGCTCAGATCTTGATAAAAGACCCATAAGTGGGTATGACACAGGGTCAGAAACCCAGCCCATCCTTTCTTCCAAACGACCAGATGCATTTGGAGATGACAAGGTGGGAGACACCATCTTACAGCAGTCCAAAGGAAAGAGAGTTCCTTCCCTGCCCAACATGCAGTCATACAAGTCTAGGGAAGAGCTGATTGGCCTGACTTGAGCCATGTGCTTATCCCTGCACCAGTCATAGTAGGCAATTGGTTGAAATACTGTGATTCAGTCAGTTCAGTTCAGTCGCTCAGTCATGTCTGACTCTTTGTGACACCAGGGACTGCAGCATGCCAGGCTTCCATGTCCATCACCAACTCCCAGAGTTTACCCAAACTCATGTCCATTGAGTCAGTGATGCCATCCAACCATCTCATCCTTTGTCGTCCCCTTCTCCTCCCGCCCGTGATTGGTCACTTCTAAATCACTGTGTGTGTGTGTGTGTGTGTGTGTGTGTGTGTGTGTGTGAGTCATTCGGTTGTGCCCAACTCTTTGCAACCCCATGGACTGTAGCTCTCCAGGCTCCTCTGACCATGGAATTCCCCAGGCAAGATTACTGGAATGGGTTGTCATTCCCTTCTCTATCTAGACCACATGCTCACTCCTATTTTGGGAGAAAGGTGGTTGATTGACCACCAGTCATAGAACCTCAGAAGATTGGGGAAGGGCAAACAAGAAGGAAATGAATGGTTGTTAGCAGAAGAATGGAGAGGGGAGGGGGTGTTGCTGGGCATTTGACTGGGTATTCAAATCCTTTAATGATCTGCCCCAGGCTTCCTGTCCAGCCCCTTCCAGACACATCCCTCCTGCACTCTGTATTCATCTGGATATTTGCAGGGTCTTCATGCCACACTCATGGAGTGTGAAATCAAGTGGGCCTTAGGAAGCATCATTATGAACAAAGCTAGTGGAGGCAATGGAATTCCAGCTGAGCTATTTCAAATCCTAAAAGATGATGTTGTGAAAGTGCTACACTCAATATGTCAGCAAATTTGGAAATCTCAGCAGTGGCCACAGGACTGTAAAAGGTCAGTTTTCATTCCAATCCCAAAGAAAGGCAATGCCAAAGAATGCTCAAACTACTGCACAATTGCACTCATCTCACATGCTAGTAAAGTAATGCTCAAAATTCTCTAAACAAGGCTTCAATAGTACGTGAACTGTGAACTTCCAGATGTTCAAGCTGGATTTAGAAAAAGCAGAGGAACCAAGATCAAACTGCCAACGTTCATTGGATTATTGAAAAACCAAAAGAGTTCCAGAAAAACATCTATTTCTGCTTTACTGACTGTGCCAAAGCCTTTGACTGCATGGATCACAACAAAATGTGGAAAATTCTGAGAGATGGGAATACCAGACCACCTGACCTGCCTCCTGAGAAATCTGTATGCAGGTCAAGAAGCAACAGTTAGAACCAGACATGGAATGAAACAATGGCCTGGTTTCAAATTGGGAAAGGAGTACGTCAAGGCTGTATAACTGTCACCCTGCTTATTTAACTTACAGAGTACATCATGTGAAATGCCAGGCTGGATGAGTTACAAGCTGGAATCAAGATAGCCGGGAGAAATATCAATAACTTCAGATATGCAGATGACACCACCCTTATGGCAGAAAGTGAAGAGGAACTAAAGAACCTCTTGATGAAAGTGAAAGAGGAGAGTGAAAAAGTTGGCTTAAAACTCAACGTTCAAAAAACAAAGATCATGGCATCCAGTCCCATACCTTCATGACAAATAGATGGAGAAATGATGGGAACAGTGGCAGTTTTTTGGGGGGTCGGGGGAAGGGGGACTCCAAAGTCACTGTGGACAGTGACTGAAGCCATGATATTGAAAGACACTTACTGCTTGGAATAAAAGCTATGACAAACCTAGACAGCATATTAAAAAGTAGAGACATCACTTTGCCCACAAATGTCCATATAATCCAAGCTATGGTTTTTCCAATAGTAATGTACAGATGTGAGAGTTGGACCATAAACGAGGCTGAGCACTGAAGAATTGATGCTTTTGAACTGTGGTGTTGGAGAAGACTCTTGAGAATCCATTGGACTGCAAGGAAATCAAACCAGTCAATCCTAAAGGAAATCAATCCTGAATATTTATTGGGAGGACTGATGCTGAAGCTGAGGTTCCAATACTTCAGCCACCTGATGTAAAGAGCTGACTCATTGAAAAAGACCCTGATGCTGGGAAAGACTGAAGGCAGGAAGAGAAGGGGACAACAGAGGATGAGATGGTTGGATGGTATCACCAACTCTATGGACAAGAGTTTGATCAAGCTCTGGGAGATGGTGAAGGACAGGGAAGCCTGGTGTGCTGCAGTCCATGGGATCACAAAGAGTTGGACAGGACTGAGGATTGAACAACAGCATGCCACACTCTATCAACTTACCTCCATGCCTCTCCCACTTGTTCCCTCTGCCTCTGATGGCTTCCCTTCTACCAGCTGAACAGCGAACACTGTCACTTTTTTAAGTTTTAGATGTCACCTTCTCTGCTAAACCTCCAGTCCTGCCTCTTAAAATACTGTGCTGCATTCCCACCACACCCTGTAAAACTGTAACGATGCTCATAATGATGGCAATGACCACAAAGATGATGATGAAGGTGGGAAGGAGTAGGAGGAGGGAGAGGTGATCTCTCCTCCTTGGTCTGCCTCTGTTCACACTCCTATCTGACTTGAGAACAGAGATTTATTCTCTGTTTACCTCGTGCCTTGCGCATCACCAGGCACATGGTAACCATCAGTGGATGTCTTTGAAATGAATCAGTTAATGAATTGCAGTTATGGGCAGAACTGGTCTTTTGCACACCTGGAGGGACAGCTGCTCTCCATGTGCTGTGGGTTAAGGTGCTTGGGAGAGATATCCTTGTCCCAGAGTATATTCCCAAAAGACATCCTGGAGAAGTCTCTTCTCTCTGACCTTGCTTTTCTTGTCTGTGAAGTTAAGGGCTGAACTCCTTGACGTTTATCTCTGGTTCTAGTCCTGTGAGTCATGAAACAGGAACAGCCTTGGGAAACAGGGAAACATAGGGCCAACCTGGGGGCCCTGCACATTTGGGAGGGCCTTGGGAGACTGCCTTCTGGACAGCATAGAGAAACAGGCCAAGATAAGAAAAGTTTCCAAGTGCAAGAAAGAAATTCAGTGAAATATTAGAATACTGTTAGATATTTCCAAAACTCAAAAAAAAAAAGGAGTTTTGAATCTTGAATTAGCCTTTGCATTTTAATAGGGAAATTTAAACTTGTCTTTGAAAATACAATAAAAGATCACCAACACAAACTGGGCATAATTTTAAGGAGGGAAAAAATATTTTGCTAAACTAGTTGATATTATAAAGAGGACTGGAAGTGAGAGCGCATTTGCCTCACTAAAATTAGCAAATTGTCTTCCAGCCTCTTATTCACAAATGCTTGGGTCTGATAAGAACCTCAGGATCCTCTCACTGGACTCCTCTTTCATCCTGCTTGTGTAATCTGTACCCAGATGAGCGCTCAGAAACAGGTAACACTTATAAAGGACCTTCTCTATGCTAACACCCGGGCTAAACACTTAATCCGTGCAATTCTTTTCCTGTTCCTCTGACCTCATCTCCTACTGTTCCTGCCTCCCTCACTCTGCTCCGGCCACACTGGCTTTTCCTCGGTGCATAGAACGAACCCAGCTAATGTGCACCCTCAGCCTTTTACACATGGTGCTCCCTCTGCCTGGAGTTCTCTGCCCCTGATCTCCACATGACTGGATCCTTCTCACTGTTCAGTCCTGAATCCAAATAGCACCTCCTTCAAGAAGCCCTCCCTGATCATCCTATCATGCATTTCCATCCTCCTGTCCCACAGCATCTCCTGCATTAGCGTATCACCCTCAGTTCTCACTGTCATCACCTTCATCTTGGTGTGAAGTCAATCTACTTGTTTATATGCTTGTCAATTACCTGCCTCCCCTCCAGAACTTGAGCTCCTGCAGGGTGGAGCCCTTATCTGTCTTTTTCATGGCTGTATTCCCAGTGCCCAGAATAGTGATTGGCACAGAGCTGGGACTCCATAACTGTGTGTTCAGTGAATGGATGAATGAGTGATTGAAGGGTTTCCATTACCTAGACAGTGTATTAAAAAGCAGAGACATCACTTTGCTGACAAAAGTCCATATAGTCAAAGCTATGATTTTTCCAGTAGTCATGTACAAATGTGAAAGTTGGACCATAAAGAATGCTGAGTGCCAAAGAATTGATGCTTTCAAATTGTTGTGCGGGAGAAGACTCTTGAGAGTCTCTTGGACTGCAAGAAGATCCAACCAGTCAATCCTAAAGGAAATCAACCCTGACTATTCATTGGAAGGACTGATGCTGAAGTTGAAGCTCCGGTACTTTGGCAACCTGATGGGAAGACTCATTGGAAAAGACCCTGATTCTGGGAAAGATTGAGGGCAGGAGGAGAAGGGGGCAACAGAAGATGAGATGGTTGGATAACATCACTGACTCAATTGACATGAGTTTGAGCAAACTCTAGGAGATAGTGAAGGTCAGGCAAGCCTGGTGTGCTGCAGTCCATGGGGTCTCAAAGAGTTGGACACGACTTAATGACAGAACAACAACAAAAAACTTTCCAAAAGCCTAACCTTGCCTGTGGCACTTTCCAATAAACCCTTATTAAATTAACAAATGCATGTAGGAAGTAGAGCAGACCCAAATAACTCTGAATATATTAAGATCCAGGCAGGAGTTTGTCTCTACTTCATCAACAAGTTTTCCTAAGTCATTTGAAAGGTTGTAAAAGACATGTCTATTCTATTTTTGAAAGTTCTTTGTTTTCCAGCTATTTCTACTCACAAATTCATCACCTAAATAGAATTTCAGTGATCATATAAGACCATAGCTAATTTAACAGATGAAAACAACTGACACTCAGAAAGAGGAACAAGTGCTCAGCAAGATCATGGGTGTGTCAGAAGACCCAGGGCAAGAAGCCAGGTCTCTCCATCCCGTCCTTTGCGTGTCTGAAACATTCAGGAGGTGCTGGCAGTCACGAAAATTGGCACAACATTTCTGGATGCACTCCAAAAATAATAATAAAACAATAATAGTAGTAGTCAAAATCTCTTGAGTGTTTTCTGTATGTTGGACAGTGTAGCCAATGCCTTAATTTTTCACAACAAAACTAGAATGGATGGGTACTGGTATCATCCCCATTTTTCAGATGAGATGGAGGTACAGAGGGAGGAAGCATCTTGTCTACAGTCACATGGTAGAGCTAAGGTTTGACCTAAGGCAGCCTAGCAACAAGCCATCAAAAATGTTTGGTTTGACAAATTCACTCCTGGATACTTCTCTCAAGGAAATGGTCATGGTCCAGAAGCCCCTCTCTGGTGTGCCCACTTTACATGGACTTCAAGTCTGCCCAAGAGGAGAGAGGAGCTGTGAGCCTCAGTGCCCCTCACTGGGGGACACCTACGTGAGGAGGACCAAGCCAATCCCTCCCACAACACCCCTCCCAAGACAGGGACAGGTTGGGGAGACCCTGGCACACTTGCTATCATCTCGCTCACCTGGTCACATTAGGAGACGTTAAGATACACCAAACACTGAATTCAATGAGACGTCTCCATCCTGCAGTTTCAACTGAAAATTATGTCCCTTGCTTTCTTTTTTCCCTTCTCCTAAAATGTCAAGTGGGTCTTTTCTAGAAGTGCTAAATGGAAATAAAAGGGGTTAGGGGATAATTTTATCCCATTTAAAAGTAACCCGGAGCTAACAGGAGCAAACAGATGCACTTGGCACCCACACTCATTTGCCTTTGGCCTCAAGGCTCCTGCCCTCCTGCTCCCATTTACCGCCTCCCCAAAGGCACCCTGAGAGTTCCTAACACCAGCAGGATTCAGGCATCCACTGGGGCCTTGGCCTGCCTTCCAGAAGGTCCATATCTATATTCACCTTGTGTGAAGCAGTTGCCCATGAAAGGCTCTGAATCTTCTGGGAAAGAAACGGGAGGAACCCCCTGGGGAGAACACAGAAGCCCCTGCAGCCTTGGCCTGGGATGACTTGGCCAACACTCCTCTCCATGAAGCCACAGTGCACAATGAACCCAAGCCAGGAGATCCCATCTGCTGTTTCTTAGATCCTGTCTACCTACCTGCATGTGCCATCTCTGTGGCCAGACAGTCTGTGAGAGGTGACTCAGCAGAACCAGCCAAGAGGCAAAGATGAGCGTGGGCAGGAGTCTGGAGGCAGCCTAGGCAGGGGCAATAGTTCAGGCAAAGGCACAGAGAAGTATGGAAGGAAGAAAGAAAGAGCTCAAGGTGGACAGTGATAGATGATGGGGGGATAGAAAAGTAGGGGCAAGCATGAGGCTGCAGGCTTTGCCCAAGGACAGACTTGACATGCCAGGCTAAGGACTTTGAAATCTATTCCAGAGACAAAAGACTTTTGTGACCGGCTTCCTCTGAGATGGCTCAATGGTTGAGTTGCGATATTTAGCAAAGAAAAATGAAAGATGGACTTTTCATTACATCTGAGTATCAGTTAAATGGTGATTTTTTTTTTTTTTGGTATGAGTATGACCCATTCAGTATTTGGGATATACTTATTCATTTTTATTGTTTCTATTAAATAAATAACATTTATTGAAATCCAGGTATTGGAGTTAGCCTTTTCAAAATAATTTTCACAGCCATTCTGACTTTCCGGTCCTTCACTATCTCCCAGCATTTGCTCAGATGCAGGTCCCTAGAGTCAGTGATGCCATCCAACCATCTCATCCTCTGCCCCCTTCTCCTTTTGCCTTCAGTCTTTCCCAGCATCAGGGTCTTTTCCAACTAGTTGGCTTTTCACATCTGGTAGCCAAATAATTGGAGCTTCAGCTCCAGTCCTTCCAATGAACATTCAGAGTTGATTTCCTTTAGGATTGACTGGTTTGATCTCCTTGCAGTCCAAGGGACTCTCAAGAGTCTTCTCCTGCACAATTTGAAGGCGTCAATTCTTCAACACTCAACTTTCTTTACGTTCAAACTCTCATATCCATACACGACTACTGGAAAAACCATAGCTTTGACAACTCAGACCCTTGTTGGCAAAGTGATGTGCTTGCTTTTTAATACACTGTCTAGGCTTTTTAGAGCTTTCGTTCCAAGGGGGCAAGAGTCTTTTAATATCATGGCTGCAATTATCACCAGCAGTGATTTGGAGCCCAAGAAAATAAAATTTGTCATTGCTTCCACTTTTTCCCCATCTATTTGCCATGAAGTGATGGGACCAGATGCCATGATCTTAATTTTCTAAATGCTGAGTTTTAAGCCAGCTTTTTCCTACATGTAATGAATGCTTCAATTAATTCTACTTGCGTGCTTGTGCTCAATTGCTTCAGTCATGTCCAACTCTTTGCAACCCTGGACTGTAACCCACCAGGCTCCTCTGTCCATGGGATTATCCCAGCAATAATACTGGAGTGGGTAGCCATTTTCTCCTCCAGGGAATCTTTTCCACCCAGGGATTGAACCTATGTCTCCTGAGTCTCCTGCATTGGCAGGCAGATTCTTTGGAGGCAGAGTCACTGGCAGGCAGAGTCACTGGAGAAGACCCTAATTCTACTTGGGATGTAATTATTGTAAAGAAAAGAAATCGGTTGTTTATCTGGAATTCACGTGTAGCTGGGTGTCCTGTATTCTATCAGACAACCCTGCTTGGGGTGGAGCAGGAGGAGGGGAGGCCAAGAGAGGGCAGGCTCAGCCCCTCCCCACTGCAGTCTGAGAAGCTTTGCTGCTGTCAGTTTTAGATCTGGAGGAATCCATGTCAATTTCCCTTTGAAAACAAATATTTGACTTTTCATAATAATATCATAATGTACATAAAAACGCTGCATAAATTATGTGTAAGAGCCCCTTGGGCAAGTGTCTAGAAAAAGGGTCAGCAAACCTTTTCTGGAGGGCCAGATTTCAGGCCTGTGAATTGTATAGTCTCTGATGCAGCTCCTCCGCCATGCAGTTGGAACATGAACACAGCCTTAGGCAGTACAGGATCTGATGAGTGGGGCTGAGTTCCAATAAAACTTTATTTGCAAAAACAGACCATGGGGCCAGCCGTGGCCCGTAGGCTGTGATTTGCGGATCCCTGGTCTAGACCACTGGGCACCATCAGAACCAGTTGGAGGAAACTGTACTCTTTCCCCCACAATCCATAAAATCTACCTGGGGACATCAGGATTTCTCTTTCTGCCACTGAATTGTAGGCATGCTGTGAACCAAGACGTCTTACCCTCTGCTGGTCTCAGGAGGCCCATCTCTAAGATGAGGCCATTGGACCTTCAGAATCTTCCCTAAATCAGGTTTGACGACCCTACCCTGCCAGAAATTCTTGTCTCCAAAGTGGTAGGTGTCTTTCTCCCTGCTTCCTTCCCCAGAACCCCCACTGACTAGGCAGCAGTTTGCAAGAGAAGATACCTGTTTCTTATTCTGTCCACTTCTGCCCTTAGTGATGATGGTTTCTGATTTTCAGGGATTCTGAACCCTCTGGCAACCCTCCACCTCTGCCACTTCCTTAGCTGATTAGCTGGGTGGAATGCCTCGAACAGGAGCACTTTAATCAGCCTCCCAGAAACTCCCCTCCTGCAAATAAATAGGTGCTAACTCACTGCAAGTTACCAAGGGCCCCCATCACAGGGCACTTGCTCATAACCGGAAATATCTTTAACACTCTATTGATGGTTTTCTCCCCTCTACATCTCTGTGACAGAGTTGAAACAGTGAAAGACATCGATTTTCCATGTTGGACCTGTGAGCCCAAGATCAAAACAGGGAAGAGGTGGGAGAAACATGGTACAAGAGGGCAGGTTTTACAATGAAATTATGGTTATTGTTGTCCTGGTAGCATTTCTTCCATGGCAGACAGCTCTCTGAGTAACAGCAGGTTTGTATTTCATTAGGACACTTAGTCAAAAGATCAATGATACTCTCGGAACTGCTCTGTCAGTCCACGGGGGTGGATGAGCCTGGTGAGAAGCCTGCAAAGATCCAGCTAAAATTAGGCAGCTGCTGACAGACACTGGATTCGCAATCATAGCACATCGATTTCCAAAGCGATGCTGAATTCCAGTGAATTTCATCAGCTTCTGTGTTGTGGAAAGGGGCCTTTCATAATGAAGTGGGTCCCTCTCTGGGGAGATGGGCAATCTTGGGGTCTGACAGAGCCGAGGGGCTTTTTTAACCCAGAATTTGATTGTCAGGCTCTGGGGTTCATAAGGAAAAGCAAGACTGCGGGTGGCAAGAAAGAGCTCAGCTACTGACCAGCTGAGTGACCTCAACATCAACTTCTCTGGTCCCCATTTTCCTCATCTGTAAAATGAGTACCTTATCCATTGGTACCATCCAATGGTACTTCATCAAGAAGTTGTTCTGAGAATTCAGTGACTGAATTGGTGCAAAGTGATTGTCAGGGGGCATGGCACAGTGGAACAGCTCACAGAGACCATCACTGACACCTCTTACTAAGTAATCTTCCTCACGCCACATACTGTACCTTGTACTTTCCTTGCCCACCTGGATGCAGAACTTTCAAGCCCTCCTGGGTTCCTGGGCTCTCAGTGGCCTGTGGCACTGATTGTCTGCACTCTAGCATCTCATCCCAGCCTCTCCACTGCGTTGCCATGTTTTCTGATTGTTTTAAGGAGCACCAAGTTCAGGGAGAAGAATAATGGTCTTTGAGTCAAACAAACCTGGATTCCAGTCCCAGCCCATCCACTTCCAAACACTGTGATCACTCTCAATTCATTTACCTGCTGAATTGCAGACTCTTGGGATAATTATGGCTATAGGCCACTGGGATAGAATGAGGGGGAAATCTGCATGGCCACCCTGCAGAATCTGTAAGCCCCCTGGAGGGTATGCAGGGTAGGGGTGTGTGAAGGGGGAGTGGGAGCAGAGTCACTACCCTTCATGTCTTGTGGTGCCTGGGGTATTCATGCATTCTGCCAAGTATTTTCACACCTCACCTCTTCCACGTCCACGATGGGACTGAACTTCCTGTCCCGTGTGGCTCAGTGGGACTGTATGACTTGTTCTGGCCAATGAGTTGTGTGAACAGAAGTAATGCATGTCACTCACCTGCTGAGCATTGCATGGCTGGTGCAAAACCCACCAGAGCTCTCTCCACCTCTGGCTTGGTAGCTACTCTGTCACCTGGGGTCCATGAAGGGCCCTGATGAGCAGATCCACCCCCACCCAACACACAACAGGCAGGGGGGATTAGCAAGAAATAAATATTTGGGTTTTTATATGTGGAGTCTAAAAAATAAAACAACAAAATGTATATAACAAATGTACATAACAAAACAGAAACAGATTCACAAATATGGAGAACAAACTAGTGGTTACCAGTGGGAGAAGGGAGAAGGGAGAGAGAGAGGTATGGGATTAAAACTTTTTATAAAAAATAAGTCAGCAACAAAGATGTACTGAACAGTATAGGGAAACACAGCCATTATTTCCCTAAAGTTTGTAATAACTTTAAATGGAGTATAATCTATAAAAATATTGAATTACTGTGTTGTATACCTGAAACTAATATAATATTATAAAGGAAATACACTTCAATTAAAAATAAGTTAAATTAGTAGAGAAACAAATAAAATGTCAGTGACATAAATAAATAAATATATATATATATATATATATATACACACACACATATATTTAAGCCACTGGGGACTGTTTGTTACTGAGCAGAGCCTCACCTATGCTGACTGATACAGTGCTCACTCAGGCAAGGCCTCAAACCAGGTGTCCTCCATGACTATCTACTGAATTATGCTCACAAGCTCCCTCTCTGATGCTGCTCCAGTAGGGCCAGGGATGGGGGCAGCAGTGACTGGAGGCATTGGTCTAGCCTTTCAGAGGAGGGGACAGTGATGATTAAGTCCCTGCCCCACTGTGGAGGCTGTCAGAGTTCTGGGAGAGATAGCTCAAAGTGACACAAAGCTTGGCAAGTCAAAGCCAGAGCCCTTTAACCACAGGGGCCATAATCCAGGGCGGAACCATGACCCAGGCTGCAGCTATCTCATGGGCTCAGCCCATCTGCCCTCCAAACAGCTTGAAGCTGACAGAGGGCTTTGGGCTCTTGGTTTCTGGCTATCAGAACCCAAGACAAGTTTGTTCTCCCTCCTCTGTTTTCCCTTATGGAAGTCAAACTCAGGGAGCTCTGCCTGCTCAGGAGTTCAGAACAGGGCTCTAGAGTCAGTTGTTAATGTTGGCACTGCCTAGCTGTGTGACCTTGGACAAGTCCCTTTGCGTCTCTGAGTTACATTGTTCTTGACTGGATAATGAAGATAACTGGTCTCTTGGGGGTGGGGTGGCTAGGAGGACTAGAGGAAGAATTTGCAGAGGGCTTAGTGTAGGGGGAGCACAGGGCAGCATCGAGTACACAGGAGTCAGAGATGAATAGATATCATCCTCTAGGCTCAGGGAGTCCAGGACCAAAGTTGTAATAATCCAGCTACTTAAATAGTTGGTTTTTTAATATATATAAATGGACTGGTTTGACATGTGTAAAAGCTCAGAGAATAATGAGTAATGCCATAAAAGAGAAGCACCTGGGGACAGAGCATAGCTGTTAAAGCAGAGACCTGGGACACGGGGATGACATCAACCGTGGTGATGGGAATGCTGTGAGGGTGACGTGAGCGGGTGCGTGCACGGTGTGAAAAGAGGGGCTGGCTCACAGCCTGAGCACACGGACATCTGTTCTGTAGAACTGCAGGTGTTACATGTAACCTATTTTTACTGATGACCTGGAGGCTGACTACAGAGGCGCAATGAGGAGTGAGGGTGGGAAGGGACGTGTTCCCATGTCTATGGAGGATTTTAAACCAGGAAGGGAGGCATCCAAGGTCACTTGCAGCTATGTCTCTGGTTGTCCCCGGGAGACACGCAAATGCATCTACTTCCCTGGGTCTCAGGGGAAAATCTAGAACAAAAGAAAGAGGCTGAAAAGGGCCAGGGTTCAGCTTACCACCAGGAAGAACTTTCTGAAATCCACAGGTTCTCTGACTGCTGAGCCCAAGCTTCCTGGCTGGGCATGCAAGGCCCCATAGGATTAGGCCTCCTCCCCAGCGTCCTCTCCCAGCCAGCCCTTTGCCTCCAGCCCTGGGGACCCCTCCCCTCCCCTGCCTTTGCCCCTCCTGTTCACCCGGCTGGAGCCCCCCTGCTTCCATGGCCACAGGGCAACCAGTGCTCAGGGCTCTCCAGGACCCAGTCCAGAGAGCCCCTTCTCTCCAGGCCCACTTCCCCCCAGGCCCACTTCCCCAGGCATGAGAGGGGCTCAATAAATGCTCTGTGATATTATTTTTAATCTCTTAGTCCCAGGTTCAAATCTAGCCCCTGCCGCTTCCTGGTTGTGCATTCTCATGTAATTGACTCAAGCCCCAGGCAGTGCTGCCTCCCAGGGGCTGCTGCGGGGAGAGTCAAGTCCATGTATGAAGCTCTTGGTCCAGGGCTCGGAGACACCAGGGTCCACTGAAAAGGAGACCTCTCCAAAGCCTCCCAGGGCCCGAGGGGAATGTGGGGTGCAAGGCATTTATTTGCAAGAGAGACAGTTATTCCAGAAAGGATGTGAGGGAAGGAAAAAGAAATTGCATCCCTCCCACCTAACTTCATAAGCATTATTGATTTGAGGCAGTAGTCACCAGTGCTGCAGGTGCATTGATTGGCTGGCTGGGCTGGGCCTTTCAGGGTAACATGAGCTGCATTCACAATCAATTCTGTCCCTGCCCTCCCAGAGCATTGATTATGAGATTAAAGGTGCCTATAAAGCTTCAGCAGCATCATCAGCCACCGGCTGGTGTGGGGGAGAGGCAGAGTGTCCAGGAGGGTCAGTGGACCTAAAGGAAAGACCATGCTCAGCTTGGTGTGCCCTGCCCCCTTGCCCAGAGAGATGCAGGGTAGAGGCCAGTGGTACCCACAGAGGAGGGAGCAGCCCTGAAAAAAAGGAACAGAGCTCCCCATCACCTTGGAGCTTCCATTCTGTATGTTTCAGTGACTTTTTCACATTTCACCAGGGAATGTCCTCCCTCCAGATCTATTCTTTGAGGCCAAGAAATGGATCTCCTTTCCTGGGACCACAGCCTTGTTCCTGGCACATTGTTGCTGTTGACTGCTAAGTTATGTCCAACTCTTTGTGACCCCAGGGACTGTAGCCCACCAGGGTCCTCTGTCCATGGGATTTCCCAGGCAAGAATACTGGAGTGGGTTGCCATGCCCTCCTCCAGGGGATCTTCCTGACCCAGGAATCAAACCCTCATCTCCTGCATTGCAGGCAGATTCTTTACTACTGAGCCACCAGGGAAGCCCCTCCTGGCACATAGTAAGTACATATTTGTTTCATAAATTAAGTCTCTGAGCTCCCCTTTGCCTGGAGCTTCACACTCCTGGAACATTCAGACTATAAATATCAGGATGGATGAAGGAGAGACTGAGGCCCAGAGAGGGAAAATGACTTTCCCAAAGCTGCACAACAAGCTTTCAGCCCATTCAATGACATGGAGCAAGACCCTATGGTCCTTGCCCCTCCCCCAACTCCCTCTGCCTGCCGTTTGCCCATGGAAAACTTTAGTCAAAGAATAAGTTTAATCAGAGAAATGAGAACATACAAAAACAAAGGAAAACAGTCAAAAGAGACCGAATAATAATCATGTAGTCATGAAGCATCATCGAGGACCTTTAGTTCCTTCTCAAGGGCTATAGATAGTGTTCTGAGCCATATCCGGTGAGCTGTCTTGTAGATACTGAAACCCCCGGTGGAAGAAGTTAACTACGTGATGACCAGACTGTACCCACACCATAAGCTGCCACAATTCCAAGAACTGGCCTCAAAGAAATGGGAAAAAATAAACCGACCCTGGAACTGAAGATTAACTGCAGCTAAAACAATCAAGAAGACATCAGTCAGACTACCAGTGACCAACTGCAGATGACTGTCAAAGATGACTGTCTTGTTTCTGCCTGTAGCCCCCACCCCCACCACTGTCTATAAAAACTTTTGCCCACTGACTGTCCGTGGGGGGAAAAGTCAGCCTATGGACAGATGTCTGCCCTCCCCCTACCCAGTTGCCACATCTGAAACAAAGCAAACTTTCCTTTCTCCCAACCTGTCCTATTTATTGGCTTTTGAGCGGCAAGCCGCTGGACTCCCCCACTCTTTCAGTAACACCAGAACTGGAACCCAGGAACTGCTGCCTCTCAGCACAGGGCTTCTTCCAGATCTTGTTCACTCACATCCGCTGGGCATGTCCAAGGCTGCGGCACAGTGATTTTACGAGAGTGTAAAGACAATTTATTTTCCCCTAAAAATAACTGAAAAAATAAATGATTGAAAAAGATACCCAAATGTTTATAAATGTGCTAAAACCATGCTATCTGCTCATAAACTACAGAAGCGTACAGGGGAAGAAGGCTCCTGCCTGAGAGGCAGTGACAGGCCCATCCCGTGTGCCCTTGATGGAACCAGCTCCATCGGCACCTGCTAAACCCAGTAGGAAATTCCGTGCACATAGGCAGCAGGACTCCCAGAAAGTGAGTTTCAGATGCCTTCACTCTTCCAACTTAACATCAGCAAGGGCAGAAGACAAAAATCTATATTGTCCTATAAAAGTACCAACCTAGCATCTTTCACAGAAAATCACAAACTACTTTCATTTATCTAAGGAGGAAAGCTGGCTATGGCTCATGTAGAATTTGATGGGTTCTGACAAAGGAAAGAAAATGTGATATAGAACAAGAAGGAGAAAAAGCACATCATTTCTTGCAATACTAGTGTGTGTGACACAGAGACGAGCACTCTTAACTCATTTTCTAAATTCACCCATGAACCATGTGGAACAGGTATATAAAGCCCAGCTCTATACCTGCTCCACACCTATCTGCCAAATCAAACCCCGCTGTTTAGCTGTGGTGGTGGTGGTGGTTTAGTTGCTGAGTCAGATCTGACTCTTTCAGACCCCATGGACACAAACTTTGCTCTGCATGGGATTATCCAGGCAAGAATACTGGAACAGCTTTCCATCTTCTTCTCCAGGGGATCTACCCAACCCAGGGATTGAACCCGAGTCTCCTGCTTGGCAGGCAGATTCTTTACCTCTAAGTAACTGTGTGTGTTAGTTGCTCAGTCATGTACAACTCTTTGCGACTCCACGGACTATAGCCCGCCAGTCTCCTCAGTCCATGGAATTCTCCAGGCAAGAATACTGGAGTGGGTTGCCATTTCCTCCTCCAGGAATGGAAGGGATTCCTTCCCAGCCCAGGGATCGAACCCAGGTCTTCTGCACTGCAGGCGGACTCTTTACCCCTTGATTAGCTGGCCCTGTTCAATTCACTTGATGGCAGAGCAGAGCTGCTCTGTCCAGTGGCATCCTTCAGCCAACCATGAGAGTGTCTGTTTCAGCAGCCACCTGCTTGCTCAGCTCTTCATCCCAGAATCTGGGGGCAAACACGGAGCTCTCTCTCTCTCTCTCACGTAGTCTGGACATCTCTTCTCTGCCTCTCATCCTGGCTCGCCTTCATCTCCGTGCCCTCCTTTCTCTCCCGCCTTCCTCCTTCCCTTCCCGATGTTTATTTTCAGAACCTCAAAATTCTTCCCAAGCCTCTGACATTTACTCTTCAGAATTAGCAACTTTTCCATTTCTCTTGCCCAGAGCAAAACTGGTGGAAAAGGTTTCCCCCAGCATCTTACCTGCCCTTCTGGAGGCAAAGCTGGCTTATGTCAGCCCAGCGCCGATTGTGTGAACCAGCAATTATTAGGTACCCACTGTGCACCAAGTCTTTCTAATGAACTATCACATTCAATCCATTTAGTAAGCCTGTGGGGTTGGTGTTACCATCTACAGGATGAATGAACCAAAGCTTAGAGCAGTTAAATAGCAAGTCTAAGGGGGAAGGAGAGGAGGGAGGAGGAAGAGGAAAAGAGAGGAAGGAGGAGGAGTGACAGATCACTAGAACGAGCTAGTGCTCAGAGCTTTCTGTGTATCCTGCACTGCTCTAAGCGGGCATCTTACACACACGAATTCATTTATCCTCATAACAATGGCATGAGATACATCTCCAGTTTATAAATGAAGAAACTGAGGTGCTGAGAAGTTAAGTAACTTATTCAGAGCCATGGTCAAGCAAGATTTTGACCCAAAATCTTGGGTCAAAATCAGTAGCTCAGTCGTGTCTGACTCTTTGCAACCCCATGGACTATAGCCCACCAGGCTCCTCTGTCCATGGGATTCTCCAAGCAAGAATACTGGAGTGGGTTGCCATTTCCTCATCCAGGGGATCTTCCCAACCCAGGGACTGAATCTGAGTCTCTTATGTCTCCTGTATTGCAGGTGGATTCTTTATCATTGAGCCATCCGGAAAGCCCCTTTCTTTTTAGACCTAGCCTCGACTCAAAACCCATCACCAAAGGAATGAGAAATGAACCCACCCTGGAACTCAAGATCTCCATTCCACCACCCCAGGAGTCCCGACCAGTTCTCCAGACTGCAGCCAAATCACAGCACTTTGTTGGTTTTTTTTTTTCATTCATTCATGACCATTAATTGAGTATCTGGTATGTGCCAGGCTAAGTCCATTGGAGTTAAGGGCGCAGAGGTGAGCAAGACAGGCATGACTGGCCATGCCTGTGGAAGAGACAGATGTTACACAAGTAAAACTGCCCCCCACTAAACTTCCCACCTCTGAGAATTTGCTCTTGCTGTGCCCCTTGTCTAATCCATCCAGCTATTGATCTATCACCTATATCTGCAATTCTGGACATAAGACTGCAACTGGGGAAACTGAGACCAGGGCCAGAACAGAGCCACTGTCCAAGCCCTGGGTCCCGGTATCTCAGCAATGGCCCCACCGTCCTCCAGCCTGAAACCTGCACTTCATCCTTTGTGCTGTGCTGTGCTCAGTCATGTCCCACTCCTTGCAACCCCAGGGACTGTAGCTCACCAGGCTCCTCTGTCCATGGGACTCTCTGGACAAGAGTACTGGATTGGGTTGCCATGCCCTCCTCCAGGGGATCTTTCCAACCCAGGGATCAAACCCAGGCCTTCCACATTGCAGGTGGATTCTTTACCAACTAAGCCACCAGGGAAGCCTGTGAATACAGGTGTGGGTAGTCTATCCCTTCTCCAAGGGATCTTCCTGACCCAGGAATTGAACCAGGGTCTCCTGCATTGCAGGCGGATTCTTTACCAGCTGAACTACTAGGGAAGCCCAACGTACCATTCTTTATCCCTCCCCTTTCCTCACCCTCCCTTGAAATCAATCACCAAGACCTGTTGACTCTAAAACCTGAATTATCCTAAAAGCCACCTCCATCCCCTCTGCCTCAGCCTGTCCCCCCAACCCTTTCTCCCAGTACTCTGGGCCAGCCTCCCTCCTGGTCTTGCTGCTTCTTATCTCTCCTCCTCCAACCCAGCCCCACACTGAGAGCCAGAGGTCCCTTTCAAATGCACAAGTCTGCATGGTCCTTCTGCTCAAAAGCTTTCACTGGCCACCCAGTGGACTCAGCACACTTCCCAAATTCTCCCACATGGCACCCAGCCTACCCAGGACCCAGCTCCCCTTCACCTCTCTCCCCGTCACAGGAT
This sequence comes from Bos indicus x Bos taurus, assembly GCF_003369695.1. Taxonomy (NCBI): domain Eukaryota; kingdom Metazoa; phylum Chordata; class Mammalia; order Artiodactyla; family Bovidae; genus Bos; species Bos indicus x Bos taurus. Next base: position 123,532,736 of record NC_040077.1, read on the forward strand.
ACACCCTAACCACATAACCTACTGAAGGTCCCCAGGGCTCAGTACTGTCCCTTGGGCCTCTGCATATGCTGTCTCCCCTGCCTGATGCGCTTTGCCCCTTCCCACTGGTTACTTCTTACTTTTTCTAAACCATGCACATCATCGCCTCCTCTGCCACATGTTCTCAGAGCTCTGATACTGCCTTCAGCAGGCAACTTTCCTCCGCATGGTGATTCAGAGCCCCAGCTCCTTCCATCTCAAGGCTCTATCCCTCCTCCAAGGCCTCAGACTGCTCTTTTTCCAGCCGGCAGAGGGGAAAGAGAGAGTGGGGAGGATACACCTGCTTCTGAATCACTTCAACCAGAAGTAACGTTCGCATCACTTCTCCTAACCCACTGGTGAGAGCTGGTCATGTGGCCCCAGCCTACATGCAGAAGGCCTGGGAAATGCAGCCCCAGGCGGCCCCTTCCCAGCCTCAAGCCCTCACCCGTCTCACCACCTTGTCATCATCTCTGTATTAGTTCGCTAGGGCTGCTGTAACAAGATGCAACCAACTGGGTGGCTTAAAATAGGATCTACTGTCTCAGTTCTAGAAGCCAGACGTCCATATCAAGGTGTCAGCAGGGCCATGCTCCCTTGAAGACTCTAGAGAGGGATTTGTTCCTGAGGCCTCCAATAGCTTCAGGCATGCCTTGGCTTACCGCCGTCTTCTCCCTGTGTCTCATGACATCGTCTTCTCCTGTGTCTGTGTCCAAATTGCCCCTTTATGTAAGGGCACCAGTTATACTGGACTAGAGCTCACCCTAAGAATCTCATTTTAACTTTCCCTCTGGAAAGATCCAATTTTCAAGAAAGGTGACATTCTGAGGAACTAAGGGTGTGACCCACATGTATCTTTGTGGTGTTGTTCAGTCGCTCAGTCGTGTCTGACTCTTTGTGACCCCATGGACTGCAGCATGCCAAGCTTCCCTGTCCTTCACTATCTCCCAGAGTTTGCTCAAACTCATGTCCACTGCGTCAGTGATGCCATCCAACCATCTCATCCTCTCCTGCCACCTTCTCCTTTAGCCTTAAGTCTTTCCCAGCATCAGGGTCTTTGCCAATGAGTCTTCTCTTCACATCTGGTGGCCAAAGTGTTGGAGCTTCAGCTTCAGTATCAGTCCTTCCAATGAATATTCACGGTTAATTTCCTTTAGGATTGGCTAATTTGATCTCCTTGCTATCCAGGGGACTTTGAAGGGTCTTTTTCAGCCCCACAGTTCAAAAGCATCAATTCTTTAGCACTCAGCCTTCTTTATGGTCCAATGTTCACATCCACACATCTTTTTGGAGCAACACAATTCAACTTATACCAATCATACATTCCAGTTCATTGGCAACTCCTGGGCCACTTTTTACCACCATCTTCACCTGGGGGCCTGCAGGCAGTCGGAGTAGGTGGTTAAGAGGCTTCAAGGCAGACAGAAGTGGACTCAAGCCCTTCTTTTCAAGGGAGCAAAGGTCAGGAAGAGACCAGCCCACTGAGAGGTGGGGAGGGGGAGCAGGAAGGTTCTGGGAAAGGACAGCTCCAAACGGCATTTCCAGCTGGTCTTTAATGCTGAGGCTTCTGAAATGTGATGCTCAAAAAGAAAACAGTCTCGATTGAAATGGAAATGCGCTGTGGTGGGTAAGAGGGGGAGAAAATGGAAACTGCACTTCCTTTCAAACATGTTGTATGTCACTCCCGAAAGGAGATCTCCTGGTAAAAGCTGCCCTGATGCTAACTGAGACGGTGGAGATGAGAGAGCACAGAGCCCTCATGGAAAGATGCGAACAGAAGCTGTGGCCGCTATCAGTCTTGTCCCCTCAGGACGCAGCCCAGAAAGGAGGGTCTGGCACTGATGAGGAGCCTGGAAGAAGCCGGGAGCCCCACTGGCATCGACTTGCTGATTGACTCTGGGGAGGTCAGGGCCTCCTCCCTCCCCACCCACTCCAGCAGCCGCAATCACCCCCAAACTCCCTCCCAGGTGAGAAAGTCAAAGGCCGTGGGCAGGCCACGTGACTGTGCAGGGGAAAACGAGGTGCTGGGGGGTGGGGGGCACTCAGATGCTCCATCTGCACAGGCCTTAGTTTCAGGTTCCCCACGTTCCTGCAGGAGTGGGGCCAGCCAGAGGCCCCAGGGCCCAGTGCCCACCCGACATTGCCACCCAGCAGGTGGCTTTCCTCCCGCAGAGATTCAGGACCCAGGGGCGAGGGCAGTCCCTTTCCACCTCTCAGGAGGTGTGGGACAGACGCTGGCATGTCTATGAGGTCATTCAGAGGGGGTCCGAGAAGAGAAGGTGGGGACATGGCAAGTCTGTGGGGTCGTTCAGAGGGGGACTGGGGGGAGAAGGTAGGGACCGGAGACCTACTGTCCTACAAGAGTCACCCTGGGCCGATCCTTCGAGTGGGGTGGCCCCTCTTGCCCTAACAGCCAACTGCACTGACCCCATTTTGCAGAAGAGGAAACCAAGGCTGGGGGATGTGGCCAAGTCACCCAGCAGGAGAGTGGTGGGAGCTGGGACTCAAATGCAGGCCTCTTAGCTCCAGAGCTGGTGCCTCACTCAGCCTCACACTGGAGCTCCTCACAAGTGGGCATCTCCCCTCCAGCCCCTGTGCTCCATCAGGACAGCAGCTCTGCTTCATTCAGCTCTGCATCCCTGCTGTGCTGGTTCCCAAACCTCAGGCCAAAGAACCCCGGCGGCAGCCTCCCCTGGGAAGCTCATTAAAGACTCAGGTCCCTGGGCCCCACTCACAGCTGCTGCAACAGCATCTCCAGCGCTGGGGGGTCCTGAACCTGAAGTTTCTAAAAGAACTTCCCTGGGGAGTTATGTCCAAGGAGCATTGCCCCAAACCCTAAGTGCTACTCTCTCTGTGTCTTTGGGCCTGAGGGGCAGGCACCGTGCTAAATGCTTTACATCTAGTGATTCAGCCAAACCTCACTGCAACTCTACGAGGCCTGCACTGCTAGGTCCCTATTCTATGTCCCTATAGAGCTTCCCAGGTGGTTCAGTGGTAAAAATCCACCTGCCAATGCAGGAGATGCAGGCTTGATCCCTGGGTCGGGAAGATTCCCTGGAGAAGGAAATGGCAAACCACTTAAGTTTTCTTTCCTGGACAATTCCATGGACAGAGGAGCCTGGTGGGCTACAGTCATGGGGTCACAAAAGAGTTGGACACGACTTAGCAACTAAACTATCGAGCCTAACTCATGACTATAGTGCTGGCATATAGTCATCATTCAAAGCACACCTGTTGATGGACTTGCTTCGTATAAACTCATTCAAGGCCCAGCAGAAATACGAAGTGGATCTAGTTCCCCTTTTACAGAAAGGGGGACTGAGACTCAGATAGGTTAAGTGATTGGAAGAGGCAGGGTCAGGACTGGCTGGCTCACAGGGCATTGTCCAGGGGAGGGGGCTGGGCGCTCCCCGTCCCCCTGCACATGGAGTGACAGCAAGGCCTCTGTCAACAGAGAGAACTGATCCCGTGTCCAGTGGCTTTGCTGAGGCCTAATGCTAGGAGGCGCCGGCTACCAGCTGGGCAAGGAGTCCAGTTGTATCCAGAGAGGCTATTTTCATGCCCCCTGTGTGCTCAGAAGCTGTGACTGTGCTCTTTGCTTCCATCATTGGTTCATCCACCTGAATGTCCCTAACCCAGGCTGGAAGCCCTTCCACTGGGGCCTGGGTCTCTGCCACAGGGTCTTCCTCCAGGACCGGCCTGGCCGTGCCTCCCACATCTCTAGGGAGGGGCACTGCCCACTACCCTGTGCCAGACAGCTCTCCTGATCAGAAAGTCCCTTCTCCTGAACTCTGTCTCCCAGGGGTTCCTCTTGAAGATCCCAGCTCCGCATCCAGGGGCAACACAGAGCAAGCGGAATCACCCACATAACAACCGTCGCACATCTACCACAGCAACAGCACTGGCAATGAGCTATTTACCGAGTGCTCGCTGCCTGCCGGGCACCACACACCACACAAAAGGGTTCACTCGGATAATCTCATCAAGCCCCTGACAACCTGTGGGGGTCGGGGGTGTTATTGTCCAATTGTGCACATGGGGAAACTGAGGCTCACTGAGGGAGAAAGGTTTGCCTAAAGTCATGGAACACAAGTTTCGATAATGAGTACCTGGCATTACCCTCTCCCCTCTCCCCCTCCCTTGGATCCTGCTGACAGCTTGCTGGGATCCCTTTCTGAATTCTCCTAAAATCCTAAAATAGCCCTTGGGCTGTGGAATCAACCGCATCTGTAACCTCATTCACTCCTGGATTCTCATCACGTGCAGTAATGAATTCCATTAGGATCCAAGCCGTTTTGATTGGAGCTTTATTGATTTGGAGCCTGAGCAACATTATAAACACAAAGTTCACAGTAACACAAAGTACTGACATGACTGTTAAAAGACGTTATCAGTGAAACAGGCACAGAGCCAGGGGACACCAGGGTTATTCTGAACTCTCACACCATGCCCCCTGCAGTCCGCACCCCCCCTCACAGCTCTCAGCATATTTTGTTCTGGACAACCCCACCCACCCTTCACAGGAGAGGCTCAGAGAGGTGAAGTCACTTGACTAAGATGACTCAGCTAGTGAGGGGCAAAGCCCAGAAGTGGACCCACGTTGTCTGGTACCAAACAGAGAACATTTCCCTGCACCACGGTCCACGAGTCGGCCAGTATCGCTGGTCCAATTAGATGAATCCAATCTAATTGTGTGGATTACATAATGACAATGCCGATTAAACTTGCTCATCAGACAAGCCACTGCTTCTCCCTTAAATAAGAGAAGGTGGAGAGAGAGAAATGACAGCAAACGCTTCTGGACAATAGTCCCAATGGTGTGGTGGGTCCTACTGAAGAGCCAGTAGTAAAATGGGGAAGGGCAGAGGATGATGGCCCCATTACTCCAACTATTAGCATAGCATCATCCATGGTCATGGACTGCAGGTCATAATACAGGTGAGGTGGGCTGAACTCCTACCCAAACTCCTAGCCAGCTTCAAGCCCACCCCATCCTTCTGTTCAAGATAGCACAGAACACAAAGGGAGAGGCAAGGGAGACAGGGTGATTCCATCCATGCACATGGTCAGAGCAGCCGCCAAGAAAAGGACGTTAACAGCCAAGATGTGTCCAGGGCCTGGGCCTCAACCCCAGGGGTGTGAATTGGGGTCATCACAGCATCCAAGGCTTCACTCTGGACTCTTTCTTCCCCTACGTGCTGCAGTGAATCTGGCTATGTCATGTCTAAATTCAAATGTGTGGGATCCCAAGGAACACAGCTGGTCAAAGACAGCAAAGAACTGTGGTGGCCTTAGCTCTCTCTAGAAGTGGAGAAGGGTCCACGAGGCTGCCTGACTTTAGGACCCATACTTCCCTGTTCAAATGTCCTCTAAAGGCTTCCTGAAGCCCTAACTGGAGAGACAGAACTTCTCAACACGACCTATATGGCCCTCCCCAGACTGGGCCCAATGTTGTTCCAGGCTCACTTTACCCCAGCCCCCTCACTTTATCTGCTCCAGTCACACTTGCCTCCTGGTCATGCTAACCTGCCCGCCCCAGGACCTTTGCACATGCTGTTCTCTTTGCCTAGAATGCCTTTTTTCTTCCCTCTTACGTGAGAAACACCCATTCATTACTTCCTCAAGACAGTCTTCCCTGACCCCTTACTTGAGCTATAAAACATGCAATAGACGATTGACTTTATATACTGTCTGCTCTCACTGCAGTCTAAGCTCCAGCAGGGTGGGAACTCTATCTGATTCTTCTCTCTATGGTGTCCCTACCCTCATAGCACAGATTCTATCACAGAGTGAGAAGCCAGTAAATATTGAGTAAGTGAATAAACAAGGAGTTTCAGCAGTGGTTACCACAGATGCATAAGGTTCTGTCAATGTAAACATTACCTAATTATCTAAATGTTCAGAGAGTCCCCCTAGTATGAGGCATCCCAGAGTTAAGAGATGATCCAGAGGACACTTTGAGAGATCCAAATTAAGGCAACAAAAAAACCCACATATCAATGTCAAGGTTGAGAAGGATGGAGTTGGAAAGCAGGTCTTGGGGGCAGGAGAGAAGGTGGAGAGGATAGAATGGACTCTTTCCCCTCACATAGTCAGCACTACCCCCCAACTTCCAGAAACACCCTCATCTACACACCTGAGTTGGGCAGGTCTGCCAGTGTCCCCCCCCACCCCCCCACCCCTGGCAGCCTATTCTCCCATTTTCCTTTAGCAACTGAACCTCAAATTTCAGCTTTGTCTGTGGCTGCTCAGAGAAATTTCCCAAGGCTAAGAAAACCTTCATCTCAGCCCACTTCTGCTGCCTTGACTTGGGCACAGCCAGCCCACAGAGCAAGGGGAAGGGAAGGAAGGAAAATTTATGGCACCACTGATGGGGATGACGGTTATGAATGGGTGGATGTCCAGCCACCCACCCATCACACCCGCTTACGGAGGCCTCGGGCAGGCGGGGCTTAGGGGCCAAGTCCTCCTCCCTGCAGGGCTCGCTCTGGCCCCCTTGCTCCGGCTCCCGCCCACCAGGCCTGGTGGAATCATCAAATAAATCCAACATTTAGAAAAGGGGGGCAGGGAGGGGGATCCTGCAGACACTTTCCTGAAATTCAGTGGTAATAAAAGAGAAAAATGGGCCAGCTCACTCTCGACAACCAGTGCCAGAGAAGTAATTATCCCACTTTCTGGTCTTCAGCGAGGATGCCAGTGGCAGAGGCACCTGCCCAGGTAATTCATCAGTCTCAGATTTATGGACTCCCCGGAAACCCAATGTACAAAGACGCCTCTCCAGTTCACTTGAAACAACGCTATTTAGATTTTGTCAAGATTATTGCTCTTCTCTGCCATCCCTGAGCAGGGAGGCAGGCGCCACGATGTACGGCACAAGTAAATATTGATTTCTAAGCACCAACCCTGAAGAAAAATCTCTACCAATGAGCCAGTTGTTGCCAGCTGCCCAAGCCCACCCTAGGGCCATGGTTTCCCCTGTGAGGCACTGAGCTGCAATCTCACGCCAGGCAGACAGAGAGCCCAGCTGATTGACCACAGGGCAAGAAGGCTGTGTTGTATAGAAGGTACCACAAGCCTCAGTTTCCTCATCTGTGAATGGGAATCACAGCATGGAATGATGAGGATTCTCATTTTCTCTATTGTTTTTAAAAAAAAAATGAGATGAGCAGATATTTCTTTTGTATGGAGAAAACTAAGCCCAACAAAACCGAAATAAAAGTGAGGGTGGGCAGGGAAGCCCTGGCGGCACACTGGTCAAGAATTTGTCTGGGTTGGGAAGATCCCCTGGAGAAGGGAATGGCAACCCATTCCAGTATCCTTGCCTGGAATATCCCATGGACACAGGAGCCCAGCGGGCTACAGTCCATGGGGTCACAGGAGTTGGCCACAACTTTGCAGCTGAGCTTGAGCATGAGTACACACCCCACTGATTTGCAGAGAGAGTTGAGTGAGGTGATACGAACCCCACAGGACAGGGCCGGCAGGTAATGAGTGCACAGAGCCTGTGACCACCAGGCCACTCTGATGCCTCGCAGATGCTGGTTGTGGCTGTTGAAAATCAGGGTTTTTGGCAGGATGATGCCTTGTGACACTGGTCCGGGAGGATGACCTCTCTGATTCACCCATTCACTCTCTGATTATTAGTGAAATAATAAAGACACTACTTTCCAGCCTAGAGGCAGGGGCAGACCTTCTCCTGCCATCTCCAGCCCCTGAAAACCCCTGTTTGAGTCACTGAGGGGTTGGTGACCTTAGATGTTAACCCTTCAGGAGGATAAGACATGACAGCAAGCGTCTCTTCACTTCTCTATGGTCCAATGCCTTCATTCACCCTTCATTCATGCATCCTTTCAAAAGCCCAGGAGCCCTTATTTAGCACATTAGAAGCTGTGCCCTGGTACCCCTGGTACACCAGCTCTAAGCCTGGTGGGTGAGGAACACACAAGAGCAGGCAAGTCTGGTGCAATGAGAGGTGCCGGCTGCAGAGATGTGTGGAGTCTAGGGAGCTCCAAGCAGGGCTTGTCTGAACCTGCCTGCGGAGGTCGGGCAAGCTCCACAGAGTGGCACTGATCTGGGAAGGAAGAGGGGGCGTTGTTAGGATGTCATGGTGGGAAAAGCACACCAGACAGAGGGAACAGCGCCTGCAGAGGCTCAGAGACTGGGAAGCGTTTGGCCTGTTCAAGGAAGAGCACGTGATCTGGAGTGGCTGGAGGATGGGGCGTGTGTTAAGTGGTGGAGCTGAAGTGAGAGACAAGGCTGGAGAGGCTGGGGCCTGGCAGGCAATGACGTCGCCTTTCAGAGCCTGTTTATTGCTCCTGTTGAGGGGGAGCTCAATCCCTGTCAAACCAATGCGGGGACCATCTCTCGAGTGCTTACTGTGTGCTTTGTACAGCTCAGCCCCTTTCAGGTCCTTTCTTGGGAAGTGCCATCTCCCTACCCTGGGATCTGCCTCCACTTGTGCTCCAGGCCTGATGGCACCCTAAGGATCTGAGAGTCTCCAGCTCGGCTCCACGCTCGGCCCCAAGCTCAGTGCCAGGCATGGGGGGGCGAGCACATGTGTCCTTGGGTGAGCAGTCTTGTTGGAAGAGCATCCTCCCACCGACCTGTTCTGTGGTCAACCCCACCCTGCCATCCCCCACCTAGGGAACCATCCCCACCTCTAGCCCTGCTCCTGGTTCCATCCCTGAGCCTGGGCTCCACATTTGCAGTCTACTTGCATCCCAAAAACCCTGTGAATGCCACACCCGTGCAGTCCACTTCCTGTGGCCCCCACCTTTCTACATGCTCTTGTCCAACAGGACAGCCTTGTCATTTACCTGGGGCCTCCAGGGCTAACTGTACTCTGAGTTGCAACCAGCTGGTGTCTGGGCTTTGGGAAACCTGGGTCTTCCAAAGTCAGGCTGGGGGACAGAGCGTGAAGCCCTCTTGATTTTCCGATTCTGCCTGGTCTCAGAATGAGGTCATTTCCAGGAAAAAGAAATTGAGACAATTAACAGCCAGAGTGGTGAAAATAAAACATGAACATATGGCCATTCACAATAGCATCATAAATAAGAAAATACTTAGGAATAAATTTAACAAATGAAGGGCACGGCTTGTGTGCTGAACACTATGAAACATGGCTGAGATCAATTAAAGAAGATCTAAATAAATGGATAGATATTTCATGTCCCTGGGCTAAAAGACTCCATATTGTTAAGTTGGCAATTTTCCCCAAATTGATCTACATATTAAATGCAATCCCTATTAAAAAAAAAACTTAGCAATTTTTTTTATAGAAATTGACAAACTGACTCTGAAATTTATATGGAAATTTTAAGGATGAAGAATAGAGCAAATAATTTTGAAAAAAAAACAAAATTGGAGGACCAATACTGCCTGACTCTGAAACATACTATCAAGCCACAGTAATCAAGATAGTGTGGCACTGATGCAAGAGAGGCACATAGTTCAAAAAAAAGAAATTGAAAGTCATAAAGAGAGCCGTGAAATTCATGGTGAATTGATTTTTAACAGAAGTACAAAGACAATTCAGTGTCTTGTTGAATTCTCAGGGCACGTTTGACCATCGGTTCAATCTTGTCAAGAAATGATGTTGGGACAGTGGGCTACCGACATGAACTTAAACCCTCACCTCATTCCATACACAAAAATTAACCCTAAATGGATCAAAGACTTAAATATAAAAGCTAAAACCATAAAACTCCCAGAAGAAAACAAAGGAATAGATCTTTATGACGTTGTATTAGGCAAAGAATTCTTTGCCTTTTTGGAAGAGACCAAGAAGAAGATCAGTAAAAGAAAAAAAATCAGCAAATTTCCTTTGTCAAAATTTTTAAAACTATTTCAAAGGACATCATTAAGGATATTAAAAACAAGCCCACAGATTGGGAGGAAATAGTTGTAAACAGCATACTGATTAAGGTATTATGCCCAAAATATATCAAGAATACCTCTAATTTAATAATAAGAAGATAAACAATCCAATTTTAAAATAGGCTAAAGACGGGTAGACATTCATGAAAGAAAATACATGAAGGGCTAATTAGCTCATAAAACATGATTAACATATTCAACTAATGAAATTAGTCAGGAGGTAAATGCAAACTAAAACCAGCAGTGAGATACCAATTCACAGCCACTTGAATGAATATACTTTTTTTAAAGGACAATATCAAATGTTGTTAAAGACGTGGAGAAACAGAAACCTTCTTACACTGCAGGTAGGAATGTAAAATGTACAGTTGCTTTGGGGAAAGAGTATGGCAGTTTCTTAAAAAGCTAAACACAAACTTATCATAACACCCAGCAATTCCATTCTCAGGAATCTCCCTAAGAGAGACAAAAAAAAACCTATGTTCACAAAAGAGGTTCATATGCAGATGTTTATAGCAGCATTATTCATGACAGCCAAAATGCAGAATAACCCGAGTGTCTATCAAGTTTGAGTGGATACATAAATGTGAGTATCCATCCAGCGGAATATCACTCAGCAAGAAAAGAGAAGAACAACTGACCTATCCTACTCATGGATGAACCTCAGATCTATTATGCAAATAAGCCAGCTACAAAAGACTATATACAGTAACAGTCCCTTTATATGGAGAGTCCACAAAAGGCAAACTTACAGTGACAAAATCAGACCGTGCATGCCTAGGACATTATGTGTCTTTGTAGGGGAGGGGAGAAGTGAGGATTAGCCGCTAACAAACATAAAGGAGCTCACTGTGATAGAAATGTTCAATAACTGGATTTTGGTGATGGTTACACAACTTGTGTGTGTGAAATATTTTTTGATATTATACATAAACTACACTAAAATGCCTTTCCTTAAATAAAAGAGAACATTTTAGATACAGCAAATTTTAATGAAATAAACATAGTTAAGATCAAAAAGATAAATTAGACACTGCCAGCTTATCTTCAGCCCTTGCCTTAAGCAGGCTAATCAAAACAACTTAAAATACACAAATGAGTCTTTCTCTGTTCTGTGAAGCAGTAAATGGATATCCTTGGTACTTAAATATATTAATATAACCTGTTATAGAGACCTGACTATAAAACCAGTCTCCTATAGGTTTTGAGATGGCATTCACCATCTCTGTAAAAGGTTGACCATTATCAGTCAAATTTAGTCATATGTTTACAAAGGGAAAACAGTGTTAAAATATCATTTTCTCTTTTAGTTTTTTGGCCACCTGCTGAATCAAAATTACTATCAAAATTCAAAAAGCTGATCATGATTTATCCACAAGCCAATCTTATTTAAATCAGGACTTTCCAACAGAAATATTCTATCAGCCTTTTTTTAATTTAAATTTATTTATTTTAATTAGAGGCTAATTACTTTACAATATATGATCTGAATTCTTGTATATGCAATCAATTTAGATACTGTACATATAAAAAGGTCATAGACATTTCTATTTTGTAATAAATAAGTAGCTGCCTTGACATAAGCTATTAAGTCTGAGAAACCTGTATCCAGGTTAAGAAGCAACAGTTAGAACTGGACATGGACCTGTATATTGTCACTCTGTTTATTTAACTTATATGCAGAGTACATCATATGAAATGCCTGGCTGGATGAATCACAAGCTGGAATCAAGATTGCTGGGAGAAATATCAACAACCTCAGGTGTGCAGATGATAACACTCTAATGGCAGAAAGTGAAGAGGAACTAAAGAGCCTCTTGATGAGGAAGAAAGAGAAGAGTGAAAAAGCTAGCTTAAAGCTCAGTGTTCAAAAAAATAAGATCATGTCATCCAGTCTCATTATTTCATGGCAAATAGATGGCAGAAAAATGGAAGCAGTGGCAGATTTTATTGTCTTGGGCTCCAAAATCACTATGGACAGTGGACAACAGCCACAAAATTTGAAGACACTTGCTCTGTGGAAGGAAAAATACGTCAAACCTAGACCAACCTAGATAGCATATTCAAAAGCAGAGACATTACTTTGCCAACAAAGGTTCGTCTAGTCAAGGCTATGGTTTTTCCTGTGGTCATGTATGGATGTGAAAGTTGGACTGTGAAGAAGGCTGAGCGCTGAAGAATTGATGCTTTTGAACTGTGGTGTTGGAGAAGACTCTTGAGAGTCCCTTGGACTGCAAGGAGATCCAACCAGTCCATTCTGAAGGAGATCATGCTTGGGATTTCTTTGGAGGGAATGATGCTGACACTGAAACTCCAATACTTTGGCCAACTGATGTGAAGAGCTGACTCATTTGAAAAGACCCTGATGCTGGGAAAGATTGAGGGCAGGAGGAGAAGGGGATAACAGAGGATGAGATGGTTGGATGGCATCACTGACACAATGGACATAGGTTTGGGTGGACTCTGGGAGTTGGTGATAGACAGGGAGGCCTGGCATGCTGTGGTTCATGGGGTCACAAAGAGTTGGACACAACTGAGCAATTGAACTGACTTAACTGAGACAGCATATTATAAAGCAGAGATATTACTTTGCCTACAAAGATCCATATAATCAAAGCTATGGTTTTTCCAGTAGGATGTGAGAGTTGAACCATAAATAAGACTAAGCGCTGAAGAACTGATGCTTGTGAGATCCACAAGATCTTGTGAGAAGACTCGTGTGAATCCTTTGGACAACAAGGAGATCAGACCAGTCAATCCTAAAGGAAATTAATGCTGAATATTCATTGGAAGTACTGATGCTAAAGCTGAAGTTCCAATACTTTGGCCACCTGATGTGAAGAGTCGATTCATTGGAAAAGACCCTGATGCTGGGAAACATTCAAGGCAGGAGGAGAAGAGGGTGGCAGAGGATGAGATGGTTGGATGGCATCACCAATTCCATGGACATGAGTTTAAGCAAACTCCAGGAGATGGAGTTTAAGCAAACTCCAGGAAAGCCTGGCCTGCTGCAGTCCATGGGGTCACAAAGAGTTGGAAACGACTTAACAGCTGATCAACAACAGAAATCAAGTTTGCTCTTCTGCCTTCTTAATGCCAGTAGTGAAGGTTATTTTTGTTCCAAGGATGTACTACATACGATTCTCTTACTCCGTCGATGTCTCTTCTTCCCAGTGATGCCTTTGTTCTTGTGAGCCTCTGCATAAGAGAGTCTAGGGGCCTGAACTGCATTTCACCCAAGCAGAGCATGGGGGTTTGGCCCAGTCCAGTGCTTATCCCTGTTTCCACAGTGTGGCACTGGGTACCCTTCTGAGAAATCATCTTGCCCTTCTCAACATCACCACTTTTAAATTGTTCCTCGGTCACGTGTGATACAAAATTTCCAGATACAAGTCAGCTGTCCACTCTCTCCACAACTTTTTAAGGATTTTTTTTTATGTGGACCATTTTAACGTCTTTATTAAATTTGTTACAATATTGTTTTGTGTTTTGGTGTTTTGGTCACAGGGAAGTGAGATCCTAGCTTCCCATCCAGGGATCGAACCTGGACCCTCTGCATTGGAAAGCAAAGGTTTAACCACTGAACCACCAGGGAAGTTCCAACAACTCTTGAAGCTTACTAAAACTCACAGATTCATACGTTTAAAGTGGATGAAGTTTATTATAAATTATACCTCAATAAAACTAGTTATTTTAAAAGTATAACTCCATGCAAATGCCCCCACAGGGCTGGTTAAATGAAGAAGATAATAGGTGATGAATACGGTCCTCTGCCAGCTCTCATTTTCTTCTGAGAAAAAAAGGCAGGAGCTGGAGAGCGGCCTTAGCATTTTAGACTAGTCATAGCAAGAACAACTCCCACAGCTCTTACAAGGAACACCCGACTCCAGCCTGGCCAGGCCTTGCCCTCTCCACCATCAGTTCCCACCCTGGTCCTACACCTTATGTCCTTCTCAGACACACTGGCCTTTTACGCTTCATATTGACATAGTCCTTCCCACCTCAGGGCCTTTGCATGTGCTATCACTCCTGCCAGAAACATATTTTGCTTTCAGCCTACTTAACTTCTACTCAATCTCGACCTCAGCTCCATTGTCTCTTCCTTGAAGAAGGCTTCCCTGATTTCCTAAGCTTGGTCAAATCCCTCTATGAATTGGTGTCATAGACCCTATGCCTTTCTCCCTATATAATTTACCATAGTAGCAACTTTTCATTTATTTGTAACATTATTGGATTCCTGTTAGACAGTTATCCTGAAAACAGAGACCATGTCTAATTTGCTCACCACCGTACCCCAAGGCTCACATAGCACCTGACACATAGCAGATGCTCAGTTAACTATTAAATGACATGCCAAAAGTTAAAATTCTAAAATTCTTAAGATCACGGGATTGCAGTATTTAAAAATTCTGTCATTTTTGAGATATAACATCTCATCACCTTATGTAATTATTATATTCCTTATTATTACATGCAACTATTATATTCATATGCCAGAGAACAAAAATTCTACAAAACAACTAGCAAAACTTGGCCCTGCAGTTTACAGTTTTATAAATTAAGGAGTTTTTCTTTTTCTCCTCTCTAGCCAGGCTGGACAAGAAAAAAGGAGAGAATGTATGAATTACCAATATCAGAAATGAAAGGATGGTCATCATTACTGATCCTATTCACATTAAAAGAATACTAAGGTAAGAAGAGAAGCGAAAAGCAAAGGAGAAAAGGAAAGATATAAGCATCTGAATGCAGAGTTCCAAAGAATAGCAAGAAGAGATAAGAAAGCCTTCTTCAGCGATCAATGCAAAGAAATAGAGGAAAACAACAGAATGGGAAAGATTAGAAATCTCTTCAAGAAAATTAGAGATACCAAGGGAACATTTCATGCAAAGATGGGCTCGATAAAGGACAGAAATGGTACAGACCTAACAGAAGCAGAAGATATTAAGAAGAGGTGGCAAGAATACACAAAAGAACTGTACAAAAAAGATCTTCACGACCAAGATAATCACGATGGTGTGATCACTCACCTAGAGCCAAACATCCTGGAATGTGAAGTCAAGTGGGCCTTAGAAAGCATCATTACGAAGAAAGCTAGTGGAGGTGATGGAATTCCAGTTGAGCTATTTCAAATCGTAAAAGATGATGCTGTGAAAGTGCTGCACTCAATATGCTAGCAAATTTGGAAAACTCAGCAGTGGCCACAGGATTGGAAAAGGTCGGTTTTCATTCCAATCCCAAAGAAAGGCAATGCCAAAGAATGCTCAAACTACTGCATGATTGCACTCATCTCACATGCTAGTAAAGTAATGCTCAAAATTCTCCAAGCCAGGCTTCAGCAATATGTGAACCATGAACTTCCAGATGTTCAAGATGGTTTTACAGAAGGCAGAGGAACCAGAGATCAAATTGCCAATATCCGCTGGATCATCGAAAAAGCAAGAGAGTTCCAGAAAAACATCTATTTCTGCTTTATTGACTATGCCAAAGCCTTTGACTGTGTGGATCACAGCAAACTGTGGAAAATTCTGAAAGAGATGGGAATACCATACCACCTGACCTGCCTCTTGAGAAATTTGTATGCAGGTCAGGAAGCAACAGTTAGAACTGGACATGGAACAACAGACTGGTTCCAAATAGGAAAAGGAGTATGTCAAGGCTGTATATTGTCACCCTGCTTATTAACTTACATGCAGAGTACATCATGAGAAACTCTGGACTGGAAGAAATGCAAGCTGGAATCAAGATTGCTGGGAGAAATATCAATAACCTCAGATATGCAGATGACACCACCCTTATGGCAGAAAGTGAAGAGGAACTCAAAAGCCTCTTGATGAAAGTGAAAGAGGAGAGTGAAAAAGTTGGCTTAAAGCTCAACATTCAGAAAACGAAGATCATGGCATCTGGCCCCATCACTTCATGGCAAATAGATGGGGAAACAGTGGAAACAGTGTCAGACTTTGTTTTTTTGGGCTCCAAAATCACTGCATATGGTGACTGCAGCCATGAAATTAAAAGACACTTACTCCTTGGAAGGAAAGTTATGACCAACCTAGATAGCATATTCAAAAGCAGAGACATTACTTTGCCAACAAAGATCTGTCTAGTCAAGGCTATGGTTTTTCCTGTGGTCATGTATGGATGTGAGAGTTGGACTGTGAAGAAGGCTGAGCGCCAAAGAATTGATGCTTTTGAACTGTGGTGTTAGAGAAGACTCTTGAGAGTCCCTTGGACTGCAAGGAGATCCAACCAGTCCATTCTGAAGGAGATCAACCCTGGGATTTCATTGGAAGGAATGATGCTAAAGCTGAAACTCCAGTACTTTGGCCACCTCACGCGAAGAGTTGACTCATTGGAAAAGACCCTGATGCTGGGAGGGATTGGGGGCAGGAGGAGAAGGGGACGACAGAGGATAAGATGGCTGGATGGCATCACTGACTTGATGGATGTGAGTCTCAGTGAACTCCGGGAGTTGGTGATGGACAGGGAGGCCTGGTGTGCTGCGATTCATGGGTTCACAGAGAGTCGGACACGAGTGAGTGACTGAACTGAACTGAACTGAAGGTAATAATAAGGAAACAATTCTGTTTGATAGAATTTGATAATTTAGCTGAAATGGACTCATTCCTTGAAAGACACACACTACCAACACTCACAGAAAGAAAAATGGGTAACCTGAATAGCCCTTCAACTATTAGAGAAATTGAATCAATAATTATTTTAAAAATCTTCTAAAAAAGCAAACAGTAGGCCAGGTTGTTTTCACTGGTGAATTCTACCAAATATTCAAGGAAGAAATATTACCAATTCTCTACAATCTCTTCCAAAAAAGAGAAACAGAGGGAACACATCTTAGTTCATCCTATGAAGTCAATAGCATGCAAACAACCAAAGACATTATAAAATATCTTCAGATCATTATCTCTTACAAACAAAAAATTATCGATAAAATATCAGCAAATCAAATCTAACAATGTATAACAAACATGTCAACCAAGTGGATTTTATTCCGGGTTCATGGGCTAGAAGATTTCATATTGTCAAGGATAGTTCAATATTTGAAAATGCAAGGATAGTTCAACATTTGAAAATCCGTCAGTATAATCAACCATAGCAAAAGGCTAAAGAAGAAAAATCATACAATCATATCAGTTGATGCAGTAAAAGCATTTGACAAAATCTAATGCTTATTCATCATCATCAAAAAAAAAGAAAACTCTCAGCAAACTAGGAATGGAAGAAAACGTCCTCAACACAATAAAGAACATCAACACAATACGTACATCCAATATCATACTTAATAGTAAGATTAAGATCAAGAATGGACTGCCCTTGTAGCTCAGCTGGTAAAGAATCCGCCTGCAATGCAGGAGACCCCAGTTTGATTCCTGGGTCAAGAAGACCCCCTGGAGAAGGGACGGGCTGCCCACCCCAGTATTCTTGGGCTTCTGGTAAAGAATCTGCCTGCAATGTGGGAGACCTGGATTTGATCCCTGGGTTGGGAAGATCCCTTGGAGAAGGGAACGGCCACCCACTCCAGTATTCTTGCCTAGAGAATTCCTTGGACTGTATATCCATAGGGTCACATAGAATTGGACACGGCTGAGCAACTTTGAAAAATTGAAAGGTCAAGAATAATGAAAGGATGTCTCTTTCTTATCACTCCTATTCAACGTTATACTGGAAATCCTAGCTAGGACAAAGAAACATGGAAAAGAAACTAAAAGTGGGGATATCATAAAGGAAGACATAAAGGTGTCTTTATTCATAGCTGGCATGGTTTTCTACAGGGAAAAAAAATTCAGCCAAGATAAACCCTCCTAGAACTCATGAAGACCATATGACACAAGGTTCATGTACAAAAGTCTATTGCTTTCCTGCACACCAGCAGGAATTTGAATTGTTTAAATACCACTTACAGTAGCACCAATAAACCAAAGAACTTATATATAAACATAACAAAATAGGATTAGTGTCTATATAGTAAAAACACTGGTAAAAGAAAATTTTAAAGGTCTAAGTAAAAGATACAGTCCTTGACATATAGACTCAAATCAATACCAATGAAAATCCCAGTAAGTTATTTCATGGATATTGGCAAACTGATTTTTGTGGAAAGGCAAAGGATCCAGAAGAGCCAACATAATGCCACAAAACACAACAAAGTTGGAGGACTCACATTATCCAATTTCAAGATTAACTATAAAGCTACAGTTTTCAAGATAATGAACGCTAGATGCTCAGATCAATGGGACAGAAAAGAGAACCCCAAAATAGACTCACATAAATACAATTAACTGAATTTTTACAAAGGGACATGACAAGTCAATGGAGAAATAATGGTGGTCACAACAAAAGGTGCTGGAGTAATTGTGTAGCTATTTGCAAAAAAAAAAAAAAGAGAGAGCCTAGGCATGGACCTTACGTTATCCTTCACA
This sequence comes from Bos indicus x Bos taurus, assembly GCF_003369695.1. Classification (NCBI taxonomy): domain Eukaryota; kingdom Metazoa; phylum Chordata; class Mammalia; order Artiodactyla; family Bovidae; genus Bos; species Bos indicus x Bos taurus. The sequence continues at coordinate 123,551,065 of NC_040077.1, forward strand.
AAAATTAGCTCAAAATTGATCTTAGACCTAAATGTAAAATGCAAACTACAAAGTTTCTAGAAGGAAACATAGGAGGAAATCATGGTGACTTTGGCAACTACTCACTCTGCCATTCCTCAGCTATCCTTCGGTCTATAGTTAAACCCCTTCTGGCTACCCCTCCAGTCTGAGAGACGATGAGGATAAACACAGCCCGATGCTAGTCACACCAGTGAAAACAGAATTTACTCAGTAACTAGTGACACTAGGTTTGACTAGCTCAGCTGGAGTTTCATCACCTCCACTAGCTTTGCTCATCATGCTGCTTCCTAAGGCCCACTTGACTTCACACTCCAGGATGTCTGGATCTAGGTGAGTGATCACACCATCGTTGTTTATTTGGGTCATGAAGATCTTTTTTGTATAGTTCCTCTGTGTATTCTTGCCACCTCTTCTTAATATCTTCTGCTTCTGATTGGGCATTTTAAAGAGAGAATGATGAAGGAGGAGGGGAGATGGCAGGGGCTTGAGCAGAGTCAGGGAAGTGAAACATTACAGAAAGTAAGAAGGAAGATTGCTAAGTCACTTCAGTCGTGTCCGACTCTGTGTAACCCCATAGACGGCAGCCCACCAGGCTCCGCCGTCCCTGGGATTCTCCAGGCAAGAACACTTGGTCCATGTTTAAAAAAAAAGAAAAAAACCACCTGGGTTTTCTCAGTGGCACTCAATGAGTTAAGCTCCTGCCCTCCCCTGAAGGCTGAGAGACTGTAGCCATATCTTCAGGTGTTGGCTAGAAGAACAAATAATAACTGCTTCTGGCAGCCTGGAGTTTTGTCAAGCAGGCTTTTTAATAGGGGCTGTGGATATCCTAGGGACGTGGCCTTGAGCTGTTAGAAATATGTTAGTGTTTTGTTCAATTCTTTATAGGCTAAGGTTAGGCCTAGTAAGAGGAGGGCCCAGAGGAGCCAGGCTAGAGTTCAATCAAGGAAAGGATTTTTGTCAGAAGCCAGGGCCACGTCTTCATTCTGGGCTGCCAGTTCAACCTACTTATGATGTTTAGGGCTTTGCTAAATCTCCTGCGGCATCAGCTCCCCAGGTAAGTTCTTCTTAAAAGCCTTCTCTGTGAGAGAGTTGACAGTGCCAGTTTCCCTTGGAATATAGATCTTATTCATCTCTGTTCCCCTACAGTGCCAAGCGCAGCACCCAGCTCTTAGTAAGAACTTAGGAAAACATTGGTTGAATTGGACAGAACTTGAAACAGAAATTGAGCATGTTTTTAAGGGTTGCATTGAAGCATAAAAGAAATGGGTTTATAAATCAAAATCTTTTTCTGTAGGCCCCTGGTGAGTGCAGCATTTCAAGGAAGGCTTTGGCAAACCTTTTCTGTAAAGTGTAGAATTGCTTTCTATTGCAAACAGCTCTTCTTTGTAAGGCTGTTTCACACACACGCATGAGCTTGTGTGCACAAATTACAGAGGTAATATGTGATTTTGGGTAGAAGGAAAGAGAGAGAGAGAAGGAGTTAGGGAAGAAGAAAGGAAAGGAAGAAGGGAGGCAGGAAGCCAGGAAGGTAAGGCGAGAGGGGTGAACAAGCAGTTGGATATACAAGCCTGGAGTTCAGGAAAAGGTCCAGGCTGAAATGTACATTTGGGAGCTATCAGCATATGAAAGGCATATAAAGCCACAAGTTGGTGATGTGCCCAAGAGGGTGGGGGAGGATAAGGAGAAGAGAACATGGGGCAGAACCCTAGAATAACTCAAGGGTAATAGGTTGAGGAGCCAAGAAAGAACCAGCAAAGGAGACAGAGGAGAAGAATTCAGGGAGGTAGCAGTCAAGAGAGGGTGGGATCCCAGAACAGAGAGGAGAAAAGGTTTCAGAGAGGCATGAGCAACTATTCCAAAAACTGATAGTTCAAATGTCATCGAAACTTGACCATTGGGCTTATTAATTCATGGGTAATTGGTGACCTTGTCAAGAGCAGTTATGGTGGAGTGTGAGGGGCTGAAATCCATTTAGAGTGCAGTGAGAAGAAAATGAGAAGAGGGAAATCAAAGATAGTGAGAACAGTGACTCCTTTGTTTTTACTGTGAAGGGATGCAAAGGTAGCAGAAGAGATTTAATACTGATTTTATTTGGGGGGATTAGAGAATGGTGTGTTTGTACATAGGTGGCCCTAGTGGTAAAGATCCCACCTGCCAACGCAAGAGACAAGAGACTCAGGTTCACTCCCTGGGTGGGGAAGATCCCCTGGAGGAGGGCATAGCAACTCACTCCAGTATGCTTGCCTGGAGAAGCCCCATGGACAGAGGAGCCTGACGGGCTACAGTCCATGGGGTTGAAAAGAGTTGGACATGACTGAAGTGAATGAGCATGCACGTGTTTGTACACTAGTTGGAATGATCCAGGAGAGATGGGAACATTGATGATGTAGGCAAAATGGGAAGGGATCTCAGGCACAAATAGCCTTGAATAAGGGACATAGAGTTCATGTAACACACAGGCCTCAATGCATGAGGAATTTTCCTGAGAGTCTCCCACAGATATACACACAGCCAGATACTTATCTATGTACAAACCAAGACTATTAGAATCTTTATCATGCTGTTCACATTTTTCAGCATGCTACTTCCTTTATTCAAAAACACATCAAGAATATTCTCCTAAGTCAAAACCTAGAGGCCAAATTCAATCATTTTAATGGCTGCTCAGTATTCAATGTTATGGCTGTACCATAATTTAAGTAACCAATCTCCTACTGATGGACATTTAGATTTCTCCAATTTTGCTATTACAAATAACACCGTTGTGAAGACCCTTACATTGCTTTGTACTCTATACACTATTTCAGAATGAGCAACTCCTAGAAGTTAAATTTCTGAGACAAAGGATATGTGCATTTTGAATTTTGATAGACACTGACCAACTGTCCTCTGCTAAGGTTGTGTGCATATGTGTGTGCTAAGTCACTTCAGTTGTGTCTGACTCTTTGTAACCCCATGAACTGTAGCCCACCAGGCTCTCCTGTCCATTGGATTTTCTAGGCAAGAATACTGTAGTGAGTTGCCATGCCCTCCTCCAGGGGATCTTCCCAACCCAGGGATCAAACCCATGTCTCTTACATCTCCTGCATTTGACAGGATGGTTCTTTAACCACTAGAGCCACCTGGGAAGCCCCCTGCTAGGATTACCCCAGTGAATATCCCACCAGCAGAATGTGAAAGAGGGAATATTCCCTGGAAGGTCAGGGGCCTCTGGATTCTCCTGGTTGGCCACCAGCTGCCCAGATTGAAAGGTAGCCTGAAGCTCACATGGAACAGCCATGCTATGACCTCGAGGGCGTCCGCACACCCAAGGACTCTGAGGAGAGATAGAGGAGGAGGCTGGCCTGATGGCATTTTCAAGCTATTGGGTTTTCATCACGCCCCACCCCAACCCTCGCCCCATCCAGATGTCTCACTGGATGAAAAACACAACCCCTAACTTTCTGCATCTTCCTTGGTCAGATTTCCATTACCCTCTGGAAGGCCATTCCCAGCTGTAGGAGTGGCAAGGTGACAAGCTACCAGAAACTGGACTCCAGGCAACCTGACCACACCCTCTTCACCACTGACCAGCTGTGTGAGGGAGCCCAGAGCGCTGGGCCTCTCTGAACCTGGTTCTTATATCTATAAGTAGGGCGACAGTTCCAGGGACTCCAGTCTTGCTGGGATCTAGGAAGATAACAGTGACACAAACTCTTTGAAGGCTTCTGTCCTGAGACACAGAGAGCTGGCCTTGATCTCCGAATGGTGGGCAACTAACTTTGCACAACCCCTAACTGCTTTCTGACCGTGTTGTTTCATGTTTAAATACGAGGGTGGATACACCTTGCAAAGGGCTTCCCTTGTGGCTCAGCTGTTAAAGAATCCTCCTGCAATGCGGGAGACCTGGGTTCAATCCCTGGGTCGGGAAGATCCCCTGGAGAAGGGAAAGGCTACCCACTCCAGTATTCTGGCCTAGAGAGTTCCATGGACTAGTCCATGGGATCAAAGAGTCAGACACAACTGAATGACTTTCACTCACTCCCTCATTTAAGGGAGAGAGGTTGTTGGAGCATAAATGTGTATAACTTAAGAGGGTTGATGGTCCCCACGGAGGGTCATGAGAAGGGCAGCTGAGGGCTCAAGCAGTCAGCCAGATCAGTGGGTAGTGGGAGAGCATTAGCCTGGGATCCAGGAGCCTTTCTACCTGGTTCGCTCTGCCTGCCTTGCAATGCCCTGCCTCTCCTGGGTCTCAGTCTGCCTCCTATAAGATGCAGGGTTTTGGCTAGATGACCATGGATAGCCTCCCCAGCTCTCATACTCCAGAGTTAATTTGTCTGCTTTCACAGGGAGATAGGATCTGATGGCAGAGGTTGGGGTCAATTACTCAACAGGAGTGTGAAGATCCCCAGGATCCTCTGAGAGTCTCGAGCAGGGCCCAGCTGGGTGTATCTACTGAGACACCTGCTCATGTAGGAGAGAGGGTGGGAGGGACAGGCAGGTGATGAGGGACCCCCTTTTCCACTCAGCCAGGGAAGAGTGGACTCTGGCTCACGTAGCCTGTCCTATCTGTCTGAGTGAGAGCCAGGCTTGCCCTACAGAGCTTTCATTGTAATTCTGCAGCTCCTCTGAGCAGATGGACACCAGCGGAACAACCTCTCTCTGGGAAGACCTGAGTCTTCTGCTGATGAACTGTGGGACCCTGAGATGGTCACTTAAATTTTCTAGGTCTGTTGCCTTATCTCTGAACACAAGGATGTCAGACCAGGTGCTTTGGAAGATTCTTTCAACATGAAAAGATAGATTCTGGGTTTAGGATAATAGTAGTCACACTCTCATTAAACTGTTGGGGAAATGAAATAAGATCAGCCATACTTCACGTCTACTAGGCTTTTCTCCCCACTATTCCCTTGATTTTACACATTTGTTTTTCTTGCCCACCACCCTAAGGCCAGTAGAGGATATCTGTAAGCCATTGCCACCCGGTGCCCTGGCACCTTTTTACTAGTAAAACTGTAATCTCCCCCTGAGGATTTCTTCCTCCCCTAAGTCAGCCCATCTCTGGCTTAGGCTGAATCAACCCCACTTCTGGACTGCAGGATGAGTCTTCGTTGAATTAAGCCAATCACCACATTTCTCTTCACTGACCCAGATCAATTCAGGGATAAGTGTGTGGCCCTTGGAGCCAATAGAAATCGGCCCAGGACTTTTGACTAGTTGTTGAGGAAGCTCTCTCCTCTCTGCTGGACTTCAGTCTGGAGGGAAAACCATCTGGCCTCCAAGAAGGGGGATCTGAGCATGACTCTGCAGGAGGTAGAGATGCTAAAAGATGGAGGAGGTCCTGGTAGCATCATTTGAGCCCCTGCAACAAGGTCAAACTAAAGGCTCATCCCTGAGCTTGTCAGTAGCATAAAACCAATAAATCCCTTCTGAGCTCAAGCCAGGTTGCCCTGAGGTTCCTGTCACAGGAAATGAAAGAGCCTAATGGCTGCCTCCCTTCCAGCATCTAAGTCTCCAAGCTGAGACCAGCACAAAACTCTGTTGCGTCAGCTTCTCCCCCAGGGGTGTGAGTCAGGTTCATCTCCCGCTGCCCCTTCTTCTCTTTTCTTTCCTCCCACAGAGGAAGCTGAAGAAACCACCCTGTGATGGCATCTCCAAGGGCGAGGGCACATTATCCCCAGACTCTAATGAACCGAGCAGCCCTGTCACCGCCAGACCCACATCACGCAGTGACCGTGAGGGCTGCTGACTCTGCACTATGGCTTCCTGGTGCTGACGTGCCTTCTTCTGGCAGAAGGTGGATTTGAGCTGGGAAGCCACTGGTCATGTTTAAGGTGAAGGTGGGGGGAAGCATCTACACAGAACCCTCTAGAATCAAGGCTCTGGGAGAGGTCTTAGAAATGATCTTGTTCTGCAGAAGTACAGACAGGCCGAGTGACTGGCCCTAGGTCACACAGAACCCAGATCTCCCTGAGGTCCAGTTGTTCCCTTCACTCTGCCATGGCTCCCTCCCAGGATTAGACTCGTTTCTTGCCCAGGTCCTAAGCAACGGTCCCATAGAATCCCTGCTATCTCCAAGAATCTACACTACCCTGAATGCTCCCAGTTATGTGCCAGGTCTTCCCAGTTATCCCATTAACAGGCCCTGCATCAGTGGATGCAGAGGGGATATAGATGGATACCGCGGGGTATCCATTCCCAGGGCCTGTGGTGAATCTCTGAGCCCAGGCATCGCCCTTTTCTCTGCTATCAAGGGTGCTCTCTTCACCCAGATCTCTAGGCTCCACCTGCTCCCAGCCCTCATGGTGGGTGGTGCTCTGCCAGCTTTCAGGACACACCCTGCTCTGTTTTGTTTCTGGAAGGCCTGGACGGACCTTGCCGGCCATCTCTCACCGGCCCCCAGTTTCTCTAAATGCCGTCTCTTATCAGATCTGTTTGGGCTCCCTCTGAAACTCTCTTGTCTGTTAGAGCAAAGAAGTCTATTGCCCACTTCCCTGACTCTCCATGTCTGGTTCTCCTCAATGCAGATCCACCTTCTCATTGCCCAGTGGTGCCCAGAGCCTCCTCAGACAATCAGCAGTGGGAGAGGGGAGGCCCAGAAGCCAGGGCTCCCCATCCCCATCTCACCCAGCTCAGCAAGTCATCTGGCACCCACTTCAAGTCAACAGCCACTTATCGGAGCAGGTGCTGTGCACAGTACCATGCTGAGAGCTTCCCACAGCCCCTCTCCTGGGACCCTCACTAGCGCTCCGTGAAGGAGGGTTCATCAGCCCTCCTTCCAAGTGGAAAAACTAGGGACGTGCCCCAAGGTCACCTACCTGACCCTAAGACACCCTGAAGGGGATGCACACACATCCTCCCACTGCCCCCGTCTACAGAGATGTGGTTTTCTGTAACCTCCAGGTACAGTCTCCCTTCTTCTATAATTAGCTATTGTTTACCTGGAATCATTCCATAGATCCCACTGAGTAAATGGCAGAGATCAGAGTTGCCTCCTGGAACCCAAGGGCAGGACCACACAGTTGGCAGACCTCACAGCCCTGCTCCCAGGAGGTCCTTGTTTAACCACAGTCACCAGGGTGCTGGGTCTACAGGAGGCCTGCCCCGCTTTGAACTTTTCAGCAATCACAAGAGGACGTGTTATCAAAACCGGTTTGTGGAGGTTGAAAGGCTTTGGATGAAGATCTCAGTGGTGGGACGGCTGGACTCAGGCAAAAACGCAAGGCCATGAACTGTCTGGGTGAAACATGATGACTGTCATGAAATTTTAACTAAACCCTTACTGGCATGAATAATTGAGCACGAGAGTCAGGGTGGCTGACTTCCTCGGTCCTGCTCGCGAAGGAGAGCTGGGGCAGCCTCGGCTTCGGGAGCAGGCCCTGGGGGATCTGCTGACGCCCCAGGTACAAAGGGGGCCCGGTGGGACTTCACCCTCATGGGCCCCAGGAGCTTCCCCCTTATCCCTCCCCTCAGGGAAGTCATTTCTCCCCACTTCCTGTTCTGTTTGACCTGGCTGGAAGTGGCAGGGGAGAGGAGTAGATAGGAGAAGAGCCAGAAAAGCAAGAGGGCTTGAGGGCTGCGGGCTGGGTGGCAGTTGAACCTCAGGTATAAATCGTGATTCTCCAGCTTGCTGGATGTGCCATCTTTCTTTATTTATTCTTAATTGAAGGATAATGGCTTTACAAAACTGTGTTGGTTTCTGCCACACGTCAACATGAATCAGCCATAGGCATACACACATCCCCTACCTCTTGAACCTCCCTCCCACCTCCCACCTCATCCCAACCCCTCCAGGCAGTCAGAGAGCACCGATCTGAGCTCCGAGTCACACAGCAAGTTCCCCCTGGCCGCCCACTGTACATATGGCAGCGTATATGCGACTCTGTGTACATGCTACTCTCTCCATTCACCCCACCCTCTCCCTTCTCCGTGTCTGCATCTCCACTGCATGCGTGAGTGCGTGCTAAGTCCCTTCAGTCCTGTCTGACACTCTGCGACCCTATGGAGCATAGCCCTCCAGGCTCCTCTGTGCGTGGGATTCTCCAGGCAAGAATACTGGAGTGGGTTGCCATGTCCTCCTCCAGGGGATCTTCCTGACCCAGAGCTAGAACCCATATCTCCTGCATCTCCTGCATTAGCAGGCAGATTCTTTACCCACTGAGTCACCTGGGAAGCCCCCATCTCCATCGCCACCCTGCAGATAGGTTCCTCAGCACTTCCAGACTCCACATATATGTGGTATTCGTTTTTTTTTCTTTCCCTCTGACCCACCCCACCCTGTATAATAGGCTCTAGGTTCATCTAACTCATTAGAACTGACTCAAATACATTCCCTTTTAATGGCTGAGTAATACCCCACCACCCACGTGCACCACAGCCTCTCCATCCACTCATCTGTTGATGGACAGCCAGGCTGGCTCCATGTCCTAGCCACTGTAAACAGTGCTGCAATGAGTATTGAGGTCACTCTACCATCTTCAGCAACTCACTGTACCTCTTTGAGCTTCAGTTTCCTTATCTGAAAACTGAGGACTATAATTCCCACCATTTTATAAATGCTGATTATTTTCTCCTAGCCTATCCCCCACTGCTCAGCCCATAGCCCTGATAAGTTCCTCTCCCCCTTCCACCACCCCAGCAACCCTCAGCTTACAAACAGTATTGAGATGAACAGGGGGTCCACACTGGCCCAGCTATCAAATTTCCCCTCCTGGGAATCTCAGTTTGGAACATAGAGTCAGAGTCACCAAGCTCTGGTAGCAAGCTGGAAGTGCAAGGAGCTCAGGGCAGATAGAAGCTACCATTTTGGTGTGGTCACAGTGGCTCAGGGTGAGCAGAGATACCCCCCACCCACACACCCATGCTCATGAATGAGTACAATTGAAAACTGGAGAAATCTGAGCAAGATGGGTGGGTTGCATCAATGTCAGTCTCCTGATTATGATATTGTCTTGCAGCTTTACAAGATGTTACTATTAGGGAGAAATGGATAAAGGGCACACAAGATCTGTCTCATTCCTTTCTTTTTTTAAACTAAACTAAATGTCACTTCCTCCACAGGTTGAGAAGTGCTTTCCTGGCTGGGGGCTGTGGTAGAATCCGTCAGGCCTAAATGATGTGGGCAGGGCTCCCATTAGATCCAGTGGAAGAAGGGGCTTATCTGGGTGCCATCCGTTGCCAAGTGGGGCTAATAGAGAAACTGGGCCTGGGTCTCCTTCTTCTGTAGGGCAGGGGAGAGGCGTCTAAGACATCATGCTACCATGTTCCTCCAGTCCTGGGGTTCCTAACCCATCTGCCTTCCTCTGTCCACTTTTCATAGTGCTCTTTGGTTCTCTTGTTATTTCCAACAATGATAGTTACACCCTAGGGAGGAACAGGAAAAGATCACTGTATAATTTCCTATAACTTCATAGGGCTCTTCAATTATCCCCACCCCCTAAAAGGTTAATTTTTAAAATAAAATAAATATTTGCCAGAAAAAATAAATAAGGCTAACACTATCAATCTCACTGGATCATTGTAAGAATTAAGTAAATTAATATATGCAAGAACTTAGCACATGCTTGGCATGCAAGGGTGCATGACAGATATTCATTCTTCTCCAATAATTTAGGAATGTCATGTTCCTAATTTTTTTTTTTTGTAGCTCAGAGTATATTTTTTCCATAAAGCTTTGTTATAGACTGGGGTTAATCCAAAAGTCTTAATGGCTTCTATTACTGCTAAGCATGACAACCAAGGCTTCTTTGGGGAAATGTAGCCCAAACTCCTCCCTTCCCTGGGCCATACCCAAGACATGGGGGAAAAAATTTGCTTGGGTACCCAAAGCACAGAGAGCAAAGCAGAGTGAGACCAGGCTCTACAGTCATGAAAAGTCAGAGTCAGCGGAAACCAGGAGCCTGAACGCACCTCCCATTCAGGTCCCATTTAGAACGTCAGTGATGCCACCCACGGTTGATCGGCAGAGGGGCGGGGCTGGGGCAGGGACCTTTTGTGTGCCAGGTTGTGTGTGTAACCACCAGATCAGTTCTCACCACCACTCTCCAAGGACGGGACTGTGTGAAGCTGTTTTACAGCTCAAGGAACTCACATAGACTGAGAACCCCTCCTCCCCGGGGCCGCGGGGGAGTCTTGGGCTCACAGAGAAGCCTCCATCTGAGTATCACTTGTCCTGGTGCCCAGATCCCTCTTTCTAGGTCTGCACCGCATCCTCCCTTCTCCTCCTCCCCTGAGCCCTGGGCTGTCACTTCCTTAATGTGCCCGCTTTAATTATTACCTCCAAAGAAGACTTGATCCAGGAGGCACACCCAGAAGACCTGCTTCTGATAACTGAAGGCATCCTGCCTCCTTCGGATGCAAAGGGAGCCCCTGGAGTAACACACCGCTAGCCTCTGCCAGGGCTGAGCAAACCCTGACATGGTGCATCCCTACCCTGACCCCATCCTTACAGGCACTGGACCTGCGTGGGAAGGGAGCAGGGGCTGAAGCCCAGCTTTCTACAGAGCCAAGAGGTCAATCCAGGACTCTGTGCTGCACAGCCAAGAATGGGGTTGGTAGGGCTGGAGGGCACACAGCCAGCAGCAGCTCCAGGCTGTGCACTCCCAGTGAGCCCCTGAGACCCAGTCACACCTGGCCTGGCCAGACCCATCAAGGGACACTCCTGGGTGTTCAGGCATCCCTAGGGACCCTGCTCCTAACCAGGCACTACTCCTCGCTTTCCCCTCTGCCTTGGCTGTGGGATTCAGCTTTCCTAGGCCTGACTCCCAGCTTCCCCTTGGGCTCTGCTGGGGAACAGTCCTCCTGCCCCAAATCCAGGCTCTGTCTGGGATGGGAGCCATCCTCTGACTTGACCCTTCAGGATGCACCCCAAGACCAGCCTCGGGAGCCCAGCCAGCCTGTTCCCTGGGCCCCCACACCCCACACCCTGGCAGGAAGAGCTGGGCTCCCCTGCAGGCTCCCTGTAGGCAGCACCCGAGTGGGACACTGGGGTGAGCTTGTGGGCTTGGGGATCGATCACACTGCTAGGCGTTCTTCTGCTCCACCACTTCTTGTCTGTGTCATTCGGGCAGGTTACTAACCTCTCTGAATCCCAGCTCCCTCATCGTAAGATCCTTTTCCCTCTATAGACCTCAGCTTCCCCTCTGAAAAAAAAAAAAAAAAAAAAGCCACATGTCACTGGCTCATCCCTTTCTGTGTTTTTGACAGAGTGTGAGCTCCACAGGGCAGGGCCAAGCTCATCTTGCTCGCCATCATGTCCCGGTGACCAGCACGCAGTAGGCCCTCAGTAAGCACTTACCACATCAGTGTACAAATATGGTGTACACTTACCACCCTGCCACCCAGCATGTGCTCCGTGGACCAGCAGCATCACCTGGAGCACGTTAGAAGCGCAGCATCTCTGAGCCCACCCAGCCTCCTGCATCAGAATCACACCTGCACGACCCCAGGGCCAATGACCCGGGGAGACACACCACAGAAGGCCCAGCGGGACCCTCTCTCCGCCCACAGGGAGGGCCAGGTTTAGGTGGGATGCGTGCAGACCCAAGTGGCCTAGTGGCAGTGGGAGGCTGTCACTGGCAGGGGGCTGGGTTGGCCTCGGTTAAGTGAGGATGGAGTTTGCTGTTCAGAGTCCAGGTGCTCCATGCACAGGAATGTTTTCTTGTGATCATAGCAGACGCTCTGAGAGCCCCTCCTGTGTTCCCTGGGCACTCGCCCTCACACACCAAGGAAGGCAGTCGCCTGAGGACGCCTGCAACTCTGTGCCTCCTGTTTCCTCCACTAGAGCAAGTCCAACAACATTCACTCACAAAACAGAGTGTCCACTGTGTGCCGGGATCTTCCCCTGGCTTGGGGACACAGCTCTGAGCAGGCCAAGAAAAGGCCCGTCCTCGTGGAGCTGACGTTCGGTGGTGAAACGTGAACAGACGCAGCTGTATCCAGAGGCAGGTGCTGACACGAGCTAAGCCAACACAGGGCAGGGTGAGGGGACAGGGTGACAGCGTGCGGGTCAGAGGCCGACGTGCCCTCACTGTGCACAGGATGAGGAGGGGGCCAAGGCTCATCCCGCCTGAACCTCTGGCCCCACACAGAGCTGGGCATGGGCTGCCCTCGGACAACACCTGCTGACTGAGCATCCAGAGGGATGGAGCCCCCTCCCCACGCACTTCTGTGAGGGAGGGGTGGACAAGAGGGCTAATCTCTGTTCTCCCACCCTGATGCGAGGTCTCCACACCTCCACATTCCTGGAGAACTGGGGCCCCGGCACCCCCTTTTCCCAAGGTCTACAGGCTCTTTGCAACAGATGGGGGAAAGGGGTGAGGAGAGAGCAGAACGTCTCGTCTTTCTTTCCCAGGCAAAGCCATCACCCTCTGGAAGAGAGAAGAGTGATTCAGATACTCCCCCACCCCAGTGGGGACAGGCCTGCAGTGGGGACAGAGCAGGAAGTACTGTATCACAAGGCAGTGAAACTGATTCACGGTGTACATTCACCTCTCGAATGCAAATGCAGACATTTGGGGCAAGCCGCAAGAGTTCAGCCGCAAGTGGTCCACAGGCCCTCTCATCACGCTCCCCGTCTTGATGCCTGACAGCCCTTTATTCCCTGTATCGCGCGTTTCAAAAGCATTGTTTATCTCCATTTGATATAGTGAAATTCATTTAAGGTTCTCATGGTTATTTCATGTCTCCAAAGCATACTTTTCACAGGAAGATCAATTCCAAGAAAACACTTAAAGCCTGTGGAAGTTAGACCCATTAACAAATGCTAAGTGGCCAGTCACTGACGGAGGGGGCCTTTGACTAAGACCGAGAAGCGACAGCTCTGCTGGGAGCCCTTAAACAAGGTTCGGTAAGCCTTTTCTTTTCCCTCTGCCTGAAATTAAAGATCGTTTGGAGACCAAAGATTATCGGAAGGACAGATAGCCAGTCCGATGTGGTAAACAGGGGAGGGGCTCCCAGGTCTCTCCCTGGAAAGGGTCTGTGCTCTGCAAAGACAAAATATTTTGGTAATTGTGTGGATAGAGGGGGCCCTCGGAGTGTGAATCAATCATCTTCATGTGCAAGCGAGCAGTGGGAACAGGGAACCTGAATGTCACCTCGATGTCAGAGTTCACCGTGGTAAGGAAGGCCAGGTTGGGGGTTATGAATCAGCAGAGATCACTTCTGGAAGGAGAGAGAGGGCAGGGGGAGAGCCTAGAGAGGCAGACCACTAATTGTCAGAGATAAATGATGGGGTTCATTCCAAAGTGCTGAAAAGACGTAACAGCCAGACCTTCGTCTGATGAGAGATCCACTCAATAAAAATAAACCGTAACAATCATCAGCTTCCAGCCACTAGGATTGTATACACGCCTGACCCTTTTGGGGCTTTACACGTGTTTCTTCATTTTAATCTCATAATACTTTATTGGAACATCATTGACATAAAATAAATTACATGTATTTAAAATGTTTTGGTATACATTTATCATTGCAATCAAGATAATCAATGAACCCATCACCTCCCCAAAGTCTTCATGTGCTGCTTTATAATCCCTCTCTCATGTCCATCTCTGCCCTCCTCCGTCCCCATTACCTGGACAGCCAGGGATCTACTTTCTGCCACTATCAATAAGTTGGCATTTTCTAGCATTTTATGCAAATGAAATCATAGAGCAATGTGTTCCTTTATATCTGGCATCAGTGTAACTATTTTGAGATCCATCCATGTTGTTGCATGTATCAATAGTTATTTTATTGCTGAGTAGCATCACATGGACGGAGTAGCCTGGTAGGCTGCAGTCCATGGGGTCGCACAGAGTCGGACACGACTGAAGCGACTTAGCAGCAGCAGCATCACATTATATAGACAGGTCAAATTGGTTCATCCATTGACCTGCCAAAGGGCATTTGGGTTGTCTCTAGTTTGAGGCTGTTGTATTTAAAGTTCCTGTGGACTTTCAGGTTCCCACTGGGTGAATAACTGGGCGTGGACGAGCTAGACCGTACGGTAGATGTTTAGCTTTATAAGAAACTGCTGAACTGTCCTCCAAACTGCTTCTACCATTTTTTACATCCCACCAGCAATGTATGAGAGCTCTAGTTATTCCATACCCTGGAAAAAGCTTGGTATGATCCATCTTTTAAATTTTAGCCACTGTAATACCCCAGGTCTACAGAGGTGTTTCACTGTGGTTCTAATTTGAGCTTTCCTAATCACTCATAATGTTCAGCATTTTTTCACGCACTTATGTATTTGCCATTCATGGATCTTCTTTGATGAAGTATTCAACTCCTTTGCCTATTGCTTATTGGTTGTTTGAGAGTTCTTTACATATTCTAGATCTAAATATTTTATCATATACATGCTTTGCAAACATTTTCCTCAAGTTCATGACCTATATTTTAATTCTCTTATTATCTTTCAAAGAATAAATGTTTTCAGCTGTCATTAACTTCAATTTACCAGTGTTTTCTTATAAGGATCATGCTTTGGCAATCATATTTAAGAAAGCTTTGCTTAACCCAAGGTTGAAAAGATTTTCTCCTCTTCTTCTAGAAGTTATATCATTTTAGGATTTATACTTAGATTTGTGATCCATTTTGAATTAAGTTTTTAAGTGATGTAAGGTATGAACTCTTTTGCATAGGCATGAGCTAAGCAGACAGCAAGATCGGAAGCTCAGCAGAATCACTAATATCAAAGGAAGAAAAGAAAAAATGTCCTGTGTCCAACATGTGCCTTAAGAGAGACAATGAGTGTATGGGCAATGCTGGGGCAGAGATCTCATCATCCAGGGTAAAGTTGTCTCCAGGGGTTGAAGGCACCTCCAACAGTGAGGTCCTTGACTGGGAGCATGTCACCCCAGTGATGAGCTCTTGGAAGGAGTTGTCAGCTGGGATGTGGGACTGAAGTGACCTGTCCAGGTGGATACCACCCCCCTACAGGTTGATGTGGGTCTCAGCATTTGCTGTTCCTGCATGAAAACAATGGCTTACTTTGTGGATTTGAGCCCCCAGACTGTAAACTAATGAAAACACCTAGACTGGTAGTAAGAAGATCCAGTCAACAGAAGGACACACAACTTCATTTGAGAGTGTTTTTATTCTTATTCTTTGGTGGAAGTTTAAATAGTTCAAAGGGGCCCCATATCAGATGAGCAGCTGTCCAGCCTGTGGCATAACCTCTGGGTAATATGTCCCAGGAAAGTATGCACCTCCATCTGGCCTCCAGCCCTTAAGGAATAGGAGTAAGATCAAAACTTCATAAAGACAGGTTACAACCTGAGACAAGATAGAAACCTATCTAGGGGTCCATTGTTGGAATAGAATTTGAAAAGAAGTTGTTTGAGGTCATTACACCTCTCAATCAAACCAGTTATCTGGGACTCATCAGGAACAAGAAAGTCCTATTAAATACCTTTTGCAACACCCAGGATTGCACACTTTGAAAAGTAAAATACATGTCTTTGTTACTACAAGTATTATCTGTAATCCCAAAGAAAGTAAGGAGTGTTAAGTTAGGCCTTGCACCGTGGCCTTAGCATACAGACAGTCGTGTGATGTTGATTTATATTTTGGGTGTCTGTGAGGCAAAAGTTTCCGAGGGTCATGATTTTGGTTCTGTTTGTTTTTATTTAATTTTACCCTTGAAGCTCTCGCTTGCTCAGTCGTGCCTGACTTGTTGCAGCTCTATGGACTGTAGCCCGCCAGGCTCTTCTGTCCATGGGATTTTTCCAGCAAAAATATTGGAGAGTGGGTTGCCATTTCCTATTCCAAGGGATCTTCCTGACCCAGGGATCAAAACTGCATCCTGTGTGCCTCCTGCACAGCAGGTGAATTTTACCTTGAAGAGACCAATTTTTAGGCCATGGCCCAGCAATTTATATTAAATATGAAAGTGGGGGCCGCTTGTTGGCCAGGACACCCAGTGCAGAGATTGCCTGAAGTGTGGCTAAGTGTGCTGTTTCTTGGGTCCCCTCCTTTATCTGGATCTTCCTGGCTAAAGGATGGAAAAGAGCAACATTTTACCATACTTCTATCACCCATGATGTTTATCAGCACCATTCACATAATCAATGAACTTCCATTGCTGCTCACTCAGTGAATCCCACAGGGATTTCCAAGTAGCCAAAGAGTCTGTGGGAGGGGTAACATCCTCTCACACATGGCATTTGGCACAGGACTGACAGGGGAAGCCAACCCCTTCTGCCGGAGGAACATGCCAGAGGACCCAAATTTGGCTCCACCATGTCTCAAAGTCTTAAGCCTTAAGGAGGCTTCTGTCTCCATGCTCCAGTGTAATGCACGTCTGGGTACAGAGGGTCACAAGCTCAAGGTCTGTGAGAGTCTCCACTGTCCAGAGAGCCCAGCATGGAGCCAGTTATTTGCTGTTTTAATCATGTGTAGCTAAAGGCTGAGAGCATTTTCTTGCATTAGGAAGCTTTGGGCAAACATGGCTGTCATAAGTGGTCCAGGGATCCTTGGTGGAGGGCATGAGAAGAGGCTGAGAAGGCCTGGGAAGAGGCTGCCAAAGTCTAAGTGCTTGTTGATCCATTTTGGAAGTAAAATTTGCTGTCATCAGAACCCCAAAATGACTAAAAGAAGCTGGATTTAAACGCCCTTACTGTTAGTAGCTCAATTGTGCTGACTCTTTGCAACCCCACAGACTGTAGGCTTCCAAATTCCTCTGTCCATGGAATTCTCCAGGTAAGAATATGGAGTGGGTTGCCTTTCGCTTCTCCAGGGGATCTTCCCAACCCAAGGATTGCACCTGGGTCTCCTAAATTGCAGGTGGATTCTTTACTGTCTGAGCTACCAGAGAAGCCTTAGTAAGTGTCAAATAAGTCTCCTTGAAGGAGTATGTCATCAATATAATGGCAGCTCTTCTCCTGGAGAAGAGTAGATGTAGTGAAGATCTTGTCTGCATAGATTGTGACAGCTCGAGGGGCCATGTGCGTGGTCTAGAAAAGGTGTGTCTCTTCCAAGATAAAGGCAAACCACAGCTGAGAGTCTGGTGAAATTGGTGCTGAACAGAATGTATTAGCCAAATTTTTAGGAGGAAAATATTTACCGGCTGTTGATTGGATGTGCTAAGTCGCTTCAGTTGTGTCTGACTCTGTGATTCCATGGACTGTAGCCCACCAGGCTCCTCTGTCCATAGGATTCTCCAGGCAAGTATACTGGAGTGGGTTGCCATGTCCTCAGGGGATCTTCCCTACCCAGGGATCGAATCTGGGTCTCCTGTGTCTCCTGTATTGCAGGCATATTCTTTACCACTGAGCCAAAGGGAGTCAATAATTTTAATAATATTTGATACTGGGTATCAGATCAGATCAGATCAGTCGCTCAGTTGTGTCCGACTCTTTGCGACCCCATGAATCGCAGCACGCCAGGCCTCCCTGTCCATCACCAACTCCCGGAGTTCACTGAGACTCACATCCATCGAGTCAGTGATGCCATCCAGCCATCTCATGAGGGATCACAAAAAACTGTGGAAACTTCTTAAGATATGGGACTACCAGACTACCTTACCTGCCTCCTGAGAAACCTGTATGCAGGTCAAGAAGCAACAGTCAGAACCAGACATGGAAGAGCAGATTGGTTCCAAACTGGGAAAGGAGTACATCAAGGCTGTATATTGTCACCCGGCTTATTTAACTTATATGCAGAGCACATCACGTGAAATGCCGGGCTGGATGAAGCACAAGCTGGAATCAAGATTTCTGGGAGAAATATCAATAATCTCAGATATGCAGATGATACCATCATATTGGCAGAAAGCAAAGAAGAATTAAAGAGCTTTTTGATGAAAGTGAAAGAGGAGAGTGAAAAGGCTGGCTTAAAACTCAACATTCAAAGAAACGAAGATCATGTCATCGAGTCCTATCATTTCATAGCAAATGGAAGGGGAAAAAATGGAAACAGTGACAGACTTTATTTTCTTGGGCTCTAAAATCACTGCAGACAGTGACTGCTGCCATGAAATTAAAAGGTGCTTGCTTCTTGGAAGAAAAGCTATGACAAAGCTAGACAGCATATTAAAAAGCAGACACATCACTTTGCTGACAAAGATCCATCTACTCAAATCTATGTTTTTTCCACTAGTCATGTACAAATGTGAGAGTTGGACCATAAAGAAAGCTGAGCACCAAAGACTTGATGCTTTTGAACTATGGTGCTGGAAAAGACTCTTGAGAGTCCCTTGGACAGCAAGGAGATCAAACCAGTCAATCCTAGAGGAAATCAAACCTAAGTATTCATTGGAAGGACTGACACTGAAGCTGAAGTGCCTATACTTTGGCCACCTGATGCGAAGAGCTGACTCATTGGAAATGATGGCATCATTGACTCAATGGACATGAGTTTGAGCAAGCTCCGGGAGATGGTGATGGACAGGGAAGCCTGGCATGCTGCTGTCCATGGGTCGCAAAGAGTAGGACACTACCGAGGGACTGAACAACAACAACCAAGGAGGGTCCTAAAGGATGGAACCACAGCATTCAAGTTGCAACAATCCCCCATGACATGCCCCAGGCGAAATTGGGCTGCCAAATAGAGAAGTGGGATAATCACTTTTTATTAATTAAGATGTATGTAACACAATTTAATACTTGAAAGGGCCTGTATTAAATTACATTGGGCTATATTAACAGTTTTCACTGGGGAGGAGAGTGAGAAAGCCTGTGGGATCTCATTTTTTTTAATATAATTTCACTTGTGGGAGCCAAAGATTTAATTTTATTATTCACTGTGTCGGAGTGTCTATGCATAGCATGGAATTTCTTAGGACAATGGGTACTATGATGATGGGAAATTTAGGTAAGGTTACAGTGAAAGTGAAAAGTTGCTCAGTTGTGTCCGACTCTTTGAGACCCCATGGACTATACACTCCATGGAATTCTCCAGGCCAGAATACTAGAGTGGGTAGCCATTCCCTTCTCCAGGGGATCTTCCCAACACAGGGATCGAACTCAGGTCTCCCAAATTTCAGGTGGATTCTATACCAGCTGAGCCACAAGGGAAGCCCAAGAATATTGGAGTGGGTAGCCTATCCCTTCTCCAGTGGATCTCCCTGATCCAGGAATCAAACCAGGGTCTCCTGAATTGCAGGTGGATTCTTTACCAACTGAACTATCAGAGAAACCCTACAATTACAGTGAGACATGTCTATTTCTCCCTACTAGATATTTAGTTAATTTCCTAAGATTATGCTGGAGTGCCACGTTTAAATTTATTGTGACTCCCAGGTATAACTAATTTGAGCCCCAGTACTGATAAAGTGTTTTGTCAATCAGTGCATTTTGACAAACGCTAAAAATAAATAAATAAAGTTAATTTGGAATCTAGGTTATAGAGTCACAAAGTCAATCAGCACCTCTATTATCTTTCTGTTCTGTAAATTCTTTTAGTGTGTAAATATTGAATATATATTTGTTATATAATTATTATACATGTAATTTTAGTATATACATTTTAGAATTCCAACTAGATCAAATTATGGAATTTTATTTTAATTTCAGTTCAGTTCAGTTCAGTTCAGTTGCTCAGTCATGTCCAGTGCTTTGTGACCCCATAGACTGCAGCACACCAGGCCTCCTTGTCCATCACCAACTCCCAGAGTTTACTCAAACTCATGTCCATTGAGTTGGTGATGCCATCCAACCATCTCATCCTCTGTCGTCCCCTTCTCCTCCCGCCTTCAATCTTTCCTAGCATCAGGGTCTTTTCAAATGAGTCAGTTCTTCGCATCAGGTGGCCAAAGTATTGGAGTTTCAGCTTCAGCATCAGTCCTTCCAATGAATATTCAGAACTGGTTTATTGGAAATCTAACATTTATATACCAAAATTTATGACACACACATATGTATATACAAATATATATGAAAAAAGTGAAAGTGTTAGTTGCTCGATTGTGTCCAGCTCTTTGTGACCCCATGCCCACCAAGCCCCTCTGTTCGTGGAATTCTCCAGGCAAGAATACTGGAGTGGGTTGCTGTTTCCTTCTCCAGGGGATCTTCCTGACCCAGGGATCGAACCTAGGTCTCCTGCATTGCAGGCAGATTCTTTACCATCTGAGCCACTAGGGAAGCCCTAGATATATATATATATATAACTAGTATATTTTTATTATATGTATATTTTGCATAATTATGCATAGTGTGTAATTATGCATATTTATATGTGTATTTATATGTACATAAATTATATGTATGTTTTATGTATTATATTTTTGTATTATATGTATATCTTATGTTATATGTACATTTTAATTAGCTACTTTTTCCCCCTATATCTAGCAGGGAAATCTATATCTATTTTTTCCCTCTGTCTTAGGCTTTTAACCACATGTGCCCATGGTTTATAGTTTCTGTCTGATGATGAGCAGGAAAGAGGGTAAGAAGAGGGAGGGGCCTGCGGACCTTCCTCCAGACCTTTCTCTCTCTTGGTCTGAACCTGTCCTTTTGTCTCCTCTTCTCACTCCCTTAAATAAAGATTTTTTTTTTTTTTAACAAAATCTGCCTTGTACCTCTAGGGGTGTACTTTTTTTTTCCTTTTTTCTCTATCTGTCCCTGAGCATAGTTTTCCTTTTTCCCTTTTTCCTTAGGGTATTTGCCAGCCAGGCTGCAGGTGATCCCCAGTGGCCTCTGCTGTGAGCAGTGGCCTCCCTTTCTAGGGCATCCCACTCAAGCTGGGAGCGGGTGGGGCTTACAGCCAAGTGAGCGCCAGTGCCATCAGCTCTCTTCATCAAGTTCTTTTCCTTTGCATGTGGAACTGACTGATACTGACATGCAGCACTTCAGACAACCCTTGCACATTGATTAGATGCTTTACAGGTTATTTTTTTCTTAACTGAGCTATATAACCAGGGGGTTTGAGGGGATCCAGGACTGGATACTCCTCTCCTCTCCCTCTTGTATTAAACACTGAACCACTGGTCTCCAGGGAATGGCCCCCATGTCCACCATGCGGAGCAGAAGACAAGTGGCAACGGCAGCAAGCAGAGGACCGCAGAGAAGCGTGCAGCCTGAGCTGCAAGGTTTGCGGGCTGTCACGATACCGAAGGAGGAGGAGCAGGAACGCAAAGCACCCACAAACAGCCCTTGACATGTAGCAAATGTGCACTCCCCCACTTCTCAAAAAAAACAAGCGTAAATGTGACTGTGAAGCTCCACTGGAAAAGGGGAAATGGTTTATGGAGTGTCCCTAGGAGCACACCATGTCCTGGGCACTAGACTCATTCACTGAATGACTCAGATGACCCCACACCTGTAAGTCCTGACTGGTCAGCAGGTCATGGCAACAGGAGGGTGGTCACTCCTTGTCCCCTTCAGAGGGACCTCATGAGGAAATGGTAGTAGCTAATTATCTCCACACCCCCCCAGGTGTTCTGTCCCAAACACCTGAAACTCTAGCCCACTGGCAGCTCGGGGAGGACTCAAATTTTTGACCTCCACAACTTTCAGTTGGGAAATCACAGCTACACCCCACAGAAACAATGAGACTCAGCCGCCATCGAGCCCCATGCCCCCAACAGCCAGCTGTGCCTCTCCAGGCAGTGGCCTCTGTCTATGGGGTCTGCTTAGTAAGCAGAGAGCAGCCTGAAGGCACAGCATCTCCATGTAGAGTCAAACCACCCTGCTTGCTCTACCAGCTGTGTTACAATGAACCCAAGATTGAGCATCTTTTCACAGGTCTGTTGGCCAGAATAATAACACAAATGGATCTATACACAAAACAGTCTCACAGACGTAGAAACCAAAATTATGGTCACCAAAGGGGAAAAGGAGCGGGAGAGATAAATTCAGTTCAGTTCAGTTGCTCACTTGTGTCCGACTCTTTGCGACCCCATGAATCACAGCACGCCAGGCCTCCCTGTCCATCACCAACTCCCGGAGTTCACTCAGACTCACGTCCATCGAGTCAGTGATGCTATCCAGCCATCTCATCCTCTGTTGTCCACTTCTCTTCCTGCCCCCAATCCCTCTCAGCATCAGAGTCTTTTCCAATGAGTCAACTCTTCGCATGAGGTGGCCAAAGTACTGGAGTTTCAGCTTTAGCATCATTCCTTCCAAAGAAATCCCAGGGCTGATCTCCTTCAGAATGGACTGGTTAGATCTCCTTGCAGTCCAATTGGCAATTTGATCCCTGGTTCCTCTGCCTTTTCTAAAACCAGCTTGAACATCTGGAAGTTCACGGTTCATGTATTGGTGAAGTCTGGCTTGGAGAATTTTCAGCATTACTTTACCAGCGTGTGCTGCTGCTGCTGCTGCTAAGTTGCTTCAGTCGTATGTGAGATGAGTGCAATAGTGCAGTAGTTTGAGCATTCTTTGGCATTGCCTTTCTTTGGAATTGAAAGTAAAACTGACCTTTTCCAGTCCTGTGGCCACTGCTGAGTTTTCCAAATTTGCTGGCATGTTGAGTGCAGCACTTTCACAGCATCATCTTTCAGGATTTGAAATAGCTCAACTGGAATTCCATCACCTCCACTAGCTTTGTTCGTAGTGATGCTTTCTAAGGCCCACTTGACTTCACATTCCAGGATGTCTGGCTCTAGGTCAGTGATCACACCATCATGATTATCTGGGTCATGAAGATCTTTTTTGTACAGTTCTTCTATGTATTCCTGCCACCTCTTTTTAATATCTTCTGCTTCTGTTAGGTCCATACCATTTCTGTCCTTTATTGAGCCCATCTTTGCATGAAATGTTCCCTTGGTATCTCTAATTTTCTTGAAGAGATCTGTAGTCTTTCCCATTCTGTTGTTTTCCTCTATTTCTTTGCATTAATCGCTGAGGAAAGCTTTCTTATCTCTTCTTGCTGTTCTTTGGAACTCTGCATTCAGATGCTTATATCTTTCCTTTTCTCCTTTGTTTTTCGCTTCTCTTCTTTTCACAGCTATTTGTAAGGCCTCCCCAAACAGCCATTTTGCTTTTTTGCATTTCTTTTCCATGGGGATGGTCTTGATCCCTGTCTCCTGTACAATGTCACGAACCTCTGTCCATAGTTCATCAGGTACTCTATCAGATCTAGGCCCTTAAATCTATTTCTCACTTCCACTGTATAATCATAAGGGATTTGATTTAGGTCATACCTGAATGCTCTAGTGGTTTTCCCTACTTTCTTCAATTTCAGTCTGAATTTGGCAATAAGGAGTTCATGATCTGAGCCACAGTCAGCTCCTGGTCTTGTTTTTGTTGACTGTATAGAGCTTCTCCATCTTTGGCTGCAAATAATATAATCAATCTGATTTCAGTGTTGACCATCTGGTGATGTCCACGTGTAGAGTCTTCTCTTGTGTTGTTGGAGGAGGGTGTTTGCTATGACCAGTGCATTTTCTTGGCAAAACTCTATTAGTCTTTGCCCTGCTTCATTCTGTATTCCAAGGCCAAATTTGCCTGTTACTCCAGGTGTTTCTTGACTTCCTACTTTTGCATTCCAGTCCCCTATAATGAAAAGGACATCTTTTGGGGTGTTAGTTCTAAAAGGTCTTGTAGGTCTTCATAGAACTGTTCAACTTCAGCTTCTTCAGCGTTACTGGTTGGGGCATAGACTTGGATTACTATGATATTGAATGGTTTGCCTTGGAAATGAACAAAGATCATTCTGCCATTTTTGAGATTGCATCCAAGTACTGTATTTCAGACTCTTTTGTTGACCATGAAGGCTACTCCATTTCTTCTGAGGGATTCCTGCCAACAATAGTAGATATAATGGTCATCTGAGTTAAATTCACCCATTCCAGTCCATTTTAGTTCACTGATTCCTAGAATGTTGACATTCACTCTTGCCATCTCCTGATCACTTCCAATTTGCCTTGATTCATGGACTTGACATTCCAGGTTCCTATGCAATATTGCTCTTTACAGCATCAGACCTTGCTTCTATCACCAGTCACATCCACAGCTGGGTATTCTTTTTGCTTTGGCTCCATCCCTTCATTCTTTCTGGAGTTATTTCTCCACTGATCTCCAGTAGCATATTGGGCACCTACTGACCTGGGGAGTTCCTCTTTCAGTATCCTATCATTTTGCCTTTTCATATTGTTCATGGGGTTCTCAAGGCAAGAATACTGAAGCGGTTTGCCATTCCCTTCTCCAGTGGACCACATTCTGTCAGACCTCTCCACCATGACCCACCTGTCTTCGGTGGCCCCACGGGCATGGCTTAGTTTCATTGAGTTAGACAAGGCTGTGCTCTTAGTGTGATTAGATTGACTAGTTTTCTGTGAGTATGGTTTCAGTGTGTCTGCCCTCTGATGCCCTCTTGTAACACCTACCGTCTTACTTGGGTTTCTCTTACCTTGGACATGGGGTATCTCTTCACGGCTGCTCCAGCAAAGCACAGCCGCTGCTCCTTACCTTGGATGAGGGGTATCTCCTCACCGCCGCCCCTCCTGACCTTGAACGTGGAATAGCTCCTCTAGGCCCTCCTGTGCCCATACAGTCACCGCTCCTTAGACATGGGGTTGCTTCTCCAGGCCGCCACCCCTGGCCTCGGGCATGGGGTAGCTCTTCCTGGCTGCTCCTGCACTGTCGCAGCCTGGCACTCTCGGCCGCTGCCCCTGACCTCGGACGTGGGGTAACTCCTCTTGGCCACCGCCCCTCGGGCATGGGGTCCTCCCAGCTTCTGCCCCTGACCTCGGATGTGGGGTAGCTCCTCTCGGCCGTGCTGTGTGCGCCGTCGCAGCCACCCGTGCTGTGTGCGGGATAAATTAGGAGTATGGAATTAACAGATACAAACTACTATACATAAAGTAGATAAGCAACAAGGATATACTGTATAGCACAGGGAACTACATCCAATATCTTAAAATAATCTATAATGAAAAATAATCGTAATAATTATATACATATAGGTATATACATACATGTGTATATATATATATATATATACATACATTAAAAAGTAAATGTATTATATACATAAAACTGAATCACTTTGCTATACACCTGAAACTAACACACTCGGGTTTTGTTCTAACCAGGTTTGGTAAGATATGAGGGCAAACAATTGTTGTAAAGGAGGAAGTTTATAGGCAGAGATCCCTAGAGACAGGAGGCACAGTACAGCATACAGGGCCATGTGGGGAGGTGCCAAGATGAGGCGGGAGGCAGAAGGAGAAGAAGCCAAGGCCCAGAGCCCATCTGGGGGCTTTAATGGGAAAGAATGGGCAAGATACGGTAGAAACACTGAGGAAGCTTAGGATGGGATAATTTAAATAATTCAGGCAGCTCTGGGCAATAGCGGTGGTCCCTGGTTGCTTGTACCTGGCCCGGGGTGATTTAGGGCAGGAAGAATGTTGACATGGTGTGTGAGAGTTAGGTAGGGGTGCTTGGGGCTCTGGGTGGGTTGGTTGGTTTGTACACCAAAGTCATGCTCACAAGTGAGTCACTTGTTATTTCTAGGAATTAGCTATCCCTTCCTGGAGAACACCGGCCTCCAACACAGAGCATGAAGAAGATGGAAAATAAAAGTATATGGTCAATCTGCCAACCCACGTCTCAAAACAGCTTTGCATGCTTTCCCTTCCTCTTTTGAATTTCTATCTCCACCATGAAGATAGGGACAGGCCCACTGTCAGATGAGGCTATATGAAACAGAAACGAGCCATCCCAGCTGAGGCCTTGCTAAACCAGAGACCCTGCCCTAGCCAGTCCACAGCTGACGGCAGGTACATGAGTAAACTCAACCAAGATCAAGCAGACCCACTCCATCAAGAGGAGCATCCAGCTCACCTTCACATTCCTGAGCTAAATACATGCTCAGTATTTTAAGCCAGTAATTTCGGGAGTGGTTTGTCATGCAGCACTAGCTAACTAATCACCACATCTCTCACTCCAGAGCTATTGGATTTGGCAGCCTTGCCAGTGTTTACTCCACTGCCTGGATTCTTCTCAATCATCCCTTCACCATCATCTTTGTTCCTAAGACTCCACAGGTATTTCCCCTCTGCCTAAAGAAACTGTAATTGAACTGGTAGAATTCATTTCCCCCTTTCAGGGCACCCTTTGTTCAGCCACTCAACAGATACTTAAAATGTGCCGCTGCATATGCCAGGCACAGAATAGACAATGGGGAAGATGGTGATAGAACCTGCCACCAAAGAACTTATGGGAGATGTGAGCATCAGATAAATAAATGCAGAAACAATTACAGTGGAATTAAACATAGCATTTCACCCAGAATTTGTTCCATTTAGCATTATAAAATATCCCCAACCTGCAATTAAGTTGCAGCCATACACTCAGCCAGAATTCTCCGAGCCCATCTTGTGAAAGAGCAGATGTCCACAGTGAGGGGAACTCACACCCTTCTGCAAACAGCTGTGCTCACTCCGTGAGGGGGGACACCAGCCCCAGATCAGAGGAGTCCCAAGCAGCTGTAATGAAGGGATTGCAGGGTCTTGGATGATGGACTCTGGAGGGCTTTGAAGACAGACCAACAGAAGGGAAAGGTCAGGTGGGCTGGGAGAGGAAGCCTCCATCAGGGTCAGCCAGACTGACCCTCGGCCTCAGCTCTCCTATGCCCCCACTGGTGACCTTGGGAAACCCCTTAATCCCTCTGAGCCTCAGCTTCTGTAGCATCCTGTGAGGGTTGCATGAATATAATGCATGTGAAAGTTTGCACAGCATCGGCTCAGTTTTTAAACATGAGCTGGAACCAAACCACATCCACTGTGATGAGGAGACATCAGATCAGGACCCAGGGCTCCGATGCCTGAGCTCTTACCCTTCTGTCTCCCTTCTGCTATAAGGGAGAAGCTAAACCCAATGTGTCTCCCTTTGGACTCAACAATAAGTGACTTTACACTTGGTGCCTCCCTTGGCCATGTGCCCTTCACAGCATTCAAAGGTGTTGGGATTCATCACGGCCCTGCTCCCCAGGATGACCACAGATCCATGCCAATTCCTTTCCTGTTTCCCTCCCTCCCTTCCTCAAGATTCCACATCCATGGGACAATAGCTGAGTGGAATTTGCGGGGAGTTTCTATTGGCTAGTCAGGCTCCTCGAGGACCAGTGTGCATTCCCTATAATGACATTCATTAGTCTGTCTGACATCAATACTGTTCTCAGACTAATATGTTTAACTTAATGAGGCATTATTTTCAGTTAGAAAACTCCTGAAGAAGCATGTTTTCTTCTGATGAACTAAGCTGATGAATAGGTTAATACAGGCTTGAAAAGCTGACCAAGAAATTGAGTCTAACCAGCTCCTTTTTCTTCTTCAGGTGTAAAGTGAGCTTGAATTAATTTGAGTTAAACTTGTCATTTCTTAGAGGAAGAAGCAGGAAGAAAATCTCCACACTGGCTCTGTGATTTGTCTCCTATGTTGTTTCCCTCCTCCCATCCCCAGCCGCAGCTCTAAGACCAAGGACCAGCAAATGATGGAGTGGAGCAGGGGGCAGGTGGCATCTGAAACTGAGCAGTGGGAGGGGCCAGAGTGTGAATGGAGAGGTCTCATGTGGTGACAAAGCAGCAACCCACAGAGGATACAGATGGAGTCCAGCCAGCCTATCTTTGTCGTTGCCCGCTTTGCAGGATTCCCTGTGCCCAGCACCTAGTAGGTGCTCAATAGATATTTGTTGAATGAGTTCAGTAAATGATCAACTAGTGGCTCTCATCTATTCAAGGAATCATATGACCTCAAGGGAGAGAAGGTACTTGATGTCCCAGATACATCTGGTAGGTGAGTCAGTATTTATGATTCCTGGCCTAAAGGCCAAGTGTGACCCATACACCATTCTCCTTTGAGTAACTGACCAGAGGATTTCCCACACCACTCGTCCCATGAACAACTTAGAGTCACTGCCACCCATAAGATGTCAGCCAGTGTATATTACCCCTTCTCTCAGAAATAGGCTTCCAAGTCATCCTAATTCAATGCTGTATTTGCACAAAAGTCAAGTGGCAAAAGAAGGGACTCACCTTGCTGTGCCCACCCTGCCCACTCATTCTGGCCAAGTTCAGCCCTGTTTCCATTGCATTCAGAGTCAGGGATTGGAGTGTTTGCTGAGGAATGAATGAGGGTTTTATAGCAGACTGAGTTTATTTCAAACCTCACTTCTGTCCTCTCCCCAACTGAGAGAGCTTGGGCAAGTCCCTCCACCTCTCTGAGGCTGCATTTATGTAGTTGTAAAACGGTGATAATGTTGCATTCTTTCTTGTGTAACTAACATGAATTAAATGAAACCACATGTGCAACACAGTGAATACTCTGTAATTATAAAATTAAATTGGAAGGAGATGATTTCATCAGGTGCTTCCTAGGATCTTACCTTCCAGCCTCCTCAGTTCTACCTTCTTTGCTGCTGTTCTCCAGCCCAACTGATTCCAGGTTGTGAGTCTGAACCAGGGGGATCTCGTACCCTTCCTGGCCCATCTATTCCACGTCCCTGGTCTCCTACCCTCTTGGCTCTAGCTGCTTATACAGGGTCCTGACAGTTGGTCCATCTGAGGTCCTAGATAATAAGCTGGCCACAGCTTGTGAATGCTCCCATTTCTGTATCCAAGAATGCCTCTCCCCGCTCCCCCCTCATCATGTGGTGATATCAAGGCTGATGGAGAGAACTTGGGTTTGGCATCTTTTTTGCTGGCCCACCCAAATCTAAGGACATATACACTTTCAGTGCCAGATCAGTGAGAAAACAAAACTCCAGCACCATCCACCACTGCTGTCCTGTCTCTAAAGGCCTCTGTTCATACGTGGTTTCCAAGGTTTGACTGGGGAGGGCACCAGGAGCCTGGCACATCGGGAAGCCATGAGATGGTAGAAATAATGATTCTAAGGTGAATGGAATGGAACTTTCAAGCCCATGTGTCCTCGTCCCGTTGGCTGTGGGCCTGGCCCTCGCGGTCCTTCAGGACCTTGGAGAGTAGCCATGCTCACCTAAGTTCTAACCCCAGCTTCTGTATGTCTTTCATGACTCAAAGACTAGTAAATTAATATAGTGGAAAGGAATCTCGGAGACCATCTTAGTTTAACAATTTCTCTCTTCATTTTACAAACGAAGAGATGCCAGGAGTATTGAATTGAGTACTGATGCTGATGAAATGGTCACTGAACTAAAAGGCACATATCTTAGGTCAGTCTTGGGTCTCCTTGGGCAAAATAGTTCCCCTCCATGAGCCACAGTACTCCCAAATTCTGTGATTCTAGAATGCCTGGTTTGAGGTACAGTGCAGGTGCTGTTTCCGAGTTCCATAGTCCTAATTCTGTCCTCATGTGGGCAAGGACATCCAACAGGCTTGTGAGTCTGCTCACTGCCCACCATATTTTGTACTCCAAGTATTTTAACCCTTCTGTTCTCCTATATTGGAGAAGGCAATGGCACCCCACTCCAGTACCCTTGCCTGGAAAATCCCATGGACGGAGGAGCCTGGTAGGCTGCAGTCCATGGGGTCGCTAAGAGTTGGACATGACTGAGCGACTTCACTTTCACTTTTCACTTTCATGCATTGGAGAAGGAAATGGCAACCCACTCCAGTGTTCTTGCCTGGAGAATCCCAGGGACAGTGGAGCCTGGTGGGTTGCCGTCTATGGGGTTGCACAGAATCCGACACGACTGAAGTGACTTAGCAGCAGCAGCAGCAGCAACCTTTTAAAATAATTTGCTCTCTCCTGATTGAAAAATTAAATTCAAAGTTTGAAAGAAACTCAAATTCTCCCAAATCAAAGCCCTTCTTTTGTCATTTTTTATGGCATTTTAATTACATCAATAGCATGCAATGTTCACATAGGCAATAGATCAAATGTGCTTGCTTTGGAGTGAAGCTGACAGCCATTTCAGATCAGAAAATGTGGTTTTGGGTGGAATCTAAAAAGAAAATATGGTCCCAAGGCATATTAGCCTGCAACTTTTCAAAGGCATCATTCATGCTTGCTGGCTTTTGTTCTTTCTGAGAATATCAATCAGAAAATTCCCAGACGAGGTAGAACGTCTCCCTGGAGCATAGAATAGGAGCCACATTGAGCAAAGACTTTGATTCTGAGCAGAATTAGGAGCTGGACCACAGCTAGTTGGGTGACCTTGAACCCACTGCTCCACTTCTCCAGCATCACTTTCCCCAATGTGTAAAGCAAGGGGGTTGGACCCGTTGGTCTCTAACAATACTTCTGAGTCTGAAATTAAAAATAAGTCAAAGTGGGCTTCGCTGATTGCTCAATGGTAAAAAATCTGCCTGCCAAAGCAAAGACATGGGTTCAATCCCTGACCCAGGAAGACCCTACATGCTGTTGCTGTTGTTCAGTCACTGAATCGGGTTTGACTCTCTGTGATCTCATAGACTGCAGCACGTCAGGCTCACCTGTTTTCCACTGTCTCCCAGAGTTTGCTCAAATTCATGTGCATTGAGTCAGTGATATTATCTAACCATCTCATCCTCTGCCATCTCTGTCTCCTTTTGCCTTGAATTTCTCCCAGCATCAGGGTATTTTCCAATGAGTTGGTTCTTTGCATCAGGTAGCCAAAGTATTATAACTTCAGCATCAGTCCTTCCAATGAATATTCATGGTTGATTTCATTTAGGATTGACTGGTTTGGTCTCCCAGAAGTCCAAAGGATTCTCAAGAGTCTTCTCCAGCACCACAATTCAAAAGCATCAGTTCTTTGGTGCTTAGCCTTCTTTATGGTCTGACTCTCACATCCATACAAGACCACTGGAAAAACCATAGCTTTGACTATATGGACTTTTGTCAGCAAAGTGATGTCTCTGCTTTTCAACATGCTGACTAGGTTTGTCATAGCTTTCCTTCCAAGGAGTAAGAGTCTTTTAATTTCATGGCTGCAGTCTCCATCCACAGGGATTTTGGAGCCCAGGAAAATAAAATCTGTCACTGCTTCCACTTTTTCCCCTTCCATTTGCCATGGAAGTGATGGGACCAGATGTCATGATCTTAGATCTTTAATGTTGAGTTGCAAGTCAGCTTTTTCCCACATGTCTTAGAGCAAGTAAGCCCGTTTGCCACAACTATTGAGCCTGTGCAAGTACCTGCAGCAAGAGAGTAGGCCCCGCTCCCCGCAACTATAGAAAAACCCTCACAGCAAGGATGACCCAGCACAGACAAAAATAAATAAATAAAATTATTTTTTAAATGATTGGCTTGATTTTGATTTCTTTTAGAAAAAATAAGTCAAAGCAAAACTGAGATAAAGGAAGGTAAGTGAGCAGGTAGTGGAAAGGAGAGAAGTGGAATCCTGAAGGGTGATGCACAGAACCAAAGTAAGGGAAACACTACCCTTTGTGAGAATGAGATGACCAACCCTGAGATGGATGAAGCAGCAGGATTTGTTAAAGCCCTCACCTCCATTGTCTCACTCAATCCTCCCCATACTCCCAGGAGGCTGGTCTTTTTATCCCCACTTCATGATTGTGGCATCTGAGACTCAGAAAGGTGACAGGACTGGCCTGAGGTCACACTGCTGGAGAGTCAGAGGGGGAAGTGGAGGGAAAAGTGAGTTTAGCTGGCTGCAGCCCCCAGAGAGGGTCACAGAGATGAAACTCCCCAGGTGTTCCAGCTCCTTCCATCAGTCTGTGGATACATAACAGCCTACTGGACACCTACTTCTAGATGCACTGCTGGCAATTCCACGTGTTCTAATCACCAAAATCAGGGCTGTCATCTTCCAGTCACACAGCTGGACATGAATGCATTGGAATTTGAGCCCACATCTGACTGATTTTTAAAGTCCAGGTACTTTTTATCCTATAACAGCACCATCCTCAGTAAATCAAATGCCAAGTTCTATGATTTCTCTCCATGTGAAATTGCCTCCATCCATTTCTTCCTCTCTGATCTGACTACTCATCTTTGAGTTATAGCAAAAAAAAAAAAAAAAAAAGCCCATTCAAT
This sequence comes from Bos indicus x Bos taurus, assembly GCF_003369695.1. Lineage (NCBI taxonomy): Eukaryota > Metazoa > Chordata > Mammalia > Artiodactyla > Bovidae > Bos > Bos indicus x Bos taurus. The sequence continues at coordinate 123,582,896 of NC_040077.1, forward strand.
ATCTTAGACACTACTCTGTGGACTGTGCAAGGGCAGGTTTATCAAAGACCCCCAGTGCTCACCAGGAGGCCTGACCCATGGGCCAGTTATCCCAGGAGGTGGGTCAGGATGCCTGGGAGCCCTGACTCCCAACAGAATCCCCAGGGTGGGAAAGACAGCCAGGCTGGGCCAGGTCCAGATAATGTCACCCAGAGTGGCTTGAGAATATGTCCACAGGACCAGTGCTGTAAGGAGTCAATGGCAGAACCAAGAAGGAGAAAGACCTTCACTGAAGCCCCAGGGAGGGGCAAGACTGGAAGGGAACACTGAGTAGCTGGGCCAAGGGGCCTGAGACATCACCAGGTGAGATCACGGGGAGGGTGAGTGATTCAAGGGAAAGTCTGTGGGGAAAGAATGGGTCCCACACACTGCTGGTGAGAATGAAAATTGTGATAACCACTTAGGAAAGCTACGCGATCGTATCTCCAATGGCTGAACATATAACATACAGTCATAGCTGGTCTCTTGGGAGGAAAGCTATTACAAACCTGGACAGTATACTAAAAAGCAAAGACGTCACTTTGCCGACAAAAGTCCATATCGTCAAAACTATGGTCTTTCCAGTAGTCATGTACAAATGTGAGAGTTGGACCATAAAGAAGGCTGAGCACCAAAGACTTGATGCTTTTGAACTGTGGTGCCAGAGAAGACTCTTGAGAATCCCTTGCACTGCAAGGAGATCAAACCAGTCAATCCTAAAGGAAATAAACCCTGAATATTCATTGGAAGGACTGGTGCTGAAGCTGAAGGTCCAATACTTTGGCCACATGATGCAAACAGCCAACTCATTGGAAATGACCTTGATGCTGCGAAAGATTGAAGGCAAAAGAAGAGGGCGGCAGAAGATGAGACTGCTGGATAGCACCACAGAGTCAATGGAAATGAACTTGAGCAAACTCTAGGAGATAGTGAGGGGCAGGGAGGCCTGGCACGCTGCAGTCCATTGGGGTCACGAAGAGTTAGACATGACTTAGTGACTGAACAGCAATAGCAAATACACATATACTATGTAGATATGTATCAATATATGTGTATACTGTTATGAAATATATATGAAATAGTTATGAAATAACTATATGAAATAGTTCACAAAATCCAGAAATTCCACTCATAAGTGTCCACCCAGCAGAAATTCATCCCTGTATTCCCAAAAAGACACATACAAGAATTTCATAGCAGCACTGTTCATAATAGCGCAAATCTAGGCAGTACTCCACCTTGTCTAGTGTTAGATGGGTAAATAAACAGTTACATATTCATAAAATATACAAATACCACACATCAACATGAGTGAACGATGAGCAACTCAGAACATAGAAACACGGATAAACCACACAAACATAATATTGAACAAAACCAACAAAAGACTCATAAAGGCACAAAACAGTGTAAATCCATTTGGATGAAGTTCTGGGACAGGCAAAGGCAATTCCCAGTCTAGGCTTGGAGGGACAGTAACAGGCTGGGCTACTGGTAACATTCTCTTGCTTGACCTGGTGCTTGTCTTACAAGTATATTTAATTTCTGAAAATTCTTCTGGCCATACATACACTTATGATTTGAGGACTTTGCTCTACCTAAATTTTACATTGTATTATCCTATAATGAAAAGTTGGCTTTAAAAAAATATAAGCCCCGGGCTTCCCTGGCGGCTCAGTGGTGAAAAAAACTGCCTGCCAAAGCAAGAGACACAGGTTTGATCCCTGGTCCGGGAATATCCCACATGCCACAGGGCAACTAAGCCCGTGGGCCACAGCTATTGAGTCTGTGCTCTAGAGCCCAGGAACCACAACCACTAAAGCCTACTTGCCCTAGAGCCTGTACTCCACAGTGAGAAGCCACTGCAAAGACAAGCCCACTCACCGTAACTAGAGAGTAGGCCCCACTCAACTAGAGAAAAGCCCAAGCAGCCATGAAGGACCAGCACATCCAAAAAAGAGGAATAAAATTGTAAATATATATATATATATATATGTCCCAAGGCCCCTTTTACTGAAATGCCTAGAAAATGCCAGGCATGTGGCATGGCTGCCATCGCATCTAAAGGATACATCCTACCCATTGCATATAGAAAAACCATTTACTGTTGAATGATGAATGAATAAAGGGGTGGGCAACTGCATGAACCACTGAATAAATGACTGAACCAAGGAATAATGGATAAATGAAAGAATGAAGTGATGAATAGAACACATCCATAAGTGAGCAGATGAATGAACCAACCAAGTAAAGCAAGGAAGAATGAACAGGTTGCTGGTTGACTGAGGAAGGAATTGGGTACGTAAATAACAAGGAAAGTAAAAAATGAATGAAAGCGCAATCAATGGAAGGAGGAATGAACAGCTAATAAATTAACACAGGCTGAGCGTGTGAATAAGTGACTAATTGAAGCAATGAATGTATGAAAAGTAGAACTAATGCAAAAGGTAAGTAAGAGCATATAAAAACATAAAAAACAAAAAGCAGATGAATAATTGCATTGGGCTAGTCAAAAAGCTCATTTGGAAGTTTCGATAAGATCTGCTGGAAACACCTGAATGAACTTTTTGGCTAATCCATAACATGGTATAGATAGATCAATGGTCTGATGGTGCATTCTGGCTGAGCAGGAAAGGGAAGTAACTCTGAGGAATGTCTCCACTCCATTTTTTTCATTTGTTTTGTGGCTGTGCTGGGTCTTCAGTGCTGCATGCGGGCTCTCTCTAGCTGCGATGCACAGGCTTCTTATCGCAGCAGCTTTTCTTGTTGAGGAGCACAGGCGTTAGTTCACGTGGGCTTCCATCATTGTGGCACACAGGCTTAGTTCCTCCTCGGCATGTGCGATCTTCCCAGACCAGGGATCAAGTCCGTGTCCCCCGCATTGGCAGGCAGATTCTTAACCACTGGACCACCTGGGAAATCTTCCACTCAATGTAGTAATAAAATACGATTGCAAATATCACTTGTGCCACTGTGCTGCTCGAACCCCAGGATTAACTCTGTGTTCAGTGGGAAGAGCTAAATAGCCTTAACTACACTGTTTTCCCAATTATGTTCAAGATAATTACTTATTATGTAGCAAACCCCCAGCATGATTTTAATAATCGCTATTTAAATAACGCATTTTCACTGTCTCCTTGTAAATAAGACTCTAGTAAGCATAATTACTGTCAGCATGGGAAAGTTTGCTGAGCAGCCTGGGAATGAGGAAGGGGGTTGGCATATCACCGTAATTATCCCAGGAGCCCCCGAGGCCAGGTGATGCTGGGGACAGAACTGGGAAACCTGGGTCCGGGACATCAGCTGAGTCCCTCCCCCATCTGGGCCCGGTCAGCGCCCCTGTGAAGTGAAAATGGTCTCCAAATGCCCAAACTCCCTGGTCTATCCAAGAGCTCTCACCCTAGACCCAGGTCAAGGTCAGAGTTAGTGACCCCCCAGCTGTGCCCACACAGCTCGGGCAGCCTCGTCATGGGGTAACGGGGTCTCCATTTATCCCCCATCAGACTGGGAGCAGGACCTATCTGGTCCTCCACATGCACTCAGCTCCCAGCGCAGGGCCTGCACACAGTAGCTGCTCAGGAAATGCTGGGGGAGGAGTCCATGGATCTCGCTGTGCAGTGTGGGTTTGAGACGCCGCTTCAGTCCCTTTCAGAACCACAGATGAGTTGATGAGTAGGTGACCTCACCACATCCTCCTGGAGCTTCCCACGGTGGCCCCATTGCTGCTGCTGTTCCAGGCATCACTCGTCCCCTGGACCCCACCTGTGTCTGCCCGTCTCAGCCCTTCCCCCTCTCCCGTAGGACCTGGTGGGCCTGAGAGTATGGAAACAAGTTGGTGCAACTGTGCACAAGGTGATTACCGACAGGCTCTGTTTTGGGGATGGGGCTCTGATCTGATCAAAGCGATGTTGTTCAGTCAATATGTCATGTCCGACTCTTTGCAACCCCGTGGACTGTAGCCCTCCAGGCTTCTCTGTCCTCCATTATCTCCCAAAGTTTGCTCAAATTCATGAGCACTGAGTCAGTGATGCTATCTAACCATCTCATCCTCTGATCAAAGGGCATGAGGGTTAATAAGTCTCCGGGCTTCCACATTGACCCTGACCTGGTGCCAGCATTGACAAGAGGTGGGGGAAGACCTGCCATGTCCCCCGTGAGCATCTGGAGAATGCTGGATGGAGGATCCAGTTCCCTGACAATGACCTTGACGCCACCCCTGCTGTCCATCATGTGGCTTGAATGCCATGGATCCAGGCTGTATCAGTGATTCTAAAATTTCTACTTGCTTCCAGAGAGAGGGAGAGTTGGAGGACAGTCCAAGAGGGAGACCAGGCTCATCTTCTTAAGTCTTCTACATTCTTCAAATTGTCCTTGATAGTGACAAATTGCTCTTAGAGGAAGAAGTTAAAAACAGAAAAGAGAAATAGATAGAGGTGATTTCTTTGAAATGAGATCAAGTGTCCTTCTACACAATCAGAGGTGGGAATTTAAAATACCCTTTCACACGATTAGAGTAGACTGTACAATAACTAAGCGACTGGAGATCCAGGTTGTTTTAGCGGTATAAGAATCCTGGATTCTCAGCTCAGAGGAGTCTGCCTCTCTACAGGCTGGGAAACAATCTTTACCCCACTCTCCATGTCACTGGGTCCCTTTCTGGTCTCCCTCTTAAGTGGACAAGGGGAACCAGGGTGAAATCTCCAGAGGGATACAGAGATGATTAAGGGGGAAAGAGTCAATTTGTCTCACTGGGGGAAGGAATGAAGATGGCACCAAGATATTTTTAATTGTCAAAATTAATTAATAGTAAATATCATGACTCACATGGATTGAGAGCATTCTATGTACCAAGCGATGTTCTCTGTGTTAACTTTATTTAATCCTCATGATAAGCTCATGAGGTTAAGTACCACTGCTATTCCCATTTTACACACGAGACAACTGAGATGCAGATGAGTTGAACTGAATATGGGAAAGGGAGGTAGGTGAGGTGAGCAGCACGAACCTGGGAGTCAGGCAGGTCAGAGCCCACATGTCTCCCCATTTTGCTCTTCATCACCTGTGTGGTCTTAATTAAGTAACTCCAGATCTCTGAGCCTCAGTTTCCTCCTCTGTGAAATGGGCAGATGGGGTATGACATCTGCAGGACCTGGAGTGTGGTAGGGGCTGTAGAGACGCCCATTTCTTCTGAAGCTGAAGTCAGTGCCAAGCCCCCACCAGTTGGATCTGGACACATTCATGGCTGGGCATGGTCTAAGGAGGAAGCTGGTCCCTTAGCAAGAGACGGACTGTCTGAGCTGTCTTCTGGGGATGGCCCCCAGCTCTATGGGTCAGGGATGGTCCAGGGCACATAATCCCAGCGTCGTTTCTGGGGGGAGACTCATCCCAGCAAAAGGCAGTGAACGTAACGTCTATTCTGAAAAGCTTTTCAGTCAAAGAGCTGAGTTTTCACAGTCAAGCCCGAGTCTGGGGTAAATGGAGTGGAACAGCTGGATTATGTGGTAGAGACAGTTAAGTTTTTAAGAAACCACCAGGCTGTTTTCCGTCGTCGCTGTAACATTTTATATTCCCACCAGCAATGATAAAAGCTCTGTTCTTCCACATCCTCACCAATACTTGTTATTTTCAGTCTTTTTAATTTTAGCCACTCTAGTGGGTGTGTAATGGCATCTCATGGTGGCTTTAATTTGCATTTCCTTGATGACTAACGATGTTGAGCATCTTTTCTTGTGCTTATTGGCCATTCATAGATCTTCTTCTTTGATTACTTTTTAATGAAAAACACATTTGCATCCAAACTGAAATTATATTGTCAGCAGTTAATTATCACTTGTCAAACAAGTGTGTGCCCAGATTGTGGATTTAATTTTCATATAGGTTTGCAAACGCCTCGTTCCTCATGTTTGACGAGGCCTCTATGAGCGGGAGACATTCATTGTTGGAAATGGTGCTTTTGTAAAGAACAGTTTTAAAAATAAAAAGGTTTCCTTGGTGTCTGAGTCAGGGCTCTTTGCAAGTAGCAGGAAACCATCCAATCTAGCTTAGATCAGAAGAAATGGTGTGTGGATGCAGTGTTTTACCAGGCGTGGGGTGGGGGGAGTGTCTCTCAGAAGGCCCTGCCTCACCAGAGCCAGAATCTGGGGCTGGAGCCCCCAAAGGAACCTGAGATAGCTGCTCACTGCCCACCCCGCCAAGGGGGGATGTTCATCTCTGCTTCTCTCTGGGTACCTGTTCATCCTTCTCTCTGCAGCTCATTTTTCTCACTGCCAGCATGACCTGCCTCCTCCTTTGTTAACACATATCCTTAGGTCACAGACCCCCAGAGACAGACCTGATGGGTGGGTCACCTCATCTCTTAGCTCTGAGACCCCTCAGCCTCTCAGATCTGTATGTGCCAGCAGGTTGGCCTGAATCACCTGTGAGTTGCCTGTCATCAACCGAATAGAGCTCTTTCCTCGCCTGGGCAATGGAAACAGCAGAGGACGCGTCTCTGACTCCAGCGGTGGGGCCAGGGGCTGGAGGAAGGGGGCTCGGGGAGGGGCTCGTCGGGGCTGGGAGCAGAATCCATTCCTGACTCCTGAGAGGTGAGGGTGCCAGCTCTACCCTCTTCACCCTCTCCATCCCAAGGAGGGTCGGGGAGCGGGGCAGACCCTCACAGTCCTCACTCCGCTCCACCTGGTGGGCTCGTCTTCCCCTGCAGACCAGGCTTCTCTCGCTACCTCTGCCTCTGACCCTGGACAAACGAACACACGTCTGTGTGTGACATGAACGTGTGCATGCAGGGTGGATGTGTATACGTGTACCTAGGGTGAATGTGGGCATGGCTCTATGTGCATCTGTGTCTATCTCTGCTTGTGTGTGTCCAAGTGTGTGCTGAGCATATGTGCACACCTGTCTACACATACAGAGGTTCTGGGTGGAGCCCACAAGGGTCTGACTCCAGGCCCCCGGGGACCCCTAGGCCAGTGCTCTCTCCACAACTCTTGCTGCACCACCCCTATTACAGAGGAGAGCTTAATGCAGCCCAGCTTCACCCCCACACAGACCACCCTTCTCTCCCTCTCCAGCTGTAATTGACATAAATGCTGTTCTAATGTCTAATCATTTTGTGCAATTTGCAAAACGGTTTCTTTGGTTCCTGCAAAAAGGGCTACCCAGTCAGCTCGGCTGTGCTTCTCCCTGGAGGATTTTTATGAAAATGATGTGGCAAAAGTGTTGTCTTAGAGTCAAGCAAAAAGAAGGAAAAAATAATCGAGCGTCCTCAGGGGGAGGGAGTGCGAGAGGAGACAGGCGGCCATGGAGCATGTGGTGATTACAGGGAAAAGATGGGAGCCTGTTATTTCAGCCAATCATTGCTTAACGAAGGGTTAGTTCCAGGCATGTACTCATAGGCCAGCCTCACCATCTCCTGGGATGGGAGTTTTTTTTCCTCCCTTTTGTCCATCCAGCCCCATGGCCCTCAGCCCTCACTACCTCCACCCAGGAACACAGGGCCAATACCCGTGTTTCCACCCAGTGGAAAACTCAGGGTCTGTGTACTATAAAACCAGATGTGTTTGGAAAGATCTGTACAGGCTAGGAGCAGAGATGCAGGTATGGGCCTTGCAGGTGGGAGAGACTGAAGTCAGAGTGACCACCCACATCTGACCCTGCTCAGTCATCCTATCCCTGGTCCCAGGTGGGACGCAGTTTCTCTCAAGACAGAGGGTAGATGGCCTTTCTTGCTTTTATTTTTATTTTCAGACTAGCATTTTCACATAGATAACTGTCACGCCTTTCATCCCAGTTTGATCGGCATCTAGGAATCTGGTATGAGTTCTTTCCTCTGCCCCATGGGAAGCAGCCAGCTCCCTCCACGGGTCCCTGAGATGCTAGGAATGAGCAGTGAGGCAGGTGAGTGAGGAGAGAGGCCTGAGCAGAACCCAGAGGCTCGCCCCACCCCACCCCACCCCAGCCCTGCCCCTGCCCCCTGCCTCCTCCCATCCTGGATAACGGTTGTCCTGGTAACAGGTAACCCGGACAACCTCTGCATCATCCCAGGTCCCTCACAGACCTGCTTCCCAAAGAGTGAGTAGAACAGGGCTTCACAACCCCGTTCTGCCCAAGAGGCGACTTGCCAGCCTGCATCATGGCCAGGGCATGAGCAGTGATGTTCCTGACCCCAGGGGAAGATGCTCTTTCCTTCACCAGCAGAGCTTCTGGGAGGGACATTCCTGGTGCTCCAATGGCCATGCCCAGTAAGGCAAGCCCGTGACCTGCTTACCCAGCACGAGCTGCTAACCAGTCTAGCTGCCGGCCTCTCCTGCAAACCTGCAGGGTGTGTCCCACAGGCTCACACCCCGTGAGCTGTCGTTCCTTCTAGCCTCCCTGGTGAAGATGCTCCAGGCAGAGGGAACAATATGCGCCAAGGCTTGGATGTTTGGGTGGCAGAAGAAAGACAAGCATGACTTGTCTTTCTTCTTGAACAGGGGGATCAGAGCTGGACACAGCCAGACTTCCCTGGGCCTTGGAGGCTGCATTAGGAATTCAGGACTTGAGTTGAAGTGCCACAGTAAGTCACTGAAGTTTATTAAAGTTGTATTTTTAAAGCTGCCTCTGGCTGCTTTGTGCTTAGAGGCGATGGTATAAGACCTTGGGGCCCAGGGCCACTGTGAGCGTGGGCTGTGTCCCCATGAAACAGGAGCTTCAGAGTGTGAAGCAGAGCAGGGATGGCCCCACCTTGAGTCTCACGGGGTCACCCAGCTCCTGCAGAGAGTGACGGGAGCAGGGCCAGGGCAGAGGCAGCGACCAGGCAGGAGCCCAGTGCCCCGGCCCAGGCGTGATGGTGGTGGGACCAGCATCAGAGCCTGCACAGCAGGAGAGGATCTCAGTTCTGGGGTTAAGTGACAGTCAAGCAAATGGGAATGATTCACTCCCTGTATGTTAGGCATTATCTGTTCTTAAAACGGCATATTACTTTAACATTTCCTTCCCTGTAGAAGGCCATTCTAACAAAACAGAAACATAGAGGAAGATTAAGAATGAAAATATTAATTGCATTATATTCATGGTTGTATAAAATGAAATCATCCAAATCACATAAATAGGATGTTAAATTATGAAACATTAATCAAATGGACTACTTTCAGGAAACTATGAGATGGGAAACTGGTCAAACATGAGTGTCAGACAGGCAAGACCCGAATCTGTGTGCGCGGCAGTGGAGAGCACAGCTGGGCTTCTCTAAGACCCAGGAGTGTCAGGCAGGCAAGACCCGAATCTGTGTGCGCGGCAGTGGAGGGCACAGCTGGGCTTCTCTAAGACCCAGGTGTGCGGAGCCCCTCCCCACGGCCCTGCAGTGAAGAAGCGGCATCCGCCACCCCCCCCAACCCACCTTCATGTCCATTTTCGTGAAATTTGCTTTCGCTAAGAAAGCATGAAGGGAGGTGGGGTGGTCCTTTCCAGAAAGGAGCACTCAAGGGTCAGAGTTCAACATTCGGATCTTCCCTGTCGCAGCTGAGAGGGAATGTTGCGTGATGTCACCATGCGAAGATGGTGACATCCTGAAACAGAGATGCCTCCATCAGGGAGGGTCCCAAGATGAGCCAAGCCCTCCCCGCTGACCACAGTGGACACATTACACGCGTTGTTTGGAGGGTTGCTTATTATTGTGTCATATCCGAGCTCACCCTGACAGTCACATGAAAGCAAAAATGTACATAGACGAACAAAAGAATGAAGAAGGATATCAACAATCAACTCTTTGCGACCCCATGGACTGTAGCCCACCAGGCTCCTCTGTCCATGGAATTCTCCAGGCAAGAATGCTGGAGTGGGTAGCCATTCCCTTCTCCAGGGGATCTTCCCAACCCAGGGATCAAACCCAAGTCTCCTGCATCACAGGCAGATTATTTACCTTCTGAGCCACCAGGGAAGTCCCTACCAATAATTTACCAGCCACCATCTTTGAGAAGTTGGTATCAGATGATTTATGTATTTACCACTTTTCACTTTCCAAATGCTTCACCATAAGTAGGCATCACTCTCCCTAAAGGGAAGGGTCAACATTATTACCAAGAGTGCTGGGCCCTGGTGAGGCCGTCCTGTCCCAGGCTGTATCTCAGGCTCCGGGCATGCAGAGCATCTGTCCTGCCCAATTAGCCCTTTATTACGGATTGTTTTATTCTCCAATTGCCCGCCCTGCATAATTTAGCACGCTTATATACTGTCTGTTCGCAAATGTTTAATTTAGTGTTTCTTGGCCTCAGTTTCTCATCTCCAACTGCAGTGGCAGCAGAAAGGGAGATCTTTAGAGGCCTCTCAATGCCAGCCCTCCCTTGGGGCCTGGAATAGTAAGAGCTGACTCTGTGCTAGACCCTGTGCTCAGCACTTTACGAGCATTAATTCACACAATTATTTCAACAATCCTGTCAGTGAGGCACTGTTGCTATCCCTCCATGTTAAAGATGAAGATACTCAAGCACAGAGAGCTTTAGATACTCATCCAAGATCACACAGCTCAGAAGTGCTGGAGCCAGGCCTTGAACCCTGGCAGTCTGTTCCCCAGTCCCTGCTGTCCTGCTCTGCTGACTGTTGACCTTTTCTGTGCCCAGACCTTGTGCCAGGGCTGAGCTTGACGCTCAAAGTCTAGACGGTTTGTCTATCAGCTTGTGGGCAGACTACAAGTCTTGACGCTTGTAGTCTGCCTACAAACTGATAAATGGTCATCATAATAATGGTGACAAGGCCAGTGACCATGCGTTCAGGGCTCACCATGCATCAGGCATTTAACACCGATTAGGGCACAAAGTCTTCACTACATCCTTACATCCTTCAACATCAGCGACCAGCACAGTCACCAAGATACACATGAGAATCCGAGACACAGAGAGCCCCAGGTTTACCCAGAATCCAGCCTCCAAGTGCTGCCTGGAAGTGTCCTGCAAGCCCAGGAACCTGCGTCCCACTGAGGTAGCCTCATCAAACCCTCACAGTAGTCAGATGTGGCCAGTATTATTGCACCCATTATACAGAGAGGAAAAGTGATGGGCCTCATGGAGGTTAAGCCACTTGGCCAAGTCACACAGCAAGTGAACACTGGCAACGGAATCTAATACAGTCCTGTTAGGATATGAGGCTGGTCTCATCTCATTGTTTCAGTGGTGAGAGGCCCAGGTGGAGGCAAAGCCCTCCAGGTGCAGGGGTAGCTGCCCACCTGCATGGTGTCAGGGCCAAAGAGATCACCAGCCGTGACACAACACAGGGGTAATATTGATAATAACAGATCCCATCACTGAGCTGCCGCCTGTGCTACCACATCCAACTCTGGCCCCCCAACCCATAAGGCAGATGCTTTTATCATCTTCAGCTCACATTTGAGGGGGCCAAGCTCAGAGAGGTTAAGTAATTTTCCTGAAGTCCTTGGCTAGAAACCAGGGTGGGCCAGAGCTTGTGATCTAACCAGTAAGCAACACTGCCTCCCTCCACCATGCTGGAGATAGGGACCATTAACAGGGACTGAGTCTCCACTTTTGGGGTTCAGAATCTTAATATAAAACCCTTCAGGAAAGGTCCCCAAGGCTCTATATTCAGATGTTGTCCTGAGAACAGGGAGGGGAAAGTCCCAGATGATCCAGGACAGCTCAAGAGGGGCAGGGAGCTAAAGGAAAGAGCTTCAGAAGAGATCTGAATTCAGGTCTTCCCATCCTCCTGGCCACCTAAATGTCTATCATCTATCCGCTCAGGACTGGAAATGCGCCTGCAAGACCACCCAGACCAGGGCTCTCATCCTGTGACCATTAGCAGCACCGGCTCTGCAATAAGCCTGATGCCCACCCACTCTCACCCACCCATTCTACAGATGGGGAAACAGAGGCTACAGGGGCTGAAGAAGGAAGTGTTGGTGTGAGGACTCAGTCCTGGCCTGTTGGGATCCACCCTCTGCTTCTCTCGGCTCCTGGGACATCACTCCAGTTGGTGCCTGACCACCATGGACTGTAATCATTTCTCTAACCCCTATGTCCCTAAGGAACCCCTGAGGCCAGGGACCCAGCCTTGCTCCTCTCTGTTCCCCTTGCCCTCAGGATGAGGGTCCCACCTGTGACCTAGAGACTTGAAGGTTTGCAAAAACCCAAGAGTAGGTGGAGGGACATCCTTCCTGGGTGGGCGGGGTCTCCCACCTACCAAGCTCCTACACACTCTAATCTCCCCGGAGCCAGCATGGCTCAGCCCTCACTTCTTTCAATTGTCAGCTGCTCAGCTCAAGGTCACCTGCTCAGCGAGGTCTTCCTGGGCCCCTGCTGCCCCCTCCCATCAGTCTCTCCTGCTGGCCACTTCCGGTCTCTGCACCCGGCACTGCTGTCTCCCCAAAGGGAACATCAGCTCATCCCAGTGCCCGGAACAGAGTCTGGCAGGTGGCAGGCACTCAGCACACTGTTGGGTGTGAGAGTGGTGGGTGAAGCCTCAGTTTCCCATTTGGAAAAGGGAAGTCCCCTCTCTGTGGTCTTCAGGGTCTCTCACACGTCTATCCCCCACAAGGTCTGTGTGTCTTAGAGCCAGGAGGACCAGAAAGACCGGAAATGGTGGGGATGGGCATAGGTCTGAGCAGGGGGCCAACAGGGTGACAGCCAAGGACCCCCCAACAGGGCTGGGTGGCAGTTTCATCTCACGCTTGGTGTCCAAGCTTGCATCACGGTGCTGGCCAGGAGCCTGGTGTGCAGTTATTACCTGTGATCTGCTGTAGGTGTGTAATTGTCAGATGGCTTTGTATATTTTGATAAATCTATAAATATGGATGGTAATTAACCGTCATTAGCATATGCTTATGTTCTGCATAAGCGTGCATTGTTTCCCCGAGAATGCAAGTTGCCGATTCACAACCAAGACATAGGGATCCCAGGTTCGTAGTCACGTGTCTCCATCACCCAGGACATGGAACATGTCCATTCATCGTCCTGGGGAGGAGGGGGCAGTGGGGACAGTGGGCAAGTTTCCCCACAGTTATGGAAGGTCCTGGAGCTCCAGGAGAGACAGAGAGAAGGGTCAGGAGAGAGGTCAACAGTAGCCACCAGCCTGAACCAGGTTGACAGAGAGGAGGGGCTTCCTGAGCATCTGCCTGTGGCTCCGCCCAGGGCCCTGCAGGGGGTCAGAGCTGGAGCCCCATCTGCCCTCACTCACCTGGGGTCACCCGTGAGTCTCAATTTCCTTGGCTTTAAAATGGAGATGAAAGCAGATCCTCTCTGGAGGAGTGGCTGTAAGGATTAAAGGAGCACGTGTGAGTGAAGGGCGCCCAGCACACACAGGAAGTGCTCACTTGTGTGAACTGATGCTCCTGCTGCTGTCATCCCAGGACTGAGACAGAGGAGGCACATGGGCCCATTTCACAGATGAGGCTAATCGCTGCGATGATTCCCAACTGCTGACATGTCTTTGGGCCAGGTGCTTGCACGCCTGACCCCATGTCCCCTTCACAAGCGCCCTACACAGCAGGTGCTATTCTGACTGCCCCCCTCCATGGTAGGGGGAGGGGAGGCTGTGCCTTGGGCGGGTCAAGTACCTCCTGGATCACACAGCCCACGGGGAGCAGAGGCTCAGAGCAGGGCTTTCTGCCTCAGGGCCCGGGCTGGGCCACCACCTCACACAGCCCAGGACACTCAGTCACGAGCACTGATGAGAAGGTGGTGGACACTCATGGCCACCCGCCCAGCACCCCACCACTCCTTCCTTCACTTGCAGAGCCCTGGATTTGTGCTGCAGCAACAGGCTCAGACCTGGTGGGCTTCCCCAGCCCAGAGATAAAGCCAAACTTGGCACCCCAGCCCCCTTCTCCAGTCACTGTTTTAGGGGTGAGAGTGTGACCCAGATCTGGCCATTGAGATATAAGGGAAAATCTGCTGGTAGAGGGACTGCTCCTGGGAAATATTTTTTCTGTCTCATTTCAATCCCTCCCTTCTTCTCAACTTGAATGTTTTAGTGTGAGACATGATGTGTGAAGCTCTGGTAGCCATCTTGCAATCATGAGGCAACAAGTGAGGAAGAAGTCAAGGATAATAACCAGCAAAGAGAAAAAGACCTTACTTTTTGGCATCACTGAGTATCTGACCCACCCCACAACTACCTCCCTCCAGACATCTTTCTATGGTCAATCATTATATCTTAATAACTTGAGCTGCTGTTGGATTTTCTGTTACTTGATACCCAACACATCCCAAATGATGGAAGCAGTCACCATGTGCCCAACTCTCGTCTCTCCTAACCCTCAACACACAGAGTCAGGGCTATTTGTCTACACCTCTGACTCCCATATCAGACCCAGGACCAAGATGGCCAAAGATGGTAAAGAAGAGAGAGAAAGTGCCTGGGTTTGTTGATATCTCTGAGCTTCTGACCACCCTGGAAACCCTTCCAACATCTGTTTTTATGAAATTATTTCATGTCTCGATAGCTTAGCTACTGTTGTTCAATTTTTTATTACTTGCTGTTCAGAAAATCTGAACTGATGGCAGCACCCCGCTATGCATCAAGCACCCAGCTATTTGTTTACAACTTTGTCTCCCTCACCAATCCCTGAACTCTTAGAGGGCAGAAGTTCTGTCTTGCTGATCTTTGTATCTCCCTGGCCCCAAGGGCCAACAGGGCATGACTCACAGTCAACCCAACTCCACAAGGAGTAACGTGAGTAAATGATGAGCGCACAGACAAACAAATGAGGGAGTAAATGGTGAGCAGGTGAGCATAATGGATGTGAAAATGCAGACTGTAAAGTGCTGCGCCCAAACGCAGGACTAAGATCTGAAAGGTGGGCAGAGACAGTGGCTGCAAGAGATACAGGTGCAATGAAAAGTCAGTGTTGCTTGTTCAGTCGTGTCTGACTCTTTATGACCCCACAGACTGTAGCCCACAGGGCTCCTCTGTCCGTGGAATTCTCCAGGCAAGAATACTGGAGTGGGTAGCCATTGCCTCCTCCAGGGGATCTTCCTGACCCAGGGATCGAACCTGGATCTCCCACGTTGCAGGCAGATTCTTTACCTTCTGAGTCACCAGAGTGCAGAGCAGGAACTGAAGGAAACGTGGCAGCCCCTTTGTTTCAGCAGGAATGAGGCCGATGTCCTTCCAGATGTCCCCCCGTCTCTCCATGCTGCTGGCACAGAGGTCAGGTGGGAAGCCCTGCCCACCCCCTGCACGATCACTCCCTTGGCTACTGGAGCCTCTAACAGCCAGCGCCTCCTTTCCCAAGCCGGAGAGACAGGCTTTGTGCTCTGCCATTTTCCCCCTAAAAAATTGTTTCCAGAAACCAAATGGCTATCATTACACCAGATGCAATTCTTCGCTGCGTTATTTTGTAAGAGACAGAGGACGGGGTGCTGGGAGAGGAGGTGGGGGGAGAAGTGAGGAAAAAAACCATTTAGGGTGAACAGACTCTAACATTTCAGCTCCGGGTTTTGCAGAGAAACTGGATTAAAGAATCAAATCAAATGAATTTTGCCATCAGAGTAAGAGATCTGTCTCCCCTAAAATGCTTTAATTTGACAGTTGGCTTCAAGGGGGCTGGCAGAATTCGTTTTGTGAGCAGACAAGATCAAAGAAGAAAGCAAAACACAGCCCGCCACGAGAACTCTGTTAACCGCTTGACATCATTGTGCTTCACCCAGAGTTGGATTTTTGGCAAAATGAGAAGTCATTTTCTTCCCACTGACGTCTGATATTTGTGGTGTCTGGAAAAGGTCCTGGGGCTGGCAGGGAGGATGCGGTTGGGGGAGCGGCGGGGCGCGGTCAGCAGACAGACAGGGGCCTCACTGTTCTGCCCTCCTGCCCTCAGAGTCACCTGGGGAAGCTGGCAAAGATGAGCCCTGAACAGTAATGGGCTCTAGGGCCCAACCAGTCTTTCTATGTCTGCGCTTCCTCTGGGCCTGTAGCCCATCGCATTGCCAGAGGATGGATTTGAGGCTGGACATTGACCCCTTGAGGCCCATCCTGGCTGCTCAAATCAACAGCCTCCCCCACCCATGATCTATGCACTCTCAGCATCACCCTGGATGCTGGTGGTTCTCCAGGTGGGGCCTGAACCCTACCCCCACCCCCACCACGGTGTCTCTAGCCCATAAATTAAATGGGCAATTTATGGGCCTGACACATAGTTTCATATTAGCTGCACCAAGATCAATTTTAATGCCTCCTCTAATATAATGGCCTTGAACATCTCCTACCCCTCCGATTTGAGTGCTTTCTTTTCATCGGTTCCCTGGCAGCCACGTCCTCCTCCCTACCTGGCACCCTCCTGGCCAACATACAGGTGACTGCATGTTCATTCATTCATTCATCAGTTATTATGGGACACACCAAGACGAATAAAACTTCCTTGCCCTCTGAAGGTTTATAATCTGTTTCTTTCTCTGACATAGCTGGTCCCAAAATCAGGGTGGCAGACCTCAAGAAGAACTGTGGGAGGAGGGACAGTGCAATGCAACAGATACAGACACGGACTCTGAGAAAGAAAGACCTGGGATTGCACCCCAGTTCCAGGGTCACCAGCTGTGTGTCCTCAGGCAAGTAACTTAACCTCCCTGAGCGCCACACCCCTCACCTGAAAAGTGGAGAGAACAGTATCTGCTCTGTCTGGGGGAGAGCCTGGCTCAAGATGAGTGCTCACTTCAGAGCAGCCTTTATTTTCTCGGAGACAGTCGGGCTTTAGGGAAAGAACCAGGCACACCCCGACTCCACTGCTTACAGCCTCATTTGACCTCTGAGCCTCAGTGTCCTCATCAGTGAAATGAGGAAACACAGCCTGATCTTTAGGAGGGCAGAGAGGGGACCTGAGACACCGATGGGAACTCAGGGGACATCGTTTCCAGCCAGGAGCCCCTGAGGCCACTGTCCCATGGGGGACAGTGGATGAGAGTTGCTCTGAGGAGGTGGTAGGGACAGGAGGGACACTTGGTCTCCCCAGAGGAACAAGGTCTCTGCTCAAGGCTCCCATCTGCCAGGCTCCAGAACCATCCATGGCTCCCAGCGCTGCCTGTTCAACCCACTTCCCCTGCCTCATCTCCCTCCAGACCTAAGCTTCAGGTCTCCAGACCACCCCCGATCCCCAATCCACCACACTGCATTCATGCTTCCCACCTTTACCCTCCTGACCCCTCTCCTGGAATGCCCCTCCCCCAGCCCCACCTTCTGAAACTCAAGTCCCCTTGAAGGCTCAGCTCAAGTGTGTCACCTCCTCCAGGAGGCCTCTGATTCCCTTTGCTGCCGTCCCTCCTCCATTCCCAGAAAACTCAGCTGATGTCCCTTCTACAGAGCTTGTTTTAGTCTCACCAGTAGACCACAAGCTACTGGAGGTGACAGGAAGTGTTTTCTTCTCTCCCTGATACCTGGTACATGGCCTGGCACCGAGTAACTCTCAAAGTAGTGTGGACTAATGATTGAGGGAGTTAATGAATGAATGAATATGACTAGCCTCCACTTATACAGGACCCAGGCACCAGGCTGACATTTTACAAGCATCGTTTCATTTAATCCTCCCTACAACCCCTTGTAGAGTGTACTGATACACTCTATTCTGTATGATACTGCCCATCATACAGATGGGCAAACTGAAGCCCAGGGGGTTGGGTCACTTACCAAGATCACATAGCGAGTAAGCTGAGGCAGTAGAACCTTCCTGCTCAGCTCCATCTGAAGTGTCTCAGTCTCCTGGTCGAGCTGATCTCACAATTCACAGTCATGTCCAGGGCTTCCCTGCTGACCGCTCCACCCACTGAAGGACCCAGGATGGCTGCTTTGGCTGAAAGTCATGATCACAAACATCCAGTCTCAGTCCTAGAGCAACAAAGCACAAAGAGTATGTCTAAGATGGTTTCTGCATCCATAGGAAACCCTCCCAGTCCCACCTGCAGCTCCCCAACTGTCCACAACAACAGTGGAGACCTCTCCCAAGCCCACATAGGCGGCTGGCAGTTCCCTCTCCTCAGGTCCAGGTGATCTATGGATCACAGGTACATGGGCTGTAAACTCAACATCTGGTGTGTGTCTGCATCAAGCGGGGGGCCACAGAGTCATTCAAACCCCTGAGATTCTCGGGAGGGGAGGAAATATCTCAGAGAAAAGCAAAGAGAGTGAAGAGGAAACAGATGTGTCAAGGAGATTAATCCAGCCCCCAGACATGAAAGAAACATGTTCAATTATATTCAATTATATTCTGTTGCTTTTCATTGAAATGTACATGTCGTACTTAGCTGCCTGCAAGCCTCGGATTACCCAGAGAGAAAGTGGAAGAAAGACAAGAGAAGAAAAACACAGACCAAAAAAAAAAAAAAAAAGATCCTGAAATTGGAATCACTAAGAGAGAAAAGAAAGCCAGACATCAGACGAAAACTGCTGCTTGGCACCCGGGCCCTCTCAGCACTGACTCCAGGTCCCTGCGGCCATAAAGTCCAGGGCCAGCCAGATATCCTGCTCACTGGCACCAAGGAGGAGTCCCAGGTGGGAGTCAGCAGACTCCACTTGCTTTGTGAGAAGCCTGAAGACTTCAGAGGCCACTGGCATGGTGAGAGGACAGGGAAAAGAGCAAGAAGAGATCACACTGGCAAAGCCCAGGGCAAAGGGAAACCCTCCCCGGGGGACTGTGCCCTCCTTCACAGGTCTGTTGAACCTGGGCTACTTCCTCCCATTCACCTAGAGCCAGACATCCTAGAGTGTGAAGTCAAGTGAGCCTTAGGAAGCCCTGTTGCCAATAAAACTAGTGGAGGTGATGGAATTCCAGCAGAGCTTTAAAATCCTAAAAGATGATGCTATTAAAGTGTTGCACTCAGTACATCAGCAAACTGGGAAAACCCAGCAGTGGCCATAGGACTGGAAAAGGTCAATCTTCATCCCAATTCCCAAGAAGGGGAGTACTAAAGTATCTTCAAGCTATCAGACAGTTGCACTCACTTCCCTTGCTAGTAAGTTTAGGCTCAAAATCTCTCAAGCTAGGCTTCAGCAGTACTTGAATCAAGAAATTCTGGGTTTAGAAGTACAAGCTGGGTTTAGAAAAGGCAGAAGAACCAGAGATCAAATTACCAACACTCTCTGGATCATAGAAAAAGCAAGGGAATTAAAGAAAAACATCTACTTCTGTTTCATTGACTATGCTAAAGCCTTTGACTGTGTGGATCATAACAAACTGGAAAACTCCTAAAGAGATGGGAATACAGGGCCATCTTACCTGTCTCCCAAGAAACCTGTATGCAGGTCAAGAAGCAACAGTTAGAATCTTACATGGAACAATTTTGAAATGACTGGTTCAAAATTTAGAAAGTAGTATGACAAGGCTGTATATTGTCACCCTGTTTATTTAACTTGTATGCAGAGCCCATCAAGCGAAATGCCGGGCTGGATGAGTTACAAGCTGGAATCAAGATTGCCAGGAGAAATATCAACAACCTCAGATATGCAGATGATACCACTCTAATGACAGAAACCGAAGAGGAGCTAAAGAGCCTCTTGATGAAAGTCAAAGAGGAGAGTACAAAAGCCAGCTTAAAACTCAGTATTAAAAAACTAAGATCATGGCCTCTGGTCCCATCACTTCATGGCAAATAGAAGTGGAAAAGGTGGAAGCAGTGACAGATTTCCTCTTCTTAGGCTCTAAAATCACTGTGGATGGTGACTGCAGCCATGAAATCAGAAGATGATTGCTTCTTGGAAGGAAAGCTGTGACTAACCTAGATTGTGTATTAGAAGCAAAGACATAACTTTGTCAGCAAACGTCTGTATAGTCAAGGTTATGGTCTTTCCAGTAATCAGGTACAGATGTGAGAGTTGGACCATAAAGAAGGCAGTCCAGAGAAGTCAAGTAACTGGAGTGGTAGAGCACCGAAGAATTGATGCTCTTGAACTGTGGTGCTGGAGAAGACTCTTAAGAGTCCCCTGAACAGCGAGGAGATCAAACCAGTCAATCCTAAAGGAAATCAACCCTGAATATTCACTGGAAGGACCGATGCTGAAGCTGAAGCTCCAATATTTTGGCCACCTGATGCGAAGAGCCAACTCATTGGAAAAGACCCTGATGCTGGGAAAGATTGAAGTCAGAAGGAGAAGAGGGTGACAGAGGATGAGACGGTTGGATGGCAGCACCAATTCCAATGGACATGAACTTAGGCAAACTCCGAAAGATGGTGAGAGACAGAGAGGCCTGGTGTGCTGTGGTCCACGGGGTCGCAAAGAGTCAGACACGATTTGGTGGCTGAACAACAACATCGAGTGAACAGTTAGACCCGTTTTAATTGTGACTTGCTTTGGCCAATGAGACATGAGAGACCATGGCATCTGCCACTTCCAGGAGGGAGCATTTAGAGCCAGCACACAATTTGCTCATGATCTCAGAAAGCCCACATGGAGGTAAAGCCACATCAGCCCAGGGTGACTGCAGAGAGAAGAGCCGGTCGCCTGCCCTGGGCATGGCAGCGCAGAGAGAGGGCCTCCTCTTGAGTTGGGGATCCTGCAGCCATCGGTTACTGCAGTGTGGCCCGGGCCCCTCAGGTCATGCCAGCACTGGAACCAGGTCACCCGAGAAGGTGCGCCCCTGCTCCAGGCCCCCATGGATGCTGGTCCCTGTGGAATAAGTCACTCCATGCCACCCATCACTGGTCTGGAGTGCCCTTCCTATATCCAGGAAGCCAGTTCCCTGGGCTCTGACTACCCAGACCTGGACCAGACAGGCACATCCCATAATAACATGCAGATCACCCGAGAACCTCTGGGCTCCAGGTTCCTCTCTGTTTATCATCCCTTCAACAAAGAAGCCCCTGGACAGAGTCTGTGCCAGGCCTGTGCCTGGTGCTGGGTTTATCCAGGGAGCAGCCCCTGCCCTCCCGGAGCTCACAGACTAGTGCAGAAGACAGCTGGTGCCAGTGAGCACCCAGAAAAGAACTGAGTGGAGCAGGGGGAACACTGGGGGTGGGCAGAGGAGGCCGGGGGAGGGGAACCAAGTCTGCAGGTGGGGTGGACTGGTCATAGTCGGATGATCATCTGAGACGCAGAGGTGAGAGAGACCAGCCAAGTGAAGGGAGGGCAGGAAAAGGCATTCCAGGTGGAAGAGCTGCATGTGCAAAGTTCCTGTGGCAGGAAGGGCCTTGGGGAGAAACAGCAGAGCAGAGGGAGGGGAGGGAGATAGAGAAGGGGGGACGGAGCCGGACCACACAGGCCTGCTGGCCACAGGGAGGAGCCTGCTCCTGATTCTTCTTCAAGGAGAAGCCACTGAAGGGGCCTGGAGGGGAGGGTCATGGTCAATTCACATCCAGAACATTCTCTGGGCCCAGGGTTTAGCACAGGGCTTGGGCATACAATGGTGCTCAATGAATGCTGTTGACAGCAGTGACACATGAGGGAAGTAAGGAGACTCTTTAGGGCACTGTTGACTCACCCTGGTCAGTCCACATGCTCCCAAAACTCAGCGAGGAGTCCACTTGAAGACAGGGATAAGCTGCTCCAGGGAGCAGCTGCTGCTGCCTGGAGCCGGGGCTTCTCAGATGTCATCTCACGTGTCAACTCACATGTCACCTCACATGTCAGCTCATGTCAGTTCACAGGTAATCTCACATGTCATCTCACGTCATCTCGTGTCAGCTCACATGTCATTTCACATGTGAGCTCACGTGTCTTCAGTGAGAACCCCACAAAGAGGTGCACAGACATCCAGTGCATTACTGATTGTTGTTTTTGCAACAAAATAGGTCCCAAATGGAAACACTCTAACCCTAAGACACACAAACAAGATTCTCATTAGAAAGGGCATCAAGACATATTCAATATGGAAATCAATGCACACTCGTGGAAAGAGTTACTAGCTGAATAATGTGGAAGGGCAAGTCAATAGAACTCAGTAAATGCAGAGGAAAGAAGCCACAACTCTCTCCCTGATTATAGGGTTGGAAACACTGAATTGATAAAACAATGACACTGAATTACGAGGAAACATGCAACTTCTTAACAGAAGAGATAGAAACCAGTTAATGTGATATCTGCTGAGAGAGCATCAAAGCCCATGGTCAGGTCTGAGCATTTTCTAAGCACATGAGTGAACCCCAGAGTCTGACCTGCATCCCAAAGTGAGCCCTGGGGCTGGGCCAGTGACCTGGCATCATCTTCTCTGAGCTGCGTCTCCCCAACACCTTCTCTGGACCACACACTGGTCTGTCATGTCCACCTCTCCACCCTCCGTGTGCAGTCCACCTCTTCCAGGAAGCCTTCCCTGATGACTTCAGACCCCAATCACCCCAACTCTGAACTCAGCCCATCCTTCCCCTATTAAACGTCAGGTGGTCCCAGCAGAATGTAAGATTAACAGATTACAGGGCACAAAGGCAGATGATAGTTTCAAGTTCTCTCTCCCATAGAAGGTGACCTCCTCTGGCATTTCTACAGCACTTTATAGTTAGCAGAACCCAGCCATACCCCTCATTGTAGTGGACGCTCAGAACCTCAAGCTGCAGGTAAGACTGAGCCTGGGGTCAGAATCTCTAGGTTCAAATCGTGCCTCCACCACTTCCTAGTTGACCTAGTTGAGCAACTTCTTTCCCATTTGATATTGTTTCCTCATCCATAAACTGGAGCTAACTAACAATGTTATCTCCTTTGTAGGACTGTTATAAGGTCTGTACATGTAAAGCATGTAGGACAGGGCTCGGCCTGTAAAGGTCTCTCCATCATGTCTGAGATCTTTATCATCCTTCCCATTTTACAGAGGAGCAAACTGAGGCACAGAGATGCTGAGGCATGTGTCCAGGATCACACAGATGACCGCTGTGAGAACCAGCTCTTTAACTCGGATCCAGAGTGTCTGGACCCCCATTCCATTTATCACGTACCAAGGGCTGCCCTGTTCCATCTACACCTTGCCTTGTCCCACAGCCATCCAGGTGAGGAAATTGAGACCCTGGGCGTGCATGAAAAGTCACTCAAGGTCCCACAGCCAGTAAGGGAAGAATTTCCCACAGTGCAAACCCAGGGCTCCCAGTTGCCACAGCAAAGGCTATTTCTTCCTCCGTTCCTTGTTCTGAGGCTGCAAGGGTGACCAACGGGCCCAGCTGAGGGGAGGGGGCTACAGGGACAGGCGGCCAGTTGGGGCCCATAGGGAGAGCAGCCTGGACAGCCAGCTCTCAGGGCTCCAGAGACTGAGTTCGGAACTTTGCCAAAAACTCTGCAGATTTCAATCCATTGCAAAGCCAGTTCTCCAAGAGCCCCAGGCAGGAGGCAGCAGGGTTTATGCCTGGGGTTTATGCCTCCTGTTCCTCTTCAGCAGAGATGCTCCAAGGAGCCAGCTATAAATCCTGGGAAGACGGATGTGTCATAAACTCATTATTGTTCCCTTCCCAGAGTCAGAGGTCATGTCATTAACTTCCTGCCTACTCTCCCATGCAGATCTGCAGTGAGGCTGCAAGCCTGTTTTAGGAACAGTAAATCCATCCCCCTCTACCCTTGGAAATCAATTGGAAACCTCATTGCTAAACTGACCCTTAACATAAAAGCTCTCAAACCACAGGCCTGTTCTGGGCCGGACCAGGCTTCCGAGGGATGTGCCCTGAGGAGACACCATCCCGGAGTCGGACCCAGGTTCTGTCCAGAGTCGGGAGCGCCACAGGGACTAGGCAGGCCAGGCCCTGTGTCAGGGACACAGTGAGCAACAGTGGGGAAACCCCAGCTGGGCCGGGCTCTGTGCTTAGCTCACTCTCTCCTCCCCCTTGGAGGCCCATCCCCTCCACAAGTCTCTGTCAAAGGGGAGAAGGTCCACTCAGAGATGGTAGGGGTCTTACCAGCTTCCCCTCAAGAGTCAGGCTGAGGATGGGGACCACGGCCTGGCCCTCGGTCCAGCCTCAGTCCAGGAGACAAGGCTTCCTCACTGCCTCGAACACGGAGTCACAAACCCAGGCTTCTCCTTAGAATATGCTGGCTCTGAATTAAACCAAGAGATTTGTTCCCATAACCTGCCCTTGCTATTTTTGAAGAAGAGAAAACTTTTCATGTGCATTTGAGTTCAGTCACTCAGTCATGTCCAACTCTTTGCGACCCCATGAACCACAGCACACACCAGGCTTCCCTGTCCATCACCAACTCCTGGAGTTGACTCAAACTCATGTCCATTGAGTCGGTGATGCCATCCAGACACCTCATCCTCTGTTGTCCCCTTCTCCTCCTGCCTTCAATCTTTCCCAGCATCAGGGTCTCTTCAAATGAGTCAGTTCTTCGCATCAGGTGGCCAAAGTATTGGAGTTTCAGCTTCAACATCAGTCCTTCCAATGAATATTCAGGACTGATTTCCTTTAGGATGGACTGGTTGGATCTCCTTGCAGTCCAAGGGACTCTCAAGAGTCTTCTCCAACACCACAGTTCAAAACCATCAATTCTTTAGCACTCAGCTTTCTTTATAGTCCAACTCTCACATCCATACATGACTACTAGAAAAACCATAGCTTTGACTAGATGGACCTTTGTTGGCAAAGGAATGTCTCTGCTTTTTAATATGCTGTCTAGGTTGGATATAACTTTTCTTCCAAGGAGTAAGCGTCTTTCAATTTCATGGTTGCAGTTACCATCTGCAGTGATTTTGGAGCCCCCTCAAATAAAGTCTGCCACTTTTTTCATTGTTTCCATATCTATTTGTCATGAAGTGATGGGACCAGATGCCATGATCTTAGTTTTCTGAACGTTGAGCTTTAAGCCAACTTTTTCACTCTCCTCTTTCACTTTCATCAAGAGGCTCTTTAGTTCTTCTTCGCTTTCTGCCATAAGGGTGGTATCATCTGCATATCTGAGGTTATTGATATTTCTCCCAGCAATCTTGATTCCAGCTTGTGCTTCATCCAGCCCAGCATTTCTCATGATGTACTCTGCATATAAGTTAAATAAGCACGGTGACAATATACAGCCTTGATGTATTCCTTTCCCTATTTGGATTTTTTTTTTTGAATCGCTATTTTTGAAGAAGAGGAAACTTTCACATGCAGGCAGAGAATTGACCGTCCTGTGTTCACAGAAATGAAGGACTATTTCTGTGAGTACTGCTAGGATTCGAGTCTCCTTTAGGGTTCATTCCCCGCCCCTCGCTTTGGTAATTTTAAATTTATCTTTTAAAAATTTTCTTACTGAGATTTTCAAGATCTGGGGATTTTGGGGTTTTTTTTTTTTTTTTGGTTTTTTTATTTGTTTGTTTTTAAATTCTCTTGGGTTCTTGTTGAAGAGAACAGGCCAACCATGTTTGCTGAGGGAAACGACTGGCTGATTCAGGTGGGTCAGATACAGAGAGATAGAATTTGGGAATAACCTTTGACCAGCTTCCTGCCTCAGCAGTATTCTTCACCACCAGTGGGGGCACTTTTAAAACAAAGTTGCAAATTCGTTGCTGTCTCTGCCCACAACCCTTTGATCAAGAGTGTATGGTGGAAGCCATATGACATCCAAGGCTAGATCCTAAAAGCTGCAGTGTGAGAAGTCCAACCACCCCCAAAAGCCACCATGCTGTGAGGAAGCCCAAGCCAAAGGGCTGGGCTTTGGTCAACATTCTCAGCAGAGTCCAGACTTCAAGGCTATCCCAGCTCAAGCATCAGACATGTGAGATGTGAGCATTCTCTGCCGCTGCTGCTGCTAAGTTGCTTCAGTCATGTCCGACTCTGTGTGACCCCATAGACAGCAGCCCACCAGGCTCCCCCGTCCCTGGGATTCTCCAGGCAAGAACACTGGAGTGGGTTGCCATTTCCTTCTCCAATGCATGAAAGTGAAAAGTGAAAGTGAAGTCACTCAGTTGTCTCTGACTCTTAGCGACCCCATGGACTGTAACCTACCAGGCTCCTCCGTCCGTGGGATTTTCCAGGCAAGAGTACTGGAGTGGGGTGCCATCGCCTTCTCCGAGCATTCTCTAGATGCTCTTAACACCCAGCTGTCCAGGTGACCCTACTCTATCTGAATCTTTCATGCTGAGGCCCAGACATTGTAGAATAAGGATCAGACCACCCCCACTGCCTGGAATGTTAGGTCCATGAGTCAAGGTAAATTGAATGTGGTCAAGCAGGAGTGGTCAAGCAAGAATGAATGTGGATATCTTAGGGTGCTGAAGCTTCAATAATTTGACCACCTGATGAGAAGAGCCAACTCATTGGAAAAGATCCTGATGCTGGGAAAGACTGAAGACAAAAGGAGAAGGGGGCAGCAGAGGACAAGGGGGTTAGAATCACCAACTCAATGGACATGAATTTGAGCAAACTCCAGGAGATAGTGGAGGACGGGGGAGTATTTTGTGCTGCAGTCCATGGAGTTGCAAAGAGTCAGACATGTCCTAGCGACTGAAAAACAACAACATCCCCAGTGCACCTTGTCCAAATTTTTGACTCTGATTGGCTTTTTTTTTTCATCTCTAATTTCTTTGGTATACTTTTTATAATTTTATTTCATTCAAGTGTAGTTGATTTGCAGTGTTGTGTTAATTTCTGATGTATAGCAAAGTGATTCAGTTATACATATCAATCAGTCTGTTCAGTCGCTCTGTTGTGTCCAACTCTTTGTGACCCCATGGACTGCAGCATGCCAGGCTTTCCTGTCCTTCACCAACCCCCAGATATAAACATTCTTTTTCATACAGACTCTGGTTGTTAATTCACATGACTAAATTTGGATGGGGTGGGGAGAACAGTAGAAGTTGCTATCTAACAGTGGATAATCAGATAATACGAAACAATATTCAAAGTGGTTTGACTCTGAGTCTCTATCTTAAACTCTCAGAAAGTTAATGTGTTTATCCTGGGAGAGGCCATCGGTGCTGAGTGTTTCAGATAGCCTTTGCTGTGTAACAAAGCAGCCCAAGCCTTGGAAACTGGCAGCAGCAGCAATCTATTGTTTACCACCCAGTGCCTGGCTAGGTGACATCGCTGCTGGTTTCACCTGGTCTTACCCCTGTACTGCATTCCATCTGGTCTGGAAAGTCCAACTTGGCCTCCTTCACCCTACCCCACCCCCACGCCAGTAGTTGGATGCTGGCCAGAGGGCTTCAGCTCCCCACACGCCCACGTATCCTCCAGCAGTCTCAGGGCAGCATTCCAAGAGGGTAAAAACAGACGGCTAGGCCCTGAGGTCTACTCTTAGAAGGCTATCACATCTCTTCATCTCAGGTCTAGGGTAAAAGCCAGCCCCAGGCTTGTGTAGACTCAAGGGGAGGAAAGGAAGACGCCATCTTATTCTTTAAGCTTTATTTATTTTACTTCTGGCTGTGCTGGGTCTTTGTTGCTGCACGCGGGCTTTCTCTAGTTGCAGCGAACAGGGGTACTCTTCACTGCAGTGCACGGGCTTCTCATGGCAGTGGCTTCTCTTGCTGCAGAGCATGGCCCCTAGAGCACAGGCTCAGTAGTTGGTGGGACACAGGCTTAGTTGCCCTGCAGCATATGGGATCTTCCTGGACCAGGGATGGAAGCCATGTTCCCTGCATTGACAGGTAGATTCTTAACCACCGGACCACCAGGGAAGCGCAGACTCCATCTCTTGATGGAGCCAGTGGCGGAGTCATGCTGCAAAGGTGCACAAACCAGGGGGGATGGGGAAACGGTGGCCATATTCCTACAACATGCCACACTGAGGAAGCTGTAGGCAAGCCAGCAGGAGAAGCCTGTGTGTTCTGTGTGGAGAAAAGAGGTCCAAGGGTGAGCCTAAGACCCCCAAGGGGCTCACTTAGTCCCACAGGCAGTGGCTCCCCACTGCACTCCCAAGAGGAAAGAGGTCCATGCTGTCCCTCCATGGTCCCTGTGGCCGCCCGGCCAGTCCTCCCCACCCCCTTTCAACCCAGTGTCAGCGAGTAGGGGTCAAACACTCCCCTCCCTGGTGTTATGTCTGTCGAGGCAGTCCAAGGGTAGGTTGGGAAAGTATTTCTGGATACAGCATTTGAGAAGGAAGTGAGTTTATTAAGAATGAAGAGTAGAGATAAAGTGGGCACTGTAAGCACAGTGGGCCGACAGCTCCTGACAGGCCAGGGAGAGTGGGCAGTTTTTGTGGGTTAATAGCCAATTTTTACAGCCTCAAGGCAAAGAAAACTCCTGCTGGAAGGTTGGCGTTAGGTGCTTGGTTGGGACACTATGCTTTAGTCACTTCAGTCCTGTCTGACTCTTTGCAACCCCATGGACTGTAGCCCACCAGGCTCCTCTGTCCATGGGGATTCTCCAGTCAAGAATACTGGAGCGGGTTGCCATACCCTCCTCCAGGGGATCTTCCCAAGACCGGGATCGAACCCAGGTCTCCTGCATTGCAGGCGGATTCTTTACCGTCTGAGCCACCAGGGAAACTGCTGGGGTGCTATAGGGTCTTTGCTAGAGTGGGCATCTTTGCCTAACTGGAAGTCAGGGAGCTTGTTAGTGAAGATCAGGTGGGCTTTAGGCAACGGTTACAAAGCGACTCAGTCATCTTCAGAGGTGACCTTGGTTCTGGGCTCTGCTTCTGTGGCCTTGGCACAAGGCCTCGTACCTGTGGCCTGGGGCAGGGCTCCACAATGTCTACATTTGTTTTCTATTCCAGCCCCACGGCATCCTGCCATGGATGAGTTTTCCTACATGCAGAGAGGCAGCCCGGCTGGGTACGTGGGGAGGTGCCCGTGACAAGGGGGCCTGGAGAGGCTTTGACTGCAGGCTGGGGGTGCTGAATGAGTCTCTAATAGAGGTGAGGGGAGGCTCATTCCAAGGGGCAACCCAGAAGGAAGGAAAGTGTTATTCACTCAGTTGTGTCTGACTCGTGACCCCATGGACTGCAGCCCACCAGGCTCCTCTGTCCATAGGATTCTTCAGGCAAGAATACTAGAGTGGGTTGTCATTCCCTTCTCCAAAGGATCTTTCCATCCCAAGGATCGAACCTGGGTTTCCTGCGTTGCAGTCAGATTCTTTACCAAATGAGCCACCAGGGAAGTCCCTTTAGGTAGTAGAGTAATATCAAATCTTGTTTTAATCACATAAATGTCCATTATACTTACCCCATTCTAAATAACCATCGAAAGAATTTTTTTTTTAATTCATTTGTGGTAACTCCTTTTTTGAAAGAAAAAAAATGTTTTTCTCATTGAAATAGTAGCTAGACCTCTTTTTTGTTGATATTCTTAATTTTTTTGTTGATATTCTTAATTGCCTTTATTAGCATCTGTAAAGCCCATTGAGAAGACCTCAGTGAAGCTTCCTAAACTGTTTTTTTTTTTTTTTTTTCATTCAAAAAAGTTCTTAGGTTAAAAGCAAAATGAAAAGCTGAGGGATGGCACGAGGTGAGGGCAGGTTGAGGAAGGGGCTGTCTGTGCTGCCCAGGAAGCTGCCCAAGGTAGGGTGAGAGACTCTTCCTCCCAGCCCCCACCTCGGGGATCTCCCACCAACAGTGTGTGGATAGGGGGTTCAGATCAGTCTTGCCTAAATCTTAAGGATCTGTGAGCTGGGGGACCAGGACTGGCCCAGCTTGGGTCAGACACCAAATTTAGAATAAATCCTAGTGGCCAGGGGAGGGGACAAGGTCAATTAAGACCAAGGGCACCCCTACTATCACCATCTGGAAAAGGATGAGAGCCAGATGGCTAGAGGAGGGAGAACTGGGCAAGTCCGAATCCTCAGGAGGAAGCAGATAAAAAAACTGAGGCTCGGAGCAGAGGAACTTCCCAAGGTCACCCAGCGACAAAGCAATCGAGCTGGGACCTGAACCAAACTCCAGAGCCTCTGCTCTAACCACTGAGCAGCAGAGTGTCAGGCTGCAGACTTAGCAGACTCCACAAAGCTGGAGAGCCTGCGGGACCCCCATAGCAGACAGAAGGGTCCTGCATCCCGGGACACCAGAGAAGGCAGGCGCTCTGTCCTGAGTGCCCCCAGCCCCTCTGGGAGGGCTCGGTTCTGTGAGCATGTCCAGGGTGTGGCGGCTGAAATGAGGGCGCATCTTGAAGCTTCCAGTCCTCACCACCACAGCCGATGCCAGTAAATTACTCCAAATAATGGGGCTGTTTGCTCAGGAAATCAAGGAGGCAGTAAACAGTTGCCAAAGTAATTAAACACAAGCGGTGAATGTGCCAGTCTTCTCAACGCCGCCAGGCGACTCCACTGCAGCCTCCCCTCCGCCAATTGAGATGAAGCCACTGTGCTCTTTGTCTGTTGAGCTGAGCAACGGAGAGCCAGGGAATCAAAGAAAATCCAGAGGGTATGGGGTAGTGGTCAGGTGCCTTGGGAACCACTGAATATAAAACCCTTGGTTTACAGATAGGGAAACTGAAGCCCAGAAGGGCATAGAGGCCTGCCCAAGGACAGCAGGCTAGAGGCTGAGGTAGGTTAGAAATGTTCCCAGCACATCTGGATACGTGCAGGGTCAAGTTCATGCGGATAGGATGGAGTCTGACAGATAATGAAATGAAACTGAGGCTCCGAGAGGGTAGGCAACTTGCCCAAGGATTCACAGTAAGCGGCAGAACTAGGAGTTGGACGCAGGTCTGTTTGGCATGGGGCTTCCCAGTGGCTCAGATGGTAAAGAATCCACCTGCAATGCAAGAGACCCCTGTTCGATCCCTGGGTGGGGAAGGCCCCCTGGAGAAGGAAATGGCAACCCACTCCAGTATGCTTGCCTGGGAAATCCCATGGACAAAGGAGTCTGGTAGTCTGCATTCCATGGGATGACAAAGAGTCAGACACAGCTGAGCGATTAACACTACTGCTACTACTGTTTGGCATCTTAATGGCACTCTGCTGCCTGCCTCTCCTCGACCTCTGGATCAAAAGGAGAGGGGTTGGGAGAGATCAGGGAGAGCAGATTTCCATTCCGAGCTGAGGGAGAGCAAGAGCAAAGGCACAGAGAGGGGACCCTGTTTGGTGTTCGTACCAGCTAGTCCTCTGGGTACAAGGCAAAGTCCCGCTCACCTTGCCATGAACAGTCCAGGGAATACACAGGCTCACATAACTGAGAGGTCCTGAGACACTCAGGGGTAAGACTGAATATCTCGCATTTGTCCAGCCAGACCCACCTCACCCTGCCTGGCACCCCAGAAGGATAACCTGGGTTGACTGCTGTTCCTCTGGCTTCTGCACTAGTGAAAGTGCAAGTCACTCCGTCGAGTCTGACTCTTTGCGACCCATGGACTATACAGTCCATGGAATTCTCCAGGACAGAATACCGCAGTGGGTAGCCTTTCCCTTCTCCAGGGGATCTTCCCAACTCAGGGATCGAACCCAGGTCTCCCACACTGTGGGCGGATTCTTTACCAGCTGAGCCACTAGGGAAGCACATCTCCACTAGGGGGCGCTCCAAAGGGAGGCTGGAGGCAGGGAGGCCAAGGTGTTCATTGCTGCACTTCCTATGCACGGCCACCAGGGCAGTGACTCACCGACGCACTCAGTTGTCCCA
The DNA here is from genome assembly GCF_003369695.1 of Bos indicus x Bos taurus. Lineage (NCBI taxonomy): Eukaryota > Metazoa > Chordata > Mammalia > Artiodactyla > Bovidae > Bos > Bos indicus x Bos taurus. Next base: position 123,614,252 of record NC_040077.1, read on the forward strand.
GGCAGACCTCTCCAAGCAGCCCCGTCTCCAAGTTCTGGCAACTGCTCAGTCCCCTTCACCCTTCTCAGACCCAAAAGTAGCAAAGTAGCCCCTCTGCTACTTGCCCCGGAGAGCTGATCTATCCTTTGTGGTGTCTCTCCAAACCGCTTTTTTGTTTTTTTTTTTTTTTTAGTTTTATTTATTTTTGGCCGGACTGGATCTTCACTGCTGCGTGTGGGCTTCCTCTAGTTGCGGTGAGTGGGGTCTACTCTCTACTTGCAATGTGCGGGCTTCTCATTGCAGTGGCATCTCTGGAGCACGAACTCTGGAACATGTGGACTCAGTAGTCGCTGTGCAGGGGCCTAGTTGCCCCATGGCATGTGGGATCTTCCCGGACCAGGGATTGAACCTGTGACCCCTGCGTTGGCACATGGATTCTTAACCACTGCATGCCCAGGGAAGTCCCCACACTGCTTTCACTCATGTAAATTCTCCATTTATTAAGTTTCCCTCAAGTTGCCCAATTTTGTTTCCCACTGAAGCCCAATCTCATAAAATTGGCTTCAGGTATGGCTTGAGCCAGTGGCTCAAATGAGGACAACAGAGACCCGGGCTCTGTCCATCTCCCCGCTCCTCCTTTTTTGATACTAGCTTCATCCTCAGGCTCTCCACAGTAGCCCCCTTACCTTCTTACCCCATCCCCCACTCTACCCCACTCTCACCTCCAATGATCCACATTCTTCCAGTCTCACTTCCCCACATCACATACTTCAAGGAAGAGACAGTCTCTTTGAGTAGCTAAATGGAAAAAACCTATTTGTTTCCCCAAAGCTGGAGCAAATCTCCATGTCTCATTACTTCTGATTATGTTCCCAACCAAGCCAGTAACTGTGGGTGGCTAACTGGCTGTAGCCAATCAAAGCCCACCCTGAAGCTGTGAGCAGGCCAGTCTCACCTAAACCACATTGTTGAGGATGAAAAAGGTGTCAGATCCAGGAGAGCCTGGACATGCTAGGTTGGGGGGAGGGCAGTCAGGAGGCAATAGTCCAGTGGGCACTGATAGGGCCTGGCCTAGCACAGAGCTGGAGGCAGTAAGAAGGAAGAGGTTGCAGGGAGAGATGTGCAGATGTCCATTCCTGCATCGCAAGGACCCGGGTGAGGAACTGAATTCCAGAGGAGGCATCTGGTCCCAGGTGGCTCAGAACCTAAACTCGCAGGCCTTCCCAGACTGTGTTGATGGATAAATAGCAGCTGTAGGAAGTGTGAATGCAGAGCCAGGGCGCAGCAGCCACCCACACCTGCAAGTCATGGAGACCAGGCCACAGATGGGGAAAAACTGAACCACCAGATGGACCCAAGACAGGGTAGGAGGCTCTAGCGGTGAAAAGCTGACAGTCAGGTACAGCGAAATACTGACAGTCATGTAAGACAGGCAAAAGTCCTGGACTCTGAAAATCTCACCAACCTTGACCCAGATCTTGGCCCTGCCACTCATTTTCTGTGAAGCCTTAGGCAAGTTACTGATCTCTCTGGATGTTGGGTTTCTGATCTATACAAAAGACGGTTTAGACTTGATTAGAGGGACCAGCTGCCCGAGTCAGATTCTGGGAGCAACGCGGGCTACAGCTCAAAAAATCGATCCCTGAGTCAAGGAAGAAGTTCTTCGCTGTAGCCACCACCCCGCCACCCCCTGAGCTATCAGAGAGGAAGCACAGCACTTAATTGGACTGTTGAGGTGCTTGAGACTACATGGGCCTCATTAGGTATTTTGGCAAGCCTTACGTGTAAGTTGACCAGAAAGCCTGTCAAAAGTATCTGGGGACTGGAAGAGCAGGTGGTGCTAGAGGCAGCATGACAGGATGTCTCAGCAGCCCTACCCTAGGGACCTGCAAACCCAAGGACCCTTGTTAACTCAGGTCAGGTTGCTGATTAGAGCCTCTGGCAAAGGGAAGTAGTCCTTCCTGCAGGTGCTCCGCAAGGAAGCAGGTACCCTGCCTCCCTGACCCAGCTACCTGGCTGCACTCCATCTGACAAAATAGCTTCCAGCCCGCTAGGGGGCACTGTGGAGACTACCGCAAGCATAGGACCTCCAGGGAAGACTACACTGTTATTCCCATCTTGGGTTGGGTCCACCCAGGGGTTGACCCAGAGTGTTGGAAAGACACAGCAATTCCAGCTTAATTAAATGAAAATGGAATATTCAAGAGGGAAGGCAGTCTGGTCCCACACAAGTGTTCCCTAAGCTGAATATAGTAGAGCCACAGCTTTAGAGGCCATTGTACTTCTCAGTCGCCCACAGGGCAGCCTCTGTGTACTCTAAGATACCAGTTTTTGTCCCAGGAAGTCCCGTAGGGTGCTTGGGTTTGATTTACTGACATCTCAGCCAATTGAGTACGACAGGGCTGTTTGCTGTCACCCTGTTTGTTTAATCTTTGAACTCATCATGAGAAATGCCTAGCTAGATGAATTACAAGCTGGAATCAAGATAGGCAGGAGAAACATCAACAACCTCAGGCATGCAGATGATACCACTCTAAAGGCAGAAAGTGAAGAGGAACCAAAGAGCCACTTGATGATTGTAAAGGAGGAGAGTGAAAGAGCCAGCTTAAAACTAAATATTGAAGAAAAAAAAAAACAAGATCATGGCATCCAATCCCATTCAGTTCAATTCAGTTCAGTCACTCAGTCGTGTCCGACTCTTTGCGACCCCATGAATCCCAGCACGCCAGGCTTGTCCATCACCAACTCCTGGAGTTCACTCAAACTCATGTCCATCGAGTCGGTGATGCCATCCAGCCATCTCATCCTCTGTCATCCCCTTCTTCTCCTGCCCCCAATCCCTCCCAACATCAGAGTCTTTTCCAATTAGTCAACTCTTCATATGAGGTAGCCAAAGTATTGGAGTTTCAGCCTCTGCATCAGTCCTTCCAATGAACACCCAGGACTGATTTCCTTTAGAATGGACTTGTTGGATCTCCTTGCAGTCCAAGGGACTCTCAAGAGTCTTCTCCAGCACCACAGTTCAAAAGCATCAATTCTTCGATTCTCAGCCTTCTTCACAGTCCAACTCTCACATCCATACATGACCACAGGAAAAACCATAGCCTTGACTAGACGGACTTTGTTGGCAAAGTAATGTCTCTGCTTTTTAATATGCTATCTAGGTTGGTCATAACTTTCCTTCCAAGGAGTAAGCGTCTTTTAATTTCATGGCTGCAGTCACCATCTGCAGTGATTTTGGAGCCCCCCAAAATAAAGTCTGCCACTGCTTCCACTGTTTCCCCATCTATTTCCCATGAAGTGATGGGACTGGATGCCATGATCTTAGTTTTCTGAATGTTGAGCTTTAAGACAACTTTTTCACTCTCTTCTTTCACTTTCATCAAGAGGCTCTTTAGTTCCTCTTTACTTTCTGCCATAAGGGTGGTTTCATCTGCGTATCTGAGGTTATTGATATTTCTCCCAGCAATCTTGATTCCAGCTTGTGCTTCATCCAGCCCAGCGTTTCTCATGATGTACTCTGCATATAAGTTAAATAAGCAGGGTGACAATATACAGCCTTGACATACTCCTTTTCCTATTTGGAACATGTCCAGTTCTAACTGTTGCTTCCTGACCTGCATGTAGGTTTCTTAAGAGGCAGGTCAGGTGGTCTGGTATTCCCGTCTCTTTCAGAATTTTCCACTACTTCACGACAAATAGAGGGGTAGAGAAGTGGAAGTACTGACAGATTTCCTCTTCTTGTGCTCTAAAATCACTGCAGATGGTAACTGCAGCCATGAAATCAGAAGACATTTGCTTCTTGGCAGGAAAACTATGACAAACCTAGACAGTGTGTTAAAAAGCAGAAACATTACTCTGCCGACAAAGGTCCATATAATCAAGGCTATGGTCTTCCCAGTGGTCATGTATGGTTGTGAGAGCTGGACCATAAAGAAGACAGAGCAGCAAAGAATTAATGCCTTTGAACTGTGGTGCTGGAGAAGACTCCTGAGAGTCCCTTGGACAGCAAGGAGATCAAATCAGTCAATCTTAAGGGAAATCAACCCTGAATACACATTGGAAAGACTGACGCTGAAGCTGAAACTCCAGTATTTTGGTCTTCTGATGCAAACAACTGACTCATTGAAAAAGTCCCTGATGCTGGGAAAGATTGAGGGCAGAAGGAGAAGAGGCCGTCAGAGGATGAGATGGCTGGATGGCATCACTGATGTAATAGACATGAACTTGGGAAAACTTTGGGAGATGGTAAGGGACAGAGAGGCCTGGCATGCTGCAGTCCATGGGGTCGCAAAGAGTCGGACATGACTGGATGACTGAACAACAACAACAGCCAACTGATGATGACTTGTTCACTGAGCAGCTGTCCAGCCCTAGCAACTCTGAAGCCCAAACTGAGAGCCACTCCCCTTTTCTTGGACAACACTCATAAGAACAAGATGTTGTATTTTCAGTAACTCCTGGGCTGTGGCTAATGGCCTAGGTATCTGGTCAAGTGCACAGGAGATGGTTGGATGGTATATTAAAGATACCCTGCTATGGAGCCACGAGCTCTGCAAAGCCATTGCCAGAGCCCAGCAGGACATTTATAAACCTGTGTTGATGCCATACTCACATGACAGTGGATGGAGCAACATGGCCCATCAACCTGACAGCCCAGGCAGCCAGCATCACTACTGGGATCCCTCACAGGACTGGACGCTGCCATCCTGCCACCGTAACCTGATGGCTCCAAACATGGGTCTCCATCTGCATGGGCAGGAGGCACTGTGGAACCTGCCGCCACTCTAGCTGCTCACTGTGCAGGAAGAGGACTGTCTTGTGTCGTGCTGTTGCGATGTTTGCTTCATGTTCGAAATGTGCTGGAGTCCTAGCCCTGGGTTTCTCTGTTTCACCACCACCCACCACACTGTAGCATCCACCTGAGTCCACCAGTCTGCCCTGTGGGACTTGGCGCTGGGGAATTAGTGCAACTTTGCTAACGCTCCTACTGTTTGCCATGTGGGATGATAGACAGTCTTGCTCAGATCTAAGTCTCAGGTCTACATCTGGCACCTGGGGAGTGGTGGCAGGGTTACTCTTTACCATTCTCTATGAGGTTGGGAATCTTCCCTGACAGGCCCCCAGGGCTGGGGAACAGACAAGTTGGTGGGGAAGGTGGCTCTCAACACAGAACAAGAGTTGCAGGAATTGTACTCTGGGCACCTTCAAGGATTCTTTCTCCACCCATCTCTCTTGTTTCTGCTGCATTCAGCAAAGTGGTCTCACTTCCTCCCATCAGACCCATAAGGATAAGTAAGGTGACCCCAAGCAGGGCTTTCAGTTCCATCATCCCAAAGATAGTTTCTCCCACTTGCTCCCGTGGAAAGTCTCAGGGAGGGCTCTGATTGGCCCATCTCTGAGTCAATCAGTAGGACCCAGAATATAGTATTCTGATTGGTCAAGCCCGAGTCACGTGTCTGTTGCTGAGCAGGGTGAAGTCAAGTTACGGAATTGCGTGTCCTCAGAATCACATGGGAGAAGGCAATGGCACCCCACTCCAGTACTCTTGCCTGGAGAATCCCATGGACAGAGGAGCCTGGTGGGCGACAGTCCATGGGGTCGCACAGAGTCAGGCGCGACTGGGCGACTTCGCTTTCACTTTTCACTTTCATGCATTGGAGAAGGAAATGGCAACCCACTCCAGTGTTCTTGCCTGGAGAATCCCAGGGATGGGGGAGCCTGGTGGGCTGCCATCTATGGGGTCGCACAGAGTCGGACACGACTGAAGTGACTTAGCAGCAGCAGCAGCAGAATCACATGGGTCTGATGGAGGTTCTTACAGAGTGAAAGAGATGCTATAGGCAGAAGAGGGGAGGGCGATACAAAGGCAAACATTCTACTCACCCCTCACACACTTACACTCTCAGAGTTTGTTCCTCTTCGCCCTTTAAGACTCAGCCCTGCCTTCACCTGTATCAGGAACCTCCCTGGCCCCCTTCAGACTGTCAGAAGGCCTCTTCTGTATCCCTGTAGCATCCTGCACTTGCCATCACATCCCCACCAGTTGGTGCAAGTGGATCTCCCTCCCCCCATATCCTCCCAACCACCTCCCAACCACAGGGACTCCTGGAGGGCAGGGTCCTGCACAACCACCCCTGGTGTAGCAAAGATATCAGAAGCAGCTATTGGGTGAGACTTTCTAAGACTCACTAGTAGAGTAGACAAATCCTCCCAATGACTGGTCAGTCTGGTCCAGTCAGTCTAAAACCCAGCCAGTTCCCAGGAAGGACAGGGAAGCAGAGTGTGTAGAGCTGGTTCTGCAGGTGACCCACGGGGCAGTTCTGGTCCCTCTACCCAAAAGGTGACATGGCCAGGAGCTCTGTGTCACCAGGAACTGTCCAAGAACTCGGCCACACACAGCAAACTACTAGACAAAGAAAGGTGTCCCTCCAGTGGTAAAGAATCTGCCTGCCGATGCAGGAGACAAAGGAGACATGGGTTCAATCCCTGGGTTGGGAAGATCCCCTAGAGAAGGAAATGGCGACCGACTCCAGTCCTTTTGCCTGGAGAATCCCATAGACAGAGCAGCCTGGCAGGTTACAGTCCATGGGGTCAGAAAGAGTTGGACACAACTGAGCACCACACACAGCCCTCTTGTCTCATGCTGGTTGTTTGCACAAACAGCCACCCAGGACCTGCAGCCCACATCTTTCCCAGCCTCCTGGGAACTCAGGCAAGAGCTAGCCAGGCAAAGTCTTCAATTCAGCAACTCCACATGTAGGTGTCAATATCAGAGACAAACTCCCACATGCACACAGGAAGGCATGAACAAGGAAGTTTGTTGCAGTCATTTTTATAGGAAAAAAAAACCCTAAGTATCCATAGGGGAATGATTTAGGAAGGGAACAAGGGAAGGAGGAGATCTAAATAATTGAACATGACCCATGCCTTGTGAAAAAGAATGAGGTAGCTCAGTTTGTGCTGACATGGAAAAATGTCATATATTTTAAATGCTAAAATGCCAGAGAACAAAACAGCACATATAGTATGATACCTTTAATGCTTAAAAAAATGCACAGAGCAAACACACATAGCTCAGTATACATTTATATGTTCAGAAATGCACATCTAAATAGTCTGTAAGGATTACTTACGACACTGATAACAGATTCTATATGGAAGAGATTGGAAAAAAATGGAGATGATTACAGAGAAGGATGAAACACAGGCACTTTTCTTTCATCTGAATTCGTCAACATAAAACAATAAGAAAATCTGTGCACAGCATTTGTGTAATTAAAAATAATTTTAAGTGAATGGGGGAAATGACAGGATAAGCTTATTGCAACATTGTTATAATAGCAGATAAGCCAAAAGCAACCTAGATATTCATGTATAGGGAACTAACTAAATAAATGATGGTGCCTATGGCAACAGAACGCCAGGCAGCCAGGGAAAGAATGGAGCAGGTCCATGTGGGAAGATATTCTCAAATGAAAAAGCAACTTGAAAGCAGTGTGTATTGTGGCTTTCTCATTTTTGTTATAGAAAGAAAATTTAGAAAGTACATTAAAATGTATGCCATATTATAAAGAGTGGAACTTTGGAGTCATACAGAGCTGGGTTGAACGCTCTGCTATGTCTTACTTGTAGAGTGGCTTGGGTAGATCACTCCACATCTCTGAACCTCAGCTTGGCCATCTCTTTCATGGAGGATTAATTGAAATAAAGTATCCAAAATGTTTGTCACAGCAGAGACAAGAGAGCAAATTCATAATTTTATTTTGTTGTTATCGTTGCAGTGTTTCATCTAGAAAGTATATTTGGGGCAAAGGGAATATAGTGATTTTGTTCAGTCAATCCTAAAGGAAATCAACCCTGATTATTCACTGAAATAATGAATAATTCTTATTCATTCCAACTGATGCTGAAGTTGAAGCTCCAGTACTTTGCCCACCTGATGCAAAGAGCCAGCTCATTGGAAAAGACCCTAATGCTGGGAAAGACTGAAGGCAGGAAGGCGAAAGGGATGACAGAGGATGAGATGGTCGGATGGCATCATTGATTCAATGGACACGAGTCTGAGCACACTCCAGGAGATAGGGACAGGGTGGCCTGGTGTGCTGCAGTCCATGGGGTTGCAGTTATACACAACTGAGCTAAATAATTCTTTTTTAAAGAACTTTATTGAGGTATAATTGAAATGCAATAAACTGAACATATGTAAAATATAAAATTGGATAAATCTTGACATATGTGCATATCCATGAAACCGTCACAACAATCGAGATAATGAATATATCCATCACCTCCAGCAGGTTCCTCACACCCTGTTGTAATCCACCCATGGTGGTTCTCAGTCCCAAGCAAGCACTGATTTGCTTTCTGACCCCGTTAGACTAGTTTGCATTTCCTAGAATTTAATGTAAGGAATTCACCCAATATGTGTGCTTCTTTATTTACTCCTTCCACTCAGCATAATTATGTGGTGATTTAGCCATGTTGATAAAGGTATCAAGAGTTCATTCCTTTTTACTACTGAGGCATATAACATTGTCAGATCTCTATAAATCTTTTGTTAGATTCATCGAGAAGTATTTCATATTTTTAAGCCATTGTAAATAGGGGATATGAATTCAAGTTTCTGATTGTTCATTGCTATTGAAATAATCTTTCTAAAATTTGTTAATATGGTGAATTACATTTATACTTCTATAATAGACATAGGGTTATTCAAGTTATCTATTTCTTCTTGACTGAGTTTTGGTAGTCTGTGTCTCTAAAGGAATTGGCTCATTTCATCTAACAAATTTATGTGCATAATTATTCATAGTATTTCCTTATTATACTTATGTCTATAGGCTTAACATTCCTGATTTTGATTTTTTCTGTTATCTCTCTCTCTCTCTGACCTAACTAGAAACTTGCCAATTTTATTTATTTTTTCTGAAAACCAGCTTTTTGTTTCCTTATTTCTATTAATTACCTGTTTTCTGTTTCATTCATTTATGCTTCAATTTTTATTATTTTCTTCCTTCTGCTTGCTTTAAGTTTAATGTATTCTTCTTCCTCTAATTTCTTAAGGTTATTTTTAAAGTGTTCTTTCTTTCTAATATATATATTCATGCTATAAATTTCCCTCCTAAACATTGCTTTAGCTTCATCTCACAAATTTTGATGTATTTTTATTCTTATTTAGTTCAAAATACATTTCAATTTTCCTTAAGATTTCTGCTCTTTTGATCCATGAGTTATTTAGAAGTATGTTGTTTAATTTTCATATTTGGAGAGTTTCTGAAAATCTTTCTGTTGTTGATTTCTAATTTAATTCCACTGAAGCCAGAGAACATACTTTCTATAATTTGTTCTTTTGAATTAGTTAAATTTTGTTTTTTGGTCCTAGACACCATCTTTCTTGGTGAATGTGTCACACGTACTTGAGAAGAACGTGTATTTTGCTGCTGTTGGGTGGAATATTCTATAAATGTCAATTCCTTAAGATAGTCAATAGTGTTGTTCAAATCGTCTATGTCTTTACTGGGCTGTGTCAATTGTGGATCAGTTTCACTTAACTTTCTTTTCTCCTCATTATCTGATCTCATTGTTTTCCTGCCCATTGGCATGCCATGTAGTTTCTGATTGGGTGCCAGACATTGTAAATTGTATCTTCTTGGATGCTGGACATTTCTGTATCTTTTTTTTTAAATACCTTCCCTCTCTTAATGAAGTACCATCCTCGATGCTGCAGGACTTCATGCTTTCTGAGGGTAACTGTTTTATTGGTTTGTTTGGCTTTTGCTCTGTAGGTTTTTTATTTTCCCCACTATGCGAAGCATGTGGTATCTTAGTTCTCCAACCAGGAGTCAAACCTACTTCCCTTGTATTGGAAGTAAGGGAGTCTTAAGTGCTAGACCACCAGGAAAGTCCCCATTTTTGTATCCTTGTGCATAATTCTGTGCTTTGTTCTAGGATACAGCTAAGTTACTTTGAAACAATTTGATCCTGTCAGTTCAGTTCAGTTCAGTGGCAACCCCATGAATTGCAGCACCCCAGGCCTCCCTGTCTATCACCAACTGCGGGAGTTCACTCAAACTCATGTCCATCGAGTCGGTGATGCCATCCAGCCATCTCATCCTCTGTTGTCCCCTTCTCCTCCTGCCCCCAATCCCTCCCAGCATCAGAGTCTTTTCCAATGAGTCAACTCTTCACATGAGGTGGCCAAAGTACTGGAGTTTCAGCTTTAGCATCATTCCTTCCAAAGAATACCCAGGACTGATCTCCTTTAGAATGGACTTGTTGGATGTCCTTGCAGTCCAAGGAACTCTCAAGAGTCTTCTCCAACACCACAGTTCAAAAGCATCAATTCTTTGGTGCTCAGCTTTCTTCACAGTCCAACTCTCATATCCATACATGACTACTGGAAAAAGCATAGCCTTGACTAGACGGACTTTGTTGGCAAAGTAATGTCTCTGCTTTTTAATATGCTATCTAGGTTGGTCATAACTTTCCTTCCAAGGAGTAAGCGTCTTTTAATTTCATGGCTGCAGTCACCATCTGCAGTGATTTTGGAGCCCAGAAAAATAAAGTCTGACACTGTTTCCACTGTTTCCCCATCTATTTGCCAGGAAGTGATGGGACCAGATGCCATGATCTTCGTTTTCTGAATGTTGAGCTTTAAGCCAACTTTTTCACTCTCCTTTTTCACTTTTATCAAGAGGCTTTTTAGTTCCTTTTCACTTTCTGCCATAAGGGTGGTGTCATCTGCATATCTGAAGTTATTGATATTTCTCCCGGCAATCTTGATTCCAGCTTGTGCTTCTTCCAGCCCAGTGTTTCTCATGATGTATTCTGCATATAAGTTAAATAAGCAGGGTGACAATATACAGCCTTGATGTACTCCTTTTCCTATTTGGAACCAGTCTTCAGGCCTTGCTTAATCTTTGTTAGAAAGTCCCAGAGGAGGGTTCAATCCAGGAGTAGCTCTTCCCCCATTCTACTTAGTGTCATGGTAGTCATGCTGCTGGGGCTAAGTCACCTCAGTCGTATCGGACTCTGTGCGACCCCATAGATGGCAGCCCACCAGGCTCCCCCATCCCTGGGATTCTCCAGGCAAGAACACTGGAGTGGGCTGCCATTTCCTTCTCCAATGCATGAAAGTGAAAAGTGAAAAGTGAAAGTGAAGTCCTCAGCCGTGTCTGACCCTCAGCAACCCCATGGACTGCAGCCTTCCAGGCTCCACCGTCCATGGGATTTTCCAGGCAAGAGTACTGGAGTGGGGTGCCATTGCCTTCTCTCATGGTGGTCATAAGGATTTCCAATTTGGCTGGTGGGAGCAGGTGCAATTCCCAGCCCTGTGTGAGTGTGTGGCACTGTTATCTGGATGAGATTTTCCCCCAAACCACAGGTGGATTCCTCACATGTTTGTCCTGATTAGAACTCAGTTGAAAACTCAAGAGGTCCCTCGGCAGATCTCTAAATACCTCCCTCTGTGCATCTCTCTCTTTTCCGATCCTCTGTCCATTGAACCCTCACCACGGTGGTCTCCACAGACCCTCAGCTTCATCTCCTTGTCTCAGAGGGTCCTCTGTGCCCTGTTCGGACTCCCCTACTCTGCATTACATCCAGCTGAAAACTCTCTCAAGGGAGTAAGCTAGTGCAGTTGCAGGGCTCAGTTCATTTGTTTCCTGCCTCTGAGATTACTGTTCCTCCTTGTCTGATATCTGGCATCCTGCTGAGGGCTGTTTTATATATTTTGCCCATTTTTTTTTTTGGTTCTTCTAGGTGGCAGGAAAAAAAAAATCCAATTCCTGTTACTCCATCTCAGCTAGAAGCAAGGTCCCTCTCTTGTATTCTTTATAAACTTTTATACTGTGTGAGTTTTTACAGCATGCTTGGATTATTCTCTATTAAGACATACAATTAATATTAAGATGAAGTGAGGGAATAACCCCAGCCCAGCAGTTGCCTGTGATGTGTCCCCTCTGCATGAACTCTATATCCCTGCATCACCCTGAAATGGGGATCCTGGGGCCAGCATGCCAGCCATGGCTGGCTCCAGCTTCTGGCAAATGTGCCTGCCCGTCTCCATTCTCATCTCAAGAAAATTGCTTTTAATTCTACAACAGTGATTGTGGGGAAGTAGACATGAAATGAGCCAGGTCCTGAGAGCATAGTGAGACAGGCTAAGATCATTCCTCCCTGGCAAGGGCCGCGAAGACAGGGACTAGTGTCCTCATACTGCTCACACATGCCCTGGGATTTAATATATGTTGGAAATCTCTCCAGCTGCCTGTGGTCAGGGCTCCAACCACATGAAATTATGCAGATAAAAACCCAAGCAAAGGGCGCTGAGACCTTGGCTCCCTGACATCTTGCCACTGGCTCGGCCAGAGCCCAGCTGGCACATTAAATTGCTGGAGTCAATAATGAGATGCTGCATTAATAAAACTGCATAAAAAAACTGAAATAAAGGGGCGAAGAGGGAGCAGGATTGGGAGCGGTGCAAAATGGGTTCTTCTTTGAGAGTCCCATGGTTCTGTCGCTGGTGCGTTTGGCCAGAAGGGGCACTGGGTAAGTCTGAGGAGGCTCTCCATCCGATTGTGAAGAAGGAAATTCAGGTGACTGGCAGCGTGGCCAGGCACTGACTCCACAGAACGCAGACAGCCGCTCTGTGGACTTTTGACCTGCAAGGCACAGGTCACTTTTGTAAAGGAGGAAGCCTCAGTGAGGTCAGCTGTGTGGCGAAGGCTAAAAAGGCCCAGTTCCACGCACTGAGTACCTACTGTGTGTCTGGCCAGTGTAGCCCCCAGGGACACAGCAGTGACAGGACAGGTGAGGCCCTTGTCCATGAACAACCATCAGGATAACAACAGCTACTACTAAAATAATAACATCGTCATTCCTTGGTTGCTTACTTCCTGCCCTGCTCTGTGCTAAGCACTCCACGTGCATTTTTTTTTTTTTTTTTTTCTCATTTAACCTTCGCAGACACCCTCTGAGGTAGAATTTTCTAGAAAAAGGAAGCTGAGTTTTGGAGCAGTTGAGATGCCACCCACTATGACATGCTTTGTATAGGGAGCTTCTGGGTTTGAACCCAGATCTCCTCTGTCCCCAGAGCCTGCTCCCAACCCCTGCAGGAGTGGCATCTCTCACTCTCTGGAACTGCTCTTGGGCCTAGGGACCTGAGTGCCAGTCCCAGCAGGGTGCTCTGTGGCACTGGGTGGGCCGTGAACCCTGGTATGATTGGGTAAGTCACCCTAGCCCTGACAACACACTGGACATTTTCTAACGGCTCATCGATTCAAGAGGAGGTTTTCTAGTTACTGTTTTTGACAAGCTTGTTTGTGTGTGCGCTCAGCCACTCAGTCATGCCCGGAGTCTTTGTGACCCTGTGGACTGTAGCCCACCAGGATTCTCTGTCCATGGAATTTTCCAGGCAAGAATACTGGAGTGGGTTGCCATTTCCTAGTCCAGGGGACCTTCACACCCACGTCTCTTGCATCTCCTGCATTGGCAGGTGGATTCTTTACCACTGTATCCTCTGAGAGCTGCTTCAGTTCAGTTCAGTTCAGTCGCTCAGTCATGTCCGACTCTTTGCGACCCCATGAATTGCAGCACGCCAGGCCTCCCTGTCCAAACGTGTCCAGTGCTGAGATTTCAACTCCCACGTCTCCTACCTTTCCTCTGACTCCTGAGCTAATCAGGCATAGAGGCCTGGAGTCTCTTGAGCAGGTCCATAGGTTGGGAGAGGGCCTGACAAGGGGCAGTGATGATTCTAGAGGGGTTCCCCTGGGGTTAGCTCTCTAACACCCAAGAGACTAAGCTCTGAGCTGGCAAGGTGCGGGTGAGAGAGGAAACTGAGGAAACCAGCTCCTGGTTTGGGACCTTAGGACTCAGTGTCCTCATCTGTAAAATGGGGATAATGAAGTTCAAACTGGAGTGTGATAAGATAATATGGGAAGAAACACGGAGCCCCAGGCAACAAGAGAAAAGCAACTACTCATATACAAAGCAAACCCTGTTTCCTTTGCATCATCAGCTGATTTTGCAGCAGAAACTTTATAGGCCGGAAGGGAGTGACAGGATAAAGTGCTGAAAGAAGAAAACTTAAAACCTAGAATACTCTACCCGGCAAGTTTGTTATTCAGAATTAAAGGATAGAGAGTTTCCCAGACAAGCAAAAGGAGTTCATCACTAATAAACCTACACAAGGCATGGTAAAGGGTCTTCTTTAGGTGGAAAAGAAAAGGGCACAATTTGAAACAAGAAAATATTGGGATGACAAAAAAGTTCATTTTTTTTTTTCCCATAAGATGGTACAGAAAACCTGAATGAACTTTTTGGCCAACCCAATCTATAAAAGAAACACGAAGCCCCATCTTCTTCGTGAAACAGATGCTTGGAAAATTTTAGGCTTTTTGTTGTTGTTGCTGTGCTCACATCTCCTCCCAGCAAAGATAAAGGCACTTGGAGAATTATTTGGAATTTTTTCGTGCAAGGGATAGAAAACCTAATCTGAGCTTACTTAGGAAAAAAAAAAAAGCATTTATTGGATGCAGTAACTGAAAAATGCACAGGGAGTTCCAGTTCCAGACCTGGCTTTATCCAGGGGATCCACATAAAGTCCCCAGGACCTGGTTTCTCTCTCTTCCATCCCTCACTTCCAGTTCCTCTGGTCTGGCTGCATCCTAAGACACACCCTTCACTGATGGCGACAAGACGGCTGCAGCAACGGTGCCTCTGTTCTGAAAGTCAAAAGAGTTTTTCTCTGGTAGACATCGCCTAGAGAAGTCCTAGAGTCACTTTGATTTCCTCTCTGATCTTTATGATTTCCTTTCTTCAGCCTCCTTTGAATGTAATTTGCTCTTCTTTCCCTAGTTCCCAAAGGTACCAGCATCAGTCACTGACTTGAGATCTTTCTGAGTTTGTATACATTTTTGGATGCTATTCATTTTCCTCGGTATACTGCTTTAGGGGCATCCCACAAATTTTAGTATGATGTGCTTTAATCTACATTCAGTGCAAAATGCTTTCTAATTTCACTTTTGATTTTCTCATTGGCCCATGGGTTATTTAGAAATGTTTTAAGAAGAAAAAAGAAAAGCAAGCTCATAGACACAGGGAATAGATTGGTGGTTACCAGAGATAGTGGTAGGAGTGAGTCAAACAGGTGAAGGGAGTCAAAAGGTACAAACTTCCAGTTATAAAATAAATAACTCATGGAAACACAATGTACAGCATGGCAAATACAGTTAATAAAACTGTATTACTTGACTTCCCTGGCAGTCCAGTGACCGGGACTTTGCCTTCCAGTGTGGGGGGTGGGTGGCGGGGAGAGGGGGTGGGTTCGATCCCTAGTCAGGGAACTAAGACCCCACATGTCTTGTAGCCAAAAAAACAAAACACAAAAAACAAGCAATATTGTAACAAACTCAATAAAGACTTTAAAATGGTCCACAACAAAAAAAATTTTTTTTAAATACTGTATTGCATATTGAAAGTTGCAGAGAAAGTAGATCTTAAAAATTCTCATTACAAGAAAAAAAAATCTGTAACTATGTATAATGATGGAAGTTAACTAAACTTCTTGTGGTGATCATTTTGTAATATATACAAATATCAAATAGTTATGTCATGCACCTGAAACAATGCAATGTACGCCAATTACACGTCCACTTTAAAAAACAAATGTGGTTTTTGGTGGGTTTTCCAGGGAATTTTCTAATTTAGTTCCATTGTGGTCAGAACATACTTTGCATAACTTAAATCTTTCAAAATTTATTGAGACTATTTAACAGCCCAGAATAAGATATATGTTGGTAAATATTCAATGTGCACTTGAAAATAATGTATATTTTGTGGGTGTTTTATGATTATCAATTAGGTCAAGCTAGTTAATTGGTTGCTATTGTTTAGTCACTAAGTCCTGTCTGACTCTTTTGTGACCCCTGGATTATAGCCCACCATGCTCCTCTGTCCATGGGATTTCCCAGGCAAGAATTACTGGAATGCGTTACCATTTCCTTCTCCAGGGGATCTTCCTGACCCAGGAATCCTCAAGTCTCCTGCACTGACAGGCATATTCTTTCCCACTGAGCCAATAAGGGAAGCCTACACTAGTTAATAGTGTCATTCAAGTCTTTTATAGCTTTTCAAAATTTCTGTCCACTTGCTTTATCTATCATTAAGAGAGTGATATCAAAATCTCTGACTATAATTGTGGATTTGCCTATTCCTCCTTGCAATCCTTTCAGTTTTTTTCTCATGTATTTTGAAACTCTGTTATTAAGGACATAAAAGCTTATGATTCTTAAGTCTTCTTTATCATCATGAAATGTCCTTCTTTATTGCCGATATAGTCTATGCTCTGAAATCTACTTTTTTTTAATGTAAATATGGCCACTGTGGATTTGTTTTGATTAGTATTAGCATGGCATGTATTTCCAGGCCCTTTTATGTTTAAGCTATTTGTTTCTTTATATTCAAAGTGCTGAACTGAACTGAACTGATTCAAAGTACATTTCTTTAAGTAGAGCAGTGTGATGAGATGATTGGATGGCATCACCAACTCGATGGACATGAGTTTGAGCAAGCTCCAGTAGTTGGTGATGGACAGGGAAGCCTGGCGTGCTGCAGTCCATGGGGTTGCAAAGAGTCAGACACGACTGAGCAACTGAACTGAACTGATTCAAAGTACACTTCTTTAAATTTATCTGTGTGTACATGTCAATCCCAAACTCCCAATTTATCCCTCCCCATTTTCTTCCCCCTTGGTAACCATAAGTTCAGTCTCTAAGTGTATGAGTCAGTTTCTATTTTCTAAATAAGCTCATTTGTATCAATTTTTTTGATTCCACATAGATGCAATATTAAATATTTGTCTTTCTCTGACTTACTTCACATAGTATGATAATCTCCAGGTCCATCCAAGTTGCTGCAAATGGCATTATTTCACCCTCTTTAATTGCTGAGTAATATTCCATTGCACATAGATGCAATGGATATATATATATATATATATGCCACATCTTTATTCATTCCTCTGTTCTTGGACATTTAGGTTGCTTCTATGACTTAACTATTGTAAACAGTGCCGTAATGAATATTGGGGGTGTAGGTATCCTTTCAGACCATGTTTTTCTCTGGATATATGCCCAGGAGTAGGATTGCAGTTTTTTAAGGAACTTCATACTGTTCTCTATAGTGGCTATACAAATTTACATTCCCACCAACAATGTAGGAGGGTTCCCTCTCTCCACACCCTCTCCAGCATTTATTGTGGCTTTTTTGATGACAGCCATTTCGACTGGTGTGAGGTGATGTCTCATTGTAGTTTTGATTTCCGTTTCTCTAATAATTAGCAATATTGAACATCTTTTCATGTGCCTCTTGGCCATCTGTATGTCTCCTTTGTAGAAATGTCTATTTAGGTCTTCTGTCCATTTTTTATTGGATTGTTTGTTTTTTTAACATTGAGATGCTTGCAAATTTTGGAGACTAATACCTCATTGGTCTCATCATTAGTGAATATTTTCTCTCATCCTGCAGGCTCTTTTCATTTTATTTGTGGTTTCCTTTGCTGTACAAAAACTTTTGAGTTTATTAGGTTCCATTTGTTTATTTTTGTTTTTATTTCTATTACTCTGAGAGATAGATGAAAAAAGATATTGCTGTGATTTATGTCAAAGAGTGTTCTGCCAATGTTTTCCTCTAAGAGTTTTATAGTATCCAGACCTTCATTTAGGTTTTTAATCAATTTTGAGTTTATTTTTGTGTATGGTGTGAAATGTTCTAGTTTCATTTTTTTGCATGGAGCTGTCCAGTTTTCCCAGCACCATTTATTGAAGAGACTGTCTTTTCTCCAATGCGTAGTCTTGCTTCCTTCGTCAAACATTGCTTGACCATAGGTGTGTGGAATTATGTCTGAGCTTTCTGTCTTGTTCCATTGATCTATACTTCTGTTTTTGTGCTAGTACCATACTGTTTTAATGACTATAGCTTTGTAGTATAGTATGAAGTCAGGGAGCCTGATTCCTCCAGCTCCATTTTTCTTTCTCAAGATTGCTTTGGCTATTCAGGGTCTCTCATGTCTCCACAAAATATCTATATTTAAAATAGATAACCAACAAAGACTTACTGTAATAAATAAAGTGTACTTCTTATAGGCAGCATACAGTTGAATCAATATGAAACCACCATGACAATCTTTACCTTTTGATTGAGGTGATTAGACCATTTATATTTAACATGATTATTGATATAATTAGGCTTAAGTCTCTTACTATGTTATTTGTTTTCTATTTTTCCAACTGTTTTTTCCTTTTGTCTCTTTTTCTGCCTTTTTTTTTGAATTGAGCTTTTTGTGATCCCATTTTATCTTATTTCTTGATGTATTAAGAGCCATCTCTTCATCATGCTAGCAGTTTGCTTTAGTGGTTTGAATATGTATAGAATACATATTCAACTGATCACAGTCTGTCTTCAAGCAATATCACACTATATCATGTACAGTATGAGAAGCTTATAACAATGTATTTTTTTTCACCCTTTCTGGCTTCTGTGCTATTTTTTCTGATACATTTTATCCTATGTGTGTTGTAAAGCCTACAAAACATTGTCATTACTTTTGCTATCAGTTCAGTTTAGTTCAGTCACTCAGTCATGTCCAACTTTTTGTGACCCCATGAATCGCAGCACGCCAGGCCTCCCTGTCCATCACCTAAAACCAGTCAATTATCTTTTGAAGAGATTTAAATAATAAGAAAAAAAGTCTTTCGTTATTTATCCGTGTATTCAGCCGTCTCCAGATGTCATCATTCTTTGTGTGGATTCCTGCTTCCATGTGATGTTGTTGTCCTTCTGCCTGAAGGACTCCCCTGAACATTTCTCACAGTATAAATCTGCTGGTGACAAGTTTTTCTGCTGGTGCTTGGGTATTTTGCACCCAGAAGCCCAATAGCACAATTTCCCAAGGTTGACAGTCTCCAGAAATTCAAAGTGAATCAACATTTCCTGTCAGTCTGAGGTAGGAGCGTGGAATGCTGCATATCAACACTCTAGGAGCACTACACCTTGGTCATACAAGTCCCTCTTTATGTTTAAGTCAGTAGGGGACCCTTAGAGCTGATGCTCTGGGAGGCAGATAGGGAGGGTGAGGAGAATACACTGTGTGCCAGGCACTGTGCTAAGTGTTACACACACCTCGTAAGGTGTAAGGAGGGTGAGATGAGCCCAGCACCTTATACATGTCATGTTTCAGCAACGGGTAGCCATTAGGATGAACTTCCTCAATCATGTTAACATCATGGAGCAGGCATTCTGATTCCTGGTCAGTAAGCCAGGCTTAGAGAATTGAATCAGTGAGAAAACTGGGATTCAAACCCAGATCTGTCTGTCTCCAAAGCCTGGGCTCTACACCTGCTGTATCCCAGCCTTCCCGGGCAAGGAGCTGGCAGGGACGGGGCAGGGCTGAGCTCCAGGCAATTGAGTCCACGGCCAGAGGAAGCACGGAAAAAAATGTCCGGGAAATGGGGCTGCTCTGAGCCAGATCTTGCTCAGGAATCAATCTGAAGGGTCCAGGCAGGGGTGAAAAGAGGCCCTGGCAACAGCAGCAGGGTGGCAGGGGGTTGAGGGGGTGGTACAGGGCAGGGAGGCACTCAAAGCTGGGTCTGGGACTGTTTGCACAGAAACCCAACACATTCCACCTAACCAGATTTGTACCCAGGACACGGAGAGCTTGGCAGCACATTTGATCTTTTTCTTCTAACAAATCAGTATGTTTTTGCCTCAGCTGAGCAGTGTGGAAAGTACAATGTGTGCAGCCATCAGAGGCATAAAAACTCAGCTCCAATTCTGCAGGTTTTATTGGTCCCACCCATGGTCGCCCAGGGCCACCCCACACACACACTCAGAGGTCACCCAGGGACTGGCTGTGTGCTCCCAAAACCCTGTGCTTCGATCCTCAAAACGATTAACATCTGTTTTCTCTTTATCCCTTTTTTTCCTTTCTTTTTCTCCTTTTCTCTCCTTTTTTCTTTCCCTCCTTTTCCCTCAGTGCTTGTCATCTTTGAGGACAGTGAGATCAGTACTTAATTCCTCATCACAGAGCTCAGAGATGAAAGTTTTCAGGAAGACAAAAAAAAAAAAGAAAAGGCACTAGTGGTGATTAACACTGCCCTGTTCTCTGGGAATTATTCCAGGGTGTATGTTTCTTTTTAAAGAGCTTTAGCATAGGAGACGCTGGGAGGCCAGCCCATGGATTAGCGGATACCCCATCAAGCAAAGCGAGAATTCAAAGGAAAAGAGGGTTGCCAAGCTATGACGACAGGAGAGAGTGAGCCTTGAGGAAGAATTAGAAAAACTCCAGGATTGGGGCTGGAGCTAGTCTGCCCCACCCCCAACACTACCAGGACAGCTGGATTCTTGGAGGCGGGCGCAGGAGGCAACAAGGGCAGCTGAATCACTTCTGCCAAGTTTGCAAGACTGTTTCTGTTGTAAACCCTGCCTAGTTTTCTTTCCCTGCCACCTCCCATTACTCTGTGTTACTTAAGATGGTCTACTCCAGCCTGGAAGGTGATGACAGAGGATTCCCATGGCCAGAGTGGAGCATACTTTGGGGAGAACCAGTAAATGAGGGCAAAACAGGCAGACCCAGGAGGAGCTGTTCCTGTCCTGGGAAGATACGATGCAGCCAGGGGAGAGGAAACAGATCCACCCAGGAGGCGGCAGATGGAGTAGGTGAGACTTGGTGACTGTAGCCATGCACCAAGCACTCAGTGAGGAACGGGTATGAAGGCAGCCCCCTTACTAAGCAGCAGGGCCACATCAAAAACTCGACTGTGCTCAAAAGATGATGTTCCTGAGGCAGATATGACAGATAGTGGTGGAGGCAGGGAACAGAGGAGCAGAGGTGTCTGCATTTACTATATCTCTCTTCTCCTGCACATTCCAGGCCAGGTCCTCTTTTTCATCCAACTCGCATGATTCACCCTGTCTCCTGACCCACAGTCCTGGCCTGGCAGATTGACCCTTCCCTAGCTGGTGGCCTGGTCTCTGGTCTTCAGTTTCCTCCTCTGCCAAGTCCCACCCTGTTGAGGCTGCAGTGAAATAAGAGCAGCCAAGGAAGCCGGGGGTGGCCCAGCCCCAAGGTGACAGAGGACCAGCGTCTATGTCCCTCTGTGCAATTGGTCCTTTCCACGCCCTTAGGTAACACTGTGTGTACTAAGTCGTTTCAGTTGTGTCCGACTCTGCGACCCTATGGACTGAAGCCCACCAGGCTCCTCTGTCCGTGGGATTCTCCAGGCAAGAATACTGGAGTGGGTTGCCCTGCCCTCCTCCAGGGGATCTTCCCAACCTAGGGATTTAACTACATCTCTTGTCTCCTGCATTGGCAGGTGGGTTCTTTACCACTAGTGCCGCCTGGAAAGCCCTATGTAGCAAAGCCTAGTACCAAGTGGCTCCTAGGTAACATTGGATTTTACCAAATTGGGGGAATAAGAGGGTCCGGCACAAACTAAGACCGTAATCAATAAGCGTGTCACATGAACACATTAGTTGATGGGTCTGAATTCTTGCTTTGACATTTAATAATTTCATGACCTCGGGCTAGAACATAGAGTCAGTCACTCTCTGGATTCCAAGCAAAAAAAAAAAGAATAAAATCTCAGTAAAAACAAATTCAGATTCAGGGGCAGCACACAGACACCCAGGACCCGGCACGTTTGGTTAAATTCTCTGCTGTCACCATCTTGAAAGTCTTCAGAACTTTAGCTTATGTTTTGTAAGTGACGTCTAATGGGACAGTGGAGTTCATGTGTGTGAGCTGAGGGTACATGCAATGTGTGTGTCCTCTGTTTATTGCCACCCGTTCACATACAATATCTATGATGCCCCTGTTAGCTCAGAATTCCAGGGATCCCTGTCAGGGGGAGATCACCTAGACTCCACATGAATGTAAGTCAAGAGTGTTACGTCTACAGCTGAGTACGGGGTGCCTGGGGGCCCCCAAAGGCCAGCTTCTCTTTTGAACCAGGACATTCTACAAGTGCAGAAAGAACTCGGTGTTATTCTAAGAAAGGTAAATGATCAGAGTACCTTTCTTTCCTACTTGTGTTACTTCCCTGTACTAGCCAACCACTGAAAATTATGACGGGAGGAAATGAAAAGATAAAACAGCTCCTGGTTCTTTTCCTTTCAGCCTTTCCTTTCTCACCAGTGAGCCAAAGGTAGAGCCTGTTGGTAGCAGGGAGGCATATCAAGAAGTGAAATAAAAGCTCCGGAGCTGGTTTTATGCAGTTTCCATTCTTCCGGGAAAAATGAAATACACACTCTGAAATGAGCTTTGAAATACAAATTGTGTAATTTCAGTGATTCCCTATACGAATGAAATGCTCTTCTATTTGCATTTAAAACTGGCATTGCACAATATAAAGAAGAACAGTAAAGTTCACGCTAATAATTTAAAATTCTAATTTTTCTTTACTTAGAACAATACTAACTAGGAAATAAAAAACACCATGACAAGAGAGAGAGAGTGTGGCACAAAGGATAAAGCTTCATATTTTCCAATGCTTAATGGCATTTTTTCCAACTTTCTGAACAAAGGCCCCCAAATGTTCATTTTTCACTGGGCCCACAGATCATGTAGCCGGTCCTGCAGGGAGAAGCCAGGCGTCAACAGTGCACTTTGCCTGGGCAGAGAGGCTGGGTTTCTGTTACATAACTTCTCAGCTAGTGGGATGTGCTAATTAAGGACAGGATTTTAGGAAATGTGAGTCCTGGAGGAAGTTTCTGATTGACTTTGCTCTGAAGGTAGGGAGAATGTGGGCGATGGGGAGCCTGCAGGGGAGAGGAGCCAGCCGTGAGCCTTCAGAGGCCCAGGTGAGAATGGGAAGAAGGGAGGCAGGAGGGAGGAGGAAGGGAGGAGGTGTTATCTGGGGAGTATGTACTGCTGTGACTGCCAGACAGCACTGCGCTTTCTGCACATGGCTGGTTTCATCCCACAGCCTCCTAGAGGGTGTGAGTTCACCCCTTTTACAGATGAGGACACTGAAGCTCTGAGTGGTCAGGAGACTTGTCCAAATGATGGAGGCGGGCCCTGTGCTCACCATGGGGATGGAGACAGCATTGGTCCCCCGCTAGTCCCCCAGTCCGTGGGAAATAGACGATGAGGATGCAGGGGGGAGTGCAGGTGATGTGGGAGCCAGAAGAGACCCTAACCAGCCTGGGGTGTCAGGGGCTCCCCGAGGAGGGGCTGTCTGCTCCGGGGTCTGAGGGTGAGCAGGGGTTCACCCTGCCAGGAGAAGGAAGTGGAGGAAGAGGAGGGAACAATCAGTTCAAAGACTGTCCTTGCTGAACAACTTTCATTCCCTCCCTAAAGAAGCACCTTAAACTCACTGTCCTGTTGGCACGGACACCCCAAAGGCCCCCAGACCTATGCCCCCTTCCCTGGGCAGCCCCTCCCCTTCCCCCGCCTCCCCACAGCAAAGGCAGCCCCTGCAGTCCCAGAGCAAGGCCTCCTGTGTGTCCCTGGGGAAGTTACTTGCCCTCTCTGAGCTTCATTTTCCCCATCAGTCAAGTGAGGGGCTTGGACAAGGAAAGAGAGTTCACCTGGATGAGCCCTGTTATGTGCTGAGCCCTGACTTCTCCTCTCTGAAGAGTCCTGGGCGCCAGGAGGACTGGTGCACTCTCATGAGTCCTGAAGCACAGACTCTGTTCCCTGTCCTCCCCGCCCCCTGCCTGACATCAACCATCACAAGGCAGAACAGCCATCCTCCACATCACCTGCATTGCAGCTCTAGGACCTGCTGTGGCTCCCACTGTTGGCTGCTTCAGGCCATCATGCCTCCCTACTCAGCAGCTCTACCACCCACCACTCCTCCCATCCCTCCCCTGCCAGGAAACTCAGAGCAAATTGGGTCTTCACTGTATGCCCAACACCCTCACTCCACCCCAACCCTGCCAGGGCTTTGCTGTATCCCCTCTCCTTTCCCCTCCTCCCTCTAATGAACTCCTATGCATTCTTCAAGACCCAGAATTTATCTCTCGGTGAAGCCCATTCCAGGCAGACTAATTGCTCTGTCAACATTGTCCCAGAGTAGCTGGTAGAGAACGTGTCTGGAGCCCAGGTGCTCTGCCATCACACCCGTATCATCTCCCTTAATCCTCAGCCCTACCCTGGAAGGCAGGATCATTGTTATCCCTGCTGTACAGATGACAAAACTGAGCTCAGAGATGCGTGTAACTTGCCTGAGGCCACATAGCCAAGAAGCAACGGCATCCCCGCCCTCCTCTCTGTGTGATTATCTGCATCCCAGGATGTGTCCCCAATGAGGTGCTCCTCCCTGTGTCCCCAGAAGCTGAGAAAGTGGACCTGGCAGGCTGGATGACGGTTTATTCAATGATCACCCCTGCCCCTGGATTCCCACTTCCAGCTGCCCCCTGCGGTGACCCTACCTCCATGCCCTTCCCAGTCCATCTGCCAGCCCATCCTCTGCAGTCCCCAGAGCCGGCTCTTCCAGGGACATGGCTTCCCCAGAAAGCCCTGTGGCCTCTCTCCCCAGCCGTTTGTTTGGAGATTGGCCCCCCAAGGAGGTGCACGTTCCCAGGGATCCAAGACCTGCCTCTCTCAGACCCTCCTCAAAGTGACCAGCCCCGGCTTCACAAAAAATGCTCAATGCTCAGCTGAACAGAACGTGGGTCAGTGACAAGTGCCACCGCTGGCATCTGGGTCCCAGCTCCCCTGATGCACACGTCCCTGTCCCTGTGTGCCACCACACAGGGCCAGAGAAAGAGCAAGGACCCGGGGATCAGCCAGGCCTGGGCTCCCATCCTCACCCAGACCTGCCACAGGTGAGCCCAGTGACCCAGGACAAGTCAACTCAGCACTCAGAGCCCAGACTGCCCTGCAGAAAAGTGGGAGCAGCAGTGCCCACGGGGGGCAGTGTGAGTGCTGAGGGGGTCAGCATGTGCCCAGCCCCCTGCACACAGTAGGTGCTCAGTAAACGTCAGCCCCCACCCCCTGCCCCGCAAAGGCGGGCTGCCTGTAAGTTGCATCCAATTCAGAGCTTTCAAAAGATCCCTTTATCCAGCAGCCTCCAAGCCATCCCCCAGCCCCAGGCCCTCCCTCCCAGGCCCCAGCTCAGCCTCCAGCCCACCTCAGCCCCACTGCGCTGAGCATAAGTCCTGTCCTTTCCACACAGCCACACAGTAGGTCCACCGTACAGGATACATCTTCCAGGCTGTTCAGATTTCAACTTTTCATTCCCCTCCCCCGAAGCAAAGGCTGTTTGGCAAAGGTCACACATAAAACACAGGGTACAGGAGTCGCAAAGAGTCGGACACGACTGAGCGACTTTCACTTTCACAGGACTGGAACAGGGGGGCCAGGACTCGATTAGGGAGTGGGTGCCATTCATTAAGGAAATCGCAGCTCTCCCAAGGAGCACGCGCTCTTCCGTGCTGCAAACCCAGAGAGAAGGCACTTTTCTCCGGAAGCCTCAGAAATGCGTGATGGGCAGAAATGCCCAGCTCCCCAGCTCCGAGCTGGGCAGCTGCTGCAGCAACACGGTGAGCTCCGCTGCGCCTGCTTCTTTGGGTCCCAAGCCCACCAGGCCCAGAGTGTTACCCCGAGGTACAATGAGGACCCTGCACCCTGAGAGGAAGGGACTTGCCCAGGATGGTGTAGGGCAGTGAGAGTTGAGGCTGGGATTGGAACCCCGGACTGCTGGCTCGGCTCGCGGGTCCCTGCTCCTCTCTGGACTCTGCTCCCTGGGAACGTGGGAGCCTTTGCGATGGAAAAATCTGAGCAGAAAAGTCAGCCCAGTCCAGGTGGACGCCCACCAGGCTTTGGGTTCAACCCACTCCTCTTGCATTTGCATATATTTGCATGCAGGGCTCAGAGGGCTTGGGTATAGGCCACAAAATCGATTAATTAGTGCAACCAACCAGTGGGCACAAAGCTGCAGGATACTCTTAACCAAGGTAAAAGGAGCACCAGATTTGAAAATGATCCATCTCATCACCTCCTGGGTCAGCAGAGCCAACCCTGAACTGGCTCAGCCTCCAACCATCAGCCCCTCCAGGTCAGAAGCGAGACCCTAGAGGGGAAGGGCCTTCCCTGCTCCATTTACTGGAAGAACAGATTAGGCATGGATGATGCAGATACAGACACAGATATATGTCTGTCTGATATAGATTAGACAGATCGATACATAGGAGATAGTCACAGCCACATAGAGACAAAACCGGGGTGCTGAGCAACAGGGTGGAGGGCAGCCTCTGCTCACTGCAGATGCCCTCGAGGCAGAACCTTGGTGCTCAGACCCCTCCCCAGAGGTGAAGGGCTTCCTGGGGCAGAGCAAGGGGGTGGTCTGGCCCAGGTCATCCAGAAACCCAGAGGGGCAGTGGGCACCCCTCCAGATGGGCTGCTCTGATCTGCCCTCCAGGTTTCACCCGTTAATACCCTGTCGCTGCATGACCAGAGAGGAGAGACGGGCAGGGAGCCTGGGGACGTGAGACCCAAATGGAGTCACCCCCCAGCTCCTTAAACTGCCCTGCCCCCTCACAGGGCTGGGGGCACCCTGACTGTTCACAGTGGAGGCTGGAGGCCAGGGTCACTGTGGGGCCAGGGACAGCGGCGGGGGGCGGGCGGGTGGGGGCGGGGAGCGGAGGGGCGGCGGGGGGGGGGGGGAGAGAGGGGGGGGGGGAGAGAGGAGGGGCGGGGGGGAGAGAGGAGGGGCGGGGGGGAGAGAGGAGGGGCGGGGGGGAGAGAGGAGGGGCCGGGGGGGGGGAGAGAGGAGGGGCGGGGGGGGGGAGAGGAGGGGCGGGGGGGGGGAGAGGAGGGGCGGGGGGGGGAGAGGAGGGGCGGGGGGCGGGCGGGGGTGGAGCCAGGCTGGAGGCACCAGTGAGTAAATGCGCGGAGGAGAAGCACGTGACCCGATGTGGGGCGTAAATCTGCGCTTTCTGCCTGGATGCACGGATCCAGTGCGGTCAATGGAGGGAAGGAGGGAGCAAGACTGGAGCACCAGAAGCAGACACAGGGAAGACTTCGGGCATGAGGAAGCAGAGATCTTCCCCGCATCGTCTCCTTTGGTTTGGCCACTGCCCTCTGGGGGAGCTCCATTAGGACCCTCCACGTGACTAAACGAGGGTAAGACTCAAAGCACAGAGAGGCTAAGTAACTTGCCTCATGTCACACAGCTCACGGGGTCAGCACTGAATCCCAGCCCAGAGACTCGGCCCCCACAACATACCTCTGGCTGCTTCCCCAGGGCCACCAGGCTCACTAGGAGACTTGGCCTCCTTTATAAACTTAATAAAATCCAGCTCTTTACGGCAGAATAAAACCTTGCCGGATCCTCCTAAATTGCTCCAGTGTTCCGGGCTGGGATTCACCATCAAAACAGCTCCATGTGTTGGGGCTGGGTGTTGGCTGGGAGCTCTTGTCTCTAAGGACGATCGTTCCTGACATGTTCCAGTTTGCTCAGCTTTCCTGGCCCTTCCGTGCGTTGGTTCCGAGTGGGTCGGGCAGTTGAACTCTGTCCCCAGGCTGAGGATGAAACGAGGATGGGGCATCTTCCCAGGACACCTCCTCCTGCCACAGCTCCCAGCACCCTCACTCCCCGCTCCAGGACAGGGGCATCCAGGGTCCTGCTGCCCCCAGACCATGCCTGCAGCTTCACCCCTACACCCCAAGCTCCAAGAACAGGTGCTGCTCCCCAAATATTCTTGACAGGGCTGTGGCTCCCAGGCCTTTGCACAGGCTGTTCCCTCTCTCAGGAATGCCATTCCATGTCTTTTCCACATGGAGGAATCCTGCTCATTCCCCAAGACCCAAAGCTTGGATGGAGAGCGTGGAGGGAGTTAACATATTTACCCTGTGCCAAGGGCCCGGAGAGGTGAGCACCCTCAGCAAGTCTCCCAGGTAACGATCACAGAGAGGGCTTCATTAGCCCATTTTACAGATGGAGAAACTGAGGCTCTGAGACACTAAGTAACTTATTCTAAATCACCCAGTGGTCAGTGGCAGGGCTGGGATAACTCTGACCGGGTCAGCTGACTCACAGACCAATCTTGCCCACCACCCCTGGCTCTGGGCATCCTCCTGACCCTGGGAAGGGCATCACTCCTTCCTTCATGCCTCCTGGAGCATTACTGAGCATCCTTTCCTTGTGGTCATTCACTGTCTGTCTGCCTGCATCACTGACTGGTCCCTCCTCAAGGAGAGGAGCAGACTGAACTCTTGTCACTTTGTGGATCGAGAAGAGCCAAGGGTCCCCATCCCATCCCCAAGTCCTGGTAGCCAGCTCTGCCCCAGAGGGAGACAGACCCCAAGAGGATCAAACTGTGCGTGCCTAGGGGAAGCCCTTGTGTTGGTGTCCAGTTCACTTTTTCACATGTTTGGCTCCTCATGAGCAGCTGGGGCGCACAGGCAAGAGGGGTGGGTGTCATGTGGGAGCAGCTTTAGGCTCAGCAGCAGCAGCCTGATGTGCCCAACCGAGGGACAGGCTCCTGATCCCTGCAAGAGGTCAAGTTATTACAGGAAAGGGAAGAGAGGGCTCCTGTATAACCAGCAGTTTTGGACGAGAGGGACTTCCTGTGCTAAGATTCTGCCTCCAGGGTGTCTATTTCAACGCCAGGTTCCTCCGGGTTGATTCTGTGATCCCAAGTGTTCAGTAAGTGAGGCTCCAGGTTTTCTCCAGGGACTCCTTAATTCTGTGGCTCTTGTCCCGTGAGTCCTCGAACGCTCCTGTGATTCCAGAATTCTAGGATTCTGTGAAAGGGACCAGATGCTCAGGTTCTGGGATTCAAAGACTGTGAAAGCGTCTGTGAGTCTGTGAAAGATGCTCTAATTCCAAGATCCCGTGCATTGCAGATGCCATGAAAGAGGCTGACAGATCTGAAAATCCTGGGCTGGGAGAGAAGGAAGGTTCCATAACCTTATGCTCCCTGGTTTCGGCATCTGCAGGGGGAGGACACGGGGAGCTCCTCTTGGCACTAACTAGCGGAGTCTCAGGAAACCCCCACGTGCATCTCCCCCTCCGCCCCCAAGCCCAAGATGCTGAGGGGGTGACACAGGTCCTGAAAGCCCAGGGACAGAGCCTGTGTGACCAGCACACCCATGGACGTGCCCCAGAGGAGCCCTTTGCTATTCTGTCCTTGTTTCCCTCTTGCATTAATTATGAGGAGCAGCCTTTGCTGAGTGGAATTTTCTGGTGCATCTCCCTTGGTATAAGCAGATTGGGGACAGGAAGCCAGGAGCACACTTCCTTTCAGTTCCGTTTGTGTTCCCCGACCCTCTTGCCCTCTCCGAGGAGCTCTTCTCCTCTAGTCCTTGTTCAGGCTGGGCACTTAGTGGGCTCTGAGCACTGACTGGACATCCTTCTGGGTCCACCTTGGTTTCTCTAGAAGGATCTGGATCCCGGGGAGGGAGGCATGGGAGAAGGCAGGGAGGGGCAGGAATTCTGGAGGCCGGGTCAGTCCACAGTAGGTCCTCCAGGACATCCCAGGAGGGCCCCCACCCACCCACCTTGACCTCAGCAGGCAGGTGGGGGGCCCAGGCACCTGCAGCACAGAGAGAACCCAGAGCCCAGAGCCCCACAGTCTTAGCCCTGGCGATTGGGACAAGCCGCTTCCCGGTCTGCATCTCAGGAGCCTTTCTGAGAATTTCCCCAGGGCTGGCTGGGTGCTTCTGTAGCCCTGAAACACTGTTCCTGTCCAGGCCACTCTGATCCCCACCGGCTCAGCCAGGGGGCATCCTTCAACCCAGACTTGGCCTCTGGGCAACACCTAGGCTATGACCCTTTCTTCTTCAAACACTCTCTCCTTTTGGGCCTGAGACTTCTCCTCCTTTCCCTCTAACCCCTCTGGCCACTCCCCAGCCTCCCTTGCTGCTTCTTCCTCCTGCCTCCTAAGCCTGGGGGTCCTGGGGCTCTGTCTTGGACCTTCCTCCTGAGATGCCCTCTCTATGCCTCTCTGGGGGGCTCTCCACCCCCTGAGGCTTCAGTCACCTATCTATTTGCTCATGACCTCAAGCCTCTACCTGCTGCTAGAACCTACCTCCCAATTGCCCCCTAGAAACCCACAGATGCCTCAAGTTTATGGACACAGCCATGCCCAGCATCTCCACCTACTTCAAACCTGCTCCTCTACCCAGGGACCTCCACTAGGGTCCCTGAATCAGCCACTCAGGCTGGAAGCCTGGGCACCCACCTTGACCCTCTTGCCCCTCACTGGGCTCTTTTCCTTCATCACTGAGACTGAGACCGAAGGCCCCACCTTCTCCAGCCTGAACTGCCGCCACCACTTTCCCACTGGCTTCTTCTCCCCTCAGCCCTCTCCACACCCCCACAGTGGCTGGAGGGACCTCAGACTCAGATCTGCTGGGGTTCCCCCACCCTTCTCATGCCCTGCACTCCTTAACTCCCCAGCACGGCTCCCACTGCTCCTGCCCTCACACCTTCCTTCCCCATCCCAACCACAGCAGCCATGTTTCTCCTCTTGGATCCATCCCAATACCCTATATACACCTCCTGGGGGAGCCTGGGAACTCCACCTGGACAGTCCCCCCTCACCTACTCCCCTTCACTGTGAACTCCTTCTGGTCCTGCAGGTTTCTGCTCAGATGCCACTTCCTCCAGGAAGGCGTCCCTAAATCTTTCAAGGGCCACCCTCACAGCAGCCTGTGCTCCCCCTCCACAGCCATCCTCATGCTTCCTGGTGATACGTGCTTAACATTGGTATTCTGCTCTAGTGAAGCACCATGAAGGCAAGACCTCGGCAATTTTGTTCAGAACTGTCTGCACCATGGCATCTAGTGCTTAGTACGTGCTCAGAACCATCTACTGGATGGATGGATGGATGGATGGTGGATCACAGTTGGATGACAGATGAATGGATATCCATTCATGGATGGGTAGTTAGATGATCATGCTAGGAATGACACATCCAACACTCTGAGTTGGTTCAGAACCCTCCAGGCTGCATCAGACTGTGCCTGCAAGAAACAGAACTTCACCTCATGCAAGCTAAGTGAGCTTCCTAGATGGCACAAGTGGTAAAGAACCCAGCTGCCAATGCAGGGGGTATAAGAGCCACGGGTTTGATCCCTGTGGTCAGGAGGATCCCCTGAAGAAGGAAATGACAAATCCCTCCAGCGTTCTTGCCTGGAGAATCCCATGGACAGAGGAACCCAATGGGCTACTGCCCACTGGGTCACAAAGAGCTGGACATGACTGAAGCGACTTAGCAAGCAAAACTATACCTTAGCATCAAATTGTGCCTGCCCAAACAACAGAAGTTTATCCTATGAGAAGACAAAATCTAGCACAAGAAGAAGCCCTACTGTTCTGGAGACCTGGCCAGCCCTTTTGCCTGCTCTTTACAGCCATGACCCTATGAGGTGGGTCTCTTGGTCTAAGGCTACAGTCAAGGATATGGTGGCTCCAAGCAGCCCAGTGGGAGGCCAAACTGGACGGACACCCAGCCTGCCTGGCCAAGAGCTGTGAACATGAGCAGGGTGCCCCTGGCAGGGGCTGCTCACATGGAGCTGTGCTGAGGGTTCTTCCCAGCTGAAAGCCATGGGTCGAGGCACCCAGAATAAGCTCCTGAGGCTTGCACAGTGACGCTAATACTACCAATAATACCAACACGCGCTGTTGCCGCAGCTCTGAGCAATGACTCAGTGCAGAGCTCCACCCGCCTCACCCGGTTTCACCCCGCCACAGCCCCCTGAGCTGCTAGGGCTCCTCCCCACATGACAGAGGAGGAAACTGAGGCTCACGAGGTGCAGCGAGCTGCCCAAGGTGCCCCGATCCCGCCACCGGCAGAGCCAGGCTGGACCCTGGGATCTCGTGGGCCTCCTCCGTGTCTCCCGAGCTCCAGCAGCTTCTCTGACCCTCCCTGGGGCTGCCGCCCCATCTCTACCTACACAATACTGGTTTTGATTCAGTCCATCCCTTTGACTTGAAATGGTCTCCGTTTTTCAATTTGCCTCACCCTAAGCAGTCACATCCATGAAATCAAGGGTTTAATGCATTAATTGCTTGTGGACTTTTTTCTGATACCCATTAAAATAAAAACATGACTGGTGAAAATATTGTTTGTCCACGCACCACCTTTGATCACCTCTCAGAAGCCCCTCCCTGGGACAACCAGGGCTGCTGCTGGAGAGGCCGGGAGGAGGGAAGAAGGTACCATCTGAGCAGTGAAGCCGACCTGCCCTCTCCCAGCCCAGCCCAGCCCAGGACAGCGGCAGTTCTTTCTCCTGGGGAGGCCCCACCTTCATCTGCTGCCCCAGGCTGGGCCTTGAAAAAGGGAAACACCAGGGCAGCTGGACAGGAGCCGCTGACCACCAGCCCCATGAGGGAAGATGGGACCCATGGGGATAAGGGGCCAAAAAGCTGTGATGGCCCCAGCGAACCTTTAGTTAAAGAGGGATGTGGAGTGCTCATCACATGCCCCTCGTCCCTCCCAAAGGAAGCCCCAGGCACTCAGGAGCAGAATTCCTGGCTTTGCGCCATCACAGGGAGAGAAGCCAAGAGGAGCCTTCTGTTCATGTGCAAAGGGTCCTGCCAGGAATGAAGACAGGAAACTGCAAAGGAATATCTGACAACAAGAAAAGGGAACAGAACTTTCCAGAAAGGCAGCCACATCTCCAACCAGCTGCAGCAACTGTGGCACGGTGAGGAATTGGCAGAAAACCTCCAGGCTAGCATGGGGACTGTGGGGATGGGGAAAGCGTGCTAAGACAGGGTGTCTGCTCTGGGATCCCGAGAGGAGGTGTGGTCAAGATGGAGGAAGTCCAGACATAGCTCCAGCAAGGGAGGGGACCCCAATTCAACTGCCCCCAAAAAGTCTGTGGAGGAATGAAGATTTTCCACTAGGAAAAAGAAGCATCAGGGGCCACTTGGGGCAGACAGGCCTGAGTTCAAGTCCCAGCTCCTCCTCTTACCCCTGCCGTGCCCTTCTGCTTGCTGAGCCTCATTTTTCTCCATCTGTAAAATGCAATGGGCTTCCCCGGTGGCTCAGACAGTAAAGAATCCTCCTGCAATGCAGGAGACCTGGGTTCAATCCCTTGATCAGGAAGATCCCCGGAAAAGGGAATGGCTACCCACTCCAGTACTCTTGCCTGGAGAATTCCATAGACAGAAAAGCCTGGTGGGCTATAGACCATGGAGTCACAAAGAGTCAGACATGACTGAGCGATTAACACACACACAAAATGGAATAGACTAGAACCTGTGTTCCAAAGTTATTGTGGGGAATAACAACGCTGAGTACACAGGAAGCAGTTAATGTGCATCAGCTATCACAATTTTTGTCTTATTGCATATTAACTATTCGTCCACCTGAAGGGCTATGGGGAACCAGGGTGACAGATATGTTACATACAGTCCCAGATATCATTCATTTACTCAACAGATGTATTTACTGAGCACCTGTTTTGAGCCAGATTCTGTACTGGGTGCCAGGTGAGGGTACAGGGCAGAGCTGGACCCACCTGGGAAGCAGAGTTGAGGTTGAACTGGGAATGCCCTCCTAGTGGGACACCTAGAAAGGGCTGATGCTGACGCTGAAGTTTCAGGGACAGTCATGATGAAAAATGCCTACTTTGTGCTGAACACCAGCTGAGGCCCATTCCACAATAGCATCTCACCAAGCCATCAGCAGAAACAGCCAAGGAAGCAGGAAGCATTAGAAAAGTATCTAGAAACCCCCTTCTAGAGGGATGGGAAGTCTCAGAGAGACTAGTAAGTGTCTCCTGTACCAGGCGCCAGAGCTGGTCTCCCATCCAGTCCTGGACAGAAGCAGGGTCTTTGAAATGTAGGTTCTAGGGCCCCTACCTGCTTGAAGAGTCTATTGGATGGAGGCAGAAAGGAAGTACAAATAGCAGGAAATTTGGCCTCGCTTCCAATTCCAGCTCCAACTCAAGTGCCTTGAGCAAAACCTGCACGACTGAGTCTCCATTTAACACCTGCAAAATCTTCCCTGCTCCCCTTCCCTAACGCAGCGCCATGCACACATCTGTCTGTAAAATGGGTCTGTAAAATAACCACTGTGAAGTTAGAAAACTCAGATAAAGCTTTCAAGAAATGGTGGCTCAATAGAGGACCAAAGCTGCCCAGACCCAACCTCAGATATTGCATCCCTGTGAGCAGGGCAGCCCCTCCCCCGGCCAACACACCTGATGCCAACATACCAGGTGCCAATGACCAAGCCTCCCGGTCACAAGGCAGCTCTGAAAAGGGGGGAGGTGGGTCCTCCTGGCACAGCAGGCCCCTCCCCATGTCTATCTTCTCCCATATCATTCTATTTGCAACTGGGACAAATACAATATTGGAATTTTCATCTCATTTTTCACAGACCTTTTTAGCCAGGACATAGTCATGCAACTGAAAAAGAGATTCAAAACCATCCTCTTAGCGGGATTTCACCATCTTCCCTCCCTTGTATATCTAATAATGAGTTGTCATTGCAGAGGTAGACCCTTT
This sequence comes from Bos indicus x Bos taurus, assembly GCF_003369695.1. NCBI lineage: Eukaryota > Metazoa > Chordata > Mammalia > Artiodactyla > Bovidae > Bos > Bos indicus x Bos taurus. The sequence continues at coordinate 123,648,703 of NC_040077.1, forward strand.
ATTGAAATCTGATAACTAATTCAATATGGGGCAAAGCTGTTCCCAAGACCTGAAATATAAGAAGTGTATATGAACTAGCTTAATTCATTATCTATATAAAAAATCAAGAAAACAAAAATATTGGCTAGAGAGCAACTTGCCAATAGACAGTGGCTGCCCCGAGGAGATGCTGGTTTTCTTTTTTTCTGGGACTTGTTTATAACCTTCTGTTAATCAAATCTGGATCTGAGAGGACATGGGAATTACCTGGAGAGGGTGGATGGAACGAGGCCCTGGAGCAGACGTGGGGAGAATCGGGATGAGTTCACAGCAGGAGTTTGGGTGTGAAAGACCTCAAGGTGCCCACCCCCATCTTCCCCAGAGCCTGAAAAGATGGTCCTTTTACACTTGGCCCCTCCCAGGGAAGAACCTGGTACCCAGGAGGGCAGCCGTGTGGGTGAGGCTGTGCCACGCAGGGATCCAGGGTAGGCTGGTGTCCTAGAAGCTGGGTAAGATGGGGACCTGTGGGCAAGTGGCTTATGGAGGGGGTCTCTCAGGAGGGGTGAGAAGGAAGCAGGGCCAGGCTGCAGGCTCAGCTCCAGCCTGGCCTCAGCCTGAACCCACAGGGAGCCCTGGAGGGTGTACAACACTGCATGGCGGTGCCCGTCGGGCAATAAGCTGGGCCTTTTGTAACTGTGTTAGGTGACTACTAACTGGAAGTCACCAAGGCAGAGACTGTAAGCTGGGCCTTTTCAGGATAGGCTGGCAGTCAGCTCCCTCCAGCGGAGGCTAACACTCATCTCCATCAGAGTGTGGGTGCGCTGGCCCAGTAACAAGCATGGGGGTGAGGCCACTGCTTCCGTGCCTGTTGTGGGTTGAATCATGTCCTGTGTTGGAGTCCTAACCCCAAGTAGCTCAGAGTGTGACCTCATTACACAGGTTACAGGTTAAAATGAGGTCTTTCGGTGGGCCCTAATTCAGTATTCACAGCAGACAGTGACTGCAGCCATGAAATTAGAAGGCTATTGCTTCTTGGAAGGAAAGCAATGATAAACCTAGACAGTATATTAAAAAGCAGAAAACATTTTGCTGAACAAATGTCTGTATAGTCAAGACTATGGTCTTTTCAGTAGTCAAGTATAGATGTGAGAGTTGGACCATAAAGAAGGCAGAGTGTTGAAGAACTGATGCTTTTGAACTGTGGTGCTGGAGAAGACTTGAAAGTCCTTCAGACAGCAAGATCAAACCAGTCAATTCTAAAGGAAATCAAGCCTGAATATTCATTGGAAGGACTGCTGCGAAGCTGAAGCTCCAATACTTTGGCTACCTGATATGAAGAGCTGACTCATTGGAAAAGACCCTGATGCTGGGAAAGATTGAAGTCAGAAGGAGAAGAGGGTGACAGAGGATGATATGGTTGGATGGCATCACCAATTCAATTGACATGAACTTGGGCAAACTCTGGGAGATGGTGAGGGACAGGAAGGCCTGGTGAGCTGCAGCCCATTGAGTGGCAAACAGCTGGACATGACTTGGCAACTGAACAACAGTTCAATATCACTAAGATCCTAACAAAAGCAGGAGATTTGGACAGAGATGTACATACAGGGAGAAGGACATGTGAAGATGAAGGCAGAGATCAGAGTGATGCTTCTTCACACCAAGGAATGCCAAAGACTGCCAGCAACCCACCAGCATTGCGGAGAGATGCTTTCTCATAGCTCTTGATGGAATCAACCATGCCAGCACCTTGATCTTGGACTTCTAGTATCTGGAACTGTGAGAAAACAGATTCTGTTGTTTAAGGCAGGGGTCCCCCGCCTCCAGGATCTAACGCCTGATGATCTGAGGTGGAACTGATGTAATAATAATAGAAATAAAGTGCACAATGAACGAAACGTGCTCGAATCATCGCAAAATCATCCCCTTCCCCAGTTCATGGGAACACCGTCTTCCTTGAAACCAGTCCCTGGTACCAGAAAGGCTGGGAACTGCTGGTTTAAGGCACCAACCCTGTTACGGCAGCCTTAGGAGTGTAAGACAAGGCCCAACTCTGACCCCAGTCATCGGTAACCTCTGGTGACTCTACCCACCCAGTATCCTGGCCTTGCCTCTAACAACTTCCTAGTTTTCCTCAAGGAACCTCTGGGCAGCCCTCTTCAGGGTCCTCTAGAACCACTCCTTCCCCAGATTAAGGGATGGGCGAAACTCTGGGCCTGACCAACCAGAATCCTGTATCTGCCTGGCCATAGATATTGGTTCAGGAATGAGCACACAACTGAATCTGATCCAAAGAGGCTGAATTCTGGAACTTTCTCTGGACCTGGAGACAGCAGGGTGTGAGCATGGTCCCAGCTATGGGACCACCTGGAGGAAAAGGCCTGCAGGAATGTGAGGCCTCCATGAGCGATTCAGCCAGGAATGGAGCCCTCATGACATCATTTATTTAATTATTAGGCTTTTGTCTCCCCCATCATCCTAATTTCTGTGTATGTGTATACATTACATCAAATATATGGCTGTTTCAGATCAATTTTGGAACATAATTTTTAAAAAACTACAAAAAATGGGCTGATTCAGACTGTAATTCAGGGTGATCTTGAATTGGGAAGTAAGACTGTGTTATTAAACAAAAATTAGAGTGATCATTATTGAAGGTGAATTATATACTATATATGTCAAGCATTAATGCATTTGTTTTACATGCATTACCTTAAGCCCCACAGTCACCCCTCTGAAGTAGGACCTGTTAATCCTCCATTTTTTCAGTTAAAGGAACTTGTGTTACTTTTAACCAGACATTTCTATACCCTGGTACCAAAGGCAAAGCTAACACACAAGAAGAAAACTATAGACCAATATGCCTGATTTATTTCTCCTGCTATAATTTTAGATTTGCCTATTTCCCCTTTCAACTTTATCAGTTGATGTTTTTTGACATTCTGTTGTTTGGTGCATACATATTTAGGGCTCTTATGTCATCTTGGCGGATTGGTTCTTTTATCTGTGCAATGTCCCTCTTTCTTCCTCTCTCCAGTAATTTTCTTTGTTCTGAATTCTGTCTTATCTGGTCTTAATATGTCCACTCCTGTTTTTTTTCTTAATTACCAAGAGAATTTAATGGAATCTCTAGTCACCACCTGATGCAAAGAGCAGACTCATTAAAAAGACTGATTCTGGGAAAGATTGAGGGCAGGAGGAGAAGGGGACAACAGAGGAGATGGTTGGATGACATCACCAACTCAGTGGACGTAAGTTTGAACAAACTCTAGCAGATGGTGAAGGACAGGGAAGCCTGGAGTGCTGTAGCCCATGGGGTCACAAACAGCTGGACACGACCGAGCGACTGGACAGCAACTACTACAGTCCAAGAGCAGAGATAGAGGAAACCCAGCCTAAGCTTCCAAATTCTGGGAGCCACCTCCAGGCTGGGTCCTGCTTCCAGGGGAAGGGTGATGTCCCCACCTTAGTCCCAGGGCTGAGGGAGCTCAGCGCAGCTGCTCAGACTAGAGCCCAGCCCACAGCAGGGCTGAAGGCTTGGGGGCTGACACTGCTGACTGATGGGGACCCAGTGCTGAGGATGGGACATCTCAGTCACCAGTCAGTGAGGCTCCTGAGAGAAGGGCTGGGTGATGCCTGTCCATATTCACTGTTTTGTTCCAGGTGAGGAAACTGAGACCCAGCAGAGGGTGTGGAAGGGGCAGCCCAGCCTGATGCCCAGGAGTTGGGGTGCGGCTAGGACTCAGCCCAGGACCCTGGCCTGGCCTGCCATGGGAGCCCATTCCCCTTCCCACCAAGAAGGGTAGTCAGCTGGTGGGCTATGGGGGTTGGGGGGTGGTTAGCATTGCTCTGTCTGACAACTTGTTGGGGAACGAAGCAGTTCAGTCTGCGTGGTATGCAGGGCTACAAAGCCTGGCAGCATCAAAAAGCCTGGGAGCTGGTATTTCAGGTAGGAGAGGGACTTGTCCCAACCCAAGATCAGGCCATTGATGCTGGTGACTCAGACCTGGGGGTGGATGGGAGTCATAAAGAGAAATTTCACCAGCAGCTCAGCTGACCTCATGGACCAGTCAGCCTTGTAGAATTCCCAGAAATTGTCCCACAACTTCCAGTGGTTCTCAGCCATCATCTGACCCTTCAAGAAAAACCAGACACCCAGCACAAGAGAGGCATCAACTAGTTGACAAGGACTTTTCTGAAGATGTTTAGGAGGCCAAAGAAGTTGAACACAGTGAACAACTGGTCCAGTTCAGTTCAGTTGCTCAGTCATGTCCGACACTTTGTGACCCCATGGATGGCAGCACACCAGGCCTCCCTGTCCATCACCTACATCCAGAGTTTACTCAAACTCATGTCCATTGAGTCAGTGATGCCATTCAACCATCTCATCCTCTGTCATCCCCTTCTCCTCCCACCTTCAATCTTTCCCAGCATTAGGGTATTTTTAAATGAGTCAGTTCTTCGCCTCAGGTGGCCAAAGTGTTGGAGTTTCAGCTGCAGCATCAGTCCTTCCAATGAATATTCAGGACTGATTTCATTTAGGATAGATTGGTTGGTTCTCCTTGCAGTCCAAGGGACTCTCAAGAGTCTTCTCCAACACCACAGTTCAAAAGCATCAATTCTTCAGCAGTCAGCTTTCTGTATATTCCAACTCTCACATGCATACATGGCCACTGGAAAAACCATAGCCTTGACTAGACGGACCTTTGTTGGCAAAGCAATGTCTCTGCTTTTTAATATGCTATCTAGGTTGGTCATAACTTTTCTTTCAAGGAACAACTGTCTTTTAATTTCATGGCTGCAGTCACCATCTGCAGTGATTTTGGACCCCCCAAAATTAAGTCTGTCACTGTTTTCACTGTTTCCCCATCTATTTGCCATGAAGTGATGGGACCACATGCCATGATCTTAGTTTTCTGAATGTTGAGTTTTAAGCCACTTTTTCACTCTCCTCTTTCACTTTCATCAAGAGGCTTTTTAGTTCTTCTTCATTTTCTACCATAAGGGAGGTGTCATCTGCATATCTGAGGTTATTGATATTTTTCCCGGCAATCTTGATTCCAGCTGGTGTTTCATCCAGCCCAGCATTTGTCATGATGTACTCTGCATATATGTTAAATAAGCAGGGTGACAGTATACAGCCTTGACGTACTCCTTTTCCTATTTGGAACCAGTCTGTTGTTCCATGTCCAGTTCTAACTGCTGCTTCCTGACCTGAATACAGGTTTCTCAAGAGGCAGTCAGGTGGTCTGGTATTCCCATCTCTTTCAGAATTTTCCACAGTTTATTGTGATCCACACAGTCAAAGGCTTTGGCATAGTCAATAAAAGCAGAAATAGATGTTTTCTGGAACTCTCTTGCTTTTTTGATGAGCAAACAGATGTTGGCAATTTGATCTCTGGTTCCTCTACCTTTGATAAATCCAACTTGAACATCTAGAAGTTCACAGTTCACATACTGTTGAAGCCTGGTTTGGAGAATTTTGAGTATTACTTTACTAGCGTGTGAGATGAGTGCAATTGTGTGGTAGTTTGAGCATTCTTTGGCATTGCCTTTCTTTGGGATTGGAAAGAAAACTGACCTTTTCCAGTCCTGTGGCCACTGCTGAGTTTTCCAAATTTGCTGGCATATTGAGTGCAGCACTTTCATGGCATCATCTTTTAGGATTTGAAATAGCTCAACTGGAATGCCATCACCTCCACTAGCTTTGTTCGTAGTGATGCTTTCTAAGGCCCACTTGACTTCACATCCCAGGATGTCTGGCTCTAGGTGAGTGATCACACCATCATGATTATCTGGGTCATGAAGATCTTTTTTGTACAGCTCTTCTGTGTATTCTTGCCACCTCTTCTTAATATCTTCTGCTTCTGTTAGGTCCATACCATTTCTGTCCTTTATGGTGCCCATCTTTGCATGAAATGTTCCCTTGGTATCTCTAATTTTCTTGAAGAGATCTCTAGTCTTTCCCATTCTGTTGTTTTCCTCTATTTCTTTGCGTTGATCACTGAAGAAGGCTTTCTTATCTCTCCTTGCTATTTTTTGGAGTTCTGCATTCAAATGGGTATATCTTTCTTTTTCTCTTTTGCCTTTCATTTCTTGTCTTTTCACAGATATTTGTAAGGCCTCCTCAGACAACCATTTTGCTTTTTTGCATTTCTTTTTTGGGGGGATAGTCTTGATCCCTGCCTCCTCTACAATGTCATGAACCTCTGTCTGTAGTTCATCAGGCACTCTGTCTATCAAATCCAATCCCTTGAATCTATTTATCACTTCCACTGTATAATCCCCTGTAAGGGAGTTGATTTAGGTCATACCTGAATGGTCTAGTGGTTTTCCCTACTTTCTTCAATTTAAGTCTGAATTTGGCAATAAGGAGTTCATGATCTGAGCCATAGTCAGTTCCCGGTCTTGTTTTTGCTGACTGTATAGAGCTTCTCTATCTTTGGCTCCAAAGAATATAATCAATCTGATTTCGATATTGACCATCTGGTGATGTCCATTTGTAGAGTCTTTTCTTGTGTTGTTGGAAGAGGGTGTTTGCTATGACCAGTGCATTCTCTTGGCAAAACTCAATTAGCCCTTGCCCTGCTTCATTCTGTACTCCGAGGCCAAATTTGCCTGTTACTCCAGGTACGTCTTGACTTCCTACTTTAGCATTCCAGGCACCTATAATGAAAAGGACATCTTTTGGGGGTGTTAGTGCTAGACGGTCTTGTAGGTTTTCATAGAACTGTTCAACTTCAGCTTCTTCAGCATTACTGGTCGGGACATAGACTTGGATTACTGTGATATTGAATGGCTTGCCTTGGAAACGACCAGAGATCATTCTGTCATTTTTGAAATTGCATCCAAGTACTGCATTTCAGACTCTTTTGTTGACTATGATGGCTACTCCATTTCCTCTAAGGGATTCTTGCCCACAGTAGTAGATATAATGGTCATCTGAGTTAAATTCACCCATTCCAGTCCATTTTAATTTGCTATTTCCCCCTCAGTCAGTCTCTTCCATCAGGAAGCTTCCATAAGCCTCTTATCCTTCTCCATCAGAGGGCAGACAGACTGAAAACCACAATCACAGAAAACTAACCAATCTGATCACATGGACCACAGCCTTGTCTAACATTGAAACTATGACCCATGCTTTGTAGGGTGACCCAAGATAAATGGGTCATGGTGAAGAGTTCTGACAAAACGTGGTCCACTGGAGAAGGGAATGGCAAACCACTTCAGTATTCTTGCCTTGAGAATCCCATGAACAATATGAAAAGGCAAAAAGATAGGACACTGAAAGATAAAGTCCCCAGATCGGTGGGTGCCCACTATGCTACCGGCAATCAGTGGAGAAATAACTCCAGAAAGACTGAAGAGATGGAGCCAAAGCAAAAACAACACCCAGTTGTGGATGTGACTGGTGGTGGAAGTAAAGTCCGATGCTGTAAAGAGCGAGTGGTCCAGGCAGAGGTAACAGCAATGTATGAAGGGGCCCGTGCTCTGGGCCACCATAAACATGCCTGATGAGCATCTTAGGGCAAACTTCTGTCACACCAGGCACGAATATCTCAGGACTGGTATGTATTGTCCCCAGCCTCCATGAAAGTGCAGCAGCCCAGATTATTGGTGATGAATAGTGCATGGTCTTGGAATAGGGCTGCCCTACAGGGGCAGCCTACAGGCCACACAGCCAGTTTCAGCCATCACAGACCACCACCTGCCCCTGATTTTTTTTTTTTTTTTTTTGGCAGTGTTGTGTCTTCATTCCTGCACACTGGCTTTCTCTGATTGTGGCAAGCTGTGGCTACTCTTCATTGCAGTATGCAGGCTTCTCATTGCATTGGCTTCTCTTGTTGCAGAGCACAGGCTTCAGTACTTGTGGCTGGTGGGCTTAGTGGCCCAGAAGCATGAAGTTGCCCGGAATCTCCCTGGACCAGGGATTGAACCCATGCCCCCTGCATTGACAGGCAGATTCTTAACCACTGCACCACCAGGGAAGTCCCTCCCTCTGTGTGTTTCGTTTTGTTTGCTTTTAAGATTTTAATTTTTAGAGAAGTTTTAGGATTAAAGCAAAATTGAGAGGAAGGCACAGAATTTCCTATAAACCCACCACCCCTGCACATGCATAGCCTTCTCCATTATGAAGGTCACTCACCAGAATAGCACTTTTTTTTCCACCAAAAATGAACCAATATTCACAAATCTTTATCACCCAGAGTCCATAGTTAGGTTCACTCTTGGTGTTATACTTTCAACGGGTTTGAACAAATATATAATTACATGCAGGGCTTGCCGGGTGGTGCTCCAGCAAAGAGTCTGCCCGCCCGTGCAGGAGACACAAGAGACCTGGGTTCGACCCCTGGTTCAGGAAGCTCTCCCAGAGAAGGAAATGGCAACCCACTCCAGTACTCTTGCCTGGAAAATCCCATGGACAGAGGAGCCCAGTGTTACTTGTACTGGGTTATTTAACAGTCCATTGGGTTGCAAAGATCTGACTTCGCATGACTGAGCATTCACTTTTTTTTTTTTTAATGCTAATTATGCTTATTTTTATTTTTTTTCCTAATTTTATTTTATTTTTAAACTTTACATAATTGTATTAGTTTTGCCAAATATCAAAATGAATCCGCCACAGGTATACATGTGTTCCCTATCCCGAACCCTCCTCCCTCCTCCCTCCCCATACCATCCCTCTGGGCCATCCCAGTGCACCAGCCCCAAGCATCCAGCATCGTGCATCGAACCTGGACTGGCAACTCGTTTCCTACATGATATTTTACATGTTTCATTGCCATTCTCCCAAATCTTCCCACCCTCTCCCTCTCCCACAGAGTCCATAAGACTGTTCTATACATCAGTGTCTCTTTTGCTGTCTCGTACACCGGGTTATTGTTACCATCTTTCTAAATTCCATATATATGCATTAGTATACTGTATTGATGTTTTTCCTTCTGGCTTACTTCACTCTGTATAATAGGCTCCAGTTTCATCCACCTCATTAGAACTGATTCAAATGTATTCTTTTTAATGGCTGAGTAATACTCCATTGTGTATATGTACCACAGCTTTCTTATCCATTCATCTGCTGATGGACATCTAGGTTGCTTCCATGTCTTGGCTATTATAAACAGTGCTGCGATGAACATTGGGGTACACGTGTCTCTTTCCCTTCTGGTTTCCTCAGTGTGTATGCCCAGCAGTGGGGTTGCTGGATCATAAGGCAGTTCTATTTCCAGTTTTTTAAGGAATCTCCACACTGTTCTCCATAGTGGCTGTACTAGTTTGCATTCCCACCAACAGTGTAAGAGGGTTCCCTTTTCTCCACACCCTCTCCAGCATTTATTATTTGTAGACTTTTGGATCGCAGCCATTCTGACTGGTGTGAAATGGTACCTCATAGTGGTTTTGATTTGCATTTCTCTGATAATGAGTGATGTTGAGCATCTTTTCATGTGTTTGTTAGCCATCTGTAGGTCTTCTTTGGAGAAATGTCTATTTAGTTCTTTGGCCCATTTTTTGATTGGGCCATTTATTTTTCTGGAGTTGAGCTGTAGGAGTTGCTTGTGTATTTTTGAGATTAGTTGTCAGTTGCTTCATTTGCTATTATTTTCTCCCATTCTGAAGGCTGTCTTTTCACCTTGCTAATAGTTTCCTTTTTTACTTTTTATAATGACTTGTATCTGCCATCATGGCATCATACAGAGTAGTCTCACTGCCTGAAAAAGCCTCCAGCCACTGGTGTTTAGTCAACACTTCCACAGTCTTTTTCCATGTCTTTTTCCAAAGTATCTGTCTTATGATCTCACCCTATCCATGTTGCTGTTTGAAGGGAGTTGCTTTACATAGCATGTTGCTGGGTCAGGTGTTCCTTGGAGCCTCTGGTTTATTTTGGTTTTGGTCTACTCTGCCAATCGCTGCCTTTTAATCAGTGTATTTAGTCCATTTAGATTTGGTGATATGTTAGGGCTTAAGGCTGCCATGTTATCTTTTATTTTCTGTTTGTTTTCCTGGTTTCCTATTCTCTGTATCTCCCTTCCTGTGGGTTACCTGAACCTGTTTTAGGATTCTATATTGATTTATTTAGTGTTTTTGAGTCTACTACTTTGTATAGTTTTCTTAGTGTTTGTTCTAAGTATTATGAGATATGTTATGAGAGATGTATATAACTTTGTACTCTACTGGTATTGATGTTTTACCACTGACAGTTAAGTGTAGACACCTTACTTCTACTGAGGTCTCTTTACCCTTCACACGTTATAAATATCATAGTATTAAATACTTCCCTTACAAATATTGAATACCACAGTAGACGGTTTTTAACTTTTGCTTCTGCCACAAAATACGATGTAAGAAACTCATGAGAGAAAGGATTGAATATTCTATTTACCCCATCCATCCTGATAATCTTCATTCCTTTTTGAAGTCCCGAGCCTCCTTCTGCTACCATTTTCTTTCTGTTTAAACAATTCCTTTTAGCCATTTTCTTAGGACACATTGGGCTTCCCTGGCATCCAGTCTCAATCGCTTCATGGCACATAGATGGGGAAAAAGTGGAAACAGTGACAGACTTTATTTTCTTGGGCTCCAAAATCACTGCAGACGGTGACTACAGCCATGAAATTAAAAGACGCTTGCTCCTTGGAAGGAGAGCTATGACAAAACTAGACAGAGATTTAAAAAGCAGAGACATCACTTTGCTGACAAAGGTTTGTCTAGTCAAAGCTATGGTTTTTCCAGCAGTCATGTATGGATGTGAGAGTTGGATCATAAAGAAGGCTGAAAAAATTGATGCTTTCGAATTGTGGTGCTGGAGAAGACTGGAGAGTCCCTTGAACTGCAAGGAGATCAAACCAGTCCATCCTAAAGGAAATCAACCATGAATACTCATTGGAGGGACTGATACTGAAGCTGAAGTTCAAATACTTTGGCCACCTGATGTGAACAGCTGACCCACTGGAAAAGACCCTGATGCTGGGAAAGACTGAGGTCAGGAGGAGAAGGAGGTGACAGAGGATGAGATGGTTGGATGGCATCACTGACTCAATGGACATGAGTTTGAGCAAACTCCAAGAGATAATAGAGGACAGGGAAGACTGGTGTGCTGCACTCTATGGGGTCACAGATTCAGACACAGCTTAGTGTCTGAACAACAACAAGGACACAATTGCTAGCAGTAAATTCTCTTAGCTCTTCTTCATCTGAAATGTCTTTACTTTCCCCTAATTCTTGAAGGATATTTTCACCAGACATAGAATTCATGGATGACAGTTCTTTTCTTTCTGTTTCTGAAAAACTTTTGCACCACTTAATTTGAGTCTCCACAGTTTTAAAAGAAATAGCCACTGTCATTCAACCTAATGTAACTTATAAGTAACAGTTTCTTTCTGGATGCTTTTAAGATTTTTTTCACTGTGTCTTTAGTTTTTGAACATTTAATTATGATGTGACTTGGCATCAATTTCTCCGAGCTTATCCTTTTTGGGATTGGCTCAGCTTCTTGAATCTGTAGGTATATGTGTTTCATTAAATTGGGGGCAGTTTTAGCCATTATTAGCCATTATCAAATACATTTTTAGTGCCACTCTTTCTCCTTCTGAAACTAATGATATCACTGCTAGTTCTTTTGCTATTGTTCCTCTGGTCTTTGAAACTTTGGTTTGGGTTTTGTTTTGTTTTGTTTTGTTTCAGTCTGTATTCTCCCTATTGTTCAGATTGGGTAAACTTGCTGATCTGGCCTCACGTTCACTGATTCTATCCTCTATCATCTTTACTGTATATTGTCACCTTTACTTTGTTACACCTTTACTGTATATTATACTTTGTTACACCTTTACTGTATACACTTTACTGTATATTGTCAGGCTGTATATTGTCACCCTGCTTATGTAACTTATATGCAGAGTACATCGTGCAAAATGCCGGCTGGATGAAGCACAAGCTGGAATCAAGATTGCTGGGAGAAATATCAATAACCTCAGATAAGCAGATGACGCCACCCTTATGGTAGAAAGCAAAGAGAAACTGAAGAGTCTCTTGATATAAATGAAAGAGGAGAGTGAAAAAGCTGGCTTGAAACTCAACATTCAAAGAACGAAGATCATGGCATCCGGTCCAATCACTTCATGGCAAACAGATGGGGAGACAACAGAAAACAGTGACAGGCTTTTTCTTCTTGGGCTCCAAAATCACTGCAGATGGTGACTGCAGCCATGAAATTAAAAGACGCTTGCTCCTTGGAAGAAAAGCTAAGACCAACCTAGACAGCTTATTAAAAAGCAGAGACAGGCTACTCAAGTGAGGGATATAAGTAGAGATTCCTGAGGTGGGAAATATCAGACTTGAGTTATCTCAGTTCACATCTCTGTTGAAACAATAAGAGAGTTAACTAACTTTCTCCCTGTTTCCCTTTCCTCCATTCATTCACGATATTCACATGCTCCTATTAAAAAAAAAAAAGCAGAGACATTACTTTGCCAACAAAGATCCGTCTAGCCAAATCTATGGTTTCTCCAGTAGTCATATATGGATGTGAAAGCTAGACCATAAAGAAAGCTGAGCACTGAAGAATTGATGCTTTTGAACTGTGGTGTTGGAGAAGACTCTTGAGAGTCCCTTGGACTGCAAGGAGATCAAGTCAGTCAATCCTAAAGGAAATCAACCCTAAGTATTCATTGGAAGGACTGATGCTGAAGCTAAAGCTCCAATACTTTGGCCACCTGATGGAAAGAACTGACTCATTGGAAAAGACCCTGATGCTGGGAAAGATTGAAGGCAGGAGGAGAAGGGGACGACAGAGGATGAGATGGTTGGACGGCATCACCGACTCTATGGACATGAGTTTGAGCAAGCTCCAGAGTTGGTGATGGACAGGGAAGCCTAATGTGCTGCAGTCCATGGGGTTGCAAAGAGTCGGACACAGTTGAGCAACTGAACTGAACTGAACTGATCATCTTTATTGTCAATGTCAAGCCATTCATTGAGTTTTCATTTTGGTCATTGTATATTTTAGTACCATAATTTCCATGTGATTCTTTTTTATAACATATTTCTTCACTGGGATGTTTTTCATGTTTCCAGATAATTCATAATTGCTTGCTCAATCATTTTGGGGATGCCTGCTTTAAAGTCCTTGTCAGATTACTCCAACACTTGATTCACCCCAATGTTGGCATCTGTTGATTATCTTTTTCATTCAAGTTGTGATTTCCCTGGTTCTTGTTGTGACCAGTAAATTTTTTTGTATCCTGGACATTTTGGATATTATAAGACTCTGGATTCTATTTAATCTTTTTTTTTTTTTTTTTGGCAGCAGTTATTGCAAGAGGCCAAATTGGGGTGTGTGCGCAGCTCTCCCTAGCATGCCTGCAAAAATAGGACACCAACTCTACTCTCTTGTTGCTGCTGAATTGGGAGGCTAAGCTCAGCTTCCCACTGTGCCCTACTGGCACCGGGGACAGGGGAAGCCAAGGCCTGACTCACAGCACTTTGTTGTTGCAGGTGGAGGCAGGAGCTGAGCTTCCCACTGGGGCTTGCTGACACCAAGGGAGGGGAAGGAGGGAAGCAGAGTGCCCACTAGCCCTGCCACCACCACCTCATTCTGCCTCATTGATGCCAGGTGGGGCACAGACTCTTCTCTTTGGGTCGCACTGGTGCCAGAGAGATGGTGGATGGGGCCGTTGAGTTTGAATAGCTGTATGTTCTATCACCATAAGTCCCATGCTGCCAGTCGGAAGTGGAGGCTTAGCTCATGGCTAGACCCATCTGACACTTCTCTGGCAGGGGACTCAGGGCATCTCTGCTTGTTTGCAAAGTGGGTCATGTTGGGGAGGGGGTTGAGGGGTAGTGAGGACATCAGCTTCCTGCTCAATCTCACCGAAAATGCAGAGTGGGGGTTGGCAGAAGAGTAGCTTTTCTGTTGCTTTTTGATTAGAGTAACGCGGATTTTGACAAAAAGGTTTTCTGTTATGAAGCCACTCCCTTCTCAGTCCTTCGGCTAGAGTGGCAGTTTTCTCTTGGAGCTTTTCTAGTCTGTGTCTGTTTGTGGCTCTGGGTTGGAGGCTTCGGCAGCCCTCTGTTGGGATATATGAGAGGCAGCAGGGAAACAGTCAAGCTCTGAAATTCCCAAGGCAGGCTATCTTCTTCTTTCCATCTTTTAAAGTCTTCCCATGCCTGTTAGGTTATGTCCAGGGTTATTAGTTGTAAGCGGGAAGACCTGGGAAGCCTGGGGCTACTTCATCTTGGAAGAAACGGAAGTTCCATCCTTGAGATATGTGTTGTCACACTTAGACAGGATCACAGAAGATCTCCCAAAGCCCTACAATAGGTTAGCCCCCTTACATGTTTCCATGGCAACCCATGGGCTTCCTGTGTGGCACCATCAATTGCCTGTGTGCATATATATGTGTGTGGTGGAGGTGGGGGGGAGTCTTCAACTAATATCCATTCCCATTCTTCCACTTTATCAATAGAGCCCACACAGGTCCAAGGACAGGGACAGGTCCTGCTCATTGCGGTGTCCTCTGTGCAGAGAACAGAGCCTGAAAGGGAAATAGAGAGATGCACTGAAACACAGAGATTCAGGTGACAGGGACTCCCTTAGATAGAAGCTCAGAAAAGGCCTCTATGAGGTGGTGACATTTATGCGAAGATCAGAAATACACAACACAGCCATGCAAGTGAAACCCTGAGCTTCCCCATTGACAAAGCCTTGTGGTAGGAATGAGTTTGACATACTCCCAGAGCAGCAAAGAGGCCAATGGCTGTAAACTGACCTAAGGAAACAGATCATGTAGGTCTTTGGAGGCCAGTAGAGGAGGAGGAGGAGAGGTCATTAAAGGATCAGAGGAGGGATAAGGGGTCACGACTTGACTTGGGTCTCAGGGGTGAGCTCCTCTGTATATTGTGATCTACAGGAACATAACAGGCACCCAGAGCAGAGGCTGCTGAAACCCTGGATAAGAGATGGGATGCAAGAGGTGGGGGTGAGCTAAGGTAAGAGAGGAAGCTCCAGGGTGGCTGGATCTGTGAATGAACAACTTTCATTCACATGTGAGGCACGTGAGGGATGAAAATGGGACAGAGTACGGAAAGCATCAGACATATGGTAGGCGCCTCTCATGAAAAGCTGGTTTCTATTCCTCTCAGCTCAAGGCTTTCACCCCACCCCAGGGGTCTCTGCAGCCACCAGAGTCTATGCAGGCAACTCCAGCTCTGAAGATGTTGGCAGCTGGCTCCTACAGAAGCCAATGTTATTTCTGCACCTTTGGTCTGTGACTTGTGGTGGCAAGTGCCACTTGGAGCCCAATCGTTCCATCCCCTTGCATTCCAACACTGGGGACCCCTCCCCAGGAGCACCTCCCCCAGTGTCTCACCTGCTCAATCCAGCCCACCTCACCAGTCAACCTGCCAGAAATCTGGCACATCATCCAGGTGCTGCGACCAGGATCTTAGTTTGAATGTAACATGGCATCTCATGGGTTTTGAAGCCTGCTCTGAGTCTGGGAATCTCCACTGAGAATCATAGAGGCAACGAGTATGAGCACTGGGGCCCCAGGCATCACACACTCCAGCCCCTGCAACTTACATATGGGGAAGTTGAGTCTCACGAGGGCAAAGTTCCTGAGGCTTAGTCGTTAAGAATACTCTAGGGTCAGGTAGATTTGGGATTCACATTCTCACTCTGCCACTTCATTGTTGAGATCTTGGGCAAGAGACTTTCCTTCTCTCTTGGTTTCCTCATCTGTAAAATGTGATAATACTCATAGCCAGCACTCACTCTGTGCCAGGCACTATTTCAAGCCATACATATACATGATCTCCTCTTTCAGTCCTGAGCAAGTCCATGAGGCAGGTCCCCGGCTTACTCACTACATCCTGCATGAGGAAAGTGAGGCACAGCAAGCTTACGGAATGTCATGAAGAGTTACTCAGCCAGGAAATGCAGTTCAGTTCAGTCCATCACTCAGTCGTGTCTGACTCTTTGCCACCCCATGGACTGCAGCATGCGAGGCCTCCCTCTCCATCACCAACTCCCAGAGTTTATGCAAACAAACGTCCATTGAGTCTGCGATGCCATCCAACCATCTCATCCTCTGTTGTTCCCTTCTCCTCCTGCCTTCAATCTTTCCCAGCATCAGGGTCTTTTCAAATGAGTCAGTTCTTTCCATCAGGTGGCCAAAGTATTAGAGCTTCAGCTTCAGCATCAGTCTTTCCAATGAGTATTCAGGACTGATTTCCTTTAGGGTGGACTGGTTGGATCTCCTTGTAGTCCAAGGGACTCTCAAGAGCCTTCTCCAACACCACAGTTCAAAAGCATCAATTCTTTGGTGCTCAGCCTTCTTTATGGTCCAGCTCTCATATCCATACATGACTACTGGAGAAACCACAGCTTGGACTAGACAGACCTTTGCAGAGTGATGGAGCCAGGTTCAAATCCAGCAGGCCTGGCCTTCAGGTCTGTGCTCCCAGCCCTGATGCTCTCCTATCTCCAGTACATCCTTGAAGATGGCCTTGAAGGTTACTTGACAAATGCCTGTAAAGGCTGAGCACAGTCCCCAGCACACAGCACTCAATAAATGCTGGCTGAGGGTCCAGAAAAACATCTATTTCTGCTTTATTGACTATGCCAAAGCCTTTGACTGTGTAGATCACAATAAACTATGGAAAATTCTGAAAGAGATGGGAATACCAGACCACCTGACCTGCCTCTTGAGAAACCTATATGCAGGTCAGGAAGCAACAGTTAGAACTGGACATGGAACAACAGACTGGTTCCAAATAGGAAAAGGAGTACGTCAAGGCTGTATATTGTCACCCTGCTTATTTAACTTATATGCAGAATACATCATGAGAAATGCTGAGCTGGAAGCAGCACAAGCTGGAATCAAGATTGCTGGGAGAAATATCAATAACCTCAGATATGCAGATGACACCACCCTTATGGCAGAAAGTGAAGAGGAACTAAAAAGCCTCTTGATGAAAGTGAAAAAGGAGAGTGAAAAAGTTGGCTTAAAGCTCAACATTCAGAAAACGAAGATCATGGCATCTGGTCCCATCACTTCATGGGAAATAGATGGGGAAACAGTGGAAACAGTGTCAGACTTTATTTTGGGGGGCTCCAAAATCACTGCAGATGGTGATTGCTGCCATGAAATTAAAAGACGCTTACTCCTTGGAAGGAAAGTTATGACCAACCTAGATAGCATATTCAAAAACAGAGACATTACTTTGTCAACAAAGGTCCATCTAGTCAAGGCTATGGTTTTTCCAGTAGTCATTTTTGGATGTGAGAGTTAGACTGTGAAGGAAGCTGAGCACTGAAGAATTGATGCTTTTGAACTGTGGTGTTGGAGAAGACTCTTGAGAGTTCCTTGGACTGCAAGGAGATCCATCCAGTCCATCCTAAAGGAGATCAGTCCTGGGTGTTCATTGGAAGGACTGACTGATGCTGAGGCTGAAACTCCAGTACTTTGGCCACCTTATGCGAAGAGTTGACTCATTGGAAAAGACTCTGATGCTGGGAGGGATTGAGGGCAGGAGGAGAAGGGGACGACAGAGGATGAGATGGCTGGATGGCATCACCGACTCGATGGACATGAGTTTGAGTTAACTATGGGAGTTGGTGATGGACAGGGAGGCCTGGTGCGCTGTGATTCATGGGGTTGCAAAGAGTCGGACATGACTGAACGACTGAACTGAACTGAACTGAGGGTCAGTCACCTGCCCTGCACAGTGGTGAGACAGGGAAAGCTGACCCAAACAGAGCTGGGAAGGGCTTCCACTCCCCTGGTAAGGATGGAGGTGTGATCTGCAGAAGAGAGCTGACTGTAGAAACTCAAGGGCCACGGGAGCCCAAGGTGGGGCTTTGGAGACAGAGGAGGGAAGAGCATGTGGAAAGGCCTGGTGGTGAGGAGGGAAGGCCTGGCCCGGGGTCCAGAGAGGAGCAAGGTGAGCCATCGCAGGCCTCACGGAGTCCAGGAAGGAGCACAGTGAGACCTGAGGCCTTTTCAGACTCTGGGGGAGAAGGGATTAGATGGGGAGAGGGAGCCTAGAGCCAGGGGAGGCTGGTGAGCAGCTGCTGGGTGGGGGCTGGGCTCATGGGCAGGTCCTCACTTCCCTACATTTCAGGGGCAGGAGACTTTCACAAGAAGAGTAGGGATGTCCCTCACTCCCCTCTGCTGATTGCTCGGGACTGGGGACAGCGATTTCCCAGACTCTGGAGCTGCCAGGCTGTGGTGAGCCAGTCTCCCCTCTTCCCCATCTTGCCCACACTCCATCTCCTCTCCCTCCAAGGCTGTTCCAGGCTGATCCAGTGCATTAAAAGGCTGAAACAGCCTCACTACTGAAGCCTCTGGCTCATTATCAGGCAGCTAGAGAGGCTAGGGGACCACCAGGGAGGGACTGGACAGGTTGGGGAAGGGAGGCAGCAGAGCCTGGGTGATGATAACCATTTGCATGCACTTTCTGCTGAGTTCTGTGTATTCCGATCAGTACTCAGACATCCTGGGCTTCCCTGGTGGCTCAGTGGTAAAGAATCTGTCTGCAGTGCAGCAGACACCAGTTCGATCACTGGATGGGGAATATCACCTGGAGAAGAAAATGGCAACCCACTCCAGTATTCTTGCCTGGGAAATTCCATGGAGAGAGGAGCCTGGCAGGCTACAGTCCATGGGGTCACAAAAGAGCTGGACACAACTTGGCAACTTAACAACAACAACACAGACATCCTAGGCTTTTTTTTAATCACTGACAATCCCATTGGATCTGCACCACCTGTGTCTCTGTGCTGTTATTACAATGGGCCCTGTTTCAGTCTGCAGTGGGGGGTACAGAGAGGGGCGATGACTTCCTCAAGGTCACACAGTTGCAGGTAGCAAGCCCGGCCCCCATACCAGCAGCCCACATGGATGGAGCTCCTCTCGTGTGCCCAGCTATTACCCACAGTACAGGTGGGATGCTGGCAACCCTACCAGGCAGGCAGCGTTATCATCTCATTTTACAGACAAAGACACCAAGGCACAGAGAGGTCAAGGTACTTGCCTGAAGTCACACAGCTCCATGTTCTTACCCTCAAACCCTGTTCCTTCTGCACTGAGATGCAGTTGGGGCCTTGTGGGGAAAGGACCAAGCCTCACAGGGTGCCAAGCGATGGCATCTTCCTCCTTCTCACATCGCCCCCCACCAAGAGTTCTAGGATCAATGAGGGCCAGGGTATGGAATTCACAGTGCCCTGGAGGCTGGCACAGACCCACAGTGAGCCCTTCAGAGGCACTAAGGAAGAGGCCCCTTCTCTGATCCAGAGCCCCCTACTCAGGCCAGCTCACTCTTGCTCTCCCTCAGTCTCCCACTCAAGACTCAGAATGGCTGAAAGACATCTGTGATCCCAGGTGGGCAGGAAGCCCATGGTCTCCTCCTTCTCCTCCAAGGCCATGGGTATCTGATGATGACGGTCATATCATCCCTGGAGAATATCCAGCTGGGAGAGGGGACTGGCCAGGCCCACCCAGAGCACCCCAACTCAGACACCAGATAGAGATGGAAGGCCTATTTATACCAGTTTTTCTCCTGGAGGATCCAGCCCGGGGAAACATGGGGTGGGCTTTCCAGAAGCTAGAGCAGCCAGTCAGAGAGGACACTGTCTCTGGAATGGGAAGAATATGGCTCCTTATCCCCTCCTTTAGCTTCCACGGGAACTGATGGCATCATGGGGGCGTTCTCTGCCAGGAAGGAGGTGTTGAAGGGTCACGGGTATGTATGAGAGTAGAGTCAGGGGGATGGAGGAGGTGTATGTGCAGATGGGAGTGCTATGCACATGGGGATGGGAGAATGGGTGAGTGTGTGACCATGTTGAGTGTTTGCCAGTGTCCCTGTGAGACAGGATGTGACCGGGAACAGGAGGAGGCAGGAAACCCAAACTTCTTTCTTTGACAACTCAGGAGCCTGTAAGCAGGAATCAGGAGTATGGTAAGGACCAGAGAGGACTTTATTGAGAGAGGCAGCATGCAAGCAGCTGGTGAAATATCTGGGAGTTTGTCTCCAGACGATCTTGCTGTGTGACCTTGAAATGGGCGCATCCCTTCACCTCTCTGAGCTCTCCTTTCTTATCTGCATAATGGGGATCATGCTAGACCAAGATGTGCTTTGTTCCTGCTAACATGGATTATTATCTCCTCTGGGACATGGGGCCAGGAGAGGCCTGACCTCAGGCTGGGGAAATGGAGGCTGAGAGAAGCCTGTGTTTACAACAGGCTAGTGGCAGACAATGAACGGGCCTGTGACTAGGGCACTGGGGCAATTCCCTGCAACTTAAAAGCTTGAAAGAAACAGTTAGGGAGCAGGACACAGGTATTTCTTCTTCTCAGAGCACGCAGGAAGTGGCTGAATGCATTTAAATTTGTCAGCATTCATTAATTTAACTATCAGCTTTGTTCTATGGCAGATTTAGAGGAGCTCACAACAAAAGGCTATTCGGTACAGTGATAAAAATAGATAGAAACACACAGGTCGGGACCAGAAGACACAAGCCTCCCACCAGCACCTGGATGACAGGCTCAAGGCCACAGGGGATCTCAGAGCATCTGGGGAAAGGTGACAGGGGGAAAAGGGCAGAGGCATCCGTCCCATCCCATTTCTAGTTTTTCTGTTCTTTACTTCAAAAGCCAGTGTTGTAGCTTTCGAGTCATTTTGCCTGGGCCTCTGAAAGAGACACAGTTTCGATCTCTGGGTCAGGAAGATCTCCTGGAGAAGGAAGTGGCAACCACTCCAGTATTCTTGCCTGGAGAATCCCATGGACAGAGGAACCTGGTGGGCTACAGTCCATGGGGTCGCAAAGAGTCAAGACACAACTGAGCGCCTGAACATACAGAGCACTGAAAGAGCTATGGCCGTGAGCGTCCCGCCGGGGCCAAAAGCCAGGGTCAGGGGCGGCGTTTGAAGCCTCGGCCATTGCCCCTGAGGATAGTTCCAGCGGGGGAGAGGAGAGGGGGAGGAAAACCTGCCCGTCCCCTTGCACCCGCCCCCAGAGCCCCCTGCACGCCTCCCTTACGGGCCTCCCCACACCCTCACCCTCGGAAGTAGGGCTCTGTGATGCTTTGGGATGAAGGAACCAGACGAGGGAGGGCCTTGTGACTATAGTACAGAGTGCGGGCTTTCTTCTAGGTTTCCTGGGAATGCAGGGAGGGGTTTTAAGCAAGGAAAGAGGGATAGGATCTGGGTTTATCATTACAAAAATAACTTCTATAACAAGAGGTGGGACCAGGACTGACCAGGTCGGCCTCATCTCCAAACTCACAGCCAGCGCACGTGATAGGCTGCCCTCGTCACCCACCCCACCTTCTGTGACCAGCTTAGGGCCCTGGACCCCTACTCTGTCCCTGGAACGGGAGACGTGCTGTGTGACCACAAGTGTTTCTCCCGCCCTGGCTGGGCCTCTGTCTTCCCCTCCCCTCTCCTTGCCTTCCCCTCCCTGCTGACGGGGTGACGTGGGCGCGGGTGAGTGGAGGACCCTGGAGCGGGCCTGGAAGGGGCTTCAGGAGGGGCTGGCTCTGGGGTCAGGGTCCTGGGCCTGGTCTGGACTCTCGCTGACCCCCTGTGAGCCTCGGGCTGACATGACTCTCGGGGACCTGCTCCTCACCGGGGAGGTGGGATCAGACCTGCCCCACGACCCCACTGCCGGTGCCTCGAGGTCCCATCAGGTCTCTCGGCCCAGCTGTGCTCTGGGTGCTCACGAGGGGGCCACATGGCTCCTTTAGTGGACCCCACACCCAGGGGCAGTCCGCGTGGCTGAGGGGGGCCCCCCTGGCGTCCAGCCCCCCTCCCCTTCCTGGCCGCTCATTTCTTCCCAGCTTGCAGAGGGCTGTCCCCTCAGGGGCAGGGGAGCCTGTGGGGGGGCAGAGGGGTGGCCTGGGGACTGCGGGGGGTGGTCTGCAAGGGTGAATGCACGGTTACCTCGAGTGTGTGAGTGCAGGCATCTGTATGTGAGTGTGTCTGTGAATATATGTCTGTGTATGTATCTGTGTGTGCCAGTGTGTATGTTCGAGTACAGGTGTCTGAGTGTCTGCATGTAGGTCTGTGTAAGTGCATGAGTGTGTCCTTGTGTTTCTATGTGAGTGTGTGTATCCATGAGTATGTCTGCATGTGTATTTCTCTTTGTGAACACATGTGTGTAAAAGCTCTGCTTCCCTCCCAGCCCTTTCCCCACCTCCTTCTCACTCCAGCAGTGGGCTTGGGGAAGGTTCTGGAAGGAGCCGGGCCAGCCCTTGGGTCAGAGAAGGCTCTCTGACCCCTTGGTCCCAGGCCAGCCCGGTCCCCAGCAGAGAAAGCACCAGGCCCCTCCCGCTGGTGGTGCTGCCCTGGGCCCCGCCTCGTGCACGAACCGTGGCCCACCTGTGTGTTCTCTTTGCACACTGCCAGGAGAAACCACTATGCCTACTCCCACTACCTGTAAGTAGCGCCCCTGCCCGAGGGCCCCGCCCCTCTTGGGGAGCCCCCGCCCGCCCCCCACCCCGCCTCTGCCCTGCCTGGGGCAGCGCCTCCTCCACGGCCAGCCTGCCTCTGAGCTTCCCTCCTCTGCTGTCTCTCCTCTCCCTGCCGTCCTCCTGTGTGGAGGTCAGGAGCACTCTCTCTGTGCTCAGAGTCTCAGGTTCAGAACCAGCTTCCTGAGCCGCCCCAGACAAGTCACTGGACCTCCTGGAACCTCCTGTCCTCTTGATCGCCCCATTTCACTGATGAGGAAACTGAGGCTCAGGGACGTTAAGGACTTGTCAGAAGTCACAGGACATGCAGAGACGGGGTTGCAGCCCAGGCCCCACTCTAACTCCACGGCCTGCCGATGCTGCTCTGTTTTCCGCCTCTGGGATCTCTGACCCTGCACGCCTTCCAGATCATTCCCCTGCACCCGTGCTTGTCCCTCCTTGCAGAGCAGGCCCAGGTGGCCCCGGGCCAGCCCAGAGGACGGTGGTCTCTCACCTCCTCCCTGGACCCTCTTCTTGCATCGACATCACCCACCATCACACTACCTTCTCCAGCAACCACACCCCCATCAATTCACATGGAGCCTCCAGGTCAGCAGTTCCAGAAGCTGCTGACAAGGCAGCTCACCCAACCCCTCTACTTCATAGCTAATTTTGAACCTAAATGCAGAACTTTTCCAAGTGTCCATATTACACGCCATCTGCCTGATCGCACCCTGAGGTCGGCTGGAGGCCACAATACAAAGTGTCCCTCCTGGCTCTGTCTGTGGATCTGGTTGGTTGGTGTTTGAAGTTCTTCTGCCAAGTAGAGCAGGAGGCCTGGGCGGGAACAGAGCCCTGTGGTTCACCGCTGCAGACTGCCTCCTAGGCCAGGATCCTCTCGGCATGGGTCCTCCCGGGCTCCAGGGTCCAGCCAGCCTGACGGGCTGTCCTCTGTCCGAGGCCCTCTGTCTGTCGTCCCTGTGGTCGCTGGTGTCTGACCTGTCCCCCCACCCCCGTCTCCTTCCCCACCTCTCTCCTTGTCATTATGCCTTTTTTCCCTCCTCTCCCTTCTCTGTATCCTCCTAATTCTCTTGTCCCACCCCCATCTCCCTCTTCACCTCCCTTCCTCCTCCACATTCTCCCTTATGTTGATGCTCAAGGTCACAGCCACAAGACTTCTCATTACCAGCCCCCAAAGGGGTCTTTGGCTCTTCTCTGGACCACAGTGAGTAGGATGCCCAGAACCCAGCAAGAGGAGCAGTCAGAGGCCATCCTGTCCTTCCCTTGCCTCAGGCACCTCTTGAGTTAGGACAAGAAGATTTGAGTTGTCCCAGTCTACGAATATCAACTCACCAGCCTCTTCATCCCTATGAGTGATCAGTGTTTCTGACCCCCCACAACCCGGAAGTCCTCTCTCAAGTCTACCCCACAGCCTTCCTGCTATAGGACTAAGCAGGGGAACAGCTCTCTCATCTCAAGCCTTCCCTGTGATTGGGTCCCAGTTCTTCTCCAGTCTCGGCATGGGTCCCTAGTCCTTTCCCCTTTTCCTTATTTGGCACCCCAGGCTTGGAGCTGTGCCCCCTGCTGCCCCACCCCAGCCCCCTTGATCCTTCCTCCTGGCCTCCAGACTCCCTTCCTCCACCCTCCTGAATGAACAAAATCAAGTCCTTCCATGATGTTCCCCATATCAGATGATATATTACCCCTAACCAACATTGAAGCATCTATTGTGTTCCTACTGGGTACCCATAATCATACTTGCAATACAAAGACGAAGTAGGTATTATCCTGGTATCAAAGAATCTTTTTATTTTTTGTTTTTTTATACTATGGACTGTAGCCTGCCAGGCTCCTCTACTCATGGAATTTCCCAGGCAAGAAGACTGGAATGGGTTGCCATTTCCTTCTCCAGGGTGAAGAATCTTTAGGAAAATTTAGTTCACAGGCTAACATAGAGTTATAAAAGGAGTGAGGAATAATTAACACTCTACTGGGCACTGCCTGGTCTCACCTAGCAAATATTAAAAGCTAGACCCAGCAGGATCAAACTATTTCCAAGTGACTTAACCATGTCCCAGAACAAATCTCAAGAATATTTATAGGAATAGAAAAATATCTGGCCCCCAACCAAGTAAAACAGACAATGCCTGGCACTCAATCAGAAGTTACCAGACATGCAAAGAAACAGAAAATATGCCTACTAATAAGGAGAAAAATCCTTTATTTGAAACTGATCCAGAATGCAGAACATAGTCAAAGATCAGGTGGCTAGGAAATTTAAGCTGTGCTCAGGAGACTGGAGAGAGGTCCCAGCACCTTCTATGTCCTTTTCCTACTCACAATCCACTAGCCTAGTATTCACCTCTTTCCTTTCTTCTCCAAGGAGTAGAGACTTAACTCCTGTGGTTTATAACCTAAAGCCATGTTAATTGTGGCTCTCCCTTAAATGCAAGTTTGTTTTTTTTTTTAATGGACTTAGGGAGCACACTTAGCATCCAGATTTGGATTCTAACATCAGTTCCTCAAAAAATTAAAAACATTAATTTTTTCATATTCTTATGAAATTACCATATGATCCAGCAATTCTACTTCTAGATAAGTATCCAAAAGAATTAAAGGCAAGAACTCAAAGAAATCTTTGTACCTCCATATAAAAGCAATATTCACGATAGCTAAGAGGTGGAAGCAACTCAAGATTCCACTGACAGATGAATGGATACACAAAATGTGGTATATTCATACAATGGAATATTATTCAGCCATGAAAAGGACTGAAATTCTGAACAATGCTACAACATGGATGAACCTTGAGAACATTATTCTAAATGAAATAATCCAGTCACAAAAAGACAAATTCTGTGAATTATCTAGAGGAGTTAAATTCAGAGACAGAAAGGATAAGGGTTGTTGCCAGGAGCTGGAAGGAGGGGGAAATGGGAGCTGTTTAATGAGGATGACATTTCAACACTGCAAGATGAAAAAGTTCTGGAGATTGGCTGCATAACAATGTGAATATACTTAATGCTCCTGAACTATACACTTAAAAAATGATAAAGATGGTAAATTTTGTTATATGTATTTAACCACAATTAACAATTTTTTACGGAGAAGAAAATGGCAACCCACTCCAGTACTCTTGCCTGGAAAATCCCATGAACAGAGGAGCCTGGTAGGCTGCAGTCCATGGGGTTGTGAAGAGTCGGACACAACTGAGTGACTTCACTTTCACTTTTCACTTTCATGCATTAGAGAAGGAAATGGCAACCCACTCCAGTGTTCTTGTCTGGAGAATCCCATGAACGGAGGAGCCTGGAAGGCTGCAGTCCACGGGTTTGTGAAGAGTTGGACACAACTGAGCAACTTCACTTTCACTTTTCACTTTCATGCAGAAGGAAATGGCAACCCACTCCAGTGTTCTTGCCTGGAGAATCCCAGGGATGGCAGAGCCTGGTGAGCTACCGTCTATGGGGTCGCACAGAGTCAGACACAACTGAAGCGACTTAGCAGCAGCAACAATTTTTAAATTTTGAAGTACTGATCATGCTACAACATGGATAAATCTGGAAAACATTATGCTAAATGAGAGAAATCAGTCACAAAAGGCCACATGTTGTAGGATCCATTTCATGTGAAATGTCCAGAACATAGAGATTCAAAGAAACAGAAAATGGATTAGTGGTTGTCAGGAGCTGAGAGAAGGAGGATTTAGGCAGAGGGTAACTGCTAATGGCCACTGGATTTCTTTCTGGGGTGATAGAGATGTTCTGAAATTAGCTAGTGATGATGGTTACACAACTTTGTGAAATACTAAAAACCACTGAATTGTACACTTTAGAAGGATACATTTTATGGCATGTGAATTACATATCAAATTTTTTAAAATCCCAACTGAGAAACATTCCATAAATTATCTGACCAGTAATCCTCAAAACTGTTAAGTCCGTCCAAAAAAAGTCTAAGAAACTGTCACAGCCAGGAGAAATCTAAAGAGACATGACACTGAGTCTTATGTGGGATCTTGGAATAGAAAAAGGACATTAGTAAAAACTAAGGAAATCCAAAACTGGTAGAGACTTTAGTTAATGATGTATCAACATTGCTTCATTATTTATAGTAAATGTACTATACTCAGATAAGACGTGACTAATAGGAGAAATTGGGCCTGGAGTATATGAGTATTTGCTATCGTTGTTCAGTCGCTTAGTCGTGTCCAACTCTTTGCAACCCCATGGACTACAGCGTGCCAGGCTTCCCTGTCCTTCACCATCTCCAGGAGTTTGTTAAAACTTGTGTCCATTGAGTCAGTGATGCCATCCAACCATCTCATCCTCTTTCGCCCCCTTATCCACCTGCCCTCAGTCTTTCCCAGCATCAGGGTCTTTTCCATTGAGTCCACTGTTCGCATCAGGTGGCCAAAGTATTGGAGCTTTAGCTTCAGCATTAGTCCTTCCAATGAATATCCAGGGTTGATTTCCTTTAGGATTGACGGGTTTGATCTCCTTGTTGTCCAAGGGACACTCAAGAGTCTTCTCCAGCACCGCATCAGAAAGCATCAATTCTTTAGCGTTCAGCCTTCTTATACTATATATGAGTATACAGTATACATGTACAGTATATTCTATACTATCTTTGTAACATTTTTGTAAATCTAAATCTATTCTGAAATAAAAGGTTTATTAATTTAAAAAGAAATTGACTTAACATATCAAGGCACATTGTGGCAGGCCAGTGGGAGGGAACTTGCTGGGAACTTTCCTTACTATTGAAATTTGAGCCCCACTGGCTTCAAAGCATTGCCGGAAAAATCCCCCAGATCCCCCTGGGCCCCATCCATCCTGAGCTCTTGATCCTGCTGGGTGCCAGTGGATTCCACCCAGACGGTTTGCTGGGTGAGTCCCAGTTCCTCTCACATTGTCTGATAAACGCTTCTTTATCAGCAGAGGGACAACAGGGGAAACCTGGTGAACAACAGGACCCCAGAGTCCAACAGGCCCGGGTGTGAATCCTGGTGCTGCTGCCTCCCTGCTGTGGGGTCGGGGAGAGCCCCCCTTCCTGGGCTCAGGGTGCGCGGGGCTGAGAGCAGTGCCATCACTCACTGCCCTGTCCCTGCCCACTGGCTGTATTTACAGAACATCTGCTGTCGTCTTTGGACTCAGCCGGCATGCCGCCCTGATTTGTTCTGGCTGCTGGCATCACCCTGACCAGGTGGTGCTGTTTGCTTGTCCTCAGCCAGCCACAAGCTCCTCCTGTGTCCGCTGTCTGAGCCGCTGAGAGCAGCCGGCCCTTCGAGGCGCCCTCTCACCCCTTCCTCCGCTTGGAGGGTACTCTGTTGCACAGTCAGCACAGCTTCCATAAAGAGCTTGAGTAATCCTTTGTCGCCCAATCCCCCCTTCTGGAGCTCCTGAGAGTTCCTCAAGCAGCAGAAAATTCTCTCTTGAAATCTGAGCTCATGTTTTGTGTTGGCTGCAGCTGCCTCTTAAGAATCATCTCTCTCCAAAGCTACTGCTCAAGCCCTGGTCCAAATCCCCTCCGCTAAGGCAGATTAAAGGCAGGTCAAGCACCACTCTTGTCAGCTCCTTCTTTCCTCTGAGAAGTTGCCCTTGGCTTTCTGGGATTCAGTAGGTGTCTGACTTTACAGTAAATTCTAATAGTATCTACAGCTGCTGTCGATGGGCATTCACCAGGTGCCAACAACAGACTGGGTGTTTTTCACGCATCATCTCATTTAATAATCGTAGTTCCTCTATAGGATAGTGATGACTTTATCTTCATTTGACACGTGAAAACCGAGGTTCAGAAAGGGCTAGTCTTTTTTCCAAGGATACACAGCCAAGAAGTGGCCCAACTGGGATTCAAACTCAGGCATGTCTTAACAGATTCCTTGCTTTTAATCACCCCAGTACACTTTAATCTAAAGATGTTTACTGGAGTGGGTAGCCATTCCCCTCTCCAGGGTATCTTCCCAACCCAGGAACTGAACCCAGGTCTCTTGCATTGCAGGCAGATTCTTTACCAGCTGAGTCACCAGGGAAGCCCAATGAAATATACACACACAAACAAAAACCTCCATGGAGAAAAAGGAATAAGGGAATGTCGCTACTTTGGTTTTCCTGGAAAATCACAATGCATTTAGGTTGCTGCAAGTCCTGAGATGCCCTGCAGGGAACAGACTTGTTTCATTTTGTTTCACCCGAAATTTTCCAGATTCATTTTAAAAAACTGAACGTTTGTTTTTTAAGTGGACTACCACTTAATCATCTTGGACTTGTGTTCTCTGGAACACACTTTGGGAAACACTACCTTTGGGAGTAACTTCTTTCCAAGCCTCAGTGGAGCTTCTGGACATTATGGAGGCACGGGAGGGCATCCCTCCTGCTATAAGCAACCATATCACAGGGCAACATATGTGAGACAACTATTTTCAGATCTTGGGCAATACGCAGCTCAGGACTGCAATCCCTGAGAAGAAAAAAAAAACAGCACAAGGTGAATCCTGTGATTCTGTGAGTGTCGGAAGCTGGGTGTGGCTGAGCGGGGTTGTTCCTCGATCCCAGGGCCTGATCTTGGGGACCACGGTGGGATGTCCTTGGGGTGGGATGTCCTTGGGGAGGCTGGCCAGGAGAACCAGGGAGTGATGGTCTGAGGGGAGGGGATGGTTTTCCCGGGTGTGGGGCAGCGTGAACCTCTCTACCTGCTCCCCATGGGCTGAGCTGCCGCACAGGCTGACAATGGAAACACTTGTGTGAGAGAAACGCCTCTATTCAGGTGCTTCCTGTTAATCTGTTGAGGGAGTGGCAGCGGCAGCTAATTTTGGGACTTGCTTGTCTTTGAATGGGGTGATTGCTGGGAGTTGTCAGTGTTTCAGATTGTTCCCTGGAAGAGGGGGAGGAAGGAGGGGATGTCTGGGCTCTGCTGAGCACTGCCCCCTGCAGGTAGTGAGTGAAGTCACAGAGGGGGCCCTCGAAGGGGAGCCCGGGAGGGTGAGGATACCAGGGATCCCAGCCGCAGGGCTAGGTCAGAAGGGCCCCTAGAGGTCACGTGACCTGATCCCCTCATTCTACCAATGGGAAGACCAGGATGCCCCAGGGAAGGGGCTTGTCCAGGGTCACCCCGGGCGGCCCAGCCAGCTGCCTGGCTCCTGCAAACAACCTGAGCATCCTCCATGCTGGCTGTGCTCCCATCCCTCCCTCGGCCCCCCTGAGTTCATGTGGGGTTCCCCTGGCTTGGGCTTGTGCACGTCAGGAGCCCCCTTTCCCTTTCTTTGGCTGCAGGAGACCAGCGCAGTGGTGGGGTCACTGAGGCCAGCAGCCTCCTGGGGGGCTCACCATGGCGGCCATGTGGCTGGAAGGGCTCCACGTATCACATGGGGCAGCTGCACCCCGCGGTGCGTGTGGCCAACCTCCTGCAGCACATCAACCAGGTGAAGACGGCCGAGGGCTACAGCTTCAAGCAGGACAAGGTACCTGGCCCCATCCAGCTGGGACCCCTCCCAAGGGCCTCCCTTGGCTCCTTCCTTCTACACCCCTCCCACCAGGTTGTCACGGAGGAAATAGAAGATGGTGGATGTAAAGGCCTGGGTGCATTAGGGACTCACGGGGGTGCAACTGTCAACACCCCTGCTGTGATCATCATTCCCAGCGTGGGGGCAGGTTGGATGCAGTAGGACCAGCCTAACCTGCCATCGTCCCAGTTGGACTCCACCTCAGAGCAGCATCGCTGCCCCAAACTCGAGCTTACTCCATCCTCTTCCTGATGCCCTGTGCCCTCCCAGGAAATTTCAGGCTCCAGGCCCCTGTCTTGGCCTCCTAGTCTCCCTTCCTGTTCCATGAGCCACACATCTGCACCTACTGCAAACCTGCCTGTCGGGAGAGGCCACATCCCTGCCAGCAGGCCCGCTACAAAGAGATACAGGTCCCTGACACTGACTGACACTAACCCTCGGAATGACCTCTCTGTCGTGGAGAGTCAGTTCCAGAGGTTGGGCTTGTGCGCGCGTGTGTGTGTGCGTGTATGTGTGAGAGAGAGAGATGCATATGTGAGTGTGGCATCTACACGTCTACATGTCTGTGTATGTGTGTGTATGTGCCTGCATGTGAATGTGTCTGTGAGAGGGTGTATGCACGTGTGCCCATCCTTCCTGATCCCCACAGTGGGGACCCCAACAGCTACATCCCTGTGGCCCTGACTGATGTGAGGGCTGGAGCAAAGCATACCCTAGGACCCCCCAACCTCAGCCGAGAAAATCCCAGGGAGAGGAAGCAGGGCTGAGGTCTGCAGGGGAGGACACGGGGGTGTCCTCTCTGCACCATCCATCTCCCCACGGACCAGACCTGTGGGGTGATCCCCTCCCCTCCAGTGCTCCTCCATTCTGGACATCAAGGCTGCTATTCCTCCTCGTTGTGCCCCTCTGCACATGGACGACCTGCTCGTCTCTGAGCCGGAGAGGTCAGGCTAGGGTTCCCTGATGCTGGGTGGACAAGCTGCTGGGGCAGCCCTGTCCCCCCACCCAGAGTCCATGGTCCCTGATCCCAGTCACCTGAAATCAGCCCAGGAGCCAGGAGGTTCTGATTCTCAGACTGCCCTGAACTTGTCAGCAAGGGGCCGGCTAGGCTCTGTTTGGAGGGGTCAAGTCTGCGGGGTGCCCAAGACTGAGTTTTAGAATTTGGCCAGCCCTGGTCTCAAGGAGCTGCCAGTCAGCCTTGCACCTGCGCCTTCAGAAAGTCCCAGGGAAGGGGAAGCTGGTAAACTGGGGGGGGGTCCCTCATTTCTCTGCCCTGCTCCTTTCATGATTACAAAGGGCAAGTCAAGGGACAAATCAAGGGCAAGGGTCTAGGAGCCCACGCCAGCCTCTTGAGTCAAGAGGAAAGCTGAGGTCAGCTCTGGGAATGGGGTTTTAGGAGAAAAGCATCAGGAGAGGGAGAGAGACATGGGCAAGTGGGTCAAGGCAGGACACCAGGAGACCTGGGCTGGAGCACCGACAGGAGAAGGCAGATGCCAGCCCCCCCAGCAGGAC
The DNA here is from genome assembly GCF_003369695.1 of Bos indicus x Bos taurus. Taxonomy (NCBI): domain Eukaryota; kingdom Metazoa; phylum Chordata; class Mammalia; order Artiodactyla; family Bovidae; genus Bos; species Bos indicus x Bos taurus. The sequence continues at coordinate 123,680,137 of NC_040077.1, forward strand.
AAGGTCAGGATGGGGAGCAGGGGCAGAGTGTGGCGCTGTCTGGGAGCCTAGGCTGGGGTTTCAGATCTTCCCAGTCATGGGGTTGGAAGGAAGCCAAGAGATCCATTCATTTCTTTAAATATAGTGTTTGAATCCCTGCCATATCCTGAGCACCAGGGATACTGAAATGAACAAGACAGGCAGAGAGTCCTCGCACCTAGATTTTCTCGGGGTCGGCTGCGGGGTGGGGGGGCACAGTTTGCGATACACAGACAAGCATGTGATGGACCGTCAGCAGCTGGTCAGTGCTGTGAAGAGACTTCAGGCAGGACAGGTGCCAAGAGGCCTCCACCCATGAGGCTTGAGACTCTGCATGGGTTAGCTGCCCTCCCTAGGCCTCAGTTTCTCATCTGTAAAATGGGAGCCATCATATTAGAATTGGATGAAACTGTGATTAAGGGCCTTATATGATGCCAGGCATGCTGAAGGGGCTCCATCTACAAACACGCAGCAGAGATCAACACACCCCTCCTGGGCATGGGTGACTGAAAGTGGGCCACATGTTCCAGTGGGCTGAGTCCAGCCCACTCCAAGCCCCAGGTTTCCTCAAGGGTTGGAGTGGGAGTGGGACAGCTGGCAGGGACCCGAGTCACTCCTGGCTCAGTCACAGACTTCCTGTGCGGCCCTGGATAAGACACTTCCTCATTCTGGGCCTCATTTTCTTCAATAAAGACTGACTCTTTGATGTACTGATTCTGCTCTCACACTGGTTGATGCTCTGTGCATCAGTTTCTCCATTGGTCAGAGGATTCTAAGACTTTCGGATCTAATATAATTTCACCTGGGCTTTCCTGGTGGCTCAAGGGTAAAGAATCCACCTGCCAATGCAGGAGACATGCATTCAATCCCTAGGTCAGGAAGATCCTCTGGAGAAGGAAATGGCAACCCACTGAGGTATTCTTGCCTGGGAAATCCTGTAGACAGAGGAGCCTGGGGGGGGGGGGGGCCCACAGTCCATGGGGTCACAAAAGAGTCAGGCATGACTTAGCAACTAAACAACAACATCCCTTTCATCTGAACTAAGAATTTATAGTTCAGTGTGAACCCCCAGCTTCTTCCATTACACCATCACTTCCCACCACCCCGCCACCCTGGCAAGCCCCTCTGAACCAGGCTCAGGTTTATAGGAGAATGTCGGTGCAGTCCCTGCCTCCCAAGAGCCTTCAGTCCACACAGATCCACAGCATCATTAGCAATCACCCCACTGGGGAGGCAGGCTCTTCAGTTTTGCAGATGACAGGCTCTTGATAGAAAAGCAAGTATGTTGGATCGGAGTGGGAAAGAAAACCCCCGCAGGCCAGAATCACAGATTGAGACTCATATGATGGGATTTAATATAATATGCACGAGTGAGTTAAACATGCCAACTAGATCCACAGCTCAGGGAAAGAGGAGGGAGACAGACCTTGAGATGAGACTGACGGGGAGCACAGAGTGAACCCACGAGGTGACATGTCTCTCACATCACAAGTCCCTTATCTGCTCTCTCCTTCCATGCCACCCCACTCATCCAGCCCCAACCCAGCCTGTTCCCATGAAATGGAAGGCCCCAAACCTGGTTAGTTTAATAATAACAACAACAGTAAGAGCTACCAGTTCTCAAATGCTTACCCTGCACTATGTACTCACATTCTCTCCCTCTGCACAAGTTCACAAGGTTTGTATTAATAGCATTTTACATGAAGGAAGATTGAGGCTCAGAAAAGCTAATTAAAACAAAGCTAGTAAGCAGCAGGGGCTTCCCAGTTGGCCTAGTGGTAAAGAATCCACCTGCAATGCAGGAGACGCAAGTTCGATCCTTGGGTCGGGAAGATTCCCCTGGAGAAGGAAATGGTAACCCACGCCAGTATTCCTGCCTGGGAAATCCCATGGACAGAAGAGCCTGGCAGGCTACAGGGCATGGAGTCGCAAAAGAGTTGGCCACAACTGAGCAACTAAACAATAACCAAAGCAAGTGGCAGAGCTGAGATTTGAGCCTCATTTTAACTCCAAAGCCAACATACTTCTGTGTACATCCTGCTGCCCTTTAGGCCATGTAAACAGAGATATGGAGTCTAGAAGAAGGGAGTAGAGAATCCTGTTCAACTCATGAATAAGCTGAACTTTGCCAAAAGGCAGGCCCTCCAGGCTTAAAATGGCATGTGATCAAGGTCACACTAATTAATTCAAGAAGTATTTATTAGAATCTACGTATTAAAAGGAGAAAGCAATGGCAACCCACTCCAGTACTCTTGCCTGGCAAATCCCATGGACGGAGGAGCCTGGTAGTCTGCAGTCCATGGGGTCACTAGGAAGTGGACACTACTGAGCGACTTCACTTTCACTTTTCACTTTCATGCGTTGGAGAAGGCAATGGCAACCCACTCCAGCGTTCTTGCCTGGAGAATCCCAGGGACAGCGGAGCGTGGTGGGCTGCCGTCTATGGGGTCACACAGAGTCGGACACGACTGAAGCGACGCAGCAGCAGCAGCAGCAGCAAGTATTAAAATCTCTTCTAAACACTGGAGATATACAGGTGAAGTAGACAAACCAAGTTCTGCTCTCCTGGTGCTTGCATTCCAGTAGGGGAAACAGATAACAACCAAATAAGTATATCCTAGGAAGTGGCTCCCCAGTGGCTCAGACAGTCAAGAATCCGCCTGCAATGCAGGAGACCTGGGTTCAATCTCTGGGTCAGGAAGATCCCCTGGAGAAGAGAATGGCAACCCACCCCAGTAGTCGTGCCTGGAGAATCCCATGGACAGAGGAGCCTGGTAGGCTTCAATCGATGTGGTCGCAAAAAGTCAGACGCTACTGAGTGACTAAGTACACAGAAAGTGATATGTTCTGAAATGAAGGAAAAAAGTGAATGGAAAGAGACTGAAGATGAGAGAGCTGTGTTAGAGAGGGTGGTCAAGAAAGGCCTCTCTGAGGAGGTGATATTTGAACAGAGAACCTGAAGTAAGAAAGAGAATGAGCTGTGTGATAATTGTCAAGGGAGCAGCAGGTGCAGAGGCCCTGAGGCAAGAATGAGCATGACGTGCTTAAAGACAGCGAAGAGCCAGTGTGGTTGGAGCACAGCGAGTAGGGGAAGAGGGAGGGATAGGAGATAAGGCTTAAAAGTGTTAGTCATTCAGTCGTGTCCAACTCTTTGTGATCCCATGGACTATAGCCCGCCAGGCTCCTCTGTCCATGGGATTCTCCAGCCAAGAATACTGGAGTGGGTTGCCATTCTCTCCTTCAGGGGATCTTTCCAACCCAGGGATTGAACCCGTGTCTCCTGCAGGCAGATACTTTACCATCTGAGCCACCAGAGAAGCCAGGCCTGGGATAAGGCATGAGAAGTCACCAGAAGGAAGGTTGATTAGAGTCATAGGCCATGGTAGAGCTTAGATTTTACTTTTAGAGTTGAAGGAATTCACTATAGAGTTTTGAGCAGGCAACTGATGAGGTCTGACTTGTTTTGAAAAGATCACTAAGGCTGCTGGGGAGAAAATGGAAGCAGGAAGGCCAGGGAGCTAAGATCATAAAAGTCCAGGAGGATTCAAGGAGAGAGGGGGCAATGAGAAGCAATCATTCACATGTGGAGTTATTGAAAGAATGGAACATTCACTTTCAAAAATAAAAAGCTCAGATGGACCCAAGGGCTGACCTCCAACTTCAGGAAGTCCATCACATGGACCAGAAGCTGAGCCCATTCTGCAGTTCCCTGAATGTCAGAACCAGGACCTATGGGTGAGGCCACGGGAAAGTTGTCAGTGATGACCAAAGATGGAGCAACTTCCCAGTGAGGACATGTTGCCCCCATTGGAGAAGCCCAGCAGAGGTCAGTTCTCAGGGCTGTGGGTGGAGTGAACAGAGGTCAGGTTTTGGAACCAGACAAATCTGAATTCAGGTCATTTTCCTTTTCTGTTATTATCTGTGCTGCCTTAGGCCACTTTACCTTTCCAAATTTAAGTTGCCTCATCTGTAAATTAGAACCAACTCCCATCTCATTCAGCTCAATTCAGTCACTCAGTCATGTCCGACTCTTTGCAACCCCATGAACCGCAGCACACCAGGCCTCCCTGTCCATCACCAACTCCCGGAGTCCACCCAAACCCACGTCCATTGAGTCAGTGATGCCATCCAACCATCTCATCCTCTGTCATCCCCTTCTCCTCCTGCCCTCAATCTTTCCCAGCATCAGGGTCTTTTCCAATGAGTCAGCTCTTCGCATCAGGTGGCCAAAGTATTGGAGTTTCAGCTTCAACATCAGTCCTTCCAATGAACACCCAGGACTGATCTCCTTTAGGATGGACTGGTTGGATCTCCTCACAGTTCAAAGGACTCTCAAGAGTCTTCTCCAACACCACAGTTCAAAAGCTTCAATTCTTCCGCGCTCAGCTTTCTTCACAGTCCAACTCTCATATCTATACATGACCACTGGAAAAACCATAGCCTTGACTAAACTGACCTTTGTTGACAAAGTAATGTCTCTGCTTTTCAATATGCTGTCTAGGTTGGTCATAACTTTCCTTCCAAGGAGTAAGCGTCTTTTAATTCCATGGCTGCAGTCACCATCTGCAGTGATTTTGGAGCCCAGAAGATCTATTTTCCATGAAGTGATGGGACTGGATGCCATGATCTTCGTTTTCTGAATGTTTAGATTGTTCAGTAAAGCATATAAAGTACCCAGCACTGGGCCTGACACACACGTGCTCAATAAGCGGCAGTGATGATGGTGGTGACTGTGCTGGTGATGACGGTGGTGGAGGTGGAGATGATAATAACGACGGTCAAGGCACTGGTGGTGATGGTCATGGTGTTGACGAAAACGGTGATGGTGGTGAGAAGGAGGATGGTGATGGTGGTGATGATGCTGGTTATGAATATGGTGATAACAATGATGATGATAATAGTTATGATGAGGAGGAGTGTTGCCAAAATATTAGCCCTCTGTGCACCGATGCTGAATAGGAATACAGAGACAGTGTTTTGGAGAAAAGAGAAAGAGTAGCTCTATTTATTTGCCGGGCAAAGGGGAAACACAAAGGCTAGCACCTCGACAACGGTGCCTCCCTCCCTGGGGAACAGGGAAAGGTCTTATAATAAGGGCTCTTCGTCAGGTGTATTTGATAAGGATCAAAGCAATGACAATCTCACATTCTCCTTTCTTCTGCAAAGAAATTGGGTCTAGTTGTCTCCAAGGTTATTGCCTGTGACCTTCTTTCTGAAATAGAGAATGCTATGAGGGAATGTTACAAGCGTTGCAGGCATGGGGGGATGTGGGAATGTGTATGGGTGGGGGGAAGAATGCCAAGTACAGGATACACAGAGTCAGAGAATGATTAAGGAATTAATTTTGTGAAGGACAAGTCTAGTTACATGCACTATAAGTTAGAAACAGCTAAAGTAAAATGAAGTTGCTTAACTCTTACAGGTCTATTCTTGGGATTTCTATAGCCATGCACTCACTCCTTCATTTCCCTTGTTTCTTAGCAGAAAAACCCAGGTTTCCATTTCTGTTTTAACAGGAGGAGGATGGTGATGATGATGAAGATGGAGATGAGATGATGAGTGGAAGGTGGTGGCTACATGCTGACCACAGGTACGTAGACTCCAAACTGGTTGGAACCAGAAGGTTGACTATTGAGATCCCTGAAATGTCACCCTGTTACCTCGCCACCAACCAGTCAGAAGAAGGCTCATGCTGATCAGGCATCCTACACCCTCTCCCTCTTACTGTCTTCAAAAACCCTTGCCTGAAAGCCATCAAGGAGTTCAGGTCTTTTGAGCATGAGCTGACTGTTCTCCTTGCTTGGAGCCCTGGAGATAAGTGCTATACTTTCCTCCACCATAACTCAGTGTTGGTTGATTGGCTTTGCTGTGCATCAGGTGAGCAGAATCCAAGTTCAATTCGATAATGACTTCATCCTAAAGGTTATCCCATGGTTACACGATGGCTGCTGGAGTTCCAGCCCATGAGAGCTACATTCTTGGTGGAAAAAGAATAAAGGAGGGAAAGAGAAAAAAAGCTCCTTCCAGCTGAATAAATTCTCATCAAAGAACTTTCCTGGAAACTACATCCACCACCTCGACTCATATTTCATTAGCCACCCCATCTGCAAGGAAGAGTTAGGGCAGAAAGCCACCCACAACAGTACTGGCCTCTTGCTACTAAAGGAAAATGGTAGACTGGATCCTGAGCAGAGGACCAGTAGTTTCTCCCATAGCCAGCAACCAGGAAATTTAAATACAAATGGGGAGAGATCCAACCACAGAATTCCCTCCAGGAATTCCCCTGGTCTCAGTTAAATCTGCTTTAAAAATAGTTAAAGATGATAAAATAGCAGTAAATGTTAATTACAGAAAAAAATTAAACGTAAAAGGTAGAAACAAAAATTTAAGGACTCCTCTTAATTTCATCATCCCATGTGATTTTCTGATTTATTTTACGTGTGTGTATGTCTGTGTGTGTATGTGTATCTGGTCTTCATCCACTATTCCTGGCACAGAGCTCCTAAAACCCTTGCAAAGTGAAAGGGAAAGTCGTTCAGTCATGTCTGACTCATTGCAATTCCATGGACTTTAGTCCACCAGGTCCTCTGTCCATGGAATTCTCCAGGCAAGAATACTGAAGTTGGTTGCCATTCCCTTCTCCAGGGGATCTTCCCGACCCAGGGATTGAACCCGGGTCTCCCGCATTGCAGGAGGATTCTTTACCATCTGCGCCACAGGGAAGCCCAAAACTCTTGTAATTTCCTAGAGCCAAAAGGGTTTTTTATAATACTTTTTCATAATTTTTTGTTACGATATTTGCTTTTGTTCCTAGTTGCCATTGTGTTTCCTGAAAGAAATGGGGGAGAGGAGACTGGGGTGGGAGTCAGAGAGACTATGCTGAACCAGGTGGGAAGGAGGCCTGAAATAACTTCAGAACATAAAGGTATAATGGGTGTCTTTTGTTATTCATAACAAGTCCCTATCAACCACACCTGAGTTTACATTAATGAGGAGAGTTTTAGAAAGCCCCTAAGGATGAGGAATGGTTGCCAAGGGAACCAACCATGTGACTAGAAAGTTGGAACTTTCAGCCCCCCACTCCCAACCTTCTGGGAGGGGTGAAGGGCTGGAGATTGACTTGATCGCTAATGGCCAATAATTTAATCAATTATGCCTACGTAATGAAGGCTCCATAAAAATCCCTGAACTGCAGTGTTCAGAGCACCTCCGGACCGGTGAAGAAGAAGGCAACCCCGTGCAGGGAGAGTGGCTGCCCTAAACACTCCAGGGCAGACATTTCTGTGCTTGAGACCCCGGGGGCCTTCAAACGTCACCCTATGTACTTCTTCATCTGGCTGCTTAATTCATATCCTTGGTAATAAACCAGTAATCTTAAATTAGTTGTTTTCCTGAGCTGCTCTGGGAAGTTAATCAAACCCAGGAGGCAGTCGTTGGAACAACCAATTTATAGCCAGTTATCAGAAGCCTAAGTGACAATCTGAACGTGCAGTTGGCCTGGAGTGTGTAGGGGGCAGGGGCGGGGCGGGGGGCGTGCAGTTTTGTGGGACTGAGCCTTTAACCTATAGAATCTGACACTATTTCCAGGTAGGGAGTATCAGAACTGCGTTAAAGTGTAGGCCACCCAGTTGGTGTTGGGGAATTGCTCGATGTGGGAAAAACCCACACATCCAACCAGTGTCAGGAGGGATGTGATGCTACTACAGAGTATTGAGACGAATGAGCCCCACAGGGCTGTGCTTTTCCATTACATTAAAAATTAATTAAGCACTGTTAGGATTCTTGCACAGTTCCTCCTGGGATTTCTTTTTTTCTGGGTATATTTAGAATATATTTTCTATCCAGATGTATATATTGTTTTTCTTTTTCCCTCTCCTATTTTATGAACATCTTCCCAGGTGAGTTATTTTTTGACTGTCTGGTTTTTAATGGCTACATTATATTCCCTCGTGTATTTGTCCCATAATTGAGATAGCTAATCCTCCGTTGTCAGGCAGAGAGATGTGTGTGTGTGTGCCTGCTGAGTCGCTTCAGTCGTGTTCCTACTCTGCAACCCTATGGACAATAGCCCATCAGGCTTCTCTGTTCATGGGATTCTCCAGGCAAGAATACTGGAATGGGTTGCCATGCCCTCCTCCAGAGAATCTTCCCGACCCGGGAATCGAACCTGCATCTCTTGCATGGGCTGGTGGGTTCTTTACCACTAGCTCCACCTGGGAAGCCCCAGGCAGATAGACAGTTCCCACCTAAATAAGTTTGTTATAAATGTCCCTGCGATGAGTGACTCTTCGTGGAAGTCTTTGTCTTCATCTGATTACTTCCTTATGGTAGATTTGGGGACTTAGCAGAACAATAGGTATGGATATTTTTAAGGCTTTAGATATGTTTTGCTAAATTGCTCTCCCAGAAGCTGGCCTGGGATCCACCCCCCAAGCGGGTCCAAGAACATCCTCAGATGGGTTCTGAGGTCTCTTTCCTCCCGTCGTTCAGCATGGTCTCTCTGATTCCCATGTCAGCCTCCTCTGTTCCGATTCTTTGAGGAAACACAATGGCAAGGTTTATTTTCTGAAATATCTAATCGTGTATTTATCTCTAAGCACTTTTAAAAGTCAACATGATTAATCTCATTAAGTTTAATTTGCAGCAAATTATGCCTTTAGCTCGAAGTTAGGGTTGCTTTGCTGGCTGGAGCGGAGACAGGGTTTGGCTATTTATAACAGAGCCCACGATGGTAACTAACAGCTCAGCTGGGTAAACAGCTTCAGGCCCTTTCTGAGGACGGTGCTATTCCTGTCTGGGAGTCTCAGGGTCCTGGCCACCGTGCCCCATGTCCCTGGGCCAGCTCTGCTCTCTAAGCAGCCAATGAACATAGTGCCTGGAAGTTTCTAGCGAGTTGACTGCTCCCCACCTTCCTCAGACCTTGCTTCCCTCTGCTTTTCCACCCTGGAGTTTTCCAGTGTCCTGGGCACTTGACCAGCCATAACAAGCAAGGCAGCCCCAAAGTGCCAGGGATTTAACACCCCTAGGGCACCTCTCAACCAGGGAGGGACAGGATAGGGGTAGATAAATAAATACTGAGCTTCCCTCTGAAGGACAGCCTGAGGCATGTTTCACACACCTCCTCAAAGGGCCCTCAGCAGGGCTGAGCCCCCAGTGTGACCGGCTCTCTGATTCAGGCTTCAGGGCTTTCCTCCCTTCCCCCGTCCCCTCCTCACTGTGCTTGCTGGGATCAGCTCCCACATAAACCCCCTGCTTTTTTGGAGGACCCCAAACTCAGTCCTGATCACTCTAGAACAACAGGAGCTGGACGGATAGAGTGGAAGATGTGACAGGTACTCAGGGAGGGTGGGGCCATGATGGGCAGAAGGGTGAATGGCGAAAGCAGACTTTTCCCCATTTGAGCCTCTGATGAGACTGTAACCCTCTGAGATGCTCAACAGGGCACGCAGGTGGCACAGACTGGGAGATTGAGATTGATCTACATATACTAACTCCCATGTGCAAAATAGATAGCCGGTGGGAACCTGCCGTACAGCACAGGGAGTGTTCTGTGATGACCTAGGCGGGTGGGACATCCAAGAGGGCGGAGATCTACATATACATGCGCTTGATTCGCTTCATTGTACAGCAGAAACTAACACAATGTTGTAAAGCGATTATATTCCAATAAAAAAAAGAGAATAAATGGCCATTTAAAATATAAACAAAACATGCAGCTGTCCTGTGCCCAGACTCCTCCTGAACCACGGAAACAAGTTTCATTTATCATCTCCGAGCAGTGGCTATGGGTCTGTCCTTCCCTGACCTGACTCCCATCCCAGACACTTAATACCTGCCTTCTCCCGAGGGCACCTTATCCCTCCTAATTGGTGTCTGAGACCCCTCCTGTTCCCTGTGCTCACAGTCTGTCCACCTCCCGGGCCTCCATCTGCGGCCCAAAGCCTGCTTGGAGGTCTGCCTGTTGTCACCTGCCAGCCAGGTAGCTGGGCTGGACAGTGACCCCCTGTCTCACCTTCCCGGGGCCAGGCACCAGATCCTCCTGGGCAACCTTCTATCCCCGACCCTGGACTGGCCTTCCCCTCTCTTGGTTTTAAGACCCAGGCCCCACATATCCTGCTGTGATGGTTAATTTTATATGTCAGCTTGGTGTTTGGGGTGACATTTGTGTTTAAATCAATGAACTTTGACTAAGCAAACTGCCCTCCATAATACAGTGGGCCTCGTCCAATCAGCTGAAGGGAATTCTCCAGCAGCCTGCCTCTCCAGACTGCTGGCCCCACACTGCAGATTTTTGACTCTCCAGCTTCTATAATGGCATCAGCCAAGTCTTTATAATAACTCACTTTCTATATACAGGTACACATCTTCCTGGTTCTGTTTCTCTGGAGAAGTCTGACAACACAATTGCCCAGGCCAAGAGCCAAGGTCCACAGGGCTGTTCAGATACTGAGCAAATAACCTCCCAAAGCCAGCTCTCCTAGGTCTGGGGACCGCATAGTTGCTTAGCTCCTTTCCTTGTCCCACTCTGCTTCCCCTTCCCTATCTCCCCTCCTCCCAGTGAACCACTTCCTTAAGAATCTTTATCTCAGGCTCTGCTTCTAGGGAACCCAATCTCAGCTAATTGGCAATAGGAATGGTCCTAGGAAGCAAGCTCTTAAGATGTAATTGTAGAGATGATGCAAATTTGGCCCCTCTACACTGACTCTGAAATAAATCTTGAAGACAGAGTTTTGAGTGAAGTAGAAAAGAAAAGCTTTATTGCTTTGCCAGACAAAGCAATAAAGGGGACCACAGCAGACTAATGCCCTCAAAACTGTGTTTCCCAACCAAGGAGTGGGGAGACTTAGAGTCCAGGGACTTAATTGCTGATATTGATGAGGGTCCATGCAGGGCCTGCATTCCTTCAATATAGAGATCTTCTGGCATCAGGTAGTCAGTCTCATGATCTGTGGTTCTTTGTTGTTGCTCAGTCGCTCAGTCATGTCTGACTCTTGGTGACCTCATGGACTGCAGCATGCCAGGCTTCCCTGTCCTTAACCATCTCCCGGAGTTTGCTCAAACTCATGTTCTGGGACCTGATCTGTGTTTTTGTGTGTTGGTCGCTTAGTCATGTCTGACTCTTTGTGACCCCATGGACTGTAGCCTGCCAATATGCTCTGTCCATGGAATTCTCTAGGCAAGAATACTGGAGTGGGTTCACTTCAGCTCAGTTCAGTTGTTCAGTCGCGTCTGACTCTTTATGACTCCATGGACTTCAGCACGCCAGGCTTCCTTGTCCATCACAAACTCCCAGAGCCTGCTGAAACTCATGTCTCTCAAGTTGGTGATGCCATCCAACCATCTCATCCTCAGTTGTCCCCTTCTTCTCCTGCCTTCAGTCTTTCCCAGCATCAGGGTCTTTTCCAATGAGTCAGTTCTTCGCATCAGGTAGCCAAACTATTGGAGCTTCAGCTTCAGCATCAGTCCTTCTAATGAATATTCAGGACTTCCTTTAGGATGGACTGTTTGGATCTCCTTGAAGTCCAAAGGACTCTCAAGAGTCTTCTCCAACACCACAGTTTGAAGGCATCAATTCTTTGGCTCAGCCTTCTTTATGGTCCAACTTTCACATTGCACATGACTACTGGAAAAACCATAGCTTTGACTAGACGGACCTTTGTCAGCAAAGTGATATCTCTGCTTTTTAATACACTGTCTATGTTTGTCATTGCTTTCCTTCCAAGGAGCAAGCGTCTTTTAAGTTAATGGCTTCAGTCACAGTCTGCAGTGATTTTGGTTCTTAAGGTTCTTAAAATTATTTTTTTAAAGCATTTTATTTTGTATTAGGGTATAGCCAGGTAGGGCTTTCCAAGTGACTCAGTGGTAAAGAATTCTCTTGCCAATGCAGAGGACGCAGATTCAATGCCTGAGTCAGGAAGATCTCCTCGAGAAGGAAATGGCAACCCACTGCAGTATTTTTGCCTGGATAACCCCGTGGACAGAGGAGCCTTGAGACTATAGTCCATGCAGTCACAAAGAGTCAGACAAGACTAACCAACTACACAATAGCAACTAAACGACGATAGCCCATTAACGATGTTCTGATAGTTTCAGGTGGACATAGTAGTTCCTTAGCTGTGACCTTCTCTCTGAAACATCTTCCTTTTGGCGGGGGTTTTAGTTCTACAGAAGAGCTCAGAGATATCATGTACATCCCTTGGGTAACCAGGTCCCTGCCCCAAGGCTACATTACTGTTTCTTGACTGTTTCTCCCTTGTCCCTGCATCCACTCCCTTCTGTGATTAACACCTGTTTGAACCTGCCCTTTGGAACTCAGGGAAGGGGACCCAGAAAGGTTTTTGTCCCAGGAGCCCCACAAGGTCCTCTGCTCAGTCCTGGCTGAAGACCCATCACTGGTGGTAAGAGAAGCAGAGACGCCCCTGACGTGTGGCGGCAGCACCATGGTTAAGACGTCCACTGCAGGGAACAGGAAAGGGATCCAGGTTGGGGAGAGGGGAGCACTAGCTGGTGCAAGATCCGAAATACTACGGGAGGGAAAGTAATTATACGGAAACTGGAACTGGAAGCTATTGTTGAATGGTTCTGATGCGTGAAGCCTGAAAATTACAGACTCACATGTATTAACCAGCAACTTGAAGCAAATGTTCAATCTGAGAATCTACTTGGCAGCTCATGGAGAGACATCCATTTCTTGTATCCAGAGACCAGACACAAGCCATCATTGTAAGAGTAACAGCTTCAATGAAGGATGAACCCTCTGTCTAGGAAAGTTTTGTGTCCAGGTCAGGAGATGATGAGACAGCCCTGATGAGACAGGAGCAAGCACCTGAGACTCGGGTTGAAGATATCTGGGTGGATGGGACCTGAGAACCCAGATTCCCCAGAACCTTCAGGCCTGCAAAGTGACCCCCTTCCCTTGTTGAAAGACAAAAGTCTCCTTTCCAAAGGATGATGGAGCAGCCTCAAATGAGAAGATCTTTATAAGAGAACCATTGTCCTCTTCAGGCTCTGCCTCTACATCCCCTTTTGGCCACGAGAGCTGAAACCAGGCTCAAATCTGAGCATAAACCAACAGCTAAAGCACTGAGACTTCCAGGGGAGAAAACGGATTGCCTATATATCCAAGGAGCTGTGGGACCTGGCTACAGGAGCCAGCAGGAACCAGGAAGACAGGCCTGGAGGTGATCCTGGAAGTGCCGGATGGAGGAGAGCAGGGTATAAAGCTGGATAAAGCCACATGTTGATATAGGGGGACTGTCCTGTGACACAGGATTTAACACTCTGGGAAGGGCCTGTTCCAAAGCAGAGTTCCTTGGCAATTATAGGGATGAAAAGATGCCATCATGGCAGATGGCATAATTATCATAATGAGCAGTAAGGTTGAAATGACAGCCTCATTAAATCTAAAGAAATGTTGAGCTTCAAAAGACACTGATAAGAAATGGAAAGACAAGCAATGGACTAAGAGAAAAAATCTGAAAATCAGATGTCTGATAAAGGACTGTTTCCAGAATATAGAAGGAATTCTTAAATCTCTGTAAACAGAAAATAATTCAATTTTCTAAATGGAAATATAGTTGATTTACAAAGTTGTGTTAGTTTCAGATGTCATATACATATTCATATACATATTGTCATATGACATATACAGTTGTCATATACATATTCTTTTTCAGATTCTTTTCCACTATAGGTTATTATAAGATATTGAGTATAGTTCCCTGTACTACACTGTCAGTCAGTCAGTTTAGTCGCTCAGTCGTGTCCAGCTCTTTGTGACCCCATGGACTGCAGCACTCCAGGCTTCCCTGTCCATCACCAACTCCTGGAGCTTGCTCAAACTCATGTCCATTGAGTCCGTGATCATCTAACCATCTCATCCTCAGTCGTCCCCTTCTCCTCCTACCTTCAATCTTTCCCAGCATCAGGGCCTTTTCTAATGTGTCAGTGCTTCGCATCAGGTGGCCAAAGTATTGGAGTTTCAGCTTCAGCATCAGTCCTTCCAATGGATATTCAGGACTGATTTCTTTTAGGAGTGACTGGTTGGATCTCCTTGCAGTCCAAGGGACTCTCAAGAGTCTTCTCCAACACCACAGTTCAAAAGCACCAATTCGTTGGCTCTCAGCTTTCTTTACAGTCCAACTCTCACATCCATACATGACCACTGGAAAAAACACAGCTTTGACTTTGACCAGGGAAGCCCATTTTATATACAGAAGTGTATATATGTGGGCTTCCCTGGTGGCTCAGACGATAAAGAATCTGCCCACAATGCAGGAGACCCAGGTTCAATCCCTGGGTCAGGAAGATCCCCTGGTGAAGGGAATGGTTACCCACTTCAGGATTCTTGCCTGGAGAATTCCATGGACAGAGGAACCTGCTGGGCTAAGGTCCATGGAATCGCAAAGGGTCGGACATGACTAGGCAAGTAACAGTTTCACTTTCACTTTTCTTCAGTGTGTATATGTTAATCCCAAACTCCTAATTTATCCCTCCTCCCATTTACTCTTTGGGAACCATAAGTTTGTTTTCTATGTCTGTGAGTCTCTTTCTGTTTTGTAAATAAGTTCAAAAATAACCTGATTTTTTTAAATAGGCAAAAAGACTTGAACAGATATGAATGGCAAATAAGTACATGAAAAAGATGCTTGGCATCTTTATTACTAGAAAGATGCAAATTAAAACCACAGTGAGATACCACTACATACCTCTTAGAATGGTTAAAAGTAGAGCCCAGTGATTTCAAATGTTGGTGAGGATACGAAACAACACAGCTGTCACACACGAGGGTGGGGGAGGGGGGAAAGCACTGTGGAACGCATCTGGAAGGTTCTCGAAAAGTTAAGCATGCAGTCTGCTGTGTGACCCAGCCATCTACCTATAGATATTTATCCAAGAAAAACAGAAGCACAAGTTCACTCAAAGACTCATACACACATGTTTATGGCAGCTTTTTTTGTAATATCAAAAACCTGGAAATAACCCAAATCTCCATCACCAGGTCAATGGATTAACAAATTGTGGTATATCCAAGTGAAGGTTATTATTCAGCAATAAAAAGGAACAAACTATTTATACATGTAACATGGATGAAACTAAAACAGTTTCCGAGTAAAAGAAACCAGACAAAAAGTACATGTTCTATAAGAATTCCAGTTACATATAATTCTGTTGATAAAAAATGTTAACTAATCTATAGTGAGATAAAGCAGGTCACTGACTTCCTAGAAATAAAAAGGGAGGTGGAGAAGAGGTGAATAAAAGGGAAAAGATAGTACTGGCCCTGGAGCCAGACGGCTGTCAACTTGCGATCCACTAGGAATGGGACCTCTCTCTTGTGCTGAACAGAACCTCAGCTGGTCTCAATGTGTTTCCAGACTGTCCTTTCCTAGAGTGAGTGTCAGAGGGGCCAGGCAGGATTTGCTGACAGCAGGTGAGTGAGGACCCCTTCTCCACCCAAGTCTCTAGGAAAGTATTCCAGGGGTCAGCCCATGCCAGTCTGGGTAATGGATGGCCTTTCTTTCATGTTCTCTGGGAGATGGACTCCTCATTAATCTGCTGCGGTGTCATTAAGTCAGAAAACATTTGCTCGTGGGGCTTCCGTTGGCCTTTAGAAACTGCAGCTTAAACATCAACCAGGGTTTAACCCTCCCCTTCCCAGCACAGGCCCAGGACTTGGCCAGACAGGCCCACAGATCACTGGCCTTGATGACTAGGAGGCCCCTGGATCCAGTTTCCATCTCTTCTTAGCCCAGAGCAGGTAGGTGTGGGGGCAAAGGGAGGACAAAGGGAGAACAGGAACCCTTGACTCCTGAGCCACTCAGTTCAGGTGTTTGTAGACAGAGGGCTCTCCCCTTGGCAGGTTAAAGAGCAGAGGACTTGGGGGTGGGGAGGAGTTGTGGGGAGCTTGTTGGGGGCTGGGTGACATTGAGTCATTCCCTTGACCTCTCTGTGCTGGGTTCCTACAGAGTTGGAGGGGCCTCCAAGCCCCAAGATTCTAGGGTCTGTGTTTTACAGAGGGTAGAGTCTGCTTCCCTGAGAAGGGTGACATGTGCATGCCTCCACCAAGGTCCCTGCTCCCTGCTAGGACCACATGTCCCGTGCGGCTAGGTAGGGGGGCCACCTCTGGGGATAGAGGGGAATAGGTGACCCAGATGAGCTGATGAGGGGTAAATCCCTGTTACTAAGGGTCCTTTGGGAGCCCAGTACTATGCCGGGACTCCCCACTCACCCTCACACACAATCCTATACCAGCCTCAGACCGCAAGAGAGAAGTCTCACCTTGACCCCTCCCCTTCCCACCTCCCTGCTTTTGCACATGCAGTTCCTCCTCCTAACACACCTTCCTTCCTCCATCCAAGTCCCACCCAGCACAAGGTCTGTCTCTTCCAGGAAGTCCTCCCCGATGACTGATGGTCAAGCCCTCAATGGTTCCACCCAACTGGCTCTTGGGTTGTTCAATTTCCCAACACAGGTTGGTGTCACGAGGCCCAGACACAGACATTAGCTCATTTCATCATCTCACCAGATCAATCGATATTTACTGGATGCTGACTTGGAGCCAGGTGCTGTAGGGTCACAGAGGGGATAGGAACAAACATCCACTGAGCTCCTGCAGATCCTTGTGCCTGGTGGGAGCCCGAGCAGGCCCCAGTGAGTCAGTGGCTGGATTCAAAACCCGCCAGACTCCAGATCCACCCCCACCCCATTACCTGTCCCCAGAACTCCTTGAACCCCCTCAGCTTGGGGCAGAGCTCGTCCTGGAACCTGGAGCCTCCTGGTCACACAAGCAGGGCTCAGGCAGCCACAGCTATGCAGAGACAGGGGGCGGGACAGGGGTCAGAAGGACCCTTGGGCAGGACTAGGGTGAGACAAGTCAAACGCTCCCTTCTCTGTGACTCCCCCATCTGATGTCCACCTGGGACTGCAGGCCCCCTGGCTGCACGTCTGTCCGCCCCCTTTCTCCAAACCATCCTCAGGGCCTGTCTGTTGCCATAGCACATGATGAATCTGCCTTTAGGACTCTGGTTCGAGATCTGTTCTCTTGCCTTCCAGAGCTGGTCAAGAGTCTCAGAGAAACAGGAACAGATGGTGGTCACTGATCCCAGGTGGTGGGAGGACAAGGCCTAGGATGAGAACGGACAATAAACCCCATCACTTGGAGCTAGTGATGACTTTTCCTGCAGACGTGTCTCAGCGTGAAATCAGAGAGGGAGCGTGAAGGGGTTGTACATCCTCTCTGCTTGCCAGGTCCTGAACTCCGTCTCTGGCTCCTACCTGGAGTTGTTGGGGTGAGTTCCCAGTTCGTTGATGGGAGGCTAACAATGAACGGCAGCTTGTGACCTCACTCTGGGCTGCTCCTGGGTCAACTTCAAGCTGAGAGAGAGGAGAAAGAAAAAATGAAATCCCAAGATGCTACAGCCAGAAGGGTCCGCAATAGTCTGAATCTAACTCTCATTATAGATGGAGAAACCAAGGCACTGAGAAGGTACCAGACTTTACACATCTGAGCAGTGCTGGGCCCGGCACACAGGACTCCTGAGTGCCAGTGCATCTGTGTGAGATGATGTGTGCATGTGTATGCGTGCCTGTGTGTATACAAACTTTGTTAGGATGTATGTCTGTGATGATCTCCCAGCACATGTGTGAAGGTTACAAGGACAGATGTGTACAACAATCTCAGGGTGTGGGTGTGAATGTGAGTGATTGGGTGTGTGCGAGGGATGTGGAGGTGGCCTGTGGGTGAGGGTGGTGGTCTCAAGATAGTGTAGCTCTTTCAGAGCATGTGGGTGCCTTTCTCGGCAAGGCCACCCAGCTCAGGGACTCACTATTTGCAGAATTCAGGTGGGATTGGTGACAGTGTGTACAAGGTGCCAGGCACTGAAGGTGAAGCTCAGAGGCCAAAACTTTGTGCTGAGCCCCAGGGGTGAACTGACCCCTACCTTCTCCTGCTACAGGTCAGGGCCAATCCAGAACTCGGGCATTGAGCCTGTGAGTGGGGCCAAGTGACCTCAGTCATGGACAAGGAGGAGGCCAGCCTGCCCAGGCTATGTGGGCAGTGGCTGGCATGGCTCAGGTGGTGACCCACATCCCTAGATGTAGATTACAGACTCCTGGGATGCCAGGGGAGACAAGTCAGGTGCCTCCCAAGGTCTCTCTGTCAATTCCTTGGCTAGCAATTCCTCCACACTCCTCCGAAGGTCGCAACATTTTGCCAACTCTGGTTTCTTAGAGTCACTCCCCCATCTGTGTTTATGGTGAAAGGGACTCCATGATTTAGAACATAGATGGGATCTTCAGTTATAGAGAAATTTGTCCAGAAAGCCAGCTCATTGTCTAGTGGGAGGAGCCACATCCTGACCCTAGCTTCTGAGGTCTCCCTGAGTCCCATGACCCTGGGGAGGGTGCAGCCCATTGACTCCACACCCAGGTCAAGAGGGGAAGGCGGGTGGCCAAAGTGAGACCAATGGTGTGATGTTTAAGAGTTTATTTGGAATTAGACAGAGACCTGAGTTCAACCTGCTCATGGTGTGACCTTGGACAAATCCTTCCACCACTCAGAGGACAAACGTCTTATAGGGCAGGTCCCACACTGGGCTCTTGGACATTGGTGCTATTTCAGAGAACACCCATATTCCCAGAGAAAAGAAATTATTCTCCATCTAATTAGTTTAATTAGTAGCAATCAAGTTGTGGAGATCAGTGCAGCAGGGTGAGTGATTAGGAAAAATTACTTCCCCACAAAGAGTTTAGATTTAACTTTTTTGGTTCCACAGTCTAAACACCAAAAATAAAGAAGAGTGGGCTCTCTGTCCCCACCCCACCCCCACACTGGCTGAGAATTCCCCAAGGTGTGGGCAGCAGCCCAGAGAGAGAATCAATCTACATCCAGATGGGCAGGAGGGCACATTGGGCCTGCTGAAACCATCAACCACAAGCCCTGGAAGATCTGTGCTGTCTCAAGACCACCACCTGCTCCTTTGGAAACCCCCAAGTTCCACCATCAGGCCCCTCTCATACACCTGGTCACGCCCATACACACCTCTATCTGGAGACAAATGACTTGTCTGTCTTTGAATGTCAAAGTATTCTTATATTTTATTCCAACAGATCCTCCCTCAAGAGAACCCAGGATTCTTGGGAACCAGAGATGGTTATATCATGTGAGGGGGCTGGAGGGTAGGGTGTCCTGGAGGAGAAGTTGCACTGACTTCACAGCTTCCTGTCTCTGTCGGTTTTGGCTCAGGTGGGATGGAGTGGGTAGGTGGGACTATCAGTGGCCTTCATCAAGAGAAGCCTGGGAAAGCAGCCTGCTGCTTTCATCAGGAAACCTGCTGATGACATCAGGATAGAACAATGCTTTACCCAAAGGAATGAATGCCCCAAGAGTGTGCAGGGCCTATAAGAGTCCCTTAAATCATGCTCTCTCTTTCTCCTCCCTCACTAAAGACTGAGTCCTTGGCTTATTCCAAGACTTAGGACCTATTTACTGAGAGCAGCACTCTGTGCCACCCATCCATCACTTAGGGATGAGCAGAGCCTGGAGACAGTTATTTTCAGTCCCGCTGAGTCAGGTAGACCAGACTTTCCAACCACACCCTTTCTCAGCTTGTCCCCCAGTCTACATAAGACATCTCATTATGGGCAGAGGAACCAGGAGAAGGAGGACTATAGAGGAAGGTAGGAAGGGATAGACGGAGGGGCTTTCCTTTACTGTCTGCCTGTTGGTGGGGGGAGGGAGACAACATTCTTTAGAGAAGCTATGAGGGTGTCAGGACTTCCTTCTCTTCCCCAGCACCTGCTTTGAGGCTTAAAGAAGAATAAACAGGACACAGTATTCAGAACCCTAATTTCAGGTACCCAGAATCCAGAATTATATATAATCCAGGATCAAGACTGTAGAATCCTAGACCTCAGAGTTATAGATTATAAAACTGTAAACCATTGAACCTAGAAGTAAAGACCCCAGAGTCACAAAATTCTAAACTCAGAATTCAGAACCCAGAGTCACAGGATCCAGAGCCATGGAATCTAAAACAGAGAATAAAGGACCCTGAACATAGAATTATAGAGCCCAGATCCCAGAATTGTGGGCCCTAGAACACTGGAAGCTATTAACAGGACTTTTTCCTCTCACTGAAATGCCCTCCGCCTCCTATACCATCTGAAACCCTTCAGCATCCACCCAGATACTTTGTCCCACAGGAATTTTCCCTGGTGCCCCTACCTTTAGCAGGCCTCTTTCCTTCGAGTTGTCTAGGCACTTCCTATATCCTGTGATGATGTCCATATCTGTCCTCTCCTGCCACTCATATTATATTTCCATCTGCATCCACGCTTCATCCCTGCATTGGGTCTGACCCATTTCCATGCTCCTGGTAAACATTTGAGGCATGTTTGTGGAAAGAGTAAATTCTTGAATCATTTAACCTGAACTCCCTCAAGTTTCACAGGACTTGCCTAAAACCCAGAAAGGGAATACATTTTTCCAATGGTCACACAATATATTTGGAAATCTCAGAGAAGATCCTAGTCTTTCTTATTCTAAGCCTAGAGCTTCTTCTCCACCCTAGATTATCTCTGAAGAACTAGAGAGTTGATGTGGAAAGCTATTATATCTCATTGCTTTATAATATCCTCAGTGTTGTTAATTTCATGCTCAAAAGCATTGGAGAAACTACTCAGTCTGGCAATGGCAGTGATAGCAGTAGGAATGACAATAGGCTTCCTGGAGGCGGAGGGCAGGGGGAGCGCGGGTGGACCTGAGCTCAGTGGGTGTGCAGGAGTCTATGCCAGTTAAAGAGCAGTGAAAAATCCCAGAGGTAGATGTATCCTGTGTTCAGAGACTACAGGTGGAGGGTAATCATAGGTCATATTACCGGAGACCCTCTAGGGTTTTATATGCCATCCTAGGATGGTTAGACCTTATCTAATTTGTATCTTTTGAGGGTTTCCCAGGTGGTGCTAGTGGTAAAGAACCTGCCTGCCAATGCAGGAGACCTAAGAGACATGGGTTCAATCCCTGGTTTAGGAAGATCCCCTGGAAAGGGGCATGGCAACCCACTCCAGTATTCTTGCCTGGAGAATCCCATGGATAGAGGAGCCTGGCAGGCTACAGTCCATGAGGTCACACAGAGTCAGACACAACCAAAGCGACTTGGCACACACAATGTATATCTTGTATATATTATATCCTTAGATTGCATATAAATTCTTTGAGAACAGGAACTATGTTTTCCCCCTAAAACTCAAGGATAAACACATATTTGATCAAGAGAAAGATCAGTGAGGGAACACTGCTGGTCCAAGGCTCAACTGAAGCAGCTCATAAGAAAAAGAGTGAATGTCAAGTTAGAGCAAGTGGGTATTTATCAAGGGTAGCCTGAGTAGCTGAGGGGTAGGGGATGAGTGGGGGAGTAGGAAAAGGTGGGTGATGGTCACAAGAATGGACAGAGTACATCTAATAGTGCTAAGCACTTTATGTACATGAAATTGATGGCTTAGCACATAAGAGGCCACTGAGTAATTACATCTTATGTCTATAGGAGTGTCCATGTGAGTTTCAGGACCATGGACAGCTAATGGGGGGGCGCATTTAGATGGCTTTTCAGATTCCTGGGATCACTCATTTCCCATGGTTTTCTACATGGAATTATCTGGTTGATTTTTATTTTTTCATAATTTGCTCTTGCAAATTGTGCATTTGACCAGGAATGAGGGAATGGGCTCTGAAGCCAGACTGCCCGAATTCAATTCCTCACTCTTCTCCTTACTATTAATAGTTACATAATTTTGGGCATCCAGCACCCAACAGTGTGTAGAACGTAGGATTTGGTGCATTTTTTTCCCCAATGGGAATAAAGAGCTGATCCAGCATCGCCCTCCTTGCAAAGGGCATTTAGAGAGTCAAATCCAAACCTGAGTCCCATCTCATTGCTTTGCCTCCTGGCTCACCCCTTTCTTTCCTTGGTCTGCTTCCCTCCTTTCTACCCTCCCTCACCCTCCTGCTCTCCGTTTTCTCTGTCTCAGCCCCAGACTGTCTCCTCCCCCTCCCCACCTCATCCCTGTTAATTAAATGGCACTATGGAATGTATTTAGTTTGTATTTGGTTCAGAGGCCAAAGAGGGTCAGCGGTCCTGTGTTCATTAAACTGTTCTGTGTAGAAAGATGTAATGAACGGGTTTTATTACAATCTTGGCTCATCCTATGAGACAATTATGTTTTCATTGGAGCGGGGAAGAACCACAAGCCTTAGCCACCAGTGTTTGAGACTTGGGAGTGGGGGAGGAGAGGAAGGCTCAGATCTGAATCCAGGAAGGGCCTGGGATGCTAGGCACTGTGCTTGAATGGGGGAGCAGGGAAAGAGAGGAAGCTGAATCAAGGTGAGTCCTGGACTTTTACTGCAACACTGTCATCACTGTGCAGTCAGAAACCCCTCCTGGTTTTGACTAGAACAAGGTCAGAGTCAGAGTGTGGCCATTAAGTTCCTAGGGGTGATAACTGCAAGGAGTCCTCAAATCTGTCTCTTGTGCACCCAGCACTTGATAGCTCAAGCACTTTTTGTACATGGAATTATTGGCTTAGCACATAAGAGGCCACCATTTTATTATATGTGTGCTACAGAAATTATAATGATGGAGAAATTCACTGAAAGCATTTCTGAATTCCTAGTAACTTTTGCCCATTATGTATTTCTTCAGTCACTGGTGTTGCATGGTTGTCATACTGATATAATGAGAGCAGCCACCATCTAGTGAGCACCTAGTGATTTAGTGGACAGCAACTCTGGTGGGGGAGATAGTTATTAATATTATGCATCTTTTGTGGCTAAGGAAACTGAGGCTCAGGACCAAGACACTGAGCATTAGACAGTGAAGGTCAGTGATCCCTCAGGGACAGGACACAAAAAGGTGAGGCCAGTGATGTCCCAGCTTCCTGTCCTGAGAGAATTCCCAGGCCAGGATGCGGAGAGGAGTCAGCTAGAGCTGAGCTAAAGGGATGAAGCTGAGAAACCGGGAAGAACAAGAGGAGATAGGAAGAGAATTGTGGCAAGTCCCTCCCAGGCATTCAGGGGAGAGCTGGTGAGTGATCCATTGGAGGAAACTGCCAACTCTGGGGAAAGAATGACCCAAAAGGATTACAGTAGCAGTGCGAGAACTCACACAGGCCTGGGAATAATACCTGTTCCCACTAGGCAGACTGGAAAACCTCACAGTTCACAGGGAACTGAGTAAAGTACATAGAGGGGTCTTGTCCAGATAGTGGGAAGTCAGTCAATCTAGGTTAAACATTACTTCAGTTCCTCTCGTGTTAGTTGCTCAGTCTTGTCTGACTCTTTGTGACCCCATGGACTGTATCCCGCCAGGCTCCTCTGTCCATGGAATTTTCTGGGCAAGAGTACTGGAGTGGGTTGCCATTCCCTCCTCCAGGGGATTTTCCCAACCCAGAGATCAAACCCGGCCTCCTGCATTGCAGGCAGATTTTTTACCATCTGAGCCACAAGGGAAGCCCTCTGTTCCTCAACCATTCTTAAAAACAAGACCTGAAAGGATCGAATGCTGCTGCTGCTAAGTCACTTCAGTCGTGTCTGACTCTGTGTGACCCCAGAGACAGCAGCCCACCAGGCTCCGGCGTCCCTGGGGTTCTCCAGGCAAGAACATTGGAGTGGGTTGCCATTTCCTTCTCCAATGCATTAAAGTGAAAATTGAAAGTGAAGTTGCTCAGTCGTGTCCAACTTTTAGCGACCCCATGGACTGCAGCCCACCAGGCTCTTCCGTCCATGGGATTTTCCAGGCAAGAGTACTGGAGAGAGGTGCCATTGCCTTCTCCG
The DNA here is from genome assembly GCF_003369695.1 of Bos indicus x Bos taurus. NCBI lineage: Eukaryota > Metazoa > Chordata > Mammalia > Artiodactyla > Bovidae > Bos > Bos indicus x Bos taurus. The sequence goes on from NC_040077.1 coordinate 123,703,985, forward strand.
GAAAGGATCGAATAATTTTTGCCAAAAAGTTCGTTTGGATTTTTCCATCAGATATTATGGAAATTAACAAATAACTTAACTACACCCCAGAATATAGCTTAGGATATTTTATAGAAATACAAGAACATCAGCGCCCAACAAGGTAGAATTCATGATGCCTAGGGTTCAAATGAAAATTAGCAGGCTTTCAAAGAAGCAAGAAAGTGCAAGCCTTAATGAGAACATTAAATGAATCAATCAAAATGAACTCAGAATTGACACAGATGATAGAATCGTAGACAAGGACTTTAATGGTTATTATAACTGTGTTCCTTATGTTCACAAAGTGAAGTAGAGACATGGAAGATATTAAAAAGATCAAATGGAACATTGAGAGGTGAAAACTACAATGCGTGAGATGAAATATACACTGGATGGAACTGACAGCAGATTAGAAATTGCAGGAAAAAACTCAATAAATTTGATACCATAGTAACAGAAACTATTCAAACAAAAACAGAGAAGAAAAAATAATTTTTAAATGAACAGAAAAAATAATATTTTTAGTAGATTGTGAAACAAATACAAATCCTCTACTGTACATGTGTAATTGGAATCCCCAAAGGAGGGAAGGACAAAATATTTGAAACAATAATAGCCAAAAATTTACCAAACTTAATGAAAATGGTAATAGTAGAGGTCAAAAAAGTGCAATAAAGCTTAAGCAAAAGAATCACGAAAAAACTATAGGCTTTTCCTAGAAATTGACAGATTGATTTTAAAATTCTTATGGATACATGTACACCCGTGGCAGATTCATGTTGATGTATGGCAAAACAATACAATATTGTAAAGTAATTAGCCTCTAATTAAAATAAATAAATTTAAATTTAAAAAAATAAAAAAAAAAAAAAAATTCTTATGGGAACACAAAGGTTCTACAATAGCCAAACAACCTTGAAAGAGAAGAATAAAGTTAGAAGACTAATATTTTGTGATTTCAAGACATTATAAAACTACAGTAATTAGGACAGCATGGTGTAGGCATAAAAAAAAAAACAAATAAATCAGTTAGTGAAACAGAATAAAGTCCAGAAATAGACCCACAAACATAAAAATACAATTGATTTTTGACAAAGGTACAAAGGCGATTCAGTGGAGAATGGGCAGTCTTTTTATCACCTGCTGTTGGAACAACTCAATATCTATATAGAAAAAAAATAAAAGAACTTCAATTCATACATTAAAATGCTATATGTAAAAATTAACTTTTAATGTATCATAGACCGCAATGTAAAACCTCTCCCATAAGATAAGATAGAACACTTTTGTGATCTTGGGTTAGGCAAATGTTTCTTTTATATAACATCAAAAGCAAAATTCATGAAAGAATTAATTGATTAAATTGAACTTCATCACAATTTATACCTTCTGCTCTTCAACATAGAAAACTTATGGTTACCAAAGGTAAGAATGTGGGGAGATAAATTTGGAGTATGGGATTAAAAAACACAAATTGGAGTGAGGCTGTGTCCTTGAAGAGGTGAGGGTGAAGAGATGAAGCGTGATGGCGTATGTTTGTTGCGGTTGTTTTAAGTATGCTGGGTGCTGTGGGGAAAGTGAGTAAGAGTGAACCCAGGATAGCTCCAACTAGGAAGGAAGCTGCCATTGTAATCTGGGCAAAAGGTAATGATGACTTGGATTAGGGTAGTAACGGTGGCACTGGAAAAAAGTGAATGGTTTTCAGAGACACTTGAGAGGTGGATTCTACTGACTTGGCAATTGGATGTGGAAGGTGGCCCAAACAACCAGTTTCCTGTACTTCCCAGAATGATGTCGTCTGCCAGCCATCCTAGAAGGTATTCTTATGAGGACCAGGGATTTCGATGCCACACTCAAGTGCGGGATCACAGAAAGTGCTCAGGGGATGGGTCATTCAAGGAGCCATTGGAATTAAAAGGAAGATCCCATTCAAAAATTCAGGCATTTTCAGACTCCTTTGAACAGCAACTGTGCTTTAGAACCAAACGTTCCTTCTCTTTGCGACCTGAGAGCAGAAAGGAGAGAAATGAGAGAGAACGCTGGTTTCTGGAAGTGAGGTCTTGCAAGAAAGTGGAGGAAAAAAGGAGCTCTAGGAAGGAAGAGCATGGAGAAGCGTACCTGCCCACCCTGTCTGAAAAAGCGCTCAAATAACCCTTTGCTTCCACACCATGACTACCGACGCTGCTGTTTTTTGAGACCCAATTTACCAGACCCAGGAACGGTACCTGTAAGAGGGTCTGCAGATGCCGAGTGACTCAGGTGGGTGGTTGATTCAGCTGCTCCCCAAGACAGCTTGCATCATACCCGACCTGCTTTTCAGAGTATGATCTGCTCTGTTGCCCTTTTAGGGGAATAAAAAGAATAAAAGGTATTTTAATAGAATAAAGTTATTCTTGAAAATGTAAAAAATAAAATAAAATTAAAAAATAAAAAAAAAACACAAATTGATATACATAAATAAGCAAAAAGGATTTACTGTATAACACAGGAACTATATTCAATATTTTATAATAACCTATAAGATACATTTATATGAACTTTTATATATATATATATGTGTGTGTGTGTGAATCACTTTGCTGTATACCTGAAACTAACACAGTATTTTAAATCAGCTATACTGCAATAAAAATAAAAAGCTAAAAAAAAAAACTTCTGCTCTTTAACAGACTCTAGTAAGAGAATAAAAAAGCCACAAAATGGGAGAAAATATTTGTGAATCATATTCAGATAAAGGACTTGTATCCAGAATATGCTAAAAACTCTTACAACTCAATAATACAAATAACCCAATTCATAAATGGGCAAAATATATGAATAGACATTTCTCCAAATGATAGACAAATGGTCAATAAATACATGAAAAGATGCTCAATACTATTAGTCACCAGGTAAATAGAAAATGCACATCAAACCACAATGATACATCACTACATACCCATTAGAATGCCGGAAACAAGGCAACTCTGACAAAAGCAAGAGCTGGCAAGAGTGTGGAGAAACTAGAACTCTCATACTACTGATGAAAGTATGAAATGGTTTAAGCACTTGGAAAGGGTTTGGCAGCGTTTTAAAATGTTAAATGTATGATCCAGGCACTCCACTTCTAGGTGAGAAAACAGTCTCAGGAGACAGCCTGTGGTCTCTGGTGGCCCTGCTGGGTTCCGGCTGGTCTGACTCCAGGGGCCCTCTCCTTCCAACATGTACCCAGCTGGCAGTAGCAGCGACTTTGAGATTGGAAGGGCTTGTTTTGGGATCTCACCCCAAGGAGCCCAGAGATCCCTTCGGAGGGTGTGGAGCTGCCTCCCTCCCACTGCCTTCAGAGGTATGACCTCTGCCAGTCAGACCCTGGGTTAGATGCCTCATGAGGCCAGTGCCCACCACGCTTCTTATTAGAATCCAGACAGGTTAAAGAGTTCTGCAGACCCCTTGGATCACAGCACAACTTTGGCCCCAGAGGCCCCTTCCTCTGCCAGGGGCCCTTTGTAGAAAAGATGTGTTAATTCACCAGCAGGGAAACAGCCACACTGCTAACCATCCCTGGGCATCTGAGCCATCTATGCCTGGTGTCCTGGCATGCAGCTGGACCCGTCCTGCCCATGGCACCTTGTCCTTCTCCTTCCTGAGCCACAGGAACCTGGAACCTGTGAGACCAACAGGGTCTGCTCTCCCCCAGGACTAAAACGGGTGCAGGAGGGCACTTAGAGGAAAGCAAGGACAGAGACCCAGAGGAGGTGATCTGGCAGGAAAAGGGAGACCTCAGTGGGCTAGAGGGGAGAATCCAACTTTCCTGAGCACCTCCTCTGTGCCTGGCATTTATACACACCCCTTGTTTAAGCCTCATCATCTTAGAGGCAGATGGCATCAATGCCATTGCGTGATTATATCCATTTTGCAGATGAGGAAATCAAGGTCCACTGAAGGTCACATAGCTTTGCCGTAGTGGGGCAGGGATTCAAACCCAAGACGCTGGTGACCCCTAAGTTCATCTTTGTTCCAACCTCACTGTCTTGGCTTGCTCCCCACTGCATGGGAGTCCCTGTGACTCCTCTACCTCTGTTGCCCCCGCCCAAAGTCACCAGGAAGATCCTTGGGAAAGAGAAGCCTCAATAAATTTCAGCCTTCAACCAGGAGGGGCCAAGACCATCACTCGGGAGGAGCCAGCATTTCCCGGCAGAGTAAATCACCGGCCTCTTTAGTCATGGCAGGTACAGACACTACCCTTCTTCCCCAGGAAGTTTGTAAATCAAACCTTAGACCTGGATTTGCAGAGTCTGCTGGGGGGATGAGTGAAGCAGGAAGCAGGGGGAGGGCTACTGGGAGAAGAGCAGCACCCCAAGCCAAGTCCTGGGGGCTGTCATGGTGGGCGGGGGCACAGCGTGGTGCTGAGGGATCACTGCTCCCACCTGGGCCCCCAGGGGGGGACTAGATGTATCTGAGTCAGCTGCCAACCCCAACATTCTGTGGGTCCCTGACCTGGTGTCTGTATGTCTGGGGGCAGCTGGAGCAAAGATCTGGGGCTCAGGGACAGAGGCTGGAGAGGGGGCTTGGGACGGGGCAACAGCTCTGAGCTGAGCTCTGGGTAGGGGTGTTTGATGGGAAGAAGGGGCTGATGGTCACAAAGGGGAGAGGGGTTGCTGAGTAGGGCCCTGGGCCAGGGCAGCCGGGAGGAAGCCAGAGGGGCAGGACTCAGCACCCTGGGCTAGAAGCCAGGGCCTGGCTCAGTTCTGGTGCTGCAGCTGCCTCATCTGCAAAGTGAAGGTGAGTATTCCTGCACTGGATGTGGGGCTATTGAGAGAACTCAAGGAGGTCAAGGACAAAGAGCCGGTGGGAAGGACCATCCTGACCACTGTAGGCAGGCCTGGCTCTGCCCCACCTGCCTCTGCTTCCAGCCTCCTGGTGATTGGCCAGGTCCTGGTGTTCCTGTCCTGTCCCTACTTGGATGAGATTCGGCCTTTAGGCAAATGAGGCTGCTCCCTCCCTCCTGCCCCTTCTCCCCTAAGGCCACGGGTCACTGGGGCTGGCTTGATTTTCCCCAGGAATGGCTACAGCCTTGTAAAACATGTGATGTGTTTTGTCTAAATGCATAACAGCTCTGGCCCTCTCACCCCAGGACTCATGCTGCTCCCCCACCCCCACCACTCACCCTTCCCTTCCTAATCCCTGACCCCCTCACCAGCTGTGTGACTTTGGGCAAGCACTTCACCTCTTTGAGCTCCAGGCTCCTTCCTTGTTAAATGAGGATGAGAATGTGTCTTGATTATTTACACTTTCCTGTGGTCCTTAGACAAACGTTTCTTGGGAGCCCCCCATGTGCCAGGCCCTGGTCTGGGCATTGAGGACACAGATGTGGGCAGTGGAGACCAGGACTCTGCTCTCTCAAGCTTCCATCGTGGTGGGTTGTTGGGTGGCTGCAGTGAGGAACTGGTAGGGAAGGTGTTTGCAATGGCCAAGAGCCAAGGCTATGCAGCGTGAGTGGGTAACACACCCAAAGGCAGGGGTGGGTCATCCGTGGAGCCCAGGCCAGGCTGGCTACAGAGCAGGCACACGACACACCTTGTAATGGACCCACCGTGTGGATTTCCACTGCTTTGCCAACAAAGGTCCGTCTAGTCAAGCCTATGGTTTTTCCAGTGGTCACGTGTGGAAGTGAGAGCTGGACTACAAAGAAAGCTGAGTGTCAAAGAATTGGTGCTTTTGAACTGTGGTGTTGGAGAAGACTCTTGAGAGTCCCTTGGACTGCAAGGAGATCCAACCAGTCCATCCTATAGGAGATCAGTCCTGAATATTCATTGGAAGGACTGATGTTGAAGCTGAAACTCCAATACTTTGGCCACCTGATGTGAAGAGCTGAGTCATTTGAAAAGACCCTGATGCTGGGAAAGATTGAAGGCAGGAGGAGAAGGGGACAACAGAGGATGAGATGGTTGGATGGTGTCTTTGACTCAATGGACATGAGTTTGGGTAAACTCTGGGAATTGGTGATGGAAGGGGAGGCCTGGCATGCTGCGGTCCATGGGGTCGCAAAGAGTCGGACACAACTGAGCAACTGAACTGAACTGAGCTGATGTGGATTTCCAGACCCAGGTGTGAGGTCACTTCCTAGTGCAGGGACATCAGGCCTCAGCTCATGGTGGAGGCTGAGACCTTCTGGGTCCCCTTGTCTCCTTGGGTCCACCCAAGGGCTCACAGGCCATACAGGTGAGGATCACCTGGTCATGGAAAAGCCCCTCTCAACTTCCCCGTCCTGAACTGTCTGTCACCCTGTCCACTAGCTCCAGAACACCCAGCACACTTACTTCGGGACTTGGGAGGTTTTTGAGCTGAAATCTTGTTATCAGAACATTCTGCTTTGCTCATCAACCCCCAGCCAGCTGTACACCCAGCACTTTCCTCCTCGCAGAAGATAATTTAATTATTATAATTATCACTTGAAATATTGCTTTACTACCACTGATAAATAAAATGAGATTTGGCTCCTCTTTGCCTGTCTCTCCCTTCAGCTTTAAATCTGACAAGGAGTTTTTTAACATGTACAGAAACAAGAGTGGGTAAGAGAAAGCCCCTGGGGAGACTGTGCAGGAAGGAGTTCATAGTAGTGAGTGTGAATGTGGACGTGGAGACATATCTGAGCATGAGGACCCCTCGTGTTTGCCTGAGTGTGCATGAGGGTGTGTGTGTGGGCATGTGCTTGTGTGCACGTGCAGTGATGGGGGTGGGCAGGGGGCAGGCGGCACCTTATCAGGGGCAGGGCATGGGACGGGGAATCAAGTGGAGGTACTTGGGAATGGGTGATGGAGGGCATTTGCAAGTCTGTGCCTAGGGGTAACAACCAGTGTCTGGAGGAAGGTGGGCCCTGTGCCCACCTCCTGGTTGTTTATTTCCCCTCTCCAAGTCTCTTTCTCTTCATCTCCAACTGGGCGCAGTGACTGTTCCTCCTGCATAGGACTGTTAGTTGTGAGAATTATGTGAGATGGGCTGTGAGTGCCCTGGGAGGGTTGGTTATTAGTATTGGGGGCATGGTGAAGGGACAGTGTGGTGACAGGTGACAGCATGACCATGGGTCATGAGGAATCAGGTCTGAGGGTCCAGACAGCAGGGCCAAGGCATTAGACTCACCTTAGCTGGGGGCCCAGAGGCCCTCCCTGGAGAGACTGTCCATCTTCCCAGGAGATAGTTTGTGGGCTCTAGCCAGGCCTTTTCTCCCACCCCCAGCACTCCCCAGTGGGAGCTTAGGACCACAGCAGGGACCACAGGCCCAGTGCTGGAGCCCAGCTTATAGGAACCTCAGCTCCAAGAGGGATGGGAAGGCACAACCATTCCTGAGCACCTACTATCGCTCAACACCTGTGCCTGCCTCAGTTCCCAGTCTCCCAACAAGCTGCCACTGCCCTATTTTACAGAGAAGGAAACTGAGGCTCAGAACAGTTAAGTGACTGGCCCAGAGCCACAAGCCAGAATGGCAACAACAGGGGTCCGCTGGAGAACAAGGCCCACTCCTCCCCCAAGGTTCCTCCACTGACTACCCACTTGGGGGTCCTGGGGTGAGCCCTTGAGCCCCCTTCCCTCTAAATGTCAGGCTGGCAGAGAGAATATAAGGAGGGCAGGCACCCCCTCCCCAAAAGGGTGCAGATTCCACCGTGGGACTTTCCAGTAGGACCTTGGGCTGCTCCTCCCCTCCCTCTTAGCCTCACTGTCCTCACCTGTCATATGAGAACGAGGACCCAACCTGGGGAGCAGTGGGGTCCACATGGAGATGGTGAAGGGCAGTGTTTATATGCAGGGTGCTGAGCCCAACAGCCTGAATTCAGATCCCGTCCTCAGCACCTACGAGTCGTGTGAAGTAAATCGCTTAACCATTCAATTTCCTTATCCATAAAGTGGGAGGCCCTAATAAAATAATAGGTGTCTTGTAGAGGTGTCACGAAGATTAGCGAAGTCAGGAGCCTTGGAGAAGTTACAGCAGGGCCGGGTGTAAGGTAAATGCTCAATAAATGGAAGCATATTTTAATGTGATGATGGGTAATTACAAAGATTAAGCATAATAGTAATAGCTGACACTTAGATAGCACTTTGAAAAAAGGATATGATGTTGGTAAGCATTTTATTCAAGACAAACTCAGGGACTGTCTCTGCCTGCCCACCCCAAGCTGACCTCTCCCTGGGCCTCAGGGGAGCCTACCCACCAACCTTCTTTCACAGGCCCCCACCCATACCCTCAGCCCTCAGAGCTCTGCCCACCTCCTCCCAGATCCCACACTCTGAATCCTGGAAGCAGAGCAGTTTCCATCTAATCATCCATCCAGTTCTACTGCTCAGCAGAACCCGCCTCCCTGAGGTTTAATTACCCAGGCCTGCGGGGTCCCAGCTGCCTCCGTCTGCACCATTTCTGAGCCCAGAGGGCCCGCAACTGCACAGCTGTGCTGGGTCACCTGGGCTGAATTCTCTTACTTCGGGAGAGGGAAGATGGGGGGAGATCGAGTCGGGGGCAGGTCTAGCTGGGCTGGGAATAGAGTAGCAGCTTGGCTCCCAAAGGCAGAATGTTTGCTTTGGAATGAGGCATTTAGATGATGGAATTCTGTCCCTGCCCTCCCCTCTGCTTTCAGATGGGGAAACTGAGGTCTAGAGAGAGCGAAAAACTTTCCCAGCATAACATTAAATGTCAGCTAAAAGCAGGGATTGGCACTTTGGTCACCTCCTCAGACCACTCTGACTGGGGGATTAAAAGACATTTATGGGAGAAGAAATGGATCCGTTTGCTGCTATGGGGCAGAAGACGAGGAAGGGAAGTCCCTAATGTCAAGGTGAGGAGGTTGGACTTTTGTTACATAGGCAATTGGGAGTCGTGGATGGTTCCTGAGCAGGAGAGTGACATGGTCAGAGCTGGCTTCAGGACACTGTCTCTGGAAGCAACATGATTAGAGATGACGAGTCTGGAGACAGTAGTCCGGGAGGGCTAGTGATGAGGAGTGACCATGAAATAGTGATGTAACCCTAGTTGACCAGGGCTATAGCACCTTCACACATTTCAGTGTATATAACCTTCAAAACGGACCCATTAATAACAGTCCCATTTTTCACAACTCTGAGGCTCAGAGAGGTTAAGTTACTCCCTGAGATTTACACATGAATTAAGCGGCAGACCCCAGGCTTGAACCCAGTACTGGCTGCTCCACATAAGGGTGACATGTCTGAGACTGTGGCAGTGAGGGTGGCGAGGAGGGACACTGCCATAGACGCCTGACCTGAGAGGACAAAGTGACAGGGGAGGTGGCAGGGAGGTGGCAGAGTTGGGTGAGCTTTAGAGTATCAACCTGGGAGTTCGAGCTTCTGAGGGGATGTTGGGGTGGAGCCTGGGCTTCGGGGGAAAATAGTGACCCCATTGGGCAAATGTGTGATAAGAGGCAGAAAAGTCAAGGGGCATTTATCTCCCTCCTCTCGTTACCAGTATCTTTTGTTCGTTTTGGTTTTGGTTTCGCTGGGTCTTCCTTGCTGCTCCCAGGTTTTCTCCAGTTGTGGCCGGAGGGGGTTACTCTCCAGTCGTGGTACACGGGCTTCTCTTGTTGCAGGGCTCGGGCTGTAGGCACTCGGGCTCAGTGGTTACAGTGTATCGGCTTAGTTGCCCCGAGGCATGTAGAATCTTCACGAACCAGGGATTGAACCCATGTGCCCTGCATTGGCAGGTGGATTCATAACCACTGAACCACCGTCTAGTCAAAGCTATGGTTTTTCCCGTAGTCATGTATGGATGTGAGAGTTGGACTATAAAGAAAGCTGAGCACCGAAGAATTGGTGCTTTTGAACTGTGGTGTTGGAGAAGACTCTTGAGAGTCCCTTGGGCTGCAAGGAGATCCAACCAGTCCATCCTAAAGAAAATCAGCCCTGAATATTCATTGGGAGGACTGATGCTAAAGCTGAAACTCCAATCCTTTGGCCACCTGATGCCAAGAACTGACTCATTTGAAAAGACCCTGATGCTGGGAAAGATTGAAGGCAGGAGAAGAAGGGGATGACAGAGGATGAGATGGTTGGATGGCATCACTGACTCAATGGACATGAGTTTGAGTAAACTCCAGGAGTTGGTGATGGACAGGGAAGCCTGGCGTGCTGCCGTCCATGGGGTCATAAAGAGTTGGACACGACTGAGCGACTGAACTGAACTGAAAAACAATGTATCTGCTTGAGGACAGTTTCTCCTTCCTGAAAACCTTCTGGCTAATCCCATTATCTTAAAATGTATATTGTGGGAGTGGGCCTGGGAAGACCTTTACAACCTTGAGACATTCTTTTGATTTATTGTAATAACCAATTGAAAAAGTATATAACTCCCTTTACTAAGACTAGCGAGGGAGGCATTGTCTGTCCCCCTCTGATGTCTATGTCAGAAACATTCTCTATCCCTTTTCACTTTAATAAAACTCTGCTATACAAAAGCTCTTGAGTGATCAAGCCTGGTCGCTGGTCCTGAAGTTAAATCTTCTTCAGAGATCATGAATCTGACACCATTCACTGTAAGCTATCATCACTGTGTCCCAACAGAGACCCCCAGTGAGGGCCCTCTCACTGGTGGGCTCTCTGCCTGAAGGCAGAGGGGCAGCTGGAGGAGGTGGGGACTACCTTCCCCAGATGAGTGGACCCTGGATCAGTGCTACCAAGACCACCTTCTCCTGGGAGACCAGACCCCTCAGGATCCTCCCAGCCCAGCAGTGGAAGGTGGGAGCCTCACTGCGCCTCCCCCGACCCACCGTGTCCTGTGTAATCAGAGATGCGCCCTGCCCTTCTCTCTCACCTCCCACCCCCTAGCCTCCCCCTTTCCCCTCTTCACCCCTGGTTCCTGATTCTACGATTGTGGAAACAGAAACTTGGCTAATTTCTTGGTCCCGTAAATCGCCCAATGGGGAGGCCAGGTAGGCGGCCCCTGCTCCACTCCATCACCCACCCTAATGCATCTTCTGACACTTTCAATTTATTTTTCTATTCCTTTGCCATCAGAAATGACGATTAAATTTCCAGCGTAAATACCGCTTTACCAACTGAATTAATCACAGGAGAGGAGGAGCAGACAGGCCAGCAGTACCATCAGAGCACCTCACGCATTAACCCTTCCCCTCAACTGAGGCCACACTGGGAGGGTGGGGTCTCGAGCCTCCCTGGGGTCACCTGACCCAGATCCCTTTGCCCTCTTGCAGCTGTTCTCCCGTGGGGGTCTGGGAGGAGAGTCTTGCCCAAGGTCACTCTCCCCATCAGAACAGGGAGAGTCAAGACACTAGTCCCTCATCCCTGCACCTGACTCCGTCTCCAGCCCCAGAAAGAGGACCTCGATATGGGGAGTATCTAGGGTCTGCCTTTTTTTTTTTTTTTCCACTTTGAGTGACTTTATTTTTTTTTTCCACTTTGTCTGTTATTCTTTTTTTTTTTTTTTTCATTTTTCAAGCCACATATGGGGCCAGGGGTCCTGCAGCATGAGGGTGGGGGCCGACTTGGTCCCAGAGCCTGGGCTGACAGGAGTCCTGGAGGGACGGGGAGGGGGCAGCTTGCCATCCCCTCACCCAGGACCATCACCATGCCCCCACCATGTCATAGCCACTCGTCAACCCAACCAACGGCTGCGTTTGACATGCCTCCCCTGTTGTCCATCTCCCACCTCCACCCCCAGCCCAGTCGTCCCTCCTGGGACCCCCATGGCCTCCCCACTGATTTCCCCACTTCGACACCTGTCCCCCATCCGCCATCCTTCCACAGAGTCATCGGCTTCGAATACTGCCCCATCATTTCCTGGCTGGAAACCCTTCCCTGCATCTCTCTTCTCTCTGGTCAGCTCCCTGCCCTTCACAGCCATGGATATTAAAGGGACTGACTCCTTCTCCCTCAGGTGGTTCCTCCACCTGGAGGGCCCTCTCCTTCCACACATCAAATTAGGTGTCATCTCCTCAGAGAACCTTCGCTGACCACCATCTCCCATCTAAATGAGGTTTTATCCTCTACAGTTCTGTGTCTTTTCCTCAGAGTACATAACACGAATGATAATCATGTATTTATTTGTGGGCTTATTTGTTTAATAGACACTTTAGGGAAGGGAACTTTTATTAAGCAGAGTTCCATGTGCCATATATTGTTGGTTATCCATTTTAAATATAGCAGCGTGTGCATGTCCATCCCAACCTCAGTAACTATCCGGGGAAGGGATTTTTGTCTGAGCCACTCAGCACTGCAGCTGAAGCCCCTAGAAGCTGCACTGGGATGTAGGAGATGATCCGTGCAGACTTTTGGCTCATGATGACAGATGATCCCCCATCTCTGAGCTCCCCTTCCTTGGGGTTGAGGGGACAGACCCATGCACAGTTCAGTTCAGTCGCTCAGTTGTGTCCGACTCTTTGCAACCCCATGGACTGCAGCACACCAGGCTTCTCTGTCCATCACCAACTCCCGGAGTTTACCCAAACTCATGTCCCTTGAGTTGGTGATGCCATCCAACCATCTCATCCTCTCATCCCCTTCTCCTCCTGCCCTCAATCTTTCCCAGCATCAGGGTCTTTTCAAATAAGTCAGTTCTTCGCATACTGGAGTTTCAGCTTCAACATCAGTCCGTCCAATGAATATTCAGGACTGATCTCCTTTAGGATGGACTGGTTGGATCTCCTTGCAGTCCAAGGGACTCTCAAGAGTCTTCTCCAACACCACAGTTCAAAAGCATCAGTTCTTTGGCACTCAGCTTTCTGTATATTCCAGATCTCACATTCATACATGACTACTGGAAAACCGTAGTTTTGACTAGACAAACCTTTGTCAGTAAAGTAATGTCTCTGCTTTTTAATATGCTGTCTAGGTTGGTCATAGCTTTTCCTCCAAGTAGCAAGCGTCTTTTAATTTCATGGTTGCAGTCACCATTTGCAGTGATTTTGGAGCCCAAGAAAATAAAGTTTCTCACTGTTTCCTTTGTTTCCCCATCTATTTGCCATGAAATGGACCAGATGCCATGATCTTAGCTTTCTGAATGTTAAGTTTTAAGCCGACTTTTTCACTTTCCTCTTTCACTTTTTCTTGCCTCTTTCACCCACACACAGACAGGCGGGAAATTTCAGGCAGAGAAGCGTCCTAAGGGAGGGACAGAGTAGGAGCTCCTGGTGTAAGTTCAGGAAGCTTCTTGAAGGAAGCCTCTCCCGCTTCTGACCCTCTTCTTGCTCTGTCCCTTCACCAGCCCCCTGCCCAATTTTGTGCCACAGTTGCCCTCTGCCCTGACGGAAGGGCCCCCCACTGCACCCCATTATTCAGCCAGGCTTGGGCAGGAAGGAGGAAAGTTAGCAGTGGCCCTCCTGCAGGAAGTGAGCCTGGAAAGCAGCAGGGCTTCCCAGGAAGCCTGAGACTCTGGGCGCCTTCCTGCCTTGACGTGAGATGGCGCAGGCGCCTGTGAACCTCAAGGCACCATGTCACCCCAAGGCAGGTGGCCGTCTTTCTTGAGGTCTTGGTCTCATCCCTTGTAAACTGCAAACAACTTCTCAGAGGCACCTTCCCAGCCCACCTGGGCCCCAGTCAGTCCTGCACAGGGGGAGAGCAGGCTGCTGGCAGAGGGGTGGCCGTGCACTCATGGGAAAGCCAAAGTCAGCCCCTTCCCCTCCCGGAGCACTGAGCTCTGAGCCCTGGTTCAAAGTGACCCCACATCCTTTCCCACCACTTCCCTTCATCTTCAAAGCAGCCTTGCAGCTGGAACCCCGGGTGAGGGCAATGCTGTTTACTCCTGAAAAAGAGGCCCAGAGCGGGAGGTGACAAGCCCAGGGTCACACAGCTATTGGCGGTGGACCTGGGACCTGCAGCCCCTCCTCTGATTCACCCGCATCCTTCCCCCTCCCCCTCCTCCCCAGCTCTGTGGATGGTTGAAGACCAGGCTCTGGCTTTCAAAGCCCCTGAGCATTTCCTGCCCTCTGGCCACCCTGCCAGGGCCCTCCGCCTGCCCACCAGCCTGCCTCTTAGACTGAGTGGCTCCTCCCCAGGAACTGCCCTCCCAACCACCAGCCTGTGAAGTGACTGAGATCATAGAAGATTCCCCCAGAAGAGCTGTCACCCTGGCAAAGCTCACAGAGAGGAAACATGGACTTAAATTCCAGTTCCTCTGGTATGAGTTAAGGACGACAAAAGTGTTAGTTGCTCAGCCGCGTCCAACTCTTTGCAACCCCATGGACTGTAGCCCACCAGGCTCCTCTGTCCATGGAATTCTCCAAGCAAGATATACTAGAGTGGGTAAGCCGTTCCTTTCTCCAGGGGATCTTCCTGACCCAGTAATTAAACCCGGGTCTCCTGCATTGCAAGTGGATACCATCTGAGCCACCAGGAAAGCCCATGAGTTAAGGAATGTTTTTCTTAAATTCATTCACTCACCCCCCCATCCACACAGCCTCCCATCCACCCATCCTCTGATGAGCAGCTACCATGGGCCGGCACTGATCTAGACACTGGAGTGCATCAGCGGACTGAAGAGATGGGCACACAATAGGCTGTCAGGACACAAGAGCTGTATCACCATTAGTGTTACACTTTGGTTATTATTGTCTGAAGACACCCCCTGCTCTGAGGTCGCAGAAGCCATCAGCTTGAAGGGTGTGGGGTAACCACTACCTCCCCTGGGTGAAGCTGCTCCTCTTTGGCTGCCAGGAGCCATGGAGACCCCTGAGCTCCCACAGGAGGGGATTGCACCTAGGCACGGGGTCAATCCCTCCCCATCCCCTATCCTTGCAGAGGAGGCAGGTGGCTCCTGCTGACAGGCATGGCACCAGGAATCTGGGGAAGATTTCATTAACTATGACAATTGACACCTTCGCCAGATGTCTGCTGTGAGACTGGCTCTGATGATAAAAGGTTCGGATAATTCTGTTGGAGCAGCACTTTCCAAGCCGTATGTTTTTCATCTGGGTCACCAGGAAACTCGGCTTGTTTTTGAGGGCCCCGCCCAGGGAGGGCTGGCTGGTCTCTTGCTTCCCCTGCTGGAAGGTCACAGAGAGTACCGGGGCAGACGGGGCTGGACAGCAAATCGGCACGTCCACCAGGAGAGCCACACCCTCGCTGGGCCTCAGGGCAGTTTTGCTCAATAACTCCCTCACCTCTGCCTCGCTTTTCCCAAGGTCTGCACAGTCACATAACTGTGGGGTGGGGGTACTTCACTAGTTCATCCCCCTTCACTTTCCTCCTGCCCCATCACAGGCAGATCTTGGTGTGTTTGTTTCTGATGTGACCCCAAGCTCCTGGGACACTATCTGGCAATAGTAGGTGCTCAGTCAATCAGTAAGTACATCCTTTTTTATTGAAATATGGTTGATTTGCCATGTTGTTTTAATTTCTGCTGTACAGCAAAGAGATTCAGTTAAACATATACACACATTCTTTTTCATATTCTTTTCCATTATGGTTTATCACAGGATACTGAATATAGTTTTCCTGTGCTACCCAGTAGGACCGTGTTGCTCACGCATTCTCTGTATACGAGTTTGCGTCTGCTAATCCCAGCTCCCAGTCCATCCCTCCCTCAGGGCCCCTCCCCCTTGGCAATCTGTCCTCTGCTTTTACGAGTCAGTTTCTGTTTTGTAAATAGGTTCATTTGTATCATATTGTAGATTTCACATAGAGGTGATGTCATACGGTATTTGTCTTTCTCTTTCCACCTTCAGTTAATACGATAATCTCTAGATTATCCATGTTGCTGTAAATGGCAATATTTCATTCTTTTCTATAGTGGTGGTGGTTTTAGCCGCTAAGTCATGTCCGACTTTTGCGATCCCATGAACTGTAGCTTGCCAGGCTCCTCTGTCCATGGGATTCTCCAGGCCAGAATACTGGAGTGGGTTGCCATTTCCTTCTCCAGTATTCCATTGTATATATATATAACACGTCTTCCTTTTATGAATGTGTGTGCTTTTTTAAAAAGATTTATTTGTTATTTATTTTTGGTTTCACTGCGTCTTCATCGCTGCACACAGCCTTTCTCTAGCTGTGGTGCTTGGGCTTCTCATTGCAGTGGCTTATCTTGTTGCAGAGCACAGGCTTCAGTAGTGGTGGTATGCAGGCCTCGTTGCTCCTCGGCATGTGGGATCTTCCCGAACCAGGGACTGAACCCACGACCCCTGCATTGGCAGGTGGATTATTAACCACTAGACCACAAGGGAACTCTATATCACATCTTTTTATCCACTCACCTGCTGATGAACATTTAGGCTGTTTCCACGTCTTGGCTCTTGCCAATAGTGCTGCTATGAACATCGGGGTATATGTATCTTTTTTTAATTAGAGTTTGGTCTGGATATAGAGTGTGTCCTTATTGACAACAGCACATGTACACGGAGTGCTTACTAGGCACCTGGCCCCCACACGCTCTAATTTAACCCAGTCATACATGTGATTCAGTTCAGTTCAGTCACTCAGTTGTGTCTGACTCTTTGCGACCCCATGAACTGCAGCACACCAGGCCTCCCTGTCCATCACCAACTCCCGGAGCTTACCCAAACTCATGTCCATTGAGTCGGTGAGGCCATCCAACCATCTCATCCTCTGCCGTCCCCTTCTCCTGCCCTCAATCTTTCCCAGCATTGGGATCTTTTCAGATGAGTCAGCTCTTCACGTCAGGTGATGGTGGGTGACAATCATGGCTGGCATCTATTAGTCTGAGATATAGGCTGGCACAGTTCTAAGCACTTCAAATGGATTAGCCCTTAATCCCAACAAAGCCAAAGGAGACAGGCACTAATACTAACTTCCACTTCCAGGTGCTGGAGAAGACTCTTGAGAGTCCCTTGGACAGCAAGGAGATCAAACCAGTCAATCCTAAAGGAAATCAACCCTGAAGATTCACTGAAAGGACTGATGCTGAAGCTGAAGCACAAATACTTTGGCCACCTGATGCAAAGAGCTGACTCATTGGAAAAGACCCTGATGCTGGGAAAGATTGACGGCAGGAAGAGAAGGGGAGGACAGAGAATGAAATGGTTGAATGGCATCATTGACTCAAAAGACACGAGTTCGAGCAAACTCTGGGGAGACAGTGAAGGACAGGGAAGCCTGACGTGCTGCAGCGCCTGGGGTCACAAAGAGTGGGACACAACTTAGCAACTGAAGAACAACAACTTCCAGGTGAGATGGCCCTTAAGTGAGCCTGATTGGTGCTGAGTGGCAGAGCTGAATCTCAAGAGTCCTCAAGTGTCTGACTCTGACTTCCCAGGGCTGTGTTATTTCCCGCATTTACAGATGGAATGCCAGGTTCGTCCAGGTGTTCTGGTTCTCTGTCACTGTGAAACAGACTGCTTTGAAACTCAGTGGCTTAAAACTTTGCTCACAATTTTCAGGGCCAGGAACTTGGCACATGGAGGACAGCACAGGCGTCTGCAGTGACAGGCCACGGCCGGGTGGCCGGCAGGGCTCAATGGGGCCGTGTGTCTGGGCCTCGGTTCTGGTTGTCAGCGGCTTCAGTTCTTCCCCCAACAGGCCTGCTGGGGCTGCGAGGCGCCAGACGCCACCTTCCCTCACCAACTGTGTCACCCAGGATGGCTCAGCCGCCACAGCTGGGGTCAGCAGGCCTCACTCTCCCCAGGCCGTCCCTCCCATGGTTTCCTGGGCTTCCTCACAGCCCGTCAGACACGAAACTCTGGCCTCCCGAGAGGGACGGTCATGAGAGGCAGGAAGAGGGAGCTGCTCGGGCCCAGAAACCAGTCCAGCATCACCTGCCATCTCCTACTGGTCAACGCAGCCCGAGATTGCCCCCAGCCAGATTCAGAGGGGTAAACCTCACAGAACCAGGCTGGTCCGCGAGTTCTGTGTGACAGATGTCGCCCAGAGGCCGGCCCACCTGCCTTTCCAGTAAAGCCCTCTTCTCCCCGTTCCCTGAGCTCTGCACCTCCTCACACTTTCACCTGTGGCCTGCCAGACCCAGGCCCACTCAGGGTCCTCCAATTCCAGCCCAAAGGCCAGGAAGATACCCCAGGGGCCACCAAAGTGTGGTCTGCAGCCTCCTGAGTAGGGGAGGGGCTTGTTCACATGCAGGTTCCCAGGACCCTCCCCAGACCCAGACACCAGAACCTCTGGGAAGGGGTGGGGCCAGGGAATCTCACCTCCCTGGGTGAGTCTGCCTCACTCCAGCCTCTGGGAACCACTGTCTGCATTAGCTCACTCCGTTCCCACCTCCTCCCAGACCCTCCCATCAATGCCAGCCCTGGCCGATCTCCGCCCTTGGCCTCTCATCCCCTCCTCCCAGAAGCCCTGCAGCCAGAACCAACACTGTCATTCTCGGGGTGTCAGGTGAGGCTCAGAGGGGGATTGATTGTCCAGTTTCTGCTCTCAGCTCCAGCCCCACCCCCTTTTCCTCCCCCTGGACCCCAACCCCGGATAGAGGACCCTGATGGACACAGCCTCTGGGGGGAGTCCTGGGTGTGGAGGGCCCTGCTGACTCGCTCACACTGGCTCCCCAGGAGGGACTCAGCTTCAGAGTCCTGTGGCCCCAGGAAGGAATCCCGAAGCCCTGGGTGTTTGTGACTCAGCCGCCCCAGCGGTGCTCCACCGCCCCGTCTACAGCCCCCAGCTCTGTCCACGCCTGGCCGCGATCCAGCCGTGGGACCCGCATGCCCACAGTCCCATAGGAGCCCTGGCCAGTCAAGGCCCAAGCCTTGGCTCTACTTTCTCCTGTTACAGCCCCCAGATCTCACCCCAGCGCCCTGGTTCATGGTTCAGTGAGAGACAAAATCACTGCCAAAACTTGCTTCCTAACTTTGCATCCCCAAGAGACTGAGGGGCAGAAGAAAAGTTATGGAAGCCCTGAGCTCAAGGTCCCTGGAAGCTGACTTGTGCCAGGCTTATGGACTCCTTCTTCATTGCCTCACTGAACCCTCGCTGCAGCCACGAGGGTTCTGGCTGGGGACACTGAGGCCCGGAGGGGTCTGCATCCCAGCCACAATGCACACGGCCTCACCGGGCACAGAGCAGACAGTGGACATGGAGGCCCCCACCCCTCAACCCCTCACCCTTACAACGCTGCCCTCCCTCCAGCCTCTCTGCCTCTGCCAGGGCCTCCAGCAGCCCCTTGGCCATGATGGTGCCCCGGGCTCCATGCTTATCAGGAGGAGAGAAATCACAGCCCCACCCGATGCGCTGTGTCTGCCACATGGGTTGGGTAGGGGCTGCGGGAAGAGCAGGTAGAATCAGTCCAGATGGAGCCGCTGAATCAGCCCCATGCACTCCATCCTGAGCCCCATCATTTACTCTAAAGACCGTGTTGTGCTTCCTCTTCGCTTGGTAAATTTCAAAGTGGCCTTTGGCCAAAAGCAATAAAATTCTGACCTAGAAAAGTGAAAAGGCCTTTGAAATTATGAGCCCGGAGCGCTGGCCTGATGTGTGGGTGAGGACAAGGTGGCTGAGGCTGCAGAGAAGGAAGAAAAGTAGAGCCACAGTTCTGGCTCCTCTGGGTCTGCACTGATGTCCATGGACCCGGAGCCCGGGACTGGTGAGGAAAGGAAATCAGGTGATGGTGTTGGGGGGCAGCCAACTCGGGGAGGTGGGGGCATGTAGGTCTCTTTGTCCCTCCAGCCAGGATGGCTGTGCAAACCAGCAGCCCAGAAGTAAAAGGGAGGTTGCCCACCTGCCAAGGCCAGGATGGTTCTCAATATTTGGGGTTCACAGCACCACGGAATTTTTGGCAGCCCACTTAAAGGTGGCCCAGCAATCCAGCCATGATGACAAGGCCATGTTTTGCCAAGCCCGTGGTTTCTCTTGCCCTCTGCTCTGGGTCTTTCTGTGCAGGCTGTGTTCTCCCACATCCTGACTATGCCTCTTGTAGGTATTTCTAGCTTAGGCTCAAAACTTAGATGGGCCTCTTTGCTCCCATGTGAGTTTTGGGGGAGTTTGGGGGGTCGTTTTTTTTTGGCTGCATTTGGGTCTTCATTTGCTATGGGCTTTCTCTGGTTGCAGCAAGTAGGGGCTACTCTTCCTTGCGGTGGCTTCTCTTGTTGCTCTAGGAATCTAGGTTCACAGGTTCAGTAGTTGCGGCTGGAGAGCTTAGTTTCTCCCAGGCATGTGGAATCTTCCCAGACCAGGGATCAACCCTGTGCCCCCTGCATTGACAGGCAGATTCTTAACCACTGCACCACCAGGGAAGTCCACCCATACGTCAGTTTTGAGGTTAGTTTACATTTGGCTGACTGTACAAGAGGGAAGGACGTTCAAGAAGGGAAGGGGGACATAGGACCGAGCTTGCAGTCTCTGACCTAACTTTTGGACAAAGTAGAGGGAGAGGTGAGCCCTGCCTACATCTGCCCACCACGCGGGAGTTGCAGAAAGTGGAAGGGAAAGGCTACACGGGCTCGGCTGTGGCACAGTATCCCTGTAGCCCATGACTGTGGTTCTGATGAATCAACTTCTCCTCTGTGGGGTAGGGGTGGTCAGGAAGAGGTTGGTGAGGCTGGAAAGGAGAGAGAAGATTCTCTCCCCCTCTGTCAATCATACACTCAGCAGATGCTGCCCAGGTTCCAGGCACACCCCCTCAACATACCCCACCCCAGATCCTACCACTAGAATGGTCCAGCAAGCACCTGCAAGTCTCCATCTGAGGCCTCCTCTCGGCCTGCATGCCAGGCACACAGCCTTCCACCCGGGATGGGTGAGGACCTGAGGACCCCTGTGGGATAGCTGGCAGGCATGTTCTAGAATGTCTCCTAGCATTCTTCACTGGGACTGAGCCCGTTACCTCCAGTGGTAACTGCTGTGAAATGCACCTGGGTTGCTGACTTTGAACTGTTCTGGCTATGCCTTAGGTAGGTCACCTCCCAATCTGACTTCAGTTTCTTCCTCTTGAGGATGCCCACCTGGCAGCTGGGGAGATCTGTGGTCCCGGATGCCAAGTACTTAGACTGACATCTGTGGCAGCAGGTACTCCACCCAGTGTGTGTACACCAGCAGGTATCAGTTCTTTACCGCTTCAGTACTCGTGTCCTTTTATGCCAACAAGTCCTTGAATTGGGAGGGACCAAAGGTAACCCCTCCTTCTACTCTCAGTCCGTGGTTCTGGGTAGCCCCAACCAGTTAGGGATCTACGTTAACTTGACCACAGTTATTGGCTCAAGGATGGTCACATGGCCCTGATAAAATCCAATGAGATGCAATGAAGCACTAACTGGGGATGCTGAGACTGAAGCACTGGTGCTTTGCCTCTGAAATTGAGCCTTAGGGGACAAAAAGGATGCTGCAACATTTTACCATCATTCAAAGTCTGACGATGGAGCTGATGGGGCAGAACCAGAGCAGGGAGAGAGTGAGACTCAGACCTTGTTTGAGCTCTTGATCAAACCACTCCTGAAACCCTCCTCTTTAACTTTTCAGTTACTTATGTCAACACTTCTCCTTTGTGCTAAAGTCAGGTTGATATGAATTTTCTTCTCATCGTCTGTAACTGAAAGCAATGACACGGGCATTTTATTATTATTACTATTATTATTTACTCTCAGGCCTCAGTTTCCCCATTGGCACAGTGAAATTGAAAGTCTGACAGAATCTGAATCCAGCTCTCACGTGCTGGGATTCTAAGGAGTCTGAGGGCCTGGCAAGGCTTGGAGCTCCCAGAAGTAGGAATGGGTTTTCCTTACTTGGGCCACAGGGAAAACAGCAAGCTGTGGGAGAGATATTGATAAAGACAAGTCATTTAGCTTTTGCCTGCTCGCCTGCTGGGGTCTTTGATTTGGAGAATCGGTGCCAGGGAAATAAAGAAGAGCTTCCTGCTGAGCCCAGGGTGCTCAGTGGTAACAGTGATACCCAGGCTCGCAGTGATCTCTCTTACCTGTCAGGTGTGTAAAATGTATCCTAATCCACTTGAACCTCTCCATTGCACCATGCAAGAAGCAGACCCCAGGAGAGGTTAAGTGCCTCACCCAAGGTCACATAGTCATTACAGAACTAAGCCTCTACCAACTGGGTAGTGATCCAAATAAGTGACTTCCCCTCCCCGGGCTCAGTTTCCACGTCTGACAGGTGGACATAATCATGGACCTCACAGGGTCTGCGTGAAGAACAAATGAATTTGTGGTTGGGTGGAAACCACTCTAAGATGCCAGAACAAGGCATCATAGCATAGAAAAGGAAATGGGGTGCCCAGGAAGGCAGTTTCCTGGTGCATTAGGCTCACACTCCATTCCTGTCCTCTCTCTCCCTCTAGGGCACAGAAGGCCAAGCTGAGGTCAGGGATTATACAAGTGCCAAAGATTGTCATCAAATTAGCCATTTTGCACCCCGTAAACATGAGGTGGCTGTTGAGGAGGTCATTCTGGGGGTCAGGAGGGCTGAGTGGGAATTAGGCATGTGTTTCTCCAGGGGGCCCACATCTCTGCCTCCCAGGGCACAGCAGCGCTGAATTCCAACTTCTAAAGCCTGGAGTGGAGGAAGGACCAGGCTCCAGGGCTGTCTGTCCCAGGCCAGCCAGGAAGCAAAGAGGAAGGCAGGAGAGTGAGTTAGAAACTGAACCACCATGAAACCTCCTCCCACTGGTTCCTCTCCTGCCTCCCACCTCCCACTTCCACCAGGCAGCCTGGGTAATGCTCTAAAAAGTAAATCAGATCACGTGCCTCCTGGCTTAAAATGCCCCAGCGGCCTCCCACTGCACTTACAATAAAATCCAGCCTTCTCACCACAACTTTCACGGCTTCCTATCTGTCCACAGCCTGGAATGCTCTTCCCCAGCTCTCCATCCCAAGAGTTCCCCTGTCTTTGAAGTCTCAGCTGAAATGGAGTCAGCCCTACCTGTTCATTCATTTCATTTCATTTCAGTCACTCAATCGTGTCTGGCTCTTTGCAAATCGCAGCACGCCAGGCCTCCCTGTCCATCATCAACTCCCGGAGTTTACCCAAACTCGTGTCCACCAAGTCAGTGATGCCATCCAGCCATCTCATCCTCTGTTGTCCCCTTCTCTTCCTGCCCCCAACCCCTCCCAGCATCAGGGTCTTTTCCAATGAGTCAACTCTTCGCATGAGGTGGCCAAAGTATTGGAGTTTCAGCCTCTGCATCAGTCCTCCCAATGAACACCCAGGACTGATCTCCTTTAGGGTGGACTGGTTGGATCTTCTTGCAGTCCAAGGGACTCTTAAGAGTCTTCTCCAGCACCACAGTTCAAAAGCATCAATTCTTCTGCGCTCAGCTTTCTTCACAGTCCAGATCTCACATCCATACATGACCACTGGAAAAACCATAGCCTTGACTAGATGGACCTTTGTTGACAAAGTAATATCTCTGCTTTTTAATATGCTATCTAGGTTGGTCATAACTTTCCTTCCAAGGAGTAAGTGTCTTTTAACTTCATGGCTGCAATCACCATCTGCAGTGATTTTGGAGCCCCAAAATATAAAGTCTGACACTGTTTCCACTGTTTCCCCATCTATTTCCCATGAAGTGATGGGACCAGATGCCATGATCCTCGTTTTCTGAATGTTGAGCTTTAAGCCAAATTTTTCACCCTCCTCTTTCACTTTCATCAAGAGGCTTTTTAGTTCCTCTTCACTTTCTGCCATAAGGGTGGTGTCATCTGCATATCTGAAGTTACTGGTATTTCTCCCGGCAATCTTGGTTCCAGCTTGTGCTTCTTCCAGCCCAGCGTTTCTCATGATGTACTCTGCATAGAAGTTAAATAAGCAGGGTGACAATATACAGCCTTGACGTACTCCTTTTCCTATTTGGAACCAGTCTGTTGTTCCATGTCCAGTTCTAACTGTTGCTTCCTGACCTGCATATAGGTTTCTCAAGAGGCCCCACCTGTACCACCCACTTACTCTCCATCCATGGCCTGTGATCTGTCTCCCTGGCTGGTCAGCACCCTGGGAGAAATCACCAGGGCCCATGACAGGGGCCATGAGTGAAAGGAAGGATCAGCTAATTAATACTCTGAAGCAAACCTGTTTTACTTACTGGAGGTCACAAGACTCAAATCCTTAACTCATCACTCCCAGGTCAGTCTCTCAGTACCAACCTCTCTTAACTTCACTATGAAAGTTGGGGGTGGGAAAAAAGAGGATAGAAGGAGCCAAAGTGGAGATGCCAAATCCATCCATCTCTTCCAAAATGAAGCACCCTCGATCCATGCTTCTCCAGTGTGAGAGAATTGGGGCCTGTTGGCTAGGTGGGGTGGGAGACATGACCCACTCAGAGCTTCTGCTGCAAAGCCCATGGGCTCTGGAGCCAGACTGACCAAATTCAGATCCCTCATCTCCCAGTTACTAACTGTGTGACCTTGGCCAAGTCATCTGACCTCTTGTTGGGCTGAGAACCAGAGGAACCCAGGGAGGGGTTTCAACAGGTGGGGACTGGGTGGTGCAACTGGGTTTGCAGAGAAATGGATTGGAAGGAGCCAACTTGGGTGTGAAGAGCTGTCATCTGTAATTATAGTCCAGACCTAAACAGGTTCCTACAGAGTGGGCTTGTAGTAAATGTCAGCTAAGCTGGAGTCCATAGGTCCCATCCCTTTTCCCACACTTGGATGGCAAATACAGAGATGAACATCACCTTAGTCATGGTGTTCAGGCAACACTGCCCTGTGCCCACTGTCCCCAGTGTCACCTCAAAACTGGCCATCTGCTTCTCATCCTCTCAGAGAGGCCCTCTCTCAGCTCTTCTTCCCTGTGGCCCTCTGATATCCTCTTGTGGTTTCTGCTAAGATATCCCCTAAAGCCCCACGTTTGTCAAAACACCAGCTTTGATTTCATAGAGCAAGACACAATCTGAGATCTGCTGGATGCCACTGAAATAATTCTAAAAGAATGAATTTTAATTTGGTAAAAATGGCAAATGTATATATAGTGTATACATTTAATGTATACATATAAGCAATATAGACTATTACAAAAAAAATAAGATCAAGATTTGATGAATCTCATTCTAGGCACCTCTCTGTGCATATGTGTATCCTAGAAGGAAAAATAGTTGAGGAAAAATGAAATTATACACTCTATTTTTAATAAAAGGTTGTTAAATACAATTTTACTTAAATTGAACAGAATAATTTAAAATTGAGGTTAAACTGAAATAAGTATTAACTTCAGAGAGATGTTGCTTCATGATATATTATTTTTCCTAAAAATATTTTTATAGTTAAGAAGAAAGCTAGTAAAAATATTAAGATATTATGGTCATGCTTTTAGAAAGAACTGTATGTTTTTATTTTAGACTCAATGTGTTGATTCCCCAGTAATAAAAGTTAGGAAATTAGTGCACTTATACTATACCTTAAAACATTATTATTACCTTGTCAGGGTTTACAACTGTTTCATGCTGTTATGGAAGCACAATTCTCATGGCAATTTAGAATGAGCTTTGCATTTAAATAGAATCATTTCTCAGCCCCAATCCTTTCTTCCTTCCTTCTTTCTTATTTTAATTTTTAACTATACCTTTTCCTTTCCTTTTTTCTTTTTCACTTTCCATTTTTTGTTAATAGAATATTTTTCTCCAGAAAAGACTCATGAATGTTGTTTCCTTAGCTCCACACGTGTGAAAATGTCCCTGATACCTTTTTACTTGAAAGGCAGCTTGGCTGGGTATAAAATTCAGGACTTGTATTTTCTTTCCTTCAGATTTTGTAGACGTTGTTCCACTGTGTTCTCGCATTACTGTGGAGATCTTTTGTGCCAATCTGATTTCTGCCTACATTGTGATTTGATTTTCCTACCTAGATGAACAGATGAACCTTTTATTTCTGAAGTTCAATTATCTCATTTAGATTTGTCTTAGAGCTGTTATTTCTCAGTAGTTTTTCTGGGAAGATTGTGTGTGCTTTGGACCTGCAGATTCATGACTTTATTTCCAGATTTTTATTTTAGTATAACTTTGAATATTTTTATACCATTTGTCTCATACAAGGTTTATCTGTTGGCTAACCTTTGTCTGTCTTCTATGCCTGTCATCACTCTAATCTTTGGCTACCCTCAAAAGTTCTTCTTTTCTATTTAATGTTGCATGACTTTCCATAGTTTATCCACAATAGTTCTTAATATAGTTTAGTCATATCCATTTTATTTGTTGGTGTTTATAATGTGGTTTCAGAGAAGGCAATGGCACCCCACTCCAGTACTCTTGCCTGGAATAATCTCATGGATGGAGGAGCCTGGTGGGCTGCAGTCCATGGAATTGCTCAGAGTCGGACACGATTGAGCAACTTCACTTTCACTTTTCACTTTCATGCATTGGAGAACGAAATGGCAGCCCACTCCAGTGTTCTTGCCTGGAGAATCCCAGGGACGGGGGAGCCTGATGGGCTGCTGTCTCTCGGGTCGCACAGAGTTGGACACGACTGAAGCGACGTAGCAGCAGCAGCAGCATAATGTGGTTTAATCTCCTCTGCTTTTTTTTCTATTTCATTCCTGAGAACCACCAGCTTGATCTTCACTATTTTTACCAGCTTAATTTTCACTATTTTATAATCATTTATTTCCATTATTATATTTCTTATTTGCATCTTTTTTTTAATTTTTAGTGAAATGCAGTGTGGGAGACCTGGGTTCAATCCCAGGATTGGGAAGATCCCCTGGAGGAGGGCATGACAACCTATTCCAGTATTCTTGCCTGGACAGTCCCCATGAACTGAGGAGCCTGGTCATCTACAGTCCATGGAGTCACACGTAAAGAGTGGGACACAGCTAAGTGACTAAGCATAGCACAGCATTGCTGCCCTAGGGCTTTGCTGCTGCTCACAGGTTTCCTCTAGCTATGGTTAGTGGGGGCTACTCTCTATCTGCAGTGCCTGGGCTTCCCTTTGTGGTGACTTCTCTAGTTGCAGAGGCTCTAGGACACACAGGCTTCAGTAGTTGTGGTACATGGGCTTGTTGCCCCATGGCATGTGGAATCTTCCCAGACCAGGGATCAAACCTATCATCCCTGCATTGGCAGGCAGATTCTTAACCACTGGACCACCAGGAAAGTCCTTATTTGAGTCTCTTAAAGAGGCATTGTGTCATTTGAAATTGATGAAGGCTGTAAAGAGCAATTGTTTTCCTCTGATTCTTTGGGCAATTCCTCTTGTATTTTCCTCATCTGTTTTCATTTATGTTCATTTTCTCCCTTTTTGCAACATCTAAGCACAGTTCTGGTGTTGGTTTCTTCTTACCTCAGTTTTGAGAGGAGCCAGCTCTTTGTGGGAGGGAAGCATGGGAAAGGGAGAGACCACAGCTCCCATTTGGGTTTGTCGTCTTAGACTATTTTACCACATCAGTTGTTTCCTTTGCTGTGGGAACACAGCTCAGTGTTTGACACCCAGTGGTCAGTGTGGCCCCTACAAAGCCATTAGGAAGGTTGTGACAGTTCCAGGGCTCTAAGCCAAAGATTTTTGGGTAAAGTTTTCAGGTTTGGGATATATCCTTCAAAGCCTCAACTTCCCTGTCCACGAAACATACAAGGGATGTTTGCATAGACTCTGTTTCCTCTGGGCAATGGTCTAGACTTCACAGTATTTGAGCAAAAAGGCTTCAGTGTTTGTGGTTTGGGGCTGTGGCAATTTCTGATTTCAACAAAAATTCAGGGGAAAAATTCCCCTATATTCCAGTTTTGGTTGTTGTTGTCTTGAGCTGAGCTTGAGAGAGGAAAGTGATTCAAGTGTCCTTTAGCCACCATTTTTGCCTGGAAATTAAATGCTTTTTCATCCATTATCTCCGTTAGTTCTAACACCAATCTTAAAAGGCGAACTATGTTTTATTATCCTGGGCTGGGTAGCAGTGGCAGCAGGGCTGACAACTAGAAGATACTGAGCCTGAGCATAAAACAAGACTGCACGGTCATCTTAGGTAAGAGCACCCTGCTCTGCCTCAGGGACAAATCCTGGTATGTCAGTTAAAATTCTCGCATAACATGGGTTTGGGGATCCACAAGACTTCCATGAAAAATGCATAGCACTCACTGCTGCTCTGTGTTCACCATCCACAGCAGACATCACTAATCAACCAAAGTAATCTATTTCCCCCTGCATCTTATGCATACTACATTACAGGCAGACACTACCAGCTAACATTGGCAAGTGAAATGAAGTCTATTTGCCGCCCCAGTATTAGAGATTCTTCAGCTACATCAAAAAAAAATGACAGAGGAGGCAGAAAAACCTGAGTTGAATTTTAGCTCTGGTATTACTAGCAGAATGACTTCAAACAAGGCTTTACTTCTTTGAGCCTCAACTTTCCCATCTATAAAATAGGGATCATTGTTATTACATAAAAGTATTAAAGAAACCACATTAGATAGTGCATGTTAGTCATGGTTACATTAAAAAAAAAAATCCAGGGCTTCCCCAGTGGCTCAGTGGTAAAGGATCTGCCTGCCAATGTAGGAGACATGGGTTTGATCCCAGGTCCGGGAAGATCTCACATGCTGCAAAGCAACTTAGTCCATGTGCCACAACTACTAAGCCTGTGCTCTGGAGCCTGGGAGCCACAACTATTGAGCCCCAGTGCTGCAGCTACTGAAGCCCTCACACCCTAGAGCCTGTTCTCCACAAGAGAAGCCACTGCAGTGAGAAGCCCGAGCACCACAACTAGAGAAAAGCCAGCACAGCAATGAAGACCCAGCACAGCCAAAACTAAGTAAATTTATAAAATTATTTTTAAAAGCTCCAACACCTACAACTTAAAACATAAGCACTTATGTATTTCATGCATCTGCAACATAGCTGAGGAATTCTTTTGGTCTGGAAAAAGTTGGCTGACCTTACCTGGACTTACACATCTGTCTGTGGTCAGCTGGCAGGTTGGCTTGAGCCGGATAGTCTTAGGTGGCATTACTCAAACGAATGATAGTTATCTGGCTGTCATCCAGGGTAATGGAAGGTGGGTGATTAGGCCTGGGGGAGTCTCTCATCTTCTAGGAGGCTAGCCCAGGCTTGTCCCGTGGCAGTAGCTGGATTCCAAGAGACTGGGTAGAAGAAGGCAGGGTCTCTTGGGGTGAGGCTCTGAACCGTCACATCATTGTTTCCATCCCATTCTATTGGGCAAAGGAAGTCACAAGCCGGTCCAAGTACAAGACAGGGAGAAATAAACTCCACCGCTTGATGAAAGGAGCTGCAAAGTCATATCACAAAGGGCTTGATTACAGGGACAGGTGGAGAATTGTGGCCATTCTCACAGAGAGTCTAGCAGAGCCCTTCACGCATTAATGGCCACGGTTGAAGCTCACTAGTGAGTTTGAGAGAAAAAAAATTAAAAGTCACAAATTGCCTACTTTTTCTCTCGGTTGATGGAGCTTATAAAGACTGGATATGGCAAATAGCTTTTATCTCATGAGTTAACTCCCGTATTGGATAAGATTGTGAGATCCACGCTTAGTGGGATTGGTGCTGAAACCCATCAACAGCGTCTGTGTCAGTATGTGATAGGAGGCGGTGATGAGTGTGCCACGGTGTGCTGGGCAGTGAGACTGGAGCTCAGAGGCGGCAGCCCTGCTTCACTGTGCCCTCCCAAATGTGGATCACAGGCACATGAAAGAAGAGTCTTCTGTTGACAATGTGGCATTTTTTTGCTAACCTGATGGCAGTGTGTTAGCCAGCGGTCCCCAACGTTTTAGGCACCAGGGACCAGTTTTGTGGAAGACAATTTTCCCACAGGCTGGGGTGGGGGATGATTTCGGAATGATTCAAGCCGTTTACATTTATCATGCACTTTATTTCTAATCTAATGCCGCCACTGATCTGACAGGAGGTACTGGTCCATGGCCTGGAGGCTGGGGACCCCTTCATTAGCTCACACTTTTATCACCAAAGCTGATAGGGCTCAGGACTCACAGGTGCAAGGTGAAAGTCACTGGGTATGGCATCAGAAAGCCTGTGTTCTTTTCTTTTATTTCCCTCTTTTTAAAAAATCTTTTTTTATTTTGTATTGGGGTATAGCCGATTAACAATGTTGTGATAGTTTCAGGTGAAGCGCAAAGGGATTCAGCCATATGTATATATGTATCCATTCTCCCCCCAGACTCCCCTCCCATCCAGGATGCCACATAACATTGAGCAGAGTTGCCTGTGCTATGCAGTAGGTCCTTGTTTGCTATCCATTTTAAATATAGCAGTGTGTACATGAGCATCCCAAACTCCCTAACTATCCTATCCCTTACCCCCTTTCTTCTCCTCAGCAATCATAAGTTCCTTCTCTAAGTCTGTGAGTCTCCAGAAAGCCTGGTATTCTGGTCCCAGGCAGGTCCCATGGACCAGCTGTGGGATGTCAGTATGAGTCTTTTCCTACCTGGGGACTGAGGAGGACATTAGGAAAGGGACGGTGGAGGAGAAGAAAGGCTACCTGCCTGAAAAATGGGATGAGCCCAGATGAACTCTGAGATGTGCAATGAGTCAGCCTGTTAAAGAGAGACTGCCACCAAATCACCCCACTCAACCCCAACCTCGACTCCCTCCCCAGTCCTGCTCCCCCATTTCCTAAACAAACCCTAGAACATCACTGTTGGTCGCATGGAATTAATGGGCATGAACCTGCCTCCTTATTTAATGCAAATCCCAGCTCACCTTATTGTGAAGGAGTTTCTGTTCATTTGTACTTTCTTGGTGACACAATCCATTC
The DNA here is from genome assembly GCF_003369695.1 of Bos indicus x Bos taurus. Taxonomy (NCBI): domain Eukaryota; kingdom Metazoa; phylum Chordata; class Mammalia; order Artiodactyla; family Bovidae; genus Bos; species Bos indicus x Bos taurus. The sequence continues at coordinate 123,734,546 of NC_040077.1, forward strand.
CTGTCTCCAGTGGAGCCTCTAATCCCTGCAATTTCCATGGTGTTAGTAATTATGAGGAAAAAGTCTGAAGCACAGAAATTCTGCACCCTGTCTACAAGACTGCACACTTTCTGGAGTTTATTAAATTTATTTTGCAGGAACTGAGGAGATTAAACTCACTGTGCAGCTCCAGAGGGCAAAACAAGGACCAGCTGGCAGACTTTTCCAGGAGGCAGGTGGGATTCAAAGGAAGAAGCACTTCTGATAATCAGAGCTGGTTGGTACCAAGCAAACTGTATCAGGAAGCCAGGGGCAAGGCCAGCAGTGTCCAGAGCCCAGTGTGGTCACTGTGGGGACAGTCAGGAGTGAGGGCTGTAGGCCATGGTGGTGGTGGTGTGGTTTAGCCACTAAGTCGCGTCCATCTCTATGACTCTGTGGACTATAACCCACCAGGCTCCTCCGTCCATGGAGGTCTCCAGGTGAGAATACTGGAGTGGGTTACCATTCCCTTCTCCAGAGGATCTTCTTGGACCAGGGATCGAACCTGTATCTCCTGCATCTCCTGCATTGGCAGGCAGATTCTTTACCACTGAGCCACCAGGGAAGCCCACTGTGGACCATCCCTGGGTCTATTTCTCAACTCACACTTCTCAGGAGTTTGGAAGAGTGAGTCAGATTTCCTAAGCCTGTTTTTGCCTTTCCTCCTCTGTAAGAAGCTGACCTCCCTGCCTAGCACAGAGCTATGTCCAGCGAGTGGCCATGCTAAAATGTCATCATTTAGAGGTGGGGGGAGGTTTCCTCTCCCCTCGAGTTTGCCCATTAACAGTGTGGAAACTGAGGCAGAGAGAGGTTTGGTAAATTACCAGAGGTCACACAGCCAGTTACATGGTGGAAGAAGGATATGAACTAGGACACTCAGGTTCTAGAACCCATGTTCTTAGCCACTACACTGTTTCTCGGCAACTGAGGGGTGCCGTTTTGACTTTGGGAAGAGTCTTCCAACAGCCAGTCTAGGCGGTTGATTCAGGAACACAAAACTGATGTATGGCAAAACCAATACAAGATTGTAAAGTAATTAACCTCCAATTAAAATAAATAAATTTATATTAGAAAAAACTGAAACCTGGTGAAATAGGTTTAGAAACACACAACCACTGTCCAGTGAGCTGGTCATATCTACTGGATCGTGGCACCATCTCTGGACCCAAATATGAATGTGTCAGGTTCCCGTGCTGGCCTTAGACCAGACTACCGGGAAGCCCCTGAGTCAGTGATTCGTGGCAGATACATCACAGGGGGCACATGTGCTCCTCAGGACTGCTGTTGACAAAGACTCAGATGCAGAGCAAAAGCTAGAAAGGCCTGCGTCATGGGGAAGCAACACCTGGAGACAGAGCAGCATGAGCAGATGCAGCCTGGCTCTCAGACACGAGGACCCATAGAACCTGAACCAGGATAGCAGGAAGGGAGGGACAGAGACCGTTGCCACAACCACACCTGGATGAAGGGTCGTCACAGGTTGCCTAGGGAAGAATTATTGGAAACTCAGAGGTTTCATTCAGCCATTCCTTCTTGGAGACTTATTAGCAGCTTCTACATACTTGTTATGTGCTGGTGCCCACCACAGGAGTGGTTAAGACTGACCAGGCTCTACCCACATGGAGCGTGTATTCTCCAGGGCCCCCATCAGTCAGGACACTGAATGCTGGCCAACACCATGGACATACCCACAAGTCTCAATGGTTTAATAAAAATGTCCTTTGCATTCACATCACAGTATGATGTGGGTCTGTTGGCTCTTCTCCACCTTAGAGCTTTGCTGTCTGGAATAGGTGGCGCCTGAGGTCACTCTGAATGAGTAAAGTAGCATGAAGTCACATTAGCTCTTTGCCATGTCAGCCTGGAAATGACATGTTACTTCTGCTCGTGGTCCATTGGTCAGAATGAGTCACGTGGTGAGGACTTAGCTGCAACGGAGACTGGGAAATTCAGGGCAGCATCTGGGTTTCAGCAGATTCAGAGCTAGAAAGACACCCCTATAATGAGAAGAATTGCCAGGTACTGGAAAAGGGGCCATCTGGCAGTTATCAGGACTCTACATTCTGGTGCCCAATCCACCATGAGAAAGACCCCAAGCAAGCTCTGGGGTGCTGCCAGCATTTCCCCATTCTGGTCCAATGATGTTGGTAACATCCACAACTCGACAACGCCTTGACCACAGGCTCCATCGAGTATCATTCAAAGTTGTGTTTAGTTTTATGGTTCATGTACTGTGGCTTGTTAATAGTTCTCTTCACAGAGGCTGACCGTTCTCAAGGAATCATCCAGTCAATGTCCTAAAGCTCTGGAGTCTAGGAGCTCCTGAGATCACAGCACACACAGCCTAATGGAGAGGCAGGCACCACAGGACCACAGTCAAGTTCAGGAGCCCAGAAAGGGCCACACCAGAAAGACAGCCCCAAGAGAATGTCACCTCAGCAAGGCATCACTTTTCCTCTGGCTGACAGACAACTGGAATGCCACTTTTCTCCTGGGTGTGACAAGAAGGGCAAAGAGAAACAAGATTGGGGTGAGGACTGAGTGTCTGAGAAGAGCCTCATCAGTGGGAAGGATGTGGGTGCTAGCTCTGGAATGTTCCATAACAGGGACTGAGTAGCCAGGCTTCGAGCCTTCATTAAATGTGACAGCAGGAGAATTGGGAGACACAGCCAATTCATCACGTCTCCTCACCTGAGCAATGCTAATGTTGCTGAGTGACCAGGGTCCCCTTCTCAGGAGGCTGCAGGAACCAGGAAATCAAAGGTCACAGAGTCATGGGCCTGGCAGGGACCTCAGAACAGTTGCCAGTCCAGGCCCATGCTCCTGAAATGCTCCCACACTCATTACCTCAAGAACCTGTGTGAGTGTTGGAGGATGGGAAGAGAAAGTTCTAATTATCTCCACATCTCTGAAAGAAAATTGATCCACAGAGAGGACAGTGCCTTGTTTAAGGTCACACAGCTGTTGTGTGGAGGAATGGGGTGTGAAAACCAGGTTTCTGCTGGTTTCCATGCTGCTATTTCTCTCTGGGAACCAGAGAAGTGACGAGGCCTGAATTCACCCAGCAACAGCAAGCCGTACTTTATCCTAAAGAGATATTGTTCTGCTATGTGATTGAGGGATTCCCCTTTCCAGCCCCTGAAACTTTGTCAGGACAAACAAGGCTCTGCTGCAGTAACAAATAGTCCCCAAATCACCAAAGATCAAAAATCTATCACTCAGGCTTTGTGTTCACTGAGGCCCAGCCGGCCTCTGCCCCTTGTGGTCTTCACTCGGGGACTTGGGGCTACGAGTGGCCACCATTTGCTACATTGCAAGTCCCTGTAGCAGATCAACAGAAAACTCTGGAGGGTCTCCCATCAATATTAAATGCTTAAGTTCATTGTTGGAACACTCCACTGTCGCAGTCAACTTAAGCTGCCATAACAAAATACTAGAATAGTACTGGGTAGCTTAAACAACAGGAATTTATTTCTCACCATTCTGGAGACTAGAAGTCCAAGATCAAGGTGCCGGCAGAGTCGGTGTCTAGTGAGAGCCCTCTCTTTCTCTCTCTCTCCCTCTCTCTCTTTCCCTCTCTCTCTATCTCTCGGTTACAGATGGCTACCTTCTTGCTGTGTATGACATGACCTTTGCTCCCGCCTGAGTGTTGAGAGAAGGAGAGGAAACAAGCTCTGGTGTTTCTTCTTATAAGGACACTAATCCCCTCACAAGGGCCTCACTCACCTTCAGGACCTTACATATGTGTGCTCAGTCCCTCAGTCATGTCTGACTCTTTGCAACCCCATGGAATATAGCCCACAAGGTTCCTCTGTCCGTGGGATTCTTCAGGCAAGAATACTAGAGTAGGTTGCCGTTTCCTCCTCCAGGGGATCTTCCTGAACCAGGTATTGAACCCATGTCTCCTACATCTCCTGCATTGGCAGGCAGGTTCTTTACCACTGAGCCACCTGGGAAGGCCCTTCAGGACTTCACCTAAAACTTATTACTTCCCAAAGGCACCATCTCCAAACACCATCATATTGAGGGTTAAAGGCTTCAACCTATGGATTCTGGAGGGGACACAATTCAGCCCATAGTAAGCACTTTTGCTCACAACAAAGTAGCCAGAATGAGTTGCTCGACTACTCCCCACAAACCATAGGGAGCTGGAAAGTCCACCCTTCCTTGTGGAGAGCAGGAATCCTGGGCAAAAGGTGCCGGTGACCCCCACATCTGGCTTTCCAGCAGGGGTGACTAGGTTGTTGCTGCTGCCTTTTAGCAAAGTCACACGACCCTGGAGCAGGAGAACAACTGAGGGAAATTTCATAATAATAACTTTCATTGAGAAACTATCCCAAGTCAGGCCAATGATATGTTCTATACATGACCTAATGTAAACATCACATGTAAGGGGAAGTGTGGTCACTCCCTTTAACAGGTTGATTTGCACACAAATGGTTATTGAGCATCCTTTCTGTGCCAAGTTATGCTCTAGACAACATGAAATAGCAGTGAGCAAAGTCAGTCCAATCTTCGAGTTTACATTTTACCATAGAACATGGATAATAACCAGATGAACAAGTGTGCATATGATCCTTGGTGTCAGAGAGGGACACGTGCTAGAGAAGAATAAAGCAGAGGGCAGAGGGAGCCATGGGGAGACTGGGGCCATGGGGTTAAAAAGGCCGTCTGGTGGGGGCACCTCTGAGCAGAGACCTGAGCGAGGTGGGTCCTGTGGATCCAGGCGGAAGAGCATCTGGGGCAGAAAGAGGGAAGGACACATGCCAAGGGCCCAGGGTGGGAACGTACCGGGTGTGGCCACAGGATGGCCAAGAGACCAGTGGGGCTGGAGCAGAGTGAGGAAGAAAGGGGGGGAGAGGTCACAGAGGATGGGGATGGGTCAAGTCAAGGCCAAGGAGGCCTCGAGAGGAGCCTTGGACATCATTCTGGGTGTGAGCTGACCTGGGGGTGATCCTGGTGGGAGGGCACGTGGGCAGTGTAATGTTGGCACTGGGCAATTCTGCTCCCAATCCTGGCTCTGCACTCCCCAGCTGGCTGCACTTGAGCAAGTGTGTCTCGGGTTCCTCATCCTCAGAGAGGTCATCCCACCGGCTTCAGGTGACATCCGATTGAAAGTGAAAGTGAAGTCACTCAGTCGCTCTTTGCGACCCCATGGACTATAGCCTGCCAGGCTCCTCCACCTATGGGATTTTCCAGGCAAGAATACTGGAGTGGGTGGCCATTTCCTTCTCTAGGGGATCTTCCTGACCGAACCCTGGTCTCCCTCACCAAAAGCAGACTCTTTACCGTCTGAGCTACCAGGGGAAGGACATTTAAATGACTCAGCACGGGCCAGCACACCGCTGCTGGGGCCACCTCTCATGACGCCAGGGCACCTTCTTAGCCGTTCCCAACAGTGTTTCTGCCCCGCCCCCATCTCCAGACCACCTCCCGTCTCCAGAATTGTCACTGCCTTGTCACTGTGAGTGACATTCTCCCCATGAGGGGTTCCTGGGGGAGGCCTTCCCAGTAAGCTTCCCCCTCCCCACTGCCCCACCACCCAGCAGAGAGACCCCACAGCCTTTTTGTGCATCACCGTGCTCCCAGCACAGGTGGCTGGACCTGGAATGGTCACCTGACCCAGGCTGGGCCGGGCAGGAGTTTGATAGCAGACCCATGAGTTAATTTTTTCCTTGGCCAGACCTATAACATGTTAACCGCCTAAACTCAAGTGGCCTGTGGTGGGGCTTTGTCATGAGCCTGGACAAGGAGGATGTAGGGGGCAGTGGGCGGGACATGGGGAGGCGTGGGGAGCACAGTGTGTGAGAGGAGCAGAGACCCAAAACTAGGAGGGGGAGCCCTAGCTCTGCCCACTCCCTGGCTCTCTGTTTTGGGGTCTGACCACACTCCTGCCCTTGGATCTGGGGGGCCACTCCGGGTCCTGGACCCCCTCTGGGTATAAATCAGCCTAAGTGAGTTTCTGATTCCTGCCACCAAGAGAGCTTCATGGCCTACAACTGCACACCCTTCTTTCAAGGCCCCATTCACCTGTGGCCCCTCCATGGAGCCATCCAGAACCTATCCCGACTGGGCGTCTCCTCCCACCTCCAACTTCAACACCTTGAACTTCCCCATGACCCTCCTGCTCATCACTGGTGTTTGGCTTTGTATCTCATCATTGCTGCTGGACTGTCTCCTCCCAGGGGGGCTGTGAATCCCATTTCCTGATTCAAACCCCAGGCCCCAGTACAGGGCATACATACAGCAGGTGCTCGGGGCCAGTCTCTTGAGCCAAGAGCTCATCAGAGCAGAGGTGACTTCACTGGGCTCTCCCTGTGCAAGCATTTGCACGCCCTGCCTCCATCGGCCCACTGAATCCTCATGAGGAGCCGACGTCCTAAGTTCAAGTCTCAGCCCTCTCACCAACTAGCTGTGTGACCTGGGCAAGCTGTGGGCGTTGGTTTCTCATCTGTAAGTTGGGAATAATCACAGTGCCTCCCTCATGAGGTTGCTTTGCAGATTAAATGAGTTAACACAGGGGTGGGCTTGACTTGTCCCTGACACCAATAGGTGCAAACGTCAGCGATTTTGAGGTTGACACCAACAGGGCAGCCTGAGGCCTAAGGTTACTGGACACACAACAGTACATACCCTGCTCAGGAAATCTGGAGATGCTGGGCCCATCACTCACTACCACTGGCACCACGCTGATGTCCAACTACAAGGCTGGTGGCCTGTGGGCAGGCTATTCTGAACAGTAGCACACGTGTGTTAATAAAGAACTGAGGAGGAAGTGTGCACAGACAGCCTGAGGATGCTGCTAAAGCCCCGTGCAGATGTTGACCAGAAAGAAAAAGGTAGGTGTTCTGGGCAGAGCAGCAGTCAGCAGGGAATGTTCACCAGGAGGCACTGGAGCAGCCAGAGCAGTTGGTAAAAATGCAGAAATGTGCCTTTAGAGGTAGGTATCAGCTGCCTTTTCATACTGTTCATATTGTTCATGGGGTTCTCAAGGCAAGAATACTGAAGTGGTTTGCCATTCCCTTCTCCAGTGGACCACGTTTTGTCAGAAGTCTCCACCATGACCCATCTGTCTCGGGTGGCCCTACATGGTGTGGCTCATAGTTTCATTGAGCTAGACAAGGCTGTGGTCCATGTGATTAGATTGGTTAGTTTTTTGTGACTGTGGTTTTTAGTCTGTCTGCTCCAGATGTTCAAGCTGGTTTTAGAAAAGGCAGAAGAACAAGAGATCAAATTGCCAACATCCTCTGGATCATCAAAAAAGCAAGAGAGTTCCAGAAAAACATTTATTTCTACTTTATTAACTATGCCAAAGCCTTTGACTGTGTGGATCACAATAAACTGTGGAAAATTCTGAAAGAGATGGGAATACCAGACCACCTGATCTGCCTCTTGAGAAATCTGTATGCAGGTCAGGAAGCAACAGTTAGAACTGGACATGGAACAACAAACTGGTTCCAAATAGGAAAAGGAGTACGTCAAGGCTGTATATAGTCACCCTGCTTATTTAACTTCTATGCAGAGTACATCATATGAAATGCTGGGCTGGAAGAAGCACAAGCTGGAATCAAGATTGTTGGGAGAAATATCAATAACCTCAGATATGCAGATGACACCACCCTTATGGCAGAAAGTGAAGAGGAACTCAAAAGCCTCTTGATGAAAGTGAAAGAGGAGAGTGAAAAAGTTGGCTTAAAGCTCAACATTCAGAAAACGAAGATCATGGCATCTGGTCTCATCACTTCATGCGACATAGATGGGGAAACAGTGTAAACAGTGGCTGACTATTTTGGGGGGCTCCAAAATCAGTGCAGATGGTGACTGCAGCCATGAAATTAAAAGACGCTTACTCCTTGGAAGGAAAGTTATGACCAACCTAGATAGCATATTAAAAATCAGAGACATTACTTTGCTAAAACAAGTCAGTCTAGTCAAGGCTATGATTTTTCCAGTAGTCATGCATGGATGTGAGATTTGGACTATAAAGAAAGCTGAGTGCCAAAGAATTGATGCTTTCGAACTGTGGTGTTGGAGAAGACTCTTGAGAGTCCCTTGGACTGCAAGGAGATCCAACCAGTCCATCCTATAGGAGATCAGTCCTGAATATTCATTGGAAGGACTGATGTTGAAGCTGAAACTCCAATACTTTGGCCACCTGATGTGAAGAGCTGACTCATTTGAAAAGACCCTAATGCTGGGAAAGATTGAACGCGGAAGGAGAAGGAGATGACAGAGGATGAGACGGTTGGATGGCATCACTGACCCAATGGACATGAGTTTGAGTAAACTCTGGGAGTTGATGATGGACAGGGAGGCCTAGCATGCTGCAGTCCACGGGGTCTCAAAGAATTGGACAGAACTGAGCGACTGAACTGAACTGATCAGCTGCCACCCTGAGTCCTTGTGCACTCCCATACTGCCCCAGCCTCTTTCCTTGTGCCCTCCCCACCCCCACTCTAGTAACTAAATAGTTACCATCCAGCCCAGCAGGTGTCCTTGGGGCCCCATCCAGCTCTAGCAACCTCCAACCCTATTGATCAGAGCCTTGAGTCTACTGGTTGGTAAGTATTTTCAATCTCTCCCCAATCAAGACTATTTTTTTTCTGTTTTATCAAATTGCCAACATCCGCTGGACCATGGAAAAAGCAAGAGAGTTCCAGAAAGGCATCTATTTCTGCTTTATTGACTATGCCAAAGCCTTTGACTGTGTGGATCACAATAAACTGTGGAAAATTCTGAAAGAGATGGGAATACCAGACCACCTGATCTGCCTCTTGAGAAATTTGTATGCAGGTCAGGAAGCAACAGTTAGAACTGGACATGGAACAACAAACTGGTTCCAAATAGGAAAAGGAGTTCGTCAAGGCTCTATATTGTCACCCTGTTTATTTAACTTATATGCAGAGTACATCATGAGAAACACTGGACTGGAAGAAACACAAGCTGGAATCAAGATTGCCGGGAGAAATATCAATAACCTCAGATATGCAGATGACACCACCCTATGGCAGAAAGTGAAGAGGAACTCAAAAGCCTCTTGATGAAAGTGAAAGAGGAGAGTGAAAAAGTTGGCTTAAAGCTCAACATTCAGAAAACGAAGATCATGGCATCTGGTCCCATCACTTCATGGGAAATAGATGGGGAAACAGTGGAAACAGCATCAGACTTTATTTTTCTGGGCTCCAAAATCACTACAGATGGTGACTGCAGCCATGAAATTAAAAGACGCTTACTCCTTGGAAGGAAAGTTATGACCAACCTAGATAGCATATTCAAAAGCAGAGACATTACTTTGCCAACAAAGGTTCGTCTAGTCAAGGCTATGGTTTTTCCTGTGGTCATGTATGGATGTGAGAGTTGGACTGTGAAGAAGGCTGAGCACCAAAGAGTTGATGCTTTTGAACTGTGGTGTTGGAGAAGACTCTTGAGAGTCCCTTGGACTGCAAGGAGATCCAACCAGTCCATTCTGAAGGAGATCAGCCCTGGGATTTCTTTGGAAGGAATGATGCTAAAGCTGGAACTCCAGTACTTTGGGCACCTCATGCGAAGATTTGACTCATTGGAAAAGACTCTGATTCTGGGAGGGATTGGGGGCAAGAGGAGAAGGGGACGACAGAGGATAAGATGGCTTGATGGCATCACTGACTCGATGGACATGAGTCTGAGTGAACTCCGGGAGTTGGTGATGGAGAGGGAGGCCTGGCGTGCTGCAATTCATGGGGTCGCAAAGAGTCGGACACGACTGAGTGACTGATCTGATAGATATAGATATAGATATAGATATATAATTTTTTGTTTATTTGTTTACTTATGGCTGTGCTGGGTTTTCATTGCTGTGAGTGGACTTTCTCTAGCTGCAGTGAACAGGGCAGGGCAGAGGTGGCTACTCTCTAGTTTCAGTGCAAAGTCCTCTTGTGAAGTGACTTTCCTTCACAGGCTCAGTTGCCCCACAGCATGTGGAATCTTCCCGGACCAGGGATTTACCTGTGTCCCCTGCATTGTCAGGCAGGTTCTTAACCACTGGACCACCACGGAAGTCCCTATTTTTGCCTTCTTGAAACCCACTCCCTCTTTCTTTAGAGTACCACCTCCTCCATTTTTCTTTGGGGACCCTCTGACACCACATCCTAAGTCCTTGGTGGCTTGGGTTCTGGAAGATGAGCACATTATGTCATTCTGGCCAATTAGTAATTAGAAATACTGCACATAACCTCTGGCCATACCAAATAGCTTAGGGATAGGTGTGTACCTTGGGACTGATCAATGAAATTCCATCCTGAGACTTTTTTGGAATTACTGAGCTAGTGAAGCTCTCCCTTGTGTTGAAACTTATGGGGCTTCCAGGAAGAGAGGGGTTGTGTGGTAGAGAAAGGGAAAATGAGAGCAATAAGAATCAACTTACAGGAAGAGATGAATTCCTGAAGACCTCATCTGATCCCCTGGATACAGCCATACCTGGAATTCCCTTGGACTTCTCATTTAATAAGCTTATAGTTCCTTTTCTGCATTTCTTTCCCTTATAATCAAAAGGATATTATTATTCCCATGAAATATTGTCCCTGGGTAGTAACTTATCTACAGTCATCTACAGTGACACACAGAGATTCAAGTCCAAATCCAGCTGTCTCTAGTGGTGATGGTCTTAGAAGAAAGCTTTAAGAGTTGGGCTGAGAGGGGACTTCCCTCCCTGGTGGTCCAGTGGTTAAGAATCTACCTTCCGATGTATGGGATTCAGGTTCAATCCCTGATCAGGGAACTAAGATCCCTCATGTCTCGGGGCAACTAAACCCTCATGCAGCAACTAGAGAGAAGCCCACGAGCCACGGCAAAAAGTCCTACAAGCTGCAACTAAGACTTGACGCAGCCAAATAAATAAATATTTTTTGTTTAAAAAAAAATGGAAAAAGAGTTGGGCTTTGGGAAGCAAAGTAACAGGCCCTGCTCAAGATGCGATTTGCAGAGTCTAAAATTACTCAGCGAGGCAATCTGATTTAAGGAGACCGAAATTGCCGGCAATCTCCACAATTTCCTGGAATCCTCACCACTCACCTCCCAGGGTCGGTCTGTCCACGCACCATGACAGTTCTGTTATCAGGCTTGGCAGGACACAAGCTGTTGCTGTGACTGCCAGTCCAAATAGATGGTGACGTACAGTGGAAGGTAATTTTCCTCTCTCTCACTTCCTGGGGAGCAGTTCCTCGGTTGTCAGCAGGATGGCCTGGTGGGGGATGGGAGAGTCTCCAGGAGGCCAAGGGCTCAAATGAACCCTGACAGGTAATCATTCCCCAGAGCAGCAAGTGAGTCGTGATTAGCACTCCCGGGAAGAGAAAGAGATGGCCGTGTCTCGCCAGCTCCCTAGGACTCCAGCCTGGAGGTTGAGTGGATCCAGTGCAGGGGAAGGGAGACCCCTGGTGTGGTGGCATCATCTTCCTGGTACGGCCCAGGATCCCCCACCAAAGGGCTCTTCTAGGTTGGTCTCTGCTCGGGGATGTGAAGTTAAAGGTCAAGATGAAGCAGAGACCACCATCATCTGTGTCTCCTGTTTGGTGACCCCCTTGAAGATGGGGAGGGTCTCATCCCACCGTTGGCTCCTAAAGGCCCAGCACACTGCTAGCACCTGGGAAAGCTTTGTTATGTATTTGTTGACTGATTGAATAAGTGGAAAAACAACTGAACTGAGAGGCCCTCATTTCACAGGTGGGGAAATTTTCCAAGGTCCCTGCCAGGGTGGCTGTCTGGAGAGGCAAAGGAACCAGCAGCAGAGGAAAGTACCTGAGCTCAGCTTCCTTCTTTTAATTTTTTTTTCTTCTTTTAAAAAATTTTGGCTGCACACACACAGCATATGGGATCTTAGTTCTCCGACCAGGAATCAAATCCACACCCCCTGTATCGGAAACAGAGTCTCAACCACTGGACCACGAGGGAAGTTCTCAGCTTCCTTCTTTTAATCCTCATGACCTCTTCCCATTCTCGATGGCTTTCCCACTCTTTGAACTTGCAGGTATTCACAGATGCTCCATGATAAAGGTGTCCCATGGCCAAGTAAGTTTTGGAAAAGCTGAGCTAAACAACCACAAACTGACTTTCTCACCATAGTGTTTCTTAATGCCCTTCCTACACTAACATGAGCAGCAGGAAGAAAGAAAAGACACTCTCCCAACACCGCAACTCCAAAAAGGAGTCAGCATGGGATAAATCATTATGCTAGTCCCCTTTGGTTTATGTCTTCACCCAGACAGGTAGTTTTCTGTTGCTCAGAATATTATTGAGTTAACAGAATGGGAAAAAAAAAAAAAACATGCACAAGCATTTTATGAAGCTAAAGAGAAGCTCAGAATAAATGGCTTTTTGCTCTGTCAAGCAAAGCAAGGGGTTTTGATTTTGCAAACATAAGCCCTAAGCTTACTGTGGGGTGGAAGTGGAGGTGGAAAAAGAAGAACAGACACTCGAGGCAAATGAATAAAACTGAGAAGGAAAAGGAAACCAGGAGAAGCAGTGATCAAGAGACCCTTAGCCCCAGGAAATTTTAGACCTCTTTGGGAATTCCCTGGACTTTGCAAAGAGCCTGAGCTGTGGCTCCAAGATGTTAAAGGAAAGGTGATCTGGACCAGTTATCTGGAGGACAGGGGGCATCCCAGCTAAGCTACCTGAGACCTGGGTGTTCTCTGATTCTGAGTCTCAGCATTACAATGGTAGCTTGGACTTTTGTTTCCCATCTTTTACTCCTTTCCTCCCTCTGCAACGTGGATTTGTAGAGCCCTAGAACAGGGAGGCTCACGATCTTGGCTTGGCCATATGACTTGCTTTGGCCAATTTAAAGTGGGTGCAAGGTGACCACGGCACTTTCAAACTGAGGCCTTAAAAAGGGCAGTACTTCCCTGGTGGCACCGTGGATAAGAATCTGCCTGCCAATGCAGGAGACACTTATTTGATCCCTGGAATCTGGAAGATCCACATGCCACAAAGCAATTAAGCCCATGTACCACAACTACTGACCCCTTACTCTAGAGCCCAACAGCCGCAACTACTGAACCCACCTGCTGCAGCTACTGAAGCCCACGCACCTCGAGCCTGTGCTTCACAATGAGAAGCCAGTGCACGGCAACAAAGAGTAGCCCCCACTTGCCGCAACTAGAGAAAGCCCACACAAAACCAATGAAGACCTAGCACAGGCCCCAAAAAACAAATTTTCAAAAACTCAAGTCAAAAAAATGATGCATCTTTAAAAAAGATAGATTGGAAGCAGCTTGAAACAGTTGCCACTGGTCAAACCTGAGACCACCTAGCGTCAAAATAAAGAGTGATGGTAACATGATAATCTGGGGATTGGGGGGAGAGGGTGAAGTAAGGGGACTGGGACTTCCCTGGTGGTCCAGTGGTTGAGAATCTGCCTTCCAATACTGGGGACATGGACACGGGTGTAATCCCTGGTCAGGGAACTAAGATCCCACATGCAGTGGGGCAACTGAGCCCGTGGGCCACAACTAGAGAAGCCGGTGCAACACAGTGAAAGAGTCCACGTACTGGAACACACCCACATACTGGCACGAAGATCCTGAGTACCATAACTAAGACCAGATGCAGCCAAATAAATATTTTTTAAAATAGTAAGGGGGCCCTTGGGAGTCAGAGAGTATGGGGAAAAAAGCACAGGGAAGTGGGGAGTTTGAGAAAGCCATCCAATAATGAATGTTGAATATGGAGTCCTGGACACAAGCTGGGCATGTATAGAATGGACCCAAAAAACCTACTGAAGTCTTGGTGAACTGAATTACAATGTAGTGTGCCCTGTGGGGAAGGGAAGCAGACACATGGAGAATAATCTGATAATGTTGTAAAGTCTTTGAAAACTTAGCTGAAATTGAAATGGCAGCCCACAGAAGATGGGTAAGGATTTGTGGTCCACGTCCTCCCATACTGCCTGCCTGCTTTAAAAAAAAAAAAATCTAAGTTCTCCACAAAAACTTTGAAAGAATCCAAAGTTTCAAAATGCAGGATATACTTCAAAATTATTCAATGTACAAAGAATCAGAAAATCTCAACAACTTGTAACAGGAAAGACTAGCAATAAGAGCCAAACCTGAGATGATAGTAATGTTGAAATTATCAGACAAAATTTTTATAGCCGCTGTGATTATGACTGGACACCTACTGACCTCAGGTGCTCATTTTCTGGTGTCATATATTTTTGCCTTTTCATACTATTCATAAGGTTCTTGAGACAAGAATCCTAGAGAATACACGATTACGATGTTTCATGATATCAGAGAAAATGCTCTTAAAACAAATGGAAAGATTAAAATTCTAAGAGAAATAAAAGCTTAAAAAAGAACCAAATAGTATTATTAAGCCTTAAAAAAAAACCGAAAGAAAATCCTGACATACTACAGTGTAAAGGAACCTTGAGGACATTTTGCTAAGTGAAATAAACCAATCCCAAAAGACAAATTCTGAATGATTCCATTTATATGAGGTACTTGGCATAGTCACTATCATAGAGGCAGAAAATAGAATGATGGCTGACCAGGGCTGGGAGTAGAAACAAGGAGTTATTATGTAATGAGTATAAAGTTTTAGTATATGAGTATAAAGATGAAAAGAGTTATGAAGATGGATGGTGAGGATGGTTGTACAACATTATGAATGTATTTAATACCACTGAAATATACATTTTTAAATAGTTAAGATGGTAAATTTTATGTTCTGTGTACTTTACCACAATTTTTAAAAGGGAAAAAATAACAAAATGGAATTTTAGCGCTAAAAAAAGCAGTAACTAAAGTTTAAAATGTCATTGAATGGGCTCCATAAAGGAATGAATAAGATAGAGGAATGAGTCAGTTAACCTGGGGATAGATCAATGGAAGTTATCCAATATAAACAATAGACTGGGGGAAAGGGAAGATGACAGAATAATGAACAGAGCCTCAGGAAACTGTGAGACAATATCAAAATGTCTAACATTTGTGTCTTTGCAGGCTTTCCAGGCAGACAAAGGAAAGAGATTTGTGTGTGCAGAAAAAAAGTATTTGATGAAATAATGCCTATACACTTCTCAAATTTGTAGAAAGACATAATTTTATGAATTCAAGAAGTTCAGCAAACCCCAAATGGGTAAACTCAAGTAAAATCTTGCCTTGATACATAATAGTCAAATTACTGAAGACCAAAGATAAAGTCTTGAAAGCAACTATGGAAAAACAACATCTTACATATAGGAGAAAAGTCATTCGAATGACTATGGATTTCTAAACAGAATTCACAGAGCCAGAAGACAATAGAACATCTTTAAAGTATTAAAAAAAACAAAACTGTCAATCCACTATTCTATAGCTACTAAAATATATATACTTCAGGAATGAAGACAAAATAAAGGCATTCTTACTTGAAATAAAATTGAGAGAATTTGTCATCAGCTGCTGCTGCTTCTGCTAAGTTGCTTCAGTCATGTCCGACTCTGTGTAACCCCATAGACGGCAGCTCACTAGGTTCCCCCATCCCTGGGATTCTCCAGGCAAGAATACTGCAGTGGGTTGCCATTGCCTTCTCCGTTGTCACCAGCAGACCCCCTCTGAAAAGAAATGCTAAAGGGAGGTCAGATGGAAAGGAAATGGTACCAATGAGAAACATGGAGCTTTAGGAATAAAGCTAGCACAACTGAACTGGTAAACACCCAAGGAAAAATAATAGACTATTTTTCTCCCTTTAGTTCTTATAAATATTTATGGCAGTTGAAAACAAAAGTCATAACATTATCTGGTGGGATTTTCAATTTATATGCATGTAAAACATGACAACCATAATACAAAGGATGGAGAGCTAAAGAAATAATGGATTGTAACATCTCTACATTTCACTTGAAGAAGTAAAATATTAATTTTAAGTATACTGTTCAGTATGTATATTGTATGTTAAATGTGTATATTGCAATCCCTAGGGAACTACCATGGAGAAGGAAATGGCAACCCACTCCAGTGTTCTTGCCTGGAGAATCCCAGGGACGGGGGAGACTGGTGGGCTGCCGTCTCTGGGGTCACACAGAGTCGGACACGACTGAAGTGACGCAGCAGCAGCAGCAGGGAACCACCAAAAAAATGTATACAAAGAGATGTAGTAAAAAGACCAAGATATAAATTAAAATAGAACAATAAAAATATTCAAATAATCCAAAGAAGCCAGGAAAGGAGAGATCAAAGAACAAACACATAAGAAACAGGTGAAAAGCAAATAAAATGTCCATCTTAAATCCAACCATACCAATAGTTACATTAAATTCTAATGGTCTAAAACCTCAATTAAAAGACAAAGATTGCTAGATTGGATTTCTTTTAGACCATTCTACATGCTGTCTATAAGAAAACCACCTTTTAGATAAAGATATAGGTAGGTTAAAAGTAAAAAGCTGGTTAAAGATGTACCATGCAAACACTAATCAAAAGAAAGTTGGCTTGGCTATTAATATCAGAAAAAGTAGATTTCAGAAAATGGAAAGTTGCCAGAGATAAAGCAAGATGCTACACAATGACAAAAGGGTCAGTCTACCACGAAGACGCTGCTGCTGCTAAGTCGCCTCAGTCGTGTCCGACTCTGTGCGACCCCATAGACGGCAGCCCACAAGGCTCCTCCGTCCCTCGGATTCTCCAGGCAAGAACACTGGAGTGGATTGCCATTTCCTTCTCCAATGCGTGAAAGTGAAGTCGCTCAGTCGTGTCTGACTCCTAGCGACCCCATGGACTGCAGCCTACCAGGCTCTCCCATCCATGGGATGGAGCTAACAAAAGACCTTCAAAATACAGTGTAAGGAGAAATGGACAAACCTGCAGTCGTAGCTGAAGACTCAGCATTTCTCTCTGTATTTGGCAGAAAAAGTAAACAGAAAAATCAGTAAAGGTAGACCGACCTCAACAATGTGACCAATGTAACATAATAGTCATTTTTAAAAACACCACAACCAACAACAGCAGAAAACATTCTTTTTAGGTACACATAGAACATTTACCAAGACAGACCATATCTTGGGTCATAAAATGAAGTAACGAATTTAAGAGAATTGAAATCATATAAAGTAGTTCTCTGGCCATAATGGGAATAAACTATAAATCAATAACAGAAAGATATCTGGGATATTCCTAAACACCTAGAAGTTTAACAGCATACTTATGAGTAACCTACAGGTCAAAAAAAGAGTACAAAGGTAAATCAAAAAAAATTTTGAGCTTAATGGAAATTTGAGAGAAATAGATAAAAGCTGTTCTAGTAGGGAAATTTATGTTAAACACTTATGTTAAGGGGGGAAAAAATATCTCAGGCCAATAATCTAAACTTCCATGTTAAGAAAGTAGAGAAAAAAGAGCAAAATAAAAATGCAAACAGAAGGAAGGAAATATTAAAAACAAAAGCAGAAATCAGCAAAATTAAAAACAAAAACAGCAGAGAAAGACAACAAAATCAAAATTTGGTTAATTTTAAGTCAATAAAATTGATAAAATTATCAATAAAGTGATAATTGATTTTCTTTGTCAGACTGATCAAGAAAAAAAGTGAGACTATACAAATTACCAACATCATAAATGAAAGTAGGAACTTAACTTCTGGCTTTACGGACATTAATATGAGAATAAGCAAATATTTTGACCAAGTCTACACCCATAAATTTGACAAGTTACATGAAACAGACCAATTTCTTGAAAGGTATTAATAATACCTTCTACCAAAGCTCACTCAAAAAGAAACTGATGATCTGAATAGCCCCATGTCTATTCAAAAATTAAATCTGTAATTAGGAAACCTTCCAAGAAAGAAAATCTGAGGCACAGATGGCTTCACTGTCAAATTCTATCAACATTTAAGGGACATAATAATACCAGCTCTACACAATCTCTTCTAGAATGTAGAAGAGGAAGGAACACTTCTTAACATACTTTATGAGGTCAGCATTGCCATGATAACAAAATCAGACGAAGACCATGTAGGGAAAAAAAACTAAAGATTAATATTCCTTGTGAATATCGATGAAAAAATTATCAATAAAATATTAGCATAAAAAATCCAAGAATATATAATAAGAATAATACATTATGGCCAATGTTGTTTATTGCAAGGATGAGGATTGAAATTTGAGAATTGATCAAGATTATCCACCATATCAACAAACTAAAGATGAAAACTATATATAGTATACATATCTATATACTATATATATATATGTATGTGTATATCTATATACATACATATGTATATATATAAACATATATATGATATCAATGGATGGGGCTTCCCAAGTGGTGTTAGTGGTAAAAAATTTGCCTGCCAATACAGAAGATACAAGAGATGTGGGTTCAATCCCCGGGTCAGGAAGATTCCCTGGTATAGGAAATGGCAGCTCACTCCTGTATTCTTGCCTCGAAAATTCCATGGACAGAAGGAGCCGGGTGGACCACAGTCCACGGGGCCACAAAGAGTTGGACATGACTGAGCAACTGAGCACGTATCAATGGATACAGAAAACATTTTGACATTTGACAAAATTTAACATATACTCGTGATTTTTTTAAATCTCTCAACATACTAGGAATAAAAAAGAGCTTTCCTAACCTGATAAAGCGCAACTGCAGAAAATTTACAGCTCACATCATACTTGATAGTGAAATATGAAAGGCTTTTCTGCTAAGATACAGAACAAGACAAAGATATCTACTCTCACTAGTCTTATTCATCATTGTACTAAAAGTCCTAGCAGTCTAATAAGGGAAAAAAGATATATAGATTAAACAATTTCACTATGTGTGTGTGTGTATATATATATATATATATTTATATGTGTGTGTATATATATATTTTTATATATGTATATATATATACACTTATATACAGAACTTCAAGCAACACAGTTTAAAATATATAAAGTTTGTTTGTCAGTAATCTCAATAAAGTTGAAAAAATGAATAACTCTTCTTATTCACAGGTGACTTGACTATCTGAAAGGAATCTATTTAAAAAACTTTCCTAGAACTAAGAAGTTCTAGCAAGGCCATAAGAAACAAAGTTAACATATAAAAATCTCTATGATACTACAAAGAACAGCTAGAAATCAAAAATTTTTTAATTTTAAATTTAAAAAATTAAAAATTTTTTTAATCAAAAAATTTAAAAATCTTAGGTATAAATGTAATGAAATGTCCTAACAACCACAAAAATAAAAATGATGAAGGAAATCAAAGACCTAAATAAATGGAAAGACATATTCATGGACTAGAAAACTCACTATTGTTAATATGTCAATTCTCCCCAAATTATTCTATAGATTTAACATAACCACAATCAGAATTGTAACAAAATATTTTGTCATAGATAGACTAATCTAATTTCAAATTTTATATGAAAAGATAAAGAACTGGATTAGTCTAAACAATTTTGTAAAATAAGAACAAAACTCTTAAGACTCAACCTTCCCAGTGTTAAGACTTACTATAAAGCTATAGTAATTAAGACAGTGTGATATTAGTAAGAGGGTAAACATACAGATAAGTGGAATGGAACAGAGAGCTCAAAAACAGACTCACAGGAAGATGGTCAATTGATGTTTGACAAAGGTGCAAAGGCAATACAGTAGATAAAGGATCGTCTTTTTAACAAATGATGGAATCTATGTGCAAAAAGCTGAACCTCAAAACATACCTCACTTTACACAAAAATTAATTCAAAATGGATCGTAGGCTTAAATGTAAAATGTAAACCTATAAACTTTAGAAGAAAGCATAGGAGAAAATCCTTGTGAACTTGAGTTAGGCAAAACTCTTAGATGTGACATCAAAAGCACAATCCATCAAAGAAAAAATGGATAAATTGGACTTCATCAAAATTAAAAACTTCCTCTGTAAAAAACACTGGTAATAGAAAGAAAAGACAAGCTATAGATTAGAGAAAAATTTTGCAAATCACATACCCAGCAAAGAACTTACGTTCAGAATACATAAACAACTCTCAAAACACAGCCATATAAAAATGTACAACCAATTGAAAAAATAGACAAAAGATTTGAAGACAAAAGTTGCTTCACCAAAGAAGGCATGTGAATGGAAAATAAGCACATGAAAAGATGCTCAACACCATTAGTCATTAGGGAAATGTAGAATAAAACCATAATAAGATATCACTACACATCTATTAGAATGGCTATTAATTTATTTTAAATTGGCAGTACCAAGTGCTGACAAAGATGTTGAGCTCTCAGTACAGAGTTGGGTCAGCATGCAAAATGATGCAGTCCTTTTGGAGAACAGTTTTGGGGTTTCTAAGGGCATTCAGTTGAACATGCACTTGCCACACAACCTAGCCATACTATTTCTACGTATTTGCACTAAAGAAATAAAAAGTTAGCTTCACACAAAAACTTCTATATAAATGTTTCATTATTTAGTCACTAAGTCATGTCCTTCTCTTTCGAGACCCCATGGACTGTGTACCCAACAGGCTCCTCTGTCCATGGGATTTCCCAGGCAAGACTACTAGGGTGGATTGCATTTCCTTCTCCAGGGGAATCTTCTCAAACCAGGGATTGAACTCGCGTCTCCTGCATTGCAGATGAATTCTTGACCACTGAGCCACCAAAGAAGCCCATGTAAATGTTTGCATGCTAAGCCACTTCAGTCATGTCTGGTTCTTTGCAACCCTATGGATTGTAGCCCACCCAGGCCCCTCTGTCCATGGGATTCTCCAGGCAAGAATACTGGAGTGGGTTACAATGCCCTTCTCCAGAGGATCTTCCCAACGCAGGGATCGAACCCGCATCTCTTATTTCTTCTGCATTGACAAATGGGTTCTTTACCACTAGAGCCACTAGAAAGCCCATGTCAATGTTTAGAGCAGCATTATTAGCCATTGCTCCAAACTGAAAACAACCCAAATGCTCTTCAACAGGTGAACGAATAAAAGCTCCAGCAGAGTCAGCCCTCCAGATCCCTGGGCTCCGCATCCATGGATTCAATGCAAATCAAAAATATTTGGGGGAAAAAAATGCTTGCCTTCCAATAAGCAAAACTTGAATTTGTGGTACACCAGCAACTTTTTACATAGCATTTACATTGTATTAGATATTACAGATATTACAAGTAATCTTTGTGTGTGTGTATGCGTGCACGCCCAGTCATGTCCAACTCTCTGAAATCCCATGGGCTATAGCCTGCTAGGCTCCTCTGTCCACGGGATTTCCCAGGCAAGAATACTGATGTGGGTTGCTATTGCCTGCATCAGGGCAACTTCCAGACCCAGGGATGGAACCTGCAGTCTCCTGCATTTGCAGGCAGATGCTTTACCACTAGCACCACTTGGGAAGAGTGTTAAGTAATCCAGAGAAGAAACTGTGTATGGGAGGATGTGCATAGGTTCTAGACAAATACTATGCCATTTTACATAAGGGACTTGAGTATCCTCAGATTTCAGTATTCACAGGGACCCTGGAACCAGTGCCCCTCAGAATCCAAGGGAAGCCTGTGCATCCATTCAATGGAACGCTGCTCAGCAGCAAAGAGGACCAAAGTACTGACACACACAACCTGGATAGATATTAAAATAATTATGCCAAGTGGAAGAAGCCAGACATAAAAGGCTACATGGTGTGTGTTTCCACTTGTTTGACGTTCTAGAAAAGGCAAAACCTCTAAGCATGGAGAACACACCAGGGGTTGCAAGGCTTAGTGGTGAGGAAAGCGTATGACCAGAAAGGGGCATACAGGGAATTTGGGGGTGATGGAACTTCTGTATCCTGGCGCTGGCCGTAGTAATATTAACCCATGCATGTGTCAAAACTCAGAGACCTGCACACTGCCAAAAGGTGTATTTTACTATTGGTAATCTTGTTTAAATGTTTAAGACAAAATATTTGAAAAAGAGCCATTGAAGGTTCCTGCTCACCCCTCTTAAGGTCTCTTCATTCTCTCTGGAGGAGCACACCCAGGGGAGCTCCTGGCTCATAAAGGACTTGAGAATAGACCTGGAGCCCACCCACACCCTGAAGAAGAGCCGTCTCACGTGCCGTGATCAAGAAAATACATGTTTGCTGTTGTAACCCACTGAGATTTCCAGATGACTAACTACATAGCAAAAAACTGACTAACACAGTTACGCACGCTGATTTGATCATGGAAACACCTGCTGGCATCTCTCAGCACTGCATGTCCCTTACACCCTGCTGCTCCAGGAAGGGCAGACTGTTCTCCTTGTGATCAGAATGCCTCAGAGCAAGAAATAAAGGGGCCACAGTAACATCAGACAACAGTCCCTCACCCACCTGAGGATCCTAGAACCTCCTGGTCTCCCCAGGTGGCTCTGAGCATCTGTGGTGGGCGGGGCACATGCTCATGGCTCCGCCCATCCTCAGCATCCACTCTGCCCTCCTCCTGGACTGCTGACCCCTGCAGGCCATCAGTGAGGCCTCCCACCTCTGCTGCCAGTGCTGGTGTCTCCGGGAGTCTGAGCCTCTGCTGAGCACCGGGGTCTCTCCCTGCTCCAACAGGCAGTGACCCTGGACGGCACAGGAGGTGCTGGGCAGGTGGCCTGCCCTGGGGAGAATCCCCCATCTCTTGTCTGGATGCTACCTGGGCCCCTGAGTCACACTACTTGGGAGCTGAGGTTCACACACGTTATCATAAATATAACCAAGCTCTGGCCTTCACTCGTCTCCCCATGGAACTGGAAACCTGTCCCTGCAGCCAGGAAAAGGAAAGAACATCATGCAGGCAGCCACCTCTCCCTCCCTCCATCCACCATCATCACTTCCCTCTTTACCTGTAGGCACTTGCCTCCAGAAATAAATTCTTCTCTCTTAATCTAATGTATTTGAATAATGAAAAAAAAAAAATACTTATGGAAGGGATGACGCCTAAGTTTACTTGCCAGGAGAATCTGGACCCTAGTTCCTGTTCATCCAAAACACCTATGCCCATTTAACAGATGAAGAAACTGAGGCCCAGCAAGGCAACACAAGTTGCCCAAGAGATGCACAGCTGCTGAAAGGTAATGATGGGAATGAGCCAACAGTCCTATGCTTCCAAAGATCTTTTACATGTAGAAAGTTCAGGAGAGTGAAGCTGAAGGTGGGGGTGGAGGCAGAGGTCAGTGAGTCATGGGCAATTTGAATTTCTGCTTATTTTCAAAATTTTTATGATTCCATTGCATATCTATCTTGGTTTTAATATCTATCTTGGTTTTAATAAAACATATGTCATATTTGCCATGGAAGGTATCACAGGGTTTTATCTGTTTATTAATGTCCTTCTGTCACGGGGCAGATCCACAGGGGTTAGCCTGCCCTGGATTGAGAATTCCAGAAGTGCACACTCTGAAGGGCTGATGCTGAGAAGAGGGCGACAGAGGATGAGATGGTTGGATGGCACCATCAACTCAGTGGAATGAGTTTGAGCAAACTCTGGGAGATGATGAAGGACAGGGAAGCCTGGCGTGCTGCAGTCCATGGGGTCGCAAAGAATCAGACATGACTGAGCGACTGAACAACAACATATCCTGCTGTCTCTGTGCATGGTGGGGAATGTGCCAGGGGCAGAGGGCAGGGCTGATTGACCTGCAATCAGAGGCTCAGGAGAATTACGCCAAGGGGAAGGGGCAGGGCCTGGGTGTCGTATGCCAGCACCAGGGGCAGAAACCCAGGAATTCAATCTGGAAAACTAGTGAATAGTCCTGAACTCTGATGGGGAAATTGAGGCCCAGGGAGTGAAGGTGATCTGCACAGAGTTATCTAGAGAAGTAGGAGCTGAATCTAGGCCAGATGGGGTCTTCTCAAACCCACTCCATGGAGTCCAGAGTTTGGGGCCGCCTCCCACATTCCCCAGGCCATACACGAGGGTCCTGGTGGCCTGGCTGGTGTTGGTGCTGACCAGAGGTGAGTGGATTTGGGTTCTGTCCTCCAGGAGCTCCCAGGTCAGAGGTGGGAGGGAGGGAAGCAGGCCACCTCCCCAGGCTCTGCTCAGCCACCTCCCAGCTGTGTGACCTGGGGCACCACCAGCCTCTCTGAGCCTGGATCTCCACAGGGTCTCCTCAGCTCTGAAATGGACAGTAATGGTTGGGTAGAGGAAGGACCAAGGGACGTGAGGCAGGGGGCACTGACCACGGGCCCTGAGAATGGCCGCTCTGTGCAGGTCACTGTTTTTTTTCCTTATGACGTTGACAGTTGTCATCACAGTCACTCCTGGAGGCAGATTCAGGCTAAGGGAAAATCTGGACCGCGCTTCAGAGCCAGAGGAGGGCTGGTCTGGTCGGAGTCCGGGTGGGTTGTACGGGGGAGAGTCTGAGCCAGGTCCAATTGGGCAGAAATGAAACCTCAGTGCAGAGGGTGGGAAAGCCCTGCTTTGATCCCGAAAGTGGGTGGTGGGAGACTGGGGGAGGGGCTATGCATCCCAGAAGTGAAGATGCCAGTGTGACCTGATGCGGATCCAGGGCCTGTGACATGCAAACCATGATCTCCTCTGCTGCTGAGAGCAGCCATGAGGCAAGCGTCATGCTGGGGCTCAGGACAGGTCACCCCAAGATACGCCAAAGTAGCAAATGCATTAGTTTGAATTAAAGACCTTTGAGGAATGACCAGTGCAAGAACATTCTGACCCTCTTTTTTGTACCCTGAAGGCGGAAAATAAATCTCCCACGTGAAGGATGTACTCCTTGTGCCAAGAGGTAGAGAGACATCCTTATCACCAGATGCAGGGAATTTGGGGCCAAGGAGGCTATGTAAACAAACTCTGCTTCGAGAATTCACTAAGCACAAGTTGCCTTGTCTAATCAGTTCTTCACAAATATTAAAATATTGTTTCTATGTCTAAAAGGCATAAAACTGCCTACTTTGGTCATTTTCTTTGAGTCTCACATTTCTACAAACTCCTGTATGTACAAAATTAAAATTTTCTCCTGTGAATCTGTCTCATGTCAATTTAATGACTACATCAGCCAGAAGAACCTAGAAGGGTAGAGACAAAAATGTTTTTCCTCCCCAAATGTTGGCGTAGTCAACTTAGATCCTGGGACCCCTGATAAGTGCAGGCAGAAGGTAGGAATTCTTACTGCCTCAGCCTCCTGGATCTCTGCCTACAGCATCTGTTGCAAGCAAGAGTGGTAAGAGGTCTTTTCTTTATAAAAATTTTGATTATCAGAAGAAAATATTTGTGGAACTATTTCCTTGAGACATAGCAACTCTGGTCAAAACTTGGGAACAAGGACTCTCGATTTCCATTGACATTTTCCTTCCCAGAGATGGTTACTGTTTTTCTTTGTCTTCGTTGTGTCATTTGTCATCAGGAGGAAAAACCACAGAACAAAACACAGGCAGAGACCCTACAAGCTACTCACAGACTGGTAAGCTCACAGTTCTCATCAGACTGGAGTTTGTTTAGGCAAACTCTTCTGTTTGTCTAAAACAATCCCCATGTAAAAACTGGATGATGTTTTTCCTTTCTTCTTGTTTCATTTTCTGAGAGCTTGCTTTGTGGCCAATCAGAATACTCTCTCTGGTCTCTGCCACCCAAATAGACTGAGATTTCAAGACAGAATGTCTAGCTGTGCAGCTCTCAGGGGAGCTTGTCATGAGGGGTCCCAGTCCATAAGGAGACCTTGTCATCTCAATTTTCATTACTTTGTTAGTGCTGGAAAAATCCCATTCCAGCAGCACTCGCTTGGTGTCACAGACTAGCACATTTATAACTGGAGGTGTCTCATGCTCCCATGAGAGACAGAAAACAACATTTTCGCTACACCATCCTCACCACCTGTGCAATGAAGGCCTTTGCTTTCTTCAACTATCTTTGAAAATGAACTTTCTGGATCGAGTAAGGGTTGTACTTTCTTATGGGAAATCCCTTGAATCCTTGTTTACCTATAAAGGCTTATCCGTTTGAGTTGCTAATAAGATTCTACTTGTTGATGGCCAGACAATAGATGCTTTAAATTGAAAATCTAAATTAAAAAAAAAAAATTTAGACAATTGTCTTATTGGGATCTATGGAAAGACTAAATTAAAATGTATAATGACCAAACAAAAAATACATAATGGCTAGACTTTGTTGTTGTTGGTCAGACACTAAGTCATGTCCAACTCTTTGCAACCTTGGTAGCATGTGAAATGAGTGTAATTGTACAGTAATTTAAACATTGTTTGGCATTCCCCTTCTTTGGTATTGGAATGAAAACTAACGTTTTCCAGTCCTGTGGCCACTGCTGAGTTTTCCAAGTTTGCTGGCATACTGAGTGCAGCACTTTAACAGCATCAGCTTTTAGAATTTTAGGGACTCCCTAACAGGATGAAAGAATAGGAATCAAATTTAGAGCAAATTTAAGTCCACATCCAACATTAATTCACCTTCTTAAAATCCAGCTACATGGCCTCAACAAATTCCCTTAACTCCCAAAACTCCACCTTCTCCAGAAAATCCCTTAAACACCCAGATGTTTAACTTCCCTTTCCCTACAAGATTTATAAAGAGCACTCCAGCCTAATCTCCAGGCCTAGAGTATACAGGTTACTCATGTAAACATTAAAATCCAGGGAAAAAT
The DNA here is from genome assembly GCF_003369695.1 of Bos indicus x Bos taurus. Lineage (NCBI taxonomy): Eukaryota > Metazoa > Chordata > Mammalia > Artiodactyla > Bovidae > Bos > Bos indicus x Bos taurus. Next base: position 123,761,117 of record NC_040077.1, read on the forward strand.
TTTAATAGAAGCATCCAGGCAGAGAGTAAGGCTTGTTTTGCTGTCAGGCTTTGCCAGCTTCAGGTCTTCTTATGCAATGTCCTTTGCAGGTATAATCCTGCAACTCCACCCCAAAAATCCATGTTTTCAGGGTCCCAGAATTTAGAAATCCTTTTAGTTCCATCTTAGTGGGAAATTTTCTCTCTGATATAAAAGGGAAAGTTCAAAATAATGTGATGGAGTAGGCAAACCAACTTCTAAGTATTATAATGGAAGTTCAGTTCAGTCACTCAGTCGTGTCCGACTCTTTGCGACCCCATGAACAGCAGCACACCAGGCCTCCCTGTCCATCAACTCCCGGAGTCCACCCAAACCCGTGTCCATTGAGTCGGTGATGCCATCCAACCATCTTATCCTCTGTCGTCCCCTTTTCCTCCTGCCCTCAATCTTTCCCAGCATCAGGGTCTTTTCCAGTGAGTCAGCTCTTCACATCAGGTGGCCAAAGTATGGAAACGGCTACCCAATTCTTGGAAGATTGCTTGAAGGAATGGAAATGAAAAAGAGCTAAAATCAGCAATTCTTAATCTACAACTTGACTCTAGAAAACAAATGTGTAACTCTGAAAACAACTCAAAATCCATTCAGACCTTTTCTTATTTCCCTTCAGAAATTTGCAGATATTTGAAAAATCAGGACATTGAAATACAATTGTCCTGCACTTAAGAAAAGAAAAGGAAATTTTTAATAACAATTATTTTAGGCTCCTAATAATAGACAAATATACCTCAAAACTCCTAGGGGAAAAAAACTTGCATTCTTTCTCTGTCCCTTGAAGTTATACATCTTATCTTTGAAATATAAACAGAGTCCACAACTGCCTGAGACTAAAGGGAAGGAAAATAAAAGGGAAAGAAATATTTTTAAAATACAAACTGCAAAAAAATCTCTCTTGCCAAACTCTAGACCACAGGCTCCTTAAGATTACTTCAGAGACAAATACAATTCTTAAGTTGTCTCCACAAATAGTAAAAGCCTTTAACCATCTGAGCAAGTAAATTTAATTTATTCCAACTTGTTGACTGAAAAAAAGAAAAATTAACAACCTATGTGTTGAGAGTTACATTTTATTTGGCCAACAAAACTGAGGACTTAAGACCAGGACACAGCATTTCAGATAACTTAGCAGAACTGCTCCAAAGAGGCAAGGGTGGAGCCAAGATATATAGGAATGTTTCCAACAGAGACTAGGTAGTTGGAACATCAAAAGATTACTGTTAATTAAAGAAAACCAGATATCTAAGAGGAAGAAATGGTTGGATAGCATCACCAACTCGATGGACATAAGCTTGAGCAAACTCTGGAAGATGGTGAAGGACAGGGAAGCCTGGCATGCTACAGTCCATGGGTCGCAAAGCATTGGACACAACTTAGCAACTGAAAAACAGCAACAATAAGATATCTTAAGGAATTTAACATTTTTGTATGAATGGGAAGTCTGGGCTCATTGAACTCTTTCCTTTGATGTACACTTCACCTATCTGGGCCCCATATCCCGTGTCTCATCCCAAGTCCCCTCAGGGGGCATATGGCGGGGGCAGGGGGTGGCTGTAGTGGCTGACTGCTAGATGGCAGGCAAATCCTACATCCATCCTGAGTTCCCTCAGAGCTCACTATTAGGCAGCTGTAATGTAGTACTTTGGGCTTCCCTCATAGCTCAGTTGGTAAATCATCTGCCTGTAATGCAGGAGACTTGGGTTCGATTCCTGGGTCGGGAAAATCCCTTGGAGAAGGAAATGGCAACCCACTCCAGTATTCTTGCCTGGAGAATCCCATGGACAGAGGAGCCTGGCGGGCACAGTCCATGGGATCACAAGAGTTGGACACAACTTAGAAACTAAAACACACACAACACAATGTAATACTTTGATGGCTGCAACATCCTTTACTGCTATCATAGGTTGCATTTTTAATGCACAAGCCGTTACTTATACACTAGTGAGTTTTAATGGCACCCCACTCCAGTACTCTTACCTGGAAAATCCCAAAGATGGAGGAGCCTGGTAGGCTGCAGTCCATGGGGTCTCTAAGAGTCAGACATGACTGAGCGACTTCACTTTCACTTTTCACTTTCATGCATTGGAGGAGGAAATGGCAACCCACTCCAGTGTTCTTGCCTGGAGAATCCCAGGGACGGGGGAGCCTGGTGGACTGCCGTCCATGGGGTCACACAGAGTCAGATACGACTGAAGTGACTTAGCAGCAGCAACAGTGAGTTTTAAATTGTTTTACAACAGAAGCTATAAGATCTCTGTAGGTTTGTGTTATAAATATGGTATTTTCTACCCCTAGATGGTATTGCCAAAATTAATTTGTAAAAGAGCTCTATTTAACCAACTTAAAAATAAGCACTCATATAAATTTAGTATTTCTAAATTCTCAGAAATATAGAAACTAACCCAAATGCCTTCAAGTTCATGTGATCTGAGAAAAAAAAAACCTTTGGTAAATAAAAACTAACATGTTGTAAATGTGTTAACTGAATTAATACAGACATGTCTTTAGAGTTATCAGCATTAAATATAGAACTTTTATTCTACCTAGGTTTCATCAAAAGATCATTTGAATGCTGAGCAACTTCCACAAAACAACTTCTGAATACTGGTGGAGGACACCAGGCACCAGAAAGGCAGCCTCTTCTCTTCGAAAGGAGGTAAGACAAAATATAAAAGACAAAAGAGAGACAAGAGTTAAGGACGGAGACCTGTTCTGGGGAGGGAGTCGTGAAGGAGGAGGTTTCCACACAGTAGGAAATGCTCTCACAGGTGGATCTGTGGGGAGTTTTACAATCTCAGAAGGCAACATAACCGGGAGAAAAAAAAAATCGACAGAATACACACCTAACCACAACTGTGGAAAAGAGAACTTTCCCACCAAAGGCTCTAACCTAACAACCTAACAGGCAGCCCGGCCCGCTCACAGAACAAAGGATTGAGGGAATACCAAAGGAGAGCTAACCACTGTGAACCAGCTCCTCCCTGCCCAGAGGCAGAGAGGCAGACTTACCACAGCCAGAGCCGGAAGGTAAGGGGCTGCTGCATCTTCCACCAAACTGTGAGCAAGCTCCCAGCTGCTTACCACGTCTTCCTGAGATTCTGTATGGTTGACATCCACCAGGAGGGTCACAGCCTGAAATCAGCTCCCCAGAGGAGACACACGGCACACCTGAGATGATGCTTTCCCAACGTACCCAGGAAACCAAGCCACGGGGACTAGGGAGGTGATTAAGACACACAGCCCACTTGGGAGAGTGCATGCACCAAGCATCTGGTCGCCTGAGCTCCTCAGACCTGGGAAGGGCACAAAACGCAGGCCCAACCCACAGAGACTGAGCCAGAACTCTGTCTGAGTGTCTTCTATGGAGGTATGGGTCAGCACTGGCCTGCTGCCGGGGCAGGGGCTCTGGGTGCAACAGACCTGGGTATGGCATAAGCCCTCTTGGAGGAGGTCGCCATTAACCACACCATAGAACTGCCAGAATTTACACAGGTCAGGGGAAACAGACTCTTGGAGAGCACAAACAAAGCCTTGTGTGCGCCAGGACCCAGGATAAAGGAGCAGTGACCCACAAGAGACTGACCCAGACATGCCCGGAAGTGTCCAGGAATCTCCTGCAGAGGCATGGGTCAAAAGTGGCCTGCTGCAGCATCAGGGGCACTGAGTGCATGCAGCAGTGCATGCCTGGAACCTTTTGAGGAAGGTCACCATTATCTTCATTACCTCCACCATAATTTGGCCTCAGGTCAATCAACAGGGAGGGAACACAGCCCTGCCTATCAACAGAAGATTGGATTAAAGAGTTACTAAACATGGCCCTGCCCATCAGAACAAGACCTCGTTTTCCCCTCAGTCAGTCTCTCCCATCTGGAAGCTTCCATAAGCCTCTTATTCTTCTCCATCAGAGGGCAGACAGACTGAAAACCACAATCACAGACTAACCAAACTAATCACATGGACCACAGCCTTGTCTAGCTCAGTGAAACTATGAGCCATGCCTTGTAGGGCCACCCAAGATGGACAGGTCATGGCAGAGAGTTCTGACAAAACATGGCCCCCTGGAGAAAGGAATGGCAAACCACTTCAGTATTCTTGCCTTGAGAACCCCATGAACAGAATGAAAAGGCAAAAAGGTATGACACTGAAAGATGAACTCCCCAGGTCAGTAGATACCCAATATGATACTGGAGAATAACTCCAGAAAGAATGAAGAGACAGAGCCAAAGAAAAAACAACACCGAGTTGTGGATGTAACTGGTAATGGAAGTAAAGTCCAGTGCTGTAAAGAACAATATTGCATAGGAACCTGGAATGTTAGGTCCGTGAATCAAGGCAAATTGGAAGTGGTCAAACAGGAGATGGCAAGAGTGAACATTGACATTTTAGGAATCAGTGAACTAAAATGGACTGGAATGGGTGAATTTAACTCAGATGACTATTATATCTACTACTGTGGGCAAGAATCCCTTAGAAGAAATGAAGTAGCCATCATAGTCAACAAAAGAGTCCAAAATGCAGTACTTGGATGCAATCTCAAAAAGACAGAATGATCTCTGTTCATTTCCAAGGCAAACCATTCAATATCACAGTAATCCAAGTCTATGCCCTGACCAATAATGCTGAAAAAGCTGAAGTCAAATAGTTCTCTGAAGACCTACAAGACCTTCTAGAACTAACACCCAAAAAGGATGGTTGCTTAAATATAGGGGACTGGAATGCAAAAGTAGGAAGTCAAGAAATATCTGGAATAACGGGCAAATTTGGCCTTGGAGTACAAAACGAAGCAGGTCAAAGGCTAACAGAGTTTTGCCAAGAGAATGCACTGGTCATAGCAAACACCCTCTTTCAACAACACAAGAGAAGACTCTACACATGGACATCTCCAGACAGCCAACACCGAAATCAGATTGATTATATTTCTTGCAGCTAAAGATGGAGAAGCTCTATACTGTCAGCAAAAACAAGACTGGGAGCTCACTGTGGCTCAGATCATGAACTCCTTATTGCCAAATTCAGACTTAAATTGAAGAAAGTAGGGAAAACCACTACACCATTCAGGTGTGACCTAAAGCAAATCCTTTACAACTATACAGTGGAAGTGAAAAATAGATTCAAGGGATTAGATCTGATAGACAGAGTGCCTGAAGAATGACGGATGGAGGTTTGTGACACTGTACAGGAGGCAGTGATCAAGACCATACCCAGAGAAAAAGAACGCAAAAAGACAAAATGGTTGTCTGAGGAGGCCTTACAAATAGCTGAGCAAAGAAGAGAAGATAAAGGCAAAGGGGAAAAGGAAATATATACCGATTTGAATGCAGAGTTACAAAGAATAGCAAGGAGAGATAAGAGATCAATGAAAAGAAATAGAGGAAAACAATAGAATGGAAAAGACTAGCGATATCTTCAAGAAAATTAGAGATACAAGGGGAACATTTCATATAAAGAAGAGCTCAATAAAGGACAGAAATGGTGTGGACCTAACAGAAGCAGAAGATATTAAGAAGAGGTGGCAAGAATACACAGAAGAACTCTACAAAAAAGAGCTTCACGACCCAGATAATCACGATGGTGTGACCACTCACCTAGAGCCAGACATTCTGAAATGTGAAGTCAAGTAGGCCTTAGGAAGCATCACTACAAACAAAGCTAGTGGAGGTGATGGAATTCTAGTTGAGCTATTTCAAATCCTAAAAGATGATGCTGTGAAAGTGCTGCACTTTCCACAACTCTGGAAAACTCAGCAGTGGCCACAGGACTGGAAAAGGTTAGTTTCATTCCAATCCCAAAGAAAGGCAATGCCAAAGAATGCTCAGACTACCGCACAAGTGCACTCGTCTCACACACTAGCAAAGTAATGCTCAAAATTCTCCAAGCCAGGCTTCAGCAGTATGTGAACCATGAACTTCCAGATGGTCAAGGTGGATTTAGCAAAGGCAGAGGAACCAGAGATCAAATTGCCAACATCTGTTGGGATCATTGAAAAAGCAAGAGAGTTCCATAAAAACACCTACTTCTGCTTTATTGACTACACCAAAGCCTTTGTGTGGATCACAAGAAACTGTGGAAAATTCTTCAAGAGATGGGAATACCAGACCACCTGACCTGCCTCCTGAAAAATCTGTATGCAGGTCAAGAAGCAACAGTCAGAACTGGCCGTGGAACAACAGACTGGTTCCAAATCGGGAAAGGAGTAAGTCAAGGCTGTATATTGTCACCCTGCTTATTTAACTTACATGCAGAGTACATCACGCAAAATGCTGGGCTGGACGAAGCACAAGGTGGAATCAAGATTACGGGGAGAAATATCAATAACTTCAGATATGCAGATGACACAACCCTTATGGCAGAAAGCGGGGAAGAACTAAGGAGTCTCTTGATGAAGATGAAAGAGGAGAGTAAAAAGTTGGCTTAAAGCTCAACATTCAGAAAAGTAGGATCATGGCATCTGGTCCCATCAGATCAGATCAGTTGCTCAGTCGTGTCCAACTCTTTGCGACCCCATGAATGGCAGCATGCCAGGCCTCCCTGTCCTTCACCAACTCCCGGAGTTCACTCAGACTCACGTCCATCGAGTCAGTGATGCCATCCAGCCATCTCATCCTCTGTTGTCCCCTTCTCTTCCTTCCCCCAATCCCTCCCAGCATCAGAGTCTTTTCCAATGAGTCAACTCTTCGCATGAGGTGGCCAAAGTACTGGAGTTTCAGCTTCAGCATCATTCCCTCCAAAGAAATCCCAGGGCTGATCTCCTTTAGAATGGACTGGTTGAATCTCCTTGCAGTCCAAGGGACTCTCAAGAATCTTCTCCAACACCACAGTTCAAAAGCATCGATTCTTCAGCACTCAGCCTTCTTCACAGTCCAACTCTCACATCCATACATGACCACAGGAAAAACATAGCCTTGACTAGACGAACCTTTGTTGGCCAAGTAATGTCTCTGCTTTTGAATATGCTATCTAGGTTGGTCATAACTTTCCTTCCAAGGAGTACGCATCTTTTAATTTCATGGCTGCAGTCACCATCTGTAGTGATTTTGGAGCCCAGAAAAATAAAGTCTGACACTGTTTCCACTGTTTCCCCAACTATTTCCCATAGATGGGACCAGATGCCATGATCTTCGTTTTCTGAATGTTGAGCTTTAAGCCAACTTTTTCACTCTCCACTTTCACTTTCATCAAGAGGCTTTTGAGTTCCTCTTCACTTTCTGCCATAAGGGTGGTGTCATCTGCATATCTGAGGTTATTGATATTTCTCCCGGCAATCTTGATTCCAACTTGTGTTTCTCCCAGTCCAGCATTTCTCATGATGTACTCTGCATATAAGTTAAATAAACAGGGTGACAATATACAGCCTTGACGAACTCCTTTTCCTATTTGGAACCAGTCTGTTGTTCCATGTCCAGTTCTAACTGTTGCTTCCTGACCTGCATACAAATTTCTCAAGAGACAGATCAGGTGGTCTGGTATTCCCATCTCTTTCAGAATTTTCCACAGTTTATTGTGATCCACACAGTCAAAGGCTTTGGCATAGTCAATAAAGCAGAAATAGATGTTTTTCTGGAACTCTCTTGCTTTTTCCATGATCCAGCGGATGTTGGCAATTTGATCTCTGGTTCCTCTGCCTTTTCTAAAACCAGCTTGAACATCAGGAAGTTCACAGTTCACATATTGCTGAAGCCTGGCTTGGAGAATTTTGAGCATTACTTTACTAGCGTGTGAGATGAGTGCAATTGTGCGGTAGTTTGAGCATTCTTTGGCATCACTTCATGGCAAATAGATGGGGGAACAGTGGAAACAGTGACAGACTTTATTTTGGGGGGCTCCAAAATCACTGCAGATGGTGACTGCAACCATTAAATTAAAAGACACTTGCTCCTTGGAAGAAAAGCTATGACCAACCTAGACAGCGTATTAAAAAGCAGAGACATTACTTTGCCAACAAAGGTACATCTAATCAAAGCTATGGTTTTTCCAGTAGTCATGTATGGATATGAGAGTTGGACTATAAAGAAAACTGAACACCAAAGAATTGATGCTTTTGAACTGTGGTGTTGGAAAAGACTCTTGAGAGTCCCTTGGACTGCAAGGAGATCAAACCAGTCACTCCTAAAGGATATCAGTCCTGAGTGTTTATTGGAAGGACTGCTGTTGAAGGTGAAACTCCAATACTTTGCCCACCTGATGTGAAGAACTGACTTATTTTAAAAGACCCTGATGCTGGGAAAGATTGAAAGCATGAGACGGAGACAACAGAGGATGAGATTGTTGGATGGTGTCACCAATGTGGTGGACAGGGAAGCCTGGCATGCTGCAGTCCTTGGGGTCGAAAAGAGTCGGAAACAACTGAGCAACTGAACTGAACTGAGGTTTGAGTATGCATGCTAAGTCATTACATATGTGTCCAACTATTTGCAACCCTATGACTATAGCCTGCCAGGCTTCTCTGTCCATGGGATTCTCCAGGCAAGAATACTGGAGTGGGTTGTCTGCCACACCCAGCCAAGGGGATCTTTCTGACCCAGGGATCAAACCTGCATCTCATGTCTCCTGCATTGGCAGGTAGGTTCTTTACCACTAGCACCACCTGGGAAGCCTATCTACCTAGGTCTGCTGCTGCTGCTAAGTCGCTTCAGTCGTGTCCGACTCTGTGCGACCCCATAGATGGCAGCCCACCAGGCTCCCCCGTCCCTGGGATTCCCCAGGCAAGAACACTGGAGTGGGTTGCCATTTCCTTCTCCAATGCATGAAAGTGAAAAGTGAAAGTGAAGTCGCTCAATCGTGTCCGACTCTTAGCAACCCCATGGACTGCAGCCTACCAGGCTCCTCCATTCATGGGATTTTCCAGGCAAGAGTACTGGAGTGGGTTGCCTTTGCCTTCTCCCTACCTAGGTCTACCTGAAGTCAATTAAGCTTATGTTATCTGTTACAAAATTTATCATCAGGAAGAATATTTTGGAATGATGGATGACTTTGTCTAATATCTCATGAAGTTTTCATGAGTAGTCTAAACATAAATGCTAGGAGCCAATGATATATATATATATATATATAAAGATAAATGGGATAAGTGTTTATAGCTGAACTTTTTAAAATAATTGTGTGCTATGGCATGTATATGTCTTCAAAATCTTTTTGGTAACTTGGAACTTCAAAGCTTTATTAAATTTAATGATAGGAATTCACTGAATGTCTTGATCATTTCCAAATAAGATAAAATACTGAAACATTAATTGCTAAACGAGTCTAAGTTTACCTACTTTTGATGCCTTATTACAGAAACTATAGACATTTTAAACATTAAAATGTTTTATTAAATGTTTATTAAACATTAATAAACATGTTTTGTGCCACATTTGAAAAAATGTGCTATGAGGAAATATATGTTTCTAGAAATTATTTAATATATTCATAAATTTTCAAGTCTAAAAAATGCCATTGTAACACTTTGCGATTGCTTGCTGCTGTGTGGTCGCATAGAAAAATCACTGGAGGTGTTCCAACTATGAGCCAGGAGAATCTCAGATTGCCACCGCCTGCCCGCACTCCATCTAAAGATGCTTCAAGTCTAACATCTAGAAATCTTCTTGATTGGCTACCTTCTGAATTCAACAACTGGCTTATAATTTGCTCCAGTAATTAACAATTGTTCTTTGTTTCCATAGCAGTGGCTCTTATTAAACACCTCATCTCTTGTGCAAAATAACATAGGCCTAACTTTGGGAGCCCACTTTCATCACCGCCTCCTGAAATGAGTTTAACTAAACTGACCAATTCTCAGGACTAAGTAACTGGTTCAGCAAGATATGGAATAAACTACCACTCAGCTACTAACCCTGCTTCTCTCCACTGCTGCCAGATCAGCTGTTAACATGAAAACTTTCAGAGACGTTTCAGAGGAGACATCTGTTGGAGCTCAAGGCAGGTCACCCCAAAGTGGCATATTCATTAGTTTGAATTAAAGCTCCTTGAGGAACAGCCAGTGGAAGAAGAACATTCTGATCCCCTCCCGCTTTGTCCCGCAGAAAATAAATCTGCGTGAAAGGTGCCCTCCCTGTACCAGGAGGTAGCAAGGCATCCTCATCACCAGAAATAGGGAATTTTGGAGCCAAAAAGGCTGTGTAAACAAATTCTGCTTTGGTAATTCACTAATTAATGACCGAGCCTGAGTTTCTTTGTCTTTGTCAATTCTTCACAAATTTGTTATTTCTTTGTTTAAAGCCTACAAAGGCTTCCTGCTTTGGTCAATTCTTTGAGTCTCGTGTTTCTATAAACTCCTGTACATACAAAATTAAAATTTAATTTTCTCCTGTGAATCTGTCTCGTGTCAATTTAATGACTAGACCAGCCAGAAGAATGTAAAAGGGGAGCAGAAAATGTTTTCCTCCTCAACCATCACATGTGGGGAAACTGAGGCTCAGAGAGAAGAAGTCCATGTACACAATTTGAACTGGAGTGTTTTCCTCCAAGTCTTGGCTTTTTGAACAGAAATCCCAGGCTCTCTCCACTAGCCCAGATGTTGAAAATCGGTTGCCTCAAGCAGGAACCTGATTCTTGGTGGAATTTGACATCCACAGTATAATAAAAATTTGGAAAATTTCATAGAAAAATGTAAGATTTCTGATTTCTCTTGAAAAATCAGGGAATTGAGACACTGCAACCTCTGGGAGATAGTGGAAGACAGAGGAGCCTGGTATGCTAGAGTCCATAGGGTCACAAAAATTTGGACACAACTTAGCAACTAAACAACAACAACATTCCAACAGTCCTACCTGGCAACAATTATAAGGAATCAAGCTCATCTTCAGGCTGAGCTTTGGAGTCCAGGTACAAGGGCAGCCTTGGGCATCATCTTGGGCTCCAACTGTATCATCTATATGATGAATATATCACTGATGCCTACCTCAAGGGTTGTCCTGAGCAGTAAGTGAGTTTAACACATGTAAACCCAGGTAGGATCATAGTTAGGATACCATTGTGTTCATTCTGGCTCTCCTCTGATGGGACCCACCCTCTCCTGGTGCCCACAGTTCCCCCCTCTGCCATTTATCTCCACTGCCTTCACCCTCTCACTCATGTATATGACCTGCCACCTGCCCCAAGCCATTAGATCTTGTGAACCCTGCACTCCCAGAGCCACTTCCCAACCCAAAGTGAGAAAGATTTAGGCTGAAAAAGAGCAGGACTCTGATGTGGGTCAGAAGTGTCCAGGCCAGAATGTTCTCAATGTGAGTTCCAAGCTGGATTCTGCTCCCAGACTGCGTATGTGAAACCGCGTCTGCCCCTGGGTGCCTTCACTAATCCATGTATCTATACACAGGTGGTACAGAGAGAATGGTCTGAAGGGGCAAGAGAGCCTGGGAAATGTCAGTGTGACCATGACGACAGGCACATCCCCTCCTGCATCCTTACACCTGGGGCTTCTCCAGGCTCCGCCCACATGATGCCTAGGATTTCCCTGAGCTCTCACTAGGAGCTCCAGGCCAGTGGGGGCAAAGAACCCCTGCTTCACTGTCCTGAAAAACATCCATCACCACCAACAGGATGGTATGAATGGTCCATCAGCTCCCATGGACACTGTCAGCGAAACCAAGCAGGGGGTCTGGGTGAACTTGGAGGGAGAGAGAAAGATTGATTTTCAGATTATCTCCCAATCCATAGTTGTCAAGGAAGAAAAAAGACCTAAACAATCGTAAAATTAAATCAAACGACTTTCTGGATGCTGAATCGCTTCTCTCCTGCCCACGGACACCTCCCGCTCATCCCTAGGGAGGGGATGATGCATGGGCTTGCCATGTGCCTGTGCCCCTACTGATCCCTCTGACCGTCCCTGCATCTCCGCAGTGAACAGGGATGAACTGTGCCCCTACTGTGTGCTTGGGATTCCCTGGTGGTTCAGACGGTAAAGTGTCTGCCCACAATGCGGGAGACCTGGGTTTGATCCCTGGGCCATGAAGATTCCCTGGAGAAGGAAATGGCAACCCACTCCAGTTCTCTTGCCTAGAAAATCCAATAGATGGAGGAGCCTGGTGGGCTACAGTCCATGGGGTCGCAAAGAGTCGGACACGACTGAGCGACTTCACTTTCACTTTTCTTTACTGTGTGCTTGGCCCTGTGCTTGGTGCCAAGAATCTGGAGGTGAGCAGGCAAACACCACCCCTTCCTCATGGGTCCACTGACCAGGGGGCAGTACCTGGCATTCAACAACCACCACACGTCCAGAGGCACTCCCCCTCCTCCTGTGAGTCTTCCTTCCAGAGTCTCCTCAGTGAGCCCACCCTGACCACCCAGCTTGAAACTTCAGCCCCCACCCCCGGATCTTTCAAGCTCCCAACCAGCTCTTATCACCTTCAAACATAGAGTATAATTTACTTATTCATTGTGTTTATTGTCTGTCTGTAATACACACACACACACACACACACACACACACACACACACAGAGGCTTGTAAGCTCCAGATCAGTGAGGACTTTGTTGTGATTTGTTTCTGATGTATCACCAGCATCTGCGATGGTGCCCGGCGTGAAGCAGGTGCTCAGGAAATATACGTGAAATGAATGAATGATCATTGACCTAGTCACTCTTCTCATCACCTCATCACCCTCCAGAGCAGTGACAGTCCTTGGCCCAGTGCCTGAGCTCAGCCCAGAAATGGGTGTCCTCTTTCTCAGTTGCCCTTGGGGGTCAGTGGTGGAAGGCGCTTGCAGCTCCAAGGGGGAGGGGAGAGGTGGGGAGGTGGTTTTAAGACTTGGGATGCAATTGATGGGACACTTTACCTTGTAGGAAGGGGAGTGAGTTTCAAAGAGTGTACTTGAGGGGTGAATGGGGAGTTGAGAACGTGCATGCAGCTGATGGTGGTGGTGGATTCAGGGAGGTGCTAGGTCTAAACTAGGCCCAGACAAGGAAAAAGAAGAGGAGCAGGGTGTGGGTCCAGGCCAGGCTGGGGAAGGGGCCAAGAAGGCCAGCAGGAAACACCCAGCCTCTCTGTGTGGTCCTCACTCTCCCTGTGTCAGGATGAGGTGAAGGGTGGCCCCCCAGTCCTGCACAGGGGCTCGGGCTCCAGCACAGCCCTTCTCCCTGCCCCTTACCCCTCCCCTCTGTTGCCTGCTTCACTTGCCCCTGGTCTGGGCTTAAGGGCCAGCTGAGGGCAGAGGGTGCATCACCTACCTCCAGGCTCTAAGACTAAAGTAAAATAAAGTGAAACTCGCTCAGTCGTGTCCGACTCTCTGTGACCCTATGGACTATACAGTCCGTGGAATTCTCCAGGGCAGAATACTGGAGTGGGTATCTTTCCCTTCTCCAGGGGATCTTCCCAACCCAGGGATCGAACTCAGGTCTCCCACATTGCAGCAGATCCTTTACCAACTGAAGTGTCAGGGAAGCTGAGACTGGCCTTTGGGCAACCCTCGTCTACCCCTATTGTATCTACTGGGAAACTGAGGCCCAGAGAGGGTGAGAAGCACCCTGGGTTTTTATCCTCCCTTGCCTTTCCTGCCTCTACAGAGTGGATGGACCTCAAATGGGAGGCCAGGGACCTAGACACTCTCCTGCTGTCTGTCCCTTTTCATCTGTGCCATTGAGTAAGATATTATGCTGCCCCAATTTCTCCATCTTTAAATTGACCCCAAGAGGCAATGTCTTCCCTGCTTTGAGCTGCACAAAATGGCACACTCCAATTTCTGCTCACACTAGATGATAATATATCTTTTGAACTGAACAGAACAAACCTCCTGCTTCTCCTTTGCTGGAGGGGAGAGGAACTTGGAGTTACTGAGCAGCTGCTACACACCAGGCTCATTCAGGCATATTATCTTACTCACCACAGTTCTAGGAAGGTTTCCCATCTTACAGATAGAGAAACTGAGACTCAGCGGTATAAAGCAACTTATTTTGTTTGTTTAGTCACTAAGTCATGTCTGACTCTTTTTTGCGACCCCATGAGCTGTGGCCCACCAAACTCTTCTGTCCATGGGATTTCCCAGGCAAGAATACTGGAGTGGGTTGCCACTTCCTCTTCCAAGGAATCTTCCTGACCCAGGGATTGAACCTGCATCTCCCACAGTGGCAGGCAGATTCTTTACCACTGAGCTACCAGGGAAGCCCATGAAGCAACTTACCCGGCCACCCAAATCCAGTGGGTGGTAGAACAGGGCTCTGAACCCACCTCTGGGTCAGGCCGAGTCCATTGTCCTCTTTGTGCCCACGGCCTCTGACCTCCTGTCCCACCTCTAGTCCTACTCTAGGGGGTCTTGCTGCCTCCTCTGTTTCCTCTACCAACAAAAGTGAAGGAGTGTAACTTCTCCCTGTCAGGCCCACTCTGGCTAAGCCCTTCCCTCACTGTGGTGAGCATTCCTTTCCTCTGATCAGGTCCCTAAGCTTGCAGCATCTTTGCAAATGGAGCTTCAGTTCAGTTCAGTCACTCAGTCGTGTCCGACTCTTTGCGACCCCATGAATCACAGCATGCCAGGCCTCCCTGTCCATCACCAACTCCTGGAGTTCACTCAGACTCATATCCATCGAGTCCATGATGCCATCCAGCCATATCCTCTGTCATCCCCTTCTCCTCCTGCCTCCAATCCCTACCAGCATCAGAGTCTTTTCCAATGAGTCAACTCTTCGCATGAGGTGGCCAAAGTACTGGAGTTTCAGCTTTAGCATCAGTCCTTCCAAAGAACACCCAGGGCTTATCTCCTTTAGAATGGACTAGTTGGATCTCCTTGCAGTCCAAGGGACTCTCAAGAGTCTTCTCCAACACCACAGTTCAAAAGCATCAGTTCTTCAGCACTCAGCTTTGTTCACAGTCCAACTCTCACATCCATACATGACCACAGGAAAAACCATAGCCTCGACTAGACAGAGCTTAGGGATCTGCAATTTGGGATTGTGGTCAGTTAGAGCCTCCTGACCCTCCTACCTGTGGCCAGTCCCTTGGATGCCAGACTCATTTCCTGCCACCTCGAGTAATGTGGGCAAACAGGAAAAAAGTGAAAGGAGAAAGGATTTAAAGTCATACATGCAAGACAACAGCAGTTAAAAATGCACACAGGTAGGTATGAGCACACACATGTAGATGGGCACATGCCCACATGCACACACCCGGCAGCTGCTGGCCACCTGGGCTCAGAATAACCAGCTGTGGCTGGAGAAACGTCTGGGATGGGGAGAAAAGATGGCAGAGGGCAGGGCGTGTGTGGAGTGCCTGCTGCATCGGATGCCTGTGGAGGCCCCCCTAAGCGCAGACCCAGGGGCTCTGGTCTCTGGTTCCAACTTCACCACTTGGTGGCAGTTAACTTCTTTGTGGTGTCCCCAGTGCGTGCTTTTTTGTTGTTTGTTTGTTTTTTGGCCACATCCTGTGGCATGTGGTATCTTAGTTCCCCAATCATGGATCAAACCCATGCCCCCTGCAATGAGAGTGCAGAGTCTGAATCACTGGACCACCAGGGAAGTCCCCTCAGTGAATTTGAGATGATCTTATTGCTTTTAAGTCAGATCATCCAAATGAAGCCTCCACATTTGGTGAAAACCTTTCATCTGCTGGGATGACAGACAGACAGAAATTTAATTTGATTTGCAGTCATACACAGGCCTCCCTGGTGGCTCAGACAGTTAAGAATCCGCCTGCAATGCGAGAGACCTGGGTTCTATCCCTGGGCTGGGAAGATTCCCTGGAGGAGGGCATGGCAACCCACTCCAATATTCTTGACTGGAGAATCCCCATGGGCAGAGGAGCCTGGCGGGCTACAGTCCATGGGATTGCAAACAGTCAGACACAACTGCGTGACTAAGCACAGCACAGTAGCACAGTCACACACATAAAAGGAAACCCGAAATATGCCATAATATGAACAGTGGTCACCTCTGAGAAGCGGAGTGTGGGTAACATCTTTCTAGTGTTTTCAAGAGACATGAGCTGCTTTCAGAGTCCTCTCCAAGCAAACCACACAAGAAGAGCTTACCCTGCAGCTGGCAACTTCCTCTACCAAGTCACCTGCTCTTCCCCACCAGTTGGCGGTGGATAATTGATAGTGGTGTGGAGGTCAGGGCTGGGTCTGGATCAAGATTGGTACTCAGGTCAGGAACTTTCCAGAAAGTCAGGTGCTGTTACCTGCATCGTCACAGCATTACTGCTGGCCTCTTTGCCCATAAACTCCCCAAGTGGGCAGAGGGTGCAGGTGAGCCCTGGGGATGGCTGCAGCAAGGCCGCAATGGCTGTGACTGACCATATTCAGGTGACCCCTATAGCCCTGGCCCTACAATAAGCCTGTGAAGTAGACGGTACTGGTCCCATTTGGCAGATGAGGAAGTTAAGGATCAAAGAAATGAATTGACTGGGCTGCGGCCACACAGCGATGTAGCAAGGTTGAGACGCCAATGCAGTGGCCACCAAGGCCTGATTTAAGGCTCAGAACACCCCAGTAATCTCCATCATCCCCCACAAGCCTCCTAAAATAAAAGTATTTGTTGTTGCTGCTGTTATTTAGTTGCTTCAGTCATGTACAATGCTTTGCGACCCGAATGGACTCTAGCTCACCAAGCTCCTCTGTCCATGGGATTTTCCAGGCAAGAATGCTGGAGTGGGTAGCCTTTCTCTTCTCTAGGGAATCTTCCTGACCCAGGGATTGAATCAGCATCTCCTGCACTGCCACAGGATTTTTTTTTACTGCTGAGTCATCTAGGAAGCCCTAAAAATAAAAATATGGCCTAGGGTAAAAGCAGCTTTAAGGCCAGAGCCCCGCCCCATGTCCAAATCATGGAGCAGCCCAGGGAGCCCTGCTCCAAAGCCCAGATGCCCCCTCATCTCTAGACAGCTTCTCAGATTTGACCTTGACCAGCCTGGAACCTGACCGCCCTGGGCTCACTCCCGCTTTGATGAGGCTGGCAAGAGGGCAGTGGACAGCTGGCTGGTCAGTAAGCCCCCAGCATGTCTCCAGCCATGGCCTCACTGAACTCTTCCCTCTTCACCCTTCCAAACACTCTCTTAGGGAAAAGAAGGCAGCCTACCTCGGTCCTCTCTCTTGTTTCCATACTGAGGATAGAGCTGGAGTCCTGGCACTTGCAGTGAATTCTATCTCCCTGAACCCTCACTTTGGCTGTCCCTGGAGATTTTAGAAACTAGAGCCGATAAAGAGCATAATAAATCTATGCATGGAGGGACAGAGGATTGATGTCACCTGTGCTCTTGAACCTCTGTCTCATTAAACCTCATCATAACTGGGGTGAGGGAAGGGATTATTATCTTACTATCATTGTACAGGAGACAGGGATCAAGACCATCCCCATGGAAAAGAAATGCAAAAAAGCAAAATGGCTGTCTGCGGAGGCCTTACAAAGAGCTGTGAAAAGAAGAGAAGCGAAAAGCAAAGGAGAAAAGGAAACATATAAACTTCTGAATGCAGAGTTCCAAAGAATAGCAAGAAGAGATAAGAAAGCCTTCTTCAGCGATCAATGCAAAGAAATAGAGGAAAACAACAGAATGGGAAAGACTAGGGATCTCTTCAAGAAAATCAGAGATACCACAGGAACATTTCATGCAAAGATGGGCACAATAAAGGACAGAAATGGTATGGACCTAACAGAAGCAGAAGATATTAAGAAGAGATGGCAAGAATACACAGAAGAACTGAACAAAAAAGATCTTCACGACCTAGATAATCATGATGGTGTGATCACTGACCTAGAGCCAGACATCCTGGAATGTGAAATCAAATGGGCCTTAGAAAGCATCACTATGAACAAAGCTAGTGGAGGTGATAGAATTCCAGTTGAGCTATTCCAAATCCTGAAAGATGATGCTGTGAAAGTGCTGCACTCAATATGCCAGCAAATTTGGAAAACTCAGCAGTGGCCACGGGACCGGAAAAGGGCAGTTTTCATTCCAATCCCAAAGAAAGGCAATGCTAAAGAATGCTCAAACTACGGCACAATTGCACTCATCTCACACGCTAGTAAAGTAATGCTCAAAATTCTCCAAGCCAGGCTCAGCAATATGTGAACTGTGAACTTCCTGATGTTCAAGCTGGTTTTAGAAAAGGCAAAGGAACCAGAGATCAAATTTCCAACACCTGCTGGATCGTGGAAAAAGCAAGAGAGTTCCAGAAAAACATCTATTTCTGCTTTATTGACTATGCCAAAGCCTTTGACTGTGTGAATCACAATAAACTGTGGAAAATTCTGAAAGAGATGGGAATACCAGACCACCTGATCTGTCTCTTGAGAAATTTGTATGCAGGTCAGGAAGCAACAGTTAGAACTGGACATGGAACAACAGACTGGTTCCAAATAGGAAAAGGAGTTCGTCAAGGCTGTATATTGTCACCCTGTTTATTTAACTTACATGCAGAGTACATCATGAGAAATGCTGGGCTGGATGAAGCACAAGCTGGAATCAAGATTGCCGGGAGAAATATCAATAACCTCAGATATGCAGATGACACCACCCTTATGGCAGAAAGTGAAGAGGAACTCAAAAGCCTCTTGATGAAAGTGAAAGTGGAGAGTGAAAAAGTTGGCTTAAAACTCAACATTCAGGAAACAAAGATCATGGCATCTGGTCCCATCACTTCATGGGAAATAGTTGGGGAAACAGTGGAAACAGTGTCAGACTTTATTTTTCTGGGCTCCAAAATCACTGCAGATGGTGACTGCAGCCATGAAATTAAAAGATGCGTACTCCTTGGAAGGAAAGTTATGACCAACCTAGATAGTTATTCAAAAGCAGAGACATTATTTTGCCAACAAAGGTTCGTCTAGTCAAGGCTGTGGTTTTTCCAGTGGTCATGTATGGATGTGAGAGTTGGACTGTAAAGAAGGCTGAGCGCCAAAGAATTGATGCTTTTGAACTGTGGTGTTGGAGAAGACTCTGGAGAGTCCCTTGGACTTCAAGGAGATCCAACCAGTCCATTCTGAAGGAGATCAGCCCTGGGATTTCTTTGGAAGGAATGATGCTGAAGCTGAAACTCCAGTACTTTGGCCACCTCATGCGAAGAGTTGACTCATTGGAAAAGACTCTGATACTGGGAGGGATTGGGGGCAGGAGGAGAAGGGGACGACAGAGGATGAGATGGCTGGATGGCATCACTGACTCGATGGACATGAGTCTGAGTGAACTCCAGGAGTTGGTGATGGACAGGGAGGCCTGGCATGCTGCGATTCATGGGGTCGCAAAGAGTCGGACACGACTGAGTGACTGATCTGATCTGATCTGATCTGATCTCCCTTTTATTCAGTCCTGAATATTCATTGAAAGGGCTGATGCTGAAGCTGAAACTCCAATACTTTGACCACCTGAGGCAAAGAACGGACGCATTTGAAAAGACCCTGATGCTGGGAAAGACTGAAAACGGGAGAAGGGGATGACAGAAGATGAGATGGTTGGATGGCATCACCGATGTGATGGACATGAGTTCAAGTAGGCTCTGGGAGTTGGTGATGGGCAGGGAGGCCTGACGTGCTGCAGTCCATGGGGTTGCAAAGAGTTGGACACAACTGAATGAGTGAACTGACTGATCTCCATTTTAAGGATGAGTAGCCTGAGGCTCCAAGGGGCCTGTCAGGTCACAGCAGCAGAACTAGCCTTAGACCCCGGCCAGAGTGATTTCTGGTGCTGGAGTGATTTCTGGCGCCCATCCAAGAGTGGGCCTAGGATGTCTACACTGCAGGGCTCTTTGGGGATTGCCATCATGAAGTTGCTTTCTGCAGGCTCTATTCTCAGTGCTCAATATGCCTTGTTACCAGAGGCCATCTGCAGCCACTGTCACCTTCATGCTTGCACGTGTCCAGAGAGGTGGGCCACGGGGGACATGATCCCCCCATACAGATAGGAAAACTGAGAAAGGACAGCATGCGTGAGCCGTCCAATGTCCTGCAGTCTGTTTGACGCCAGGCTTGGACTTCCCTGGTGGCTCAGACAGTAAAGCATCTGCCCATAGTGCTGGAGACCCGGGTTCGATCCCTGCATTGGAAAGATCCTCTGGAGAAGGAAATGGCACCCCACTCCAGTACTCTTGCCTGGAAAATCCCACGGACAGAGAAGTGTGGTAAGCTACAGTCCATGGGGTCGCAAAGAGTCGGATGTGACTGAGCAACTTCACTTTCACTTTCTTTTTTAAATTTTTTTTGTTTAAATTCTAAAACAAAATTTATTTTTTAATATAAATTTATTTATTTTAATTGGAGGCTAATTACTTTACAATATTGTATTGGTTTTGCCATACATCAACATGAATCCGCCACGGGTGTACACGTGTTCCCCATCCTGAACCCTCCTCCCTCCTCCTTCCCCATACCCTCCCTCTGGGTGGTCCCAGTGCACCAGCCCCAAGCATCCAGTATCATGCATCGAACCTGGACTGGCGATTTGTTTCATATATGATATTATATATGTTTCAATGCCATTCTCCCAAATCATCCCACCATCTCCCTCTCCCACAGAGTCCAAAAGACTGTTCTATACATCTGTGTCTCTTTTGCTGTCTCGCATACAGGGTTATCGTTACCATCTTTCTAAATTCCATATATATGCATTAGTATACTGTATTGGTATTTTTCTTTCTGGCTTACTTCACACTGTATCATAGGCTCCAGTTTCATCCACCTCATTAGAACTGATTCAAATGTATTCTTTTTAATGGCTGAGTAATACTCCATTGTGTATATGTACCACAGCTTTCTTATCCATTCGTCTGCTGATGGACATCTAGGTTGCTTCCATGTCCTGCCTATTATAAACAGTGCTGCGATGAATATTGGGGTACATGTGTCTCTTTCAATTCTGGTTTCCTCGGTGTGTATGCCCAGCAGTGGGATTGCTGGGTCATAAGGCAGTTCTATCTTGTTTTTTAAGGAATCTCCACACTGTTCTCCATAGTGGCTGTACTAGTTTGCATTCCCACCAACAGTGTAAGAGGGTTCCCTTTTCTCCACACCCTCTCCAGCATTTATTGCTTGTAGACTTTTGGATTGCAGCCATTCTGACTGGCATGAAATGGTACCTCATTGTGGTTTTGATTTGCATTTCTCTGATAATGAGTGATGTTGAGCATCTTTTCACATGTTTGTTAGCCATCTGTATGTCTTCTTTGGAGAAATGTCTATTTAGTTCTTTGGCTCATTTTTTGATTGGGTCGTTTGTTTTTCTAGAATTGAGCTGCAGGAGTTGCTTGTATATTTTTGAGATTAGTTGTTTATCAGTTGCTTCATTTGCTATTATTTTCTCCCATTCTGAAGGCTGTCTTTTCACCTTGCTTATAGTTTCCTTTGTTGTGCAGACGCTTTTAATTTTAATTCAGTCCCATTTGTTTATTTTTGCTTTTATTTCCAATATTCTGGGAGGTGGGTCATAGAGGATCCTTCTGTGATTTATGTCAGAGAGTGTTTTGCAGAGCTAGAACAAATAATTTCACAATTTGTATGGAAATACAAAAAACCTCGTATAGCCAAAGCAATCTTGAGAAAGAAGAATGGAACTGGAGGAATCAACCAGCCTGACTTCAGGCTCTACTACAAAGCCACAGTCATCAAGACAGTATGGTACTGGCACAAAGACAGAAATATAGATCAATGGAACAAAATAGAAAGCCCAGAGATAAATCCACGCACCTATGGACACCTTATCTTTGACAAAGGAGGCAAGAATATACAATGGATTAAAGACAATCTCTTTAACAAGTGGTGCTGGGCAAACTGGTCAACCACTTGTAAAAGAATGAAACTAGACCACTTTCTAGCATCATACACAAAAATAAACTCAAAATGGATCACAGATCTAAACATAAGACCAGAAACTATAAAACTCCTAGAGGAGAACATAGGCAAGACACTTTCACTTTCATTCTCACTTTACTATGCATCCCAGAGCTCCAGCCCCTCCGCTAAAGATGCTTGCAGTGAAGATGAAATCAACCATATTGTCCTCTACATCTCAATCTTTAGGTTACTGAAGAACACCCAGGAGTGAGTGTGTCTGTTAAAACACATGTTCTGGGGCCTGACCCAGAGAGTCTGACTTAGTAGAGATGGGGATGGAGCCAGGGAATCTAATTTTATACATGGCACACCCCTTCCCCAAGGTGCTTCTGGCAGGTCAAGCACGTGTAGCCCACCCTCAGAGAAACACTGGCTTAGCGGGTTCGAGGACCCATTCTCAGTTCTGTATGGACATTTTATAGCCCAGGGTTTAAGGTCTAAGATCTAGATTCATCCAGTTTGGACCAAAGGACCACCTGTTCCACTCACCAGCTTGAACCCAGGGGAAGTTACCTCACTGTGCTGTATCCAGGGTCCCCACCTGAAAGCAGGGAGAATAATAGCACCCCCCTCATAAGGTCTTGGGCTGCCGTCTATGGGGTCACACAGAGTCAGACACGACTGAAGTGACTTAGCAGCAGCAGCAGCATAAGGTCTTTGCAAAGTATATTGAGAACTTAGAATAGAGCCTGCACAGAATGAAGCTTGTGATGCAAACCCCAACATCCTAGGCCCACTGTTGGATGACACAGGCATAGAGATGAAATCAGTTGCATAAGGACACACAGCCAATGAGTGACAGAGCTGGGACTCAGGGAACAAAGTGCTCCTAAGTGCTGGGTGACCCTGCTCTGATGGCACAGACTCCCTGGTCCCGCCCTTTGCACCCACACCTGTTAGGGGAAGCACACTGATTGAAACCGCCCACCCTGGCCAGGTACCATAACAACCATTGGCATGAGTTGTTTCATGACAGGAGGTGCTGGTAAGGGACACGGAACTAACAAGCCTCCACCAACCGGAAGAGTTCAGGAAAGGTCAAAGGGAGACACCACTTGTCCGACCACCTGCCCGAATCCTTCTCTCTGTCATCCATCTTGGCTGAACAAGGCGTGCACCACCAGGAAGTACTCTGAGTCAGAATGATTGGCTAAAGACAACCCGGAAACTAATCCCATCACCATAAAACCTGAGACTGTGAGTCACGTGGCAGAGCATTTCTCCTAGGTTCCCTTACCTTACTGCTCTCCACCCGGGTGCCCTTTCCCAATAAAATCTCTTGCTTTGTCAGCAGATGTGTCTCCTCGGACAATTCATTTCCGAGTGTTAGACAAGAGCCCAGTTTCGGGCCCTGGAAGGGGTCCCCCTTCCTGCAACACACCCACAGGGCAGTGCCACGCCGGAGGGAGTCAGGAGAGGCCCCTTGGTGCTAGGTAGAGATTTGCTACAGAGACCGTGTTCTTCTTAACCTGCACCAAGCAAGCAGCCCCTGGTGCAGCCTCTGCATTAGGTAAACAGGGAATCTGAGGTCGAGAAAGTAGGAAGAGACATGCCTGAAGTCACACAGCGAGAGGGCACAGAATCAGGCCCAGGCCGCCCATCTCAGCCACCTCTGGCTGGGAGGACTCCTGGAGGCAACAGTAATCCTGGCAACCTGTGCGAACGTGACCCTGCTGTGCTAACATTCCCTGCAGCTCCCCCTCCTTGTCCAATGTTGATTTAACCTGTGGTTTTATGGTTAATCATCTCGTAGTAAATCTCTGCTTTAATCTCCCACTGGGCCACCCAGGCTGTCCTTTTATTAGGGAATAAATAGTGCAGGTACTTTGTGCCACATTGCGGCCAGCGAGGGGAGCTCGGCGGTGGGAGGAGAGGCCATGGAGCCTGGAGGAGCTGTGAGGCCCTGAGGACAAAGAGAGGTGTGAGAATAATCCCGAGACGCCGGGTGTGGGGGCACGGCTTGTGCCAGACACAGAAATTGCGACAAAGGACTTCCCTGGTGGTCCAGTGGCGAAAAATCTGTACTCCCAGGGCAGGGGGCCTGGGTTCTATCCCTGGTCAGGGAACTAGATCCCACATGCCACAACTAATACCCATCGCACCAAATAAACAGAAAATACATTTTAAAAATATTTTTAAGTTGTGATAAAATTGGCTTCTGCTCCAAAGCTCTAGTGTTCTTGCCTGGAGAATCCCAGGGACGGGGGAGCCTGGTGGGCTGCCGTCTATGGGGTCGCACAGAGTCGGACACGACTGAGGCAACTTAGCAGCAGCAGCAGCAGCCAAAGCTCTAGGTGAGATTTTTATATGAAAGAACAGCTGACAGATAAGCACCCCCACCCCGCCCTCCCTCCCCTCCACACTGCTGCTCATGTTCTGTGCTGTCTGAGGCTAGCCAGGCCCTCTCTGGGCCTCCTGGAGCCTGAGGAGGGGGTTTGGTAAGTGTCACTCAGGGGTGACCCACCCACCCAGTGTAGTGAGAATGAGCAGACAAAGGCCAGATCAGAAGGAAGGTCCCCTGACACAGCTCTGAGTAGCCCTGGTGTCAGTCTGGCCCCACCCAGCTTCCCTGCTCCCTGACCCTCTGAACAAAAGGAGTATTGGACAGCAAGTCAGAAACCTAAGCCTCTTTCAATTATGGTTTCTCAAGGTATATGCCCAGTAGTGGGATTGTTAGTCATATGGTAGCTCTGGGACTTCCCTGGCAGCTCAGCTGGTAAAGAATCTGCCTGCCATGCAAGAGACCCTGGTTCAATTCCTGGATCAGGAAGATCCCCTGGAAAAGGGATAGGCTACCCACTCATTATTCCTGGGCTTCCCTGGTGGTTCAGACAGTAAAGAATCTGCCTGTAATGCAGGAGACCTGGGTTTGATCCCTGGGTTGGGAAGATTCCCTGGAGGAGGGCATGGCAACCCACTCCAGTTATTCTTGCCTGAAGAATCCCCATGGACAGAGGAGCCTGGGGGCCTACAGTCCATAGCGTCGCACGGAGTCAGACACGACTGAAGCAACTGTGCATGCACACACGTACGGTAGCTCTATTCCTGGTTTTTTTTTTTTTAAGAAATCTCCACACTGTTCTCCACAGTGGTTGTATCAGTTTACATTCCCACCAACAGTGCAAGAGGGTTCCCTTTTCTCCACATCCTCTGACCCATGGCACCCCACTCCAGTACTCTTGCCTGGAAAATCCCATGGACGGAGGAGCCTGGTAGGCTGCAGTCTATGGGGTCGCTGGGAGTCGGACACGACTGAGTGATTTCACTTTCACTTTTCACTCTCATGCATTGGAGAAGGAAATGGCAACCCACTCCAGTGTTCTTGCCTGGAGAATCCCAGGGATGGGGGAGCCTGGTGGGCTGCCGTCTATGGGGTCGCACAGAGTCAGACACGACTGAAGCGACGCAGCAGCAGCAGCAACAGCAATGGAGATGCAGACATAGAGAACAGACTTGTGGGCACAGTGTGGGAAGGAGAGGGTGGGACAAATTGAGAGAGTAACATGGAAACATATATACTGCCAAATGTAAAATAGACAGCCAGTGGGAATTTGCTGTGTGACACAGGGAGCTCAACCCAGGGCTCTGTGACAACCTGGAGGGGTGGGATGGAATGGGAGATGGGAGGGGGGTTCATGAGGGAGGGGACACATGTATACCTATGGCTGACTCATGTGTATGGCACAAACCAGAAAAAGACTGTAAAGTAATTATTCTCCAACAAAAAAAACTACAAAAAAAACTGAGCCTGTCAACTAAAAAAATGCAGAAGGCTGCAAATAAAAACAGAGCTTATTTAGGGTCTTAAGAACTACAGTTTGGGAAAAAGAGATTGAGTTAAAACAGAGTGTTCTGGGGGAGAGAAAGTCAAGGGATTATTAAGAAAAAGGCCACAAGGCTGTACTCTGACACAAGGAAAGAAATATTTGTCCTGAGGTGATGGCTGTCAGGAGCTGTTTTAGGGTAAGGGTCCCATAGTCATCTTGAGTTTCTGGCAGATGCTCTGGATGCTTTCCTAAAGATGGCAAGTGGTCAAAAGGTCGGATTCCCTCCCACCTGGGATGAGCATAAGTCACCCTTCTTCAGCTGCAATTCAGAGAGCTCCCTTAGCCTTGCAAATGGAAGTGAAAGTCGCTCAATCGTGCCCGACTCTTTGCTACCCTGTGGACTATAAAGTCCATGGAATTCTCTAGGCCAGCCTACTGCAAGGGGTAGACTTTCCCTCCTCCAGGGGATCTTCCCCACCCAGGGACCGAACCCAGGCGTCCCACACTGCAGGCAGATTCTTTACCAGCTGAGCCACAAGGGAAGCCGGCCGACCCCACTGTTATTTTCCTTTCACAAGCTTCAGCCCAGCCTGTATGAGATGATTTGCTGTGTCACCTTGGAGTAGGGTCTTCCTCTTTGGTGTCTGAGATATCGTGATATATATATAAGAAATATATATAAGAAATTTTATATATAAAATATATATAAATCTTTGGTCTTCACTGTTTCTGACACAGAGCTCCTAAAACCAAGAATTTCCTAAGCATTGAGAGCAATAAAGGTGTCATGTTGTATGAATGAGATGACGTTTTTGGAAAGCACGTAGGTTAAACCTCAGGACGGGGACTGGTTGCCAGGGGAACCAGCCATGTGATTAGAAGGTTAGAACTTTCAGACCCTCCCCTCCCCCAACCCCCACCAACCTCCAGGGAGCAGAGAGAGGCTAGACTCCCAGTTCAATCACCAACGGTCAGTGATTTAATCCACTGTTCCTGTGTAATGAAGCTTCTTCCCACGCGCCTTGCCCTGTGCATCTCTTCCACGTGGTCATTCCCGAGTTATATCTTTTTATAATTAACCAGAAATCATTAAGCGTGTGTGCTCAGTCATGTCCGATTCTTGGTGACCCCCATGGACTATAGCCTCCCAGGCTCCTCTGTCCATGGAATTTTCCAGGCAAGAATATTGGAGTGGATTGCCATTTCCTACTCCAGGGGATCTTCCTGACCCAGGGATCAAACCCATGTCTCTTGTGTCTCCTACACTGGCAGGCAGATTCTTTATCAACTGCACCACCTAGGAAGCCCTCGAAATAAACCGGTGATCTAGTGAGTAAAATGTTTCTCTGGGTCCTGTGAGCCACTCTGGCAAACTAATCAAATCTGAGGAGGGGGTCTTGGGACCCTCCCATCTCTAGGCGATTGGTCAGAAGCACAGGGGACAGCCTGGACTCACCACTGGCATCCGAAGTGAGATGGCAGGGAGTCGTAGGAATGAGCCCTTCATCTGTGGGACCTGACGCTGTTTCGGGGAGATAGTGTCAGAACTGAGTTCATTACTTGTGGTGTGGGAGAAAGCATCTGCATCGGATGCCTCGTCTGTAAAACGAGGGACATGCTGGGGATGTGCTGGACCCCTGTGTTCTTCCTAGGGGTCCAGGTGCTGAGATCCACTGAAGGGTGGTCCACCCAGTGGGAGGAAGGTTTGGGGACTGGATGAGGTCTCTCTGCCCAGCTACCCGCCCCCTCCTCTCCGTGCCCCTCCGTCTCCCTCCCTCACCTTGGGGACCCCATCTGGCACCGGCCTCATCCCCCCCGCTCCCCAGATGCAATGCAAAGACTTCAGCGCAGCTCAGCCAGGATGCAGAGAACTGAATCTCTCCCTCCAGATGGCAATGTCCTCTCCTGCTCCAAGCCCTAAACTTAGACGTGTTAGAGCTGAAAACCAGAAGCTCTAGCTGCTCCTTCCGGTAGCTGTCAGCCCACAACCTGTGCTTCAAAAAGCGGTGCTGCAGAAGAATTGGAAGCAGGGTCGGGAAGAGCTCTCTGCACACCCACGGGCAGCGTTACTCACAACAGCTAAAACGCAGCCCAACCGGCCATCAGCAGATGAGCGGATGAGCAAAATGTTGTCTATCCCTGTGATGGATAAGGCCCAGAAAGGTCTTAAAAAGGAAGTTCTGACACATGCTATGACACGCATGAACCTATGCTGAGAGAGACAAGCCAGAGATAAGCCTGGGGGAAGTGAGGAAAGGGGGGATGTTATTTAATGGGGATGGAGTTTCAGTTTTACAAAGTAGAATTATGGCAATGGATGGTAGTGAGGGTTGCACAACTTTAAGAATGCATTCAGTACCACTGAACTATAAAAATGGTTTTTATATCTGAACCTTAAAAATGGTTCAGATCAGGCTTCCGTGGTGGCTCAGTGGTAAAGAATCCACCTGCCAATGCAGCAGACACAAGTTCTATGCCTGGTCCGGGAAGATCCCACCTGCCTCAGAGCAAATAACCCATGTGCCACCACTTCTGAGCCTGCACGCTGGAGCCTGTGCTCAGCAAGGAGAGAAGCCATCCCCATGAGAAGCCCGGGCAACGCAACTAGAGAACAGACCCCACTCTCCGTAACTAGAGAAAAGCCCACGCGGTAACAAAGACCCAGCACAGCCAAAAATAAACAAAATTATGTTTAAGAAAATGGCTAAGATGGTTAATTTTTTATTATGTGTATTTTACAACAATTAAAAAAAAATAAAGATAAAAAACAGTCCAAATAATAATAACAACCACTCTATTAACTAGTGGACATTCACCACCAAAATGTCCTGGGCACCGCTTTAAATAATTCACATGCAGGAATTTATTTACTGCTTACAACAAGCCTGTGAGAAAGAAACTTTTACTTCCATTTTACAGATGAGGAAACTGAGGCAAAAAGAAGCTAGGTAACTTGCCCAAGGTCATGGGGGCTGGTAATAGCTGACCAGAACTGGACCAGAGACTCAGACTCTTGAATCCTCACGGTAACCCATGGGACAGCCCTCACTAGCCCTGATTTCCTGGACTGTTTGTGGATTTACCCAATAAGACCCCAGGGGGAGGCTCAAGAGAAGCTGGGGAGTATGGACGTGGATTCCACAGGAGGATGAGGATTGGCCCCCATCAGCTTCTTCCCCATGGTCCCCAGAGCTTCCCAGGGCAGCCCTATGGAGAGTGAACCACACTCAGCCTGGCCTCTGGAGCTCACATCCTACAGCATGGGGAGCTGCAACTCGGCACTGGGGAGTCTGGTGGCTACTGGACTCACCCAAGGTTGAGGAAGTATGTTCTGCATTCAGTGAGGCTAGACCAGGAGCAGCTTAAAGAGTCCACGAGCCCTGAGAAGGAAAGTCACGGAGAGACTCAGAGATTTCCTGCTCTTAATAAAGGGAATGACTAGGGCTTTCTGGGTAAGAGAAAGTTTCCGAGTTTGGTCACCTGCAAGGAGGCCAGAGGCAGTTCTGGCCGAGCCCAGGGAAGTCAAATGTCAACTCTGGCCTCCCATCCTCAGGAAGGTCATCAGGCCTGGCCCTGGTCACCACCGCCTCCACAAAGTGACGGCAGCAGGGACCGGCTTTCTTCCCTGTGCCTGGTCAGTGCACCCAGACCTTCCCAACCTACTTCAAAGATTATTACTGTCTTAAAAAATCAAAAAACATAAGAGCTGCCATGGGACAGAAGGGAAAGAGGAGGGCCTACAGTCAGGCGAGTCTCCGTCATTTTCTAGCAGATGAACTTGTGGCCTCAGACAATTCACGTCTCACTTCTGAGCCTCCGTTCTTGGGCTGCAAATGGAAACAATGACCCGACCTCGCAGACCACGTGAGGTTGAAATGTGATCACAGCCGGTGAGGGTGAGGGTTGACCCACGCTTCCATCACCTCTTTGCTCTTGATGGAATGTCTCTTCATGACCCAGGAAGGGAGGAGGTACCAGTCAGTGAAAAGGAACAAGAAAACATTTAAAAGTAAAACATTCCCCCATGCCTAAGCTTTGAAAGCAAAACCTTCCCTCCAGGTTCAGGAGAGGACCCCCCCCTACTGGGTCCTGGCTCTCTGCCACCTTCTTCCCACACTCAGGGGTTCCTACTTTGCTTCTGTGCCTGGACCAGAGCCAGACAGACACTTGGAGCCCTGCCAGCCACTGAGCCGCTGCCCAGAGAAGGGCCAGGCGCCCAAGCAGCAAGAAGGATCCAGGAGAGAGGCCAGAAGCCAGCAGGGAAGATGGTGCATACGGGAGTGTGTGTGCGTGTGTATGTACTCGTGTGCGTGCATGAGACAGAGACAGAAAGACGGAAAAGAGAGAGTGACAGAGAAGGAGAAACAGAGAGAGACGCAGAATGAGAAAGACAAAGAAGGAAAATTAACTGTGACCCCTGTCTTGGCCTAGCACGCCCCTCCTCCCTGACCCCCTTCCGACCCCATCTTCACTCCAACACCACCCCAATCCCACCCCCAGCTCTGGTAAGTCAGCCCCTCTTCTGTAAGTAGTGGTGTTGATAGCACTGCCCCTGGGGTCCAGTGAACCATTGCACAGTAGGTCTTCAGCAAACATGGCTCTTCCCACACCCCTCCCTCAGGGGAAGATCTACTGGATGGAACCCGGGCTGCACGTCCCCAGGGAACAACTCACAGTAATCAGGATCCATCTGACGCCTCCATCACCTCGTCCAGAAAACCAGGACGGCTCTCAGTTGTTTATTTCTTAAATGCTTTGATGTTTCATTCATGAAATACAGTTTTCCTGAGGCCTCTTGAAATACACAGGCTGGAGTGAAGGATTTAATGAGAACTCAGGCCTGTGCTCCCTGAACGCTGCTCCCAGGAGGCTGTGTCTGTTCTCAGAGCAGGAGTCCCCATCCTAATTCTGCAAGGGGAGGAAGAGGGGGAGAACCCTCAGCTACAGGATGGAGTGGGGGTCATGGACCCATTTCACAGGGAGGCAAAGTGGAGTCACCTCAGCATACATAAACACACACAGTAGCTGGAATGTGGATGATAGTTCAGACTTTTCAAAGCAGCTAGGAAGTACCAAGAAAGACTGAGAGAATGAATGCAGGACATCCCATTCACAGATTTGACTTGGGTCCCAGAATGTCCCTGAGGATGGGGGAGGGCAGCTGTCATTATCTCATCCTTCTAGACAAAGAAGCAAAGGCTCAGAAATGTTAAGCTACTTTCCCAAAGACACACAGCAGCAGCTTGTATTCCTGGCTTCTGGGGAGTACTGAGTCCAACTCTCCTTTGACAGACAGGGAAGCTCAGGTTCAGAGAGTGATGATGATGAGCCCGAGAGCAGTGGCCAGGGTGGTCAGGACCCACCCCCAGGGTTTCTCTAACCCAGAACAGCCTGAGTCTCTCCATCCAGGCCTTCTCCTTCTCTCAGAACCCTCTGCACTCCCACCATCCTGTTCCCCTCCCATCAAGGTAACAAGCCTTGTCCCAGACCCTCCCTGGCCTTAACCTTGGGAGCCAAAAGTCTAGTGCTCCCAGGCCACTGGAGCTGTGCACCCTCGTCAGCACCCTACAGCCTCCAGGGAGCTGGTCCCATGCATCCTCCCCACCAGAAGGTCGGGGAACACAGGCCTCCCCCACAGGAGTTCTGTATCAGCCCAGGAAGTGGGCTGCAACCCCTCCTGACCCCAGGACTCAGGTTCCCAAGTCCAGTATTGAAATACCTCTCAGAGCACTGCCCCCAGGCCTCACTTACACACGTCCTGTGACAGGACACTCACTCCCCCAAGTCACCCACAACCGGGAGGCAGCCCCGACAGTAGAAAGCCTTTCCTTAGACTAACCTGAAGACTGGCCCTGTGGCCTGACTATTCTCTCCCAGACACAACTCTTGGGGCCACCCAGCCTGCATCCACTTTTCCTATGGCAGCGCTCTAAATATTTGAAGGAGTGACCACAGTCGCTCCTTCATTCATGAAACACTTACTGGAAGGCAGTAAGGCGGCTGCTTTCACCCATTCACTCACTCATTCATTCATCTCACTGGGTGCCAGGCCCTGGGCTGGCTCCCCCAGCACAGCCGGCGAGGCAGGTGGGTGGACCAGAAGTGACACACGATTTTCAAGTGCCGTGATGCGGTGTGGGGAGGCAAATAGCTGTGGAGCCCGGAGCCCTGGAAGGGGCCTTTGGGGAGGAAGCAGAAGGTGAAGGGAGAAAGTTGCAGGCAGAGGGAGCAGAAAGTTCCAAAGCCCAGAGAGAATTTGCCGCACCCTGGGGGCTGGAAAACAATGGGGAGAAGGCTGGGGCTCGGGATGGGGTGGTGAGGAGGGAGAGGTGGAGGGGTGGGCAAAGCAAGACTCTGCAGGGCCCCAAAGCCATGCAGCCCACAGCACCCTGCATCCCCTCTTCCCTATCTCCGTGACCCCCATGTCCTGAATGGTCCAAGAGGCCAGAATCCCCCTCACCTTGGTGTTCAGGACACAGAAGCCAGGAGCAAAGTAGGGAAAAGACCCCAAGGGTCTCCCTAGTCCAGGCCCAGGGGGAGCCCAGGTCAAAGCAAGAGGACACTGTGACCTGCTTCAAGCCCCCAGCACAAGTGCCAGGCCGGCCGGGCTCCCTATGAGCTTCAGGGAATCTGGTCCTCATTGCAGTCTGGCAGGATGGAATCACTAAGCAGGACGGAATCACTAACCCACCTGCCGAGCTGTTCCGTGAAGCACGTTCATTCACGTCCCGCACTCCCGTGGGGAGGAGATTATTGGTCCTGCGTGGAGGCGCCGTGATTTGTCCAGGCTCACCGAGGTCCCTGATCCCAACACTCAGCCTGGGTCTGGCCCCCACTGGGGCAATAAAAAGAGGCCAAGATGGGAGTGACAGGACAGCCCAGGCCAGGTAAACGTCCTGGTGGCCCGAAAAGAGCCAGCCGTGGCTCTGCCCTGGGCTCAGGCTCAAGCTCAGGCCCTGGCCAGCCCTACCCAAGGCTTGATCTCTGGGGGCTGGGGTCACTGAGGTCAAGGTCTCTGCCAGGGTCAGAGAGACCCAGGGTAGAGTTCTGTCTCAGGGATTCAGTGGCCGATCCTCTACTGCCTGTGGTCTCCAGGGAACTGGAAGCTGAGGGGGTGGGATTGCTGGCTGGGGGTTGTCAGGAGGGGTGCTGTCTGGAGACCTGAAGTAGTAGACAGGCTCTGGAGTCCGATGCTCCAGTTCAAATCTTGTCTCTGACCCTGAACACGCATGTCCTGGGTAGTCCACATAACCTGTTGAGCCTCAATGTCCTCATCTGTAAAATGGGCTGATAGCAGCAACCCCCCCATAGTCTGATTGTGAGAGGCCAGTTACCCACAAGGCAGGCATTCAGCAGAGTCAGAGCCCCGTCAACATCAGATGTGACTCCCTGGGAGCCCTGAGGATGTCATCAGTGGAGAGAACCCTGGGAGGACGAATCTGGGAGCCAGGCTCTGGCATTCACTCCCCTCCACACTGTGATCTTCCCCAAAGCTGTGACCCTTTATCTGTAAAAGGAAGATGTGTGTGTGTGTGTGTGTGTGCTCAGTTGCGTTTGTCTCTTTGCAACCCCAGAATCTGTAGCCCACCAGGCTCCTCTGTCCATGGAATTTCCCAGGCAAGAATACCAGAGTGGGATGCCATTTCCTTCTCCAGAGGAGCTTTCAGGGATTGAACCCACATCTCTTGTGTCTCCTGCATTGGCAGGTGGATTCTTTACCACTGCGCCACCTGGGAAGCTTAAAAGGAAGATGGTGATGCCCATTTCCCAGGGCTGTGGTGGGGATGAGATGTGAGAGCCCCTCCTCCACCCCAGTGCCTGGCACCAAGGAGGACCCAGTGAATGTGGTTGCCCCCCTTTCCCCATGAACTTGCCCCAGGCATTGCTGCAAAGGGGTACCTGTCCCATAGTCTGCATGAGGGGCCTGGAGCCAGGCCAGACCAGAAGGCGTTTGGTGCGTTGGCTGGTTGGTAATCCTATAAGCTGACAGCCAGTTCACTACCTGTGCCAGGTAGAGAGCAAAGTGCTTTACACAGATACTATCCCCCGAACCCTCCCAACAGCCCAACCAGGCAGCCGCTGATGCCCTCACTTTAGAGATGAGCAGATCAGAGGTGAGCAGTGACTTGCCCAAGGCCCCACAGGTGGCAAACTGCGGATCCCAATTAGAACCCAGCCAGGCTCCCCAAGAGCCCGCTGTCTCCGCCACCCACCCTCCCTACCAGTAGTAGCAGTGATGAACAAACAGGAGGTGACAGTCCCGGCTGTGACAATGAGGCCTGAAGGGACAGAACCCTCTGCTTCCCCTCCAGGAGGCCTCATGATTCAGCAGGAGGAGGCTCACCATCTGGCCCCACCCACAGATTCACTCTAGGACAGGTCTGCCCGGGACACTGTCTCCCACTGTTTTACCTATTGAGCTGAACAGGCAGGCAGGACAGAAAACGGGTACAGCTAGCACCCCTACAGGATGGCGATGGAGGAGGGGTGGGGGAGGGAGGCAGCTCTGCAGTCAGCACTAGATGCCGAGGACGCCTATCTGAGGTCACTGAAAAAAACCGTACAACATGAGGGCTGGGTTGTTGTTGTTGTTGTCCAGTTGCTCAGTCGTGTGCGACTCTTTGCGACTCCGTGGACTGTAGTACACCGGGCTTCTCTGTCCTTTACCATCGCCCGCAGCTTGCTCAAACTCCAGGAGCAAGTGACTCAAACTCATTGAGTCCATGATGCCATCCAACCATCTTGTTCTCTGTCGTCCCCTTCTCCTCCTGCCTTTCCCAGCATCAGGGTCTTTTCCAGTACATTGGCTTTTCACATCAGGTGGCCAAAGTATTGGAGCTTCAGCATCAGTCCTTCCAATGAATGTACAGGGTTGATTTCCTTTAGGATTGACCTGTTTGATCTCCTTGCAGTCCAAGGGACTCTCAAGAGTCTTCTCCAGCACCACAGTTCGAAAGCATCAATTCTTTGGCACTCAGCCTTCTTTATGGTCCAATTCTCATATCCATACATGACTACTATAGCTTTGGCTATATGGACCTTGTCAGCTAAGTGATGTTTCTGGTTTTTTATTATTATTATATTTTGTTATTTATTATTTATTTTTTTAATTTAATTTTATGTATTTTAATTGGAGGCTAATTACTTTACAATATTGTATTCGTTCTGCCACACATCAACATGAATCCGCCACAGGCGTACACATGCTCCCTATCCTGAACCCCCCCTCCCACCTCCCTCCCCGTATCATCCCTCCATGTCATCCCAGTGCACCAGCCCCAAGGATCCTATATTGAACCTGGACTGGATGTTTCTGTCTTTTAATATGCTGTCTAGATTTGTCACAGTTTTTCTTCCAAGGAGCAAGTGTCTTTTAATTTCATGGCTGCAGTCACCATCCACAGTGACTGAGTTTCAGTTTTATTCAAGGATCTTACTGAGGACTATAGCCTGGGAGACAGCCTCTCAGAAAGCCATGAGCAACTTCCCCAGAGAAGGAGGGGGAGAGGCCAGTTTATATGTGATTTCAGCTAAGGAGGATGTACACTCATGTACACATCTCAGTAGGAGGTCATTGCTAATCACAAGGACTAGATATCTCAGTTAATGATTTTAGTGCTTATCCCATTCCAGCATTCTTGCCTGGAGGGGTGGAGGGGAGGAGAGGAGCCTGAGGGGCTACCGTCCATGGGGTCACAAAGAGTTGAACACAACTAAGCAACTCACACTTTCACTGCCAGTGTGGGAAGATACAAGAATCCAAGTTCATGAAGAATTCATCCTAAAATATATCTAACTATCTAAGGGCCTGTTTTGCCTATTTTTCTAAAGCACAGCGTACTTCATCCTGTTCTTTGTCCTGAATTCCTTTCAGAGTGTCCTGTAGGTCAGTGGCTGCAGTGGCCAATGACTTGATCTTTGTAGAAGTAGGTTGCAGGCAACTTTCTTTGTTTTACACCAGGCCCCTCCTCTGGTGTCTTCCTCCACCCCCCCGCAATTCAGTGACCTTGTTCCTTCTCTCCTCATACTCTGCACCCTGGAACAGTTTCACTCTCAGTGTGTGATGGTGGGCAGAGGGGAGATGGCCATTATTAAGGCTCGCAGAGGTTTCCCTCATTTCATGGGATGGGGTTGGTGTTAACAGAAGGACAAGCTTTGGGGTGTATTGGTCTCAAATCACTTAAGCATTTTGGGATCCGTTTTTTCATCTATAAAACGGCATGATATGTGTTGATGCTTCTTGAAGTTAATGGACAGATTCATGTGGATTTATTACACTACCCCTTCCACTTTTGTATATGTCTGAGTTTAGTTCAGTCACTCAGTCGTGTCTGACTCTTTGCGACTCCATGGATTGCAGCATGCCAGGCTTCCCTGTCCATCACCAACTCCATGAGCTTGCTCAAACTCATGTGCATCAAGTCAGTGATCCCATCCAACCATCTCATCCTCTGTCATCCCCTTCTCCTCCTGCCTTCAATCTCTCCCAGCATCAGGGTCTTTTCCAGTGAGTCAGTTCTTCTCATCAGGTAGCCAAAATATTGGAGCTTCAGCTTCAGCATTAGTCCTTCCAATGAGTATTCAGGATTGATTTCCTTTAGGATTGACTGGTTTGATCACCTCGCAATCCAAGGGACTCTCAAAAGTCTTCTCCAACACCACAGTTCAAAATTCTGTATGAAATTTTTCATAATAAAAAAGCTTTTTTTTAATGGGATGATAAATCACACCTTGGTAGAAGGAAATAAGATAATAACACATGGAGAGTGCTCAGTGCTGGGCAAGCCTACGGCAAATTATCAGTGAGTACCAGCTGTTAAGATATTATTAAACCATCTGGCCCAAGCCCCTGTAATTGTGTGAAGAGGGAAACCGAGACCCAGAGAAATCAAGAGATGTGCTTCAGACTCCAAAGTTGCAAATGGGGGACCGGAAGGAAGGCCAGGGCCCTCAAGGCCTGCATCCCTCACCTTGCTGGGTCTCAGCCCCATTGGGTTTCTTCGGGGTGTCCTCAGAGAGATAAGCAAATCCTTGGCTTCAAAGGGTAATTTTCTAAGAGAGGCAACGTTCCCTGTCTCTGGTACTAGACACAGAACCATGTCAGTGCCCTAACAGAGCCCCTGGATTAGGAAGGGTATTGTGGGGAGTGAGCTCAGACACCCACTAAGCATCTCCTGCATGCCAGGCATGATGCCAGGCTCTTTAAGTCAGACGATGCTCAGATCCTAGCTCTGCTGCTGGCTTGGTATGGCCTAAAGCAAGTCCTTTACCTCTCTAAGCCTCTGAGTTTTCTCATCTGTGAAATGGGAACATAAAGAGTCACATTAAGGGAGGTTGTAAGGAATAAATGTAATAATTTATATGAGGCACCTAGCACACAGTTGGAGCTCACATACTCTAGTTCTCATCCCCTTGGCACTGACTAGATGGGTGACCTGAATGACCCCTGCCCCCTGGCTCCATCCCCTCCCCCCTGGCTCCATCCCCTCCCCAAGGGAACCAGCCTCAGATCTTCATAATCCTCCCCCACACAGCAGGTATCTAGAATACCACATTTTCTCTGTCTGCTCCTTACAGACCAACAAGGCTCATCCTGAGGGCCAGGCTGGGGGCATAGTGGGTGCGGGGGCGGGCAGGGGGGCAGGGAGGGGATGCACTTTGAGAAATAGTCAGAGGAGGGGCCGGTAAGCATGACTGGGAACAAAGAGAATCTACCCTTCACTGATTCGAGCCCAGATGACAGTGGTGAGGATGACGATGGTGGTGGTGAAGATGATGGTGGTGAGGATGGCAGTGGTGGTGAGGTAATGATGATGATTCTCACAGTGAAGATAACAGGGAAGATGATTAGATCAGGCAGTTACATGGTAATGCTGTGTGCTAGGCAGTGTTTTAAGTACTTCACTTTTTCCAGCAACTCTAAAAAGCTTGCATCAATATTATCCCCATTTTGTAGTTGAGAACACTGCAGCAT
This sequence comes from Bos indicus x Bos taurus, assembly GCF_003369695.1. NCBI lineage: Eukaryota > Metazoa > Chordata > Mammalia > Artiodactyla > Bovidae > Bos > Bos indicus x Bos taurus. The sequence goes on from NC_040077.1 coordinate 123,798,634, forward strand.
AGAGAGGTTAAATAACTTGCCCAAGGTCATGCAGTTGGTAACTGACAGTGTTAAGATTCAAACCATCTACACGAGCCTATGTATTTAAGCCCAGTGCTATGATAATAATGAGATACAACAATGGACACAAATAGTGAGAGAAGAGAAACATCATTAAATGTTGATAATGTGCCAGGGGCTGTTTGCTTTATATTATCTCATCTAATGTTCACTATTGAGCAAACTCTGGGAGATGGTGAAGGACAGGCAAGACTGGCATCCTGCAGTCCATGGGGTCGCAAAGAGTCAGACACGACTTAGCGACTGAACTGAACTGAATTTTCACTCCATTCCTATGAAAAAGGTAGTATTCCCTCCATTTTACAGATGGGAAACTGAGATTCGGAGAGAAAGAAAAATTGGTCCAATGGCTCAGTGATGAAGGTGGGGTTTGACCATGGCCCTGGCAGACCCCCGAGCTTGTGCTTTTAACAGCTTTAAATAGCAAAGGATGTAGTCTGGAGTCCTTCTCTGGAGTCTGGAGACTCAGGATCATGCTTGGCTCTGTTCCTCATTCACTGTGTGACCTTCGGCAAGCTGCTCACCCTATCTGATCCCTGCTAGTCCTCAGAGTCCCTCCCACCCCTTCCAGTGCTGCGCCTCCATTTCACACCTGTATTCAGGACCCTCTCCCCTCCCCCTCCCCCATAGCTCACATGTCTCTTAAATCCAGCCATCCAAAGTCAAGTTCCTAGACACTTCCCAGCAGCCCCACTCAAAGAAACTGCCCACCTGAAGTCACTACTCCTGGGTCTTCAGGCCTTGCGAAGTGTCTGGGGATCAGAGTAGACACGTTACCATCTCCAGGTCTGCCTTTTTCGCTTTTGTCCTCCCATCACCACTCATTATATGCAAATTGAGCCAGGTTTCCCCCTAATAGCACAAAGAACAGAAGCACAGGACTTCTTTGTGCAGACCCAGTCTTGAGAATCTCAGCTATGATGCTTTCCATGTGATCTTGGACAAGTTTCTTTACCTCTCTGAACCTCAGTAATATGCTTGCAAATTGCAGTTAACAATAGTACCTACCTTATGGAGTGGTTGTAAGAATCAAATATGAAAAGGTAGTATCGAGTGTCTGAGTGATACAAATTCTCAAGTAATGGCAGCTGTAGAATTATTATTCTCTGTCCCTCCTCCACGTTCACCATTCACCCCGGTTCAGGCTCCATCTCTCCTCTGTCCCTGCCTAATGAGATGACCTCCTCACAGGTTCCCTGCCTGAGGTTCCCCACCCTGCCTCTCCTCATCCATCTAGCTCCCCATTGACTTTCCTCTCCTTCAAGTCCTTTAGGGGCCCCCACTGCAGGGTTGCAACGCGGCTCTCGAGGCTCTGCTTCATGGCCCCATCAGCCACTACCTGCATTGCAGCTCCGGTTCCCACCACATCCCTTCTGGTGACTAACCACCAGGCCAACCAAGCTCATCCTCAGGCTCCCTGACCAAGGGGTCCCACTGCCAGCCCTTTGCTCAGACTCTTCCCTGGGTTGAGCACACCCTTGTGCCCATCCCCACATCCCATCCAAACATCAGGACCCAGCTTGAGTCTGCTCTGATTTCTTACTTTACTCCTAAACCCTGGGTAAGAGTTCTCCTTCTGCTTCCCCCTTCCGACTTCCAAAACAGTTCCCTGCTCTTTCCCCATGTATAGCATGTATCACAGTCTATTTAAGTGTTCGGCTTACACACACGCACACTATATTCTCTGCAGCATGTCCCCTCCCCTCCAATGTGAGCTGGCCTGTCCCTGCTCTGACCAATTGTGTTTGGCAGAGGTAATGTGAAGCCAGCCCTGAGCCTCACATTTAAGGGGTCTGGAAGCTCCTGCCATGATCTCTCATTGGCCCAAGTCTCCATGTGAGAGTTCCACCTCTCAGGATGTCACTGCCCTGTGGGGAAACCCAAGGCAAATGGAGAGGTTCTGGAGGCAGAGATGCCCCATCGTCAGAGATGATAAGCTCAGAGCTCCAGGAGGCCCAACTTGAAGTAAAGGAGTGAAGCGGCCATCTCAGGAGGGGTCCTTGGAGCCAGCATTTCCCCTAGCCAACCCCAGGCGGTCCAGCTGAGCCCTTCCCCAATCCCTGACCCACAAAATGGTGATCAAAATAAAATAGTTGTTTTAAACCACCAAGTGTTATGATGGTTGTGTAGCAATAAATAGCCGGAGCAGAATCACCTTCCCCGGCTGAGCAGGACTCAGCCCCTCCCCCGCCTCCACGTTCTCAGGCCCAAGGTCACCTCCTCAGGAAAGCCCACCTGGCCCTCCACATGGGGTCAGAACAGGGCTCTGTGTGTTCCTCCCCCGCTGCGCTCCTCCATCATGGTGTCTGCTCGCCCCCATGTCCTGAGAGTGTGGCATCACCTCCATCTCCCCTCCAGACCGTGCACCCCCACTGTATCACCAGCCTGGCACATACCAGGGTTCAACAAATACATGGGGAGCGAGTGAGCATGTCTGTCTGAGAGGTGGTACCATCTGTCCCAGTGCCACGTGCTGAGCAGGACCAGATGGCAACCCCAGCTCTGCCTCCCAGCACCAGGCCCGATTCCCTCCAGATGACAGGCTGGATTCGAGGGTCTTGGTCCCTCTGCCAACCTTGAGGCCTGGTCCCTGGCTCTCCCCCTCCATGGAGCCCCTGGCAATGGCCTTCCCTGGGAGGGGACTGGAAGTGCTGGGTGTAGGGGAGGGAGAGAGCTGAGCCAGGCCGGGGGACAAGGCATCAACCTCCTGCTGCCCTCTCCCCACATCCCCCCAGCCTGTCTCGACACCACCTCCAGGAAGCCTCCAAGGCTCCTTCATGACCACCACAGCTTCTCCATCTACCATTTCCCTGTGGGCCTGAGGCCACGCTGGGGCTGCCTTGGAGTCCTGACTCCTCCTCTATTTGTTGTGCCCTCCCCCCCACACCGTGCACTGTCCTCTGATTCTACAACAGCCTCCTTTTACTAATGAGGAAACAGAGGGTCAGAGAGGCTGAGCAACTTACCCAAGGTCACACAGGAAGCGGAAGGAGCAGGACTTGGGTTTTGACGCTCTGGCTCTGAGTCCAGTGCGTTTCCCACCACATCGGGACAAGGTGACTCAGGAGCGCCCCTGAGATTTTCAACCTATTCCTTCCCTGAGAATCACCTAAGGGCCTCCTTCCTCAGAACATGAAGCCCAAAAATATGAGTCCCAGACCAGACCCCCATGTTGGTGTCAGCAGCCAGTATGGGGTGGGAGGAGTGAGCAAGTCAGAGAAAGAGTGTGCATGCTTGCTAAGTCACTTTAGTCACATGCGACTCTTTGTGACCCTATGGACTGTAGCCCACCAGCTTCCTCTGTCCATGGGATTCTCCAGGCAAGACTACTGGAGTGGGTTGCCATTTCCTCCTCCAGAGGATCTTCCCAACCCAAGGACCAAACCCACGTCTCTTGCCCCTCCCGCATTGGCAGGCAGACTCTTCACCATTAGTGTCATCAGAGAGAGAAATTAATTGGTTTGTTGAGAAATAGAGACAGAAATATCAGGCAGCCTTTACAAAACACAGACACCAGGCTCACAAACACATAAACACAGACATCTATTCACATGGAAAGAAAAAGAGAAACATACAAAAGGGAAGAGATGGGACGTGTGGAAATCAGATAATAGATATAAAGAGAAAGGAGGAAGATGGCGGAGGAGTAGGTGGACAAGGAGTACATCTCTCTCCAATGATACAGTGGGAATATACCTTCAGACACAGAAGTACATGAAGAACACCAGCGGAGAACGAACAGGAGTACCTGACCAGTGGAAAAGAATATACAGAACCACACAAAACTCAGTAGGGTGAAGGATCTAGGGGGAAAAACAAGAATGTTAGTAGGACTGGATCTGCCCTCAATGGGTGGGGGAACTGAAGCAGGGGTCCGATCCCCACATTGGAGCAACTGTCTGACTCATAGAAGAAACATTTAAGGCTGAGAGTGAAACAGCTGATTTGTGGCAGCCTAACGGGACGACTCTCTTGCTTTTTAAATAATCCAGTGGATGTTGGCAATTTGGTTTCTGGTTCCTCTGCCTTTTCTAAAACCAACTTGAACATCTGGAAGTTCATGGTTCACGTATTGCTGAAGCCTGGCTTGGAGAATTTTGAGCATGACTTTACTAGAGTGTGAGATGAGTGCAATTGTGCGGTAGTTTGAGCATTCTTTGGCATTGCCTTTCTTTGGATTGGAATGAAAACTGACCTTTTCCAGTCCTGTGGCCACTGCTGAGTTTTCCAGATTTGCTGGCATATTGAGTGCAGCACTTTCACAGCATCATCTTTCAGGATTTGAAAGAGCTCAACTGGAATTCCATCACCTCCACTAACTTTGTTCGTGGTGATGCTTTCTAAGGCCCACTTGACTTCACATGCCAGGATGTCTGGCTCTAGATGAGTGATCACATCATCGTGATTATCTGGGTCGTGAAGATCTTTTTTGTAGAGTTCTTCTGTGTATTCTTGCCATCTCTTCTTAATATCTTCTGCTTCTGTTAGGTCCATACCATTTCTGTCCTTTATCGAGCCCATCTTTGTATGAAATGTTCCTTTGGTATCTCTAATTTTCTTGAAGAGATCTCTAGTCTTTCCCATTCTGTTGTTTTCCTCTATTTCTTTGCATTGATCACTGAGGAAGACTTTCTTATCTCTTCTTGCTATTCTTTGGAACTCTGCATTCAGATGCTTATATCTTTCCTTTTCTCCTTTGCTTTTCACTTCTCTTCTTTTCACAGCTATTTGTAAGGCCTCCCCAGACAATACCAGACCACCTGACCTGCCTCTTGAGAAATCTGTATGCAGGTCAGGAAGCAACAGTTAGAACTGGACATGGAACAACAGACTGGTTCCAAATAGGAAAAGGAGTACGTCAAGGCTGTATATTGTCACCCTGCTTATTTAACTTATATGCACAGTACATCATGAGAAACTCTGGGCTGGAAGAAGCACAAGCTGGAACCAAGATTGCCGGGAGAAATATCAATAACCTCAGATATGCAGATGACACCACCCTTATGGCAGAAAGTGAAGAGGAACTCAAAAGCCTCTTGATGAAGGTAAAAGAGTTGGCTTAAAACTCAACATTTAGAAAACGAAGATCATGGCATCTGGTCCCATCACTTCATGGGAAATAGATGGGGAAACAGTGGACACAGTGTCAGACTTTATTTTGAGGGGCTCCAAAATCACTGCAGATGGTGATTGCAGCCATGAAATTAAAAGACACTTACTCCTTGGAAGGAAAGTTATGACCAACCTAGATAGCATATTAAAAAGCAGAGACATTACTTTGCCAACAAAAGTCCGTCTAGTCAAGGCTATGGTTTTTCCAGTAGTCATGTATGGATGTGAGAGTTGGACTGTGAAGAAAGCTGAGTGCCGAAGAATTGATGCTTTTGAACTGTGGTGTTGGAGAAGACTCTTGAGAGTCCCTTGGACTACAAGGAGATCTAACCAGTCCATTCTGAAGGAGATCAGTCCTGCGTGTTCTTTGGAAGGAATGATGCTAAAGCTGCAACTCCAGTACTTTGGCCACCTCATGCGAAGAGTTGACTCATTGGAAAAGTCTGATGCTGGGAGGGATTGGGGGCAGGAGAAGAAGGGGACGACAGAGGATGAGATGGCTGGATGGCATCACCAACTCGATGGACGTGAGTTTGAGTGAACTCCGGGAGTTGGTGGTGGAGAGGGAGGCCTGGTGTGCTGCAGTTCATGGGGTCGCAGAGTCGGACACGACTGAGCGACTGAACTGAACTGAACTGAAATGGAATGAGAAACAGACAGCCCTTGAGGCAGCCATACACATCCCAGACAGGTCCCCTGGAAGGTGCAATCCCAGGGTGAGGGATTGTGGAGCAATCCCAGGGTGAGGGCTGCTGCTGACTGTGGAGAGATGGATCGGGGGGATGTGAGGCAGGAGACTGTGGTGAGAAAGGCCTGTGGAGGAAAGTTGGGCAACCATGGAAGCAAGGTGATACTGCTGAGGGGGTGGAACCATCACTATAGCCTCTCCCCACACACCAGCATCAGCAGCTGAACAATACAGACTGACCCATCAAACGCCTGAGGCACTAAACTACAGAACAGGACCCCACCCAGGGTGTCCCTTTAAGTGCCTAATGTGCCGATCTACAGAGTAGGACCCCAGCCAGGGGGGCCTCTCTATGTGCCTGACACAGCGAACAACAGAGAAGGACCCCAGGCAGGGGAGCTCTCTAAGTGCCTGAGTGGGCAGAGCTAGGGAGAAAGACTGGCCAAAGAGGTCTTCTGATCGCCAGCTACAAGAGGCTGGAACAAAGACTCTGATAAGGTCATAACTCCTGGGGTAGAGGCAGTCCGTGTCCCTGCACACTTTTGCACCACCAGGGTCCCCGTGAGCCAAGCAGCTGTGCCACCTTCGCACTCAACTCTCACGGGGGCAGAGTTGCCACAGGCAAAAAAAAATCTTGCATCTATGCGCACAGGGTCACTTCGGTTGTGTCCAACTCTTTGCGACCTTGTAGACTGTGGCCTGCCAGGCTTCCCTGTCGGGGGGGGTTCTCCAGGCAAGAATACTGGAATGTATTGGCCAATGCTGATTGCCATACCCTTCTAGAGCACTATATTTCCTGCTGCCCTAGCCGCCAACTCCCCTGAGTACCTGGTGCTGCCAGAACCCCTGTGACCCAAGCAGCTGCACCACCTCCACACCTGGCCCTCACAGGGGCAAACCCAAGTCCTCCAGGGCAGACTCAGGAGCAATCCCCAGTGAATGACCCACATGCAGAGGTGGAAATAAAACCACAATTGAAATCCAGGGGCAGTATGGCTAAGGAAGAAGACTCAAAACCTTCCTACCAGCTGTATAAGCTGCAAATTAAATCCACATGATCAACTAGGCAGACTCGGTCTGTGGAATATGTAAAAGGATATTGAGAGCTCCCACAAAAGAAAATGCATTAATTCTGATAGCTGTGGATATTGGAGGCAAGAACACACAGGAGTAGGACCAGATTAGAATCTCACCTGCCCCCACAGCAGGTCCAGAGATCAGCACAGTGTTGGAGGGCATCCTAGGGAGGTGAGGTGGACTGGGACTCCCAGCGAGGGAAAGGACTCTGACAGCAGTGACTCAAGAAAAACATTTATTGTTATGTTTTGACTTGTTCTGTAGATTCTTTCGGATTTTTTTTCTTTTTCCCCCCCTCTGTTGTAGTTGTCAATTTTATTGGCAGTATGAAATCTAACTAAGCTTTTTTTCTTCTCAGTCACATTTTTTATTCTTGTTATAAACCTCTGCCTCTATGTTGGGTTTTTACAGTTCTGTGGAGTTTTCCTTTTCTCTCTCTCTCTTTTTAATTTTAATTTTTAAACCTATTATTTTTCTACATTTATTCCTTTGTTTTTACTACTGTTCTTTTCCCCTTATAGTTAATTTTTACTGTATATGAATCTTCTTTATCTACCTCTATTTTACTTTGCATATCTATTTTATCTTTTCTTTCTTTCCTTTCCCGGCAATGTATTTGTTAGTTTTATTTTCATTGCTTTATTCTCCAACTGGCACCTTGCTTTATTTCTGTTTCCAGTTTTTGCTTTAGTTAGTTTTGTTTTTAATGAGTAGATATAATTTTTGGTTTCCTTTGTTTTCTGGGTCAGTCTATTGTACTTTATTCTTGTTGGACTGTTTTGATTTTGCTTATGGGTGTATGTGTATATTCAGTCACACTTTTTATTGTTCTTATAAACCTCTGCCTCTATGTTGGGCTTCTGTAGTCTGTGGAGTTTTCCTTTTTTTTTTTTTTTCTTTTCTTCTTATAATTTTAATTTTTTAAACCTCTTATATTTTTTCTATATTTATTCCTTTGTTTGCCTTTCTTACTATTCTTTTCCCCTTGCAGCTAAACTTTAATGTATATAAATCTTCTTCATCTACTTCTATTTAACTTTGCATATCTATTCTTTCTTTTCTTCCTTTCCTTTCCTCTCAACATATTTGTTAGATTTGTTTTCATTGTTTTATTCCCCACGTGGCACCTTGCTTTAATTTTGTTTTCCAGTTTGTCCTTTAGTTAGTTTTGTTCTGGTAAATATAATTTTTGATTTCCTTTGTTTGTCAGGTCAGTCTGCTGAACTTTATTTTAGTTGGACTGTTTTGACTTTGCTTTGGTGAGCGCTGAAGAATTGATGCTTTTGAACTGTGGTGTTGGAGAAGATTCTTCAGAGTCCCTTGGACTGCAAGATCCAACCAGTCCATTCTGAAGGAGATCAGCCCTGGAATTTCTTTGAAAGGAACGATGCTAAAGCTGAAAGTCCAGTACTTTGGTCACCTCATGCGAAGAGTTGACTCATTGGAACAGACTCTGATGCTGGGAGGGATTGGGGGCAGGAGGAGAAGGGGACGACAGAGGATGAGATGGCTGGATGGCATCACTGACTCAATGGACGTGAGTTTGAATGAACTCCAGGAGTTGGTGATGGAGAGGGAGGCCTGGCGTGCTGCGATTCATGGGGTCGCAAAGAGTCAGACATGACTGAGCAACTGAACTGAACTGAACTGAATGGGTGTATATGTATATGTGTATATTCCATTATTTTAATTATTATTTGCCTGCTTTTGTAACTGACATTTGTCTGGGGTTCATCTTTGGTTTCTTGATTTTGGATATTTGTTTTAATCTCACTTAATGCCATAACAAACCACTTGTGGAATCTTTGTTCCTGACCAGAGATCAAGCCCTGAGCCTTTGGAGTGGGAGCACTGACTCCAAGACTCTAGACCAGAGAACTAACCCTAGGGAGTATCAAGTAGTTAGAGCCCACTTGAACACAAGACCTGGCATCACCCAACCACCAGTAGCACCCTGTGCAGGATGCCTCATCTAAACAAACAAAACTAAAATATAAACCCAATCATCAGCAGACAGGATTACTACCTCACTCAGCCTTGCCCATCAGAGGAAAAACAAGCAAACAAAACTCAGCACAAATCTCACCCTATATGAAACTTACACAAACCTCTGGACCAAACTTAGGAGGGAAAAAACCAAAAAGAAGAAAGAACTCAATCTTGAAGCCTGAGAAAAGGAGACCTCAAACACAATAAGTTAAAAATAATAATAATAATAACAAAAAGGCAGAGAAATACTACACAACTGAAGGAACAAACTAGAAACACAGAAGTCCAAATAAATGAAGAGGAAATAAGCAGACTACCTGAAAAAGAATTCAGGATAATGATAGTAAAGATGATCAAAAAACGAAAACAAAATGGAGAAAATGCAAGAATCAATTAACAAAGACCTAGAAAAATTAAAGAATAAACATACAAACAACACAATTACTGAAATTGAAAATACTCTAGAAGGAATCAATAGCAGAATTTCTGAAGCAGAAGAATGAATCAATGAGCTGAAAGATAAAATGGTGGGAATGACTTCTGAAGAGCAGAATAAAGTAAAAAGAATGAAAAGAACTGAGGACAGTCTCAGAGACCTCTGGGACAATATCAAATGCACCAACATTCGAATTTTAGGAGTCCCAGAAGAAGAAGAGAAAGAGAAAGGGTATGAGAAAATTTTTGAAGAGATTATAGTTGAAAATTTCCCCAACATGGAAAAGGAAATAGTCAATCAAGTCCAAGAGGTGCAAAGAGTCCCATATAGGATAAATCCAAGGAGAAACATGCCAAGACACATACTAATCAAACTAAAAAAGACTAAACCCAGAGAAAGAATATTAAAAGTACCAAGGGAAAAGTAACATACAAGGGAAACCCCATACTTTTACAGCTGATCTTTCAGCAGAAACTCTCTAGGCCAGAAGGAAATGGCAGGATATATTTAAAGTAGTGAAAGGGAAAAATCTACAACCAAGATTACTGTACCTGACAAGGATCTCATTCAAAATTGATGGAAAAATAAAAAGGTTTTCAGACAAGCAAAAATTAAGAGAATTCAGTACCACCACACCAGCTTTACAACAAATGTTAAAGGGACTTGCATAGTCAAGAAATACAAGAGAAGGAAAAAGATCTACAAAATCAACCCCCAAACAATTAAGAAAATGGCAATAGGAACATATATATCAATAATTACTTTAAATGTAAATGGATTAAATGCTCCAACCAAAAGACACAGACTGGCTGAATGAATACAAAAACAAAACCCATGTATATGCTGTCTAAAAGAAATTCACTTCAGACCTCAAGACACATATAGACTGAAAGTGAGAGGATGGGAAAATGTGTTCCATGCAAATGGGAAGCAAAAGAAAGCTGGAGTAGCAATCTTCATATCAGACAAAATAGACCTTAAAATAAAGAAGATTACAAGAGATAAGGAAGAACACTACATAATGATCAAGGGATCAATCCAAGAGAAAGACATAACAATTGTAAATATCTGTGCACCCAACACAGGAGCACCTCAATATATAAGACAAACACTAATAGACATAAAAGGAGAAATTGACAGTAACACAATAATCGTAGGGGACTTTAACACCCACTCATACCAATGGAAAGATCATCAAAGCAGAAAATTAATAAGGAAACACAAGTCTTAAATGATACATTAGATGAGATGGATCTCATTGATATCTTCAGGACATTATATCCAAATACAGAAGAATACACCTTCTTCTCAAGTGCACATGGAATATTCTCCAGGATAGACCACATCTTAGGTCACAAATCAAATCTCAGTAAATTTAAAAAATTGAAATCATATCAAACAACTTCTCCAACCACAATGCTATGAGACTAGATATCAATTACAAGAAAAAAAAAAGTGTAAGAAACACATGGAAACTAAACAACACATGTCTAAATAACCAACAGGTTACTGGAGAAATCCAAAGGGAAATCAAAAAATTTCTAGAAATAAATGACAATGAAAACATGCAACTCCAAACCTATGAGATGCAGCAAAAAGCAATTCTAAGAGGGAAGTTTATAGAAATACAATCCTACCTCAAGAAACAAGAAAAACATTGAATAGACAACCTAGCTTTACACCTAAAACAACTGGAAAAATAAGAACCAAAAAAAAAAAAATAGTAGAAGGAAAGAAATCATAAAGATCCAAGCAGAAATAAATGAAAAAGAAATGAAAGAAACAACAGTAAAGATTAATAAAACTAAAAGTGGGTTCTTTGAGAAGATAAACAAAATTGATAAACCTTTAGCCAGACTCTTCAAGAAAAAAATGGAGAAAAATCAAATCAACAAAATTAGAAATGAAAAAGGAGAGGTTATAACAGACAATACAGAAATACAAAGGATTATAAGAGACTATTATGAACAACTATATGGCGACAAAATGGATAACCTGGAAGAAATGGACAGATTCTCAGAAGAGTTGAATCTTCCAAGACTGAACCAGGAAGAAATAGAAATTATGAACAACCCAATTACAAGCATTGAAATTGAAGCTGTGGTCAAAAATCTTCCAAGAAACAAAAGCCAAGGACCAGATGGCTTCACAGGAGAATTCTATGAAACATTTAGAGAAGAGTTAATGCCTATCACTTCATGGCAAATAGATGGGGAAACAGTGGGAAAAGTGGCTGACTTTATTTTTCTGGGCTCCAAAATCACTGCAGATGGTGATTGCCACCATGAAATTAAAAGACACTTACTCCCTGGAAGGAAAGTTATGACCAACCTAGACAGCATATTAAAAAGCAGAGACATTACTTTGTCAACGAGGTCCGTCTAGTCAAGGCTATGGTTTTTCCAATGGTCATGTATGGATGTGAGAGTTGGACTATAAAGAAAGCTGAGCACAGAAGAATTGATGTTTTTGAACTGTGGTATTGGAGAAGACTCTTGAGAGTCTCTTGGACTGCAAGGAGACCCAACCAGTCCATCCTGAAGGAGATCAGTCCTGGGTGTTCACTGGAGGGACTAACATTGAAGCTGAAACTACAATACTTTGGCCACCTGTTGTGAAAGGCTGACTCATTTGAAAAGATTCTGATGCTGGGAAAGATTGGGGGCAGGAGAAGAAGGGGACGATAGAGGATGAGATGGTTAGATGGCATCACCAACTCGATGGACATGAGTTTGGGTGGACTCCAGGAGTTAGTGATGGACAGGGAGGCATGGCGTGCTGCAGTTCGTGGGGTCACAAAGAGTCAGACACGACTGAGCAACTGAACTGAACTGAATGCCTATACTTCTAAAACTCTTTAAAAATTTTTCAGAAGAAGGAACACTTCCAAACTCATTCTATGAGGCCACCATCACCCTGATACCAAAACCAGACAAAGGCAACACAAAAAAAGAAAACTACAGGCCAATATCACTGATGAACATAGATGCAAAATCCTCAACAAAGTTTTAGCAAACAGAATTCAGCAACACATCAAAAAGTTCATACCATGATCAAGCTGGGTTTATTCCAAGGATGCAAGGATTCTTCAATATATGCAAATCAATCAATGTGATACACCATATTAACAAATTGAAAGATAAACACCATATGATTATCTCAATAGATGCCAAAAAAGTTTTTGACAAAATTTGGCACACATTTATGATTAAAACTCTTCAAAACATGGGCATAGAAGGAACCTACCTCAACATAGTGAGGGACATATATGATAAGCCTACGTTATTTTCAGGGGTGAAAAACTGAATGCATTCCCCCTAAGATCAGGAACAAGACAAGGGCACCCACTTTCCCCACTATTATTCAACATAGTTCTGGAAGTCCTAGCTGCAGCAATCAGAGAAGAAAAAGAAATAAAAGTAATCCAGATTGGAAAAGAAGAAGTAAAGCTCTCACTGTTTGCCGATGACATGATACTGTACATAGAAAACCCTAAAGATTGTATCAGAAAATTGCTAGAGCTAATCAGTGAATTTAGCAAAGTTGTAGAATACAAAATTGATACACAGAAATCACTTGAATTTCTATATACTGATAATGAAAAATCAGAAAGAGAAATTAAAGAATCAATCCCATTCACCATTGCAACAAAAAGAATTAAATATCTAGGAATAATAAGCAGAGCCATTACTTTGCCAACAAAGGTCCATCTAGTCAAGGCTATGGTTTTTCCAGTGGTCATGTATGGATGTGAGAGTTGGACTGTGAAGAAAGCTGAGCACTGAAGAATTGATGCTTTTGAACTGTGATGTTGGAGAAGACTCTTGAGAGTCCCTTGGACTGCAAGGAGATCCAACCAGTCCATTCTGAAGGAGATCAGTCCTGCGTGTTCTTTGGAAGGAATGATGCTAAAGCTGGAACTCCAGTACTTTGGCCACCTCATGCAAAGAGTTGACTCATTGTAAAAGACTCTGATGCTGGGAGGGATTGGGGGCAGGAGGAGAAGGGGACGACAGAGGGTGAGATGGCTGGATGGCATCATCGACTAGATGGATGTGAGTTTGAGTGAACTCCGGGAGTTGGTGATGGACGGGGGGCCTGGCATGCTGCAATTCATGGGGTCGCAAAGAGTTGGACACGACTAAGTGACTGAACTGAACTGAACTGAAACTTACCTAAGGAGACAAAAGAACTGTACACAGAAAATTATAAGACACTAATGAAAGAAACCAAAGATGACATAAACAGATGGAGAGATATTCCATGTCCCTGGATAGGAAGAACCAACATTGTGAAAATGACTATACTACCAAATGCAATCTACAGATTCAATGTGATCCCTATCAAATTACCAATAACATTTTTCACAGAAGTAGAACACAAAATTTCACAATTCATATGGAAACACAGAAGACCCCAAATAGCCAAAGCAGTCTTGAGAAAGAAGAATGGAGCTGGACCTTCCTGACTTCAGATTATACTACAAAGCTACAGTCATCAAGACAGTATGGTATGGCACAAAAACAGAAACATAGACCAGTGGAACAAGATAGAAAGCCCAGAAATAAACCCATGGCTACCTTATACTTGACAAAGGAGGCAGAATATACAATGGGGCAAAGGCAGCCTCTTTAATAAATGGTGCTTGGAAAACTGGACAGCTATATGTAAAAGAATGAAATTAGAACACTTCCTAACACCATACACAAAGATAAACTCAAAATGGATTAAAGACCTAAATGTAAGACCAAAAACTATAAAACTCTTAAAGGAAAATATAGGCAGAACACTTGATGACATAAATCAAAGCAAGATCTTCTATGACCCACCTCCTAGAGTAAAGGAAATAAAAACGAAAGTAAACAAGTTGGACCTGATTAAGCTTAAAAGCTTTTGCACAGCAAAGAAAACTATGAGCAAGGTGAAAAGGCAACCCTCAGAATGGGAGAAAATAGTAGCAAATGAAACAACTGACAAAGGATTAATTTCCAAAATATACAAGCAGCTCATAAAACTCAATACCAGAAGAACAAACAATGCAATCAAAAAGTGAGAAAAAGACCTCAACAGACATTTCTCCAAAGAACACTTACAGATGGCTAACAAACACATGAAAAGACACTCAACATTGCTCATTATTAGAGGAATGCAATCAAAACTACAATGAGGTATCACCTCCCACCAGTCAAATGGCCATCATCAAAAAGTCTACAAGCAATAAATTCTGGAGAGGGTGTGGAAAAAAGGGAACACTCTTGCACTGTTGCTGGAAATGTAAACTGATAGAGCCACTGTGGAATATGGTATGGAGATTCCTTAAAAAACTAGGAATAAAGCCAACATATGACCCAGCAATCACACTCCTTGGCATATACCATGAGGAAACTAAAATTGAAAAAGACACATGCATCCCATTGTTCATTGCAGCACTATTTACGATAGCTAGAACATGGAAACAGCCTAGAAGTCCATCAACAGATGAATGGGTAAAGAAGCCATGGTATGTATACACAATGGAACATCTCAGTTATAAAAAGGAATGCCTTTGAGTCCGTTCTAATGAGGTGGATGAACCTAGAACCTATTATACAGAGTGAAGTAAGTCAGAAAGAGAAAGATAAATATCGTATTCTAACACGCATATACAGAATCGAGAAAAATGGTACTGAAAAATTTACTTACAGGGCAGCAATGGAGAAACAGAGAATAGACTTATGGACATGGGGAGAGGGGAGGAGAGGGTGAGATGTATGGGAAGAGTAACACAGAAACTTACATTGCCACACGTACAATAGACAGTCATTGGAAATTTGCTGTATGGCTAAGAAACTCAAATAGGGGCTCTGTATCAACCTGGAGGGGTGGGATGCGGAGGGAGATGGGGGGTAGGTTCAAAAGGGAGGGGATATATGTATACCTATGGCTGATTCATGTTGAGGTTTGACAGAAAACAACAAAATTCTGTAAAGCAATTATCCTTTAATTTAAAAAAGAGAGAGAGAGAAAGAGGAAAAAACAGATTCAGACAAGAAAGGAACAACAAAGAATAAGAAATAGCCAGAGGAAGATCAAGAAAGAAACACACAGAAATGGGTTGAAAGGTACGAAATCACATGAACACATATACAGAGACACAGACAGACATGAAGAGAGAGTGCCATTGTGAAAGGAGGTGAAATTCAGATAGAGACAGAGGCTGAGAGAAAGAGACTCAGAGACATACTGCCAGGCAGATGTGGACAGACAGCCAGCCAGCCATATGGAGAGACAGAGGTGAGTTACAATAGATACAGGCAGAGGGATAGAGGACTAGGTCAGGGAGATAGAAAAGGCCATAGTGAGACAGAAGAGTGATGGGGAGAGGCTGTGAGAGAAGCTGGGAGGTAGAGGTGGAGGGAGCCAGAGGGATGCAGGAGCCGGCAGCGCCCAGAGCATCAGATGCTAGGAGCTCACCGTCTCCTCCACTGCCCACAGCCTTCTTTTCTCCACCACTTCCTGACTGGCTCACAGGAGCCTGCACTGTCAGTAGAGTGGAGAAGGTCACTCTCCCAGGTCAAGCTGCCCCAAACGTGCTCTGCCCTCCACCTGGAGCCCCAAGGACCAAGAGGTGTTGTGGGCGCATCTGCATTGAGCTGGGCTTTCTCCTCCGTCCTCCCCTTGAACCAGACTCATTGATGGAAGGACAGAGACCTGCCCAGCATCCATTCCCACCCCTAGAACTCAGAGCTGCTCAGTTCTCCATGCTGGTTTCTGAGCCGCAAGGACAGGGGTGGGCACAACTGAGTCCCCCCAGCAAGCCTCTGCAGACTCCCCTCATGGGTAAGACACTGCCCCTGCCCCGGGACGCCCACACAGGAGGCAAGCAGCCCCCCTCACATGCCCCTCGCTGGCTGCATGACTGTGGTGTCACCTGCCCTTTGGAAGCTTCAGTGCCCACCTCTGAAATGGGTGATAAGCAGCCTACCTCATGAGTAGGTAGTGGATGCCAGTGAAGGGCCTGACACAAAATCTGGCATATAGTAAGTGCTCAGTAAACACTGGCTTTCTTTTATTGGAAAAGTCTGAAAAATACAGAGATAAAGACAGAAAGCGAGGCATAGCCAACAAGAGTTAGAGAGTCCTGGGAAGGGAGAGGTCATTCTAGCTGGGTCAGAGGAGACTTTGGTGGCATTTGAATCAGGCCTTGGCATATTTTAGGGCTTCCCTGGGGGGTTTAGATGGTAAAGAATCTGCCTGAAACGTGGGAGACCTGGGTTCAATCCCTGGGTCAGGAAGATCCCCTGGAGAAGGGAATGGCAACCCACTCCAGTGTTCTTGCCTGGGAAATCCCATGGACAAAGGAGCCTGGCAGTGTATAGTCCATGGGGGTCACAAAGAGTTGGACATGACTGAGCAACTAACATTTTGGAATATTTAAAAGTGAGAGATGGAGATGAGTGGAAGGTAAGCATATACCATCTCAGAAGGAGTGATGCTGATGGACTTCATTCTATTGACCACCTGGATAGGTTTGGATCTATGCAGGTGCAGTAGGAGCAGAGAGCTGGATGGTGTGAGTAAGAGAGAAGAGCTTGGAGCCCCCAGAAGCCATCAATTAAGGGGAATGGGGAAAGAGAGCAGTGATGGATGGAGGGAAATGGCACCACTGTCACAAGACAGGTCCCATAGGGTGAAACTGACAGGGACTTGGGCCAATGATTCCTAAATCTGAGGATGACAAAGGGACCCCAAGAAGCTAGCTTACATCTGATCGTATACAAGTGCACACTTTACTAGAGAAAAGATCCATAGTTTTTACCAGATTCTCAAAAGAATCTGTGTTAGTTTGGACAGGCCAGATTTATGCTTAGTAAAAAACAGCCCCAAAGCTCCCTGGCCGGGAGTTTATCTCTTTATATCTCATGAGTTCCACTGTGACTCTCCCTTAGTTTTAACCCAGAGATCCAGACTGTTTTGAGTTTATACCTCGACCATCTCAACGTGCTGCCTCCATGACCGCCAACAAAGAAAGAGCTGGTGTCTTCCAGGGGCTTCTTACTGCTGCAGTCCATAGGACACATCACTTCCAGTCACTATTCCTCAGTGACTAGCTGTAAGGGAAGCTGGGAAAACCTCCATGCTCCTGGGCAGCAGGGAGAGGTCAGCATTGATGAGCACCGATTATGTCGGGGACCCCCAAGAAAGTTAGGAACCTTAGTTTCAGAACAGTGAGTCCCACACTCTCATTTATAGACCACCTGCCTCACATGGTATTCTGAAAGCTCTGGGTAAATGCGGATCCTAGGCTATGTCTTAGAGAGTTATGTGCTAACGTCCAGGAACCTGTGTTTTTAAAACATTCATAGGTGAATGTACAGAACCAGTTTGGCAACCCCTGGAGTGGAAGGTTCTCTGATCACAGGGCTGGGAGTTGCCTCAGAGGTCATCCAGGTTAGAATCTTAAATAACCTCCAACTGGCTTGCTCTCCTCTCCCTACATCTTCAGGCTGCTGGAGTGAAGTTACAAAACCCTCAGTCAAAGTTGATGCCCACTGTCACTTGGAATTCCAGGCCCAGTCCTGTGCTCCTCATGCCAACACTAAGGTTGGGCCCATTTTATTGATGTGATAACTAAGCCACAGAATGTCATACTGAATCTGGGATTGCTGACCCCACTCACGTCTGATGTGAGGAAAAGTCAGTGTCTGGCCCCAGATGCCCTCAACTCCACTCCCAGGAGATATGGTTCCCCGGTATTTTCCAAGGCAAGTGGGCCTTTAAGACACAAGGTGCTCAAAAGTACTCAAACACCCACATTATGGCCAGTTCTCTCCCTGCAACCATTGTTTAATTCCTCCTGGAGAACAAGACTGGAAAGACAGTGCTAATTTAATTTGCCGGAATGAATAAAGATAAGACAGTGACTGAGGGTGGTGAAGCGCTGGGAGCAAATAATTCACATCCCCGAAACCCGGCTCCTTCCATCAAGACTGCCGTCCCCACACTCAAGCTGATTAAGCCAGGACGATGACAGTTAATTACCTTCCTCTGTCACTGAGGAAGGCTGGCTTCCCCCAGCCAGGCCATGGGCATGAGGGGATTTATAAATGGGCAAATGAGATCAAAGGGAGGAAGGAAGGAGCAAGGGTTCGTGGACCCCTCCAGGGTCAGCAGTATGTGGGTGAGGAGGGTACTTGGAGAACATGTTCATTAGTTAGCAGTTCATCAATCAGCCCCCAGGGCTTGGAGTCCAGTGCTCCTGGTAACTGTGTATGTGTCCACCTGGAAGCAGGTTCGTCACTGAGCCCAATGACCAGCTCGATCCAGAACACAGGCAGCAGCATCCATTGTGTTCATAGACGGCATCACCAGTGCTTGTGGGACATTTCACCTCCCAGGAAACAAGAAGGCTTTCCATTGGTGCACACATGGACCTGCCCATCAGCCAAGCAATGAATATTTTCCTGGCACATGTTGGGCGTTGCTGTGAGGGTGTGTGGGGATTACAGGGGGCTGGTTCAGCACTTCTACATCACATGGTGAGATGTAGAAGCACCCCTGCCCAGCTGCTAACTAGTTGTATGATCTTGCCCAAGTTTCTTCTCTAAGCCTCAGTGTCTCCATCTGAGGAATGGGGACAGTCATGGCACCGACTTTATAGAATTCTGGGCGGGAGGCATTGAGAGATTGTGCCTGGAGAGAGCCCAGCTTGGCCCCCAGCCCATAGGAAGGGCTCCAAGATCGTGAGTTACCATCAGTGTCACTACCACGAGGATCATATGCATCCTTCCCGAATGTGCTCATGTGCTCACCATGAAAGTGCAGGGAGGGGGCCCACTCCTCTGGTTCATGGATCTCATGGGCAATGGCATTTAAGACCCCAGGGAGAGACTTCTGTGTCACCTCCAAGGTGCCTTGCCACCTTCCTCTGTGGCTCACAGAGTGAGGACTCAGTGCCCAGGCGGGAGGGAGGGAAAGCAGGTGGAAAGCCGTCTCTTGAGAGTTTAGACTCTATGCAAAGCTGGAGACCTACTTTGCTGGAACTGAAAACAATTTGCAGCAACACAAAAGGAGACATTAAGAGAGCGCCAGGCACCCTGCAAAGAAAGGGAGGAACTGATTTCGGGAGAGCAATTTAAATGCAACTAAAGGCTGAACACATTTTCCAGGGACCCGGCTTCCCTTCACGTAGAATGAAGTGCCTCCATGATGTGGGAGCACCCCTCCCCACAGTTGTGGAGACTCTGTGAGCTGAGTTTCAATCTCCTTTTGTGTGGAACCTAAGATGAAGACAGCTGGTCTTGGGACCTGGGATGCGGAGACCCCGGAACCTGGGTCAGATAAGGCTGGAATTTTTCTGGGGGTTAGGGAGAAGGCAGAGTCACAGCCAAAGATGAAAGGAATTTGGAGCTGAGAAGGCAGTACCAGGCATGGGTTCAGGGGTGACCTTGTCTCTGAGTGGGGAGGTTCAGGGGGCAGGAGCGGGTGGGACGGAGCTGAGTTCTGGGTTCAGAGCGAAAGGCTCAGGATAAGACTGTCAACAGTGAGGTGGTGGGAGGTAGTGCCAGGTATGTGAGGGGACCAGAAGCTTAAAGAAACAGCGGCCTGGTTTTTAGAACCCAACCCCAGCCCCAGCTCAAAACTGGGCTCTCTGACCCCTTGGGAGACTAAGTACCCATGGATCGAGGAAACCCCACTATTGTGGGGTATCAACCAAGAAGACACAGAGGCTACAAATAAAAGGTTTTTGGGGGGTCTTAGGAGCCGCAATTCGGAGACACAGATTCAGGTAAAACCAAAAGAGTGTTCCGGGGGAAGAGAAAGAGTCAGGGGCTTACAAAGACAATGCCACAAAGTTAAGTTGTCTGGAAAGAATTATGATCAACCATGACACAGAAAAGGAAATACTTGTCTTCAAGGGATGGGCTCTCATGAGTTGCGTGGAACAATGACTGGTTCAAACTTGGGAAAGGATGTATATTGTCACTCTGCTTATTTAACTTATATGCAGAGTACATCACCAGAAATGCTGGGCTGGCTGAATCACAAGCTGGCATCAAGATTGCCAGGAGAAATATCAACAACCTCAGATATGCAGATGATACCACTCTAATGGCAGAAAGTGAAGAGGAACTGAAGAGCCTTCTGATGAGGGTGCAAGAGGAGAATGGGAAAGCTGGCTTAAAACTCAGCATTCAAAAAATGAAAATCATGGCATCTGGCCCCATCACTTCATGGCAAATAGAAGAGGAAAAAGTGGAAGCAATGACAGATTTTATTTTCTTGGGCTCCAAAATCACTTCTTAAAAGATGCTTGTTCGCTGGAAGAAAAGTTTTGACAAATTTAGACAGCATATTGAAAAAGCAGAGATGTCACTTTGCCGACAAAGGTCTGTCTAGTCAAAGCTATGGCTTTTCCAATAGTCATATATGGATGTGAGAGCTGGACTATAAAGAAGGCTGGGCGCTGAAGAATTGATGCTTTTGAACTGTGGTGTTGAGAGTCCCTTGGACTGCAAGGAGATCAAACCAGTCAATCCTAAAGGAAACCAACCCTGAATATTCATTGCAGGGACTAATGCTGAAGCTGAAGCTCCAATACTTTGGCCACCTGATATGAAGAGCCAACTCATTGTAAACGACTCTGATGCTGGGAAAGATTGAGAGCAGGAGGAGAGGGGGGTAACAGAGGATGAGATGGTTAAATAGCATCACCAACTCAAAGGACATGAGTTTGAGCAAGATGAGAGAGATAGTGAAGGACAGGAAAGCCTGGTGTGCTGCAGTCCATGGAGTCAGACATGACTTAGCAACTGAACAAGGGCCCGATAAGTATCTTGAGTTTCTGGAACTTTGGACAGACATTCTGGATGCCTTTGATAAGACAGTAAGTGAGCAGAAGGTCAGATTCCATCCAAACTAGGACGTCCATAAGTCTCACTCCCTCCATGGCCTTCTGGCTCTGTTTAGAGAGCTCTCTTAGCAATACCAGCTCTGTTTTGATTTTCTTTTCACAGAGAGTTGGGAATGGGAAAATTTGTGGAAATAAGCCAACCCAAAAACTTGACAAAAGGGATTCCCAGATTCAGGAATGGGGGGTGGGAGTGGGGAATGACTCCCCAAAGTCTCTGTATCTGTTTGGATTCTTTTCAGCAAGTATTCACAGCCGTCCACCCTACTGATGCAGAGCTTGGCCATGTGACCTGTTTGGGTCCAGAGAATGTCAGTGGATATGACAGGAGGCAATTCTGAGCCAAGTCGTTAAGGAACAACCCACGTTTCTGTTCTGCCTCTTATGCTTGCCCCAGTTTTGAGGAGCAGAACATACCTTCAGGAGCCACTGATCCACAGAGGTTTATCTCAGGGCCCAGCAGGAAGCACAGGTGAGACACAGGACTGGAGATAAACAACACAGGAGCCAATATTCAATTCATGAATCACTCAGTTTATTATACACAATTAGCACATGACACAGGTTAGTCAATGTAGGGGAAAAAAGGAATAACAAACCTCTCCTGGGAGAAGTCTGGGATGGAGACGTCTCTCAGCATGAGCAGCGCTCCATGGTCCAGCAGAGGATCTCGAGACTATTGTGGGTGGGGAGCCTCCTTCAGTTCTAACAGGGCCTCTGGCTGCAGCTCTCAGCAGCACGGAGTCAGATCCTCCAGTGAAGAGCTGGAGGAAGTCATTCAGCTTCATTCAGTTCTTCAGTCGCTCAGTCGTGTCCAACTCTTTGCAACCCCGTGGACAGCAGCACGCTATGTTTCCCTGTCCTTCACCATCTCCCAGAGCTGGCTCAAACTCATGTCCATTGAGTCAGTGACGCCATCCAACCATTTGGTTCTCTGTCAACCCTTTCTCCTCCTGCCCTCAATCTTTCCCAGCATCAGGGTCTTTTCCAATGAGTCAGCTCTTTGCATCAGGTTGGCCAAAGTATTGGCGCTTCAGCTTCACCATCAGTCCTTTCAAGGAATATTCAGGGTTGATTTCCTTTAGGATTGCCTGGTCTGATCTCCTTGTAGTCCAAGGGACTCTCAAGAGTCTTCTCCAGCACCACAATTTGAAAGCATCAATTCTTTGGTACTCAGCCTTCTTTATGGTTCAACTCTCACATCCATACATGACTACTGGAAAAACGATAGCTTTGACTATATGGACCTTTGTCAGCAAAGTGATATCTCTGATTTTAATACTCTGTCTAGGCTTGTAATAGCTTTTCTTTCAAGGAGCAAGCATTGTGCTGTCTTTTTATGGTTACCCCCTGGAAGATGTCTTGATTCTATCAGCTTCTCCTGTTCAAGTGATGTACATGATTCATCAAACTTCTTATCTAAAGCAACACTCTTAATTTATCACCCAAAGACACAGTCCTATAGCATGTCAAAACAACCACATTGGCCACACTGACTCCATTTGAACTACTTGTTCATCCACCCAGTCATGTCTGACTCTCTGAAACTCCATGGACTGCAGCACGCCAGGCTCCCTGTCCCTCACCATCTCCCAGAGTTTGCCCAACTTCACATCCACGAACTACTATGAACTACTTAACATAGGTTAAGTCCCATAAGTATCACACAAGATGAGTAGGAGTCAAAACAGTAGAGGATGAGAGGCACATGGAGCAAAGTAAAACCCAGCCCACGGTCTGGATCCAAGGGCCTCCACCTCAGAACCCAGCATGGGCTGCCCAGCCAGTGTACAGACCCATGAACAAGAAAAGCCAGTGCCCACTGCTGTAGGTGCTTCAGGGGGCGCTTCACACAGCACTACGATGGCAATGGCTGTGTGATATTGTGATTTATGAGAAACAGCTATTTGATCTTTGTCCCCATCCTTGGCACAGAGCTCCTAACTCCTTTGGAATTTCATAAGTGATGAGAGTGATAAGGCTGTTTTTGTTTCATTCAGCTGGGACGGGTCTTACTTGCGGCCCGTGAACTCTTAGTTGCAGCATGTGGGATCTGGTTCCCTGACCAGGGATGGAACCCAGGCCTCTGCTTTGGGAGCCCAGAGTCTTAGGGACTGAACCACCGGGAACGTTCCAAGGGTCTCTTTTATTATGTTAATGAGGCAATTTTGGACCCCACCCAAGGATGAGATCTGGTTGCCAAGAGAACCAACCGTGTGATTAGAGGATTAGAGTCCCATCTGACTTCCCTGGAGGGAAGAACGGCTGGAAATTGGATCAATCGTCAGTGGTCAATGATTTAATCAACCATTATATAATGTACTCGTTGTGCTTGTGCGCTCGGTTGCATCTGACTCTCTGCGACCCCATGGACTGTAGCCTGCCAGGCTTTTCTGTCCATAGGATCTTCCAGGCAAGAATACTGGAGTGGGTTGCCATTTAATTCTCTAGAGGATCTTCCTGACCCAGGGATCGAATCTTCGTCTCCTGTGTCTCCTGCATTGCAGGCAGATTCTTTACCCACAGAGAAACCCCAAAGAACAAGGTTCAGAGAGTTTCCAGGTTGATGAATACACAGAGGTGCCAGGAGGTTGGTGCACCTGGAAAGGGCCTGGAATCTCTACATCCCTTCTCACATAGCCTGCCATCTGCATCTCTTTTTCTGGCTGTTCCTGAGCGGTATCCTTTCATAACAAACCAGTGAGGAGTGGGATGGGGAGAGGGGGTGCGGATAGGATGGAGGCTAAAGAGGGAGAGGCTACATATACAGTTATGACTCATTCGAGTTGTTGTAAGGCAGAAACCAACACAACATTGTAAAGCAATTATCCTCCAATTTAAAAATAAATTAAAAAATAAAATAAGCCAGTAGTCTAGTGAGTAAATTGGTTTCTGAGTTCTGTGAAGGGCTTTAGCAGATTAAGCGAACCCAAGGAGGGACCTGTGGGAACCTCTGATTTATAGCCAGTAGGTCAGAACCACAGGGTACAACCTGGACTTTCCACTGGTGTCTATAAAGTTCGGGGCAGCGGGGGTGGGGTGGTTGGCCAAGGATGGAAACTCTGCCTTGTGGGGCCAAGACTTTACCCTGTAGGATCTGAGACTATCTCTAGGTAGACAATGTCAGGACTGAGGTGAATTATGGGCCAAGCTGGTGTTGGAAGATTGCTTGATTGGGGGGAAAACACACACACATGTAGAACTGGGAGAAGAAGTACTGGCTGGCAGACAGTCACACAGCAAGTCAGGGCTGAGCTGGGCCAACCCAGGCAGCCCCAGAGAGTAAAGAATACTTCCTCCTCCACCTCTGTCCCCACAGAGCGTCATGCCTCTGACAACGTGCTGGCCGAGATCTCCCTCTCAAGAGGCTGTGTTTGGACGCTCGCACTGGATGTGCCCTCTCTGGGAAGCCCTCCATTAAAGGCTCAGGATGCCTGGAAGGGATGTGCCAGCCTCTCTCTCTCTCCTGTCAGCCAAGTGGGTCCCTCTCAGACCAGGCAGCGACACTGCAGGGGCCTGACAGGGTCAGCAGGCAGCCATGACGCAGAGCAAGCAGGGAGGAGGGCTGGGTAACAGCACATGTGGCAGTGCCCTGGGCTGGGTGGGTCACAGGAGGCAGGACGTGCAGGGTGCCAGGTGGGCACTGCACCCAGGGGACCACTTTCCCACAGGAATGAGTTCTGTAGGCAGGAGCTGTGCCCTGCTCCACATATCCATCTCTGTGACCCTGGGCAAGGGACCTCAATGCTTGGGGCAGGGAAATGAGAATAAAAACACCCCCCAGGACTGCAGGGCAGAGTAATAAATCTTGAAATAAGCAACAGGCCCAGCCCAGAGCCTGGCAGGTGGATGGTCCCTGACAGCGGGACCTCCCTCCTGCCCACTGCCAGGACACCCCTGCCGGGGTCACGGCTCCACCATCACGCTTCTGGGACTTGTGTCCTGCTCCTCTGGCTCCTGGCTGTGAGACCCTGGGAAAGCCCCTCTCCCTCCCTGAGCCTCAGTTTCCTCATCTGCAAGATGGAGAATAATAACACCTCCCTGCAGATCGAGGTGAGGACTCGGTGAGGTGATCATTGTTACGTGCCGGCTCACAGCCTGCACGAAGTCACCGCCATCAGAGGCAGCTGCTGTCCCCCAGAGCAGGGGCTCTGCGGGGCCTCTTAGAGAGTGAAACCCTGGACCACAGGAGGGCTGTTGTTCCCAGAGTTATCATTCACTCACGGCATCCCTTCCAGAATCCCCCCTGGGATCCACGGCTGTCTGTCTCCTGTCCCTAACACCGCCTCTCTCCCTCCCCATCTAGCTTTGACAGAGCAGGTCTGGAAAAAGATACTCTGTTCACGTGAAAATTTCACAGAGAACAGTAATATCTTCTACCTGATGATGACAAGAGCAAAAATATACCAGCATCCTTGCATTTTGCCTTTATGAACAAGCAAGCTGCCCCCATGTGTGAGGGACTCAGTAGAAACTATTCAGGGACACATGAGTCTTCCTTTTAAGCCACATTATGTTAAAAGCAGTTTCCCCTCCACTACATGTTACCTTCTCTCTCTCTTTTTTTTTTTCTTTTGGCTGTGCTATATTTTAGTTACAGACACGCATGCAGGCGCTCAGTTGTGGCATGCAGAATCTACTTCCCTGAATAGGAATCAAACCTGGGCCCCCTGCATTGGGAGCACAGAGTCTTAACCACTAGACCACCAGGGAAGTCCCTTTCTTTTCTTTTTAATGAGAGGAACCCTTGTTCATTATTATGGACTTAATTATTGTTGTTTAGTCAGTAAGTCCTGTCCAACTCTTTGTGACCCCATGGACTGGGGCCCAAGAGGCTTCTCTGTCCATGGAATTTCCCAGGCAACAGCAGAAGAGTGGGCTGCCATTTCCTTCTCCAGGGGATCTTCCTGGCCCAGGAATTGAACCCACATCTGCTGCATTGCTGGCAGACTCTTTACCACTGAGCCACCAGGGGGCCTGAGTGGTCTTAATTAAGATCTGCCCCAAAATCCTACATTGATGCCCTAACCCCCAGTGTGATCAGCATGATCGTATTAGGAGATGCAGCCTTTGGGAGGTGATATGGGTCAGATGAGGTCATGAAGGTGGGGCCCCCAGGATGGGATTAGTGCCCCTATAAGAAGACACCTCAGATTGCTTGCTCACACACTCTGTCTCCCACCTTATGTGAGGATGGCAAGAAGGCAGGTTTCTGCAAGTCCCCTCACCAGGACCCAACCCTGCTAGCAACTTGATCTGAGACCTCCAGCCTCCAGATCTGTGAGAAATAAATGTCTGGTGTTTAAGTACCCATTTGTTATAGCAGCTGAGCTAAGACGTTCATTCTTGTGAATGATCTGTTAAGGGAGATGAATCTAGGAAATTCATATACTGATGGAAAGCTATGGCTCTTTAAAAAAGCATTCATTTGTGGTGTAAAATACAGCTGAGTGAGAGTGTACAAACCCAGGCAAGGTCGATGGGCCATTACGGCACAGGCTGAATAGCTTTGCTGTAGAGCTGTCTGTAATTACCTGCTCCTAACTGGTGCTCAGGGCTTCTGTTTCTATTCATTCCATGCAGGGAAACTACAGGTCTGGTGGTGTCTGTCGCCCCTTCAAGGCCCCAGCTGCACCCTGTCACCTGCACCCTCTCTGCTGAGCTCAGATCCTTTCTCTGGTTGACTCCAGTCTTGGGGCTCAGGCCCAGGTGGTCCTATCTCTGGATCTTTGTCCACGGCCTTGGCACGGGGCCTGTGGTCTTGCTTTCCCTAAGGACTTGGTGCAGCAGCTTGGGTCTCTCCCACTTCAGAACCGAGCAAATGTCCTGGCATGTGAAACAGAGCTCACCTTCACACCATCCCCCAACCTGGGGCAAGGTAGATCCCTACCCTGGACCCCAGACATGAAAGGACCCTGCTTTTTCCCTCCTCTGGCCCTGCCTCTCCTCATAGGATGACAAACATGTATAGCCAAAGAAATATGCCCATTGGAGACTAGCCCCTAATTTAGACAATGGTTTGAATTCTTGGGGCCTAGAAGTCTCTGCCCAAGTAGCCTGAAGCGCTTCCTGACCCAGGTGGGCCTCTGTCCTGGGTCTGTCCTCCTGAGAGTGAATACATTGGGAGCATACCCCAGGCCTGAGGGATTCTGAGGGATACTGAGGGGTTTGTGGGAGTCATGGAAGGAGTTCAAAGATGTGCCCTGGGGCCTCTACACCCTCAGGGTGTGGGACAGACCTGGGAACAGAAAGGGAAGGAGGTGGGCCCATGAGGGGCTAGGGAGGATTCTTCCTGCACCTCCACATCTGGGCTGGAACCCCGAGGGACCCAAGAACCTTCAGATCAAACCTGGCCTCCTGATTTATTATACAGTTGACTCAGTCAAGATAACAAATAGAATATATATTATTTCCAGTGCACCGGTGTGATTCATCATTTTAAATATTTAGGAACGAGGGCCTCCACCAGGTGTGGTCTGTGCCCGTCAAATGGCAGGGGCAGCCAGCAGCACCTGTAGCATGTAGACGACGTGCTGGGCCCTGGGGTCAGTGGGGGAGAAGCAGGTCTCTGGGAGGTTACGATCACTGCCTCATCTCTGAGTGGAGGCACCTGATCTGGACGAGAGGCAGGTGGAACCCTCATGGGGTCATAGGCTCTCCCTCTGCGGGCCCAGCGCAGAGCTCAGCCATCCATGGGGGTCCTTTTATCACACTGGGTGAGGGGTCTTGCTCTGCTTCAGGGTGCCTTCAATGCTGTTCCACAGAAAACCAGGGCCCTGCAGGAAGAGAGGCTGGAGAAGGTGGCAGAGGCCCCATAGCTGGGCTTATGGCTCCATCCTCCCACTCTGCCTCATTTATTCCTCCCAACCAGCCCATGAGAGGGTACGATCATCTTCCCATTTGCAGGTTAAAGCACCTGTCCTGGTCACACTGTCAGCACAGAAGCCCCCATCCTCCACTGTCAGACCAGGGCCCCTACAGGGGCCAGCTGAGTGTCAAGAGCAAGTGTCCAGAGCAAGATTCGAGGCTGATATGGGCAGGAGCTCAGGGCAGTGAACAGATCCCAGTCACTCCTGTTGCAGCCCCTGAACTTTTGGTACCCAGCACAGGTGTAGCAGAGAGGGAGCATCCCCTGAGACAGAAGGCTGGTGAGGGGATGAGAGCTGTGGGACCCAGGTGGCGAGGCTCCTCCAGACCCCTTCAGCCTGGTCTCTCCTGTTTCCCCAGCCTCGTTCAGTCACTGACCTTCCCGCTCTGTTTCCTTCGCCCTCCAGCATCCAGGGCCTTGTTTCAGTCTCCCAGGATGCACCAGGCTCCCACCCACCACAGGGCCTTTCCACGTGCCCTTCTCTCTGCCTAGATCACCCTCCTGGTTCGCATAGCTCTTCTTCCTCTTCCCTAAGCAGGTCAAGTCCGTATTATCGTTTGTTTTTCAGAGCATCAGAGCCCTCTCCCGCGTGGCACTCACCCCAGGCGCAATGAATTAAAGATGTGGGCAGTGAGTCATCCAGTGCCTCCCTCCTCCAGGGTCCCCAGGTCCGCCTCTCCAGCATCAGAGTTCCTGCACTAGAAATATGGCATGGATGAACAAATGGAGAGGATGAGATCTGAGCTGAGCCTGTGACTGCAGCCTGGAACCTCCCACAGCCCCGTATCATCAAGCTTCTCCAGTCCCTAGTTGGAGCCCTTACCATTCTGCTTCACAGATGGTCCTGTGTCTGCATTGGCCTCCCCATCCAGACCAGAGACTCTGAAGGGGGGATTCCCTCCAGGGTCCCAGGGCTCACCCCAGTGCAGGACTAGGGTGGACTAGGGAGGGTGGGTACAGTGAGTGTGTGTTCAATGAAAGGAGGGACTTTCAAGAGGAGGGAGGCCCCAGGCTCTACTCAGAGGCAAAAGCTCTGATCCTCAGTGTTGTGTGGTAGCCTGAATGGGAGGTGAGTTTGGGGGAGAATGGATACATGTATACATATGGCTGAGTCCCTTTCCTGTTCACCTGAAACCATCACAACATTGTTAATCAGCTCTACCTCAATACAAAGTAAAAAGTTGTTTTTTTTTTTTAATTGAAAAAAAAAAAAAATCTCTGGTCCTTTTGCAGGCTGAGCTATGGTGTAGACTCTCCCCAACACACACGCACGCACGCACACACATGCACGTACGCACGCGCACGCACGCACGTACGCACGCACACGTCTATGGCACAAATTTGGCCGCAACCCTCAGAGGTCCTGGGGGAAGATACAGGAAACAAGATGGCACCCGGGAGCCGAGGGGAAGGGAGAAAGGCTGTCAGGGTAAGAGCATCAGGGAACTGGGGCCTCCTCTCTCCTCTGAGAAGAAGCAGGTGGTGGCATGCCTGAGACCTCTGTCTAGTGGTCTGGCTTCCGTCACAGCTGCGGAGTTGGCAGTAACTGAGAGGCATCGGTGGAGTGACAGCTTCTAACTCATTCCCACCCCCTTGAGGCTGACATCTTAAAATTCATGGAATCACAGCACCTCAGGGCTGCAAGGACTCCCCTAGGCACTTGCTAATAACCTGCCATGGCAGGGACTGGATTTATTATCATGTGCATATTTGCAACCGTTTACACACACACACACACACACACACACACACACACATGAGAATTTTATCTTTACCCACTCAGCTTCTCCCCTTCCCTTGCCCTCTAAATGAGAATGTTATCTTTGCAAGACGGTTTCTGATGTATGTGTGCACCCACTTACAACACAGAGAAGTGAAGGGAAAACAAAGAAGAAATCAAGACTGAGGTGCTGGTCCTATGAGGTACAATGGGGAAGGCAGAAGAGGGGAGACAGCAGCTCAGCAAGCTGCGGGCTGGAGAGATCTGGAAGGTTCGGCTTCTGTGAGGCGCTGCAGTTCCCCAAAGGTGAGGAAGGGGACCTGGAGAAAGTGTTATGGAACGTACAAATTGCATCCCCTTTAGATTCCATCATGAAATGGAAGTAATAAGAAGTGAAGTAAAGTGAAAGTCACTCAGTCGTGTCTGACTGTTCGTGACCCCATGGCCTGTAGCCTGCCAGACTCCTCTGGCCATGGGATTCTTCAGGCTAGAATACTGGAGTGGGTAGCCTATCCCTTCTCCAGCGAATCTTCCCAACCCAGGAATCAAACTGGGATCTCCTGCATTGCAGGCGGATTCTTTACCAGCCGAGCTACCAGGAAAGCCCAGAAGTAATATAGGAATTCCTTTTTATTTTTTTAATTTATTTTAATTAGAGGCTAACTACTTTATAATATTGTGGTTTTTGTCATACATTGACATGAATCAGCCATGGGTGTACATGTGTCCCACCATCCTGAACCACCCCCCACCTTCCTCTCCACCCCATCCCTCTGGGTTGTCCCAGAGCACCAGCTTTGGGTGCCCTGCTTCATGCATCAAATTTGCACTGGTCATATATTTTACATATGGTAATACACAATTGCACTCATCTCACATGCTAGTAAAGTAATGCTCAAAATTCTCCAAGCCAGGCTTCAGCAGTACATGAACCGTGAACTTCCAAATGTTCAAGCTGGTTTTAGAAAAGGCAGAGGAACCAGAGATCAAATTGCCAACATCCACTGGATCATCGAAAAAGCAAGAGTGTTCCAGAAGGACATCTATTTCTGCTTTATTGATTATGCCAAAGCCTTTGACTCTGTGGATCACAATAAACTGTGGAAAATTCTGAAAAAGATGGGAATATCAGACCACCTGACCTGCCTCTTGAGAAACCTGTATGCACGTCAGGAAGCAACAGTTAGAACTGGACATGGAACAATAGATTGGTTCCAAATAGGAAAAGGAGTACGTCAAGGCTGTATATTGTCACCCTGCTTATTTAACCTATATGCACAGTACATCATGAGAAACTCTGGGCTGGAAGAAGCACAAGCTGGAATCGAGATTGCCAGGAGAAATATCAATAACCTCAGATATGCAGATGACACCACCCTTATGGCAGAAAGTGAAGAGGAACTAAAAGCCTCTTGATGAAAGTAAAAGAGGAGAGTGAAAAGGTTGGCTTAAAGCTCAACATTCAGAAAACAAAGATCATGGCATCCGGTCCCATCACTTCATGGGAAATAGATGGGGAAACAGTGGAAACAGTGTCAGACTTTATTTTGGGGGACTCCAAAATCACTGCAGATGGTGATTGCAGCCATGAAATTAAAATACGCTTACTCCTTGGAAGGAAAGTTATGACCAACCTAGATAGCATATTCAAAAGCAGAGACATTACTTTGCCAAGAAAGGTCCGTCTAGTAAAGGCTATGGTTTTTCCACTGGTCATGTATGGATGTGAGAGTTGGACTGTAAAGAAAGCTGAGCGCCAAAGAATTGATGCTTTTGAACTGTGGTGCTGGAGAAGACTCTTGAGAGTCCCTTGGACTGCAAGGAGATCCAACCAGTCCATCCTAAAGGAGATCAGTCCTGGGTGTTCTTTGGAAGGACTGATGCTAAAGCTGCAACTCCAGTACTTTGGCCACCTCATGTGAAGAGTTGACTCATTGGAAAAGACCCTGATGCTGGGAGGGATTGAGGGCAGGAGGAGAAGGGGACGACAGAGGATGAGATGACTGGATGGCATCACCGACTCAATGGACATGAGTTTGAGTGAACTCTGGGAGTTGTTAATGGACAGAGAGGCCTGGTGTGCTGCGGTTCATGGGATCACAAAGAGTCGGACACGACTGAGCGACTGAACTGAACTGAACTGAATATACATGTTTCATTGCTATTCTCTCATATCATCCCATCCTTGCCTTCTTCCACATAGTCCAAAACTCTGTTCTTTACATCTTTGTCTCTTTTGCTGTCTTGCATATAGGGTCATTGTTACCATCTTTCTAAATTCCATATATATGCGTTAATATACTGTATTGCTGTTTTTCTTTCTGTCTTACTTCACTCTGCATGATTGTTGATTGAGGCCTCAGAGGCGGTGCCACAGAAGATGCAGACCAAGTGCTCTTCTGCCCCTTCCCAGACCCAGCGGATCGCCACACCAGCACGTGCCCTCCCTCCGGCGGCCCTCAGGGGACTGTGCTGGGCCGCAGCAGACGGCAAGAACGTCCAAAAGTGACGGTGTGGGAGATTCTGTCCATGGGAGACCTTCTGTGGTCCACAGACTTGTCACTCGACTCGGACAGATCTACCAGTCCGGGCGAGACAATTCTGCGGCGCTCCAGGCCCAGCGATGAGTGGTGAAGCTAGACGAGAGCTTCCGCTACATGATCCGAGTTTATCTGCTGCAGGGTTGGGACATGGTCACCAACGCCTTGGGAGTCTATCATCTAAATCTCTTTCTAGCTTTCCTTTCTCCAAAAGTGGATCCCTCCTTAATGGAAGATTCAGGCAGTGGCCCCTGCATTATCAACCAAATAGAACGAGGGGTTCCAGCCCTTCATCCGTAGGCTCCCAGAGTTTAAGTTTTGGCACGCAGAGACCAAGGGCACCCTCATGGCCGTGGTCCGCACCTTCTTTGAGGTGTTCTGGCCCATCCTGGTGATGTAGTTCATCAGGGAGTTATTTTCTTTCTAAAAAAGAGCTTCAATTATTTGTAACTGAAATACCAGGTTCTTGAAGAAACTGGCATTTAAACTGAATCTCATTGATTTACTTTCCAATTCCTGTCAGGCATGCAGACGCTGTAATAGAGCGTGGGCTGGGGGACAGCCAAGCGGGCTGGGGAGGGCGGGCAGGCAGCAGCCAGGGCCAGACCCACGGAGGGAGCCAGGATGCCTGGCTGATGACTCTGAGGATGTCTGCCAAGGCCGGACAGCCACGTGGAGAATGCCCACCATCCTGGGTGGGTAGACGCTCCAATAACTGCAAGTTCCAATGCCAGTTTCCCAGTTTCATCTCAGGAGAGATGTGTCGAGTTGGCCTCTACCATAATGACTCAAAACTTTGTTCTTAACCACCATGATGGCTTTTAAGGTCAGTTATACATTAATGTATTATAATTTGGATTTATAAATATATTTAAATATTATATTATATATTATAAATAATTGTATTTGTATATTATAACCTATTAATATTATAAATAGGTGGAGCCCGTGGTAAAAAACCTGCCTGCCAAAGCAATTGACCTAAGAGACTTCAGTTCGATCCCTGGGTGGGGAAGAATCCCTGGAGGAAGGCATGGCAACCCACTCCAGTATCCTTGCCTGTTGGCAGCACCGAGGAACCTGGTGAGCTACAGTCCATAGGGTCGACACGACTGAATCGACTTAACATGCTGCTGCTGCTAAGTTGCTTCAGTTGTGTCCGACTCTGTGCGACCCCATAGACAGCCGCCCACCAGGCTTCCCCATCTCTGGGATTCTCCAGGCAAGAGTACTGGAGTGGGGTGCCATTGCCTTCTCTGTAACATGCATGTGTACCATATTTATATTATAAACATTTGGAATTGTAAATATATATTTTAATTGTGATTATTTTGGCACATTTATTTGATATGTGAAGAGTTGTTTTAATTTAAATGTGTTCTCAAGTAGCAGCCCCATTTTCAGAAAAACCTGGCAGGAGTGGCCAGTTCTGTGGGTTTTAATGCATGCACAGCTTCTCTTTCCACAGGGAAGCAACTCTGACCTGCATGTCAACTTTTTTAATGTAATAAAAAACCAATACTTGTTAACATTTTACCAAGTGACTTTTAAATTCCAACTTTATTCAAGACATTGTCCCTGCAAAGAAAAATTGTTGATCACTGGACTATTTCTTTGGATACAACACTGAGTTGAGACTGGGCCCCACGGAACCCCAGTTATAATCAGCTCATGGCATCGTGAAGGATGCAGACATTTTTCAGGGGCAGAGGTGAGATTGTGGGGATCATCCCAAGGGCCCAGGACCTGTCAAGGCAGGAGAGACACTGCATTAATAAGCTCTGAACCAAGAAGAGACTTTACTTGTAGAAGTTCATTTTAAAGTCAGAGAGCTTGTGGGACAAAAGTGAGGAATAAAAGACTATCTTAAGGAGGGTGATCAAGTTAGCATTTGTTGGGTGCATCACTGAGAGTCAGGTGACAGTCTGGCCAGTGGATGTCACCTCCCCCATCCCACAGAGGTGGAAATAGCCTCCGAGAGGGGAATAGACTCGCTCAAGGTCACACAGCCTGGCAGTAAGGAGCTGGGTGCAAACACTGCCTGCCTGGCTCCCCCTTAAGCTCTTTCCACTCATCCCTGGGGCAGAGGAGGGGAAGCCAATGTGAAGCTTTGGAGGATCTGACCAGGAGCTGAAGGGGTAGCAGAGGTCACATGTGAGCTGGAGTTTGAAGGAGGAAAAGAATTCTGAGCAACAGGGGCTAGGACATGGGTCATAGATGAGGGAGGGGCATTCCAAGTGGAAGAAGCTACATGAGGCTCAGCTCGGAAGTGGAAAAGCCGAGGGTATTTGGGAGTGGGGGCAAAGAGGGAAGTGGGGTTTGGTAGGATCAGCAAAGGGAGAGGTAACAGGAAGGGCAGGGCAGGTGGGCCTTGACCAGGAAGTCCCTCCAAGGTCACAGCTTTGCCCAAATCTTCCAGCCCCCTGGAATGAAATGGGTGAACTCAGCTTGAGTGTGAAAGCTTGGGCCTATTTTTTCAGCCCTTCAGACTCCAGTTCTTTCCCTGCTCTTATAAGTAGCCAACTGCCAGCCCTCCCTCGGAGCCCTGACCTCTCCCACAGGCCCAGCTCCGCACATCCAGGTTCAGCTGGCCCAGCGGATTCCATCAGCCTGCCCTGAAGCCCATCGCCCGGCCTCCTCAGGCTCTGCATCATGGACAGCTGTGAGCCAAGTTACAGCTGAAGTAAGTGATGAGAGTGGCTATTGGAGGTGCTCACCCCTCCGGCCTATTGTCCAGATTAAAGCCACATTTTCCAAAAGCACTGGCAGAATGAAACCCTCCCCTGCCTACAGTCCACCAATGGCTTCCCATCCCAGCATCTGTGGCCATTGAAGCCACCCGTGCTCCCACCTCCCACTGCCACTTCTACCCTGTTATTCCCACTGTGGGAGGAAATTAGTTTTCAGGCTGTGCAGCTGCTGATTTACGACTCACTCCTAAGCCACCCACCAGCCTTAAGCACAGGCCAGGGTTATACACACTGTGTGTCCACCTGACCACTCCCCCAGGCTTCCCATCATCTCCACTGCCCCAGGCTTCCCATCATCTCCTCTCCCCCAGACACAATCCAGTGTCCCTGTGTTGCTCTGTGGTCCATGCTGTCTCCTGGGAGTCAGGCCTCCTGCTTTCCTTCAGCACATCTGCTGGTCTCTCTCCGGGAACCCAGTCCAGGGCACTCCATCTCTGCCTGCAAGTCAAGGAGCGTGTCACCGTCAGCTCAGGGGCCACACTCAGCATCTCTCAGTGGGAGATCCGTTCTGGCTGGTTGGCAGCCACCACCTTCCAGACCCCTGGGTCTCCACCATGCGCATAGGGGAGTCATAGGGGAGTCCTGGGGACGGCGTTACTGTTGTCAGAGAACCTTTGTGAAATGCAGAATCCCCATGAAAGTAAGCACATCATGCTCTCAGCATTCTCCAACTTCCCTCCCACCCAACTGGGTGCTGAGTCCTGGAGTCAGGCCTCGTCACCAGGATCAGATGCTGATGTCATCAACAGTACAGGCTCTGGATTTGGCCGGGCCTGACTTCAAGTCCTGTCTCCGCCTCTCGAGCCCTCGGGCGACCTTTGATCACTTTGGACCTCAGCCTCCCATCTGTTCTTGGAGCAAAAGATATGAAGGAAAAGACAGGGTGACACTGGCTGCTTCAGAGGACAGAGGAGAGGATCCGGTGAAATGAGGCTCAGAACCACTGGCCCTGAGCCTGCATGTAGGAGGAGCTCAGCACCTGTTGGCTGTTGTCACTGTCCCAGGGGCAGCAGGATGAGGTGGTGACAGGCCGGGTGTGACCGTGGGCTCCACCCCTCCCTGGTATGTGGCCAGGCAAGCTACTCAACGGTGCTGGGCATCAGTCTCTGCATCTGTAGCATAGGGAGGATGGTGCGTCTGGCGGAGTCATTGCAAGTATTCAGTGAGTACTCATGGGTAAAGCACTTGCTCACGGCACCTCCGTCTGAGCCCTCCCCACCATATTCACAGTAGCTCTTTCTGGGCCGGTCAGCCTCACCCAACCCCAAGCCCCCCGAAGGCAGGGCTGGTGTCCCCATTCAGGTGGCCAGCTCATCCTGTTTTACCTGGGACTGTCCCAGCTTCAGCACTGAAAGTCTCATGTCCCAGGAAGACCCTCAAGAGCCAGAAAACCAGAAGAGTTGGTCACCCTCTTCTCCATTTGTGCATTCCTCCCCAGCTCCAGCTTTGTCCAGCTGATTCCCCAGCTTTGTCCAGCTGATTCCAGCTTACATGTCGCTGCCTCCGAGAGGCTGGGCCTGACCTGAGACGTATGTCCCCCTCCTTCCTGGTCCCTGTGTCACTCATCACATTAATGTCTCCATCTGTTCCCCATCCTCTTCCCCAGTTCAGGAAGGGAAGCTCTCTCCCCCTCCTCCACAGGATTGCCAGGACCCACTTAAGATCTGGCGTGTAACTGGTGGTGCTCAATACATAAATCAATGTCATTCATTTATTAAGCACCTACTATATACATGCCAGGCCCTCTCTAGGCACTGGGGACACAGCACTGAGCAGGACAGATTTAACATCTTGGGGAGGGAACATGGGCAGTGGGCAGAGCGAGATGGACAGTCCAGCCCGGTGGTGTCAGGGGCCTTCCTGGAGGAAGTGGTGTCTCAGGTGGGGTTGTGAGGATGAGCAGGGGTACGCAAGTCACAGGAGGGGAAGAGGGCCCCAGAAGACCCGCCAGCGGAGCAAAGGCTGAGAGGACAGAGGAGGTAAAAGGGCCCAGCAGAGTCAGGGTCCCTGAAAATTCCAGAAATAGAGTTGCCCACTGGCTGTGTGCTGGAGAAGGAAATGGCAACCCACTCCAGTATTCTTGCCTGGAGAATCCCATGGACAGAGGAAACTGGTGGGCTACAGTCCATGGGGTTGCAAAGAGTTGGACACGACTGAGCGACTGCCACACACACTGGCTGTATTTAGCTGGAGCCATTTTACGCAGAAGAGAGCCAGGCCTGGAGAGGTTAATGGGCCCACCCAGGTCACCGGGGGTCAGCGATGGAGCACTTGCCTGGGAGTCCACTTCCCCAGAACCCTGGCCACGCCTCTTTCACCTCGGGTCTTTCTCTGCACACCAGTCCACCCCAGCCTCTGTCACGCTGATCTTCTTCCTCTTCTCTAGCAACTCCTCTTTCACCTTCCACCTTGGCGGCTAAGGCAATTTCTCAATGTCCAGCCAAAGGGGTAATACTGATCGGATTTGATTTAAGTAATAAAACATTTGCTGGCCCAGCCATTCAGTCGGGAGAGCTGGGAACAGAGGTACCTGGCCGCAGACACAGGCATCAATCTTGCTGTTTTCCCACCATGAGGCCTCAGAGGTGCTGACTGGGGGCTTTGGGGCCAGCGGCTCTGGGGGTGGATCCTCTGTTCCCAGGCTGTGTGAGTCTGGGTACATGTCTTCACCTCTGGGAGCCTTGGCTTGCTCCTGTGGAAAGTGGGGCACCACTATGTACCCTGCAGGGGTTGTCATAAGGACTGGAGATGTTGGAATGCTAGCTGTCTTGGTTCTGCCCCCTTCACTACCTCTTGCATCAACCAGCACATCTCAGGATCGTTCTGTGTAGAAAGAAACAGGTCAACACACCTGTCCAAGTTCTCCAGGCCCCAGGATAGACCCTACCCATCCTCTGAGCCCCTGTGTGCAGGTAGGGAGGATGGCTCATTGGGCAGAGACTCAGGTTCTAGATTGCCCCTGCCCTGCCCCCTGGAGCTGAGCCCCTCTCAGCTCAGATCCTGAGGTCTCACCCTTCTCATAGTACAAGGGGGTGGTTGTCCCTACGTCTGGGGCTTGTTGGGGGATGCAGGCACATAAAGGATCACCTTGCCCCCAGGGCGGTGCTGCCCTGTGTTCTCTGATGACCATCAGCCTTCTTAGTTTCTACCCCCATCGTCTCCTCTGCAGGTTCTCTTGGGGCTGAAGCTCTTCCTCCAGGAGCAGGAGGTCCCTGTTCTCATGATCCTCCCCTGTCTGGACTCTTGAGTCTCCCTCAACAGAATTTAGTACCCTTTTCCAGCCTGGAGGTTTATCATTTCCATTTTGTTATTCAATCTAGACCAGCACTGCCTTAGAGATCGTCTAGTCCAATTCCACCATCATCAGATGGGGAAACAGAGTCCCAAGAAGTCATTCAGGAACTCAGAGCTGAGATTAGAGCCGGGGAAGCCCAGTGCCGAGTCCAGGACTGTCCACCTCTCCAGGCGGCCCCCTTCTGATGCAACCTCCTCTGAGACCCTCCCCTGGGGGACTCCACGAGCATCATCCCCAGGTCAGGAGAGGGCGGATCCACCCTGCCAACTCACAGTTTCTCCATCTATGAATCAGTTACAATCATCCCTGCCTCTCCAAGGAACTGGGAGGAGAACCCTGCTCAGAACTGTCCCCATCAAGAAACACTGCCTGGATGGACACAGAAAATTCAGGAGTGGTTTAAAGGGTCAGGCACAGGGTCTTCAAAGGAGCTAATGAATAAATCATGAGTCATTCAGAGGTATCTGAAGCTCATCCACCTTCACTAGACTAATCCTCCTCTCCCATGCTCTCCTTCCCTCCAGCAGAGGTGGGGGGTGAGAAATAAACAGCAGTTTCCCCCGCACCACCACCCCTCAACACACACACACACGTCTGCCTCTGTGCAGACATCACCCATTGGGCCAGCAGGGCCAGGAGAGGGAACCCAAGTCAGCCTCCCTTCTAGGATCAACACAACACTAATACCATCAGCTACTGTTTATTGAACACTTACTATGTGCCACGCATCATCTTATTTATCCCACAAGAAGTGATTTAAACACTGATTAGCCTCAATTGACAGAACTGTAAGAGAGTCAG
This sequence comes from Bos indicus x Bos taurus, assembly GCF_003369695.1. NCBI lineage: Eukaryota > Metazoa > Chordata > Mammalia > Artiodactyla > Bovidae > Bos > Bos indicus x Bos taurus. Next base: position 123,837,860 of record NC_040077.1, read on the forward strand.
ACAGTGGCACAGAAGAGAAACGACAGGCTCTGAGTCAAACTGGCAAGAGTTTGAATTCCAGCTCCAGCACTTGACCATTGTGAGGCTTTAAGCAAGTTATTCAGCTTCTCAAAGCCCAAGTTTCCCCCATCTCTAAAAAGGTGAGTAACCACCTCGCTGGGCTCTTTTGAGGATCTCGTGAACAAGCAGGTCAAGGCCTAGTAATCATTCTGCACACAGTGGCCTTGGTTATTCATATTATCGTTGTTGTCAAAGCATTACTCCTGTGTTATTTCTTTCCCCTGTGCCACCCTGGCTGCCGGTGCTGGGAGAATTTGGAGCTGAAACCAACCAGAAAAAGAACATGAACTTCAAGTGGCTCGGAGAGTTAAGACTTCCCTGCTGGGAGGGAATCAGCACACACGCATGCGCGCGCACGCACACACACACACACACACACACACACACACACACACTTTTCCTCCAGCAAAAAGAGGTGCTGCTGCTGCTGCTGCTAAGTCGTGTCAGTCGTGTCCAACTCTGTGCAACCCCATAGATGGCAGCCCACCAGGCTCCTCCGTCCCTGGGATTCTCTAGGCAAGAACACTGGAGTGGGTTGCCATTGCCTTCTCCTAAGAAGACGGGGCCTAAGGGACGGGGCCTTCTTCCTGATGGCAGCTCTTGAGCACTCTGCCCTTCCAATGGTTGCACGCTCCTGGTGTGTTGCCCATCTGGGTCAGGATCCTATTTGCCGGCACCAAAAGGAAGGTAGATGAAGCCTGGGCAGCCAGGATGCCCAAGTGAGGATTCTCCTCTTGGGATTTAGCTTCCACTCCTGCTTCAAGAATCTGTTCTCTGGACTTCTCTGGTGGTCCAGTGGTTCAGAATCCATCTGCCAATGCAGGAGACACCGGTTCAGTCCCTGGTCCAGGAAGATTACACATGCTGCGAGGTCACTAAGCCCATGCACCTCAACTACTGAGCCTGTGCTCTAGAACCAGTGCACGGCAACAAGGGAAGCCGCCACGCAAGAAGCCCGCATACCACGACTTAGACAGCAGCCTCTGCTCGTCGCGACCAGAGAAAGTCCGTGCACAGCAACAAAGACCCAGAGAAGCCAGAAATAAACACATAAATAAAATCAAAAAGAAAAAAAAATCTGTTCTCGACCTGCAAAACTGTCTCAGTACTCTTCCCAGAACCTCGCATAAAGGGGACAGTCAGATGTTTATTAGATGAACACACAAAGTCTAAGATGCTATAGTTCTAGCTACCTAAGATTCTGATTCTCAGATTCTGTGGTTCGAGACTCTTAAACTGCTTGTGCTTTCAACCAAGGATCCCAGGCTCAAACACCAAGAGGAGACAGGCAGGGAACGTGTGTGTGAAATGGGCCAGATATAAAGGCAAACACATCCAACTGTGTGATGGGGACAGGCTGGGAGGGTCTGGGGAGCCCAGTCCCATCATAGCTATGACCCGTATGAGAACGGTGTGGCCAGATCTTTTGATTTTTTAGGGCAAAGCAAACAGCTAGGTTTTTTTTCCTTTTCTCTATCTTGTTGTTGAATAGCCTCATTTTTAAACCTGCTATGTTTTTAAAAACAATAATAGGAGAAACTGGGTACGGGGCTTATGGGAACTCTCTGGACCATCTTTGCAACTTTTCTGCAAATCTAAATCTATTCCAAAAGAAAAAATTTTATTAAAGGGAACAAAAACACCAGGAGGGCCAAAAGAAATAGACCTGTTAGCAGAATCAGCCCCCAGGCAACCGTTTGCAAACTCTATTTTCAATAGCAGTAAAACTGGGCACTAAACTCAAAGCCAGGCCTGCAGTCTGAACAGCTGACGCACTCCCCACGACCTGGCCAGGCTGGGGAGGCAGAGTCCACACTTAGAGGATGGAGGCTGAAGAAGACAGGGGACAGGCAGAGAGGACCAGGTGAAGGGTGTGGGGCTGGAGTAGGGGGTTCTGGGTAGACAGTTTAAGTTGAGAGGATGTGGAGAAAAGGGGACCCTCATGTACTGTTCCTGGGAACCTCAGCTGGTACAGCCATTATTGAATACAGCATGGAGTTTCTTCACAAAATTAAAAATAGATCTACCATGTGATCCAATTATCCCACTTCTGGACTTGATCCAGGTCCACACCCTGACTCTGCTGCTTACCAGCTGAGTGACCTCAGGAAAGTCACTTCCTCTCTTTAGACCTCAGTTTCCTGATCTGTAATATTATGGAGATAATGATTTCTTGGCCTCGGATGCTACCTGGTCCACCGCGTCAGCACAGCAGGCACAGTTTCTCAGGCTCAGGGGAGCAGGGCTCCCACAGGCAGATCTGGCTGGGGTCCCAGCTTGGCACAGCCGGGCTTTGCCTCTGGTTTAGCTGACAGCTGGCAACCCTTGCTGGTAACACAGCCCGTCGTTCCCAGAATCTCAGCCCTGCAGTTTCTCTACTTCTCTGTTCCAGATCTTGCTTCCCTTGCTGAGTAGGGTTCTCCTCCTTGACTCTGGCTTGTTTTAGGCAGAACCTTTTATTGCACAGGGCAGAGCACAGAGAGTTAAAGTCATGGTATGAGGACTTACTGACCCAGAAAACTGGAACCCATAGGACGTGGAACTGGCGTCACAGGGATGACTAAGGGCAGAGGCTTTACCCTCTTCCTCCCTTCCCTCGGCTCTGCTTCCTTCTGTGTCAACACCCTTCTCAGGCAAGTCTTATCCTCACCAGGGGGAAGATGGCCACCAGCGACGCCAGGCTTAGCTGGTCCTTACAGCTGTGTGATCCCAGAGGGAGAGGGCCTGTCTCCCTCCCAGTGTCCATATCAGACGATCCTGTTAATAAGAGAGAAGGGAAGGGTCTGGACAGACCCCTCAGAGCTCCTCCAGATGAGCTAAAGCACCCTCCCTTCACAAGACCTAGGGAGAACGATGGTCTGTCTCCCTGGTGGAACTGTCGTCCATGCCCCCCCAGCCCAAGAAGGTGAGCTGTGAGGTTGATGGTGTCAGTAAGGGCAGGGTGGGCTAGATCAAAGGGCTCAGAAGACAGTGGAAAATTTGGAAAAGGCAGGAATCTGCTTCCAGTCTTTCTGATCAGAAACAGGAAACAAAGGGACATCTGAAGGGACTGGAGGCCAGAGCTCGATCTCCCACCACAGTCTCCAGGGGCCCTGGAAGAGATAATGCCCCTGGCCTTCTCCTGGGCTCTGGGTCTAGCCAGGCTGCTTCCTGTACCAAGGGGGCAAATGAATAAACAATAGGAAGAGGGGTGCCTTAGAATAAACCAGGATTGGGGAAGACCATCCCCAAGAAAAAGAAATGTAAAAAGGCAAAATGGTTGTCTGTGGAGGCCTTACAAATAGCAGAAAAAAAGAAGAGAAGCTAAAGGAAAAGGAAAAAAGAAAAGATAAACCCATTTGAATGCAGAGTTCCAAAGAATAGCAAGGAGAGATAAGAAAGCCTTCCTTAGTGATCAATGCAAAGAACTAGAGGAAAATAATAGGATGGGATGACTAGAGATCTCTTCAAGAAAATTAGAGATACCAAGGGAACATTTCATGCAAACATGGGCACAATAAAGGAAAGAAACGGTAAGGACCTAACAGAAGCAGAAGATACTAAGAATACACAGAATACACAAGAATACAAGATACAAGAATACACAGAAGAACTGTATAACAAAGATCTTAATGACGCAGATAACCACAATGATGGGGTCACTCACCTAGACCCAGACATCCTGGAATGTGAAGTCAAGTGGGCCTTAGAAAGCATCACTACGAACAAAGCCAGTGGACATGATGGAATTCCAGTTGAGCTATTTCAAATCCTAAAAGATGATGCTGTGGAAGTGCTGCACTCAATATGCCAGCAAATTTGGAAAACTCAGTAGTGGCCACAGGACTGGAAAAGGTCAGTTTTCATTCCAATCCCAAAGAAAGGCAATGCCAAAGAATGTTCAAACTACCACACAATTGCACTCATCTCACATGCTAGTAAAGTAATGCTCAAAATTCTCCAAGCGAGGCTTCAACAGTACATGAATCAAGAACTTCCAGATGTTCAACCTGGATTTAGCAAAGGCAGAGGAACCAGAGATCAAATTGCCAACATTCATTGGATTATCAAAAAAGCAAGTTCCAGAAAAATATCTACTTCTGCTTTATTGACTACACCAAAGCTTTTGACTGTGTGGATTACAACAAACTGTGGAAAATTCTTAAAGAGATGGGAATACCAGACCACTTTAGCTGCCTTCTGAGAAATCTGTGTGCAGGTCAAGAAGCAACAGTTAGAAATGGACATGGAACAACAGACTGGTTCCAAATTGGGAAGGGAGTACGTCAAGGCTGTATATTATCACCCTGCTTATTTAACTTATATGCAGAGTACATCATGTGAAATGCCGGGCTGGATGAAACACAAGCTGGAATCCAAGATTGCCAGGGAAAATATCAATAACCTCAGATATGCAGATGACACCACCCTTATGGCAGAAAGTGAAGAGAAACTGAAGAACCTCTTGATGAAAGTAAAAAAGAGAGTGAAAAGGCTGATTTAAAACTCAACATTCAAAAAACCAAGATCATGGCATCTTGTCCCCTCACTCCATGGCAAATAGATGGGGAAATATGGAAACAGTGAGGGATTTTATTTTCCTGGGCTCCAAAATCACTGCAGATGGTGACTAAAGCCATGAAATTAAAAAATGCTTGCTCCTTGGAAGAAAAGCTATGGCCAACCTAAACAGCATATTTAAAAAGCAGGGACATTAGTTTGCTGACAAAGGTCCATCTAGTCAAAGCTATGGTTTTTCCAGTAGTCATGTATGGATGTGAAGGCTGGACCATAAAGAAAGCTGAGAGCCAAAGAATTGACGCTTTTGAACTGTTGTGTTGGAGAAGACTCTTGAGAGTCCCTTGGACTGCAAGGAAACCCAACCAGTCCATCCTAAAGGAAATCAGTCCTGAATATTCATTGGAAGGACTGGTGCTGAAGCTGAAATTCCAATACTTTGGCCACATGATGCAAAGAACTGACTCATTGGGAAAGATCCTGATGCTGGGAAAGATTAAAGGCAGCAGGAGAAGGGGATGACAGAGGATGAGATGGTTGGATGGCATCACCAACTCAATGAACCTGAATTTGAGTAAGCTCTGGAAGTTGGTGGTGGACAGGGAGGCCTGGTTGTGCTGCAGTCCATGGGGTCGCAAACAGTCAGATATGACTGAGCAACTGAACTGAACTGAACTGACTGGGAAAGATTAAGTATCAGTGCATGAGCAAATCACAAAAGGAACCAATCAGCAGGAAAAACCATCAGCTGCACCAATCAGATGAATTCGTTTTTCAGCCAGTCACCTGTTGAGAGCTGCTATTCAGAAACAGGGAGGGTGGCATTGGTGCGGCCTCCAGATGCTCAATGAATTTGGGCTTCGAGGAGTCTCCCCACTTCCTGCAGCAGAGGGTACTCTCCTACTGAACACACAAGGACAAAATGACCTTCCATTGAATGGAAGCCTTCATCGCAGGCAGGGAGGGGGGGGGCCAAGCCTGACATTTCAGTGGTGCATTGAGACACTCCTGTCTCCAGGCCCCTGATGATGTCAAAATGTTATGATTTTCCTGCAAGAAATGATGAGTGGAACCGAGTGGAATTAAATATCGGCCTGACTGGAGAGGTTGCTGGGGAGTATGTAGCCATGGTGACAGCATCCATGCTGTCTCACCACTCACCAAAGGGGACACGGGAAGCTGGGAGAGGAGGGGCCTGTCAGACCCTCCTGGGGACCCCACCCCTGAATCTCTGTCTCATCCAGAAGACTGAGGACCCCCTACTTTGTTAATTCATTCCCTCCCTCATTCCATATGTTTCCCTAGCATCTATTTTGTTCTGAACAGCATGACATGTTCCCTATCCTCAGATATCCTATGGTCTAGCTGAGGACGGAGACATAAATAGATAAGCTAATGAATATAATCAGAAACTGGAATGTTTATTGTGAAGCGAAAGAAGAGAACAACATGAAGGAGAAGAAAATCAGGCTTAAATTAGGGGTCTGAGGAGGGCCTCCCTGAGGGAACATTTGCACTGAGACCAGAAGGATCAGCAGTCAGACAAAAATGAAGAGCTCTCCTGGTGGCAGTAACTGCCAAGCAAAGGCCCTGAGGCAGCAAGGAGGTTGGGGCAGCCCAGGAACAGAGGCTGCCAGGGTGGCTAGAGCAAGGCTGGAAACTGACAAGGACCCAGGTCAGGAGGGACCACGTGGTCTAGAAGTGGTTCATCTCAAGACAGGTGGGGGTGGGAGAGCTTTAAACTGGTTTGTGATGCCATCAGGCCCTTGTTTTAACCTCTTTTGTCCTCCCTGTGGAGAGTGGACTAGGGGAGGGGAAAGGAGGGAGAAGAGCATTCCAGGAAGAAGGGACAGCTTGCAGGCAGTCAGGTCAGTCCTGAAGAAGCAGAAACTGCCAGCAGGTGGGAGCATGGAAGGAGAGGGAGGTGCTTGAGATGAGGGTGGGGATTGGATGAGATTCTGTTACGGAGGGCTTCACAGGTGCCTGTTTAGTTCAGTCGCTCAGTCATGTCTGATTCTTTGCGACCCCATGGACTGCAGCACGCCAGGCTTCCCTGTCCATCACCAACCCCTGGGGCTTACTCAAACTCATGTCCATAGAGTCGGTGATGCCATCCAACCATCTCATCCTCTGTCATTCCCTTCTCCTGCTGCCTTCAACCTTTCCCAGCCTCAGGGTCTTTTCCAGTGAGTCAGTTCTTCGCATCAGGTGGCCAAAGTAGTGGCCTGTTCAGAGTGTAGCTTTTTAAGTGGGGGAAGTAACATGATCCAGCTTTTTCTAAGTGCCCCTTAAGCTCAGCCTTACTTTGTCCAACAGTCACTCCTGAATAAGGTGTTAGGAGGCTCAGCTCCTATTGGATGGGAAGGGGAGGGAGGAATCCTCAGATAGGGACATTAGGGCCCTGGCTCTGTCCTTCTCAGCTGTGTGAGCTTGGGTGAACTCCTGAACCTCTCCGAGCCTCATCTCCCTCCTCACCAAGCAGGGCTGAGACCCTCACTCTATCGGCCTTCCCTCAGGGTCTGATAAGCACTCATGTGTGGCTCAGTCCTCAGTGCTATCACCCATATCATCATGAATCCATCTTCCCGAGGGAAGGGGTCATGACTACATCCGTGGGAGGCAGAAGAGCTGAGGGCGTCTCTTCCATTTTCCAGATGGAAAAGCTGAGGTGCAGAGAAGGAGCATGACTTACCCAAGGGTGGCAAGTGGCAGGCAGCAGCCAGGAGACAGAGGCTGAGGATGCTGGCCTGTTAGTGCTGGTGTTCTCTGGAGCCCAGTGGATATGAATTCACATCCCGTCTCCTAGTCACAGGCTAGGCGCTTGAGTCAGGTGACCCAACCTCTCTGGATCTCAGTCACCCCATCTGCAGTTTGGTAGAAGTTCAGAAGGACTGAGGTCACCCCATATGTGGAGCCTGGCACAGGGAAGAAACTATTTAAACTGACCGAAAGGACACTGCCTGAGAGAACTACTCTCCCCACCTAGGGGTCAGTTGCCCCAAGTCCCCCCCACACTTGAATCTCTCATCTCCCACTTGGCTCTTGGCAGGATCCACTGTCATTTCTAAGCAGATGTAACAGTAACAATAATTATGCTCATCCCAGTTCACAGACCCACCCTCCCAGCAGCGCTTGTCAGCACCAGCTGGACTCCCCCCACCTCCCCAGAAAGAAGGGTGCTCAACGCTGTCACAGGGCAGGACATCCAACCCACACACCATGGGACTCTGAGCGGGCCAGCCTTTCTCATCCTCAGCCTCAGGTTCCTCATCTGCTCAAAGCAGGTATTGAAAGGTGTGAAGTGTCGGTCATACTGGGCAACCAAGTTCTGAGGATGTTTATGGGATGTGTGTGGGGTCACGCCCTCTGACCTTATCCCCCTCCCCTCCCCCCAACTCACAAAGCAACAGCCATCATGACCTTCTGCCATTCCTCACACAGGCTCTGCCTACTCCAGCCCCAGGGCCTTTGCACTCGCTGTTTCTTCTGCTTCCCTCAGGTATAACCAGGCTTGTCCCTTCGTTTCATTCAGATCTCAGCTCAGACATCCCTTAGAGTGTCACCCACCCCAGCCTACCACTCCTAGACCCCCTGAATTTGTCCCCCCTCCAGATTCATGTGTTCAAGTCCCAACCCCCAGTACCTTAGAATGTGACTGTATCTAGAGACAGCACCTCAGTTAAAATGAGGCTGTTAGGAAGGGACTTAATCTAATCTGACTGCTGTTCTTTCTCTGAGAAGAAGAGATTGGGACACACAGAGAGACACCAGCGGGTGTGTGTACACAGAGGAAGACACAGCAAGAAGGCGGCTGTCTGCACGCCAAGGAGAGAGGCCTCAAGGAAAACTAAATCTGCCAACACTTTGATTTTGGACTTCTAGCCTCTGTAACTGTGAGAAAACAGATTTCTGTTTCTTAAGTTACCCAGTCTGTGGTATTTCATTAAGAGAGCCCACATAAACTAATACAGCCCCCAACTCTAGTTTATCTTTCTGTATAGCACTTACCAGCTCCAACATTTTATATACGCACATGTGTGGTTATTATTTGCCCTTTCCCCACCCCATACACCAGGAACCCCATGAGATCAGGGACTTAGTCTGTTCTGTTCTGTTTCCAGGAATAGTAAGCAGAGAGTAGGTCCTCAGTAAGTGAAGAAGTTGGAGCCAGATAGCCCTGAGTTCAAGTTCAAGCCCCTTCACTCCCTTACACTATAACCCTGGACTGCATCTTGAGCTCTCTGAGCCCAGTGTGTCTCCTCTGTAAAATGGACCTAAGAATCATGCCAGACTCAGGAGAGGATGTGCCACTGTAGTGGACTAAGGCAGGCCAATCGCCTAGTGCAGCGCTTCAGAAATTAGAGATAAATTGTTGCTGCTATCTTAACAGCAGTAAGTCCATTCTTTCATCCATTCCACAAACACACTGACATCTTTTCTGCTGCCAGATGCTGGGAACGTGGAAAATCAGGCTTGGCTTCTGACCTGGAGGTGCTCCCACTTTAGTGAGGGAGACAGAACAAGGAATCAATAATGAGGGGCCATGAGCAGAGACAGAAATAGACTCTTCAGTGAAGGTTCACAGAAAGGAGGGTGTAGAGGCTGGGTCTTGAGGAATGAGTAAGAGCTCTCCATGCATCCAGGCAGAGGAAAGTATGCTAGTTGCTCAGTCATGTCTGACTCTTTGTGATCCCATCCTCCTCTGCCCATGGATTCTCCAAGCAAGAATGTTGGAGTGAGTTGCCATTCCCTTCTCCAGGGATCTTCCCAACCCAGGGATGGAACCCAGGTCTCCTGTACTGCAGGCAAATTCTTTACCATCTGAGGCATCAGGGAAGTTAGGCAGAGGAAAGGGCAGGTGCAAAAACAGGGGTGGCTCTTTGCATGGTGTGTTCCTAGTTAATGTCCGTTCCTCTGCCTAGCTGGTGAAGGGCCAAGGAATTTAGACCAGGATCCAAGGACAGCATGGAGCCTGGAAAAGATTTCCAGCCAGAGGGACCTGGTCAATTTTGTGCTGTGGAGGACCACTCCAGGGCAGAGTGGAGGGTGGGCTGAAGGGGAAATGTTTAAGGGCAAAGAGACTGTCAGTGCACAGAGCTGGGGTATGGCGGGGTGGCAGTCAGCCAGAGGGCCAGGAAGGAGCCCAGTGGTGAGGGTGAGGCCCAGGTCAGCTCAGGAGAAGCAGCCAGGCCAAGGGGCTTGATGTGGAAGTGTCTGGGCTGCAGGATGGGTGTCCACCGCAAGGTAGAGCTGGACTGACTGGCAGGGCTCCATGGTTATGAGCTCAAAGAGCTGAGGCAGGTCATCAGTGTGTCATCTTCACAGTTCACAGGGAGTCAGGAAGGAACATTCTGTCAACCAGAGCCAGAGCAGGAAACTTGATAGAACTGGAGAAGTTTCCTCCCACAAGAAAGCCAAAGGGAAATACATTTGTTTTCATGACACATGTTTTCAGGAGCCCATGTGCTTGTTTTTGTACTGGAGAGCCATGAATGGAAAATTCCACCTAGCTGAGACAGACACTTCCTCCTCCAGGCACTAAACAATAGAGGAAGCTTCTGTCCTAAGTTACTGGTGCCTGAAATTCTGCTATTGGAGCTTCATTCCTAAAGCTTGAGGCTTTGTCCTTTGTAAAAACACAAACAACTCCACAGGAGTCGTGTCTTCAACACGGACTTATTTTCATTAATTCAACAAATATTTATTGACTTCTTTTTCTAAACCAGGCAGTACCTAGAAGCTGGGAATAAAGAGATTAATTAAGACTTGTCCAGGTCCATACCTTTGTTTTAAAATGATTAGAGAAGACAATGTAGGTGACACAAACCTTAACACTTCATGAAGCAGGAAGTCTGTGTTCTCAAGGGTCCAGAGAACTGCAAACTGGGGCAGAAGGCAGGAAGCATTTATAAGATAAAGAATAAAGAACAAAGAAGAGAAAAACAGAAAACCAATATAAAACAAGGACGAGAAAAGGGGAAAATAAATAAGAAACAAGGAAAAAGCCTAGAGTCCAGTGCTGGCTTGGCCTTTGGGGACTGGCTTATTAGATACACTGCATTTCTGGTCAAGTGGAACGTTACCTGGGTTTCATTATGCTGATGTAGCACCCTGGGCAGGAGTGGCTTGATCTTGGGCCTAGAGATTTATTTCAATACCTTAAAGGAACTGGCAAACTCTGTGTGTAGTGCGCGGAGGAGGGGGGAGGCTGAGGGGGGTTGGCAATAGAAAATCTGACCTTAATGGTGCAGCAAATGGGAACCCCCAGCAGAGGTAACTCATTTCATAATTGCTAAAGGTGAAGCAGGAGCTGCAATCTAAAGAGTGAACTGGGTTGGGCTGGGAAGGACAATCCCAGCTAAGGGGCACAGCCAGGAAGAAGGGATGGAGTCCTGAGCCAGGGTGGTGGGGAACAGGAGACTCCATGCCTCTCAACAGGTTTGGACATGAGGCTGGACATGAGAGATGTGGCAGTGAAGACTTCTCATTGACTGGATGTTATTACCCATCTCAGGTGGGAGCATCTGTCACAACCTTTGCTGCTGTCACCCCCAGCTTCCAACTCACCTCCTCCCAACAATTCCACCACACTCCTTGGCTGAGCTGCCGGCTTCCTCAGTCAGGGGATGTGAATGATTTGCCCTCAAGTCCAGAGGTAGGGCCTGATTGGCTTAAGCCATCAGCCCACTCCATCCTGCTGGTAGGTGATTGGTTTGGGGCAGGGCACATGATCCAGCTCAGGCCAATGAGTGGGGAGATGCTTGCTGAGCTTTCTGGGAAAAGGATTCACCTCTCACCTCTGAGGGTCTTCCATGGTGGCTCGGATGGTAAAAGAATCTGCCTGTGATGCAGGAGACCTGGGTTTGATCCCTGGGTGGGGAAGATCCCCTGGAGGAGGAAGTGGCTGGAGAGTTCCACAGAGGAGCCTGGCAGGCTACAGTCCATGGGGTCACAAAGACTCTGACACAAATGAGCAACTAACACTTTTCACTTTCTCCCTTCTGAGAGAGCTCCCAGAAGGGTGTTCTGGCTCCATGGAGGGAGGGAGTGAGGAGTTAGGGGCAAAGATGACACTGGAGGAGAGAATGTCAGAGAAATGGAGCCTGACTGGACGTACCTTGTAGGTCTCAGTTCTCCCACGTTTGTTTAATCCATTTATTGTGCCTGTCAGTGCAGGAGACATAAGAGACATGGGTTCAATCCCTGTGTTGAGAAGATCCCCTGGAGAAGGGAATGGCAACCCACTCCAGAATTCTTGCCTAGAGAATCCCATGGACACAGGAGCCTGGCAGGCTGCTGTCCATGGGGTCAAAAAGAGTCAGACACAACTGAAGTGTCTTAGTACATTGTTACCTTCAAGTGAAAAGTTCCTAACTGAAGCAGGGCATTTCTGGAGGAGAGACTTGGATAGAACTGGAAAAGAGGTGCCACAACCTGGGGTAGGGTGGAAATGGTCAGATCCCATTTCTCTTTGATGCCATCTCCATGAATAGTACTTAGGAGTCAAGATCTTTCCCCCAGAAAATACCCCCTGACCCCTATCACTGCCCTATGTGTGATGGACTGGGAAGCCTGGCATGCTGCCATCCATGGGGTCACAAAGAGTCAGACATGACTTGGCAACTGAACAACTATGTCACTGCCCTGGCTCCTTCTCAGGGATCCCAGGTGTCAAGAGTCCTGGGTTCCATCCTAAGCCAGCCAGTTGCCTGACTGTGGGGCTCTGTGTGAATCATACTCCCTCTCTGATGCTCCATTTGTGATTCACCCACGAGCCCCTAGACTGAGCTCTGGGGCGATGTCCAAGCAGCCCCAGAACCCAGGGCAACCCTGGCCAGAGCAGGTATCAGTTGGCTTGTTGATCAATCAGTATGGGAGCTGTACCTTCCAGCTCTTACCTCCTATGTAAGGGGACCAGTTGTTCCTCTGTTCACCCAAAATGCTTCCTGGAGACCCCAGCCCCATCTTAGAGCAGCAGAAAGAGATTTCGCTGGGAGAGATTCAGCCTGCAACCTGCATAGTTCAGCTCACACAGAACCTCTAATGCTATTAAAGGCTCACTGAAACACAGTTGATCTGTAGAGTGAGAAAACAAATTCCCCAAAAGCTCAACCCTTTACTTTCCGGTTGCAGCTGACCTGGGGCAGTAAAGCTCTAAGACTCTTTCCTCAGTCTGCTCATTGCAGGCAATGATGAAGAGTCTATGCTTTGACAAGAATCAAAGAGTGAAATAAATTAATGAGATGGGTTGCGGGGAGGTCAGGGGTGGTTTCGGGGTGGGCGGAGGATCAATCTAGGTTTATTCCTTTGCTGGGTCGCATGGGTTGCATCTCAGAGTGTACGACATGTGTGTGTATTCACAGGCAGGCTCAGAGAAGGCAGGGATGGAGGGAATCATCTTCTCCCAGGAAGAAAAGCTACAACTCAAAGAGCACTGAAGGGTGAGTCAGGGGTTCAGTGGGATCCTATATATGTGTGGCATGTGTGTGTATATGTAGCCCTTGTGTGAGATGTGAGGGTGGGGTGGCCGTGAAAGTGGTAGAGGAAAAGGAGGAAGTAGCACATGATGGTGTGAATTCCAAGATAAGTGTCTTGAGCTTCATCCTGTGAGCACTGTACCCCACCACACACACACACACACACACACACACACACACACACACACATATAATACACTTGCCAGAGGAATTTTTCAGGTGTGCCTAGCAGTACAAGAAGCCATAACATAGGTATAGGACATCTTCCCTCTGTTTCAGTTTTACTCTAATACATGAAAAATACCATTGTTTTGTATTTTGTATTTTTTTTAACATTTATGTATTTGGCAGCATTGCATCTTAGTTGCGGTGCACAGGATCTTTGTTGCAGCATGCGGGATCTTTCATTGCAGCACATGGACTCTCTAGTTGTGGTATGCGGGCTCAGTATTTGTGGCACATGGGCTCCAGAGCATTCAGGCTTATTGATCGTTGCTCTGCAGCATGTGGGACCTCAATTCCCTAACCAGGGATCGAACTCACATCCCCTGCATTACAAGGCGAATTCTTAACCACTGGACCACCAGGGAAGTCCTTATATTTTGTATTAAAATAATCATGGGTATAATATAAATAGCAAATTATGCATATTTTTGAAATATTAAATTGGAGAATTCAAAGAACCTGTTATCCTGGTTTGGGGTCTTGATGAAGCACTGTCTGCATTCAGACCTTTTGGTAACCTGGTGTTCCCTTGTCATGCCAATTAGCAAGAAACTTCCAGTTCCTGTTTCTCTGGGGCAGGCTGGAGGGCGGGGCGGGGCGGGGCGGGGCTGTTGAAGGGATCTGTCCATGGTGCTGAAGCAGGATTAAATCATTTCAACAGGTAAATTCAGATCTTTAAGTCTCTGATCTATCTCTATCTTGTGGAAGATGAAGAGGGCAGGCTCAGATCTCAAGAAGCTGAGAAACCCTAAGGGCTGGGGAGTGAATATTCCTTACTACTTACCCTTCAGTCCAGGAGACAGAATCCTCAGGGCAAGGCAGTGATGGAGGTTAAGGAGGAAAGCTGGAGACCAAGATTACAGCAATTGTGTGTGGCATTCACAGACCTCAGGGTAAATGTTTTGTTGAGTTTGGAGACTTTTTTCAACTTCCTAAGAACCATCCTGGGTTCTTGAAGAAGCAAGAAACCCAAAGTTATGTGTGTGTGTGTGTGTGTGTGTGTGTGTGTGTACATGCATAGGTACGTATCTGACTGACTGCATGTAATAGATTCTCCGAGATGATACATCTCTCATATTAAACAATTGGCATCTCATAAGTCAGCTACTCAAGAGGGAAAATCTAGGGCAAATGTTTAGCTGAAATTTTATCCCAATTCAAAAATGTAATCATTCCATGATAATTTTTAAATGTATGAAAATAGCGAATCACTATGCTGTATAACAGGAACTAGTGTTGTAGGCCAATTACACTTCAAAAACAAACAAACAAACTCATAGAAAAAGAGATCAGATTTGTGTTACCAGAGGCATGGGGTGGGGTGAGGGGGAACTGGATGAAGGCAGTCAAAAGTTACAAACTTCCAGTTATAAGATGAATAAATACTAAGGATGTAATGTACAGTATGATAAATATAACACTGCTGTATATTAAGAGAATAAATCCTAAGTTCTCATCACAAGGAAACATTTTTTTCTGTTTGTTTAATTCTGTATCTATATGAGATGATGAATGTTCATTAAACATCATGATAATCATTTCATGATATATACAAGTGATTATGCTGTACACCTTAAACTTATACAGTGCTGCATGTCAACTATATCTCAATAGAACTGGAAGAAAATTTAATAAAAACAAAAATTAATTAATTATTTAAATGTGTTAAATTTAAACACATCTAATTTTAACATTCTGAGTTTTTTCAGCTTCACCCATAGCTTTCTGGTCATAGCAACCAGGTAGACATGCTAAAAAGAGAAATATCTGTCATCCCCGAGAGAAGGGTTCCCCTCTTGGTGGATGTCGTGGGGAAAGCCTGCAAGGATTTCATAATCCCAGGAAGCTGGAAAACCCACAGCTCAGTGCATCCTTCCTTCTGGCAGGCACTATCCTGGTTGTACTTCCTGTCCAGCTCATCAGGACTGCAGGGAAGGTCCCCTCCCCCCAGGCCCTCAGTCCTCAGGTGCTCTGCCCTCCAATCTTGCTAGGCCTTCGACTCCTGGGAAACTCCAGCCTGGAGATGTGGTGCTGATCAACTCTGACAGGTGGTCAAGCCTCAGTTTCAGACGTCTGGGTTGGAGTCTGGGCTCCACTCACCCACTGGGGAATTGAGGGGATGTTGTTTCACCTGCTGCATCTTGTTTGATATCAATGCTGACTCCAGTGAGTGCCCAGGGTGTCTGCACATGGTCAATGCCCTGTCACCCCCCTCTCCCATCTCTCTAACATCACACCGATTGTTTATACATATGACAGTCATTTGATAGTCACTGACATTGACATTTCTTCCTGGTTGATCTAATGACTTTAAATCTGCCTTCTTGTTATTTTAATCAATTTAGCCATCATTAGCACATGAATTGTCCTTATTAATATAATTGCTGTTAACCAATAAGAATAATTCCTGCTATAATCAGCACAGTATGTGTTAACTATATTTCTCTGCCTGTATGACCTGAGTTTCTGTGCTTTTTCAGGCTTCTGTCAACTTGGACAAACCCACTTGCTCCTCTACTTGATCAAGGCTCTCATCTTCCAGTATCCACAGTCACTGGGATGGATTCTGCATCCCCTTCTGAAGAACACAGTAATCTGTAGATTTACAGCTACTTGCTCTGCTTATGTGGCCACTCTAGTTATTGTGTATTGAAAACTTATTCTGGGTCAGGTGTGGTGCCAAACACTTTGCCAAGATTATCTGTAAGAAAGAGGCACCATTCTTATCCCCATGTTACAGATGTGGGAACAGGTTTAGAACGGTTGAATGACTAGTGCAAAGTCCCTCCATATGATAAGTAGATGAGCAGGCCTTTGATGTCAGGTCTTTCTGATTCTAGAGCCCACACCTTCTGCTTGCATTTTGCATCATTGAAAGGAAATAGTCACCCCCCTCCAGATACCCCTTCTCCTCCTCTTTGCCCTCTTCTTCCTCACCTCCTCTTCCCTTCACCCCTTTCTCTTCCTCCCCACCTGTTTGTAAATCACCACTTTCTCCCTTCCCCTTCCTTCAGCTTTTGCCTACAGCCCAGCCCTGCCAAGATCCCTTTCAACAGGCACCCTGAGATTTGACGTTCCACATCACTTGCTGTGACAGCAAGAGGGAAATGGCTTCAGAGACAACCTCACCTCATGGGGAGGGAATCCAGATTTAAACCCCTTCCCAGGGCCACCTGGGAGACCACATGGGTTTCCCTTCACTCCTTCTACAGATTAGATGTGGAACTAGCTCTATCCTCAGCGTCACCTTGCTGCAGACGTGGGAGTGATGGTAACACTGACCCTGAGGTTATTTTCACACGACTGTGTCAAGGAGCTTCTGGACATCAAGCGATTCTCATAGCAAGGAATCTCATAGCAAGGACCCTAGGAAGAAGAGCACTGTACCCCTTAAATGAGAAAACTGAGGCTCAAAGTGATTTTTGGAAGCTGAAGGATTCTAGAGGTCATTAATCTTCTATTTGACAGATAAAGAAACTGAAACCCAGAGAAGGGTCACCAGCAAGAAAGAGGCAAAACCAGCCCAGAGTCTCTAATCTTCAGGTCCGTGTCTATAAAAAAAAAAAAGGCGGGCACAACCTGTGAGTCTGTCCACGTGTTCATGTTTTTTTTGTTTGGTTGGTTTGGGGTTTAGTTTCATCATGATTTCCATCCTTCCTGGTCTTCTGAGAAGTTGGAGGGGGGGTGGTTGGGGGCAGATCTGTGTGGATTCAGACTTAGGAGTCTGAGGTCTACCACCAACTCAGTGTGTGTGACCTTGGGCAGCCTCTTCTTTGCCTTTGTGCTCCTCAGTTTTCTTATGTGTGTGACAGAACCAGGTCACTGAGTTTGAGTTCCCCAGGTAATCTGGATGTACTCAGAGCATCTCGTTCCCCCGGGGGTTTCAAAATTGGACATGGTCTTCATGACCTCTTGGCTTGGCAGCAGCTGCTTCACTTCCCAGCCATGATTTTATTTCGTCCTGCTGGAAACTCAGCTCCATGCACTTGGGCTGAATAAGTTGATTTGTAGAAATTAACATTTCCTGGGGCTGTTCACATCAGAAGCAGCAAGTCGTTGATCTGAACTTCTGAATGGGCTCGGGAGTCCAGCTGGCACAAATTCATCCCTCCAATGTGACGTCTGCTAGACGGTGACACCGAATTATGTCACATTATAATAGCGTCTCCCCAGGTTCCCAGAACCTTTATTTAACTGAAGTCGGAATCTCCCACCAAGAGACCCACTCCCCTCAATGAGGACTTTTCCTGGTGGGCAGCTTCCTGGGAACTGATTGCAATGGCGTTATAGAGGACAGAACGGGTGTTGATGACAGAGGGAGGGGCCTCAGGACCCTCAGGGAGACAGGGAGCAGGGATAGACCCCCTGACAGGAGAGGAGAAGGTGGGGATTGAGGGGGCCACACTGATGGGAGAATTCACTTCACAGGGTCTGTCATCCAGGGTAGGTGCCTTCGAGATTCATGTCCATCATTTACCCAATTACTTTCTCACCCCCTCACTCAGCAAACTTCTTGGCCGGTGATGGGACAGGTAATGTGCCAGGTGAAGGAGACACAGGGGTGATGAAGAACTTGCCTTTACCCTCGATGGGGCTGACAGTCTGGTACAGGAAACAGAGGCTCTGCCTCAAGAAGTACAATAAGAGGCCCCAGGGACCAGAAGGAGGGAACACTGAACTTTCTTGGGGGGCAGGTAGGGCAGGCGTGGGTCTTAGGGTGGGGCTCCCAACTGGACCCTGAGGCAAGGGCTCTAGTTCCAGTAGCTCATCTGGGAGGTGGGCCCGGGAGTACACGTGAGGACTGGAGACGCTGAGCAGGGCAGGGAGGAGGGCCAGGGAGCCTGGGTCCATGAGCGGGCTCGGTCCTGCTGGGGACCCTCTGAGGAAGGAATAAAAGAAATGCAGTCACTTGGGTGGGAAGCTGTCAGCAGGCCCAGAAATTTCTGTAGCTGCAGGAGAATTCAGAAAGTCGGGGGGGTTGGGGGGGTGGTGAGGTGGGAGATCAATAGCATCTGCTATGGCTTCTTCGAAAAGCTGACATTTGAGCTGGATTTGAAGCGTGACTAGGAGTTTTGCAGCTGGAGTAGGCGTGGGGAGTGGCTAATCCAGGCAAATTGAAGAGTATATGGATGGGAATATGTGTTAGTCATTCAGTCGTGTCCAACACTTTGTGAACCCATGGACTATAGCCGGCCAGGCTCCTCGGTCCATGGGATTCTTCAGGTAAGAATATTGGAGCAGGTAACCATTCCCTTCTCCAGGGGATCTTCCCCACCCAGGGATCAAACCCAGCTCTCCTGCACTACAGGCAAGTTCTTTACCATCTGAGCCACCAAAGTGGCTTAAAGGGCCAGAGGGTTTCAAGAAAATAATTTATTTTAAAATTAATTATGGGGGAGATTTGAGCAGCCTTTATGCGGGGAAGCCGTAGGTAGTAGAGTTGGGGAAGTTGACAAATGTGAGAGACAGAAAACACTCAATAGGGACAAGCCCTGGAAAATGCAGAAAGGAATGGATCCAGGGGATGGGAAGGGATGCCTTCCATCAGAAGAGAATATTTTCTGTTCCTGAGATGGTTAATAATGCTTTTCCTGAGCTGAGGGAAAATAGGTTTAGCTGTAGGAGCAAAGGGAGTACCCAAGAAACTCAGTTACCTGTTGAGAGTGAAGGAGTTGATTGATGATTGGGATGGGCGAGGGCTTGTGAAGGTGGAGGACTTGAATAGTCCTTGAAGGTAGGGGAGTAGAGCAGATTACGGGAAGGCCAGAAGAAGGATGGACGATGCTGGAGCCAGCTTATGTTGGCACTTACTTCCTGGCAGTGTTGCCAGTACTCATTGAGTACAGTTTTCTTGATGGCTTCCTGGCAGCTCAGAACAAAAGTTGAGAAAGCAGATGGCTGCATTGGAAAATGGCTGGGATTTGGCAGGGCAGGGTGGCAAGAAGAGAATGCCAGCCCCCTGCAGGCACACGGGATTCAAGGCAAGGGGACAGGACGTACTGGCTTCCTATCTCCTTTGCTGTCCTTGAACCAAGAAGAATGGGTGACAGTGGACTGTCATTCAAGTTCTGCTGCCCCCTTTCTGTGTGACCCTAGGCAAATCGTTCCCCTTCTTTTGGATCTCCATTCCTGTATGTTACTTCAGGACTTCTCAACCTCAGCCCTACCAGCATTTGGGGGCAGATGATTCCTTATTGTGGGGAACTGTCCCGAACATTATGGGATGTTAGCAGCATCCTTGGCCTCTATCCACTGGATGCCAGTAGCAGAAACACACACCCATTGTGACAACCAAATGTCTTCTCAGAAGCAAAACTGCCCCAGTTGAGAACCACTGTCCTAATTGGAATAAGAAGACCTGTCCAGTCACACCATGTGAAAAATGGGTCCCGAGAGGAACACACAAAATAATGGGAGCTGAAGCCAGCAGAAAACCTTTGACAGCTGATTAGAGATGTATGAGTAGCTATTTATCACAACCTCAGCTCCATTTTCCCACGTAAAATACATGGCTCACAGGCTGCACTGGGTCTAGAACCCAGGCACCCTGCTTCCGAGAGCCAGGCTCTTTCCAGACTACTGGTTTTGTGAAATTCCATCCTTTGGCAAGACGTCCTTAGAGGATCCTACGTCCTTGTCCTTGTACAGTGGCTGGTTGTTCAAGATGGATCTGAAAGAGGCAGAGGTGAGAAGAAAGGCCAAGACAAGAACAGAAGGGAAGGACTTCCCTGGTGGTCCAGTCGTTAAGACTCCACACTCCCAATGCAGGGGAGTTGATCCCTGGTCAGGAACTAGATACCATGTGCTGCAACTAAGACCCAGCATGACCAAATTTTTTTAAAAAAGAAAAAAATTTAAGAACAAAAGAGAGCTCAAATCTCCCAAAGGTTGACATGAAGAGAGCAAAGGAAACCAGGGTGGAGTGTACTTGAGTCAGGGTCTGTTCAGGAGGAAAAGACCACACCAGTCATTTGAACATGGAAAATTTACTGTAAATAAGTGTTAATTAGAAAAAAGGGTTATCTACTAAAAGGAGTAAACAGGATACTAAAGAGCAGAGAACAGCAAATGTAGGGAAATTTTACTACCTCTAGCAATGTCCGAGAGTGTGGCTGAAGCTGGTCTGGAAGAGTGGCTGCTGGATGAGCAGAGCATCACCATGGAGCTGGTCCCCAGTGGCTGCTCAGGTGAGTACCACCGGGCAGCTCCCACACTGAAGGAGGTCTGAACACAGAAAAGCGTCTTTTCATGCCATCGCCTGGCAGCATCCCTCCAGTGCCCTCTATTGACAGATATTGGCATTGCACCAGCTGGCAGAAAGAAATGTTAACAGGGTCCAGCTCCAGCATCACAAGCAGAGCAAAGAAGGGTAGACGTGGAGCTGAGAGAACATAAAGTGACAGCTGCCACAGTCCTTACCTTGGGCCAACCAGCTTCCACATACACCTTCCATGCACTCTGGAACTTCCACTCTGGTAACCACTCTGTTACCACCTAACAGGGCACAGTTATCCCCCGTGCAAACACAGAGGTTCTCACACATGCCTCGATGTGAGGAGATCTAGAGCTCCAATGTCAGTGTCTCCATTACTGACTATATGAGTGACTCCTCAAATACAGCACAGTCACACTGAATATTCTGTTTCCTACAGACTAAATTGTACAGTTAACCTCCAATGACTTATATATAGATAATAATAGGAAGAAGGAGAGAAGAGAAGAAAATGGTTAACATATGGACATAAACTTATAAACATAACAAATGGAGCTACTCTAGTCCTCATTTCTGTAACTAGTCAAGCTATAATTTATATTAACATCTATTGCTATCTGTACCACATTTCCTCCCCCTCAGCCAGAACCTCAGCTAGTTGGAGTTTTGGCTTTTTTTTTTTTTAAGGAAGAGTGAACCAAAGCTTCATTCTTGAATGGTATGACTCCTCTCAATTACTCTGCATTTTTGTGTTGCTTAAGTTTTTCGGTTCTATTTACAGTTGGATGCAGAAGTATTAAGAGGTGCCCCAGACAATCCTTAAGTTCTATGTATAGTCCTCTGTACTCTCACTGTGTGGCAGCAACCCAATTTCCCCTTGGAAAAGACCCTGATGCTGGGAAGGATTGAAAGCAGGAGGAGACAGGATGACACAGGATGAGATGGTTGGATGGCATCACCGACTAGATGGACATGAGTTTGAGCAAGCTCCAGGAGCTGGTGATGGACAGGGAAGCCTGGCATGCTGCAGTCCTTGGGGTCTCAAAGAGTCAGACACGACTGAGCGACTGAGCTGAATCAGGATCAATCCTTCTGTCCAGTAGAGTAACCCTTTTTTGGCTTTGGTGTTTGTTCAGTGATACAAAGATCTCAAAAAGCTACATGGCAGTCTCCTCCTTCTGTTTACCGGAACCATCATGGTATCCTCTGGTATGCCCTCTCAGGAAAAAAGATCTCCAAGCTGGAAGAGCTCAAATTTGCTACAACAAGAAGCAACAATTCTGCAAGTGTGTGAGAATGAGAGTGAAAAGTGCCAGTCATCATTTACTGCTTCTCAGCTCCAAATCCAGCCTTCAGG
Organism: Bos indicus x Bos taurus; assembly: GCF_003369695.1. Lineage (NCBI taxonomy): Eukaryota > Metazoa > Chordata > Mammalia > Artiodactyla > Bovidae > Bos > Bos indicus x Bos taurus. Next base: position 123,859,689 of record NC_040077.1, read on the forward strand.
GCCTGCTCGTAATACTGGAATAGTTATCCTTACAAGCATGATGTTGATCTTTGTCAATAGATGGCACTGATAGTATACAGGACACGCTATCTGATTTCACTGCCCTCTGCTTCTTCTTGCTCCTGCAGCACCAGGTTGGGGGGCAGGACACTTAGGAGACCACACCCCTTGTGGTATCCGCAGCAACTGCGCAGCTGGCTTCACAAAGGCAAGGTTGATGGGAGCCCCAGCTCATTTCCAAGAATGTTCCCAGTCCTCCCTAATCCTAAACCTAATCCCAATTCTGTGGGAAACTTCTTAGCAGCCAGTTCTTCAGTGGGCTTCTCAGCAAGTTCAACAGCAGTTACCCACAGGCAACTTCAGAAATTCATCAGCACCCCAGCAGGCCGCTCTCTGCCTACTAACCTTGGCCTGTTTGCAGAGCCAGATCACCTCTGCCCTGGGCAACCCAGTGAACTTTTCTGCCATCCAATGGGCTGCTTCCACGCTCTGTCCAAGGGTCTGAATTCCACTCGGGGAGGATCCTCCCTCCCTCTCAAGTTTTATTCCTTGCACACTCTCCTTCCAGCTTAGTTGTATTCTTTAGAGTTCTTTCTTGTTCTCCTTTAGTTAATTTAATGTAGTTTCTGTCTCCTGGTTGGACCTTGGCTGACACAGAACACTCCCATTTCCACACCTTGATTAATGGATCCATGTATTCTAATGATGAAGGAGGCAGCCTTATACAATGGTGTCTGATTCAAAGCATACCTTACATCCTTTCAGGATTTGTCTGCCAACTGGTGCCCTACCTGATCCTTCAATATGTCATTCCACCTTTCAATTAGGCCATTCACTTCCAGGTGATGAGTTATATTGTAAAAACTAATGAATTTCATGAGGATGTGCCTACTGCTCCACTTCCTTTGTTACAAAATGAATTCTTTGAGAAGAGGCAATTTTGGGTAGAATACCATGATGGTGGTATGCTGTAAGTACTTGGATGATGGTGTGGACAAAAACATTACAGACAGAGACAGCATATTTGTATCCAGGAAAAAAAATATCTTTTCCAATAAGGAAGTATCTCCGCGCTGTACAGGACAGAGGAGATAAAATGAAATCAACTTGCCACCAGGTAAACAGCTGGCGTATCCAGGGAAAGGTGCTGTATCATAGGCTTACGTTGGTCTTTTCCACTGAAAGACTGAGCACCCAGCAACGGCGATATCCAAGGCAGCCATTGGTGGTGGTGTTGTTCAGTCTCAGTCGTGTCGGACTCTTTGTGACACCATGGACTGCAGCACACCAGGCTTCCCTGTCCTTCACTATCTCCCAGAGTTTGCTCAAACTCATGCCCACTGAGATAATGATGCCATCCAACCATTTCATCCTCTGTCGCCCACTTCTCCTCCTGCCCTCAGTCTTTCCCAGCATCAGGGTCTTTCCCAACGAGTCAGCTCTTCATATCAAATGGTCTGAGAATTAGGGCTTCAGCTTCTGCATCAGTCCTTCCAATGAATATTCAGAGTTGATTTCCTTTAGGATGGACTGGTTTGACCCCCTTGCTGCCCAAGGGCCTCTCAAGAGTCTTCTCCAGCACCACAATACAAAAGCATCAATTCTTCAGTGCTAAGCCTTCTTTATGGTCTAATTCTCACATACGTACATGACTACTGGAAAAACCATAGCTTTGACTATATGGACCTTTGTCGGCATTAGTAAGGGGAAATTCATGTTTTTGAGCCCACACATGTCCTCCATTCCTGCCACTAAGGACACTTTATGCACAGTACCACTGGACAGGAACAGGGACAGCTCGGTAAGCAGGGTAACTGATAACCACGAAGCATGACATACTGTTCCTTTGATAACGGAAAGCCTCCAGGGCAGCAGATGCCCATCAGTGAGCATTCATGTGGGACACAAATCTTCACAGTCTGTACCCATCCTGAAGAGTCCATCCTCGTACCTCTTCCCCAGAATTCCTTGTCACCAATTTTCCAATCCCATTCCTTCCAAGTCCCTGACCATCCAGCCAAACCATACCATTAACAACTGCTCATAAATCTGTGTAGATTCCTGCTCCTGGCCATGTCTAATCCCCAAACACAACCAAATATACTGCTTAAAGTTCTACCCACTGAAAAGATTTTCCTTTACCACTCTCCTTCAGGGTCACCCCCTGATGGTCTTTTAATGCTGCAGTCTTCTATTTTGAGGTGGTACTGACATATCATGGAGCAGCACCTGTACACCAGGCTTAAGTTTGTATTTCTCAGCTAACTGGCCATAAGGCACTCCCCACAAAGCCATCAGCAAGATTTGAGGAAGAGGAGGCAATGAAGCAGGAGTCTGAATTCATACAGCTTACTCATATCTCTCAGACTTGCCCAAGCATGGTCTCTTTTATACCACTTCTATCTGATGATAGATTGCTGCTGCACAAAGTTAAATTTATGGCTAGCTGTGTCAGGAGAATCCTAAATGGGGTCTCAGGCAGCATGGTCACCTACTATACTCTCTTAACCACAGTTCAATAGAAAACTAGAAACTGTTTCTCAAAAAGGAAAGTGTTTTACGCAAAAGAGGGTGTAAAAAAAACCCTAGAAGGGACGTCCCTGGTGGTACAGAGGATAAGAATCCATATGCCAATGCAAGGGAAATGAGTTCAACCCCTGGGCTGGGAAGATTCCTCATGCTGCAGAGCAACTAAGCCCGAGTGCCACAACCACTGAGCCCGAGATCTAGGGCCCACAGGCTGCAGCTATTGAACTCACGTGCTGCAACCACTGAAGCCCAAGCGCCTAGAGCCCATGCTCCACAGCAAGAGAAGCCGCCGCAATGAGAAGCCCGTGCACCGCAATGAAGAGCAGCCCCCGCTCACCACGACTAGAGAAATCATGCAAGCAGCAACGGAAGCCCACAGCAGCCAAAAATGAATAAATAAATATATCAATACACAAATAAAAATACTGTGAAGATGTATTGTTGGTCTTTCCGGGTAAAGGAAAACTGATTTTGATGGTCTTCACAACTTGGTTTGGGCAAAAAGGCAGTATCTAGGTCAATGGCTACATACCAAGTGCCATGCTGAGTTGCTCCAGTAAAAATACTAGATCTGGGATGGCTGCTGCAGTAGGAGTTACTTCCCAGGTGAAGTAGATGAAGAACCTCATCATTCTTCAAAACTCATCATATGTCTGCCCAGGCCAAACAGACAGGTTAAATGGGAATGGCATGGGAATCATCCCCTTTGTATACTTCAGCCTTCTTCATTCTCTGAACTTTCCCCAGAGAGAGAGAATTGCTTTCAATTTACTATCAGGGGTAGAGAGGAAGTTCCAGGAACTTCTACTGAGCCCTGCCTTTCACAGCTTCCCTCACTTCATGAGTCAGAGACCCAAAGTGGAGATTTCTTCCAGCTTCCAAGTATGTGTACTTCAATTACACATTCTGGAATTGGGGAAGTGACCACTGGACACATCTGAGCTAAGGATCTAATGCCTGACTCCCTAAGTTTTCACTTTGACTGGTAGGCCTCAGTGCCGTTTTGCATCCCCTGTCATTTATAACTTTATTGCTATTTCTGTCTTAGGCATTCCTTTAGGAAAGGTGTATGGATTCATTACATACTCTAATGTATTGTCTATAGATTATAAGAGAAAATCAAGTATCTGCTGATACTTTTTAAGTTGACCTGTCTTTATACTTAGAAATGTCTCTTAATAGTAGGCTTCCCTGGTGGCTCAGATGGTAAAGACTCTGCTGCAATGCAGGATCCCTGGGTTGGGAAGATCCCCTGGAGAAGGAAATGGCAACCCACACCAGTAATCTTGCCTGGAGAATTCCATAGACAGAGGAGCCTGGCAGGCTACAGTCCATGGGGCCTCAAAGAGTCAGGCATGACTGAGAAACTATCATTCACTCTGGCATTCTGAATTATCATAAATTCAGAGCAGTGTCTAATAATCTCCAAGGTCTGTGTACCTTCCTTTCCCAAGTGCTTAGCCGCTCAGTCATGTCCAGCTCTTTGTGACCCTTTGAACTGTAGCCCGCCAAGCTCCTCTGTCCATAGGATTTCTCAGACAAGAATATTGGAATGGGTTGTCATTCTCCTTCTCCAGGGGATCTTCCAGACCCAGGGATCAAACCCACGTCTCCTGTGTCTCCTGCACTGCAGGCAGATTCTTTACCCACTAAGCCATGGGGGAAGCCCCTTCCCAAGTGCATTTGTTTAGTAAATGGACACAGACCCATCTGGTGAAAGCTTGGAGGAAGATTTATGGTACATACTCAGAGCACTGCTGCAGGAAGCTTCTTCGAGGGCCTGGCCTTCTCTTCAGTCATGGGGCTCAAATCTGTCTCTAAACTGATGAAAAGCCACCACTCTCCAATGTGGTGAGTCAACTCAGGCTTAGGCCACCAGTCTCAGAAGTTGATTGGCTGTTTTTTTTTTTCTGTTATGTAAATCAAGCGATACTCGAGTAGTCTGTCCACCTGGCTCATTTCTAGGGCTGCACTGGTCAATTCAGTTCAGTCACTCAGTCGTGTCTGGTTTTTTGCGACCCCATGAACTGCAGCACGCCAGGCCTCCCTGTCCATCACCAACTCCCGGAGTTCACCCAAACCCATGTCCATCAAGTCAGTGATGCCATCCAACCATCTCATCCTCTGTCCCCTTCTCCTCTTGCCCTCAATCTTTCCCAGCATCAGGGTCTTTTCCAATGAGTCAGTTCTTTGCATCAGGTGGTCAAAGTATTGGAGGTTCAGCTTCAACATCAGTCCTTCCAATGAACACAATTAGTTACTACTAATTGATTTCTATTGGCCAAGGCATTCTGATTACTGCTACATTCCTGCTGCCATTTATGGTAAATGCACTCACCTTGTCTTTGGCTGTTAAGTACTTAAGTACCGTCTACCACTCCAGGACCCTACCATCCCCGTGAAATCAGGGAGCCCATCTGAATACAGCATCGTAACATCTGGTCTACAAAGATGAACATCCACAGAGTATCTTAAGGATGTAGGTTCTCACCTCATTAATATGCCTTTCAAAGACTTATTTAGGAAAGTGTGTTTTGGAATGTTCATGGAACATAGGTTAGGGGTGGCTGTGCAGGTCACATATAATAAATCCACTACAAAATCCTGTATCCTTAAGCCTTTGGATCAGAGGAAAACATAGGCAGAACACTCTTTGATATAAATTGCAGCAATATCTATTTCAATCCGTCTCCCAGTGTAATGGAAATAAAAACAAAAATAAACAAACAGAACCTAATTAAACTCAAAAGCTTTAGCACAGCAAAGGAAACCACAAACAAAACAAAAAGACAACCCACAGAATGGGAGAAAATATTTGCAAATGAAGCAACTGACGGAGGATTAGTCTCCAAAATTTACAAACAGCTCATGTGGCTCAATACCCAAAAAACAAAAACCCAATCAAAAAAATAGGCAGACAACCTAAATAGACATGTCTCCAAAGAAGACATACAGATGGCCAAGAGGCATGTGAAAAGATGCTCAACATCACTAATTATTCAGTTCAGTTCAGTCACTCAGTCGTGTCTGACTCTTTGCAACCCCATGAATCGCAGCACGCCAGGCCTCCCTGTCCATCACCAACTCCCAGAGTTCACTCAGACTCACGTCCATCGAGTTGGTGATGCCATCCAGCCATCTCATCTTCTGTCGTCCCCTTCTCCTCCTGCCCCCAATCCCTCCCAGAATCAGAGTCTTTTCCAATGAGTCAACTCTTCGCATGAGGTGGCCAAAGTACTGGAGTTTCAGCTTTAGCATCATTCCTTCCAAAGAAATCCCAGAGCTGAGAATGGACTGGTTGGATCTCCTTGCAGTCCAAGGGACTCTCAAGAATCTTCTCCAACACCACAGTTCAAAAGCATCAATTCTTCAGTGCTCAGCTTTCTTCACAGTCCAACTCTCACATCCATACATGATCACAGGAAAAACCATAGCCTTGACTAGACGAAACTTTGTTGGCAAAGTAATGTCTCTGCTTTTGAATAACTATCTAGGTTGGTCATAACTTTCCTTCCAAGGAGTAAGCGTCTTTTAATTTCATGGCTGCAGTCACCATCTGCAGCGATTTTGGAGCCCCAAAAAATAAAGTCTGACACTGTTTCCACTGTTTCCCCATCTATTTCCCATGAAGTGATGGGACCGGATGCCATGATCTTCATTTTCTGAATGTTGAGCTTAAGTCAACTTTTTCACTCTCCTCTTTCACTTTCATCAAGAGGCTTTTTAGTTCCTCTTCACTTTCTGCTATAAGGGTGGTGTCATCTGCACTAATTATTAGAGAAACGCAAATCAAAACTACAGTGAGATGTCACCTCATGTCAGTCAGAATGGCCATCAGCAAAAAATCTACAAACAATAAATGCTGGAGAGGGTATGGAGAAAAGGGAAACTTCCTACACTGTTGGTGGGAATGTAAATTGGTGCAGCCACTATGCAGAACAGCATGAAGTTTCCTTTAAAAATAGAGCTAACATATGATCCAGCCATCCCACTCCTGGGCATATAGTTAGAGAAAACACAGTTCAAAGGGATACATGCACCCCATGTTCATGGTAGCACTGTTTATAATAGCCAATATTGGAAGCAACCTAAAGAGCCACCAGCAGATGAATAGGTACAAAAGATGTGGTGCATATACATACAATGGAATATTACTCCACCATTAAAAAGAATGAAATAATGCCATTTGCAGCAACATGAATGGGTCTGGAGATTATCATACTAAGTGAAATAAGACAGAGAAAGACAAATATCATTTATTATATGATATCACACATGTGAATCTAAAAATAATGATATAAATGAACTTGTTTACAAAATAGAAACAGACACACAGACTTAAAGAATGAACTTATGGTTACCAGAGGGGAAGGGTGGGGTGGGGATAGAGAGTTTGGGATTGACATGTACACATTGCTATATTTCAAATGGATAACAAAAAGGATCTCCTGTAAAAAACTTAAAATAAAATAGATTATCCTTCTTTAAAAAACCTTTGGAGTCTTTTCTTCCAAATTATTCCTTGGAAACTCTAGTCTCTCCACTCTTTGAATGTAAGCCACTTTCAAGTCCAAGTTTCAGTCAACCAACTACAATGTTAGAGCCACCTTCAGCTGCACGAGCTGACACTCTAAATCTCAAGTCTACACCCATGAATTCAGAATGATTTCGTATTCTTCCCTACCCTTAGCATCAACTCCTGTATACATTCCCCAGGATGATGTCAAATCTTGGCATTCTTCTATTGTATAAGCGATCTCCCCCAGACCACAGTGTGTACCTGATCCCTTGGAGCACGTTGAGATTTGACCTTTGTGATGGATCTAATGACAACAAAGGACGCATATGTTATGTCTTCAGGAGAATGGTCATCCTTTTTCAAGGTATCTGTCCCATATCACAGGGTTTTCAAACAAAGGAAAACTAGTCTGTTCAGATATAAGAGGGAAAGTTCTTTCCATTGGTAAAGGGAGCTTCAGAGTGACTCTCCATTTCATCTGAGTCCAACCAGATGTCTCTACCAGCTGTTTCAGGATCCCATTCTTTCCTAACTTATGTTCAAGCTCTCATGTGAGAAACTTGGCAATGCTATAAATCTCACTGACATTTAAATTCCGTGACCCACACCATTAAATTTTATATTTTCTTTTCAGCAATATCAGCCCTGTGGCTACATGAAATAAGATTTTTTTAAAGATGCCGCAGAAGCTCTGTGGTTCTCAAACCATGATTTGAGCTGAGAATTAAATGACCTGAACTTATTTTCTTTCGAGTAAGTGCTCCAGTGCCTTCAAGAATCCATCCCACACCACAGTCTTCGCAGTCATAATTACTGACATGATGGTCAAGTGCAGTAGTCAGTTGGGCTCCCCAGACATTTGCTTCAGTTAGCATTCCATCAAAATCCATCACAGGTGATCACATAATTATGATGCCACTATGCTGCTGATTACTAGCATCCCAAGTCCCATTGGCAAGGTGCTTAGCGCTATGCTCAAGCCCAAGGGCAATGAAGCCAATCAAAATTCCACCACTGAAGGTCTGTCTCCTGAGACCACCCCTGCTCCCAATTCTATATCAATTAGAACCCAGTCAAGAGACAGAGTTCAGAACCCATAAACTGAGCATGAAAAATTTTAATATAAAGAATTATTAACTAGCATAGGGTAGTTAATTACCAACAGGAGTAAAAGAGGACTCTGCTGCTGCTGCTGCTGCTGCTGCTGCTAAGTCACTTCAGTCGTGTCCGACTCTGTGCAACCCCATAGATGGCAGCCCACCAGGCTCCCCTGTCTCTGGGATTCTCCAGGCAAGAACACTGGAGTGGCCTGCCATTTCCTTCTCCAATGCATGAAAGTGAAAAGTGAAAGTGAAAGTGAAGTCGCTCAGTCATGTCCGACTCTTACCGACCCCATGGACTACAGCTCACAAGGCTCCTCCGTCCATGGGATTTTCCAAAAAAGAGGACTCTAAAGGACCTGAAAACAGCAAGAAAGAAACACCCAGAAGAGCAACTTCCCTGGTGGTCCAGTGGTCAAGATCTCACCTTCCATTGCAGGGGGTGCACGTTTGATCCCTGGTTGGGGAGTTAAGATCCCACATGGCAAAAGCCCAAAATATAAAACAGAAGCAATGTTGTAACAAATTCAATAAAGACTTTTTAAAATGGCCTACATCAAAAGAAAATGTATGTTTTAAAGAAAGAAATATCCAGAAGAAAAAGTGGGCTGCAGAAAAAAAAAAAAAGTTGTAATATATCTAGGCTGAGGGAGAGTGAATAATAATGGAACTAAAAGACAGGAAAAAGCCCTCCCTCAGTACTGGAATCAAGATTGCCGGGAGAAATATCAATAACCTCAAATATGCAGATGACACCACCCTTATGGCAGAAAGTGAAGAGGAACTAAAAAGCCTCTTGACGAAAGTGAAAGACGAGAGTGAAAAAGTTGGCTTAAAGCTCAACATTCAGAAAATGAAGACCGTGGCATCCGGTCCCATCACTTCATGGGAAATAGATGGGGAAACAGTGGAAACAGTGTCAGACTTTATTTTTGGGGGCTCCAAAATCACTGCAGATGGTGACTGCAGCCATGAAATGAAAAGACGCTTACTCCTTGGAAGGAAAGTTATGACCAACCTAGATAGCATATTCAAAAGCAGAGACATTATTACTTTGCCAACAAAGGTCCGTCTAGTCAAGGCTATGGTTTTTCCTGTGGTCATGTATGGATGTGAGAGTTGGACTGTGAAGAAAGCTGAGCACTGAAGAATTGATGCTTTTGAACTGTGGTGTTGGAGAAGACTCTTGAGAGTCCCTTGGACTGCAAGGAGGTCCAACCAGTCCATTCTGAAGGAAATCAGCCCTGGGATTTCTTTGGAAGGAATGATGCTAAAGCTGAAACTCCAGTACTTTGGCCACCTCATGCGAAGAGTTGACTCATTGGAAAAGACTCTGATTCTGGGAGGGATTGGGGGCAGGAGGAGAAGGGGACGACAGAGGATGAGATGGCTGGATGGCATCACTGACTCAATGGACATGAGTCTGAGTGAACTCTGGGAGTTGGTGATGGACAGGGAGGCCTGGCGTGCTGCGATTCATGGGGTCACAAAGAGTCGGACACAACTGAGCGACTGATCTGATCTGATCTCATCTGATCAGTACTCTTGCCTGGAAAATCCATGGACAGAGGAGCCTGGTAGACTGCAGTCCATGGGGTCGCGAAGAGTGGGACACGACTGAGCGACTTCACTTTCACTTTTTACTTTCATGCATTGGAGAAGGAAATGGCAACCCACTCCAGTGTTCTTGCCTGGAGAATCCCAGGGACGGGGGAGCCTGGCGGGCTGCCGTCTATGGGGTCGAACAGAGTCGGACACGACTGAAGCGACTTAGCAGCAGCAGCAAGACCAAAATTCAGACCTCTTCAGGGAGGATGTGAGGAACACAAGCACATGCAGCCTCTAGTGGCTAAGAACTTTGCCAGGGAGTATGGGCTAGAACTGGAGAGTGAAGCTTGAGGATATATCAGAGCTGGTCCACAAAGGCCACTGAGGTCTGGCTCCTGTGCCGAGGGAAAAAAAAAAAAAGATGGTGGAGGATCAGAACCTGAAAGAGTTGCCCACGCCGTCACCTCGCAATGTCCCTCTAGTGCCCCCTACTGGCAAATCCGAACATTGCTCCCACTGGAAAAAACTATTTACAGGGTCCAGCTGCAGTATCTCAAAGCAGGGCAAAAAAGGGTGGATCTGAAGCTCAGAGACAAAAAGAAAAAAAAAATAGATAACTGGTACTGTGGGAGAGACAGACATGGAAGGGAGCAAAGAGTCTGTCAGGAAAAGAGGCTACAGGGGCCAGGGTTTCTCCGCCTTTGGCAGAGGAGGGGCAGACAGAGGCTGTAACCCTGCAGAGCAAATTCTGTCCCCAGCCCACTTCAAAAGGAGAATGCAGTCACAAAATAAACACAGCCCAACAAAGCCACATTGTTCAGCTTTCAAATGAACAGAAAATAAAATTCCTGGAAAAGTTCCCTCTTCCCACCCCTGGGAGCAAGTAGGAAGTGAGTTAGGATGCATTTCATTTTTCTTCAAGAGGCTTTCTCAGTTCCTTGGTTCCTGCTGACTCAGGCCACCTCCACCATCTGCAGATTCAACAGACATTCAGACGTTCATTCAACAGCGTTGTCAGCAGGCCTACTAGGTGCCAAGCAGTGAGTCTGGGAGGCTTTTTAGCTGTGGGCCTCAGCTAGGCCTGCTTACATCTTTCTGTGGCTGAGCCCAGCTTGAGCGAGTGTTAGAGAAATTACAAGTTAATGTGGTTCGGGTTCAGACTCTCCAAAATTTCTATGAGGATTTTAAGAGCAAGGGCTTTGGAGTCAAGTGACATGGGTTCTCAGTCTGTTGTTTCTTCTTTTTTTAACCACCACCCCACACACACACACCCTCTGTCTTGGCTCTTTAGTGACTGTACGACCTTAAGCAATTCAATTCTCTGAGCCTGTTTCCTCGTGTATCAAGTGATTTTGGCAATATCTACCTCAGAGTTGCTGGAAAGATCAGGGATAATGTCTGTATTAAATATAATCCAAGGTGCCCAGGTCTTCACACCAAAGCCCAAACCACACCCTAGGTTTCACCAGACCCAGAGAGCAGATGCTTAGGCCAGGGGCCTGGCACCACCACCAAACAATGCCAGCCCATCACCACTGATATTGAACCATCACTGCCCCACCTAGTTCTACCTCCTTATTGGACAGACCAGAATACTGAACCCCAGAGAGGGCAGGTGATGATCCAAGGCAGCCCAGCATGGTGCTGGCCAAGCCCACACTGGAACCAGGCCTCAAATGGCATCAAGCCACGTGACCATCTGAAAAAACTAAAAATAATGTGCTTCAGGGTATGGACTCTGGAACAAGGCAGGCCCGAGTTCAAGTCCTCTCTCTGAAATTTCCATTCATTCAACAAATATTCACTGAGTATCCGATACAAGCCAGGCACCCATGCTAGTGCAGGGGACACAGAGGGATCTGATCTACACAACTCTGACTCTTGCACAGTCTAGAGGGCGAGACAGTGAATAAATAATCAATGAATAACCAAGTTCATCACCAGCTTCGGGAGAGTGAGGAGGGACATACAAAGGGTAAGGCCCTGAGACAACAGGTCAGTGGGGCAGGGGTCCCTGTTGGGGCCATCAGGGAGGGGCTCGTGATGGGGGGTGTTGCTAAACTGGGACCTGAACACCAAGAAGGACCAGCCATGCAGAGGCCGGCAGAAGGCACCCAGGCAGAGAGCTCGGAGCCATGAGAAGGGAGGCCCAAGTGAGCAGAGAAGCAAGAGGGACACGCGGAGAGAAGGCAGAGCCCTTCAGCCAGGGCCTTCAAGATCACCCCAGGAGCTCAGCTTCGCCCACCGAGTGGTGGAGGTCGCGGGGGGTCTGAGCAGACCAGTGATGGGACCTGGCGTAGTTGTTCGAGCGACCACTCTGGCCACCACTGTCAGTCACTCCAGGGCTCTGTGACCTTGGGCAGGTCACTTAAACTCTCGGAGCCCCAACCTTGGACGCCAGAGTCTCTGCTCCCACTGCCCCATCACAAGGCAGTTCTGCCCACATAACAACACCTTTCTTTCTGCACTGGCCTCCACCCTGAGGGTGTCTATTAATCCCCTGTCCAGTAGAGGTTGACAGGGGAGGTCAGTAGGAGCCTGGTAACAGGGAACAGCCAGGCCCCTCTCTCAATCAGGGCCTTACAAATGGCCTTAGCATCCATCAAAGTCACAGCTCCATCTCCTGGGTGCCCAGGATGTATAACATGTCCCAATCAGGGCCCGGCAGAGAGGTGGTGAGAGGTAATAATTACCTTGGCAGGTTCCTACAGCCAGATTTATGATGACATAAAGAAAAAAATTTAGCTCCAGGCAGTAAATAGGCAGCTGGCCCCTCAGCACTTGCAGAGATTCTAATGACTGGAGTTGGGCAGGTGGGGCCTCTACCCCACGTCTGCTCCCCCTGCGGCCCTGGGCAGAGCCAGGCTGGCCCATTCAATGTCTTTGCTCCAGGCCACTTTGTCCGAGAGGCCACCGGCTCTGACACATTTCACAGCCTTTGAAAGTCAGTGCGCAGGCCACCAATCACATTTGGCATTGCATCAAGGGGTCCCCTGGTTTCCGACACCCCCAGGCAGGCCGCAGTGCAGCTACAGGCGCAGCCTTTGGAGTCAGCCTGATGTAGGTTCAAGTCTGAGCTCTGCCGGGCAAAGGCTATGACTTTGGGTGAGGAAACTGCCTTCCTGAAACTCTGTTTCCTCATCTCTAAAATGAAGGGGTAGCCTCTACTTTGAAGGGCTGTTGTATGGATTAAGTAAGAGACAAAGGCTTCAGGTGCTAAACGACTGGGCAATGGTGAGCACATTTACTATCCAGGGCTTCAGGATTATGATAAGAGATGGTGAGTCTGAGGGCCAGTAATGTCACGGTGACTCTGCTAGTTCTTTTCAAACATTTTATCTCTAGACTTTGCAACCAATCCTGCAAGGAGGTAATGTTATGTCCCTTCTCTAGATGAAGAAACTGAGCCTGGGGTAGTTCAGGGACTCGAGCAAGGTCACCAGCTGGGGGGATGTGGGAGCTTGGCTTGTTGATTCTGCAGCCTGCACTCCTCCTAAGCTCCTCTGAAAGCTCGAGTAAGGCCAGACAGACAGGCAGAACCTCCCTCCCTCCCTCCCTCAGGCCAACATTTCCTAAGCATCTGCTTCAAGTCCAGTACTTTGCCAGGCAATGGATACAATCAGGTGAACACGGAAACACTTCCTGCCCTTAAGGAACTCAGCACCTGATGGAGAAGCAGGACCGCTGACCCACTGCACAGAACTCATATGTATTAGTTAGCTTTTGCTGCATAACAAAACAATCCCCAAACCTCCTGGCTTAAAAGAACAATTTGCTATCTCTTCCAGTTCTAGGGGTCGGTTGAGCAGTTTCTGCTAAGCTTAATCATGTGGGTATACTCACCTGACAGGTCAGCCTGACCGGAAGGCCCAAGATGACCTCATTCACCACATGTTGGTTCTTCTCCATGTGCCCTTGAATCTCCCAGTAGGCGAGACAGGCTTCATTACACGGCAGAGTGCCAAGAGGGCAAAAGCAAAAGCTGCAATGCCTCTCGAGGTCTAGAAGCCAGAGCTCGTGCTACATGCTAAGTTGCTTCAGTCACGTCCGATTCTCTATGACCCTGTGGACTGTAGCCCACCAGGCTCCTCTGTCCATGGGATTCTCCAAGCAAGAATACTGGAGTGGGTTGCCACACCCTTCGGCAGGGGATCTTCCCAGACCCAGGGATAGAACCCACGACTCATGTCTCCAGCATTGGCAGGTGGGTTATTTACCACTAGCGCCACTTGGGAAGCCCAGAAGCTCACCTGATGTCAATTCTGCCACATTCTGTTGGTCAAAGCAAGTCCCAGATAATGCTTGGCCGGTATCTATGACATACATTTGTGGCCCATCAGGTAAGTCTTAGTGGTCAGTTCAGAATGAATGGGAAGGTCAGCTTGTGCCCTCGCTAAGTGGGATCATAACCATCAAAAGATTTTTAATTCAGATTAAAGGATATTGAATTGTGAGGGTTTTAGAATGGACTGTATTCTTCAACCAATGGAGAAACTGAGGCAGAGTCAGTCAGTGTGGACAAAATCAGTACATCATAGTGCCAGTCTCCACATGAAGAAACCAAGGCCCAGAAACGATGAGTCTTGCCCATGTCCTACAGCAAGTTTGTGACAGAGCCAGGGGTGACTTGAGTCCCTGCCAGCCAGCTCACTCCTCCTCCAAGACTGGGGATGGGCCGGACTCGGGCAGCTGAAGTGGGTCCACCCTGTCCGGTCTGTGTTGTGTTTTAAACGGACCTCTTTCCACACACCCGCCACCACACAGGCACTTAATCACTGTCTCATTTCATCCTAAATAGAACTGTCTCCATTTTACAAATGGAAAAGAAACCAAGGTCGGGAGAGGCAGCTGATTGGCCCAGGGTCTCACAGCCCTGGGGGACCATTTGTCTGACACCAAAGCCTGAGCTTCTCAGGAGGGACCCAAAGGAGCTCAACCTAGATCCAAGCCCACAGGGGCTGAGAGGCAGCTCCATGGCCATCAGAGGTCTCGGGATAAAGCCTCCTGTCTGAGTGCTTCAGAGGCTTGGGTGGAGCCAGCTCTGCAAGTGGAAGGCCCCTGAATGATGCTCGGGTCCATGCCTCTCCCCCCATTTTATGGATGGAAAATCCAAGACCAGACCGGGGCCCTCCCATGGCACTGGGAGGCTGGGGGCAGGTTCCAGTCAGGCTGGTCAGACACATAAAAGGCTGCTCGGTGGCATTCAGAGAGCACGTTTATTTACAAAGCGCTTTACAAACAACCAGTTTATGCCTCCCCACAGCCCCCTGCGAGGTAGGTCAGTAGTCATATCTACAGTTTACAGATGGAGAAATTGAGGCACGGAATGGGGGTGTGGCCTGCCCCATTTTAAAGAGAACTTCCCACCCACCCATCAAAAAATAAACAGAAAAGCATTGATCTTCCATCTCAAAATATACCTTCTTTCTCCAAACCCTAGGGGGTGGTGAGCACCCCTGACAACAGCGCCCCAGGAGGCACCCTGACCAGGAGCCACAGGGACCTCAACCCCAGGGGCTGTCGTGCAGCCTTGCCGATTGTCACTGAGCCAGGCGGAGCAGGACCCAGCCAGTGAGGCCTGAAGTGACAGGCAGAGGGGGCTGAGGTGAAGTCATTCTGCAGACATTGGGTCAAGCAAGAAAGGGACCCCACACAGGACAGGGTAGGGATGGGCAGATCCTGGTTTGGGGGAGGTCAGGGCACATTCAGGGATGCAGAAATTCGGGGTTGGGGGGATCATGAGCAAAATATCCCTAGGGCTGCAGGGAGGCGAGGGGTGGAGAAGGGAGCTGAAGTTGCCCCTGCGAGGACCAGTCTGAAGTGCCTACTGGAGAATCAGGGCAGAGTGTGGTCTCCCCAAGACCTGCAGGGGCTGGCCAGATGGGATATTAGATGCCAAGCCCCAGTGCACGCTCTCCCCACGTGGGGCCAAGCTGGGTGGAAACCCTGGCCTGCCATTTGCTCTGCAGGGCTTCACTCATCTCTGCCAAGGGCTGGGATGCAGTCCAGGGGCTTGGGTCTGGGGCCCCCTAAGCTGGCAGTTCCGAGCCGGCCACTCTGCCAGGAGGTGCCAGGGCTCTCAGCAGGCCTGCAGGACTCCGTGAGGCAGGCTTGGCTGCAGTCTTGCTAAGCTCCTCCTTGGCCCACAGCCTGCTCACGGCCGTGCTGAAAGGCCCTGCCCACAGTGGAAGGGGGCACCAGGCTGGCCCAGCACCCACTCCAGTGCTTTCCCTGGGGGCGCAGGTCTTCCTCGTGGGTCCGCTGGGGATGGTGGGCCTGGCCCTGAGTGCGCAGTGGGTGCCCCAGGCCAGGGGCCCCTGCTATCTTGACTCCAGCCCCTCCAGGTACTCCAGGGCCACGTCATAGCAGAAGTGGTACTGATCCTGGGAGAGGGACAGGAGTCACCAGCCAGGTCCCTCTCTGCCCCACGGTCAGGGAGAAGGGGAGAAATGGGGGTGATGCTTTCCCACCACAGGACTAGACCCCAAGGCCCAACTGTGGGGCCCAGATACGGGAGAGGGTATCCGAGGGGGGCCTGGTAGGGAGTGGACCAGGAGGTTGGAAGCGGACAGGCAAGGGGTACAGGGCTCCTCACCAGGGTCTCCACCATATTGGGTTTGTAGTTCCTAAGCGTTTTGGCAGCAAAGAAAACGTCCACCAGGTTGTGGCAGCGGATCATTTCCAGGACCGTGGCGCAGGCGCAGAAGGTGCCGCTACGGCCGCCCCCATTTCTAAAGGAGAGACATGAAAAGATTTGGGGTTGGGCTTGCGGGGTAGGGTGAACTCAAAGATGGAGAGCAGGGCCAGGGAACCCAAAAGAGAGGAGTCCGGGAATCCAGAAGGGAGGGGCCAGGACACCCAGAAGGGAGGGGCGGGGCCTGGGACCCTAGAAGGGAGGAGTCAGGGAACCCAGAGGGGAGGGGCTAGGAAACCCAGATGGAAGGGGTCAGGGAGCCCAAAGGTGGGCAGCAGGAAGCGCTGGTTAAGGGGGTGGAGTCAGAGGATAAAGGACTAGCATCCCAAGCGGAAGGTATCTAGAACAGAACCTCTATGAGAAACAGAGCAGATTCTGAGAACAAGGAATCGAGACACACTCCAGGAGAAAGACACCCAGACAAAGTCAGTGACAGAGGAGCGCTGCAAGGCAGCAAGCAAAAATCCAGGCAGCAGAGTGGAAAACAAACACTGAGATCACCAGTCACCCCCAGTATCACAGACACAGCCTCAAGCGCACAGAGACACTCCCAAACGGGCGGCACCGCCAGGGAGACCCTCTGATTCCCCCAGCCCTCTCCCTCCTCTGCTCTCTGTGACCCGGGGCGGTGCTTCTTTGGGAGATGAGGGACAAACCAGGCCCTCTGTCCCCTTCCTGAGGGGCATCTCCCACTAAAACCAAAAGCCCTTGAGAGGGCCAGGCCCTGCCTGACTCAGCTCCCTGCCCCTGCATCCTGTGTGCCCAGCCTGGCACTAGGGTCAGTAAGTGCTGAAAGCATGAAAATGTGGGGGGCAAAGGAATGAGTGCACCCAGATGTGAGTGAATAGATGAACCTGTGAATGAGGCATGTAAATGAATGCACGAGGAAGGAAAGAAAGAAAGTACTGCATGCAGGCACGAACAAAGGCCAGGATTCCATTGGCTTAAAAAGTGTACCACTACCGTATCATGGGTTCATCTATTTACACAGGACTCTCTCCAATTAAACTGGCAAAGTCAAACATCACAAAGAGGCTATACTGGTCACGCGTTTAGGATGGAGTCCACACCCTGGAAAGTGACAGGGCTCCTCCAAGGAAGGCAGGGTCAGCTTTATGGGGCCATGCTGTCCGGAAGCTCAGGGCTGGGATGCCAGCCCTGAAGCCCTCTCTCACCCCGACCTCTGCCCCTGGTCCATGGCGCCCCAAGCCCTCTTCCCACCCAAGGGCGGGCCGGCACTCACAGGCAGTGCACGATGGTGCGCCCGTCCCCACTCTCCGCCTGCCACTTGTCCACTGCCGCCAGCAGGTGCAGGAAGGCCTTCTTGGAGTCAGGAGTGTCCCGGTAGGCAGACCAGCGCAGGAACTGGAAATGTCGCACCAGCAGGTGCCCCTCCTGCATCTGGGGTGGAAGCAATCAGCCAGGGGACCTGAGCACCAGGGTTCCACGGCCCCCTGGGGACCTCGAGAGGGTCCAGCCCAGCCCCCACCCAGGTTCTCATCCTGGAGCTCCCACCCCACTCACCCGAGAGATGTTCTGCACCCGGAAAACTCGGGCCACCAAGTCCTCGTCCGCTGTGCCTGACACGAACTCCACCTCCATGAGGCCATACTGCTGCCGGCCTGGCTCCGGCCAGTACTGTGGGCAGGGCTGTTGTGCAGGATGGGAAGGCGAGCTGAGCTGAGCCGAGCTGGTGGGGCAGCTGCTGCTCACACCCACCCCCAGACCTCCATGTTTGCCCAGGAGCCCACCACTCACTCCAGACTCACGTTCAAGTCCCCCCTCCGCCCCCCAACATCCCACCACTCACCTATCAAATCACAGTGTACACCCGCCCGGTGCGTTTGTACTGATACACTCAAATCAGCAGAGACAAACTCTTTGTTGTGGGTTCATTGACACCGCTGTGCCGCTAGACAGCTACACGTAACACCCTCACAAGCACATACACCTCCCCCTGGCTGCCTTCTTCCAAGGACAAGCCTCAAATGACCCCCGCTCACCCCAGCACCCCTGCCCCGAGGCCTTCTCTCTCGCTGCCTCAGCCCTCCAGCATCAGCTTACAGACATGGGGTGTCCCTCTGTTGCAGCACAGCTTAGCACCCCCCTACTCCTGCCCCAGGACCCCTCCGTGGAGTCAGGGTCCTAAAGGTACCCCCCTCCAGGTCACATTCTCAAGCCAGTGGAGGGACAGGGAAGGCACAACCCCCTTACACACAAATATGTGGGTCTTCTGGGGAGCTGGTCTGAGGCCCCAGCCCTCCAGTAGAGCCTTCTAGCAAGGCTCTTCCTTCCTCCGAGCCCCAGTTTCTCCAGCTGTGAAATAGTCCCCGGGCTCCTCCCAGGCAATACCCTGCTCCATCTGCCTCCCTCTCTGACCATGAAGGAAAGACACCACCTTCCTCTTTCTCCTGGGGTCCTGGAAACTCCTTGCATTCAGGCCTTTGCACATGCTGCTCCCTCCCCATGGACCACTTGTCCCCCATCTCTTCACCAACTCAACTCTACCCTTCCGGTACCTCTCAGCTCAGACATTACCTCCTCCAGGAAGCCCTCCCTGATACACCATCCCCCAGGCTCCTCTGTGTCCCTGTACCAGCTCCATGGTAGCCTTCTGCCTCTGCTGTCATGATCAGTTTCAGTACCTGCTTCCCCTAAATCATGAGATCTGGGAGGGGCCACATGTACCCCTTCCACCTCCCCACCAGGTTGATAGGGAGTGGCCCATGAGCAAAGGTGGTTGAATGAATGAACAAATATGTGACTAGTGAATGACATCTCTGTGAGCCTCCCTCTGGGTCCCTCCCCTCCATCTTAGTAAGGGCAGGGTTCATGCAACATGGGACTCCCTTAGACCTCTGCCCAGATCCTGGAGCCCATTACCCTGAAGTCCTAGGTCATTTATACCAACTGCCTGACTTGCAAGGAGCCCAGTTAACAATCTTCTCCAGGCGGCCATCTCCATGCTGTCATGCTCATCTTATAGCAATGGTCATATGGAGCTGGAAGGCGGGGTGTCTGGACCTCCCAGGAGTTCCAGCTTTTGGAGCCCCAGAAAGAAATGAGGGGAGCTGCCTCAGGCCGAGATCACTGACCACATTCTGGACCATCCTCAGAAGCAATGGTCACCTTCATCATCTTCACCCCTGTCACGTACCGAGCACCTGCAATGTGCCAGTCACGGCGCAGTGCTAAGCATCCCACGCACATCTCACACCATCCTGATGATAATCTCATGACGGAACAGGTGCTGAGATAGTCCCCATTTCACAGAAAAGGAGACTGAGGCTCGAAGAGGTGTATTAACTTACCCTAGATCAAACTGTCAGAAAGTAAGGAGGCTGGACTTCTACTCTGCCTCAAAGGCCCCCATGATTAGCTGAGTGACAGGAAGCAGAGGCTCTGGGAGGAGGCAGCCCCAGGTAAGGGGCACAGCTCTGCCACTTCCCAGCTGTGTGACCTGGGAGAAGTCCCTCCACCTCTCTGGGTCTTAATTTTCTCACCTGCAGCCCATAAGTGCAGAGCAGAGTCCCTAGTATACATCAGATACTGCCTAAAGAGCAGCTGCATTTCTCTGGGCTGAGCCTGGTTTTACAGACAAGGAAACCGAGGCTCTGGGAGTGGGTTGGACACATCTGAGGCAGCTCAGCAAGTAGGCAAGGTGGCAGAGCTGGGCTCCAACCCCTGACTTTTCCCATGTGCCCTTGAACAGACTGAGGCCTGGGCAGCAGGCAGCTGGCCGCCTGGCCAGCGGAGCCCTCACCCAGGCGGAGTTGGACTGGTGCAGCTGGTTGAGCATGACGATGGAGGTGCACCCGTAGTCGTAGACCAGCCGCCAGAAGTCGGGAGTGGTGCTCTGCAGCGGGTGGAGGGTCACAATGAAGGCCGCGCTCCGGGTGTAGCTCTGCAGGGAAACCAGGACTCAGCGCCCAACACCGCCAAGCCTCTGCCCCACTGTCCTCCTGCCCTGCCCACCCCAGCTCCACCCCACAGGACCAGGCTGCCTCTAGGGACCCAATGTGGAGTCTGGCTGGCACCGTGGGGCCTGAGTTGACAGGGTGAGCCCCCAGGCCTCTAAGGCCCAAGCCCATGGCCCCCCTGAGCTAAATAGCGGAAGATTCCCAATAGGTGGCAATGGGAGCTTGGGCGTGGTGGGCAGAGGCTGGCCAAGCTTGCTCCCTGCTATTCGCACCTGCTGTTGCTGTTACCTGGAACAAACTTCCCAGGTGTACAGGGCTCTCCCCTCACTTCTTTCTGGCCATTCCTTAACTTCAACCGCTTCAAAGAGGCCCTCTTTACCAATTCATCAAAAATAACCACATGCATACCCCAAAACCCACATTAAACACTTCCTCTATCTGGTTGCTTCTTTAAGAAATTAACAGTAACTGACAGTCCATTGTATACTTGTTTGTTGACTGTCTCAACCCATTTCCCCAAAGGCAAGGTTCAGGAGAGCAGATTTTTTTCAGGGTGTGGCCTGTGACCAGAACTTTATAGGAGTTCAAGAAATATTTTTTTAATAAACAAATATCTAGGTGCCTTCCAACTCCATGGATGAAGGGTCTGGACCCCAACTCAAGCCCCCAGACCAGTGACCAGTACTGACCCCATTCCCTACTCCTGACCTTGCCCCACCAGGTGAGCCAGCCACAGCCCTCCCCCCATTTCAGTGCTCCAGCCCCAAGTCTCCTGTACCCTGCCCTGTCCCTGCTGTGCCATGTCCCCTCCCTCTCCTGATGGTCTTCTGTTACCACCCCCTCTCCCCAGGACCCACCAAAGGCTTCCTGATTGGCAGCTCCCCAATGCCCAGCCCAGCCAGACTCTCCAACACTCAGGCCTGGGCACCCAGTGGGGCTCCCTGCAGACTTAACCACCAAAAACGGCCCCCACCTGGCCCCCAGATAAGCTCACCGCAATGCAAGCAGCAGGGCCTGGCTCATAAGCCTCAGGCCCTGCATGGCTGGGATCAAGTGTGACATTATCACAGCCCCAAGGAAGCTTCTCCACCGGACTGGCCCATTCCCACCAGGCCAAGGAGCCCAATGTGACCCTCTCCAGCTCAGGGGCTCAGGACGTCAGAGAGCCTCCCCTCCATCGCCCCCATGTGCAGACGGGCACACTGAGGCCAGAGAGCAAGCCGAGAGTGAGGCCACAGATTCCAACGTCCCCCTCCAAAGCTCACCAGCACCCTAGGCCACCTCCCCAGGACCCCAGCCCCTTCTCCGTTCACTCCCTTCAGTGGCTGTGACTGCTCGCCCCTGCTTGCCTTCAGCTCACTCCAGGAAGCCCCTGGGGAAGGAAGTATGGGAGCTTTCTCTCTTTGGAGAAACCCCACTGTTCCCTGCACCGCTGTGCCAAGAGGCTCTGGCTAAGAACTGGGCCAAGAAAAGCCCGTCTGCCTCATCTCTGCGATGGGGGAAGCTCCCTCCCCACAGCCCTCATCTCCACGTGGATGGACATCCAGTGGTGACATCCACCTTCACAGGTGGATTTGGGACAAGACCAGAAGTGCTCAGCTTCTGAAGGGAAGGCCCTCCCCTTCTCTTTCCAGGCCAGCTCTTCCTCAGAAGCTGTGCATTTAACTGTTGCCGCTCCCACCAACATGTAAAGGCCTGCCCCTTGCGGGGAGGGGCTCCAGCTGGACTACTGAGTCTGGGAGGACAGGTCTCCCCGCCCGAGGCTGAAGGAGTAGCCATCCACGTAGCCACACAGCTGAAGTCACCTTCTCCAGTCTCACCAGTTTCCTTAGAACAGTAACATCTTACCTCCACCTGTGTGCCCTGTACCTCTCTCTCAAACTGGTTCCATTTAGGAAGGAATAGGGGGTCACTCACAAGACTTGTCCCCCTCAGGCAGCGGCACCCTGAAGTTATTCACTGGACCCTAAATTCCCTGGTTCTGTTTGCAAAGCCCAATAAAGGGGGTGGAGCCTCCTGAGCTGGGAGTAGAGGCTTCTAAACAGCTCCTGAGTCCTCAGACCACTGGGCATGGGGAGCAAGTAGCTACTCCAGGCCAGGTTCCTGGGCAGGCTCTAGCTCCACCACCCCAGGACAAGCTCCCCTGGCTCCAGATACCAAATCTCACGTCCCAACCCCAAACCCTCCCAGCCTCCCCAGCCAAAGCCCTTGAATCATTCATCCTACCCCAGGTTCTGCTGGGCCTAACCATGGAGACAGCCGTGCCTGAACTCCACCACCCAGATCCCTACTCAGACTGAGGGTAATACCTGAGGGGGAGCACTGGTTCTTGAGTGCCCTGAATAGAAGATCCTTGGTGCGGGAGGAAGGCCACCCAATGGGCCGCCCCAGAAAGGCAGAGGGCTCCCCTAACCTGAGTCCTCCCTGGCTCCTGCACCTTCCCTCACTGCTGGGTGAGGGTGTCCCAGAGCCCAGCCCACCCCCGCGCCTCACGTCAGTCAGGGCCGCATTGATGTAGTTGTTGGGGTCCCCGTCCGTGGAGACGAGGAAGGGCAGGCAGCGGTCAGGCGGCAGGACATCCATGCTGCGGTTCTTGTCCCGGTTCCGGGGCAGCAGGGCGATGCTGCACTCCTCCACATCCAGCGGCGGTGTGACCGAGTTCAGAGTCTACAGAGAGGGAGAGGAAGGGAAGGTGATGTCCTGTGTTTGTGGGGTCTCCTCCCCGCATGAGGCCCCATGAAGGAGACTGGGCTGGGTTATTATGCCCATTTTATGGATGGAGAAACTGAGGTCCAGAAAGAAGAGAGAGAGGGAGGGAACCCAGGCTCCCTGGATTCAGGCTGTGCAGGGCCCGGATGGAGCTCTGGAGACTGGAGTCTGCCTCCTCGCCACCTGTATACTGTAGACAAGCTACTCTATCTCTAAGCCTCATTTTCCCTCTGCTGTAAAATGGAATAATTATTTGCCTACCTCAAAGGATTGCTGGGAGAATAAAGTGAGATAACACCAAGCCTGGCACGTGCACCACCTTCAATACACAGAAGGCACCGTAAGGATCACTCCCAGGAGCCAAGCCCTGAAACCCCAAGTCTTCCACAAAGCGGACTCCAGGGCCCTGGCACAGGTGGCCATCTTCCCGGGCCTGTCAAGGAACGCCTGGCACAGGAGCAAGCCGAGGACTCTGGGCCACCTCCCCTCCCCTCCTGCCTTCATGCCTCAGGCATCCTGACTCATGGAGTCTCCATTTCTTCCTCTTGTTCTTCTTGATGTTGTTTTTCAGTCACTCAGTCATGTCTGATTCTTTGCAACCCCATGGACTGTAGCCCACCAGGCCCCTCTGTCCATGGGATTCTCCAGGCAAGAATACTGGAGTGGGTAGCCTTTCCCTTCTCCAGGGGATCTTCCCAACCCAGGGATCGGACCCAGGGCTCCCACATTGCAAGCAGATTCTTTACCATCTGAGCCACCAGGGAAGCCCCCTACAGCACTGAGCGCCTCCCAATGCCACACACATGCTCGCTCACGAACCACACCTATACACACACACTCATGCCCCACCTGGAACTCCTCCCGCAGCTGGGAGGAATTACTCTGAGGGTCAATGCGGATCATTTCCTTATAGGTGGCCTTGAATTCGCTGACAGGGATGGTGGTCTCCCCACACAGGCAGGCCTCCAGGATTGCATCATGGATAAAGATGTACTGCTCCTAGAACAGGAGGAGAGAATATGAGGAACCAGGAGGGGAGCAGAAGTGAGAGACTTCAGGGTCAGGAGGAGGCAAGTTCAAAGTTGCGGCTGGGGTGCTCTGAGGTAGAATCCAGCCATGTGTTACTCCATGTGGGACCCACCATACTTGAAACAGCCTCCACGGATATTTGTTCATTGATCTCACATTGCATCCCATAATAACCCTACGAGAAGCTCTGAAGGTGAGGGGACAGCCCAGGGTCACACATCTAGAGAGGAGACAAACCCAATAAGCAGTATGTCTTGACTGTAGAACTTATGACCTGGGCCCAGTGCTGTGTGACCTCACCCAAGTGAACACGATGGAGCTGAGCTTGGGAAGACCCTGAGAGGCTGGCAGCTGTGCGATGACCTAGAGGCAGGGGACGGCATGTGATGGGGAGGGAGGCTTCAGAGGGAGGGAATATATGTATGCATATGGCTGATTCATGTGGTTGTACAGCAGAAACTAACAACACTGCAAAGCAATTATCCTCCAGTCTTAAAGGATATCCTAGGATAAACCTGGAGAAGGCACTGGCACCCCACTCCAGTACTCTTGCCTGGAAAATCCCATGGACGGAGGAGCCTGGTGGGCTGCAGTCCATGGGGTCGCTAAGAGTCGGACACGACTGAGCAACTTCACTTTACTTTTCACTTTCATGCATTGGAGAAGGAGATGGCAACCCACTCGGGTGTTCTTGCCTGCAGAATCCCAGGGACGGGGGAGCCTGGTGGGCTGCCATCTATGGGGTCACACAGAGTCGGACACGACTGAAGTGACTTAGCAGCAGTAGCAGTAGCAGTATGATAAACCATTATAGAAAACAATATTCAAAAGAAGAATGTATATATGAGTAACCAGATCACTTTGCTGTACAATAGGAATTAACAACGTTGTAAATCATCTACGCTGTTGTTCAGTCACCAAGTCATGTCCGACTCTTCGCGACCCCATGGACTGCAGCATGCCAAGCTTCCCTGAACCTCACCATCTCCCGAGGTTTGCCCAAGTTCATGTCCACTGCCTCGATGATGCCATCCATCTCATCCAAATCAACTGACTTCAATAAAAATAAATTTTAAAAGAAAGAGGCTGGCAGGCCAAGTCCAGGGATGGGAAAGGACAAGGCGACATCCTAGGACACCTTTCTGACACCCTCCACCAGCTTCGCGCTCCCACACGAGGGACTCTTGTCCTGGAGGGGCTGTGGGGGAGGGCTGCACCCTCACCTCGGTCTGGATCATGTTGACGCGCCGGGAACAGAGGGTCTTCACGCAGTTGTAGATGTCCACGACGCCCTCACACTCCGCCATGTCCAGCATCACATCCAGAACGATGTAACACCCTGTGCGGCCAGTGCCCGCGCTGGGGAGAGAGCACCCGGGGGCCAGGTCAGAGGCCTGGGGAGGGAGCCCAGGACCGCGAAGAAGAAGAGAGGAGACCTGGGGCCCTGGGCCATATCTACACCACACAGGCGATGGGGGACATGGCAGAGCCTAAGAGGAGGCTGCAAGAGGAGTTCCAGGGAAAGTGACAGAGGACAGAGGGGGAGCTGGGCCTTGGGGATGGAGAGGAAAGAAAGGGTGGAGAGAATGCAGACCCAAAACCAGCTCAACTTGGCAGCTGTGATGGGGGAAGAGGAACAGAAGTGATGTTCAGTGTAACCCAAGAATGTTCTGGTCTCTTGGATGTCTGGAAATCTCCTACACATCCTTCAAAGCCCTACACACTTAAACCCATATTCAGTGGAGCCTCCAGGAAATGTCAGGCTTTTGAGTTCCCAGAGCAATCTGGGCGGACTCTTACCAAAACCCCCTTCCCTCTCCGTGGTCACTGTTTATGGGGCTGTCTCCCTACCTCACTGTGAGCTCCTTGAGAGCTAGATGGGGTAGAACCCATCTCTGGAATCCTCACATTTAGCACCAGGTAGAGCAGGGTTGAGAGGAGGGGGGAGGACAAAGATGACACCAAGATCTCAAGCTTGAAAATGGTGAGAGCGACGTGTTGGCCAGGACACACAGCCAGTGGGTATCCCATATGCCACTGATAGGGGCTGGAATTAGTGAAACCACTTTGGAAAATTGTCCACAGTATCTAGGAAGGCTGAACATTCACAGAGCAATTCCACTCCTACGTACCTACCTCCCAGAAATGCAAGTGTGTGTGTCAGCCAAAAGACATGCAAGAGAATGTCCTTAGCAGCACTGTTCATAACAGCTCAAGGCTGGAAACCACCCAAATGCCTCCCCACAGCAGAATGGATAAGCACAGGGTGGTTTGTTCACACAGCAGAATTGGATACAATATGGATGAACCTTACAAGCATAAGGCTGAGAGAAAGTCAGACTCCAAGGAGCACCTGATGTGTGATTCCACTGATACAAAGTTCAAAAGCATGCACAATGAATCTCAGGCTTAGAAGTCAGGAGAGCGATCACTCTGGAAGGGAGGAGGTGGGGTACAGGCCAGAAGGGAGTTCCAGGGACTTCTGGGTTCTGTTAATGTTCTGTTTCTTGATCTGAGTAGTGCTGAGTCCTTCACAGTGAAATTGGGGAAATTCCTAAAGCTTACTTATTAGTACAATAACCCATAATAATCAGCTACACTTCTCAGTGTGCACACAACGGTGCCAATCCCAGAGCCGAAGCTCAAAGGGCAAAGGGCACCAGCGGGTCATTCTCCCCTGTCCTCTGCCTCTGAGCAGGATGGACTCGGGCCCGGTCTCCTTTAGGAACCTCGGACAACCTCGTTCCCCACCCCCTTCTCCCTGGGCTCCCCAGCACCCCACCTGCAGTGGATGACCACGGGCCCAGCGTCAGGGGGCGTGGAGGCCTTCACACGCCGGATGAAGGCCAGCAGCCCCGTGGCGTGGTAGGGGACGCCGTGCTCCGGCCAGGCCGTGAAGTGGAACTGGCGGACCTCGTGGCGGGCAGAGTAGCCTCTCTGGGGAGATAACAGAAGTGACAGTCAGAGCCCCTGCCAGCGTCTACCAGACACCTGCAGTGTGCCAGGCACGGGAGTGAGCGTCTCACCGCAGGCACTCAGTTCACCCCAATGAGACTAACGAGGTGGGTATTAATGACTCATTGTACAAGTAAGAAACCTAAGCCTCAAAGACGAGAAACCGCTTGCCCAAGACAAAACACACGTTAGGCAGGGGTTGGGCCAGGATCTGCAAGTCACCCACTTCCACCACCTGCTACACAACTGCCTGAAGAGATCATTTTGATGCTCTCAGTCTTAGTTCAAAGGAGGAAAACTATCCTTCCTCTGAGGACTTTATAGACAGTCAAATAAGACTGTGCCATCCCTCACCTGCGGCCTTTCATGAGTGATGTAACCACTCTTGAGCCTCACTTTCCCTATCTGTAAAATGGGGCTAATGGCAAAGGCCTAACCCACGGACTGAAGCAGGCCTGAAACAACACGTGTAACGAGCTGAGCACAGCCGGGCACAGAGCAGGATCGGCACCTGGCAGCTGTCCTCATCGTTCTCTACGTGCGCACCATCCTCATCATCTTGACTTCCTCTTGCAGTCAGCAGTCAAGACGGCCACCTTCCCATCCTTTCACAGTGCCCCCTGCTCGGGATGCAGAGGGCCACCCCCACCCTCCACTCCTGGGCTGGGGGGGCGGTGTGGGCCCTGCCCCACCTTCTCAGGCACCCCAGCAGGGGCCTGGTGACCACAGGAGACTCACCCGCTCCAGGGCAAAGCTGCGCACGACATACTCGGCTAGAGTCTCTGTCTTCACCAGCGTGATCTTGATGTCCCCGTACATGTCAGAGTCCTCCGGCCAGTACCGAGAGCATTTCACCTGGAGTCCCCAAGGGGCAGGCTCAGTGGGCTCTTCACTGCCCCCACCTGCCACGCCCCCTCCCCCGGGGCCCCACTTACCCTGCCCACCTCCACCAGTTTGGTGATCATGACAATGCTGGAACAGTGTTCCTGCCATACCATGCGCCAGAAGTCGTAGACCATCTCAGGCTTTGGCCCTGGGGCACAGAGAGGGCTTGTCTCTAAGGCCAGGTCTCCACCCAGGCCTAGCACACCACTGCCCACACCACTGATGCAGGCCAGGAGGGTCCTGAGCCCCAGTGGGGGCTTCATGCTCACCCCCACACACCCCCATCAACTGTCCTTGGGGTGGTCATTATCAGAGAGAGCCTGCCTGGAGACCCCGGTCATCCTGAGTGGAACCCAGGAGGAAGAGCTGGAGGGCCATGGCACAAGCTTCCAGGAGGGATAGACAGACGGACAGTGGAGAGGATAAGACACAGCCCAAGGGACCCAGGCAGCCCCCAGACCAAGAGGCACAGTCCACACCCATGAGGACCGAGGCTGGCTGACCCTTTTGCATGCAGACAGACAGGTGGACCAGGAGATACACACAGACAGCAGACGTCGGGAGACACAAACACAAAGAGGGAACAGATATGGATGTCCAGATTCCAGAAGATCCAGACAGACAGACAGATGGAAGGCAGACAGGGAGGCAGGCAGAGCAGCAGGGAAGGCAGGAAGGCAGACAGAGGGCACTCAGCACACTGGGGCGGGGGTGGGGGGAACATGGGCAGAGTACCTTGAGTGGCTATGAAGTGATTTGACCTGTGGTAACCCTGGAACAGGAGAAGAGGGTGTGTTAAGACCCGGAGGATTGGCCCCTCACTTGCTCAGGCCCCTCTGCCCTCCTCTCCCAGCAGCTGCACACACAGCCCCCACTCAGGGAAGTGCCCCACCCTCTTGACCTGTCCTTTGCCCATCCCCAAGTAAGGAAGGAAGTAGAGCCTGGATACCAGGGTCGTGGGTTTAAACCCATCTTTGCTACGTGATCCAAGGGAAGACACGACTCCTTCACAGGCCTAGAGGGTCTCCCCTTTCATAATTGGGGATAATTGTCTGTAATCTGCTTATAACCCAGCTGCTCTTTGGAGACAAATACATTGCAGAGTCACCCTACCTTGTTCCCAAAGCCCCAGAGACCCTAAGCAATCCCAGGCCCCAGGCTGGGTCTTGTCAGTTATCTCAGCCCTGCTCAGGGCAACCAGAATGGGCAATGTCCCTCCCCACAACCCGGTCACCCAGGGCTTGGGGTGGCCCAATGAAGGCTTCAGGTTAGGAGCAAGTGAGCACAGGAGTTGCTCATGGCCCTTAGATAAAATGTTTTTTAAAATCTTCAAAGTCAATAATAATGATAATAACGATAATAAATAACTTACATAGTTATTTATTAAAATAATAATAAATGTTTGAGGCCCTGTTATGGACACATACTGTGCTAAGCACTTTACCTGTATTATCTCCCACAAATGAGGCCAAGAGCTACTTTCATCTTCCATCCCCAGAGCGCCCAGGCTGAGAAGTGGAACCAGCCAGACTCCACTCCCACCCTGAGGCGGGAACCACCCATGAGATCTTGCCCACATGAGACACCCAGGGAATCGATGCAGGTGACACGGGATAAGTAAGAAGCATTGCAGAGCTGGTGCAAGAGACCAGACACTGGCCTCAAGTTCACACCCTCAACACAGCTCCCAGCAAATCCTTTGACCCAGTGGGCTTCCCAGGCCCAAGGGGCCCTGCAGTCAGACTGCCAGAGCACAAATCCCAATTCTATACAACTCCTGCTAAGTGTTGGGCAAATTCCTTTATCTCTTTATGTCTATATTTTCACATCTGTACAACAAATAATTATAGTATTTATCTCCTTGGGCTGCTGTGAAGGGTAAAGTTACACACATTAAGGGCTTGGCACATGGCAAACACAAAGCCAGTAGTTAATCGAGAGTCGCCTTTATTACTGCTACCACTTTAAATGTCAACAAGTATCACTGAAGGTCTCAGTGGTGTGAACATCGAGAATTACTGGGCAGACAGCAGTGTACAACAGCAGTTAACAATACAAGTCTTGGGTCAGGCTGAGCTGGGTCTCTGCTGCCAAGTAGTAACTGTGTGATTCTAGGCACTAAGCAGGCACTTCTCAGCCTTTAATGTGCATGCGAATCTCCTGGAGATCTTGTTAAAAGGCAGATTCAGATTCAGACGGTCTGGGGCGGGGCCTGGGATTGTGCATTTCCAACCAGATCCCAGGTGGTGCCAAGGTGGGGCCTCAAAACACACTTGGAGTAGCCAGGCTCTCTGACTCTCTAAGCCTCTGTTCTCCTCCAGAATATGAGAATAATACCAAGACACGCACTTGCTGTATACCTACACGTTCCCATGAAAATGACCAAAACACAGTCAAAGTTACCAAGAATGAAGAGCCTCCCAGAGTCACTCAACCCTCACTACCGGAACCTCTCCAGGCCTAGCCTAACTCCTTCCCACTGTCTCCCCAGCCACGCCTCTGCTTCATTTTAGGGGAGATGCTGGGCAACTGGGGTCAGAGGGGGCGCTCGGCAGAGGTGCTGCCAGTGTTGCCCTCCACCTCCAGCCTGAGTCAAGCTGGGAACAGGCTACTCCACTAAAGCCAGTTTGCCTGAGACTCTCACACGAGGGCCAGAGTCTCCAGTGCCCAGCATATTGCCAGCACCCAACTGCTAATCAACACATACAGCAAACAGCTCAATACTTTTTCAGACAGATGGCTTTCAATATCTGCATGTTCACTTTTTAGTTGCACATGTGCATTATTGCACAATTACGTCACACAGAGGACAGTGAAATGGAAAGTTTTAAATGATCAGATGCTAAAGGAAGATAAGGAGGCCACCGTGAGCACACCCGCTTTAGAGACCAGGATTAGAGAGCAGGGGTGCTCCTACTCTGGGGCATCAGCATGTCCTAGGAGCCTGTTCCTGGGCAGACACTCGCCCCTCCCTGGTGCCTTTGGGCAGAGCTAGGAGACTGACTACCTGCACAGTGGGCAAGGCCCCTGGGGCATCCCAATGCCCCCAAAGAGAGAGATCCAGGGTCTCATGTAAGGGTGGGAGGGTCTCATGTAAGGGTACAGGGCTCAGGTTGGATTTGAGGCCCCAGCTCTGCTAATCCAGAGCCTTGGGGCCATGAGTAAGCCACTCAATCTTTTTAAGCCTCAGTTTTGTCATCTGCCAAGTGCAGGTCTCGACCTCATAGAGTGTGGCAAAGATGACATGAGGTGTCAGAAATGCCTGGCACAGAGCACGTACTCAGCCAATAATGTTTTTGGTAACAGGCCTTTGAAAATGAAATAAGCCATGTCCCCTCAGGGAATTTCATAAGAGTCTGGCAACAACTAAATGAATGTGTCATGTGGAGATTGAGATGTAAAAACGTATAATGATCTAGGGATTACTCAGCCGTCCAGCGGTTAAGACTCCACACTCCCAATGCAGGGAGCACAGATTCAATCCCTGATTGGGAAATTGATTGGGGAACTAAGATCCCACAGGCCACGCCGTGTGGCCAAAAAATTTAAAATAAAAAAAATTTTTAAGTAAAAAAATATATATAATGATCTATATTCATCACCTCCTAATGGGGGTGCTAAGGCTGAGTACACCCATTGCCTTCTGTGGGTCTAATATTCCATGTAAGTTTAGCAACTTTACAAATCAACTGTGTAAAGAAACTCAAAATAACGCAGAGGGTATCTAGGAGCACTTAAGGAACAACTGTCATCTCCAGCATAAGCGACAGCAGGGACCTTACACTTTATATATTAGTGCAAGGCCCCAAGCATATACACGTTGTCTGAAAGTCTAATAATGAGTTGTATTTTTGCAATCAGAAAAAAGCCAGACATACATTTGTAAAAGAAAAAAGAAGATAAAATAGACAAGGTACCCCAAAAAATAATCCCATCAGGTATCAACTGTTACAAAAGTTACATTAAAAAAATCAAATGAGAGGACTCTGCTAGATGAAATTTTTTTTTAATTCTTATAAGGCCCAAACATAGCAAAATTTTTTAAGATAAAATACCCAACTGTTCCCCCAAAATAAAACATTCAAATTAGGGCTAAATTTGGGGCAAAGTGGTGAGGGTTGAGTTTCAAGCAAACTGATCACAAAGGGTTGTAACACAAGGGAAATTACTATTAAAGGGGAGTGCCTGGGGCCACCCCTGCTCCCTGGAAGGCCCGGACCCCCAAGCAGTGGGGGGACAGGGCACCCAGGGCAGCTCCTGCCACCCGACCACTCCCAGACCCACAGAAGGTATGGTTAATGAGGACTCATAGGGCACAGGGAGCTGGGGAGAAGGGCGACAGAGGTGGTGGCCAGGGAGGTGGCTAGGACCTGGGGAGGTACCCGGACACTGCAGGCCCCCCCTTAGGGTAGAGGAGATGGAGGGCATTGTTTACAACAGGGGTCGTGTCAAACTTTCAGTCCCGGGGGCCCCTGACCAGGCTGCTGAAGTGGACGGTTGGTGCTGGGCACACAAGTGGAGGAGAAGGAAGACAAAGACGAGAGAGAGAGAGAGAGAGAGAGAGAGAGAGACAGCCAGAGACTGTGAGAGAGCCTGAGATACGGCCGGTCAGACAGACAGGAGGAGGAGGAAACGGGAGAGAGATACTTACTTCACGGTTTATCCGAATCTTAATGATTCCAGTGAGGGAACAGGACAAAGCAAAAGAGACAGATATTAGGCCAGAGGCAGATGGAGGTGGACGGCGGAGCACAGGAGTGGCTGGAATGGGTGATGCCCAGCAGGCGTGGCAGAGCAGAGACGGGTGGCCGGGCCTGGGCAAGAAAAGGGCAGGGGCAGGGCCCTGGCAGGGCCGCAGGAGAAGCCGACTAGGGCCTTGAGGACCCCGAAGCGAGGCCCCTGTCCCTGTCCCCAAAGCTGCCCAAGTCTGAGAGGTGAGGCCAGGTCCGACCATACTGCAGCCTGGGGAGAGGGTGGGGGAGGGGTGGGTGGGCGAGAAAGCAAGGGATTCTGGCAAATATGGGCGAGCGCATCTGGCCACCAGGAGGAAGTGAAGAAGGAGAAGAGAGGTCACCTCCACCGTCCCTGATTGCCCCCCGCTTCCAGATACACCTCTGACCTGGCACACTGGTCCTGCCTGAGATTACCCTTCCCTTCCCTCTCCAGCCACCTAAAGCCAGCACAAGCCCTCTGCCTCCATGCAGCCCAACACAGCTAAAGCTGACCCCACCACTACCTTCGTGGTACGATGCTGAGAAAGTCATTCACTTCTCTTTCCTGGCCTGTGACTGCCCATCTAACCTGAATTCATTTTAGTTGTATGTTTATGAGCCTCCCCGACTAGAATCTACGGATTCAAGGAAAGCAGGGACTATGTCTCCTTTTTCACAGGTGTATTCCCGGTGGCCAGCACAATGCCTGGTACACAGAAGATGCTCAAAATATATTTAACATCTAACGAATGAATAAGTGATTCTCTGCACACTTGACTTGCTGCCGGTCGGGGAGTCTGATCAGCGTCCCTGGGCCTGTCCTGTCCCACTCTCATCCACACTTGGGGAGCAGATTCATCGCCTCTTCCTCACACCCAAGCCCAGGCCCCCCTGGCTGCCTGCCCTGTCTCCGGCCCCTCCTCCATCTGGTCCAGCCTGACCAGTAGCTGCTGCAGCTGGCAGGACAGCCGTGTCATCAGCAGCAAAAGCTCTGGAGACCCCGACCAGCTGAGATGCGGCTCCCTTCTTGACCACTTGCAAGCTGGGTCACCTAGAGGAAAAGTGGCTTCACCTCTCTGAGCCCCAGTTTTCCTCACCTGTAAAGTGAGGCCACGATGCTGACCACAGCATAGGGTGGTTGTCGGGATTATAGACAATTAAATATTTGGCATAAAGTGCTTAGCACAGTGCTTGGCACACACTACATGGTCAGTTAACCTGAGTTTGTCACAGTCCAACACTTCCAATACTCCCTGACGCCCCTAGGAAAAACGCCCAGCTCCTCAGCCTGCCATTCGAGGCCTTCACAGTCCAGCCCCTGCCTGACTCAGCCTGACTGTGTGCCGTGAGAACCCCACCTCCAGCCTCGGGGCCCCTCACGGAGAAGGGACCTGTCCTCACCTCTAGGCCTGGCTGTCTGCCCTCTTGCCTCCATTCTGCTTCACTCACACTCCACCCCAGGGAAGCCCTCCTGACAGCCACCGCCCACCCTGTCCTCCCCTCCGCTGAGCTCCCTGGCACTGACTGCAGGAGGTGGGGGCGCTCAGAAATCCAGCCATGTGAACCCCGACTTCTTCCCTGCCGGCCCCGCCCCGCCCGGACAGTGAGCCTGGAGCGGCCAGGGCCAGTCGGCGGACACGACGGGCTGAGGCACTCACGTCTATGTAGTTGGCGTTAATGTAGTCGGCGTCAGGGTCTCCCAGCATCGGGTGCAGCTTCACTCGGTGCCGATCGTCTGGAAACACAGAGCACGTGGCCGTGGGGTGGGCAGGGGCTGAACTGGGGAGCCCAGCCTGGGGGCAGTAGCGGGGAGGCTTCCTGGAGGCCAGAGCCAGGGCACAGGCAGGGCAGTCAGGGAACCTAGAGACTCAGGGCTGACCAGCGGGCCCTCCGTACTGCTGGAGGTAGGACAGGCCAGTGCTTAGTCGGGGCTGCAGCGTCAAGGAGGCCCGAGGCCCGGTGCTGCTCCGGCAAGTGTCAGCTGTGTGACGCCGGGAGCGGGGCTTAACCTCCCAAGCCTCAGTTTCCTCATCTGTAAAGTGGGAGTTCTACTACATCCCACGTCACAGGACTGCTGAGAATACTAAGTCAGATGAGGAGCGGGGTGCTCAGCGTACAGCCTGGCCTGCAACAGGCCCTCCATAAATGGCTCACTCTGCTCTTCTCCCTCTTCCTGCTTCCTCCCACCCACTGCCCCCGACCGCAGGCCCTCCTGCAGGACTCACAGGCAGGCATGGGCTCCTGCCGGCCACCCTTGACCTTGTCTTTCTTCTTTGTAGCATCCCAGCCTTCAAAGAAGCTCTGTCAGAAGGGAAAGGCATAGTTAGTTGCGGGGAGGGAAGCCCCTCCCCTCCCAAGAGCCCGACCCTGACAGGAGGAGGCAGGACCACGGTAAGGGTCAGGTTCAGGGTTAAACTTGGGGCCTGAGATGAAGTCACTGTATATTCCTTTATATGTGAGGGACTAAGTTTAATACCGAGCAGTGTGGGGAGGGGAGTGAGAAATAGAGGGGGAAAGAGGTAATTATAGTTCAGAGACATTTCAGAATGAAGGTTAAGCTTAGGTCAAATCCAGGTCTGAGCTGGGATGAAGGTAAAGGTGAGGGTCAAAATAAGTCCAGACAGAGGTAGGATGGGATTCGAGTCAGAGTTCAAACGGAGCTCAGGATGAAAGTTAGGGTCAAAGTCACACTGGGGTTTAGGCTGGAGGTCAGGGTCAGTATTGGTGGTCAGGTCCACATCAGGGATAGAAAAAGGATCCTGGCAGGGTCCAGACAGAGACCGACATAAGATTCAGACACTTTTTAAGTCAGAGTTAGGATGAGGGAGAAACCAGGTCAGGCTGAGATTAGGGCCAAGGTCAAGGCCAAGAAATTAGCTTAAAATGGGGACTGTCAGGGCAAGGATCCATCCGGGGACCAGCTGAGGGCTGCCAGGGTCCACAGTGAGGAGGAGCCAAGGGAGGCCCTGGCGAGGGGTCCCAGCTGGACGGGGGCAGGCACCTCATACTCCTGCTTGAAGCCATAGCCCTCGGCCGTCTTCATCTGGTTGATGTGCTGCAGGAGATCGGCCACACGCACCGCGGGGTGCAGCTGCCCCGTGTGATACGGGGAGCCCTTCCGGCCACATGGCCGCCGCGGTGAGCCCCCCAGGAGGCTGCTGGCCTCAGTGACCCCACTGCCGCGCTGGTCTCCTGCAGCCAGAGAAAGGGAAAAGGGGTTCCTGACGTGCACAGGCCCCAGCCGGGGGAACCCCACATGGACTCAGGGGAGCTGAGGGAGGGATGGGAGCACAGCCAGCGTGGAGGATGTCCGGGTTGTTTGCTGGAGCCAGGCAGCTGGCTGGGCCGCCCTGGGTGGCCCTGGACGAGCCCCTTCCCTGGGGCATCCCGGTCTTCGCATTGGTAGAATGAGGGGATCGGGCCCCCCGCTCTGGGGACCCTTCTGGCCCAGCCCTGAGGCTGGGATCCCTCACCCCCTTACCCTCCCGGGCTCCCCAGCGAGGGCCCCCTCTGTGACTTCATCCACTGCCTGCAGGGGGCAGGGCTCAGCAGAGCCCAGACATCCCCTCCTTCCTCCCCCTCTTCCAGGGAACAATCTGAAACACTGACAACTCCCAGCAATCACCCCATTCAGACAAGCAAGTCCCAAAATTAGCTGCCGTTGCCACCCCCTCCACAGATGAGCGGGAAGCACCTGAATAGAGGCGTTTCTCCAGCGCAAGCATTTCCATTGTCAGCCTGTGTGGCAGCTCAGCCCATGGAGAGCAGGTGGAGAGGTTCACGCTGCCCCACACTCCAGAAAACCATCCCTTCCCCGTGGACCACCACTCCCCAGCTCTCCTGGCCAGCCTCCCCAAGAACATCCCACCCTGGTCCCCAGGGTCAGGTCCTGGGATGGAGGAACAGCCCTGCTCAGCCACACCTAGCTTCCAACACTCACTCCCACACACTCAGCATGTATTCCCTCCTCCTGGGCTGGCTGCTGTGCAGGGGCTTTCTCTGCATGTCTCACCACTGTTCTCTGCCCAGCTCTGAGCCGGCAGGGGCAGGCGGAGGACTCCCAGGGGGCCTCCCTTCCCAAGTCTTCACACATGGTCTTCCTCTGCCCCTCTCCCCACTGATGCCCGGTGAACTCATATCCATCCTTCAGGTCTGGACTCTTAATTCCCAGTCTTACTAATGGGTGGAATGAATGCAGTATTCAGACAGACACTGCAACCCCACCCCGGGTAGCTCCACTTCCCCAAACTCCAATCTCTGCCTCCTCAAATCAGGGAGACTGCAGGCCCTGCTTGGGTTCCACTTCCTGTGCCAAGGTTTGAAAGCTGCCTCCAGGTAGAGGGGCGATGCGAGGCAGGTGCTTCGGTTTGTTTTGCTTTTCTCAGGAATCACAGTGGCAGACTGCCTGGTGCCCAACGTCTGAAAACAACTGTTTCACATGTTTTATCCAGATTTCCAGTTGCTTACAGCTGGAGGGCAAGCCACGTACCAGTTACACACGTGTATGTGTGTGTGTGTGTGTGTGTGTGTGTGAGTTACTTATGTCTCTTTGTGACCTCATGGACTGTAGCCCACCAGGCTCCTCTGTCCATGGAATTCTCCAGGCAAGAATACTGGGGTTGGTTGCCATTTCCTTCTCCAGGGCATCTTCCCTACCCAGGGATCAAACCCAGGTCTTCTGAATTGCAGGCAGATTCTTTACTGTCTGAGCCACCAGGGAAGCCCACCCATTACACATTTGTGGTCAAATGCCTCAAGCTCTTCATTTTTTAGGTAGAGAAACTGAGATCTGAAGAGGAGAGATTTGCCTAAAGTCGTGGCTGCCCAAGTGTGTTCCAGAAAATACTGGTCTTGCCAGATGACTCACGTATTCAACAAAGAGAAGGTCATGGGGAGGGGTTCTGTGTTTTAAAGGAGTTTGTGAAATTCTGGTTTAAATAAAAATAAGTCGGTTGTTTTCCCCTGTGAAACCTCCTAGGGCTTCCAACAAGTTAGTGCGTATTTTAAATCTCCAAGAGATGGGTGGGAATGGCAAGGTTTCACCTCCGTCTTTTACCACCGACAGTTTGTTTGTTTCATGAAATATCCTCAGGGGAATACAGTATACTATGGCGATTAAGAGACAGTATCTGGTGTCAGACAGGCTTCAGATCAAATCCCAGCTCTGCATGTAACCTTGGGGATGTTACTTACTCTCCAGAAATTTCCCTTTTCATATGGCAAATGAAGATTAAAACTGTTACTCTCCAATCTGATGGTATAAATATTCAATGTGCATGCACGCTAAGTCACTTCAGTCGTGTCTGACTCTTTGTGACCCTGTGGACTGTAGCCCGCCAGGCTCCTCTGTCCATGTGATTCTCCAGGCAAGAATACTGGAGTGGGTTGCCATTTCCTTCTCCAGGGGATGGATCTTCCTGACCCAGGGATCAAGCCCAGGTCTCCTGCGTATCCTGCACTGCAGGCAGATTCTATACCAAGATTATGTATATACAGCACCCATCCCAGTGCCTGGCACATGAGCACCTGCAGATGGGGCTGTGGACATCATCGGGAGTTGCCAGGAAAAGGAGGATCCCCCTGAGTCTCAGAAAGCCAGGCCAGATGGTTGACAAGAGGTGGCCTTTCTGCCCGGGTCCTTCTCCACCACTGGATCCTGGTCTAAGACATGACAATTCTTAGAGCATCCACAACAAGCACACAAGACAAACACACAAATTTCAAGCCAAAAAAAAGATTTCTGGTGGTTCAAAGATCTCAGAGATGAAGGGGATCTCTGAGATCTCTGAAGGGGTCTCTAAGGGTTCTTCACGGAAACCGTGTTGAAGCTCCATAGTGAGCTCTCCAGGCAGAAAATCCAGCAGCTCATCTCAGAGATTTTGAAAGGCTGAAAGCCCTGATACGGCCTCACAAGTAGGCATGGAATCATCTGGCAATGGCTGAAGACGAGCAAACGCCCCCTCTGGTTGGGAGGAAGCCAGAGCCAAATCTGGGCAGCTTCCAGGTAAGCCCGAGAGCAACACAAGATGTTCTCCAAACAAGACCACCAGAGGACAAAGGATGATGAATGATGATGCTGCCAAGAAGATGCTCCATTTCCTGGGCCCAGAGAAGACATGTCCTTACTCTTCTCACCCATGCATTCCCATGGGATCTCTCTCTCTCTAACACACACACACACACACACACACACACACACACAGATCCTGAGGACTAGCTTGCCCACACAGCTGGAAGCCCCTGAAAGGATGAGAGAAAGGAAGGTAAGAGCCAGCCCTCAGCTTCTTGTCTTTCTCCAGCTCCATAATGATTATGGGATAATTTGGGGGAGTAACCACTGGATGCTTGCTCCTTGGAAGAAAAGTTATGACCAACCTAGACAGCATATTAAAAAGCAGAGACATTACTTTGCCAACAAAGGTCCATCTAGTCAAAGCTATGGTTTTCCCAGTAGTCATGTATGGATGTGAAAGCTGGACTATAAAGAAAGCTGAGCACTAAAGAATTGATGCTTTTGAACTGTGGTGTTGGAGAAGACCCTTGAGAGTCCCTTGGACAGCAAGGAGATCCAACCAGTCCATCCTAAAGGAAATCAGTCCTGAATATTCACTGGAAGGACTGATGCTGAAGCTGAAACTCCAATACTTTGGCCACCTGATGCGAAGACCTGACTCATCTGAAAAGACCCTGATGCTGGGAAAGATTGAAAGTGGGAGGAGAAGGGGACAACAGAGGATGAGATGGTTGGATGGCATCACCAACTCGATGGACATGAGTTTGAGTAAATGCCGGGAGCTGGTGATGGACAGGGAGGCCTGGTGTACTGCAGTCCATGGGGTTGCAAAGAGTTGGACACGACTGAGCGACTGAACTGAACTGAACTGAACTGAACCACTGGACAGCTGATGTTTTGCGGGGAGGACTGGAGGCCCAGAGGAAAGAACACTGAGTGTGGAGTCAGAGAAGCCTGAATGTGAATTCTGACTCAAGTCACTTGACCTCTCTGGACCTCGGTTTCCTCATTTGAAAATGAGGATCCTTAGATTTCCCTCAAAGACAGGCATTTCCCCCAATTCCCATCCACCCTTGATGAAGACAGGCCACCAGTTATGCAACCAACAGCACACTATACTCCTTCACTATCTGCAATTAGCAAGCAACTTTAAAGAAACACAACCTGTAACAATAGCTAACAATATCTAACATACTGAGGGCTTTCATATGCCTGGCATGATTCTTAAGCCATTCAATCCTTAGAATATCCCTATGATGTAGGTATTATTGTTATTCCCCTTGTTACACAGGGGCTTCCAGGGTGGCTCACAGGGTAAAGAATCTGCCTGCAATGCAAGAGACCTGGTTCAATCCCTGTGTTGGGAAGATCCCCTGGGGCAGGGGATGGCTACCCACTCCAGTATTCTTGCCTGGAGAATTCCATGGACAGAGGAGCCTGGCGGGCTACAGTCCACAGGGTCACAAAGAGTCAGACACGACTGAGCGACTTACACTTTCCCTTGTATGGCTTCCCAGGTGGCGCCAGCTGTAAAGAACCCACCTGCCAATGCAGGAGACATAAGGACACAGGTTTGATACCTGGGTCAGGAAGGTCCCCTTGAGGAGGGCATAACAACCCACTCTATATTCTGAGGCCAGAAGGGTTAAGTGCCCTGCTCCTTAAGTGGCAGCATTAGGATTTACGTTCAGGCCCATCTGACTCCGGGACCCTATTGTCTTCCTCTGATTTCCTCTTCCTGATAAGCGGGCATTTGCGGTGTCAAATAAGGGGCATTTATTTGACGAACCATTTGGCCAGAACCCTCTGGTTTCCCATAGTGGACAAGAGCTCTGGAAGGATGAGAACCCAGAGGGTATGAGGGTTTCAGGGCAGGATCAGAATCCACAGGGGCACATTCCAACAACTTGGGAACATCCCAGCTCAACATTTACTCAGCATGGGAAGTCCCTATTTAAAATTTCCATACTAAGGTTGAATCTAATCAACATGGTTCTAAACCACAAAAATCTGGCCTCTTCCTAACAAAAATCTGTTAGGAAAAGAAAAGTAGCAGCTAGACCAGGACGCGACATAAAGAAAGAGAGAAGCCTTAAGACTGAGCTTCAGTCTCCTGAATACATCTTGAGCTTCCCAGCCGTCACACCTTCCCCCTGCGTCCAGCATCCTGCCTTCAGTGTCCACCCCTCCTCACCCCTCATCAAATCTTATCCATCTCAGCTGAAACCCTGACCTCCCCTGCCCAAAGGTGTGTCTTCTCAAGACTATGGCAACACATTGTCCCCACCTCCCCAGCAGTTAGCCCAGTGCTGAATCTCCTGGGTCCATCTCACCTCCCAACTAGACAGTGAGCTCCTTGGGTGCAGAGCCCATGTTTCCTGCCTCTCTCCGTCTCTCCTTAGGACTCAGCAGCAAGATGCATGCCCACACCACCCCCACCTCCCACTCCCCCCAAAACCCACTTGAGTTTTCAGCCCAAGCAGACCTCGCCAGGTTGTCCTCTGTGCATTTACACATGCTGTTCCTCATGCACAGATGCCTTTGCTTCCCCGTCTCTGCCAACCCAAATCCTACCCGGTCCACCAGGCCTGCGTGATACAGCCCAAACAGCAATTTGCAATTCAAAGAGACCTGCATTTAAATCCTGACTCTGCCACCTTCTGGCGGTTTGACCCAGACAAGTGATTCTCCTCTCTGCATCTGTTTCCTTGTTTGTAAGATGAAGAGTTGATTAACAGCTCAATGGCAACCCACTCCAGTACTCTTGCCTGGAAAATCCCATGGATGGAGGAGCCTGGTGGGCTGCAGTCCATGAGGTCGCTAAGAGTCGGACATGACTGAGCGACTTCACTTTCACTTTTCACTTTCATGCATTGGAGGAGGAAATGGCAACCCACTCCAGTGTTCTTGCCTGGAGAATCCCAGGGACGGGGGAGGCTGGTGGGCTGCCGTCTGTGGGGTCGCACAGAGTCGGACACGACTGAAGCGACTTAGCAGCAGCAGCAACAGCAGCACGCAGGGCTGTAGTTAAATTTAATGAGGGAAGGTCACAAAGAACATCATGCAAGTCAATGGACTTGAAAGCATAAATGAAATGGACACATTCCTAGACAAGACACATTCCTTTTTCAAGACACTAAAAGTGTCTTGAAAAAATAGAAAGCTTGAAGAGGAGCTCTTTCTTCCTTTAAATAAATTGAATTAAAAGTTTTAAATGTTTCCATAAAGAAAACAAAAGAAAAGGACTCTTGGTTTCACAGATGAATTCCACCCAACTTTCAGGGAGTTGGAGCCAACAACTCCAATCTTCTGTGATAAGGAAAAAAGAGACAAGATCTCCATGCATTTTATAAGATGAGTAGAATCTGGATACCAGA
Source organism: Bos indicus x Bos taurus (assembly GCF_003369695.1). Lineage (NCBI taxonomy): Eukaryota > Metazoa > Chordata > Mammalia > Artiodactyla > Bovidae > Bos > Bos indicus x Bos taurus. The sequence continues at coordinate 123,901,679 of NC_040077.1, forward strand.
AACCAGACAAAGATAGCACAAAAAAGACAAATTACAGGCCAATCCCACTGGGGAATACAGCTTTAGAATCTTGAACTATATTATACTAAATCCAAGAATTCATAAAAAAATATTACGCATCAGACCAAGTTGAATTTACCCAAGGAATGGAAGGTTATTTTAACATTAGAAAATCTATCAATACAATATTGTAAAGCAATTATCCTCCAATTAAAAATAAATAATTTTTTAAAAAGGGAAAAAAAGGAGAATCTAAAACTGTCACTCACCTCACTAACAAACTAAAGGAAGAAAAATGACATTATGAGTAGCTTCTAAAGAGTCAAACAAATAGACAAATATAACAATACAGAAATAGACTCACAGGCATGGAGAACAAACTAGGGTTTGCCACAAGGGCAGGGGGTAGGAAGAAAGGCAAAATAGATGAAAAGGATTCAGAGGTACAAACTACCAGTTATAAATTGTAAAAGCCACAGGGATGTAATACACAGCACAGAGAATATACCCAATAATATTGTAATAACTTTCTGTGGTGTATAATCTATAAAAATATCAAAGCACTATATTACATACCTGAAACTAACAATGCTGTAAGCCAACTATACAATAAAAAAAGAAAGTTTATCAAGGTGGATGCATATAAGACCAATATCTATCCACACAAAAATCAATTGCATTTCCCTATATGACCAATACTTAGAAATATAATATTCTAAAAATGTACCCCATGTGCGCTGGGAACACTGGACATCCATATGCAAAAGAATGAAGTTGGACCCTTATCTAACATCATACACAAAAAGTAACTCAGAAAGGACTAAAGACCTAAATGTAAGACCTAAACATAAGGCAAAAGCTTCATGACACAAGATTTGGCGAGAATTTCTGGGCTATGATACCAAAGGCATAAGCAAGAAAAGAAAAAAACAGACAAAATGGACAACATCAAAGCGTAAACATTTGTTCATCAAAAGATACGAATCGCAGAGTAAAAAGGCAACCCGCAGAATGGGATAAAAATGTTTGTAAATCATTTATCTGATGAGGATTAATATCCAGAATAAATATAGAACTCCTAAAACTCAACAGCAAAAGGACAAACAGCCCAATTCAAAAATTCTCCAAATAAAGTACACAAACAGCCAATAAACTCATGAAAGGATGCTCAACATCACATCACTCCAGCATGAGGGAAAAGAAAATCGAAACTACGAGATACCATCTCACATCCATGAGGATGGCTGCTATAAATTTTTTTTTTTCTTTAACAGAAAGCAAGTCCTGGCAAGGATGTGGGGAAACGGGAACCCCTGGGCACTACTAGGGGGATGCAGAATGGTGCAGCCACGGCGGAAGACAGTATGGCAGGCCCTCAAAAAATCAAAATAGACCTCCTATATGATCCAGCAATTCCATTTCTGGGTATATACCCAAAAGTACTGAAGGCAAGGACCCAGAGAGATATCTGTATACACCCACCCGCTCCAGTGTTCTTGCCTGAAGAATCCCAGGGACGGGGGAGCCTGGTGGGCTGCCGTCTATGGGGTCGCACAGAGTCGGACACGACTGAATCGACTTAGTAGCAGCAGCAGCAGCATGTTCATAGCAGGCTTCCCTGGTGGCTCAGGCAGTAAAGAATCTGCCTACAGTGCAGGAGACCTGGGTTCCATTCCTGGGTTGGGAAGATCGCCTAGAGAAGGGAATGGCAACCCACTCCAGTATATTCTTGCCTGGAGCATTATTCACAATAGCTAAAACTTGGAAACCACCGAAGTGTCTATCAACAGGCAAATGGGTCAGAAAAGCAAGCATATACATACAACAGAATATTATTCAGCCTTAAAAAGAAAGGCAATTATGGAAGTTCCTTGGTAGCCCAGTGGTTAGGACTCTGAGCTTCCACTTCAGGAGGCACAGGTATGACCCCTAGCCAGGGAATTAAGATCCCTCATGCCATGCGGTGCAGCCAAAAACTAAAAGTTAAAAAAATTAATTTTTTCAAAAAGCAATTTTAAAAAAGGCAGTTCTAAAAGATGCTACGACATGGATGAACTCTGAGGACATTATGCTAAGTGAAATAAGCTAGTCCCTAAAGACAAGTACTGCATGATTCCACTTATATGAGATAGTAATCAAAGTCACAGAAAGTAGAATGGTGGTGGCCAGGAACTGAGAAGAGAGGGAACAGGGAGTTTAATGGATGTCGAGTTTCGGTTTTACAAAATGAAAACCAATCCTTAGATTCAATGCACATTCCGCCAACAAAGTTTTCCAAGGAATTTGAAGAGATGATTCTCAAATTTTTAAGGAAAAGAATGAAGGCAAATATATCCAAGACATCCTTGGTGAAGAATAAGGTTGAGAGGGCTTGATGTTTCAGATATCAAGACCTAGATACCTATGGTAATTAGCTAGTTTGGTACTGACACAGGAATCACCAAACTGGCCTATGATAAAGAACAGGGAGCCAAAACATAGCCCATATATATATGGAAATGTGATATATGATACGGGGTGGCTCTGCAAATCAGTGGTGAAAATATGAACTATAATACCTGATGCTGGGACATCATCAGGTATTATGATGATGGTTTTCCGATGGTTTTCAGTTGGTTTTCCCTATAGAAAAAAAATAATTTATATCACATACAAAAATCAACTACAAATGGATAAAGACGTAAAAGTGAAATGCAAAATATTAAAAGTTTTAGAAAAAAGTAAAAAATGTCTTGCAACTTTGCATACAGAAGAATTCATTAAACAAACACAAAAATAGAAATCAAAAAGGAAAAGACTGATGAACTTGACTAAATCTACACAAAAATTTGTTCATCCAAAGACACTATAAATAACCAGTGAAGATGAGCCACAAATTGGGAGAAGATATTTGCAATTCATAAGAGACAAATGAGTCTCATCCTAAATATATAAAGAACTCCTAAAAACCACTAAGAAAGCAACAGAAAACCAAACAGAAAATTAGGTAAAAGACATGAATAGGCATTTTACGGAAGAAGAAACCTGAATGGCCGATGATGATTTGCAAATATGTTCAACTTCATTAGTAATCAGAGAAATGCAAATTAAGACTATAGAGAATTACCATCTTTATACAAACTAGTTTGGCGAAAGTGAAGAAGCCTGGCAAGTTTTGATCTCGATGTGGAGTGATGCAAACTCTTACACCCTGCTGCTAGGAAGGAACACAGGCAAAGACGCTTTGGAAAACAATTTGGCCCTGTCTCAGAAAGCAGAACAAGCACATACTTTATAATCCAGCAGCTCTTATTTCCAGAAGCTGCTGTGCAGGTGCATCTAGAGATTCATTTAAGAACATTCACAGCAGCCTCGTTTGTAATAACAAGAAAACTAGGAACAAATCAAATGCCCGTGGATGGCAGGATGGAGAAATAAATTGTGATATATTCATACAATGGAAAACTATACATCAGAGAAAATAAATGAACTATAGCAAAACATCCACCTGGGTAAATGTTGGAAACATGGTGTTGAGCTGAAAAATAGAGAGCAATTTCATTTTTATCAAGCTCAGAATGAGCGAAATTATAGAATGCACTGTTTGGGGACACATGCACACATGGTAAAAATTACTCCCCAAAAGCCAAGAAAGTTATAAACATAAATTTCAAGGGAATATTTACATCTAAGAGGTAGGTAAGGGCTATGAGAGACGCATTCAGATGACTTTCAAATTCACCAGTGGGCTTCAGCAGTGTTTATTGTATTATTACGACTTCATGATTTTCCTAAATAGTCTATTTCCTTTTGTACAAATCAGCACTAAGTCGAATCAAAAGATGTGTGATGAAGCGATTGATGAGAAGCTCCTAACATATACAGCTGACTCACCCTCCTCTCCCTGCAGGCCAGCCATAGCACTAAATGATGTATATACATTCTCATTTAGTCTCCCAGCAGCACCACCAGCAGAGACAATCTTCCTCCTCATTTTATACACGAGGAAGCAGACAACCAGAGAGGTTAAGCCACTTGCCTCAGGTCACACAGCTCAGGGGACCTGAGATGCAAACCGAGGTCTAACTCCAGAGCACTTCCTTTCACACAGAAGGAAAGAGATGGCTCTGACCCGGCAGCAGCGCTCCCTTCCCTGAGTCTCCAGAACACTTCTCACAATTAACATGGGAACTCACACTCCTTTTAGATGAATCTATGTCTAAGACCTCCATTTTCCTAAAGCTCCTCCAGTGCAAAGATAACACCGGTGCCTTCTCTGTATCCCCAGGGCCTGTGCTGGTACCCAGCAGGATGCTTAGTCCTGTGGTTCGGGGTGTTACAGAATCTGCTGATGGGGGGCTCTGTGCTGTTGGCTCAGGAGTCTGGGGCAGGAGTGCCTGGGGCCCACGAGGAAGGGGCAGGCACTCACCCCGGGGGCTGTAGCCATGGGCGTCCATGAAGGAGAGGCCCAGCCGCTCATCCTCCTGCAGCGTGCTCTGGTCCGTGAAGCTCCGGTCCACAGCGCTCATCATGTGGGTCTTCTCCTGGCGGTAGTTGACGGTGGCTTTGGTCATGTTCACTGGCTTCCTGCAGAGGAGGGTCGATGGGAGACATGGGTGCTCAGCTGGACAGGACAGCACCCAGAGGTGGATGGGGAGACCCGGCAGTCAGGGGCCTTGAGGCCAGGAGCCAGTCTAGAAGCATCTCTGGGTGCTAAAGGGACTCTGGCCCCACCCTTTGCTCACCAGACCCGGAAAGCTGCCTCTTCGCCCAAAAGGGACCGGGCGGGGTCCCTCATGCTGGGCAAGATTGAAGGCAGAAGGAGAAAAGGGTGACAGAGGATGAGATGCTTGCATGGCATCACTGATTCAATGGATATTGGTTTGAGCAAACCCTGGGAGATAGCGAGGGACAGGGAGGCCTGGCATGCTGCAGTCCACGGGGTTGCAAAGAATCAGACACAACTTGGGACCTGAACAACAACAAGGGTTCCTATCCATGGACCTTTGCTGAGAGCGTGCTGCTGTCCACGGGGTCGCAGACACAATCAGACACAACTTGGGACCTGAACAACAAGGGTCCCCATCCATGGACTTTTGCTGAGAGCAAGGGATGGAGCAGTGGTGGCCTCGGGCTGGGATATGCCTCCTAACTCTCACTGGGCCTGAAGGCTCAGAAAATGGGGAGGACAGTCACGCGAGGCCTACTGTTGTGTCACAACAATCACCGCATCCACCACAAGGAAGACGGCTGCCCAGCTCCGGCCCCTGCAGGCCCCACACATAACCTTCCTTCCTCTGGCCTCACCAGGCAGCTGCCCTGGGACCTCTTCCTCCCGCATGGGAAAGCACTGCAATTCTCCTTCAGGCAGAGGGTCTGGCTAGAGCTCGGCCAGTCTCAGTGTCCAGTGTTCAGTGGACACGGAATAAATTCCAATCACGACTTTTTCTTACCCCCAGGAACCCCAGGATGGTCCTCCCACAGGCCACACTAGACTTAAGTAATCCACACAGCATCCATATTCCTGTCGCTGCCCACCAGCCCATCCAGCTGCCGGAAGCTGCAGAGGGAGAAGGCCCAGTCCTTCCCAAGAAGGGGAGCTTCTGGAGAGGACCCTGGGCAGGGACCCCTGCACAGCCCAGGTCTCCAGTCCAGCTTTAGATGTGGATGGTAGTTTGCAACCCCAGGGAACATGGAGGAAAGTAGGAGGAAGAACAGGGATGGGAAGGCAAGGATCAAGGCTCCACGTCTGAGGGGCTGAAACACAAGCAAAGGGAAAGGATGTGGGAACGGCGCTGAGACTGGAAAAGAGCCGGGACCCGATCACAGGGAGGGCTCAAGACCAGAGAACCATTCACCTGCCCAGCCCTACAGCATGCAGGACGCAGGGCAGACCTGAGAGAGGACTTCCAGGTCATGCGGGCTCAGGGACACTGGTCATCGTGGAGATGAAGAGGATAGTGTGGGACTCACTCTCCCAGAGAGACAAACTCCACTCAGCCCTTCCCAGCTCCAGAGCTGCTGGGGGCAGGGGAAGGGACAGGATGACCTCTGGATGCCCCTCCTGCCAGGACGACAATGTGTTTCCTCTGGGAAACACAGGAAAGAGGGCTGTGTGTCCGTGCTGGGGACCAGTGTGGCTATGCACTGCGGTGGGTGTGCCTTTCCCAATCTGAGTCGGCTCAGCGGGCCCAGGTCTCGGACTCCCATCCACCTTCAGGCTCTGGATATCTCCCTCACTCCGGCCCAGGGCAGAGCCAAAGACCCTTTGGGGGCAGATGAGGAGAGGTCTCTGTGGCTGTGACCTTGAGCATCAACATAAGGGAGAATGTGGAGGAGGAAGGGAGGTGAAGAGGGAGACGGGGGTGGGACAAGAGAATTAGGAGGATACAGAGAAGGGAGAGGAGGGAAAAAAGGCATAATGACAAGGAGAGAGGTGGGGAAGGAGACGGGGGGGCGGGGGACAGGTCAGACACCAGCGACCACAGGGACGACAGACAGAGGGCCTCGGACAGAGGACAGCCCGTCAGGCTGGCTGGACCCTGGAGCCCAGGAGGACCCGTCCCGAGAAGATCCTGGCCTAGGAGGCAGTCTGCAGCGGTGAACCACAGGGCTCTGTTCCTGCCCAGGCCTCCTGCTCTACTTGGCAGAAGAACTTCAAACATCAACCAACCAGATCCGCAGACAGAGCCAGGGGGGACACTGCATTGTGGCCTCCAGCCGACCTCAGGGTGCAATCAAGCCGATGCTGTGTAATATGGACAACTCGGAAAAGTTCTGCATTTAGGTTCAAAATTAAGTGTTCTGTGACAACCCAGAGGGGTGGGATGGGGTGGGAGATGGGGACATATGTATACCTATGGCTGATTCATGTTTATGTATGGCAGAAAGCAACACAATACTGTAAAGCAATTATCCTCCAATTAAAAAAATTTTTAAGAATATGAGGGTTCAGGATGGGGAACACATGTATGCCTGTGGCGGATTCATTTTGATATTTGGCAAAACTAATACAATTATGTAAAGTTTAAAAGTAAAATAAAATTTAAAAGAAAAAAAATAATAAATTAGTTTAAAAATAAAAAAAAATAAAAAAAAGAATATGAAAAGATTACAAAAATGTGTGTAACTGAGTCACTTTGCTGTACAGCAGATATTAACACAACATTGTAAATCAACTACACTTCAATAAAATAATGTTTTTGAAAAACAGCTGCAGAGTAGAGGGAGCAGGAGCGCTGCCTTGTTAGGAGCTCAAGGAACAGCTGAGCTGGAGGCGCCACGTGTGTTGACGGGGGTGTGGTTGCTGGAAAAGCCAGTGTGACAATGGGTGATGTCGATGCAAGAAGAGGGTCCAGGGAGGAGGTGAGAGACCACCGTCCTCTGGGCTGGCCTGGGGCCACCTGGGCCTGCTCTGCAAGGAGGGGCAAGCACGGGTGCAGGGGAATGATCTGGAAGGCTTGCAGGGTCAGAGATCCCAGAGGCGGAAAACAGAGCAGCATCGGCAGGCCGTGGAGTTAGACGGGTGCCCGGGCTGCAACCCCGTCTCTGCATGCCCTGTGACTTCTGACAAGTCCTTAACCTCCCTGAGCCTCAGTTTCCTCATCAGTGAAATGGGGCGATCACAGGGCCTCTTCTCGGGGTTATCGTGTGGTTTCTGTGTGAAGAACTGAGCTTAGGGGAGGTGTGCAGGGATCGGTGGGTCTGAGGAGCTGGGCCCAGCTGGAGAACGGCTGGAGGTGCCCTGGGAGCTGCCCTGTCTCTGCCCCCAACATGCATGCGTACACAGGCTGTGGACCCAGAGCAGGACCCTAGCAAGGACCTTCCTGGACGTTAACTGAGGTCTGATTTCGGGAGGTCCCGACCAGCAGGAGTGGCTTGAGACACAAGGGGCTGCCCTGGGGTCAAGAGGACAGGAGGCTCTGGGAGGTCCAATGACTTGTCTGGGGCGGCTCAGAGAGCTGGATCTGAACCTGAGACTTGGCACAGAGCAAGCGCTCATGACCTCCACACAGGAGGATGGCAGGGAGAGGAGGGACAGCAGAGGAGGGAAGCTCAGAGGCAGAGTGGCCGTGGAGGAGGTGCTGACTCCAGGCAGGGTCGGGGCGGGGGGGAGGCGCTCCCCAGGAGGGGCGGGGCCCCCGGGCAGGTGCGCTACTTACGGGTAGTAGGAGTAGGCATAGTGGTTTCTCCTGGCAGCGTGCAAAGAGAACACACAGGTGGGCCACGGTTCGTGCATGAGGTGGGGCCCAGGGCAGCACCGCCAGCGGGAGGGGCCTGGTGCTTTCTCTGCTGGGGACCGGGCTGGCCTGGGACCGAAGGGTCAGAAGGGCCTTCTCTGACCCAAGGGCTGGCCCGGCTCCTTCCAGAACCTTCCCCAAGCCCACTGCTGGAGTGAGAGGAGGTGGGGAAAGGGCTGGGAGGGAAGCAGAGCTTTTACACACATGTGTTCACAAAGAGAAATACACATGCAGACATGTTCATGGATACACACACTCACATAGAAACACATGGACTCACTCATGTACTTACAAACACAGACCTATTACATACATGCAGACACTCAGACACATGTTCTCAAACACACAGATTGACACACAGAGATACCTACAGAGACATATATTCACAAATACACACTCACATAGAAACACATGGACTCGCTCATGTACTTACAAACACAGACCTATGACATACATGCACTCAGACACATGTACTCAAACACACAGAGATACATACATAGACATATATTCACAAACACACACTCACATAGAAGCACAAGGACACACTCATGCACTTACACAGACCTACATGCAGACACTCAGACACCTGTACTCGAACACACACACTGGCACACACAGATACATACACAGACATAAGTTCACAAACACACTCACACACAGATGCCTGCACTCACACACTCGAGGTAACTGTGCAGTCATCCTTGCAGACCACCCCCGGCAGTCCCCATGCCACCCCCCTGCCCCCCGCAGGCTCCACTGCCCCTGAAGGGACAGCCCTCTGCAAGCTGGGAAGAAATGAGCGGCCGGGATGGGGAGGGGGGCTGGACGCCAGGGGGGCCCCCCTCAGCCACCCGGACTGCCCCTGGGTGTGGGGTCCACTAAAGGAGCCGCGTGGCGCCCTCGTGAGCACCCAGAGCACAGCTGGGCCAAGAGCCCTGACGGGACCTCGAGGCACCGGCAGTGGGGTCGTGGGGCAGGTCTGATCCCACCTCCCCGGCGAGGAGCCGGGTCCCAAGAGTCATGTCAGTCCGCGGCTCACAGGGGGTCAGCGAGAGTCCAGACCAGGCCCAAGACCCTGACCCCAGAGCCAGCCCCTCCTGAGGCCCCTTCCAGGCCCGCTCCAGGGTCCTCCACTCACCCGTGCCCACGTCACCCCATCAGCAGGGAGGGGAAGGCAAGGAGAGGGGAGGGGAAGACAGAGGCCCAGCCAGGGCGGGAGAAACATGGTCGCACAGCACGTCTTCCATCCTAGGGACAGAGTGGGGGTCCAGGGCCCTGAGCTGGTCAGAGTGGCCCTGAGGGCAGGGAGATGGGCTGAAGGAGTGGCATTCTTCTGGTCTCAGCTGAACTGTCATAACTTCAAAAGGGCCGATCCTATGGACTCCCCCACAATCACCAACTTCATTAGTTCCCCCTTTACTCTCTCTCTGCCCCTTCACCCTGACACCCTGGTCTTTTCACAATTTGTGCTTTTTTTAGTTTAATGCCAGACTCCCCATGCATAGCCACAAAGCACAAGAGGACCGCATCGTGGTTGCTTTTGCCCACTGGGGATCCCCAGGGCCCAGGACAGTGCCCAGGGAATATGCATTCCCTCAATACAGATTTTATTAAACCGAGTAATCAATAAATGAAGAAAAATAACTAAAAGAACCCCATCTTTATGAGCTTCTATTTTCTCCTCTAAACAAGTGAGGTTAAAAATAATCCCCTCCTGGACAGCAAGCGTGCACCCAGCCCTTCCCTGCCCCTCTGCTTGCTGGGCTGGGGCGCGGGTTCAGGAGGACCCGAGTATCCATAAGTCATACACAGAGCACCCGGGGGACACACAGGCAACAGGACAGAACCTCCTCTGCCTTCATGCAGTTCTCAGTCCAGCAGGGAAGAGAAACACTGAGCAAAGCCTGTGAGTATGTGAGTGAAGGGCAGGGTGGGGTGGGCAGGGTGGGGGGAGTGCTGCAAAGGGAAGTGGGAGGGTCTCTGGAAGCAGAACTAAAGGGTCCAACTGGCCTGGGGCAGCCCAGAGTTCCCAGGGGCAGGTGCATCCAGCCTCACTGTCCAGGGGGCAGGATGAAGAAGCTGAGACCTGCTCCCAGCCACCTCCACCCCACCCCCGGTGCCTCCTTCCTCCAGTAGGGTGCACGGGAGCTCCCTGGGGGCTGCTCGCCCTTAGAAACCTCCTAATCTGTCCATTTCATCCATACCCCAGGCTGAACTGAACACCCCCATCCCTGCCAAAGCTGCTCTGCCCCATGGCACCCACGGTGCAGACTGAGGGAGCCCTCAAGAGCACAGTGAACCCGGAAGGCCAGGTAGGATTCGGGGGAAAGCAGCAAGAGGCTACAGAATGGGACTGAATGGCTTTTAGAGGATCTAAGAAGGGACAGGGCAGAGGCAGGTGGCTACGGGGAAGGGATCCTAGAGGCTTCCAGTAGCAGCTGCATGAAGTGGAGGGCTTCCCAGTGAGGCTCTGGTAGCATCTCTGACCCATCCATCCTCTCTTGGGCCTGGCACTCTCTTTGCTGGGGTGGGTGACCTTCCCTACTTTGCCAGTCTTCCCTCAAGAGTAGATCTGGAGAGACTCAAATACCGCCTGCAATTCCCCGAATCTGACCCCTCCCCTACAGCCCTCTATCTGTGCCACTCCCCACCCCCCAGGGCCTCGCCTCCTATAGGAACTTCTTGTGCCAGCCGTGGTGAGGCCCTTCACATGCCAGGCCACAAGGAGGATGAGCTTTGCGGTCAGGCCTGGGTCCAGTCAGGACCTGCTACTTAAAGTGACATGGGCGAGTCGCTTAATAATAGTTTCCCGACCTGTGAAAAGGAACTTAGATCTGCTTTGTGAGTCAGGATCCAGGAAGGAAAAATTCCCTGATGTCTCCCGAGTGCCGGAACAGCGCCTGGTACACAGTAGGTGATCAGTAACTACGGTTCTAATGGGTGATGTGTGGAGAGCTCTTGGCACAGCATAATACTCATTAAATGACAGTTTAAATGATTTTGCCTCAGGAAGCTTCACAGGGAACAATCAGAGCCTGATGCCCTGAACAGACCATCCCAGCACCCCACTGCTGGCATGCCCCCACCCCGAGACTCTTGGGGAGAGTCTCTTTCCTGCTGGTGCCTGGCCTCAGGCAAGGGGGTCCCTGCCCAGTTCTCCCTCTCTCCCTGGATCCTGCTTATCTGCTCCTGACAGCCCAGAGACCCAGAGCCAACCCACCCACACGTGCCCAACTTGGCAGCAGCAAGGGTCGCAGAAGCCAGAGCCCAGGAGGGGAGAGGATGGAGCAGGCTCTATCTCTGGCTCCCGGGTGACCTTGGGCAGGTCTCTGCCCCCTCTGGGGCTCAGCGTCTCCATTCCTCAACTAAGGGGCTTGGACCACAGTGTCCTGGGGCTGCCTGGTAGGGAATGAGGTGGGGCAAGGAAAATGAGGTGGGGCAGGGTCTCAGAAGCCCACCGAGTTCCAAACCAAGGCTCAGTCTTTAGTGCCCCATGTACTGGCTCTCAGGAGAGGTTTATTTAGTGTTTCGAAGATAGGTTCTGCTGCTTTTGGAAGATGGGAAAATCACTAGGCTAGACATCCTTGAGGGAGAAGGCAATGGCACCCTACTCCAGTACTCTCGCCTGGAAAATCCCATGGACAGGGGAGCCTGGTAGGCTGCAGTCCATGGGGTGGCTGGGAGTCGGACACGACTGAGCGAATTCACTTTCACTTTTCATTTTCATGCATTGGAGAAGGAAATGGCAACCCACTCCAGTGTTCTTGCCTGGAGAATCCCAGGGATGGGGGAGCCTGGTGGGCTGCCGTCTATGGGGTCGCACAGAGTTGGACACAACTGAAGCGACTTAGCAGCAGCAGCAGACATCCTTGAACTACAATGGCAGCTCTCAGTGTCCAGGTTCAGAGCCTCCACAGTTCTAAACTTGGAGATTCTCAGAATCTCACATCCTGGATTTCTAAAACTCCAAAACAGTTTAAGTTCTAGGTTCTAAGATAGGCTGGTATTCACTCCGCCCACTGTGAAATGTACCCGAAAGTGCCTCCGACACAAACATGAGGCTGGACCTTTGAGGCCTGGGAAATGGCAAGGGCAGGAAGGGAGGTCTCCTCTGAGTCACAGGCCCAGAAGGACTCCTCAGGGATCAACAGTAACAGAGTCCAGGGCAAGCTGAGCCCAAGAGAAGATGGAGCCTGAGAAGAGCCGCTGCTCAGGGTCCTCGGCGTGAAGGGGAGTGAGCCCCGCCCCCCACTGCTCAGGGACAACACGCCAAACCCGTGGTTAGGGCAGACGAGACGGCAGAAGATCTCTCGTGCACTGAGGATGCCAAGTCAGGTCACCTCCTCACCATCCCCATCAGAACAGCCCAGCGGGCACAGTCGGGTGGGGCCCACTCCCAGCACGGCTCCTTGGCAGCGGGCACTGAGAGCCTTTCCCTGGACAGGGGCACCTGGCACCGGCCAGACCTGGGCTCCAGCCAAGCCACTCTGGGTCAGCTCCATCTGCAGAGTCTCGGGCTTCCCCTCACCGGCTTGGGTCGATCCACAGGCCTGATGCCCAGGTTGGCAGCCCTCCACACGCCCGCCAGGCGGCTGCCCAACCAACCCTTAGCCTCCTCTCTGCTCACCCGGCCTCGGACAGGCAGAAGCCCCGGGTGGGCCAGGGCACTGGCCTCACTCACCCCTTTCGGATGATAATAATAATGGCCCCCAGTAGGAGGATGAGGACAGCAAGGCCCCCCGCACAGATGCCCAGGATGAGTCCCATCTCCTCCGACCTCTGGGACACCTCCAGGGGCTGTTTGCTTTCCTTGCAGGCAGCTGGGGAGAACAACACAGGACAGAGGATCAGAGTGGAGGCGGGAACCACCTTCCCCCTGCTTGCAGAGGTCTAAACTCCGGGAGTTGGTGATGGACAGGGAAGCCTGGCATGCTGCAGTCCATGGGGTTCGCAAAGAGTCAGACGTGACTGAGTGACTAAACTGAAGCCCCAAGGAATAAACCAGGCTACACAAACAGGTGCACAAAAACATCTGCCCATCATCCTCAGCACATGTCCCGCCTTTCAGTCAATCAGACCCATCTCTCACCGTCCCTCCCACCTTCTGCATCCTCCGGTCAGAGGCCTTAGGTGTCCTGTGCCCCTATCTGGAATAGCTCCTCATCAGAACAGCCCAGCAGACACAGGACTGTGGTGCCCACTGCGATGCCCTCTCTCCTGCCTCAAATCCTCCCCATCCTTCAGTGGATGGGGGATGGAGGATGTGTACGGGGCCTTCAGACGCAGCCTCCTGCCCTCCTGGGAGGCAACAAGGGAAGAGAATTACGTATCGAGGGCTCGGTTAGGGCATCTCAGGACTGGAAACCACCCACATTCCCCATCTGGGAGCAGAGTCAGTGCTACAGGGTCCATGCTATCCCCCTTCTCCTCCCCACAGGAAAGGGGGCAGATACAGACTCCAGGACCAGGGTCCAGTACCCACCACCCCATTCCCAACTTCAATGGCTCACCCTCTGCCAGGCCCCTTCTGTGACCATAGTGGTGTGAGGGTGTGTGCCCAGGCTGGGAGAAGAAGCCCTCGAGATGGGGCACATAAGGCCCAAGAAGGGAAATGTTTCCTGGCCCCCACCAGTCTGCCAGACCTCCCGCCTCAGCTCCCACAGCCCTGAGTGCCCAGCGTCCACCTCCCCAGAGCCCAGCAAGTAAGAAACCTTCGGCGTAAGGACTGAATCAGGGGGACTTACCCTTCCGGGCGAGGCGGATGCAGTTCAGCCGGGTCTCCTGGAGGCACAGATGGAGCGGGTCTCAGCACCGCTGAAGCCAGGACCTGACCCTCCCCAGAGGCAACCTTAGACAGGCTGTCTTGGCCCTGGTCAGGGTTTTTCTGGTGTGAACTGTAACTAAACACACCCCACCAGCAGGAGGGTCGACGGGGAACCAGGGACGGAGGGGCCAAGAAGGGGAGGGGTCCACAAACAGACCGATGCCTTAGGAAAGTGGAATGAGATGGGTGGGAACAGGAAAAAAAAAAAAAACAAGGAGTGGGTAAGGAGGAGGTGCTCAGAAATGAGGGTAGTGCTTAGGTCCAGAGGTCCGCTTGGCCAGGGGGCAGCCTGGAAAGGAGCGATCCGAGGAGGGAGGAGCCTGGAGAAGGGCGGGGCTTCAGGGAGGGAGGAGGCGGGTCCTAGGCTTCAAGGTCAGGTGAAAGCCAGACGAGGAGAGGGACACCCTCTGGAGCCAGAGGAACCTGAGATGGAAGACCAGGGCCTCAGGAGGCGGCAGGGACCAGACTGGGAGCTTGGATAGAAATGAATCCGGGAAAAGCCCACCAGGCTCCTCTGTCATCTCTGGGATTCTCCAGGCAGGAATACTGGAGTGGGTTGCCATGCCCTCCTCCAGGGGATCTCCCCGACCCAGGAAATCAAACTCGGGTCTCCTGCATCGCAGGCAAATCTTTTACATCTGAGCCATCAGGGAAGAAGCCCCTGGAAAGGGTTAGTACTGGAGAGAAGGTGTCTGGGGTTAGGAGGGCAGGGCTCAGATGGGTAGGCAGAGGTGCACAGGGCTACGGGAGGCCTGGGCGCAATATGGGGAAGGAGGTGGGGAATACGGTTAGTGGGAGGCGAAGGGTGGAGGGGTAGAGGATGGGGCATTGTCTCCAGCTTCTGTAGCAGCCTGCTCCGGCCTGTCCTGAGCCTGCCCCCCTCCCCTACCGCCCCCACCACGACCCTGGCCGGCCCCTCACCCCCTTCAGGTGGCTTGCTGCCTGGAAGTAGATGAGATAGGCCTTCCTGGGCTCAAGCGGTGGGTTCCAGAAGCCGCGGTAAGTCTGGTTGTCACCCACGGTGAAAGGCATGGCCTCAGGCAGACTGCTGGCCGCCAGTTCGGCCCCGAAGTAGTGCACCAGGCCCCGGGCCAGCGCTGCATCGAAGGTCAGCGGCACCGGGAAGCAGTCCTGGCTGCCAGGCTCCCGCCGGAGTCTCCGCGGCCGCTCCTCCTCCACAATCACCTGGTACACACTGGACATGGGGAGGGGACAGGGCAGTGGTCACAGTGGCCAGAGGACAGGGAGAGCTATCTGGTGACTAAGGGTGCGGACTTTGGGGTCAGGCTCAGGACAGCCCTCATCTCAGCTCTGGGCAAGTCACTTAGGCTCCCTGGGCCTCAGTTTTCTCCTCTGTAAAATGGGAATGATTACAGGGATGGCTGCATAAGGTAGAGGTGAGCAAAGAGGCAAGTTTAACAAGCAGCCAGTGCCTGGCAACTGTTATTACTGTAACTAAGGCTGAAACTATGTGGGCCCTGCTCAAGCCAACAGAGCCCTGAAGCTCCACCCTGACTCCTAGGGCCTGGGAACCTCAAGTCCCGGGCTCCAACCAAGTTCCCAACTGTTCCCTCTAGGCCTCAGTAAATTCGAGTAAGACACAATGCATTCATTCATGCAGAAAGTTTTTACTGAGCTCAGACATGAGTCCTACGCTGGGCACCTGGGGCTCTGGGCTTCCTGGAACTGGCCTCCAGTGGGGGAGCCAGTCACTGAGCAGGCAAACGAGGTCACACTAAACCTACGTCTCAAATACTCTCCCAACCCAGAGGCAGCCCTGGGTCTGCAGCTCTGAGCCTACCATCTCCCAGGCCTGATGGCTGATTTGTGTTCCCTGGTCTCTGTCTCCCGATCCCATCTTGTGTGTGTCTATTTATTTTCATCACCATACTGAATGGCCTTGTCCTATGAGCTCCTCCAAATCCTCTGTGGAACAAAGCCAAGAGTAAATAAATGAATGCTGACAAATTTAAATCTTTCCACTCCCAGCCTCAGTCACGTCTGGGCGTGTGACACCCCATACTGACAGCCTGCACTCTGGGAAAGTAGAAATGCCTTTTCCTTGCTCTCCAGCTGTTTTTTTTGTTTTGTTTTGTTTTGAGCTCCCAAGTTAGGAGGGAATCACCCTAGCACCCTAAGATTTAGGCCAGACAGGTTCATCCCATCTTTAGCCAGCCCAGGCCCCTCTCAACTCCATTTCCCAGGCCGAGGTCAGGCCTCCTCTGGCCCCAGGTCCCGCCAGGAGATGCTAATAATCATGAAGCGTGAACAAAGCACATCTTGATCTGGGACAATCACCATAAGGCACAAAGGAAAGGGAGGCTCAGAGAGGTGAAGGGACATGTCCAAGGTCACACTGTCATCGGGCCTCTCCACCTCACATGGTCCATTCCTCGCCCCATCCCAGGCTTGCCTGAGACGCTGACTGGGCTGCTCACAGGATCCCCCAAGGGGACAAGGAAAGGAGAAGGTGCTTCTTTTTTGGAGTAGTTGGGTCCCCAACTCCTCCCAATTCAGAGGCACCAGTGTCCTGAGCCTCCTGCAAAATGCCAAATTCCACTGAGCTCTGCAGACTTCTTCCTGCAGCTCCCGTTAGTGTCTGGGAATCAGCCCAAATCAGACTGTGCAGTAGCAAATATAGGGAGGCAAAGCAGGAGGAAAAAGTGAAAGCGAGGAGGAGTGAGGAAGTGAGTGAGTGTCAAGAGCACCTGGGAAACCCCCTGCCACCTTAGGGGGTCTCAGTAGGACTCTCTCATGGCCAACTGCAGGCTGTCACCCTCTCCTGGTGCCTGAGCTTTTATGGGAAGGAGGGGGTGGACCAGAGGGCCAGGGAGGTTCCATGACTTCAAGGAAAGGTACAGCCTGTACAGGCTTTCAAATCCCAGCGCTATCACTTACCAGGCGTATGGCCTCAGGGGCACATTATTCAGGCTCTCTGAGCCTGCTTCCTGATGCGGAAAATAAGGGTGCTGATACCCACTCCACCGGCTGCCGTGAGGATCAAATGACTCATGCAGGTAAAGTCCCTAAGATGACGTCTGGCCCACAGGAAGTGTGTGCACACATTGCACAAACACACTCACACTCTCACATACACACACATCACACCCACAATCACACACACACACACACACACACCCCATCTTATCTCCAGCACCTTCTCCCCAACAGAAACAGTCACTGCAGCATCTGCTTTCTCTGCAAAGAAGTAGGGAAGCCAAGCTCTCAGACACTCCAGAGAGATGACCCCATGTGGCCAGATGCCCTAGCCTTCCAGAAAACTCATCCTTGTGTCTCCCTCGACAGGAACCCCCAAAGGAAAAGCTGGGGAGAAATAAAGCCCCAAGGTGTCAGAGGTAGGTCCTCTGGAGAGATCCAAACAATCTCCTGTTCAAGATCTTGTGACAGTCACCACCAGACAGCCCACGACCTGAGGGGAGTGAGTGCCAGCCTTCCACCTGCCCAGGATCACAGAACATCCTCCTCCTGACACTCTGAACTCTGAGGAGGAGACTGAGGGAAGACAAGGGTGAACGGGCCTGGGTTGGGGTTCTGGGTCAGAGGACAGGCCTCTTTTACCGCCCTGACCTCCCGCCCCTCCGTTACACGCATGCCCACCTGATGGGCGCCCCGCGGCCCTGTGCCGGCCTCAGAAGCACGGTGATGGTGTTCTCAGACTCACCCAGCGGCGACGGCATGTCAGCATAATCAAAGCTGGGCGCTGGGGGAGGGGACAAGGACATAAGCCCGGAGCCTGGCCACTCCAGGAAGGCCAGGCCTCCAGGCTCCTTGACCTCTGCCATCAGACCGCTTCCCCTTCAGCCTCTGCCTCCCTGTTCCCTCTGACCTGAGCTTCCCTGACCCCTGACCTCAGCCCTCGGATTCCACCAACCATCTCCAGAACCCTCTGAGTTAATCCTCCCTGACCTCACCCTCTAAATGGTTCATTTATCTCAGCAGGAGTCCTCCATTTCCACCCCCAAGAAGCCCCACCTCCGTGCCCAGGGGACTCTGGCCCTCCCCAGAGGGGCCAGGCAATGTCAGGCGGGGCTCACCTGAGATGTTGGTGGTGATCTCGGTGAGCGCCGCCTGGCCGAAGCCTTTGCCCGTGCGGGCCCGCACCGAGAACAGGTAGGTGGTGCCCGGGTGCAGGTTAGAGAAGACATGGTAGGTCTCGTTGCGGAGCTTGGAGATGGTACGCCGTGGGCCCGGCACGTTCACCGCCGGGTCTGACGACTCAACACTCTGGTAGCTGATCTAGGGGCAGAATGGGCAAGAGGCAGGCTCAGGGGTGGGGAAGTAGCCTCCCACCCATCATGGTTCAGGTGAGCCAGGGAAATGGCTGGGCAAAGGCGGAGGCTTGGGGGAACCGTGGGTACCCTCAGCCCAGGCCTCTGGGTACCTTTGCCTTCTGCCTTCAGGTCCCCCATCACCCATAGGGTATGGACCCCAGCCACAGCTGAAGGAACTCCAATGATCACCTCTGTTCTCCCACCCCACACACTGCCCTCTCCAACCTGTGGGCCCACCGTCCACCAGGGCCCAACCCACCTCATACTGAGTGATGAGGCCATTGGGTTCCTGGGGCTCCTCCCACTTGAGGAAGATCATGTCCTCCAGCGGAGTGAAGGTCAGGGACTCAGCCGCAATCCCGCCAGGCACTGCGAGGGAAAGATGACACGGGGCAGGGAAAAGCAAGCTTTGGAACCAGATTCCAGCCTTGCCATCTCCTAGCTGGGACGCTTGGACCACTCAGCCTCTCTGAGCCTTGGCTTCTTCACCTGTGAAATGGGGATGATAACAACACCTCCTCGACCAGAATTAAATGATGTGATGTACATAAAGCCCCAAGGCAAATACCTATCAGCACTCTCATATGGTCCGGCCTACGTCTGAGCGCTCAAAAAGGGCAGCTGGCATTTTCATTACTGTGCAGGAGGCATTTCTCAGGAAGAATGAATGCTCCTATTTTGTTCCAGCTGAGTGGTTTTCAGAAAATACAGACATTTGCCAGAAAAATGAAAACAACTGCCTTACAGTGGCAGGATTATGGGTGGAGATGTTTTCTTGTCTGAAAATTACTAATTACACAAACAATATGTTCAATGTAGAAAATCAAAATAAGCATAAAGAAAAGTAATGGTACCGACAGTTCCATCACCCAGAGATAAACACTGTCAACATTTCAGCAGAAGCCCTTTCAGATATGGTTTTGTTTTGTTTTTGTTTTAAGGTATCATCTTCACAGCTGGCTCAAGGAATTTCCTCTAGGAAGAGAATGGCCTCCTTTGTTTGGGAAAACACTTTGATAAACCTTTGTGCGGAAGCTGAACTTCTAAGATAGGGGAAGGCGGAAACCAAGATAACAGCTCAAGAACCTTGGGTTAAAATTAAGTTAACCAGGCAATTCCACTATTCACCCACCAAAACGTTAAAAGGAAAAAGACAATTCCAAGTGCTGGTGAGGATGCAGAGCAACTGAAATTTTCACACACTGCTAGTGGGAGTGTAATTCAACACAACCGCTTGAGAAAACTGGATATATCTCATTATGAACACAAACCCTGAAATCTAGCTGTTCCACTCCTAGGCATAAACCCATCAAAATTGTGTAGATCTTCAAAAAAAAAAAAGAATCTACAAGAATTTTATTTGCAGCACAATTTAAAATAGTTGCCGCCACCGCTGCCACTAAGTTGCTTCAGTCATGTCTGACCCTGTGCGACCCACAGACAGCAGCCCACCTCTGTCCCTGGGATTTTCCAGGCAAGAACCACTGGAGTGGGTTGCCTTTTCCTTCTCCAATGTAAAATAGTTGAAAGCAACCCAAATGCCTAACAATAGTAAATAGGATGAATAAATATTCACATAATGGATTATTCAGCAATGAGAATAAATTCTCTAGAACTGTACACGCAACTTGGCTGAATCCCTCAAGCATAAAGCTGAGACAGAGAAGCCAGTCATAAAAAGAATATACACTGATCAGAAAAGGTAAAACCACAGCTACAGTCCTATTGGAAGGACTAAACTCCCAATGCTGACAACACCTCCTACTGGAGAGAATTCTGAGTACATGCTACCCCAAAATATGTCACTTGGAATAAGGATTATCTTGAGTTGAACTGAGAAGGCAATATAGGAGCATACACAAGAAAAAATTCTCTACCTTTCCCCTATTTGCCTAAAAGTAGGACATACATTTGCACAGGTGCCCCACCCCCCGACCTGGTAGGACAGAAGTTAATCATGGAGAAACCTCTGGACCCTTATTAGCCCAGAGGAATCTACATAACAAACTTTACTGACCACCATTAGTTTCCCCATACATTTGATTTCCCCTAATTTGCGGCCCCTAGAAGTTTGAAGTCCTTTTCTTTTGTCTTGTCACTTTTCTAAAAATTCATTGTTCTTGGGTTAAGATGCTTTATAAACCCAAGTTCTTACCACTCCTTTCAGTTACTCATCACTGAGTACTCCCTATTATATGCAAAGCGTGTGTTCATAAACTCCTGTTTCCTATAATGGAAAATAATCTGAATATATATATGTGTGTATATATTCATACATATATACATTATATAAGCTTTTGAAAGATTAATAAAATTTATTTTATTATATATAATAAACTGAATCCCTTTGCTTATGCCTAAAACTAACACAATATTGCAAATTAACCACACTTCAATTTTTAAGAATATATAACAAAAAATAAATAGAATTTATAACAAAAATTTGTTTAATATTTTTATCTTGTTAATCTATCTTTGCTCAGTCAATTTACAGGATCTGAGCCAATGAACCTCAGATAGGTTAGGAGAAAAAAGTTAAGTTTCTCCTCCCCTACATTTACAATGATTTAGGGTAAACCCCTCCAGACTTCACTCCCACCCCCAGCAAACCCTCATCAGTGCAGGGCACAGGGCATACACGCTTCCTCAGGTGAGTGGGGTTTTCTGGAAATTGAGAAAGGCCTTGAATTTTATATCTGGGCCACTGCTGTGCAGACAGAAAATTGTACATGTGAGGAAACAAACAAACAAAAAAACTATTAACCAAGGAGCTTAGGGATACCTGGGGATTTACAGCAATCTGGAGGAAGGCTTTGGACCTGTGCTGAGATTAGAATGTAGCTGTTAAGAAAAACAGCTCTCAAACAGATGGCCAGGTTTGAAACCCAGCTCTGCTACCCATCTACTAGTAATGGGACCTCATCGGCAAAACAGGAATGGTAACAGTAAACAGCCAGACAGGGTTGTCGTGAGGTGCGTGTGCATTAATATATAAAAAGCGTTCTGAAACTAATGAATGTGAGCTTGATATAAGTGGAACAGTACACTCAACAATGACAGAATGCACATTTTTTTCAAGTAGATATGGAACATTTACTAGAATTTAACCATATATCGCTGGTGGCTCAGCTAGTAAAGATTCCACCTGCAATGCAGGAGACCTGGGTTTGATCCCCGGGTTGGGAAGATCCCCTGGAAAAGGGAACTGCTACCCACTCCACTATTCTGGGCTGGAGAATTCCATAGACTGTATAGTCCATGGGGTCGCAGAGTCGGACTGAAAGACTCACTCACTCACAACCATGTATCAGGCCATAAAGCACGGATCAAATTTCAAAAGACCAAAATTAGAGCGTGTACTCTGACTATAGTGTAAGCCAGAAATCAATAACAAAAAGATAATTAGAGAAATCCCAGTCAGAAATCAAACAACATAATTCTAAATAACCCTTGGGTCAAAGAATGAATCATAACAGAAATCAGAAAATATTTTAAACTGAATGATACTGAAGATAGGATATAGCAAAACTTGTGTGATAAAGCTAAAGCAGGGCTGAGGGAAATTTATAGCTTTAAATGCATATATTAGAAATGAAGACAGGCTCAAAATCAATGATCTAACAAGCTTCCATATCAAAAAACTAAAAGAACAGCTGATCAAATGCAAAGAAAGCATTTTTAAAAAGAAATAGAACAGAACGAAAGTATAAAATTAAAAAAATAAACTAGGCCAAAATTTGGCTCTTTGTAAAGATTAATAAAATGTATATACTCTTACCAAGAACAAACATGAGAAAAAAAGAGAAGATACAAATTTCCAATATCAGGCATGCAAAAGGGGATAGCATAATAGATCCTTCAGACATTCAGTAAATATAACAAGAGAATATTATAGCCAACTTTATGTCAAGATAGTTGAAAATTTAAGTGAAATGATCAAATCCCTTAAAAACTCAGTACACCAAAACTTATACAAAGACTAGAAAGTCTGAATATTCCAATATCTATTTTGAAAATTAAAATTGTTATTAAAAACCCTGCCACAATGAAAACCCCAGGTCGAAATGACTTCCCTGGTAAATGTTCCCAAACATTTTAAGGAAGAAATTATACCAGTTTTACCCAAAGTCTTCCAAGGAACAGATATTAGTATCATTACTCTGTTACCATACAGTCGGCTTAAACCTAAGCAAAAAATCTCCTACAGGAATTTCAGTCTCAGACACGTAGCGTCTGTGGGCACCAGGGATCAGGAGGCCTCTTACCATCCTCGTCTGTCTGGAAGGTGACTTCCTTGCCCTCTTTGCGCCCCTCGGGGTTAGTGAGGACGAGCCGCACGTGGACATTCCGGTAGGGCAGTAGGTTCTTGATGGTGTAGCGGCTGACACCCCGCTCCATCTTCACACACTCCCGGACGGTCTGGTTGTGGCTGCTGCCCAGGGTGTAGTGATAGCACAGGGACACCGAGTAGGTGTGGCAACGGGTCACGTTGTAGCCCAGCGGTTCCCACTGCAGGGTCAACTGGCGGGCCTGGATCTCAGCAAAAGCCAGGCCTTTGGGGGCCCTCATGGGCTCTGGGGAATCCGAGTAACAGAAAGGGTAGAAGAAATAGGAGGAGAAGTAGGATTAGAGAGAAAACATCAGGCAGCTGACTAGTTTCAACCCTCATTTGCCCCCAAGAGTCCAAGAGACCCCTCAGTGCAGCAAAAAGGGAATAAAGTGTATGTTTTGGAGTCAGGCAGGCCCACATCTGAATACTGGCTCTGTCGCTTGCAGCTGACAACTACTGGCTAAGTCACTTTATCTCTCTGAGCCTTAGTTTCCTCATCTGCAAAATGGGATAATAGGCTCGATCTCATAGGATGGCTGTGAGGTTTAAGGTAAAACATGCAAAGCACGTGTAGCAATGGCTAATACACAATGTGAAAGTGGCTCAGTCATACCCGACTCTTTGTGACCCATGGACTATACAGTCCATGGGATTCTCCAGGCTAGAATACTGGAGTGGGTAGCCTTTCCCTTCTCCAGGGGATCTTCCCGACCCAGGCATTGAACCAGGGTCTCCTGTATGGTAGGCGGATACTTTACCAACTGAGCTATGAGGGAAGCTCCAATACACAGTAAGCCATCAAAAATATTAGCTATAATTTTTTTAATAATACAGTTTACTTCCTATTCCAAATTCCTTCTGAAGGAAGTTAAGACAGTCTGAACCAACCAACTGTTGTATTTTTCTTCATTCTCTGTTAATTCCAAACTTGTTCTAAAACAGTTTACAGTAATATGTACAATATAATAATACAGAGAAGTCAGCATAATGGGGGAAATGAGAGCCAAATAGCTAAATAATGCCAGAGAATGTTAGGAAAATAGAAATGCATGCCATTAGGTCCCACATGGAGCTATAAATATAAGGCTCAAATTAGGTGATGAGTTCCCTGGCTGCCAAAGAAAAAAGGGAAATACAATCTGTTCTATAAAGATGATGATGATGATGGCTGTAAACATTCTTGGGGGCTTTGTCTGTGCCAAACATTGCTCTAGAGGCTTTAAAATGCTTTATCTCATTTAACCTTCCCTGTAATCTAACAGAAAGCTGCCATTATTAGCCTTGTCGTGCATGTAGAAATAGAGGCACACAGGAGAGATTAAGTAACCTTGCTGACTGCCACACAGACAGTAAGTAGTGAAGCTGGAATCCAAACCTGACAGGCCGGCTTCAGAACCCACGCTCTCAGCCACCACTACTCTGCCTCCGCACGAGGAATTCACTGTCCAAAAACTAAAAATACATAAAAATAAACCAGGAAACTTCCTTGATGATCCAGTGGCTAAGACTCCACTTCCCAATGCAGGTAACCGGGTCCGATCCCTGGTCAGGGAACTAGACCCTCGCATGCTGTTACAGAGATCAAAGATCCCACGTCCAACTAAGATCTAGCACAGCCAAATAAGTAAAATATTTTAAAAATAAATAATAGAATCAGTTCTAATGAGGTGGACGAAACTGGAGCCTATGATACAGAGTGAAGTAAGCCAGAAAGAAAAACACCAATACAGTATACTAACACATATATATGGAATTTAGAAAGATGGTAATGACAACCCTGTATGCGAGACAGCAAAAGAGACACAGATGTATAGAACAGTCTTTTGGACTCTGTGGGAGAGGGAGAGGGTGGGATGATTTGGGAGAATGGCATTGAAACACGTATAATATCATATAAGAAACGAATCGCCAGTCCAGGTTTGATGCAGGATACAGGATGCTTGGGGCTGGTGCACTGGGATGACCCAGAGGGATGGTAAGGGGAGGGAGGTGGGAGGGGGGTTCAGGATGGGGAGCCTGTGTACACTCGTGGTGGATTCATGTTGATGTATGGCAAAACCAATACAATATTGTAAAGTAATTAGCCTCCAATTAAAATAAATAAGTTTAAATTAAGCCAAATAAATAAATAATAAATGAATAATAGTTCAGTTCAGTTGCTCAGTTGTGTCCGACTCTTTGCGACCCCATGGACTGCAGCACGCCAGGCCTCCCTGTCCATCACCAGCTCCCAGAGTTTACTCAAACTCATGCACATTGAGTCGTTGATGCCACCCAACCATCTCATCCTCTGTTGTCCCCTTCTCTTCCCGCCTTCAATCTTTCCCAGCATCAGGGTCTTTTCAAATGAGTTAGCTCTTTGCATCAGGTGGCCAAGGTATTGGAGTTTCAGCTTCAATATCAGTCCTTCCAATGAATATTCAGGACTGATTTCCTTTTGGATGGACTGATTGGATCTCCTTGTAGTCCAAGGGACTCTCAAAAGCCTTCTCCAAATGAATAAAAAGGATATCTTTTTAAAAATTAATTAATTAACCACACCAATGCCTCTGGAGAGGCAGCTACCCAACATACTGCTGCTGCTGCTAAGTCGCTTCAGTTGTGTCTGACTCTGTGCGACCCCATAGACGGCAGCCCACCAGGCTCCCCAGTCCCTGGGATTCTCCAGGCAAGAACACTGGAGTGGGTTGCCATTTCCTTCTCCAATGTATGAAAGTGAAAAGGTAAAGTGAAGTCGCTCAGTCTTGTCCAACTTAGCGACCCCATGGACTACAG
Source organism: Bos indicus x Bos taurus (assembly GCF_003369695.1). NCBI lineage: Eukaryota > Metazoa > Chordata > Mammalia > Artiodactyla > Bovidae > Bos > Bos indicus x Bos taurus. Next base: position 123,927,119 of record NC_040077.1, read on the forward strand.
CCTACCAGGCTCCTCCGTCCATGGGATTTTCCAGGCAAGAGTACTGGAGTGGGGTGCCATTGCCTTCTCTGACATAAGGCAAGTGCATATTACTGTGCTTCATAGCCTCTTGAGGATTCTATAGGACCAGAATGTTATCCACATTTTATAAGTAAAGAAATCGAGGCTTCTTTACTTGGGGGCTCAGGCCCCAGTCCTGCATCTGCACTGAGCAGCTGTGCAATCCTAAGTAAATCTCTGGGTGTCAATTTCCTCATCTATAACATGACGGACAAAGCCACAATTACTAATGATCCTCTTCTCTCTTGCCCTCTGACTGTGCAGGTTCTGTGACACCTGCCAAGTGTCCCCAGTTAGAGGATATCAGGACACACCTTAATAAACAGGAAAGAAAGTCCTAGTGCTTGGCCTCTTAAGATGATTAAGTATGACCCTATTATCGTTTTCACATGATTAATTTGCTCAGGATGCTCCTTACAAAGACAATGCAGAGAGAAACATCAGGCTGCTCCTCACTTGTGAGCGGATGGGTAGGTGCACTGGCCAGCACAGTGCAACTTTCCTTCCTTCCCTGGACCAGAGGCAAGTGGCCGTCTCCAGCCATACATCAGAATGCCACTGAGAGATTTCGGCACCTGAGAGTAAGGCTTACCTCTTGACTTCTTACAGAGAGCCTGGCTCTCTTATCCCCACAACAAGGCAGACCCGATCCTCACCCGACAAAAACGTTAATAGGCTGATTCCCTGCTCACTGCATCTTGAGGGCTGCTAACTGCAAGCCCACTTACCACACTTGTCTTTTCTCTGCTGTTCCTGGGCCATGGAGATTCTCCTAATGCTTTTCTATATAGTTTTGTTATAACTCATTGTTCTTATCTGTTTAGAAAGGAATGGGTGAGTTTTGTGTGTGTTCACTCTGCAGTCACTCTGCCATCTTGTTCAGAGGTCTTTGCTTTATTTCCTGAGACTTTCTGGCTCTGGTCCTGGCTGCCCGACGTGTCCTGTCCCAGGGTGTCTGTGTCTGTGCCTCTGTCTGTGTCTCTGTCTACTAAAGCCAAGTACCATGGATTTACTTGCACTAGTGAGAGTGGATCTCGGTTCCCTGAAGCTCTGCTCACATCATCCCCACCCCTGGGAAAACCTGCTCCACAGCCTTTACCATCCTTCCAGGTTTGGTGGAAGCACACTGCTTCCTTCACCTTCCTGCAGCGTTCAGACAAGGACACGAACCATCAACTGCAAACCGGTGACACAGGCTGGGCTGGGACCATGACCAATGAGATGGTAAGCGTCTCAACCAAAAGGAGCAGCTGCCGCTCAGTTCCGGGCCAGGTTGCCAGATCTTCCCATTAATGAAGCCAGAAATTCCAATTTTTTGTGTGAAATCTCCAGATTTTTAAATACTGGCAACCTACTCGGGTTTTTTTTTTTTCAAACCATTTTGCCAGGGGACCTCCCTGGTGTTCCAATGGTTAGGACTCCACACTTCCAATGCAGGGGGTGCAGGTTTGATCCTTGGTCGGGGAACTAAGATTCCTCACAGCCAAAAGAAAAAAGAAAAAAAAACAACAGTTTTCAGGGCACAAAATGGTAACCTCTAACTTGAAGATTGAAACTTTCACCCTCATGCTTAAGTATTTCATTCTCCAACAGCTATGCTAGCCCCCTTCCTGCTGGCTAGACAGAGGGGTCTCTGAGAAGAAAGCGCACTTTTTCTTTCTCTCCCCACCCTGAACAAATTTGGGCAGATCCAGAGGCTCAAATAGTTTGTTGACTACAGGCTGATATGTTGATTGAGGGGTGTGAATTCATGAGTCTCTCTGTGTTTCCAAAAACCATCTGGCACCCAGACACACGCTCTTCGGCTGCCAGCATACACTGGCGAAACAGAACCTGGGGGCCTCAAAGCCCCAACCCTCTAAATTCCACAGGGCTGTAGGCCACTCAGAGGTCAAAGGTCTAAATGCACATTTTTTTTTTTTTAAACAAGAAGGCTAACAGTTAACATCTGTTAAATTAGCCCCCAATGCGTTGATTTTAATGATGCTAAGGAGCACTCAATAACCCTGAAATATTAACTGTTGCTTGAGGAAGGGGCTTTGGAGTGGGATTGGGTACAGCAGAGTTCAAATCCTATCCCCACATTTCATTAGTTCTGTGACTTCAGGGAAGTGATTTAACTCCCTTTGAACACCAAGTTCTTTAACTAAAAAATGGAGATATAATAACACCTACTTTGAAGAGCAGTGTGAGAGTTACATGAGATGGTGTGAGTCTAACTCATAGGAGTTAATTAATATGTGCACGTTAATGGTGAGATACGGTGTCTGTAGCCACGAAAATAAAAGATGTTTGCTCCTTGGGAGAAAAACTATGACAAATCTAGACAGTGTATTAAAAAGCACAGACATCACTTTGCTGACAAAAGTCCATATAGTCAAAGCTATGGTTTTCCCAGTAGTCATGTATGGATGTGAGAGTTGGACCATAAAGAAGGCTGAGTGCTAAAGAATTGATGCTTTCGAACTGTGGTGCTAGAGAAGACTCCTGAGGTCCCTTGGACTGCAAGGAGATCAAGCCAGTCAATCCTAAAGGAAATCAACTCTGAATATTCATTGGAAGGGCTGATGCTGAAGCTGAAGCTCCAATACTTTGGCCAACCTGATGCAAAGAGCCAGCTCATTGGAAAAGACCCTGATGCTGGGAAAGATTGAGGGCAAGAGGAGAAGGGGACGACAGAGGATGAGATGGTTGGATGGGCATCATCAACTCAATGGACATGAGTTTGAACAAACTCTGAGAGATAGTGGAGGACAGAGAAGCCTGGAATGCTTCAGTCCATGGGGTCGCCGAGTCACACGTGATTTAGCGACTGAACAACAACAAGGATAAGATATACCCTTATATATAGCAGCACCCTTTATGAAGTGAAGTGAAGTCGCTCAGTCGTATCCAACTCTTTGCAACCCCACGGACTGCAGCCTACCAGGCTCCTCCGTCCATGGGATTTTCCAGGTAAGAGTACTGGAGTGGATTGCCATTTCCTTCTCCAGGGGAAATTCCCGACCCAGGGATCGAACCCAGGTCTCCCGCATTGTAGGCAGACACTTAACCGTCTGAGCCACCATGGAAGCCCAAATAGCAGCAGTATAAATTAGTACAACCACTTTTTAAAGCAATATACATCAAAGCCCTTCCTTAAATCACCTCTGACTACTTACGTGAAAGAAATAATTCAAGGGGGGAATATAGCATGATCAGCACTAAGTTTTTCAATACAGTATTATTCACAATAATAAAAATCTAGAGGCAAATAGCCCAGCCATATGGAGACACTCAGTGGACTCCTACAGACAATAAACACAATTATAAACAACATAACACAAGTAACAACACCAAGAAAAGGAAGTAGAGTGCAGAACACTTTCCACATCCCAATGACAAGGGGTGTGAAATGTGTACTGTAGGCATATGGGCAGAGATTTGCAGGAGGCAGGAAAACTAAAACAGCTGTTGGGCTAGGATGGTGAGATATAGAGTGATTTCTTTTAAATGCCTCTACTGGCGTTATATTATTGTTTTTACAGTAAATAATACTGTGGGAGGGGAGTTTCATGGAGCCCAAAGAGATGACAACACAGCTGGCCAACAGCAAAACTATGGGTCAAGGCGCCTAAGCAAAGAGGGGGTGGTGATGCAAACGAAGAGAAACATGTGATTAAGAGGAGCAGGCTGAGTTGTTTGGATCCTGTCTGCCTGGTCCCTGCTAATTTAACAGCTTCTGTCCCAGCCAGGCCATGTAAAGTGTTTAGCAGTGCCTGGCACAGAGCGGGTACTCAGCCCACGATGGCAGCTATGCAACTCTTACTGGTAGTAAGGTGGTGGCGGTGGTTTCCAACATGAGACTGGAAGTCAGGACATTCAAACCTTGGTTCGGACTCTGCTATGGACTCACTGTGTCGATTTGGGCCAGTGACTAACTCGAAATTTCAATTTTCTCATCTGTAAAACGGGAATGATCAATAGCTGTCACCATGAAACTTGGGTTCTTAACTTACTGTATAGTCACAGGCAAGTGCCTTCCCATCTCTGGGCTTCCATCCCCTCATGTGCACACCAACAGGAGTGAAAGAGAGACTCTCTGTGCACCCCAGGCTCTGATTTCTTTCATACCAAGTACCTAACCAGAACTGGCCTTGAAGAGTTAAAAACACCATAACAATAATAGTTGTCATTCACTGAGTGTTCACTGTGAGTTAGGCACTCAGCTTCACAGGCATTTAATACATTTACATGCAGTCACCTCTAGTTAATCCAAAACTAGAGGGTTGCACAATTCAGGCTTCACTGCTCCTCTCTTTTCCATCTACACTTATTCCCTAAAATCTAAGGACTAAATCAGGGGTTCTCAACCTTGGCATTACTGACATCTCAGACTAGATAATTTTTTGTTGAAGAGGCTGCTTATACACCGTAGGATATTTATCACCTTCTCTGGCTTCCTCTATCCCTAAGATGCCATTAGCACCCCACCCCCAGTTGTGACAACCAGACACTGCAGATGACTCCTGGGAGACAAAATCACCCCCACTAAGAACTACCAGCATAAAAGATCTCATCCAGTCTCATGGCTTTAAATATCATCTACACCATGTCTATACTGACGACTTTCAAATTTATATCTGCCGCCCAAACCTCTTCCCTAAACCCCACACTCGTAAATCCATCCGCCTGATGGATATCTCCATTTGAACGTCTAATAGGCATCTCAAAGTCAACATTTCCAACACAGAACTCCTGATCTATGGCACCTCGTCACACCTGCTCCTTCCACAGTCTGCTCCCTTGCAGTAAATGATAACTCCATTCTTTCGGCTGCTCAAGCAAAACGCCTTGGAGCCATCCTTGACTTCTATTTCGCTCTCTCACTGCATATCCAATCCATCAACAAATGCAGTTAGCTCTGCCTTCAAAACAAACCCAGAATCTAACCACTTTCACCACCGCCACCACTTCCTCCCAGCTCTCAGCCTCCACCATCTCCCAGCTGACTTGTTGCAGTAGCTTCCTCACTGGTCTCTCCTCTGATCCCTTCGCCCTCCTAGAATCTGTTCTCCACAAAAGGACAAAAGTGATCCTTGTAAACATAGGAGGTGATGTCACTCCTGCTCTCCAAACCTGCAATGGTCCCCCAGCCCACCCAGAGTAAAATGGCTCTGGGTCCATATCCCCAGTATGACTTTGACCTCCTCTCCTGCCAGCTCCCCTCAGTCACTAGACCACAGTTATACTGGTCTCCTTGCTGCTCCTCACATATGCCAAGCATACTACCGAACTCCCTGCTATTAGGTCAGCCTAGAACGCCCCTTCCCCCAGCAATTCCTCTAGCTTCCTGTGTGTGGCTCTGTCCCTTACCTCCTTCAGGTCTCTGCTCAAATGTCACCTTCTCGGGTAAAACAGTCCCTGAGCCTTTTTGAAATAACAGTTCTCCAAACCTCATACCCTCCCCCTTTCTGCTTGTTCTTCACAACCCTGATCATCAACTGACAATCTATATATTCCACTTGTTTACTACTTCCTCCTGCCAGAAAGACAAAGAAATGCAAGAAGACAAAATGGCTGTCCGAGGAGGCCTTAACAAATAGCTGCCAAAAGAACGGAAGTGAAAGGCAAAGGAGAAAGGAAAAGATGTATACCCAACTGAATGCAGAGTTCCAAAGAATAGCAAGGAGAGATAAGATCAGTGATCAATGCAAGGAAATAGAGGAAAACAATGGAATGGGAAAGACTAGAGATATCTTTAAGAAAATTAAGAGATACCAAGGGAACATTTCATGCAAAGATGGGCACAATAAAGGAGAGAAATGGTAAAGACCTAACAGAAGCAGAAGAGATTAAGAGGTGGCAAGAATACAAGAACTGTACAATAAAGGTCTTGACGTGGATAACCACAAAGGTGGGGTCACTCACCTAAACCCAGACATCCTGGAGCATGAAGTCAAGTGGGTCTTAGGAAGCATTACTACAAGCAAAGTTAGTGGAAATGATAGAATTCCAGTAGAGCTACTGAAAATCTGAAAAGATGATACTGTTAAAGTGCTGTACTCAATATGCCAGCAAATGTGGAAAACTCAGCAGTGGCCACAGGACTGGAAAAGGTCAGTTTTCATTCCAATCCCAAAGAAAGGCAATGCCAAAGCATGTTTAAAGTACCTCACAATTGCACTCATTTCACATGTTAGCAAGGTAATGCTCAAAATCATCCACGCTAGCTCTCAGTACGAAACTGGGAATTTCCAGATGTACAAGTTGGATTTATAAAAGGCAGAGGAACCAGAGATCAAACTGCCAATTTCCAGTGGATCATAGAAAAAGCAAGAGAATTCCAGAAAAACCTCTGCTTCATTAACTATGCCAAAGTCTTTGACTGTGTAAATCATAACAAACTGTGGAAAATTCTTATAAAGATGGGAATACCAGACCACCTTACCTGCCTCTTGAGAAACCTGTATGCAGGTCAAGAAGCAACAGTTAGAACTGGACATGGAACAACAGGCTGGTTCCAAATTGAGAAAGGAGTACATCAAGGCTATCTATTGTCATCCTGCTTATTTAACTTACATGTAGAGTACATAATGCAAAATGTCAGGCTGAATGAATCACAAGCTGGAATCAAGATTGCTGGGAGAAATATCAACAACCTCAGATATGCAGATGACTTCCACCTAATTTCAAAAAGTGAAGAGGAACTAAAGAACCTCTTGATGAAGGTGAAAGAGGAGAATGAAAAAGCTGGCTTAAAACTCAGCATTCAAAAACCTAAGATCATGGCATCCGGTCCCATCACTTCATGGCAAATAGATGAGGAAAAAACGGAAACAGTGACACTTTATTTTCCTGGGCTCCAAAATCACTGAGGATGGTGACTGCAGCCATGAAATTCAAAGACGCTTGCTCCTTGGAAGAAAAGTTATGACAAATCTAGACAGCATATTAAAAAGAAGAGACATCATTTTGCTGACAAAGGTCCATATAATCAAAGCTATGGTTTTTCTAGTAGTCATGTATGTGAGAGTTGGACCATAAAGAAAGCTGAGCACCAAAGAATTGATGCCTTCCAACTGTGGTGTTGGAGAAGACTCTTGAGAGCCCCTTGGACTGCAAGGAGATCCAACCAGTCCATCCTAAAGGAAATCAACCCTGAATATTCATTTGAAGGACTGATGCTGAAGCTGAAGCTCCAATACTTTGGCCACCTGATGCAAAGAGTCTATTTACTGAAAAAGACCCTGATGCTGGGAAAGACCGAAGGCAGGAGGAGAAGGGGGCAACAGAGAATGAGTTGGTTGGATGGCATCATCGACTCAATGGACATGAGTTTGAGCACACTTTGGGAGACAGCGAAAGACAGGGAAGCCTGGTGTGCTGCAGCCCATGAGCTCACAAAGACACGACTTAGTGACTGAACACCAACTACCCGCCAGAATGTGAGTTCCATGCAGTTTGGGCATGAGGAACTCATACACTAGCAGCCTTTGTCTATCTTGGTCACAGTCTTATATCCCTAGCAACTAAACAGTATCTGACTAATAATAGGCACTCAATAAACATGTGTTGAATGAATCTTCACATTTACCCTGTAAACATTATTATTATCCCCTTTTATAAAACAACAGGACTAAAGTTGGAGAGGTTAATCTGACACAGGTCCTTCAGCTAGAAGGTAATCTCCCCTAGAATACTCTTACCCACCACCCAAGGGTCTCTCCAAGTGTGGCATTAAACTGTGATTTAGATGGTTCTCAGATCAGCTCTTAAAAACACATGAATATTCATTGGCAAAAAAATAAACCTCAACCAAATTCTGTAGCTTATCTAAAAGTTAACTCAAAATGGATCATGGATTTATTTGTAAAACTATAACACTTTTATTTAAAAAAAAAGAATAGAAGAAAATCTTCAGAATCTAGGGCAATGCAAGGAGTTCTTAAATTTGACACTAAAAGCATAGTTCATAAAAGGAAGTTTTGATAAACTGGCCCTCATAAAAATTTAAAATGATTATTCCATGAAAGCCCAGGTGAAGAGGAGGAAAAAGACAAGCTAAAAGCCAGGGGGAAATATTTACAAACTATATACCCAAAAAAGGACTAGTATCTAGAATGTGTAAAGAATTCTCAAAGCTCAACAATAAAAAATGAATAATCCAATTAGAAAATGGGCAAAGACATGAATAATTCATGAAGAGGATATACGGATGGCAAACAGCACATGAAAAGATGTTCAACATCAGTAGGCATGGAAAGTGAAAGGTGCTCAATCGTGTCTGACTCTCTGCAACCCCATGGACTATATAGTCCATGGAATTCTCTAGGCCAGAATACTGGAGTGGGTAGCCTTTCCCTTCTCCAGAGGGATCTTCCCAACCCAGGGATCGAACCCAGGTCTCCCACATTACAGGCAGATTCTTTACCAGGTGAGCCACAGGGAAGCCCATTAATGTCACTAGGCATTAAAGAAAGGCAAATTAAGACCAGGATGGGATATTACTACACACATCTCAGAATGGCTAAAATTTTAAAAAAATAATAATAATAATGGACAACACCAAATGCTGGCAAGGATGTGGAAACCTGGATCATTCATATATTGCTGATGAGAATATAAAACAATACAACCAACTCTGGCAGCTTTCAATAAAACTGCAATAAATATGCAATTACCATATGATCCATCATTTGTATCCTTAGGCATTTAGCCCAGAAAAAAATGAAAAATTATGTTCATGCAAAAACTCGTACATGAATGCTCATGGCAGCTTTACTTGTAACAGCCAAAAACTGGGACCAGTTCAGGTGTCATTCAACAGATGAATGGTTAAACAAACTCTGGTATAGCCACACCATGGGATATTACTCAGCATTAAAAAGGAATGAACTATTGATTTATACAACTTGGATGAATCCCCAGGGAACTACACTGACCAAAAGAGTCAATCTCACTGCTGAGACGATTCGATGAGAAAAGAATAGTCTTTTTCATAAATGGTGCTGGGACAACTGGACACCCACAAGCAAAATAATGAGATTGGACTCCTACCTCACACCAAATCCAAAAATTAACTCAAAGTGTGTCAAGGACCTAAATGTAAGAACTAAAACTATAAAACTCTTAGAAAAAAATAAAAGTAAATCTTCCTTACTTTGGATTAGGCAAAAGTTTTCTAGATGTGACATCAAAAGTCCAAATAACAAAAGAAAAAGTAGATAAATTGAGCCTCATTAAAATTAAAAACCTTTGTGCTTCAAAGGACACATCAAGAAAATTAAAAGATAATTCACAGAATGGAAGAAAATATTTGCAAATATATCTGATAAGGGTCAAGTATCTGGAATATATAAAGAACTTTTACAACTCAATAATTAAAAGATAAAAACCCAATTTAAAAATGAGTAAAGGATCTGAATAGACATTTATACAGAGAAGGCATACAAATGGCCAATAAGAACATGAAACTTGTTTGATATTATTAACCATCAGTTCAGTTCAGTTCAGTCGCTCAGTCGTGTCCAACTCTTTGCGACCCCACGAATCGCAGCACGCCAGGCCTCCCTATCCATCACCAACTCCCGGAGTTCACTGAGACTCACGTCCATCGAGTCAGTGATGCCATCAAGCCATCTCATCCTCTGTCGTCCCCTTCTCCTCCTGCCCCCAATCCCTCCCAGCATCAGAGTCTTTTCCAATGAGTCAACTCTTCGCATGAGGTGGCCAAAGTACTGGAGTTGCAGCTTTAGCATCATTCCTTCCAAAGAAATCCCAAAGCTGAGAATGGACTGGTTGGATCTCCTTGCAGTCCAAGGGACTCTCAAGAATCTTCTCCAACACCACAGTTCAAAAGCATCAATTCTTCAGCGCTCAGCCTTCTTCACAGTCCAACTCTCACATCCATACATGATCACAGGAAAAACCATAGCCTTGACTAGACGAAACTTTGTTGGCAAAGTAATGTCTCTGCTTTTGAATAACTGTCTAGGTTGGTCATAACTTTCCTTCCAAGGAGTAAGCGTCTTTTAATTTCATGGCTGCAGTCACCATCCGCAGTGATTTTGGAGCCCCAAAAAATAAAGTCTGACACTGTTTCCACTGTTTCCCCATCTATTTCCCATGAAGTGATGGGACCAGATGCCATTAACCATCAAAGACATGCAAAACCACAATGAGACACCACTTCATATCCACCAGGAGGGTTATAAACAGAAGACAGATAATAATGAGTGTTAGTGAATAAGTAGAGATACTGGAACCCCCATACACAGCTGATGGGAATGTAAAGTGGAATGGCTGCTTTGCAAAGCAATCCAGCAGTTTCCTAAATGGTTAAACATAATTACCATATGATGTGTATATGCTATACCCTCAGGAGAAATTAAAACATATGTCCATACAAAAATCTCTACATTAATACCCATAGCAATACCATTCATAATAACCAAAAAGTATAAACAATGCAGATGCCTTCCAACTGATAAATGTATAAGTAAATTATGGTATGTCTACACAATAGAATATTATTCAACAATAAAAAGTACTAAAGCATGCCACAACATGGACAAACCTTGAAAAAGTATGCTACGAGAAAGAAGCCAGTCACAAAAGACTACATATTATATGATTCCATTATATACAAAATGTCCAGAAAGGCAAATCTATAGAGACAAAAAATAAATTAGTGGCTGTCTAGGGCTGGAAGTATTAACGGGACATGAGGGGAGGGGTGGACTGCTAAAGGATACAAGCCTTCCTTTGAGGGAGGGGAAAATGTTCTAAAATTTATTGTGGTGATGGTTGCACAACTCTGTGAATATACTAAAAACCACTGAATTATACACTCTAATGAGCAAACTGCGTGAGATGTGATTATATCTCAATAAAGCTATTACCAAATTAAAAAGGCAATTCAAAAGATTACATACTGGGACATCTCCGCAGGTTTGGTGATTAAGAATCCGACTTCCAATGCAGGAGACATAGGTTTGATCCCTTGCCTGGGAAGATCCCATATTCTGCTGGGCAACTAAGCCCATTTGCCACAACTGCTGAGCCTGTGCTCTAGAGTCTGTGTGCCACAAGAGACACCACCACCATGAGAAACCCTTGCACAGCAAATAGATTATCCCCTGCTTGCAGCAATCAGAGAAAGACCGTGGGCAACAATGAAGACCCAGTGCAGCCAAAAAGAAATAAATACATGTAAATAAAGTGAATAAATATCATGCGAAGAGTTGACTCACTGGAAAAGAACCTGATGCTGGGAGGGATTGGGGGCAGGAGAAGAAGGGAACAATAGAGAATGAGATGGCTGGATGGCATCACCAACTCGATGGACATGAGTCTGAGTGAACTCCAGGAGTTGGTGATGGACAGGGAGGCCTGGCATGCTGTGATTCATGGGGTCGCAAAGAGTCAGACACGACTGAGCGACTGAACTGAACTGAACCAAAGAAAAACCTAAAAGGTTATATACTGTATATATATATAATGTATGATTTTATCATCTATACAACATGTTTTAGAAATGAAGAACAGATTAATAGTTCCCACGGGGTTGGGGTGGAGGGACAGCAATGATACAAAAGGGCAAATCAAAGGATCCTTAAGCTGATTGAATTGTTCAGTATCTTTTGACTGTGGTGGTAGATACACAAACCAACACTAAAATAAACTGTATGGAACTAAATATACACACATACACACAAATGAGGACAAATGAAACTGGGTAAGTCTGAATAAGATCTGTGGATTTTGTCAATGTCAGTATCTTGAGAGTAATATTACACTACAGTTTTGCAAAATGTTACCATTGCAGGAAACAGGGTAAAGTGAAAAGGAAAATCTCTTGTATTTTTCCTTATAACCACATATGAATCTTTTATATGGCAATAAAAATTCAACAACAACCACAAAAATGCTGAAATCACAGAGTAAGAAAATCATTCTGTTCTCAGTCTCTCTTCTGATTAAACAAAAAAGTCTCCTCTGGTGCAGGTGTGCCATCGCTCATAACAGATGCTTTACCCTTTTAAACAAGAAAAAGCAGACCTCAGACTTAAATGCCCAGGTGAGAGAATCCAGCTAGAATTTAATAATATGCTTTTATTTTATGCTGTTTAGTTGTTTATTTTATCTAGATGATACAGTGTAGAATTAAGAACAGAGATTCTGAAGCCAGCCAGTCAAGAGTTCTAATCCCTTACTGTTCTGCTACTTACTAGCTGTGTGACTCTGAGCCAGTCACTTAACATCTCTATTCATGATAATCTGTACAGAGGTTACAGATTTTACACCTCATCTGTAAAATGGGTACTGACAAGAGTACCTAGATCATGGGGTTGTTGTGAGTTTTAAATATGACACACACACATGTGTCCTTCACAGAGTAAAGTGTTAGCTATCATCCTTTTCTTTACCATAACTGGGATGGAGCGAAAATCACAATGGTTCAGAAAGTTTGAGAAGCACAGAGGGAGGCCATACTACCCTCAGAATGTGCCCTTTGCCCCTCGGTTGCCCTGAGTCCATACTTGGGTATCCGGAGGAGGTAATGAAGCCAGGAAGCACCCACCTGCGCACTTGGTGCGGCTGACGAGGGGCGGCCCCGGACGGCCGGTGCCACCGTCTCCCGGGCGCGTGAGCAGCACGCTGATCTCGTACTCCGTGTCGGGGTCGAGGTGCCACAGCTTGTAGGTCTGCAGGCTGACGGCGTGCACCTCGGCCCACGGGCCGCGCGCCATGCGGTACTCAATCTCCTTTCGCACGATCGGCCCGTCGCCAATGATGGAGTTGGTGTTGAGCTGAATGATGAGGTAGGTGGGACCGGCGCGCAGCAGCTGCGGGGGTGCAATGGGGGTAGGGGGCTCTGCAAGGAGATGGGGGAAAGACGGAGCCAGACGGATGCCGCTATGAATCCCTGGCTCCCAGTTCCTCATTCTGCAACACCCAAAACCCCTAGAGCCCTCCTGGTCCCTCACCCCTACCCTAGGCTCCTCATGCAGCCCCCCAAGTCCTCGACTAGACTGCTTCCCCTCACTAAATGCCCAGGCCCTAAGAGACGCCGAACTCCAAAAGCCGACCTTGCCCCTCACCTCACACCTTCTCCCTCACTCCCTTCCAGATCCCGAAGTCCTCGCCTCTAAGGGCTGACCACTTGTCAGTTCGGGTCAACCCTGGGAGGCCCACAGCCCGATCCCGCCTCGCCCGGGTCACACCTTGACCCAGTCCACACGCGGGCCCACCTCTCAGAGGGACCTCCTCCCCACCCTGACCTTCAATTAGGACTGGATCTCCCAGGAAATGACGCCCCCTCCGCGAGCCCGGCCCGGGAGGTCAGAGCACACCAGGAGTGGGACGCGGCCTTCCCTGCCCGTCCGCGGGCCACGCCCCATCGACGAGACTCCGCCCCCCAGTAGAAGCCACTCCCACCCCACCTTCGCCCGCCCCGCTCCTCGGAGGCCGACTGCTCGCTCACCCTTTACGATCAGCTCAGCGAAGTTGGAGACGCCCGCTCCACGCGGGGCCTGGGACACGCAGCGGTACAGGTCCTGATCCTCGCGGCTCACGGCGACCAGCGGGAAGGTGGCCAGGAAGCGCCGGTGACTGATGTGCCGCACGCCGGCCGCGGGCACCAGGGCCCCGCTCTGTCGCTGAGCCGGGAGAGGGACCAGTGGGTCAGGGGAGCCGGGGAAGAAGGGCCCAGATCTCAGTCTGACCCGGGCGAACGGAGTGGTAAACTGTCCTGGCCCCATTTCGCCATCCCGAAACTACCCAGGGACGTGTGGGATTCCTGGAACCAGCCCTGCCCTAAGAAGGTGTGGGGCCCGATTACGGGAATGTGGTCGCTCTGCCTTGGTGGCGGGGTGTGGTTGGAGACGGGGGATGGCGGGGAGGGGGGAACCTGGAGCCGCGCTCTGATGTCGGAAGAACGGGGCACTCAAGAGGGCAGAGAGCCTAGAATGAACCAGGACGCCTGTGTTTGGGCGCTGGAGAAGGACAGAAGGCCTCAGCCCTCCGCAAGGGAGCTTGAACTTTTCGTAAGAAGCTGGCTAAGGTCCCCCCAACACACACACACCCCGGGCACCCCCAACCCCCGCTCACCTGCAGAAGGAAACGCTCGGCCTCCGCTGCTCGGCCTGCCGCCATACACTGGAACGAGGCGTTCTGGCCCGCGTTGACCTCCACGTCGCCCAGGCGGGAGAAATGCGGGGCCTTTGCTGCCGGAATAGAGCCCTGGCGTAAGCTGGGCCAGCGCCCCCCTGTCGGCAGGAGCCGTGGCCGCCCTCACCCCTCACCTTGCGCCCCACGGGGCCAGGACTCACCGCAGGGGTAGCTGAGAAGCAGGATGTCATCTAGGCCCATGTAGCCCCTGCGGTCTGGGGAGACAAGGGCCTCAAACAGCACCTGGGGGAGGCAGGAGGGTCCCTGTCATCTGACATTTCTCCAGCCCTGCCCACAAGAGCCCCCTTTCAAGCTCTGCTCCAGCCCCATCCTCCCCAACAAGCAGAGGTCAGCCCCAGCTCACAATTACCCTCCATACCAAGCCAGCTGGTTGTGGCAGAGGGTGTCAGCACGCAGAGCTAACAAGGTCAAGGCCAGAGGTTCCATCCAACCCGGATGGATGTTACCTTCAAGCCGCAAAACTTGGCAGCCAAGACAGGGTTTCCAAGTCAGCACTATTCCAACGCACCCCTTCCCCAGTCACAAACTATCACTGTTAACAATGACCTCTGATGCTGAACCCAGACTGAACCATTACTGAAGAACCACAGACTGGCCACTGACCTTGACCACAGATGGACTCCTGATGCTGAACACTGACTAACTCCGACCTTGGCCACTTGGTTACCCTGACCTCACACTGACACCCCACTCTACCCACACTCCCAATCACACTCACCGCAGACTGAACCCAGCCCACCTGATATTCATTAGGCCAGAAGGTGCTGACAGCCAGTTCAGCCTGGTGCCACTGACGGCCGTGGGATCCAGTCATATTCCAGACAGCACTGCCCAGGGGACCCCCATTGACACGCACATAAATGCCCAAGGTGCCCGGGCTGTGCCCATCCCGGCTGTACAGGAAGTAGCTGAACTGCACACAGTGGGTGTCATTCTCGCTCAGGCTCTGGAAGATGACATGGGCCCGCTGGCCTGGAGCATGCTGGGAAGCATTGACCACCAAGTAGGAGCCTGGAAAGAGAAGGGGAAGAGGCAGGAGCTGAGAACGTAGGGGAGGACCACGGTCAGGTGGGCACAGAGGAGGAGGCAGAAACAAAGGACTTCATGTGGAGTCAGGGGGCCTGAGTTCTGGTCCCAGTTCTGACTTATGGGATAAGTCCCTCCATTTCCCTGCATCCCTTTCCCAAAGGAAAGGCTTGGAGCAGCAACAAACACACAAATCTGGCTTTGTCAAAACCCTTTATTGCTCCTCACGTCACCCCTAATGACCTCCATCCAAGCTCCTGTTGGTCCGTGTCTTTTCCCACATACTGAGCTGTCCTGGGAGACAGGGACTATGACAGTCATCTCAGGAGTCAAGAGTCTGGCACATGACAGGCCCTCAAAGTCCACCTCTTCTGAAGCCCCCCCACCCCTGCATCCCCCTACGGGTGTCTGTCCTGGCACCTGGATCATTAATAAAGTGTGTATCACTCTCCCCACCAGCCTGTGGAGCTCCTCGGGGCTCCACTGTGTTGCCAGCACAGGTCTGCAAGCTGAAGGAACATACAGAACAGAGATTGAATGAAAGGACTCTAACTTCCCTTCAGGCCCCCACCCCCCTGAATCTAAATTCCTGGGATACAATTTCTCTTGATTTCAAACCTGGAGAAAGGCAATCCTGTCCCTTCCCCAGAGATCCAGGCTACACGCTGGGAAGGGGAGAGGGGGGAGTGGGGCAGAGGGGGAAAAGGGAGCTGGACTCCTCCGGACCTGGCTGAGGGATTATGGCCTCCCCTCTGTGGGGAGAAGGCCCCAGCAGCTGCCAAGAGGGTGCCCAAAGCCACGCAGGGCTGCCTCTTCCCAGGCTTGGCCACCGGCCAACACAAGCTCATTCAGATCCCAAACCACGAGGCTCCCTGCTCCAGGAGGGCTCTCCAGGGACTCCACTGGAGGGAATCGCATTCATCTGCGGGAGCCAGAAGCCTGTGAAGAAGGCAGCTCCTGCATCAGTCCTGGTGGGGTCGTAAACAAAACTCCAGATCCCCATCCCACCCAGGAAGGGATGCATCCCAGCCCCCAGCACAGTCTCTCTTGGCCCACGCCTCCATCCTCTCTCCTCTCCCTGTGAGCAGCTGTGTGTGCATCTCTCTCCCCGTTTCAATCTGACACTTTGTTCTTGCCTCTTCCTCCTGCTCCCTCTGCCTCTCTCTCTTCTTTTCCCTAGTTTTTTCTCACTCTGCATCCCTCCCGCTTCTCTCAGCCACTCCCTTCATCCCCATTGCCCCACCCTCTCTTCTCTCCTGCTCTCTGACTTCAACGATGAATCCCCCCTCCTCCCTTCTCTCTCCACCCCCAGCTCCCTTCCCTAAAATGTGACAGAGACTCCATCCATCTGGCTCACCACTGCATCCCTAGGATCCAGCCCAAGGCCCATACTGCATATGAAATTTCTCATCCCCTTTTCTCACTGGGTCTGTCTCTGGTGGTGTGGGGGAGACAGAGAAGCTGAACCTACACAAAGTGGTCAGGACTGTAAGAGGTGAACTCAAATCAGCCACCTTGGACCTGAAGGCTAACCCATCTCAGGCCAAGGCTGGGCCCTGGGGATATGAAGTCGGCCCACTCAGCATCCCTGCCATGGTGGGCACCTTGACAGCTCACTGTCACCCAGCTCAGACTTTGACACCTGCCAGGACAGAGGTCAAACAAGGAGCTAAGAGTCCTGTGAAGGCAGAGACAAATGTCCCATGGAGGGCAGAGTGTGAGCAAACGCACAGAAGCAGGGAGACACCAGAGGGCTCCAGGAGATGAGGCTGGGGTAGGAGGCCAGGCTGCAGAGGTCAGGTCGTGGAGGACCTCCCTCCTGCTGGCTTCAAGTCCTGGCCCCACAGTGAGAACCTTTGCTGTCCCTCCCATGCACTCTTGACAGCAGATGTGATATTGGCCATTCTGTGAGCTGACCAACAAAGGTCCTGGCTTCCTACTGTGACAGGGCCAAGGGGAGGGGCCTCAAGCTATCCAGTTCTGGGTTCCCCCAGCAAGCCCATTTGGTTTTCCTACTATGCTATGTCCTCTGATCCAGCCTTTATCAGTAAGAAAGGTGACAATCTGGCCTCCATCCATCTTATCCTCTTCTTAATCCCCAGTTGATTCTTTACCCAATGGCAATTGGTGGATCTTAGTAGTTAGGCCCCTCAAATATCTCCAACAATTGTTTCTAAGCATTCATTGAACAGGCCACCCCTGGGTTATGTACATTACAACACTATAAAATGAATTATTCTGTGCCCCATTTTACATTTAAGGAAATGGAAGCTCAGAGAAGTTAAGTGACTTGCCAGAAACCACACAGCAGGTAAAGTGATGAAGCCAGGATCTGAAGCCCAGGCTTCATGACTCAGTGCACTCGAGGCCATCATCAGGGTAGAAGGCCAGGACTAGGATCTATGCAATTAGTTTCCTGACTCCCAGTCCAGTGTTCATGAAGCCAAATGCTCCTCATCCTGAAATAGGGACTTGACAAGGCAGAAGCTGGGAAAGACCTGGGACTTGTAGGAAGAAAGGGGCAGAGGAAGGGAA
The DNA here is from genome assembly GCF_003369695.1 of Bos indicus x Bos taurus. Taxonomy (NCBI): domain Eukaryota; kingdom Metazoa; phylum Chordata; class Mammalia; order Artiodactyla; family Bovidae; genus Bos; species Bos indicus x Bos taurus. The sequence goes on from NC_040077.1 coordinate 123,944,915, forward strand.
GGTTTTACACACATCTAGCCCTCAGGGCGACTGCTCTGTCAGCATCTTGACGTCCTGGGGGACCAGGATTCAGTCACAGGGAGAAGGAAGCCTCCCTGAAGGTGGAGGATTTAGGAAGACTTGGCAGGAGTAAGGAGGATCCTGAGCTAAGCTGCCCCAGGAATAGCGGGAGGTGGGCTTTATCCTAGAGTTTACAAGGGTCTTTGAGGACTTGAAAACCTGCGCCCATTTTACAGGTAAGACTACCTGATGTACACCACTGGTCTGAGTCTGGGGACCTCCACATTCACAGTGTCATATGTGTCACTACAGAGCAGATGAGGCCCAGAGAGGTTACGCAATGGACCCAAGGTAACACAGCCAGTGGGTAGGCGGCCTGGCCCTGGAAGGAGACAAAGGAGGAACGGTGACTGAGGGTATAGGCTCACCGTGGGGCAGGTCCGCAGGCGCCCGGGTGCCGGGGTGGATCCGCACCTGCTCCCACTGGAAGTCGTCGTACTGGGCCTGGCTGTACTCGCAGGGCACCGCTGGGTCACTCGTCTCCTCAAAGGTGCAGCCAGCTGTGAGGGCAGGACCTGCTTAGCCCAGGCTGGAGTGGAGGTGCTGGCCCAAAGGTCTCCTGGGCTACCCTCCAGGTGCCCACATGGTCCCCTCCTACTCAGGCCCACCCTCCTCCCCTCCGTCTCCTCAAGCCATCCCCCAACTGCTCCCTCCAACAAAATGCTCCCTCCCCCACCCTCTCCCCCCACCAAGGCCCTCTTTCCATTGTCTCCTCCCCATGCCAAGACCTCCCACATTGCCCACCCCCTCCAGTGGTTCCAAAACCCCCTACAGCTCAACCACGCATTAAAGACCCTCCTCAGCAAAAACTGGTTGTTATTACTCTGTGCGTGTGTGTGTGTGTGTTTGTCACTCAGTCAAGTCACATGGCTACAGTTCCTCTGTTCATGGAATTCTCCATGGCAAGAATACTGGAGTGGTTGCCATTCCCTTCTCCAGGGGGATCGTCCCTACTCAGGGACTGAACCCAGATCTCATGCATTGAAGGCAGAGTCTTTACCATCTGAGCCACCAGGGAAGCACGTTATCATTATTACTATCCTTTAAAGTCTCACGACAACTCATGAGATCAGGACAAGAATTATCCCCATTTTATAGATGAGGAAACTGAGGCCCAAAAAGGCTAAGTGACTCCTTTAAGGTCAATCGGCAGGTCAGTGACAGAGGCAGGGTTTGAACCAAGATCTCCTGACTGATGGTCAGTGTTCAGCATCTTTGCAGAGAGAACAGAGAGTGGGCCCCAGGACTGGCAGAATCGATCACCCTAAGCCAGCCTTGATGGCATCTCCTTAAAAATAACAACAATTGATCATGTGACTTACAACAAGCCCAGCACAATGCTAAATGCTGAGTGTGGAGTCCCGTTTAGGCCTCGGCTTCTGAGTAGGCACCACTACTGCGTTACTTCTACTTGATGAATGAGCTCAAGGGATGCCCACCACCCAAAGTCACCCAACTGAGGTCTCTGCCTGCAGGAACATGGCAGGCAAAAACACTGTCATGTGAGGTCCAGGCACCAATGACTACAGGAAGCAAATTCCCAAGATTCTGAGCCACTATGCACAGTTTAAATAAGGAGAAGGGGAGGCAGGAAGAGGGGACGGAAATGGATGCTAGTCCTTCGGTTGGTAACGAGGTCCACGTATCTTAGCTGGCTCATCAAAGCCCCGACTTGGATCTAATAAACCTGAGAACACCACTGGTTCAGGAAGTAACTGGTGCTTGCACTCTCCCCTGAGCTGGTGCAGCGGTAAAGAATCCACCTGCCAATGCAGGATGATACAAGAAACTGAGGTTTGATCCCTGAGTCAGGACGATCCCCTGGAGGAGGAAATGGCAACCCACTCCAGTATTCTTGCCTGAAGAATCCCATGGACAGAGGAGCCTGGTGGGCTTGGACTGAGCACATATTGCCACCACTACCAGGGGTAAACCTGGGCATCTGAGACCCAGGAAAATGCCTGGATGAGCGGCCAGGAAGCAAACACAAATCACGCCAGGCCCTATCCAGCCACTGGTACTTCTCCCCACTTGACAGACGAGGCAACTGAGGTTCCAAGGGGTGAAGGAATTTGTTCACAGTATAAGGTGGTAGATAGGTAAGTGGGCTTTGGCATCAGACAGACTTGTGATTGCATCTTGACTCTGCAATGTACTGGTCCTGTGACCATGACCATTGCTCATCTTCAGCTTCCCCATCCACATGGGGGTTTGTTGAGGATTCAACACAGGGGTCCACTTAGCACAATGCCGGCACATGCAAGCACTCAGAAGACAGGAGCTCTGCACCTGAGCCGCCTGAGTAAGAGAAGCAGAATTTGAGCCCATGGTGATCCGAGGCTGAGGTCCACACTCCCCACCAGAAAAACCTTCACTCTGAGAAGGAGCAAATCTGAGCCCCTTCTCAGCCTCGAGGAGAGGAGGGATGAGCAACAGAGAGTAACAGGGATTGAATGCCACATGCCAGGCACAGCGGTGGGCAGCTGCACACATGGCCGGTGGCCTGACTTTCAGGAGGCTCTGCTGTGCCCTCTGCAGCAGGGGACCTCTCCAGGTTGTCACAGACCACGTGAAGCAGCCCCTTGAACTGACCCGCAAAAGCCAGGCATGCACAGGCTCACTGCTGTTGGGGGGGGGTCTCCCTTTCCTCTTCACGGACCCCATCAGGGTGTAAAATAAAGTGGACACGAGGCTGGCACAGAGTGGATGGCACAAAATAATAAAAGCCTCGCTTCAGAGCTGGGGCGGGACATTGGCTGAGCACTTTGCCTCTTTGCATGAAGAACTCTGGTCAGCATGTGCCCTGTAGCCTATGGAAGGTAGGTTTTAACCCCATCTGTGCTGGGGAGGCCTTGGCTCTCCCCCTAGAAAATGACCCATAGCACAGCACAGAGAGAAAACAAGGCCAGTAGAGATGGTCAGGGAGGGCTTCCTGGAGGAGGAGACAGCTGACTCCATTCACCCTGAGCTGAGTCTGTGCCTGAGGGTTTCAGTCAAGGCCTCCCTGAGCCAGATGAATTGCAATAAAGGGAACCCCAAGACCTAGTGCTGCTGGGGTTCAGAAGGACCTGGGGTTCAGGTCCTTCCTGTTCCCTCACAAGTAACAAGGCAGCTGTCCCACACATGTCACCCGTGGCCCTAGGGCGAGCCTGAGAATGCCAGCCCCCTGGCTTCCTCCCATCCATTCTAAGCCAGGCCAGGCCACGTGAGCTGTCAAGACTCCCAGACTAAGTGATCTGGCCAGAGGGACCCCCAGACTGTCTGACCTTAGCCAGGGTAACCTTCAGACTGCCTGACCCAGGTCAGTGACACCCAAACAGACAGACCTGAGCCAGTGGCCCCATCCAGATGACCACCAGACCATCTGACTTCAACCAGACTGACTGACCTCAGACCAGCTGACCACAGCCAGAGTGACCCCTGACCGCTATCAAATAATTCCAGCAACTGACCCCACCAGGCTGACTGACCCCAGCTGACTGTCACCACTCAGAGCATCCCCTTCCAGAGGCAGAAGGATTCCTCTCCCTGACCCATGTCCATCCCCAGTCCTGAGTTTCTGGGCCAGGCCCATTCCAGCCACGGTCCTTAGAGGGTAACAAATCTGGGGCCAGGCTCTCCATGGAGAGCCCCACCCTGACCTGGTCCCCAGCTCACCCTGGGATGGGAACAATCTGCCCTCCCAGATCCTGGGAAAAGCCCCCATCACCTCCAGTCTGGATGGCTCAGGAGCTATAAGTCCCAAAGCCAGGTCCCCGCCTCTGCTAGAGACCCAGCTCCTGCTGGGGGCCCCCAGCCCAGAGGGAAGAAAATAGATTAGACTTTGCATTAAGAGCAAGAATGGTCAGGAAATCCCTCCCGGCTCCATCGACCCAGACTTGGGCCCAGACATGCACACACACATCAATGCCACCATGAGGGCTGCCACCTGCCACCAGGACCTGCCGTGCCACTATCCCTCAAAGTAACTCACAAGGTAGGTACTATGATTATTCCCATTTTACAGATGGACACCAAGGCACAAGGAGGTGGAGGTGGCTTGCCCAAGGCCACATCTTAAGTCCGAGAAGCTGGGATTTAAGCCATCTATCTTCATTCAAGAAGACTGGCCACATGTGCCAATTCAGTTCCAGTCACAGGACATCCATCCACTGACAATACAAAGCAGGCCCCAGGTTGGCACCAGTAAAGGCACATGGATGCTTAAGACTCTGCTCTGCCTTCAAGGACTTCCTAGTTAGAGTGAGGTGAGGGAACAAGACAAAACAGAAGAGTCAAGGCCACGGTGGTGGGGATGGGGAGGTGGTCAGCGGAGGAAGGCAGGTGCAGGGGGAAGGTTTCCTGGAGGTGGGTGCATCTGAGCAGAGCCTGGAAGGATGGGTGTCACTGTGGCCAGCAGAGATGGAGAGAGGCGTTTGAGGAGCAAGGGGAAGTAGTGGGTAACACAGTTCATCCAGGACACAGAGAGGAGCCCTGACTGGCCAAAGCAATGGGAGATGAGACTGGTGGGCAGGAGGCTGAGGCCAGATCTAGGAGAGCCGAGTGCCAGAGCGAGAGGTCCGGCCTCGTTCTGAGTTGGGAAGACACAATTCGTATTGGAGCAGAGAAGCTCCTGGATTCAGATGAGACAAGTGATACATCCTATAAGCCACAGGTCCTCAACATTTTTGGGACCGGGGACCAGTTTCATGGAAGACAATTTTTCTACAGACAGGGCGGGAGGGTGGGGGCAGCGATGGTTTTGCGAGGATTCGAGCACATTTTGTTCATTGTGCACTTTATTTCTATTCTTATTACATCAGCTCCACCTCAGATCATCAGGCACCAGATCCCGGAGGTTGGGGACCCCTGCTATAAGCCATGAGGAGGGCAGGGGGCTTCTCCAGAGGACACTATAGGGTCAGAAGTGGGATAAGTTATCAAGGGGTCTGGAACCAGATGTCAGAAACCAGTGAGGAAGGGACCTCAAATGCCCATCCTGGACACAAACAGCACACGTTCCAAGCACACCGACAGAGATGCACAATGCACACGCGAGTGCATGCACACACACACACACACACGCTCAAATGTTCACACTCTCTTCCCCCAGCCTCATCCACGCTTTGGGGACAGAGTCTCAGCTGGGGACAGGGAGAAAACCAGACCCTTCTGTGGGTACAGCATCTCTGCCAGGGCCTCCCTGAGAGGGTGGGCTGAATCAACCCAGGACCCCCAACAGCTCCCCCAGCCTCAGCTCAAACTGGCCCAGCTACATTCCTCAGCTAATCTCCCCAATCTGGCAGGCGGTTGCCTGAGCAACCGTCAGCCACAATTTGGGAAGGGAGGATGATGGTTTGTCCACATCCGGCTGGGCTCTGGATGAGGTGATGTAAGGGGCAAAGCAACCTCTGCAAGAGGAACCAGAGTGTAGGAGGGGGTCTCCACCCCTCCATATGCATGTATTTCCACGCACAGATGTGTGTGTGTGTGTGCATGCACACACGTGCACATGCCAGTGAGAGTGATGGCCTGGTGCTGACTTGTGAGCACTCGACTGGGAGGCAGGAGGCCTGGGTCGAATTCCCACTGAGCCTCTAACTCCCTGTGTGACCTTGGGCAAGTGGCTTGCCCTCTCTGAAGCTCCACTTGCTCACCTATGAAATGAGAATGAAGATCTCGGTGACTTCTAAGGCTGCTCCACCTCTAGAATTCTGATCCCATTTGTGTGAGCATGCATGTGGGTAAGAATAACTTGAGGGCAGAGAGATGCTAGGGGGACAGGTATGTGAGGGGAGCACAGGTCTCAAAGTGTGCGTCTCCCAGGCAGCGCACTGTGAAGCTGTGGGCATGTAGGCGTCTGTTTACATGCGGGGGTACGGTCAGCAGCAAGTGTGTGCCTAAGGGGAGGCGAGTGTACGCGGTGGGTAGAGGAGAATGGTGCATGTGTGTGCGTGTGTGCCTGTGCGTGTGGGCACCACAAACATGGAAGCACCAGACTTCCTCCCCACCAGACAGGGAATGGTGCTCTGTGCCAACTACGGCTGCCAGCCAGCATCAGTGTTTTCCAAAGACCCTAGGTAAACAGAGTCTGTTTGCAATGAGATTTTTGTTCCCTTTGGTTTGTCAATAGAACATTCAGTTCCCAAGGGATGGCCCCAGGAGAAACAAAACTCCTCCCGACGGATTACAAATTTAGGGGCTGGCCTCATACCCTACCCCCGGCATAGCCCCAACCCTGGCCTGGGGAACTCAGATACAACCCCAAGGATAACACTGGCTCATGTCATCATCTGAAGCCACACCCCCTTTCTAGGTAGCCCAACACCACCCTGGAACCAACACAGACTCACCCTTGGACGTTCCTGCCCAACCTAGCCCCATCCCACGTTCTCCACGCCAACAACAGCTCCATCTCAGGCCTGTCTAACCTCCACCTCCTCCCTTCTTGAGGTCTCTTTGGCCTTTGAACACCATCCCCAAGCCCTGTGTATAGGAAAATACCAACCAAGGCTGGACTTACTGACGGCACAATCCCAGCTGGTTCCCTTCTCTCCATTTTTAATTGAAGGATAACTGCTTTACAAACTCATGTTGGTTTCTGCTGTACAACAACGTGAATCAGCCATAAGTATATATATTACATACGTATTACATATGTATGTATACATCATATGTATTAATACATGCCCTCCCACTTGAATGTGCCTCCCACCCCCATCCCACCCCTCTAGGTCGTCACAGAGCACCGGGCTGAGCCCCCTGTGTTATACAGCAACTTCCCGCTAGCTACCAATTTTACACGCGGTGGTTTATGTATTTCAGTGTTATTCTCTCAGGTCGTTCCACCCTTTCCTTCCTCCACTGTGACCACAAGTCCATCCTCCACATCTGTGTCTCTATTCCTGCCCTGAGGATGGGTTCATCAGGACCATTTTTCTAGATTCCATATATATACATTAATATGAGGTATTTATTTTTCTCTTTCTGACTTACTTCACTCTGTATAACTGGCTCTAGATTCATCCACCCCAGTTCAACTGACTCAAATTTGTTCCTTGTTATGGCTGACTAATATCTCATTGGAAAAGACCCTGGGAAAGATCGAAGGCAGGAGGAGAAGGGGAAAACAGAGGATGAGATGGTTGGATGGCATCACTGACTCAATGGACATGAGCTTGAGTAAGCTCCGGGAATTGGGGATGGACAGGGATGCCTGGCATGCTGCAGTCCATGGGGTCACAGAGTCAGACACGATTGAGCGACTGAACTGAATATTCTATTCATATAAATACCACAACTTCTTCTGATCCTGACCAACCCTACCCAGACTCAAAGACCATGATTCCAGTCCAGAAACCTGGCCCAGCCCACTTCACTGCTCTCCTGGCCCAGATCAATACAGCCAGACATTAGCTAGGGCTCCCTGGCACTGCTCCCCAGAGCCCTAAATAACTGATGATCAATTAATCAAGGGCAGGGCTGGCAGCAATATGCTCACTTTCTAATCACACAGCATTCAGCAGAGCTGCAACCAAGAAGATTACCCAGGGCCAGGCCACAGGGTGAGAAAGCTGAGGTTTACCCTCTACAGGAGCCAATACAGAACCCAACAGTGCCAGCATCCTTCCAGCTCTACTAAGAAGAGAAGGAAGTCAGCTACAGCAGAGGAAACTTCAGCCAGACCTACTCCCCAACTCCTGGATCAAAAGCACAGTAAGCCCCAAAATTAACAGCAGGGCTGCCATATTGTTAATAAGGGGAAAAAATAAAAGACACTTGCTCCTTGAAAGAAAAACTATGACCAACCTAGACAGCATATTAAAAGCAGAGACATTACTTTGCCAACAAAGATCCATCTAGTCAAAGCTATGGTTTTTCTAGTAGTCATGTATGGATGTGAGAGTTGGACTATAAAGAAAGCTGAGCACTGAAGAATTGATGCTTTTGAACTATGGTTTTGGAGAAGACTCTTGAGAGTCCCTTGGACTGCAAGGAGATCCAACCAGTCATTCCTAAAGGAAATAGGTCCTGAATATTCATTGGAAGGACTGAGGTTGAAGCTGAAACTCCAATGCTTTGGCCACCTGATGTGAAGAACTGACTCATTGGAAAAGACCCTGATGCTGGGAAAGATTGAAAGCGGGAGGAGAAGGAGATGAGAGAGGATGGATGGCATCACCGACTTGAGGGATATGAGTTTGAGTAAGCTCCGGGAGTTGGTGATGGACAGGGAAGCCTGGCTGCAGTCAATGGGGTCACAAACAGTAGGACACGACTGAGCAACTGAACTGAACTGAAGGGGAAGACATGGGGCAAGGCTGGACTCCAGAGGCAAAGGGCTGAAGGGAGGGCTGTTCTGTGCAGAGGTTCAGTGGGCAAAGAGTCCATGGACCCTGGTAGTACAGACACCCTGTGTCACATAAAACCACAGTGCAGTCCAGTGCTTAAGACCCCGCACTTCATATGCAGGGGATGTGGGTTCGATCCCTGGTCAGAGAACTAAGACCCCACATGCCACATGGCATGGCCAAAATATTTTAAAATAATTTTTTTAAGTGCAGAGTAGAGAAGCAGAGGGCTATGCATGAACATGTGCAGTGCAAAGACCTGGATTTCCAATGGTCCCATGGAGAGAGAGGGCTACGTGACCCCAGTGTCGGGGTGCAGTGCAGCAGTTCCACACTGCACAGAGGCGGAATGCTGTTACACAATGCACGGGAACAGAGCCAGGGTGCACAGACCTCACACGGCACCAGACACAGCACAGCAGGACGGGTCGGTGCCATGACGCACCGGAGAGGTGCCCCATCCATCGTGGCCATGACCCAGAGCTGCTCGGAGGCACAGTGCACCAGTGAGCAATTAGAGGTACACTGGGCTGGCACTGGGCACCAAGGGATAGGTGTATAGAAGAACACCAAGGGGGTCCACCCAAGCTTCACTAGGCTTGGCACATATTGGCGCTCCATGAATCCTCACCGAAAGGATGTCTAGAGGAGGCAGGCTTAACACACAGATATTTGGCAAAGAGAAGGACATTGTGCAGTGCAGAAGGAACTGCCGGTGCTCCACACAGTCCCAAGGAGCACAGAAAGTGTAGACTCGAGAGCAGGGCGAGAAAGTGACACCGAAATGGAATGTCGTGAAGACACCAGGTGAAACAGGGAATTCGGTGCAAACGCTCTGGATCTTGAAATCCTAGAGCGCCCGAACAGGTGAACAGGTACAGTGCAAGGCAGAGGCCCAGGACAGTGAAGGTGTGCAGGGCACAGGTGCATCGCCAGGTGCTTGCAAAGGTAATGCAGGTAAAAATCCACACCAGTCCAGAGCCCTACAAAGTGGCCTCAAGCTGCAGTTTAGCTCCCAATTTCTCGGGCAGCATGCAGTGGGAGCCAGAGGAAACCTGCAGTGAAGCCGTTTGAAGCAAAGACATTGCTCATCTGGGGCTGCCTACAGAATCCTGGGAAGGACACCGGCTGACACCTCATGGCTCTACAGGGAAAGGCCGAAATAACACAGGGGCGGTGTTAGAGCGGCAGTGGTGCAGGCTGCAGGGCCAGTCCAGGAGAAGGCGCACCTCTGGGGCAGCACAGTGGAGCAATGGGACAGAAGTGCTGCGCCGGCAAGGGATGCTGTCCCGGGACAGCAGGATGGGGGACCGCAGACAGGCTGCTCCCGCCCATCCCCGATGCAGTGCAGATGCCCACGGCGACCATGCAGCGCCTACAGAGGCCACGTGACGCAGATGCAGCATCGTGGTAGCATGCCATCTGTTGGCACAGCACAGGGGTGCATTGTCAGAGACCATGCCCGATTCCAGGAGAGTCCACAAGCCCGACACAACACCGTCATCTGATGGTCACGCAGCACAGAAGACACAGAAGAGAGCCGCAAAGACACAAAAGGCAGCACAACAACAGGACACAGCACAACGGGACATTGCAGACGGAGCGAACACACACGCACAAAAGTCCACACAGTCAGTGCAGCGTGGAAACGAACAGAGTGCAGCATGCAGCGTAAGGCTGAGATGCAGAGCAGTGCATGGATGAAATCCAGTGGCCTCGCCTTGAGGGGATGGGTCCAGGAGCCCCGGAGAGCACACAGCCAGAGCAATCCAGGGCCGTGATGCAGGGCAGTTCTTAGCATGAGGTCAAGAGGTGGCACACACCTCCCATGGTGCTCTGGACAGCAGGGGAGCCCAGACCCCAGAAAACCCTTGCGTCTACAGCTCTGCCAGGCTGGGTTGACCACCCTACAGGTTGGGGGCTGAGGCCCCATCCACCCTGTGGGCTTCCCCCTCTCGCATCTCCCATCCCCAGAACCTTCCACCCCAGTGACTCTCCAAGGGCACAGGATGAAGCCACCGCCACCCACAGGGCGGGCAGCCAGAACTGAGCACACGGTCCAGGTATTTCTATCTGAGCAGGGCCCCAGCGCGCTGGCAGGCGAACAATGAATTCAGATTCTGCTGAAAAGCTTTTGGACAATTAAAGCACATCCCCTGGCCCCCAGCCCAGGGCTGGGCAGTGTGGGGCAGGAGGAGAGAGAGACAGAGAGGGACACCTATTGGACTCGGCCCTGGTACCGAGTGGGTGGGAAGTGGATGAACAGGGAGGGAAGTGGGCAAAAGGCTTCCCAGACCCACTGAACCTGGATGGCCCCTCCAGCAGCCCCATCCCCCCTCCCAAGCCTGGATTTGATCAGAAGCCAAGAACAAGCTTTTCTGAGCACATAGGATGCTGTACCACATACACACACACTTAATAACAGTTTAGCACACGCAGGGCTTATCACATGCCAGAACCTGTTCTAAACTATACACGTACGTGTATAAAATACATCCTCACTACAGTCCCATGCAGTATGTTCCATTATCATCTCTCCTCTCACAGATGAGAACACTAAAGGGTCAGAGAGGTCAAGCAACTCGCCCAAGGGCTACGTGGCTAGCAGTGGGAGAGCCAGGATTGGAACCTAGATGGTGTGGTTCCCAAGCCACACTTCACCACTACACTCTAGGTACGCACACACACACACACACACACACACATCCTGAGCAATGTATGGCCCACCCTCTCAGTTGAGACCCCCCATCCTGTCCAAATAGGTTCTGATACTTTCCAGTTGTCACCTTTTGTCCCTCAGCTGTCCCATTTCCCCTTCTAGCCACCCCCCATCTATTCCCCCACCCTCAGTTGTCCCAACACCACCTGTCCCCTCATTCCCAGCTGTCCCCATCCCCCCCAGTATAGCTTTATTGCAGGTTATGTCCCATCCCCCCTCATGGTTCCCCACCCCACAGCTGTCATTCCATCCCTGGCTGTGATCTTGCCCATCAAATACCTCAACACGCCTTCCCAATTTCCCTCTCCCAATCCTTCCTCCCCTCTACTACGCGTGCACACGTGCGTGCTCAGTAGTCTCAGTCGTGTCCGACTCTTTGTGACCCCATGGACTGTAGCCCACCAGGCTCCTCTGTCCATGGAATTCTCCAGGCAAGAATACTGGAGTGGGTTGCCATGATCCAAGAATACTGGAGTGGGCTGCCAGGGGATCTTCCTGGCCCAGGGATAGAACCCGCATCTCCTGCGTCTTCTGCATCGCAGGCGGATTCTTCACCACTGACCCAGCCCTTCCTCCCATCCTAGTGGGGAAGGAGATGGGAAATGCTGCAGCCCACTGAATCATGTGCACTGTGGGAGAAACCTGGTCAACCGTGCCAGAAAGGGTCTGAGAAGGCTTCCCTGGGGAAGCGACATCAGAGCTGGACTCTGAAAGCTGAGCAAGAAGGCAGGCTTCTAGGAACTGAGGCGGGTGGGAAGGGCATTCTTGGCAGAAGCCACAGCATGTGCAAAGGTAGAGAGGTGTGAAAGAGCCTGGCAGGTTCTGGGATCAACACTGGCCTGGTGAGCCTGGAGCCAAAGGCGGACAGGGAGGAGCGGGGTCAGGGGAGGAGAGCTATAAACACAGAGGAGTCATGGAGAGCAGGGACTGGGTCATACACGGTCTTCTCTGCCACCTCAGGCTTTGGCCCCTGGGCGTTGGAGAGCCTTCAGCTTACAGCAAGGGAGTGGCAGCATCCTATGTCTGCCTGAGAGGCCATTCAGATCCCGGGATGGTGGAAGCAGGCAGACGGCAGAACGGAGACCAAGGAGGGGGCCACTACAATGGTCCAGGCAGGGAATGAACGGGCTGCAGAGAAGGGGGCATGGATTCAGCAAAGCCTTCTTCAGTGGCCACAGAGTGACAGTCCAGCCACTTGGTGAGGTGTCCAGGCCTCACTAAAGATGCTGTAGGCCTTGCACCTCTAGACCAGCACTGTCCATGGAGTTTTTTGCAGTGATGGAGATGCTCTTGACCAATACGCAGCCTGACCAATACAATAGTTACTAGCAAGAGGTGACTCTTGAGGACTCAAAATCTGGGTGGTGAGACTGAGGGACTGAATGTTTATTTAAATTAAAATCTAATAGCCAGGGACTTGCCCAGTGGTTCAGTGGTTGAGAATCTGCCTTCCAGTGCAGAGGATGTGGGTTCGATCCGTGCTTGGGGAATTATGATTTCACATGCCTGGAGCAACTAGAGAATCAGCGCAAGGCAACTGGAAAGAACCCCGCAAGCCACGAAACAAAGATCCAGTGTAGACAAAAAATTAGTAATCGAATAGCCACCTGTGAAGGAGTAGCCGCCAAACTGGAGAGTACACGTAGAGAACAATTCCACCATTTGATAAAGTTCTAGTGACTATCTATTAAGAAGCAGAACCACAGGGGCTTCCTCCAGAGGGCCCTGGCGCTGGGGACTGTCTGAAAATCAGGAGGCCGGCCCCCTGGAAGGCAGCATCACAGGCTGGGTTGGCACAGGCCCAGGCCCTGGTCCACAGTGCAGCAGAACCACAAGGACATTCCCCACCCAAACATGCACACCCCTTTCCTGGAGATGCAGACACCTAAATATACACCTAGACACACTGACCACGGAGCACCTTACAGCCAAGCCCACCAACACCTGGATACTCCAACACAGGCACACCCCATTGCTGGATACATAGATACCCCAGACCGAGACACATTGGTACCCACACCCAGGCATCTGGGCAGCCCCACAGCTGGGCACAAGGCAGCTACAGTCCCCCACACCCATTAACCTGAGGATTCCCAGCCACCGGCGTACACCCACCTCCAGATCCAGAGACACTGAGATATTCTTATGTTGACACATCCCGATCCTCCCACATCCGGGTCCTGGGACACCCATGCCCAGATCCTGAGATGTCACCCACCCAAAGAGCTCTGCACCCAAACTCCAGGGATCTAACACATGGATACCTGGACACCCAGCATCAGGCTCCCCGGGATCAGAGCAGCTGGGTGCCTCCTGACTCGGAATTCAGATCCTGCCACACAGGGTGAACAGATGGCTAGACCACCCCCACCCCCCACCTCCGAGAAGCCATACATGTGTCCTGTGCCCCAGGCTACAATCATACAATCACAGACACACACACACACACACCATTCTAAGGGTCCAGATGTCAGGGTGACACCTGCACACACCTCCCCCGGCCCCCCGCCGAACCCCACCTGCAGGGTCACCACAGGAGCAGCACTCCCCGATTCCTGGGTTCAGGGGCAGCCAGGACAGAGGCTGAGAGGAGGACAGAGGACTGAGGGAACCCCACCCTCCCCCCACAGGGCCCTCCCCCTCCTCCCCAGACCAGACGCTCACTCAGAGTGACGGTTGGGACTCTGATGCCTCTCACCAACTGCCGAGCCTCCAGGACAAAGAGCTGAGACCAGGGGTGACACCAAGCCCTGCTAGCTGCTGGGGGGCGAGGGTGGTTGTGGGAGAGGGGGTGGCGGACAGCAGCGGGGGGCGGGGGACTCGCAGGCAGAGAGATGACCTCTCCAACTCCCAGTTCCCAGATGACACTCTCTGTGTGGCCTTTGCATACAATACCATCCCCCCCCAGCAGAATTTTCCAGATTCCTGGAGGGAAACCTACTTCTTCAATCTCTACTTTCAGTGGAGTCGGTGCGCCCCCATCTGGCATCTCCAGCTCAGAACTTGACCCCCTGGACATCACTCATTCTTTCCTGCCTGGTGTATTTATTCAGCAGGAGTGGGCCAGGCCTCGTACCTGGCAGTTAAGATTCAAAAGTGAGCTAAACACCCAGTCCCTGTCCCCACTGAGCTCATGGTCTCTAAGGGAGAAAAGAGCAATAAACTGTAATTACAATAATTACAGTGCTGTGAAAAAATCCAATCAACACCCCCCTCCTCCCTTCTTGGACTAGAAGAGGGAGTAACCAAGGAAGGCTTCAGAGAGGAGGTGATGTCTAAGCTGAAACCTGAAGGAGGAGCGGGAGTTCACACAGTGAGGAGGTGGAGTTAGAGAGCTCTGGGGAGAAGACACAGCTTGTCCAGAGACCCAGAGAGAAGACGGAGGGCAGTGGGCATTTACTGGGTGTTGGGAGGTGGGTTAAACTGGTCAGAGCACAGGATGCAAGGCAAAGAGCACAAAGCGGATGGGACTGGACAGGCAGGCAGGGGTCAGAGCAGGCAAGAGGACCTGGGGAAGAGATTTAACTGGTAGGTAATGGGGTGAGCTTTCAAAGGGTTTCAAACCAGGATTTCAAATGCGTTTTAGGAAGATCCCTGATACTAAGGAGGGAGGAGTGGAAGGAAGAGGCTGGAGCCTGCCTGCACAGGAAAGATGGGTAAGGATGGCGAGAAGGGGACAGATGAGAGAGATCCTGAGATGGCATGAGGGTCAGGTGCATCAGGATACAGGAGAACAGCTTGGAGGAGGGAAAGGTGTTGAAAGAAAAAGGAGGGCACAAGGCTCCCCCAACAACTCTAGCTAACCCAGTCCTGCATGACCTGCCACCCCCCACCCTGGTCTGGTTTAGCTGAAGAAAGCAGGGCAGGATGGCGGCCCACCTGGAACAAGCAGGGCATCCACCCTGGGTTTTCCCTGGCACCAGAGCTGGGCAGGAGGCTGCCCAGGAGCTCAGCACCCCCCACTCTGGCCACTATCACGTCTTCCTGCTGAGTCCCTCCCCCATCCCAGGGAGAAGGGCCAGCTGCCCAGACAAGCCTTTATTGCCCAACCTGAAACCACTGGGCAGCCTCTCCCTCATTCCTGCTGTCCACAGCGCCAGCAACCAAAAGGACAAAATGAGCTAGAACGCAACGGAATAAATTACTGCCAGATTTGCATGGCTCAGAGACATCACCACCCACCCTTTGGGGGGAGGGGGGACTCGGGAGGCCCTTTCAGGGAGCTGGGCTGACTCAAACCAGTTCGGGGACGCGGGGAGATCACATCCCTTCTACTCAGGGCTTCTGAATGAAGCTCAACAGTAATAGCTACAGGTGTCAGGAACTGTGGAAGAGAAGTGACTTGCCCAAGGACACAAGGACAGCAAATGGCAGAGGCAAATTTGAACCCAGGTCCCCCTGGCTGCAAATCACAACCTCTGGGGCTCTGTAGCCATCCTCAAAACCGTCTTTTGTTCCCTGGCACTCACAGACAGAGGCTTTCTTTACAATCTACCAAGTACCATACACCTTTATCATGAAGCCCATGGGACAGAGCAGAAAACCGGGGTCCCAGGAATGGAAGCAACTGGCTCAAGATCTCAGTCCCCAACCTCAGCCGTGGGTAGTCCCTCCTGTTAGAAGAGGGCGGGGGGTGGGGGGGGGGCACATCTGAGGGTTCTCAGAATCAAGGTGATGGAGGTAGGGATGGGATTGCAGGTAGTACCTCGGTTTGATCTCAGAGTGGGGGAGGGGGCAAAGTCGCTGCAGTACAGGGGTAAGTGTTGGGGGAAGATAAGGAGGGAGGTCGCCTTAGGGGTACTCTCCGGCGCTCAGGGGTCAAAGCTAAAGCTGTGCGCGACGGCCTGGGGCCGCAGGGTCCGGCTGACCTCAGAGTCAGTGGCAGGAGAGGCTGCCGGCGCCCTGGGAGCTCCGCCCGAGAGGTCGGAGCGGGCGGCAGGGCAGCAAATGCGATCGGGAGAGGCCAGTTCTTGGAGACCGGCGGCCTGAAGGAGGCTCCCTGGGGCCGAGGTGGCTCTGCCTGTGTCTAGGCTCGGAAACCCGTTGGGGCGTCTCCCCGTTACTCGGGTGCCCCGGGTACCAGACTGGAGCCGCCCAGCCAGAGGGCGCGGGGATGCTGAGGCCGCCGGGAGGGCACAGGCCACCCCCGCCACAGAAGGGCCATCAGAAGCAACTCCGCAGGAGAGGGCCCCCAGTGTGGCATCCCAGGCCTCCGGGTAGGATGGGGGGTGGGGGAGGCGGGGAACAGACACATGAACACACACAGCCGCCGCCGACACACGGTCCACAGCACACACGGACACACAGCCACAGCTCTGGATACACACATTCAGAAACGCGATCACACGTACAACTTCACACACACACACACACACACAACACACCTCCAAAAGACTCCACTCTCCGAAACACACTGAGAGAGACAGCGCGGTCACACGGCACCTAGAAGCACCGAGACACACGCTCACACGCGTACACTCACACCCCACCAGCCCGGAGGCCGTACAAAGTTGCGGAGTCGACGGAGGAGGCGGGTGTCCCAGGAGACCCCGGCGTCCGCGGCGCCTCCAGCGCGCAACCGGAGGGGGCGCCGTCCGGCCGCCCAGAGCCAGGCCCGGCCCACCCGGACGCACCCCCACCCCGCCCCGCCGCCTGGGTGCAGCCGCGGCCCGGTCCCCGCACGATCTCCCGGCCGCACGGCCCTCCCCTCCCGCCGGCCCCGGCGCGCCCCGCAGCCCCCCGCGGCTGCCCCCACCCCGCGCTGGGCCCTCCGGGCCCGGGCCCCGGCGCCCCGCAGACCCGGCGCCGTCTCGGATCCGCCACCAGCCAACGCCGCGCTGAACTTGCGAAACAACAAACAGCCCGACATGTCGGAGTCGGCGGCCGCCGGGCCCCCATCCGTCGCTGCCAAGCCTCAGGCCCGGCCCGACCGGGGAGGCAACGGGGCGCCGCCAGGACAACTTGTTCCGGGGCCCGCGCGCCCCACGCGCACACCCGAGGGACACACACACAACACAACCTGCACCGCCCCCTCGGGCGGCCCCGGCCCGGGGCACACATTCAAGCCGTGGTCCAGGCGAGGACCACACTCGCAACATTCCTGGACACGCAGCCAGCTTGCACGAACACACTCACATCCGCTCCAGACACGCTCCTACACACGCATTCCCGGCACACTCGGCATTCACTGGGACCCACGCAGCCCCCGGCGGAGCACACCGCCGGCCCCAGACACACGTACACATCGCGCACACGGCGCGGGGACACACTCGTTCCGGACCCGTTCCCACGCCTTCACACACGTACACGGATCTCACAAGCACACACATCGCACACACGTCCTCTGCTCCCCACGCGGGCAGAATCCACAGAGCACTCTTTGCCACACGCAGAACAAAAACACACAAGCCATTCTCGGACATACAACAAACAACACTCCAGGCTAGGGTACACACAAATGCCCAACAATGCAACACATCAGCAGAGGCAACTCCTGCCACACAACCGAACTCGGATGGACACACAACAGACATACAATCCTACTTGGCCCCACACACACACTACACAGAGGCAGACACGACACTCGGCGCACACCCCATGCCTTTATGCACACAACATTCACCCCAACATACTCGTGGACACACAACACACACAGCACCTTTTCTTGCACATCCCTCAGGACACATTCGCAGGCACACAACCCCCTGAGCACACGATCGCACATACAACACTCAAGACACCGGGAGCAAGCTCGCCACGTCCGGTCATCCAACACTCCCACTTTCTTTCGAGATACGCCACCGGCGCCAGGGCTCGGCGGGGCAAACTGGGTCCGACCGACGCGCGCTTACCTGCCGGAGTCTCGGTCTCGGGTGCGCAGAGCTGGAAGGTGAGCGCCAGGAAGAGAGCCTGGGCGCGGGCCATGGTGCGCCGCCGCCTGCCCCGGGGCCCGGCGCGGGGGGGCGCCGCCGCCGGAGCCCGAGCCGAGCCCGAGGCGAGCCAGAGCCGGAGCGAAGCGGCGCGGCGCCGAGCGGGACTGGCGCCGAGTCCAGAGCGGGAGCCCAAGCAAGCGGGTCGCTGACGTCAGGCTCGGCCGCGCGTTCCTCGGTCTCGAGGCGCCCCCTACTGGCAGCCGCGCGCTCCCCTGCCCAGTCCGGTCGCCGGCGGCCCTGACGCGCCCCGCCCCCACTCCCGGCCCCCTGCCTGGCGGTCCGGGCTGGGCCTGGATTCCCAGCCGCCTCACCCGCACCGACGTGCTTAGGTGAGCAGATCCACTCCTCTGCTCATTGCTCGCGCCTAGCTCGCACACAGCTCTCCGGGACAGAGACCCAGGGACACAGAGCCTCTCAGTCCTACCCAATACTTGAATCCCCTCTACCTCGATCCCTTTCAGTGCACATCCACACTTATCTCCAAGGACAGGGAGCTCATCACCTACCAAGGGCAGGTGATGGGGTCTTGGAAACGCTAGCTTTGAGTTGTTCGTAGTATTCCTTTCAGTTAAGTTCAGTTCAGTCGCTTAATCGTGTCCAGCTCTTTGCAACCTCATGCACTGCAGCACGTCAGGCTTCCCTGTCCTTCACCAACTCCCGGAGCTTGCTCAATCTCATGTCCATCGAGCCGGTGATGCCATCCAACCCTCTCATCCTCTGTGGTCTCCCTCTCCTCCTGCCTTCAATCTTTCCCCGCATCAGGGTCTTCTCAAATGAGTCAGTTCTTCATATCAGGTGGCCAAAGTATTGGAGTTTCGGCTTCAGCATCAGTCCTTCCAATGAATATTTAGGACTGATTTCCTTTAGGATGGACTTGTTGGATCTCCTTGCAGTCCAAGGGACTCTCAAGAGTCTTCTCCAACACCACAGTTCAAAAGTATCAATTCTTCAGCGCTCAGCTTTCTTTATAGTCCAACTCTCACATCCAGACATGACTACTGGAAAAACCATGCTTTGAATAGATGGACTTTTGTTGGCCTTTATCATCCTTTCAATGTCCATGGGATCTGTAGTGATGTCCCCCCTTTCATTTCTGATATTAGTAATCTGTGTCCTTTCTCTTCTTTTCCTAGTCTGGCTAGAGACTTATCGATTTATTAATCTTTTCAAAGAAGCAGCTTTTGGTTTGGTTGATTTTTTTCTATTGATTTCCTGTTTTTCATTTCACTGATTTCAGCTCTAATTTTTATTATTTTCCTGCTTCCCTGGCATTCGATTTGCTCTTCTTTTTCTAGTTTCTTAAGGCAGAACTTTAGATGATTAATTGCAGATCTTTTTCCTTTTCTCACATATGCATTCAGTGCTATAAATTTCCCTCTATGCACTGCTTACCCAGCATCCCACAAATTTTGATAAGCTGTGTTTTCATTTTCATTTAGTTTTCACTTATAAATATGTCAAAAAATTTAAATTCCTCTTGAGATTTCTTTGACCCATGTGTTATTTAGAAGTACATTATTTAATCTCCAAGCATTTGGGGATTTTTCAACTCTCTGTTATTATTTCTAGTTTAATTCCACTATGATCTAAGCGAAATCACTGTATGATTCTTTTCTTTCAAATTTGTTGTGTTTTATGGTCCAGTAGGTGGTCTATCTTGGTAAAAATTCATGTAATCTTGGGAAGACTGTATGCTCTGCTGTTGTTGGATGAAGTAGTCTTTATTTATTTAGTTGCGGCATGTGGGATCTAGTTCCCTGACCAGAGATCAAACCCTGGCCACCTGCACTGGGAAGTCAGAGTCTTAGCCCCCAGACCATCAGGAAAGTCCCAGAAGTAGTTTTTAGATGACCTTTATCTTTAGTTGATTGATGGTGTTGTGGAGTTTAATTATGTCTTCCCTGAGTTTCTGCCTGCTGGACATGTTTATTTCTGAGAGAGAGCTGTTGAAGTCTCCAGCTGTAATAATGAATTCAGCTATTTCTCCTTGCTTTGCTGGCTGGCTTTTAAAAAGTTCTTTCTCTTCATGCCATGAAATCTACCCCCCTCACTGACTCTCACTGATTCTAGTCTATCTCTGGGCTACACAGGTTAAGTCCATTTGGGCCTCTGCCCAGTATAAACCCTTGTACAATGACTACAAACTAGTTGTCCATTTCTACAGAAGACCAGGTGCCTTCTGTGTGTTTCACCTATATGGATTCATTTAATCCCTACCACTATTTTTCCCATGACATAGTTGAGAAAATTAAGGTACAGAGAGAGAGAGTGACTTTTCCGAGAACATGTGTAGTATGCAGCAGCTCCGAGACTTGAATCAAAAACATCTGGCTTGAAATGAATAGAAGCTGAGGTCTGTCTCCATATGGAGCAAATCAACAAACACTAGATACCAATTTATCTGTTCAACAGTTGCTCTAAGCCAAAGTGAAGGTATAAGATAGATAAAAATCCCTCCCTCATAGAGCTTATATTCCAATGGAAAGACAAGAACAATATACAACCAAAAAAAAAAAAAAACAAATTCTCTGGTGTGTGAGACAGTAGTATACTGGAGAAATGGGGGAGATGGGACCTCCCTGGTGGTCCAGTGATTAAGAATCCACCTGCCAATACAAGAGACAAGGGTTCATTCCCTAGTCCAGGAAGATCCCACATGCCAAGGAGCAACTAAGTCTGTGCACCACAACTGCGGAGACTGCGTGCTGCAACTACTGTAGACCAAGCACCTAGGGCCTGTGCTCTGCAACAAGAGAAGCCTCTGCGATCAGAAGCCGGCGCACCACGATGAAGAGTAAGCCGCCGCTCACTGCAACTAGAGAAAGCACATGTGCATCAACGAAGACCCAGCACAGCCATCAGTAGATAAATAAAAGAAGGAAATGGAGAGAAACTGTAGGGGAGAGGGGACTGTTGCTGTTTTAAATGGAGCACCTACTCTTGTGGCATATTCATTGTGTGTCTGCAGCTTTAGAACACGAGCTCCCTAAGGGCAAGGACTCTGTCTTATATCCCACTGCTTGGTATCTGGCCTATATTCAGCACTCAAGAAATATTGAATGGATGAACGAATGCAGACATGGTTCTTGCCTTCGTGAAGCTTACATTTTCCCGGGAGAGACAAACAGCAAACACACAGAGAAAAGACAGAAAGGACCATCCAGAAAAGGAAACGCAAGGAGAAAAATCTGATAAAAAAGAAGCAGCAACCAGGGATGCTGCCTTTTGCAGAGGACGGTTACAGAAGCCCCATGGCAGGAGTTTACCGCTGGTCCCATTTTGAGGGGATGTGGAAACTGAGAAAAGCAGAAAAGTTTTTTGGGTGTCTCAGAAAGCATAAGACACTTGCCCAAGGTCACACAGCTAATAATGGTGGGTCCAGAGCTCAGACCTAGATCAGACTGATTCCACGGCCCTCTTTGTGCAGAGGAAGACTATGGGCAGAGACTGAGCTGGAAGGAGAAAAGGACACACGTAACAGATGGACAGATGAAAAGAGAACATTCTGGTCCACTTGAAAAAGACCATAGGCTTCTCTAATCCTTGAGAGAAGAAGGAAGGGAAACGGAAAGTCTTGGCCTGAAGTGACTAAATCTAGGGAAAAGGAGATGGTACCACCGACAGGCTCAGGCCACGAGGAAATTCAATTACTTTCAACTCATGGAATATTCATGACACCTACCCTGTGCCAGGCCCCATATTGGGTGCTGGTGTCATGGAGATGCACTAAATGTGGCCCTACTCCTGCCTGGAGGGGGAAATGGGCACATAAATAAATAAGAGACTATGTCCCAAAGGTCATAACACCAGCCCAAAGAAAACCCGAAGTCACCAGGGCTTGACTCAAGGTAAATTAATTACAATGAGTAGAAATTTTTTGTTGTTATTTTAAGGTGTTTTTCCTCCATCTATATTTCTGAAGATTTTAAAACATGTCAGTAGTGTGAGAGAATGATAAAATTAGCATAGAACCATAGTTTTGTTTACAAGTTTAAGTTTAATATGTCAATAGTTCACAGTTTTCTAATACAAAAAACTGTAGCTTCTGGTTCTCCCTGAGTATTGAGTAATCATGGAAGGATTTTAAGCAAGGGAACAACAAAATCTGGTCTTTCTCTTAAAAAAAGAAAGTAATTCTGGAGGCCTAAGAAAGAAGGAAATGGAGAGAGAAAGAAGGGAGAGAATTTCAGTTAGGAAGAAGACTGTTGACATAGTTCAAATAAGAGCTGATGTCCTGGGCCAAAAATGAGGGCTATCGTGATACACAGGAGACCACATCCAGCCCCCAAAGAGGAAGACAGGCTGGGTGAGGCTGGGTGACTCCCCAGGCTTCCTGGATGAGCTGCCCAGGGAATTCAGAGGAACCAGTTTCAAAAAGAAGATAAAATCAACAGTTCAGTGTCACCTAGGGAGTCTTCCAACAGAAACAGAACAGTGGGTCACTGTGAAAATAGAAGATAGGCAAGACTGGGTGGATGTGGAGAGGGGGGCGGTGTGTGTACTGTGGGACCAAGTCTTCCTCCCAGTATGGAACACTAATTTTTTCTAATAATAAAAATAAGTAGGGGCTTCTCTGGTAGTCCAATGGTTAAGAATCTAAGTCCAATGGTTAAGAATCCACCTGCCAATGCAGGGGACACAAGTTCAATCCCTGGCCCCGGAAGATTCCTCATGTGGTGAAGCAACCAAGCCTGTGTACCACAAATACTGAGCACACGAACCGCAACTACTGAAGCCCACATGCCTAGAGCCTGTGCTCCACATCAAAAGAAGCCACCGCAACGGGAAGCCCAAGCACTGCAACAAAGAGTAACCCCTGCTCACCAGGACTGGAAAAAGCCCGAGCGCAGCAACAGAGATCCTACGCAGCCGAAAATGAGTAAATAAATAAATAACTTTGTTTAAAGTACAAACACTTTTGAGCATGTACTGTAAGCCAGTCTGGGTGTTTTACAGATGATATTTCTCATTTAATCTTTACAATAACCCCCGATAACAGTTATCAAATGCTTTCATGCCAAACATTGTGTTAAATGCTTCAAGTGAGTAATAGTTCACAATCACCTTGAATCAGATACCAGTATTTCCTTCATTTTAAGGATAAGGAAATGGGGACACAGAGAGTCCAGGTGACTTGTCCAAAATCAAATGGCCAAACAGTGGCAGAGCCAGGACTCAAAGCCAGGTTTGCCAGAATGCAGCAGGTGCGCCCTTTGACCTGACACTTTCTTTTCTTCCTCAGAGGAAAGGCTCTAAATTGGCAACTTTGAGGTCAATAAAACCCAGTGAAAGGAATTCTTCCTTATCTTTTCAAGTCTTGGTTCAGTGTTTCTCAAGCTTGTTCCCCAGGCCACCTGCATCAGAAAATTCTTGAGAGCTGCTTGTAAGAAATGTAGATTCAAAAGAAAAAAAAAGGAAATGCAGATTCCTGAAGAATTATGGCAACTAAACGTAACACGTGATCATGAATTGGGTCCTGATCAAGAAAAATTATATTCAAGGGATAACTAATTAAAATGTGAACAAGATTTTGTGATTGTGCAGACTTGTTGATTTCTTTATTTTGATCATTTTGTTATACATGTTATACATGATATTAATTTCTGGGGAATCTAGATGAAGGTATAGAGAGAATGTGATTATTTTACAGATCTGAAATTATGTGAAAATTAAGTTAAAATTTTTTTAAATATATTAAAAATGTAGTTTCCTGGATCCCTCCCCTAGATTCTAATTCAGGTCTGAGATGGGACTTCAGGTGGTTTTCATGCATATTGAAGATTTTGAGTCACAGGACTGTCTCCAAAACCACCTCCTCCAAGAGCCCCCACCCCCACCTCAGTCCCAAAACACCTCTCTCCTTCAGACTCCAGAAGTGCCCTCTGTCATGCCCTAATATTCAACTAGGGTTTTAGTTATGCTTGTGTCTTCCTTCCACAAATAATGTGCTAAGCATCTTTCTTGGGTTACACCTCTTTACACCACATTTCCACAAAGGTCTGCTTAGTCAAAGCTATGGTTTTTCAAGTAGTCATGTACAGATGTGAGAGCTGGACCATAAAGAAGGCTGAGCACTGAAGAACAAATGTTTTCAAACTGTGGTGCTGGAGAAGACTTTTTAGAGTCCCTTGAACAGCAAGGAGATCAAACCAGTCAATCCTAAAGGAAATCAATCCTAAATATTGACTGGAAGGACTGATGCTGAAGCTGGAGCTCCAATACTTTGGCCACCTGATGCGAAGAGGTGGCACTCACTGGAAAAGACCCTGATGCTAGGAAAGAGGGCAGGAGGAGAAGGGGATAACAGAGGATGAGATGATCAGATAGCATCATTGACTGCATGGACAGGAGTTTGAACAAACTCCAGGAGATAGTGAAGGACAGGGAAGCCTGGTGTGCTGGAGTCCATGTGGTCGCGAAGAGTTGGACAGGACCGAGTGACTGAACAACAGCAAGGAATGAGAACGCTGTCTCACAGTTTCAGTCACTTGCCCGAGGTGGCCAAGCTAACAAGCGGCAGGTCTAGGATTTGAACCTAAGTCAGCTAACTCCAAACTCAGTACTCGTACCACCACATCTACTTACATCTACTCTACTTAGTGTAGGGAAGTAAGGTTTGCCACCCGACGCTGTTAGAAGACAGCTGGGATTAAATGAAATAACGCCTCATTTGAACACAGAGAGCTTTATGTTCACTGTGAGGAGAAACTGAGGCCAGGAAAGGGGAAATTGTCTTCCCCCAAATCAAACATCAATCGCAGACTTTAAGCCAGTCCCAGCTTTAAGCCAATTTCTAACGTTAGGAGTTCAAGCCTGGGAGGCTCAGAGTCCCCGAGACTCCCCTAACTACCTCCGCCGATTATTCCTGGTTTCCCACGGAGTTTCACCTAGCGCCAGCGCCAGCTGCGGAGGACCGCGACAGCCCTTTAAAAGGAGCGAGGGGCGTGGTCACCTGGGGGGCGGGGCCGGGCGCAGGCGAGCGGTCGCTGGAAGATGACGTATCTCGCAGCGTCTGTCTCTGAGTTGACTGGAGGGAACATGTGGGTTTGCGGGGCGCTCTGCAGGACTCGAGCCCCGGCCCAGCTAGGGCAGAGGCTGCTCCCAGAGTCCCGCCGGCGGCGGCCTGCCTCCGCCTCCTTCTCTGCCTCTGCTGAGCCTTCCCGGGTCCGGGCGCTGGTCTATGGGCACCACGGGGACCCAGCCAAGGTCGTCGAGTAAGACACGGCGCCGAAATGGGGGAAGGGGACTGGGGTTGGCAGGGGGGTATTAAGATGGGCTGTGGGGAAGGGAGACTGGAAAGGGAAGGAGGGTCAAGGCCAGAGGAGGAACGCAGAGAATAATAGGAAACTGTTGCCCAGGTGTGGTAGCTCAGAAAGTCCGTACTTGAGGAAGTTGAAAACCTGGCAGGCACGGCTATGGTGACAGTGGCTGACGTTCGCTGATCCTGTACTCTATGTGGGCCAATCTGTATGTAAATGGATGCTCTCATTTAATCGTCACAACAGCCCTTTGGTGTAGGTACTTGATTTAGCCCCATTTTGCAGATGAGAAAATGGAGACATGAGAAGTAAAATCACTTGTCCAAGATCACACAAGCCAGTAAGTGGCAGAGTCAGAATTTTTGAACCCACAGCTGTCTGACTGGCCTACGTGAATTCCTATGCTCTATTGTTTTATGGAAGGAATTTTCAGAATACTTTTTTATCCATTTGGATCTTCACTTCTCATAGTGAAGTAGATCAGAGATCATTGCTTCCAGTTTGCAGAAGGCAAGGGACTTGTCCAAAGTGATTTAGCTAATAAAGATTGGAACAGAGACAGGAATTCTTGGCTCCTGAGCCCTGTCTCATGTGATTTCCTCTCCAGTACACTGTGTGTGTGCCTTTAGCTAGTTGAAAAGAGCTGTTGTTTTGGAGCCATACAGACCTAAGGTCAAATACAGGCTCGGCCTCTTAGTAGCTGTTTGATCTTGGACAAATCACTCAGCCCCTCTGAGCCCTTGTTACTTTTGTGATTATATCCTAAAATTCTGTTGGATCTTAATCCATGATTTTTGCATGTGGCTGAAAAAAACAGTATGTGAATTTTCAACAATTATACATCTGCACATAAGTGCTTATAGCCATGCAGGAGACCTAGTGAGGTCCGCTAGCGGTACGAGGGAAAAGGCACGGATCTGGAAATGAGAAGACCTGGGGTCAAGTCCTTGCCCTTCCTGTCCTAGCTGTGTGTGTTTAACAAGTTACTGAGATTCTCTGAGCTTCAGTTTCACCACTTCTAAAAATGGAGACAATGTAGTTATAGCTCATAGTGCTAATCAGCTTCAATAAAAGGAATACTCTTCACCAAAAAGTATCTGCATACTCTCTTGTTTAAAACTCTTTGATTCCCAGCAAATGGTTTGATTGCTTTCCAAATGACAGACAAACAAGGAATTATTTTCATGATTCAAATTCAGGCTAGAGTGCTGGCTTCAGCAGCTCAGATATTAAAATTGAAATGATATAGAGATTAGCATGGTCCCTGCACAAGGGTGACACGCAAATTTGTGAAGTGTTCCATATTTTTACTTAAAAAATACAAGCTAGATGTCTTGACAGCTGAAGAGGATAAGCCTCAGATATCAGTGCATGGTCATGCACTCGATTAGAGCAATTGAAATTTTGAGAATATACATCAGTCAGTAAAACCCAGTTTGTATGTTGATCATAGGTGATAAATCACCATGTTGGGAAGACATCTACTGAGGACTGCTGTCATGAGTTGGTAAAACTCTGATGAACACTCTTTTTCCAGGAACACACCCCTAGTGAGAACAAGGTAGTGCCTCTCACAGGCTTGCAGTTTTTATGTGTCTGCTTCAGGGCCCGCCACAGACAAGGAGCTCCAAAAATGTTAGTTGAATCTGAATCTAGCTTCTGTAATAAGTGTACCTTTTATTGAGTTCTGTGGTGATGAGGCGAGTGTCTCCGATGTTCAGGGACCCTGAGAAAGGCATGGGAAGGTTAGGCAGCCAAGCGCAGCTGCCTCCTGGTAGATTCCCAGCCCTTGGAGAGCCAGGGAAGCTATTATAGAACAGACTGATCTGGTTGCAGATACCACTTAGGAAAAAGAGCTTCTCTTATCTCCTTGTGTGGAACCCTGGTCATTTCCCAGAAGTTCAAAGCACGGTCTTTCCACGAAGCATTGTATTATGACCTGGCTGTGTTCGGTCTTAGTTGTGGCACGTGGCGTCTTCACTGTGTCATGTGAGATCTCTAGTTGTGCCACGTGGGCTCTGGAGCGGGCGGGTTCAGTAGCTGGCAGTGCGTGTTCTTAGTTGCTCTGTGGCATGTAGGATCTTAGTTCTCCAACCAGGGATCAAACCCACATCCCCTTATTGCCAGGCGGACTTTCAGCCACTGGACCACCAGGGAAGTCTCCATCATCTGAGTTTTTAAACCTCTCCAAGCGACTCTGATGCCCCAGCCAGGGTTGAAAACCATTGCCCTGTGGGTACAGACTGAGGCAGGCAGGAATTCTCTCTGCCCCTAAAGGACAGCCTTCCCTTCTGACCCAGATTCAGGCGACCTAAGCATGGACCGAGGCCAGAGACTGGGATTCTCCTCTCTGCTGTCATGTCAGGTGGTGTAGGGTAACCACATTGTCACAGAATCAGGTGTCCTTTAAACATCCCGGTGACTGGATGTGTCAGGTTACACTGAGTGGGGTCACGTCTGAGCAGAGTCCCAGCAGAGTGTTCCCCAACCTGATGTGACTTGTAATGCTTACACTGTGGGCCGAGTTCTGGGCACAGCAGGGAGGAAGAGTTTGCTCAGGTCTGAGTCAGGGGCAGAACTCCTCAGAATGAGGCCTCCAGGGACCTCCTGTTCTCCTGTCAACATTCTGAATGTCCCTCTGTTTATTCCTCTTGCCCCCAAACATTCCAGCTGTTCTCTGCCAAGACCTTTTCCTTTAGTCTCTTAGTAAGTGTCTTTCTTTTACCCCCAAATGAATCCCCTAAATAAGCACTTGGGTCTTTTTCATGTAAAGAATTAAACTGCTGATCTAAATGAAATAAGACTGTGGGAGAAAATTACAAACACGGGAGAATTACAAACATTCCAGAAATTTCCGAGGTCCCCATGACCATCACCCCTTGTGCAGAGTTCTGGATTCTCTATCAGATAATTCCCAGAAGCTCCAGTGTCCACTTTCCTTTTGTTCCTGCAAGTCCCCTTTTAGAACTCGCCATTCTCTGGATCTTGTGGTAATGACAGCTCTCATTTACTGTGTACCTACTAAGTGGCAGGAACTGGGCTAAGGTTCCCCACATATGTTATGGATTTTTAAAATCACAGTAACCCAGTTTTGGTCATTGCTATCACCATTTTACAGGTAAGAGAGCTGAGGCTCAAGACACTTGAAGGTCACTTGCCCACGATCACACAACTAGGATGTCACTTTACCAACAGCCCATGATATAGACATAGACCTGAAGAAACAATGACCGTCATCTCAAATGTTTTTTGAGCATGAGATGGAGTATAAAGTTAGAAATAAGTTCATAAGAGAAGGTGAAATTATTGGTCATTCAGGTGACCCCAAGACTCTGCTCTTCATTGGAAGGGCAGCCCCCCACCCCCACCCCATCCCCTGGGAAGACGGTAGGAATGCTATTCTCTGTCTCATCCCCTTTTCAGGATCCTGAAGTTTTCATAAAACAGCATCGTCGTCATCATGGCTTTCTCACCTGCCTGCTGCTAGCACAGAATGAAATAAAGCTGTGAAGCCTTTGGACAAATACCCATTCTGTCTTAGCCAGATGGAATTAGGGGGAGCAGGTGGTGGGGACCCAGGCTGTGTAGGTAGTGAGTTCTCACTCTAGGCCAGTTTACTCTCAGGGGATTTCTTCTTTTTAACAGTTGATGTCAGTGTTTAAAACTGAAGCTCTATGCAAGTGACTTGGTTTTTAAACCAGAATTACAGTAGTTTGAGAAAAAATTTAGCATTCTCATTTGGCACCCTGTTGAAAGAACTTGGATTTGTTTGCTTGTTTGTTGGTCTCCTGGAGCTCTTCACTGTGGTCATGAGTGAAGAAGGAGGGGACAGAACTCACTGTGCGCCTACGATGTGAGCCAGCATTTGTTCTTTGAGGGCCTACTAAGTGCTGGGTACTGAGGTGAATAATCCGTAGACTTTGCCCTCCAGGAGCTCACACTCTAGTCCAGGAGATGGTCCGGGGTAAGTGCTGTGATAGAATCGCTGGACGCACAGAAGAGAGCACCCACCCCTGTCAGAGTGCTGTCTCTGGAGACACAAGGTCTCGGCTGAGCCCCCAGAAAATCTGGGGCCCTATACAAGGAGTGAAAATAGAAGCGCCTGCATGGGCAGAAGCCCAGAGGAAAGAGAAAATGTGGGGTGTCTGACTGATGACACGCCTTGAGTGCGCTCAGTATGTGGTCCTTGAGGGAGGGATCTGCAGAAAGAGGCTCAGAAGGGACGACCCTTGGTCACAGGCTTCAGACCCCAGCTGGATTTCGTATCCTGTGACGCACTTTCCATTACCTTCCCTCTGGACTTGACACTGCACAGCCAGCTTTAGGGCCCAGTCCTTCCACCCCTGTCTCCTCACTCTTGCCTCTGAGAGTCAAGGGTGGTGGCACACCTCCAAGGAACTGCCCCTAGACGCGGCCGGGGCGTGCCGAGTTCTTCTTGTCTGGCCTCTCCTAGCAGCCCCTGTGTGGTCTAGGCCTCTCCTAGCCTGAATGGTGGGAAGGGTCTTCATTTTAGAGAAGCAAGAGCAGAGATAACAGGAGGCTAATCTGTGGCTCATGGGGTGTCGACCAGGACCACTCGCGAGAGCACTGGTCCCAACCCTGCCACTCACTGGTAGAGGGAGGATGTCACGCCAGTCTCCCTTCTTTTCAGTTTTGATGTTCTTGTTTTGCTTTTGTCTTGGGGTGGGGGGGCGGGGGGCGGGGTTGGGTTGGTTTCTTTAATTGAAGTATAGTTGATTTAAAATGTTATGTTAGTTTCTGGTGTACAGCAAAGTAATTCCGTTTATATATATATATATCTTTTTTTGTATTCTTTTCCATTGTGGTTTATCACAGGGTATTGAATATCTTTCCCTGTGCTATTCCTTTTTTTTTTTTTTTCCAGTTATTTTTGATAAAGAAAGGGATTGACCAAGGTAAGCTGTAGTAAACATGGGCAGTCCTGGGACTTCCCTGGCGGTCCGGTGGTTAAGACTGAACTTCTACTGCAGGGGGTGTGGATTTGATTCCTGGTCAGGGATCTAAGATCCCACATGCTGTGCCATGTGACCAAAAAAAAAAAATAGGCATGAGGGGGGGCATCCCCACTACCCTTGTCTTCTGTGACAAAGCCAGTGACAAAGCTTCATAGCTTCCTTTTCTATGTACCTCAAACCTACACTCCTTTTTGCCTCATTCTCCCCAAACAACACTTTTTTCTGCCAAGACAACACAAGGCCTCAGCATCCTTCTCAATGTATTCCTGTATCCATGGAAATGATTATGAGGCTTGAGTCCTCTGATTCAACAATTGTCCAGTTCTGACGAGTCTGGGAAGCTGAAGCAGACACCCTGCTCACCAGGATTTGCTCCGGCACCCGTCCCGGGAGCAAGGATGTGGCTTGAAGTAAGGGGTCCTGGGCACAAGATTTCACCAAGGGGCCCCTTTGCCATCAAAGTCAGCAGCCCACCAGGCAGGGGCTGTGTTGTCATCATACCCAGCAAAGAGACAAAAGCGGCTGGCTGCAGGCTGTGGCCCCATTTTCCTCTCTGAGGCAACACAGAGAATTGTTCTTCAGTCACTCAGTCATGTCCGACTCTTTGCAACCCCATGGACTGCAGCACACCAGGCTTCCCTGTCCTTCACCATCTCCTGGAGCTTGCTCAAACTCATGTCCATTGAGTCGGCGATGCCATCCAACCACCTCATCCTCTATTGCCCCCTCTCCTCCTGCCTTCAATCTTTCCCAAAATGAGGGTCTTTTCCAGTGAGTCAGCTTTTCGCATCAGGTGGCCAAAGTATTTGAGCTTCAGCTTCAGCATCAGTCCTTCCAATGAATATTCAGGATTGATTTCCTTTAGGATTCACTGGTTTGATCTCCTTGCTGTCCTAGGGACTCTCAAGAATCTTTTCCAGCACCACAGTTTGAAAGCATTAATTCTTTGGCACTCAGCCTTCTTTATGGTCCAGCTCTCACATCCATACATGACTACTGAAAAAACCATAGCTTTGACTAGATGGACCTTTGTCGGTAATGTCTCTGCTTTTTAATACACTGTCTAGCTTGGTGATAGCTTTTCTTCCAAGGAGCAAGCATCTTTTAATTTCATGGCTGCAGTCATTGTCCACAGTAGTCTTGGAGCCCAAGAAAATAAAGTCTCTCAC
Source organism: Bos indicus x Bos taurus (assembly GCF_003369695.1). Lineage (NCBI taxonomy): Eukaryota > Metazoa > Chordata > Mammalia > Artiodactyla > Bovidae > Bos > Bos indicus x Bos taurus. The sequence goes on from NC_040077.1 coordinate 123,976,360, forward strand.
TGTTTCCCCATCTGTTTGCCAGGAAGTGATGGGACTGGATGCCGTGATCTTAGTTTTTGGAATGTTGATCTTTAAGCCAGCTTTTTGACTCTCCTCTTTCACCTTCATCAAGAGGCTCTTTAGTTCCTCTTCACTTTCTGCTGTAAGGGTTGATGTCATCTACGTATCTGAGGTGACTGATATTAGCCCTCAGCAAACTAAGCAGCAGACTCTGCAGCTTCCTTCAAGCAGATTCCCTGATGTTAGCAGCTGTAGAATATTGGAGGCCCGCAAGCTTTCTGGTAACCTTAGTGGAGGGAAAGAAGGAGTTTGAGAGGATAGAGAGAGATATCTTTGCCAGTCCTGAGTAGAAACTTCCAGAAGCTGCCCCTCAGTCTCTGATTCCCTTCCATTCAAAGTGGTTGTGCTTCAGAAGAAAAGCCCTGAACGGTGGGAGGGCCAGAGGACTCTGAGGTGGGGACACTAGAAGAGGCACAGGGGGGCAGGCGGGAGTGCCTGCACACCATGAAACATGGTGAGCTTTGCCCCCTGAAAGGCGCCTTCCCTGAGAGCCCAGGACTCCATCCGAACCCCACCAGCTGCAGCCACTGGCATCTCCTGCTGGGGGGCAAGCTGGAGAACTTCATTACTCCACGGTGGCCCAACTGTGCCCTGCTTATTAATGGTAAAATCAAATCCCACAACAGCGTACCCAGCACGCCTAGCACTTTACTAAATCACAGAAGGCGGCATGTGTGTGACTCTGGGGATTGGAGACAGACCCGGGAGAGCCACAGAAGACATCCGTCACCTTCAGCCAGCACCCTGTGATGGAGCGCACGTTCTTGGCTCTCTGTGACGAGCAGAGGAGAAAGCCTCCCTGACCCAGGATAGGTCTTCCTGCAAAGCACTTTGAGGTGATGGAGTGGAAGATTCAGGATAAGGACAAATGGTTGCTAATTAAATGCAGAAGGCAGGAAAGATATCTTAGCAGAGCTGGCTGGTGCCCATCCAACACAGCCAGTATAACCGAGCCAGTCCCCAGAGTACTGGCCTCTTTTCCCCGCCTCTCAAAAGGCTCTTTCTTCTGCCTGCTTTTGTCTCCCTTGTAGTTCATATGGCATCACAGGTGTACAGCCTTGGCCTCAAAGGAGCCATTGTGACCTTATCCCGTCTGGGATCTGTCGAGTGAAGGCAGAGGCAGCCCTCCGAGTTGCGTGGCGCCATCACGCTCGCGGGGCAAGGTACTGAACAGTCTTGGGAAAGTGACTTGAGATCCAGCCAGACTGTGTTTGGGTGCCTCGCTTGCACTCCATCACACAACCACCCGCTCCTTTGGTGAGTTGAAAGATGAAAAACAAGGAAGAAATTGCTATCATTACACTCAAGGTTCAACTCCTGGAATTCAGACCCAGCCCAGTTTTCCTTCCTGTCTCTGCAGAGCGGTGTCCTTGACGACGCAGTTAGAACTGTCTGCAGGAACAGCAGTGTCTGGCATTGATGGCATTCCGTGGAGCAGGCTGGGGCTGGTCTCCCTGGTGCGCGGCAGCTGGACCAACACAGCTCTCCCCCAACCCCCGCCTGCCCCCCGGGTGGGCAGCCTGTGGCAGGCCCGTCCCGCCCTCAGCCACCTGTGTTTGCAGCTTCAACTTTCCACCTCCTGCCCCTCGCCCCGCCCCTCCCGCCGCGCAGCTAGGCTCCCACAAGACAAAGGAGAGAACTGGGAGTGGGTTGCAGCGCTTTTTAAACTCCCATTTGGGGGCAGATGGTTCCCCTGTGTGCTGTGAGGGTCGAGTTCCCGGCCAAGCTAACCCTGGAACACAGGAGGACACAAAGCCACGTGGGTTTCTTCCCAGGAGGACTTTCCAGAGCCTTCTTGACTCTAATGTGCAGTCTGAATCTTATAAAGGGAGTTTAGTGTTGCCCAAAAGTATTGTGCCTCAAGGAACACCTCATAGTATCTCCCAGGACAAAGATTCCACACCCACAGTGTAGGGAGTACCGGCTTAGCGTTGGACAGTCTGAGCTTTGGGGTCAAGCTTAAGATCAAGTCTTGCTACTTACTGTTAAACCTTGGGCAAGTTACCTAACTTTCTGACTTGCAGTTCCCATCTGAAAATTGGGGTGATAACGCTGTCCAGATATTTTGAGGACTAAATATTGTCTTGTATATAAAGCTAATAAGCACAGTATCTGGAGCTCAAGAAGCTGTTAACATTATAGTTTAACTGTCCAGCTAGATCACCCAGCATAAGTTTACCTACTACCCTAGATTCCACATACACACAGCTGACTCCCAGCCCCAGGCATCCAGCACAGAGTACCCTCTCCTCCACAACACACTTCTGGCCACCTGCTTCAGGCTGCAGATGTTAACACCTTCCTCCCAGCTCCACGCCACTCTTTCCTTCCTCCTATCTCAACATCCGGTTGCCCAAACCAGAAGTCTGGGAGCCATGAAAGATCCTCAGCCACTCCTCCATGGAATCAGTCACCCAGTGACATCAATGCCACTTCTTATTAAAGGGATTCCAGGTTATCAAATTCTCTCCATTCCCACAGCTCCAATCCAGACTGCATCTGGGCCCGGCCCATAGTCAGGTTAGACTCTTTGCCATTCCTACTGGCAGGAATACTTCTTTCGGTCCGCCCCATAAACTTTTGTTTATCCTTTAAGTTCCAGCTAAGGTGTCACAGCTTCCAAAGTCCCTTTGCTAACCCTTTGCTCTCCCTCCAGCCAGTCCCAGTCCCAGTGTTTTCAAACGTTGAGTCCCCACGCCATCAAGCTCCTGGGCAGGAGATACTTTTTTTTTTTTTCATCTTTAAAGCCCTTGGCACAGTACCTGACACTTAGTAGGAGCATCAATAAATATTTGTTGAATTAAATTTACTCAGATTTTCCAAAAAGTTGCCTTCCTCCTTTGAGTGATTCGGTGACTATTTTTCCAGAGGGAGATAGCCAGCTGTTTCAAAGATTTCCTTGGATGTTCCCACAACTGGCAACAGCTGCCATTTATCTGGCCTCTGCTGTGTATCAGAGACTCTAGCAAGTGCTTTATGTCTGTACCTCATCTAATCTGTGAGCTGACTTCTAGTGTGCTCCCATTCCACAGATGAGTACTGTGAGGTTCAGCTAGCCAGTCAGTAACCAAGGTAGGGTTCACACCCAGAACTGCCTCTGTAACTCCATATCCATGTTCTACCCTTCATCTAGGAACTGAGATCTTGTTGTTGTTGTTCAGTCACTAAGTCGTGTCTGATTCTTTGTGACCCCGTGGACTGTAGCACACCAGGCTTCCCTGTCCTTCGCTATTTCCCAGAGTTTGTTCAGACTCATGTCCATCGGGTCAGTGATGCCATCTGATCGTCTCGTCCTCTGCTGCCCCCTTCTCTTCCTGCCCCCAAACTTTCCCAGCATCCAGGTCTTTTCCAGTGAGTCAGCTTTTCACCCAAGTTTTGGAGCTTCAGCATCAGTCCTTTAATGAATATTCAGGATTGATTTTCTTTAGGATTGACTGGTTTGATCTCCTTGCTGTCCAAGGGACTCTCAGAAGTCTTCTCCAGCACCACAGTTCAAAGGCATCAATTCTTCAGTGGTCAGCCTTCTTTATGAGATCTACTTATATTCTTATCTATGGTCATCTATATTTTTAAGAATCACAGTCTTAGTACAGATTTGATCTGCACTTTCCCTTGAGGAAAAGAGGCGTGGGTTTTTGCTTAGATTGAACTCCCTTAAGGATAATATCCATTTTTATTTGTACCCATCCTACACCAGTATTTTCCTAAACAGCCCAGGACTAAAAAGAGTAAATACTGCCTTAATAGCCAAGTCCCTGTGCTGTGAGCTCTGCCCATGATTCCCTAAATGTCTGTTAGCTTTACAATACATTTTCTCACTTAAGAGGAAAATAAGATTATTTCTTTAAGAAGCATTCTCAAGCACTGCTTTGGTCCCAGACACTGCTAAACACTGAGTTAAGACTAAAAGTCTTAACTTTTAGTTAAGCTCATGCCCCCCATAAGCTTACAGTCGAATAAGGAGACAACATATATTCTGACTGTAAAACTCAGTGATAAGTGAAAAGAACCCTCAACTGAGTCTAAAAGACTTGGATTCGAATCCAAATTCATATCTGCACTCCAAAATTCAGAAAGTTCTGAAAATCAACAGTTTTGTTTTTTTTTTTCATAACTCTTTTGGAGGCAAAAGCTGATCTAAAGTGAAGTTTTGATGGAGCCACTATTCAATCCACTTCGTGTGTGTATTCCTACATTTTGCTGCAGAAACAATGTCTGTTGGGAGTGCTGCCCATCCCCCAGGGTGGGTTGCAGATAACACAGGAGCCTGAGCTCTGGAGGATGTCTTCCCCCAGAAGTTGGAAAAGGAATGTGAACTTCTGCCTTGTTGTGATGGGTTAAAGAAAATGCTTGAAAAAACTTCGTAAAGTAGAAAGCAATGAACTTGTGTAAGATGGTCGTAAATGGTATAGATAGTCACACCATCCATGTAATGGGAGCACTCAGAGTGGAGCAAGTGATTTTTATTGCTGCAGAGCCTAAGAAGAAGGTCAAAGATGCCTTGAGGAAGTAAAATTTCATCCAGGTCTTAAAGGGTGAGTTGAATTTCTCACTTCGCAGAGAAGCTGTGGAAAAAGGAATCCTGGGCTGAGGGAGGAACATGTAGAAAATGTGCAGGAAAAAAATGTATTTAACTAGCTTTAGTGCACGGACTCTGTCAGCTTACAGAAAAACTCTGATTATGTGTCGCAATGCAAGAGAGAAGCAGTGTGGATAATACAAAGGGACAACGAGGCCACGATCCATTTGCTCTGGGCAGGAATTTTCTCTAGAATTCGGATTTGTACATGTGTTCTGGGCTGAGGCCTTCCTGCTTATCCTGGGAGGGGAGGCTGGCCCCTTTCATCTCCCCAGGCAAGGATTGAAGACACCCACCTCTCCAAACTGGTGCTCCTCCTACAGCCTCCTCTGCCTGGTCTGGGGTCAGCCCTTCACCAGCTGGCTTCTCCAGTATCACATTGCCAGGTTCAATTCAGATCAGCCACTTACTACTTCAGGGGGCCTTAAAAAAGTTATCTACCTCTTTGGCGCCTTTGTTCCTCAGCTATACAATCAGAATAATAGTATGAAAACTCGCATGGAAAGCACTTAGCTGAGCGCCTGGCTGGTGCACACTCGAACAGTAGTTATTATTGTTACAAGGACTCTCCCTCCTCCAGATAAGTATAAATACGTACATTTCTTAATACCTAACCTACAAGGGGAAAAAAAAAAAGCCCTTTCTTTATTCTCTCTGCCCTAGTCATCAACTTCTTCTTAGGTGACCATTTTCTGTAGAGAGTGTTTCTACATTATTTTGATTGATTGCAGCTGTTTTTCAGTCATGGTAATAACCATCTGGTGATGTCTATGTGTAGAGTCTTCTCTTACGTTGTTGGAAGAGGGTGTTTGCTATGACCAGGGTGTTCTTTTCTGCAAAATTCTGTTAGCTTTGCCCTGCTTCATTCTGTACTCCAGGGCCAAATTTGCCTGTTACTCCAGGTATCTCTTGACTTCCTACTTTTGCATTCCAGCCCCTTAAATGAAAAGGACATCTTTTTGGAGTGTTAGTTCTAGAAGGTCTTGTGGGTCTTCATAGAACCATTCAGCTTCAACTTCTTCAGCATTACTGGTTGGGGGCATATACTTGGATTACTGTGATATTGAATGGTTTGCCTTGGAAACGAACAGAGATCATTCTGTCATTTTGAGATTGTATCCAAATACTGCATTTCAGGCTCTTTTGTTGACTATGAGGGCTACTCCATTTCTTCTAAGGGATACTTGCCCACAGTAGTAGATATAATGGTCATCTGAGTTAAATTCACCCATTGCAGTCCATTTAGTTCACTGATTCCTAAAATGTCGACGTTTACTCTTGCCATCTCTTGTTTGACCACTTCCAATTTGCTTTGATTCACAGACCTAACATTCCAGGTTCCTATTGCTCTTTACAGCATCAGACTTTACTTCCATCACCAATCACATCCACAACTGGGTGTTGTTTTGCTTTGGCTCCATCCCTTCATTCTTTCTGGAGTTATTTCTCCACTGTTCTCCAGTAGCATATTAGGCACCTACCAACCTGGGGAGTTCATCTTTCAGTGTCCTAACTTTTTGCCTTTTCATACTGTTCATGGGATTCTCCAGGCAAGAATACTGAAGTGATTTCCATTCCCTTCTCCAGGGGACCACGTTTTGTCAGAACTCTCCACCATGACCCATCCGTCTTGGGTGGTCCCACACAGCATGGCTCATAGTTTCATTAAGTTAGACAAGGCTGTGGTCCATGTGATGAGTTTGATTAGTTTTCTGTGACTGTGGTTTTCATTCTATCTGCCCTCTGATGGAGAAGGATAAGAGGCTTATGGAAGCTTCCTGATGGGAGAGATTGACTGAGGGGAAAACTGGGTCTTGTTCCGATGAGCGGGGCTATGTTCCCTCCCTGTTGTTTGAACTGAGGCCAAACTATGGTGGAGGTAATGAAGGTAATGGCAACCTCCTTCAAAAGGCCCCGTGCATGTACTGCTGCACTCGGTGCCCCAAACGCTGACCCACAATGGATCATGGATCACCATGGATCATTGTGGATGATCATTGTGGATGATTGTTGGATCATCAAAAAAGCAAGAGAGTTCCAGGAAAACATCTACTTCTGCTTTATTGACTACGCCAAAGCCTTTGACTGTGTGGATCACAACAAACTGTGGAAAATTCTTCAAGAGATGGGAATACCAGACCACCTGACCTGCCTCCTGAGAAATCTGTATGCAGGTCAAGAAGCAACAGTTATAACTGGACATGGAACAACAGGCTGGTTCCAAATCAGGAAAGGAATACATCAAGGCTGTATATTGTCACCCTGCTTATTTAACTTCTGTACAGAATTCATCATGCGAAATGCTGGGCTGGATGAAGCACAAGCTGGAATCAAGATTGCCAGGAGAAATATCAATAACCTCAGATATGCAGATGACACTACCCTTATGGCAGAAAGTGAAGAAGAACTAAAGAGCCTCTTGATGAAAGTGAAAGAGGAGAGTGAAAAAGTTGGCTTAAAGCTCAACATTCAGAAAAGTAAGATCATGGCATCTGGTCCCATCACTTCATGCCAAATAGATGGGGAAACAGTGGAAACCGTAGCTGACTTTATTTTTCTGGGCTCCAAAATCACTGCAGATGGTGACTGCAGCCATGAAATTAAAAAACGCTTGCTCCTTGGAAGAAAAGCTATGACCAACCTAGACAGCATATTAAAAAGCAGAGACATTACTTTGCCAACAAAGGTCCATCTAGTCAAAGCTATGGTTTTTCCAGTAGTCATGTATGGATGTGAGAGTTGGACTATACAGAAAGCTGAGTGCCAAAGAACTGATGCTTTTGAACTGTGATATTGGAGAAGACTCTTGAGAGTCCCTTGGACTGCAAGGAGATCCAATAAGTCAATCCTAAAGGAAATCAGTCCTGAATATTCATCGGAAGGACTGATGCTGAAGCTGAAACTCCAGTACTTTGGCCATCTGATGCAAAGAACTGACTTATTTGAAAAGACCCTGTTGCTAGGAAAGATTGAAGGCAGGAAGAGAAGGCAGGACAGAGAATGAGATGGTTGGATGGCATCACCAGCTAAATGGACGTGGGTTTGAGTAAGCTCCAGGAGTTGGTGATGGACAGGGAAGGCTGGCGTGCTGCAGTCCATGGGGTGCAAAGAGTCAGACACGACTGAGCGACTGAACTGGTCAGTCATGGTAAAGCGTGTCCTCCCTTGTGTGTGTGCTGTGCTCAGTCGTGTCTGACTCTTGGTGACCCCATGGATTATACAGTCCATGGAATTCGCCAGGCCAGAATACTGGAGTGAGTAGCCTTTCCCTTCTCCAGGGGATCTTCCCAACCCAAGGATCTAACCCAGGTCTCCCAGGTTGCAGGCAGGTTCTTTACCAGCTGAGCCACAAGGGAAGCCCAAGAATACTGGAGTGGGTAACCTATCCCTTCCCCAGGGGATCTTCCAGACCCAGGAATCAAACTGGGGTCTCCTGTATTGCAGGCGGATTCTTTACCAACTGAGCTATCAGGGAAGTCTGGCCAATTCTCCTCTGTGTAAATTTCATCATTTCCAGGAGCCTTCATTTCCTGCTTGATAAATTGGGAATATTTATACTTTTGTCACAGGAATCTTAGATTATGCATTTAAATCCTTCAGCACAGGGATTTCCCTGGTAGACCATGTTTAAGATTCCATGCTTCCCCTTCAGGGGCACAGGTTAGATCCCTGGTCAGGAAACTAAAGATCCTGAATACCAGCCTGACTCTGCCAGAAAACAAAAGTTAAGCCCTTACCACAGGACCCGGTGTATAATAAACACTTCATAAATACCTGTCACCTTTATTACTACCAGTGCAAGCCATTTCTTGGAAATCACACTTTTATCCTTAGCAGAGCCTCAGGTATAATTAAAAGGTCAGATTACAGCAGGAAGCGGGTAGAATTACATCAGCTTAGGAGTCGCACAGAGTTGGACACGACTCAAGCGACTTAGCAGCAGCAGCAGCAGTGAAGTGACACTGTTGCCGAATGCTGAGAACCTCTGGTTGGCTGTTACATGTGCCTTCAGGAAGTAAAAATAAGGAGAATTATTGCTTAGCGAGTACATTTGGGCAGAGAAAAGCACTGCAAACAAGAAGTCTTAGAGGTGTAGAGAGAGACAGAAAAGGATTCTCTAATAATTAAAAGCCATGAGGCCCCATTGGTCTGTTAATAATACACAGATCAGCCCTTTCTGGTTGGAAGGTCTCCTTTTATTAAAAAAACAAAAGTACCACGTGGGCATTGCCACTGGGCAGGTTTTACCCATTAACCAACATTCCAGTGGATACAGACCGTGGTGTCTAGGGCGTAGACATTATGAGCAGAGGCAGTAACCGTACAGACTTGAAATGGAAAGAGCCCTTGGAAGTGATCAAGTGCTCGTGAAGGTGATGGTAACATCACCCCCATTTTACAAATGAAGAAATGGAAGCCTGGAGCAAGGGAGAAACCTGCTCTTGGTGACAAAGCCGTCTGAGGTGGAGTTTCACACTGAGACCAGCAACTCTCCATCCAGCATCCTTTCTGACAGACCAGGATCCTTGTCATGAAGGGACATCTCTCCAGGGGCCGAGCCACAGTCACCCAGGGAGTTCTTTCCCACCTCCATGAGCCATCTCTCTTTTCCCCTCACCACTCTGCAGCTAATGGAAATGTCTTCCCTATGTGTGTTGGAGCAAAAGGAAAAATCGGAGAACAAATGAGCCATGCAAGGGTTTCCCGGTTGTTCCTTGGGGTGCCCCTTATCTGGAGATTCTGATTCAGTGGGTCAGAGCTGGGGTCTGAGAATCCATAAGATTAGTATACCAGGTGAATCAAGCAAGTTTGGGCAACACAGGGCTAACCCAGGCCCACAGGAGTTCTAACCATTTTCTGCCCTGGAGTGGGCAGTGGGGTCAAGAGGTCACCAGGACTGTCCACTTGTAGTTAATGAGAGTTAACCTGTATCCTGTGCGAATTCCTTCTAGCTCCTCTCTCCTAACAAAACCCTCATCCCTGGGCACACAATGGCAGCTCAAAAATGTTGCTGCCTGACCTACTTTGGGGAGATGATCTGAGCAAAAGACTCCCTGTCTAGCCTGGGTGACATGAACATCTCTCTGGCTTTGTGCTTAGACTGAAGAACCTGGAGCTGGCTGCTGTGGGCGGATCAGACGTCCATGTGAAGATGCTGGCGGCCCCTATCAATCCATCTGACATAAATATGATCCAAGGTAACCTTGGTTTCTGTGGCTTATGTTAATTGGCTTTTTTGCTTAGCCGCCACCTCGTTTTCATTCCTCCCCAGGTGTGGGTGTGAAATTCCTGTGATTAGCGGCAGCTGTTCTCCAGATGAGGCTGTCTGCACACTGTGTGAGCCCTCTCCAGCCTCCCCTCCCTGGAATGTGAGGCTTTTCAAGAGTTAGGAAGATTGCAGTGGGGGAGCAAACCAACCATTGTGAAGTGTCGGCAGTATGCTGGGCTCAATCCCTGTGTTATCTAATCTCATAATAACCCTTGAAAGCGAGGAGTACATCCCCCTTTACAGATGAAGACGCTCAGGCTCAGAGAGGTTGGTCAGTCGCACAGCTGGTCAGATCAGGCTGAGGGCTGACTCCAAAGCCCATGCTATCACCACCCAAGCTTCATGGATGACCCTCTGTGCTCTTCTCCCTTAGGAAATTACGGCCTCCTTCCCCAGCTGCCTGCTGTTGGAGGGAACGAAGGTGTTGGACAGGTCGTAGCCGTGGGCAGCGGTGTGACCGGGGTGAAGCCAGGAGACTGGGTGATCCCAGCGAATCCTGGTTTGGGTGAGTTTCTCCGTGTGTCTCCAGCATGTGTTGTTTCAGATCCTATTTCACAGACACGGTACACATTTCCTCCTTGTCTCAGTGTAAGAAAGCACAGGATTTATTACTAGGTCCATACACCCACCTCCAAGGGGATGGAAGCTGGGCCAGGAGAGCAGCATGTTTCTCTTGCTCAGGAGGCGGTGCATCAGCTCTCAGCACTGTGCACCCGTGTTGACTGGAGCTCTTACATCCCTAGGGAATGAAGGGTGCAACGGGGAATCCAAGAAGGCAGCCCCTGCCCTCCGGGAGGTTAAAATCTAACTGACGAAATCTCCAAATCAACAGCCTCCACAAAGGGAGTGCTGCGGGCTCACGGAAAGCAGAGGGCACCTCTGGCAACTGTGTGTGTGAGAAAGACAGTCTCGAGGGCTTCAGGGGGAGGCTTCATTGGCAGGGACCTCTGATGGATGAATTTTGTAGGTGGAGATGAGCCCTAACTGGTGGCATTTGGAGAACACAAATGGAGCAAAGACACAACGGTGACTTTTGGAAATGGAGGAAAACTCGGTGTAGCGTCAGCAGACGATGTGCCGCGGGAAGGGTCTGCAGAAAAAACTGAGGGGGGAGGTCACAAAGCAGGTGGGGCCGCCTGGGAAGGCCCTGCATAAGCCACGCTGCGGGTGAGGAGTTTCTCTGATAGGCGTGAGGAGTCTTTGGTGAGATGTGTTTTTTAGCACTTGATGGGTTTTGAGGCACAAATGTCACACAGATGGATCCTGGCAGCAGCCACGAGAGGGAAGCAGGGCTGATGTTCACCCCATTGGACGTATGAGGAGCTGAAGCCTAAGAAGAAGCCCTTGTCCAAACTCAAACAGCAGATTGCAAAGAGAGCCCCCTAGACTCTGGTCACCTCTGTCTTTCCCACTTCTCTCCAACATGAGGACTCTTGAGGTTATAAATTGCAAAGAGTCAACTCAAGCTTGCTTTGCCAGAAAAGCAGTTAATTGGTTTGTAGAACAGGGAGGTACAAGAGATGGAAAGTTTCAGGCACAACTGGATCTAGAAACCCCAAGGCTGTGAGAGCTTTTTCTCTTGTTCTCATTAGCCCTCCGATGGGACCTGTCCCCACAGTGATATAGAACTGGCAACAAGTACCCACCACTCCTTTGGTACCAGGCTCTGTTATAAGCGCTTTACCTCTGTTTATTCACGTGCCCACAGCGTGAGGTAGATATTGTTATTATTCCCATTTTGCAGATGGGACAGCAGTAAATGTAAAGGATGAAGCAACTTGCCCAAGGTCACCGGCTATTAATTGGTGGAGCTGAGATTCAGACCCACTCTGATACACACCTTTAGTGGACAGTCCCTGGCAGCCTGAGGCTTACGTCATCCTGAGAGCAAACGGAAGAGCGTGTCCTCCACAGTGTGTCCAGCACAACCGCGCCCATCCCTCAGAGAGCTCTGACCAGCCCACCTGGGTCTTTGCCCATCCACGCACCGATCACCAGGGGATGGGGCTTGGGCCACTCACGGTTGCCCCGGCTGAGCCTCTTGCCAACATGTGTGGTGTAAAGAGGGGGGCCTTGCAGTTGACAATCCCAGAGGTTAGGAGGGAGCAGTTCTAGAAAGAAGAATGTACCGGGCAGGAAAAAAATAGTATCAGGAGTCTACAACGCTCCTTCCTTTTGTGAGATCAGGGAGGCTTCCAAGAATGGCCTTACCCTCTCCTATACCCCTCTTCCCCCCTCCACCACCCCACGCTGTGAAAGAGCCATAGCCAGGTGAGCAGATTGAGAGCTGCCAAGATTCACAGGCTACGATTGGTGCTTCGGGCCACACACTCCCCTTGTGCAGAGTGAAGGGCCCCCAACGTGGGTCAGACACAGCCTCTGCCCTCCACGTGCCCTTGGCTGGGGGTGGGAAGACGGCACTTACTACAGTGCAGTGTGATGAGTGCTGTCATCCCAGGGTGAACACATAGGCAAGAGCTCCCTGTCTTGGGGAGCGTCAGGAAGGGCTTCCCAGAGAAGTAAGGCTTGAACTGGGTCTGGAACGGGTCCCCAGCCCCGCCCCACCCCACCCCCGGGGGGCCATGCACCCGATCCCAGTCTGAGGCTGTTAGGAACCAGCAGGAGCTTCATCTGCTGCTTTCCCACCACTCGTATTACCACCTGATCCTCCACCCCCGACCACTGCTGCAAAAAAAATTATCTCCCACAAAACCAGCCTCTGGTGCCAAAAAGAGACCAGCGGAAACACAGCCAGGGGCAAAGGTGTGGCGATGGGAGAAGGCACAGCGCCCTCCACACTGTAGGCCCCTCAGTGTGGCTGGGTCACAGCGGGGCGGGGGCGTGCAGAGAAGCAAGATGAGGCTGGAGAGGTCAACAGGGCCCTGGTCATGGAGAGCCCACGTCCATAGTCAGTGTGTGGAGGTGGGGGGCGCTGATGAAGGGTGAAGACGAGGAACAATTTGATCAGATTTGTACTTTACAGAGAATGCTCTGTAAGGGCAGAGCGGGGAGTGGGGAGCAGGAAGCCAATGAGGAGGTGGCCAAGCAATCCAAGCTTCAGATGATAAGGGTCTGAACAAACAGTGCTGTGGCATTGGAGAGACGGGTGGACAGAGAAGCTGGAGTAAGAGGGCTTGGTGATTAGATGGGAGAGAAGAAAGGACACGGGCCAGGTGTATGTGGGTAATTGGACGTGTGTGGTGGGGGCATAGCCAGAACTGGGATTTCTCCCCCAGAGAAAAGGTGATTCTTCTAAACCAGGTGCCAGTCGGAGAGGATGAGGGTTTTATCATTGTCAAGATGATAATTAACTCTGTTTATTCAGTAAACATCTTGTGAGCACCCGTGGCGTGCGGGGCTCTAGCATGTAGCACTGAACAGACAGTCTTTCTTCTGGAGAAGACTGCAGTTGAGTAGAGTGGCCGTCATTAACCAGAGAAGTCCTCAGCTGGCCAGATCTTGGTCATCTCTCATGCTATGAGCTGCTCAGCTGTTGCTGTGCCTGTGGTCAGCCTTTTCCCCAGACCCGGGGGAGGCAGGGCCAGAGAATGTGCGAACTGACTTGCCCATTGGAAATACTCAGACCCCCCTGAGGCACCTCGGGGCCTAGCAAGCACTGGCCTGAGAGTCAGATGCAGGCTCTCCTTCCACCACCAACGCTACCACCCCCGCCATGACCTTGTTTAAATCACAGTGACCTTGAGCCTCAGTTTCCCCATCTCTAAAATAGAGCTAATTATCGTTGCCTTGTCTGTCTCTACTGAGGGAATACATACAATGGCCTTTGCAAACACTAAATTTCCATATGCATTAGATGGGAGGTTGGCAAACTTTTCTTAAAGGGCCGATGAGTATATATTTTAGACTTTGCAGCCCATTCCACTTCTGCTCCACTCTGCCATTGTAAATAGCCATAAACAATACACTAAAAAGTGGGCTGTGTTCCAGTGAAACTTTATTTACAAAAACAGGTGGCGAGCCAGGTTTGGCCCATGATCCATAGTTTAGTGACCCCTGCATTAGAAGCTGCAGACAGTTAAGGCTTGGGTGCACGTGAGTGGGGACTGGGAGCCCTCAGAACTCAGGCTTGGGAAATGCCGATCAGAAAAGGAGCCCATGGGGGCTCCACACGTGCTGTGTACCGGGCACAGTAATAGTCTATGCAGCCTTCACACTGTAACAGGAGCGTTGTCCTCTGCATTTCATGGATCAGGAAAACTGCAGCTCAAAAAGGGTGACATGATCAAAGTCACACAACTAGCGAGCTGCAGAGCTGGGGTTTTTAAGCAGCCTCTCTCCAACTCGAAAGCCCAAGGGTTTCTACTTTCCCCTGAAAGCCCTGGAGGCTGACGTGGAAGCTGCCCCCATCCCACTCAGGTTCTCTTAAGAAGAGGATTAGCGATTGCCAAGCCCCAGAAATCTGTGTCAAGGGCTGGATTTCCATTGTCCTGCCATTAAGAGGAATTAGAAAACACCTTTGATTTCATGCACAGAGAGCCATTCACTAAGTGTTTGGCACAGAGTAGAGTACAGTAAATGTTGACTAAGATGAAGGGGGTGATGATTATAAAGATGATGCTGAAATCTGAAAAGTAGGCTGCCCAAAGCCCAGAGAAAGACAAGACAGCTTCTGGACTTCAAAGCAGCCCTTCAGTTTTTCAGTCTCTTATTTTCTCAGCCAGCAGTCTTCTCTGGGATTGACACAGCCTTTAGTAAAGAGTGTTCCTGCCTCCTGACCCCATTTCCTGGCCCCTAAAGCCCACCTTGTTTCTCCCCTCTTGCAGAACACCTAACAGCCTGTCCCCTGCTCCCTACCCTGGACCACAGTAGAGCCAGGGCAGTGGGTCATGAGCGCATAATCAAGAACTTTGAAAGGATAGGCTGAGGAACCCTGAGACACCACGCCAACAAGGCTCCAAGTCGTTTCCCTAAGGTGACCCAGCAAGTCCTCCGCAAGCCAGGGCTTGAATCTGCGTATTTCTGACTCTGGTTTATGTGGGTCCCTGCCTGCAGGGGTGAGGACGTGTCACCCTTCACCCAATGTTTTCATCCAAAGCTTCTCACCCAAAGCTTCTCACATCCTGTTGATTCTATCTTCAAAACATAACTCAAATCCATCTACTTTTCTTCATCCCTGCTACCAAAGTCTAGGCAACCAGCACCTCACTTCTGGGCCCCTCCAATAGCCCCCTGATTAGCCTTCCTATGTCTACTCTGCCCTTTCCCCACATCTTTTCCACATAGCAACAGAGTGATTTTTTATTTTTTTTGAAGTATAGTTGATTTGGGGCTTCCCAAGTGTCTCAGTGATTAAAAATCTACCTGCCAATGCAGGAGATGCAGGAGACCCAGTTTCAATCCCTGGGTCAGGAAGATCCCCTGGAGGAGGAAATGGCAACCCACTCCAGTATTCTTGCCTGGAAAATTCCATGGACAGAGGAGCCTGGTGGGCTGCAATCCATGGGGCGGCAAAGAGTCAGACACGACTGAGCACATCACACGTACTTGATTTACGATGTTGTGCCGATCTCCGCTGTGCAGCAGAGTGACTCAGTTATACATTTACAGACATTCTTTTTTTTCTATTCTTTTCCATTATGTCTTATCATAGGATATGGACTATAGTTCCCTGGCCTATACAGTAGGACCTTGTTTATCCATTCTAAATATAACAGTTTGCGTCTACCAACCCCAGACTCCCCATCCATCCCAGTCTCTTAGCCTCGCCCTTACAGCAGTCGCAAATCTGTTCTCTATGTCTGTGCGTCTGTTTCCGTTTTGTCGATAGGCTCATTTGTGCCATAGTTTAGATTCCACGTGTAAGTGATATCCTGTGGCATCTGTCTTTCTCTTGATGAGTTACACCTCACTTTTTAAAATAATCTCTAGTTGCAGCCACATTGCTGCAGATGGCATTGTCCCATTCTTTTTTACGGCTGGGTAGTATTCCACTGTATATGTGCACCACGTCTTCTTTATCCGTTCATCTGTGGATGGACATTCAGGTTCTTTCCATGTCTCGGCTGTTGTGAGCAGTGCCTCTGAAAACATAGGAGTGATGTATCTTTTTGAATTATAGTTTTGTCTGGACATATTCCCAGGAGTAGGATTGATAGATCATGTGGCAACGCTATTTTTAGTGTTCTGAGGCACCTCCATACTGCTTTCCATAGTGGCTGTGCCAGCCTACATTCCCACCAGCGGTGTAGGAGGGTTCCTTTTTCTCCTCATGCTCTCCAGCATTTGTTATTTGTCAACTTTAATGATGGCCATTCTGACCAGTGTGAGGTGGTACCTTATTGTAGTTTTGATTTGCATGTCTCTAATAATTAGTGATGTCGAGCCTCTTTTCTCGTACCTCCTGGCCATCCATACACCTACAGCAACAAAGTGATCTTAAACCGTAAATGAAGTCGCTCAGTTGCGTCCGACTCTGCGACCCTGTGGACTGTAGCCTACCAGGCTCCTCCATCCATGGAATTTTCCAGGCAAGAGTACTGAAGTGGGTTGCCATTTCATTCTCCAGGGGATCTTCCCGACCCAGGGATCGAACCCAGGTCTCCCGCATTGCAGGCAGACGCTTTATCATCTGAGCCACCAGGGAAGTCAATAATAATTAGTGATGTCGAGCCTCTTTTCACGTACCTACTGGCCATCCGTACATATGCGGCAACAAAGTGATCTTAAAGCGTAAATCCAATCACCTCAGACTTATTTTTAAAATTAGAAGCTTCCTGTTCACTAAAATCCATTCTTCACGCCCTGACCCAGAGTACAACACGTCACATAGAGTAAGGTTAAGTATTGTTCCATGAAACTTTGGCTTCTGTTAGGTATGTGTGTGTGTGTGTATATACGTAAATGGACTGCGTTAGAGTGTAACACGCGGTTACTGTAGGTCAAGATCTTGAAAGGGGTACTTCCCTGGTAGTTCTGATGGTAAAGTGTCTGCCTGCAATGCAGGAGACCTGGGTTCAATCCCTGGGCCGGGAAGATCCCCTAGAGAAGGAAATGGCAACCCACTCTAGTACTCTTGCCTGGAAAATTCCATGGATGGAGGAGCCTGGTAGGCTACAGTCCATGGGGTCGCAAAGAGTTGGACACGACTGAGCAACTTCACTGGTTCATGACGTCCATCCAGCCAGTGCCACATCGGCCGCATCTCCAGCCACTCTTCCCACCACGGTTTCCCCTCCAGTGTGTATTTGTCCTGCTCTGCTCCTATCTCTGTCCTGCTTAAGAGTCTGTGCTTCTTACTTCATGGGAATGTTCACGGACTGAGTGGCTGCATCTCTTGCCTTCACCTCTCAGCCTGTCCCCTCCTCAGAGAAGCTGTCCCTCACTCCTCGTGTCTGAAGTCATTTTCTCCCCGTTTCTCTCTCCCTGTATAACTTACAACACTCATACTTGCTCATTCATGTCTCTCCTGTTCTGCTCCACTGGAGCAAGTGCCCCACGAACACCAGAAGCACATTGTTCAAGGGCCTGGCTCACAGCTGGTGTAGGATAAGTATCTGCCCAGGGAACCAGGTGACTCGGGGCAGGTCACAGCCTTGGTTCCTGCCCTCGAGTGAGGCATTTAAACTGGACATTTTATTATTCTTTTGTCTGGAACTGGAACGTGGGTTCGGGGTTCAGTTCAGTTCAGTCGCTCAGTCATGTCTGACTCTTTGTGACCCCATGGACTGCAGCACGCCAGGCTTCCCTGTCCATCACCAACTCACAGAGTTTACTCAGACTCATGTCCATTGAGTTGGTGATGCCATCCAACCATCTCATCCTCTGTCATCCCCTTCTCTTCCCGCCATCAATCTTTCCCAGCATCAGGGTCTTTTCAAATGAGTCAGTTCTTCACATCAGGTGTCCAAAGTATTGGAGTTTCAGCTTCAGCATCAGTCCTTCCAATGAATATTCAGGACTGATTTCCTTTAGGATTGACTCTTGGATCTCCTTCTCCAATACCACAGTTCAAAAGCATTAAGTTTTCGGCACTCAGCTTTCTGTATAGTCCAACTCTCACATCCATACATGACTACTAGAAAAACCATAGCTTTGACTGGATGGACCTTTGTTGGCAAAGTAATGTCTCTGCTTTTTAACACGCTGTCTAGGTTGGTCACAACTTTTCTTCCAAGGAGCAAGTGTCTTTTAATTTCATGGCTGCAGTCACCATCTGCAATGATTTTGGAGCCCAAAAAAATAAAGTCTGTCACTGTTTCCACTGTTTCCCCATCTATCTGGCATGAAGTGATCGACGAGATGCCATGATCTTAGTTTTCTGAATGTTGAGTTTTAAGGTTGGGGGTTAAGGAGCCTTTTTTTCCCAGTTTACAGGGTTGTTTCATTTCCCGTATATCATGTAACCTGTGCAGCATCTCTCGGGGAGACCACCCAAAGCTCTTCTTGCAGGTGTCATCTGCACATTAGAGTAACCAGAACTCAGTCCCTGTGCTCAGACTAGCAGACCGGCAAAGCCAGGCCCACACCTAGGCTTCGACTATGACCTGCATGCTTTTTTCCATAATACCATCCCGAGTCACCCTGCCTTAGGTGAGAATGAGGCCTGAGCGGGAACCTGGGGCTTTTGCAACTTCTCCTGCCCCGATAATGATGTGGCTCTCTCACCCTCAGAGTCCAGTGGTTTGAGATCCTCCACCTCCTGCTGTGTGACACCAGCTCAGTCTCCCGGTCACTCATGTGGGGTTAACAGTCTCCCTAACCTAATTATCACCAGGGCTCAAAGACATTCAGAAAGACCTCAGGGTTTCTTTTTTTTCCTCCAAGCATTCCTTAAGCCCGCTGTCCTCAGCGCCTGTCCACCGAGGAGAGGGAGCTGGGGTTGGGCATGGAGGGGTCCTTCCTTACTCCCCTGGCCTCCCCCAGGAACCTGGCGGACCGAGGCTGTGTTCGGCGAGGAAGAGCTCATCACAGTCCCAAGTGACATCCCTCTTCAGAGCGCTGCCACGCTGGGCGTCAACCCCTGCACGGCCTACCGGATGCTGGTGGACTTTGAGCGGCTGCGGCCAGGTAGGCCTCGTGGTGGGCCAGCGGGCCTGGCCCACGGGTGTGACCCACGTCCCGACCCCCGAGGCCTGGGAACTTACGGGTGACGGCCCGCGAGGAAGACGCCCCCGACCTGGGTGAGTGTGTCTTTTGTTGCTTTAGGTGGAAGGATGTCAGCTTGGGTCCTGGAAAACAGGCGGAAACCCCACGGAGGCGCACACCCTGGAAAACCGCTGAGGGGTCACATTCCCTCGAACTCGGGGTGGAATTTTGTCACTCAGCAAAAATCGTGTGGCGCTGTGCTGAGCTCCGGGACTGCAGAGCTCAGACAAGACAGACACAGTCCCTGTGTTTTCAGTAAAATGCTGAACTTAGCGTTAGTCTTGCCACTCAGCACGGCCAGAGCACTTTCCAGTCCACATACGTGCCCTCCCATGCATCGCCCGTCAAATGCACTGGGCCGTCAGAGCGGCGAGCTGAGGGCCCCAGTCGGCCTCACCGACTGGCAGCTGACCTCTCAGATCAGCAGACTCTTCATCCGTGAAACAGGGAGGCAAGGTTCTGAGCGCTCACAGAGACATGCCAAGCAGCCCTCAGCCCAGGGCCTGGCCTACAGAGCGGTACAGGGGCACCCCTGGTACCATCTTCCCTCTTGATAAAGGAGGAACCTGAGGTCCAGAGAGGTAGATTATTCACCCAAGATCACTCAGCAAGGAAATGACAAAGCCAGGTGTTTTATTCAGGGATTCCCTGAAAGCAGAGCCTAAGACAAGGACTGAGGGCAGATGGGTCCCTGGGAAGGTGACCCCAGGAAGCAAGAGTGGGGGACTGGAGCCAGGGACAAGGAAGGGGGAAAGGCCAGTGAAGGCTGGTTCCCGCCATGGGAGGCCAGGGCCCAGTCCTGCTGGGGAGCCTCCAGAGACCCTCACAGAATCCTCCTCAGAATTAACCTCCGAATTACAGGAGGCTGGGCCAGTTACCCACCACCTCCCATCTACCGTGGTTGCAGGGTTACCCTGCACACCACACATATCCAGGAGCAGGCAGGGCCCTAGAGATCGCCCAGCCCATCTCTGTCGCGCTGATAAGGCGACTGAGGTGAGAGATGCAGGAAGGTGGTCAGCTGAAAGCCAGTGCCAGCTTCCTGCAGAGACAGATGCAGGTCCCCCAGTTGTGGCCAAGCAGCCTTGGGTCTCTCTAGCGGAGAAACCCAGCAGGTGTGATCTGGGACCTTCGCTTGAATCCCAGTGCAGCAGAGGCTGTGGTCACCTGCGTCCCCTCCCCCCAGGCCCCTCTGGTTAGGACTGTCGCTGTAAGGTCCAGTCAGGCCATTCTGGCACCACCCACGTCAAGTGCCAACACCACGTCTCCTCTTTCCTGCCCCAGGGCTGGTGTGAAACATGATCTTGACCCATGATAACAAATAACACTGTACACTGTCCTCCAGTACATAGACATGTATGAATATATATGTAATGGAAACCAGAGTTTCATGGAACAGTATTTACCCTCACCATGTGTGATACACTCCACTATTTTTTATTCTATTTTCCTCAAATTTAACCATTAAGGAAAAAAAGTTCATAACCCACTAGGTTGGTTTCATAACCCCTGGATGAGGTAGGCTGACCCTAGCTAAGAATGATGAGCCTTCTTCCAGAAAATCCTCTGTCTCTAGCATGAGGTCCCTGCTGCCTCTCTAAACCTAGCTAGCATTTCAGAGGACTGGAGCCCCTCCCCAGACATGATGGCCCTGGACTCTAATGAGGAGCACCCCGGTGGGTGCTCCTGGGACCCCTCTTTTATGGAGAAGAAACAGGTTCAAAGAGGTCAGGGCTTGCCCCGCCCCATTCAGTTCTAGTTACAGTCGGTAAAAAAGCCGGGACTCAGACCCTGGTACGTCTCATTCCGGAGCCCGTGCTTTCCCAGCACAGCCCACACATCCCCACTCAGCTCAAGTGCAAAGTTAGGCCTGGGCTTTGATCACAGACCCTGATTCAGGAGCTGCCAGTTTCTCCATCGCAGCTCTAATCCCATTCCAAGACAATAGCGCATCTTCCCTCAAGAAGCCACAGGTTGTTGATAGAAAGGGACTGAGCTACAAGCTGTAAGTCGAGGCTGACCAAGAGCCTTAACAGAGTTGACCATAGAGTGCTGTGGGAGGGCACGGGGGAAGAATCTAGGAAGGCTTCACATAAGAAGCCACACTGGAGCTGTGCTTTTATGGTATATAGGATTTCAAAACAATGGGAGAGAGAGGAGACATTGCAAACCAAAGAAAGAACCTAAGCAGAGACTTGACCTAAGAGCTGGGAGGATGATGAAGGATACAAAATCATTGACACGGCAGGGGCTAAGTTGCATCCAGAGTGAACTCTGAGTTGCCGAATCCTGGCAGGCATCATGGGTGCTGTAGAGGCCTGGGGCGCCCTGGGAGGAGAGAGCAACACTCCCAGGACTGAGAAGGCTCAGCCGCCAGGTCCTGAGTCCCTTCAGAGTCTGAGAACTCCACCTCTGACCCTCTAATAGGATCCTAGGCTGAAAGCCCTTGACCTGTTACAGATCTCCACTTGAGTCTCTTCCCGACCCCACAGGGGATTCCATCATCCAGAATGCATCCAACAGTGGAGTGGGGCAAGCGGTCATCCAGATCGCGGCCGCCCGGGGCCTGAGGACCATCAACGTGCTCCGGGACAGGTGTGTGGAAAGGCCTGATCCCAGCCCACCACTTGGGCCTCTCCAGCCCGGCACCCGCAGGTGCCCGAGTCTCCACCAGGTGGCGCCCTTGCATAAGCGGTCCTCCTTTCCTGCAGCTGCTGCTCGCTAAGGGCTGAGTCAGCCTCCAGCCCTCAAGTCCAGTGGTTTGGGGCTATAGGATGTTTTAGTCACTCAGTCGTGTCCGACTCTTGCGACCCCATGGACTGTAGCCCGCCAGGCTCCTCTGTCCATGAGATTCTCCAGGAAAGAATACTGGAGTGGGTTGCCATTTCCTTCTCCAGGGGATCTTCCCGACCCAGGAATCGAACCCGAGTCTCCTGCATTGCAAGCAGATTCTTTCCCAACTGAGCTATAAGGGAAGCCCCGGGGCTATAAGATGAGTGACTGAAATGTAAAGGGAGGGCAGGAAGGAGGTAGAGAAGGCCCTCACTCCCAACCTGAGTTTTTAAGATGCTTGACTTCTGATAAGCCCATGCTTTCAAAACCACAGTTCACACTTGGGAATGTTTTAAGCTGTATTTCTTTCTGTGAACTGACTAACCCAAGGCCCGTTTCCCTTGCATTTGCGTGATGCCTTGAAGTGCACTAAATACAGATGTAAAGGAGACGGGGCAGGTTTGTCATCAGAGAGAGGAAGCCACTTGCTCAGGAAGAAACAGCAAATCAATGACAAACTTAAGTTTCCTGACTCTTTCTCTCTCCATCGTATCATCCAGCCTCCTTAAGCCTCACTGTCCACATACGTGGCTGGGTCAATCAGGGAAGTCCAGCCTCATTAGGAGAACTGATACTCACGCCAGTTCCCCATCCCCTTAGTTGTGCTAACAAGAATTGCTCTGTTTGCCTTGGTAAACAGGCACAAAGCCACTCGTGGGCCAGGGTATGTTTGCACAACACTCTGAAGAGCCTCTTGAAAAGACGGGGGAAAGGAAGCGGAGTTTTGTCGTTTCAATAGAAGAAATCAGGAAGTGAACCAACTCCTCCCGGGGCCAGATGGTTTCTAGCGTCCTTGGGACCAGTAGGAGCGGTAGCAACCACCCAGCGCTCTCTCACACCAGTGAGAAAACTGAGGCCAGGAGATGCTGGAGTGTGCTGAGACTGGGTGGCTGGGCCCGGTTTCCCACAAAGAGAAACTCCGGTTCTCATACCTGTGGCAGAGGGGTCCTGGGAGCCTCTGGTGGAGAAAGTGGGCAGATGTGACCGAGGACCCTGGATTGTGTTTGGTTTCCAGACCTGACCTCCAGAAGCTGACCGACAGACTGAAGAATCTGGGGGCCAACCACGTTGTCACAGAAGAGGAACTAAGAAAGCCTGAGATGAAAAGCTTCTTTAAGGTACCAGTGAAAAGGGACCAGGCCCATCTCACTGAGAAAAGGCAGTCACTTGAGTTCGGAAAGCTGGGCACTGGCCCACTGTTCGTCTCCAGAATCCCCCCTCCATCTCCTTGTGGCTGGGTAAAGCCCATTCCCTCAGTCAGGGGACAGCACGCAGTAAGTGCACAGGGGCTGAGGGGACAGCGTAGAGACAGACAGGGTCTAGGAGACCCCGCCTGATTTGTCATTTTGAAGGTTTCTGATGGGCTACATCAGCCTACACCTCCGACGTGAGTCTCAGCTGGGAGAGGGGCTATGGTACGGGAGGGAAGAGAAAGGAATGAAGTCACGTTTATGAGGCACCTGCCGTATGTTTTTTACCTGAAAACCCCCACGGCAGCTCTACAAAGTAGGTGCCGTCTGTTTTATAGATGAGAAAATGAAGACTCAGAAAAGACAAAGGACTTTACCGAGACCACACAGTCAGAGGTAGTGAGGAGTTTACCCAGACCACACAGTCAGAGGTGGTGGGGTCGGGGCTGGCCTGAGCCTCTCCAGACTCAAAAGCCCCTCAACCTGCCCAGCACCCCTCACAGTGATCAAACCACATCCCGTCTCTAGTCACTGACCCCTGGCGGGGCTGGACACACTCACCTGAGAACACTTCCGAAGAGTAGGTCAGCATGTCTGATAAAAACCAACCTGTAAGTGCCAAGGAGAGGGGACATGAAGTCTGTCAGAACACAGCACAGATGCCCTCTGTCTGTTCTTTCCAGAGGTGAGTTTTGAACAAAATCCTCCCATGGACAGAGGAGCCTACCAGGCTACAGTCCATGCAGTCGCAGAGTCTGACACGACTGAGCAACTCAATAACAACACTGCTGATCCGTGGGCTTCCCAGGTGATGCTAGTGGTAAAGAACCCACCTGCCAAGGCAGGAGACGGAAGAGACGTGGGTTTGACCCCTGGGTCGGGAAGATCCCCTGGAGGAGGGTATGGCAACCCACTCCAGTATTCTTGCCTGGAGGATCCCATGGACAGAGGAGCCTGCAAAGAGTCTGCAAAGAGGTGACTGAGTATGCCTAAAACAGATAATAAGATTAAGCTGGTAAAGAAAAGGCCCTCCCCAGACTGAGTTTGAAGGCCTGAGGGTCCTACTTTTCACTCCCTCCAGACACAGCCCTTGGGCCAGGGAAGTGCGGTTTGCAGCAAGCTTCAAGCCACCCTCCCCTTCACCCCCTCCACACACACATACGCACACACTCCACCCCACAGAGGGGTAGCTCACTCACTGCTGATCTCTTGTTTCCCAGGACGTGCCCCAGCCACGGCTTGCTCTCAACTGCGTTGGCGGGAAAAGCTCCACGGAGCTGCTGCGGCATTTGGCGTAAGTCCCTCGGCCCCTCGGGTCCAGTGCGCCGGCGCCCTCCCGGGCTGTAGCCAGGAGGACCACCAAGTGCCAGTGGCCAGTGCAAGCCAAGGCCAGGTCAGCACACCCCTGGGTAGGAAGATGGAACCCTTGTCCCATCCTAGTTATCTGGACCCGCCCCTTCTCAGCCTTCTTTACAGATGGCCCCGAGACCCGTCTGGCTTTGTCTTCCCGGGGACCCCAGTAGTAACTGCTAGGCCCTCTGTGAAAGGGGAGCAGTTAAGGGTTCATAACCTAGGGGCATCTGAAAAAGTCCTAGAGTATTAGCTTTTAAAAATAGATTCTAATTTTAAAGGTAACATTATGCCATTATTACAAAACATCTTGAAAGCATGTAAAAACACAAAGGAAAATTAAGCACAAAACTGACCTACCGTCCTGCCACAGAGGAGGATGAGCACCGTTGACAGTGCTGACAGCGTACATCCTTTCATCCTTTTTTCCTTTCACATAAACTTCTGGAACGGAAGGGCGCCTTAAGGGACACCTCCCAGCTAGAGCACCAGTGTTTGTTAACTCCTGTTTGCTAGCACTCACTTTAGCCAGGGGTACTGAGATGACTGAGCCACCGAGGGAACACTCTAGAACGCACAGACTGGATGGGAAAATGGGTCATGAGATCAGAGAGCTGGGGTAACAACCACAGAGCATGTACCACGCACCAGACTGTGCAGAGTGTGTGACGTACCTCTCCCGCAACTACCTGAGCAAGGGGTACCGCTCCCACCCCATCCAGACAAGGCCCGGAGAGGGCAGTCAGCTTGCCCGTGCTGCTGTGAGCCGAGCACACCTCTTCAGCACGACTCCGGGCAGCCTCCGAGGCCAACTGCCATCCCTGCGTGGCCCATCGTAGGACAGTCTTGCTCAGTGGTCACAAGTGTAGGCTTTGGAGTCAGAAAGGCTGCTGCTCACTAGCTGGGGAATCTATGTGATCTAGGCAATACATGAAAAATGATCTGAGCCTCAGCCTCTTCATCAGTCAAATGAGGGGATATAAACCTTTTCTACCTCAGAAGGTGAGTCTAAGGGGCTCTGAGGTCCCCACAGAGCGCTGTACAAATGAGAGGTGGGTCCCCACTTTCTCGACTGTGAAAGAGGCATCATCAAAGTCCTCCCTTGGGGTCACCCTGAGGACTCATTGGCCAGCACATGTGAAATGCTCAGACCTGTGCCTGGCACATAGTAAACACCCAGTAAACAGTAGCCATTCTGATTTTTAAAAAAACAACAACTATATTTTGTACTGGGGTATAGCTGATTAACAAACAATGTTGTGATAGTTTCAGGTAAAAAGCAGACTCAGCCATACATGCATGCATGTACATGTATCCATTGTCCCCCAAACTCCCCTCCCACCCAGGCCGTAAGCAGTAGCCATTCTGATTAAACCAAGTGTAGTGGAGAAGGCAATGGCACCCCACTCCAGTACTCTTGCCTGGAAAAATCCCATGGGCGGAGGAGCCTGGTAGACTGCAGTCCATGGGGTCGCGAAGAGTTGGACATGACTGAGCAACTTTACTTTCACTTTTCACTTTCACTTTTCACTTTCATGCATTGGAGAAGGAAATGGCACCCCACTCCAGTGTTCTTGCCTGGAGAATCCCAGGGACGGGGGAGCCTGGTAGGCTGCCATCTATGGGGTCGCACAGAGTTGGACACGACTGAAGCGACTTAGCAGCAGCAGCAGCAGCAGTGCTGGCCCACAGAGGGAGGGCTCAGCTCCGCTCCCTGCCACAGGAGCTACTCTCCAGAGCTGGGCGGCAGATGAAGGAACTGAAGGCCAAACTGGCCCCGAGCCTCAAGGACAGAGAGTTCCCTGCCCCTCGCAGCAGCTTCTGCCCTTCTGGAGTTCACCAAGCCTCCCTTGTGTTGTCCCAGAGTGAACCTCAGCTCATCCTGCATCAGCAAACTCCTGTAAGAGCTGGGGGAGCAGGAAGAGGCACACAGCTTAAGTCAGGCACGTGAAGACTTAGCTTAATGGTTTTAAAATGACACAAGCCCCTCTCTCCTCTTTGACCACTGGGGGTGTCAGACAGCAGGTCCTGACACTCACCATCGTCCTCTGCACCGTCCACAATATCCCTTAGCATCCTGAGCTGCTTCCATCTCACTGGTCCTTTGAAAGAGAGTTGCCCAGAGAGAGAGGCGGCGTGGCCCACTGCCCACTGCCCAGGGTCACCCAGGCACATAGTAAACACCCAGTAAACAGCCGGAGCAGAGCCCAGCTGGACTCAGGTCATGAGCTCCTTAGCAGAGCACTCTTCCTTGCAGCTCTTCCTCAAAGCCTGGGCACGAGCTTAAATCAGTGGGCTCCCCACCCTGGTTAGACATCTAGGTCATCTGCAGGGGGTGTCTGCTTGCTTCTTTGTTTTCTGTTGTTTTTAATATAGATCCTTGCACCTGATTCACTGGGTCTGGGGCAGGCGTGGGAATGTGTATTTTTTTTTTAACCCTTCCCAGGGATTCTGGGGGCTTCCCAGGTGGCGCTAGTGGTAAAGAACCTGCCAGTCAATGCAGGAGACGCAAGAGAAGGGAGTTCAATACGTAGGTCGGGAAGATCCCCTGGAGGAGGAGATGGCAACCTCAAGATGGTATTCTTGCCCGGAGAATCCCATGGACAGAGGAGCCCAGCAGGCTATATAGTCTATAGGGTTGCAAAGAGCCAGACACGACTGAGCGCGCACACACGCAGGGCTTCTGAGAACAAGGTTCAGGAACCAGGGTTGGAATAGACGGTGCTGTAACGCTGTCTCTACCTGTGACCACTCTGTTCTCTCTGGACTCCTCAGGCCTGGAGGAACCATGGTGACCTATGGGGGAATGGCCAAGCAGCCTGTCATCGCCTCTGTGGTAAGCTGGGGTCTGAACACCACAGTCGTCTAGACTCGGGCAGTGCCCCGCGCCTGGGGGAGTCTGTCCCTTGAGCCTGAAGTTCTTGCCCTCAGAGCACCTTAGTGCCTGTCCTTCCTATTTCCACAGAGCCAGCTTATTTTTAAGGATCTCAAACTTCGGGGCTTTTGGTTATCCCAGTGGAAGAAGGACCACAGTCCAGGTGAGTGGATGATAGCCCTGTTACCAAGGGTCACACGAGAGGGCAGTGCCTACTCAGAAGTGACCAGCGACTCTGAGCCCAGGAGAGGTGATCAGAAGCCCCCCACCCCAACCCCAAAACAGGATAAAGGATAACAGCCTCTAGAAACAACTACAGTCAGCAAATAGTTTTAGGCTAAAGTGGGCCTGTCCTCAAGGGGACCACTGAACAGGACAGCTCCTGCCGCCCTCCCAAGGAGCTGACAGTGGGGAAGACTGCCGTGAACGACAGCCCAGTAAAGAGAACAAACTCTGGAACCAGCCTGCCTGGGCTCAAATCTTGCTTCCACCATCACTAGCTGTAGGTTCTGCCGAGCCCAGCTTTGGGACATCAGGCAAGTTACTTAACCCCTGCCTTGGTTTCAGTGTCATAATTGTTGGGACTTCCTGGCAGTCCAGTGGCTAAGACCCCTGCAGGGGGTTGTCGTTGTTCAGTCACCAAGTCATGTCAGACTCTGCGACCCCATGGACTGCAGCACACCAGGCTTCCCTGTCCCTCACCATCTCCTGGAGTTTGCCCAAGTTCACGTCCATTGAATTGGTGGTGCCATCCAACCATCTCATCCTCTGCCACCCGCTTCTCCTCTTGTCCTCAGTCTTTCCCAGCATCACCAGTGAGTCGGCTCTTCCCAGAAGGTGGCCAAAGTATTGGAGCTTCAGCTTCAGCATCAGTCCTTCCAGTGAATATTCAGGGTTGATTTCCTGTAGGACTGACTGGTTTGATCTCCTTGCTGTCCAAGGGACTCTCAAGAGTCTTCTCCAGCACAGCAGTTCAATCTCTGATTGGGAAACTAAGATCCCACATGGCCTCAAGGCTCGGTCAAAAAAAATTTTTTTTAACAGTCATAATTGTTTAAACTATTGTTAGCATGTTTGACAGAGGCGGAAACTGAGATTTAGAGTGGCTAAGTCGATTGCCCCGAGTCACGCCCACCTAAAGAGTGTGCAGCCAGGATGTGAACAGCCAGTCGCTCTGACTGTAGACCCTGAACCAGACACACTCTCCTTCCTCTCCCAGAGGATGGGTTCCCCAGAGTGTGACCACCATCGCTCCCAGGCTGAGCCTGAGGAATGATGTGGCCTTCTCCCAGTGAAGGAGAGGGGAGTGGTCCTGTGAATGGGGTGTTTCAAGCAGAGAAAACAGCATGTGCAAAAGGCTATCAGAGAGGGTGGGAAGCTGGTTGTGACCAGATTATGGGAGGCCTTCTAATCCTCTTTAAGGAGCTCAGACTCTATCTTAAGGGGAAATGGGAAGCATGGACAGTGTTTCAAGCAGGAGATACAATTCAGTTTGAATATCGAATGAACTAATGTCTATGAAAAAGCACTTCTTAGGCCAGGCCTTCACTTCTCATTTTCCTCTGCCATCCTGGGTCCCTAAGTGGGAGGCAGGCCCCGGGAGGGGACCCTGGTGGCCTCAACAGGAAAGGTCCTGAGGGAGTCTCAGGCTCTCAGGGAAGGCTCTCCACCCCCAGCAGAGCTCATCTGTCTGTGCCAGGCACCACCCACCCCCTCCTCCTCCTCTGGCTTCCCGCCCTCGCACCATTCGGGACTCCCAGCTACACCCAGTCAGGTTCTGTGCCTGGCAGCCACCACCTGCCTGTCAGCTCCCGGGGCCGCTGCCCGAACCCTATCCCCACCCGGCTCTCACTGTCCCGAATTCGAATTCGGCTCTCACTGTCCCGAATTCGGGCGGGCAGGAACCAGGCTGCCTCCACAGCCGCCACGCCCCGGCCAAGCCCAGGCGTCTCGCAGCTGTGTAGGCCTCCCTGGAGCCCGGCCCCAGCTCCCACCGGCAGGGAGTCCCACGGGTCATCTCCCCGCGTCCTCCAACCTCCCACAGACCAGTTCAAGGAGCTGATCCTCACACTCTGCGATCTCATCCGCCGAGGCCAACTCACGGCCCCCGCCTGCTCCGAGGTCCCGCTGCAGGACTACCTGTGTGCCCTAGAAGCATCCACGCAGCCCTTCGTGTCTTCAAAGCAGATTCTCACCATGTGACGTAATAACCCCAGAGCCAAGCGGGAGGGGAGATGGATCAGCAGGACTGGTTCGGGCCCTCCCCCCACCCCCTAGTTGGGCCTCCACCGCCCACAGGCTGCACCTCTCCCCACTGTCCCTTCTGACTCAGAGAATTGGGGGGCCGGCCTCAGGGTATTGAATAAAGTCTGAACCTCCTAGGAGGAAAAAAAAACCCACAAACCAACAGAAGTCCTCTCTGGAGAAGGACCATCCCCAGGCACTCACCATCTCCCAGCACGAAGAAGCCGCCTTATGCCTGTGCCCCAGCAGCATGTCCTGATGGCCCTGTAAAGCCATGCCTGGGCAGGACAGGCAGGGCACAAGAGCCAGTCAGACAGATCTCTGCCCTCCAGCCGTGCCAGCCCACTGAGGAGACCCTTCTAAAAAGGAAGGTTTGACTCATTCTCAGGTGGCCTGCGGTTCTGTCTGGGGCAGGGGGAAGGATCAGCTCCAAAGAGGAGTGAATGCCAGGCTGAGAAATCAAGGCAATGGGGTCTCTCTCGGTGGCTGGACCATGCCTGGGGCACTTCCATTCTAACTAGGGAGATAGGCACATCAGTGTTTACACCTGAGGTCATTTTACCCCCAGGGGACACTGGATTGTCATAATTGAAGGGCTGCTGCTAGAGTCTTGTGAGTACAGAGCCTAGTGAGTAGAGGCCAGCGATGCTGGCATCCTACAGAGCACAGCACAGTCTCTGTCAACCAGGGCCCATCAGCCCACATATCCACAGTGCCACCGTGGAGAAACCCTGCATCACACCACAGGTCCCACAGTGGTTGTCATAGTGATGCGCGCTAAAGAAGACCCGTGCGAGGTGCTCTGAGTACCTAACCGAGGTCCAGTCCTAGACCTTCCTCAGAGGAAGCTTGAAAGCGGGCCGTGGGCAAGGCATTGCTTTATTCAGACAGCGAAGAACTGGACACTACGTGACTTTTTGGTGTTTTGCTTCGTGATCCACTCACCCAAAGCAAAGCACTAGAGACTTGAGGGTGTCTCCTTCATCACCTGGCCCTCTGTTCCTGAGCTCTAGAGCCTCACTGGGGTGGACTTAATGAGAGCCCAGTGCGTGCCTGAGGCCAGGGCTGCCTATGAGTGGCGTGGGGCTGGCCCGCAGGTAGCTTTATCTACTCATGAAGCCACTTTATGGAGGCATTCAGAGGGCCATGGGGACACAGCAGCTCTGCCTAAGGGTTTAAGGAAGGCCCCCCACCCCAGAAGAAGTATGGTCACAGCAGTCTCTAGGCCCAGCAGGAGGAGGTGTCCCACGCAAAGCCAGCAGCACACACGAGAGCCTGGAGGCCCAGGAGAGCCTGCCCATCACGGAACTGCCAACGGGCGAGTACAGCTGACACCTTGGATGTAGGGGTGTCGGAAGACTGAGTTGGGAGCCCTCCTTCACAGCAGGAAGGCTCAGGACTTGCCCTCAGGACATGGGGAGGGACTGGAGGGGTTAAAGCAGTGGAATGGTGGGGAAAACTGGCTCTGAAAGCTAGGGGACGCTCCGGTTTAGTTGCACACCAGCACGTACATGGGCCCCGGCGTCATCCTCCGTCTTTGGGAGCATCTTGTGTGTCCTCTGGAGAATAGGACTCGGCTTCAGCCTGGGACTGCGAAAGGTCTGCAGGTACCCTCTGGGTAAGATTTGCCACCTTGTACACCTGGGCTCAGAATCAGCCCCAATTCACCCAAATCTCTCCTGTTCTCTGTCCTTGAGGTTAGTGGGACAGACGTTCTGTGCAGCTGGTCAACGTGGGCAAGTGCAGAAAGCCTGAGAGGGAGGGGGAGGCCACCTGAGGCTACAGGGGTGAAGGTTAGGATGAGGCTCATAAGGGGGCTCCACAAGCTTGGGCTTAGGGGCTCTGATGAGCCTTCAGCCATGGAGACGGATCTGGCCCCTAGTAGAGACTCAGAGCGGGCAGACAGAAGGGAGGAAGGTTCATAACACCACAGCACAGTTAGAGACCTCATGGGTGGGGGAAGGGTGTGCAGAGTCCCCTGAGAGTAGCACCTCTGGGGGTCTGGAGATGATTTGGGGGAGTGGAGGGGGCTACACCATGTGGCACTTGGGATCTTAGTTCCCCAACCAGGGATCGAACCCATACTCCTTGCATTGGGAACATGGAGTCTTAACCACTGGACTACTAGGGAAGCCCCTGGAGCTGACATTTGCCCTGGGTTTAAAGGATGATATTTTCTCAGGCAGGGAAGGGAGACAAGCATTACAGACCAAGGGACAGGTTTAAGTTAAGGCAGAACATTTATGTCAGAATCTACTCCTTTACCCCAAATACCATTCTACTTCTAAGAATTAAGACTGATGACTTTTAGGTGGGGACATGGGAGGCTGGAATAAACACTTTTCCCGCCTCCCTAGCAGCTGACAAGATCTGGCCCATGTGATGTAAGCAGAGGTGGGAGGTGTCTGTTTCTTAGGAACCTCTTTAAAATAAAGCTGACATCCATCCCTGTACCTTTTCCTTCCCCTTCCACCTTCCCCCTCCCCAGGAAACAAACATGGAATTTGCATAGCCATCTTTGACCATGTTGAGAACAGAACAGCAACAAAATCAAAGGAGCCTGGGTCCCTGAGACCCAAAAAACCCTGACTGCCCACCTCAGGATTTGAGAAATAAGCTTCTGTGCTATTTAAGCCCCTAGTGTTTGGGCTTCCTCTGAACCTACTCCTAACTGATACATATTGTCTGATTTAATTTATATTGAAATCATGTCAGACCATCTGAAGCTGAAAATTTCACAAAATCACAATCTGAATAGTGGCAGTTTGTGATTACCAGCTAAGGAATTCAGACTTTACCCTGTGGGCAGTAGGGAACAAAAGATTTCTGAGCCAGATGATCAGAACTATGCTTTAGAAAAATCTCTCAGGCAGCAAGCTGGAGGACAGTTTAGAGGCCCTAAAGAAAGATAATCAGAAGCTCCCAGATAAGGAAAGTTTCCCTAAATTCTGAAGACCAACATAGGGATTACCAACGTTTAATGAGGCCAGCAGAGGAAAGGAGCCTAAGACAAAACAGTGTCAGAAGAAGAGAATGGATCATCTCTTACTTAATAAGTACAAGGGGGCAGGGGGAAATCCAGTACAGGATATTATTTTTAATTTTCAGGGCATGTGGAGTTGGGACAACTAGCCCACCAAGTAAACAATACCCTTTTTAAATGGCAGGAGGAGGAAACTTTGGCTCCAGGAGACTGAAAGATGACAAACGGGCATGACCTAAACCAAAGCCTGGGCACCCCTGAAGTCCTGAAGCATCATGCCTGGCTTTCCCTGTTGTCTTCCAGTAGCATCCGCCTACTGGTTTCTACTAGCAGGCGCCTACCGCCACTGCCATAATACTGATGACTGTCCGGTGTTGGGACACCAGTTAACCCCACTTTCCTCAGGGAAAGTCTGAGGCCCAGAAGGAAAAGTTTCTTGCATTAACCTGTGGGCGTTAGGCATCTCAGTCCTGGTGCCTTGCAGCTCTCAAGCTCAGCCCCACGGTCACTGGCAGGTTCCACGCCTTGGGCAGGATGCTGGGCCCAGCCAGGACAGCTGGAGGAAATGGTGGAAGCAGAGAGACTCCTGGCACAGCACCTGCCTGCAGGTGAAGGCAGGAAGATCCTGGGAAGACAGGTGAGCTGACATTACCTGAGGGGGAGGAAAGCTTGCCCTGTGTCCCTGCCATTCTGCGGTGTTCAGACGTTTCCACACGCACCATCATTTGATTTTTATAGCTTCCCTGTGTCATTGAGGTTTTACTATCACCACTTTTCCAGAAGAGAAAGATATATGGGGAGAGGAGGTGAGCTGCTCGAGGCCACACATCAGGAAGCAAGCTGGCACCACAAGCCAGGCCCCCTGACCCTATCCAGTCACTGGGCCAGTCAACCCCCGTTCCTTTGGCCCCACAGTTGGCCCTGAGTTCCCTCTTTTCTCAGGACTCCTTGATTTTGTTCAGTGATAAACGACATGTCACCCAGTTTCCCTGAGTCCACGTCTCATGGAGAAGCATGAGAAAAGGAGAATAAGGAGGCCATTGAAGCAGTCCAGTTGAGAATTCATTCACTTATTCATTCAGTAAATAGTCTGAACACCTGTTATGTAAAAGGCACTGTCGAAGGTGTTAGGGATACAGCAGGAGACAAAAAAATCCTGGCCCCTGACACCAGAGAGTTTACATTCTGGTGGAAGAGAAAGCCAGTGAAGGCGCGAGTAAGTGAGGTGATTACAGAGCACAGCAAGTGCTGTGGGAGAAAAAAATACGGTGCTTTCATAGTGGCGGGGAGGGGGGAGGTACTCGAGAGAAGTTGGGCAAGGAACATCTGAGCCCTGAATAAGTCAGCCGA
The DNA here is from genome assembly GCF_003369695.1 of Bos indicus x Bos taurus. Lineage (NCBI taxonomy): Eukaryota > Metazoa > Chordata > Mammalia > Artiodactyla > Bovidae > Bos > Bos indicus x Bos taurus. The sequence continues at coordinate 124,010,197 of NC_040077.1, forward strand.
ATTTCCAGGCTGGGGGAACAACATGTTCAAAGCCCGGTGTCTGAATAACATGACGAGGCCTGAACTGGCTTAGTAAGTGGGAGTGGAGAGGAGTGGATTCGTGAATACTTAGAAGGAAGAACAACAGGATAGAGTGAATGGAGTGGCACCTTAGCTGGAAGGAGGTGCCCGAGTTAGTGAGCTCTTTGAGCGTGAGGGTTTTAGCGACAGGCCTTTCGCCTCTAGGGGGCGCTCTTCCCATCTGTACAATAGGTTGAGCAGATGATATAACCACCAAGGTTGCTGCTGCTGCTGCTGCTAAGTCGCTTCAGTCGTGTCCGACTCTGTGCGACCCCAGAGACGGCGGCCCACCAGGCTCCCCCGTCCCTGGGATTCTCCAGGCAAGAACACTGGAGTGGGGTGCCATTTCCTTCTCCAATGCATGAAAGTGAAAAGTGAAAGTGAAGTCGCTCAGTCGTCTCCGACTCCTAGCGACCCCATGGACTGCAGCCCACCAGGCTCCTCCGTCCATGGGATTTTCCAGGCAAGAGTACTGGAGTGGGGTGCCATTGCCTTCTCCCAACCACCAAGGTTAGCACTTCAGAATACTATGATCCTCACACTTTCCTAAATATCAAATGGATCAAGATTACAACATAAAAATCAGCTCTAAAAGTAACAGGATAGGGACCTCCTTAGGGGTCCAATAGTTAAGACTCCAGGCTTCCAATGGAGAGGGCAAAGTTGGTTGGATCCCTGGTCAGGGAACTAAGATCTCAAAAGTGACCTGTGGCATGGGGAAAAAAGATTTTTTTAGAATAAACCATGGGAAGTATTTTCTAAAAAATTTTACTAAGCTCAGAGTGAGGAAGGCCTTTCAAACTACAACACAAAATCCAGAATCAAAGTAAAATAAAGGATAAATTCGATCCCATGAACATCTGGTGTTTTTGCATGGCAAAAAAGCACTCTAGGCAAAGTCAAAAGTCAACAAACCGGGAAAAAATATTTGCAACTCATTTGACAAAGAGCTAGTGAACTATAAACCTGTAAGAAAAGTGGGCAAAAATATAAGCAGACATAGAAAGACACAGCAGAAAGAGAAAATTTATCTCTTAAATATATGAGGCTTACCGCACTCAACTGCAAATTAAACTACCCCGAGATACCATTTCTCATCTATTAACTCAGCTAAAGATCATAAAGTTTGATAACGTGTTGATGAGGAAATGGAGAAAGCTCCTTTTGTACTCTAATGAATGATTTTCAAATTTATCAGTCTATTAAGTGCAGAACTGTATGTATAGTACACCACCATTTACTTTGTATGTGTAAAATACTTCTAAAAGGACATTTACAAACGGATTACATTGCCTCTAGGCCACCAGAGGTCAGAGCTGGTTAAGGTTTTTCACTGTATAACATTTGAACCAGTTAATGAATTATCCGTTCAACATATGATTTTTAAAGTAAATAAAAACAGTAAAGAAACAAAACTTCTTTGTGGTTCTAGGTAAATTGGATTAGTGAAAAGAGACCCAATATTTATCGAGCTTCTACCACGTTCCAGATACTGTCCCAAGCTCTTTCACATCCACTTTTCGTTACCCTGGTAGTCCACTGAGATGGGATAAATTATTCTAATTTTACAAATTAGAAAATGGTCCAGTAATGTAGCCAGTATCAAGCCTAATCTGGCTCTAGTTCCAGCCTTCTTCACTTTCCACGTTGGTTTCATTAAAACAAGTCCTATTTTTAAAATAATACTGCTGTTACTTTATTGGGCACTTAAGATGCGCTGGGATGTCCTATACTTCTCAGAACAACTCTGGAGGGTTGCAGTTACTCTCCCCTTTTATAGAGAAAACAAACGGGACTCAACGAGGAGGGCGTAACGAGCCCAAGGTCACAGATATTTAGATGACTAGAAGCCAGGTTTAATTCCAAATCTCCTGCTCGAAAAGTCGAAGCCACTCCCGGTGCAAAGGACAAAAGCAGAAACACTCGCAGGATTGTGGACGGAGGCATGGACGCTTCCGGGGGAAGCGGCGAAGCCAGCGGGCTACGCTGCGCGCCAAGCTCGCGAGAGAACGTGCCCACGCACCCGCCCGCACCGCCTGTCGATCACCTGGCTCCGCCCCGCGCCGGCGCGCCCGCGGACAGGCCCCGCCCCCGTCCCTGGCCGGGCGGGAAGCGAACGCGCTCTCTCCCTCCCGTTACCCTCCGCCTGCGGGGAGGCGGGAGGCGCGTGCTCGCGAGCTGCGTGCTCGCGTACGTCACCGGGTTCGGCTACGTCCGTCCCGCCGCCCGCCCGTTGCCGCCGCCGCCGTCGCCGCGCTCTCGCTTCGCCGGCCGCCGCCTAAGGGGGGCTGGGGCCGGGCCAAGTAGCCGCCGCCGTTGCCGGGATGCCACGGGTGTACATCGGCCGCCTGAGCTACCAGGCCCGGGAGCGCGATGTGGAGCGCTTCTTTAAGGGCTATGGGAAGATCCTGGAGGTGGATCTGAAGAACGGGTGAGGAGGACTGAAGAGGGGCCTGCCGTGTGGGGACGGGGCCCCCGGCGGTGGCGGGAGGCCGCGGGGACGGGAGAGGGACGCCTGCCCCACTAGGAGCTGTTACCGGCCATCTCCGGCTCCGCCATAGTAGCGGCGCCTCGGGGGCGCGGGTAGGCCCCAGTTCCTACTGCGCCTGCGCGGGTGGGGGTGGCGGAGGGATAATGGGAGCGATGGTGAGCCGCTGAGTGGGACGGGGGGGAGGAAAACCCGAGTGGGACGGGGGGGAGGAAAACCCGAGTGGGACTGGGGCTGCGGGCGGGAGGGCACACAGCTCCAGGGCGGCCTGGGTTTTTCCTTCTCGGGCCCTGGGACCGGGGCCTGGTTCGTCTCCAGCGGAGACCGACCTTTCCCGCTCTGAGGGCTGCTGGAAACAGATTTCCTGCTTCCTTTTCACTTCTTACCCAGTTTACTGGATCAGATGGTCACAGCGCATCTCTCCCAGGGACGGGAGCTCTGAAGGGACCAGCCCCCCACCCCCGCCTTCTTTTTTTTAGATTTGCCATGTGCTATTCTTTTTTTGGGCGGGAGACTCTGGTTTGAATAGTCTAGGGACGGTTTCAAAAGTATCGACTTGGGGTTCTGAAAGCCTTCACTGTTCCCTCTACAGAGGTAAATTAAAAGTCTTAGCCACCTATCTTTTAAGACTGCGTACAGTTTCCATGCTGAGGTTTCCGTTCCTCAGCTTGCCAGGAAATTGCTCTGAGGTTGTCGAATTTGTTGGAGAATAGTGGCCACTGTGAGTTGTCAACTCGTTGATGTAGACGGAGACCTAGAGTTAGAAAATTGCTGACTTCCTCCCCGGCTATGGTGTGTTACTTGTATTCTGATCTATCTTGGTAGAGCAGGGCCCACAGGAGCTACAAGTTTCAGGGATAACAGATGAGTCAGGACTGGAGAAGATACTCAACAGGGAAAACGGAGAACCAGGAAATGTTATGTAGGACTTCAAAGACACGGATATTAAAAAAAGGAGTAGGGGAAATATTTTAGGGTACTAAACCTTGTATGTTAGAGAACTCTTGTCTGCCCCCTCCCCTTTTTAAGACCTGCTCTGCAACAGGTCTGACATGACTAGAGTTTATTCCCCAAAGTAATGCTAGCAGCTAACACTTGAGAGGTTTATGAAGTTTTAATTGAACACTGGACAAACATCGTAAGCTAGAATGTACTCAAACTGTTCGCTGAGTTTAAAAAGTCATTTCAAATTGTTAGGAAGAATCACCTTCTTATTAAGGGAAGTGTCCTCCGTCAAGTGTTCATTATGAATGCTAATTTCTTTCAAAGTAGAAGGCTTAGGACTTTCTTCATTTTGTACATTAGAGCTTTCAGCTCTTAAGTTGGGCAGGGGGTTGTTACTGTGATAAATATGTGTCTGAATGATTAAGTTCAAACTCCCGGTTTTCTTCAGAGCCCAACCAAGTTGACAGAATAATTAAATTTTGGGGAAAGCATGGGTTTTGAAAGCAGACAGGCCTGGGTCAAATCCTATCTTCACCACTTACTTTCTATGAACAAGTGACTTCTCTGATTCTGAGTTTCCTCATCCACCAGGAAAAGGAAGATTAGAGATAAGAATTGTAAAGCATTTGGCTTATAGCTGTAAATGGTTTCTGTAATCAAAGGGATCTGACCATGATCCTAAGGAGACAGCTTGTTAAATGTTTAGTAACATGAAAGCATATTTGGTGAGGTCTGTTCTCTAAGGTTACTCAAGTGATAGCAAGAAATGATGTTGATACTAATGGGAAAATAATTAATGGAAACTAATTAATGAAACAAATGTGTTGATAACAACCAAGATGGCTGTTGATGTGCTGAATGAAGGGAGGAGGCAGAAAAACAATTCCACTCTTGAGTAAATTAAGTGCCTACATTTGAATTAAGAAATGCTTGCTCTCTGTTTAAACTCAGAAAGTGAAACTTGGAGCAGTTTGTTTGAAATAGGCTTTGAAGTATGGATTGATGGGGTCTTGAAGTGAAGTGTCTGGGAATAGTGTATGTCCCAACTGGTGATGGTTGAATGAGGAAGAATTTTGAAATACAGTAAACAGCCTAGCTTGGATGAGTCTAACAAATGATCTAGAAGTTTAAAAACATAAATCAGAAACAACTATAAGGTTTTACACTAAACATTCAAAATCACGTGCTCTGGAGGGAGTAGTTGAGCAACCTGAGAAATGGTGATACAAGACGAAGAACCACTGCTCCTTGCAGGACCGTATATACATGGGTCTCTAGGGGGACTATTCATTTTTGCAGTTGTGCAGCTAAACCGTGGGATGCATGAAATCTGCGGTTGAAAGTCAAAGGAATGAGGAATGGGAAGTCATTCTAGGGATTTGAAGGCAGGTGTGACAGACACCAAACTGGTGCACCTCCTGGAAGCATTCAGGAATCCTTGCAGAGGAAAATGACTTCTGAACAAAGCAGATAGTTGTATTTCAAACACAAATTGACTGGAGTAGATGGCAGTAGTGCAGAGGAGTTTAAAAGGATGGCATAATTTAGCAACATATGTAAATTTACAGTCCTGAGAACTTAGGAAGCATAATAGAGCTCCTTGAGAATCACTTTTAACACATCTGGATTGTGATTATAAGTATCTCTGAAACTGAAAAGCAGAATTTGGATGGTTAGGGCTTTGAAGATTGCTGAAGAGTTGGAAATTTGTAGAAGTGAGATTCATCAGTAGACAGTAGATAAGTTGAGCTGAAGGACTGTGTGTAAAGTTCAGAATTAAATAGGCATAATGCAATGGTATAAATAGAAAGGTTGACCAAACGAGGAAGCAGATGAACTCTCCAGAGGAGATTTAGTATCCAGGAGAACCTTTTATGGACCCTCTTGGGATCAGGAGAAGGGAGATGTATACAGGAGTGCATTGCCTGCTTTTATTGTACCAGGTAACCCTAATCTAGATTGCCTTTGTTTTAGAGAACTCCTGGAAAGATGGTTCAATTTGGGACCACGAACACGTGCTGTAAATCTCCCACGACCATTTAGGCCTCTCCAGATCCCCTCTGGTCTCCATCTGTATGTGCCACACTGACTCCAGCAGGAGCACTGGGGGACCAGGGGTCAAGGAAGCAGCAATATTAGCACCCGTTAGAGCCCTGCCAGCTCTGTGGTAACTTTTGCTGTCTTTGATTATTTGTGAATTCTGTGAACTTTCTTTTTTGTTAGTCACTTTTTTCTTTTTTCATATAAAATGTAGATAGGTTTTTAATACAGTATTTTGCCACACAATATTGTAGTCTTGCTCATAGATCTTTATATTTTAATTTTTTCCATATTTTAGTTAGTGAATGAGACAGATCCTATCCTACGATTATTTTATTTGCCTAGTAGCTGGACAGGTAAACCCCCAAACCATTGAGGAGTTGGGGGGGCGGGGGTTGGTTTTTTTAGTTGGTTAAATCTGTGAATTGAAACTCTCCAGGGAAACTTTGCTATAAATTTCAAAACCTGTGTTTCATATTACAGTGAAACTGTGAACAGCCAGAATTTTCAGAGGTGTAATTGGATTTTCATGATATCTAAGTATTACCAAGAAGTTCTTTGTTTTCACCCTTTGCTTAAAATTCCTTCAAGTGGAAGATACCTTAGTTAATTTTTTAAATGTATTAAGGCTTCAGCGAGTTGCATCGTTTTTCTGTTAGTTCCTGAGCACTGTAGGACATTGTTAGGCCTGAGATACTGGGATAGAATCTCTGCCAACCCCAGAACCTACACAGGGATGTTCTCTTTTGACTGAATCCTTGATGAGAGCTTGTTTTTCTTCTTGTTTTTTAAAGAGGCAATAAGGAAAATATAATTGAATTTGAAGTTATTGGTTTCTGGCTAATTGAACTATTCGTTTATTATTAAAAACCCATTCTTGGGAATTCCCTGGCAGTCCAGTGATTAGGACTCAGCGCTTTCACTGCTGAGGGCCTGGGTTCAGTCCCTGGTCAGGAAACTAAGATCCTGCAAGCTGTGAGGTGTGCCCCACCTCCACCCCCAGAAAAAAGCCCATACTTAATTTGTATGACATTTCAAAATACTGTTTTATTTCTGATTAAAAATGACATTCTTTGCACTTAGACTTTGCCTTTTCTTGCATGCACTTCTTCAGCCTCCTCACCTCCCTTTTTCACAAGCTTGGATTCATACTGTTAGGTTCTGTTTTGTAACCTGCTGCTACCTAACAGTCTGATCCTCTTTGTCATTAAGTGATCTCTTGCAACCTAGTTCTTAAGCGCTACATAGTATTCCCACATGTAAATACTGTTTAATATAGTGTACATAAGCGAAACCATGTTGTACGACAAGGCGAGATTGTCTTTGGTCTTCCACTATTTTGTACATATATAAATATCTTCCATATAAATATGGAAAATATCCTTTATGTAAATCTTAGGGCAGATTCCTAAAAATAGACTTGGAAACAAGAGTGTATACCATTATCCCTCAGTATACTCACAGGATTCGTTCTGGGACCCGTTGCAGATACTCAAGTCTATGGACGCCTAGGTCCCATAGTCCACTCCCCACACCCACAGGTTCAATCAGCCACAGATGTGAAGAACTGACTATACACGTTTTGAACTTTGGCTACCTTTTGGTTTCCATATTATTTATTTATATTTTCACTTGCCATATTTAAGAGTTCCTATTTTTCTGAACTTACTCTTGACCATAATGTTTTAATATTATGACTTTTTAAATTAGAATATCCAAATATATGTGTTAGAAGTTATCTTGCAGCCTTTAAGCCTTATCCATTTAGCTTACCAAGCATAACAGATTGAAGAACTTTTTTAAGAATAACTTTTTGACTGACTAGAAAATAAATACAGGTTCGTTGTAGATAATTTAGACAATACCAAAAGCATGTAGAAGTTATCATTAATAATCCTTTTAACATAGACAAGGTTTTATGTGCAATTTTATGTTCCTCTTTGTATGCTTAATTTTTCTCACATATTCTGTTACATTAAAGTCTTTCACATAAACATCATTTAGTGGCTACCTAAAATCCATTGTATGGCTGAATCATGCTTTACCCAAGCATTCTTCCTAGGTTGTCTCTAAATTCTTGCTGTTGTGTATAACCTTGTGATGGATGTCATGTGCATAAAACTTTGTTTACATTTTTAATCATTCCTTAGAACAGGTTCTAGGAAGTAAAATGCATGTCACAGCAGGAGTGAACACTTTGAAAGCTCTCCATGGGCATAGCCAAATAAGTGTCCAGCAAAGCTACGCCAGTTCCACTCGTACCAGCAGTGCCTGGGCACACCCGTCACAGCAGCTCATCAGCAGGAGCAGTTGTGTTGTTTAAAGTCTTTGTTAGTTTACCAGGTGAAATGGTTGCAGGTGTCTTACAAGAGCTTTTCTTAAATAAGAAATCATGAAAAAGCAGGACTGTGGATTAAGTAGCATCTGTCACTGTTTTGTTCGTAATGTAACTGTTACAAATGTGACCAAGTTGTTTTTGTACTGAAGTCAACATACCTCCAAAAATATATATATATAGTGTATATATATATATATATTTTTTTTTTTCCCTTAAGCTGTGGGTAATTTTTAAATTTCTGTCATTTTAAAAAGTCAGTACCAAGAAATCATACCATGTTGTGATTTGACCAAGTGTTACCTACCACCTTAAACTGCCCTGGCTTGAGACTCCCACTCCTTGTTCCTGGTTTCCCAATCAGTTTGTGAAAAGAATAAACATCTTCTACAGTAACCTGTCCAAGTCATCTTAAATCTCTATTCTCACTTTAATAGCTTGCTCCTCCTTTCCTGATTGAGGTATCAAATGAATTTAAGGGCCACGTGAAATGTTCTTCCCTTCTTAAAAAGTAGGCACAGGATGTAGACTAGATAAAATGTGGTTTGGGTTCACAGGATTTTCTTATTCTTCCACGTAGCCTAAACAGAAGATTGTATTTTGAGTTCCTCAGAAGAAAGATGCTCAAAGCATCTGAGAGAATACTCTTGGGGATAGTATTTATGAATTTGTAAGTTAACACTGAAATTTTAAAATAAACAAGTGTTATCTCTAGTTTGTACTGACAGGGAAACTGAGGCACAGGAATTTAGAGTGACTGGTCCAAGGTCACAGAATGAGTTATTGACAACTCTGGAAACTGAAGATCTGATTTATGCACATACCAGATACAACATGGGCGGTGTAGGTCAAAGCTGCTTTCACGCTGTTCCAGATGGTTCAGTCCTGTCCTTTGGGGCCTTGCCTCCAGGGGTGAGAAGATAGTTCGGGTTCCACTGCCAGAAGTCCTTAGTCTCTCTGCACTGGCTTCCAGCAGACCAACAAGTGAGATAGGTGGTCTGTTTTGTTTTAATGACATTGGCCCTGGGCAGAGACTGCACCTGATTCTTCTCAGGCTACTGTTTGAAGAGCTAAAGGCTGGTGTCAGCTTTGTGATGGCTGAGAACCAGGTAGGATTTTGTGCAGGTAAAAGGCGTAAACAGTCTCTGTTGTGTTGTCATTGCTAGGGCTGTCTGGTCTTGGAGTATCCTGGAGGTGAGGGGTGGTTTGTGCCCTGGATTTGCACGCCTGTGTTTTCAGGAAATGCCCTACATGACTCTTGCTGTATGTGGAGATGAAAGTCTAGAGGTCCTGGAACGGCACCTCTAGATTCCTGAAGAAGCACTCGGGGCCCTCCGCCAGGGTCCCCAGCCATGTCTTGTGCCTGGATGCCAGAGGCAGGCCTTCATGAACACCGGCCCCCAAGACCCAGGGTGAGTGGGAGGACTGGAGGCAAAGAGGTGAGCAGGAGGCTCGAGCAAGGGGGTCAGGAACCACAGACCAGATGACTGACTTTGAGAAAAGTTACTTCATGTGGATGAAACAAAGCTATTGATCCATTAATGTTTAAGGAATGTGAAACATGCGTTAAAATATTAAGTGAATTAAATAATTTTCACGGGAAAGGCATCCCCAAGGTAGCACGGGGAGAGGCATCTTTAACCCAAAACAAACAGAGACTGTGAGGCGGTTATGAGGGACGTGGAAAGAGCCAAGATGGTCCCAAGAGGCATAACCTCTCAGAGGCTTTAACGTCTGTCACCCTGCTTGTAGTGTCGTTTAGAGGTAAGTACAAACTGGTTTTGTTTGTAGCTTTGGTGTGGATCCAGATAGTGTTGTCTGCTGAGTGTACACCTTTGTTTCATTAACTGCAAGTAACAGTGATTGTATCTTCCATTCCAAGAGTTTTATTCTAAATCAGCAGTACGACTTTCATCTCTTTGAGTTCTTTTAAACTGTTTTTAATTTGTGATCGAGTCTTCATGAACTTCAAGTGTGTCATCAGAGAGTAAAGTTAGTCTCTCAAGTCGTGTCCAACTTTCTGTGACCCTGTGAACTATACAGTCCGTGGAATTCTCCAGGCTAGAATACTGGAGTGGTAGCCTTTCCCTTCTCCAGGGATCTTCCCAACCCAGGGATCAAACCCAGGTCTCCAGCATTGCAGGCGGATTCTTTACCAGCTGAGCCACAAGGGAGACCCAAGAACACTGGAGTGGTAGCCTGTCCCTTCTCCAGTGGATCTTCCCACCCCCAGGAATCGAACTGGCGTCTCCTGCATCACAGGTGGATTCTTTACCAACTGAGCTATCAGGGAAACCCCATCAGAGAATAGTTGACCTCTTTTGAGACTTCTTAATTTCATTTACCCTTAATATTGATAAATGTCAGGAAATTGAAATGGATGCAGGTGTGATTGTGTTTACCCTCCTTTAAGGAAAGCAGCCCTGTTGACTTTAAAGGTCACAGTGATACATTCCATTATGACAGAGGGGTTATGGTTGTGATAGATTGAGCCACAAACTATTTACAAGTGTGTTGCTTACTAGGGGTAGTCCCATTTTGTAGGGTAGGAATATGGTAACTGCATATGAAAGGGAATTTTCTTAGTTCATTTTTGAAATAGTTTGGATAGTTGAAAAAAAAATGGTAAATAAGCTCATAGACCGGTTGCACAGTAAAACTAGGTTTGAATTTGGTTATAGATTCCCCTCTTCCTCCTGCTTTCTGAAGGAATTTTGTATTATCACTTAGTTTTTAGAATAATGATTATGTCTGTTCTTTTTTCTCACTCCAGTATGTGAATATTCCCTCAGAGATGGGCTGGTCTTCTTAATGACTATATCATCTTTCTGTATATTCCTTGACTGGTGTTGAAATGTTGGTAATTGACATACAGGTTTGGTTCCACTAGTAGCTTAGAGAATGTTCGCAACTTGTCAGTACACATCAGATGCAGAAATGATATTCCTTGTCATTTAATATTTCTCATAAGATGTTAATATTCATGTGGGCATTAGTCTTCCACAGCACGTAATTTGATGTAGCTGGTTTTCTGTGCTAGAGCTTACATTTCTCAAACTGTCTGCTCTATGGAGCACTTCTTTCCACTGGCATGGAGACAGAAGAGCATGGCAATAGTGTTAATATTAGGTGAGGACCTAGGTCTAAAGAATCCCAGATATTGGGTTGCCTTTATTTAACTGTTCTAAGTCTTCATTTCTTCATCTGTGAAATGATCAGGAAAGCTCACAGTTGTAAACATTATTATAGGGAATAATAATATTATTATATGAAAAGGGAAGGAGGTGGGCTAGAATAGTCATGTTAATAGTGGTTTGGAAAAAAGAACAAAACAGTGGTTTGGAGTTAAATTATAGATGCCTGTCATCTGCAAAGTATTTTTCTAGTTGGTGCTATAATCATTGTTTAATTGAAAGTCTGTAAACCTTATCATATTCTTTGATTTCTGGTCTGTTTTTTTTCCCACACCATTCATGCTTATATTTTTTGGTCCCAGTTACCATTCCTTACAAAACTAATTAAACGCATCCTTAAGTACATAATACTGTCAATGTCCATTCACATTTACCACCTCTAGGCCCAACTTTCCATCATCTCTATGCTGGTCTAATTTTTGCTGAGCCTTAAAACCAAAGACCGATTCCAGGGGTTAATATGGGGCCTCCAGAATGGGGACTGCACAGAATAATCTTATTTTTCCTCTATTCTTCTAGTCTGTTATGTTCTGAACCCACACATGTTTTCGGAAGGACCAGATGGCTGACACTGGCTAATGGGAACCAAAAGAGGAGTGAAAGTAACCTGGTTGTCACATACCCCAAGCTTAGAGGTTCTTCACCTGCCCCAACATCAATTTCTTTTTTGCTCTGGAGAATTTACCCGACTGTATCAAAAAAAATGTTAATATAGCCTGGCTTATCTGAGATTAGATTATCAAGCCAAGCAGCAGCATTTGTTGAATTTGAAAGAATTACACTCGGGACTGTGGGAGAGAAGAAACACCTGCCTTTACAAAGGCAGTGTGGCCTTGTGGCTAAGAGCTCGGGTTCTGGAGTCAGGTGGGCCTGGGCTCTAGTCCAGCTGTGCTGCCTGGGAGCTCCTGGACTCTGTGCGAATGGCCTAACCTCTCCCAGCCTCATTTTCTCCTTGCAAAGTGGGAGTAGTAGTGCATTCTTCACATGTCATGAAGAATGAATGAAATATTATAGATGAAGTATTTACTTGTGCTAGGCACTATTTAGATAGTAGCGTTTGTTAAAGAGCTCATAATCAAATGAGAAGATAAGCACAAGGAAAAAGAACAAGGCTTGACATTTTTCTACTGTTTGAATTACATTTTAATACTGAAAGAAATATGTGAGACCTAGTCAATTCTGCCTTGATTAAAACTTAATTCCATTATATTCTGTTAAATCTGGTGGAAAAGGAAAAAAAAAGAACAAGGCTTGAAAGGTCACCAAAACATTATCATGTAAAACAAAAAATTGAATAGAAGTGCTAATGGAAGTTTCTGGGACTCATGGAAGAGAATTCTCAAGTCGACAGAAGACGGTGGTTCTGATTCACCTTGTGTGATCAAGGCATTCCAGAGTTAGAGAATGGGTCAACAAAGATCTTTAGGAGTCAGCATAGACCTCTGAGCAAAAGAAGGATACAGCAGCTGGCTTTCCCTGCTACGTTGAAACAGACAAGTTGCCTAAGTAAAAGTAGCCACATTCTAGAGCAAAGTGAGGTGAGACCCTGCTTGTCTACCAGCGAGGAAGAGAGCACCCTGAGAGCCCAGCAGAGGGAGCGCACAGTAGAACGAGGCAGTGCCCTGAGGGGATCACCAGGGGGAGGCAGTCAGGGGCGATGACAGGGCGGTTAGGAGTGAATCTAACGGTCGGGGGACCGAGAAGAGAGGAATCATGAGGTAGGTTTTCTTCTTTGAAGGTGGGGAAAGATCAAGTGCAGACTGAGATGTGGCCAACGTTTGCAGACCAGGAATCCACACTAGCTCTAAGCAGAGAGCTCTTGGTGTGCGGGAACTGCCAGTTTGCCGACGTGAAAAGAGCCCCAGACTGGGTACTGGTGAGCCCTGAAGTCGCACCCCAGCTCTGCCACTCAGTGAGCACGGGTAAGTCATCCACCTTCCACGGGTGGCCGTGATGGCCCTCCCTCCTCGGAGGCTAAAGAGGGAGGCCGGAATGCCCAGAGCAGCCTCCTTCCTGTCTCAGGATAGAAAGGATCTCAGGAACCCACTTTTTGTGGTAGCAGCTCCTAGCAGTGGGTTACATACAACCCCCAGTTACTGGGGTTGTCAAATTGGAACCGTAATCTGTGACCCAGGGCAGTGAATGGGACATTGGTCAATTTTATTTTGAGAGCCTGACCACTGCTTCCCTGGAATTTTGCCGACTTTTGGTATTGGGGATAGTAACACAATTGTCACAAGCTTTCTGAGTTGGCTTCACCTGAGCACTAGAGAGTTGGTTGCAGAAGTGCCTTTCTGCAGTTTTCCCAGCACTTTATGCAGAGAGCAAGAATTTGTTTTTTTATTACAGTCCTGTCCGTGTGCCCCTTTTGCACCTCATGACACAAACTGACTGAAGCGTAGGACCAACACTGAGTGCTTTGAAAGAGAGCTGTTTCGATTCCTGTTCACTGAATGCCATTTCTTTCAGGGTAGATTTAAGGGCTGTGCCCTTAAAGTACATTGCTTTTGACCCTAGTTTCAGGGTTCAAGCCACCCCATGGGTTAACTTCAACAGATGAAAATTTTTCCTTGGCTACAGCAACATCCCTAATCCTGACCAGCCATGGAGAGGTTCGGTTCTTGCCAGTGAATGTGGGAATGGCTCACCACATTGGGAAAACAAAACTCACATCCTGCTGATGTTGGCTGAGGACTGTCATGTCCACATACAAAGAAAAGCATGTGGCACAGTTTTAGGACAAAGGTGAGCAGAGATCCACCGTGGAAAGGGGCAAATGTTTCTTACAGAGCGAGCATCCAAGGCGTGCCCCGCGGTGAGCAGCGCTGGCGGGTGAGGGCAGGCACACGCATGGAGGCTTGCTTCCCCTCGCCCCTCGGCCCCACTCCCCGTCAGTCAGCTGGTGGTGCACACCCCTTCAGTCACCCCCATTCAGGGAAGGTGTTTGGAAGACGGAGGTGGCCCTAAGCCCTCCCTAGAGGGTAAGGCAGGCTCCCCATTCTCTGCAGTAGGACATACAGAGTGGTGTTGGGGACCACTGGCGTAGGTTATTGGGATCAGGGGATGTGCACAATATCCCAACCTCGGGTGGTCATTCTTCTTGGGTGAAAAACTGATCAACTTTTCGAAAACTGAAGTCTTGGAGTACTTCAGTTTTAAAAGTGTGTCATTCCAGCTCCAGCATTTCAGAGTTCTGACTGACAGTCTGAGCAGTCCGTTAGCTGTTGAATGGGGAAGACCTGAGCATTGGCAGTGATGTAAGAATGGATTGAGGTTTAGAACAGCCCACGTAACTCAAAGGCTTTTGTTTGTAGTGTCCAGATTACCTGTCAATATTCAGTAAGAATCATGGTACTCACTTTTCTTAGAAAATGGCAGGGATTCCTCTTCCTTCATTTTTTGACTAGATTTGTCAGGATTAAACATATTCTAGAGGAAAACAGTTCGGGGAAAGGCAGTTGTAAAAGAACACTGAAGAAAGGAATTTTTCTTTTAATTGGAAAGATTTGCATTTAATAGGTAGGCCAGGCTTTTTGTTCCTTTACACAGGTAAGAGAGAGGACAGATGTAACATCTGAGAGTCAAGCCAGAGGAGGCATACTGGTGGGGTTTTGGTTTGTGTTTTTATCAGTCCCTGCCTTAGAGGGATTTTATAATCTGTCATAGGTTCATTCTCCCAAATTACTTCATCTTCATTCTCATACTAGAGTTACTGAAAGATGGTCATTTTTCATAGAGAAGAGAAAGGATGTCTGCAGCTAGAATTAAGAAATTTATCTGCTAGGTTGTGACCATAAGGCTTGTGTACAGGTCATCTCAGTGGAATGTCTGAGTGCACGCATGCCAGCTCAGTGTGCACGCATGCATGTGTGTATTTTGCATCCCTACTCTGGCAAAGAATTCGAGAGGAGAGTACTTTAGGGGAGAGGAGATCAGTTTCATGGTGGTGGTTTTGTGTTTTTTTTTTTTTGCTGCAAAGCACAAAGGAATTTTAAGATCTATTTAGAAAGATTCTCTGATGTTATCAGGGAGAGCTTTACTTTCTTAAAGGCACAAAAATTTAATTCAGAGACAAACTATTTAAATAAAACTAAAATTTTGTCCCA
Source organism: Bos indicus x Bos taurus (assembly GCF_003369695.1). NCBI lineage: Eukaryota > Metazoa > Chordata > Mammalia > Artiodactyla > Bovidae > Bos > Bos indicus x Bos taurus. The sequence continues at coordinate 124,025,365 of NC_040077.1, forward strand.
TCATTAAGCCAGAGGAGGACTAACTTTATCATACTTGTGATGTTAGGAGAAACCTGAGAGATACGTAGTATAGCTCCCTAGGATTCAGAGAAATAAAGTGATTTTAACGTGCTTTCAGAATTGGTTTGCAGCGGAACCCAGACTAAAATCCAGGCCAGTTCCTGCTGCTCCAGTCCTAATGGAGTTCTGAAGTCAGGCCGCAGTCTGAACATCTGCTGTTTCAATTGTTTAATGCAGTGTGCCTCAGTTTGCTCATCTGTAAAACAGATAACGGCACCTGGTTCTTGGGTACCGTGTTTATTAAATAAGTAACGTTTAGTACATAGAGGTTACTTAATAAATATTCAGTACCATTTTATTGTTGCTATCTAGTCTTCTGCCTGATTTAGGGAACTCATTCACTCTATTCAGTGAAGTGAGGTCATCCTTTCAGTAAAACGGATCTACATGAACAGTGATATGGTGGAAGCAGCCACACACTGATCTGATCTGATCTTTGCTTACAGAACAGGAATCACACCAGGCATGGTGTATGGTGCAGGAGGATATTTGGCTTTGTCTTCCAGGCCCACCCAGCAAGTCAGTGACAGAGAAGAGTGACAGTCAGGTCCTGATTTAATCTTGGACTGGACTTTGGCATTAAAACGTTACAGATAGATTTTGTGGCTTTTCAGAGTGGTAGCCAAGATTTTTCTGTGGGATAAATTATATCTTAAGTCAGCTGTTTTAATAGGTGTTTAAGATATCCCCCAAAAATGTGGCTACTAAGTAATCTGCTCATTGGGACTTCTTAGAAATGTAGTAAATATTAGGGAAGAACTGCAGGGGTCCTTTTCTTCTGATGACACAAATGGATCGCTACAACTCAGAGAAAAGTTTTATTGGGAAGGTGTGCCTTGCTTGAGCCTCAGCTGCAGAGAAAGATTGATCACTGTGAGCATTATTATTATTATTATCTTTTTTTAGATAACTGTGTCTCCACTTAGCAGATTGTCACCTTCCCTCAGAGGCAGGATGAGCTCTTAGTGTGCACAGGGTGATCCTGGAGTCTGGGAGGATGCTCTGCCACAGAGTTCTGACCAAAGCATCGCTTATCAACACACATCTGGCTTTCTATTTCAGGTTACTTGCAGGGCTTGGGGTCTTGCGTTCTCTGACTCCCAAGTGGTTGTAAACCCTAGTTGTTTTGAAGAAAACAGGTGTTCTGTGATGTCTTAATATAATCCTCGCAAATCAGCTGTTGTCCTTCTGACATCACATCAAATGAATTAAGGGCATTGAATGGTGCTGAGCCAGTGTGAACGCTTAGAGGGGAGGGGAGGCCACTTCATCATGCCCGTGTTGGATGTTTTCTCTCATCCCTCTGTACTTGGCATCTGGGCAAGTTGGCAAAGCAGACCTGTGACCAGTCTTGACAGTTAAGCAATGTACTTCTGGGGGCAAGGTGTTTTATTATCTATTTAGAAATAAACCAAAGTAGAAAAAAAAATTTTAATCAGCTCTTTAATTTTGTCTCTTAAAGTGATAGCATAGCTTTCCTGAAGACCCAGTCTACTTGGGAAAAGACAGCTAGCTGCAGTGTATTTTATCTGTTAGAGATTTTTTATGACCATAAAGCACTTTTTAACATAGTACATTTTACTGATTTTGAGAGGTTTTACTTGCTGTATCAACTATGACAGTTATGGGCAAAACCATTCTTAATACGCTGCTGGGCAGTTCCAGCTCATGGAAGTGTGAACCGTGCTTTAAAGTCTCCATAATCCATAAGCTGAGCCAGGTGTGTTCTGAATTCTGTTCCTGTAGAACGTTTCTTATTAAACCCTGGGTGTTTCTGTGTTACTTTTCTTTAATGGAATTGAGCTTCAGTGACTCTTGAGGTTTGAATGCCACTCACAGACATTTCAGCATAACAAAGTTTTTAGCTGTACATTGTCACCTTGAGAGACTCTTTAGTAAAGGAAGACTTCCTCAGTTTTGGTTCTCTTAACATGTTGCTGAGTACAGCATTACCTGCTAAAGAAAGTGGAATAATTTTGGTCAGGCTGGATGAACTTCTGGCAGGTCTTAGAACTTGTTTTTAGTCTCAGTAGGTTTAAACCCAGAGGGACACCAGTCAGTGTCTGTGTACTTAGCTCTGTTAAAAGTTTAAAGGTGTTGATTGTAACTTGTGTGATTGAGATGGTTTTGATTTTTCAGTATAGACAGTTCTCACAAAGCTAGACTTTTCACGGCCACATCAGACCAAACTAAGTTTATTGATAATATAGTTTATAGGGCGTTTGTTTGACTTTGCTTATAAATATCTTACAAATTTTGCATTTGGGTTTTATAAGTTTTTCCCTTCAACGGGCATTAACAGGATTGGGATAGGAGGTTGTTTTCTTTTGGATCTGTGTTAAACCACCAAACCTGTTTGTTTGCTGGGAAATTCCTAGCAGTACTATGTAAAAGAAGTTTGCACAGTTGTATATAGATTTTAGAGAATTTTAGCCTACCTATAAACATGGAAGTGAATTTGGAATATCGTGAAGAAGAGAATAGCTCCAAATTTTTTTCATTGGTAGTTTTTTCCTAAAAACTAGGGTTAGTCAATTCACCTGTGACTTGTTTAGGTAGAGAAAAGGGGACTTTAAAAGCTTTTTTCTTTCACTGAGGAGAATTACAGTACTTTTTTTAAACTTGGTTTATTATTCCAAGCATGATCTAACAGTTAAGACACAGTGCCTGAATGTAGGTCTAACTATTCTCTAAGATACTACTTTGAGACTAAAGCTAAAAAGATGAGTTTTTACTATGAGTTGAAAGAGCAAATATTCAATCTTGTAGGACTACATATTTTAATACCTTATACCAAGCATCCCTGTGGAGGTCTTTGCAGTTGCCACCAGCTACTTGGGGAACAGAAGAAATGATCTCTATTTAGCCAGCCTCCTACTAGAAATACAGGAGTCAACCTTGAGAAGTCTCCCTGCCCTTTTGCGTGCCCATGGACACAAAACTGAATGGTTTCAGCTAAAGGGAAGAGAAAGCTGAGCCGTAGTTTGCCAGACCTGCCGAACCTTTGCTAAGCATGAGCCTCAGTGCTTTCTCTTTGTGTTAGTGAAACCGGTGTCAGAATGGTACCAACCAGGATTTTGTTTGCTCTTTTCTAGATATGGGTTTGTGGAATTTGATGATCTGCGAGATGCAGATGATGCTGTTTATGAACTGAATGGCAAAGACCTTTGTGGTGAGCGAGTAATTGTTGAGCATGCCCGCGGCCCACGACGAGATGGCAGTTACGGTTCTGGACGCAGTAAGCATTTAAAGGGCATTTGTATCGGTGACATGCCTCTGTTATTAAATGTTAATTTTTTAATTAATTGATTAATGTTACATTAAAATGTATTGATTATTTAAGCCATTTGATTTATAAATTATGTATCTTTAAATGTAAAATTGTAAATAAACATCTTTAATAATGTTTAATTTTAATTAAATTGACATAAATTTCTTGTTTTAATACTTTATAAATATGTTTAATGATGTGTGTTTGTGTTGTTGTTTTTTTTCTCTGTAATGCAATTGTTTAACATAGATTTAACAAAGACCTCAATGTTTTAATTAAAAGAATCCTTTGAGGCTAAGATGACTGCCTGTTCCATTTGCTGACCTTGGGTTACCTTTCCATGCGTGGCTCTTTGAACCATTGTGGCCCTTGGCTGACCAAAAACAGGAAGCCATGTGACGACCGCAACCTTTCCCCATTAGACCTGGGTGGTGAGGATCCCAAGGGTTAGACACAGATGAGATTAAACTGAAATAGGTGCCTGAAAACTTTTTTTTTCCATATAAAATATTCACAAAAATTTTAATCACTGTGAGTAACACCAGTAACCGATTTAGTAATTTGGTTACTTATTTCTAAATTGTTAATAATTTGTAATTTATGCATGTTAATTTTAAATATAAGTATTAATGAATATATATACTTACAACTTTGTAAATTAAATTAAATTTTCGTGTTAGCTGATTGCTTATTTTAATCTAGATTAGAATTAAGGGTGGGGATAGAGTTAAAATATATATATTCTTTGGGGTGGGGGTAGATGGTATATTTAATAAGGGGAATGTGTGCTGTGTTGTTTTTTCTTTTTCCTCCACTGAAGTAATCTCATCTATTTGAACCTTCCAAAGGTGGATATGGTTATAGAAGAAGTGGCCGAGATAAATACGGCCCTCCTACACGCACAGAATACAGACTTATTGTGGAGAATTTGTCAAGTCGCTGCAGCTGGCAAGACCTAAAGGTTTGGGCCCTGTTAACCTTCTGGGATACAGTTGGGCAGGAGTTAAGTTTGGGAAAGAGGTCATTTTATACAGGCCCAGGCACACTGAGAAAGCTTTCCCAGAGTATCGGAAAATTTTCCAATTAAAGTTTCCACAGGAACACAATCAGAACCTCACTATCCTGTATGTTACAGGACCGGCATGCTGGGGACAGCCTATGTTATATGAAGTTTTCTCTGTGGAGAATGTTACAGAGAGATCACAGTGTAGTTTTGCCCTAATAAAAGAAAAAATTACAACTAACGGTGTTTCCTGCAATATTAGTTGTGATATGCAAGTTTGTGTCCGCTTCCAACATAGAGCCTCACTGGTGCAAATAACTGTCTGGCCCATGTTCTTTTCTAAGATTTATTTGTTTCTCATCGAATCTGTTTATTGTTGTTATTTGTTTTGGCCATGGAGCTTGTGGGATCTTAGTTCCCCTCTTCCTGCTGAAGACCGAACCTAGGCCCACAGCGGTGAAAGCTCGGAGTCTTACCCACTGGACAGCCAAGGAATTCCCTATCCTGAAAAAGCTGTAATCTCAAAAGGGAGAAAACCTTATTGAGTAGTGTCTTAACCTGAGTGGTCTTAGGAGGGCAAATGTAAAGGAGGATTGGAGTTTCCTATCTCACTTCTTCTTAAACAAGTCATCTTGAGCAAAATGAGTGGGTATACTTAGGTTCATAGTTAGGAATCCTTCACATTCAGGTAGTCTTAACTTATCAAAGTGCTTTTACATCTTTTTTTTTTTTAAACTGCTCTCAACAGTCTTTAGCTAACAAAGATGAGATATAGGAAATGTTAGTTCACAGTTGGTCTTAGCAGAAGAGCTGGGATTAAAACATATGCTGGTATTTTTTTCTAGCACACTGTTGGTTGTCAGCATTACAGCAGGCCCTTACTGAGTGTCTGCCAGCAAGACTGTTCCCTTAAGAAATGACTCCAGTATTCTGAAAGTTAAGAATTGAACATTATGAATTAAAACTAGAAAGACTTTCAAATTTGGGGTTAAAATGGAGCCTGGCCAACATCCTCAGTTGGTATTATGCTTCCATGCACTTGGCAATTTAACTCAGGAGAGGAGAGCAGTTGATTTCCTAGGAAGGCAAGGGAGCCTTCAGAGCAGGACTTAGGAGCCTACCTGCCTGGGTGGATTCCCAGCTCTGCCACTTACTGGTTATTTTACTTGAGTAACTTACTTTCCTCTTGGGCCTCATACTGTTGAACTATGAAGAAGATTAATATTCACGTCTGTTGACAAAATAATGCATTTTTATATGAAAAATTGGAATGGTTCCAGGCACAATAAATGCTAGCTATTAACCAAGAAATGCAAAATAAAATAAGCGAAAGGAATACTGTCAGTTTTTAAAATGTGTAAATGCATGCTACCCACTGGTGATGTTGAGATGAACTGCAGAGAATTGGTCGTTTCACCCACGGTGTGGGTGGTACTAAGAATTACGTTCCGAAGTCTGGATGTTATGTTCAGATCCCAGCTCCTTCGCTTAATATTAATACCTGAATGATCTTGAACAGTTTGCTTAATATCTCTTGTATTTCATTTTCCTGTAAAATGAGAGTAATGATTGTATCTACCTCATGTGACTGTATATAGGACTGCATTAATTAAATCCTGCTTATCAACAACATTCAATATGTTAGGAGCTGTTATTAAGGATTTGGAAGTATGGCAGTATCTCACCTTGCCCAGGATAGTCCCAGGTGTGGCATAACATCATAACATTTTCCTTACTCTTTAAGATGTATGCCAGTTTGGATGATAAATCATTGATATATGGGCCTTGTGCCTTTTGCCCAGAATCACCAGTCCTGCAAATAATTCAGTTGAAGTAAAGAAATTTTTGTATGAAGATGTTCATTGGTAGATTATGAATAGTAGCAAAAGACTATATGTAAAGCCTAAAAGTCCCAACAGTTAGGAAGTATTGGACACACTAATTATGAAGAATGTAGGTCATGTTAAGACATGTATACGTTTTATGACACTGAGCAAAGAAATAGTATCAAACAGCATATATTCAGTGTTGGTAACTTTGTAAAATATGGAGAGGAAAGCAATAACAAAAACGAATTGCTATGGGATATTTATGTATTCATTCCACAGATACTTATTTTGGGGTATATTTTATGTATAAACAAACATGGGGAAACTGGCCACAAGACCCCAAGTTTTAAATTTATCCAGATTTCGTTTTCTTTTTAAACACTAATCACATCTCCTGTGTTCATCTGGCATGTTGGTTGTATTCTCTCCAGCCAACCAATTGGATTATATTAAGTCCTCAAAGAGAAAGAGCAAAGAGCTTTACAGCAGTCATTGCAGAAGCCAGGGCTGGACAACACTGTTCTGTTGTCTTTTTGTCTTTACCAATCCATTATGATTTTGTTTACATTTTACCTTAGATGTTTATCAACAACTATACATGTTTTCAATAAGAATTTATAATGAAATGTAAAAGACTTGACTTAAATATAGTTAAGTTTGAGTTTCTAAAACTTCTATAATCAGAGAACCTACCACTAAAAAAATTGGGAAATGATGGTTAACTAAAATTTATATTCAAACAAAACAGTTTACAGGAACTGTTAAATATTTATTATCTCTACTACCCACCTAATGTCTGATTCTTTAAAGAACCTCAGTAAATAGTTGGTGTGTAGCTGGAAATACCTAAGGTCAACCTGAGAAACCTGGCATTTCTTCTTAAAGGCAAGGGGAAACTTTCATGATGATGTTTGTGTTAGGTATTTTCATAAAATGTGTCTCAACCTATTCCGGGATTTTGTTTTTCTTAGGATTATATGCGTCAGGCAGGAGAAGTGACTTATGCAGATGCCCACAAGGGACGCAAAAATGAAGGGGTGATTGAATTTGTGTCTTACTCTGATATGAAAAGAGCTTTGGAAAAGTTAGATGGAACGGAAGTCAATGGCAGAAAAATCAGATTAGTTGAAGACAAACCTGGCTCCAGAAGACGCAGGTCCTACTCCAGGAGCCGGAGTCACTCAAGGTACTGTTGATGGCTTCAAGTGTTTAAGCTTGCTATAAATTCATTAATGAACACGTGTTGTTTAGTCGCTGAGTCGTGTCCCACTCTTTGTGACTCCATGGACTGTAGCCCACCAGGCTTCTCTGTCCATGGGATTTCCCAGGCAAGAATACGGGAGTGGGTTGCCATTTCCTTCTCCAAGGGATCCTCCCAACCCAGGGGTCAAACTTGAATCTCCTGCATTGCAAGTGGATTCTTTACCATTGACCCATCTGGGAAGCCCCAAAGAGCACATAGATAATCCATTTTTATTGTCCTGTGGAAGTCTCCAGTACTGTGGTTCTATCTGCTTCAGTAACTCAGAACTTTGACCTGAACATTTATTTGTAAAACTCTTGAACACTTTTGTCATGAGTACAAATAGAAGTAAAGTCCTTTCTCTGAGGCAGGTATCAGTGACCTCCTTTCACATTTATTCCTGAGTCCCCTAGATTATACTATTACTGGGGGCAGCATGACCACTGGCCCATTGGCTACTCTCCCAGATACTCCAGCTACTCAGGAACGGAGACTTTGTCTTATTCAGCAGCTGCTCTGCAGATGGACCAGACACTTGTAAATAAGACAGATACGGTCCATGCTCTCATGAAGCTCAGTCTAGTGGAGATGATGGGCATTGAGCAAATAATTACTATCGTGCTTAGGATGTTAAAGGAAAAGTATATAGCCCAGCTCTGAAGAACTGGCAGAGACTTCCCTGAGGATATGTCATAGAAACTGATCCCTAAAGGCTGTGTTGGACATGATGGGCAAAGAGAGGGGGTAATGCCTTTTTAGCAGAGAAGACAATGTTTTTTGAAGGCCCTGGTGGGGGAATGGACAAAGCAGAGGAGAGCAGCTTGTGATGAGACAGCAGAGAGCCAGTTCCTGCTGAGCCACAGGCCAGGTTGAGGGTTAAGAGCAGTGAGAAGGCATTAAGCCTTCCAGGTTTTGTTATTTTGTTTTTTAACTTTTTATTGTGGACAATATTAAATATATAAAACATTAGAGAAAATATGAACCTCAGCCCCCTTATACTTATTGCCCATCCAGCTTCAGTACTTTTTATTTTGCCCGTCTTGCTTCATCACCCCCTCCTGCTACACTGTTTGAAGGCAAGTCTAGACATCCTGTCATTCCGTCTATAAATACTTCAGTGGGTATCTAACCTTTGAAATAAAATAATGAAGCCACGTCACAACACATCTGTGTTCAGCTTTCCTCAGGTGCCTCATTACACGTGTATGTTTGTAGTTGGTTCACATTAGAATCCCAGTAGGTCTGCACATTGCAATCAAATGACATGTGTCTCAGTTCTTTAAATCACAGCTATCTCCTCCTTCACTCTCCTTATTCTCCATGCATTTAGTTGTAGAAGAAACGGTGTTCTGTTTTGAAGATTTTCCACAGTTGAAAGTTTGCAGATTGTATTTTTCTGGTGGTGTAGACACATCCCTCTATCTTATCCCCTGTGTTTCCCATAATGTTGCAGTTAGATCTTGAGGGCGCGTAGAGTAAGGCCAGGATTTTAGCAGGGGCTTTGTACTTGTGTTGCATCCCTTGTGTGGGATCTGGATGTCTCACTCTGGATGATGATAACGTTTATCGGCGGGAGCTGCCCATCATACAGCTCCGCAGCAGCAGCCCCCCCAGTGTCAGTGTCTGCTGAGCGTCACCGCTCAAACCATTCAGCAGCAGTTGTAGCAGGATGGCTGTCTAATTTTCTCATTCTTTGTGCATTTAAAGGCATTAGTTCTGTGAGAGATGATTTCCCTCTCATATACCCTTTTGCTACCACCCTAACAAAAAATTTGTATAAGAAAAGGAAAATAAAAGTTGATACCTTTATTTACCAGTTTGCAGAATATTGAATGTGCCAAGCAACACCCAAAAGTGGTGATGAGGTTGCTTGTTTAGCATCATTTTGAATAAATTATTGGATCTTTGTATATTTAGTGTTTGATGCATTGCAGTCAATTTTTTAGTGACTCAAATTATTGGCTCAGATTATTCTGTCTTTGGTCATTGGGAGCCCTTCAAGCTGGCTTCTGTGTCTTTTGATTTTGTTTGATTTCTGTGTGAATGTGCTTTACTAAAAACTTACCCAAATTTTTCATTACAACATTTTTAAACATTAAATATTGACAGAATAGTTCATGAGCATTCATGCCCTCCCCATAGCTTCAACAGTGCTGAAAGTTTGCCTTTCTCTGTGTTTATAGACCCACCCTATGCGCTTATTTTGCTGTACCATTTAAAGAGAAGGTGTAGAAACTGACACTTCATCCCTAACTAATAATATGTCTCCAAGAATGAGATTAACCACACTTATATTTTTTTACCTAACAACGTTAATGGTGATTCCATAAAGTCATCTAATGTCCAGGTCGTATTCAGGTTTCCCCAGTTGTTCATTGATGTCCATGGAGCTGTGTTTTCTCCTGGCCAGGATTCATCCAGTCATGTGTTGGAAGGAGTTGGGTCTCTTCAGTCTGAAGTAGCCTGCCTATATCATTCCCCTCTCCCACCCCATGACATTTACTTTTCTTAGTCTCTTTTTTTAAATACTGCCCCACATTCTGAATTTATGTTTTCTCTTTATATTGTTGAACTTATACTTTATTCCCTGAACTTCATAAACTGGAAGTTAGGTCTAGAGGGATGTGATTAAGATACAGATTAAGTATTTTGAGCAGTTCTTTCTTAGATAATAGTGTCCAGAAATCTTTGAAAGTCTCTGTCATGGTGATAAGTCCCATCTTTGCTTTTCCTGCAAAGGCATTGGTCATGTTCCCCAAGGAGCCCTGGTTGCTTTTGATAGGAAATGATAGAGTCTACAGTCTTGGTACTAAAGGTTTTTTAAACTTGAAGTGTACAGTTGACCCTTGGACAAGTGGGGTTTGGGGCACCAACCATTCATATACAGAGTTCCCACACCCATGGATTCAACCAGCTGCAGCTGTGTAGTATTGCAGGCCATACTTATTGAAGAAAACCCCATGTGTAAGGGGACCCAATGCAGTTCAAACTCATGTTCTTCAAGAGTCAACTGTATTTAAAAACAACTCTCTGATCTCAGTGAATTGTATGACTAAGTGAAAGGCAGAGGTGTATTCAGGAAGGCCACTTAGGGGTCTTTGTGGTAGCAGGGAGAGTGGTGGTGGCTTGGGCAGGGCGGGGGGCGGCCGACGTAGTTAAGTGGAGAAGATAAAGAGGAGAGTCGCCAGTGCAGAAGAGAGTGAGGGAGGGAGGCAAGTCCAGGATGGCTGTGGTTTCTGGTGCCAGGAGCTGGTGAAGCACAGTGGCATCGGTGGGAATAAGGAAGAAACCCAGCAAAACAGCAGGTGCCGGGGAAACGGGCGTTGGGGATTGGAGGAGTGTTTGCAGGTGACTATCTCTGGGCCCAGTGCGTGGGAGAGAGTTCGCTTTCAGCTTGGTGTCTGGAAACTTCCAGGGTGGTGCATGTTTGGTTGAAAAGATGTCTTAATTGACTATTCACTCAGTGTTTTGTCAGCAAGTATTAAAAGTACATATTTGTTCCCCTAGGTCTCGCTCTCGAAGCAGACATTCTCGTAAGAGCAGAAGCCGGAGCGGCAGCAGCAAAAGCAGTCATTCTAAGAGCAGATCCCGGTCCAGGTAGGCGTTCCTGGAATTCACACAGGGCCCACCTGCACCTGGTCCCGCTTCGGTGGTCACTGTGTTCCCAGCCTTCCCTCACCCCAGTTTTCTCAGCTCTAGGACTGCAGTCGTGGGGGTTCGGAAGGCAGTCCTGGGCCAGAACGAGCCGGGCCTTCCCTTGTGGGGCAGAGCTCCACAGGTAGCTGTAGTCCATCTCCTCTGACGGGGCCTGAGGTTTGAAGTCCCACGCAGCGTCCCTGTCTCCCCAGGTCAGGCTCCCGTTCCCGGAGCAAGAGCCGCAGCCGCAGCCAGAGCCGTAGCCGCAGCAAGAAGGAAAAGAGCCGCAGCCCCAGCAAGGACAAGAGCCGAAGCCGCAGCCGCAGCGCCGACAAGCGCCGCAGCAAGAGCAAAGACCCGGCGGAGGAGAAGGTGCAGAACAGCGACCGCACCGGCAAGTCCAAGAGCCGCAGCCCCAGCCGGCACAAGAGCAAGAGCCGCAGCCGCAGTCAGGAGAGGGGCGCGGAGGAGGCGCGGGGCAGCGCCAGCAGGAGCCGAAGCAAGGAGAAGAGCCTGCGCAAGAGCCGCAGCCGCAGCCAAGGGGGCAGCCGCAGCCGGAGCCGCAGCAAAAGCAAGGACAAGAGGAAGGGGAGGAAGAGGAGCCGGGAGGAGAGCCGCAGCCGCAGCCGCAGCCGCAGCAAGAGCGAGAGGAGCCGGAAACGGGGCGGCAAGCGAGACAGCAAGTCGGGCAGCGGCGGCGGGAGCGGCAGCAGCAAGAAGAAGAAGAAGGACGACGCGGACCGCTCGCAGTCCCGGTCACGCTCGCGCTCGGGCTCCAAGGAGCGGGAGCGTGCCAAGTCCGAGTCCGGCCAGAGGGAAGGCCGAGGGGAGGGTGAGGATGCCGGCGCCAATCAGGAGACCCGGTCCAGGTCGAGGTCCAATTCCAAATCGAAACCAAACCTTCCGTCAGAATCACGCTCCAGATCAAAGTCCGCCTCAAAAACCCGGTCTCGGTCCAAGTCTCGGTCCAGGTCTGGGTCCAGATCGCCCTCCCGGTCTAGATCCAGGTCTCACTCGAGGTCCTAACTGGCCGCGGCCACAGCTGGAACTCCCCGAGACGTCTTTTTGTACATGTTTGGTAGCGTAGCACAAGTGATTGGAGTAGAACATACGTCACTACTGTACATTTTTAATTCCCCTAATGGTGTGTCTACAATTGTTAAATCTAAGTGCTTCCTCTCCATAAAGCCTCCTGGGGCCAGGCCTTCCTGCTCGACTGAAAACAATCTTCTCTTTGAAAACCCCTTTTACTCATGGCCCACGGTAGAATATCCAGAATGCCTTGGCGTTCAGGCCTGGCCTTTCCTACAGGGAGCTCAGAACCTGGATGGCTTTAAGGCTGGAATGATGTCATAGGTAGGTATGGTGAGTTCAACCATTTTGCCCTTGAATTGATGCCCTTTGATGTATGCCATTTAGTGAAAGTGCTAAGTCTTAAGTTTCCTACCACTTTGGTTTCATATTTTTGGACTTAACAAAGTTGTGAATAGCAAGCACAGTCAAGGAAAATTGATACCTGCAGTAACCCATAGGAAATAAACTGTAGAGTTCCATATTCTGGTATTGTGATTATATTGTTTTATATTAAGAAAAGAAAAGAATTTTTTTTAATTTTATTTTTCCCCGTCTTGCAAAGTATAGTGACCCCTGTTTCCATTAAATTTGAATAAAGACTATTTTTGCTTGACAAAATTTCATGGTGCTTGAAGTTATGTTTTCTGATCTTTCTTGATATCTTTTTCTTAGCATAAAAAGTTCATGGTATTATCGCTGTTTTGTTCCTTGAGATCACCCACGGGTAGGAAGCCAGCACTTTGCCTGAAGGATTTTTCTCACCCAACAGAATATGGTCACGTTTCCTGGAAATTTATAATTCCTTCCTCTCAAGACACTTAGAGCCAAGCTGATGAGAAAAGAATCAGTTTAGCAACTCAGCATCACTGGGTGAGCTCCTGAACACAGTTGTCTCTTCTGTGCTATTTGTTGAGGGTCTTGCCGTGATCCGTCTGAAGCGTGTAGTACATCGTCTTAGAATTGGGCTTAATCAGAACCGGAAGAAAAACCATTCAGGAACTTTGTCCCATTTGTCCTCTGCATCACTTGTCTGACCCGTCTCTAGAGGAGGTTCCAGAGATACAGTGCTTCTGGTCTGGCCTCCACCCTTGAGGGGCTGTAGAAAGGCATCCGTCAAAGCCGCAGGGAAGCTGGAGGGCCTGTGTGGCTCTGCAGCGAGCTTGGGAGGAGAGAGCGCCACTTTGCAGACTGCACGCACTGGGGGCTGTTCCTAGGCTTAAAATACCGTCCTGGGCCTGTTATAGACCACACCCTGTACGACTCACAGGGAAGACCCCGTCAGTGTTTCTTGCCCTCCTGGAGTTTGGTTGCAAGTGGTAAATCCCACTAGGGTAAAGCGGGCACTCGGAGAAGGGAGTTGGAACTTCCCCTAGGTTCAGAGGCATCAAGGAGGAGACAGCACTTAGGCTGAACCTTTGGAGACGGTGGGTGGGATAGGAGGCCTTATTGAAGGAAATGGTTGTGAGCAAAGCCGGGGAGCTGGGAAAGCATGGGGAATAAGAGAAGGAGGTTTGTCAAAGTGGATCAGGTCAGAGGACTTGTAAATTTGTGGAGGAGGAATTCGGCCTTTGGGGAATGTAGAAGATACGTAAATAGAGAAGGCAGGTTGTAGAGCTGTGCTGCTGGAAGGTGGACCTGAGAGCTTTCCCTGCAATCCTGTGTCATCCTGACAACGTGACAACTCCGGCCAGTAGACCTCCCAGTGCCTCAGATTTCAGGTTGGTCTCCAGTTGTCGTTTAGTCACTAAGTCATGTCCAACTCTGTGTCTCCAGTTGATGACAAGGATTCAACATCCCTTAATTTTATCCCTGTAAGGCTGTGAACATCTGTTTGAGGGGGTTTTTTCTTCCAAGTTTAAATTTTTTTAAGCCTAATTTTTAAAAATTCACTCCAATTTTACAGTCTCTAACACAACTTTCTTTTCCCAAATTATCATTGTTCATACTCACTTTTAAACAGTTATGTTGTGTTCATATAATTGAATGAACTTTGTCATGATGTCCACCTGCTCCCAACAACTGCTAGGTTAACATTGGTAGCTTCTGTGGACCAAGCTCTGTTTTTGCAACTGCTGTGATTAAATTTGAATTGCTCTGTCACTTCATCAAGACTCAAAGGCATGCCTGGGAGTGCCCATTTGGCCAAACCAGGTCGTCGTCATCCCAGATCCTAGATGCCAAAGAGCAGTAAAAAGGGTGGCTCATTTTAGCGTCTACGATGCAGAACGGTACATTCATCCCCACAAAAATGCATTCAGTAGGGAATTTCCCCAAAATTGGACCCCGCCAAAGAAATACAAATGCCCCTATAAGTCAACTTCAGGATGCTCAATATCCTGAAGTACCCTTCTTTTCATAGTTGATCTGCCTCTCCCCTGCCTCCTAAAAAGAGTGAAAGACAAAAATAGGAACAGAGTAGAAAACTAGCAAATGTGGTAGAAAACTATGTCAGTAACCACTTCAAATAATATTCTAAGTAACTGGGTTAAAAAAACAAGACCCAACTATATGTTGTCTTTATTATTTAAAATGGGTTTCCTGTAGACATAGTAGAAGTAAAGGTGTACAGGAAGATACCATAGTAACACTAATCAAAGGGTAACTATTTCAAACAAAGCAGACAAGAGCAAGGAAAATTATCAAGGACAAAGGCACTGCATAATGATAAAGGGGTCAGTTCTCCAAGAAGATAGGCCTAATGTGTATGCACCTAACAGCAAAGCATCAAATATATGAGGCAAAAACAACCATAAGGAGAAGGAGACAAATTACTATTCAGGTCAATAGACAGTTGAACAGTGCCATCAATGACTGGATCTCGTTGACAGTTATACTTCCGCCTAACAGCAGCAAAATACACACATTCCTAAGGCTTACATGGAACATTCACCAAGATGGACTACATTCTGGGCCACTAAACATACCTTAAATTTAAAAGAATAGAAATCATCCTACGAATGCTCTCAGACTACCGTAGAATTAATCTAGAAAAGTCAACAGAAAGATAGCTGGAAAGTCCCAAAGTACTTGGAGATGAAACAACACACGTTTTTGGTTTTGGCCATGCCGTGTGCTGTGGAGGATCTTGGTTGCCCAACCATGCCCCCTGATTTGGGAGCACAGAGTCTTAACCACTAGACCAACAGGGAAGTTCCAAGCGATACACTGCTAAATGACACGTAGATCAAAGGAGTCTCAAGAAAAATATTTTTGAGCTAAAGGAAAATATAACTTCAAAATTCGTGGGATGCAGCAAAAGCAGTCCTTAGAGGGACATTTATAGCATTAAATGCATCTATTTAAAAAGGAGCTGAAATCAGTAAGCCGCTTCAGGGAACTAGAAAAAGCAAATTAGGTCTAAAGGAAGCAGAAGGAAAGAAATATTCGAGCAGAAATCAATGAAATTAAAAGCAAGAAATCAACAAAAGAAAAACTGAGTCCTTGAGAAAATTGATAAAACTTCTAGGCTAACCCATAAAAAAACAGAAAACATGATTACTAATATCAGAAACAGGAATTTAGATCAAGGTGGTAGAATAGGAGGACATTCTAAGAGCTCACCTCCCCCCATGAACACATCAAAATTCCACCTACATGTGAACAGTGCTCACAGAACCACTCACCAAAAACTAGCTGAAGAACTCCTGTACAGCCGAAGGTGCAAGAAAGATTTCCATGTAACCAAGTAGGACAGACAGAAGGCGGGTCGGGACCTCCAGCCTTGGGGAGGGTCTGAAAGAAAGAGAAGGTCTGCATGGGTGGACCCTCACCCTGGGGAGCAAGCAGGTCAAGTCACAGACTGGGTAGCCCAGTCTGGGGTCCTACACAGAGGAAACAAGCCCCTTTGGCTACTAGGAGAACTGCAGGCACTGAGGGCTGGAGAAGCCTAGACTACTCGTGAAGGGTGAGTGGCTGCTGGGTTGCCAACAATCAGAGCAGAGAGAGCTCTGCACTGGCAAGCTATCACCTTGCCACACTGCAAGCAGGGTGAACACCGCAGCCCCACCCACCCCACACCACAGCTTGGTGCGGGACCTGGGCCAGACAGGTCCTGGGAAAGACCCAGAGGTGGCTTGGGGGCCTGAGGTGTGGCAGAGGCTGCAGTCACCACTTAGTCCTGTGACAGTACCACAGGAGACAGCATGATACGTTCAGTCTCCCAGCCTAGAAAAAACTCCAGCCCCACCCAACCCACCCCACACCACAATTTGGTGCTGGATCTGGGGCAGACAGGTCCTGGGAAAAGACGACCACAGAGGCACACCAGGTCTCTGGCAACAGCACAGCCGTCTTGATTCCTGTAGCCACAATGCCCTGACTGCCAGCCTAACAAACACCCTAGTCGCTCTCTCTCCATGCCTCAGCCTTGCATTAAATCGGGTACAACCACAACAGAGAAGTAAGTGACCTTGGGCTACATCTGAGCTGAGCATGCTAAGTCGCTTCAGTTGTGTCCGACTCTTTGAGACCCCATGACTGTACTCCGCCATCCTCCTCTGTCCACGGGATTCTCCAGGCAAGGATACTGGAGTGGGTTGCCATGCCCTCCTCCCAGGGATCTTCCCAACCCAGAGATCAAACTTGTATCTCTCAGGTCTCCTGCATTGGCAGGCAGGTTCTTTACCACCAGCACCACCTGGGAAACTCTGAGCTGACCCAGACACATACAAAGGCAAGGCATTTGACCTCTGAGTGCATGGGCCTCACGTGCTTCAGCTCTCCCATCCTTTGGGGCAGGGCAGGCAGGCACTCAAGGAGAATGACCCTTAAGTCATTCTGACCTTTAAGATGACCCTTAAGGTTCCTAATCCAACAACGATGGAACAGACCCCACCCCTGACAGAGCAGCAACTGCCAAGGGAGCCGAGAGGAAGTCCCTCCTCGTGCCCTGCACAGGCTTTAGAATCTCCAACACCAACCACACCCCCTACCAAAGTGACAGCAGCCGCAGACCCAGAGGAAAGGCATGCCTGGCCTCCTCATCAAAAGCAGCTCCTGTGGGCCAAAGACGCTGGACGCGCACAGTCCACACAGGGACGTCCCCACATGAAAACACCCTTTCAAGACAATAGGTGACTGTTTCTCCTAAATTCATAGAGACAGAAAGTCAAGTAAAAGCAAAGAAAGGAGAGTTAGTCTCAATTTAAAGAGCAAGAGAAGTCCTCTAAAGGACAAATAATGAGGCAGAGCTCACCAATCTACTAGATCCCAAGTTCAAAAAGGTGGTAATAAAAATGCTAACTGAATTAAGAAAGAATGTCAATATAAATGCAGAGCACTGTATCAGGGATCTAGAAACTGTAAAGATGAACCAATCAAAATAAATAATTCAATTTCCAAGATAAAAAGCAACCTAGAAGCAATGAACAGCAAACTAAATAAAAAGGATAAATAAGTGACCTGGAAGATAAAATAGAAATCGCCCAATCGGAACAGCAGACAGACAAATGGGAAAGAAAAAGCAACATACAAGATATATGGGATAATATAAAACATCTCAACCTATGCATAATAGGGGTTCTAGAAGAAGAGAGAAAGAAGGGGATCAAAAACAATATGAAGAAATTATGGCTGAAAACTTCCCAAACCTACAGAAGGAAACGTAACCAGGTACAGAAGCAGAGAGAGTCCCAAAAGGATGAACACAAACAGATCCACACCAAGACACATAATTTAAATGACAAAAGTTAAAGAGAGATTTCTAAAGGCAGCAGGAGAAAAGGAGCTATTTACAAGGGAACCCTATAAGGCTATCATCTGATTTCTCTTCAGAAATTCTGAAGACAAGAAGGGAGTGACATGACATATTCAAAGTTCTAAAAGGGAAAAACCTGCAATCTGAGATATTCTACCCAGAAAGATTATCATTTAGAATAGAAGGAGAGAAAGAATCTCTTAGACAAGCAAAAGTAAAATAATTTAACAGTACTAAACCTATCTGAAAAGAAATTTGAAGGGTCTTTTCTAAATGAAAAAGAAGCAAGAATCTGTAGGAAAGAGAAAATCCCAATAGGAAAGGCAAATATACAGTAAAGACTGATGACCACTTAATAAGACAGTATTTAGATTAAAAAACAAACAAAAAAATTATAAAATTGAATATAGCTTCAATAAAGAGTACAAAGATAAGTATGAAGATGTAAAAACAGGACATCAAAACCACAAGATGCGGGATGGAATCTACATCTAAAAATGTAAATCTTTTAGAATACGTTTGAACTGGAATGACTATCAGTTGAAAGCAAGGAGACATAATTACAGGTTAACATACATGAACCCTGTGGTAATCACAAATCAAAAGCAAATAACAGATTCACAAAAACCAAAAAGAAAGGAACTCAAGCATACTACAAAAGAGAATCAACTCACAAAAGGAAAAACAAAAAGAAAAATGAACCAAGAAGAACTACAAAAACAACTGAAAAACAAGAAATAAAATGTCAATAACCACATACCTATAAGAATTACTTTAAAGGCCAATGGACTGGGAATTACGGGATTAACAGACAGCTACACTACATGAAGTAGATAAACCACACAGTTACTATATAGCACAGGGAATTATATCCAATATCTTAAAATAACGTATTATGGAATATAATTTTTTAAATGAACCACTATGCTCTACACCTGAAACGAACACAATATTGTAAGTCAACTAGACTTCAGTTAAAAAAAAAGAAAAAGAAATGAAAGGTGCCATTGCCACTGATCCCATGGGCATTGAAAGGAAAATAAAGGAATATTATAAATAACTGTCTCCACAAATTTGATAATATGCAAGAAGTGGAACAATTTCTTGAAAAACACAATATACCGAAACTAACAGAAATAATCAAACATGCCTATATCTATTAAAGAAATTGAAGCTGGGAATTTCCTGCCAGTACAGCGGTTAGGACTTGGCACTTTCAGAGCCAAGAGCCAGAGCCCAGGTCTCATCCCTGGTCATGAAGCTCAGATCCCACAAGTTGCTCGCTGCAGTCAAAAAATTAAAACACTTGCTTTAAAAATGAAAAAAAGAAAATGTAGTGATAGGAAAAAAAAATAAGGAAATTGAGTCAATAATAACTTTTCAAAACAGAAAGTTCCAGGCCCAAATGGCTTACTAGTAAATTCTACAAAACATTTAAGAAGAAATTATACCGATCCTCAAAAATAGAAGCCCAAGGAATACTTTCTAACTTGAGACCAGCACCAAAATCAGACAGACATTATAAGAAAGGAAAACTATAGACCAATATTCACGAACAGATATTAACATCCTCAACAAAATACTGGCAAATAGAATCCAATGATATAAAAAAAAGTATACACCATGCTCAGGTGAAATTTATTCCAGGTTATGCAAGACTATTTCAACATTCAAAAATCAATTAATGGAATTCATCACATGAACAAGAAAAGCGACATGGGCATATCAACAGTTGCAGAAAAAGCATTTAACAAAATCCAACACTTGATTAAAAAAAAAAACTCTCAGCAAACTAGAAATAGAAAGGAACTTCTCAACTTGATAATGAAATCTACAAAAGGCCTACCACTAACATCGTACTGAGTGGTGAGAAACTAAATGCTTTCCCCTAAAATCAGCAATCAGACAAGGATGTCCCCCCTCAGCACTCCAATTCGACATCACTCTAAAGTCCCAGCAAATTCACTAAGACAAAGGGAATAGAAGGTACACAGGTAGGAGAGGAAAAACTTTTAAATGGTCTCCATTTAGAAATAGCATGGTTAGTAGAGAATCTCAAGAATGACACCAAAACTCCTAAAACTAATAGGCGATTATACCAAGTTTCCAGGATACAAAATTCACATACAAAAGTCAATTGCTTTCCTATGTACATCAATAAAAATTAGAATCTGAAATTAAAAACAATACCAATAACATTAGCACCCTGCAAAATTAAATACTTAGATATACATCTAACAAAATTTGTACCAATATCTCTGGTGAAAGAAATCAGAGAACAAAAACCAATGGAGAGATATTCCGTGTTCATAGGTAGGAAGACTCACTATTGTCAAAAACGTCTGTCCTTTCCAACTTGAGCCATAGATTCAGCGCAATCCCAGCAAGTTATTCTCGGGCTATTGTTACCAAAAAAGTTTCCCTTTGCTGGACACGCAAGCAAGCCAAAATGCTGACATGCCGAGGTTTGAAGCAACTAGAGGCTTACCCACAGGGCAGCCAAGCAAGAAGATGGGAGGACAAATCTCACGTCCACCTCCCCAAAAGGCAAGGAGCTTAAAAAGAGGCAGGGTGGTCTGAGACACCGGGGGCGTGGGGCAAGGTAATTGGGGAAAGCTGCAGTAACTCATTCTATGCAGGTGTAACTAGGTTACAGGCCTCAGTGAGTTCAGAGGGTGGCGTTTCTGGCCCTCTGATGGCAAAAAGGAGACACTCACACATGCCCTGGTGGAAGGGCCAGGGGTCCGAGCCAGTCTTAACCAACTAGAAGCAGCTGACTCCAAGTTCGTAGACAATAACTCAGGCAAATGTGTGATCATGTAGGCTGGTGCCACTTGGAGGTCATGCCAGTCTTAACCTCGATTAGCGAAGGCGGGTAAAATGGATTTAACCCACGGCTTCACTATCAACAAACTGATTTTCCAGTTTACACAGGCAAGCAGAAAACCCAGAGTATCCAGCACCAAACTGAAATTAAACAAAGTCAGGGAACGTATACGACTCACCTTCAGGACTTACCCTGGGCTTCAGTCATCAAGACAGGTTTGTACTGGCTAAAGACTAGACAAAATAGACCAATGGGACAGAATGAAGAGCCCAGAAATAGGCCCACTGGTCTTTGGCAAAGGAGCGAAGGCAATGGTGCAACACAGAAAGGAGTTTGTTCAAAAACAGGTGCGAGAAGGGACTTCCCGCCTGGTGCAGTGGTTAAGAATCCCCCTTGCTGACGCAGGGGACATGGGTTCCATCCCTGGTCCAGGGAGATTCCTCAAGCCCCAAGGCAGCTAGGCCTGTGCCCCCCAACTACTGAGCCCAAGCCCTGGAGCCAGGCTCCACAACAAGAGGATCCCCCACAAAGAGAAGCCCCCACACCACAACGAAGAGTAGCCCCTGCTCACCGCAACTAGAGAAGGCCCGCACGCAGCAGTGAAGACCCAGCGCGGCCAAAAGTAAATAAATGTTAAAACAGGTGCCGGAACAACAGGACCTGTACATGGAGAAAAACGATCCTAGATACAGCCCTTACAGTTCTCACAAAAATATGAACTCCAAATGGATTGTACACCAAAATGTAAGACGCAAAACTGC